>NC_080680.1:116006227-121006227 GCF_030445035.2 Dasypus novemcinctus
CGCACCAAAATTTGGTGTGGGCTCCTCTAGGGACAGAGAGTCGGCAAGGTGAGTTTTTGACTAGTTAGTGATGATGAAAACCATGAATTAGGAAGATTAATCTGGAAAGGGTAGCCAGGCTGTATAGAATAGGAAAAGTTCCGAGGCCACGAAACCACATAGAACATTATCATCACTGCCTACCTGAAGGTTGTAAGAGTGAAAATCAGGGTAGTAGCAGAGAACAAAAGGGAAAGGGGACCTTTAGAATAAAGAAGATACCAGTTGGAATCCCATCTCAGAATTTAATGTTCATATTGTTTATCAGTATCAAGAAGAGTATAGACACTCAATTATTTGTTGAATGCTAATGAATTAAAATACCTGTGTTAATTCTAAGAACTAAAGCCAACTTTTAGTTATAAAAATAAACTCAAGGACTACAACTAGGAACAAAAAATAGAAAAAATAAAGAACAGATTTTGAATTCATAGAAGGATTCTAACAGTCATAACTGGAGTCCCTAAGTAAGTGGTGAGCTCCTTTTCACTAGAGGTGTGCAAGAAAGAATGAGTTAACAGTCTGCTGTGGATGTTTCAGAGGAGATTCAAGCATCAGATTTTGATCTTGACGCTTTTAATTCTGTGAGATTTGATTGTTGTGTTAAATTACTTTGCCTGTTATTTGGTAGATAAGGACAGAACTTCTTTTCCTTGAAGGAGGACAGGATATCTACTCTCTGATATTGGTGTCAAGTTCACTACTTTGGGTGACAGCAAAAAGACAGCATGCTTTGGTTGATAGTATGTTCTGAAGAGTTTTTCTTTTCACCCCTAAATCCTCTAATTCATCGGATGGGTAAATGTGATTTTTTATTATATATTTATTATTCCTGATATGAATAACATATGTATTTGACAAGGTGTCTTTAGATTTCAGTCCAATATTCCTAACTGGTGAGAGTGAGGACACATGATTCTTTTAAAACTGCCTGAACATCTTTCTGTAGTGCTAAAAATAGAAGCTGCTATCTCTTTTGGGGGTAAGTCCACTCTCTTTTTAGGGAAGGACCTTACTGAAGAATGTTTTTAGTTATTTATCCATATATTTTTATTGGGGGGGGGCGGGTAGGGTAACCTTGAATCTTGTAGAAGAAAGAAATGAATAGGCCTCAGTTACAAGGTGGCTGGCCAGGAGCTAAAGAAGGAAATGGTTTTAAAAGACCCCTGTGCAAAAGCAAGTGTGTCTGGTAGTTTACAGGAGCAGTGATATTAAATATTAAAGTATTTTCTTTACTGTATTCCTGTGTCTTATTCTCTTTAATAAAGTCTATTAAACATGACAGCCTTTTGAACATGTGTTTTTTAAAAAGGGATTGTAAACATTTTTTTTAATTTAAAAAATTTTTAAATTTTTATCAGACTATTTTTTCAAGTAAGAAATATTTTCAGTTCTTATGTAAGACACATTAGGATATCCTATTGTTTTGCATAGTGTAATAGCATCTAAGAAGGATGAGTGAAGAGAGGTTTAACAAAGTTAAGTGCAGTATAACAACACAGTACCCTAGAACTGGCAAAAGCAGGAATCCCAAGGGGGGAAGGGTGGGCAGCAGTTAGTTATTGGAACACAGCATAGCTGAACGAAAAGGGCTGCCCAACTTTAGGTGGGAGTTCACAGCCAAAACCTGCAATAAATTGGTAGGGAGGTTGCTGTTGGAATAAAGATGCTTGCCTCATTCTCCACTAACACAGTTTCCTCACATTGCTTCTATTGGCCGAAATGGAAGCTGGAGGGCAAGGAAGCCTGTTGAAAGTGGCCTTTCTAAAAAATTTTATTTTCAGTACATTAAATTTACCTATAAAGCGTTCTAAAAATATATACTTTTTTCCTTTTTAAAAAGGTATAATAAAACATAAAAACCCCAAAAACAGAATACTTGGCATTTACAATTCAAAATCAAATTTAAAAAAGGAGGACAAAAATCAAATTAGCAGATTATTAAATATGGACAAAACTATACTTTTTAAAGTTTAAAGTTACAAGCAATTTTGTAGACTTGACATAAAAGAATGGCTCAAAACTGGGAGAATTTTCCTTCATTTCTAAAAAGAAAATATAGAAGTTACGAAGTTTCTTGAGTACACAAGATTGACTTCTTGAGGCTCAGAACAGGGTAGAGAAGGTAGAGACTGGATCTGCAGGGGCCAACCAAAAATACCCAGAAATGTTCTCAGTAGCTCAGGCAGCTAATTGGTGGTCTCCAAGGTACTAACAGCTTCCTTCATTCTCCATATGTTCAGGGGAAACATAATTGAAACCACACATTTCACCTTTTGAAACAATGCATTTCTCATAGCAGGCTTAAAGCAGTGATTCAGACGTCCAAGGCACACAAATATGGAAGCAGGAAGACAAAATGGTATCATCCTCCAATAATGCTGGTAAAAATTTGTCAGATCTTCACATGAAAGGAATCTTAGTTTCATAGGCTAGAAGTCCAAAATCAAGGTGTTTACAAGACCAAGCTTTCCCCCCAAAGTCTAAGCATTCTTGTGTTGGCTTGCTGCATATCTTGGAGTTCCTTGATTTGTCTGTAAACATATTTATTGAGGGGAAAATGGACTATAGAAAATTGACTATGTGGAGGAAATAGTTATAAGATTATCAGAGAGGAATGGTGGGAAGCCCTGTATAGCAGTATGGAAATAAAAATGACCCTAAAGTAGGAAAATGTAAAAAGCCCTCAACAATATTTTGCAAGATGTCTGTATGCTCTCATGCAGACTAGAGCTTATACTATTGTAGTTTGGTTACTAAAACAATGGGTGACTCCTGAAGGACAGAGGACTTGGAGTCACTTGTATTACTTTCCTTCAAAATTATGAATGTCACTGAGAAAAAGAGAACAAGAGAATGAGAAAGAGATAGAAATAAAGAATTACAAAGTGAGAGGGAGGAGGAGAGGTAGTGTTAGAAAGAGTAGGAAAAAGAGAAATAATGAGGAAAACAGAAGTGGAGAAAGGGAGGGAGAGAGGGAAGTGAGATAAGGTAAGGGCATGCATTAGTTAGGATCTATATAATTGTAAGCAATGTAAATCAACTCAAACTATTTTTAGAGGTACTTTATTGGCTCAATTTATTGAAAAGTCCAAGTGTGAGTCTTGATCTAGGAGGTAAATCCTAGTTAAAGCAATCCAGATCGAACAAATAGTTAAAATAATCTCATAAGAAATATCCTCTCTCCTTTGTACAGTTCCACTTTCCTCTCTGGTGACTTCATTCTCAGTCTGGCTCTCCACATATATTGGCAAAGATGGCCAGCAAAAACTCCAGGCTCCCATTCTACTAGTACCAAGACCCTTGAAAAAAGAGTGACTCTTCTGATACTTAGGAAACATTCCTGGGGTTAAATTGCATTAGGATGGCTTAGATCACACACTACTCAGGGTAGATCACTGTGGCTATGGGGATATTCCTTTCTCATTGATCAGATCTATATTCCATGGTTACCATTCAATTCAAAGAGTGGGTGTCCACCCCACCCAGCAAAATATGAACTGAGAGTGGGAGACATGTGATGTCTTTAAAGGGAAAGATGCATCCTTTTATCAGGAGAGGGGAAGTTGAACAGACCAAAATAATTTATATCTACCTCAAAGAGACTGAGATAGAAGACAGGGAAGAAGGAGAAGATAGAAGAAGGGAAGAGGGAAGAGAGGATAAGGAAAGAAGGAGAATGAAGAAATGTAGAAAAGGGGCAGAGAGAGAGAGAGAGAGAGAGAGAGAAAGAGAGAGAGACAGAGAGAGAGATATTGAGAGAGAGAAGAAAGAATTTGAACAGCATCCACCATGGCTTCTATAGGCCCAAGAGGCAGAGTTACATATAGGTAGAGAGTAAGTTGAAAAGATACTATTCGGAAAGGTTTTCTTGTGGTAAAAAAGAGGATCCTACATTTGGCTTTGCAAACACAAACTTCTCATTATAGTGGGTTCCGCAACTTCATCTGTGAATACCAAAAACATATCTTTTCCCCAAATGAAGGTATTGCATGCCTAAGGCATTTCATATTTCCTACGAGTGCAAGAGTCTCTTCAAGACTTTCTTTACAGCCTCTTTTACTTCCTTATTCCTCAGGCTGTAGATGATGGGGTTCAGCATTGGGGTCACCACTCCATAAGAGAGCCCGATGATCTCATCAGATGTCTTCGTGTCCTTTGACTTGGGCTTCATATACATAAAAAGGGCTGAACCATAAAATAAAACTACCACAGCCAGGTGGGCTGAACAGGTAGAAAAGGCTTTCTTTCTTCCTTCAGCAGAATTAAGTCTCAGGATTGTAGAGAGGATGAAAACATAGGAGATAAAAATTAACAGTAGAGGAAACACCAAGAAAACAAAACTTGCCACTGTCATGATAAGCACATTGATGGTGATATCTGAGCAGATGAGTTTAAGAAGAGCCAGTAACTCACAGGTAAGATGGTCAATGACATTATTCCCACAGAAAGGCAACACCATTGCTAAGACTGTTTGCACTAGGGAGTTCAGACAGCCTATGATCCAGGGCCACACAGCCATGTGCACACATAGTACCCTGTTCATGATGATGAGGTACCTCAGTGGGTTGCAGATGGCCACGTACCGATCATAGGCCATCACAGCCAGGAGGACACACTCAGTGCAGCCTAAGCCAAGGGAGACAACCATCTGTAGAGAACAGCCAATGAAGGAGATGGATTTTCTCTCAGACCTAAATATAATGAGCATGTTAGGAATGAAAGAAGATGTATAGCAGATGTCCAAGAATGAGAGGTTCCCAAGGAAGAAGTACATGGGAGTGTGGAGGCGGGAATCCAGGATGCTGATGACAATGAGGAGGCTGTTTCCTAGGAGGATTACCAGGTACGTAATGAAGCAGAACATGAACAAAGAAAGTTGGAGCTCTGGGTATCTGGAAAACCCCACCAGAAAGAATTCAGTCACTGCAGAGTAATTCCCCATATTCATATGTCCATGTCACCTGCAGAATTCACATAAGGACATGATTCAGGGAAATTTAAATTTATAATGTAGATAAAAAATCACTTTGAGTTGCTTTATTTTGTTTGAGGTTTAGACCTGCCCTAGGAATCAGAATGGGCAGGATTATTTTAATTTTATTGATGATGAAACTGAAACACTGATATATTCTTTCCTACGTAGGACCATTCAGAGGAAGTCTATAATACCACCAAGAATTTTGTTGGGATGTGCTAGGCCTCTAATAAAATAATAAGGACAAATTAAAAAGTTGTTATAGATCAATCTAATTATTACTGAATATTCTAAAATCAAAGCTGTTTTCTAGTGAAAACTTATCCAATCAGCACCATGCTATTTAGGTGTGACTTTGGATAAATTACTTAACTTTTTCAAGCCTCAGCTGGTTCATGGTGAAATATGGGAAAGAAATAATTCTTTGGAAAATTGTTGTCGTGTCTGTCATAATAAGTGGGTAAAACATGTTATCTACAAAAGTAATATGTTTTATAATTATATTGGATTACTATAATTATTAGGACTTTTGACTGTCTCAAATGAAAATTAATTTAGTGTGTTTAGGGTGATGGCACTAATGTTTTGGATCGTAATGGACAGATTGAATATTTTCTCTTCTCAGATGGGTTTCTATGCACTCTTCTTCCAAGGCCAAGTTGAGAGTTAGTCTGGAAACATTTAAGACTAGTCTGCAGGAGCTTCCTAGGGCTGAGGAGCCTTGTTTCCCATTATATACAGGCCTTTGAGAAACTGTTATTTCCAATGCCTTAGTATAGCTCACTTTCATTGCCTTTGTATTGCTCTAAATTCTGTTAAGTGCTCTTTTTTTTTGTCACCAACTTCATAGACAACTTCATTTACTTCATTAACATAAACTTCATTTTATGTTTTCTCAGGCATTTTAATATTATTTTATTGAGTACTTAGTGATAATTTTTCCTCTCAATCTTTGTATTTTTCCAGTATCTAGAGTAAATAAGAAAACATGGAAAAAGTAACCCTGTTACACTAAATCAGCCCACCATAAAAGGCCCATTTTATCCTCTCCATCTTGTTTCATGCCACTTCCCCTTTACCTCACTCCATGATGTGTGAAGGGAGAAGTTACTGGAGTTTGCTTTCCCATAATCTTTATCAGTCTTGTCTAAAAAGCTACTCCAATAGAACAATATAATAAGGTAAAATAGTATATTATGTGTGCATTGGTATGAAATAAGGCTTCAACAAGTCTTTTCCAACCAGATTCCCATCCTTAAATCCCTTTAATGTAGACAATTTGGTGCCACTAAAGACTCCTCCCCCCATACTCCAGCCAGGAGGAACTCTGGTACTTTACCCCAAACACTACCCTCTCTTTCATTTTATGCTCTTTAAAATACTCTTATTTTGAACTGGAAAGGCCCTTCCCAGGTGCTTATTGCCTTTTCTAGGAAAACTTTCCCACTTCCGGTTCTGAGATGTATGCTCCTGTGATGGTTAGGCTCATTGGCCAGTTTGGCCAGGTAGTGGTGTCCAATTGTTTGCTTACACAAGCACTAGCCTGATTGTCACTGTGAAGATATTTCATGGACTTAAATAATCAGTAAATCGATTGCATCTATGGCTTATTACATCTACAGTCAACTGAGGAGTCTGCCTTCAGGAATGAGGGATGTCTCATCCAATCAGTTGAAGGCTTTGAAAGGAGAAATGATGATTTCAGCTGTTAGTAGAGAGAATTTCCTTCTCTATTTCAACCAGGCAGCTTTGCCTGGAGAGTTAGTTCATCAAGACCTTCACTGGAGTTCCTGGCTTGCAGCCTGACCTACAAAATTTGGACTTGTATGATGTGACTGTTAAAAAATCTCGTAGTATTTACAGATATCTCCTATTGGTTTTGTTTCCATAGAAAACCCTCATTGGTACAGCCTCCCTCTAAGGGTTTTCACAGAACTCTAGGCTCACCTCTCTCATAGCATCCTCACTTATTCATTTATTCAACACTTAGCATGGCAGATACTGTAGTAGTTACTAGAAATCCAATTGTGAGAAGATAGATGCTGACCCTCAAAATGTTCACTGACCAGAGTTATTTTATACTTTTAAGAAACAACTTCTGTGCTACATAAAAGGTTTAATGTCCAAAGTTATGGAAAACTTTGCAAATCATTTTGTTTAAATGAAACCAAACCCCCAAACTGTCAAAGACAGAATAAATTATGGTTCAATCTCATTTGGATATATATGCAAATATCATAAATAAATATGCTCAAACCATATTAATGTCATATATTTCATGAATGTAAGACATTCCAAATTAATATCTGGAGATCCATAAATATAATGTACCAAATAGGTAAATAAAATAAAACAAATCTATAAGGTCATATAGCTTGATACAATAAATCATTTGATATAATACAACATTCATTTGTGATAAAAATTCTTAGTAATCTAGATATAGGTCAAATTAGTTTTAGATGATGAAACTCTGGAGGTATTCCCTAAAAGTCAGTAAAGATTCCTATTATTATTATGATTTTAATTAATTTTTCCCCTGAAGAGTCAGCCAATAGTTCCTTTGTTTTCCCTCCAGGATGTTGAAAATCTGGCATATCATGGTGGTGGTGGATCATCTTACAAAATGTGAGAAAATTACCCTCATTTGCGTACCAATGGAAATTGTAATCTTGGAGAGTTAGGACAAGGGAAAATGCTCATGATATAATTTTTTATGAGAACAAAATTTCTTGACAATATAAATGATCACAATTTTGTATCTATGTTAGAAAACACACTAAAACATCTACTGTGATTTTCTTTGGAAAGAGGGATTTGGGGCTGTGAAGGTTTGGAGCTTTGTATCCCAGAAAATATGTTCTTAAACTTAATCCATTCTTGTGGATATGAACCTTTATAAATGGGACCTTTTTTTTTCTTCTTCTTTATTTTCTTTTAAATGTTACATTTAAAAAATATGAGGTCCAATGAGGTTACTTCAGTTAAGGTGTGGTCTAGCTGAATCAGGATGGGTCTTAATCTTATTAATGAAGGCATAGGAACAGTCACCAAAAGAAAAAAAGCCAGAGTGAGCAGCCAGATGCTGAAGGTCAGTGGAACCTGAAGAGAAAGAAGAATCCAGGAGAGGCCACCACATGCGTTGACATGTGGTAGAACAGCCAGGGGCCAAGAACCTCTGGCAGCAAGCCCCAAGACACCAGGTTTTCTATGAGAAAACATTGCCTTGATGATGCCTTGTTTTCTGAACTTCCCCTAGCCTCAGAATTATGAGCCAATAAATTCCCATTGTTTAAGCCAAACCATTGCATGACATGTCTTTGGCAGTCCGGGAAGCTGTAAGAAGGGTGTTCTAAAATTTCTTAACCTTTTTCAAATTTAAAAAATTTTCTCCAGTGAACCAATGTTTTCTGATTGTAAAAATTAGAAACAAAATTTTGAAAATTTTCTTAGTAGGGTTGGCATCTTTGTATTCTTTCTAACAATTAAGAGATCATGAGTCAAGGACATTGAAGCATTTTTTGACCCAGATTTCTCTGAAACCCAGGAAGAAAAAAGAATAGTCAATGGATAGGAAATTGGAGGGGTTTTCTGTTGCTTTATTACACAGATTAATTGATGTCATTTAATGTTCTGATTTCAACCAACATCACAAAAATATCCATCCTGAGCTGACATATTGATACCGCACTAATTCTTGCAAAAAGATTCTAGAGCCCACTATTTAGAATTGGCCAAGGTTAGCAGCACAGATAGGATACATTTCAAAGAACCAACAGAACCACAGAGGAAAGAGAAAGAGGAGATACCTGGTGGCTAGGAGGGACCCCGAGGAAACAGCAGGGGCTTCTGTTATTTTTACTTCTTTAGTTCTGTCCAGAAAGAGGTAAAGTTTCAATTTCTTGGCTCTTTGAGTTTTGTACATCTCCCCAAAGGCTTAGTATTTAGGTTAGTCTTAATATTGGGCACTGCCTACTGAAGGAAAGAAAACTTAGAGGCTCATGGATCATGGGCCTACAGCTGTCATCTACCTGTATTTGCAAACAGAAGGTAATAGTGTGGTAGTTGCTTTGAAAGCATATAAACTCAGCCAGCGTTTCATATTTCTCCCAAGGAGCCTCTTGAATCAGGCTGTGCCACACCCATTCTGGAATATTTCCTCAGGAGAAAATTGCTAGTACTAAATATTGCATTCTACTTCCTGAGTCAACTAGTTTCCCTATTATTTTTTGAATCAAGTCTGTTCTTCACACATATTAATCTAATTGGGACCATAAGCTTATGTTTTTTTCCTTTTCCATGGTAAAGAGAAATGAATAAATTTAAATGATGTTCGTAGATATATAAGATAGTCCCTTAACTTAATAATTACTTTTGTCCATATTTTTTATTGTTTTATTGAGAACATTTCAAATTAAAAAACACTCAAACCCAGAGAAACTGTCACAAACTAGAAGAGATGAAGGAGAAATAACAGTCATGTCCAATGTGGGATCCTGGAGAGGATCCTGGAACAGAAAAATATATTAGTAGAAAATTGTTGAAATTTGAATAAGGTTCATAGTATAATTAATAATAAAGCATTAATGTTAATATCCTATTCTTGAGTATTGTATTATGGTTGTGTAAAAGTTTAACATTAGAGGTGGGGTAAGGATTATATGGGAACTCTTTGAACTTTTCTGAAAATCTAAAATTATCTCAAAACATAAAGGCTAAAGAATATAAAAAATAAATTATTCTGCTTTTTCCATTTCTCTTTTTAAATTTTCTTTCAGAAAACTGATCCTGCCCCAGTATTTCCTATTCAAATTTTAGTTTATGATTCTTACCTTCTCCACACAATATAGGTAACTTGTCCTGGTGAGTCTTCAGTTTTGAAAAAAAGACATAGTTTTAGGTAGACGCACACTTATCTTTATACATCATTCATTTCTACAGTGTTTTTTAAAAAATCAGTTTTCATGTGTCCACACACTAAGTTCATTGTGCTTGCACTTCCTCAAGCTGCTTGACATCTTAGATCTCTTTAAGCTGTAGCTATGCTATAGGGCTCAGAGATAAGAATTGCGTCATTCCATATTACAATGGATAATGTCAAGCGGAGCAGACCAAAAGTAAATCTATTTCTATGAAATGGCCTGTCTAGATTTTGTGTTCAATCTGCCATATAAATAATCTTATAATTATGTAAGTAAATTATAAATAAAACTTTTAGTATATATAAACAATAAGTAAGTGAATCTACATATAATTGTGCTCCAACCGCTGGACCTTAAAATTTTTCAGAGGACCCACAGTGGCACTTGTAGCCAATTTAAATAATTCTTTGTTTTCTTCAAAAGGGACTCTGTAGTCCCAGAAGTGATTTAAAGTAGTGTCTTTAAATTGTGTAGAAGGTAGTAGCTTTTAAAGCTTTAGGGATTTTGTCTCAAAGACCTAATTATACCTAACTTATTAAGCAATAATTTTTTATTTTTAAATAAATGAAAATTTCTGATTAAATTAATGACACATATATATTAGAGATAATCTTGGAAATTTGGAAAAGTCCAAATGAAGAAACTGATGTCATCCATAATTCCAGATATAGTAGCTACTAATATTTTAGTTTTACTTGTATAAACTAGAGAACACAGTGTATTTCTAATTTTAAGACCAGCTTTTGAAGCTAAATGTACATTAAGAATTTCCCCATGTCATTTTTAAAAAGTTTAGTGTTTATTTGAAGATACATAGATCACATAAAATGATATATTAAAAAATATAAGAGGTTCCCATATACCCCACACCCCACCCCAGCAATTCTCCCACATCAACAACTTCTTTCATCACTGTGGCACAATCATTGCATTTACTGAATACATTTTGGAGTACTGCTGCACTGCATGGATTATGGTTTACATTATAGCTTACACTCACCCTGAGTACCTTCAGTGGGTTATGGCAGGATATATAATGTACAGTATCTGTCCCTACAATATTATTTAGGACAACTCCAAGTCCCAAAAATGCCCCCACATCACATCTCTTCTTCCCTCTCCCTGCCCTCAGCAACTGCCATAGTCAATTTCTTCACATCAATCTACAGTTTCTTTCATTACTAGTCACAATAGTTCTATAGTAGAATACCAATAAGTTCACTCAAATCCATACTTTATTCCTCCATCCTGTGGACCTTGGGATGGTGATGACCACTCCACCTCTGTATCAAGGGGAGGCTTATATCCCATGTGGTTGATGGGTGCAATTCTCCTGCTTGTAGTTGTAGACACTCTCGATTTCCTGGTGTGGTGGTTGACCATCTTCACCTCTCTGTTAGCTGATCTGGGTAAGTCCAATGAACCAGAGAGTAGGAGTTGCAACTCTGCTGAGGCTCAGGGCCCAGCTGGCACACGGCCAGTCCAGAGATTCAAGTCTCCTGAGTATACACCAACCCAGCTCCAACCACAGATTCAGTAAAAGTGACAGAAGAGCCATGTGTAGAAAGGTCACATATGAGTCCAGCTGCATCACACTCAGGAGCACAAATTCCAAAGTAGGGCCCATTGACAAAGCACTGAACTCCAGGGCCATCTGCCATGACCATAGAACCTGTGTGTCTCCATAACCTTCAGGAGCACCAGAACCTGGGGTTGCATCTACTTTGGCTGTATCTGGGATTCGGCTGAGGCACAAGTGCAACCCTTCTAATGAACTCCTGAGACTTTTGAAAACTTTTATCCATATAAACTCATTTGACTTCACCATTTCCCCTTTTTATTCAAGGTCTTTTTCTAGTTGAATTACCAGTTAGTGATTAGTAGTAATCCCTCGGAGTCAGGCTGGCTCAAACCCGGGGGGTCATGTTCCATGCATGTTCCAATGCATTTACATGCTGAGATTGGCTTAGAGAGTGGCCACATTCAAGCAACATGGAGACTCTCAGGAGGTAACACTTAGGCACCCTGCAGCTCTAGGCCTAGTTCATATTTCAGGTGTACAGGCTTATAATTGTAGCCATCAGTATCAAGGTCTCATTGTTGGACCATCTGTTTTTATTGGTCTCTGCCATTGCACTTGGGGGATTGTTGCTGTTTCATTGGGGAATGTGATAGAGCTTCCCTGGCTAGGAACTCAGCACTCCCTCAGTTGTTGTTTTTAACTAAAACCACTATGTAAATATCCAAACATTTTTATATATCCTGTATGCATGACCTGGAGAACTCCCTCTCAACCATGTGCTCCCTATAAATAGCACCCCACACCATTGTTCCTCCCCTGCCATAGCTGAACCTCTCTGTAGTCCAAAACTTCTTTATAATGAAGCCTAATATATTGCCAGGTTCCATTAACAGTAAAATGGAATATAGTGATGGGGTTATAGGATAGATATAGAATACATACTAATTTGGAAAAATTAAATAAATTAAAAATAAATTGTAGTATCTAAAAGTGAATAAATGAAAAAGCTTTGTTTTGCCTTTCATCAGTGCTATAGGTGTTGCCCTGTATGTACAGTGGCAAGGCAGTTTTTTCCATTTCTTCCTCAGTGTCTACATCCTTTCTTTTTTTTTCTACTTATTAAGTTTGTCTTCACAAAAGTTTTAGATCACAGTAATTCACATATACAATATACGGTACCCCCACATATCCAACATCAAACCCTTTGTCCCTTCCCCAGCAATGATCTTTTTACATGTTCATATTATGTTTGCTGCAGCTGATGTACAGATATTGAAACAATAGCTTTCAAATATGGTTCCATTTGGGTTTACATTATGGTTTATATTTTCGACTATACAATTTTCTAAATTTTAAGTTATCTTATGTTTTACATTATGGTTTACATTTTAGCCTATAGGCCCCTATACATTTTTGGTGTAATTTAACATGTCCTATATCCATCCTTGCATAATCTTGTGGAACACTTCCATTGCCCCACAGTTACACTGATTCCTTCTATCCAATACTTCTTTCCTCCTCCCCTCAGGACCCACAGTGACAATCAATCTTCATTACATGAAGGATCATATTCAGAGATACTTGCAACAATGTTCATTACATGAAGGATCATATTCAGAGATACTTGCAACAATGTTGAGGGCTTGACATACTTGACTGCCCTAACCCACTGGGAGCCACCAATTCTCTTGAGAGATACAATTTCCTCTGTTTGAGAACATCAGTTCTCCCCAGGATGTGGGTGTACCTTTACTCTCATTATGGGTCTGCACCCAATGATATAACCCACTATGACAAAATGAGCACTCACACACTCCTTAGAAGCTTGCCCTGTGCCAGATGCCGCCCCTTAAGCATCTTAAAGAGGTAATCTTCTTTATTATATTTTCTAAAAGTTTTTGCTACATTATAATTCCAGCCACATACCTGACAGTCTTCTATGTTCAAATATCCCCCCACTCTCCCCTCAATTTCTTGGGCCATTTGATCCTTCCTCCCATCCCTAGCCGCTCTCAAGTCATCAAGCCCCACCCAAAGTTATCCTTATGCCCCATTTTATCCCTTCCCTGTACAAATACTTACCTCCAGCTTATCACAGATTTCACCCATGTAGGTGTCAACTTGCAATCTTCCTCTACCCCCGACCTTCCTTTAAGTCTATCGTCCTGTCTCTAGCTCTCTGAGACAGCTTGGTATTTCTTATTTCATATCAGAGAGGTCATGTAGTATTTGTCCTTCAATGCCTGGGTTGCTTCACTCAACATAAGGTTCTCAAGATTCATATATGTTATCACATGGGTTTGTCCAAAGTTGATAGTGGTGTATTAAAGTCCCCCACTATAATTGTAGAGACATTTATTCCTTCACGTAGTTTTTTCAGTGTTTGCCGCATGTATTTGTTTTTTTTTTTTCAAAGATTTATTTATTTATTTAATCCCCCCCCCCCCAGGTTGTCTGTTCTCTATGTCTATTTGCTGCATCTTGTTTCTTTGTCTGCTTCTGTTGTCGTCAGCGGCACGGGAAGTGTGGGTGGCGTCATTCCTGGGCAGGCTGCTCTTTCTTTCACGCTGGGCGGCTCTCCTTAGGGGGTGCACTCCTTGCGCGTGGGGCTCCCCTACGTGGGGGACACCCCTACGTGGCAGGGCACTCCTTGCACACATCAGTGCTGCGCATGGGCCAGCTCCACACGGGTCAAGGAGGCCCGGGGTTTGAACCGTGGACCTCCCATGTGATAGACGGACGCCCTAACCACTGGGCCAAGTCCGTTTCCCTGCCGCATGTATTTGGAGTCACCCTTATTAGGAGCATAAGTGTTTATGATTGTTCTTTCTTCTTGAAAGATTATCCCTTTCACTAATATGTAGTATCCGTCTTTATCTCTCATAATTGTTTTGAATTTAAAGTCTATTTTGTCTGATATTAATATAGCTACTCCTGCCCTTTTTTGGTTATTGTTTGCTTGTAATATTGTTTTCCAGCCATTCACTTTCAACCTCCTTGAATCCCTGGGTCTAAGATGTGTTTCTTGTAGACAGCATATAGATTGGTCATATTTCCTTATCCAATCTTCCGATCTGAGTCTCTTGACAGGTGAGTTTAATCCATTGACATTCAGTGTTATTATTTTCAAGGAATTATTTATATTAGTCATATATTCTTTGGATTTGTGTTTGTCATATTTTGTTCGATTTTTGCTTCTCTTATTGTCTTTTTAGTTGCTCTTATACTCTCCTCCAACTCTGTCTCTTTTGTTTTTTTCTTTCTTCCTTAAGAACTCCCTTTAGTATTTCTTGAAGGGCAGGATTCTTGTTGGCATACTCTCTTAGTTTCTGTTTATCTGCAAATATTTTGAACTCTGCATCATTTTTGAATGCTGTCTTTGCTGGATAGAGTATTCTTGCTTGGGAATTTTTTTCTTTTAGTACCATAACTATGTCATACCACTGCCTTCTTGCCTCCATGGTTTCAGATGAGAAATCAGCACTTAATCTTATGGAGCCTCCTTTGTGTGTGATGGTTCTCTTTTCTTTTGCTGCATTTAGTATTTTTTCTTTGTCTTGAGAATTGGATAATTAGACAAGTATATGTCTTGGGGTCGGCCTGTTGTGATTTATGCTGTTTGGGGTGCATTGTGCTTCCTGGACATGTACATCCCTCTCCCACAATAACTATGGGAAGTTTTCAGTCATTATTTCCTCCAACACCCTTTCTGTCCCCTTTCTTTTCTCTTCTCCTTCTGGGATGCCTATAATGTGTATATTTGCACATTTTGCATTGTCATTCAGGTCACTAAGTACCTGCTGGATTTTTTCTATCTCTTTATCGATTAGTTCTACTATCTGTTTGATTTCAGATGTACTATCTTCCACATCACTAATTCTTTCCTCTACCTCTTCAAGTCTGCTGTTATTTGCTGAGAGTATATTTTTGATTTCTTGAATTGTGCTGTTCATCACCATCATATCCATTATCTTTTTGTGTATGATTGCAATTTCTTCTGTATTCTCTCCAAGTGTTTTCTTCATATTCTTAATCTCTTCCTTCACTTCATCAAATTGGTTTCTAATATATGTTTTGAGAGCTTTAATTACTTGTTTGATGTTCTGCTCCTCTTCCTGGTTTTTAGTTTGTTATTTGGATTGGGGTATGTTTTCCTGATTATTAGTTTGGTTTGTAGTTTTTTGTTGCTGTTTGGTCATCATTTTATCTGGAGGGGTTTAATCAGTTGCTTAGCTTCTTTGTCTAGATTGGGGTTTAATTAGGTGTTGTTTTTACATGTGTGTTAAATCTTCTTTTGTCACTTTGTTCTTCTTATTCTATTTCCTCATTGTTGGCTAAGTTCACTTGAAGGAAAATATTAGGGCCAGAGAAAGCAAAAGGAGTAAGAAAAGAAAATGAACAATAGTAGTATTGATAGTAAATAATATTAACAGAGGAACCATGTGAGTTCTAGGAGAATGGATATTAGACTCATGTAAGCTCTGTGGAGTTATAACAGTAAGAAAAGTAGGGTACCTATAATGAGACAGCAAACTGAATACGGGGAGGAATATAGTATGAATTAAAAGGCTAGTGTGTTTAGGAGAGAGGGAAAGAGAAAAGAAAGGACAATAAAATAAAGAGTTAATATAAGACAGAAAACAGAACAAAGGTATTAGAAATAAAACGTCAGAAAAGTTGGGGGCCAAAAAAAGAGAGGTGTAATGTAAGAGAAACAATAAATGATGGAGGATAGAAAGATGTAGAGGAAAGGGAATAGTGTTGGTGGCCAAAATCAGTACACACAGAAAAGAGGAAATGGAGGATTAGGAAATACAGAAAATGTAAAGTGCTCCCTGTAGCACCTAATATAAATAAAAAAGAGAAGAGAAAGACAGAAAGAAAAAAGGGACAAGGGAGGGCGATGCAAGCAAGAAAAAGAAAAAAAAAAAGAGAAAAAAAGGTTCTTGAGTGGTTAAAGAGGAAGGAAAAACAAGAAGACAAACCAACAAAATACCAGACAAAGTTTCAAGCAAGTAATTCTCTTTGCAGTTAAATAAAATGCTTAGGAATCTGATGTTCTCCCTTTCTCCCTTCCTTACTTCCCTCTCTCCCAGGGCAGCAGGAAAGCTGCCTGAGAGGTCTGATAGGAGATTCAAGTGGGTCCTTGTTGAACCAGCTCAGCACAGATAACAATGACTCTTAATTTCCAGAGAGAGAGAGCATCCACACCTCACCAGGAACCCCAAGTATGCTATTAGAATGGAAAGCATCTCCTACAGTCCCTCTCCCTTGGGTGTGTTACAGGAGGGCTAGTTGATTTTCTGACTCCACCTTCTCCCAGACTAAGTTTCCTATTCCAGGGTGTTTAGGTAAATTGGGCTTTCTCAGGAGATTCACCACCCCTTTCTTCCTAGATTCTCCGCTAGATGCTCCCTAGATGCTCCTCCAAATGCAAAAAAAAAAAAAAAAGAGGTGGGGGGGGGGGATCAGAAAATTGAACCCACACTCGTTTGGCCCCTTTGCACCTCCCACTGAATCCCTCCCATTCACAGAGTCAGTCCAAAACTGGAGGGCTAGGGTAATCCTGGACCTCTGGGAGCACTCAACTCAGGAAAGGGAAGTCCAGGATATTGCAGACCCAGGGTATGTAGGTCTGTGGAATGTGAGCTACAGGGCCTTAGGGGACATGGACCTAGGGACCATGTATCTGGGGATCATGGGGCTTGGGGATGCTGCTGCACCCCTGACAGTTTTCAGGGAATACTGTGGCCATCAGCCCTAGGGGGAAGGGTCCCGCCTCCCCACAACTTCTGACCTGTGTGTTAGTAACCCACAATTCTACCTTTAGCTAGCACTACTTCTGTCAGTATCTCCAAATCAACACCTATACACTCCTGCCTTGCAAGCCCCATCAGCCCACTCTGGCAAGATTTCAACCCTACTCAGCCACTTCTTTGCAGGAGAGATTGTGAGGTGCACTCAATCAGACCCCATGTCATTTTTATTAGGCAACTTTAAGTGATGTAAAAATATTTGTAAATGGAAAATAGGAAATAAAAATAAATGTGGAATGAAACAGTAGTTGTCCACTTATCTTGGGCTTTTGAGAGTAATGACACATGTGGAAGACTAGGATCAGAAATTCTTTTCATTTCCTTTTCTTAATGAGTAATGGCCTATTCCCACCATTACGTCTTCTCAAAATGCCTTTTTTATGGTATTGAAAATGAATGCAATGTAGCACATTTTTCCTTGGTAGGAAGAACCAGATAAAGTGTACAATTGTTGACCAAGCTCTGCATGCCCTGTCTTAGGAGAATAATTAACACACTTCTGGCGCATTTATCCTGTCAATTTTTGACTCCCTGAACCAGCTGTGATAGCTTCATGTCTTAGTATTTTAACTTCCTCCATGTTATTGAGTATCTCTAGAATTCAAATGCCTTATTAAGAAGAATACATACTTTAGTGTAGGGAGCCCTGAGCTCATTTGTTGTAAATAAACTATGAAGCAAGGAGATGGTACATATCATATGAAAAGAATAACAGTCAACAACACTTTAATGACATTTTAGATGTGTACCATTTCTTCAGTTTTTTTCCCTCAGATTTTTAGGAAAGGCCTTTCACTAAGTTTTGATGCCAAAATCATGGAGATATACAGAGAAGAAAAAGACATGATTTTTGCACTCAAGAAGCAAATTTCATAAACAGAATGCAAGGCAAAATGAAACTATTCTGAAAGGTTAAAAACAGAGAACAATACTTTTCCAATAGTTTTATGCATCTACAAATATTACTATGTGGTATTTATTTTTATGGTACTATAATTCCACTTTTTGATTTTTAAATGATAAACCACTCCTGTATATCTAGATATAACTCAACTTGGTTGTAATCTATTGTTCTTTTTCTATAACACTTCATTAAATATTCTAATTTTTCCATTTAGGACATTTCCATCTATGTTCATACTACAGATAGGTTCTTAATTTTAATTTAAAAATATATCCTTATTAGATTTTGCTATCAATTTTTCTGGCCTCATAAAATGAATCGGGAAAATTTTCTACTCTGTGACTATTCCTTGAAAAATTGAAATAATCCATTGCAAACATAATCCTCCCTTTTTAGAATTCATAAATAGTATCAAACTTCTACAACATTTGAAACAAGTGAAAGAAATACAAAATACCACCAAAGAAATAGAAGGCTTTGGTAAAGATATAGAAGATATAAATAAAGACCAAATGGAAATTTTAGAACAGAAAACACAATGATGGAGATAAAAATATGTTTTGAATGGACTTATCACCAGATTGAAGGGGACAAAGGGAAGAATCAGCGAATTCAAAGATAGAAAAAGAGAAATTAACCAACCTAAACAATGGAGATACAATGACTTAAAAAAAAAAAAGAGCAAAGTGACATGGACATGTGGAATTATAATGACAACAACTGAGGGAGTGCGGAGTTCCTAGCCAGGGGAGCTCTATCACAGTCCCTAAAGGAACAGCAAGTGCAATGGCAAGTGCAATGCAAAGACCAAAAATGAAGGAAGATCAAAAAATGAGCCCTTGATACTAATGACTATGCTTGTAAGCCTGTGCACCTGAAATAAGAACAAGGCCTAGAGCTGCAGGGTGCATAAGAGTTACCTTCTGAGAGCTCTGTGTTGCTCAAATGTGGCCAATCTCAAAGCCAAACTCAGCATGTAAATGCATTGCCTTCCCCCCAGCATGGGACATGACTCCCAGGGATAAGCCTCCCTGGCGCCGAGGGATTACTACCAAGTACCAGCTGATGATGTAACTAGAAAATGACCTTGAATAAAAGGGTCAACTTGGACCAGCAGAATATCTCAATCTACATATAATACCAGGAGTCAAAAATGCTTTTTGACCTGAATCAAAGGGAGAAATGGAAAGGACAAATGAGTTTATACGGCTATGAGTCTCCAAAAAGAGCCGGGAGGTTATCAGAGGGGTTGCCCTTATGCACACCTCAGCAGAGTCCCAGAGACAGATAAAGTAGATACAACATCAGGTTTTGGTTCTTCTGAGGGCTACAGAGACCCATAGGTTCTATGGTCATGGCAGATGGAGTTCAGTGCCATGTCAGTTGGCCCTACTTTGGAGTTTGTGTTTCTGTGTGATGCAGCTGGACTCAGGTGTGATCTCTGTCCATAATCCTCTCCTGTTACTTTTACCAGATCTGTATTTGGTGCTGGGGTTTAGTGTATACCCAGGGGACCTGAATCTCTGGACTGACCATGTGATAGCCAGGCCCTGAGCCTCAACAGACTTGCAACCCCTACACTCTGGTTTATTGGACTTACCCCACTCAGCTAACATGGAGTTGAAGAAGGTCAACCACCACACCAGGGAGCCAAGAGTGCCTACAACTGAAAGCAGGAGAATTGCATCCAGCATCCATGTGGAATGTGACCCCCTCTTGACATAGATGTGGAGTGGACACAAACATTCTAAGGTCCACAGGATGGAGGAATAGAGTATGGATTAGAATGGACTTACTGACATTCTATACATGAACTATTGTGATTAGTAATCGAGGAAAATGTGGCATTGGTGTGGAGAATATGGCCATGGTGGCTGCTGAGGGTAGGGAGTAGGAGGAAGAGATGTGATGTGGGGCATTTTCAGGGATTGGAGTTGTCCTGGGTGGTGCTGCAGGGACAATTACCGGACATTGTATGTCCTCCCATGGCCCACTGTGTGGACTGTGGGAAAGTGTGGGCTATGGTGTGGACCATTGACCATGAGGTGCAGCGGTGCTCAGAGATGTATTCACCAAGTTCAATGACTGTCTCATGATGTTGGAGGAGGTTGTTTTTATGGGGGGAGGAGTGGGGTAAGGGGGGGTGGAGGGTATATGGGGGCCTCATATTTTTTTAATGTAACATTAGAAAAATAAATAAGGACAAAAAATATATAATGACATATCTAATGTTGATGCCATTGGAGTCCCAGAAGCAAAGAAGAAAGAATGTGTGGCTGAAAAGTATTCAAATAATTAATGACTGAAAATTTACCAAAACTAGAAAAAAAAGTCCATATAAATTTACAGGTTAAAGACACAGACTGAACCTCCAACAAGATAAACCTAAAGAAATCCACACCAAGAAACATTAAAATCAAACTTCTGAAAGTAAAGGCAAAAATAATCTTGAGGCATTTAAAAAGAAATATGGCAAAAACTTTGAAAGACAGGAAACATCATAAGTCATGGAGGCCAGAAGATAGTGCCAGAACATTTTTTTAGGTGCTGAAAGGAAAGATCTGTCAAACCAGGAAAAGAAAACTGTTGCCACCAAACCTATCCTTAAAGAGCGGCTAAAGAAATATCTTTGTCTGTTTTTGTTATCATGGTGATGCTGACATAATAAAATATACTTTCTCCTCTCCCTCCTCTTCCTCCTCCTCCTCAAAAAAAAAAAAAAAAAAAAAAAAAGAATGGCTAAAGGAAGTTCTTATATAAAAAAAATTAAATGACAAAAGAAATCCAGGAACATCAGGAGGTAGGAAAGAACAATGGAAAGAGTAAACATATGGGTAAAAACAAGAGACTATCTTTTCTTCTTGAGTTTTCCAAATTATGTTTGATGTTTTAAGCAGAATTTATAACATTCTCTGATATGGTCCTCATTGTCTGTAGAGGAAATATTCAAAGCAATTATAACAGGAGGAGGTAAAGGAACTTAAAAAGAGATAATATTTCTCTCCTTCACTTGAAATGTTAATATGTTTCCACCGAGACTGTGATAAAATAAATATGCATAATACAGTACTCAGAGCAACCACTAAAAATCTATAGAGATATACCTCAAAATACCACTGATTAAACAAAATTATAAAATACTCAATACACAGAAGCCAGGAAAAAAGACAATGGAGAGACCAAAAACAGAAAGAGCAAGCAGTAAAACAACAGAAAAATGGCATACTTAAGTCCCAACATACGAATAATGACATTAACTATAAATGGTTTAATTACACAGATAAAAGATAGTGATTACTAGAGTAGTTAAAAAAAAGTCTACAAAAACTCATTTCCCATGAAACAATACAGATAGGTTGAAAGTAAAAGGGTGGGAAAAAAAGATATATAATGCAAGCATTAATTTAAAAAAAGAGTAGTGGCTATTTCAAAATCAAATGAAGCAGACTTTAGAGCAAAGAAAATTACCTCAGACTGAAAGGTCATTACATAATGATAAAAAAGACCAATTCATCAAGAAGACGCAGAAACCCTAAATTTATATATCTTACCAAAAAGCTGTAAAATATATGAAGCAAAATCTGATAGAACTGAATGGAGAAATAGACAAATCACAATTATAGTTGGAGACTTCAACTCCCCTCCTTCAGCAATTGATAGAACCACTAGACAGATAACTAACAAGGATATAGAAGAAGTGAATAATACAATCAATTAACATGATGTAATTGACATTCATAAACATTGTATCCAACAATAGAAGAAATTCATTATTTTCTAGTGCCCATAGAACATATACCAATCTAGACTGTATCCCAGACAACAAAACAAACCTCAGTATATTTAACATAATTTAAAAAATACGGAATGTGTTCTCTAGCCACAATAGAATAAAACTAAAAATTTATAGCAGAATGCTAATGTGAAAATCTCCAAATCTTTGAAATGAAAACAAAAACAAAAACAACCACATTTCCTAATAACCCATGGATCAAAGAGGATATCTGAAGTGAAATAAGAAAACACATTGAATTGTAATGAAAATTCAACGTATCAAAATTTCTGGGGTGCAGCTACAGCAATTCTCAGTGGTAAATCAATAGCACTAAAATCATTCTATTGTAATTGAGAAAGAGTTTCTAATCAGTAATCTAAGCTCCCATGTTATGAAATTCCAAAAGAACAACATAAACTGAAAACCAGCAGAAGGAAGAAAATAATACAGATAACAGTAAAAACCAGTGAAATTGACAGCAAAATCAATAGAGAAAATCAGCCAAACAAAACGCTCAGTCTTTGAAAAGATCAATAAAATTGATAAACTTCTATCAAGACTGACAAAGCAAAAGGTGAGAAGACACAAGTTATCAATATCAAGAATGAAATGGTTATATAACTGCAGACCCTAAAGACACATAAAGGATTATAAGGGAATAATACAAACAATACTTCACAGATAAATTTGACAATTTAGATGAATGGACCAATTTCATTCAAAAGCACAAACTACTATGGATCACCCAATAAGAAATAGATAATTTAAATAACACTATAAATATTAATAATTAAATTTAATTATAAAGTGTATTTATAATTAAATTCTACTCCCAATCTCTAAGCCCAAAAAGCTTCACAAATAATTTTAGTAAAATTTAAAGAGAAATTAACACCAATTATAAGTCTTTTACAGAAAGTAGGAGAGGAATTCTAGTTTCACTTTATGAGGCCAATATTCCACTGATATGAAAATCAGACAAGGACAGCATAAACAATTAAAACTACAGTCCAACATCCCTCATGAATATAGATGCAAAATCTTTATTAAAAATTAGCAAGCTTATTTCCACAGTATTTAAAAGAATTAAACACCTGACCAAGTGGGTTTATTCCAGAGATTAAAGCAAGTTCAATAATTGAAAATCAACCAGAGTAACCCACCCTATTAACAGAGTACAGAAAAAATCACATGATCATATCAATTAATGTAGAAAAAGCAACTGAAAAAATCTAATACCCATTAATAATAAAAATTCTTGGAAAACTATGAAAAGAGAATTTACTCAACTTGGTAAAGTGCATCTACAAAATTTCTACAGCTAAAATTAAATTAATGTTTAAAGACTGAAATCTTTCTCTTAAGATCTGGAATAAGGCAATAAGGTCTATTCTCAGCACTTCTATTCTTCATGGCACTGAAAATTCTTGCCAGTGCAATAAGGTAAGGAAAGAAAAAAAGGCATTCATATTGAAAAGGAAGAAATAAAACTCTCCTTATTTTTGGATGACGTGATGACTTACATAGGATCCAAGAAATCTAAGAAAAATGTCCAAGAACAAATAAGGAAGTTCAGTAGCATTGCAGGATTAAAGATCAATGTGCAAAAATTGATTGCATTATCTTATACTAGCAATGAACACTTGGGAACAAATAAAAATTACAATAGCATTCACAATCACTCTGAAAAGAGAAATACTTAGATGTCTAAGAAAACATATCCAGAACTTGCATGCTACAAAACAATGATGAAAGAAGTCAAAGGCAATATAAATAAATGGATATACATACTGCATTCAAAGATTAGAAGACTCAACATAATAAATATTTCAATTCTCCCCAAATTGTCAATTCCTACCAATTCAGCGATTTATGCATATAGACAAGCTGATTCTAAATTTTATGTTAAAAAGCTAAGGAACTAGAATAGTTAAGGCAGTTTTGAAAAAGATTAAAGTGGGAGAAATTACTCCACTCAATTTTAATATTCCTTACATATATACAGTAATCAAGACGGATTGGGATTGGTAAGGGATAGACACATAGAACAGAACAGAGAACTTAGAAATATACACACACAAATATGAACAATAAATTTTTTGACAAAATGCAAATGCAATTCATTGCAGGACAGATTATTTCTTCCACAAATGGTGCCAGAGTAATTGGATATAAGCAAAAGTAAATGAACCTCAAACTGCACCTTCTACCTTATGAAAAAATTAAGTTGAAATAGATTGTTTTACTTTTCTAAAGGCTGCCAAGGCAATGTACCAGAAATAGGTGTGCTTTTACAATGGGAATTCATTAGGTTAAAAGTGTACAGTTCTGAGGTTGTGAAAATGTCCAAATTACGGCATTATCAGAGATGCTGTCTCACCAAAACTTGGCTGCTAGGGATCCTGGACTTCTGCCACATGCAAGGCATAATGGTGGCTCTGCTGGTCTCTCCCTTCTCTAGTTTCACTTTCTCACTGAGCTCAGCTGTGGGCAGTCAGGCACATGGCAATGTCTGCTTGTCTCTCCCCTCTCCTCTGGACCTTATTGCTAGTTCTGCTTCAGGCTGCTGCTTCTGTGGCTTTCCTCTCTCCAGGGTCCATTGATTTTAACTTCTGAAGGCTTCTCTCTGTCACTGCCACTTATTTTTCTGTGTCTGCACCTCTTTCATAAAGGACTCCAATAATAGGATTAAGACTCACCTTGGGTCCTGCCCTGGGAAGTGATCTAATCAAAAGGAAGTTCCCTTAGCTGAATCTAATCAAAAGATGCTGCTACAGTAGGTTTACGTTCACAGGAATGGATTAGCTTTCTTTTTTTTTTTTTTCTGTCTGGTTGTATCATTGTCTTTTTGGTGCATTGCTTCTCTGTGTGGGGGCCTGTGCCTCACCGCACAGGTCTGGGATGTCTTTTTTTTTTTTTTTACCAGGAGGTCCTGGGGATCAAACCCAGGTCCTTCATATGGTAAACGGGAGCTCAATTGCTTGAGCCACAGCTACTTCCCTGGATTGCTTTAAGAACAGAATTTTCTGGCATTCACCCAGCTTCAAACTTTCACTAAATGTAAATCTATTTAACTTTTAAATGAAAGTATAGGAAACGATCTTAAGGACTAAGAACGTGGTGAGTAGTTCTCAGGCACTAAAAGCAAAATCCATTAAAGAGAAAAATATATCAATTAGACGACTTCAAAAGTAAAACTCTTTCTCTCTTAAAGATCCTATTAGCAGTATGAAAAGTCAAGCTACAGACTGGGAGAAAATATTTCCAAACCACTTATCTGACAAAGGACTAGTATCCTAGAGTATATAAAGAATGCTCAAAATTCAACAGTCTCAAGTATTTTGGGCATCTAAGTTAGGTGCATAAATATTTATTATTGTTATTTGTTCTTGGTGAATTGTCATTTTTATTAATATACAGTGACCTTCGTAATCTCTTATAATTATTGTATTTAAAATCTATTTTGTCTGATATTATAACAGTATCACTACTCCAGATTTTTGTTATTACTATTTGCATGGAATATCTTTTTCCAACCTTTCACTTTAAGTCTGATTGAGTCCTTTCATCTAAGGCGAGTCCTTTGTAGATAATAAATAGATAGCTCATATATATTTTTTTATCCATTCTGTCAGGCTATGTTTTTTTTTAATAAATCAATTTTATTGGTCCATATTAATAAAGCATCTGGTTCATCCAAAGTGTATAATCAATGATATTTGGTATAATCACATAGTTGTACATTCTTCACTCCAATCATTATTAAAGCATTTTCATTATTTCAATAATAATAATAATAAACTGACAAATGTTTGCCACAGCCTCATAATGTCCTGTTCTGTTTCATGGTCAGGTGGGAGAAGTTCCTTTCTGATGATCCAGTGGCCCTCTGTGGCAACACCAAATCTATAGAAGAGAACCCTGAACACATTAATTATAACTTACACCACAGTTGCATATATGTTCTCTGTCACTCACCATGAACTTATTCATTATTCACATTCATACCATATTGCATTAAGTTCCGTATCCTTGTTCTTCCAGGAAACATTCATTACATTTGTACAATTTCTCTCTACTATGAATTCTGTGATGATCCCCAAGGCTAGAGCTTTCAATAAAAACATTGTTATAGGGGAGCAGATGTGACTCAACAAACAAGATCCTGGGTTCAATCACCAGCCCCTGGTACTTCAAAAACAAACAAATAAACAAACAAAAACCATCGTTATGTATTTTAGAGTCACAATCTTTCTTTTTTCAGTATGTATTTTGTGATGTCTATTTAGGTAAGCAAATTTGGTATAGCCTTTGCCACATTGATTACATCTGTAAGGTTTCTCTCTAATATGAATTTTCTGATGGTTCACAAGGCTTGAACTATGGGTAAAAGCCCTGCCACATATATTACATATGTGTTGTATTCTCCACAAGTTGTATTCTGATGCTGAGAGAAGGCTAAGGAATAATTAAAGGATTTGCCACAGATGTTACATTTGTAAGGTTTCTCTCCAGTGTGAATTCTTTGGTGATACTTGAGGCCAAAATATTACCCAAAGGCCTTGCCACATGCAACACATTTATATAGTTTCTTTCCAGTATGAGTTCTAATGTCATCCCAAAGATATGAACTACTGATAAAAGCTTTACCATATTCACTACATTTGTAAGGCTTCTCTCTTGTAGGAACTCTTGTGATATAAAAGATACAAACATTTGGTTAGAGCTTTACCACATTCATTACATGTATAAGGGTTCTCTCTGGTATGAATTCTGCAATGACTTGCAAGAGTTGAATTATGTGTATAGGCCTTGCTGCATATATTTTATTTATATGGTTTCTCTCTGGTATGGTTTCTTTGATGTTTTATGAGATTTGAGACCTGTTTAAAGACTTTGCCACATTCATTCCATTCGTAAGATCTCTCGTGAGAATGAATTCTTTGATGATTAGTAAGGATTGTGTAATTGCTAAATGCCTTCCCACATTCATCACATTTATAAGGTTTTTCTCTAAAGTGAGTTATCGCTATTGTCCAATCAATGTCTGATGCATGAAAACCTTTCAATATTTATTACAAATGCTGGTTTTGACACTAGGGGGAAATCTTTGAAGTGGTAAAACTGAAACAATTTTTGATAGACTTTCCAACTTGATTACATTCATACATTTTCTCTTCCATTTGAAATGTGTACATTTCAGCCAGATGTGACTGAAATCCAAATCTGTTTTCATAACATTGGACATCCTTGTTCTTTGCATAGCCTATGTTATTGTAGCGTCAATGAATTCCTTAAAAATGGCTTCCCATGTCTGAAATATTGATACACACTTTTTCTAACAAAAGCCTTTTACTTTGGAGGGAAATTATTACAGGCTTTGATATGTTGTTGATCACTTCTATAAATGACACTTTTGTTTTAGGTCATAGGCCCTCCTTTGCAATTTCTTTTGCCATGTCCCCACTGACTCTCCAATCCATGTGTACTTTCCCAGATTTCCCTGGTGTCAAAATCCTAACTGCCATGGCTTTCATGGCTTTTCAGTGTCACGGGTTGGCATAATTCTCCCTTATTAATGTAATTTCTTTGGTAATAATTCCTTATTTGAACATTTCAGAATCATATAAGGGAAAAGGCAAAGATACCCAAGGATACATCCTGACTTTGGAATGAAGTTACGCTCACCCAGGGAGACCAGGTTCCTGTAGTTCTCCAACATCCCGTCCCGGTACAAAGCTCTCTGCTCAGAGTCCAGGCATTTCCATGAATTCTCCTGAGAGAATTCTATGGCCACATCCTGGAATGTCAACAGTCCCTGGGAAAGAAACATTCCTGACACTTCTTTCTCAGGTAAGCTCTCTGGGCTTCTTTCTTAGGCAAGGTCAGTCTTAAGAAGTCAACCCTGCGTATCCTTGTTGAGAGATCATCTATGACAACTATGCTGGGGCAAAGCAAGTTGTCACTGTTGACTGAGGACATCTTGTCCCCTTGCCCTTCCTGTTGGCCCAAGGAATACATGTTCCACGGTGAGAGAGGAAGAGAGCAGGCTATGTCTTTAATTGGGGAGTTCAATCCATTAACATTCAATGTTACTGCTATAAAGGCATTACTTACTTTGTCCATTTTATCCTTTGGCTTTCTGTTGTCATATTTTACTATTGTCTGTCTTTTAAATCTTTCAGTTTCTCTTATTTATAATCTCCATTTCTACACTATTCTCCAAGCATCTCACCCTTGTCTTTTCCTTTTGGGCTGTAACACACCCTTTAATAGCTCTTGTAGATCCAGTCTCTTGGTGACAGACTATCTCAGTTTTTGTTTGTCTGTGAAGACTTTAAACTCACATTCATTTCTGAAGGTTCATTTTTCCAGATAAAGAATTCTTAGCTAGCAGTTTTTCTCTTTCAGCACCTTAAATATATCATATCTCTGTCTCTTCTCACCACAGTTTCTGATGATAGATTGACACAGTCTATTTGAGACTCCCTTGTAAGTGATACATTGCTTTTCTCTTGCTGCTCTCAGAATACTTTCTTTATCTCTGGCAGTTAACACTCTGAATAGTTGATGTCTCAGAGTATGTCTATTCAGATTTATTATGTTTGGGGTACTTTATTCTTTTTGAGTATTGATAATTGTGTCTTTCATAAGTGTTGGGAAATTTTTGGTCAGTATTTCCTCAAATGTTTGTTCTTCCCCCTTTCCAATCTCTTCTACTTATGAGACACCTATAATGCGTATGTTTGTGTGTTTCTCAATTCCCTGAGACCCTGCTGAATTTTTTCCGTTCTTTTCTCTTTCTGTTCTGTGTTTTCAAGTTCAGATGTTCTGTCTTCTACCCCAATCATTCTGTCCTCAACCAATTCCTCAACAAAAATACTTGCTAACTAAATAAAAAAACACATGAAAAAATTATACTTCACAATTAAGTGGGTTTTTATACCATGTGTGCTAGGGTGGTTCAATACTAGAAAATCAATCAGTGTCATATACCACATTAATAAATTGAAGAAGAAAAATCACATGATCTTCTCAATAGATGCAGAAAAGGCATTTGACAAAATATAACATCTTTCTTCATAAAAAAATCCTGAAAGATAGGAAACTTTCTCAATATGATAATGTGTATATATGAAGAACCCATAGCTAACTTTGTACTCAATAGTGAAATTCTGAAAGCTTTCCTGCTGAGATTGGGAATAAGATAATGTTGCTCACTGGTTCCACTGTTATTCAGTATTGTTTTACACATTCTTAAGAAATGAAAGGCATCCAAGTAGGAAAGGAAGAAGTAAAACATTCACTATTTGCTGAGGATATGAAACTATACTTATAAATTCCCCCCAAATCCACAAAAAACTACTAGAACTAATAGTTTCAGTGAAATGGCAGGATACAAGATTAATACATAAAAATCAATAGCCTTTTTATACACTACTCATAAGCAATCTGAGGAGAAAGTCAGAAAAAATTCCATTTACAATAGCGACTAAACAATCAAGTATTTTGGAATAAACTTAACCAAGGTTATAAGGGACCTGTATTCAGAAAACTATAAAATATTGCTAAAAGAAACCAAAGAAGACCTAATAAATGGAAGGACATTCTATGTTCAATGGATCAGAAGATGAAATATCATGAAGATGTCAATTATATAAAAAATGATCTACAGATTTAACACAATCCTGGTAAAAATTCCAAGAGTCCTCTTTGAAGAATTGGAAAAGCCAATCATCAAATTTGTCTGGAAGGATGAGGGCCCCCAAACTGCCAAAGATATCTGAGAAAAGAAAAACAAAGTTGGAGGACTCTCACTTTCCAATTTAAAAGCATATTATTTATCTACAGTGGTAAAAAAAAAAGCATGGTACTGGCATAAAGATAGATTGATCAATGGAATAAATTCTAGGCTTCCCAAAATAGATCCTCACACCTAAGGTCAAGTGATTTTTACAAATTTGTCAAACCACTCAACTGGGTCAGAGCAGCCCATTTAACAACTGGTGTTGGTAAAACTGGATATCCATATCTAAAAGAAAGAAAGAGTACCTGATCTCACACCTTTTACAAAAATTAACTCAAAATGGACCAACAACCTCATACAAAAGCTACAACCATAAAACTTCCAGAAGGAAATGCAGGAAAATATTTTTAAGATCTTGTGGTAAGTGGCATTTTCTTAAACCTTACACCAAAATTACAAACAATGAAAGAAAAATAGATAAATGGGATTTCCTTAAAATTAAACACATTTATGTTTCAAATGATTTTAATAAGAAGGTGAAAAACAGCCTACTCAATGGGAGGAAATCTTTGGAAACCACATATCAGACAATGGTTTGATTTACATGTTATATAAAGAGATCCAATGACAAAAAGACAAGTACCCTATTAACAAATGGGCAAAAGACTTGAATAGACATTTCCCCATAGGAAATATAAATGGCCCAAAATCTTATGAAAAGAAGCTCAGCATTACAAACTATTAGGGAAATACAGATCAAAGCTACAATGAAATATCTTTTCACACCTTACAGAATGACCATTACTAAAAAAAAAACAAAGCAAAAAAACCCCAGAAAACTACAAGTGCTATAGAGGATGTGTAGAAACAGGAACATTCCTTCATTGTTGGTGGAAGTGTTAAATGGTACAGCTTCTGTGAAAGATGGTTTGGTGGTACCTGAGGCAGCTTAATATAAAACTGCCATATGATCTGGCAATCTCTCTACTAGGAATACATTCAAAGGAACTGAAAGCAAGGAGGCGAACAGATATTTGAACACTGATGTTCATAGCAGCATTATTCACAATTGTTAAGAGATGGAAACAAACTAAGTGCCAGTCAACCAATGAATTAGATAAACAAAATGGTATATACATATGATGGAATACTATTCAGTTGTAAGAAGAAATAAACTGGGGCAACACATAACAACATGTAGGAACCTTGAGGACATTATGTGGAGTGAAATAAGCCAGACACAAAAGAATGAATACTGTATGACCTCACTGATATGAACTAAATATGGTGAGTAAACTTATGGAGTTGGACTATAGAGTATAGGTTAGTAGGAAAAAGAATGTGGGTTGAGAAGTGGGAGTTGATGCTGAATGTATGTACAGTGTTTAATAAGGTTGATTGTAGATATGTGGAAATGGATAAAGTTTTATGGTAACATACTATAAGGAGTATAAGTAACATTGCTGATTTTAAATGTGATTTTGACTGAAAAGGGTAGGTTAATATTAATTGACAGCTAGAGGATAATCTAGGGACTGTATAACATAGTGATTTTGGTGGTAGATGAGGATTGTCATTAATAATATAAATATAGGAATCTTCTTCTACTACAAGATTTTAAGCATATGGTACTACATAGGAAAATACAACTGATGGAACTTACAGGCTATTGTTAACAGTAATATTGTAATATTTTTGTAGTAAAGGCAAAGAAGGTACTATTAATATATCAATACAAAAGGACAAACAATAAGTGGTTTAGTTTTATGAGATATGAATATGATTAAGCATTTTTTTCTTCATATTCTTCATTAACAAGGGGACCTTGGTAGTGTCATTTAACCGATTTGTGCTCATTTATGTACCTTTCTGAACACTGGAGAAACAATCGAATTTGTTTTTAGATAGATAAATGTGCCTGGACAAAATTTGTTATAGTGTGGCTTCCATAATTTGTCTGTAATTTTATTTTTATTTATTTTTTTAAAGATTTATTTATTTTTTAAAAATTTATTTCTCTCCCCTTCCCCCCTACCAGTTGTCTGCTCTGTGTCCATTTGCTGTGTGTTCTTCTGTGACCGCTTCTATCCTTATCAGTGGCACCAGGAATCTGTTTCTTTTTGTTGCATCATCTTGTTGTGTCAGCTGTCCATGTGTGTGGTGCCATTCTTGGGCAGGCTGCACTTTCTTTTGCACTAGGCAGCTCTCCTTACAGGGCGTACTCCTTGCGTGGGGGACACCCCTACGTGGCACAGCACTCCTTGTGCACATCAGCACTACACATGGGCCAGCTCCACATGGGTCAAGGAGGCCCGGGGTTTGAACCATGGACCTCCCATGTGGTTGGCGGATGCTCTATTCATTGGGCCAAGTCCGCTTCCCTATTATTTTATTTTTTGAAGGTGAAATAAAGTTTACTTATTTAAGTAAAAAACTCAACAGTAAAAGAACAAATAATCCTATTAGAAAATAGGCAAAAGACATGATGAGGCATTTCACCAAAGAGGATATATGGATACCAAATAAGCACAGGGAAATATGGCCAACCCACTAGCCTCTTAGTGAAATGCAAATTAAGACCACAATTAGATTCATCCTATTAGTGCAACTATAATAAAAAATCAGTGACAATAACTAATGCTGGTGAAAATGCAGAGAAACTGTATCTCTTACATTGCTGGTGGTAGTGTAAAATGGTGCAGATATTCTGGATAATAATTTTGTGATTTCCTAAAAATTCAAACATACACTACTTAAACATACACTACAAAACATCCCTGGAATTGCATTCCTGAATATTTAGTCCAAAGAAATGAAGTTTTGTATCTTCACAAAACCTGTACATAAATGTTTTTGCATATAAATGTACAAAATAGAAGTTTTTATTGTAATATCCAAAAACTGGGAACAACAAAATGTCCTTCAGTTGGCCAAAGGTTAACCAAACAGTGGTATATCCATACTATGGAATACTACTCATAAATAAAAAGGAACACATGATTGATATACATCATTACTTGGAATTATGTTAATGGGATTTTGCTGAGTGAAAAAAATCCAATTTCAAGGTCACATACTCTACGATGTCATTTATGAAATATTCTCAAAATGATGAAAATGTAGACACAGAAGATATATTAACAGTTGTGAGGGGTTAGTGATGGAGTGGGGTGGGTAGTGGATATAACTACAAAGAAGTAGCTTAAGGGGTATCTTTGTGTTGCTGGAATAGTGCTGCATCTTGCTTATGGTGGTGGTTCACAAGTCTACACACTCCATAAAATAGCACAGGACAATACACATATATTATATCCATGCCAATTTCCTGGTTTTGATATTATACTATAATTATGGAAGATGTAACCATTATGACAAGTTGGGTTAAGAGGAAATGGGACCACTCTGTACAATTTTTCAACATTTCATGAATCTAAAACTATTTCAAATTAAAATTTAAAAAATTGCTTATAGGGCTATTTAGATTTTCTCTTTCTTCTTAGGTCAGCTTTTCTAAATTTTGCTTTTCCTGGAATTTGTCCATTTGATCTAAATGGTCAAATTTAGTGTCATAAATTTTTTACTTATTACCTTTTTAAATATAGGCCCTGAGTTGATAACCCCTTTTTCATTTTAAATTTGGTAACTTTGTTTTTCTCTTTTTCTTGATAATCTTTTCTTAAGGTCTTTTTTTAAAAGATTTATTTTATTTATTTCTCTCTCCTTCCCTCCCTCCCCCCTCCCCAGTTGTCTGTCCTCTGTGTCCATTTGCTGCATGTTCTTCTTTTTGTCTGCTTCTGTTGTTGTCAGTGGCACAGGAATCTGTGTTTCTTTTTGTTGCATCATCTGTTGTGTCAGCTCTCCATTTGTGCGGTGCCACACTTGGGCGGGCTGCACTTTCTTTCGCACTGGGTGGCACTCCTTGCATGTGGGACTTCCCTACGCGGGGGGCACCCCTGCATGGCAGGGCACTCCTTGCGTGCATCTAGCACTGCATGAGGGCCAGCTCCACACTGGTCAAGGAGGCCCGGGGTTTGAACCGTGGACCTCCCATGTGGTAGACAGACGCCCTATCCACTGGGCCAATCCACTTCCCTCTTGAGGTTTATAAGTGTAATATCTCTTCCAAAACATACTTTTGGTTTAGGTAATCTCCTTTATTATATATTTCTTTTCTATTTATTTAATTTCTTCTTTTACCTCAATTATTTTCCTTTCAACATTTTTGGTTTGAGTTTATGTTCAGTTCTTAACTTTGATATAGAATCTACAGTCATTTTCTAAAATATGTATTTTGCTATAAATTTCCTTCTAACTGCTGGCTTTTGCTGGATTCAATAAGTTTTTATTAGTGTCTTCATTATCATTCAATTCAAACTTGTAATTTTTGTTGTGATTCTTCTTCATCCCACATATTATTTAGAAGTGCATTGCTTAATTACTGAACACTTGGGATATATATATAGCTAAATTTATGTATTTAAATGCCTAGACTTATTCCATGTGGTCAGAGAATATTCTATGAATAATTTTAATTTTTTGAAAAGTTTTGAAGCTTATTTTATGACCCATGGTATGCCCATAGCATTCATTCTGTATTTATCCCACTTCCTGAGATAAATACATTGAATTTCTAAATTTTAACTGTTATATTGTTAACATCCAGTATTAGCACGTTATTCTTCTTTGTGATAACCTGTGCCTGCTTTATGCCATTGATATTTTTTTGTTATCTCAGTGGGAATATTTATTTTGAATGCTAAAACTTTCTGGCTCTATGTGTTCTATGAATTCTGCCTCACATAATTGTAGGTTGCTCATTTTTTGTCTTCCTTTTATAATATTATCTCTATTATTATCTCTACGGAGTTCATTTTGGCTGGTAGTGTATATTTTATGTGGAAAGGCAAAAGTCCAGGCACTAAATTGTGCTAATCTACTTGGGTTTAAAGTATGGTGTTCCCCAGGTCAGAGAGCCCATGCTTCCACTCTTTAGGTATGGCCACATCTTTTTCCTCACCTGGAAATCTTTATTCTTAAGGTACAGAAATTTCCTTTTACTCATCTTGAACACTGTTATTTTCCAAATCATTTTTTTCCTTGATAAAAGTATCTTAGCTTTTGCAATAAGACAATGCAGAAGTAGGAAACTCTCTAGGCTGGTTAGTCTGTGTGCATGTGGTTATTTACTTTTAACCTCTTCTTAGTTGTGGATCACTGTGATGTTACATTGTCTACCTTAGCTTGTGAGGGGACCAATATTAATAATTTTGAGAAAATTTTGCCTGATAAGCTAGAGAAGTTGAGTGACTACTCAATGAAAAAGGAAGAGAATATTACCCTTATTAAGTTCAAATATGTGAAATGACATTTTCTTGGCTTACCATTAAATCAAAATTTTATTTCTAATTCAGATAAGAGACAGCAATATTTTATGAAACAGAATAGGCTTCAATCATATTAAGTATATAGTACTTAATTGTGTTATTAGTTTATCTTTGAGCAAACTCAAATGGGGATAGGTACATCAGCTTACTGATAATAGGGCAAAAAGATGGCATTTGAAGGCAATATGCCAGAGATGGACAGGGATTGGGGAAACAGGCAACACAAGCATCATGTGTCAGCCCCTCAAAGGAAAAACATGCATTGATGTGTGGTTCAGCATGAGTAAGAGCAGTGTGAAGGGAAGATCCAGGGCAAATTGTGCTTGGAGTATAGACAGATAATTAGCAGCAGGGGTGTTGACCTCAGATATCAAGAGCCTTGGCATTACTTCTATAAGGGATTGTAGTACCAGGAAGGCAGGGTAAGTAATTCACTAGTGTTGGCCTATCCCCTCAAACAGCTGTCCTAGAAGCTCAGATAGCAGGCTCCCGCCTAGTCACTCCCCCCCCCCCCGCCCCTAGCCTCTCCGCCTGCCCTCTGCCTAGCAACTAATCGCAACCACCTATCGGAAGGCAGTACCCGCCTGCACCAATCCCCATCCCTATAGACAGCAGAGCTAACCTGATACCCACCCCCATCCCTAGTAACTGCTTACGGTAGCCCACCGCAAGTCCGCCTACCCCACTCTCTGCATCTCCTATATAACCCACTGTACTTCCTCAATAAATTGGACTTGCGCACAGACCTGGTCTCCACGGCATCTTCCTTTCCCCCGCCGTGCGTCCTCCACACCTGAGAGCCCCCGAGGCCGTCTGCCGCGACCTGGAACCCCGCTAAGGTGCGGCCCTCCTAACCCCTCCAGCCGCCCCATCAGGAGGAGAAACCCCCGCATTTCTGGCACCCAACGTGGGGCCGGTCCAACGTGACTGGCGCCCCACCCCCGTGGGACTCCGCTCCCACCACTCCGCCACGCTCTCAAAGTAAGGACCCCCATATACCGGCCACCGGCAGATAAGATGGGCGGGCGTCTATCTTCCCGTCAAGCGCCGCAAGTCAGGGCACTTGCCGGCCTTTTAGATACTAACAGTGTCAGGGTTTCCCTATGCCAACTGCCAAAGTACTGGGACCTCCTTCTACCCTTCAATCCGTGGCTGGCCACCTGCCACCTTTGGAGCCCAGAAACTTACACACACCTAATTGATCGCGTTACCTCCTTGATGGAGAATGACGGCAGGTCGTTCCCCCCGGGCCTTCTGCCCACGCTCATGGCCATCCGTGCTTGTCTTCTCGGCGCGCCCGCTCCGAGAGACGCCTATTATAGTGATTCGCGAGGCCCAAAGCAACCCCTCAATTGCGACTCCAAAGAGGGGGAGCCGCCTCCCGATGATTCCGACAATGAGTCTCTGTCAGATCAGCTTAACGCTGATTTTGAGAGGAACCCTCCTAAAGGCTGCTGCCAGCAAGATGGCGAACTTCCTCCTTCTTCTTCACTCGAAAGGGGGAAGTTCCCACCAGGGCACCAAGATGGCGAACTTCCTCCTTCTTCTCCGCCTGAAAAGGGGAAGTTCCTGCCAAGGGGGCAGGCGGGCGGAAATTCCAGCTCCCTATACCCGCCCCTTCCTGTCGTGGTGCCATCTTGGAGCGACCCAGAGGGCGGGCCACCGCGATCTTATAAGCCACCGGAAGTGCCGCGGCTGCCATTTTGTGGTCCGCTGGAAGGAGGGCCAACGCCATCTTGGGGACAGGCCGAAACGTCACCGGAAGTGCCGCGGCCGCCATTTTGTGGTTCGCCGGAAGGAGGGCTAGCACCATCTTGGGGGCACGCAGAGGCAGCAAGGCCGCTGGCACCATCCTGGGTAGACACCGATACTTGGACAGACTCTGGGAGCCCGCCGCGCCATGCCGGCGGCCCCCCCACTCACCTGCTCACGGCGCCGCCGCCTCTCCCTCAAGAGCACCCTAGTCCCGCAAGCTGGGGCCAGCCTCAGTGCGCTCCGCGCACTCTGCACCTCTATCTGCTGAATATCAACCCAACAGCACAACGCCTGCAAGAATGGTATCCCTTCACTCCTGACGAAATCAAGAACCTCCGGCGCACAGTGAAAGAAGACGGCCTCGGTAGCCCTTACGCTCAGCAACTCTTAGAAGAGCTCGGCACACAGGCAGCCATCCCATACAATTGGGTTTCTCTAGGCCGTGCCATTCTAACCCCAGGGCAGTTCATAGAATGGAGAGCACACTTTCAAGCTGAAGCGGAAAGGTGTATTGCCGAAAATACTAGAGCTGGCATTCAAGACCCCACAGAGGCCTACACAGGTACCGGACGATTCACTGACCCTGCTCGTTACCGAAATGCCCCGCCCGGGTTTTGGCTTCGGCTCCAAGAAGTTGCCCTCTGCGCCTTCCACAGCGCCGCCACCTCTCGGCCTCAGAAATTCACTCAACTGACACAGGGCAAGGATGAAGAGTTCTCTACCTTCGTCTCAAGAGTCGCTGAAGCCTGCAAGCGTAAAGTCGTTGGAGAGCAAGCCCAACTAGCTCTCGCCAGAGAGCTCATCTTAGAAGGAGCGAACGAGGTTTGCAGACAGGTCATCCTCACCATGAGAGACAAGGGGGTGCACAATTGGGTCTTAGCCTGTCGCAACCTTGATCCACAAGCCACCTCTCTAGCCAAGGCTATAGCTACAGCCCTCGCCATTTCCTCTGACTGTTTCAGATGTGGAGAGACAGGTCACTTCACCCGAGAATGCCCTCACGCTCGGCCCACTGCGCTGCCCCATGCAACCACTGTCCCGGCTATTCCACCTCGCCACCGAGGACCACCTACCCTGTGCCCCAGGTGCGGAAAAGGATACCATTGGGCTCGTGACTGCCGCTCAACCAATGCCAACCAGCTGCCTTTAAACACCTCCCGGGGCAGGCCTCAGCCCCGCACCCAAGAGGCCAAAATGCCACGCCCGCCTCAACTGTGATGTGGACTGTTCCCATTAGAGGGACAAAGCCCCTCATGGAGCTTAAAGTAGAATGCCAATGGCTAGAAGGTCTACTCGACTCCGGAGCAGAAATCTCCTGCATCCCATTTGAAATTGCTGCCTTCAACCACTGGGCCCTTGAGCAAGGGCCGCAAGTCATTGGAGCCATGGGCTCCTCCAACTCCTGGAGGTGTGCCACTGACATCAAATGGGAAGACAGAGAAGGTCGCCATGGCCACTTCCGCCCCCTCATACTCTCCACCATCTCAAACATTCTCTGGGGCCGAGACATCCTCGAACAGACGGGAGCAATCCTCACCACGGCAGCCTCCACAGTCCAAATACTAATACTAAGCGCCACTGTTCGTCTTACACCGCCTGAACCCGTTCCTCTACAATGGGACACAGAGGAACCCATCTGGGTTGAACAGTGGCCTCTTCCATCCCATAGACTGAGGGCTCTTGAGACCCTCGTTCAAGAACAATTGCAAGCAGGACACATTGAACCTTCCACCAGTCCATACAACTCACCTGTTTTTGTCATCCTAAAGAAGAACAATGGAAAGTACCACCTCCTCCATGATCTGCGGGAAATCAACAAGCACATCAAGCCAATGGGCTCACCGCAACCAGGGTGTCCGCATCCCACCGCAGTTCCTCAGTATATGCATGCAGCAACCATCGACATCAAAGACTGCTTTTTCTCTATTCCTCTCTACCCAAACGACTGCCCGCGGTTTGCCTTCACCGTGCCACGAACAAATCACCAAGGAGCAGCACAGCGCTACCAATGGAGAGTGCTTCCGCAAGGGATGCGCAACAGCTCTGCCATCTGTCAGCTCTATGTCGACCGTGCTGTTGCTCCGTTGCTCAAATGGGCATTTATCATCCATTACATAGACGATTTGCTCGTTGCCCACCAAGACGCTCAAGAACTACAAAGTGTCCTTCAAGACCTTCTTTGTCTCCTCGCCCAAATTGGTTTGGCTGTCCAGCCAGACAAGGTTCGTCTTCAACCGCCTTTTAACTTCCTGGGATTCCGCTTCCATCACACCATCACTCCGTTAGCACCAGAGCTAACCATCCCGCCAAAACTTTCGCTCGCTGAGCTGCAGCAATTATGCGGGCAAATCAACTGGCTGTGGTCTGCGCTTCCCATCACCACCGCCCAGCTCCAACCCCTCTTCTCGCTCCTGCAGACTAAGGGCCAGCCTCCAGAAGCCGTTGCCCAGAAAATCGTCATCACCCCGGCGGCCTGAGCAGCAGTACAAGCCGTTAATGAAGCGCTCAAAACCTGTAGACTTGAGTGCCATGATCCTAGCAAATCCATTCAAATTCTTGTCCTCCCTATGCGAGGGATGCCCACCGGACTCCTCTGGCAAGACGGGCCACTACTCTGGCTTCACACGGCGAAGAGCAAGCTCCCAAAAATTTGCCCGTTCACTCGGGCATGGATCGCTCTTGCCACCGACCTGGTCTACCAAAGTATGCACACCTATGGCGTCCAACCCGCTCGAATAATCTGGCCCTTCGACGCCAAGGCCACCACCAACTTGCTCCAGCATGATGCAGACATGCAAGTCCTCGCAGAAGTGTTCAGAGGTTCCTTTGACAACCATTACCCGCATCACCGGCTCCTGCAGGGCATCACTCAACTGCCCTTCTCCCCTTGCTTCCATCCGCTTCCCGCATGGAAGCCTATTCCTCATGCTGTCACCATCTTCACTGATGCCTCCAAGACCAGCTATGCTGCCATCATTTACACTCCCTCAGCTGGGAAGCCGCGGACTCTTCTGTTCGCCAACGCGTTCTCTGTCCAAGTAGGAGAATTGCTCGCTGTTGCTGTTGCATTACACGCGTATGCGGACCAACCCTTGAACATCTTCACAGACAGTTTGTACACCCTACAAGCATGTCGCGCCTTGCCTCTCGCCACCTTTTTCCCAACAGACTCGCCCATCGACAAAACGTTCGAGTTCCTTCAGCGTCAACTAGAATCTAGATGTCATCCATGGTTCATCTCACACATCAGAAGCCACTCTGGCCTCCCAGGCCCACTGACCGCCGGAAATGAAGCGGCCGACCAAACCGTAAAACCTTCCACCGCTGCCGCTCTCACCATCCACACAGCGCCTCAGCCTCCCAACCCTGGAGATACTATCAACCAAGCCAAACTTCTGCATGTGCAGTTCCACTTCTCTGTGCGCTCCATTCACCGGCTCTTTCCAGACCTGCCTATAGAGACTTGTAAGCATCTAGTACGCTCCTGCCACACCTGTGCTCCTCTCCTGCCCCTCGGGCCTCTTCAGCCGCAAGGAGTCAACCCCCGCGGCCTCCGCCCCAACTCCAGATGGCAAATGGACGTCACACACGTCAATTCCTTTGGACGGCTCAAATTCGTGCATGTTGCTGTTGACACATTCTCGCACATGTGCTATGCCATGCCCTTACCTGGAGAAACAGCAAAGCACGCCATCTGAGCTCTGTGCCAAGCCATTCTCTTCATGGGAGTGCCCTGGGACCTCAAAACAGACAACGGCCCTGCCTACCGAAGTGCTGCCTTCGCAGCCTTCCTGCAGCTCTACAAGATCACCCATCACTTCGGCATCCCACACAACCCGCAAGGACAAGGCATCGTCGAGCGTGTCAACCAGCAACTCAAGCTCTTAATCCACAAAGAAAGACAGGAAAATCCCTTAAAGACGCCAGGAGACGTCATCACTTCCTGCCTTATCCATCTTAATCTCCTCTCTTTTGATGAGAAGGGGCTATCTCCCGTCCATAAGCACTGGGGCCCCTCATACCGCTCTACCCAAGCCCCTCTAGTTCGCTGGAAAGACCCCAAAACTAACACTTGGTAGGGGCCAGCCCCCCTCCTTGCCCAAGGGAGAGGTTTTGCTTGTGTCTTTCCAGATTCCGAGCCGCAGCCTCTTTGGATCCCGGGACGCCTCATCCGGCCGGTCACTGATCAAACACCAGAGAGCCCACCGCCAGCGGACGAACCTACTCCACCTGTACAAGAAGAGAGCAATGGCAATAGAGCAGAAGGCTGAAGCTCGCCTGTATCCTGTCCTTCTCCTCCTCATTCCTCTTCTCCCGCCTGCCTTTTCCAACCCCTCGCACCAACCCTTCAACTGGACGTTGTACCTCTGGCAGCAGGAAGAGCTCCTCACTGAAAATATCACCGCAAGTGCTCCTTCCTTCACAATGCACATATGCAACCTCGCTAATCTTCCTGTCGCCGGTGGTGGCTCCCTTTGAGACATCACACACACGACTCACCGGTGCTGGTACAGCTCACTTACAGGCCTTAACGGCCCATATAATAAAGCAGTCTCAGGCTTCTATATTTGCCCTTCCTCGGCCAAAGGCTGCTATGACCCTGCACACTATTACTGCTCCTCCTGGGGGTGCGAAGCCATGGCCTATGGGTGGTCGGGAGCTCCCAATAGGGACCCCTACCTCTCCCTTTCCTTTAAGCGTGAGAAGAACAGCAAACCCTACTGGAGCAGCATTACGCTCACTGTCAAAAACCCTGAAGATGAAGCCTGGCTAGATGGTCGCACCTGGGGAGCCCAACTTTACATGAGCGGCTACCACTACGGTGCCTTCTTCATTGTACAAAAATTTTCAATTCCCACCCGTTCCACCCCAGTGGGCCCAAATCAAGTTCTCAATCCTCCACAGGCACGGCCTCCCTCTCCGCCCCACTCCACCTCGCCCTCTCCCTCGTCCAGCACCCCCCTCACAGCTACCCCTCTTAGCTCCCACAACCCCAAGCCTCGCTTACCACCTATTTGGTACTCCAGCCCTCTCATCAACCTAATCAAAGCCTCATATACCTCTCTGAATATCTCCCACCCCAACCTCACTGCGAATTGTTGGCTCTGTCTCTCCCCTTCTCTTCCTCTATACGAGCCTGTCGCCACCAGCCTTGCCTTCAGCGAATCCTCCGAACATAATCCTGCTGAATGCATTTGGAACACCTCTTCTATCCCCTTAACCTTTCAATCTGTTTCCTCCACAGGGAGCTGTGTTCATTCTCGCCAAGGTTCCCATCCCCTCCTAAATGCTTGCTCCAACTACTCTTTTCTCAGTGTTTCCACCAAATTCTTAATCCCCCATAACACCTCCCAATGGCTTTGCACCTCCACCGGACTAACCCCCTGCCTCAACGTCGCTACCCTCAACGCCACCAATGAAACCTGTCTACTCATTCTCCTAGCCCCTCGAGTCCTTTTGCACAGCGATGAAGGATTCTTCTCCTCCCTTCAGAGTCGAAAACTCCCTGCTCACCTCCAGAAGAGAGAACCCTTCACCATCCTCACAGTTGCTACCCTTCTAGGTCTCGCGGGAGCAGGCACCGGGATCACCGCTCTTTCCACACAATCCTCTTCCCTTTCCTCCCTCAGGCAAGCTGTCGACAGTGATATCTCCCACCTCCAAGTCACTATCTCCCATCTTAAAAACTCAATTCCCTTTCTGAGGTAGTTCTCCAAAACCGCCGGGGCCTTGACCTTCTTCTCCTCAAAGAGGGAGGCCTTTGTGCCGCCCTTGGAGAAGAATGTTGTATATATGCCAACTCTACTCGTCTCGCTGAGGACAGCCTAAGAAAGGTCCGAGAAGGACTAGAGCGGCGCCAAAAAGAGCGCGAAGCAGCAAACTATGCTTCCGGAGTATTCCACACCCTCCTCCCATACCTCCTCCCCTTCCTAGGCCCGCTAATAATGATTCTCCTAGCTCTTACCATAGGGCCCTGGGCTGTCAAAAAGATCATCCAGCTCGCCAAAGACCAAACCAGCGCAATCCTCACGTCCTTCGTGCGCGTCCAGTACCATCAACTCGATACCAAAGACGGCCCCCCCAACGAGCCCTGCTCAGCCCGCCCCAAGAAGAAATCAAGAACAACCCAACACCTAAAAACCCCGCGACACATCCCATTGCACCCCTGGCCCGCGCGTTTCCCACCTTAACAGCCAACCCCGTTCCCCTCCCCAGCCGGCGCCAACACCACCGCCAAAACCAAAGAATCCAAAGCCCTCATTCTTGCGTTCCTTCAAATCAATAAATTAGAAGGGGCAAATGTTGGCCTATCCCCTCAAACAGCTGTCCTAGAAGCTCAGATAGCAGGCTCCTGCCTAGTCGCTCCCCCCCCCCCCCCCCCCCGCCCTTAGCCTCTCCTCCTGCCCTCTGCCTAGCAACTAATCGCAACCACCTATTGGAAGGCAGTACCCGCCTGCACCAATCCCCATCCCTATAGACAGCAGAGCTAACTTGATATCCGCCCCCATCCCTAGTAACTGCTTACGGCAGCCCACCGCAAGTCCGCCTCCCCCCACCCTCTGCGTCTCCTATATAACCCACTGTACTTCCTCAATAAATTGGACTTGCGCACAGACCTGGTCTCCACGGCATCTTCCTTTCCCCCGCCGTGCGTCCTCCACACCTGAGAGCCCCCGAGGCCGTCTGCCGCGACCTGGAACCCCGCTAAGGTGCAGCCCTCCTAACCCCTCCAGCCGCCCCAGTCAGGAGGAGAAACCCCTGCATACTAGATCTAGGGCAAAAGCAAGGCACATTTCCTGGGACAAAGGAGGCCTCAATTATTGTTGAATGAATTGAATGAAATTAGAAAGGGAGAAAGTAAGAGTAATGATCAGGGCTTGGGAATGTTGGGGAGGAGCAGACCTTGATCATGAACCCCTATATGTTTGCCTTAATTGTTTCTTCTTACAGTAGTTGTCCTGGAAATGGTTGGAGGGTTATAGTTGTAGGTGAGCCTTATGAGGCAAGTGGTGCACTTGAAGCAATAACTATTGCTATAATCCTGTATCCCCCAGAGTGAACTGCCGGGTGGGAGAATCCAGATGTAGACAAGATCCCATGCAAGTCCTGGTAGCTCATTAGGGTTGCCATATTTAGCAAGTAAAAATACAGGATGCCCAGTTAAATTTGAATTATTTCTATTTTCCTATGCATATGTATAATGATATAGAAAAAAATATTACACGTGAAATGCTTATATTAAAATTTTCCCATTGTTTCTCTGAAACAAATTGTGACTATATTGTATTCCTCATTCTTTGTATTTCTCTAGTGATTTGGCTCTCCTTAATATCTGTTTTGTAGAATTTGCTTATAAAATACCTTGCAATTATAATGCATAGTCCATTTATATTGTACATAGATTCTATAGTGGTTGCATCCAATTAATTTAACTCTTTTTTCTATTGGATATTCCTTAATGAGAAAACATGTTCCTCATCAGCATTATGAGCTGATACACTGAACATTTACTTGCATAAATTTAACAACTCTAGGAATTGATATTCATATTTGATTGAAACATTTAATGCCATCTGTCATGCCAAAACTAGTTTTTTCCATCCTTTGGGAATATGTTGCATCTTTTGTTAAATGACCTAAAAGCATTAAAACTGCTGTCCACTAATAAAATAGAGCACTGTTGTCAATTTTATCCCCTTCTCTCTTAAACTACAAATGGTGATTCCACTTGTTACTGCTTTGGAAGAGTATTTCATTAACAACCGTGTAAAAGAATGAATATGTCTTGATTTCAAAGGAGAGTTATGGCAGTGTCATAATAATTATCCACTTCATGTTGGAATATCTTTCCTTTTCAGAAGTACTGTGTTTTGCTCACTCACAGATGTTGTTGATGTAGTCTGTTCAGTGTTGTGGCTTTCCACTTGGGCATGATAAAGGGGGTATTTGAATAAGATTTGAGTATTATTTGTGGATTTGAAAAGAGAGCATGAGTGAGCAAAATTAAAATATTGTCCATGCTGTTTTGGCTATTTGCAAAGCCAGTGAGAAAAAATGAAACTTAGGGACTATATTAGTCAGGGTGGCCAGGGAACCAATGGGATTATATATATATATTATGAGATTTGTTACAGGGATTGACTCAATTGACAGTGGAGTGGCCCTGTCCATAATATGTAGGACAAGCACCAAGTTGGAAACTCTGATGGTTTTCGATCAATTCCCCAGGAGAAGCTGGCTAGCTAAAAGAGAGAGGGAACTTCTGACTGCTGAAATCATCATGACACTCTAAGGTCTTCAACTAATTAGATGAGACTCCTCTCATTGCTGAAAACAATCTCCTTAGTTGATTGCAGATGTAATCAGCCACAGATGTGATCAATTTACCAATGATTTTTAAGTCCACAAATATCCTCACAATAATATCAGGCCAGTGTTGGCTTGATCAGATAATTTGTCACTGTTACCTAGCCAAGTTGACACATGAACTCAATGAACACAGGTACTCTGAGACTCAAGGATTCAGTGATCAAAATAAAGGTGAGTAGCAGGTAATATATTAAGAATAAAGTGTCATTTTCACCAGGGTAACACAGATCAGTGCCATAGCTCTCTCTCCGTTAGATACAGTCAATTCTAATTTCTAAGTCTTGACCATTTACATGCGTAGCATCCTTAAATTTGCTCTTCCCACAGGGTGAAAAGCCAGAGGTATTGTTGTTTTAAGTTATATTTAATTTAAATTGTGTTAACAACTTTTTCTAATTGCTGCTGTGGGACTTCATCCCGAAAGCACTGGAAAGTTTCTAAATCCTATCCAATCCACATCATGAACTTTAAATTGCTTTTGGGATTAGAAGCAACCTCAGAGCAGCAAAGACTTTAAGTTGCTTTGCTACTCCATTGGCTGATCTTTCCCTTCCAGGAAAAAGAAAGGGAAGAGCCCCAACTCCCATCTTCACTGGGAGCTGTTTCTATTTTGCCACTAATAAACTGTTTTTACAATACCTGTAATAGCAATAGTAGCAGTTTGATTAAAAGAAAACCAAGGTGGGGATAGTTTTTAGTTATCTCACTGAAATAAAGACGGGATTTATAAGTCTACCAATGAAAGTCGGATTTCTGTTTCTGGCATGTTAATATAAAAATGCTCTATATTCTAGTAAATTGGAGATATAAACAATTACAGCAAATTCTAATGCTTAAAAAAACTTTCATGGCTTATGCTTCATTCACAAACATATCTGAATGTATAGTGGGAGGAAGAACAGCAGAGCAGCTGTTAGGGCAGAAGAGAGTGATTTCTTTGTAGGGAGAAGGTAATTGTAATTCTCATTCCTGGTAGTAAAGGAAGAAAATGCTGTTACTGAAACTCCTATTTATGCATTTGTTTATGATTTGCCTGTAGATGGAGAACTGCACTGGAATGTTTCTGAGTACCACTTTTTATTACATTATATGTATCAGGCAGAATATAGGGTCACCAAGCGTCACTTTCTAATTTGAACTTAAAAAGAGACAAAGAGGAGTAATTTACTTGAAAAATGTTTTCTTTTTTCTCTTATGAATATTATTATTAATCATATTAATTACTGCATTTGATATTCTTATGGTATTGCAGGTACATGTTTTCCCCCAAGTTAGAATAACCCAAATTCTGTATTTTTCCCTAAAAATGGATCTTTATTGTTTGTTCTTGAACCACTCAAGTCTTAAGGAACAGAGGGTAAATTTCCATTGAGGCAGGAGTTACCTCTGCCACTTTGGGGACCTATTCCACTTTGTTCATTGAAGAACAATGGGCTTTTGTTAAGGTTGTCATTATTCATGGAGACAGAATTAAGTTACAGGGTATATGGTGCTTAAAATTGTAACACCTCTGTTGATCAATAATATTTCATACATTTTAGATTTGTTCTGGATTGTTTGGTAGGTAAGAATATATGGTGACAATGCATTCACAGTAATTTCAAATTCACAGTGCAATGAAATATATAATTGTAACCCAGTTGCGTCTGTTCTGAATCTATTGTCTAGCAATGACATATACTCTAAAGCTAAAGCCTCTTTCCAAAGGTTTGAAAGTCTAACTGATCTTTACTTAGACGATCGTCACATATTTGTGTGCTCTCTGGGTATCCACTTATGGTCCACATTACCCATAAGGGCAGCCACTTTGGATGCCAACATCTCTATTAGACACACCTCTAATGGATCTGCATATATCCCAGCCTCTACAGAACTCCTATTGGTGAAAGAAAACTTTAACATGGAAAAGATCAATCAATCTGTGACAGAGTTTGTCCTGCTGGGGCTGTCTGGCTACCCAGAGCTTGAGGCCATTTACTTTGTGCTGGTCCTCTGCATGTACCTCGTGATCCTTCTGGGAAATGGAGTCATCATCATTGTAAGTGTCTACGACTCCCACCTGCACACCCCCATGTACTTTTTCCTCAGTAGCTTATCATTCTTGGACATTTGCTACACCAGTTCATCTATCCCCCTATTTCTGAGCAGCTTCTTAACTTCAAAGAAAACCATTTCCTTCTCTGGGTGTGGAGTGCAAATGTTTCTCTCCTTTGCTATGGGGGCCACAGAGTGTGTGCTTCTAAGCATGATGGCGTTTGACCGCTATGTGGCCATCTGTAACCCTCTGAGGTACCCCATCATCATGAGCAAGGCTTCTTATGTGCCCATGGCTGCGGGGTCCTGGATTGCTGGGAGCATTGATTCTGTGGTTCAGACCTCCCTTGCAATGCGACTTCCTTTTTGTGGGGATAATGTCATTAACCATTTCACCTGTGAAATCTTGGCAGTCTTAAAACTGGCCTGTGCTGACATCTCCATCAATGTTATTAGTATGATTGTTGCTACTGTGATTTTTCTTGTGATTCCTGTACTTTTCATTTTAGTTTCCTATGTTTTCATCCTTTCCACCATCCTCAAGATTCCTTCAGCAGGTGGAAGGCAGAAAGCTTTCTCCACCTGCTCAGCCCACCTGACAGTGGTGGTCATATTCTACGGGAGCATCCTCTTCATGTACGCAAAGCCCAAGGCTAAAGACTCTTCTGGTGCAGACAAGGAAGAAGTCACTGACAAAATCATCTCTCTCTTTTATGGAGTGGTGACCCCCATGCTCAATCCTCTCATCTACAGTTTGAGGAACAAAGATGTTAAAGCAGCTGTGAAGAATATGCTGTGTCAGAAATGTTTGTCTAAGGGCAACTGAATGCAATATATATGTAATATATGTAGATATAATGCAGTGCCTGTTCTCATTTGTGGTTTTTAGGGTTGGTGGCACCTCTAATTCGGAAACCCTTCTTTCTCCCATTATTTCTTCTCCTAAATTTGGTAGAAAAATTGAGGATGTATCCTTTCCCTATATGTCTGGATTAAGGAGAAGAGTGACAGCAATCATGGGTGAAAGGATTCTCCTCCAAACCATCTTCCTTCCCATGGGTACCTCAATTTAGTTTAATTGTGGAATGTAGAGATCTAGAATCTATGAAAAAGAAACATTTTAACTCACTTGTCCCCTCATCCCCTATGACTTCAATTTTTCTTCTGGTCTCACTGTGTTCTTAGGAAGGTCAAGTAGAAAGTTTCTTTTTAGGGGTCAGAAGGCTACAAGTCATGAACTCAATCTCAGATGACTCAAACTGAGGTTGTCTTTGATCATATAAAAAAAAGTGGGGGAACATTTTAGGTTGTTAGGTTCCTGGCCTCTGAATATGCCATGATGGGGCAAGTAATAGAAAAATGAAGTTGATTTCCTTTCCTTGTATTCTAGCAAGCACATTTATGCAGAGGTGTCTGATGAAGTTTTGTACATACATTCCAGCTGATAGGGAAATTTGGTCTATCTTTGGCTTTAGAGGATGAGCAATGGTGTCTCTGAGTGAAAATTATTGCAACTATTGTGTGAGTTTTAAAAAAAATTCATATTTAGTTCTCACCACTAGGAGAATGCTCCTGGCATTTAATGGTGTGGGAGTAAAGATTCTACTAAACAGTTTATGTTGCACAGGGCAGCTCCCCAGAGCAAAAATTTTCTGGATTGAATGTAGTATGGACGTTGAGAAACTCTCATGTAAATAATCACATTGGCAGCAAATAGATAATGTCAATTCTGTCTTTCCAGTTTCTGTCTCTTTTACGTTTGTTGGTGGGTTGGTTGGTTGGTTGGTTAGTTGGTTTTTACTGCCTTAGTGTTCTGTTTTGGGCTCCCAACACAATATTGAATAGAAAGGGCTTCTCGAGCTTTATGTCCTCAAGCATCTTCCCAGAGCGTGAAAAATTACTGAGAACCTCAAATAGCTTTTCTGAATGTTGGCCTTTTCTATTGATGGTCACTGTAATAGAAATTAAAACTGAGAATTATGTATTTATCAATGCATTAAAAATAACAATCCCTGTTATATGTGAGCATAAATACTGTATTTTATAATAAAAAACTATATATTATTCAACAAAAATAGTGAGATTTTCAATTTTTAAAATATCTGGTTTAATAGAAAACAGAGAACTTGTCTGATGTTACATTTCATCTGTTGAAATACTTTGACTTTTGTTGATGTATATGAAGAAAATCAAACCTCATACAGGTATGTATTGGAGAAAGGAGAAGTATTGCAATATAATTTATAGATTATTGTTATTCTCTTTTGATAATATACTGAAACTTGCCAAGAGGTTTTTTCTTAAAACTTAGTTGCAACGTGGAATCTGAAATCATGTTTCTTAACTTGTTTGGCTTCTTATGTTAAAATTCATTGAGTTAATATGGAATTTTAATGGATCTTTTACCCATATATAAATTTGTAACATCATGCATTGTTCATTTGGAAAAATACTGATTTATTGAGTGTATTGGTTCCATAGGGCTGCTGCAGCAAATTACCATACACTGGCTGGCTTATAGCAACATAACTTTATTCTCTCACACTTCTGGAGGCTCTAGGTCTGATATCAAGGTGCTGGCAGGACCAATCCTTTGAAGGCTCTAGGAGACCATCCTTCATGGTCTCTGCCGAGCTTCTGTGTGGTTGTGGCAGCGTAACTCCTGATCCAGAGCTTGACACGCAAACTGATAGTTTCTTCAGGAGTCACGTTTATTCCATTGTTTTATAACCAATGTGTTCATTTTGTCTATGTTGTCAAATTTACTGGCATAAAACCGGCTTAAATTTACTCATAACATTTACTTACAATTTTAATGTTTGTAGGAAATACTGTGGTTCCCACTCATTCATTCTTGTAATGCTAATTTTTTCTCACTTTTCTCTTGTCTCTTTTCTCTTGGTAAGTCTTGCTGGGGACTTATCAAGTTTAATAATCTTTTCAAAAATCTCAAGTCTGACTTGTAAAAGGTTTGGCTGTCTTTTCATCTTTCACTGGCTTGTCTTTTTATATACAGTCTTTTACTACTTACTTCATATAATTTGTTCATTTTATTTGAACTTCTAAAGTGTAAACATAAATCATTGTTATCACAATTATTTCCTAGTAAAGCTTAAAGAGCTAAAGTTTTCCTTCCCAGCAATGCTTTAGCTGCATCCCACCAATTTTAAAACATGGATTTTTCATTATAATTTGGTTCAAAATATTTTCCTGTTTCTCTTTTCATTTCTTCTTTGTCATTTGTGTGTATCCTATAACTATCATTCAGGTGAAGTTGGTTGATACATATGTCATTATTTTGTATATCATGGTTGATTTCTGTTTATATTTACATAAATTCCTGAGGAAGTCATGTTAAAATATTCAAGTATGATTGTGGTTTTGTCTACTTCTTCACATTTTTTATAGCTATGTTCCCTGATAAATTTAACTTTTATTATTATGAAATGCCCCACTTTATATCTGACAAAACATTTTCTTTCCTTAAAGGTCATTTTGTCTGCTGCATCCATTCTGCTTATGGTTTGTATGAAACATTTTCTATCCCTTTACTTTCATATCATGCGTATTTTTGTGTCTTGTTCTTGTAGTATTATAAGATTGTCCTGCTTTTATATACATTCTGACAAACCATAGTTTTAAAAAGAAGTGTTTCAGTGTATTTTATGCAATGCAATTATTGATATAATTATGCTTAAATCTATATTTTGCTATTTCTTTTACATTTTCCCTTCTGTTCATTCCTGTTACTGTTTTCCTGCCTGTATCTTTTATTTGCAGAATAGTTTCTGTTTTTAAATTTATGTTTATTTCCTCTATTACTATTATAGCTCTGTATTTTATTACTACCTATTTGTGGCTGCTCTTAGGTTAACAAAATGCATCATTAACCTTTCAAAGTCTATGTTAGAGTTGCTAATAAAATTGATATTAAATCATTTCCCACAGTTCAAATGTAAAATCCTTGCAACAGTATGCTTCTATTTATCCCCATTGTTATTACTTTATTTATTCTGCTTTTAACTTCTGCTTATGATGTGAACCACATTTTATAATTTTATTATTTTTATTTGGTAGTTGAAGCAATCAGGTGTATATTAAGGGGATTAAGAGAAAAATATAGAGCAACATCTTTGATATTTGCCCACGTATTTGCTATTTTCATATCTTTGTGTATAACTAGTTTCTCTTTGAATCATTTCTCTCCATCTTGAAGAACAACCTGTGGCATTATTTTAAATACAAGTCTACTGGTGCTGAATTCCCTCAACTCCCGACTGTCTTAAAGTGACTTCTTTTCATTTCTGCTTTATTAAAGAATATTTTTGCTTAGTAAAACTATTTGGGATAACAGTTTTATTTATTTTAATTACTATCATTTTAACTTTTGGTCCTTTCTAGATATCATTGTCTTGTCTCTGTCTTCCACTGGTTTTGATGAGAACTCAGCCATGGTCCGTATCTCCCCATGTGTAATGAGTCTGCATTTGCTGGCTATTTTTAACTAAGTGACGGTGGTTTCATGTTTATATCTTGCTTATGTCTTTAGGTCAATGTTTTGCATCTTATTTGGGAAATATTTGAACATGATCTCTTTTAAGAACTTTTCCTGTGACCTTATATTTCTTTTCTCCTTCTGTGATTCCAGTTACATGGACTTTAGAATGTTTGATATTATTCCACAAATTATTGGCATCCTGTTCATTTTTTAAGTAAAATAATCTGTTAATTTTTCTTCCTTAATTTTCTGATTTAATTTTTTTATTCCTACATCCCACTTAATCTTTTTTCTGACTTTTGCAGTGTATTTTTAAGCCCAAGCATTCAGTTTTATTTCAATTATACTTTTTCACATGTTGTGATGGTTAGGCTAATGTGTCAACTCGGCCAGGTAATTGTGCCCAGTTGTTTGGTCAAGCAAGCACTGTAATATCAGGGCATTTATGGACTTTAATCACCACTGACTTTACTGAAGTGGTTAATCATAGATAGCCGATTACTATTACATCAATCAGGGAGATTGCCATCAACAATGAGAGATGCTTTATCCAATCAGTTGAATGTCTTAAAAGGGGAAGTGATTCCAGCATTGAGGGAGACTTTCCCAGCTTGTCTTTGGACAGGCAACATCTCCCAGAACTCATCAAGAAAAGAAACTTCATTGGACTTTCATTGGATCCTCTGGTTGCAGCCTGCCTGCAGAACCTGGACTTGTACATCTCCATGGTCACGTGAGAGACTCTGATAAAATCTCTTATTATTGACAGATATCTCTTGTTGATTCTGTTTCCCTAGAGAACCCTGACTAATACACATGTTTACAATTTTTTATTAATATTACTTATTTTAATTTATAGTGTCTTCTGAATCTCCCTAAGGATCCCCAATTTAGACCTAGTGGTAATTTAATGACAGACCCAAATTCTTTGAAACTACACCCATTGAAATTGGCTTCCATTTCCTCTTTCCTTGAATTGGGGCTTGTTTATAACTGTTTTAAACAATAACTTACGGCAGAAGTAAAACTAGCCTTTAAGAGAACAGACAACTTCTAAATTATTTTCATGGAGGCCTAAATTGCCATTTAAGATGTTCAACTGCTATGCTAAAGGGACCACATGGAGAGTTCCTGAGACAGCGTGAAGTAGGAAAGACCATCAGCTGAACCCAACATTTAAAATAGCCCCACCTAGGCACCAGCCTTGTGTGTACAATCACTTGTGACCTCTAGAGTGGGCAAGTCGTAATCTGATCACAACTGAGTGACTCCACTTGATATCAGGTGGGATAGAAGCATTGACTAGCCTTGATCCACTCACATTACTGACCTAAAATGAGGCTGTAATAAAAATCACTGTTCTTTTAAGCCCTTTGGAGTAACTTGCTGTATATATAAAAAACGAGAGCAAAATTTAATACTGGACTGGGCTGATGCTCTAACAAAAACAGGCTCCTGACCTGGGCCTTGGAATCAGGGTTTAGGATGAGGGTGGACGAGCACTAAGGACCCAGTTAGTAATAATCATTAGAGAAGAAAAATAACTGAAGAAGGTCACCTGCGGCATGTACTGGCAGGGCAATTAATGAAATTTTGCCCATGGTAACATGGAAATTAGGAATGGTATCCACTGATGTCAGATGTAGCTCAGAAGATTTCCTGCCAATATATTGAACTTTCTAACTGACTTTTCCTATTGCCTATAATAGAACAGGAACAGTGAACTAAAGGAGAAATGCCCTTTTTTTTTTCAATTAGAATTACCATATTATAAAGGAGTCAGGATTTTACAAAACAGAAATTTTAAATTCTTCTCACCCCCTGTCTATCCTGGGAAAATGCATTAGTCAAAGAAATGGCATCAGACACCTCCAGTAAAATAGGTCCTGAGGGTTAAAATGCCAAGCATGTGGTTATATACTTTGTTGAAATCGCAGAAAGAATTAAGAGTATGTTTACAAAGATTTATTAAATCTTAAGGCTGTGATTCCACAATCTTTTAAATAGATAAAAACTCATTTAAGAATTTTTAAGACTTTGTCCACATCATCTTGACTTTTAGCCCAACTCAGGGAAGAGGATGTCTCGGAATAAAATTTGGGTGTTTCTTTTATCTAATGGCATAATTTGAAACACCGTACAATTCGAAACACAAAGTACACAATGTTTTTAAAAGTATTTTGCCAGTGTTTAATAAAAGCAACAAGGGTCATTCCAATTAAAAGGAGATTTTTGGTACCCAGAAAGCAATGGGCAGGAAGAAGCCTCAAAGGATGACTCAGTTACAAACAGGTGCCTCTTCTTATGGAAACTGAAGACTGATTCAGATGACAGAAGTTCTGCTCAAGGAAAACTTCTAGGAATGCTCATTATTACTGAATATATGTTAATTTCTTTGACTTTTTGTTTTTTTATTTGATTATTATTGACCCTCCTGGACTACATTTAAAATAACTAAATGTAAATAATGTGTTTTATACCTTTTTCCATATGTTACATGTAATTGTTATGAATTGCATGTTTGCTTTTGTTTAAAATTTCTCAATTTTCTGAAAACTAAAAGTTTGTGTAAACAATGAAACAGAAAAAAATTTTTTCTCTAACTTTTGCATCTAATTTTTTCACATGTCAATGATATATACAGGATCACACAAAGGATTGTTTTGAAGTCTGAATTTCCAGGGGTCTCTCATTTTAGAACAAAATCATCTGGGCTCTCTCTGTGATTAGAGACTGGCTTGTCAATCAAGACATTAATTTCCAGATGACCATAGGAGAGGGTGTGAGCCTGGAGGTCCGAGGCTGTGTTGATAAGTAAACTCCAGCACTTTTCTGCCCTCGAAAGCATTTCTACTGCAGCCACACCTGTGGACTCCGTAAAATTGGTTATTGTAGGTAGTTTGTTCTCTGTTATTTTTGTCACCCCATGGCCAACAATCCTTTCCTCCTAAAGTACAAAACAGAAAAACCATTTTTGGTGAGGCCCCAAGTTTCAAAAACAGTCTCTAGAAATCATATTCACTGCTACCACAAAATGGCAATTATGAAAATTTGGAAACTGTTCTATTCTGATGATTATTTTAAATCTAACACCTATCATCTCTTTCCCTTTATCATCAAATATTTCCTTTAGGTGATTGCCCTGTGCAGCGCTTTGCCTGAGATGGGTGCATTCCCTGTGCCCAGTCTTTTTTATATAATCCTCGCAGCGACTTTATTGGGTAAACAAATAATGCTCCACTTAAAAATGAGGAAAGGAGACTCGTAAATGTTAAGTGACTGACATAAATTCCTATAGCCGATTCCAAAGGTCATTTATTTTATTTATACCACAGATACATTAAAATGATGGCTCATGGAAGGAATATGAATAAGTTACTTGTTTCTATCTTTTGACTAATTGAATGACCATCCACAAATACACTGTATCCTAAGTGAACATGAAAACCTCACAAAGAGAGAGAAAAACTGCTAATTCTTCTTGCACACTTTAAGTTCACTTTCTTCTAGGGACAGAGAGCTCCTCGGCTTCAAATTCTTTAATAACAAAACCCAGTTTTCTGTTTGTTTGTGTGTGTGTGTGCAGGCACACCTTGTTGGTAGGTTTTTGATGGACATTTTTCTATGGGGCAGGTTCATTGAAGTGTAACATTTTATAAATACACAGAAAAAACAACAACAAAATTTTTGAGAGTAAATTTTTAGGTTCTTATGCTATCAGTTCCTCGTAGTTCAATAAAAATATCGGCCAGTACTAAATAAAATCAATGCCAACTTTTCTGACCAGAAATCAGAAAAGAAGCAAGACATGGAGAGTCCTTCTCTTTGGCAAAGGGGAGGTTATGCTCAGTTGCATTTTCCCATCAGCTCCTTTGCAGCAGAGCTGGTCAGTTTCAATTTTATTAGTGCCATTAATAACTTTGTTAAGTCAGGGTGTGCTCAGCTACAGGCTAGTCTCCTGGTGGCTGGATGCCTATATTTTTAGAAGGCTCTGAATGTTCCCTCAATTATTGAGAAGTTGGTTGGCTTGCATAACTCCAGCACACTTGCATAAAGGGTCAACAGCCTGCTCCTCTTCTTGTAGAATACAAAGTCGTGATAGCAGGTTTGACATCATAAACCTTTGAGAATCATGTTGTTGTGTTTACGAACAAGTGGCCATCACCAAACCTATACTGAGAGCAGGTGAAATTCAGGGGATTGAGCTCCTATTCCCATGTATGAGGTCCAGGTTCAATCCCTGGTACCCCATTAAAGAAAATTATATTGACATTTCCTTTCCATGTATGGTTGATTTAGAGCATGGGCCCAGTGATCTAACTTATGTTATTCCAACCCTTAGTCATTTGAAATATACCATATATTTTGGAGATGCAAAAATCCTTCCCCCTGTGTCTTTTCTGAATTTCTGATAGATGGTACATTTCAGCAAGATAAAATGTTTTCTTTTCGTTTTATTTTTTTATAGTACTAAACTTTCATGAACTTTCTTATTGAACAATTGGTAACAGGAACAATGCATCTCTTCATTCTGCCACTCTTCTCTGTTCTACTTCTAGTGATTTCTTTCTGAACTTACATTCGATGCAGTCGTCTACTCCTACTGGAGCCTAAGGACTCCATGCATTCAGTCTCTGTCTTCACACATACATTACCAACGACGCGGTGCTGAGTGAATTTCCTGGAAATCAAGGTTCATCAGGTCAAGTCCCTTCTTAAATTCTTTCAGTGAGTCCTCATTGTCCTCACAATACATTTCATACTCACTCAAATATAGGCATTTTGTAAAGTGATTCATCTCCATATTTCCTTTTCTTTCCCCATGTCATTCCCCAAAACAAAAACAAACCAAGAAAAAAACAAAGCATTGCCTCCCCCTCTAACAAATTGGCTCCTATTTGAAAAATAATGTGGACTCAAACACCATGATACTGAAATGAAAAACTATGACAATCATACTGTTTTCCCTAAAAAAGGCATATGCCAAAATTTTCAGTTTTTTAGATCTCTAATACTCCTTTGCTTTTCCACATGAAGTTGTCCTAATGTGTCTTCCCTTGATTTTCTCTCAAGATGCTAATATCAGGTTTTCCTTAAGATTCAAACCCAGTGCCACATTCTCTTCAATGTAGCCTGCACTCCCTCTTCTTACTCTCTTCAAACCCACTACAGATCTACCTCCTTGTTTTTATCAAACAACCGCACTTATTACTTACATTTTATCCATCATGAGAGATCAGCCTCATCTGTGAGAATACCTGCTGTAAACTAGTCATCACTTCCTTCATCCAAGTCAGAGTGCCTGGTTTGCTTCATAATAATTGAGGTTATTATGCATCACACACCTTCAGCTCAATTTTGTTCCACCTTATTTAGAGTATGGGTCCTTCCCTCATTCCCCAGTCATTCCTCAGAGTGAATGGCTCCCCTCTACTTCCTGATGCATAACCTTTATGCATGCTCAAATCACTCCCATCATACAAATCCTCTCCCTAACCTGCAAATCTCTGTTGCAACCTTGCCATTATTCCCCCATATCTCATCTACATTTCTTGCAGAATATTTTTCAAAATGTTCACCATCATTTTCTTATCTCCTCTTAATGATTCTACCACGTCTACCTGCTTTCAAACTCATCACTCAAATCTACCCTGCAGAAAACATAAATCCATTCACCAGACTAATTTTCTAACCTGTAAACCTGGTCATATTATTTGAGTACTTTATATTCTATGGTGAAAATAGATGAAATTCAGCCCACTCAAGGATGTAAAATATTTTCATGATATGGTTTTTCAAGTATATCATCATGTTTCTGTGACATTTCTGCCATGGCTTTTTTGGTTGGTTGTTTATAACACTTCTTAATTCTGATAGAACTCCTCCTCATTCCATAATATACTCTGGCTCCTCGACTTGTTCCAATTGAAATACCTATCTCAAAATTACTTTCCATGGTGAGTTTCTTCTCAGTGTTTAGGAAGTCTCTTCTTCAGGGGAATACTCCCCTCATTTATGTGGTACTAGGTAGTCTCCATTCATAACTCTGTTGTGTTCCTTGACACAGTGATAATGCCACGGGCCTTATATTCTATCCTTTTTATTACGTTGTCCAGAATACTTTTTAGTAATCTCCTTCTTGAGGGTACTTCAAATTAAGCCTGCATCTGATTCATCGCCAGCGGGAGTTGGCAAAAATTTTCTGTAAAGGGGCAGGCAGTAAATATTCTAGAATTTGAGACCCCAGAGTCCCTTTTACAGCACAAACTGCCAAGTTAGCATGAAAATAACCACAGACAATACATAAATGAATAAGTGTGGCTATGCTCCAGTAAAACTTTATATATGGACACTAAAATTTGAATTTCTTACAATTTTGTCCTGCCATGAAATATTATGCTCTTTTTAATTTTTTAACCCTTTCATGCTTGAATATCAATTTTAACTCTCATGTCATACAAAAAATGTACTAAACAATATTTGGAGTGCTTACCTCTCTTCTATGTAATTCCTTCATTTCACACAAATCCTAGCTGCTTATAGTAACTTACAAATATCTGTTCAATGAATGAAGGAATGAAATGTGTCTATCAAAGTTAAAAAAGTATTTTTGTTTGAGTCATAAATGAATTATCTTTAGAATCTCAGGCTTATGCTTTTATTACTCTCAGAGTTATAAATGATTTTGTATGATAACCCTTATCCTCAAAAGTATTGGAGTAAATAAAGGGCAAAAAACCCACGATTATCTCAACAGAAAAAGCATTTGACAAAGTCCAACCCCCCTTCATGGTGAACAGACTAAAGGGATCTACTTCAATCCTGTAAATCCCACTACAAAAATTCCACAGCTACCAGATTTAAAACAAAACTAAGAGCAAAATGAGTGGAGGATTGAGGCTCTCAGTTCTGTTCTTCAACCTTATTCTAGAGGTAGTAGACAGGGAAATGAGTCAAGACAAAGAAGTAAAAGGCTCCCAGTTTGGCAGTGAAGTAGCTTCATCCCCCTCCCTTCTCTGGCTCCTAGGTCCATTGGTAGCTCCTCACACATCCCCAGGCTCCTTACACTAGACCTAACATGCCGACACCATATTAAATTTGCCTCCTTTTTTTGGTTCCAAAACCTTTGATATCTTCTTTGCTGGCAGTTGCTCTATCTGGCCCTTTACAAGCTTCAACCAGACAACATAGATGTGGACAAAGATGTTGACCCATTGGGTGACATTTACGGTTTAGACTTCATGGGGCTGAGTAGGGATCCTGTGATCCCCAAACCACTGTACTCTTTATGCAAGGTATGGAATACACCTGTGGTTAATACCCTGAGGCTGAACCAGGGGAGATTTACATGGTTCTACCTAATTTAGAGAGATTAGTTTGCAGCAAGTCAATCACACTGGGGCAACAGCATAATGACAGCAAGATCTTAGCCATTCTCATCAAGTCGGGAGAGAATGAAGGGAAGAATTCCCCCTTGCCCAGTAAGAAAGATTCTAATGCTAGCCCCCATTTTCTTTGAGCCTGAATCCAAAACCCATGCGAATTCTAGAGAGATGGCAACAAAGTGCCCTTCAGAGCATTGGCCAGCCACAAGGAGGTGAGTCTTTGAGCTGTGTGTGTGTGTTTGAGAGAGAGACAGAGAGACAGAGAAACAGAGAGAAAGAGAGAGAGAGAGGGAATCAGTGTTTATTGGGGCACTTGCATTCCTTCTCATCAACTGGTCATTTTCTCCCTCCTCATTTTCTTTCTTTCTCCCACTCAGTTAACACAAAACCTTGTCTTAAATTTACACCTCATTTTTCTTATGGTATTCTGTGGCCACACATGAAACATTTCCACCATTGACAGGTGACTGAACTTTCTGGCCAGCAATATCAAGTCAGCTACTCTGAAAACTGTGGAGAGATGACTCCCTTTTCCAAGGTACTTACTATTTGGGGAGACCTTAATGCTGAGTTCAAAGTTAAACTACAGCCATGCCAGACACATGGTAACACCTATCTATTTCTAGGTTCTGCACCACCCAGCCCAGGATCCATCAAGAAATATTCCCTAAAAACACCCACACACTGTGTCCAGATAGCATTGGAAAATTGTTCGGGTTCCGGACCCCCTTGGAGACATGGCCCCACCCCGAGGTCTATTATTATGTACTTAGCTTGGAAGTAAGCTCACAATGAAGTTTGGAAAGTAACCTGAAAACCTGTGGATAGTTTGAGATATCCTGTTTAAAGTGAAAATATCGTGTGCTTCTTCACCTCTGTTTTGCTCATACCTTTTTTCTGCTCTCCCTTCTCTTTGTGTTGTAGAATTTGAGAGAAGTTCAATTACTTGAGTATAGAGAGGCCAGGACTCAGGAATGATTTTGAGAAGGAGAAATGGTTTATTGACGGCTGGCCGGACTCGGAACTTTCTGTTTGAATCCCGAGCCCCGAACAAGATTTTTTAGTCCCTTTTATACAGAGAGGAAAGGCCAAATGGTCCTTTTGTTTCAGTTCTCAATAGGCTTGAATTAGCATATATTTCCACATCTTAGTAAGCTTTTAGCGTGGACCTCAGGCATTCGATAAGCTTTTAGCATAGTTGGCTTTGCATTTCCCCTGAATACTTAAAGTTTATAGACCTTGCATTGTTAAACTGTCTCCTGCTCACCAAGGGCAGGACTGCAACCTTTCATCATCCCACACCCACAAGTCACAGTTTAGGTTATTTCTGAAGAGACAAAGAGCCTGCCACCCATAGCCCACATCAAGTGAACTCAGGACCTCGTATGTGGGAAGCCGGTGTTCAACCACTGAGCCCCACCAGCTCCCCTTAGTTTTTTGTTTGCTTGTTCATCTGCTTTTTTTTTTTTTAAGGAGGCACCAAGAACTGAACTGAGGTCCTCCCATGTGGGAAACAGGTGCTCAACTGCTTGAATCATATCCACTCCCTCAAGTACGTTTCTGATATCTATTGACATGTTTGTTTATTAACACACTTAACCTTATCATATAAATTATCATAATATAATTTTAAAATTCAGAATATATTTATATTTTGGACTATATAATTTATAGTCTTGAAATAGCATATATTATTATTTTCTTATGTATATGTGTTTATTATATTAATTTTTATAACGTTTAATTTTTATCTAGCTTTGCCAACTTTGATACCATTATCATAATTTTGTAAAATATGTTTCGAGATCATTGTTTTGTTATTTTCCCCCATCTGCCAACAACTCTCCCACAAACAGCTCTTGAATTTGTTCAACAATTATTTTTTTAATTTAAATATATTTTTCAGAGTATATTTAACAGTTCTTTGTAATAAGGTATTTCGTTTTTCCTCTCTAAGTTTCTTCTATCAGTTGGGAGAGAATTGTTCTCATATCTTCCCTATATATATAATAGAATAAATTATTGAAGCCATTTGGGCCTGGTGCTTTCTTTTGGAGGAGGTTATTAATTATTGATGCAATTTATTTAGTAAATAAAGAATTATTGAAAATATCAACTTATTAATTAATTAGCTAATTTCCCCCCTCCCCCACTCCACTCCACCCCACCCCACCCCTACTCTGCTGTTTTTGCTGTCTGTGTCCATTCGCTGTGTAATCTTCTGTATCTATTTCTCTTTATGTCTTCTTTTCTCATCTAACTCCTCTAGGATTCAAAGGGATTTGATCCTGGGGACCTCTGATGTGGAGAGAGGTTCCCTGTCAATTGTGCGACCTCAGTTCCTGGTCTCTGCTGTGTTTCATTTTGACTTTTCCCTTTGTCTCTCTTTTGTTGCATCACCACCTTGCTGTGTGACTCACTTGCGTGGGCACTGGCTCATTACTGCAGGCACTCATGTGGACACTTGGCTCACTGCATGAGCACTGGCTCACCATGTGGGCCAGGTATGCTTTCTCTTCTTTTTTTTCACCAGGAGGTCCCAAGAATCGAAGCTGGGTCCTCCCATATAGTAGGCAGAGGCCTTATCACTTGAGCCACATCTGCTTCCCTATCAATTTCTTCTTGTCTGAGTTTTGATAATTTCTGTCTCTCAAGAATTCAGTTTACTTCATATGAGTTTTCAATTTCAGGACTGTATTAAGGTTCTTAGAGAAACAGAACCAACAAGAGATATCTGTAAACATTATGAGATTTTGTAAAATTGTCTCACTTGAGTGTAGAGACACACAAGTTCCAAATTCCACAGAGCAGGCTGTAAGCCAGAAACTCCAATGAAGCTCTTTGATGAGTTTCCCAAAAGTAACTGGTTATCTGAAGGAGAGATGAGATGGTTGAAATCATTTCCCCTTGTAAGGATTTCAACTGATAGGATGAGATGTCTCTCATTGCTGAAGGCATTCTCTTCAGTTTATTATAAATGCAATGAGCCATAGATGCAATTAACTCACTGATGATTTAAGTCTACAAAATGTCCTCACAATACAATTTGGCCAGTGTTTGTTTGACAGAAGAACTGGACACTGTTGTGTGGCCAAGTTGGTACATGAGCCTACATCACAAGGACATAGAGCTTTGATGATTTCCTTTTACTAGTCTTTAAATATTCATGGATAAGTAATGATAACCCACCTTCATTTATAATATTAATGTGTCTTCTCTCTTTTTTTCTTTCTTAACATTGGCAGAGGTTTCTTTTTTCTTTATTTTTTCATCAAAGAACCAGCTTTCTTTTTAACCTCTACAAATCTATAAGGTGGAAGTGAGTAGTTGTGCAGTAAAGGAGTATGATGGGGCGTAGTGATACTAATGGGTTGGGTGGTGCAAGATAGACAGGGGTGTAGGGTGGTTTGGATGGTCCATGGAACTGGGATAGGGTTGGGGGAGGGAGTAGGTGAACACTGGGGATTGGCCAGTGTATGATCCAAACTAAAATGCTAGGAAAGCTTTTTTGGCAATATGGCAAGGAAGGGTTACTGGTTTAGGGTGTTGGATGGGGGGGCATTTGGGACAGGGCACACCTGGGCAGTCTTCTAGAGAATGTGTAAGTGAGCATTTTGTCCTTGTGGGTTGCATAAGTGGGTGGAGACCCACATAATCAACTGGAAGGAAGGAATTGGACTCCAATCCTGAGGAGGCTTGCTATGTTCTCAAAAGATGGGTGGGTGTTTCTTGAGAGTATGGGCAGCTCCTAATAGGGGAGGACAGACCAGTGTGTCAAGCCTTCAACATTGTTGCAAGTAACTATGAATCTTGTCCTTCAAAGAGTGAAACCTGCTGGTTGCCATGGACCCTGAAGGGAGGTAGAGGGAGGAATAGAATAGTTGGAAGACGAGACATTTAGGGGGAAATGGAAGGGTTCTGCATGATCTTTCAATGATGGATACAGGCCAGGTTGAACTTCATGAAAATTTATAAAAGTGTATGGTCTAGAGTGTAGACCATAATGTAAACCATTGACCATGATTAATGGCTATGTTTCAATATTTGCACATTGGTTGTAACAAATGTACCATTCACATGTAAAAAGTTTTTTGATAAGGAAAGGGGGAAAAGGGGGAGAATGTTGGGTATATGGGAGTCCCCTATGTTTTGTATGTAACTTTACTATGACCTAAAATTTCTTTGAAGACAAAATGAAAAAAAGTAAGACACTGGGAAAGAAATGGAAGAAAATATCACTGTACATGTAGGACAACAGATATTACAGTGATGAAAGACAAAAAGTCAAAAAAATTTAAATATCTTTATTATTTTTTAATATCAGTTTTTAAAATTTTATTTTAGCTTTAGTTTTTCTAAATTATTATGTATTTTATTTCTTATGTTTAAACCTATCATTATTATTTCATTTTCTTATTTATTGTACTTGGTAATATTCTTGGCTTTGTTTTTGAAGAAATTTTGGATCGCAGAAGGGTTACAATTGTGGCAGGGAAGGATCATAGGTGTGGGGTGTCAGTGATGGGAAAACATGGGAGGAAGTCATCCGGGCATGTATATAAGGTACATAAATGTATTCAAATGTTCATGGGGCATTGCCATTGTGGGTGGAGATTCACACAATAGCCAAAGAATATTGAATCACCATCCTGGGGAGCTCTGCCACATTCTCTAATAGAAGAGCAATAATCTGCCAAGTGCAGGGCAATAACTAGTGAAGAAGGAGGGTCCATTGTTGGCCCTTGATATTGACAATTGTGCTTATGAGCCTTTGCTCTTTTGCTCTTTTAACTTAGCCTATTGCTGTAGGGTACTTGCCTAAGAGTTACCTCCTGAGGGCCTCTATGTGGCTCAAATAAGGCCTCTCTCTAAAACAAACTCAGCTTATAAATTTATTACCTTCCCCACCCCCCACCCCTTCCCGCAATGTGGGACACTTTTCCTGAGGATAAACCTCCCTTGCACTGAGGGATTATTACCCAGCAGCAACAAGGAATGCAACTGGAAAACGACCTCGAATCAAAGGAGGAAAAGGTAAAGACAAATGAGTTTTTATGGCTAAGAGACTTCAAAATGAGTCTGAGGGTCATCCCAGAGGTAGTGCTTATGCATGCCTCAGCACGATCTCATAGACTGCCAAAGTAGATACTCCCCCAAATAATGGGGCTCCTGAGGGCTCTGAAGACACCCAGCTCCTATGGTCATGGCAGATAGCTCTGGAGTTTGGTACCTCAACAGTAGGCCTATTTTGGAGTCTGTGCTCCCAAGTGTAACAGAGTTGAACTCAGTTTTGACTTCTCTACATGTGCCTCTTCTGTCCATTCTAGACGAACTTATAGTTGGTGCTAGAATTGGTAGGGTGTATGTCCAAGAAACTTGAATTTCTGGGCTGTCCATCTGCCAGCTGTGCCCCGAGCCTCAACAGAGTCATAGCACCTACTCTCCAGTTCACGGGACTCACCCAGGACAACTAACAAGGACGTGAGGATGAACAACCAACACACCAAGGAAGCAAGAGAGTCTACAACTACAAGAGAGTCCCATCCATCAGACATATTGGATTGTGGCCCCTTCTCAATTAGAGATGGAGTGGGCATCACCATCTCAGAATCCTCAGGACTGGGGATTAAAATAAGGACTACAGTGGACCTACTGGTATTCTACTATAGATTTATTGTGATTCTAGCAATGGAAGAGATTATATCATTGACGTGGAGACAGTGACCACTGGAGGTGCTGAAGTCAAAAAAGAGGTGTAATATGGGGGCATTTTGGAGACTTGGAATTGTCCTGAATGATATTGCAATGACAGATACAGGTCATTATATATCTTGCCATAATCTACAGAATGGAGTGCGAGAGTGTAAACTACAATATAAACTATAATCCATGCTTAGTGGCAATGCTCCAAATGTGTTCATCAATTGCAATGAATGTACCACACTAATGAAAGAAGTTGTTAATTGGGGGAAAGTGTGGGAGGTATGGGGAGTGGGGTAAATGGAAATCTCTTATATTTCATTGTGTAACATTTTGTTTAACCTAAGTATCTTTAAAAAAATAAAAGCTATATTAAAGAAAAGAGCTTTAGATTACATAAATGATACATCGAAAATATAGGGGACTTCCATACACCCTACCTTTCCCCCTTCCACAGTTTTCCTCATTAAGAACATCTCTGGGGAAGCAGACTTGGCTCAATGGATAGGGCGCCTGCCTACCACATGGGAGGTCCATGGTTCAAATGCATCACTAGTTGGTGCTTGGTAATAATCCCTTGGTGCCAGGGAGACTTATCCATGGCAGTCATATCCCAAGCCAGGGGGAAGGTAGTGTGTTTATAAGTAGAGTTGGTCTTAGAGAGAGGACAAATTTGAGCAATAAGGAGGCTTTCATGAGGTAACTCAGGCAACATATAATAATAGACTAAGTTTTAATTTCTCAAGAAAAGATTCATAAGTACAATCATTAACATCAAGGGACTTGCATAATGGTATGTCCTCCTTTGGTAGACACTGCCCATGTCCAAGGGATTCTTTCTGCTCTTATAAGAATGTAGCAGGAATTCCCAGGATGGAAATTCAATATACTTTAGTTATTGTGTGGGTCTCCACTCACTGAGACAATACCCCATGAACACTTGACCATATTCATATGTCATAGAGGCATGTCCCACTTTCACCCATCCCCACACATTCTCCCATCCCCGACACCCCACATCAGTGATTCTCCCCTGCAACAATTGTGTCCCTTCTGTGATCCAAAACCTTCCCAAGAACAAAGCTAAAAAAAAGTACAAATAATAAGAAAAAAATACAAGAATAAGACATAAAAAAAAAATTAAAGTAAAGGTAAAAATAAAAAATTAAAAAAAAGTACAATAAAAATATTTTTTCTTCAAAGTTTCTTTCATCACCATGAAATCTGTTATTTTTTATGTACAGTGACAATTTTTTTGCTTTACATTCAAAGAAGCTTTAGTTTACAGAAAAGTCACAGAGAAAACATAGGGGACTCCCACATACACCAATCCTTCCTCCTCATCCCCTCTCCTTATTAAAAACATTTGACTTGTGTATGGTACATTTGTTACAACTGATGTAAATATTGAAGCATTGCAGCTAACCATGGTCAATGGTTAACATTATGGTTTAGATTTTGCACTGTACACTTTTATAGGCTTTGACAAAATTTTAAATGGTCTGTATCTGTCACTGCAAGATCATGTACAACAATTCCAATGTCCTAGGCACCAAATATCCTATTCTTCCTTCCCTCTTCCCTCAGAACCTATGGTAACCACAAATTTTAAATTTTTGAAGAATAGAAAGGTTCATAGTTAGATGCAATGACATTGAAGGCTTGATATATTGGTCTGTTTTCTTTAATTAGGCACTGCCTATGTTCTCAAAAGATTCCAGCTGCTCTAACTGAGAATATAGAGGAATCTACAGGGTTGGGGTTTAACATTTTCTTGCTTATTTTGTGGGTCTCCACCTGATGAGATAACACACTATGACAAGATGAACACTTTCATATTCCATAGAGGCATGCTAAGGATAATTCATTTTTGACAAGTTTACCAAGTACACTCAATGGGGAATGAGTAGTCTCTTCAATAAATGTTGCTGGGAAAATGATAACCATGTACAAAAGAAGGAAGGTGGACCCCCTACCTCATTCGATATGTAAAAATTTACTCAAAAGGTACCCAAGACCTCAATGTAGGAACCAAAATGATAAAACTCCTAGAAGAAAATATAGGGTAGCATCTTTTTAATTTTGTGTTAGCAATGGCATCTTAGACTTCATATTTAAAATGTGAGTAAGAATAGAAGAAGAAATAGATAAACATTGAAAATGCATCAACATCGAAAATGATTTTTTGCAAACAGGGAATTTATTGTGAAAGCAAAAAGAAAACTATAGAATGAGAGAAAATATTTGGGAACCACATATCTGAACAGGGTTTAATATCCAAAAATATAAATAAATCACACAATTCAACAAATAAAAACAACCCATCCAGGTAAATTACTGCAGAGATTGTAGAGGAATAGGAATATTCATTCACTGTTGGGGGAATGTAAAATGATGCATCTGCTCTGGAAGAAAGTTTGGTAGTTATTAAAAAAGATAAGTGTGAAATTACCATATTATTAAAAAAAATCCCATTTCTAGGTATAAACTTGTGGCAGTTTGAGATTATTTTATGAATCCCCAAAAGAGAAAGATATCCTTTGACTGCATTAAGTTTATCTGAGATGTTTTTGATTACATTGCCTGTTAAGATTGCGTTAGGACTTTTTTGATTTGACTATGTCAATGGTATGTCACAGGTTCAGTTCCTGATCCCTTGCTGAGCCACTCACTCAAGAAGACACACAGAGGAGAGGACTTTGATCATTTTTGATCACGCCAAGTGACAGAAAGAGAAAGCACAAACAGCTAAATCCCCAGAGAGAGATGGACAATTTGCCTGATAGTCTAAAGATGACTTTGCTAAGAGAACTGAGATTGATGGAGGAAATCCTGAGAGACAGGCCTGCAGCTGAGATTGGGAAGAAGCAGGGCCCACAGAACCTCAAGAGAAGGTGAAGCCCAGAGGGGAAGGCTGAAACCCAGCAAAGATAGCCCGCCATGTTGCTTCAACATCTGCCAGCTGACTTTGGTGAGAAAGTACCTCCTATGGTAACTTGATTTGGACTTTCTATGACCTTGGGACTGTAAGCTTTTACCCCAAATAAATACCCTTTATAAAAGCCAAGAGATTTCTGGTACTTTGCATTTCCAAACCACTTGGTTCCCTGAAAATACAACAATGTAGGTGTTAAGTGAAATAAATTAGGTATTTTTTTTTCAGTTACATGAATCTCCTGTAGAATATGAACTTTCCCTCAGTTATTCAGATGTTTACTAATGCACTCAATAATTCAATCAACAATTACTTACTGACTACATATTTGTGCCAGGTTTGTGCTAATGGTCGGTAATGTCAATAAAAGAAACAACATGAGAACAAAAGCCAAAATATGTCAAGGAGTACACACAGTCTTGTAAAGAAAAGACTGGACATAAATTGGGGAAATATTAAAGTATATGTCTTCATGCTTTTTCCTCTCCCATGTCTTCTAATCTAGTCCCTTTACAATCATAAGATATTGGACATTTGATAGGCTGAATTGGACTCATCTAATCTTCATATGAAAGTCTTAGATTGTCTTTAAGAAATAAATGAAATGGAATAGTAAGAAAGGGAGGATAGAGGAATGAGGAAGAAAGCCAGTGTATGGTGGAAATTTTGAATAATGTGATATTTGTGATATTGTGATAATGTGAATAATGTGATATTTAACAGATAGTGTCAAATGGAAATTATGGAAAGAAAGAAATGGCAAAATAGATATTTTATGAAGTTGACAGTGGTGTTTGCTGGACTTTTTCTGTGTCTCTTGGAAATACCAGTAAGGATGCATAATGCTCTTTGGTACTTTTGGCAATGCATTTATTTCTTTTGCAGTATCATCATGCTGAGACTGGTCAGATGCAGACTTAAGTGGGTCAAAATTATACTGCACAGTATTAAGTGCTGTTATTGGGGAATGTTTAAATTACTGTGGGTTCCTAGTAGGAGGACTCACAGCAAGGAAAAGGGTGCTTGGATAGGCTGGAAGAAAATACTATAGTTTTTTTTTTTTCCAGACAAAGAAAACAACATTTAACAAGATATGGGATTCCAGTGAGAGTTTAAAATCATTGAAAGCTTGGTTGTGTTGTTTTTGTAGTGACAGGGGAGATTTGAAAGGTATGGTAATTTTCTCTGATGGAATATATATGTGTATATACTAAGACTTGTGCAAACACTAAATAATCTATATAAAGACATATACCACAAAACGTCATTGCTAAATTTTAAAAATTGTAAAAATATTCCAGTAACACACAGAAGCCAGGGAAAAGAACACAAACAAACAAACCAAAAACAGAGGGAGCAAACAGAAAACCAAATGAAAATAGTCCCAAAATATAAAGTTCTAATATATGAACACTATATCCCAAAATATGAATAACATATGAATGATGATATTAAATATGAATGAAATTTCTGACATATGAATAATTCATAACACTAAAAGATTACTTTGGAATAGGTAAAACATCTCAAATCAATAATCTAAGTTCCCACCTTACAAAACTACAAAAATACACAATAAACTCAAAATAAGCAGAAGAAAGGAAAAAATAAAGATAAAGGTAAGAAACAATGGAATTGAAGACAGAAAATAATGGAGAAAATCAATGAAATTAAAAGTTTGGTCTTTGAAAAATAAAAAAAAAAGGACAAACTTTGATAAAATCATTCTGGCTTTTGCAGTGAGACCAAGCAGGAGGGAAAAACTTTCTGGTGACTGGGCTTTGTGCACATGTAGTTATTTACTCTTTGCCTCTTCTTAGTTCTACAGCCCTCTGATGTTATGTTTTTTATCTTAGCTTGAAAGGGATGGAGAGGATTGGCAAAGAGTCAAGGATAACGTCCCCGTAGCGATATGGTAGAGGAGGAAGAACCCAACTCAAAACTACTCCTTAAATCCATTTATTACTGGTGCCATATTGATCCCCTTGAGGTTCTTCCAGTTTCATTCATTTTTAAAAATTGATACGAATTTATTATTTCTAAGGCATTTCCCTGTTTGGGTGGGGAAAGAGTCGAAACCTTATGCTAGTTTGTTCTCCCCAGAAACTGCAAATGCGATATTTTATATCGCATTTAATGAATCATTTAATGAATGACTAATTAAATAAAAAACTTATTGAGAATGGAACAGTCCTGGTCCTGAGACCTATCTTTGAACCAAGTTAAGTTGGATTGTCCTATGTTCTTTTTACCATGCCTCCATCTCTTGCTATCTCAACAACATCAGGTGTTTGTAGTTTTTGTTTCCTGATCACATTTTTTATCTTTCCATTGCTTGGATTTTTCAATATCCCATTTTAATTATAGTTAATGATCATAATTTATGTCCCTGTTCTGTCCCTTGTATCAGAAACTAATTTGTATTCACTTGCTGCCTTTCTTCTACTAACCCTCCATTCTGCTGCTCATTCCATCTTACTAGATTCTTTCCTGCCAAGTGCAAAACCCACCTGCTGGAGAAACTGACAGGTGATAAACAACAGAGAGAATGATAATGAGGCTGTGAGAGGACCCTCTTGATGAAAAGAATGAATATACTGAACTTGATGTAGCTACCTTATGGCTAATCTTAATAATTTTCATAGCCTTTATTCTGAAGATATATATAATATTGACTGCTTAATGATAATGCAAGGAAATATTACCCTTACCTAAGTCTAAACGGCTGAAGCTGAACACTCTAGGATTGTTATAAAATAAAAAATTTTATTTACAATTCAGATAAAAGTTGGCAATGTTTAAATGAAGTAAATTATTTTAGGGAACAGAAGGGGCTTAAATGAGGTAAACATTTGTTACATATTTGCATTGTTAGTCTGTCTTTGGACAGATAGAAATGAATAGATACACCAGTTTCCTGATAATGGGGCAAGATAATAGCATTCAAAGGCCATATGCCTAGGAGGTGGAGAGGTAGCTAGTAAGTATAGAACTCAAGCAGCATGTACTAGTCCCTCTAAGGAAAAGCATGGGTTGATGTATGGCCCATGAAGAGAACAGTGAGAAGGGAGAACACAGAGCAATCTACCTGGAGTACAGACAGGTAGTTGGCATCAGGGGTGTTGACCTCAGATACTAGAAGACATTGCATTGGCTTGCCATTCTTGTAATGGGTTGTAGTACCAGGAAGGGGGATTAAGATATTCATGGGAACTGGGACAGAAATAAGATGCAATTGTGGGAACAAGGGAGACCTCAATTAGTGTTGACAGAATTGAATTAAATCAGAAAGGGAGAAAGTAGTAGGAATGACCACGTCTTGGGAATGTTAAAAAGCAGACATTCCTGAGGGCTCTGGAGACATCCAGACATTATACATAGGATTTACGGCTCAGTATTTTGGTGCCCTCTCAGTGGAATTTATGCTCCCCAGTGTGACAAAGTTGGACTCAATTGTGGTTTCCCTACACATGGCTCTTCTGCCCCTTATATTTGAACCATAGTTAGTACTAGAGTTGATAGCTTTATGTCCAAGAGACTTAAATCTTTGGGCTTTTCATGTGCCAGTTAGGCCCTGAATCTCAATAGATTTTCAACACCTATCTACAGTTCATTGGACTCACAAGGAAAAATGGGTGTAATGTGGAGGCATTTTTGGGACACTGGAATTGTCCTGAATGATGTTGCAGTGACAGATGCAGGCCATTGTATATCTTGTCATGACTTACAGGTTGTGCATGGGGGAGTTTCGACTCAAATGTAGACTGTACTCCACATGGTGGCAATGCTCCAGGGTTCATTGAATGTGGTGGGTATGCCACACTAGTGAAGGATGTTGTTGGTGTGGGAGGGATAGGGAGTGGGGTATATGGGAATCCCCTACTTTTTTTATGTATCATTTATATATCTAAGTATCTTTAAATTTTTTTTTTAAAAGCAGACCTTGATGATCATGAGCCCCCTATATGTTTGCCTTAATTGTTTCTGCTTACAATTGTTGTCCTGGAAACAGTTGGAGGGTTGTAGCTGTAGGTCAAGTTGATGTAGTGTGTACTGCATTAGAGACAACAGATATTGCTAAAATCCTGTATCCACCAGAATGACTTTGGAAATAGGCTTCGTGTCCTTTTTCTGTTCCTCATTTGAAATTTCTGAAAATAACACTATCCCACAGTGTTATCATGAGCTGTACTTCCCATAGACCTGGGCAAGCAGGACCCCTTTCCAGGGACCCATATTCCCTCCAGTGCCGGGGGGATTGGCCAAAACTGGCAAGTGATGCCAGGTGGGAGGATCCAGAAGTGGACTGGATCCCATGTGAGTCCTGGTCGCTTGAAATTAGGGTTGCCATATTTAACGAGTAAAAATATTGGATGTTTAGTTAAATTTGAATTATTTCTAATTGCCTATGTATATATACACTGACTTAGAAGAAAAACATCACATGAGAAATTCTTATATTAAAAATTATTTGTTGTTTATCTGAAACAAATTGTAAGTATCTATATTGTTTTCCTCTTTAATTAGAGCTCTCTAATGATTTGGCTCTCTTGAACATTTCTTTATTTTGAAGAATTTATCAAATTTCTTGCAGTGTATTATATTTTCCATTTACATTGTAACAAAACTTATTTGATTCTTTTTTCACTAAATATTCAATAACTAGAAACATAATCAACATTAGCCTTATGAGCTGATATACTGAACATTCATTTGCATAAAGTTAGCAACTCTAGGAACTTCTCTTCCTTTTCTTTGTTGGAGCATGTAATACCATCTATCCTAGTAAAACTGCTTTTCCAGTCTTCTGGGTTATATTGCATTTGCTGTTCAATGACTCTTTTAAAAATTATCAACTTATAAAAAAGAACACTGTCATTTTTATTTCCTTTTTTGGTACTTTGTATGATGATTCCACTTATTACATTCTGCTGGAGGTGCATTATGTACATTTGTGTAACAGTATTGAATTCTCCTCAAATTCAAAACATAGTTATGGGATGTGCTATAATAATCATATAGTTCAATTTGCATTTCTGGCTTATTCATAAGTAATGTGGCATTTTGCTCACACATGGAAATTTTTGAGGTGGTCTTCCCAGTGTTGGGGCATGCCAATTTGGGTGTGAATCCAAGACATGGTTGAATCAGTGTAGTATGTGTGTGAGAAGAAGAAAGAGCTTGAGTGAGCAAATATTAAAATGTTTGTGGTTCTAGCTCTTTGAGAGGCCAATGAGACCAACTGAAACTTATGGGCTCTGAGATGCAAGGATTTTTTTTTTTTTTTAAAGATTTATTTTTATTTAATTCCCCTCCCCTCCCCCGGTTGTCTGTTTTCTGTGTCTTTTTGCTGCGTCTTGTTTCTTTGTCCGCTTCTGTTGTCGTCAGCGGCACGGGAAGTGTGGGCGGCGCCATTCCTCGGCAGGCTGCACTCTTCTTTCGCGCTGGGCGGCTCTCCCCATAGGGCGCACTCCTTGCGCGTGGGGCTCCCCTACGCGGGGGACACCCCTGGGTGGGGTGGCATTCCCTGCGCGCATCAGCACTGCGCATGGGCCAGCTCCACACGGGTCAAGGAGGCCCGGGGTCTGAACCTCAGACCTCCCATGTGGTAGACGGACGCCCTAACCACTGGGCCAAAGTCCGTTTCCCTAGATGCAAGGATTTTATGGTGAAAATAAAAATGATTAGCTGGTAATATATTAAAAACAAAGTATTATTTTCACCTAGTGTCACAGATTACAGCCATATCTCTGTTAGATACAGTCAATTCTATTATAATTTCCATGTCGTGATCATTTTACATGGCAGCATTCCTAAATTTGCTCTTCTCCCAGTGTGAAAAGCTGAAAGTACTATAGTTTTTTTTGAGTTACTTTTAATTTATATTGTGTTAGCAACTTTTTCTAATTGCTTCTGAGGGATTTCATCCCAGAAGTACTAGAAAGTTTCTGAATCCTATTCAATTCACATCATGAACTTTAAATTGCTTTTGGGATTAGAAGCATCCTCTAAGCAGCAAAGGCTTTAAGTTGCTTTGCTATTCCATTGGCTGATCTTTTAAAGGATGCCCTTCCAGGGAAAAGAAAGGGAAGACCCCTAACTCCCTTCTTTACTGAGAGCTGTTTCAATTTTGCCACTAATAAAATGTTTTTTTATAATAACTGTAATAGCAATCAATAGTGGTGACTTGATTATAAAGAAAGTCAAGATGGGGATAGGTTTTTAGTTCTCTTACTGAAATAGAGATGGGATTTATAAGACTAACAATGAAAGTAGGATTTCTGTTTCTGGCATGTTAATATATAAATGCTCTATATACTAGAGAATTTGGGATATAAACAATTATAGGAAATTTCTAATGCTTAAAAAAGTTCTGTGGCTTAGGCCTCATTCACAAGCAAATCTGAAATGTGTAGTGGGAGGAAGAACAGAAGAGCAGCTATTAGGGCAGAAGAGAGTGATTTCTTTGCTGGGAGAAAATAATTGTAATTTTTATTCCTGGTGGTAAAGGCAGAAAATTGCCTGTTCCTGAAATTCCTGTTTTTACATTTATGTGTGATTTTTCCATAGATTTAGACAAGCATTAGAGTTTTCCTGAGGCTGTTTTTTTACTTTATATGCATATTAGGCAGAATTTAGGGTCACCAAGAGTCACTTTCTAATTTGTAGTGTGAGACAAAAAAGAGTAATTTTCTTGAAAAATGTCTTCTTTTTTCTCTTGTGAATATTACTAATGACTGCAATGATAATCATATGATATAGCAGGATATGTTTTCCCCCAAGTTAGCAATAACCTTCTTTTTCTAAAAGTGGATTTCTTCAGTTTGTTCTTGAGCCACTCAAGTCTTAAGAAACAAGGTAAATTGCCATTGAGGCAGGAGTTACCTCTGCCACTTTGGGGACCTATCCCACTTTGTTCACTGAAGAACAATGACTTTTGTTAAGGTAGGCATTATTCATGGAGACAGAATTAAGTTACAGGGTATATGGTGCTTAAAATTGTCACACCTCTGTTGATCAATAATATTTCATACATTTTAGATTTGTTCTGGATTGTTTGGTAAGAATATATGGTGACAATGCATTCAGAGTAATTTCAAATTCACAGTGCAGTGAGAAATAATTGCAACCCAGTTGCCTGTGTTCTGAATCTATTGTCTAGCAATGACATATACTCTAAAGCTAAAGCCTCTTTCCAAAGGCTCTTTGAAAGTCTAACGGATCTTTACTTAGACGATAGTCACATGCTTGTGTGCTCTCTGGGTATCCAGTTATAGGTCCACATTACCCATAAGGGCAGCCACTTTGGATGCCGATGTCTCTATCAGACACGCCTCTAACGGATTGAGACCTCTACAAAACTCCTATTGGTGAAAGAAAACTTTAACATGGAAAAGACTAATCAATCTGTGACAGAGTTTGTCCTGCTGGGGCTGTCTGGCTACCCAGAGCTTGAGGCCATTTACTTTGTGCTGGTCCTCTGCATGTACCTCGTGATCCTTCTGGGAAATGGAGTCATCATCATTGTAAGTGTCTACGACTCCCACCTGCACACCCCCATGTACTTTTTCCTCAGTAACTTATCATTCTTGGACATTTGCTACACCAGCTCATCTATCCCCCTATTTCTGAGCAGCTTCTTAACTTCAAAGAAAACCATTTCCTTCTCTGGGTGTGGAGTGCAAATGTTTCTCTCCTTTGCTATGGGGGCCACAGAGTGTGTGCTTCTAAGCATGATGGCGTTTGACCGCTATGTGGCCATCTGTAACCCTCTGAGGTACCCCATTATCATGAGCAAGGCTTCTTATGTGCCCATGGCTGCGGGGTCCTGGATTGCAGGGGGTGTCAATTCTGTGCTGCAAACCTCCCTTGCAATGCAACTTCCTTTTTGTGGGGATAATGTCATTAATCATTTCACCTGTGAAATCTTGGCAGTCTTAAAACTGGCCTGTGCTGATATCTCCATCAATGTTATTAGTATGATTGTGGCTAATATGATTTTTCTTGTGGTCCCTGTATTTTTCATTTTCGTTTCCTATGTTTTCATCCTCTCTACCATCCTGAGGATTCCTTCTGCAGAGGGAAGGCAGAAAGCTTTCTCCACCTGCTCAGCCCACCTGACAGTGGTGGTCATATTCTACGGGAGCATCCTCTTCATGTACGCAAAGCCCAAGGCTAAAGACTCTTCTGGTGCAGACAAGGAAGAAGTCACTGACAAAATCATCTCTCTCTTTTATGGAGTGGTGACCCCCATGCTCAATCCTCTCATCTACAGTTTGAGGAACAAAGATGTTAAAGCAGCTGTGAAGAATATGCTGTGTCAGAAAAGTTCCTCTGAAAGAAATTGAATGCTCTTTTATTTTCTTAATTTTTTACTCTGATTCAGGGCTAGGTTTTGCCTGGGTTTTTCAAATGAAATCTATGTATTGGTGACAATGTTAATTTTTAATTCTTTTTTTGTTCATGGTTTAAAATGTGTTAGTAAGTTGAGGACCTATCTTATCTCTTCATGTCTGGATTAAGAAGAAGGACAGAATATTGTGACTAAGAGGATTCTCTTTCAAACTATTCACCTTCTACAGGTATCAGAATTTAGGTTATCTGTGGAATGAAGAATTTTGTAATCTCATATAAATGATAGCATCGTTTTAACCTATCCTCTATGCTCATCATTTTTCTAGTCTGATGGCATTTTTTGAATGTCAAGGTAAAAGCTCCTCACTAAGGATCAGAATGCTAAACATATATGAAGTGATATATTAGGTAATTCATATTGGGGTCATCTTCGATCAGAGGGGAAAGGGCAAATTTCTTAGGATATTAGTACCTGATCTGTGTATATGTCATAATGTGATAAAAGGTTGAAAAATTCATTTGTTTTTCTTAGGACTGATCTGTTTTTGCCTGCAAACTGGCAAATGTTTCAGAAATATCTGAGGTAATGTAAGGCTTTTTCGGGAATGTGCCTGACAGGGAATTTGGTCTATCTTGGTTTTCAATAGTGAAGCAATGACATGTTTTGGTGCAAACCAATGTAACTGTTACATGAGTAAAAAAAGACTTAGTTTCTGAAGCACTTGGTTGCATAATTCTCTAATGATTGACATCAATAAAGTAAACAACATGAAAACAGATACCAAAACATGGTCAAAGAGCACACAATCATGTGGAATACAGATTGATGTACACATTGAGTACACACATACTAAAGAATTCTCATTTCCATCTTTTCTTTCTCCTCTGTTTTCTGTTGTGGATGCTGTGTATGCATTCTTTGTATGCTGAGCTTTCGTTGGGCTGAGCAAAGTAGCTGGTGGGCTTGGAGTAGTATAGTGGGCTAAGGTGATATTCATGTGAAAGGGCTTGGACCATCTCCAAGAAATAACTAATAGGACAGCAAGAAAGAAGAGGTAGTGGAGTAAGGAAGAAAGCCAGTGCATATGAAAGGAGGAATCTCAGTAAGGGAAAAGGCTACTTTTGCTTGGCTCAACTGGGAAGAATTGCTCTCTTGGTGGTCTCACGAGAATTTTTCAGACAGAGAAAACAGCATGTGACAAGATATGGAATATCCTCAAGTGTTTAGAATGTTTGGAAGATGGGTTTTTTGTTGGTATAGTGATAGGGAAAAAGACCGGAAAGCCAGCTTGGGGCAAATTATGGGGGCTTCAGATACTAAGATAAGAGCTCAATACTTTCTAGGTTTGAGGTGATTGCTCATTGTTCCCTGATGCAGAGGAGGGTTCACTAGTGTTACACAAGGATGAGCAAATTCCAAGGCAGATCTCTGATATCCCAGGAAAGTGGGTCTCCATTAGCCTATTTTACGTGCATTAGGTTTCCATAGAATATTTTATTTGAATGAAAGTATTTTGTTGCTAAGGAAAACTTTAAAACCACTGCTGTGGGCAATAGAATCCATGTAAGAGTTATAAGAAAGAGACTGATGAAATTGTATTGGTGTTTTTGAAGTATCACACTAAGAAGGATAGAGTGGTAAACCTCTTGCAGATAAAGTCCCAGGGCCATTTCATATTTCTTGGTTGACCCCTAGCACTTCATATTGTCTTATTCCTACAAGCCTTAATGTACTCAGTACCCACCCAATTTCACGGAGTTTCTATTTCCTTTCTGAGTGGTTATGGAATAGGCTTGGGTTTCTCAAATAACTTTCCTGACCTTTTTGGTAAAAAAATTTTGCTCTACCTAAATGAATCAGAAAGAAAATAGCAAAGTATTATAAATGGGAACATTTTACAGGTTTAAGAAATCTTTCACACTTTACCAGAGTTGTTGCTAATGTACTGATATTGACTAAATAAGTTCAACTCTGAATTTTGTAGTCCTTTTCCTTAATGGACAACCTTCCTAGCACCTAAGGCTTAGGATAAAGTGCCTCTAATCAGGCAGTAATGTCGGTGATATTGTTTAAAATTTTCCTGTGATACAGGGACCAATTTTGCCTCCTGAATACTAGTTTCTTCCTTTTTTCTTTCCTTATGTTTCTGTCTCTTTTTCTAAACTTGGGTTTAAAATTCACCAAATATGTAAACTACAGAAAAGTCTTTGATGCTTCCTATATATATTTCATTTCACTGATTAATTCCTACACTCCATAGTATTTTCCCCTCAGCCGTTCAGTATTCACTTTACTCCACATATTTTCATATTCGCTTACAGATATTAGTGTTTGTCTACATAAAGAGAGATCTGTAAGGAGATCTGGATTCAAGTAGTATGGCCTTGGTGAATCTTCAGGTTTATTTGTTGTTTTATTCTCAGTTTCATTATTATTAAAATCCAATTTGGCCAATGTAAGATGATTATTAATGAAACCTATATGTTAAAGTGTTTAAAAACTTAAAGTACTAGAAAAATGGGAAAGATAATTGAATTATATTTTTGTTCATTGGTTTATAATTTTCTCAAGAATAAGGGCTAGAACCTTGAATTCTTTGTGTCCCACTAAGGCCTAGAAATATTCTCTAAGTTCTGGAATTGCTTTTGAGTCTATGGTAGGGCTCAGTAAGTACAATGCTTAATGTTTGTTTGCTTAATTTATTGACAATTGGCTGATTTGACTGATTATAGGATATATCAGTGAAGAGATGCATTATGCTAAAGTGAATAACAAGATAAAATGATTGAAAATAAAGCCATTGGTACAAATACTTCTATTGAGAAAATGAAAGATAGATTCCTGTTAAATAGAAAAAGAGATTTAATCTTACTGTCAAGTATAATTTTATTGATGTATTATTTGGAACCACTTGCAATACCTTTCAGATGGAGGAAAACATTCAGAAGTGATTTTTCAAGACATATTTTTTTAATACAAAGATCCCAAACTCCAGAGTATGGAAGATCAATGCATTGTGCTAAGGAATGGAAATGTAAAGGGAAATACATTTTTTACCCTTTGCCCATCCAATGGCAGAAATGGGGTAAATTGAAATAAGGAATGATACATTGTGATGAGACCTATTACAAAACTAAAAACAGTAAAATCACAGCGCAACATCTTCCAGGAGTAGTTCATTAGCTCTTTACCTGGATTTGAAGGAAAAGTAGGATTTTTTCAAGTGGAAAAGTGGGCAAAAGATATTCTAGATATCTAGAAAAGATATTCTAGATAAAGGAACAACATGTTGAAAGGATGAATTGGAACAAGGCTTTAGGTGCTCTATTTAATAAGAGAGCAGCGAGGATGTATTTTAACCAGGAGAAAATATCTTGTTTTTATTAGATCTTCCCAATAGAAATAACCTGAATTGAGAATTAAAGTTTCCTTCCACCCCCACACAATTAAATCCCTCAATGTCCTGCTTGGTTTCATGATTGTCATTCTTAAAAGAAAATCATACTTCCATGACTTTCCCTTAATATTATTTGGAAAAAAGCTCCACAGAATAATGTAATGTCCAAGGGAGGGTTCTTTTGCCTGGTCCTATTCATAGCCATGCTACTCTTGAGTTTAAGAGAGTCAGGCTTGGACCATGGCTAAGGAATAATTAGCTCCTTTTTCTTCATTTTGCAGAGAGACACTTCTAATATCATCATAAATTTGCATAGTTAGAATGCTTTTATATATTCACATATATTCCTGCCCTTATTATAGAAAACGATAGCTTCAAAAGAAGTATTTCTAGGTTGGCCAGTTCCTTCTAAATCCATCTGCAACCCCTGCCTAACGAGTTGCCGTATGTACTAGATGAGAATGCACCACTCATCTATGGACAGGTATTTGAAAATAAGCCAGACATAGGTTCATGGGTTTCAAGTTTCTACATGGGACACACATAATAAAGAAAGGCTTCTTAGTCTTCTAAAAATGGATCTTAACTTTAAATGTTAAGGGCCCTGAGCTGGATGGGATATTGCTGGCCTTTGGCCAGTGAAATATTCCAGCAATACTAGGATAAGAATGTGTTATTTTAAATTGTATTGATGACATATACTATGGAAACTATAGTATATAGCAAGTGGTTTTGGTATAGTTAGGTTATATTCTGTAATCTTGCTAAATATTTGGGTGGCTTTGTATCCTGATTTGCCTGGGATAGCCCAAATTTATGCCTGTTGTCCCAGTATAATTATATTTTCACTCTATCTCACTTCAAAAAATAAAAAATATACAAAAGGCAGCTTAACAAATTACAGAAGCATTATGTTAAAAAAAATCCTGTCCTAGCACATTTATCTTATCTAATCCTAAAAACAAACTCAATGGTTTCTCTAGTGTTCCCAAAGGATTAATAAATAAGCAAGATTGGTTAAATGACATGACCAAGCTCCCCTTATTAATGAAGAAAGTGAAAAAAATGCCTGATCACGTTCACATTTCATAACATGAAATCCCATATTCTTTTTTGGATTTTTAGCAGTGGTATAATACCCTCTTTTCCTTTGCTATAAAATATTACAATATTGTTAACTACAGTCTATAAATTATATTATATATTCCCACGTATCACCATAATCTTAACACCTTGTGATGAAGGAACATTCTTGTATTTGTGTTATTAACTGCAATCTTCATCTACCACCAAAATCACTATGTTACACAGTCCCTAGATTATCCTCTAGCTGTCTTTCAATTAACATTAACCTTTTTCTAGACTACCTTTTTCAGCCACAAATTGCATTTAAAATTAGCAATGTTAGTTATACTCACTATAATGTGCTACCATTAACTCTATTTCCACATATTTATAATCAACTTATTAAACACTCTACATACATTCAGCATCAGCTTCCACTTCTCAATCAACGTTCTGTCTCCTGCTAACCTGTACTCTATAGTTTAACTCCACAAGTTTATTTTTGTGTCTGGCTTATTTCACTCAACATAATATCCTCTAGGCTCATCCATATAGTCATATGTGTCTCAAGTTCATTTCTTCTTGTAGCTGAACAGTATTCCATTTATCTTATTTAATCCTTATACCACATTTTGTTTATCCTTTCTTTGGGTGTCTGGCACTTGGGTTGTTTTCATCTCTTAGCAATTGTGAATAATGCTCCTGTGAACATCAGTGTGCAAATATCTGTTCATCTTCTTGCTTTCAGTTCTTCTAAGTGTATTCTTGGAAGTGGGATTGCCAGATCATATGGCAGGTCTATATTTATCTTCCTGAGGAAACCCCCAACAGTCTTCCACAGGAACTGCACCATTTAACACTCCCACCAACAGTGAAGGAGTGTTCCTATTTTTCCACATTCTCTTCAGCTCTTGTAGTTTTCTGTTGTTTTTTGTTTGTTTGTTTTTAAATAATGGCCAGTCTGTAAGGCATGAAGTGATATCTCATTGTAGTTTTTATTTGCATTTCCTTATTAGCTAGCGATGTTGAGCATCTTTTCATGTGCTTCTTGACCATTTATTTGTACTTCCTCTTTGGAAAAATTTCTGTTCAACTATCTTCTGCCCATTTTCAAATTGGATTGCATGTTTTTTCATCTTTTTTTTTTTGTCTTTATTTAATTTTTTTAATGTAACATTAAAAAAATGAGATCCCCACATTCTCCCCACCCCCCCCTTTTTTAATCATTGAGTTATGTGATCTCATTATAAAATATGAAAATCAAACTCTTCTTGTATTTGTGGTTTCTGAAAATATTCTCCCATTGAGTTGGATACATTTTCACCTTCTTAACAATGTCATTTGAAGTGCAAAAATGTTTAATTTTGAGAAGATGACATTTACATTTTTTTTCTTTCATTGTTTGTACTTTGGGTGTAAGGATTAAGAAAACACCACCTATCATGAGATTTGAAGATGTTTCCCTACATTTTCTTCTAGAAGTTTTATGGTTGTAGCTTTTTTATTTAGGACCTTGATCAATTTTGAGTTAATTTTTGTATAAGGTGTGGGATAGGGGTCCTTTTCCTTTCTTTTAGATATGGATATCCATGTCTTCCAGCAATTACTTGAATATACTGTTTTCTGACCCAGCTGGGTTGTTTGTCAGCCTTGTCAAAAATCACTTGACTATAGATTTGTGGGTCTATTTCTAGTGCTTGATTCAATTCCATTTGCCAATCTGTCTATTGTTATGTCAGTACCATGCTGGCTTTTTTTTTTTTTTTAAATCACTATAGCTAAATAATATCTTTAAAGTCAGGAAATGAGAGTCCTCCAACTTCGTTCTTCTTTTTTAAAGCTATTTTTACCTATTCTTGGGCACTTACTCTTCCAAATACTTTGATAACTGCCTTTACCAGTTCTGCAAAAAAGGCTGTTGGAATTTATTTAGGATTGTATTGAATTTGTAAATCAGTTTAGGTATGTATTAGTCAGGGTTCTCTAGGGAAACAGAATCAACAGGAGATATCTGTAAATAGGATATGATTTTATGAGTCTCTCATATGACTATGGGGATGCACAAGTCCAGGTTCCACAGGCAGGCTGCAAACCAGGGCTCTGATGAAAGTCCAGTGGAGGTCCTTGATGAGTTTCTGGGAGAAACTGGCTGTCCAAAGACCAATTGGGAAATTATCTCTGAATGCGGAAATCACTTCCCCTTTTAAGGCCTTCAACCGACTGGATAAACAAGTGTCACTCACTACTGATGGTAATCTCCCTGGTTGATTGTAGATGTAATCAGCCATCTATGCAGTAAACTCACTGATTACTAAAGTCCATAAATATTCTTGTATTACAGTTAGCCCAATGTTTGCTTGACCAAACAACTGGGCACAATCACTTGGCTGAGTTGACACATTAGCCTAACCATCACAATGTAGAATTGACATCTTAATGATATTTCGTCTTCCAATCTGTAAAATGGAATGCCTTCATTTATTTAGGTCTCTTTGGCTTCTTTTAGTAATGTTTTGTAGTTTTCTGAATACAGGTCTTTTATGGCCTTGTTTAAATTTCTTCCTAAATATTTGATTCTTTCAGTTTTTATTATAAATGGAATTTTTCTTTTGACTTCCACCTCAGTTTGCTCTTTAGTTGTATATAGAAACACAATTGATTTTTGCATATTAATCTTGCATCCAGAAACTTTGCTCATGTTGTCTACTAGTTCTGGTAGCTTTGTTGCAGGTTTTTCAGAATTTTCTAGTTATAGGATCATATCATCAGCAAATAGTGAAAGTTTTACTTTTTACTTTCCTGTTTGAGTGTTTTTAAATTACTTTTCTTGCCTAATTCCTCTAGCTAGAACTTCTAGCACAATGTTGAATAGCACTGAAGAGAGTGGACTTCCTTATCTGGTTCCAGGCTCAGCAGGAAAGTTTTCAGTCTTTCACCATTGAGTACAATATTAGCTGTGGATTTTTCACTTATGCACTTCATTATATTGAGAAAGTTTCCTTCTATTCTTATCCTTTGGAGTGTTTTTATCAAGAAAGGATGCTTTTTGTCAAAGGTCTATTCTGCATTGATTGTGATGATTATGTGATTTATCTTTTTTGATTTGTTAATGTGGTGTATCACACTGATTGATTTTCTAGTGTTGAACTACCCTTGCATACCTGGGATAAAAGCCACTTGATTGTGGTGTATAATTCTTTTAATGTGCTTTTGGATTCTGTTTGCAAGGATTTTGTTGAGGATTTTTGCATCTATATTCATTAAAGAAATGGGTCTATAATTTTCTTTTTTTTGATAATATCTTCATTTAGCTTTGGTATTAGGGTGATGTGGACTTCATAGAATGTTTGACAGATAAAGAATTCTTGGCTAACAGTTTTTATCTTTCAGTCCCTTAAATATGTCATATTTCTGCCTTCTCACTTCCATAGTTTCTGATGAGAGATCGGCATTTAATCTTATTGAGGTTCTCTTGTAAGTAACATCTTCCTGCTTTTAGAATCCTCTCATTTTCTCTGGCGATTGACAATCTGAATAGTAGATGTCTTGGAGTAGGTCTAATCAGATTTATTTATTTTTGGTTGCATTATCTTTCTTGAATATTGATACTCATATCTTTCGTAAGTGTTGGGAAATTTTTGGTCATCGTTGCCTCAAATATTCTTTCTGCCTTTTTTCTGTTTTCTTCTCATTTTTTTTTTGTTCTTCTGTCTTTTCAAGTTCAGATGCTCTGTTTTACCTCACTAATTTTGTTCCCTGCCTATTCAAATCTGCTGTTATATGTCTCTAATGTGTTTCTTAAACAAATATTGATACATATTAATAAAGCATGTAATCATCCAAATTGTACAATCAATGGTTTTTTGTATAATCACACAGTTGTGCATTCATCACTTCAATCATTATTAGAGCATTTTCATTATTTCAATAATAATATAATAAACAAAAAACAGATAAGTAAACAAGAAAATTCTTTATCTTTCAATCTCTCTCTGTTCCCTGTGTTTTTAATCACATATATTGGGCCTTTCATTCCAATTAGTTCTGTACTTTTCTTTGCAGACTTTCAACTAGTTCTTAGTGTATTGCCAGTGTCATCTTAATATCTTTTATTTCCCTTCAACTCCTTGAAATGATTTAGGAGATTTGTGTGAACATCACTGATTGGTTGCCTTAAATTCTGTGTCTCATCAGGATTCCTGGTTTGTTCTTTTGACTGTTTCTTAGTATGTCTTGTAATTTTTGTTGATATCTAGGCTTTTGATTACGTTGGTGATTTTATTCTGTTGGTCAATTTCTCTCTCTTGCCTAGTAGTTTTGTTTCACAGCTCTTCTTTGATTTTTGGCTCAGTTTTTCCTAAAATATTAAGATTTCCCTGTTTAGTTATCAAAACAGGACCAGGGACCCATTAATAGGGTGCAGACTAGTTCAAAGGAAGTTGGGAAAGGAAAGAGAGACAACCCTGTCTTTCTTCACTTTCCCAGCTGGCCAGCAGATGGTGCTCTTTGGCAAACCTTTCTTCAGAGCTGGCTCTTTCCTATTACCACTAACGGGATTTTGTGAACCAGTGATTCAAAGCTGGGCAAAGTTGATTAAACTTGCTGAAGAAAAAACACACTCAGCCTTCTGCCACACCCTCCCTTTTCCCAGGGAGGAATATGTCCATTCTCTTCTCCATTGGTTGCTCAGCCACAGATTTTACCAAGGCTGTTTTCCTTAAGGGTGAGGGATAGGCAGTGTTCCCAGCTGTGGGGGCTAGTAAGTCACCTTTTCTTTTGCCCTCTTTGTCTCTCTGTCCCCAATCCTTCCTGGATGATGTGTGTGGCACTCTCCTGGTCTGCAGATCTCCGAAGCAGATCCCTTGGATATTTTCTGCCATTTCTTCCCCTGTTTTGCAAGAGAACTGTGTCCTGCCTGACATACTCCAATGCCATCTTCCCAGAACTCTCCCCTGTATAATTATTAATAGCACCCTGTTTCAACCTGAGAAGTGTTTTAGTGATAAATTATATTGTGGCCCTTGTCTCAAAACAATCTACTTGCTCAGGAATGCTGCTGCTCAATTTCTGCTAGGCTGACCAATTGGTGAATTCCAAGGTCTTACTTTTTAGTGAAGTGCTGTGAAATATTGGGCTTTCTTAGACATGTATTGCTCTGTCTTGATCCTTTCCTTTCGTACTCCTTCCATCCCCCAAAATTATCTTTCAGTAATAAAAAATAGAACAGAAGATACATATAATACCAGAAAGATATTTGTGGCAGAGTCAGATTTTTCCATATAAAACTTAGAACCAGCTTATCAGTTTCTAGTATACAAAAAAGATCTTGGGTTTATGAGTTGGAGTATAGTGATTCTAAACATAAATTCAACAACAGCAAAGCTTTCAATTCATGAACATGGTATATCTATCCATTCCATTTGGTTTTATTTACTTTTTATCATCAGAGTTTTGCAGTTTTCAGTGTAGAGGTCTTTCTTGTGTGGTAGGTGAATTATATAACTGCAGCAGTTTGATATAGTTTATGAATTCCAAAAGTAGGTATTGGATTATATTTGTAAACTGGTCTGTACATGGACATGATTAAATTATGATAAGGGCTTTGACTGGGCCATGTCAGTAGGATGTTGAGTCCCTGCCCACAAAGGGAGCAGGGACTCACAGATAAAACTACACTGCAAAGCAGAGGAGTTGTTGGAGTTTTAATGTTGGAATTTTTATGCTAGAATTTTGGACTGGAGTCTGGGAAGTAAGCACACAGAGGAGCAGAGCAACTGAGCCCAGAGAGAGACAGAGTCAGTCACCTGATAGTCTACAGCTGGCCTTGTGGTGAAAACAGAGGTGCTAAACCTAGAGAGAAATGAACACTGGGAAGAGAGAAACCCAGGAAGCCTGAACCCTGACAGATATTGGCAACCATCTTGCTCCAAAATGTGGTATGCTTTATGGACTGGTAACTGTAAGCTTCTACCCCAAATAAATACCCCTTATAAAAACCAACTGATTTCTGGTATTTTTCATCAGCACCCCTTTGGCTGACTAATACAGTACCTAAGAAAAATAAACTGGTTTTATATCAACCTCATTCCTGAGAGTATAAACCCATTGTAAATAGGATTCTTTAAAGATGTTATTTTTAGTTAAGTTGTGGCCACATCTATTAGGATGGTTCTTATTTCTATTACTGGAGGCCTAATAAAGAGAGAGCCATGAGGAGAAGCCAGAAGCAGGAAGTCAGTGGAGCCCAGTAGAGAAAGGAGAGGATATTTCCATGTGGTGGGAAAACCAAGGAAACCAAGGGTTGCCGGCAAGTCAGAATGCTATCAACCACAGAGGAAGTAAGCCTTCTATACCTCTGAACCCATGACCCAATAAATTCCTATTGTGGAACCAACACATTGCATGGTATTTGTCAGAGAATCATGAAAACTAAGACATCTTATTTCTAAATAAGTTGAAGTTATTACTAAATATTATTGCTATTTTAAATGGATTAAGAAACTATCTTAATTTTCAATTTTTTTTGCCACCAATATTTATAAAAATGCAATTGGTTTTGGTATATTTAACTTATATTCTACATTCCTGCTAAATTTAATTTTTAGTCTTAGCAGCTGTTTTGTGGATTCCCTAGAATTTTCTCTGTAAGCAGTTTTCATCTGAAAATAGAGAGTTTTTCTCCTTACTTTTTCAAACGTATGCCTTTTATTATTTTTTTCACTTTCCCTCAATGGGCCTCCACTACTGGGAATAGAGGTTCTCAATTTTAGGGAGAAAACATTCAACATTTAATCATTAAGAATGATATTAACTGTGGCTTTTTATCAAATTGAGGACTTTTTTCCTATTCCAAGTTTTCAGATAATATTTTTTTTATTATGAAAAGAGTTTGAACTTATCAAGCAGTGAATGGCTTTAAGTGTTAAACCTTTCATTCCTGGAATAAGAAAATAAAAAATAGTAAACTCTACTGGATCATGTTATACTATCAATTTTACTTATGGCTGTCTTTGATTTGCTAGTATTTTGTTAAGTCTTTTTGAATCTATGCTGAAGAAGGATCTTGGCATGAAATTTCACTTTAAAATGTATTTGTTAGGTTTCAGTTTTAGTATTATGTTGTGAAAAATATAATGTTCAATTCTCCTCTATTTTCTAAATATATTGCATTTTATGATAGAGTTTTAGTAAGATTTATATTCTTTCTTTCTTATTTGGATAAACTCTACTGAAACCAACTGGAATTTTGTTTGAGAAAAGTTTTGACTGTGAATTCAATTTTTTAATAGATAGAGGATTATTTAGATTTTTTTTCTTCAAGTGTCAATTTTCATAAGTTATAATTTTCAAGGAATATGTCCATTTGATCTAAGTTATCAAAATTGCTGGCATAAAGTCATTCATAAGTTCTCTTATCACTTTAATGTCTATAGTACCTGCAACAAAAATGCTTTCTTTATTAATGACATTTGAATTTTACCTTTTCATTTTCTTTTCTTGGTCAGTCAAGCTAGGGCTTTGTCAATTTGGTGGAATCTTTCAAAGAACCAACTTCCAATGTTACTAATTATTTCTATTGTTTGTTCAATATCACATTGATTTTCTGCTCTTATATTTATTTCCTTTCTTCAGTATAAACTGTGTTTATTGTGTTTTTTCTTTCTAGATTTTTAAGGTGAAAACTTAGGTCATTTATTGATAAGTCCTTTTATAATATAAATATTTAAAGATCTACTTTTTTTTCTAAGCACTTCTCTAGCTACATCTCACAAATTTTGGTATATTGTATTTTCATTATTATTCAGTACAATTTAGAAAAAATCCCTTTTACTTCCTTGATTCATATTATTTAGAAGTGTGTTCTTTAAAATATTCTAAATTTTTCTAGGTATTTTGATTTTTTAAATTTCTAATTTAATTATTTTGCTGTCAGAGAACATACTCTCTAATAATTTCTATTCTTTTAAATGTATTGAGACTTGTTTTATTGCCCAGGATTTTGTGGCTACCCATTGAATAGTATGGACCCCACTCAAAATTTGGTGAGTTGTCAAAACAGATGATATCACATACACACAAAGAGGGTATGAAGAATTTTTATTCTGGGGAGAGTAGGGCAGCTCCCAGGAAGGTCCAAAATTGATTGAGAGGACAGGGAAAGAGGACTATCTTAAGATTTTTAAAAAAATATATTTTTTATTTTTTAAAAAGATGCTTAGATTACACAAAATGTTACATAAAAAAATAAGGGATTCCCATATGCCCAACTCCCCACACCTCCTACCCTTTCCCACATTAACAACTTCTTTCATTAGTGGAGTATATTCATTGCAATTGATAAACACATGTGGAATATTTGTCACACAGTATGGATTATAGTTTACATTGTAGTTTACACTTTCTCCCACTCCATTCTGTAGGTTATGGCAGGATATATAATGGCCTGTATCTGTCATTGCATGCGGCTGGGGTTTTCTTTGAACCCTGACGCTGACGAGGGGGTTTGGAGGGGTCAGCTGGCCGCAAAGGTGTCTGAAGCTGCGGCAGACAGCTTCAGAGGAGCTCTCAGGTGTGGAGGACGCACAGCGAGGGGAGAAAGAATGCCGCGGAGACCAGGTCTGGTACGCAAGTCCGGTTTATTAAGGAAGTGCAGTGGGTTATATAGAGAATGAGGAGGGCGGGGTAGAGCAGGAGGAGTGAGGGCTACGGGGCGGCTGGGGATCGGCAGAAACTTGTGGGCGGACTTGTGGTTTTGTGCCGTTAGCTGTTACTAGGGAAGTGGGCAGATTTCAGGTTATGGTACAACATTTGCCCCTTTTTCTTTTTTTTATTGGGGGGGGTATAGGTGAGAGGTTTGCTTGGGTGTGTACTTATGGACGTGTGCTGGCTATATTGGCCGCTAACAGGGGGCTAGTGGCAGGTCCAAAGAGTGGCAGGCAAGCAGAACAGACCAGCTGTGCTACACGCGGGTGGTGGGCTGCGCACTTCCCCCACTAGGTGCGGCTACGCTTGCCATTCAGACTCGGGCCTGCCCTGCCCCCTGCTCCCTATTGATTGTTAAGCAGTTCTAGGGTGGCGGCGGCTGGGGAGGGGAGCGAAGTTGGCTGTTAAGGTGGGGAACGCGTGGGCTGGGGGAGCAATGGGATGCGTTGCGGGGTTTTTAGGTGTTGGGTTGTCCTTGATTTCTTCTTGGGGCGGGCTGAGCAGGGCTCGTTGGGGGGGCTGTCTTCAGTGGCGAGCTGATGGTACTGGATGCGCACGAAGGACGTGAGGATTGCGTTGGTTTGGTCCTTGGCGAGCTGGATTATCTTTTTGACAGCCCAGGGCCCTATGGTAAGAGCTAGGAGAATTATTATTAGCGGGCCTAGGAAGGGGAGGAGGTATGGGAGGAGGGTATGGAAGACTCCGGAAAAATAGTTAGCGGCTTCACGCTCTTTTTGGCGCCGCTCTAGTCCTTCTCGGACCTTTCTTAGGCTGTCCTCAGCGAGGCCAGTAGAATTGGCGTATATACAGCACTCTTCTCCAAGGGTGGCACAAAGGCCTCCCTCCTTGAGGAGGAGAAGGTCAAGGCCCCGGCGGTTTTGGAGAACTACCTCAGAAAGGGAATTGAGAGAGTTTTTAAGATGGGAGATAGCGACTTGGAGGTGGGAGATATCACTGTCGACAGCTTGCCTGAGGGGGAAAGGGAAGAGGATTGTGTGGTAAGAGCGGCGATTCCCGTGCCTGCCCCGGCGAGACCTAGAAGGGTAGCAACTGTGAGGATGGTGAAGGGTTCTCTCTTCTGGAGGTGAGCAGGGAGTTTGTGACTCTGAAGGGCGGAGAAGAACTCTTCGTCACTGTGGAAAAGGACTCGAGGGGCTAGGAGAATGAGTAGACAGGTTTCATTGGTGGCGTTGAGGGTGGCGACGTTGAGGCAGGGGGTTAGTCCAGTGGAGGTGCAAAGCCATTGGGAGGTGTTATGAGGGATTAAGAATTTGGCGGAAGCGTTGGGAGAGGAGTAGTTGGAGCAGGCATTTAGGAGGGGATGGGGACCTTGACGAGAATGAACACAGCGCCCTGTGGAGGAAACAGATTGAAAGGTTAAGGGGATAGAAGAGGTGTTCCAATTGCATTCAGCAGGATTATGTTCAGAGGATTCAGTGAAGGCGAGGTTAGTGGCGACGGGCTCATATAGAGGAAGAGAGGGAGAGAGACAAAGCCAGCAGTTCGCAGTTAGGTTGGGGTGGGAGATATTCAGAGAGGTGTAGGAGGCTCTGATTAGGTTAATGAGAGGGCTAGAATACTGAGTAGGGGGTAAGCGAGGCTTGGGGTTGTGGGAGCTAAGGGGGGCAGTAGCGAGGAGGGTGCTGGGTGAGGGAGAGGGTGAGGCGGAGCGGGGCGGAGAGGGAGGCTGTGCCTGTGGAGGATTGAGAACCTGATTTGGGCCCACTGGGGTGGAACGTGTGGGAATTGGCTCCTTTTTTATAATGATAAAGGCGCCGTAGTCGTAGCTGGTTGCATACAGGCAGACTCCCCACGTGCGGCCAGACAGCCAGACTGGATCTAGGGGATTTTTGACTCGTAGGGTGACGGAGCGCCAGTTTGTGCTGCTGTGGACGAGCTTAATATAGGGGTCTTTGTTAGGGGTACTGGACCATCCGTAGGCGATGGTCTCGCACCCCCAGAAAGGGCAGTAATAGTGTGCAGGGTCATGGCATCCTCTGGCGGTGGATGGACAGATGTAGAAACCTGAGAAATGGTTAGCATTGGGGCCAAGGCACTTTTTGGTGAGGCCCGCACCGTACGTGGCTGCAGGGGTACGCCTGCTGCGGCGCGATGGGGGTGAAGTATAGCAATGAAGAGAGCAGCTATCGAAGGCACTGCTATAACTGGACGTGTAAGCTAGGTTGGTGAGATTACAGATGTGCACGGTGAAGGAAGGAGTGCCTGTGGTGACATTTACAGCGAGGAGCTTTTCCTGCTGCCAGAGGGTGAGCGTCCAGTTGAAGGGTTGGTGCGAGGGGTTGGAGAAGGTAGGCGGGAGAAGAGGAATGAGGAGGAGAAGGACTGGATACAGACGAGCTTCAGTCCTCTGCTCCATCGGCGTAGTCGTCTCGGGGGGCGAACGAAGAGGGGGTGCTCGGTGGTGGACCGTTGCTTGATGGCGCAGGCGCAGCGTTCTCTGGAGGTGCTGGCGCCGGCGTGCGTCGGACGGCGGTGAAGGGTGCCAGATCGTCGGGTGAAGGGGTACGGTTCGTCGCAGGCACTGTGGCAGGATGGATCAGACGAGCTGGGATCCACAGGGGCTGCGGCTCAGAATCTGGAAAGACACAAGCAAAACCTCACCCCTGGGCGAGGAGGGGGGCTGGTCGTTGCCAGCGGTTAGTTTGGGGGTCTTTCCAATGGACAAGAGGGGCTTGGGTGGGACGCCACATGGGGCCCCAATGCTTATGAGTGGGCGATAGTCCCTCTTTATCAAAGGAGAGCAGGTTGAGGTGGATCAGGCAGGAGGTGATGACGTCTCCTGGCGGCTTCAGTGGGGCTTCATCCTGTTCTTTGTGGATGAGGAGCTTGAGTTGTTGGTTGATGCGCTCGACTATGCCTTGCCCCTGGGGGTTATAAGGAACCCCGAAATGATGTGTAATCTTGTACATTTGCAGAAAGGCGGCGAAGGCGGAGCTCCGATAGGCAGGGCCATTGTCCGTTTTTAGGTCCCATGGAACGCCCATAAAGAGAATGGCTTGGCGCAGTGCGCGGATGGCATGCTTGGCTGTCTCTCCTGGGAGGGGCAGCGCGAAGCACATGTGTGAGAAGGTGTCGACGGCAACATGCAGGAACTTGAGTCGCCCAAAGGAGTTAACGTGGGTGACGTCCATTTGCCATCTAGAATTTGGGCGGAGGCCTCGAAGATTGACACCCTGCGGCTGCAGTAGGCCGAGGGGCAGGAGAGGCGCGCAGGTGTGGCAGGAACGCACGCGGTGTTTGCAAGTTTCTATGGGAAGATTTGGAAAGAGTCTATGGATTGAGCGTGCCAAGAAGTGAAACTGCGCGTGCAGGAGCTTGGCCTGGTTGACAGTGTCTCCAAGATACAATGGCCAAGGCACGCTGTGGTTGAGGGGCACGGCGTGCTGTGGCTGGCAAGCGCAGGGCACGCTGCGGGTGGCCAGCGCAGCATGCTGCGCCGGCACTGTTCGAGTTGGTGAGGGCTGAACAGCACAGTCTGTGGCCTGGTTCCCAGTGGTCAGTGGGCCTGGGAGGCCGCTGTGACTTCTGATGTGAGTGATGAACCAAGGGCGGTCTCTGGCTTCTAATTGGTGCTGGAGGAACTGAAGCGCCCTATCGATGGCTGTATCTGTAGGGAAGAAGGTGGCAAGAGGCAAGGCATGGCACACCTGCAGGGTGTATAAACTGTCTGTGAAGATATTGAGCGGCTGGTTGGGGCAGGTGTGCAGAGCAACAGCGACTGCGAGCAGTTCTCCGCCTTGGACAGAGAACGCGTTCGCGAACACAAGGGTTCTAGGTGTTGAAGAGCCTGGTGTATAGATGACAGTGGCATAGGAGGTCTTCGAGGCATCTGTAAAGGCAGCTGTCACATGTGGAAGAGGTTTCCTGGTCGGCAGCGGATGGAACGGGGTGGAGAATGCGAGCCGTGAGAGGCCTTGGAGAAGCTGGTGATGAGGATAGTGGTTGTCGAAAGAGCCTCTGAAGGTTTCAGCGAGCACTTGCATGTCCACGTCATGGATGAGCAGGTTGGTAGTAGCCTTGGCGTCAAAGGGCCAGACGATTGTGGAAGGAGGAACTCCGTAGGTATGCACACATAGCCCCACAAGGTCGGAGGCGAGGGTGATCCATGCCCTTGTGAAGGGGCAGATTTTTGGGAGCTTACTCTTGGAAGTGTGTAGCCAGAGCAGTGGCCCATCTTGCCAGAGGAGTCCAATGGGCGTTACTGGCGTGGGAAGAACCAATATGAGGATTGGCAGTCCTGGGGCGTAGCGCTCGAGGCGGCAGGCCTGAAGAGCATCGTTGACATCTTGCACGGCTGCTCGCGCAGCTGGGGTAATGGTGATGGAGCGGGTGACCGCATCGGCGGGAAGATCTTTTGTTTGGAGGAGCTCGAAGAGAGGCTGCAGCTGGGCCGTCGTGATGGGGAGCGCTGATCGCAGCCAATTGATTTGGCCGCAGAGCTGCTGTAGCTCTGTCAGAGACATTTTGTGCATGATTTGAAGCTTTGGCGCCACTGGCTTGACATAGTGGTGAAAGTGGAACCCCAAAAATTGAAAGGGGGTCCGAAGGCGCACTTTTTTTGGGCTGAACAGTGAGCCCGATCTGTGAGAGATTGCAGAGAAGTTCTGTGACGAGAGTTTCCAGTTCACATGGATCCTTGGCGGCAAGGAGAAGGTCATCCATGTAATGGATGATGTGGGCACGTCTGTGGGTCTTCTTGCGCAATGGATCGACAGCACGGTTGACGTAAAGCTGGCAGATAGCTGGGCTGTTACGCATCCCTTGTGGGAGGACTCTCCACTGGAAACGCTGTGCTGCACCTCGATGGTTCGTGTGTGGCACAGTGAAGGTGAACCGTGGGCAGTCTCGTGGATGGAGAGGGATGGAGAAAAAGCAGTCCTTGATGTCGATGATTGCCGTGTGCATATGCTATGGGACTGCAGTGGGATGCGGGCATCCTGGTTGAGGCGACCCCATTGGCTTGATGTACTTGTTGATCTCACGCAGGTCATGGAGAAGGCGGTATTTACCGGTGCCTTTCTTGCTGATTACGAAGATAGGCGAATTATAGGGACTGGTGGATGGCTCAATGTGCCCTGCCTGTAATTGCTCCTCGACGAGAGCAGAGAGGGCTTGCAGTTTGTAGGCTGGCAAGGGCCACTGCTCGACCCAGATGGGCTCCTCTGTGTCCCATTCCAGAGGGATAGGGTCAGGCGTTGTGATGGGAGCAGTGGCCCCTACAAGGGGGGGGGGGCAGATTGAGCGAAAGAGCTTCGGTAGTTAGGATGGCTCCCGTTTGGCTGAGGATGTCTCTTCCCCAGAGAATGCCGCCAACGGTGGAGAGGATGAGGGGGCGGAAGCGACCGTGCCGGCCCTCTCGGTCCTCCCATTTGATAGGAGTGGCACATCTCCAGGACTCAGCGGAGCCTGTGGCCCCAATTACCTGAGGCCCCTGCTCAAGAGCCCAGTGGTTGAAGGCGGCGATTTCAAAGGGAATGCAGGAGACTTCAGCACTGGAGTCGAGGAGTCCCTCTAACCATTGCCCTTCGATTTTGAGCTCCATGACAGGCTTGGAGGCGCCCCTGATGGGAACCGTCCACATCAAGGCTTGGGGGCTCTCTGGTGGGTGGCCTCTTGGGGGCGAGGCTGAGGCTTGCCCCGCTGGGAGTTTAAAGGTTGGCGAGGGCCTTGAGCGGAGCGGCAGTCGCGGGCCCGATGATACCCTTTTCCGCATCGAGGGCATGGGGTGGGAGGCCCTCTCCGGCGGGATGGAGGGCGGCTGCCGGACGCTGGGAGGGGTGGTCTCCTGGTCTGTGGTTGTGGGCAGTCTCGGGCAAAGTGGCCTGTCTCACCGCACCTGAAGCATCCGGAAGAAATGGCTAGGGCTGTGGCGATGGCTTTGGCAAGGCTAGTGGCCTGCGGGTCAAGGTTGCGGCAAGCCAAGACCCAGTCATGGATGCCTTTATCCCTCATGGTGAGGATGATTTGCCGGCAAGCATCGAGGCATCCCTCGACGATGAGATCTTTGGCGAGAGTGACCTGGGCCTCCTCTCCACGGACCTTGCGTTGGCAGGCCTCGATGACGCGGGCGACAAAGGTAGCGAAATCTTCGTCTTTGCCCTGGGTCATTTGGATGAGCTTTTGAGGTCTCGTGGTGGAGACATTGCGGAAGGATTGAAGGGTCAGTTCTCTAAGCCAGAGCCAAAAACCGGGGGGCACATTGCGGTATTGTACAGGGTCGGTGAAAGTACCGATGCCAGTGTATGCCTCCGGGGGGTCCTGGATACCCGCGCTGGTATTCTTGGCGACGCGCCTCTCAGCCTCTGCCTGGAAGTGGCTTCTCCATTTGACGAACTGTCCCGGGGCCAGGATGGCCCGGGTGAGCGAGATCCAATCGTAGGGGATGACGAGTTGAGCCCCAAGCTCCTCGAGCAGCTGCTGCGCATAAGGACTTCCAACATCGTCTTCCTTAACTGAGCGTCTGAGGTTCTTAATCTCATCAGTGGTGAAGGGGAGCCATTGTTGGGGACGCGCCTGAGTGGGCGCAGGGTTTAGGGGGTAGAGATGAGGGGTGGTCCCTGTCATGGGTGGGCTAGAGTGGCCCAGCCATGTGTCTGAACCAGTCCAAGGCATGGACGTTGGGGCTGGCGGAGCGGCTGATGAAAGAGGAGGTGGCGGCCATGTTGTCCGAGAGGGGCAAGATAGGTGTAGAGGAGTTCCCTGTTGCAGACAAGATGGCGGGGGCTCTCCTTCCGGTCCGTGCCATGATGGCGGACAAGATGGCTGCGTAGCAGTTTCCAGCGGACAAAATGTCCACGGCAAGGCTTCCGGTGATTTATAAGATGGCGGAGGCTCTCCTTCCGGCCTGTGCCAAGATGGTGGAGTGGCCGGAAGAGGCGGGTAAAGAGAGGCGGGGTTTCCGCCCGAGGGCCCATACTTCCCCCCTTCAGGCGAGGAAGAAGGAGGAAGTGTGCCATCTTGGTGGCCAGGCGGGAACTTCTCCCTTTCAGGCAGAGAAAAAGGAGGAAGTTTGCCATCTTGGTGACCGGGCGGGAACTTCCCCTTTTCAGGCAGAGAAGAAGGAGGAAGCTTGCCATCCTGATAATGGTCCTCCCGAAGAGGATGGAGCTCAAGTTCGGCATTGAGCTGACTAGATAAGGACTCAGTATCTGAGTCGAGAGTGTCCCCCTTATCAGGGTCGCAGTCGAGCGGCCGCGCAGCAGCCCCGGTGGAAACCTGGTAAGCATCTTTCGGGGCAGGCGCGCCAAGGAGGCAGGCGCGGATGGCCACGAGCGTGGGCAGGAGGCCAGGGGGAAACGACCTGCCATCATGCTCCATAGAGGAGGTGATGCGGTCAATGAGACGCGAGTAAGTGTCTGGGCTCCAAAGGTGGCAGGTGGCCAGCCACGGATTGAAAGGCAGGAGGAGATCCCAGTACTTTTGCAGGTGGCAGAGGGAAACCCTAACACCATTGGTGTCTAGGAGGCCAGCAAGTGCTCTGACTTGCGGCGCTTGGCGGGAAGATAGACGCCTGCCCATTTTTCTGCCGGGGGCCGATAACGGGGGTCCTTACCTTGAGAACGCGGTGAAGGGGTGGGAGTGAGATCCCACAGGGGTGAGGCAGCAGCCACGCCGGACCGTATTTTACCCCACGTGGGGCGCCAGTTGCGGCTGGGGTTTTCTTTGAACCCCGACGCTGACGGGGGGGTTTGGAGGGGTCAGCTGGCCGCAAAGGCGTCTGAAGCTGCGGCAGACAGCTTCAGAGGAGCTCTCAGGTGTGGAGGACGCACAGCGAGGGGAGAAAGAATGCCGCGGAGACCAGGTCTGTGCGCAAGTCCGTTTTATTAAGGAAGTGCAGTGGGTTATATAGAGAATGAGGAGGGCGGGGTAGAGCAGGAGGAGTGAGGGCTACGGGGCGGCTGGGGATCAGCAGAAGCTTGTGGGCGGACTTGTGGTTTTGTGCCGTTAGCTGTTACTAGGGAAGTGGGCAGATTTCAGGTTATGGTGCAACAATTGCAATGTCATTCAGGACAATTCCAAGTCCCCAAAATGCCCCCATATTACACCTCTTTTTCCCACTCCCTGACTTCTGCATCTCCAGTGGCCACTGTCTCTATATCAATGAAATAATCTCTTCCATTGCTAGCATCACAATAAGTCTATAGTAGAATACCAGTAAGTCCACTCTAGTCCATATTTAATCCCCAATCCTGAGGATTCTGGGATGGTGATGCCCACTCCATCTCTAATTGAGGGGGAGCTTTGATCCCATATGACTGATGGATGGGAATCTCTTGCTTGCAGTTGTAAACTTTTTTGGTTCCTTGGTGTGGTGTTTGTCCATCTTCACCTCCTTGTTAGTTGTTCTGGTTAAGTCCAATGAACTAGAGAGTAGGTGTTACAACTCTGCTGAGGCTCAGGGTTCAGTTGGCACATGGAGAGCCCAAAGATTTAAGTCTTTTGGATGTACACCTATGAACTATAGGTTCAACTAGAAGGGACAGAAGAAGCACATGTGGAGAAGTCATAACTGAGTCCAATTCTGTCACACCCAGGAGCACAAACTCCAAAGTTGGGCCCACCAGCAAGACACCAAACTCCAGAGCCATCTGCCCTAACTTTAGGACCTGGGTATCGCCAGAGCCCTAAGGAGTCCCACTATTGAAGTATTATCTACTTTGGCAATCTATGAGTTCCTGCTGAGGAGTATATAAGTTTTTCCTCTGGGATGACCTCCCAACTCACTTTGAGGTCTCTTAGCCATATAAACTCATTGTCTTTATCTTTTTCCCCTTTTATCAAGGTCTTTTCCCAGTTGCTTTGCAAGTTAGTGTTTGGTAGTAATCCTTTGGTGCCAGGGAGGCTTATCCCTAGCAGTCATGTCCCATGCTGGGGTGGAGGTAATGCATTTATATACTGAGTTTGACTTAGAGAGAGTCCACATTTAAGAAACATGGAGGCTCTCAGGAGGTAACTCTTAGATATCCTACAACACTAGGCTATAATTTCAAAAAATTTCAAAAGCTCATAAGTATATTTGTCAATATCAAGGGCCCATCAGTGGCTTATCCTTCACTAGTCATTGCTCTGCACTTAGGGGATTGTTAGTGGTCATTAGAGAATGTGGCAGAACTCCCTGGGATGGGAATTCAATATTTTTTTGGTTATTATGTGAATCTCCACCCATTGTGATAATGTCCCATAAATAGCACACTTATGTACCTTATATGTATGCCTAAGTGAACTTCCTCCCACTTATCCCCCATCACTGACACCCATACCAGTGATCCTCCCCTGCCATAGTTGTAATCCTTCTGTGGTTCAAAACTTCTTAAAAAATGAAGCCAAGAATATTTTCAAATTCAATTAATAGGAAAATGAGATAATAATGGTAGGTTTAAACTTAAGAAATAAAACATATAATAATCTAGAAAAGCTAAAACTAAAATGGAATTAAAAATTGGGATATAAAAAGATGAAAAATGTTAAAATTTTTTTGAAATTTTGCCTTTCATCATCTGTTGTTCTGTGTGTACAGTGACATTTTCTTCTGTTTCTTACCCATTGTCTTACTTTTTTTCATTTTGTCTTCAAAGAAATTTTAGGTCACAGTAAAGTAATGTACAGAACACCCAGGGGACTCCCATATACCCAACATCTTCTCCCTTTTCCCCCTTCCTGTAACAATAACTTTTTAATATGTGTATGGTACATTTGTTACAACTGATGTACAAATATTGAAACATAGTCACTTGCGGTCACCCCTCGGGCTGAAGTGTGGTTTGCTGGCCTGGCGGGGGAGCAGCCGCGGCAGGCCAAGCTGCTGCCCCCATAATAGGGTGGCTGGTCGGACTCACTGCCACCCCTGAAGGAAGCTCGGCATGGGCGCAGAGTGCCCTCGGGTCTCCCCTTCTCGGCAGCCATGCTTCCGTGGCCGCCCCTCCACCCGGATGGCGCCACACGATGCCTGTGGGGTGGCACCCTTCTTCTTCTTTCTCCCTGCGCAGGCGCAGGGTGGAAAAATCCAGTCTGCCCTTTTCCCTTCCCCCGACAGCAGCAACAGCCAGGCATGGGCGGAAAAATCCAGTCTGCCCTCTTCCCTTCCCCTGACAGCAGCAACAGCCAGGCGTGGGCGGGAAACTCAGGTCTGCCCTCCACCCCAGCAACAGCAGCCACCAATCCCTAAACCCTGCCCCTTCCCCCAGCAACAGCGACAGCCAATCCCTAACCACCACCCCTCCCCCGTCCAGTACCGCCCACTGACCTTTCGCCGGCAACCAATCAGAACAGGGCGTGGCTTCGACCAATCAGCCTTCCCCAGCCCCTATAAAACTGTTGCCTCTCCCTCAATAAAGTGGACTTGCGTGTTTGCCTTGTCTCCACGGTAGTTCTTCTGCCATGCGCCCTCCAGTCCTGGGAGCCCCCGACAAGGGCCTGGCCTCCCTTGTCCCCAGTTCGTCGCCTGCTTCTCCGGGCGACCCCTTTGTCGCCGGCTTCGCCGGGCGACCCCGTCAGCCGAACCGCGCAACCCCTTGTGAGACCGATCCCTCGTCTGCTGCCGGACCGACCCCTCGTCCCAAGCGGGACCTACCCCTCGTCCTGAGCTGGACCGACCCCTCGTCCGCAGCCAGACCCCACCTCTACCGACCGAGCAAGCCGCCGCAGTCACTAACCATGGTCAATGGTTTACATTATGGTCTATACTCTAGACCATCACTTTTGTAAATTTTTTATTAAATTCAACATGGCCTGTATCCATCATTGCAAGATCATGCAGAAAACTTCCATTGCTTCCTAAATACCCCCTCTTCCATTTACTCTATTCCTCCTTCTCCCTCCCTCGGAGTCCACAGCAACCACCAGGCTTCACTTCTTGAAGGACAAGATTCATAGTTACTTGCAACAACACTGAGGGCTTGACATACTGGTCTGCCTCCCCCTATTAGGAACCTCCCATGCTCTTGAGAGACACCCATCCCTCTGTTTGATAACATATTGGGCCTCCCTAAATGGGAGTCTAACTCCTTCCCACTCATTATGTGGGTCTCCACCCACTGATACAACACACTATCACAAAATGATCACTCACACATTCTCTAGAAGACAGCTCCAGGTGCACCCTGTTCTGAATGCCCCCCTCCATCCAACACCCTAAACCAGTAACCTTTCTTTGTCATGTTTCCAAAAGAGCTTTCCCAACATTGTATTTTCAACTACATACCTGCCAATCCCTAGTGCTCACCTGCTCCCTCCCCAAACCATAGTTCCATGGACCATACATCCATGCTCTCCCTCCATCCACCTACCATGCCCCCCTGTCAAACTTGCACTGCCCAGCCCAACAGTATCCCTAGACCCCTTTCTATCCCTTCACTGCACAACTACTAACTTCCACCTTATCATGGATTTTGCCCATGTGGTCAATGGCTCACAACTGTCTCTTCCCTTTCTATTTCCTACAAACCTATATTCTGGACTCTAGCTATGAGTCTGCTTGATTTATTTAATTGATAACGATGAGGTCAAGTAATATTTGTCCTTCAATGCCTGGCTTGCTGTATTCAACATAAGGTCCTCAAGATTCATTAATGTTATCCTGTGTGTTAGTACTCTATTCCTTCTTACAGCTGAGAAATATTCTACTGTACATATATATCATATTTTTGTTTATTAATTTTTTGATGAACATTTGGGTTGATTCCAACTTTTGACAATAGTGAATAATGCTGCTATGAACATTCGTGTGCATATATCTGTTCATGTCCTTGCTTTCAATTCTTCTGTGTATGCACCCAGTATTGGAATTGCTGTATCATATGGTGGATCTATAGTTAGTTTTTTGAGAAACTGCAAAACTGTCCTCCACAATGGCTTGACCATTATACATTCCCAGAAGCGGTGAATGGGCGTCCCCATTCCTCCACATCCTCTTCAATACTTGTGGTCCTCTGTTTTTTTTTTTTTTTTAAGGCCACCAGTCTAATGTAAGATGATATCTCATTGAAGTTTTGATTTGTATTTCCCTAAGAGCTAGTGATGTTGAGCATCTTTTCATATGCTGTTTAGCCACTTGTGTTTCTTCTTTGGAGAAGTGTCTGTTCAAATCACTTGACATTTATTTATTTAACTATTTATTTATAAAAATATATTTATTTTTAAGTGATATGTAGATTACATAAAATGTTCCATAAAAAATAAGGAATTGGGGAAATGGACTTGGTCCAGTGGTTAGGGCGTCCGTCTACCACATGGGAGGTCTGCGGTTCAAACCCTGGGCCTCCTTGACCCGTGTGGAGCTGGTCCATGTGCAGTGCTGATGTGTGCAAGGAGTGCCCTGCCACACAAGGGTGTCCCCTGCATAGGGGAGCCCCACGCACAAGGAGTGCACCCCGTAAGGAGAGCCGCCCAGCGCAAAAGAAAGTGCAGCCTGCCCAGGAACGGCGCCGCTCACATTTCCCGTGCCACTGACGACAACAGACGCGGACAAAGAAACAAGTCGCAGCAAATAGACACAGAGAACAGACAACCGGGGGAGAACACAGTTAGAAAAACTAACTATGAAAAATATTTGGAAAGAAAAGAGGCCCCAAATAGCCAAAGACATATTGAAAAAGAAAAACGAAATTGGAGGAATCACACTACCTGACTTCAAAACATACTACAAAGCTACAGTAGTGAAAACAGCATGGTATTGGCCTAAGGAGAGACACACAGACCAATGGAATCTAATTGAAAGTTCTGATATAGAACCTCATATATATAGCCACCAAACCTTCTCAACTGGGAGAGAATGGCCTATTCAACAAATGGTGCCTGGAGAACTGGATATCCATATGTAGAAGAATGAAAGAGGATTACCATCTCACACCTTATACAAAGATCAACTCAAGATGGATCAAAGACCTAAATATAAGAGCCAAGACCATAAAGATCTTGGAAAGCAGTGTAGGGAAACATCTACAGGACCTTGTAATAGGAAATGGCTTCATGAATATCACACCAAAAGCACAAGCAGCAAAAGAACAAATAGATAAATGGGACTTCCTCAAAATTAAAGCCTTCTGCACCTCAAAGGAGTTTGTCAAGAAAGTAAAAAGGGAACCCACACAATGGGAGAAAATATTTGGCAACCATATATCTGATAAGAGACTTATAACTTGCATATATAAAGAACTCATATATGTTGAAAATAAAAAGATAAACAACCCATTTAAAAAATGGGAAAAAGATTTAAACAGACACTTCTCCAAAGAAGAAATACAAATGGCTAAAAAACACATGAAAAAATGCTCCAAATCTTTAGCTATCAGGGAAATGCAAATCAAAACTACAATGAGATACCATCTTCCTCCCATAAGATTGGCAGCTATGAAAAAAACAGAAGATTACAAATGCTGGAGAGGATGTGAAGAAAGGGGAACACTCATCCACTGCTGGTGGGAATGCAGAAGGATCCAACCATTCTGGAGTTTGGCGGTTTCTCAAAAAACTAACCATAGATTTGCCATATGACCCAGCAATACCACTGCTGGGTATAAACCCAGCAGAACTGAAAACAAGGACACAAACCGATATATGTACACCAATGTTCATAGCAGCATTGTTCACTATCGCCAAAAGTTGGAATCAACCCAAATGCCCATCAACAGATGAGTGGATCAATAAAATATGGTATATATATACAATGGAATACTACTCGGCTGTAAGAACAAATACACTACAAACACACGTGATAACATGGATGAATCTTGAGAACCTTATGTTGAGTGAAGCAACCCAGGCATTGAAGGACAAATACTACATGACCTCAATGATATGAAATAAGCAAGCTGCCTCAGAGAACTAGAGACTGGAAGATAGGCTTACAGGAAATTGGGGGGTGGAGGAAGGATATGAGCTGACATCTGCAGGGGTGGAATCTATGATGAGCTGGCGGTAAGTATGAGCACAAAGAAGAGATAAAATGGGGGCAAGGGGTTGCCTTTGGGTGGGGCTTTGCGGGTTTGAGGGGGCTGGGGCTGGGCGGATGGGTAATAGTGTCCAAAAAATTGGGGGGAGGGAGGGGCAACATACGAACATAGGAGAGTGTCAGATGTTGGTTGAGAGTAAAATGCTGAGAAAACCGTATCAAAATATAATTAGGAGGGTTACCTGTTTAGGATGCTTGGAGGGGATGGTCTGACGCAGGACGGACTCCTGGGGAATGCCTGAATGCTCGTTTTGCCAGGGTGGGTTGTACCATTGGGTAGAGACCCAAGTAGTGAGAGTGGGGGTGGACCCACATCCTGGGGAGGACTAATACCATCAAATAGAGGGAACTGTATCTCTTGAGAGAAAGGGTGGCTCCCAGGGCATTACGGCACTTGAGCAAGTCAGGCTCTGAACATTGTTGCAAGTGTCTCTGGACATGGCTCCTCGGGAAATGGAGATTGGCTGTCACTGTGGGCCCCAAGGGGAGGGGAAAATGGATGCTGAATGGATGGAACCAAGGTAAATGTGGGGGCAAGAGAGGAGTTTCATGAGAGTACACAAGGATGGATATAAAACATGTAATATTACACCAAAAACTTATAGGGGACGTCAGACTAATAATGTAAACCATAATGTAAAACATAGGATAACTAAAAAATTTAGAAAACTGTATATCCTAAAGTATGGACCACAATGTAAGCACAGATGTCACCTTGTTTGAAAGCTATTGTCTCGGAGTCTGTACATCAGTTTCAGTAAATATGATATGAATAAGTTAAATGATTATCGCTGTGGAAGGGAAAAGGTTTTATGGTGGATGTGTGGGAGTACTGTATATTGTGTATATGAATTACTGTGATCTAGGGCTTTTGTGAAGAGAAGCTCAATAATTAGGAAAAAAGAAAAGAAAAAGATAGGATGTAGAATTTTTCCAAATCAATATGTATTCTATATCTAACCTTTAAACTCATCGCTATATTCCATTTTACTAGTAAGGGAAACTGACATTATATTGGGCTTCACTTTTCAGGAAGTTTTGGATCACAGAGTAGTTCAACAATGGCAGCAGAGGAATACTGGTATGGGATGTTATTGACAGGCGATAAAAGGTTGACAGGGAGTTATACAGGGCATATGTCCAGGGGGCATGGAAATGTTTGGATATACTCATAGTGGAAACAATTAAAAACAACAGCTGGGGGGTGGGTACTCGGTTACTGGCGGGGGGGGGGGCTCTGTCATGGTCCCTAGGGGAGCAGCAGCAGTACCCCAGGTGCAATGGTAAGGACCAGGAAGAAATAAGGGTCCAACAGTGAGCCCCTGATACTAATGACTATGCTTGTGAGCCTATACGCCTGAAATAAGAACAAGGCCTAGAGCAGCACTGTGCCTAGGAGTTCCCTCCTGACAGCCTCTGTGTTACTCAAATGTGGCCAGTCTCGAAGCCAAACTCAGCATGTAAATGCAATGCCTTCCCCCAGCATGGAACATGACACCCGGGGATGAGCCTCCCTGGCACTGAGGGATCACTACCAAGTACCAGCTGATGATGCATCTAGAAAATGACCTTGAATTAAAGGTTCAACGTGGACCAGCAGAATATCCCTGTCTACATATAATAACAGGAGTTAAAAATGCTGTTTGACCTAAATGAAGGGGGAAATGGAAAGGACAAATGAGTTTATATGGCTATGAGTCTCTAAAAAAGAGTCTGGAGGTTGTCAGAAGGATTGCCCTTATGCACACCTGAGCAGAGTCTCAGAGACAGATAAAGTAGATACAACCCCAGGTATTGGTCCTTTTGAGGGCTAAAGAGACCCACAGGTTCTATGGTCATGGCAGATGGGGTTCACTGCCATGTCAGTTGGCCCTTCTTTGGAGCTGGTGTTTCTGCGTGATGGAGGTGGACTCAGATGGGATCTCTCTTCACAAGCCTTTCATGCTACTTTACTGGAATTGTAGTTGGTGCTGGGGCTTAAGATATATCTAGGGGATTTGAATCCCTGGACTGACAATATGATAGCCAGGCCCTGACCTCAACAGACTTCAGCTCCTACACTCTGATTTATTGGACTTACTCCACTCAGCTAACACAGAGTTGAAGAATGTCAACCACCACACCATGGAGCCTAGAGTGCCTACAACTGAAAGCAGGAGGATTGCATCCAATATCCATGTGGAATCTAAACCCTCTCTTGACATAGATGTGGAATGGACATAAGCAAGCCAAAGTCCACAGGAAGGAGGAATACAGTAAGGATCAGAGTGGACTTAATGATATTCTATTCATGAACTATTGTGGTTAATAATTGAGAAAATGTGGCATTGATGTGGAAAAAGTGGTCATGGTGGCTGCTGGGTGCGGGGAAGGGGAGGAAGAGAAGAGATGTGGAGGCATTCCCGGGACTTGAAGTTGTCCTGGGTGGTGCCCCAGGGACAATTGCCAGATGTTGTATGTCCTCCCATGGCCCACTGGATGGAACGTGGGAAAGTGTGGGCTATGGTGTGGAACACGGGACATGGGGTGCAGCGATGCCTGGAGATGTACTCACCAGATGCAATGGATGTGACATGATGATGGGGGAGAGTGTTGTTGGTGGGGTGGGGGTGGTGGGGGCGAATGGGGACCTCATATATTTTTAATGTAATATCTTTTAAAAAAATGAATAAATTGAGTAGAATTTGAAAAAAAAATTGGTATAAAAAAGGGGGAAACAAAGGAAAAGGTAATCACAACAAATAAGAAAGAAGCTAGCAGCATCTAATAAAAAAAATAGAGGGTGGGGAGAGAAAGAGGGGAAAAAAAATCCCAAACCAAACACTGAAGCAAGCAATCAAACAAACTTTATGAAAAACAACCTTCCCTCTTAGGTCCCTGTGGAGCTTCTCAGTCTGCTTGTGTTCATCAATCAGTTACTCCGCAGCCTGCCCTGTGCATGTTTTGAACTGATTTTATCAAGTAAATGAAATTAAATTTATGAAAAGGGATCTTTTTAAGAAAAGTAAGATACCTACGAGAAGCTAATATAAAACACTGTCTATGTGTTTCTAGACCTAAAGTATCAGCTGTTTGTTTGATAACCTGATGGATTACTACTATAAGGAGAGCTGGGAATTGAGCCAGCAACCTCATATATTCAAAGTAGAGACTCCTCCATTGAGCTAAATATTCTCATTTGCTCTGTTAGGTAGAGAGCTATCCAATAACTTTCCCTGGGGCAGGTTTGACTCTGCAGTTTGATAGATTGCTGCTGATTAGGAGCCTATCTGTCCTGCTCCCTTTCTATTCTTACTGCTTTCTCTCCCAGGGCAGCAGGAACCTATAGCCTCTGTGATCAGATCCCCCCTCACCTCTCCTGTTCAGGTTGAGTTCCCTTCTGAAATTCAAACGTGACTCTGGTATTGGAACTCACTGCAGAGAAATGACTCTCAACCCTCTTCCAGACCTCCCCCTCCTCCCAGAGGACCCTAAATAGGCCTTTAGAAGGTTATTAAGTGCTTTCTACTGCCTGTATCCCTTACGGGAGTTGGAATTTTGATAGTTTTTAGCACCAGACCAATCATTTGCCTGACTCTGCTCTCTCCCAGCCCAAGTTCCTCTCTTCCAGGTAAATCAGGTTGGCTGAGCAGATTTGCTTCTCTCCTCTTCCAGGGGCCACCTCTTGCCAGCTGGTATATTCCCTAAAGTTCAAAGGGGGTCGAGAAACCAAACCCACAAAAAGGAACACCCTCTCCACCCTTTGCAAGAATCCTCTCACTCCCAGAGAATGCTTCCTCCTGTTTAGTGGCTGGTGGGAGTCAGGGGATTCCCAGTGGCTTTTTGCCTTAGCTGCCTGCCATTTCCAGCCATCAGGGCAAGGAACTCAGTGGTTTTCCTTTGGGCTTTTTATCTTTTTGTCCTGTTCCCTCCAGATCGATGCCCTGAATTCTCCTGCTCTTTGGGTTCCCAAAACAGCTCACTCAGGCAAGATCTTGCCCCTTCTTAGCCATTTTTAAAATGTATGTATGAGATAATTGGTGAGTACCCACTTAAACTGATGCCATCTTGCCTCCCCTATTGTCTTAGGATTTTTATGGTGGTTGGGGGGAGCACAGGGATCCAGGGTGCAGGATCCGGTATGTGTTTTGTACTCCCCAGGGGCACCAAAGGACGGAATCAATATAAGCTTTCTTATCAGCTTGCTGAGATGTGAGGCAAAAGGAGAAAGGGGAGAGGTGAGGCATAAATGTTACCAGCAGTCAAACACAAAAAATTGGAGTCAGTATCTTTATTGCATAGTGTTAGAGGCTTGCAATAATTAACAACCTGTAGCTCAGTTTCCCCTGATATGCACTGGGGAATGACTATCCTCATCCCCCAAAAGGCTACATGTTCAAGGGCATGGCACTTCCCCACAGGTTAAACAAAGAAACCACATAGAGACAGGAGTAAAGGGAAACGGAAACCTTCCCTACCTGCATATCAGAGGGAGATAAAATCCCTAAGGTCAAAGAAACATCTGCTCCTGCGGCATTCCAAGAAACCATCACTCCCTAACCCACTATCTCCTAGTCACTATCAGGGAAAATTTTCACCTCTAGGGCTTCCTATTGGCCCCTGTACCTCACTCGGACCCTCAACCCCCTCCCAACAACTATCATTTCCCTGCCTAAGAAAGTTCTGTATAAATTCAAATCCCCCCTTCCAGGAGTAGGCTGAAGTCTCTCTCCAGACCCCCACCATGCTGGTGGGGGAGCTGAAGTCTGTTCTTCAGATCCCCCTCGATTGGGAGAGCTTCTCAATAAATTCTTTCTTTGTCTATAGTCATATCAGTCTCCATGTCTCAGTAAGTGCTGTTTTTCTCCAACACACAGTATGCTGTTTCACCTGATGACTGCACACTTGGAAATATTGTGCATTCTGCAGTTTTCCAGTGTAGTGCTCTGTAAATCACAATTATGTCAAGGTGGTTGGTAGTGTTTTTGGATCATATATGTCTTTACTCATTTTTTAAATCTAGTTTTTTGAATTGGTAAGACATAGGTTTTAACATCTTCCCGTTTGTTTGTGGAATTGCCTATTTATCCATTACCTTTGTTTGCTTTTGCTTCATGTATTTTGAAGCTGTTTTTTGGGAGACATGCATATTTACAATTGTTATGTCATTGTTAGTAATTGACCCTTTTATCTTTATTAAACATCACTTTCAATCCTGATAATATTTTTTGTCTTGAATTATATTTTATCTACTATTAAGATAACACTCTAGCTTTCTTATGAATACCTTTTGACTGTATGTCTTTTTCCGTCAATACAATTTTAATCTATGCATATATCTGTGTGTAAACTCCATCTCTTTTAGACAGCATGTAGTTAGCTGTTGTTTTTTAAAAATCTCTTTTCACAACCTCTTTGATTGTTTATTTCATTAAAAATTAATATATTGACTTAATTGAATGAGGACTACCAATTATTACCTGCTTGTCCCCTTCTGTTTTTGTTCATCTCTTCCTCTTTTCTGATCTTCTTTAGAATTTTCTTATTATGTTTTAGAATTCAGTTTTAATTCATCTATTTTGTTAACCATACACGCTGCATTGTTTTTAGTAAGTGCTACAGATATTATAATATATTCCTAAATTTTAACTGTTTACTTAAAATTTCATTTTTACTGAATAGTAATGACAATTTGTATATGAAGTATGAAATTTTCCCCAGTTGATAAATTGTCTCTTAATCTTGTTCAAAGTATTATTACCCATTATATAAGGAAAAACCCTTATAACCCTATATCAGATAACATCCAAACAAAAAAGAGAAACATTTGTAAGTGTTTCAAACAGAAGGAATATTACGTAAGGAATTAGTTACACAGGCCGAGGAATAACTGATATATGAAACCTATCAGTGACAGTGAGACAAGAAGGCGCAGAGAAGGATAGGGAATGAAAATGAGATCAGAAAGAAAGTGACCAGCACACACACTTCTGGCCTTTTCCACCTGAACCTTGAGTATCATTTTCAAATGCTATTATTTTGTTTCTATGAAAAATAGTCTTTTGATGTGCTTCTCATCTCCCCAACACTGGGTTCTTGCCTCCAGCCCTTACCTCCTCTAGATAAGGTGTTAGGGCACCTTTCATTTCTTCACTTCTTTCCCCAGGACTGCTTCCTGGGAGGGCTTTGTTTTTCAATGCCTACTTTCGTCACTGTGTTATGGGAGTTATTTCTGGCTGAAGTTTTCTTTTTTCGCTCTCTTTTAAAAAAACTTTGTGACATATATTTAACAGGTATAGTACCAATTATAGGTTCAAAATATTGGGATAGAAAAATCATTTGTATGATAATTAGAAATGAATCTAAATACCACACATTGGGGGAGATGGGTTATCATATATTCCAAGGTAAGGCCCACTGACAGGGTGCCGATTTCCAAAAGAGAGGCACAAACAAACATGGGGGAAATGCAACTATGCACTAAAGTAGACTTGGTGTTCTAATAATGGAAGAACTTGTAATATTAATGCAAAGACAGTGGTAACCAGAGGTTCTGAGGGGAGAAAAAAAGAACAATAAGTACATCACTGGGCATTTTTGAGACATTGGAATCTTTCTACATGATATGTCAATAACAGATGCCAGCCATTGTACATTTTGTCAAAACATATGAAATTGTGCAATGCGAAGTGTAGAAGATAATGTAAACTATGGACCATGGCTAGTGGCAGTGCTTCAGTGTGTGTTCATCAATGTAGCAGATGTACCACACTAATGAAAGATTTGTTAATGGGGGAAAGTATGGGAGGGGCAGGGGGTGGGGTATATGGGAATCCCCTATATTTCTGATGGAACATTTTTGTAATCTAAAGCACCTTTAAAAATAAAGATAGGGAGAAGATGTACCTCAACTGGTTGAGCACCTGCTTTCCATGTAGGAGGTCCTGGGTTCAACCCCTGGTACCCCCCAAAAAAAATAAATTATAGAAAAAGAAAGAGAAAAAAATTATAATGAACCCTTGTTTTTATAACATTCTGATTCATGTCTTAGTTTCAATAAAAATGGTTGTAAAAGAATAGTAACTAAGCCATCTCTCTACCAAAAAAATTAAGATTAGTTTCATTATCTTGAAATAATACTATTCTGAAGTGACTGGTGGAGGGGCTTAATTTGAGTAATGTTGGAGTTAGGAATTTGGGGGACTCTGGGATCTGTGAGTAAGGACAGGAAGGAGGAAAGAAATGGGTAAAGAACTCTGTTCTTGGAGAAGAAATTTAGCCATATGGTGGCAGACAAGGTCCTGAGAAGGTGGCCAGAAAGGGATTCCTTGTGATAGGGACTGTCAATGAACGTCAGAAACCATGAGTCAAACACCCATTTCAACTTATTTCCTGTGTTTTTTCCCATTATCTTCATATGTTTGGTCAAGTCTCCTTAGCCTGGTTAGTGATTCTGTTGTTAATGAAATGTCAAGGTTTGTGCTTATATTTGGGTCAAGCAGTTCACGGAAAAGAGAACAGTGATGCAGGAAAGACATCTTCTCCTGGAAGAAAATAAGGCTCACCTGATTGTGGAGAAGAAAAGAATTTATCCTCAATCTCGCAAGTAGTGGAGCACAGCTAGAAAATGTGGCTGGAACAGAGAACAAAGAAAAATGACACAATTTATACCCCTAAGCCTAGCACACAAGCCTTTTCTCTGTTTCTCCATAGATTGGATACTTCAGAGGTTACAGCCTATCAGAGAAGTCTAACTTTCCCATGCAAGTCCCCCAGTTTTTGATAGAGGGCTTCTCCCATCACATTCCAACCATTTTGGCTTTTATCTGCTCCTTTTGCCAAATAAGGAATGGAATTTAGTGCTGAATTGGTATTCACTTAGCTCTTTCTTGTGCATCCTTTTTACCGGCTATAGGATTGGCTTAAGCTGGTTTTCTTTTTTCCTGCTTGACTCGAAAGTGGGAGACTGAGGCAGTAGGTTGCTAGATTACATTAATTAATATTTTCTTTCTCCCTGCTTTATATTACCTTTATGTGAAAACTAAACTGATTTTCGTCTCTTACAGTAATAAGATGCCTAAGGTCTAAAGAGCTTCAGGAAGTGGTAATAACTGGCAATGAGAAGTTATACACTTCTGAGAATCCCCAGAACTGTTTGTGGAATCAGGAAATTCTTCACATATTCATGAGGAGGGCTTGGATAATTAGTTTCAGTATATAAGGTAATAGTGACTCTCATAAGATTGGAAATCTTTGAGATATTTATGTAATGCTAGTTTCTAGTTTCTAATACTTCTGTATATTTCCCCCTAGTTTTATGTATTTTATTTGTATTTATTAGATTTCAAATTGAAGAATGCAGAGGGGTATAAGGCAGGGATTTATTATTCTCTTTCTCTTTCTCAGTCATTCAATCTGAGTGATAGGTATACCTGCCTAGATGAATTCTTTGAATATGCCTATGGCATGAAGTGGGATGGAGTTGCAAATTAGCTTGTTAGAAAATGGAATAGCTTGATAGCTTATAGGTTTCCATTGTATAGCTTCAAAACTTCTGAATTTGTTATGATTTTGAAATTGCTATTCACATTCACATAATCATCTGTAAATTCCAAATGATTACGGTTTCAGGACCAAATGCAGGAGTTTTTAGATTATTTGTAGAATAAAACCCTTCCTCTCTTTACTCACTAATTTAATAAGTAAGAATTAAATGACAGCACATAAAAAATCCTGAACTTTGTAAGCAATTATTATTATTAACCAAAAGTTAATGTAGCTAAATGAGTTGTTTCTACTACATTATCAGTAGGATATGATTGGAAGAACAAAAGTCTGGACAAAGCCATTAGGATACTTGGAACAAGAACGCTAGCAATCTACAGAATAGATTACGGATAAGGTACATCCTCAAGACTCCTGATTAGTTATTTGAAATAGAGTAATGGGTCTAATATAATTAAGTCTTCAGGGCATTATTCATGAAGTTTCAAAAAGTTTTTAACATATTTCCCAGATGCAATTTAAAGTTTTGGCTTAAAGAAATTGTGGAAATCCCTGAGAGCAAGAAGTATTTAAATTACCTCCCTGAGCCTTGAGAAGATTCTTTAGAGGATTTTATAGACCTTCACAATGGGAAGCATTTGTACCTGGGCTTCAAGGGCAAATGAAATCTGCCATATTCTGTAACTGAACTGCGCACTATTCGTTTTCCTTTTACTTCTGAACTAGCAGAACTAAAATACACTCTCTTTGTCATAGTACTTGGCTATTAGGTAGAAAATGTTTCAAAATGCCATTATTATCCAGACATTAAGTTCTGTAATATCATGGCTCCCCAACAGTCATCCCTTCTTAAGAAATTTATCAGCCTCATGGAAAATTTTGTAGTAGATTGTAAATAGATCAAGACAAAATAATCATCTGTATTTTTGCAACCCAGGAGATGTGGTGACCTTCCATTTAGAGGTAACTGCTGAAAACATGTTCACTAATGCAAATCCGGGGGCAGGGGGTATGTGAGTCAGTCCTATGAACTGAGTTGAACTAAACCATGAGTTTTGGGGATGGGGCTTTTTTATACTAAAGAGTGTCTATAGGGAATAGGAATAAAAAATTCAAAGAGAATTATTTTGCACATCATGAAAAAAATGGAGAAAAAATGAAAAATCTGTCTGAAAGAGCAGTTTCATATCCAAAGCACTTTGAACATTCATAAAAGATGGATGCTTATGTCTAGAATTTATCTTAATAGGAATAAAGATGCTTTTGCTCAGAATACAGTCCCTGGTGCATGACAAGTACCTGTGTGTCTAACAGTATAATTTCTCCTTGATCCAATGAGGTTACTCCGCAATAGGCAGCAGATCTGCACTCTTGATCCAGATTATAAAGCAGGCTGGTGTTTACAAAATTCTGATTCTGAATTCATGTCAGAGCACCAATTATTTATGTTTGGTTCAGTTTAGCAAATGTTTATCCAGCACTAGTCATAAGTAAGCAGTTGTCTTACTTATTGTCTGTGCTTGAAACTCTCACTGGGGGTGCTGTTTGGAAAACTTTATCACTTGTTCTTAAATACATTTTGGATTTACGGAAAAAGGAAACTAACAGGAGCAATGAGTCCTTAGCTGATATGAAAGAATTTTGACTCTTAGAGTTATGTTTGGATGAGTATTTGGGGGATTATTTTGAATATTTTTCAGTTTTTTTCTTGGTGGCTTTAAACATAATATTTGTGAAATACACACATGCACACAAACATATATATTACAGTTTTAGAGGAATGAAGTGAAATAGCCTTTCTTTAAAAATGTCAACATGTGAATTCTTTCTTTTAAACTTCACTGGGCTTTTGCCACAGTGATATAAAACTATTCACTACAAAGTCGATAGAATTTGGTATAAAGTACATCCCGTGTCATGTCATGGAGGTGAAGAACAGTAGTAGATTGTGTTGGTTAAGAAGAGACAAGGTAGATACCTGAGCAGTTTTGATGGGTGAAATTTTAAAGATATAGTACAAAGGAGATATTGTTGTCAGAAATAAAAAAGAACATGAGAAAAGAACAAGCTTAATAAGTCAGTTGAAGATGAATGAAATTGAAAAAAACAACAAAATGAAAAATAGAAAAATAGGAAAAGCTAAGTGCTTTACATTTATTGCCTTTCCTTCAAGAACCCCATCATGAGGGTAATAAAATTCTCATATTATGGGTGAAGAAACTGAGATTCAGAGATGTTAAATAAATTCCCGAAGGTCACATAGTTAGAAACTGGAAATGTTAGGATTTAAACTCATGTTCTTTCCACAGGACAAAGCAGGCTTGGTTTGTTAGTGAGCTGCATGGTGGCAGTGTTAGAACAATGGCTCTTACAGGGAGATTGGGCCTGTGCTTCTCTCAGTCATCATTTGCCAGGGGGTTAGGATTTGGGTGGTTTTATTTATCACCTATCACTGACAAGGTGGATCTGGGACTTACAGCAAAAGAAGCATGCACATTTAGGGCACCAAAGAATCCCAAAAGGGTAGAACAAATGAAAATAAGGAAAAATAGGATAGAAGGAGAAGCACCCTAGTAAGAGCTGAAAGCAGATCTGGGTGGTTAAAAGCTGGTCGAAATAGGTCCAAAGGATCCAGTTCAGGCCTTAAACTTATGCCAAGGTTCCTAAAGAAGGAGAAATGGTCGATGTGTTAAGTGCCTCTTTGTTTCCAGAAATGCCTGTTGTTTTATGAATGAATGAGAGCACTTCCAGTGGATTCTGTGGGTGCTCCCTGTGTCCATGGACAGGGATATGATGGGGAATGCATATGTGTGTGGAGGGGATGAACCTGAGGAGAAAATGAAAAGAGATAGCATTCAGGGATAAGGTCTTTAGAGGCAAGTATCACATTCATCATTCTTCGGTGACGGTAGTGGATATTTTCCTGGGGAATCTTCCCAAGTGGGAGCTGTCAGAGAGAACTGCCCTGTTGGACAACGTCTCTTTGGTCACAGGCTTTTGTTTCAAGACTTGCTTAATTGGGCTTAGGTAACAACCAATTAAAATGTGTTTGCATTAAGAGAATGAAAAGACAGCCACAGACTACTAGAAAATATATGCAAATCACATATCCAACAAAGGATTAATATCCAGAATATATAAAGAACTCTCAAAAATCAATAATACGTAAACAAACAACCCAGTTAAAAATGGGCAAAAAACTTGAACAGGTACTTCATCAAAGAGACTATTAGGATGGCAAATAAAGCACAAGAAAACATATTTAACTTCATTAGCTGTTATGAAAATTAAAAATTAAAATCATGATGAAATATCAGTACTTGCCTATTAAAATGGGTTAAAAATGCTGACAATACCATATGCTGATGAAAATGCAAAGAACCTGGAACTCTCATACATTACTGTTAGGAAAGCAAAAGTGATACAGCCACTCTAGAAAACTGTTTGGCACTTTCTTACAAACTTAAACATGTACTTCTTATATGATCCAGTATCCCATTGCTTCATATATACTAGAAAAATGAAAACTTATGTAAAAAGAAAAATAAGCATGGTACATCCATTCTATGGAATTCTACTAAGCAATAAAAATAGACAAATTATTAATATAAACAACTTGGTTGAATCTCAAAGGCTTTATATTACTAATTAAAAAATGCCAGACCCCACTGATTATGTATTGTAGGATTCCATTTATATGACATTCTGGAAAAAGGTAAAAACTACAGGGACAGAAAGCATGTCAGTCATTGACAAGGCTTCTAGGTGGGAGAAGGGATACTATAAAGGAGTAGCACAAGGGAATTTTTTCTTTGGGGGGGATAGAAGAGTTCTGTGGTGATGGTTATACAAATCTATGCATGTTTTATAATTCGTGGAGGGGAATACAAAATAAGAAAAAAAAGTCCATATTAGTCTACAATATTATACTGTATGAAAATTCAGAATACAAGTAAAATGAAAATTCCTTTTACTCCCACAGGGGAAAAAAAAGGTATTTTCACTGTAAAAATAAGATGTCAGATTATTGGACTTTACCTGATTGTACCTGGTTTGGTGGCAATCAAGCACTCAAAAATCACAGATTGTGTTCATTTCTGACCATTTACCCTTCAAATTGACACACTTCTTTCAGTTTATTAAGAGCCATCCAGTTCCCATTAACTCTTTCTGCCTTTGTAGCCAGGAGCCTGTATAATGTTATTTCACAATTCTCCAGTGTAGTATATATTGTATTGCTTTTATAGTTTATAGAAAAAAATCTCAGCTAAGTATAGGGCATAAGCAAGCCTGAGTTTGAGCCCACACTTTACTATATGACTTTATTAGTTATGAGCCTTTTTTTTTTTAGTTAGTTATGAGCCTTAAACTCTCTTAGGTTAGGTTTCCTTATCTTGAAATTATAATGTTCTTGGGTTAAATAACATACTGTATGAAAAAACCACAAATATCTTGTCCTAGAATGGGTGATCAATACATATTTCTGTTATTCCTTTTTTTCTTTTTCTGCATTGTATATTTCTTCACTTCTTCCTTTTCTCCATACATTCTTCCTTTTCCTATTTTCTTTCTTTCTTCCTTCTTATTGGGTTCATGGCAAATTTTAATATTTGTGCATTGGTGTGCTTGGACTTACCATAGGAAAGAAAAAGTATTATGTGTTCTTAAAAAAATTCCCTGTTTTCCTACAGATAAAGAGAAGCAGTAAAATGGAATGGAAAAACCAAACTATTCTGATAGAATTCTTTCTGAAGGGGCTTTCTGGTTATCCAAGGCTTGAGCTACTCTTTTTCGTCTTGATCTTGATAATGTATGTGGTCATCCTTCTGGGCAATGGCACCCTTATCTTAATCAGCATCTTGGACTCCCACCTTCACACCCCTATGTACTTCTTCCTGGGGAACCTCTCCTTCCTGGACATCTGCTACACCACCACCTCCATTCCCTCCACACTGGTGAGCTTCCTCTCGAAAAGAAAGACCATTTCCTTCTCTGGCTGTGCAGTTCAGATGTTCCTTGGCTTGGCCATGGGGACAACAGAGTGTGTACTCCTGGGCATGATGGCCTTTGATCGCTATGTGGCCATCTGCAACCCTCTGAGATATCCTGTCATCATGAGCAAGGATTCCTATGTGCCCATGGCAGCTGGGTCTTGGCTTGCAGGGGTTGTCAATTCTGCAGTACAAACTGCTTTAGTGGTACAGTTGCCATTCTGCAGGAATAATGTCATCAATCATTTCTCCTGTGAAATTCTTGCTGTCATGAAGTTGGCTTGTGCTGACATCTCAGGCAATGAGTTTACTATGCTGGTGGCCACGACACTGTTCACATTGATGCCCCTCCTCTTGATTGTAATCTCATACACATTAATCATTTCCAGCATCCTCAAAATTCGCTCCTCTGAGGGGAGAAAGAAAGCCTTCTCCACTTGCTCAGCCCACCTGACTGTGGTGATTATATTCTATGGCACCATTCTCTTCATGTACATGAAGCCCAAATCTAAAGAGTCACTTATTTCAGATGACTTGGATGCTACTGACAAACTTATATCTATTTTCTATGGGGTGATGACTCCCATGATGAATCCTTTAATCTACAGTCTCAGAAATAAGGATGTGAAGGAGGCAGTAAAACACCTACTGAGTAGGTTTCTTAGCAAGTGAATAGAAAGCTATTGGATTGTTAATGTGTTGGATGTTATTGAAACTTGAGAATAATGTTGCAATTTTGGTTACTTTTACATTTTCTTTTCACTTTCATATTTTATATTAAAATTTTCTACAATGAGATATAGCTTCATAAGTAATGCAATCTCACTATAGAGGATTTGTGAGACACTGGACATACATATGCACAGGACACTGAAGAAAATAGAGGTCATCTATCATTCTGTCACTAAGAGATGGCCATTATCTAATATTCTGAATAATATCCTTCACATTCTGTATTTTTTGCAGAGTTGGAATTGGGCATTTTTTGCTTTTCTTATGTTCCCTTTTTTACATAGCATTTTCTTATAGGCAATGTGTCACTAAATATTTCAGAATAAATAAAGTCTTCCTTTTGAAAAAACAAATTGGAAAAACAATCAAACAAAACAAAGCAAAAATACCATACCCATTTATTTTTAAGTGCAGAATTTTGTGTCATAGTTTCACATTAATTTCCAGAGCCTCTTAAACCATTGAATTCTATTTTTTGCACAGTATTTTATTCTATTTTTTCTGTGCAACTCTAGGGATATTGAGCATTTAGGACTACTAATGAAGTAGATAAATGGGGTGTAGAAGTGAAATCTGTGCAATCAGCCAGAGTTTCCTGGCAAGTCTTAGCTTGCCTGTTAGCTTTATCATGAAGTAAATTTTCCAAAAGTAATAAAAAGTAGTTTGAGAAGAAGTCTGCTGGTCCAGATAACTATGTGGGCAAGTCTTGAGCTGGAGGGATGGTCAGTTCAGTGCTCATATAGAAAAGCCAGATTTCTTTGGTGTCCTGAGGAAATTCCAGGACTTTTTCAAATATTAGAAGAGAACTATCCAGGTTCTTTATTTTTAGTGAGAAGATCTGTTTTCTTCTCTTCTCTCCATCACCAACTGGCCCTGAGACTTCGGGGATCTGAGCAATACATGAGCAGAGGATTGGGACATGTCAGATAGCAGGTGACAACTTATTTTCTTTGGTTGTTACTTCAACTCAAACTGAAGAACACTTCTAATTTGCAGCCCTGGATAAATGAGAAAGTGTGTTTAGGAGTGAGCCACATCCTATTTTTCTGATTGAATTTTATTGATGGGTCAGTGAATTCAGAAATTATTGGGTACACACACAATTTCATAGACAAATAAGAGCTAAATGTTTGAGGAGTCTTTGGGTATATTAATTTCATTTCATCTTTTCCAGCTAACTTTTTAATTTTCCTGACAAGAATAGTGAATCATCCTGAACTACAGTTAATTACATCTAGTTTCATCATAGCTGTTCTTGTGGCAAGGTATGAAATCATTGACTATCACATTTATGCCATGACAGAATAGGTCTTGCTATACCATTCCCTTAAAGCAGCTCTTAGCATGTTTTGTTTTCCTAAGAATTCCAAGTAGGTGGCAAACCTCTGGAGTGAGACCATCTTAGATTCTTAGACTCTAATTTTACTTCTCCTCATAGGTTCAAACACTGCTGGGATGACTGATTTAGTTCCAAGTCTTATAACCAAACTTATAAATTAATGATAGAAAGTTAACCTGGGAAGCAGCTGTGGCTCAACTGATAGGGCATCTGCCTACCATATGGAGGGTCCAGAGTTCGATACCTCGGGCCTCCTGACCTGTGTGGTGAGCTGGTCCATGTGCAGTCCTGCCATGCACAAGGAGTGCTGTGCCATGCAGGGGTGTGCCCCACGTAGGGGTGCTCATGTGCAAGGAGTGCGCCCCACAAGGGGAGCCATCCTGCATGAAAGAAGCGCAGCCTGCCCAAGAGTGGCGCTGTAAACGCGGAGAGCTGACACAGCAAGATGACACAAGAAAAAAAGTAACACAGTTTCCCAGTGCCGCATGACAAGAATGCAAGCGGACACAGAACACACAGCGAATAGAAACAGACGGCAGACAACGGGGGGGATGGGGAGAGAAATAAATAAAATAAATCTTTAAAAAACAAAAGGAAAGTTAACCTAACCAAGTAGAAATTTTAAGGCACACATTTCTCATCCTAGGACAAGACAGGGAGGGTTTTTCCCCTCACAAGAATGTAGAATCAAGGTCTTATGAAAATAGTTAAATCATCTGTCTTGATGTATTCATGTGTTCCAATTTGCCAGGCAAATACACTGTTATAAGAATATTGATATGCTTCATTTAATACTTGAGCTTCTAGAGTGTTTTTCATTCAAAAATTTATTTTGAAAGCTTCTTACAAGAGGATTATTTTGTTGTTGTTGTTAGCATAGTAACATATGTGTATCTGGTATGTGCGTGTGTGTGTGTGTGATTTTCCTATTAGATCGCAAAATATATAAGGGTAGTGACCTCTATATATCCCCTCCTCTCTCTCCTACTTCGCCGAATTCAGAATCTCTCATTTAGATTTTATATAGATTTTAAGTCCATGAATGGAGAAATTTTATGAAAGGAGGTGCAGCAGGTGGGAAGCATACTTTTATTTCACTCAAATTCCCAAACAAGTTCATGGTTAGGAACTAAGAGCAGGTACTATAGCAATGCCAAATTATATTTTTTCATCCAACAAATTATTTCATCTTTCAGTGCAATTTTATGCCTGCCCAATTTTCAAATACTCTAAGGCTGAGATCATGTTAACTTTTTCTGAAATGGCCACCTAAAATAAAAATGTAGAAATATCTCAACTATCTGCTAATTCACATACTTTACCACACTAAAATCCTATGATGTGAATAATAGTGTCACTACATCCTAGATGAGGTCACTGCAGTCTAGAGGAGATACCTTTCCCAAGCCTCACAGCATGCAAATGATCGAGAAGCACATATACACCTTCCTATTCTTTCCCTAATTTGGACTACTCTTTTTACTATAGCAAATTATTGCTCTCTCTGGGCTTCTAGTCATGACATCTAATACCAGTGCTTCTCAGCAGCTCATCTGAAATGAAGAAATAAATGATGACTTGCATATCAACCTCCATCACAAGTCTAATAAAGCGGTGGACTTGGCCCAGTGGTTAGGGCCTCTGTCTACCACATGGGAAGTCCGCGGTTCAAACCCTGGGCCTCCTTGACCCATGTGGAGCTGGCCAATGCACAGTGCTGATGCGCACAAGGAGTGCCCTGCCACGCAGGGGTGTCCCCCGTGTAGGGGAGCCCCACGCGTAAGGAGTGCGCCCCATAAGGAGAGCCGCCCGGCGCGAAAGAAAGTGCAGCCTGCCCAGGAATGGTGCCGCACACACGGAGAGCTGACACAAGATGATGCAACAAAAAGAAACACAGATTCCCATGCCGCTGACAACAACAGAAATGGACAAAGAAAGACAACGCAGCAAATAGACACAGAGAACAGACAACCAGGGCAGGCGGGCGGGAGGGGGGTAGGGGAAATAAATAAATAAATAAAAACAAAAAAAACTATCTATTAAAATATTCTGAAAACTACTTTTGAAAGCGAAATTCATTATATTCCTTAGAAAAAAGCCTTGAAAACAATCACATTATATGTCTAAAAGGATGCTTGGTCACAATTAATAAGAATCAAATCAAGTCTGAAATTAGGGGAAGCACTAAAGTTAATTGAATGTGAGGGACAGAGGAATATGACAACTAGCCCCAATCTTCCAGAAAGAAGAAATGGAAGGTAGAAAGATTTTCCTGATGTTTCAGTAAAAATAACACTTATTTAACAAAATGAATGTATTCATAATTTATTGTGTGTAAATATCATTTTATCTTTGAAATTGTAAGACAAATATTCTAGCAGAACTTGTACTATAAAGTTAAGTTTTTAATCCTTTTGTAAAAAAAATTTCCTAAGTCAGGTTAGTTCCCATGAGTTAAATCTCACATATTTGGCATCCTTGGCAACGTGGCATTATTTCCTAACTGGATTATTTACCTACTTATCACCTACTGAATGCTGGGCACTGTGCTAGCCACCAGGTCTTGAGACATAAATGAAAGAGAATATTAAATGGAACAGATGGACATGTAACTTGGAACTAATGTGACAATATATAGACATAGAGTTGGAGAACCATGATTGCCTGCATGCTCTGACATAGTGTTCCAGATTCTTCTTAATTTAGTCACTTGGGTAAAATAAGTGACTATGGAATTCAACAGAACCATTCTCATGGAGACAACAGGCAGGGGTATAGTTGGGGTCTCTTTCTAAGAGGTATGCAAGTATAGGACTTTGACATGGACGATAATAGATATATAGAATATGAGTGTGCTTATTTCTGAGTGTGTGTGAGATACTATCCTTTGGGGAATCCCAGATAAAAAAGAATGCTACCTTCTATCCCAACTGCAACTTCTCCTTTGTTACTGACTTGACTTATAAACATTTCCCATTCTCTCCTATTTTAAAATAATGAAAACAAAACAAAATCAACCAAACAATATCCTTTTGTAGCATCTGTCTAGCTACTACTCATTTTTCTTTTGTTTTTAACCTAACTGCTTGAAATCAGACTAACACTAACTATTCACTTTTCCACCTCTCATTAATTCCTCAACTCACTACAATCTGGTCATGGGCACTGCTCTTATTAAGATTTACCTAGTCCAATTTCATATATAATTTTTAGTTCGTATCCTACTTGATCTCTCTGTAGCACTGTATATTTTTTTCTTTGAATTACAACTTCATTTAATTTCTTTAAATATATAATGTATGTTTATATAATATATATACATATATAAATTTTAAAGTAAAATTTGCTCATTGTGAAATATTCAAATGCTACAAAATATGCAGAGTAGACATTCGAATATGGTTATGGTTTCATATGCATTTATGTAGTTTATACACAAATCACACATTTAATTTATATATTATAAATAATATTTGGGGAATGTAGGTAAATTTATTTTCAAAGTATATATATTTATTTAATATTTAAAATACCACATATTCCCTGCAGTTGGCTTTATCATTCAAAACATACTATTCTCTTTTCAACATGTTTATGTATATATACATAGGTATGTTTGTATAATGCTGAGTATGATTTCCAGGACAGGATAAAAAATTTATCAAAACTTCTCAGCATCTATGAAATAAGTGGCTTTTATTCCTCAATCTAATAACATCATTAAATTTATAAATATAATTTGGAGTTGACACTTCTTGGTTGTGATTAATCAATACTTTTAAGATCCAATCCTTTAAGGTCTTTATGAATTCTGTCAATTTTTTATCTAGAATTTTGGGAGCCATAGTTAAAAGTATAATTATACTTTCAATCATGGCTAGAATAACTAGGCAGAAGATCAACAAGAATATAGGTGACTTGAAAAACACTATACTCCAACTAGACCTATTAGATATCTATAGAATAGTCAACCAAACAACAGCAGAATACATATTCTTCTCAAGTTCACACAGATATTCTCCAGGACAGATCAAATGCTATGCAATGAAACAGATTTAAATGCATTTGAAATCTTAGAAATCATACAATGTATATTATCTGACCACAGTGCAATCAAATTAGAAATCAACAACAATGAAATTTGGTAAATTCAGAAATATATGGAAATTAAACTACACATTTTCCTAAATAACTAATTGATCAAAGAAAAAATCAGTCACTGTGGAAACCAGAAAATACTCTGAGATGAATAAAATTGAAGCCCAACCTATGTAAATTTATGGTATGCAGATAAAATAATACTTAGAGGAAATTTATAGATCTAAACATAGATATTACAAAAGAAAAAAGGTGTCAAATTAATAACCTAACTTATCAGCTTAAGAAATTAGAAAAAACTAAACGAAAGCAAACAGAAAGAAGTAAAAAATAATGATTAAAGTTTAAATAATTGGGAAGTGGATGTGGCTCAGGTGACTGAGATCCTGCCTACCACATGGCAGGTCCCTGGTTTGGTTCTTGGTGCCTCCTAAAGAAGGCAGCAAGCTGGCATGATGGGCAGGCATGGCAAGCTGACACAACAAGAAACACAAGAAGAAAAAACATAATGAGAGACACAACAAAGCAGGGAGCAGAGGTTCCTGGTACCTCCTAAAGAAGACAGTGAGCTGATGCAATGGGCAGGCCCAGTGAGCTGACACAAGATGATGCAATGAGAGATGCATCAAAGGTCCTGGGTTCAGCGCCCAGTGCCTCCTAAAAAGAAACAAAGAAGACACAGCAAGGGCAAACAACAAGGGGGTGGGGAGAAATAAAATTTAAAAAAAATCTTAACGTTTAGATAATTAACATACAGGAAAAAAAACAGAGAAACATTTTTTAAAAAGTTGGTTCTCTGAAAAGATTAATAAAATTGATGAGCCATTAGCTAGACTAACAAGGGAAAAAAAGAGAGAACACTAATTATCAAAATTGGGAAAGAAAGAGAGCATGCCAACTTGGTGAAGGTATGGATCCAGTTGTTTAGTCAAACGCTAGCTTAGTTGTTACAGTGGAGATGTTTTATAGATTGCATTAGTATTTGTAATAAACTGAATCTAAGAAAAAGAGACTATCCTTCCAAATGTGGGTGAGCTTCATTCAATCAGATGGAGGTCTTAACAAGAATCGAGGATTATAGATATCAGAAGGAATTCTGCCTTGTACTAGACCCACCCTTCCTTCCTGAATTGCCATCCTAAGGAATCTGGAATCAAGAATTCATCCTAGCTTCTAGCCCAGTGAGACCCAGCTCCTCTGGACTTAGCCTCTGTACCCAGGAAAGCTGTGAGATAAGACATTTGTGTTTCTTCAAGCTGCTAAGTTTCTCATTCATAACTTTTTCGTTTTTATTTCCTGATAGGGTCTTTTTCTTTTATGTTTTCCTTTCTCTTATATTGCTTTCTTTCTTTCTTTTTTATGTAATATATTATAAAGATAATGAGGTTAAAATTACTTTATCTACAAACGATAGTAAAAGATAATTTGCCTCCTTTCACACATAATAGTCCTGAAATATAATTTTAATACAGTGAGTCAGATATTCATATTAAAGAGAGAAACACTGAAGTTCAGAAGAAATATTTTCTATACATGAATAGCAAATATTTAAACATGCTACTAGGCATACTGGGAATATTTAATCATGCTACAAATTGCTTTAACAGTAAAATGCATTTTATCTTTCATTATGTGAAATAATTTTATAGCATACTAGGCTGTCATTTAAAAAAAACTCAGCATTTACCACCTTTTATTGAAATCATAAGATGACATGTGTATTTATCTCAATTCCTATAGGATTCTTCAAGGCAGGGAATGTGTCTCAGGTATTTCCATTCTGTAACTGGTCAAGTGGTCATAGCTCCTATTATAACTACCTTTCACTGCCCATTCCATATTCACTTTCCCCTCAGCAAGCACCTCAGCTGGCAGTGGTTCTTTGCCTGGTGGGACGACCTACGTCTTCAGGCCTGAAGTTTCTGAGCCATTACTAGTCCTGCCTGGTTTGGGTCGTTGCAGTGTTCCAATGACTTTAATCACAGGGCATTGTAGTACCAAGGATCTCCTGTATTCCACACCAGCTCTTCTTTGCCTCCATGTGTAGTTGCAGTCCTATTTCCCCTTGATGATCAGGATCAATCACCCAGCTGGTATAGCAATTCTTCTTTGCCTGTGCATTCCAAGGCATGAGGAGTGCAAAGTGGCCAGGTAGCAGTCTTAACTTCTGTTCAATGGAATCATCGTTGTCTTATGTTGACAGCTCTCCTTCTTTTGGAACTAACACCTGTAGACCTCCAGAAGTTAAAGTTGTGGGGACAGGAAGCACATTTTTTTTTCTGCGTATCACTAGAGGTAATGAGTGGTACTGCTCCCATTTCTACCCCTTGATTTCTGGGCCTGCGAATCCTGGCCATGGAGATGCTGCTTTAGCACATTTAGAGCATCCTGGAGAACTCTGTTCCCGCCCTGCCACCTAGTTGGTTCCATAACTGAAACTTCAAAAGGCCATTCCACCATTCCATCAGTCTTCCTGCTTCAGGATGATGGGGAACATGGTAAAACCAGTGAATTCCATGCGCGTTTAAGAATTTCTGTATTCACAGAGCTTATTAGTATGAGTTTCATAGAGTAGGTATGTAGTACATTTGATCTACAACAGCCAATAGAAGAATGGAGAGAAGACATGAGTATACAACTCATTAAAAAATGTACATCTTTTTAACATATAAAAAGTTAAATATCTCTGGAAATAAAACACCATTTAAAACAATAATGAGATATTTAAAGTCATTTAGGTAGGAAAAAGTCTGAACCACTGACAACATTCATGGCTGATCAGAGCAAGGTGAAATCAGCACAACACTGGTGAGAACAAAAATTTTATCTTTTTGAGTCATAGAAATCTTCATTTACCTTGACCTACTCATTTCACTTCTAGAATTCTATCCAAAAATATTTGAAATTATATTTAAAAGAAAAAAAGGAAGAAAAAGAAAAAAGAAAAGAGAAAAAGAAACCAAATCCTTCAATAGGGCTCAGCCTTATGGAGCCTCAGAGAAAGCTATGGGGGAGATTGACAACTGATTTTAACATGAGTTATTATATTGTTTTATAATTAAAATCAGACCTCTTTCTGCACTGTGGTTATCACTAGGTTGTTCAATTATAACTTCTTTCCAGCTTTCTTCTTTCCACCTTTATATTGTATGAGGATTTTTTTTCTTCCCTTTCTTTCCTTACATTTTCTTTCCTTTTCCTACCTTCCTTTTTTTCCTTTCCTCCCTCCCTCCCTTTTTTCTTCATTCTTCAATTCTTCCTATCACTGTGAGTATGTATTACTATTAGAATCAGTAAAAATAAATTTATATTTATTCAAGAAGTCAACTTTTACTATAACCTAAACCTAATAGGTAGGAATGAAATTTTATTCATATGGCAAATAAAATATCAATTATCTTTCCACAATGTGTGTTTTTGTGTCTGTACATGCATGAATGTGAGAGAGAAAAAGAGAGAGAGAGAGAATTCATCTGGGGAAACAAACTTTGATCACAACACAGGAGCCTCCTCTTGACTTTGGTACCAAATAGAGTAATAGGCCTCCTGTAATTAGGCCTTTAGGGCTTTGTTTCTGAAGTCTCCTAAGTTTTACAGGTAGTTCATCTCTGAAGCAATTGAAAGTTGTGCATGGAGGTTTATAGATGTCCTCAAAACCAGAGTATTTAAATGGAGCCTAAAGTCTGGAACAGATTCTTTAGATATTTGTGGATCTCCACAGTGGGACAGTGCTCAGTCTGGGCTTCAGGGTCAAATTTAATTTGCCCTATTCCTTAGATTTATTGGTAAATATTAATTTTATTCCTATTTCTGAACTGGAGGACTGTAATAACATGTTATCTAAACCGAAGAGTTTAATGATAATATATCCTTGATATCACACCTGGGCAAGCCATGTTTTTTATAAGTGTCGACCAATCAGTAAATTTTGGTGATGTACTGATTATTCACTTGTGGATGCCTCTTTGGAGATTCAGTTATAAATGAGTAACTATGAAGATCTGCTGCAGGTAGATAAGCAAGATAAAAATATCTGCTGTAGTTGCAACCTAGAAGAGAAGCAACCTTTGATCTGGAGGTAAGTTACTGCAAGAAGTTACTGCAGAGAAAATAAGCAATTTCTTAACGATAAATAAAAGTTGTGCTAATGGGTTAAAGCTGCCAAGTTTGGAAATGGGTTTTTTTTTTTCCTCTCTCTGGGGAGAGACTTTGAGCATTGGAAATGGAATTTAGGGGTCTATTGACTGGGGTATCTTGGAAAAAAGAGACCTATGGGATTAAAAGAGCATTCCCACATCAAAGGTAATCATGCTGAAATGAATTTGCTCACCAGGAATGAATTATTTTTTTTATCAATTTGTAGTTTTTAGTGCATTACAAAATATTTGGACACCCAATGCTGTCATTTACTTTAGCTAATTGCAACTCACTCTACAATAGACAGAAACTATGTATTCTTCAGTATGGCATTCATAATGAAGAAGTCTGTGACTGCTGGTCCCCTAGCACAATTCAATTTCACTGAATTAGGTTTAGCAAATGTAGGTTAAGTGTCAATTGTGCTAGTTACTGTGCTAATTTGCTGGTGTCCAAATATTTGGAGTGACCTTGAATAAATACATTAAGATTTGTATGAGTAAGATGAAAATAATATCGTTTATGAGAACACTATGTGTGATCTGATTAAGCTGATTAAACTTTTAAACTATTAATACATGTACCTGACCTTATGGAAGGGTAATGATGACTGACTCATACAGGTAAATGATCTTCAGACTCTAAAGGAAGAGTCAAAAAACAGAGGCATGGAAGAAGCCACTAAAAAAAGGGGAAGTATTATTATACTAATTGCATTACATGACCTATCTCACCTAACCTTATCAACAAATAAATGAAATAGATACCATCTTATCTTCATTCTACAGTCGGAAGGGAGAAGGGATAATCAGAAATGTGCTCCAGGTCACCTAGTCGCTCCGGGACAAAGATGGCATTTGAACCAAGCCCACTCCCAGACCTTTGTTTTTCCAATATTATGGAATGTGCTTGACAGACTATTGTGAAGCATGAAGATTCCTCATGAGACGATGGTTTTCACAGAGAGATGAAGCTTACAGGTGCGTGCATAATTTCCATTATTCAAAGACCTCCACATCTACCGAATGCATAGTAGATTCTCAAATGGCTTACACTGTAACCCAGAAATTCTGGAAAACCCTAAAACTGCAATTTGTATAAAAAAGCTACAGAGAGTTGAGAGCTGGGATAAATTTCGAATAGGGAATCAGGTTGAGTTTAGGGTGATTCTGATGAGACTAGGTATGTCTTGAACTTGAGAAGCTGGAACTGTGATTCAGAGCAAAGCATCTCATGAAAATAGGTGGAGAAAATTCTGAAGAGCAAAGGGCATTGATTGGACCTAAGGATGGAAGAAGAATGATTGCTAACATTTATTGAGTAGTAATTTGGTTCCAGAAATTGTACTATCTCATTTAAAAAAATAATACAGTTAATGGAAAGTAGATGACATCGGGTTGAAAGATAGATCCCAAGCCAGGTCACAGAATAGCTTAGAGAGTGGTAGGGGATGGGGAATGGATATGGGCCTCTAATTCCTAATAAGCATATTAATCTTCCATAAGCTGTCTTGAGTGCTGAAAATGTGACTCTATCTAAAATATGTTAGTAGTCAGCAATTCCCCTTTAGTGTGTGGTAAGTGAATGAGCCAAAATATTTTAGCTATTTGCCCCTGTGCTCCTGGCAGTCATGGTTTTTGATGCAGAGTATTATTGGAAAAGTAAAAAGAGAATCGTTATCATTCTCAGAGTTAAGAAATGGCATGTTATTTATTTTCTGAATAGATAATACATTCACAAGAATAAAATTTCTTAAAAGGTTCTAAACAATATACAATATAGAACCTCTTTCACCACCTGTGTTAGTAAACCATCTATTTCCCTTAATGGAGATAAAAAATTATTCTCCAGAAAATCTATGTGTGAGCAAAAATGTATGCATGCAAGTATATATGTATATTTATATATATCACTTATATTGAGAGGTTTATTAAATTAAATATTAATATAACATTTATGTTATTATTATACATATACTTATGTATGTATTATTTCCTTAGGATATGTTCTTAAATGTGGAATTTATAGGTCAAAAGTCATGTACTTTTATAATTGCAATATAAAAGGAAGGTATTTGATGATCTATAGAATTCAGATAAAGTATTATATACTTTCCCTATCTGAGACAAATTACTGCTAATATATTCTAAAAAAACAAAATAAACCAAAATACAGTTCTTAAAGAGGGTGAAAAGAAGCAGTACTAGCGACAATCAATGAAAGATACATAGAAAGAGGGATATACTGATAAATAGATGAAGACCGACTACCCAATTTGTGTCATGTAAGAGCTGTAGAACTCTCAACAAGACATACTGTTAGAGAACTCTAAACTATCTCAGTAAAATCCAGGAATCTGGTGGTGGGTTAGAGATGGGTAGTAAAAGTATTCTATTACTGCCTTTTTCATTAGGTGTTTGAGGGATAGTAAGGGACGAGAGAGCACCCTGGTGGAGAACAAAGTAAATCTATAGGAGTAAGCTTGTTTAGTCCTAAGTGCATTATGACATACAAAAAGAGAACGTAACTATGGAATGAAGAATATGAGTACAGTGTTCACATAAAGGAGGAAAATGAACAGTGAATGACAACTTGATCATCCAGCAAAAATAAGGAGTTAGAAAAAAAAAGGGAATGTAACAATGTAAAATAATTATTAAAATGTATGATGGAAGGAATACAATTATATTAAATGTAATATAATATATTACATTGAATACTCCTCTCAAAGGCAGAAATTGTAAAGAAGGGATTAAAAACTTAAACCCAGCCAAATGTTATCTACAGTAGGATACTTTAATCAAAATGAAAAAGAAAAGTAAAAATAAAAGGATATGTAAAGAATTAACAAGCAAAAGCAAACCATAAAAGTGGAATTTAAGATTAAAAGTACCAAATAGGGTAAAGATATATCAAGTAGTGATAAAAGTCACAACTTATTAAGAAGACATTTCAGCTATAAACCTATATATATTAAAAATAGAAACTAAACACATAAAACAAAATAATCTTAGAAATACAAAGAGAATTTAATTAAAACATTTATGTAAAGTTGATCAAATCTAGAAGACACCACAAAATTATTTCAAAGTGTTCAACAATACATTCAATTAACCTGATTATTTGTATACATGCATGCATGTATGTATATAAAACCATGTGTATATATAAAACCATAGCCCTCTCAAAGAGAATTTACTCTTTTTCATTAACATTTATAAAATAGACCATTCTTTGGCCACCAGAAAGCTCAAAGCTTGTAGGGAATTATAGATCACATTTTCTTATTATACTAAAATAGAATTGGAAATAATAAAAATGGAACCAAAATATCCAATCATTAGTTAAGCAGGAAACACAAACTAGATAATTCTTGGATCAAAGAAAAAATGAAAAGAAAAACAAAAAATTACCAAGAAATCAATGAAAAGATCTTTCACTTCAAAATCTCAAATACAGAGCAAATACTATACTAGAAGAATAAGTTATATACAGAGCTGAATGCCTTTATTAACTGAGAAGAATGATGGAAAATTAAGAAATCTTGTTCTTATTTCTGGAAATTAGAAAAAATAAATCCTTATAAGCTTGGAAAAGGGCTTTACAAAGACAAAAACTTACATTAATGAAACAAACAACAACAACAAAAAGTAGGGAGAATAAATCTACAACAAAATTTGTTTTTTGAGAAGATCTACGTTATAGAAAAATTCCTTGTGAATCTAATAAAGGAAAAAATCAGGCAAGAATAGCAATGAAAAAAAAAAGAATAGTAATGAAAACGGAGATAGAACTTCTCTTATACAGAAAACTACAGGAATTATAAGGAATATTATATGTAACCTTATGAGAACGCATCTGAAGCCAGGAGGAAATGAATAATTTTCTAGAAAAAGTATCAACATCAGCTCCTCTCAAATCACTGTGCTATAGCCTTGCTTCATTCTGACCAATTACCTTTTATGTCTGGTATTTCTTTGGCTATGTTAGTATTGTCAACCAGATTACAAGGTGTCCTCTTTACTGAGTGGTTAAAAGCTTCAACTCTAAGACTGCTTAGATTTAAAGCATGGTTCTAACATATTTAAAGCATGGTTCTACATGACCTTGACCCTAAGCAAATTATTTAATTTCTTTTTGTCTTATTTACTGCCTCTATAAAAATGGGTATGGTGATGCTAATAATAAAAATAATTACCTCCTAAATTTGCTGTTTCAGTTGAAACTAGGTAATGCACATAGGAAACAGTAGAGGATTTGCACAGAGTAACAAAATATATTATTTTATCTTTGATTTTGTTCATTTATTTAACAAATGTTTCTACCTATGTGTGTATTCTCAGTACTAGGACTGTAGAAATAAACAAGTAAAAGTGCTTGTCCTTATAAAGCATAATTCTAAAACAAATAAAATAGACAATAAACATAACATACTGTACTTTCAGGGAAGGACAACAGCTTTATTATGCGATGGTTTATAGAAAATACACAAAGGTTTGCAGTCAGTCACACATAACGCTTGTTTTCATTAAACTTCAAGTTTACAAAAGTAACGAGGAATAAGGAAAAAAGCATAGGCTTCCTCAAGGAAGTCTTAGGTTAGAATCTAAGCTTTACTATTCATGATTTATCCTTGGCCAACTTTACTGAAGTTTTCTACTTTTAATTTATTTAACTGGAAAATGTGGATGGTAACAGCTCTCCCTTAGAACTGTGGTGAGATTAAATTAATTAAAGACTATTGCATGTGGCTCAAAACATGTTAGTTTCCTCTTCCCTTTCACCATTCATACCTCCCCTCTCTTATGTTCATTCTTCATTCCTCCCTTTTTCCTTTTGTCTTTCTTCTTTATTTTCTAGTTTTCCTAGGAGTGTGGCTTTTGTGCAAAGTTACACATTTGAAAGTAATCATAGTAAAATGTGTGTTATGTGTTAACATGCTCTTGTATCTTACAGGTAAAAGAGAAGCAGTAAAATGGAATGGGAAAACCAGACTTTCCTGATAGAATTCTTTCTGAAGGGTCTTTCTGGTTATCCAAGGCTTGAGCTACTCTTTTTTGTCTTGATCTTGATAATGTATGTGGTCATCCTTCTGGGCAATGGTACCCTTATCTTAATCAGCATCTTGGACTCCCACCTTCACACCCCTATGTACTTCTTCCTGGGGAACCTCTCCTTCCTGGACATCTGCTACACCACCACCTCCATTCCCTCCACACTGGTGAGCTTCCTCTCGAAAAGAAAGACCATTTCCTTCTCTGGCTGTGCAGTTCAGATGTTCCTTGGCTTGGCCATGGGGACAACAGAGTGTGTACTCCTGGGCATGATGGCCTTTGATCGCTATGTGGCCATCTGCAACCCTCTGAGATATCCTGTCATCATGAGTAAGGATTCCTATGTGCCCATGGCAGCTGGGTCCTGGATCATAGGGGTTGTCAATTCTGTGGTACAAACTGTGTTTGTGGTGCAATTGCCATTCTGCAGGAATAATGTCATCAATCATTTCTCCTGTGAAATTCTTGCTGTCATGAAGTTGGCTTGTGCTGACATCTCTGGCAATGAGTTCATCATGCTGGTGGCCACAACATTATTCATACTGACACCACTCTTATTAATCATTGTATCTTACACATTGATCATTTCCAGCATCCTCAAAATTCGTACTTCTGAGGGACGAAGCAAAGTCTTCTCCACCTGCTCAGCCCACCTGACTGTGGTGATTATATTCTATGGGACCATTCTCTTCATGTACATGAAGCCCAAATCCAAAGAGTCTCTTAATTCAGATGAGTTGGATGCTACTGATAAGCTTATATCCTTGTTCTATGGGGTGGTGACTCCTATGATGAATCCTTTAATCTATAGTCTTAGGAATAAGGATGTGAAGGAAGCAGTAAAGTACCTACTGAGAAGAAAACTTTTAAACAATTAAATGAGAAAGGGACAGGTGATTTTGTTATCACTATGTGGAAAGTAGTTAGGGGAGCCCTCAGCTGGGAAAGACATTTGAGATAGCAGTCAGACTATCTCCAAAGACTCAGACAGAGATTTTGTTGCCATTTCAAATTGTCTCTCATGGCTCTCAAGTTCCAGAGTTCCAGCTTATTCAGGTGCAAAGTATAATGAAAATTAGTAAATAAATAAATTTCAGTTTCCCAGGAGACAACGGTTATAGGTATTCTTTTCTTTTTTCCTTAAGAGCTTGATTTTGAGGAGGAAGTAAGGTGTAGTGTAACTGAGAAAAATGTATTAGAGGGAGATTTCCAGACAGGAGGAAGTTATATACATACTAAAGTGTCTTTTTAAAAACTTTTGATAAAAATTATTTCCAAACCCAATCACTTTCTTACTTTTTCCAAAGGCAGAATTAAACCTGATTTTAGATTTCTTTGGTAACTCACTTACAATTATGAACTTTCAATATCGTAATTACTAAAATAAAGAGTTTTCCTTGGTATCTATTCAAATATGTAATGCTGATTGTCTTCTGTACAAGTAGCCACACAGTGCTAAACATTTTGCACCAGAAACATACTATTTTTACATATATTTTTGCCCCTTTCTTACCATGAGTCTTTTAAGTGGTTATTGTTTTCTACTTTGGACATATCTAACTTTAACCGTCTTCTTTCCAAAGACCTTCTGATATGTGGGATCTAAATGCTTTGGTCTTGTAACCAAATAATTGGTTCTTAAAGCTATTTGAAAATTACATGTCAATAACTTTTGAGTCAAATCTCCATGGATGAAAGTCAAGCTGTATCTTTCTCTTTGTCCCACTGGCTGAGGTGTGTTGCTGATCCAAGAGGATTCTGTTATTGGGGAATGCTGGACCTACCTTCTATATCAGGGTTCTTAACCTTTTTTGTTCCATGGACCCCTTACTAAGCCCACACAATTCTGTGTATTACTTGGTAAATATATCACACCCAAATGAACACATCTGCACAAGAATACTTTTTTTTAATTTAAATTTAAGCTCACAGACCCTTTGTTAAGAACCCCTGTTCTACATGGCTTTTACATTTGATTGCCATCTGGGATTTAAATTTTCTTTCATTTTCCATGGTGACCTTCAGACTTCTGTTTTATTTTTTAATAATTTTACTTTTGTCATTTTATTTCTTCTTGATCCAACTTTAACACATATTTCCATTCATTATGTCTTAATATTTATGTTAACATTACATTTATGTTTGTTTCAGCGATCATATTAGTTTTAGAATTTTAAATTTTATGAAATTTAGCACAACTTTTGTTTGGAATTTAGCAAAATTTAAAGTATTAATCTCATTGATTTAACTCTTTTATTTCTGCTTGATTGGTTTACTTTTTAATTCTCTCTATTTAAAATCACACATTATTTAAATTTTAAATTTTTATTTATATAGATTTTAAATTATTCTTGGTTTATATGTTACCCTATTTTTTTGAATTTTTAAAAACCCTGTATTAACTTTTAATTGCAAAGTAAATTTAACACCAGCGCACCACAGAGAGGTTGAAAGCCTCCTTTATTTGATTTCCTTGTCATTTAATTTCTATCTGGTTCCCTGAATCAGACTTTCAGTACATTTAGTAATGATTTTGAGAAAGTCTATCCCAAGAAATTTGAGAGTCTCATAAGTAATTTTTCTTGGATCCTACATCGTACTTTAAAAAAAAAGAGAGCCATAACTGATGTCAGAATGGTATGCTTTCTGACATCTCACACCATCTAGTTATTTTATGAGGGATAAAAAATAGGGTCTCCAAAATATAGAACTTTTAGATTTTGATAAACTGAACAAAAATTTGCTTCAAACCAGTTGCTGTCAGTATACACAAAGCGGTCATGCAGTATTTGATTGTCAAAGCACAAAAGTGGTGTCATATAGGTTCACGGCACTGTTTCTATGTCAGGTATATATAGTTATTCCTAAACTGGAGCAATTTCTTTCTTAGAAGGGTCACATATGTCATTTTTTGTGTTGTTCCCTTTTGCTACTTTCTTTCATCATGGTGGTCAAGGAGAAGCTGGCTATTGCAGGGTTTATTCAAAATAAGAATTTAAAAAACAAGATCAGAGTTATTCCACTGATTCATGGTTTCCTGACCTTATAAGATTTGGTAATGAATGATCTAGACCTTTTCAGAAAGTGGAACTACCAGATTGCAGATGGGTTCTTCTTTGGAAAATACTTGGAGAAGTGAGTCCAGTGGCTTATGAACTTTATCTGGCCTTCTGGAAGAGAACACAGTGCATTCTGAGGACCATCAGTGCCTCAGGGGTAACTTGTATTTAGCCTTCTTGACTGAAGTGGAGTTATTAGAGGCTCCTGGCTTATTAGGGGCTCCTGGCTGTGGCTGTTAGTCACCTGTTCTGCTTAGGCTTTACTGCTAATCATCTCTGCCTGTTCTGAAATGCCTTTTCTTGTCGGCACAGCAGTTTGTCCAATTTGCTTCATCCTGTGCCTGGCTATATCCACCTTTCATTCCCTGAGGTACAGCTGACTCTGGGCTTCTCTACTTACTACCTGAAGGTTTCAGGGAGAGATAAGGGAAAGAGAATGCAAGAAAAGATAAAAAGATAAGAAGAAAGCCTGACTTTTGACATCAGCTATCACTGTTCCTAAAGTCCATTGTAACCTCTTATGAAGATTCCTTATCATCCATTTCTCTCCTTAGTACCCCCAAAGTCATCTGTTTCGTTAATGGGGCCCATCATGCCTCAGATTAGAATTATATCTTAAATATATTATTACCCTGAGTCTCAGAGCACTGTAATATCTGTTCCAGAACTTATTTCCCCAGCCTTACTTGGAAGTGATCAGGTGCAGGCCAAAGTTTAGTAGTTGCTGTGGTTGCTGTGAGTCCTGGGACACAAGCAGTACTGTTTGTGGCCCTAGTGACAAAGTCTGATGCCCACTATTTTTGTGAAACACAGTGTGGTTTTGGAACATGATAGCACTGGTAGAAGCAATCCTGGGTGATGGCCAAATGGTGATCTCTACTTGCTCACCACTGTGCCGCTTTACCTCAGCGGTCCTGGTATGTTTACTAATGGTATGCCTTTCACTGTCTAAAGTGTCCAAGTTTAGATCATCTAATATATGGCCACCCTAGGCAGTGGGGCCCATTACAGACAGCAGGATCATCAGATGCTGGGGAAATGATAAGAATGACAGCTCACAGTGTCGTGGTGGCAGAGTAAGGGGACAGAGTGCACAGATAATACCGAGCACATGCAAGACACTCCAAGGGAGTGATAAGTGAGTGAGACTTTTGCCAAGTTTGGAGTTTCTCTTTTAGGAAAACATGTTAAAAATTAGATTTTAAATTGTAACTGAAAAATTGTTTAACGCCTACCAAAAATAACTTTATATATATCTATGGACTTAATTCAGGCAATAATTAACAAGCACGATAAGTTATATTTGGAAGCTCCTTGTTGAGATAGTAAAGCTGGTTATCTCTGTTCATAAAAGCAATTATTTATTATTTTCTTCATTATGGAGAAAATGGCAGCTAAGGCATCTAAAAATGGTATGTGACTATTAAATAACATGTAAAAGAGTGGGGTCCAAAAGAGCTCTGTGTTTTCCAACTGGGACATGTTAGCTGTTTCCACAGAAGATCACTCTTGCTGGCTTTGCTTCTTATGAGATGAGGAGCATGTAATGAGAATCTATTTTGAACTTGTACACCTTGGCACATTACTTAACATTCAATATTAAAATATAATGGAGTGTTATCTATAGGAAAATAAGAAAGTTTTCAAATTCTTCGTTATTTACTATCATTGCTAGATATTTGATCTGGAGGTGAAATTGCGTGATGGACACACATTTGCCCATTGATTTTTCTTTATTTCTATCTATTTGAATATCTTCCTTCTTATAAGACATACTTGATAGTCTTCTTTCTAATGACCTTTAAAGGCCATGACAAACCTCTCTATTATATGAAAAAGTGAAATACATTGGAATTTTCAAAAAATGTCATTCTTGGTTCCATAAAGTCAGAGGTAATTTGAAAATGTCAAGATGTGTTATTCACCAGAACTCTGCAAAGAGTGACATTAAAAGCCATATTTTCCATTCTCCACTGGATTGAGAAAAATGGGATTCTGAGATATTTATAAACATGGGACAAATACACTTGTTTAATATGATTTTGAGTTATCACATTCCTGAAGTATCCTGATTTCTAAAGGATGGCAGGTATCCCAAATTTCCATGAAATGGCTCTTAATTGCCATTTTTAGGTTACTCTGGTGCTCTCTAGAAGCCATGACTGGCATACAGAATGAATGCTGAGGAAAGGTCAAGTAAAGCTACAAGTAAACTGATTTTCTTTCCCTTCTGAATTTCCCCATGAGTCAAGAAGAACATTACTCTTGACAGATACAGATTTTTATTGATAGCTGCCTGGTTCCCATGGGAAATATTGGCCCAAACATAAAATTTGTCGACCATTTAGCTTTGTTCAATTTTAGCAGAAAGTCTAACAAATTAGATCTGTGCTAATTTTTTAGTGTTTGGGTCCAATTTAGAAGGACTTTGGTTTATCATTAATAACATCAAATCTATGAGTATAAATCAGAGCAGAAGCTGTTAAAATCAGCTTCATCCTCCTGTACATTTTTCACCATCGTTTTCAAACATGCTCTATGGTATGAGGGTCCTTTAGTGGGTCCCAGGCATAATGTACTTGGAACATACATTTTCTGGAAAATTGACCTTTCTCATTGCTAAATATGTGAGGTTTTCTATTGAGGTCTTGGCCTCCACCACCTTGGCACAAGTAATTCTGTCTCAGAATCTGTTCATGTTGAAGAAATAATGGCCAGATCAAGTATATCCACAGATTCTATTATAGAGATGTCTTGTCCAATTTACTTTGAAATTTAGAATTTGTCTTACATTTATAAAGCACTGGAGAATGCACAAAAATTTTTTAACATCTTTTTTTCATTTTCTTCTAGCAGTTTTACTAAAAACATTGGAAATTATTTATTTATTTATTTATTTAGGATTCATGGGTACTCTTTTTATGCAGGTACTAAGAACATGAACTTTGCATCTGCTATAATAGTTTGGAGCTAAAAATATTTTTATGCTTTCTGAAATCTGCATGCTTATATTACAAGGGGAAATTTCATTTTGAAGAAATCCAAACTTAGTTTTAAATAGTAACCAAAGTCAGGCAACAACAGAACTTGAAAGTCTCTTAAATGACTTTATTCTTAAATGTCCCTGAATATGCCACTTCAATTATAAATACTGACTAGCTCTGCAACAACTATACTCAGAGGTAAAAATTTTCCCCTAATCCAGAATGTCTATTATAAGGAAAATATGGGAGCAAACTCAAATATACTCTAAAGTACTAGACCTTTGCAGAGCAGTAAGAAGAAAATTTTCCTTTTACTACAGATCAAGTATTCAGGTCTCCAACAGATATTCAATTCAATTCAACATACTTTTCATGGTATCTAATATTTCATTAGAGCTGTTCTAGGCACATAAGATATGTTGGTGAACAAAACAGAGAAACACTCTTGCCCTATAGAGCTTATCCTTCAGCCATGGAGAAAGAAAAAAAAAATGTAAAAAAGTAATGATATTGAAAATCTCCTTCTGATTACAATGGAGTAGTGAATGGTGTCACTAAGAAAACTAGAAAAGATAAATAGAATAAAAATTTTAGAGGGAATTCAATTGCTTCTGAGGAAGTTAGGGCTTCAGAAACTAAGATTCTGGAGAGAAGAGAAGCTCGTGCGAGTGAGTCAAACATTCTGGGCTCAGCCTTTTTTCTCTTGGAGCATTTTCTGATTCTTAATTGTTGCCTACTGATATGCTGAGAAGCTTGTAAGAAATGAGAATAGATTTTGGCAATCTCATGGGCCTGGGGGACACAACTTGGAATTCAGATCTGCCAAGACAGCCTATCCTTGAGCGATTAAGGCCGTGAACTGAAGGGAGGTACAGATAAGTGACCCCAGCAGGTATCCTTGGTTTTCCACATGGGACATTTGCTGATTCTTAGGGTGCTTAGAATTCAAGCCCAGGAAATTTGAACAAGAGTGACTGTAAAGGTTTTCAGAGATTTTGACAGCCCCACAGAGCTTATGTGATAAAAATTGGAATCTGGGGATCATGGGAAAGAATTTGCTCTGATGAAAAACTCCAGCCCCTCAGATTGACTCTGGAGCATTAAACTCTTAAAAGAGAAAGTGAACCAGATATCAACCAATCCTTACAAAGTTTGAAATCCAACTCATAATTGCCTCAATACTTACTTGTTTTAAGGCAATCTCCCTTACTCTAGGTTTCTTCTAGAGGATAAGTTGTATCTTATTTGGCTGTATAAAATATCATCCAGAAATCCTACAACTTATCATTTACAATATCTGGCATTAAATAAAAATTACCAGAAATACTAAGAAACAGGACCAAGAAACAAAGACAGACACTTGAAAGTGACCCTCAGGTGATCTAAATATAGGAGTTATCAGACACAGACTTCAAAATAACTGATGAAAGAGATCTAGCCACAGATACAAGGAGATCTATAATGTCAAAAAGAGTATGTAAAAAGCACCTCGTGGTAAAATTTCAGAAATCAAAAATAAAGATAAATATAAAAGTAGCCAAAGGAAAAAAAAGACACATTTCCTCAAAGATACAGAAATAAAATTAAGAGGTGAGGTCTCCACATAAACAATGGAAGCCAAAACACAATGAATAGTATGTTTAAAGTGGTGAGAGAAAATAATTTCCAACCAATAATTTTCTACTCAGTGAAATATACTTCAACAATGAAAGCAAAATAAAAATATTTCCCGACACTCCAAAATACATGCACACACACACACATAATACACACACAAACATACTTAATCTCTAGCAGACTTGCCTTGAATGAGCTTAAAGGAGTTATTAAGGTAGAAAGAAATGACCTCTGATAGAAGAAAATATAGTAAGGAATAAGGAGCATGGGGATGGTGAAAGATATTGATGGGTCAATCTAAATGAATATCGAGCGTGACAAACAATGCTTGCAGCTCTTAAGTTATAACAAGTAGGAGTGGTTACATGGAGTTAAAGTTCTGGAATTTCTTGGAAAATTTTTATGAAGAAATTTAATAAATATAATAAAATATGTGTGAGATGTTTAGAAAAAATAACAAAACCTTATTGCAAAAATTTAAAGAAGACAAATAAATAGAAGGATATATTTTGCCCATGGATATGAAGATCCAATAACACCAAATTGACACATTTATAAGCAGATGCTAAAATAAATGAATGTCATTACTAATCAAAACATTCATAAAGTAGAACATATTTAGAGGATAAGATTTCAAAACTGATTATGGAGCTACAGTTAATAAGACAAAATCGTATTGGTGCAAGGAGAGAAATATAGACCAGTGAAATAGAAGCAGCAGCTCAAAACAGACCCACATACACATGATGATTACATAGGTTGAAAGTAACACTTATTGCAGTGGGGAAAGGATCTTGTCAATAAGTTGTATTTGATCAAATTGTATCCACTTGGTAAAAATATATCTTGACCCCTACTGCATACATTACACAAAATTAATTTAAGGTGGATTGTAGACCTGAGTATGAAAGATAGAAAGCCTGGCCTAATCACGATATTCTCTTAGGAATAAAAAATCAGAGAAAAAAAATAAAATTGTGATTCTGGCAAGAAGGAGGCAGGCCCAGTCAATGTTGGGTAGGCAATGGAAGTGTGTACTTGGGGATCAGTTTCATAAAATACAACCATAAAATATCAGTGCCATGCAACAATAAGCATTTATTCATAGTCTAATCTGGGCAGGAATCAAGAGCTCATATAAGGGTTAACTTTGCAGCTAAGTCAGCTGTAAGTTGGCAGCTCAGTTAATCAGTAGTCTGGGCTCGCTCACTTTTTTTTTTTTTTTAAGATTAAATGCTGCTGACCTAGGAGAGCCTCAGCTAGAGGAACTGGGCAACTTTGGTTCAGCTTCATTTGCCTTTCATCCTCCAATTGGCTAGACTGGGCATATTCTCCTGATAGTACCAGAGAAAGGACACTTAATTGTACAAATAGCTTTCAAGTCTCTGCTTGCACTGTTGGCTAACACTCCAGTGAAGAAAGCAAGTAGATATCTAGAGCCAGTATCAGAGTGGGAAGGCCTCGGAAGGGGTGAAGAATTGGGGTCGTTAAAGCAATTATTAAACCCCAACTGAATAAGACCACTTGGCCAATCAGTGGGAGAGCTAGAGCTCAGTCCCAGTCTCATTTATTGCAAGACCAGTAACCATTCTACTACTCTGTTCCGTGGGGTCAGTTAGTATAATATAATGTTCTTGAAACATCACAAATACTGTTAGGCACTTAGTCTAGTAAAGGGGCATTTGATCGTAAGTAATAAATGATTTGGATTTTAGGTCATGTAAAAGCTGAATAAAGATTTTATTACTTCTATTACTCAGATCACTGATAGTTACAGAGTTTTCTAAGAATAAATAGGTTATTTTAAAAGCTTACAGGCCATATAGAAAGGCATGTATGTAGTTCTATTGATTGTACTTTGGTCCATGATCTAAGGACAATCTACAGAAGGAATGGAATAGGAAAATAGTCTCCCCTGCTTCTGTGTGCAAAACTGCTACTCAAGACCCAGACCTTTTACTGGCCCAAATGATTTGAAACATTTAAAATTCTTTTGCCCAGGTTGTTGTTGTTTTTGTTCCCAATTAGTTAATGGAACTTGTAGAAGCATACCCTGGAGAACTGGAAAGTTTCTTAACTTCTTTATGTGTCAGAATCACAACATTAAATTGTTAAGGGAGTTGAAAGGCCCCCATAGCAACAGGAGACTTAAATAGTTGTCTTAGTTTCAGGGAAAACCTTTTGGAAGTTTTTGGGAGCAGATCATAGGTGGTGATTTTGGCAGAACAAATGCCATGCTGTGAGTTCTTTTGAAACTTATTTTTTCATTTGAATCAATGGGAACTATCTATGTTGCGACTAAATCTGACAAGATTTGGGTTGATTCTTTTGCAAACCGAAGACTGTCCAGATCCCTTTCCATTGCCTTCTTTTGAATAAAAATGCCTCCACACAACTGACCTTAATGTAGTTTTCTTATAGTGTTATAATAATTAAAAATTCAGGTTCTTTTACTCTTGAGTGCTGCACCAGAATCACGGGTAAAGATCAATTGTACACACCGAAGCACAGATTAATCCAAAAAGAAGATGCTCATCACATATGCTGAGGTAAATGGAAGCAGATATTATCCTCCCTTCCTGTATTTTCAGGTCTATGAAACTCATTAATGGATCTCACTGAGAGGAAGAAATAATGACGTGGAGAAAAAAGTACTGAACATGTTATAGAACATTTGGCTTCATGTCCCAGATTTGCTTATTTACCTCAGGCCAGCTATTAAATACCTCCAACCACTTCTCAACTTTAAATGTGAGATTTGGGCTAGAATTCAGAGTCCATTCTGGTTCTGACATTCTAGAAAAGAAGGAAGGAAATGTGTTGGGAAATGTTTAGTTTTCTTAGCTGCTTACCTTAGAATCAAACATCATTTTAGAGAAAGGGAAAACATCTAGATAAATTTGTTGGGATAGGTAAGACTTTGACAAGGATGTAAGGTAAGGGTGAGGGAATGGATGGTGAATCCTCTGCATGAGGAAAGGAAAAGACATTCTTGTTTTGTCTCTAAAATGGGGAGGGGGCAGGAGACTGGCAGAGAAGGAAGAGATAGGAGCAGGTGAAGGAGAAGCCAGAGTCAGAGTAAGAGAACTGAGTCTTACATGGGAGAGGGCCAATAAAGAAACTCTCAGTGGAAGTGGTGGTGTAGGTGTACGCTGACCAAATTGGACTGGAGAGACCAGAAATGTCTATGTCCGTCCCCCTGGAAATAGTAAAGTGCTTCATTGTCACCCAAAGTCCGGAGATTTTAATTCCAGTAAAGCAAGAAGGTGCTTAGGTTTTGTCTGAGTCAACATGAAGCAGCACTAGAATAGCATACGTGGAATTAAGCTCCCCGAAAGCAGGGAGACCATGAAATTATAAGTCCTTTGTGAGTCTGCAAACTTGGAGAGGCCATGGAATTGGGGTGGTACAGGGATACTTTAAACCTAATTAATCTAGATCTTTGAAATCTACACAAGATAGGAATTATTATCCTCATGGTAAAGATTATAAAACTAAGATTCAAAGAAGTGGAGTGATTCGCCTAACATTGCATACCATTAAGTAGCATGGACAGATTTAGAGAGCAAATCTTAAAATCTGAGGAAAGTGCTCTTATTCTGTAGAGAGGTTGCTCATTTGGGAAACACTTTTACCTCTTCTAAGAGCATAACTGATCACTGTTGTTTTTCCCTCTGTGACTATATATTAAATATTTAAGGCTAAGAGCCTGTTATCTTTGTTTCTTAACTCCACCAACTTTCTTTAACATCACAAGTGAGACTGCAGACAAGGATGACAAGGTTTAAAGCTGACACAGAGAACTGTAGTAAAATCGTATTCAATTTAACATGTATCAAAATCTTACCATGTGGGTGGCAGCAATGTATTACTTCAATTTGAAATGCCATTTGTTACCTTGCTATGACAGCTAGAACTTGCTCTTGGGAAGCTCGCAATCCAGTGATGAAAGCTATGGGATGTGCACATATGTGTATAGTTCAAAGTAATATACTTGGATGATGTATATATGTACGAAGAACCAAACCCTACTTAACACTTTCGCATGCAGTTTTGAAAATTAAATAAAAATATTCGAGAAAGACAAGATTGGAAGTAGGTAAGAAGGACATTCCAGGTAAACAAACTGTATACTAAAGACATAGAAATGTAAAATGGCATGGTGACTATAAGGAACCACAAGTTGGTTGCTGTTGCAGAGCGTGTAAAGTTCGTTTGGGAGTAGAATGTTGAGAGATGGAGTGGTAAGAACATGAAGCCTATGGATATGATGCTTCATCTGAACTTTACCTTGTAGGACAGTAGAATTGAAACACTTCTCCCTATGTAATCTGTTGTGAAATATGTTGTTACTAATTTCATTCAAATAATAAAATTCTTAACTCTGAAAATGATTTCCCTTCTAAGAAAAGAAAGGCTGCAAGGTATGTACATTTTCAAAAATACCTTTTTGAATACAGAAATTGATGGTGTTATAGTGATTTAGACTTTACCTAATTTCCTAGCCTCATCTCCTAATATTTCTTGGAGTGAAGCATTTATGTCTATCATATTAAATAGCTGTCACTTTTATGAATTGCAAGGAAATCCTCTCTCATTTATCAAAGCTACTTGCCTAGTACATTTCCTCTATTCCTTAACCTGACTGGGACCAGTGTATATCTCAATTAAACTAAGTCTCATAAACTCTCACTGAACAGCTGCACCCAACACAGATTTAGGAGTCTTACTTTATGCTTGCTTAGCAGCGTGGAACACATTTATATCATGATATTGCAATTGTTTTTTACTTAATTGTATCCTCTATTTGTGAGTTACTTGAGTACAGACACTGTATAAGTCAGTTCTAGATCCTAGGTGCCTTATAGTGCATTTAGTAAATGTAGGATTAATGAAGGAAGACCTAATGTGATGCTGCCAAATGACCTCATTAAAGTACCCCTAAAATTCCTTGAAATTTGGTAGAGTTTAAATTCATTAACATACATAACATATATTTCTACTTGTTCTTACAGATGAACATGAAAGAATAAAATGGTCAAGACAAATTGGACAGTAATTTCAAATTTTATTTTCCTGGGATTTACCCCTTACCCCAAAGTTGAGATCACTATATTTGTGTTGTGTCTGCTAATGTATTTGATCACCTTGTTGGGCAATATTATTCTGATCTCCATCAGCATTCTGGATTCCCGGCTGCACACTCCCATGTACTTCTTCCTCAGCAACCTCTCCCTTCTGGACATCTGGTACACCTCTTCTGCTCTCACTCCAATGCTGGCAAACTTTATTTCAGGAGGAAATACCATCTCATTCTCAGGATGTGCTGCTCAGATGTACTTCTCTCTTGCTATGGGCTCCACTGAGTGTGTGCTCCTGTCCATGATGGCATATGACCGGTATGTGGCCATCTGCCACCCCCTGAGATACCCCGTCATCATGAACAGGGTGGTCTGTGTGCAGATTGCGGCTGGCTCCTGGATGACAGGCTGCCTCACTGCCCTGGTGGAATCGGTGTCTGTGCTACAGCTTTCTCTCTGTGGTAATAGCATCATCAATCATTTCACTTGTGAAATTCTGGCTATCTTGAAACTGGTATGTGTGGACACTTCCATGGTAGAGTTTCTTATGCTGGTGATCAGCATACTTCTCCTTCCCATGCCTCTGCTTCTCATCTGTATCTCCTATGCTTTCATCCTCTTCAACATCCTGAGAATCAGCTCAGTGGATGGGAGAAGCAAAGCCTTTTCAACATGCGCAGCCCACCTGACTGTTGTGGTTTTGTTCTACGGCACAGCTCTCTCCATGTACCTGAAGCCCTCAGTGGTAGACTCACAGGAAATTGATAAATTTATGGCTTTACTCTATGTGGTTGTGACCCCCATGCTGAATCCAATCATCTACAGTCTAAGGAATAAAGAAGTAAAAGCGGCTGTGAAAAACTTGCTGATTAGAAATCCTCTTTGTGCTCACTTAACCCCAGTAGCAAACAATATTGATAAATATTAATCTAAGGGATGTTTAGTGGTCATTGTACAGAAAAAAATTGGGCTGATTGGGGAAGACTATCATTTTAAATGACATATGTGATTTCTTAAGTTTCTTCCTTAACCAACCAATGAAATTCTTAGATAACATAAAGATACTTAGATAAATATGCATGAAATTCTCTTATAAGAAGTTTTCATGATTAGACATTACATTTTTTGTGTTATAAAGAGTATAAAATTAACTTAAACATTGTTAGTCTATTGTTGAGAGTTCAAAATTTATGCATGTAATATACAAATGTAATAGCTATGTGTGAGGAGGTAGAGAGTGATCAAGCTTCATAAGTTTCTACATATATGTGGAACCTGACTAAGTAAAGTTTATCTTCTTTTTAAAAATTTCTGGTATCTGATCTTGGGTCTATTATTTTCTAATATGTACTTTTCTGTAACTGACTTCTAAATATTTATAAACCTATGACAGTGCTTTCACTTGTCGAAGGCCTCTTAAGGATGTTGATAGGATCATTGGCTATTGGTAATTTGGTTTACTTTATCTGACTTGAGTCATCTTTAACACAGAGGATCATCACTGAGCTCTCATTCTTACATTGCCTATTAATAGTCTCTTTTATATTTTTTAGTTTGATATTTTAATACATTTAACAGCAGGAAGAGGCTAGCATTACTTTACATTTTTTAAAAATAAAATGGGAGATAATGGAAATCAAGGTTAATGGGATATTAATGGGACTGTTTCCATACCAGAAATAATTAATGCCTTATAACATCAACACATAGAATTCCTTTGCATTGAAAAAGAAATGGGTATATCATGGGTAGATTGTGGTATGCCATGAAATTTTCCATCTTATCTGAAGCAGAACCCTTTATTCTCATATTTCCTGGTCTTAATTAACACTGTATAGAAGACATAATAAGGAAGAATAATTTCTGACCACTTGGTTATCTTACAATGCTTTCAAATTGAGGGGGAGGGAACTTACACTCCTTAAAAGGAAACAGTAAATTTATGTAGGCAATGGGGCTGAAAAACTAGGAGAATTTAAATTATAAATGTGTTTAGTCTGAGATAAGAATGAATCACTAGGAATATTGTCCATCAGGTATTTGGATTGACAAGAATAAAGTTGAAGAGATAAAAGCAGAGCATGTGGATTGGATAAGGGGTCACAGGTGTATAGTTACAAGGTAACAAGATGCCAGAGCTGAGGAAAGCAGTGGGCCTAGCTGCAGCTCTTATGTCCACAATATTTGGGCTGGAAGGAAAAAAAGTCCAATCACCAAATGAGGTACAGAAGTTGCCTTCGTGGAAAGAGAATGTGTGAGAATGTGTACATTCAGAAACAAGGAAAGGGAGAATTTCTAGAAGATTTTAGTGGACATTTTCCCCCTTAAGAATGAGTTTTCTCCTCCTGAGTCTCTACAGAAATATAGTGAGGGAAGAAGGGCAGGAGATAAGGCATTTCTTCTGGACAGTCTTAATTCTTCTCACTGAGGCAGCAGATGCTCATGATGTGAGAACCCAACATGTTAGAGAGACTTTGGACTTTATACAGGGGTGTGTAAAGACTTAACAAGCAATGAAGATGAAGATCTTGGAGAAGCAACAGAAGCCCACGTGAAGAATAATATCAATATTTTCAGTGATCTGAGTATTAGTCTCTGGAAAGACTGGGAGTTGAAGAGGTGAACCAGAGAATGGTGAGAGTGAAACAAGTCTAATGACTTAATTCAAATATCTGCCAACAGTGGGTCATTGATCAATGATCCAGGGTATAGGGCATCTAGGCTTTCATGGCTTAGGAACTAGCATATATTAATAATTTGTTATGTATTAGGTAAAATGCTAATATATATGTATATATATGTATGTGTGTGTGTACATGTGTGTACATTCCTTTAACTTTGATCTCCTTCCAACCTCACAAAAAACACAAGAAGTAAATACAGCAGAGTGGGTGTAGCTTAGTGGTTGAGTTCCTGCTTCCCATATATGAGGTGTCAGGTTTAATCTTCAGTTCCTCCTTAAAAAACAAAAGTAAATATGTTCATCATTGTTTGACAAAGAATGGGAACTAGAGGTCAACAAAATGTTTTTCAGGTCACATGCCAATTTAAATATCCTGAATTCAAATCCACAACTATTTGGCCTAAAATTGTCACCTACTGTGTTGTTAATTTTATTACTTTCTTCCTAGATGTGTCTTTGGAAAGAACGAGGACTCAATTCATTTTGCCTGGTTGACCATAGACCCATGAACTCTGCATAAATGAAATGTGAAAGTACCACACAACTTACAATAACAAGGAAATTATAATTTTCTCCTTTTCAACATTTTATCAGATCTTGATCTGGTAATACCCACCCCTTCAACAACAGGAATATCTGTTAAAATTTAGTACTCTGGTTGAGGGAACCATATTTCAAGCACATCATTAAATCAAGAACCTCTGTCTCTAGTGGAATGGCTTAAAATTACTGTAGTATAAAGTTTTCTTGTGACAGGGTGAGACTTTTAAAAAATGATAACTTTTAATGAATTCTTATTCTTATAGCTTCATACTTTTTTAAAACGCAATCTTAATTTACAGAAAAAATCAAGTACATTAACAAGAACCTTTTCTTCCTTAGCCATTTGAGAATACATTTCCAACACAATAATCCATTACTCCTGATCTGATTGAAGTAGTGTGCTATTCTTACAAAGATATTCTTTTACATGACCAAAACACAAACTTTAGAGGAAATTAACCATGACACATTAATAGCATGTGATCTCTAGGCCCCAATCCATTTTAGCTAATTGTCCCAAAAATGTCCGTTAGAGTAAAATGATCAGGGTCAAATCTTATGTTTCATTTCATGGTCATGTCTCTTTGGTCTGTTTGATCTGAAATGATTCCATCTTTCTTTTACTTTCATCACCTTGATAATTTTCTTGTCTTTTTTTTTTTAAGATTCCAGGGCCAAGAGTTGAACCCCAGACCTTGTATGTGGGAAGCCAGTGCCTAACCACTGAGCCACACTGGCTTCCTTCATCACCTTGATAATTTTGAAGATCCCAGGCTTAGTAGTTGAGCTCCTGCTTCCCATATATGCTGTAGCATGTGTCTTAGTTGCATTAATCTGATATTTCCTCATTATTAGATTCAGGTTATGCATCTTTCACAGGAATACAAAGGTATTGCTGTATTCTTCTCTTTGTATCCTATCAGCTGGCATATGATTCCGATTTGCCCCATTACTGGTAAAGTTAATGTGGAGTATTTAACAAAGTTGGCACATGCCACTACAAGGTTAGCCCTTTTGCATTTACACTTAAAAAATTAAATTTTTTATGTTCTTCCTCATCAAGCTTTCAACTTATTCTATTACTTTGGACTTATGGTTTCCTATTTTATTCAATGGGTTATAATCCTTAAAATCACTTTATTTTTTGATGGTAATATTGTCTCCACTTTTGTCAGTGGGAACCCCTTGAAACTGGCTTATGTGTCATTTGACATATCTCCCATAATTCTTGAACATGTCATATTGGCACTACAAGGAGACAACAAAATATTCCAGGCTCATCTTCACCTGTCCCTGCACCATTCCTAGAATTAGCCCTGGTTCCTTTTAGAGAAGGACTGAATTGAGATACCAAGATCTGGTGCTTGTTAGATGATTGCTGTTGGCATGTCACTGCTTCCAGACCTGCTAAATAGTCATATATAGAGAATAACTGTATGTTTATATGTGATACAAATACACACATGCATGCACAGTTATATTCATTTGACTTTCTATACCTATAACTATATCAAGCTATCATCTCTCTATCTTTCTATATGTATCTCTCTCCATATACATACCTTTAAAAACCATGAGTCCACACTGGTGCCTCTATTTTAATCCAATAACACACATTATATTTTAGTTTTTGCCCTTTCCATATTTGTATTCCTTCTCTGGTAGTGAGAACCTTGGCTTTTATTTTACTCAATATGTTTACTTGTTCGAACAATCCCCCACATGTAACCAATCTCCCATTTCTGTTGCTTCATACTCCTTCATGGGGATGTCCCCCTCACCCCACTGCCCCCCAATTGATATCTCTCAATTTTCTTGGGTTGTGATAGTTCAGGCAAGGCTGTCTCCTTTCAAGGATGCCCACCTCACCCTGACTTGGTTCTGACACACCTTGACCATTTCCTCTTCTCAGGTATGCCTTTCTTACTCCATTTAGATCTTTCTTCAGGGATTCCCTCTTCGCTTCTTCAGATTTGGCTATCCATGCTCTGAATCATCCCTCTGAGTGGACACCTCCCCCACCTCCTTTGGATTCTGACAATACATGCAGGTTCCCTGACTCCTTCTCCACCTGAGGAGTAGACATTTTCCTTCCCCTGCTTGTGATCTTCTGCTGGACAGTCTTCATTCACAAATGTCGTCATCTAGGTGCTGGGATCTACAACCCACACCTCTTGTGTGTATGCCACTTTCATCCTGCTTGGGTTCTTTTTTTTTTTTTTTTGATTTATTTATTTCTCTCCCTTCCACCCCTCTCCCCCCCTCCACCCTTGGTTGTCTGTTCTCTGTGTCTATTTGCTGTGTCTTCTTTGTCTGCTTCTGTTGTTGTCAGTGGCACAGGAATCTATGTCTCGTCTAGTTGGTCATCTTGCTGTGTCAGCTCTCCGTGTGTGTGGCACCATTCCTGGGCAGGCTGCACTTTCTTTCGCACTGGGCGGCTCTCCTTACGTATGGGGCTCCCCTATGCGGGAGACATCCCTGCAGGGCAGGGCACTCGTTGTATGTGTCAGCACTGCACATGGGCCAGCTCCCATGGGTCAAAGAGGCCCAGGGTTTGAACTGCAGACCTCCCATGTGGTAGATGGATGCCCTAACCACTGGGCCAAGTCCACTGCCTTGCTTGGGTTCTGATAACCTGCCCTGAATCTCCCTTCCACCTTGACCTCTTCCTTACTCTGCTCGTGCTCCAACATTTCATGCTGGGCTGAACAAGTAAGAATACCCTCCCTAATTCTGTTGAATTTCTAAAACCTCTGCTGGGTGGCCCATAATCATGGATACCTCTTCAGCCAGCTCAGGCTAAGCCATTATAGCCAGGCAGCTCAACTCTTCTAAAAGAGAGTAAACTGCCAGTGTTCTTTAAGAAGGATTTACTCATTTGATATATGTTTTTTTTGGCAATTGCTTATTAGATAATAAGATATACTCATGTCAGTTTTTGTCTTATATAGACCAAATGGTTTCTTCAGTATATTTTATTCAATTTTATAACTTCACTATTTTCCCCTACATTTAAAGATAAGCAGATATCAGACCAAATGCTTTTGGAATCACTGTTTAGTGGGTGAAATAGTACATAAATTCTAATTCCTTTATGTCCATGTGTTAAAAGGAGTAATTGAACTACATTTTACTGGCCTTTAAAATTTTTAATTAATTCATTCATTTAACAGTTAATGACTGTCTACTTTTTAAAATTAAGTTAGCATTGGACTTCTTACAAATGTCAATGAGCCATTCCCATCAGGAAGATTTCAGAAGCTAATCAATGATTACAGCACAGAAGGGAAATCACTGCAGCAGTAATAAGGGCCAGGGCAGCCTGGAGGAGGGAGTAACTAATTCTGGGGCTGTGTAGGAAAGCTGCAAGAGAATGTGACACTCTACTGGTTTCTTGTGAGATTGCTAAAATTTCACCAGAGAAAGAGAAGAAATGTTACAGTTCAGAGGAAATAGCATGTGATTGCCCTTAGATATAAAGGAAGATGAAATAATTAGGTAACTATACAGTGGATGGAGCGCAGTATGCAACATAAGAAAGTGAAGTAGGTAGCTGGAAATGTAGGTAGGGGCCACATCAGGTAACTAAATAGAATCAAAAGCAACAATAAACAAAAATAATGAAATCAAATAGCTTTCCAAACAGAAGAGGCTGAAAGATATGTGTTTTCTTTATGTATCTTTTTCTGTTGTATTTTCTTGGAAAAGCTTAATTTCAAACATTTTTTCTTGTTCCCATAAGTTTACTTGTACTTCTTAGATAGGTGCCCCTTTATTTTATGAGATCACAGTCATGACCACAAAGTAATAGACTATTAATCTCAAAATTTCTAACTCTGATAGTCTGTGATTCTACATATTACCTTCATTTTTGTGGTATTATATTTAAAACCCTCACCTTAAAATATTTGTGTATTTTGTGCATGAACTTGAAAGTGTCAGTTTCTCATTGTTTCCTCCAGAAGCAGTGTCTGCTCATCAGTTTTTTCATAGCACCATGCACCTCTGTGTTTCTCAGGCTATAAATGATAGGATTCAGCATGGGAGTGACAATTCCATAGAACAGGGCAATCAGTTTGTCAAAAGTGGCATCTTTGGACTTTGGCTTCATGTACATGAAGAGGATTGTCCCATAAAACACAGTCACCACTGTTACGTGTGCTGAGCAGGTGGAAAAAGCCTTTTTTCTTCCGTCAGCTGAACTGATTCTCAGTACAGTGGAAAGGATGAAAATGTAGGAAATACAAATCAGCAGTAATGGAGTAAACAAAAATATTACATTGCCCAGCATTATAATAATCTCATTCAAGGAAATATCTGTGCAAGCCAGCTTGACAAAGGCCAATATTTCACAAACAAAATGATTAATGACATTTCTTCCACAAAAGGGCAACCGTATTGCGAGAACAGTTTCTGTCAATGAGTTGAGAAAGCCTAGTCCCCAGGACCCAGCAGCCATCTGAACACAAAGGGCCTTGCTCATGATGATGGGGTACCTCAGAGGGTAGCAGATGGCCACATAGCGGTCGTATGCCATCACCGCCAGAAGCACACATTCTGTGGACCCCATAGTATAAGAGACGGACATTTGAACAACACATCTAGTGAAGGAGATGGTCTTTTTCTTTGATAGGAAGTGTATCAGCATTGAAGGGATAAAGGAAGAGGTGTACCAGATGTCTAGGAAGGAAAGATTACCAAGGAAGAAGTACATGGGCGTGTGGAGACAGGAATCCAGCAGAGTTAGGATGATCAAGGTGCTGTTCCCCAGGAGGATAACCAGATACATCACCAAGCACATCACAAAAAGGACCTTTTCAGCTCTGGGGTACTCAGAAAGTCCCTGAAGAATGAACTCAATCTCTGTTGTCCAATTGCTCCTTTCCATATTATTATTTTTTTATACCTGGAGTAAGACAGAAGGAAAAAATGCATATGAACTTACTGAGCCTGTACAGAATTGTCATATGAAGAAAGATATATTTGGAGTAGAAGGGGCAACAAATGCCTCAGACTAGTTGGAGGGTGATAACAGCTTTTGGGATTCCCCTTCTAGCTCACTAGGGGGTGGATAGCAGACAGGAAATAATTAACATGGGTAGCTTGTTAAAAAAATGCAGATTTCTGTATTCTGTTCCCTGACATGGTGATACATAAGGTCTGAGGAAGGGAAGAACAATTTGCATTTTTAATAAGTATCTATTATTTGAAATGTAGGTGATTCAGAAACCCCACCCTTTTTTTTTTAAAGATTTATTTATTATTTCTCTACTCTTTCCCCATCCCTCCCCCCGCTGTTGTCTGCTCTCTGTGTCTATTTGCTGTGTGTTCTTCTGTGTCTGCTTGCATTCTTCTCATGTGGCACCAGGAAACTCTGTGGCTTTTTTTGTTGCGTCATCTTGTTGCATCAGCTCTCCGTGTGTGTGGTGCCACTCCTGGGCAGGCTGCACTTTTTTTTGATAGGGCGGCTCTCCTTGTAGAGCTCATTCCTTGCGGGTGGGGCTCCCTTTTGTGGGGGACACCCCTTTGTGGCACAGCACTCCATGCACATGGCAGCACTGCGCATGAGCCAGCTCACCACATGGGTCAGGAGACCCTGGGTATAGAACCCTGGACCTTCCATATGGTAGGAGATGCTCTATCAGTTTATAGCCACAAATGCTACCCTCGAAACCTGACTTCGAATGCCAGTGTTATGGAGAGAGTATTGTTTTATTCATTTAAACAAAGATTTTTTTGTTTAATTTTATACTATACCAATCATTAACAATAACAGCTGCTTAGGGGTTTATAGTTTACAAATATGTTCACACACATTACTCATTTTATCATCACTATAACTCTGTGAGGAAAGTGAAGTTCAAAAGGGTTAAACTATTCTCTAATCCTAGTGAGTAAATTGCTATTCAGATCTAGGTTTTCTACTTTAAATCCACCTTTTTAAAACCCACACCTCATGGCCCTCCCCAAATTAAATAAGTTGGGTAAGAAATGGGGATCAGGAATCAGATTTTTAAAAATTGTCTCTAGGTTATTCTAATGTGCAATTGAGAATGAGAATATCAATGATCCAATCAAGCCCATCTCAAATTTCAGTACGCATATAGATCACCTGGGGAAACTTTGAAAACTACAGATTCTGAGACAGTGACTTGAGGGTGGGGCCTGCTATCTGCATTAATTAAATGTGTTTCCAGGAGATGCTGATGCTTCTTGTCACAATAGTGGCAAGGTCTCTTAGACCATCACTCTCTAGCACCTCTGGAGAGCACCTCTGATGCTTCAACTGCTTGTATACATTAGTAATTGCATCGTAGTCCATATTTTCTGGTGAGACGTGGAAGAGAGACTTTGTGCAGCTTTATTCCCACTTTAGATTTTAGATATACAAACAAACAAATTGTATGCAGAAGAGCCTGCTTTGTATTCTTGTCCTTATGCAAGTCATTCCCCCTCGACTTGCTTAAGTTACTGTTATGGCTAATATTTTTTAAAGAAGGAACTGGATAATTTCAGGTGCCTGAGTTCTGCACCAAAGAGCATAGAGCAAATGACTTTAACTTGAAAAATTTCAAAAAGTAGATATTAGCAGAATAAAACCATACACTGTCATTTTAAAGACACTTATGTGTCCTCAGGGCATTCTACCCAGCTGCAAAATACATCCCTGAAAAAAATGAATAATTTATCTAAAGGCTGAATTGTGACTTTTTATTTTCAAACAATGGCTGTGGTTATGACGTAGGATTTGCTGTTTCTCTCTGTGATAGTCATTTGCGAAAGATTGCTCTCCCTGGGAACTTCAGTGGTGTGTTGACCCTATTCCTAGATGGTGAGGAAGGAGATGTTATTTTAGCTCTCAAAGGGAAGCGTAATTGACATTAGGGGAGGGCCTTGTGTTTATTATATTTCTTATAATTTTCATAATTTAAGCTTTAAAATAACCCAAATAGCTTGACATTACTATGATTTTTTTACTATGAGGAAATTAGAGATGGCATAGGTTAAGTAAAATTTTCAATATCCAAAAATTGTGATTTAAACACAGATTTTGATTCCCAACCCCCGTTTTCATCAGTGTAACTAAATTTTCATTATTTACATAAAAATTTCATAAATCCCTAACTTAAAAAGATGCTGTGACCTTTCACCAAGGATGAAATAAAATAAATATACTCATAAATATTTTGCCTCTTGCAAACCACATATGAAGATGTAATACATAGACATAGATATACAAACTTATGCCCTAAATTCCTTACAGTTCTGTGAGAAATTAAGGTCCAGTGTAGAAGAATTTAATTTATTATGTAAATGAAAACTCTGATCTTTTTAATATTCCCTTATCTGTCTTGGCTGCCTAGGACTGAGACTTAACACTTGGTTATCATTATTTCCCTTTTGTTACATATTCTTTGTTTTGAATCCTATTTTTACTATAAACATCTTTAACTGCATGTTTCCTCAAAGCCTATTGGACATAATTTATGTATGAATAATATATAAATCAAAAGGAGCATTTTCTTCAGAATACTGGTCCTTAATATTTTAGTCACCTGGATAGTTGGAAACTGTAGTCATTTGCCTGTTATTTAAATAAAGGTCTGATACATTTCCTTAGAACTGTCTTCCATGGGCTATTTTGGGATTTTAAAATTAAATAATATACTGGTCTGAAACATGTTGCCTGAGTTTCTTTATTTTTTCCCCCTTTATATATATATATATATTCAAATTTTAAAAATCTCACAAGAAACAGTAAACTAAATTAAAAAAAACTTTATATTTGATAGAGTGTGTTTCTTTTGAAGTAATTACAATGATATCTTTTTTCTTACCTCCCAAATGGGTTCGAAAATCATCCCCACCATTCCATTCCATTCAATAGTAGGAAAACTTTCCCGGGATTTGAATTTTACTTGCATGTTTCAGATACGATCAGAAGATCTTCAATTTGAAAGACCTTTGCTCTTTTTTCCTAAAATGAAATGTGAGAAAGAGGCACAATCATGTACCTGATTATAAGAAAGCATCAATGGAATAAATGTATTAACCATAAAGATCAACTATGGAGCCCTAATTTTTCTAGTTTGTCCTAAAGTTGACACTAACTAGAGAGACTCAACTTCCTTTGGAAGTCAGTTTAGCTCTTATTTCACCAACCCTTTTTGTCTCTAAGGTAGTGAGACAGAAACTTAGAAATCTCTAGGGATAAAGTCCCTGACTTCTGAACATCCCAAAGACTCAATTATCTTGGCTTAAAAAAACACAAAAACTTCCCCAGCCATACATCTCTAGTTGAATATGTCTGTATTTGATGGCCTCATGCATAAATTCGAGCCTGAAGATTATGTCAAAAGTTCAAAGAAAACCAACTTTCCCCAAGAGTTTGTTTTTTTTTTGATTGCATAAATAATACTAGGTCAACCTTAGTAGAATCCCAAATAAAAAAATGGTCATTCTACCTCTTTAAATTATTTTTTTTATTTTTCATATTTTTGTTAACATTAGGTAATACACATTTTTCTTTAGACCAATGTAATTATAATAGAGACAAATTTTAATTAGCATTTGCCACTTTATATCAGTATTTCTCTGTGACATTTCAGTCTTTTATTTTTTTTATTTTTTATTTTTTATAATGTCTTTTTTTAAAAAAGATACATAGATTACACAAAATGTTACATTAAAAAATATGAGTTCCCATACACGTCCCCCCCCACTCCTCCCACATCAACAACCTCTTTCATCAATGTGGCACATTCATTGCACGTGGTGAATATATTTTTGAGCACTGCTGCAATACATAGATAGTAGTTTACCCTGTAATTTGCACTGTCCCCCAGTACTTTCAGTGGGTTATGGCAGGATAAATAATTTCCTACATCTGTCCCTGCAATATCATTTAGGACAATTCCAAGTCCCAAAAATGACCCCATATCACATCTCTTATTTCCTCTCCCTGCCATCAGCAACTACCATGGCCACTGTCTCCACATCAAGGTTACAATTTCTTCCATTGCTAGAGTCATATTAGTTCTATAGTAAAATACCAGTAAGTCCACTCTAATTTTATTATATTCCTCCATCTTGTGGACCCTGGGATGGTGATGTCCACTCCACCTCTAAATCAAGAGGGGGCTTAGATTTCACATGGTTGATGGATGGGATTCTCCTGCTTGCAGTTGTAGACTCTCTTGGTTCCCTGGTGTGGTGGTTGACCATCCTAACCTCCCTGTGTGCTTGAAATTTCAACTAGGTCTAGAGCTGCAGGGTGCCTAAGAGTTACCTCCTGAGAGCCTCCATGTTGCTCAAATGTGGCAACTCTCTAAGCCAAACTCAGCTTGTAAATGCATTGCCTTCCCTCCCCAGCATGGAACATGACTCTCAAGGATGAGCCTCCCTGGTGCTGAGGGATTACTACCAATCACCAGCTGGTGATGTAACTAGAAAAAGACTTTGAATACAAGGGTGAAATGGTAAAGACAAATAACTTTATATGGCTAAGAGACTTCAAAATAAGTCAGGAGGTCATCAGCAGGGTCATGCTTATGCACATCTCAGCAGGATCCCAGAGACAGCCAAAGTAGATACAACCCCAGGTACTGGTGCTCCTGAGGGCTACGGAGACACACAGGTTTTATGGTCATGGCGGATGGCTCTGGAGTTCAGTGCCTTGCCAGTGGGCCCTACTTTGTAATTCGTGCTCCTGAGTGTGATGGAGTTGGACTCAGATGTGACCTCTCTACACATGCCTCTTCTGTAACTTTTACTGAACCTGTGCTTGGTGCTGGGTTTATTGTATGCTCAGGAGACTTGAATCTCTGGACTGTCCATGTGTCAGCTGAGCCCTGAGCCTCTTCAGAGTTGTACCACCTACTCCCCAGTTCATTGGACTTACCCAGATAAACTATTTTTTGATGTTTCTATTTGTTCTAATTTTACTTTTTATTCAAGAACATTAAGATAACAGAAGGGGAGCAGATTGGTTCAAGCAGTTGGGTACCCACCTCCCACATGAGATGTCCTGGATTCATTTCCTGGTGCCTCCTAAAGAAGATGAGCAGATGCTGCAAAAAGCAGATGCCACAACCAGCAAGACACTGCAACCAGCAGATGCTGCAAAAAGCAGATGCAGCAACCACCACAATGAGCAGACGCCTCAACAAACAAATGACACAACCAGCAAATGTTGCAACAAGCAGATGACACAATCAGAAGGTGATGCCGGTGGTGGACTTGGCCCAGTGGTTAGGGCATCCGTCTGCCACATGGGAGGTCCACAGTTCAACCCCGGGCCTCCTTGACCCATGTGGAGCTGGCCCATGTGCAGTGCTGATGCGTGCAAGGAGTGTGCCCATAAGGAGAGCCGCCCAGTGCAAAAGAAAGTGCAGTCTGTCCAGGAATGGTGTCACACACACAGAGAACTGATACAACAAGATGACTCAACAAAAAGAGACACAGATTCCCGTTCAGCTGACAACAACAGAAGCGGACAAAGACGACGATGCAGCAAATGGACACAGAGAACAACAACTGGGGTGGGGGTGGGAAGGGGAGAGAAATAAATAAATAAATCTTAAAAAAAAAAAAAGTAGGTGATGCCACCAGCAGTGAGTGGAAATGGCTCAAGTGGTTGGGCACTTGCCTCCCACATGGGACATCCCAGGTTCTGTTTCTGGTGCCTCCTAAAGAAGAAGAGCAGACCACGTGCAGACTGACAAGGGAGCCATCTTGGGGCAGAGGAGGGGAATGTGTTGGCACAAAAAATAAAAATAAAAATAATCAACAAACAAAAGAAGGATAACAGTGAGGATAGGTGGTAAAATAACAACATTAAGATTAAAGGCATATTTTAAAATACAAGTGAGAAGAGGGGCACAATTAGAATGCTAACAAGCTAATTTGTAATTTATGCCAAGGCGAAAAAAGTTGTTTCAATCTGAGCGATTTCATTCTGGAACTATAACTTTAGGATGCTCAAAAAATGTCTGCATGTCTTATTAGGTTCTGACCATAGCATGTTTAGGGGTAACTCAGACTTCCTATTTCTGTCAATGAGGCATCTAGGATGTTCAACTGTCCTACTTTACAGATTAATTACATGCCTTCTTATACGGTTAACTAGTTACTTGAACCACAAATACATTTTATGGCTAACTATTTATCTGAACCACAAATACAATTTTTTGGTTACCTCCTTTATATCTAAGAGGAAAGAGTTACTGTCAGAGGTTTCCTTAGTATTAAGAAAAATCAGGGTCCTCCCGCTGAATCCAGATACCCTAGAGAAGAATAAGCACAGTACTTGCTCTGTCTATAATGTGTGTGTCTGGGAGGTCTGTTCCCTGGGAAGACTGTTCCAGGGAGTGGGTGGTAAGGTTTTGCCCACAGGGCTTTCTGGAATTTGTTTTACCACCTGCCTGAGGGCTTCTGAGGTCTTATGCTAAAGCTACTCAGGCCTCATCGTGGCCCTGCACAGGCTGATGCCTCCTCTGGGTCTGCAGGGCCTCTGCTTTGCTGTCATTTTCTCCTGCCAGGACTTCTTATTTGGAAGGATTTGGACAGTCCCTCAGGACATGCTGAATTGGTGGCCTCCTTAACTTTCCAAAATAGAGTATATTTTGAAGCACAGAAAAGAAATATTCAAGAGCTAGTCTATCCTAGACAACTTTTGCTTTTCATGGGCGTAAGAACCCGTGCATAGAGGGATGGGAACCCAGTAACTGATCAGATACCATCTCAATTATCTGGACACAGTCTGATCAGCTTGTGTGGGGCAAAACACCAACAGCACTAATTCTGGGTATATGGAGCCAGAGTCCAGCCAACCAAAGATCATGTTTCTGCTGATGATACATGTAGGTGGACCAGCCTCCCAAGTAAGAGCTTAATTACATGTGTTTTTACATAGTTAGCTAATTATTTAATCAGTTAACTAATTACTTGATTAAAAGAGTTTTTTACCAAAATGTAAAATCATAATTCTCATACAGAGACAAAAAGGAACATATGTTAAAGGTTTTTAAAGAACTATTAATGAGGAAACCAGACACTAGCAAACATATTTATAGATCAGGAATATTGAAATGAATTTGCAAATGAAGGCAAAACTAGCTTCATCTGTAGAGGGGGAAGAAAATCAATTGAACAAGACAGAATGTTCATAGGTATAGACAGGATTTTTTTTTTTGACATTGTTGTCAGTTATCTATTTACAAAATTGTAAGTTTGTAAATTTACAAAACTGTAAAATAGTTTCCACATAATCAGAACCAGATGGCCGGAGTGTATGCTAAAGAATGCATAGTTTCCCACTAAGGCACAAAATGTTCCCTACAAGTTAGACAGAATTTCTAACTTCAGAGATTCTCAGAGTTAATACCACTATTCCCTGCCTATTTTTTCATTAAATAAATTGTTTATGTGAAAATTCATACATATCTCAGTTATTACATTTTAAGAATTCTGACCATATCAAATAAGTTCTCATGAGAAAATAGAAATAAAAGAACAAAGATAAATTTTAAATTAAACATAACATAAAATTAGTTATGTTAATTTTATTAGCAGTTCTTGCATTTTTCCTCCCCAAGCTATAGAAGCCTGATAATTTCAAATATGTCATTCAGCCATAGGGAAGAAAGTATTTTGAAAAATGAATAGAGAAAATTTTGGAGAAATACAGCACTATGGTAAACTCTAGTTATTAAAACATGCCAGTTCAGAATGGGAAAGATAGGCTGTTCCTAGAACACTAGTCTAGGATATCCTTTCTCTCCCACTCCAGAAAGATTTTGAATGACATGTCAAAGAGAGGGTTGTCTGGGATATTATCAAGGGCAAATAACCTTGAATTCACTCTAACTTATTTTTATTTAGAATAAATCCATAATTCATTCAACAAATATTCACCAAGCTCCTAGTATGAACATAACCTTGTTTTAAGATGCAGGAAATACAGCAACAAATAAAACAAACAAAAGCCTAGTCCTCAGTAATCATGTGGAAGTAAGTCATAAGGAAATGCAAATTAAAATCACACTGAGATACCTCTCCACACCCACGAGAATGGTTAAGATAAAAATGACCATTGTCTATGAGGTGCAGAGGTGCCCAAAGATGTACTTACCAAATCCAATGGATGTGTCATGATGATGGGAACGAGTGTTGTTGGGGGGGGAGAGGGGGAGTGGGGGGGTGGGGTTGAATGGGACCTCACATATATATATATTTTTAATGTAATATTATTACAAAGTCTATAATAAAAAATAAAAAAATAAAAAAAAAATGACCACACCGATGGAGAAGATGCGGCGTTCTCATACATAACTAGTGGGAATGTTAAAATGGTACATCCATTTTAGAAAAATGTTTGGCAGTTTCTTATAAAGTTAAATATGTACTTATCCTTTGACACAGCAATTCCACACCTATGACCACAAACAGTTGTTCAAGAATGTTCATAGCAGCTTTACAGCTTTATCTCGAATGGCCCCAAACTGGAAACAACCCACATGTCAATACACAGAACATAAACAAATGGAAGTATGTTCATATAATGCAATGCTACTGAACAATGGAAAGGAATGAGCTACCAATATACGCAGAAGAAGGATGAATCTCAAAAATATGCTGTGCAAAAGAAGCCAGGTACAAAGGAGTTCATACTGTATAATTCCATTTACAGAAACTCTGGAACAGGTAAACTAACCTCTAGTAATAGAAGTCAGAACTGTGGTTGTCTGGCATTGAGGTGGATGGGCGAGATTGTCAGGGGATGCCTTTGGGGTGATGGAGTGCTCTATAGCTAGATGGATTACATGGGCACATACATTTGTCAATATTCAACAAACCATTTGCCTAAGATTTGTGCCATTTCACTGTATGTAAATTATACCTCAAGTAATTTTATTTTATTTTTTCAGAAAGGGAAACAAATCCCTAGTGTCCTGGAAAGTCCCTGCCTTCATGGGATGCTCAATAAGCAAAATAAGTGATGAGAGTCTATGGAGAAAAATGAAGCAGGAAAAGGAAGCTCTGCAATTTTAAATATGCAGGTCAGGCAGGTCCTCCTCAAGTGGTAATGGGTGTGCAAAGACTTAGGGAGGAGGGGGTTAGCTGGGTGTTTATCTAAGGAAGAACACTCCAGGCTGAGGGTACAGCAAGTGTGGAGACCCCAAGGCAGCAGTGCGCCTGGTATGTTTGGAAAGCAGTTAAAAGGTGAGACGTAGGAGGAGTTGACATCAGAGATGGCGCCAGGTTTGTGGGGAATTGTTAAGCGGAAATGGGGGGCTACTAGAGGGTTTTGAGTTTTTGTGTTGAGAGTCTTGGGTGGCAGAGTCCTCAGAGGCAATGATTCTTCTTAGTTCAATCCATGTCAAAGATGAGTCTCAGACATCACGTGATACTTGAGCATGTTTATTCCAGCAACATTCCTGGGAGAGTAATAGCAGGGATGTGTCAGTGTTGTGGGCATCTCACAGTGAGCAGGTCCCTCAAGGACTGACTGCCAGGTCTCTGTGTGGAGACAACGTGCAAAATGTGGGGAGCCTTGTCCCTTTCTTACAATTGCATTCAGTCCAGGTGGGTCACCAGGTGTTTCTTTCATAAAGGGAGTTTTAAGCTATTCTTTTTTTTTTAAAGACTTATTTATTTCTCTCCCCTTCCCCCCCACCCCGGTTGTTTGTTCTCTGTGTCTATTTGCTGCGTCTTCTTTGTCCGCTTCTGCTGTTGTCAGCGGCACGGGAATCTATGTGTCTTTTGTTGTGTCATCTTGTGTCAGTTCTCCGTGTATGCGGCACCATTCCTGGGCAGGCTGCACTTTCTTTCACGCTGGGCGGTTCTCCTTATGGGGTGCACTCCTTGCGTGAGGGGCTCCCCTACGTGGGGAATACCTCTGCGTGGCAGGGCACTCCTCATGTACATCAGCACTGTGCATGGGCCAGCTGCACACGGGTCAAGGAGGCCCAGGGTTTGAACCACGGACCTCCCATGTGGTAGACGGACACCCTAACCACTGGGCCAAGTCTGCTGCCTTAAGCTATTCTTGTAAGGATAAACCTTATCATTATTATTTTTTAAAGATTTATTTTATTTATTTGTTCCCCCTCCTCTGCGGGTTGCTTGCTGTCTGCTCTTTGTTTCCATTTGCTGTGAGTTCTTCTGTGTCTGCTTGTCTCCCTTTGTTGGGTCATCTTGCTGCACCAGCTCTCCACAGGCGAGGGCAGTCAGCTCTCCACTGGTGCAGGCCATCTGCTCTCTTTGGACGTGGGCCAGCTTGCCTTCACAAGGAGGCCCTGGGATGCGAACCCAGGGCCTCCCTTATGGTAGACGGGAGCCCAATCGGTTGAACTACATCAGCTTCCCAGTAAGCCTTATTTTAAGGTGTGAAAGTTATGTCTGTGCTGAGGTGGCTTTAGCTGATGAAATCTTCTGGCTAGGGTTGCAACATATTTTTAAGTGGCACATGGGGTCAGCACTGCAAGAGGCTTTATTTGGCCATTGGGCTATTAATCTTATGGCCACAATTTATCCTAGAAGCATATTACATGAGGGGAACTAACATGATCTGACTTCATTCGTAAAGATCACTCTGGCTTCTCTGTGGAGATTAGGTGAAAAGGAGCAACCGCCAAAAGTGGGAGATAAGTTAGGAGACCATCATCTCTAACAATCCAGGTTAGAGATGATGGTGGCATATATCAGAGGGAAGCATCGGAGATGGTAAGTAGTCAGGTTCTGGATAGATTTTAAAGATAAAGGCCACAGGATTTGCTGGTGGAATAGGTTGTGGAGTGTGTGTGTGTGTGTGTGTGAGAGAGAGAGAGAGAGAGAGAGAGAGAGAGAGAGAGAGAGAGAGAGAGAGAAATATGACACCAAATTGCCATTCTCAAACTTCAGTTCTTAAGTGTTCATTGCTATCATAAATATTTCCCCCACTGAATATGCATGCCAGTGTGTGGCAATATTGTGGGAGAGGAGACTCTTTGCTCTTTATATATAACTAAGACCATTTTAGTTTCAGTTGTTTTTAAAATGTTTTTAAAAGAAGCTTTAGATTACATAAATGTTACATAGAAAATACAGGAGATTCCCATATACCCCCTTCCCACTTGTTTGTTTTTTTTAACTTTTTTGCCCAAAGGTACACTTGGCTGATTTTAAGCTAAATTATCAGTAGATGGCACCATAGCCTTAGTTAGCTGAGATTTCCCAGCCTCTGCAGAGCTTTCTTTATCCTTTCTACAGCAAACTGGTCAGCAGGAATTTTAGGAGTGATGCATTGACTTGTGTTTGAAAGTTTTTGCCTAGTGACCTACTGAAGAAGCAGCAATTGCAAACTGCAGATCAGGAACTGAAAAAAGAAAACCCATCAATTTACACAGATGTAGAGCTATAGTTTGTTGTGGGGACAGTTTGGTCGAGAGAGAATTTGGAAAAAAGCTAATGCTCTGGAAAAACCCAAACATCTAACTCCTTCATTATAAAGTCTGGGGAGAAACACATTATTTGGAGAGAAACACTTCTGGGATTACAGAGGCAAATCATACTTGCTTGGAGTCAGTTTATCTGTTTGCATCTTGAGGCTGATTTGTAAAACTGAACTGAAGTGGCAATCTTTTATTAGAAATATATTTACAGATTTACTGAGAATTTATAAACACTGACAAACTACATGATATATTTATAAATAATGTTTTTGTGTTCTGAAATGATATGAATGATCTCGAATCCCCAAAACATGTAGAAATATTGGCCTCAAAATAGAATATCAACAAATGGAGAAAACATCAAAAGACTAAGCTGACTGACCACAAACAGACATAAACAAATTGAGAAAAACGTTTTCATAACAAGTGATAACCAGACACCTGGGTAAAGAAATGATGCCAGACTGATTGGCACTTCTTGTAAAAACCCAGTGATGGTGCTGCTCTGGAGAGCATCAGGCTGACAGCAACACCTGTGTTGGAGATTTGCTGCTGCTCTGGCTGACACCCTGTGGTCAGATCAGTACCTCCTACTGACAGCTTTGCATTCTCCACTGACACTGCATCAGACCTGCTCCCCAAGTTCATTCATTAAAAGATATTCACCTGTGGTCCAGAAGCTCTTGAGCCGTGGGAATTTAAAGAGTCTGATAACCTCCACCTTAAAATGTATTATGTATCCTAACCTGGTTATTGTGCATTGGTCATATTGGAAGCTGCAAATAAATTGCACTGAACATTCAAATAATAATAATAATTTGAAAAGATTAGAATATTTCTTTAAATTGAATTACTGTAATTTAACTTACCATTTTAATATTGGACATTTTTTTTCCTGATTTCAACCATCAATTTGCTTCAACATTTTTCAGATTTTTATATAAAGACCAGGATATCTATGCATCCTGATTTCTAATCTGGCTTTTTCCTTCTACTGAAAATGCCATAAGATAAATCTCTACAGATGGGACTGTAGAATGAAAGGAAGTGAATTATGAGAGAATTCTTGGTATACATACAAAATTATTTTCCCAAAGTTTGCTACTTATACTGCTACTGAAAGTACTTGCATGGACCATTTTCTGGAGAACAAAAAAAAAAGGTTTACTATTTCTAATTGTATAAACATTACTTTATTTGTCCTAGTTTTCTTTTCTATGGTTGATAATTAGGTTGAATATTGTCCTCTATGTTTATTTAGTAAATATTTTCTCTTGTGTTGTCTGTCTTTAACTTTTGTGTAAACTATCTCTGGAATTTTGATTGTTTGCTCTTTGTTTGAAATCTTAATAGATTGTATAATTAACACTTTCTCCTTCAGATTTTCTGCAAATATTTTTCTAACTTGAGGTTTTGCTTTTTGTTTTTGTTATGTTATGTTTATTTTCACTGAGGGTAGATTTCCACATGGTCCTTGAAAAAAATCTTAATGAAATTTTCTTCTCTGATTTGAATATTTTGTCTTTGTTTCATAAGTCTGATACATTGTCTTAGGGCTAAGACATGGAACAAATTTATAATTAAAAGTATTAACCAATTTTTTTCAAAACACTTTATTTTAAAGTTACTAAAATTTGTCACTTGCCATCTTGCCTCCTATTCAATCACCACATATTTTTGGAGCACTTAAAGACCAGGCAGTGATGAAGACATAGTGATAAATTTGGGTACAGTTCTTGCCCTTGTGAAACCTATCATCTAGTGGTTAAAACAGACATTGAACAAAAATAATAATGTGATGAATGCTGATCCCAGGGGAGTTACAATTCCTAGAGAAGAATACTTCAGGGGATGCTAATTCAGCCTCAGGGTCAAGAAAGACCTCGGGGACATCAGTCTGCAGCTTCATTTCCTGTACCACATGCAAAATGGATAGGTATGTGCTGTTTTGTAAATCAGACTAATCTGGAAAGAAAGAGTTTCATGAGGAAGTAACGTTTCAGATGAGATCTGAATGACGTGTAGGCATTGCTCAGGCCAGAATGAAAGAGAGAGTATTCTAGAAAGAAGAAAGGATAGTGCTAATTTCCAGAGGGAAGAAAGCCTTGGAGGTCACAGTCCAGTGGTCTTGGAACAGAATCTGAAGGAAGGTGTGGAGTTTGGGAGACTGTAATAATCTAATTGCCTAAAACCAGAGAAAAAAGTTGCATTACCTATAGAGAAACAAACATAATATCTTTAAAGTACTGAAAGAAAAGAGTCAATCTAGAATTCTATACCCAATGAAAATGTATTAAAAAACAAAGAAGGAAGAAGGGCATCTTTAGAATACAAGAGCAGAAAGAGCTATATTATAAGAAATGTTAATGAAAGCCTTCAGGTAGAAGGAAGATTGTAACAAAGGGCAATCTGACTACATGAAGTAATGAAGAACCCTGGAAAGGGTAAATATGTGGTAAAAAATTTAAAAAAACTTTTTTATTTAAAAATATTTTAAAAGTATAACTAGACATTTAAAACAAAAATAATAATGTTTATAACATATAAAAGTAATATGTATGGCAAAATAATACAAAAGCTAGGAGGACAAAAATGGAAATATGCTACTGTAAGCTGTATAAAACTACTCATAAAGTGGTATACTATTACTTGATGGTAGACCCTGGTAAGTTAAGAATATACACTATAAACCTTAAAAGGACCTACAAAATTAAAGACACAAATAGGAGTTATAGCTAGTAAACAAACAAAGGAGATAAAGTACTTAAAAAAAAGGCTCAATTAATTCAAAAGCAGAAAGAAAAAGAGGAAAAGGGTATCAAAGAAAAGATGAGGCAAACAGAAAACAAATAGCAAAACTGCAGATTTCCACCAATCTTTCATGAGCGCCCACACAGCTATTAAAAGCTCTGCTTGTGTTTCTTCTCCGTGAAACAGGATGTAAAACCAAACCTGCAGGGATGTTGTCAGGATTAGAGAGAAAATGCATTTAAAACTCAAATCACAATATCGCAGTGGGAAAAAAAAGTTCTGCTGGATTTTTCTCCCAGCAATAGCGTCTCACTAACCCATGCCCGGAATTGAAAATGCCTCTACCAAAGAATTCAATTCATCTCCACTCCTGATCTCCCAAGAAGGCTTATCTGCCTCCAGAATTCAGTTCCTTTAGAATCTTTGCATATAAAGTTCTCTGATATTTTAAACACAGAAGCTATGGTGGGTTGGTGCGTTGTTCTACATATTACTTGAAGTGTCATTCCTTCCCCCAGCATTTCTTTATCTCAGTTAGCATAACATAGTGAGCATAATAAAAAAGAATGTTCCCTGGCAGCTCAGCTAGCCATGGAACACTTTGAAGTTGAGGGAGGGGACTCACTGTCCATTATAAAGGACAAACTAATTGTGTATAGGTGAAGGGGCTGAGAGATTAAGGGAGTTCATTTATAAAATCGTGGTCTTTGGTGAGAATGAGTCATCCAGGAGGGGCACCTGAATTTAGAGTATGAAATTTATTGGGTGGGAGTCACAGGTACAGATACAAAAAGTGAAAGAACGGCTTTAGCTGAGGAGAGCAGTTGGCCTCATCTGAAGCCTTCACGTACAACATATTTTGGGGTGGAAGTGAAAAGCGCAATCCAAGAGGAGGTGCGAATCTAACTCTCATGGCAGGAGAAGGTATGAGATGTGTACATTCAGAAACAGGGCGGAAGAGAATTTCTAGAACACTTTAATGTTTTTCCTCCCCTAGGGAATAGAGATTTAAAAAATGAGTCTCTATAGTCTTTTGGTGAAAGAAACGCAGATGACAAGGGAGCTCTTCCCAGATGGCCTTGGCTGTTTTCATTGAGGCATCATATGAGTTCTCCGCTGGGAGACAGTGGTCAGGGAGGGGATAAGCATGGTGCAGGAACCCAGCATATGTGGACAGTCTTGGGCTGGCTTCCCACAGGAGAGGATGAAGATGAAACAAGCTAATATCAATATATTTAGTTATCTGAATCAACCAGTTCTAGCAACACTGGAAGTTGGAGGGGGACCCAGGGAATGGGGAGAGTGAGTGAAGTACTCTCTTCCAAGTGGCCTAACTTGAACGTGACCATACATAGTGGCCCATTGGCGACCCTGCGCTTCTACGGCTTAGTGGGTAGAGCGCACACATTTTGAACATCTCACCTATTCCAGACCAAATGTATGTATGTGAATACACATATGTATATTTATTATTTGCATTGCGTATGGACAAAAGTATATATATATTCATTTAATTTACCTTAATTATATTATCCAACTTCACAAATTTCTTCAAAGGAAATTCTTCTATCTTCCCTTCATCCTTGAGGAATGGAGGCTCAAAGGTAAAGAAAATGCTTCATGTCACAGCAATGACATTTTCTGGGTTCAAATCTACATATGTTTAATATAAAGCTGTCTCTTTTGCTGACCACAAGGCACTGTCACTCACCTAATTAGTCTGTTGGTAATCCTATTGCTTTTTTCCCAGAAGTCTCTTTGGCATGAAAGAGAATACATTTTATTTTGCCTGTGTGACCACAATCCCTATGATTCTGCATTTGTGAATTGGAAGGTACCAAACAGTTCACAAGAACAAGAAAGTGATAATTTCCATGAATTTGCTCATTATATTTAGTTCATAATAGTGAAATTATACAATCTTTGTCCTTTTGTGCCTGGCTTGCTCCACTCAACATAATGCTCCCTCAACTTGCTTGGCACAGCAAGGAGAGTTGCCCTTCTCAGGTGTGCCCTCTGGTCCTTTTGGGCCCTCCCCAGGGATTTCCTCCTTACCTCTGCCTGTTCAGGGTGATCACCGTGTGTGGACCCTCCTCTCACTTCATTAAGCTGTCACCTCATACCATGCCTCCTGCCCGCTTCTTCCTCTGGCATGTAGCCACTCCCTTTACTCTGCTCCTGTTCTGATACCTTCGGCTGGACAGCCTCCTTTTGCAGATGCCATCGTCCACCTGCGGTCAGGGACCCTCTGCATGGATACCTTCTCATCCTACTTGAGCTTTGACAACCTGGGATGAGCCACCTATGTGGGGGGAGGGCCTTCTGACTCTGCATGGGGTCTTCCTACTTGTTGACCCTTCCTCACCCTACTCAGGCTCCAACACTTTATGCCCCCAAGTGAAGAAGCCCTCCATAACTTACTTGGACTTTTAAATCTTCTCCTCCCCCAATTCAGGCTCCAACACTCTGTACCAGTCAGCCCTCCTTGGTGGGATATGCCATTCTCTCCTTATTTAGGTTCTCATAACCTGGGCCAATGTCCTATGCAGACGCTCTCTTTACCCAACTCAGACCCAGTATAGAACTCTGACCTGCTTCCCTGCATGGATGCCCTTCTCACCTTCTTACTTCACCTGGGGTTGGACAACCCACCATGAGGCTTACCCCAGCCTGGATGCTCAGCCCACCCCACTTGGCCTCCGACATCCCATACCACTCCTTAGTGGCTGTCCTCCTCATCCCATTTGGGTCCCAACATGATTTTTAGTGGAATTGAGTTTACTTTATAGATTAATTTAAATACAATGCAAATAATATATATTAATATTGTTTGAATTACAATATTGGGAATATGTATTATAATATAATTATAATTCTTATTAATATTTAAAATATTAAGTATCTTGCAAAAGAATATGTTATTTTCTATTTTTTTAAAAGATTTATTTATTTATTTATTTCTCTCCCCTTCCCTCCCCACCCCCTTGTCTGTTCTCTGTGTCTATTTTACTCTGTGTTCTTCTTTGTCTGCTTCTGTTGTTGTCAGTGGCATGGGAATCTGTGTTTCTTTTTGTTGTGTCATCTTGTTGTGTCAGTTCTCCGTGTGTGCTGTGCCATTCCTGGGCAGGCAGCACTTTCTTTCACACTGGGCGGCTCTCTTTACGGGGTGCACTTCTTGCACGTGGGCCACCTCCACATGGATCAAGGAGGCCTGGGGTTTAAACTGCGGACCTCCCATGTGGTAGACAGATGACCTAATCACTGGGCCAAGTCCGCTTCCCTTATTTTCTATTTATGCAAGTTTATTTTTATAATTTTCAGTAAAGGTTTTCTATTTTCTTCATATAATTTTATATTTGCTTTTAAAATAAATTTTTATTTTGGGATAGGTTTAGATTTACAGAAAAGTTGTGGAGATAGTATAGGGAGTTTCCATACACCCTATACCAGTTTCTCCTATTATTAAATATACCTCAATATAGTAAGTTACATGTGTCAGGATTAATGAATAAATATTGATGCATTATTATTAACTGAAGCCCATACTTTATTCATATATTTTGCCTGTTTTTAATTGGGGTTGTTTGTCTTTCATTGTTGAGTTCTCAGGTTTTTAAAAAATAGTTTGATATAAATCCTTTATCAGATATATACTTAGCAAATATTTTCTTCCAATCAGTGGCTTGTCTTTCCATTTTCTTGACAAAGTGTCTTATGCAGAACAAAGTTTTATTTTATTTGAATGAAACCCAACTTATCATTTTTCTGTTTTATAGATGATGCTTTTGATATTGTATCTAAAAACTCATCACCAAACCTAAGCATATGTAAATTTTCTCCTATACTTTCTTCAAGAAGTTTTATAATTTTGCATTTTTAGGTGTGTGATTCACTTTGTTAATTTTTGTGTAAGACGTAAGGTCTGTGTCATATATGTTTCTGCATGTGGACATCCAGTTGTTCCAGAGCATTTGCTGAAAGGACTACCCTTTCTCCATTGAATTGCATTTGTGCCCTGTCAAAAATTATCCTCTATTTGTATGGATCTACTTCTGTGCTTTCTATCCTGTTCCACTGATCTATGTGCCTATTCTTTCACCAATACCCTGCCATGTTGATTAGTGTAGCTTTATAATAAGTCTTGAAATAAGGTTGTGTGAATCCTTTAACTTTGTTCCTTTTCCAGTATTATTTTGGTTATTCAAGGACTTTTGCATCCTCCCATAAAATTTAGAATCCATTTTTTAATATATACAAAACATCTTGCTGGGATTTTGACTGGGATTGGGTTGAATCTATAGTTCAATTTGATAAGAGTTGACATCTTAACAATATTGAGTCTTCCCATCCATGAACACAGAATATCTCTCCATGAATTAAATCTTTGATTTCTTTAATGAGAGTTTTGCAGTTTTCTGTATATAGATCCTATAAATATTTTGTTAAAGTTATATCTAAGTATTTAATTAGTTTGACTATTATTATAAAATTACATTGTTTTTTAAATTTCAAATTCTAACTTTTCATCATTGGTATGTAGGAAAACAATTGACTTTTATATACTGACCTTGTAACTTATGACCTTGCTGTACTTCCTCATTAATTCTAATTATTTCCACCCAATCTTAGGTGGAAAGCATCCAGTTTCTCAACATTATCAAGCTGAGGAAGTTCCTCTCTATTCCTAGTTTTCTGAGAGTTTTTGTCATGAAAGAGTTTTGGCTTATGTCTAATACTTTTTCTGCATCAGTTGATATCACATGAATTTTATTCTTTATCCTGTTACTATGGTGGACCACACTGATTGCTTCTTGAATGTTGAAACTGCTTTGCATACTTTAGGTGGATCTCACTTGGTCATGATGTGTAATTATTTTTATCAATTATTGGATTCTATTGGCTAATATTTTGTTGAGGATTTTCATGTTTATGTTCATGAGAAATGTTGGTTTGCAGTTTTTTTCCTTTTAATTACTTTATCTTATTAGTCTGTGACAGCAATTGAGAGACATTCAAACATGTAAAGAATCAGAAATTTTATTAGTTATTCATCCTAAAAATACTAGTTGAAGTATTTATAGCAATTATAAACCTTCCCAAGAGTAATTCAAGTATGGGGAAGTGATGATATGGAAGATATGGTGAGCAAAAAAAATCTCTGAACTATATAGTTAGACTAAATATTATTATGAGGTAAAAACATGAAAATGCTGAAATATGCATTATGCAAAACAATAATTAGAACAATTATATGTAAAATTCCAGATTATTTCAGCAACTAGCAGGAAGGTAGAGTTGAAGATAGAGGATGGTATAGGTGATAGAAAGGGAAACATACACTTATGAAAAACTTTATCTTATGCAAGCCTTACCAATTGAAAGGATTTTTTAAGGTTGATAGAAAAATATAGGTTCAAAAATTTTAATTTAAATATAAACCTGAAAAATTTGTCATAAAAATTTCCTTTTGTTGATAATTTATATCCTTTTTTTGCTCAATATTATATCATAAATGTTTTTACACAAAGCACCAAATAATCAGGGTATATGTAATTTCTAATGGTCATATAATATTCTAGTATATTTATAACTCAAAATTTATTTAATCTTTTTTCACATATTGGGAATCTACCTTCCTTTCAGTTTTTTACTATTATAAATAATACCTAAGTAAAAATAACTTATTCATTAAGGGGAATGCTTCTATTTTATTTATTTTGAAATAATCCAAATCACTTCCATACTGAATTCTGAAAGTGAAGGAAAAGATAGCTAAATGTATACTTATACATACAGTCATACCAGTGAAATAGTCAAATTTGAGATCACTGGGTCTTAGACTGGAAATTACCTTAAAATGAACCTAGTTTTAACCCTCACAAGATGGCAGAAATCTGTCTACATCAGTGGTTGCTAATCACCCTACTTCTGCTCCAAATCCTCCCTCCTGGATGGAGCACTTTATTTTGAGGCCACACAGGTTATTTTTGGACAATTTAATTTACTAAAAAGTTACATTCCACTGCATAGATATGGCTGTGACCATTCTTCCCTGTGGAACAACAAAAAACATGTATATGCTCCTTTCCTATGACAACTTTTCAAGGATTTATAAGCTACAGTTTGTGTGTCTTCCTTGCTCCAGGTTATATAACCCTATGTTCCTTCAGCCATTTCCCCACTTACTTTGTTAACATCATTATAAACGTGTTGTTGAAGAAATTGCTCAGGAATGTGAGGTTCTTTCTGGCAAATCAGGGGCCTTCTATGCGTTGTGCTTCTGGTTGCTGACTTTGCCTGGCTCTGCAGGGACCGAAGCCTTCTCTGTCATTTAGGAGGCAGAAGACTGAAGTTGTTAAGATCATGGATTCTGGATTTAGACAGTCTGGTGTTGAGATGCAGATTTGTCAAGCAGTACCTCACGACCTTGGAGAAGTCACTGTACCTCTTTAAGTCTCTGTTTCCATGTCTGCAAAATGTGGAATATAAAAGTTCCTACCTGATATTGTTATTCTGAGAATTAATGAGGACATAAATACAGAACATTTTACATTGTTATGGATGCGTAATAGATAAACAATAAGAGTGCTTACTATTTTTATTATATTGACAATTTAAAATATGAATCTAGCTATGATAGAAAGAGAATGGTTTTGGAGTTGGGCACACATGGGCTAGAATCCTAGTTTTCTGACTGGTAGCATGGCAACTTTGTGTACTCTATTTAAGGTGTAAAATTGTTATTATAACTGTCTTGCAGAGCTGGTAGATGATAAGGGTTAAAGAGTGCTTATCATGGTTATTAACATTTAATAAGCACTCTGTAAAAGACACTTAACATTATTATATTTGATTATGAATCTGCAAATCCATTGATGCTACAAATAATTGCTTTCTGCTGGTGTTGGTAAATAAAACAGAAATATAATCATTCTGGTTCAATATGAAGCTATAAAAATCAATAGAAAGAGTATCAAAATGAATTACTGCTATCCAAGTATGAAATCTATTTCTTAATAAGTTGGGGTAAATCATATGGATGGCTTATATGAGACAAAAATATATCTTAATGAATTTGATTACACAAAGTTTTGACAAGTCATTTAAGAATTCCATCTAAATTAGAGGAGGCTCATGTTTTTGATAAGTGTATTCAAGTCAGTTTAATTCAGCAGGCACTTTCGCAGACCAAAAGGCCATGAGAGACACAAGGATGAGTAATTCACAGCTCTGATAAGACCGAGTTTCAGTTCAAATTCATTCCCATTTTATGCATGTGCTATATCCTCTGAATGAGATATTCTTTTTCCAGCTCTTTACATGGACGGCTCTTTCTCATGGTCAAGTTTTAGATCAGATGTTAAGCCTTCTAAAAATCTTTCTCTTTGCCCACCTCAAATAAAGCAGTCCTCCCTGTCAGTCCCAACCCCCTTCTTTTGCATTATCCTCAGTTTTAGCACTCTATTTCCCACTTTGCTTAGTCCTTCTCAAGTACTTTTATTTACCTGTATATTTATTTTAACCTGCCTCCATTTTTCAGAAAGTAAGTTTAATACAGGTAGAGACCTGACTGTGAGGTGCATCTCCAGTGTCTAGCACAGTTCTGGCACCCAGTAAGTGCTCAATAAACATTTGAATGACTAGATGCGTGACTATGGTTAGAGTTCTCTCATGTAAACTGTCTATCTTTCTATTCAATGCTTATGACAAAATATAAAAAGACAATAATCATTAAAAAAGTCAGGACTGATAGCCTAGAACCAGAATACAGTAGAGATTTCCATTAAAATTGGATCGATAAAACTGACTAAGGAATCATAATCGGTAGGGCACACACACTATTCCATGTAACAGAATAAAATACTGGTCAGGATGTGAGAAAGTAAGAAGGTCTTACTTTCTACTCTTCGTCATCACTTTCCTACTCTGCTGTCACACGTCTGCATTCTAGTTCAGAAATGAAAAATTAGAAATGAGCAGAAAAGAGTATAGCCACCATCTCTCATATGAGTATTAGTTTGACGTGGAATTAGAGCAAAAGCAATGTTTATATGGGTGCATAAGATTGACATATCTTAAATCACATGCTTGTTTCAGAATCCAGGGAACCAGATAATCGTAGGTTTACGTTGGACCCTATCTTTGGAAATTATAATTAACAATGTGGGAAACTGCCAAAATATCTAGTAAGCTTTTAAAAGACATTGAAATGTCATGTTTAACAGATATCTGCAACACTTACAAAGGAAGAAAAAACAGACTGGAGTCAGGTTTCTTTTTGCAACACCAAAAGATAATAGAATATTGTTTATAGCATTTGATTTTGATGGAAAGTATTTTTGACCCAATAATTCTAATCCCAGTCAAACTGGCATTCTTTTCTTCTTTGAAAACAAGAAAAGGACATCTAAAACCAGCAGGGGTTTAGTAAATAAACCTGTGTCTATTTTTCAGAGAAACTATTTAAAATTGAATACAGGTACATAAAGGGAATTGTACACCATGATTAAATATGGCTTATTGAAGGGATGTTAGGATAATTTTTCTTTTTTAAAATTTATTTTTAAGGAAGTTTTAGATGACCGAGATGCTACATAGAAAATACAGGGGATTCCCACATACCCCACCACCTCCTGCTCTCACATTTTCCCCTATTATTAACATCTTACATGAGTGTGGTACATTTGTTACAACTGATGAACAAATATTGAAGCATTGTTACTAACCATGGTCTAGAGTTTACATCATGGTTTATACCTTGCACATTAGAATTGTATAGATTTTGACAAAATGTGTAATGTCCTGTTATTGCAAAATCATGCAGAACAATTCCAATGCCCTATGTTCCACCTATTCCTCTCTCCCTTCTCCTCCCCTCAGAACCCTTGGTAACCACTATCTTTATATCAATGTTACAAGTTCTTCTGTTACAAAAACAATAAATCTACTTTGGCCCATAGTTGCATTCCCCCCTTACGTTTATTCATTCCTGAATCTTGAGGATTTTGGGATGGTGATGCCCAATCTGCTTCAGATTAAGAGGGAGCTTAGATCTTATGGAGAAGATAGAAGGAATTGTTTTGCTTGCGGTTGTAGATACTCTTTTTGAGATGGGGGTTGTCCATCATCATCATCATCACCATTTAGTTAGTTGTCCTGGGTGAGTCCAAGGAACTGGAGAGTAGGTGCTGGCTGCAACTCTGCTGAAATTCAGGGTTCAACCAGCATATGAACAAACAAAAGACAAGTATCTGGAACATACATTTATTGGGCATGGTGCTAATTATAGGTTCAAATAAAAGGGGTAGAGAATCATGTGTAGGAAAATTATAGATGAGACTAACTTTGTTACAGTGGGGAATATGTTATGATTAACCTATTGGTTACCACTGATGGGGTGCTAATTTCATGGGGTTGTGTGACTTGCCTATTTTGTCCAGATGTTTCTGGAGCCTTCAGGAGCATCCCTATTTGAGGTTTTGTTTACTGTGGCAGACAGTGAGATCCTCCTGAGATATGCACAAGTGTATCCTCTTGAATTACCTCCCAACTCACTTTAAAATGTCTTAGTCATAAACACTCTTTTGTATTTAACTTCTTCCTGTTTTGGTCAAGATCTTTTTCCAAATGTGTCACTGGTTGGCACTTGGTAATAATCCCTCGGTTCCAGGGAGATTCATCCCCAGGAGATATGTTCCATGCTGGGGGGAAGGTAGTGAGTTTATTTGCTGCGGTTGGCTTAGAAAGAGACCACATTTAAGCAGTAAGGAGGTTTTCAGGAAGTAACTTTTAGGAAGTAGATATTATTGGGCTAAATTTCAATTTTACAAGAATAAGTTTCATAAGTACAAGCATTAACATCAAGGGCTTCATGTATTGGCATGTTGTCTTTTAACAGGCACTGCCTATGTATTCTAGAGATTCTTGACACTCTATTAGAGATCACAGGAATCCCCAGAACGGGAATTTAATATTTTGTTGGTTATTGTCTGGGTCTCCACCCACTGAGATAATACCCAATAACCACATGAACACATTCATATTCCATAGAGGCATGTCTCAGATACACCTTTCACCACTGACACCCTGCAGCAGTGGCCCTCCCCTGCCATAGTTGCCAAAAGAACACTTCCACAATTGTATTTTCAGCCATAGTTCTGTGAGGAACTCTGCAGAGTTCCTTGAGCTCTATGGATACCCCAAGCCAACCTCCTCAACCCTGCTCACACTCACAGTCCAGCATTGTTGGCGCAATTGACATCACTGCCCTACCATCACTGTCATTCACTGCCAAATCTCCCCCATCCACCTTATCATGTGTTCTTCCCAGACTGAGCATATTCCTACTCTCTACTTACATTTTATCTCCTGGCAAACTATATTTCAGACTCTTCCTCTGTGAGTCTGCTCAATATCCTCATATCAGTGAAATCATGCCATATTTGTCCTTTAGTGACTGACTTACTTCACTCAACATAAGCTCTTTAAGATTCATCTGTGTTGTTGCATAAGTCAATATTTCATTCCTTCTTACAGCTGAGTAGTAGTCTATTGTATGTATATACACATTTTGTTTATCCATTCATCCATTGATGGATACTTGGGTTGCTTCCAACTTTTGGAAATTGTGAATAATGCTGCAATGAACATTGGTGTGCAAGTGTTTGCATCCTTGCTTTCAATTCTGGGTTTATTTATAGTAGTGGGATTGCTGGATCATTTGGCAATTCTATGTTACGTTTCCTGAGGAACTGCCAAACTATCCTACACAATGGCTGCACCATTCTACATTCCCACAAGCAGTGGAGGAGTGTTCCTATTCTGGCACATTCTCTCCAACACTTGTAGTTATCTGTTTTTTAATAGCAGCCAATCTAATAGGTGTAAGATGATATCTCATTTTAGTTTTGATTTCCATTTTCCTAATAGGTTGTGATATTGAGCATGTTTTCATGTGCTTTTTGGTCATTTGTATTTCCTCTTTGGAAAAGTGTTTATTCAAATCTCTTGCCCATTTTTAAAAATGGGTTGTCTTTTTATATTTGAGATATAAGATTTCTTTATATATGCTGGTTATTAGGCTCTTTTCAGATACTTGGTTCCCAAATATTTTCTCTCATTGAGTAGGCTGCCTTTTCACTTTCTTGACAGTTCCTTTGAAGTGGAAAACTTTTTAATTATGAAAAGGTCTCATTTATCTATTTTTTCTTTCATTACTCATGCTTTGGGTATAAAATTTATGAAAACATTTCCTACTACCAGATGTCTAGATACTTTCCTACATTACCTTCTAGGAGCTTTATGTTCTCGCTCTTATATTTAGGTCTTTGATCCATCTTGAGTTAATTTTTGTATAGGGTGTGAGGTGGTGATCTTTCATTGTTTTGGATATGGATACCCATTTCTCAAATTCCCGTTTGTTGAAAAGACTATTCTGTTCCAGTTGAATGGGTATGATGTCCTAGTCAAATATCAGTTGGTAAAATATGCATAAGTTTTTATCTGAACTCTCAATACATTCCATTTGTTAGTACATATATTCTTTTGCCAATACCATGCAGTTTTGACCACTTTAGCTTTGTAGTATGATTTAAAGTCAGGTAGCATGATTTCTCTGATTTCATTTTTCCTTTTCAAGATGTTTTTGGCTATTCAGAGTCCCTTACCCTTTCAAATAAATTTGATAATTGGCTTCCCCACATCAGTAAAAAATGCTATTGGAACTTTTATAGGGATTGCATTGAATCTGTAAATAGATTTGAGTAAGATAAACATCTTCATGATATTTCATCTTCCAATCCATAAGCATGGAATATTCTTCCATTTATTTGGGTCTTCTTTGATTTCCTTTAGCACTGTTGTGTACTTTTCTATGTACAAGTTCTTTACATCCTTGGTTACATTTATTTTATTCCTAGATATTTGATTCATTTAATTGCAATTATAAATGGAATTTTTTCTTGATTTCCTTCTCAGATTGCTCATTATTAGTGTACAGAAATGATACTGATTTTTTTCGTATTGATCTTATATTCTATCACTTTACTGAACTTATTTATAAGTTCTAGAAGCTTTATTGTACATTTTTTGGAACTTTCTACATATAAGATCATGTCATCTGCAAATAGTGAAATTTTTACTTCTCTTTTCCAATTTGGATGCTTTTTATTTCTTTTTCTTGCCTAAGTGCTCAAGCAAACACTTCTAAAATAATGTTAAATTACAGTGGTGACTGTGGACATCCTTATCTTGTTCCACATCTTAAAGGAAAGCAGTTAGCCTTTCACCATTGAGTGTGATGTTAGCTGTGGGTTTTTCATATATGACTTCTATCATTTGAGGAAGTTTCCTTCTAATTCCATCTTTTGAATGGTTTTTTTTTCAAGAAAGGATGCAGTATTTTGTTGAATGCCTTTCTGTGTTGATAGAGATGAATATGTGTTTTTTTCCCTTTGACCTGTTAATGTGCTGTATTACATTGATTGATTTTCTTATGTTGAACCATCCTTGCATACCTATGATAAAACCCACTCAGTAATGGTGTAAATTGGATTGATGTATTGTTGAATTTGATTAGCAAGTATTTTGTTGAGGATTTTTGCATCTAAGTTCATTAGAGAGATTGGTCTGTAGTTTTCTTTTCTTCTAGCATCTTTATGTGCCTTTGTTATTAGGGTGATTTAGCATCATAAAATGAGTTATGTAGTGTTCTCTCCTCTTCAGTTTTTTGGAAGAGTATGAGCAGGATTGATATTAGTTCTTTCTGGAATGATTGGTAGAATTCACCTATGAAGCCATTTGGTCCTGGGCTTTTCTCGTTTGGGAGGTGGTTCTTGTTGCTTTTTAAAATAATAATATATATATATATATACACACACACACACACATACACGTATATAATTTTTTAAAAGATACTTAGATTACAAAAATGTTACACAGAAAATATAGGGATTCCCATTTGCCCCACTCCTCACACGTCCCACACCCTCCCACATAAACAACATCCTTCATTAATATGGAGCATTCATTGCAATTGATAAATGCATCTTGGGACATTGCCACTGAATGTGGACAATAGTTCACATAGTAGTTTATACTCTCTTTCACACAGTTCTGCATGTTATGGGAAGATATAAAATGGCCTACATCTGTTGTTGCAATGCCATTCAGGATAATACCCAAGTCCTGAAAGAGCCCCTGTATTACACCTGTTTTTCCCTCTCTCTGCCCCAGAGTCTCCAGTGGCCACTGCTTCCACATCAATGTTGTAATTTCTTCCATTGCTAGAATCACAGATCTATAGTAGAATATCACTAAGTCCACTCTAGTTGTTTGGGAGATTTTTTGAAGGTTAATTCAATCTCACTACTTGTGATTGGTCTGTTGAGTGCTTATATTTCTTCTTTTGTCATTGTAGGTTGCTTGTGTGCTTCCAGAAATTCATTCATTTCATCTAGATTGTCCATCTTGTAGGCATACAATTTTTCAAAGTAGTCTCTTATGATACTCTTTATTTCTATGGGGTCAGTGATGATTTTCCCTCTCTCATTTCTGATTTTTCAAATTTGCATCATCTCCCTTTTTTCTTAGTTAGTCTAATTAAGGTATGCCAATTTTATGAATCTTCTCAAAGAACCAGCTTTCATTTTGTTAATTCTTACTAGTGTTCTTTTTATTCTCAATTTCATTTATTTCTTCTCTAATTTTTGTTATTTCCTTCCTTTTGCTTGCTTTGGGTTTTGGTTGTTCTTTTTCTAGTTCCTACAGGTATGCAGTTAGGCCTTTGAGTTTAGCTCTTTCTTCTTTTTTAATGTAGGGCTGTACATTTCCCTTTCAGCACTGATTTAACAGCATCTCATAAATTTTCATATATTGTGTTCTCATTTTCATTAACTTCGAGATAGTTACTGATTTCTTAGACAATTTCCTCCTAGACTCACTGATTGTTTGAGTGTTTTAGTTAACTTCAATTTATTTGTGCCTATTCCAGTACTCCATCCTTTATTGATTTATAGCTTCATTCCATTGTGTTCAAAGAAAGTGCTTTGTGCAATATCAATCTTTCTCAGTAATTTGAGATTTGTTCTATGACGTAGCATGTGGTCTATCCTGGAGAATGATTCATGAGCACTTGAGAAGAATGTATATATTGCTGCTTTTAGGTGTAATGTTTTGTATAAGACCATCGGTTTTAGTTTCTCTGTCATATTATTAAGGTCTTCTGTTTCTTTATTAAGCTTCTGTTGAGATGTTCTGTCTAATGGTGATAATGGTGCATTGAATCCCCACTATGATTGTAGAGGCAACTATTTCTCCCCTTAGTTTTGCTGCTATTTGTCTCAAGTATTACTAGAAGGAAAGCTAAAAACTGTAACATGGGACTGTATAAAATTTGAAACCTCATGCAAAAGATGAATAGGGGTGATATTGCATATATAAGACTATTTTCACAAAACAGAAATGCAAATAAACAGAAAGGCAGAAACAGAATAGCAGCTATGTATGGCAGGGGAAGCATAGAGAGATAAAGAGGTGATGAGTGTTGACACCAGCTCAACATAATGAACAGCTTGAACAGGAGGTGCTGCAGAACTTAAGAAAGAGACACAAGAAGTAAGAAAAGATGGGAACAGGGGACTCAAAGCCTCAAGGACTAAGAGCCTCTACCCAAGCTTCCATACCGCATTTATTGAATATCTCAGAGATGGGAGTATAGTTACTTTTTATTATTTTAGATAACATTTTGCCAGAGCTATTGTCAGACTCATGGATCCAAAGGGTATTGGGAGTGAAAGACAAAGAGAGATTGGGATCAGGGCATCTGAGAGCACTGAATCCTCAATCTCATCAGACAAGTTTATTGATCTCAGGGGCTTCTTTATATACCCCAAGCATTCGGGAGAACAAGCAACTATCCTAGTTAGCTATTCCCATTATTTCAACCTGTGTAATACACAATACACAACCAATCCAAGGTCCACAGAGAAAAGGTGGCATTGGAGTGGGAAAAGTGGACATGGTGGCTGATGGGTATGGGGAATGGCAGGAAGAGATGAGATGTGGAGGTGCCTTTGGGACTTGGAGTTGCCCTGGATGGTGCTTCAGGGGCAATCACCGGACATTGTAAATCCTCCCAGGGCCCACTGGATGGAATGGGGGAGAATATGGGCCATGATGTGGACCATTGACCATGAGGTGCAGAGATGCCCAAAGATGTACTTACCAAATGCAATGGATGTGTCATGATGTAGGGAGTGAATGTTGCTGGGGGGGGAGTGGTGGGGTGGGGGTGGTGGGGTTGAATGGGACCTCATATTTTTTTTAATGTAATAGTTTTACAAAATCAATAAAAAAAAAACTACGATTATCATTCAAAGTACAGAATTTCAATGTTCTATTATATTGTTAAGAAATCTTGTTGCCCATAAATCTTGTTGCCCAGGTTGCCTCGTTCTACCTAGTCCTCATTCCACCTGAATGTATACATCTTGCTTGATTCATGACCTGCATGTATAGCTACGGAGACAGCATGTCTCGGTGGTCAAGAAAGTAACTTGCTTCCATGGAAACAACCTACCTTTGTTTCCCACAAGCTATCTTGTCCACATTTTCCCCATGTATGCCATGCAAGGTTTAAATGTTTCTTTCTGAAAACAATTATGGATAGTTCAGGACAGTGTTTCATATGAAAGGACCTGATGTTCTAAGGTCCATACCCTCATTTATGTTATGGAAACATTTTAACCTCCAGCCATATCTCCACAGATGAGGTTTTTTGTTTGTTTGTCTTTTATTATTATTATAACTGGAATAATAAAAATGCTCCTAAAATGGTTGAAACGATTATGCTGAATGCCAGAGATTGTACACTTTGGATGGATTTATGCCTTATTAATATGTCTCAATAAAATTGATTTGTTAAAAAAGCAAGCAAACAAACAAAAAACAGCATGATACTGGCTTAAAGATAGACATAAAGACCAAAGGATCAAAATTGATGGTTCAGAAAGGGACCCTCACATCTCTGGTCAAGTGATTTTTGCCAAGGCTATCACTGGGGCAGAATAATCTGTCCAACAAATGGTGATGGGAGAACTGGATATCCATAGCCAAAAGAAAGAAAGAGGACCCTTGTCCTACACCTTATACAAAAATTAACTCAAAATGGATGCAAGACCTAAATATAAAAACTAGAACCATAAAAATCCTAGAAGAAAATGTAGGGAAATCTCTCCAAGACCTGATGGTAGGGGGTGCATTCTTTTTTTTTTTTTAAGTTTTATTGGAGCACAGTCATGCTCATTCATTTGCCTACTGTCTATGTCATTTTCACGTAACAACAGCAGAATTGAGTATTTTTCTTAGCGATTTAAAAAAAAAATTATTTCTCTCCCCTCCCTCCCATTGTCTGCTCTCTGTGTCCATTCACTGTGTGTTCTTCTGTATCCACTCTCTTGTCTGTGGCATTGGAAATCTGTGTCTCTTTTTCTTGCGTCATCTTGTTGTGCCAGTTCTCTGTGTGTGTGGCGCCACTCCTAGGCAGGCTGTGTGTTTTTGCATGGGGTGGCTCTCCTTGCAGGGTGCATTCCTTGAACATGGGGCTCCCCTACATGGGGGACACCCCTGTGTGGCACGGCACTCCTTGCACGTATCATGCAGCTCATCACATGGGTCAGGAGGCCCTGGGTTTGAACTCTGGATCTCCTATATGGTAGATGGACATTCTATCAGTTGAGCCAAATCGGCTTCCTGGAGGTGCATTATTAAACCTTACACTGAAAGCGTGAACAACAAAAGAAAAAATGGTAAATGGGACCTCCTCAAACTTAAAAGTTTTTGTGATTCAAAGGATTTTGTCAAGAATGTGAAAAAGCAGTCCACTCAATGGGAGAAAATATTTGGAAACCACATATCTGATAAGGGTTTGATTTCCATGCTATATAATCAAAGACTGTAAAAAGGCAAGAAATCCAATTAAAAATGGGCAAAAGACTGACATTTCTCCAAAGAGGAAATATAAATGGCGAAAAAAACACATGAAAAATTGTTCCATATCTCTAGCTATTAGGGAAAGGCAAATCAAAACTACAATGAGATATTAACTCACATCTTATAATGTAACTATTATTATAAAAACAGAAAATTTATATATTTTTAATGTAATATTATTACAAAGTCAATTAAAAAAAACCAAAACAGAAAATAATAAATGTTGGAAAGGATGTGGAGAAATAGAAACACTTCTTCACTGTTGGTGGGAATATAAAATTGTGTAGCCTCTGAGGAGGACAGTTTGAGTGTTCCTCAGGAAGGTAAATATAGAACTGCCATATGATCTGTCAATCCCTTGACTAGGAATATATCTTGAAGAACTGAAAACAGTGACTGAACAGCCACTTGCGTACTGATATTCATAGTGGCATTACTCACAATTGCCAAAAGATGGAAGCAACCATGTCCATCAACTTATGAATGGATAAACAAAATGTGGTATACACATACAATGGAATACTATGCTGCTGTAAGAAGAAATGGTATTGGGGACACATGTGATAAAATGGATGAACCTGGAAGACATTACGCTGAGTGAAATAAACCAGACATGAAAGGACAAATATTGTGTGGTCCACTAATATGAACTAAATATGAAGACTAAACACATGGAGTTAAAATCTAGGGTATAGTTTAATAGGAGATAGGAGGGACTGAGAAGGGGTACTGATACTTAATTTATGTAAAATTTTTAATTAACTTGACTGTGAAAATGTGGCAATGGATAGAGTTGATGGTAACACATTATAGTGAGCATAACTAACACAGCTGGTTTGTAAATGGGATTGTGACTTAAAAGTGTAGTGTAGAGATGTAAATTTCAATTGGAAGAAAACAAGAGAATAATCTAGGACTGAATAACATAGTGAACCTCATGGTGGATGAGGATTGTGGTTAATATTACGAATAAAATACTGTTCTTCTATGAAATAGAAAAAAGGTACATGACTATTTCAAGGTGGTAAGAATATGGAGATGAATGGGAAAATACAGTTGATGTAACTTATGCACTATAGTTAACAGCAATATTGTAATAAAAGAAGCTACTATATTAATAATAGGTGTGCTATGGGAAAAATATACCCAATGTATACTATGGACCATAGTTAGTGGAAATGGTCTGATGATATTCTCTCATAATCTGTAACAAACGATCAACAAAAATGTAGTGTTGGTAGAGGAGTGTTGTATGGAAATTCTGCACATTATGCATTATTTTGTAAGTTTACTACTTCTCTAATAATATATATATATTAAAAATTGTTTATTCTTATAACATGTTTATATTTAAGTCCTCTAAAACACATGATAGTTTGAGCCATCATGGAATATCCCCAATAAAGGTAAACTGGCTTAATCAATCCCTGTGCACTTCCTCCTATTTGTGTCATATGCTGTAAGATATACTCTGAATGAGTCATCTCATGGATATCCGATCATGTGACCACTATTGAAACTTTGTGCACTTTCATCATAAAATTTCTTTCATAGATACTAACGTATCCTGCTAGATACAGAATGTTCATGTGTATCCTCTCAAAGAACCCTAATAGAACAGGTTGCTTTTTGGGGTGGTCATGATTATTCCACAGAGATTCTGAATGACTATGATGGATGGCTGTGCTACAAAACTTCTCTGATTAGTATGATCATTCATTTACCATCCTTTATTTATCTGTCATTCTTTATCTTCCTGTCCTGAAAACTTTCTTTGTTCCACCTTTAAATATATCATTGTAGTTTGTGTAAATCCAGAGTTAGAAAAAGTCAATATTTATTTATTATTTACTTATTTATATTTTTAATCTTTTTAAAAAAGATACATAGATGACACAAAATGTTACATTAAAAAATATAAGAGCTTCCCATATACCCCACTCCCCATACCCCCCACTCCTCCCTCATCAACAACTTCTTTCATGAGCGTGGTACATTCACTGCATTTGATGAATACATTTTGGAGCACTGCTACACAGCATGGATTATAGTTTACATATCCATTCGATTCAGTGTGTTATGGCAGCATATATAATGTCCTGCATCTGTCCCTGCAATATCATTCAGGACATCTCTAAGTCCCGAAAATGCCCCCATATCACACCATTTTTCCCTCTGCTTGCCTTCAGTAACTCTCATGGCCACTGTCTCCACATCAATAATATAATTTCTTCCATTGCTAGGGTCACAATAATTCTATAGTAGAACACCAGTAAGTCCACTCTAATCCATTTTATTCCTTCATCCTGTGGACCCTGGGATGGCGATGTCCACTCCACCTCTAAATCTAGAGGAGGCTTAGATCCCATATGGCTGATGGATGGGATTCACCTGTTTGCAGTTGTAGACTCTCTTTGGTTCTTTGATGTGGTGGTTGACCATCCTCACCTCCTTGTTAGCTGACCTGGGTAAGTCCAATGAACTGGAGAGTAGGTGTTGTAATTCTGCAATTCTGCTCATGGTCCAGGTGGCACATGGACAGTCCACAGTTTCAAGTCTCTTGTCCTGTTCTAGGTGCTGCAGAATTTACCTTTGGAGCATCCTCACCCACAGTTGCCCTGGATTTCTGTGAAAAACGCAGTAGAAATAACTTTCCCCTTCAAAAGTTATATCATTCTACTTTCAAACAGCTCTACTTTAAAAATCATGACATTAATTATATGGGTTGTCAATTTCCCAAGATGAATATGAACTATCTGCATAATTCATGTCTTTTGGTAGTCACTTACTTAAATATATCTACTGCTATGTAATTATTGTAATTATGTAAAACAGTTTGGGTGTAAAACAATATGGAAGAGTGAGGACTGTGGCAAATTCCTTAATTCTACGTAAATGCACATGCTATCATATTCCCTTTTCCACCAGTTTTTCACCTCTGACTCTCTACTCCATGTTTTCATTCAAAGTGTCTTATTCTCTGTCTAATTACATCTTTTGCATGGCTTGGATTTGGAAGAACATAGCACACTTTTTTCTCTTCACTAAGTAAAATGATTCCACTTTTAAAGCTTTTTCACATAATTATCTTACTTATTCTTTCTTTCTTGTGTGGTTTTAACTGAAGAGGAGAAATAAATCTCCTAGGAACAGCCCCAGATTCCCTCCAGAAAACTTGTGGAGAAAAAAGTGTTGTTGAAAAGTTACAAGTTTACTTTAACATGCTCGGTTTTAGACTTTTGAAGACACATGGGGCCCCATCCCTAAGTTCCCTGTTTGTGCTTTGATATAAGAGAGAAGTAGGTCAGTCAACTTTTAATGATGTCCTCTGAGATGTGCTTCCTGCTCAGGCATCAGTATTAGACTGTTCTGTATTCCTGTGGGAGGAGATTACCAGCTGGTGTGACGATAACAAGTGGAAAAGAAATTATACCTTCCTAGGTCTGTTGACCTCATTGAAACCTTCCATTTTCACACAGCTGATGGTCATGTAGACCTAAAAATTGTCCTTATCTGTTTGTTCATGAGATGGATAGGAAGATCTTAGTACTCTCTTAATATAGAGAAAAAGCTGAGAGATATGGTGGATTATTGGGAAGTGTATGAAGTTTGGAGCCTGTTAAAGTGTACTCCAATTCCCACCGGGCCACTTGCTAGCTTTGTGGCCTAGGACAATTCATATAACTTCTTTGGACTCCACTTTCCTTATTGCATAAATCATGTATCTCTTTAGATTATTGTAACAAATGCATCTGCCACAAATATGATACTTCCTGACCTACAAATAACATGAGCTGCTGAGTTGGTTGCTGTTCATCATTTTTAATTAATCTGGAATGATGAAGGGGTGTTGTTCAGAGATAGTCATAAGAATTTGCTATCCGACTCAGGAAAATCATTGCTGTTTCCTCTTTGGTTAGGGTCCCGATATTCCTAGGACAACTTTGGATTTACTAGTGGTGGCTCTCTAGAGCCTGCCCTATCGGAGCCATTCCTGACCACACTGGATCTGAGTTCCCCTTGTCCACATCAATGTCTCTGATACAGCCAACGTCCTTTTCAGAGTAAGGATGGTTCCATTTTAGGTTTCTTGAGATGCTCCTGTTTATGATTTCAGTGACTGTATACAGCATTGGTTTTCTTTCTACTTCCTGGGAAGCCTATTTACTTCTCCTTTTAGAGTTTCCCTTTTTCTTCCCTTAAAATTAGAAGTTGCTTTACTTTTTCCAAATACTGAGAAGACATTACCTATGAATAGTTGCATCAAGAGTCGTCTAATCTGCAGCACCAAACCGAATGCTCATGATTATGTTTAGCTTTCCATCTCCATATTCTGGCTGGATGCCAGCAACCTGATCACCCACTCTCACCCAAGTAAAACCCATTCATAATTAAATCCTCCTATTCCTTCTCCTTGTTTTGTATAATTTCTACCCCTCCTCTAGAGGGAGAGAAGTACTATAAAAAGTAGATGAAAGAGCTAGCACATTTAATCCTCATAAAGAGAAAACTGAGTTTCAGAGGGACTAAAGCACTGTCACAGGTTGTAGGTCAGTAAAGTCAAAGCAGAGGTTAGAGTCCTATCTAGACTGTACGACTGCTTCAGTGAAAGGGTCTGTATCCTTTAATAAACGAAAATTGAACCCTCTCATATTCCCTCAACTGCATCATGCTGAATACCCATGGCCTTAGGTATAATCAGCAGTTTCTGGTCTTCTGGTTGGTGAAAGCCCTTGGTTTCTAGTATTTACTGTCTATTACCTGTGAATATGGGGATATTCACGAGTTTCTCAGGAGGACAATGCAATACTGGGGTCAAGTCAAGGCCAAACTGTTATCCACTCTAATTCATGACCTCTTCCATAAACTCTGCAGGACTTGATCATCAGAGTCCCCTGAAATCACCTATATATCCATTTAACAGCATTGGAGAAATGCTGAGGTGAAATCCTGTTAGGAGGTCTTAACTCTCCTGCCCTCTGACATGGTTGTTTTTCTTGATTTAGAAGCAGCTGGATTTCAGGATTTTTCTCTTGCCAGTAGGCATCTGAAGGAAAAGACTGTGGTTAAAAGACTAGTTTAACCACTTACCAGTTTTATCCCTTCATTTATAAATTAAGAGCAAAAAGACATATTTTCAAGATTATTGTGTTGCTTTATGAAGAAAACAGATGTGAATAAATAACACATTACTGGCATATTTGCACTGCAGCCAAATTCTTTGGATTGTTTCTTCTTGCATTTCTTTTCCTTTTGCCGCCTTCTCCCTCTCTTCCTTATGAAGCCAGGCGTCCTATAAGAAGTCAAGAATGAAGATTTCCCTTAAAAAACTGATTTTTCTGTCTCCACAGAATTTTAATATGCAGTATTAAATAATTTTCATTCCTTAGGATTGTCCCGAGATGCTTACAGATATCTCTGCTAAGATATTGTAATTGAAAATATTTTACAAAGACTATGTATATCATAGCTACTGGTCTATCACTAAAGATCATGCTGTACCCGTGGGTATAAACTAAGGCCTGGTTCTATGTGCTCTTAATTTTCATTGTTCTTTTTCCTCTGGCCGACAAGCAGGACCAATATTTAGCTGGCACATATGAAGGTAGCAATACTTGTTGCTTATGACAGGCATTTATGCTGATTTATTGGAGCACTTGCCATAGTAGTGGTTAAATATAGTGAAAATCTCTGTTGCTCTTGAGTCATTTAGAAGTATGTTTTAAATATACCTGCACATGGAGCCTATAAAGTAATGAACTAATTGTCCTTAACTTAAATGTAGTTAAGAAAGAAAATGTGGATTGTTTAATATAATTTATTTGAAATTTGCTAATGTTTGCTTTTCAGCCCAATGTAATATAAATTTTATCTATTTTGCCCATATGCCTCAGAAGAATATGTATTTCATTGCAGTTGAGTTGTTATGCTAGTTAAATGTTTATATATTCTAATTCCTATTTATGTCTTTGTCTTTCAATACTTGAGAGAGAGATTTAGTTAAAAGAAGTTTTGAGGCATTTTATTAGGGGAATAAAGTTTAGAATTACACATCTCCCTGATGAAATGAACCTTTTATGGTAATGTAACAACCACTTTTACCTTTAATAATGCTTTTTTGCTCTTAGAACTCCTTTGTCACATATTATTTGCCTAGTATACTTTTTCCAATTTCTAATTTTAACCTGTATATTTTCTTATGCATTAGGTAAGTCTATTGTAAATAACATATTGCAAGATTAAATAAAAGGTATATCCAGTATAACAATACTATTTTTAAACTGCTGAGTTTAGCCTATTTACATTGATTATGGTTATTGAAATATCTGAATTTATTTCTGCCCTATCACTTCTTGCTTTTCATATGTTTGTGCGCCTTTTTTTTCTTCCATTGCCATTTTTAATTGATATTTTTGGTTAATTTATCTTTTTGTTATTCTGGTTTTTTCCTTTACAGGAAGTTATAAATCTACTTTCTAATTTCTGTAGTTAGTCTTGAAATGTTACAAAACAATTACACTTAAGTCTAAAGGAAAATAATATCAATCTCCCTTACAGACACTATATAGGCTTCAGAAGGCTTTAATTGCTATCATACAACACAGAACATAATTCCCTTCTGACTTACATAGTATAATTTCCTAGTGTTTTAGTTTTAGTTTACTTTTTTTTTTAACTCTACAAAACAGATGATGTGGTTGTTGTACTAGACCAGGGTTTCTCAACATAGGCACTGTTGACAATTGGGGCTGGATAATTCTTTGTTGTAGAGGGACTGTCCTGTGCATTGTAGATGTTTAGCAGCATCCGTGGTTTCTGGCCACTAGATGCTGTAGCAACTCCCCAGTTGTAACAACCAAAAATGTCTCCAGATTTTGGCTATTGTCCCCTGGGTGACAAAATTTCCTTCGATGGAGAACCATTTTGTAACACTTATTTATATTTAAATACATCTTTACCATTCTATTGTTACATCCCAGGTCAAATTTTTGGGGTCATTTTATTTCCATTAAGAGTTTCTTTAGCATTTCCTTTAAAATGGCTTCAACCTCATTTGAAAAAGAGAGCTTTGATGGGTATATAATTTTAGGTATTCTTAGTAGTTTGAAGATATTATTCTACTGACTAGATTTATATTATTGCTGTAAAGAGAATATTCTCTAAATCTGCTGTTTTTTAGTAGGTATCAAGAATCCTTTTAAGCTATTTGCTTTGTTTTTGTTATTTTACCATTTCACTGTGATGTGGTTAGGGCCATACACACACACGAACAAATTTTAATGTCTTCAGTTTGGAGATATTATGTTTCTAGAATATGACAATTCATATATTTGGTTGATTTTAGAAAATTCTCAGCAGTGTTGCTCCAAATGTTGATTTTTCTTCATTGTTTCAAATTAGCTTCCCCAGGGACTAGATTCTGAAAGGAGGAATATTGGGCAGGGAGCTTTGGGGGGAGTATTTACAGGATAAACACATGTGGGAAATGTGAGTAAATTTGGGCAAGAAACACACTTAAAACAAAGGCCTCAGCTGATTGCACAGGCAGCTCTAGAGCTGGGCTGGCTCTGCAGAACTGCCCAAATTGAGGCAAAGGATCTGGGCTTTTATACTTCTGTATCAACCAGTCATTGGATGTAGCCTGAACCTTGGAAGTGGTTGTGACCTTGGGCAAGACATGTTTTTTTGGACAAAGGCGGTCTCTGGAGAGGAGCCCAGCTGTGGGTCATCAGTTGCCAATAGTCTGAGCAGCTGGGAGGATGAGTAGTTCCGTCTTGAATGGAGAGCAGAAGGCACACCATAGTTGTCATTACATTGGTCCTTTCATTTCATGATCTGATTACTATTAGAGAAGGCCCTCACATTCTTGCCTCTTGTCTTCAATTATTTGTCTTTTGGAGGTGCATTCTGAATAATTTCCTAAGATACATTTTACAGTTTACTAATTTTTCTTTTTGTCAATGACTAATATGGAATTCAGCCACATAGTAAGGATTTATTTTGAGCATAATATAAGCTTCTGGTTATGGAACAAGAAGGCAAAAATTAATTTTCCCTATTCCTACCCCTTTAAATTCAACTAAATACCCTAGAAATTATTCAACAAGCAATCATAAAATGACTCTGAAGTATGGAAAGAAGAAAATGGACTGTTAAGGAAACTCAGGTCTTGAAGAATGTCCCCATGGTGAGATCCCTGGTTTTGGTAGATTGAATCGTGTCCCCATGAAGGTGTGTTTTGTATGGGGGAATAGCATATCAGATAGCACTCATTTCTATTCAACCATTTACTGGTAGTTATGGCCAGGGCAAACAGCCAAGAAAAAGAAATAAAATGCATCCAGATTTGAAAGGAAGAAATAACATGATCTCTATTTGTAGATGGCATGAACTTGTATATAGAAAGTCCTAAAGAATCTCTGAAGGGAAGCAGACTTGGCCCAATGGTTAGGGCGTCCGCCTACCACATAGGAGGTCCACAGTTCAAACTCCCGGCCTTCTTGACCCATGTGGAGCTGGCCCATGCACAGTGCTGATGCGTGCAAGAAGTGCCATGCCACGCAGAGGTGTCCCCCGCGTAGGGGAGTCCCACGTGCAAGGAGTGTGCCCCATAAGGAGAGCCGCCCAGCACGAAAGAAAGTGCAGCCTGCCAGCAGTGGCACTGCACACACAGAGAGCTGACACAGCAAGATTACACAACAAAAAGAAACACAGATTCCCAGTGCCGCTGATAAGGATGGAAGCAGTCACTGAAGAACACACAGCGAATGGACACAGAGAGCAGACAACGGTGGGGCGGGGGGTGGGGGGGAGTGGATGGGAAGAGAAATAAATAAAAAATAAATCTTTAAAAAAAAAGAATTTATTAGAAAACTGTTAAAACTAATAAATTCAGTAAGATTTCATGATACAACACCAATATAGAAAAATCAGTTGGATTTCTATGCAGTAGCAATGAATAACCCCAAAATGAAATTAAGTAAGCAATTCCACTTACAAGAGCATAAAAAATAATAGAATACTTTGAAATAAGCTTAATGTAATAAGCACAAAACTTATACTTTGTAAACTACAAAACACTGTTCAAATATGCTAAAAAGACCTAAATAAATGGAAATACATCTCAAGTTCAGGATCAGAATAGATAATATTGTTACAATTGCAAAACTTTCCAAATTGAACTACAAATTCAAAGCTATCCCTATCAAAATCTCAACTGGTTCCTTTTCAGAAATTGACAAACTGGCACTGAAATTCATAAAGAATTTCAAGTTACACAGCATAGCCAAAACAATCTGGAAAATATAACAAAGTTGGAGGATGAACAAATCCTGTTTCAAAAATGTACTACAAAGACACTGGAAGAAAGACAGTGTGCTACTAGCCTAAGGACAGACAAAAAATCTTAAAAATGTCTCATTATGTTCTGAGTTATATGAATATGAAGGGAATTCTTCAAAATTTCAGAGAAAGAAAGTTCCCTGGTTCCTAAGGTTTAAGCATGACAACAGAAAGAACAATTCCTTCCTTCTTCTCTTATGGGTCACAGCAGCCCCTGCTATTTCTGCTTCTTTCCAATGCTTTTTGTACATATTTATATTTCTTTACAGTACACTTTTTAGGAATTCTCATGTCATTAAAGAATTTGTCACTTGGTGAAATCATTACTTTTTTTCTTAAAATTACACTTGAGATGATCTATCATATACTGGGGAAGGATATATAAGCTGAAATCTTAACTCAACAACTTATTAGGTCTACGGTCTTATATAAGTTACTTACCTACTCTTAGTTTCTGGGCCTTCATATACAGAAAGGAAATAGCAAAGGTTCGCAGGAGTATAATGAGTATCAAATGAAATGATACAGGTAAAGTGAATATAAAATGGTTTCAAGTGAGTATGATGCATGGATATTTTGTGGTTCAATAGATACTTAATTCTTCATTAGAATATAGTATATCGTAATTAACATAGTAGGGAACTTGGATTGAGCTTCTCAAACAACTGAAGTCCAAGTGTTAGACTTCTCACATTCTGGCTATGACTTCAAATATTTCTGCATTTCTGGGACTAGATTTTCTCTCTTGTAAAGTTGGGGAAATATTAGCTTCTTGAAGACACTTCACGAGGATCCAGTATTATGATCTAGAGACACTGTGTTGGAAACTATATGTACTCTCCCAAAGTTGTTTTTTTTTTTTTTTTTTCATCCATTTATTTACTTATGCACTAATTCAACAAATCTATAGAAATAGCATACTATGTTCCAGGCATTGGATTTAGGTGGGTGCTTGGTATGCACTACTCCATCTTCCCATTTCATAGGATTATATGCTCATTATGATGAAGCTATTTTAGAATTTCTTAAAGTTACATAAAATCTACATTTTAGAAACAAGAAAAGAACTACAGAAGAAATATAAATGTTTTCCCATTACCTGCTGATATTTAGTTGTGCATGGAAATATAGCCTGATCAGATCTATTGTTCATGCTCTATCTGATTCACTACATTTTTCAGGAAGAGACTTGCATATTAATATTGTATTTAAAGACACCTCAAGAGATATTAAAGACTTGATGATACTAGTAATTTACCACAAATAAAAGCTAAATGACAGAGTCCAACCTCTGAAGAGATGGCAGTGGTAGGTGACTGGTCTGGTGTATGTAAGAAATGCAAACTGAAACCAACGCTGGAAGCAGCTTAGCAGCTTCTACTGCCCTGATGAAAAACCATAGCTGTGGTGATGCTGACAGGAACAAGAAACAAATTAGAGGCAAGTCCCTTATCTTCGTTCAATTTTTAAATCCCCACCATTCTTTTCGCAGGGTTTGACAGAAGCCAACTGGCAAAGGAAAAATCCTAAATTATAAAAAAGAACATAGAAAAGTGGGTTTTAAGCTGAAAGACAAGAGTTTAATATCATTAAAGTTGCTCCATAGAAGAAGAGATGACAATTTTGTGCCTACTAATACTAATTCTTTAAGAAATATTAAATACACCTAACACAAATAATAATCAAATATCCAATGTGTTGTGTATGGATTAACTCGACCTTATCAAACATAAACAATTACTTATTAACAAAAAATAGAGGTATCATGGACTTACTCGTACAAATTAGAACTACAGTCTATTACTTTAGATTTGTGTTCTATATTTCATCTCCTATAGACACTCCAAAGGGCTAGGTAAAGGGGAGAACTTCTTTCCTCTACTGGCCATCTCTGACCCAATTTCCCCAAGGAAAGTGGGACTTCCATGCTTTACTTGGTGCTCTCTTCAGTCAATAAAGCTCATCTCCATCTTGGACACTTTCTGCCTTATTCTCCAGTCCCCTAAACCATGTAGCAATCAGTCCGTTGAGCAGTTTGGTCCTTTTTCTTCTGCCATTGTTTGTTCTCATACTGTAACTTTGTCAATCTCCAGTTCTCTCACCATTTGAGAGGTATTGTGATGAATACAGAGTAGAAAAAAGGTCTCCTTACAACCTAATATTTTCTCAAAGTCCAAGAGAAACACTCTGCTACCATGTCATACATATTTTTAATTTAAAACTTAGAGTGCAATACCAGGGGACTTTTCAGTTATTTTAGTCTTATTAGGTACCCAATCTCAGAAATGCTGTAGTAGCTAGTGAATAAAACTGTTCCTCTACATTATAGTACACATCACAAAAGAAAATAAAAAGCAATGTCCTAACTATCAAGTGCTGTTCATATGCCAAAAAGTCAATTTAGTTTATTAAAAAAATAACACATTTAGTCAGCTTTCTTTCTGAATAACCTATTTTGCCTCAGATATGACAAGAATACATTTCTGATTTCATCTTTATGTGGCTCATTTATTTATTAAAAAAAGGTTGCTGAGAAACTAATTTGCGCCAGCCTCTGTTCTAAGCCTTGAGCTGATAGGTGCAGTAGAAACAAACAGTAAAGTAACTGACAAATTCAAAAGTGACTAAATACTGCAATGTCATGTGCTGATTACTATTCTAAATTAGGTAACGATGTAGTCAGTTACAGGGAATGAAGCCCTTTTGAATAGAAAGAATAACTTTCACCATGATAACTTTCTAAAGTTTTAAAAGTAATTCATTCTCCCTGGTGATTCCTAAGGTATTCTTAACATTTTGTATTTCCATATTTTCGAAAACCATTAGAGTGTTTTATTTCTTGAGTTAGTACAGAAGACTAATTTTGAATGATACATGAATTTGTTTCCCCATGGGAATTACCCCTTTCTGAATTTCATGTCTGCCATAATTTCAAACACTGAGTCACATTGTAAATGTTCATCTTCTGTCAGAGAAGAGTTTCTTCCCCAGCATATTCTTCACAGCAGCCTTTACATCCTTGTTCCTCAGACTATAGATGAGAGGATTGAGCATGGGGGTCATTACTCCATAGAAGAGGGAGATAAGGGCTTCAGTGATGTCTTCATTAACAGTGTCAACAGCAGCTTTAGACTTGGGCTTTGCATACATGAAGAAGATAGTTCCATAGAATATAATCACCACTGTCAGGTGGGCTGAGCAGGTGGAGAAAGCCTTCTGTTTTCCTTCAGTGGATGGGATCCTCAGAATGGTGGCAACAATAAATATGTAAGAGATGAAAATTACCAGCAGTGGAATCACCAGAAACATCAGATTTGACCCTGTCATGCTGATCACATTGGTAGAAATGTTGGCACAGGCCAGTTTCAGGATAGCCAGAATTTCACAGACAAAATGGTGAATGACGTTATTAGCACAGAATGGTAATTGTATCGTGAGAGATGTCTGCACCATGGAGTTCACCAGCCCAGCGACCCAACACCCAGCTGCCATGGGCACATAGGTACCCTTGCTCATGATGATGGGGTACCTCAGTGGGTAGCAGATGGCCACGTAGCGGTCAAGTGCCATCATGCCCAGGAGAACACATTCAGTGCCCCCCATGGCAAAGGAAAGAAACATTTGCACCATGCACCCTGAGAAGGAAACCCTTTTTCTTACTGTCAGGAAGCCATTAAGAATTAGTGGAACTGAGGAGCTCGTGTAGCAGATGTCCAGGAAGGAGAGATTACAGAGGAAGAAATACATGGGGGTATGCAGGTGAGAATCATAGATGATTACTGTAATCAGGACTCCATTTCCCAGCAGGATCATCAGGTACATCCATAAAACTAGCACAAAGAAAACTGTCTGGACCTTTGGGTGGGCAGAGAGCCCCACCAGGACAAATTCTGTCAACATGGACTCATTGGTCCTTTCCATGTTACATGTACTCTTTCTGCAACAGTCTATCTATGGATCATAGAACAGAAAATTGTTAACACAGGGTCTATCAGAGGTATCTGTTGTTAAGCATCATATTCTGTTATTGAATCCTGTGTTTAGAGACAACAATGTAACAAAACAGGGCAAGATTTTTACTGCAAATTCAAGCCACCAGAGACGAATCCTAAACCTGACTTTCCCAGTTTCAGAGACAATACATTTGATTATAGGACCTTTGGCTCAGAAAGCAGTTTCTTGACCTTTCTACTAGTCTGTTTAAATATTGTCTGCAAATCAGTGGCCCACAGTCTAGATCCAGCATGCATATGTGATTTGTTTGGCATTGACTGCCTGTGTCATGTTTTAACTAGAAGTCAACATTTTATAAACATGAGATGTTACATTAAAATCTGGATTTCTAGCTTAGTGTCAATTAAAGTAGAATATTTGAAAACATTGGACCTATTCATCATCATGGATCTCAGTTACATCTGGTTGATAGGATTAGAAGCACTTCCATAGTCTGTTATATTTTAGTACAGTATAGTATAGTTTAATATGGTTTGGTAAAGTATAGCATAGATACTATATGTTATTTATTTTATTTTTTAAGTTTTTGATTACATATATGTTTTATCAAAAATACAGGGGATTCCTATATCCCCCTTTCACACTTTCCCACATTAACAACATCTTTTATTAGTGTGGTACATTTGTTACAATTGATGAACACATGTTGAGGCATTACTCTAAATATATGGGTATTAGTGATTGAGGGATGTTTGGGGAGGGATGCACATGGGACTTTTCTCTAGGGTATATGAATATGTTCAAGTGCTCATGGGGTGTTGTCTTAGTGGGTGCAGACTCACACAATAACCAAAAGAATATTGAATTCCCATCCTGAGGAGTCCTTCTACATTCTCTGTTAAGAGTGGCAAGAAACCCCTGAGGACAGACCATTATGCCTGGCCCTTAATATTGATGATAGTACTTGCAAATCTTTTCTTGTGAAATTGAAGCTTAGCCTAGTATTATGTATTGCCTAAGGGTTCCCTCCTGAAAACCTCTTTGTTGCTAAAATATGGTCTCTCTCTAAGCCAAACTCACTATGTAGATTCACTACATTTCCCTCTGGTGTAGGACATGACCCCTGGGGATGAGCCTCCCTGGTCCCAATGGATTATTACCAAGCACTGACTAGCAGTGTATCTGGAAAAAGACCTTGATCAAAAGGCGGAAATATTAAATGCAAATAAGTTTTTATGATTAAGAGATTTCAAAGTTAGTTGGGAATTCATCCAGAAGTTACACTATGCATGTCTCAGCAGGATCTATTTGACTGCCATATTGAACAGTGCCTCAAATGGTGGAGCTCCTGAGGGCTCTAGAGACAGTGAAACACTATAAGCAGGGGAGACAATCTCAGGAATTTGGCAACCTGTCAGTGGGCCTTACTATTGAATTCATGCCTCCCAATGTAACAGAGTTAGACTCATTTCTAATTTCCTTACACATGGCTCTTCTGCCCCTTTTATTTGAATATATAATTAGCATTATACTTGTTAAATATGTGTCCCAGAGACTTAAATCTTTGGTCTGTTCATGTGCTGGTTGAGCCCTGAATCTCAGCATAGTTGCAACACCTACTTTCCAGTTCATTGGACTTATCCAGGATAACTAACAAAAGGAAGATGATGGACAATGCTCATCCCCCAAAACAGAGAATATCTACAACAGCAAGCAAGACAATTCCATCCAACTGCCTCATGGGATCTAAGCCCCACTCTCAATCAGAAACAGAGAGGACATCTCTATCCCAAAATCCCTTATATTTTTTTGATATAACATTTATGTAATCTAAGCTTCCTTAAAAATAAAAAATAAAGTGTTAAAAAAAATTGGGTAGGACCTAGTGACACCAGTACTGGGAATATGTTCCAGATAAATTCTTGTCTAGGGCTATAAGAGGATAAGCATAAGGATGCCCATCATTACAGTGTTTGGAAAAGGAAGTTGGAAGCATCTCACTATCCATCATTAGAGGAATAGTTCACCCAAGTGTATATGCAGTATGGAACAGTTTGCAGAAATCAGAAGAAAATCAACTACAAGTCCACACAACAACATTAATAGATCTTTGAGAAGCAGCTGAAAAATGGTAAGCCATTTTTTTACTTATAGCACAATAAAATTTATTTAAATTGAAAAACAATTTTTATAAGGATACATGCATTTTTTAGGGACAAATCAATCATATTATTATGGGATGTAGGAGGTAAGTAACAGTAATAGAATTGATAACAGGAGAAAATAGTAGGCCTTACAAGAACTGGGGCAATTAATAAGTAATATAAAAAAGAATATGTTGTACTTAGGTCTGAAACTTAAAAGAAATCAGACAAAGACATATACCAAAAGCAAAAAGGGCCATATAAGGCATATATCGATGAAGAAGCTTTGATAAGAATTGTAGTTTTAATAGTGAGGGAAATTATAAAGGGATGATCACAAGTGTAAAAACAAAGGAAGGTTGGCTTCTTTTTTTAATTTTTACATTTTTATTTTATTATCTTTAAAAAAAAAAGATACATGGATCACACAAAATGTTACATTAAAAAATATAAGGTGTTCCCATATACCCCACTCCCCACACTCCCCACTTCTCCCACATTTTGACAACTTCTTTCATTAGTGCAGTACATTCATTGCATTTGATAAGCACATTTTAGAGCATTTCTACAGAATTCTAATATGAAAAACAACATAACAGATTGTGGGAAAAAAATAAGATACCAAAGAAAAAAAGGTGTCAAAGTTTAGTGAAACCAGGCATTTAAAAAAATGAAACTTTTAATCTAGCAAAAGAAAATGTATCTATATATACCTCAGACATAAGATGAGTTGCTTAACCATGAAGGAGGTCAAGTTCCCAAAGGCAACGGAAGGCAGGGCTTACCCAAAAGATTTCAAGTCTTGTGGTTCTATTGCATTGTTATCCTTAATGTGCAGATGGATGAATCTGGCCTTCTTATTAACCCAGTTCCATTAAATATGCCATTTATATAGGTAACTTCTTTGATTTGATAAGGAATGTCTTTGATTTGACTCAGCATTTCCCTTCCAATGATAAACATCTGTTTGTAACTTGAATACAAGGAAGGGACTGAGCAGAGGAATTTATTGGGCTTTATGTTTTCCATTGTTAAGCACATTACTCTGTTTTAGAGTATTGGAGGGCTACTGTGTATCCACCCCAGTGAATGAGATCCAGTCTCTTCTTGTTAACAAATAACAGTGTGTGGATTTAAGGGACAGAATGTGGACCTTGTGAAAGCAGTACAGCATGGCTACCAGATTTCCCTGGTGAAGTCTCTGAATCACTACACATGTTTCATCCAAAGTTCCAGAGTAAATGTTATTAGACTGACTTCAAAGAATGGGAGATCATCCGAGAGAGGGGTAAGATGAGAGTTCATCATGCCAGTTGTATGTGGCTTGGATGTGTTGAGGAGGAACAGTGTGAGATAATGGGCAGAGACCAAAATGCATTCATGGGGCAGCAATGGTATTCAGACAAAATGAAGGAAGAAAGTTTGGTGGGCTCTTCTCACCAATATTCAACTGTTTTCAGGAATTAAGCATGATGGTTTATGTTTTGTAGAACTGCAATTATGGCTTCTTAGTGCCATCATTGGTTCTTCCTCTGGCTTGTAGAGAACCTGACCCAAAAGTCATCATCATTTGGGGTGATACATATAGTAATTTTAGGTCAAATTCATATCAAAAAAGTCGATTTTCACATAAGAAAAAGGCAATCTTTCCATATCCTTGGAGCTCTCAACTAAGTCCTTAATATTCAGTGAAAATCAAAGGATATCTAGGTTAACTGGGAAAGAAAAAGCAAAGTTCTCTTGGGTCTTTCAGAGCTAGGTCTTGAAATGATCAGCTAAACTAATTAAAGTTTTATATTAACTGCCCTACTACTAGGTATATACCCAGAAAAATTGAGACAGGGACTCAAACAGATATTTGTACAGCACACCACTCTTTTTAATGGCATTATTCACAATTGCCAAAAGAGAGAAACAACCAAGTGCCCATCAACTGATGAATAGATACACAAAATGTGATATACATACAAGGGAATGTTATTCAACTATAAAAAGCAATGAGGTCCTGATACATGTGACAGCATGGATGAACCTTGAAGACATCATTTTGAGTGAAATATACCAGACACAAAAGGACAAATGCTGTATGATTTCACTGATAGTAAGTAAATAATTAAAATAAGCAAATTCACAGAATGAGAATTTAGAATGTAGGTTATCAAGGGATAGGGTGAGACTAGGGAGTGGGAAACTAAGGCTTAAAATGCATAGGTTTCATATTTGGAGCAATAAAAATGTTTTGGTAATGAATGGGGGTGATGGTAACATAACATTGTGGACACAATTAACAATACTGCATTATATTTCTGAATGTAGTTAAAGAAGGAAATATTAGGTTGAATGTTAACAGAATAAAAATTAAAATAAAAATCCATGGACCTACACTACACAGTAAACCTTAAGTTAAACCGTGGACTTTAATATTAATAGTACAATTATAATAAAAATGTGCTTTCACCAATTATACAAATGTTCCACACTAATGCAAGGTGCTAATAATAGTATGGTATATGGGAATCCTGTATTTCATGCATGATTATTCAGTAAACCTAAACCTTCTCTAATAAAGAACAAAAAGGGGAATGGGGGAAGACTAGAACATAAACGATTCTTATTCAAACTTGGTTATTTGATAGGCATTAAAGAAAAGGGCTGGCATACTTTGTTGCAATGAGAAATTTGAGCCTTCCAGAGAAAATAAGAAATTCTGAAATCTTGTATCTGCCACGTGAGCTGGACAGCTCCCCAATTCTTGGAGATTTGATGATATTGACAAACATGACTTTGTGATATTATACCATGAAATGTGTCACCATTTGGAAGACCTTTATAGCTAAGTGAGCAAGTATTTCCCAAATGACTAGTGCAGGATACAGAATCACGTATGCATGAAAGGTCCAGTCAAAGAGAAATAGAATAATGCATTTTTAAGTATCAGATTTCCAAAAGTTCACTAATATAGCTTCAGAAAACACATTGAACTTACCTTAAAGAAACAAGTATTAAGTTTGGGTATAATAGCAAAGCAGACTATCCATAATTATCAGAATATGTTCTTAAAATACTTCCTCCCTTTACACCTACATATTTGTGTGAGGTCACCTTTTCTTCATACACTTCAGTGAAAACAATATATTACAACAAAATAGCTTGAGTGCAAAAGCAGATATGAAAATCCAATTTCTTTTATTAAGCCAGATTTTAAAGAGATTTTAAAAAAATATAACGCAATGTCGCTTCTTATACATTGGTTTTATTTTGAAAAATATAGTTCTATAAAAAAGCAATTATTTATGATAAAAATATTAAGTGGAAAATAAAGTATATTTAGCTTAATTGGTAAATAAAGTGTATCTAGCTTAATTTGTAAGGTAAGGCCAAAGCTCTGTTGAGCCCTCCATAGTTAGGTTTTAAATGATCATCTAATTTAACAAAAGTTATATTGACTGTCCCATTCTGCCTGGATCTATCAGCTTTGTTCACTTCTGAGTATAAAGTACACTCCACGGAATGAATGGAATTACTACAACGTTTATTTCTCTCAAGGCCAAAGGATATTTCTTCATGCAGGTATTTCAGCACTTGTTAAACAGCTTAATGTTATCCTTTCATGTGATTTTATAATTTTAAAGCTTATAGGGAAATTTGTCCTAAGCTATTGCTCTTTCATTTTAGAAACAAGGATTATGATGCTGAGAGAAAGTCAAAGCCTTACTAGTATTCTGTGTACAATTGTGCATAGGAAGTGAGTGACTTTAAGTCTCACCCTCTTTCCAAAGCACTGCATTATCTCAGATAGGAAATATATGCTGTGTAAATCTCAGCTGGTTTAATGACAATCAGAGAGAAGCTGCAGAATTGAGTGGACAATTAAATCAAAGCAGAATGCCAGGAATATTGAGAATATGACAACCACATACTTACACACTGGGCATTTTCTGCTACTAATGAAAGTACTTTATTAAATACAGGAGTAGCTGGCATAAATGCTCATATGTATATGCATATATATATATGTATATATATAAACATCTCTGATAGCCAAGATTAATCCATGTCAGTAGTAAACAAAATAAGGCAGTGCTAACAGCCTGTGGTAGACTTCTGCCTGCACACAATTTACTCTCTGGACCATAAATAACACCGGGTAGAGCTCACTCTGGAACTCAGGGTTCTTGGAGCACTAAGACAAAGAGCTACTGACCACAAATGATCCTGGACCAAAGGACTTGCAGCAAGGGATCACGGAAGAGGGGTTTTGTGCCCATTCATGTTGAGAGAGAGGTATATAGGAGTCATATTTTTGTCTTAATTTTTGTACATTACTTTGAACATAAGTGTACAAGTATTATATTTGAACTATTGAAAAATCTTTCAAACATCGTGGTACTACCATTTTGGAAATAGTTTAATTGAATTGTTTTTTTTTTTTCCAGCAGATTATAGGTCCAATAATAGGGTCAAATTGTTTGGCTTTTGAAGAAAATGGAAGCTAACATACCTGCTTGGTAAGTTAGAACACCTGACTGAAGGATTCAAATTTTCTTCTCTATCTTCAGGGAGGGCAAGCAGAATACATACTTCTTAAAGAGACATGTGTGATATTGGAAGATAGACTCAACTTGGTTTAGAATACCTAGATATGAATTGAAGACTGGGGGCTTCCTTTTTTCTCTTCTTTAAAAGAAGACAATTCCTGCCTAAGAACATTCTTGGAAAATTACCAAAACAATGACCTATCAGACAATCTGGAAAATTGGAAATATCCAATTAAAACAGATAAAACATAGAAGAAGATATCCGTATTTGAGAAACAGAATTTAGGAAAACAGAAGATGGAATATGATATCATTTATGTACTTCTGGCCCTGAGGAATGGTTTCCTTTCCTGGATTTGAGATCAGCCTTCTTGCCTAAGAGCTTCTTTGCTTTACAGCCTCATAAATGCCACCAGTTTATATAATAATGAATAAGATATGGTGAAAGGATATTGCTGAGAATGATGCAGCAAGCAGGATGCTCTAATTATTTATTTTCAAGTTTGAACTTACCAGTAGATTATGCCTCGGGTAAAACTGATAGAGAAAGAGATGTAATATACCCAATTATCAGGTGCAGGGTTTCTTGGGGTGTTTTTTGTGACCCCAGTGCTTCTCTACATTTTGAGCTCCAGTAAAATCCTCCAAAGGACCAGCTGTTAGCATTTCAAGGCCATTTAAATTCTTAATGAGGAGGGAGGGGAGAGCATCGAATATTTGCAACAAATTGAAATTAGTAAACATAGAGGATTAGAAACTTTCCAAGACTCCAGGGACAATGTCCCACAGACCCAATTAGGACAGCTAAATTCTTGTAGTAATGGTATTCAAATAAGAAGCAAATATTGTGTTATATTTTAGCACAATATTTGAAGGTTTTAAGATTCAAATAAACAATGTTTAATAAGCATTGCTTTTAAAAAAATAATCTATCTGAAAAACCCAAACCCATCATTTGTCACAGGAATGCATCTTCCTTTCTCAAATTTTTTTCTATCTAACCTCTGTTAGATAAGCCCACTTTTTAAATGTTAATTTCTCTTTTGCCCACATACATATTTCTTCTTTAGTTCATTCTAAATGAAATAAGTTAGGTTGTTCAGACACCCGTCATTTAATGTCAAAGTATTTGTTGCTGAGCACTGAGAGGGGGAAATTTTTCCATACATTTTACATAGCTTTAATTTTCCTGATCCTTATTTGTGTATTATGAGATACATGTTATTATTATCTTCATTTTATGGATTTGGTAATTGGGGAACAAAAAAGTAAAGTATCTTTTTCAAGATTGTATGTGTTCTAAGAGATGGGAGCTGGGAATAAATTCCAGACAGCCTGGCAGAATATATATTCTTAACCTCTAGAGATGCTTGAATAAAAGAATAATAGATTAGAAAGTGGAGGTATGAGTTTTGTAGTCTTGAATAGTTACAGAAGTGCTCCAGATTTGGCTTAAGAGTGGACTACCTCAGCTAGGACCAAATCTTATCTATATTTTTGAAAGTCAATGTGTCTAAATGTCAATATATCCATACATGTATGCTGCCACATGTGGATGGTAAGTCATGATATGTTCATTGAAAATTATGCTAAATAGCTTATGTTTCATTGGACTTGCAACAAAATGGGTTTCTTCATCAGATGGTCAACATACAAATTAAAATGATAATTTTTACTCTAGGTCTTTAACAGTGATAGAGATTCTTGCTTCTTTTACAGGACAAAAAAATTCCAAATCCATAATGACTATCTATCCCAGTCAAGAATCTTGGTATCTGTTTGATGCCACAGATAATCAGTCCATATGACACACTTGCCAGCTATGGTCCTGCCTGATTCCTCTTGGTAGGTGATCCATAGTTGCATCTAGTTTTGTTGCCAAACAGAAAAATTGCTAATCACATTTTGGAATTCTGATACATCTTATTTCCCATACATTGTTGCATTGCTTGAATGTATTTCTGATCTCATCTCCTATTGCAATTATATTGACTACTGTCTAAGAACTGGTAAATATTCATACCCTAAAATGTTATCTATTTCCACTTCTGAGTGAGGAACACTTCTCTTAATTATGCCCTTTGAATTGATTTGCATTTTCCTTCTTCAGTCAAAAGTGTTGCCATCAAATGGTCACAATACAGCTACCTTCTAACTTTGGTCTACCATTTGGAAACCATGCTTGATTGGCTTCCTCTTATAACTGATCATGAAGAAGCTCCCTTTCAAATATGGAGAGTAATTCTTCAATTTTAATTTGGTGCCCAGAGACATAGAAGTCCCTTTCTCATGTAGCCAGTGAGTATCCCAACTGCTCCTCCCATCACCTGTTCTTGAACATATCATTTTCATTTAGTGAATGAAGTTTTCTGTGCATCTCTTAGTGTTACAATGTTGTTCTAATGTAACATCATGGATACTTCAGATCTCAAATAATTTAATTCACATAAATAGCAGAAGCAGCTATAAGGAAAGCCAAAAAGGGCAGAATTCTAGTGGGTGGTGATGACTGACTGTCATAGGAATTAGTCAAATTCTATGGTAAACCTGATTGCAATTTTCTGGAGTTTCTAATATCTTTTGAGCATTGGGATCTTAGAAGAATGGTTTTGGCAATGGTTCTTGGAAGTTATGATCATCATTAAATTTTAGCTTTGTTTCCTGGTGTCTAGGAGTAGATTAGCTAAAACGGTAACTCTGTTAGTCTGGTCTTCAGATTGAGATATTCTTATAACATCAACATAATGAATAACAACATGTTTCTATTTCATCAAACACATGTCTCTGTGGCAAATAAGTAGGGAAGTTTAAATATCCTTGTGGCGGGAAACAGACTTTGGCCCAGTGGTTAGGGCGTCTATCTACTACATGGGAGGTCCACGGTTCAAACCCGGGGCCTCCTTGACCCGTGTGGAGCTGGCCCATGCACAGTGCTGATGCGCGCAAGGAGTGCCCTGCCATGCAGGGGTGTCCCCTGCGTAGGGGAGCCCCACGCGCAAGGAGTGCACCCGTGAGGAGCCGCGCAGCACGAAAGAAAGTGCAGCCTGCCCAGGAATGGCGCCGCCCACACTTCCCGTGCTGCTGATGACAACAGAAGCGGACAAAGAAACCAGACGCAGCAGAAAGACACAGAAAACAGACAACTGGGGGAGGGGAGGGGAATTAAATAAATAAAAATAAATCTTAAAAAAAAAAATCCTTGTGGCTGTACCATAAATTCTGTATGGATGCAAATTGTCTTAGGCTTTCTTCTGAGACAGAAATTGAATAATAAACTGTTAGCCAAATTGTTTGGAGAATACCCACCTCCCTTAAATTCATGCACATGAAAATTGTTAGCATCATATAGCATCATATTAGTCACAACTATCATTATTTGAATGACCTCCTTATTCTGTCCTCTATAACATGCAGTTAAACCCCAGAGTACATCAGTTTACAGACCATATTTGAATACTAAACAGGAAGTTTTGAAGTAATATGCAAATATCGCTAATTAAGGCCAAATTTCTTGATGAGCCCCAGGTCAACCTTAGTAGTTACTTCATTATTCTCTTAGTTTTTCAGTCCACTTTAAATTAATGATCTGAAAACTTTCCCTTGGTTTATTTTTGCTGCGGTGTTTTCATCACTTTTGTTTTTATTTTACTTCTGAATATTCCTAATATATATTCCCCATCTTTAAATTTCATTTGGATGAGCTAAGCTGGTAGATCCATGTCAACCTTGCACACATCACTCTGCCTTCCCAACCATAATGTCAGAAAAAGAATCCCAGCAGTTGGATGATTTCTATCACAGCATTAATCAACACTGGTTCAAAGGCATAAAATTAAGGGAAATGTTAGAATCATCATACAGTCCATCTACCTTGCATTTACATCTATTTCATTGTAGTCATCAGGTTGTGTTATATATGTTATGCTATAGGTCTCTTTTTTCCACTATGTTCAGATCTCTTTGAGGACAGAGTTTATAAAACCCTATCACTTTGTTGTGATGCATACTCTGAAATGTAACCTAAAGATAATAATGAATATGAACATATTTTATGAACTCTAAAATGCAGTTGGGGAGAGGGAGGCAAGATGGCATTGGTTTAAGTGGACACTCACTATCTCTCTCACAAAAAACAGCTAAGAAGAGGCAAGATCCTGCCTGTGTGAGCTGTTTTGAGAACCCACAGAGCAGGAGGCTTTAGGGCATTGATCTGGGGGGGGGGGGGAGGGGGGAACAGGACAAAGACATAAAAAACCCAAGGGAAAACCAGGAGCTTCTTGCCCCAGTGGCTGGAAATGGCAGGGTGCTAAGCCCCACCCTCAAGGCAAAAAGCCCCTGCAAACCCCCAGACTCCCACCAGCCACCGAGAAGGAGGGAGCATTCTCTGGGAGTAGGAGGGTTCTGGCGAAGGGTAAAGAGGGGTTTCCTTTCTGTGGGTTTGGTTACCTGGACCCCCTTTGAACTTTAGGGAGCATAACAGCTTGCAAGAGGTGGCCCCGGAAGAGGGGAGAGGTGAATCAGCTTAGGCAGCTTGATTTACCTAGCCAATTTGGGAGACAGGAAGTCGGGCTGGGCAGGGCAGAGCTTGGCAATGGACTGGTCTAGTGCTGAAATCTATCAAAATTCCAACTCCCCTAAGGGAGGTAGGCAGCAGGAAGCACTTAATACCCTTCCAAGGGTCTATTTAGGGTCCCCTGGAAGGAGGAGGAGGTTTGGAAGATAAGATTCATTTCTCTGCAGTGAGATTGGATACTAGGGTCTCATTTGAATTTCAGAAGGAAACTCAACATGACCAGGAGAGGTGAGGGGGAATCTGATCAGACTATTGTGTCCTGCTGCCCTGGGAAAGAAAGCAGTAAGAATAGAAAGAGGGCAGGGACAGATAGACTCTTTTTTTTTTTTTATTAAAATTATTTATTTTTAAAAATTACATTCAAAAAATATGAGGTCCCAATCAACCCCACCGCCCCCACCCCCCACTCCCCCCACAGCAACACTCTCTCCCACCGTCGTGACACATCCACCGCACCCGGTAAGTACATCTCTGAACATCACTGCACCCCATAGTTGATGGTCCACATCATAGCCCACACTCTCCCATGTTCCATCCAGTGGGCCCTGGGGGGATCTACAATGTCCCGTAATTGTCCGTGAAGCACCACCCAGGACAACTCTTAATCAGCAGGAATCTACCCACCTGCAGAGTCAAACCTGCCCTAGGGAAAGTGACTGGATAGCTCTCTAGCTAACAGACTCAACGAGAAAATTTATCTCAGTGAAGGCTCTGCTTTGAATATATGAATTCCCTGGTTCAGTTCCCAGCTCTCCTTAGAGCAGTGATCTTCCAGGTTTATCAAATACCCAGCTGATACTTTAGGACAGGGAATACATAGTAATTTTGTATTAACTTCTCTTGGGTCTCTTATTTTTCTTAAAAAAGGTATCTTTTTAAAAAAATTTAACAGTTTAATCACTGAAATCCAATTCAAAGCCTGCAGAGGGGGAGTCTGCAGGGCAATCGATTGATAAACACCGGCAGCCTGAGAAGCTCTTCAGGGGTCTAAGAGGAAAGGCTGTTTTTCCTAAGTTTTTGTTTGCTTGCTTGGTTGAGTGTTTTTTGTTCTTTTTTCCCATTTTATTCTTCACCCCATTTAAAAAAAAAAAAATAGGTGCTGCTGTATTGTTTCTTGTTTGCTGTGTTTCCCCCTATCTTTGTTTCCCCCCTTTTTTTGTATAACAATTTTGTCTACCTACACTATTTCTTTTTCTTCCTTCATTTTCCTATCTTCTGCTTTCTGTTTTTGTTCTTACATTCCAGCTATCTTTGTTTAGTCTTCAATTTTTCTTGTTTATTTCCATCTCCTCTATTCTCTGTTTTCTTTCTTTTTTCAACTTTTTTTTTCTTGTTGTAATTTCTTTTCTCTCCCCCTCTCTTCTTATCATTCAGGCCTTTTAATTAATTCTAGATATTTTTCTCTACTCAGTTTTTCATTTCATTGTTTGCACCCCACTTTTTAAATTCTTATTCTGCTGCACTTCTGAAATAAGCTAATTATTCATTTTCCTAGATCTTATACAGTTCCTCTTCTACCTTTTACTATTATTATTACTATTATCTTTTTTCTCTTCTTACCTCTATCCTTTCTCTGTCCCTAATCTTTTTCTTTCAAGGGAATATAGACAACAGCAAGGAAGTAGAATAAGAGGAACAAAGTGTCAAAGAGAAAACTTACCACACACACAAAAACAGCAATTAAATAAAATCCTAGAGAGAGAAACTAATCAACTGAATAATCCCATCAAGATAAAGTGATGCCTGAACACCAACAAAAAATTATAAACCATACTGAGAAACAGGAAGACATGGCCCAGTCTAATGAATAAACTAAAAGCCAAGAGGAAGAGCAGAACATTGAACAACTAATCACAGCTGTCCAAACAAATATCATGAACCAACTTAATGAAGTGAAGGAAGAGATTATGTATATTAAGAAGACACTGGGAGAACAAATTGAAGAAATTGTAAATACACATAAAAAGATAATGGATATGATGGTTATGAAAGACACAATTCAAGAAATCAAAAATACCTTAAAAGCACATAATAGCAGATTTGAATGGGCAGAGAAAAAATTAGTAATGTGGAAGACAGTACATCTGAAATAGCAGAACAGATAGATAAAAGGATAGAAATAATCCAGCAGGGACTTAGGGATTTGAACGACAACACAAAATGCTCAAACATACACATTATAGGAATCCCAGAGGGAGAACAAAAGGGAAAGGGGATAGAAAGCATGTTGGAGAAAATAATAGCTGAGAATTTCCCAACCCTATTGAGGAAGATGGATGAACATGTCCAGGCAGTGCAGCACCTACAAAGAGTATAAAACCCAATAGGTCTACTCCAAGACATATACTTATCAAATTGTCCAATGCTCAAGACAAGATAGAAAAATGAAAGCAGCAAGAGAAAGAGAACCATCACATACAAGGGAAGCACAATAAGATTAAGTGTTGATTTCTTATCTAAAACCATGGAGGCAAGAAGGCAGTGGTATGACATAGCTAAGGTGCTAAAAGAAAAAATCAACAGTTGCCATCCAAGAATTCTCTATCCAGCAAAGCTAGAGTTAAAAAATGGAGAATTCAAAATATTCACAGATAAACAGATGCTAAGAGAGTATGCCAATAAGAAACCTACCCTTCAAGAAATACCAAAGGGAGTGCTGCATGTGTTGAAAGGAAAAAACAGGAAAGAGAGAGTTGAGGAGAGTGTAAGAAAAAAAAAAAAAAAAGAGAAATAAAACAATATATGCCTTACATAAATGGAAAGAAAATATGGCTATTGTAAGTAATTCCTTAATAGTAATAATACTGAATGTTAATTGATTAAACTTAAGAGTCAAGAGTCACAGATTGGCAGAAAGTATAAGGAAATATGACCCAGCTATATGCTATCTACAAGAAACCCACCTTAAACTCAAATTCAAGGAGGCAGAAAGTGAATAGCTGGAAAACAATTTTACAAGCAAACAAAAACCAATAAGCTCGAGAGTAGCTATGATAATATAAGATAAAATAGACTTTAAATGTAAAACTATCTTAAGATACAAAGATGGACATTGTGTATTAGTAAAAGGGGAAACCTTTCAAGAAGGAAGTATAATCATAAACATTTATGCATCTAACCAGGGCACCTCAAAATACATGAGGCAAACACTGGAAAAACTAAGTGGAGAAATAGTTTTTATAGTGGGGAACTTTAATACACCATTATCACCATTATAAGGAACATCTTGACAAATAATCAATAAAGAAACAAAGACTTTGAATAAGACACTATAGGATCTGGACCTAATAAACATATACAGTACACTACACCCCAAAATACTGCAGGATATACTTTCCTCTTGAGTGAATGTGGATCATTCTCTAGGATAGACCACATGCAGGGCCACAGAACAACACTCAATGAATTCAGAAAGATTGAAATTATACAAAGTAATTTCGCTGACCATAATGGAATGAGGCTGGAAGTAAGTAAGGGCCAGAGAACCAGATTAGGCACAAAGATATGGAAGTTAAGCAACACACTCTTAGACAAACAGGGGGTCTAGGAGGAAATTAGAAAAAAAATCAATAACTACCTTGAAATGAATGCAAGTGACAACACAACATATCAAAACCTGTGTGATGCATCAAAAGCTGTACTGTGATGGAAATTCATATCCATAAATGCTTTATATCAAAAAAGAAGAAAGAGCTAAAATTGAAGACTAACTGCATACCTAGAGGAATTAGAAAAATAATACGCTACTGAAAAACTAACCCCACAGGAAGTAGAAAGAAGGAAATAACAAAGATTAGAGCAGAATAAAATGAAATAGAAAATAAAAAAGCAAAAATATCAAAACCAAAAGCTGGTTTATTGAGAAGATCAATAAAATTGATGTTACCATAGTGAGACTAACAGAAAAAAAGAGAGAAGGCACATACACAAAATAATAAATGAGGAAGGGGTATCACCACAGACCCCACAGAAATAAAGCATATCATAATAGGATTCTTTGAATAATTATATGCCAAAAAGAAGGATAATTTAGAGGAAATGGATAAATTTCTAGAAACACACAAGCAGCCTACATTGACAAAAGAAATTAATGAACTCAACAGAACAATCACAAGTAAGGAGAATGAATTAGTCATCAAAAACTTCCCAATTAAGATGAGCCGAGGGCCAGATGGATTAACAAGTGAATTTTACCAAATATTCTGGAAAGTTCTAACACCAATCTTAATTAAATGCTTCCAAAAAATAGCAGAAGAAACATTGCCTAACTCACTTTATGATGCCAGCATTTTCCTAATTCCAAAGCCAAGCAAAGATGCCAAAAGAAAGCAAAATTAGAGACTAATCTCTCTAATGAATCTAGATGCTAACATCTGCAACAAAATACTTGGTAACTGTATTCAACAACACATTAAATGAATTATACACCATGATCAAATGAGTTTCATCCCTGGTATGCAAGGATGGTTCAACATAAGAAAATCAATTGATGTAATACACCACATATATAGATTGAAAGAAAAAAATCACACGGTCATCTCTATAGTCACAGAAAAAGCATTTGACAAAATACGATACACTTTCCTGATAAAAACACTGCAAAGGATATGAATAGAAGGAAACTTCCTCAACGTGATAAAGGGTATATATGAAAAACCCACAACTAACATCATATACAATGGTGAATTCCTAAAAGCTTTCAAGATTAGGAACAAGACAAGGATGCCCACTATCACTGCTCCTATTTAACATTGTGTTAGAAGTACTTGCTTGTATTAGTCAGCCAAAGGGGTACTGATGCAAAATACCAGAAACTGGTTGGTTTTTATTTGGGGTAGGAGCTTACAGATAACAGGCCATAAAGTATAAGTTATTTCCCTCACCAAAGTCTATTTGGAGCAAGACGGCTGCCGGCGTCTGTGAGGGTTCAGGTTTCCTGGGTTCCTTCCTTCCTGGGGCAGGCTTCTCTTTCTTCTGTGTGCTGACTTCCAAGTGCTCCAGTTTAAGTCTTCAGCATCAAACTCCAAAATCAAAACTCCAACATTAAAAGCCCTCAGCTCTGTTCTTCATCATGCCTTTTATCTGTGAGTCCCCACCTACCAAGGGGTGGTGACACAATGCCCTAATCACAACTCAGTCATGCCCAGGTACAGATCAGATTACAAGCATTATTCAATATTTCTTTTTGGAATTCATCAATTATATCAAACTGCTATATTGCTCAAGCACTGAGGCATTAAAAAAAAAAAGTCATCCAATTTGAAAGAAGCCAAAATTTCACTATTTGCATATGATATGATTCTTTATATAAAGTTCTGAGGAATCTACAACAAAGCTTCTAGAGTTCATAAATAAGTTCAGTGAAGTCACAGTTTATAAGATCAATGCACAAAAATCAGTAGCATTCCTATATACCAATAATGAGCAATCTAAGGAGGAAATCAAGAAAAAAATCCTATTTACAATAGCAACTAAAATAATCAAATACCTAGGAATAAATTTAACTAAAGATATAAATGACATACACAGAAAACTACAAAAAACACTTTCAAAGGAAATCAAAGAAGACTTGAATAAATGTAAGAATATTCCCTGTTCATGGATGGGAAGACCAAGCATCAATAAGTTTCTATCCTACCCAAACTAATCTACAGATTTAATGCAATCCTAATAAAAATCAACACAGCATGTTTTACTAAACTGGAAAAACTATGAAATTTTTTGGAATGGCAAGAGGTCCTAAATAGCCAAAGACATATTGAAAAAGAAAAATGAAATTGGAGGAAATACAAGTCCTGATTTTAGAACATACTACAAAGCTACTATGGTCAAAACTGCATGGCACAAGGATAGTCATACCAAGCAATGGAACTGAATTGAGAGTTCTGATATATAATCTTGCATATACAGTTATCTGATATTCTACAAGGTCACCAAGCCCACTCAACTGGGAGAGAATGGCCTCTTCAACAAATGGGACTTGGAGAACTGGATATCCATATCCAAAAGAAAGAAAGAGGACCACCAACCCACACCTTCAAATCAAATCAGGGAAGCATCTACAGGACATTGTACTAGGAAATGGCTTCCTGAACTTCACATAGAAAGCATGAACAGTGATAGAAAAAACAGATAAATGGGACCTCCTCAAAATTAAAAACCTTTGCATCTCAAAGGTGTTTGTGAAGAAAGTGAATACTGAATGGGAGAAAACATTTAGTAGCCATATATCTGATAGGGACCTAATATCCAGCATATATAAAGAAATCCTAAACTCAACAATAAAATGGGCAAGTGATTTGGACAAACACTTCTCCAAAGAAGAAATACAAATGGCTAAAAAGCACATAAGACCCCCAACATTACTAGCCATCTTAGGGAAATCCAAATCAAAACTACATTGAGATATTATCTGACACCCATTAAACTGGCAGCCATTGAAAAAACAGAGGACTACAAGTATTGGAGAGGATGTGGTGGAATGGGAACCCTTATCTAATGCTGGTGGGAATGTAGAATGGTTCAGCTGTTGTGGAGGACAGTACGGCAGTTCCTTAAAAAAATAATTATAGATCTGCCATGTAATCCAGAAATTCCACTGGGTATATACTTAGAAGAATTGAAAGCAAGGACACAAACAGATATATACACACCAATGTTTATTGTGTCATTATTCACTATTGCCAAAAGTTGGAATCAACCCAAATACCCATCAACAGATGAATGGATAAACAAAATGTGGTATATACATACAATGAGATATTACTCAGCTGTAAGAAGGAACACAGTACTAACACACAGGATAACATGGATGCATCTTGAATACCTCATGTTGAGTGAAGCAAGCTAGGCATTGAAGGACAAATGACCTCACTGATATGACTTAAGCAAATCGAGTTAACTCAGAGAGCTAGAGTCAGGAAGATAGGTTTACAGGAACTAGAAAGGGAGAAGAAGGTTGTGAGCCAATGCACATAAGGGTGAAATCTATGACAAGGTGGAAGTGAGTAGTTGTGCAGTGAAGGGATATGACAGGGATGTAGTGATACTACTGAGTTGGGTGATGCAAGTTCAAGAGGGAGGTAGGGTGGGGAGGATGGGTTGGATGGTCCATAGAACTGGGGTAGGGCTGGGGGAGCATGCAGGTGAACATTGGGGATTGGTGGGTACACTATAATGTTGGGAAAGCTATTTGGCCATATGACAAGGAAGGGTTACTGGTTTAGGGTGTTGCATGAGGGGGTATTCTGGCCAGGGTGCACTAGGGCAGTCTTCTAGAGAATGTGCGAGTGATCATTTTGTGATAGTGTTTTGTATCAGTGGGTGGAGACCCACATAATGAGTGGTAAGGAGTTGAACTCCCATCCTCAGGAGGACCAATATGTTCTCAAACAGAGGTATGAGTGCCTCTCGAGAGACTGGGCAATTCCTAGTAGGGTAGGACAGATCAATGTGTCAAGTCCTCAGTGTTGTTACAAGTAACCATGAATCTTGTCTTTCAAGGAGTGAAGCGTGGTGGTTACCATAGGCCCTGAGGAGAGGGGAAGGAGGAATATACTAGATGGAAGAGGGGTAGTTAGGGCACAATGGAAATGTTCAGCATGATCTTGCAGTGATGGATACAGACCATGTTGAATTTCAGCAAAAATTTATAAAAGTGTATGGTCTAGAGTATAGACCATAATGTAGACCATTCACCATGGTTAGTGGCTATGTTTCAATATTTGTATATCAGTTGTAACAAATGTACCATCCACATATAAAAATATTATTGATATGGGAAGAAGGAAAAGGGTATATGGGAGTCCCTTGTGTTCTGTATGTGACTATACTGTGACCTAAAACTTATTTGAGGACAAAATGAAAAAAATTAAAACACTGGGGAAGAAATGTAGGAAAATGTCACTGTACTGACAGGACAACAGATATTACAGTGATGAAAGGTAAAACACCAAAAATTTAAAAAATATATTTTTCATTTTTTTAATATCCCAACTTTAAAATTTTATTTTAGTTTTAGTTTTTCTAAATTATGTATTTTATTTCTTGTGTTTAAATCTATCATTATTATTTCATTTTCCTATTAATTGTATTTGGTGATATGGTTGGCTTCATTTTTTAAGAAGTTTTGGATCACAGAAGGGTTACAACTATGGCAGGGGAGGATCATTGGGATGAGGTGTCAGTGATGGGGGATTCATGGGATGAAGTTCACCTGGGCACATATATAAGGTATATAAATGTGTTCTATTGTTCATGGGACATTGCCACAATCAGTAGAGATTCACACAACAACAGAGAGAATATTGAATTCCCATCCTGGGGAGCTCTGCCACATTCTCTAATGGAACAGTGACAATACTCCCAAGTGCAGGGCAATGACTAGTGAAGGAGGATGAGCCATTGATGGGCCCTTGATATTTACGATTATGCTTACAAGCCTTTGCTTTTGAAACAGCAACATAGTCTAGTGCTGTAGGGTGCCTACGAGTTACCTCCTGAGAGCCTCCTGCTGCTCAAATGTGGCCTTTCTCTAAGCCAAACTCAGCATATAAATGCATTAACTTCCTCCAAGCATCAGACATGACTCCTGGGGATTAGCCTCCCTGGCACCAAGGAATTACTACCAAGTACCACCTAGCAAGGCAACTGGAAAAAGACCTTGAATAAAAGGAGGGAATGGTGAAGACAAATGAATTGATATGGGTAAGAAATCTCAAAGTAAGTCAGAAAGTCACCCCAGAGGTAATGCTCAGCAGGATCTCATATACTGTCAAAATAGATACTATCCCAAATAGTGGGGCTCCTGAGGGCTCTGGAGATACCCAGGTCCTGTGGTCATGGCAGAATGCTCTGGAGTCCAAGAGTAAGCATCTTTGGGCCATCTATGTGCCATCTATGCCCTGAGTCTCAGTGGAGTTGCAACACCTACTCTCCAGTTTACTGGACTCACCCAGGACAGCTAACAAGGAGGCATGGATGGACAACCATCACACCAAGAAACTGAGAGAGTCTACAACTGCAAGCAAGAGAGCCCCATCCATCAGCCATATGGGATCAAGGCCTGCTCTCAAGTAGAGTTGGAGTGGGCATAACAGTCCCAGAATCCTCATGACTGGGAAATAAAATATGGATTAAAGAGGACTTACTGGTGTTCTACTATAGACTTACTGCGATTCTAGCAATGGAAGAAATGATGTCACTGATGTGGAGACAGTGGTCACTGGAGGTGCTGAAGTCAGGAAGAGAGAAAAAGAGGTGTAACATGAGGGCATTTTTGGGACTTGGAATTGTTCTGAATGCCATTGCAATAACAGATAAAGGCCATTATATGTCCTGCCATAACTTATGGAATTGAGCGGGAAAGAGTGTAAACTACAATGTAAACTATAACCCATACTTAATGGCAATGCTCCAAATGTGTTCATCACCTGCAATGAATGTACCACACTAATGAAAGTGGTTGTTAATATGAGGAAGGGTGGGAAGTATGGGGAGTGGGTGATATGGGAATTCCTTACATTTTCTTGTGTAACATTTTGTGTAATCTAAGTATCTTTTAAAAAAACTAAAAATTATATTTTTAAAAAATACAATAAAATTCATTTGGGTATATTAAAATGTAGAAGCATAACATATAAAGATAAAAATACTATTTTATTAAAAATATCTCCTGGGATACATATGAACTTGGCAAATATATGAAATGATAGAGGTAATTGTGAAAAGTACCTTCCTTCCTGCTTTAGGAAAAAAAATATACAGCAATTTAACTCATTTTTATTTCATTTAAAAATAATTTATTGGTAGAATTATCTAAGGTTATATTTCAAGCTCCACATTTGAGTCTAAAATATAGGTGTCAATCTATGTCAATAAAGTTGTTAGAATTTCTAAGAAATTCCTTTCACCAAGCTTATTGGAAAAATGTTGAAACGTTCAGTTTTTTAAGCGTTATTAAATATATTCTATTGTATGTAATTTGGGACATATGTGTTATATTTCTGTAACAAAACTCTCTTCTAGCACACATTTCATGGCAAAATAATCAGATATTATATTATCAGAAGCAAAGAATTCTGCCTGGCACTTAGTAAATGCTCAGAAAATATTTCTTGACTGAAGGAATTAATATATATGTTATTGGAAAAATATTTTCAAAATTTAAAATTTAATAAGTAATAAAACCCTGCTGCATTTCTGCCTCCAAAAACAAATAGTTATTTTGTATATGCAAAAGCATTTATTGGTCATTTGAAATAATAGAATGTTGTCATTGTTAATGATTCAACTATTACGAGCAGCCCTGTGACTTCGGAGCATCATTTTCCCATTTGCCATTTTGCCATTTGTAGTTCAGTTACTCATCTACAGAAAGGGCAGTTTTAACAGTTACCTACTATGGCGTGTTTTCCTTTTCTAAACAGCTCTGAACATATATTTCATAAAAGAACCTTGATAAATTTTTGTTTGTATTTTAAGGCACACATAGCATAGTTTATGGGTGTTTGTATCTGTGATTATGCATGTACCAAAATCATGAATCTGCTTTCTTAATTGAATTTTATTTCCCAGAATCCAAATATTTTCAGTGACATATGAAAATTTATGATCAGAATACTCATTCTGTTTGAAGAATGAAAATATAGCTTCATAGAGGTTCTTGAAGCACATTTATTCAGTAAGGTATATCCATCTATTTGAATTCACTGAGCAAATATTTCAATTCTATATATTTCCCTGTCTGGTCTTAAACTTCTAAACTCACTTTTTTCCTATACAAGTATTTATTTTATTATGTATTTGTATTCCTTTCATTCCAAAAACACTTGCATGAATTACATTCCAGACTTTTTGTAGAAGTTGTATAAAATTATCTAGTTCTATTTTACATTAAAACTGTTCTTCATTAGATATTTATTTAGAAACTGGTTCTGTGTTGAATATATAGTGGAGAGTAAAAATTTAATAGAGACTGAAAGGAATAACTTTAAGATTCATTTGTAAGGATTATTTTAATTGGAATTTACAATTTAAAAGTTTAAAATCAAAGGCTGATTTTCGGGAAAAAATTGCTTTAAAACCCTATTATTTTGAAAGGTCAGAATTTTAACAGTTGAAGACAAGCATGTCACTTCTCCAGGATGTACCTGCAAATACTACAATATTTTATGCTTTGCATTTAAAATTTGTCTAGAAATTTACCACAAAAGCAGAGATTTAAAAACTGTACTTTAATCAGATTTCAATATATATTAGTTTTATTCTGGTATTCCTTATTTAAACCCAGTAAAACAGACTTTAAAAAAACAGTCCAATCAGTGGGTTTTATGTTTATTAGTTCAAAATATTTTGTCTGCTATCTGGAATTCATGCATAGATGCATAGATGTTCTATTTGATTGGGATGGTAATTAGGGTAGTTAAAATTCTGGGTCTAATTTTTTAATTCAAAACAAACTAAACTTTACTAGGTATATAAGTGCTCAGTGAGTTACCATTCTCCTGTTTCTCTTGTAACAGTTTTTTACTTAAACTGCTAAACTCAATAGCCAAGCCATTTACATGATATTATAGTTTACAGCTGGCCTTGTGGAGTGAGCAGAGCAGCTGAACCCAGAAAGAGATGAGCCCCAGAAGAGAGATGAGCCTTACGCCAGCCTACACCTGAGATTTGAAGAAGGTGGGATGTGGAGCCTCAAAAGGAAGGAGGAAGGGGGAAGGCTGGACCCTTGCAGATATCTGCTATCTTACGTCAGTACATGGCAACAAACTTTGGGTAAGAAAATACCTCTTAAGGTATCTTGAGTTGGACTCTTTAGGGCCTGGTAACTGTAAGCTTCTACCCTAAATAAATACCCTTTATTAAAGCCAACAAAATTCTGGTACCTTGCCTCAGCACCCCTTGTTTGACTAATACAGGTACTTGGATTATAATTATCCCAATATGACTTTAAAGAAAAGTAAGGGAATAAATTTTTTCCTTGCTGTTTTGTTGATTTAATATGGTCAGATAGGAAGAAGAGAGAATGTCCTGAACCTTTCAAAATAGAAAATTTAAGCCTAAAAATATGTTTATATTACTTATTGTGATATTGTCTTTGCACAAATGAATAAAGAAAGGAAAAGTTTTTTTTAAAACAACAAAGGCAGTGAGACATTACCTAGTTCAATTTGGTTTGAATTTCAGAGGGATTCTTACCTCGGAGGGCAAACCTTGGAGCACTTGGCAGGGGGAAGCTTTGAGGAGGCCTAAGATGCTCTCTCCTCAGTTGGGTGGAAGTGAGAAGCCAACAAACTCTGAAGTCCTGGACCCAAGGCCAGGCCTGAAGCATTGTCATATTTCCCAGTAAGTGAATACCCTACCACCTTTCTTACATTCGCATCCATGACTGGGTTGGTCAAAGTGTTCATGCCCCTGCTTTATGCAGGGCATCCTTTAATCAATCTTTGGACACTATCTAGGGAGAACTTAGGTTTCTAATACGAAGTCTTGTTGAGTGAGTGTAGAATCATTGTCACTTTCCACTGGTCTCTCTTGAACGGATATAGTTAAGGATGTCCCGGGACTTCATTGTTATCTATACTTGTTGTTGGCAGAGCCCTGCAGTTAAAATATGATTTCTGTGCAGATTTTACTGGGCACCAGTTAGGGTAGTAGAGAAAAAGGCAAAGGCCTTGGGTCTTGTCACTGCCCGTTAGCTGTGTGTACATTCGGTCAAGTGCATAATGTCAAGTACAAAATATGATACCTAGAAGCATGCAAAGTTTAATAAATAAATTAACCATTCATGATTTTTTTTGGTATTTGTGACTTTAACCTGAATAAATATTTAAACATCTTTTAAAGTTCACTTTTCTCTTCCTTAAAATTGAGATAACTCATTTCCTTATTTGTTTCTCATGAGAAATGAAATATTTCTACTGAGTATTCTTTAGATTGATTCTGTGGTGAAAATCCCTCTGATGAGTTTGGCTTCTGGCTCCTAGTCACTATTTGCCTCTACATCAAGTTTCCCAACGGCTATCACACAACAAACCAAGTGCGAGAGTCAGAAAGTATGGCTGTGCTGACATTCTCATCCCACGTGAGGGCTAGGGTGTGATTCTGACCAATTCCAAATCTGATGGAGATAACAGAAAGATCAATTAAGATGAATTAAGTCAGTAGTTGCTGATAACCCCATTAAGTTAAATACCTTAACTTGTATGCCACATTTCTGCTCAAAAACCTCATAAAATCATATTGCCAGGTATAGAGGATAGCTAAAGTCACAGAGTCCGAGTGCTCATCTCAAACTTGGTACTTTCTGCTAACGGACCCTTCTCCACCAAAAGAGGATTGTCCACCTTTCTGCCAAACTTTTGAGACTGTATGTACTCTGGCCCTACTGCCCTACTCAGATGAACTTGTTCCATTCCCATAAAGAAATTTCCTTGTCCTAACAGATGTGTTGCCTCTACTTACTCCTAAACTTGGGCTCTACATCTCCCTTTCAGGATACTTTCCCTCTTCTTTTCTTTCCCTGTCTAATCCTTTTCGTATTTCCAGATCTTGCCTGAGTCTGAAACTCTTGAAGAATTATCCCTTGAGTGATTGATTTTTCATAAACATCTTCCATCTGGAAAAACATATAGATTTAATCCAAACTATATAATATAACTATATTTATATTATATGTAATACGTAGTTTTCCAATATCCCTGAGTATGACCATTATAATGATAGGTACCTTGGATTTTTGTTTCACTCTCTTTCCTGTGCTTGGAAAATGACTAGGTACAGGTAGGCTGTCAGCAATATAATAAAAACATTTCAGAGTCCAGGTTAAGTTACCCTGCTCTTCAAAAATGTGTTTTTATCAACAATTTACTTTTTCTGAAAATAATTTTAAAGCACAGCATGCTGGGAGTTTTCATTAAAATACAAAAGAAGTATGTTGTTACACTTTTCCAGGTTATTAAGCCAAACTTTATTATAACACATAAGAAACTATCTCTGTAGGAGAAAGATGTGGATTGTCTGCCAACTCAGTGTAGACATTGAAAACCAATGTTATTTCAGCAGGAATTTCATTAACATTATCTGGGAACTTATTAGAAATGAAGAATTTCAGGCCCTGCCCCTAAATACTAAATGAGAATCTGCAGTTTTTCAGTCATATGCATATTAAAGTCAGTGAAGACGTGAACCAGACTTGGTGTCAAATATGAGACTCAAGAATTATTTGCTAACTTGGTAACCATTGATAGATTATGCCTTTCAAACTGGAGAAAAAATTAGGATAATATAAAGGAGGATTATTTGTAAAGCTATCATGTAATATACAAATACACACACATAAAGAGTTAAAAATTTTTTTTCTCAGTTTGACTTAAACAGGTAAATTATCAAGATAAATTCTAAAGTTATAGAATAAAATAAGCAAAAAGATTTTATAAAGGATTCTCTACCATATTCATGCAGAACAGGTTCATTAAGTAGCTTTGTCATAAGAACACTCAAACAAAATATTAAGAGTGGACTTCAATAGGAGATCAACAACCAACATTGCCTTTAAATAGATGTTAAATTGCAGTGCATGTGAGTCAACTCATTATGATTAAATGTCTATAATATACACAATAAAATTGACTGGAATATGGTATGCAGTTTCAGCATAGAAGAAAATATGCCCCAAATCAAGGTTGCTTTGAAATTTTCAGACTTGTGTTTTACTTAATTATTCAAAATTCCTGTCCTTCTTGACATGAATTTTGCTGTTGCCACCACCTACTTGCTGGGCCGGATGAAATAAAGAAGTCTTGTTTGAAGTCTGTAGTAATCCACTTATTTGATCTCTTCAGCTCAGGACTGTATCCTCTACAGCAGGAGACATTACTTCTGGGTCTATGTCTGATCTAGATAGACCATCACATATTAGCTATAGGAGTAGACACATTCTATATTCCATTTCATTGTATTATAGTCATACACATTGGTGAGGAGAACTAGATGTCAGAGATTCAAGCAAACATTGATTTTATCACAATCTAAAAATGTTACTCAGATAATTTGGAACTATTTTGCTTGGGAGTGAATATATTTTATGTTTGGTCTTCTGATATTCTAAAATCAGATGACATGGATAAGAAAAACCAGACATTTGCTTCAGAATCTCTTCTGGGTCTTCCTGGCCATCCAAAACTTGAAATCATTTACTTTTCTGACTCTAGTGTTACATCTAATGATTCTATGTGGTTTATATTGCCTTAAAGTACACTTCTGATAATTCTGAGATCATTATGGCATTGTCCACTTGGGGAAAGCATTTGCTTTTAATTAACAGTACGTTAGATATGATCTAGCACATACTGGGAAAGGATGTATGAGCTGATATCTTGTCTCCACCACCTATCAGGTCTGAGGTCTTGTATGAGTTGCTTTCATTTTCTCAGCTTCCATATACAGATTGGAAGTAGTGAGTGTTCATAGGAGAGTCATGAACACTAATTGAGAAAATACAGGTAATATTCTTAGAAATGTTCCCAAGTAAGAATTATGCATGGCCATTTTAGAGGCTTAAATGATATTTTAATTAATATTCTTCATTAGGATATATAGTGCATTTTAATGGATAGATTAGGAGGCTTGGGTTGAATTTCTCAGCCAATCTGAGTCCAGGTGGTAGACCTCCAATATTCTGGTTGTAACTTTAAGTATCTCTACATTTCTGGAACTAAATTTTCTCTTTTGCAAATCTGGGGAAATATTAATTCCTTGAAGAGTTTTCATGAGGGTCCAATAAAATGAACATGAGAAACTATGTTGGAAGCTATATATTAACTTGCAGAGTTGTTTCCCCCCTATGTTTACTGTGTATTCATTCAACAAATATTTATAAATACCATATCATATCCAGACATTGAATTTAGATGGGTGTTGGGTATGTATCAGTGAAGAAAATGGAGTTATACTTATGTTTATTTTTCTAAGTTCCAAAATTTATCCCTTCTTCTCAGTATTTTAGTGTTTTATGAACTATACAGTGTTCTTTTTCATATAATTGTATGAATATTATGATGATCTATTTTAGAATATACTAAATAGGCTTTCAAATCTACAATTTAGATATAGGAAAACAACTTCAGAATGAAAACACATTTCTTCCTATTACTTTCCTATATTTAGTTGTGTATGGAAATGATAGCTTTCCCAAATCTGCTCAGGCTCTAACTGATTTACTACACGTTTGAAGCAGAGAATTGTATATCAATATTGCATTTATGGGAAGCTGATGTGGCTCAAGTGATTGGGCTCCCGTCTACTATATAGGAGGTCCAGGGTTGATTCTCGGGGAATCCTGGTAAAGGGGTAGAAAAGAGGTCCTCATTACAGCCTAGTCTCGATGTCCAAGAGGAACACACTGCTACTTTGTCAAGTTAGAGTTACTTTATTAAGTTAAATCTTAGGATGGAATACCAGGGGACTCATTCCTATTATGTATCCAATCTCAAAGAAGTTGTGGTAGCTGTCCAGCTGCCCTCCCAATGCTCCGGGTGCAGGTATGCACCTGACAACTGTCCTTGGACGTGCGTTAGGACATTGTTTTGGGAGGTAGAGATAGGCCAGCTCAGCAGCGCTCCAGGGAGCGGTGACAGGACAGAGCAGACAACAGGACCAGACAAGCCCTGTCCATCCAGCTCTGCCGAAAGCCCCTGATTATGCAAACCAAATGTGTGGAATTTGGCAGTTCTTCTGAGGGCCAGGGGACTCTTTCAGGTATTTTAGTTTTACCCCAGAAAGTTGTGGTAGCAGAGGAAAAAAACTTCTTTCTCTGCATTACAGTGCACACTGTAGAGAAAATAATGGGTGATGCCTCATTAAGCACTGTTTATAGGATACAGTAAATAAAACTCATTTTGAAAATATTATGTTTAATCGATTTTATTTTATAATAACCTATATTACTTAAGATATGACAGGCATACACTTAAGTTTCATATATGATGTAGCCCTTTTATTTATTCAAAATGTATTTCCTGAGCACTTAATATGTGCAAAACTCTTGTTTTAGGCTTTAGGAGACTGTAGGATAAAAACACACAAGGTCCTATCCTCCAAGAGCTGATATTTGTGGGAGACACAAACACTAAAGTGATCAAAAAACTTAGAAGTGAACATATACTACAATGTTATATGCAGACTACTATTAATGTTGCTGAATCATTTAATAATATACTCAATTAAGAGGTACAAATGTCTTTCTAGAACACTTTGAACATTGATTATATTCTAAAGTTGTGAAAGTGATCCATTCTAACTGGGGATCCCTAAGATATTTTTAATATTTTGCAGTTCCATATTTTAAAAAACAATTAGTGTGTTCTATTTCATCAGTTAGAACAGAAATCTAATCATAACAACAGCAACCAAATAGTTCTGTCATATAGTTTTGAATGACACATAGTGAATTTGGTTTCAGCTGATAATTTCTCTTTTTCTAATATATCTGCCCAAATTTTGAATATTGATCCCATAGTCCATGTTCATCTTCTGTCACAGATGAATTTCTTCCCCAGTATGTTCTTCACTGCAGCCTTTACATCCTTGTTCCTCAGACTATAGATGAGGGGATTGAGCATGGGTGTCATTACTCCATAGAAGAGGGAGATAAGAGCTTCAGTGACACCTTCATTATCTGTGTCAGCAGCATCTTTAGACTTGGGCTTTGCATACATGAATAAGGTGCTTCCATAGAATATAATCACCACTGTCACATGGGCTGAGCAGGTGGAGAAAGCCTTACGTTTTCCTTCAGTGGAAGGGATCCTCAGAATGGTGGCAACAATAAAAATGTAAGAGATGGAAATTACTAGCAGTGGAATCACCAGAACAATCAAATTTGACCCTGCCATGCTGATCACATTGGTGGAAATGTCAGCACAGGCCAGTTTCAGGATAGCCAGAATTTCACAGACAAAATGGTGAATGACGTTATTAGCACAGAATGGTAATTGTATCGTGAGAGATGTCTGCACCATGGAGTCCACCAGCCCAGCGACCCAACACCCAGCTGCCATGGGCACATAGGTACCCTTGCTCATGATGACGGGATACCTCAGTGGGTAGCAGATGGCCACGTAGCGGTCAAGTGCCATCATGCCCAGGAGAACACATTCAGTGACCCCTGTGGCAAAGGAGAGAAACATTTGCACCATGCACCCTGAGAAGGAAACCCTTTTTCTTACTGTCAGGAAGCTGTCAAGAGTTAGTGGGACAGAGCAGGTCGTGTAGCAGATGTCCAGGAAGGAAAGATTACAGAGGAAGAAATACATGGGGGTGTGCAGGTGAGAATCATAGATGATTACTGTGATTAAGACTCCATTTCCCAGCAGGATCATCAGGTACATCCATAAAACTAGCACAAAGAAAACTGTCTGGACCTTTGGGTGAGCAGAGAGCCCCACCAGGACAAATTCTGTCAACATGGACTCATTGGTCCTTTCCATGTTACATATACTCTTTCTGCAACAGGCTCTCTATGGATTTTAGAATAGGTATTTGTTATTACAGGCCCTCAAGAGCTTCTCATTTTTAAGTATTGTATTCTGTCTCATTGAAGTCCTGGGTTTGGAAGCAACAGTATATCATCAGGGCAATTTTTTATCTGTAAATCAGGCCAGAAGAGCAGTAAGTGTGATCTTGACTTTCCCAGGATTCAGATTCAGCACATTTGATTGTAGGACCTTTGACACCCAAAACACTTTCTTAACCTTTCTACAAGTTTTGTTGTTTAAATATTGCCTGCAAATCAGTGGCCACAGCCTAGGTTCCAGCAGACCTCAGTGCTTCGTTTGGCATTGATTGCCTGTAATGCATTTGAAATTTTTATTTGAGGTCAAATTTTCATAAGCAGGAAATGGTATATTAAAGTTCTAATTTTCTAGTGTATCCTCAAATAAAGTAGAATCATTGAAAACATTCCACCCATTAACCATCGTGGATCTCAGTTATACCTGGCCCATGGGTTTGGAAGCATCTCTATATTCCACAACAACACCTTCTTCTCACCCTTGTGTGCTTGTCACAGAGGTGAATATTTGTTGTTAATTAGCACATTATTCTCAGTTGGCTTCAATCATTTTTGGCACCTGACAGGGTATCTTGCATTTTTGAACTCTTACCCAGGGATGCATAATCCACATATACATTTAGTTCAGCAAATCTTCAAGGGCCAACCACACTGTTAGGAGCAGAAGAAAAGGTTATAGTTTCTTTTAAAAGCAGAAGAAAATTTAAGAATTTGGGGGTTTTAATGCATAAAATCAATACATTTGTCTTTACACCAATTCAGTTCTTGATATAACTTCTAATATTTTCTTATGGATTAAAGGGCCTCTAAGGCAAAGGTGTCCATCGAAGTCAAGATGCAGTCCATGTGACCAAGTCTCTTTTTATTGCTCTGTCTGGTAGAAGTAGTGCCCATACTCTGGCTGCAGAAAGGAGCTCATGTTTAGATTCTGTCCGTGTCTTTCTAAATATGATGAGGGGTACATGTTCAAATACATGTGTTTTTATTGAAATGAATTGAAAATGTTTACAAAGCCTATTTTATCATGATAAGGGCATGCAGTGTTGTTTCTTGTAGACTGCACTTAATTTGTTTACATTCATCTCATGCATGAACAATCATTTATGGATAAAATGTTATAATGATGCTTTTATTCAAAATGCTCATAATTAACTAGCCCACTGATATCCAACTATTTTTTGACATATAAAATTTACACAGAGCATGATATATAAAACAAAGAGTGGTGTTCCTCTGGTTGAAGTTGCAGTAGATTGCAGAGAGGTTATAGCACATCTCTTTGGTGCCTTATTCCCTTTATACCTTCAATTCAATTTAAGAAGAAATCAAGAGCATAGTTTGAAATTCTTCAAAGTCATATGTGTTATTTAATATTAGTTATCTATGCCTTTAAATAATTGTATTAATTACACTCAAAATAATATAAGAATAACTAGTGTATTAATTGATTACTATTTGTCAGATACCTTTCTAAGAGCTTCTAATCCTAACAGCTACAGTGTGTAGGGACTATTATTGTAGGAGGCTAAACATTTGGTAAACTTTACCAGTAAATCATGATATGAATAGACTGAAGAAAAAAGGGAAATATTTTAATAGATGCAGGAAAAGAATTTGGTGATCTTTCATTTGTAGATTCACATACACTATGAAGTTTGCCTATTTAAGGTAATCCTACACTGAAAGAAAACTCTTTACTGAAAATCTAAAGCAAGTTATTTTTTGTTCATAATTAATGGAAACAGATTACACATGCTCATTAAGATGTTACTGTGTAACATAGATATGTCAGTCCTGGTCACAAATTTAAGATCAGAATATGCAGATATGTAATGGAAAGAGAAAAAATACATATAAGACTTGATGAAAAAATTAGTAAGTTTACTGGCTATTAGACCAATGGATAAATTAATGTGTCTTTGCATATTAGGAGAAACAGATTAGAAAACAAAATAGAAATAATATAATAGGAAAATAATAGAAATATATAATATCTTTGGTTTATTCCAACAAAGGATGCCCAAGACTTTACATATATCATTTAAAATTTATAGAAAGGGTATAACAAAATACGAGTAATTGAAAAGGTATAACATATTAATAAATGGGATAAAAGCACCAAAAGGTAGTCAGTTTTTCCTAGATCTCTCTTTAAATACAATTGAATCCATTCACAATTTTAACTGGATTTTTTGTGTGTGTGGACTATGGATACTCATTCTAAAAATTATATGGAAGAATGACTGCAACCATCCTATACATTAAACTTTATAAAAGAAAGTCAAGGGGGAGAATTCATATTTGAAACATACTACAGCCAAAGTAAAGAAAAAAGTATGATTGCGGTACTGGGATATTAAAATAGTTCAGTGGAAAAGAAAAGATTTATCAGATATAGATACTTATCTATATGACAACTTGATAAATCATAAATCCACTACTCTGAAGCAATGCAAAGTGATGGATCAGTAGATTTTCTTAGGGAAATGTCTTTATAAGTAGAAAAATAAGAGATAAACTTAGATTCTTGGATCACCACACATTAAGGTGGGCACTAGATTGCTTAAAGATTTAATATAAAAATGGAACTATAATATTAACAAAAGACAAAACAGAATAATTTTGTGCTCTGATAGTTTTAAAAACAAAATCCCAATGGCATAAACTGTGAAAAAAATCTTGATGGATTTGATTACATTATAATAAACACTTTTCAGTAAAGGGCATCAGAAATAAGGTTAAAAGACTATAGAAGACATATATTGTACCTTAAACTGACAAGGGGTTAATACTGAGAATATACAAATCCTCATGTTAATCTAAAAAGACAAGCTTTAAACCAATAGAAAATTGGGAAAAGGATACAGCCATGGTATGGCTATGGATAGAGGAATGGTAGTCAGAAAATTAGGAGGAAGAAAGATTGACATGTTGATGAACTACATTAAATACTGTTAAGGAATTAAAGCTTTTCTTCAAATAACTGGGAACCTTTGGGGTTTTTGCCAGGGTAAATTAAAGAAGGAAACTCAGAAGAGAATGAAGATGGAGTCAGTCTTCAAGACCATGCACTTTTCTCACCAAAATTCAACTGTTTTTAGGGATTCAGCACAATGACCAGTTTTGTAGGTCTGCAATCATTGGTTTCTCCTCTAGCTTATAGAGAATCTGACTCAAAAGTCCCCATGTTTTAGGATGAGATATAAGTCAAGTTGGTATCAAAAAGTCTAATTTCCCATGACAAAAAGTCAATCCCCCCATTTCCTCTGTAATATAGCTTGCAAATAAAAGTTTCTTGGTTAATTTGGAAGGCCAAAACTCTGTTAGATCTCTCATAGCTAGGTCTTAAATGACCAACTAAGCCAACTAAAATATTATATTTACTGCCCCTTTCTGCCTGGATCTTCCAGGTTTCTTCACTTCTGCATATGAAGAGCGTTCCTAAGAGGAAAAGAAAACATCCCAATTAATTAATTAATTATGATATTAATTCCCCTGTGGTCACAGGAACCTAACCCTTCTCCTATTCAAGACTTTTTTGGGCGGCGGACTTGGCCCAGTAGTTAGGGCGTCCATCTACCACATGGGAGGTCTCCGGTTCAAACCCCGGGCCTCCTTGACCCCGGTGCAGCTGGCCCATGCGCAGTGCTGACCCGCGCAAGGAGTGCCCTGCCACACAGAGGTGTCCTGGCGTAGGGGAGCCCCACGCACAAGGAGTGTGCCCTGTAAGGAGAGCCACCCAGTCAGAAGGGAAGTGCAGCCTGCCCAGGAATGACGCTGCACACATGGAGAGCTGACACACAGATGACGCAACAAAAAGAAACACAGATTCCTGTGCTGCTGACAACAACAGAAAGCGGACAAAGATTCAGCAAATAGACACAGAGAACAGACAACTGGGGTTGGGGAGGGGGCAGGAATGGGTGAGAAATAAATAAATCTTTAAAAAAAAGATATAAAAAAAAGACTTTTTTTGGAGGGGGATGGTTAGTCAGAAAATTTCTTTAAGTAGTGAGTTCATTAAAGCATTGTTCACTGGGTAGAAAAGTACTAGTTCATTTTGTCTTCAGTTTCCCCAGAGAGGCTCCAGTATGTTTGGGGCATTAGAAACAAATTGTAATCAGATGTATATGAGCTGAAAAGATCTTGGCTGCACATCTTGTTACATTATGCTAAGATTCCAGCTTCTCCCAGGTCCTGTGTCCTCACCTATATATTGGGCTGAACAGAGAGAGGCCCATTAGTGTGGTCGCAGTTACCCATAGCCACATATACTAAGTTGTTGGAACATAGGAGGAACACAAAGCACATGTGATTCCCTGTTAGGTCAAAATTAGCTTTAATTAAAAGAGTAGAGACCCAACATTACATTCGTAGGCATCCCAAGTTCAAGTGCCACATCTTCCACATGAAACCCAAGAGACCCAAGACTGCATGGCTTTTCAGAGACCTGCTTTCTTCACCTGAAAAGTGATCAATACCATTTTCAAAGATTTAATGAGTGGATTCAATGATATGCTACTGTGAAAGCACTTTACAGACTACAAGGCCTATCTGAATGGTGTTCATTCATTTATTAGAAACATGAAAAGCAATATTGTGGCAAAAGTACTGGTCAACCTCCTCTTGACATAGAGGTGCAATGGACACAACCAATCCAATGTCCACATAGAAGAGGTGGCACTGGAATGGGAAAAGTGGACATAGTGGACGAAGGGTATGGGGAAAGGCAGGAAGAGATGAGAGGTGGAGGCGTCTTTGGGACATGGAGCTGCCCTGGATGGTACTTCAGAGGCAATCACCGGACATTGTAAATCCTCACAGGGCCCACTGGATGGAATGGAGAATGGAGGAGAGTATGGGCTATGATGTGAACCAATGTATATGAGGTGCAGAGGTGCCCAAAGATGTACTTACCAAATCCAATGGATGTGTCATGATGATGGGAACGAGTGTTGTTGGGGGGGGAGAGGGGGGGTGGGGGGATGGGGTTGAATGGGACCTCACATATATATTTTTAATGTAATATTATTACAAAGTCAATAAAAAAAAATTAAAAAAAAAAAAAGTACTGGTCAAAATGGTTGGGATTGGTGGTGAGGAGACAGAAGTGAAGAAATGGAATTACTTAGAAGTCTGTATTTCTCAAGGCCAAAAGGTAGACATTCATACCATATTTCAGCATTCGTTAAACAACTTAATATTCTCCTCTCACCTGATTTTACAATTTTAAAGCTTAAAGGGAATTTTGCCCTAAGCTACTGCTTTTCCATTTTAGAAACAGGGAATGTGATGCTGAGAGAAGGTCAATGACTTACTAGGAGTCTGTGTGCAATTGATTGCACGTAAGAAGCAAGTGTTGAATGACTTTAGGGCTCACCCTGCTTCCAAGGCACTGAATTATCTCACACAGGAAATATATGCTGTGTAAATATTCACAGGTTTAATGACAATCAGAGGGCGGGTACAGACTCAACTGGACAATTATTCTAAGCAGAATGAAAGACATCTCAGATATTGAAAAATCTTTCAAATACTGCAGTTGCAACAACTCCTGGTGATAGTCCAGTAATTGTATTTGCAGTTTTGTACATTTGGGACAAATAATTAATATTCTCAGTATATTATAGATCCAAAAATAGGGATCAACTTGTTTTCTACTGAAGAAAATGAGAGCTAATACAACTGTTTTGCAGGTTAGAGCAACAGACTGAAGGATTCTAATATTATCTTTCCATCTGCAGGGAGGGGTGGCATGATACATGCTTCTGAAGAGGCAGGTGTGATATTGGAAAGGAGCACTGAATTTGATTTAGAATATCTAGATTTGAACTTGAAGATTTGTAACCTCTGTTTTTCTCTTCTTTAAGTGAGGGCCATCTCTGCCTAAGAGATTGTTGGAAAATTACCCAGACAATGGTCTATGTGACAGGAAAATTGTATTTATCCAGTTAAAAGATACAAAATGATATTCGATCCATAATTGGAGAAAAAGTATTTAAAAAAACAGAAGGAATGTGTATCATTTATCTACTTGTGGGCCTGCAAAATGTTTTCTTTTCCTTGGTGTTATTTTTATTTTACTTTTTTATAAGTCTTTGATTTTTATTTCTCAAAAAAGCTTCATATTTTTAAATTTAGCTTTCTGACCCTGTGCTTGTGCTTTCAATACTTTCACAATGATTTTCTGCTCCTCAATCAGGAAAGCATGCTTGATCCTGTCACGGACCCATTTAGCACACATGGAACCACCATAGAGTCTGCTGACAGGTTTTCTGTTTTAGATAACCTCATTAGAACTTTAGGTCTCACAGCACAAACTCCTTGAGTCGACCTGGGCAGATTTTGGTGCTTTCCCAACCTTCTTGGTATAAAGATAAACAATTCTATTACCAGGGGTCCGGGATAGCCTAGTTTTGTTAGGAGCAGTATTGTAGGATAGCCTAGGATGGTATGTCAAACGCTCGACGTCTAGAAGACGTCTAGAAGACGTCCCCAGAAGAGGGAAAGGTTTTAGATCAGCCTTTTTTCCTAAGAAATGCTTTGCTCTGTGGCTTCAGAAATGCTCTCCACTTTATGTAATGAAGTGTAAGATAATGTGAGGGTCTATTAATGAGAATTACATAGCAGACATATTGTTGTAATAATTTTTTTTTCGAGTTTCTACTTACCAGTAGATGATTCGTAGGTAAAACTGTTAGATGAAGCAAGTTATGAAGCTGAAGACCAGAGTTTCTTGTTCATTTGGAGTAAAAAAATGAGAGATCCCCCAAAGGACCAGCCATTAGCATGGCAAGGTCATTTAAGTTCTTTGTGAAGAGGGAGAAGAGGGCATCCGATATTTGCAACAAATTAAACTTAGAAATGTAAACATGAGGATTAGAAACTTTCCCAGACTCCAGGGACATTGTCCCATAGAACTAATTATGAAGCTATATTCTTGTAGTAACGCTAGTCAAATAAGAAACAAATATTGGGGTATATTTTATCACAATATTTGAAGGTTTTAAGATTCAAATAAAAATGTTTAATAAGTATTGCTTATTCTTTTCTGAAATTATCTATCTGAAAAGCCTTCCTATTCATAAAAGCATAAATTGTCCTCATTTCCATAATTCTTTCAAATAACTAATGAGGTTTTTAGGACCCTACCCTGAGATAGTACAATTATTCATACCCTACAGACAGAGAGCTTGAGACTCTTCAAGTAGGAATCATTTGATGAAATTTGTAGATGAGAGAGGAAACAGTTGAAATCCAGCCTTCATTTTTCCAGCTCCTGCATCCCATCTGTAGTACCGCCCAGTAGAGCATCTCACTAATGGAGCATCAAATGAGCATTGCGAGTACCTACATCCATGAGGAAGGAAAGTTAGGTCAGAAGAATGAAAACAAGTTAAAGAAACAATTAAATTGTCAGTAAAAATTAAAACTGAGCTATAGTTCTCTCTAGAGTCAAGTCAGATATGAGGCACGTGCATAACTGTTTATAAAAATCAATTCCTCTTACACTTAGTGTCTTGGGTGTACAACCAAACCCAACATTTGTCTCAAAAATGCATATTCCTTTCTCAAAATTTTTCTCTTAAAGCTTTCTCAGATAATCCACTTTTCAAAATGGTAAATTCTCCTTAAGCCCTATGCATATTTCTTCTTTCATTCATTCCATAAATTCATTCAGCCACCTGCCAAAGAATAATAGCTTAACACCAGTTGAGTGGGATAAGTATCTTCAAGCATTTTACATGTCTTTAAGTTATCTGATCCTTTTTTGTATTATATGAGATACCTGCTATTATTATCTTCATTTTACAGATTTGATCATTGGGGAAAATAAAGTAAAGTATATTTTGAAGATTGTGTGTTCTAAGGGGTAGAAACTGGGAATCAATTCCAGACATCCTAGTAGAATAGATGCTGTAGCAGTTTGATATTATTGATGAATTCCAAAAAGAAATATTGGATTATATTTGTAAACTGGTCTTTTCTTCTGGGTGCATTAGAGTATATTGGATTCAGAGGTTTACTTGATTAAATAATGATTAATGCTTTAATGATTAAGGCTTTGATTGGGCCACATAGGATGTTGAGTCCCTGCCCCTTTGGTGGGCAGGGGATCACAGAAAAACTTCACCAAAGAGAAGGGAGGTTGGAGTTTTGATATTGGAGCCTGGGAAGTAAACACACAGGGGAACACAGAGGAATAGTGATGGCTCCTTAGACACAGCAAAAGCCCTGGGAAGTGAGACAGAGCCATTCACCTGATAGTCTACAGCTGGCCTTGTGGAGAGAGCACAGCAGCTGAGCCCAGAAAGAAACAAGCCCTGGGAAGAAAAGAACCCAGGAAGGTTGAGCCATGGCAGGCATTGGCAGCCATCTTACTCCAACATGTGGCAACAGACTTTGGTGAGGGAAGTAACTTATGCTTTATGACCTGGTAACTGTAAGCCTCTATCCCAAATAAATACTCTTTATAAAAGCCAACAGATTTACGGTATTTTGCATCAGCACCCCTTTGGCTGACCAATACAGATCTCCTAACCACTAGAGATGCTGGAACAAAATATAAATAGATTAAAAAGAATGGAGGTATTTCTCTTGCATCTTGAATGTCTGTGTTTTTGGGTATTTATAGAAGAGCTTCAGATTTGACTTTCAAGTGGCTATCCTTTGTGAGGACCACACCTTATATATATTTACATATGTCAATATATCCATGCATACATGTTGCCACATATGGATGGTAAAGCATATACTCTGTCCATTGAGAATTATGTGAAGTGGATCCTGTTTCATTGCATTTATAGCAGAATGGGTTTCTTTGTCAGTTCATCAAAGTTCAAACTAAAATAATATTTTGTACTCTAGGTCTTTAATATTGTTAGAGATATTTGCTTATTTTATTGGCTAAGTAATTCCAAATCACTAATGAGTATCTATCACAATCAAGAAAGAATGGTATCCATTTGATGCCATGGGTAATGGGTCCATATAATCCACTTGCTAGCAATGGGCCTACCTGGATCCTCTTGGTAGGTGGTCCATAGTTGCATCTAGTCTCTGATATGCTTTTTGCCAAAGAGAACAATTGCTAGTCACATTTTGGAATTCTAATATATTTTATTTCCCACACATTGTTGCATTGCTCAGATGTCTTCCTGATCTCTCATTGCGTATTGCCAGTCTATTGACTGCTGTCCAAGGATTAGTAAATATTCATACCCTAAGAAATTTTATTATCTACTTCCACTTTCCAAGTAAGGAAAACTATTCTTAATTATGCCCGTTGAATGGATTTGAATTTTACTTCTTCAGTCAAAATGCAGCAGCCATCAGCCAGTCACAATGTAGCTACCTTCAAGTTTGAGTGTCAGCTCTTCAGCTTTGAGCTACCATCTGGAAAACATGCTGCTTGTTTGGGTTTCTCTTATTATTTATTACAAAAAGAGTCCTTTCATATATGGAGAATAATTCTTTGATATAGATGTGCTATGCAAAGACATAGAAGTCCCATTCTCATTGGTTCATTGAGTAACCCAGCTGGTCCTCCCATCACATGTTCTTGAACATACCATTTCCACTTGACGAGTGAACTCTTCTGTGCAGTTTTTATTGTCACACTGTTGTCTGATATCATCTATGATATGATGCATACTCCAGATCAAAAATAACTTCATGCACTTATATTTGGGTGAACTAAGCTAGTAGATCCATAACAATCTTGCACACATCTCTTTGCTTTCCCCACTGTAATGTCAGAAGAGGAGTCTAGCAGTTGAATGATTTCTGTCACAGCATCAGTCATCAGCTGGTTCGAAGGCATAAAATTAGGGGATATGTTAGAATCATCATATAATTCATCTACATTGAATTTACATCTATTTCATAGTACACAAGTTGTCTTATAGCTATTATTTTATACATCTGTTTATTCCACTATTTTTCAAACTCTTTGAGAAGTAAGAACATAGCAACCTCATCATCTTGTGGTATACATATTCTGAAACATAACTTAAAAATGATAATGAATATAAACATAATTTATGAACTCTAAAATGTAATTGGGAATCAATATAAAAATATAAAAACATAAGAAATAAATATAAATGTACTATTTCATTAAAAATTTCTACTCAGAAACACATGAACTCAGTAAATACATGAAATGTCTGAGATATTTGTGAAAGTGCCCTCTCTCCTGCTTTAGGAAGAGAAAAAGGACAGTAACAACTCACTTTTATTTTCATTTTTAAAATGGTTTATGGGTGGAATTGTGTAAGGCTATATATATAATGTCTAATTATTGATTCTAGAATAGAGATGAAAATCTATATCAATTAAGTAATGGTATTTTCTAAGAAATTCCTTATACCATGCATATTGGGAAAATGTCACAACCATCAGATTTCAGAAATCTTACTAAAATGTTTCTGTTAACCTAGCACATATGTGTTGTGTTATATCTCTATAACACAACTCTTGTTCTAGCACTAATTTCCTTGCAAAATATTCAGTTAGATATTTCATCCTCTGTGGCAAAAACTGCCTGGAAATGACTTAGTATGTGCTCAGGAAATATTTGTTAAATGCTATTAGAATAACATTCTCGAATTTTAAAATTTAATAAATAAAGCCAACCACATCTCAGCCTCCAAATGTAAAAGTTATGTTATTTACTTAAAAGGACTTATTTGGCATCTGAAATATTGAATTTTTCTAATTTTTACTGATTAAATTATTACTAGAAGCTTTGTGACTTTGGAGCATCATTTTACCATTAATATATTTAGTTATTCACTATAGAAAGGGAAGTTAACTCTTACAGATTTTTCCTACTCTAAACATCTATTAGTATATATTTCTTAAAACAACTTTGATAGATTTTCATTTGAATTTTAAAGCACACATAGTGTAGCTCATGGGAGTTTGTCATTGTAAATGTCCCTAAAGTATAATTCTGCTCCTTTAGTGAATTCTGCTATTTCTAGAATCCAAATATTTTCCAGTGAAATATAAAAATTTTGATCAGAACCTAAGTTTTAAGAACTAAAATATAGCTAAGACCTTAAAAGTCTAAGTTCACTTTTTCCTGTGAAAGTATTTTATTGCTTATTTCCTATTTTCCTTCCAAAAACACTTGCATGAAGATGGAGGGAGAATAACTAGAGGCACTAAATGATGATATGTTGATGCAATTTTCATAATATCTGGATTGTTTTTATTCTAACATTCAAAATTGGGAGTTATTATTTAAATAATTAACCTTTCTCTTTTAACTCGGCATTTAAAATTCTTTTGGTAAATAAGCTAACAATTTGAAAGTTTTCACAGATTATGAATTTTGGTTGATGGACATTTGCCCTGTGTTTCCAAAAGTTATATTTCAGGAGAGTTTTATTGCATTTTTATAGTTCATGTTCTACTTTTATTCCCAACTCCCTTTTTAACTGGATCTGTGGGACACTGTTCTGACACACCAAGAAGTTTCTTCATTTCATATATCACCTGCTCCTACTTTACATTGCCCTGGGAGTTGGGACAAGTCCAGTACATTTAGTTTTCTACATCTGTGTCATATGACAACATTTGTTGAACCCAATTTTCATTCAGAGTGCTGTCAGAGAATTTTTAGAAAATTCTAAATGGGCTTTTCTAGGAGGTGAAGATAATTTCTCAGTGTTAAGGTAAGTCTTAAAATGCCATGAAAATGTACTTTTCAAGTGTGAATAAAGATATTCTTCAGTTTGAGTTCATGTTATACCAAACCTGAGGTAATATGGCTATTTTATTATTGTTATTATTAAAATACTAACAATTTGCTATTATAGTCATCATTATTATAACTATCTGTGAAATGCATTTTAATCCATTAAGAATCTAATGATTCCTCAAAACCAACCACATGAGCCAAGCAATGCATGTATTTCATAAATATTTTACATATGAGAAAGTTCAGACTGTACATTTGAAGCAAAGAACCTCAATCCAAAGACTTTGTTTCTAAGTCCCAAGCACTTTTCCACCATGCCAGTTCATCTGCTGTTCAACTCTTCAACTGAGGATTAGGTGAGTCCTCTGTCCTTTCATTACTAACTGGTGATTGTCTCTAAAAGATGGCAGCTTAATAGTACCTACAGGATGATATTAAAAAAGAAAACAGAACAAAGATAATCTAAGAGTCCATTGGAAATGAATAAAAAGGCCACGTTAAGGTTATGCTGATCATGAACTCACAAATACAGCAAGTTTCCCAAAGCTTTCAACAGGAAAGGGAATGGGAGAATGAGGAGTGGAGCTGTGCCTATATTCTTAACCCATGTAAGGACTAGTTTCATTTAACTTGAAATCCAGTGGATATTATGGAAAGATCAATTTATATCCAGTCAGTAGTTATTGACAACTTCATTAAGTTAAATACCTTCATCTGTGTCACATTTCTACTCAAAAACCTCCTAAAATCATATTGTCAGCTTTAGAGGGTATCTGAATTCACAGGTCCTGAGCATTCTGTTTTCTGCAAATGGGCCCCTTCACCACTAAAAGAGAGGTCCACTTTTCTCCCAGACTTTTAAGCTTTATATACTCCAGCCACACTGTCCTTCTAAGATGAGCTTGTCACCATCTCCTACAGAAACTCTTTTCTCTTAATGGATTGCCACCTCTTTACTCCTATACTTGGGCTAAACCTTTCCCTTTCAAGATACTCCTCTTTCCCTCTTTTCTTCCATCCCTGTCTAGTCCTATCCATATTTCCAGATCTTGCCTGAATCTGAAACTCTTACTGTATTAAAATTAATGAACAGAATTGGTTTCAATGATTGGAGTTTCAAGATCCACTGTATTATTTCCTAAATTGGCAACCATCGTTAAGTTCTGTCTTTTAAATTGGAAAAAATTAATATGGTATAAAGAATGATTATTTTTAAAGGGTAAAGTGATATACAAATACACACAGAAACATATAAACACTTAAAGAATTTGAAAATTATTTTTCTTTTCTCAGGTTTTCTTAAGTAAATTAGCAAAGTAAATTGTAAAGCTACAGGAATAAAATGACCAAAGATACTATGTAATATTCTCCAAAGATTTTCCATCATATGCATGCAGAACTGGACCATTAAGTGGTCTTGCTTTAAGAACACTCAAGATATTATGAATAGATTTCAATAGGAGATCAACAACCGCATTTGCTTTAAATGGTTGGTAAATTGCAGTACAAGTGAATCAACTGATTATGATTAAATGTCTATAATATACTCAATAAAATTGACTGGAATATGGTATGCTGTATCAGGTATAGAAGGAAATCTGAACAAAAATCAAGGTTGCATTGAAATTTTAAACCTGTGGTTTAATTGATGAATCAAATTTCCAATCATTGTTGAGCTCAATTTTGCCAGTCACCCCTGTTTACTGCACCAGATGAAATGAATAAGTCTGGCCTAAGGTGTGTAAATAATTCAGAGGTTTTAGAAGTAAATCTCAGGAATGTATTTTCAAAAACAAGAGAGTTACTTCTCCAATGACGTTGAACACAGATAGATCATCACACATGAACCATACGGCATAGGTATATCCAACAGTCCCAGGTTCATTGTATTTCAGTTACACACATTGGTGAAGAGATCTGGATATCAGAGCTTCAAGCAAACATTTCTTTTATTACTCCCTAAAAATTATTTCTCAGATAATTTTTAACTATTTTTGCTTGGCAGTGAATGTATTTTTATGTTTGGTCTCTTTCTGACATCCTTAAAGCAAATGACATTGGTAAATATAATCAGACATTTGCTTCAGAGTTTCTTTTGAGTCTTTCTGTCCACCCAAAACTTGACATTATTTACTTTTCTAACTCTAGTATTCTATCTAGTGATTCTACTTGATTTATAGTTCCTTACAGTACACTTCTAGTAATTCTGAGATATTATGGCATTGGCCACTTGGGGAAAGCATTATCTTTTTAATTAACTTTGCATTAGATATGATCTAGCACATATTAGGAAAGGATGTATAAGTTGATATCTTGTCTCCACCACCTATCTGTTCTGAGGTCTTTAATAAATTCCTTTCATTCTCTCAGTTTCTGTGCTGTGGAGAAATGGCTGGAGGTTAAAATGTTTCCATAAAGAGAAAGAGGGTACAGACCTTAGAACATCAGGTTCTTTCAGGACAGAACATTGTCCTGAGCAACCCATAATTATTTGCAGAAAGAAACATTTAAACCTTGTACGACATATATGGGAAAAATGTGGATGTGGTTGCTCTGGCATAATGTTATCTAAAGAATAAAAAAGTAACTATACTCCCATCCCTGAGATAGTCAATAAATATCATGTGGAAGCTTGGGCTGAGTCTCTTAATCCTTGAAGCTTTGAGTCCCCTGTCCCCATCTTTTCTTACTTCTTGTGTCTCTTCCTTAAGTACTGTGATGCCTCCTGTTCCTTGAGCTGGTCTCAATACTGTGCTTTCATTTACAGAGTGGAATTAGTGAGGGTTCACAGGGGAATAATAAACACTAAATGAGAAGATACAGATAAAATTCCTAAAAATGGTTCCAAGTCAGAATTATGCATGGACATTTTAGGGGCTTAATAGATATTTAGTTAGTATTCTTCCTTAGGACAGAGTGCATTTTAATGAATATTGTAGTGGACTTAGGTTGAATTTTTAAGACAACCTGAGTCTAGGAGGTAGACATCCCACATTCTGGTTATGACTTTAAATATCTCTACATTTTTGGAACTTGATTTTGTATTTGTAAAGTTGGGGAAATATTAATTCCTTGATGCATTTCCATAAGGATCCAATAATATGAACTTGAGACAATATTTTGAAAATATACATACATTCCTAAAGTTGTTTTTGTATTGTTTGTTTACTTATATCTTAATTCAACAAGTTTATATGATTAGCATACTCTGTAAAGATATTGAATTTAGATGGATGCTAAGTATGCAACACTGAAGAAAACAAGGTTATACTTGTATTTTTGTTTGTTTATTTTTCTAAGTTCCACAATTTATCCTTTCTCCTGGGTATTTCAGCGTTATATGAACCACAGGGCCTTTTCCTTTCATAAGATTATATGGTCATAATGATGATTATATTTTAGAATATACTAAAGACCTTTTCATAAGGTACATTTTACAAATAATAAAACTGCATAAGAAAAACAAATGTCTTCCCATAACCATCTGATATTTAGCTCTGTATGGAAATGATAGTCTGATGAAATCTACTGACTGTGCTCTATCTGATTCACTACATTTCTCAAGTAGATAACTGTGTATTAATATTGTATATAAAGATACCTCAAGAGAGGCTAAAGAATTGATGGTACTAGTAATTTATCAGAAGTAAAAGCCAAATTACAGAGTCCAAGCTCTGCAGAGATGGCAATGGTAGGCGGCTGGTTCTGGGGTATGGAAAGAAATAACAAACTAAAACCAACACTGGAAGCACCCTAGCACCTTCCACTGCCTTGATGAAAAACCATAGCTGGGGAGATGCTGACAGGAACAGGAAGGAAATTAGAAGCACGTCATTTATCTTCCTCTGACCTTCAGATCTCTCTCTGTCTCCTCTTTAGGCAGTGTCTGACAGAAGCCAACTTATAGATGAAAAATGAGATTTTAAGTGTTCCAGCCCTAATTCACAAAGTAGACCAGAAAGAAGTGGATTTGAAGAAGAGAATCAATAGTTTAAACATCAGAGCGGCTCCATAAAAAGTATGGATGTCAATTTTGTGCCTGCTAATGCTTTATGACCTATTAAAGTACACCCAACAGAAATAATAATCAAATATCTGATGTGCTGGGCAGGAATTAAGTCAACCTCATCAAAGTCCAATAATTACCTATTGACAAGAAAGGGAGGAATTATAGACTTACTCTTAAAACTTATAAGTAGTTAAAGTCTTTTGTTTTAGATTTATCTTCTGTATTTCATCTCCTATAGATTCCGAAAGGGCTAGGTCAAGAGGAATGCTCCTTTCCTCTACAGGCCATATCTGACCCAATTTCCCCAGGGAACTGAGCACATTGATGCTGTCCACATGGACCCTACTTTTAGTCCATCAAAACAATCCCCCTTTTGGCCATTTCTGTCTTTTTCTAATCCCCCAGACCATGACACTTCTCTGTCTATTAAGTAGCTGGGCCCTTTCTGCAATGTCATTGCTTGTCCTAAAATTGTAATTTTTATCACTCGTCAGTTTTTCTAGTTTTCATAACTCTTGAGAATTTCAGTGATGAATGCAGAATAGAAGAGAGGTCCTCATTATAGCCTAGCTTCTTCTCAAAATCCAAGAGGAACGCTCTGCTACTCTTTCAGCCATTCTAGTCTTATATGTACCCAATCTCAAAAAAGGTTTCATAGCAGATGAAAAAAAAAAACTTCTTTTACATTATAATAACATTATAATATATATTACATAGAAAATAAAGTGTGATGTCTTATGAACTCCTGTTTATACAACAAAATGTAAATAGAATTCATTTTGGAAACATTATATTTAGTCAACTTTCTTTCTGAATAACCTATATTACTTCAAATATGACAGACATACGTTTCTGGTTTCATACATTATGTGGCTCATTTAGCTATTCAGAAAGCATTTACTGAGCACCTAATATGTGCCAGACTCCATTCTAACCCTTTGAGATGTAGGGTAACACACTCACAAGGTCCTATCCTCAAGGAGCTGATAAGTGTTTTTTTTTTATATTTTAATTGTCTTTTTTTTAAAAGATAAATAGATCACACAAAACATTATGTTAAGAGCTGATATGTGTTGTAGACACAAACACTAAAGCAATTGACAAATTTAATTAGTTTATATACTATGCTGTAGTGTGCTTGTTAATATTAATGGTACATAATTAATAATTACTGAATTATAGGGTACTAAGGCCTTTTTACAACACTTTTCACCTGGATATTTTTTAAAGTTTAAAAAGTATTTCATTCTCCCTGGGTATCTTGACAATTTGCATTTCAATACTTTTTGCAGTTATGAGCCTCATTTGTTTCTTCAGCACAAGAGAAAACTATAACAGCAAACAAAATATTTCTATCATATGCTTCTGAATGACATTTGGTAATTTTTTTTTGCCCATGGTAATATCTCCTTTCTGAATTTCATGTCTGCCACAGTTTTGAACACTGAGTCACATCAGTGATCATCTTCCATCAGAGAAAGTTTTCCTCTCCAGCATGCTCTTCAGAGCAGCCTTTACATCCTTGTTCCTCAGACTATAGATGAGGGGATTGAGCATGGGGGTCATTACTCCATAGAAGAGGGAGATAAGGGCTTCAGTGACATCTTCAATATCTCTGTCAACAGCATCTTTAGGCTTGGGCTTTGCATACATGAAGAAGATGGTTCCGTAGAAAATAATCACCACTGTCAGGTGGGCTGAGCAGGTGGAGAAAGCCTTACGCTTTCCTTCAGTGGAAGGGATCCTCAGAATGGTGGCAACAATAAAAATGTAAGAGATGGAAATTACCAGCAATGGGGATCACCAGAACAATGAGATTTGACCCCGCCATGCTGATCACATTGGTGGAAATGTCAGCACAGGCCAGTTTCAGGATAGCCAGAATTTCACAGACAAAATGGTGAATGACATTATTAGCACAGAATGGTAATTGTATTGTGAGAGATGTCTGCACTATGGAGTCCACCAATCCAATGACCCAACACCCAGCTGCCATGGGCACATAGGTACCCTTGCTCATGATGACGGGGTACCTCAGTGGGTAGCAGATGGCCACATAGCGGTCAAGTGCCATCATTCCCAGGAGAACACATTCGGTGGCCCCCATGGCAAAGGAGAGAAACATTTGCACCATGCACCCTGAGAAGGAAACCCTTTTCCTTTCTGTCAGGAAGCTGTCAAGAATTAATGGAACAGAGCAGCTCGTGTAGCAGATGTCCAGGAAGGAGAGATTACAGAGGAAGAAATACATGGGGGTGTGCAGGTGAGAATCATAGATGATTACTGTAATCAGGACTCCATTTCCCAGCAGGATCATCAGGTACATCCATAAAACTAGCACAAAGAAAACTGTCTGGACCTTTGGGTGAGCAGAGAGCCCCACCAGGACAAATTCTGTCAACATGGACTCATTGATCTTTTCCATGTTACATATACTCTTTCTGCAACAGTTTCTCTATGGATGATAGAACAGGTATTTGTTAATATAGGGCCTGCAAGAGCTGCCTGTTTTTAAGCCTCTTATTCTGTGTTATTACATCCTATAATTGGATACAACAGACTAGCATGGCTGATTTATTCACCAGGTCCCCCAAGCACAGTGTCATGGGCCCGCCACTGTTTTAGATTAGAGTTTCTTTTAAAATCAAGAGGAAAAAATAGAACTTGGGGGTTGTAATAACATCAATACGTTTGTCTTTACTCCAGTGCCATTCTCGATATAACTTCTAATATTTTTCTTAAGGATGAAAGGGACCCTGAAGTTAAAAGTGCCCATCAAAGTCAAGATGCAGTCCATGTGGCCAAGTCTCTTTCAAAACTGCTTCTTGTCTGCCGGTGGTAGAAGTAGTGCCCATGTCTTCACTGAAGAAAGGATCTCATCTGTAGATTTGTCAGTGTCTTTTTAAAAAATATTTTTGGGGGTATACATTCAAATAAATATTTTTAAAATTCAAATATATTGAAAATATCTACAAAGTCCATTTTTTCATGTTAGGGACATGCAATGTTGTGTCTTGTAAACTCCACTTAATTTGCTTATTTTCACTTCAATAACCATCATTTATGGATCAAATGGAACAATAGTGCTTTCATTAAAATGTACACAATTAACTATACCACTGATATCCAACCACTGTTTTTTGACAAATATGGTTTACACAGAAGAATAATTTATAAAACCAAAAGGGGAGTTCTGCTGGTTGAATTTGTTGTGTGTTTTTGGGTAGATATAGCACTATCTCTTTGTGACTTATACACTCTTCTCAGTTCTGTTTCAGAAGACTCCAAGAGCATAGTTCAAAAAACCATCAGAGTCATATATATTAATTAATGTTGGTTATTTATACATTTAAATAACTTTATTAATTACCATGATAAAAACAGAACAGTGTATTAATTGATTACTACATACCAAATATATTTCTAAAAGTGTCTAATCCTAACAACCTCAGTAAATAGGGTCTATTATTGTAGGATAGGGAGGTTATCCTTCTTTAAACATTTGGTAAACTTCACCGGTAAATCATGATATAAAACGACTGAAGAAAAAAAGGGAATTATTACAATAGATACAGAAAAAGAAATTGAAAATATTTAATCTGTAATTTTGTATAAACTATGAAGTATAGGATTACTATTGAAGGTAGTCCTAAAACAGAAAGAAAACACTTTACTAAAAACCTATAACAAAATATTGTTTGTTCATAATTAATGAAAACAGTTTATACATGCTCATTGGGATGTTACTGTGTAAAATATACGTCATTCCTGGTCAAAATTATAAGATAAGAAGTAGGCAGATTTATAACTGAAAGAGGAAAAATAAATATAAGACTCGATGTAAAAAATTACTAGGATTGCTGACCATAAAATCAATGAAAAGATCAATAGTTCTATCCATATTAGAAGAAACTGATTAGAACACAAAATGGAAACAAATATAACAGAAAACTAACAGATAAAAAGCATCTGGGCTTTATCCTAACAGAGAATGCACAAAACCTTTATATCTATCATTTAAAAATTATATACAGGACATAACAGGATATTTGTAAAGGTATAATGTTAATGAATAGGATAAGCTTGATATGTTTTGATGACATTAAAATAAAGACTATTCTCTAACTATGGACCTTGATTAGTAGCAATGGCTCAATATGGTTCATCAATTGTAACAAATGTACTTCACTTATATAAGCTGTTAATAATAGAGGAAAATGGCAAAGTAGGTATAGCTCAGTGGTTGAGCACCTTCTTCACATGTACAAGGTCCTGGTTTCAATTCCTGGTACCTCGTAAAAAATAGAGGAAAATGAGTGTTGTGGGGGTTATTTGGGAATTTCCTATATTTGTGACGTAACTCTTCTATAATCTGAAACTTCCCTAAAAACAGTTTATTATGAATTTTTAAAATATCAGAAATAATGTTAACAGACTGTAGAAGACATTTATTATATCTAAACCTGACCAGAGGTTAATATCTAGAATATACAAAAACTCTTGCTAATGAAAAATGATAATGCTTTAAACCAACAGAAAATTGGGTCAGTATGGATGGAGGAGTGGTAGTGAGAAAATTAGGAGGAAAAAAGTTTCACACATTGGTGAGCTACATTAAATGCAGTTAAGGAATTATAATTTTTCTTCAAGTAATTGGGAAACTTCGGAACTTTCACCAGAGGATAATAGAGATGGAAACTCTGAAGAGAGTTGAGATGGAATCAGTTTTCAGGGCCATGCACTTTTCTCACCAATATTCAACTGTTGTAAGATATTCAGCAAAATGACCTGTTCTGTAGGTTTGCAATCATTTGTTCCTCCTCTGACTTATAGAGAACCTGACTCAAAAGTCCTCATGTTTGAGGATGAGATAGTGTTAATTATAGGTCAAGTTGGTATCAAAAAGTTTCCCATGACAAAAAGGCAATCCCCCCATTTCCTATGTAATATTGAATGGAAATCAAAGTGTTTCTTGGTTAATTTGGAAGGCCATGCCAAAAACTCTATTAGATCCTTCACAGCTAGGTCTTAATTAACAAACTAAATCAGCTAAAGATATTGTATTTACTGTCCCATTCTGCCTGGATCTTCCAGCTTTGTTCATTTCTGAGTATGAAGAGTAGTCCCCCAGAGGAAAAGAAAATATACTACTTAATTATGATATTAATTTCCCTAGGGTCACAGGAACTAACCTTTCTCCTATTCATACCTTTTTGGGGGTGTGCTTTTTAGTCAGAAAACTTCTAGACATAGCGTGTTCATTAAAGCATTGCTCACTGTGAAGAGAAGTACCAGTTCATTTTGTCTTCAGTTTACCCCCAGAGGTCCCAGTTTGTTTTAGATATTGGAAGCAATTTGTAGTCAAGTTTATATGGGCTGGCACACAACTCCATAGCACCAGGTTCTTTAGAAGTGTGCACAAATTGTCCAAGGAGAATAAGATAATTAGTTAAGATCAAAGTTTTAGATCTAAAGAAATCCCCATCAAGTTAAACAAGTGTTCTACCTACTGTTGTATTTTTTTTATAGGTTAAGTAAAAACATGAGTATTTAGAAGATAATAGCAATGGAATTAAAGATGCAGGTCTAATTTTACCAAAAGTGAAGAGAATAAGTGATGTATGAATGTAGTTTTTTTTCTTTTTTTAAACTTTATTTCCAAAGACATTTTAGGTTACAGAAAAGCTGCATTGAAAATACAGGAGATTCCCATATACCCCACCCTCTCCCCTCTCCTCTCTCACATTTTCCCCTATTAATAACATCTAACATGAGTGTGGTATGTTTGTTACAAATTGATGAACAAATAGTGAAACAGTGCTACTAACAATGGTCAACTGTTTATATTATGGCTTCCACTTTGCACCATACTATTTTATAGATTTTGACAAAATGTATATAATGGCCTGTATCTGTCCTTGCAAAATCATGCTGAACTATTCTAGTTCCCTAAAAATGCCTTATATTCTACCTATTCTTCCCTCTTCCTCCCCTTAGAACCTATGGCAACCACTACATTTCAGTTTTATGAGAATAAGGTTCATAGTTATGTGCGTTAATTTTGAGGGCTTGACATTTTAGTCTGTTTTCTTTTATTAGTAGCTATGACAGTCAGTGGAAGCATGGGGGGATTTAGAAGTGATGAGTTTTTGTGTGTTTGTCTGTTTTTTAAATTATTACTGGAATAATGAAAATGCCCTAATAATGATTGATGAATGCGCAACTCTGTGATTATACCAAATACCATTGTCTTTTCATTTTAGATGGATTGGCTTCTTCATTTATATGTATCAATAAAATTGATTTGTTAAAAAAATGAATACAGGCTGAAAAAAATGTCGGCTGCACATGTATGAGCGATGTCACATAATACTGTGTTTCTTGCTTCTCCTAGCTCCTGTGTCTTCACTTATATATTGGGATTAACAGAGGCTCATTAACATGGTCCCAGTTAATTATGATCACATATGCTAAGATGATGCAAAATAGGAGGAACTTAAAGCACATTTGACTCCTCCTTGAGTCATAATTAATTATAATTAAAAGAGTAGGAGACTCAAAGTTACTTTCTTAGGCATCCCAAGTCTGAATGCCACAATTTCTACCCTATAGGCAGTTGACCTAGGCAAGCCACTGCATGACTCTTCAGAGTCCAGCTTTCTTCATATGGAAAGTTAACAGTAGCATTTTCATAAATTTAATGGGTGAATTCAATGATATGCTACTGTGAAAGCACTTTGCAGCCTACAAGTCCTGTCCAAATGTGTGCTCATTCATTCATGAAAAATATACACAGCAATAGCAATGCACCTGATGGTCAAAATTGCTGGGATTGAGGATAAGGAGACAGAAGTGAAGAAATGGAATTATTTAGAAGTCAATATTTCTCAAGGCCAAAGGATAGCCCTTTATACAAGTACTTCAGCAATTGTCAAGCAGCTTAATTTCTTTTCATATGATTTTACAATTTTAAAGCTTAAAGGGAATTTTGCCCTAAGCTACTGTTTTTTCATTTTAGAAACAAGGAATATGATGCTGATAGAAGGTCAATGACTTACTAGTATTCTGTAAGGCACTGAATTATCTCACTCAGGAAATATATTCTGTGTAAATTTTACCCAGTTTAATGACAACCAGAGAGAGGCTGTGGGTTTGGTTGGTTGATTAAATCCAAACAGAACAACAGGCATTTTGAGTATATGACATCCACAGACTTGGTATACTGAGCATAGTTTCTGCTACTAATGAAACTATTTGACAAAATGTAGGGGTAGATGGCCTAGATACTCAGATATGTATGTCTTTTCTTGGAACATCTTTGTTAGCCAAGACTAATCCATGTCAGTAGTAAACAAAATAAGCAGAGTTAAGTGGCCTGTGGAAGATTTCTGTCTGCACACAATTTACTCTCTGTACCATAAATAACACTGACCAAAGCTCACACTGGATCTCAGGGGTCTTTGGGGCCCTAAGTCTCAAAGCTACTGATCACAAATGATCCTGGACCAAGGGACTTGCAGAAAAGATTCATGGAAGAGGATGTTTGTGTTCATTAATTTTGAGAGAGTTAGATGTAGGAGTAATTCTTTTCTCTTAATTAATTTTAGTGCAATAATTGTTTTGAAGATAAGTCTACAAGGAATCTAACTAAGCTGTTGAAAAATCTTTCAAACATCATGGTTGCAACAACTGCTGGAAATAGTCAAATAATTGAATTAAGTTTTTTGCAAATTATAAGACCAATAATAGAGCTCAAAGTGTTTGGCTACTGAAGAAAATGAGAGCTAACACACCTACTTTGCAGGTTAGAGCATGAGACAAAAGTATTCTAATTTTCTCTTTCTATTTGCAGGAAGGAGGAGAAGAATGCATGCTTCTTAAAGAGGCAGGTATGATATTTGATAAAAGCACTTAATTTGCTTTAGATTGCTTAGATATGAAACTTGTCTTGGAACCTCCTTTTTTCTCTTTTTTTTAAAGGAAGGCAATCTCTGCCTTTGAGCATTCTTGGAAAATTACCCTGACAGTGGCCTATTTGCAGTTAGGAAAATTAGATATATCCAGTTAAAACATAGAACACATATGAAATGAAATCCCTAATTTGAGTTTATCAAAAAAGAATTTTGACTGTGATATAATTTATGTACTTCTGGGTCTGAAGAATGGTTTCCTTTCCTTGATTTGAGATCAGCCTTCTTCCCTAAGAGCTGCCTGGCTTTACAGCCTCCAGAAATGCTTGCCACTTTGTGTATAAATGTGTAAGATTGAGTGAGGGGCTATTCATGAGTATTATATAGCAAACAAATGCTGTAATTATTTTTTCAAGTTTCCACTTACCAGTAGATTATTCCTCTGTTACAACTGAGAGATGAAACTTTTTAATGCACTCCACCTTCAGGCCCAGAGTTTCTTGTTCAATTTCAGATGAAAAGTTCAAAGATGGCCCAGTGGGTTCTTGGGGTGTTCTTTGCAACCCCAGTGTTTCTTGACATTTTGAGCTCCGGAAACATGTTCCAAAGGACAATCCATTAGCACAGCAAGGCCATTTAAATTCTTTGTGAGGAGGGAGGGCATCCAATATTTGCAACAAATTAAAGTTAGAAATGTAAACATGGAGGATTAGAAACTTTCTAAAACTCCAGGGACAATGTCCCACAGACCCAATTACGATAGCTGTATTCTTGTAATAACACTACTTAAATAAGAAACAGATACTGCAGTATATTTTACCTCAATATTTGAAGGTTTTAAGATTCAAATAAACAAAAAATGTTTACTAAGCATAGCTTTTCCTGTTTTAAAATGATCTACCTGAAAAAATTCCCATGAATAAAATCATAAATTGCCTTCATTTCAATAGTACTTTCAAATAGCTAATGGGGTTCTCAAAACCCAATCCTGAGACAGTACAATCATCCATACCTAACAGACAAGGGGCCTGAGACAAGCAATTTAGAATTGTTTGCTGAAATATGTAGATGATAGAGGAAAAACAGCCCATATCCAGCCTTTGTGTTTCCAGCTCCTGCATTCCACTGCAGCACCTCCCCATCTCTCACTGAGAAGAGCTTCAGATGAGCTTTGAGTATCAGTATCAGCTCCATCCATGAGTATAGGAAAGTACGGTTAGAAGAATGAAAACAATTTAGATCAACAATTAAATGTCAGTAAAAATCAAAACTGAGCTATAATTCTCTGTAGATCCAAATCAGGTATGATGTGCATGCATAATTATTTATTAAGAACAATTCCTCTTTACACTTAATGTCATGGGTTTGCAACCGAACCCACCATTTGTTCAGAAATGCATATTCCTTTCTCAAAATTTTTCTCTGAAAGCTTTGTCAGATAATCCCACTTTTCAAATTGGTAATTTCTCCTTAACCCCCAAACACATTTTTCTTTCATTCATTCCACATGCAATAAATTAAGTTGTTCAGGCACCTGCCTTCAATGCCAAATATTGATAGCCCAACACCAATTGATTCAGTGACTATCTCCATGCATTTACCTGTCTTTAATTTATCTGATCCTTATTGTGTTGTATGAGATATATGACATTATTATCTTTATTTTACAGATTTGGTTATTGGGGGGGGCGCTTAAAAAGTAAGGTATCTTTTGAATATTATATGTTTTTAAGTGGTGGGGTGCTGGGCATCATTTCCCAGCCTGGTAGAGTATATACTCTTAGCCACTAGAGATACTTGATAAAAACAATAATAAATTTGAAAGGGTGTATGTAGGAGTCTTGCAGTCTTGCATTGTGTGCTATTGGGTAGTTACTCAAGTGCTCAACTCTCCACAATGTAACTACCTTCAAGATTGAGTGTCAGCTCTCCAGCTGTGAGCTACCATCTGGAAATCATGCTGCTCATTTGGCTTCCTCTTATACTTCATCATTCTAGAAGTTTCCCTTCAGAAATGGAGAGTAACTTTTTAGTATTAATTTTTAGCCCAAAGACGTAGAAGCCCCCTTCTCATGGAGTAGATGAATAACCCAACTGGCCTCCCATCATGTTTTTGAACTTACTATTTTCATTTGATGAATGAACTTATCTGTGCATCTCTTTTTGTCACAATGTTGTTTGGATATAATTTCTGATATGATGGGTATTTCAGGTGAATTCCAGTAGTGTTTTTTGGTTGCTGTGATTGTTTGTAGGTGTATGGGCCTCAGTAAATCATGTTCTCAAAGCTAATCCTTTCTTGTGGGCATAAACGAATTGTTACTAAGGCTTTTTGATTAGGTTACTTTAGTAAAGAGTGCCCCACAGTAGGACTTAATTCTCTTACTGGAGTCCTTTAAAGAGAATGTAATTCACAGAGAGAGGGAAGGAGAAAGTCATAGAACCCAGGAAAGGAGGGAAGACCAGCAGATGCTGCCATGTGCCTTCCCGTGTGACAGAGGAGTCCAGCATGGCTGGAAGCTGGTCTTTGAGAAGATAGTATCATCTGATGATGCCTTGCTTTGGACATTTTTCTCAGCCTCAAAACTATAAGCTTGTAAACTCATAAATCCCCATTTAAAAGCCAACCCATTTCACAACATCTGCATTTCAGCAGTCTAGCAGACTAAAACAGCTGGCCGTTATAGGATTTTGTCAAATTCTATGGTAAGAGTGATTGCATTTTCCTGGTGCTCCTAATATTATTTGAGCATCAGGGTCTTAGAAGAATGGATTGAACAATGGCTCTTGTAAGTTAAGGTCCCCATTAAATGTGAGCTTTGTTTCCTGGTGGCTAGGAGTAGATTGGTTAATATTGTAATTCTGTTAGTCTGATCCTCACTTTGAGATATCAACATTATAATATCTACATAATGAATAACAGCACTTTTCAATTTTGTCAAATATATGTCTCTGTGGTAATAAGCAAGAGAACTTAATTAAATATCTCTGCAACTTTAACTCTGTATGGGCACAAACTGGCGTATGCTGTCTTCTGAAACAGTTATTAAAAAGTTAAGTGTTAGCCAAATTAATTGGAGATACCAGTGATGGTTAGGTTAATATGTCAACTCAGCCGGGTGGTTATGCCCAGTTGTTTGGTCAAGAAAGCACTGGGCTAATTTCAATACAAGGACATTTAGTCATCAGTGCATAGATGACTGATTACATCTAAAGTCAGCCAGAGAGATTGCCATCATCAATGAGTGACATTTTATCCAATCAGTTGAATACCTTAAAAGGGGAAGTGATCTCAGCATTCAGAGATAATTTCCCAGCTTGTCTTTGGACAGCTAACATCTCCCAGGAACTCATAAAAGACCTTCATTGGACTTTCATTGGAGACCCTGGTTTGCAACTTTGCAACCTGCCTGTGGAATCTGGACTTGTGCATTCCCATGGTCATGTGAGAGACTCATAAAATCTCATACTATTGACAGATATCTCCTGTTGATTCTGTTTCCCTAGAGACCTCTGACTAATAGTTTGGTACTGGGAGTGGGGTTCTTGAGGAACAGAGTTGTAAACATGGGATGTTTGAAGTAGTTCTGGGAGTTTTGCAATTGGCTCTCTACTCTAATTGAACTCAAGGGTACTAATGACTCCCTTTCCAATATTGAAGAGGCCACTAACTATCCATGGTGTGTGTTGACAATAGAGATATGCAAAGTATCATCAGTGGATTCCCCTACTTTCATGCTTATAAGAAGCAAGGATCTGGGTAAGAGTATTTTCAACATCTTAACAGAGTTTTGTGGAGTCAAAAGGTATAATGATGTTGGCTGGCTCACCTTGATACTCTCGATACTGTTAGAAAAGAAAGAGATGAGTTAAAGGCTTCAAATTTGAAACTTAAACACCACAAGAATGATGCAAAAGTTTCTATGTGTACCCTGAAAGAAAATCTTGTTTCTTGTAGCCATTGACTTGAAATATCTGAGAACCAAACTTGACTATCATTGTAAGCATAGTAGAGTTACAAAGGAAACTAAAATCTCAACCCTGCAGGGTTTCTGCAGTTAAAGTGAAGGCATTGATTGGAAAAGAGTGGAACACAGATGACTGGGATGGAGACATATGGGATGATGATAATATTGGTGGGGCCACTGGAACCCTAATTCCATGTCTGTGTTTTCTCAGTGTTGCAATTTGAAGCTTTTGTGGACATCAGAAAGTTACATTCTTAATCTAATCCATTCCTGTGTATGTAAGCCTTTTGTAGGTGGGTCTTTTGATTAAATCACCTCAGTTAAGGACCTTTGATAAAATTGCATGGCTCAGGGTGAATCTTAATCTTCTTACTGGAGTCCTTCATAAATGAAGGAATAAAAGCTGGAGACACAGAAAAAAAACATCAGAGACACACAGGAACACAGTAAGCAATGTACAGAGACTGAGAGAGAAGACCCTGGGAGCTAGAGGCTGGAATTGATGAAGCACAGAGTGAGGAAGACACTTTTTCCAGAAGCCGAAAACAGCAAGGTCCAGAGGAGAGGGGAGAGATGAGTGGATGCCCTCATGTTCCTGATTACCTACAGCTAGAGCTCAGGAAGAAAGTTTATTCTGATAATGCCTTTGTTTGGACACTTGCATGGCCTCAGAACTGTAAGTTTATAAGTTACTAAATCCCCAGTATAAAAGCCTACCCATTTCTGGTATATTGCATTCGCAGCCTTTAATAAACTAAAACAGAAATTGGTACCAAAAGAATGGAGTTGGTCTGCTATGCAAATACCAAAAATGTTAAAAGGGCTTTTTAAAATGGGAAAGGGGAAGATTCAGGAAGAAAAAGTCTAGATTGCCTTGAAAAGACTGTTGGTAGAAATATGAACGCTAAAGATGTTTTCAGTGAAGACTTAGACAGAAATGATGAAAGTATCATTGCAAACTAGAAGGAAAGTCATTCTTGCTTTAAAGTGGCAGAGAACTTGGTAAAATAGACTCCTGATGTTAGATAAAAGGCAGAATTTGAAAGTGATGAGCTTAGATATTTAGCTGAGGATATTTCCAAACTAAATGTGGAAAGTGTAGTCTGCCTTCTCCATGCAGCATATTGTCAAATCAGAAAGGAATAAGATAAACTGAGAACTCACTGGGCACAAAGATAGCAGACATTGATTGTCTGGGCATTGTGTTACCAGATTTTGTCTAGGTTCTTGACTATGCTGCAGAAATAAATTTCAAGAGCATGTTGGGTGAGTTAGGCCAGTAATTTATCAGGTAGGGAGCAATGAGAAATGGGGGAAAATAACAGATCAGGGCTCTCAGATAGAGAGGAAGGGGCTGAAAAGTGATAAAGCAGGCTGATTTACTGGCTAAAATTTCCCATTATAGATTATAAATCCCCAGGTTTACTTGCATAGTGATCCAAGTGGGAGAAGAAGGCAGCCAGAGTCAGGGTCCAGAGCAGAGAGAGAGCAAAATCAGCCCTTGTGCCTGATTTTTGAACCATTAATTATTCCACCCCTTTGCTAATGACAGGGAAGGAGTTCCAGCTCTTTGATTACCCCACCCATCAGTCCCCCATGATGGCCCAATGATAAAGACTTTGGGGAATATCCAGGGCTTCTCCTGGCTTCTGGAGGAAGTCATGTTCTGAATGACAGATTCTTGAGGAGGATCTTCCAGCAGCTATCTTGGGGATTATTGATGTCCATGTGAACTTCTTGCCAGGTTTCAGATCCATCTATTGATTCTCTATCTTACTGGCTGGCTTCATTCCCCCCTCAGAGTTTACACCTTTATTTCTTAAAGGAGTGCTGAAGGGAGATGAGCATTCTTCTGGAGATACTTCCTATGATTAGGGGCAGTAGGCCCTACCTGAAAAGGTACAAAAACCTCCTGCTATTCTGTCTCAGTTGGAGGAAGATGGATCTGGCATCTTGGGCAAAGCTGTATGAAGTCCCCATATGGCAAACAAGATGTTGATTCTGGAAGAAATAAACTTTATTAGAATTTTGAGAATATATGGTGCCACTAAGAGGACACTGGACCACAGAATTTAAAAAGGCCAGGTGCCTGCAAAGGCTGCATTTTCCCAAAGCTGGTGGGAAACAGTATTTTTCTTTGAGTTATTTTATGCTGTTGGCTAACTCTAGAGAGAGATTGCAGTAGACAATGGGGTTAGGTATAAATTGCCAATCCCAGTTCCTATGGTAGAGGAGAGGAATGAGAAAAGGCATTGCCTTTTCAGTTAAGCTATAGGATATGAAACAGACATGGTTTCTTAAAGGTATGTCTGGTTTGCCCTGCCCCTAGCAATAGGTATTTGGCTAGAGTTAGAGGGAGCAGCTGACTTTGACATAGTCTCTACTTAGCTTTTTCTCTTTAAGAGGTATTTTAAGCCATCCAGTGAATCCCATCAGGTGTTTCTGGTGAACTGACACTTTCTTGGGCTGCTGGCTTCACTCAGGATTAGTGCACCAAGCTGGAAATTCCTTCTTTAACATCTGTGGAAGTGGTCAGAACTACAGAGTGAAGTTCCTTACATTTTGGCTTTAATTGACAATGAGGCTTGTTTTCCTACCAAGTTTTGGTCAGAACCTGGTTTTCCAGGTTCTGGGTGAGGAATGGTTGTTTATGGACTATCTGAAAGGGGCTACGTTGAAGTGGTTCCTAGCCACCTTGTTTGCTGTTTCTTTTCTGGTGGGAAAATGCTTAGCCCTGGTAGGATGGCATGTCTGTCTGCCAGTCCTCTCCAGGGTATGAGTGGGACAGGTTTGTAATAAGGGTTAAAAGGGAGGCCTGGGCTAAGCACATTTATTAACTACTTAGAAAATTAAGTTTACCAGAATTTTTAATATGTTCAATGTTTATTTGCATATGGTCTAGAATAGAAAAGATGTTATTATAATCATCAGGCATGTATATAGAATACAGGAACAGTATTTAATACTAATTAATATACTACCAAAAGCTAAGTTTCTTTTTGAGCTGCACTTAATGGATTAAAGTTCCAGGCTTGCAATAACTTACATGTTATCTCTTCATGGGAGCAGGCTGTAAAGCCATTTGTGTTTAACTTCTGCATACAGTACTCTGGTGATAATTTTTCCGCTTGGTATGTCCTTCACACAACCAGCAAGCTGCAGCATCATTGACCCTAAAGAGAAGCTAAGAAGGTAGTTTCCAGTATTCCACCAGTCTGGTGCATAGCACCCTTCAGCACTATGAACCAGTGCCAATCTGGAGGTGATATCCATTGTCCATTTGGCTATATTAAGCCAATTATAATTGGCTGCTGCAGGAGTTTGAAAACTGCAACATAGTCTCCATCAACTCCAGGAGCACAAACAGAGATGTAGTAGATACCTTTGTTGTTTTAGGGGTTAGTGACAATCTAGCCAATAACTCAAATGGAGAAGCAACCAAGAAAGTTTGACAATGCTGAAGTCTATCTCTTGATTTTTATACACTTTTTTAAACACTTCAAATACAATGTGTAGCATATCAAATGAACTTTTTTAGTACTTTGCTTACTTCTACAGTTTTATCACAAAGATATTAATTAGCAGGTATTTTACTTTAGTAGTAGAGGAAAAACTACCATTTTTTAAAAAGTGAAAATTAAAGATTCCCAGTGGAACTAAGGTAACTTTTCATTACCACCACTTGAATATGTACTTTGAGGAGGCTTCCAGACAGGTTTCACTACTATGAAGTTATTTTGAGGGCTCTTTTTAATTACTCTAATTTGCTCTGTGACCTTGCAGTTTTGTACAAGAATTTCATTTCTTAATTATTGCTTATAACCAAAATTTATCCAATGTTTTAATACAATTTTCCTTTGCTTCATTTTTTACTTTGCTTTATTTTTTACTTTGACTTTAGCAGACCTTGGATGAGCAAGACTAATTCTATGTATATTCAATGAGGCTATCAAAGCCTCAAGGAAACTGGTTTCTCTCATGAATTACTGCTTTTAGGAAGCCCGACAGTCAAGACAATAGGCTTTCTTCACTTCCCAGTCCTGAGATAACAGGACTCCAGTGGCCACAGGACTGGAAGAGTGGATGTTCAAATTTGAGGGTTGAGAATTCCACCAAGCAGCAATTTAGTCCACACTTGTACCCATGAGAGAAAGCAGGGTCACTATACCACTAGGACAGGAGACAGGAATGTCTCAAGTTTGCTTTCCCCTGAGTCAAAGGGGCAGAAGCTGTTACGAAATGACCATAAGCAAAGGCAAGGGGTGAGGCTAGGCTTAGAAGTGACCATAAATGAAGGTAAGGTCAGTTTTAAAATTTACACTTATAATAGTAGGCTTAGGCTAAATCTACCCAATTATAATTTCAGTTATTATCCTTCTGTTTCATTATATAAAGGCATATATAAATGATCTTAACTCTTAATTACAGTTTCTAATAAGCTTTTACCTTGAAGTAAATTGGGTACCTTTATTAACTAAGCTACAAGAATTTTATTAGTAACAACTTTGTGAATGTGTTCTGCTTTTCTAACAGCTGAATTAATTCCACTTGTGATTTATACATTAAATCCACTCACAAGACAGTATTGACATTTAAAGACTATTTTTAGGTTACCTTTCACTGTCATCCAATTTGTAATAGGTGAACCCCAAATCTGATTTCCTAGGCACAAGCAAACTGACAAAGTTAAATGCAGATTTCAAAGTTGAACACAAAGTTAAGCACAGTTTAAAACAGAAGAGAGAATTTTATACCTTTAGCATTTCTAGGAACTCTCTACTCTTAATTGATGGCACAAAAGGTTTCTTATTTTCCAGGAGAGGTTTAGTAACAGTCTTGATCCTGATCTCTATTCATACCTTTTATAGGCAAACCAAGTTTAAACTGAGAAGGCTGTTTCTAAAAGAGTGTTATTCAAAGTTTGAGACTTATTTCCTCATTTCTTTAAGGAGATTTGACATGAGGTTTCTGGGTCTCAGATCTGTCTTTCCTATTTTCTTACACTGGTTTACCTGGAATTCAGGATTTCATACAATTGCTGCTCTCAGCTATACTGTGGCCATATAGAACAGCAGTAGGCAGAATTTTCTGGTTCTTGAGGAGACACTCCTATGGAGAGTTTACTGGTGGGCTAAGAGGCTGCACTCATTATTCTAGGAAGAGTGAAGAAGCACTTTTTAGTCAACCGATCTGGCATCCCAGAGTCCTAGTCTGACTAAAATGTTCACCACTCCACATAATTTGGAGTTGATGCTCTGTCCCAGCTCCTGAGAATTTCAATTTTCAGAGCCCAAGTGGCCTACAAGCATCCCTGTGGGCAACCTAGGTCTTGGGGGATAGCTGATTTCTGGAGATCAGATCAAAACACCCATGCCGAATTGGTGGGAGAAGTTTTGAGCAGTTATCCCAAATCAAAGTGCCTGAGATGTCTCAGGTTATTTGGCTGCCCTCTGAATTGAAGGACCCATGGAATAGGGGCCATTCCGAGTTTACTGCTCTGGTTCTCAGCACCCCTGCATTCCAGGGTCCAAGACTAACTGCACTGTTACCCAAACAGAAGTTACTGAGTTAAATCTCAGGAAATGTTTGGCTGCTCTCTGAATAGAAGTGCCCAACCTTTCAAGTCTTGGGGTCATTCAGAGTTACTTCTCTGGTTCCCACCATTCCAGGTATCAGAGACTCTGCCTCTGGGCATTTCTGGGGACATTCTGGACTTGGAAGACAGATCAGATAGATTAGATGCCCTCTGAGCTGAATACTACTCCTTCAAGGGAGAAGGGGCAGAAAGCTTCTTCCTCCTATCCTTCCAGAAGTCTTAGGCACAGGCCTAGTTTTATAACTTTACTGTCTGAAAGTATCTCAGTTAGACCAGCTATCAAAAGGTCATTAAGTGATTAGAGATCAATTGTTCTAGCTAACAATTGTTCTAGCTAAGGCATTGGGGCTCTGAGGCAATAGTTTCCTTGCTAGAAAAGGCATTTTCCATTTTACAGTTTTTAAGACATTCCAAACTATTTTAACACAAACCTGTAAAGAGAAATTCAGTAGCAAGAAGTAGGAAGAAAAAAAACATGGGAAAGGTTAATTATGCAAGGGTATCCTGGCCTGTGACCCCCCTGAGGAAGGGAACTCCTGTGGTATCCATTTTGGCTCTGCCTACTGCCTTCTCACTTCATCCCCCAGGTAACTGAGTGTAATTAGATAGGGAAACCACTTGCAAAGGTGTGGACTCACTGGGAGGGGCAAACCCCCAGCTCTCTACCCTTGCTGTGATGCCTTTGAGGGGAGAAGGCAGGAGAAAGAAACAACAGCAGGCCGGAGGACAAAGTCTCTGGCTGCTAAAAGGGCTTGAAAAAGAAACTTGGCAATGCCCAGCACTCTGCTGGGGAACCTCTGTCTTGGCAGTGCTGTGATTTGAGCCACTGCCCTATGACCCAGCTGTCCAGGCTGGGGTCAGATCTCATAAGCCTGGGCATGAGGTGCAGATGCTGAGAATTCCCATGCCCCAGCCTCTTCCCTCCTGGGATTATGTACTGTGGGGGCTCATAGCAAACCTGTTTAAAATGGAGAACCAGAGGAAGGCATTAAATAGGCTGGAGGCCACGGTTTCACTCACCAATAAGCTCCTGGGCAGGCTCATCAAATATGTTACCAGATTTTGTCTAGGTTCTTGACTATGCTGCAGAAATGAATTTCAAGAGCATGTTGGGTGAGTTAGGCAAGTAATTTATCCAGGTAGGGAGGGACAAGAAATGGGAGAAAATAACAGATCAGGGTCCCAGGTAGAGAGGAAGGGGCTGAAAAGTGATAAAGCGGGCTGATTTACTGACTACAATTTCCCATTATAGATTATAAATCCCCAGGTTTACTTGCATAGTGATGCAAGTGGGGGGAGAAGGCAGCCAGTGTCAATGTCCAGGCAGAGAGAGAGCAAATTCAGACCTCGCACCTGCTTTTTGAACCATTAATTATTCCACCCTTTGTTAATGATGGGGACGGAGTTCCAGCTCTTTGATTACTCCACCCATCAGTCCCCCATGAAGGCCCAATAATAAAGTCCTTGGATAATATCCAGGGCTTCTCCTGGCTTCTGGAGGAAGTCATGTTCTGAAGGACAGACTCTTGGGGAGGGTCTTCCAGCAGCCATCTTAGGGTTATTGATGTCCACATGGACTTCTTGCCAGGTTCCAGATCTATCTATTGATTCCCTATCTTACTAGCTGGCTTCAACTGATTGGTACTTTCTAACCATCCAGAAAGTAAATCCCTAGAGAATAGTGCCCCAGTGAGGTCTGAACATGGAACCAGCCAGTCCTTTCAGTGTAAGTCAGAATTGGAAATGCAGTTATCCAAGAGATATCTGTAGAAGGTCTTACTGTCTGATGGCTTGAACTCCTGTTTCCTATATGTGAAACCAACAATTTATTTTGAGAGATCTGTATGAACAGGACCATTGCTAGCCTGAAGTAAAAGTGACAGAAAAGGGAGAGATTGAAGGAAAAATTCCAGTACCATGAAATCAGAGGTCTGTACTAAAGGCATCTTTTTGGCCCTAGAGAGCAGACCCACCATTGTGTGTGGAAAAGGTGAGTATGCCTGGAGCTTGAAGAGGGTGGGCCTTCTACCCCATTATTCAGGAAGAGTGTTGCTGTCCCAGGCTTCAGAGAGGGAGGAGTACATTTCCTGGGCATTGGGGAGAGTTTGGCCCATACTCCACCTGTTCTGAGGTGGTTGAGTGTGTCTTAGAAATTGGGAAGAGTCCGACCATCACCCCTGTGTTCCAGAGGGTAGAGCCTGGAGTCCTACCACTACCCTAATGCTTCATGATGGTGGAGCTGAGAACATAGCTACTGAGAAAGCCGATGGAAAGGGTTGAAACCCTGAGGACAAGAAACCATGGTTCTGTAGATGACTCTCAACCTGTGAAATCTAACGGAGGATGCCCTGCAGGTTTTGGGAACTGTTTGGGACCCATGACTCCTGTTTTCCTTCCAATTTCTCCCTATATTAATGGAAATATTTATTCTATGGCTTTCCTTTCTTTGTATATTAGAAGCAGATAACTGGTTTTCTAAGTTTCATAGGACCACAACCTGAGGGGAGTTTTGCCCCAGAACAGACTACATGCCTACAACTGATTTTTATGAGACTTAATACTGTTACTAAAATGATTTAAGATTTTTGAAGTATTGTGATGGAATGAATGTATTTTGCATATGCAAAGACAAGTGTTTTGGGGGTCTGGAGAGTGGGGTGTGGCAATTTAAAGCTTAGTGCTTTCCGGGATATCATGTTCTTAAAACTAATCCATTCCTGTGTATGTAAACCTACTTTAGGTGGGATGTTTTGTTTAAAGTGCTTCAGTTAAGGGTCTTTGAGTAGATTATGCGACCCAGGGTAGGTCTTACTTCTCTTCCTAGAGTCCTTTATAAACTGAGGTATAAAAAGCTTTATAAAAAGCCACAGACTGAAAAAAAGCTAGAGACGGAGATCTACCCAAAGGTGAAATCAACAAAACTCAGAAACTGAGAAGAAGCCATGTTAGCCAGAGCTGAAAGCCACGAGGTCCAGAGGAGAGGGGGTTGTCTAGCTGACATTGCCTATGTCTAACTGCCCACAGCTGCAGCTCAAGGAGAGCCCTTAGCCGGATGCCTTGATTTGGACATTTTTCTCCCCCTCAGAACTGTATGCTTATAAGTTAACAAGACTCCATTGTAAAAGCCAACCCATTTCTGGTATTTACCTTGGCAGGCTTTAGCAACCTGAAACACTAAGGAACAGTTTCTATTGATTACTTTTGTTTTTCTGTGTTTGGGCTACACTTTCTTGTTTCTATGGAGGTCTCATAACATTTCACTGAAACCTGAACATTTAATATTATTATGTGGCAAATCCTGAAATCAGAATTTTCATTCCCCAGGGTTTGTTTTTGCTGCTTCTGAAGTTGTTGTTCTTTGTTCAGTTATTTTTCTGACCCAATTTTGTGAGGTCTGCATTCTTGGTTGTTTATGACTACTGAGGTCTCTGTTCCATTAGCTTAGTTGTGAATTAGATATTTGACAAAGATTTTCATAAATGCCTGTAACCAAAAATTAAAAAAACTAAAGTATCCAGTCTTTGCAGATTACTTCTGTGTACATGTTGAGGCCAGACTCTGAAATTCAGCCAGGTGTTTACAACTCAGCCATAATTTTCACTTCCTGCTTGTGCATAGATTGCAAGTTAGCTGGAGGTAACAACTTTGCTTTTCTTAATTTCTTTTCTGATGATGCACCCATCCCTGTGCATGCACAAGCAATTCTGCATTTCCAGGAATATATGGGAGTGCTACAAACCTCTTATTCTCCAAACCATCTCATTCCCTAGGCTTGCTTTTGAAGAAGTTTGGATTGTTGATTGTCTTCCCCAACTACTATCTCTTGTGCCAGGAGGAGGCAGGTAATACGTTTGGCTTTAAATTTTTTGGCAAATTCTTCCTGGTCAGTCAATTAAACCCTGAGAGAGATCCAATTAAATGACATAAAGGCCAGTCTTTTGAGCCAGTTCTTCAGGGAACCTCCAGGTAGGTTAAAACAAACCACCACGATTTTGAATGACTAAAGCCCACGCTGGTCCCTTTTACTCAGAAACTGTACCAGGGATGTGGGTTGTTTTTTTCAAGGCTGCCATTAAGCTGTAATGCCAGGGATGTGGCCCACAGCAAGACACAGTTCCACAATTCTCTTTTACAGAGAGTCAGCTGTGGTTGCTGTTGTTTTTTTTTCTCTAATAAATACTCCCCTGTTGTTGTAAGCTTTTTATTAGATTGCAGCTGAGGCAGGCTAATAAAATAGGGAATCAATAGGTGGATCTGGAACCTTCTCAGGAATTGGGAAAATTTGCCTACTGCTGGTCTACATGGCCACAGTAAAGCTGAGAGCAGCCTCTCTTTGGGATCCTGAATTCCACTTAAACCAGTGTAAGAGAAGAGGACAGACAGAGCTGAGGGCCAGAAACCTCATGTCATGTCTCCTTATAGAAAATGAGGAAGTACACCTCCAACTTTCATTAAGTCCCTATTTGAAACAACCTTCTCAGTTTTAAACTCAGTTATGCCTAATAAAGCTGTGAATAGGGATCAAGATCCAGACCAGTTACCAAACCTCGTCTGGAAAATAAGAAACCTCATGTGCCATCGATTAAGATCAAAAGTTCCTAGAAATGCTAAGGGTATAAAATTCTCCCTTCTGTTTTAGTCTGTGTTTAACTTTATGTTCAACTTTGAAATATTCTTTTAACTTTGCCAGTTTGTTGCGCATAGGAAATCAGATTTTGAGTTAACCTATTAAAAATTGGATAATTGTGAAAAGTAATCTAAAATGAATCTTCAAATGTCAATACAGTCTTGAAAGAGGATTTAATGTATAAATCACAAGTGGAATTAGTTCTACTGATAGAAAGCAGAAAAATTTAGCAAAGTTGTTACTAATAAAATTCTTATAACTTAGTTAATAAAAGTACCCAATTCACCTTAAAGTAAAAACTTACTAGAAACTTTAATTATTAGTTAATATCATTATATAAATGCCTATATATTATAAAACAACATAAGGATAATAACTGAAATTATAACTGGGTAGATTTAGCTTAAACCTACTATTGCAAGTGTTTACATTGCATTGGAAATATTTAGAAAGTGTGTAAAAATTAAAGGAGTTATACCTCAGCATTGTCAAACTCTCTTGTACATTCAAACCAGGCCTTCAATGCACTGTAGTTTGCCTCTGCATTTGAGTTTTTGGCTCGGTTGGTCACTGATCCCTAAAACAATACAGGTATCTATTACATCTTTGGTTGTGCTCCTGAAGTAGATGGAGACTATGTTACAGTTTTGAACTCTGGCAGCAGCCAGCAATGGCTCAAAATGGCCAGATATACAATAGATATCGCCTCCAGACTGGTGCTGTTTCATAGTGCCAAAGGGCACTGTGCTCAATGCCAGTGAAATACTGGAGCCTACCTTTCTAGATTCTCTCTAGAGTCAAAGGTGCTGCAGCATGCTGTCTGTGTGAAGGACATACCAAATGGAGTAATAATTTCAAGAGTGATGTAAGTAGAACTTAAACACAATTGGCATTATTGTCTGCTCCCTTTGAGAGATAACATGTAAGGTATTGCAAATCTGGAGCTTATCTCTATTAATTGCAACTCAAAGAGAAACTTATGCAATGATAGTACATTAATTAGTATTAAATACTGCACCTATATCTTCTTCTCTAGATATATACCTAATGATTATGGTGATATCTTTTTTATTCTAGACCATATTCAGAGAGATATTGAATATGCTAAAAGTCCTGGTAAACTTTATTTTCTATTAGTCAGTGAACATGCTTTTAAGATAAAAATTGGCCACCTTGCTTAAGAGCAGTGGGGGCAACAGCCCTTTTAATTTAGAAAGCCACTAAATTAACTTGGGGTTGGCCTCGCAGTCTTCAATCCACACCAGGTAAAAGACCTGCTTAATGCAGTTCTCCCTCCTAGCCCTTATTCCAAAACCTGTTCCAATCATACCTTGTGGATGACTGGCAAACCTACATGCCATCCTACCAGGGTTAAGCATTTCCCACCAGAAGGGAAACAGCAAACGAGGTGGCTAGGACCTACTTCAGCTTAGCCCTTTCAAGATGGAAAACCTTTCCTCACCCAGGACCTGGAAGCCACTGAGCTGTAATGCCAGGGATTTGGCCAGGGTAAGATAAAATGCCACAGTTCTCTTTGACAGAGAGTCAGCTGGTTGTTGCTGTTGTTTTTTTCTCCCATAAATATTCCCCTGTTGTTGTAAATTTTTTATTAAATTGCAGGGTTCCAAAAATGTTCATTCTGGTTATTTTTCCCAGCCTAATTGTTGCATTTGTGAAGGGATGGCATATTAGTCAGTCAAAGGGGTACTGGTGCAAAGTACCATAAATCTTTTGACTTTTATAAAGGGTATTTATTTGGGGTAGAAGCTTACACTTACCATGCCATAAAGTGTAAGTTACTTCTCTCACCAAAGTCTGTTGCCATGTGTTGGAGCAAGATGGCTGCCAATCTGCAAGGGTTCAGGCTCCCTCTTCCTCTCTTGGCTCTGTTGTCCCAGCTTCTTCCTGTATCAGCTGTAGGTTGAGATAAGTCTTGTCTATCTCCTGGGGCTCATTCCTCTCCAAGCTCAGCTGCTCTCATCTCTCTTCAAGGTCAACTGCAGACTATCAGGTGAATGGCTCATTTCTCTTAGAGGGCCTCTGCTCTGTCTAATGTATCTGCTTCTCTGTGTGTTTATTCCTGGGACCCCAGCCCAAAACTCTAACTTCCCTTCTTTGCAGTGTGGTTTTGCTGTGAGTCCCTGCCCAACAAGGGGGTGGGGACCCTACATCCTTCTGACATGCCCCAATCAAGTAAAAGTGAAACCTTTGAGGCCAATATAATCTAATATGCCCAGAGGAAAAGACCAGTTCAGAAACATAATTCAACGTCTATTTTTGGAATTTGTGAATAAGATCAAACTGTTACAGATGGATTTTGGCGATCCTCTACTCCACTATTTTTGCTAATGTCTCCTTCACACTTTTATCTTTTAAGTTTTTCACAGTTGCATCACTTTATCCCCCTAACTTAAGTTTATTGCACTTTAACTGGTCATTAGATATTTTCAGTATGATAGTACATTGTGCGCATTTGTCTGAAAGTTCTGAATGTTTAATCACTGTCCCCAGGTCATGGTACCACACTAATTCAGAAGACCTCTGGTCCCCTGCTGGGAGGTGCACCAGGGACTCAGATCAGTCTGTGACTCAGAGTCACTATCATCTTTTTTGTCCCTTTAACTTTCAATCCGCATCTGCTTTAATTGCACTGATTCTGCTTTTGTGGCATTATCAGGTTTTTAAAATCCATCAGGGCTGGGATAAGTTGCATCAATCCCTTGCATTTATGTAGAGCATGAGAATTTAATGGGGTCACCTGACCACCTATTCTCTTACAGTGAACCAGTAAAGACCTTAGTAGTTAAACCATTAAATTTTTAGTTTTTCATGCCACTTTAAGTTAATTATCTGATCACTTTCACTTGCTTTAATTATCCTAAAATTTTTCCATTATTTTTATCTTTACTTTCTTTAGAATATTCCTAATATATATTCCTATATATAACTTATAGAATTATAATTATATATATGTATATAAGCTAGTAGATCCATGACAACTTCACACACCTCACTCTGCCTTCCCAACCATGTCAGGAAAAGGAGTCCTAGCCGCTAGAGTGATTTTCATCACGGCATCAATCATCACCTGATTCGAAGGCATAAAATTAGGGGATGCTTTAGTATCATCATACAACCAATCCACATTGCATCTATACATCTATTTTATAGTACTCATCAAATTGTGTTATACCAATTCTTTATAGTTCTGTTTATTCCACTCTGTTCAGATTCCTTGATGAAAGGGATTATAACAACCCCATCATCTGGTGGAGATACATATTCTAAAATATGATAATGAACATGGACATATTTTATGAATTCTAAAATGCTGTAAGGTATCATTAAAATGTAGAAGAATAAGAAATAAAAATAAAAGTAGTATTTCATTAAAAATGTTTCCTGGGACACATATGAACTTGGCAAAAATATGAAATATCAGAGACATTTGTGAAAGGTACCCTATCCTCTGCTTTAGGAAGAAAAGAATTACAGAAAAATACCTCAATTTTATTTCTTTTAAAAATGTTTTTGATGGAATTATCCAGGGCTATATTTAAAACTTCATTTCAATTCTAAAATATAGGTGTAAATCTATGTGAATAGGATAATGGGAGTTCTTAAGAAATTCCTTATACTATGCTTATTGGTATAATGTTGCAACCTTCAGGATTTTGTTAGTCATATAAAGTAGTTTCTATAGTAAATACTTGGCATAAACATGTTATGTGTTTTTAACACAACTTTGTTTTTCCAGCACACATTTCCTTGCAAAATGTTCAGTCAGATATTGTATCCTCAGTGCCAAGACCAATGCCCGGTGCTTAGTGGGTGCTCGGTAAATATTTGCTTAATGGAAGAATTTAATTTAATGTATTGGAAAAACATTCTCAAATTTTAAATTTTAGTAAATAAACCCAGTTACATCTCAACCTCCAAATATAAAAAGTAACTACAATCTTAAAAGCATTTGTTTTTTTTCTCGAATATTAGACTTTTGTCATTGTTACAGATTCATTTATTACTGGTGAGTCTGTGACTTTGGCAGATCACTTTACCATTAAATACATTCAATTACTCTCCTTTCTCATGAAAAGAGAGTCATAATAGGTGACTCCTATGGTGGTTTCCTATCCTAAACATCTATAAATTTATATGACAATTTTCTTTTTTTAAAATTTATTGAAGTATATCACTCATACATAAACATACATAAACAATAAATTATAGTAATAGTTGTGGATTTACAAAACATACATAGCATCATACAGGATTCTCATAATTCACCCTACCACCAATACCTTGCATTGTTGTTAAACATTTTAAACTAATGATTAAAGAGCATTGTCAAAATATTACTACTAACCAAAGTATTTTCCTGCAACCCACACTATTATAATTATATTTATATCATTTATATATGAACACACATAAACAATAAGTGTATAGTAAAAGTTGTGAACCCACAAAGCAAACATGCATAATGTTATACAGGGATCCCATATATCAACCCTCCACCAACACTTTGCATTCTCATAAGATATATGTTACAGATTATGAAAGAATATTGTCAAAATCTTACTACTAATCATAGTTCTTATCTTACATTTGGTATAGTTTTCCCTCAATACACCCTATTGTTATTTTTTAAATATATTTTTTATGACAGAGGTTGTAAACTTGTAAAACAATCATGCACATGTGCAGAATTCCCAAACAACATCCATCTATCAACACACCATATTGTGGTGGAACATTTGTTACAGATAAAATAATACCATCTGATTGTTACCACGTCCATAGTTTATATTTGGCACACATTCTCCATACTGCCCCGTTATCAACACAGTACATCTTTTGCACAGATGCAAGCATATTACATTATTACTGTAAACCACAGTACATAGGTCACTCCAGTTGTATTTTTCCCATGCTTCTTCACATTCCCACCATGCTGTGTAGTGATGCACATTTCTAGACTCTCTTCCAGACATTTCTCTCCTGTCTTTTCTTTTCAGGCTCTAGCACACCCTTTAGCATTTCCTGAAAATCTGGTCCCTTGGTTAGAAATTCTCTCAGTTCCTGTTTATCTGTGAATATTGTAATCTTGACCTCATTTTTGAAAGACAGTCTTGTCAGACATAAAACTCTTGGCTGTTAAGTTTTTCTCTTGTAGTATCTTAAACATATCATGCCACTGTCTTCTTGCCACCATGGTTTCTGGTGAGAAATCAGCACTTAATCCTATTGGGTATCTCTTATATGTTATGTACTACTTTTCTCTTGCTGTTCTCAGAATTCTCTTTTTGTCTTTGGCATTTGACATTCTGATGAGTATATGTGTCTTGGAGCTGGACTATTCAGATTTTTTTGGATGGAGTACGTTGTGCTTCTTGGACATGGATATCTATATCCTTCAATAGGATTGGGAAATTTTCTACCATTATTGCTTCAAATATTCCTTCTGAGACACCAATGACACATATGTTTGCATGTCTTTTGCCCCAGAAGACTTCTGATTATTCAGTCTGTGCCAGCCAAAGTTACCTGCAGTTACCTGGATAGGCTGGTGCAGGTCCCGCCAGCCTCTTCCCTGCCAGAAGTGGGGCTGAAGTGTAGGCTAGGGCTGCAAGTCAATCTGGGTGAAAGAAACCAGTTCCTAGTGTCACTGTGATTTTTGATCCTGGCTTCCCCTCAGGCTGGCAGTTGAGTCAAAATGGTAGCCACTGGCCTCTTTCTGACTGGGACATCTGTAACCCTCTGAGTTACCCCGAAATCATGAGCAAGGTGTTGAATGTGCTGATGGTTTCAATGTCATGGTTCTCTGGTGGAATCAACTCGATTGTGCAAACAGCTTTTGCAATGCAGCTGCTGTTTTGTGGGAATAACATTATCAATCATTTTGGATGTAAAATCTTAGCAGTACTGAAGTTAGTTTTTTTTTTTACATTTCCCTGAATGCTGGTATCCAACATGATCTTCCTAGTTCTTCCGTGGCTGGTCATCTACTTCTCCTATATTTTTATCCTCTCCATGATCTTGAGCATGAAATCAGCCACAGGCAGGCACAGGCCTTTTCCACCTGCTCTTCACACCTGACTGTGATGATGATATTTTACGGTACCATTTTCTTTATGTATGCAAAGCCCATATCTCAAGACCAGTTGGAGAAGACAAGTTTCAAACATCAGACAAGTTCATGTCCCTGTTTTATGGGGCAATAACCCTTATGTTGAAACCTGTAATCTACAGCATGAGGAATAAAGATGTAAAAGCTGTTGTGCAGTATCTTTTGACTTGGAAACCTATTTAATAAGAAACCTGGAAAATGTGCATGGTCCGTAATCTTCTATAATAAGAAGAAAATCAACCTTATTAGCAAAATCAATGAGGAACTTCACTGAGGAAACCACAGTTAGGAAGAGAGATTTTTTTCTTTGCCTTCACTAGACTTGCTTACCTAGAATCACTGAGGACCATAGTCTGCTAACAATCCAGCTTCCAACAAGTTCTGATCCAGATTTTCAAAGACAAAGTATTCTTTTAGAATCTTATCTTTGTTGATTTGTGGAATGAATGTTCTGGTGTACTCTGTGGCAACCTAAAGAAAAAAATTCACACAACAATTTAGATATAGACAGGCAGAGATAGAAATTCTGCTCTACCTCAGACTACTTAAATGTTATTAGGTACTCAAGTGAAAATAGAGACATTATCTCTCTTTATCCCTAATTATACTTTAGTGTGTATTTCCCAAAAATGAGAAAGTCTACTGTGTTTTTCTGGGGGCCTTTTCCCCCCAGAATATTAGTTTTCATGTCCCCTTAATTTCATTTATGCATTTTTACTGCAATAGTTTCTTGCTAATTTGTTTAAACCTGGAAAGCATAAAGAGCTTCAATTTGATAATAAATGCCTCTGGGTAAAAGTGAGAGGATTTTTTCCACTTTCATTAGTGACCAGACCTTCTCATGATTGACACATTATTTCTTTTGTTAGGTTGAAAAATTGTTAGATACTTTCCAGTCCCAGGGATTAGAATCTATTCTTTGTAGTTTCGAGCCTGGATATCTTATGTCTAAACTTTTTTTTTTTTAAAGATTCATTTATTTATTTATTTATTTACTTACTTACTTATTTATTTATTTATTTCTCTCCCCTTCCCCCACCCCAACCCGGTTGTCTGTTCTCTGTGTCTATTTGCTTCATCTTCTTTGTCCGCTTCTGTTGTTGTCAGAGGCATGGGAATCTGTGTTTCTTTTTGTTGCGTCATCTTGTTGTGTCAGTTCTCCATGTGTGTGGTGCCATTCCTGGGCAGGCTGCACTTTCTTTCACGCTGGGCAGCTCTCCTTACTGGGCGCACTCCTTGCGTGTGGGGCTCCCCTACGCAGGGGACACCCCTGCGTGGCAGGCACTCGCTGCACGCATCAGCACTGTGCATGGGCCAGCTGCACACGGGTCAAGGAGGCCTGGGGTTTGAACCATGGACCTCCCATGTGGTAGACGGATGCCCTAACCACTGGGCCAAGTCCGCCGCTGCGTCTACACTCTTATAAGGAATTTTATACAGAGCATGCCAGAGAGGGCTATTTTGTGTGTGTGTGTGTTTTTTCTTTTTTGGTCCTGTTTTCCCAGTTTTGGTTTCATCTCTGTGTTATAAGCAGTTTAGGTAGACTCCTTCATTGGTCCTTACTATTCATCGTTTGCTGCCTGAGATACATGCATATGTCAAGATTTGCTAAATCTGAAATCTACTTAAAGGTAGAAAACTTCCTTTTAATTTTTCTTCATCGTAACACTATTACAAGACAAGTTTTGGACTGGGTAGACACTCAGCACATATACTTATGTTTTGATGGAAAATTTTACCACATATTTTTAGATCCTCAAGTGTTGCTCTGTATTTTGTATATTATGAAATTATATGCTGCTTCAATATTTAAAGCCATTGCTTGCAGTAGTATATTTCACTGAATGACAACTGAGGGAATGATGGAAGTTGAATGGGGGGCAAAACTTGAGCCTCCTTTTCTGAAGCTCTTTCTCACAGTTTTTAAATAGAGCTCTGAATCTATACATTTGAACACTATTCTCCATTACATCTCATGTGACATTCTGTCTCCACAGCTTAACAATGTTTTAAAACCCAGTATTAAATGCTATTTTTTTTCACAAAAACATTTAATTCAGATTAAAAAATTTGAATTACCAAATTAAAAAGCATGTATTAAGAACAATACAACCATCTCATCTCACAGAAGTACATTTAACTCAAATCAACAAATATTTATTTGAACATGTGTTTTGTGCAAGACCTTGTAAATAGTGCATGAACAATAAAAACTACTAAGAAATAATGTTGGTTACAAATAGAAGCCCTTTTAGCTGAAGAGACAAATATGTGGTAACTATAATAAGCATATTTAAATTAATACAATATAAACTTGAAGTCAGGTATTAAAAATTGAAGTGAATAAAAGATCCTGACAGGTTAGCATGGCCAAAGGAAGACTGCCTGGTATGAATGGCCAGTTATACTCATTCTGGGTCAGGAGACAATAAAGAGTAGTAAGTACTGAGGGCACTCACAAAGTGCTCAAATCCTAGGGCCACCATTCACATGGTATTCTGTAGAATACACCCCTTGGAGCAGTTATAAATGATGACTGGTTGTTCTTAAATACCCTGGGTCAGTTATTCATTAAAAGAATGAGCTCAGGGCTTCAAATTCCCAGCTCAACACTACATGAATGATGTCAAAGTTTCTATATGTGCCCTGAAAGAAACTCTTATTTCTTACACCTGCACATTTACGATTTATAAAAACCTCATGCGAGTCTCATTATGCAAGTAACAATCTTAAAACATGAATTAAATTCCCAACATTACATGGTGTCTGCTGTTAAAGTGAGAGCTCTGAATGGGAAGAAAAGTAACCCTGGAAATTTGAACAGAGATATATGGTCTGATCATGATGAACATGGGACATTGGACCCATAAATTCTGCTGTGTCTTCATTGCCACCTAAGTGTATTCTGCTCTGCCATCTCCATTGGAAGAAATAAAACAGCATTTCCTGATGAACTTGTACTTGCCTCCTCTGAAGAAACAGTCTCCATCTGGAGAAATTAACTGTTTCACTATTGGAAGTGTAATAGAATCCCCTGAGGTAGTTGACCTACAAGCACTGGTAATTTCTCTCTTTATCCAACCCTACTACCCTCTTTTATTCCAGACCTACAAGTAGAAAGAAGTCCCATAAGACCTCAACTGTGAGATAAAAATTGTGACCAATGAAGAATTGCACTATATCCAAAAGAATTGTGTGATTTTTCAAATTTCTACATACCAATATTACGGTAATATGTATGAGAATTGATACTGCGGGTATGAGATAATGGTGTACAGAATATAAAGTTGTCATGCTAAATTTATTATTATAGGCCATCTCTTAGTTTGCTAAAGGCTGGCAATACAAAAGTACCAGAAACAGGTTTGTTTTTATTATGGGAATTTATTAGGGTAAATTCTTAGTTATAAGACTCTGAAAATGTGCAAATCAAAGCATCATCAAAGATACTATCTTACCAAAGCTGGTGATTCTGGACTCCTGCCATGTGGCAAGGCAAAATGGCAGCCAGTCTTTGCTTTCTCCTCTAGACTCACTTGCTCTCTGAGCTTAGCTGTCGGTGATCAGTCATGTGACTCTTCTAGCTGCTCCTCTGATTCCAGCCTCCACTGCTCTCTCAGCTTCTCCTATTTCTCTCTCTGTGACCATCGGTAACCCTGGAGTCCTTTCACACATGGCAGGGTAAAATGGCAACTCTTTCTCTGTGTCTCTTTATGTTTCTCCTATTTATAAAGGACTCTAGGAAGACAGTCAAACTCACCCAGGGTCACATCTCATTGAACTACTCCAATCAAAGACCCCCATTTGTATCCAATCCAATCAAAGGGTATTTTATTTTATTTTATCATTATTGTTTTTATTTTTTAGGAGACACCAGGGGTTGAACCTGGAGCTCATACATGGGAAGCAGGCACTTAACCAACTGAGTCGTTCCTTTTTTTCTGTTGTTGTTACAAAAATTAACCCATTTTTTACAGGCTAGAGCTATTTCAAATTGTGGCACTTATACTGGTCTTTCAATTCTTTCAGTCTCCTGATGGCAGACTTTACTGTGACTGCAGACATGGTGGTGTAGTTCCAGGCACAGTCAGCTACTGTTTTCATACAGGAACCACTATGCCAGGTGCCTGTAGCTCTTCTCTTTATTTTGGTCTTGCCACAGAAAGGACAAGTGCACTTGGCATGCTGGCTGATTTCAGTTTTCTTCACTATTTTCCTAAGGGAGGCACCATAATGGGTCCAGTATTTATTTACCAAGGACTCCTCAATTCTTGGTGCATTTTGCCATGTTGCTGCCAACTAACTCTGAGCCGGTGTGCTGGTAGTTTTGAGTTGGGACTGAATAGGAATGGACTAGCTCCAAGAACATGATGTTTTCTAGGATTCACAAAAGTTTCAAACTGTCACAGGTCAATTAAACAGAGATACTGGACACAATACTGTAGCTTGAGAGGTCTCTGACAGCCTAGATCATGAAGCATGGAATAAAAGATGTCTTACACTGAGTGAATTTGAAACTCCAGCACTGCTGTGATATTCAAAGACATAGAGTGATTGAAATGTTAGAGTGGATGTATCATAATAGATCTCTGCCACTGGAGAAATGTGAGACGGCATACCTTTCACTACAACTTGGGGAACAAATTTGTCAGAGCAGCTCCATCATCCCTGAGGACTCCATGGTTGAACTTCTTTATAGGTCAGATATTACTTTGGGATCTGCAGCTACTGAACTTGGATCCTTAAACACAAATGGGTTGATCAGAACCTGGATTGGCAGAATCAAGTGGCAATATCTAATCACCTAAGACATCGTAGGGAATGTTGAGATATCCCTGCTAAGATGAAGGGACAGTTGTTGCATCTGATCCCTTCTACAATCAAAAAGAAGGTGACTTCTTTGGAGTTCCTCATTGGGCTGTACTACTCCAGCCATTTATAGAGTGACTAAAAAGGCTGGTAGTTTTGAGTTGGAACTGGAAGTAAGAGGATTCTCTGCAGCAGGTTCACACTGCTATGCAAGCTTCTCTCTCATTTTAGCCATGTGGTCCAGCAGATTCAACTGTATTAGAAGTGTCAGTGGCAAACTGGGATGCTGTTTGGAGACTTTGACAGATCCATAATGGAGCATCACTGCATAGACACATAGAATATTTTTATTAAAAAAATTTTTTATTGAAGTATATCATTCATACATGAACACATAAACAATAAGAGCATAGTAAAGATTGTGAACTTATGAAAAATACATACATAACATCACACAGGGGTCTCATACATCATCCCTACACCAACTCTTTGCATTGGTGTGGAATATTTGTTACAAACTATGCAAAAGCATCATCAAAATATTACTACCAACTATATTCCTTATCTTACATTTGGTGTATTTTTCCCCCAACTCATACTATTTTTTAAAATGTATTTTTGTTACAGATATTGTGAACTTGCAAAACAATCAACAGATGTGTAGATTTCCCATACAATTCCACAGTCCTGACATCCTCTGTAAACATCTACTGTCTTTTTGAGAAACAGCTCTTGGTCTGCTATTGGACTTTAGTCGAGACTGAACACTTAACCATAGGCCACCAAGATAACATGACTCCTGACCTGTCCCTCATGAACTGACTCTTGTTTGATCCACTAAGCCATATTATTGGGTGTGCATAGCAGCACATCATCATCAAAGAGAAGTGCTATATATGAGATTGGGCTTGAGTAGGCTGTGAAGCCACAAGTAAGTTGAATGACAAAATGGCCCAAATGCCCATAGCCCCACTCCTGCCACATTGCCTTCTCTCTCACAGAATAGAGCTATAGCCTATTGTGGAGTTCCCTAAAATCATTGCTTGAGGAAGAGAAAAGTCGGGTCTGGTTAAAAAAGATCTACGCAATATGCAGGTACCACAAGAAACTGGACAGCTGCAGTACTAGAACCCCTTCCAGGACATCCCTGTTGGACAGTGGTGAAGGAATATCTTCCCAGTGAGCAGATCTATCAGTGCACCTGATTGCTCATTTTGTTGGATAGAAAAATGGCTGGAGGTGCATGTACACACTGATTCATGGACTGTGGCCAAGGGTTTGACAGTATGGTGAAGGACATGGAAGGGAAATGGTAGGCAAATTGGTAACAAAAATTCTATGGTAGAGGTATGTGGCTAGACCTTTCTGAATAAGAGAAAATCAGAAAAGTGTGTATGTCCCATGTGAATTCTCATCAAACGGTCAAGTCAGCTGAGGAGGATTTTTAATATCCAGTAGAAAGGATGTCCCATTCTGTGAATACGAATCAGTCTCTTTCCCCTGCTAGGCCTGTCATTGCCCAATGGATTCATGAACAAAGTGGCTGTGGTGGTAAGGATGGGGTTATGCATGGGAGAAGCCATATAGACTTACACTCACAAAGGCCTATCTGGCTACAGCCACTTCTGCATGTCCAATCTGCCAGGTGTAGAGATCATCATTCATTCTTCATATTCCACTATTCCTAAAGATGTTCAGGCTGCCACCCAGTAGCATGTAGATTACATTTGATGACTTTCATTGTGGAAGGGGAAGGATTGTTTTCTTGCTAGAATAGATAGGATTCTGGATACAGAATTATCTGCACTGCAAAAACTGTTATGACCTGATCTACCATCTGTGAACTTACAGAATACCTTCTCCTCTGTTATGTTTTCATTGCAGAATTGCTCCAGAGTTAATGAAGTGTAGCAATGTTTCCATGCCAATGGAATTTACTGGTCCTACCATGTTCCCTATGATACTGAAGCAATGGATTGAAAGAATGGAAGAATGGCATTTAAGAATTTAAGGATTCATTTATGGCATGAATTGGGTCTCAAAATCTTGTAGGGCTGGGGCAATGATCTAGAGGAAACTTTATGTTCCAAATCACCATCCATTCTATGGTGTGCTATCTTAGCAAGTTAATGGATCCAGGAATCAAGGGGTGGAAATGGAGTGGTACCACTCACTAAAATCTCCATAACCTTATTTCCTTCTGGTCTAGAGGTCTTATTTCCAAAGGTAGGAGTGTCTCCACCAGGAAACACAACACTTATTCCCTTGAACTGGAGTTAAGATGATCGCTCAGCCACTCTGAGCTGCATATGTCTTTGAATCAATAGGCAAAGAAGGGAGTTATAGTTTGGATTGCGGTGAGTTGTCCTGATTACCAAGGGAGGTAAAGAAATGTATTCCTGGAATACACAATATCCCTTAAGACGTCTCTCAGTATTATGGTGCCTTGTAATTAAATTTCATGGAAAACTACAAGAATGGAATCCAGGCAAGATTACTAATGACTTGGTAACCTTCAAAATGTCTTATATTCATTACTCTATGAATCTTCTTATTTCACTATGCTCAGATATCTTTGATTTAACAACCCCATTCTCTTGCAATATCAGATACCCAGTAGTGTTGCTTTTATGTACTAATAGATACGAACAGATTTTATAAACTGTCAGGTGTTACTATTAAATAAGTAAAGCATAGAAAATAAGAATTTTATTAAAAGTATCTCTTAGGTCTTACATGAACTTGTCAAAATATATCAATAAAATGTGATAGATATTTGTACAAATACATTGCTTTCTCTCCTTAAGGAATAAATAAGGAAAACGTACAGCTCACTTTCATTCAGTTTTACAATGGTATATTGAGAGTTGCCTAAGTTTATTTCCAATGTCATTTTTGATCATAAAATATCCATGTAAATCAGTTCTCTTAAAGTCATGGAATTTTCTAACATATTTTTAAAACCATGTTCATTTGGAAAAATGTTGCCACCTTGAGGGTTCTGTAAGTATTATCAATTATTTTCTCATGTAAAAAAGTTGGCCATTAAATGTTATGTGTATTTAAATCAACTCTGTTTTTCCAGCACATTTCTTTACAAAATGCTCACTGAGATTTTGTAATCCAGTGTCCAAGCAGTTGTTGGCACATAGGCTTGATCAATAGTAACATACTTATTAATTAACAAATTAATTTAATAGGTAAATACTGGGAAAATTCTCAAAATTTAAAGTATAACAAATAAACCCTAGTATCCAAAGGTAAGGTGTTGTTTTAAAGTAATTTTTGTCATCTACAATACTATACTTTGTGTTTTTTTCTTATTAAAATACTAAGGGACTTTGTGACCTTGGAACATTATTTAATTACTTTATGCTTCAGTATATACTCACCTATAGAAAGTGGAAAAGTATCTGATTTTTATAGTGTTTTTAACCCTTAAATTATTATTAAAAAATATAAAATATGCCCCTGGACATAACTTAATTGGTATTCTTTTGAATAAACTTGCTATTTGGGAATTATTTTCAATTACAGACAATTTGCAGAGATACTACAGAGAGTATCTGTTTTCTCATTCAGATAATTAGACTTTTGCAGTTGTTACTTATTCAATATTACTGTGTCACTCTGAAACCATATTTCATTATGCCATACTTCAATGTACCCATCTATAGAAAAGGATGTGTTACTGTTTATTTATTTATTTTTTTCTCATTATTTTTTAAAAATGTTACATTAAAAAAATATGAGGTCCCTATATACTCCCCACTCCCCTCACCCCACTCCTCCCATATCAATAACCTCTTTCATCATTATGGGACATTCATTGCATTTGGTGAATATACTGTTTAATTACTAAGAGTTTGACATCTCTAAACATCTATGAATTTCTAAGATAAAAGTACTGACATATTTCTATTTGTATTTTGAGGCAAACTTTATATTTTAGGGTGTGTGTGTGAGTTTCTACATGGGTACATAAATAGTTCTTTGTTCCTCCTTTCTTAAGCAAACTGCTAATTCTCAGAATTGAAATATTTTGCAGAGAAACATTCCATATATAAGAATATTACAGTCAGAACCTGAGGGTTGATATATAAAATAGAGCCTATATAAAATAGGCATTTCTTTAACACTTAAATTTAAAAATGTGAATTATACCTACATTAAGTTATTGTTGAATTCTTGATATCTTTTTCTACTATGCTTGAAAATTATGGACTCACTTTTCTCCTTCAGATTTATTTTCATTCCATAAAAGGTATAAATTTGGTATATCCTGCATGAACTGATCTGCTCTGAAAGATAGAGGAAAAAACAGCAAAAAGTTCAACAATAATCATTTAATTCATAGCAATACTATGTTTTATTTCATTTATAATATCTAGGTCATTTCTCAAATCTAGCATTTGACTTTTTAAATTGTCATTTGATTTATTGAGCACTAATGTTTAATTAATTTTGCTTTAGTAAATGTAGTTTGAATTTGAAAGTTTTTATATTCCCTAACATTTATTTGGTAAATATCTACCCTATTTCAAAATTAACATTGGCAGGCAAAATTTATTTCTGAATTCTTGTTCAGTACAATTTATTCCCAACAACACTCTTAATTGGAAATGTGGTACACTGTCCCTGACATACTAAGAAGTTTCTTCATTCCACACATCTCTCACTCCAACTTTAAATTGCTTTGGGGATTGGGGAACAATTAAAACAACTGTTGCATAGCAAATATCTACTAATCCACATCTGTGGAATCTAGCATCATATTTTGAACCTGATCTTAATTCAGAATGACACAAATATTAAGGGAAAATAACCTGCTCTACCAAGAGGTGGAAATAATTTATCAGTATAAAGGTAAGTCTTAAATATCATGAAACTGTTACCTTTTCAATTATAAATAAAGGAACTAATAAATATGAATTTTTAAATGAATAACCTGAAATAAAACACCTACCAATATGCTATTATCAACATCATACATCAGCAATTTTTATAGATAATTTTATAATGACTGTGGAGCCATAAAGCAATTTCAAAATGCTATTTTATTTTTTCAACATTGCATCCCTCTGAGGAAAATAAGGCACATATACTTATCACTATTTTACAAAAGAGAAAACTGAGGATATAAATAGAAGCAAAGAAAATCAAAACAAAAATGTTGATACTAAGTCCCAAGCAATTTACCACTCTGCTAAGTCCACTTCACATTTGTTCGAATGAATATGAAGTGATCCCACTCTACTTATATAGACTAAACTAATGAGTATACCTAATATCTCCCAGCTTGTTTGTACTGACTGAAAGATACTAAAAAAAAATAAAAAAGAAACATTCAAAAGAAAAATCTAAAGCTTAAGGCAGAAGAACAATTGGCACATATTAAATTTGTTTTGATCATAAAGTCACTAATTCTGCACAAGGAAATTGCCTAAAAACCTAGAAATTAAATATTAATGTATTCAGTTTAGACCCGTCTGTTATGTGCAGCCACTGAGTTAGTCACTAGTTGAAGAGGGATAAACAAAGCAGACAGGGTCCTTCCTCTGTGTCTCTGTTATTTCACTAAATACAAGATAACCAGTGTAAGGTGTTAGGAGAAGAAAAAACAAAAGCAGTAAGATAGGCTATTGCTCAATGTGGGTTTGAATGGCAGAGGGGATCTCTGCCTGGGAGGGGAGGGCTTGGAGCTGGTGGCAGGGGAAGCTTGCAGGTGGCCTAAGATGCATTGTCATTACAGTTGTCTGGAAGAGAAATCCTCTGCACGCCTGGACCCAGAGACCAGACCTGGAACCTCAACATTTTTCCCAGTAAGGTCAGTGCCCTGCCATCTTTCTTCTATTTACAACCATGATTAGGTATTTCAGAGTGTTCCTGCTCCTTTCCCAGTATCCTTTGATTAATTTCTAGACACGATGGGGGGAGAAATTTGATTGATTGTACGAAGTAGTGTAGTGTAAATATAGAATCATTGTCACTTTCCTCTGGGCATTGCTGAATGAGTACAGTCAAGGTTGTCCTGGGATCTCATTTTACTATCCAAGATGAGGACAATTCCCTCTTGTTAACATATGATTTCTCTGTGGATTTTAATGGCACCAGTTATTCTGAGTAGTCGTAGAAAGAGTATAGGCTCTGGATCTTGTCACTGCTCATTATTTTCCATGAACTTGAGCAAATAAAGTAATTTCCAAGTACACAATATGACACCTACAAGCCAGCAATAAAAATTGGCTAAATGAAATAAATGTAGGATTTTTTTTTAACGCAAATACAAGATACTTTAAATAAAAAGTTAAGTAATGTAACTTAACTTTTTATTTAAAGTATCTTGTATTTGCGATGTATGCTTTCTGGATTTTGTGACACATTTTAATGTTAAAAGTTAAATTATTTTTTTTACATGCATGTAGTGTGACGTTTTTCCCACATCGGAATAATGATTATAAAAAGATGACATGTCACACAGGTTAAGTATGTTTTTCAATTGAAAAGCTACAGATTACCTACTTATTATTTCTCCCAAAAAACCACAAAGTGGTTCATAACAATATCTAGCCAACATATCCAAAGGTAAGTGGATTAAAAATACAAACACAAGTCTTCAGTTCCAATTAAGGGAGCTCTCTATACAGACTCATCAATACCAGTGGTACTCCTTGACTTTTAGAGAGCTGGAAGACATACTAAATAATTCCACTCAAAACATTTACCTCAAATAGCCTTTTTCCAGTTTCCCACTCATGAATAAATATAATACTTTGTTAATTCTATTTCAGAAAACTTTTTCCAAGTTGTTTTTATTTACAATGCCAACTCTCAAAAGGGCACTAAACTGAAGTTAACTGAACAGTAAACTAAGCAAAAACTGTTTTACATAGAGAGGGAAAGCCGAAAATGCAACTTTTTTTTATATTCAGGTTTTTTTTCTCTTTATTTATTTTTTTTAATGTTACATTCAAAAAATATGAGGTCCCCATATACCCTCCACCCCCCTCACTCCACTCTTCCGCCCATAACAACAACCTCCTCCATCATCATGAGACATTCATTGCACTTGGTGAATACATCTCTGAGCACCACTGCACCTCATGGTCAATGGTCCACACCATAGCCCACACTCTCCCACAGTCCACCCAGTGGGCCATGGGAGGACATACAATGTCTGGTAACTGTCCCTGCAGCACCACCCAGACTACTCCAACCCCCCAAAGTGCCCCCACATCACATCTATAGAGATCCCACAGTTCAGTTTTATTCAGAGCAAAGAAAAAGGAAACTTTTGCTCATAGTGGAAGAAACTTGGCCATAGGTTTGGAATCTGTACTCAAACTACACATGCAATGAGGACAATATTCTGCTAATACAATTGATTTGCTGCTGCATTTGTCTACTGTTTGTCTCATATTAACAGTTATAAAGAGAGCAGTGCAACTAGTATTTGGAACTTTTTACATAGCTCTGAGTTTTATATGAATTAATTAAAAAATTAACACTTTATGGTCAATAATTTGTCTCTGAAACTGAGATGGCACATTCACTCTCTTTTGTTTTTTCTTCTTAGTTGAAATATTTCTACTGTCTATTTTTAAATTCGATTCTAATTGGAGAATCTGCCAAGTTTGGTTTCTTGATTTCCAGTCCTTATCTGCTCTAGAGTTAAGTTACCATCTTCTATTACACAAGAAACTCAGAGGGAGAATGGCGAAAAGGGCTGTGCTGATATTCTCAATAACTCACATTAGCCCACATGAGGAATAACTTATGATTTTGGACAACTTCATATCTGGTAGTATTTATGGAAAGATCAAATTTCACAGCCAGTCAGTGATTTCACAGCCACAACACTCTAAATATCTGAATCTTTGTGTCATGTCTCTGCTCAAAAACTTCATAGATTGTAAGAGTCACTGGGATGTGAGTTAAAGTCACAGGTTCTGAGCCCTTACCCCTGCTTAGTGCTTTCTACTAATGCGACACTTCCCCACCAAAAGCAATGGCCATTTTTCCACCACACTTTTGAGACTTTGTGTACTCCAGAACTTTGTCACCACTCCTCTATAGAAATTCTCTTCTCTTAAAAGGTGGTACTGCTATCCGATTACCCCTCAACTTTGCTCAACTGATATAGTTTTTAATTTACCTCTATCCTGTCTTCTCTTCCACACATATCTAATCATTTCCATACTTCCATGTCTGGCCTGAGTCTGAAATTCTTCCTGAATTATCCCTTGAATGGTTTATTGCTCATAAAATTCTTCTTTCCAGGAAAATTCATGATTTTCAGCCAAACTACACAATATAATTATGCTTATATTTTCAGCAAGAGATTCCCTACATCACTAACTGATTGTGAACATTGCCATGACAGTTACCTTAGATTACTGGTTTCATTTTCTTCCTGTGCTTGGAATGTATGAGAGGGCTCAGACAGAATGCCAGGAATGTCCTAAAAATATTTTAGAGTCCAGCCTAAATAATCTTGCTTTTTAAAAAAAATGGTATTTTCAAGTATATATTTTTCTTAAGAGTATTTGATATCATGGCATAACTGGAGTTTACTGTAAAACACAAAAGAAGTATGTTCTTGTAATTAGCCATATACTAAGCCAATCTACATAGTGAGACAAAAGATAATCTCTCTGATTCAGAATATCTGGAGAGTCTGTCAACTAGGGGTAGATTGAAACCTTAACACTCGGTGTTATTTCTTGATCAAATTTGTCAACATCATCTGGTAGCTTATGAAATGCAGATTCTAAGGTCCTGCCCTAAACACTAAAACAGAATCTGCACTTCAGTAAGATCATAAGACCACATTATTGTGAAATTTAAAGTTAGTGAAGCAGTGAACTAGACATGGCATCAAACTTCTGAGTTTCAAGCTCCAGTTGTTATTTACTAGTTCACTGGCTTTTGCTAAGTTTGTCTCTCAAGAATGAAAAAAATTCTGGCTAATATAGGAATGATTATTAGTAAAGCAGATCACATACATACCTAACATATTTAAACATTGTTTTTTTCTCAGGTTGACTAAAGTAAAGTATGAAGATAAATTCTGAAGCTACAAAACAAAATAAGCAAAGATACTATTTAATGTTCTCTAAAGTTTCTCCATCATATCCAAGCAGAATTGGTTTATTAAGTGGTCTTGTCGTAAGAACAATCAAACAAGATATTAAGAGTGGAGTTCAGTAAGAAATTAACAATGGACTTTGCCTTCTTTTGATTTTAAAATGTAGTGTGTGTGATTTAATTTATCATAGGTAAATATCTATAACATATACAATACAACCAACTGGAGTATAAACAAAAATAAAGTTCCTTTGAAATTTTGACCATGTAGGCTAAGTAAAGATCAAAATTCCTCCCTGTTGAGGTTAATTTGCCTTTGCCACCTCCTGCATCCTGGGCCTGATGAAATGAAGATGTATACTAGGAGGTCTGTAATCATCCATACTTTTCATAATCTTCAACATAAAAGTGTCCTCAACAGTAGGAGAGGTTATTTCTGGATTTATGTCTGATCATAGATAGAGCATCACACATTAGCTACAGGGATAGGTACATCCAATTCTCTCAGTTTCACTGTATTTTAATCATGTGCTTTATTGAAGGTTCTTACATGTCAGAATTTCAAACAAACACTACTTTATTCTGTGCTAAAAATGAATTGATTTCTCAGGCAATTTGTAACATTTGTTGCTTGGCACTGAATATATTTTAGATTATGCTTTCCTCTGACATCCTGAAAGCAGATGACATGGATAATTATAACCATACATTTGTGCCAGAATTTCTTCTTCTGGGTCTTTCTGGCCATCCAAAACTTGAAATCATTTACTTTGCTCTGATTCTAGTGATGTATCTAGTTATTGTACTTGGCAACAGTGTCCTCATTATAGCCAGTATCTTTGATGTTCGTCTTCATACCCCCATGTACTTCTTCCTGGGAAACCTCTCTTTCCTGGATATCTGCTATACATCTGCTTCAATTCCCTCAACATTGATCACCTTCATTTCAAAGAAAAGAAGCATTTCCTTCTATGGATGTGCAGTGCAGATGTTCCTTGTGTTTGCCATGGGGTCTACAGAGTGCTTCCTCCTTGGCATGATGGCTTTGGACCGCTATGTGGCCATCTGTAACCCTCTGAGATACTCCATCATCATGAGCAAGGTGGTGTATGTGCTGATGGCTTCCACATCATGGTTCTCTGGTGGAATCAACTCAGTTGTGCAAACAGCTCTTGCCATGCGGCTGCCATTTTGTGGGAATGTTATCAATCATTTTGGATGTGAAATCTTAGCAGTCCTCAAGTTAGCTTGTACTGACATATCCCTGAATGTTATCACCATGCTGGTGTCCAATTTGGCCTTCCTGGTTCTTCCACTGCTGGCCATCTTCTTCTCCTATATTTTTATCCTCTACACAATCTTGAGAATGAAATCAGCCACAGGGAGGCGCAAGGCCTTTTCCACATGCTCTTCACATCTGACTGTGGTGATCATATTTTATGGTACCATTTTCTTTATGTATGCAAAGCCCGTGTCTCAAGACCAGCCTGGGGAAGACAAATTTCAAACTTTAGACAAACTCATGTTCCTGTTTTATGGGGCAATGACCCCTATGTTGAATCCTATAATCTATAGCCTGAGGAACAAGGATGTAAAAGCTGCTGTGAAATATTTGTTGACCTGCAAATCTATCCAATAAGATAAATGGTAAATGTCAACTTTGTGTAATTTTCAGATAGATGGCTTTATTAGCCAAATCATTGTGTACTCTGCTTGGAGAAAACCACAGGTGGAAAGATGTATTTTTTTCTTTGCCTACACTAGTCTTGTTTACTGAGGACTGTATTGTGCTAGCAACTTTATTGTTATTGTATTTATTATCTTGTGTTAGAGAAATTTGTAACATCGATATAAAAAATAAAATAAGACAAAAAAGAGAACTGATGATTCAGAAGTCAGATGGAGGTATTTCTATCAATATTAACTCAACCAGTTTCATCTAGGGAATTCTATAATATTGATTATATATATAAATATATCTCATGACACCCTGGGGAGCCTTGTCTAATACAAAATGTGAAATGCATTTTGTGGGAAGTTACTTTGAGACTGTAAATAACCTCTGTAACAATGAACAGTCACCCACCAGTTTTGGCATGGATTGATGTTTCTCACCTTAATCAATTTTTTTTTTTTTTTTTGGAAGTTCTTTCTTTTTTTTTTTTTTTTTTTAATTTTTTTATTTTTTATTGACTTTGTAATAATATTACATTAAAAATATATATGTGAGGTCCCATTCAACCCCACCCCCCCACCCCCCCTCTCCCCCCCCCCAACAACACTCGTTCCCATCATCATGACACATCCATTGGATTTGGTAAGTACATCTTTGGGCACCTCTGCACCTCATATACATTGGTTCACATCATGGCCCATACTCTCCTCTATTCCATCATGTAGGCCCTGTGAGGATTTACAATGTCCGGTGATTACCTCTGAAGCACCATCCAGGGCAGCTCCATGTCCCGAAGACGCCTCCACCTCTCATCTCTTCCTGCCTTTCCCCATACCCTTCGTCCATTATGTCCACTTTTCCCAATCCAATGCCACCTCTTCTATGTGGACACTGGATTGGTTGTGTCCATTGCACCTTTATGTCAAGAGGAGGTTCAGATTCCACCTGGATGCTGGATGCAATCCTCCCATTTTCAGTTGTAATCACTCTAGGCTCCATGGTGTGGTGGTTGTCCTTCTTCACCTCCATCTTAGCTGAGTGTGGTAAGTCCAATAAATCAGATTGTAGGTGACCTTAATCAATTTTTGTTATTGTTCCAGCTCAACTCCTAAAGGGCATGAGTTGGGGCAGCCCTGTGACTGAAAAATGTACCTGGCAATAAGTCAGACATGAACTTTATTTGGACTTACAAATAGGAGAAAGTCTCCAGAGCCAACAGTCTGGTGAATGAGGATAGTGCTATGCAAAGAGAAGGGCAAATGAGGGGTAATATGAAGGGTTTCAGAAGAAGGACGGTCCATAGGGTATGAGAACAGAATTTATCTTAGGGTCCCGCAAGCACACATGGGGTCTGGAGATGTTGTCACAGGAATGAAGTTTTACTGCTCTGAGGTGATTATGGATTATGATACCATTTATACATCATTTCCCCTCTGGAGAGGGTTGTTAACCTTTATTTTAACTTACGTCTAAGTCATGAACTAAGTCTAAGTTAGGGGGAGCCCAGGCCCTGGGTCCCAACAGTTACCATGCTGCTATATGTTATTTCTAATTGCATTGTTCCTTCCTCAATTATCCATGACCATTCTTTTCTAAGGAAGAACTTTCCTTTATTCTTTACTTTTTATTCATCCATTAATTCATTTAAGTCAATTTTGACCCAAGGGCTCTCATTTTAGTCAAAATGGGTTACACCACATGTTTATGATTAGGTTTTATAATTAAAATTTATTTTTATATCAATGTTACAAGTTACTCATTAACACAAGATGATAACTTCAATACAATAAATCTGCTTTAATTAGCAGTTATGCTCCCCCATTATTTTTTTCTTTCCTCAGTCTTGAGGGATTTGGTATGATGTCCACTCTGTTTCAGGCTGAGAAGGGACATAGATGTGATCTCTTTTCACAAGCCTTTCCTGTTACTTTACCAGAATTGTAGTTGGTGCTGGGGTTTAAGATATATCTACAGGATCTGAATCTCGGGACTGACCATATGATAGCCAGGCCCTGAGTCTCAACAGACTTCAGCTCCTACACTCTGGTTTATTGGACTTACCCCACTCAGCTAACATGGAGTTGAAGAATGTCAACCACCACACCATGGAGCCAAGAGTGCCTACAACTGAAAGCGGGAGGATTGCATCCAGCATCCATGTGGAATCTAAGCCCCCTCTTGACATAGATGTGGAATGGACACAACCAATCCAAGGTCCACAGGATGGAGAAATAGAATATGGATTAGAGTGGACTTACTGATATTCTATTCATGAACTATTGTGGTTAGTAATTGAAGAAAATGTGGCATTGGTGTGGAGAAAGTGGCCATGGTGGCTGCTGGGTGTGGGGAATGGGAGGAAGAGATGAGATGTGGAGGCGTTTTCGGGACTTGGAGTTGTCCTGGGTGGTGCTGCAGGGACAATTACTGGACATTGTAGGTCCTCCCATGGCCCGCTGGATGGAACATGGGAGAGTGTGGGCTATGATGTGGACCATTGACCATGAGGTGAAGTGATGCTCAGAGATGTATTCACCAAATGCAATGAATGTCTCATGATGATGGAGAATGTCGCTATGGGGAGAGTAGTGGGGTGAGGGGGATGGGGGGTACATGGGGACCTCATTTTTTTTTAATGTAATAGTTAAAAAATGAATTAAATAAAAATAAATAAATAAATAAAAGCACTTGAAAAAATAAAACCAGGAGCTGGGTCTTTGAGAAGATCAATAAAATTGACAAACCCTTAATTAGACTAACAAAGGAAAAAAGATGATACAAATGCACAAAATAAGAAATGAGAAAGGAGATACCATCACTGACCCCACAGAAATAAAGACTATTATAAGAGGATACTTTGAAAAACTATATTCCAACAAGAAGGACATTTTAGAGGAAATGGACAAATTCCTAGAAATACATAAGCAACCTATTGATGAAAGAAGAAATTGATCATCTAAACAAACCAATCAGAAGTAAAGAGAATCAGTCATTAAAAACCTCCCAACTAAGAAAAGCCCTGGGCCAGATGGCTTCACAGGTGAGTTCTACCAAACATTCCTGAAAGAACTAACACCAATCTTAAACTCTTTGAAAAAATCAAAACAGAAGGAACGTTACCACACTCATTCTATGATGCCAACATTACCCTAGTGTCAAAGCCAAAGACACCACAAGAAAGGAAAATGACAGACCAAGCTCTCTAATGAATATAGACATGAAAATCCTCAATAAAATACTTGCTAATCATATTCAACAACACATTAAGTGAATTATACACCATGACCAAATGGGATTCATTTCTGGTATGCAACGATGGTTCAACGTAAGAAAATCAATTAATGTAATACACCATATAAACAGATTGAAGGAAAAAAATCACATGATCATATCTATAATGCAGAAAAAGCATTTGACAAAATACATAACCCTTTCTTGATAAAAACACTGCAAAGGATAGGAATAGATGGAAACTTTCTGAACACGATAAAGGGTATATTTGAAAAACCCACAGCTAACATCATTTACAATGGTGAAATCCTAAAATCTTTCCCTCTAAGAGCCAGCACAAGACAAGGATGCCCACTATCACCCCTTCAATTTAACATTGTTAGAAGTACTTGCTCATGCACTGAGGCAAGTACCAGGCATAAAAGGCATCCAAATTGGAAAGGAAGCAGTGAAAATTTCACTATTTGCAGATGACACTATCTTCTACATAGAAAACCCTAAGAAGTCTACAACAAAACTTCTAGAATTTATAAATGAGTTCAGTAAAGTCACAGGTTATAAGATCAATGCACAAAAATCAGTAGCATTTCTGTACACCAATAATGAGCAATCTCAGGAGGAAATCAAGAAACAATAACATTTACAATAGTAAATAAAAATATCAAATATCTAGGAATAAACTTAACTAAAGATGTAAAAGACTTATACAAAGAAAACTACACAACACTGTTCAAGGAAATCAAAAAAGACCTAAATAAATGGAAGATATTCCCTGTTCATGAATAGGAAGACTAAATATTATTAAGATTCCTATCCTACCAAAACTGACCTACAGATTCAATGCAATCCTAATAAAAACCAACACAGCATTCTTCAATGAACTAGAAAAACTAACTATGAAATTTATTTGGAAAAGAAAAAGGCCCTGAATAGCCAAAGACATATTGAAAAAGAAAAATGAAATTGGAGGAATCACACTACCTGACTTCAAAACATACTACAAAGCTACAGTAGTGAAAAACTGGCAAGGTATTGGCACAAGGATAGACATACTGACCAATGGAAGTGAATTGAGAGTTCTGATATAGATCCTCATATATACAATCATATGATATTCAACAAGGCCATCAAACCCACTCAACTGGGAAAGAATGGCCTCTTCAACAAATGGTGCCTGGAGAACTGGATATCCATATGTAAAAGAATGAAAGAGGATTACCAACTCACATCTTATACAAAAATCAGGTCAAGATGGATAAAAAACCTAAATATAAGAGCCAAGACCATAAAGACCTTGGAAAGCAATGTGTGGAAGCATCTAAAGGATCTTGTAATAGGAAATGGCTTCATGAACTTCACACCAAAAGCACGAGAAGCAAAAGAACAAATAGATAAATGGGACTTCCTCAAAATTAAAACCTTTTGCACCTCAAAGGTGTTTGTCAAGAAAGTGAAAGAGAGCCTACACAATGGGAGAAAATATGTGGTTACCATATATCTGATAGGAGACTTATATCCTGCATATGTAAAGAACTCCTGTATGTGAAACATAAAAAGAGAAACAACCCTTTTTAAAAATGGGAAAAAGATTTGAACAGACACTTCTCCAAAGAAGAAATACAAATAGCCAAAAAGCACATGAAAAAATGCTCATAATCACTAGCTATTAGGGAAATGCAAATCGAAATTACAATGAGATACCATCTTACTCCCATTAGACTGGCAACTATCAAAAAAAACCCCAAAGACTACAAGTGCTGGAGATGTTGTGGAGCAATGGGAACACTCATCCACTGCTGATGGGAATGCAGAAGGATCCAGCCATTCTGGAGGATGGTTTGGGGGTTTCTCAAAAAATTAGCTATAGATTTGCTGTATAACCCAGCAATTCCACTGCTGGGTATATACCCAGTAGAACTAAAAACAAGGACACAAACCGATATATGCACACTAATGTTCATAGCACTATTCAGTATTGCCAAAAGTTGGAATCAACCCAAATGCCCATCAACAGATGAATGGATAAATAAAATGTGGTATATATATATATACAGTGGAATATTACTCAGCTACAAGAAGGAATACAGTGCAAACACATATGATCTTCATATGAAACACATATGAATCTTGAGGACCTTATGTTGAGTGAAGCAACCAAGGCATTGAAGGACAAATACTACATGACTTCTCTGATATGAAATAAGTGAACCAAGCTGTCTCAGAGAGCTAGAGACTGGATGATAGGCTTAAAGGATATTCAGGGGGAGAGAAAGATTGTGAGCTGATACCTACATGGGTGAAATCTATGATAAGCTGGAGGTAAGTGTTTGTACAGGGAAGGGATAAAATGGGGGCATAGGGATATCTTTCGGTGGGGCTTTGTGGGCTTGAGGGGGGCTAGGGATGGAAGGATGGGTCAGATGGCCCAAGAAATTGGGGGGAGGGTGGGGGGAACATTTGAACATAGGAGATGGTCAGGTATGTGGTTGAAAGTATAATGTTGAGAAAACTCTTTAGAAAATATAATAAGGAAAGTTACCTGTTTAAGATGCTTAAGGGGGGGCATCTGACACAGGGCAGGCTTCTAGGTAGTGTGTGAGTGCTCATTTTGTCATAGTGGGTTATATCATTGGGTGGAGACCCATACAATAAGAGCGAAGGTATACCCACATCCTGGGGAGGACTGATGTTCTCAAACAGAAGGCATTGTATCTCTTGAGAGAATTCGTGGCTCCCAATGGGTTATGGCAGTCAAGTATGTCAAGTCCTCAACAATGTTGCCAGTATTTCTGAATATAGTCCTTCAAGTAATGAATATTGATTGTCACAGTGGGCCCCGAGGGGAGGGGGAAAAAGGTATTGAATAGATGGAATCAGTGTAATTGTGGGGCAATGGAAGTGTTCCACAAGATCATGCAATGATGGATATAGAACATGTTAAATTACACCAAAAATGTATAAAAGTCTATAGGCTAAAATGTAAACCATAATAGAAAACTCAAGATAACTAAAAATTTAGAAAATTGTATTATTTAAAATATAAACCATAATGTAAACCCAAATGGAACCAAGTTTGAAACCTATTATTTCTATATCTGTACATCAGCTGCAGTATATATAATATGAACATGTAACAAGATCATTGCTGGGGAAGGGACAACGTGTTTGAAGTTGGATATGTGGGAGTACCATATATTGTATATGTGAATTACTGTGATCTAAAAGTTTTGTAAAGACAAGCAATACTTAGAAAAAAAAAGAAAGGATGTAGACTCTGGAAGAAATAGAAGAAATTGCCTTGCCACTGTACAGACAGGGCAATTCCTGTAGCAGTGATGAAAGTCAAAATGTCAAAAACAAAACTTTTTCATTTTTTGATATCCCAATTTATTTTTATTTTATTTAATTTTTCTAAGTAAGTATGTATTCTATATCTAACCTTTGAACCTATCACTATATTCCATTTTACTATTAATGGAATTGGCAATATATTCAATTTCATTTTTGAAGAAGTTTTGGACCACAGAGAGGTTCAAGTATGGTAGGGGAGAAACACTGGTGTGGGGTGTTACTGATGGGGGCCACATGGTTGGGAGGGAATTCTCCAGGGCATGTATACAGGGTACATAAAAATGTTTGGATATTTTCATAGTGGTTACAGTTAAAAACAACAACTGAGGGAGTGCTGAGTTCCTAGCCAGGAGAGCTTTAACACATTCCCCAATGGAACAGCAACAATCTCCCAAGTGCAATGACAAAGACAAAAAAAGAAGAATGGTCTAATAATGAGCCCTTGATGCTGATGACTATGTTTATGAGCCTGTGCACCTGAAATATGAACTAGGTCTAGAGCTGCAGGGTGCCTAAGAGTTACCTCCTGAGAACCTCCAACTTACTCAAATGTGGCCACTCTCTAAGCCAAACTCAGCTTGTAAATGCATTACTGTCCCCCCAGCGTGGGACATGACTCCCAGGGATGAGCCTCCCTGGCACCGAGGGACTACTACAAAGCACCAGCTGATGATGTAACTATAAAAATACCTTGAATAAAAGGGTCAACTCAGACCAGCAGAATATCTCAGCTTACGTGTAATATCAGGTGTTAAAAATGCTTTTTGACCTTGAATAAAAGGGGGAAATGGAAAGGACAAGTGAGTATATATGGCTATGCATCTCCAAAAAAGAGTTGGTAGGTCGTCAGAGGGGTTGTGCTAATGCATGCCTCAGCAGGGTCCCAGAGACAGCTAAAGTAGTACAACTCCAAATACTGGTTCTATAGACATGGCAGATGGCTCTGGAGTTCAGTGTCATGTCAGTTGGCCCTACTTTGGAGTTTGTGTTCGTGAGGGTGATGGAGTTGGACTCAGATGTGACCTTTATACACATGCCTCTTCTGTCAATTTTACTGGACCTGTGGTTGGCACTGGGGTTGATGTATACTCAGGATACCTGAATCTCTGGACTTTGTGTGTGACAGCCAGGCCCTGAGCCTCAGCAAAGTTGCAACTCCTACCCTCTGGTTTATTGGACTTACCCCAGCCAGCTAACAGGGAGGTGAAGATGGTCAACCACCACACCAGGGAGCCAAGAGTGCCTACAATTGCAAGCAGGAGAATTGCATCCATCATCCAGGTGAAATATAAGCCCCCTCTCAATATAGAGGTGGAGTGGACATAGCCATCCCAGGGTCCACAGGATGGAGGAATAGAGTGTGGATTAGAGTGGATTTACTGATATTCACTATGGAAATATTGTGATTAGTATGGAAGAAATTGTAGCACTGATGTGGAGAAAGTGACCACGGTAGCTGCTGAGGGTAAGGAGAGAGAAGAAGAGATATGATGCGGGGTCATTTTCAGGACTTGGAGTTGTCCTGGGTGGTACTGCAGGGACAGATGCTGGACATTGTATGCCCTGCCATGGCCCACTGGGTGGACTGGAGGAGAGTGTAAACTACAATATAAACCATTATCTATGTGGTGGAGCAGTGCTCCAAAATGTATTCACCAAATGCAACAATGTCCCACAATGATGAAAGAGCTTCTTGATGTGGGAGGAGTGGGTGAGGGAGGTGGGGGGTGTATGAGTACCTCTTATATTTTTTGAATGTAACATTTTTAAAAAGTAGAGAAAAAAAGGTATAATGTGGGCATTTTGGGGACACTGGATTTGTTCCTGCATGACATTGCAGTGAGGGACACATGCCTTTGTATATTTTGTCATAACTTACAATGAACACATATTAAAGCTTTGCTACTAACCATGGACTACAGTTTACATTATAGTTTACACTCTGTGTCACAAAATTTTGTCATCAATTATAACAAATGTACCACACTAATGAAGGATGCACTTATTGTGGGAAAGTGTGTGTGTGTGGGGAAAGGGGACATTTGTATATCCCTTATAGTTTTTATGTAACATTTATGCAATCTAAAGCTTCTTTAAAAATAAAATATATTTTTAAAAAAAGATATACAGTGGCCTGTATCTTTCATTGCAATGTCATTCAGGATAATTCCCAAGTCCTGAAAATGTCCCCAAATTACACCTACTTTTCCTCTCCCTCTCCTCAGAACCTTCAGTGACCTTTACCTCCACATCCATGGTAAAAGTTCTTCCTTTGCTAAGATCACAAGTCTACAATAGAACAACTGTAAGTCTACTCTAGTCCATCATCCATTCTCCAGTCCTGAGGCTTCTGTGATGGTGATGCCCACTCCACCTCTAATTGAGAGGGACTTAGATCACATGGGGCAGATGGATGGGACTTTCTTGCTTGCAGTTGTAGACTCTCTCTAATCTTTGAGATGGTGGTTGTCTCTCATCATCTCCTTATTAGTTGTCCTAGGAGACAACTGGAAAGTAGGTATTACAAGTCTATTGAGATTCAGGGCCCATCTGGCACATGGACAGCCCAAAGATTCAAGTCTCTTGGATGTACGACTATCAATTCTAGTACTAAATCTAGGTTCAAATAGAGGGGAAGCAGAACCATGTGTAGGAAAAACACAACTGAATCCAACTCTATCACAATGGGGAGCATAAATTCCAAAGTAGGGCCCACTGGTAGGGTGCCAAACTCCCAAGCTGTCTGCTTTGCTTGTAATGTCTGGATGTCTCCATAGCCCCCAGAAGCCCCACTATGAGGTAATTTTACTTTGTCAGTCTATGAGCTTCTGGTGAGATGTGCATAAATGTAACCTCTGAAATGACCTCCAGATTCACTATGACTTCTCTTAGCCATATAAACTCGTTTGTCTTTACCCTTTCCCCCTTTTTGGTCAAGGTCTTTTTCCAATTGCATTCCTAGTTGAATCTTGGTAGTAATCCCTCAGTGCCAGGGAGGCTCATCCCTGGGAGTCATGTCCCATGCTGGGGTGAAGGTAATGCATTTATATGTTGAGTTTTGGCTTAGAAAGAGGCCACATGTGAGCAACAAGGAAAATATCAGAATGTAATGCATAGGCACCGTATAATACTGTGCTTAGTTTCAGTTTCAAAATTAAAGGTTCATAAGGGCAGTCATCACAATCAAGGGCACATCAATGGTCCATCCTCCTTCAATAGTCCCTATGACTGTACTCAGGAGATTCTAGCTGTCCCATTAGAGAATGTGGCAGAGAGCTCCAGATGGGAATTTGATATTTCTTTGGTTATTGTGTGGATCTCCACCCACTGTGACAATGCCCCATGAACACTTGAACATATTCATATGCCTTATAGGTATGCCCCATGTGAATTTCTACCCATACATTCCCCATCTCTGACACCCCATACCAATGATCCTTCACTGCCACAGTTGTAACCCTTCTGTGATCAAAATGTCCTCAAAATTGAAGCCAACAAAATAACCAAATACAATTAACAGGAAAATGATATAATAATTATGGTTTTAAAAATAATGAATAAAATGCAAATAAAACTTTGAAATAATAAATAATAAAACATGAAATTAAGCATTTTTAACATTGTCTTTCATCACTGTAAAATCTGTCTTGTATGTACAGTGACATTTACTTCCATTTATTCACCCGGTGTCTTATTTTTTTCATTTTGTCTTCAAAGAAGCTTTAAGATACAGAAAACTTATGTACAGAATATAGGTGATTCCTTTATACCCAAAATCCTCTCCCTTTTTCTCTTTCCCCAATTAATAACATTTTACATGTGGATGGTACATTTGTTACAATTGATGTACAAATATTAAAACATTGCTACTAACCATGGACAATGATTTACATTGTAGTTTACATTTTGGACTTCTATAGATTTTGATGAATTTTAACATGGTCTATATCCATCCTTGCAGTATCACCTAGCACAATTCCATCACCCCCAAAATATCCCATATGTCATCTATTCTATTCCTCCCTCCTTCTCCCCTTAGGATCCACACTGAATTAAAATTAATGAACCAGAATTGGTTTCAGTGATCTTAGTTTCAAGATTTACTGTATTATTTCCTAATTTGGCAACAGTCTTTAAGTTCTGTCTTTCAAATTGGAAAAAATTAATATAAAGAATGATTATTTTAAAGCATCAAGTGATATATACAAATACATACAGATACATACAAACACATAAAGAATTTAAACATTATTTTTCTTTTCTCAGGTTTTCTTAAGTGAATTAACAAGATAATATGTAAAGCTGTAGAATAAAATGACCAAAGATACTTTGCAATGTTCTCCAGGATTTTTCATCATATACTTGCTGAACTGGTCCATTAAGTAGTCTTGTCATAAAAACACTCAAGATGATAAGAGAAGATTTCAATAGGAGATTAAGAACCAACTTTGTCTTTAAAGAGATGGTAAATAGCAGTGCAAGTGAATCAACTAATTAAGATGAAATGTCTATAATATATACAATGAAATTGACTGGAATATGGTATGCTGTATCAGGAATAGAAGAAAATGTGCACAAAATCATGGTTGCACTGAAATTTTGACTATGTAGTTTAATTCATGAAACAAAAAGTTCAGTCTTTGTTGAGTTTAATTTTGCCACTGTCACCCTTGTTTGCTGGATCAAATGAAATGAAGAAGTTTGGCTTGAGGTCTGTAACAATTCAAAGGTTTTAGAAATAAATCTCAGGAATGTATTTTCAAGACCAAGAGGGTTACTTCTCCAAAGGTGCTGAACACAGATAGATCATCACATATTAACCATGGGGCACAGGAAATATCCAGCAGTCCCAGGTTCATTGTATTTTAGTCACAGATGTTGGTGAAGAGATCTGGATATTAGAGCTTCAAGAAATCACTCCTTTTATTACACCTTAAAAATTATTTCTCAGGTAATTTTGAACTATTTTTGGTTGGCAGTGAATGTGTTTTTATGTTTGGTCTTCATCTGACAGCCTTAAAGCAAATTACATTGGTAAATATAACCAAACATTTGCTTCAGAATCTCTTCTTCTGAGTCTTTCCAACCATCCAAAACTTGAAATCACTTACTTTTCTAACTGTAGTATTGTGACTAGTGATTCTTCTTGATTTATAGTACCTTACAGAACAATTCCAGTAATTCTGAGATCATTATGTCATTGGCCACTTGGGGAAAGCATTATTTTTAAAATTAACTTTGCATTAGCTATAATATAGCATGTACTAGAAAAGGACATATGAACTGATGTCTTGTATCCACCACCTATCACCTCTGAGGTCTTGCATAACTTCCTTTCATTCTCTCAGTTTCTGTACTTCCATACACAGATTGAAGTAGTGAGTGTTCACAGGAGAATAATAAACAGTAATGAGAAGATACAGATAAAATTCCTAAAAACGATTCCAAGTCAAATTATGCATGGACATTTTAGGAGCTTAATGGCTATTTGGTTAATATTCTTCATTAGGATAGAGTGCATTTTAATGAATACATTAGGGGACTTAGGTTGAATTGTTAAGATAACCTGAGTCCAGAATGGTAGACCTCCCACGTTCTGGTTTTGACTTCAAATATCTTTAACTTTCTGGAACTTGATTTTGTATTTGTATTTATAAAGTTGTGGAAATATTAATTCCCTGATGCATTTCCATGAGGATCTAGTAATATGAACTTGAGACATTAGCTGGGAAATATACATGCATTCCTAGAGTTGTTTTTGCATTTGTTTGCTTACTTGTGTATTAATTCAACAAATTTCTATAAGTAGCATACTATGTAACAGATATTGAATTTCGATGGATGCTAAGTATGCAACACTGAAGAAAACAGTTATAATTATATTTTTATTTGTTTATTTTTCTAAGCTCCAAAATTTATCATTTCTCTTGGGTATTTCAGCATTTTATGAACCACAGGGTCTTTTCCTTTCACAGGATTATATGGTCATAATGATTCTATTTTAGAATATACTAAAATATTTTCATAATATACATTTTACAAATAATAAAACAACTTCAGAAAAAAAACCAAATGTCTTCCTATTACCATCTGATATTTGGTTCTGTATGGAAATGATAGTCTGATGAATTTGCTGACCATGCTCTATCTGATTCACTACATTTCTCATGTAGAAAATTGTATATGAATATTGTATATAAAGACACCTCAAGAGAGACTGAAGAATTGATGGTACTAGTAATTTATCAGAAGAAAAGCTAAATGACAGAGTCCAACCTCTGAAGAGATGGCAATGATAGGCAGATGGTTTTGGAGAATGGAATAAAATACAAACTGAAACCAACACAGAAAGCAGCTTAGCAGCTGCCACTGCCTTGACGAAAAACCATTGCTTGGGTGGTGCTGACAGAAACATGAAGCAAATTAGAGGCATGCCATTTATCTTCCTCTAACTTTTAAATCTCTCTCTGGCTCCTCTTTAAGCAGTGTCTGACAGAAGCCAACCGATAGATGAAAAATGTGATTTTAAATGCTCCAACCCTAACTCACAAAGCAGAACAGAAAGAAGTGGGTTTGAAGTAATGAGACAACAGTTTAATAACATCAAAATTGCTCCATAAAAAGTAAGGATGGCAATTTTGTGCCTACTCTGCTTTATGGCCTTTTAAAGTCCACCGAACACAAATAATAATCAAATATCCAAAGTACTATGCAAGAATTACCTCATTAAATTCCAATAATTACCTATTGACAAGAAAGGAAGAATTATAAGTTTACTCATACAATTTAGTAGTTGCAGTCCTTCCCTTTAGATTTGTGTTCTGTATTTCATCTCCTAGAGACTCACAAAGGACTAGGTAAAGGACAGTGCTTCTTTTCTCTACTGACTGTATCCAACCCAATTTCCCCAAGGGAAGTGAGTACATTGGTGCTATCCACATGGACGCAGTTTTTAGTCAATCAAAATAACCCCCTTCTTGGCCATTTCTATCTTATTCTATTCCCCTAAACCATGATGCTCCTGTCTATTAAGTAGTTTGACACTTTCTCCTTGCCGTTGCTAGTCCTCATATTGTAATTTTTGTCAGTCCTCAGTTCTAGTTCTCAGACATCTCAAGAAGTCCTGTGCTGAATGTTGAATAGAAAAGAGGTCCTCCTTATAGCCTGGCTTCTTCTGAAAGTCCAGGAAGAATGCTCTGCTACATTGTCACATGTATTTAATTAAATTAAAACCTAGGCTGCAATACCAGGGGACTCTTTTGGCTATGCATCCAATCTCAGGTAAGTTGTGGCAGCTCAAGTTCTCTTTCTAATGCTTCTTCCTCCTGCCTGGGAGTCCTCTTAAGGTGGTGAAGACATTGTGTTGAGAGGTATTGATGTACCAGCACAGCCGTGCTGGAAGGGGACGCATGCAGGACAGGAAAGCAAGCAGGAACAGACAATCCTTGTTCTTCCTCCTCTGCAGAGGGAGCCTGAAGGCAGAAATAGATGCTCAGCAGCCTTGGAGGTTTTACAGTGTCAGGGGACTCTTACTGCTATTCTAGACTTGTATGTACCCAATCTTAGAAAAGGTTTCATAGCAGGTGAAAAAAAAAATTCCTCTATATCATAACAACATCATAATATACATTGCATAGGAAATAAAAAATGATGCCCTACGCAACCCTGTTTATATGACAAAATGTAAATAGAATTCATTTTTAAAATATTATATTTAGTCAACTTTCTTCTACAATAACCTATATTACCTCAGATATGACAGACATACATTTCTGGTTTCATATATTATATGACTCTTTTAGTTATTAATAAAATACTTACTGAGCACCTAATATGTACCAGATTCCATTCTAGCCCTTTGGGAGGTAGGGGAACAAACACACAAGGTCCTATCCTCAGGGAGCTGATAAGTGTTGTAGCCCCAAACACTAAAATAATTGATGAATTTAATTACTTTATGTACCGTAATGTAATGTGGTGGTTAATATTAATGGTGCATAATTAATTAATAATTATGGAATTATAGGGTATTAAGGCCTTTTTACAACAATGTTCAGCTAGCTACTTTCAAAAGTTTTAAAAGAGGTTCATTCCCACTGGGGATCTCAACCATTTGCATTTCCATACTTTTTACAGCTATCAGCTGATTTCTTTCTTCAGTTACAACAGAAAACGATAATAACAGCAACGAAAATATTTCTATCATATGCTTCTGAATAACACTTGGTTATTTTTTCTGAATTTCATGTTTGCCACAATTTTAAACACTGAACCATAGTCAGTGTTAATCTTCTGTCAGAGAAGAGTTTCTTCCCTAGCATGTTGTTCACAGCAGCTTTTACATCCTTGTTCCTCAGACTATAGACGAGGGGTTTGAGCATGGGGGTCATTACTCCATAGAAGAGGGAGATGAGGACTTCAGTGACATCTTCAATATCTGGATCAACAGCATCTTTAGACTTGGGCTTTGCATACATGAAGAAGATGGTTCCATAGAAAATAATCACCACTGTCAGGTGGGCTGAGCAGGTGGAGAAAGCCTTACGCTTTCCTTCAGTGGATGGGATCCTCAGGATGGTGGCAACAATAAAAGTGTAAGATATGGAAATTACTAGCAATGGAATAACCAGAACAATGAGATTTGACCCTGCCATGCTGATGACATTGGTGGAAATATCAGCACAGGCCAGTTTGAGGATAGCCAGAATTTCACAGACAAAATGATGAATGACATTATTAGCATAGAATGATAATTGTATGATGAGAGATGTCTGCACCATGGAGTTCACCAGCCCAACAACCCAACACCCAGCTGCCATGGGCACATACATTCCCTTGCTCATGATGACGGGGTACCTCAGTGGGTAGCAGATGGCCACGTAGTGGTCAAGTGCCATCATGCCCAGGAGAACACATTGGGTGCCCCCCATGGCAAAGGAGAGAAACACTTGCACTATGCACCCAGAGAAGGAAACCCTTTTCCTTTCTGTCAAGAATTAATGGAACAGAGCAGGTCATGTAGCAGATGTCCAGGAAGGAGAGAGTACAGAGGGAGAAATACATGGGGGTGTGCAGGTGAAAATCATAGATGATTACTGTGATCAGGACTCCATTTCCCAGCAGGATCATCAGGTACATCCATAAAACTAGCACAAAGGACACTGTCTAGACCTTTGAGTGGGCAGAGAGCCCCACCAGGACGAATTCTGTCAACATAGACTCACTGGTCCTTTCCATGTTACATATACTCTTTGTGCAACAGGCTCTCTATGGATGATAGAACAGGTATTTGTTAATGTAGTGCTCGCAAGAGCTGCCTGTTTTTAAGCCTATTTTTTCTGCATTATAGTGTCCTGTGATTGGATGCAACAGATATAAAGCATCTGGGCTTTATTCTAACAGAGCATGCACAAAGCCTTTATATTTATCATTCAAAAGTTATATAAAGGGCATAACAGACTATCAATAATTGAAGATGTATAATTTTAAGGAATAGGATAAATTCAATATGTTTGATGGCATTAAAATAAAGACTCTTCTCAAACTATAGACACTGATTAGTAGTAATGGCTCAATATCGTTAATCAATTGTAACAAATGTACCTCACTTATATAAGCAGTTAATAATAGAGGAATATAGCGGAGCAGGTATAGATCAGTGGTTGAGCGCCTGCTTCGCCTGCATTAGGTCCTGGTTCAATTTCTGGTACCTCCAAAAAAAAAAAAAAAAAGCAGGGAGAAAAATGAGTATGTGGGGGAGGGGTTATATGGGGATCCCCTGTATTTTTGATATAACTCTTTCGTAATCTAAAATTCCCTAAAAATAATGTTTATTATGATTTTTTAAAATATCAGAAATAATGTCAACAGACTGAAAAAGACATTTATTATATATAAAACTGACCAGGGATTAATATCTAGAATATACAAAAACTCTTGCTGATGAAATCAGATAAAGCTTTAAACCAACAGAAAATTGGGTTGCAATGGATGGAGGAGCGGTAGTCAGAAAATTAGGAGGAAGAAAGATTCATGCGTAGGTGAGCTACGTTAAATGCAGTTAAGGAATTATAATTTTTCTTCAAGTAATTGGGAACCCTTGGAACTTTCACCAGGGGATAATAAAGATAAAAGCTCAGAAGAGAGTTGAGATGGTGTCAGTTTTCAGGGTCAAGCACTTTTCTCAACAATATTCAACTGTTTTAAGGGATTCAGCACAATGAACTGTTTCATAGGTGTGCAATCAGAGATTCCTCCTCTGTTTTATAGAGAACCTGACCCAAATGTCCTCATGTTTTGGGATAAGATACACAGTTGTTAATTATAGGACAAGTTGGTATCAAAAAGTCTAATTTCCCAAGACAAAAAGGCAATCCTCCCATTTCCTGTAATATAGCATGGAAATCAAAGTGTTTCTTGGTTAATTTGGAAGGCAAGGGCAAAACTGTGTTAGATCCATCATATTTAGGTCTTAAATAACCAACTAAGCCAACTAAAGGTATTGTATTTACATTCCTGTTCTGCCTGGATCTTTCAGCTTTCTTCACTTCTGAGTGTGAAGGGTACTCCACCAAAGGAAAAAATCCTAATTAATTAATCATGATATTAATTTACCTGGGGTCATAGGAACACTGACTTTCTTCTATTTAGACCTTTGGGGGTGGGCTTTTCAGCCAGAAAACTTCTAGAAGTAGTGAGTTCCTGAAAGCGTTGCTCGCTGGGAAGAGAAGTACCAGTTCATTTTGTCTTCAGTTTACCCCCAGAGGTCCCAGCTTGTTTTAGGCATTAGAAGCAATTTGTAGTCAAGTTTATATGGGCTGGCACACAACTCCATAGCACAGGTTCTATTAGAAGTGTGCAGAAATTGTCTGGGGAGAACAAGATAATTAGTAAAGATCAAAGGTTTAGATCTTAAGAAGAAATCCCTGCCAAATTAAATGATTGTCCTACCTACCATTGAATTTTTTTAACAGATTAAGCTAAAAATATTTATGAATATATACAAGTAATAGCAATGAAATGAAAGATACAGGTTTAATTTTACCAAAAGTTAAAAGAATAAAAGATTTATGAACATATTCTTTTCTTTTTTTTTAACTTTATTTCCAAAGAAGTTTCAGGTTACAGAGAAGCTCCATCAAAAATATAGGGGATTCCCAAATACCCCACTACCTCCCCTCTCACATTTTCCCCTATTAATAACTTCTAACATGAGTGTGGTACATTTGTTACAATTGATTAATAAATATTGAAGCAGTGCTACTAACATGATCAATAGTTTATACTTTCGCTTATACTTTGCACCATACAATTTTGTAGGTTTTGAAAAAATTTATCAGATATAATGGTTTGTATCTGGCATTGCAAAATCATGCTGAACAATCCGATGCTCTAAAAATGACCTATATTCTATCTATGCTTCCCTCTCCCTCCCCTCAGAACCTATGGTAATCACTAAGGTTCAATTTTACGAGAATAATTTTCATTGTTTCAAGCATTAATATTAAGAGTTTGACATATTGGTCTGTTTTCTTTTATTAGCAGCTATGTAAGTTAGGGGAAGCATGGAGAGATTGAGAGGTGATGAGGTTTTGTTTATTATTATTATTATTATAACTGGAATAATGAAAATGCTCTAATAATGACTGAATTGATGAATGCACAACTCTGTGATTATACCAAATACCATTGTCTGTTCACTTTAGACGGATTGACTGTTTTATTAATATGTATCAATAAAATTGACTTGTTAATAAAAGGCTTATGGGCTGAAAAAATCTTGTCTACACATGTACAAGCAATGTCACATAATACTATGTTTCTACTTTCTCCCAGCTCCTGTGTCCTCACTTATGTTTTGGGGTTAACAGAAGCTCATTAGGATGGTCCCAGTTAGCTATGATTACATATGCTAAGATGATGGCACGTAGGAGGAACTTAAAACACATTTGACTCCCTGTTGGGTCATAATAAATTGTAATTAAAAGAGGAGGATTAAAACCTTGTTTGAAAACCACATTGTTTTGGTTATTTCTTTTAAATTAGAAAATTGAAAAAAAAAAAGTTACATTCTTAGGCATCCCAAGTCCAAATGCCACATCTATATTATAGGCAAGTGACCCAGGACTCCATGGCTTTTCTTTACCTGAAAAGTGACCAGTAGCATTTCTTTACCTGTAGTCCAGCTTTCTTTATCTGAAAAGTGACCAGTAGCATTTCCATAGATTTAATGGGTAAATTCAATGATATGCTACTGTGAAAGCACTTTGCAAGCTGCAAGGCCTATCCAAATGTGTGTTAATTCATTCATTAAAAACATACACAGCAACAGCGTTGCATGTGATGGTCATATTGCAGGGATTGGTGGTGAGACAGAAGTGAAGAAATGGAATTATTTAGAAGTCTTATTTCTTTATATACAAGAATTTATACAAGTATTTCAGCATTTGTTAAACAGCTTAATCTTCTTCTTTCATATGATTTAAAAATTTTAAAGCTTCAAGGGAATTCTGTCCTAAGCTATTATACTTCCATTTTAGAAACAAGGAATGTGATACTGAGAGAAAATCAGTTACTTACTAGTATTCTGTGCATAATTGATGGTGTGTAGGAAGCAAGTGTTGACTGACTTTTGGGCTCACCCTGTTTCCAAAGCAATGCATTATCTCAGATGGGGAATTGTATACTGTGTAAATCTTACCCAGTTTAATGACAATCACAGAGAGACTGCAGACTTGGTTGGGTGATTAAACCAAACAGAACCACAGGCATGTTGAGAATATGACATCCACAGACTTGGTATACTGTGCATTGTTTCTGCTACTAATGAAAGCACTTGATAAAATGCAGAGGTAGCTGTCATAGATGCTGAGATGTATTTGTTCTTTTCTGGGAACAACTGTTAGCCACAACTAATCCATGTCAGTAGTAAACAAAATAAAACAGAGCTAAGGGGCCTGTGGAGACTTCTGTCTGCACACAGTTTTCTCTCTGTACCATAAATAACACTGACCAAAGCTCACACTGGATCTCAGGGGTCCTTGGGGCACTAAAACACAAAGCTACTGATCACAAATGATCTTGGACCGAGGGACTTGCAGAAAAGAATCACAGAAGAGGTTGTTTGTGTTCATTCATACTGAGAGAGTTAAATATAGAAATAATACTTTTGTCATAATTAATTTTAGTATAATAATTATTTTATAGATAAGTCTACAATAATATAGCAAAGCTATAGAAAAATGTTTCAAACATCATGGTTGCAACTACTGCTAGAAATAGTCAAATAATTGAATTACGTTTTCAGCAAATTATAAGTCCAATAATAGGGCTCGAAGTGTTTGGCTACTCAAGAAATGAGAGTTAACATACCTGCTTTGCAGGCTAGGGCACCAGACAATGGAATTCTAATTTTCTCTTTCTCTTTGCAAAAAAGAGCCGGGATGTTATCAGAGAGGTTGCCCTTATGCACACCTCAGCAGAGTCCCAGAGACAGATAAAGTAGATACAACCACAGGTATTAGTTCTTCTGAGGACTACAGAGACCCACAGGTTCTATGGTCATGGCAGATGGAGTTCAGTGCCATGTCACTTGGCCTACTTTGGAGTTTGTGTTTCTGTGTGATGGAGCTAGACTCACATGTGATCTTTTTTCACAAGCCTCTCCTGTTACTTTTACCAGACTTGTGATTGGCATTGGGGTTTAGTCTATACCCAGGGGACCTGAATCTCTGGACTGTCCATGTGATAGCCAGGCCCTGAGCCTCAACAGACTTGCAACTCCTACACTCTGGTTTATTGGACTTACCCCACTCAGCTAATATGGAGGTGAAGAAGGTCAACCACCACACCATGGAGCCAAGGGTGCCTACAACTGAAAGCAGGAGAATTGCATCCATCATCCATGTGGAATCTAAGCTCCCTTTTGATATAGTTGTGGAGTGGACACAATCATTCCAGGGTCCACAGGATGGAGGAATAGAGTATGGATTAGAGTAGACTTACTGATATTCTATTCATGAACTATTGTGATTAATAATTGAAAAAAAATGTAGCATTGATGTGGAGAAAGTGACCATGGTAGCTGCTGAGGGTAGGTAGTGGGAAGAAGAGATGTGATGTGGGGGCATTTTCAGGACTTGGAGTTATCCTGGGTGGTACTGTGGGGACAGTTACCAGGCATTGTATGTCCTCCCATGGCCCACTGGGTGGACTGGGGGAGAGTGTAAACTACAATGACCATGTGGTGCAGCAGTGCTCAGAGATGTATTCACCAAGTGCAATGAATGTCCCATGATGATGGAGGAGGTTGTTGTTATGGGAGGAGTGGGGTGAGGGGGTGGGGGGTATATGGGGACCTCATATTTTTTGAATATGACACTAAAAAATAAATAAAGACAAAATTAAATAAATAAATAAATAAATAAATAAATAAATAAATAAATAAATAAATAAATAAAAGGAGGGCAATCTCTGCCTGAGAGCATTCTTGGAAAATTACCCTGACAGTGGCCTATTTGCAATTAGGGAAATTAGCTATATCCAGTTAAAACATAGAACACCTATGAAATGATATCCCTAATTTGAAACACAGTATTTATAAAAAAAGAATTTAGACTACAATATAATTTATGTACTTCTGGGTCTGAGCAATGGTTTCCTTTCCTTGATTTGAGATTAGCCTTCTTCCCGAAGAGCTACTTTGTTTTATAGCCTCAAGAAATACTCGCCACTTTGTGTATAAATGTGTATGAATGTGTATAAAGGTTGAATAAAGGGGCTGTTTATGAGTATTATATAGCAAACAAATGCTGTAATTATTTTTTCAAGTTTCCACTTACCAGTAGATTATTCCTCAGTTTTAACTGAGAGATGAAGTTTTTTAATACGTTCGATTTTCAGGCCCAGAGTTTCTAGTTCAGTTTCAGAAGAAAAGCTGAAAGATGCCCCCATGGGTTCTTGGGGTGTTCTTTGTGACCCCAGTATTTCTTGACATTTTGAGCTCTGGGAACATGCTTTAAAGGACCATCCATTAGCACAGCAAGGCCACTTAAATTCTTTGTGAGGAGGGAGGGCATCCAATATTTGCAACAAATTAAAGTTAGAAATATAAACATGGAGGATTAGAAACTTTCCAAAACTCCAGGGACAATGTCCTACAGACTCAATTACGACAGTCGTATTCTTTAGTAATGCCACTCAAATAAGAAACAAATATTGCAGTACATTTTATCCCAATATTTGAAGGTTTTAAGATTCAAATAAACAAAATAATGTTTAATTAGCTTTGCTGTTTCTGTTTTGAAATGATCTACCTGAAAAACTTCCCATGAATAAAAGCATAAATTGCCTTCATTTTCATAGTGTTTTCAGATAGCTAATGGGGTTCTCAGGACTTGACCCTGAGATAGTACAATTATCCATACCATACAGACAGAGGGCCTGAGACAAGCAATTTGGAATTGTTTGCTGAAATATGTAGATGATAGAGGAAAAAAAGCTCATATACATCCTTTGTGTTTCCAGCTCCTGCATTCCATCTGCAGCAACACCCTGCCTCTCACTGAGAAGAGCTTCCGATGAGCTTTGAGTATCAGTTCCATCCATGAATACAGGAAAGTACAGTTAGAAGAATGGAAACAATTTAGATCAACAATTAAATGTCAGTAAAAATAAAAACTGAGCTATAATTCTCTGTAGATACAAATCAGGTATGATGTGCATGCATAATTATTTATTAAGAACAATTCCTCTTTACACTTAATGTCATGGGTTTGCAACCAAACCCATCATTTGTCTCAGAAATGCACATTCCTTTCTCAAAGTTTTTCTCTGAAAGCTTTGTCAGATGATCCCACTTTTCAAATTGGTAATTTCTCCTTAACCCCCAAACACATTTTTCTTTCATTCATTCTATATGCAATAAATGAAGTTGTTCAGACACCTTGCCTTCAATGCCAAATATTAATAGCCTAACACCAATTGATTCAGTGACTATCTCCATGCATTTACCTGTCTTTAATTTATCTGATCCTTATTTGTGTTGTATGAGATATATGACATTATTATCTTACAGATTTGGTTATTCGCAGGGGTGGGTAAAAAGTAAGGTATCTTTTGATATTATATGTTTCCTAAGGGGTGGGGTGCTGGGAATCATTTCCCAGCCTGGTAGAGTATATACTCTTACCCACTAGAGATACTTGATAAAAAGAATAATAGACTAGAAAGGGTGGATGTACAAGACTTGCAGTCTTGTATTCTGTGTTATTAGGTAGTTACTGAAGTGCTCAACCAATCACAATGTAACTGTATTCAAGACTGAGTGTCAGCTCTCCAGCTGTGAGCCTTTGAGTTATGGAAGTACATCTGGATTCTCTGTTTTATTCCACTGATTCACCTATATACTTATTATGTCTCTACCACATTGGGTTTAAATTTTTTTTTTTATTTTTATAGAAGCTTTAGATTACATAAATGTTACATAAAAAACATAGGGGATCCCGTATGCCCCAACTCTTCCACTCCTACATTTTCCCGCATAACAACATCCTTCATTAGTGTGGTACATTTCCTACAATTGATGAACATATATTGAATCATTTCTACTAACCATGGACTATAGTTTACGTTATAGTTTTACACTCTGTCCTGCACAATTTTGTAGGTTATGACAAAATACATAATGGCTTGTATCCATCATTGCAATGCCATACAGGACAATTCCAATGTCCCAAAAATGTCCCCATATTACACCTATTCTTCCCTCTCCTTGCTCTCAGAACCTCTGGTGGCCACTGTCTTTGTATCATTGATAAAAATTCTTCCATTGCTGCAATGATAATAAGTCTATAATAGAATAACGATAAGTCTACTTTAGTCCATTGTTCATTTCCCAGTCTTGAGGATTTTGGGATGGATACCACATTGTTTTGATTATTGTAGTTTTGTGATATGTTTTTAAATTGGGATGTTTGACTTTTCCAAGTTTTTCCTTCTTTTTAAAAATTGTGTTGGCTATTCTGGATCCTTTACAGTTCCATATGAATTTTTGCATCAGATTATTTCCATTTTTGCAAAAAAGGCATTTGAAATTTTGATAGGTATTGCATTGGATCTATAAATCTATTTGGTGAGTATTGCCATTTTAAGAATTTTAAGTCTTCCAACCCATGTTCTGAATTTATTTCCATTTATTTAGGTCTTCTTTAATTTCTATCAGAAATGATTTGTGGTTTTCACAGTAAAAATCTTGTATCTTCTTGGCTAAACTTATTCCCAAGTATTTTTTTTTAAAATGACATATGACATTATACATGAAATTGGTTTCTTAATTTCTTTTTTGGATTGCTCATTGTTAGTGTATGGAAATAAAAACATTATTGTATGTTGATCTTGAACCCTGCAACTTTGCTGAATTCAATTATTAGCCCTAAAAGAGTGTTTTTGTAAATATGTTTTAGGATTTTCAGTATATTAGGTTATGTCATTTGCAACCAAAGACTGTTTTACTTATTTATTTCCAATTTAAATGCTATTAATTATTGTCTTATTGTTCTGGCTAGAAATTCCAGTGCAGTGTTCTATAGAAGTGGTGTGAGTGACATCTTTATTCCTTATCCTAGAGGAAATCTGTCAGTGTTTCATCATTGAATATGATATTATCTCTGAGTTTTTCATAAATGCCCTTCATGATATTGAAGAAGCTCTCTATATTCCTACCTTGCTAAATGGTTTTTTTTTTTCCCAAATAATTTAGGGGTATCGAATGTTGCCAAATGATTTTTCTGCATCAATTGAGATGGTCATGTGTGATGTGTTCCCTTCATTCTAAATTAATGTGGAGTGTTACATTGACTGATATTCTTATGTTGAATATATTAATACATTAATAGGATGAATCCCACTCCCTGGTCATGGTGTATAATCCATTAAACATTCTGTTCAATTTGGTTTGCTGATTCTTAGAAGATGTTTTTATCTATCTGCATAAGTGATATTGGTCTGTAGTTTTCTTTTTCTGTAGCATCTTTGTCTGCCTTGGATATCATAGTAAAACAGAGTTCACAGAATAAGTTTTGAAGTGTTCCTTCCTCTTCTATTTTTTAGAATAGTTTGAGCAGGATTGATGTTACTTCTTCTTTAAACATTGGGTAAAAATGCAGATCTACAGGTGAAAACTCAGTTTTGTTTACATGGAAAGGTCTAAATTATTTGAAGGGTATTTTGAAAGATTATTTTGCTGGATATAGAATTCTTTGTTGACACTTTCCTTTGAACTCTTCAAATATGTCATATGTTTAAGTTTGATAAAGACTTCCAATGTAATATACCTGAAATGGGTTGGCTTTTGCAATGGGAATTTATTAAATTAAAAGCTAACATTTCTGAGGCTGTGAAAATGTCCGAATTAAGGCATCATCAGAGATGCTGTCTCACCAAGGGTCAATTGCTGGTGATTCTGGACTCCTACCATGTGGCAAGGCATAATGTTGGCTCTGCCTCTCTCTGCCTTCTCCTTCAGGCTCACTTTCTCCCTGAGCTCACCTGTGGGCGATCAGGTGCATGACTGGGCATAATGCCAATCCACTCTTCCCTCTCCTGTCCTCTCTTCTCTGTCTCTATTCTTCAGCTTCTTGTTCTTGGTGGGTCTTCTCTCTCAGCCTCTTGCAGGCCTCTTTCTGAGTGCCTGTGCTCTGCTGATTCCAACCTCCAGCCTCCAGGCTGTTTCTCTGTGTCTGTGCAGCTCTTTTCTGATGTCTGCGGCTTTTAAATATTCTACTTATAATGAACTCCAGTAAGAGGATTAAAGCCCACCCTGGGTCATGCAATCTAATCAAAGGCCTTTAACCAAAATGATCTAATCAAAATTGATCTAAGCAAAAGGTCATTTAACTTATCTAATTTCATCACTGGTTCACAGCAGATTTAAGAACACAGTTTTCTGGGGTCCACATAAAAGACTCAAACCAACTCATCCCATTGTGTTTTGGCCTCCAAGCTATAAATCTTACCCGAGGTTCCCTTGTCCATGACAATACTTCAATCTTGCTCCTTTCATGATTTTTCTTTTTCTTTTGACTATTGGATTATAACATTTTTTATATGGAACTCCTTGAATTTATCCTACTTTGATTTCACTGAACTTCTTGGATGTGTAGATCCATGTGTTTCACCAAGTTTGGGAAATTGTTGACCATTATTTCTTCAAGTATTCTTTCTTCCTTTTTCCATCTCCTCTCCTTCTGGATCTCCCTTTATGCTTATGTTGCTGTGCTTGATGTTGTTATACAGGTCTTTTAGGCTCTATTCATTTTCCTCCATTCCTTTTCTTTAAACTCTTCAGATTGTATAATCTCAATAGACCCATTTTCAAGTTTGCTTATTCTTTCTCCCACCTGCTGAGATCTGCAGTTGAACCCCAATAGTGCTTTTTTTCATATCTCTTATTGTGCTATTCAACTAAAAAAATTCCATTTGGTTTCTTTCAGAATCTCTAACTTTTCATTAATGTTATTTATTTGAGATATGCTTCTCAAGGTTTCCTTTAGATCTTTGTTAATGACTTCCTTTAGCTCCATGAGTATATTTTAAATAGTTAATTTGAAGTCTTTGATTAGTACTTCAATGTCTGTGTTCCTCAGTGTGGCAGTTTGAAGATTTTGTGGACACATAATTTTGTGGAAATTATATTCTTAATTTAATCTTTTCCTGTGTATATAAACATATTTTAGAAGGGTCCTTTTGATTAAAATTACCCCAGTTAAGGACCTTTGACTAGAATGCATGGCTCAGAGTGAGTCTTAATCCTCTTACTGGAGTCCTTTATAAATGGAAGAATTAAAAACTGGAGACAAAGAAAAGAAAAGAAAAAAAAAAAAGCAGCAGAGACACACAGGAACTCAGTGAGAAATGCCCAGAGACTGAGAGAGAAGGCCCTGGGAGCTTGAGGTTGGAGTCGATGGAGCACAGAGAGAGAAGGACACTTTCTCCAGAAGCTGAACTCTGCAAGGTCCAGAAGAGAGGCAAGAATTGAGTGGATGCCATCATGTTCCTGATTGTCTACTGTCAAAGCTCAGCAAGAAAACCTATTCTGATGATGCCTTTGTTTAGACAATTTCACAGCCTCAAAACTGTAAGCTTGTAAGTTAATAAGTCCCCATTATAAAAGCCTACCCATTTATGGTAAATTTCATTGGCAGGCTTTATCAAACTAAAGGAGAAATTGGTACCAAAAGAATGGGGTGAGTCTGATATGCAAATACCAAAAATGTTAAAAAGGACTTTTAATTGGGTAAGGGGAAGATTCAGGAAGAAGAGCTGGGAGGTTATCAGAGGGGTTGGCCTTATGCACACCTCAGCAGAGTCCCAGAGACAGATAAAGTAGATACAACCCCAGGTATTGGTTCTTCTGAGGGCTACAGAGATCCACAGGTTCTAGGGTCATGGAAGATGGAGTTTAGTGCCATGTCAGTTGGCCCTACTTTGGAGTTTGTGTTTCTGTGTGATGGAGCTGGACTCAGATGTGATCTTTTTTCACAAGCCTCTCCTGTTACTTTTACCAGAACTGTAGTTGGTGCTGGGGTTTAATATATACCCAGGGGATCTGAATCTCTGGACTGACCATATGATAGCCAGGCCCTGAGCCTCAACAGACTTCAGCTCCTACACTCTGGTTTGTCTTACCCCACTCAGCTAACAAGGAGTTGAAGAAGGTCAACCACCACACCAGGGAGCCAGGAGTGCCTACAACTGAAAGCAGGAGTATTGCATCCAGCATCCATGTGGAATCTAAGCCCCCTCTTGATATAGATGTGGAGTGGACACAACCATTCCAGGGTCCACAGGATGGAGGAATAGAATATGGATGAGAGTGGACTTATTGATATTCTATTCATGAACTATTGTGATTAGTAATTGAAGAAAATGTGGCACTGGTGTGGAGAAAATGGCCATGGTGGCTGCCGGGTGTGGGGAATGGGAGGAAGAGATGAGATGTGGAGGCATTTTCAGGACTTGGTGTTGTCCTGGGTGATGCTGCTGGGACAGTTGCTGGAAATTGTATGTCCTCCCATGGCCCATTGGATGGAAAGTGGGAGAGTGTGGGCTATGATGTGGACCATTGACCATGAGGTGCAGTGGTGCTCAGAGATGTATTCACCAAATGCAATGAATGTCTCATGATGATGGAGGAGATTGTTGCTATGGGGGGAGGAGTGGGGTGAAGGGGGTGGGGGGTATATTGGGACCTAATATTTTTTTGAATGTAATATTAAAAAAATAAATAAAGACAAAAAAAACTGGAAAAAAAAAGAAAAAGTCTAGATTGCTTTGAAAAGACTGTTTTTAGAAATATGAACACTAAAGATGTTTTCAATGAAGATTTAGACAGAAATGATGAAGGTGTAATTGCAAACTGGAAGGAAGGTAATTCTTGCTCTAAAGCTGCAGAGAACTTGACAAAATAGACTATGGATGTTAGACAAAAGGCAGAATTTGAAATCAATAGATGAGCTTAGCTATTTAGCTGAGGAGGAATCCAAACTAAATGTGGAAAGCATAGTGTGCCTTCTCCTTGCAGCATATTGTAAAATCAGAAAGGAAAGGGATATACTGAGAACGGAACTCCTGGGCACAACGAAAGCAAACATTGATTGTCTGGACATTAATTGTCATTTTCTAACTATCCAGGAGAATAGTGCCGCATGTGAAGCCTGAACATAGAAACAGTCAGTTTTTTCAGTGTAAATCAGAATTGGAAATGCAATTATCCAAGTAGTACCTGTAGAAGGTCTTACTGTCTGATAGTTTGAACTCCTTTTTAGTGTGTGTGGAAACAATTTTCTTTTGAGAGATCTATATGAACAGAACCATTGCTAGCCTGAATTAAAAGTGACAGAAAAGGGAGAGATTGAAGGAAAATGACTTCAAATCCAATATGATGGAATCTGAGGTCTAGACTAAAGACATCTTCTTGACCCTAGAGAGCAGACCCACCATTGTGTGTGGAAAAGGTGAGTGTGCCCACAGCTTGAAGAGGGTCGGCCTTCTACCCCATTGTTCAGGAAGAGTGTTGCTGTCCCTGGCTTCAGAGAGGGTGGAGCACATTTCCTATGGATTGGGGAGAGTTTGGCCCATACTCCACCTCTTCTGAGGTGGTTGAGTCTGTGTTTCAGAAATTGGGAAGAGTCTGACCATTACCCCTGTGTTCCAGAGGGTAGAGCCTGGAATTCTACCACTACCCTAATGCTTGATGATGGTGAAGCTGAGAACATAGCCACTGGGAAAGCCCATGGAAAGGGTTGAAACCCTGAGGACAAGAAACCATGGTTCTATAGATGACTTTCAGACTGTGAAATCTAATGGAGGATGCCCTGCAGGTTTTGGGAACTGTTTGGGACCCATGACTCCTGGTTTCCTTCCAATTTCTTCCCATAGGAATGGAAATATTTATTCTATGACTTTCCTTCCCTTGTATATTAGAAGCAGATAACTGGTTTTCTAAGTTTCTTTTTTTTTTTAAGATTTATTTTTTATTTATTTCCACTCCCCCCCCTCCGTTGTCTGCTCTCTGTGTCCATTTGCTGTGTGTTCTTCTGTGACCACTTCTATCCTTATCAGGAGCACCAGGAATTGGTGTTTTCTTTTTATTGCATCATCTTGTTGGGTCAGCTCTCTGAGTGTGCAGTGCCATTCTTGGGCAGGCTGCACTTTCTTTCACGCTGGGTGGCTCTCCCTATGGGGTGCACTCCTTGCGCGTGGAGCTCCCCTATGCGGGGGACACCCCTATGTGTGCATCAGCACTGCACATGGGCCAGCTCCACATGGGTCAAGGAGGCCTAGGGTTTGAACTGCAGACCTCCTGAGGCAAATTTTGCCCCAGAACAGACTACATGCCAATAACTGATTTTTATGAGACTTATACTTAATACTGTTACTATAATGATTTAAGATTTTTGAAGTATTGTGATGGAATGAATATATTTTTCACATGGAAAGACCAGTATTTTGGGGGTCTGGAGGTGGGGTATGGCAGTTTAAAGCTTAGTGCTTTCCAGGATATCAGGTTCTTAAAGCTAATCCATTCCTGTGTATGTAAACCTACTTTAGGTGGGATTTTTTGTTTAAAGTACTTCAATTAAGGGTCTTTGAGTAGATTAGGTGACCCAGGGTAAGTCTTAATCCTCTTCCTAGAGTCCTTTATAAACTGAGGAATAAAAAGCTTTATAAAAAGCCACAGACTGAAAAAAGCTACAGAGACAGAGATGCACCCAAAGGTGAAATCAACAGAACTCAGAAACTGAGAGGAAGCCATGTTAGCCAGAAGCTAAAAGCCACGAGACCCAGAGGAGAGGGAGTTGTCTAGCTGACACTGCCTATGTCTAACTGCCCACAGCTGCAGCTCAGGGAGAGCTCTTAGCCGGATGCCTTGATTTGGACATTTTTCTCCCTCTCAGAACTGTATACTTATAAGTTAATAAGACTCCATTGTAAAATCCAACCTGTTTCTGGTATTTACCTTGGCAGGCTTTAGCAACCTGAAACACTAAGGAACAGTTTCTATTGATTACTTTTGTTTTTCTGTGTTTGGGCTACACTTTCTTGTTTCTATGTAGGTCTTATAACATTTCACTGAAACCTGGACATTTAAATATTATTATGTGGCAAATCCTGAAATCAGAATTTTCATTCCCCAGGGTTTGTTTTTGCTACTTCTGTAGTTGTTATTTTTTTATTCAGTTATTTTCCTGAACCACTTTTGTGAGGTCTGCATTCTTTGCTGTTTATGACCACTGAGGTCTCTGTTCCATTAGCTTAGTGGTGAGCTAGTCTTTTGAGAGAGATTTTCATAAATGCCTGGAACCAAAAATTAAAAAAATGAAAATATCCAGTCTTTGCAGATTGATTCTGTGTATATGGTGAGGCCTGACTCTGATATTCAACCAGGTGTTTACAACTCAGCCATAACTTTCACTTCCTGCTTGTGCATAGATTGAAAGTTAGCTGGAGGTGAGAACTTTGCTCTTTTAAATTTCTTTTCTGATGTTGCACCCATTCCTGTGCATACATAAGGAAATCTGCATTTCCAGGAATATGTGAGAGTGCTACAAAGTTCTTATTCTCCAAACCATCTCATTCTGTAATCTTGCTTTCGAAAAAGTTTGGATTGTTGGTTGTCTTCCCCAACTGCTGTCCCTGGTGCCAGGAGGCAGCATCTAATACATTTGGTTTTAAATGTTTTTGGCAAATGCTTCCTGGTCAGTCAATTAAACCCCAAGAGAGATCCAATTTAGGTGACATAAAGGCCAGTTTTTTGAGCCAGTTCTTCAGGGAACTTCCAGGTAGGTTAAAACAAACCACTACAATTTTTAATGATTAAAGTCCATGCTGGTCCCTTTTACTCAGAAACTGTACCAGGGATGTGGGTTGTTTTTTTCAAGGCTGCCATTAAACTGTAATGCCAGGGATGTGGCCCTGGACAAGACACAGTTCCACAGTTTTCTTTTACAGAGAGTCAGCTGTGGTTGCTGCCATTTTTTTCTTCTAATAAATACTCTCCTGTTGTTGTAAGCTTTTTATTAGATTGCAGCTGAGGCAGGCTAACAAAATAGGGAATCAATAGGTGGATCTGGAACCTTCTCAGGAATTGGGAAAATTTGCCTACTGCTGGTCTACATGGACACATTAAAGCCAAGAGCAGCCTCTGTTTGGGACCCTGAGTTCCACTTAAACCAGTGTAAGGAAGAGGACAGATAGATCTGAGGGCCAGAAAACTCATGTCATGTCTTCTTAAAGAAATGAGGAAATACACCTCAAACTTCTATTAAGTCCCTGTTAGAAACAACCTTCTCAGTTTTAACTCAGTTGTGCCTAATAAAGGGGTGAATAGGGATCAAGACCCAAACCAGTTACTAAACCTCTCCTGGAAAATAAGAAACCTTTTGTGCCATCAATTAAGATAAAAAAAGTTCCTAGAAATGCTAAGGATATAAAATTCTCTCTTCTGTTTTAATCCGTGTTTAACTTTGTGTTCAACTTTGAAATCTGTGTTTAACTTGTCAGTTTGCTTGTAACTAGAAAATCAGATTTGTGGTTCACCTGTTATGAATTGGATAACTGTGGAAGGTAACGTAAGAATGAGGTTTCAGATTTCAATACTGTCTTGAAAATGGATTTAATGTATAAATCACAACTGGATTTAGTTCAACTGCTAGAAAAGCAGAAAAATTTAGCAAATTTTTACTAGTAAATTCTTGCTGCTTAGTTAATAAAGGTGCCCAATTCACCTTAAAGTAAAAACTTATTAGAAACTGTAATTAATAGTTAGAATCATTATATCAATGCCTTTATATTATAACACAGCTTAAGGATAATAACTGAAATTATAACTGGGTAGATTGAGCCTAAATCTACTTTTGTAAGCGTATACATTGCATTGGAAATGTATAATAAGTGTGTAAAGATTAAAAGAGATAGACTTTAGCATTGTCAAACATGCTTGTGCATTCAAATCAGGCCTTCAATACCCTGCAGGTTGCCTCTCCATTTGATTTATTGGCTAGGTTGGTCACTGACCCCTAAAACAATAAAGGTATCTACTACATCTTTGGTTGTGCTCCTGAAGTGGATGGAGACTGCATTCCAGTTTTGAACTCTTGCAGAAGCCAGTGATGGCTCAAAATGGCCAGATGTACAACTGATGTTGCCTCCAAACTGGTTCTGTTTCATAGTGCTAAAGGGTCCTACGCACCAGGCCAGTGAAATAATGGAGCTTAACTTCCTAGCTTCCTTCTAAGGTCAACTACACATGCTGGCTGTGTAAATTATGATTAGGGCTTTGATTGGGCTACATCTTTAGTGCACCCACCAAGTGGTGGGGACTCACAGATAAAAGGCATGGCAAAAGAAAGAGTTGAGGGTTTCTGATGTTGGAGTTTTGATGCTCGAGTCTGATGTTGAAGGCTTAAGCTGGAGCCCCAGGAAGTCAGCATATAGAGGAAAGAGAAGCAAGCCCTGGGAAGAGAGGACCTGAGCCAGGAGAAGAACACAGAGGAATAGAGATGGCTCCTTAAACACAGCAGAAACCCCAGGGAGAGAGACAGAGCTGTTCACCTCATAGTCTACAGCTGACCTTATGGAGAAAACAGAGGAGCTGAGTCCAGAGGAACTCAGAAAGCCTGAACCCTCACAGATGACAGCAGGCATCTTGCTCCAAGATGTGGAAATAGACTTTGGTGAGGGAAGTAACTTATGCTTTATGGACTGGTAACTGTAAGCTCCTACCCCAAAAAAATACCCTTTATAAAAGCCAGCAGGCTTGTGGTATTTTGCATCAGCACCCCTTTGGCTGAGTAATACACCATCCTACCAGGGATAAGCACTTCCCACCAGAAGGGAAACAGCAAATGAGCTGGCTAAGACCTACTTCTGCTTAGCCCCTTCAAGATGGTCTATGGACAATATTCCCTCACCTAGGACATGGTAGTCACTGAGCTGTAATGCCAGGGACTTGGCCAGGGTAAGATAAAATGCCACAATTCTCTTTGACAGAGAATCAGCTGGTTGTTGCTGTTGTTTTTTTCTCCAATAAGTATTCCCCTGTTGTTATAAGCTTTTTATTATATTGCAGTGCTCAAAAAATGTTCATTCTGATTATTTTCCCCAGCCTAATTGTTTCATTTCTGGAGGGATGGTGTGTTAGCAAGCCAAAAGGGGTGCTGATGCAAAGTACCATAAATCTTTTGACTTTTATAAAGGATATTTATTTGGGGTGGAAGCTTACATTTACCAATCCATAAAGTGTAAGTTACTTCTCTAACCCAATTATGTTGCCATATATTGGAGCAAGATGACTGCCCATGTGTGCAAGTGTTCAGGCTCCCTCTTCCTTTCTTGGCTCTGTGGTCCCAGCTTCTTCCTGTATCAGCTGTAGGTTGAGATAAGTCTTGTCTCTCCCCTCGAGCTCATTCCTCTCTGGGGTCAGCTGCTCTTGTCTCTCTACAAGATCAGCTATAGACTATTAGGCAAATGGCTTGTCTCTACTCAGGGCCTCTGCCATGCATAACATATCTGCTTCTTTTTGTGTTTACTTCCCAGGGCTCCAGCTCAAAACTCAAACTTCCATTCACTGTTATGTGGTTTCTCTGTGAGTCCCCACACACCAAGAGGGCAGGGACCCAGCATCCTAGTGATGTGGCCCAATCAAGTAAAAGTGAAACCTTTGAATCCGGCATAATCTAATATTCCCAGAGAAAAGACAAGTTCACAAACATTGTCCAATATCAATTTTTGGAATTCATACATAATATTAAAAAGCTACAGATGGATTTTGGGCATTCTCTACTTCATTATTTTTGCTACTGTATTCTTCACACTTTTAACTTTTAAGTTGTTTACAATTGCTTCACTTTATCACCCTAACTTAAATGTATTGCTCTTTAACTGGTCATTAGAAGTTTTCAGTATGATAGTACATTGTGTGTCATTTGTGTGAAAATTCTGAATATTTAGTCAGAAACCCACAGGTCATTGTAACACACTAATTCAGAATACCTCTGGTCCCCTGCTGGGGGTTGCTTAAGGGATTCAGACCAGTCTATAACTCAGAATCACAATCCTTTCTTTTGTCTCCTTAACTTGTAATCATTATCTGCTTTATTGCACTGATTGAGCTTTTGTGGCATCATCAGATTTTTAAAATTCATCAAGCCTGGGATAAATTGAGTCAATCCCTTGCATTTATATAGAGCATGAGAATTTAGTGGGATAGCCTGACTGGGTATTCTCTTACAGTGAACTACTAAAAACCTTAGCAGCTTCACAGTTAAACATTTAGTTTTTCATGCCACTTTAAGTTAATTGTCTGAACACCTTCACTGGCTTTGATTGTCCTAAATTTTTCCCATTACTTTTATCTTTATTTACTTTCTTTAAAATATTTCAAATGTATTTCTATACATAAGGTATAGAATTATAATTGTATATATGTATATAAGCTAGGAGATCCATGACAACCCCACACACCTCACTCTGCCTTCCCAACCATAATGTCATAAAAAGGAGTCCCAGTAGTTAGAGTGATTTTCATCATAACGTCAATCATCACCTGATTCAAAGGCATAATATTAGGGGATGCTTTAGTATCATCTTACAACTTATCTACATTCCGTCTATATATCTTTTTATAGTGCTCATCAAACTGTGTTATTTCTATTCTTTTATATGTCTGTTTATTCCACTCTGTTCAGATGTCCTTGGGGAAAGGGATTATAACAGCCCCATTATCCAGTGGAGATACATATTCTGAAATATGATAGTGAACATGAACATATTTTATGGATTCTAAAGTGCTGTTAGGTATTAAAAAAGCAGAAGCTTAAGAAATAAAGATAAAAGTACTATTTCATTAAAATTATATCCTGGTACACATATGAACTTGGCAAAAGTATGAAATATCAGAGACATTTGTGAAAAGTACCTTATTTTCTGCTTTAGGAAGAAAAGAATTACAGGAACATGCCTCACTCTTATTTCATTTTAAAAATGTTTTTGATGGAATTGTCCAAAGCTATATTTAAAACTTCATTATCAATTCTAAATACAGACGTAAATATGCAAATAAGATAATAGGAGTTTCTAAGAAATTCTTAACACTGTGCTTATTGGAAAAATGTTGCATCCTTCAGAATTTTGTTAATCATATAAAATATTTTCTATAGCAAATACTTGGAATATACCTGTTATATGTCTTTAACAGAACTTTGTTTTTCTAGCACTCATTTCCTTGAAAAATGCCCAATCAGATATTGTATCCTCAGAATCAAGAACAATGCTTTGTGCTTAGAGTGTGCATGGTAAATATTTGTTTAATGGAAGAATTTAATATATACGGTATTGGAAAAACTTTCTCAAATTTTAAATTTTAATAAATAAACCCAGTTATATTTCAACCTCCAAATATAAAATGTTACTCCATTCTTAATAGCACTTATTTTCTAGAATACTAAACTTTTGTCATTGTTACTTGAATCACTTATTACCAGTGATTGCATGACTTTAGAGCATCACTTTACCATTAAATACATTCAATTACTCATCTGTAGAAAGGAGAGTTAAAATAGATGACTCCAATAGTGGTTTCCTGTCCTAACCATTTAAGAATTTATATGACAAATTTTCTTTTGTTTTTTAAAGCACAAAACATATAGTTTATTGGTGATTCTGTTTGTCATTATATGTATGCTTAAATATTGATCTTGCTTACTTAAGTGAATTCTGTTATTTCCCAGAATCCAAATATTTTCCAGTGAAATATGAAAAATTATGGTCAGAACCTAAGTTTTAATAACTAAAATATAACTTAATAGAGTTCCTGAAATATTTTTATTCAATAAGGTGATATCTACATAAATCCATGGAACAAACATTCAATTCTCAATTTTCCTTTTATGGCCTTAGAATAGGGATTCACTTTGGTCCTGTAAAAATGTTTATTTTATTGCTTATTTGTATTCCTTTTCATTCCAATAAACTCTTGCATGAATCTTTTCTCAAAAAGAATAGAGCAGGGAAATGGATGTGGCTCAAGCAACTGGGCTCCCGTCTACCATATGGGAGGTCCAGGCTTCAATACCCAGGACCTCCTGGTGAAGGCAAGCTGACATATGTTGCAAGCTGGTCCATATGGAGTGCTGCCCCATGCAGAAGTGCTGCCCCACACAGGAGTGATGGCCCACACAGAGAGCTGACACAGCAGGATGACGCAGCAAAAATAGACATAGAGGAGAGACAATAAGAGATACAGCAGACCAGGGAGCTAGGTGGTGCAAGAGAATAATTGCCTCTCTCCCACTGGAGGGTGCCAGGATTGGTTCCGAGAGCTGCCTAATGAGAATACAAGCAGATACAGAAGAATACACAGAGAACAGACAATGGAGGGTGGGGGAAGAAATAAATAAATAAATCTTTAAAAAAAAAGAATAGAGTAAAAGCAAGGAGAAGAGCTAAATGATGCTGTATTTAAATATTTTATTCAATTTTCATAATATCTATATCATTCCTTTTATTCTAACATTTGACTTTGATAATTGTTATTTGAACAATTAACCTTTCTCTAGGAAATTGGCATTTAGTAATTTTTTGGTAAATGTAAGATGAGCTTAAAGGTCTCACATTTTACAAATTTTGTTTGGTGGACATTTTTACCTTGTGTTTCCAAAAGTTATATGGTCAGAAGAGTTTTAGTTCATTTTTAGAGTTTGTATTCCACTCTTATTTCCAACTCCCCTTTTAATTGGGTCATTGGAACACTGCTCCTGACACACTAAGAAGTTTCTCCATTCCACACATCTCTAACTCCAACTTTAAATTGCTATGGGAATTGGGGAACAATTAAAATCATGGTTGTGTAAAAAATATTTACTCTTCTACTTCCATGGAATCTGACATGATTTGTTAAAACCTAACTTCATCTGAGAGCTGTCATAGATATTAAGAAAATTCTAAATGGACTCTTCTAGGAGGTAAAGACAATTTCTCAGTATCAAGGTAAGATTAATTAATAAATACCATGAGAATGTACCTTTTCAAGCTATGAATATAGGAATTGTTCATTTTTAGTTTATGCCATTACCATCCCTTATTATTATTAAAACACAACTAAAAATTTATTATTATAAGCTTCATTTTATTATAAATATCCGTGAAAAGTCTTTTAATCTATGAAGCAAGTTACGTATGCTATATAAGTTTTCCTCACAGAAACACTGAGACAAGCAAAGCAGGTATTTTTTCAATCACTATTTAACATATGAGAAAACTGAAGCTATGAATTAGAGGCAAAGACTCTAAAAGCAAAAACTTTATTTCTAGGTCAAAACAAATTTCCATTATGCCAATTCATGCCGTTCTGTTCAAATGAATATTAACTGATTCTTCTGTACTTCCATTGCCTAAACTCATGATTATCTGTATAAGATGACATCTTAGTATGGACTGAAAGGTACTAAAAAATGAAACAAAACAAAGAAAAACAGTCTGTTACAAATGAATGATTGGGTCACATTAAATTTATCCTGATCATGAACCCACAAATATGACACAAAGAAATTTAAGAGCCTAGAAAATCAAGCTTCACCTGTTCAGAAGGATGAACAAAACCTACAAGCTCCTTCCCCCACATTTCTTATATTTCAGAAAATAAAAGATACCCTGTTAAAGTACTGAGAGCAGAAGAATATGAATGTAACAAGACAGACCTGGCTCAAAGTGCATTTGAACTGTTCAGGGGACTTCTGCTTGTATGTGGAAAGGTTGGAGCATGTGGCAGGGAGAAGCAGTTTAGGTGACCTGATATGCCTTTACTTTACAATTGTCTTGAAGAGGAAACCAGCAGGATCTGCACACCTGGACCAGGGGCCAGATCTGGAACATTACCATGTTTCCAAGGAAATCAATATCCTGCCATTTTCTTCCATTTGAATTCAGGACTGTATTGCTTAAAAGTGCCTATGTCTGTTATCCAAGGCAGCCCTTGATCACTTTCTGGACAGTATATGGGGAAAAGTTTTATTTATCATAAGAAATAGTATAGAGTGGCTTTAGAATTATTGTCACTTTCCTCTGGTTTCTGTGGAATGAGCCCAGTCAATTTTGTGTTGTCACCTCATTTTGTATATGGTTATTGATGACTATTCCCTGTTGTTGATGTAAGATAAAGATTTTAATATTACCGTTTAGGCAGGGTGGTAGTGGAAAGAGCATGGCTTGGGATCTTGCCTCTGCTCATTATTAGCCATGTGACCTTGGCCAAGTGAACTAATTTCAAAGACAATATATGACACCTGGAAGCCTGCAAAAAATAGTGATGAATAAAATTGAGGCATGATTTTTAGGTGGTATGTCTTTAAGCTGAATAAGGTTTTAAAAATATTTTTAGGCTCAATTTTTTCTTCTCTTAAATTGATATTACCTATTCCCTCTTTTGTTTCTACTGAAAGTTGAACTTTTTCTACTGAGTATTCTTTAAAATGATTCTGTGGTGAGAATCTCTCTGCTGAGTTTGGTCTCTGGCTTCCATCATTATTTGTTCTACAGCAAGTTTCCCAATGGCTATCACATAACTTACTGAGCGGGAGGGAGGGAAGTGTGGCTGTACTGACATTCTCATCCCACGTGAGGACTAAGTTGTGATTCTGACCAACTTCAAATCTGGTGGAGATTTCAGAAAGATCAACTTATATCCAGTCAGTAGTTGCTGACAACCCAATTCATTTAAATATCTAAACTTTGTGTCACATTTCTGCTGAAAATTTTATAAAATCATACTGTTAAGTTTAGAGGTAGTCGGGGGGTCCAAGAGCTCATCTCAAACTTGGCACTCTGTGCTAATGGGCCTCTTCCTCACCAAGAGAAGGGTCCACTTTTCTGCCAGACTTTTTTTCTTTTTTGCATTTGGTGAATACATTTTGGAGCACCACTGCACTGTGTGGATTATAATTTATATTGTACTTTATACTCTCTCCCACTACATTCCGTGGGTTATGGCAGGATATATAATGTCCAGCATCTGTCCCTGCAATATCATTTAGTACAACTTCAAGTCCTGAAAATGCTCCCACATCTCATCTCTTCTTCCCTCTCCCTGCCCATAGCAACTACCGTGGCCACTTTCTTCACATCAATGCTACAGTTTCTTCCATTACTAGTCACAATAATTCTATAGTGGAATACCAGTAAGTTCACTCTAATCCAAATTTTATTCCTCCATCCTGTGGACCCTGGGTTGGTGATGTCCACTCAACCTCTATATCGAGAGGGCCTTAGATCCCACCAGGTTGATGGATGTGATAGTCCTCTTGGAGTTCTAGGCACTCTCAGTTCCCAGGTGTGGTGGTTGACCATCTTCACCTCCCTGTTAGCTGACCTGTACAAGTCCAACAAACCGGAGAATTGGAGCTGCAACTCTGCTGAGGCTCAGGGCCCAGCTGGCACATGGCCAGTCCAGAGATCGAAATCTCCTGGGTATACACCAACCCCAGTGCCAACCACAGTTTCAGTAAAAGTGACAGAAGAGGCATGTGTATAAAGTTCACATCTGAGTCCAACTTCATCACACTTAGGAACACATATTCCAAAGTGGGCCCATTGCTAAGCTACTGAACTCCAGAGTAAACTGCTATGATTGTAGAACCTGTGTGTCTCCACAGCCCTCAGGAGCACTACTACCAGGGGTTGAATCTACTTTCACTGTCTCTGAGATTCTGCTAAGACATGCAAAAGTGTGTGCCCTCTAAAGACCTCCTGACTCTTTTTGAAGACTCTTAGCCATATATACTCATTTGTCTTTACCATTCCCCCCCTTTATTCAAGGTCTTTTTCTACTCACATGACCAGTCAGTGATTGGTAGTAATCCCTTGGTGCCAGGAAGTCTCATCCCCGGGAGTCATGTCCCATGGTGGGGGGAAGGTAATGTGTTTGCTGAGTTTGGCTTAGAGAGTGGCCACATTTGAGCAACTTGGAGGCTCTCAGGAGGTAACTCTTAGGCACCCTGCAGCTCTAGGCCTACTTCAAATTTCAGACACACATGCTCATAAGCATAGTCGTCAGTATCAAGGGTTCATCATTGGACCATCCTTCTTCACTTGTCTTTACCCTTGCACTTGGGGGATTGTTGCTGGTCCATTGGGGAATGTGACAGAGCTCCTCCGGCTAGGAACTCACACTCCCTCCATTGTTGTTTGTAACTGTATCTACTATGAAAATACCCAACATATATCTGAACATATTTATGTACCCTACATATGTGCCTTGGAGAACTCCCTCCCAACCATGTGTTGCCCATCAATAACACCCCATATGAGTGTTCTACCCCTGCCAGAGTTGAACCCCTCTGTGATCCAAAACTTTTTAAAAAACGAAGTCTAAAATATCACCAAATACAATTAATAGGAAAATGAAATAGCAGTGGTAGGTTTAAAGATTAGAAATAGCGTACATACTAATTTAGAAAAACTAAAATAAAGTAAAAATAAATTGGGGTATTAAAAATGAAAAATATCATAAAACTTTGCTTTTGATGTTTTGCATTTCATCACTGTAATCAGTGTTGCCCTGTATGTACAGTGGCAAGGCAATTTTTTCCATTTCTTCCTCAGTGTCTACATCCTTTCTTTTTTCTTTTTTTCTAATTTTTAATTTTGTCTTCATAAATTTTTTAGATCCCAGTAAAGTCACATATATAATATAGGGGTTCCCATATATCCAACAGCAAACCCTTTTCCCCCTTCTCCAGCAATGATCTTTTTACATGTTCATGTTATATTTGCTGCAGCTGATGTACAGATATTGACACATAGCTATCAAACATGGCTCCATTTTGGTTTACATTATGGTTTATATTTTAGACTGTACAATTTTCTAAATTTTTATTTGCCTTATGTTTTACATTATGGTTTATATTTTAAGCTATAGACTTTTGGTGTAATTTAATGTGTCCTGTATCCATCATTGCACTATCTTGTGGAACACTTCCATTGCCCCTCCCCCCAGTTACCCTGCTTCCATCTATTCCTCTCTTCCCCTCCTCTCAGGGCCCAAACTGACAATCAATCTTCACTGCTTGAAGGACCAGATTCACAGATACTTGCAACGATGCTGAGGGCTTGACATACTAGACTGTCTTCCCCCATTGGGAGCCACCAATTCTCTTGAGAGACACAATTTCCTCTATTTCAGAACATCAGGCCTCCCCAGGATGTGGGAACAACTTCCCACTCATTTTATGGGTCTCCACCCAATGATATAACACACTAAGACAAGATGAGCACTCACACACCCCCTAGAAACTTGCCCCTGTGCCAGATACTCCCCACCCCCCTTAAGCATCTTAAACAGGTAATTCTTCCTTATAATATTTTCTAAAGAGTTGTCCCAACATTATAGTTTCAACCACATACCCAAAAAATCTCCCATGTTCAACTGTTCCCCCCAGTCACTCCCCCAAGTCCTTGGGTCATCTGAACCATCCTCCCAACCCTAGCCCCCCTCACGCCTACAAAGCCCCACCCAAAGATAACTCTATGACCCCATCTTATCCCTTCCCTGTACAAATACTTACCTCAACTTTATCAGAGATTTCACCAATCTAGGCATCAGCTCACAACCTTCCTCTGCCCCCCAATTTCCTATAAGCCTATCATCTAGTCTCCAGCTCTCTGAGACAGCTTGTTTTGCTTATTTCATATCAGAGAGGTCATGTAATATTTGTCCTTCAATGCCTGATTTGCTTCACTCAGCATAAGGTCTTTAAGGTTCATCCATGTTTTCCCATGTGTTTGTACTGTATTCCTTCTTATAGCTGAGTAGTATTCCATTTTATGTATATACCACATTTTGTTTATCCATTCATCTCTTGATGGGCATTTGGGTTGATTCCAACTTTTGGCAATAGTGAATAATGCCACTATGAACATTTGTGTGCATATATCAGTTTGTGTCCTTGTTTTCAGTTCTTCTGGGTACATACACAGCAGTGGATTGTTGGGTCTTATGTCAAATCTATAGCTAGTTTTTTGAGAAACCGCCAAACTGTGCTCTGGAATGGCTGGATCCCTCTGCATTCCCACCAGCAGTGGATGAGTGTTCCCATTCCTCCACATCCTCTCCAACATCCAACATTTGTAGTCTTCCGTGGTTTTTTTTTTTTTTTTTTTTGATAACCCTTAGTCTCATGGGAGTAAGATGATATCTCATTGTAGTTTTGATTTTCATTTCCCTAATAGATAGTGATTTTGAGAATTTTTTCATGTGCTGTTTAGCCATTTGTATTTCTTCTTTGGAGAAAGTCTGAGCTAATCTCTTGCCCATTTTTAAAATGAGTTGTTTGTTATTTTATTTGTGAGATATAGGATTTCTTTACATATATGGGATATTAGTCTCCTATCAGATATATGGTTACCAAATATTTTTTTCCCATTGGGTAGGCTGTCTTTTCACTTTCTTGACAAACTCCTTTGAGGTGCAAAAGGTTTTAATTCTGAGGAAGTCCCATTTATCTATTTGTTCTTTTGCTTCTTGTGCTTTTGGTGTGAAGTTCATGGAGCCATTTCCAATTACGAGATCCTGTAGATGCTTCCCTACATTGTTTTCCAAGGTCTTTATGGTCCTGGCTCTTATATTTAGGTCCTTGATCCATCTTGAGTTGATTTTTGTATAAGGTGTGAGGTGGTAATCCTCTTTCATTCTTTTACATATGGATATCCAGTTCTCCAAGTACCATTTATTGAAGAGGCCATTCTCTCCCAGTTGAATGGATTTGGCGGCCTTGTCAAATATCAGATATCTGTATATATGAGGATCTGTATCAGAATTCTCAGTTCTGTTCCATTGGTCAGTGTCTATCCTTGTGCCAATACCATGCTGTTTTCACTACTGTGACTTTGTAGTAGGCTTTGAAGTCAGGTAGCATGATTCCTCCAATTTCATTTTTTCTTTTTCAATATGTCATTAGCTATTCGGGGCCTCTGACCTTTCCAAATAAATTTCATAGATAGCTTTTCTAGTTCACTAAAAAAATGCTGTGCTGATTTTTATTGGGATTGCATTGAATCTGTAGATCAGTTTTGGTAGGACAGACATCTTAATGATATTTAGTCTTCTTATCCATGAACAGGGAATATTCTTCCATTTATGTAAATCTTCTTTGATTTTCTTGAACAATGTTGTTTAGTTTTCTGTGTTTAAGTATTTTACATCTTTAGTTAAATTGATTCCTAGGTATTTTATTTTTTAATTTACTATTGTAAATGGTATTTGTTTTTTGATTTCCTCCTGAGATTGCTCATTATTGGTGTACAGAAATGCTACTGATTTTTGTGCATTGATCTTAAAACTTCCAACTTTATTTTATTTATTTTTTGACTATGTTCTTTATTTTATTTTATTTTTCTACCCTTTTTATTAAAGTTAATAGATCACAAAGAATATTACATTAAAAAACATTAAAAAACATAAAAAACATAAGAGGTTCCCATATACCCCACTCCCCACTTCCCCACCCCATCATTTTTGTAAATTGTATTTTTTGAAGATATATACATCACAAAAAAGTTACATTAAAAAATATAAGAGATTCCTATATACCCCCCACTCCCCCACCCCACTCCTCCACACCAACAACCTCCTCCATCATTGTGACACATTCATCACACTAGTTGAACACATTTTGCAGCACTGTTGCACCACATAGATAATAGTTTTCCATGTAGTTCACAGCCCCCCCCCCCAGTACATTCAGTGGGTTATGGCAGGATATATAATGTCCAGCATCTGACCCTGCAGTATCATTTAGGACAACTCAATGTCCCCAAAATGCCCCCATATTACATCTCTTCTTCCCTCTCCCTGCCCTCAGCAACTATTGTGGCCACTTTCTCCACCTCAATGCTACAATCTTCTATTACTAGTCGCAATAGTTTTCTAGTAGAATATCAATAAGTCCACTCTAATCCATATTTTATTCCTCCATCCTGTGGGCCCTGGGATGGTGATGTCCACTCCACCTCTAGATCAAGAAGGGGCTTAGATTCCGTATGGATGATGGATGCAATTCCTCTGCTTGCAGTTGTTGGCACTCTTGAATCCCTGGTGTGGTGTTTGACCATCTTCACCTCCCTGTTAGCTGGCCTGGGTAAGTCCAATGAATCAGACAGTAGGAGTTACAATTCTGCTGAGGCTCAGGGCCCAGCTGGCACATGGGAAGTCCAGAGATTCAAGTCCCCTCAGTATGCACCATCCCTAGAACCAACCACAAGTTCAGTAAAAGTGACAGAAGAGGCATGTGTAGGAAGGTCACATCTGAGTCCAGCTTCATCATACTCGGGAGCACAAATTCCAAAGTAGGGCCCTCTGACATGATACAGAACTTCAAAATCCATCTGCCATGACCATATACCCTGTGGATCTCCGTAGTCTTCAGAACCAGCACCTAGGGTTATATCTACTTTGGCTCTCTCTTGGGTCCTTCTGAGGTGTGCATAAGCATGATCCCTCTGATGACCACTTGAGGCTTTTTGGAAGACTCTTAGCCATATAAACTCATTTGTCTTTGCCATTTCCCCTTTTTATTCAAGATCAAAAAGCAGTTTTTAACACTTGATCCAACATGTAGGCTGGGATATTCTGCTGGTCTGAGTTGATCCTTTTATTCAAGGTCCCTTTCTAGTTGAATCACCAGTTAGTGATTGGTAGTAATCCCTCAGCACCAGGGAGGCTAATCCCCAGGAGTCATGTCCCACACTGAGGGGAAGGTAATGAACTTACATGCTGAGTTTGGCTTAGAGAGTGACCACATTTGAGCAACAGGGAAACTATCAGGAGGTAACACTTAGGCACCCTGCAGCTCTAGGCCTAGTTTATATTTCAGATGCACAGGCTCATAAGCATAGTCATCATTATCAAAGGTTCAAAATCTCGTGACTTTAATAATCTCATTTATAAGTTTTAGAAGCTTTGTTGTAGACGTCTCAGAGCTTTCTATGTATAGAATCATGTTGTCTGCAAATAGTGAAATATCAACTTCTTCCTTTCCAATTTGGATGTCTTTTATATCTGGTTCTTGCCTCAGTGCTTGAGCAAGTACTACTAACACAATGTTAAAGAGAAGGGGTGATAGTGGGCATCCTTTTCTTGTGCCTGATCTTAGAGGGAAAGATTTTAGGATTTCACCATTGTAAATGATGTTAGCTGTGGGTTTTCAAATATACCTTTTATCATGTTCAGAAAGTTTCCTTCTATTCCTATCTTTTGCAGTGTTTTCATCAAGAAAGGGTGCTGTATTTTTTCAAATGTTTTTTTTTCTGCATCTATAGATATGATCATGTGATTTTTCCCCTTCCATCTGGTGTATTACAGTAATTGATTTTCTTATGTTGAACCATCCTTGTATACCAGAAGTGAAACCCACCTGATCATGGTGTATAATTCATTTAATGTGTTATTGAATACGATTAGCAGGTATTTTGTTGAGGATTTTCACATTTAGGTTCATTAGAGAGATTGGTCTGTCATTTTCCTTTCTTGTGGTGTCTTTGTTTGGCTTTGGTATTAGGGAAATGTTGGCATCATAGAATGAGTTTGGCAATGTTCCTTTTTTTTTCAAAATTTTGAAAGAGTTTAAGCAAGATTGGTGTTAGTTCTTTCCAGAACATTTGGTAGATTTCACCTGTGAAACCTTTTGGCCCAGGGCACTTCTTAGTTGGGAGGTTTTTAATGACTGATTCTATCTTTTTACTTGTGATTGGTTTGTTGAGATCATCAGTTTCTTCTTTCATCAATGTAGGTTGTTTATGTGTTTCTAGGAATTTGTCCATTTCCTCTAAATTATCCTTCTTGTTGGAATATGGGTTTTCAAAGTATCCTCCTATGATTATCTTTATTTGTGTGGGGTCAGTGGTGATATCCCCTTTCTCCTTTCTTATTTTGTGTATTTGCATCTTCTCTCTTTTTTTCTTTGTTAGTCTAGCTAAGGATTTGTCAATTTTATTGATCTTTTCAAAGAACCAGCTCTTGGTTTTGTTTATTTTTTCTAGCACTTTCTTATTTTCTATTTCATTTAGTTCGGCTCTGATATTTGTTATTTCTTTCTTTCTTCTTTCTTTGGGGTTAGTTTTCTTACTAATTCCTTCAAGTGTGCAGTTAGGTTTTCAGTTTTAGTTCTTTCTTCTTTTTTGATATATGAATTTGTGGCTATGGATTTTCCTCTCAGTAAAGTTATTGCAACATCCCATAAGTTTTGATATGTTGTGTTATCATTTTCATTAGTTTCAAGGTAGTTATTGATTTCTTTTGAGATTTTCTCCTTGACCCACGGTTTGTCACAGAGTGTTTGTTTAGCTTCCATATCTTGCTGCCAAATTGGGTGTCTGGCCCTTGCAGATTTCCAGCTTCATTCCACATGGTCAGTGAAATTATTTTGCATGATTTCAATTTTTCTGAATTCACTGAGACTTTCTCTGTGGCCTAGAATGTGGTCTATCTTGGAGAATGATCCATGTGCCCTTGAGAAGAATGTATATCCTGCTATATTTGGGTGTAATATTCTGTATATGTCTATTAAGTCCAGCTCCTCTAATATATTGTTCAAAGTCTTTGTTTCTTTATTGATTGTCTGTTGAGATGTTCTATCCAATGTTGATAGTGGTGTATTAAAGTTTCCCACTGTAACTGAATAGTGGTGTAATAAAGTTCCCCACTGTTTTCCTTCACTTAGTTTTTCCAGTGTTTGCCTCACGTATTTGGAGGTGCCCTTGTTAGGGGCATAAATGTTTATGATTGTTCTTTCTTTTTGAAAGATTATCCCGTTCACTAATATGTAGTGTCCATCTTTGTCTCACAATAGTTTTGCCTTTAAAGTCTATTTTGTCTGATATTAATATAGCTACTCCTGCCTTTTTTTTTTATTGTTTGCCTGTAAGATTGTTTTTCAGCCATTCATTTTCATCAACCATGAATCCCTGGGTCTAAGATGTGTTTCTTGTAGACAGCATATAGATGGGTCATATTTCCTTATCCATTCTTCCAATCTGTGTCTCTGGACAGGTGAATTTAATCCATTGACAGTCAGTGTTATTTTCTTTGGGTTTGTGTTTGACATATGGCTTTTATTTTCTCTTTTTGTCTTTTCAGTTGTTCTTACACTCGCCTCCAACTCTGTCTCTCCTGTTTTTTCTTTCCTCCTGCAGAACTCCCTTTAGTATTTTTTAAAGGGCAGGTTTCTTGTTGTCATACTCTTTTAGTTTCTGTTTATCTGTGAATATTTGAGCTCTCCATCATTTTTAAATGCTAACTTTGCAGGATAGAGTATTCTTGGTTGGAAATTTTTTTTCTTGTAGTACTTTGACTATGCCATATCACTGCCTTCTTGCCTCCATGGTTTCAAATGAGAAATCAGCACAATCTTATTGAGTTGCCCTTGTATGTGATGGTTCTCTTTTTTCTTGCTGCTTTCAGTATTTTCTATTTGTCTTGAGTATTGGATAATTTGACAAGTATATGTGTTGGGGAAGACCTGTTGAGATTTATGCTGTTTGGGGTGAATTGTACTTCCTGAACATGTACATCCATCTCCCTCAATAGGTTTGGTAAATTTTTGGGCATTATTTCCTCCAACATCCCTTCTGTCTCCTTTCCCTTCTCTTCTCCTTCTGGTATGCCTATAATGTGTATGTTTGTGCATTTTGTGCTGTCATTGAGGTCCCTAAGTTCCTGCTGGATTTTTATCTATCTTTTAATTGATCAGTTCTACTATCTGTTTGATTTCAGATGTACTGTCTTTCACATCACTAATTCTTTCCTCTGCCTCTTCAAATCTGCTGTCATTTGCTGAGAGTGTATTTTTGATTTCTTGGAATGTGCTGTTCATCACCATCATATCCATTATCTTTTTGCATATGTTTACAATTTCTTCTGTATGCTCTCCAAGTGTTTTCTTAATATCCTTAATCTCTTCCATCACTTCCTTAAATTGGTCTATGATATATGTTTTGAGATCTTTGATTAGTTGTTCAATGTTCTGTTCCTCTTCCTGGTTTTTAGTTTTTTCATTGAATTGGTTCATGATTTCCTGATTATTTGTATGGTTTGTAAGTTTTGTTGCTGTCTGGTCATCATTTTATCTTGATGAGTTTATTCAGTTGCTTAACCTCTCCATCTAGTCTTGGGGTTTATTTGGGTGCTGTTTTTATGTGCATGTTAATTCTTCTTTTTGACACTTTGTTCTTTTTATTCTACTTCCATCTTGTTGTCTAAGTTCCCTTGAAGGAAAATATTAGGGCCAGGGAAAGAAAAAGGGATAAAAAAAGAAAAAGTATAATAGTAATAATATAATTGATACTAAGTGTTAGCAGAAGAACCATGTGAGATCTAGGAGAATGGATATTAAACTCATGTAAGCTGCATAGAGTTATAACAGTATAAAAGTGAAGTACCTACAAAGAGGTGGTAAACTGATTATGGGGAAGAATGTAGTATGAATTTAAAGGCCAGTGTGGTCAGGAGAAGGGGAAAGAAAAAAGAGGGATAATGACATAATGAATGAATAAATGATAAAAAACATGATAGAGGTGTTAGAAATAAAAAGTCAGAAAAATTGGGGGCTAAACAAAGAGGTAGAATGTAAGAGAAACAATAGATGATGGAGTATAGAAAGATGTAAAGCAAAGGGGATAGCCTTGGTAGTCAAAATCAGTACACACAGAAAATAGGAAATTGAGGGTGAGGACATACAGCAATTAAGAAACACTGCCTGCAGTGCCTAATAGAAAAAAAGAAAAAAGGAGAAAGAAAAAAAGGGAAAAGAAAAGAAATGTAAGCAAGCCAAAAAAAAAAAAAAAAAAAAAAGAAAAGAAAACAAAAAAAGGACCAGACAAGTCCACAAGCAAGGAATCCTCTTTGCAATTGAATAAACTGCTTAGGAATATGACCTTCTCCCTTTCTCCCTTCCTCACTTCCCTCTCTCCCAGGGCATCAGGAAGGTTGTGTGTGGGTTCCCGTAGGAGTTCAAATGGGACCCTGGTAAACCAACTCACCACAGAAATTAATGACTCTTAGTTTCTAAAGAGCACTCACACCTTGCAGGAACCCTAAATGTGTTACTGAAAGCCTACAAAGCACATCCTACTCTCCCTCTCCCTTAGGTGTGCTAAGGGGAGCTAGTTAATTTCCTGACTCCACCTTCTCCCAGACCAAGTTTCCCTATCCCAGAGTGTTTAGGTAAATCGGGCTCTCTCAGCAGATTTATCTCTCCTCTCTTCCTAGCCTCTCCCCAAGCCAGCAGGTATGCTCCTCCAAGCTCAGAAAAAGGGGGGACCAAAAAATTGACCCTGTACTCCTTGGGCCCCTCTGTACCCCTCACCAAAACCCTCACATTCCTGGAGTTTATTTGATGTTAGAAATCTCAGCTTGAAGGGTATTGGGAATGAAACAAAGAGAGAGGGATCAGGGGGTCTGTGAGTAGAGACTCATCAGACAACTTTATTATCTACAAGTGGCTTTATATATGCTCAAACTATTGTGAGAACAAGCAGTAACAATGTAGCTACACACTAATAATACTCATAAATTAAAGAACTTACAGATCATATCTCAAAGTACAAGGTCTTAGTGTTTCTTTTAAACTACAAAGTGCGTTTGCTCATTTTTCTCCCTGCCCCTGACAACTTTGTCCTGTTGACCCGAAAGGCTTAGTTGCTGCATTCTTTATATTAAAAGCATAGCTATGGAAACAGCACGTCTCTTCCTGCAAGACCATTAGGACTTTCCTTTCCAACAGTTGGAGACTGGAGGGCTAGGGGAATGCTGGAGTTCAGGGAGTGCTGGGTTCGGGGAATGTGGGCCTAGGAGAATGCGGGCTTGGGGTACGTGGCTTTAGGAAATGTGGGTTATGCGGAATGTGGTGATCCGGGAACCTGAGGTTCAGGGAACACGGGTTCAGGGATCGTTGTTTGTAGAACACGGGGCTCGGGAATGCCACCATGTTGTGACCGATGGTGTTCAGGGAATGCTGCGGCTCTGAGTCCTAGGGGAAGGATTTTGCCTTCCCACAGCTTCAAAAGCCGTGATTTTACCTTGAGCAAGCACTACCTTTGTCTCAGTCTCTCCAGATCGATGTCCAGATACCTCCTGCTTTGTATGTTCCCAAATCTGCCCTCTCAGGCAGGATTCTGTCCCCACTCAGCCAGTTTTTTGTAGGAGAGATGATGACGGTGCAATCACTCAGATGCCATCTTGCCCCACCTCCTTCTGCCAGACTTTTGAACCTTTGTGTACTCTGGGCAAATTCTCCTTCTCAGATAGGCTTGTCACCACTCCCCTATTGAAAGTCCCTTGTTTTGATGTATGAGCTGCCGTCTCCTTGTTCCTAAGTGTGCGCCAACTTCTCCCATTCCGGATACTCCTCTTTCCCTGTTCTGTTCCACACCTGTCTAATCTTTTCCATGCTTCCATATCTGGCCTGATTCTGAAACTCTTGCTGAATTATCCCTTCAGCCATTTATTTTTCATGAAATTCTTCTGTCTGGGAAAACTTCTAAATTTCATGAATGATACATAATATAATTATATGTTTATTATATTTTCAAGTGTAGTTTTCCTATATCTATAACAGATTTTGAACATTGTAATGGCAGATAACTTAGATTATTATTTTCTTTCTCTTCATATGCTTGGACCATGACTAGGCCCAGGCAGGCTGTCATCAATATCCTAGAATTATTTTAGAGGCTAGCCAAAGTCACCCTGCTTTTGAAAAATGTGCTTATCAACAATGTATTTTTTTCTTAAGATTATTTAATAATATGGTAAACCTGGAATTTTTATTAAAGTACAAAAGAAATATGTTCTTGAATTTTCCAGGTCATTGACCCAAACTTTATTATAAGAAAAAAAGAAATATCCAGATAATCTGCCTACTCAGTGTTGACTGAAGCCTTGATACTCAGTGATATTTCTACACCAATTTTCTCAGCATCACCCAGGAGCTTATTAGAAATGTAAAATTTTAGGTCCTGCCCTAAAGACTGAAAGAAAACCTGTTATTTAACAAGATCACCAGATGATTCATATGCATATTGAACTAAGTGAAGAAGTGAATAAAACTTGGTGTTGAAAATTTGTCTTCATGCTCTACTTAATTATTTCTAAACCTGGTGACCTTCATTAAGTTCTCCCTCTCAAACTGAAAAAAGATGAGGATATTATGAATAATGATTATTTGTAAAGCATCAAGTGAAATACAAACACATATACACATACATACATGAAAAATGAACTTAAACATAATTATTCTATCTTGGGTTGACACAAGACAATATATTATCAAGAAAAATTCTGAAGTTACAGAATAAAATGAGCAAAAATAGTATGTAATGGCCTCCAAAGATTCTCCATCATATGCATGTATAATTGGTCTATTAAGTATTCATGTTATATGAACAAGCAGACAAAATACTAAGAATGAATGAATAGATCTAAAACTAAGTTTGTCTTAAATACATGCTAAGTGTGTGAGATAAAACATGGTTATATGTCTATAATATATCAAAAGGAAACTGACTGGAATGTGGTAGACACTGTCAAGCTGAAGCATAGAATGAAATGTATGCAAAATCAAGGTTGCTTTGAAATTTCAAATTTGTAGGCTAATTAGCAAATCAAAATTCTAGTCCTTGTTGAGTTGTATTTTGCTGTTGCCACAGCCTGCTTGTTGGGCAAGATGAAATGAAGAAGTCTGGTTTGAAATCTGTAGTAATCCATGGATTTTACCTCTTCATCTCAGGAATTAGTGTCCTCAAGAACAGAAGAGTTTACTTCTGGATATCTGTTTGATCATAGACAGATCATCACACATAAGCTATGGGGTATACATTCGACACCCCAAGTTTCATTATATTTTAGTCACACACATTGCTGAAAGTACTTGGATGTCTGAACTTCAAGCAAATTCTTTTATTCAACCCTAAAAAATGATTTCTCAGGTAGTTTGCAACATTTGTTCATTGACATTGAATATATTTTATGTTATATCTTCCTCTGACATCCTGAAAACAGATTACATGGATAAGTATAACCAGACATTTATGTCAGAATTTCTTCTTCTGGGTCTATCTGGTCATCCAAAACTTGAAATCATTTATGTTGTTCTGATTCTCATGAAGTATCTAGCGAATGCATTTGTCAAAGGTGTCCTTATCACCGCAAGCATCTTTGATGCCTGTCTTCATACCTCCATGTACTTCTTCCTGGAAAACCTCTCTTTCCTGGATATCTGCTATCCATCTGCTCCTATTCCATCACCCTTGGTGACCATCATATCAAAGAAAAGAAGCATTTCCTTCTATAGATGTGCAGTGCAGATGTTACTTGTGTTTGCTATGGGGTCAACTGAGTGTTTCCTCCTTGGCATGATGGCTTTTCATTGCTCTGTGGCCATCTGTAACTTTCTGAGTTACCTTGAAATCATGAGCAAGGTGTTGCACGTGCTGATGGCTTCCATATAATGGTTCTCTGGTGGAATCAACTCGATTATGCAAACAGCTCTTGCCATGCAGCTGCTGTTTTGTGGGAAAACTGTTATCAACCATTTCGGATGTGAAAACTTAGTCCTCAAGTTAGCTTGTGCTGACATATCCCTGAATGTTATCACCATGCTGGTGTCCGGCAAGATCTTCCTGGTTCTTTCACTGCTTGTCATCTTTTTTGCCTATATTTTCATCCTGTACAACTTCAATAAGGAAACTATAGTTAGGAAGATAAATTTTTTTCTTTGCCTTTACTAACCTTGCTTACCTAGAATCACTGAGGCCTATAGTTTGCTATCAATAATCAGCTTCAAACATGTTCTGATTGAGATTTTCAAGGCAATGAATTATGTTAGTATCTCACCTTTGTTGATATCTGAAATGTGTGTTCTGCTGTACTCTGTGTCAACCTATTGGAAAAAAAATCACACATCAATTTAGAGATAGACAGGCAAAGATAGAAATTCTGCTCCAATGCAAACTGCTTAAATGATATTAGATACTCTTTAAGTGATAAATAAAGACAGTATCTTTCTTTAACCCTAATTACTTAGTGTGTATTTCCCAAAAATGAGAAATTCTACTATGGTTTTTTGGGTGCTTCCCCCCAGAATGTTAATTTTCTTGTCCCTCTAATTTCATTTATGCATTTATCCTCAAGAGTTCCTTACTAATTTGTTTAAGTCTGGAAAACTCATAATGTGTTTCAGTTTGATAATAAATGACTCTAGAAAAAAGTATTTTTTCCAGTTTCATTACTGACCAGATCCTTTTATGACTGACAGATTCTTTTGTTAGGTTAAAAAATTGCTAGATCCTATCTAGTCCTAGGGAATAGAATCTATTCTTTGTAGTTTTGCTATCTGGATATTTTACCTCAACATTCTTAAAAGCAATTTTATACAGAACATATCAAAGAAAGTTTCCCCCCCCCCCCCTGTTTTCCTGATTTTGTTTTCATCTTTATGTTATCAGCAGTTTAGGTAGACTGCTTCATCAGCCCTTAGCATTCATTGTTTGCTGCCTGAAATAGATACATATGTCAAGATTCACAAAAAAAAAAAACTGAAATCTACTTAATGGTAGAAATCTTCCTACTAATTTTTCTTCATCGTAGCACTACCACAAGACAAGTTTTGAGCAGGGCAAACAGCACATATACTTAGTTTGATGGAAAATTTTATCACATACTTATAGATTCTCAAGTGTTCCTCTGTATTTTGTATATTATGAAATTATATGATGCGTTAATATTTATAGCCATTGTTTGCAGTGGTATATCTCACTGAATGACAACTGAGGGGATGAAGAAACTGAGCCTCCTTTCCCCAAGCTCTTTCTTGTAGTTTTAAAACAGAGAAGTTTGGAATCTATAAGTTTGAGAAATTACTCTGTATTACATCTCATGTGACAATCTGTCTTCATAGCTTAACAATGCTTTAAAAACCCGATATTAAATGCCATTTTTCTTCAAAAAAACATTGAATTCAGATCAAAGAAAACCTTAAACTACCAAATTAAAAAGCATGTGTTAAGAACAATAAAACCATCTCATCTCATCCAAGTACATTTAATTCAATTCAACAAACATTTATTTAAACATGAATTTTGTACACCTTGCAAATGGCACATGAACAATAAAAACAAGTAAGAAATGACATTGGTAACAAATAGAAGCCCTTTTAGTTGAAGAGACATATATGTGATAATTATAAGTATAATAAACATCTTAAAATTAATACAATATAGACTTGAAATCAGGTATTAATTCTGAAGTAAATGAAAGGTCCTGACAGGTTAGCATGACCAAAGGAAGACTGCTTGGTATGAAGGGCCAGTAATACTCATCCTGCATCAGGAGACAATAAAAACTAGTAAGTACTGAGGGCACTCACAAAGTGCTCAAATCCTAGGCCACCATTCACATTGTATTCTATAGAATACACCCCTTGGAGCACTTATAAATGATGACTGGTTGTTTTTAAATGCACTGAATCAGTTATTCATTAAAAGGATGAGCTCAGGGCTTCAAATTCCCAGCTCAGCACTACATGAATAATGTCGAAGTTTCTACATGTGCCCTGAAAGAAACTCTTATTTCTTATATCTGCACACTTGAGATTTATGTAAACCTAATGCAAGTCTCATCATGCAAGTAACTATCTTGCAGCATGAAATGGATTCCCAACATACATGGTGTCTGCTGTTAAAGTGAGGGTTCTGAAGGGGAAGAAAAATGATCTCGGAAATTAAAATGGAGATATATGGTCTGATCATGATGAACATGGGGTATTGACTTGTAAATTCTGCTGAGATTTCATTGTCACCTAAATGTAGACTGGCCTGCAATCTCCATTGGAAGAAATAAAACAGTGTTCTCCAATGAACCTGTACTTGCTTCCTCTGAAGAAACAGTGTTCATCTGAAGAAAATAACTTTTTCACCAGTGGGGGTGTAACAGAATCCCCTGAGGTAATTGACCTGCAAGACACTACTAATTTCTCTCTCTGCCCAATCCTACTATACCTCTCTTCTTTCAGTCATATAACTAGAAGAGTTGCACTATATCCAAAATAAATGTATGATTTTTCAAATTTGTACATGCAAATATCAGAGTAATATGTTTGAGAATTGATATTACAGGTATCAAATAATGGTGGACAGAATATAAAGTTGTCATGCTAAATTTATTGGTATAGGCCATCTCTTAGTTTGCTAAAGGCTGACAATACAAAAGTACCAGAAATGGGTTTGCTTTTATAATGGGAATTTATTAGGGTAAAATCTTGCAGTTTTGAAGCTCTGAAAGTGTGCAAATGAAGGCATCATCAAAGAAGCTACTTAACCAAAGTTTTGCTGGTGATGATTCTTGTCTCCTGCCATGAAACAAGGCAAAATGGCAGCCAGTCTTTGCTTTCTCCTCCAGACTCACTTGCTCTCTGAACTCAGGTGTGGGTGATCAATCATATGACTCTTCCAACTTCTCCTGATTCCAGGGTCTGGCCTCTCTCTCAGCCTCTCAGGGTATCTCTTTCTTTGGCTGTCAGCAATCCTGGAGTCCTCTTACACATGGCAAGGTAAAATGGTAACTTTCTTTCTCTCTGTCTCTCTGTATGTTTCTCCCATTTGTAAAGGACTCCAGGAAGAGGGCCAAGACTCACCAAGGGTCACAGGTCACTGAACTACTCCAATCAAAGGCCCCCAAATTTGTCCAATCTAATAAAATGTATTTCATTTTATTTTAATTTTTTTAGGAGGCATCAGGGATTAAACCCAGGACCTCCTACATGAGGAGCAGGCACTCAACTAACTGAGCTACACTCACTTCCTTTTTCTATTGTAATTACATAAATTAAGCCATTTATTACAGCTGAGAGATATTTCAAATTGTGGCACTTTTATTGGTCTTTCAATTCCTTCAGGTCCGGATGGCAGACTTTACTGTGACTGCAGAGGTGGTGGTGTGGTTCCAGGCACCACCAGCTACTGTTTTCATGCAGGAGCCATTATGCCAGATTCCCATAGCTCTTCTCTTCATTTTGGTCTTGCCACAGAAAGAGCAAGTGTACTTGGCATGCTGGCTGATTTCAATTTTCTTCACCATTTTCCTAAGGGAGGTATCATATTGGGCCCAGTTTGTTAAGGATACCGTGCTTCTTGTGGCATTTCGCCATGTGTTCACAAATTAACTCTGAGCTGGTATGCTAGTAGTTTGAATTAGGACTGGACCAGGAGTGGATTAGCTCCAAGAATATGATCTTTTCTAGGATTCACAAAATCTTCAAACTGTAACAGACTAATTAAGTAAGATACTGGACAAAGGCTGTAGCTTGAGAGGGTCTCTGCTTAGAGCATGAAGCATTGACTAAAAGTTGGCTTAAACTGAGTGAAATTGAAACTCCAACACTGATAAGATATTCAAAGACAGAGAGTGATTGAAATATTAGGGTGATTGCATCATGATGGCTCACACCCATTGGAGAAATGTGAGAGGGCACACCTTTTACTACAACTAGAGGAATAAATTTGCCAGAGCAGCTCCATCATCCTTGAAGACTCTGTGGTTGAACTTCTCTATAGGTCAGCTATTACTGTGGGAACTGCAACTATTGAACTTGTATCCTTAAACACAAAGGGGCTGATCAGACCTGGACTGGCAGAACCAAGGAGCAACATCTAATCATCTAAGACAACATAGGAAATGTTGAGATATCCCTGCTAAGCTGAAGGGACAGTTGTTTCATCTGATCCCTTCTACAACCAAAAAGAAGGTGACTTCTTTGGAGTTCCTCATTGGGCTGTACTTCTCCAGCCATTTGCAGAGTGACTCGAAATACTGGTAGTTTTGAGTTGGAACTGGAAGAAGGGAACGCTCTGCAGTAGGTCCAGGCTGCTATGCAATCTTCATTGCCATTTTAGCCATGTGGTCCAGCAGATCCAACCATGCTAGAAGTGTCAAAGACAAAAGGGATGGATGATGTTTAGAGCCTTTGGCAGATCCCTACAGAGCATCACAGCAGAGACATACAGAATTATGGCACAAAGCCTTGGCATCCTCTTTAGATATCTACTGTATTTGTGAGAAATAGCTCTTGGTCTGCTATTGGATCTTAGTAGAGACTGAACACTTAAACATAGGGCACCAAGATATCATGAGGCCTGAGCTGCCCACATGAACTGACTCTTGTCTGACTCATTAAGCCATAACGTTGGGTGTGCAAAAGCAAATAGAAGTGCCAAATAGAAGTGCCAAATAGAAGTGCTATATATGACATTGGGCTTGCATAGGCCATTGAAGTCACAAGTAAGTTGAATGACAAAATGGCCCAAATGCCCATAACCCTCACTTCTGCCACAATGCCTTCGTTCTCACAGAATAAAGCTATAACCTGTGTGGAATTTTCTAAAATCCTTGCTTGAGGAAGAGAAAAGTCAGGCCTGGTTAACAAAGCTGTATGTAATATGCAGATATCATGAAAAACTGGACAGCTACAGTACTAGAACTCCTTCTGGGACATCCCTTTAGGACAGTGGTGAAGGAATGTCTTCCCAGTGAGCAGGACCTCTAGCAGTGAACCTGACTGCTTATTTTGCTGGAAAAAATAATGGCTGGAAGTGCATTTACACACTGATTCATGGTTGTGGTCAAGGGTGTGGCTGTATGGTTAGTGACATGGAAGGGAAATGATTGGCAATTTGGTGGCAAAGAGATGTATCATAGAGGAATGTGGATAATCCTTTCTAAATGGGCAAATATCAGAAAGATGTGTGTCCCATGTCAATTTCATCAGAGGATGACCTCAGCAGAGGGTGATTTTAATATCCAGTTGAAAGGATGTCCCATTCTGTGAATACAAATCAGTCTCTTTCCCATGCTAGTCCTGTCATTGCCCAATGAACTCATGAACAAAAAGGCTGTGTGGTAAGTACAGGGTTAAGCATGGGGACAGCCATATGGATTTTCACTTACAAAGGGCCACCTAGCTATAGTCACTGCTGAGTGTCCAGTCTGCTAGCTGCAGAGATCATCACTCATTCTTCATAGTCCACCATTCCTAAAGGTGTTCTGGCTGCCACCTGGTGGCATATAGATTACATTTGATGCCTTCCATTGTGGAGGGGGAAACATTGTTTTCTTACTGGAATAGATAGGATTTTGGATACGGAATTTTTACCTTGCATAAACTGTCACTACAAAAACTACCATCTGTGAGCTTACAGAATACCTTCTCCACAGTTATGGTTTCCTTGCAGTATTTCTTGACAGTTAATGAAATGTGGCAATGTATCCATGCCAATGAATTTTCCTGGTCCTACTCTGTTCCTCATCATCCTGAAGCAACTGCATTGAAAGAATGGTAGAATGGCAATTAAGGATTTAAGAATTCAGTTATGGCATGAATTGGGTGACAATATCTTGGAGGGCTGGGGCAGTGTTCTACAGGGGACTTTATGTTCCAAAACTGTATTCATTCTATGTTGCTGTATCTCTCTTAGCCAGTTTTCATAGATCCAGGAATCAAGGGGTGGAAATGGGAACCCCTAGTGATCCACTAGAAAAAGTTTTTTCCAATCTCCATGACCTTATGCTCTTCTGGTCTAGAGGAAATATTCCCAAGATAGGAGTGTCTCCAGCAGGAGACACAACGATTCTATTGAACTAGAAGTTAAGATGACCCCAGCCACTGTGAGCTGCTCATGTCTTTGATTTAATAGGCAAAGAAAGGAGTTACAGTGCAGACTGGAGTGAGTTGTCCTGCTTACCAAAGGAGGTAAAGAAGTATATTCCTGGAATACACAGTATTCCTTATGATGTCTCTTAGTATTATGGTGTCTTGTAATAATATCATAGAAAACTATAAGAATGGAATCCAGGCAAGATTACTAATGACTTGGTAGCCTTCAAATTGTGTTATATTCATTACTCTACAAGTCTTATTTATAAGATCTAGATCATTTCTCAAATGTAGCATTTGACCTTTTAAATTGTCATTTGATTTATTGAGCACTAATGCTTAATTAATTTTGCTGTAGTAAATACAGTTTGAATTTGAGAGCTCTTATATTCACTAACATTTATTTGATAAATATTTGCCCTATTTCCAAATTTACACGGGTATGCAAATTTTATTTCATTTTTTGAACTCCTATGCAGTACAATTTATTCATAAAAGCACTTTTAATTGGAACTGTGGGACACTATTCCCGACAAATCAAGATGTTTCTCCATTCCATACATCTCTCATTCCAACTTAAAATTGCTTTGAGTATTGGGGAACAATTAAAATAGGTGCATAGCAAATATTTACTCTTCCACATCTGTGGTATCTAGCATCATTTTCTGAACCTGATCTTAGTTTAGAATGACACAAATAGTAAGGGAAAATAACCTGCTCTACCAAGAGGTGGTAATAATTGTTCAGTATAAAGGAGAGACCTAAATATCATGAAACTGTTACCTTTTCAATTATAAATAAAAGAACTAATAAATATGAATTTCTAAATGAATAACCTGAAGCAAAACACCTACCAATCAAAACAAAAATATTGATACTAAGTCCCAAGCAATTTACCACTCTGCTAAATCCACTTCACATTTGTTCAAATGAATATGAAGGACCCCTCTGTACTTATATTTCCTAAACTGATGATTATACATAACATCTCCCAGCTTGTTTGTACTGACTGAAAGATACTAAAAAAAAAAAAAGAAATGAATGAAGGGAAAATTTAAAGCTTGAGCAAAAGAACAATTGGCACATATTAAATTTGTTCTGATCATGAATTCACTAATTCTGCACAAGGAAATTGCCTAGAAATTAAATATTTATGTATTAAGTTGGGACCCATCTATTATTTACAAATACTGAGTTAGTCACTAGTTGAAGATGAGTAAGCAAGCAGACAGGGTCCTTCCTCTGTGTCTCTGTTATTTCACAAAATACAAGATAACCAGTTTAAGGTGTTGGGAGAAGAAAAAACAAAAGCAGTGAGACAGGCTATTGCTCAATGTGGGTTTGAATGGCAGAGGGGATTTCGCCCTGGGAGGGGAGAGCTTGGAACCAGTGGCAGGGGAAGCTTGCAGGTGGCCTAAGATGCATTGTCATTACAGTTGTCTGGAAGAGAAATCCTCTGCACGCCTGGACCCAGAGGCCAGACCTGGAACCTCAACATGCTTTCCTGTAAGTTCAGTGTCCTGCCATCTTTCTTCCATTTACATTCATGATTAAGCATTTCAAAGTGTTCCTGATCCTTTTCCAGGCATCCTTTGATTAACTTCTGAACATGATGTGGGGAGAAATTTGGTTTATTATAAGAAGTATTGTAGTATCAGTGTAGAAGCATTGTCGCTTTCCTCTGGGCATTGTTGAATGATTGCTGTCAAGCTTGTCCTGGGACTTCGTTTTAACAATCCAGGACAAGACCAATTCTCTCTTGTTAACATATGATTTTTCTGCGTATTTTAAGGGCACCAGATATTGAGTAGTAGTAGAAAGAGGATGGACTTTGCATTTTGTCACAGCCCGTTATCTTCTTTGACACCAAGGTAAATAAACTAATGTCAAAGACATATGACACCTACAATCCTGCAATAAGAATTGGCTAAATTAAATAAACATAGGATATTTTAAAGTAGCTCTGACTTTTATATGTATAAATTAAAAAATAAACATTTTATTATGGTCAATATTTTGTCCCTGAAACTGGGATGGCACATTCCCTCTTTTGTTTCTTTCTTCATAGTTGAAATATTTCTATTTGGTATTTTTAAATTTGATTCTAATTTGAGAATCTCTCTGTCAAGTTTGGTTTCTGATTTCCAGTCCATATCTGCTCTAGAGTAAGTTACCATCTTCTGTCACACAAGAAACTCAGTGGGAGAATGGGGAAAAGGGCTGTGCTAACATTCTCAATAACTCACATTAGCCCACATGAGGAATAACTTATGATTTTGGACAACTTCATATCTGGTAGTGTTTATGGAAAGATCAAATTTCACATCTAGTCAGTAATTAATGACAACCACAACACTCTAAATATCTGAATCCTTGTGTCATGTCTCTGCTCAAAAACTTCATAGATTGTAAGAGTCACTGGGATGTGAGTTAAAGTCACAGGTTCTGAGCTCTTACCCTTGCTTAGTGCTTTCTACTAATGCGACACTTCCCCACCCAAAGTGATGGCCATTTTTCTGCCACACTTTTGAGACTTTGTGTACTCTAGAAATACTTTCCTTCTCAGACGTGTTTGCCACCACTCCTCTATAGAAATTCCCTTCTCTTAAAGGCGGTTCTGCTGTCTGATTACCCCTCAACTTTGCTCAACTGATTTCTCTTCTAAATTACCCTGTCCTCTCTCCTTTTCCATACCTGTCTAATCATTTCCATACTTTCATATCTGGCCTGAGGCTGAAATTCTTCTGAATTATCCCTTGAGTGATTTATTGCTCATAAACTTCTTCTTTCCAGGAAAACTCCTGATTTTCAGCCAAAATACACAATATAATTATATTTATGTTATATTTTCAGCAGGAGATTCCCTACATCACTAACTGATTGTGAACATTGTAATGACAGTTACCTTAAATTATTGGTTTCATTTTCTTCCTGTCCTTGGAATATGAGTGGCCTCAGGTAGACTGTCAGGAATGTCCTAAAACTATTTTAGAGTATATTTTTCTTAAGAGTATTTTACATCATGATATGACTGTATTTTACTGTAAAACACAAAAGAAGTTTGTTATTGTAATTATCCAGATACTAAGCCAATCCACATAATGAGACAAAAGAAAATCTTTCTGGATCAGAATATCTGGAGAGTCTGCCATCTAAGTGTAGATTGAAAAGTTAATGCTTGACCAAATTTGTCAACATCATCTGGCAGCTTTTAAAAATGCATATTCTCAGGTCCTGCTGTGAACACAAACAGAATCTGCAGTTCAACAAGTCCATAAGACAATTCACGTGAATGTTAAAATTAGTGAAGCAGTAAACTAGATTTGGCATCAAACATCTGAATTTCAAGCTCTGTTTATTTACTTGTTCACTGACTTTTGTTAAGTTTTCCTCTCAAGAATAAGAAATCTGGATAATATAAGAATGATTATTAGTAAAACACATCATATACACAAATAACATATTTAAATATTATTATTCTTTTCTCAGTTTGACTTAAGTAAATTATGAAGAGAAACTCTGAAGCTACAAAATAAGAAAAGCAAAGAGATTATTTGATGTTCTCTAAAGAGTCTCCATCATATCCAAGCAGAATTGGTCTATTAAGTGGTCTTGTCATAAGAACAATCAAACAATATACTAAGAGTGGAGTTCAATAAGAAATCAACAATGGACTTTGCCTTCTTTTGATTTTAAAATGTAGTGCATGTGATTTAATTTATCATGGGTAAATATCTATAACATATACAATACAACCAACTGGAATATAAACAAAAATAAAGTTCCTTTGAAATTTTGACCATGTAGACTAATTAATGATCAAAATTCCTCCCTCGTTGAGGTTAATTTTGCCTTTGCCACTTCCTGCATCCTGGGCCTAATGAAATGAAGATGTATAGTTGGAGGTCTGTAATCATCCAAACTTTTCATAATCTTCAACTCATAAATGTGTCCTCAGTGGTAGGAGAGGTTATTTTTGGATCTATGTCTGATCATAGAGCATCACACATTAGCTATGGGGATAGGTACATCTGACATTTCCAGTTTCGTTGTATTTTAATCACATGCTTTGTTGAAGGTTCTTATATGTCAGAATTTCAAGCAAACACTACTTTTATTCAGTCTGAAAATTGAATTGTAACATTTATTGCTTGTCACTGAATGTATTTAAGGCTATGTCTCCCTCTGACAACCTGAAAGCAGATGACATGGATAAGTATAACCAGACATTTGTGCCAGAATTTCTTCTTCTGGGTCTTTCTGGCCATCCAAAACTTGAAATCATTTACTTTGCTCTGATTCTAGTGATGTATCTAGTTATTGTACTTGGCAACAGTGTCCTCATTATAGCCAGTATCTTTGATGTTCGTCTTCATACCCCCATGTACTTCTTCCTGGGAAACCTCTCTTTCCTGGATATCTGCTATACATCTGCTTCAATTCCCTCAACATTGATCACCTTCATTTCAAAGAAAAGAAGCATTTCCTTCTATGGATGTGCAGTGCAGATGTTCCTTGTGTTTGCCATGGGGTCAACAGAGTGCTTCCTCCTTGGCATGATGGCTTTGGACCGCTATGTGGCCATCTGTAACCCTCTGAGATACTCCATCATCATGAGCAAGGTGGTTTATGTGCTGATGGCTTCCATATCATGGTTCTCTGGTGGAATCAACTCGATTGTGCAAACAGCTCTTGCCATGAGGCTGCCGTTTTGTGGGAATAATGTTATCAATCATTTTGCTTGTGAAATCTTAGCAGTCCTCAAGTTAGCTTGTGCTGACATATCCCTGAATGTTATCACCATGCTGGTGTCTAATATAGCCTTCCTGGTTCTTCCACTGATGGTCATCTTCTTCTCCTATGTTTTCATCCTCTACACGATCTTGAGAATGAAATCAGCCACAGGGAGGCGCAAGGCCTTTTCCACGTGCTCTTCACATCTGACTGTGGTGATAATATTTTATGGTACCATTTTCTTTATGTATGCAAAGCCCATGTCTCAAGACCAACCTGCGGAAGAGAAATTTCAAACTTTAGACAAACTCATGTCCCTGTTTTATGGAGCAATGACTCCTATGTTGAATCCTATAATCTACAGCTTGAGGAATAAGGATGTAAAAGAGGCTGTAAAATATCTTTTGACCTGCAAATCTATCCAATAAGATAAATGGTAAATGTCAATCTTTGGGTAATTTGCAGAGAGATGGCTTTATTAACTAAATCAATGTGTATCCTCCATGGAGGAAACCACAGGTAGAAAGAAATATTTTTTCTTTGACTTCACTAGCCTTGTTTACTGAGCTCTATATTGTGCCAGCAACTTTATTGTTATTATATTTATTATGTTATGTTAGTAGAAGAATTTGTAAAGTAGGTATAAAAAATAAAATAAAATAAAAAGAGAACTGATGATTTCAGCAGTCAGATGGAGGAATTTCCATTTCTATTAACCCATTCAGTTTTTCCTAGGGAATTCATCGAAAACCTGTGTAGGTCCTCCTGGCTTGTGGCCTGCCTTATGCAACTGGGACTTTCCCATCCCAACAGTATTTGAGCCAATTCCTGCAATAAATCTTATAATATTAACTATATTTATAAATATATCTCATGTCACCCTGGGGAGTCCTGTCTAATACAAAATATGATATGTATCTTGTGGGAAGATACATTGAGGCTCTGTGAATAACCTCTGTAACAATGAACAGTCACCCACCAATTTGGGCATCCATTGATGTTTCTTATCTTAGTCAATTTTTTGTTCTTGTTCCAACCCAGCTCCTGAAGGGCACGAGTTGGGACAGCTCTGGGACCAAAGAACATACTTGGCACTAAGTCAGACATAAGTTTTATTTGGACTTACAAACAGGAGTCTCCAGAGCTGACAGTCCGGTGAATGAAGATAGTGTGCTATGTACAGAGATGGGAAAATCAGGGGTAATATAAACGGTTTCAGAACAAAAACATTCCATAGGTTACAGAACAGAATTTCTCTTAGGGTCTCATGATGTTATCACAGGAATGAAGTTTACTGCTCTGAGGAGATTATGGTTTATGATACCATCATTTCCTCTGGGAAGGGTTGTTAACCTTTATTTTAACTTCTGTCTAGATAATGCAGGTGGCTATGTGCTGAGGACTTAGGGGGAGCCCATGTCCTGGATCCCCACAGTTAAGTTGCTGTCATATGTTGTTATTTCTAACTGCATTGTTCCTTCCTCAGTTATCCATTGCCATTTTACTCCAAGGAAGAACTTTTCTTTATGCTTCATTTTTTTTCATCTATTAATTTAAATTAGTTTTGATCCAAGGGGTCACATTGTATTCAAAATGGGTTATAGCACATTATACCATTAGGGTTTTTTCATTCTCCCCCTTGTGACTTTTTGCATGCTGTCTGCTCTCTGTATCCATTCTCTGTGTGCTCTTCTGTGCTTGTTTGTGTTTTGCTTGTCTCCTTTTTTTGTTGTTGTTGTGTCACCTTGCTGAGTTGGCCCTCCACCGCACTTGCGGGCCGGGCAGCACTCCACAGCGCTTGTAGACCAGGCAGCTCTCTGCATCGTGCAGGTGAGCCTGCCTTCAGAAGGAGGCCCCAGGATGCAAACCCAGGGCCTCTCATATGGTAGATGGGAGTCCAGTTGATTGAGTGACAGCCGCTTCCCTACGATTAGTTTTTTTATAATTAAAATTTACTTTTATGTCAATGTTACAAGTTAGTCATAAATACAAGATAACTTCAATACAATAAATCTGCTTTAGTCAGTGGTTATACTCCTCCATTAATTTTTTTCTTTCCTCAGTCTTGAGGGATTTGTTATGATGTCTACTCTGCTTCAGGCTGAGAAGGAACATAGACATCATGGAGCAGAGGAATGGAATTGTTTTACTTGCAGTTGAAGATACTCCTTGTTTTGGGGATGGGGCTGGTCCATCCTCATTGTTTTGTTAGTTGTCCAGGGCAAGCTTGAAGAACTGGAGAGTTGCAATTGGTTACACATCTGCTGGGTTTCAGGACTCAACCAGTGTAGGAAAAATCCAAAGGCTTTAAGTCTCTGAGAAATATACTGAACAAGTATATTGAAAATTATAGGTTCAAATAAAAGAAGCAGCAGATACGTGATTAGGGGATTTCTAAGGAGTATAACTATGTTAGGGGAAATAGTATTTCATATATTGTTGGGTAGAGCCTGCTGAGGGGCTGTTAATTTCATGTGGCTGTGTGACTTGCCCATAGTGTCCAGATGTCCCTATAGCCCTCGGGAACACTTAGGTTTGAGGCTTTGTTAACTGTGGCCGTTTGTGAAGTCTGGCTATGACCTGCATAAGCATAACCTTAGGAATAACCTCAAGACACATTTTGAAATCTCTTAGCCATAGAAACTCTATTTTACTTAATATTTCCCCCTTTTGATTAAGGTTTTTCTTCAAATGCATTGTTGATTAATGCTTGGTAATAATCCCTTGATGCCAATGAAGCCTCATCCCTGGGAGTCATGTCCCACGCCGGGGGATGGTAGTGAGTTTCTTTGCAGTTTGGCTTGAGGAGAGAGCACACTTGATTAACAAGGGGGTTTTCAGGTGGTAGTCTTAGGCATTAATTATAATTAGGCATAGTTTCATTATTACAGGAATAATGTTCATAAAGGCAAGCATTAATATTGAGAGCTTGGCTTATTGGCCTGTTTTCTTTTATTAGGCAAGGTGTATATATTTTGGCCATTTTATTTGGGAAAGTAGTAGGACTTCCCAGCAGGGAAGTTTAATATTTTGTTACCTACTTTGAGGGCCCCTATCCAGAAAACATACCTATCGCAACAAGGACACGTTTATATCCCATAGGAGTATTTAGCTATATAAGGCTTAAGATATTTAACAAGTCCTGTCTGTCAAGACAACTGACCATGTCCCACATTTACATTCTTACCAGGGTTTTGTTCATTGGAAGGTAGAACATAATTTATTTACCTGCCTTCTGGCTCATATCGAGTTCTTATTTTTCTGAAGATGAAGTTTGAGTTGCAGCTAGATGCATGTACATTTAGAGAAGCCTCAGAGTAAAACAGTAAAACTTACAAGGAAATTGGTTGTTTCTGTGTCATAATATTTTTCTAAGAATAAAAAAATGCAACATTCCCATAACCCCCCTATTGTTTACACATATTATCAGTGCAGTACCTTTGTTATAATTGATGCAAGAATGTTAAAATATTACTAACTATAGCCTGTATTTTACATTGGGTACATTTTTCTCAATGTAGCATCCTATTATTAACACCTTTTACTAGTGGCATAGTTTTTAGATACTGAAAGAACTTTCTTATATTTGCAAAATTAACCACAATCCTTATCTACCACAGGGTTCTCAATGTGATAAAATCCCATGTTTTAGCTTCTTGCTTTCCTTCCAGTGGTATAAGACCCAAAACCTCCCCCTTCTACCATGTTCATACACATACTTCAGTAGTGTTTTACTCTCAATATTATGCTACCATCACCTCTGTCCATTTTCCAATCATTAGAAGCATCCTAGTTAAAAATTCTGCAGTTTAAGTATCAGCTCTCTATTCCCTATATCCTATTCTATCTTCTGATAACTTATGTTCTAGATTTTACCTTTATGAGTTCTTATTATTATTGCTTATTCATGTTAGTGAGACCATACAATATTTGGCCTTTTGTGTCTGGCTTATTTCAGTCAACATAAGGTTCTTGAGGTTCATCATGTGATCCCATGTGTCATTATTTCATTCCTTGTTAGAGCTGAGTAATATTCTGTCATATATATATATACCACATTTTGTTTATCCATTCATTGGTTGATGGACACTTGGATTGCTTCCACCTTTTGGCAATTGCGAATGATGCTGCTATGAACATGGGTGTGTAAATATCTGTTTGATTCTCTGCTTTCAGTTCATATGGGTATATACCTAATATGTAGCAGGATTGCCGGATCAGATGGCAGTCTATATTTAGGTTCCAGAGTAAGAACTAAATTGTCTTCCATAATGGTTTCACCATTCTAAATTCCAACCATCTTCTCTAACACTTGTAGTTTTATGTTTTTTTAAAAAATAGTGGCCAGTCAAGTTGGTGTGAAATGATATCTCCTTGTATTTTTGATTTGCATTTCTGTAATAGCTAGTAATGTTGAACATCTTTTCATGTACTTTTTAGCCATTTGCATTTCTTCTTTAGAAAATTGTCTATTCAAGCCTTTTGCTGATTTTTAATTGGATTTTTTGTCTTTTTATTTTTGAGTTGTAGGATTTCTTCACAGATGCTGGGTATTAGACCCTTATCAGGTATGTGGTTTACAAGTGTTTTCTCCCATTGAATAGGCTGCCTTTTCACTTTGAAGCACAAAAGTTTTTTTAGTTTTGAGGAGGCCCCATTTATCTAATTTTTCTTCATTACTCATGCTTTGGGTGTAAACTCTAAGAAACCATGGCCTACCACAAGATCTTGAAGATGCTTCCTGACATTTTCTTCTAGGAGTTTTATGGTCCCGGCTCTTATATTTAGATCTTTAATGCATCTTGATTTAATTTTGTATAGAGAGTGAGATAGGGGTGCTCTTTTTTTCTTTTGGATATGGATATCCAGTTTTTCCAGAACCATTTTTGAAGAGATTATTTGGCCCCAGTTGAGTGGACTTGGCAGATTTATCAAGTATCAGTTGGCCATAGATATGCAGGTCTATTTCTGAATTCTCAGTTTGATCACATGGGTCAATATATTTATGCTTGTGCCAATGCCATACTTTTTCCACCACTGTAGATTTGTAATATGCTTTAAAGCCAGGGAGTGGGGGTCCTCCAACTGCATTCTTTTTCAAATTGTTTTTTTTTTTTTTTTGATTATTCAGGGCTGGTTTCCTAACAAATAAATTCGACCATTAGCTTTTCCATTTTGGCAAAAAATGCTGTTGGATTTTTGTTGCTATTGTGTCAAATCTGCAGATAGATTTCTGTGAAATTGACATCTTAATGATATTAGTCTTCCAATCCATGAACACAGAATGTCCTTCCATTTATTTATGTCTTTGATTTCTTTTAGCAATGTCCATTACATCCTTAGTTAAGTTTTTTCCTAGGTATTTGATTCTTTTTTTTGCTATTGTGAAAATGGAATTTTATTACTTGATTTCTTACTCAGTTTGCTCATTACTACTACATAGAAACATTACTGATTTTTACATGTTGATCTTATATCCCTCCACTTTCCTGAATATGTTTATAATCTCTAATTACTTTGTTGTAGATTTTTCAGAAAATCTTATATATATGATCACGTCATATGCAAAGAGTGAAAATTGTACTTTCTTGCCTAACTATGTAAGCAAGAACTTCTAATGCAATGTTGAGTAAGAGTGGTAACCGTGGGCATCCTTGTCTTATTCTGGATCTTAAGTAGAAAGCTTTCTGTCTTTCACCCCTGAGTGTGATGTTAGCAGTGGGTTCTTCATATATGCCCTTTATTTTATTGAGGAAGTTTCCTTCTATTCCTATCTTTTGAAGCGTTTTAATCAAGAAAGGATGCTGAATTTTGTTGAATGCCCTTTCTGTGACAATAGGATGATCACATGATTTTTCTCCTTTGATTTGTTCATGTGGTATATTACATTAATTTATTATTTTTCTGTTGAGCCATTCTTGCATATCTGGGACAAACACCACTTGAACATAGCTTATAATTCTTTTAATGTGTACTTGATTTGAAGTGTTTTGTTGAGGATTTTTTGCATCTAAATTAATTAGAGCAATTGGTCTGTAATTTTCATTTCTAGTAACATCTTTAAATGACTTTAGTATTAGGGTGATGTTGGCTTCATAGAATAAGTTAGGTAATGTACCCTCTTCCATTATTTGGAAGACTTTGAGCAGGATTTGTATTCATTCTTTTTGGAAAGATTTGTGGAATTCATGTGTGATATCATCTGGTACAGGGCTTTCCTTTTTTGGGAGGTTTTTGAAGACCGATTCAATCATTTTACTTGTAATCCATCTCTTCTATTTCTTCTAGGGTCAGTGGAATATTTGTGTGTTTCTAGGAATTCATCCATTTTACTCTAAGTGGTCTAAGTGGTCTAATTTGTTTGCATACAGGTGTTCATATAATCACCTTATGATCCCCTTTATTTCAGTGGATTTAATGATGATGTCCCCTCTCTCATTTCTGAATGTATTTATTTGCATCTTCTCTCTTTTTTTCATAGTCTAGCTCCGGGTTTGTCAATTTTGTTAGTCTTCTCAAAGAACCAGCTTTTGGATTTGTTAATTCTATTGTTTTTTACTCTCAATTTCATTTATTCCTGCTATAATCTTTGTAATCCTTCTGATCACTTTGAGATTAGTCTTCTGTTATTTTTCTAGTTCCTCCAACTGTTCAGTTAGGTCATTGATTTTGATTTTCACTCTTTCGCCTCTTCCTCCTCCTCCTCCCTCTTCTCCTCCCCTTCCTCCTCCTTCTTCCCCTCCCTGGGGACCTCATATATGTGAGAAGCCAGTGCTCAAGCACTGACCCACATCCACTCCCTCTCTTCTATTTTTTAAAATATATTTTTATTACAGATGTTGTGAATTTACAAAACAATCATGCACATGTGTAGAAATCCCATAACACCCCTTCATCAACACCCCACTCCATGGTGGAACATTTGTTACATATTATGAGATAATATCATCAGACTTTTACCACCGCTATGGTCCATAGCATGCATTTGGCACTCTTTTTCCATAGTCCCCCATTATCAACACAGTACATTTTTAGAATAGATGCATGAAGATTATAGTATTGCTGTTAATCACAGTCTGTAGGTCACTCCAGTTACATTTTTCCCATGCATCTCCACATTCCTACCTGTATTTGTCAGCCAAAGGGGTGCTCATGCAAAATACCAGAAATTGGTTGGTTTTTATAAAAAGTATTTATGTGGAGTTGGAGTTTACAGATACCAGGCCATAAAGCATAAGTTACTTCCCTCACCAAAGTCTATTTTTATGTGTTGGAGCAAGATGGCTGCCAACGTCTGTGAGGGTTCAGCCTTCCTCTGGGCTCAGCTCCTGTTTTGTCCACAAGGACAGCTGTAGACTATGAGGCTCTCTAGGCTTTGCCTCTCTCCACAAGGTCAGCCATAGACTCTCTGGCAAACAGCTCTCTTTCCCCAGGGCTGCAGCCTAAGACTTCAGCATCAAACTCCAACATGAGAAACCCTCAACTCTGTTTTTTGCCATGTCTTTTATCTGTGAGTCCCTTGGACAACCAAATTATAACTCAATCATGCCCAGGTACAGATTAGATTACAAGCATAACCCAATATCTATTTTCGGAATTCATAAACATATCAAACTGCTGCACTACCACCCTGCAACTGTGATATACATCTGCTCTAACTCACAGAAGGACACTCTTGCATCTGTACCATCAACCACAATTCTCATCCACCTCTAGGTTCACCGTGTTATTCAGTCTATATATAATATATAGTATATTGTATATAATATATAATATATAGAGAATTCTATATATTCTCTAGCTTTCTTTCTACTGATATTTACATCTCTAAACTACTTTTTTCAGCCACATTCCCATTTATAAACCAGCTGCTACTCTAAACCAGTTACCACTAACTCTATATATTTCCATACTTTTACAGTAAAGTTAATTAAAACTTCTACATACATTAAGCATCAGTAGTCCTTCTCAGCCCTCCTCTCACAACCAGTACTCTAGGTTTTAACTCCATGTCTTTATTTTTCATTTTTAGTTCATATTAATGAGACCATGCAATATTTGCCTTTTGTTTCTCACTTACCTCTCTTAGCATAATGTCTTCAAGATTCATTCATGCTATCATATGTGTCTGAATTTCATTTCTTCTTACAGCAGCATAGTATTCCTTTATATGTATATACCACAGTTTGCTTATTCATTCTTTGGTTGATGGACATTGGTTTGCATCCATCTTTTGGCAATTGTGAATAATGCTGCAATGATCATGGCATGCAGATATCTGTTGGTGTCACAGTTTCCAGTTCTGAATATCTTCCTAGTAGAAGAATTGCTGGATCATATGGCAGCTCTGTATTTAGCTTCCTGAGGAACTGTCACTGTCATCCCCAGGGGTGGCACCATTTTACAATCCCATGAACAGTGAAGGAGTGTTCCTATTTCTCCACATCCTCTCTAGCACTTATTGTTTTTGTTTTTTAATAATGGCCATACTATGCAGTGTGACATGATGCCTCATTGTTGTTTTGCTTTGCATTTTCCTAGTAGCTAGTGATATGGAACATTTTTCAAGTACTTTTTGTCCAATTGAATTTCCTCCTTGGAGAAATGTCTATTGAAATTTTTTTCAATTGGATTGCTTGTATTTTTATTGTTGAGTTGTATAATCTATTTATATAGAATGGAAATCAAACTCTTATTGAATACATAATTTCCAAATATTTTCTCCCATTGTCTGGGCTGCCTTTTCACCTTCTTGATGAAGTCCTTTGAATCAAAAGAGTTTAAGTTTGAGGAGTTCCTATTTATCCATATTTTCTTTCATGATTTGTGCTTTTGGTGTAAGGTTTAAGAATCCACCACCTAACACTAGGTCTTGTAGATGTTTTCCTACATTTTATCCAGGAGCTTCATGGTTCTTGCTTTTATATTTAGGTTTTTTAACCATTTTGAGCAATTTTTATATAACGTATGAGATAGGGGTCCTCTTTCTTTCTTTTGGCTATGGATATCCAATTTTCCTAGCACCATTGTTGAATAGACTGTTTTGCCTGAGCTGGGCGGGTTTAACAAGTTTGTAAAAAAATCAGTTGACCATAGATGTGAAGGTCTATTTCTTAACCATTAATTTGGTTCCATTGGTCTATGTGTCTATCTTTATGCCAATATCACGATGTTTTTTACCACTGTAGCTAGGTAATATGGTTTAAAGTCCAGAGGTGATAGTTCTCCAATTTTGCTTTTCCTTTTTAAGATGTTGCAAGGGTAAGGACCACTTACCCTTGCAAATAAATTTGATAATTGTGTTTTCCATTTATTTAAAAACTGTTTGTGAAATTTTTATTGGGATTGTATTGAATCTGTATATCAATTTGGGTAGAATCGACATCTTAACAATTTGAGTCTTCTAATCCATGAGCATGGAATGTTCTTCCAATTATTTAGATCTTTTTTATTTCTTTTAACAATGCATTGTAGTTTTCTAAATACAAGTGCTTTATGTCCTTGGTTAAGTTTATTCCTAAATATTTCATTCTTTTAGTTGCTATTGTAAGTAGAATTTTTTCCTGACATCTTCAGATTGTGCATTACTAGAGTCTAGGAACATCACTGATTTTTGAATATTGAACTTATATCCTGACACTCTGCTGAAATTGTTTATTATCTCTAGCAGTTTGTTATAGATTTTTTAGGATTTTGAGGTATAGGATCATATCGTCTGTGAATAATGAAAGTTTTACTTCTTCCTTTCTGATTTAGATGTCTTTTATTTCTTGTTCTTGCTTTATTGCTCAGCTAGTACCCCTAGCACTATACTGAACAACAATGGTGATGGTGGATATCCTTATCTTGTTCCTGTACTCAACAGGAAAGGCTTCAGTCTTTCAACATTGAGTACAATGCTAGCTGTGGGTTTTTCCTATATGGCCTTTATCATGTTGAGAAAGATTCCTTCAGTTCCTATCTTTTGTAATATTTTTACCAAGAAAAGATGCTGTATTTTGTCAAATGCCTTTTCTTCAAAAATTGACAGGATCGTGTGATTTTTCTTCTTTGATTTATTAATGTGATTGATTTTCTTTTGTTGAACCTCTCTAGAGTGCCTGGTATAAAACCCACTTGATCATGATGAATAATCTTTGTAGTGTGTTACAAGATTAGCAAGTATTTTTTTGAGGACTTTTGCCCCCATAATAGGGAAATGAGTCTGCAGTTTCCTTTATTTGTAATATCTTTATCTGGCTTTGGTATTAAGGTATTAGGGTGATATTGGCTCCATAGAATGAGTTTGGTAATGTAACTTCTTGTATAATTTTTTGGAAGAGCTTGAGGAAGATTGGCATTAAATCTTCTTTTGTCGTTTGGTAGAACTTACCTGTGAAACCATCTGGTCCCGGACTTTTCATTTTGGGGAGCTGTTTGATGACTGCTTCATTCTCACTTGTGATTGGTTTTTTGAGATCTTCTATTTCTTCTAGGGTCAGTGTTGTTGTTCATACATTCCTAGGAACTTTTCCATTTCATCTACATTGTCTAGTTTTTTGGTGTACAGTTGCTCATAGTATCATCTTATAATCTCTTTTATTTCTGTGGGGTCAGTAGTAATGTCTCCATTTTTGTTTTTTATTTCATTTATTTGTGTCTTCTCTTTTTTTTCTTTGTCTTCCTAGCTGAAGGTGTGGTGATTTTGTTAACCTTCTTGAAGAACCAACTTTTGGTTTTGTTAATTCTCTCCATTTTTTTTTCCTCAAATTCATTTATTTCTGCTTTGATCTTTGTTATTTCCTTCCTTCGACTGGCTTTGGAACTAGTTTGCTATTCTTTTTCTAGTTCCTCTGCTGTGTAGTTAGGTCATTGATTTTAGCTTTTTCTTCTTTTTTAATGGAAGCATTGAGGGCTATAAGTTTCTCTGTCAGCACTGCTTTCATTGCATCCCATAGGTTCTGATATGTTGTGGTCTCATTGTCATTTGCCTTGAGATATTTATTGATTTCTTTTGAAATTTCTTCTTTGACCCACTAATCATTTAAGAGTGTGCTGTTTAATCTCCATCTATTTGTGAATTTTCCCTTTTTCCACTTCTTGTTGATTTCCAAATTTATTCCATTATGATCAGAGAAAGTCCTTTGTGTATTTTCAATTTTGTTGAATTTATGAGATTTGCTTTATCACCAAATATATGGTCTATCCTAGGGAAAGAGTCATGAGCACTTGAAAAGAATATATACCCTATTGTTTTGGGATGCAATGTTCTGTATAGGTCTATTAGGTTTAATCCATTTATCATGTTATTCAAGTTCTGTATTTCTTTATTGACTCTCTACCCAGATATTCTATCCAATGCTGAGAGTGGTAAATTGAAGTCTCCAACTATTATTGTAGAGACATCTTTTTCTTTTTTCAGTTCTGCCAATGTATGACTTGTGTATCTTGTGACATTCTAGTTAGGTACATATACATTTATAATCATTATTACTTCCTGGTGAATTGCCCTTTTTCTTAATATATAATGACCTTCCTTGTCTCTAATAATAGTTTTGCTTTTAAAGTCTATTTCATTTGATATAAGTATAGTTAATCTGGTTGGCTTTTTTGTTTTTGTTTTTTTGTTGTTGTTGTTATGGATTACCAAATGTATGGACTATCTTTTTCCAGGCTTTCACTTTTAGAGTATAGTGTCCTTGGGTCTAAGGTGAGTCTCTTGTAGACAGCATATAGATGGCTTGTATTTTCTCATCCATTACACAACTCTATTAGTCTGTGCCTTTTTTGTTTGGGGAGTTTAACCCATTATCATTCAATGTTATTACTGTAAAGGCAGTTCTAATTTCACCCATTTTGTCCTTTGGGTTTTATCTGTAATATTTTATTTTCACCACTCTTTTGATACTTTTAGCTACTTTTAGTGATATAATCTTCATTTCTAGACTCTCTTCCAAGCTTCTCTCTACAGTCTTTTCTTTTCAGGTTGTAACACACCCTTAAGTATTTCCTGTAAACCTGGTCTCTTTGCTATAAACTCTCTGTTTCTCTTTATGTGTGAATATTCTAAACTTGCCCTCATTTTTGAAAGGCAGTCTTGCCAGATATAAGATTCCTGGCTGGTAGTTTTTCTCTTGCAATATCTTAAATATATCCTACCACTGTCTTCTTACCTCCATGGTTTCTGATGAGAAATTGGCACTTAATCTTATTGGATATCCCTTATATATTATGCCTGGTTTTTCTCTTACTGCTCTCAGAATTCTCTCTTTATCTTTGGCACTTGAAGTTCTGATTAGTGTGTGTCTTGGAGTTGGTCTAGTCAGATTTATTCAGATCAGAATACATTGTGCTTCTTGAACACAGATATCTATGTATTTCAATAGGGTTGGGAAATTATCTACCATTATTTTTTCAAATATTCCTTCTGCCCCTTTTACCTTCTCATGTATGTTTGCTTGTCTCTTGCTGTCATTCAGTTCCCCAAAACCTTGTTCATTTTTTTTCCATTTTCTTCATATGTTCTTTTTTATGTTTGTTTTCAGAGGTTGTGTCTTCAAGCTCACCAATCTTTTTCCTGCCTCCTCAAATCTGCTGATACATGATACCAGTGTATTTTTAATTTCATTTACTGCACCTTTCATTCCTACAAGTTCTGCTATTTTTCTATGTTTGCTTTCAGATTCTTCTTTGTGTTCATCCAATGTCTTCTTAATATCATTAATCTCTTTATTAATCTAATTGAAATTTTAAGGAGGTTTATTTGAACATCTATGATATTAGTTGTCTCAAATCCTTTATGTCACCTGGAGGCTTATCTTGTTCCTTTAACTGGACCATATCTTCCTGTTTAATGGTAAGGTTCATAGCTTTTTGTTGGTGTTTTAGCATCTGACTTAGTATATGTGTTTATTCTGGGTGTTGTTTCTCTCTGTCATTCAGGACTTTCTTGCCCTTTCTCCCTTGCTGGTTGTGTAGCAGGAGGTGAGGGTGTAGCTGGTGCAGTAATTTGTGGAGTCTGAAGCTTCCTGAGTTGCCCCAGGTATCAATGAAGCTTTTCCCAAATTTCTCCTTTGCCAGGAATAGGGACAGAGCCACAGAAATGTGTAAAAATCCAAGCCATGTGGACTAAGATCATCTGTAGTTGCCCAGAGAGTCTGATGAAGTTTCACACCCCTGTCTCTCCTGCCTGGGGTGGGGATGGAGCTGCAGGTGCAGGCAGCAATCTATGCCATGCAGGTCCAAAATGACTGTAGTTGCCCAGGTCGACTACTGTAGCACTGGCTCCCCCTCACCCCACTCCATGCCAGGGAGGGGATGGATACTGCAGTTGTCTTCAGAGAATGAGGTAGTACTGTCCCTTATGCCTTTTAGGGTGGGGGGAATGGAACAACTGATGCCCAACAGTTCACTTTGTGTAGGCTGAAAGTATCTGCCTTTGTCCAGAGATGCTGAGGAAAAAAACAGCCCCCTCATATCCTATTGGGTGGTGGGGGTGGATGTGTATCTACCAGCACCCAACAGTTCAGTCCCTGTATGACGAGCATACCTGCCATTGTCTGGAGAGGCTGAGGATACACCAGTCCCATCCTATCCTACTGGGGGGTTGGGGTGGATCCACTACCCACTAGTTCAGACTATGAAGCCCAAAAGTACCTCCTATTGCTGGAAAGTCTGAGGCAACTCAACTTGCCTTCTTCCTTACTTGGGGGCAGGAATGGAGCTATAGTTGTCTGTCTGTTCAGTCTGTGTGGGCTGAAATCACCTGCAGTTACCCAGAGGGGCTGAAGAAATACAGCTCCCCTCATCCTATGGGGTGGGGGTGGGGATGGAGCTATAGGTGCCCATGTATCAAGTCTGTGTGGGCTGAAAGTGTCTTCAGTTTCCCAGAAAGGCTGAAGAAACCACAGTTCCCTCCTATTCTATAGGGCTGGAGAGGTGGAGTTGGAATTGAAGGCAGTCACCAAACCAATTTTTGTGGGCTGAAAGTGCCTATAGTTGCCTAGAGGGCTGAGGAAACACATATCTTCTCCTATCTTATTAGGGGTACAGGGAAGGAGCCCCAGGTGTCTGACTATTCAGTCCATGCCAGCTAAATATATGTGCAATTTACACAGAGAGGCTGGTACAGGTCCCACCAGCGTCCTATTTTTTTTATTGTTGTTGTTGTTTTTTTTTTTTTTTATGTTGTTACTCTTTCTTCTGTACACTCATACAGTGACTCAATATCCTTTATCCCTTCCTTCACTTCCTTGAATTGATCTAGGAGATTTGTTTGGATGTCTTTAATTAGTCATTCTAATTCTGCATCTCCTCTGACTTTTTAATTTGCTCCTTGGACTATGCCGTATCTTGCCATTTCTTAGTATGGAGTGTAATTTTTTGCTGATATATAGGTGTCTGATTATCTGGATGGGTTTACTCTAATGGCCAGTTTCTCTACTTGCCTAGGGTTTTATTGTTCTTTGCCTTTGTGTTAATGCTCTTCTTTGACACTTGGTACAGGTTATTCTAAATCTTTAGAATTTTCTATGTTCAAATGGTCAAACCAGGCCAGGGACCCATAAAGAGGACAAAGACCAGTTACAAAGAGCCAGTTCCTCTGCAGTGACCTCTCCCAGTCTTCCTATCTTGCTCCTTTCTGGGTGTTGTACCATGGTCCTCTGGTCTCTGAGGTCCAAGCACCATCATCCCCTTTCCCCCTGCTCCCACCAATGGCCACCTATGCTTAGTGAGGCCTCCCTCACAAGCTGTGTGTACCACTTTCACCTGTGTCTGGCAAGTCCTCCCTCATGAGCCACCTGTGCCACCTCCCTTATTCCCCAGCTGCTTCCCTGGCACCCAGAAAGATCTCTCATAGGCCATCTGTACTGCTGCCCCTGTGCCTGGCAAGACCTCTCTCACAGATCATTTGTGCTGCTTCCCCTGCTTTTTTCCCTGTCTCCAGCAAAGCCTCCTTCACAAGCCACCCACACTGCTTCCTGTGGCCCCAGCAAGCTTGCCTCTCTTCTTGACATTTCTGGTGGATGCATGCACGTGCTATTTCCTATTCTGCCACCTTGGATCTACAATGATTAATTTTAATGCTCATTTCCCCCCAGGTTTTCTCATTGGCATCTTCTTCAACCTAGATTCTGTTTCCTGTTGGAAAACTTCCTTACTTTCTAACAGAAGCTCATTTGTACCTTTTTATCTCAAGTCCTAGGATTCATCATATTTCCTTGGTTTCTTTAGTTGGACAGTGTATTTCGATAATGAGGCCTGATCCCTAGATTTCTGAAAACAAAATGCAGTTTCATGATGCAAATAACTGTATTACAACACAAACTGCATTCCCAACATTGCAGGGTATCTGCTGTAAAAGTTAGGGCACAGCTTGGGAAGGGAAGTAATCCTGGAAACTGGAAGGGAAACATATGGACTGAACATGATAAGGAGGAGGTAAATTGAAAACCTTGAATTCTCCTGTGTGTTCTTTGCCAGATAAATCTGTAATGGTCTGTGCTGAGCAATCAGTAATCCCAAATCCATTGGAAGAGATAAAGGCTCTTTGCCTGATAAACCTGTAATTGCCTTCTCTAAGGAAACAGCCTCCATTTGAAGAGATTAACCTTGTTTCACCAGATGAACTCTAAATGTATTCCCCTCAGGCAGTGAGTCTGAAAGACTTTGCTAATTTCTTTCTGGACCCACCCCACAACGCTTCTTTACTTCCAGACCCATAACTAGATAGAAGTCCTGACAAGTCCCAAAACGGAAGGTGCATAGTGTGACCCATGAGGAGTCCATGAGGAGTCTACATTCCAAAAGAACTACATGATTTTTCAAATTTATACATGCAGATGCCAGAAGGCTATGTGTGAGAGTGGATATTTAGGGTATGGGATAACAGTAGACAGGATGTATCATTGTGAAATACTGAATCTACTGATGTGGGCCACCGAAGCAGAGATACTAGATACAATGTTACAGCTTGAGGTGTTAGAAATGTCTCTTTCAGCTTGTTAGTTGGCCGAAACAGACAAAAGGTGCCCTACACTGAGGGAATTTGAAATTCCAGCACTGCTATCATATACTGTAGACAAATGTATTCAAAGGCTTAGTGAGATTGGAATGATAGAGGGAATTTATTATGTAAGATCTTCTCACCCACCAGAGAAATGTATGAAGGCACACCTTTCACCATGACTGTGAAGAATAAATTTGTCATAGTAGTTCCATCATCCCTGAAGAGTCTGTGTTTGTTCCTTTCTGTAGGTCAGATATTACCATGGGGTCTGCTGCTACTAAACGTGGATCCTTAAACACAATGTGGCAGCTGAGAACCTGGACTGGCAGAACCAAGTGACAATACATAATCACCAAAGGCAAGATAAGGAATGTCACAATATCCCTGCTAAGGTGAAGGATAAACTGTTGCCTTACATCCTTCCTACAAACAAAAAGAAGGCACAACTTCTAATTGATTTCTTTGGAGTTTAGACAATATATTCTTTATTGCGGTATGCTCTTCCAGCCCATTTACAGAGAAACTAAATGTTAGTGGACTTAGTTGGGACCAGAAAAAGGATATTTTCTAGCAATTCTAGGCTCCGATGCAAGCTTCTCTGCCATTTCAGCCATGTGATCCAGAAGATCCAATGGTGTTAAAGTGTCAGTGGCAAATCGAAATCCTGTATGGAGCCTTTGGCAGAACCTTATTGGAACTTCACAGTGGATTTTGTAGCAATGCTACGGCATTCTCTGCAGATAAATTTCTCTTTGAGTTACAGCTTTCAGCCTACTATTGGGCCTTAGTAAAGACTGAACACTTAACCATAGGCCACCTACATACCAAGAGTTCTTGACTTTCCCTCATGAACTGACTGTTGTTTATCCCACCAAGCCATAAAGTTGTGTGTGCAGCATTTCATCATCAAATGGAAATGGCATATATGAGATTTGGCTTGAGCAGGCCATGAAGCACAAGCAAGTTGAATGACAAAATGGCACACATGCCCATGGCTCCCTTCCTGCCACATTGCATTCTCTTTCCCAGCCTTCAGGTATAAACTCCTCGGGAATTCCCTATAATCATTTCTTAAAGAAGGTAAAACTCAGTTCTGTATAGTATGGAGGTACCACCGGAAACTGGACAGCTGCAGTTCTAGTACTGCAGACACCCCTGTAGGACAGTGGTGAAGGAACATCTTTCCAGCTGGCAATACTTCTAGCCTTGCACCTGAGGTTCGTTTTTCAGATAGAGAAACTGCTGAAGGTGCATCTCTGTACTGAATTGTGGCCTGTGGCCAAGGGTTTGGCTGTGTGTTCAGGGACTTGGAAGGAAAATTATTGGAAAAATTGTGACAAAGAAATCCGTGCTAGCAATATGTGGATAGACTTTCTGAAAGGTCAACAATAAAGAAGATAGATGTGTCCCATGTGAATGGTCATCAGAAGGTGACCTCATGAGAGGAGGATTTTCATAACCCAGTGGAAAGAATGTTCCAAGTCAGCCTCTTTCCCCAGCCAGTCCGTTTATGCCCAATGTACTCAATAACAAATTGGCCATGGTGGTAAAGATGGACTTTATCCATGGCGACAGCAGTATGGACTTTCACTCACCAAGACCCACCTGACTTCTGCCATTGCTGAGTGCCCAACCTGCCCACTGCCGAGACCATCATTCATTCCTCTAATTGCACCATTCCTAAAGTTGCTCGATCTGCCACTTGTGGCAGACAGATTACTTGAGACCACTTCCATCATGGAAGGGGCACTGTTTGGTTCTTACTGGAATAGACACAATTTTGGATATCAATTTCTTTCCTGCACATGCAGCTTCTTCCAAAACTACCACCCATGAACTTACAGCATGCCTTCTCCACTGTCATGGTTTCCCAAGCAGCATTGCTCCACAGTTAATGAAGTGTGGCACTGTATCCATACCACTTTTATTTACTGGTCCTGCCATTTTTCCCACCATCCTGAAGCAAGTGGATTGATAGAATAGTGGCATGACCTTAAACGATTTAAGGATTCAATGATGGAATCTACTGGATGGCAGTGTCTTGCAGGGCTGGGGCAATGTTCTACAGGAAATAGTATATGTTCCAAATCAGTGTCCAATCTACTGGTGCTTTATCTTTCATAGCCATTATTCATAGGTCCAGGAATCAAGGGATGGAAGCAGGAGTGGTACCGCACACTAAACCTCCTAGTGAGCCACTAGAAAAATTTTTCTTTCTTGTTCTTGTGACCTTATGCTTCTCTGGTCTTGAGGTCTTAGTTTCAAAGGTAGGAGTGCCTGCACCAAGAGACACAACAATGATTCCATTGAACTGGAAGTTAAAATGACCACCCAGGGAGAGGAGACAAGATGGTCGCTGAGTGAACTTGCCTTTGTGGTCTGTCCCGGGAAGAGACGGCTGGGCGCAGCGGCAGGTTCTCCAAGGCGAGGCTTTTTCCGGATTTTTGCAGGGCAGAAGTACCGGGACATCGATTGGGTGGAAAGGTAACGGAGAGGATTGGTCTAGTAGATATAATTTGGGTTCTATTGCCCGCAGGTGAGACCCGCGCACGGGCTCCTCCCTGTTGGGGGTGGGGGGAACCGCGGTCCTGTCCTGGGGTTCCACTTTTGGATGGCTCTGAAGGGCTAAGGAGTTCGCGAGCTCTGGGCAAGCTGTTGACAGATTGATGTGACAGATCGCCTTTGTGGATCGATTTGGGAAGATAGACGGTGTTTTGTTGTGAAGCGGGAGAAACTTTTGAGTGAGAAATAAACAATAGCGCTTCCGCCTGAAGCCCCACCCCCAAAAGCCCGGCAACCGTTCTCCAACCCAAATAGGCTGTAGGCAATAAAGAGAAGTAATTGGAAAATTGTTCTAGGCTGCGGCAAGGGGGGGGACACGTCTAGAAGCTGATTAGGGAATATTCTGCGAAGTTTGAGAATTCCGGTTTTCGAATCTGTTTTCGGCGTCACAGGCCGGGCTTCGGATCTGTACTAGTAAAGTGGCTGCGGTGTAGAGGCGCCCTCTAGTGGTAGTGGTTTGGAATCACAGGATGGGAGCTGTCCAAAAGCTGAAGTGAAAGATAACGTACCAATGAGTCCAGCAAAGTAAGTGAATTGCAGGGTTCAATCACAATATAGAGTTTGCGGATCTGACCTCCCCCATAGGGTTGGCACCCAGCTGTGGGGATCCCTGAGGGCTGTGTTACACTGAGGGGCTCCCAGGCTTCCTGTTGACCAGATTGGAGGCTACCAGGTCTGAATTCCCTAAATTCTGGTGGCTCACACTACAGAGACTCACACCTCTTGAGTCCTCAATATCTCAGACTTTCCATCCCTGAATCCATCACGCACTGAGGTCCATCTGAGGTCCTTAAATGCCCTAGCCTTCAACGTTGGCGTTTTTTCTTTATCGTTTCATTTTGTTTTGTTTTTATTTTCATTTTGACTTATTCTTTACTTTTTTCAATTTCCTGATTGCTAACACCGCATTATCCCCTAGTCTTCTCTCACAGCGTATCCCCCAAAGTCTTTTTTTACTCAGTTATTTAAGGTTTTTTTTTGTGTGTGTGGTAGGTGCTGTGTAGTGGGTGTTTTAATTCTGGTTCGTGTATATCTGTTTTGTTTTTTTTTTTCTTTTCCCTACCTGTTCCCCACCCCTTGCACACCCTCTTTTCCTTTCTTCCTCTCGTCCCTTCCTCCCCCCCCTTTTTTTCTCTCCCTTTTTTTTCTGTTGTCTCTCTCCCTCTTGTCCCTCATATTCTACTTAGTTTATTTTAACTCAATTATACAATAGGTGCGGCAGGAAACACCTCACATTCGCTGGGTTTTCTCATCCTTCACTGCCTCATTTCTGTGTGAACTGATTTAGGGTACCTACACTATCCTCTTTCCCCTACATCTTGATATCCGTCACCATCTACTGGCTCTCCTATATTCCACCTCCCACCTCCCTTTCTTCGATCCACGAAGGGTCTAAGTCTTAATTTCTAATACCTATGTTTTGTTTTCTGTCTGTTATCCACTCTTGAAACTATTACCTTTCTTTTCTCTTTCCCTCTCTCATGAAATCAATAGCTTTTCGGTTCATACCATATTCCTCCCATATTCAATCATCTACCTCATAATAGGTACTCTACCTACTGCTATAACTCTACACAATTTACATGAATCTAACCTCCATCCTCCCAGATCTCATATTCTTGCTTTGTTAACATATATCACCAATACTACTTTACACTTTTCCCTTGCTTACACAATTGCCTTCCCCCAACACTAATACTTTCCTTTAAAGTGAACTTAACCAACAACAAGAAACTAAAATAAGAAGAAAAAAGTGACAAAGAGAAGATATAACACCTATGCAAAAATAACAGCTAATTAACCTCCAAGAGCAGACAAAGAAGCTAAGGAACTGATTAAATCCGTCAAGATAAAGAGATGACCAGAAAGCAACAAAAATCTACAAACCAAACCAGTAATCAGGAAAACATGGCTGAATCCAATCAACAAACCAATAATCACGAAGGGGAGCAAAACCTGGCACAAGCAATGAAAGATCTCAGAACATTTATCACCAACAAATTTGACGAAGTAATGAAAGAGGTTAACAACATGAAGACATCACTTGGAGGGGAAATTGCAGACATACGCAAAAACATAACAGATATGATGGGAATGAACACCACAGTTCAAGAAATCAAAAATACACTTGCAGCAAATATCAGAGACTAGAAGAGACAGAGCAGAGAATTAGTGATGTGGAAGACAGTACATCAGAAATCAAACAGATAGTAGAAGGGGTCAATAAGAAGATAGAAAAAATCCAGTTAGGACTTAGGGACCTGAATGACAATGCAAAATGCTCAAACATACGTACTATAGGCATTCCAGAAGGTGAAGAGAAGGGAAAGGGGTCAGAAAGAGTGTTGCAGGAAATAATGGCTGAAAACTTCCCAAATCTACTGAAAGAGACAGATGTACATATCCAAGAAGCACAGCGCACTCCACTAGTCATAAACCCCAACAGGCCCACTCCAAGACATATACTTGTCAAATTATCCAATGCTCAAGACAAAGAGAAAATCCTAAAAGCAGCAAGAGAAAAGAAAACCATCACATACAAGGGAAGCTCAATTAGATTAAGTGCTGATTTCTCTTCTGAAACCATGGAGGCAAGAAGGCAGTGGTATGATATAGTCAAGGTACTAAAGGAAAAAAATTTCCAACCAAGAATACTCTATCCAGCTAAACTAGCATTCAAACATGATGGAGAGTTCAAAATATTCGCAGACAAACAGAAACTGAAAGAGTATACCAACAAGAAACCTCCCCTTCAAGAAATTCTAAAGGGAGTTCTGCAGGAAGAAAGGAAAAAACAGGAAAGGCAGAGTTGGAGGAGAGTATAAGACCAACAACAACAACAAAAAAAGACAAAAAAATATACAAACAAAATATGACAAACACAAATCCAATCAAAATATGGCTAACACAAATAATTCCTTGATAGTAATAACACTGAATGTCAACGGATTAAACTCACCTATCAAAAGATTCAGACTGGGACATTGGATAAGGAAATATGACCCATCCGTATGCTGTCTACAAGAGACACATCTTAGACCCAGAGACGCATGGAGATTGAAAGTGAATGGCTGGAAAACAATCATACAAGCTAACAATAACCAAAAAAAGGCAGGAGTAGCTATATTAATATCAGACAAAATAGACTTTAAATGTGAAACAATTCTGAGAGACAAAGAAGGATACTACATTTTAGTGAAAGGGAAAATCTGTCAAGAAGATCGAACAATCATAAATATTTATGCCCCTAACAAGGGTGCCTCTAAATATGTCAGGCAAACGCTGGAAAAACTAAGTGAAAGAATAGATACATCTACAATTATAGTGGGGGATTTTAATACACCACTATCAACTCTGGACAGAACATCTCAAAAGAGAATCACCAAAGAAACAAAACATCTGAATAGTATATTAGAGGAGCTGGATCTAATAGACATATATAGATTGCTACACCCAAACACAGCAGGATATACATTTTTCTCAAGCGCACATGGATCATTCTCCAAGATAGATCATATGCTAGGCCACAAAGAAAGGCTGAACGAATTCAGAAAGATTGAAATCATACAAAACATTATCTCTGACCACAGTGGAGTCAAGCTGGAGATTTGCAAGGGACAGAAGCCCAGATTTCACACCACGATTTGGAAATTAAACAGCACACTCTTAGAAAAACAGTGGGTTAAAGAGGAAATCTCAAAAGAAATCAATGACTACCTTGAAACAAATGATAATAATAACACAACATACCAAAATTTATGGGATGCAGCAAAAGCAGTACTGAGAGGGAAGTTTATAGCCATAAATTCATATATCAAAAAAGAAGAAAGAGCAAAAATTGAAGAACTAACTGTACATTTGAAGGAATTAGAAAAACAACAACAAAGTAACCCAACAGGAAGAAGGAAGGAAATAACAAAGATAAGAGCAGAACTAAATGAAATAGAAAATAAGAAAGCACTTGAACAGATAAACAAGACCAAGAGCTGGTTTTTTGAAAAGATTAACAAAATTGACAAACCTTTAGCGACACTAACAAAGAAAAAAAGAGAGAAGATGCAAATACACAAAATAAGAAATGAGAAAGGCAATATCACCACTGACCCCACAGAAATAAAGACTATCATAAGAGGATATTTTGAAAAACTATATTCCAACAAAAATGACAATCTAGAGGAAATGGACAAATTCCTAGAAACACATAAACAGCCCATATTGACAAAAGAAGAAATTGATGATCTTAACAAACCAATCACAAGCAGAGAGATAGAATCAGTTATTAAAAATCTCCCAACTAAGAAGAGCCCAGGGCCAGATGGCTTCACAGGTGAATTCTATAAAACATTCCGGAAAGAACTGACACCAATCCTGCTGAAACTATTCCAAACCATCGAAACAGAAAGAACATTACCCAATTCCTTCTATGATGCCAACATTACCCTAGTACCAAAGCCAAACAAAGACATCACAAGAAAGGAAAATTACAGACCAATTTCTCTAATGAACCTAGACGCAAAAATGCTTAACAAAATACTTGCTAATCGTATTCAACAACACATTAAACGTATTATACACCACGACCAAGTGGGATTCATCCCAGGTATGCAAGGATGGTTCAACATAAGAAAATCGATCAACGTAATACACCATATAAACAGATTGAAGGAAAAAAATCACATGATTATATCTATTGATGCAGAAAAAGCATTTGACAAAATACAGCACCCTTTCTTGATAAAAACACTCCAAAAGATTGGAATACAAGGAAATTTTTTGAACATGATAAAGAGTATATATGAAAAACCTAAAGCTAATATTGTTTACAATGGAGAAATCCTAGACTTCTTCCCTCTAAACTCAGGAACAAGACAAGGATGCCGACTGTCTCCACTCCTATTTAACATTGTCTTAGAAGTACTTGCTCGAGCACTGAGGCAAGAACCAGAAATAAAAGGCATTCAAATTGGAAAGGAAGAAGTCAAAATTTCATTATTTGCAGATGACATGATCCTATATATAGAAAACCCTGAGAGATCTACAACGAAGATTCTAGAACTCATAAATGAGTTTAGTAAAGTCGCAGGTTATAAGATCAATGCGCAAAAATCAGTAGCATTTCTGTACACCAAGAATGAGCAAGATCAGGAGGAAATCAAGAAACAAATACCATTCACAATAGTAAATAAAAAAATCAAATACTTAGGAATAAATTTAACTAAAGAGGTAAAGAACTTATACAACGAGAACTATACAAGATTGTTCAAGGAAATCAAAGAAGACCTGAATAAATGGAAGACTATTCCTTGTTCATGGATAGGAAGACTGAACATTATTAAGATGTCTATCCTACCAAAACTGATCTACACATTCAATGCAATCCCAATAAAAATCAACGCAGCCTTCTTTAAGGAACTAGAAAAACTAACTATGAAATTTATTTGGAAAGGAAAGAGACCCCGAATAGCCAAAGACATACTGAAAAAGAAAAACGAAATTGGAGGAATCACACTACCTGACTTCAAAACATACTATAAAGCTACGGTGGTGAAAACAGCATGGTATTGGCATAAGGAAAGACACATAGACCAATGGAATCGAATTGAAAGCTCTGATATAGAACCTCACATATACAGCCACATAATATTCGATAAAGCCACCAAACCCTCTCAATTGGGAGAGAGTGGCCTATTCAACAAATGGTGCCTGGAGAACTGGATAGCCATATGTAGAAGAATGAAAGAAGATTACCATCTCACACCTTATACAAAGATCAACTCAAGATGGATCAAAGACCTAAATATAAGAGCCAAGACCATTAAAACCTTAGAAAGCAGTGTAGGGAAACATCTACAGGACCTTGTAATAGGAAATGGATTTATGAATATCTCACCAAAAGCACGAGCAGCAAAAGAACTAATAGATAAATGGGACTTCATCAAAATTAAAGCCTTCTGCACCTCAAAGGAGTTTGTCAAGAAAGTAAAAAGGGAGCCCACACAGTGGGAGAAAATATTTGGCAATCATATATCTGATAAGAAACTTATAGCTTGCATATATAAAGAACTCCTATATCTTGAAAATAAAAAGATAAACAACCCATTTAAAAAATGGGAAAAAGACTTAAACAGACACTTCTCCGAAGAAGAAATACAAATGGCAAGAAAGCACATGAAAAAATGTTCCAAATCTCTAGCTATCAGGGAAATGCAAATCAAAACTACAATGAGATACCATCTTACACCCATAAGATTGGCAGCTATGAAAAAAACAGAAGAATACAAGTGCTGGAGAGGATGTGAAGGAAGGGGAACACTCATCCACTGCTGGTGGGAATGCGGAAGGATCCAACCATTCTGGAGGACAGTATGGCGGTTTCTCAAAAAACTAGCCATAGATTTGCCATATGACCCAGCAATACCACTGCTGGGTATATACCCAGCAGAACTGAAAACAAGGACACAAACCGATATATGTACACCAATGTTCATAGCAGCATTGTTCACTATTGCCAAAAGTTGGAATCAACCCAAATGCCCATCAACAGATGAGTGGATCAATAAAATGTGGTATATACACACAATGGAATACTACTCGGCTGTAAGAACAAACACACTACAAACACATGTGATAACATGGATGAATCTTGAGAACCTTATGTTGAGTGAAGCAACCCAGACATTGAAGGACAAATACTACATGACCTCAATGATATGAAATAACCAAGCTGCCCTAGATAGCAAGAGACTGAACGATAGGCTTACAGGAAATTGGAGGGTGGAGGAAGGATGTGAGCCAATGTCTGCAGGGGTGGAATTTAAGACGAGATGGTGGTAAGTATGAACACAAAGAAGAGATAAAAGGGGGGCAAGGGGTTGCCTTTGGTTGGGGCTTTGCGGGTTTGAGGGTGGCTGGGGAGGGACGGATGGGTAACATTGCCCAAAAGTGGGGGGAGGGAGGGGTAGCATACGAACACAGGAGAGGGTCTGATAAAGAGGGTTACCTGTTTAGAATGCTCGGAGGGGAGGGTCTGATGCAGGACGGGCTCCTGGGGAATGTCTAAATGCTCATTCTGCCAGAGTGGGTGACACCATGGGGTAGAATCCCAAGTAGTGAGAGTGGGGGTGGACCCACATCCTGGGGAGGACTAATGCCACCAAATAGAGGGAACTCTATCCCTCAAGAGAAAGGGTGGCTCCCAGGGCATTGGGGCAGATGAGCAAGTTAGGCCCTAAACACTATTCCATCTATCTCTGGAAGTGGCTCCTCAGGAAACGGAGGTTGACTGTCACTGTGGGCACCAAGGTGGAAGGGAAAATGGACGTTAAATGTGTGGAACCAAAGTAAATGGGGGGCAAGGGAGGAGTTTCTTGAGAGTACACAAGGATGGATATAAAACATGTAATATTACACCATAACATATAGGAGACGACAGACTGATAATGTAAACCATAATGTAAAACATAGGAGAACTAAAAATGTAAAGAACTGTGTATCCTAAAGTATGCACCATAATGTAAGCACAGATATTACCATGTTAGAAAGCTAATATCTCAGACTCTGTACATCACCTTAAGTAAATATGATGTGAATAGGGTGTAAGAGTATCGCTGTGGAAGGAAAAAGGTGTTGTGGTGAATGTATGGGAGTGTTGTATATTATATATATGCATTGCTGTGGTCTAGGACTCCTACAAAGAAACGCTGAATAATTAGGGGGGGGGGGGAAAGGATAGGATGTGGAATTTTTTCAAGTCAACATTCTTTATCTAAGTTCTTTATCTAACTTTATCCAAGTTCTTTATCTATCCTTTAAACCCATCGCTATATGCCATTCCCTAGTAAGGGACCATGACATTATATTGGGCTTCAAATTTCGGGGAGTTCTGGATCACAGAGTGTTTCAACAATGGCAATGGAGGGATACTGGTATGGGATGCCATTGACAGGTGATATATGGCTGACAGGGAGCTGTACAGAACATATGTCCAGGGTGCATGGTAATGTTTGGATATACTCATAGTGGTAACAATTAAAAACCACAGCAGGGGGGGTACTGGGTTCCTGGCCAGTGGTGCTCTGTCGTGGTCCCTAGGGGAGCAGTGACAGTCTCCCAGGTACAGCGGCGGGAACCGGGAGGGAGTGAGGGTTCAACAGTGAGCCCCTGATGCTAATGACTATGCTTGTGAGCTGATAAGCCTAAAATAAGAACAAGGCCTAGAGCAACATTGTGCCTGGGAATTTCCTCCTGTCAGCCTTCACGTTACTCAAATGTGGCCAGTCTCGAAGCCAAACTCAGCATGTAAATGCAATGCCTTCCCCCCAGCATGGGACATGACACCCGGGGATGAGCCTCCCTGGCACCGAGGGACCACTATCAACTACCAACTGATGATGCAACTGGAAAATGACCTTATACGGAAGGTTCAATGCGGATCAGCAGAATATCCCTGTCTACATAAAATAACATGACTTTAAAATGCTGTTTGACCTAAAGTAAGGGGGAAATGGAAAGGAGAAATGAGTTTATATGGCTACGAGTTTCTACTAAAGAGTCTGGAGGCTGGCAGAAGGATTGCCCTTATGCACAACTGAGCAGAGTCAGAGAGACAGATAAAGCAGATACAACCCCCAGATATTGGTTCCTTTGAGGGCTAAAGAGACCCATGGGAGTTATGGTCATGGCCGATGGGGTTAACTACCAGGTCAGATGGCCCCTCTTTGTTTTTTTTTGTTTTTTTTGTTTTTTTAAATATTTATTTATTATTATTATTTTTTAATTACATTAAAAAATATATATGAGGTCCCATTCAACCCCACCGCCCCCGCCCCCCACTCCCCCCACAGCAACACTCTCTCCCATCATCGTGATACATCCATTGCACCTGGTAAGTTCATCTCTGAGCATCACTGCACCCCATAGTCAATGGTCCACATCATAGCCCAGACTCTCTCACGTTCCATCCAGTGGGCCCTGGGGGGATCTACAGTGTCCCGTAATTGTCCGTGAAGCACTATCCAGGACAACTCCACGTCCCGAAAACGCCTCCACATCTCATCTCTTCCTCCCGTTCCCCACACCCAGCAGCCCCCATGGCTACCGTTCCCACACCCATTTCACATTTCCTCTGTGGACATTGGATTGGTTGTGTCCATTGCACACCTATGTCAAGTGAGGGCTTAGATTCCACATGGGTACTGGATGCACTCTTCCCGCTTCTAGTTGTAGACACTCTAGGCTCCATGTTGTGGTGGTTGACCTTCTTCAACTCCATGTTAGCTGAGTGGAGTAAGTCCAATAAGTCAAAGTGTAGGAGCTGAAGTCTGTTGAGGCTCTGGGCCTGGGTGTCATATTATCAGTCCAGAGATTCAAATCCCCTACATATATCTTAAACTCAGCACCAACTACAATTCCAATAAAGTAGCATGCAAGTCTTGTGAAAAGAGATCCCCTCTGAGTCCATTTCCATCACGCAGAAACACCAGCTCCAAAGAAGGGCCATCTGTCATGGCAGTGAACCCCTTCTGCCATGACCATAGAACCCGTAGGTCTCTTTATCCCTCAAAAGAACCAATACCTGGGGTTGTATCTACCTTATCTGTCTCTTAGACTCTGTTCAGTTGTACATAGGGGTATTCCTTCTGACAACCTCCAGACTCTTTTTTAGAGACTCACAGCCTTATAATCTCATTTCTCCTTTCCATTTCCCCCTTACATTAGGTCAAACTGCTTCCCGAAGTCATGTTATTATATGTAGACAGGTATATTCTGCTGTTCCGCATTGAATCTTTAATTCAAGGTCATTTTCTAGTTGCTTCTTCAGCTGGTATGTGGTAGTGATCCCTCGGTGCCAGGGAGGCTCATCCCCGGGTGTCGTGTCCCACGCTGGGGGGAATGCATCACATCTACACGCTGAGTTTGGCTGTGAGAGTGGCCACATTTGAGTAACATGAAGGCTGTCAGGAGGAAACCCCCAGGCACAATGCTACTCTAGGCCTTGTTCTTATTGCAGGTGCATAGGCTCAAAAGTGTAGCCATTAGTATCAAGAGCCCACTGTTGAGATGGCCCCTCTTTGGAAATGGTGTTTATGTGTGATGAATCTGGACTCAGATGGGATCTCCCTTCATAAGACTTTCATGCTAATTTGCTGGAGGTGAGTTAATGTTGGGGTTTAAGATATATTTAGGGGATTTGAATCTCTGGACTGACAATGTGATAACCAGGTCCTGAGCCTCAACAGACTCCAGCACCTACAATCTGTTTTATTGGACTTACCACACTCAGCTAAGATGGAGTTGAAGAAGGACAACCACCACACCATGGAGCCTAGAGTGATTACAACTGAAAGTGGGAGGATTGCATCCAGCATCCATGTGGAATCTGAGCCTCCTCTTGACATAGAGGTGCAATGGACACAACCAATCCAATGTCCACATAGAAGAGGTGGCATTGTATTGGGAAAAGTGGACATGGTGGCTGATGGGTATGGGGAAAGGCAGGAAGAGATGAGAGGTGGAGGCGTCTTTGGGACATGGAGCTGCCCTGGATGGTGCTTCAGGGGCAATCACCGGACATTGTATATCCTCACAGGGCCCACTGGATGGAATGGGGGAGAGTATGGGCCATGATGCGGACCATTGACTATGAGGTGCAGAGGTGCCCAAAGATGTACTTACCAAATCCAATGGATGTGTCATGATGATGGGAGGGAGTGTTGCTGGGGGGGGGGGGGGGGAGAGGTGGGGAGGGGGGGTGGGGTTGAATGAGACCTCACATATATATTTTTAATGTAATATTATTACAAAGTCAATAAAAAAAAAAATGACCACCCAGCCACTCTGAGCTGCTCATGCCTCTGAATCAATAGGCAATGAAGGGAGTTACAGTACAGCCTGGGATGATTTGTCCTTTTTATTGGAGGAGATAAAGAAGTGTGTTCCTGGAATATAGAAGATCTTTTGGATGTCTCCGAGTCTCAATATTATGGAACCTTAAAATTAAATTCATGGAAAACTACAACAGAATCCAGGCAAGTTTACTAATGGCCTGGTAACCTTCAAATTGTCTTACATTCATTACTCTGCAGGTCTACTTATCTCACTATGTTCAGATCTCTTTAAGACAGTGATTGTAACAACTCCATTCTCTTGCAATGTGAGATATTCAGTAATGTTGCTTATATGCACTAATGGATAGGAACAGATTTTATGAACGCTATTGTGTCAGTTGTTACTATTAAAGAAGAATTTAAAAAAGAAGAATAGCATGGGATATAAAGATAAAACTACCATTTCATTAAAATTATCTCTTAAGGTTCATATAAACTTGGCAGAGATAAATCAATGAAATTTCACTGGTATTTTTATAAAAAACACTGTATTTTCTCCTTGAGGAAGAAAAAGGAAAAAAAATGTAATAATACAACTCACTTCAATTTCAATTTTACAGTGTTATATTGAGAATTATCTAAGACTTTATTTCAAATGTCATATTTGTTCATAAAATGTTCATGTAAAACTTCCCTCAAAGTAATGGGAATCTCTAACATTTCTTAAAAACCATGTTGATTTGAAATAAAATGTTGCTACTGTGAGAGTTTGTGAGAAGTATTAATTATTTTATAATTTATATAATTTGGCTATTATGTTATGTATATTTAAGTCACTTTTTCCAGCACTCATTTCTTTTTGTAATGTCAGTGTGATATTGTAATATCTGACACATAGGGGTTCTCAGTAAACACCCATCTATTCATTTTCAAATTAATCTACTAAGCAGAATAAAATTTTTCAGTTTTAAAATATAACAAACCCTGTTTCCAAATATAAGAAGTTGTTTTAAAATAATTTTTTGTCATCTATAATAGTAGACTTTGTAGAAATTACTAATGAAAATATTAAGGGACTCTGTATCCTTTGAACATTATTTCATTACTCTATCCCTGAATACTTTCTCACCTATTGAAAGTGGAATCTTAGTTAATTTCTACAGTGTTTTCAACTCTTAACTTTAATGACACTGAGATTTTAAAAATATAAAACATAATCCCGCCAGGCATGACTAATTGTATTCTTTTGAATGACTTTCTTTTGGAGTTATTTTCAATTTGCAGACAAATTGGAGAGATAATAAAGAAAGTTTCTGTTTTCTCATTCAGATAATTAGACATTTGCAATAGTTACTTATTCAATATTACTGTGTCACTTTGAAACCATATTTCAACTCTTCACACCTCAATGTACCCATCTATAGAAAGGTATGGCTCACTATATAATTAGTAAAGAATTTCACAGCTCTAAACATCCATGACTTTATAATATAAAAAGCAGGTATATCAGGCATATTTCCATTTGTATTTTGATGCAAACCTAGTAGGTTTGGGGTATTTGTGTGAATATCTAGGAGGATGCCTAAATAAGACTCCTTTCTTAAGTTGTTTTTTTCAGAAGCCAAATTTTACAGAGAAACATGTCATCTCTATGGGTATTAGAGTCAGAACCTAAGTGTTGATATATTAAATAGGCTTTTCTAAAACACTTTACCACAATAATATGCAATACCTATTTGAATTAAGGGCCAGATTCTTAATTTTTTGTGTGCCTGAAAATTATCGATTCATTGTTGTCTTACAGACTTTTAAATTTTATGTCTTCTCTGTATTTCTTTTCATTCCAAAATGTTGTGTTTGTTTCCTGCATGAACTTATCTGCTTAAAATCATGGTAGATGAAGTCCACAAAAAAGTTAAAAGAAAATCATCATAATTAAAGCAATATCGTGTTTTATTTCATTTATTGTATCTAGATGATTTCTCAATTTCAGCATTTGACTTTTTAAATTATCATTTGATTTATTATGCAATACGTTTAATTAATTAGGATTGGTAAATATATTCTGAATTTGAATATTTTCGTATTTCCTAACATTAGTTTGGTAAATATTTGCATTATTTCTAAAAGTCACATGGGCAGGTGAATTTTGTATTGTGTTTTTGAACTCTTATTCAGCACAATTTATTTTCAATGCCACTCATAATTAGGTCTGTGGACACTGTCCCTGGAGCATCAAGAAGTTTCTCCATTCCACATACCTTTTACTCCAACTTTAAATTGCTTTGGGGACTGGGGAACAATTACAAGTACTGTTGCACAGCAAATATTTACTCTTCCAAATCTGTGGAATCTGGCATCACTTTTTGAACCTGATCTTAATTCAGAATGATGCAAATATTTAAGAAAAATAGCCTCTTCTTCCAGGAGGTGGAAATAATTTATCAGTATAAAGGTAAGACCTAAACATCATGACACTGCATTTTTCCAAATATAATTAAGGCAGCTAATAAATACAAATTTCTAAATAAATAACCTCAAGAAACACACCTGTCAACTTATTTTCATAACAATTCTGCAATAATTTCGTTTTTATTATTTTTATAATGTCTGCAAAGCCATAAAGCATTTTGGATATGCTATCTTATTTTTTCATCACAACATCACGGTGAGAAAAGTAAGTCAGATATACTTACCACTATTTTACAAATGAGAAAACTGAGGATATAAATTAGAAGCAAAGAAGCTTAAAAGTTTTGACACTAAGTCTCAAACAATTTACCATTATGATAAATCCATGTCTCATCTTTTCAAATGTATATAAGGTGGATCCCTCTGTACTTCCATTAGCTTAACTGATAATTATATATATTAGCTAGCAGAATATGCTACAAGGAAAAAAAAATCAACAGCCAAAGGAAAGATTTAAAAGTTTTGTAAAGGAACAATTGACACATTAAAGTTGTCCTGATTATGAATTCACTAATTCTACACAAAGAAATTGCTTAAGAGGCTCGAAACTAAATATTTATGCATTCAGTTGAGACCCATCTATTATGTGAAGAAACTGTGTTAGGTGCTAGTTAAAGAGGGATAAGCCAGACAGACAAACTCCTTACCCCATGCTTTTTGTTATCTCACAAAATACAAGTAAAGGCACATAAGGTCTTGGGAGCAGATAAAGCAAAGGAGCAAGACAGACCAGTGCTCATTGTGGGTTTGAATGGCAGAGAGGATTTCTCCCTGGGAGGGGAGAGCTTGGAGCCAGTTGCAGGGAAAGCTTGCAGGTGGCCTAAGATGCATTGTCATTTCAGTTGTCTAGAAGAGAAATCCTCTGCATGCCTGGACCCAGTAGGCAGACCTGGAACCTCAACATGCTGTCCTGTAAGTTCAGTGTTCTGCCATCTTTCTTCCATTTACATTCATGATTGGGCAGATCAAAGTGCTCCTGCCCCTTATCCAAGGCATACTTTGCTAGAAATTCTGTTCTAAGAAGTAAAAAAGTGCATTTTGTTCTATTTGTTCTAAGAAGTGCATCAGTGTAGAATATTGTCACTTTCCTATGTAGTCTCCATGAATGAGTACAGTCGAGGTCATCCTGTGATTTCATTTTATCTATGCTTGTTTTTGACCATTCCTTGTTTTTGACATAGGATTTCTATGTGGATTTTATTGACACCAGTTCAGCAAGACATAATGGAAAGAGTGTAGGCTTTGAATATTGCCATTTCCCATTATGATCCATGAGAACTGAGTCAAATAATCCAATTTAAAGGGCATGATATGACACCTAGGAGTCTGCTATAAAAATTGGTTAAATGAAATGAACACAGGATATTTTTACATAGTTCTGACTTTATGTGAATTAAAACAAACATTTTTATGCTGAATTGTTTCTTCTCTGTGACTGATCATGAACCAATGGAATCAGTTCCACCAAAGTTTGATGGGCATTTAGGACCAAAAAAAAAAGAAATAGGCCACACTAAATAGCAAAGTAGTAACAGCTTATTCGTGAGCTCACAATTTGGGAGTTGGTTCAAGGCAGCCACAGAATCCACCCAGAGCGTTGCAGGGTGGTATATGGTCTTGAGTCTCAACAAAGAAGGCACAGAACCAAGTCAGCATTTGAAAGATGATAAACATGTCTTTGAAGTTACTGACATGTAACAGCAGTAGTTTCCTACAATTATTTATCTTGCTAGAGATGTGCACTAACTCTTTAAGATGCATGACAAGGAGGGGTTTGTTTGTTTGTTTGTTTTTTGCCTTATTTAGGAACTTATGGATGCTTTGTCTTATGACTTCACAAATGGAGATAGTACATGCTCTCCTTTGCATTTTTTTTCAAAGTTGAACTATCTCTACTGTCTAATTTTTAACTCAATTGATTCTATTTTCAGAATCTCTTTGACAAGTTTGCTTTCTGACTTCAAGCCCTTATCAGATCTACAGTAACTTTCCCGTATATAATCACATAAGAAATTCATTTGGAGAAGGGGAAAGGGGCTGTGCTGACATTCTCAATAACTCATATTAACCACATGAGGAATAACTTATGATTTTCACCAACTTCATATCTGATGGTAATTATGGAAAGATCAATTTCCACACCCAGTCAGTAATTAATGACAACTGCTATACTCTAAATATCTTCATCCTTGTGTCATGTTTCTGCTCAAAAACCTCATAGAATCATGTTGTATGAGTCAAGTTGGGTGCAAGTTAAAGTCACAGGTTCTGAGCCCTCAGCCCTGCTTGGTCTAATGAGACTTTTCCTGAGCAAAAGAGGTGTTCATTTGTCTTTCAGATTTTGAGCCTTTATGTACTCTAATCACAATCTCTATGTCAGATTTGTTTAGCACCATTCCTGCACAGAAATTCCCTTTTTCAAAAAGGAGGCACTGCCATCTGATTACTTCTAAACTTTACTCAACCTGTTTTGTCTTCTAAGTTACCCCTGTTCTGTCTTCTCTTCCACACATCTCTAATTTCCATACTTCCAGGTCTGGCCTGAGTCTGAAACTCTTCCTAAATTACCCCTTAAGTGATTAATTACTCATAAACTTCTTTCCAGGAAAACTCATAATTATCATCTAAACTACACAATGTAATTATATTTATATTGTATTTTTAACTGGAGTTTCGTACATGACTGATTATGAACATTATAATGACTGGTACCTTAGATTATTGGTTTCATTTTCTTCCTGTGCTTGGAATGTGACTGGGCTCAAGTAGCCTACTAGGAATGTTCTAAAAATATTTTAGAACCCAGCCTAAGTTACCCTACTTTTTTTTAAATTGCGTTTTTCAACAATATTATTTTCTTAAGAATATTTAGCAAAATGGTTTGACTGAAGTTTACTGTAAAACACACAAAAAAATGTTTTTATAATTTTCCAGGTCAATAAGCCAATCTACTCAGTAAGACAAAACAAAATCTCACTAGATCAGAAATACCTGGATAGCTTGCTGACAGTATAGATGAAAGCTTTATAGTCAGTGTTATTCCTCACCAATTGTGTCAGTACCATTTGGGAGCTTATGGGAATGCAGATTCTCAGGGCCTGCCCTGAACACTAAAGCATAATCTGCAGTTGAACAATTATTTTGCATGTTAAAATTAGTGAAGCAGTGAACTAGAGGTGGTGTCAAAGGGCTGAGCAGATAAAGTAGATACAACCCCAGGTATTGGTTCTTCTGAGGTCTACAGAGACCCACAGGTTATATGGTCATGGCAGATGGAGTTCGGTGCCATGTCAGTTGGCCCTACTTTGGAGTTTGTGTTTCTGTGTGATGGAACTGGACTCAGATATGATCTTTGTTCACAAGCCTCTCCTGTTACTTTTACCGGAACTGTAGTTGGTGCTGGGGTTTAATATATACCCAGGGGACCTGAATCTCTGGACCGACCATGTGATAGCCAGGCCCTGAGCCTCAACAGACTTCAGCTCCTATACTCTGGTTTATTGGACCTACCCCACTCAGCTAACATGGAGGTGAAGAAGGTCAACCACCACACCAGGGAGTCAAGAATGCCTACAACTGAAAGCAGGAGGATTACATCCAGCATCCATGTGGAATCTAAGCCCCCTTTTGATATAGATGTGTAGTGGACACAACCATGCCAGGGTCCACAGGATGGAGGAATAGAGTATGGATTAGGGTGGACTTACTGATATTCTATTCATGAACTATTGTGATTAGTAATTGAAGAAAATGTAGCATTGGTGTGGAGAAAGTGGCCATGATGGCTGCTGGGTGTAGGGAATGGGAGGAAGAGATGAAATGTGGGTGCATTTTCAGGACTTGGAGTTGTCCTGGGTGGTGCTGCAGGGTCAGTTACTGGACATTGTGTATTCTCCCATGGCTCACTGGGTGGAATGGGGCAGAGTGAGGGCTATGATGTGGACTATTGACCATGAGGTGCAGCAGTGCTCAGAGATGTATTCACCAAATGCAATGAATGTCTATGATGATGAAGGAGATTGTTGTTATGGGGGGAGGGGTGTGGAGGGTATATGGGGACCTCATATTTTCTGAATGTAATAAAAAAAATTAAGTAAATAATTAAAAAAAAGAAATTGAAAAAAAAAAGACCAAAAAGAAAAAAAAAGAGCTGAGCTTCAAGCTCTATTTACTATTGACTAGTTTTGTAACCTTCTTTAAGTTCTCTCAAGATTGAGAAAAATAAGATAATCTAAATAATGATTATTTGTTAAGCATGCAGTGGTATACACCCACAGGCTCACAAACAAACATATATGCAAACATATTATATTTAAACATACTTTTTTACAGGTTGGCTTAAATAAGAAAATTATCAAGATAAACTATCAAGTTAAAAAAATATGTCAAGCAAAGAGACTGTAAAGTTCTACTATGATTCTCCATCATATCCATGCAGAACTTTTCCATCAAGTTGTCTTGTCATAAGAACAAGCAAAGAAGCTATAAAGAGTGAACATCATTAGGAGTTCAACAACTTACTTTGGCTTGATAAGATGTTAAATAGCAATGCATGTAATTCATTTTATTATGATTAAATATATGTAGTGTGCACAATGAAACTGACTGGAATATGGTATGAAGGCAGGCATAGAAAGAAATGTGCACCAAAATCAGAGTTGCCTTGAAATTTTGACCATGGATTTTAATCAATGAATCAAAACTCTATTCCTTGCTGAGTTGAATTTCGTCATTACCATCACTTGCATCCTGGGCCTGATGAAATGAAGAAGTCTAGTTGGAAATTTTCAATAATCTATAGATTTTTATGATCTTCAAATCATAAAAGTGTCCTCAGCAGGAGAGGTTATTTCTGGTCTATGTCTGATCGTAGCTAGATCATCTCATGTTACCTATGGGGCATAGGCACATTCAGCATTCCCAGTTTCATTGTAATATAGGGGTATTATTGAGGGTACCTGAATATCAGAACTTCAAACAAACACTCCATCTATTCCATCCTAGAAAAAGATTTCTCAGGTAATTTGCAACTTTTTTTTTGTTGTAGACACTGAATATATTTTAGGTTATGTCTTCCTCTGACATTCTGAAAGCAGATGACATGGATAAGTATAACCAGACATTTGTGTCAGAGTTTTTTCTTCTGGGCCTTTTTGGCCATCCAAAAGTTGAAATCATTTTCTTTGCTCTGATTCTAGTGATGTATCTAGTGGTTGTACTTGGCAATGGTGTCCTCATCATAGCCAGCATCTTTGATGCCCGTCTTCATACCCCGATGTATTTCTTCCTGGGCAACCTCTCTTTCCTGGATATCTGCTATACATCTGCTTCCATCCCATCAACACTGGTGCCCATCATATCACAGAAAAGAAGTATTTCCTTCTATGCATGTGCAGTGCAGATGTTCCTTGTGTTTGCCATGGGGTCAACAGAGTGTTTGCTCCTTGGCATGATGGCTTTTGACCGCTATGTGGCCATCTGTAACCCTTTGAGGTACCCTGTCATCATGAACAAGGTGGTGTATGTTCTGATGGCTTCTACATCATGGTTCTCTGGTGGAATCAACTCGATTCTACACACGGCTCTTGCCATGCGGTTGCCTTTTTGTGGGAATAATGTTATCAATCATTTTGGATGTGAAATCTTAGCAGTCCTCAAGTTAGCTTGTGCTGACATATCCCTGAATGTTATCACCATGCTGGTGTCCAACATGATCTTCTTGGTTCTTCCACTGCTGGTCATCTTCTTCTCCTATATTTTTATCCTCTACACAATCTTGAGAATGAAATCAGCCACAGGGAGGCGCAAGGCCTTTTCCACATGCTCTTCACATCTGACTGTGGTAATCATATTTTATGGTACCATTTTCTTTATGTATGCAAAGCCCATGTCTCAAGACCAGCCTGGGGAAGACAAATTTCAAACGTCAGACAAGCTCATGTTCCTCTTTTATGGGGCAATGACCCCCATGCTAAATCCTATAATCTATAGCCTGAGGAACAAGGATGTAAAAGCTGCTGTGCAGTATCTGTTGACCTGCAAATCCATCCAATAAGAAACTCAGGAAATGTAAATCTTCATGTAATAACAGAAAACTAACCTTATTGGCAAAATCAATGAGGGACTTCCTTGTGGAAACCATAATTAGAAAGAAATGTTATCCTTTACCTTCACTTAATTTGTATACTTAGAATCTCTGAAAGCTATAGTGTACTATCAACTCTGCTTGCAATATGTTCTGATCCAGATTTCAGAGACAGTGAATTCTTTTAGAATCTTATCTTTGGTTATATCTGGAATGACTATCTTGGTGTACTATATGGCAATATATTGGGAAAAAGCCACACATACAATTCATATATGGACAGGTAGAGATAGAATTTCTGCTCTACCACAAACTCCTTCAATGGTATTACATACTTTTTAAGTGGAAAATAGAAATATTATGTCTTTTCTACCCTAGGTGTGCTTCTTAAAAATGGAAATTCTATTGTGTACATGTCTGTGTGTGTCTGTGTTTGATCAGAATATGAATTTTCATTTTTCTTTCATCTCATTTATACCTTTATACTGTAATTGTTCCTGAGACTATTTTTCATGATCTAAACATGTTGGAGGGCATACAGTTTTTAGACTGTTCCTCCATTTGGGTTTGTCACATATTTTCTCATGATTCAATTCAGGTTATGCTTTTTTTTTCTTTCTTGACCAAGAATGACAAAAAATTTTTTTTCTCCTTCAGTGCCTTCCATCAAGAGGCAATTGATACTGATTTGCATCATTATTGAAGATACTAATCTTGATCATTTTGTTAAAATATTATCTGCCAGTATATTGACACTCTAAAATTACTTTTTTTTCATTTTTATTTAATAAACATCTTGTGGGAAGATACTTTGACACTATGTAAATGCTCTAACAGCACACATTTATCCATCAGTTTTAGTAGTCATTGATGTTTCTTACCTTAATCAATTCTTATTCTTAGGTTTCATATGATGATTTTCTATTATCTACCTCTAGCACTCTTTCTTTCATTCATTGCCATTTTTCTTTAAGGAAGGACTTCCTCATCTACCTTACTTTTTTATCCTTCACTTTGATTAAATTAATTTGGATACACATGTTCTTATTCATTCAATAGTTTATACTGCATTATTAAAATTTCAATTTTAATGCCCAATTTCTTCCAGGTTTTCTCAATAGCATCTTTAATCTATATTCAGTTTCCTTTTGGCAGATTCCCATGATTCTGGATCACTTCCTTACTTTTTGGTGCAAGCTCATCTAGTCCTTTCCTATCTCAAGCCCTGGGATCAGTCGTATCTCTAAGAAGCCTTGCTTTTTTTTTTTTTTTTTTTTATTGCATTGTATATCTAAAACCAAGACCTGAGCCCAAGGTATGCTCGTTGCTCCCAAGGTATCATTCTTTCTAGGCCCTCTCAAGCAATCATTATTGTGAAATAAATGTACACAGAAACATACACGCATACTTATTTGAATATATATATGAAAATTTTCATATCCACTCAAAACACACACACATATATATATACATTTAAAAGCAAGAGTTTATACTGATATATCCAACTTCATTCCAATACCAAAGGTTTATACGAACATTCCTTTTTTATATTTCTACATCTTTCTTTTTTTAATATATTTAAAAAAATTTTAAAGATACTTTGATTGCATAAATGTTACATAAAAAATATAAGGGATTCCCATACGTCCCACTCCCAAACCCTCCCACATTTTTCCACATTAACAGCATAATTTATTAGTGTGGTACATTTGTTACAATTGATTAATACATTTTGGAGCATTGCCACTAAATGTGGATTATAGTGTACGTTGTAGTTTATACTCTCTTCTGCAAAATTTTTTAAGTTATGACAAGATATACAATGGCTTGTATCTGCCATTGCAATGTCATTCAGGACAAATCCCAAGTCATGAAAATATCCCTATATTATACCTGTTTTTCTGTCTCCTTCCCCTCAGAACCTCCAGTGGCCATTGCCCCCACATCAATAATAAAATTTCTTCCATTGCTAGAATCACAATAAGTCTATATTAGATAGAATACTGGTAAATCTACTCTAGTCCATTGTTCATTCCCTAATCCTGAGGATTCTAGGATGGAGATGCCTATTCCACCTCTAGTTGAGAGGGTCTTAGATCCAATGGGGCAGACAGATGAGATTATCTTTCTTGCAGTTCGCAGATTCTTTCATTTCCTTAGGATAGTCATCATCCATCATCATCTTTTTAGTTGTCCTTGGTGAGTCCAATGAACTGGAGAGTAGGTGTTGCAACTCTGTTGAGATTCAGGGTCCAACAGGTACATGGGCAGCCCCAAGACTTAAGTCTCTTGGATATGCACCTATCAAGACTTGCACTAAAATTAGTTTCAAATAGAGGGGTAGCATAGCCATGTGTAGAGAAAACCCAACTAAGTCCAACTGTGTCACACTGGGAGTGTAAATTCCCAAATATGTCACACTGGCAGGGCACCAAACTCCTGAGCTATCTGCCCTGCCTATAGTGTCTGGATGTTTCCACTATTTAAGGCAATATTTACTTTTGCAGTCATTGAGATCTTGCTGTGACATGCATAAGCATAGCCTCCCAACTCACTTGGAAGTCTCTTAGCCATATAAACTTATTTGTCTTTCCCCTTTCCCCTTTTGGTCAATGTCTTTTTCCAGTTGCATTCCTAGTTGGAACTTGGTAGTAATCCCTCAGTGCCAGGGAGGCTCATCCCTGGGAGTCATGTCCCATGCTGGGAGGTAGGGAGGGGAGAGGCAATGCATTTATATGCTGAGTTTGGTTTAGACAGAGGCCACATTTGAGCAATAAGGAGGCACTCAGGAGGTAACTCCTAGGTATCTATAATACTAGGTTAAGTTTCAATTTCAAAAGAAAAGGTTCATAAGCACAGTCATCAATATCAAGGGCCTATCAATGGTCCATCCTCTTTCACTAGTCACTGCCCCTGTACATGGGGGATTCTTGCTATCTCATTAGAGAATATGGCAGAACTCCCCAGATTGAGAAATCGATATTCTCTCAGTTATTCTGTGAATCTTTACCCATTGTGACAATGTCCCATAAACACTTGATCTCATTTATTTGCCTATAGGTATGCCCCAGGTGAATTTCCTCCCAGGCATCCTTATCACTGACACCTCACACCAGTGATCCTCTCCTGCCACAGTTGTAACCCTTCTGTGATCCAAAATTTCTTCAAAAATGAAGTTATGAAAATAACCAAATATAATTAATAAGAAAATGAAATGATAGTGATAGTTTTAAAAATAACAAAATACAAAAAATTTTAAATATTGGAATAATTAAAAAATAATTAAAAACTATAAAATAAAAAATTTTTTACATTGTCTTTCATCACTGTAAGATCTGTTGTCTTGTATATACAGTGACATTTTCTTCTGCTTATTACCCCAGTGTCTTATTTTTTTCATTTTGTCTTCAAAGAAGCTTTAGGTTACAGAAAAGTCCTGTACAGAATGTAGGGGATTCTCATAAACCCAAAATTCTCCACCTTTTCCCCTTTCCCCTATTAATAACATTTTACATATGGATGGTACATTTGTTGCAACTGATGCACAAATATTGAAACATAGTTACCAACTATGGTAAATGGTTTACATCATGGCTTACATTTTGGACCATGCATTTTTATGAACTTTGATGCAATTCAACATGGCCTGTTTCCATTATAGCAAGATCATGTAGAATGCTTACATCGTCCCCCAAATGCCCCCTGTTCCATCTGTTCTAGTCCTCCCTCTCCCTCCCCTTGGGACCCACAGCAAACACCAGGCTTCACTCCTTGAAGAAAAATATTCCTAGGTACTTCCAACAACAATGAGGGCTTGACGCACTGGCCTGTTCTCCCCTATTAGAACCTGCCTTTGCTCTCAAGAGACTCCTGCCCCTCTAATTGAGAATATAGAGGGCCTCCCCAGGATGGGAGTCCACCACCTTGCTACTTATTATGTGGGTATCCACCCACATATGGCAAGGTGAACACACACACTTCCTAGAAGCTTGCCCTAGGAGCACCCTGTCCCAAATGCCATCCACATCCAATACCCAAAATCTGTAACCCTCCCCTGCCATATTGCCAAAAGAACATTCCCAATGTTGTAGTTTCAACAGCATGCCAGCAAATCCCCATTGCTCACCTCCTTCCTCCTCCCAGCCTTCACCCAGTTTCCATGGACTGTCCAACACACCCTCCCCACCCTACCCCCCCTTATAAACCAGCACTGCCCAACCCAATAGTATCATGGCACCACTGTCATGTCCATCCACTGCACAACTACACACTTTCCCCTTATCACAGATTTTGCCAATATGGGCATTGGCTTACAAACTTCTCCCTTTCTGTCTCCTGTAAACCTGTACTACAGAATCTAGCTCTGTAAGTTGGCTCAGTTTACTTAATTCATATCAGTGCTTTCATGTAATAGTTGTCTTTCAATACCTGGCTTGCTTCACTCAACATAAGGTCTTCAAGATTCATCCATGTTATTGCATGTGTTAATATGGCATTCCTTTTTACAGCTGAGTAATATTCCATTGTATGTATATATCACAATTTGCTTATCCATTCATCTGTGGATGGGCATTTGGGTTGTTTCCAACTTTTAGCAATAGTGAATAATGCTGCTATGAACATTGGTGAGCATATACCTATTCATGTCCTTCCTTTCAATGCTTCTGGGTATATACCAGCAGTGAGGTTACTGGATCATATGGCAGTTCTATAGTTAGCTTCCTGAGGAACTGCCAAACTATCCTCCACAATGGCTGCACTATTCTACATCCCCACCAGCAGTAGATAAGGGTTCCCATTCCTCCACATTCTCTCCAACGTTTGTAGTCCTTTGTTTTTATAAAAGCCACAAGTCTAACTGGTATAAGTTGTCTCATCTTGATTTTGATCTGCATTTCCCTATTAGCTAGTGATTTTGAGCATCTTATCACGTGCTTTTTAGCTATTTGTATTTCTTTTTAGAAGAAGTATCTTTTCAAATCACTTGCCCATTTTTTAAATGGGTTGTTTGTATTTTTATTTTTGAGGTGTAGAATATTTTTATATATGCTAGATATTAGGCTCCTATCAGGTGTATGATTACCAAATATTTTCTCCCATTCAGTAGGTTGCCTATTCTCTTTCTTGACAAATTCCTTTGATGTCCAAAAGTTTTTAATTTGAGGAGGTCCCAATTATCTGTTTTTTATTTCATTGCTTGTGCTTTGGGTGTGAAGTCCATAAAATCATTACCTAATACAAGATCCTGTAGATACAGCCCTGTATTATCTTCCAAAATCTTTATGGTCTTGGCAGTTATATTTATTTATTTTTTTTATTTTTATTTTTTATTTTTTTTCTCTTTTTATTTTATTTTATTTTATTTTATTTTATTCACTTTGTAATAATATTACATTAAAAATATATATATATGAGGTCCCATTGAACCCTACCTCCCCCACCCCACCTCTCCCCCCCCTCAGCAACACTCCCTCCCATCATCATGACACAGCCATTGCATTTGGCAAGTATATCTCTGGGCACCCCCGCACCCCATGGTCAACGGTTCACACCATGGCCCACACTCTCCCCCATTCCATCCAGTGGGCCCTGTGAGGATTTACAATGTCCGGTGATTGCCCCTGAAGCACCATCCAGGGCAGCTCCATGTCCCAAAGACGCCTCCACCTCTCATCTCTTCCTGCCTTTCCCCATACCCATCAGCCATCATGTCCACTTTTCTCAATCCAATGCCACCTTTTCTATGTGGACATTGAATTGGTTGTGTCCATTGCACCTCTATGTCAAGAGGAGGCTCAGATTCCACCTGGATGCTGGATACAATCCTCCCACTTTCAGTTGTAATCACTCTAGGCTCCATGGTGTGGTGGTTGTCCTTCTTCAACTCCATCTTAGCTGAGTGTGGTGAGCCCAATAAGTCAGACTGTAGGTGCTGGAGTCTGTTGAGGCTCAGGACCTGGCTATCACATTGTCAGTCCAGAGATTCAAATCCCCTAAATATATCTTAAACCCCGACACTAACTGCACCTCCAGCACATTAGCATGAAAGTCTTATGAAGAGAGATCCCATCTGAGTCCAGATTCGTCACACATGAACACTAGTTCCAAAGAGGGGCCATCTGACCTGGTAGTTAACCCCATCGGCCATGACCATAACTCCCATGGGTCTCTTTAGCCCTCGAAGGAACCGATATCTGGGGGTTGTATCTGCTTTATCTGTCTCTCAGACTCTGCTCAGTTGTGCATGAGGGCAATCCTTCTGACAGCCTCCAGACTCTTTTTTAGAGACTCGTAGCCATACAAACTCATTTCTCCTTTCCATTTCCCCCTTACATTAGGTCAAACAGCATTTTAAAGTCATGTTATTTTATGTAGACAGGGATATTCCGCTGATCCGCGTTGAACCTTCCGTATGAGGTCATTTTCCAGTTGCATCATCAGTTGGTAGTTGATAGTGATCCCTCGGTGCCAGGGAGACTCATCCCCGGGTGTCATGTCCCACGCTGGGGGGAAGGCATTGCATTTACATGCTGAGTTTGGCTTCGAGATGGCCACATTTGAGTAACATGAAGGCTGACAGGAGGAAATTCCCAGGCACAATGCTGCTCTAGGCCTTGTTCTTGTTTTAGGCTTATCAGCTCCCAAGCATAGTCATTAGCGTTATGGGCTCACTGTTGAACCCTCACTCCCTCCTGGTCCCCACTGCTGCACCAGGGAGACTGTCGCTGCTCCCCTAGGGACCATGACAGAGCACCACTGGCCAGGAGGCAGTTATATTTAGATCTTAGATCCATCTTGAGATAATTTTTGAATAAGGTGTGAGTTGGTGTTCCTGTATCATTCTTTGGATATGGACATCCAGTTTGCCAAGCACCATTTTTTTTGAAGCGGCTTTTCTCTCCCAGTTGAATGGGCATGGTGGCCTTGTTGAATATCAGTTGGCTGTGTAGGTGAGGATCTATATCAGAACTCTCAATTCAGTTCCATTGGTCAGTATGTCTATCCTTATGCCAATACCATGCAGTTTTGATCCCACCAGCATTTTAGTATGTTTTAAAGTCAAGTAGTGTGAGTCCTTAATTTCATTTTTCTTTTTCATATGTCTATGCTTATTCAGGGCTTCTTGCCCTTCCAAATTAATTTCATAGTTAACTTTTCTAATTCAGTAAAAAATGTTGTGGTAATTTTTATTGGGATTGCATTAAATCTGTAAATCAGTTTGGGTAGGACAGACATCTTAATGATGTTTAGTTTTCCCATCCATGAATAGGGAATAGTCCTCCATTTATTTAGATCTTCTTTGATTTCCTTTAATAGTTTTGTGTAGTTCTCTGAGTACAAGTGGTTTACCTCTTTAGTTAAATTTATGCCTAGGTATTTGACTCTTTAAATTGCTATTGTAAATTGTTCTTTTTTTCTTGATTTTTTCCCTCAGATTGCTCATCATTGGTGCACAGAAATGCTACTGATTTTTGCACATGAATCTTATAGTCTGCCACTTTACTGAATTCATTTATAAGCTACAGAAGCTTTGTTGTAGATTTCTTAGGGCATTCAGGGTATAGGATCATATTGCCTGCAAATAGTGAAATTTTTACTTCTTCTTTTCTAATCTGGACTCCTTTTATATCTTTTTCTTGCCTAAATGCTTGAGCAAATACTTCTACCACAATGTTAAATAAGAGTGGTGACAGTGGGCATCCTTTTCTTGTTCTAGATCTTAGAGAGAAAGCCTTTGGGATTTCACCATTGGAAAACTGTGGGATTTTTATATATTTTTTTTATCATGTTGAGGAAGTTTCCTATTTTTTGCAGTGTTTTTATTAGGAAAGGGTAATGTATTTTGTCAAATGCTTTTTCTGCATCTATAGAGATGATGATGTGATTTTTTTCATTTGATCTGTTTATGTGGTGCATTGCATTGATTGATTTTCTTATGTTGAAACATCCTTGCATACCAAGGATTAAACCCACTTGGTCATGGTGTATAATTCATTTGATATGTTGTTGAACCTTATTAGCATGGATTTTGTTGATTTTAGCATCTAGAATCATTAGAGAGATTTTCTATAGATTTCCTTCCACGTGACATCTTTGCTCATCTTTGGTATTAGAGTGATGTTGACATCATAGAATGAATTAGGCAAATTTCCCTCCACTTCTATTTTTTTTTTTGGAAGAGTTTAAGCAGGATTCATGTTAGTTCTTTCCAGAAAGTTTGGTGGAATTCACCTGTGAAGCCATCTGGTCCTGAGCTGTTCTTAGTTGGGAGTTTTTTGATGACTGCTTTTATCTCACTACTTGTGATTGTTCTGTTGAGCTCATCAATTTCTTCTTTCATCATTGTAGGCTGCTTATGTGTTTCTGGGAATTTGTCCATTTCCTCTAAATTACCCATTTTGTTGGCATACAGTTTCTCAAAGTATCCTCTTGTGTCAGTGGGGTCAGGGTCAATATCCCCTCCATTGTTTCTTATTTTATGTATTTGCACTTTCTTTCTCTTTTGCTTGTCTAGCTAAGGGTTTATCAATTTTATAGATCTTCTGGAAGAACCGCTTTTGATTTTATTTTTTATAGTGCTTTCTTATGTTCAATTTAATTTTGCTCTGCTCTGGTCTTTGCTATTTTCTTCTTTCTACTTTCTTTGGGATTAGTTTGTTGTTCTTTTTCTATTCCTCCAGATGTGCCATTAGGTCTTTGATTTTAGCTCCTTCTTCTTTTTTAATATAGGCATTTATAGCTATGAATTTCCTCTTAGTGCAGCTTTTGCTGCATTCCATAGACTTGGATACCTTGTGTTGTCATTCTCAAACATTTCAAGGTAGTTACTGATTTCTTTTGTGATTTTCTCCTTGATCCATTGATTATTTAATATGTGTTATTTAACTTCCATATGTTTGTGCCTAATCAGGTTTTCTGGCCTTTACTGATTTCCAGCTTCATTCAGTAGTGGTCAGAGATATTACTTTGTATAATTTCAATCTTTCTGGATTCATTGAGAGTTGATCTGTGGCCTAGTATTTGGTCTATCCTGGAGAATGATCCATGTGCACTCAAGAAGAATGCATACCCCACTGTATTTGGGTGTAATGTTCTGTATATGTCTATTAGGTCCAGATCCTCTAATGTATTATTCAAGGTCTTTGTTTCTTTATTGATTATTGGTTGAGATGTCCTCTCTAATGGTGATAATGGTGTATTAAAGTCCCCCAGTATAATTTTAGAAGCATCTATTTTTCCACTTAGTTTTTGGAATGTTTGCCTCATTATTTTGAGGTGCTCTGATTAGGTGCATAAATGTTTATGGTTGTTCTTTCTTCTTGACAATTTCCCCTTTTATTAATATATAGTCTCTTTCTTTGTCTCTTACAATAGTTTACATTAAAGTCTATTTTGTATGATATTAGTATAGCTGCACTTGCCCTTTTTTGGTTATTGTTTACATGCAAAATTGTTTTCCAACAATTCACTTTTAGCCTTTTTGTATCCATGTGTCTAAGGTGCATTTCTTGTAGACAGCATACAGATCAGTCATATTTTCTTATCTATTTTCCAATCTGTGTCTCTTGATTGGAGAGTTTAAGCCATTAACAGTGTTATTACTGTCAAGGAATTACTTATATTAGCTAAATTTTTTTTTAGGTTTATTATGCCATATACTGTTTCTATTTCTCTTTTTATCTTTTTAATTATTCTTAAGCTCTCCTCCAACTCTCTCTCTCCTGTTTTCTCCTTTCAACCTGCAGAATTCCCTTTAGTATTTCGTGAAAGGCAGGTTTCTTATTGACAAACTTTTAATTTCTGTTTATCTGTGAATATTTCGAACACTCCCTCATTTTTGAATGCCAGCTTTGTTGGATAGAGAATTCTTGGCTGGAAGTTATTTTCTTTTAGCACCTTAATTATGTCATACCACTGCCTTCTTGCCTCCATGATTTCAGATGAGAAATCAGCCCTAACCTTTTCAAGCTTCCCTTGTATGTGGTGGATCTGTTTTCTCTTGCTGCTTTCAGTATTCTCTCTTTGACTTGAGCATTGGACAGGTGATTATGTATATGTCTTAGTGTAGACCTGTTAGGATTTATACTTTTGCAGTGCACTGCACTTCTTGGACATGTACATCCATGTCCCTCAATAGAGTTGGGAAATATTCAGCCATTGTTTCCTCCAACACTCTTTCTCTGCCCCCTTTCCCTTCTCTTCTCCCTCTGTGATGCCTATAATGGCCATGTTTGTGTGTTTTGTGTTGTCATTCAAGTCCCTAAGTCCCTGCTAGATTTTTTCTATCTTTTCATCTATCTGTTCTACTATCCGTCTGATTTCAGATGTGCTATTCCACATTGCTGATTCTTTCCTCTGCCTGTTCAAATCTGCTGTAATGAGTTTCCAGTGTAGTTTTGATTTCTTGCATTGTGCCATTTATCACCATCCTATCAATTTCTTTATTTGTATGCTTATACTTTCTTCAGTATGTTCTCCTAGTGTCTTTTTAGTATCCTTAATCTCTTCCTTCAATTCATTAAGTTGATTCGTGATACTTGTTTGGATATCTCTGATTAGTTGTTCCATGTTCTGTATCTCCTCCTGTTTTGTAGTTAGTTCATTAAAATGGACCATGTCTTCCTGTTTCTTAATTATGGCTTGTAATTTTTTGATTGGTGTCTAGTCATCTGTTTATTTTGATGAATTTATTCAGTTGATTAGCTTCTCTTTCTGCTCTAGGATTTTATTTTGTTGTTGTTTTTGTGTGTGTGGTAAGGTTTCACTTTGACACTTCCTTCTTCTTATTCCATTTTCTTGCTGTTGCCTAGGTACCCTAAAAAAAAAAATTAGGACCAGAGAAAAGGAAAGAGATAAGAAGAGAAAAAGAACAATAGTAATAATAATAAAACAAAGGTAGAAGAGGAGCCATACAAAACCTAGGAAAAAATAATAAACATGATTTAAAAATCCTAAGAAGTATAGAAAAGTAAGATTAAAAAAGTGGAATAGAAAAAATGAAATGAGGAACAAAATAAAGAAATATATATAGAATGAATTAAAATGCCAGAATGATAAGAAGAGAAGAAAAGAAAAAACAGGGGAAAGAAAAGAAAAAGTAAAAACATATGGAAAGAAAACAGAAAAAAGAGGGATAGAGAAAAATAAAAATAAGAAAATGGAAGACCAAACAAAATGAGGTGCAGTGAATGAAAAAGAGCAGAAAACAGAAGATAAAATAATGAAGGAAAGAAAAGAAATGATATAGGTAGAAAAAGTCAGTAAAAGAAAAAAAAGGGTGTGGGGACAAAGAAAGGGGAAACACAGCAAACAAGAAACAAAACAGCAGCAGCAACAATAATAACAAAAGAAAAAACTGCCTTCCTTTTAGGCGCCTTAGGAGGTCCTCAGGCTGCTGGTGTTCATCAGTTAATCACCCTGCGCCTGCCCTCTGTAGGTAATGTGCCACGTTTTAGTGATTAAAATTTAAAAAAAAAATTAAGTAAAAAAGGGGAACCTTTTAAAACTATGGATCCAAGAAAGTTAAAAACAAACAGAATGTCTTTATGTTCCCTGTCATAAAGCACCAGCTGGATGTTTGATAAACAGACGGATCACTTACTTCATCTTCTTGGGAATTGAACCAGGGGTCTCAACTATGAAAGTCAGGAATTCCTCCACTGAGCTAAATTGTCTCCTTAGGTTAATTGGTCTTCAGACCTATCTACCCCCTTTCCCCTGTGCCCTTTCAGGCTTTTACAGTTTGCCAGAGTCCTGCTGATTAGGCACCTGTCCGTGCCCCCTCTCTAATCCAATTGCTTTCTCTCCCCTGGTTGGGGGAGCCGCTGGGCATGACAGGCTGTCTGAACAGACTCATGCCTCCCCTCTCCCCATCTGGTCAGGGTCCCTTTGGAGTTTCAAAGGGGGCTCAGCTGGCCAAACTCACAGCAAAGACACCACTCTCCACCCTCTGCCAGACCCCTCTTCCTCTCAGGGAATGCCGCTCCCAGTCCCTTGGCAGCAGCAGGCCGGGGCACGGAGGTTACTTGCCCTGAGGGTGGGGAGTATGTGCTGTTTCCAGCCACAGTGGTGAACAACCCATGGTTTTCGTTTGGCTGCTTTGACTTTCCACTACCCTCCTAGATGACTTGGAGCACCCTCCCTTTCTACATATATCCAAAGCACCTCATTTAGGTCCGTCCCTGCCTCATCTCCACCTTTTTTGTGAGAGGGTCAGTCTCTGCCTACTTACTCCATCACCATTTTCCTAGAAGTCCTCTCTGCATCTTTCTTGATCAGTCAAAAATCTGGATCTCTGACTTAAAATTATTTTGTATTTGTTTAATCCTAAAAATCTTAGCGTTTCAATTAGATAATAAATGTCACTGGGAAAAGCTGAGAGAATTTTTTCCAGTTTTATTACTGACCAGACCCTCTTATAATTGGTACAGTCTTTCTTTCCATTAGGGTAAGAAATTGCCAGATCCTGTCTGATCTCAATGGGATAAAAGCCATTCTTTGTAGATTTTATAGCTGGAAATCTTATCTCCATGATATACTCTAGATGAAGATATTCAAATGCTTAGAGGAATTGAAATGTTAGAGTGGACTTATGTAAGATTTTTTCACTCACCTGAAAATGTACAAGGGCACACTTTTCATCATGGCTGTGAGGAATAAATTTGTCAGAGCAGCTCCATCATCCCTAAAGACTCTGTGGTTGATCCTCTCTATAGGTCAAATATTACTGTGGGAACTGTTGCCACTGAACTTGGATCCTTAAACACAATAGGGCTGATCAGAAATGATTGGCAGAGCCATGTGGCAACACCTAATCACTGGGGCAAGGTATGGAATGTTGGGATATACATGCCTAAGTTAAAGGATAAGCTGTTGCTTCTCATCCCTCCTACAAATGAAAAGAAGGCACAACTTTAGTTGACATCTCTGAAGTTTGTAGACAAAATATTCCTCATCGGGGGTATGCTCTTCCAGCCCATTTACAGAGTAAGCTGAATTGTTAGTAGATTTAGTTGAGACTAGAAAAAGAGGATACTTTCTAGCAATTCCAGTCTCCTATGCAATCTTCTCTGCCATTTCAGCCATGAAATAAAGGAGACCCAAAGGTGTTAAAGTGACAGTGACAAAAAGAGATGCTGTTTGGAGCCTTTAGTTAGTGCCTATAGGAGCATCACAGTATAGATCCTCAGGATTTTGTAGCAACGCCCTGATATCCTCTAAAGGTATCTACTGTCTTTTTGAGAAAACTGCTTTTGGCATGCTCATGGGTCTCAGTAAAGGCTGAACACTTAACCACAGGCCACCAATATACCATGATGACCCTCATGAACTATTGTCTGACTAACCAAGACATAAGATTGGCGTGCACATCAGCACCTCATCATCAAATGGAAGTGCTTTTTATGAGTTTGGATTCAGCAGGCATGAAGGCAGAAGTAAGTTGAATGGCAAAATGGCACAGATGCCAATTGCACCTAGTCCTGCCACATTATCTTCTCTCTCACAGCCTAGAGCTATAATTCCTTGGGGAGTTCCTTAAAATCATTGCCTGAGGAAGAGAAAAGTCAGGCTTTGCTAACAGTTCTGTATATTATGCAGGTACCACCAGAAACTGGGCAGATGCAGCAGTACAACTCCTTATGGAATATCCCTGTATGTCAGTGGTAAATGAACATCTTACCAGTGGGCAGAACTTCTAGCAGTGTACCTGATTGTTTACTGTGTTGGATAGAAAAATAGTTGGAGGTACATTTGCATACTGAATCATGGACTGTGTCTAAGGGTTTGGCTGTATCTTCAGGGACTTGGAAGGGAAATGATTGGCAAATTGGTTACAAAGAGGTCTATGGTAGGGTTAGGTAGGTAGGCCTTTTTGAATGGGTGAAAATGAACAATATATATGTGTGTCCCATATGAATTCTCATTAGAGGTTGACCTCAGCAGAGCAGGATTTTAATAACTCAGTGAAAGGATACCCCATTCTGTGAATACAAGTTGGCCTCTTTCCCCAGCCAATCCTTTCATTACACAAGGATTCATGAACAAAGTAGCCATGGTGGTAAAGATGGGGCTTATGCCTGGGGACAGCCACATGGATTTTCACTCACAAAGACACACCTGGTTACAACCACTGCTGAGTGTCCAATCTGCCAACTGCAGAGACCATCACTCATTGCTCATATTGCACCTTTCCTAAAAGTGCTCAGCCTACCACCTGGTGGCAGATAGATTACATTAGACCACTTCCATTGTACAAAGGGAAGTGTTTTGTTCTTACTGGAATAGGATTTGGATATGGAATTATCTGTCCTGCATAAACTGTTACTACCAAAAGTATCATCTATGAGCTTTCAAAATGCCTTCTCCACCCTTACGGTTTCCTTACAGAATTCTTCCACAGTTAATGAAGTGTGGCATTGTATCTATGCCTGTGGAATTTACTGGTTCTACCATGTTCCCCATCATCCTGAAGCAACTGGATTAAAAGAATAGTAGAATGGCATTTGAGGATAAAGACTCAGTTATGGCATAAATTTGGGTGGCAATATCCTGTAGGGCTGGAACAATGTTCTACATGAGACTGCTTATGTTCCAAATCAGCATCCATTTTATGGTGCTGTATCTCTCACAGCCAGTATTCATGGGTCCAGGAATCAAGGTGTGGAAATGTGAATGTCACCACTCACTAAAATCCCTAGTCATCTACTAGAAAGCTTTGTTTCCTATCCCCATGAACCTTATGCTCTTGTGGTCTAGAGGTCTTAGTTTCAGTGGTAGGAGTGTTTCCACCAGGAGCCACAATAATGATTCCATTGAACTGGAAGTTAAGATGACCACCTTTCCACTTTGGGCTGCTCATGCCTTTGAATCAGTAGGCAAAGAAAGGCATTAGAGTAAAGATTGGGGTGTATTGTCCTCATTGCCAAGGTAGGAAAAGAAGCATATCCCTGTCATGTGCAAGATCTCTCTTAATGTAATTAATATAATTAGGACATTGCTTAATATACTGGTGACTTTTAATTAGATTCCATAGAAAACTATAACAACAGAATCCAGGCAAGATTATTGGTGGCCATATATTCTTTACTCTACAGGTCTGCTTATCCTACTACGTTCAGATCCCTTGAAGACAGTGATCATAACAAACCCATTCTCTTGCAATATAATATAATCAGTAATGTCGCTTATATGTACAGGTTACATGAACAGGTTTCTTGTACTCTGTTGTGCCAGTTGTTACTATTAAAGAAGAAAGCTTAAGATATAAAGATGAAAGTACTGTTTCATTAAAATTATCTATCATATCTCACTTGAACGTGACAAAAATAAATCCATAAACAGTTACGGATTTTTGTATAAAAACACTGCATTTTCTGCTTGAGGAAGAAAAAGGAAAAAATGTGGTAATACAATTCACTTTCATTTCAATTTTATAATGTTATATTGAGAATTGTTTAAGACTATATTTCAAATATCATTTTTGATTATAAAATGTTCATGTAAAACTTTTCCCTTAAAGTACTGGGAGACTCTAACATTTCTTAAAATCTGTGTTCCTTTGGAAAAATCATCTTGTTACCATGACAGTTTTTAAAGAAGTATTATTTTCTAATTTAAATAAATTGGTCATTATATATTATGTGCATTTATATCAACACTGTTTTTCCAGCACACATTCCTTTTTATAATGTCAATGAAAATAGACAGAGATGCTATTGGCATATAGGGGTGCTTAGTAAACACACATCTATTAATTAACAAATTAATTTTAAAAGTAGGGCATTGGGAAAATTCGGTTTTAAAATATAACAAATAAGCCCTGGTTTTCAAAGATAAATTGTTTTAAAATATTTTTTATCATCTGCAATATTAGACTTTGTAGTTATTATTAATGAAAATATTAAGGGATATTTTGACATTGGGACATTATTTCATTACTTTATACCTTAGCATATTCTCACCTATAAAAAGCAGAATCTTAGTTCATTTCTACAGTGTTTTCAGGCCTTAACTTCTATGACATTAAAATGAACAAAATATAGAATGCTCGGAGGGGAGGGTCTGATGCAGGACGGGCTCCTGGGGAATGTCTAAATGCTCATTCTGCCAGAGTGGGTGACACCATGGGGTAGAAACCCAAGTAGTGAGAGTGGGGGTGGACCCACATCCTGGGGAGGACTAATGCCATCCAATAGAGGGAACTGTATCCCTCGAGAGAAAGGGTGGCTCCCAGGGCATTGGGGCAGTTGAGCAAGTTAGGCCCTGAACACTATTCCATCTATCTCTGGAAGTGGCTCCTCAGGAAACGGAGGTTGGCTATCACTGAGGGCACTAAGGTGGAAGGGAAAATGGACGTTAAATGTGTGGAACCAAAGTAAATGGGGGGTAAGAGAGGAGTTTCTTGAGAGTACACAAGGATGGATATAAAACATGTAATATTACACCATAACATATAGGAGATGACAGACTGATAATGTAAACCATAATGTAAAACATAGGATAACTAAAAATGTAAAGAACTGTGTATCCTAAAGTATGCACCATAATGTAAATACAGATGTCACCTTGTTAGAAAGCTAATGTCTCAGACTCTGTACATCACTTTAAGTAAATATGATATGAATAGGGCGTAAGAGTATCACTGTGGAAGGGAAAAGGTTTTCTGGTGGATGTGTGGGAGTGCTGTATATTATATATATACATTGCTGTGGTCTAGGACTCCTGTGAAGAAAAGCTGAATAATTAGGGGGGGGGGGGGGGAAAAAAAAATAGGATGTGGAATTTTTTCAAGTCAACATTCCTTAAGTTCTTTATCTAACTTTATCCAAGTTCTTTATCTATCCGTTAAACCCATCGCTATATGCCATTCCCTAGTAAGGGACCACGACATTATATTGGGCCTCAAATTTCGGGGAGTTCTGGATCACAGAGTGTTTCAACAATGGCAATGGAGAGATACTGGTATGGGATACCAATGACAAGTGATATATGGCTGACAGGGAGCTGTACAGAACATATGTCCAGGGTGCATGGCAATGATTGGATATACTCATAGCGGCAACAATTAAAAACCACAGCAGGGGGGGTACTGGGTTTCTGGCCAGTGGTGCTCTGTCGTGGTCCCCAGGGGAACAGCGACAGTCTCCCAGGTACAGCGGAGGGGACCGGGAGGAAGTGAGGGTTCAACAGTGAGCCCCTGATGCTAATGACTATGTTTGTGAGCTGATAAACCTAAAATAAGAACAAGGCATAGAGCAACATTGTGCCTGGGAATTTCCTCCTGTCAGCCTTCATGTTACTCAAATGTGGCCAGTCTCGAAGCCAAACTCAGCATGTAAATGCAATGCCTTCCCTCCAGCGTGGGACATGACACCCGGGGATGAGCCTCCCTGGCAACGAGGGACCACTATCAAATACCAACTGATGATGCAACTGGAAAAGGACCTTATATGGAAGATTCAATGCGGATCAGCAGAATATCAATGTCTACATAAAATAACATGACTTTAAAATGCTGTTTGACCTAAAGTAAGGGGGAAATGGAAAGGAGAAATGAGTTTATATGGCTACGAGTTTCTAAAAAAGAGTCTGGAGGCTGGCAGAAGGATTGCCCTCATGCACAACTGAGCAGAGTCAGAGAGACAGATAAAGCAGATACAACCCCCAGATATTGGTTCCTATGAAGGCTAAAGAGACCCATGAGAGTTATGGTCATGGCCGATGGGGTTGACTACCAGGGCAGATGGCCCCTCTTTGGAAACGGTGTTTATGTGTGATGAATCTGGACTCAGATGGGATCTCCCTTCATAAGGCTTTCATGCTAATGTGATAGAGGTGCAGTTAACGTTGGGGTTTAAGATAGATTTAGGGGATTTGAATCTCTGGACCGACAATGTGATAACCAGGTCCTGAGCCTCAACAGACTCCAGCACCTACAATCTGATTTATTGGACTTACCACACTCAGCTAAGATGGAGTTGAAGAAGGACAATCACCACACCATGGAGCCTAGAGTGATTACAACCGAAAATGGGAGGATTGCATCCAGCATCCATGTGGAATCTGAGCCTCCTCTTGACATAGAGGTGCAATGGACACTACCAATCCAATGTCCACAAAGAAGAGGTGGCATTGGATTGGGAAAAGTGGACATGGTGGACGATGGGTGTGGGGAAAGGCAGGAAGAGATGAGAGGTGGAGGCGTCTTTGGGTCATGGAGCTGCCCTGGATGGTGCCTCAGAGGTAATCACTGGACATTGTAAATCCTCACAGGGCCCACTGGATGGAATGGAGGCGAGTATGGACCATGATGTGGACCATTGTCTATGAGGTGCAGAGGTGCCCAAAGATGTACTTACCAAATCCGATGGATATGTCATGATGATGGGAACGAGTGTTGTTGGGGGGGGGAGAGGGAGGGGGGGGTGGGGATGAATGGGACCTCACATATATATTTTTAATGTAATATTATTACAAAGTCAATAAAAAAAAAGAAAAGAAAAAATAAAAAAAAAATTAATATGAATGGAGTTAATAGTTCTAAGAGTTATATCAGTTATATCAAAATGAGTTATATCAGTTATATCAAAATGGGAGAATCCATATTGCATCAAAGTTGCTCTGCAAGAGCTTTGGTGCCTAATGTCTAAAGAAAATATGAAACTCCCTCAGCCACCTGAAGGTCACTGTTACAGTAATTAAGCAAAAAGAAAAACCACAGGCCCTCCCCCCTCACCATTTGATTTAAGTAGTCTTCATTTTCCACAGAGTAAATTTTCTGGATACTTCTTGTAGCCTTCAAGGTACTGGAAAGGAAACTCCCATTCAAAGGTATCTTAAGATACTGCCAATTTTTTGTCCATTTGAAATATATAAGTTGTGCTCTAACAAATCATTCTGTGAAGTGTAATTACAGTCCAAGTATTTGAACTTCTGGGAGCAAGAAAGTATATTTAAATTGGTTCCCATCATAACTGGTGGGGCACATCTAACCCCACTGTGAAGAGACACATCACACAATTATCTTGCTGCTGATTACTTGGCCTGTGGTCTCTGCCTCTCTGCCTTCTCCCTCATCTCTTCCCTCTGCCTTTCTCCTTCCTTCCCTCCCTGCAACAGCCCTCCAGATTGGGAGAGTTTATTAGACTAGATGTGAAGGTTCAGGTCGCAGCCTGTGGGACTACTCCTGGGTGTCTGTGGGTGCTTCATCTGCATCCCCTAGTTTCTTTTTTTTTAAGTCTTAAATGACTCCTCCCTTCCAAACCATCAACAAATGCCCCCCAACCCCATCAACTACCACCCTTGTCCAAAGAATAGATTGAAACCCCTTTTGCTCCCCTCTGAAATTCACTTTTGGTGAGGAATCCTTTCAGGACTTTCCCCATATCTTTCCTCCACACACCTTTATTGAGGGGTGCTGCTTTTTCCTTCCTCCTCCTGAAGTCCCTTCCTGCACCACCACTACCCAACACTTTTCTGTGACTCTGTGACGTTTGCTTTAGCCAGAAGCCATCAGGTAAGGCTGGAAAGAGTCTCTGACCTCCCTCATTTAGTTTTGGAACCACATTTCTTTACTCTACACCAGCCTGGGAAATGAAAATTGGGTCCTCAGCCCTGCCACCCCCTGCTTTCATGTTTTGGCTCAGGTTGGTGAAAAGAACAGTCACCAGGGTTATGTAGACCTGCCAGCTCTCACCAAGTCCTTGGTGGTTAAACTTGGAGAAAAGCCACATGAAGACACTTGTAAGCACACACAATCCCTCTGAATGAATTGTTTTCTTTTTGTTGTAATTGCTTTTGTTTTTAATTGCAGAAGTTTTAAACAAACAGGGCTGTCATTTGGTCGTCTGTGCAATCCACTTGGGTCCAGTTTGGAATCTGACAACTGGAACAAAAGAAGCTTAAGTTGGGCGCACATTTTGGTGTTGGTGCTCCTGCCTCTCATGATCCTCAGCAGGGATTAAGAAACAAGTCGGTGTGCACGGCAGATCCCTGGGATTGGGGGGTTGGATATCCTGGCAAATGGCTGCATCTTTTCACTTCTCTGTTCAAGACTACTAGATGCTAACATGTGGCTGCATACTGGAAAAAAAAAGCAATTCATTGTGTCCTAAAATAAAAAAAGGAAAAGGAAGATCTTGCTTTTTATTATTATTCAATTTAAAATATACTATTAGAATACCAAATGGGTTAGATGATTTATTTCAAGCTAGAACAATGGTCATGTAGCTTCTTATAGGTCTGCTTAACCCACTAGATTCAGATCTCCTCAAGATAGCAATTGTGACTACCACATTCTCTTGCAGATAATAGATACTCAGAAATGTTGCTAATAATACTAATGGATACGAACATATTTTAGGAATTCTAAGGTGCTGTTAGTTGTTACTATTAAAGAAAGAAAACATAGGAAATGAAGATAAAAGGACCATTTCTCTAAGATTATCTCACTCTAATCCATATTTTATTCCTCCATCCTGTGGACCCTGGGATGATGATGTCCACTCCACCTCTAAATTGAGAGGAGGCTTAGATCTCACATGGCTGATGAATACGATGCTCCTGCTTGCAGTTGTAGGCACTCTCAGTTCACTGGTGTGGTGGTTGACCATCTTCACCTCCCTGTTGGACTTACCTGGACCTGGGTAAGTCCAACAAACCAGAGAGTAGGTGTTGCAACTCTGCTGAGGCTAAGGGTCCAGCTGGCACATGGTCAGTCCAGAGATTCAAGTCTTCTGAATATAAACCAACCCCAGCACCAACCACAGGTTCAGTAAAAGTGACAGAAGAGGCATGTGTAGAAAGGTCACATCTGAGTCCAACTCTATCACATTCAGGAGCACCAATTCCAAAATAGAGCCTACTGACAAGGCACTGAACTCCAGAGCCATCTGCCATGACAAGAGAACCTGTGTGCCTTGGTAGCCTAAGGAGCGCCAGTACCTGTGTTGTATCTACTTTGGGTGTCTCTGGAATCCTGCTGAGATGTGTGTAAGCATGACCCGTCTAATGACCTCCTGACTCATTTTAAAGTTTCTTAGCCATATAAACTCATTTGTCTTTACCATTTCCCCCTTTTATTCTATGTTTTTTTATAGTTGCTTTACTAGTTTGTGATTGGTAGTAATCCCTCAGTGCCAGAGAGGCTCATCCCTGGGAGTCATGTCCCATGCTGGGGGGAAGGTAATGCATTTACATGCTGAGTTTGGCTTATGGAGTGGCCACATTTGAGCAACATGGAGGCTCTCAGGAGGTAACTCTTAGGCACACTGCAGCTCTAGGTCTAGTTGAAATTTCAGGTCCACAGGCACATAAGAATAGTTATCAGCATCAAGGGCTCATCAATGGGCCATCCTTCATTACTGGTCTTTACCCTTGCACTTGGAGGATTGTTCTTTTTCCATTGCATAATGTGACAGAGCTCCCCTGGCTAGGAACTCAGCATTCCCTCAGTTGTCTTTTGTAACTTTACCTATGATGAAAATACCCAATGAAAAACTGAACATTTTTATATACCCTATATAAGTGCTCTGGAGAATTTCCCCCAACCATGTTTCCCCCAACAATAATACCCCACACTAGGCTTCCTCCCCTGTCATAGTTGAATCCTTCTGTGATCCAAATCTTCTTCAAATTTAAAGCCTAATATATTGCCAAATTCCATTAGTAGGAAAATGAAATAACAATGATAGGATTAAAGATTAGAAATAGAATATATACTAATTCAGAAAAACTAAAATAAAGTAAAAAATAAGTCAGGGTATTAAAAAATGAAAAATAGTACAAAACTTTGATTCGGCCGAACAATTTTATAAACCAATTCAAGGTGATGAAGGAAAATATGCTTAAAGAGATAAAGGATATTAAGAAGACACTAGCTGAACATAAAGAAGAATTTTAAAGTATGAAAGTGTAAACTTATGGGGCTGAGTCATGATAGAAGATGCTAAAATACACTAGAGGCCTAGGGAAGCAGATTTGAACAGGCAAAACTAGAATATAGCACATTCAAAATCTTAAAGCCAGAAGAACAAATAGAGAAAAGAATGGATAAACAATAAAAAAACTGAACAGCATTTCAGGGAATTGAATGAAGTACACAAATACATGTGTCTTGGATGTCCCAGAAGGAGAAGACAGGGGAAAGGGGCAGAAAGAATATTTAAGGAAATAATGACAGAAAATATCCCAACTCATATGAAAGACAAATATACATGGCCATGAAGCACAATGTACTTCAATCATAATAAATCGCAATAGACCAATGCTGAAACATATATTAATCAGAATGCCAAATGCCAAAGACAGAGAATCCTGAAAGCAGCAACAAAAAAGTGATTCATTACATACAAGGTAACTTCAATAAGATTAAGTGCTGATTTCTCATCAGAAATTATGGAGTCAAGAAGGTAGGAGTATGATTTATTTAAGGTACTGAAAGAGAAAAACTTCCAGCCAATAATTATTTATCTGGAAAAACTGTTGAAAATGAGGAAGATTTTTAAATATTCAAAGATAAACAGAAATTGATGGTATTAATCAACAAGAGACCTGCCCTAGAAGAAATAATAAAGAGAGGTCTACAGGTTGAAAGGGAAAGACAAGAGGGAGAGACTTGGAGGAGAGTGTAGATAATTGAAGATTATCAATAAGGGTAGCTAAAAGGATAAAAAGAGATGAAAAGAGATATATGCATATAAAAATCAAAGGATAAAATGGTTGAAGTAAGTACTGATTTTATAGCAATAACAATGAATGCTAATGGATTAAACTCTCCAAACAAAATACATGGATTGGCAGAAGGGATAAAGCAACTATGGTCCACCCATATGCTGTTTAAATTGAAAGCAAAAAGTTTGAAAAAGTCATTCCATACAAACAGTAATCATAAAACAGAACTGGGGTAACTGTATTAATATAGAAGAAATAGACTGACTATAAATGTAAAACTATTATAAGATACAAAGAAGGGCACTATGTATTAATAAAAGGGGTGATCCACCAAGAAAAAATAACAATCATAAATATTTATACCCCTAGCCATGGTGCTCCAAAATATAGGAGGGAAACGCTGACAAAACTGAAGGGAGAAATAGATGCCTCTTCAATAGTTGTTGTAGAATTTAATACACCACTCTCAGCAATAAATAGACCTTCTAGATAGAATATCAATAAGGAAACACAGAACTTGAATAATATGATAAATCAACTAGCCTAATAGATATACAGAGAACATTGCACCCCAAAACAATAGGATATACATTCTTCTTAACTGTTCATGGATCATTCTCCAGGATAGACTATTGTTGGGTCACAAAAAAAGTCTCAAAATTTTAAAAAGATTGAAATTATACAAAGCACATTTTTCTGACAGAATGGAATGAAGCTGGAAATCAATAACAGATGGAGAAAGAGAAAATTCACAAATATATGGAAGTTAAAGGACACTCTCTTAAACAATCAGTAGGCAAGAGAAATCAGTAAATACCTCAAGGTGAATGAAAACAAGAATAAAATATATCAGAAAATATGGAATGCAGCAAAAACAGTGCTGAGAGGGAATTTTATAACCTAAACACCTACATTAAAAAAGAAGAAAGAGCTGAAACAAAGACCCCCACTGCACACCTGGAGGAACTGGAAAAAGAACAGCAAACTAATCCCAAAGAAAGCAAAATGGAAGAAATAATAACAATTAGAGCAGAAATAAATGAAATAAAGAATAAAAACAATAGAGAAAATTAACAAACCAAAAGTTGATTCTTTGAGAAGACCAATAAAATTTACCAACTTAGCTATATTGACAATGGAAAACAGAGAAGATGCAAATAAATGAAATGAGAAGTGAGAGGGTGAACATTATACTGAACCCACAGAAATAAAAAGGATCGTAAGAAGGTAAAATGAACAACTGTATGACAACAAATTAGATAAAATGGACAAGTTCCTAGAAACATGTGAGCAATCTATACTGGCTCTAGAAGAAATAAATGAACTTAACTGACCAATTATAAGTAAAGACATTGAATCAATCATCAAAATTCTCCCACAGAGAAAAGCCTGGTACCAGACTTCCTCATAGATGAATTTTACCATTCATTCCAAGAAGAAGTAATACCAATCTTGTTCAAACTCTTCCAAAACCTTGAAAAGGAAGGAACATCACCCTAATACCAAAGCCAGATAAAGATAATGCAAGAAAAGAAAATTACAGACGGATTTTTCTTACAGATACAAAAATCCTCTACAAAATACTTGCAAATAGAATCAAACAACACATTAAAATCATGTTCAAGTGGGTTTCATCTCAGGGGTTCAAAGGTGATTCAACACAAGAAAATCAATTAATGTAATACATCACATTAACAAATCAAAGGAGAAAAATCACTTGATCATCTCAATTGACACAGAAGAGCCATTAGACAAAACTCTAGCACCATTCACTGATAAAAATACTTTGAAAAATAGGAATAGAAAGAAACTTCCTGAACATGATAAAAAGCATATATGAAAATTCCACAGCAAACATCATACAAAATAAGAAAACACTGAAAACTTTCCCTCTAAGATCTGGAACAACACAAGGATGTCCACTGTTACCACTGTTATTCAATATCACACAGAAATTAGGCAAGAAAAGTTAGGCAAGAAAAAGAAATAAAAGTCATCCAAATTGGAAAGGATGGAGTGAAACTTTAACTATTTACAGATGACATGATCCTATATATAGAAAGTCTTGAAAAATCTACAACAAACATATTACACTGAATAAAGGAGTTTAGTAAAGTTTAGGAATAAAAGATCAACATGCATAAATCAGCAGTGTCTCTGTACACCAGTAATTAGCAATCTGAGAAGGAAATCAAGAAAAAAAATTATTTACAATTCCATTTACAACTAAAAGAATCAAATATCTAGGAATAAATTTAACCAAGGTTGTAGAGGACCTGCACACAGAAAGCTACTAAACATTGGTAAAAGAAAATAAGATCTAAACAAATGAAAGTACATCCTGTCTTCATGGATTGGAAGACAAAATAACATTAAGATATCAATTCTATCCAAATTGATTTATAGATTCAACACAACCTGAATCTAAATTTCAACATCCTACTTTTCACAAATGATAAAACTCAATAATCAAATTATTTGGAAGGTTAATTTATCCCCAAATAACCAAAAATACCTTGAAAAAGAAGACTCAAGTAGGAAGACTCACAATCTCTGATTTTAAATCATATTACAAAGCTACAGTGTTAGAACAGCATGGTACTGGCATGCATATAGCTATAGTGGCCAATGGAAGCAAATTGAGAGTTCAAAATAGACCCTCAATTGATTTTTTACAAGGCTGCCAAGTCCAGTCAACTGGGAAAGAATAGTGTCATCAACAATGGTTCTGAGAGAACTGGATATCAATATCCAAAAGAATGAAAGAAGACCTCTATCACATAGCACATATAAAAAGTAACTAAAAATGGATCAAACACCTAAATATAACAGCCAAGACCAAAAAACTCAAAGAAGAAAATGGATATGCATCTTTAAGTTCCTATGGTAAGTCATGGTTCTTAGACTTTACACCCAATGCAAAAGCAACAAAAGAAAAAATAGACAAATGGGACCTCCTCAAAATTAAAAAAAAATTGTGCTTCAAAGGACTTTGTCAAAAAATGAAAAGACAGCCTACTTATGGGTGAAAATATTTGGAAAAACATATCTGATAAGGGATTAATATCCAAAATATAAAAAGAAATCATACACTCAATAATAAAAATACAAATAACCCAATGAAAAGATGGACAACAAACTTGAATAAACATTTCTCCAAAGAGGATATACAAATGACTCTTTTTTTAGCACATGAAAAGATGCTCAACATCACTAGCTATTAAGGAAATGCAAATCAAAACCATAATAAGATATCATTTCACACCTACTAGAATGACCATTATGAAAAAAAAAAAAACAGATAAATTCAAGTGTTGCAAAGCATGTGGGGAAATAGCAACATTCATTGACAGCTGGCGTTAATGTAAAATAGTGCATCTGCTGTGGAAGACAACTTAGTACTTCCTCAGGAAATTAAATATAGAATTGCTATATGATGCAAATAATGCTAAATACCATGTTAGACCTCAAGGTTAAAGATGATTCAGCTCTAAAGTGTTACCCTTTCAGAGGTACAGAAGAAAACTAATTCCAAAAAAAGGTCCTTTAGGCAGCCAACTTTGGGGGGAATTTGGTGGTCTCTCTAGAGAGGTCAGATTTTTTTAATCTAGAAGTGGCTGAAGTGGAAAGCTGATGATGTGTAGGAGCTTTGTAAATTCCTACTGAGTAAATGAAAGAAATTATGATTTCCTGAGAATTAAACTCAGGTTTCCTAACTCCAGTTGCAGAGAGGCTCGTTGCTTGATGGTGTTTATAAACTTATCTCAAAGGGACTTTTTAAGATAGATCTTCATGATCTGTTTCTATCCCAGTCCATCAACTCTTTTACACCAAAAGTAGTCTTCAGGGCTTGGTAGCTTTTTCTTTTGTTCCATTTTGGGGTGGATAAGTTAAATGTGATAAAGTCAATAGGTCAAGACTTAATTCCCTCTTGGCTTGTGGTTTTGTGCCCTTGCACCAGAGTATGAAATAGCTTCCAAGAGCTCCAGCTGCAAGAAAAAATGGGAAGAGTCTTTGTGACTATTATCACATGGTGACAACACTTGGAATCTAAATTGGACTTCTGTTGTTTTTTCAACATTCATTTTATTTTTAGCACTTTAATGGGTATATTTTTGAGTTTTCCATTTTGTATGGAATTAGATCATCCCTTTCAAATGGTGTAATTAATATAAAAAATAAATAAAACATTTAAACATTAAAAAAAAAGAATTACCATATGATCTGGCAATTCCACTACTAAGTATATACTCAGAAGAACACAAAGCAAGGATGTAAACAGATGTTTTGCACACCAGTGTTCATAACAGCATATTAACTGTGCTGAATTATGTTTGTGAATGTGGCTGAAAGGGGAAGTTTTGGGTCTGGTATATTACAGGAAGGAAAACTAGAGGCTAAAACATGATACTTCATAAAACAATGAATTCTGTTGTATACGATGACTGTGGTTAATGGTACAAATAAAAGAAGGTTCTTTCATGAGCTAAAAGGAATGTACATCACTATTACAAGGACTTAATAATAAGGTGTTATATGGAAAAATATACCTACTGCAAACTATGGACCACATTCAACAGTAATATTTTAATGTTCTTTCATCAATTGTAACAAAAGTACCACTACAAGGCTAAGTGTCAACAATAGGGGATATATGGTAATGTTGTACTTTTCATAACTTTTATGTAAACCTTCAACTTCTCTAATTAAAATAAACTTATAATAAAAAACAAATATTATGCTAAGAGAAAGAAACCAGATACAAAGCACTACGTTTGGTATAATTTGATTTGTATAAAATATAAACACAAATAAATCTAAAGAGACAGAACAGGATTCCTGTCTATGGAGGGCTGGGGATAGATAAAGGGATTGACACTTGATTGCTAAGGGGTATGCAGTTTTTCTTTTTGGGGAAATGAAAATGTTCTAAAATTGATTGTGAAGATGAATGCACAGCTCTGTGATTATATGCTTTGAAACAAAAAAAAACCATTAAGCAACTTTGTAACATGCCTCAGTATATACTCATCTACAGAAAGTGGAATCTAACTTTATTTCTACAGTTTTCAGTTCTAAAGTTCTATGATATTAACATACAAAAAGTGTAAAATATAAAACTCTCCAGAAATATTGAAATTTGTGTTCCTTTAAATAAACTTGTTGTTTTGGAATGATTTTTGATTTAAAAACAAATTGCAAAGATACTACCAAGAGTATCTGTATTGTTATGCAGGTTATAGGTTTTGTAATAGTTATTTAATATTATTGTGTGACTTTGAAGTCTTATTTCACTTGATACTTCAACTTCTTTATAGAAAGGGAAGTTTTGCTATATATATATTTTTTCTATTAAAAGAAACTTAGATTGCATATATGTTACACAAAAAATATAGGGGATTCCCATATGCCCCACTCCCTAGCCCTCCCACATTTTTCCACAACAATGTCATTCATTAGTGTGGTACATTTGCCACAATTGATGAACACAACTTGGAGCATTGCCACTAAGTATGGATTATAGTTTACATTGTAGTTTACACTCCCACACATTTTTGCAAGTTATTACAAGATATACAAATGGCCTGTGTTTGTCATTGCAATGTCATTCAAGATAATTTGCAAGTCCCAATGACCCCAAAGTACACCTATTTTTCCCTCTCCCTCCCCTCAGAACCTCCAGTGCCCACTGCCTCCACATTCATGATAAAAGTTCTTCCTTTGCTAGGATCACAATAAGTCTAAAGTAAAACAACAACAAGTCTACTCTAGTCCATCATCCATTCCCCAATCCTGAGGATTCTGTGATGGTGATGCCCACTGTAGCAATTTGATATAATTGATGAATTCCAAAAAGAAATATTGGATTATGCTTATAATCTGATCCATACCTGGGCATGATTGAGTTATGATTAGGGCTTTGCATCCCCACCCCTTGGTAAGTGGGGACTCACAGATAAAAGGCATGGTGAAGAAAAGAGTCGGGGATTTCTGATGTTAGAGTTTGATGCTGAAGACCTGGGAAGTCAGCACACAGAGGAAAGAGAAGCCAGCTCCAGGAAGGAAGGAATCTTGAACCCAGAGTAAAGTAAGCCCCAGGATCATAGGAACCCTGGAAGCATGAACCTTTGCAGATGTCAGCAGCCATCTTGCTTCAAATAAACTTTGGTGAGGGAAGTAACTTATGTTTTATGACCTGGTATCTGTAAGCTCCTACCCCAATAAATACCCTTTATAAAAACCAACCAATTTCTGGTATTTTGCATCAGCATCCCTTTGGCTGACTAATACACCCACTCAACCTCTAATTGAGAGGGGGCTTAGATCCCATGGAGCAGATGGATGGGACTTTCTTGCTTGCAGTTGCAGACTCTCTCTATTTTTAAAAATGGTCATTGTCAGTCATCATCTCCTTGTTAGTTGTCCTGGGTGAGTCCAATAAACTGGAAAGTAGGTGTTGCACATCTGTTGAGATTCAGGACCCAACTGGCACATGGACAGCCCAAAGATTTAAGACTCTTGGACATATAACTATCAACTCCAGTACTAATTATAGGTTCAAATAAAGGAGAAGCAGAGCCATGTACATGGAAAACACAACTGAATCCAACTGTATCACACTGGGGAGCATAAATTCCAAAATAAGGGCCACTGGCAGAGTGCCAAACTCCTGACATGTCTGACCTGACTATAGTATCCAGATGTCTCCAGAGCCCTCAGGAGCCCTGCTATTTGAGGTAGTATTTACTTTGGCAGTCAATGAGTTCCTGCTGAGATGTGCATAAGGGTAACCTCTGAAATGACCTGACTCCCTTAGAAATCTCTTATTCATATAAACTCATTTGTCTTTACCATTTCCCCCTTTTGGTTGAGGTCTTTTTCCAGTTGACTGCTAGTTGAAGCTTGGTAGTAATCCCTTGGTGCCAGGGAGGCTCATCCCCGGGAGTCATGTTCCATGCTGCAGGTAAAGTAATGCATTTTTTAAAAAGATTTGTTTTATTTATTTCTCTTCCCTTCCCCTAACTGTCTGGTCTGTGTCCACTCGTTGTGTGTTCTTCTGTGTCCACTTGCATTATCTGGTGACACTGGGAAATTGTGCCTCTTTTTTGTTGAGTCATCTTGCCACATCCACTCTCCGTGTGTGCAGTGCCACTTCTGGGCAGACTGTACTTTTTTCACATGGGGCAGCTCTCCTTGAGGGGCACACTCCTTGCACATGGGGCACCCCTATGTGGGGGTGCCCCTGCATGGCATGACACTCCTTGCATGCAGCAGAACTGTGCAAGGGCCAGCTTACCACATGGGTCAGGAGGCCCTGGTGAATGAACTCTGGATGCTCCATATGGTAGATGGATGCTCTATCAGTTGAGCCATGTCTGCTTCCTGGTAATGCATTTGTATGCTGAGTTTTGGCTTAGAGAGAGGATACATTTGAGCAACAAGGAGGCTCTCAGAAGGTAATGCTTAGGAACTCTATAATACTACATTGTTTCAATTTCAGAAGTAAAGATTCATAAGTACAATCATCACAATCAAAGGCCCATCAAGGGCCATCTTCCTTCAGTCGTCACTGCCCTGTACTCTGGGGATTCTTGTTGTTCCATTAGAGAATGTAGCAGAGTTCTCCAGGATGGGAATTCAATATTTCTTTGGTTATTGTGTGGATCTCCACCCACTATGACAATGCCCCATGAATACTTGAACACATTCATATGCCTTAAAGGTATGCCTGAGGTGAACCTCCTCCCATGCCTCCCCTATCTCTGATATCCCATACCAATGATCCTCCCTTGCCACAGTTGTAACCCTTCCATGATCCAAAACTTCCTCAAAATTGAAGCCAACAAAATAACCAAACACAATTAGTAGGAAAATGATCTAACAATGATGGTTTTTAAAATAACAAAATATGAAAAAAATTTAAAAGTTTGTAATAATATAAAATTAAATTTTTTTTAACATTATACCTTTCATCACTCTAAGATCTTTTGTCTTGTATGTACCGTAATATTTGCTTCCATTTATTTGCCCAATGTCTTTTTTTTTTTTCCATTTTGTCTTTAAAGAAGCTTTAGGTTACAGAAAAGTCATGTACAGAATATAGGTAATTCCCATATTCCCAACATCCTCTCCCTTTCCCCCTTTCTTCTATTAATAACATTTTACATGTGGATGGTACATTTGTTACAATTGATGGACAATTACTGAAACATTGCTACAAACCATGGACAATCGTTTGCATTGTGGTTTACATTTTCAGCCATACGCTTTTACAGATTTTAAGGAAGTTTGATGTTCTGTATCCATCCTTGCAAGATGATGTATAATAATTCCATTGCCCCCAAAATACCCCCTATTCCATCTGTTCTATTCCTCCCTCCCTCTCCCCTCGGGACCCAAGGTAACCACCAAGATTAAATCATTGAAGGACCAGATTCATAGTTATTTGCAACAACATTGAGGGTTTAACATATTGGCCTGTCCTTCTCTATTAGGCACTGCCTATGCTCTCAAAAGACTCCTGCCCCTCTATTTGAGATCATAGCAGTACTGCCCAGGATGGGAGTCCAACACTTTCCCACTCATTATGTGAGTCTCCATTCCCTGGACAACACACTATGACAAGATGAATGCTACACACTCCCTAGAAGCCTGGCCCAGGTATGACCTGTCCTGTATGTGTCCCACATCCAACATCCCAAACCAGTAACTTTCCCCTGCCATATTTGCCAAAAGAACATTCCCAGTGTTGTAGTTTCAACCAATACCAGCAAATCTCCAGAGTTCACCTGCTCCCTCCCCCAACACTCACCCCATTTCCAGGGACTGTCTAACACCCTACCCCCATCACAGTACAGCATGGCCCAGCCCAATGGCATCACTACACCACTGTTATGCCCATCCACAGCACAACTACACTGTTCCACCTTATTATAGATTTTACACATATGGGAATTAACTCACAACCTTCTCCTCCTTTTCTGTCTTCTGTAAATCTATCTTCCAGACTTTAGTTCTGTTAGCCTGTTCAATTTGGTTAATTCATATCAGTGAGGCCATGTAATATTTGTCCTTCAATGCCTGGTTTTCTTCACTGAACATAAGGTCTTCAAGATTCATTTATGCTTTCCTGTGTGTTAGTACTGCATTACTTCTTACAGCTCAGTAATATTCCATTGTATGTATGTACCACAATGTGTTTATCTATTCATCTGCTGATGGATGTTTGGGTTGATTCCAACTTTTGGCAACAGTGAATAATGCCACTATGAACATTGGTGTGCACATATCTGTTCATGTCCCCGCTTTCAATTCTTCTGGATATATACCCAGCAGGGGGATTGCTGGATCATATGGGACTTCTATAGTTAGCTTCCTGAGGAGTTGCCAAACTGTCTTCCAAAGTGGCTGCACCATTCTACATTCCCACAATCACTGGATAAGGATGCTTATTCCTCCACATCCTCTCCAACACTTTCAGTCCTCTCTTTTTAAATAGCTGCCAGTCTGATGCATGTAAGATGATATCTCATTGTAGTTTTTTAATTTATATTTTTGCCTTTATTTTTTTAATATTACATTCAAAAAATATGAGGTCCCCATATACCCCCCACCCCCTTCACCCTACTCCTCCCCCCATAACAACAATCTCCTTAATCATCATGAGACATTCATTGCATTTGGTGAATACATCTCTGAGCACCACTGCACCTCATGGTCAATGGTCCACATCATAGCCCACACTCTCCCACAGTCCACCCAGTGGGCCATGGGAGGACATACAATGACCAATAACTGTCCCTGCAGTACCACCCAGGACAACTCCAAGTCCTGAAAATGCGTTTTGATGTACATTTCCCAAATAGCTAGTGATGCTGAGCATTTTTTCATGTGCTGTTTAGCCATTTGTATTTCTTCTTTGGAGAAGGGTTTATTCACATTATTTGGCCATTTTTTAAATGGGTTATTTGTCTTTTTATTTTTGAGGTGTAGGATTTCTTTATATATGCAGGATATTAGGCCCCTATCAGATATACAGTTATCAAATATTTTCCACTATTGATTAAGGTGCCTTTTCACTTCCTTGACAAACTCATTTGAGAAGCAAAAGTTTATAATTTGAGGAGGTCTCTTTTATCTATTTTTTCTTTCATTGCTTATGCTTTGGGTGTGAAGTTCATGAAAACATTTCTTGATATAAGATTCTGTAGATGCTTTCCTACATTATTTTCCAGAAGCTATATGGTCTTGGCTTTTATATTTATATCTTTGATCCAACTTGAGTTAATTTTTGTATAAAGTGTGAGGTGGTATTCCTCTATCATTCTTTTGGTTATGGATGTCCAGTTCTCCAAGTACCATTTGTTGAAGAGGCCATTCTCTTACAGTTGAGTTGACTTGGTGGCCTTGTCAAATATCAGGTGACTATATATGTGGGGGTCTATATCAGAACTCTCAATTTGGTTCCATTGGTCAGTATGTCTATCCTTGTGTCAATACCGTGCAGTTTTTTTTTACCACTGTAGCCTTGTAGTATCTTTTAAAGTCAGGTAGAATGATTCCTCCAATTTCATTTTTCTTTTTCAATATATCTTTGGCTAATCAGGGGCCCCTGCCCTTCCAAATAAATGTCATAGGTAGCTTTTCCAATTCAGTAAAAAATGCCATGGTAGTTTTTATTGGGATTGTGTTAAATCTGTAAATTAATTTGGGTAGGATAGACATCTTTTTTTAAATTTATTTTTATTTATTTTTATTTTTTTAATTGACTTTGTAATAATATTACATTAAAAAAATATATATATATGAGGTCCCATTCAACCCCACCACCCCCACCCCACCTCTCCCCTCCCAGCAACACTCATTCCCATCATCACGACACATCCATTGCATTTGGTAAGTACATCTTTGGGCACCTCTGCACCTCATGGTCAATGGTCCACATCATGGCCCATACTCTCCCCCATTCCATCCAGTGGGCCCTGTGAGGATTTACAATGTCCAGTGATTGCCCCTAAAGCACCATCCAGGGCAGCTCCATGTCCCAAAGACGCCTCCACCTCTCTTCTCTTCCTGCCTTTCCCCATACCCATCAGCCACCATGTCCACTTTTCCCAATCCAATGCCACCTTTTCTATGTGGACATTGGATTGGTTGTGTCCATTGCACCTCTATGTCAAGAGGAGGCTCAGATTCCACATGGATGCTGGATGCAATCCTCCCACTTTCAGTTGTAATCACTCTAGGCTCCATGGTGTGGTGGTTGTCCTTCTTCAACTCCATCTTAGCTGAGTGTGGTAAGTCCAATAAATCAGATTGTAGGTGCTGGAGTCTGTTGAGGCTCAGGACCTGGCTATCACATTGTCAGTCCAGAGATTCAAATCCCCTAAATATATCTTAAACCCCAACACTAACTGCAACTCCAGCACATTAGCATGAAAGTCTTATGAAGAGAGATCCCATCTGAGTAGGATAGACATCTTAATGATGTTTAGTCTTCCTATCCATGAACAGGGCATATTCTTCCATTTATTTAGTTCTTCTTTGATTTCCTTTAATAGTGTTGTGTAGTTTTCTGTGTATAAAGTCATTTACATCTTTAGTTAAATTTATTCCTAGGAATTTGATTCTTTTAGTTGTTATTGTAAATTGGATTTTTTATTGATTTCCTCATCAGATTGCTCACTATTGTTGTGTGGAAATGCTACTTACATTTGCACATGGATCTTACAACCTGCCACTTTACTAAACTCATGTATATGTTCTAGAAGCTTTGTTGTAGATTTCTCAGGACTTTCTATGCGTAGGATTATGTTGTTTGGAAGTAGTGAAAATTTTTACTTCTTCCTTTCCAATATGGTTGCCTTTTATATTCCTTTCTAACCTAAGTGCTCAAGTAAGTACTTCTAATGCAATGTTAAATAAAAGCAGTGTTACTGGGCATCCTTGTCTTGTTCCCAATCTTAGAGGGAAAGCTTTTAGCATTTCTCCATTGAATATGAAGTTAGCTGTGGGATCTTCATATATGCCTTTCATTGTGTTGAGGAAGTTTCCTTCTATTCCTATCTTTTGCAGTGTTTTTATCAGGAAGTGGTGCTGTATTTTGTTGAATGCTTTTTCTGCATCTATAGAAATGATCACGTGATTTTCTTTCTGTTTCTTCATGTGGTGTATTACATTGATTGATTTTCTTATGTTGAACCATCCTTGCATACCAGAAATGAAATCTACTTGGTCGTGGCATATAATTCATTTGATGTGTTGTTGAAAATGATTAGCAAGTTATTTGTTGAGAATTTTAGCATCTAGTTTCTTTAGAGGGATTGGTCTATAGTTTTCCTTTCTTGTGGCACCTTTGTTGGCTTTGGTATTAGGGAGATATTGACATCACAGAATGAGTTAGGCAATGTTCCCTCCACTTTTTATTTTTTGGAAGAGTTTAATCAGGACTGGTGCTAGCACTTTCCAGAATGTTTAGTAGAAATCACCTGTGAGACCATCTGGTGCTGGGCTCTTCTAGGTTGGGAAGTTTTTAATGACTAATTCTACCCCATTACTTGTGATTGGTCTGTTGAGTTCATCAATTTCTTCTTTCATCAATGTAGGCTGCTTGTGTTGTTTCTAGGAGTTTGTCCATTTCCTCTGAATTACCTATCTTGTTAACATACAACTTTTCAAAGTATCCTCTCATGATACTCTTACCTTCAGTGGGGTCAGTGGTGATATCCCCTTACTCATTTCTTATTTTAGTTATTTGCATTTTCTTTCCTTTTTTCTTTGTTAGTCTAGCTAAGGGTTTGTTAATTTTATTAATCTCAAAAAACCAGCTTTTGGTTTTCTTTATTTTTTCTTGTGCTTTCTTATTTTCAATTTCATTTAGCTCTGCTGTAATATTGATTTTAGCTCTTCTTTTTTAATATAGGCATTTATGGCTATAAATTTCCCTCTCAGTACAGCTTTTGCTGCAACCCATAGGTTTTGATATGTTGTGTTGTCATTTTTTTCTTTTCAAGGTAGTTACTGATCTTTTGCAATTTCCTCCTTGACACACTGGTTGTCTAAGAGTGTATTGTTTAAATTCCATATCTTTGTGTCTCATCTGGTTCTCTGGCCTTTCCTGTTTTCCAGCTTTTTCCATTGTGGTTAGAGAAATTACTTTGTATACTATCAACCTTTCTGAATTCATTGAGATTTGTTCTGTGGTTGAGCATGTGGTCTGTCCTAGAGAATGATCCATGTGCACATGAGAAGAAATTATACCCTGCTGTATTTGTGTATAGAATTCTGTATATATCTATTAGGTCCAGATACTCTAGTGTATTAATCAAGGTCTTTGTTTCTTTATTGATTCTCTGTCAAGAGGTTCTGTCTGACAGCATATTGATGGACCATATTTCTTTATCCATTCTGCCATTCAGTGTCTTTTGACTGGTGAGTTTAATCCATTAACATTCAGTGTTATTACTGTCAAGGAATTACTTACATTAGCCTTATTTTCTTTAGGTTTGTGTATGCCATATGTTGTTTTTATTTCCCTTTTTATTTTTTTGTTGTTCTTACACTGTGTTTCAACTCTCACCTGTTTTTTTCCTTTTGACCTGCAGAACTCCCTTTAGTATTTCTTGAAGGACAGGTTTCTTATTGACATACTTTCTTAATTTCTGTTTATTTGTAAATATTTTGAACTCTTACTAATTTTTGAATGCCATCTTAGCTGGATAGAAAATTCTTGGCTGGAAGTGTATTTTTTCTTTTCATGCCATAGCTATGTCATAACACAGCCTTCTTGCTTCCATGGTTTCTGTTGAGAAATCAGCACTTAATCTTATTGAGATTCCCTTGTATGTGATGACGCTTTTTTTCCTTGTTGCTTTCAGTATTCCCTCTTTGTCTTGAGCATTGGGCAGTATGACAAGTATATGTTTTGGAGTAAGACTGTTAAGATTTATACTGTTTGGGGTGTGCTGTACTTCCTGGACCTATAGGTCCATATCCCTCAATAGGGTTGGGAAGTTTTCAGCCATTATTTCCTCCAATACACTTCCTTCCCCCTTTTCCTTCTCTTCTCCCTCAGGGATGCCTATAATACATATGTTTGCACATTTCATGTTATCATTCAAATCCCTAAGTCCCTGCTGAATTTTTTTCTATTTTTTTAATCTATCTGTTCTACTATCTGTCTGGTTTCAGATGTACTGTCTTCCACATTGCTGATTCTTTCCTCTGCCTTTTCAAATCTGCTGTTATGTGCTTCAGTGTATTTTTTATTTCTTGGATGTTGCCATTCATCAATATCATATCTGTTATCTTTTTGTGTATGTTTACAATATCTTCAGTATATTCTCCCAGTGTCTTTTTAATATCCTTAATCTCTTCCTTCACTTCATTAAGGTGGCTGATGATATTTGTTTGGATATCTTTGATTAGTTGTTCCATGTTCTGCATCTCCTCCTGGTTTTTAATTTGTTTGTTGGGCTGGGCCATGTCTTCCTGTTTCTTAGTATGGCTTGTAATTTTTTGTTTTGTTTAGGTGTCTATTTATCTTGATGTGTTTATTCAGTTGATTAGCTTCGTTCTCTACTCTAGGGTTTTATTTTGTTTTTGTTGTGTGTTCTAAGGTTTCACTTTGACACATTGTTCCTCTTATTCTATTAACTTTCTGTTGCCTATGTTCCCTTGGAGAAAAAAATTAGGACCAGATAAAAGGAAAGAGATAAGTAGAGAAAAAGAACAATAGTAATAATAATAGTAAAAGGTAGAAGAGGAACTGTGCAAGATCTGGGAAAATAAATAATTAACATGAGTAAAAAGTTCAGAGGACTAAGAATAAAAAAGTGGAATAGAAACTAATGAAAGAAGAAACAGACTAGAGAAAAATATATAGAATAGTTAAAAGCCCGGAATGATGAGAAGAATGGAAAAATAAAAAGAAGAAAGAGGAAGAAAAGAAAGCAGAAAAAGAAAAAGAAAAATAAACAGAAAAAAGGAGAGAGCAAAAAATAAAAACAAGAAAAATTGAAGACCAAGCAAAAAGAGGTGGACATAAAGAAGAACAACAGGAAATAGAAGATTGAAAGATGAAGGAGATATAAGAAATAGCCTTGGTAGAAAAAACTGGTAAATGATAAAAGAAAAAAAATACAAAACAGAGAAAGAAAGGAAGGGGAAATACAACAAACAAGAAACAAGACAGCAATGACTAATTTGTTTTAAAAAAACAGAAAGAAAAAAACAGAAAGCAAAAATAAAGATGGAAAAACAACCTTTCCTCTTAGACTCCTAAGAATCTTCTCAGGCTGCTGGTGTTCATCAATCAACCACCTTGCAGCCTGCTTTTGCAGGTTTTTAGCCAGGTTTTAGTAAGTAAAATAAGGAAAATTTAGTAAAAGGAACCCTTAAAAAGAAAGAGAGACAGAGATCCAAGAAAAGTTAATATAAAAAGAATGTTTATATGTTCCCTGTCATAAAGCTTCAGGTAGATACCTAATAACCCAGTGGGCCACTTTTCTAAGAAGACCCAAAAATTGAATCAGGGACCGACCTTATGCAGGTAAGGCAGAAATTCTTCCACTGAGCCTAACTGCCTCCTTGGGTTGATTTAGCCTTTCAGAAGTCTATCCACCCCCTTTTCCTCAGGCAGGTTAGATTTCTTGCAGTTTGCCACATTCCTGCTGATTAGGCACCTGTCTGTCCCTGCCTCCTCTCTGATCTAATTCCTCTCTTTACCTGTGTGACTGGGCATGACAACCTGCCTAAGGAGATCCTCCTCCCCTCTCCCTGTCAAGTAGGGTTTCCAATCTTACCACAAAGAAACCACTCTCTACTCTCCCAGACCCCTGTTCCTCCCAGGGAATCCATTCTCACACTCTGTTCTGAGTATGGAGCCAGGGGCTCCACCTAGGCTGTTTGCCCTGAGGATGGGGTATATGTGATGCTTCCAGTCACAGGGGTGAGCAACTCATGGTTTTCCTTTGGTTTCTTTATATTTCCACTACCCTCCTGTGTGACTCAAAGCACCTTCCCATTCTATCTATATCCAAAGCAGCTGGCAGGAAAGAAGACTTCTGCTCTCCTTTCAGTTAGATGCAATTTGCCAAGAGTCCATCCTTGCCTAACAGCTTGGGAGTGGGGGAGAGGAGCCCTTCCTAGCAGACAGGAGGTTTAATAATTCTCGATGGTTTTGGCTTATTCATCTCATTGTCCCTCACTCTTCTGGGAAGCAGGGTCCTAGTCTGCTGTGCCCCCATGGCAGCCTTTGGCTCTTTCTCCATTGTTTTAGCAAGAGCTGAGCCTTATCTGCCTAACCTGACAGCCATGTTCCCACAATTCTCCTAGATGATTTTTACAGAGTTTCATAGCTCTAAACTCCTACGATTTTACAATGAAAAACAGCCTTGATGTATTTCCACTTGTATTTTGAAGCAAACATGCTTTAGTGTGTACGTGTGTGTGTGTCTATTTTGGTCATAAATGCTGTTCCTGCTTTCTTTAGCAAACTCTTATTTCTTAGAATCTAAATCTTTACTTTGAAACATGACATCTATTTGAATACTACTGCCAGAACATAGTAGATTTTCCTAATACTCTTCTATTCAATAACATGCCTTATACCTATCTGAAGTTATGGCCCAAACTATCCAATCCAGTTTTTTTCCCTTTTGTGCCTTGATCATGTGGATTCACTTTTGTCTTGGGGATTTATTTATTTTATTGCTTATCTGTATTTCTTTTCATTCCAAAAAAGATGTAAGGATAGTGTCTTGCATGGACTCATCTGCTCAAAAACGAAACAAAACAAAACATAGATAAAGCAAACAAAATAGTTAAGAGATAATACATTTATTTCATATTAAAAGCCCGATTTATTTTGTTCATAATATTGAGATAATTTTTCAGTTCTAGGATTTGACTTTTGTAATTATCATTTGAATGCTTAAGCACTGAATTTTAATAAACTTTGATTTAGTAAATATATTTTGAGTTTAGAAGCCCTCTCATTTCACAAAGTTTGTTTGGTGAACATTTGCCCAATGTTTTGAAAAGGTACAAGGGAAACAGAATTTTATGTTTTTGTTCATTCACCCACCACAACCATTCTTAATTGGATCTGTGGGACACTGATGAACCCAGAAGTTTCTCCATTCCACGTACTTCTCACACCAACTTTAAATTGCTTTGGGGATTAGGGACAGTAGCAATCATTATTGCATAACAAATATTTACTCCTCCACACCTATAGAATCTAGCATCATTTGTTAATTCAGAAAGCTGACACAAATATTTTGGGAAAAGTAGCATGCTTTTCTAAGAGGTGAGAATAATTTTTCAGTATAAAGGTAAGTCCTAAATATCATTAAACTGTAACTTTTCAATCTATAATTAAAGACATTGTTAAATATGAATTTTAATATGAATAACCTGAGAAAATACAGCTGCTGATATTTATTATTACCATGATAACCTATACTTTATTATTATTATTATTTGTATAATGGCTGCTGGACCAAAAAGCAATTTCCATATGTCGTATTATTATTTCATCACAGCATCCCTGTGAGAAAAGTAAGGCAGGTTTATTTATCATTATTTTGCAAATGAGAAAACTGTGAATATAAATTAGAAACAAAGAAACTGAAACCGAGAATTTTGATACTAAGTACCAAGCACTACTCCACTATGCTAATTTCTTGCCATGTTTGTTCAAATGAGTGTGAAATGATCCCTCTGAACTTAAAATGCCCAAATTGGTGATTATATGTATTATATAGAAACTTGTTTGCTCTAATTGAAAGGTACTTAAAAAAAAAAAAAATGAACAAACGGAAAACAAAAAACAAAAACAATACTGAAAGTCTGTGGCAAAAGAAACATTGGGGTATATCAAGTTGCCCTGATCATGAATCAAGTAACACTAGATAGGGAAATTGCTTAAGAGCCCAGAAAGCACATATTCATTTATTCAGTTGAAATCCATCTATTATATGCAGCCACTGTGTTAGGAACTAGATGTAGAGGAATGAGCAAGAAGACAAGTTCCTTTCCCCATACCTCTTTGTTATCTTACAAAATACAAGATAACCAGTTTAAGCTGCTGGTAGCAAAATAAAATCAAAGACAGCAAAGAAACCTGGTTCAAGGTGGATTTGAACTGATGAAGGGATTTTGCCCAGGAGGGGAAACCTCCAAGCAGGTGGCATAGAGGAGCTGTTTAGGTGGCCTAAGATACCTGGTCATTACAATTGTCTGGAAAGGGGAAGCTAGCAGTCTCTCCAGCTCTGCACCCAAAAGGAATGGATGTGAAACATCACCAAGTTTCTAGGAAAGTCAATGTCTTCTTACCTTTCTTTTGTTTATAATCCATGGCTGGGCTGGTCAAAGTACATGCTTATGCCCCTATTTCCAGGGCATCCTCTGACCAATTTCTGGACATCATTTGGGTAGGAATTTGATTTATCTAAGAAGTAGTGTAGAATGAGTGTAGAATCATTGTCATTTTCCTCTGGGCACTTGATCCTCAGTCATCTTGTGTCTATGGTTCTCGTTGACTACCCCCTATTGCTGACATATGATTTCTGTATAGATTTTAATACCACCAGTTTGGCAGGATAGTAGTGGAAAGAGCATGGGTTTTGGGTCTTGCCTCTGTCCATTGTTATCCACCTGTCCTGGGCCAAGTAAACTAGTTTCAAGCAAAAAATATGGCACTCAGGAACCAATGATAAGAGTTAGCTAAATAAAAAATACTTAAGTGTTTTTAGCCATTTTTGTTGATGTGCTGTTGCTATATTACATTCTTTACAAAATTTCTTCCACTTATTATTTTTTAGGGAACTTCTGTTCTTAAGCAGACTAAACAAAAGGCAAATCTTTTTTTGGTTCTATTTTTTCATCTCTGAAATTGAGACTGCACATTCCATCTATTGTCTTTCCCTTCTAAGTTGAAATATTCTATTGTATATTTTTTTATCTGAATTGATTCTGTGGTAAGCATCCCTCTGTCTAATTTGGTTTCTCATTAAATAGTTACTGTCTGTTTAAGAGTAAGTTTCCCCAAAACTATCACACATCAAACTGATAGGAAGGGTTGGAAAGAGGGGCTGTGCTGATATTCTCCAAACTGTGAGCCCATGTGAGCCCTAAACTATTGATTTGATATCATTTCATATTGGTCATGATTATGGAAAGATCAATTTTCACATCCATTTAGACAGAAATTACTGACAACCTATTAAGCTAAATATTTTAATCCTTGTGTTATCTATCTGCTCAGAAAACTCATAGGAGCATATTGCCCGAAATCAAGTTGGAGGGGAGCTAGAGTCACAGAGTCTGAGCCTTCACCCCTGCCAGGTGTTTTCTGTTAATGGGTCCCTTCCCCACCAAAAGTGGTGTCCATTTTTCTACCAGACTTTTGAGACTTTGTGTACTCCAGCCACATTTTCCATCTCAGATGTGCTTGCCTCCACTCCTCCACAGAAACTCCCTTGTCTCAATAGAGGTACTGCTTTCCACTTATTCCTGAACTTGGGTGCAACTTCTCCCTTTCAGCATCCTCCTCTTTCTCTCTTCTCTTTCAAACTTGTCTGACCTTTCTATGATTGCTGACCTGGACTGAGTCTGCCTTGACTAATTTATTTCTCAAAAGTTTCTTACTTCTGGGAAATCTTTAAAGTTTCACCCAAGTTACACTATGTAAGTATATTTAAATCACATTTTCATGTATTGTTTTCCTATAACACTATATGAATAGTGAAGTTTATAATGGCATGCACCTTATATTATTCTTTTATATCTCTTCACTGTGCTTTGAATAGGACTGAATACAGGTAGTTGCTAGTAATATCCTAAAATATTCTAGTAGTCCAACATCAGTTTACCCTAATTTTTAAATTTTATCTTTCAATAATGTTTTTTAAGAGCTTTTAACAGCATGGTAAACTGGAGTTCTCTGTAAAACACAAAAGAAGTATGGTCTTGTCATATTCTGGGTTGCTAAGTCAGTCCACATAATAAGATGGAAGAAAGTCTCTCTGGTTCAGAAAATCTGGATGGTCTGCTGACTCAGTGTAGATTAAAGCCTTGACACTGTAATTTCTAGACAAGTTTCGTCAGCATCCCCTAGGAGATTATTAGAATTGCATAGTCTCTCTCCCTCCCTAATCTATAAAACTGAAACTGCAGTTTAACAAGTTCACCAGGCAATTTCCATACATATGAAAATTCATGCCTCAGAAAACTAGACTTAGTGTGAAAGACCTGAGCTTCAAGTTCTACTTTGTTTACTGTCTGCATAACATTGGTCAAATTCTGTCTTGTTCATTGGAAGGCAAATGGGATGATTATACTTTGTAAAATGTAAAGTGGTATACTCAAATATATGCACTTCTTTATAAAGTACTTAAACATTATCCTTCTTTTCCCAGGTTGACTTAAACAAGTAAATAATCAAGATAAGCTCTGAAACTGTAGAATAAAACAAGTGAAGAGACTATGTAATGTTCTCCAAAGATTCTCCATCATATCCATGGAAAACTCATCCATTAAGTGGTCTTGTCATAACAATCAATCAAGACACTAAGAGAGAGCTTAATGGGACAGCAATAACTGATTCTGCCTTCAATTAGATGTTAAATTGAAGTATATGCTATTCAATTTATGATGACTAAATGTCTATAAATATACACAATTTCACAGACTAAATATGGTGCATAGTGCCAGGTATAGGAGAGAATATGAACAATAACTAAAGTTGCTTTGAAATTTTGATCACCGATTATTAACACTGAATCTAAATTTCAGTTGTTGTTGATTTGTCTTGGGCCTCCACCGCTGCTTGCTTCCTAGTCAGATGATTGAAAAAGTCAGGACTGTAGTCTATTGAATTCCAGGGATTTTAAGAAACCTCAATTCATGAATGGGTCTTCAAGAAGAAACATTGATTCTATATCTCTATCTGATCATAGGTATACATATTTACACACTGGGTATGAGGGGTAGGTAATTCCAGTATTCCCAATTTCTAATCACACAGTGGTTGCAGATATGATGCATAGATGTAAGAGCTTCAAACAAACCCCTTCTATTCCATCCTAAAATAATGATTGCTCATGTAATTTTTAAATTGTTTCTTGACATTGACCATATTTTATGTGAAGTTTTCCTTTGAAATTATGGAAGTGGATGGCATGGATAAGTATAACCAGACATTTTTATCAGAATTTCTTCTCCTTGGGCTTTCTGGGTACCCAAAGACTGAGATCATTTACTTCTTTCTAATTCTTGTGATGTATCTAGTGATTCTTACTGGCAATGGTATTCTCATCATAGCAAGCATCTATGATACCCATCTTCATACTCCCATGTACTTCTTCTTGGGCAACCTCTCTTTCCTGGATATCTGCTATACATCCTCCTCTGTTCCCTCAACATTGGTGAGTTTAATCTCAAAGAAAAGAAATATTTCCTTCTCTGGATGTGCAGTGCAGATGTTCTTGGGATTTGCCATGGGGTCAACAGAGTGCTTGCTCCTTGGCATGATGGCTTTTGACCGCTATGTGGCCATCTGTAACCCTCTGAGGTACCCTGTCATCATGAACAAGGTGGTATATGTTCTGATGGCTTCCACGTCATGGTTCTCTGGTGGAGTCAACTCAGTTGTGCAAACAGCTCTTGCCATGCAGCTGCCATTTTGCGGGAATAATGTTATCAATCATTTCACATGTGAAATCTTAGCTGTTCTCAAGTTAGCTTGCGCTGATATATCCATCAACATTATCACTATGGTAGTATCCAATATGGTCTTCCTGGTTCTTCCATTGCTGGTCATTTTTTTCTCCTACATGTTCATCCTCTACACTATCTTGAGAATGGACTCAGCTGCAGGGAGACGCAAGGCCTTTTCCACTTGCTCTTCGCATCTGACTGTGGTGATCATATTTTATGGAACCATTTTCTTTATGTATGCAAAGCCCAAGTCCCAAGACCTGCATGGGGAAGACAAGTTTCAAGCTTCAGACAAGCTCATTTCCCTGTTTTATGGGGTAGTGACCCCCATGCTGAATCCTATAATCTACAGCTTGAGAAATAAAGATGTAAAAGCAGCTGTGAAATATCTGCTAAAACACAAACGTATCCAATAAGAACACATGGAAATACCTGTCTTAGTGTAAGAAGCAAAAACAGGACCCATAAGGGTAGCAGAGAGCCTTCCTTTGGAAACCATGGCTAAGGTGTTATATTTCTAACTTTGCACTATGAACATCACTCCATTAGAATTACCAAAAATTGCCATCTCCTATAAACTCATTCCCAGTATATCCTGATCTAGATATTAAAAAGACAATGAATTCCATTAGAATCCCATATGTGGTTATATCTGAAATGAGTATTTTGGTATACTGTGTGGCAACATAGTAGATAAATCACACATAAGCTTTGAAAATAGAGAAATAAGGGTACAAATCTGCTTTACCACAAGTACTTAAATGATATTGAATTGGTTTTTATTTTTTCTAATGTGTTGTTTCTTTACTTATAATGATATGAGAATAAATAAAAACTCAGCTTCCAAAGTTGTGTAAAGTTTTAGTAAATAAAAGATTGCAACTACCGTAAGTCCAGTTTCATAGTTTCCTAGAATTTCAATGAGGTTATGATTCCAAACGGTGGACTAAATGATACTGCTTAGAGCCTACTATTCCCCTCAGCTACTATGTAGTCTTAAGAGACACCCTGTTAACGTCAATAGCATTTCTTCTCATTGCTCACCCAACATACACATATTTATATAAGAGAAGATTATCAGGCTTGATGAAGAAGGAATCATGAGAGTACACAATGAATGGTTGACACAATCCCCTACTGTCTCCATGGGAGATTTGGAATGGTGTTTGTTACTATCCAAGTCATGTTAGTGGGTGCTGCAAGAGAGTTTCTTGAGATTTTCAGTGTCTGCCAAGAAAAGATTGGCATCTGGTTTGATGAGTGGAAGCTTGCTGATCTCCTCATGCTGCCAACTAGCAAAGGAACTAGTCTGGAGAAGGAGAGAGGTGTTTCTAAAGGCTGAAATAAACAGAAATGTTTAATATCTTCCCAAGATATTTAAACAGGCTCAGAAAAAGTGGAAAAAAATGATAATTGAGAAAAATACAAGCTCTTGTTATTCTCCATGGAATTGAAACTCCTCAGTAATCTATTTAGTTCTTCATTATTTTTCCTGTAGATTCCTCATATAGAAGGACAAGGACAGAGTATCTTTGGGCCACACAATTAATTTATTTCCTAATCTTTGAGCCCATTATGACAAATGGGCTTCAAATTGTTTTTCCTACATATCTGTCCTCTCTTCTATTTGTTTTAGAGCCAAAACATGACCCCATGTCTCCTCCTGGCGCTGCACTTTCTGTGAATTCACTTCATGGGGTGGACCCAGGTTTCTACTCAAGTGGTCTGCTTACAAAAATCCTCTTGTCCTGCCACCGTCCCACCTGGATTGGAGTATTGTCACTGCAGAGAATCTCCAGCTGCTGGTCCTTCTCCTCTGGTTTGAAGTGCATTGGTCATTGCTCTTGGTTCTATTCAGACAAGCCATTACTTGATCCTTTTAGTGGTGGTTTTTTAATTTCTGGCACCTTTCCCTCACCTTTGCTTTCATCAAGCCCTGTTATATTGCATTACTCCTTGTGTAATTCACCTTAACCTTTGACTTATGCTAAAAAGTCAAAGCATGTAAAAAATTGTTTCTCGTTTCAGCCAACTCCTTCGTGCCTTTATTCTGCCTCTAGCCCCCTATCACACAAACCAAAGGGTGGCAGCATCTCATGCACATTTATGTTACTTTGAATACTTACCCTGAAAAGATTGATTAAAAACCCTTCATTCCATTGGTATGTAAAAAACAAAACAGTTGCAGTATTGCAATGTTTGAAAGAGGCAAGTGTGCTCCTGCTGATCAGCAAGGAGAACCAGGGCATCTCAAAAGGTTCTTAAGTGTATGTGATGGTTTGGAGCTATATAACCCAGAAAAACATGTTCTTAAACTTAACCCATTCCTGTCTTTTACATGGGACCTTTTCATGAGGAGTGGCCCAGATGAATCAAAATGAGTCCTAATCTTATTACTGAAGACCCTTATACAGAAGGTCAAAGAGAAAGACAGAGGACATTGTCAGAAGCTGACTGACAACATAACCTAGAAGAGAAGGGAGAGACAAAAGGAGGCAGCCATGTACATTACCATGTGACAGAAAAGCCAGGGACCAAGGATCTCAGGCAGCCAGCGCCAGAACCGCACGGTCTTCTGGGAGAAAGCACTGCCTTCATGATTCTTTGATTTTGGATGTCTTCTAGCCTCAAGTCTGTGAAGCAATAAATTCCCTTTGTTAAACCAATACATTGCATGGTATTTTCTTTGGCAGCCTGGAGAACAAAAGAGTGTATTAGTAACTGATAAATAAATAAATATTTTTAACAACTCCAAAAAATATAAATTCAGAAGAAATTGTTGATTTTATTTTACCTTCCAAATATATAATTGTAAATATTTCTCTTAGTAATTAGGAGTAATGGTATTCATCTGGTTTTTATGTTGATTTATCACTTGATGTTCCATGATCATTGGTTACAGGTCTTTAAAAAAAAAGTATAATGCTTATGGTTTCACAGGATAAATTCTAAGAAGTGAAATTAGTTGGGTAGGTGGTATGAACTTAAAAAATTTCTCTGCCTAAATTAATCCCCAGACAGATCATACTACACTGTACACCACTTTTTTTAAACATGCATGCAATTTTATTGTAATTAATGGAAATGGTAATAAGTGGAAAGAAATATATAATTCAAAAACATCATGAAAAAGTTGGAATACATGCATACAAAGCACACCATATCACAAGAACACAAATAAACATAAGCACCTAAGGGAGTGCCCCGCAGGGGTCCCTCTGGGTTTTGTCTAGAGCAGTTGAATTGGAGTCCACAAAGTGATGGTCCTGAGAGGAAGCACATTTTTGTTTTTGTTTTTGTTTTGTTTTGTTTTCAGGATAGGCAGGTGTGTAGAGTTTATTAAGAAACAGGAGAAAAAAGTACACTGCCCCAGACATGGGTGAGGGCATGCTACAAGGTGAGATGCCTAAGCAGATTATTAATTCTCATGGAAGGAGAGGAGACAGGGATCTCAAACCTGCCTTCCCAGAAAAAGGGGAACAGAGGTTTTTACAGAATCAAACAGGGGATTGTGGCATGGTTAGCATAACAATGGCAAGTATACACAAAGGTGAGCCTAGTTATTACAGGGGATTGTGGCATGGTTAGCATAACAATGGCAAGTATACACAAAGGTGAGCCTAGTTTTGAAATAACCATAAACAAGAGTATGGTCAGTCTAGCCAGTTTCAATAATTTCAGATATTAACTTTTGGCTATTGTTAGTATCCTGGAAAAGTAAGAAAAAGTACCTATATAGTGTTTTGGTAATCATAATCATTTGTCAATTCTTAACTCTCCTTTACAGTTTCAGGCTTCGTTTTCGCTTCAAAACAAGCTGGGCACTTTTGCTAATCAACTAAGCAAATAAAACATTTTAACATTGAGTTATGGAGGACAGGACTGCCCCAATCAAGACCCGGTATTCATAGAAACCAAGGCGGGGCTGTATTAAAATTGCTGTATTCAAGACCCCTCTGGAATAGGATCAATTCACCAATCTTGGGGAAAGGGACAAAGACTGCTCTTAACTGCTTGCTGCTGGCAAGGGGCTGAAAGGTGAGATGGCTGCGATGGAGATATCGTTGATTGGACATTCCTTTATCTGGGTCACTGGTCGGGCAAGGCCTATGTGCAAAGAAGAGTCCAGTAGCCTGCAACTGCTCAAAAAAAAAGATGTGATTAATTTTAAGATAATTGCAAGATGAAAAAAATATTTCTTATAGGTCAAGCAAACTTGAGGAGTTAGAGTTCCAAGAGGGAATCATTTATTGATTCCCAGACTTACTGGTTGAAGGTGGGGTTAAAGTTATGTAGTCAGGTCCCTTGTTTATATAGTTTCTGTATTGTAACCTGTTAATTCCTTTTCCTGGGCTAAGATGGGTGAAGTTTTAATAATGAAATCCTCTTTCTATTTACTCATGAGGCAAGGGAGGTTACATAGGGATAGAATTTCAAGAAACAAGATGAAGGGAGCTTTTCTGGTATTTAGTGGGGTCTGTTGATCATGAAAACCCCTAAATCGAGGTTAGCCAAGGTGCATGTAATCTCTGCCACTAGGAGAGAGATTAGAGTGAGAAAGCAAGGCCAGCAAGGGTATGAAGTTAAATATTCAGTTTGGGGTTTCCCTGGGCTTGGAGGATGATTCCTGAAAAATCATTTCAGCTCCACCCTAGAAAGTCTGTCATTTCACCCTGGTGTGGTGGATTCATGGTGAGATTCCCTAAAACCTGAGACATGAATGAATGGCAGGAAGTACTAGGTGGGGCGCAGTTCACTTGGGGCTGAGTTGACAGTCAGGATGGGACCTTTCAGAGGCGAAGCCAACCCAAGGCTCCTTGTTCAACTCTAGGCAGTGTCATGTCTATGGGGAAGTTAAGGTGCTTAGAAGCAAAACTTTGGACCCCATTCATGTATGCCCCTAAAGATCTAAAATATTGCATAGCAGTTAATCCAGAATTAGCGTACGAGTCACCTATATTCTCATTTTTAAGAAATAGGTTGCCATAAGCATTTTATTTTTATTTTTTAAATTAAATTAAATTTTAAAAAGATACTTAGATATATCAAGGTCACATAAAAATATAGGAGATTCCCACATGTCCTGCTCCCCACACCTCCCACATTTCCTCACATTAACAGCATCTTTTATTTGTGTGGTACATTTGTTACAATTGATGAACACACTTTGGAGCATCGCCACTAAGCATGGATTATAGTTTACATTGCGGTTTATTTATACTCTCTCCTGCACAATTTTGTGTTATGGCAAGATATATAATGGTCTGTATCTGTCATTGCAATGTCATTCAGCACAATTCCCAAGTCCCCCAGGTGACCCATATTACACCTGTTTTTCTCTCTCCCTCCCCTCAGAACCTCAGTGGCCACTGCCTCCACATAGATGATGTAAGTTCTTCCATTGCTTGAATCACCGTAAGTCTATAGTAGAATACCAGAAAGTCTCCTCTATGACAGGAGTAGGCCCATCCCTAGCCCCCAACCCAAATAACAGCCACAACTTGCAGCAGTTGCAAGTTTATAATTAACCTGCCCCATTGTGGAACTGTGACCAGCAGTTTACTCAGAAGGAGTCACATCCCGTGACAAAAAGCAGCCCCCCATCTTGAGCCGATGTGTTCAGATACAGTTCATATCCTCACAAGAATAGACAAAGAAGCCACATGACACCACCAACCCCTCCCATATCCCTTGAATTCACTGCCCCTAGCCCACCACTCCTTAGCCATCCCTATAGGCCCTCGAGTCTTACCCAAGCCCCAACCCCCTCCCACTAACTCAGCATGTTCCCACCTATAGATGTGCTGTATAAATTCATGACTGCCTCTGCCACAGGTGGGCTGAAGTTTCTATCTTCAGTCCCCTTCCTGTTGGATTTTCTCAATAAATCCTTGCCTGCAATTGCTGGTCTCTGCAATTGCTGGTCCCAATTGTCTCTCTCTGACATCTAGCACTCTAGTCCTTCATTCATTCCCCAGTCCTGAGGATTCTGGGATGGTGATGCCTCTTCAGCTCTACTTGAGAGGGGGCTTTCATCTTTTGGGGCAGATGAATAGGACTTTCTTGCTTGCACTTGCAGATTCTCTCTATTCTTTGGAATGGTCATTGTCCATCATCATCTTCTTGTTTCCATTTACATTTTAATGCAAGCATAGCATGCTTGTGACATATGTCTGTGTATATGCAGTGTGTGTGTTTGTTTTATGTCTGTGCAGAAATACTACTTCTGCTTTCTTAAGTGAACTGTTTTTTCTCAGAATCCAAGTTGTCACAGAGAAATATGCCATTTATTTGAATATTATAGTCTAAACTTAAGTGTTACTATCTAGAATATAGTTTATTAGACTTTAATGAAACACTTAAATTCAGTAATGTGCTATATACCTATCTGAACTCATGGCCCAATTATTTATTCTGGATGTTTTTTCCTTTGGGAGACTTAAAAATGTAGCCTCACTTTTGTCCTGCAATTTTAGTTTTCTTTTCCCTCAGCAAAAAGCTAACTTTTCTTAAAGAACACTAATAAAACAAGCAAAAAGAACAACAATAATGTATTTAATTTACAGCAAACCTTCTTTTATTTCACTCATGCTATCTAGATAATTTTCTTCCATTCTAGCATTTACTTTAACTTTCTTTAGGTAAATATATTTTTAATTGGAAAGCTTTCACATTTCATATGATGTATGTTTTGCAAATATTTCACTGATTTCTAAAAGTTACATTGTCAGGCAAACTTTATTTCATTTTTTAAAATTTTTGTTCAACACAATTTATTCCCAGCACCACTCTTAATTGGGTCTGTGGAACACTGTCCCTGATGCACCAAGAAATTTCTCCATTCCCCACATCTTTCACTCCAACATTAAATTGCTTTGGGAATTGGGGAACAATTACAATCATTGTTGCATAACAAATATTTATTCTTCTACATTTGTGGAATCTGGCATCATTTGTTGCACCTGATCTTAGTTCAGAACGCTGATATAAATATAAAAGAAAAAGTAACTGGCTCTGCCAAGGGGTGGAAATTATTTATCAGCATAAAGGTAAGTTCTAAAAAACATGAAACTTTATCAAGGTGCTTCCCCATGCCTCTTGTTATCTCATAATATACAAGGAAAGCAGTTTAAGGTGCTGAGAGCAGAAGGAAACAAAGGCAACAAGGCAGGCTTTGAATTGCTGTTGGGACTTTTGCCCTAGAGGGGAAAGTTTGCAGCAGGTGGCATGAATGACTGTTGTCTGGAAGGGGAGACAACCAACTCTCCAGGCATGACCAACGGAACTGGACCTGAAACTTTGCCATATCTTCCATAATTCCATAACCTGCCATTTTTCTTCTGTTTGCATTTGGTGTCCTCTGACCAATTCCTGGACCACCCTCTGGGAGAATTTTGATTTCACATCAAAGGACTTCTGAGTGACTGTAGAATTGTTTCACAGAAAGTGGAGTTTTCTCATGCACATAATTGACAGCCATCCTTCCTCCATCATAGGAAGTGCTAAGGCCTCAAGACTAAGACATTTCCCTTGTACTCTGTTAACTGAGTATAGTCAAGTCTTGCCTTTACGTGCTAACCTTATCTACAGCATTAGCTCGCTGTTCTCTGTTGTTGGCAAATGATTTCTACACAGGTTTTAATGTCACCAGTTACATAGGGTTGCAGTGGAAAGAGCATGCATTTTACCATTGCCCATAACCTCAGCCCAGCAAACTAATTTTAAGCCCTACCAAATAGAAGCTTGCAATGAAAAGCCTTTGAATAAATGAATGAATGCTTTTTTCATATAGGTACTTCTGATCCTAAGGTGAAAAATAAAAATTACAAATAATTTGAGTTTCAATTTTCTCATCTCTAAGATGTGGATTTCTTTGTCTCTCTGATTTATGTTGAAAGTTTCTACTTTTAATCTTTAACCAATTTTTTTTCTGTAGTGAAAATCTCTCTGTTGAATTTGGCTTTTGACTTCATGCACTATACCCTGTTGAGAAAGTTTTTTTCACAAAATATCAAACAATAAACTGAATATGAGGGGGAAGTAGTATGTCTGCTGATATCCTCAAAACTGTTAGCCCAAAAGAATCCTACACTTGTAATTTTGATTAGCCTGAAAACTGGTGGTGATTATGAAAACTTGAATATTCATATACAAGTCAGAAACTACTGATGACCTCATTAATCTAAACGTCTTAATTCCTTGTGTCACTTTTCTGCTCAGAAACATCACAAAAGCTTATTGAATTATTTTAGGTTTGGAGGGGAGCTTTAGTCACAGGGTGTAAACATTCTCCCCTGTTTGGGCCTTCCTAATGGTGGGTCTCTTCCTTTTAAAATGAACTATCAATCTCAGCCTGACTTTTGAACATTTACCTCTACCTGCTTCATTTATTTTCTCAGATGTGCTTCCCATCATAGTCCAAAAAGGAACGGTTAATCTGCTTATGCCTTAACTCTGTTCGACCTTTTCTCCCTTCTGAGATACTTGTCTTGTGTGCTTCTCTTTCACACCTGTCTAAATCCTTTCCTGGCCTCCAGATACAGCCTAAGTCAGAAACTCTTCCTGAACTCTCTCAACTTTCTCATTAAACTCCTCCTTCAGGTAATATATAAAAATGTCTCACAATGTAATGATACTGTATTTCAAATTATTCCACATGTTCTTTTCCTTTTTCCCATACTGAATTATGAACTTTATGATAGCAGACATCTTGTTTGATTATCCTTTCTCTGCTTGGAACAGGATTGTGTCTGAGGGATACTACCAGTATATCCCATCCATATTAGAGTATTCTAGCAAAATTTATCCTTCTTGTATAAAATTGGATTGTCAATAATATTTATTTTCTGAATAGTACTGAACAGTGAGATGTGGCCCTGATGTTCCTGTAAAACATAGAAACAAGTATGTTCTTGGTCAACATCCAGGTTGTTAAACCAGTCTATAGTGAGTCTGACTCACTGGAGAAAAACTGAAGTCTTGCTGTTCAATGTATGGCCCCATTTCCAGAAGCTTCAGCATCCCCTGGGATCTTACAAGAAAGGCAGACCTCGTCCCAGAATTTGTGGTTTGACCAGCTCCCCTGGTAATAGTTGCATTCGAAATTTTGAAAGACTGAAATAATTGATTCACTTCATTGTTCCACCAAGGCCAGTAGTCTAGATATTCCTCGGAGGGCAAACAAGGTGTAATAATTTGTACTGTTGTAAACCTAAAGACCTCTAGAATTTGTTGGCAAAGATCTGAGCTTCAAGCTCCAGATTTTACTTACAGTCTAGATAACCTTGACCCCAATCTTTCACATTTGAAAAGTAAATGGGGATAAGGGAAGAATTAAAGTATAAATTTGTCTCAAAGTATAAATTTAAATAATTTGTAAAGTGTAGAGTGCTACACAAGTACCCACATATATATTTAACATGATTACTCTTTCCTCAGGTTGACTTCAACAAATACATTATCAAGAATTACCCTGATGGCACAAAATAAAGCAAGTGAAGAGACACTATATCTTGCTCTTTAAAGATTTTCCACCATATACATGCAGTGGTTTTACCACAGGAAACATAAAATATTAAGATTGGAATATGCATATGAAAACATAAGTAATTATACTTTGAACAGTGTATGCAATTCAAGTTACAGCCATCAAATATCTGTTCTATTATACAGACTGGAAAGAGATTCGGAATCTCAGGCAGAGAAATAAATATGCATAAAATCAAAGTTCCTAAAATTTTGGACATCTAGATTAAAACATAGAATCAAAGTTCTAGTTCTTGTTGTCTTTTGCCTTCACCATTGCCCTCTCACTGGGTTTGACTAAATGAAATCAGACTTACAGTCTGTAATGTTCTAGGACTATTTCTAGGGCTTTCAGACACCTCAATTCAGGATTATGTTCTTGACAGCAGGAAAGGTTACCTCTGAATTTGCTTCTAATAATATCTTGTCCATTACACATTAGCCTTAGGACATGGAAGCTCTCAACATCCTAGTATCAGTGTACTCTCATAACAGACACTGTTGCAGATAACTGGATGGCAGAGTTTCAAAAAAACGTTCTTTCCATATCATCTTGTAGTAATATTTATTCATGACATTTGTTACATGTGTTGCTTCACAGTGAAAATTTTTTTATAGATGTTCTTTGCCCTGAAGCTAAGGAATGGATAGAACTAACGAGACATTTGTGAAAGAATTCATTCTTCTGGGTCTTTCTGGCCATCCAAAACTAGAGATCACTTTCTTTGTTCTGATTCTTGTAATGTATCTAGTGATTCTTACTGGCAATGGTGTCCTCATCATAGCAAGCATCTTTGATGCCCGTATTCACACCCCCATGTACTTCTTCCTGGGTAACCTCTCTTTCCTGGATATCTGCTATACATCCTCCTCCATTCCCTCAACATTGGTGAGTTTAATCTCAAAGAAAAGAAACATTTCTTTCTCTGGATGTGCAGTGCAAATGTTCTTGGGATTTGCCATGGGGTCAACAGAGTGCTTGCTCCTTGGCATGATGGCTTTTGACCGCTATGTTGCAATATGTAATCCTCTGAGATACCCCATCATCATGAGTAAGATGGTATATGTGCTAATGGCTTCTATATCATGGCTTTCTGGTGGAATCAACTCAATAGTGCAAACAGCTCTTGCTATGCAGTTGCCTTTTTGTGGGAATAACATTATTAATCACTTCCTATGTGAAATCTTAGCTGTCCTGAAATTAGCTTGTGCTGATACATCCCTCAACGTTATCACCATGCTGGTATCCAATATGGCCTTCTTGGTTCTTCCACTGCTGGTCATCTTCTTCTCCTATGTTTTCATCCTCTACACAATCTTGGGAATGAAATCAGCCACAGGGAGGCACAAGGCCTTTTCCACCTGCTCCTCACATCTGACTGTGGTTATCATATTTTATGGTACCATTTTCTTTATGTATGCGAAACCCAAGTCCCAAGATATGCTTGGAAAAAACAAGATGCAAGCTTCAGAGGGGCTTATTTCAGTATTTTATGGGGTAGTGACCCCCATGTTAAATCCTATCATCTATAGCTTGAGAAATAAGGATGTTAAAAGTGCTGTGAAATATTTGTTGAGTAGGAAAGCTGTTAACCAATAAGACCAAAGGAAAATATGGCATTCAATGTCCAACAGATTGTGATTCAGATCTTACAATGATAATTAATTCCTTTAGAATCATTTTCCTGGGATAGCTGAAAAGAGTTTGTAGTGTATTGTGTGGCAACATAGTGGAGATACTACACATAACTTTGGAAATAGATAAGGGTATGAATTCTGACTCTTCCACAAACTACCTAAATAATATTGGGCAGACAATTCTTCCTTTCTAAAGTATAGTTTCCTTACTTGCAGAAAGTGAATAAATAAAATCAAACTCTTAGTGTTATTGTAAAGCTTCAGTAAGTTGCATAAAACCCAAGCATACTGACAAGCTCATGGTAGTTCTCTTTGCAGAGGATGTACCAATTCAAGACAAGTGAGGAGGTATAAGAGAGACTCTTGAGATATGGGGGACCTGAGAAAGAAAGACTAGCATCAAGCTCAATGAGTAGAGGCATGTTTAGCTCTAGAGACAGCAGAGCAGCAGAGACGCTAGTTAAAAGAAGGCTAGAGGAAGTGTATCTTATGGTCAAAAATACCCTGAATTTTTAAAATTTGCTGAGATGTTTATCAGGCCCTGAAAGTGGGCTGAAAACTGCCTGAGGATATAAAATCATTTCATTTATACTCCAATGAGTTGAAATTTTTCAGCAAACCAATTGCAATTCTGTTTTTCTTTCTGTAGATTTCTAAGCCAAGGATCTTTGCCAAGCACAGGGTATCTTTGGGTCACATTATTAGCCAATAAAACAGCGAGGTTTCAGTCTTATCTTTCTACCTAATTTTCTAATTTTGTTTGGTTTTCAAAACATAACATGATTCTAGATCTTCTGCTTTGGGTCTTCACATTTTGCCAATCCATTTTCTTGAGCTGGTTACTAACATCCTTCTGCCCTGTCATTGTCCCACCTGGATAGGAGTGCTATCACTGAAGAGAACCTCCAGCTCCTGGTTCCTCTCCTCTGAGTTGAGTCATGTTGACTTTGCTTTTGAATCAGACCAGCCTGTACCAGACCCTGTGGGTGATAGCTTTTGGAATTTTAGTTGCCTCCATCAGGGTGAGCCCTATATTTTGGTCTGATCCTGGTTTCATCCTTTTCAAACTTTTCCCTATGCCACCAACATTGCAGGCCTATGTAGGTATGTACAACATACTATTTTTATTGCCCCAATCAACTCCTTAGTGTCTTCATTTTGCAAAGGGTATCAGCATTTTATGAGCATGTTTATAGCAGATCAAATGTTTATCTACAAATAGTGATTAAAATGCTCCTTATTTGTATATAAAAGTTGGTGCAATGTTGCTTGAATTTAGGCAGGTTCCAATCATGTTGAACAATGATCAGAAGAATAATGGTTTTAATGTTAAACTATTCTCTGGAGAATTGATAATCTCAAAAAGATTGTAACATGTATTATTTTGTGATAAAATATAACTATTTTAGAAAACTCCAAAACTGTGAAAAATATAAATAAGAAAAAATTGTTATGGCTATTGCAATGTCTTACAGATGACTATAATTTACATTTTATGATTTGTCTCACTAATTTGGAGTTATAAATTCATCTTGCTTTAATGTTGGTTGTCTTTTGTGGGGAAGGGTTTACAATGGGGATTTATTGGTTAAACTTTTACAGTTCCAAGACTGTGAAAATGTCCAAATCAATGGTTCATCAGCCTGTGCTTTTCTCCCTGAGGCCTGGTTGCAGGTGATCCTGGATTCCTCTCACAACGTGGTACACAGTGGCAGAGCTAGCCAGTCTTGCTTTCTGCCTTAGCCTCTGGGCCTCATTTCTTTCAGCTTCTGACTGATCCTTCTGTGGCTTTTCTCTCTCCTGGGCATTGATTTCAGTTTCAAGAGTCTTTTCTCTGTCTCTGCAGCTTTTTTTTGTATTTATGACTTTTTTAAAAACAACTCAATTATATTGGTAGATATTAATAAAGCATAAACTCACCCAAAGTATACAATAAATTGTATTTGGTATAACCACATATTTGTGCATTCATCACTTCAATCATTCTTAGACCATTTTCATTATTTCAATAATAATAATAATAATAATAATAAGCAATCAAACAAAACTCATCACCTTTCAATTTTGATGTATCTTGAATACTTAGAGTTGCTATTTTGAAAGTTTGTGGTTGGTTGTTCAACTCTTTAAATTTTCATGGGATGTATTCTAGAAAATAAAGATATAAAGGAAGAGGTGGAATAAACTTTTTTATTTTTCTTGCTAAATTATCACCTCCATCCAGAAAAAACAATCATACTAACTACTGTCAATGATACTGTAGGATTTCCTCAGACCTTTAAAGTTCTGCTCTGCATGTGTGTATGTCTTTATATATACATAAACTTTTCATTTTGGAAATTTTCAAATGATCACAAAAGGAAATATAATAATTTAATGAAACCCATGTACCAATCATTCATTTTAAATAATTATCAGATAGTGATCAATCTTATTTCCTTATTATCTCTACCCATATCCCCTTTCTTTAGATTATTTTGAAGTAAATGCTGGACATTACATATATTTTATTTCAAATATATGAAAATTTCATATGTATTTCATTTCAAATATATTTTCAAATTTCAGAAAAATTATAAGAATCATACAAAGAATTTCCTTTAAGCCTTCAACCAGAGCCTTCAAATATTAACAATTATCATTCTCTCTCCTTACACACACATATATATACCACAAAGACTATCTTTAGTTTGTTTGCTTTTGAACTGTTGAGAGGAAGGTATAGACATTATGCCTCTTTACCCCTAAATATTTCCTTAAAAAAGTCTTTTACCATAATCAGAATACAATTATCAACACTGAAAAAAAATACTATATCTCTTGTAGTGGATGACCCCTGAAAATATGGTGTACCACTTGATTTTGTTTAACCACATGAGCAAAGCATGATATTTACATTTTTTAGTTATTGAAAAAAATCAGAAGAATAAAAGTTTTTGTCACATGAAAATTATATGAAAATCAAACATGTGTCAATAAATGTTTTAAACTTTTTATTAGGAAAAAAATAAGTATAAATTCTCAGAAAATGCAAAAAAAAAAAAAAATATATATATATATATATATATATATAGCACAGGACTTACCCAATGGTGGCATCTTATGTAATAGTAATACAATTCCCAGAGCAGGAAATTGACATTGGTTTAATACTGTTAAGTGACTACAGGACTTACTGTTTTCATCATTTTCCCACATACTCACTTGTGTGTATGTGTATGTGTGTGTGTACAATTCTACGACACCTTTCCCCATGTACAGGTTCTAGAAACCACCACAACAATAAAAATATATGTATTCCATCACAACAAAGAACTCTCTCATACTCCCCCTTTATATTTGTTTCCCCTGCCCCTGGCAAACACTAATCTGTTTTCCAACTGTAAATGAATAAATAAAGTTTTATTTGAACACAGCATGCTCAATTTATGTATTGTTTTTTACTGCTTTCATGCTACTACAGCAGAGTTGAATAGTTGCAATGGAGACCCTGTGCCACCCCGACACTTGAAAGCCTAAAATGTTTATTATTGGGCCCTTTGTGGAAAAGTTTGCTGACTCAATCTAATCCATAGCCTTTATTTAAGTTTCACCAATTCCAAAAATAGGCTTTCTATATATTTTTTCACATTGAGGATTCTATCCAGAATGAAGTGCTTCATTTAGTTGTCTTATTCCTATTGTCTCCTTTTATTTGTATTCGTTCCCATCTAGTCTTTGTTTTTCTTGACCTAAATGTATTTGGAGGCAGATAATTTTATAGAATTTTCCTCAGATTTGGATTGCCTGATGTTTCATGATAAGGAATCATGTTATTCAATATTTGGCAGGAATAACACAGTGATGATTCTCAGCCTGTGTGTCCCTCTTAGTGCCTTCTTTCAGGGGGCACACAATATTGATTTGACTACTGATTTTGACTCTGATCACTGTATTAGGAGATTAGGAGATGCTTGTTAGAGTTTTCCTCCAAAATGCTACTATTTTCTCTTTCATGTTGATAAGTTGCTTCTGAGAATATAATTTGGGGTTATATAAATATCCATTTCTCAATAAATTTATATAACCAGCTTTAACATCAATTGTTGATTCTTATCTAGGTTAATTCTTAATATTGTGGTTGTCACTTCACAATTTTCTAACTATCATTTTTTTCTACAGTTAGCCATTGGTATTTTTTTTAAGATTTATTTTTTATTTATTTATTTCCTCTTCCCCCCCTCCCCCCAGTTGTGTGCTCTCTGTGTCCATTTGCCGTGTGTTCTTCTGCGACCACTTCTATCCTTATCAGCAGCACAGGAATCTGAGTTTCTTTTTGTTGTGTCATCTTGTTGTGTCAGCTCTCCATGTGTGCAGTGCCATTCTTGGGCAAACTGCACTTTCTTTTGCACTAGGCGGCTCTCCGTACGGGGTGAACTTCTTGCACGTGGGGCTCCCCGACACAGGGGACACCCCTGTGTGGCAGGGCAGTCCTTGCGTGCATCAGCACTGCATATGGGCCAGTTCCACATGGGCCGCCAAGGAGGCCTGGGGTTTGAACCGTGGACCTCCCATGTGGTAGGTGGATGCACTATCCATTGGACCAAGTCTGCTTCCCAGCCATTGGTATTTTGCTCCAAGAAAGAGCTTTCCCTTTTAACTAATTTATTTATTTTCCCATTAATTTATTTAAATATTTTTGGGCTCACAATTTCTTATTTTATTCAATAAGTTATAATCCATTATTATTATTTTCAATGTTGATGCTCAATGTGTCCTGAATTTTGCCAATACCCTCCCTTCAAATTGGCTTCTGCATCCTTTTTTTAATTGGTTTTTTAAAAATTTAAGTGTATTTTTTTGAAGGTACATATATCACAAAAAATGTCACATTAAAAAATATAAGAGGTTTCCACGTACCCCATACCCCACACCCCCATGCCTCCCACATCAACAACCACCCTCATCATAGTGGCATATTGATTGCATTTGGTGAATACATTTTGGAGCACTGCTGCACTGCATGGATAAGTTTACATTGTAGTTTACACCCTCCTCCAGTGGGTTATGGCAGGATATATAATGTCCAGCATCTGTCCCTGCAATATCATTTAGGACAACTCCAAGCCCCAAAAATGTTCCCACATCACATCTCTTCATCCTTCTCCTTGCCCTCAGCAACTACCGTGGCTACTTTCTCCACATCAATGATACAATTTCTTCCATTACTAGTCACAATGGTTCTATAGTAGAATACCAGTAAGTTCACTCTAATCCATATTTTATTCCTCCATCCTGTGGACCCTGGGATGGGATGTCCACTCCACCTCTAAATCGAGAAGGAGCTTAGATCCCACATGGTTGATGGATGTGATTCTCCTGCTTGTAGTTGTAGGTACTCTTGGTTCCCTGCTGTGGTGGTTGACCATCTTCACCTCCCTATTAGCTGATATAGGTAAGTCCAATGAACTGGAGAGTAGGAGTTGCAACTCTGCCGAGCCTCAGGGCCCAGCTGGCACATGGACAGTCCAGAGATTCAAGTCTCCTGAGTACACACCAAACCCAGCACCAACCACAGGTTTAATAAAAGTTACAGGAGAAGCATGTGTAGAAAAGTCACATTTGAGTCCAACTCCATCACACTCAGGAGCACAAATTCCAAAGTCGGGCCCACTGAAAAGGCACTGAACTCCAGAGACATCTGCATGACTGTAGAACCTGTGTCTCCATAGCCTTGGGGAGTACAGGTATCTGTGAATCTGGTTTGGTAACTATGTTTCAATATCTGTACATCAGCTACAACAAATATAACATGAACTTCTGTGTCCTTTTAACAAGCACTCATGATTCTCTGAGCAATTCTTAACTCTCTGGCAATACAAAATATTTCAAGCTCATTGTATACTTTCTAATCGCAAACCTCAGCAACTGTCAATTCTCAAGAGTCTTTGTTTTCTTTAATGGAGAGTATATTTAGAAACCGTGATTTTGCATTTGATGTCCTCATTGCTACCAGTGCTTCATTTTTTCTGTATTATTGAAATAATCACAGCAGTAAAATAATGTATAAAGCTACATGTATGTATACCTTAATATCGATCTCTATATAACTCTATAGAAAACCATGAATTCATACTCATATATCCAAATTCAATTTAACACTAAAAGTTTCAAGATACTTGTAAAGCAAAAAGTGAGTGGTGAGAAAATAAAAATCACTAGTGAACTATAAGCCAAGAAATTATCAGAGCTCACACAGGCCTGGGAATAATTTTATTTCCTACCAAAGTAGAGAGATTTTGATAAAAGTATGCCATATCCAGTAAAGATACAGGAATGGTAACATTTTAACTATGGGGCTAAAGTAGCCACATAGTAAAGCCTATTCTATATTTGCTTTAAAAACCATTCTGAAAAGTTGATAAAGTATACATCTAATCTACAAGAGAGGCTACTGCCTACCAGAAAAATTCCATAAGAACATTCTTTAAAGAAAGACAGCAAAACTCAGCACTCAGCAAAATAAAATTCACAGCATCTGGCATCTAATAAAAAACAATTCAAGTTATGCAAAGAAGCAAGCTATTATAACTGAAGAAAGATCAGTTAATAGAAACAGACAGAGGAATGACAAAATAGAATTAGAAGACAAGGAATTTAAGTGAGCTGTTATAAATATAAGAAATATGCTGAAATATTTAAAGGGAAATATGAATATAATGTAAAGAGAAGTAGGGGGAAAGGCCACACAAAATTTCTAGGGTTAAAAAAATACAATATTTGAAACAAAAATTTTATTGGATGGGATAAATAGCAAAGGACACTGCAAATGTAATGAACAGAACTAGAAGACATAGCAATAGAAAGTACACTAAGTGAACTACAAAAACTACAAGGGGTGCTAAATGAACCTTTGGTCAGTGCGGCGGCTTGCTCGGTCGGTGGCGGTGGGGTCTGGCTGCGGACGAGGGGTTGGTCCAGCTTTGGACGAGGGGTCGGTCCGGCAGCAGACGAAGGGTCGGTCTCACAGGGGTTGCGCGGTTCGGCTGACAGGGTCGCCCGGCGAAGCTGGTGACGAAGGGGTCGCCCGGCGAAGCTGGTGACGAAGGGGTCGCCCGGAGAAGCAGGCGACGAACTGGGGACAAGGGAGGCCAGGCCCTTGTCGGGGGCTCTCAGGACTGGAGGGCGCACGGCAGAAGAACTACTGCGGAGACGAGGTAAACACGCAGGTTCAACATTATTGAGGAAGTGGCTATAGTTTTATAGGGGCTGGGGAAGGCTGATTGGTCGAAGTTATGCCATGTTCTGATTGGCTGCCGCAAGCAGTTACTGGGGAGAAAGGTCGGTGGGAGGTACTGGAAGGGGGAGGGGTGGTTAGGGATTGGCTGTTGCTGTTGCTGGGGGAAGTGGCAGGGTTTAGGGATTGGTGGCTGCTGTTGCTGGGGTGGAGGGCAGACTTGAGTTTCCCGCCTTGTGCCTGGCTGTTGCTGCTGTCGGGGGGGCGGAGGGGGGAAGGCAGACTGGAATTTTCCGCCCTGTGCCTGCGCAGGGAGAAAGAAGAAGAAGGGTGTTGCCTCATAAGGCATCGTGTGGTGCTATCTGGGAGGAGGGGCGGCCGCGGAAGCATGGCAGCCGAGAAGGGGAGACCCGAGGGCACTCTGCGCCCATGCCGAGCTCCCTTCAGGGGTGGCGGTGAGTCCGACCAGCCACCCTATTGTGGGGGCAGCGGCTTGGAATTAGGCCTACCGCGGCTGCTCCCCCACCAGGCCAGCAAACCACACTTCAGCCCGAGGGGTGACCACAGGTCAGCATGAGAAAAGTATCAGGCAATCAAAGATCTCTCTGATCACAATTTTAGAGGAAAGAAAGGGAGAGTGGAGGACAGACAAAATAGTTTAAGAAATGGTGACTGAAAGTTTTCTGAGTTTGACGAATAACGTAAATCCAAGGATCCAAGAATTTCAGGATAACAAAGCAGGGTAAACATGAAGAATATCACAACAAAAAACATTGTAACCATATTTTGAAAACCAGTGATAATGAGGACATTTTAAAGCAGCCACATTAAATACAGAGGAATGTAGGTAAGAAAATAATGCAGATTCTTGACAGAATCTATGTAAGTTAGAAGTCTATAGAATGATATATTTAAAGTGGTGAAAGAAAAAAATATTTGTAAACTTAGAATTTAGTATTCAATAAAAATGTTTCAAAATGAAAGTACATGGGAAGCGACTGTGGCTCAATCAGTTGGGCCCCCATCTATCAGATGGGAAGCCTTGGGTTTACATCCCAGGGCCTCCTTGTGAAGGAAGTCTCATCCCCAAGCACCGCGGAGAAGCCATCTGCCCCACAAAAGCCACAGAGTGCTGCCTGGCCTGCAAGCACCATAGAAAGCTGACTCAGCATGATGATGCAACAAAGAGGGAGACAAGCAAAAACACAGAAGAGCACACAGCAAATGGACACAGAGCAGACAACAAGCAAGGGGGATAAATAAAAATAATAAATACAGACACAGAAGAATGCACAGCAAATGGACACAGAGAGCAGACAGCAAGTAAAAAGCCCCAGGGGGGTGGGGGAGGGTGGTGGTGGCAGGAAATGAAGGTACATTAAAGACTTTTTTTAGAAAAATATAAGCATGTTATATCTTTACCCATCCTTTTAATTTTTATTTATTTGAATCTTTATTTTAAACTGGGTTTCTTTTAGACAGTTTTTTAAATCCAGTCTGACAATATCTGTCATTTAACTGCTGTATTTAGATGATTTAAATTTAATGCAATTATTATTTACTATAATCATGGTTAGATTTAAGTCTACCATATTTTTACTTGTTTTCTCTGTGTTCTGCTCTTTGTACCTTTCTACCTGTTTTCCTTCACTCTTTTGGATTATTTTTATATTTTTGTAGAATTCAATTTTTCATTCACTGTTGGCTTATTAACTATACTTCTTGACGTATTTTTATTGACTGCTCTGTGGGTTAATCTCATCTAGTAAAAATTTCACTTCACATTTGTGTCTTTCATCTTCAGAAGTTATATTTTGGTTCTTTTAAAAAGAACTTCTGTTTCTGTCCTCTTTATGTTCTTATTCATCCTCCAAATTCTGGGTGATTTATAATTGCCATCATTTTAGTCAGTTGTGAATCTTTCTATTGATTGACCTATTTGGGGAACAAATTATCCTACTTCTTTGCATGTTTTTAAATTTTTGGTTATAGGCTGGACATTTCAATTTTATGCTATTAAGGGATTGATGGTGTGAGCTCCCTTTAAAGAGTTCTGGATATGTTCTGACAGGAAGTTACTTGCCCATTACCTTGGTCCCTTTGAGACATGTTTTTAAGCTTTGCGAGCTAAGGTCAATAGTTGCATTTTGTCCCCCCAGACATTAGGCAATGTCTGGATAGAATTTTGGTTGTCCTAACTGTTGGGGTGGGGGAGGGATCTACTGGAATTTATTGGGTAGAAACTAGGGATGCTGCTAAATATATTACAATGCACAGTACAGAACCCCAAAACAAAGAATTACCCAGCCCAAAATGTCATTGGTGTAGTAGTTGAGAAACACTTTCTTAGAGTTAGCTAAGCCCTAGGTGGCAATTTGTGGGGTTCTATTATATGCTCTGGATGTTCACTGAAGATTTTCCATTCCGGTTGTTTGAAAACCAAATGTCTTTAAATCCTTTGTGAACTTTGGAAAAAGTGTGGCTTAAAACTTTCATTAATTCTTCTTTGCCTAAATTCATGGAGTTCGACTGCTCTGTGTGTGTGGCTTAGTGATTCAACAATAGACTTGATGGGTCCACTCTGATAACTTCTGGAGAATTTCCTCTGCCTAGCTCTTTCATCACCAGAACTTCTCCCTGTAAATTCTAGCTGTTCAAGTCACCTGAACTCTGTTCTCACTTTTCTCAGTTTCGTGAGACTGCTATGACCTTTTGGGATAACCCTCCCTGACCCACAATCTAAGAAGTAATCATAAGGTTGCCTTAATATAGTCTATTCCAGGAATTACAGTCCTCCCTGTCTTATTCAATATCTAAAAACAGTTATTTCATCTATTCTGTCTATTTTTCCAATTATTCATGGTCGGAGGGCAAAATTGGTCCCAGTAACTTTATCTTCTTAGCATTTCTGATTGTGTTGTTTTTACTTTATCAGAACATAAGGCAATCATATATTATTCTGGCATGTTCATTTCCACCTTCATTTTTTCTTTTTTTTTAAAAAAACTTTTTTTGATCTTTTTTAGAGAAGTTGTGGGTTTACAGAACAATTATGCATAAAATACAGGATTCCCATGTACTACCCCACCACCAAGACCTTGCATTGGTGTGGAACATTTGTTACAATTGATGATAACACATTTATAATGGTTTGACTTAGGGTTCAATGTTTGTGTACTGTAGTTTAAAAAAAATTTAAATTTTTATTCTGTTACCATATATTTGATAGTTTATAGCTAACTTTGTGGAGAGAATCCAGCAGCTGAGCCCAGTGAGAAATGAGCCCTGGGAGACAGACAAGACTTATCCCAGCCTACAGCTGATATTAGAAGAAGCTGGGACCATGGAGCCTTAAGAGAAAGAGGAAGGCTGAATGTCAGCAGTCATGTTCTGTAACACATGGCAACAGACCTTGGTGAGGGAAGTAGCTTATGCTTTATGGCCTGGTAGCTATAAGCTTCTACCCCAAATAAATACCCTTTTATGAAAGCAAACAGATTTTGGTAATTTGCATCAGCACCCCTTTGGCTGACTAATACAACTGGTTATAAATTTCTTGGTTTACTTTCTCTGTTCTTGAGTGTTTTGAAAATACAACTCCATTGTTGCTTACATTTTGTTATTTTTGAGAAGTCTGATGCTGTTCTAATTCTTTTGCCCTTGTAAGGTATTGGAGTATTGAAAGATTTTGTCTTTTTCTTTAACCTGGGATAAACCTTGGCATTTATTATGCTATATTCATTTTTCCAGGAAGATGATATACCCTTTTATTCTACTTAGATTTATAGAAAAATTTCCTGGACTTCTGTTTTAAATATTATTTCTTTTCTATTGTTTTATTTTTCTTTTTCAGATATTCAAGTTTTATGTATATTTTTCTTCTTTGCCTATATTCCATTTCAACTACTTTTTTTCTGACACTTTTTATTTTTCTCTTTATCTTATTTTTATTTTCTTGATTGTTTCACATCTTTTCTTCATTTTATTAAATTTTAATGTTAAAATTTTCCTTAAATTCTTCAGTTTTGGTCTTAATTTCTAAGACGATTTTATCTTATCCTTCTTATTACCTGCATTCAAACAACTTTCTTTTTGTTTCTATCTGGTATGTTGTTTTGTCAATTTCTTTTAATCTTTGCATTTCTGATTCAAAGTGACTTTTACCTTCCCCAAATGCTTACTTGGGGTTATTTATACCATGTTTATTTTAGGATATTTATATCAGCTTTTAGTTTTGCATTACAGTTTTCCTTTGCTTCAAGTTTTTTTTTTTTTAAGGTATGGTTAGGTTTCCATCAGCTGAAATGTTTTGATTCTTATTTTCTATTTAATTTTATAGTGAGTTTGGGTATAGTCTGCTTTATCTATTCATTTCATTCTTGGTAGGTTTGTACAATTTGTAGTTCCTGAATGCCCTCTTCAGTCTGTGTTGTGAAGTTTCTTTCAAGGGTTTCTTCAGTGTCCTCCTCCTGATCCCCTTTGTCTGATGCTGCAGACATCTAGGAAACTCTGTAACAGCATTATCTCGGCCTCTGCTTCCTTGTCTGCCATCATTTTTATGGCTATTGTATGTCTTCTGATATTTTGGCCTTTTGCCACTATCCAGGAACCAAATTTCCCTTTTTGTTTCTTTTCCCCTTTAATTCTAAATCTCCAGAAGAGCCTACACATTCTTTTTTACATACTTTTACTGAAAAAGCCATAGCTTTGAAAGACACCCAGCTCAGATCCTGCTTGAATTCAGGCCCCTGACTTTGGTTTTAGATCAGTCTTCATTCTGCCCCTAGCTGTCCCCTTCTTTTGTCCATGCAATTCTTTCTTGTTCTTCAGTGGAATCATGAGAGATGACTCACTAGGATTTGGTGTTAATTTTTGTGCTTGCAAGAAATTTGAAGTTTGGGCATATTCTGTCTTCTGTTTATTTCTAGACTGTGGGTTTGGATAGTTTAACTTGTTCTTCTGTTGATATGAATTGCTTTCAGAAAACAGGTTGGGAAATGTGGATTTAAGCAGTTGTCATCATCAATTACCTAGGAATTTATAGGTATTTTTAATATTGCCAACTTAATAAATTAAAAATATCTAATTTCTGAATTTATTAGCATTTATTTGTATAATAGTGAGGTTGAACATACTTTCATATATTCATTGTCCATCTATGACTCAGGTTGTGATTTTTATTCATTTATTATTTATTTACCCATTTTTCTATTGGGACTCCAATAAAAAATTGGGAAAAGTAAATGAACTGTAAATTTATTTTGCATTTCTAAGAGGTTTTTCAATATTAAGGTTATTATCACTATCCCACATATACTGCAATTTTTTGGTATTTCAATATCTTTTAGTATGCTTTTTTATTTTGTTTTTCTCTATGTTATTATGATTATTTTTCCATGATAATTTCCAAGAAATTGTGGTTTACAAAGAAGCCATTAATTACTATATATTTTTATGTAAAAAGATAATTAATTGAATACTTTTACTACTTCTAGAAGGGTTTTTGTTGACTCTTGGATTTTTCTAAGAAAATTTGATTTACTATCAATATTGATAACTTTCTCTTCCAATCAAATATTTTAGCTGCTAAATTTGTAAATTTATTTGTTTGCATAAATTGATAACATTGTTCTTATAAGTTATCTTTCTTGGCCCTGACCATCACAGAAATTAGAAACATATTTTAACATGAAGTGTGATATACTTGCTGGTTTAAAAGTATAAAAGTATATTGCTTGGAAATGGAAATGGTGGAAGTAAAAAAAAAAAAAAAGCAAATTGCTTTATTATCCAAAAATATTCCATTAATAGGATTTTCACATTAATGAATACACAGTTATCCACACCATTTCCTCTTTAAAAATCACCTGTGTGTATATGATTTTACCACATCCATTTTTGCAATTTAATGTATTTCCTATTTTGTTTCTCTATTTTAAAACAAGCTAACTAAACACTTAGTTTGTGTTAAATTTTCATTAATTCACCTAGTTTTTTCCCCCTGTTTTCTAATAAACACTTTGGTCTATTTGCCAAATCTTTATGTAAAGCATTTATTATATTTTCAGCACTTTTAAAAGAAACTGGGGATACAGGATTGGAGAAGCTGGTGTTCTCCTAAGAGTGCTCAAGTACAAACACCCAATAACCTAATAAATAAATAATGGCTAATATCAGGTCATATATTTGTTAGTTCCATGAAAAAGATAAAACAAGTCCAGGCCAGTGTTCTTTTAAATAGATATCTTTGCTGTTATTAATTAATTTTTTGTTTTCTTATTTTTGTTTTTTTGAATATATTTTTCTTCAAATAGTTATTTTCTGTGTTTTATACCTTCCTGATAATTAATTTCTTTAAAATAATTATTATTTATCTTAATTTTTTATATTTTATGTCCTTTTGTTATTATTCAATAGTCTCATTCTGATTTTAATTTCCTCTCTCGTACATCAGAGCAATCTACGATGTTTTATTTTTACTCTCAAATGATTAAACTTTTAGTTTATTAATTTATGCTTTACTGTAATTAGAAAATATAATTTTTGCTGTTCCTACTTATTCAAACTATTGAAGCATCCTGCTCTTTGTGATCCTCTATCCTAAGATATCTGATGTGATTGGCAAAATTTGAAACAATCCCATGATCTTCACTCCATGGAACTACTCTCATGATTGGCAAAAGGAAGATGAGCCAGGTTATCCTAATCTAATCACACAAACACTTTAAGAGCAGGGTTCTCTCTGGCTGGGTGCAAAAGGTGAAGTCAGAGAGATTGGAATCACAAGAAGAATTTAATGTGCCATTGCTGGGTTGAAGATGGAGGGGACCACCTGAGGAGAACGGGGCCATGTGACATTGAAAGTAATCCTGCTGACAGCCAGCAAGGAAATGGGACCTCATCCTACGATCACAAGGAACTGGATGTTGTCAGCAACCCTGAATAAGACCAGAAGTGTGCTTTTCCCCAGAGCCCTGAGCAGAGGTTCTTAACCTTTATTGTCCCATGGACCCCTTTGCCAGTCAGGTGAAAACCACGAACCCCTTACTAAGTCCACACTATACTATTATTTAATAATTATAGCACACCTGCATCAACAGGTCTACACAAGAATAATGTTTTTTCTGAATTTCAATTCAAGCTCATGGATTCCTTATTAAGAACCCCTGTCCTAGAGCTAAGAGCTCAGCGTGCCCAACACTTTGGCCCTGTGAGGCCCTCAGCAGAGAACTCTGGGAAATCTTTGTTTTCTTACCTATACAGAACTGTGAGATAATAAGTGGGTCTTGTTTTAAGCTGCTACAATTGTGATCATTTGTTAGACTAGTAGAAAGCTAATAAATCTGCCTGTATAAATGAACAGTTATACAATTAGAACTTTTCATTTAGCATAATTATGTAGGCAATTTCCCTATGTTATATTTATAAACATCCCTGATAATGGCTAAATAATATTTATATCATACACATGAAAAAGAATAGATAAATTATTTTGGTTAGGTAAAACCATTCTTCCAGTTTTTAGCCTCTAATGTTTCCTTTTTCTCCACTAACTTGAAAGAATTCTGTAATAACAATCTTTGATTTGAAACATGGAGAGTTTTCATATTTTTGTCTTAGAAAATAGATTCAATGAAGTGGAACTGGTGAAGTAAAAAGTTTGAAGAATTTAAGAAAGTTTATTTATGTTGCCCAATTTATTTCCTCAAAATTTGTATTGGAGTTATATACAACTATGTATGAAAGCTGAGCAGCAATTTTATTACAAGTCAGAGATGGATTTACAGTAAAACCAATGAAATTTATGCTTCAGAGTTCCTAAATTGCACAATACCTTTCCAGGATCCAGGTATTTTTATATCTAATATTAATTTTTTTTAAGTTTTATGTTCTTTGTCTTCAAGAGTTTGCCCAAAATTGTATAAATGTTAGGCCCCACAAAACCTGATCTGGTGGAGCGAGTGTAGCTCAATGGTTGAGTTCACACTTTGTATACATAAAGTCCTGGTTTCAATCCCGGTAAAAGGAAACAACAGAAGCCCTGATCTTCCTCCAATCTTACCCTCACAAGCATTAGGCAACCATGCTACTAAAAACAATAAAAACACAAAAGGGTTCTTTTAAAAACGTGAGTAAAGATAAGCGTGTGTTGTTAATTTGCCATAAATTATAAGCTTCCAATATCAAATATAATTTTGATGGAGACAAAGCAAGAGCTAAATACCTTATTTAAGTGCCCATCCATGTTGCATATACACAGTCAGCATTGCCCCCAGATGGTCTCTGCAGACACAGAGAAGCACTATCCAGGTGTCTCTGTAACGAGGGACTTGCTGCCCAGCTGCCGGGGGAGGAGTCACCAAATGGCTTTCAGCTGCCAGGCTTTCAAGAATCGTCTCAGCTATAGTAAGCGGCTTTTCGTAAGGTCATGCTTTATCAGGGGCCATCCAATGATTGATCCAGGTGTAGGTATAATGATCCAGTTATTTGGCCCAACATAATCCAACATTGATGGGGCATTTTAACTCCCCTTAGGATGGGCCAAAGCTGTCCTCAGGCCCTTATCACAGATTGACATCTACCTTTGCCCAATCCTGCATCTGTCCCTTCTCTTCTACTGGTGTTTATCTAAAGAGTATCCCCTAACGCATAATCTGCACACTAAGCACAGTCTCAGAATTTGTTTCAAGAGACCCAAATTGTGATAGTGGTTCTTTAAGCATGCATATTTGTTATATAAATGCTTCAACATAAAAGTAACAATACTGAATTCAAGAATAATTACAGAATCTGAGTCCTTAAATTAATTAATCTCAGTAGAATTCAAGAAGGTATCAACGTTAGTACCCCCCACCCTGACATTTATTCCTATCTCCTTTTTTGCCTATCTTTGGCTAATATACTGAATATGTTCTATCACTTTCTGGTCTATCTTAGATAGTACAATTCTTACAGACACTTTTAGACAATTCAATTTCAGACCAGTATTATATCAGAACTGCAAACACTTATCCAAATAAAACTCTGCCCAGATTGGGCCTGCTTCAGAACAGCGATTGTGCTATCGAAGAAGGAATTTTATCAGCTTATTCTTTAAATTCCTCCACTCTCTTTATTTACCAGCTTTTACTTTAATTCTCTGCACTGTTGTAGAGGGAGAGGTAGAGAGGGGAAGTTTTAAATGTAATTATAATCTGAATTTTGTGTCCTCAGGCAGTGGTGATAAGGTGGGTATATGCAGCTGAAATCTTTTCCTTCTATTTTAGTTTTTGTTTTTTGTTTTTTGTTTTTGCCCCTGAAAGTTTCCTTGGAGACATTCTTGTCACTTGCAGTGTCTTTAACTTGGATAAATGACTAACCTTTTAGTGACCCTCTAGTTCTCTGCTAGTCACCCCCCTGTCTGGAGACACTCAGTTCTGCCATGGAGTCCTTCTGGTAGAAATTCTTCCTAAAATGACCTTGTCCAGCCCCAGTAGGGCCCATGGGGCCATATCATGCACATAGGAAAAGCACACACATTCTTTCCTCACCAGATTCTTTAATTGCAGACCATCCATTTTTTTATGTGTGACCTGGTCCGGGTTCTCTAGGGATACAGATATCTAGGAGATATCTGTAAATAGTATGAGATTTTATGAAATTCCTCATGTGACCATGGGCATGCACAAGTCCAAATTCTGTAGGGCAGGCTGCAAGCCAGGGACCCCGATGGAGGTTTTCATTGAATTTCCCAGGAGGTGCTTTCTATCTGAAGTAGAGATGGGGATTCTCTCTCTGAATTACGAAAATCATTTCTCCATTTAATGTCTTGAACTGGTTAGATGAGATGTTACTCATTGCTGAATGGCAATCTCCTCAGTTGGTTGTAGATGTAACCAGGCATTTATGCAATCATCTCACTGATTATTAAAATCCATGAATTGCCCTTGTATTACGATTAGCCCATTGTTTGCTTGACCAAACAACTGGGAAAAATTACCCAGCCAAGTTGACACATTAGCCTAACCATCTGAGTCTACTCCTTGTCAATATGGCAGCCATACACATCACCTTAAACCATACTTAGTCTCTCAATAAAAACAATAACAATGTGTAAATAAAAACTCCTAACATACTCAACTGTCCTACATACAACTGAAATGTACTAAATCCCCCAAGAATAGGGTGCCAGACCTTGGGTAATATTCACTCTTAAACTTGACATCCTTAAATACCATAACAGGAAACTAATACACCTTATGCCATGTGGTAAGGGGAAAGGATAGGAAAGAAAATAAAGATGTTAGTTTTATGAAAATATGCAAAAATATTCATAACAAAGCAAGGAAGAAATAGTCATAACCATTAGAACCCTCATTTCTGTAACTGATCATGTGGTCAAAATTCATATTTATCACTACCTTCTTCCACTACCCTTTCCATGTTCCCTTTACCCTCAGCAAGCAACTCAACTGGTTGTTACCTGGTGGAGTGACACAAAATTTCATTCCTGAGGATTCTGGTCCATTGTTAGTCCTGCCTAGATTGAGTTGTTGCAATTTTCCATGACTTAATCACAGGGCAGGGCAGTACTAAGAGATGCCTTATAGGATCTCCTGTATTCCAGGCAAACTCTTCTTTACCTCCACTGTGTAGTTGCAGTCCTCATTTCCCCTAATAGTCAGGATCAATTACCCCAGAAAGTACAGTAATTCCCTTCTTTGTCTGTTGATTCAGAGGCATGAAGTGCCCAAAGAGGCCGGGGGTAGCCTTAACTTCCAGTTCAATGGAATCATTATTGTGTTCCCTAAGGAAGCAATTCTTTTGGAACTAAGACATATAGACCCGCAGACCCTAAGGTTGCAGTAACAAGAAGCAAAAATTTTCCTAGATGATCACTAGAGGTAATAGTGAGTGGTATCATTCGCATTTCTACCCCTTGATTTCTTGGCCCATGAATCCTGGCTATGGGAGAAACAGTATCAAAGAGTGGCTGCTGATTTATAGCACACACAGTCTCCTGGAGAACATTGCCCCAGCCCTGCAAGGTATTGCCACCTAGTTGGCACCATAATTGATTCTTCAAAAGGCCATTCCCCCATTCTGTCAATCCAGGTTCCCCAGCTTGCCAGATGGGAAATTTGGTAAGATCAGTGGCTTCCATAAGCATAGGCCCATTACTGCACATCATTTTTGCTACAGGTTCATTAATCAGAAAAAATGCTGTGTGGAATACTATGATGGCAGATAAGACATTTATTAAGTGCATGGATGTTAGTTTAGGGAGAAGCATTTGGTGCACAGAAGGCAAACCCATATCTGGAGTATGCATCTATTCCAGTTAGAACCAATTGCTGCCCCTTCCATGATGGAAGTGGTCCAGTGTAATCAACTTGCCACCAGGTAGCAGGCTGCTCACCTTGGGGAATGGTGCCATATAGGGGTTCTGAGTTTGGGTCTCTGCTGTTGGCAGATTGGGCACTTAGCAGTGCTGTAGCCAACTCAGCCTTGGTGATGGGAAGTGCATTTTGCTTAGCCCATGCATAACTTCCATCCCCACTACCATGCTCACTTTGATGAGACAGGAGTGAGTGGGGAAAGAGGAGAAGTGTTATCCACAGAATGGGTCATCTTATCCACTTGACTTTTAAAACCTTCCTCTGCTAAAGTCACCCTCTGGTGAGCACTGAGGTTGGACACAAATATTTTTATTTTTACCCACAAAGAAACATCTATCCACATACCTCTTCCCCAGACCTCTTTGCCACCAACTTTCCAATCATGTTCCTTCTAAGTCCCTGACCATCCAGTCAAATCATTTGCAATAGCCTATGAATCAGTGTACAAATGCACCTCCAGCCATTTCTCCTTCCAAGCAAAATGAACAACCACCTGCACTACTTGAAATTCTGCCCACTTGGAGGATTAACCCTCACCACTATCTTTCAAGGACATTCCATAAAAGGGTTTCCACTCTGCTGCTGTACATTTTGGGGCAGTTCCTGCATATCATGTAGAACCATCCATAAAACAGTCTTGAGTTTTCTCTTCTTCAGTCCACTGACTGTAAGGAACTCCCCAAAGGCCATAGCTGTACTGGGAAAGAAAAGGTCATGTGGCAGGAGTGGTGACCATGGGCATTTGGACCACTTCCTCATGTAACAGACTTGTGCCTTCAGGACCTGCTTGAGCCCTGTCTAATATAGTCTGCTTCCACTTTATGGTGGAGTGCTGCTGTGCATACCCAACTTTATGCTTTGGTAGGTCAGACAATACCCAGGTCATGATAGGTAACTCAGCTTTCATGGTAACTCAGTGGCTTATGGTGAAGTGTTCAGTCTCTACAAAGGCCCATTTGCAAGCCAAAAGATATTTCTCAAAAGGAGAATAGTTATCTGCAGAAGATGGCAGGCTTTTATCCAAAATCCTAAGGGTCAGCATTGTGATTCTCCTATATGTGCCTGCCAAAGGCTACAGATGGCATGTTTATTTGCCACTGACACTTCCAGCACCATTGGATCTGCTGGATTATATGGGGCAAGTGGCAGTGCAGCATGAACAGCAGCCTGGAGTTGTTGCAGAACCTCCTCTTGTTCTGGTGCCTACTCAAAACTAGCAACTTTTCCAGCTACTCGGTAGATGGGCCGGAGTAGCACACCCAAATGAGAAATGTGTTGTCCCCATAATCCAAAGAGACCAACTAAGCACTGTTCCTCCTTTTGGTCATAGGAATAACCGAATGTAACAGCTTATCCTTTATTTGAGAAGGGATATCTCAACATGTCCCATAACCATGGGACACCTAGAAATTTCACTGAGATAGAAGTCCCCTATATTTTTGTTGGATTTATCTCTCATCCTTTTTCACATAAATGCCTTACCAATAAGTCTAGAGTAATTGCTCTTTAGGCCCAATCAGCATGATATCAATATAATAGACCAGTGTGATGTCTGTGGGAGAGTCAATCAAGTTTCCTACAGACAATATTATGACATAGGGCTGGAGAGTTGATATACCCCTGAGGTAGGACAGTGAAGGATATTGCCCTTGTCAGCTGAAAGCAGTTTCTGGTGGTCCTTACTAACAGCAATTTAAAAAAAAAGCATTTTTCAGATCAATAGCTGCATGCCAGGTACCAGGTGATATGCTGATTTGCTCAAGCAATGATGCCACATCTGGAACTGCAGCTGCAATTGGAGTTACCACATGGTTAAGTTTACAATAGTCCACTCTAATCCTCCAGGATCCATCTGTTTTCTGCACAGGCCAAACAGGAGAAATGAATGGGTATGTGGTAGGAATCACCACCCCTGCACCCTTCAAATCCTTGATGGTGGCACAATGGCCAAGAGGTGCAACTTCAGCCACAGACAGAACAACAACCCTCACCAGTAAGATACTAGACCCAGGAGATACACATGGAGCTCTTACCAGGGGTTTTTTGAAGCCTTTCTCAGCTCACCAACAACTCTTCCCATAACAGTTCTCATTACTGATTCTTCTATTTCTTAATAAATAGTTCAACTTCACTAACACAGTCTGAAGGGCAGTGATGGGTTAATGTGAGCAGAGCTGGTTTCAAAATATCTTAGTATGTCCTGCATAAGTGGTCTTGAGCATTACTTTAAGATGATGTGGGAATTTGGCACCTACTCTGTTGTTCTCTAACTTTGGGAACTCTGCCGACTTCAAGATGGAATATTATTTCAGAAAATTTACAATATTGTTAATTTTGATAAAAATATCAAAATTCCCAAATACTGAAATACCCACTGTTTACTGTTTCAGTGTTTCCACTTATATCATGGCCATAGGAAGACCTAGGTTGAAGTAACTGTACTCATAATGTAAATATAAATACATATTATTTTTCATTTAGTATAATGTTGTCCATGCTGTTGTATTTAAAACAGCTAAATCAGCTACATAAAGTATTTAAGCAGTTGAATAAATTTTCTTTGCATATATTGTAGTTTAAATATTTTCTGTGGCTGTTTTTTAATCTGATTTCCACTTCTATTGATTGTATTGCAATAGACATCTCAATTTAAATATTTTTTCAGGGTTTAGAACATTTACTAATAATTAATTCCTCATTGAGTTATTAGTAAATCAAGAGGAATGAGCATGTGTATTATTATTGATACATTTTCCCATATTGATTTTCCTCAAAACTTGTGTTAAACTACATTATCAATATAGTTCTTTGAAATAGATGTTATATTAAAATAATTTATAAAATAAATCAGAGGAAAATAAAATTGACCTAAAATATATTGTCCATAAAAACTAAATGAAAACTCTAGTCTATTGTATATTTTTTATTTGATGGGGTCCTCATTATTTATTGGCAGATTCTCTGTATGGGTGGCACTTCATTGGAATGTAGGCATTCCTGCTCCGAATTCCTGTTCTAATTTATAAAATAACAATTAGAAACTAAAGAACTAGAAATATAGTAGGTCAAGTCTGTGAACTTGAAAGAATGAAATTTCATGGAATGAAAGCTAATATCTGACAAAGAACATTAAAGTATTGGTATATTAATAGTGAGGGTCACTAAAATAATAAAAATCAAATTTACTAAGAAGTTAAAATAGTATTAAATTTGTATGCCTTGAATAAAATTGTCTTGAAAGGCATACAGCATAAAATGGTAACTATAAAAAGAAATTGAAAAATCAACCATACTAACGGAATTCAGTAACATTCTTTCAATGATTTATAGATCAAGCAAACAAATAAATGGGTTACATAGATAGATGAGATAGAAGATTTAGAACACAAAGTCAATAAAATTGATTAAGTAGACATGAATAGAGCTCTGGACTATACTTTTAGAGGACATACATTCTTCTCGATTGCAAAGAGAACATTAATACAATCTGACCATATAGTAGGTCATAAAACAATTCTCAAAAAAACATCTATACCATATAGATGTTCTTGGACTATAAAAAATTAAATTAGAAATATAAAATGAGAAAGATGATTTATTTAAAAATCATAATGCATTTGAAAACAAAATCACATTTCTAAAATCACAAGTCAAAAATTATGAATACATATTTAAATATATTTAGCTGTAAGTAATGAAATTATGTCTAAAAACATATAGAATGAAGTCAAAAGTGGTCATTTGAGGGAAATTTATATCAAAATTTTATATCTAATTTTATTTTATGAGGAAAAGCAGAACTAAGGAAGAAACAGAGAGCAAAATTGGAATGAGAAAAGAAAAATTTTATCATTTACATAGTATTTACTATGGGCCAGGCATTGTATTCTACATATGTATTTTTTCTTGGTTAATTTGCATAATAATCTCAGAGTAAATATTATATTTTATAATCTAGACAATGAAACTGAGACTCATCACAATTATATTCTCATAGGTTGCAAGTGATATGTTATAAAATCAAACCATAATCATTTGACCACAAAATGTATATCCTTTCCACTATAAACTTACCGGAGGGCAATATCTTCAAGTTCAAATGTGTCACAGTATGAGAGATTATTCTTGAAAATCTTGAGGGTACGGAGGTATGTGATATCCCACCAAGATTTATTCTGCAGATTTCTTCATCTCCATTATGAGAATATATAGAAGTTTATTGAGACTGAAGATCATCAAGGGCTGGGATGATCATGAGAGTGTTCATTATGATTTTTGTTTTGCTTTGAGTTGACTATATAAATCTTGCGGTGTCCTCTTAAGTGAATCATGGATGTCCCTGGTACTCTCAGAAGAAGTTAAATATGAGGGTTCAGTGCCTCAACCCAACCAAGAACATTTTGAAGGACTTGGCCTCCATAATTTTCCCAACTGACATGCCCATTGGTGAAGAAGAGAAGGAAATGTGAGTTCAAGTACATTTAGTTTATTTGGAAAGGTAGAATGTATAATGGCCAGGTAACTGGAAATGGTATCAAACTGCCTAGATCCCAGCACTGTTATGTACCTGATTTGTAACAATTATAAGTCATTCAAACTCTCAAACCCAGTTTGTTCACTTGGAAAGTGGAATTGGTAATATGGTGGTTAAAATGGAATAAAATATAGTTGATGCACCTTATAGGGTTATTGTGCATATTAAATCACTGCATGTAAAGAATTTAGAAGAGTGTCTGGACCACTGTAATAACTCAATAACTGCTCTGTATGTTATTATTTATTATTGTGACTTTTAATATTATTACTGAAGCCACTTACCCTGTTCCCTGTTCTATAAGAGTGCCTTCTGTTCTTTATGATACCAACAACTTGTAAGTAAATCATTCTCTTAATAAGATTTTGTTACCTCTCGTCTTTCTGATATTCACAGTCTTGTTTTTATTTCCTGTTTAATTAGTTTTTTCACAAATGCAACCCTTCTTTTTATTACAGAGCAATTATTTATGGTGGGAACAGTGGCATAGAAGCCACTCGATACAGATATGCAAATCCATAGACACAAACAAGTTGCAAAGAACCATCTTTTGGTCGGTCTCAAACTGAAGGAAGTTTAGAAATGAACAAGATGTGGCTCCCAGTACAGCAGCCAATATTACAATGTATCCTGTATTCTCAAGGGAGGAGATTTACTGGTGCCCTTATATGTGCTAGCAGGTTAGAAAACAGATTTTGGCTTCCTAGGTTACTTAGCTCCTTTATCAAGGTTAGAAGTCATTTGGAGGCTAATTAGGCTTAGTTTGTTGTGAAAAGAATGAATAGAGGTATTTTGGCAGAACTCTTAATTGTCCAAGAAATTAGAGACAGCGTTGAGTAATGAAAAGAATAGCCCCATAGAGCAGGGCTTCATGAATCACTGTGGTACTACCTAGTTGTGGGATCTAGGTCAAATTTCATCACTTCTCCAGAACTCAATTTCTACATTTATAAAGCAATCAACAATTGTTGTGGAATTTAAGAGAAGTTCAATTATTTGAGTATAGAGAGGCCAGGACTCAGGAATGATTTTGAGAAGGAAAAATGGTTTATTGACGGCCGGCCGGACTCGGGAGCTTTCTGTTTGAATCCCGAGCCCCGAACAAGATTTTCAAACGTCTTTTATACAGAGAGGAAAGGCCAAATGGTCCCTTTGTTTCAGTTCTCAATAGGCTTCAATTAGCATATATCTCTTCCACATCTTAGGTAAGCTTTTAGCATGGACTCCAGACATTCTAGATAAGCTTTTAGCATATTTACTTTTTGCATTTCCCCTAAATACTTAAAGTTTATAGCCCTTGCATTGTTAAACATTTCCTGGGACTGGAGCTGCTGCCGCTGTCCCTAAGGGCAGGACTGCAGCCTCTTACTGTTCCACACTCACAAGTCAAACAGCTTAGTTATCTCTGAAGAGACAAAGAGCCTTCCACCCATAGCCCACATCACAATCTATTATTAAAATTATGAATGATGGAAAAATTATGTTGTAACTTACCCTCTAGATAAAGCTTGAACATGATCTACCATTGTATGGGTTCAGAATCACCATAGTTCAGGATCTTAACTTAAATCATGTCTCCAAAGACATTGAGCTAGTGACTGGCTACTGCAGATATTATATTAACGATATTTCATAATCAGATGATTATATATCCATCTAGAAAATATATTTGCACTATATATGATTACTAATGTAAGCAAGGGCATTAAGGTTGACCAGATTATTTTTACTTTTGTTAGAAAGTTTTCAGTATATTTCAAATTCAAGATATAATTTTGGTGAACTTAAACACTTAAATAAGTCTTTCAAAGAATTAATTTTAAAAATGTCTTTCATTAGCATCACTCAGTATCAATTATTTGTCCGGATCTGCTCACATGTCACCTGGTGGCAATAGTCATGAGATGAGAAGACATTCAGGCAGGGCTGAGTTATTAGATCCTGGTTTACTTAACAAAAGGAATTTATTGTTTCATTGTTTTAGAGAGGAAGTACAAATCTGAGGTCTCTGCAGGTCATAATTTTCCCCAAAGTCTATAGTGTTGGCCTGCTACAATTCTTGGAGTTCTTTGGCTTCCATCTCTACAACCATCACAAGATCTTCTCCTGTGGTTTTCTCTGACTTCTGGCTTCTACATCTTCTGACATCTGGCTTAAGGTTTCTACTAATATTCAAATTTCCTCTCTTTATAAGACCACCTTTCCAGTCATATGGATTAAGACTATCCTGATTTAAATTTGGCTATACCTTAACAAATAAGAACATTTTTCAAAGGTCCTATTTACAAATGGGTTAACAGTCACAGGAATATGGGTTAATATTAATAGCCTGTTCTTTAGGGTGACATGATTCAATCCCCAACAGAAAGGCATTGTCAAGGAGCCTGAGTCAGACCACCTGTCTCTCTCTCTATCCCTTCCTTTGGGTGCAGAGGGGCCAGAATAGGGCCAGGTTCACTTATGTAACCTGCTCGGAATATTCCAAATATATGCGGTGAACCCATTACTACTCCTCTGGGATAGTCCTAGTCTTATTAGCTTAGGAACTGAACTTATCCACAGAATCTCCTGGATCCTGCACATCCTGTTTCCCATGCTCCACATCCCCATTCTTGTTACTCAAGCAGATCCCTGGGGCCAAGGTGGAAGATGGAAACCAGGAAGAACACTGGGATTGTCACTGAGGGTGGCAACTAGAATTGAAATTCCGTAGAGTTGAGTCCCTCACCACTTTAAAATATTCCAATGGTGGAATGGGTGGGTGATATAGATATAAAGGATGAAAGCTAAAGTGCTGACATACCTTATTTCAAATATAAAACCTACTTCTGAAGCTGGTTAAAATCTCTTTTTCAGTCTGGATTTTATCCCACTAAATTGTGCCCAGAAATTTTTTTTTCCTGGTAGCCTTCTGCTTGTTCAAGTACTGAAAAGTACATAGGATATCAATTAAATTGGGAATATGGGAGGATTTGGGAATGAGAAAGATTTGGACATTATGACTATTATAGAATGATGAATTGGAAAGAACAATTTTGCAAGCATTTACACATAAATTCTGTTCTGGTGGATTAGGAATTTTAACCATTCATATTAATATTGATGTAGAAACTTTTCAAGTGTGAGGCTGTATTTAACCACTGATCTTGTGGATGGTGAGAATTATGCAGGTAAATATGATTTGGAAGGCTTTGAATCTCCACAACCAGGGGCCAAGCTGAAGGTAGTGACTTGAAATCTGTTAGTTGTGTTCTTTGTGGTTGTAGAGATTTTCATGAAGATCGGGTTTGTTGTGACCAGTCCTGAGAGGAGCTAGTAGGGAAGGGAGAGCCCTTTCTTAATGAGGGCATTTACTATTTCACATCAACATGGGTTACCCATGTGTGTGTGATGTGTGGTATGTGGAACCCCAAGGATTGCTGGCAAACCAGCATCAAAATGCTGCAATATTCTGGAAGAAAACAAGCCTTCCAGTCTCTGAAACCATGAGTCAATAAATTCCTGTTGTTAAACCAACTCATTATATTTGTCACTGCAGCCAGGAAGTTAAGACAATGTATAAATAGGGTAGATTATAGATTAAATCCCGGCAACCAATATTTCTTGGTATTTATTGATTGAAAAGCTTTTGCAGTTTCTCAAGCCAAGTTATGGTTCGTAATCATAATATTTTTCTGGAGAAAAATTTTTCTTTATTGAAAAAAATACCAATAATACTGGCAGACTTCAAAGGGAATTCATGCTTCTAGAATACAAAGTACTTAATACATTTCAAACAAAGTTATCATTTTTGTAAGTCAAACGATAATCTGACTAAAAATATTTCCCAGCTTTATTATTTAAGGAGCTGCACAACCTTTAAAGTGGTGACCATGGAGGCAGATAGGAGACACACTGCACCTGGAACTGTGCAGCATTCGACAGCGACATTCCCCACAACTTTGGAGCAGAAAACAAAAATATTTCACAAGAGAGCTGCCCTCCAGTGCCAGAGAATCTTGGGAAACAGTATATCAAAAGATAGCCAATTTTTCCTGACAATTTTCACACTATCAAGGTTGCTTTTTTGAAGAAAATCTTTGAGCACATCACTGTAATTTAATGTCATCCAATAATTCTGGGATTAAAAAGAACTATAGTGAAAGAAATGAACTGTTACCATCAAAATGGCTTTGCTGAGCTGTGAGAGTAACAATTCTACCCCATTTTAGATGCAAAACAATGAACACATATGCAAGTTTAATTTGAAGCCAGATAAATCGTGTATGTAGGCTCAGATAGTAGCAGTGTCCATTCACTTTTCTTACTAATGGCTTAACTGGACAGGCATTCTCGTCATTGCACAGGCAGGAAGAGCAGCACCAAGATCTTCTAAAACTCTTTATGTAAAAAGCGTAAGTCATTGTTCAAGTCCCATTCTTTGCATGTTCCAATTATCATAATAGGAACAGAAGAGTTACTATTTGCTGTATTAAAACATTACACAGCATCTGGTACTATCAAAAAGCAAAATACAATTAACAGCAACCCTTTTTCTCAGCTCTAACCTTGAAGCTGCCAAGCATTCACTGCTCAGGCCAGCAGTGCTATTTCCTCAGTAAAATAGCAGAAACTAAAGGAATTAGGGCACAATGGATTTCTGAATTCTTTTATCTACCATTAGTCCTGAGGCTTAGAACCTTCCCGATGCTGATCATTCCACCATCTTTAATGGAGGAAAGGCATCAGGTCGTATAGCTTGTCCATAGTTTTTATTATTCCCCTTTCTCCTCCTTCCTGTTTTCCTGTCTTAATTAGTATTTTAGCATAATTCATTACAGGCAATTACAGGAAGTTTTAGCAAACGCTCAAGGTGATATTTTTTGTTTCAGCAAAATTTTGGAAAAACTGGCATAACCTAATATCTTAGGTTGAATTCCCAGAAGTAGATTTTGAGAAGTGAATTCATATGCAAGTGTTTTATTGAGGACTCATGGGAAAAAAACAAAACAAAAACAAAAAACCGGTAAAGGAATAGAGGAAGCAGGGCAGGAAAGGAGAGGAAGTCAAGTCAGGGTAAGATCTCAGGTCAGTGTTCCACAGAGGGAAGATGCAACCCGTCTCCCACAGGAAATCAGGAGTGTAAGTCACCATTCACACTTGTCGATCACTTCCCTGGTGGCGCCTGAGACCCATGGCAAGTTTAAAGGTCAAATGTTCTCACTTGTGTATTGGAACCTAGTGCTGTTATCAATTGGCCAACGTTAAAGAAATTATCACAAGTCTTACAAATTCCCTTTAAAGTCAGCATGCAGGTTTCTGCAAATGTCTCTGCCATTGTAATTTGACAACAACCCTGCAATTAGTTATTTGCTACAATGAACATTAAATTTCTTTCATCATTCCATTGAAGTGAGGAGAAAAGGACTCACATGAAGATGAATGTTAGAATAAGACTGGATCTGGATAAAAGGCCTAATGAGTCCACTGTATGGGAAATAAGCAACAGTGACCCTGATTTCAGCATCCTCATCTTGGTCATTAGATGAAAATCTCAGTTGTGCTGCCATGTGTGGTTTTAATTATAATTGTCTTTAGGATGAGACACATGACTAACTCACATTCAATTACATCTGCAGTTTTGCTTATCATTCATAGTCTGCATTTGGTGTAATTAACTAATCTCAGTTGTCTCTTCTGAGCTTTATAAAAAAGGCTGCAAACTGGAAGAGGTGAGAAGGTTAAATAGAATTGAAATTCTTCTAAATGTGGCCAGGCTTCTTCTTTGAGGAAATTGTAAATATGAGTGTTATATGCATCTTGTTCTTTTATTTAACAAATATTTTTAAAGGCCTATTATGTAATATATACACATGTATTAAAATCAATCAAGATTTACATTTGTATGTAAATCTTTAATCTCAATGACATGAATGTCCTTATTTTTGAAATAGGGAGAATACCTGTCTCTGAAGTCATCTGAAGGATTAAACAAAACAACTTGTAAGGATTCATGTTCAGACTAAATGGGATCTTGTAAAGGTCAAAGTAGTTCAGAACATTTTTGACCATCACGTCACATCGCTGCTGGCCACTTATCTGAAGTGATAAGTGATGATAATGCAATGATGGCATATACCTCCCTTTCATCCCTAGATGAAATAATATGAGCCAACATTTTTGGAGTGCCTTTGATATTGCCAATCCTTGTAAGCCTGAACATGATACCTTCTAGGTTATCTTCCTTAGTTCTCAAATAGTTTTAGAAGTGGGTATTTTTTTCTTCCTAATTGATAGAGAATAAAATTAATATCAGTGGGATTAAGAATTTTGCCTGCAAAATAATAATGAGGCAGTTGCATGAAAATTGATGTTAATCATTGATTTTCAGATTGATTTACAATCTAAATTGATTTTAATCTATATTAATATTATACATAACAGGCATTTAAAAAAATCTCTGTTGAATCAGAGTCCATGAGAAGTGAGAGCATCCAGATATAGCAGCAATATGGCACTGGGAATCAGAGCCCAAGTAGGACTAGAAGGGTGCCCTCGAGGGGCTGGGCAGCCTGACACGGGGTGTCAGAGCCTGAGCAGGATGAGAAGGGTGTCATGGGCACAAGGAAAATAAGAGAGCAAGCAAGAGGCATGAAGAATCAGAGATCAAGCAGGGTGAGGGGCACCAACATGTGGAGACTGTCCATAGGGGCAATTAGAACCCAAGCAAGGTGAGGAGAGCGGGGTGAGGAGGGGCTCCTTGAGTAGAACTTGTCAAATGCAGGGCGCCCGAACCTGGGCAAGTTCTGCCCAGAATATGTAGTCAGAGCTTGAGTCTGGTCATGGGAGACAGTGGATATGAGAAGCCTGGTTACATTCTGGCAGATTAATTAAAGAAGGGCCTTTATTAGAAATACAGTTTCTCACTATCAGAGAAGGCAGTTCAATACTGGAAGGGAGAAAGCTAGAATGACCCCTGCGGTATTGATTGAAATTGGACATGTAATTGTCAATTCTTGATTTTCAAAATTAAAGGTAGTGATGAAGGTGAATATAGATAGAAATGTATTTGTGTATACAACACATATATACAAATGTACACATACACATATCCTAGCTCTGTCTATTGCAAATGCCTGGGAGCAACCTCTACTTCAAAAGACTTTACACATCTGCTGACTTATAATCCTTTTTATGTTACTGGGTTTGGTTAGGTAGTGTATTTTGAGGAGTTTTGCATCTGTGTTCATAAGAGATATTGGTGTGTAGTTTTCTTTTCTAGTGGTGTTTTTATCTGGTTTTGGTGTCAGCATAATACTGGCCTCATAGTATGACTTAGGAGGTACTCCATCTTCTGTTTTTTGATGAATTTGTAAATTTTTAAACTGGCATTTTAAAAAGGTTGGTAGAATTCACGAGTGTGGCCTTCTTACTCTCAACTCTTTCGGTTGCCCTATTATGAACTAAATATATTATGTGAAATATAAATATATATGTGAAATATGAATATGGGTAGACTTGTATATACAAGACCATTGAAGTTGAACAAATGTAAGGTAATATTGCATAATGTTAATATCACACACACAAAAATTATGCTAAGTGAAGAAGACCAGATACAGAGTACTACATATTGTATGATTCCATTTATATGAAATGTAAATATAAATTAATTCATAAAGATGAAAGATTAGTTGCTATGTAGGTCTGAGGAAGGAATGCTAATAGGTTTGGAGTCTTTATTTTTGGAGTAATGAAATTGTTCTAGAATTTTTAGGATAATGAATGTACAACATTGTAATTATACTAAAAGCTATTGATTACATTTTGGGTAGAATAGCCAGAAACAGCAGCTATGTACAGTGGGGGAAGCATAGAGAGATTGAGAGGTGAGGAATTTTCTTGTTTTTTTTTTGTTTTTTTTTTTTGTTTATTATTAATATTGACATAAAGAAAATGCTCTAATAATGATTGAAGTGATGAATGCACAACTATGTGATTATAGCAAATACCACTGATTGTACACCTTGGAGGAATTGATGCCTTATTAAAATGTATAAATATGGGAAACAGACTTGGCCCAGTAGTAAGGGAGTCCGTCTACCACATGGGAGGTCCGCGGTTCAAACCCCGGGCCTCCTTGATCCGTGTGGAGCTGGCCCATGCGCAGTGCTGATGTGTGCAAGGAGTGCCGCACCACGCAGGGGTGTCCCCTGCATAGGGGAGCCCCACGCGCAAGGAGTGCACCCCGTAAGGAGACCTGCCCAGCGTGAAAGAAAGTGCAGCCTGCCCAGGAATGGCACCGCCCACACTTCCCGTGCCGCTGACGACAACAGAAGCGGACAAAGAAACAAGACGCAGCAAATAGACACAGAGAACAGACAACCGGGGGAGGGGGAGGGAGTTAAATAAATAAAATAAAATAAAAATCTTTAAAAATAAATAAATAAAAAATAAAATGTATAAATAAAATTGACTTTAAAAATAATTCATTCTTTTTATGTGTTATAGGTCTATTCTTATACACATACTACTGCATCTTCAGTCATTTTTAGGTAGTTTGTGTCTTTCTAGGAATTTGTCATTTTCCTCGAAATTATCTAATATGTGGGCATACAGTTTTTAATTGTTCCCTTATAATCCTTTTTATTTCTACAAAGTTGGTAGTAATGTACCTACATTCACTCCTGATTTTTAGTAATTTGAGTCTTCTTTTTTTTTCTCTCCTTGGTTAGTGTACATAAAGGTTTTTCAATATTGCTGGTCTTTAAAAAAAACAATTTTTGATTTGGTTGGTTTTTTTCTCTTTTTCCATTTTTATTTGATTTCCACTCTAATCCCTATGATAGCCTTCCTTTGGCTTGCCTTGAGTTTAGTTTGCTCTTCTATTTCCAGTGTCTTATGTTTAAGGTTAATTTGAGATCCTTTTCTTTTTTTAATGTAGGCTGTTTTTCCTTCAGATTTCTCTCCAGTCTATGCTTTAGTTGCATTCTCTAAATTTCCTTATGTTGTGCCTTTATTTTCATTAAAGTATTTTCTAATTTCCATTATGATTTCTTCTCTGATCCTTTGGTTATTTAGGAATATGTTCTTTAACTGCCATATATTTAATGAATTTCACAAGTTGTTTTTCTGTAATAAATATCCTATTTATCTTCAGAATTATCGGAGAACATATTTTGTATAGTTGAAATTCTTTTCAGTCTATGAGGCTTGTTTTATGGCCTAGCATATTGACTATCTTGGAGAAAAATCCACATGAACTTGAGAACAATATAAATTCTTCTGTTTGGTTATTCCAATTAATTTTTAATGTTGTTAAAGTCTTATTTTCCCTTGTTCATCTTCTGCCTAGTTTTTAAAGTCCCCAAGTGTTATTTTTTAATTGTCTGTTTCTCCATTGAATTCTGTCAGGTTTTTTTCATGTATTTTGCAGCTCTTTTGTTATATTTATAACATATGTTTATAATTGTTATATCTTTCTGAGAGACCAACTCTTTTGTTCTTATTAAAAGTCCCTCTTTAGAACTGGATATCCATAGCCAAAAGAAAGAAAGAAGACCCCTACCTCACACCTTATACAGAAATTAACTAAAAATGGATCAAAGACCTAAATATAAAAAGAAGTACAATAAAGCTCCTAGAAGAATATGTAGGGAAACATCTTCAAGACATGGTGGTGGGTGGTGGATTCTTAAACCTTACATCAAAAGCATGAGCAACAAAAGAAAATATGGATAAATGGGACCTCCTCAAACTTAAACATTTCTGCGATTCAAAGGACTTCATCAAGAAGGTGAAAAGGCAGCCCAGTCAATGGGAGAAAATGTTTGGAAACCATGTATCTGATAAGGGTTTGATTTCCAATCTATATAAAAAGATCATATAACTCAACAATAAAAAAGCAAGCAATCCAATTTAAAAAATGGGCAAAAGATTTAAATAGACATTTCTCCAAAGAGGAAATACAAATGACCAAAAAAGCACATGAAAAAATGTTCCATATCACTAACTATTAGGGAAACACAAATTAAAACAACAATAAGATACCATCTAACACCACATAGAATGACCATTATTAAAAAAAACCAGACAACAATAAATGCTGGAGAGGATGAGAGAAATAGGAACACTCCACTGTAGTGGGGGTGTAAAATGGTGCAGCCTCTGTGGAAGACAATTTGGTGGTTCCTCAGGAGCTAAATAGAGAACTGCCATATGATCCAGCAATTCCTCTACTAGGAATATATCCAGGAGAACTAAAAGCTATGACATGAACAGACATCTGCACACCAATGTTCATAGCAGTGTTGTTCACAGTTGCCAAAAGATGGAAACAACCCAAGTATCCATCCAGCTATGAATGGATAAACAAACTGTGGTATGATGGAATACTATGCTGCAATAAGAAGAAATGAAATCAGGACTTATGTGATAACATGGATGAGTCTTGAAGACATTATACTAAGCAAAGTAAACCAGACACAAAAGGACAAATATTGCATGGTCTCATTAATATGAACTAAATACAAATAATAAACACATGGAATTAAAAACTAGAGTATAGGTTACAAGGAGATAAGAGGAGGGTTGAGGTGAGTTATGGATGCTTAGTGTATGTAGAAGTTTTAATTAACTGGACTGTAAAAGTGTGGCAATGGATAGAGTTGATAGAACACATTATAGTGAGTAGCAACTGGTTTATAAATGGGATTGTGACTGAAAAAGGTAGTCTGGGGAAGTAAATGTCAATAGAAAGAAAGTTAAAGAATAATTTAGGGACTGAATAACACAGTGAACCCAGAGGTGGTTGAGAATTGTGGTTAAGGGTACAAATGCAAGAGAGTCCTTCTTTTAGCTAGAGCAGATGTACATCACTATTGCAGGGTGATGGGAATATGGAGAAATATGGGAAAACTACAATTGGTGTGACCTATAGACTGTGGTTAACAGCAATACTACAACATTGTTGCATTAACGCCAGGCTATACTGTGTTGATAATGGAGGTTTTTGGAAAAAGTGTGCCAAATGTATGCTATGGACCATGATTGGTGGTAATAATCTGATGATATTATCTCATAATCTGTAACAAATGTTCCACCAGGGTGTGGAGTTGTATGGGAAATCTACACATCTGTATGATTGTTTTGCAAGTTCACAATATCTGTAACAAAAATACATTAAAAAAATACTATGGGTTGGGGGGGGTACACCAAATGTAAGATAAGGAATATAGTTGGTAGTAATACTTTGATAAAGCTCTTGCATAGTTTGTAACAAATGTTTCACACTAATGCAAAGAGCTGGTGTGTGTGTGTGGGGTGATGTATGAGACCCCTGTGTGATGTTATGTATGTTTATTTTGTAAGTTCACAATCTTTACTATACACTTATTGTTTTTGTGTGTTCATGTATGAATGATATACTTCAATTTTTAAAAAAGTCCCTCTTTATTTCTAGCAATATTTTTTATTTTAATGATTGTTTTGGTTTTTGGCTGCCAAATCAATTACCATGCAATGGGCTGTCCTCAACAACAGAAATTTATTGATTCACAGTTTTGAGTCTAGGAGAACTCCAAATTCTAGACAGCATTAAGGTGACTTCTCCCAGAAGTCTGTGGCATTCTGGGCTGGCTGCCAGCAATCCTTAGTTCTTGACTTTTCTATTACAGGAAAGTGTACATAGTGGCCTTCCCTGACTTCTTCCTTCTGTTCCAGGTTCTGTCTGCTTCCTCTGGCTTTCTCTCTCTGTAGACTTTCTTAAAAGGCCTTCGTAAAACAGGATTAACAACCATCCTGATCTGTTGGGCCACACCTTAACTGAAGTAATCTCATATAAAGTCCTATTTACAATGGGCTCATACCCACAGGAATGGATTAAACTTAAAAACATGTTTTTCTCAGGTACATAGATCCAAGCCACTTTTATGATTGTATAGACACTCCAGCTTTCATTTGCTTACCATTTACAAGGTATATTTTACCATTTGATCTTTAATCTATTTGTATCTTTAAAATTAAAATTTGTCTCCTGTAGACAATATATAGCTGTATCTTTGTTTTCTATCCAGTCTGACAATTTCTGCCTTTTGATTGGATTATTTAAGCCATTCACATTTAATGTTCTTATTGATGAAGTAAGATTCATGTCTACCATTTTACTTTGCATTTTCTATATTTCCTATATTTTTGTTTCTCTATTTCTGTTATTGCTTTCTTTTGCATCAAGTAAATATTTTCACATGTAATATTTTAATTCCTTTAAAGATTTATTTATGATATATTTTGTTTTTGCATGAGTTATAATCTTCATGCTTACTCTTGGGTTTACCATATAAATATTAACTTAATCAGACTCTTTCTCAGATCCTGCTGCATACTCTTGCTGCTCTTATCCAGGTTTAGCAAGGTTTCTTGAATAAATATTTTTGTATTTGTTGTATGCCCTTTGGATACTATCCAGAGGATTTAAAAATTTTAATAGCCTACTTAGAGCTCCCCATGTGGTCATTCCATGAATGGAAGCCAATAGCGCATTTAAGGACTTTTCTAAACTCTCTTGCTTCTGTGACTCTGTACATCCTGGCTTCTCTTTCTGCCACATGGGGAGCTTCCCCAGCATCTTCTTTGGCTGTGCTATTTTCTTCTACCTCAAAGTATGGGTGGACCTGAAAGCTTGCTGCTCTCCTCAACTATTACCATTCCAAGATTCATTCCTCTATCCCCATGACTACCAATCAACATACGCTCATTTTCCCTTTCTCTGGACTAAGTCCTTCATGCCCAAATACCTGCTGGATGTTCCTTTGGGTGATCCACTCTCACTCTAAACTCAAACTTTATCACTGAACTCCTTCTTGTCTCCTTGTTGCCTACTCTTAGAATTCTCACTCTTCCTCCTTCCAGGTCCAACACAAATGCAATCACAGCCTCAAAGCTTTCTAGGCTCACTTCTAGGATTGCTTTCTTTGAATATGTCCCCTACATTCTGCCTACATAATTGGACATTCAGGTGTAGGAACTGAGTTTAGGGCATTAAAACCATATTTTTCTTCCCCTCTTTCCTTGGATTCTTGTCTTAGGTATGAAGAAATTGGACTTGGGGAGAGGGGATATACTCCTTGACTTAAAAACAAATCAAACAGAACTTAGTTTGGGCCCTAGAGTCATTACTCTTAAAATGTATGATTTTGATTATTTGCTTAATCTATGAGCTTTAGCTTCTTTTCTACAAAATGGTAATAATACATACTTTTTAGGGTTATTAGCAATCTTCCATAAAATAATAGCTGTTAATCACCAGCCACAGTCCCTGGTGAAACAAAATTAAAATACCACACAGATATTAGATTTTTTCTCCTCTTTCCTTTTTTCTTCCATTTTCTTTCACCTCTGTTCTCTTTCAATTATTCCATAGACTACCTTAATGATAAGACAGGTGATGGTTATTTAAGTTGGTTGATTTTTCTTATAAAGACTACCTCTTTGTTTCTCTTAAAAGTATACAAAGAACCAACTATAGAGATCACATATGTGATATTAATACGTGTGTGTGCTATCAATAAAAAAGATGAGAAGGATGATGAGGTTTGTAATCAGAAAAAAAGGAATTGAATTTCAGCTCTATGATTTCCTAACTAAAAATATAAAATAGAGGAAGATAATCTCTTTTTGGCTTCAATTCTATCATGTGTAAAATTGCCATAAGTATATTAGATTTTAGGGTAATTGAGAGAATTCACTTGTAAATGTTGAACAGATCTTTCTTCTTATCTCATCTTTTCCCTTCCTGTTCTCCTGCTTCCCATCCTATCTATCATGAACCAAATTGAGATATTCATCTGAACTGTCGTTGTTCCTTGTAATGGATGCTGTGGTGCACCACCCAGATTCTCCCCCTCAAGGGCTGAGACATTCATTCATTCAGGTGCTGGGAGTCTGGGCTGCAGGTGGGACAAGGTTGAATCCCTTTTTGGGGACTGCCTTTAGCAGGGGAAAATCTCCCACTTCCTATGGGCAGTCTGCCGTCAATGATTCTCTTCCAGGCTCCTAACCTTAATTCAGGATATCTCTAAAGGGTCATTTAAGTCTCAGAGATCTCTGGGAGATTGGCCAAGGCTTCTGATGATACTGGGTTGCATTTAGTTTCTCCCTCTGCACAGCCCTTTTCCCTCACTCCCTTACAGGATTTGTTACAGAGGGCATGTCCCAATAAACCTCCAATAGCCAATCTTCCTTTTAGTCTTTCTGGGAACACTGGCTTGTGGCTGTCTTATACTTGTTGCAACTCAATAGGCTTACTTAGTAATACTCATTTTGCTCATCTAATAAAAGTACAGGAATGGAACAGTATAAATTCTAATAATTGGTGTCATGTGTACTAATTTTTACAGTTGTCCTTTGTGTTCAGCTGAGTAGGGAACCCATGGGAGGCTGAGAAAGGCCATTTTAGAAGACAGAAAAGCAGCCCACAGTTACATATGTCCTGGTGATTTTCTTCAGGGTGTTTCTTATCTTCAGCAAGCCTACAGGCTCCATATTTGACTCCTCTATCCAGGATGAATATGATACTTTAGACATTATTGAGTAAAGCTGTTACCCTCTGATCAGCTAGGAAATTAAGTGATGGCCACCTCCCCTGAGCTACACAGAGTAGAAACCAAAGTGATGAAAACACATGGAATCTGGGCAGACTTGAGTTCAATAAAAAAAGGGGCCTCCCAACAGCAATTCTAATTTTATTTTTACATTTATTCTCACATATCACTCATAAAGGAACTAAGACACTCAATGTAAATACACACAGTATAATAGGATAAACATATGCTTACAAGATGACATAAAGTTAAATTAGTGGTAGATCAGTCAAGTGAAGGCAGTGAAAGTTAAATCACATATGTCTAAAAAAATTCCTTCAAATTTTCAGAAAGTGTACTACAATCTCTTCTCTGAGCATCCTTGAAAAGGATGAAGAGATGGAGACAAGATCAGTCTTACATTTTTCAGGGTCCATAAAATAGATACCTCTTCTGCTTTTACCAAGGTCAAAGGAATTTTTTTTCTAGTAGGATCCCAGGACTTAATATTTAAAATAAATAAGATTAACTGAGAAAATTGAACTCATATGAAATAATTGCCTGTATATCACATGCTATTTTTTCACCCCATGTGCAGCAACTCCTTAAAATTCACAGATATCACTAGACTGTGTAAATATTCCAAGTTTGTTTCTAACTAGGGTAGTAGAGATACTCAAACCAAGAGTGCTCAGAGACATCCTATTTCGGATCTGGCTTTATAGTCTTGCTTTTTTGTCATATGGATTCTATGTCCTGGAATAGGACACACTCCCCAATGATAGGAGTGAATACACAGCTCTGTGAATTTGTCAAAGGGCACCTTTTAAGTCCAGACCTTCAATTCACTACAGCTCTAGCAATTTTTCATTCTATTTCCTATTAGATATATTGTATATAATTATATATTATAGTTGTATAGATAATTTATAATGCATCATATATAATTGGAAATAGAAGGAAAACATATATATATATATGTATCTCCTTTTACTTTCTGGAGATGGGCCCAAATTTTCCCTAATTCACCCTTTCTTCTAAACGCCCAGTAACACCATTACCCAAATTATCATTTAATGAGAAAAGTGAAGAGACATAATGAATGGAACAAGTGAAACAAAAATCAGCTGTAGGTAGAATATATTGTGAAAAAAAATAATTTTAAACAATTAGATTTTGGTTGAATTAGTGTTGCAAGTTCATTTAGTTATATGATCTATTTTAATAAGCCTGCAGCATGTAAAGTCAATTGGTATAATCTCTTTTGAAAGCCATTTAGACATATATACAAAGAACCATAAAGCGGCGGACTTGGCCCAGTGGTTAGGGCATCCGTCTACCACATGGGAGGTCCGCAGTTCAAACCCCAGGCCTCCTTGACCCATGTGGAGCTGGCCCATGCGCAGTGCTGATGCGTGCAAGGAGTGCCCTGCCACGCAGGGGTGTCCCTGCGTAGGGGAGCCCCACACGCAAGTAGTGTGCCCGGTAAGGAGAGCCGCCCAGTGCGAAAGAAAGTGCAGCCTGCCCAGGAATATTGCTGCACACACGGAGAGCTGACACAACAAGATGACGCAACACAAAGAACCACAGATTCCCATACCGCTGACAACAGAAGCGGACGAAGAAGACGCAGCAAATAGACACAGAGAACAGACAACTGGAGGGGTGGGTGGGTGGGGGGTTGGGGGGAAGGAAATAAATAAATCTTTAGAACCATAAAACTTTCTGTCACAAGCTATGAAATTGTTAATTGCTTTTGATGTAGCAAACTGACTACTACGAATTTATTCTAGGGTGTAATCAAAATGAAAGGAAAATATAGGAAGTTTTTCATTTCAGCATTAGCAATACTAAGGCACTTATTAGAAACCATTTTAAGTTGAGAAATGGTTAAGATAGATATTTTAAATTCACATGATTAAATATTCAGCTACAAAGATGATAATTCAATACAGAATAATGACTCTGCAAGCTAAGTAGACAGCTGTGTGCCCGGGTCTCTCTCTATATATATATATACATGGGAATGCAGTGGCTCAGCTACGCCCTGCGTGGTGACAGATAAGGATTGATCTGCAGTACTGAGTACAGCTGCTACAGTGTCCCAAGCTCAGTCTCTTTTGATTATCAGCAATCACCCCCAGGTAATCTGATACAGTGTCCTGGTTTTAAATAACATTCATACGCTGACAAATCCTGAGTTAATAATGTCTTAGCCCAGAATTCTCTAAACAAGATTTGTATATGTGTCTGCAGAGTTGCCATACATATTAGAAATTTTTTACCCTGATATTCTCCCCCAGGCCCACTCCATCCACAGCTTTTTCTTCCTCTGTGGATGGCAACCCCATCCTTCCCACTGCTCAGGCTAAAATCCAGAAGCCATCCTTGATATCTTTCTTACTCTCCAATCTTTCAAGAAATCCTGTTGGCTCTAACTTCAAAATGTATCCAGAATTTAACTATTTCTCACCATCTCCACAATTATCACTCTAGCCTGAGCTAACATCTTTTCTCAGAATTATAGCAATAAGGTCCCTAAGTCTCTCTGCCTCTATTACTTAGTCTCCAACCGACTGATCTCAACACAATAATCAAATGCTTTTTTAAAAAAGTAAGTTAGGTAACATTTTTAGGTAAAAGTCCAGGTTCCCCAATGGTCTACATGGCTCTGCATGATTAGCCTCTCACTCACTCTGCCCCAGCCACATGGGCTCCCTTGCTAACGCTTGCACATACCAGTCATGTTTCCACATTTGGGCTCTTGCCCAAGTTATCCCCTCTGTCTGGGAATTTTTGCCAAAATAACCACTTGGATAATTCCATTACCTCCCTTACATCTTCCAGAAATCTCGATTTCTCAATAGGGTTTACACTGTCTATCCAATTTAATACTGAGCTCTGTCTTCTATTCCCATTCTCTTCTTCCCCTAACATTCCATATTCATCCTAACTATTCTTTTATGCCCCATAACAAAGTACCATAAACTGCATAGCTTAAAACAACAGAAATTGATCATAGTTATCATAGTTTAAAACAACAGAAATTTATCGTCAAACAGTTCTAGAGTCCAGAAGTCTGATATTAAGGTATTGGCAGGGTCATGCTTCTTCAAATTCTGCACAAACATAATCAAATTTTTATTTTTGGAATTCATAACTATATCAAACTTCTACAATGGACTTAATAGCTTTAGGTGGAAGGAAATGCCAAGGGTCTGTTGCTTCCCTTTGTAGCCTCATAATTTGATGTTGGCTGGTTCCTTCCATATCGATCCTTGCTTAACCATCAAGGCAACCCTTCCCCTCAGTACAAGAAATTTACTTCTTTTACATCACAATTTAAAGAAGAATTCACTAGCATCACAGAAAGGGAACATAGCCTAATGACTAAGTGTTAAAGCTGATGTCAAAAAGTATAGTCCCTTCCCATGACTAATGCCTTAAATCATAGGAACCTGGATTCATGGCATGATCATTCATGCTTTTGATGCTTTTTATAAAGTTAGCATACAATGATATATTCTGACTAGATCTTTCCAGGAGTAGAGATCTAATTAAGCATAATACACACATATATGTACATGATTTGTTGTAAATGTAGAGAAGTGTGTTAGAAAACACAACCTTACAGATTGCAATTTTGGCTATGTCACCTATTTGCTGTATGTTTCTAAAATAGCACCATTTTTCTCTTTGTAATGTGTGAAAAACTTTCTCTTAATACTAACTAAAATGACCATATTTTGCATAATACTTTCAAACTAGTTTTCTAATTTGATCCTCAAACGATATCATGATATGTCAAGATGATTCATACTTTACAGAAGAAGAGAGCTCTAGATGCTAGATTAAGTTCTGAAATATAACCTTTCTGATTCTAACTTGTAGAATCATTCATTTGTGACTGTCATTCACTGACAGGAAAGTTCTTGCTAAAATGATAACTATGCTATAAAATGTAATAAAGCCTATTTAAACAAACCCTTAAGAATGTTTCTTCCCTCTAGTTGTATGTAGAATATATTTTTCAAATTAAATTGAGCAGTTTCATTTTTCCCTTTTTCCTTATACAAATGCAATTAGCAGCAAATGAAACAAAGTGAAACTTTGCATTTGAACAGTTCTTTGACCCTTTCACACCATTAAATGTACTCTCTCTCTGCCTGGCACTTTCATAACGAACTCATGCAATGGGAACTTATTGACTCACAGTTTTGAGGCTAGGAGAAATTCAAAATCAAGACATCATCAAGGCAATGTGATGTTTTGTGGTCAGCAGCTGGAGATCCTTGATACTTGACTTTTCTCTGTCACATGGCAGTGTACAGGATGGCCTCTCCTGGCTTCTCCCTTCTCTTCCAAGTTCTGTTGAGATTCAACTTCTGGTTGCCACCTCTGACTTTGTCTCTGTGGCCTTCCCTATAAGGCCTTCAGGAATAGTACTAAGAACCATCCTGATTCAATTGGGCCATACATTAACTGAAGCAGCCTCATCAAAAGGTCCTAATTACAATGGGTTTCCACCCACAAGAATGGATTAAAATTAGGACCATAGTTCCAATCTACCCCACTCTGGCAGACAAGTTATTTCTTTCACAAATTCTGATATGGACTATTCCCATTGCCTTGACATTTAGCACATTATTTTGGGGCCACATTCTAAAATTAAGTAAAATGGTTCAAACTCTTTCTTTTAATGTTTTTTATCAGTTTCCCACAATTCTCATATGAATCACAAGGGTCTTATCAAGCCTCAGATTAGCAGATCTCTTCCCTGAATATTCTGATTTGATAGATTTAGTTTGAGCTAAGAATAATGGTTTTAGCAAGCAGTCCAAGTGATCCTTATTCTCAGGATGGTTTGGGAAAGTTTCAGGATAGCCTAAAACAAATAAAGTAGCACAAGAATTAGGTGTCCTTAGATGTGTGAGAAGTTTCTGATTTACAAAAAGGACCTCATCAGAAATCATGTAAAACCTTATTAACATGAGGAAAAACAAAGCATAAATATTTAGAAAAAAATATTCATCAGGAATCTAATGGTAGGAGCGAGTTTCCATTTACAGTGTGATTGCAAAAGCAATTAAGTGTTTATTTCCCTTGAGCTCAGATGAATACATTTCAAGGTGGTACATGGGAGTGAGTCATAATGCAGTGAACCTAAAATACTTGAAATCAAGGCTGCTATTTGAGAGTTAAATTAGCAGATTAATTAGAAAAGTAATTTAACCCATAGTTAAATTTCCTACAAGGGGTTGAATTTACTCATCCATTGAAGTCAATCACCTGTGTGAGTGAAACATTCAAGGACACTGAATATGCATATTGCAAACAAAGTGTGAACCAGATGTCACTTCAGAGAAATAGGACAGGAATGTGATTGCAGTTTGGTAAACCACAGGCAAATGAACTGTTTCCTCTCTTGATAAAGAATGTTGTAACATTGTGGCAACATGGAACAGAGAATAGTGATGAAGTAATCAAAATACAATTCAAGATTACATAGTCACTCCATCCATGGGACACAGCCAAGAAAATATATTTGGATCACAGAAATGTTGGTTTTCATCCTGGATCTAGTTGTTTGGAAAAGAAGATTCTTGAGGAAATATCAGAAAAGTTAAGGACCATCTCCAGGCACATGGTCACTAAAGCAGAAGAAAGCCATTTTATAAGATCTTACTGCTGGACAATGATTTGCCTTCCTGCTTGTCCACATCCCTTGAAAACACTGAAAAGATACAGTAATTGAAAAAGATTTCACAGGCATACTTGAATCTGATGAGGCATAAAACTTTAATTTCCATATCATATATTTCACTCATAAAAACAAATAATAAGTGATAACTCCCTGGATGTACTTAGATTCCAGGTATTTGATTACCTGGAATCAGTGTGTATTTAAAATTGCTGTAGCAATTGACCAGGAAATAGGGTTACTCCTCCTTCTTCTCCATCCAAACAACTCAGCATTCAACCATGGTCAATTTTGTCTGGTTGTGAGATTTTCAAGTAAGGATGAAAATAAAAATAGTTGGGTACTTTAATTCACAATATAAATATTAATCCCCTACCTTTGGAGATATTCAGAATCAATAGGACAGGACATCTGCTATCTGAGGGGGGGAGAAATTCTCATATGTTCTAGGGTACTTGGCTTACAAGCACCATAGAGGTCCTAGTCATCAAATTCTTTCTTCAACTGGTTCCTTAATCAACCCACTCACCTTCAAATGAACCATTCCTCTATATCGCCCTAGCTGAAACCTCCTTTAATGATTATCTACAATGGCTTTGACCCCCGCTAAACCTAAAACTCAGGCAGATTGGACCCATGTTAGAGAGTGACAATGATAGGATGCCTCTCTGATACAAAAGAAATGATGTGTTCACCTGGACCTCATATTTACTAGCTCTTGTGAGGGTGGAAAAGATAAAGGAAAGCTCACAAATATACAACACTTGTGGAGTTATAATTTGTGCAATTTTGTTTGTAAATATAAAATATATTTATAAATATTCTCTCCCAATGTGTGTCTACATTAATATATCATTTTTCCTGCAATGTAATCTCTTCTTGATAGGTATTGATATCTTTTATTCTTTGACCTTAATTGGTTAATTTAGCATACTCTAAGAAAAATAATATCATGGGTTGTGTGTTGATGCATTCACTGACACAAACACTGTACATGAGAGTATTATGACTTATACTAAGAGGTAGTGCAAGATCTCCTGTCCTATCTCCTATCCTTCCTCTTACAGTACTATAGCCGTGAAATCATTTTGCTGATATCTCTGCACAGATATAGCTAATCACTTATTCGACAACTACACCTCAAATAAGCAGGCTCATCCCTATTATAATTCATCAAATCTGAAACCCTATTTTTTCTACATCGTAACATTGGAAACCAGGAAGGGTTCTAAAATTGATGGTGCCATGGTTTTATGAATTATGATATAATGCTACTTTGAATTTTAATTTGTAGTTTATATTCAATTAATATTCTTATTAAAATTACTTCTTATTTCTTCCTAAACTCAGAGGTAATTACTAATAACTTAACTGAAAATTACATCAAAATCTACTAGACTCAAAATAATACACCCTAATTGTGTAAATTATTGCCACAGGGAAGCCAGAGCTAGACACTGAGCTGATACAGCAAGTCAAGTGGGAAACAATAAGCAATTGTCTAACTTTAAAGATATATAAGCACAGATAAATATAACAAATAAATGCTAAATACTTTTCTGGAAATATAATTCTGGCTCCCTAAATGATTTCTGGATATCAATGGCTTTATTTTGAAGACAATATGATAGAGAATTAAAGGTGAACTTCTAATACAAATGACTGTTAAACAGGGAATTAGTTTACACCAAGTGTTAGTCAACTTCCTGGAAAATATTGGAGATAATCCAGGTGACTATGTTAGTTCCAATATTATTTCTGTATAGAAATTAAGACAACCCCAAAAGAATTTCTCTTCAGCATTTTTTTCAAAGCCACATCACCTCTTTGTACCTTAGACTATAGATGATAGGATTCGACATGGGGGTTAAACCAGTACATAACAAAGCCATAAATTTATCTATTTCCTGTGAGTCTACAGCTGAAGGCTTCAAGTACATGGAGAGAGCTGTGCCAAAAAACAAAACCACAACAGTCAGGTGAGCTGTGCACGTTGAAAAGGCTCTGCTTCTTCCATTTGCTGAGCTGATTTTCAGGATATTGGAGAGGATGAAGGTATAGGAGACACAGATGAGGAGGAGAGGCATAGGAAGGAGAAGTAAGCTGATCATCAGCATAACAAACTCTACCATGGAGGTGTCCACACATACCAGTTTCAAGATAGCCAGAATTTCACAAGTGAAATGATTGATGATGCTATTACCACAGAGAGAAAGCTGTAGCACAGACACTGATTCCACCAGGGCAGTGAGGCAGCCTGTCACCCAGGAACCAGTTGCAATGTGCCCACAGACCACCCTGTTCATGATGACGGGGTATCTCAGGAGGTGGCAGATGGCCACATACCAGTCATATGCCATCATGGACAGGAGCACACACTCAGTGGAGCCCATAGCAAGAGAGAAGTACATCTGAGCAGCACATCCTGAGAATGAGATGGTGTTTGTCCCTGAAACAAAATTTGCCAGCATTGGAGTGAGAGTAGAAGAGGTGTACCAGATGTCCAGAAGGGAGAGGTTGCTGAGGAAGAAGTACATTGGAGATCAGAACAACATTGCTCAGAAAGGTGATCGAGTACATCAGCAGGCACACTACAAATATAAGGATCTTGACTTTAGGGTAGTGGGAAATCCCCAGGATGACAAAACCTGTTACAGAAGTCCAGTTTTCTTGAAACACTTTAATCTATTCCATTCATCTGTTATTATGCACAGAAGGAGTAGCACTACATTTTATTTAGAAAACAACCATTCTCCCTCATTTTCTTTATTTTTGCTTCATATCAACTTGTGGTCTATGTTTAATGGCTTCTCTAGCTTGATGAGAGTATTGGGAATACATGTTTGAAGGAATTTGTCATTAAAAAGGAAAATTTCAACCTGGACATCTATAAATAAAAAACTCTCAATCTGCTCTTTTTGCTTCCATATTCTCTTTTGACATTCCTGTAAGGGGAGTTATTTCACAAAAACATGATGAGAGAAAGAGAGAGGAAGAAATCTTATGCTTTCTTTCTTCCAAAGTCAGATTTTTAACTCTTCTATGGTTATCTATTTACCTCTGGACCATTGGAATGATTTCCTTCTCCTGGTTTGGTAATCATCTTTGGAGATACTCTGCTTTCTAACTTCATGTTTTCTTCAGGCACTCATAGAGATCTGTCCAAAATAATTTGGAAGATTCAGTGAAGAAAAGAAGGTATAGATTTCTGCAACTACGTATTAATTTACTGAATATGATGAATAGTTAGATACACATTCAGAATTTCCCTCTGAAACCCAAGAAAATGATGACACACATTCTCATGGTGGCAGACATGACAGAGATTTCTTTCGTTTTGAAAGAGTTGCCATCAAGTCTCTGATCCACTCACATCCTCTAAAGGACCAATCATTTGCACTACCAGGCAATTGAACTTATTGGTTGGTTGTGAAAATTTTCCAAATTGTGCAACAAATTAACGTTTAAAATCTATATATGCAGGATTACAAATTCTGTAACTCTAGGGACAGTGTCTCACAGATCCAATTATAGTCATTAGCTGGGTCTGTCCTAATTGTAGTGCTATTCAACAAGAAGGAAACTTGCTCCAGTCTATAGTGTATTTGGGAATGGGAACTTTGCTTCTCATTGTCTTACGAAAGTCAGTCAAGTTGATTAATTTGTATAACATTAAGGAGACTATTGCCATTTTCTCCTTATATTGAGGGAGGTATCATAATAGACTTAATATGCAGGGTTGTGAGTTTAAGGAAGTCATCTATTTTTCATCATGGCCCAAAGAGAGAACTTATGAGAAGTATGAGAAGGGATGCAGAACCTGGGGCTTTTCTGTCAAATAGTCCCTTCTGGGAAGGTAGTTTCATCAAATAATGGCGCTTTGACCCTTCAAAAGCCCAAAGAAGGCTCCGTTTACTTGAGCAATGCTTTGTAATCCCTCTACGTACTTGCCCATTTTCCTCCTGGGGGCCTGATTGTGCATGGTGGATGGGGGTGTGGGGAAAGCATGCTCTATTTTTATCACTGTACAGTTGTGATTGGATACTTTTTTGTTAGTAAAAGTCTGTAACAAAGCCATTACTCAGTTATCTATATCATTTATCATACGTATTCCTCTTCTCAGAGAAAGTTATAAATTTGAACTATTGCCAGCTTTATGAAAGTGTGACCAGAAATCCTCTCCTCACTATATATCATATTGCAATCAAAATTTAGCCTGAGAATCTTCCATTAACTTGTTTCAATAAGGATAAAATCTTTAAGACCCTGGGATATGTTTCATTTCTTTTAATATAGGAAAGCATTGTTCAAAGGAATCCTAGGGCCTTGGTGCTACAAAAAACCATCCACTTCACACTTCGGAAGCCAGTGTGGTTCAGTGGTTCAACATCTGCTTCCTACATGTGAGGTCCTGGGTTCAATCCCCAGCCCTGGTATCTCAAAACCAGAAACAAAAATAAGCCAGTGTACAGTGCAAAGTGTAATCCATAATGTAAACAATTGGCCATGGTTAGTAGCAATGCTTCAATATTTGTTCATCAATTGTAACAAATGTATCATACTCATGTAAGATGTTATCAATAGGGAAAAATGTGAGAAGGAGAGGGAGGGGGATATAGAGGAATCCCCTGTATTTTCTATGTTATGTGACTTTTCTGTAACCTACAGCTTCCTTTGAAGTAAAGTGAAAAAATAAGACACTGGGGGAACATACAGAAGAAATTGTCACTGTACATAAAAGATATGGTGATAAAAGACACAATGAAAAAATTAATTTTTATTTTTTATTTTTGTATTTTGTTTTTTATTATTATTTTATTTTTATTCCTTTTGGCTTTGTTTTTGGTCAGGTTTTGGATTGCAGAAGGGTTGCAACTGTGACAGAGGAGTATCACTTGTGCAGGTGTCGGTGATGGGAACATGTATGGGGAGGAGTATACCTGAGGCATGCCTTCAGGGAATATTAATATTTTCAAGGGATCGTGGGATGTTTTCTGGGTGGGTAGAAACCCACACAATAACCAAAAGGATATTGAATTCCACTCTAGGAAGTCTTGCTATATTCTCTAACAGAGCAACAAGAATCCCTAGAGGGCATGGGCAGTGTCTAGCAAAGGACAGCAGATCAATACGCCAGGGCCTTGACAATGATGGTTGTACATATGAACTTTGTTTGTATAAAATTGAAAATTATCTTAATACTATATATTGCTCAAGAGTTACCTCCTGAAAACCTCCTTGTTGCTCAAATGTGGCCTCTATCTAAACCAAACTCAGCATATAAACTCACTAACTTCCCCCATCATGGAGCATGTCCCCTGGGATGATCTTCTCTGGCACTGAGGTATTACAACCAAGTGCCAACTAGCAATGCACTTGGAAAAAGACCTTGACCAGAAGTGAGGAAATACTAAATACAATGAACTTTTGTGGCTAAGAGATTTCAAAGTGAGTCGGGAGGCCATTCCAGAGGTTACACTTACGCATGTCTCAGCGGGATCTAATTGACTTACACAGTAACTGTGCCTCAAGCAGGGGTGATCCTGAGGGCTCTAGAGTCATCTAGACACTTTAGGCAGGACAGACAGTCTCAGGAATTTGACACCCTGTCGGTGGGCCTTACTTTTGAATATAAGTTCCCCAATGGAACAGAGTTAGACTCATTTCTAATTTCCCTACACATAGCTCTTCTTCTCTTTTTATTTGAACCTATAATTAGCCTATAGTCACTAAATATATGTACCAGAGACTTAATTCTTCAGTCTCTTCCTATGTTGGTTGAGCCCTGAATCTCAGCAGAGTTGCAGCACCTACTCTCCAGTTCATTGGACTTGCCCAGGAAAACAAATTAAATGATAGACAATGTCCATCCCAAAAAACAGAGTCTGTACAACTGCAAGCAAGACAGTTCCATCCATCTGCTCCATGGGATCTAAAGCTCCTCTCAGTCAGAAACAGAGTGGGCATCACCATCCCCAAATCCTCAAGATTGAAGAATGAACAAACATAAGAGGGGAATGCAACTATGAACTAACGTAGATTTATTATCATTCTAGCAATGGAAAATCTTGTAACATTGATATAAAGGCAGTCATCGCCAGAGGTTTTGAGGGGAGGGAAAGGGAAGAATAGGTGTAATGGGCATTTTTGGGACCCTGGAATTGTTCTGAATGACATTGCAATGATGGATACAGACCATTATACATTTTGTCAAAACCTATAAAAATGTATGGGGCAAAGTGTAAACTATAATGTAAACTATATACCATGGTTAGTAGCAGTGTTTCAATATATATTCATCAATTGTAACAAATATACCACACCAATAATGAAAGATGTTGTTAATGGGGGAAAGAGTAGGAGGGGAAGGGGATGTATACGGGAATCCCCCTATATTTTTAATGTATCATTTATGTAATCTAAATCTTCTTTAAAAATAAGATAAAATAAAATAAAATTTAAAAAACTGTTTGAGGGCACTATAAAGCAACCCAATCAGTCAGATTCAATCTCTATTAGAGGTAAGGTCCACATTTATATGGTTTTCCCCTAAAGGGGAGCAGATAGAGCTCAAGCAGAAAGCAAAAGTCTTATTGGGCTGAGAAATAAGAAACCCACATTTGCGGCTGCTGGGGAAACTGGCAATTTATGGAGAAATCCTCAAAAACAGGGAAGCACAGGCAGAGAAACCGAAAATATAGGTAAAATCTTCCCCAAATCCTTGGCTGACCTATGAATTGGGAATGTATAGAATGAGATTCCTTAAAACCCAAAGAAATGTGACAATTGGGAGGCTGAAATTGCTGAGCAGAGAGTTTAGCAGCAGCTCACTGCAGGGCAGATAGAGTTAGTGTTCAAGTCCCACCAAAGGACGTGGGCTTGATAATTGTCTCCAGATTTCCAGGGAAACCCTCATTCTTTCTTCCTGCATTAAACAGACACTTTGGCTCAGAATAATGGAGGTGGTTACCTCACAATCAGAGGTGGGAGGTACAAATTAATAAGCATCTCATTTCATACCCCAGCAAGTAGTATAACTTATTTAATATTCTTCAAGGAACCATGTATGATAGCGTCTGTATTTATTTACAATAAGTAATTTTTATCCAGAGACAATCTGCAAATGGCATTCAATAGATAAAATTGCTTTATCCAAGCATATATTATTAGTCTCTTTACTCAGAGGACAAGTTGATAAGAGCCTAAAATGGGTCATCTGCCCATCGTGTTCCTTTTCCTGCTTGGAGCATACCCCAGGAAAGGGAGGTAGGGAATCATAGGCAAACTGTTTACCTCCTTCATTTGCACATGGAAATTTGCTGTCATAAAGGTAAATACATTTTACATGATGTGATTTAATATAAATTTATTGAATGTAGAGTGAAATAAGTTGACAGTCCATAGTGTAAACCAAAGAGCAACCACTAAAAATACTTGAGGTAAATATAGCAAAAAAAGCCAAGAGAGGGGATGTAATGGAATAATAATAATAATTTAAAACTTGATCATTTAAAGTAATGAAGATATAAGAAATAAAAATAGAGCAAACAGAGAATAAATAGCAAGATTGAAGAATTAAACAAAAATATTAATTATTACATTAAATATAAATGGACTAAAGGCCTCAATTAAAACAAGTTGTTGAGAATGGATAAAAAGAATCAGCTTTATATTTTTAAAAAACACCCTTTAACCAAAGACACAGACAAACTTAAAAGTAAAAGGATTGAAAAGCATGCATCATGCAAAGACTAAATGAAAGTTGTAATGCCTGTAATAAGATAAGACAAATTAACTTTAAGAAATAGAATATTAACATAGATAGGTAATAAAAACATTAAATCATCAAGAGGAAATTAAAATAAAAGGTCAATGTGCATTTATCTAAAAGCATGGATTCAAATTCATGAAACAAAAATTGATGGGGATTAAAGGAAAACGGACAAATCAATGATCTTATCTGAAGATTTTTCACACTCACTTTTGATAACTGATTGAGTATATAGACAAAATTCACTATGAAACTGGAAGATTGTAAAACTGTCAAATAAACTGATCCAACTGACATTTGCAAAACATTGTTCAGGATTTCAGAATTACATCTTTTCATATTGAATATTCTCCAAAATAGATCAATGCTGTTTCATAAAAATAAAAAAAAAATCTCAATAAATATCAAAAGACTGAAATCATACAGAGCATTTTCTCTGAACACAACAGAATTGAAATTAACACCAGTAATAATATTATCCAGAAAATTAAAAAAATATTTGGAATTTAAACAACACCCTTCTAAATTCCCAATGAACCAAAAGGAAATCACAAGAAAAATTAAAACATATTTTGAACTGAATGATAAGGGACACACGCTATATCAAAATTTGTGGGATGCAGCTAAGGCAGTGTTTTGATAGAAATATATGGCTTTAAATTATTATAGTAAGAAAGAAGGGTTTTACATCAGTTACCTAAGATTAGAACAAAAGAAGCTTGAAAAAGAAGACAAGGTAGCCCAAAGTAAGTAGAAGGAAATAAATAATAAAGATAAAAGCAGGCATTATGAAAGAAAAGAGGAAAAGACAATAGAAAAATAAGAAAGTCAAAACTTGGATGTTTAAAAACTGTAATAAAATTGAGAAACTGCTAGCTGATTTAAGGAAAAACAGAAAAACCTCATGAATTGAAAACGTCAGAAATTTTTTAAAAATCAATTGAAAACAAAAACTTCAGAAATGAAAGAGTGGATATCACTGCAGCTCCTATGTTTATTTAAAGGAGAACAGGAGATTTTATTAATATCTTTATTTCAACAAAACCAATGTATAGATTAAATTGATAAATTTCTGGAAAAGCATCACTTACCAGGACTAATACCAAAAAAAAAAAAAAAAGGAAAGCATATCTTAGAGGAATAAAACTTCATTTCAATGCCTAGAGATAGCATCACTAGTAAATTTTTGTCAATTTAAAATGTAAACAATATTAATTTTCCAGAAATGTTATACCAACTCAGAAAATACAAGAGGATGGAATGTTTTCCAAAGCTTTGTTATAAGGTCAACATACCTTATTTGCAGCAAAATCTGACAAAGATACTATAAGAAAAGAAAACTATAAAACAATATCACTCATGGATATAGACTCAACAATCCTCAAAAAATATTTGCAAATCATATCCAGCATTATATCAAAAGGCTGATAAATCAGAACAAGTAGGTGTTGTTCCAGAAAAGAAATGTCAGTTTAATATTTGAACATCAATCAAATTAATCTTATTAACAGAATAAAAGGAAAAAATTTTAATTTCCATGTCAATAAATGAAAGGAAAGCATTTATAAAAATCAAATCTTATTCATGTTAAAAAAATACTCTCAGAAAACTAGGAATAAAATAATACTTCCACAATATGCTAAAGGACATCTATGAAACATCTCAACTATTATCAAATGTAATGAAAGAAGAACTGAAGTTTTTAATAATGAAAAATTATAAAGAAGGTTTATCTTAATAGATGGTGAAATTTGTGGGGTCCTGCTTAAAATTCTTTGCCTTCTCCAAGGTAAAAAGACATTCAGCTTGCTTTCTAGAAATTTTAGAGATTGAACGTTTGTATTTGAGTCTACGATTCACCTCAAATTGAATTTTGCCTATGGTGTAAGTTATGGATATCCAGTTGTTCCAGCAATAGTCATTAAAAAGAAAAAGAAAAAGAAAACAAAAAACAAAAAACACATGTCCACACTGAATCACCTTGGCACCTTATTGACAATCAAATGATCATATGTGTGGGGGTTCTTTATCTCTCTTTTTTCTGCTCCATTAATCTATTTGTCTATCTTTATGCCAAGGCCACTATGTCTTGATTATTGTAGGTTAATACTAAGTTTCGGTGGCGGACTTGGCCCAGTGGTTAGGGCGTCCGTCTACCACATGGGAGGTCCGTGGTTCAAACCCCAGGCCTCCTTGACCCATGTGGAGCTGGCCCATGCGCAGTGCTGATGCGTGCAAGGAGTGCCCTGCCATGCAGGAGTGTCCCCTGCGTAGGGGAGCCCCATGCACAAGGAGTGCGCCCTGTAAGGAGAGCCACCCAGTGCGAAAGAAAGTGCAGCCTGCCCAGGAATGGCACCGCACACACGGAGAGCTGACACAGCAAGATGACACAACAAAAAGAAACACAGATTCCCATGCCTTTGACAACAACAGAAGCGGACAAAGAAGACGCAGCAAATAGACACAGAGAACAGACAACCCGGGTGGGGGTGGGGGTGGGGGAAGGGGAGAGAAATAAATAAACAAATAAATCTTGAAAAAAAATACTAAGTTTGAAACTAGATCATTTAATCCTGAAATGTCTTTTTTTTTCAAGATTGTTTTGGCTTTTCTAGTTCCTTTTCATTTCATATCTGTTTTAGAATCATCCTGGTCCTGGAAGAGTTGATAACAGAGTGAAGTTTGAAGGTGTATAAAAAACGATGTCGGGTGGAGATAAGATGGTCGCTGAGTAAACTTGCCTTTGTGGTCTGTCCTGGGAAGAGACGGCTGGGCGCGGCGGCAGGTTCTCCAAGGCGAGGCTTTTTCGGGATTTTTGCAGGGCAGAAGTGTCGGGACATCGATTGGGTGAAAAGGTAACGGAGAGGATTGGTCTAGTAGATATAATTTGGGTTCTATTGCCCGCAGGTGAGACCCGCGCACGGGCTCCTCCCTGTTGGGGGTGGGGGGAACCGCCCGGTCCAGCCCAGCAGCACCGCTTTTAGATGACTCTGAAGGGCTAAGGAGTTCGGGAGCTCTGGGTGAGCTGTTGACAGGTTGATTTGACAGATCGCCTTTGTGGATCGATTTTGGAAGATAGACGGTGTTTTGTTGTGAAGCAGGAGAAACTTTTGAGTACGAATATAAACAATAGCGCTTCCGCCTGAAGCCCCGCCCCCTAAAGCCCGGTAACCGTTCTCCAACCCAAATAGGCCGTAGGCAATAAAGAGAAGTAATTGGAAAATTGATCTAGGCTGCGGCAAGGCAGGGGGACACGTCTGGAAGCAGATTAGGGAATATTTTGCGAAGTTTGAGAATTCTGGTATTGGAATCTGTTTTCCACGTCACTGGCCGGGCTTCGGATCTGTACTAGTAAAGTGGCTGCGGTGTAGAGGCGCCCTCTAGTGGCAGTGGTTTGGAATCACAGGACGGGAGCTGTCCAAAAGCTCAAATGAAAGATAACTACTAATGAGCCCAGCAAAGTGAATTGCAGGGTTCAGTCACAATATAGTTTGCGGATCTGACTTCCCCCATAGGGTTGGCACCCAGCTGTGGGGATCCCTGAGGGCTGTGTTACACTGCGGGGCTCCCAGGCTTCCTGTTGACGAGATTGGAGGCTGCCAGGTCTGAATTCCCTAAATTCTGGTGGCCCACACTACAGAGACTCACACCTCTTGAGTCCTCAATATCTCAGACTTTCCATCCCTGAATCCATCACGCACTGAGGTCCATCTGAGGTCCTTAAATGCCCTAGCCTTCAACGTTGGCGTTTTTTCTTTATCGTTTCATTTTGTTTTGTTTTTATTTTCATTTTGACTTATTCTTTACTTTTTTCAATTTCCTGATTGCTAACACCGCATTATCCCCTAGTCTTCTCTCACAGCGTATCCCCCAAAGTCTTTTTTTACTCAGTTATTAAAGGTGTTTTTTTTTGTTTTTTTTTTTTGTGGTAGGTGCTGTGTAGTGGGTGTTTTAATTCTGGTTCGTGTATATCTGTTTGTTTGTTTTTTTTTTCTTTCCCCTACCTGTTCCCCACCCCTGGCCACACTCTTTTCCTTTCTTCCTCTCGTCCCTTCCACCCCCCCTTTTTTTTCTTTTTTCTTTTCCCTTTTTATTCTGTTGTCTCTCTCCCTCTTGTCCCTCATATTCTACTTAGTTTATTTTAACTCAATTATACAATAGGTGCGGCAGGAAACACCTCACATTCGCTGGGTTTTCTCATCCTTCACTGTCTCATTTCTGTGTGAACTGATTTAGGCTACCTACACTATCCTCTTTCCCCTACATCTTGATATCCGCCACCATCGACTGGCTCTCCTAAATTCCACCTCCCACCTCCCTTTCTTCGATCCACAAAGGGTCTAAGTCTTAATTTCTAATACCTATGTTTTGTTTTCTGTCTGTTATCCACTCTTGAAACTATTACCTTTCTTTTCTCTTTCCCTCTCTCATGAAATCAATAGCTTTTTAGCTCATACCATATTCCTCCTATATTCAATCATCTACCTCATAATAGGTACTCTACCTACTGCTATAATTCTACACAATTTACATGAATCTAACCTCCATCCTCCCAGATCTCATATTCTTGCTTTGTTAACATATATCACCAATACTACTTTATACTATTCCCTTGCTTACACAATTGCCTTTCCCCAACACTAATACTTTCCTTTAAAGTGAACCTAACCAACAACAAGTAACTAGAATAAGAAGAAAAAAGTGACAAAGAGAAGATATAACACCTATGCAAAAATAACAGCTAATTAACCTCCAAGAGCAGACAAAGAAGCTAAGGAACTGATTAAATCTGTCAAAATAAAGAGATGACCAGAAAGCAACAAAAATCTACAAACCAAACCAGTAATCAGGAAAACATGGCTGAATCCAATCAACAAACCAATAATCATGAAGGGGAGCAAAACTTGGCACAAGCAATGAAAGATCTCAGAACATTTATCACCGACAAATTTGATGCAGTAATGAAAGAGGTTAACAACATGAAGACATCACTTGGAGGGGAAATTGCAGACATACGCAAAAACATAACAGATATGATGGGAATGAACACCACAGTTCAAGAAATCAAAAATACACTTGCAGCAAATATCAGCAGACTAGAAGAGACAGAGCAGAGAATTAGTGATGTGGAAGACAGTACATCAGAAATCAAACAGATAGTAGAAGGGGTCAATAAGAAGATAGAAAAAATCCAGTTAGGATTTAGGGACCTGAATGACAATGCAAAACGCTCAAACATACGTATTATAGGCATTCCAGAAGGTGAAGAGAAGGGAAAGGGGTCAGAAGGAGTGTTGCAGGAAATAATGGCTGAAAACTTCCCAAATCTACTGAAAGAGACAGATGTACATATCCAAGAAGCACAGCGCACTCCACTAGTCATAAACCCCAACAGGCCCACCCCAAGACATATACTTGTCAAATTATCCAATGCTCAAGACAAAGAGAAAATCCTAAAAGCAGCAAGAGAAAAGAAAACCATCACATACAAGGGAAGCTCAATTAGATTAAGTGCTGATTTCTCTTCTGAAACCATGGAGGCAAGAAGGCAGTGGTATGATATAGTCAAGGTACTAAAGGAAAAACATTTCCAACCAAGAATACTCTATCCAGCTAAACTAGCATTCAAACATGCTGGAGAGTTCAAAATATTCACAGACAAACAGAAACTGAAAGAGTATACCAACAAGAAACCTCCCCTTCAAGAAATTCTAAAGGGAGTTCTGCAGGAAGAAAGGAAAAAACAGGAAAGGCAGAGTTGGAGGAGAGTATAAGACCAACAACAACAACAAAAAAGAAAAAAAAATATATACAAACAAAATATGACAAACACAAATCCAATCAAAATATGGCTAACACAAATAAATCCTTGATAGTAATAACACTGAATGTCAACGGATTAAACTCACCTATCAAAAGATTCAGACTGGGACATTGGATAAGGAAATATGACCCATCCATATGCTGTCTACAAGAGACACATCTTAGACCCAGAGACGCATGGAGATTGAAAGTGAATGGCTGGAAAACAATCATACAAGCTAACAATAACCAAAAAAAGGCAGGAGTAGCTATATTAATATCAGACAAAATAGACTTTAAATGTGAAACAATTGTGAGAGACAAAGAAGGATACTACATTTTAGTCAAAGGGAAAATCTGTCAAGAAGATCGAACAATCATAAATATCTATGCCCCTAACAAGGGTGCCTCTAAATACGTCAGGCAAACGCTGGAAAAACTAAGTGAAAGAATAGATACATCTACAATTATAGTGGGGGATTTTAATACACCACTATCAACTCTGGACAGAACATCTCAAAAGAGAATCACCAAAGAAACAAAACATCTGAATAGTATATTAGAGGACCTGGATCTAATAGATATATATAGATCGCTACACCCAAACACAGCAGGATATACATTTTTCTCAAGTGCACATGGATCATTCTCCAAGATAGATCATATGCTAGGCCACAAAGAAAGGCTGAACGAATTCAGAAAGATTGAAATCATACAAAACATTATCTCTGACCACAGTGGAGTCAAGCTGGAGATTTGCAAGGGACAGAAGCCCAGATTTCACACCACGATTTGGAAATTAAACAGCACACTCTTAGAAAAACAGTGGGTCAAAGAGGAAATCTCAAAAGAAATCAATGACTACCTTGAAACAAATGATAATGATAACACAACATACCAAAATTTATGGGATGCAGCAAAAGCAGTACTGAGAGGGAAGTTTATAGCCATAAATTCATATATCAAAAAAGAAGAAAGAGCAAAAATTGAAGAACTAACTGCACATTTGAAGGAATTAGAAAAACAACAACCAAGAAACCCAACAGGAAGAAGAAGGAAGGAAATAACAAAGATAAGAGCAGAACTAAATGAAATAGAAAATAAGAAAGCACTTGAACAGATAAACAAGACCAAGAGCTGGTTTTTTGAGAAGATTAACAAAATTGACAAACCTTTAGCAACACTAACAAAGAAAAAAAGAGAGAAGATGCGAATACACAAAATAAGAAATGAGAAAGGCGATATCACCACTGACCCCACACAAATAAATACTATCATAAGAGGATATTTTGAAAAACTATATTCCAACAAAAATGACAATCTAGAGGAAATGGACAAATTCCTAGAAACACATAAGCAGCCCATATTGACAAAAGAAGAAATTGATGATCTTAACAAACCAATCACAAGCAGAGGGATAGAATCAGTTATTAAAAATCTCCCAACTAAGAAGAGCCCAGGGCCAGATGGCTTCACAGGTGAATTCTACAAAACATTCCGGAAAGAACTGACACCAATCCTGCTGAAACTATTCCAAAAAATCGAAACAGAAAGACATTACCCAACTCCTTCTATGATGCCAACATTACCCTAGTACCAAAGCCAAACAAAGACATCACAAGAAAGGAAAATTACAGACCAATTTCTCTAATGAATCTAGACGCAAAAATACTTAACAAAATACTTGCTAATCGTATTCAACAACACATTAAACGTATTATACACCACGACCAAGTGGGATTCATCCCAGGTATGCAAGGATGGTTCAACATAAGAAAATCAATCAACGTAATACACCATATAAACAGATTGAAGGAAAAAAATCACATGATTATATCTATTGATGCAGAAAAAGCATTTGACAAAATACAGCACCCTTTCTTGATAAAAACACTCCAAAAGATTGGAATACAAGGAAATTTTTTGAACATGATAAAGAGTATATATGAAAAACCTAAAGCCAATATTGTTTACAATGGAGAAATCCTAGACTCCTTCCCTCTAAACTCAGGAACAAGGCAAGGATGCCCACTGTCTCCGCTCCTATTTAACATTGTCTTAGAAGTACTTGCTCGAGCACTGAGGCAAGAACCAGAAATAAAAGGCATTCAAATTGGAAAGGAAGAAGTCAAAATTTCATTATTTGCAGATGACATGATCCTATACATAGAAACCCCTGAGAGATCTACAATGAAGATTCTAGAACTCATAAATGAGTTTAGTAAAGTCGCAGGTTATAAGATCAATGCGCAAAAATCAGTAGCATTTCTGTACACTAATAATGAGCAAGATCAGGAGGAAATCAAGAAACAAATACCATTCACAATAGTAAATAAAAAAATCAAATACTTAGGAATAAATTTAACTAAAGAGGTAAAGAACTTATACACCGAGAACTATACAAGATTGTTCAAGGAAATCAAAGAAGACCTGAATAAATGGAAGACTATTCCTTGTTCATGGATAGGAAGACTGAATATTATTAAGATGTCTATCCTACCAAAACTGATCTACACATTCAATGCAATCCCAATAAAAATCAACGCAGCCTTCTTTAAGGAACTAGAAAAACTAACTATGAAATTTATTTGGAAAGGAAAGAGACCCCGAATAGCCAAAGACATACTGAAAAAGAAAAACGAAATTGGAGGAATCACACTACCTGACTTCAAAACATACTACAAAGCTACGGTGGTGAAAACAGCATGGTATTGGCATAAGGAGAGACACATAGACCAATGGAATCGAATTGAAAGCTCTGATATAGAACCTCACATATACAGCCACATAATATTCGATAAAGCCACCAAACCCTCTCAACTGGGAGAAAGTGGCCTATTCAACAAATGGTGTCTGGAGAACTGGATAGCCATATGTAGAAGAATGAAAGAGGATTACCATCTCACACCTTATACAAAGATCAACTCAAGATGGATCAAAGACCTAAATATAAGAGCCAAGACCATAAAAACCTTAGAAAGCAGTGTAGGGAAACATCTACAGGACCTTGTAATAGGAAATGGATTTATGAATATCTCACCAAAAGCACGAGCAGCAAAAGAACTAATAGATAAATGGGACTTCCTCAAAATTAAAGCCTTCTGCACCTCAAAGGAGTTTGTCAAGAAAGTAAAAAGGGAGCCCACACAGTGGGAGAAAATATTTGGCAATCATATATCTGATAAGAAACTTATAACTTGCATATATAAAGAACTTCTATATCTTGAAAATAAAAAGATAAACAACCCATTTAAAAAATGGGAAAAAGACTTAAACAGACACTTCGCCGAAGAAGAAATACAAATGGCAAAAAAGCACATGAAAAAATGTTCCAAATCTCTAGCTATCAGGGAAATGCAAATCAAAACTACAATGAGATACCATCTTACACCCATAAGATTGGCAGCTATGAAAAAAACAGAAGAATACAAGTGCTGGAGAGGATGTGAAGGAAGGGGAACATTCATTCCCACTGCTGGTGGGAATGCAGAAGGATCCAATCATTCTGGAGGACAGTATGGCGGTTTCTCAAAAAACTAGCCATAGATTTGCCATATGACCCAGAAATACCAGTGCTGGGTATATACCCAGCAGAACTGAAAACAAGGACACAAACCGATATATGTACACCAATGTTCATAGCAGCATTGTTCACTATTGCCAAAAGTTGGAATCAACCCAAATGCCCATCAACAGACGAGTGGATCAATAAAATGTGGTATATACACACAATGGAATACTACTCGGCTGTAAGAACAAACACACTACAAACACATGTGATAACATGGATGAATCTTGAGAACCTTATGTTGAGTGAAGCAACCCAGACATTGAAGGACAAATACTACATGACCTCAATGATATGAAATAAACAAGCTGCCCTAGATAGCAAGAGACTGAACGATAGGCTTACAGGAAATCGGAGGGTGGAGGAAGGATATGAGCCGATGTCTGCAGGGGTGGAATTTAAGACGAGATGGTGGTAAGTATGAACACAAAGAAGAGATAAAAGGGGGGCAAGGGGTTGCCTTTTGTTGGGGCTTTGCAGGTTTGAGGGTGGCTGGGGAGGGACGGATAGGTAACATTGCCCAAAAGTGGGGGAGGGAGGGGTAGCATACGAACACAGGAGAGGGTCAGGTGTTGGTGGAGAGTAAAATGCTGAGAAAATCATATCAAAATATAATAAAGAGGGTTACCTGTTTAGAATGCTCGGAGGGGAGGTTCTGATGCAGGAAGGGCTCCTGGGGAATGTCTAAATGCTCATTCTGCCAGAGTGGATGACACCATGGGGTAGAAACCCAAGTAGTGAGAGTGGGGGTGGACCCACATCCTGGGGAGGACTAATGCCATCCAATAGAGGGAACTGTATCCCTCGAGAGAAAGGGTGACTCCCAGGGCATTGGGGCAGTTGAGCAAGTTAGGCCCTGAACACTATTCCATCTATCTCTGGAAGTGGCTCCTCAGGAAACGGAGGTTGGCTGTCACTGTGGGCACCAAGGTGGAAGGGAAAATGGACGTTAAATGTGTGGAACCAAGGTAAATGGGGGGTAAGAGAGGAGTTTCTTGAGAGTACACAAGGATGGATATAAAACATGTAATATTACACCATAACATATAGGAGATGACAGACTGATAATGTAAACCATAATGTAAAACATGGGATAACTAAGAATGTAAAGAACTGTGTATCCTAAAGTATGCACCATAATGTAAGCACAGATGTCACCTTGTTAGAAAGCTAATGTCTCAGACTCTGTACATCACTTTAAGTAAATATGATGTGAATAGGGTGTAAGAGTATCGCTGTGGAAGGAAAAAGGTTTTGTGGTGGATGTATGGGAGTGCTGTATATTATATATATGCATTGCTGTGGTCTAGGACTCCTGTGAAGAGAAGCTGAATAATTAGGGGAAAAAAAAAAAAAAGAAAAAGATAGGATGTAGAATTTTTTCAAGTCAACATTCTTTATCTAAGTTCTTTATCTAACTTTATCCAAGTTTTTTATCTAACCTTTAAACCCATCGCTATATGCCATTCCCTAGTAAGGGACCATGACATTATATTGGGCTTCAAATTTCGGGGAGTTCTGGATCACAGAGTGTTTCTTCAACAATGGCAATGGAGGGATACTGGTATGGGATGCCAATGACAGGTGATATATGGCTGACAGGGAGCTGTACAGAACATATGTCCAGGGTGCTTGGTAATGTTTGGATATACTCATAGTGGCAACAATTAAAAACCACAGCAGGGGGGGTACTGGGTTCCTGGCCAGTGGTGCCCTGTCGTGGTCCCTAGGGGAGCAGTGACAGTCTCCCAGGTATAGCGGCGGGGACCGGGAGGGAGTGAGGGTTCAACAGTGAGCCCCTGATGCTAATGACTATGCTTGTGAGCTGATAAGCCTAAAATAAGAACAAGGCCTAGAGCAACATTGTGCCTGGGAATTTCCTCCTGTCAGCCTTCATGTTACTCAAATGTGGCCAGTCTCGAAGCCAAACTCAGCATGTAAATGCAATGCCTTCCCCCCAGCGTGGGACATGACACCCGGGGATGAGCCTCCCTGGCACCGAGGGACCACTATCAACTACCAACTGATGATGCAACTGGAAAATGACCTTAAATGGAAGGTTCAATGCGGATCAGCAGAATATCCCTGTCTACATAAAATAACATGACTTTAAAATGCTGTTTGACCTAAAGTAAGGGGGAAATGGAAAGGAGAAATGAGTTTATATGGCTACGAGTTTCTAAAAAAGAGTCTGGAGGCTGTCAGAAGGATTGCCCTCATGCACAACTGAGCAGAGTCAGAGAGACAGATAAAGCAGATGCAACCCCCAGATATTGATTCCTTTGAGGGCTAAAGAGACCCATGGGAGTTATGGTCATGGCCGATGGGGTTAACTACCAGGTCAGATGGCCCCTCTTTGGAAATGGTGTTTATGTGTGATGAATCTGGACTCAGATGGGATCTTCCTTCATAAGACTTTCACGCTAATGTGCTGGAGGTGCAGTTAATGTTGGGGTTTAAGATATATTTAGGGGATTTGAATCTCTGGACTGACAATGTGATAGCCAGGTCCTGAGCCTCAACAGACTCCAGCACCTACAATCTGATTTATTGGACTTACCACACTCAGCTAAGATGGAGTTGAAGAAGGACAACCACCACACCATGGAGCCTAGAGTGATTACAACTGAAAGTGGGAGGATTGCATCCAGCATCCATGTGGAATCTGAGCCTCCTCTTCACATAGAGGTGCAAGGGACACAACCAATCCAATGTCCACATAGAAGAGGTGGCATTGGATTGGGAAAAGTGGACATGGTGGCTGATGGGTATGGGGAAAGGCAGGAAGAGATGAGAGGTGGAGGCATCTTTGGGACATGGAGCTGCCCTGGATGGTGCTTCAGAGGCAATCACCGGACATTGTAAATCCTCACAGGGCCTACTGGATGGAATGGAGGAGAGTATGGGCCATGATGTGGACCATTGACTATGAGGTGCAGAGGTGCCCAAAGATGTACTTACCAAATGCAATGGATGTGTCATGATGATGGGAATGAGTGTTGCTGGGGGGGGGGGGGGGAGAGGCAGGGTGGGGGGGTGGGGTTGAATGGGACCTCACATATATATTTTTAATGTAATATTATTACAAAGTCAATAAAAAAAAAAAACAACAAAAAAAACGATGTCAATTTAGGGCCATTATATCTACATTTGAGGTACTTAGGAACGATTTTACCAGGAGAAAACCAGTAACAATATGGCTTGAATTTTTAAAAAAATCGCTTCGGTGAAAATGAGGAAAGGGGGTTGGGAATGTGATAAAACATGCACATTTTAACTGATGAGACATAAACTTTAATTTCTATATATTATATTCGTATTTTCTCACCTATAAGCACAAATAATAAGATATAACCCTTAGAATAAGTGTATAACTCTTAGAATAGGTAATCAACCCATGTGATCACTGGGAATCAAGTTTTATTTTAGGTTGTTATAGCATTTGGCTGGATAATGTGGTTACTACTCCATCTTCCTCTTCAACCAAATAATTTAGCATCAAGCCATGGTCACTTGTTCATGATGTTACTAAGTAAGGATGAAAACAAGAATGACTGATTTGCTTTTATTCACAATATAAATATTCAACCCTTACCTTTGGAGAGATTCAGAATCAATAGAACTGAATATCTAGTATCTGAGAGATAAAACAAAAATTCTCATGAATTCTGAGGGTACTTGGATTACAAACACAACCACAGTATCTACTAGTTGAATTCTTTCTTCATTCTGTTCTTTCATAAGTCCTTTCATCTTCAACTGATCTATTACTTGCAAGCTCTGTATTGCTCAGATTGGGACCTCCTCAGATATTTATCTAGTTATCTCACCTGCCCTAACCCTAAAACTCAGGCAGAATTGACCTATGCTCGTGAGAGGTACCTTCTTCCCAGAAAAAAGATCTCGTCCACATAAATCCAAGGATTTGTCCCTGATAAAAAAGACGCGATGTGTTTAAAAGGGCCTCATATTATTCCACAGCTCTAGTGAGCGTAGAAAAGACAAAGAAAAGCTCACCAATATGCAACATTTGAGAAGATATATTTTATGCAATTCGGTTCATATATACAAAATATATTTATAAATATTCTCTCCCAATATGTGTCTACATTGATGTATGATTTTTCTTGCAATGCAGTCTCTTCAGAGGAGTGATTGACATCTTTTAATCTTCAGTCTTAATTGGTTAATACAGTGTGCTCTGTGAAATACAGTAACATGGGTACTAGGTGATTAATTCTTGCAGATACACAAAGCACAACATGACAGCTTCCTGACTTCATACCCATGGATAATTCAAGATGCTCCATTGTTATGTTTCTATCCACCTCATACACAAGACTACAACTGTGCAAACCCTTGTGATGATAGCTTTGCTTAGACACACATATTCACTTACTCCCCCACCCCAAAGAAACAAAATCATCCATACTATATTTCATGAAATCTAAGACCATATATTTTTTCACACTGCAACATCTTAGAAACTAGGAAGAGTTCTATATTTGATGGTATCTTGGTTTTATAAATTAGGATATGTCACTACTTTGAATTGTATCCACATTTATTTTAAGAATACTTCCTATTACTTCTTAAATTCAAGAGTAAACATAAATAACATAAGTTAAAATTACTTCAGTATCAAATAGGTTCAAAATTTTAGACTCTTAATTCTGTTAGTTATTGTCAAAGGAATGCCTGAGCTACATACTGAGATAATATAGTAAGCCAAAGGTGAAGCAACAGGCAATTATCTAATTTTAATTTTATATTTATAAATAATAGACATATGTGACATATGCCATATATCAGCTATCATATATAATTAACATATAAAATAAAGGCTAAATACGTTTCCAAAAACATAATTTTGTTTCCCTAAATGATGTATTAATATTGAAAGTATAATTTACAGACAAATCAGGATGGAAGACTGAAAGGTGAATTTTATCACAAGTATGCATTGTCTGAGGTTTTGATATAGGCCAACTAGTATGTAATCTTAAAGATTATCCAAGTGAGTATGCTTGTTCCAATAGTATTTCAGTATTCAGTACCAAAAGGATTTCTAGTCAGCAATTTTTTCAAAGCCACTTTCACCTCTCTGTTCCGTAGACTATAGATGATAGGATTCAACATGGGAGTTAAACCTGCATATACCAAAGCCATAAATTTATCAATTTCCTGTGAATCTACAGCTGAAGGCTTCAAGTACATGGAGAGAGCTGTGCCATAGAACAAAACCACAACAGTCAGGTGGGCTGTGCACGTTGAAAAGGCTTTGCTTCTTCCATCCACTGAGCTGATTCTCAGGATGTTGCAGAGGATGAAGGCATAGGAGATACAGATGAGAAGCAGAGGCATGGGAAGGAGAAGTATGCTGACCACCAGCATGATTAACTGTGCCACGGAGGTGTCCACACATGCCAGTTTCAAGATAGCCAGAATTTCACAAGTGAAATGATTGATGATGCTATTACCACAGAGAGAAAGCTGTAGCACAGACACCGATTCCACCAGGGCAGTGAGGCAGCCTGTCATCCAGGAGCCAGCCGCAATCTGCACACAGACCACCCTGTTCATGATGACGGGGTATCTCAGGGGGTGGCAGATGGCCACATACCGGTCATATGCCATCATGGACAGGAGCACACATTCAGTAGAGCCCATAGCAAGAGAGATGTACATCTGAGCAGCACATCCTGAGAATGAGATGGTGTTTTCTCCCAAAATAAAATTTGCCAGCATTGGAGTGAGAGCAGAAGAGGTGTACCAGATGTCCAGAAGGGAGAGGTTGCTGAGGAAGAAGTACATGGGGGTGTGCAGGCGGGAATCCAGAATGCTGATGGAGATCAGAATAATATTGCCCAGAAAGGTGATCGAGTACATCAGCAGGCACAGCACAAATATAAGGATCTTGACTTTAGGGTAGTGGGAAAATCCCAGGAAGACAAAACCTGTTGCAGATGTCCAATTTGCATGGAACATTTTATCTGTCTATTCATCTTTTATATGCATAGCAAGATTAACATCATATAATATATGTAAAAAACATTCCTCCCCATTCTCTGATATTTTTATTTCATATGAATTTGTGGTCTGTGCTTCTCTAACTTCTCTAACTTAATGGCTTCTCTAACTTGGTGATAGTATTAGGGATATATGTTTGAAGGAATCTGTCATTAACAAGGAAAATTTCAAGCAGGATATCAATAAATAAAAAATCTTCAATCTGCTTTATTTGCTCCCACACTGTCATTTGATATTGCTGTGAGAGGAGTTACTTCATGAACACTTGATGAGAGAAAGAAGAAGGAAACAATCTTATGGTTTCTCTCTTATTCCAAAACCAGAGTTATCACACATCTGTGCCTATGCCATCCATTTACCTCAAGACCATTTGAAAGGTTTCTTTCCTCTGGTTTGGTAACAATCTTCTTTCTTCAGAGATGTTCTGCTTTCAATTATAGCATCTTCAGACACATACAAAATAATGTGAGATTTTCCCTGAATATAAGAAAGTATAGATTTCTGCAGTCACAGCTTAATTTACTGAGACCATGACTATTTAGACACAAACCCAAATTTTGCTTCTCAAACCCAGGAAAACGATGACAGATATTCACCTGGTAGTAGATACTGGGTAGAGATTTTTTTCATGTTGCAAGTGTTGTCCTGGAGTCACTGATCCACACACTGCCTCCAAAGAACCATTCATTGGTATTCAAGGTAATTTAAGTTCTTTGATGCTAGTGAAAAGTTTCTAATTTGTACAACAAATTAAACTTAGAAATCTATTCTTGCAAGATAATAAATTCTGAAACTCCAGGGACAATGTCCCACAGATCCAATTATAGTCAGTAGCTGATCTATTTTAATTATAGTGTTATTCAACAAGAAGTAAACATGTTCCTGTCTAAACTGTGTTTGGGAAGGGGAACTTTACTTTGCTCCTAATTGTCTTATGAAAGTCAATTAACTTGGTTAATTTGTATAACATTAGAAGAATCTCATTGTTTCTTCCTTCATATTGAGGGAGGGTATCCTTACATGTTTAATTTTACAAGTTGTGCTTGATATGGATCCCCGCAAAGATGAGGGTTGTGAGCTGAAGATATCATCTATGGCTCATCATGACTCAAAGAGAAGATATGAGAACAGATGTTTTCATGCCAACTGTGGAAGAAACTTGGGGCTCTTTCTTATGGGTAGAGTTACTTTTAGGACATAAGTTTCATCATATAAAAAATTCTTTGACCCTTCAGACACACAGAAGTCTCTGTTTATTTGAGTGGTGCTTTGTAATTCTTGTTCATAGCTTGCCATTTACCTTTTGAGGGGCTGGTGGTACATGGTGTATGGTGCTGGGCATGAAATGCTATTACTATGTTTCATCACTATGCATCACATAAGGATACATTCTTGTTAGAAAACTATAATCATGGCCATTAATGAATTATCTATATCACTTATTAAATATATCCTCCTTCCTGGAGAAGATTATAAATTTGAACTATTGCCAAGATTTTTGAGAACACAACCAGAAATCACCTCCTCAGTATCTATTATTATATTATATTGCAATCAGAGTACAATTTTGGGATCTTTCATTTACTCCGTTCCCACAGGAATCTAACTTGTAAGGTCCTGGGATGTTTTATATGATTCACTTCTTTAACTGTAAGACATCTCATTGTAGCTTTAGTGCTACCAAACCTTCCCCTTCATCACTTCAGTGTGTCATCTTGGACCAATTGATGATCCTCACTGAATTTCAGTTGACTCAATTATAAAAGAGTGAGGGCAACATATCCTTGTCAGAGTTATTGTGAGGAACAGAGAAATTTTATAGAAGCAATCAACAGAGTACCTGGTATATTGTATATGCTTAGTTATTATTAGACTTCTTTCCCTTATTTCTACTTGCCTCTTGAAAACTTTTTCTTTCATGTCTTTATTTCCATATCTCAAGGTTTCCTCATTTGATTTTGGTGATGTATTTGCCTTTCTTTCCTCATTGAAACATGATTCACTGCAACCCTAAAAAAATGGTTGAAACAAAAATGAGAAAAGTATTGACTGACATCTGGCTCCAGATGTCCTTTGAATTTCTTTAACCAACATCCCTTCCATCTCAACTCATTGGCAAGCACATCCTACGCATTCTGGTCCTATAGACAAATACTTGTAAGACTTCAGGAGAATTACCTAGGTTGACTCAATTCTATCTAGGGAAAGTGCCATCAGAGAGCGTTACTTCAGGGCTACCCACACTTTTGTGTAAAGTTCAGATGGGGGCACTAAGACTTATGCTAACTTATATACACTATTATAGGCACCAGACCAACTTCTACTTTAAAGAGAGTTCAAAGAACACTGAAAGAAAGAGAAACTATGAACCACCATGGAATTTCCTGAATAGAAGTAAAGCCAAAAAGTTTTGCCAGGTTTTCTGATACTTATTAGGGTAGGTCTTCCCTATCTCCATTAATGGCACCAGCGTACATTCATGGGCGTAGGCCAAAAACTTTGAAGTCATCTGTGATTCCTTTTTCTCAATCTTACCCCATGTCCAATATAAAATAATGTAAGGACACATTTGTCTGAAAAATATACCTCAGATTTCCAGCTTCTGGTACTGGTGGAGCATCTTGTAGCAATTATCTTAGATCACAGTAATCCTTCCACCACTGACAATGATAAACCCTGCATTAAGTATTAAGAAAACAACAACTGTTTGAGTGCATTAGAAAGCAACCAAAAAGCAGGCAGAACTGAGGGGATTTGACTTCTGGGAAAAGTGAATCTTCTGGGTTAGGTCTAACATTTACATGGTGTTTCTCCCAGGGTTTCTCCCTCATCTGAATAGAAGACAGAACTCAAGCAGAAAGCAAGAGACTTACTGAGCTGAGAAATCTGAAAAGCAGCATTTCTGGCTGCTGGAGCAGCTGGTAATTTGGGAAGTAATCCTGGAAAAGAGGGAACCATAGATGGGGAAACTCAAAATATGTGTCAACCCTCCTTTCCAATCCTTGGCCAAACCTGGCATTGAGCACGTGCAGAGTGTGACTCCTTGGAAGAGCTGAGCAGAGATATTAGCAGCAGCTCACTACAGGGAAGACAGAGTTGGCGTTCAAGCACCACCAAAATAGAGGTGATTGGTAGATGCCTCCAGATTTCCACTGAAACCCTCATCCTTTCTTCCTGAATCAGACATGAACTCTGGCCCAGAGTAGTGGATGTGGGTTTAAGTGAGATCTGTATTGTTACCTCACATTGCAGGAGAAACATTTATATAAAGATGCATCCCATTTTCTACCCCAGCAAGACTAGAGTTTATGTAACATTCTTCAGTGAGCCATGTATTAGAGCATTTGGGCTTTTTGCTCTGAGTAATTCTTTACCTTGAGACTCTCTCCAAGGGGCATTTAATAGATAAGGTTTCTTCTCCCAGTAAATAGCATTAATCAATTTACCCAGAGGTTCCATTGACAAAAACCTAGACTGGGTCACCTACCTCTTGTTTTTCTCTCTCCCTTGGTAGTATGCCCTTGGTAAAGGAAGCAAAGCAAGTAAATGGATCATAGGTAACTTGCTTAACTCCTTTATCCATGAGCTGTCTTAAAAGTTTAACATTTGACATGAGGTGATTTAATATAAATTCAGCAAAGGTAGAGTGAAATAGTTAAGGATCCATAGTGCAATCCTAAGAGCAACTACTAAACATACAATAGACAAATACAGCTAAAAGAATAAATAAAAAATACAGAAAAAAAGGAATAAAGGTTAGAAGGGACAAGTAGAAAAAAAACAGCAAGAAGGTAGACTTAAACAACATTACTCTAGTAATTATATTACATATAAATGAACTAAGATACCAATTGAAAAATGGGTTACTATATTGGATAAAAAAAGAAGACGCTTTTAAAAATACACTTTAAACAAAGGCACAGACAAGTTGAAAAGTAAAAGGATGGAAAAACGTAACAAGCAAAAACTAAATGAAAGAAAGCTGAAATGCCTATATTAATAAGATCAGACAAATTCACCTTAAGAAATAATAAAGTATTCCCAGAAATAAATGAAAAAAATAGACAATTAAAAACTCAATAGCATAGCTTCAAAGCATGAAAGAAAAAAAAATTTATCAGAGCTTAAGGGAAAATGGACAAATTTATAATCATATCTGAAAAAGTTTAACACCAAATTTCAGGCATTGATAGAACAAATAGAAAAAAACCCAGTATGATTTAGAAGATTGTAAAACAGTATAAAAATGACGTGATTGACATTTATAAAACACTCTTCAATGATTTCAGATCACATCCTTTTCGAATGTGTATTGAGCATTCACCCACATAGCTTAAATTCTAGTTCATAAGACATCCCAATACATTTCAAAAGACTGAAATCATACATAATATGTTGTCTGAGCAAAACAAAATTGAATTTGCAATCATAATAAAATAACATCTAGAAAATATCAAAATATATTTTTTTAAAGATTTATTTATTTATTTATTTCTCTCCCCCCTACCCCCACCCCGGCTGTCTGTTCTCTGTGTCTATTTTGCTGCATCTCCTTCTTTGTCTGCTTCTGTTGTTGTCAGCGGCACTGGCATCTGTGTTTCTTTTTGTTGCATCTTCTTGTTGTGTCAGCTCTCCATGTGTGCGGCACACACACTTTCCTAGAGAGCATTAGTAATGAATTTTGTAGATTTAAAATAATAAAAAGTATTAATCTTACAGAAATGCTTATATCAGCTCAAAAAACAGAGGAAGAGGAAATGCTTCCCAAAACTTTTATTAGTTCAATATACCCTGGTACCAACAAAATCTGATAAATACATTAGTAAAAAAGGAAATTATAAACAATATCACACATGGATATAGATTCAACAATCCTCAATAAAATGTCAGCAAATCATATGCAGCATTTTATCAAAAGGGTATTATATCAAGAACAAGCAGGTACTATACCAGAAAAGAAGTGCCAGTTTAATATTTGAACATCAATCAAGTTCATCACGTTAACAGAACAAAAGAGAAAAAAAATTCAAATGACCATCTAAATGAATGAAAAAGCAAAAGCATTTGCAAACATTCAAGTCTTATTCATGTTTTTTAAAAGTACTCTTATCAGTGTATATGTATGAAATGAGTGGATATTTCCACAACATAATAAAGGGCATCTATGAAAAAAAAATCTCAGCTAACATTAAATGCAAAGAAAAAGAGCTGACTTTTTTAATTTTGAAAAATGAAGTTTCCTTTTATAGTTGGTAATTTTTGGAGGAAGGGGTTTGTGTTTAAAAGAGCCTAAGTGAAAAGATATTCTGAGTGATCTTCTAGAAATTTTATAGAATGAACGTTTAAGTTTGAGTCTACGATTTACCTCAAATTGAATTTTGTGTGTGGTACAAGATATGGATATCCAGTTGCACCAAAACAACTTATTGAAAAAAACTATCCTTTACCATTGAATCACCTTGGTACCTTTGTTCACAATCAATTGATGATATATGTTTTTGTTCTTTCTCACTCTTTATTCTGCTCCATTAATCTATTTGTCCATATTTATGTCAGTACCATGCTGTCTTGATTATTTTCAGTGCATAATAAGTTTAAATTGAGGTAGTGCAAATTCTCAATTGTTACTCTTTTTTGCAAGATTGTTTTGGCTCTTCTAGGTCCTTCCCATTTTAACATTGGCTTTAGAATCAGATTGTATGTTTTTCCACAATCTCTGCCTGGATTTTAGCAGAATGGCATTAATCTGCAGATCAATTTGAGGGAAAATTATATCTACAATATTGAGTCTTCTAATCTATGAACAAGGTAACTCTCATTTCTACAGTTCTTTAATTTCTATCTGCAATGTTTTGTAACTTTCAGTATAAAAGCCTTGAGCATCTTCTGTCAACTCTTTCTCAATTATTTTGTTTTAAATGCTATTCTAAATAGTACTTTTAAAATATATTTTCTAATTCTTTGCTTTGGGCAACTTGAAACAATTGGTTTTTGTATCCTGACCTCTTGGTAGCTTGGTAAATTCTCCTATTAATTTTTTTCAGTTATTTTGTGAATTCATTAGCAGTCATTGTTGCTTGTTCCTGATCTTATGAAGAGGTCATTTTTTTTTTTTCCTGTTTTACCTTGGGCATATCTCCATGTTCAGATTCTTTTTTATATATTTATTTATTTTTAATATTTATTTTATTATTTCTTTCTCCCCATCCCCTTGTTGTTTCTATTTGCTGTGTCTGTTTGTTGCGTGCTTGTTTTATTTTTAGGAGGCACCCAGGAACTGGATCTGGGATCTCCCATGTGAGAGGAAGGTGCCTAATTGCTTGAGCCACCTCCATTCCCTGTTTTGTGGTGTCTCTCATTGTGTTTTTCCTCCTTGTGTCTTGTTGCGCTATCTTGTTGTATAACATTGCCACTCTGTCTTGCTCATCTTCTTTAGGAAGCACTGGGAATGGAACCTGGGACCTCCCATGTGGTAGGCAGGAGCTCAATTGCTTGAGCCACATCTGCTTCCCTTTTATTTTATTTTATTTTTTTATAAAGATTTATTTTATTTATTTATTTCCACCCCCTTGCCACTTGTTTGCTGTCGGCTCTCTGTGTCCATTTGCTGCACATTCTTCTGTATGTGCTTGTCTCCCTTTGTGATGTCATCTTACCACGACAGCTCTCCGCAGGCATGGGCTGTCAGCTCTCAGTGGGTGCAGGCCAGGCACCCAGGGCCTGCCATATGGAAGACGGGAGCCCATTTGATTGGGCCACAGCTGCTTCCCTCCCTTTTATTTTTAAATGGAGGGCATAGGGTTAGAAGATTGTTAACATCCCTTCCAATTATAGCATCTCTGGATTCTGATATTCACTCTCTTTCAACCTAGATGGTGATTTTTTTTCTTCCAAAGCTATAAGTGCATTGGTATTGCTGGTTTTTTTTTTTTTTTCAAATATGAAAATTATGATAGGGATCAAAATAATATGAAAAATAATAGAAGATGATTAAGACTTGAAACTGTGAAGATGTAACGTGGAGTTAGAAGAGCAGAGGAGGAGCACAAATGAGCTTCCTGAAAGAGGCCTGGGCTGGCTGTCCAGCCAGAGAAGAGCCAGGACAATTAAGACCCCTTGCCTGGTGATGACAATGCTTACCCACAGGTGGTGTTTGCTTCGGTATCAAGGACCCAGAGAGAAGGATAGTGCTCTACAGAAAGAAAACAGAGAGAGAACTAGGAAGAGGCACTAACGCTGTCCATGTGAAACCATTCCATGCTGCTACTCCGGGCTCCATCTCTGGTGGTGGCCTCACAGACTGAAAGTTTATCAGGTGCAGATGCTCATGGGACTAATCAAATGATTTATCAAAATTTCAGGCTCTGCCTTGATATCCATGGTGTCAAGGGACTATATGAAGCAGAAGCACAAATGCACACTCTGTGGCCACATCCAACGGGTGGAAAGTTTCCAAGGGAGGCCAGTGGTGAGCACAGGCATAGGATTCCTATTACCAGGTGACCCAGGCATAGCAAACCCGATGTTTCTATTATCCTTCCCTGCAAAACAAATGAACAAACATCCACACGGAGCACACTTCTTCTGTTCTATTTATGGTGTTGAATAAGTCATTTACCCAACATCTACCAATTACTGTGTTAACTACTGCTGATACGATGATAAAGATACAACCCTTTCCCTTAGTATCCTCTCAGTCTAATTAGGGAAATATAGCGGTATTTGTTATTTATAAGACGGGAAGAATAAACCTCGGTGTGGTCTGGGAGGGGATTACCAAGGGCTTCCTGGAAAAGTTGATATCAGAACAGAATTTGGAAGGTTATAAGGAGATATACTGATTTAGAGGCTTTATACCTCACATTTTAGGCACTGTGGAAGGTTTTTTACTGGGAGAAAACAATATCAATATGACTTGATTATTTTAAAAAATCGCTTTGACGGTATTGGAGAGAAGAGATTGAAATAAAACTAAAAACTGACAATGACAAGGGAGAAGTTTGCGTGCTGAGCTAGTAAGACGAACTGAAGTGGGTATTGCTTGAGTTAGAGCGTCCCCTGGTGTCTGCCGCATGGTATAACTAGTCAGAGAATTCGATAGAACGTCATAGTTGAAACTAATTTGAGATTATTGAGAAAATAGGAAAATGAGCTTTTAGCTGAGATCATAATGTGGCCTTGCAGGCGTTTAATTAATGTCTTCCGCTTACATATTTTAGAACCTCCTGGGAGCAACATCCAACATGTATTCATAAAAGGCACTGAGGCTCAGCTCGTTTCAGTGATCTCGAGAGGATTCATGTGCATAGTTACAAGCGTCAGCGAAGTGACACAAGAAATAAGCGGGGCTGGGAGGATTTCCTTAACAAGTTATTGACCTCCCCTAAGGAAGGCAATCATGCATCTCTGGATGAACTAAGTCTGGCTAAAAAAATCATTACATTTCCCCTAGGATGACTCACGATTGAGGGAAAGGCGATGCTTATCTCCTGATAAGCGACGCTAAGGCTCGTGATGAAAACGGAGCCACGTTTTCTAGAGACGAAAGGACGTTTACCCGGGATTAGGATTAGTGCATAGGAAGGTATGGTCACTTGGCTCCGGGGAATTTGGGTTTTATTTTATTTTATTTCGTTTTGTTTCATTTCATTTATTTTATTTGAAAGAGGCTTTAGATTACATAAATGTTACATCGAAAATATAGGGGGATTCATCTGGGTGTTTTAAACGTCTTCAGAGCTCCTCTCAAGATCTAGAATTCATGCTAGTCCCTTGGATATGGGGGAAAGATTGGGGTCCTCTGAAGTAACCTCCTCACCGCAATCCACACTGACCCGCTCTCCAAGTAGCGAGGCTGCTCTCTGAGTCCCAGGAGCACAGCCACTTAGTAAGCTTTCATTCACATTTCTTGAACTGGGACACCAGCAAAGCAGATAACTTTCGGCTGGTGTTGCCAGCTGGGTGCACAGAACTGTGGTTTAAACTGCTTCTCCCAGAGTGGAGAAGGCATTGCCGCATACCTGGGTGGGCAGGGACCTCAAGGCCTGAAGACCTTGGACTGGGTGTCCTTTCTGCTTTCCAGTTGATGTTTTTTGCTCGGTCAGGGTGCTCTAAAGCTGGTATAGATGCTAAGGCAAGAAAGAAGGGAAAAAATATGTCTAAGGAGAGCTCTTAGGAGCAAACCAAGAATGGCTAGGCAAAGAAGTATGGCCAAAGAAATCATCCAAACAAAAGGTGATTTGCGGCCTGAACCAAAAGCACGGGGGAAACCCAGGAAGTCTGAAATTCAGGGGAGTGAACAAGTAACTGTGGCTCCACGTGGGCAGAAGGGAAGGCTGGAGTAGGGAGCAGAATGGCCCCAAGTGGGTAGCATTTTGCATGTTTCTGGAAGCATGGAGAATTTAACCACTTTAGGTCTGATAAGGAAACACTAATGCTGGCCTACCCTATGTAGAAATTGGGACATAGCTCTACACGTGAACTCTATACTTCCACATTATTCTTAGAGTTCCCTATTCCTGGGCTGTTTAATTTTTAAGCTCTACAATGTTATAATGCCCTGTGGCCACTAGATGGAGGCAGAGACTAGCTTGTCTTTCCCGGAGAACGCTCTATTAAAAAGATTTCTCAAAAAATGAGAACATTAATTCACTGGTTTCTGTTTCTTTTACCTACTGTTGTTGATATTTATAAGAGCCTAAAATAATTGTTTAATTTTAAAATGTTTTGTTTTATTTGTTCAAAAACACTTTAAAATAAAATAAGAGCATGGAAAAGAATTGAGTAGGGTCATGTCAAAGTTAAAATACTAAGAATTGGTTCTGATGTTCAGATCAGCGCTGTGGAGAATAAGAATACTAGAAGGTTTCATGCCCGCTCTTGAACTTATCAATAGCTCTTACTCTAATACATCAATCAATAGTTTGATGGCCTCACAGTTGCAGAGGGTAAGAGATGGGAAAGCTCTTTGAGTGGTGCCTATGGCTCTACCGCTCATCCAGCTTCTGCTTTGTGTGAGCAGGGAAGCTCAAGATAAGCTAGTGATGGGTTCAATGACAAGGGATTGCTGCAGGCAAGGCAGAACCCTGCCGTAGGGTCCCTGTGGCATTGTGTGGTGACCTGCCTCAACAAGACAGACACCATTGTTCCCAGGGTAGGACTTCTAAAGGGGCTTTGAAACTGTTTACCTGGAGGAGATGATAAGTATCCTCTAGCTGGTTTCTTTTTTAGGAGATCAATGGAAAGTTGTTAATTCATTACACGTGATGGCCAACAAGGCCCCTGTGTGGACATATACAAAATGTATCCTTGAATCTTTATGTAAAGATGCAATAAGAAATAGTCTGTTCTTTTTTCTTTTCCAACCATGCTTCCCTTCTTCTTCCCTCCCTCCCTCCCTTCTTTTCTTCTTTTTGTAATTTTTTAAAAAATATTTATAATGATGCCTGGCTTACATCTATTACAAGACTGGCAAATATACAAATCAGTAGAAAATGGGGTGGGGGGCATAAAGTAGGAAAGGATAGAAAAGGAAGCTAATAACTGATTGAGATATTAGCACTCCAATTTCATGCTTTAAAAAAAAGTGGCAACATTGAGCCTCATTAAGTTATGAATGCCAAAGTTCCCTAAAACAGATACTCTGTAACAGATATTCTCTTAGTCAAAAGACCCATTTTAAAAAAATTTTTTTTGAAGGACACTAGCTGCTTTCCTTTTAGGCAAGCTCCCTGTGCTTTCATTTGAGTTTTGTTAGTCATTCATGGTGAAACCCACAAGTGAATGATAAGAAAGCAGCTGGACTGGCCCCTAGGAAGAATGTTCAAAAAGAGAACGTTAGTCAGCAACTCTGCTTTAGCAAGCACACGAGTCAAGTGTGATTTTATTGTACTTGGATTTGGGTGTTGAATTAAATTTGCCTTCACAAGATGCATTATTGGTGTCAAGTATGGTTAGGAAAAAAAGTTCTGCTCATTCAACATGTACAATGAACCTTTGAAGAATACTTTCCAGTTTTCAGCACGGAGAACTCAGAACTGAAGAAGGCATTGTCTCTGCTTTCAGGAGGATCAACCGTGGAATTGAGCTTGTTCAACAACCTGTTGCACACCCGTGCATAACAGCAGCCTGAAGGACAACCTGCGCCTCCCCTGAGACCAGTGCCAGAACCCAGGACAGGGGCCAGACACTCTGCATGTGGCTGAAAGGACCCCATGCCAGCTTGGGGGTAGTTGGTGTCCACTTGCCATGGCCTCTTTTCTCCAACCACATTGACTGTTCTGCTGGTCATGACCACAAGGCAGAACTGCTGCAGGAAAACTCCTGGACACATCTTTGAACATATTTACTGAGTCTTCTTGCCATTATGATTAGCATCTTCTTCCCCAACGAAGGACAATTCTGAATGTCCTCTGTTAACCACAGTGTGCTCATTATTTCTCCAATTCATCAGTATCCTCAAATAACACTACTCATATACTTAACTCTTCTTTCACTGGCTTAGATTTATTTTCAAAACTCTCAGGTTTGCTTTATTCAACAGCTTTTACTATATTAAACAATGTACTTTTTTACTATTTTTTTTTACTTTTTTTACTATTTTACTATATTAAACAATGTACTTTTTTTATAGTATGATAATTTTATAATTTACTCATGTAACAGAGTCACATTTCTCTAGGGAAAAAAAATGTCTTCTTAGTTTTTATGCCAGAGTAATTATGCTTCTGCAGAGGTACCCTGTTTTTCATGCACTCTGACACTGGAGTAAGTGTGAAACAAAGCTGAAGAGCCTGATAAAGAATGGCTAGGCAAAATTTTTTTCCCTAAAAACTATAAGAGCCCTTGTACTGGGACATAGCCAGAAATGGAGGTCCACATTCTAATATAAGGAACAGTCCAAACCTTCAGGTAGTCATGCAGGGTGAAAATGGCATCTCATTTGTTTGCCCTCACCACTGTGTCTTTGTATTCACCAGATTGTTGCTACTATAGAAATACTTGTTCACTGACACATGATGCATTGAATGGAATGCAATGGAATGGAATAAGTTGAATAGAATTTAATCAAATTGGATTAAAAGTGGGTAATCCAGTAGTTTGGGGATTTGAAGACCTTATTAAGAACAGCAAATGAACAATAATTCATTTGACAAATGATTTGCAGGCAGGTCATAGAAGACTACAATTTCTGATGATTTTATTAATATTATTAACATTAATTTTAAGAATAATTTTTAGAATTAAAAATTGTGGTCCTTCAAAATAAAATAAAAGCATATTTGTCAGACTGTAAATCAATAAATCAGGAAAACTTATATCATGGAGCCAAACTTAACTTCTCTATGACCCTAATTTCCTATTAACTCACCATAAGGCCTAACAGTGTGCTGCCTACTAGCACATGGCATTAATGCACATTGAGCCAGTGCTCAGGAACCATTTATCAACTTAAAATTGAAGGAGAAATGTCTGAAATTTAGTCTCAAATCAAAATCAATGGAGAATCGTTCTTAATCAAAGCTTTATACCAATAAAACAGGTTTAAAGCTGTCATTCAACATGAATTGAGTTCCTACTATGTACCCAATATTATTCTATCCAAACTTAGGAAGCAACTTCCTTTTCTTAACTTTACTCATTATTTTAAAATAACAATAATTCTGGCTATAACTGATGCAAAAAATATTGTGTATTAATAGAGGTAAAGGAGTTTCTTTTATAAAGCTCATTAGAAATAAAATTCTTCCCACAGTAAGAAATAGCAAATAATTTTTAGACTCTAATATTCTTTAAGTCCATAAAAATTGATATCATGAATATTTCTATTAGGAAGTATGTGCAGTAGTTGATTTATTTAAGAGCTTAGTAAAAAGTCATTTCAAAGAGACTCAATACACAGAGGACATTAATTATAGCAAGAGGTCTTTTGATATTGACATCATGTTTGTGCTAAGGTCATAGACTCTTATTATAATTTAAATGTTTTGACATGTGCCGACATGTTTAACTTGCAGAGACACATTTAAAGATTTCTGTAAATCATCTACCAAAGGTGAAGAGAAGAATACACAGAGCACCAGGTGTCCTTGAGAAATGACCGTGCCAGTTATTATGGAGTTGCATGACAAGCAGTCAAAGTTGTTAGTGCTTTTGCAGAGGATAATGAGAAGTTTTCACATGTCCTAGTAGCACCAGCAAGTATTGGTGCTACCAGTGCTACAGGTGCCATAATAGGTGCTGTCAATGTTTGTAAATAAAACTCTTTTGTTTTGGAATCTCATAGGACTCAGTACACAATAACCAAGAGTTTAATAATATACAGACATAACCTGACAATTTGCAAACTAGTATAAAGATTAATGACTGAGCTATGGGCAATGTCCAAACCTTTCTAAACTGACCAGGCTAGCGTAAGAGAAAGCTGTCATTGAATCATCTGCAGTGTGGTTATTCTTGTTCATGAACAGTGGTTTTATCTGCTTCACAAAGTACAATTTTCTAGTAAAAATCACACTACAGTTTTAATATTGTCTAAGATATGCTTTATTCAAAAGACACAGGGTCTGATCACCAGAAAAGCACACAGCACTGGGGAATGGGAAAGACAGTTGGTGTTAGTGGTTGAATTGCAACCCTCAAGAAGATGTACTGAAGTCCTCATTCCCAGGGCCTCAGTATGTGAGCTTACTCAGAAATAGTTATTAGAGGTGGAATTAGGCAGGCTAAGATGAGGTCGAGGTCATACTGGACCTCGTGGTGGGTGTCTAATCCAACATGACTAGACAGAAGAGGGGAGAACGCCATGTGACAACCGGGGCAAAGAGAACATTAAGGTTCTCTGCAAACCACCTGCTTAAAGGCTCAGGGCAGGCTTCTCCCTAACAGATTTCAGAGGGAGCATGGTCCTGCTGACACATTGATTTTGGCCTTCCAACCTCGGAAAATGTGAGAAAATAAATTTCTGTCTTTTAAGACCCCTGTATGTGTGGTACTTTGTTAAAGCAGTCATTGGAAACTAAGAGAGTTGACAACATCTTTGTTGAAATATTCCTCAAGAACGTCTTATTCCTTTGCTCTGATTCTTTGTTAACGAGCAAACTTCTGATTGTATCCTCTTCCCAAGTACCTAAGTACCTGATATCTGGGAAGATTTGTTGGAACGATTTACTCTTCCATGGTAAATTAACAAGTCGGCTGGTGTCTGCTTTACAATCTGTATCTGGAGAATTAGGCTGTTGTGACCTAGTCCCTGTGTGACTGGTTAACTCTTTGTACCCTGACAAGTTCAAATTTCTGGGACTGAAAAGTCAAGGGCCAGACTCTCAGTCCAAGAGACTCTGAGACTCTGTTTGGGCCCTCTGTTTGTCTGCCTCTCTGCTATTTTAGCTATGATCTTTCCCAAGTCAAAATTCCCTCATCCATGACCAGCCATCATTTTATATGTAACTTTAAGCATCCAAGCTTTCGGAAACAATTTTCATCTTTAAGACATAGCTATCAAATTAAAAATTCATGGATGAATCAAGGTCTCCTATAAATCCTTCTAATTTGCAAAATATGCTTTCATACTACACTTCTTAGTATGCCAGTTAGTTCTTCTGGTAAGGTCCACCATGTAAAGCTGGCTCAAACAACTAACACATCCTCTCCATGCCCCATCTCTTTCCATGATTTACAACAGAAAGTATTCATTCCCTATGCAACTGTTCGGAATATGAACAACAGAGTAACAATTTTGTGATTTATTACTGTGAGTTAGCTATTCTGTATATTTTCACATAGATTTTATGGTCTAATTAGCTCTTTACCTGTTTTACAATTTACAGATGATGTAACAGATGCTTTTGATAAAAGTAACTTGCTCAAACTCAGGCAGTGGAATATCTATGATTTCAACCTAAGTTTTATTGATTCCAAGATCCATACCCTTTATGATAAGTCCTGCCATTTCTCTAATTTATTAAAGGAGCTTTAATAAGGATCCTATCTTTTCTACTACAATAACTTTCTGATCATGAAAACTCCTACATTGCAAATGTTACAGTAGGATAGATGTTACCAATTAAGATAATGAATTACAGAATGTAGGATCTAGTAATTGAACTGATTTAGAATTCTTAATAGACCTCCATTTAACTAAAAGATTTTTGACTATTAATTAACTCAGCTATGGTTGGACTGGGTTGATTGTGGCTTAATTGCTGTAGGGCCCTTCACTTTGGATGTCTTTTCACAACAAAGTTGAGTTCAATAACTGGTGTATGTGAAGGGCTACTAGATTTATCATTTAGGTTTTATTTTCTCATTAATTGTTGGGCGAAATGCCTGTGTGTATGTCTGTGTGTAATGCATTGGTGTTGTAGAAAACAGTCTTTTAAAGTTCTTGCTGTGATTTATCATTATTAAGTTTCCCTTTCTTGTAAGAGGATTAAGCATCCATGACTTTTCTCATATGACACGCAGTACCTTCTGAAGACAAGTATTTAATATATATCTCTACCTTGTTGACATTAGTCTTGGCCATGTGATTTGCTTTGGCCAATGGCATGTGGGATTGTGTGATCTATGTCATGAAAGAGCTAAAGCTTTGGAAACCATTTTGAGTTTTGGCCAATCCCTTCTCTTACTATTTACTTCTTTTATCTCATACGTATATCCCAGATAAAAGCCACTCCTTCATTCAAGGTCCTGGAATGAACAAGTATTTGGAGGAAAGCATTAATTGATTCATAGCCATTGATGTGTAAAGAACAAGAAATTTTCATGGAAAACCCTTGCAGATTGGGGTTGTTTGTTTCCACCACATAACTTAGTAAAGCTGACTTATGCAGTGACCCAGAGAATAAGATCTATTTTATAGCTGACCAAGTACATACAAATGTGTGTGAGTAAAGCAGGCTTGGCCATTTATATCCTGAAATTTAATTTTAGTTAAAATTCATCTGGAAACAGTTTGCCTTGATTAGCTTAGAAATATGTGAGCTTTAATGTTTGGTTTTCCTTATTAGCAATGTTTTCTTAACCCAAAATATCAGTTGTATTGCACTTTTTCTGCTTCACCAAAAGCTACTGTATTTTTCTTACCAATCACTTCTGTTTATAGAAAGTATACCCTACATCTGACTGAAATCGAGCAACTCTGAAGCATCAGAACATCTTCAAAATTATTTTAAATTAAAGCAATGAAATTAAAACTGACATTTACAATATTTGAATTTTCTTAATATTGATACATTGTAAGATATGTATGGTGACTATTATTCATTCAATCTCTCACTCATACATTTGTTTATTCATTCCTCATTTACTATAATCATTATTCATCAAATCCTCAAGTGCCTATACCAAGTCAGATTAGTGAATGCAAGATCAATATGACATGACCCTTGCTCTCAATAGTTTAAGGTCTAACGGGAGAGAGAAAAAAAGAAATAGACAGTTGATCCCCATTATTCTGTATTTGCAAATTTACCAACTTGCTAAAACTTACTTGAAATTTGAAAAACTAGGCTCATAGCTTTCCCATAGTAATTTGCAGACATATGGAGAGAGACAAAAAAAAGAAAAAAAAGAAAAAATTAGAATCATCTGGCACTTATGCTCCCAGTTGAGGTCAAACAAGGCAATGCACTGCCTTCTTGTTAAGCACTCACATTGTAAGCAAGTATCCTTTTCATGGTATATTTATTTCCCATATTTTTCACATTTTTTTGTGTGTTTTTTTGTGATTTTGTTGTTTAATATTGCCCCCAAGTGCTGTCTAATGTTCTAAGTGCAAGAAGGTTGGAATGTGCCTTATGGAGAAAATACGTGCGTTAGATGAGCTTGGGTCAGGCATGAGTTCTATTGCTGTTGGCTGTGAATTCAATATTAACAAATCAACAATATATATGCAAAAAGGCACCTTTAAACAGAAACACATATAAAATAAGATTATGTATCAATCGTTTGATGAAACTTTTATGACTCAGGAAAACCTATACTTCTAGAGGCAGTGGTTCAGTATTTGTTAATTCAGTGTTTGTGGTAACTTGATAGAATATAGCTACCATGAATAATGGGAATTAACTGTGATTATATGAAACACGTTGCTGCAATCATATGAACAAATCGACCAGAGGTGGGAACAATGAATCACCTGGGATAGTGAGAAGAGAGAGCTTCACCAGGGAGGAAGTATCATTTGGCTCAGGTATTAAAGGATGGATTGCAGTTTGCTAGGTAAAGAACTGAATTCAAGAAAGGGCTTTGCAGGTAGTACAAACAGATTCCGCAGAGGTATTGGTATGTGAAAAATGGTCCCAAGCCCATGGAATGACATGATGTGGCTTTGTAATTATGAGCACTTCGGCTGTAGAGTAAGGTAGGTAGCTTGAAAGTCGGGGTCAGATCACAGTGCTTGCCCAGCTGACATGCTTGACTCCTTACTGCTTCCATGTTTTCTGTCACTGAGGAACTTCCAATCTAAAGGAGAGACTCGATGAGACACATTGAGGTCTTCCTTCATTAAGTAGGCTGTAATTTTAAAGTCTGCTTATCCTATGTCCTGGACTTTGATTAGTCTCTGCTTCTGATCACTTTCAATGTATTCTGTGGGAAAGAATGGACCATTATAATTCACACTGAACAGTTTTTAGATGAAAGTTTGTGAGTATGTGGTTATCAGAAAAATCTGGAGAGCTTGCTGAGAAGGTAGATTCCTGTATCCTGGGATTCTGACCTCATAGATCTGAAGTTAATATACAGGAATCTAAATTTTTAACAAGTATTCTGCAAGATTCTTATACACATAAATAGAGGGACCCTTACCCTATAGGATAAAAGTCAAAATGATATAGTTACAATGATTAACTGGAACCTTCATGTAATTCAAACATTTTCTTCATTTTAAGAGAAAATAAACTACAAGAAAATATATTGATCAACATTAATATAGAATTAAAGACCAGTTTCTAGATAGAGATGACTATATACTACTTGGGTTAAGATTAATTCAATTTATGTATTCTTCTTATGTATACCAGAGCAGGGATTAAAAACGACAGCCCATTAGATTGGAATTTGCCCATAGAACTGTTTGTTTTGTCCTATAGTCTAATTTCTAAAAGTTTGAGTTAATTTCCAACACTTAAATACTGCAATATTTTCTATAAAATATTGTATGCACACAAAGCACTATGCAGTTGGACATGTGCAGGGGAAGCTTCTTATGGAAAAATAAGCCAGGTTCTGTAGTTTACCATATTCCTCACCCAACCTGCTTCATCCTGGGATCTTGCATGGCCCAAAGAGTTTGGCCTGTCTCCCTGCAGGAAGGCAAACCCACATCTGACCATTACATGGCTTAGAGTTCCCTCACCTGCTCTTTGCCCAATTCTCTTCATGCTCAAGCATTGCCAAATATCAGGAGGTGGTTGGAGATCCTATGCCTTCATGCCTCTGTGTCTTTGCACGTGCTCTTCCTTCCAGCCAAAAGGTCCTTGTCAACCTTATATTCTTGGTAAGCATTTAAGACCCACTGTGAGTAGCATCCCAAATGTGCCCTCCTCCCTGACTACTCCCAGACCAGGTAAGAGAGAATTCCTCCTCTACGCTCACTAACAACTTTGTGCAAAACTCCCTTGTAATTCTTATCACATTGTTCTATAATCAGCTATTTACTTGACTATCCATGAGCTCCTTCAGTACTTAACTTTCAAAAAAAGGCTTTTACCAAGACTTGATATGGAAAGTATCCTACGAAACTCACAGTTAATAGAGGATCCAATAAAGCCACAGTCCCCTTTCTTAATTATTTTAGTAGCAGAAAGTATGAGATTACTTTAGAAGAATGCATAACCGTTTTACTTTACCCAGAAATCTTTATAAGGAGTTCATTAAGTAGGTGGAGTGTGTTCTTCATTTCGTTGTTGTGATTATGTTCTGAAATGAAGTTGAATATATTACAGGAGACCTAAAAACCTACTTCATTAAAAATCCTCCCTATTCAAACATACTACAGTTATACCTTAGCTGGATTCCATTTGTGTTAATTTCTCAGAAGAAAATCATGTTCCTTATTTGACTATAGCCTTATCTAACATTGAAGTCATTTAACTCTGAATTTTGTTTACTCTCTTTTGGGTAAAATAGTCTATTGCCACCTTCATAATAATGCCAGGCTCAGCTTTTTCCTCTCATTTTCAAAATTCATTTCCCCCAGATATCATTTAACTTATTTTTCCTTTTCTTGAACGTACTTATTAATTTCTCCCTCTTTTTCTGGCCATATGCCATAAGGATTTTAATTTATTCTATAATACTTGCATGCTATGATTTTCTTTAATTTATTCTGTCTATACTCTTGGCTTATTTAATTCAAGATAACATTTGGGAAATGGATATGGTTTGCATAAAGGATGCTATGCAAATAAATTATGTTGCTTCCAACTGCCAGAATGGGTAAGCAAACCTTGCAAAGTCATTTTAACAAAGTCCATTGGCAAACAATGAGAACATTTCTGACTAATGTAGGTTAAGGCTACACTGGAAGTCATTAGTGCATTTCAAACCCACTTTCACACTTCAAGTTTTAAAAGTAATGCTGGGTTTAAATGCTTGAAATTACCCTTTCAGCACCAGTTCCAAAAAGAATGTGCAAATCTGGCCTTGTTTGGCTGATTGTTCTCTGTCCAGATGGAATTGTGCGTGGGAATTTACAGAGCATTACAAGCTTTGAGGTCCAGTGATTGTACCGTGATGTTTCACAGATCAAATTCCTGTCCTTCATGAATTGCCAATATGATAGCATTTAATTTCTTGAGAATAACTTCAACTCCATTAAAAGTAACCGGGTGAATTAATTTAAAGCATATTTTTGGAAGCTGTTAGGAGATAGTAAAAGGCCCAAGGGAATGGAGAGGCAAGGTTAGACATAGTGGTACAGAATGGAATAGAGAGCAGAGAGGAAAGTGTTTTATAATTTCCCCACCCCCAGAAACAAGGGGAGAGAGAGGCTACAGAGGAGTGACCAGCTGGAATGTTTTTTTCCACTTCTATTACTCTCTCTTCCCTCTCTGTGCTTTTTTCATTCATAGGACATTATTTTAGTTTCCTAGGCTGAAGCAAATACCATGAAATGGTCTGCTTAAACAATGGCACTTTATTCACTCATGAATAAATTTGAGGTCAGGAAAATACCCAAATCAAGGCATCATCAAGATGATGCTTTCTTCCCAAAAATTGTCTGCCGGCAATCCTTGGCTCCTCTGCCACATGGTAAGGCAATGTCTATTGCTCTCTCCCTTCTCTACTGAATTTCATTAATTTCAGCTTCTTGCTTCCATGGCTTTCTCTTTCTTGGTCTAAATGGCTTTCTCTTTCTTGGTCTAAATTTCGTTCTCTTGTAAAGGACTCCAGTAATAGGAGTAACACCCACCCTGATTGAGGTAGGACACACCTTAACTGAAGTAACCTCATCAAAAAGTCATACTTACAATGTGTACCCATAAGAATATGTTAGATTTAAAAACATGTTTTTCTGGTGTACATACAGCTTCAAACCACCACAGACATTTCACAATTCAACATTAGAAAAACGTTCGTTTGTTTAATCAATTATTTTCTCTCTCTTCCACCAGAATGTAAGCTCCAGGAGTGCTAGAACTAAGCTTTACTCTCAAGTATATTCCCAATATTGATCACAGTCTGGTGTATTGCAGATGCTTCATAAATATTTGTTGAATAAAATAATGAAAGACAGAAATTAAATCATTTTCAATTTCTATACGTATATAAGGCATCCAAACAACCCAGGCAGAAAAAGAGCTATGAAGTCCACTCGAAGTTAACTACAAGGAAGAATGAAATAATTGCAAGATGATAGATGGAGTGGGAGGAAATTCTGAGGATTCCCTACAGAATCAATATGATAATCCCCTTAAAAACCCCTTAAAAGACAAAAAGAATCTCCAACTGATTAGAATGGACAAAGAAGTAACCATTGTTAGTATTGTATAGATGAGTTATGTTTTGTGGAGCGAGAATAGAAGAAGTAAATCAAGTAAGAATGGAGGGATTTAAGGTGTTTCATTGGGCATAGTTATGATGGCCATGTTTCTGAACAAATGAGGGATTTTCTTTTGCTCAGAACCAAATTAGGAATTCTTCCTTCTGCCAAAAGGAGTTCAAGACAACTTCTAAAACATCTCCCTTCAAAGCAGCAAGGCAGTATGGTGCCTGGGAAGTTCCTTCAAGGCTGCTCCCTGACCTGCAAAGGATTGGGGTGAATTCCACTTCACTGTATGGTTTGGGATAATGAATAGTCTTTACTTCACAAGGCAATATCAGTAACACACTGATGCACATGGTCTGCCAGTCTCTTCTCGTGCCACAGAATGGTGCTTCCATTGATGAAGATGTGGGCATTTCTTCTCAAAGAGTAAATGAGAGAAAGTGGCTTTATCAAGGGAAGAGGGGACAGACACTGTAGATTCGGGGAGCCAGCTATATACAGGAGTTGTCAGGCATGCTCATGGACTACTCTCTGCAGATCTTGGGACCTGGTCAATGTTGCCATCTTTTGGGGAGGGAAGCCTGCAGATACTGGGATGCTGAGGCTGAGTCAGCAATGTCTGCTGAAGAGAATACCCTTCCAACCTCCACCCTTAGCATTTCTCAGCTTTCACTGTGTCTAGGAAATCCAGGCAGACAGGCACAAGTCTTCAGCAGTACGATCTTTGTGTCCTTAGATAAACTGATTAACTTCTCAAGGCCTCAACCTCCTTATTTTAAAATAAAAGTATAATGGATATCTCATGGAATTCTTTGGAAATTTGGATTTTATTTCAAATGAACTAGACATATTTCTCAAAAAGAATGAAAGTATCAATTTAGCAGCTGCCATTAAAAAATGCAAAATTTCCTTTTCCTGATCTGATAGCCACAGGTTTGTGTTAAATATAGGGACTTAAGTGGAGAGTGCCAGAAAACCAAACTTCTTTCTGAATGTAAATATTATTTCTCTACACAGACCTGAATTTTAGAGAACAAAATACCCAGTGATCAAGATTTTGAGATGCTTTTATTTATGGTTTTACTCAAAAGTAATGTTGGCAGAAGAAAAATAAAACTGAATAGTTGTTTATAGTTAACATCAAATGACAATTCCTGAGTACGCTGGAACATACTAAGAACATATTCCTCTGCTTCTGCATAAAATTGGCATCAAGGGTTTCGATGTCTATATCCTTATTGCTCAGCTTTAGCTCAGACACAGCACCCCGTATTGTCAGAGAGCATAAGGCTTTCCTGGACTATCTAGGAAGAGGTGCAGTAGAACCTACGGACAGATTCCTACACATCATGTGCTATGACTGGCCCTTTACACATGCTATTGCATTTTATTTTTTACAACTTCTACCACTGCTGTCCTTCAGGGGTTCATCTGATTAAAAAAACTGGGGCAGATCTGAGGAGAAAAAAAATACCCAATATTTTTTTTTAATCGAGGGAAGGATTGTTATCAAAACTTTCTATGAGCGTAAGGATTTAATAAATTTCGGAGCTAGGAAGCAGAAATAATTTTTTTTTTAAACATTTATTTTTATTTGTTTCTCTCCCCTTTCCCACCCCCTCACCCCTATTGTCTGCTTTCTGTGACCATTCACGTGTGTTCTTCCGTGTCTACTTGCATTCTTGTCGGTGGCACCGGGAATCTGTCTCTTTTTGTTGCATCATCTTGCTGTGTCAGCTCTCCATGAGTGTGGTGACAGTCCTGGGCAAGCTGCACTTTTTTCCCATGGGGTGGCTCTCCATGCGGGTCACACTCCTTGCGCGTGGGGCTCCCCTATGCAGGGGACACCCCTGCATGGCAGGGCACTCCTTGCGTGCATCAGCACTGCATGTGGGCCAGCTCACCACATGGGCCAGGAGGCCCTGGGTTGGAAACCTGGACCTCATATATGGTAGATGGATGCTCTATCAGTTGAACCAAATCTGCTTCCCAGAAAGAATTTTTTAAAACACCAAAATTAACCAAAATATGGTAGACTAAACTCCAAATGGAAGAATAATTTAATCAGGAAAAACACCAAGTACAATTGTTATGTTACCAGATTTTGTTTAGGTTCTTGGCTATGCTACAGAAATGAATTTCAAGAGCAAGCTGGTGAGTTAGGCCAGTAATTTATTCAGATAGGGAGGGAAGAGAAATGAGAGAAAACAACAGAGCAGGGATCCCAGGTAGAGGGGAAGGGGCTGAAAAGTGATAAACGGGGCTGATTTCCAGGCCCCAATTCCCCATTACAGGTTGTAAATCCCCAGGTTTTACTTGCATGGCCACATGGCAGAGGAAAAATGGCGAGAGCAGCTCACAAAGGGCAGGAATGAGTCCAGAGGTGAGAGAGCAGAGCGAGTGTGCACTCGGGTCTCACGGTCTGCTTTACAAACTATTAATTATTCCATCCTTTTGTTAATGGCAGGGGAGGAGTTCCAAATGTTTGCTGTTTTGATTGATCATCCCACCAATCAATCCCCCAGTGAGGACTCAATGATAAAGTCCTTGGGGAATTTCTGGGACTTTTCCTTACTTCCAGTAGTCTTTGTTCTGGGTAGAGGAACCTTGGGGGTGGGGGTCTTCCAGCAGCCATCTTGGGGGTTACTGATGTCCACGAGGATGCCCTGCCAGGTTTCAGATCTATCTATTAATTCCCTGTCTTACTAGCCTGCTTCAGCTACACTCCCTTATCCAGTGAGAAGAAGGGTTCATTGCCAGCAATGAATGACTGGATCAGGCTGTTTGAAAGCATCACTGGAACTTGTAGTGCATAGAGCTCAGGAACTGGTTCATATCCTGGTTTCCCTACTTTTCAACTCTGTGAGTTTAGGTAAGTCGTTAGGTTCTCTGAATATTAGGGTTTTTTTTTTTTAAATTTATAAAATGAGACTATTAAAATCCTAATTCATACAGTACATATTACATTACCTTGTACAAACAAAATACCCAGCACATGAATATTCAATACATTATTGTTCTTAACGTTTTCATGTTTTTAAGGGCAGTTTCCTTGTATTAGTCAGCCAAATGGGTGCTGATGCAAAAGACCAGAAATCTGTTGGCTTTTATACAGGGTATTTATTTGGGGTAAAAGCTTATTGTTACAGCACCCTAAAGAGTCCAACTCAAGGCTGCTTTCTCACCACTTTGTTGCCACATGTTGAAGCAAGATGGCAGGTGATCTCTGCCTGTCTCTCCTTCCTTGCTCCTTTAAAGGCTCCCTGGGCCCAGCTTCTTCCATTCTCAGCTGCAGGCTGGCATGCAGTTCATCTCTCTTCCCAGACTTTAGCTGTGTGAGCCTTCTCTCTTCTTTCACATAGCAAGACTGAAACGACAAAGTTCTCTTCTCTTCCATGCCTAGGGAGCTATCTCTCTTCCTGTGTGACTTCTTGATTGAGTGTTCGTTTATATCAGCCCAGCAAGGGGTGGGGACTCAGTCTTGAGTCACACTCTACTGACGTAGTTCAATCAAAACCCTAATCTTAACATAATTCAATCAAAGACATCTCAGCTGAATCTAATACAATCAAAGGGGATCACAACCAGAGGAACGGACCAGTTTGCAAACATAATCTTTTTTGGAATTCATAAATAATTTCAAACTGTTGCATTCCTGGAGGTTAGAATTGGGGTGAATGTTCCTGTATCTCCAGTTGAGAAACAGTAGTCAATAGGCTCTGTAACTGGTATCATACCTTCAGGTTATATGCTCATTTCTGAATGGGGTGGCACATGGTTTTTTCTATTTATTTTTAACACAGAGCATCATCAGAAAGCAGACCTTTCTTTTTTTTTTTGAGGTACCAGGGCTGGGGAGTGAACCAGACCTCATATGTCAGAAGCTGGTGCTCATCCACTGAGCCACACTGACTCCCCTGAGCTGGTTTTTTCATGTGCTTGTTGTTTTTTTGTTTGTTTGTTTTTAGGGGGCACTGGGAACCAATCTCAGGATCTCTGATGTGGGAAGCAGGCACTCAACCATTTGAGCTGCATCTGCTCTCAGACCCTCTTCTTAATCTTGTCTAAACCAAATTGAATAATTTCTTCATTCTTATAAAGCCACACAGTAGGCTTCAAGCACACATTCTTGTTAATGCAGATGCTGCGAACTATTGGTTTTAAGAAATCTTCTGTACTATTTTAAAGGATCGGTACTGACACTTTGTATTTGCATATCAATGGACACACAAGCTAACATTCATAGTAAAATAGAGAACTCAGGTGAATGTTCCTTTGGCAATAAGAATAGTTAACTGCTTATTGCTTATTCTTTATCTTCCTGGGGTAAAGGAAAGGCATACTTACAAGTGAAACATGAGAGCTACTTTTTTGCATAGTAGATTTATAAGAACTCAAAAGTACTGGGGTAAGAGTGATAGTACAATTTCAAAGTGTTAACTGCCATAGGAGCTTAAAAAATCAAAATGAAACAAAAACTCCACATAAACCTCTCAGAGTTCTTTTCATCATGTTTTAAGTGTACAAAGATAGTCAAAGTAGAATACTACTGTACTTTTATTTCCCTCAGGGTATTATGAAATTGTATCAAACCAAGAATTTCTTTATATCATTTCATGTGAGGGTTAAGGCTAAAGATCTTAGCTGGAGAGAAAATATGCCATTCAATATATTATGTGTTGGAGAGAAAAAGCTTCAAAATTCATGGGTTCCTTTCCATTTAGGCACTCAAGGAAAACCATATGCAGTGCCTCTGCAAGTGAGCAGATGAGTGCCAGAAGGTCATCTGAGAAATGGTTAGATCCATAGCTGATGTCACTGGAGGGTGACTAAGACTCGTGTGAATCATGGGATGTTTTCAAAGACCTAGGATCTGTGATTTAATTTGTAATGGATGGAGGGAGATGTTAAAGGTGAAGTTTTTTCAAGAGCATCAAAACAAGAAGTTACTGACTTCAAAGGCAAAGAAAGGAAGGCATGATGATAGTCTCAGGGCACAGAAGAAAACAAAACATCCTAGCAAAGACATAGCAGCATTTCATTTCTTTTTAAGATCTCTTAAAAGTTGCAAAACAAATAGAAAATGTTCATGATACCCTCTCTATCTCAGGTTCTCAGACTTCAGTGTGCATCAAGATCATTGTTAAAATGCAGATGCCCAAACCAGATGTTAACCCTAAAGATGGAGATTTTTCAGAGAGAAATAGGAGATTCTGATGCAAATCAAGGTCTATGAAATAATGCTACATAGTTTTGGCCACTCCCATGTCTGAGGATAGGCAAACACTCTGGATTCTAAGAATAAAGCACCATTTTGGTTTTCAATCATGGAAAGTGGCAATTTTATTAGAATTGTTGGCAGTAAGTTATTTTTTCAAGATTTAATGTTGGTTTTGTGTGCATTCTTTTAATAAATGTTTTTTGAATACATCACTAAATGTAACCCACTGTGATGATACCTGGTGACAATAAAAGAATGAATTAAACAGTCCCTTACCTTCAATTTACTCATGTTTTAATTGTGGAGATACATAAGCAACTAGAAAAATATAGTAGAGGACCCTAGGATAGAGGCATGCTGAGGGTATTATGGAAGGATGGTTGCTGGAGGTAGAAGCTCTAACTCAAAATGAAGAGAGGAACTTCTCAGAGAAGATTATGTATAAGTCAAATCTTGAAAAATAATTATATGGCTAAGTTAACTTGCGGATGTTTGTGAGAGCATGTTTCAGTCAGAAGGAAAAACCACAGCCATTAACTATATCACTTCAAATACTTCTGCTTATATTTAATTAATGCTATAAACATAGTAATTAAGTATGCCCAGAGTAATGACTATGTGAGACGGGTACAAAACATGGAAGTGGTCAGATTATGAAAGCTTTGCTTGGTAAAGTAAGAAATTTTTATTTTATCATGTGCACAAAGGATAACCACTGAAGGAGTTCAAGGACCTAAAGGGAAAGATCAAATTGCATATTTGAAAGTCCATTTTGCCATTCTGATCACATTCTGGTGGATGGAGGAAAGGCAGGGGTAATGCAGGTGAGGGCTGGGAAAATATTATGGTAATCTGGCAAGTGGCAAGGAAGCCCTAAGCTAGAGTGCAATGAGGGTGATGGGAACAGACATGAAAGATACTAAGAAGAGAATAAACAAGACTTGAAAACTTAATATGAGTTGTACTAAGTGAATAAGTGCAACATTGGATCTGCTGTAACACCTCACACCACATGTTTGAATGAGATACCTATTCTCCATAAACATGCACAGGATTTGGAGAGAAAACTAAAATGGCATTGATTGGCTTGGGACACAGAAATTCTTCCCTCTACTCTGAGGCATAAGGGTGGCAAGAACTGTTGGGCAGGGCTCCTTGGACTTTGGTAAGCATAAAAATATGGAAAGTGCTTTTAAAAAATAAATCTGGATCAATGGGAAGATAAATATGCTTGGTTGGTCTTAATTTTTTTTTAAAATCTCATATTTAACTAATCTGGGGATAATAATATCTACTGAATGCTCAACAGTATTAATTGAGCACCTATTACATTACAGGAAATGAGGGGATTGGGTGATGAGCTTTGTCTTCACAGGGCTTATCATCTAATGTACATCTTGGGCACAATACAACACATCTCTCACATCAGATCTTTCCAGGAATGTTGCATGGGGTTGGGGGAAGGAAGAGTTACCTGGGAGACTTCATGGAATGGATGAGGTATAAATTTGCTTTTAAAAACCTGTTTTCTTCCCTTTCTACAATGGCACAGAGACATTAAGTGGAAAAATCTGGTAAAGTACTATGGATTGAATTGTCCCCCACTCCCCCAAATATACTGAAGTTCTAACCTTCAATACCTCAGGATAGGAGCTTATTTTGAGGTAGGGTTATTCCAGATGGAATTAGACAACTTAAAATGAGTCCCATACTGCAGTAGGGTAAGCCCTTAAGTCATTGACTGGGATCTTTATAAGAAGAGGAAATTTAGACAGAGGAGAGAACGCCCTGTGACAATGAAGGCAGACAATGCCATGGATTGCCAGTAAACTACCTCCAGAAGCTAGAGTAAGCCCTGGGAAGGTCCTTCTTTATGGACTTGGGTTGAAACTTGGCCCAACCAACACTGCCAGTGCAGATTTCTGGTCTTTGGTATTGTGAGACAATATATTTCTGTGTTTTAAGTCATCTAGTTTGTGGTTCTTCATAATAAACTAAATGAATTAAGAAAGGGAATACATTTAAAAATATTAATAGTACTTATTTTCCTGATTAATTGGAGTAAGAAACAGAGAGGAGAAGACAGACCAAGAAAAGAAAGAAGAGGAGGAAATATATACTTCCATCCAGGGAATACATTCATTAACTATTTTCTGAATAACACTTAAAGTCATTTTATAAAGTGTATAAGACATAGTTTTTGTAGCTATTGTTTGCTTTAATTTTATATTATTTCACATCTAGGAATTCATCATAAAGCAATAATGAGATCAATAAGTAAAGAGATAAATATAAGAAGATTAATCACAGCATCATTTACACTTGTTTGGTTTTATTTGTCCAGTTTTTACAGTTGTTTAGTGTCTGTGTGTACCCCAGAAAAAACATGTTCTTAAATCTAATCCATTCCTGTGGGTGGGAACCCATTGTAAGCAGGACCCTTTGATGAGGTTACTTCACTTAAAGTGTTGGCCAGTCCAATCAGGATGAGTCTTAATCCTATCCTGCATAAGCAAAATGAAATTCAGACAGAGAGAAGCATAAGAGACAAGAAGCTGAACATCAATGGAACCTAGAAGAGAAAGGAGAAGCAGGGAGACCTCGTCATCTGCCTTGATATGTGACAAGCCAAGGACCAAGAATCCAAGAATCACTGGCACACAGCCCCAGAATGCCTGTCTTCAGGCAGAAAGCCTTGATGATGCCTTGGTTTGGACTTTTTCCTAGCCTCTGACCATGAATAAAAAAATTCCCGTTGTTTAACCCAACCCATTTCATGGTATTTGCTTAAGCAGCCCTAGGAAACTAAAACAATGTCATTATATTTATTATTTAGAAAGTATAACAAATAGAATGGTAAAAAAACCTAATTCTGCCAAGATAAAATAGCAGCATTAATATTTTGATATATTTTTTGTATCATGTCTTTACTTCTTTAACAAATATTTTGGACTATATTGTGCATATGGTTTAGCGTTCCTTTCCTCCTCAAGATGTAAGTTTTTCCTAAGTTCTTTAAATATTTATAATAGCATTATTTAAAATGACTGCATGGCATTCTCTCATATAATGAGTCATATAATTTGAAATATTTTTGGATACTTTGGTTATAAATAACTATAAACATGCACATGCATTTCCATTTCCTTAGTACTGCCTGGTAATACAGTAATAAGTAGGAGCTTTTATTTATTTTATGCTCTTCCTTCTATTGCAGAAACCTACCTCATCTTTGTTCCCCCAACATTTCATTATTATGGAGAGGTCAAGATGCCAAAGCAATGCTGAGTTTTCTAGAGAAAAAAATTTTTTAAAAGAACCAGGAAGTACTCCTATCAGAAACAAAACACATTTTCTTTCCTTTTTTTAAGATCACATTTTCGGATTAAAGAAATAGAACTTGCGTCCTAATCTTTAACAGGGAATTTTATAACCTAGTTCTTTCCACTTTTTTTCTTGCTCTTTTGTGGTATTTAGGTACACATTCAAAACTGGGTTAGAGATAGCATTTAGAATGGGCAGTATGCTATATTTGGAACTGCTCTACCTCTTCAGTGACCGTAGTTTTGTTAAAGTGATCTCTTTGTACCTGACTTTTTATATCTTCCATCATTACTTATTGGGGCATACATCCTTATAAGGAAGGATACTATTTAGGTACAATTTAGAACTTCTGCTTATATTTTCTCTCATAAGGCTTTGAAGTAATTTGAAAATATCCTTATTAATAATTGATAAATCTGTCCTTGATGGGGGATGGGATGGAAAGAGTTTTATTAAAGGCACTCTATCTCTTTCTTCTTGGGTTGGGTGTCAAAGATGGAGACAACCGTTAGTCAACCATTGCCACCATTGCCAGCTGCTGAATGATATTCCCAGTCTTCACCGATGTAAATGAGTTTTAGTACCAGCATATTTCTTGGGCTTTGTTTTGGGGATCTCAACCCCTAACTAGGCTTTATCTACTCCTGAGCTTTCTCTAAGGAATGGATGCCATTTTCTCAAGCAGAATGACCCTTGTTTCTGTGGAAGCCCTTTCCTTACCTGATGTACTATAGGAGTTTACACTAAATAATCAGCACAACAACAATAGAAGCAGACTTGGCAAGCTCAGGAAGCTCCCTCCTTTCCATAGCAGACCTTCTCTAGCTTCTGCAGTTAACCAATTATTAGGGAGTTGAAGGAACTAGCTCTGTGAACCATGGAATACTGTACAAGTTTCTATGTAAGCTGGGATAATACCCACTAATGGTGACCTCTGTTCTAGTTCTTTTCTCTGGTGTTCTTTTCCACTACATCCACATAGGAGGAAAGCATTGTCCTTAAACATCTGATTTCTGAAATTAATTTATCTAGTTGAACATAAAAATTGTCAAGTGATAAAGTTTGCATAAAGAAAAGCAAACAACCAATAAGCATGTGAAAAGATGTTTGACCTCTTCATACTGCAAAACACTAAAACAACTGCAACTTTTCATTTTTTATCTATCATATCTACCATTTGGATAAAAATTAAACAAAATGTTTGCTATCTTGAGCTAGTGAGGAAAGAATTATGCATGAGCATATATAATTATGCAGGCGCTGAGAGAGCAGATGTGTGCCTCCTTAGTGTCAATTTGGCAACTCCCATATAAATTAAAATTGCCCATCCTTTTGATCTAGCCCTCATGAAGCTAAAATATAACTCATGGGTACACTCACAAAATTGTTCCAAGATATTTGTATAAGAATATTCATTTAATAGTGTGCTATAGAAAAAAAACAATCAACTGAGACAAAGAAACAAAAGGACATCAACATCTGGATTCAATCAGGACTTCAACCAATAGAGACTTGAAAACATGCAATTATTGAAAAGAAATGAATAAGGTATATAGTGTACAAGGATGGATTTCTAAGATATACCAAAGGAAATAGGCAATATAAAACACAATGAATAGTATGATTGTATCTGTATAAATAAAAAGAATTTATCTATCTAGGTGGCATGAATATAAAATTTTTTCCTGGTAGTAAATACTAGTAGGGAATATAGATGGATTGAGGAAGGAAGGGTTTCACTTTTCATTTTGAATTGTTGTTTCCTATAATGCAACTTTTATTTAGATTAAACATTTATATATACACTCTCTTTCAAAAACACTAAAGGAAATGTGTGTGTCTGTGTATTTTTAATTTTTTAATTAAACCTTTTATCTTGAAAGAATTGTAAATGCACGTGTTTTAGTTTTCTGACTGCTTAAGCAAATACCACACAATGGGTTGGCTTCAACAATGGGAGTTTACTGGCTCATGGTTTTAAGGCCAGGAAAAGGCCTAATCAAGGCATCACTAAGGCAGTGCTTTTTCTTGAAGACTGGCATTCTGGTGGCTGACTGCTGGTGTTCCTGGGTCCTGGACTCTTCTATCACATGGAAATACACGTGGCAGTCTCTTCTAGACTTACCCTTCTCTTCTGGGTTTTGTCACCTTCAGCTTCTTGTTTCCCATAGGTTTCTTTCTATCTGTCAGAATTGCATTCTGGTTATAACGGACTCCAGTAATAATAAGATTAAGACCCATCCTGATTGATTTGGGCCACCCCTTAACTGAAGGAACCTCATCAAACTGTCCTACATGCAATGGATTCACACAGGAATAGATTAAGTTTTAAGCGCATGTTTTTCTGTGGTACATAGCCTCAAACCACCATAGCACGCAATTGTAAGAAATACTACAAAGAGCATTTATACATCTCTTTCTTTGTATAGCTTTTTCAGTGGTTGCTCTAGGTATTACATTATATATACTTAACGTCATTATATACATAATATGACATCTACTGTCATAGTATCAGTTTGAGTGAAGTGTAAAACTTTATCACTCTTATTTCCCTTTACCTTACCCTGTATATGATATAATTACACATTATTTTCTCCCTCTACCCACATCCTGCTGTTTTTGCTGTCTGTATCCATTTGCTATGTCATCTTCTGCATCTATTTCTCTTTTTGTCTTTTCTCCTTGTTTTCTCCTCTAGGATTCAATTCTGGGGACCTCTGATGTGGAGAGAGGTTCCCTGTCATTTGTGCCACCTCAATTCCTGTTTTCTGTTGTGTCTCACCTTGACTGTCCCCTTCATCTCTCTTTTGTTGCGTAATCTTGCTGCATGGCTCACCACATGGGCACTGGCTCGCCCTGTGGGCAGGCCTTGACCAGGAGGCATGAGTGATCGAAACTGGGTCCTCCCATATGGTAGATGTAAGCCCAATCACCTGAGCTACATCTGCTTCCCTCTATGTATATTTAGAATCACATCAGACATTATTATAATTTTTTCTTTAGTCATTAAACATAATTTAGAAAACCCCAACTGATATGGAAATCATTTTTTATTTACCCATATTTGGTTTATTATGTTCTCTTTTTCTTCCTAACATTGTAAGTTTCCTTGTTTTATAATTTTCTTTCTGTTTAGAGAATTTCCTTTAGATATTATTTTAGTGTAGGTCTGCTGGTAACACATTCTCTCATATTTTCCTTTCTGAGAATTTCTTAAATTTGCATTTATTCATGAAGGATATTTTCCCTAGATATAAGATTCTGGGTTAACAGTTCTTTTCTTTCATCACTTTTCTTTCAATACTTTCTCAACGCCATGGTTTATGATGACAAATACACTGTCATTTGAATTGTTTTCCTCTTTAGGTAAGGTGTCATTTTTCTCTGAATGCTTTTGAGATTTTCTTTTTTGTCTTTACTTGTGAGAAGTTAGAATATGACCTGTCCTGTTGGTGGAGATTTCCTTGGGTTTATCCTGTTCGGGGTTCTTTCAGCTTCTTGGTTCTGTAGGTTTAGGTCTCTTGTCAAATTTTCAGTCCTGCTCTCTTTCTTCTCTCGTTTCAGGATTCAGATGACACAAATATTAGATCTTAGGGTCCAACAGTGAAATGGGGCACTGTTCATTTATTTTCAGTCTATTTTCTCTCTGTTATTTAGATTGGGTGATAATCTCACTGTTTCTTTTCTCTCTCTCCTCCATTTTCCTGTCAAGCCCATTCACTGACCTTTTTATTTCAGTCACTGTATTTTCAGTTTTGTTGGAGCATTTTTATCATAGCTGCTTTAAAATCTTTGACAGATAATTCTGACATCTCTGTCATCTTGGTGTTGGCATATATTGATTGTCTTTTTCAAGTTCAATATCTTCTTGATTTTTGGTTTAAAGAGCAACTTTCAATTAAAACAGGTATTTTCATATTAGTTTTTAAGACTCTAGATCTTATTTAAACCTTCTGTTTTAACTAGCTTCTATTGATACTGTTCTGGCAGGGAAAAGGGGAAGGGTGTCACATTATTACTGCCAAGTGAAAGGAGAAGTCTAGGTTTCCCACTTGTCCTCCATTGACATCTTTTTTTTTAAGATTTATTTTATTTATTTCTCTCCCTTCCCCACCCCTTGTCTATTCTCTGTGTCCATTTGCTGCATGTTCTTGTTTTTGTCCACTTCTGTTGTTGTCAGCAGCACAGGAATCTGTGTTTCTTTTTGTTGCGTCATCTTGTTGTGTCAGCTCTCCCTGTGTGCAGCACCATTCCTGGGCAGGCTGCACTTTCTTTCGTGCTGGGAGGCTCTCCTTACAAGGTGCACTCCTTGCGCATGGGGCTCCCCTATGCAGGGGGCACCCCTGCATGGCATGGCACTTCTTGCATGCATCAGCGCTGTGTGTGGGCCAGCTCCACACGGGTCAAGGAGGCCTAGGGTTTGAACCGTGGACCTCCCATGTGGTAGACAGACGCCCTAACCACTGGGCCAAGTCTGCTTCCCTCCATTGACATCTAAGGGCATGGCTTCTTGTTACTTCTGATCAAGGGCGGGAGTTTTGCCTCCTCATGTGGCTCTACTTACACTGATGTGGAGGTGGCCTCATTAATACCAGGTGATGGTGAAAATCCTGCCTCTCCACTTGGCCTTCTCTGACACCACCCCAGTGGTCTGGAGGAGGGGTGGAAGTCCAGATTCCCCACATTGTCTTCACTGAAAGCCTGGGTTTCATTACTCCATCCCTACTGGCTTCATTACCAGCTAGTGTGAATAATGGCCCTGGCTCCTGACTTGGACCTTGCTGACACCACCTTGGAAGGGGGTTTGAGGATCCTCATTACAAACTCAGAAGGGTGAAGTTTCGGCTCCCCAGGTGGCCTTCACTTGTTTGGATGGGATGGGACCATCAGTTCTTTTTGGTGGTGTTTGGCTGGTATAGAGTGGTCATTGTCTAAAATTTTTCTGTCTTACTGGGTTGCTGCTTTCCTGGTCCTTTGGCTAGGGACAGCAAGTTTTGGTAGGGGCTTTAATTATCTTTCTGCACCTATTGGTTTTCCCAGATTTCTGGTTTCTTCAGCTCCAAGTGTTAATGAAACCAGAGAACTCATCACCATTTCACCTCAAGGTACTCAGTTAGTCTCCTTCTCTTTTCAGAGTCTTCTTATGTTTGTTTTATGTATAATGTCCAGGGTTTTTAGATGTACTTAACAGGAGGAATAGGAAACGTACATAAACTTTATCTCCCAGAAACAGAAGTATAAGTTTTTTTAAAAAACAAGAATAATAAAGCCCCTGTCCCCCTCTGGCATCTTCTTTCCTCACCTAGGAAGATATAAACCTCAGAATCACTGAGGGCAGGCAAGTTTTCTTGTTTATTTTCTCCCCAGAAATGGCTTTCCTCACTAAGATTAATTTCTCCTTTACAATGGAAGCATTCTCCATGAGGATTAGATTGAATAGTGAAGGATGTGGATTCTGCAATCAGAGAGGCTTTGGTTTGAATCCCTACTGTTATCATACTAGCTTCACAAACTTAAGAGCCTCTGTACCTCAATTTCCTCATCTGTAAAATGGGTGCAAGAGTTGTTTCGATTTCACACAGTTACAATGACGATTAAAGGGGCTTAGAATAATTCCTGACACATAGCAAGTGTTCAGTAAAAGTTAGTTCTTTAGTACTTGGGTGGTAGTGTCCCCAGTGCATTGACCCATGCTTTCCTCTAGAATCACCTCCACATTCTGTTTCAGTGGATTGTTTCCTTGACAGTCCACATGATATGCTTGTGGTTGTATTCTCTATATCACCAGCTGGATGTATTTGTTGAGGTTTTCAGGGACCCTGAGCCTTTGTGTGGGCACCTACACTCTTAGAATCTTCATGCCATAGGTAATAACCTCAATTTACTTCATCATAGTCACACATCTACCTGCCCCAAACTTGGCCTTTCCTGTAACCTGACCCTTCAACATTAACTTTTTCAGTCATGAGGAAGCAGATAATATAGCCAAAAGAAGTCAAGTTTTCTTCCCCTTCCCTTTCTACTCCATCCACTCTTGTCAAACTTGGGAATCAATAGGGGGAATAGAAGGTGTCACATGGGAGACCTGCCCATTAGGGTGAAACAAGTGCTAGAGCAGTCAACTTCCAAAGTGAGCTAGACATAGTATTCAAAGGTCATAGTGATCTGGTCAGGCCCAAAAGAGAGGAATGGGCATGAACCAGTAGGAGGGCAAGTTTGAGAATGTACAAAGAAGGACGCCTAGATTATGGGCATCTGGATGGCCTGTTCATGCATAGTACAGCCCAGCCATCAAGCTGGCCTTCAGGGATCCATTTGTAATTCTCCAGGAGAGAAACCAACAAGGGGAAGTTCTAAAATTCAGAAACTAAACACGTTATCAAGATAAAAACTCATACCAGAAACCAGGAAACAATAGCCTGGTTATACATCGAGATGCACACTGTGGAATTATCACAATGTGCTGTTATTTGAGAAAAGACACAGGAGTCCCATGGTCAGTGCAGATCATGGCAGACACAGTCAGTTTATCCGTGGAAGTGATTCTAAAACAATGCTTATTAATTGATTAGCTAAATTCATTTTGTTATACACATGCTTCCCAATTGGGAAGCTGAAGATTTTTAAGAATTACTGTATTAATCATGACAGGGGGTAGGAAAAAGATTCTCAAACTCAGCATATTGGAAACACCTGAGGAGCTTTTAAATGATTCTATTGCTTAAGCCCCACCTCACACCAATCAAATCAGAATCTTTTTTAAGGGTAGGGTGGACACAGGCACATTTTTAAATGTTTCCCATGTGACTCAAATGTGCAGCCATATTTGGGAAATATTAGCTGTACCAATGCTTCTCAGACTTTAATGTGCATAAATATATTATCTGGGTAAGCTTAATAATTAGGAAGAAGAAAAAAGAAAAAGAAAGGACATAGACACTGAGGAAAAGACGGAAGAAGTTGCCTTGCCAATTTGCATACAGGGCAACATTTATTGCAGTGATGAAAGGCAAAAACATCAAAAACAAAGCTTTTGCATTTTTAAATTTTATAATACCCCAATTTATTTTTACCTTAATTTTTCTAAATTAATATGTATTCTATATCTAACCTTTAAACTCATCACTATATTCCATTTTACTATTAATGGAACCTGGCAATATATTGGGCTACATTTTTGAAGAAGTTTTAGATCACAGAGAGGTTCAGCAATGGCAGGGAAGGAATACTGGTGTGGGATGTTATTGACAGGGGACACATGGTTGGAAGGGAATTCTCCAGGGCATATATCCAGGGTACATAAAAATGTTTGGATAGTTTCATAGTGGTTACAATTAAAAACAACAACTGAGGGAGTGCTGAGTTCCTAGCCAGGGGAGCTCTATCAAATTCCCTAAAGGAATAGCAACAATCCCCCAAGTGCAATGGCAAAGACCAAAAAAGGACGGTCCAACAATGACCCCTTGATACTAATGACTATGCTTGTAAGCCTGTGCACCTGAAATAAGAACAAGGCCTAGAGCTGCAGGGTGTCTAAGAGCTACCTCCTGAAAGCCTCCATGTTGCTCAAATGTGCCCAATCTCGAAGCCAAACTCAGCATGTAAATGTGTTGCCTTCCCCCCAGCATGGGACATGACTTCCGGGGATGAGCCTCCCTGGAGCCAAGGGATTACTACCAACTACCAGCTGATGATGTAACTAGAAAATGACCTTGAATAAAAGGGTCAACTCGGACCAGCAGAATATCTCAGTCTACATATAATATCAGGAGTTAAAAATGCTTTTTGACCTGAATAAAAGGGGGAAATGGAAAGGACAAATGAGTTTATATGGCTATGAGTGTCCAAAAAGAGCCAGGAGGTTATCAGAGGGGTTGCCCTTTTACCTGAGCAGAGTCCCAGAGACAGCCAAAGTAGATACAACCCCAGGTATTGGTTCTTCTGAGGGCTACAGAGACACACAGGTTCTATGGTCATGGCAGATGGAGTTCAGTGCCTTGTCAGTTGGCCCTTCTTTGGAGTTTGTGTTTCTGTGTGATGGAGCTGGACTCAGATGTGATCTTTGCTCACATGCCTCTCCTGTTACTGTTACCAGATCTGTAGTTGGCGTTGGCGCTGGGGTTTAGTGTATACCCAGGGGACCTGAATCTCTGGACTGATCATGTGATAGCCAGGTTCTGAGCCTCAGCAGACTTGCAAATCCTACACTCTGGTTTATTGGATTTACCCCACTCAGCTAACATGGAGGTGAAGAAGGTCAACCACCATACCAGGGAGCCAAGAGTACCTACAACTGAAAGCAGGAGAATAGCATCCAGCATCCATGTGGAATCTAAGCCCCCTCTTGATATAGATGTGGAGTGGACACAACCATTCTAAGGTCCACAGGATGGAGGAATAGAGTATGGATTAGAGTGGACTTACTGATATTCTATTCATGAACTATTGTGATTAGTAATTGAAGAAAATGTGGCATTGGTGTGGAGAAAGTGGCCATGGTGGCTGCTGGGGGTAGGGAGTGGGAGGAAGAGATGTGATGTGGGGCATTTTTGGGGGTTGGGGTTGTCCTGAGTGGTGCTGCAGGGACAGTTACCAGACATTTTATGTCCTCCCATGGCCCCGACTGTGGGAGAATGTGGGGTATGGTTTGGACCATTGACCATGAGGTGCAGCGGTGCTCAGAGATGTATTCACCAAGTGCTATGAATGTCTCATGATGATGGAGGAGGTTGTTGTTATGGGGGGAGGAGTGGGATGAGGGGGGTGGGGGTATATGGGGACCTCATATTTTTTAATGTAACATTAAAAAAATAAAGACAAAAAAATAAAAAAAAACCCAAAAATAGAACAATGCAACTAGAAAAAGAATAAATTCTTACACAATTGTGATAATTAAAAAAAAAAAAAAAGAATTATCTGGGGATCTTGTTAACAGATTCTGACTCCAGAAGTCTAGGGTGGGGCCTGAGAGTCTGCATTTATAACAAGCTCCTAGGTGATGCTAATGCTGGTTATCCATGGACCACACTTGGAACAGCTAAAGTGGACCCCTTGGATTTTGGGTCTTTGTTGAGTCCTTGAATTTTGAAATTCTTTGGGTTGGATGTGGAAATCCAGGGACTGCAGAGACAGAAAATATGTGAGCAGGAGAAAAGGGGTAGGAGGGAGCAGTAGAGGAAGAATGACAGGGTAAAGAGAGTAGATAGATGAACAGTTTTCAGAGTTGTGCATTTTCCTCTGTCTTCCCCTTGTAAGGGTATCTCTATCCTTTGGAGGAATTTTGCCTAACATTCACCATTATCCTGAACAGTCATTATACCCATGGAGAGTTACAGTTCAGAAAAAGTTTTGGATTTTTTCCCCTGAGAAAATATGAATGCCTTGGTGAACTTACAGCTTTGTTCAGCCTTATCTGAGCAAGCATCTTATCATGATGCTAAACATTTTAGAAGCAATGTGAAGGTCAATGAGAGCACACAGCTGAGTTGCAGCAAAGATTTACTGGCCCATTATGTAGCAGGAACTTTCATATATATTATCTACTTTAATATTAAAAGAATTGTAAGAGCTAAGTGGCTGTATTCTTATTTTGGAGATGAAGAAACTGAATCTTAAAGAATTCCTAGGTCTCATAAGTAGAAAATTACAGATTTGATATCTATACACAGATGCTTTTACTCGAAGGCCAATGTTCTTTCCATTTCAAGTGTCTGAAACTACAGGAAAAAAAGCATACAGATTGAAAAATAGAAAAAAATTAAAATTAAATTGCATAATAAATAGGTCATCAAAAGATGGAGCGTGGTATGCAGATTATAGAGATGGTTACCAGAAAGTATTGAATTTTAAGAACGTAAATTTGACATTGAAAGGGTCATCTTTAAAACTATGAATTGTTTGCTGGTAGATTTGTCCAGTAAAGGATTGAAATATTAAATAAAGAAATGGAAGAGTGGTTTAAAATCCTAATATTATATTTAGATAATCTCTTGCCCTAAGAAATCCCTAATGTTAACAATAATCCTTAATTTTTCCCTGACTATTCATTCAGAACTACATACTAGACTAAAGCTCTGGGCAAAGCTGCCAGTGCCTCAAAGTGAGCAGAACACAGAAAGGATTCTCCAAGAAATAGAGAGGATGTATGAATAAACGTGTGTTTATGTTAGAAGAAACTCAAGTTAAGAAAAGTAGAAAAAGATGTCTTAGTATCAAGGTTGAAATAAGATTTAGAAAGAGATGCTGTTCCTGACTATGTACCTGAAGAAGCAGGCTGGGATGGGGACATCTCATAATTCCAAGGGAGAAGGGATAGATATATATTATCTGCCATCTGTTTCTGCATCTTGAGCTCAACTAATTAGAGCTCAGATATGCACCTATCAGTTGGCAAATAGGTGTGGGAAGACTCTCAATCTTCATTCTGAAATTCTGAAATCCCTCAGTTCATCAAGACTGTCTTGTAATTTTAACTAGGTTGAGGGAGGACACTACCAGTAAAGACTCAATAACGTTCATCCTTTTGGACCTACAAAACAGCACCAACAGAAGTTGGTCACCCAAACAAATTGATCACTATAGGTAACCAAGACACATGATTTAAATTGCCATGTATTTGCGGATTGTAGCTGTGGGATGAGTCGCACAGTTTATCTTTACATTTTCCAATCTCACCTTAGATTACTTTTTGGATTCCCATCACTTTAGAATCAGCTCAAAATGTGCACGAGCTCATATTCATTTGTTCAGTAGTGCAGATCCAAGAGAATTCACGTAAACATAGTTATTAGGGCCAAGGCTGATGAATTTACAACAGTACAACAGCACTGCTCCTTCCCCTGCCACACACAGAGCCCCTCCACGCGGCCACTCTGCAGCAACTAAAGCTCTTGGCTTAAGGCAGACCTATTTTGTACTGAGTTCCACTTGATGGAAAATTGTGTGATCACATGTTTCCAGTGCCATTATAGTAAGAAGAGTGCTGTGGGGCAAAGCCATCTACTTTGAATATGTGAAATGAGTTTAGATAATGCTGAGATACACATGCTTTCAGCTCTCATGCTGAAAGCTGGTCTAAAATCCTCATGCACCTACTGCACACCTACCGAAAATAATGTTTAGGCAGCTCCCACTAGGTGCTTTCAGCAATTGCCCTGGACTGTCCTTGCCTCTTTCTGATGTCCCACCTCACTTTCAGGTTGCTGCCTTGTCTCTACTTTAACTCCTGGCCTTTGGACTTGATGTGGCTTGATATGGGCTTGGTATCTCTTGTGATTAATTTCTGCTCTTGGAAGAGGCCCTCATCCCCAGGCACCAGAGTTTCAGCCAGCCCCTTATCAAGTCCTCCCCTTCTTCCTAAGAGGTTCAGGAAAATGTACCATCATTACAATTACGTTGAAAATATTCCCAGCACACCTGCTGCTGAGGTGAAAAGAGATCCTCAGTAGTAAAATATCTGGCCCAAAATTCTTATCACTGCTATCTACATATCTAGAAATGAATACATACAATGTGATCAATGGAAACCAGAGCAGAAAAAATGAAGCTTACTCTATTCCATTTATAAATTTTGATTTACAATTAAGCCTGATTGATCTTTGTTATTTTCAAGGAATGGGGTGAGGTTGCAAAAAACCAAATGGGAAGGAATCTGCCAAGTAAGATTCAGATCAAACATATGATTTTTTTTTTTTTGTATATGTAATTCTGTTGTTTCTCTGCCAATTCAGACTCAGACATTTCATGAAACTCCATACAAGTGCCAAGGATAAAATCCAATATGCTGTGCCTAACCTATAAAATGAAATGCTAAAAATTACAGAGAATGTACTTTTCAGGTCTCTTCTTTCAATCTCAGTGATCCCAAAGCATTGCTAAAATAAGTCTGCACTGATTGTTTTCAGAATTACTTTGTATCATTTAAAAATGAAGCTTAATCCTTTTTTCCCCTCACCACTGAAAACACTGATTTATTAAATAACAAAGTAGCAGTCCATACTTTATACAACAGCATTAAATTTCTCACAGAGAATCAAGAAAAAATTTCCTATGATGGATAGTTATCAACAGTCTTGGTTAAGTGTTGCAACCATTATTTCAGTAAAGAACTTAGCTATGCAGGAGCTGCATGTATAGATGATACTTGTGCTTTGGCCATTCTTCAAACCAGTGCTTCTTGTCTCTTTCTCTGAATTTCTTCAGAAGAATACTTTGTTTTTCTCTTCTTCCTTAATCCTTTTAACTAAAGAGAACAATTCTTTTTAAGTATGTTTATACATGAATAAATGTAAATTAAATAATGAATGTAGGTATATTGGTCTTTTCCACATCACCTTATTGATTAACATTTAAGACACTTATAAAGCCATTGGAATTCATACTTTATTGAATAAAACCTAAGTTGGGTCCCTATCATCTTCAGATATATTATTCATTTCAATAGTATTATACTGTTTTTTAGTGTTCTCTTCTGTCTCCCCCCACCATTCTTATTTCAATTTGCAAAGTTTCTATTGATCTATCCTATAATTGATTGAATTTTTTCCATATCTGATAAATAAAAAGAAGATCTATAATCAAAAAATGAGAATGGCCTACTTTCAAAATAAATTAGAAATAGGTAAAGACAGATGTCAACATTATGTAGACAATTCATGGGTATTTTACAAAGGACATGCTTGTGAAATCTTCAGATCATCCTCTTTTTTATTAATAGGCCTTAAAAATTTGTTTTTTAGGACAATATTAGATTTACAGAAAAATTGAGAAGAGAGCACGAGTTTGACTGTGATGATAAGACCATCAAACACATTCTTCATTTCTTTACTATGTTTTTTAAAACTTCTAGTATTCCTTTTGATTTTCATATAGTTTCCATCCCTCTGCTGACATTACCCATTTTCACCTTTAGATATGACATCCAAGCAATTTTACATAGTATACAAAGCCTTTCACAAAATTTTCTGTCCCTTCTCACTTCACACTCTATATTACACTTAAGCTTTGCCTAATACAAATAGCTGTTTTACGTTGTGGCTATTGTTTTACATACATTATTTAGTGATACCTTCATGGCCATGTCAGAAGGAAGAAGGTAAGTATCTTTATTTACATTTTACAAATGAGGAAACATTACTTAGAGATATTAGGTGCATTCCCAGGATCAGTATCAAAGAATGAATTGCCTAACTCAGCTCTCACTAATCCCTATTTCATTCCATCATTCCACTACATCATAGCATCTTTTGAAGGCTTCAACTCCTGTGAGTACTGATATAATTATATAGATTATATATTGATAAAGATAGCATAGATAGGAGATACAGTTATACATAAGACCTAGTAGATGTGAGTAGTATTAAAAAGTCTTGTTAGCTATTTTTTTCCAGGCTCCATCAAAATTTACAAGTATGCTGAATGCTGCCAATTTAAAAAAATATGAACAGTCACATTTATATATAAAATCCTTAGGGAAAATGACTTTACAGCTACATATTTTATTTAGTTATTCAAGTTTTGGTAATGCTATCTTCCCAGCAAAAACTTTGGATGGTCTTGATAGGTCTAATTCATTCATTCCATCCCTTTCCCTAAGTACAAAGTATGTACAAATTAAATGTAGCATCTGGAGGATATAAATATAAATCTGAAAAAAAATACAGTTACTGTTTTTAAAGAAAATCCATTATATGTCTTCAAGTGTTATATGATTAGTGGCCAAAACACTTTTATAAAAGTAAAGGTAATTAACAGATAATCAATTTCATAACAAATATTGCTGTTTCAGTGGAGGAAAATTTGTTTTAGAAAATTTGGAAAAAAAAAACAGAAAAGCAGAGAAGAAAAGAAAAATTATCAGCAAGGCCATCACCCAAATGTAAACATTGGCTTGTGGTTTGTTTTATATATTTTTGAATTTTGTGTGTAGACAGACAAGTGGATAGAAAGATAAAGAAATCAAATATTTATCTGTTTTTCTGTTTATTATCTAGCCTTCTAATGCATTAAAACATGAATGAAGTAAACCAAACATTTAAGCAAAATATTTAGATCAGTTTTTCCCAGGATTTGGAAATTTTATAGCCCAGTTTTCAAAATTACAAAATTAGGGGAGAGCATATGATTATCAAAATTTTACTTTTGCCAAGCATGGCCAACCAAAAAAAAAAAAAAAAACCAATCAAGATTATAGTTGTAGGATGATTTATCATCAAAAAATGGGAAGGCCCTACTCTCAAAATAAAATAGAAATAAGTAAATACAATTGTCAGCATTATGTAGACAATTTGTGGAAATTTTATCCATGACATGCTTGTGACACCTTCAGATCATCCTCTTTATTTTAGACTTTGTTTTTTAGAACAGTATTGGAGTTACAGAAAAATTGAGCAGAGAGCACAGAGTTGCCATATAGTCCCCACAACCAGTTTCCCCTATTACTAACATCTTGCAAGTTCTACTTGTTGTTGAGTATAATTATTTTTATTCATTGTTCGATTGAAATTGCTAATATTTTGTTGAGGATTTTTGCATCTATGTTCATAGGAAATATTGGCCTGCATTTCCTTTCTTGTAATGTCCTTATCTGGTTTTAGAAATAGGATAATGCTGGCCTCATAGGAAGAGGAAGTATGCTCTCTGCTTCTATATTCTGGAGAAGATTATAGAGAATTGGCATCCTTTCTTCTGAAGTATTTAATTCAACTCTCCCCTGTAACCATCTAACCATCTGGGTCTGGTGCGCGCTCTCGCTCTCTCTCTCTCTCTCTCTCTCCTTCTTTTTGAAAATTATGCCTTGTTGATTCACTTTCTTTGATAGTTAAAGACCTATTCAGATGATCTGTTTCTCCCTGTGAGAGTTTTGATAGTTTGTGCTTTTCAAGGAATGAGCCCATTTTATGTTATCCAATTTGTGGACATAGAGTTGTTCATACCATTCTTTTATTATTCTTTTTAATGTTCATGTTATCAGAATTGATTAGCCTCTTTCATATCTGATATTAGTAATTTGTGTATTCTCTCTTTTTCTCTTGGTTAGCTAGCCTGGAGTTTGATAATTTTTACTGATCTTTTCAAAGAGCCAGTTTTTTACTTCATTGATTTTTCACTATAGATTTCCTGTTTTCAATTTCCTTGATCTCTACTCCAATTTTTATTTACTTATTTTCTTCTGCCTGCTTTAGGCTTGAATTGCTCTTCTTTCTCTGGTTTCATTGGGAGAAATCTTAGGTATTGAATTAAATCTTCCTATTTTCCAGAATATATATATTCTCAATGCTAATCACTGCTTTCAATGCAAGTCACAAAATGTAACAAACCATATTTTCATTTTCATTTTCATTTAGTTTAAAACATTTTTTCGTTTCTCTTGAGATTTCTTTGTGTTATGTGATCTCTAAATATCCAGGAGTTTTCCTTCTATCTTTCTGTTATTAACTTCTAGTGCAATTCCCTTTTGGCATGATTTCTATTCTCTTGAATTTGTTGTTTTTTATGGTCCAGAATGTGGTCTAGCTTAGAGAATGATCCATATGAGCCAGAGAAGATTGTTAATGGAGCTGTTCATTTCAGCTATATCTTTACTGATTTTCTAAGTATTAGATATGTAAATTACTGATAGAAGTGTATTGAAGTTCCAAATAAAGGTGTGGGCTTGTCTTTTTTTCTCCTTGCAGTTCTATCAGATTTCACTTCTCATTTTTTTGATACTCTGTCTTTAGGTGCATACATATTAAGGATTGTTATCTCTTCCTGAAGAATTGCCTCCTATATCATTAAATAATGCTCTTCTTTGTCCCTGATAATTTTTCTCATTCTGAAGTCTGCTGTCTGAAATTAAATTAGCTACTCCAGCTCTTTTTTTTACTTCATCCCTTTTAATTTATCTGTGTATTTATAATAAAAGGTTTTTTTTAGACAGTAAATAGTGGAGTCTTGCTTTTTTTCCTACTCTGACAGTCTCTTTTAATTAATGTAGTTAGACATTTTACATTTAAAGTGATTATTGATATAATGTTATTTACCACGTTTTTAATTGTTTTCTATTTGTTACAATTTTTCTTTGTTTCTCTTTTATATCTCCATCTTATTTTGCATTTTCTAATTTTAATTGAGTGCTTTATAAAATCCAAATATCTCCCTCTCAGAATATCAATTATACTTCTTTCTGAAACAGTTTCAGTGGTTGCTCTAGAGTAGGGATTCTTAGCCTTTTTTGTTCCATGGACCCCTTTGCGAGTCAGGTGAAATGTGTACTACTGTAATTTATTTATTGCATACATTTGTAAGTGAAGGAAATGCTAGATTTCAGCTAGAGGTCAGAGAAAGTAAAAATAATAAGTTGATTTTTTTCAGTGCAAGCTCACAGACCTCGTGAAATCTTTCCAGGGAACTCTTGAACCCCTGGTTAAGAACCCATACTCTTGAGTTCGCATATAAATTTACAACTAATCTGGCCCACTTTCAAATAACACTGTACCTCGTCACATTTAGCTCAGGTTCCCTTATAGTGGAGAAGGCCCAATTCCCCCCCTCATCCCTTATCAGATTGGTATCATTCTTCAGTTTCCTATATCCTATGATCACCCAATACATTATTGTCATTATTACTTTTAGATCAATTGAGAGGAAAAATGATTTTACCTTCATTTATTCTTTCTGTGTTGTTCTTCCTTTTTATTTAGATCTGAGTGTCTATATCCTCTTTCTTTCCTCTGAATAATTTATTTTCATATTTTTTGTAAGGCAATTCTACAAATTCTGGAGACTATTTCTCCTTTGTTTTTGAAGGGTAATTTTGCTTGATACAGAATTCTAGTTTAGTGGATTTTTACACCTTAAATATTTCACTCTACTTTCTTTTGTTTATAAAGTTTCTAATGAGAAGTCCAATGTAATTCTTATCCTTGTTCATCAATAGGTAATGTGCCCCCCTGTCCCCAATTTCTTTCAAGATTTTCTCATTGTCTTTGATTTCCTGCAGTTTGAATAGGATATGCCTGTGTGTCAATTTTTTAAGTATTTATCCTGTTTACTATTCTCTGAGCTTTGTGAATCTGTTGTTTTGTGGATCATTAATTTTGGAAAATTCTCTACCATTATTACTTCAAATATTTCTTATGCTTCTTTCACTCTTTCTTCTCCTCTGGTATTCCTATAATGTGTATATTATACCTTTTGAAATTGTCCCACCTTTTTTTGGATATTTTGTTTCATTATTTCCATTCTTTTTCCTCTTTGCATTTCATTTTGGGAAATTTCTACTAACATATCTTTAAACTCATTGATTCTTTCCTTGCCCATGTTCAGTATATTGACAAGCTCATCAGAGACAATCTTCATTTCTGTCACAGTGTTTTTTATTTCTAGCATTTTCTTTTGATTCCTTCTTAGAGTTGCCATTTTTACTTACATTACCCATCTGTTCTTGCCTATTTTCCACATTTTACAGTACACCCCTTAACATATTAATCATGGTTATTTTAAATTCTCTATCTGCTAATTCCAAAATTTTGTCATATCTGAGTTTGATTCTGATGCTTGTTTTGTCTCTTCAAATTGTGTTTTGTCTTGGCTTTTATCATGCCTTGTAATTTTTTGTTGAAAGCCAGATTTGATGTATCTAGTAATAGTAACTGAGGCAGCCAGGCTTTTAGTATATGGTTTTATGTCGATCTAGCGAGGGGGTAGGCTGTATTTAATGTTTGCTGTATATGTCAAAGGTTTCATTTTACTGTTGTTTCTTTAATTTTTCCTCTCTATTGTCTTTAGTTTTTCCAAATAGAGTCTGGATCTTTCAGCTCTCTGAGTTGTAATCCGTTGTTATTATACTATAACTCCTTTGATACAGGGGTAAGGTGTTGAGGCAAGGAAGTACATTATTAGCTTATGACTAAATTCCAGGTTTTTCAGTGGGCCTTAGTCCCTGGGCTGTGACATTTAGAAGGGATTATTTGCTTTTTTTCCTCTTCCCTTAGTGAGACCGCAAGTATTGAGGGGTCAGATGTGGTCTAATTGCCCTTCCCCGAGGTCAGATAGGACTCTGGTAAAGTAGTTTCTCTTGAGGGGAGGCCCTTGTTACAGAGAACCTTGTGGATATGTTTTTAAATGGTTGCTTTTCTTTCCCTTGCATGAGGAGATTTTTCTTCTGTTTTCACAGTTAGAACCTCGTGGGCCCCCTGGAGGTAAAACCCACAAAAGTGTGGGAGGGCCTTAAAGAATGGGATCCCAGGAGTTTTTTACTGTCAAGCTAATCCATACTCATGCTCCCCACAATTCATCAAAACTACCATTTAAGTGGTCCTTGCCAGTTTATGGCTTCAGCCCTTAGCTCCTGGCAAACTAATCTTGGCTTTGATTTCTCTGTATTTACCTGTCTCTCCAGATTTTGAGGTGCCAGTGTACCTGGTCTGATTGTTAATTTCATGTGTAAACTTGGCTATGTTATGGTATCCAGTTGTTTGGTCAAACATTGGCCTAGATGTTACCGTGGAGGTATGTTGTCAGTGGGAGTAGCAACTGCTATCAGTTAACTTTAAGAAAGAGAAATTACCTTCTATCATGTGGGGGGAAACTCATCTAATCAATTAGAGAGGCCTTAAAAACAAAGGACTGAGGGTTCCAGAAAGAAGAAATTCTTCCTCAAGACCATATCACAACTTTATCTGCTGCTCTTTGAATTTCTAACTCCCCATTGGCTTCCCCTATGGATTTCAGGTAAAAGACCACAACATCACTTTTACTGGAATTTCCAGGCAGCTGGACTACCTAAGAATCTCAGGCTTGTCAGCTTCTACAACTGCATGAGCCAATTCTTTAAAATAAATACATGTGCGTGTGTGTGCACACACACACATTGTTAGTTTTGTTTTTCTGGAGACTGTTGACTGACACATTCTGCTACTTTCACTCTCTGATAGGTCTAAGAAAAGTCATTGGTTTAGTTCAGCTTTTTCCTGGCTGTAAAGACAGGAAGGACAGCTTCTGAGCTCTTTACATAGAAGTCAGATAGTTTTCCTTTATTTCAATAAATTTGTGCTGAATTATGAGCTGCCACATTTTCTGAAAGTGCTATACTGCTTAATTTTGACAGGTTGAATATTTTTCATGTTTTGCACATCTATGCAATTATCAGCAACACTGACAGCATCATGTACATTTTCGCATCTCCAAATTTCTTTTAAAAATAAACAAAAATCTTAAGACCAAACATTGTTTTGACATAATTAATATGAAGTTAGTTTGGTATATCAAAATAAAGAAATTAAAAATCATTAATTTACAAAATAAAAAACTTGCCAAGAAGCACACAAGTGACATAAATAAATTGACAAATCTATTTAAGAACTCTATTCTCAAACACCATATTCATTAGAACTCTTATTGTTTCCAAGGTTTCAGAATGACCTGTGTCCCTGGAACCAGAGAATATAAACCACAAAGACAAATATATGAATAAATTTCTTTCTGTAGATTTCTTGAACAAAAACCAAAATTAACTGAATTATACATAGGTCTTAAAAGACAAGGACTTGTGAAAACCTTGTGTCAGAATAGGCACGTTAGACCTTATCATTTTAAAAAACTTGCAATCTCCATTTATTACTGGAGGTTTTTTGGTTATCTTAAGTATAATGTTTTGACATTTCTTTCCTTTCTTCCACTTACATACTGAATTATTATTTTCACATATGGCTCTTTATATTATGATTCTTATCTTTTAGATAACTTATAGGTTTACAGAAAAGACATGCAGAAAATACAGAGTTCCCACACTATTGAAGCCTTGCATTCATGTGGTATATTTATTAAAATTATTCAAAGAATATTATTATAATTGTACTACTAACTATAGTCCATGATTTACATTAGGGTTCATGATTTGTGTTGTACAGTCATATGAGTCATATTTGTTTATTCTAATTATTTTATATCAGCAGATCATACAACAGAAACCCCAAATGGATTTCCTCTTCATGTGAAATTAGGTAACTTGTGGTATTTCTTAAGTAAGGTACTGAATTTAAACCCAGGAAGGCAATCAGGAACATATAGAAGGACATAAAGGATATATTGTTGAATATTGAAGATACTTCTAAAGAGAAGGCCAACAGTTTCAGTTGACAGTATTGGAAAAACAATTTTTCCACTCAAGTCTTAAATAAAGAGCAATGAATGAAAGGACTACTTAAAGAGGTGGAATTCTTAGGATCCTTAGGTTTGAAAGAGACAATGGATGCAAACAGTATTAGTAAAACCCAGTGATAAACGCAATTGTAGGAGATAGGCAACTCAACAGAAGCTGTGTCCAGAGATTGAGGAAGGCTGACAAAAATTAAAGTGCAGTACTTTGAATTTCCATTATCAAATTGTGTGTATCGGTTTTCAATTAATTCTCTAACCAATTACCACAAACGTAGTGGCTTGAAATGATGCAAATTTATTATTTTACAATTCTATAGGTAAGGAGTTTCACACGGATCTCACTGGACTAAAATCAAGGTGTTGGCAGGGCTTTGTTCCTTTCTGGAGGCTCTATGGGAAAACTGCCCTTGCCTTTTCCACATTTTAGCGGCCACCCCATCCCTTGACTCCTGGCTTTCTTCATCTGTCTTCCAAGCCAGCAATAGCAGGTTGAGTACCTCTCACATGGCATTACTCTGACCTCCTCTTGTGCCTACTTTATACACTTTTAGGGATTCTTGTGATTAGATTGGATCCACTCAGACAATCCAAAATAATTTCCCTATTCTAAGTCGACTGAATAGCTGCCACCTTATTTCTATTTACAAACTTAATTCCTCTTCAATTTATAAGGTAATAGGTTCCAGGGATTAGGATATGGCTAACTTTGAGGGTCAATATCCTGCCTACCACACTGTGGAAGTCCAAATTCATGATGAGATTTGCTTATATTCTCATGGTCACTTATGATTCTTATTTCCTTTATTCACTGAATTTTTGTCTGCTTTACTGTTCCCTTGTGGTAGTTTTTCCATAACTTGCACCAACACAAATACAAGACTGAGTCCCTTTCTTTAATTGTCACTTTACTCCCAAATAAATTTGAATACTAGATTATTGTCCAGGTTGGAACATTTGAGAGGATTTGTGGATCAGGGGACAAAAAGTACAGTAAAAATGTAATATACATATTAGACATTTCTAATCTTATTCTATTGATTATGCAACTACCATAGTTCCTCAGTAGGCATTGATTGCTTCACTGGTACATGGTGCCCAGCCTTCCTGCGACTGTGAAGAAAGGCTAAGTGACTCAGAAAGGTATCAGAACTTACACTGCTGAGTCCAAAATTACTGTCTACATCAACCTCCCTATAGACTTTCAATGTAAATTGAAATGTAAAAAGAATAAGCCCTGACTAATGTAAGCCTTTTAAGCCAAGTGTTTATTTTTCTGCCAGATAGATTGCAACTTCATAACCCTTCCATTTTAGAGATTTTGTAGGCCTCAGTTAAATTTTGATTATTGGAATAAAATGAGGACACTGTGTCTATTTCATTAGGATCAAAACAAGAAACCAACCTCACCCCAAATGTTTCAAATGAAGAGAATATGATCGAATAGTTGTATATATTGAGTAGGCTAAAGGTAAGAAAAAGGGATGGGGAGGCACCCAGAGGATTTTGACAGTAGGAAACATTAGCATCCTTAAAATCAAATAAATGGACAAGGTAAGAGAGTTGAGTTATCTTACCCCAGTGAGAGCCGGAAATATGAAAGAGGTGTCACAATAGAACCTCTAGACATAGTTATAGTTACAGCTAGAGACATGGAAAGGATTCAGAAAAAGAGGAGAAATACAACAGTCGCTCGTTTTCTCTTCCTGTCTTTGAATTGCCTGCTTGCTCCTCCAGTGTCCAAACCCAACTGGAAACCTTTCAGCACAGGGGCCTAATAGATGGAGTCCATGAAAGTCAGCCTCACAGAGAAAGCTCAGGGCAATAAAAAGTGGAGAATGGATCTTGGTGAGGTATTGTGGAAATATAAAATAATCAGCATAGTGTCTTAGAAAACTTCAGTCTCATTTTTACTATTTCTCATTTTCATTACTAGCTGATGTAATACAGGTCAGTGCCCCATCTATAATATCAGGTATTATCATCCTTTAAGTTCAAATGCACAAACCTATCGATTAAATTCAACCATTCTTGGGAAATGAGCTTTGACTAAAACAGTCACTGAGTGAAGTATCCATGGCAATACAAATTGAGAATCTGAAGCTTGTAATCAGTTGTCATCCACCAGAATATTTTTTAAAAGAATTCATAGATGTATCCTAGTTACAGCTCAATTTTATTCATATAATGATGGAAAGATCTCTGTAGAAGCAATCAGAAGGACTAGGAAGAAGTTTCATTTTCTTTATCTGTGAAATGAATGTACACAAGGACCACTGATTACATTATAGGAATTGAAGAATAAGATAAAATATGGGTCAGGAAATATACATTATAGACTAGAGATTGATACACATTTTATTCTGCATATAGTAATTAAGTTAGAGGAAAGTCTAAGTAGTGAAGATTGTCATAATTTTTGAACACCAGTGATGTGTGAGACAAGTTAAGTCCTTCCTTCCTTTCTTCCTTTCATATTTTATTTCCCTCCTGCCTTCCCTCTTTCCACAGACATTTCCTGGCTTTGTGATGCTATTGGGAATGCAAAGCACTCTTATTACTAGAAGCAGCACATACCTAAGCTGGAGGCAGGAAAGGATTCTTAAAGGACGTGAACCAGTTCTGAATTTGAAGAGCATACAGAAGCGATCTGTGTGAAGAAGTGGGGTAGCTATAAGACTACGTGTGAAGAACTGAAGGGAGAGCATGTTATATTTTAAAACCACTGCAAATATCAACTAAGCATTCTAGGAACAAAAAGGGTAGATGGCGTGGAATAAAGGATGGAGGAATGATAGGTCTTAGAGGGATTCATTTCACTTGCTAAAGAGCGTAGGTTTAAAACTAAAGGTATTAGAATCACTATATGATTTATCATTCAAACTATGACACTTTTGAGTGAGAGTTGGTACTAGCAATAATTACCCTGGGACAAAAGGCATAAAATGAGCATATTGAGTGTCCTGGGTAAACCAGAATTTATGCTCACTTTAAGTAGCAGAGATACATCAAGGAGTTTTAAGGATGTATGTGGCATGATCAGAATTGCTTTTAAGGAGAAACCACTTTGGACCATAGTGGAATAATCAGTGAGACAGATCCTGGGGTCCTGGGCTAAGCCAGATGCAGTGGGGTTGGATACAAGGGGATAGATTTGAAAACTATAAATTAAGCAGCATTAACAGGGCTGAATACAGACAGTAAGGAAGAAATATAGATGTTTCCTTGGTCATGTGTACAAGACAGCAGCACCATATTCTTGATCAATAATAATAATAGTGGTTTGTTTCATATCCGTAGCAACTAGAAATATTTTTAAATTATGATCAGATCATTTTCTTAAAATTCCTCAAGGATTTCAATTGTTTTTGGAATAAAATCTGAACTCTATAATACCCAAACCACAGCACCACAGTGATCCTTAAAATACGAGGAGCATAAACTTCCAGGAACCTCCTTTTTCACTGAATATAAAATGAAAAGTCCTCGTGTTGGCCTTTGAGTCCCTCAGTGGTCTGGCCTCTGGCTCCATTTCTGATGACATGTTCCATGACTTGTGCCATCATGTGGTGGATTGAATTTTGTACCCAAGTTTGGACATCTGTATTCTGATGGGTGTGGACCTATTGTAAATAAGATTTCTTCAAGATATTATTTCACTTAAGGTGTGGCCCAACTGAAGCAGCTTGAATTTTATCCAGATTACTGGAGTCCTTTAGAAGCAGAGTGAAAGTTAGGTGGAAAGAGAGAAGCCACAGGAAGCAGCCAGAAGCTAGAAGTCAACAGAACCCAGAAGAGAAAGAAGAGCCACCACCATGTGCATTGCCATGTGACAGCAAAGCCAAGGAACCCCAAAGACAGTCGATAAGCCAGAAGATACTGACCCCAGGAGGAAGCAAGCCCTCTAGCCTGTGAAACTGTGAGCCAATAAATTTCTGTTGTTAAGTCAACCCTTTGCATGGTATTTGTTTTAGGAGCTAGGAAACTAAAAGTCATCACTAATCCTCTCCAGACCTTCTGACTTCCTTTCTATTCATCAAACACTCCAAGCACACCCCTGCCCCAAGGAATTTGCATTTGCTCCTCCTCTTGCTTGGGAAGTTCTTCCCCACTTACCACAGGGTTTGCTCCTTCCCATCAAGCAGGTCTCTACTCAAACACCGCCTCCTTAGAGGAGCCCTGTAGACCAAGCTACTCAGAGGGCAATGCCCGCCAGTGACTCTTATCCCTGACCGTATTTTGTCATTTGATGGCACTTATCATTACCTGATATTATATAAATATGTACTTATTGTTGAGGTCCCCTATGAGGCTGAAGCTCCATTAGGGTAGGGAAGTTGTCTGTTTTGTTTATTGTTTATTACCCAGTGCCTCTAACAGTGAAAGCCACATGTAAGTGACTAATGAATATTTATTGAATAAGTAAATGAATGAATAGACTGACCGATGGATTGTCCACACAGAGTCTTCTTAGACTGGGCTTCATTTGGAAGATTAAAATGTATGTGATGAATTCTAAAGATAGATGAACCCAAGAGAAGTCATGGGCTCAGTACCCTTCCTTCAGAGCACCTGAGGCTCAGGTAGTGAACCTGTTTATCCAAAGTCATATCTTGTTATTGTCAAATCTGGTAGGAACCCTCAGTTTTCTGTATCTTAGCAGAAAAAAATGTAATAGTGCATGTTTTACTTGCAAAATCTGTAATTTCTTCCATAAAATAATCCTTATGTAACTAAGAAAGCTTAGGTCACTAGCCTGGGAATTCACACCAGTGACTGACAGAGTTGGGATTTGGTAGCAGCCTTGCCACCTCCCAGGGAGCATCCTTTACAATGGCGGCTTAGTTTTACCTCCTAAAATATTTGGTACTCTTATCCATCTCATTGACAATCTCTGAATCAGATTTTCAAAATCTGGTAGAAAGTTAAAATATAATCCCCCAAATATAAAGTGATAAAATAATGACCATTTCAAATATAAGGCAAGAGGTCAGTGCTGAGGTCACAAAGAAAGGAAGATGAGAACAGTTTTCTGACACTAGTACAAATGTTCTCATTCAGATACTATAGATACACCAACAAGACCATGCTACTGTGTTAATAAAATGCAACTAATTAAATAATTGGTACATTTATTCAACAAATACATATTGAGTGCTCCATGTGCATAGCATGTTAGAGCATGTGGGAGGCCCAGAGGGATACAGACACAGTCTTTTCTTTCAAGAAATCTGCAACCTAATTGACATGACAAAACATCCACAGGTCAAATTTAAATAAGCATTTGTGATAATAAAACAGGAGACATTAAAGAACATGTATAGCAACTTCGAATCAGTTGTTTTCAATTTTCCAACCCTGAACCTTCGAACAGAACATCAAACGGGTATCACTTGGATGTGTATAAAACTCAAACTCACACCATTAATCAGCTCATATTTTAGGTGGCTGCACTCACGGGACAGGAAGGGAACAGAAACAAAGAAAAGAAATCAAATAATTCATGAGTATTTGCTCATTTATTCAAGCACCTTCTGTATGTCAAGAACTAAACTGAGCGCTGGGGGCAGGGATGAGTAACCACACATTGCACCTGCCCTGAAGGCTCTGCAGTCCGGTAGGAGATAGAGTCACACACCCCAGTGCTCCAAGACTTAGAGATGGGGAAATGGAAATAAGAAAGGGGCATGGAGGGGACGCAAAGCATGTGGACATCCTGGATTCAGACTGCCCGAGTTCATACTTGAGCACTGCCATTTCCTACCCATGTGATGCTGAGAACATTTCTTAACTCTGTGAATTTCAGTTTTCTTATCTGTGAAATGAAGCTAACAATAGATGCTGCTTTCTAGGGTGATTGCAGATGCTGCTTTCTAGGATGATTGCAATACTAGAATCAATAGGTGTAAAGTTCCTGGCAATGATAAGAGCAATTCCTATTAGCCATCTGTTTGCAGATGTCTGAAAAGATTTCCTACAGGAAGTTGCCTCTGTCTGCCGTGACTCTAGAAAGAGTAATGAGGAATATTTCCAAACTTGGGAGAACATTCTGGGCAGGGAGAGGAGCATGAAAGAGAAGTGTCAGTGAAAAAACTACACTGGATAATGAAAAACAGGCCAGGAGGGATGACTTTATTCAACCGTTGCTATAGCAGTGGAGAGAGAGTAGAACTCAATTCTGTACTATACATTTAATTGTTTATGTATGCTCGTATATAAGTGATATAAAGATAATAATAAGGTTGGTTGGGGGAAAATACTTCGGTTACTAGTAATATTTTGATAATACTCTTTAATCATTAGTTAAAAAGGTTTCACAACAATGCAAGTAATTGGTGGCCGGGTGAGCTATGAGAGCTCTGTACGTTGTTAGGTATGCTTGTTTTGTAAGTTCACTACTATTACTATACACTTATTGTTTACGTATGTTTATGTATGAGTGATATACTTCAATACATTAATTAAAAATACACAAAGACAACAACAACAACAAAGGGCAGCCAGCTGGGAAAGGGTTGGAGGGAAAGCAACAGCAGAGGGTAAGGGGCTGATCACTGGGGTGAGTGAGGGAGATTCTGAGGTTGCAGGTATGGTCTGCTTTCACCAAGATGCGTGAGGGATTACCAAGGCGGTGGCTGGGACCACTTGGTTCAGAATGTTTCCTTCACAGTAGGTGGTTGGTCAGGAAAGAGGAGGAGGAAGATAAGCCACTGCTCAGTCAGGAGCCTCCGCCTGGGCAGGAGTGAGGGGGAGCAGGGCGAGGCCGTTATTTAGAAACTTCAGGGTCTGAAGTCTTTTTTCCCTTTTTTCCTCTGCTGTTCAGAGCTGCAAGGCTAGTTTCAAACAGTAAGGACAGGGCGGGAGCGGTAGGGGAGCGCACGAGGAAGTCCGGCTACTGAGTCAAAACCGAGTAAAGCAAAGTCATCTCGGCTTTTCCTGTCGGCGGTTTCTGGAGTCGACTGGAAGGTACCGAAGATCCGAAAAGTAACCGCTTTTTCGCGCCCCTGCCAGCCCTGCGGGGTTCACCCCTCCACAAAATGAATACTGAGTTACGCCATAAGCACATGCGTGTCATTGGAATTACTGTGAGAAAAAGAGAAAGAAAGTGGGGAGGCTTGGGAAACGCTCAAAGAAGGCAGAAAAGAGGACTGGCAGGAAGGCTAAGCTCTACCGTCCAACAGCGCCACGCTGAGAAAACACAAATGAAAAAGCCTATCAAAACGCATGAAGAGAGGAACTGGAAGGCTGGGAGGACTCCACAGGTGCCACCTGCCTATCTGCCGCACAGAGAGGGACAGAGTCCAGCTAAAGGACTTGCAAGAATGATGAAACAAAACCAAAAGAGAAAGCGGGAAAATGGAAAATCCCTCTGCCCAAAGGGTGTGCCCAGAGAGAAACAGAAGTGTTAAGTTTTTCGAGGAACCAGAGAGTAGTGTTGCAACTCCACTGAGATTCAGGGTCCAACTGGCACAGGGACAACCCAGAGATTTAAGTCTCTTGGACATACATACACCTATCTGGTCTAGTACTGACTATAGGTGCAAAAAGAAGGGGCAGAAGGAAAAACAGGTGTAATAAAGGGGCATTTTTAGGACAGTGGAATTGTCCTGAATGAGGTTGCAATGATGGATACAGGCCATTATATATTTTGTCATAGCTTACAAAATTGTGTGGGAAAGAGTGTAAACTATAATGCAAACTATAATCCACGCTTAGTGACAAAGCTCCAATATGTGTTCATCAATTGGAACAAATGTACCACACTAAAAAAAAAGTTATTTGAAGAGAAAGGAGTAAGGAAAAAGCATGAAAGAGGATAATAGCTAACGTCTGCTTTGTTGGAGAAGGTTTTACATGAAATCCATCCAAATATGAAAAATTCTTTAGCCCAATTTACATTTCAAAAAGGCTCAGGTAACACATTCTGAACTTAAGGCCAGCTTTTGCCTGCCAATACCTGGCGTAAAGAAGAATCCCTCATCACTCTACACAGTCTCGGGTGTTATTACCAAAGGCAGCATCATCGAAGTGAATGTGAGTGAGCTGGGCCTCGTGACACAAGAAGGCAAGGTTATTTGGGGGAAATATGCTCAGGTTACCATCGATCCTGAAAATGATGGATGCATAAATGCAGACTTACTGATTTGATGGCATTTTCATATAAGTAGCTCCTTATAATTGTTGAAGACTACATGCCAATCAGAAAAACCACCATTACTGCAATGTTTCTGAATACTACCAAACAGTCTTACATAGCTGCAGCCATCAAGAAAACAATTATGTTATTTAAGAAGGAAACAAAACAAAACACTAAAATGGCCCAGTTTTACAAATTATTTTTATTTTTGGATTCATTTACAATTTAGATGCTCAAAATATTGAATGATTAAAATTTTTAAAAAATCATGCTTCATCAGCATCTGCACTAATGGGTAAGTACTCAGTAATGCAAATCTATCATCATTACTGGAAAAACCACCAGTACTAGTTTAAAACACCTTTTTTTCCATACAAAAAAGTTAGCAAATATTTAAATATGGGGCCTAAGCTAAGAAAACTGTCTGAGACCTTCCCTGAGAGTTCAGAAGAGCTCTTATTTAGATAAATATTTTCACCTTTGTGATTAATCCTTAGTGACTTCCTTATAAATTAGGTCACTGAATTTATTCTTTTTTTATTCATCATTTATAGCACCATCTGTTTGGAACTATATGTATTTAATTACATATGAAAAATCTACCAAATTGTACTTTTAGCATTTTTTATCTTCCAAACTTAGGTTAGTACTTGTATATTTTCAGAATTAAAAAAATTGGTTTAAATAGTTTTAAAAAGAAAAGACTGCACTGAAAAATTTAATTGAAGTTACTTAATGTAAAAAAGGTCATGTTTAGGATTGTAACTTGGTTAAAACACTTTTGTGATCTGTACTATAAGCTTACAGCACTTTACTTTGAGTTTTAGGATATGTCTATGTACTGCATGAGTCTATAATCACCACATAAATGTTTTAAATTCTGTTTATTTTTTAAGTCTGTCCTCAAAATACAACCAATTAGATTATAATTGTGCCTTTCATAAAAGCATTCAATATTTAAACAAATTCAATATCTAAAACACATCTTCATCAACTAAATTAGGAAAAAGGGAAAGAATTTCAAAACACAGATCAGGAAATAGTTGCAATATATAGATGTAATTACTACTTATAAACTTTAAAAAGAAAAACTACCAAGAAAAAAAACATTTAAGTACTCCAGAAAGACTTGCTATTCTGAATTAACCTAACATCATTTCTAAGTTTACAAAACACCTACAGACATTTAGGAAAAGAAAGACTAGTTCCTTGGTGTTAGAGAAAAGGTGGCACTCACTGGGACACAGAGACTGATGATTACAGGCAGAAAGTTTATTGGGAAGCTCTCCCAATGGAGGCGGTTTGAAGAATAGACTTCAACCCACCCCTGGGAAGGGGGATTTGAATTTATACAGTACATTCCTAGGCTGGGAAATGATAGTTGGTGGGAGGGGTTTGAGGGTTTGAGTAAGGTGCGGGGGCCAATAGGAAGCCCTTGAGGCAAAAATTTTTCCTTCTATATCTAGAAGTGAGTGGGTTAGGGAGTTATGTTTTCTTGGAGTGCTGGAGGAATAGGTGTTGTTTTGATCTACAGCGAGTGAAGCTCTATCTCCCTTCACTCCTGTTTCCATGTGGTTTCTTTGGTCAACCTTTGGGGAAGTGCCTTGCTTTCAGACATGTAGGCTTAAGGGAGCAGGGGATGCTTGCCTTTCCTCAATGCATGTCAGGGGAAACTGAGTCACAACTTGTTAATTGTTGCAAACCTAGTGAGGGGAAACTCTAATATTCCTAACTCTTTGGTTATATATGTATATATCTACGTTGGGGTACCTGGGTATTGGGGTATATGGTACTGGGCAGGATGGGAGGTGAGGGGATTTGGGGCAATGGCTTGATCTAGCTACTTCCTGCTGTCAAGGGGTGGAGAAAAGTTCCCTTCCATCCTGTCTACTGGGTTGAGGTTTCAGGTCTGCAGGTGTTGATACTGATTGTCACATATCAGGAAGATGCCATCCACATATTCCTGGATCCTTGTACAATTCAGTGTATGAATTGGGAGAGGAACTGCAAGAGACAGGAGCCAAAAAGCAGCAGTAGCAATACCATCAGTAATGGTGTCATAATGGGTAAAAGGATCACTTTTAAGGGTGAAGAAAAATAAGAGAGAAAGGAGGATAGCCATGATTGGTTCCCATAGTTATTATCTTGGGCCCCTTCCTGCTGTTGAGGGCTGGAACAGGGTTTCATTGAGTTATTGTGATGGTGTTTTAGGGGTTAATGGCTGGTATTGAATTTCAGGCTTTGAGAGGAGGTTGTTCACATGATTCTGGGTGATGCTTTGGACTGTTGTTTGAATGAACTTCTATAGCTTGGAGAATGTATGGTTCTGCTGATATTAAAAGAAGGGGAGTTATTAGTGGCGTGGATATGAGAAGGAGCTATGAGATCCAGGGCTAAGATAATGAGGAAAACCAATCAGACATAGGGTCAGTAGCTAGATTATTAATATAACTTATTTGGGGGCCATATGCTGTGAGACCTGAGTGACATTAAAAATTAGTTTAGGTATAAGAAGAGTTTACATAGACATACATAGAGTGTTAGTGGATATAGGAAACTTCAGGTTAACTGTGGTTTCATAACAATGTGATTTTTGTTTTTCATGGACTTTAGATTCCCATCCAGTAAGACTGTATAGTTTGGCTAAAAATACTTTATTTTTCTCAGTTTGTATAATTTGAGACATAGGCACCAACAAATTATTATTACTTTTCATTTTGGGCTATAGAGTGGGCGGCTGGCATTTTATACAGGGTACTTACATTTTTAGGAAGCAAATAGTAGTTGGCTGGTTATATGAATTTCATTGCAATGTTTGTAGTAGTGAAAGCATACCTTGTCCCTTCTGAGAGTGGGAGGGGACTGATGTTCAGTTGTCAGAGTGAGCACAATGAATATTCATGGATGATGTCCATGAGCTGTTGGCAAGCAACAGACAGCTGGAAGTGCTGCTATAGTGCTGCTATACGATGTCCCTTTTTCTTGCAAAGCCACTCTGCTGCTTCCAGGTTTCAATGGTATGGCTCTGGATTTTCATGAGGGTATTTATTTTAACAGTCTCAGGAAGGGTGTTAGAGGAGTGGGCAGGGATATGATAGACAGTTACCTGTTGCTGCTGGCAAGCATTTCAGATATCTTGCCTGCAGAGAGTAATTCATGACAGTTCATTGTTCTTGTCTTGCTTTTTGTATCTGCAATTTACCTATGGAGAGGGATGGCAATTTTCAGAGTGACAGACACCAATGGGTTAAGCCTTTTACTTGCAACTGGGCATGGTATGCTACACACAGTTGTTTTTTTATTAAAGGCCTATATTGTAATTTGGCCCCTTTTATAATTGTGATTACAACCCAAAGGGTATTTGTTTAGCATGTTGCCTCTGCCACAAACTTTACTAAAAGCTGATGTTGGTGCTGGCTACATTTAATTTATAAGGTAAATTAGAGTTCACCCCCTTATTGCTTAAGCTTCTGTTAATGCCCTCTCTGCTTTTTAAAAAGCAGCCTGCTGAAGGTTCTCTTATTCCCATGAACAACTTTTTTCGATTAATACATACAGTGGTTTTAATGTTCGAGCTAAATGAGGAATTCCAACAATATTACAAACTCTATTAATGTGACAAAACATTGTACTTTATCAATTACAGCAGAAGGTAATAGTTTTTGTTTTATCCAACTAAACAACATTTAAAAATTTGACAAAGCAACTTGGATTTAATAGCTTGTCCTAATTGTTGGCCCATTTCAGGTTTTTAAGATAAGATATTATTGTTTCTGATACTTCTTTTAATTCTGTAAAAAGAATTACTGGTTAACATAATTTTATGAATGTAATGAAATAAGGTTATAGCTACAGGTTTTTCACACAGCCAGATTTTTTTTTGTCACCAGGCCAGGATAGACGATTGGGCTATGCACACAGCCGCGGGAAAGCACTGCGAAATCCATTGGCTTTTCACATGCAGGTGAATGCAGGCTGACTTGATTTGCTCAAGGAGATGCTAGAGAAAGCTTTAGCAAGTTTTAAAACAAAGTTATAGTGACATAACTGAATATTAATCTTTGTAATAAACTAACAATATTTAGGGTAGCTGCATAAGGCAGTGGTATTATTTTAATTTATGATAGCTTACTGTTATATCTCACCCATGGCAGCTTTCAGTGTGAATTGGACAAGTATGAGTTAAACATATGTTCTGTGGCAGTTTTCAGTGTGAAACAGATGAGTATGAGTTTGAGTTTGATTTCCAGGCAGAGAGTTTGTTTTTGTGATACATACAAATTTTAATAATAATTAAAACCATGATTAAAGACATGATGTTTTTAACTAGTATTATGCCAGAACACTGTTAAATTTTCAGTTGTTTTATATACCTTTTAAATATTCATATGAACTTTTATTCATACAACTTTAATTAGGGTAAAAGACTCACTTTTAAATTTATATAATTTTCTAAACACTTTTCATTTAACTTATAACCTATTAAAGGAACTCAACTGTTTTATTATTTCACTTTCAAAGGTGAAAGAACAAATCTTTTTAAATAATTTGAAATAAAAGATACTTTTCAGGATTTGATTTTGAGAAAGCAGGCTTGAACATTATATACTTTCAAGAGTGATAAGACTTGTTTTTCTTAAATAACCAAGGAAATGAAACTATTTTGATAAAAGAGACTTTTTTTTTAAAAAACACTAGTCAGGAGAAAAGCTCTCTAAATTTATGCTGAAACAGACTAATGATTTAAGAAACATTTTACTTTAACAGAGAAAGAATGGAATTTTAACTTTGCATTGTATTTGATACTATAGCTTTTTAAACTTTATAGATAGACTCAATAAATCTTATTCAACTTTAATCACAAAAAATTATATTTCCATGCACCTTCTGCACTTTCTGTATTCATTCCGGTTTTGTCCTGAATTTTATTCTTTCTTAATAACCAGTCTTTTTATCTTAGGACAAAATTAATTTCTTTTGCCTCAATACAAAGAAAATAACACATTCTATGTACCTTCCATATTTAACTTACCAAAAACAACTTTGGAAACTGTTTCAAAGCAAACTTATTATAGCATACAATTACTATTAAAATTAAACAAACTTGTCAGATTAATGATTTCATTAGACACACTAATAGAAACATAAAGCTCACCAATTTGACATACAATTCTTACTCTTTTGGTATGGCTGTTTCTAAGCTTTTTATTATTTTACATTTCTGATTTTACTGTTTTTAAGAGTTCTGGAATTAGTGTTGTCTATAATATGCAAGCTTGTTCTTGGAAATATTTTTATTAGTAATCAGCTACCAGTTAGGAATATTGGAGCAGTATTAATGCAGTTAAGCTTTAATTTAGCAGTTTAATAGACAGATATTTAACGTATATATTTAGGATTATTACTTTTTATGAGTACACTTAGACTTAAAGTTCAGGAGTAAGCTAAAGGTTTACTCGTATAAGAGGCAAGTAATTGTAGGTTTGATAATTTGCAGGGTATCAAGAGGGACAGAATATTGGGGTTTGAATGGGATGTGGGCAGGATTTTTTAATTCAACTGTGACTGGTTAGTGATGGGCAGCAATGATAGGAGTTTTAATATTTCAGATTTCTGGATTGACAGAGTTTGGTGGAAAGGGAGGAGCAGAGGAGGGAGTAAGTGGATGAACAGGTGGCTTCTTAGTGGGTACAGTAAAAGAGGGTTTGTGAATTCTATTGACCTCCAGTATTGAGATTGAGGAGGGGGTTAAGGGTTTAGGGACTTTGGGGGGGGGCAGAGTAAGTAGGTTTTGTATTAATAAGAAATGAAATTGGCTTACCTGCTACCATCAGTTACCTGAGGTTCTGTTTTGGAGATGGGTGTGGGGGCCTGCACAATTTCTGGGTACCTTCAATCATCTATTGCCAATTCCAGAAGTTCTGGGAGGTTGAAGCTGGGGGTTGAGTCTGACTGGGTAACTGATGCCCTTTTGGCTTGAGAGACCTGGGGACAATTGGACTTCCAGTGGATTTCTTGCTTGCACAGCAGGCATGGCCCCTGCAGAGGTTGTGGCTTTGGGCACTGCTTGGTTCAGTGCCCAGGCTTTTTGCATTTGAAGCATGGCCTTGGTGGTTTTCTTTTATACTTGCCTGGAGTGGGGTATCTGTTGGGAATTCTGGGGGTGGAGGATTTACAGATAGTTTTGTTTTGTTTTTTTTTCGGGGGGGGGGGGGACTCCTGTGACTCTGACAAGACTGTTGGCAGTGTTTTGTTGGTTTAGGGTATTTGCAAGGGTTTGGGTTGCAAGCCAAATACATTCTTTTTCTTCTGGGGATAGACAGATGGAAAGAATGATAAAGAGGTTTTCAGAGAAAGATCCTAATTGGTCCTCTATCTGGCTTAAATCTTAGAGTGAGAAAAGAATGTGTACTCTAACTATTCCTTCAGCTCCTGCTATTTCCTGGAGTGGTAAGAGAGGGCCTGGCATCTGTGTGGAGTTAAGAACCTGCATGCTGACAGCAGTGGAGAGCTGTTTTGCAGAAGGAGGGGGACGTAGTCTCCATGAGCAAGTGTGCGGAAGGCAGAAGGTAGGGGTAGAAGGCAGCAGTGACGAGGAGGGGAAAGGAAGAAGGGGGGAGGTTGAGTCCAGAGATAACACTGGAGGATTATATGGAGGAGCTATGGGTGGGCGTGACCTGAGGGATCAAAGTCGGAGTGTTCAGAAGTTTTAGGTGGTGGAAGGGATGAGGAGGAAGGTTTCCGAGGAGGTTTCTGGTGTAAAAGAAGAATTTGGTAAGAAGAACAGGATTAGCAGAGGGAGAGGCAATTGCAAAGATGGAAAAAGACCTGAATGTAAGGGATCTCTGGTCACCTGCTGTTGTGCTGGATAAAGTTCTCTGTCTTGGAGAACTTGGAAATTGAAAATGCCGTTGTCTGGCCAATGAATTCATTGTCCAATTTGTATTGTGGCTACACAGGTCGACTAGAACATGAGACTTTTAGGTCTGATGTCTCCCGCCAGATACAGAGTTGTAAGGATATGAAGGAGACAGCCCAGAGGCATGGTTTTTGGGGGGGTTGAAAGTGAATTCCCCATTTTAGGTGGCTTGGGTGAGACTAAGGAACTCTAGAAAGGAAAGAACAAGGAAGATTCCAATTGAGACAGGTGTCCCCAAATCAGTCAGAAATCTCTAAGGAAACAGGAAACTGTGCTTGGAGCCAGACATCTCCAGAGCCATGGGGTTTCTTCCCACAAGGATGCAGCCCTTCCACCCACCTTGGCCATCAGGGACAGTGAGGACCCACTGACCTAGTGCTAGGATTTTTTGGCAGGTTGTCCTGGACAATGGGAAAGGGAGAGAGAGAGCAGGATCCTCCAACAGAGAGATCCTTAACTCACCCAACCAAGATTCGATGTTCATTGTTGGATGGGTGTTCAGCCACAGCATGGGGGAGTTCCTCACCACACAATCAACATGATCCTAATCCTGGGTTTTGGGTACCAAATGTTGGAGAAAAGGTGGTGCTCATTGGGATGCAGAGACTGATGATTGCAAGCAGAAAGTTCATTGGGAAGCTCTCCCAGTGGTAGGGGTCTGAAGAACAGACTTCAGCCCATCCTTGGGAAGGGGGATTTGAATTTATACAGTACATTCCTAGGCTGGGAAATGATAGTTGATGGGAGAGGGTTGAGGGTTTGGGTAGGGCTGCAGGGGCCAATAGGAAGCCTTAATGGTGAAAATTTTTCCCTTATACAGCTAGAGGGTAGTGGGTTAGGGAGTTATGTTTTCTTGGAATGCTGGAGAAGAAGGTGGTGCTTTGATCTAGAGGGAATGGAGGTCTCTATCTCACTTTACTCATTTCCACGTGGTTTCTTTGTTCAACCTCTGGGGAAGTGCTGTGCTTTCAGACACATAGTCTCAAGGTGGGGGTGGGGGCTTGTTTTTCCTCAATGCCTATCAGGGGGAACTGAATCATTGCTTGTTAATTACTGTAAACCTAGTGAGGGGGAAACTCTAACACTTGGAAACGACAATCTGGTATGATTCAGTCACTGAGGTTGATACAGAAGCTGAATCTTTCTTACAATTAGATTTTAACAAATCACTTTGTCATTACATAGACATAGATGATATGTGAATGACAAGTTTTGAAAGGTGAAAAAAAATCAACTTGCAGATAAGCACTGGCTACTACAGAAGAGGTTTGCCTGCTTTTAGAATCGGAAATAAACAAATTACCATCTCATAAAGGACAAAGAACACTTATTAATAAAATTCAGTATGCAGAATTAGCCACATCATTTGTAGTTAACTGTACCCATGGAAGACTGGACATAACTTAAATACCACACTGCTACTAGTGGACATACAAGGCAGAAATTTATTTCTAAAATTCTGTTAAATAGATGAGTAATGTCAATACAAATTATTTATTTACATAAAAATAAGTGATCATGAGGGAGATGTTCAGGCAAATGTAGTCATCTACACTAGACATCTAGTGTTCTGGCTAAAGGTGGAAGACGGGGAGTTGTGAAGAGGGAGAGAAGGTTGGAAAACAGACAGATAGATGCTAGACAGAAAGCAGATCATACATGGTCGTGTGTGACCAGCAGAGAGGTTTGGACTCGCTCTGGGCTAAAGGGCAGAAAAGAAGAATTTTAATCTGAGAACTCACTTAGTCAAATTAGACTTTTGGAAAGGCAACTTGGGCAGTGGGGTAGAAATATATTGGAACAAGGAGAAACTGGCAGCCAGAAAGCAGTTAAAAGATGGCTTTAGTAGTCCAGCCAATAGAAGATATTGACCTGAAGTCTGCAGCTATAGAGTTGAGGAGAAGGACATGATTCTGAGAGATTTTAGAAGGTAAAATATGTAGGATCTATCATTTATTGAATTCATGGGGTTATTAAGGAAACAAAGTCTAGGCTGACTCACCAAAATGTCTACAGAATTAAAAAAATTATTCCTCCAGATAAGGTAAGAGATGACTGTGGTAATCAGTTTTGTAATTTGTTTCTACCGACACTTAGCCTTAGATGAGTAACAGTTTCCTGATTGGTCAAGTCCTCACCTAACTGAAGGTAGGTAAATGCATTATTGATTCTTTTTTTTTTCAAAGGAAGCTTAGATTATTCAAATGTCACATAAAAAATTTAGGGGCTTGCCATATACCCGCCCATCTTTTTCCACATTAACAACATCTTTCATCAGTGAGATACATTAATTGCAATTGAGGAACGCATTTTCAAGCATTGTCACTAAGTGTGGATTAACGTTTACTTGTAGTTTACACTCTCTCCCACCCAGTTCTGTAGGTTATGGCAAGATTTATAACAGCCTATATCTGTTGTGCAATGTCATTCAGGACAATTCCCAAGTCCCAAAAATGCCCCCGTATTACTCCTGTTTTTTTCCCTCTCCCTGCCCCCAGAACCTCCAGTGGCCACTACCCCACATCATTGATATAACTTCTTTCATTGCTAGAATCCAGTTCATTGGTCTCACCCAGGACAACTAATATGGAGGTGATAATGGGCATTATTGATTCTTACAGGACCATTCATGAAAACTAGCTCTGTTAATAGAATGAAACAAATGTAAACTCTCAATTATGATCGTACATAAAAGTTAAAGCTTGTTGCAGAGATCTGTGTGTCAACAAAGAATTTCAAGTTTATTTTTAATTCCATAGCTTTAAAATTCTAAAGACTATTCTGCAATGTATTTCATTCACAATGCTAACCAGTGCTCTGGAATTTAATCAGGCAATTTCATTAATCTTTTAGGGGAAACTTTTCTTGTCTATAGTTTACACTTGCTATATGCATTTGGATATATACTACAAAAATTTTTTTTAAAAATGAGAAATGCCCACAATATTTTCAGGTTTTTATGTCTTTGGAAATCTTAACTTCATGCTGGGAAAGGCTAAGATAATGAAAGGGAAAGAGTAGTGTATTGGTATGGATTGGAGAATTTTTAATTTCCCTGGGCTAGTCTTGTTCTACCAGTTAGACTTCTTATATAAAGCATTTACTGATCTGAGACAACCATCTGCAGTCAGTGGGCATTTCTTTTTGGTTTGGTTATGGAGTATAAATTATTACCTTACTTTATAGTAGGCATCATGAGATAAGAAGGCAGGTTAATCTCTTTCAAAGTGCATTTTATTACCATTCTATTTGGTAAATATAAGTCTTAGGCATTATTGTGATATTAAGTGATTATTTAAGCAGTATATCATATGCCAAAATGCTAGCATTGACTGAGTACATCTGGAATTTCCCTGCTACTAGCTGACAATAACCAAAAGCCACTAGAAAAATAACGTTGAAAGGCTGATGGTACCATAGAAAGAAATACCAAAACCTTTTTGTTTTGGTCTCCCTTTAGAACAGCCTAAATAATTATTATGAGATATCATTTTTTCTGTTACAGGAAGGTCAAATGGGGAGATGATTAAAGAAGACATTATGAAATATTCAAGTTTTTGAGAAACGTGATTAATTTCTCATCTTTTATTACAAGAATAACCATAAACAGTCATCAGTGTATGTAAATATAAGCTATATCTCTAATGACTGCTTAAATTGGTCTGACTGACTAAAGTGACCAAAACAAATTCCATCGAGGCCAAACAGTCTTTTTTTTTTTTTTTTTTTGGATATCAGTCTCAGGGAATTTTATTTTATTTTTTTTTTAATTTTTTTATTTTTTATTGACTTTGTAATAATATTACATTAAAAATATATATGTGAGGTCCCATTCAACCCCACCCCCCCACCCCCCCTCTCCCCCCCCCCCAACAACACTCGTTCCCATCATCATGACACATCCATTGGATTTGGTAAGTACATCTTTGGGCACCTCTGCACCTCATATACATTGGTTCACATCATGGCCCATATTCTCCTCTATTCCATCAAGTGGGCCCTGTGAGGATTTACAATGTCCGGTGATTACCTCTGAAGCACCATCCAGGGCAGCTCCATGTCCCGAAGACGCCTCCACCTCTCATCTCTTCCTGCCTTTCCCCATACCCTTTGTCCATTATGTCCACTTTTCCCAATCCAATGCCACCTCTTCTATGTGGACATTGGATTGGTTGTGTCCATTGCACCTCTATGTCAAGAGGAGGGTCAGATTCCACCTGGATGCTGGATGCAATCCTCCCATTTAAACAGTCATTTTTTTAAGTGGCATGAACTTTCTTCTGTGGATCGTTAAATCCTTTGACACAAAGCAAACTTTGGTAGGCTATTGATTTGTTTTATGTATGTCTGCTCTGGGATTCTGTTTCTCTGTAAAATTCCAATATAGCTCACTCATAAAGGTCCCCAAAGTACAGCTTATGGCCTGCAAAATGCTCTTAAATGGTAAGGAGAAACAGAAAATCATTACAAATAATTGCTCAAATGGAAAACAGCACATTAAAATAAAGAATAAGAATTTATAGATATATATGATATAAAACCTTATGAATCAGAAAAACTGCATTATAAAACATGTAATAATCTCCAGGGTTATGGCATAGGTGAAAATTAAATGTTAATACTACTAATATTTGCTAAGATTCTACATCACATGTAAACAATGAACAACCATTTGATCCTTATTTATGGTTAAGAGAGTTAAGGAAGGAATTATAGTGTTTCAGCACATTATGATTCATAAGTGTTGGATTTTTAAATGTTGCTTTATAACTTTAACCTATATAAAATACAAAGGAGGGCACTGTGACATGGCTGAAGATGCAATTCTTTTAACCTACAGATCCAGATATAAAAGTTCAGTTACTTTTTCATCAAGGAATGCTTGCAATGAACATTACCTCATCATTGAACCTTGCCCAATTCCTTGTTCTTTGCCTCTATTTTGGTATCATCCATACCCTGGTAAAGTGAGGAATATAATGATGCTGAGGGATGGAAAGTTTATCTATGTTAGACATTTCTTAGCAATTTCTAAAACCTGGGAGTTTTGCTATCTGTAAATTTATTAGTCATATTTAGCATGCTTTTTCCCTGATATAATAATTGAGGTCTCTCTAAGCATGACACAGAAGACAGAAAAGCTGAGAAACAGACTGATTCATTTGACCCCATGAAAATGGAAAAGTATATATTTATAGCAAAAAGCATTCAAAATAAGCAAAAAAAAAAAAAAAAAGCCCCAAAAAACTCAAATACCAAAAGCCTATCTGAAGGACAATTTGATCAGGAAAAATAGTCACAAGCCACATGACAGCTTGCAAGTTGATGTTTGTAATAAATCAAGGCTATCATATGTTAACAAAAGAAAATGTAATTCAGAATAAACAACATCAATATGTCACTACACTTCTATCAGACTGGAAAACATTGGAATGCTGGCTAAGGCCAAGTGCTGCTGTGGAAGTGGGAACATGGGAAACCTCAGGCACCGCTAGTGAAAACCAATTGGAGCAGCCATTCTCAAGAGAAATCTGGTAGTATTCGGTGAAAACCAATATGAATATATTCCATGATCTAGAAATCCCACTTTGGGTAAATATCACAAATAAATACTCACACGAAATGGTAAGGGATATGTGTAATGTATGCAAGACAACATCACTGTGATGGCAAGAAATGGAAGCAGTCTGAAGAAGTGGGAATGTTGTAGGTGCAGAACACAGAGTTCTAGCCCGTAGTGAACAGAAACAGATTAGACGTACACAAAGCCACCTAGATAGATCACAAAAAACAAAGGCCTGTGTTAAAATTCCACCAAGGAATGGACATTTTACTACATGTCCATAAAATACATATGTATATTTATATAATATATGTTTAAATCATACATGAAAAATAATAAAACCTGTATCATAACATCCATATAAATATATATAAATATATAACACAAAACATTAATATACATTTTACATGATGTATATACCAAAGGATATAATAAACACATTAAAATGATTGCTGAGTGGGAATATATATAGAAGTGGAAAAAGGGATTAAGGGAGCAAAATATACTAACAATGCTGGTCCTCAAACTAAAGAGTATGATTAACTCAACCTTCTGCACCAGTGGTCTAAGAAGTAAATAAATACAAATAGTTAGACAATAAATAAGAATATGATAGCTAATGAGAATAATAAGAAATACGTATGGTTAATAAAATATAAAGAGTTATCCAAGTGTTCCAACAATAGCTGAGCAGGGTCAGCTGGGCAGAGGTTAAAATTTTCCTGTTCACCACACAGTGAATATATAAGTTTCTTACCTGTGAACCAATTGCCTTCATACTCAACAAAAGTTTATTAGCTTTACCCCTTCTTTCTTTTACTGCTTTGTTGGGAGATATGATTCCTGGAACTATGGTAGCTATGTTATCACTATGAGGCAACAGGCATGGAAAGGAAAAGCCAACACCCAAGTGTAGGGAAGCATAACACACAAAAGAGTCTGGGATTATGGTGACAATTGTGACCATTGAATTACTGAACCAACACCAACAGCAGACCTGATTATAAGAGGAAACTGTGATGATTAATTTCATGTGTCAACTTGCCAAGGGTATGTATCCAGTTGTTTGTTTAAGCAAGCAGTGGCCTGATGGTTACTGTGAGGATATTTTGCTGAGGATTACCATCTATAGTTAGTTGCATCTACAGATGATTGTATCTACAACCAACAAGGGAAATTGCTATTTGCAATGAGGGGTGTCTCGTCACTCAATGAGTTGGAGGTCTTAAAACCAAAACTAAACATTTCCAAAGTCAGAAAGAAAAATTTCTTTCTCTTCTTCAGCCAGCCAGCTTCTCCTGGGGAATTCAACCACACCTTCATAGGGAGTTTCCACCATGTGACAGCCTACAGAATTCAGACTTGACAATCAACTTGGGAATTCCTGTTGGTTTGTTTCTCCAGAGAACCCTGAATAACACAGAAACCAAATCTTTATTTCTGTAAGACATGGTTAGTTGGGTATTCTGTTACTTGGGAACAAATCTAAACAAGCAAGTTGGAAATGGCTCCCATATGAATACTGAGTCAAGTGATTCCAAGTCAGAGGCAATGTCAGGAATGGAAGAGGGTCTTCTGAGAAGAAAGCTTGTCTGTTCTATCAGGGCACTCTATGTTATTTTTTTTATCAATAGTTCATTGGTCTAGAGTTGTCTCTAATAAGGGGTGGCTGTATTTTACATAGAAACCATGGGCAGATATAAGGGGAGAAAAGAGGAACATAAACAATGGGCAAAGGACAAATATACATCCAAAGAAGAATTACTTCAGGAAACAGTGAAAACTTTAGGCAAGAATTCTTCTTAATCTGAAAAATTACTTTTTAAAAAAATCATGGATCTGTGAAAAAAATTTTCAAAAGAAGGGATACAAGAGAACAAAAAGAGGTTTTAAAACATCACCAGGATATGCAAAAGAGGTAGCAGAGCTCAAAAAAGAAATGGAAGATAAAGGTAAAATCATTGCTAACATGAAAAATACTTTAGAAGCAACAAAAAACAGAACAAATGTAGGCGAAATACCAGTTATGCACATAGGGGACTGATTTGGAAAATACACAATCAAAATTAAATGTAAACAATTAAAGATATAAAAGTAATTAGACAAGTGCTAGAAATCAGAAAGCAGTTGCCTGGAAAAAAGAGACTTGACCAGATGGGATCATGAGGGAAATTTCCGGGGTGATGGAAATATTATATATATTATTTTTGTGGTGGTTTTATGGGTGTATAAATTTTTCAAAACTAAACAAACTGAAAACCTACAAGCTGTGCAGTTTATGATAATTAGATACTAATTAGATGCCAATTTAAAATATGCAAAGTGATTGGAGAAAATGGTAATTATGGAGGGCAGAAAAAAGGGAGCCAACATTCACAGAATAGCATCTCTGAACAATAATAGACTACAAGTAAAAGAGACAAAGTATTAAAAAATGTAATAGAAAAAGTTTTTCATAGTAAAAGATGACCAGATTCTGTACATGAGTAGATATACTATGTTCCAGGAAAAGTCAACCCAAAATGAGACAGAGATATATCTATGAGAGTTATTAATAAGGATAAAGAAAAATATTCTATGATGTCTTTAATTTTTATATACTTTCTTAAAAATAAATCTAGATTCAAATGAACAATTAAAATAAAAACTGAATAATACCTAGTATATAATTTTAAAAATACTTTATATTAACACAACGAGATATGGCTGAAACTGGGTAGAAGGAAAACTATCATCCCCTTCAACGTATTATCAAAAAGAGAAATAACTGAAATTAGAAATTACACATTGAGCTCAATTAGTAAAAACAAATAAAAGTCAAGCCATGAAAAGTAGGAAAAAAGAGAGAACCAAATGAAGATAAAAGCAGAATTAATGAATTGAAAGCCAACAACTAAACAACCAACCAAACAAAAAAGCTTCAGGAAAACAATACATAAATTCAGAATCTTATTAAAAATAATAAAACAGATAAACCGTGGCTGCTCTAACCAAGAAAAAAATAAAGTACTAATATGAAAAACTGAGATGAAAATGAAGAGATAATTACAGATATAGAGGAAATTTTTAAAATAGTTTTTAGAGAAGAATTTGCTCAAATTTATTTAAATAGATTTTAAAGTATAAATACAATAGCTGATATCCCAAGATATACAATTGAGCAAAATAAGCTCCAGAAGAGAGCCTTCAGTAGGTCAATTGTGCCAAAATAGTTATTTCAATGATGCTGTAAAAAAACAGCTCTTATCATATGCAACTTTTTTACCTTCTTTCTCCTATTTTGCTTCTTTCTATGAATATTTTTTGTCCAAAATGAACTTTTTTTTTACTTATATTTTTTTCTTTGTATATTTTAGATATTTAACCAGCTTTGGTCAGTTTATTTTAAATGAGTGTTATAAAAGGAACAAATTATTTCTGGTCTCTGTTTTCCTTTTAATCAGTCTAGGAATTTTTGTTTTTATAGAGAGGTTCAGACTACTTTTATTATTATCAATGATAATTTGCAACAAATGTTTAACATCTATTGTTAAATTTGCTCTACAAAATTCTTCAAATTCATTACACCATTTGATCCCCCAAATTTCACTATCAGCATATTCCATTGATTCTGAGACATACATCTTTCCCACACATTAAAGTCTGAAATTGTGATGGCATTTACAATAAATAACATATTACAATTATAATAGGCAGATCTTTTTTTTTTACTGTACACAAAATGGTGCTGATTATAACCAATGGCATCCATTAGATGAAATATATTATAATCATTTCACAGGTGAAATAATAGAACAGCTTTAGCAACATGTCCAAGGTCATGTGATAGTAAGTGGAGAGCCAGGATATCAGCACAAGTCAGCCTCACACTACAACCCCAAATCATTGCCCTCATAACCGAAAAACTTTGTCTTCTATCTTCTCGTTGTTAATTACTTATTGTACTTTCTTGCTGTATCATCAATTTTCTATAATTTCACCTATTAGTCATGGTGGTTTTACTTATATTCTCTCCATCAGTTTGGGAATTACACATCTTGTTTATCATGTCAATAGAATTAAATAAATTTTAATCAATAAATATTTTACCGAGCACTTATTTTGTACCAGGTTTTGTGAAAGGACTGAAAGTTAACTAGTAAAGAGTTAAATGACTGCTTAAAATGGTTGGAATGATTTAATAATGTAAGCTCCTTCAATCACAATTGTCACATCAATCTGTTTCCACACATGATTTTATGCTTCCATATATATGTCTAATTTTACACTCCTTCCCTGCAACTGAACATTTTAAAATCAAACAGCTGCTGCTTTGTTGAAGAGAAGTTGCCGAGTTGATCCATGGAGCCTGCAGTTGGTGTCAATGCACGCTAAATTATTATTTCATGTGCACCAGCTGCCACATCGTTGCCAAGATTCTGAATTTGGAACTATCTAGGAATCATGAATTCTGGCTCATGAAGAGTTTATGCTATGATGGATACCTGTGGAGGACCAGGCTTCACCTTCCACCAATTCATCACTTATGCTTTTTCCTTATAATTCCAGTAGTTGAAAGTTTCTTAATATTTTATTCCTACCAACTTCGGTAAATGACTCAGTTTGCAACTAAAATATATTTTTGGAGGATGGCTGGGGGAGACATTTGCAACGGAAATGATTTCCGAGTTGTGTGAGCCTTTATTCAATGAGGATGAAAACGTTATGTTGCACTGCACAAAAATTTCTCTGGTCCAATTTAGACAACAAAGAGGTAATATCATTTAGCACTTACATTTTATTACTGTTGGCAAAGCTATTTCAAACTTTAATTGAAACTATATTGGGTTGCTTCTTTCCCTGTCTTTGAGTGCATAACTGTTTTTCCCCAATTCATCTTCGGTGACTTAGATTATTAATAAGCACAATATCTAAGCCAATGCATGACTAATCATTATCTTTTCCCCTCTCTAGCTAAAATGGGATAGGGGTAACTATTGGTTCAGGTCCCTTTAAAAAGAGGAAAAAATATGCTGTGCAAATTCCAATTTTGGGTATGGTATGTGATGATTTGGGCAGCCTGAAATTTGACTACTTTATGTAAATGAACCCTGAGAGCTAGCAAGAGCCCCCTGATTGGAAAACAGCCAGGGGCCTCGGGAGCCTGACTGGAATGAATTTAAGGGAAATTGATTCAGCTACGGGGCCCAGTGTCCCCGCAGGGGATGCTGGAGTTTCTAAACTAGTTTCTGAGTAGGGTGTCCAGGGAGCTTGATTTAAGAGGGGAATTTTTGGAGGGGAGAATTAAAGGCTTTGGTGGTGATTGGGATGGGAGATGTATAGATGGGTAGCATCAAGGATAAATGCAAGGTATTTAAATGGATATCTAGGTGGATGCTGTACTTTTAACCAAAATGCCATCAACACTGGAGAAAAAGCAAAATGTAAATGAAGGAGATGCCAAGATCAAAGGTAATCACTTCACTTTTTAAGGAGGAAATAGAAGCCTAAGGAATGTTTTGAGGTATATGCACATTCAAGTAGTGGGTAAAGGAAGTAGGCCATGGTAAGGCTAATATTACACAGACTAGTGGGAAGCTGCAGCTTCATCTCATTCAGGGCACAGATCCCCTTCTCCCCATTTGCACAGACCTAAATGAAGTCACCAATATCTTCTCTTTCTCTCCCAGGTCATATCTGATCAGTAGCAAATGTGTCAGCTCAATATATATTCAAAATCTAATCTCCACTGCAACCACCCTTGTCTAAGCTAGCATCAGCTCTTGCCTAGATCATTGGTCTCATTCTTTAACTATTAGCCAGGGTAATCTATTTTTCACATGACAGCCAGAAGAATCTTTTTAATATAAAACCATTCAATAGTTTCTCATGCCTCAAAGTCATCATGTCGTTATTTTTATTTTCTACAACTCTTGCCAAATTCATTACACTCTAACCATGTTATCTGCTACCCCATAAACATAGCAAGCATACTCCCACCTCAGGGCCTTTGCACTTGCCACTAACTTTCCCTGGAATGCTCTTCCACAGATATTTTTATGGATAATTCTCTTATTTTACTTATGTATTTGTTTAGCTGTCACCTACAAGGAGGCCTTCTCTGAGCTTCCTATCTAAAATAGCACACTTGATACTCCCTACCCCTTACTTACTTGACTTATTTTTCTTTATAGTACTTACATTGTCTTTGTTCTTGTTTTTGTTTATATAATTTTATTCATACATTCACTCATTCATTCATTTTTGCTTATTTTCTGTTTTCTTTCTGCCAGAAAAATTAAAGAGGCATCAGAGTATGACAGATTAAGAAAGTTGTGATATCTTGCAGTTATGTATCTCAGAAAAACATGTTCTTATTCTTAATTCATTCCTGTGGGTGTGAACCCATTATAAATAAGTCCTTTTGATGAGGTCAATTCAGGTAAAGCATGGCCCAAATGAATTAGGGTGGATCTTAATCCTATTGTTGGAGTCCTTTATAAGCAGTATGAAATTCAGACACAGAGAGGAAATGACAAGGAGAAGCAGGAGGTCAATGGAACCTGGAGAAGCCAAGAGAGGCTGCTATATGCATTGCTATGTGACAGAAAAACCAACGAGCAAGGATCACCCACACCCAGGCCCAGAACACAACAGCATTCTGGAAGAAAACTTCACCTAAATGATCCCTTGATTTTGGACTCCTCCTAGCCTCAAAAACATAAGCCAATAAATTCCCCTTGTTTAAGCCAACCCATTGCATGGTATTTGTTTTAGCAGACACTAAAATAGTATCTTAACCTTTAGTCCACAGTTTTACTAAAAATTTGTTTATATTATCCACTTCTTACATCTGGAAGGATAAATTAAAGAAAGCAAAAGAGAACTGATTCTAGGATCACATAAAATTATTGAGGTTTTATGATGCAATTTTAGTCTCTTGCTATATCGTAGATGTGTGTTTATCATTAACAAAGAAGATCCATATAACTAACATAGGCCTAGGAAAGTCCAGAATAAAATAACAGTTCTAAAGTAGAAATTAAAGGTCAGAAGAGGCGAAGGTCAAAATCTAGGAACTGCATGTTCTGTTTCCCCAGCTCCAAAGTGGCAAAAGGAAAATCAGAAAGAATGATCCAGCATATTGAATCATTTTCTTGGAGAAATAATGGTGAGAGAAAGGGGATCAGGACAGTTCAAGGGGTCTGTGAAGGGAACAGAGAATGAACAATAAATATTTCCATTTATTTTCAAGGCAAAAGCACCATTAACTTGACAAATGGCTGGTTCATGGTTGTGCTGTGGATCACATATATTTATAGTGTCAGAAAGATGTGGTATGACAATGAGGAATAGGGTAGTTTGAAACTATGGTTAGCGAACAAAGGCAGGAAAATAAATGAAAAATTGTCTTAAAAGTTTCCAAGATAATGGGGAATAAGAACCCATAAACATTTGCCATCCCAAAAGCTCCCTAAGCTTTCAAATATCAAAATCAAAGGAGTTGAATTTATCTAAGAACAACATCAGCACCCAGGTCACTCATTTCTAGGTGAAAGTCCTAGGAGTTTAAATACATTGAGAAGACTATAACAAGTGCTTTTGATAAATACTTCCCCAGACCGAAAATGTATTTCCCTAGGCTAGAGGTTGAGAGGCAGAGGGCAGGAGATAAAGTGGATTGGAGGATCCTAGAAAGAGGCAGCCAGGCATAGTGTTAGAAACATGGCAAGATATGAGATAGAAATAACTGCAGGATATGCACAGGCAGATGGGCCATATGTCATCTTGTAAAAATGACCCGTTTCTCAGTATGAAACTGAAATAGCAAAGAAAGAGAAAAAGGGGTCCTCTGTAAGGCTTTGTTTGAGTACCAAGGAGCTACATGGACTATCCACAGCAGACTATCCCGTCTTCACTGAACCTGTACCCACAGTTCATGATACTGGCTGCTCTGTTGGTGAATGTTTGATGCGGACTTGTCTCCAGTCACTGCTGGCAGCTAGCTTAGAAAACTTCCAGAAAGGATTTTATGTTTGACTCTGTCCTGAGACTTTGTTGGGTTGCCATCTCATTAAAACTGTCTGGATACCTCGCCACCATATATAAAATGTCCAATATTACCCACAGCTCAGGAAGAGTGATGTTAAGTCCTGTACTCCCAGACAATGGTGAAGGAAGAATTTGCTTTTGGAGGAGGACTGAATAAATATCCCAGTTACCCTTTTATAGGATCAAATGCACACTAGGTTCTTCCAGAAATGCTACTGTTTATGGTCATCATTATTATTTCATTCAATGTTTGTTACTTGTCATTTGGAGAGAAAGTAATTTTAAAAATAACTCCTTAAAGTATTGTAACAGAGAAATAAATAAACCCGTTGAAGTCACGGTCAAGACTCTGATTCTCAATGGCCAGTCCTCTTCACAATGTTATGCCACTCAAGTCCTGCTTCTGGCTGACCGTTTCCTTATTATGAATCTTATATGAAAAAAAAATTTATTTTCCTGGACTTGGTTAATGCATGCATAGTATTTCTGGGAAACATTTTCTGTTCAATTGGCCAAACTTTGTTTCTTTGTATATATTTTATTCTCTTTTTGTCTTGATGAATATAATGATGATTTCATTGCCATATCTGTCACCCCAATTTCACCCCAGGATAGGTTTGTTGTTTTTTTTTTATTTCTCCCCCCTCCCTCCTTGTCTGCTCTCTGTGTCCATTTGCTGTGTGTTCTTCTGTGCCTGCTTGTATTCTCACTAGGTGACTCTGGGAACTGATCCTGGGACCTTCTGGGAGAGAAGTGATGATTCTCTTGTGCCACCTCAGCTCCCTGATTTGCTGCATCTCTTATTCTCTCTCCTCTGTGTCTTTTTTTGTTGTACCAGCTCTCTGTGTGGGCCAGCACTCCTGCGTGGGGCAGCATTCCTATGCAGGGTAGAACTCCACGCAGGCCAGAAGACCACTTTGGCCAGCATTCTGCATTGGCCAGCTTGCCACACAGGCCAGTGTGCCTTCACCAGGAGGCCCCAGGCATCAAACCCTGGATTTCCTATATGGTAGACAGGAGCCCAATTGCTTGAGCTACATCTGCTTCCCCCAGGATTGGTTTTGATGATCTCTTTGGCTTGCAGTTGTCCACTTAATCCTTTACTGGCCCAAACGTTCCTAAAGCTACAGTCTTAACTAAAGAGACAGCATTCTTCATTCATTCATCCATTCAACTAATATTTATTACATTCCTGCCTTTATGGAGCTTAGGGTCTACTAGGAAAGAAAGGTTAATTAATAAAATTAATTATTATGTAATTAAATTATTCTATAAACTAATATAAAAAATTTAAATACAAAAATCCATATAAAGGAAGGACATAATAGGGGTCTTCCATCAAGGGGAGTGATCTCATTAAAGTCTTGCCTGAGAAAGAGATGTTTGTGCTGAGATTAAAGGGAGAACGATGAGTTTATTGGACCAGAGGTAGTGAGGGGAGGGATAGAGATAGAGAATACTGTTTGAGGACTAATATTTTGTCAGGCTGTAGTATGATTTACTAGCAGTAGATAAGGGAATTTTTATACTGCTAATATTCATTAATTCATTCAGCATAGATTTACTGTGCACTTATATGCTAGATCCTTTACAATATACTTACCACACAATGGTGAGCAAATAGGTATTTCCTCAGTTGCTTGTTTAATGCAATTATTTTTTCATTTAGCCTGTAATATATTGGAGGATAGAACCATTAATAAAATAATTACAAAGTAAGTATAAAATATTGAATGCAGTGCTATAATAGATATGAGATGCTTTCACAGCATATAACAGGAGGAAAGCTTCTCTGAGAATGATATTCTTAAACTGAGAGCTGAAGGATGAGTAGGCATTAAATAAGCAAGGATGGGAGAGAGTTAATTTCAAAATGAAATAACAGAGATCAGCATCAGAAAAATAAGATGAGGATGGAGAAATAGCTAGAGGTCAAGCTGTCCAGGGCCTTATCAGTGGGATGTGTCAAAAAGCAGATGCTGTGGCAGTATTTTATTAGAATGGCAGTGTAAAAGGAACAGGTAGGGAGTCAGGGAAGGATGGGAGAACTTTCAAACCATAGTATAAATTGCATGGATGCATTTTAGACTGCTAATCAGATTGAGGAAGGCTCACCAAAGCTTTTGAGATACCTGGTACCAAAGTCCACAGACAAAGGACTACATTGTCTCCCAGGAGGAGGTGGAGGTCTCCCTTAGAACTTTGTGGAGAACAACCCCTGAAGGCGAGGCCTTGGAGCAAAAGCAGGAATGGATTTCAAAAAACAGCAGACCTCCCTCATTCTAGTACTTCGTTGTCACTGTCCTATGACATTGGGCTAAATTATCTTAATTCCTTGAGGACAGGGGCTATGTCTAGTTGACTTATCAACTGACCCCAGTATCTAGTGGTTAACATCTAGCTGTCCCTCACTACCATTTGGAGCGATCAGCAGGGACATCTGAGGGTTAGACCTACCCACTCAGCATGTTCTGAGGACCCAGCCACCCCCAGGGGAAGATCCTGAGTCACACTCTTCTTCTTAGTTGCACGAACCTGGACCTATCAGAGATGCAGCCATCTTATTCTGCTGGAGCGCGATGGAGATAATAGTAGTAGTTGTAATAATATAGATTTTTTTTTCCCTATTGGTTGCCTGGCCTTGGGAAAGTCACTTAATTCCCAGATTTCATCTATGTTACCAGGATACCTATTGTATTAGTTTCCTTTGAGTACTGCCACAAATTACCACAAACTTGATGCCTTAAACACACACACACACACACACACACACACACACACACACACAGATTTTGCCTTTATGGTTCTGGAGACCAACATTCCAAAATCAGTTTCATGGTGCTTAAGTCCTGGTGTCACCAGGGCTAGTTCTTTCTGGATGCTCTATGGGAGAATCCATTTGATTGCCTTTTCTAGCTTTTGGAGGCTGCCGCATTCCTTGGTTCTTGACCCTTTCTTGGATCATTGTGTCTCTTGTTGCATCTCTTACTACCTCTTCTGTAGTAAAACCCTCCTCTGCCTCCTTTCTCCACGGATACTTGTGATGACATTTAATGCCCCTAGATACTCCAGGATAATCTCTCCATCTAAGATCATAAACTTAATCACATTTGCAAAGTCCCTTTTGCCATCTAAAGTAACATTCATAGGTTCCAGGGATTATCTTTGGGGACCATTACTCAGCCTAGAAGGAACATGTAAAGCTTTCCTCACAGTTCCAGAGTTAAGTTCTTGGCTAGGGGCTCTGCTGCAGCTGCCCCATGGCTGCATGAGGCCCTTGTCCAATCTCACTGAAAGGCTCTGTGTCCTGGAAATATCAGGACTGGTCAGAGGACAGTGAGATCTCAAGGCTTCCCCACTACTAAATTGAGGGATCAGTATATCACCCTTTTTCTGTAGACTCAATATATACAATGAGGATGGTGCCTACAACCCTATTGAAAATTATTTTCTGTGAATCCTCCTGGTTCTCTCAGCAACGGCAGGTGGAATGGTTTCTGGGTGCCCCAAGTAGAGGCCCACTGAAGCAACATGTCCACGGACAGAGGTAGCACTATAGGCTGCGTCGCCTGAGGCCAGGCCATGGTGAGGCTCCAGTGCACAGGATGGAGCTGTAGGCTTTGCAGATGGGCAGAAAATCTAGGCCTTTTAAACTCAGGAACTTATACAGTCATGCCATGCTTTTATTGAGGTTCTAGAACATGTCAGGTCCTGACTTAGGATCTGTGGCTGTGACAGTTTTCAGAGGTGGAAGGCGATACTAGTTCCAGAAAATATAGAAAAGTAGTAAGAAAAACCTCAAAAACCAAAAGCCTCAAAAAATTGCTATAAAATTTTTATATGTTTTTCCAGATTTTGCTGGGCATAGTTTTGCATTTTTTAATATATTTTTTAAAAACTAGAAAAACAGTTAACTTTTATTGCAAAAACAGTGTTACTATAAACTCTCCCTAAACATCATTGTTAATGCTTATAATATTTATCCAGTAGATATATATTCTATTAAATGTTTCTTCTGCTTTAGCTGGTGTCCAATTTTTTATAACACCTTGCTTTACAACTTTATTCATCATTATCCTAACTTACAAAATGTCTTATTCCCCAAAGCATAAATTTTTTCCTGACTTTCAGATTACTTCCTAACCCAGTGTTCTGCCCATGCATCTTTGTTCTTTTCTGTGGTTTCTCTTTATGCTCATCCATGCAGTTCATTATTTCAGTGTTGACTTCTCCGAGCTTTAGATTCATGCATTATGTTTTTTTCTAAACATCTCCAGCCTTGATTTCCCAGTGACCCCAAACCAAACATCTTCTAAACTTAACTCATCATCTTCCTCTGTCCCATCTCACCTTCCTCTTTTTTTCCCTGTATCAGTTAGTAGCAGCGATAGATCCAGCACCCTCTTACACCCTCCCTACTTCACCCTTCCCTTGACTAGTAAATAACCAAATTTTGCTGATAAACTCTGCTACTTTTCAAATCTTTCATCTCATTCCTCACCCCAAATCTGGTAGTTCAGGCTGCGTCAGCTCTCATCTAAACTGTTTGGTTGCCTCCTGACCCCATTCAGGCATCATCTCTTGCAGGAAATCCACTCTAGGTGCCATTTTGGGAGAAATACCTGCCCTCCATGGTCTGCATAGCCTTTAATCTATATCTTTACACTTTATCATTTTACTGAAATTATTTGTTTAAGTGTATGTTTCTCTGTAGAAGTCAGAAATCTTTTGTGTGCAAGTGACAGAGATCCAACCCATTTCAGCAAGGGGAAAATATTCATTTTCTCACATAAACAGGAAAATTCAGAATGTACATAGAGCTTCAGGTCTGACTGGATTCAGAGAATCAAATCAGGTCCTTAAGATTTGATGTTATTCTATCTCTCAGTTTCGCTTATCCTTCTTTGGCTTAATTCCTCCGGGTGAGCTGGTCCTTTTCCATAGGGAGCACGACAGCCACGAGTGGCTCAGACTCACACTCCCCAACTGAGGAATCCAAAGCAAAGATATTTCTTCTCCCAATAGTCATACATCAATCTCCAGTAATGCTTTTACAAGGTTTGTATGCCAGTCCCTTAACCAAAGGCTGTGTGGCCAAAGGATGAATTTTATGATGGGCCAGGCAGGGACATGAACCCACCTCTGTGGTGAGAAAGTGGTGATTGGCAGTGCACCGTCACAACACAGGTGAGGGCAGCGTTCCGCAGGGACCAGGGGAACAGCTGGGGAGATGTCCTGGGCACACAGCTGCTGGAGTCCTCACTGCCCTCCACACTCTCCCAGTAGACTAGAAGTGCCTTTGATCAGGGCCTGTACCTTTTAAATAAATTTTCAATTACACAAGTAATACATTGTGTGTTAGTCAGCATTCTTCAGAGAAACAGGGCAGGATATATATGGTGTTTTAGTTTGCTAAATGCTGCCAAACAACATAGCAGAAATGAGTTGGCTTTTACAATGGAATTTATTAACTTAATGAGCTTACAGTTCTGAGGCCGTGAAAGTGGCCACATCAAGGCATCATCAGAGACGCTTTCTCACTGCAGCTGTGGCTAATCAGATACGTGGCAGGGCTCAGTAGTGGCCTCTGCTCATCACGTCCTTCTCCTCTAGGCCTCGTTTCTTTCAGCTTCTGGCTTCAGTGACTTCTCTCAGCTTCTAGGAGAATAATAAACAAAAAACAGACAAACAAGAAAATTCTTTACCTCTCAATCTCTCCATGCTTCCCCCTGCTGTACATAGCTGCTATTTCTGGCTATTCTTGCACAATTATTTATTTATTTGTTAAGTTTTATTGAGCTATATTCACAGGCCATAAAATCTATCCAAAGCGTGTAATCAATGACTTTTAGTATAATCACAATGTTGTTCATTCATCACCACAAAAATTTTAGAACAACTTCATTACTCAAAAAAGAAAAACTCTACACCCCTTAGCATACATTTTTATGATATTCTCTTATGCACACAGTTTTTTTAAAAAAGTTGAAACAATTTGAAAGTCACAGAAATATAGAGATGATACAATTTACTTTTTTCTGAGACATTTGAAAGCAAGTTGTTGACATCATGTCTTCTCTCTGAACACTTTATTTGGATTTCTTATATATTCCACATGCTTCTATATAATCATAATTCAGTCATAAAATTTATGACATTAACATTAAGCTATTGCTATTAATCTTTAGATTTCATTCATATTTTGCCAGTTGGCCAATAATGTTATTCTAGAAAGAGGATTGCATTATATCTTGCACTTAGTTGTCATGTCTCTTTAGCATTCAGACTGGAATAGTTCTTTCTTTTCTTGACTTTTATGATCTTATCTTTTTTGGAGATTGCCGACAAGTTATTTGTAAACAGTACCTAAGTTTGGGTTTATCTGATTTCCTTCTGACTAGATTTAGGTTATTAATCTTTGACAGGAATATCAAGAAGTGGTTTGTATTATTTATATTATTTTCTTGTGTATTTTGAGTATTGATCTGTTGTTTATTAACTCTGAAAATAATGTATCTCTAATTTTGTTTTTTTAATTTTAGAAAAACTTAAAAAATGTACAAATGCAGAAAGTGGCTATTACCCCACTACAGTAATTCTCAACTATGGGCAATATTATTTCATCGCTACCTATGTTTTCTCTCCACTTCCCCCAATGTATTATTTTGAAGCAAAACACAAACTTCATATTTATTTGTAAATACTTCAAAATGTAACTCTATAACAAAGGACTCTTTTTTAAACATAAACAAAATAACATTATCAACCAAAAAATAACAATTTCTTAATAGTGCCCAATGTTTACACCTGCCTGATTTTTTCTGAATTTTTTTTCAGGTGGTTTGTTTGAATCAGGATCCAAAGTCCTCCCAATACATTTAGTTGATATTTCTTAAATCTGTTTTAATGTATAAGTTTCCCTTTACTATTTCTCTTTCTCCTAACAGTTTATATGTGGAAGAATCCTTGTTGTTTGTTTTGTATTTTGCATTTGGCTGATTGCATCTCTGTGATGTCATTTTTTAAAAAAGCTAAATTCATGACACAAAACATTACATTAAAAAACATAAAAGGTTTCCATATACCTCCCCCCCAACCCCTCCCCCCCCGCCCCACTACTCCCACATCAACATCCCCTGTCATCAGTGAGGCACCTTCATTGCGTTTGGTGAATACATCCTGGAGCACTGCCACACTACATGGACCATAGTTTACCTTGTAGTTCACACTCTCCCCATTCCATCCAGTGGGTTATGGCAGGATATATAACGTCCTGCATCTGTCCCTGCAATATCATTCAGGACAACTCCAAGTCCCAAAAATACCTCATATCACAACATTTCCTCCCTCTCCCTGCCCTCAGCAACTGTACTGGCCACCATCTCCACATCAATGATACAATTTCCTCCATTGCTAGAGTCACAACAGTCCTATAGTAGAATACTATTCTACTCCAATCCATATTGTATTCCTCCATCCTGTGAACCCTGGAATTGTGATGTCCACTCCCCCTCTAAACTGAGCGGGGGTTTAGATCACACATGGCTGTTGAATGTGATTCTCCTGCTTGCAGTTGTAGACCCTTTCGGTTTCCCTTTCCAAAGTAGGGCCCACTGGCAAGGCAATGAACTCCAGAGCCATCTGTCAGTACCATTGAACCTGTGTGTCTCCTTAGCCTTCAGGAGCACTAGTACTGGGGTTGTATCTACTTTGGCTATCTCTGGGATCCTGCTGAGACATGTGTAAGCACAACCCCTCTGATGACCTCCTGACTCATTTTGAAGTCTCTTAGCCAAATAAACTCATTTGTCTTTACCATTTCCCCCTTTTATTCAAGGTCTTTTTCTAGTTGCATCACCAGCTGGTGATGGTAGTAATCCGTCAGTGCCAGGCTCATCCCTGGGAGTCATGTTCCATACTGGGGGCGGGAGGGTGGGGAAGGTAATGCATTTACATGCCGATTTAGGCTTATAGAGTGGCCACATTTGAGCAACATGGAGGCACTCAGGAAGTAACTCTTAGGCACCCTGAAGCTCTAGGCATAGTTGAAATTTCAAGCACACAGACTCATAAGCATAGTCATCACTATTAAGGGCCCATCATTGGACCATCCTTCTTCATTGGTCTTTGTCCTTGTACTTGGGGTATTGTTGCTGTCCCATCAGGGAATGCAACAGAGCTCCCAAAGATGGGAACTCAGCATTCCTTCAGTTGTCATGTGTACTTTATCCACTATGACAATACCCAATGAACATCTGAACAGATCTATGTACCCTATATGCATACCCTGGAAAACTCCCTCCCACCCATGAATCCCCCATCAATGACATACCACACTAGTGCTCCTTCCCTGCCATAGTTGAACCCCTCTGTGATCCAAAACTTCTTAAAAAATGAAGCCTAATATATTGCCAAATTCAATTAATAGGAAAATGAAATGGTATTGACAGGTTTAAAGATTTGAAATAGAATAATAATAATTTAGAAAAACTAAAATAAAAATAATAAATTGGGGTATTAAAAAATGAAAAATATCATAAAACTTTGTTTTGATGTTTTGCCTTTCATCACAGTAATAGGTGTTTGCAATCTCTTCCATTTCTTCCTCCATGTCTACATCCATTTTTTTTTATTTTTAATTTTGTCTTCTAAAAACATTTAGATCATTGTAAAATCACATATACAATGTAGAGAACTCCCAACATCAAACTCTTTTTCCCCTTCCCCAGCAATGATCTTTTTACATGTGGATGTTATATTTGCTACAGCTGATGTACAGATGATGAAATATAGCTACTAACTATTGTTCCATTATGGCCTACATTATGGTTTATATTTTAGACTGTACACTTTTCTAAATTTTTGGTTACATTATAGTTTACATCATGGTTTACATTTTAGACTATAAACTTGTATAAATTTTTGGTGAAATTTAACATGGCTTATATCCATCATTGCACAATCTTGTGGAACACGTCCATTGCTCCCCAATTACCCCTTCTTCTGTTTATTCTGTTCCTTTCTCCCCCACCCTCAGGGCCCACAATGACAACCAAGCCTCACTGCCTGAAGGACAAGATTCTTAGATACTTACTTCTGAGTTTGTATACCCTGTAGACTGATAGTTAAATCTAGAGACTAGAGATGAGATTCAAGTAAAATTTTTCTGGCAAAGGTGACTTTTCTCTTAACCTTCTTTATGTTACCTTTTTATACATGGGAGTTTTATATTTTGCTGTATTCAAATCCATCAGTATTTTCTTCTTTTATCCCACTTTTGTTCACAGTATGTAATTTGTACCTATGCATCTCAATGTAGTGGTTAAATGTATTTGGACTTTAGACTGCCTGAGTTTCTTAAAAACTCAATTACAATGAATATTATTAAGTTCTTACAACATACCAGTCTCTGGCCTAATCTTTGTTTACTTGGTTTTTATTTTGTTGTTTTATTTTGTTTTATTTTGGTTGTTTTATATTTTATTTATTTTCCATTTTAATACTTCCAGCCTTTTTGAGTTCTTGTATTTTAGATATACTTTTTGTAGCTACTTTTATTTTTTATTTTTTTACAGTCTGGAGATCTCTGTTTTTTTAAGTGGAGCATTTAGGCCATTTCCACCTGATAAAATTAATGATATATTTGGAATATTGTAGAAAATGAGGTTAGAAAATTCAATTAAAACAAAGGTCAGTGGACTCTTCTCTATATGAAATGGAGTAAAGGGAAGTTGTCTATACTGATACTAGTATCAGTATAGAGGGGAGACATTATTTAAGGATGATAACAAATAAGGAAATAAGGACACTATTACAGCAATCCAGATAACAGTGAGGGCTTCAACCAGAGCAAAGATAGTGGGACTAGAAATTAGTGGATGGGTATTACATTTGAAAGTGAGATTTAAAAGAACTTGAAAAAATTAAATGTATAGGCTGAGGAAGGGAAGAGCTTTCTCATATGTTTTTAGACTTTGTAACTTTTAAACATTTGCAGTCATTCATTGAGATAAGAAATACAGGTAGAAAAGCAGACTTTTGGCAAAAGAAGTGTGACAGTTGAATTTGGTGGATTCCAAAAAGAGATTTTGTTTTTCAACTAATCCATTGTGTGGATGTGATGCCCTTTGATTGCATTAAACTCAGTTAATGGGCCTTTGATTAGATCACTTGATTAGATTGCTTTAGGGCTTTCAATTGGGCTACATCAGTGAGGCATGACAAAGAATAGGTCTGAGCCCTCTTGCTGGCCTTATGTAAATAGAGACACAATGACACAGAAAAAGGAAGCTGCCATTTTAATCCTGCCATGTGAGAGAAAGGAGAAAGTGGAGAGATAGAGGACTCCAGGTTCACCTCCTGCTGCAGAAATGTGGAGAAGCCCCAAGAAGCTGAAAGAGGTCCCAGAGTCTGGAATCAGCAGAGCCCAAAGACATGGAAAGAGATCCCTGAAGAGTTGGGCCCACAAGGCAGTTCAAGGCTGCAGAGATGAGCCCTTCCATATGTCTGATGCCATGTGGCAGGATGTCAGGACCACCAGAGTTGACTTTGATGAGAAAGCATCTATGATTTGGACATTTTGTGACCTTGCAACTGTGAGGTTTTAACTCAAATAAAATTAGTATAAAAGCCAATACATTTCTGGTACTTTGCATTGGCAGCCTTTTGGCAAACTAAGACAGGAGTAATAAGTATGATTTGGATATGCTGAATTTGAATGCCCCACACATAATCTAGGAAAAGATGCTCAAGAAGAGTTCAGCATTTAAATATAGAGTTCATGAGTTAGGGTAGAATAGGAAATATCTCTTAAGGAGTCACCAACAAATAGGTGATAGTTGAGTTTATATGAATAAAAAATAAGAAAATGTATATACAGAAAAAAAAGAAGAGGGCCAAGAAGAAAATTCTAGGAATAATAATTTATTGAAAGATGCATAGAGTAGACTGAAAAGAAATATACTGGGAGATTTTTAAAATCTGATAATGTAGTGTAGTGTGTAGTGTGATGGAAATCAGGATAGAATATATATCCAAGAGCAGGATTAAGTGACTGTCAGAAACCTCAGTGTTCTCATAAATTAAATTATGAAAAGAGACCAACTATGATGTTTGAGAAATCTGGAAATAATTTGCAATCCTTACCAAGAATGGTTTCAAGAGGTTCTTGATGAGGAAAAAAGAAAATTGCCTTAAAATTTTGACCCCAGATCATAGAGGTCAGGACTAATTTCTGCAGATTGGTTAAGGCAATATTTAGCCATTATATTTGTTTACTTCTTCCAAATGAGGATACTAAAAAATTCCCATCAACCATGACAGTCACTAGGGTGTTGCTATGTTCTAGAAATGGAAGCAGTATGTCATCACCTAGAGTCCTTTCATTCTTCTTAAACCCCACTATCACAATGCCTAAGCACTGTCATAGTAAATATTCATTTGCTCAAAAAACATTTACTGAACATCAACTCTAGACCATGTATTGGGAACACAACAATGGATAAAACTTGGTTCCTCCATATGCACCTTTATTTGTCAGTGGAGGAGATAGATGGCAACACATCAGGAAATGTATTTTTCATTCTCTAATAACATAGCCTAGTAGGTAGGAAGCAAAGATTTATTATTAAAGAGCAATATACATTATTTCAGAGTTTACTTCCTTTAGAACAAGTATGATGATGTCTCTTTCTTCTCTGTAATTGAATACGAATAGTGGAAAGTATGCCTTTCCATGCAAAAATACCTATATAAAATCAAAGTGATCTATTGCAAGATAAACTCCTTTACTGAAAATTCAATACCCACCTCATATCTTCTCTGCAATAATTGGTAGATGCTAAATTATTTTTAGTGCAGGATTATAAAGAGGTAATGAAATGATTTTCCATTCTCTGTCTATACAAAACCAATAAAATAATTTAAGTATAAATATTTTATTACTTTTTTTCTACAGCAAATATACACTCCAATTTCTCTTTTCTGCACCTGTGTCAGACACTGCTAGTCAATTATGACCTCCTTTCTCTCTAGTTACAAATATGGGCAGAATCTTTTTCAACCCAGCACTACAAATCAATTAGCATTTGCACATGAAGTGAAACATATTTTCTATCCTTTACCTACATAGGGTAGCATCTGTTAAAATATAATATGAATGGCCTAATCAATCAGTCATTTTAGACAAGACCTCTTATATATGTACCTGTCTAACTACAGATCTATAAAAATATAGCTAGCAATTATTGATAGTTTACTATATATTAAGTACCATTTAAGTGATTTTCTTATAAATAACACATTTAAATTTCACAATACTATGAAGTATATACATTATTATAGGCATTTTGTAGGTATGGGAACTGAGGCACAGAGAGATCAAATAACTTATGTATGGGCCACACATTTGGTAAATGGGAGACCTGGAATTCAGACCAAGGGAGTCTCATTCTTGAGCCAATGCAGTTAACCATTACCCAATCAGAAACCATGTAAAAAATATGTCTGAAATTATTTTATCCAGACAATCAAGAGAAAACCGTTACTGAAGCTCTAGTTTGTGCTAAGGCATTGCATATTTCTGTAGGAAGTATTACTGGAAGATAAGCCACATGGTAAAACATTCCCACAGAACAGGAGTCTTCAGGGCATTGATCTGGAGAGAGCTGGACAAAGAGATAAATTGCTCAAGGGAACATAGAAATCAGCAAGGAAATAGAACAAGGAGAAAAAAGTGTCAAAGAGAAAACTTAACACACACACAGAAACAACAGCTAAATAAAACCCTAGAGTAGAGAAAGAAGATAATCAACTGAATAAACCCATCAATACAAAAAGATGACCAGACAGCAACAAAAAATTACAAACCATACCAAGAAACAGGAAGACAGGCCTAGTCCAATGAACCAGCTAAAAACCAGGAAGAGAAGCAGAAGATCGAACAACTAATCAAAGCTGTCCAAACAAATCTCATGGACCAAATTAATGAAGTAAAGGAAGAGATTAAGGTTATTAAAAAGATACTGGGAGAACATACTGAAGAAATTGGTAAATATACATAAAGAGATAACAGATATGATGGTGATGAATGCAACAATCCAAGAAATAAAAAACACCCTGGATGACATAATAGCAGATTTGAACAGACAGAGGAAAGAATTAGTGATGTGAAAGACAGCATATCTGAAATCAAAGAGTAGAACATATAGATAGAAAGAGAAAAAATCCAGCAGGGACTTAGGGATTTGAATGCCAACACAAAATGCACAAACATAAGTATTATGGCACCCCAGAGGGAGAGGAGAAGGGAAAGGATACAGAAAGAGTGTTGGAGGAAATAATGGCTGAAAACTTCCCAATCCTATTGAGGGATATAGATATACATGTCCAGGAAATTCAGCACACCCCAAACAGTATAAATCTCAATGGGCCTACTCCAAGACATATATTGTCAAACTGTCCAATATTCAAGACAAAGAGAAAATACTGAAGGCAGCAAGAGAAAAGAGAACCATTACATACAAAGGAGGCTCAGTAAGATTAAGTGCTGGTCTGTCATCTGAAACCATGGAGCAAAGAAGGCAAAAGTATGACAGACGTAGTTAAGGTACTAAATGAATAAGAAAAATTCCAGCCAAGATTTCTCTATTCAGAAAAGCTGGCATTCAAAAATGATGGAGAGTTCAAAATATTCACAGATAACCAGAAATTAAGAGAATATGCCACTAAGAAATCTGCCTTTCAAGAAATACTAAAGGGAGTTCTGCAGATTGAAGGGCACAGAGATATGGAAGTTAAATAATATACTCTTAGACAAGCAGTGGGTCAAGGAGGAAATTTCAAAAGAAATTAGTAACCACCTTGAAATGAATGAAAATGACAGCATAACATATCAAAACCTATGGGATGTGGCACTGAGAAGAAATTCATAGCCACAAATGCATATATCAAAGAAGGAGGAAGAGCTAAAATCAAAGAACTAACTTCACAGCTGAAGGAATTAGAAAAAGAAAAACAAACCAACCCCAAAGAAAGTAGAAAGAAAAAAATAACAAAGATTAAAGCAGAACTAAATGAAATAGAAGAAAGCACTAGAAAAAATAAGCAAAACCAAAAGCTTGTTCTTCAAGAAGATTAAAAAAAATCGACAAACCCACAGCTAGAGTAACAAAGGAAAAAAGAGGAAGATGTAAACACACAAAATAAGAAATGAGGAAGAGGTTATCACCACTGACCCCACAGAAATAAAAAATAAAAAATAATAGGATACTTTCAAAAATTATATGACAACAAGAAGGAAAATTTAGAGAAAATGGACAAATTCCTAGAAACTCACAAGCAGCCTAAATTGATGAAAAAATAAATTCATGAATTCAAGAGAACAATCAGAAGTAAAGAGATAGAATCCATCATTAAAACCCTTCCAACTAAGAAGAGCCCATGGCCAGATGGCTTCATGGGTGAATTCTACCAAACATTCCGGAAAGATCTAATACCAATCCTGCTTAAACTCTTCCAAAAAAATAGAAGCAGAAGGAACATTGCCTAACTCATTCTATGATGCCAACATTACCCTAATATGAAAGCCAAACAAAGATGCCACAAGAAGGAAAATTACAGACCAGTCTCTCTAAGGACCTAGATGCTAAAATCCTCAACAAAATACTTGCTAATCATATTCAGCAAAACATCAAATGAATTGCGCATCATGACCAAATGGGTTTCATCCTGGGTATGCAAGGATGGTTCAACATAAGAAAATCAATTAATGCAATACACCACACAAATAGATTGAAAGAAAAAAATCACATGATCATCGCTATAGATGCAGAAAAAGCATTTGACAAAATGCAGCACACTTTCCTAATAAAAACACTGCAAAAGATAGGAATAGAAGGAAAATTTCTGAACATGATAATGGATATATACGAAAAACCCACAGTTAACATCATGTACAATGGTGAAATCCTAAAAGCTTTCCTAAGATCAGGAACAAGACAAGCATGCCCACTATCATTGCTTCTATTTAACATTGTGTTAGAAGTACTTGCTCAAGCACTGGGGCAAGAAAAAGATATAAGAAGTATCCAAATTGGAAAGGAAGAAGGAATAATTTCAGTTTGCACATGACATGATCCTATTCATAACAGCCCTGAGAAATCTACAAGAAAGCTTCTAGAACTTATAAATGAGTTCACTAAATCACAGGAAGCTGGAGAGGTTGGCAAGAGAGTTACCTGTGCAGGTCCAGGAAAGCTGGGACTTCATCCTCAAGGCACTAATGAGTCATGGAAACACTTAAGCCAGTGAGTGATAGGACAAGAAATGCATTACTGAGAATTGCATTACTCTGACAAAGGGGCAACAAAGCAAGGGACTTGGGACAAAGAAGATAGACTGGGAAGACACAGGGACAAGGCAGGAAGCCCTACAGAACTGGAGTTCTGCAGTCAGAGCAGCTCCAACTGCCTAGTGGGCTTGGGTGCCTGAGCCCCAGAGCTGAGAGTCAGCGGTTCAAACTTGCAAGACTTGAGGGTGCTGAGGCAGGCAGCCCTCCCCTGAGGCTAGGGCCAAAGGCAAGAGTACCTTTAAGCCCTCACTGGACAGTTTGGTGGTCTTGTTGAATAACAGATGACTGTATATATGTGAGGATCTATATCAGAACTCTCAGTTCAATTCCATTGATCAGTCTGTCCTTTCTTGTGCCAATGCCATGCAGTTCTGACCACTGTATCTTTGTAGTATGTTTTAAAGTCAGGTGGTGTGAGTCCTCCAATTCCATTTTTCTTTTTCAATGTCTTTGGCTATTCAGGACCTCTTGCCTTTCCAAATAAATTTCATAGTTAGTTTTTCCAATTAAGTAAAAAATGCTGTGTTGATTTTTATTGGGACTGCATTAAAAAATCTATAGATTAGTTTGGGTAGGATAGACATCTTAATGATATTTAGTCTTCCTATCCATGAACAGGGAGCATTTTTCCATTTATTTAAGTCTTCTTTGATTTCCTTTAACAGTGTTGTGTAGTTTTCTTTGTATAAGTCATTTACATCTTCAGTTAAATTTATTCCTAGATATTTGATTTTTTTTAGTTACTATCGTAAATGGTACTTCTTGATTTCTTCCTCAGCTAGCTCATTAATGGTGAACAGAAATGGTACTGATTTTTGCACATTGATCTTATAATCTGTGATTTAGTGAACTCATTTGTAAGTTCTAGAAGCTATCTTGTAGATTTCTCAGGGCTTTTATGTATAGGAGAAATGGGAACCCTCTCATCCACTGCTGGTGGAAATGTGGAATGGTCTAGACATTGTGGAAGACAGTTTGGCAGTTCCTCAAAAAAACTAACTATAGATCTGTGATATGACACAGCAATTCCACTGCTGAGTGTATACTGGAAGAATTGAAAGCAAGGACACAAACAGATATAAGCACACCAATGTTCAGAGCAGCATTATTCACTATTGCCAAAAGCTGGATTCAAACCAAATGCCCATTACCTGATGAATGGATAAACAAAACGTGGTATATATACATACAATGTAATATTAATCAGCTGTTAGAAGGAATACAATAATAATACATGAGATAATTGGATGAGTCTTGAGGACCTTACGTTGAATGAAGCAAGCTAGACATTGAAGGACAAATATTACATCACCTTTCTGATATGAATCAAGACACTTCAGAGAGATAGAACCTGGAAGATAGGTTCATAGGAAATAGAAAGGGAGAATTGGTTGTGACTCAGGGCCCATAAGGGCAAAATCTATGATAAGGTAGAAGTGAGTAGTTGTGCAGTGAAGGGATATGACAGGGATGTAGTGGTATTATTGGGTTGGGCAGTGCAAGCTTGACAGGGAGTAGGGGGGGACAAGGGGTTGGACAGTCCATGGAACTGGGAGGAGGGTTGGGGGAGGGAGCAGGTGAACACCAGTGATTGATGGTTACATGGTTGAAACTACAATGTTGACAAAACTTTTAGCAATATGAAAAGGAAGGGTTACTGGTTTATGGTATTGGATGGGGGGGTGGTGGCATTTGGGACAGGGTGTACTTGGGGAAGTCATCTAGAGAATGTACGAGAGATCATTTTGTCATAGTGTGTTGTATCAGTGGGGGGAGACCAACATAATCAGTGGGAAGGAATTGGACTCTCATACTGGGGAGACCTGATATGTTCTGAAACAGAGGGGATGGTGTTTCTCAAGAGCATGGGCAGTTTCTAATAGGGAAGGACAGACTACTGTGTCAAGCCCTCAGTGTTGTTTCAAGTATTTATGAATCTTGTCCTTCAAGGAGTGAAACCTGGTGGTCACTGTTGCCCCATGGAGACAGGGTAGGAGGAATAGAATAGATAAAAGAGGGGGTATTTAATGTGCAATAGAAGTGTTCTGCATGATTTTGCAATGGTGGATACAGGCCATGTTAAATTTCATCAAAATTTCATAAAAATGCATGGTATAAAATGTAAACCATAACGTAAACCATTGACCATGGTTAGTAGCTATGTTTCAATATTTATCAGTTGTAAGAAATGTGCCATCCACATATAAAAACATTACATTAATGTTATTAAACATTAATAGGGAAGGGAAAAAATGTGGAGGATGTTGGGTACATGGGAGTCCCCTATATTCTGTATGTGACTTTACTGTGACCTAAAACTTCTTTGAAGACAAAATGGAAAAAAGTAAGACACTGGGGAAGAAATGGAGGAAAATGCCACTGTATAGACAGGACAACAAATATTACAGTAATGAGAGGCAAAATTCCTTCACTTTCCTTCATAATCTACTGTGCTGGATCTTTAGGACATCCAAATGAACAGTGGACCTTGCATAGTGACAAAAAAGAAAAATGGAGTCAGTTCAAATAGATGAGGTAATTACTGTGTCACAATCACATTATTATGCATAAAATATCAAGGAAAAATGAATTCTTTGGAATATTCCACTATAACAACTAGAGTTTTTTACCTCTTGAAAACCAAGAATCAGGGTAATTGCTACTTTACATTATCTGTTGAATATCCATTACATGCTAAACACTCTATTAGGCTCTTTCTAAGTGGCTTGCCCTCCAAGAACTTACCTTTCAGGCAAAATCAGCTTGCAGAAAGTTTAAGCAGTGTAAGAACGAACTGAGTCGAGGTGGCCTGGAGAAAATGATTACTACTGCTTTTAAAATCATAAAATAGAGCATGGGAGGGGGTGTAGTCTGTGTCATGGAGAGTAAAGGGGGAAATTCAGATTTGTGTAAGAGGGAGAATTCCTAAAGGCACTAGGGGGCACAAGCCCAGGAAGAAACACAGGCTTAGAAAAGACAGAGAGGGCCCTATACTTTGCATGTGTCTCAGGCTGATCATCTAGATAGGAGAGCTAAACTCTGATGGAGAGCACAAGCCAATAGAGAGCCAATACACAAAGATTGCCAAGTGATTTTGTGCTGTCAAAAGTGTTTTTATGCTGGTTTGTTTGCTTTTGTTAGCTCCTGGCACTCGAGGAAACCTCTCTCATATCACTAGCGGGATACTTATTTAAGGTATACAGTCCAGGGATTAAATCCAAGAATTAACACATTAAAAAATTTAAATTATACAGTATGCAACAAAAGATTACCAAATAAAGAAACAGGAATAGACTGCCCATCCAGAGGAAAAAGATAAAAATTCAGAAATGTTCAGTGAAGAGGATCAAACTTTAGACATACCAGACAAAGAACTTTTTAAAAAATGATCTTAAATATGCTTAAGGTGACAAAGGAATACATGGAGAGAAAATTAAAAAATATCAGGAAAATAATAAATGAATAATATGGACATCTCAATAAAAAGAAAAAAATTTAAAAAGGAACTTAACAGAAATTGGAATTGAAGACTACAATAACTGAACAATTAACAGTTCCCTAGAGGGTTTTGCTACCACATTGCAGTTGGCAGAAGAAAGAATCAGTGAACATGAAGACAATATGCCTAAAATGTTCAGGCTGAGGAACAGAAATAAAAAGTATAAAACAATGTGAAAAAAGCCTAAAAGACCAGTGGGACACCATCAGGCAAACCAATACACATATTATGGGAGTCACATAAGGAGAAGAAAGAGAGAATGAGAGAAAGGGGTAAAAGGAATATTCAAATAAATAATAGCAGAAAACTTCCCAAATTAAAAAAAAGACATGAATATACACTTTAAATAAAATATTGGGAAACCACATATCTGATAAAAGTTTAATACCCAGAATATATATAGAAATCCTACAATCCAACAACAAAAAAGGCAAAGAACTCAATTTAAAAATGAGCAAAATCTTTAATAAATATTTCTCCAAAAATGATCTATAAATGACCCAAAAACACATGAAAAGATGCTCAACATCATTAGCCAATGGAGAAATGCAAACCAAAACCACAATGAGAACCATTTTGTATCCGCTAGAATGTCTAATAAAAAATGAAAATTACAAGTGTTGGTCAGGATGTGGTGAAATAGAAACAATCTTTCATTGTTGATGGGAATGTAAAATGGTCAGCCATTGTGGAAAACAGTTTGGCAGTTCCTTCAAAAGTTAAGTATTGAATTACCATATGACCTGGCAATCCCATTTCTAGGTATAAACCCAAAAGAATTGAAAGCAATTACTAAAACAGGTATTTGCACATCAGTGTTCATAGGTACATTATTTACAATTGCCAAAAGATGGAAGCAACCTAAGAGTCTATCAACAGATGAATGGATAAACAGTATGTGGCACATACATATAATGGAATATAATTCAGCCATAAAAGGACGATTAAGAGGAAATTGACAAATGCCTTAAAAACAGAAATTACCAATAAATGAACCAATAAAAAACAGAAAAAAAGAAACCTGAATATCCCTATATCAACTAAAGAAATTGAATTTATAGTCAAAACTTTCCCACAAAGATAATTTCAGGGAGTGATAGCTTCACTGGTGATTCCAACAAACATTTAATGAAGACAAAATTCTTTCAGAAAATGTGGACTGTTTATCGACATATTTTATGAAGTAAGTATTATCCTGATACTAAAACCAGATAAGATATCATACACAAGAAGGATACAAAATACCAATATCCCTCATGAAGACAGATGCAAAATCCTTAAATATTAACATATAAAATTCATCAATATATAAGAATAAATACATGTCAAGTAAAGTTTAAGTTAGAAAGCTAGATTGTTTTAGCATCCAAAATTGATCAATATAATCACCATATGATAGAATAAAAAAGAAATATAATACAGTCATATCAATAGATAAAATTCCAGTCCTGCATAATTAAAAAATTCATGCATATAAATATGCTGCCAAATCTCCATCTCCTAGAAATTCATAAAAAATACACCTTACTTATGCCTATTTATTTTGTTTTAAGCAATGCTATGAGTTGCATATGTATTAAGGACCAACCATCACAGTCAATTCAGTGGGATCTTTGGACAGAGAAAAAGCACAATGTTCTAACTGCCATCTGGAACAAGAAACATTTTATTGCTGCTGTCTGCAGCTCCTAAATAAAGGAATTTATAGCTTTTCTTGAACCAGATTGATTTAATTAGTAGTTGTGGTTAGCAGAGTGGGTAGACTAAGTAAGGAAGATAGAAGTATCATGGATGGTCCTTTCTTAACAGACAATAATATAGAATTTAACCCTGTCTAAAAATCAGATTTGATACAGAATATCAAGATCTTTATTCAGCTGATGAGAAAGCAAACCACCTTTCACAGTCATTATTCTTTTATTATAATTTTGGACCCTTACATGAATTAAAGTATCTTTCAATTGTAAGGAAAATAATTCAAACCCAATTTGTTTATTCAAAGAAGTGAAATGTTTATAAAGGATATAGAGGCATATTAGGAAATCTAAAGGAAATTTAAAGTAGTCAACATGAAAATGGCAGAAATCATGGAAGTTTCAGGAGTCCCTAGGAGTAAGTGCTCATGAACCATCTTTTAAGGTAGGAAATTATTGTCTCCCATTCACTGTATCCATTCCACATTCTTGGCCAACAGCTAATGATTGGCTCAATATTTGTTAGAAATCTGCTCGAAATCACTTAGAGATAGGATTCCATAACACAAACAGAGCCATAGATCATCTTGCCCTCCAATTTTATTGATACATAACATCAACAAAAAAAAATGCCAATTCTTGTTTGATGACTGACTCTCAGCCAAAACAAACAATATTTCAGGGTTCAATGTCACAGTCAAGATCATTAGCCAATGGACCTAAAGATCAAAATGCACTTACAATAAATGTCTTTGGCCACTGTTACTAAACAAAAAACTCCATAGCTCATATTGGCAACAAACTTTTCCTTCTCTATATCTATTTTTCATAGTTTAGACACAAAATCTCTCAGGACCTCAAAAGCAGAGGATAGCTGTAGCACACATTTAAATCTCTTTCAAATCAACAAATAATTAAGCACAACCCAATAAACTTGAGAGTAAAAAAGAAATTCAGTAAACCAAGGAAAGGAAACAATACTGTTAACCCAAAGGAGGCATTTCATGAATGCCAGTTGACTCCAAAAAATTAGTTATTGGTAGCTTTCCATTTATAAGATATTATACACTCCAAAATTGGAGATTATGATAACCATATTTAAAATAATAGAAATATGTAACTCAAAAAGATAACATAAATAAATTTTCTCATGTTATAGATAAGAAGGCAATCTCAGGGAAAAGAAGTGATTTTTCTAAGGCTAAAGACATTTCTATTGCCACAAGAAGACTCCAGTTCAGAATTCCTGACCCTAAATTCAGGGCTCTTTGAACTAGACTAAAATGGTATTGCAGTATTCTAAAAGATTGCTACTGCGTTTTTTGTTGGAATCTTTTTGTAATAATATTTGCAATTATTCTATTGGAAAGACATCTGGATGCTTTCTATAAAAGACTGATTTTTCACAAAACTGATTCTATACTTTTAAGGTGAGTATTTGCCAAGAAAAGTTAAAATTTTCAGTGATATCATTTTGGTTATTTTCAGGATATTTTATAAATCTAAGCATCGTGACTAAGCTTATTGACCTGAGATTTTAATTAATAATTAATATTCTTTTTTCTGATGACTTCTGAGTATATAGTTGGATTTAGCCAAAGTTCCTTTAATAATTTTAATTCAAATGCATATAAACCATGACATTGGAGTTGACTATTTTTGACCTGGGAGATATAATGTTAAGTAATTTATAGTTTCTACTTTTGTGGCATTCCTAAGATAGATAATTGGAGGTAAAGACATTAAAATAATTATAATGTAATGTAATAAGTGGCATAGCATGGAGAAGGATCAAAGTGTGAGGAGAACACAGAATACTTGTCACAGAGAGTGCATATTTGAAAGATTATACTTTATTCAAGGATTTAAAAATCTGGGGGGCTTTGGTATTATTCTTTTCTATGGGAGAAACTTCCTACTGTGACTATGGTTTGCATGATTATATTTAGGAAGAAAGTTATTAAATAACATGAGACACTGTACTTTCTTGAAGGAAAGACATGAATTTTTCCCTCTATTCCTAATGTGTCAACAACACAGAAAATTTCAAGTTTTATAAAAGTGGTACAGGCTGTGCTATGGAAAATTAAGAGTAGGAAATATTTTTCCCAATAGAAAGAAGTCTTCACAGATTACTTTAGTGGGTGAGAATGATTAAAATGTGAGAAATCTATCAAAAAAAAGTGTTAAGGACATTCCTAAAACTTAAATTATATCAAACTTTGGTATTTATTTTGCCCTGATGGAGAAAGCAACTATTTCTGTCTGGTCAACATGTACAGTTTATTAAGAAAAGTAGAAAATAAGGTTTAAAAAGCAACTTGTAGCCAAATTGTACATGTTATCAAAAAGCAAGGCAGTAATTTAACAATTTATCCCATAACCAGTTTTGGTCACTGAAGACATCTGAGCTGAAGAGTTATGGGAATGGGTTTGCAGTCAGGAAAATCAATCTAGTTTCAGAGCAGTCTGACTTCGAATTGAGAAATACTGAATTACGTAGAGATCAATTAGAACACTTTAGATAATGTGGGTACTATAGTATAAAAACACAGACGAAGGCAGAGAGACGAGATTGCAGGCAAAATTATACAAAATGCACAGTTGCCTGCATGTTAAATCTAAGTATATCAAACTATTTTATACAGGTCACTGGGGAGCTTTAATGTGTATACCCACACACACATCCCATCCACAGCTCTACACACATACAAATACCATAAACCCATGAAAAGTATTTTGGAAAAATAAAACATTCTTTCTTAATGAAAGTTACCCAAAATGTCATGCTCTTTAGAAAATCAAAAAGTAGCACACCTAAGTGAATTAATGTGGTAAATTTGATTTTTCTTACAAGTAAGGAAGTGATGGGAATGAGATATAGAGGGGCAAATTAAAGAATACAAACAACTGATTCAAAGTGTGAGAAGGTATCTAAGGAAAAGTCATTTGTTTTAAAAGAGTATGGTCCAAATTGAAGAGGAGTGCTAAGGAGCTGAGTATGTGGTGTTGGAAGGTTCTGAGGAAGACTACTTCTTTTCTACTTCTAAGTCCATATAGACTTACCCTTTTTGAGTCTCAATTTCCCCCTTTATAAAGTGGGGTAAGTGTGGGAAACTAGCTTACCAGTTCCTTATTGTAAATGTTACACCTGTTCTATAGTAGATGTTGCAGTTGTTCCCTATTGTAGATGATGTTGCGGTTCTAATAGCAAACAGCTGCTTGGTAGTTTCCAATAAGTATGAGGTGGAAACTAGGGTCGAGGCTCTCAGTTCCAGAAGCTGTGAGTCCCCTGGTCCCATCTTTATCTCCTCGCTTGTCTCTCTCTCTCTGTCCTTTATTTTGTAAAGTTCTGCATTGCCTTCCCTTCAAGCTAACCTATTGTGAGCTGATTGCAGTAGGTAAGTTTTATCTTCTGATTGTTGGTAAATATTAAGTGAATAAATGAATGTCTTGGTACATGGTAATTGGTATTCACTATGAATATTAGATGGTTGGGAAGTAGAAAGGGAAGGATAGTTCCATGGAAACAGCAGAAAACAAGGGATTGCCATGGATGGTGTAAAGTAAAATGAGTGAAAAGCAAAACAATGTGGACCAAAAGCAGAACACAGCTGGAGTCCTGATACATAGGAAAAGTTTATTGAACATTTTTCTAAATGGAATTAAAATTATGGGCTTCATAGCTGACTCTCCTTATATTCTTTGGAGATACAATTAAATGACCCCAGTTAAATTCAGCAGCAGAAATAATAGTGCCATGCATTTTTAAGTTGGCAGTCAAATCAATCTGTATTTATATCTATATTAGGGAGCCATAATTCATTCCCATTGGATGCCCCCAGTTAATGAGATGTTTGTCTTAGTGAGTTTTCCCAGAAAGCATGTTTTTAAATTTAAATTAAATGAGAAAGCCAATTTCCCAAGGCTCCATGGGATTTTGCCTAGAGACAAATTCCTCTCTAAACCCCAAGTTCCTTTGCTGCATAGCTTTAACGATGTTCTTTTATTAAATGTCCATGAAAATTAAAATTAAGACAATGCATACTTATGTTTAACAGACAAAAAAGGATTTAAAAAATTTAACTCCTGTACACAATATAGTTCCCTGCCTCTTCCCCCACCACAGTTTGCTGATCAATTGGAAGAAAATTTGTAATCTGCAGTACATCCTGCAGGGATTTAACATCATCCTGCTGTTTCTGTAAGAGTAAACGGTAAACTCTGCTTGGGTTTCCCATGCAATTATAAGATAATTAAACTTAGTTCTTTAAGGATGAGTTCAGGATGAAAACTGACCTCTTCTTAGCTAAATGGTGCTCTGAGGCAAAATAATTATAGAAGAGCATCTTAAACACACACACGTAGACACACACAAACTGGCTAATTGAAGTCCTCTGTTTAACATCTGTAAAATTGTTTCCAATTTTGCAAACCAAAAGTTGTCTAATTACAAATGATCATAAATATACTTCTTCAGAGAATGTGACACGCATGCAAACTTCCACCTTTCACTGAGTAAAACCAGAACCTTAGAAACCAGCTCAAAACTCCCAAAATGCACCCACCTGAAGACATACAAGAAACCAAATGTTTATGAAAAGGCTTTTCAAGACCTGCAAGTCATTCCATTTCTATAGTTGATTACTTCTGCTTCTTAGGCTTTGTGTTTGGTGAGTGGGAAGGAGATGAGACCTTGACTTCTTAGGGTTAGAATCAAGTAGTAACTGAATTATTTTTAAAGGCTGTACAAACACGGGTCATAATCTCTTTTGGGAGTGAGGGATGCTAGCAGAAATGACTTCTCAGAAGTTGTATCATCGCTGAGCTTTCATTCATATTTCATTTACCTCTAGAAATCAGTTCTTTTCTCTCATAGCTATCTGCAAAAAAATTTCACTTTTATGATATCGTTTTCAAGTTAGTATGTCATATGTTCTCCCCTACCCCACCCCATCTACTGCTGGCCAGATATCTTTCAAGCTAAAGTGCTTTAGTTTTTATACTTCATTTTATGAGTGTGAAGTGAAAACTGCTGACTTTTATGGCTATTGGGCCTATATTTTTTATTCTGTGTTTAAAAATTTAAGCCAAATATTTGACCACAGAAAGACTACTTCCTGGGACTTTATCATACCTAAGTAATCCAAAAGCAGAAAAAAGAATAATATCTGGGACAAATGAGTTGTAAAGGATTAATTGAGTGGAATATGTTCTATATCACAATAAAACTATGCATAGCCATTTAAAAATGACTACTACAAAGACTGTAGTGAAAAAAACATTGTAACAAGGAGTCAGACTCCTTTTTTGATGTTTGCTGACAGTTTTTAAGCTTCACCCCTCCCTTGTCCTCATGCTACCTCTGAACAAACTGGTAAGCAGTCCTGGGGAGGGAGCACAGGCAGGAGATTCACACCAGACAAGCCTCTGCCTGCACTGTGGGAATTCTCACCTCAGCCCTATCCCATAACCATGATAGAAAAACCCAGACCAGTCTCCTTTCCTTTTTCCTTCAAGCCATTTCAGACCTGCTGGAGATGCCTGTTCTGCTCTCCCTGAACAGCTCAGTTATGTACAGTATAACCCTTGTCCTCCCTTCACCGTGTATGAGTGGTGTCACCAGTCTCAACATCCAAACCAACTCTGGGCAAAGGTCCACCTGCCTTTGCAGGTGATGACACCAAACATTCTTCTGAACACTTTAAGTAAAGTAATAAGTGTGTATCTATATGATGGTTAAAACACTGAAAAATGATAAAGTCTTGGAGCAAGCTCTGGAAAGGAACATAAAAAATGAAAAGTTTGGTTCATAGAGGTGATCAAATAGTGACTCTCAAGCTCTAGTGCCCAAATGAATCATCTGAAGTGCTTCTGAAAAATTCACATTCTCAAGCCCACCCTAGGAAATTTGTTTTCAGTAGGTCTAAGGGCAACAGAAGTTATACTTTCAAAAGGCATTCTCAGATGAGTCTGAAGCAAGTTGCATATAGTCCAGTGTTGGGGACACTGTAGCAGGACCCTGGGTGATTTCAAGGATTATAACCACAGTCTACTAATGTGATTATACTGTTTGTCCCATAAATATGAAAAATGGGGAAAATCAAGAATATGATGCACTTTAGTAGGCCATTGTTTGTTGAGCCCCTAGTCAAATAGCAATAGAGTGATTTTTTCCCAGTTAGTGTAAAATGTTATGACGTCTGCATATTTCTGATTAATGTTAGTAGGTTTTTCATTGCCTGTGTTCGTAGATCTTCATATTCCCCATCTACTTCCTGAAAGTCTGACCCCCCATTTCCTACCTTACTACTATTCCATTCTCAGTATTGACCAGGGAAAATAAACAAAATTAATAAATAGCTGCTAATGAATTGGTGCAGACTTTATAATGAAGTACTCTAGTTAGAGAGGACTGGAGTTACAGCTTTTTGCATGGATTCAGTCTCCACAGTTCTGAATGAACCTACCTTTCTTGCACCTCAGCCATCCTCTTGCCTCCAAAAACCAGGTTGTGAAAACTGGATCCTATATAGGACCCAACACACATCATAATCTGTTGTACTGCTGCCAGCACTCTCCCTAGGGTACTGAATTTGCTTCCTTTGGATCAACTGCCTCATTGGTTATTTCCTGCTTTGAAAATCTGCTGTGATTTAATTAATGATTGCCATCTGTTATGAGATAAATGGTGTCCCACAAAAAGATATATTCAAGTCCTAGTCCCTAGTCCCATGAATGTGACCTTATTTAAAAATAAGATCTTTGAAGATGTGATTAGCTAAAATGATTGGTGTCCAGATGAGAAGAGGGGAATTTGGACACAGAGTGCAGGTACAATTTGGTGACAGAGGCAGCAACTGAATTGTTGCAGCTGCAAGGTAAGGAATGCCAGGAATTCCTGGGAAAGCACCAGAAGCTAAGAGGCATGGAAGGATTTTCCCTTATGGATTTCAAAGGAAGGATGACCCTGCTAACACCTTGATTTGAACTTCTGGCCTTCAGAGCCATGAGACAATCAATACATTTCTGTTGTTTTAAGAAGCTTGTGATTATTTGTTACAGCAGCTCCAGGAAACTGACACCACCTAAATGACTACTGTGCTTTTTCTCCCCCGATTTGTCATTTCTTTCCTTCATTGTCTTAAGTTTCAAAAATAAAAAGCTTAGATTTGTAAAGAAAATATTTATAAGCTTTTAAGTTCTTTTGGAATTTGGAGATAATCAACAAACAATTTTTGTTAATCTTATTATAAAGACAGAACAAAGCTTTATATTTACTGTTTACTATTTCTGGAAACTCAGTTTTTAGGTGTAAAAGACAACTCAATAGTTTTATTAATTTGAATTTGTGGCCTTGATTTGAGAACACCAAAATGAAAAGGAACTGACAGGCAAGACAATGCTAAAAATGTCATAATTTTTCAGAGGTAAGAAATTGCTTTTGGAAAACCACCACCACCACAACAATAACAAAATGAAACAAAACACAAAATAGTGATTCTTAGGAATTTAACTTTCTTGAAAAGAAATATTTTCTTAAAATAATTTAAGTATATGGCAGAAATACAGGGCTTTAACAGAATACTTCAATGATAAAAAGGAACTTTACTTATTTAGATTAAAAATAACTTGTTCTTTCCATTGAAAGAAACCCAAATTCAAATTTTACACTAAATGTGTATTATCTAGTAATATTTTGCAGTGAAGTGAACTTTGGCTTACATGTACTTAGAATGTGTATAATAAATGTTGGCTGCTATTTGCCCATCTGCTTGACTGAATAACTTTAGGCACTAAAATCTGCCCTAACCCTAACCACATGTGCATTTATAATGCATCTGCATTGGATACTTACATTGAAACTTAAATAAGTTAACTGCCATGGCTTGAGGAGTTTCCCATATCCCCAACTTCCTTATGATCGGTATTTCATCTTTTTCCATATTTCATCCTTGAAAGGGCTAAAGTTCCAGCAAGCTTTGTGCCCAATCTCATCATATCCATGAAAACTAGATTAGAAATTATATGTAATTTTGAATGTAGACAGATAGGCCAAGCATATTAACATTACCTTTCCAAAGCATACTATACAAACTATGCACTGAGAACAAAGAGACAGCATTATGGTAGATACTTAGCAGACATAATTAACTTTATTCTCTCAACAATTCCATCTTACTGGAGGAAAATAGAGTTCAGAGAAAATAGATGTATAAGTGAAGTGACAGGGGCAATATTCCAATCCAAATCTAAATAACTAATGCATTTTTAGTCAATATTCTACAGTGCCAGTAAATCTGTCCAGTTAGTTTAATTTAGTTTAAAATGTAGGAAAAAAAGCTACTTAGAAGGGGGCATTTATTATTAGCATGATATCACATAAGCCAAGTGGTTGAGATGAGAATTTTTTCTTTTTATGCGTCTTCAGGTTGTGCAGAACTGCTTATCTATTTGGCCACTGTATAGATTTAGATTTAAACCAAAGTAAAAAATAATGAACAGGAGAAGACAGACATTGCTGTCTAAGTGGAGATGTTATGGACAAATTCTGGACATAAAATTAATGTGCAGGGCAAATGGGGAGCTGAGAAAATGATTGATTGCTCACTAAAATTTACTTTGGTACTAAAGCGTGTCTAGGGCATATAGTTCTGAAAGGCTATGGGACAAGACTAAGAGTGTGAGAAAAAGAAGAAATAACTATGAGGTCATTCTTTCGTTCTGTTCTGTGAACTTAACATGGGAACCACTGCCTAATGACTGACATGATGATACAGATCAAAAGGAACAACATAGAGATGAAAATGAAGGCAGGTGTTGGTCTTTCTTAGCATAGGAGTAATGAATAAGCAAGATCATGTCATGAGCAAATGTCTTTTATTCAAGAGCGCTAGTAAGCATCTTCAATAAAAATTAAATTGCACTTTATATTCTAAACCTGGCAGTACCTTTAAAGTCCAAGAAAATACTCATGAAGACAGTTAAAGTTAAAACCAAAAAATGATTCTGAGTACTAAGTGTATATGCCAATCATTGGAAAGAGGTCCAAAGGGGTTTCCATGAACTACTAGCAGCAGATAAAACTGGATTGAGAAATACAATTATGACCTATGCATTGAATCCTTGTGGAAGGAGGTGGGGAATTGAGGAGGAGAGAAAATCAATCTAAAATATAGTTTTGTCTTTCCCAAACTTAACTTGGCTACACAGGAGAGTTTTCTCTATGGATAGGCTTTCTGTACAGCTAGAGTCAGCACCACCTGCCACACACCACTATTTTTCATTAAAGCTCTCCTCCTATAGCCATTCAAAGCAATAAATTCTCAGAGTAGAATATGGCAGGTACCAGAAGGAAAAGATGAATGCAATGATGTAAATACAAAGGAGATAAGAAAAATATTGAGGTAAATAATATTGAAGACAGTGTGATTTGATAGACTCTAATAGAGAAAGAGCCACAGACACATTTTTATCTCAAATTTATTTGTTGATATACTACAATTAAGATGATATTAATTTATAGCAAGATAAATTCTATTTTGTCAATTTCATATAGTTATTACTCTTACATTTAATACTGCACACTACCAGGTATTTGTAATCTTGATTTTTATTTCCATTATTTTTATTTTAAATTTGTTTTCTGTATTCTTTTCCAGTTCATTTCTTATCCATTTATCTGTCACTGATTTGTGTTTCTGGCAGCTCATTTTTATGATCAGATATTTATAATGTTGTAAAATATTTGGCAGTGAAACTTTCACTTATTTGTCATTCAAAAATGTTGACCTACCTATTCAGGTGTGCTTTTTGCTCCCAGAAATATCTTAGTTATTTTTAAACCTATATCTAAATGCAATTTTGGATATTGAGATTGGGTTGAACCAAATTCATTTAAGGGAGAATTGCTATCTTTATGAAATTTTTCTTCATATATAGAGACTTTATGTATCTGCCTAAAATTATTTATAACTTCAATGGGAGTTTTAGCATTTTCTACATAAAGTCCACACACAAAATCATTATTTTTTAATTGTACATAAAATATTTTATTCCTTTTTCAAGCTAGTTATTGTTACTATGAAGGAACATATATCAGCATAGATTAGAAGATCATAATGAGAATCCAGAATAGAATAGAGCACTGGCTAATAGACTAGATAATTCAAATGGTCTCCACTTTAGTAGGAGATATAAACTCCTACTAATCTGATGACTTGAAAATTAGGTAATTATATGACATGAAGCTAGAAACAAAGATTCTCTTGCTACTGCCTTCTGTATGTTACAGGGTTCCCATCACTGATTTTAAGTTGAGCTGTGTGTGTCCCATCATTGTCAAAGACAAGAATGTGGTCATATCTAGCAAATTCGTCCTATCCATTAGGAAAACTCAGTAAAATAAGAGAAGGTTTTATGCATTGAATTGTGTCCCTCAAAAAGATATGTTCAAGTCCTAAAACCCAGTCTTCTGAATGTGAACTGGTTTGTGACTTTTCATTAAGATCAGCCCAACTGGGTAAGGGTGGCCCTAAATCCAGTGTTTCTGATGTCCTTATAAAAAGAGGAGATTCGGACATAGATATAGACAGAAACAGAGGAGAAGATCATGTGACGGTGAAGGCAGATGCATCTATAAGAAAAGGAACTCACAAACACCAGAAGCTAGAAGAGGCAAGGAAGAATTCTTCCCTACAGGTTTCATGTGGATCACCTTTCTGCTGACACCTTGATTTTGAACTTCCTGACTCCAGAACTGTGAGACAATAAATTAGTGTTGCTTAAGCCATCTGGTTTGTGACATTTTGTTATGGCAGCACTTGGAAATTAAGACAGAGTGCAATCTTAAATTATTTGTAAAGTTTATCACCAAACTTGAATGATACAAGGATTTCCTAAGTTTAAGAACCAGTTCATCTAAGGAAAATAGAAGCAAGGATATATGTATTAAAAAGAATCAAAATTGGCAGTGGACTTGGCCCAGTGGTTAGGGTGTCCGTCTACCACATGGAAGGTCTGCGGTTCAAACCCTGGGCCTCCTTGACCCGTGTGGAGCTGGCCAATGTGCAGTGCTGACGTGTGCAAGGAGTGCCGTGCCACGCAGGGGTGTCCGCTGCATAGGGGAGACCCACTTGCAAGGAGTGTACCCCGTAAGGAGAGCCGCCCAGCGTGAAACAAAGTGTAGCCTGCCCAGGAATGGTGCCGCACACACGGAGAGCTGACACAACAAGATGATGCAACAAAAAGAAACACAGATTCCCATGCCGCTGACAACAGAAGTGGACAAAGAAGAGGATGCAGCAAATAGACACAGAGAACAGACAACACGGGGGGGGGGGGGGGGGGGGGAGAGAAATAAATAATAAATCTTTTAAAAAAACATCAAAATTATATATTTTTAGTTTGAGAAATAAACTGCACTTACAAGTAGGTATAGATAATAGTCAGTGTAATAACCTCTCCAAATCTCTTCCACAAATTATATAAAATAACTTCACGTTACAGCAAACCCACATCCTAATGATTACTTGAAAACAGAGATGTGAAATTGCAAAAAAACTGCAAAGTAAAGAGAAAAATTAACAAATTCCAATGGCATGGTCTCACTGGGTTCTGCCTCACTCCTGCCTACCACAGACCTGTAAGTCAGCAAAGGGAGACCAAGAAAAATGTCAGAAAAGGCAGAACTGAGTGTGTTGGAGAAATCACCAGAGAAATTCAATCAACCTCAAATATGAAAATATAAAATATGGTACAAAAATCAACAAGCTAATGCAAAACTGTAAGAAAGGGATTTAAAAATGTGTGCACATTAAAGGACTAGATGCCATAAAAAGGTCCAGGTGTATGATATAAAGATGTAAGCACCATATAAAAGAATGGGTGTTCAATTGAAAGGGGTAGATTTTATTTAAAGAGGCAAGTTTGACATAAAAACATAGGCATAATTTAAAGAGACAGTTTTTCAAACACACAACTTTTGGGGAAGGATAAACAAAATGAAGGGATAAGAACCCCGTGAAGGCGGAAAGAAGGAAAATGAAGGCTCCTGCAAGACAGAAAGAGAGAGAGACTGAGAGAACTTAAAAACCAGAAGAAAATACACACATACAAGTGTGGCAGGAAAACATTGGGGAAAAAAAAAAAACCTAAAATGTGGGGCTACTTTTATTTGACATTAAAGCGTATTCAAAAGTCTATATGTTTAAACTGTGGTATTGGCACTGAAACAGTAGTATTCATATAGACAACAAAATTAGTGGAATATACTAGAAAAAGTGGTCTGAAATATATAAGGAAATGTGGTATAGAGCAAAGATAATATTTCACACCACTGGAATAAAGATTGAACATTATAGTAAATGGTGCTAGGACAACTGGGACACTATTTGGGAAAAGATATATTTGAATCAACAGTTCAAGGCATACAGCAGAATAAAATGGGTGAATTTGTCATTAATCTTAATTTAGAGAAAGGCTTAATAATGATGGTTCTAAATCCAGCAGCAGTCTATACTAAATGATGCAGAAATGAACAGAAATAGAGTGAGAAATAGATACTTCAACAATAATAGTTGGAGACTCTCAAGGATGTATAGGAAAACTAGGCAGAATAACAAGAAATAGAAGAATTGGACAACACTATAAAACAACAAGATTAACTGACATCTATATAGGACATACCACCATCAAACAGCAAAATACATACTCAAGCACACATGGACTGGTTTCAAGAATAGACCATGTGCTAGCCATAAAACAAGTCTTAGTAAATTTTAAAAAGGAAGCCACACAAAGTATGTGCTTCAATCACAATGGAAAGAAATTAGAAGTCAATATCAGAAAGGAATTTGGGAAATTCACAAATTTGTGACATATAATCAACACATTCCTAAATAGCCGATGGGTCAAAGAAGAAAATAGAAAAACATTTTTAAATAAATGAAAACTAAAGGACATAGCACCTAAATTTCTTGATTCATCTAAAACAGTGCTTAAGGGGAAATATATAATTGTGAAAGGATGTATTAAAAAAAGAAGAAAACCTCAAATCTATAACTAATTTCTACTTGTAGAATCTGGAAAATAAGAGCAAACTAATTTTAAAGAAAGGAGAAAGAAGTGAATGATAAAGATTAAAGAGGAAATAAAGAATAGAAAAACAATAGAGAAAATAAGTGAAAAAATAAATAAAATTGACTAATTATTAGCTGGTCTGCCTGTGTTCTCCTTCTCTGAGTATTTACTTCCCAGGGCTCCAATGTCAAAACTCAAACTTTCTCCTCTGAAGTGTCATTTTCTTTGAGTCCCCATTCACCAAGGGGGTGGGGACTCAATGTCCTACTGACCAGGCCAAATCAAAGCCCTAATCATAATTTAATCAAGTAAAAGTGAAACCTCTGAATTTAATGCAATCTAATATACCCAGAGGAACAGATAATTTACAAACATTTACAAATAATACCTATTTTTGGAATTCATAAACAATACCAAACTGCCACACACACATATCAAATAAAGGGATTTAACTAGTAATAATAATAAAAAAAATCTCCCCGCAAAGGAAATCCCAGGCCCAGATAGCTTCACTGGTGTGTTCTACCCAACATTTAAAGAAGAACTAATAACTCTTCACAAATTTTTCCAAAAACTGGGGCAAGAGTACCTGTAATAGTATGAAGCTAGATGTGCCCCAAAGCTATGTCCTTAGAGCTAATCCCTTCCTGTAGGTGTGAACCTTTTATAGGTAGGAACTTTTGATTAAATTACTTCAGTTAAGGGCTTTTGATTAGATTACTTCAGTAAGGCATGACCCAAGGTGGGTCTTAATCTTCTTACTGGAGTCCTTTAAAAATGGGATGAATATGGAGAGATAGAGCAGATTGAAAAGACCCAGGAGCTCAGAGAGGAATGAAAGAAACTGAGAGAGAAAGCTGTGAGAACAAGCAGAAAACAACAGAATGCTGAGGAGAAGGCAGAAACTGGCCAATGCTGCCATGTGCCTGATTGTCCACTGTCGCAGTGTGGGCTCACCTGGAGGGCCGCTGCAGGGGTGGTGTGGGCTCGGGCGGAGGGCTGCAACACACGGAGGGGCCTTCCGAGAAGGCGCTCCGGGGCTGGCAAGGTGCAGAGGACGCGCGGTAGGAAGAAGACTACCGAGGAGACCAGGATCTGTGCGCAAGTCTGATTTATTCAGAAAGTACAGCAGTTAATATAGGGCGAAGACGGGGGAGGGACAGGGGGCGTGGCCGGGGGGCGGCAGACGGCTGATAGGTTCGTGCAGGGGTGCATCACTGGTTGCGGGCAGAAGATGGGGTAGCCAGGGTTCTTGGCGGCAGTGAGGCGGGGCTGTCATGACGCGGTGGTAGCCCTCGGGGGAGAGGCGGGGTTAGGCCACCAAGGGGGAAGCGGGTGCAGCTGGGCAGAGGGGCGGGCAGTACGCCCGAACCCCAAGCGGAGGGCCTTAACGCCCATTCCCGCCACCCAGGTCCGACTCGCACTGGCGCCTGGAGACGAGCCGACCCTTGCTGTCGCCGCGCTCCCACACGGTGCCACCCTACATTTCCCCCTTTTCTTTTATTAAGCGCCGAAGAAGGTGGAAGAGGAAGGGCCAGCGCTCATTTTGTTGGGGGGGGGCCTTGCCAGGCAGTGCGTTCGAGAAGCCTGTCTTGGGGGGGGTGAAGGTGGGTGGCGGCGGCCGCCGGGCCCTTTCAGCTTGGGCTAGGTGGAGTAGCCGCAGAACTTGTTGGCGGAGAGGGTCGGGCTCGGCATTCAGGGTCATCATGGCCAACCGAGGGGCGAGGTGTCGCTGGCGACGTTTCTCTCTCTGGGTCAGGCGGTTCGGCGGTGGCGGGCCAGATGAGGCGTCCTGGGATCCAGATGGGCTGGGCGGCGTCATCTGGAAAGACACAAGCAAAACCCCTTCCCTGGGCAAGGAGGAGGGCAGGCCCTGACCAGATGTTAGTCTTGGGGTCTTTCTTCTGAACAAGGGGGGCCTGTGTGGGCCGGTAGGACGGGCCCCAATGAGCATGTACTGGGGAAAGGCCATCCTCATCAAAGCAGAGGAGGTTGTGGTGGATTAAGGCAGAGGTGACAATTTCTCCAGGTGTGTGGCGGGGATGGTTGCTCCTTTCCTTTTGAATAAGATGCTTGAGGAAGAGATGAGTGCATTCAACCATGCCTTGACCTTGGGGGTTGAACGGAATTCCAAAGTGATGAGTGATGTTGTATAGCCTCAGGAACGCGGCGAAGGAAGCGCTGCGATATGCTGGTCCATGGTCGGTTTTTAGGTCCCATGGGACTCCCATGAAGAGGATGGCTTGTCTGAGGGCCTGAATGCAGTGCTTGGCTGTTTCTCCTGGGAGGGGAACGGCATAGCACAGGTGGGACAAGGTGTCGATGGCCACATGGAGATACTTGAGCCTGCCGAACTGGGGCACATGGGTGACGTCCATTTGCCATCGGGCATTGGGGCGTAGCCCGCGCGGATTAACTCCTTGCGGCTGTAGCGGCCCAAGGGGCAGAAGGGGTGCACAGGTTTGGCAGCATCTGACCATGTGCTTGCAGGCCTGGATGGAAAGTTTCGGGAACAACATGTGAAGGCTCCTGGCAGAGAAGTGCCTTCCAAATAAGATCTCGACTGGTTTGGAATGAGGGAGCTGTTCCGGTGGCTCCAATGACGCGGGAGCCGGGGAGCACACCCCATTTGTGTGCGGCTGTTTCTGGGAAGCAGGATATTTCTGCCCTGGTGTCAAGGATTCCCTCGAACCATTGGCCTTCAACCTCTAACTCCATTATTGGTTTCTTGGGTCCCAGTGGAACGGTCCACATTACGGCAGGGGGTGGTGGCGTGGATGAGTGGCCTCTTGCTGGCGGGGCTGAGGCCTGCCCCCTCTTGCGTTTAAAGGCTGCCGTTGGCTATTGGCGGTGCGGCAGTCACGGGCCCAATGGTATCCTTTGCCGCAGCGGGGACATGGGGTGGGAGGCGCGCGTGGTCTGGCTCCTCCGGTGTCTCGAGGCGTGTTTGTGGATGGTCGTGGTCGGGCGGCATGAGGGCATTCGCGGGCAAAATGTCCGGTTTCTCTGCATTTGAAGCAGTCGGAGGAGAGGGACATGGCCGTGGCTATGGCCTGAGCCAGCGTGGTGGCCTGCGGGTCTATGTGGGAGCAGGCCAGGATCCAGTCGTGTACTCCCCTTTCCTTCATTGGTAGGATGGCTTGTCGGCAGGCATTGGTGGCCCCTTCCAGAATGAGTTCCCGGGCAAGGGCTTGTTGCGCACGCTCGCCAGGGAACTTGCGCTTGCAGGCCTCCTGAACCCGGGATATGAAGTCGGCGAAGTCTTCGTCTTTTCGTTGGACTAGCTTGGCAAGTGGCTCAGGTCTGGTGGCAGAGCAGCTGCGGAAAGCGCGGAAAGCCAGCTCGCGAAGTTGGAGCCAGAACTCGGGGGGGGCGTTGTGATATTGGGCCGGATTGGCAATTTGGCCCATGCCTGTGTAAGCGTCCGGGGGATGGCGAGCCCCGACACGGGCGTTGTGTGCCACTTGCTTTTCTGCCTCTGATGTAAAGTGAGCACGCCAGTCGATGAATTGGCCGGGGGTTAGAATGGCCCGAGCGAGGGAAACCCAGTCATATGGAACCGCGAGCTGAGTGCTAAGCTCCTCAAGCAAATGTTGGGCATACGGGCTACCGAGGCCGTCCTCTTTAACAGCCTTGTGGAGGTTTTTTATTTCGTTGGCTGTAAAGGGGTACCAATCCTGCGGACGGTGCCGCGAGGGGGCGGCATTCAGCGGGTATAAAAGCGGCGTCTGGTGCACGGGGGCCTCTGCCCACGGGGGCCAAGTACCCATGGGCCCTCTGGCAGATGAGGGATCCGCGGCAGGGGGTGCCCAGGGGGTGGGGCGAGAACGTGGCTCGTCCCAAGATGGCGGCGCCTCACAAGATGGCGGACTGCCCCAGGGGGTAGGCGGCTTATAAGATAGCGGCCGCTCCTCTTCCGGCGGGAGCCAAGATGGCGCCGTGGCCGGAGGGGGCTGGTATAGGGGGAGGGACTTCCCTTTATCCTCCCAAGAAGAAGGCGGAAGTTCGCCATCTTGGGGCGAGGTAGGCGCGTCCGGTTTGGGCGGGCAAGAGTCCAGGGCGTTGTTGAGGCAGCTGGACAAGGACTCGGTGTCAGAATCACTGTCTGACTGAGACCCCTCTCCCTTGCTCTTACCGCAGGTGCAGTGGAAAGCGTCCCGATTGACGGGGGTGCCCTGGAGGCACGAGCGAATGGCGATGAGCGTGGGGAGAAGGCAGGGGGGAAAACGCTTGTTCTCATACTCCATAGCCGCCGTGACGCGGTCAATGAGGTTAATGTACGTGTCCGGGTCCCACAGCTGGCAAGTGGAGAGCCAGGGGTTGAAAGGCAGCAAAAGGTCCCAGTACATTTGGAGCTGCTTTACTGAGACATTCATATGATTGGTGTCTAAAAGGCCGGCAAGGACCCTAACCTGAGGCGCCTGGCGGGAGGAAAGACGGCCGCCCATGGCGCCGACGGCGGGGCCTAGCAAAGATGGGGGTCCTTACCTTGAGGGCGAGGCGGGTGGGGGTCCAGCCGGGAAGTTGTTGCCCCCACGTTGGACGCCAAATGTCGCAGTGTGGGCTCGCCTGGAGGGCCGCTGCAGGGGCGGTGTGGGCTCGGGCAGAGGGCTGCAACACACGGAGGGGCCTTCCGAGAAGGTGCTCTGGGGCCGGCAAGGTGCGGAGGACGCGCAGTAGGAAGAAGACTACCGAGGAGACCAGGATCTGTGCGCAAGTCTGATTTATTCAGGAAGTACAGCGGTTAATATAGGGCGAAGGCGGGGGAAGGGCAGGGGGCATGGCCAGGGGGCGGCAGACGGCTGATAGGTTCGTGCAGGGGTGCATCACTGGTTGTGGGCAGAAGACCGGGTAGCCAGGGTTCTCGGAGGCAGCGAGGCGGGGCTGTCATGGCGTGGCGGTGGCCCTCGGGGGAGAGGCGGGGTTAGACCACCGAGGGGGAAGCGGGTGCAGCTGGGCAGAGGGGCGGGCAGTACGCCCGAACCCCAAGCAGAGGGCCTTAATGCCCGTTCCTGCCACCCAGGTCCAACTCGCACTGGCGCCTGGAGACGAGCCGACCCTTGCTGTCGCCGCGCTCCCACACGGTGCCACCCTACAGCCCACAGCTGCAGCTGGGGAGAACATATGTCCTGATGATGCCTTGATTTGAACGTTCTTGACTTCAGAACTATAAGCTCTTAACCCAACAAACACCCATTGTAAAAGTCAACCAATTTCTGGTAGATTGTCTTGGCAAACTTTAGCAAGCTAAAGCAGTGCCCTTCCCAATTCATTTTATAAGATCAATATTACCCCGATATCAAAACCAGACGAATATATAACAAGGAAAGGAAATGACCTATAGAATATAGATGCAGCAATCTGCAACAGCATATTGGCAAACCAAGTCCAGCAACATATAGAAATGATGATAAACCATGACTAACTGGGATTTATACCAGGACTGCAAGAGTGGTTTAATATCTAAAAATCAATTAATTTAATAAACAATATCAATAGACTAAAGGGCAAAAACACACCATCATTGAATAATAGTAGAAAATACATGTGACCCAATCTATCACCCATCCATGGAAACCACATTCAACAATCTAGGATTAGAAGGAAACTTCCTATAATTGTTAAAGATAAACTATCAAAAACCCACAGCTAGGATCACATTTAGTGGTGAAAGACTGAATGTTTTCCCCCTAGAATAGGAAAAAGATGAGAGTGTCCACTCTTACCACTTCTATTCAATATTTTACTGGAGGTTCTACCCAGGGCAATTAAGCAACAAAAAGAAATGAAAGCCATCCTTTTCATTCTTCTTTCAAGGAAGAAGCAAAGCTTTCTTTATTCAGAGAGGACATGATCTTGCATAAATAAAATACTAAGGATTCCACTAAAAAAAGTTCAGTAAGGGTTTAGAATACAAGATCAATATACAGAAAATTAATTTTACTTCTATATACTAGTAATGAACAAACCCAAAAATGAAATTACACAAACAATTCCATTTACAAAAGCCTCAGAAAGAAAAAAATACTCAGGAATAAATTTAAGAACAGTAGTGCAAGACTCATATACTGAAAGCTACAAAATATTATTGTAAGAAATTAAAGAGATACAAATAAGTGGAAAGGCATCCCATGTTAATAGGTGACTTTATGTTCTTAAGATGGTAATACTCTCCATATTGATGTTTAAAAATCCCAGCTGTCTCTTCTCCCCAGAATTTGACAAGCTAATCCTAAAATTAATATATAAATGCAAAAAAAAAATAGCTAAAACAATCTTGGAAAAGATGAACAAATTGCGGGCCCAAAAGTTAACCCTTACACTTAGAGTCAATTGATTTGTAACAAGCATAAAAAGGTAACTTACTGGGGAAAATAGTCCTTTCAACAGATGGTGCTATTGACAGTCACATGTCAGTTTGCCAGGGCTGTTGTAACAAGGTACCAAAAGCTAGCTGATTTAAACAACATAAATTTATTATCTTTATGGTTTGGAAACTAAAAGACCAAAATCAGTGTGTTCTCCATAATATTCCTTGGCTTATGGAATAACTAAATCTGCCTCAGTCACCAGGCCATCACTCTCTCTTTTTCTCACTGTCTCTTTCTCTGTCTTACTGTGTACAAATTTCTTCTGCTTATGAGGACACCAGTCATACTGGATTAAGGCCCATCCTAATCAAGTTTGACTTCATCTTAACTAACAATATCTTCCAAGATCTTTATTTACAAATAAGTTCACAATCAGAGGACCAGGAGTTAGAAATTGACCATGTCTTTTTGGGGGGCACAATTCAATTCATAACAATATGCAAAAGAATGAAGCTGGCCCTCTACTTTGCATAATGAAAATATTAACTCAAAATGGAATAAAATAGAAAAGTAAGAGCTAAAACTACTGAACTCTAACAAAGAAAACATAGGTAAAATTTAGTGACCTCAGGTTAGGCAATGGTTTCTTAGATACACACCAAAAGAAGCAGTGACAAAAGAAAAATTAAATAAATTGGACCTTATTAAAATCAAAACATTCGCTAAGATTCGACACTGTATTACAAGTAATAGCCAGTACAATTAGGAAAACTTTTTACTGCAAAGAATACCATCAAGGAAGTGAAAAGCCAGGCTGCTGACTGGGAGAAAATATTTGCAAATCATTTATCTAATACAGGACTTATATCCAGCATATATAATATTTGCATACAACTGAACATCAAGAAGACAAATAACCAAACCAAAAAATGGGCCACTGATTTAAATAAGTATTTCTCCTAAGATTTTCAAGTGGCCCATAATCAAATGAAAATATTCTCAGCATCAATAGCTATTAGGAAATTCAAATCAAAACTACAGTGAGATACTGCTTCTCACTCACTGAGATGGCTATAATCATAAACCATGGAATCAATTATTTCTCCAAGAAGCCAGGGTTTAGAGATCAAGATATGGATATTAGTCATGCTCATTCCTATTGGGATGTTATTGATTTTAGACTCTCACATACTAATGCATAGTGATATGCACTAATATATCTTCCCTCTCATGATGTCAGTGGGGGCCATCTAGGGAGAGTTAAGGAGACATTCCTACCCATCCCATCCAGGTATATATTAGTGGAGGCCTAGCTGGGATTCAACACTCCCACCCGTGCCCAGTAGTAAGGAGGAACTAGGGTTACTTTGAGGGTCAATGGAAGTCAAGCAATGAACCTGAAAATCTCCTCACACCTGGGAATAGTGAGGCGTCCCCCCTCCCACATGAATTCTCTTGCTGGAATGGTGTTAGAAGAACAAACCAAAACAGAAGTTTATATAAGATCCAGAGTCCCATAATATCCTATAAAAGATAGTGAGCTACTAATTGAAAATAATTTTTATACACTAAAAAAGATAGATTTCAAACCGAATGAAAAAAAAGACCATAGATGCCACGGCCAGTATGACAGAGATGTTTGAAATATCTGACAAGGATTTTTAAGCAGCCATCATTAACATGCATATCCAAGCATGGCTGAAACAAATGAAATAATAGAGTCTCAACAAAGAAATGGAAGACATGAAGAAATCCAAATGGAGATTTTAGAACTTAAAATGCAATAACTGAAGTACAAAACCTCAGTAGATGGACTGAACAGCAATATTATTTGTAAGAAAAATCAGTGAACTGGGTGATATTACAATAGAAATTGCCCAATCTTAGCAGAAAGAAAATAAACTGAAAAAGATGAACAGAGCAGTGGGATGATAACAAAAGATCTAACACCTGTATCATTGGTGTCCGGAAGAAGAGGAGAAATAAGGCAAGCTGCAAAAGTACTTGACGGAATAATTGCTGAAAGCTTCCTAAATTTGGCAGAAGACTTAAACCCGCGAATTCAAGAGTCAAGTGAACCCAAAACAGAATAAACCCAAATAAATCTACATTAAGTACATTATATCAAATTTCTGGAAACAAAGAAAAAGAAAATATCTTGAAAGCAACAATAGAGAAAAAAGCACCTTACCATGCACTGAAAGAAAGAATTGCCAACCCACAATACTATAGCCAATGAAAATATACTTCAGATATGAAAAGGAAATCAAGACTTTCTTAGATGAAGAAAAACCCTAATGAATGGATAAAAAATTTCTCTATCAGAAAAGAAATGATGAAAGAAAGACTCTTAGAACATCATGAATAAAGAACACAGTAAGCAAAATTGTGGGTAAACACAGTAGGCTTTTCTTCACTTCTTGAGTTTTCTAAGTTATATTTGACGGTTGATGCCAAAATTATAACACTGTTCTGTGGTAGTTCTAAATGAAGAGGAAATATTTAAGATAATTATATGACAAAAGCAAGAGGGTAAAAGGACATAAGGTAAGGTAAGGTTTTTTTATACTTCAAATAAACTGTCACAGCAGTAAACTATAATAACTTATGTATATATTAAAAGTCACCTAGAACAACCACCAAAATATCTATATAAAGAGAGATACTCAAAATCACTACAAATAAATAAAGTAGAATTTAAAAATTGTTCAGGTAACCTACAGAAAGCCTGGAGAAAGGAAACACAGAAACTAATGACAAAGAGAACAAATAGAAAACAGAAATAAAATGGCAGATGAAAGCCCTAACATGTCAATAACTACATTAAATGTAAATGTTCCCAATACAGCAATTAAAAGGCAAATATTGGTACAATGAATTATACACACACACACACACACCAACTATAGCTGTCTACATACAAATCACTTCAAATATAAGAATATAGGTAAGTTGAAAATAAAAGGATGGAAAAAGATATGTAAACATTAATCAAAGGAACGAAAATATGACTAATCATAAACTTCAGAGCAAAGAAAATGACCAGAGACAAAGAGACATTATAACTATATATTATGTAAGTCAATCCACCAAGAAAATATAGCAGTCATAAATGTGTATGCATCAAATAACAGAGCTGCAAAATATGTCAAACAAAAACTGATAAAGCTCCAAAGGAGAAATAAGCAAATCCACAATTATAGTTGGAGATGCCACCATCCCTCTCTTAACAATTGATAGAAAAATCTAGACAGAAAATCATCAAGGATATAGAAGGATTCAATAACAACATCAATTAACCAGATATAAATGATATTTATAGGACACTCCATCCAATAACAACTAAATATACATTTAAATTTTTTTTAAAAATTAAAGTTAATTGATCACAAGGAATGTTACAATAAAAAACATAAAAAAACAGAAACAAAAAATAAGAGGTTATCATATAACCCACTCCCCACCCCCACCACATCATTTTTGTAAACTGTATTTTTTTGAAGAGATATACATCACAAAAAAAATGTTACACTAAAAAATATAAGAGGTTCATTCTTTTCAAGAGCCCACACAGCTTATATTAAAATAGAACATAACCAGGACCATAAAAAAACCTCAAGAAATTTGAAATAATTAAAGATATACAGAGCATGTTTGCTATCAACACAATGGGAGGAAACTAGAAATCAATATCAGAAAGATAATGGGAAAATCTCCAATCACTTAGAAACTAAACAATGAAATATGTGATATCTGTATAATTCTAAATAAAGCTTCTAAATAATCCATGGGCCAAAGAGAAAGTCTCAAGGGAAATGAAAAATTACACTGAACAAAATACAAATGAAAATGAAACATAATGTGTGAGATATATTTACAGTAGTGCTGAGAAGGAAATTTAAAGCACTAAGTTTATTAGAAACATTACAAATTCCCCAGTTTCAAATCAATAATCTAAGATGCCACCTTAAGAACCTTGAAAAAGAAGAGCAGCATAAACCTAAAATAAGCAAAAGGGATGAAATAAATATAAGCAAAATCAATGGAAATAAAAAAAAATTCAATGAAACAAAGCTGATTCTTTGAAATGATCAATATAATAAAAAACTTCTAACAAGACTGACAAAGAAAAATGAAAAGAAGATTCAAATCACCAATTTGAGGAATGAAACAGGGTATATCACTACAGACTTTTCAAAACGTATATCAAGCGTTCTATCTTGGATAAGTTAAGTTTGATGTACATCATGAAACTTACAAGCTATCAAATAGGCACTGAATGCAGGTGTCCTGGTGCACAAGGATTCTTGTTTATACCTACCTTAGCAAGTCAAGAATGTTTTGGGGTCACTTGCCATTGATGATACATCTTTCATCTGAGAACAAACACACCCTATCAAATTGTTATCATGAGGCACATTGTACAGCAAGACTTTGCTTCATTCCATCAAGATAATTAGTCTCAACAAGAAATAAAATGAGAGCATGTAATTTTCCTTATATCTTTCATTATCTCATGAATATTTCCACATGATTGCTAGTTTATAATATGTCTGTTAGAGAAAGAATCAGCCTACCTTTACCACCTAAATGATGTCATTACTGTCACTGATATTGGAGGAAGGCCACCTCAGGGAGGAAAGGAATGATAAGTTTCAGTCCCTGTAGCTTAACTATCAGTGTTCTTGTTTAGCCATCTGTCACAAGGTAGTTGTGGCTGGGTATTTGTTCAGGAAGCGTGTTCTCCTGTCCTGCTCAGACTTTTGAATTAAAGGTAGGAAATCTTCACACTCAGAAGACAGAAAAATCAGAGTGGGTGATACTTGGTTACTATTTGATGTTGACTCTGACTGATGTCTGTCTCCAAGCTCTGAACATTTATATGCACTGATTTATAAAAAGAGTCAATTATATAATTAGGCCCATCAGAGGGAGAAAGTAGTCTCTACTGAACTCTGGCCACAATTGCCACTAACCAAGGAGAACATTATCATATATGTATATATGATTTCTGCAACCATGTGGAACAGTGTTTCTTAAAATGTTGGCAACTTTAGTCACCAATTTAGAGTATGTTTTTAAAAAGATTATATAATCTCTTTAAAAAAGAGGTACCAGGGGTTGAACCTAGGATGTTGTACATGCAAAGCAGGCCCTCAACCACTGAGCTGCACCTGCTTCCCTAAAAGATTACAATTTGAAGCAATAATACAAATAAAATGCAATATTTTGAAAATGATGATTCTGATTATTATTTCAGATGAGTGAGAGAGATGAAATAATTTGAAAGCTTTCACCAAGATTTCAAAATCTGGATTAATAATGAATAGCTAAAGGTGAGGATCAGGGCCATATTCAGGTGGTGTGTTCTTTTTAATCGATTTTCCTATTAAGTTAGAATATTATATCTCACAATTATAGTCATCAGAAATGGGAAATAGTGTTCAGCATCTCTTTTAAATAGTTCTAGAGATTCATATTCAAAATGGACTAAAAAATCATAATTTTTACTAAAGACTGCTTGGCATTGTACTATCATCTTAATAGCTGAAAAATGAAATGTTTCTCTATGTGAAAGATAATGGAGAATGGGTCTTTTACCCACTTTTTGTTTCAACCATCTCTGGAAAGGATTACTTCAAATTTTGATTAAGTATGCCAGGTAATACAGACCAACAATTTCATTCCCAGCAGGTGAAAAAACATCAGGTAGTCTAAAAGAGTGAAATTCTCAGCAATCAAACCATCAACACCACAGTTTAGTTTTCTTATGAAACCTTAATATCTTATCCTTAACATGAAAAATTATGCTAGTTTAGCCCTGATGTCATAGATGCAGGCTATTCAAGGTCCTGTTTATATCAATGAGAAACACAATTTAAGCAAATCACTTAAATCATAGAAATGATCTGGCATGGTCAGGAATGTTTCATCTAATATTTCAATTCAAACACTCATTTGACTTTGCCCACAACAATCAGCATTCTTCTTTATAAAAGCATTTCTTACCCATTTGGAACAGTCATAATCTGGCATTTGTATGCTCTGAGTGTGGCAGATATTTGAACACTCATTCTTCTTCAAAACAAGGATTTTTGTGGGTTCCTTGGAGACCTGCTTACTTTGGATTTCTTACCTGCAGCTTACTGATATCAATGAGGTTTCTTCTAGCTTACCACTTACTACTCCCTGCTCAGTTCTGAGCTCTGTCAGGCAACCCCAGACTCTCTCTGGGTAGTCCACTCACCACCTCAGATGGTGCTCTTGACAGGGTCAACATTGGGCTCTCATATGCCTCACATCTCACCTCCCAAACTCTGGAGGTCCAGGGCTCCCTCAGTGTTGCTCTTTGCTGGGCTTGGGAACCAGCCTGCTAGCAGGCACCTAAATTATCCTTATCCTCTTACTTCATTTGATCAGACCTCTCTGCTACCAGGGCCCAGACCTGCCGGGAATTGGGTAGGTTCCTATTTTCTGATTCTGGGATTGTCTTACTCAGTATCTTTGACTCTTCTACAAACTACATTTGCCACCACTTCACCACTCACACAGATAATATTTAGGCCTCCATTTTATTAGTTGCTTTATTTTTCACATTGTTCAGAGTCCAGGAAAGGAAAAGAGGTGTTCTTTATTGAATAAGCTGGAAAATCTCAGTGATCTGCATACAACCATACTGAGAAACATGTTTCCAAACATGTATTTGGAAAAATATAGAATGAAATGGACAAGAACCTGAGACCTGGCCTCTGCCTTCAAGATTTTAGTCGGGTTAGGGAATAAGGTAAGTACCTCATCATGTACAGTGGTTCAATGTATTGATAACAATAATGGTTGCATTCATTAACTCAACTATGTGTCAGACTTTGCATACATCATCTCATGTCACCTTCATAGCAACACTGATTTGGGGATATTATAATCTCTATTCTATAGATTGAGACTCAAAGAGTTTACAGAGTTTGCCCCAAGGTAAGTGTCAGAGCTGGAATTCAGACCCATGTCTGATTCCATGTTCTTAACCAGCATCCTACTAGGCCTATTCTACATGTGTGGAGTGTAACCTGGAACTGAGCATGTAAATCTCTAACTTCAGGGCAGCAGAATGATACATTCTGTACTTCTATCAATGTCTTTGATGTAGTAAATAGTGAGACAGAGGTTAGGTCTTTTTTCATGGATGTCATTACCTGGCAATGACAGACTCTCCTAGGTACAAATGCATGAATCTGTATAAATCTCATAGCTTATCTCTAGCAATCAACCAATTCAGACACTCTCCACTTGTGCATTCAGACCACTGTGTATGCTCATCAGCCCTCAATGCATTTTTAATACATTCTGAAATACAGGCAAACTATTCAGAATTAGAAATCACCACAATTCTAAGGATTTCTGGACTTTAAAAAGAATTATTTTTACCTTATTTATTATATCTTTAAAGAAATGTAACACATCAAACTTCACAAAAATAGTAACTGAAGTTCGTATTATGCTGTTAATTTAAAAATGATTTTATATACTTCCAACAATGCTATGGGAGATATTATTGTAATTATCAGCATTATAATTATTATTATATTATAAAGTATGTAAGGCTCAGAGTTGTAAAGTGACTTGCTAAAAGTCATATAGATAGCAGCTGGCTGGACTTCCTTCTGATTGTAAATTCTGTGCTCTTTCTTCTCTGCCTCAGTGCTTCAGTTACTTCTAGCAATCACTTTGTCTTTTCTTTTCTTTTGCAAGTTCCCCCAAAGTGATAGATATCTTCAAAAAAGTTGCCAACATGACTGCAAGAACTGATTACTGGCTGTCTTGAATCAAAATATACATCAAACACTGTGGAAAAGCACAACTGCCTTTATAGAGGCATTGTTTTTAATCATGTAAGGCTGGCATGACAGGTAATTTTTTGAAATATTAAATTGTGTCTTGCTTTTCCAGCTTTAAAAAATAAAATGTAAGAAACATATTTGTGCTTTGTACTTCATATTTTCCTCCCTTCCTTCCAAAAAGTTTACCAGGACTTTGAATTCCCTTCTCTTGGGTGTAATTGCTGAGTCAAAGAAAAATTACTGAAAGAAAAACGGCTTCTTATGGCCTTCATGGAAGCTTAAATTCATGGAGGATAGGACTGGGAGAGAAGAAAGGTGAGTACTTTTCAGGATGAGGAGAAGTAGATAAAAGCAGTGAACCACTTGGGGAATATCACTAGATGGAGGAGGGAAGAGCAATCTGCTAATTGGTGATCTATTGAGATGTAAGGTTGACTCCATTGCAACACCCAAGGGGGCCAAAAGGACCCCCAAGAGGTCCCACTGCTTGGTAAGCCTCAGGAGGCTGGGCTCTAGAAACTAAGGCTAAGCAGAGGCACTGAGGTACCCAAGTGCAGCACAAAAGCTCCAGAGCACAGGACTTCCGGTTTTTATGTAGATTGATGACGGGTAGCAGCATTTCCAGAATGTGGCCCAGAGGCAGGAGAGGCCTCTGTGAACCTGTAGCTCTACAACAGCCCCTTCATCGGAGTACAAACACGGCAGGAAGAGGACTCTCAAAACAGATTGCGTTTTCTGGACAGCTACTGGTTTGGAAATCGAAGTCAGTTTTAATTTTATTTAAAAACAATAAAGCATATAGTTGGACAGATGAAACAGAAACTTGGCAAAATGTGGGTACTTTCTGACACTGAGTGTTGAGTGCAGGAGCTCAAAATACTATTCTCTTTTGGTGTGTGTTCGAAATGTTTCATGATAAGACATTTTTAAAAGATGATAAAGTTAGGGTAACAATTCTTGCTTGTAGGCTATGGTTCATCCAAGCCATGCTGGAAGCAGCCTAAAAATTACAATGAAAAAGGAGGAGCTAGGTAGCAATGCTTGCCAGCAATGAAAGAGTGGCAATACAAGTGACATGTATTTTCCATCCTTGACCAAAATCCTTTAACTTCTACTTTTGATATAAACAAAGTCATTAGAAATCAAAATAGTCCAATTTGGTCATCTTTGCACAGAAGTAGAACAAATTTGTCATGTTTTTGTGGGGATTAATAATTTTAAGCGAAACCACAGTTTTAGTATAAATTTTCGCCCAATATTTACATTTATAGCCTTTTTGACAAAAGCCAGAATGAAATGTTTCTGCTTGTTTTTGTTCCTAGAAAGGCTCTCCTAGGAAGAGAGATAGGATTGAATTAGAGAACCTGATCCACTAAAGCTGTTAATACAAATAATCTAGTCCACCAGACTAGAAGAAGATGAAATAAATCCTGGCCTGAATTATTCCCAGAAATGGAGGCTGGCACTTCCTCCCCAAATCAGAGGAAAGCCCTAGCATCTACCTCCTGCTCTCCCCAAAGACCCTGCCCTACGCCTTCACCCCAGCCCTGGTGGCTCTGTGGGGTGGCACAATCAGATGGCCAGGGCTCCAGGGCTCTCAGATTCTTGTCTTCCTAGCCCCCTAGAGCTGTCGAGTCGCAGGTGCTTCTGAGTTGCCAGGATTTTCTTAATTCTGTCATTGGACCTACAGCTGAGCAGACCCAGAAGTCTGATGCAGCAGAAGTCCTTGTTCCACACTAGGTTTTAACACCAACATGAAGGAAAGTTCAGCTGAGGGAAGTCCAAGTACCAGCCCAGAGAGACCTGGAGCAGACCTCTGAGGACCTCTTGTTCTCTAAACAGATGCTGTGTGTCCTCCAACCAATCTCAAAAGTTTCCACTAGCTCAGGAAGATCTGAAATTACCTGAGGAGCAAGAACTACCAGCTGCCTATTGTGATTGGTCTACGTCTTTGAGGAATGCCCAACCGTACTTAGAAATGATCCCAGCTCAGCTACTTCCTCAGGGTTAACAGCTTCTGCTTTGACACTACTCGCCAACCTGGGAGCTCCTTGTCCCTAAGGACCATGGGCGGAGTATCGAAAGGTTTCAGAGGACCCCAAGGGTCTCCCAAATGTTGTGTGGTAAAAATATACTAAACCTTCTATTTATATTCATTTTTGTCTAAAAGACTACAAAGAAAACTAGGCTTTAGTAATATATAAATTGACAGTGGCATTCTCACTTGGTCTATGTGTTCACCAGTCATATGTTACTTCAGGCATGAGCCAAATCCTGAGAGGAGAATCTGGATTTGCAGCTCATAGGGTTGACAGCTGCATGCTCACACATCCCTTCAAGCACACTGCATCATCAAAGTCTATGCATGCTTGATTATGTGGAATGAAGGATTTTGTATCACAAAGAGTAGAACCTTTATAATACTTCAATTTGTACTGACATAAGGAGTGACCTTATCAATCTATTTTGTGCATTGTTTTCGTTTTTGTTTTGTACAACACAGATCACTTGTTATCTTTTGGCAAAGAACCTAAAAAAGTCACATTTTCCTTTTACAAAATAAGTGTTCCAAATCTGCTGATCTTTTCTGTGATGACAAGTAGCTGTCAATATAATGCCAAATAAGAGAGATCCACAAAAAAGATAAGACGCTTATTATCGCCTTTCAAGGTACAAGTGACATCTTAACAATGAGTGAGAAAGGAACTGTTTTTGTTTGTTTGTTTGGTTTGGTTTTTAATACTGCTGTGGGCAAAAGACGTTTGGGAATGTTCACATCACTGTTGTCAAAAATATGTTCCAAACATAAAATGCTCGTTTCTGTACATTTTAAAAATTTGAAACAGAATTCTCTGACTCCTTTTAGGATATTCCAAGTGAGGGTTTTTTAGTGGGTTTTGAAACCACTTGATAAAAATATTAAAATGAAATCCCTTCTAACTAATTCACACACACACACTAAATGATTTTAACATCAGGGAAGGAGGGAATTTATTAAATTTTAACAGCAATGAAATAAAAACATTGTGACTGGAACTAATTAATATGTATCATGTTTTAGAAAGTATAACCAAAAATGTGCCTTTTCCATTGAATCCACAGATCTTTGACAAAATATTTTGCAGCTATGATTGTTGTCAAAACCAAATATTGAAATAAAATGAATAGAACCGGACCTCCATTCTGCAACACAAAGAATTAAACCAAGATTTAATGTCCACATAGAAGAGGTGGTATTGGATTGAGAAAAGTGGACATGGTGGACGATGGGTATGGGGAAAGGCAGGAAGAGATGAGAGGTGGAGCTGTCTTTGGGACATGGAGCTGCCCTGGATGGTGCTTCAGAGGCAATCACCAGACATTGTAAATCCTCACAGGGCCCACTGGATGGAATGGAGGAGAGTATGGGCCATGATGTGGACCATTGACTATGAGGTGCAGAGGTGCCCAAAGATGTACTTACCAAATCCAATGGATGTGTCATGATGATGGGAATGAGTGTTGTTGGGGGGGGAGAGGGGGGTGGGGGAGCGGGGTTGAATGGGACCTCACATATATATTTTTGATGTAATATTATTACAAAGTCAATAAAAAAAAATAATTAAAAAAAAAAACGATGATGCACATCCCATCGTATCTCAATATTAAACATATCATTGATAATTTTAGTGGGCCCCTGAATATAGACTTTTAATCCATTAATAAATATAATTTAAGTGTTAAAGTAGTATAATGAACTTATATTATTTGTATTATGTCCATTGTTGACTTGGCTTATAATATGCCTAATACTTAGTACTGTACTAAATTTACATATGTATATACAGTTATCCCTTCCACATTGTGAAGGGTGGTTTTGGTAAATCGCAGGTTGGCATAAGAAATTAAATGGGAATTTTGAGGGAGTTTTGCTGAAGGCCAGCAAACAGTTCAGAAGCTCAGGAATGCATAAAACACATGTATAGTATTGTATAATATCAACATATTTTATATTTTAATACCATAAATATACACACTTTCTCTTTTAAAGTTAAGGTAACTAAAAAGCTAAAGTTTGCAAAAAGAATGCGAAAACCAGCAGACGGTACACACAGACCTACATGGAGAGAGATCTTAAAAAGTTTAGTAACTCAGAAATGCATAAAATGTACTGTCATGTATATTACCTGTTCAGTATGTATTTTACTGTTTAATAACATAAATGAACAGTAGCAACTTTTTTTTCTGAAAATTAAATTGTAGTAGAAGACCTGCAGTTCTACACGCTGGTTTGGGGTGATGGCTCCCGTGACAACTCCCAATGATCGACAGGGTCTTTGCATCTGGAGTTTCTCCCATCTTGTGTCATTTAACCGACATAAGTGTTATTAAAATCATGGGTCCCAAGCATAGAGTTCCTAGTGGTTGGTAAAGTGCTCCCAAGAAACGGGAAAGTGATGAGCTTGGAGGGAAAAGCAGACTTGGTAGATCTGCTTCCTTCAGGGAAACCAGGCTGCTGCGGTTGGAGCTCTGACCGCCTTGAGACCACCAGGAGGCATGTCAAGAAGAAAGAGGACAGCTCCTCCAGCTACAGCTAGCCCAATGACTGCAAATCACTTGCATAAACCACGGGACCGGCCTCTTGCACATAGAAAGTGCAACATTATTTGTGTGCAGGACTGTTGTTTTAAAAAAAGGCATTCCAGTGACTCTGGCATCACAGGAGAAAAGGCTAAGTCCGTATATGTTTCCCTAAAGGAAATGAAAGTGAAGGATCTACCCCTATGGATTTTCAGGCCAGCAAAGGCTGGTTTGAAAATGTTAAGAAAAAGCGTCAGCCTACGCAACGTAAAAGTAAGGGAAGAGGCAGCGTGTGCCCATTTAGAGGCAGCCAGGGAGTTTCCTGAAACCCTAAAGAAACTGAAGACAAAGGCTACAAACTGGGACAGATAGTCAATGCTGACAAAACTGCCCTGTTATTTGGAGGGGGGTTGGGGGGAATGCCTCCGAGGACTTGCATCAGCCAAGAGAAGAGGTGAGCTTCAGGTCTTAGCAAAGCCGCAAGGGCTAGGGTAGCCCTGCTCTTTTATGCTAGTGCTGTAGGGTTCGTATTAAAGACAGCCTCATGAATAAAGCTGCTAAGCCTCGAGCTTTGAAAGGAGAGGACAAGTACCAGCTGCCTGGCTTCCGGATGTTCAGTAGGAATGCATGGACCACCAGAGCTCTTCTCCTTGATGGGCTCCAGCAGTGTTTTGTGCCAGAGGTTAGAAAATACCTTGTCAACCAGGAATTCCCTTTTAAAAAGGTGTTATTGCTTCTGGACAATGCCCCTGAACAATGCCCCTGGCCACCCAGAACCCCACCGAAGGCATTGAAGTCATCTACAGGCCACTCAAGGGGATTTTCCAGAGGGCAGGGCTGCTCGCTCCTAACCACCCTGACGTGGAAGGGATAACTGTGTATATAGGTTTGTATGCATGTGTGTGTGTGTGTGTGTATACACACAAAGAGAGATACACACAGAGACCGAGTATTAACCCCCCAAAATATGCAGGAATGCCCCTGGGCGGCAGGTATGAAACCTAGAATAATTCATCATAGTTTTTGAACCAGGTTTTAAAACAGGGACTGTGGGGATGGCTCATCTCTATATCCCTACTGCTCAATACATGTTTGATGACTGGATGAAAGTTTCAGCGTGGGTGGAGCTTTGAATTTTTCTCGTAGAAAAAGAAACATTCATGAATTATTTCATGAAAAGTTTTCATTCAACCATATCTGCACAGAAGAGTGACACGAAATTGCAAAATATGTATGATTTTGTAAAAAATACTGTTCTGGTTCTGACAAGTCTGTGAAACAGTACCTGATGTTTGTGTTATTACCACTAGATGGCAATAGCTCTACATTACTCTCCATCTCTTCTAGGGATCCTTCCCTAGTGGTCTTGCAGGTGGCATCTGGAAGGATTTTTATTTCTGCAGATATTTGCTGAGAAAAGGTATATCTACATTTGGAACTCTGAAATTAATACCACTAATGCAAATGCACCTCTATGCTTGCTTCTTGTTACATGTCTATGACTATTACAACAGTTATTCACCAATCTGATTATCTTGGAGCTGTAAATTATTATAACAAAATCAATAAAGAATTCATGTAAGCCATAGGAGTCCATAAAGGTCTACATATGGAAATGTTAAGATAATTGCAATGCGTTTATGTAGTATTCTAATATTCTTCTAGTTCCCCTCTTTTCCTTTAACCTCATGGCGTTGGAACTGCAGAATCAACACATGAGCCCAGGCACAAATATAGATGAAGGTGTAGTTCTTGTTTTTGCCTCCCGGCTACTGCTGCACCTTCACAAACAAGCCACCTAACTGTAACTGAGAGTTGTCCAGTTCTCCTTCCAGAGGACAGATCTGCAAAGAGCAGGCACTAGGACCAGGAGATTTGGGACACAAAATGACAGTACCATGGATGGGATAAGAACTAGGTAACAGGAATTCTCCTCAGCTGAAGACCTTGGCCAAATGATACTGTGTAACTTTCCTCCAAGAACAAATATGAGTCAGTGCTTTCATGGGGCTGTGTTTTCTTTGAACTTGCTCCTGTAGCTGTAGTGGGGGGTAGACAGACAAGGTATGCAAAGTGCCAGGCTTGATGGGATCACTAACCAGCTGTGAGGTCTACAGCCTCACAGCTGGGACGGAGGAGATCTTCAAGATTTCTTCACTGTCTATGACTTTTGGGTGAAAAGAAAGAGAAACTTTTTGATGGTTGATTTTGTATCTTTTTATTTCTCAAAAACATGTGGCAAATAAAGCTTCAGTGAGTTCAGGGATACATTTCATTTTAATATCTCCCTATGCCCTGACAACTGCCCCTCCCAATTTTTCAGATCTTTCTGAGGGTAAGATTTTTTTTAAAAAGAGAGAGAGAGCTAAAGTACAGCCCACTCAATAATTTTTTTTTAATTAAACAAAAATGAGAAATGAAGAAATCAAAGCTCATCGTATTTTTGTGATTTACTAAGGGCATGTTTAGCTGTTTTATGATGGAAACTGACCCAAGTGACTAATCTCCCCTTCATGCTTTCTGCATTTATTTCACTTAAATTCCGTCTCAATCTAGTTCTATTTGGTTTCCTCCAGAGAGGATATTAAAGGATTATTTTGAGATTGAATCTTCTCTTGACTACCTACAACAAATTGTTGTTACAAATTACTTTATTTTGAAAACTGAACAGATCAGTTAGAACCAAAGTGCTGTATCCAAATGAGCATTCATTCATTCATTCATTCAACAAGCTTATGTAACATGTCCAGCCATTTTCTTCTCACATGACAGTGTCCAGAGCTGGAGTAAAGGAAAGGGCCTTCTTACTGTACCCCTCTTTTTTTCTTCTTCAAGTAGATAACCTTTTCCAGAATCTCCTGGTTCACTCCTCACATCCCAGTGGGCAGAGCTGGCTCTCATGCCTCCTCTAGGCCAAGACTTGGGAAAAGTGTACAGTTTCCATGACTCTCTTAAACCACTTATAAGTCGTTCCCTGGGCACACTGTCACATAAACAAATCCGAAGTTCTGTTTGACAGGAAGAAGCAGGGAGGAAGGTGGGGAAGGGGAGTGGTGGCTGGATAAATGAGGAACTCTGTCACAAATAGCATTTCACACCTAGAGGAGTATACACAGTTTTGGGGGATTCCACAGATTTCAACAGAGCAACAGTAAAATAAAAGGCTGATAGTAAGCAGGGCTATAAGATTGAGGAGAGAAGCTTCCTTGAATCAGTCCATTCATAAAGGCAAAGGGGATCTTGTGAATGCCTTTCATATGACTCGTTCAGTGATACTAGTTAAGTCTAATATTCACAACGCAGAAGAGTAGTCAATGTGTATCCAAAGAGGGATGTCCAGAGTATTTCTTGTACTGGATGTGCAGAAGACCTTGTTTGGAGCAGGGAATGGAGGAAAGTCAGTGATTGTAAGTCAATGAAAGGGGGAAGAAGAGTGAATTATAGGAAATGGATGGGGGGAAGCTAAGTCTGTCTGACTCACTGGGTGAGGAAGGAAGGTGCCTGTGCACTGGAATGGGAATGGGTTGGTTCCTCCATGTAACCTGGGATTGTAGTACTTGGGAGGTCTGTGAATTTTGCCTAGTGAGGAATGGAGGAGACCACCAGCAGAGTCTGAAGTTATGGTTGGCAGCAGGAAAGCTTTTCTGCATCATGGAATATGAGAGTCAGGGTTTCTGCAGCACTTGATGAGGGAATGACTGAAAAACGCTAGTGGTGGGAGAGGGTGTATATGCAGCCAGGAAACTTCTTAGGAGAGAGACTGGTGGGTTTGAAGAAAGAGTAGGACAAGGGTCAGCATTTCTGCAGCTCTGGATGAGGCAGGTCAGTGTGTACATTACTGAACTGCAGAGGCCCAAGTGTCTCAGAAATGGAGAAAGACTGGGTGTCTCAAAAATATAGTAGAGGTATCTGTGTCTGCATCACAGGATGGCCAAAAACCAGTGTGCCCACACTGTGGAAGGGACATCTGTCTCCTTGCATCATTTTCTAGGAAGAGATCGGTGCCTCCTCAGCACTGGACATAAGAGTTCCCTTTCTGGTTGGGGAAGGTAATCTGTGTTAACCAGTGAATGGGAAGATTGGTATCTGAACCTTGTTTTGAGATGATTCAGGATGTTGTTGGGTAAGTGTTGGACTTGTTTGTATTATTATGAGGGGGTGTCAGTATCTAGTGTGCTTGCAGAATTAATCTGGGGAGTGTCACCTGTACCCCACCACTAGATGATGTGGTATATCAGTGAATCCAATACAGTGGAGAAAGAGGAGTTAGAAAGTCTGCCTTGGATAGAGGGTCAAAAGGGGAGGGTGTGAGAAATGGAGGGACTTTCCAGTGTTTCTATCTCATATATAGCTTTGGGAGACTCTTAGGCATGTGCCACAATGGAGAGGATATCAGAAGCCCTGGGTGTTGAAAAACCCCAGCTATATGCAATAGTGGAGATGAGAATGAGAAATGTAGCTGTAGAACTGTTGGAACAAGGATCCCATGTGGCTACAACAAATATCTGGGGTCACAGATGATATTTCTGAAGTCCTGGTTGATAAGACATCTGTGTAATTGCAAAATCCTATGAATTGAGTTTGGGTCAGATAAGTGGTAGGTGCTACAAAGCAGAGGATAAATTGTATTCTACTTACTGTATTTGGTCTATGTGGCTTTTAACATAATCCATTAATGAATCCACATCATCACTTCTCTCTCTTCCAACAACTGTACAGGACCAACGGCAAATCCATTTCCCAGGACCTTTTTCTCCATATTGTTCTGATTTAAAGTATGTCAATGAAAAGCATATACATGTGATTTGAAAAATGGAAAAGGAGAGCCCATTATTCTCTGATCAGTGTTCTCCAAAGAACAACAGGATATAGCTATTTATCTATCTATTGATAGTTCAATCAATTGATATATATATATTAATATTATATGCTATTTATAAAGAGATTCATTAGAATTGGCTTGTGAAATTGTGAGAGCTGGCAAGTCTAAAATCCACAGGGCAGGTCGGCAAGCTGGAAATTTCAGTGATTTGATGCTGCAATCTTAGTCCAAATCTGTAGGATAGGCTTGCAGACTGGAAACTCAGAGAGGGGTGGATGGTTTACTGTTGAGGCAGAATGTCTCCTTCCTCTGGAAGCTTCAGCATTTGCTTTTAAGGTCTGCAATTGAATGAATGAGACCACCCAAATTATTAAGGGCAATCTCCTTTAAATTCAACTGATTGTAGATCACATCTACAAAATACCTTCACAGCAACATTTAGGCCAGTATTTGAGCAAATGATTGGACACCATCACCTAGCCAACTCACAGAAGAAAGTAACCATCATACTGTTGTAGGCAGACACCCACACAGCCATGAGGATCACAGCACCAACCTAGACACTGATTGGAACTGTCCAATTGACTTTTGACCCTCCCTCTCCCCGCCCCTCCCCTCCCCCAGCTCTTCCAGTGGTAGTGGAAGTGGAAACGTCTACTTCTCTATTTTAAACCCCTTCATATGTGGAATATGTAGAGTGGATTATGTCTTCCTTACTGAATCCTGGCTGATAACAGTGACTCCAACACCCACTAGGTGATCTCCCTAAACTTACAGGTATTTTGGAATGGACACAGCCAGGGAAAGAATACTCAGATTAATCTAACTGAAGCCAAATTCCATAAATACTTGGCCAGATTGCATTGATTAACATGAAAAGTGCAATTACTAAACTCTGTTTTTGCCCTAGAGATGTTTAAGTGTTTTTTTTGTTATGTTGGTTTTGTCTCAGTCAGCAATTGTCCACTGAGACCACCCACAGCAACTTATGATTATGGTGGACACAAGAGGAAAATGAGATTTTCACAGACTGTTCGGGTGCTGCTTTCCTTTGTGAACTAAGTTGAGATGTGGGAGTACATAGTTGAGTGACAAACAACATGGGCAGGTATGTAAGTATTAAGGGTTCAGGAACAAGAGAGAGGGACAAACAGTAGTCAGGACTGAAGTCATTTGAAAAGACTTTGGGATGGGAGAGGCGGGCGTTTTGAACAAAGCCTGAAAGTGCTTACAGGATTGGGAGATAAAGAAAAGGAATAGAATATAGATATTTACTTAATATACTTTAAAAATTGCAGGCTTTATATAGGAAAGTCATCCATGAAGAAGAATAAGCTTATTTTTTAAAAGACCTGCCACATACAGTATTAAAGGTATCATTTATTATAATAACCAAAGAGTAAATATGATATATAAAACAAAAATTATTAGGATTTTAAGGAAAATTGACAAAAATTACTATTAGAGTGAGGGGACTTAAGGACCTGTTTCAGTCCTTGACATATGAAAGAGGCAAAAATTATAAATAAGGGAATAAATAATTTGAATAATATATTTAAAATGTTTAAATTGTATCTCCGGCTGTAGGCCCTGTAACGTTACTATTAGGTTATTTTTATTACCTGGATAAATACTGATAGCCAAGGAAAAATGTAATATGCAAGAAAGGAAAAGTGAACTATTTGATTCCCATTGTAGGACAACATCAATCATTTGCAGCTTTGGGTATTCAGGAAAAACAGGTAGAGCTTGGAAAGAAAGCTCTTGCTAACTGGGTTTGTGTCTTTCTGCAAGGCCCTGTTTCCGTTTGCTTCATTTGCTGATCCATGAAATGGGAAAAATGATATCTAATATCTCCTTCAAGCCCAATAGTCTGTGATATTATGCATGTAATTTGTATTCAGCTAAAGGAAGAGTAAAGTTTCATATTCACTTAGCAAGTCTTTATTGACTGTGTGTTCCATGCAGGTCCCATGTGAGCTGGTGAGCATGGAGCTAAAAATTAGGAATCACCCAACTATGTTTCCTTGTAATGACACATACAGCTTTCTATATAGACAAATTTCTGTACTTTCTATCCATACAACTATATATGCATGAACTGTTCAGGGGAAGTTTTACAGGAGAAAAAAAAATTGAACTGGGTCTTGACAAAGGCATAATATATTCAGTGAGTAGAAAAACATATCTATCATTTTCTTTCCAATCTGTAGTGTATGATCTTCAAAATACATCGCACAACTCCCTTTCATGCTACTAGGAGCCTCTGATGATTTTAGAACTAGAGAAAGGAAACAACTTATTTCATCTGAGAAATCACCCCCACTGGGCCAAAGCATATAAAATAAAGTTTGTGGTGTTAGAAAGGCAGATGAGAGTTCAGGAAAACAGGGACTCAAGCAGACGCTGAAAAAAAGTTTGAAAAATCAATTGGAGTTAAAAGAAGATCAGTCAAGAAAGGAAACATAGTAGCAGTAGCTCTGCAAGTTAGCTATTGATAGCTCAATTCATGCTGTTTCTAATGTGTCCTTTCAGACACACCAAGGAAAGTAAAAGATGGTGGTAAAAAAAAATGCTTAAAGTCTCACAAAGACCAGTTTCATTTCGTCACAAAGGAATATAATTGGTATTTCAATGAGAACCAGAAAGGACATATTCAATAAGAATCTAGGATATTATCTAGTGCTAAGAGCGAAATAATATCATCTCAGGTAAATTTTGGAAAATGTCTGTCTATATGTAGGATGGTCTTTACTCCAGACAAATATGAGTTTGAGTTTAATTCCAAAGTCTGTGACCTAAGAGCTGAAGGACTTTTTCTGAGCCTGGGGGTCCTTATCTGTAAAATGGTACTAGTAAGAGCATTCTACCACAAAGAGCTGCTGCGAAGACTAAACGCGATAATAACGATGAAACACTCAGCCAACCAGAGCACATGTTCAGTAAATCCTAGAGCAGTGACCAGAGTACATCAACAGGCTGAATCAGTCAGGGTCCAATCAAGGGAAGGAAACCGCACAGTAATTGAACACAGGAAGCCTAATCAAAAGAATTACTAACAATAACAGGATTGGAGTAACAAGGGCATAGCTAGTAGGAAGTAAAGAGAACCCTGAAGAATGTAGAAGTAGCAACCACTAGCCCTGAGGGTGAGAGAGCATCCATGCAGGAGCGCCCCACACTTCACCCCTGTGGCTGAGACCCCAGAGATGACTGGAGGGGGTGCAGCTCACTGTGACCCCCGGATGGCAGAGAAGTTGCTGTGAGGCTGTGCTAGAAGAAGTCAGCAGAAATCTGCTCTTTATAGTGCTGGCAGAATATTCCCAGGGAGGTAACCTGCCAGAGATAGTCCACTGCAAATCCACTAAAGAGGGCGCTGGAAGAAGTTTGTGGTCACTGGATGCAGTTGGTCCATGCCCCGCCAGAGCTTGGTGCCAGCGAAGCCATCTAGGCTACAGACTCCTGGACCTGGAGAGCCGTAGGGCTGCAGAGCTCGGTGCTGGAGAAAGTAGGCATGCTGCAGGAGCCACGGGCCAGGGAAGCTGCACACTGCAGGAGCCAGGCCTTGCAGAAGCTGCTTGCCCTGCAGGAATCAGGCGCGAGGAAGCTGCAAGCTGGAGGAGCTTACCAAAATCAGAATGATCCCCTGCCTCCTGCATTCATTGTCTCTTCAGCGCTCTCGCTGACAAAGGTTAACGTTGTGCCATAAGGCCAAGAAGAAGCAGTTAAAGGGCCTGGCTCCATGTTCACAGATCAGGCAATGAAGTGAAAATTTAGAGCTCAGAGGTAATAAAATAATAATTGGTCCACTGGCTAACCTAGTTTCCTCGTTGAGTGCATCAAAGTGGAATCATAAACTATGAATTTATGCCAAGTACCCAGTAGGTGTAAATGACTGACCAGGACCATGTAAACTGGCTCACTGCCACAGGCAGGGGAGCAGAGGGTAGTTTCTTTGTCTCTACATGTACCCCAGCTCCCTCACCTTCCCATGGAGAATAAATTACTAATCTTATTGGTTAAATTCTGGGTGGTGGATTCACCCACACGGGGCCATAAATATCAGGAATATACACTACCGTTTTTCTTTTTCACGTCTTCTCTTTCCTAGGGCCAGGCGAACAAGTGGGCTCTTCTCTTGGACAAAGATCTGCAACTCTTATTTTCTCCACAAAACCAACTGAGTATCCTGGTTAGTGCACTGGGTCCCTGCACAGTGTGGCTTTTCAAAAGGTGCTAATATTCCAGGATTTGAAATTAGACTGCTGTGAGCAAAGAGGCCTCACTTAGGTCATTATCTTAAGCTGCAGACTCCAACTCAGCTTTACCAAAATTTCGCATCAGGAGTTCTTGGTTCTCACACAGGTAAAAATAAAGTTGTCTTTGTTTCCAACTGATTTTGTGCCCTGTGTCTTTCTTCCTGTATAACCTGCATGGAAGAGTTCTGATTTGCAGAACAGGTTTCAACAGTCCCGTGTTTTGGGCCAAAATGTCCCCAAACATCTTCAGCACTCCCTTTTGATTTCTGAAAACTGCCATCTTATTTTGGCAGCCAAATGCCTAAAGTGGCTGGCATTTCTGTTTACTTCCTTTACTAACAATCATAAAAGCTGAAATATTTAAGTAGCAACTTATATTTCACAGCAGAAATACTTATATAGCAACTTTACAAACAACTTTTCATGTGTTTTCTTAAGTTATCTTCACAATTTCTATGTAATTCTTATTCCTGTTTTACACTTATGAAAACTGAAGTTGAGGCATTAAATACATTTCCCAGAACTATGTACTTTTAAAAAGGCAGAGTCAGAACCTAGACACAGATCTTCTGATTCTTAAGCCCACGTTCTTTCAATTAAATAAATGAATTTTCAAAAACCTTGGCACATAGTAGGCACTATATAAACACTGACCTTGCAAGTCTTTGTGCTAACTACTTACTTTGCACAGGAGGTGGATTGCTAATGCAGCTTATTTTCAGCTCCCATTGCTATGGTAATGCTAATTATTTAGTATACTGATCTAAAGACAAATTTCTCAACAGAGATCATGTATGGAGCTCCAGCTATAATGAGCTTCTTTCTGGTCTGGGCAGGGATTCATTCTGATCTCTTTCTTTTTTTTCTTTTTTTTTTTTTTTTAAGATTTATTTTTATTTATTTAATTCCCCTTCCCTCCCCTGGTTGTCTGTTTTCTGTGTCTTTTTGCTGCGTCTTGTTTCTTTGTCCGCTTCTGTTGTCGTCAGTGGCACGGGAAGTGTGGGCGGCGCCATTCCTGGGCAGGCTACACTTTCTCTCGTGCTGGGCGGCTCTCCTTATGGGCGCACTCCTTGCGCGTGGGGCTCCCCTACGCGGGGGACACCCCTGAGTGGCAGGGCACTCCTTGCGCGCATCAGCACTGCGCATGGGCCAGCTCCACATGGGTCAAGGAGGCCCCGGGTTTGAACCACGGACCTCCCGTGTGGTAGACAGACGCCCTAACCACTGGGCCAAAGTCCGTTTCCCCTGATCTCTTTCTACAGCATTATAAACTTTTCTCACTTGTAATTTTTGTTTATTGGAACATAAGACACATTCACCCCAGCCTGTTCATGCTGCTTAAATCTCCACATTTTTAAAAAAGTAGTTCCCAGGAAATGTAGCTCTAAACGGGGTGGTTAGAACAGCAGGGTCAATTGTTGCAGAGACATGCAGACAGTTGGTGGAAAAAGGAACATCTGATGCTTTGAAAGGGAGCTTTTCAAAATATATTTACTGTTGGGGATGAACAGCTTTTGAGCAATCAATGTTTACCAATTGTTATTGCCAGACCCCATTTAAACAAGCCACTCTTTATTTTGTTAGATGTGACCCACACAAATGCAAGGTTTTATTGGCAATGTAGGACCCTTCAGTTAGTCATTTTCTTTTCATTTACAAGGGGAGGGCATATAAACTACCTACTTCCTGGAATGATTTAATTGCTACAATTCCATTTAGATCCAGGGTATCTTATCCTGCATAAGGACAAAAAATTTGCCCAGGGAAGGAAAGTAACTGTGTTCATTGTGGCTAACCCTAAACCAGTCTGGAATATACAGAGGTATCCTGTTAAAAACCCATTTTCTCATTTGTTATGGATTGAACTGCGCCTTCACTAAAAGCTATTTTCAAGTTCTGACATCCAGTTTTGTGAATGGGATCCTATTTAGAAATAGGATCTTTGAATATGTTATTAGTTAAGATGAGATCAGATTGGGTTAGGGTGGATCCTAAGTCAGTATGACTGTGTCCTTATAAGGAGAGGAAGTTTGGGCACCTTCAGACAGAGAGAAGGTAACTGTGATGTAAGCAGAGACTGAGTTATGGTACAAGCCAAGGATCACCATGGATTGGTAACAACCCATGGCCAGAGTCCAACAGACTTCAGAAGCAGCAAGGTCCTGCTGATACCTTGATTCAGACGTCTAACTCCAGAATTCTGAGATAATGAATTTCTGTTGTTTTAAGACACCCAGTTTGTGGTACTTTTTTTACAGCAACTCTAGCGAACTAAGATAGTCATTGAATCAACACGTCGATTCAATATGAAGCACAAGAAAAATACAAGTAAACAAGAACACTAGGTCCCTGCTCTTAGTAAGCTTACATTTTAGGGAGGTCAAGAGAAAAGTATAACAAGATGTGGCCTCTCAGCTACCTACCTGCCTCGATCCTCTGTATTCCCTGTATTCTTGTGGAGAGGGTAAGCAAACTATGTTTCTCAGGCTCTCTTGGTTCCTCTTAGGTTCTGCCAATAGGAGCTCTGGCAGGAGATGAGAATGAGAAAGCAAGATGCTCTTCTTCTTTCTCTCTCTGTGTTTCTAGGTTCTCATACTTGTTGTGCAGCACCCCCAGCTGTGAATGAGCTCTTGGTATCTGATAACACCATTTCTGCCCTTTTGTTCCCCCAACCCTAGGTCTGATATCTGTTTTCTGCAGGTATTAGCACCTGAGTAACATATTGTCTTCTATTTTATTCCTCCATATGCCACCTCATTTTTGCCCTTGTGGCTTTTCAAACACTTCTGAAACAAATTCCCTATTTTATGTTTCTTCTGTTAAACATATTAAGAGGGTTTTAATTTTCCTGATTGAACCTAACTGATAGAAGAAACTAATTATGATGATTTTAAAATGTGTTAAATACTTTGAAGGAGATAAATAGGGTAAAATGGGGCTCCTTAGGGTTATATAAGCTGTCTCTAAGTAAAGGTATTTGAGCTAAAATCTAAAGTAGGAGAAAGAGATGACAGCAGGGAGAAAAGAAGTATATTCCAGCCAGAGGGGACCTTATTTGACAAAGCCTTGAGGTGGGAAGGAGATTTGGGGGACTGAGGAATTACAGAAGTTCGTTGAGCTTGAAGCAGAGTGAATGAGGGGACAAATGGCATCAGATATGATGAGATTAGGTGCCTGCCACAACGTTCTGGGATTTGTAGGCCCATAAAAGGCATTGGGTTTTTATTCTGAGAGCAATGGAAGATCATTGGAAGTTTTAAACAGGTGATTAACATGTTCTGGTGTGTGTTTTCAGAAGATAACTCTGGTCACTGTATGACTAGTCAATGACAGTACTGGGAGCAGGAAAACCAGCTAGAAAGCTCTTGCAGTAGACCAGGTGATACTTAGCAATGGCTTTGATTAGAGGGATGCCAGTGGAAATGAAGAGGGTGGATTCAAGATGTATTTTTCAAGTCAAACCCCGAAAGAATTGCTTATGGAAAAGAAAAGGTGAAGTGGGGAAGGAACAGTAAAAGATGATGAGGTAGGCTCAATAATGCCCCCCTCCCCCCAAAAGCTAGATCCTAATCCCTGGAAGTTGTGAATGTTACCTTTATGGCAAAAAAAGAGGCTTTGCAGATGTGATGAAGTTTAGGTTCTTGAGATGGGGAGATTGTCCTGGGTTATTATCTGTGATGGCTAATAATTTAATGGCAAATATCCTCATAAGAGGGAACTAGAAGGGGATTTGAGAAACAAAAGAGGAGGGCCATATGACAGAAGCAGAGGGAGCAGAGTCAGGGAGAGAAGATGTGATGTCAGTGGCTTTGAAGATAGAGCACGGGGTCGAAAGACAAGCAATAGAGACGGCTACTGAAAGTTGGAAAAGACAAGGAAACAGATTCTCCCCTAGAGCCTCTATAGGGCTGCAGCCCTGCTGACACTGTGCTTTCAGCCCAGTGAAACCTATTTTGGACTTCCCATCTGCAGAATTGTAAGAGAATAAATCTGTTTTGTTTTAAGGCACCAAGTTTGTAGTAAATTGCTACAGCACCAATAGGAAGCGGATACAAATGACTTTATTACCATAGCGCTATTAACATATATATAATATGTATAAAATATTATAATAATATCTTATGATACATAATATTTCTTATAAGTACATTAAAAGTTAATATTTTATTAACTATTAACCATGTTGCTCTCACCTAGTATACTTCCATTTTTAAAAGTATCATATCACCTCCAGTTTCTACCAGCTTTTAACTAGTCGACAAATAGATAGGTGATTGAGAAAGATATATATATATATATATAAATACATATTAACATAGATATGTATTAGACATAGATATATTTGTTTGTCTGGAGTTTATACTTGTTATTGGCAGGAGAATTAATTCAATAGAGGCTATTCTGTTATTACCAGCAAAGTTCTGACTGTTGAATGGATGAATCTTTATCTCAAGAATGAGTTCTAGAACAGAAAAATAAAAATTGATGTTTTTCAACAGGGCGAAAATAATCGAAGAGAGTGGTTCTCATTATTGGTGTCATATTAGAATCATCTGGTGACATTTTTAATAATCTGGTTGCCCAAGACGTCTGTCTTGGTTTGCAAGGTGGCAATGACAAATACCACCCTATAGTTTGACTTAAACAACTAAAATCTATTAGCTCCTAGTTTCTCAGGCTAGAAACCCTAATTCAAGGCATTGGCAAGGCAGTGCTGAAGTCTGTAGCATTCTGAGGCTTACTGGCCACAATTTTTAGGGCTTCTTGGCTTGCAACTGTGCATGCCGTCACATGGTTAGCTCTCGCTCCTTGTCTGTTTCTTTCGTTTCTGCTGACTTTGGGCTTCTCCCTGTAGCTTTCTCTGATTTCTGGTTTCTGGTGTCTTCTCTTTATAAGGCCTCCAGAAATATGGGTTAAGACCCACCCTGATTCAATTGGCCACATCTTACCTAAAAATGGCAACTTCAAAAAGGTCCTATTTGCAAATATTTTCATGCCCGAAGGTACATGGATTAAGATTAGTGTTAGAGGCTTGCAATAATTAGCAAGCCATAGCTCAGTTTCCCCTGACATACACTGAAAAAAAGGCAAACGCCCTCCTATGTGCCTAAGGGCACGGCACTTCCCCTCAGGTTAAATAAAGAAACCACAGAGAGACAGGAGTAAAAGGAAATGGAAACCTTCCCTACCTACATATGAGAAGGAGATAAAATTCACACAGAACAAAGAAACATCTGCTCCTGCAGCATTCCAAGAAACCATAACTCCCTAACTCACTATCTTCTAGTCACTGTCAGGGAAAATTTCCACCTCTAGGGCTTCCTATGGACCCCTGCACTTCATTCAGATCCTCAACCTGCTCTCACCAACTATCATTTCCCCGCCTAGGAAAGTTCTGTGTAAATTCAAATCCCCCCTTCCAGGAGTGGGCTGAAGTCTCTCTTCAGACCCCCACCAAGCTGGTGGGGGGGCTGAAGTCTGTTCTTCAGACCCCTTCTGTTGGGAGAGCTTCTCAATAAATTCTTTGCTCATGGTCAATCAGTCTCCGTGTCCCAGTAAGTGCCGTATTTTCTCTAACAATTGGGAACCAGTTTGTTGGGGTATACAATTCAATTCACAACAACCACCCAAAGCAACTAAATCAGAATCTCTGTTGATGGATCCCAGGCATCAGTATTTGTTCAATCTCCCAGGTGATTTTAATATTCACCTATAGTTGAAAAGCACTAATCTTGAAAGAGAGTATAAATCCAGATCTGAGCTCTGTGGATAATTCAGCAAAGGAAACTGAGAAGAAGGAAATTTTATAGATTAACAGAGAGGAGAGGGTTCTCTAAGAAGTAAGAATTTGTCGAATGTGTAAATACTGCTCAGAGTTTAAGTAAACTGAAGACTCAAAATGCTCACATTTTGTACACAGGATTTGTTAATGATTCACACACCAAAGTTAAAGCAATGCTTTTCAATATTAATTGTGATCAAAGCAGATCCACAAGGATTCAAATGTATGTATTCTACTTCACATAGGTGTGTGTGTATGTATAATATTTTTGTAACTGCCCTCACCCAGCTCTTGAGCCTTCTGTTCTCATAAGGCCATGGAAGAAAACAAACTGCCCACTATAGCTGCCTGCCTCTTTCAGTTTGAAACAGCCTCTTTCAAGTTAAAATAGCCTCTTTGAGATAGTCTTGACCATACATTGAATCAATTGCGACTTTTCCCTTCTGCCTTTTTCTGTGTGTATGTGGCAGGGGTAGGAAAAAATAAATTATTGAGGAGCATGCAAACCATCCTGATCTTAGAGTTAAAAATGATGGGGCTGCCTTACGAGTCTTCAGCTAAATGTGCCCTTCCCCCACCAGATCACTGGACAATCTGCTCTGCTGGTTTTGGTTTTGTACCTGCGGCTGCCCTGCAGACTTTGAGGTTTCCCAAATCTGTCTTTCCCTCATCCTAGCCCCAATCCTCTACTTTCCTCACTGTGCATCTGAAACTAAACTAAATTTTTAAGATTAGGACTTAGTAAAGGTGAAACTCATAATCAAAGAGAATTGAGTATGAATAATAATATGTAAATAGGTAAAAAAAAATAAAGTTTATTTCTATTAGAAGTCCAGTTCTGAGAGAGGAAAACATAGGGAGACAGGCAATAGAAGTTATGCCTCTTACCTAGGGTCTGCCTTAATCATTCATCATTTCTCATTATCTTCTTACTCTTTTATCTTTGGAACTTCCTGTTCCCACGATAGCTGACTTTGGTAATGTCTTCACATTTTGGAGATCCCATCTACACACAATCTATCAGAATATCCACTAAAGAAAAGATGAACCCACAATATCATGTGGCTTGGTTTTAAGTTTCCAATAGCATAATATAAAAATATTGTATTACTCAGTCAAAGGGGTGCTGATGCCAAATACAGAAATCTGCTGGCTTTTAAAGAGGATATTTTTTGGGGATAGAAGCTTACAGTTACCAGGCCATAAAGCATAAGTTACTTCCCTTACCAAAGTCTGTTGTCACGTGTTGGAGCAAGATGTCCGCCAATGTCTGCAAGGGTTCAGGCTTCCTGGGTTCCTCTCTTCCTGGGGCTCCATTTCTCTCTGGACTCAGCTGCTCTGTTCCCTCCACAAGGCCAGCTGTAGATTATCAGATGAATGGTTGTCTCTCTTCCTGGGGCCTCTGCTGTTTTTAATTGAGCCTTCTCTTCTTCCTCACATATCTGCTTCTCTATGTCTTTACTTCCTGGGCTCCAGGATCAAAACTCCAATCTCCCTTCTCTGTGGCGTGGTTTCTCGGTGGGTTATCACCCACCAAGGGGGCGAGGACCCAACATCCAACTCACATTGCCCAATCAAAGCCTTAATCATTATTTAATCAGTAAAAGTGAAACCTCTGAATCCAATACCCATTTTTGGAATTCGTAAATAATATCATACCACTACAAATGTGTAAACAAAATGTTAGAAAATTTTAAACATGAAACAAATTTAAAGTGAAGCACACTTGAAAAATTTAATATAAATGTTTGAAATCACAATACACATTTTTGTTTGAAATGCAATTGAAGTGTAAGATACATAAAGAATTTGAAGAATGTAATTAGTAAGTTTGAAAACACAATGCATATTTTTTGAGGATTCAGAGCATGTTTGTGAAAATTAAGCACGTTTTGCTACAAAGAAAACACACCAGCAATCTGGGGCTGGGACTAATTAGTTCCTGGAGTTTCCTTGCTGTCGTGGGAGCTCTGCTTGGATGTGCAGTCCTTGTAAGACTGATAGAAGGGGAGCTCTAGGTGCTGTGTATGAAGCTGAAACAAGTTGGGTCCAAGCTGAAGTTGACTAGATGGCCCAAGGTCTCTGCTGAGGAGCATCATTACATGGGAATCTCGGGGATAAGTAAGTGGCTGTAATCAGATGATATAGAATGGAGGATTACAGAGGAGCAAGCTCAAAGCCATATTCCTGAAGGTGTGGTCTGTGGATGCAGCTCCACCATCACCCAGGAGCTTGTTAGATATGCAAGAAGAATCATAGGCCCCATCACAGACTTATTGATCCAAATCTGCATTTTAAGAAGAGTTCTAGATGTAGGCACGTTAAAGTTCAAGACTGATCTAGGCTATAATTGAAAAACAAGACCAAGATCTCTAAAGCTGGGATGATTCCGTGGTTATATTAAGCTCTTTATGATTACAGAGCTGACTTGGATAGTATAGCTAAAGAAGAGCAGGAAATAAGGCAGGTGAGAGAAGTTCTACTTATCTTGAATATAAAAAGACTGAGGAAATCAATAAATTGTCATCAGTGTGTCATGTCGTGGAGGAAGGTGAGAGGCAGTGGATGGTAAATGTTTACTTGGTGATGCAAGTCACATAGGATTGAAAATATATTAAGGCTAATTTCAGTTATGGGATATTTGCTCTGAAATGCCTCTCCTCTGATGAAAGTCAAGCATCTAACATTGGTTAAACTGATAGGAAAAGAAAACCACTTCTAATTGAGTCACACAGGCCCAAGAACAGAAGCAATATCTCAAAATAAACATTAAATGGTAATTCAAATATGTGTAGGTAAAAGGCATTGAAATTGAAAGCACACTTCATTAATTAGCCAAGGTCTTAAATCGTGAATTTTATCATACCTAATAAGCAAGACCTGAAGGAATTTGTAACTCTAATATAACAGCTTCTAAAATCTTACATTAAAAAAAGAAAAGTCAATGTTAAACATCAGGGAAGTTAAATCAAGTCTTGGAGTTGTTATTTTCCACAAAGTTTTGCATAATCTGACAATGTTCTTCCACTGAAATGGCCTTGGTAAAATTTATTTACTAATTAGTGATTATGTTTTGTTAGTTTTCCATTTGTTCTTTCATCAAACATTTATTAAACATGCTTTATGTACCAGGTACTGAAATAGGTTCTGGGTGTACAGAACTGAGTAAGACCAGTTCTGGAACTTTAGGTGGGCAAAGAGCATCTGCACCAATGAGAAAAAAATCCTTAACAGTGGTACAAACAAGAAGCTATGGAGAAGAGGAGGGAATGATGGAAGATAAGGCTAGAGGGCCAGCCAGAAGACAAAATATACTGAAGACTTAATGTGTACGAATTTATTTATCAATGTACAAAGTGGTCAACATTGAATATTTCATCTGGTCATTTTAGGAACCCTGTGAAGAAAGTAGTAATAATCTCTTTTTCAAATGAAGAATCTGAACCTGAGGAAAGATAAGAAACTTAGGGTCTTACATGTAAATGGTGGGACCTGAATGAGATGGCAAGTTTATTGACCCTGAAATCCTTGATCCTTCCATTAAATTAGCCCATCACCCATGACTGCTGTAAGTGATAACATGTCAAGTAATAACCTCTTAGAGTGCTTTAAGATCTGCATCCATATAATCATAAGTGTGTTCCTGGAGGGGGGGCGGTATATCACCTGACAGGTTGATGGTATACATTGGCTCCTGGAATCTATGCCACCTTTCTTCCCTTGCTGCTACTTGTATATCCTTTGAGAGTGGAACATTTGTTTTAAAAATAACAAAACCTTCCATTCTTCAGTTAAAGAGAGTTGACTACTAGAATTTTTAAGCATGACTGTTTTATTTAATGACTCTTTATAGAGTACCCACTATGTACAAAGTTTTACACTGGGGCAGTGTGGAAGAACTCACACTCAAGAGGAGATGACTAATTTCAATGTAATGTGAGATGGCTACACCAATACTGGCAAATAATTGTTCCTAAGCATTGTTATATGCCAGGTAACACGCTAAACTCATTGATTGGAATATCTCCTTTAATCTTCACAACAACCCAATGAGGATGGTGTAATCACAAACCCTTTTCCTCAATTTTTTTTTACATGAAAGAAATGAGACTTTGAGGGATGAGTTAATGTGCCCAATGCCAGCAGCTGGTCAATGGTGAACTCAGAATTTCTAACTCTAGACTGCATCCACTTGTTACTAGGTTATACTGCCTCTACAACAAAGCAAAAAGAGGCAGATGCTTTCACGACTTTTTGAGCCCAGTTGAATTTGGAAGACAATTGGGATAAATCTAGTTAAATTCAAAGGTTTAACGTTTACTTGATTACATCAAGATTAGGGCTTTGATTTGACCACATCATTATGGTAATTCAGGATTGAGTCCATGCCCCCTTGGTGGGCCATATACACTGACACACACAGAAGTAGATACACAGAGAATATACACAGAGGAAGAGAGAGAGATCCACAGACACGGAGGAGGCCCCAGAGAGATGAGCCATTCGCCTGGTAATTTATAGGTAGACCTTGTGAAGAGACCAGAGCAGCTGAGCCCAGAAAGAAATGAGCCTTGGGAAGAGAGATGAGCCCTGTATCAGCCTACAGCTGAGATTGGAAGAAACTGGATCCAGAGAGTCTTAAGAGAGAAGAAGACTGAACCCTCGCAGATATCACCCAACAGGTGGCAACTGACTTTGGGTGAGAAATTAACATTAAGTTGGACTCTTTAGGGCCCTGTAACTGTAACTTCTACCCCAAATAAATACCCTTTATAAAAGCCAACAGATTTCTGGTACTTTGCATCAGCACCCTTTTGGCAGACTAATACAGAGGACCGTATATCAGATCCCAAAGCAGACACATAGTAGAGCATTTGGTGCTGAAAGAGGGAAAAACATCACAAAACGTGACCTATGTGTGGTCAGTGGGGTTCTGCAACTTGCCTGCCTCTAGTTTCACATGCTAGGGGATAGACGGAGCTTTCAGTCTGAGAATATATGAAGGTGGCCTGCCTGCTTGATGTTTGTCCTATACAAGGCCCTGTAGTATACTCGGTGAGGTACAAATCCTTACTCTCTAAAATGAGTAGTAAGAGTACTAACCTCTTAGGGGCACTGTAAGTATTACAAGAAATATTGCACATAAAATATTTACTAGGCTGAGAACCTGGTAAAAATCAATGTACTTTAGTTATTATTATTTCTATTATTATTGCATTAAATGAAAACATAACTAGCAAGAATAATTTCATATATTTTAGTTAAACCCAGGATTTCCGGGAAAGAGCAAGCAGTACCACCTGGTAATAGTCTATGAAAACAATTTTCAAAAAATATTAAGGAAAATCACATGGTTGTAGATACTACAAGTAGACATAAGCATGAGACAGCATCCTTGAGCAAATTACGATAAGTCTCAATTTCCTTATCTGTAAATTGGGGATAATAACAGTATTAAATAACTTAGATTCAACATGTTAACTTTTATAAACTCTCAGAACAGTGACTGGTTCATAGTAAGTACTATATAAGAGCATGTGGAATTAAATAAATGTGTTTTCAAGATACAGGCTTGCTGGTGTGCTCCAAGTGAAGAGATGGTTAGTTCTGAATACATGATTCCACCAACTTTTCTGGATAGAAGTTGTATTTTAGATGGGTGGCTTGCACACTGTTGCTATGAGGCTTTTACCACAAACCTGTAGCTGGGTTGGAACTTTATGGGTGATTCCTTTTGCTTACAGTGGATGAAAGCCCAAATGTCCTCTGACAAGTATGGTTGAGCTAGGGTTCTGGTCTCTCAGATAAAGACAAGTCCAGGTTTACACACATAATAGAGGTCAATAAAAATTATTTGTTGTAATGACTAAAGAGGGAAATTGCCTATCTCCCCCTGCCAACCAGTACCCGTGCTCCCACCCCAAGTCCTCTGAGGACAGGGAAACTTGGCATTCTTACTTCTTCAGATTTGTGGAAGGAAAGGAGATATTATCAGGATATAGAAACTCATGGTCTTAACACTATGTGTCAATGTATATCCTTGATCTTCACCCATTCTTAGGGAACCAGTGACAATGGGGTACAGAGAAGTGGCTAAGCAGCCTTCAGAGGTCAATTTTTCCTACGTATGGTTCATTCTTTTATTCATCAATATTCTTAACAGCCAGAACCGGAGACATTGCTGAAAAATTTAGGAGAAGAAAAATATTCATGGATTGTTAGAAAACATCTCCTTACACTTTGTGGCCCTTTAATTTTTAACAAAATCATAAGTAGATTGAAGGTCACCCAAGGACTATCTACTGGGCATCTAACATTTGCTAGGTAATGCAGGTGCAGTGATGAAGATAAAACAGATATGGGTTCAGCTCTCAGGGAACAATAGAATAAATTAGGCTTCAAATTGTGCTGGGGTCAAATCAGTCAGAGGAGATTTTTTTTTTTAATTGGAGACAAAAATTGACTCAGTCTAAAAAGAGATTTTTACCACAGAACTAAGAATAGTGAATTAATTAAAACTAGGTTTTCAAAATGCTTTACAATGTGAGTAAGCAAATTCAAGCCTTAACACAAATATATAATTCAAGTGAAAAAATATTATTTATCAGAGGCATTCTTGACAAAATTAAATGTTTGACTCTTACATTGAAAACTTGGAATGAGGCATTTATCCTATTCAGAAAGTCTTATTTTTTCCACTAATTATTATTAAATATAAAAAAGTCTCTTAACATTGACAAAGAAAAAAAAAAGCAGAGCATGCACAATTTCATCTTTTCTCCTATTTTCTGAATGACTAGCATCTTCACTTATATTATTTTTGTGGTTACTAAATGTATATAATCTCCTCCCTACTTGCTTCTCTTGCTGAGAAGGAAAATTTCAACTGATCATTTGCATTCTTCAAATACATGTGCCCTTAAAATATGACTTAACCCACATTTTTATAACTGAGGTATGGCAACATAATTAAACTTCTTTAATTTTGATTTCCACAGAGTTTAGGGTTTAGCAGGGACCTGTTAGGCTGGCAGATCATCCCCTTAGGCCTTCATGAAAATCCTTTTGATATTGTCCCCAAGAGCCTCTAAAATGGGTCAGTACAGGATTTAATTGAGTGACCCCAAGGGCATACTATATATTTGGATAAATCATCCACCTTTCTAGTTTCCCTTCTCCAGTCACCTCCAGGTCCATCACCTGCCTGCTCATCACACAGGCTGATAGAGGATATGTCAGCAGCAGCAGAGCCCAAGTAGCCATTTGAAATGGCCTAAATTTGCCACCAAAACTGTGTACCACAGGGAAATTTAACAGCTGAAGTGAAATCTTGTCTCCCTTTTGGCAGAGAAATTAAGGACCCAGATTATGTCTAAATCTTCATGTTCTTATTTTATAGTATCAGTGAGAGAAAGGTTCAGCAACATGTCTGGGTAGAGAAATAGGGCTTTCTTTTCCTGCAGCCACGTCCCAAGCTCCTATTCACAGGGAAGTAGTAAAGCTTTTCAGCCCCTCCCTGCTGAAGTTCTTCTAACCAGAAAACTCTCCCACGTTCTTTTAAAGTTGCAAAGGGACCACAAGACACATAATATCACAGCACCAGACCCATGGGTTATCCACAGCCATTTCACATAGGCAGCTTTTAAACAAAAGCATTTTCCAAGTGAAATATATGTCCCCAAAACACAAGAGATGCTACAAGACAGACACATTCTATTACTAACAACATATAACACTACAGACCTTGTAGTAAGTGGGGGGAAGAATAAGAAGGAAAAACAAAAGAATTTAAGAGAGAAAGTCTTCTTTAGCTTTTCCAGTTTGACCATCAATTTCCTGAGTACAATGTCTGTGAACTTAACTTTCATTTGGGAGAAATCTCTCACTTAGAGGTTAATTGTGTCTCTCTTATATTCACAGGGGAACAATAAAACTAAAGAGAAGAAAATAATAGTAGCAAAAAATACTGCCCTGCACACATAAATTAAGAGAGGTTAATTGAAAGAGCCTCATCTTCTTAAAAGTGCAGAAAACAGTATTGAAAAATTCCTCTTTATTGATGTTATCTTCTTTCCCTTATGTCATATTTAGTCTATTGATCATAATTTGCATTTCCCTTTTGGATCAGAGTCCTTGGAATCCCAATTTTTAATTAAGTGTGGGCTCGAGGGCTAGAATTAGAATTTCCACTCTCTCAGAAGCTGAGAATTTCTTACAAGAGCTAGCACAGTTTTTGCTCTTGTTTTCCCTATACTCCCAAATTCATGCTTCTCCCTCTGAAGTTTTCCATCCACAGAAGAACCATTGCATTCCTTGACCATTTGCTACCATTTATGTTGCATGTTAGAATAGCTGCACCTTGCATTCTCCATCCCCAGGAAACTTTCTTCCTGGGCCCACATTTTTTCTTACCAGATAATGAATTTATGCACTGGAGATGCTGTCCCTTTTGCTTTCTTTGGGTCCAGTGTAAGCATCTGCAGATGCTCTTCTATCAAACATTAGATTTCCTTCAACTCCTCTGACCTTCAGGAATCTTCTCTACAACAGCTGCTGCAGAAATACTCCCTTATTGAATCTTTACTTCATTGTCCATAGCTGTAGAATCTGACTACACTGACTCTAGAAATCCATTTCCTTTTTATTCTGCTGTCTTTCAATGCACTTCTGAAAAGGCTAGTTGAGATTTTAACACTTCAATGTGCTTCTTAATTTCTTTCATTTCTCCTTGACAGTGTAAAACTAATGTATGCTGAGTTTGAATGTCTGCCTTTTTTTACTATTTCCCACAGCTCATGTTTTAACTGCAAGATCAAAACCTTATCTAAGCTGTCTCATAACTCCTTGAGTTTCTGATATTTTTCTTATAAAAGGAAACCAACAGTTTTCTGTTACCAGCTTTCTTACTTCCTGATTGTAGTTACCTCTGTCTGCAGCAAGTCTGATAACTGGAGTCATTGTATAGCAGATACAGACCTTCTTTTCTCTATCTTAGTAATCGAAATTTTGATAATTGCCCTTAATTTTTCTTCACCCCAATTCGAGGAGATGGTACAATTTCTGTGTACTTATGATACTCTTTGTTTTTATCTTTATCGATGAACTCCAGAAAAGAGCTGTGCTGGAACTCATACTCTTGGATCTAGGTGCCTCCAAATCCACACTACTATCAAGACCTCACGATTAACTTGTTTTTCAGTGTTGACTGGAGAGAGAGGAAAGGAGACAAAAAGATCCTTGCATAAATACACCAATCCAAATGTTAAAATCTCTCTACAGGGGTCTTGACAATTTTGTAGTGAGTCTTCCCTAATCCTGGAAATGAATATGAGTATCTGAGGTACAATAAACAGGGCAGTGGCAGAGAATATGTATTCAGCAAAACTCATGCTCTTTCCTTCCTGGGCTGATAATTAGGCTTCATTTCCTAGTCTTCTTTGTAGCCACTGAGGTCAGATCATTGGAATATGGATGGAAGTGATGTGTGCCATGTCCAGACTTTGCTCACAAATGTCCCCTGTGTAATCCTCTATGCATGCTCTTCTCTCTTCCTCTATCTACCAGTCAAAGACAGAGGATCCAGCCATGAACTCCCAGGCCCTACGGGGCAATGCAACACAGCAATGGGAGGGCCTTGGGTCCCTGAGAAACTCTCTGGAGCAGAGTTCCCTTCCTTTCACTTCATGCTATAGGACTTTGCATGTGAGAAAAGCAAACTTCTATTCTGCTAAGCTGCTGAGATTTTACAAATTTTTGTGTCAGCATATTGCCTAGCTTGAATAATACGATAAAGCAAAGATTAAAATATAAGAGCCTTTTTGTCTCTGTGTCAATATTTATTCAGTCTTGGTGGAGATTTTTCAACTCAAAGATTAAGTAACAGTGTCTAGAAATCAAAGCCACTCTAAGATAAAGCAACATTAAAGCACTTTCTATCATCTTTTATTTCCTTGTCAATTAAAAAGAGGTACCTAATAGGAACCTTGGACCCATGATTTTTTATTGGAAGATTTTGATTTTACCTTTTTCTTAGTTATTGCCTGTTATTTCTCTCATTTTATCCTTATTTTTCTGAGATTTTGATGCTGTACATGTTGAAACAACCCAAGCAAGAGTATAGATGTAAAACTGAATATCACAATATCCTCAGAGCTCACAAGAAAAAATGCAAAGGAAACTCTCCAGGCAAATATCTCTAAAGAGTTAGTGGTTAAACCTGAAGCTCAAGTTTACTTTTCTTTTGTCTCCTATTAATGTTTAAAGCAAGCACTGCCAGATAGGTAGGTTAGTTGTGATGATCCCCAAAGGCACTGGAATGGAAAAGGATTAAGAAATGTGACAATAGGAAAAGGAGGTTTTGGCTTTTTTCCCTTTATAGACCAGGTTCAGAAGATTCACTTTAGATCCAGGCCAGAGATTCCCATGGTCTAGTTTCTATAGTGTAGAGTCAGACAAGAACACACAGAACTTTCTAAGTTTCTATAAACAAGACCAATTTTGTATGCTTTAAGTTAACCTACAGAGGGTGGAAGCTACTGAAAAGGGAATTCATGTGAATTTTTCCTCTGGAAGTGGAGGTGCATTAATACTTTTTGGTGGACTTACTAGTATGTGTAACTCACAGTTTTCGAATTGCATTCGTCATACTTTGCATTTTAAAAAGTTTATGTATATTCTTACCTGTTCTACCAAAATGCATCCTATGTCAGCTATGTACATTTTGAAATGCCACAGAGAAATGGTAGCACTAAAAGACTGAAGAGAGCAATATGTGAATGAATGTAGCAGTGTGATATTATTGATGAATTCCAAAAAGAAATATTGAATTATGGATGTAACCTGGTCTTTTCCTCTCCAAGTGATTAAATTATGATTAGTGCTTTGACTGGGCCCCTTCAGTAGGCTGTTGAGTCCTCATCCCCTTGGTGAGCAGGGACTCAGAGAAAATGAAGAAGAGTTAGTTGGAGTTTTGAGTTGGAGCCTGGGAAGTAAGCACACAGAGGAGTACAGCAACTGAGCCTGGAGAGAATCAAGACCTGGGAAGAGCGGAACACAGGAAGCCTGAACTCTTGGCAGATGTCAGCAGCCATCTTGCTTCAACATGTGGCAACAGACTGGTGAGGAAGTAACTTTGAGTTGGACTCTTTAGGGCCTTGTAACTGTAAGTTTCCACCCTAAATAAATGCCCTTTATAAAAGCCAACAGATTTTTGGTACTTTGCATCAGCACCTCTTTTAGCTGACTAATACAATTGGTAACAAAACTATGGTATGTGAAGGAATATTTTGTTATTTGCTGGAGCTGTGTCCTCAAGCCCCAATGTGGAGCCTTATCTTTCCTGAACTCTGAGGACCCCTTGGGCTATAATGAGATAGGTTTAAATTGCTTCCTTTCCAATGTGTGTCTCATGACGATGAGGGGGTGGATGCCAAAGACACCTTTTCTCCTTTGACACAACTTCCAAGTGTACAAAGAACTGAAATAGGGCCTGTCATGATTCAGCTCAGAGGCTAACTACTTTCCTTCCTCAACCCCAAAGGCGTACCCCCTGACACTATCCAGTCAAAGAGAATTTAATGCCTTCTCAACAGAACTCCTTTTCCTTAGGAGTGGAAAAAAGGAGAGAGCAAGACTTCTCAAGTTATTTTATTTGACCCAATAGGCATAGTGGAAGTAACCTTTCATCCAGGGGAACAGCCAAGTTTTGAGAAAAGAGATCACTGCAAAGGAAGAAAAAAATGACGTTAATGTTGGCAAGTAAACATTTTGACTTTTCTAATTGAAAAACTACTTTAAACAATATGTTAATGCCATTTGCCAAAGCCAGGATAGAAATTTGAAGAAGCAATGTGGATAAAACACAACACTAAGTATTTTAAAACCTGAGTGGTTGACTTAACCCTCCTTGGTTTTGTTTGCTTTTGGATATTTTTAAATTACTAATTTATAATCTTTGGTTTCCTGAATGACCTTGCAAAGCTCTATAGCTATGCTTTTGTGGATATGATATAAAAATAATTGAAAATCTTCTTTGCAATTGTTAGATCTGCTGGACATTAATTCCCACATTCTGAATAATATCCTACGTTGCTCCAGGGGTGACTGCTGTTTATACCACGTAGATTTTCACCAACTATCACAGCTTAGGAAGGATTCCAAGTTTTATGAAACTCTAATGTTGGAAAACATAAGATAAAGATTTAAATGTCACAGAAATTCATGAATTATGGCTATAGATTTATTACAAAAATTATTTATGGCAGTGATGGCAAAAATTTATTTAATTTATTGCTAAAATAGAATTAAGTGGTCAGGGAGTGATAAAAATGGAAAAGAGTCAATGTTGTGAATTATTTAAAAAAATAAAAATAATGATAAAAATTAATGTGTAACATGAAATCAAAATAAACAATGACAGTGAAAGGGCTGTTTAGATTGTAAACAACAGAAATCAATTCTCTCTGGTATAGTGAATGTATCAGAAAGATGGTAGGTATCAGAAAGAATGAAAAGAGCTGAAAAATTAAGACTCAGGAAGGAAAAAAAAAAAGCTCTTAACAGCATGTAGGGATGGTGCCACCTCAGGTCAGCTGGAGTCAGATGTGGCTGTCCACAACCAGACTCAGCTTTTCTTCATTCAGTTTCAGATCCCTAGGGAAAAAATTCAGGAAGCTTACATCTGTTGTTTACCCCTTGATGAATGAATTATGGGAAGTGGGGAAGGGTCAGAATAAAATAGGAAAGGCACTGCCAGTCAGAGCTAAAACTTGCATGTCAGGGGATGTTTCTAAAGAAGAGATTAGTATGAAATGGGCAACATCCAATGAGGAGAACAATACATGTATTTAGAATGCTATTCAAGGGTTCAAATGATCGTAAAACCTGTCATTAAAGAGTATACTTCTAAATGTTTACATATAATATTAATTTCTTGCTCAATGTTATACCCTATATGCATGCTGTTAGAGGTTTGTACTGTATAAATTCAAATCCCCCCTTCCAGGAGTGGGCTGAAGTCTCTCTTCAGACCCCCGCCATGCTGGTGGGGACTGAAGTCTGTTCTTCAGACCCTCTCCTTTGGGAGAGCTTCCCAATAAATTTTCTGCCTGTGGTCATATCAGTCTCCTTGTCCCAGTGAGCACTATTATTCTCCAAAACTTGGTCCTGAAGACCAGGGACTGGGGTCATGTTGAGACTGATTGACTAGTGAAGAGTCCCCCCTCTGCCACAGCTGAATGCCCATCCAACACCGGACATCTAATCTCGGCTGGGTGAGTTAAGGATTTCTCTGCCAGAGGATCCTGCTGCCTCTCTCTCTCCTTTCCCATTGTCCAGGACAACCCACTGGGAAAACCTAATGCTAGGTCAGGATCTTCACCATTCCCCGAGAGCCACGGCAGGTGGTATGCCTATGTCCTTGTGGGAAGAAACCCCTTGGCTCCAGAGACATCTGGCTCCAAGCACAGTTTCCCATTTCCTTGGAGATATCTGACTAATTCAGGGATCCCTGTCTCACTCAGAATCTCCCACATCCTAGAGACACTTAGTCTTGTCCCAGCCACCTAAAATGGAGAATTCAAGTTTTCCCCCCCTTCCAAATCCATGCCTCCTTCACAACCTTAAATGCTGTACCCGAAAGGAGACATCAGACCCAAAAAACTCATCTTCTATTTGACCTCTGTGTGACCACAATACCAACTGGACAATGAGAGTCAATGATGAGAAAATGCTCTTTTAATTCCCAAGTTCTCCAAGACTTAAAGAACTTTACCCAGAGCAGCAGCAGACAAGTGAGATTCCTTATGCTCAGGCCTCCTCTCATCTTTGTATCCATCCCTCCCCCATCAATTCTGTTCTTTTTTTACAGCAAAAATCTCCTTGAAAACTTTCTTCTTCCTCCTTTCTGTCCCCCAAGTTCCCCAAAAACCTTGACTTTAATCCAGCTGATCAGACTCCCCCTGTACCTCCTCCATATATTCCTCAGGCATCACGTTCATCCCAACCCTCCTCATTCTCTGACTCCCCTTCTTTCCCTCTGGTCCTTAACACCTTCCACCCCAACTTTCTCCCCTCCTCATACAGGCACCAGAGCTGGAGCTCCCCTCCCCGCCCCACCCCTCCTTGACATCCGTACACAGAAAACCCTTCTTCCAGCTAAGATCTCTCCAATCACACCCCTCCTCCACTGCTGCATGCCTCATCAGCACCCCAACTTACTCCATCCTCCTCCAGTGGCCCCACATCTCCCCTTGTGCCTGCCCCCTTCTCCCCACCCACCGCCCACACTCAAGCCCAACTCCCCACTCTCCAGGCTCCTTCCCCAGCTCCTGTCCTCCCTCTCCAGAAAGTGACTGAGACAGAAAGCACATCCCCTTCTCAATCTGATCTCTCCCAAATCACACACCTTCTCAGCTCCTATTCCTCTGATCCCTCATAACTTAGCAATACCCAACTGTTCCTAGTAGCCTTACTTCACCTACAATTGCTTGCCTCTTACAAGTAAGTTTTCAGTGACTCCTAAGTCTAAGTATATTCCTAAAAGGCAATAATACACAATATATGTGCTAAGTATCTATCTAAACTGTTAAAGTTTAATTGTATTTATCATGCTCTAATATTCCTAACTGTTGTTGATTATTAGTAAAAGTGTTTCCAAAAACAAAGTTGCATATTATAAGCAACACTGATTGATTCAAAAAAAAAAAAAAATCATAAAGGCAGTAAAAATAGCCATACCAAAGGAGTAAGAATTATGAGTCAGATTAATGAACTTTATGTTTCTGTCTGTGTGCCATAACTCTTTTTGTATTTGTCTATTTTTTCAGTGCCAGTGTATATTTTAATACCTCTGGATGGTAATATTAATTCCTAAAAGAGCTCTATTCAAATGGCCAAAACTTAAACAAGTGCTTATATTAATAAATAGCTATGAATGCTAATAAAATCTTTAAAGTGTAGAAAATTATAAGTCTTGCTGATAAAATTGCTACAAATCTCTTCATAAAAGAGGTTCATGCCTAAATTAAAATGAAGTTTAATTTTCTTCACAGAATGAAATGTAAGATATTGAAAGAAGTAAAAAATTTGTAGGAGTGCTGACTGAAATTTGATAAGCTAGTTCAAGAAAAGTGTTTTGTGCTAATATAAGATGGCTGGTTTTCATAAAATCAGAATGGAAGTATGTAAGACAAAACTTCAATGCAAATGGCAAGTTTTAGGAGGTATTGTGGTAGCATTGGGTAAGGGAGTGTGTTCTGTAAAGGCAGAGTTTGTCTTGAAATTAAGTAACTATACTCTATGAGGTTATAAATAGTTATAAAAAGTTTGTAAAAACATTGCTTAAATTGAAATATTCAAATGACTAATTACAAAAAATCATTATTAAACAGAAATTGAATTGATGATTAGAAGCCACCTCAATCTGCATATTACAGTGGTAACAGGAAAAAATAATTTTAATTCCATTGGAAACCTTAAGTTTTCATAAAATAAAGAGAAAAGTAGTTTTTCCTACATTGCTAAAATAAAATACCTGCTAATTAATGTAATCATGATAATTGTTCTAAAAAATTCGCTTTGAGACAGTTTCCAAAATCATTTTAGTAACTTTTGTATGTTGGTATATAGAATGTGTTTTATTATTAAGGAAAAACAATAATTTTGTCCTAAGATAAAACAACTGATTTATCTTAAAAGCCTAAGATAGAAAAACAATTAGGACAAGCTGCAAAGTCCTGTCTATCTCAATCTTAAATGGTGTTTAGTTAAGTAAAACAAAAAACTGTACCCTCTGTTGTTAACTGATGAAGTGTAATGTTTTCTTATATTGTTGGGATATTGAAAACCCTTCCTCCCTCATTTAGCTCTGATATTAAAACCATGTATGTGTTAATCAGAAAAAGTTGTGCATGGAAATAAAAGCCACCACCACCCTCCCCAGCAGGCTGCTTTTAAAACAATAATACAGGCTCAAGCAGTAAGTGGCTGGATCTTAACTTACCCTGTGAATTGGATGTAGCCAGTACCAATATTGGTTTTGGGTGGAGTGTGTGGCAGAGGCAACTTTCTAAACAAATACCACTTAAGTTTTAGTCACAACTGTGAGAAAAAAACAAAGTGCAAGACAAAAACAATGAACTGTTGTGAGTTGCCCTCTGTGGAGAAGAGAAATCTGTGGAAGAACATCTGGAACACCTGCCAGCAGTAACAGGTAACTGTCTATCATGTCCCTGTCCCCTCCTCTATCATCTCTCCTGGGACTGTTAAGGCAGATGCTCTCGCGAAAATCCAGAGCCCTACCACTGAAACCCAAAAGCAGCAGAGCAGCTCCACGGAAAAAGCAAATATTGTGGGTACCAGACCTTGTAGTGCCTAGGCTAGCATTTCCAATTGCCTCTCATCCACCAGCAGCTCATGAACATCACCTACGAGTGTTCATCATGCTCACTCCAATGACTATGACAACTCCCTCACTGGAAGAGATATACTGGCCGAGCACAGACTCCAGCAGCACGATGGCAAGTGGATTACATCGTCCCCCTCCCTCTCCCAGAAGGAGCAAGGTATGCTTTCAGTGCTGCAGACACTACAAGGGGACTCTTGGAATCTTGTAACGGAATCCTTATAACAATGGACTAAGTCTAAATTACAAGTTAAAGTGCCAGCTACCCTAAGCCCAAAAGGGGACATAATAATAAATTATTGTTGCCTATACTTCAAACTATATAACTGGGGAAAATGTGGTCATTTTGATGACTATACTGGTCTATGCAGCTCTGCTGATTGGGAATCTTAAATCCATGAAAAATTACTCAAAAACACTGTAATGGAACCACAGTTAATAATGTAAAGTCCCTATTCCAGCTAAAACTCTATGAGTATAAACCCATCAAATCATGTAATTTCATTGTCAATCATTAATGCCATTAATGGTCAATGCTGAATGTATAATCTTATTATTCCTTCTCCTCAGACTCCTGGAGGCAATAACCTCATGGCCCACCCTAAATTTCATGATTAATTCCTATCCTTACCTCAATTATAAATCTCATTCTCCTCCTATCAGCACTTCCTGCTGATCTTCCATGCAATAACTCAGTTTATCAAGACAGCCATCCAAGATGTCACCCATGATCATGTACATGATCTTCTCCTGCTGCAAAAAGACAGTGCCAGTCACTGAGCCAGAAGGAAAATATCTCAACACTGAAAAAGAAACAATAACTGAATCCCACAACACCTTCTTGCTCTCCTTCTCCACCCAAACATATCAAAAAGAGTTGAGAATTTTAATAACAGATAACAGATGACCCTAAACCCCCACCCCTGTCCCTAACCCAACAGGATGTACTAGGCACCAGTGCAATAGTAAATAAAACTTGTTGTTTTTACATTAATAGAACTGGTCGAGTAGAAGAGAATCTTAAAGTTTTAAAAAAATGCAACACAGAAATCATTCAGAAAGCCCGAGAAATAACGATGGAAATCAATCATGGCTATCCTCATTCCTTTCTTATTTTTCTTCACCCTTAAAATCAATCCTTTTACCCATTATAACACCATTACTAACAGTTTTGCTGCTGCTTCTTTTTGGTCCTTGTCTCTTACAGCTTCTTGTCTGATTCATACACCAAATCATACAGTCAACAACCCAGGAATATATAAATGGCATCTTTCTGCTGCATGAACAACATCAACCCCTGAGGGACCTGAAATCACAGCCCACTGCACAGGATGGAAGGACACTTCTTTTCTCTCCCCCTTGACAGCAGGAAGTAGCCAAATTGAGCCAACAACCCAAATCCCCTCATGCTCCCATCCTGCCCAGTACTATATACCCCAATACCTAGGTCCTCCTATATATATATATATATATATATAAACAAAGAGTTAGTAATGTTAGAGGTTTGCAATGATTACCAGGTCATAAGGCTGTAGCTCTATTCTGATCAATTGAGCAAGCTGACTACGTGTGGAAGACAGCATATCTCCCCCCAAGAATGATGCATATCATAGTAGGAATGGAGCAGATAAGGACTCTCATCCCTTCTGGGCCATCAAACCCTCCTACATTCTAAGAAAACCCTACCTCCTAGCCCATCATCTCCAAGCCATACACAAGAATTCAATTTTACAGCCCTTTAATGACTCAAGGCTGTCCTCTGGACCCTAATCCCCTCCCCATGAACTAACATTTCCCCACCTATTGATTTACCATATAATATCTGCATCTCCCACAAGTGGGCTGAAGTTTCTCTTCAGACCCCCACCAGCATGGTTCTTTGGACCCCCTCCTCTGGGATAGCTTCCCAATAAATTTTCTACCTGCAGTCATATCAGTCTCCATGTCCCAGTGAGCGCTGTTTTTCTTCAACATATATATAACACAAACCTGAGGCTTATGCCTTTATGTTCACTAGAGTGGTCATTCTGAACAGGTTTATTACTTACACATTACTCAAGGATAAAAACACTTCACCACTAGTTAAGCCCAACTAGAAGGAAAGTAGAAATACAAATTATAATTCTTATTTCACTGAGGTTAAAATGGAGATAAAGACAGTGTGTCAGGGGAAAGTCAATCCTTTCGTCAAATGAAGCTTCACAGTCTTCTTTGATAAATGACTCTACAGTTTACATTTCTGAAGGCCATAGTACCTAATTTAATTCCTTCTTGTGTAGTTTAGGTATATATTTGCCTCTGTGTTCAGCAGAATCAGCTTTGTACAGATGTTATGATAAAATAAGAACAAAGGTTTTAAATATGACATAGAAAACATTCTTTGTATCAGATTAGCTGGACTTTAAGGCCCAATAAATATTTCAGAATTGATGTTGGTAATAAATATATATATATTTTTTACCATAGAATGTTATGATGTTTTGGGTTAGTTTTAAAGCATAAATAGATTGCAAGATCCAGGCTGTTTTGAGAGTCAAAACGTCTCAATGTGACACAGATGCTATTCTATAGTGAATTTTCAACTATGGTGATGCTGCATCCCAGCATCACTTAGTTCAAGCAATACAAAGAATTGAACACCTCATAATGAGACACCAAAATTAAAGACCAGACAGTTCATCCTATACCAATGACTTCAACCTGATTAGATCTTGTCTTTTATCTTTGCATTTTATTGCTGCACATAAAAAGGTCTTTCAATTAGTGGAAATGGTTGCATGTTGATTTGTTCCCTTTAATTATTCTGAATGCAGACTCACTAGAGGGAAAATCAGGCCCAAACTAAATTTAAAATCAAGGAATACATCCGTCTTTGAAATGTTAAGGCACAGACAAGTGGGACTTAAAGGGGATATCAGCAAATAATCTCCCCCTTTTCTGTTACTGCCTGTTCAAACTCAATTTGTAAGGTTAATTCTCCCTTTGTCCCTTGATAAAAGTCCAGATAGGCTCCTTGTTTTTCTGTTCTCTCATTTAATAAAGAAAACTTCAATCACTTCAGTCCTCCAGTCTCAGTTCAATAATGACAAATGCAATCAGGGAAATAATCAAAACTGAATTTATAAATTACTAACTCACACCTTACACAGGCACAAAATAAAATTTCAATGTGTGAGACCTAACAACGAAGAGAAAATAAAATAAAAATAACAACAAAGGTGGTAAGATAGTCAGCTGAATACTGGAAGTCTGTGTTCCTTTCCATGGTCTAAGATTGTTGCTGGGATGAAGCGTCCAGCCACGGATTATATTTCCCAGTCTTCCTCAACACTTGTCGGTGAAATGGGAGCAAAATTTATGTATTTTACTTCCAATCCAGGCCCATAAAAACCTACCAAGCTTTCTTTCACCTTCTCTCTTTCCCTATCTGCTGTTCAACGCCCTGGAATCCTTGGAAGTCATGTATTGAATGAAAGAAAGATGATACAGAGGACATTGGAGTTAAACATTCTACAATCCCTGTAGCTGTTTTTGAAGAGTATGGGGATATCTATAAAATGTATGTATTAATGTCAAATATGATTTCTTAACTTTAAGGATAATCATTAAAAATTTGAGTACAATCTATATATTGAAAGAGGAAAGCAGGAATAAAGAATACAAAATGAATCCAATAGGAGGCAGGAAGAAAATGTTAGGAAAAAAAATCCTCTCACATCTGGGAATTAATAATCTCACAGTGGGACTGAATATTATTATAAGCTGATGCAAAACTTACAGTTAAGTCATATTGTTCTCCTGTTGGTTATAAACCCTCTCACAGAACATCCACTTCTCACAAGATCACTGTACAGCATGCAAAATACCAAATATTTCCTTCTCTTTTTAAATGAGTGACTGCTACTTCTTTACCAGTTACAGATTTACCTGTACTCTAGTCTTTCCTTCTTATAGGTAAGATTTATTGAGATATACAATCATAGAATTGCCTCACTTTCTCACAATACCCAATCGAGAGTGAATCCCTGCTCCCTTGGACTCTTCCACAAATTACACAACCAAAGCCCAAACTCCATAATATTCTGTTTCTAATATGGCAGTATCATCCCTAGCAGTAATGAACAGTAAACTTGGTACTTTAAACTACAGGTGTGCCTGTGATTTCAGGCTGAAAGTCATTGACAAAACAAAGAAAGACCATGGTAAGTAAATAGCACCAAATGAAATAAAATTCAATAGACAACTAGTAATCACAATTAATGGGAACAGACTTAGCTTGTTTCTTTTAATATTGAAATAAAATCTATTGATATTATTTTTCTATTAATATTTAATAAATCATGGTAAAGATGAAACCTCAGAGTAGATTAAACACTATCTGTAGCAACTAAATTCTGTTTAAAATGAAATTACATTAGAGGTGGAGTGGGTATCACCAGCCCAGTGTCCTTAGGATGGAGGAATAAACTGTGGATTAGAGTGGGGAAAAAAACTATAAAAGTATGCAGTGCAAACTGTAAACCATAATGTAAAACATTTACTGTGGTTAGTAGCAATGCCTCAATATTTGTACAACCGTTGTAACAAATGTACCATCCACATGTAAAATGTAGTTAATAGGGGAAATGGAAAAGGGGGAGGGCCTTGGATATATGAGAATCTCCAACATTTTCTGTATGCCTTTCTTGTAACCTAAAGCTTCATTGAAGATATACTGGAAATAAATTTAAAAATTAAAAAATTAAAATTTCCTGTTTCAAAGAAAAAAAAATGAAATTACAGGGGAAGCAGATGTGGGTCAAGTAGTTGAGCACCCACCTCCCACTTAGGAGGTCCCAGGTTCGGTCTCTGGTACCACCCAAAGAAGACAAACAAAGAACAAGCAGACATCAAGCAAAAACAATGAGCAGACAAGTGAAAACAATGAGCAAACAGATGAGGGAGCCATCTCGGGGGTGTGGGGTGGGATGGGAATGAAATTACGGAGATGGCAAATGAAGAGAGAGATTTTATGTAGGAAAATGGCCATGTGAGAAAACAGTTTTCCTGCTTCCTCTAGATATCATTCAAAAGCAGAAATACTGTCCAGGGGAAAAGGCTTCAAACTCTATTTCCAGTTAACCCCAAAGATGGATAAAATCATAGATTGATAAATTGTTAACAGGCACCCCCCAAAAAGAAAAGACTGTTTGAAAATACAAAAAGAAAAAGATACAAATATGAATAGTTTTTTTTTTTAAAAAGCTAATCTTGGCACAGAAGCCCTGTAGGGTAAGAGTAACAGAAGCCTCATGGGGGGAATGGGGGGTGTTGGAGAGTGGAGAGAAGCCCTAGAGATTGAATAGTGATACAGCCCAGAGAGGCAGCAAATCTCACAGGAAAGAATAAACCTGTGTGTGTGTGGAAGTAATTTTCATGGCTTTTAAACACATGTAGCCAAACACAATCCTAAATGATATAAGTGGAACTTTTAAATGAAAGAATATTCAGTAATTGGTAGTGGAAAAAGAAGCTATGAGCAATTTTTAAAAAACAATCTTCACTTCCTCATAAAGTAAAAATAATTTCCAGATATATTAAATATACAAAATTAAACTTTAAAACTTTTAGAAGAAAACATAGAAAAATATCTTTATGGCACTAGAGTAAGGAAAGAATTTCTTAAATGATTAAAAGTAGACAAACATAAATAAATTCAAACATACTATTAAAAATGTCTGTGTATGACAAATAAAGACAAAGTAAACACTCGGAGAAGACATTTGCTCCATATAAAAATGGATACACACACACGTTTATCTTATAAATCAGCAAGGAATATAGAATAAAATGCTTTTAAAAAAGAGGAAAACAATACTAAATCTAAGTAAAGATATAGCGAAAAGGGAATTCTCATACAGTGTTGATGAGGATGTTACTTGAAATAATTACTTTGGAAAACGAGTTGATAATATCTAGGAAAGTTGAAGATGTACATATTCTGTGATTTATCAAATTCACATTCAAGTATACAGCCTAAACTCTTTGCAGCCTTGTTTAATATAGCTGAAAAATATGACTCAGCTTAATTATTTTCAAAGGGATTTATGAATTATGATGGACTTACACAATGGAGTCCCATAAACAGTTATAATGAATGAACTGAATATAAAAGAATCAACAAGCTCTGTCACATTTTGTCAGGAGCACAAAATCCAAAGCAGGGCCCACTGAAAAGGCACCAAACTGCAAAGCAATCTGCCATGACTGTAAGACCTGGGTATCTCCACAGCCCTCAGGCATCCCACTATTTGGGGTAGTATCTACTTTGGCTGTCTATGAGATCCTGCTGAGACATGCATAAATGTTACTTCTCTGATAACCTCCAGACTCATTTTGGAGTCTCTTAGCCATAAAAACTCATTTATCTTTACTATTTTTCCCTTTTATTCAAGGTCTTTTTCCAATTGCATCACAAGCCAGTGCTTGGTAGTAATCCCTCAGTGCCAGGGAGGCTCATCCCCTGGAGTCATGGCCCACGCTGGGGGGAATGTAATGTGCTTATATTCTGAGATTAGCTTAGAGAGTGGCCACATTTGAGCAACATGGAGGCCCTCAGGAGGTAACTCTTAGACACCCTGCAACACTAAGCTGACACTAAGCTTGAAATTTCAAGAGCAAAAGACCTATAAGCATAGCCATCAGAATCAAGGGCCCATCAATAGACCATCTTTCTTTACTGGTCATTGCCCCTGTACTTGGGGGATTGTTGCTATTCCATTAGAGAATGTGGCAGAGCTCCCCAGGATGGGAATTCGGTGTTCTTTCAGTTGTGTGAATCTCTAACAATTGTGACAATGCCCCATGAACATTTAAACATATTTATATACCTTATTTATATATCCAGGTGAATTTACTCCTTTATATCTCCCATCGCTGATACCCCACACCTGAGCCTCAGTGGAGTTGCAACATCTACTCTTCAGTTCATTGGACTCACCCAGGACAGCTAACAAGGAGGTGAGGATGGACAACCACCACACCAAGGAACCAAGAGAGTCTACAACTGGAAGCAAGAGAGTCCCATCTATCAGCCATATGGAATCTAAGCCCCTTCTCAATTAGAGGTAGAGTAGGCACCACCATCCCAGAATCCTCAGAACTGGGGAATAAAATATGGGCTAGATTGTATTTACTGGTATTCTACTATAGACTTATTGTGACTCTTGCAATGGAAGAAACTATATCATTGATTAGGAGACAGTGGTCACTGGAGTTGCTGAAGGGAAGGAGAGGGAAAAAGAGGTGTAATATGGGGGCATTTTCAGGACTTGGAATTGTCCTGAGTGACACTGCAAAGACAGATACAGGACATTATGTATCCTGCCATAACCTACAAAATGGAGCAGGAGAGAGTATAAACTACAATATAAACTATCATCCATGCTGTAAGGCAATGCTCCAACATATGTTCATCAATCACAATGAATGTACCACACTAATGAAAGAAGTTGTTAATGTGGGAAAATTGGAAGGTGTGGGGAATGGGGCATATAGGAATCCCCTATATATTTTCAATGTAACCTTTTATGTAATTCATGTATCTTTTAAAAATAAATTAAAAATATATTTTAAAAAAGAATCAATAAGGATGGTTTTCAAAAAATAAAGATGTTTTTTGTAGTCAGGGGAAAATAGCAATTTGGTTCCTTCTATTCAATGCATTTATCCTGGAGCATGTTTACATACCTTTCATTCATTCATTCATTCTCTCTCTCTTTCAATATGTCTATATATCTATATACACACATACATACATATATATATTCATATCTTGGTACTCGACTTCTTTGAAACTCATTGAATTTGGTACTCAATGCATTTGACACAAAAAACTTGTCCCCATTGTTTGTTTGGTACTCCACGTGCTAGCTAGAACTTGTTGGTGTCGGTTGCCTTGCCACTTGCTACCCTTTCCAGCAGAAACAAAGGGTCACACATTAGTCACATGGTACCTTTTGCCCTGTGCACATCCCATTTCCGTCTTAGCTTCTGTGATCAATTTGTATATTTTTGCATTTTTTTTCCTCAACATGGATCCTAAGAAAATGAGCAGTAATAGTGCTGAGCAGAAAAGAAAATTACTTCACACCACCACTGAGCAAAAAAAAAGAAAAAAACTTAAAGCAGTAACAAAGCAGCATTCCCACACACTGGAGGAAGTTGAAAAGCTGTATTAATTTGGGCAAAGGAGAAGCAGTTAGTGGACAACAATGTATTGGAAGCCATGATATGTGAAAAAGTGAAAGTGTTGCATACTGATCTTTTGAAAAACAAGCCATAACTGTGTGATGAGGGTGTTGAAGTTTTTTAGGCCAGCCACGCTGGTCTGATAATTTTAAAAAGGAAACCGGCATCCACAGTGTCATGAGGTGCGGCAAGGCAGTGAGTGCTAATAAAAAGGCTGCTAATGAATTTGTCAGTGAATTTCAAAGCTACGTAGAGGCTGAGGGTTTTATTCCCCACCAAGTTTTTAACTGTGATGAAACCAGAGTTTTTAAAAAAAAAACGCCAAGTAGAAACTACATCACAAAAGAGGAGAAGGCATTACCAGGGCAGAATTTGTGGCGAGAAGTTGTAACTCAGAGAGACTTCAAAGGACTAGGGACAGGCCCCAAGCCTGCAGGTACAGAAGGTACAGTTGTGCACGATATTGTATCTTTGGGCCAATCCATGGGTCTGGAGGTGGATGCTGCTGATGGTGAGGAGTTAGTGGAGGAACATCGTGAAGAGCTCAGCACTGAGGAGCTGCAGGCACTACAGAAGGAGCAGCAACAAGAGGTGGCTGAAGAGATTTCTTCAAGTGAGGGGGAGGAGATCCCCAGTTCATTGATAAAAGAAATGTGTGCAAAATGGGCAGAAGTTTAAAACTGTGGAGAAGTATCATCCGGACAAAGCTCTGAGAAGCAGAAATGTGAATTTATCAAATGACCGAACAATTTCACACTTTCAAGGAATTCTGAAAAGAAGACAGAAGCAGTCCTCATTGTATCAGTTTTTAGTGAAGGTGACAAAGAGTGTGTCAGAGCCTGTGGTGCAAGTTGAAAAAAGGCAGAAAAGAGAAAGAACACCTGAAGCGCAAGCGCCCAATGTTCTATTGGAGGGGCACTCTCCTTCTGAGCAAAACCTCATGTGGCCTCTCCTCCTCACCACTCTCCTGCCACCATCCCATTAGGCCATGCACTCTTCTCAGTATGGGTAAAGTGAAGATTTTACTTTATTTAATCTAAGTATTGATAAATGTTTAGATTTATTTATCATGTAAAATAATGATATAAAACCCTATCTTTTTACATTTTGCTTTAAAAAATGTGCATTGCCTTTGGTTTAGGAACACATTAAACTTATTTACATAATACCTTATGGGAAAATTTTGTTTGGTACTCATCATTTTTGGTATATAGTTTGAAAAGTCCCTATATTAGGATTTAGATATGTGTGTCAAGTTTTACTTTCTGGATTTGATTATGCATAAATGGTATCTGTGAGTACAGAGCCCCTTCAGGTATTTGAATCTTGAGAATTTCTGTCTTTAAAAATAACTTAATCTAATAACTAATCTGTTCATTGAAGATACCTGAGCTTTCTAGGTCATCACTGATTTTTTTCTTACTAACTAGCCTCTGTCAAATTTATCTTCTTTCCTTTCTTCAGTAATGGTATCTTTTTACTTTTCTCTTTGGTCCTCTGCTTTTCCACCTTGTTGTCCTACTGAACATATTTGTTTTTATCAGCAAACTTCTTGAAATATTTCTTTGGTTCCTTCCTTAGTGAGTTTGAGCAGTCTCTATCTTCTGGACTCTTTCCTATAGTTATCTCCAGTCTCTTCTTTGGGAATCACTTTATGTGCCCTATGCTCCCAAAGTTTAAAGCAGAATAAGTAGGAAACCTCAGTCCTGTTGAACGAGTAATTTCAGCTCCCCCTAAGAGCTCCCACCTTACATTTCCTCCATCTTTAAGTGAAGATTTAACTAGCTCGGGTATCTTCCAGAGACATAGGTCCAGCATGTTGTCTCCGAGCTAGTGACCTAATCTGCCCTTCTACCAGAAGAAACCGCAATTATCTTGTGTCTTACCATCACTCAGAAGACATGCTTGGAAAAAAATGTGCAATCTTCTGAAGAACCTAAAAATCACTTTACAGTCATTGGATAAAAGTTTGTTCAGACTTCTATATTTCTAAATTTATTCATCAAGTTTCTCAATTTCTAATAAATTATTTTTCAATTTGAGAGTTTTCTTTTCAGACTACTCTGATTCAAGCTAAAAAAAGAAACACACTTCCTTAAATCTTTAAGACCAATTAAAAAAGGTGGAAGCAAACTTTACTGAAACAAGACAACCAGTGTGGTTCGTCAAAAGACATGTTTACTTTTCTCTTAGTTAGAGAATGCTTTCCTCCTGATTTTTTAATAATATCATTCTTCCAAATAAACTGTCCTCATGTTCAGTACAAATGAAAACTTTCATCAGATATCCAACTATTTCATCTGAATAATTGTTAAAACTCCAGGATATTGGGAAAATCTAGACCACCATTCTTTAGTTCGAGCTGTGCATTTGCTAATGTATTAAGTGTTCAGTTTTTTTTTCCCCAATGAATGGAATGGATGACTGATAGTGTCAATATTCGCATATTCTTTTTGATCAAATATAACACCACAATAATTTGGGCTGGTTTTCTACCAGGAATCTGAATAAATGTACATAGTATTTTTGTGCGTAAGACAACTGCTGCCTTTCTTAGGCATTCATGTTCTTAGGCTATACACTGTTAATTGTAAGAAGAGATTTTCTAGAACTAGTCTTTAAGAACACAGCTTCCAGTGACATTAGAATTAAAACAGCCTTGAAGAAACATAATTATTTTTAACCTAGGTCAACTCTGTAATATTAGCAAATGAAATAATTAATGAGGAATAAATTGCCTCTTACCAATAATTGCAGTGGAGTCTGCTGGGGTAAATGAGAGTATATTACTTAGATATATTCCAACTTGTTCCCTAATTAATTTATTACACATTTAGATGAGACTAGAAACATGCTATGATGTAAGGTACCATTTACTTAGGGCTTGTTATGTTGTAGAATTTGAGAGAGGTTCAATTATTTGTGTATAGAGAGGCCAGGACTCAGGAATGATTTTGAGAAGGAAAAATGGTTTATGGATGGTGGGCCGGACTCGGGAGCTTCCTGTTGCAAACCCGAGCCCTGAGCAAGACTTTCGAGTTTCTTTTATACAGAGAGGAAAGGTGAAATGGTCCTTTTGTTTCAGTTCTTAATAGGCTTGAATTAGCATATATATCTTCCATGTCTTAGGTAAGCTTTTAGCATGGACTTCATACATTCTAGATAAGCTTTTAGCACATTTGTTTTGCATTTCCCCTGAATATTTAAAGTTTATAGACCTTGCATTGTTAAACTGTTTCCTGGGACTGGAGTCGTTGCCATGGTCACCAAGGGCAGGACTGCAGCCTCTTACCGTTCCACACCCACAAGTCAGACAGCTTAGGTTATCTCTGAACAAAGAGCCTCCCACCCATAGCCCACATCATTTCTCCCCTTTACCAAAGTTTAACTTGCTAAGCTCCAATAATTGTTGGAGCTATGAGGTAGATGGCTGTTTGTTGTTTTGACTGATTATTTATCAATCTTTAGTGTAGCATCCATGATTTTGTGTTTAGAAGTTTAGAAGTTTTTATTCTGGACAGCAGAATCCTGGCACGGGGGCCCCCTGCAGTCATCCTGGGGCCACCAGCACTCACTTGGATTTCCAGTTAGGCTCCAGATCCATCTATTAATTTTGTTTTACCCTTAAAGAGTTTACACCTTTAATCTTAAGGGAGTGCTAAAGGGAGATGGTCTCTTTTCTGTAACTGCTTCCTGCTGGCCATAGGCTGTAGTCATTGCCTAACAAGGTGTAAAACTCTTATTTTATTTTAACTGGAGGAAGATGGATCTGGCCTTTTGTATGAAGTTGGATGAAGTTTTCATATGGTTAATAAGATGTTCACTCTGAAAGAAACAAACTTAATTAAAAATTTGGAATACCCGTTTTTTAAAAGAGGACATTGGATTACAGGGGTAGACAAGGTTAGGTGCTTATAAAGATGGCACACCTTTTTAAAAGCTGGTGGGAACTGTATATATATATATATATATATATATATATATATATATATATACTTTTTCTAAGTTATTTATTTTTAGAAAGAAATTGCAATAGATACTTAGCTTTGTTCGAAGACATTTCAAGCTGTTTAATGATTGGTACTTATGTGCTTTGTCAGATGCTCCTGGTGAACTGGCACCCTTTGGGCAATTGGTTTCATTCAGGATTAGTACACCAAGTTGGAAATTTTCTTAGTTTTTAGCTGTGGGAGTGATCAGAACTACAGAATAAAGGTTTTTTACATTTTGGGTTTAATTGTACAATTTCTGGTAATTTTGACTTGTTCAATAGGTGACTCATTATTAGCAAGCAAGTCTCATTTTTGCTACACAGTAGAGTACAGTAAAATATAGTAAGTTGACTGAGCCTGGCTAATACTGCCACCTTATTCTATAAACATGTTTATTAACTGTTTAGAAAATGAATTTACTAGGAATCTAACATGTCTAATATACTTTTGCACTTGATTCAAAATAGAAAAGATAACGTTATAATTATTAGGCATATATTTAGTACAGGATAAAAGTACAGCACTTAATATTAACTAATGTATTACTTAATGCATAAGGATTCAGAGTTGCAATTATTAGTTTTAAGTTTCAGGTTTGTAATACTTTACATGTTATCTCTCCATGAGAGCAGGCCATAATGCCAATTGTGTTTAAGTTTTACTTATAGTATCCTGGTATCATGGCTCTACTTAGCATGTTCTTCATGCAATGAGCAAGTCACAGTATCATTGATCCTAGAGAGATTTTCCAGTATTCTACTAGCCTGGTGCATAGTGCTCTCTGGCACTATGGAACAGTGCCAGTCTGGAGGCTGTACCGAGTCATCATTGGCTGCTGCAGGAGCTTGAAACTGCAATGTAGTTTCCATCGACTTCAGGAGCTGAACCAGAGGCTGATATAGCAAATATTTCTAATTGAGGGGTCAGTGACCAGCCTAGCCAATAATTCACACAGAGAGGCAACCTGTAATGTATTCAAGGCCTGTTTGAATGTACAGAAGAGTTTGACAATGTTAAAGTTTGTTCCTTGTTTTTATATATATTTTAAACAATTTAATGCAACACATCATATATCAAATGATTGTTTTCTTATACAATTTTACCATGAAGATAATAGTAGGTATTTTACTTTAGTAATACAGGGAAATGACTATTTTTCATTGTTAAAATGGAAACAGAAGATTCCTAATAGAATCAAGATAACTTTTTATCACCACTTACTTAAATATGCACCTTGCAGTGGCCTTCAGACAGGTTTTATTACCACGAAGTTATTTTTTTGCAACCAATACTAATCCAAGTTTTTAGTTAACTATGACTTCTAGAACTAGAACTATTTAAACATTTTTGGTTTGGAAGATGTTTTACAAACTTTATAATTGACTACAACCACATTGACTAGTTACCTTATATTTAAATAAACTTAGTAAATTATAATTACTAACCAAAGAAATTTACTTTATTTCTTTAAGAGAGCATATCTACAATCTTTTTTTAGCTTAATTTCATTAACGTGAACTTAAATTTATTACTTTAAAGATTTTGTACATATAATGTTAATTTAGTTTATAAGTTAACTATGGGAGATTACACTTAAGCTAAATAAAATTGAAACCATTATAGTTTATGCAAGGAATGTTCTCTTTTTATTTTTACAGGAAGCTAAAACTTTTTTCTTTGTTTAAGTTATGAAAATGAATAATTTTTTAAAAAGCACATTGACTACCAGGTTTCAAAACACATTACACAATTATTTAATTCGTTTAATCATAATCCCGGAAAGATCTCTCCATAATTTTTATGGACTTTTCTTTACTTATTGAAATTTGTCAACAGAGCCACTAATTATCTTTATTTTTGTTGGAAAGAAATCTTCTTCTGGAAGAAAATAAGGCTCACCCAATTGTGGAGAAGAAAATAATTTATTCTCAATCTTGCAAGAAGGGGCGCACAACCAGAAAACATGGCGGTGCCCCAAACAAAGAAAAATTACATAATTTATACCCCTAAGCCTAGCATGCAAGCTCTTCCTCTGTTTCTCCATAGACTGGATACTTCAGAAGTTACAGCCTATCCGAGAAGATCTAACTTTCCCATGCAAAAGTTTGTGATTTAACCACTTCCTCCATCACATTCCAACCATTTCAGTTTTTTATTTGCTCCCCTTTGTCAAATAAGGAATGGAAATTAGTGCTGAATTGGTATTGACTTAGCTTTTTCTTGGGCATCTTTTTTTTATTGCCTATAGGACTGGCTTAAACTGGTTTCCTTTGTTGCTGTTTAACCCAGGAGTGGGAGACTGAGGCAGTAGGCTGCCAGGCTACATTAATCAATATTTTCTTCTTTTATGTGAAAACTAAACTAATCTTTGTTTTTTACATTTTATGGCTGACAAAAGGTTTAAACAGGGAAATTACAGGGCAAACTGATTCTTAATTCCTTAGCCTAGTAGATAGGTTTAATCTGCCACACCTAGTTCTGTCCTCAAAGCTCTTGCAAAGAGGAGACCCTTTCCCAATAGTTCCTATAATTAGATTTTTATATGACTTTTTCATCCTGCTTAGTCTAGTTTGGGCTCCAAGAATATTTATTCACATATATAACCGTATATTTAATTTTTAACAATTTGAATAGAGTTCTTTTAAGAATTCTCACTTGTTAATTTGATATTATCATCCTGATATATGAAGACATACACTGAGCAAACAGTAGACACAAATAGAACTAGACACAGAAATACAACTCATTGATGTTACTTATAGTTTGCATTATTTTTTATACTGTTTAGCTTAATTTGGTTTTCAGAAATATATATTACTTATGTAACTGCATATTTAACCTCAACAATTTGAACAAATAGGCAGACATGAATAGTTTGATGCAAAAACATAATTTTAGTTACTTAAAACTTCTATTTTTTATAAAATAAGTGGAACTGCAAAACATTTCAAAGACTCCTGAAACTTTTCTTAATTTGCGCTATAACTGTGCAGTTTTATACTATGACCGTGCAGTTTTACACAAGAATTTTGTTTCTTAACTAATGGCTTGTAACCAAAATGTTCCCAATGTTTTAGCACAATTTTCTCTTGTTTCAGAACTTTATATTTTACCTTGGATTTAGCAGAATTTTGGATAAGCAACAAGATTAATTCTATGTATATGTTTTTATTAATTTTTTTAACCTTAAGGTGAATTGAATCCTTTTATTAATTAAGCTACAAGAATTTTATTAGTAACAATTCTTTGAAGTCCTGCCTTTTCTTAGTAATGGAACAAATTCTCATCTGCAAGTTATGCATTTAATTTACCAGCAAGAGAGTATTGGCATTTAAAGATTCATTTTAAACTACATTTTTACCTTTTTACCATGAATTCTTGGGCACCAGCAACTGATAAAAGCCAAACATAGATTTCAAAGTGGCATTTCATTCTTTTTTTTTTTTTTCTTTTCCCTCTACAGTCTCACAACCCTGAAGTTCTTAGCCAGACCATTGAAAAGGCTATTAAGTGATTAGAGGTCTATTGTTTCAAGCGATAGCCTCTTTTCTCAGACAACTTTACAGTTCTAAAACATTTCAAAGTATTTTTACAGTCTTACACAGAGAGAGATTCGGAAAAGTAAAGAAGCTGGGCAGAATGCAAATGTAATTTTTGGCTTTGACACCCTAGGGAGGGAACTTTACTGTGTTTATTTTGATTCTGCTTTTCATCCCCTTCACTTCCACCGCTTCCAGGCAATTGGGGCACAACAATCAAATAGGAATGTGGCTTATGAATAGAAGGTGTGGATTCACTGGAAAGGGGCAAGTCACTCCCCCCTTTCCAGCTTTCTGCTAAAATGAGCAGACAGAACTTACTCAAATTCAGCACCCCTCTCAGGGACCCAGCCACTCTGACTGGGGTAGCCCCAACAAACCCTGGTACGTGGCACAGACACAGACAGCCTCCAAGCCCTAGCAAAAGGGTGGACCAGAGACAAGGCAGCAGAGCATGCGCAACATCCAGACTCTGCAAACATCCAGACTCCGCAGTTTTGCCCCATAATCAATTCACCCCCTTGCCAATGGCAAGGGAGGGTTCCAGCTCAACTAAATTCTACTCCCCATAACCACACAACTCCAACACTAGCATTGAGCTGAGACAGATAGAAGCACAAAGATCACTAATCTGACCCACAATTTCTATATATATATTTTTCCAGCATGGCTGCCCCCACAGCCATCACAAACTTTAGAGAGAACACTTAACATTAACATCTGGTATAAAGCGAATTTATTCACAATCCAGCACCATAACAAATGATTCCAGCTAGACCTTTTTCACTGTTTAACTTTACACCCAGACCAAGCTTCACTAGAAAAGCTGATCTATTTTCCTGTAACAAAGTTTTTTAAAAAAATCCAGACCAATTTCCAGGATGTTAGGACTTGAACCTATAAACATTCCTTCTTATTATAATCAAGCCTCCACTCCTTCAGTGGATATAAGACCAGTATCAGATTTTAACATGCAGTTAGACAAACCTAAAACACCAGGCTGTTTTCCCAGTTTTTCCTCCTTTTCCAGACCTAGAGAGAATGGCTTCCCCCCAATTTTCTGGGGCTACTAGGGTTCTCTTGGGAGGTGATCAGCCTCCCCCTCCTACCAATTAAAGCTAGGGCTTTACAGACTGTGCTCACCCAGGGAGTCTTACCTTTTTCCATGTTCGGAGTTCTTTTTCGTTCCCAGAATCTTTCTCTTCAGACCTTCCATTGCCCTTGATTTTTGTCAAGAAGATTTTGGTGGAGCCCACATCTTTTCTGGATTAAATTTAATCCAGGGGCACCCAGATTGGGGTTCACCCGAGTCCTCCCAGCTTCCTAGGGGATTTGGAAGGGGCAGCAAAATGCTACCATCTCTGGCCTTCTTTTGCAATCCCAGACGAGCCCCCCAAAATTTTGTAGAATTTGAGAGAGGTTCAATTATTTGTGTATAGAGAGGCCTGAACTTAGGAATGATTTTGAGAAGGAAAAATGGTTTATGGATGGTGGGCCAGACTCGGGAGCTTCCTGTTGCAAACCCAAGCCCCAAACAAGACTTTTGAGTTTCTTTTATACAGAGAGGAAAGGTTAAATGGTTCTTTTGTTTCAGTTCTCAGTAGGCTTGAATTAGCATATATATCTTCCACATCTTAGGTAAGCTTTTAGCATGGACTTCATACATTCTAGATAAGCTTTTAGCACATTTTGTTTGTATTTCCCCTGAATATTTAAAGTTTATAAACCTTACATTGTTAAACTGTTTCCTGGGACTGGAGTCGTTGCCATGGTCACCAAGGGCAGGACTGCAGCCTCTTACCGTCTCACACCCACAAGTCACAGACAGCTTAGGTTATCTCTGAAGAGAAAAAGAGCCTCCCACCCATAGCCCACATCAGTTAGAAATAGAAACTTCATTATAATCTGTTCCTCTCACATTGAATTAACAAAGTCCTGTTTCTTAAATGAAAATCTGTCCACCTTGTCCCTGAATTTTGAAACCTACTGTGAGTTTCCCCCAATCTTCTGTATTCAGTATATCTCCTAGACTGACATATAAAACACTTAGTATCAGTCAGTTTAAATGATGTTATGTAGCGATAACAAATAGCCCTCAGAATCATAATGCCTTACAGCAACAAAAATTTATTTGTTGCATTTGATAATTATTATTAGCAGGTTGATTGCATGCTTTTCCATATTATCTTTATTCTACGGATAAAAAAAAGTAGCAGCCACAATTTGGGAATGTATAGTGGACTGTACCCTGGTTCCTAAAACCTTAGTGGAAGTAACACTAATAACTTTTGCTCCCATCTCTTTGATCAAACAAATGATATGGACATGGTTAATATCAATGTGGTATGAAATATAATACTCCTCCAGAGAGAAATCCTGAAGGGTTAAGCAGTAATCCAACCCATAACATCCTTCATGAGCTGATTTCTATCAGTCTGTCAGCTGGAACTGTTCCCTAGTATCTCCACAACTTGCAGTTTTCCAATAGGTAATGTTTGCTTATACATCTGAAAATTTTCACAAGAATCCTTTATCGGATTTTCTTCCCATGCATTTCCTACTCATTCTTTATGAACTATAAGAACTCCAAAAGCCCTTTTAGTTCAAGAATCAATGTGGCATATTTACTGGCTGTTATACTTGTGATGAATTTTCTGGTGAATGTATTACCCTCTTATGTTACTTTTACTGCAGCCACAGCTGTGTATCTCAATGAATATCTGACACTCAGGAAGTCTCTTCCACAGCTTCCAAAGTTGAAGGCTCCAAATACCAGGAAATCCCACAGTTGTTTTATTATAAGAGGGCATGGACCAATTCAACAGATGACTGACCAAGAAGTACACGACTTTGCCTTCTGTTTAGAGACTGATATTTTTCCTCCTGGAGTACCGCTGATGGGTTATTGAATTGAACCCATTATTCTACCTCTTCAGACAGAAGACTTCCTGGCTGGTAGTATGGGCTAGTTGTCAAAAGGTTGCCATATAGTCAATATATTATTTTGTGTATTATTTAGTATATTAAGCTTTTTCTTACATATAACTCCTAAATGGTTATATTGTCTCCTTTAATGTAATAGTTCCCCTGATGTCCAGTTTTTTTGGTTCATCAATCTTAATCCTCCATGGCGGTACTAAAGTGGTTTCTAGAGCATTCCTTACCTTATGTGTGAAAGACCTTTGCAATTGCAATAAAGTCCTACTGTTTCAGAAAACTATAGGGCAGAGAGTTGGAGATGATCTACAGAAAACATTAACACTTTAAGAAAGGAACACTCTTACTCTTTCCTGATACTTCTGGGAATTCTTCAGGTCCTACATCTCTGTTTGGAGGCCCTTAGATAGATCTAGAATTTCTTAAACCGGAGGCTGTCTGAAGTTCCTGTAGTTCCCCTGGTCTTCTGTATTTAAAGGAGATATGAAAGCTAGAAGAGCTGCAAGCTGCTAGTAAAATCCAGTAGGCTTATTGAATAAATAAATGATGAGTATTTTCAAGTAAGCAATTTGAGAACTGAAAGGAATTCTAGAAATCACTCTGTCTAGGGGATCCTAGACATGGCTACACATTGGAATACCCCTGGCAGATTTTTAAATTAAAGATTCTGGAGTCAAAACCTCAGATTTGCGGATCCTGTGGATCTAGAGTAGGGTCTAGAAGACTGAGTCATTGAATCAAAGTCTCTCTTTACACTGTACCCATCTCTTCTCTTATCTTCTCACAATTCAGGAAAATACAGAGAAAAGGCACATTACAAATCTGATGAAATGGCATCTAGTATAAATTCATAATCCATTTTTTACTGAAACTATATCCCATGCTTGCCTTATAAGAAGATAGACAACTAGAATATTCTGTCAGCATAAAATGTTTAAATCAACTTCTTTAGTTTTGATGGACATGTCTACTGGTTTCCACCTATTACAGAGTCAGAGGGCAACATTCCCCTCCCCCCAAAGAATAGTCTGGGAGGAATTTCCACTTACTCTACTCATTTAAAAAAAAAAATACTCATGAACATCCTGGGGTATGTGCCCAACTCCCCATCCCAAAGCAAACTTTTGACTTCTAATGTAACTTAATAAGGAATTTTGAGCACTGCTGTATTATATGATCTTCATTATACTGATGAAAAGCATGAAGATCACAGCACAAGAATGTGCTAGCTATCATCCCATCAGCTTTCCTGATCCTCACACTCAGCCGAACTACATGCCTCTAATATGTTCTAAAATGCAATTTCAATGTCTGGGCATACCTTATCTATAGTACCTTTATCTCTTCCAAGGCTACATTGAACAAGTATCTGTTTCTACTCTGCCCTCTGGTTTATCCATCATTTCATTTTCCAGAACCCTTTTGTTTCTCAGTTCTGCTTCTTACAAATGTAAACCCCTTTAGTTTCTGGATTTTTGCTTTTCAAAAATAGTTATATTCAATTTCAAATAGTTTTTAAATAGCTTCTTATTGGAAAATAATGCCACCATCTTGTCTTTTAAAAGAGTCTGAAATGTATTTAAAGTTTCTGCCACACAAATAGTCATGCTCCAGAAAATACTAACTCTCAAAAAGCAGTCTAGTTAAATTTTAGGTGCTAAACTGACTGGTTACAGGTAAACATTTTCCCCCATATTTTTGCCATTGTTGATGCCTTGTGATTACTGTTGGCCAAGAAGTGTCATGACTTGATTGTCCTTGCTTGATCTTGTGTGAATTTGGTGAACACTTTTCACACTGTCATCACATCAACTGAACTATGTGTATAGTTGGTACAATCCACCTTGAATTTAGTAGCTGTTTACAATGTCCTCAAGAAGATTATTACAATTTACCATCGAAACAAAAGTATATGCAGAATGTCCTGGACAATGGGCAGCATGCTATATGATAATATTCTAGGTGTAAAAAAAAAACAAATCTAAACGTACTCTTTCAATGAGTACCAAATAAAAACTTTAAGTGGAATTAAAAATAAAACGTTGTACTATTATTTCACTGGCAGTAGTATTCTTTTCTTTCTTAGTGGTACATCAAACAATGGCATATTTCATAACCGATGTTGTTGGAAGGGGCAATGTATCCAGCAAAAGACTTCATTCCCCAGCTTATTTTAAGGATTGAGATGGCCATGAAATTAGTCCCATGCAAAGAGATATAACTAAAAGTTGCTGAGTTGGACTTTTGGAGAAAATAAAAGGTCTCCTTTAAATGGGCAGGTAACTGGTAGATGGTGTCTTCTTCTTCCTCTCTGGGATGAGGACTTGCTAATGGAACTTGAGTACCTAACTTGAAAGTAAATAAATATTGAGCGTGGCAGAGAGAAAGATGGAAGAAGCCTGAGTATTTTATGACTTTGTGGGGCCAATATACTGGACCTGAATGTCCTGCTTCCAGATTCCCTGGTTCATGCAAAAAAAAAGAACCACTCCAATTTGTTACTATTTCCAGGTATTTATAACTCATAACTGAACAGAAATCTTAACCATACAGCTAGATTAAAAATGCTTAACATGAGGTTTATGAAATCTTTGATGGTTCTCTAGTGAATGTATCTCCATACGACCCAGTAAGAATGAGTTAGCTTTATCTTTTTACAAAATTTGTATGTAAGTAATACATGACCATTGTATTAGAATATATAAATGAACTGAAAATAAATTAATGTAATTTTAAATTCCCATCACTCAGAAATTACTAACATTTTCAAATTTAAATATTAAATATTAATGCAAATAAACATTAGGTACAAATTTTTACAAAAATAAAGACCAAGATATACATGCTGGAATCAAAATGAAAAGTATAAGGGTGTTCATTGTACCATTCTTTCTGTTTTCTTGTAGGTTTTTAATTTTTCAAAGTAAAGTTTATGTATACACACAGAGACAATACATAGGTATCTATGGATAAGGATATATGTATATAGCTTCAGATATTTTCCAGAATACTTTATTGGAAAATACCATACTTGGAGAAACCTAGGCACTTCCTTCAATGCTTTATTGGGCATGCTCAGCTCTTCAGTCCTGAAAAGTAAATGTGCGTCTCTGTTACACTGAACCTTGCTCCATAGCTATCTCCATAAGAGACCCGAAGAAATTTTATTTATCTCTCCTCCTCCGTCCTGCAAATACTATCCATTAAACACACTCACCACTCAATTTTAAAAGTGAAATGAAAATTCTGACAACTAATTATTTTGTTTAGCTCTTCAATGACTCTATTGAGACAGAATTATCAGAAAATGCCTGCCCTCAAGTATATTCAAATTTGATGAAAGGAAAGGCTTTCAACATGTTGTTTAGTAATGCCAGAGTAGAGCATTTATGAGCTCATCCCCATAACTGATTAAAGTCAGTTCTAGCAAAGGATATAATTAAAGTCTCAGATGTCTCAATTTTCACAAACAGAAGTTTGTCCTCCCTTGGTGCCTTTTATCCATGCTCAGGGTACTCTGCAATTATTAGTTCATTAGCCTAGTAGATTTTTAAATTTAATTGTAAATTAGTAGACCCTACAGAGTTAACTATAAAACAAACAGAATGTTAATGGCCCATTTCATGAATATATATACCAATGGCTCGACACTGATTAACTCAAAATATGCATTAATAATAGCAGCAGTGACTTCAACTCTCTTCTAAAGCACAATTCTGTGCTCCTTACATTTTGAAATTGCACAAAATTTGTCTCAACCTGGAAACTACTTTTCTTTCTGTTTTTTTGTTTTGTTTTGTTATACTCATTCATTCCATGCTTAGCTTTCTATAGAATGTTATCATATGTTCAGGCTACAACTTTGGTAATTTAGTATAGCAAAATCTCTTTGATATGACATGGACAGAAAATAAGATATCTTGATCAAATACTCTAATTACTGAGATATCATTGAATTCTTTCCCAGGGACCCTACATTATCCTTGTTTCCAGTAACCCCTTCAACTTGGGAGGAAACCAATGTTTTCACCATTTCTAGGGTTTCCAGGAACCTCAGAAACACCTAGCTTTGGGTAGGAAAGGAAAAATCAGGTGTAGTTGAAGAACTGAAAGAGGATAAAGATATAGTGCATTGCTAAATGGAGGAGCAATTCTGGATGCCCCTAAAATTGAGAGAGAATAAGGAACTATGTGGTTGAAAGCTGATGTTTATTCTACCCAGTTTCCATTCATCCTCCAACTCAAACTTACCCCTGAGAATCACCTCTTCCCTCACTCTGTCCCTGTACTGTCATTCCACATAGGGCACTGGGCATGTTCTTGCATGTGACTTGAGCCTTGACCAGAGAATTATGGCCACTTGGCCATTGTGGTTGGTCCAATATAAATTCATGTGCCAATCAAACCCAATGAGAGTCAATAAAGATTTCACTGTGAATCCTCAGAAATACTCTGAAACTTTTTCCTCCACTGCATAAGAACACACAGGGACTGAGGCTGCTGCAGTCATCTTATATAAATATTGGGTGGGGGTGGGCGTGGCAGCCTGCAGAAAATGAATCTAATACTGTGGAAACAGCCAAGAATGGAGATAGAAATGAGTCTGTTTGCTTACTATTGAACATTATGTAAAGAACTTTCTGAAGTCAAATACTCCATTAATTATTCTCTTGAGACTGCCTGACTTTCTGCCATTTGCCACAGAAATAAAGTCATAATTAATAGGATTAAAGAGGAAGATTAAAGATGGGATGCCTATGTGAACTGCAAAAAGGAGAGTTATGGTATGAATAATACCTTCCACTTTTGTATTATTTTAGATCAAACTTGATTTGATGAGTTCCTGAACAGTAATATGCAAGATCTCAGAAGCACAGTGAATCTAAAAATTCTGTTCGTATGAAATATGGAATCTCTTGGCACAACAGGAATACCTTACTCAAAGGCACTCTTTCCCATAACAACCTTATCTTTAAGCTAAATTGTCCCAGCAAGAGATCAACCTGCATGTTAAAAATCCTGGACTCATGCCTTGCTGAGAATTAATGGACAACCAAGTTAAGGAGAAGAGATTTAGCCTGAAGCGAACGGGTTTACTCGTCAAATGCAGACAGAGACAGTGACCACAAAAGTGGTCTTCAATCAGAGACAATGTACAAACAGTGAAATTAGAAGCAAAAGTTAATTATAAAGGAAATATAGTCTTGGGAATGGGATTGGATTTTGCCTTTCACAATATATAGTGGTGATGACGGTTATGTCAGGCAAAGATGAATCATCTCTAAGAAATAGCAGATGATTCTCAGAATCATCTCTGAGAAATGGCAGATAATAACAAGCCAGGCAAATGTGTTGTGACTGGTTCTTCCATAAGTGCCATTGACCATGAATCTTCAGAATGGTGCAAGCATCCCTCCACTCTACATGCATGCTTTAGTACCGCAAGGAACCTGGTTTAAGAGCACCAAGTAGACCTGTTGCCTTTAGTAGTATTTGAGTGTGAGGTGGCACTAGTGATAGAGACCTCACCCAAAATCATCTTGTAGGTGCTTGGTATCCCCACCATAATTTTCTTACCTTAATAGCTTTCTGAATGTAGACAATAGATTTAAGGGTCCATTAGCTTTTCATTGGTTACAGGTGAAAGGCAAAGCAATGCTTATTAGGAACAGAAAGGTGAAGGCTTGGATGCAGATAAGGAACAGAGAGTATATGTAGTTAGTGAGCTAACATCCTACAGAGACTTCTAATGTAACAGTATTTTGAGTAAGTCTGAGAACTCTGGGAATATTTTAATTTAAAAAAGAGTCATCAGCCTTGGGGCCTCACACCTTTCAATCCTTTCAGTTGCACACTCAGAGCAGTACAACAGGCTCCTGAGACAGGCATGACTGTATTGGAAAACTTTTGAGTCCAGTCTGGTCTTCTTGGCCCACCGTTCACTCAGCTTCCTGCCACTGGCTTCATGCAAATGTTGCCCTGGAGCACTCCGCCTCTGCCTGACTGTTCCTTTCTCACTTTGGGCCCCAGCTGTCTCTGACATTGAGATATGGGATGCATGGGGAACCCATATGGTGCTCACACATGTGCAAACTGGAGTGCCAGGGAGTGAATACCTGATGGGACAATCCTTGCCTAATAGAGACAGGAGCTGGGGCATGAATGCCCTTCTCTTCTGTTCCTCCTGAGAGCAATTTTGAGGCTCATTCTACATTACTCATCAGAAGACTCAAGCAGAGTCCAACCCCCGTGCTCATAGCAGTGACCAAGTCAAGAACGCCCTTGTGCTGGCGTTCCGCCTCTCCAGTTTCACTTCCTGGTCCCTGAATTCTGTTTCCTAGGGTTACATCCCAAAGTAAAATACCTGCCTTCAGCTGTTTCCCACACTCCAATTTCTGGGGGAACCCAGGCTACCATAATGATCTTATAGGTTATCTCTAGGTTTTACAGCTAGACTCCCCATTGTGGTTCAGAGGAATTGTTACCCATGTTTGGTTATACATCCTTAAAGTTTCTCACAATGAAGGACACTGAACAGTGTTAGAAATCAAAGCTGGCAACTCAGAGTATAAGCTTTATGATTTGAAGCCATATTTAATGTCTTTTCTATTTGTTTTCTCTGTAATATGTATGCCCTGATCAGAAACCACACAGGTCTCAAAGTTACAATTGCTTTGGATGATGAGAAATCCTGTGTTTGAATTGCTCCAATGTGGATTTTGTATATTCTTTGTGAACTCTATGTTAAGTCAGACCAACCTAAATATACTCTTAACATTTGATAATTTATTTGACTTTTGTGTAGATTTGCTCTTAAAGTATGTGGGAGAATGGGCAGGGTGATTATGAGTGATATTAAGAAATCCTTAACTATATTAATGGTTTATTCCCAAACTTGGTTGCTCATCAGAATTACCTGGAGAAAATATTTTTGAAGAATAGGGAAAACTGGCCTCCACCCCCCAAATTTCTGACTCCATAAATGAAGGCAGAGACGCTGAGATCAGTATTCTTTTAAAAGTTCCCAGGAGATTCAGATTCACCATCAAATTCAGGGAGATTAGATAATCCATTTTAAAAATGAAGAAAATTTGTTAGCTAAAATTGCACATTTTCTACCTTAGGGCTGCAAGATCAGACATATTTTAAATCATATTTCCTTATTTTCAAGTAAGAAAAAGTTCTTGAACTGGGAATAGAAGTTTAGAATTTAATTTTCAAAATCAAAAGTTCTAATTTTATATATGATACTAGAGAAACATAAGACACCTACATGAGCAAAGGTGTTCTGTATTGACACGTACACAAGATTAACTGCCAGAGTAACATTTCAGCATCCCTCCTGCAGGAGATTCTATCACAGCTGATGGAAAATTTCTTTCTTGGTATCAAACTATGAGTAAAAAAATCCACACTTGTGTGAAATAATTTTCCCTGTTATAAATGAAAAAATGATATGATGTGAAATGAAAAAGTTTTCATTGTGAATAAAGAAGTAAGCATAGGGAAACGGACTTTGGCCCAGTGGTTAGGGCGTCCGTCTACCACATGGGAGGTCCGCGGTTCAAGCCCCAGGCCTCCTTGACCCATGTGGAGCTGGCCCATGCGCAGTGCTGATGCGCACAAGGAGTGCCCTGCCACGCAAGGGTGTCCCCCGCGTGGGGGAGCCCCACGCGCAAGGAGTGCACCCATAAGGAGAGCCGCCCAGCGCGAAGGAGGGAGCAGCCTGCCGAGGAATGGCGCCGCCCACACTTCCCGTGCCGCTGACGACAACAGAAGCGGACAAAGAAACAAGACGCAGCAAAAAGACACAGAAAACAGACAACTGGGGGAGGGGAGGGGAATTAAATAAATAAAAATAAATCTTTAAAAAAATAAAAAAAAAAAAAGTAAGCATATTCAACCAAAATAAAAAAAGAAAAAGTTCTAATTATGTGTTTTGATCTTTCTGAAAATTAACACTAGAGATTAGTTTTACATATTTTCATTTATAGGCATCTGTAGGAGTAGTTTAAAAGAAATTTTCTCTAGGTGTAGTAGCATATAATAAAAAATGTACAGTTAATTATAAATATATCAACTAATTAGCATTAATTAACGTACAATTAAGACTTTGATTGACAAAGTTAATTAAGTTGACTCTCCCTTTTAAATTTGCATATTCCTAAAGTGCTCATTAACTAGTTTCAACCATAATGTATGCAGTATTTCTTCCACTTCTCAGAAACCACCTTACAAAGTAATTGCTCTTTTATGTTCAGGTGGATTCACAGCTGCTCAAGACTGCTGAAAAGCCAGAGGGACTGAGTTCAGGTACTTGGTTAGTGAAAGGGTATGGACTTGGATACTGAAAACCAGTTTGCTTTTGTTGTTCTTTTTTTTTTTTTCTTTATTGGTTGTGCTTTTGTGAATAGAAATAAAAAGCAGTGGGAATAAATTTTAAGAAACAGAATTATAAATACAAATTTATAAATTGCTCTTTTAGTTGCACATGTTCCTTAGTTGACAGATTTTCTGACATGATAAACTTACATGAGAAGAGGTTTTGATGATAAATGCAGTTAATTTGTAAAATTTTAAATCATCAGTTTTGACTATAAAACTCTTTTGCTTCTCTGTATTAGAGACATGTAGTTAAAATGGAAAAGGAAAAGGAAACAAAAACTGCAATTATGATGGGTTTAATCAAACTACAACAAAATCTACAGAAAAATAGGTTACTAACCTGTAATTTTGCATGCATTCACTCAGTTATTAAGTTAACAAATGTTTACTTAGTGCCTAATATCTCTGTTTTTAATAGTGAATAAAATAAACCCAAATCTCTGTGCAATTAGAAACATGCATTTTATGTTTTCTGCTTCTGGTTTTTCTTAGAAAAAAAATTTTGTGGTATTACCAAAAGTAACTGAGAATTACTTGTTATCTTCTGTCTGAACAAACATCAAAGCAGAATTACATCCAAAACACGGTGCAAACTGCAAATTATATCGCCTGGGTTTCAGCTTCACCTGTGTCTTTTTGTTGGGATTCATGGGCTTACCAACCTCACTAGGAAGTGGAGGTGGACTTGTATTTTACAACTGCAGAGTGTGTGCTGTTCCACTGATACAATTTATGAACCCATCTCATCTAAGCTGCCTGAGTGAGAATTTGTGATATCTCATTTGGTTATATATATATATATATATATATATATATATATATATATATATATATAGCAAGCCGGGGTAGACTATATTTAAAATGATAAATGATTTGAATAACTGACTATTGCTAAACTGAAATAAACTGTATCTAAAAGACTTTGAGAAATTGAAGTGAAGTTAGCAGTTTAATAAGGAATTTAGTGTCCTGAAAGGCAACTTTGTAATAAGTTTAATCTAAACCCTTGGTTCTCTCCAAAAACAATGATTCAAGTTCAGTCTCTTTTGCCTAATCATTTTCTGCCTGTGGTCAGTTCTTTTACATCTGAGAGTTCCTCTATTTGTGTCCTTGAGTCTTGAAAATAGAACTCTTTGTTATTATTCATTAATGAAGTTTAGGGCCCTCAAAGGAATGGTCAGTCTTAGAATTTTAGATGCTGAAGGAAACTGCTGTCCAGAATACCCTTGAACTAATAACTGGGTATATTACAGGCACTCTAAGATTGGCACATAAAAGAAAACAAAAGAGGAAGAAATATAATTGACAGTGAAAGTGACTGTGAAACAAAGGATGAATAATGACGATACATTTTGGCTACTGCGGAAAGACACTTATTTTTGACAAGGCCTTTTTCATCCTCCTCTCTCTCCCCCCGACCCCCACCTCCTTTACTTCCTCCTCTTTCTCCCCCTGTTTTCTTCCTCCTCCTCCTCCTCCTCTTCCTCATTCTTCTTCATCTTCATTTTCTTCCTCATCTGAGAAAAGGGAGGAGGAAAGTTTTCCTTGTATTATACTTTGGTGTACTTTGGAATGCCCCCAAGGAGGGAGATTTGGGGTTCTTTTTACTTTGCAAGCTACTTATTCTGTTGGCTTTAGACTCTAGATCATGCTGCCAGCAAGAGACACTTAAGGACCCCTGGTTGAGATCAAGGCCAGCACTGCATGAATACCATAGTATGTCCATACTTCAGGCACACATGGAGTTGCATAAAGAAAGGGGAGCTGGTTAACCAAACCCTCTGGGGATGGTGATGGGTGTTCTGATTTGTAGTGTTTGTTGATTTCTTTGGCTTGGAATACTCTAGCTAAGGCTGATTTTAAGATGAAAATATGATGTAATTGAACTTAGCGTTAGAAAGAGAGCCAGATGGCATGCTTCTAGTTTTGTGAATAAGTTTTATCATCTCGAAAACTCAGAGTGAACTCCATGGATTGTTAATGTGTGCTATTTATTAAGTTTAAATGTAAAGAGCATTTGTCACTATAGGAAAGAAAGGGGAAGATCTAATATCAAAACTGTAGAGGGGAATTTTATTGCAAAGGGTTTAACTAAAATGGAGGGGAGTGGTGTGGGGACTATAAACAAGCTCTCTATTGAAAAAAACAGGGGATTTAGGCTTAAATTTCCTGAGACTATTATTTCTAGTCTCCAGGATTAGACACTACTAGAGCTCTCTATCATCCAGCATTTTCTTATATATTACCAGTGGTTACCTGCTATATCATTTATCTCAGAATATTTTGCCTTCCTCTTTCTCCTAGTACAGGATTTATCTAGCTTCGGATGTCATTTGATTGAATAGGAAGGAAATGGGGAAGTCCCCAGGTGATATATCAGTAACTAGATTATGGAAAGTCCAGGTCCATCTGAAAATATTTCAATGATCAGATCATGAAAAGATTCTTAAGATTCTTCAAGCCCAATGGATGTCTCTTTCCTCCATATTATATAGACCCTGAAGGGGTTATTGCTTCTCAGGTGGAACAGGGAGGATGAAGCAAAGGGTGCTGGAATTAGTTCTTGCACAAAATTTGGTCTAACTCATCTGTTATTGCAAGCTAAGCTTTCTATTTAAAAGGTTAATTTTTTATTATTTATTCAAAAACTTATGAATCTTCATCCAAGATATGGATATTTTTATGAAGACTGAAAATACTATACTTGTGCTTAAATTTGTGGTGACTCTTTTCCCTGCTTCCCCTTGATGTGACTAATTATATAAAATGAGATGAGATGGGGGAGTTATTGAGGAAAATAAAATGCAGATCCTCTTGGATATTTAAATATGGCATGAAACCAAAAGCATGTTTTAGATGATTTGGAGCAGATTCATAATCTGAACAAAACAGATGAGTGTTGAGATGATTTTAGTGTTAGGAATCTTTTTGTTCAATGCTGTTTTAAAAATTTATGTAGTAATATGGGAAATATATATAATAAAACATTACTTTAAAAATTACAAGGACTCCAAATTGTTTTTTGTTTATGATCACAGTTCTTTACATGAATTATAAGACAATATACCATAATTTGCATGTGTATGAGCATGCTTTATATTTCTTTCTCTTTTCTAAAATGTATATAATGGAAATATATTATATAAAATTGAAAAATAATCACTGGTTTCAAAATTGAAGCAGTTACCAAAAGAAAAAATAAAACTTTAAAAATTTTGATGTTATCTCTATTTGGGAAAAAAACACCTGAATTTCATTTTATTCTCATCAAATTTTAAAAATTAGATCAATAATTTAAAGCCAGCCTCTAAATTTTCTTACAAAGATTTACAGTTTTTTTTATTTTATTTTTAAAGAAGCTTTAGATTGCATAAACTTTACATTGAAAATATAGGGGATTCCCATATATCCCACCCTCTCCCCTCCCACCCTTTCCCCCATTAACAACATCTTTCAGTAGCATGGTACATTTGTTGCAACTGAAGAACACATGTTGAAGCTTTGCTACTAACCATGGTCCATAGTTTTCAGGGGTTCTTAACAAGGGGTCTATGAGCTTGAATTGAAATTCAAAGAAACATAATTCTTGTGGTGATGAGTTGGTACAGGTGTGATATATTTATTAAATAACACACAGAATAGCATGGACTTACTGTGGGCTCCACAGTTTTCACTTGACTGGCAATGGGGTCTGTGGAACAAAAAAGGTTAAGAACCCCTGGTTTACACTTTGACTGCACAGTTTTATACAGTTTTGACAAAATGTATAATGCTCTGTATTCATCATTGCAATGTCATGAAGAACAATTCCAATGTCCCCAAAATGCCTCACATTACACCTATTCATTCCTCTTCATCCTCTCAGAACCTCTGGTGACCACTGCATTTATATTAATGTTACAAGTTCTTCCATTATTAGAATAATAATGCCTTCTATTAATATGGATTATATGGTTGCATTTTCCCTTATGTTTGTTCATTCCTCAGGCTTGAGAATTTGGGGATGATAATGCCCACTCTGCTTCTGATTAACAGGGGACTTCGATTCCATGGGACAGACAGGGGAAACTGTCTTGCTTGCAATTGTAGATACTGTATTTTGGGATGGGTGTTGTCTATTATCATTCTTTTCTTAATTTTCCTGGGTGAGTATGATAAACTGGAAAGTAGGTGTTGAATGCAACTCTGCTGAAATTCAGGGCTCAACCAACATATGAATGGTCAGAAGTTTTACGTCTCTGGGATACAATTTAACTAGTATGGTGCTAATTACAGGTTCAAATGAAAGGGGCATAACTATATAAACTCATTTGTCTTTACCATTTCCGCCTTTTATTCAAGGTCTTTTTCTGGTTCCATCACCAGTTGGTGATGGTAACAATCCCTTACCAGGGAGGCTTATCCCCACGAGTCATGTCCCATGTTGGGGGGAAGGTAATGCATTTACATGCTGAGTTTGGGTTAGATAGTGGCCACATTTGAACAACATGGAGACTCTCAGGAGGTAACCCTTAGGCAACTTGCAGCTCTAGGCCTAGTTGAAATTTCAAGCACACAGGCTCATAAGCATACTCATCAGTATCAAGGGCCCATCATTGGACCATCCTTTTTCACTGGTCTTTGTTCTCGCACTTCAGGGATTATTGCTTCAAAATGAGCTGGGAGGTCATCAGAAGGGTCATTCTTATCCACATATCAGCAGGATCCCAGAGACAGTCAAAGTAGATACAACCCTAGGTACTGGTGCTCCTGAGAGCTACGGAGACACACAGGCTCTAAGGTCATGACAGATGTCTCTGGAGTTCATTGCCTTGCCAGTGGGCCCTATTTTGGAATCTGTGCTCCTGAATATGATGGAGTTGGACTCAGATGTAACTTCTCTACACATGCCTCTTCTGTTACTTTTACTGAAACTGTGATTGGAGCTTTGGTTTGTGTATAATTAGGAGACTTGAATCTCTGGACTGCCCATGTGCCAGCTGGGCCCTTAGCCTCAGCAGAGTTGCAACACCTACTCTTTCATTTGTTGGACTTACCCAGGTCAGCTGATGGAAGGTGAGAGTGGTCAACCACCACACCAGGGAACTGAGAATGTCTACAACTGCAGGTAGGAGAATCACATCCATCAGCCATATGGGATCTAAGCCCCCACTTGATTTAAAGGTGGAGCAGACACTGCCATCCCAGGGTCCACAGAATGGAAGAATATAATATGGATTGGAGGGGACTTGCTGGTATTCTACTATAGAACTGTTGTGACTCTAGCAATGGAAGAAATTGCATTATTGATGTGGAGATGGTAGCCAAGGGAGTTGCTGAGGGCAGGGAGAGGGAGTAAGAGATGTGATATGGGACATTTTTGGGACTTGGAGTTTTCCTGAATGATATTGCAGGGACAGATGCAGGACATTGTATATCCTGTCATAACCCACTGGATGGACTGGGGGAGAGTGTGAACTACAGCTATGGTCCATGTGGTGCGACAGTGCTCCAGAGTGTATTCACCAAGTGCAATGAATGTCCCTTGCTCATGAAAGGGGGATATTGATGTGGGAGGAGCAGGGGTGGGGTGGGGAGTAGGGTATATGGGACCCTCTTATGTTTTTTAATGTAATGCTTTGTGTGATCTATTTATCTTTTCTTAAAAAGACAATAAAATAATATAAAAATTAGAAGAGGAAGGAAAATAGGCAGGGGCATAAGAGCCATGTGTAGGAAAATTATAAATGAGTCTAACTCTTTCTAACTCTTATACATTGGGGAGATAGGTTATCATAAATTCCAAGATAAGGCTCACTGGCAGGGTGCCTTATTCCTGGAATTATCTACCATGCTTCTAGTGTCTAGATGTCTCTAGAGCCCTCAGGATCATCCCTGCTTGAGGCACTGTTTACTGTGGCAGTGAGATCTGCTTGAGACATGCATAAATGTAACCTCTGGAATGACCTCCCAATTCACTTTGAAATCTCTTAGCCATAAAAACTCATCTGTATTTAATATTTTCTTCTTTTGGGCAAGGTTTTTCTTCAAATGCATCAGTAGCTGGCACTTGGTAATAATCCTTCAGTGCCTGGGAGGCTCATCCCTGGGAGTCATTTCCTATACTGGGGGAAAGGTAGTGAGTGTATATGCTGAGTTTGACTTAGAGCGAGGCCACATTTGAGCAACAAGGAGACTTTCAGGAGGCAATTCTTAGACAATATATAATACTAGACTAAGTTTCAATTTCACAAGGACAAGTACAACTATGAATATCAAGGGCCTGACATTTTGGTCTGTCTTCCTTTAACAGGCACTGCCCATGTACTGTAGGGATTCTTGCCACTCTATTAGAGAATGTAGTAAGACTCCCCAGGATGGGGATTCAATATTTTTTCAGTTGTGCAGGTCTCCACCCACCAAGGCAACACCCTATGACCACTTAAACACATTCATATGCCATTGAGGCATGCCCCAGGTGTACCCCTCCTCACACACCCTACCACCAACACACCTGCCACAGTTGTAACCATTCTGTAATCAAAACCTCCCCCAAAACAAAGCCAAATTTTAAAAATAAATAAAAATAATAAAAAATACAAAATAAATAAGATAAATTAAACTAAAATAAAATAAAATTTTGCATTATGTCTTTTATTACCATAAGATCTGTTATCTTTTATGTACAGTAACAATTTCTTCTGTATGCTCTCCCAGTGTCTTATTTTTTTCATTTTATATTCAAGGAAGCTTTAAGTTACAGAAAATTCACATAGAAAATATAGGGGTTTCCCATGTAACCCACCCACTCTCCCTCTCACAGTTTCCCTTATTAATAACATCTTACATGAGTGTGGCACATTTGTTACAATTGATGAACAAATATTTAAGCATTGCCAGTAACCATTGCTAATAATTTACATTATGGTTCACATTCTGTACTGTACAATTTTATAGGTTCTAACAAAAAGCATAATGGCTTCTATCCATCATAGCAAAATCATGTGAAATAATTCCAGTGTCCTAAAAATGCCCCATGCTCGGTTCATTCTTCCTTCCTCTTCCCATGGTAAGCACTAGGTTGTAATTTCTGAAGAATAAAGTTCACAGTTACATGCACTGATATTGAGGACTTGACATATTGGTTCATCTTCTTTTATTAGACACTGCCTATAATCTTTTTTTAAAATTTTTATTTATTTATTTTTAATTCATTTTTTTAATATTAGATTTAAAAATATGAGGTCCCCATGTACCCCCCACTACCCTCACCCCACTACTCCCCCCATAGCAACATTCTCCTCCATCATCATGACACATTCATTGCATTTGGTGAATACATCTCTGAGCATCACTGCATGTCATGGTCAATGGTTCACATCATAGCCCACACTCTCCCACAGTCCACCCAGAGGGCCATGGGAGGACCTACAATGTCCGGTAACTCTCCCTGCAGCAGCACCCAGGACAACTCCAAGTCCCAAAAACGCCTCCACATCTCATCTCTTCCTCCCATTCCCCACACCCAGCAGCCACCATGGCCACTTTTTCCACACCAATGCCACATTTTCTTCGATTACTAACCACAATAGTTCATGAATAGAATATCAGTAAGTCCGCTCTAATCCATACTCTATTCCTCCATCTTATGGACCTTGGATTGGTTGTGTCCGTTCCACATCTATGTCAAGAGGGGGCTTAGATTTCACATGGATGCTGGATGCAATCCTCCTGCTTTCAGTTGTAGGCACTCTCCATGATGTGGTGGTTGACATTCTTTAACTCCATGTTAGCTGAGTGGGGTAAGTCCAATAACCCAGAGTGAAGGAGCTGAAGTCTGTTGAGGCTCAGGGCCTGGCTATCACATGGTCAGTCCAGAGATTCAGACCCCCTCGGTATATCTTAAACCCCAGCACCAACTACAATTCTGGTAAAGTAACAGGAAAGGCTTGTGAAAAGAGATCACATCTGAGTCCAGCTCCATCACACAGAAACATCAACTCCAAAGAAGGGCCAACTGACATGGCAGTGAACTCCATCTGCCATGAACACTGCCTATAATCTTAAGAGACTCCTGTCACTCTATTTGAGAACATAGCTGGACACTGCCTATAATCTTAAGAGACTCCTGTCACTCTATTTGAGAACACAGCTGGACTCCCCAGGATGGGAGTTTAGTATTTTCTTGTTTATTCCATGTATCTCTACCCAGAAGATGAACATTTTCATATTTCATAGAAACATGGCCCAGGTGCACCCTTTCCTTTCCTACACATCCCCCACCTGCAACACCCTGCACCAATACCCCGCCCCATTGTATTTGCTTAAATAACAGTCCCACTACTGTAGTTTTAACCACAGACATACAAATCCCCAGAGTCTACCTGTTCCTTCCTCCAGTCCTCCCCTAAGTTCCATGGAAAATTCAACCCACCTCCTCACCCTGCTCACACTCACATTCCAGCACCATCAAACCCAATCACAACCCTGCACCACTACCACCCCCATCCACTGCCCAAAAACCCCCTTCCACTTTATCACTGGTGTTTGGGCAGTGGATTTTGAGCATCAGCTCGCCACACTCTACTCCCTTTCTGTCTCCTGACAACATATCTTCCAGACTCTAGCTCTGTGAGTCTGCTCAATTTGTTTAAGCCATATCAGTGAGGTCATGTACTGTTTGACTTACTTCACTCAACATAAGGTCTTCAAGATTTAGCCATGTTGTTCTGTGTTTCAATATTTCATTCCTTCTATGGCTGAGAAGTATTGCATTATATGTATGTACCACAATTTACTTATCCATTCATCTGTTGATGGACACTTGGGTTGTTTCCAACTTCTGAAAAAGTGAATAATGCCCCAATGAACATTGGTGTGCATATATCTGTTCATATCCCTGCTTTCAATTCTTCTGGGTATATACTCAGCAGTGGAATTGCTGGATCATATGGCAGTTCTAAAGTTAGCTTCCTGAGGAACTGCTAAACCATCCTCCACAATGGCTGCACCATTCTACATTCCCACCAGCAGTGGATAAGAGTTCCTTTTCCTCCAGATCCTCTCCAACATTTATAGTTTTCTGCTTTTTTTAATAGCCTGCGGTCTAATAGTTATAAGATGATATCTCATTTTAGTTTTGAATTGCATTTCCCTAATAATGAGTGCATTAGTCAGTCAAAGGGTTGCTGATGCAAAGTACCAGAAATCTGTTGGTTTTTATAAAGGGTATTTATTTTAGAGAAAATCTCGCAGTTACAAGTCCCTAAAGAGTCCAACTCAAGGCTGCTTTCTCACCAAAGTCAGTTGCCACGTGTTGAAGCAAGAAGGTTGCTAATTTCTATGAAGGTTCAGCTTTCCTCCCTCTCAGCTACCGGCTGGCATAGGACTTGTCTCTCTTCCCAGGGCCTCAGGATCAAAGTTCTCTCCTCTACCGAGTCATGACAAAATTCTCTCTTCCCATGTATCTTCTGTGTGTCTGCTTGAATGAGTGTGTCCATTTATATAGCCCATCAAGGGGGTGGGGACTTGAACTGAGTTACACCCTACTGATGTGATTGAATCAAAGCCCTAATTTTAACATAATTTAATCAAAGACATCTCAGCTGAATCTAATACAATCAAAGGGGATCACAGCCAGGGTAACAGACCCATTTAAAAACAAAATCTCTTTTTGGAATTCATAAATAATCTCAAACTGCCATAGCTAGTGATGTCGAGCATCTTTTCACGTGCTTTTTAGTCATTTGTATTTCGTCTTTGGACAAGTGCCTATTCCAATCTCTTGCCCACTTTTAAAATGGGTTGTCTTTATTTTTGAGATGTAGGGTTTCTTTATATATCCTGGATATTAGACCTTTATCAGATAAATGGTTACCAAATATTTTCTTCCATTGAGTAAGCTGACTTTTCATTTTCTTGACACACTCCTTTGAAGCACAAATGTTTTTAATTTTCAGGAGTTCCCATTTTAATTTTTCTTTTGTTGCTCCCATTTTATATATATAATATTTAGGAAACCATTTCCTATTGCAAGATCTCGTAGATGCTTCCCTACATTATCTTCTAGGAGCTTTATGGTCTTGGCTCTTATATTTATATCTTTGATCCATCTTGAGTTAATTTCTGTACAGGGTGTGAGATGGTGATCCTCTCTCATTCTTTTGGATATGGTTATTCAGTTCTCCCAGCATTATTTGTTGAAAAGGCCATTCTGGCCCCATTGAGTGGGTTTGGTGGTCTTGTTGTATATCAGTTGACTGTGTATGTGAATATCTGTATCAGAACTCCCAATTCTGTTGCATTGATTAATATGTCTATCCTTGTGCCAATACCATGCAGTTTTGACCATTGATTTACAGGGTTTTAGAAATGAGCAGATATTACCCCCCTGTGATTTTCATTCATCCCCAAAATTGAAAACTTCCAAACATTTTATAGTGCTGAGTTAGAGTTTCTGATAGCTTAATATTTCAGCAAAAGTAGGGTAAAGGCTGATAATCAAAGTGCATTTTCAGAAATTACATAAGGTCAGAGATCATTGAGCATAGCCATACCATCTGGGAGGAAGAAGCCAACAAGTATCGCTAAACATATTCGAAAACACAATTTTTCAGAGGCTTTGAAAGTTCTCTGAGGCTCATGTATAACTTTAGGCATTTGTATTTTCATTTAATTCTATAATCCACGTTAAATGAAGTTACTGTATTATTTTTAATTACAAAATATGTGCTTATTTTAGAGATTTTAACTATGAGAAGAGAAAAAGATGAATAAAGTTAACAGTAATTTTCCCGCATGAAAGCAAACTTGGTTAATGTTTGGATGTAATTCCTTTCAGTATTTTTTCCAGGAATAATTTTGCAAACAGATATGGTCAAAATAATACTGTAAGCACAATTTAAGTTCCTACAATGTTTCTTAATAATTTAGCATAAGAATTTCTCCGTGTTCTCTTTGGAAACACTAAATTAGTTTAAACTGCTGAACCAGAGATGAAAAACAAAACAATGGGGTGGAAAACCAATGCAAATGAACATTGAGAATCATGGGTTTCAGTCCCCATATTACCCCTGTCTGGGAGTACACCAGTTTCTTTGTCTGTGGATGGTGAAGAAGGTAGAATGGGTTAGGCCAGAATGAGCTAGTACAAAAGAATCACCTAAGAAAGTGTTAAAAAGGGGAATTTCCAGACTCTAGCCATAGAGAATCTGATTCAACAACACTGATGTGAGATCTAAAAATCTGGATTTTTAAAAAGACTCTGAGTGATTATATTGGAGATTCTGAGACCACCTACTGAACATAAATGGATTAGATGACACTTTGCCTTCAGAAATTGTTCAGAAAGAGTTGGAAAAGTCCATAGACAGCAGAGAGTGTGCACATAGTCTACTCAAGTTGTTAGAATTGCCTCTCTTGGGTCCAAAAAATCCAGGATAAGCAGTTCCCCAGCCATATCCTGATGAAAGGGCAACAGCCACATCTCTAGAGCCCTCAATCTTCTCCACACAGTTTATGTCAAGCATTCTTTCCTTTCGTGCATCCCTGCTCTTTTTATATCTTCCCTCACACATGCTTCTCTTTGTCTTTCACAAGTTTGATAAGTGGCAGACTTCATGCTAGATTTTGGGTCTCTTGACCACTTCCAAGGATCTTCTCATTGCACCGTCCTTCACATCCTGGTTTTTAGTGGCTTCCAGGCAACTTCTCTGTCAAGAATCCTTCCCCAATTCCTCAGTCTTCACTGTGTATCTCATTACATCTCCCCACCCTGGGTACCTACTTCTTTCATTAGGCTTACAGTAGAGTGTGTTCCTGGTAAATCCTGGAAACACAGGTTCAGGGCACAATAGAAACTTTCAGCACATGATCTCTATTACTTGCACAGAAGAGTCCAGAAAGTGCAAATATTCTCCTTGTCACACAACACACAGAGTCCCAAAGAGAAGGGGAAGAAGTCCCATCATGGCTGGTCTCTCAATAGCAGAAAACTGCCAAGGATTGGGGTTCATAGATAGCAACTTGGCACTCCCTACTTTGTGCCAGAAAAGAGAGACAAATCCACACAGTTTGAATGTGGATTTTATCCACCTGAGAAGGAGAGGGCACTGCCATTGAGAATTCCTGTTCTGATAAGCCTCTGGGGCTGCTCGTTCCCAGTTTTAGTTTCCAGTTTAAGGTCTGGTCTGGCCTTTTCATTAGACTTATCTCCCCCAGGTTGCAGTGGTGCACAATAGAAATGGAGGTAGGTGATGGTATGTGTTTGTGACTTTCGCGGAAGGGGGACTGAGGTAGGTGAGGTCCGGGCAATGGCCCTTCAACAAGTGTCCCTGATTTCCCTAACACAATATAGTTAGTTCACTTACCATCCTTCCCCACCAGACTGGGTTTTCCCTAGTGGCCAGCACTTCCCCTGTCACAAAGTACACATGCAGTAATATTTTACAAATTATCCAGTAAATATACAATCCTCTTATGACATCTATTTTGTTAAAGGACACAGTACATTTTCCTCTTGGTTAAGCTCTGTTTTTCATATGCCAACATTTTGAAGTTTCATCTCTTGTTTAGGCAGCATTCATAATTCATCTTTTCTGAAACAGCAGGAGTGTATCATTTCACTCTGTTATGCATAGATGTTGAGGTAGGATTTCTTTTTAAATTTATTTCAATCACTTGGCCTGATTTCCATCAGGGACTTCATTTTAAGTTACTATTCTATCCTCTGATCAGAATAACTACTCTGTAAAGGAATGGAACAAAATGTTCAAAGAAGATAGTCGTATCTATTGACACGGTATTAAAATGCAAATGCAATGCAAACTGGAAGGAGTCAAGCTGCCAAATAATCTGGATCATTTCTTAGAACAGGAGAAAAATTCAAACTACTCATTTTCTCCATAGCAAGCCACTGCAAGCCTCTCTATGCATATTCTTTGAAAGAAAAACAAGAAAATGAACTAGAGAAGTGATACAGAGGATATTCATTTTTTGCTTGGTTACCCAATAATGAGAACATGCACTGACATTTTCCAAAACATTTTCAAAACAAACTTTCATCTAAAAAATGTACATAGTATGCAAATTACTTCTGAACTACTGTGGGGTCAAGGAAACTCTATCCCCATCTTCTCAGCCCGAAGCTACCTCCACATACTTTTCATGACTGTCAAGAGGCCACATGCTCATCCTGTTCTGCTCATCTGCTGGTAACTATTGTCTTTGGGTTGTATACAGTCTGTCCAGCTCTCCTCATCTTGTAGAACATGGACATAGTCTTCATAATTTAAGAACGTCCTTGCTGGCCCTCTCCTCACTGTGCTGCCTGGCACACATTTACCTCTCTGATTTCATCTCTTACATTTTCCTTTGGCTCACTCCTTTCCAGCTTCTTTGATCTCTTTGCTGCTGCCATAACCCATCAAGCCCTCACCTAAGTCACAGTGATCACCCTTACTGACACCTCTTCTTGCAATGCTCCTCCTTTTGCTTTGAGCTCAGCATAGCCCACTGCTTCACTTTGTTGGGATCTTTATTCAAATGTCAGCTGATCAATTTTTTATTTCTTCACCTTGCTTCAATTTTTTTTCCATGTCACTTCTCAACCTCTGAGTCATTATATATATTTGAATGTTTGATGTCTGCCTTAATTTGCCAGGGCTACGATGATAAATACTGCATGCTGGTTGGTGTAAACAAACGGAATTTATTGTCTCATAGCTTTGTAAGCTACAAGTCCAACATTAAGTGGCCAGTAGACCATATTTTCTCTTGGAATCTGTAGCATTCAGATGCTGGCTTGCTGGTAATTTTGGGATTCCTTGGTTTTTAGATGCATTTCTGCCTCTGTCACATGGCCATCTCTTACTCATCTGACTTCTCCTTCCATGTCTAATTTCTGTTGCTTATAAGGACTTCAGCCATGTTGGATTACGGCCCACCTTCATTTAGTCTGGCCATACCTTAACAGTATATTCAAAAGGCCTTTTTACAAATAGGTTCACAGTCAAAGGACTAGGGATTGGGACTTGAGCAGGACTTGGGGTGGGGGAACATGATTCAATCTCCTGCAATATCTAGCAGTGTGCATCTGAATACATTCTACATGAGAGTAATGAATGTTTCTATTTTCTTTTCTGCTCCTACTTGGAAACTAAATTGGTGCCTAGCACACAAAAGGTTTTCAAAAGATAATTGTGGAATGAATGAATGATTACTATGGAGAAACAGCCAGACAAATTTACACCCCCTCACCCCCCACCCCAGGTGGCTCCTTTTTCTGTCTGGCACTGGGAACTGAACTTGGGACCTCCCATGTGGGAGGCAGGCTCCCAACTGCTTGAACTATATATGCTCCTCCAGACAAATTTTTAAAGGGCAATTGACAAAGGTGAAGTCTATTTTTTTAAGATAGCATTTAGAACTATATAGTTCTTGACCTTGACTCTAAGTCTTTAAAGACAGTAACTAAAATCAGATATTTATAGGCCTAGCTTTCATTTCATTTCATTACTCTACTCTCTTTCAAACTTGAGTTTAATGTAGAACTCCATTTCTCAATAAGAAGACAGATTTATAACTGCTGAAAAGCTATTTATGTATAAACATGGCATCCTAAGTGTATTTTGTCTTAAAATGACATATATACATCTTAAAACATATATTTTGCTTGTAAGACTAATTCATGAACATTCTTCTCTGTCAAAAATATCCTTTAAAATCTTGTTCTGAAAGATTAAATAATTTCTTTGGTAAATCGCCAATGATTAGACATTTGAATTGTGTCCAATTTTTTAGCCTTTTAAACTATACTGAAATGACTATTCATGTGGAGGAATAGGGGAGAAATTTGTAAATTCATCCATAATTACTTCCATAGGATAGCTTCCTCATTGTAGAATTGTCATCTCAAAAGTCACAGTGAATTTTAAAACTTACCCACTGCCAAAGCCCCTTCTGAAAGAATGTAGCAAAGCAGTGCAAGAGACTGACTCTTCACGGCTTCCATGAAAATGCCAGTTATTCTCATTCTTTAAAATCGTTGTCAATTTGAAAAACTTGTCCATTTGCAATTCTTTAGCTACAACTGAAATAGAAATTTTTCAAGAATTTATTGACTATTTGTGTATCTTTGAGTTGTTCTCATGAGCCTTCCTTTAATTTTTTTTTTTAAATTTCAGGGTATTCTTATGCATATTATGATTATTATAAAAAAAGATTTTCTTCCTTTGTCTTTCATTAATTTTCGCTACTGAATGTTTCTTTTTTCCTGTAAAATCAATACTCTTTATTGTTTCTGAATTTAGTGATATGATTACTTACAAAGTTCTGTCTAAAAAAAAAAAGCCGGGTGAGCATTTAAAAAATATTAAATTAATTCAGCAATATGCAAATTATTTTGGTGTAATGATTATCCAATTGTTCTACTATTAACATTTTATTAATTATGCAATCTTTCTCTACAGATCTAAAGTGTTATCTTTATTATATTCTAAATTATTTATATATGCCCAGGTCAGTTTCTTGATCTATTGATTCCATTGACCTGTCTTTTCCTACACAAATACTTTATATAAAATATATATAAATGCTTTATATAAAATATACAGACCAACAACCTTCCCCTTGCCCCCATGTCTTTTCAACATTTCCTTAACTAATCTTAAACAATTGTTCTTTTGGGTGAGTTTTGTGACCCTTCCATGGAGGACCAGTATCAAGGTCAGTCAAAACTTATCCAGATGAAAAATGACTAAAGTAGACATTATTATTCTAGTATAGACTTATTCTTCTATAAAAGAAATTATATCATTGATATAAAGGCAGTGGCTGTCAGAGGTTCTCAGGGGAGGGAGAGGGAAGAATAGGTGTAATATGGGGGCACTTGGGGGCATTGGGATTGCCCTGCATGACACTGCAATGATGGATACAGACCATTATACTTTTTGTCAGAAGCTATAAAATTGTGTGAGGCAAGGTGTAAGCTATAATGTAATCTATAGTTCGTGGTTAGTAGCAATGCCTCAGTATGTGTTCATCAATGGTAACAAATGCATCAATGGTAACAAATGCACCGCACTAATGAAAGATGTTGTTGATGTGGGAAAGTGTGGAAGGGGGAGGAGGTAGGATATATGGGAATCTTCTATATTTTTGATGTAATACTTATGTAATCTAAAGCTTCTTTAAAAATAAAAATTTTTTTTAATGTTAAATACAAAAAAAAAAAGAATGGGGAAAAGCAAAATGAATGGGTTTGACAATGCTGGAGTGTGAGTGTGAGCAAGGTAGAGGGTGATTTAGACTATAGAACTGGAAAGAGGCCTGGAGGAAGGAATGGTGAACTCTGCAGAGGAACGGTGAATTCTGGGAAGGTAGACTGTGGCTGAAATTACCATTATGGGGGTTTTCTTCTGGCAACTATTGCAGGGAAGGGTCTCTGTGCAGGGTTTTGGTGGGGGGAGATGTATGGGGAAGGGTGCACCTAGGGCATGCCTCTATGTAATGTGTTCATGTGATCATAGATATAATCTCATTGGGTGGAGACCCACACAACAACCAACAAAATATTAAATTCCCATCCTGGGGTGTTCTGCTACATTCTCTAATAGAAGGCAAGTATCTCTGGAGTACATAGGCAATACCAATAAAAGAAAACAGACCAATACACTAAATCCTCAATGTTAATGCTTGTACTTATGAGCCTTATTCTTCTAAAATTGAAACTTAACCTAATAATATCCATTGCTTAAGAACCACCTCCTGAAAACTTCCTTGTTACTCAAATGTGGCCCCTCTCTAAGCCAAACTCAGCATATGAACTTTCTGCCTTCCCCCTGGCATGGGGCTTGACTCCTGGGGATGAGCCTCCCTGGCACCAAGAGATTATTACTAAGGGCCACTGGCACTGCATTTGGAAAAATACCTTGACCAAAAGGGGGAAAATTAAATACAAAAGAGTTTTTATGGCTAAGATATTAAAGTGAATCTGGAGGTCATTGCAGAGGTTAAGCTTATGCACATTTCAGGTGGATCTCACTAATTGCCACAATAAACAGTGCCTCAAACTGGGTTGCTCCTGAGGGTTTAGAGACATCTAGACACTATGGGCAAGAGACACAACCCCATGCAATCAGCACCCTGTCGGTAGGCCTTACCTTGGATAACCTATTTTCCTGCTCTAAAAAAGTTAGTCTCATTCATAGTTTCCCTACACATGATTCTTCTATTCTTTTTATTTGAACCTAAAATTAGCACAATACCCATTAAATATTTGTCCCAGAGACTTAAATCTTTGGTTTGCTCATAAGCTGGTTGAACCTATCAACACGGTTGTAGCCAACACTTACTCTGCAGTTCATCAGACTTGCCTAGGACAATGAACAAATGATGATGATAGACAATCCCCATCCCCAAAAGCAAAGGATATCTACAACTGCAAGCAAAACAGTTCCTTCCATCGGCACCATAAGATCTAAGCCCCCTCTTAGTTTGAAGTACAGCAGGTATCACCATCCCAGATCCTCAAGATTAAGGAATGAACAAACATAAGGGGGAAATACAACCATGAACCAAAGTAGACTTGTTATTACTGTAGTAATGGAAGAACTTGTAACACTGATGTAAAGATAGTGGTTACCACTATCTTTTAGGGGAGGGGTAGGGAAAAATAGGTGGGACAGGGGGCATTTTTAGTGCATTGGAATTGTTCTGCATGATTTTGCGACTACAGATACAGGCTATTTATATTGTCAAAACCTATAAAATTACATGGTACGAAGTGTAAACCATAATGCAAACTGTAGACCATGGTTAGTAGCAATCCTTCAATATTTGTACATCAAGTATTGATATGGGCTATGGGTGGAGGGCTCTTTGTCTCTTCAGAGATAACCTAAGCTGAAGGCTGTGAGTGTGGAACGGTAAGAGGCTGCAGTCCTGCCCTTAGGGACAATGGCAACAGGCTCCAGTCCCAGGAAACAGTTTAACAATGCAAGGGCTATAAACTTTAAGTATTTAGGGGAAATGCAAAAACCAAATATGCTAAAAGCTTATCTAGAATATCCGGAGTCCATGCTAAAAGCTTACCTAAGATGTGGAAGATATATATGCTAATTGAAGCCTATTGAGAACTGAAACAAAGGGACCATTTGGCCTTTCCTCTCTGTATAAAAGACGTTTGAAAATCTTGTTCGGGGCTCGGGATTCAAACAGAAGTTCCCGAGTCCGGGCCGGCCATCAATAAACCATTTTTCCTTCTCAAAATCATTCCTGAGTCCTGGCCTCTCTATACTCAAATAATTGAACTTCTCTCAAATTCTACAACAGTATAACAAATGTACCACACTAATGTATGATGTTATTAATAGGGGAAGATGTGGGAGGAGGGGGTGTAGTATATAGGAATCCTTATATTTTTTATGTAATTTTTCTATAATTTGAAACTTCTTTTAAAATGAAGTTAAAAACTTAAACAGAAAAAAAGAATGGAGAAAATGTTACCTATTTCCATGGAAAAAATATAATAATCTTTTGGCCAAAATTCATGTTAAATCAGAGGGATGGTACATGAAGTTCATTATTGACATTTAAATTATGTAACATATGTATTATAAGTGTAAGTAAGTGGACTGATAATACATACATATTACACTCTGCAATGTCTTAGAGATTGCATGCAGGCTATAGTTTGTAAAACTGGATGAGAGAAATGGTGCTTATTAAAACATGCCTACACACTCTCACACACACACACGTGTATTGCAATGAATACCCATCAGGGGCTTTTTGACTTTTAAAATTAATTTTCTTAGTTATGAGAATAAATGGAAAGAGATAGTTAAATTTATTTGTGAAAAAAGGGGGGGGGGTATTTGTCTAATCTGCTATTTAAACTATTAGAAAACAGGCAAATCAGTGGAACCAAAGGAAGTAACCTTGGAAAGATATTTGTTAAGTGTGGAATAGGGGGAGAACTGACCCTTTCAGACCCAAAACACACACTTCCACACTCATTCTTCAGAGAGAAACAACTAAGATTAGGTACAGTTTATTGCCAGCTTAACATAGAATGCAAGCAGGGACATGGATTAAGCAAAAACTCTCAGTATGATTATGTTAGGGTACCAGCTAACAAAAAATAGAATCCAAAATATGTTGAGTGCTATGGATTTCAAAGTAAATAGCAAAGGTCCTCAGAATGAAATTAATCCTTCCAGCAGGGTGGGTGTTGAAAGAATCCCACTTCTTATATCTTTACCACCACCATTTTCCTTTTCATTTTAGGACAATTTCCAAAATCCTTCAGCAAAGACCTTAGAAACAGCAGCAAGTACAGACAATGAAGCTTCGTGCGGGAAAGATGTTTAAATGTTTTAAAGAAAAAACACTTATACTATAGACCAAAATAAATCCCAAATACAAATATTTTTAAAAGTGCCACAAAAAGCTAGTAAAATGATAAAACAAAAAGTGAACCATAGAGAAAGGAAGAAAGTTCCAGAATAAAGTCAGTTTGAATAGTGGGTGTTGGTTCCCATGAGTGGTGACTTTCCATCAGGTGGCTGAGGCAGAGAGATGTCCCATGAGCACCCCTCTGTGCCACAAAAGGAAAGTTTCTGCTCTCTCCCCACCAGGAACAGATATAGCAGCTGGGTGGGGTGGGGTGGGGGGTGGCAGAAGTGGGCCAGGGCTATCAAACTTACATGCTTAGTCTGAGAATGTTTACATGTACTCAGGGCCAAGCAGGAAGGAATGCACGGGCAAACCACTATCTGCTGGAAATGAGTTTTATCATCATTCGTAGGTGCCAGGTTGATACATCTGATTTATTTGTGGGTCCTAGGGAAAGGTAGCAGGCCACACCCAGCTCCCACAGTATGAAAGTGCATATATATGTGTATGTGTGTGTGTGTTTGTACATATGTTTGCAACTTTGCAAAACAGAACAAACCTAGAGTCAAGAGTGCAGATGACAACATTTCACTCTGGACACCAAAAGCTTTTTTGTAGCAAAGAAGCCAGATCACTTGTGAAAATGGAAGTAACTTTGAGCTTTTAAGGATGGCAGGTGATTTTTATGGATATAAAAGGGCTATTAATTTGAGTCTTATGATTGGACTGGGGTTTGCCTGTCTTATAGGGACGGTTTTTCTTTTTTTCTTTTTGATATTGTTCAAAGGTAATCAAACAGAGGCATGATTGGCTATGTATGCCAGCCACCTTGGAGGGGATTTCAAATTTCGAAAGATTTCAAGAGGAAACTCAAGAGGGAATTCAAAGAGGAAACAGGGCACAGGATTTTTGGCTCTGAGGAATCTCCACAGCTTTCTCTATATGATTTTATCATGTATAAGTGTTGTGGAATTTAAGAGAAGTTTAATTATTTGAGTATAGAGAGGCTAGGACTCAGGAATGATTTTGAGAAGGAAAAATGGTTTATTGACGGCCGGCGGGACTCGGGAGCTTTTAGTTTGAATCTTGAGCCCCGAACAAGATTTTCAAACGTCTTTTATACAGAGAGGAAAGGCTAAATGGTCTCTTTGTTTTAGTTTTCAATAGGCTTCAATTAGCATATATCTTCCACATCTTAGGTAAGCTTTTAGTATGGACTCTAGACATTTTAGATAAGCTTTTAGCATATTTGGTTTTTGCATTTTTTTTAAATACTTAAAGTTTATAGCTCTTGCATTATTAAACATTTCTTGGGACTGGAGCTGCTGCTAGTCCCCAAGGGCAGGACTGCAGCCCCCCACCGTTCTACACCCACAAGTCAAACAACTTAGTTATCTCTGAAGAGACAAAGAGCCTTTCAACCATAGCCCACATCATTAGGAATCACAAAAAAGTCAGGCATATATCCTAAAGGAAGATATTAATTTTAATACATTACAGAGTAAAATATCTTTAAGCCAAAAAATGATAGGAAAAAATTAAGTCAAACACAAAATTTGGAAAATCATTGTAAGAAACAGCGACTAAGATTAGGCATAGTACAATCATCACACACTGATTGCCTTGCCCTTGACTTAGGGGTCCTCACTGGGCTCCCACTGGCGGCGGGACATGAAGTCTAAACCCAACAACCTAAGCAGCTTGCAAAGAAAGTGGGTAGCCAAATTTCCCACCTTAGGGGCATTTGTGAATGACTTGAAGTATCTATATAATGAAGAAAACCTCTCCTCTCCCTTAATTCGAAGGAGAAAGATGAAGAAGGCAAGCACCCCAATAGAAAATCAGGAACAGGACACGGAGAAACAATTCACATAATAGAGTTGTCCAATAAATATTATGAAAATATCCCCACCACACATTTAATAAAGAAAAGTAAATATTAACTATGTATCATGTTTTGCTTATCAAGATATACACTCCTACTGATGTGGGCTATGGGTGGAAGGCTCTTTGTCTCTTCAGAGATAACTAAGTTGTTTGACTTGTGGGTGTGGAACGGTGGGGGGCTGCAGTCCTGCCCTTGGGGACTAGCAGCAGCTCCAGTCCCAGGAAATGTTTAACAATGCGGGGGCTATAAACTTTAAGTATTTAGGGGAAATGCAAAAACCAAATATGCTAAAGGCTTATCTAGAATGTCTGGAGTCCATGCTAAAAGCTTACCTAAGATGTGGAAGATATATGCTAATTGAAGCCTATTAAGAACTGAAACAAAGGGACCATTTGGCCTTTCCTCTCTGTATAAAAGACGTTTGAAAATCTTGTTCGGGGCTCGGGATTCAAACTGAAAGCTCCCGAGTCCGGCCGGCCGTCAATAAACCATTTTTCCTTCTCAAAATCATTCCTGAGTCCTGGCCTCTCTATACTCAAATAATTGAACTTCTCTTAAATTCCACAACACTACTACAACTGAAAATTAGCAAAAATCTGCCCAAAAAGCAATTTTGCAATTCGAAGCAAAAACTTTAAAAATATAAGTACACTTTGATCTAGCAATTCCAATTCCAGAAAGTCACAGGAAATGTAGACAGGTAGAGAAAGATTTATGTGCAAAGATGTATGTCACAGTGTTCTTAAAATAGAGAAAATTAGAAACAACCTCAATGTTCAATTGTAAGTTAATAGCTACATAACTTATGGAATAGCCTTGTGGTTCAATATTATATAGCTATTAAAATATTGCTTTAGAGAACACTGAATATTACAGGAAAACACTCATGGCATAGTTCAAATGAATAGAAATAAGATGATAAGTATACATTATATTTGTGTATATGTATAAAAAGCAGTGTGTGAAATATTTATGATAGTTATTTCTGAGTTCTACCTTTATGAAAAATTTGTTATTTTCTCCATTATATTTTTCTGTAATTGTCAATGTTTTAATAGGAACATACAATTCATTTGCAACAGCAACAAAAAAACACTAAATTCATTTTTAAAGCCTAATAACTTCAGGGAAAAAATCTATAAAACACCATAAATGCATTTCACTTCCAAAATATATTGCATTTTGATAATGTTTTTGTTTTATTTTTAAATTCTGAACTTGGGCTTTAAATTTACCGTTGTGGATTACAGAAACTTCTCAGTTTTAGGAAGTGACATTTTAGCACTTGTTCTTCTATTGGGAAATTTCACCAGACTAACCCTCAGCTCCAGCTAGTAGAGATTGATGGGTACATACGTTGAGCAATGCATACTGATTTTTCACAGGAATGGAAACATTTGTAGAGATTGATAGAGCAATTCTTTTCAGACAATATACACTTTGCCTTTCTAGACAGTCACACTCAGGAAAAAAAAAAAACAGTTTTCTTAGTGTGATCTTTTCTCAGTTTGTTTTGTGCTAAAAAGGCAAGGCATGTTTTCTGAATTTCAGAATTGTACATCTATCAAATGGTGCTAGGCAAACAGAGAAAATGTAAATAAAAGTAAATCCATGCTAATGCAAAAATTCCATGACTATATACACAGTCCTGGTGAAAATACTTAATTACATTATGCACTGGATTTTGCATTTGAAAAATTAGGGTAATATTTGCATTATCACTGATTTACATTTTGTGTTCCACAGGGATTTTCTTCCTCATTTATTATGTCCAGGGATCTTGGAAAGTCCTGCCCATCTTTCATCTATAGTAACACCACGGAAATTTCCCAAGCCACCAATTTGATTCTGTTTTCATTCTACTTAGGAATCTTCAGTCTCTTCTTGTCTTCAGGGTCATTACGAAGACTTCAGGAAGCTTTGTAGAATTTACAGCCTACTTTCCCTACTCCAGCTTCTGCCTCTTCCTCTCTATTAGGGTTTTCCAAAAACAGCTAGACTCTGTACCTTCCTTTGCTGATCCAAATGCCTTCCTTCAGCTTTTCCATCTGGCAAGAAAAGTTTCATCCTGTAAGACTCATGAGAGATGTAATTACCTTGGTGAAACCTTGCCTACCTGACCCCAGGTGAGTTAGCCAGTCCTTCCTCTTCACTCTGCATAGCCCCCTTAAGAGTACTTCCATGACACCATGCTGTTAGATAAGTGCAGAACAGTTCATCTGTGGCTGTGCCCTCCTCTAGAACCAGGAGTGTGAGCCTGGGGACTGTGTGAGTTCCCAACTGCTGGAAGACACTGCTGGTGTTCCGGTGCTGGAGCAAAAGGGTAAGGTAGATTGTAGTGTGAACCAGCTTTGCCGAGATGACTCTGGACACCCCTTTTAGTTCTAAGGGAAAGGAGTCCCGTGGGCCAGCTCGATATTCTTGCTGGGGAAGAGGGAGGAGGAAGCTGGGCAGGGGGTGGAAGTCCCTGCAGTAGTGTAGCTTTTCCAACATTCATCACAAACTTCCATAAATACACCCAGGGCTCTGATAAATGAAAAGTAACTCTCCTCAATATAAAACATTTGAGGAAACTGCTGGGCTAATTACTACTAGCGTTATTAAGCACTGACTCAGTGCCAGGCATTCCTCTACATGCTTTACATATATTAATGCATTTAATCCTTACAATAACCCCTCACAAATAGCTACCATTACCATCCCTGCTATAGAGATGAGAAAAATACAGACCCAGTTTGTGAAACGTGCTTAAATATGTATTACCAGCAAGTGACAGAGTTGGGATTCAAATCCCGTTTACTATAAACCAGGTCCTTGAGCTTTCTGCCAGCCATGATCAAGAGCCCATCATCCTCAAAACTATTGCCTTCTTCCAAATAGCCTTTAGACACTCAGGTATGGAGCTCCAGGCCAGCACTGTCTGCACAGAGCTGTTTCCTGAATCTGTCCCCTCTCAGAGTTCAGGGATCAACATGCCACGTTCATGTGACCTTGTTACCCACTTGACTCTGCTTTTCTTTCTTTCACTCTTGTTTACATACTGTGGCCAGTTGAGCTTAAATTATAGAAATCTGATCAGGTTACTTGCCAGCAACGTCAATATCACTCATTGCCTTGGGGATAATGTCCAAACTCCTGTGCATAAAATAATGGCCCCATTGTTCCAGTGTCAGATCAGGACTTGCTAGAAGTCAGACACAAGCTAGGCAATTGGGTCACAGGGAACCCATAGTGCATCTTCAGGATGTGAGGATCACCATGACGACTAGGCCCTACAGGCCCTGGAACTTCTCCAAATACTCTGGGTCCTTTAATGTGTCCACAAAGGGAGTTCTTGACCTTGCCCCTTTTCCTGACAAACTCTTCTTTATCAAGCATTGTGCTAGGTCAGACCACAAAGCCTGGTCTACTTTGGAGGTCTTAGAAAGACTCATCCAACTTAGCTTGATTTCTTTCACAGAATGGGGCAGAGGGAGAAGATGAAGTGAGATGCCATCACACCAAAGGCCTCAGTCAACCCCTAGGGAATTCCGGAGCACAGATGTCCCTTCAGAATAATGCCTAATAGAGGCCAGAAGATAAGCTTTTACATTCCTAAATTCATCAGTTTGATGAGTTCCAACTTCCCCTGTGGAGGGGCCATACCCTTGGGCTAAGGAGCTCTTTTTGGAAGAAAAACAATTTCCAGGGAGAAGATTCACACGTGAGTCTTAAAGCCCCTGGGTTGAGTGATCTGATCCTCAAGAGGGACTCCTAGTGGCTTACCACCACAACCACTCAGCCCATTACCCTTTATGTCCCAGAACTATGCCACTGTGCTGATATCTGCTTTTATTTCTTACTGTGTCATAAAACCTTCTATATAGACCTGGCCATTGCCAACCACAAGGGTATACTTTAAATATCATTTTGTCTGCAAAATCTTCCTGTAACTTGCCTCTCTCCACTTCTCTCATTCTCAGAATTCATCTCCCTTTCTTGTGTTTCCAGGTTACTTCATTCATACTGATGTGGGCATGGGTGGAAGGCTCTTTGTCTCTTCAGAGATAACTAAGTTGTTTGACTTGTGGGTGTGGAACGGTAAGAGGCTGCAGTCCTGCTCTTAGGGACCAGCAGCGGCTCCAGTCCCAGGAAATGTTTAACAATGCGAGGGTTATAAACTTTAAGTATTTAGGGGAAATGCAAAAACCAAGTACGCTAAAGGCTTATCTAGAATGTCTGGAGTCCATGCTAAAAGCTTACCTAAGATGTGGAAGATATATGCTAATTGAAGCCTATTGAGAACTGAAACAAAGGGACCATTTGGCCTTTCCTCTCTGTATAAAAGACGTTTGAAAATCTTGTTCGGGGCTCGGGATTCAAACTGAAAGCTCCCGAGTCCGGCCGGCCGTCAATAAACCATTTTTCCTTCTCAAAATCATTGCTGAGTCCTGGCCTCTCTATACTCAAATAATTGAACTTCTCTTAAATTCCACAACAATACCTCTTTTTGTACTTAACGTCATTGTGTAATGATTAACATCCACATGTCTGTCTTTCCTTATTAGAACTATGAGCTCCTCAAGGGTGGGTACTGGACTCATTCCTATTGCAACCATCTCAGTATCTGGTAGGTAGTATGTGTTCATAAATTTTTAATGAATGAACTAATAAATGTAGCTTAAAGCAGCCACCCTCAGGCTCTTCATCAATTGATGAGCAGACGGAGCAGCCAACTGTATGAACACAAGCCATCAAACATGTCCAACAAAAGTGACTGAGTGTGTATCGGGAAGCAGTAAAGTAAACAATATCTCAAGGGTCACAGCTGTTTCACTGAGCCTTTCAGCCAAGAAATGCCATGATTTACTTTCTCCTCTTGCCAAGGATGAAGAAATAAAGTCATAAACAAAAAAGTGAAGGAGTGAGAAATTACTCAGCTTGGATGGACGGGTCAATCTGCTTGCCCACCTGTGGCCAAACAAGTGTGATCAAAGAATGATATATTCTTCCCTTCCATCCCATCTCACAGTTTTTGTTTTTTAAGAGGGAGGGATGAAAAGATCTAATGGAAAATGCCCAATTCTGAACTATAGTAACCAAACTGGTCTGTGTACAGATGGTATTGGGTGGTCCCAAGAGGGTAGAAACTATATTAAAATTTCTCCTTCAAATATACCCCTTCTATCTCCAGGTTGCTAAATTCCAAGCCTGGTCCTGTTTAATACCTACTCCACAGGGGCATTAGGAAGACTTAAATGATTACAGATTCCCTTATGCACAACTGAGCAGAGTCTAAGAGACAGATAAAGTAGATACAACCACCAGGTATTGGTTCCTTTGAGGGCTAAAGAGACCCATGGGTGCTATGGTCATGGCAGATGGGGTTAACTGCCATGTCAGATGGCCCTTCTTTGGAGCTGGTGTTTATGCGTGATGAATCTGGACTCAGATGGGATCTCTCTTCATAAGACTTTCATGCTACTGTGCTGGAGTTGTAGTTGGTGTTGGGGTTTAAGATATATTTAGGGGATCTGAATCTCTGGACTGACAATGTGATAGCCAGGCCCTGAGCCTCAATAGACTCCAGCACCTACAATCTGATTTATTGGACTCACCTCACTCAGCTAAGATGGAGTTGAAGGACAACCACCACACCATGGAGCCTAGAGTGCCTACAACTGAAAGCGGGAAGATTTGCATACAGTATCCATGTGGAATCTGATCCTCCTCTTGACATAGAGGTGCAATGGACACAACCAATCCAATGTCCACAGAGAAAAGGTGGCATTGGAGTGGGAAAAGTGGACACGGGGGCTAATGGGTATGGGGAATGGCAGGAAGAGATGAGATGTGGAGGCGTCTTTGGGACTTGGAGCTGCCCTGGATGGTGCTTCAGGGGCAATCACCGGACATTGTAAATCCTCACAGGGCCCACTGGATGGAATCGGGGAGAGTATGGGCCATGATGTAGACCATTGACCATGAGCTGTAGAGGTGCCCAGAGATGTACTTACCAAATGCAATGGATGTGTCATGATGATGGGAATGAGTGTTGCTAGGGGGGGAGTGGTGGGGTGGGGGTGGTGGGGTTGAATGGGTCCTCATATATATTTTTTTAATGTAATATTTTTACAAAATCAATTTAAATAAATAAATAAATAAATAAACAATAATAAAAAAATGATTACGGATTAATGTATATAGAAACTCTGAGGACAACGTACATGGTAACTGCCTAATAAATGTTTTTCCTTTTTAAAAATTCCTGTAACAGTTTATCTTCACCACAAATTATTCATTCAGATGCAAAGCTTGCAGGAATAATGTCAAAGTGGCAGGTAACATGTCTTTTATTTTGGAAATTTTACATTTTTTAAAGAATATATGCACAAGGTAAAGTCCTAAACAGCATAAAGTAATATTACATGAAAAGAAAAAGTTTTCTGTTCTCCTCACCCCAAACTCTCTCTTAGCACATTTTTCTAAACAATGTGCTGAAATGGGCTTATTAATTTTAGATCATATCTATAAATTCTTCCTATGAAAGATGCGGAACTTAATTTATTTATACAACTTCCTCCCTCCCAATTTTATTATTTAATTTTCCATGGACTTCATTTATAACTCTAGTATGTATGTATGTGTATATATTTATCTTTTTAGGGTTGTGTAGATTATTTTTCCTTGACACCCACTATTTAAATAAAGAAATTGTAAATCTGCAGTCTTATAACCAGCAGTTTGCTGGTAAACTCACTTAATGATGGAGGGAGTTGCAGATTTGCTGTACTTGCCTATTTCTGCGGCTGATTTCAAGCCACCTATGTGACATCATTAAATGTCAAGTTGGGAAGAAATGTGTGCAATCTGTTCTCTCCAGCAGATACAAGCCAGCCCAACACCCCCACTTTGTGTATCTATCCACAGTTATATCATTACTCCTAGAATGTCAGAAATTATAAATTTACATCTTCTTTTATAATCCTAATAATCTATGTTTTCTCTACAGTCTGACTTTAAAAAAAAATCCATACACATATTTACAAAATTATGGTTACGTACATGCTAATCAATATAGAACCAAACATTGTGAGTTCTTATGGCAGAGGAAATGTAGTTTTGATGGGAAAATAAAGTAGATAATAAAACAAACTAGAATTGTTGCGTTCCAATAATATTTTAGAAATAATTAGATCTATCTATCTGAAGGAGAACATGTCTCTTCCAAAATTCAAAAAAAAATGCATAAGGTAGCAGGAAAACCAATGACAGAAAATAAATTTCTAACCCTTACATAGTTTTGATCACAGAGGCATACTACTTTTGCGAAACACTTAGAAAGATAGCCTACTGCCTTGGTGTTATTAAGGATTACCACCAAAAAGAGAATGGTGGCAGAAAATTAATTTGTTTAGCACATCAACACACTAGATGTATTATAACCACATAAAGAATAGAGCCAGAAATAGAAATCTATATTCTAAGCCAAAAAATTTAGTAGTAGGAAACAAAAGAGAAAGAGGAATGTGGTTTTGTATAAACGTACAAAATCAAGCTTTCCTGCTGAGAAGTTATTGCACGCTACAGACCTGTTGCTTCTCCAAGTACATGTAAATAGTAAGATGCAAAATTGCATATTTTGTGACTCATTTTTTCTATTGGTTCCCACCATATGCGGGAACAACGGGAGTTTCTGTGACGATGCACTCATTAAATTTATATTCCATTCAGAGAGACATGGAGTGAACAAATTAAAATATTATGCCAGATAGTGAAAATAAAGCAAGGGGGATAGAGAATGCTGGGATTGGAGGCAGATATGTGACTATTTATACAGGTCGGTCATGGAACGCTTTACCAATATTTTGAGCAAGGGCCTAAAAGAAGAAAGAAGGCCATGTGACCATTTGGTGAGGAACTCCCCAAGCAGAGGAAAGGAAATATGCAAATGCTTCCAGGTGAGGCTGCTTGGGGTACTGGGTTGAGCTCTTTGTCCATGGCAGCGATTGCCAACTTGTCCTAATTTGTGTGAATGGGGGAAAAAAGCAGGATACATTAAAAAGGGCTTTACTCTGGGGCAGGAACAACTTTCTTATAGATTCTAGCTTTGCCCTGGAGGAATGCTTTTGTTTGAGAAGGAAGATTGTTACTGCTGCCTGACTTGAAATGCACGCATGTGTGTAGTGTGTCTTTGTGTGTTTGTGTTAGGGATGGAGGGGTAGGACAACACACCTGACTGTCATTCTCTTCTGCATCATGACCCACCTGGGCCATCCCCTCTTCAACTACAGCTTTTCTCTATTTGTGACCTGGATTATTTGCCTCCTCTGATCTGGTTTAGCAACTAAAACAATCCATACTGCTTTCCCTATTATAAAAATTCCTCAAAATCTCTGATCACTGATAACCGCACTCTCAGCAGGGGTACAGATTATGCTCTATAAGAATTTTGAATGGTATTTTGATAGGGAAATAAATTCATGTGCCATCTTAAATGCAATGCCAAAATGGATATGGCAGATATGGCTAGAGCACGAGATGCAACAGAACATACGGGGCTGTCCTGAGATGGGTGCCACATGGACAAAATTTAAGCGAGTCAACCTTTTGTTATGTTCTGAGAGCCTCGTGGAATGCACATTACAATTTCTGGACTATTAAGGTTTTGTTATATTTGATATGCTAAAAATTCATGTTGTAAGACAACAAAGTGGAGGCCTCATAGATTGGTTAACTATGGACGGTTCATAAAAACAGGAGATAATCCTCAAGACTTAAGATGTGATTCAGTGATATCAATATCAGCCGTGATTTTGATATTTGCCTCGAAGTAGAAAGACATCTCAAGTGAGAGAACATATTCTAAGTCTTGGGTGTGTACTTTAAAAAGATCATGTTCTAAAACTTTCTACTCAGTGTTCCTAAGAAGAGGAATTCTTGAGGAGGGTCAGCTTAGTGATTAAAAGTCAGAACTCCAAAACTAGACTTCTGGGGTTTGAAAGCCATCTGTTAAATACAACAGCTTGTTAAATAAGCAATAGCCAGCAACCCTTGAAGAAGAGACGGAAAGCGGTCCTCAGGGAGTCAGGCACAATTAAATGAATGTAATGATGATCATTAGGTGGCAAACCCAGTGCTGGTCCCTGAGGCCATGCAGACAGGAAATGTATTTTCCTGTCTGTTGGGAGCTTGCAGCTGAGTAGGGAGGTGGCTGTGTAAAGAAAAGATGACTCTATGTTGTAAAAGCAGTGACAGAAGAATGAATTGGCCCAGAGGAAGTACGGAAGGGAGGGTATCTGATGGGGGTGTCGGGGAGGGTTGTGGAGAAGAGACATCTGATCAGGGGGTAGAAGAATGAGTAGGACCCTTCAGGTTGAGCCTGGCAGGCAGCTCTCCAGGCAAATGTGCCAAACCTGCATGTTTGGATGTAGTTATCCCAGCATCAAGAGACGTGGGTGTCAGACTCTGTCACAATCTGGGCTACTTTTGCTCCCTTGCTTTTCGACTTTTGTACTTTAGACACTGCCTTAGCTCTTTCCTCTGCTTTTCTACAGGCTTTCCATTCTCCCTATGTTGGAGTGTGTCTGTTTTGGGGGGTGAGGGAGTGCGATTTACTTAGCACCCTTGCTGCTTTGACTTCCTTCCATCTTCTTTTCTAATGACGGGAGAGGGTGGCAGTGGAGGTAAAGTGAATTAAACTCTGCTAAGTGCATTCTTTATTATTAAAAAGCAGAGGAGAGACACTAGGTGTCTGTCCTTTTGGAATAATGTACAAATAAATTTTCCAACTCAATGTCTCCACACTTCTTTTTCAGGAGAGGAATTGGAAGAGAAGGCATGATCTCTGTTATAAGATCACATGAAAGTATAAAAATTTCCTATTGCTATAAGCTGGGGCTACTCAAAATTGGCACATAATTATTTCTGAAAACAAAGAGAGAGAGGGCCCTTTCATTTTAAAATCATTATTTTTTCTTATTAGAGTAAAACATGCATGTCATAGATGATACAGAAAAAATAGAGAAAAGCAAAACTACCTAGATCCCATCTTCCTGGATTAGTTACCTAGATGACATTGTAGAATATGTTGACTTCTAGTTCTTTTCCTAGTTCACATTATATTTAGAATATAGAATAACTTAAAACCACCTGTAATATTTCATTATTTTAATAGACTCCAATTCTAATATTCAAAAGCTTTCTTATACTTTTTATTTTACATACACAATTTATCTATCCTTTGGTTTGCTGAGCCATAGCCAGAAGCTACTTGCTCTCTGCTCCCCGAGCACTTCTGTCACTATTTTCTAAGCTCTTTTCTCCCTGCTTCTCTCTCCTGAGCCTGTGATCATAATTTCATTCTGCATCTGTCTGGCTTATGTTTTTGACATCCATATTGCCTCGGTGAAGATGACCCCTTTCCTGTTGAAGGTTTTATACTAAAACACAAGTAATAATAGTAACAGAAATAGTTGATCTTTGAATTTTGCCCAATTACATATTAGAGTAATTAATGAGGTCAAAGGCATGAAGGGTTTTTAGATCTCTTATTCCACAGGGATGCAGAGTGGGAATTACTTAAATTTGGGATAGCCTTACACTTTTAATTTAAAGGACAGGTGTTTAAGCCTCCTGGGGACTCAGTTTTCACCTGCATGTGATAACCAAACATCCACACTCCAGATACCCTATCCAAGTCCTTGTTATATATCACCACTTCTGTAACCCACAGAAACCTACAATTCAGAAACTAACTGAATTAACTCTTAAATTTCCCCTTAAATTTGTTGCTTCTCAATGGGGCCTCTTTTTGGCAAACTGATTGACCCAGTTGTCCAAGTCCAAAACTCAAACCATGCTTTTTCCTTCCTTCTTTCTCTCCCCACATGTAATCTATTATATAGTCCTTAGACTAAATCTCCTAACTGGCTCTCAAAATTCACTCTCTTCTCTCTATCCTCAATGCCTGTACCTCATTTCAGGTCCTTAATGTCTTTTCCCTTGAAAACTGACAAACCCTCCTGCTTTCTTTCAGGCTTACCCCCTCCTTATCTATATTCCCCACTAGAATAAGCTTTCTGATATACCATACTGTTGCATCACTATCTTGTTTAAATGGCCCTCCTTTCTTTTCAGGATAGTCTATAAATTCTCTAAGTAACATATATAACTCTATACGCCGCTTTTTACCTTTCCAGCATCATTGGCCAACACTACAGGTATGCTGGCCTTCTTTGTGTTTCCCCATATGGCAGGTATGGTGGTGTGAAACTGTATGTATCCCAGGAAATCATGCTCTTTTTTTTTAAAGATTTATTTCTTTCTCTCCCCTTCCCCCCCCTCCCCGGTTGTCTGTTCTCTGTGTCTATTTGCTGCATCTTCTTTGTCCGCTTCTGTTGTCAGCGCCACGGGAATCTGTGTTTCTTTTTGTTGCGTCATCTTGTTGCATCAGCTCTCCATGTGGACAGTACTATTCCTGGGCAGGCTGCACTTTCTTTTGCGCTGGGTGGCTCTCCTTACGGGGCGCACTCCTTGCCCATGGGGCTCCCCTACACGGGGACACCCCTGTGTGGCAGGGCACTCCTTGTGCGCATCAGCACTGTGCATGGGCCAGCTCCACATGGGTCAAGGAGGCCCGGGGTTTGAACCATGGACCTCCCATGTGGTAGATGGATGCCCTAACCACTGGGCCAAGTCCGCCGCCAAATCATGCTCTTAAAGCTAATCCATTCCCACTGTAAATTGGACCATTTGTTGAAGATACTTCAGTTAGTGTGTGACCTACCTCAGTCAAGAGGTGTCTTACTTTTCAGTAATAATGGCAGACAATGTTTATTAAAATCTTATTTTTGCCAAGAAATGCCTTTTTGTCACTTTACATATATATATATATATATATATATATATATATATATATATAGTATCATTACTTTTTTCTTTATTTTAAATGAAACTTTAGATTTCACAAACGTTACGTCGAAATTATAGGGGATTCCCATATACCCCAACTCCTCCCCTTCCCACACTTTCCCTCATTAACAATATCTTTAATTAGTGTGGTACATTTGTTACAATTGATGAATACATATTGAAGCATTGCTACTAACCATGGTCTATAATTTACATTATGGTTTATACTTTACACTGTACTATTTTATAGATTTTGACAAAATATAATGGCTTTTATCTGTCATTGTAATATGCAGAACAATTTCAGTGTCCCAAAAATGCTCCATGTTACACCTATTCTTCCCCCCAACCCCCAGAACCTCTGGTGACCACTGTCATTATATCAGTGTTACAAGTTCTTCCATTACTAGAATAATAATATATCTACTTTGGTTCATAGTTGCATTTCCCCTTATGTTTGTTCATTCCTCAATCCTGAGGATTTTAGGATGGTGATGACCATTCTGCTTCTGATTGAGAGGGGACTTAAGTTCCACGAGGCAGATGGCTGGAAATGTCTTGCTTACAATTGTAGATTCTCTGTTTTGGGGGATGGGCATTGTCCATCATTATCCTTTTGTGAGTTGTCCTGGATGAGTCCAGTGAACTGGAGAGTAGGTGTTTGCAACTCTGCTGAGATTCAGGGCTCAACCAGCATATGAATATCCAGAAGATTTAAGTCTTTGAGACATATTATTAATGGGTATAATGCTAATTATAGTGTCAAATAAAAGTTGTAGAAGAACCACGTGTAGGAAATTTATAAATGAGTCTAACTCTGATACATTGGAGAGATAGGTTTTCTTATATTCCAAGGTAAGGCCTACTGACTGGATGCTGATTTCTTAGGGTTGTCTACCTTGCCTATAGTGTCTAGCTGTCTCTGGAGCCCTCATGAACCACTTACTTGAAGCACTATTTACTGAGGCAGTCAATGAAACCCTGCTAAGAAGTGCATAAGCATAACCTCAGCAATGATCTACTAACTCACTTTGAAGTCTTTTAGCCATAAAAACTCACTTGTATTTAATATTTCTCCCTTTTGGTCAAGGTATTTTTCCAAATGCATCACTAGTTGGTGCTTGATAATAATCTCTCAGTGCCAGGGAAGTTCATCCTACCCGTCATGTCCCATTCTGGGGGGAAGGTAGTGTGTATATACTGAGTTTGGCTTAGAGAGAAGCCACATTTGAGCAACAAGGAGGTTTTCAGGAGGTAACTCTAAGGCAATATATAATACTAGTCTAAGTTTCAATTTCACAAGAACAAGTTTCATTAGTACAATCATCAATATCAAGGGTCTGGCGTACTGGTCTGTCCTTCACTAGGCATTGCCCATGTACTCTAGGGATTCTTGCCACTCTTTTAGAGAATATAGCAGGACTCCCCAGGATGGGGATTCAATATTCCATCTGTTATAGTGTGGGTCTCCACCCACAAAGACAAAATGCTGTGACCACATGAACACCTTCATATTCCGTAGAGGAAAGACCCAGGTGCACCCTCCCCACCCATACCCCCACCACCAAACCCTTCAGCAGTGACCCTGCCCTGTCTCAGTTGCAACCCTTCTGCAATCCCAACCCCCCCCCAAACAAAGCCAAAAATAATAATAATAGGATAGTCTTAATCCTCTTACTGGAATCTTTCATAAATGTAATGAATACAGAGAAAGAGAGAGAGTGCAAGCCATGGAAGCAAGAAGAAGAAACCAATAGAACTTGGAAGAGAAGGGAGAGACCAGCAGACACTGCCTTGTGCCTTGCCATGTGACAAAGGAGCCAAGGATTGATTGCTGGCAGCCCATTTCAGGTAGAAAGCATGCCTTGATTTGGATATTTTCTCAGCTTCAAACTATAAGCTAATAAATTCCCATTGTTTAAGTCAATTTATTTCATGGTATCTGCTTTCAGCAGTCAATGAAACTGAAACAGCATGCTTTGTCCAAAATCTATGCTTTCCTACTATCAGTCTTTTCAGAGCTCCTCAGAACTCCAAAAAACCATTTGTCATGCTAACGTCAATGTTTTCTCTAAGACATCAACTTTTTAAGAGAACATTCTATAATTATTTAAGGCTGGGTAGCTAACTCCTACTGTACTACTATATCCCTTAGGTTTATCTATATATTAATGCAGGCAATAGTGTATTATTTATCTGGGGTCCTTTTAGATTGTGAGCAGTTTGAGAGAGGAAACTGTCTTGACTTCTGAGTTATCAGAGCCTAGTGATAACTAGGTTATCAGGGAGCAAGTTATATTTTCCAGCTGGGTGATGTTACAGGGGGGCTTCTTTCTTGATACATTACATAAGGATTTTATTTCAAAGGCCCTGAACTAGAAGATCTCTGTTCCCAGGACCCTAGTCCATGGCCTCTGTGCTTTCAGGAAAGTTGCTATAATACATTAAATATTTTTGTGAACAAGCCAATTTCGTCAGATAGGACAATTTGTACCACTTTTAGGGTTCAAAATTTTAAATATAATAATTCATAAAGCTGTTAGGAAACCACCTATTACTTATACAGGGCCTAATCATGCGGCTCTGGGTATGAGGTACTATCTTGCTCCAAAGTTCAGGATTCTGAGACACTAGGCCTTAGAGGAGCCAGCTTAGCGGAGACCTGGAAGACAGTACAACTCCAAGCACAGTGTCCAGATCAGGAGTATGGGCATCTGCATTCCCTGGGAATGTGTTAAAAAGTTGAATTCAAGAGCTCTACATCAGGTCTACTCAATCAGGGTCCCAGGAATATGTGTTCTAACGCGTTCTTACACATGCTAAAGAGAACCACTAGTAGAGAGTATCACAGTTTCTGAACAAGAGATTCCCATATCTATATGTTGTTACAGGTATAAATGGACTTCTGGAAAGATTGGAATAGAATATTTGAGAAAGATTTTTATAATACTCTGAACAGAGGATATCCATGCTCATGTTAATGTCAGAATAGATCCAGCAGAGTTATTTTTAGAATAATTTCCCGCCTAGTAATAGCTGTGAAAACATGAAATTGTACTACAGAAACCACAGAATTTGACTCCCACAGAGCAGTGGTTCTCAATCCTGGCAGTGCTTTAGAATTACTTGGGGAGTTTTCATGATGAATTCATTTAGGCATCTCCCAAGATTCCAATTTAATTGGTCTGGCATAGAGCCTGGGCATAGATATTTTTAAACAACTCTCTAGGTGATTTTAATAGGCAGGCAGGGTTGAGAACCTCTGACTTACAGTGATAAAGGTTATTGCTACATCTTCTCAGCTTCAGTGTGACCTCCAGCAGGGAGTCATCCAGTTCCCTGACACCAAAATCCAAACATTTTCCAGGCCTGCCTTCTCTATGAATCAAGATTCAGAGAGCAGAAAAATGTTCTTTTCCTGAAATTTTGTTTTTGATGATCCAAACTTAGGTGATGGGATAAAATATAAAAAGCAGGTCCTAGTCCATGTTTTTGGAATTTCCTAAAAAGTAAAGTTGAACTTGGTTTTCTTCCTGTTGGAGAAGGAGGATGGAAGGCCAGAGAAAAAGTAATATTTTAGTACTAGTGTTTTTTCACCTCTCATTAGTGGGTCATGAAATCAATTTACTGGGTCATGCCCAGCATTATTTCAAATGAAATAAAACAAAAGAAAAAGAAGATAATATAGGAGTGTATAACTCTTACTAAATGTAAGTATTATTTCAAGAAACTTTTGTTTCAGTTATAGTGTCATACAAATATGTGTATACTTTAGCACAATGTAAAATGAATTTCTTAACATGAGTCATGGTAAAAGCTTTGTGTGTCACTGTTCTAGAGGATATTAAGAACTTGAAATAAAATGGCTTGAGGAGCTCCTGTGTTATAAAGTAAAGAGTACTGGACTCGGTTGAAGACCTATATTCAAATCATGGATCTGCCATCTACTGTTAGTTATACATCTACAAAGTATCATAATAGTATCTTCCTAAGAGGGTGGTTTGGGATATTAAATGATAAACATAAGAGTATTTAGTAAATGGGCTTGCTTGTATTTAATGTGCCTCTTCTATATGTCGAATTCTTTTGAGACCTAAGGACATAAGACATGATGCAGTCTAGAAACATGAAAGCAAATATCTTCCTTTGTCACTCCAACTATATCTTCTACCCATTAATCCCATGATGTTTATTGTCCCATTGCTTTATTTTGCCCCAGAGAAGGAAAGTCACAACCCCAGAGGAAGCAAAAAAAGTCATTTGAGTTCATGGGTACATTTTTTTTTTCAAATCAGAGCAAAGATAGAGACTTTTAGATTTATTTTCATGTTATTTTGAATTATAGGATCCGGGTTTCTTGAGAAAAGTCTTTCTTGAGTTGAGTTTCAAAAACTTGGTTGTTTTGAATATCAAGAGTGAAAGACTGGCGGTGGACTTGGCCCAGTGGTTAGGCCATCCGTCTACCACATGGGAGGTCCACGGTTTAAACCCCAGGTCTTCTTGACCCGTGTGGAGCTGGCCCACACGCAGTGCTGATGAGCGCAGGGAGTGCCCTGCCACACAGGGGTGTCCTCCGCAAGGAATGCGCCCCATAAGGAGAGAGCCACCCAGCGCAAAAGAAAGTGCAGCCTGCCCAGGAATGGTGCCGCAACACGGAGAGCTGACACAACAAGATGACGGCAACAAAAAGAAACACAGATTCCCGTGCCGCTGATAACAACAGAAGCAGACAAAGAAGACGCAGCAAATAGACACAGAGAACAGACAATCGGGAGGGGGGGGGGGGGGGGAGAAGGGGAGAGAAATAAATAAATAAATCTTAAAAAAAAAAAGAGTGAAAGACTAAATGACTTGGTACTGCATTATAATGTAAGAGCTAGGCTCTCAAATGGAAGAAGATGGAGTTTGACTCTGGGGAGATGATGAGCTTCAGCGAGCTGGGATAGAGAAGCAATAGAAGTAGCTGCTAGGGTGGTTCTCTGTGAAGTGAGGTCCCCTGCTTTGCTACAACCCCTGGGTCAAGTACGGGGGGAAGAATTAGCAATCTCAGGCAAGAATTTCAGATGCGTGTTTCACTTTTCAGGTAGTGACAAGGGCAAAATTCTAATCTCATGGAGAGTGCTCTATGTCCAGCATCAGCCAGAAGATGCATTAACAAAGGACAAGTTAGTTGTGTAGGTGAATGGGTCTGAGGGCAGCTTCAGAGGATATGAAGCACATAGCATGGTGATTGGGAAAACATCCAAAAATATTCTCTACTTCTCAGAGATCTGAAATAGCCAAGAGAGGGCTGGTGTGCAGAAAGTGTCCCTAAGGCTGGTGTGAGGATGTGTGGACCTGGTGAACAAATGTAATGACAAATCCAAAATGACTTGGAAGATACCAGTGTTTGGGTGAAGTAATGAGGGAATAAAAAACTCAGGTTAGTGCCTAAAACTGCAAGCAGGAGAATTTCATCCATCAACCATGTGGGATCTAAACCCCCTATTGATTTAGAGGTGGAGTGGACATCACCATCCCAGGGTCCGCAGGATGGAGGAATAAAATATGGATCAGAATGGACTTCCTGGTATTCTACTAAAGAACTACTGTGACTCTAGCAATGGAAGAAATTGTATCATTGATGTGGAGACAGCGGCCATGGGAATTGCTGAGGGCAGGGAGAGGGAAGAAGAGATGGGATGTAGGGGCATTTTCAGGATTTGGAGTTGTCCTAAATGATGTTGCAGGGACAGATGCTGGGCATTATATATCCTACCATAATCCACTGAATGGACTGGGGGAGAGTATAAACTACAATGTAAACTATAATCCATGCAGTGCAGCAGTGCTCCAAAATGTATTCACCAAATGCAATGAATGTGCCACGATGATGAAAGAGGTTGTTGATGTGGGAGGAGTGGAGGGTGGGGATAGGGTGAGGGGTATATGAGAACTCTTCTATTTTTTAATGTAACATTTTTTGTGATCTATGTATCTTTAAAAAATAAAAGACCAAAAAACAACAAAACAAAACAACAACAACCACCAAAAGATCAGTGCCATTCCCCATTTTGAAATATTGACATTTAATTAAATATGTTTTAATTATATAACCAAAAATAATTTGTCTATTGAAATAATAAAGGAATTTCTAGAGTCAAAAAAATCCAAAAACTCAGGTTAAGCTGGAAAGGACATGGAATGATGATAGACTATCTCTTTCCCCTTGCCATGATACATGCAGATGATTTACAACTCAGTGGCGCCTGGGGAGAGGGAGGTAGGAGGGCAAAACAGACTTGGCCAAGCTCAAATCCAAAACTGACTGCATTAAAATTCACCCAAAAGGGGCCATGAAAATCCAGAAATAATTGAGCATTTCTGGAAATGACAAAATCACCTTTTCTGCTATTAGGCAGAGAGTGCCTGAGATGTAGATGAACTTTAGTGTAGCAAAACAAATACAGAGATACACCAAAACTCCTGCTGATGATATTAAATGAACATATGCCCCTTGGCCTTGGGGAACTCCTGGTGTGATTGAGAAAAAAACAAATAAAATAATTAATAAAATATGGTATGTTTCACATTAGGTACTGAAAATTAATTTTTAAAAATGAAAAGTATGAAGAAAAAGTATCAATTAAGATTACTATTGCAAATATTTGCCTCTCTACCACTAAAAGTTGCCAAAATAAGAGCCAAGAACTTGTGAACAAGGTGGAGATCTTTGCTCTTTCTATATATGCCTCAATTCTATTCAAGGAATGAATAGATACACCCGAAGATAATAATACATGAAGTTTGTATAAGCTAATGGATAACACAAAGAATCAGGTTATCAAATCAGATACAAACCAGAAATTTTACACAGTATCAAAAGTTACTAATTTATTCCAAGGATATACAGGTGGTCGAGAGGGTCTGGGACACTGAGGGCAGCCCCCCCAGGTCTACCTTCTTGCGTAGGAAACTCAATTTGGCCTAGGGTAGAAGAGGTCTCTAAGTATGGGTTACTATAGCACACATTAGTTTATAAAACATTTCATTTTATATACTCCACTTTATATGACGTTTTCTAGGGAGCCATACCTCATAAATCCATGGATTCTGGGTTAATTTATGATTAGCAGTATGTAACCAGAGACATTCTATTAAGAATATTCAATATTAAGGCCCCTCCTCCTTGCAAATATCTTTAGACTATTTACCCAGAGGTCCAGTTATCATGGCAACAAGGAAATTGGATCAGGCCACCTGCCTCCCCTGATTTTTCCTAGGAGCATGCTCTTGGTAAAGGGAGGAAGTGCGTCTCAGACAAGCTGCTTTGATTCCTTTCTGACTAACTTTATATCAAGAAGAGGGAGATCTCTGCTTATGAATAGAGATGCCCTGGATAGAGAGACAAAGTTAAAATACCTTAAATGGAAACATAAATAAATGGTGGTTGTGTTCCAGTGAATCATATTTTATTCTTATTTTTAAAAATCTTTATGGTGAATGCATTTTGATTTTGGTAACATAAGAAAAATAGTTCCAATTACAAAAGTAAAGTCTGTTCATTGAAAAAGATTCAGACAACACGAACCATTAAGAGGGGAGATGATGAAAAGTAAATATAGTAACACATACCTATGGTAAAATGTTAAAATTTGATATATATCTTTCCAAGACAAATAGGATCACATTATACATGCTGTTATATAGTCGTTAATTAGTTATATCACTCATCTACTTTATAAAATGTATCCAAATTTGTTGTCAAATAATTTTAATTATTCTCATGAAATTGTTCTTATTTCCATCTATAAGATTTTAAAATGCAGGGTGATAAATAGAGTAGAATATTAATTTCTATGAAATTATTTTAGGCTTATCAAAATCAGAAAATCACCAGCAAAGTGCTTTTCCAAAAATATTTTTAAAACAAAGCACTTTCATTATATGAAGAATTTATAGAAAATAAATCTGTGCTGTCCAATATGTTAGTTATTTGCCATGTAGGACTGTTTAAATTTAAAGTAATGAAATGAAATGAAATGAATAATTCAGTGCTGCAGTTTCACTAGCCTCATTTCAAGTGCTCAACAGCCATAGAGGGCCAGTGATTACCCTATCAGACAGCACAGATGTAAAAAGTTTCCATCATTGCCCAAACTCCTATTGGACAATGACGGTAAAGAGTCTTAATAAATATGTCACAATTTCAATTTAATCAAGAAATTTGCTGAACACCAAGCATGGGCTAACTGTCATATTGGACACTTTCCACTTCTCCCTTTTATCTTATTTAATACTCACAAATTTTTAATACACCATAGGGTAAATATTGCCGTGCTCACTTTGCAGCATAAAAATATTTGAGAATTATAGAAGTGAAGCAATTTGATAGAAGAAGGCAGAACTTACCTGTAGTCTGTCCAACCTCCCAACATTAGTAGCTTTACATCTGATCAGTTAAGGCTGTCAACATTAGAATACATATGAGGCTGATTTCCCCTATAAGAAGAGCAGGGAAACCCAGCTCTTTGCATTCCGTGTTAGGAATCAGGACTTGAAGAGAAGCAACTCTATTCACTCAGTTCTTCATGGCCACTCTCCTGTAGTTGACTTGGACTTGGACTGACCTTAAGCAGTTCCTCAGAGGTCTGAAAGTCCAAGCTCCTCTTAAAATCACTGGAGATTTTAAGATGAATGCTTCCTAACTCTACAGGAGCATGAAGTATGGGTCAATGGCAGTAATTTACTTTTTAAACTTCTGTCTCTCTCATTTCATAAAGTCCATCACAATCTTCTCTGTGACAATCTAAAATTACTGCCTCAATTTCTTCTTCCCGGCCTGTGTGCCAGTCATGTCAAATTATAATTTCCAAAAGAGACATCATAATGCCTCATGACTTCAAATCTGTTCTTCCTTTGGCCCAAGGGTCCTTTTCACTTGTTTAACCTATTTAATTTTTTATGGCTTTTTATACCTCAACCAAGTCCAACATCCCGTGGGATGCTTTACCTTGACCCCAGAATATGACGTAGGCATCCACCAGCATGTTCTATTATAGTGACCTATTTTTACCTCTTTCATAAATTGCACACATCATTGTGCAATCATTGACATTGACTAAAGTGTGTTTTTCTCCATGGACTAAAATCTTCTTGGGAACAGAGTCTATATCTTGATCTGTTATAGAACCAAGTATAGATATAAATGTTCTACTCTAATCAATGGGACAGCTTTATTTTCCAGACATGAGCTGGCATACTAGTTGAAAACAGGAAAGTCAAAGGAAAGAGAATCTTCTCTCAGAGAAAAATAGGACCCAAAAGACCAGAGAGTCTCCATCTTTTCCCCCCATTCTCATTCTTTCCTATTCCCCAAAAACAAGGGAGGAGAGGGACCTGTCTTTGATCAACTTGATATTAAAGTGATCTCCAGAAATACCTGGCTTGCTTCAGTATATGGAAAGGGAGAGAAAAAACCTCATACGGAAGAGCCTGTAGCTGCCAGAGAAGGTGGGGAGAGCACACCTCTCTGATAACCTTGCCCCCCTCCAAAATTGTTTCTTGTGCTTGAGAGGGAGCCCTCTATTTTTCTCACATCCCCTACTTCCCAGCCATGGTGCCTGAATTTTTCAAGATATCCCCTCCTCTTTCTGTAACTCTTCTCTGAGCCAAAGAAAGCTGGTTGGCTGTTTGCTTGCCATAATGTGTCATAAGCTGACAGGCAATCACTTCTTGGAGGATATTGCACCACAGGACACCCATCAGACTGACACAACACTGCCTCTTCTTGACAGAGAAGAGCAATTCTTCCACATCTTTAGGTATAAAAACTTGGTAGGAAATGCCAGGCTTCTGTAAAAATATGGTGTGAACAGGAACATTACAAAACAGGATTTTTATAACTGTCCCTCACCTTCCTGGCCTTAGTATGTTTGACACATGGTTATGATAATCACTTGCCCTCATCTTAAGCATATTGATTCATTTATCTGTGCAGTTATTCATTTATTCAACCAATTTTGAGTACCTTCTAAGAGCCAAGCACTTCCAGGAAGGGCCAGGGAGACCCAAAAGTTAACAAAATATGGTCCTTGCCATTAAGAACATCTAATTCAAGCAGGAGACACAGTACATAAATGTAATTATAATGCAGTGAGACAAAGGCTTATATCAGACTCAGACACAGGGTGTTATCAGGCAGAGCACAACGGAAGGAGTCATTCACAATTCCCAAGGGAGTCAGGGAACGTTTCAAAGGGGAAAGAAATAGGAGTTGAATTTTGAAGGTCAGTGGCATTCCTCTGGTTTGGAAAGGAAAGAGGTCATTCCTGGAAGGACCAACTGCAGGTGCACAGGAGGTAAGTGTGAAGGAGCATGGGCTACAGGGTTCTGGGTTTGGAGTGCAAAATAAGCAAGTGAGAGTCACAGGAGCTGGTGTCAAATGAGCCAGTGAAGAACACATGGCAGGGTCTTAGTCCTGAGTTTGGACTTTCTCATGTTGATAGTGGAGACTTTTCAACTATTTAATCAGGGCTGAGCATCATCAGGGACTTTAAGGTGAATGCTTCCCCACTCTACAGGGGCATGAAGTATTATGGGATCAGCAGTAATAACATACTTTTTAAACTTCTGTCTCTTACATTTTATTTTTACCTTTCCATGCTTGGCTTTTCATGACTAAAAACTGTAAAACATAAAGGGCCTGGTAGTTTATGTTCGTGGGTAGCAAGGAAAGAGGGTAGATTGGGAGACTCACTCTGTAGGATAAAGCAGGTCATATCAGCACACTAGGAAAAAAAAGAAGGAAATCTGAGAATCCTGGGGTTGACAGAGTAAGGGAAAGAGGGGCCCAGGGCACCAATCTGAGACACTGAAGCTGCCTTGGGATCTAATTGCCCAATCCCTTTCCCAGCAAAGGCTGATCTGGTGCCCAGGGACTGTTGCCAGGTCAAGGATCTAAAGGACATGCACATATATGAGGGAGAGATCCATGGTCCATGGGCTCAGGCTAGAGAGACATAGAAGATGCCCAAATGGCAAGCTCACCTGTGCACGCAGAGGTTACTGCTCTGCTGATTATGTGTTTCCTTAGGCAAGTCTGTCCATTTAAAGCTTACATGTGAAGATCAAGGGACAGGTGGGAAAGATATTGTTTTAGTTTGTGAAAGGCTACTGGGAGCAATATACAGAAAGGGGTTGGGGTTGGCTTTTATAATGGTAATTTATTAGGCTAAAAACTTACAGTTATGAGGCCATGGAAGTGTCCAAATCAAGGCATCATAACGGGATGCTCTCTCACCAAGTTGCAGCTGTGGGCAATCAGACACACGGCAAGGCATAATGGCTGCTCTGCCCATCTCTGCCTTCTCCTCCAGCCTCACTTTCTCCCCAAGCTCAGCTATAGGCAATCAGGCATATGACTCATCTCTCCCCACTCCTCCAGGCCTTGTCTATTTCAGTTTTTTGGGGACCTCTTCCATGCCTTTGGCTCTACTGGTCCCAGTCTCTGGCCCCCAGGATCTCTCTCTCTCAGCCTCTCTGGGTTTCTCTGTCTCTGCTGCTTTTATCTGTGTCTGAGGCTTTTATTCCTCTTTTTGTAAATGACTCCAGTAAAAGGATTAAGACCTATCCTGGGTCATACCCTACTGATGTGATCTTAATCAAAAGGTCCCACCTACAATATATTTACATGCAAAGGAATGGATCAGCTCTAAGGATATGATCTTCTGGGGTCCACCCAGCTTCAAACTGCCACAGATGCTGATGATAATACAGCTATGTTGATCCATCTTTTATACCCTGAAGATATTGTCTAAGATTATGGCAGGTAGTTAGCACAGATGTAGAGATAACCTGGCATTAAGGTTGAATCCCAGCTCTATCACTCACTGTTTCTGTAAAATTGGTTAAAATTGCCAATTCTCCGTCTCCTCATATATAAAATAGGCATGAAAATATTTACTTTTTAGCATGGTGGAGACAAATAATGGAAATATTGTGTGTGAAATACTCAGCCCAGGGCCAGGCTTTCAAAAATCAGTAGCTAAAGTCATTATCTCAAACAGTTTGGATATTTTCTACCTGGCATATGCTGTGCATTCAAAAACCTTAGCAATATTCCTTGGCATGATTTCTCCTGATTTGCAAGAGCACTGAGAGTTCAAATTAATCTCTTTCAAGTCTAAGACACACTAAGAGTTATCACTGGTTGGTATTGAAGGAGACAGTCATTTGTCAGTAATATTGACCCAAGGAAAACCAGTCAGGTGAAAAGAGACATCACTCTGAAGTAATGTGACAAATGAGGCTCCATCATTCGAATCAGGAGACAGCAATAGGGTCAACAGATCTTGTGGGCCTGCTTTGACACATTGTTAAATAGTCATTGGAGTCCTTATATGCAGAACTTTGTAGTCCTTTGTAAGAGCTGGGGGTTGGAGAGAGGGGTCTGTGGTCTGAGTGGAAATAAAATTTGTGTACCTCAAGCATGAAAACCTGAGCTAGAATGACTAGTTAAGTTTATAAACATAAAGATCTAAAAAAGCAGTACATAGGTGTCAAAGTTGCAACAAAAATATTAGTACCTTTTTGGATATATCTTTGAATATGTATATTGCTTATTTGTTAGAATTATTCAGTGATAATTCTTAAGTATTGATCTCTAAGGACAGCAAATTTTATTTAAATTTAACCAAAAGCACAGGAAATTTTGACATGCTGCTATTAATCCTTCAACATTCAAGCTTATGTATAATTCAGTGTTTCACAGTTTTCTATGAAACAAACTTCTTCATGGTATGAAAACTTTACAAAATGTGAAGCAAAAGGAGTTTATGTCAGGTACAGAAGAATATTATTAACTGTTTAAAGAATTGCCTGCATACCATGAAATCACATTTGTGTGTTGAAAAGGAAGCTAGACCTTGGTATTAGATGCCAAAGAAAATGTTTCTTATGCGTGCTCTAGATCAGCATCTACAAATTGGAGGTTCACCATCTGCCCAGCATTGTTCTAGAGACTGTTGGGACAGCTCACACCTCACATCTGATTTCCCTGCTGCTCCCACCTCTAATTCCTCCGCAGCAATGTGAGGAGTGCCTGTATGAAATAAATACCACATTCCTACTCAATCTTAATTTCTTATCATTTGTGTGAAACTCTCCCTGCTTCCTGAAGCAATAGGAGGCTATAAACTTCAGGATGGGAGTTTCTGCCAGAATTTACAGGCTCCAGAGGTGTAGATGGTTCTAAGGGAAGCAGTTGTGATAGCTTGGTCACCATCACCATCTGGGATTGTTAATACCATCTCTTCTTTGTATTCTTACTGACCTAGAAACCTTCTGTATTTTCTAATCTCTGTAATATCTCACTTACTCTTTTTCTTCCTCAACTCTTCAAATATCTTCTATACAAATTCCGTATATGAGTGAACTCTTCAAATAGTTTCTAAACAAATTCCTTGTATTAATGTCCCTATATTTGAACTACATAATGTGATTTCTATATTCCTGATAAGACCCTGATTGATTCAATCTTTGAGTTCAGGTGGGTCAGAATAACAATAATAACCCAAAGTCTGTATGTTCTTGCCATCATCTGCTCACACAGAATCTTAACCACCTGCAATAGGAGTCCACAGGAATGTCTTCTGCGTGCTTACAAATAAATCCAATTGAGTCAAGCAAGGCCCCACAGGGCTGCATTTCTTGAGCATCTGCCATCTCCTGTAATGCATCATAGCCTCCATAGCTGCTCTGCTGCAGCTTTTCTGGGCACAGATATGGGTGCCAAAGTACTGCAGATGCTTCCCTCTGTACTTCATTAAAATTTTTCACTGGAGCCTCAAAGTAGTATTATCTGTGTCCCTGGACACCAGAGTCCCTCATAAAAACAACTCCTTCCACTCTCTAAAAGTCCCATGTTAGTTAGAATGCAAGCTAAGCTGGTATAACAAAAAGACCCACCATATGGGGGTTTCAGTAGGATGTAAGTTTATCTCTGTTCATAGTCTAGAAGTGAGTGGTCTGGGCTGGTGTTGGTGGCTGTTCCATAAAGTCACCTAGAAACCTAGGTTGGTCAGCTAGCTCTACCTTCTTCGAAATGTGGCTTCTATCTCTGAATCCAAGGTAGTATAGTTGTCATTTCCCATTTAGGAAAAGGAAGAGAATATCCAGGACCATAGGATTTGTTTAAGGAGATGACCGGAACCCATAGGCAACACTTCTGCACAATTTTCATTAGCAACAACTATGTTAGATGCCCACACTCTTAGAAGAGAGGCTGGGAGATTGTGTCTAACTGGTCAACCAAATTTCCAGTTCCTTCTTCAGGGTCTCCACCTGCAGATACTGAGAGGCTAAGTAGCTTATCCAGGGTGAAAAGCTAGTAAGCAATTAGAGGTGAATTTGAATCTAGGCTGCCTGACTCTGAAGCCATTGCTCCTCTTATTTTATTTTTTTGTCTTTATTTGTTTTTTTTAATGTTAATTAAAAAATATGAGGTCCCCATACACTCCCCACCCCCCTCACTCCACCCTCCCCCTATAACAACAACCTCCTCCATCATCATAAGACGTTCATTGCATTTGGTGAATACATCTCTGAGCATCACTGCACCTCATGATCAGTGGTCCACACCATAGCCCACACTCTTCCATGGTCTGGGCCATGGAAGGACATACAACTTCTGGTAACTGTCCCTGCAGCACCACCCAGGACAACTCCAAGTTCCAAAAATGCCCCCACATCACATCTCTTCCTCCCACTCCCTATCCGCAGCAGCCACCATGGCCACTTTTTCCACACCAATGCCACGTTTTCTTCAATTACTAATCACAATAGTTCATGAATAGAATATCAGTAAGTCCACTCTAATCCATACTCTATTCCTCCATCCTGTGGACCTTGGAATGGTTGTGTCCACTCCACATCTATATCAAGAGGGGACTTAGATTCCACATGGATGCTGGATGCAATTCTCCTGCTTTTAGTTGTAGGCACTCTTGTGCTCCTCTTATTATACCACACTGCCTATTAAGTTACAAGCACTGTATCATGATAAAAAATGAACTACTTGTAGTATGAAGATCTTTAATAGAGAAGTTCCAGGAAACAGGACATTGCCAGGGCCACACTGTCATTGTGGTTTACACTTCCCATGAACTCTTTCCAATAAACATTTCATTTAAATTTAATAAAGCAGTTAATAAAGCCATAAAGGTTAATTGCTAGTTAAGGGGGAAATATGACTTCACTTTGGTGAACATGTGAAAAATGAATCAACTTCATTTTGCAGTTAACCTGGGATTAAACAGGCAATAAAGCATGGTTATGGATTTAACATGTTAATTCCCAGTGGATTTAATAGCAAGGTTCTGAAATACATGACCAGTCAGTAACCCACCCGACAAGCCTTCCAACAGCACTAATCAAGATGAAACCACCCAGATGTGGATGCTATATATCTTTCAAGACAAAACGACCGTAATTTTTCATCATGGAGATAGTATAAATGCCTGGTGGTAGGATGACAAGTAGAAAAAGGGGTGTGGGGGACACAATCTGTGATCTCAATCTGACACCTCACTTGGGTAGCTAGTTTTTGCAGAAAATAATCTTTAGCTTTTCTTATAATTCTAAGATCCTCCATAGGATATTATTGCTGGCTGTGATGGTTCATGACTTCTCTGTAATGTATGGCACAGAGAGAAGCATCCACATGCTTTAAGTGTTTTGCTCAAGGAAGGGGGTATGGGGAGTTTTTGCTTACTGGGTATAGAGTATTCTGTTTTGGGTGATGAAAATGTCCTAGAAATGGAAGGTGGTGATGGTAGCACGACATTGTAAAAGTAACTAATACCACTGAATTTGTGCACTTCCAAATGGATAGAATGGTAAGTTTTATGTTATATATGTTACCTCCAGAAAAAAATTATTGGCAGATTCAATCCTTTGAATCTCTGCCATTCTATAGTTCAACAGCCCTCTGGATTTCATCAGTGTGGCTGTAATTCTTAAGACATAAAATCCTAAATAATGCCGCAGTTACTTTCTCATAAATTGTATCACCTGGTAACTACCAAAGAAAATTGTTATATTCTTTTTATATGTTGAAGATCAAGAGCAGGGGCTGAAAACTGCAGTCCACAGGCCAAATTTGGTTCACCACCTGTTTTTGTAAATAAAGTTTTATTGCTACACAGCCACACTTATTCATTTAGGTATTGTCTTTGGCTGCTTTCATGCTACAATGGCAGAGATTATTAGTTATGCCAGAGATTGTGTGGCAGTTTGATATTATTTATGAATTCCAGAAAAGAGATTTGATTATGTTTGTAAACTGATCTGTTCCTCTGGGCATGATAGCCTTTGTGTATCAGCTGAGATATCTTTGATTACATTATGTTAATATTAGGGCTTTAATTCGACCATGTCATTAGGGTGTGCACTTGGTGGGATAAGACAGACTCTGACATGGAAGTAGATACACAGGAGAAGAACACAGAGGAATAAAGACTGCTCAATAGACACGCTTAATAGATGAGCCCGATAGTCTGCAGCTGACCTTGTGATGAGACCAGAGCAGCTGAGCCTGGAAAGAGATGAATACTGGGGAGAGAGACAAGCCCTATGCCAGCCTACAGCTGAGATCAGAAGAAGCTGGAACCATAGAGCCTTAAGAGGAAGAAGGAAGGCTGAACCCTCACAGATGTCACCTGTCATCTTACTTAAATATGTGGCTAATGACTTTGGGTAAGAAAATATCTCTTAATGGTAACTTGTGTTAGCCACCACTACCATCATCATTAAAATAGTTTAGGACATGAAAGAAACAATTAGCCCATTTCCCATTGGCTAGATCAACAAATAGGTTTCTTGTAGGTAATGTGAAGTATAGAATTTAAAATTCTAAAGAAACCTGGGTTCAAGTCAATCTTTGCAGTCTACCAATTTTTCTATCTCAGATAATTCATTGAGTGTCTATGTATCTGTTTCCACATACATAATATGGTATTAATAATACAGACTTTGTCACTATATTGATTATATCAGCTGTGGAGAAACTAGCTAATATATTTGAAGGTTGCTGGCACTGTCACTTGTGCCTTGTAAGTGATCAGTAATCGATGGTTTCCTCCTCTTTTCTGCCTGGTCCTCCTGAAGTTCTCCTATTTCCTTATTGTTCATGCTCTAAGGCTCACTCATGCTCATGATGTAACAATTGCCCATTTATCCTCCTCTACTCTCTAAATCATCAGTTCTTGCATTGGGTCAGTTCTCATGTCCAGATAAGTGTTCTTCTCATATGCCAAGGCTATTTAATATTAATGATGATGAAAATAAATAATAGAAACATGTGTATCACACAAACCACATGCTAGGCATTGTTTTCAACATTTTACATATATTCACTCGTCATAGCAGTCTTTTGGGTTAGGTGCTGATATTATCCCCATTTTATAGATGAGAAGATTGAGCAACAGAGCTTCTAAATAATTTGTTCAAGGTCACATAGCTACTAATGATAGAGCAAGGATTTGAATCCAGGTGCCTGGCCCTAGAATCTGTGTTTTTAGCCCCGATGCTTTACTACTTCCCTAAATACTTTTAAAATGCTGTGCTACATTTGTGTTTCCTGAAATATTCTTTGTTTGAACAGAGTCTCACTGTAATGCAGCTCATACACACCTACAAATACATTTCTGCTTGTATATTTGCATTATGTCTGTTTCATGTAAGGAATGGGCCATCCATTTTGTACAAAGATAAATAATATAAAAGTCATATAGTGCATGGAAACATATTTGTATGTGTGTGTGTGTGTGTGTATATATTTCTGAAGAGAAACTCCCTTAAGTGGTTGCAAATAAGGAACAACTACTTAAATTCACTAATAAAATTCTGTCTATATGACTATTATCAAATTCACTTTGTTGTTTGACCTAAAGTCATCTCACCTTATTCAGTCACCACTGTTGGCCAGCATGACAGTAGACTTTTATTTTTAAAATTTGGGCTAAAAACATAATTTCTACCTGCAGTTCAGTGCCACAGCTGCTATTTTAGAGAGGTCCTTCTCAAAATAATCTGTATATCAATCACCGGGAGATATTAACATGCAGATTCTGATTCAGGTTGGGACCTGAGACAAAAATATGCATTTTGTGTGTTGCAATCAAAGTTTAAGATTTGCATGAGGAAGCAAAGGATGTGAATGTTTGCTTCTACTGTTACGGCAAAGCCAGGAGTTCTGAAGCGTAGAAACTCACAACCAGCACTCCAGAAAGGCGGATGAACTGTTTTATTACGCATGGGCCCAGAGGAGAGTCAGTCTCCAAATTCTGAACCCCGTTTTTCAGTTTTCATAGATTTATATAGGATTTCCGGTGGGATCAGTGTAACTTTTGTTCATTGGCTAATGCATTGCTAGGTGAAAGTTTGCAAACAGGGGTTACAGAGGCAGAATGCAGCTGCAAGTTTGCGGGCTGATTTACAGAAGCGGGGGGGCGGGGGGGGGAAAGTCACTCCTTTGATATCTTCCTGCTAGACCATGTTTTCACAGACCAATTCACAGAAAGAGGGGGCAGGAGTGCCTTGTTAGATATTTTTACAAGGTTGCAAGGTTATGCTTTTTATTCCTCAACACTACTAGCTTGACAGTTGGGAAAATATCAAGTAAATCTTCAAAGAGAAGGTGTCTCTTGAATTGAGAATGGAAAGTAAGTATTCTCTAAATATCGGTGCAGCAAAGCTAAGAAATCAACCTGAAGATAGGCAATGGCCTGCCTTGATTGAGAAACAGACATTCTGCTGGTATGGTGGATTCATGGGTCCTTAGACCACATTGAAAACAGCAAAGAACCTGCTGCAAGAGACTACAAATCCATGATGGCATAACTGGGGGAGTGATTGATCACTGCCTAATATCAGCATTTGACTGTAGCCTCTGTTACTTGCTTGTTTTGACATCCAGACTCCGTATTTATGTTAAAGTGTGGTGCCTTATTCTTCTCAGTTTCTGATAAATCAGTGTTTATGCAGAACCTTCACATTTCAAAACATGGTTTTGTATAATAGTTTATATATAAAAAGGAATTTTTGTAACATATTTATTGTTATGAAATCTGATATAAAGAATATGCCTGTCAACCCACTAGGTGGCTTTAGAATTAAAACAGTCCTGACACTGTTAAAGCTGCCTATGTTTGGATACTTTGTAAGTCACATTAATAAATGATGTGTCAATGAGATAGAATGGTACATGACAGCATTTCCAAGCAATGCCCTCAAATTCTACCTTGGATCACTTCATAATGTGATAAAACTTATCAGCCCTTAGCTGTATCATATTTCTATTAATAGTAGCTCAATATTCACTTTAAAGTGACTATTAAATTAATTAAATCAACAAATCAAAGACTCATTGAATAGTAGAAGGAAATTGAGAGAAAGCTAGAAATTCCCTGGCAAAATGTTACTGAGTCCAAATTATCAATATATCAAATTAAACAAATTAAACCCACCATAGGCAGTGAGTTATTTTACAAAATTGCAGATCAAGGATTTGAAAAGTGATAGAATCTATTTCTTTTAACTGAGGTGAAAACTGATTTGAAGAGAAGTTAAGTGACTTATCAGAGATCATATAGTTCAATAATACTAAATCAAGTAGAGGAAATATATCTATTGAGCATCTACTATATGAAAGGTGCTAGAATAAGGGTTGTGAAGAGAGTATATTTGTCAGGACAAATCTATTCTGTTGGTAAGAAACAGTGTATGCAGGCATAGGGGTGTGTGTTGTAGCTCTTTGTGTATGATCTATATGTATGGCTATTTGTGTTTCTTTGTTTTGTTTTTCAGGACAAAAAGGTAGAGGGATGGACTAGGGGTCATAAGGTCCTTACATGCAAGAGAGAACAATTTGGACTTTATCCTCTATGCAACAGAAAACCAATGGATAGTTTTAGGCAGGGAAATTGCATGAATAAATTTGTATCTTAGAATAATAGTAGTAATGTGCTCTGGAGAGAGCCCAGAGACAAGGAGACCAGAAAGGGGGAGACTCTAACTGTTCCAATTTACACTGATGGAAGGTTTTTCCTAAGGAGTAGCTGTGGGAATTGATAAATACACATTTGCTAATATATGGACAATAGAAAAATATAAACATTAATAACAGTTTTTAATATTCACAGCTGAGAATTACTAACTCTCAAGTATCTTCAGACACCTTATTTCTCCTTACCTTCCTCTCATTCAGTAGATGAAATGTACCTCAAGGTCTATTATCCCAGAGACTCCCAGAGAGTCAAGGACAGAGATGAAAAGTTGTCCTCTGGGTTTCAGCTGACTCACATGTCATAGAGGACATTGTGTGAACTGAAGCATACATATCAAAAATCAGTCACTTGCCCATCCCAGTTGCCTGAGATGAACCTCATTTGTATCAGAAGTGCAATTAAGAGTGAACTTGGGAAAGAAGAATTGATTTTTATCCTTATAAATAAAAAAGTGATCCCTTAACACCCCATCCTGTATGATTAGATTAGCATTCTAGATTTTGAATGAAAAATTGTTCTCAGTAATAGAGAAGACTAAGAGATTAAGGGAGGTAAATGTATTTGAGTTAAATTTTAAGGGCTCAATCAGGCATGATAAACTATATAAATGCAAGCATGGGCAGTTACACCTATAGTTCAGCTCTCAGTTCTGCTGCTTGTTATGATATAATCTTTTTGAAACTCATGTTCCCTATTGATAATATGGGCATAATTAAACCAAACTCAATCATTTGTTCTGTAGGTGAAACAAAAAGATGCTTGTGAAAGTGTTCACCAGAGGCAGTGTGGTTTGAAGCTTTATGTATCCCAGAAAAACATGTTCTTTAACTTAATCCATTCCTGTGGGGGTGAATCCCCTATAAGTAGGACCTTTTAATGAGGTTACTTCAATTTAAGTATGGCCAAATCCAATCAAGATGGGTCTTAATCCTATCATTGGAGTCCTTTTCAAGAAGAATTAAATCCAGACAGTTGGAGAGAAGCTGAAAGTCAATGAAACCCAGAAGAGAAGGGAGAGGCCAGCAGAGGTGTGACAGAGGAGTCCAGGACTAAAGGTCCCTGGCACCAGTTGCAGAACACCATGGTCTTCCCGGAGAAAGCATCAACTTGATGATGTCTTGATTCGAGATTTTTCCTGGCCTCAAAACCATAAGTCATTAAATTCCCATTGTTGAAGCCCAACTATCGCATGGTATTTGCTTGAGCAACCAAGGAAACTAAAACAATAAATTCTGAATGATATTAGATGGTTGATAGAGACAAAAACAACAGAAAAGTGAGCAGGGTCAAGCTGTGGCTTAAGATGACTTTGGAGTTAGGGCCACTCGGGTTTGAATCCAGACTGCAAAACTAACTACCTTTGTGTCTTTTGGCAAATAATCACATCATTCAGCCTCAATTTCCTCATGTCAAAAATGTGGCTTAATATATACCTCAACTATCTAGCTAGCTAGCTAGCTATCACCTGGCTATCTATCATCTAGCTAGTTATCATCTAGCAATCTATTTAACAAACACACTTACATGTACATATGTCCTATATGTCTTACAATATGCACTTGTAGTGTATGTACACACAGTTTTAGCAAAAATAGTATATTTACAGTAAGTATTATTTATTATTACTACATTATCATTCATTTCCCTTTTCCTTTTCCACCTAAGAAAAGTTGTTGCACTGTTAAAGGTTTGATACTTTGGGCTCATTAGCATATTTCTGTGATTCTTTAATGAATCTTGAAACGCTAGAGGTAGATGAGAATTTAGAAATGATCCAGTCAAATTTCCCACATTATTGAGATCCAAACGTACATGAACTTCCAAGGATTAGAATTCCTTTACTCTCTACTGGTATCATGCTCTACCATATAGCCACTCTGATAGGGTGGGTTTCTCTTTGATTGAGTAGAAATCATCTCCCAAGCCTTCACCTTTCTGAAGCCAGATTTTCCCTTCAAATCATCCATAAAATTATACTTTCTTGGAGAGCATCCACTCATGTATGTGAAGACATTTAGGTGCCCATTTTGGTTTTCTCTTCCCTGAGAAATTGTCTGAATCTTTGAATGCAGCCTAACATTGAGATGACTCTTTTCCCAGGGAAATGCCGTTGTTGGCTCACAATATACTTGTGACCACAGTAACTGTTTTAATTTTCCTTTTAATGTGAAATGCTACTAAGTTGTGGCTACCTCATCTTGAACTTCTACAATTGATTTCTTGTTCTTCATTTCACGACTTTGCATATATGCTCATTATTCCTTACCATGAAAGGTTTAGCTCATGCTTGTAAATTTGTAAACAACATCATCTTAGATCCTGAAGCAGCCAAGGGTCCCTCCCTCTCAGTGATCTCATGGTATCAGATAAGCAAATGTTTTGAGAGACCAGGAAACTTTTGGTCAAGCTTCCTGATGGTACCCAACATTCAAGATGTAATGGTTTCTTCTTTTTGTTGTACAACAAGTACATAGTATATCTTTACTGTTCTTAAGCAAGGTTTTGCAAGGATGTTCATCTCTTTTCAAAAAGATCCATTATACATACCTTGGCAAAGAGAACTGTAAATTCAAAGTGAAAATTCCCTCTAACTAGAAATTGTTTTCTAATGTTACTATGAGAGAATATTAAGGAAAAAAATGTGTTCCCTATTCCAAACAAAATAAGAACATCAGAACTGGAGGTTGCTAATTAACTTTCCTCAAATGAGAAGGGAAAGCTGTGGTTGGATGTACCTACTAGCCCATAATTTCTCCTTTTATGAAAACAATAAAATGTGTCCACAGGTCATCTGGCTGAGATTGTTGACTATAGGATAGGCATTGGCCTCTGTCTCTTACTAATCCTGAGAAGGGACTCATCAAGTTCAAGGACACTACAGCATTTGGGTAGTAAAATCTCCAGGCTTGGGGCAGAGGGCAAGAGCAGTCAAAATAATATTCAGGTAATTCTTTGCAATTCATTTCACATTTCATAAGGAAAATAGACAATGAAATCTTTCGAAACTATTTCTTTCTGGACGTCCTGACAATACATCTTGACATTATGACCATTTGCACTTAAAAGTCAAATAAATATAGAACCTACAGTAAAAATATATCTCTAAATTTGACATGTCCTGAAATTTTTATTACAAGCTAGGCTATAAGCTACTTGAGACTAAATGAATTATTTGACTTGGTATCCTCAACACCAGAGACTGTGCTTGGCACATAGTGGGTGCTTAATAAATATTTGTGGAATGTTTTATCCCAAAGCTGCATATAAAGATCAAAACTCTATATCACACGTTATGGAGGAGAGCCCTCTGGGGCAACTCATTTAAAAGAATTTCATTGGAGAGAGAAAAGTGAACAATTTAATGAAATATTGCTCTCCTCTATTTATCCCCCTTCACAGTGTTTCAAGAATGGCATTGTGACAGTTAGTGAATTCCAGAAAAGATCATGGTCTTTGAACTAATTCCTGTAGGTATGGGACACTTTGATTACATTAGATTGTTAAGGGATCTTTAATCAGATCACATTTGATTAGATAGTTTTGGGGTCTTTGATTGGACTATGTAAGTGAGGTATGACCCAGATTGGGTCTCTGACCTCTTGCTGCAGGCTTATATAAGGAGACTGAAAGCAGAACCACACAGAGAAAGAGAGCCTTCATTCTTACGCTGTCATGTGAGAAAGGACTCCAGGATCACTTGCAATTGCAGAAAGACAGAGAAGCCCCCAGAAGTTGAGAGAAACCTCAAGAGGCTAGGCCCATGGGGCAGCTCAAAGCTGAAGAGACATCCTGCTATGTGCTTGATGGCCCACAGCTGAGGTCAGGGAGAAAACAGCCTGGAGAAGTCAGGGATCCAGACTAAGCCACCATTTTGCCTTGCCAAGTAGCAGGAGTCTAGAATTAGCCAGCAGCCAACTTTTGGTGAGAAAGCATCTCTGATGATGCCTTAATTTGGACTTTTCCATGACCTCAGAACTGTAAGCTTTTACCAAAATAAATTCCATTCCAAAAGCCAACCCATTTCTGGTATTTTGCATTTGTAGCCTTAGCAAATTAAAACAGACATGTATGAAATTGACTTCATCTCAAATTAGGCTTTAGCCATTGAACTGAGATAGAAGAATAAGCCATCCGAGTCACGGCATTAGAGGGTTACACATGACATGTATGTATTTGTGTATATGTATCTCAACTCAAGGCACATGCTTGTATAGTTCAACTATATTAAATATTTGATTCTGGGTGGTAAGATAACAGGAAGAGGAAGTTGGTGTCATGATAGCAGTGGCTTGTTCTTGTAGTTACAGGAGAGTAAAATAGGAATTTTAACCTTAATGTCTTTGTCACCCCACCCCCACCCCTAGCCCATTTGTCCCAGGAAAGTTTTGAATGCGTATTTGTTTGTTTGTTTGACTTTGGAAGAGAAACCTTTAGTTTGGAATATAAGATTCTTCAAAGAATCATGCTAATGTTACTCCAGAGGAAACTAGGAGGGAAGATGTTTCTTTAAGTACACTTCTGCCTTCACCATTCTCCCCAGCTATAGTTGGATGTTCAGAGATAGGGAGTGTGAGTTTTCAGGTGGACTCTGGATGTGGTGGAAGCCTCTGTTCCTCTCCAGTGATTTCCCTGAAGGTGGCAGAACCTTAGTTGAAGGGATGGCTGCATAGGCATACGTGAAGGTGGGGTGCATGGTAAATATGATCAAGCCCATGCCATAGAGAGGCATCTCCATGCCATTTCTGGGGCCCAGGAGGGCAGGCAGCAATGATCAGAAAAAGGAACAAGGGCAAACACAGTGACAGAAAGCATAAGAACTGAAAATCAAGTCTTTCTATACATCCTCCAACTGAGTGAAGTGATGCAAAAACGAATAGGGGAATACTTAGCTAACTTGATGAAAAGGTGGATAAAAAACAAAGAAATGGGACCGTGTTTATAACCAAAGGTAATAGATCATATTTATGCCTGTTACGGATTTTCAAAGGTTTGTGCAGGACCATTTCTTGATTGTTTTAAAAAAGTTATTGAAACAAAGTGTTGAAAAAATAACATTTGAGTTTTGAATCCTGTGTTTCCTTCAGGTGCTGAATGACTACTGAAGACCTGGAGCACTCAGACTCCATCCATGTTCATCCACATCCCCCTTCTCAGTTTATTTTTCAGAATTTCCTGCCATGCTGGAGAGGCAGTGCTGGAAAATTTTGTCTTCCTTTTCTTCAAGTTGCCCCTTCTTCCTGATAGCCCTTAAAACACATTCACCTGGCAAACTCCTACTCACCCTTCAAGACCCATACTCAGGTATTACTTCTCCAAGAAGCTTTCAGAAGCCTTCCCATTGGAGTTGATACTTCCTGTCTGTTCTCCCACAGACTTCTACTGTGCCCATTCAAGCAGTGAACTGCTTGATTACAAGTGATTGGAAATCCTGGTGTAATCAGAAACACATAGAGGAAATGTAGACAGCTCATGTTCCAGAAGATCCAGGTTTGAAATACTTCCCAGGTCCTCCCCTCCTGCCCTATCTCTGCTTTCCCCTGTCTCTTAGCTTTCTTCTCTCTGAACTTAAACTGGCTTTTATCACAAAATGGCAAATATGGCTCCTCATAGCATCCAAGTTTTTTTTTTTTTTTTTTTTTTAAAGATTTATTTATTTATTTATTTAATTTCCCCCCCTCCCCTGGTTGTCTGTTCTTGGTGTCTATTTGCTGCGTCTTGTTTCTTTGTCCGCTTCTGTTGTCGTCAGTGGCACGGGAAGTGTGGGCGGCACCATTCCTGGGCAGGCTGCTCTTTCTTTTCACGCTGGGCGGCTTTCCTCACGGGCGCACTCCTTGCGCGTGGGGCTCACTATCTTCCACCAGGGAGAGAGAATAACTCTTTTTCCCAGAAATATTTTGAAAAATCCCAGGGAAGTACTAAGGTAGGGATATCACTAGAATCATCAGTTATGGCCAGAGGGGCAATTTACTATGATTAATTTCACTTAGGTATAGTTGCCATCACTGGACCATGCTACTGGGGGTAAGGAAACAATTATATGAAAACATGTCAGCTTCTAATTAAATTTTGTAAATGTCAGGACATGTGGAAGTGCATGACCAGAACAGGAAGATAAGGAAGGCTGGGCCCAAAATCCCACAGGCGCTCCTTTTCTCCTACTTATTTATTTCTCTGTTTACAACTAGCCTATGAAATCTCGAAATAGAGAGTTTCTCATAAGAGAGTAACCATGCCTTATTTTCCGGGGGCCAAAAATGCATACGTCTCTACTATTGAGGAACATAGTAGACCTTAATAGATATTATTTTTTAAAACAATGCCTGTGTTGAGTAATATACTCAAAATATATAATTTGTGCTAAGAAATATACTCTTCTGTTGTTACTATACTCTGCAGTGTTTGAACTTTTGGCAACCAATCTTCATAGTTAGAACTAGAAAGTGAAAAACAAAAAATATTTTAGAATGTAGTTTTAGAAGACAAAATCAGCCAAAAATAATATTTAAATATATGACCAATTTAATAATATGGATTTGTCTGTAAAAGAAAGCTTGAATCTACTCATCAGGCTTCCAGTTCCAGCTACCAAGGAATGTGATGGATGGCTTTAGTAATTTTCTCATGCATACTCTCCAGAATCCTTGGTAGCCAGTTGAGTAGGCCAGTTTGCCATTCAAAACAATTTTCCTTTCTGTGCTTCCAATACTATGTCTCCTTTGTGTTCATTCTTGACCCAGTGACATTTCTGAAGGCTTGAATTTTCCTGTTCTTTTTGGATTTGCCTCCTGCAGGAAGGCACACATTCAGAAAGACTACTCATTTGCCTTATATCATCCTGATCCTGCACTTTAGTACTGATTTCCTCTGTAGTCTGTTTATCTAGCTGTTGGGATTTGTGTTTTCTCTGCCAAACTACTCTAGGTTTTCTGGCTCTAGGGAATGTGGTTCTTTGATTCATTTGCTGTTTATTCGGGGATATGTGTCGCTCAATCTGTAGACAGGTGGGACTGTTACAGTGGCTTCCAGGTTGGGAAGCACCTTCACTTTTAGAAGGACACTTGGGTGTCTCCCCAGCACTTTCTAAAAGCTTTGTGAACTGGACCATAGTTGCAGATGCCCTCCTGGAATTTGGTTCATAGTCATGCACATTTTTTTCTTTTGAGGGCCCATGGCATATATTCTGGGTAAAATGTTCACTTCTAAGTCTTCCTCTCAGAGAAGGACTACTGGATTCTCTGCTTGTGGATCTCTTTCTAGGTCCAACGCACCAGGATTTGGATCTGTGAGTACTGGACCTTGATCTTCTTTTGATTCTTCTGCTCAAATGTGAACTAACTTCTGCAAACTGGGAAGACTGCTTGCACTTCATCTTCTTCATCCTGGAAGAGCACAGTTTCCTTCCACCTCTCTTAGGAGAAAGGGCAAGTTCTGAAATGCAGCTCCAAGAGGGATCTCTCTTTCTGGATTTGTAAGTGATCAAGGATCTTTCTCTGGGCAATCTTCTCTGAAAGATCTTCAGTGAAGGATCTGAGTATTTGTTTTTCTCTACTTCTTTTTTTTGAAAATTGATCTGCTGGTCAGGGCTCAAAGCCCTTCTTTCTTTTAGATTGTTCTTCCCTGGTTGCCCCTGATTAAAAATTGCTGGGGTACTGAAGGTGCGTGGAATTGTTTCACTCTTTCCCAGATCCTGGACATGGTCAGGAAGCAACTTTATCCTTTCTTTCTTCCTCGCTTGAACATGTTTTTTGCAATTCAGTAAACTTGGGCCCCTTTTCTTTGGTGCATCCCAATTCAAGAGAATATTAGTAGTGGAATTCGTACCTTTGTGACTTCCTGATTCTGGTATGTCTTTAACACAAACATGCATTTTTCTTGCTGGCTTATGATGTACAGGTTTCTTCAAGGAAGAGTTACCATTTGGAAACTGTTTAATGCCCGAAAGAGGCCTCTCCTCATTACTCCAGTGATCCTGAGGGTTTTTAGGCTGCCTTGTATCACAGTATGATACCAGGAGAGCCTGGTCTTCAGGCAAAGGTAAAACAGGAGCTGGTGCCACAGACTTCTTTTTTTCCCATGGTGAAGAGGCAGGGCATTGATAGATGGCTCGCTGGTCATAGGTCTCCATGTTATAAGGTGAATGAACAAAACTGATAAACTCATGCAGGAAATGGTGGGTGTATTGTAGGAGATAAGGTTCCAGGAAGTGAATGAAGGCATCACTGTCCAGATCATACTCTGTCATGTGATGGAGGATGGTAGATAGGATATTCTTCACTGTGTAGCCATAATCTCCATAAACAGCTGTTAGTTCCCGTTTCAGCCAGGGAACCAGCCGGTGTAGGCAACCAGGGTGTCTCTTGAAATAATTAGCTGAAAAGTGCTTTTCAGTCTTGTAGCCTTGGACATGTGTCACCCAAATTCCAGAATAATACAGAGCTCTTCTGAACTTCATAACCACCAGGTCTTTAAAGTGACCCACAGACATGGAGTTTGATTGGAAATTCCTGCTATCTCCAAACTCCCTCAGTAACTCTTGGATAGTCATTTCTCTCAACGGTCTTAGTTTCCTTATAATGTCCTCAGGGCTTTGCTTGAGATGATTGCGTTGAGTAGATTCCATATAGCTTTCCTCCTGTGAAGGTGGAAACACTAAGACTTCTTCTTTGGTTTCACCCATGGTGCTCGTGGAACAACATTGAGAAGGAATGCCCTGCACCTGTGAAGAAAGCATCGATTTTTTTCTTGATCTCGAGTATAAAGAGTCATTACCATTCTTGTTGGGACAGGGATTCCAATCAGACTCATTCTGAGTATCCTCCAAACAATTAGGACATTCACAGTCTGATGAGGTGTCTAGTGGCATTGCTCTGAACAGTTTATGTTTCACAGTCATATGTGAGAAAAATTGATTCAAATCAATTCCTCATCAGTGAGGAAAAATATATATTAAAAAGAGTCCATAAATATTTCTGTAATAAGTTGTGTCTCCTTGGAATAAATGCTAGATTAGAGGTAAGGAGCAAACTGTTTCCTCAAAACAATAATAATGAGCTCAGTTACACCCAACATAGACAAATTATTTCTTTTTCTTTCTCAGATTAGTCGTTGAAAACTCTGGAAAGCAAATTGAAAATAACATTAAAATTTAAGTAATATATCATTTGACCTAGCAATTCTAACTCTGCAGATTTAATCTAGATATAAAAAAATGCTAAGTTATATAGGTTTATTGTTTTTTGTAATATCAGACAACTGTAATATCAGACAACCTAAATACCCATCAATAGGGAATTGTTGAATAATTGATGGTTTATCCACACATAATTGATGGTATGTAATATTATGCAACCGTTCAAAAATTTGAAGCAACTCTTTACATAATAATATGATAAGATGGCTAAATATACTTTGATAGATGAAAAAGGGTAGGTAGGAATATGAAAAACTATGATAAAATCATGGCAGGTATAGCAGTTTGATATAGTTATGTATTCCATAAATAGATATTGGATTATGTTTGTAAAGTGTGTGATTAAAGTATGGGTGTGATTAAATTGTGATTAGGGCTTTGATTGGGCCATGTTAGTAGGGTATTGAGTCCCTACCCCACAGTGCATGGGAACTCACAGATAAAAGGCATGGCAAAGGCCAGAGTTAGAGGATTTTTGATGTTGGCGTTTGATGCTGAAGTCTTAAACTGGAGCCCCAGAAAGTATGCACACAGAGGAAAGAGAAGCAAGCCCCGGGAAGAGAGGAACCCTGACCCCAGAATGAAGCAAGACACAGGAAGAAAGGAACCCAGGAAGCCTGAACCCTGGCAGACATTGGCAACCATCTTGCTCCAACATGTGGAAACAGACTTTGGTGAAGGAAGTAACTTAGGCTTTATGGCCTGGCATCTGTAAGCTCCTATCCCAAATAAATGCCCTTTATAAAAACCAACAGCTCTTAAAGGGGTGCTGACCCAGACCTCCTGAGCAATTCTCCCACTAGTAGTAACAAACTAATACTCGCTGTCATACTAAAAATGATATATTTACATACATTGCTAAGTTGACAAAGAAATAAGTAAACCCTCAGTGGTTTTTTAAAAAAATTGTGTAGGAATCCAGAGAGAGAATAAAGATCTGATACCACCAGTTGCCCAGATCTGATAACCTTGAACTTCTATTTTGATGATCAAAATTGATAGTGGATTAGAGACAAAGACTGGACTCTTTCAGAATTACAGTGAATTTCAAATATAATAAATAATACAATAGCCACACCAAAACACTTCAAAGTGAAACTGCAGAACACCAAAGACAAAGTGACTTTCCAGTCATAATTATGGACACTGGAAAATAGTCGAATGTCTTTAAATGTTTACTTTTCTTATTGAAATTACATAGTCTATGAAAGTATCTTTCAAGAATTAGGTCAAAATAAAGACATTTTGAGAGAAACTAAAACCTGAAAAAGTTAAACACCAACTTATGAAAGATGTAGTTCAGGAGGAAAGAGAACTCCAGAAAGAAAATAAGAGGTGGAAGACAAAGTGGAGCAAAAGGTGGTAAATATATAGATCAATCTAAGGGAACAATATATAAAACAAATTACTTTTGTCTATATTGCAGGGTAAAAATACAAACTAAAACTCCAATAATAAAAAATTATAACATAAAGGTTGGAGGGAGAGAGAGTAATTGGAATCAAAACTTCTGAAGTCTTTGTTTTGTTATGAAGAAAGGTAAAGATATTCATTAAGATTAGACACAGTTGAGTATGTAAGTTAAAATGTAATCACTATAATGATAGAAATATGTTGCATAACTTCCAAACTTGTACAAGGGAAGAAATGGAATTAAAGGGAATACATCAACAATATAAACCCATGAAAAAATAAATCAAGAAGAAGAAGCCAACAAAGGAAAATAATAAATGAATAATGAAGGGAGAGAAATCTCATCAGGAAGAGCTTTTCAAAGGTACTGGAATTCTCTATTTTCTTAGCCTGAATGGTAGGTATGCATTAACTTTACTGCTATTATTTAAATCTTATACATTGTTTAGGCCTTATACATCTATTTTACATTAGTTAATATTTAATTAAAATTTTAATTCAAAAAAGAGATGTACATAAGCTTGTATTTGCATAGAAAAATTTTGGATGGATATACAAAAAATGTTTAAAAAATTGGATAATGGAATTTGGCTTAGGGCAGAAGTAAAAAAGGTACTAGTAGTTTCCAATTTATCCCCTCAATATTGTTTAATTTTTAAGCCATGAAAATGTATTTTTTCTAATGAAAAATCTAGATTAAAAAAATCGCATCTCCTAAAATATACATAATGTGCTAAATTTTTATAAAAAATGCATCTTGAAATCTTAGTCTACACATTTTGAACATGTTCATTTTATACTTTGAATGCATGTTCATTTTATAGTTTGATTTTAAAAATACTCAAAATTTTAGTTATGAATATTTTTCATTTAACTCAGTTTTTCATTGTTTGATGTTTTTTTCAACTGTGCAGTCTTCTAATCTCTTAAACTTATAGAATCCTAGAGTTGCAAATAATTTCAGAGACAAACTCAACTAGAAGTTTTTAAGACATTTGAAGGCAGAGAACTCTTCTAATAAAAGCATACACGGAACTGCAACTTGTTTAACTCAGTTGAATGTTGGTCTACCTCCTTCCTCAGCACTGTGTTTACCCCACCCCATGTGTGACTCTCAAATGTGATGCCACTGAATCACTAGGGTCCTGTGGAGCTCAGTTCCCAAAACTCTCATCTACTCCATGTCTAACTAGTGCAGGAATCACTTATGTAGCTCCCATGGTAGACTGTCAGCTGACTTCTAGTCATGTCCTCTGATATAGAATTATCTGTTCTAAGACTCTGCTCATTCCATATTAGTCTAAGAGTAAAGAAGGCTTTCCTTTCTCAACCTAAAACCTCCCATCGGGTAAGTTCAAAACAACTTCTCTAAATAAAAAGAAAATTAAAAACAGAAAAATAAAATAAAATAAACGTTATCCCTAGTTATGACCCAGATCTAATTCCCCATTCTTCTCCAGAGCCATGTTGAAACCCTTCCACCTGATTGTGGGAGCCTCTCATATGCCAAGGCAATTTTCTTGTGCCCCAACACAGTATCTCCCTTCAACACAGGAAACTGGGGACTCTGTCCTGGTCTCTGCACTTTAGAACCCCCTCAGAACCTCTTCTGCCTGCAGCCCCCAGAGCTAAGTGTCCATGCCATCTGGAATCCCCACAATCCCACAGATAATGCTCCTGATTTTTGGATTCCTGAATTTCCTACCCAAATAGTCCTTCCAGAACCTATACCAGCCTCCTTCCTGTCCTGTCCTGAAGGGCAGACCACAGACAGAATATACAAAACCCGGACTTGAGGGATGGACCATGAGGCAAGTGGATAGAATCTGTACGTGGACAGTGGGGTACACGAGGCTACCCATGGTGTCAGAGTAGAATGCAGGTGTGGGAGCCCTCCCTTTATACTTTACCCCAAGGCTCACAACAGTTAGGAAAAAAGTTACTCCCCAGATTTTCGATTTTCATTTTCCTAATCATTTCATTTCCAGTTTCTTGGGTATATTGGTATGAGTTTTTTTATCCAGTTCCTGCTAATACCAGTTCACCAAATTATAAATAACTTGCATCTAGAAATCCTTCCAAGTTATATAGCTTTAGCTTATTATTTCTTTTAAACAAATATATCCAAGCCCAAAGTCACTTGACTTCCATTCTTTCCCTTGAAGTTTCAAGACACCCTTTCTAAGAGGTAATGCTCTGACTGAATCTTCATTCATCTTGTAAAGCAGAAATGACATGAATTGAGTACTTAGCAAATTGACCTCTGAGAAGATCTGGACATATCCACCTTCATTTGCGCTTGTCTTCTGGGTCATTTGGTTGTAGCGGGTCACCTCTGTTTTGTTTGCCTTAGAGACAGAATTTAGAACACAGGCAAGTTCTGCTGTGGTCTGAAGAAAGAGTGGCAGCTCTAAGTTTTCCATGAAGCTTGGCATCTTCCACTTCCCTGCAGTGTCCTAAATGGCTTTAAGGTGCAAGTCCATGACTTAGATGTTATCAGATTCTTGAATTTTCTAAAAGACCAGTCAGAGCCAACACTATAATAAGGGGTCTGCCTCAGAAGAGAACAGGAGTGCTAGGTTGCTCCTAGCTAATCCCAAATGCATTTCCAAAGGAAGAGTTGCTAGTCTAATTTAATATTTGGATTTAAATGATTTAAACAGAAACGGTCATATCCTCTCTAAATGCAAGATGTGAAAACACTTGCGAGCATGTATGCAAGGCAGATGAAATCAATATCTTGGTTGTTTGGTGTCTCATATTTTCAGACCCAAAATGATTAAAAGCTGTGATTTTTTTGGGGGGATTTTCACCCATCCTTTTCTAAATACCAGTTAGTAGAGTCAACACAATTGGAAGATCCACTCAAAAGAAAATAGAATTTTTCTGACTCTTAGGTTCCCTTTATGTTTAGTTGTTGCGTTTACCTTATTCAACCTCCCTGATACCAATTTACATTCTGAGATGTTTTTGAGGATGAAATGAGCTGCTTTGTGTTAGTGCTTGGCACCTAAAAAATAGTTCAGTAGAACAGGCTTCTTAGTGTTCTTTTGAGTGGGATTTCATTAAGCAATCCCAAGACAGTGCATCAGCTTTTTAAAAATCTGTGCTTAGTATGATTTTATGAATGAAAATGGATACCATTTCTGATATCCCTGTAACTGTAGGACAATATAGAGTCATGTGTCCTCATAATCTTCATACCTCTGTCAGCAATATAGAGAGGAAAGAACAGTACAGATTTGCACTACTATTAACCTGAGCAAGTTCACTCAGGCTCCCTGAGCCTCAGGTGCCTCATCCATGGAATGAGGCTTATTGACAGGCTCAAATGAGATAACAGATGTAATAAACATTTTAAAATACAATGTTTGTTAGTATTAAAGTGCTTTCAGGAGCTTCTATTACCTCTACGCAGGGACTAGCATAGGAAAATGACTTAATGAATATCAGTTGAAAAGTAGGAAGGGGGCACAAGGGCAGGGGGTGTTGAGGAGGCTAGAGGAAGACTGTGACAGAAGGGAAGAAGGATGGACATAAGGGCAAGTCATTCAAGTTTCTCTTTTGACTACTTATATTGCAGTCCATCTCTGTTTCCTCATCCAGACTTTTCTTTTCTTCTTTTTTTCACTTGTTCAAATCCTAAATCCTCCACATTCTGAAGTAGTTTAGAAGGGAAGGGGTTCCTGAGGGAGCAATGCATTGGCATACCAAATTAAGGATACTTCTAGCTTAGGAAGATCCAACATGATAATGACAGGATGATGCTGACCAATTCATCCATTAATTGGGGGCCGAGAGATCAAATCCTTTATTTCTCCACCTGAGTCCTGAGCTAGCTGCTTGGAACCCTTGCTCTTCTGCCTTTTTCCAAGTTTCATAGATCTAGAGTGGGATTTCTCCACCTCAGCACTATTAACATTTTAGGCAGGATAATTCTTTATTGTGCATTGTAAAAATGTTAAGCACTGTGGCTGGCCTCTACCCACCAAAAGCCAGTTGTACCACACACACGCTAGTGTGATAACCAAAAATGTCTCCAAATTTTGCCAGATGTCCCTAGGGACTGGGGATTGAATCCTGGTTGAGAACTAGTGCTCTACAACATAAAATTAGTGTATTTTGAGATGTGGTTTGTCTCGCTGGGAGCTAGAACCGTTCACTTACCAAGAAGTTGTAGTATATGCATTCGTGAGGAGGATCAAGTATAAATTACTTAAAAAGAGCATTGGCTTCAATGTCAGAAAATCTGAGCTTAGTATGTTGACTCTTTTATCTTGGATTTGTTTCTCATAAGCAACTTAGTTAACTTCTCTATGTTTTATTTACTTCATGCATTCACTATAACATGGAAGGGGTCTCTTCATAACACATATGTGTTTATTATTTTTTTCCTCTGCCCCTGCTAAAATATATACCCCATGAGGAAAGAAGGACAGGGGTCTATGTGCCACTGTGTCTGCCTTGACTAGAACAAGTCTGGCACATGGGAGGGACTCATACATATTTGTTGAATACTTTTTATAAACAGCACAAAAGGCCAGTGTCTAGTGCAAAGTAGGTATGAATTTCAACAAATCTACTTTTTTGTGGAAGTCAGCCTCTCCAAAAAGATACAAGAGAATTTCTACTGATTTAATTCTCAGGGAAAGTAATAAAACTTCATCCCATCTATGGCAGTTTGGTAAGTTCATGAATTCCAAAAATAGACATTGGATTGTGTTTGTAAACTGGTCTGTTCCTCTGGGCATATTAGACTGTATTTGATTCAGAGGTTTCACTTTAACTTTATTAAATCAAGATTAGGGCTTTTATTTGACCATGTCATTAGGGCAACTCGGCTGGAGTCGCCTCCCCCCGCCCCCCCCCAACCTTGTGGGCTATATAAATAGATGCTTAATCAAAGACAGGGAAATAAATACATGGAGAAGGAGAACACAGAGAGTTTAGTTTGGGATGCTGGAGCCCAGGGGAGAGGGCCAAGCCATTTGCCTATAAGTTTGCAGCTGAGTAGACCAGAACCCTGAATGACTGAGAAAGCATGGAAAGAAATGAGCCCTGAGGAAAGAGACGAGGCTTATGCTAACCTATAGCTGAGATTGGAAGAAGCTGGAACCACAAAGCCTTAGGGGAAAGAGGAAGACTGAACCCTTGCAGATGTTGGCAGCCATTTTGCTCCAACATGTGGCTACAGACTTGGCAAGGGAAGTAACATACTCTTCATGGCCTTGTGACTGACTGTAAGGTTCTACCTCCAATAAATACCCTCTATAAAAGTCAACAGATTTCTGGTATTTTGCATCAGCACCCCTTTGGCTGACTAATTCACCATCTCTGGTATTTTACTCCTGATTTTTTTTTTTTTTTTTTTTTTTTTTTAAACAGTAAACTTTTTTTTTTTTTATTTTATTTTTTAAAGATTTATTTATTTATTTAATTTCCCCCCCTCCCCTGATTGTCTGTTCTTTGTGTCTATTTGCTGCGTCTTTGTTTCTTTGTCCGCTTCTGTTGTCGTCAGCGGCACGGGAAGTGTGGGCGGCGCCATTCCTGGGCAGGCTGCTCTTTCTTTTCACGCTGGGCGGCTCTCCTCAGGGGCGCACTCCTTGCGCGTGGGGCTCCCCCACGCGGGGGACACCCTTGCGTGGCACGGCACTCCTTGCGCGCATCAGCACTGCGCATGGCCAGCTCCACACGGGTCAAGGAGGCCCGGGGTTTGAACCGCAGACCTCCCATATGGTAGACGGACGCCCTAACCACTGGGCCAAAGTCCGTTTCCCCACTCCTGATTTTAAACAACTGAACAGGGCTTTTCTTCCCGAGGTAACTTTCTCAATCAATACACAAAGGAAAAGAGTAACTATAACTCCTTGAGTGCATGCTTTGGTTCTCCTTGCAGAACCTCATTCTCCAAATAATTGAGGCTCTTCCTTCTATCTTTCTATTATTGATTTCTAGTTTTATTCCACTGTAGTTTGAAAAGATGTTTTGTATGACTTATGTTCTTTTAAATATGCTATGGTATGTTTTATGGCCTAAAATGTTGTCAGTCTTGGTGAACAAGTCATTTGAGCTGGAGAAGAATGTATATTCTGTTGGTGTTGGATGAAGTAGTCAATAAATGTTAATTAGATCAACTTGCTATATGGTGTTGTTCAGGTCAACTCTACCCTTTCTGATGTTCTGCCTGTTAGATCTATCAATTTCTGAAAGAGGGATGTTGAAGTCTCCAACTATAATAATAAATTTGTCTTTTTCTCCTTTGAATTTTATCAGTTTTTGTTTCATGCATTTTCATGTGTTACAGTCACGTGCAGGATTTATTGGAGAACTGACCTCTTTATTATTATGCAAAGTTCCTCTTTATCCCTGATAATTTTCCTTGTCCTGAAGTCTATTTCATCTGAAATTAACATAGTTACTCCAGTTTTCTTTTGATTACTGTTAGTGTGGTATATTTTTCTCCATCCCTTTACTTTAACCAAGTCTTTATATTTAAAGTGTAGACAGTTATATTTAGTTCTGTGTTTGTTTTTTAATCTACTCTGACAATCTCTAACTTTTAATTGGTTTGTTTAAATCATTCATATTTAAAGTGATTTGATTATTTATATAGCTGGATTAATATCTGCCATGTTTGTTTCTGTTTTCTATTTGTTGCATTTTTTGTTTGTTTGTTTCCTTTTTCTTTTTGCACCTTATTCAATCCTCTCAAATACCCCGTGAGGGAAGTACCATGTATCAATCCCTATTTAGAGATGAGGAAACCAAGGCTGCTAAAATTAGTTTATCCAAGATTACAATGCAAATGATGGCAGAGCCAGGATTTGAAATTTGTCACTGTCCTTCTTTCATTGACAAGTTTGGCTAGACATTATCTCCCATATACCCAGTAATTTTAGTGACAGAACTCTGATAAAGCCTGCAAACCAGGTAAAACTCTACCCTCTGAAGCTCTAAAATCTGAATACAGCCTCAAGGCTTCCTTCTCTCCAATACCCACCTGGGAAAGAGGTGTTAAGAACCAGAAACTTTGCTCTAGTTAGACCAAAACACTATGGATAACCTATCTGCAGCATGAAATTTCTTAGTTATAACTTAGAAATTTCTAATAATAACTTAGAAATTTCAACTCTAATAAGATTAGGGTGAGAACAAGAGTGAAAAGGAAAAAAAGTAGTTTTTGTGTCATTAATAATGAGCCTAGAATTATCTTTGGAAACTAAGTTTATATTAGTGCCAGGTATCTTAAAAAGAAAAAAATTAGCCCTATTCTCAAGCCAAACTGTTCAGTTTTATTTTCCCATTGACTGAGGTCATTTAAAATGAATTGCTGCAACCTGGTTCCTGAATCATCATCTATTTTCCTATAAAATTGCTTCTCCAAGCTACCATGAGGAAAGGAGGAAAGATAGAGCTGGCCTTGGGCCCAAACCATAATTTTAGTAATTACTAAACCAAGTGACTGCAGCCATAATTGAGTCATTCAAAGCCAAATGGTAGTAGTAATTAGTTTGTCAAATTTGAATAAAAGTGCTTTCTTGAAGGAAACAAACGGAGTTGAGCTAAAGAGACTGCACTGTCAGCCTCAGAGTGGGAGACCTTTTCCAAGCAGTGTCTCCCTAGCACCATGGTTCTCCTGGGTGACAGTGATAGATGTTTCTTGTTACAGATTATGGCCTTGTCACACTTAAAATAATCTCTCCTCATGTTTTCAGGCCCTGTTCATTCCCCTGGGCAGCAGTCATCAATTTACATGCAGAGACACCTAGAGAAACATGGAACTTATTTATCACACTTGCTCAGACTGTACTAACAGCAGCTTCAATCCAAGCATGGATCCACATTTCAATCTGGCTTGACTTCTGCAGCATCGTAAATAGTGTTGAGGGATGGATTGTTTAAGAAAATGGATGGAAGGGGATTGAGAGACTCATGTAAAATACGGGGGTCAGTGAATTCCACCCTCAAATGACGACCTCAATGTGCATGGCAATTCAGCATAGCTTAGATATTATCCGTATTTCTCAGAGTTGCCCAATTACTTGTGGATTGCCACTTCAGCATGCCAGGTAATGAAAAAGAAGCCACATTGGTTCAAGAATACAGAAGCAAGACAGGGAGGGTTTTTACCCTTCAATCCTTTCTTCCAACCAAACAGCCACCATAGTGCCAACATTCAATTATTTGTTTCATTATAGACGTATTCCTTATTCTCCCATCTTAGGTTCTATGTTCTACTCAGATTGGTCAGTGCTCTCTCTGCCCAAAGCTGAACTCTCCCCATTTTTTCTAATGAATGTACTTCCTTATCAAAGTCATAAATTTCACAGACTTTGCTGAAGATATACATGCCAACCCTGGTATTCTTTTGTGGTCAGAGAGTGAGGCGGGAAGCAAACTTTTCAATGTTGGTGTAGTCAAGGTCCCTGAGCCCCCTCAGTTTAAAGGGTTGGAATTCCCCTCTCTTTCTGTTGCCAGCTTGACATAATTAGTACCTATTCATTGTGAATAATTTTGCATGTGTATATCTCACTGAGTTGAGTCTACTCACCACCTAGTCACAACTAAGTGTGTATTAAAACTTAAAAATTCTAGCCAAAGCTATACTTCCAGAACAAATGATTGCCTTACAGTGTTCCATTGTCAAATTATTAAAAAGGAGGATTAACAAATTAAGATTTCGATTTAAAAATTTAGGAAAAAAAGCCAACCAAAAATACAGAAACAAAGGTGAAATAAAGCCAATTCTGAAATAGGAACCAGAAAAACAAGTGAATTGATAGATAAGCCCAAAAGATGACTAACAAATAATAACTATGAACAAGAAGAGGATATTATCCAAAGCAGGCAAGGGATTTAAATATTTTTTAAAAATCTTAACTACAGCACTTGGCTGATGCAATTGATTATCTTGTTGAAGTTTGCTGGAGGTTTGTTTGCGTGCAGATGAGACCACCTCGATAAAGTAATGCCACTGTATTGAATCTGGAGTTCCTCATACGCTTGCTATCTTCATGTCTTTCTCATTTCCCTCCTTCCTCTCTGGCTGAAATAAAAAGAGAGAGGAAGACTTCACCTTGGCTTGAAGAGCCCCAGGTGGCTGAGCAAGGGATTCCTTTATATTCAGAAAGGCACTGTCATACTTCCAACCTTCTCCACACCAGGTAGCTCATAAAGGAAAAGTTGCAGACCAGGAAACAGCACCATTAGATTGGATAAAATGATTGAATTTCCTTCTTTGGCTTCATCTACAACAGGTTATCTAAGGAATGTTTTAAATTGTAGGTAATAAAATGCCCAGACTTTTTCCACTATTGTTTCCCCTGCATTTTTAAAACTCTCTCCTCACTCACTTAACTTTACTTCCAGACTTTTCAACTTTTAGGACTTTGAAGGGAGTCTGGTGAATTTTTATTTTTATTTTTTTCCTTTGTGTCTTTGCACATGCTATTTCCTCATATTAGAATGGCCTCACCTCCATTCTTTGTTTGGCAAATCCCTACTCAGTTCTTTAACATATCTTTCAAAGCTCCTTTGAAAAACCTTTCCCGACCAGCAATGTTGCTGGTACTCTTCCCCTGCACCTCCCATAATGCCTTGAGCTTTTATGCACATTGCCCTTGAGAAACCGCTCAGGTGCTGATTAACAGGTCACACTCTGGAGCCAGAGGTCAGGGCTTAAAGCTTGACTCCATCACTTAAGGGGCGTGCAACCTTCTGCAAGTTACTTAACTTTACTGTACACCACATTCCTCTTCTCTGGAAGGGAGATGATAATAGTTACATGGATTAAAATGGTCAATAAGTGTAAAGTGCTTAGAAGAGTGTCTGGAACAGAATTAATGCATAGTATGCTGGTTATATTGTGACTACAGGTAGTACTATTGTCAACATCTTTGCTCATTTCCTACTTTAGAGTGTGAGCTCTTTGAAGACAGTATTTGTCATTCAGTGGTTGAAAGAATGAATAGACTTTGTTATCTGACATCATTGATATGTAATTTACACATCATAAATTTCACCCATTTTCAGTAAAATTCAATAATTTGTAGTGAATGCATTGAGTTGCATAACCATTGCCACAATCATTCAGATCATTTCTATCACCTTGATAAACTTCCCTATGCACATTTACAGCTAATCCCTCTAGAGAAAAATGACACCCAGAGGAATTACTTGATTTTCTTAAAGTAATAGAAATGATAGGTGCGATAAGCATGTCTAAAACTCAAGTCTCTTGACAGCCTTCGCGTCTAAACCCTTTTCATTATACAATGTTTTCTTTTTTTTCATGTTCATACTATATTTAATGAAACTGATGTACAAATATTGAGACAATAGTTTTCAAACAAGGTAACATTTGGATTTATATTGTGGCTTATATTTTAGACTATACAATTTTCTAAAGTTTTAGTTATCTTATGTTTTACATTATGATTTACATTTTAGCCTATCAGCCCCTATACATTTTTGGTGTAATTTAACGTTTTATATCCATCCTTGCATAATCTTGTGGAACACTTCTATTGCCCACACAGGTACATTGATTCCATCTATTCAACACCTCTTTCCCCCTCCCCTTAGGGCCCACGGTGACAGTCAATCTTCATTGCTTGAAGGGCCATGTTCAGAGATACTTGCAACGTGTTGAGGGCTTGACATACTCAACTGCCCTAATGCATTGGGAGCCACCATTTCTCTCGAGAGATACAATTCCCTCTATTTGAGAACATCAGTCCTCCCCAGGATGTGGGTATACCTTCACTCTCATTATATGGGTCTCTGTCCAATGATATAATCCACTATGGCAAAATATACAATGCTTTCTGCCACTATAATCTAACAATAATTCAATCTGAGAATCAGACATTATGCCATCTTTCTTTGCCAACATTAGCATTGCTGTCATTAGCATTTTCATCATTATCATTGATGAGGATTATAACTCTAACAATCACTATCTACCTTTCCTGGGCATGATGCTGCATCGATTCTTTTCTTTAGAACAGAAGCTATCACAACATGTGGCAGCTCCAGCCATTCCTGAGTTTCAAATGTGTTCAAAGACTTTGCTGTCAGGGCCATGCCATTTTCAAATCCCATGATTATTTGCTAGCTGCCAACGCTGAAAAGTCAATCTGGAATCTTAAAATCTATCAGTAAAATAAGTGATGAAAGCTGGAACATGCACTGGAAATCCTAACCCCATGTGAAGGTTGTCATTGGAGTGAAACATTACTTAACAATATCAGCATTTTAGAATAGAGAAAGGGGAACAAAAGAAAAATCAATAAGTCCACAGTAAAGGAATAAGCAGTTTAGCTTCCTCCTCTTTGTTAGACTTGATTCTTGGTATCTGTAGTTTCTTTTCTCTGCTAATCAAGAAACCATTAGATATAAAAGTTCTGTGAATAGTAAAATTACCTTAGTCCCAGCACACCACCTTGATTTGTGCTGCTGTTGTCAGAGCGTGGCAAAAGTGGATTTTCCCATAAATTCTCTGTGCACCAATGATGTTTTGGTTCATGCTTCAAGTAATGGACTAAATCAGCTCTTACTCGAGGCAGCTGTTTATAACTCATCCTAATCTAGGATGATTATTTTGGGAAAACAAGCACTTCTCAAAACACTTTAACAGAGAACTACTTAAAAAGAAGATAATGCTGGCAGATTGAAATGAAAATAAAAAGTGGATTGTAGTCCTTACATCAAGCTAATTAACAACTTGGCAGTCCTAACACTGAAAGCACCCAATTATCTCAGGCCAAAATACTGGCCATCAACATTTTTGTAATGCAGCTGGCAGCAAAAGTATCACACAAATAACTTCCTATTCCAGCAAAAGGCTAATGGAGATAGACACTAATGCCCCAGACCAGCTTGAAAATAGAAACTGGAACCCAAAGCAATTAGACCTTTCATTATTGAAAAAGTAACTGTGGCCATTCAAGAGTGACATGATGAAGACATCCAATTGCTTCTCAGAAATAAATTGCCATCATCTTCTTTTCTGCTCCATGGGAAGTTGAACCTCGACCCTGTCAAAAATGTCTAAGGACATGTGTGGCATTCCCGCCAGCAGTGGAGCCGGACGTGATCAGAAGGCCCGTCTCATGGGATGGCATTGCTGAAAGGGCCGTTTCATCTGCTCACATAACCAGCATTTTGTGCATCAATTCAGGGATCTTGTGGACTCTCTTAACCTCATTCTTGGGGAGCCCTATTATAATGCTATAGTGGGTATAAAATATGTAATGGACCATAGGGCAAAGACTATTGTCCAAGAGTTTGATTTGATGGGGAAAATACAAAACTGAATAAATACAGTCTAATTCAACAAATAGGGGCCTTGAGTACCTAATTTGGGCCAAGTACTACGCTAGACACTAGGACATATAGGTAAAGAAACTGCTGCCATCGTTCTTGAGCGTCTGCCATTTTAGTGGGTGAACCATATGTGTGAAGAGACAGATTTTCAATACAAAATATTAAATTTAAGTTAAATTGAGTATGCTAGTAAAGATTTGGGTTACAGAGGAGGACTGAAGAGCATTGAGCTCAAATCTGGAAGGAGGGCTGGATGAGGAGTTAATGAAGCCTCAGGGAAATGACACCTGTGTTAATTTACTATACCACATATACATGCAATCCTGGAATTTAAGATCTATCACTCTCCCCACACTGAAATGTTGAAAATACCAGGTTCTGTTGTTGGAAAGTAGCCACCCATTTACCGTTAAAGTGCGATGCAGGTGCCAGGGGTTATAGGAATCTTCTTGGGGTGTGAAGACAAAAACTTCAGGGTTGGGGACATCCTGAAAATGTCTTCCCTTTGAAAAGAAGTTACTGAAGTACTGCTGTAGAAGTCAATAGAGGTTCAATTATTTGAGTATGGAAAGGCCAGGACTCAGTAATAATTTTTGGGAAGAATAAAAGAATTTATTTACTACTGACTGGGCTCAGGAGCTTTCTGTTCAAAACCCGAGCCCCAATAAGATTTTTGAGTTCTTTTCATACAGAGGAAGAGTTAAATGGTCCTTTGTTTTAGTGCTCAGTAAGTTTGAATTAACACATAGCCCCCAGATTCTAGGTAAGCTTTTAGCATGAACTTCATACATTCCAGGTAAACTTTTAACACATTTGGTTTGCATTTTCCCTGAATATTTAAAGTTTATAGAGTTTACATTGCTTAACTGTTTTTCCGGGCCTGGGGTTGTTGCCATGGTTACCAAGGGCAGGGCTGCAATTCTCACCATCCGACTCACACCGCTCAGGTTGTCTATGAAGAGACAAACAGCCCCCACCCATAGCCTATATTATTCCCCTCTTTATGCCAGTTTAACTAGCTAAGGTTTGGCATAATTATTGTTGGAGTTATGAGGTGGGTGGCTATTTGTTGTTTTGATAGATTAGCCCACTTATCAATTTTCCAGAACCTAAAGACAAAGTTCCTGGTTAACATGCAGGGCTTATCCTGTTTCCAAAAGAAGTTCTTGCCCTGGACAGCAGAATCCTGCTTACATGGATTTCTTGCCAGGTTCCAGACTATCTATTAATTTTATTTTACTGTTAGAGAGGTTACACCTTTAATCTTAAAGGGGTGCTGAAGGGAGAAGATCTCTTTTCTGTAACTACTTCCTGCTGGCCATGGGTTGTAGTTCTTACCTAACAAGGTGTAAAACCTTTGTTATTTTATTTTGACTGGAGGAAGAAAGATCTAGTATTCTGTATGAAGTTGGATGAAGTTTTCATGTGGCTAATAAGATATCCATTCTGAAAGAAACAAATGTAATTAGAATTTTGGAGTACTTGTTTGTTAAGAGAGGACACTGGATTACAGAGATAGGTGCTGGCAAAGATGGCACTTTTGTAAAATATTGGTGGGGTACAGTATATATATATATATTTTAAGTTATTTTGTGTTTAGAGAGATATTGTAATAGATAACAGTATTAGGTGCTTAGCTTTGTTTTGAAGATGCATTTCAGGCTGTTTAATGATTGGCACTCATGTGCTTTGTCAGGTGTTCCTGGTGAACTGGCACCTTCTTGGGAAGTTGGTTTCATTCAGGACTAGTGCATCAAGTTGGAAATTCTTTTAGCCGTGGGACTGATCAGAACTACAGAATAAAGTTTTTTACATTTTGGTTTTACTTGAATAATTTCTGATAATTTTGACTGTTTAATAGGTGACCCACTGTTGGTAAGCAAGCCTTGTTTTGTTACACAGTAGAGCACAGTAGAGTAGTAGGGTGGCTGAGCCTGGTATTAATTAACCGATTACCTTTAAGCCACTGGTGGCCCCATAGTTTCTAGTTAGGATGGCTATATTTTATAGACATGTTTATTAACTATTTAGAAACTGAAGTGTACCAGGAGTTTTAACATGTCTAATGTACTTTTGTACATGATTTAGAATAGAAAAGATAACATTATAATTATCAGGCATATATTTAGAACAGGATAAAGGTACAGCACTTAATATTATTACTTAATGCATAAGGATTTTGAGTTGCAATTAATAGTTTTAAGTTTCAGGTTTGTAATACTTTACATGTTATCACTCCATGGGAGCAGGTCATAATGCCAATGGTGTTTAAGTTCTACTTACAGTATTCTGGTATTTACTGCTCCACTTTGAATGTTCTTCACAGAAGCTGCAGTATCATTGATCCTAGAGAGAAACTAGGGAGTATATTTTACCAGCCTGGTGCATAGCACTCTCTGCCACTATGAGACAGTGCCAGTCTGAAGACGATATTCATTGTACATTTGGCTGTTTTTAGCCACTATTGGCTGCTGCAGGAGCTCGAAACTGCAAAGTAGTTTCCATTCACTTCAGGACCATGACCAGAAAGGTAGTAAATATTTTATTGTTTTAAAGATCAGTGGCCAAATTAGCCAATAACGCACATGGAGAGGCAACCTGCAATGTATTCAAGGCTTGGTTTGAATGCACAAGAGAGTTCGACAATGTTGAAGTTTATCCCTTGATATATATATATATATATATATATATATATTTTTTTTTTTTTTTAATATTTTCAATGCATTATGTTACATATCAGATTACTTTGTTTATTTTTACACTTTTACCATGAAGATATTAGCAGGTATTTTACCTTAGTAGTAGAGGAAAAAACTATTCTTCATTGTTAAAATGGATATGGATGATTCCCAACAGAACTAAGGTAACTTTTTATTACTATCATTTAAATATCCTCCTTGTAGTGACTTTTGGACAGGTTTCATTACCATGAAGTTACTTCTTGCTATTAATATTAATCCAGGTTTTTAGTTAATATGGATCTTTAGAATTAGAGCAATTTAAATGTTTCAGTTTCGAAGACGTTCTTATGAACTTTTTATAATTGGCCACAAATATAGACTGGCAAATTTATTTTAGATTACAATTAGTGACCAATGGCATTTACTCTATGCATTTAAGAGAGAGCAGTTTTATACTTAATTTAATTTTATTAAACATGAGCTTACAGTTTTTAATTATTGTAAAGACTTAACACATATAATGTTAACTTATTAACCTGGTATTTTATAAACTAAAGAGATAATACTTAAGCTAAACAAGTTGAAATTGTTATTGATTAAACAAAGAACATTGTTTTCTTTTTTACAGGGGCTTAAAACTTTTGTTTTTGATAATTCTAGGCTCTGGAATATAAAGCAGTTAGTTAACCTGTTTTAATTATAATTTAATAAGGATTTCATAGCTTTTTAACAGTTCTGTATTTAGATTTTTACATGACCTTTTATACCATTTAGTTTAATTTGGATTTTAGGAATATATATTACTTACATAACTGTATATTTAACTTTAATAATTTCAGCAAATAGGTAGACATGAATAGTTTGATACAGAAATACCATTTAGTTATTTAAAACACTTCTTTTTTTTTTTTTTTTTTTTTTTTGCTAGTTAATTTAAAATATAGTTCCCTCACTGGCTTTCCCGGTTATATTACAGTTTAGAGGGAACCTGGCAAGCATTAGGGCTTCTGTTTAGACTGGAAAGAAACCGGGAAGCTTTTACTCATTTTTTCCTTTGAGACAGCCTGAACAATGGGAGAGGTTGCTTAGTAAGACTTGGTACAGTGGGAATAGTATTGCCTCTCTTGGAAAACCTGGCAACAGTTATTTCTGATTCCTGGTGGAAATGGCCAATTAGAATTAATTTATATTATTTTAAAAGTCAAGGAAAAAGACAGCTTTTCCTTTAAAAGGGTAAAGAGGAAATGAGAAGACCAAAAATATTTAGAATGGCACGAAAGTGATAAGCATAAACCCCTTTCTTTTTAATTTAACTATAAGTTTTTAAAGTTTAATTATTAAGTTGAATTGTTAAGGGGTGGAACCGTAAGCTAAGGCAAATGCAAATGCAGTTTATAATTACCATAACAATAGTTGAAGACCAGGGGTGAAATTAGTTATAAAATAACTATAGGATAAGTTTAAGTAATAACTATTACCATTACAGTAAGCACTAGATAAACCCAAAGTAGCCATAAACAGAGGTCAGTTGTATTGATGTGGGCTATGGGTGGAAGGCTCTTTGTCTCTTCAGAAATAACTAAGCTGTTTGACTTGTGTCTCTTCAGAAATAACTAAGTTGTTTGACTTGTGGGTGTGGAACGGTAAGAGGCTGCAGTCCTGCCCTTAGGGACGGTGACAGCAGGCTCCAGTCCCAGGAAATGTTTAACAAAGCAAGGGCTATAAACTTTAAGTATTTAGGGGAAATGCAAAAACCAAGGCTTATCTAAAATGTCTGGAGTCCTTGCTAAAAGCTTACCTAAGATGTGAAAGAGATATATGCTAATTGAAGCCTATTGAGAACTGAAACAAAGGGACCATTTGGCCTTTCCTCTCTGTATAAAAGACAGTTTGAAAATCTTGTTCGGGGCTCGGGATTCAAACAGAAAGCTCCCGAGTCCGGCCGGCCGGCCGTCAATAAACCATTTTTCCTTCTCAAAATCATTCCTGAGTCCTGGCCTCTCTATACTAAAATAATTGAACTTCTCTTAAATTCCACAACATTAATGGTGACCACGAAGGACAATAAATGAAGGCCAGAGACGGTAGCATTTTGCTGCCCCTTCCAAATCCCCGAGGAAGCCGGGAGGACTCGGGTGAACCCCAAATCTGGGCGCCCCTGGATTAAATTTAATCCAGAAAAGATGTGGGCTCCACCAGAATCTTCCCGACAAAATCAAGGGGCAATGGAAGGTCTGAAGAGAAAGATTCTGGGAACGAAAAAGAGCTCCGAACAGGGAAGAAGGTAAGACTCCCCGGGTGAGCAGAGTCTGGAAGGCCCTAGCTTTAATTGCTAGGAAGGGGAGGCTGATCACCTCCCGAGAGAACCCTAGTAGCCCCAGAAGGCTGGGGGGAAGCCGTTCTCTCTAGGCTTGGGAAAAGGAGGAAAACCGGGGAAAAGCCCTGGTGTTTTGGGTTTGTCTAACTGCATGTTAGAATCTGGTACTGGTCTTATATCCGCTAAAGGAGTGGGGTCTCGATTTTAATAGGAAGGGTATTTATAGGTTCGAGTCCTAATATCCTGGAAATTGGTCTAGATTAAGGAAAACAAAACTTGGTTACAGGAAAATGGATCGGCTTTTCTGGTGGAGCTTGGTCTGGGTGTAAAGTTTAAACAGTGGAAAAGTCTAGCTGAAATCTTTTGTTATGGTGCTAATTTGTGAATGAATTTGCTTTATACCAAATGTTAAGTGTTCTGAGGTTTGTGATGGCTGTGGGGGCAGCCGTGGTGAAAATAAATATATAAACTTGTGAGTCAGATTAGTGACCTTTGTGCTTCTGTCTGTGTCAGCTCAATGTTAGTGTTGGAGTTGTGTCCTTACATGAAGTAGAATTACAGCTGAGCTGGAGCCCTCCCTTGCCATTGGCAAGGGGGTGAAATGATTCTGGGGCAAAAGCTGAGGAGTCTAGATGTTTGTGCATGTTCTGGTGTCTTGTCTCTGGTCTGGCCCTTTGCCGGGGCTTGGAGGCCATCTGTGTCGGCGCCAAGCACCCAAGTCTGTTGGGAATGTCCCAGTCAGGGCGGCTGGGTTCCTGGGAGAGTTGCCAAATTTGAGTAGGTTCTGTCTGCCCATTTTGGCTGAAAGCTGGAAAGGGGGGAGCGGCTTGCCCCTTTCCAGTGAGTCCACCCTTCTATTCATAAGCCGCATTCCTGTTTGTTGTGCACCCGACTGCCTGGAAGGGGGGGAAGTGAAGGAGGTGAAAAGCAGAATCAGAATAAATGCAGTAAAGTTCCCTCCTTAGGGTGTCAAAGCCAAAATACGTTTGCATTCTGCTCAGGTTCTTAGAAGGTATTGTAGTAACCTTAAGTAAGAGAATGTTCTGTGAAGGTAAAATTTGTGTTAAGGGTATAAATATAAAAGTTTTACAAAGCATTGTTTAAGGTATTTAAGTGGCTAATTGCAAAAAGTCATTATTTAACAAAACTGAATTGATAATAATAATAATAAAAGGCAATTTTATAACAAACTTATTCGGCAGCCAATCTCCCCTGCCAACTTGCTTCCAAAAAAACTGTTTCTGGTATTACATGCTACTAAGTATTTAAAGTGAAGAAAAGTTCATTATTTTAACAAACTTGGTTAGTATTAATGGCAATTTTATGTTGCAAGACGTTTGCCTGGTAACTTAGTATGTGGGATATATGGAGTGTGTTTTTATTGTTAAGGCAACAGAAGATGATTTTGTCCTAAGATAAAATGATTGATTATTGGAAAGAGTAGAGTGTGGGACAGAACCTGAATGAATACTGAAAGTGTAGAAGGTTTGTGGAAGGGAAATTTTTATGATTAAATTGAGTAAGATCAATATACAAAGAAAATATTTTATCAATAGCTTCTTGTGCTTTAACCTCATCATATCCTCAATGTTTGAAGAAGAGTTCTTTTAAAAGAACATTTTATGTTCTAGAAATCAAATCCTGAAAAGTAGCCTTTTATTTCAAACTAACTGCAAGAGATTTATTCTTTCACTTTAAAGGAAAAATTAAAGTAATGGTTAAGTTCATTTAATATGTTATAAGTTGAATGAAAGGTATTTAAAGGTGTTATAAAATTAATAGGTTTTAAAAAATTAATAAAAACTGTAACTAAGAGTTAAAATCATTTATAAATGCATTTATATTGTAAAACAGTGGAAAGACAATAACTGAGATTATAGCTGGGTGAATTTAGCCTGAAACTATTATTTAAGTGTAAATTCTACACTAACCTTTCCTTTGTTTATGGTTACTTCAAGCCTAACCTCACCCTTTGCCTTTGCCTACGGTTATTTCATAATTGAGAAGAGCTGGGACATCACTGTCTCCTCTTCTGGTATTAGTAACCCTTTCTCTCATGAATTCAAGTGTAAACTAAATAAATGGCTGCCTGATAGAATAAGGTTAAATGGCCACTGGAGTTTTATTATCTCCAAAATCAAAAGGGGGGTGGAGGGGGAGAAGTCTCCTGCCTTGACGGTCAGTGTTCCTAAGAGTGGCAATTCATGAGAGAAAGCAGTCTGTCTCCCTGAGGCTTCAAATAGCCTCAGTAAATATATATAAAATTAATCTTGTTACTTATCCAAAATTCTGCTAATTTCAAAGTAAAATATAAAGTTCTAAAACAAAATGGTGCTAAGGCATTGAGAACATTTTGGTTATTACAATCCATTAAGTAAGAAAGAAAATTCTTGTGGTAAACTGCATGGTCATAGTGCAAATTAAGAAGAGTTTCAAAAGTCTTTGAAAAGTTTAAAGTAACTAAAGTCATGTTGTTGTGTCAAACTATTCATGTCTGCCTATTTGCTCAAATTGTTAAAAATTAAATATGCAGTTATATTTATAAATATTCTTAAAGCCCAAATTGAACTAAGCAGGATGAAAAAGTCATAGAAATCTGATTATGGAAACAATTGGGAAAGGGCCTCCTCTTTGCAAGAGCTTTTAAGGCAAGACTAGGTGTGGCAGATTAAACCTATCTACTAGGCTAGGGAATTAAGAATCAGTTTGCCTGGTAATTTCCCAGTTTAAACCTTTGTCAGCCATAAATTGAAAAAAAAAAAAAAAACAACAAAACAAAGATTAGGTTAATTTTCACAGAAGAAAAACGTTGATGTAACCCGGCGGCCTGCTGCCTCAGTCTCCCACTCCCGGGTTGGACAGCAGTGGAGGAGACCAGTTTAGGCCAGTCCTATGGGCAGTGGAAGGATGCCCAAGAAGGAGCTAACTAAGTCGGTGCCATTTCAGCACTAAATTCTATTCCTTATTTGACAAAGGGGGGGAGCAGGTAAAAACTAAAATGGTTGGAATGTGATAGAAGAAGCAGTTAAATCAAACTTTTGCGTGGGAAAGTTAAATCTCAGATAAGCTGTAACTTCTGAAGTATCCAATCTATGGAAAAACAGGAAGAGCTTGCATGCTAGGCTTAGGGGTATAAATTGTGTCATTTTTCTTTGTTCGGGGCACCAGCCATATCTGGCTCTGCGCCCCTTCTTGCAAGATTGAGAATAAGGTATTTTCTTCTCCACAATCTGGTGAGCCTTATTTTCTTCCAGAAGATTTCTTTCCAACAAGATAAGGTAATTAGTGGCTCTATTAACAAATTTCAGTAAGAAAAGGAAAGTCCATAAAAACTATGGAGAGATCTTTCCTGGGTTATGATTTTAAAAAATTAAGTAATTGTGTAATGTGTTTTGAAACCTGGAAGTCAGTATGCATGTGTTTTAAAACCTGGTAGTCAGTTATGCTTTTAAATTAATAATTTTCATAACTTAAAGAAAAGAAGTTTTTAGCTTCCTGTAAGGGAAAAAGAGAACATTCCTTGCATAAACTATTATGGTTTCAATTTTATTTAACTTGAGTGTAATCTCCCATAGTTAATTTATAAACTAAATTAACATATGTACAAAATCTTTACAGTAATGAAAATTGTAAGTGAAAATTGTAAGTTCACATTGGTGAAATTAGGCTAAAGGGAAAAGATTGTAGATATGCTCTCTTAAATAGAGAGTAAATTTCTTTCATTGGTAATTGTAATTTAGTAAGTTTATTTAAACATGAGGTGGCTAGTCAATGTGGTTATAGTCAATTATAAAGAGTTTGTAAAACATCTTCCAAACTGAAAATGTTTAAATAGTTCTAGTTGTAGAAGTTATTGTTAACTAAAGAAACTTAGATTGGTATTGGTAGCAGAAATAACTTCATGATAATAAACCTGTCTGAAGGCCACTGCAAAATACACATTTAAGTAAATGGTAATAAAAAGTTGTCTTGATTCTATTGGAAAAATTGTTTTCATTCTAACAATGAAAAATAATATTTTTCCTCTATTACTAAAGTAAAGCACCTACTGTTATCTTCATAGTAAAATTGTGTAAGTAAATAGTCATTTGATATATGTATTGCGTTAAGTTGTTTAAAATATATATAAAACAAGGAATAGACTTTAACATTGTCAAACTCTTGTGCATTCGAACCAGGCCTTGTATACATTACAGGTGGCCTCTCCATGTGAGTTATTGGCTAGGCTGGTCACTGACCCCTCAATTAAAAATATGTGCTATATCAGTCTCTGGTTCTGCTCCTGAAGTCGATGGAAACTATATTGCAGTTTCAAGCTCCTGCAGCCAATAATGACTCGGTACAAGTGTACAATGGATATCGCCTCCAGACTGGCACTGTTCCATGGTGCCAGAGAGCACTATGCACCAGGCTAGTAGAATACTGGAAAATCTCTGGAATACTGGAAGGATGCTGCAACTTGCTCACTGCGTTGAAGAACATGCTAAGTGGAGCCATGATACCAGGAGACTGTAAGTAAAACTTAAACACAATTGGCATTATGGCCTGCTCTCATGGAGAGATAACATGTAAAGTATTACAAACCTGAAACTCAAAACTAATAATGGCAACTCTGAATCCTTATGCATTAAGTAATACATTAGTTAATATTAAGTGCTGTACTTTTATCCTGTACTAAATATATGCCTAATAATTGTAATGTTATCTTTTCTATTTTGGATCAAGTGCAGAAGTATATTAGACATGTTAAATTCCTGGTAAAATCATTTTCTAAACAGTTAATAACATGTCTATAGAATAAGGTGGCAGTCTCAGCCAGTCTCAGTTAGCAAAAGTGAGGCTTGCTTGCTGATGGGTGAGTCACCTATTGAACAAGTCAAAATTGCTAGAAATTGTACAATGAAAACCAAGGTGTAAAAATCTTTATTCTGTAGTTCTGATCACTCCCACAGGTGAAAACTAAGAGTATTTCCAAATTAGTGTTCTAATCCTGAGTGAAGCCAGTTGCCCAAGGAGTGCCAGTTCACCAGGAGCATCTGACAGAGCGAATGAGTGTCAATCATTGAACAGCTTGGAATGTGTCTTCAGACAAAGCTAAGTGTCTGTTGCAATTTCTCTCTAAAGATGGATAACTTAAAAAAGAATATATATGCTGTTCCCACCAGCTTTTAAGGAATGCCATCTTTATAGGCATCTAATCTTGTCTATCTCTGTAATCCAATGTGTCCTCTTTTAAAAACGGGTATTCCAAATTTTTAATTAAGTTTGTTTCTTTCAGAGTGAACATCTTATTAACCATATGAAAACTTCATCCAACTTCGTACAGAATGCCAGATCCATCTTCCTCCAGTTAGAATAAATTAAAGAGTTTTTACACCTTATTAGGCAATGACTACAGCCCATGGCCAGCAGGAAGCAGTTACAGAAAAGAGATCGTCTCCCTTCAGCACCCCTTTTAAATTAAAGGTGTAAACTCTTTAAGAGTAAAATAAAAGTAATAGATGGATCTGGAACCTGACTGGAAATCCACGTGAGTGCCAGTGGCAACAGAATAACTGCAGGAGGCCCCTGCCCAAGATTCTGCTGTCCAGAATGAAAAGCTCTAAACTTCTAAAAACAGTCCTGATGCTGTACTAAAGACTGATAAATAATCAATCAAAACAACAAACAGCCATCCACCTCATAGCTCCAACAATAATTATGCCAAAGCTTAGCAAGTTAATCTTTGGCAGAAAGGGGGGAATGATGTGGGCTATGGGTGGAAGGCTCTTTGTCTCTTCAGAAATAACTAAGCTGTTTGACTTGTGTCTCTTCAGAAATAACTAAGTTGTTTGACTTGTGGGTGTGGAACGGTAAGAGGCTGCAGTCCTGCCCTTAGGGACGGTGACAGCAGGCTCCAGTCCCAGGAAATGTTTAACAAAGCAAGGGCTATAAACTTTAAGTATTTAGGGGAAATGCAAAAACCAAGGCTTATCTAAAATGTCTGGAGTCCTTGCTAAAAGCTTACCTAAGATGTGAAAGAGATATATGCTAATTGAAGCCTATTGAGAACTGAAACAAAGGGACCATTTGGCCTTCCCTCTCTGTATAAAAGACAGTTTGAAAATCTTGTTCGGGGCTCGGGATTCAAACAGAAAGCTCCCGAGTCCGGCCGGCCGTCAATAAACCATTTTTCCTTCTCAAAATCATTCCTGAGTCCTGGCCTCTCTATACTAAAATAATTGAACTTCTCTTAAATTCCACAACAGTATCAATATCACCATTACAACAGCCTAAATCCAGGCCACATTTACTCTGTTATAATAGCTTTAGCTATAAATTTATAAATATATATATAAAGGTACTTATACAATGATTTTAATTTTTAGTTACAGTGTTTAGTATGTTTTCATTTTAAGATGAATTGGATGTCTTTATTAAATAAGTTACAAGAATCTTATCAGTAACAACCCTGTGAAGCTTTCTTGCTTTTTTCTAGTAACGGAACAAATTTTATCTGCTAGCTATACATTCAATTCATGAGCAAGACAACATTGGCATTCAATGATATATTTTTAAGTTACATTTTACTGTGATTTTTTAGGCACAAGTAAACTGACAAAAGCCAAATACAGATTTCAAAACAGAAGAATTCTATATCTTTAGCATCTCTGGGGCATTGGGAGATAGGCTGATTAAATTTAGCTTGATGTTATCAAGCCAAATTGGTTTTTTTTTTTCCTTTCATAGTTTCACGAACTTTTTTGCTGATAGTTCTCAGTCAAACCATTAAAAGGGTTATCAAGTGATTAGAGGTTTATTGTTTCAGGCAATAGCCTTCCTTTTTTAGACAAAGGTAATTTACCATATGCACACGTAATTTTGGCCCTAGGGTAGGAATTTTTATTGCATTTATCCTGATCCTGCTAGATGTCCCCTTCACCTCCCCCATTTCAGGTAGATCAGCAATTAGATAAGAATGTGGCTTAAAAATAGAAGGTGTGGACTCACTGGAAAGGGGCAAGCCCTTCCCCCATTTTCCCAGCTCTCTGCATTTGTTATGCATCCTCCTAAAGAGAGGAGATAATGGCAGCGAGTTTCAGGCTGCTAAAATGGCTTGAAAAGAACCTTTTATGCTAGGTTCTTTCCTGGGGGACCCCTCCGGGGGACCCCCCCCCCCTTGCCCTGGCAGGGCTATGATTTAAGTTACTAGTTTTACCAGCTATCCTGACTGGGGCTAGTTTCAGTAAACTTGGGTGCATGGCGTGGACGTGGACAATCCCTGAGCCCTAGCAAATGGGATGGAACCAGAGATGAGAGAGCAGAGAATGCACAAATATTCAGACTCCACAGTTTTTCCTTATAAACTACAGTCATTTCACTCCTTTGCAAATGACAAGGGAAGATTCCAGCTTATCCAAGTTCACCACTTGACAGAATTACACAATTTAACACCAGAGCTAGACAGACACAAACAGAAGCACAATCTGACTCACAATTTCTATTTTCCAGACACGGCTGCCCCTGCAATCATTACAAACCTTAGGAAGAGAGAAAATTCAAAGCTTAAATCAAACAGGATTTCCTGCTTACATTTGCTGTCTACAAAGTGAATTCATCTGCAATTCAGCACCAAAACAAAAGATTCTGGCTAAACTTTCTCATTGTGTAACCTTACATCTAGATCAAATCTCACTGCAAAGATGATCCATTCTTCTGCAACCAAGATTTTCTAAATCCAGACCAATTTTCAGGATGTTAACTTAAACCTATTAACAAGCCTTCACTGCCTCAGTGGAGGCAAGATTAAAGCCAGATGCTAACACTCAGCCAAACCCAAACGCCGGGCTTTTTTCCTTTTGTTTCTTTCCTTTCAGACCTTGAAAGAATGGCTTCCCCCTGAATTTCTGGAGGTACTGGGGTTCTCTTGGAAGTTGATCAGACATCCTTTCCTAACAATTAAAGCTAGGATTTTCCTGACACTATGCTCCCCTGGGGGAGTCTTACCTTTTTCTGTGTTTGGAGTTTTTTTGTTCCCAGAATTTTTCCAGACCTTCCATTTCCCCTGATTTTCATCAGGAGGATTCTGGTGGAGCCCACAATTTTTCTGGACTAAACATAGTCCAGGGAGGGGCACCCAGATTTGGAGTTCACCTGAGTCCTCCCGGCTTCCTCGGGCATCTAGAAGAGGTAGTGAAATGCTACCCTCTCTGGCCTTCATTTGCAAATCCTGGATGAGCCCCCAAAATGTTGGAGAAGTCAAGAGAGGTTCAATTATTTGTGCATGGGAAGGCCAGGACTCAGTAATAATTTTTGGGAAGGAAAAAAGAATTTATTTACAACTGGCTGGGCTCGGGAGCTCTCTGTTCAAAACCCAAACCCCAAATAAGATTTTTGAGTTCTTTTTATACAGAGGAAGAGTTAAATGGTCCTTTGTTTTAGTGCTCGGTAAGTTTGAATTAACACATATCCCCCACATTCTAGGTACGCTTTTAGCACGAGCTTCATACATTCTAGGTAAGCTTTTAACACATTTGGTTTGCATTTTCCCTGAATATTTAAAGTTTATAGAATTTACATTGCTTAATTGTTTTTCGAGGACTGGAGTTGTTGCTATGGTTACCAAGGGCAGGGCTGCAGCTCTCACTGTTCAACACACACAGCTCGGGTTATCTACAAAGAGATGAACAGCCCTCACCCATAGCCTATATCAGTACTATGGTGATAGGCAGAATAATTACTGTCCCCTCTTTAAAGATGTCCATTTCCCAGTCCCCAGAATCTATGAATAGAATACCTTGCACCACAGAAGGGACTTTACAGCTGTGGATTAATTTAAGGAGCTTGAGATGGGGAGTTTATCCTGGATAATTTAGGTGGACCCAGTATAATCACAAGGGTCTGTCTGGTAAGTGAAAGAGGAAGGCAAGAAAGTCAGAGGCACAGAGATTTGAAGATGCTGCACTGCCAGCTTTGAAAATGGAGGGAGGGGCCACAAATGAAGGAATGCAGGGAGCCTCTAGAGGCTGGAAAAGACAAAGAAAGAATTGCCCCTTAGAGGCTCCAGAAGGGATGCAGCCTTGCTGACCCCTGGCTTTTAGCCTAGTGGGACCTACTTTGGACTTCTGACTTCCAGGACTGTCCAATAATAAATTTTGGACATGTAATTTGCTACAGCAGTCACTGTCAGATGTCCCTGTCAGACACAGCAAACTGGAGTATGGCTCTTCCACTCGAGCAACCCATAGCTAACCTTATAAAGATATAAAGATACACACTATTCATATTTCAGGCAAACAGTGGGCACAAATAAGTTGACTCAATCACCTGTGGCAAACTATATTATTTTTGTGGGTCTTTACCCCATCCATTCTTGCACTTAGTCTGGGGTGTCTTTTATGACCCTTGGTCCCAGAGGCATCTTCTGTGGTGAGGATCCTAATCTTTCCACAAATGGTAGTTACTAACATCCTAGGAACCAGTGCCCTTGGATTCTATCCCTGAAAAAATAGCCCCTTACCCAGCTAGATCAGGTTAGAATTACCAGAAAACCTCTGATTCTTTCCTTCCTATAAATGCCTTCCTTCAGACTCTCTCTGTTCCTTGAGTCTGCAACTGCAAGCAAGAAAATTCCATCCATCTGCCCAATGGAAACTATGCTCCCTCTCTATTAGAAGTGGAGTAGGCATCACCATCACAGAATCCTCAGGATTGAGGAACGGACGATGGACTAGACTGACAGTTGTTCTACTGTAGACTTGTGATCCTAGCAAAGGAAGAATTTTTATCATGGATGTGGAGGCCACTGGAGGTTCTGAAGGGAGGGAGAGGGAAATATAGGTATAATTTGTGGGCATTTTGGGGACTTGGGAATTATCCTGAATGACATGTAAATGACAGATACAGGTCATTGTATATCATATAATAAATTGCAAAAATGTGTGGGAGAGAGGTAAACTACAATGTAAACTATAATCATCTAGTGGAAATGCCCCAAGATGTGTTCATCAGTTGTGACAACTGTACCACACTAATGAAGGATGTTGCTGATGGGGGAAAATGTGGGAGGGCTACAGAGCACGGCATACAGGAATCGCCTATATTTTCTGTGTAACGTTTATGTAATCTAAGTTTCTTTTAAAAATAAAAAGCTTTCCTTCAGTTTCTTTCCCCTATGGCCACATTCCTTTTGTATTCCTGCTTATTTTACAATGCACACTTAAAAACATGATTCTGAGAGAGACTCCACAGTCTTCACTTGAGTGTGAAAAGGGTTCATGGCACAAAAATTGTTAAAAAACACTTGAGCCCAAGTTCTCTTAGTGACCCTAGCCCATTCACAACCAAGAAGTGGTAGAAAGAGGCCACAGTTCACGTTCTGGCTAAGCCTTTCCATGTGACATCGGGCAAATTACTCAACCCCGGGGAACCTCATTTTTTTCATTTGTGACCAATTTAGAGCATAAGGTAAATGAAGTAACAGAAAAGCCCATACATGCATACATAGCAGTTCTCAGTAAATCTTAGTTCCCTTTCAATTTTCTTTCCTCTGGTTCTATCTCCAGATAGAGTAACATTTCTATAAATCTGTTTCTTTGGGGAAATACTACAATTTCAATCACTTGCTTACTTGACATTTATGTCAGCCTGGGAAATCCCTGTCTCAAGATCTCTTTCAACAAGGAAGACAATAATATATCAGCATGCAAAGTGTCTTGCACTGGCAGATGGGTGACTATCTCTTCCCCAGCTGGGTGACCCAAGCCAGTAAACCGACCTCTTAGACAACTGTTTCCTTTTTAGCATCAAAGATCTTTCTTTTTAATTTTTTCTTTCATATAAATCAATGCTCTGGGAAAGACTGATTGCCAATCACATGTATTTATTATAGAATTTTAAAATCATCTCCTGATATTTAATAACCAACTGCAACTAAATCAGGTAATCAGTATGAGTTAATCAGTATTACCACACAGAATTAGTAACATTTCAGGCAAAAGCAAAGAAAGGCAGAAATCCCTTAACAAGTAAACAGAAAATTCCATTCCTCTTTTGTAACATTATAATAAGTAAGTCATAAACTCTTAGGAGCCACTTCCACCCTAACCCCATTAGAGCTTTCCAGATCCCTAAGAACCAAGATAACCTGCAGGATCAGATCATCCCTGAAACTCTTTCATCTCTAAATTCCATTAAAATTCACAAACCACCCCATGTGCATTTGGCCTAATCCACCTCTGAAATAATTTTAAATTGCCCCTCAATTTTTAATCATATTACCGCTGAGAGTTTTGTAATTTTCAAGGTTGTTTAGAAAAGTTAAAGACATTTTGTTCTCATGCATTGCGATTCAGCTGTAATTATGTTTGTTTTGCCTTTAGACCTTTAAGATGGGTGCTAAGCAGCAGAATGACCCTAATTACTGTACTTTGCATGGCTGTTTAGAGACCCACAGTACTAGTGTTGACTCATTGAGGAAATATTACACTTTAAAACTGTAATTTTAAAAGACTATTATCTTCTTTCAAGGTTTTTTCTTATTTTTAATGGATAGGGTAACTACAGATACACTCAATGTTTCCTTCCCCTCCATCCAAGCTTGCATTTGTGTTCAGAGAAAACCACTCTTTTGAAACAAGTGTGCTTTACTGTAGGTCATATTTTTGTAACAGAGAAACTATATATGGCATAGTTTGGAAATATCCATAAACAATATGTGGTATTTCTGTGTTTTAAATTTTAAACAAGTGGCATCATGCTTCTGCTTTATCTTTTTTTCAACATGCTTTTTTACACCCAACATTGTAATTTGGAGATTCATTCGTGTTGATACATGCTTATTCTAGTGCATTATATTCCACTACATGAATATATTATATAATATATTATTCATTCTTCTAATTGATGTTCCCAATATTTTACTACTACAGACAATATACCCTTGCAAAATTTCCAAATGCAAGCATGCTAAAAAATGTTTGGCTTATCCACCTGGAAGTGAAATCACTGGGACAGAGGGTATGCTCAATTCAAGCCCGAAAAATATTGCCAAATTATTCTCTAAGTAAGGTTTGGGTTTATTTTGCCAACAGCAGAGAATGAGAGTTACCTTGCCCCCCACTTCTCTCCAATGTTTATTAAAATTTTTAAATTTCTGCCAATCTGATGGGTATGAAATGCCATCTCATGGTTGCTTTAATTTGTATTTCCATGATGATTGCTGGGGTTGGCACACAACAAAAGAACTCTGGATTGGGTCTTAGCTTCAAAGTGATAGAAAACTTATCTAGATGCTATGAGTCTCAATTATTTTCATCTTCTGAAAATATGAATACTGATAATACCTCTCTCGTATGGTTTCTGTAGAAAAAAAAGTAGGAAGATTCTTATAAAACATCTTAGTAATTTAACCTGAATTATTTTATGTTGCAGAGCTTTTGGTAAAAATAAGGGTTATTTTGACAATGATGTACACAGAATCTTTTCTGGCTCTCATTCCTGCCCACTGTCAGGGACATAATACTTTTTTCATAGTCTCAGCCAGTATCCATGGATGACTCTTGTGCTCATGTGAACTCATTCTTTCCACTGTCCTCTTGTCTTCCCTCTTTTCCCTCTCCTTCCAACCCTATCAGTGAAGCCTAAGAAGCAATTTGTCTCCCATTACCCCTGATGCCAGCACCGTAGAGACTTTACATTCCCCTCGCAAAGACAATCTTGGCGGGCTGCCCCTTGGGTCCACCAATCAAGGCTGGGCAGTCCTGGATTCTGATATGGACTCAGTGAAAGCTCAGACCAAGAACCCCACTGTTTCAAATAAAAATAGCCTCATTGTTACCTTCAGTTCTGTCAGTTCATAGACGCAAGAGAAGGAAACATGTTTCTGTGGGTATGGCAACCCCTAGAAAGTTGCCAATGTATTGAGCATATTCTATTTGTTACAAAAAGCAGGTCAGGGCCCATTTCCTTAAGTGGCAATCAAAGGACTGGGGGTGCAATGGTGTGAGGAAGGATGAGTGGTCAGGTTGTTTTTTATGAATAAGCATTTCTCCTGCAAGTTTTCATAACTTAAATTAGCTATAATATTGATTGAATAATTAAGGAATGAAAGTTCCATTACTAGGGCAGCTATGGTAATCATGACCTTGAAAGCCTCTAGTCATATCCTTTTCTTTTGTGAAACAATAGCTTTTCTCATACGATTTTTAATACTCTGCAGTTTCTTAAGAAGACCATTATCATATTATAGCAGAGAATACTTATACTTTTGTGGAAATAAATAATATGAATATTATTTGAAAAGCCCTATTAATGTATCAGTCAATAAGAAAATAACTTTAAATTTCCATATAGTTCATATTTCATCTCCATTTATTTTATTTTTCAATAATATATCTAATGGTAGACTGTGATCTCAGGAAAAGTTATATTTAAGATTAACTTCAAAATCTTGATAGCAGTTAGAAAACAGAGGGAACTTCCATGTGGAATCTAAGCCCCCTCTTGATATAGATGTGGAGTGGACACAACCATTCCAAGGTCCACAGGATGGAGGAATAGAGTATGGATTAGAGTGGACTTACTGATATTCTATTCATGAACTATTGTGATTAGTAATTGAAGAAAATATGGCATTGGTGTGGAGAAAGTGGCCATGGTGGCTGCTGGGGTTAGGGAGTGAGAGAAAGAGATGTGATGTGGGGATGTTTTTGGGACTTGGAGTTGTCCTGGGTGGAGCTGCAGGGACAGTTACCGGACATTGTATGTCCTCCCATGGCCCACTGGGTGAACTGTGGGGAGTGTGGGCTATGATGTGGACCATTGACCATGAGGTACAGCAGTGCTCAGAGATGTATTCACCAAATGCAATGAATGTTTCATGATGATGGAGGAGGTTGTTGTTATGGGGGAAGGAGTGGGGTGAGGCGGGTAGGGGGTATATGGGGACCTCATTTTTTTAATGTAACATTAAAAAAATAAATTAAAAAAAATGTTAAAAAAATAACTTGCAAACACTGTTCATTCTCTGTTGGAATTTACCAAAGCAAAAAAGCCAGGCAGAACAATTATTTAAAAGTCCTCATTTTACATATTTTAATTGCAAGAAAAATGATACAAACATTGGGTCTAGAAGAGGATATGAATCCAAATTTCAGTATAAGAGCAAAATATAAACTGGGATCTATAATAACAATTGCCAATACAGATGATATGAATGCAAAATAAAAGAGGTACTTTGAGTCATTATTTGCTTTGCTTTTTTTTTTTTTTAAAGGTACCAGGGATTGAACCCAGGACCTCATCCCTGGGAAGCAGGCACTCAACCACTGAGCTATGTCTATGCCCCAATGAATTGTCTATTTGTTTGTTTTCTTTGTTTTTAGGAGGTGCCAGAGATCAAACCTAGGACCTCGTACATGGGAAGCAGGTGCTAAACCACTTGAGCTACATCCACTCCTTTGCTTTGCATTTTTACACATTATTTGAGGAATCAGGATAGCATAGTTTGTCACACATCATCTACATTGTTTCTAAACCCATAAAAATAAATGAGTTCTTAATCCTTTACTCATGTAACTTGCTAAGAGAAGGTTTTCTTTTCTCCTCTTCTGCTTTTTTTCTTTTTTTCATTTCTGAGCATTTAATAATTGATTCTGGAAGAGAGTTTGCTTTTTTCCCACATGCTCAGCAGAAGCCATCAGCCCTTGTCCTAATCAGTGGTACTCTCTGGTACACTTGCACTTTTTTGTGTACCCTATTGTCACAAGAGGGTTCTTTAAACATCTTTTGGCAGGAAAGGTCACTTCTGGTTTATATCCAGAGTAAAAACCAGATCCCTCAATACAGAGGATGCCCAGGATTTGCCATGTGGCTCCATAAAGTGTCCCCTCACTCATTCACAGAGAAGTGCATCAACAGACTTGACTTCATGAGGACCACGTAGAAGAGATTCTCAGAATCCCTGGGACAGTCTCCAATCCAAACCACCTTCTAGGGCTGGAAGGCTTTACATAGTATAACTTGTCTTTCTACTCCATGACACTATCTCCCAAGTTCACTAGTTCTTGGTAACTGCAGAACATGGTGTCAGCCCCTTCCCACCACCTTTAAATATACAAAATAAGAAGCGCATAATTATTTAAGTGCTTGATGTCCAATTTTTCAATCTAATGAATTAGCGATAGTTATCAAATAATATTTACTATATATTAAGGCTTAAAAGATATAGATTATCCATTGTCTTAATCCAATGCCTATAATTTCTTAATACTTAGAAAAATACTATCATAAAGAAATTCTACACTTTACATTTATTACCTTGGAATTCTTTAAACCACTAAGAGCTAGCATTAACAACAGGATAATTCCCATGCTTATTATCAAATTTGGAAATTGTAAATGCTTCTAGGCAGACAATCACTCATTTGTATAAAGTTCAACCAATTAATCATTTATCTTGAAAAGATCTGAAAAGATTGCTTTTTAGCAAAAGTAGAGCAAAAGGTAAAAAATTACAATGATTTCCACTTTTTCATAGCAAGAAGAAAATGGATGTTAGACAAAATAGGAATAAAAGAGTACAGGAGAGTGAAAGAGGGGAAAAAAGGATGGAGAGAAACAAAAGGATAAAAAGGAAAGAGTTAGATGTGAGGATAACATTTGAAAGTTTCTTAATTTGATGGAAACTTAGAAGATGAGATATTAATGTAGGAGTTAGACTCATTTATAATTTCCCTATGCATGGTTCTTCTGCCCCTTTTATTTTAACCTAAAATTAGCAGTATGCCCATTAAACAAATGTCCCAGGGACTTAAATCTTCAGTCTCTTCACATGCCAGCTAAGTCCGGAATCTCAGCAGAGTTGCACCCACACCTACTCTCCAGTTCATCAGACTTGCCCAGGACAACTAACAAAAGGATGATGATGATGGGCTTTGTCCATCCCCAAAAAACAGAGCATATTTACAACTGCAAGCAAGACAGTTCCATCCATCTGCCCCAGGGGATCTAAGCCCCCTTTTAATTGGAAGCAGAGTGGACATCACCATCCCCAAATCCTCAGGATAGAGGAATAAACAAACATAAGGGTGGAATGCAACTACAGACTAAAGTAGACTTATTACTATTTTAGCAATGGAAGATCTTGTAACACTGATTTAAAGACAGTGGTCACCAGAGTTTGAGGGGAGGGAGAGGAAGAAGAGATGTAACATGGAGCACCTTCCAGATATTAGAAGTGGTTGCATATTGCTATGATGGATTCAGGCCATTATACATTTTGTTAAAATCTGTAAAATTGTACAGTGCAAAATATACACCATAATGTAAACCACAGACCATTTTAGTAGCAAAGCTTCAGTATTTGTACATCAACTGTAACAAATGTACCACACTAATGAAAGATGCTATTAATAGGGGGAAATGTGGGGGGGGGGGGTGAGATGTTTGGGAATCCCCTATGTTTTTGCTATAATTTTTCTGTAATCTATCGTTTCTGGACCACCACTGATGGTGCTTCTGTAATCTAAAACTCCTTTAAAATAAAGTTTAAAACATTTTTTATAAAAGAAGATGAGGTATCAGTGAAAAGAGGATATGTTATTTTGAAGAAGACAGTGGCAAAATCTATTCACATGTTACAAACTAAAGCTAAACATATATTGATACAGACATAGACATAGAGAGACAGAGAGACAGAGAGTGAGAGAGAGATCTTATTACCCAGCAATTCTTACCCTGGGTATATGCACAAGAATACATGTACAAGAATGTTCACAGATACTTTGCCCACAATAACCAAAAATTGCGAACCATACAAATCAACAATAGACTAGATAATCCTATTATGATATATATATAATGGAATACTATACAGCAATGAAAAAGAATGAACTACTAATACACTCAACAACATGAATGTGTCTCACAGGTATAATGTTGAGACAAAAAAATTGGATGCAAAAGGGTGTCTGGTGTTTGGTTGTAGTTACACAAAATTCACAACAGACTAGTCTATGATAATAACAGTCATAATAGTGAGGGACTGTTTGGGGAGCAGGGGGCATGATGATACATCTGAGATACTGGACACATTCTATGTCCTGATCTGAGTGGAGGTTACGTTGGTGTAACCAAGGTAAAAAATTCATTTAGCTTTAATACACTAAAGGTTTGTGCAGTTTACTGCATGTGAGTTATACCTCAATACATAATAAAAATAAAAATACGTTATTTGGAGTGAGAAGGCTTCATCTGAAACTCTTTACTGTCATTTAATGAATCTGCAATTTTGGCCAAGAAATTAGAACATTTTGTGTTTTAGTGCATTCATCTGAAAATAGGAATTTAGTACCTACTTCACAGTGCTAAACCTATGTTATTTATTAATACTATTTGAAAAAATATATATATTTGAAGTAGAAGAAGTAATAAGAACTAGCGTAGAACTAGCATAGAGAAAAATAACATGGTGGATGTTAGATTACAACACTAGTTGACAGACTATTTAAGGGCAAATCAGCTTCTTTTTGTGAAAGGGAGACTCTGTGGAAGGGTTACTGTGGGAGCTGAGCAAGTTGGTCCTCAGTGGAACAAGATGGGTAACTTTGAATTGTGCAAATTAATGTGACTTTATCTCTGCAGGCTGATGCTAACAGCCTACATGTGGTTAGTTGTAGCTGTTCCCTCTCCACACATATTCCCCTCTGTGAATTCTCTAAAACTAAGCTTGCTTTGCCCAAGGCCTGTCCTCTCAGCCATTAATACCCAGCTCCTGGTGCACTGGGAAGACACCCTTCAGCTCATGCATTTTCACTTTGACTTGGAGTTCCTCCTCTTTTCTGGCAATGAGGGATTACCACTTATCTTAGTTTGCCAGTGCTGCTGTGACAAATACCACACACTGGGTTGGCCTAAGCAACAGGAATTTATCATCTCACAGTTTTGGAGGCCAGAAGTCCAAAATCAAGCTCTCCGCAGACCATGCTTTCTCCCACATCTGTAGTGAGACTCCTCTGCAGATTAGCTGGCCATAGTCTTTGGGGCTCTTCCATCCCATGGCGATCTGCCTCATTCTCCGCCTTCTTTCTTCTGGTGTCTACTGGCTACTGGCTTCTCTTTCCAAGTTTAATTTCCCTTCCTTCTAAGGACTTCAGCCATACTGTTTCAAGGCCCACCTCATTCAGTCTGGCCTCACCTTAACTAATAATAGCTTCTTCAAAGGTCCTGTTTACAAATGGGTTCACACCCGCATGCGAGGACTTGACCATGACCTTTGTGGGGAACGTGATTCAGTCCTCAACACCACCCTTCTATTTCTTTTGAGTTCAGCTATTCATCTCTCTAAATCATATTTTATTTGTCATTTCTAGATATTTGGTAGTAAGTTCTTCCATATTAGCTGAGTCTACCATCTTGCCTGAATTGCAATGTTTGCTCAAAGTATAACTCTTTTATTAAAGTATGTGCTTTACCACCACTTTACAACAAAGCACTCATTTCTCAAAGGAGGTATTTTAAAGAAAGGAGGTCGATAATAGCATTTGGTTTGCATCCTTAACATGTCGTTTGTCTAAACAGCCTGCATGTAGATTGCATCCAAAAGCTAACTTTGGTGATGTGTCAGTTCCAGTATGTCTTGACACCAGTTCTATTTCTGTCTCAACACACAGATATACCATTGTACCCTTTCCCAGGATAATGTGTGTACTTTGTAGGTAATCTCCAAGGTAACAGAGACTGAAGAGTTGTGTGTACTCAGAAATAAAAGAGCTTTGATTTGCTCTATTTGCCGCATGCCTCAGTCCCAAATCACATAATAATCAAATCTCTTTGCTTTAGTTTGTGACACAGATTATGAATGTGCCTCTCTGCTGCTACTTAGTAGAATTAAGGTGCAGCCTTTCTCATTTGTGAAGGTTTAGTAGAATCAATTAATAATGAATAAATAACAGCAGTTAAGCACAGTTAAATGAAATACAACTTTTTGGAGAAATTAAATCTAGTGTTAATTTAGTGATCAACAATTGCATTTGGAATTCTGTCTCTCAATATAAGTTAAGTTTCCAGTTACCCTTCACACCTAAACCAATTTGTGAGAGATAATGTTAGGCCATGAAATATGTAGTTCTCCTAGATATTACGTGTATTCTCTTTATCTTTTCTGATTCAGCAAGCCCTTTATAATGTATATTAACCGCCACATTCAATTCATTTATCTTTTATTCTTAGATTTATCCTGAATTTCTCATAATAAAATGAAACTTAATAAAAATCACAACATGACCAACATGCAAAAAAATAACATATATTGTTTCATAGAACTGGAGTGTTTACTTACGTTAAGATGTTATAATAAAATTCTATCAATACAATCCATTAGAGTGGTATAGTATCACATTTTCTCATCTATAATACTGAAAATATTTCTAGTCACTCTTTCTGAATACTTTTTGACTTTTATTATTCACTTTCCTTTTTTCACTGTCCCATATATAAATAGATATTAAGATATCATATGAACTATAAATGTTACTTGAAATATAATTGATTTGGTATAAAATAATTCAATGTCTTATGTATCAAATACAAATGTAGATTTGAAAAAGAAGGTAAATAATTATTGCAAGGAAAAAGTATAAAATACAATAATTGCCAAAAAGAATATGTAGTAGTTATAACCTCTATTGCAGTGGAGTATGTATTTTTATTTATAGTTTAGATAAAAGGAATTGGAAAGAACATGTAGCAATTCAACCCCACAGTACCTGAGGCCTTGGCACAGAATGAAGGTGGAAGGTGCAGTGTTTAGGGAAAGTTCTGGTCTTCCATGGGATACAGTCAAGGGACAGGATTTTCAGTGTTTCAGAAAAACTCTGCATCCTAGGTTGGCAGCTCATCCAATGTGGGAAGGGAGTAGTGCGCGGCAAGGCAGGGGCAAGGAAGCGTGTGTAAATTGAGGGGCTGAGGCAACATTTCAGTAGCTCATAGTCTGTGTGAGGCCTGTGGAATAGCCAAGAGGGAAATCCAAAGGCAGGGAGATGCAGAAGGGTGAGAGACGGGTGTATCTAAAGATCCCTGTGCTTGAGATGAACGGGGGCTGTGATGCAACTCTGCCACCTGAGGCAAAAACAGACAGAGTTCACAACGCTGCAAACTAGCACATGCTAATATGCTGGAAAGGGCCGATTTTCTTATCAAATAAATGCACTCAAGAGGCCATCACCAGAGCTATAAAAAAATGAGCCAAATCAACTGAAAGCTCACACGGAACAGACACCCCACTTCCTCCTTCACAATGCACACAGACCTGCCCCCAAAGAGAGTCTTGTGGAGATTTTGCACTTTAAACTGACCGAATATTTACCCTCTTCTCCGAGAGATAAAGGCTGTTCAAACCTGAAATGCAGACTGTTGGTGGAGCTAAGGTCTTTTTATTGATTAGATTCTTGCCTTTCACTGGGTTCAAACCCCTGTCTTAAAATTGCCAGGTTTAATGCTGGCTTCAGACAAAGTTTAGTTAAGTTATGGAAAAACAGGAAAAAAATACATTCTTTGATACATCTGGGCAAATTTGTTCTCGCATACTGTGTTTCCACGTCTCCCACCCATTTCTACGAGAAACGCAGGTAGCATTGAGGTGACACAGACCAAAGAAGACACACACTATTTGGACACTTTTCTGTGACTGTGTGCACACCCAGCAGTGCCCATCGTGGCTTCAGGAGGGAGCTCCTGCTCATGAAGGTCCAGGGCCGTCATTTGTAAATCACATCATCAGCACTTCTAGGAAAAATGGTCGCCTCTAGCATTTCCTAATGTTATAACGTTTGCTATTGCTCTAACTCTTCCTTCCTCATTGAGTCCCATTCTTCTTTCTTTTTCAAGGCCATGTCTACATTTGGGCCAAATCCCATAAGGTAAATTTAAAAAAAAAAAGTGCAAGCTAGAAATACCAAAATACCAGTCCTTGAAAAACGTGATCTGTCTTGTTGGAAAATCCTCCAATTCTACCAAAATTTAAACGAATCAATCTCCAAATCCTCCACCAACTTTAAGGTGTTTTTTTTTTAATTTTCCACATAAAATGAAAAAAGGTGCCACAATTTTGTACTGAGTCCCTACTTTCATAAAGCCGTGATACTCAGTAACAGCCCAGAACAGAATTACATACAAGTCAGTTCTCCTAATAATTTTTATTTATTGAAAATGATTTCTTCTGTAGGATATGTTTCAATTATCAGGATTCAATGTCACATATATGTAAATTTGTTGTATTCATACATAGCTGTGCGTGTAGCTATGGATATACACACACTCTCGCATTTTCATTGTTTTTGGTGGCTTATATAGTTCTTTTATCCAAATATTTTTGATGATTTGATGCAAGCCAACTTGTCCTTTTTGAAGAATGGACAGTGTCTCTGATGAGAAATATAAAGATCCAAAATGAGGAGTGTAGGTTTTAGAGACAAACAAGTCTGGGTTGAATTCTGGCTCCAGCTTGCGGTGTAAGCTGAATAAGTTACAAAATGTCTCTGAGACCCCTAATATCGGGATCTTTAAATTATGAGGGTGGCAGGGCATGATAATAAAAACATTAGCTCTCTAGCCCGGCTGTGAAGATTATACAAGGTGTGGTAATTAAAGTGCTTAATGTGATGCCAGGCATAAAATAAGTTCTCACTAAAAGTTATTCAAATTCCACAAACCATTAAAGTGATGTGATGAGCTTTCATTTCAGAATATCAATATCCGTGGTGAATAAATATTTGTTGAATGACTAAAATATTTCCTTCATGAACAGGGATATCTAGTTACAATGAAGTTTTCACTGCAGTTTACTGGGTATTATCTAAATTAAATGGAATTCAATAGCACAAAAGATAAGTGCTGAAACCAGTAGGAATTGAAATCTCTGGTTTCTCCTGGGAATACAAGATCCTGGCCCTGAAAAGTTGGATTAGACCAACCTTTAGTAGGTTAGTTACAAGTGATGTAATAAGATGTACTTCCCATAGAAGTACACAGCTAGCCTGAGCTGCATCCTGGAGCACCACTAAAATATAGACAGGGGAAGAAAAGGAGAAAGATATTCCAGGTCGAAGTAACAACATAAAGGCACGTAGTTATTAAACGGTTCTTGTCTCTCCGAAGATTTCTAATTATAGTAGACTATTTAGCAACCGATAGCTACTTGGAAAATCTGATATATGAGTTCTGAGTTAGATGGATGTTATGTTATTTAGTAATTAACTAGACTGTGGTGGTTAATTCCAGAGGGAATTCTAATTGAGAATCCATTTAAATGACTAGCTGTTAGAAGGTTAGAATGTAGCACAGAAATGACAGCATTCAGATCAATGCTTCCAAATGGAAGGCACTATTCTTAATTTCAGATTTGAATTGAGCATCTGTTTTTATTCCAGGACAAAATTCACGCTCAAGGAAAGCTGACTATAGTGTTGGAAAGGTGACTTTTTGTTGACATCGATCTGCCACGGGCCACAGCTACATAACCTGTGCATGAAGTATAAATTCTGGGAGTGGAGGTAAGGTTTCAGGTAAACTCCTGGAGTGCACATTTCATGCCCAGGTTTTTGAGAATTTCAGTTTTGGGTTTTTTTTCCTGTCCTATGTTTACTCGCACTCCCTGGTTTTACTGTGATGCCAGAGATACAGGTTCATTTGAGGACATGGGATGAAACTTTGCACAAACTACTCAGTTCATAGCCAGTTAAGGCCCCTGTGATCATCCAAATATTGTTGTTGAACTTCCTTTTTTTCTGTCCTCCTTTAGAATTCTCGATTTAGCCCATTCTTTACTCTTCCCTTATTCTGATTTCCTTTCTATATTCCACACTGACTACATCCTCCCAGGAAAGAGAGACCACAAGTGTTCCCAGTGCCTACCCCATGCCTGGGACATACTCGTTTAGGTTGTCAAATGAGCTAGTGAGTGGCTGTAATTACACCCTTCATAGCTGCACAGGAACACGTTAGCTTATAGGAGCAAAACCTAAGGACCTCATATACCCCCCACATCACAAGGCTGCATGGCAACCTCTTCTCCTATTTTACCACCTGCCTGGCAACTTGGTCCTTTTTCTATTTCCAGTTACCACTTTAAAAAATCACTCCCAACAGCCAGAACCTTGCCTCCTTTCTTGCCCTTCCTGCAAGGGCAGGCAGCAGGTAGTAGGTCCTGGGCTCCACTCCCCTGGCCCTCCTCACCTCCAGAGGTATAGTGCCTTCACAGAGCCCAGCAGCCTGGCTTTCCTAACAGAGCTTCCTGAGACCACCCACCACAGACCAAATGCCTCTCTGCACCCAGTTTTATCTCGTAGTTTCTCCCAGTGACTTTTCCCAAATGTTAGCTCTTTCTTGTCCTACTATGCCCCTTTCCCATTTGCCTTCAGGAGACAGCTTGATATTCACAAGGAAAACAGAGCATACCTCCCTGCCTAGAAACCCTCTGTCATTGCAAATATCGTTATGTTTTTCCTCTTGTCTTATAAATGCCTTTTTCTCTCTTCAGGGCCCATCCCATTCCTGGGGCTCCTGATCCCAAACCCTTCTGTTCACTCAGGTTGTTTGGTTTATTGATTATAACATCTTTCCTATAGCATTAATGTCTTCCATCCACTAAAGCATGCCTCTTTGAATATATGCACCTCCCATCCTTAAGGAAAAGCCTCCTTTGACTCCGTGTGTATCATCAAATACTAGACAAGCTTTCTGCTCCTCTCTCAACCATTATTTCAGTAAAATAAGCACCTATTCAGTCATCACTACTCATTTCTTTATGACTTAGTTTGGACTCTACCTACTTCATGGGAAAAGCTCAATCAAAGGATACTTACCAGGAATCTCTGTATTAAGAAATCCCCAGGATTTCTGGCAAAGAAATCTATGACATAGCTGATCCTGTCTTCCTTCTTAAGTCTTCTGAGATTACTTGTTTCCATTATACTCCATTTTTCTCCACTTTTTTCTTACATTCTTTAACCACTGATTCTCAGTCTGATAGCACTCACACCCTGGGCAAGAACCACTTAAATTCAAATTATCTGTTTGTCCTCTTCACTCTAGGGAAATACGTTTCTTTGGGATAGGGACTAGGGTTTGCTCATTTTCTTTTCTCCCTAGATTCAAGATCAGGTTTGGTGCATAAAAAATGTTTGATAATGTTAGCTAAACAAAATAGAACTGACAGGGTCTTCATATCTCCCAGCAAAGGTGCCCCTGGAACAGATCTGTGAGAACAGAGAGGAAGAAAATAGAGGAAAAGAATCCAACTTGCCTTTTTTTTTTAAGTTTTTTTTTTAACCCCCCCCCTCCCTTGCGGCTTGCATGCTGTCTGCTCTCTGTGTCCATTCGCTGTGCATTTCTTCTGTGTCTGCTTGTCTCTCTTTGTTGCATCATGTTGCCAGCTGTCCGCAGGTGCAGGCTGTCAGCTCTCCACAGGCACGGGCCACCAGCTGTCCATGGGCGCGGGCCAGCCTGCCTTCAGAAGGAGGCCCCGGGACGCAAACCCAGGGCCTCCCATATGGTAGATTGGAGCCCAATTGAATGGGCCACAGCCACCTTGTCTATTATCTCCAGGGAAAACTATTCCCTTGTCTCCTTCCAATATATACCTTCCAGGACTAATAAGGCTTTTCTCTGATAAGATTTGGGTGAGATGAGAAAATTCAACTTTCAGAAAATTATAGAGGTTTTACATGCTATGAAGAGATAACGATTTCATGAAAAGTTGATATTTTTCTAAAATTCTTACATTGAAACAAATTTGCTCACTAAAAATATTAGTTGAAAATATATATGAGATTTATAAGAATCAATAAAGTTGTCAGCTTCACAATAAATATGTAAAAATCTATAACTTTCTTTTAAACTGGTAACAAACAGAAAATACATTGAAACAAATAACTTCATTCCCAATTTCAATATAAAATACCTAGAAATAAAACTAACAATAAATATATAGGATTTTCAAAAAGATAACTACAATGCTTCACTGAGGCATATAAAAGGAGATTTGAATAAATGACTGTACCATTTTCCACTATGAGAAAAGGGATCCATTAAAAATGATGTCAATTCTTTTCCATGTGATTAATAAGTTTAGTACAATTTCATTCAAAATCCAAAGAAAACTTTTAAAAGACCTTCATAAAGTCATTTAAATGCTCATTTAGAAATGTAAATTGGCAAGAATAGGTATGTACATTTTAAAAGGGAAGAGTTTCTATAGAGATGTAACTATCTAAGATGCTTTAAAATGTATTATAGAGCTAAATTAATTAAAATATTATAGACATGAATGAAAGATTTATGGAATATAAAAATACCCTTAAAGCATAAACTAATATGTGTAAGACATGAGAAATAAAGGCACCATTTTAAATCAATAGAGAAAAAACATTGTTCATTGATCTGTTCAAGGACAATGGGTTATATTGGGGAGTACAGAGGAGTGGTAAAGTAAGCATCTGCTTCCAAATACAAAAGATATTCCAGACAGATGAGAGGAATAGAAGTTTATTTTTAAAAATGGAAGAGACTATATATTTAATTCTGGTTTTTCTCAGTTGGGCATGATTGTGTCCCCCTGGGGACATTTAGCAAAGTCTAGGGATATATTTTTTTCTTTTTATCTTTATTGAAGTATATCACACATACATAAGCATATATAAACAGTAAGTGTATAGTAATAAAACATATGTAACATAACACAGGGATCTCATACTTCACCCTACCATCAATACCTTGCATTGTTGTGAAACATTTTTAACTAATGATTAAAGAACACCCTCAAAATATTACTACTAACCAAAGTATCTTACATTTACTGTATTTTCCCCCAACCTATTATTATTATTATTATTACTATATCATTTATACATGAACATACATAAACAATAAGGGTATAGTAAAAGTTGTGAACTCACAAAGCAAACATAGATAACATCATACAGGTGTCCCATACATCAACCTACCACCAATACCTTGCATTGTTGTGCATTGTTGTTGTTCTTACAAACTATGAAAGAATATTGTCAAAATCTTACTACTAACTATAGTCCTTATCTTACATTTGGTGTATTTTCCCCCAAATCCACCATATTATTACTTTTTAAATGTATTTTTTGACAGAAGTTGTAAACTTACAAAACAATCATGCACATGTGCAGAATTCCATACAGCACCACTCTATTAATACACCACTCCATGTTAGAACATTTGTTACAGGTTATGAGAGAATATCATCAGACTATTACCAGGTCCATAGTGTACATTTGGCATACTTTTTCCATACTGTTGCATTATCAATACAGTACATTTTGGCATAGATGCATGAATATCACATTATTACTGTAAACCATGGTCCATAGGTCATGCCAGTTGTATTTTTCCCATGCTTTTCCATATTCCCACCACTATGCAATAGTGATGTGCATCTGCTCTAGCTCACAAAGGACACTTTTGCATTTGTATCATCAACCACAATTCTCATCCACCTCTGGGTTTACTGTGTTAGTCAGTCCCTAGATTATTCTCTAGCTTTTTTTCAGTTGGCATATACATCCCTAAACTACCTTTTTCAGCCACATTCCCCCTTATAAAACAGCTGTTACTCACCATAATATGTTACCCTCAACTCTATACATTTCCATATTTTTATAGTAAAGATAATTAAAACTTTTACATACATTAAATATCAGTAGCCCGTCTCAGTTCTTCTCTTATCTCCTTTAAGAATCCACCACCTACCACCAGGTCAGGAAGATATTTTCCTGTATTTTCTTCTAGAAGCTTTGGGTCAAAAGCCTAAATATAAAATAAAAAGCCTTATTTTGAGTTAATTTTTGTAAAAGATGTAAGATAAGGGTGCTCTTTCCTTCTTTTGACTCTGGATATCCAGTTCTCTCAGCACCATTTATTGAATGGACTGTTCTGCTCAAGCTGGGTGGGTTTGACAAGCTTGTCAAAAATCACTTGACCATAGATGTGAGAGTCTGTTTCTGAACCATCAGTTTGGTTCCATTGATCTATGTGTCTGTCTTTATGCCAGTACCAAGCTGATTATACCACTGTAGCTAGGTAACATGATTTACGGTCCAAAAGTGAGAAATCCTCCAACTTTGCTTTTCCCTTTTAAGATGTTTCTGGCTATTCAGAATCCCTTACCCCTCCAAATAAATTTGATAATCATGTTTGCCATTTATTTTTTTTTTAATGCTGGTGGTATGTTTATCAGGATTGCATTGAATCTATTTTGAATCTAATTTGAGCAGAACTGACATCTTAATGATATTTAGTCTTCCAAACCATGAGCATGAAATGTTCTTCCAATTATTTAGGTCTTTATTTCTTTCAGCAATGAGTTGCAGTTTTCTGAATACAAGTGCTTTACATCATTAAGGTTAAGTTTATTCCAAAATATTTGGGTTTTATCTGTCATTTATTTTCACCACTCTTTTGTCATTTTTAGTTACTTTTACTGTTGTAATTTTCATTTCTAAACTCTCTTCCAAGTCTCTCTCTTCTGTCTTTTCTTTTCAGACTGTTGCACAGCTTTTAGTATTTCCTATAAAGTCAGTCTCTTGGTTACAAACTCTCTCCATTTCTGTTTATCTGCTAATATTCTAAACTCACCCTCATTTTTGAAACACAATCTTGCAAGATATAAGATTCTTGCCTGGAAGTTTTTCTCTTGAAGTATCTTAAATATATCATACCACTGTCTTCTTGCCACCATTGTATCTGGTGAGAAATCAGCACTTAATCATACTTGGTATCCCTTATATGTTATTGCTTTTCTCTTGCTGCTCTCAGAATTCTCTATTTGTCTTTGGCATTTGACATTCTGATTAGTATGTGTCTCAGACTTGGTCTATTTGGACTTATTAGGATGGGAGTACATTGTGCTTCTTGGACATGGATATCTATGTCCTTCAATAGGTTTGGGAAATTTTCTACCATTATTTCTTTAAATATTCCTTCTGCCCCTTTTGCCTTCTCTTCTCTTTCTGGGACACCCATGATATCTATGTTTGTACATATCTTGTTGTCATTTAGTTTCCTGAGAACTTGTTCAATTTTTTGCTTCTTTTCTCCATCTGTTCTTTTGTGTTTGCTTTCAGAGGCCATTTCTTCAAGCTCACTGATCCTTCTTCTGCCTCCTCAAAACTGCTACTATATGATTCCAGTGTATTTTTTATTTCATTTATTGTGCCTTTCATTCCTATAAGATCTGCCATTTTTCTAGGTATGCTTTCAAATTCTTCTTTGTGCTCATACAATGTTTTCTTAATATTCTTAATCTCTTTAGCCATCTCATTGAATTTATTAAAGAGATTGTTTGAACATCTATGATTAGTTGACTCAACTCATTTATGGCCTCTGAAGGTTTATCTTGTGCCTTTAACTGGGTCGTATGCACCTGTTTCTTGGTGTGGATTGTATTTTTTGCTGGTGTCTTGGCATCTGGCTTATTAGATGTATTTATTCTGGGTGTAGTTTCTCTCTTTAACTTAGGGCTTTCTTGCCCTTTTCTCTCTTGCTGGTTGTGTAGTAGGAGCCATGGATGTAGTTGGTGTAGCAAGCTGTGGAGGCTCAAGCTGTCCTCATTGCCCCAGGGACCAATGAAACTTATACCAACTTTTCTCCTTTGCCAGGGGTAAGGACAGAGCCACAATCATGTGTAATAATCCAATTTGTGCAGGGCTACACTGCAGTCACCCAGAAAGACTTATGAAATGTCATGCCCCTTTTTCACCTCCCTGGGGTGGGGATGGAGCTGTAGGTGTGGGCAACAATCTCTGCCTTCTGGATCCAAAATGACCACAGTTGCCCTAGTTGACTTGTGACTTTTAAGTCTGTGCCAGCCAAATGTACCTGCAGTTAACTGGAGAGGCTGGTACCCAGAGAGGCTGCTGCAGGGTTCACCTAGGCTGAATCCTAGGCCAGGGTTATAGGCTCATCTCATGAAAGAAGCCAGTCCCTACTGTCACTGTGCTTTTCAGTCCGTCAGGCTTCCCCCTCATGCTGGGGGCAGAGAAAAATGGTGCCTACTTTAGCTGTTCTCAGGATTATACTTTAGCCTGCTGAATTTACTCATTAGTAGCTGAAATGGGTGCCCAACTGTCTCTTCCTCCCCCATTTTTGGGAAGTGGAGCCTTCAGTTCCAGCTGCAGGGTGGTTCCTGAGGTGGCTTGTGACTCCAGTGGAGGATGGGCACTGGCCTCTGCAGCGTGGAAGGCTCTACTTACAAATCTTCTCTGCAGATGTGCAGTATCCTCCTTCCATTCCTTCAAGGATGTTGCAGAATGCTCTTCTGCTCTCCTGGAGTCCCCAAACAGGTGCTTTAGATAGCTCTTGGTGATTATTAACTGCTCTGTAGCATGAGCTGACTCTAGGAGCTCTGTACTCTGCCACCCATTTGCTGGTTATTGTCTAGGGATATTTTTGTTGTTACAACTAGAGTGGAGTGTTATTGGCATTTAGTAGGTGGAAGCCAGGGATGTTAATAAACATCCTAAGAGGCACAGGAAAGCCCCTCACCATAAATAATTGTCCAGTTTAAAATCTCACTAATGCCAAAGTTGAGAAACCCTGACCTAATAATTGGTTTCAAAATGTCAAAAATAAATAGTGATTTACACTTCATAATATTAACATAATTAAAAATATTAGGAACAAAAATGGCAAATTGGTTTTAAAAAATTGTAAGAAATATGGCTTTTAGGGAGGCTTCCACCTTTAGAATTCCACCATTAGAATGAGAATGGGGTATATCAGTCAGGGTCTGATGAGGAGACAAAAACCACCCAGTGATTTGAAATGAATATGATTAATACAAAGCCTTATTAGTATAACAGAAGATTGGAGTGATGAAAGACTGGCCTATAAGAAGTAAAAATAGTCTAAAGAATATAGGTATAGCAGCTATAAGAAGCAGTCACTATCCCTAGATCTGAAATAGAGTACCCAAGAAAGAGGTCCCCGAAGGGGCTGATGCAAACTTTGAAGAGGTTGCACCATGACTAACTGGATGGTGAAGAAGTTGACATGGTTTGAAACTGGTGAAACCTTGCTAAAAATATGAGTTCTGGATTTAAGTTTTAGAGTCTAGAGACAAGCCAATCTTAGATTATAGTGTTAGCATTTCCTTTCCTTTTACAGAGACTGGAGAGACTGCATTCCTTGATGGTCCCTCTGTTGATATTTAAATCTATTCTGCTCTTTAATTCCTGGTTATAGTCCCTTATGAAGCTTGTGTAAATTATTGTGCTCTTGAATTATGTGAGATACTTCTGCATCCTTACAATCTATTGCGTTTTTTGCTTAAGGAGAAGAAGAGATAATGAAAATGAGCAAATTACATGAAAAAAAATTAAAAGAAAATCTCAAATGTCTAATAAGCATAAAACTCTTCAGCCTTCCCAATCTCAAAGTAATACCCTATAAGTATTACAGAAGGTTTTGAGAAGTTTTGCTGAGATATAATGCTGAGTTAGTCCTGGCTTCTAACACAGATCCCACCCAGTGGGGTGGCTTAAACCATGGAAATTGATTGGCTTATGGTTCTGAGGCTTTAGGTCCAAAATAAAGGTGACACTTTCTCCCTAAAGATCGTGTCATTATAGGGTTGGCTGCTGGAGACCCTTAGTCCTTGGCTTTTCTGTCACATGACAATGCACATGGCAGCACCTTCTTTCTCTTCTTCTGGGTTCTGTTGACTGCTTCTGGCTGCTGCTTGTGCCTTCTCTGTGTCTGTGTCTGAGGACTCCAGTATTCTGGATTAAAGCCCGACCTCATTCAGTTGGACCACACCTTAACTGAAGTAACATCTTGAAGAGATCTTATTTACAATGGGCGCACACCCACCAGAGTGAGGACAAAGACCAAGAACATGCCCAACTGGGGTACACGATTCAATCCACCACAAAGGTTCTCTCTCACTTTTTTTAGTGCCTTTCATGTATCTTTTATAGATCATGATTTCAGTGGAGATTTGATATTAGATAAAATACTGTCATATATTAACTTTAAGTCCATTATGAAAAGGAGTATGAAAATAATGGCAAGCATTTAACGTGAAGTCACTAAGGACCATAAAAGTTGGAAAAATGCAAAATAAATACCTTGTCTGCCTGAATTAATTGATCTAATCAAGAAGCACATTGCTCTTGATGCCATGATTACTTTAATGTTCCCGGGGGGGGGGGAGTTGAAGCCTTTGTTTGCTCTTCTGCTAAATGCTATCACTGAATTTATTATCATAGATCTGATACATTTTCAAAACACTGCATTAAAATTAACTAAAAACTGTAACCAGGGAATTGAAAAATGAAGACCAAATATTCAGCATACCAAAGAGTTTTCATAATCTAAATATGAGTAGGCAACTCTCATAAATGATAGTAACTAAAATTTTTGAGAACTTACTAGATGCCAGACATAACGACTAGTGTTATTAGCTCATTTCATCAACTTATATGGTGGTTGCTATTATTATTGCCATTTTACAGGCATGAAAAATAAACTGAAAGAGGTGAAATAACTTGCTCCAGGTCACACACCTAGAAAGTGATAGTACTTAGATTCAAACTCTGAAATATCAGACCACAAAACCCATGCTTACTAGATGAACTATGTTTATACTCAGTAATTTTATTTTATTTTATTTTATTTTATTTTATTTTTTTTTTATAGTTAAATACTTTTTAATCATTCAGTCTGAAAGTACCTCTCAAATGTCTTAACTCTGTTCTTAGGAATTCCAAGGAATTCAGATGAAAATATAACATGCCCTAGTAAACTTTCAGAGAGGCAATAAACTCTTTTGTGTCATGGACCTCTTTAAGAGCTTTTTTTTTTTTTTTTTTTTTTTTTTTTTAATTTTTTTTTTTTTATTGACTTTGTAATAATATTACATTAAAAATATATTTTAAGTGATATGGTTTTATTGTGATTTTAAAAGTAAAACTTGTGGAAAAAAATAACGTTTATAAAGTACAATGTGAAAAGAAAAAAAACACATTAAATCTCCATACTCAGAGAAAACCATAATTTACATATTGTCATATTTCTTTCTAGCATTTTTATGTGCATATATATGCTTTTTCCCCTAAATTGAGATCATACTACATATTTTAAAATATGTTTTGTTTTCCCTTACAATATGTCAAAAGAAATTTTTCATGTTGTTAAATTTATCCTAAATAACATGTTCTAATAGTTACAAAGTATTTAATCATGCAGTTATGCAATGATTTTGTGATTGCTTCAGTACTGTTAAGCATTCAGGTTTTTAATCAATTTTTCAATTTTATAGATATTTATTCATACATATAATGTTATTTGTGGGTACAATTATTTATAGACTTCCTCTTTATAAATTCTTAGAAATAAGATTGCTTAGGAAGAAATTGTGAAACATTGCTCTCCAGAAAAATTGCAGCCTTTCTGGAAGTTTGCAAGAAGGCACATTTTCTTGTCCTCTTGACTGTAATAACCTCTGATTATTATTTAACTTTAATATTTATAAGGCAAATAGAATATTTTTGCCTTCTAATTTCTTTTCTTATTTTCTATGTCATGCTTCTTTCTTTCGAAGTATCTTAAACAGGTCCTAGTTGGTTTCAAGCAAAAACAGAAATCATTAGTATACTGGGTAGCTTGCAACATTGAATAGGCAATTGAACAATTTGGTCTCACTTGGAACAGAGTAATTCTAGACATATAGGAAGTATGAATAAATGGAGAGCTTCTTCAAGTTTTGCTATAGGAACATCTCAGGCTAGACTCTTTTCTGGAAAGAGCATTGATTGCCTAGCTTGTGTGGAGAATGGCACAGTTCTGCCAAGACCTGGTGAAGTACAGGAGGAATGTTTCCCCAAAAGGAAACAATAGATGGAAGAAAGGATGATACCCAGACAAAAACAACAGACATCAATTTTCCTAACGAAGGAATATATATCCCATATATTTGTTGGCCAAAAACTTCTTTGCTGAATTGCTTCTTCTCATACCCTTGACTTTCTCAATTCCTATGTTTGTCCTTTCCATATGGAGTTATAATATATCTTTATTAGGAACATAGTTTCAAATTATTTATAAATCTTTTTCTTCCTAGTTTGATTTTGCATTAAGTTTTGGGTGTAATATAGGAAGTGCTTATTTTCAAAAGTTTTGTATTTTTATGTGGTCAAGTAGGTTAGTCTTTCACTTTACCATTTCTGTATATATTATTGTGTTTAGAATGTGAATGTGGCCTAAAAATTTATTTCAGTTATCATAGCTACTATCTTTGGTGCATTGTATTATTATTTACATGTGATTTTTTTGAGCTTCATGACTTATGTTTTATTCTTTTTTTCCTGTTTTACTCTGTATACAATGTTTTGTTTTGTTTTTTATTCATTTTTCCTGTTTGTCTTTCCCCTATCTTACATTCCCATTTCACCAGGGGGCCTCTTACCAATTCCCCTATTCATATGTTGCCACTTCACATCCAAATGACAATAATCAGAACTTGTATTTCCATAGTTCGATTTTTAGTCATTAGCTTGGTATCTTGACAGATTCCTCAAATCCTCTGAGTCTAGGAGATAACCTATCAACCCTAAATTCTATAGAAATTCCAGGACTGTCCTTGCTACTGATGCCTATTAGACAGTTTTCGTTCTGTTCTCTTCCCATGAGGATTCAACGCCCTACCCCCCAGCCCTGCTGTTTGCCAGGGGGTGAGTGACAATAGTGAAGCAGTCCAAACACTGCAGAAATGTTCCCTTCTGAAAGCAACATGAATAAGAATCAATTCAAGTGACTGGCAGAGAGCAGCATGCCATAACTACTTAACTGTATGAATATGAATTAAATTTTGAATAATTAAAAACATTAAATGTGCTGAACTGAGTCTTAGAAAGCACTTTTTTTCACCTCTTACTAAGGTAATCTTTAAAGACATTAATACTAGGGTAGAAAAAATGTTTTACCCAACCTCTCATGTTCCCATCCTCCTGTTTTACTAACTAGCAGCATTTTAAGAGCATTTCTTAAAAGATGTTAGCATGTCCAACCCCAAATACTGATGAGGATGTGGACAACAGGAACTACCATTCATTGCTGGTTCTCATGTCACTTTGGAAGACAGTCTGGAAGTTTCTTACAAAGCTTCCCACATGATCCAGCAATTGCACTCTTAGATATTTAACCAAATTAGTTGAAAATTTACATCTACACAAAAAGCTGAGTGGGAATTTTTACAACTTTATGCATAATTACTCCAAATTGGAAGCAACCAAAATGTGCTTCAGTATGTGAAGGGGTAGACAAATTGTGGTACATCCATACAATGGAGTTTATTCAGTTGTAAGAAGAAATAAACATGATTTCACTTACATGAAACAGCTAGAATATATAAATGCATAGAGACAGAAAGTAGAGTATAGATTACTAAGTGCAGGAGTAGGGGAGAGTTTCTGTTTGGGGTGGTGGGAAAGGTCTGGTAATGAATGGTGGTGAGGGTAGCACAACATTGTAAATATGATTACTCCTACTCAAGGGTATGTTTAGGAGTAGTTGAGATGGAAAACATAGATTATGTTGTGTATATGTTTCTACAAAAAAGAAGCAACATAAAGGTAATGACAATTAAATGTAATAAATAATCCTGGACTGGGTCTATTAATGGAGGAGAAAAGACCCAAAAGGATGCTATTGGGACATATGAAAAAATTAGGATATAGACGGAAAGCTTTTTATCAATGTTGAAGTTATTGAACTTGATAGTCATACTTAATAAGGCTGCATAATTGAATATCCTTGTTCTTAGGAAATGTACTTGGAGATATTATGTGCTCATGGAGCATGATGTATGCAGCCTATTCTCAAGTGTTTAGAAAACTGATAATGATAGATAGATAGATAGATAGATAGATAGATAGATAGATAGATAGATAGATAGACAGACTTATAAATCTTGTATTTTTTTTCCAATTGTCCTATAAATTTGAAATCATTTGAAATAAAAAATCTAAGAATAAAAAAAAGAAAAAGGAAATGAGCTATTAAGTCAGGAAAAGACATGGAGCAACCTTAACTATATATTGCTAAGTAAAAGAAGCCAATCTGAAAAAGCTACATATTATATAATTCCAACTATATGACATTCTGGAAAAGGTAAAACAATAAGACAGTAAAGACATCAGTGATAGCCAGGGTTTCATGGGGAGGAGAGGAGGGATGGACAGGTGGAGCCCAGAATGTTTGCAGGGCAGTGAAACTATTCTCCTTGATATCATAACGGTGTATACACACAACAATGTGCACTTGTCAAAATCCTTGGACCAGTACAACACAAAGAGGGAACCCTTTTGTCAACTGTGGACGTAGTTAATAATGATGTACCTGTAGTGTTCCATCCATTGTAACAAAGGCACCCCACTAATGCAAATGTTAACAACAGGAGAAACTCTGTAATGGGAAAAGGGAAGGGGCATATGGAAATGCTGTATCTTTTACCCAATTTTTTTTGTAAACTTAAATCTCCTCTAAAAAATAAAGTCTATTTAAAAAGATATTAGCATGTCAAAATAGAAAAAGTGACATTTAACATTGCCCTGAGAAGTGTTTATTACAGTATACCTCTAAAAGACCTTGGTGACTGCGTATCAAGCTTAGGGCATCAGTATAACTCCTCTCATTCACTCATCAATTTCTGTTCAAAATTGCACAGGACAAAAATAAACTGGACATCTATGTATCTGGAGAAATGGTGATGCTCGAACAATATAAGAGAACGTAATGGAAATATCAACAACCAAACTGGGTTCAAATCTCCTTGGCTATGCCACTTTCTAGTAATTTTTCTTAGACATGTGAAAATCGTGACTCTAATTTTGCTTACCTAAAATGAAAATGAATAATACTTATTTCTTAAGGTTTTGTAGAAATTAATGAGATTTTGTATTTTTCTTCTCAATACATTACCTTTATTTTGATATTTAGTAAATGTAATTCTTCCCCATCTAAAAATATTAGATTTCCAGAATTCATCTGGTTCATTGTGAACTTCTAGCTAACCATGCCAAAAGATTAAGACCAAAATTTTTGAACAATTTTATTATTTTTTAATCTAGAGATTTTTGCAACGTTCAGAGTGTGAATTGTCAAATCAAACCTGATAGAACAGGCAAGGATGCTGAGAATGAAGGTCTGATATCCAGCTGAGAGATTTTATATCTAACAAAGTCAGAATCAGGTTCCAAACCAGGCAGAAGGGGGCAGCCAAAGTATGGTTTTCACACAGCAGATAGAGGAGAATGTTTCAGGTCTGGTTCTAAGGAAAAAGCCATTCACTGTAGTCTCTGCTCTATTAAAAAATAAAAATAAAATAAAAAGAACCTGAGATTTATATCGGTATTTCGGAAGATCTGCAACATTTAATATTGTGGTTTTAAAGAGGCCACAGCAACATTTAAACAAAAAGATTTGTAAGATGCATATTAAATTTTTAGAACCAAACACAAAATTTTGTGTATATTATAGTTCCAATTATATAATACATTGATTTATGAGGATAAGGAGTGAACAGGACCAGAAAAAATGAAACAGCCAGTACGTGAAGATGGGAGGATTGCTCTCTTTTCTCTTTTTCAATTTCCTTTATGTTATAAAATTGTGCAATAAATAAAAAGTGAAGAAATAAGAGCCTGTGGGGATGAAAGGAAGCTGATCAAGATCAAAGTTTGTCAGAAAGTTACCAGGCTCAGCAAGAATACTGGGTGAAGATGGAGTCTCCTGGAATGACACACTGGCTTATTTACTGAGCTGACCTTCCTTACCCTGGTGGCTTCAAGGGCAGTGCAATATGCCAGAACTGGAAGAAGAAAGTTCTGTGGCAGGTGGAGGGCAAGGAGAGAATCTTGCCAGAGATAAACTTATAATGGTAGTATTTGGTAAGAACCTTTTGGAAATCAGAAGTGGGAGGTCCATTGCTGACCAAGATTTTGCCCTTATTAAACTTATCCAGCTATTGTTCAAACTTGTTATTTCTTTTTTTTTAAAGATTTATTTCTCTCCCCTTCCCTGCCCGTGCCTCCCAGTTGTCTGCTCTCTGTGTCCATTTGTTGTGTGTTCTTCTGTGTCCACTTGTATTCTTGTCAGCGACACCGGGAATCTGCGTCTCTTTTTGCTGCATCATCTTGCTGTGCCAGCTCTCCGTGTGTACAATGCCACTCCTGGGCAGGCAGCGCTTTTTTCACACTGGCCAGCTCTCCTTATGGTGCACACTCCTTGTGCATGGGGCTCTTCTACGTGGGGGACACCCCTGCATGGCTTGACACTCCTTGTGTGCATCAGCACTGCGTGTGGGCCAGCTCATCACATGGGTCAGGAGGCCCTGGGTTTGAACCCTGGACCTCCCATGTGGTAGGCAGACACTCTATCCGTTGAGCCAAATCCACTTTCCAAACTTGTTATTTCATCATCTCACATACCCCTATTACCAGCAGAAGGCACAGCCAGCCATCGCTATTACCGAAGCTGCTGTAGGAAAGGAAAAGAAGACTTCTCTGTCACAGGTCCAATAGCACACAACTTCACAGGTCTTTGTAAGTTCCTCCAGCTTTGCCTAATAGTCAGGGAGTTTTCCATTTTCACTTTACTTAATATTTAACTTGTTCAGTTACCCATTCTTGTTTCCAGACTTTTCCCCATATCTGCATTATTTCCCATTATTATTCAGAAAAATGTACACCAATTGCTGCTTCAGCAAACAAACTTGCATATACACAGGCATCAATCACTTCATTCAGGAGGGCTCTCCAGTTACCAAATCTACTCTCCTAGGAAGCCAGTGGAAGATTGAGCAACATATTATTTTTTCTTCTTTTCTCTTTGGCATTAGAAACTTTTTATATGTACTTATAATCAATTACTATGAAGTTTTTCATTTTTAATTTCCAATATGTATTAGAGATGGAAAACTTAATTAGAAGACATTGCATTTAATAAATGTAATGTTATCCTTCCAATTTTATTTTGGAACTGAAACTGTGGAAGAATTTAGAAGTTGAGAAACCTGATGTAGCTTGATTTTAAAAACAAATACCTGTGCTATTTCCAAAGGCATTTGCTTCATATAGAACGTGGCACAATGGTCAAAAAAAGAAATTGCATTAATCAAGAAGGGCACCTTGGTAAATTAAAGAAAAATTTAAGCAGAGAAAACTGTCATTTGCGCATTTCTAATGAATTTAAGCATTTTGCAAAGAAAACATTGGTAGTTCTAGCATTTGATTGTTTACCAATGAATCTGAACCCTGGTGAAAGAGTTATTGCTTCTGAGCATCCTGAAATTTATTTTTCATGGCCCAAATTCTGTAGCCTACAAAATGAGAAGGAAAGTACAACTTTTCCCATGAAGGATGGTCACAGTTTCTTATAATTGAGGAGCTTTCTGACAACGAGTGTTGCATAAATAATTTAACTCCATATTCACCTTCAGGGTGAGGACTAAAGTGGGCTTTTTTAGTTCCCCTAATAAACTATTTTTGGGTAAAGGAGGGACTAACAACTCCTAAATTTCATAGGCGTAATTGAATTAAGATTTATTTATTGCTCACATCACAGTCTAGTGCAGGTCAGATAGAAAGTTCTGCTCTCTGGTCATCAAGTGCCCAGGCTTGTGGGTGCCCTGGGTGCCCCCTCTTCCCTGGGCTTGATGTATCCAGCAGGGAGAGGAAGAGGAATATTTGAAAACCTCTAAAGTAACCAAAATCAAACCCAAAGAAGTCCACATTAATCAAGGTGTAGAGAAGAAGAGATATGGTTAAAACCTGAGCTCTGCCCAAACCCTGTTTCAATCCTGACCAAGAACAAGTATTTGGTTATATCAGTCCCGTCAATAATCGGGCACTGAGAGGTAAAGGTTAATAGGATATTGGGGGTTGAATCACGCCTCCTACAAAGGTCATGTTCAAGTCTTACTCTGTGTTCCTGTAGGTGTGAACCCATTGGTAAAAGGACCTTTGAAGGTGTTATTAGATAAGCATGGCCAAATTGAATCAGGACAGGTCTTAATACATTCGACTATAGTCCTAATGAGGCACAGACAAGTCAGCAGAAGCCAGAACTCAGGAGAAGCCAGAAGTGAGCAGAAGTCCAAGGTGCAGACAGCAGGTGAGACAGTTATGTGGCAGAGGATTTCCAGAGCACTACACACTCTGGGAGAAAGCACGCCTTGCCAATATCTTAATGTTGGGCTTCTAGCCTCCAAAACCATGAGAAAATCAATTTGTGTTGGCTTAATTCAACCTATAGTGTGGTAATTGTCATAGAAGCACTGGCAAACTCAGACACAGGGGCCCCTGATTCTCCCCAACCCTCCTCTGGGATGCCCAAGGCATTATTTCCCTGCCCCAACATCCTTGTAAATACTCTAATGGGATTTGCTAGTAAGAAGATAATGACCCATGATGATGAAAGAGGTTGTTGATGTCGGAGGAGTAGGATGAGGGGGGTGGGGGATATATGGGCACCTCTTATATTTTTTGAATGTAACATATAAAAAAAAAATAAAGAGAAAAAAAAAAAAAGAAGATAAGTTCTTACCTAAGCAGGTTTTACAGGGTATACCTGAACTGTATGACCATCTTATTTCAAGCAGCGGGATAGATAGTGCAATTTTTTCACCTAGGCTCTCTACTGACCTCACTAATAGAACCAGTAGAATACAAACTAAACTCACTAATAGAATACAAACTAAGAGGCCCCAAACTTGACTGGTTTCCTTCGGGCCAACCTGTACCACATACTATTGATGCTTACCACTATGAATCAGAACACTTCTTGATGTGGGAAAATGGGAAGAGGGATTTTAAAGAGTCTTGCCTGGTGGATTCAAAGCCTCACATGGAGTTTGTGGTTGCTTTGTTCTTATGTCTTTTGCTAACAATTAGTAAATTTTGATGTCAGTACCATCTATGATTTACATGAATCTGGTTTGACTCTTTGACCTTTTTTTACTGCCAGCAATAAAAACAAATTTGATTACAAAGTACAAAGGATGAGTCTCTTAAATTATAAAAAGAATACACTTGGTACTTAAAATGGTATAATCCTCCTAATTTTCCCCAACAGAGTTATAAAATGAGGTGCCATGCTTTCTACCATTTCATTAGGGAAACAACACATTCACAGTGTAAAAAACAAATAACAAGACTTGTAATCATTGTAAGTCTTTACATTCTTGAACTGCATCAATCTATGCAGCAGCCACTAGTGACTATGGAGATCTTGAAATGGGACTAGTCTGTAATGAGAGATGTTATAACTATAAAATAAGTACAAGGTTTTAAAGACATTTTTATATTGATCAATTATTGAAATGGGCTAAATAAAATGTATTATTAAAACTAATTTACCTGTTGTTTTACTTTTTTAATGACTCAGTAGGAAATTGAACTTATATATAAGGTTTACATTATAAACGAAATTGTTCAAATTTAAAAGCCTTATTGTTTTCACCAGGTTAGCACCATAAAGTGCAATTTACATAAAAAGTCAAACTTCTGAATTATGCACATAAACTCCTCACTAAAGTAGCACTTGTCTTTTTTTTTAATCCATGGGAAAATTAGTACAGTATAATGATTGTGACAAATTGATTCATATACCCCAACAAAAGATAGGTTCTCAGTCTTAATCCTCATCCTTGTGGGATGAACCCACATTTAAGTAGAATGTTTTAGAGATGTTATTATTAGTGAAGTTCTGGTCAAGTTGAATCAGGGTTGGTCTTAATTTGTATTCCTCGAGGCCTTAGAGAGAGAGAAAATTCAGATGCAGAGAAAAGTATAGGAGAAAACCATGTGACAAGGGTAGAGATGCAAGTCAAAGAACTCCAAAGATTCCAAACAGTCAGCACTAGAACCCTCATGACGCCAGGAGAAAGCCAGGCCTTGCCAGCATCTTGATTTTGGACTTCTGGCCTTCTGACCTGTAAACCAATAAATTCCTATTGTAGAAAAACAGTGGTTGGTACTTGTCATAGCAGCTCTGGCAAAATAAGACAGTGGTTAAGAGTTTATTCTCTGGCATGAGGTGGCTTGAGTTCATCATTCAGCTGTACCACTTAATAGCTGTATTACGTTGTGTAAGTTCCTTAAATCTTCTGGACTTCAGGTTCCTCACTGGGTAATAATAGTACCTACATCACTGTGTTCCAGTGACAGGCAGAGAATAAGTGCTCAATAAATATTACACATTATTATTATACCACAACACAGCCTCTGTAAATCTTCACACATGATTAATCTACAAAAGATTAGTTAACCTATTAAATAGTGTCTGTGCCATATACAACAGCCACTTGATGAATGAGACACAGACCTTGACAAAATAGATGCTATCTCACTACAATTTATAGTAGAAAACAACCTACATAACCATAATAGGAAAATGTCACGTATAGTGTAGTGGATTAAGATTCAGTCGTTAACATCAACAATACAAATTCTTTGAATTATCACATTTATGGAAAATTGGTCTTGAAGTGTGACCCCCAAATTCCTTAATCATTTTGGACTCACTTTCTTCATCTGCAAAATATAAGAATAATACAAGAACAGGTTTCAATAAATTTTAAAAGACTGAAATTATGCAAAGCACTTTCTCTGATCTTAATGAAATGAAGCTGGAAATCAATAATGGATAGAAAAAGGGAAAATTCACAAATATAGAGAGATTAAACAATACATTCTTAAATAATCAATGGGTCAAAGAAGAAATTGCAAGAAAAATCAGTAAATATCTTGGGACAAATGAAAACAAGAACACAACATATTAAAACCTATCGAACACAGCAAAAGCATTGCTGGAGGGAAATTTATTGTCCTCAATGCTTACATTAAAAAAGAAGAAAGCTAAAATTGAAAACCTAACTGTACACCTGCAGGAAATGGAAAAAGACCAGGGAACATGCCAAACAGAGCAAAAAGAAAGAAATAATAAACATCAGAACAGAAATAAATGAAATTGAGAACAAAAAATAATAAAGAGACTTAACAAAAACAGCAAAGAACAAAAAAGCAAGAAAGAGAATTAATGAAAACAGTCAACAAACCCTTAGCTAGACTGACAAAGAAAAAAAGAGAGAAGAGCAAATAAATAAAACAAAATGAGAAGGAGGACAGTACCACTGACCCCACAGAAATAAAATTGATCATAAGAGAATACTATGAACAAGTGTATGCCAACAAACTAGACAAAGTAGTCAAAATGGACAAATTCCTAGAAACACACGAATAACCAACACTGACTCTGGAAGAAATAGAAGACCTCAATGGAGCAATCACAAGTAAAGAGATTGAAAGTGTCATCAAAAACCTCCCAAAGGGAAGCAGATGTAGCTCAGTGGTTGAGCACCTGCTTCCCATGTACAAGGTTCTGTGTTCAATCCCCAGTACCTAAAAAGAAAAAAAAAAAAATCCCCAAAAAGAAAAGCCCAGGACCAGATGGCTTCATAGGTGAATTGGATCAATCATTCAAAGGTGATCTAATACCAATCTTGCTCTAAAAGCTCTTCCAAAATACTAAACAGGAAAGAATGCTACCAAAACTCATTCTATGGAGCCAACATCACCCTAATACCAAAACCAGATAAATATACTATGAAAAAAGAAAACTACAGACCAATATCTCTAATGAATATAGACACAAAAATCCTCAGTAAAATACTTGCAAACCAAATCCAAAAGCACATTAAAAGAATTATCCATGAAGATCAAGTGGGTTTTATCCCAGCTATGCAAAAGTGGCTCAACACAAGAAAATCAATTCATGTAATAAACCACATTAATCAATTGAAAAAGAAAAATCACATGGTCCTCTAGATTGATGCAGAAAAGGCATTTGACAAAATACAGTATCCTTAATTGATAAAAACAGTACAAAACATAGAAATAGAAAAAGCTTTCTCAATATGGTAAAATGCATATATGAAAAAACTACAGCTAGCATTGTACTTAAAGGTAAAAGACTGAAAGCTCTCCCACTGAGATCAGGAACAAGACAAGGAAGGCCACTGTCACCATGTTAGTCAATATTGTGCTAGACGTTCTAGTTAGAGCAATTAGGATAGATAAAGAAATAAAAGGCACCCAAACAGGAAAGGAAGAAATAAAACTTTCACTGTTCATTGATGATATGCTTCTATATCTAGAAAATCCTGAGAAATCCACAGTAAAGCTACCAGAACTAATAGACGAGTTCAGCAAAGTGGTGGGATAAAAAATTAATACACAAAAATCAAAAGTTTCTATACAAACTGATGAGCAATCTGAGGAGGAAATTGGAAAAAGAAATCCATTAATAAGAGGGACTTAAAAAGCAAATATTGAGGAATAAACTTAAACAAGGATATCATTTCATACCTTATAGAATGACCATTACTTATAAAAACAGACAACCACAACTGCTGGAGAGGATTTGGAGAAATAGGAACACTCCTTTACTGTTGGCGGGAATGTAGAATGGTGCAGGATCTGTGGAAGACCATTTGGCTGTACCTCAAGAAGCTGAATATAGGACTTCCACATGATCCAGTAACATGTTCAGAAGAACTGAAAGCAAGGATGCAAACTGACATTTGCTCATCGATGTTCATAGCAGCATTATTCTAAATTGCTAAAATATGGAACCAGCCCAAGTGTCCATCAGATGATAAATGGATAAACAAAAATGTGTATATATATATATATGTATATATATACTACCCACATGTATATACAATGGAATATTATTCAGCTGTAAGGAGAAATGAAATTGGGGTGCGTATGACAACATGGATGGACCTTGAGGATATTATGCTCAGTGAAATAAGCCAGACATTAAAGGATAAATATTGTGTGGTCTCATTAATATGAACTAAATATAATGAGTAAACTCATGGAGGTAAATTCTAGAGTATAGGTTACTAGGTAATAGAATGTGTGTTGAAAATGGGAGCTGATGCTTAATGTATATAGAATTTTTAATAAGGTTTATTGTAAAAGTTTGGAAATGAATAGAGTTGATGGTAACACATTATATGAGCATATCTAACACTGTTGATTTTTAAATATGATTGTGGCTGAAAAGGATAATAATGTGGGTATAAATGTCAAACAAAAGGAAGCTAGAGAATAATCTAGGGAGTGCATAACAGTGATTTTGGTGGTGGATGAAGATTGTGGTTAATATAAATATGAGAATATTCTTTTACAAAGTGTTAAGAATATGGTGATATACAGGAAAATTACAACTAATGTAACTTATGAACAATAGTTAACAGTAATATTGTAATATTTTTGCAGCAATGGCAAAGAAGATAGTATATCACTTCTAAGGGACAACAATAAAAAGGTGTAACAGGGTATGGGATTTTTTCTTTTGGACTAATGAAAACATTCTAAAATTGACTGAGGTGATGATAGCACAACTCTGAAGGAAATGAGAGCCACTGAGTCTACACTTTGAGTAGACAGGCAAAGCATGGGACCATGTAACCCAAGGAATCAAGTGACAGGAGATGGACTGTGGTTAATAGAACAAATATGAGAACATTCTTTCATTCATGAACTATAACAAAAATATAATAGTAGTACAGGGTGTTAATAATTGCGTGGGTTGGGGGAAAAAACACCACATGTAATATATGGGCCATAGTTAGTAGTAATACATTGACAATGCTCTTTCATAGTTTGTAAGAAATGTTTCATAGCAATGCAAGGTTATGGTGGTGGGGTGATGTATGGGGGTCCTGTATGATGTCATGTATGTTTGTTTTGTAAGTTTATGTTTACTATACACTTTTTGTTTATGAATGTTCATGTATGAATGATATACTTCAATACATTTTTATTTTTTAAAAAGAATGATATAAGATATTGCATGTAAAGGATTTAAAATGTTCCTAGTACTAGGAAGCTCTCAATATATGTTAGCTATTAACATATAGTTGTAAGAAATGTAATGTACCAGTATTAAAATATTTTTGAGAAAAGTGGAAATATCACTCACCATTTCAGCTCTCTGAACAATTTTGCTGTTTCCTTTCATTCTTTTTCTATATGTTCTCATGGGGTTTATATCATTCTAATTAAAGTGTGTTTATGAACCATTCTGTCAAAGCAAATTGTGAAAGCAAGCCCCTGCTACAGAGCTTTAAAGCACAGAAAAATACATATACATATTTACAAAACATGAAGAAAACATGAAAGCAACTTGATTTATTGGGCTGCTGAGATTGTTGGATTATTTTTCCCTCTTTGATTTGGGTAAATGTTGCTAGTGCAATAAGGAAAAAAAGCAATTCTTAAAATTGATATTGCTAGAAAAGCATTGAATCATGAAGGATCTCAAAGGACAAAACACGATTTCCTCTATATGCTTGCTATCATCTTATTACTTATGTACCTGAGAATAAAGGTAGTTAAGAAATCATTTCTTATTTGATAGCATATTTTATGTCATACTTTCACAATAGGAAAACTGCTGTTTTTGAACAACAATAAATTTGAAAAGTAATTTCAAGGAGACCATTCACTGAAGCAAGGATATGTTTTCCCATAGTGTTCTAATCTGCTGTCATGATTGTTCTTTTTATCACAAGAAATAATATATACCTTAATCCTCCCGATGGCCATAGGATATATCAGTAAAATGACCTCTGTTACAATTGTGGCTAAAGTGATGAGATTTTTCCCATGAATAACAACAGAAAAGACTAATGGCAGATATTGACATTAAGTTTTTTAAATAATTTTCTCCAACTCATTATAGCTATCCTTTCTCGATTTCACTTAGAAGATGCACTTATTATTAAGTCTATGATCCCTAAATATCTAAAAGGAAATATAAAGTTCCAGGCACTATGTAAGTATATTATATTTATTTAATCATTTAGCTTTAACCATACTCTTTGAGATAAGTATTTGCTTTTTACAGATAAAGAATGAAGATTAAGCTTGCATAGATAGTAAGCAACATAGCTGGGCTATTAATCCAAGTATGGCCGGTTTCAAAGATTCATTATTTTTTCACTCAACATAGTTATAAGCAATGTTACTTGTGAATTTACAGGATCACATCTTAAAGTCTGAATTTCTTAGCAAAAATCAGAATACTTTAGAACTTCTAAGTTCACATAAAGTAAGAGCAGTCACCTTAATCTGAATCTCTCCATACATTCTCCCCAAAACATATAAATAAACAAGAATAAACAAAACCACCCATAACCTATATGCATAGTATAATTAGGAGACAGAGAATACTATAAAATTTAATTTATATGTAGGTGTGTAAACATGCATATGAAAATTGTGTCTTCATAGCTCATGTGGAAGCTGAGTCCTGAGAAGACTGGGACAGAGGAGCACAGGTAAGTCCCACCCAGAGTAGGAAAAAACTGAGAATAAGTTCAAAACTTCTAAGGATCAGACTCCTTTCTATTGAAATAGGAAAAGGAAAGACCCTGAAAGTGCATGGGTTTGGAGATAGTAAGTAGTCTTGGGAAAGCACAATTTCTGGGGAAAGAAAGAAGCAAGGGATGGAACTAAAGGAGTCTACAGAAAGAGAAGTATATCAAAACCTAAGAGCCCCACTGAAGCACTGCTGCATAAGAAGGAGGCCAACTATTTATAAACTACATTTCACGGTATAAGAAAAAAAAAAAAAAAAGGAGCTTGTAAGAAGATAAAAAATGTAAGCCATAACATTTCAGCTAAAGAAAATCCTTCCCCACCCCCCCAAAAAAAAAAAAAAAAAAAATATATATATATATATATATATATATCTGACCCAAATCCGAGGAAAGCTATGACATAATGATTTAACGGAATTGAATATTCTTAAACAAATGTATGCAGATTTGAAGAAATCTTAAATCAAAAATTCAGAAACGAATGGAAAAGCACAGAAAGGAAGAATTGGCCTGTATTCCTACAAGAAACTGAAAAAAAATAATATTTATTCTTAAGAAATTAAAAATAAATTACAAGGTCTGCTAGAGAAAATAGATTATATTAAAAATATAGTAAGGGTATTTCAGAAAAGAATGAAAGAAAATAAATCGAACATCTATAAAACTGTGTTCTTGCAGAATAAAAACAAAACAGTAGAACATAACTAATATTTAAATCTATAATCCAAGAAAACATTCAAAAACAAAGGAAAATCTGAAACTATTTATTAAAGGGTCTACTATATATCTGTGAAATTTACCAGGAACAGCCTACTCTAAGACATATCCTAGTAAAAGAGTGAATTTAAAGACAAAGGAAAAAAAAAATCAGGGAAAGTAAAGCAGACTTGCATCAGACTTTTAAACAGCAACATACAATGAATAACCAAATTGGAGCTTCATTTTAAGAAATTCTAGGAAAGAAATTGAGTCAAGCATTTTATATGGAGCCAAGTTGTTCTTCAAGTATCAAGAATTTAGAAATGTATTTTTAAATATGCAAGAATTCAAAGGATAGCATGCTTATGAGCCCAATAAGAAAAGAGATACATAGAAAAACAAATGACTGCGAAAAATTTATCATACGGACTCTCTGTGATCTTTGAATGTATTTATTTTCAGAGCCAGAGCTAAAACAGACACAAAGACAAGAAAAGAATATTGCATGAATGTTATGAGTTTAAACAAAAGAGAAATAATTTTTAGTTGGAGGAGATGGAAAAGTAAAGGGAAATGTACAATCAAATCATTATGTGGTATATTAGAAAAAGATGGAAGTCAAAAGATACCATTTATGGGCCTAAAAACAGATCCACAAAATGCATGAAGTAAAAATTGCAAGAAGAAACAGATAAAATGACAATTATAATCTGAGAGTGCAACACCCTTCTTTCAATAATTCTTAGAATGAGTAGAAGGAAGATCAGTAAGGATGTAAAAGATGTGAACACTGCCAATCTGCGTGACCTAATCACAATTTATAGAACTCTTCATTCAACAACGGAATAGTGTATGTTCTCCTCAAATGCACACAGGATATTTCCCAAGATAAATTATATTCTGAAACACAAACAAATCTCAAACTTTAAAATGGAGTCAAGTCATCCAACGTTGTTTCTTTGACCACAATGGAATTAAATTAGGAATAAATGACAGAAAGATCTCTAGAGAATCTCCAAATGTTTGGAAATTAAATAACACACTTCTAAATAACTCATGGATCTAATAATAAATCAAAATTGAAATCAAAATGTATTTTGCCTTAAATGAAAATGGAAAAACAGCATATCAAAATTTGTGGGATGTCACTAAAGCAACATTTATGGATAATTTAGAGTACTAAGGTCTCAAATCAATGATCTTATTATCCACCTTAAGAAACTATGAAAAGAACAACATATGAAATCCAGGGTAAGCAGAATCAATGTGTTAATTTGTACCACCCACCTCCCCGCCCCGCCAAATCCTGTTGGGAATTTTATTGTGATTGCATTCAAGCTACAGATAAATTGGGACAGAATTACATCTTAATATTGAGCCTTCCAATCCATGAACATGATACAGCTCTCCATTTATTTAGAGCTTTAATTTCTACTAGTAGTGTTTTACAGAAAGAAGTCCTACATTCTTTCATTAGATTTATTCATAGATATTTGATATTTTTATGCCATTGTAAGTCAAATTATTTCCCAAATATTTATTGCTAGTATATATAAATATAATTGATAGTTTATATTGACCTTATATCAGTGACCCTAATAAATTCATATGTTAATTTTTAGTTGGCAAATACTCATTTATTATCCATTTTATGTACCTAAAAACTAACAACATTTTGGATGTATAAGATATTTCAGAATAAAAATATTTTAAGACTACATCATAATCTTTCTGGAATGAAAGTACATAAAAAATGTAACATTTTCATTAAGTTAATATAAAGCCATACCATCAGGTCTTCCTTGAAAACATAAATACATTTGAAAATTGATTATCCACAAATTGAACTAAATACTGTTCTAACTATATGAGTTCACAGTATAAACCCTTGTTAAGTTTGAAATATTAAGAGAATAAAAAATAGTTATCTTTGGTATTTTATGGAAAATTTGTGATAATATTTTTGGAATATTTGCCCATATCTGAAGATTAATGATATCTACTAACTTCTACTTTTGTCATCTCCAGGGTCTTATACAGAGTCTAGCACAAAGATGGTACTAAACAAATGCTTGCTGAAAGAAGAACGAAGGGGGATCATTATTATTGAGGGATAAATTCATTAAGTCTTAGAAATAAAGACATAAAATTGATTACCAAGGGTAATATTTATGACAGTTAAATTACCATTTTCCAGTTTTAAAAGTTATTTTCTAATTATAAGCATTGCATTCACTTAGAATATTCCAATATTATAAGAAATAATATAAGCCAACTGGCATGAGCAAAGGGCATGAGAGTAATATGCATAATACTATTTTTGTAATGCTAGTTCTCAGATTTAGCACTGGAAGAATGGTTTCAAACACCTCTTAATTTCCTTATCTGTACTCAATACATTCACCCCCATCCCTGCTTCATACACTTTTTAGCCCCGTACCTTCTTCGTTCCATCCTCAGTGCTTCTGTATGAATGTAGACCCTCATCTGGACATTGCACATTCTTCCTATTTATAAGTTCTCTCCCAATTATTCCACCTTAAAAAATTCTTAAACACAAGTCAACCATACCACTTCCCATTAAATGACCTTACATACAATCCAAACACCTTCAGCTAGCAGATAAAGTCTTTAGAGATCTGGCTACTGCCATCTTTACACTTTCTCTCCTATCCACTCCTCATCCTTACCTTGCTGTTTTCATGATGCTGTTATAATGAATTACGTTTGTAGAACTGAAGAATGAAAAATAAAAGCTGCTAAGAACACAGTAATTCCCCCAAGAAATGGGTAGTAGAGTGGCCTTCTTCTCTTTTTCTCTTTTGAGCAAGAAAGGTGATTTTTCTTTTTAAAAATGAATGGAACTGCCATTGTTGTGGAATTTAAGAGAAGTTCAATTATTTGAGAATAGAGAGGCCAGGACTCAGGAATGATTTTGAGAAGGAAAAATGGTTTATTGACGGCCGGCCGGACTCGGGAGCTTTCTGTTTGAATCCCGAGCCCCGAACAAGATTTTCAAACGTCTTTTATACAGAGAGGAAAGGCCAAAGGTCCCTTTGTTTCAGTTCTCAATAGGCTTCAATTAGCATATATCTCTTCCACATCTTAGGTAAGCTTTTAGCAAGGACTCCAGACATTTTAGATAAGCCTTGGTTTTTGCATTTCCCCTAAATACTTAAAGTTTATAGCCCTTGCTTTGTTAAACATTTCCTGGGACTGGAGCCTGCTGGTCCCTAAGAGCAGGACTGCAGCCTCTTACCGTTTCACACCCACAAGTCAAACAACTTAGTTATTTCTGAAGAGACACAAGTCAAACAGCTTAGTTATTTCTGAAGAGACAAAGAGCCTTCCACCCATAGCCCACATCATTCCCCCCTTTCTGCCAAAGATTAACTTGCTAAGCTTTGGCATAATTATTGTTGGAGCTATGAGGTGGATGGCTGTTTGTTGTCTTGACTGATTATTTATCAGTCTTTAGTACAGCATCCAGGACCGTTTTTAGAAGTTTAGAACTTTTCATTCTGGACAGCAGAATCTTGGGCAGGGGCCTCCTGCAGTTATTCTGCTGCCACTGGCACTCACGTGGATTTCCAGTCAGGTTCCAGATCCATCTATTACTTTTCTTTTACTCTTAAAGAGTTTACACCTTTAATTTAAAAGGGGTGCTGAAGGGAGACGATCTCTTTTCTGTAACTGCTTCCTGCTGGCCATGGGCTGTAGTCATTGCCTAATAAGGTGTAAAACTCTTAATTTATTCTAACTGGAGGAAGATGGATCTGGCATTCTGTACGAAGTTGGATGAAGTTTTCATATGGTTAATAAGATGTTCACTCTGAAAGAAACAAACTTAATTAAAAATTTGGAATACCCGTTTTTTTAAAAGAGGACACATTGGATTACAGAGGTAGACAAGGTTAGGTGCCTATAAAGATGGCACTCCTTAAAAGCTGGTGGGAACAGCATATATATTCTTTTTTAAGTTATCCATCTTTAGAGAGAAATTGCAACAGACACTTAGCTTTGTCTGAAGACACATTCCAAGCTGTTCAATGATTGACACTCATTCGCTCTGTCAGATGCTCCTGGTGAACTGGCACTCCTTGGGCAACTGGCTTCACGCAGGATTAGAACACTAATTTGGAAATACTCTTAGTTTTCACCTGTGGGAGTGATCAGAACTACAGAATAAAGATTTTTACACCTTGGTTTTCATTGTACAATTTCTAGCAATTTTGACTTGTTCAATAGGTGACTCACCATCAGCAAGCAAGCCTCACTTTTGCTAACTTGAGACTGGCTGAGACTGCCACCTTATTCTATAGACATGTTATTAACTGTTTAGAAAATGATTTTACCAGGAATTTAACATGTCTAATATACTTCTGCACTTGATCCAAAATAGAAAAGATAACATTACAATTATTAGGCATATATTTAGTACAGGATAAAAGTACAGCACTTAATATTAACTAATGTATTACTTAATGCATAAGGATTCAGAGTTGCCATTATTAGTTTTGAGTTTCAGGTTTGTAATACTTTACATGTTATCTCTCCATGAAAGCAGGCCATAATGCCAATTGTGTTTAAGTTTTACTTACAGTCTCCTGGTATCATGGCTCCACTTAGCATGTTCTTCAACGCAGTGAGCAAGTTGCAGCATCCTTCCAGTATTCCAGAGATTTTCCAGTATTCTACTAGCCTGGTGCATAGTGCTCTCTGGCACCATGGAACAGTGCCAGTCTGGAGGCGATATCCATTGTACACTTGTACCGAGTCATTATTGGCTGCAGGAGCTTGAAACTGCAATATAGTTTCCATCGACTTCAGGAGCAGAACCAGAGACTGATATAGCACATATTTTTAATTGAGGGGTCAGTGACCAGCCTAGCCAATAACTCACATGGAGAGGCCACCTGTAATGTATACAAGGCCTGGTTCGAATGCACAAGAGTTTGACAATGTTAAAGTTTATTCCTTGTTTTATATATATTTTAAACAACTTAACGCAATACATATATCAAATGACTATTTACTTACACAATTTTACTATGAAGATAACAGTAGGTACTTTACTTTAGTAATAGAGGAAAAATATTATTTTTCATTGTTAGAATGAAAACAGAATATTTCCAATAGAATCAAGACAACTTTTTATTACCATTTACTTAAATGTGTATTTTGCAGTGGCCTTCAGACAGGTTTATTATCATGAAGTTATTTCTGCTACCAATACCAATCTAAGTTTCTTTAGTTAACAATGACTTCTACAACTAGAACTATTTAAACATTTTCAGTTTGGAAGATGTTTTACAAACTCTTTATAATTGACTATAACCACATTGACTAGCCACCTCATGTTTAAATAAACTTACTAAATTACAATTACCAATGAAAGAAATTTACTCTCTATTTAAGAGAGCATATCTACAATCTTTTCCCTTTAGCCTAATTTCACCAATGTGAACTTACAATTTTCACTTACAATTTTCATTACTGTAAAGATTTTGTACATATGTTAATTTAGTTTATAAATTAACTATGGGAGATTACACTCAAGTTAAATAAAATTGAAACCATAATAGTTTATGCAAGGAATGTTCTCTTTTTCCCTTACAGGAAGCTAAAAACTTCTTTTCTTTAAGTTATGAAAATTATTAATTTAAAAGCATAACTGACTACCAGGTTTTAAAACACATGCATACTGACTTCCAGGTTTCAAAACACATTACACAATTACTTAATTTTTTAAAATCATAACCCAGGAAAGATCTCTCCATAGTTTTTATGGACTTTCCTTTACTTACTGAAATTTGTTAATAGAGCCACTAATTACCTTATTTTGTTGGAAAGAAATCTTCTGGAAGAAAATAAGGCTCACCAGATTGTGGAGAAGAAAATACTTTATTCTCAATCTTGCAAGAAGGGGTGCAGAGCCAGATATGGCTGGTGCCCCGAACAAAGAAAAATGACACAATTTATACCCCTAAGCCTAGCATGCAAGCTCTTCCTGTTTTTCCATAGATTGGATACTTCAGAAGTTACAGCTTATCTGAGATTTAACTTTCCCACGCAAAAGTTTGATTTAACTGCTTCTTCTATCACATTCCAACCATTTTAGTTTTTACCTGCTCCCCCCCTTTGTCAAATAAGGAATAGAATTTAGTGCTGAAATGGCACCGACTTAGTTAGCTCCTTCTTGGGCATCCTTCCACTGCCCATAGGACTGGCCTAAACTGGTCTCCTCCACTGCTGTCCAACCCGGGAGTGGGAGACTGAGGCAGCAGGCCGCCGGGTTACATCAACATTTTTCTTCTGTGAAAATTAACCTAATCTTTGTTTTGTTTTGTTTTGTTTTCTTTTCCAATTTATGGCTGACAAAGGTTTAAACTGGGAAATTACCAGGCAAACTGATTCTTAATTCCCTAGCCTAGTAGATAGGTTTAATCTGCCACACCTAGTCTTGCCTTAAAAGCTCTTGCAAAGAGGAGGCCCTTTCCCAATTGTTTCCATAATCAGATTTCTATGACTTTCTCATCCTGCTTAGTTCAATTTGGGCTTTAAGAATATTTATAAATATAACTGCATATTTAACCTCAACAATTTGAGCAAATAGGCCGACATGAATAGTTTGGCACAACAACATGACTTTAGTTACTTTAAACTTTTCAAAGACTTTTGAAACTCTTCTTAATTTGCACTATGACCATGCAGTTTACCACAAGAATTTTCTTTCTTACTTAATGGATTGTAATAACCAAAATGTTCTCAATGCCTTAGCACCATTTTGTTTTAGAACTTTATATTTTACTTTGAAATTAGCAGAATTTTGGATAAGTAACAAGATTAATTTTATATATATTTACTGAGGCTATTTGAAGCCTCAGGGAGACAGACTGCTTTCTCTCATGAATTGCCACTCTTAGGAACACTGACCGTCAAGGCAGGAGACTTCTCCCCCTCCACCCCCCTTTTGATTTTGGAGATAATAAAACTCCAGTGGCCATTTAACCTTATTCTATCAGGCAGCCATTTATTTAGTTTACACTTGAATTCATGAGAGAAAGGGTTACTAATACCAGAAGAGGAGACAGTGATGTCCCAGCTCTTCTCAATTATGAAATAACCATAGGCAAAGGCAAAGGGTGAGGTTAGGCTTGAAGTAACCATAAACAAAGGAAAGGTTAGTGTAGAATTTACACTTAAATAATAGTTTCAGGCTAAATTCACCCAGCTATAATCTCAGTTATTGTCTTTCCACTGTTTTACAATATAAATGCATTTATAAATGATTTTAACTCTTAGTTACAGTTTTTATTAATTTTTTTAAAACCTATTAATTTTATAACACCTTTAAATACCTTTCATTCAACTTATAACATATTAAATGAACTTAACCATTACTTTAATTTTTCCTTTAAAGTGAAAGAATAAATCTCTTGCAGTTAGTTTGAAATAAAAGGCTACTTTTCAGGATTTGATTTCTAGAACATAAAATGTTCTTTTAAAAGAACTCTTCTTCAAACATTGAGGATATGATGAGGTTAAAGCACAAGAAGCTATTGATAAAATATTTTCTTTGTATATTGATCTTACTCAATTTAATCATAAAAATTTCTCTTCCACAAACCTTCTACACTTTCAGTATTCATTCAGGTTCTGTCCCACACTCTACTCTTGCCAATAATCAATCATTTTATCTTAGGACAAAATCATCTTCTGTTTCCTTAACAATAAAAACACATTCCATATATCCCACATACTAAGTTACCAGGCAAACGTCTTACAACATATAATTGCCATTAATACTAACCAAGTTTGTTAAAATAATGAACTTTTCTTCACTTTAAATACTTAGTAGCATGTAATACCAGAAACAGTTTTTTTTGAAGCAAGTTGGCAGGGGAGATTGGCTGCCGAATAAGTTTGTTATAAAATTGCCTTTTATTATTATTATTATCAATTCAGTTTTGTTAAATAATGACTTTCTGCAATTAGCCACTTAAATACCTTAAACGATGCTTTGTAAAACTTTTATAATTATTTATACCCTTAATACAAAGTTTACCTTCACAGAACACATTCTCTTACTTAAGGTTACTACAATACCTTCTAAGAACCTGAGCAGAATGCAAACGTATTTTGGCTTTGACACCCTAAGGAGGGAACTTTACTGCATTTATTCTGATTCTGCTTTTCACCTCCTTCACTTCCCCCCCTTCCAGGCAGTCGGGTGCACAACAAACAGGAATGCGGCTTATGAATAGAAGGGTGGACTCACTGGAAAGGGGCAAGCCGCTCCCCCCTTTCCAGCTTTCAGCCAAAATGGGCAGACAGAACCTACTCAAATTTGGCAACTCTCCCAGGAACCCAGCCGCCCTGACTGGGACATTCCCAACAGACTTGGGTGCTTGGCGCCGACACAGATGGCCTCCAAGCCCCGGCAAAGGGCCAGACCAGAGACAAGACACCAGAACATGCACAAACATCTAGACTCCTCAGCTTTTGCCCCAGAATCATTTCACCCCCTTGCCAATGGCAAGGGAGGGCTCCAGCTCAGCTGTAATTCTACTTCATGTAAGGACACAACTCCAACACTAACATTGAGCTGACACAGACAGAAGCACAAAGGTCACTAATCTGACCCACAAGTTATATATTTATTTTCACCACGGCTGCCCCCACAGCCATCACAAACCTCAGAACACTTAACATTTGGTATAAAGCAAATTCATTCACAAATTAGCACCATAACAAAAGATTTCAGCTAGACTTTCCCACTGTTTAAACTTTACACCCAGACCAAGCTCCACCAGAAAAGCCGATCCATTTTCCTGTAACCAAGTTTTGTTTTCCTTAATCTAGACCAATTTCCAGGATATTAGGACTCGAACCTATAAATACCCTTCCTATTAAAATCGAGACTCCACTCCTTTAGTGGATATAAGACCAGTACCAGATTCTAACATGCAGTTAGACAAACCCAAAACACCAGGGCTTTTCCCCGGTTTTCCTCCTTTTCCCAAGCCTAGAGAGAACGGCTTCCCCCCAGCCTTCTGGGGCTACTAGGGTTCTCTCGGGAGGTGATCAGCCTCCCCTTCCTAGCAATTAAAGCTAGGGCCTTCCAGACTCTGCTCACCCGGGGAGTCTTACCTTCTTCCCTGTTCGGAGCTCTTTTTCGTTCCCAGAATCTTTCTCTTCAGACCTTCCATTGCCCCTTGATTTTGTCGGGAAGATTCTGGTGGAGCCCACATCTTTTCTGGATTAAATTTAATCCAGGGGCGCCCAGATTTGGGGTTCACCCGAGTCCTCCCGGCTTCCTCGGGGATTTGGAAGGGGCAGCAAAATGCTACCGTCTCTGGCCTTCATTTATTGTCCCTCCGTGGTCGCCATTAATGTTGTGGAATTTAAGAGAAGTTCAATTATTTGAGTATAGAGAGGCCAGGACTCAGCAATGATTTTGAGAAGGAAAAATGGTTTATTGACGGCCGGCCGGACTCGGGAGCTTTCAGTTTGAATCCCGAGCCCGGAACAAGATTTTCAAACGTCTTTTATACAGAGAGGAAAGGCCAAATCGTCCCTTTGTTTCAGTTCTCAATAGGCTTCAATTAGCATATATCTCTTCCACATCTTAGGTAATCTTTTAGCAAGGACTCCAGACATTTTAGATAAGCCTTGGTTTTTGCATTTCCCCTAAATACTTAAAGTTTATAGCCCTTGCTTTGTTAAACATTTCCTGGGACTGGAGCCTGCTGGTCCCTAAGAGCAGGACTGCAGCCTCTTACCGTTTCACACCCACAAGTCAAACAACTTAGTTATTTCTGAAGAGACACAAGTCAAACAGCTTAGTTATTTCTGAAGAGACAAAGAGCCTTCCACCCATAGCCCACATCAACATGAGTCAAAGTATATGAAGATGTCCTTGCATATGTTTGTCAGTTTTCTTGTGTTTGTTCTCAAGATACCATTTTATCCCTCCAAGATTTTGGGGCATAATGTTATGATCAGAAATTCCCTATTGCTTTTCTAAGGATGTAGCTTCTCAAACCCAATTTCTTTCTCTGGAGAGAACCCTTCCCTCAGGGGTGTGGCATTATCTGTAACACACAATTATATCTCAGAACAAACTAATAATCATAACTTTTGGATAACAGAAAATGCATGCCTAAAATGTAGTTCAAGGCTGTGGGGTGTAGGCAGATGTTATATATATATATATCTTTGGAATTGTTTCCTGAAATTTATGAAGAGAATTGGACTTCATATTTGACCTGCTCAAAGTAATTCACTTCTGTTTAAAAACAATTATTCCAATATATGTGACACATCCTCTTGTATTTTATGATTTTGCTAAAGACTCTCTGAAGAGTGACAGAATTTTAATCACTTGCATCAGCATATTCTTCCAGGATAAAAAGGGCTCTAAGCAATTTCAAATTAGCAAGCTCAAGAGCTCAAAGACATCTCTTCAATGTCCAAGGGGGAAAAAAAAAAAGTTAAACAAGTTTGGATGTGCTTCACTCTATTTGTGCTATACCTCACCTTTATAAAAGGCTGAAAGGCTCCCAGGGTCTTGTGAAATTTTGGAATAATATATTCCTTAGATCACATTTGTATATTAAGTGAGAACCCCTATCATTGGCCTTTTATCTTAAGTACTGCATTAAGTTTTTTAGGAAGCTACAAGACCCATCACTGAAAAGCTTTGATGTTCCTACTTGTTTGGATTAGTCTATTTTAATGCTTATATCAGCATGTCACAAAAGACTTTTCAAAGTCCATTGTAATGACTTGCTAGCATGTTTATCTTTTTTTCCTAATCTGTCAGTTCTTGGCTTAGCAGCATGACTGGCAAAATAGAAGCTCCCTTAATATTTACTGATTGTGAAATAAAGTAAATTACTCTCAGAACTTAGACATAAAATTGATCTCTGTGAGAATTTACTAAGAATCAATACCAAATTAGATATTTGCTCCCTAAATCTCAGGTTGTGGAAACTCTCCAGCTTTCCTGCTCCTACGGCTTTAGGAAGGAACTTGCTCCGACCACACTTTGACATCTAGAACTCCGCCCTGGTTAGGTGCCTTTGAGCATTGCTCTCCGGACAGGTCTGAATGTTTTCTGTTGAAGGATGCTTACATTATTGTTACATGGATTTACGTTCACATGCCTGCACTGGACCCATTTTGCTGCTAGACCCAAAATCCCTCTCGGATGTGTAACCAAGACAGTGAGGATTTCATGGGGTCTGAACTGGTGGAGAAATGGCAGGCTGAAGAGTAAATGTATGGATGCATTGCTCAGGGAGGCTTGGGAAACACCCACGTTTGATCATGGACCAGGATATGGGAATAGATGTAGACAGTAACTAAATAAATCCTGGGAAAAAGATTGTCCTCATTCTTCTGCACCTAAACTGAGGTCTGGAGTATATCTCCAGCAGTGGTCCTTCCTCCCCAGAGTACCGCTAAAGCTGAACTGTTCATTTAGTTCAGTACTAGATCACAGCCAAGGCTGAATCTGGCAGGGAATTACCCAGAGAAATCAGAAGCCAATTGAGCCTAAAGGAAACAAATTATTGTGCTCAAGAGCAAGAACAAAGCCAGAGACACCAACTCATCTACCAGATCCAAGAGTATGTATGGGGCCAGAAACATGACGGGAATTAGGTAATGTGAGCCATAAATGCACAGGACAGGAAGCGAAACTGAAGAATTGAAGGAGATTGAAAAAGGCACGGTGAAGATTCGTAACTTCACCTGTGGGAAGGATAAGGGTTTCCCAAAACATTCTTCTCCTAGATATCCTGGCTGTGGTAACTGAGTTACAGACTTACATATGAGGTAGACACTAAGAGAGGTATCTAGCCATCCTACACAAGTTATATTTTAACTGAGCTTGTCAAACCAAGCTTTAAGAGAGGACTACAATCTAAAATAAAAGAGGACATGCAATAAAGATAGTAGAGCCAGTTCATCAACAAGACATCAAAATAATGCGGGATAAAATGTTCTATACTTTGATTGGGGCTGTGCTTACATGAGCATATACATTTATCAATACTCAGACAGTAGTATTAAGATCTGTGAATTTCACTTTATATCAAATTTACCTCAAAAATTTTATGAAATGAGCTTTATTTTCAGCTCTAATAATACTAACAATTAAGTATATGCTATGAGGTAGATATGCATGTCCTAAAGTCAGAGGGACAGAATTTTTTTTTAATGGGACTATTATAGTCCTAACAGGTGAGGTTCATCTATATTCCTAACCCACCTCCCCCAGCCTATAAGAAACATGAAGTCAGAGGCTATGTGAGTTCAGGGTATTTTTCTATCTCCAGAGCCTGTCCCAGGGGGTCTGACGCATACTAGTCTGTCAATAAATATCTGTAGTGTTTCATTGACGGATCACTAGATCAGCTTATCTACCTGGTTTCTTGGGAATAGTGGCTCTTCTTTCTTCAAATTCTTGAAAATAAGTTCTGTATCATGCCCTAAATCAAAAGCAGTGGACATGAGTCCTGCTGTTCAGTGTTTCTGAAATTAGATGTTCAACTCATCCTTGTCTTAAAAATGTAGCAAGCTTTTTGTGCCTTATGCTGGCGAGAGAATGTAAGAGTGTATGCCCTCCTTTATCTCAGATTTTACTCCTGCTGGCAAAAGCATCTGTCCCAAGTGTTTACCCTGGAATAACTTGTGTTCCCCACTGAGTTAGCCCTTTCTCTCCTTAGGCCACGTTTCTGTGATTCCTTGGCTCTTTTTCCCAATCTCAATGTTTGGTCTTGAGTCTTTCCCACATTTTGGTGCCTTGCCTCACTTACTGCTCGTAGACTAGATTCCCCTCCATCGCAGGTCACCTGCTGAGTCATCATACTTCTAAGAGCACTAGATTACTGAGTAAGAGACATTTTCTCCACCATTTCAGACCTCATGAAATCCTCACTGTCTTGGTTACACATCCGAGGGGGATTTTGGGTCTAGCAGCAAAATGGGTCCAATGCAGGCATGTGAACGTAAATCCATGTAACAATGATGTAAGCATCCTTCAACAGAAAACATTCAGACCTGTCCGGAGAGCAATGCTCAAAGGCACCTACCCAGGGTGGAGTTCTAGATGCCAAAGTGTGGCCGGAGCAAGTTCCTTCCTAAAGCCGTAAGAGCAGGAAAGCTGGAGAGTTTCCACAACCTGAGATTTAGGAAGCAACAAGGTTCAAGTCTGCCAAAGCCCAGTGCTGTCTTCTTTACCCCTGGTGTGAGTGTGTGGACAGGTGTGAGCCTCCGTGCCAGGCTTCGATGACTCTTAAGTGAACCTGCTAATTTATTGTCATAATTATTATACCTGTTTTCTTTTAAAAATATATATATATATTGCTAACCAACTGCCTTTGCTGTTGAGTACTGTGAATACACTGACCTGTTAACTGTTGCCTCAAAATGGTTTAAAAGTCTGCTTCCATGATAGTAAGTGTTAACAAAAAAAAGAAGAAAAAAATGTGGCATTGATGTACTATAAGAAAAGTGTTACTAAGAATTGTGAACTCATAAGCTTTCTAATCAATAGTCTCTGCCATTTTACCCTAAAATTGTGGTGATTAACTTGTCCCTTGGAATGTCGTAAACACTGCTGTGCTGACAACCCCATCAGCTTGGAACTAAAAACAAATGTTTAGAACAAGAGGTCACCAAACCTGATATTTACACATCCTGTTTGTATCCCCTGTAAAGTTAACATCAGGCTAAAGCTGATGTTAGTGTACCACAAACAGAGTAGAGCAAAAGACCCCTCGAGACACCACCTCTCTCCTGTGGAGGACTGGCCACCCCCCACAGGATGGATTCGGCTGCTTTCAATGAGGTCATTCCTCACAAGTTGCAAGACTCATTGGAGTTCTGAGGTTCAGAACCCCTTAAAAGGGCTAGCCCCTAAGCTGCCAGTTGGAGCCTCACCCAGGAAGGGAAGCTGCCTGGGACCGTTTTTCCAGTTGGAACTCTGATCAGTGGCAAAGGGGTTCCCCAGCCACATGAGAGTTCAGATGTTGTGTTTTCCCCCATTTTGGTGAGTGGTTGTATGTACTTTCATTCTTTCTTAGGTCTTTAATTGATTACTTTCTTTTGCGATTCCTCAATTGTTATAATCCTTTGATATAACCTGAAACTCCTTTGATTGAATGAAGCTGTCTTTGCATAGCATTTAGAGTTTTTGCCCCTTCCTTAGCAAACCATTTAATAAAACTGCCTCTGCAGAGCATTTAGAGTTTCTGCCTCTTCCTTAGCAGAATAGGCGTATGCATGTATCTAATATACAATTTTTAAAATTATTTTTTTTTCCTTTTTGGTGCTTCTCTCTGATGTTGTCTACTGAAAGTTATTTTTCAAAGACATTCATTTAGATATGTAGTTCTGGTTTCTGTAAATACCTTTAGTCTTTCTACTTTTTATTTCTCTTAAGTGAGAAATTCACTGATAGACCCAGACAAGAGACTGAGAATGCCTGAGAACTGCAGTAAGGGGTGTAGCTCTAACAGAACCACTGGTATTAGGATATCAGGACAGGAAAGAATCTTAGAGTCTGTTTAAACCAGTGTTGGGGATTGATCACTGATCCCCTCTCAACAACGAGCACTGCAGTTATCCTGCTCTCATCCCATCCTGCATTCCCTCCCCACAGTCAGAGCCTCATTCACCATGCTTGGCACATTGGCGTCTCATCAGCTGATGGTTAAGACATTCAGAGCTACATATACTGGGGGCATCTCCTTTTACTTTGCAGACCAAATACCTCTCCATGATCCTGGGTTGGAGAAACAGTGGGCATTTCTTTATTCTCAGATGCATCAGGCCCTTTCTGACCCTTTTTTTCAATGTGTGCTACTGACAAGCTAGGTACTTTCTGTCCAGTTCTGAAAAAAATGTTGAACGCTTCTCCAATTTCAACAGACAGATTGGTGCTTTCCTGTCTCCACTGCTATAGACAGTCTATTCTTTCATCCAGTTCTTTACGTTAAACACACCCTATGCCAAACTAGCTATAGTCCTGGATAGGAGAGTCTAGAACCATGCTGATCAACAGAAATTTCTGCAATGATGGAAATGTTTTGTGACTCGAAGCTATACAATACAGTAGTCAAGGTAGCCAATACTCCCATGTGGCTACTGAGCAATTGAAATACAAAAAGCAATTATGTTAGGTATTAGGATTATTGGTGAATGTTTTTCTATTTTACGAATTTATGTATTTTTCAATTTTCTAAAATAAGTATATATGGCTTTTCTAACTGGAAAAAAAAGGAAAAAATATAGTATTATAAAAGGGAATCAGTACATAATTTTATATGTGCATTTAACAGTAAAATAAGAATTTTATCTGGTTTATTTACTAAGTGATGTCGGAGAATATTGCTAAACTCTTCATAAATTTCACACACACACAAATGGATAGAGTGGACCAACTAGACCAGCTGTATTCAGGTCCTGATACTAACACTGAGATCTTGGGAAAACCATTTGATCTCTCTGAACCTCACTTTTTTCATCTATAATATGGGAATATTGATATATTGATATGCTTTGAGTAGATGTGAGGATTACATAAGAAGTAAGAAGTACTGAGTTTTATTGAGTGCATTTTCTCTGATATTTGGGGGGGAAATGTTATACAGCAAACCATCTGCTGTTGAATTGTAAACTGTTTCTCACAGCTAGCTCAGCTCCTCAAACCTCCACACCATCACTAATGAAAAACCTTCTATTATTAATCTCAAAGACTCATCAGTAATTCTTGACCCCAGGACCCCTGGGTCCTCCAATTGTGAAAATTTACCCTTATACCAGGATTTCTATATACAATACTTGCTGATATTAGAAAATCCCCTCTGTCCATTCATTCTTGCTCTGCTAGCAGACTTAGAAGGGTTTTGACTCATTTGCAATGCAAAGTGAGGATGTTTTTGTGGAGTCAGTGGTAAGCAGCTTCAGGCTTTTATATATTCCATATCTGAGTCTTGTTTGAACTAACCCTAGAATTAATTCATTCAATTATACATTAATTTCTTCTACAGACATTTACTGGATACCTAGGTAGGGACAAGGGACAATACAGTAGTAAATATGAGAATAGCCTTTGCTTCATGGACTTATAGTAGGTTGGGGCAGAGATCCAGAAATAAACAACTCTATAAAATAAGACTATATTTAATATATAATATATATTGCTCATATATAAAACTATATAAAATGCCATGTAGTGAGATGTGTAATGGTAAAAATTAAACAAGGTAAAGGGCAAGTGAGAGACAAGGTGGTTCTCTTAGATAGGGAAGTCTTGGAGTCTGTCTGAAGTGATGATATTTGAACACAGACCAGAATGAAGGGTGGGAACAAGTCGTGCAAGTAACTGGACTTTAGCTCAAAAGGCAGAACTTAGAGCAAGAGCAAATTCCTTTCTTCTAGTAACAATTCCTTGAGAAAGGACCTTGCTAACTAAGGCTGCCAGAGAGTGAGGGCAAGGCAGAGTGAGAGCAGGTGAGGTAGGAGAGGTAGCTGAGAGCCACCTGGGAAGATCATGAGAAACCAAGTTCTATGTGAGACCAGAACCTACAGCAACGAATGAATTAGTTCAAGGATCCATTTCATTATATGCCTTGATTTAAGCTGTCTCAAAGTTCTCAAAGTTTAATGAATTACCGGATAAGCTCATTAAAATATAGATTCTGATTACACAGGTCTGGGCTAGAGTCTGAACACAGAACATGCCATTTGGTCCACTCTGAGGCTGTAGAGTCTACATCAATGTCAGGCTCAAGTCCACACTCTTTCATATGGCTTATAAAGCCTTGCCCCTCCTTATGCCTTCATCTTCATGTCTCACTAACCACTGTCTCCACCTCCACTCTCTTTCTTTATACACACACTCACACACACACACTCAATATGTTCTGGATACTTATCTCCATTTCTTGAACACAACATGAGCTTTCTCCTCCTCTGGACTTCACACAGTCCATGCCCCTCTCTCTGGAGCAAATGTCTCTCCTTCTTCTCCAAGCTAACTCTTACCCACTATCATCCTAGTTTTGCTCTTACTTCTCCTTTAGCCTTCCCTGATTCCCATGGTAAGCTGCCCTCCCATGGGCTGCCAAAGGGCTCTATCCTGCCCCTTAAAACTTACTCAGCTCCGGGACTGACTGCTAGGCTATATCTCATTTAAATTATGGGATGGAGGAGATTCAAAAACAGGTCCCCATGCTCATCATTGTAACCTCAAAGAAGAATACAATGTTTACAACAAACATTTGCAATAAACATTGCCTGAGTAAATGTATGATTGAAGGAACAAATCAACCACAAGACATACTGTTATATCTATGGACAGAAAAGGATTATTTAGTTAAAATGTAGCAGGGTCTGGTGGCTATATAAGCTAAAAGTATAATGAGTAATTCTCAATAAACAACTCAGCATTATGATAATATTTTGCTCTTAACCCAGATTAATTAGCCTTTTTAACTGAATGATGTATTATGACTTCCTTTAATTCTCATAAAATAAGATATATAAAAAAGAGGAGTAATTGCTTCAATTAAATTTTTTTAAACTCGTTAAGTGTTTTTTTGTGTGTGCATAAACAAATTGCTGTCATACAGATATGGTCCATAAATTTTATAGATTTATGACCTTTTCACTTTTCCAAAATGCTTTAAAGATTGGTTTATCAGCAGATTGTCTATTAACTAATCATCACAATGGCTTTTGTCTCTTCTACCTCTTTTTCTGAAATTTCCAGTGTGTTTATTTTGACAGGCATCAAATTCAGTCATTAGTGTGGCTACACAAAGGCATAGACTAACTTGGGACAACATAGCATTAATTCTGAGTAGGTTGCATCATTATTTGTCATCAGAGGATTAATCAGAACCAAGAGGACTTGAGATTCAAATAGACTCTCTAAACAGGGGAACAAAATCGATGGCATAAATCAGACATGGGAAAAGATATTTTAACAATAGAAGTCTCCATATTAAACCACAGATCTCAGGTACCCATCTAAAAACAAATGGAGCAAATGATTGGTATTGATCCAAGGTGCAGGCTGTCAGCCAACTCTGAGTGTCTAGGAAGTAGTGATAGGGAAATCAAGGTTTAGGGCAGAACATCCAAAACCTGGTTAGAAGATAAGAAGTCTAGCCTCTAATAAGAATTGGGGGACATGGCAGGAAAGAATTCACTGGGCAGAGGTGAGGTTATTGGATAATTGCTATCGGAGGGGTCAAATGAGCAGTTTTAAAGTCAGAGAAATCTGAGTTCAAATTGTAGCCCTGCACTTGAGCAGCCTGCTAATCTCTGTAAGTCTTACATTTTCACCTCTAGAATGGATGTTTTCATGCCAAACAATCAGGAATGTGATGAAAATTAAGTGACAAAATATAAAATGCATATTTAAGGTAATGTTCATAACATAATTGATGCTCAACATGTTTTCTGGTGTTTTTTGTTTTAACTTTTGTTTTTCCCTTCATTTGTAGGGAAGAAAGATGAGAACCCAATTACTGGGAAACTAAGGTACCTAGGTCAAGGTTGATTCAACAATTAAGCAACCTCAATTCAGATCTGCAAGTATTAGGCTGATCTCCTCTAGCCTCCCCTATCCATCTCCCAAAGTTCTGCAGCTATTTCTGAGTTCAGGCAAGGAAAGATTCCAATTCCAGGATAATTCTGGGCATTAAAATTTTTCTTACCATTTACAAAATCCATTGTATCAAGCTTTGAGCTTGTAAACTCTAAAATGGTGACCATATGTCTCACAGTCAGAAGGTTCCTGGTCATTAGTCAGCCCTTACCATGCAATTGTATAACTCTTGTAAGATCACCATCACATGGAGTGCTAACAAACTTTCTAAAGAGCTCCTTTAGTAGATTAACATCATTGGGTCATTTGAGGGTTTGCGAGAAGTGCTAATTCCTTCAACCTATGTTCCAACTTGGCCATATGGTCCTAGACTCTCTAGGAGGATCCTCTCAGGGCAAATGGTACAGGGTGAATTCACATAATCCAGTTTCTTTAGCCCCTGGATAGACGGAGCATTGCTGATTCACTAGACTATTTGTGTTAGATGCAAAAAGAAAACTCTGGCAAATTAGTGATAATGAAGTACCTTTGACATTTGGATGCAGAGATTTCATAGAGATTTAGGGCAGGTACAAAAAACAGAAATAGAAAATGGAGTCCTTGCCTCTCTGCCCTCACAAATGTTAATGAACTCCAAGAAAGTACACACCACTGTTTTCACAAAGCAAGCCAATATCCAATTAGAAAAATCATAGGACAAAGTAAATTGCTATTATAATGATGAATGTTAATAGGGAAAGCCTAAGTATTGTGAATTAGTAAAGAAAGAGATCAATAAGAGAAATGTGGACCAACCTAGAAAGTTTGCAGCTCATAAAACTTAGTATATAAGCTCCTTGCTGCTTTTATTTTTTATTTTTTGCCAGAAACATGCAGGAACTTACATTCTTTCTTCTTTGATTTTAGAAAGAATTAAAGAAATATTAGGCAAAAATCAACCACAATTCCCTCTCAAATAATCTCTTTGTCATCTTGTACCATTTAGTGTTTGTCTTATATATCGTATTTCAGGATTGTAATCGGTATAATTGTCACTTTACGTTCTGATAATTCAATTTTATATACATAGCAATTTTCCACATGAGATGTTATTTTTTCCATTTCTTAATGCTTTGTTTTTTTCTCACTATATGACTCTTCAGGAATTCTGTTCCAAGATGGTGCATCTTAAAGTATACAAACCAAATTCCAGATTTCCCCAAAAGAATCTTTTCCCTCTATTATGACTTCCCAACTCTGGCAACAGCAAGGCTTTTATTTCAGTTTCTCATCTTTAGAACTTTTCATGAGTCCTCTCTTTGTCTCACTCATTATCAAATCCTGTTGACTCTACTTTAGAAAAACACTCAGAAGAAGAACATTGCTCACCACTTCCTCAGCTAGAACCTGGCCTAAGCCACCTTCTCTCACCTGGATAGTGTGATAGACCACAAGCAAGATTATTGCATTTGCCCCCTAGTTCCTGCCATTTTCTACTATTGCACTCTCAGAGGCCAGTTCCCTCTACTACATTTCCCTTGGCACCAGAGCTTCAGGCAAGGGAAGGCAGTGGTAGGAGATTAGAGGATGGAGGAAGGGAGAAGCCAGGACATTACTCTCTCTGCTACAGCTGGCATCTCCTGTAATTGCCGCATATCCTCCATGATTCAACCTTCTTCTGGGCAGCCTTTCCTCATGGCCCCAGCTCCCAGATCCTGAGTTCAATTGCCACCACATTCTCTTTTTGTCCCTCCAGCCCTGAGGATGCTAGTGGTTTCTTGCTGCATGAATCCCTGGGCAGTCTTTTCATTTTCTGTTTCTCCCAACTGGTTTTTCAATTTCTGGTTCTCTGAATTAAAACCCCCCTACTGAACTACATGCTGTAACTTTTATTTTCCTGACTCCCCCTGAGTGATATACTTCCTACCTGAGTTTGATGTTTCTACTCTTAATTAGTCCCCCCAACCCCGCGTATCAGACTCTATTCTCCAAACAGAAACCAGAATGTTTCTATTTAAAATGCAAATCTGCTCATATTTCTTGGTTGCCCAAAATCTTGTAATGGCTTTCCATCTCATACAGAATAAAAGCCATAGTCCTTCAAATGAGCCCCAGCTACTCCCTGCTGCTCTCCTGTAACTCCCACCTGGTCTGGAACTCTTGCTGTTCTTATTCACCAAGCATGTCCTTTCTCAAGGACTTCCCATGCTCTTCCCTGTGCCTGGGACACTTTGCCAGATTTCCATAAGTCTTCCTCTCTCATTATCTTTCTATACTTGCTTGAAATCTCATTGTCTGGGGTTTTCCCTTTTGGGGGCTTTCCCTTTTTATCCTATATTCCCAACTTATATTCCTACATCCCTAACACCCCTTACCTCACTATATTTTCATCTCCATTGCAAATATCACCATATGAGATACTATATATTTACTTTCATATTTGTTATTATCTCTCTCTCCATTAAAGTGTAGGTTCTTTGAGGATAGGACTTTATCTCTTTTGCTCACTGCTAAGCCCTAGCACCTAGAATAATAACAGACATACTAAAAGTACTCAATAAATATTTGTTGAATTAATAAGTGGATATTTAACCTTGTGCCTATTTCTTATTCCCAAACACGATTGGGAAAAAAATTAGGGAAGTACATAGAAGACAACTATGACAGCAGAGACAATTGGAAGGTGATAAGAAATTTCAAATTTCTAGAAGATGAAAGTGTGCTGGGGAGGCTTATGAATCAAATGGAGGAGCAGAAGAAGCTGCAGCAGACACTAAATACACTGCCTGGGGGCACTGCTGAGAAAGGGGGTGATCTTCCTGGAGGAAATTTAGGGTGGCTCAAGCCTTGCATCTGAATGTGGAATAACTGCTCCAGTTCTCCCCACCCTGCACAGAGCAGAATTTATGATGATTGAAACAAAGAATTGGTAACACAAGGGATACAGGGGCCAGGGATGGGAGGAGAAGATAGGGGGTTTGTTGGGGGGACAGGTAAGGAAGGGGAGAGGTAAATTGTGCACTAAGGAACTGGTCCAAATGTGAAATAAACCAAACAAATATGACACGATGTTTAATTACTGATGGGATAAGGAAAGGGGAGGCCTCTTGATCTCCAGTGACCCAGAGGTCACAAAATGTAATCATAGCACACTATTTGGGGTAGAAAACCATAACATCTGGCTATTAGTTTTAAATTTTAGAGTCCATATATGGAGAAAGCATGGACAGCTTGACTTCTATTAACTTGCCTGTGTAAATGTAAAGATCTTGTTTATTAGATTCAACAGAGGATTTTTTTAAAATTATTTATTTATTTTTAAATATTACATTCAAAAAATATGAAGTCCCATTCAACCCTACCGCCCCCACCCCCCACGCCCCCCACAGCAACACTCACTCCCATCATCGTGACACATCCACTGCACCTGATAAGTACATCTCTGAGCATCACTGCACCCCATAGTCAATGATCCACATCATAGCCCACACTCTCCCACATTCCATCCAGTGGGCCCTGGGGGGATCTACAATGTCCCGTAGTTGTCCGTGAAGCACCACCCAGGACAACTCGATGTCCCGAAACCGGCTCCACATCTCATCTCTTCCTCCCATTCCCCAAACCCAGCAGCCACCATGGCTACCCTTCCCACACCCATCCCACATTTTCTCTGTGGACATTGGATTAGTTGTGTCTATTGCACATCTATGTCAAGTGGGGGCTTAGATTCCATATGGATACTGGATGCACTCCTCCTGCTTTCAGTTGTAGACACTCTAGGCTCCATGGTGTGGTGGTTGACCTTCTTCAACTCCATGTTAGCTGAGTGGGGTAAGTCCAATAAATCAAAGTGTAGGAGCTGAAGTCTGTTGAGGCTCTGGGCCTGGGTGTCATATTATCAGTCCAGAGATTCAAATCCCCTAAATATATCTTAAACCCCAGCACCTACTACAATTCCAATAAAGTAGCATGGAAGTCTTGTGAAAAGAGATCCCCTCTGAGTCCAATTCCATCACGCAGAAACACCAGCTCCAAAGAAGGGCCATCTGCCATGGCAGTGAACCCCATCTGCCATGACCATAGAACCCATGGGTCTCTTTATCCCTCAAAAGAACCAATACCTGGGGTTGTATCTACTTTATCTGTCTCTCAGACTCTGCTCAGTTGTGCATAAGGGTATTCCTTCTGACAACCTCCAGACTCTTTTTTAGAGACTCATAGCCTTATAATCTCATTTCTCCTTTCCATTTCCCCCTTACATTAGGTCAATCAGCATTTTGAAGTCATGTTATTATATGTAGACAGGGATATTCTGCTGATCCGTATTGAACCTTTAATTCAAGGTCATTTTCTAGTTGTATCTTCAGCTCAACAGAGGATTTTATCGTGGGACTGAGAAGTAAGGAAAATGAGAGTGACACAAAAATCCTCACCACACAGAAAGAAGTGCAAGATCTCACCAAGTTGATAGAATCAGAAGTAAGTATACAAGAATATTCCAAATATCACAAAGGAAACCAATAAGCAAAATATTCTACTGTACAAATTACAAATAACTGTAGGTAAGTTATCGCCAATGTCATATACTTTTCATATTTGGTGGTATTTTTGTAGATGCTTATGATGCTATTGAAAATAGGGAAATAACCCATAAATACTTAACAAAAGAGAACTATGCCTGGCTCGAGGATGAGACTGTGTCATTAAACAAGGATTATGATTAATCCAAAAATAGGCACCTAAATTCCAGGTAATAAAAAAAATATTGCTTTCAAATATCGAGAAGAGAAAGAGAAGGAAGAATTATGATTCAATTCTTCATTTTTCATATTGAAGTATCAATATGTAAAATCCAAAGATGGCAATTTAAGAAATTGTTTATATCATTTAAAGTTAATGAGGTAATTACTGGAAGAACTAGCAATTAAAATTGTTAAAAGAAGTTGCCTCAGAGGATTGGAACTAGGATTCAAGTGTAGTTAGGTATGATACTACTGCTTTTCAACCAAAATGCCTCTTCTTAATTTGATTTATCAGATGCATGCATTACGTTGATGAAAAAAATTAACTATCTCTGCAAAAACTTCTGAAAGTATGAGAACTATCAGGAAGAAAATAAAGATAGCCCAACAACCTAAGGATAGCCAATGCTAATACCTTGGGCAGTCTTCTAACTCTCTCTTTCTGTCTCTTTCTCTGTTTTTCTGTCTCTCTCTCTCACCTCTACACACACACACATACACACACACAAATGGATTTGCATATAACCACAAATGAGATATTCCAACAAACTATTGCATTTAAAATTTCTTTAACCATTTTACTTATTGTTATTAAACTGCTTTCAATTTCTGCCACCTGTAAATAACGCCATAATCTTTATACATATAGTTTATTTCTTATATAAAGTTTCTTTGGGATAAATTCACATAAGTGGAATTATTGAGTCAAATATTTTTTTGAGTCAAATATTGAAGGCTCTTCATGCATATTGCCATTTACCTGCTGAAAGAGTTTTATCAAATAACTTTGCCAACATCAAAAATCTGACTTTACTATGAGCTTTTCGGTGTAACTGTTGTTTCTTAACATTGTGATAGTTGTTAGTTGGCTAACGAGCATCTAAAGGGCATTCTCTGTATACTTCTTTTTTGTTAGCAGATGCAATCTTAATTACCAGTCTCGCCACAGCCTATGAATACAGACAGATTTACATTAAAAATAAAACCTAAAAGTATTCCTGTTCACATACTCCACTGACTCATCATTCCTGCAAAATATATTCAATAATTATCACAAAGATGTAATGGGGACTCTTGTTTTAGTACAGAAGAAAAATGATGGTTTGAATTAAAGTGATAGTTTGGAAGCAGAGAGAAAAGAGAGCATTTAGTTCATGATTTCAATTTCAACAGAAATTAAGGGTGGGTTGGTGGGTGAGACAATGAAGGAAAGAAAAGAATCAAAGATGACTCCCAGGTGTGTAGCTCAAGAAAGTAGGTAGAGGGAAATGGATGTGGCTCAACCAATTGGGCTCCCATCTACCATATAGGAGGTCCAGGGTTCGATGCCTAGGGCCTCCTGGTGAGGGCAAGCTGGCCCACATAGTGAGCTGGCACACGTGGAGTGCCAGCTCATGCTGGAATGCTGCCCTGCACAGGAGTGCCCGCCTGCATGGAAATGCCACCTAGTATGGGAAAGCTGCCCCACACAAGAGTGCTGGCTGACACTGAGAGCTGGTGCAGCAAAATGACACAAGAGACATAGAGGAGGGAAAAATAAGAAGACATAACAGAACTGGGAGCTGAGGTGGTGCAAGAGAGTAATTTCTGCTTTCCCACTCCGGAAGGTCCCAGAATCAGTTCCCAAACACACCTAATGAGAATACAAGTAGACACAGAAGAACACACAGTGAATGGACACAGAGAGCAGACAACGGGGGGAACAGGGGAGTAGGGGAGAAATAAATAAAATAAATCTTAAAAAAAAAGTAGGTAGAAATTAGGTACTAGGAATAAAGACAGGTTTGACTGGAGGAGAGTGTAAATGAATTGGCTAGGGCCTGGAGGCAACTGGCGCATGGTATCTAAAGCAAAAGTCAACCTCACTAAAGTCAAAGCTAACATGTCTGTACATCTTGAAATCAGCCAATAGTCTCAGACAAGTTATCCACAAGACAAACTATCTGAGACTCTCCAAGCTTACACAATTGTTAGGAAGTTCTGACATCTTTGAACTTGAGTCTTGATTTTCCCAAAAATAGAATTTTTGTCAGAGATAAATAAATGTTAGTTAGCATTTCATCCCCTTATAAGGTTTGCTTTTCTTATTGTTTTTGCTTAAACAATCGTATTTTTCTTGGTGTGTAATCTCAATATATTTGCTGTATTAGCTGCCTCTTCCCTAGGAAAAAATGGAGCACTTTTGTCTCTGCATAGAGCATTGCCCAATTTGAAAATTGTCTCCTTTTGATAAATAAATGGGTTTTCTTTTCCAAATTCTTAAAATGTGGCTTTTGTTTAGAGTCAGAAATTAATATTCTGTTTGGGGCAAGTTTGAAATGCTCATTAGAAATCCAGCTAGAGATACAAAGTAGATAGTTGAAGAACTGAGTTTGAAATACAGGGGAGAGATCAGGGCTGCAAATATTATTTTGGAAGTCATCAGCATATTGTTGAGAGCAAAGGAGTGTGAAAAGAGAAAAGAGAGAAGACAAGCAAAAGAAAAGCAGGGAAAAGAGTCAAGCTTGGTTGCTGTAGCCCACTAATATTACAGATTAATTAAGAGAGAAGCCAACCAAGACAGAGAAGGGGCTTTTAGAAAGGTGGGATAAACCAGGATAATGTTGTATCATAGACACAAAGAGAAGAAGGAAATTCAAAGAAGAAAGAGAAATTGAGTCTATCAAAAACTGTTAAGCAGGGAAACGAGTGTTGTAGCTCAATGGCTGAGCACCTGTTTCACATGTACAAAGTCCTGGGTTCAATCCCCAGTACCTCCTTAAAAACATAAAATAAATAAAATAGAATAAGTAGTTAAGCAGTAGATTAAAATAAGGACTACTGGATCTGGCAAGCTGGAGAATATTGGTGATTATCAAAAAAAAAAAAAGAAGCAGTTTCAGTTGACTAGAAAGAATAAAAGCTCAATGGGAATAGATTGAAGAAAGAATCGGAGAATTCTTCCGAAACTCCTTAATAATATTGACAATACCACTACTCCGCTATAATATCTATTCAATAGATTAGGCAGTTGGCCAATAACTCAGTTATTTGACTGTTCCCCACTACTAACTAGCAGCTGAGATTTCAAGGTAATTAAGGGGCAGTCGCTGTCCTTGAGGACACCATCCCTTAGGTAGCTCGGAACTCTCAGGAATCTATCATTCAGTCTGCAGATTTTGTTATTGTAGTTGTTCGATTTTGTCTCTACCAAAATATGATTTAAAAATGTACACCTTGGGGAGCTGATGTAGCTCAAGTGGTTGAGCCCCTGCTTCCCATGTACAAGGTTCTGGGTTCAATTCCTTGTACCTCCTAAAAAAATTTTTACACTGCCTGATGCCTTTCACTTTAAGGAAATAAGGAATGAGGCTAAGGCTTGATTTAGTCTTAAACCTTGTCAAGCAGCAATGTTTTCATTCATTTTATAATGTATTTCCACATTCAATATAGCAAATAATCATTTTATGGATTTAAATAAAGTACAAGTTATTCATACTTGTAACTTCTCTAACGAGTCATCTTTATTTGCCCTGTATTCTTATTCTAATTGACTTGGCAGTTTGGGGTCAATAACTGACTATTAATAGAAACTATTATGGAATTCACTAGTCCTTCAATAACACTAGAGGAGTCATTACAGTGAATGAGTTTCTTAGTGCAATAATTAGAGGGTTTGGTATCGATTCCCTAGGCTGTGACAATTGCTGGCATTTCAGTGACAAAAATAACCATTGTACTTAGAAAATCCTTTTAATATTGAACAGAAATAAAAACTTGAGATGTAGGTACGTCCATTATTACACCAGAAGTAATTTTTTCCTTTGCCTCAATCCAGTGATACAGAACTGTTCTTTGAAAATATTGACTTGAAGTTCAGGTTAGAACTCCTTTTCCTGCTATTTTACTATCCAGTTGGAAGATGATCTGTTCATTGCTATCACTGACAGAACATAGGCTAACATTTAAAAGGGTCTAGACCACATAGAATTTAAAAAGTAAAAGTAACCTAAGATCCCACCATCCAGAGGCAAATACTTTTATATATAATCCCTGGCAAACTTTTTTAAACCTATGTCTTTGAATTTGATGCCAAAGTGGGAATAGATGTGACTGGTATGACAGTACTTCTTCACTTTTTTCTGGGGCTGTTTTTTGTTAACTTGTCCTTCTGCTTTCTAGCAGCTTGATATTATTGATGAATTCCAAAAAGAAATATTGGATTATGTTTTTAAACTGGTCTTTTCCTCTGGGCATATGAGATTATATTGGATTCAGAGATTTACATGATTAAGATTAATCAAGCAAACCTCTTATGTCATTAGGGCATTGAGTACCCACCCCTTGGTGAGCGGGGACTCACAGATAAAAGGCATGGCAAAGGACAGAGTTGAGAGGTTTTGATGCTAGAGTTTTGATGTTGGAGTTTGATGCTGAAGTCTTAAGCTGGAGCCCCAAGAAGTAAGCACACAGAGAAAAGAGAAGCCAGCCCCAGGAAGGGAGGAACCCAGGAAGCCTGAACCCTCACAGCCATTGGCAGTCATCTTGCTCCAACATGTGAAAATAGACTTTGGTGAGGGAAGTAACTTATGCTTTATGGCCTGGTATCTGTAAGCTCCTACCCCAAATACCCTTTATTAAACCCAAACAATTTCTGGTATTTTGCAGCAGCACCCCTTTGGCTGACTAATACATGCTTTTAAAGGACATATTAGTTTTTGTAGAAAATTTAAGTACTACAGATAAGAAGAAACTCCGATCACCACCACCACTTTCATCACCCAAATATAAAATGAGCCTCTCTTAATAGTTGAGTGGTTGATTATCCTTCCAGTTTGCATTCTCCATGTGTAGATAGTCTATATTAACAGTTTGCTCTGATAATTTTATGTAAATAAAATGATATCATTCATGCTATTTTGCAGTTTTTTTTAATGAAAAAAGTCATAACTTTCAATGACAATGATTGCATAGTTGTGGTTGCAGCATCTTATTTAATCAATCACTTATTAAAGAGCACTTAAATTCTTTTCAGTTGCTTTGCTATTTCGCTGTCGCAAAGAATCTTCTGGCATCTTCATATTTGCACTCTTGTCAATTTACTTCCTTAGTATAAATAACAGGAGTGGATAACTATCAAAAGTCATGTTTATCATTGCTTTGCTTGCTTGTCCCTTTATCAGATTTAAGCAAAAACTTCATTTAGCATTTGAATGCTTGCCCTATTTCCATCCATGTTATCCTCCGTTTTTGCCTCCTGTGCCAGTGCTGACCTTGATTTGGGGCAACACTTCCTCCAGTGCAAGAAGTTTTTTTTACTTAACCAACTTTTAAAAGCTATTGGTCTGAGGGTGGTGATAATCATAAATTTGTTGAAATTTTATTGGTCCTCAACATCAAAAACCAGATCGGATGCACAAATGTGGAGGTAAGAACTATCTGATAGAGGGTAGAGGTTTGACCATATAAAATTTAAAAAGTAAAATATTCTAAGAAACCCTGTGGTGTGTGCAGTGGTACTGTCAACAAAGAGAAATGCATTTGGGTTGAAAATGAGCACCTTCATTTGGTTAAGATGGTTCTTCTCCTAATCTGTGATCATGTTTATCACGCTGCATAGCTGATGGGATGCAAGCTCAATGACGTTTGAGTCACTATTTTGCTCAAATCCCAGCACAGGGTTTTTTACCTGAAAGAAAAGACTGAATATGAAACTAAGGAGTTTGGGCAATATTCATTTAGGCAATGGGCTCTATGCAAAAGAGAAGACTGATGGGAGAATATTCTGAATTTAAAATCTCTAGGAGTTTCTGCTCTCTCTGGAATGGCCGAGTGAGATAGGATCTTACTCAGTCAGGCTTTCAGGGACACAGAGCGGGTGTTCTGCTGGTAACCTCAGGTCCAGTAATCATGAATGTCTGCCTTCCCCTTCCACCATCAAGACAAGAGATGCCTCATGCTTTATTCAGAACAAAGAACAAGTTTTTGTAAGCATTTAGGAGCAGTAAGTTGACTGAGCTTTCAGAGGATGAATCGCGGTTGTGGCAGAAAAGAGCCAGGACAGAAGACATCAAACGTTCTCTCCAGACCAGCTCTGTCACTGAGCGCTGCTTTGCTTCCTGTCTCCTGTCCACTCCTTCACATTCTGCCAGTTCAGGTCTCAACAGCTTCTCAACCACACCTTTGTTCCAATAGGAAGGAACACAGTGTCAAATGGAGGGTAGGTGCAAGCAGTTTAAACCATTTTTTCTTCAGGGTGCAAGAATCTAAGGTGTATGAATACTTGGTAGCCAGTCAAGTTCTTCCACATTATACCACAATGATGAATTTCCCAGGGTTAACTAAAAGTTTGGTCTTGTTCCCAAAATGCAAAATCCCCCTGTGGCCTCTATCCAGAGAAATTCACATGCAGACAGTAAGAAAGTTACTATGACTCAAGTCTCCCAGGTCACACCTATGTCAGAAATAAAAGTTTGTTTTTAATATTCAGAAACCCTTGAACCCATGGCCCTGAATGGATCAATCCTTCCATCAGTGATAATACCAGTCATGTCAATAATCATTAAATAGTGCAAATCTCACCATCTCAAGTCCTGACTAAACGTATCAATAGGCCCTCTTTGCTTACAGGATGAATTATATGTTTTTAGCTGAGTATGCAGGGCTCCTTGTGATCTGGCCCCTGCTTGCTCTCTAGTCTTGAAGTCACCATTTCACTACTGACATTCCAGCTAGGCCTAATTATTTGCTTTTCCCTGCTCAGGTGCTTCCGTTTTACTCTTCTGAACCATTATGTATGTCTGGAGTCCTTTTCTCTATCCCCACTCCCACTGTTTTCCACTTAGTATAACAAGTTGTCTCCTGATTCTTCAAGACACAGATGACACACTATCTTCATCTGTCTCACTCGACTGCTTCTCCCATTTGGTTAAGATTTCTCTTTGGATACAGGGATGGGAGGATAACTGCTAAGGGGTAGGGGTGGGGTTCATTTTGGAGTAATGAAAATGCTCTAATATTGATTGTGGTGATGAATGCACATCTCTGTGATCATATCCAAACCAATTTAATGTACACTTTGGATGGATTATATGGTATATGAATATGTTTCAAAAATAAAAGAACGCTACATTCCCATAGGAAGGGAAAAAAGATTGTTCCTTGTGTTTTCCTAACAGCCTGCTCTTATGTTACCACATTGTTTTTGTAAGTGATGAAATGTAAAAACCATGAGGTCTGGGGCTGTCTCTAATTTGCTCAAAACTATAACTCTCATGTCCAGCACAGTGAACAATCAAATTTGATGCCTGATAAACATTTGTTGAATGAACAAGTGAAAAGATGAAGCCCACCTTGCAAGGCTTACCAAATAGTAAAAGCAATACTTTGGTACTAGTAACCTGATTTAACAAGAAGTCTATAGTAAAAGAAAGCACCATAGACCTTAGTCTCTAATAGATAATGTTGTTTAACATCTTTTTATGTGCTCCTTTTTCATCCACAGTTCTTCTTTGATGAAGTAGCTATACAAATATTTTTTGCCCATTATTTTATTGGATTGTTTGTTTTCTAATCATTAAGTTTTGAGAGTTCTTTGCATACAAGTGCTTTTCCAGCCATGTAATTTGCAAATATTTTCTCCCAGTATATGGCTTGTCTTTTTGTTCTTTCAGCAGTAAAATTTGAAGAGCTGAACTTCTTAATATTGATCAAATCATTTTATGAATTTTTTCTTTTATTGACTGATTTTTGGTGTTGTATCTAAGGAATATTTGACATAGTTACATTTTTAGAAATAAAGTAAGAAATACAGAGTAATAACTAAGGAAACTTACTCAAAAATTTGATAGGGGAGGGCACCCTTCTCAATCATAATTACAAGTTGCTGTTACTTTTATTTTTCTTACTTTCTCTCTATCTTAGTTTCCTAGGGCTGCCATAACAAAGTGCCATAAACTGAGTGACTTAAAACAATAGACATGTATTGTCTAACAGTTCTGGAGGCCAGGAGTCTAAATCACGATGTCAGTCTATAGGGCTCCTGTGGTGGCTTCCTAACAATCCACTCAATTGCTGCCTATGTCATCTGACTGTCTTCTCTCTGTGTGTCTAAATTTCCTCTCCTTATTGGATTAGACCAACCTAATCTAGTCTGGCCTCATTTTTATTAATAACATCTTCAACCATCCTATTTCCAAATAGCAACACCTTTGTGGGACTGGAGGTTAGGACTTTTGTGGGACACAATTCAATCCCTAATACTAGCCTTTCAAAAACTGTTTTAAACCTAAATTTTATCAAGGCAACAACCTAATTGTTCGTATATATGAAAGTAATAAAAGTCAGAGCTATGTTTCCCAAATCAGTCGTCTCTCAGTCACATTGCATATGCGTTTTAAGACACACATGATACTAACAAATGGCAATCAAGAGATCCTACTCATATTTAGGAAGATCAACTTATGATTGCAGTGGGAATCATAATTTGAATTTTATCATTTGTGTTCAGGTAAAGTCACTAAATTACAAATTGCTTTCTATTTCATCTAGATGAGGTATATGTTAAGTATCAAAGACAGTGTTTGTGAAATTTTTTCACTGAAGTCTCCGGACAGCAAAAGAGGATGCTTGAGCCCCTAAGGTGACTAGGAGTATAGACCTCAAATGCAAAAAACATTTTAATTCCCCATTTTATACTTAAAATATGTTTATGTATGTTATTCAATAGCCTATATTTTTGTGTAAATATAAAATAATTTCCTCTAAACATTGATTTATTAGAATAATGAACCATATGTGCTCTAAGGTTTTATGCATTAGTCTCTGTCCCCTCTTTTAAGACCCTTAAACCTTGAGAGGTCAAGTAGATGACTGTAATAGGGTACTAGGGCATTCTTGGTTGTATTAGTCAGCCAAGGGGGTACTGATGCAAAGTACCAGAAATCTGTTGGCTTTTATAAAGGGTATTTATTTGAGGTAGAAACCTACAGTTATAAGGCCCTAAGGAGTCTAACTCAAGGTACCATAAGAGGTACTTCCTCACCCAAAGTCTTTTGCCACATATTGAAGCAAGATGGTGGGTGATGTCTATGAGGGTTCAACCTTCCTCTTCCCTCTTAAGGCTGATGGTCCCAGCTTCTTCTGATCTCAGCTCTAGCTGGCATAGGGTTCATCTCTTTCCCTCTGAGGCTCATTTCTTTCTGGGCTCTTCACAAGGTCAGCTGTAAACTATCAGGCTCATCTCTCTTCCCGTGGCCACAGGATCTTCTGTGTATCTTCTCTGTGTGTCTACTTCTATATGAGAGTCTGATTTATCAGCCTACCAAGGGCGCTGGGACTCAACACTGAGTCACACTCCAATGACATGGTTGAATCAAAACCCTAATCTTAATATAATTTAATCAGACATCTCAGATGATTCTAATACATGCCGAAAGGAACCAACCAGTTTACAAACATAATCTAGATCTCTTTTTTGGAATTCATAAATAATTTCACACTACCACATTAGTGTTTCAGAATGACTTTGGATTTGTTAGTGAATTTAAAAGGCAAGTTTAACTAAGTCTTTCCAGCATTTCCCTGTTTCAAAAAACTAGATCCCTCTTTATAACACACTTAAAAATATTTATTTTGGTGTTGAAGAAAAAATAAAGAAAATTGAAGTGGCATCACTCCCTAATTTTCCCATTTTTTTCCCCTTAATCTCAAAGTAACATTTTCTTAAATTATTAATCAGGTGTTCTTGAAATTTAAATGACATGGCCATAATTACGTATGATGCTGCTGATGGGAGATGGCATGGCCCCTTATCTCTCTAATTGGTTTCTCTTTACAAGGAAATGAGCAGGGTCACATGGGGAGATGCGTTCATAAAATGTCATTAAATCCCTCCCACTCTCCACACCTGCCATCCTATCAGACAAAAGATATACACTGAATATTTCTATTTATATAAAGTTTTGGAAAATGCAAACATATCTACAGAGACAGAAAGCAGATCAGCAGTTGCCAGGGAATGGGGCTAGAGCAGGTAAGAATAGGACAGGATTATAGAACGGCATGCAGAAAATTTTGGGGGTGATTAATATAGTCATTTTCTTCATGTAATGATGGAGAATACATATGTCAAAATATAACACGTTGCTTACTTTAAATATGCACAGTTTATTGTATGTCAGTATTCATTGATAAATATGTTAAAAACACAACGAAAAGAAACACAATAAATGTTGCAGAACTTTAAAATAGAAAATTGCTGAAACACTGCCTAAATATTACATATTTACATTTTATTTTTCAGTCTAAAAGTGCTTTCATTACATTTCTCCATTTTATCTTTACAACAGCTTTGTGGTATATTGGGCTGGCATTTTTATCCCATTTTATGCATGAGAAAACTGACAGGAAGGTAAATTGCCTAAGATCAAAAAGAGATGGCATATTAAAAAAATGATGAAAGGCAAAATGTCAAAAAAAGTTTATGATATTTTTCATTTTTTAATACCCCAATTTATTTTTTACTTTTAGTTCTTATAAATTATCATGTATTCTATTTCTAATCTTTAAACCTATCATTAATATTGCATTTTCCTACTAATTGAATTTGGCAATATATTAAGCTCCATTTTTTAAGAAGTTTTGGATCACAGAGGGGTTCAGCTATGGCAAGGGAGGAGCACTGGTGTGGGATGTCATTGATGAGGGATGCATAGGTGGGAGGGAGTTCTCCAGCGCATGCATATAGGGTATATAGATATGTTTGAATGTTCACTGAGTATTGTCTTGGTGCGTAGAGTTTCACATGACAACTGGGGGAGTGCTGAATTCCCATCCTGGGGAACTCTGTCCCATTCCCTAATGGAACAGCAACAATACCCAAGTGCAAGGGCAAGGACCTGTTAAGAAGGATGGTCCAATAATGAGCCCTTGATACTAATGACTATGCTTATGAGCTTGTGTGCTTGATATTTCAAGTAGACCTAGAGTTGTAGGATGCCTAAGAGTTATTTCCCGAGAGCCTCCATGTTGCTCAAATATGGACACTCTCTAAGCCAAACTCAGCACATAAATGTATTACCTTCCCCCCAGTTTGGGACATGACTCCCGAGGATGAGCCTTCCTGGTGCCGAGGGATTACTACCATGCACCAGCTGGAGATGCAAGTAGAAAAAGACCTTGAATAAAAGGGGGAAATGGTGAAGACAAAAGAGTTTGTATGGCAAAGAGACTTCAAAATGAATCAGAAAGTCTTCAGAAGGGTTGCACTTATGCATGTCTCAGCAGGATCCCAGAGACAGCCAAAGTAGATACAACTCCAGGTAGTGATGCTCCTGAGGGCTACAGAGACATCCAAGTCCTACAGTCATGGCAAATGGCTCTGGAGTTCACTGTCTAGCCAGTGGCCCTACTTTGGAATTTGTGCTCCTGAGTGGGATGGAATTAGACTCAGATGTGACTTCTCTACACATGCCTCTTCCATCACTTTTACTGAACCTGTGGTTGGTGCTGGGTTGCTGTATGTTCAGGAGACTTTAATGTCTGGACTGTCTATGTGCCAGCTGGGCCCCGAGCCTCAGTAGAGTTGCAACACCTACTCTCTGGTTCGTTGGACTTACCCAGGTCAGCTAACAGGGAGCTGAGGATGGTCAACCACCACATGAGGGAACTGAGAGAGTCTACAACTGCAAGCAGGAGAATTCCATCCACCAGCCATGTGGGATCTAAGCCCATTCTTGGTTTAGAGGTGGAGTGGACCTTGCCATCCCAGGGTCCTCAGGATGGAGGAATAAAATATGGGTTAGAGTGGACTTAATGGTATTCTACTATAGAATTATTGTGACTCTTGCAATGGAAGAAATTGTATCATTGATGTGGAGACAGTTACCACAGGACTTGCTGAGGGCAGGAAGAGAGAAGAATAGGTGTGATATGGGGGCATTTTCAGGACTTGGAGTTGTCCTGAATGATATTGCAGGAACAAATGCAGGACATTATATATCTTGCCATAACTCACTGAATGGACTGGAAGAGAATGTAAACTACAATGTAAACTATAATTCATGTGATGTAGCAATGCTCCAAAATGTACTCTCAAATGCAATGAATGTGCCACCCTGATGAAAGAGAGGTTGTTGATATGGGAGGAGTGGAGGGTGGGGTATATCAGAACATTTTATATTTTAATGTACTATTTTCTGTGGTCTATGTATCACAGAAAGGGAGAGACAATAGTAAAAAAAATAAAAAATAAAAAAATTTTAAAAAAGAGATGGAATCAGATGTAGACTTTTAACCATGCTATGCTAAATTTACTTTCTCTCTAGAGTTTTATATGTCACACTCTGTCACCAGATACACTCTATGTTCCTCCTTTCATGATCTCTAATTTGATATAAAATTATATTATGTCATGTCAATTAGGCAGTACAAGAATTTGGAGTTATCATTATAGAAAAATCAATTATCAAAACATGAGGGTTTCAACAAGCCACATATGTTTGGAAGCTTGGAGGCCTAGAATACATGTGACGGAAGTCTTATTACAAAGGAATACAAAGTTTAAATTATTCACCTTGTCACTATTCTCAAAAGGTGCTTCTGATCATGAGATAACCATCTAGCAAGCTCAAGTTACAGAGAACCTATCTGAAAACAGAGTTGTAAAGAAATGAAGCACATAAGATGTCCTATCCCCGTGGTCTGAAATCTAAATTGACTAAAAGTCTCATAATTTGGAGACTTGCTGAGTTGGAAAAGCTATCAATTCTACCTACAATTTTTTTTTTAACCTTAAAATATGTCTCAAATTTTTTCACTTCCCTTCATCTCTATTTCCATTACTCAATCCTGGTTACCACATTTCCTCACTTAAATAAATACAATCACTCTTTCTGTTTTTCTCTCTTACCTCCTTCTAGTTTATTCTCTACATAGCAGCCAAAGATCTTTAAAATTATGTCATGTCAATTAACTGCTTAAATCCTCCAATGAATTCCCATTTAATTTAGAATAGTATCTACTATATTACTAATGCATAGAAGGTGCTGTGCCATTTGGCCCCTTCTACCTTGTCCCTTTGCAACAACTTGTAGAACTCCCTGCTGCTCTCAGCACCCCTAGATCACTGACTTTCATTTTCTCCAACTTGCCAAAGACCCACCAAGGGCATTTCTATATATTCCCCATGCTTGAAAAAGTCTTCCCTCTACTTTTCAGATAGCCTCTTCACAGAGGCTTCTCCTGAACACCCTCTCTAACATGGGTCCTCCATTATTCTTCCTATGCCATCTTTTATTTTTAATTTCATAGGATTTAGCAGAATTTTCGATTATGTCATTGCAGCAGTTTGCTATTATTGATGAATTCCAAAAAGAAATACTGGATTATGTTTGTAAACTGATCTTTTCCTCTGGGCATATTAGATTATATTGGATTCATAGGTTTACTTGATTAAGTAATTATGTAAACCTCTTGTGCCAGTAGGGCACAGATAAAAGGCATGCAAAAGACAGAGTCAGGGGTTCTTAATGTTGGAGTTTTGATGTTGGAGTTTGATGCTGAAGCTGGAGTCCTGAGAAGAGAGGAACACTGAGTATGAAAAGAAGCAAGCCCTGGCAAGAAAGGAACCCTAAGCCCAGAGAGAAGACCTGGGAAGAGAGGAACCCAGGAAGCCTGAACCCTGACAGACACCAGCAGCCATCTTGCTCCAATGCATGGAAATAGACTTTGGTAAGGGAAGTAACTTATGCTTCATGGCCTGGTATCTGTAAACTTCTACCCCAAATAAATACCCTTTATAAAAACCAACCAATTTCTGGTATTTTGCCTCAACATCCCTTTGGCTGACCACAATCATTTAATGATTTATGTACTTATTTTTTCTGTTCCACTCACTTGAATCTAAGTTCTTGCAGCAGAGATTTGGTACATAGTAAGGAATTGATAAAAAAATTTTCAAAGATTGAATGAATAAAGACAAAAAATGAAATATAACTTAATGTTATATTAGTTATCCTATAAAATGGAATTAAATCATTTTAAAGAATGAAAGAAATTGATATGAGACTGATAAGTGAAAAAAAACATGTTGCACAATATATTAATTACAATAATATTTTTATTAAAAGTGTATATTTAGGTTTGTGTTTGTGGGAGGATGTGGGTCTGAGGGTCTATACCACAAGCTATTAACAATGGTTATATCTGGAGAGGGAAGCAATACTGCAGAATGTGGGAATTGGAATTGGGATATGGGAGAGTTTACCTTTATTTTGTTTACTTCTTTTAGAGATTGGATTTTTACTCTTGTGAGCATATTTAGGTTTTTTGTATAATTTAAAGGTAGACACATTTTTTGTTTGCTGATGTCTTTATTTACAATGTTGCAAATTAATATGGAAAACTGAATAATCAGATAGGTGTGAAAAGGTTATCAGAATCAATACATGGTACAAATAAAGATGTTACATGTATAGATTAAGTAATTTCAAGTCCTTAATTTGAAATTGTTAGATAAGAAGAGTTAGAAAGACTAAGAGAAAAAAATCACAGCTCTCCTTCAGGAAGATAAGTTACTCACTTTTGTCATGATTTTTCAGGTCTGAAAACACCAAATTTTTTTTTATCTCAATAAAGAGTAAACATAATTTGGAGTTTGACATTTTATTCAGTATTGCTGAAATTCAACACAGAGGCAAGACCTCAGAAACGTTTATGATCAAGCACATTTATAGCCATTTATATATTTGACCAGCTCTGCCACATTTACTCAACTTCCAAGTACAAGAAAACAAGAAAACCATTTTGTCTAGTTTTATGGCCTGTTAGGTCACTGTGGTAGGGATGTGTGTGTCCTTTATGAAACTACAAATTCAAACAGAAAAGATGATTGCAGAAATGCAATAAATGGTATCCAGAAAGAATGTTGAAAGGTAATCATAAACTGGAGGTCAGAAGGAACCCCAAGAACTCCAAGCTACTTATAGTAACTGAAAATGTGCATTTTCTCACCAGAGTAGGCATACGTGAAAGGCAACTTCAGGCTTTCGAGATAAGTGTGAGAAGCCTTGTACACCTTCATGACTTTCTGCCTGTGACCATTTCTTGGTGCTAGAGTCTCTTTCAGTATCACTGTAATCTTTAACATTGTCCCCACCAACACTTGTGCTTCTCCTCCCAGAAGAATGACAGGGAGGTGAGTTCCCTGGTGCTATACTTGCCTCATTTATCCCACACTTGGTGTTGGAAAAGTTGGCAGCTAAGAAACTTCAGTGGAGCACACAACAAAAGCCCCAAGAACAGTCTACTACCTTTAGTCAGATCACCAGGAAAGAGGCAACCAAGCCAGACCGAAAACATTTAGACAATAGACCCTTACCCCAATCAAACACCATAGAGAAACTGGCCCCACCTCTGTGCCCAAATGCAAAGGCACAGTGCAGCTTAGACTTCCACTCTTAGTAGGCTATAATGAGACACCTCATGCTCCCCAATCCGACTGGAGTGGTATTTTAGTTTCTAAAAAATGCTGGGAGCAATATACCAAAAGTAGGTTGGCTTTTATAATGGGAATTTGTTAGGTGAAAACCTTACAGTTCTGAGGTTGTGAAAATGTCTAAATCAAGGCATCATCAGAGATGCTGTTTCACCACAGGTCGGCTGCTGATGATCCTAGACTCCTTGCCATGTGGCAAGACACAATGGCAGCTCTCTGATCTGGGTCTCTGCCTGCCTTTTACTCCAGGCTTACTTTCTTCCCAAGCTCAGCTGTGGGCAATCAGGCATATGACTCATCTGTCCCTCCTCCTCTGGTCCTTGTCCTTTTCAGCCTCTCAGGGCCTCTTTCCATACCTCTGTGCTCTGCTGATTCCAGCCCCTAGCCTCTAGAACCTCTCTCTCTGTGTCCTAGGGTTTCTTTGTTCCTGCTGCTCTTTCTCTGTTTGTCTCTGCATGGTTCTCCTGTTTATAAAGGACTCCAGCAAGAGGACCAAGAACCACCCTGGACCACACCTCACTGAAGTAAATCAAAGGCTCACAGCTGAAACCACTCCAATCAAAGGGTCCCACACCCTTAGGAATGAATGAACTTTAAGAACATGACCATTTCTGGGATCCACAAGAAGCTTCAAACTGTCACAAGCTGTATCAGAGAAGACCAAGTGGGAAGTTGGGATGTCACCCATACCCAGTTGCAATGAAATCCACCTATGGGGTCATTTTGTGGGGATCTTAGAGCTCTACTCCCCACCCAGAGATAACAAAGTAGTCTCAGAGTCCCTGCCTGTGTCAGGGGAGGCCAAGTGGGAAGCCAAAGCTCTCATCACCATCCAGCAGTGATGAGGCCTCCTTCTCCTCTGCCCATGAGGTGTCAGTGGAGGCCACACAGGGAACAGCAGCAAGGTGGCCTTCTCCCTCCCAGCCAGGGTAGTCCAGCAGCTACTACTAGACAGCCTGGATCCCACATCCGCTCAGCAGAACTGAAGCCCTTTTCGCCATCCTGGATGACAAAGGAGACCCAATGTTTGACCTGAACTTTCACTACCACCTGGTAGTATCAAGGTGGTATCCCCTCTTCCCTCACCATCACAGTATTAGTGGAGGGCTGCTAAAATAAAAGATTTATATAAGATCCAATATCTCATAAAATATATTCACAATGTACAGGTCTCAATAAATCACCCATCATACCAATGACTAGGAAATAACTTCTATGAGAAAAGACAGTCAACAGATGCCAACACCCTGAGATCACGCAGATGTTGGAATTTTCTGACAAAGATTTTAAAGCAGTCATCATAAAAATGCTTCAATGAGCAATTATAAACATTGTTGAAGCAAATGAAAAAATAGAAAGTTTATGCAAAGAAATAGAAGATGTAATGAATAACCGAATGGAAATTTTAGAAATGAAAAATAGAGCTTTCAGAATAAAACTCACTGGATGGACTCAGAAGCAGAATGGAGAAGACAGAGGAATAAATTGAAAGCCTGAAGACAGAAAAATAAAAACCATCCACTCTGAACAACAAAGAGTAAATAGACTAAAAAATAAACAAAGAAAAAAGAAAACAGAGCAGAACCTCAGGGACGTGTAGGACTATAAAAAAAGATCTAACATTTGTGTCATTAGAGTCCTAGAAGAAGAAGTGAAAGATAGTGAAGCTAAAAAAGCATTCAAAGAAATAATAGCTGAAATTTCTCAAGGTTGACAAAAGACATAAACCTACAAGTTCAAGGAGCTGAGTATAACCCAAACAGGATAAACCCAAAGAAATCCACACCAATGCATCCTATTCAAGCTTCTGAAAACTAAAGACAGAAAACTTCTTGAAAGCATCAAGAGAGAAATGGCACTTTATCTATAGGAGAAAAGAAATGCAAATGACAGAAAATTTCTCTTCAGAAATTAATGAAGATTGAAGGAAGTGGCACAATATTTTCAAACACTGGAAGGAAAAAATGGTTAACTGAATTCTGTATCTTACGAAGTTATACTTTAGGAATAAAGGGGAAGTGAAGATAGCCTCAGAAGAGGGAAAATTAAAAGAATTTAATACTAGCAGACCTACCCTTGTGGAATGTCTAAAGAAAGTGCTCTAAAAACATCAGCAATGAATAAAAGAAGTAATTTTGCACTCAGGAAGGAAGATTCACACGGAGAGCAAAAATATGAGCAAATACAGTAGACGTTTCTTCTCTTGAGTTTTATAAATTATGTTTGAAGACTGAATCAAAAAGTATTACATTCTCAGGGGGGATGAAAGGCAATACAATTTCACCTGCTCCCTGGAAAGATCCTTCTTAAAGCCTTCAGCCACCATGAAAGCAGTCTGACTGTCTGAGGCCACCAGTCCAGTACTGCCCAGCCGAGCCCTTCCCGAAATCCTGACCCCTGGAAACTGTGTGAGAAGGTAAAATGATTAGTACTTTAAGCTTTTAAGTTTAGGGGTAATTTGTTACAAAGCAATAGATAACTGGAACAACATGCAAAAACTACATTAGTAATCAGAGAAAAATAAATTAAAACCACAATGAGATACCACTAGATATCCACTAAGATGACTGCAGCGCAAACAAGTGATACTAGCAAGATTTGGAGCAACTGAAACTTTCACACTTTGATGCAACCACTTTGGAAAACTATTTGGCAGAATCAAAGCTGAACATATGTAAATCCTCTGACTGAAAAATTCCATTTTCAACAGAAAGATACATACGTTTACATACAAAAATGTTCATAGCAGCATTCTTAATAAAAGAATATTTATAACATTTAAATTACCTAAATACCCATTAGTGAAAGAATGAAAAATTACAGTTAATATATTCATAAAGTCTGTGAAATGAAAATGAAAGCAATGCTGCATACAACAACTTGAATGAATCTCACAAACATAATACTGAATGAAAAACAAACATAAAGCAATACATATACATACAATTCTATTACATAAAGTTAGAAAAACAGGCAAAGTTAATCTATGAAGTTAAAAGCCAGTAGAGAGATGACTTTTGTGGCGGAGGAGAGAACTGCCTGTGAGAGGACGCAGGGTGCTGGAGACCGTCTGCTCTTGACCCAGGTGGGGGCCACGTGGCTGTGTTCACCTTAGTAACGGTTTGTCGAATTGAACTCTTAAGAGGGCTGCACTTCTTGAATGTGTATTGTGTCTCAATAAAAGGTTGATTTTAATCAAGGAAGTGATCTGATCAATTACCAAAATTAAAGCTGGCAGTGTGACCCTAAGTTGTGTGTTCCATTTCTCAATTGGTTCAGAAATAAACATCAGGAAGGAAGGTCCTCCACACACACGCTAGCTGCCGTCTCGGTTTAAGTCTCAGATTCAAGAGTGTCCATCTCTGGATTCCTGCTATAATCCAAACCACAGAGTCATTTGGGTGTTTGGGGTAGAATGAGGTAGGATCTAATAAATGTAAATAACATTACGTGAACTTAGCACAGGAAAGAGAAGTCTTGAAAAAAGAATATAAGAGGATAAAAATTGCTGATGTTTAGGGAGCTGAAACTACATGCCAGACACACCTTATGTTGAATGCTGGCCACACCAGTCCAGGTCCTGCAGGAAGCAAAGTTCCACTGGGATGATTTCAGGCAAAAGCCTGTAGTGAAGGCTCTAATTAGAAGCCTGGGCAACATTAAGAGAACCAAGTGATGCCGAGCTGCCCAGGGGCTGAGACAGGTGAAAGACATTACTTAAGACCCTTTGGCCTGGAGGACATGAGGAAGAGTGGAGTTGCTAGGGGCCCAGTGGGTGCTGGGACTGTGGAGGGGAGGCCATGGAAAGCAAGGTCTTGTCCTCTGCCAGAATGTGCCTGACCCAGGCCCTAAGTAGGAAGAAAGCAGAGAGAAAAGCCCGGCCGCTTCCTTCTCCTTTCCTCCTATCTCCTGTCCGTGCTTTGCATTGACTAGAACGCACCAGAAGGCAACCAGGAGTCTGGGTGATGCAGTGTTTAGTGTTTGGAAATGAACCTTGGGACACAGAAAAGGGCAACAATGCGCAGAGTAGGGATGGGACAGGGCAGGGAGTGCCCGGGGGAGCAGCAAAATGGAAGACAACCTACACATTATGATCTCTTTTAATTTTGAAGCTGTCTTGTAAGATACAATATTATTTTTATTTTACAATTTAGAAAAGGGGGGAGGGGAATTTAGAGTCAGTAATACATGCCACAGAGTTGGTAAATTGTGGAGGCAGGATTTATTCTAGTTTCCTGGATTCCTGAGTGCATGTTTTTAACAACCACCCTATTCTAGAGGCAGGATATATGCCCCAAATTACTTACTTCAATAATTTATTGATGATTTGAGGGTGATATTTGGTGTGTTAGGCATGCGTTGTCTTTATAAATAAAAACTCATCCACCACAGTAATTATTGCCTGGGAAAAATGAGATGGCTCTTCTCCCGAGACACTAAAATGCCATTTAATTAGGATTAAGAAACAAGTAAAACAATACTGAAGACTAGAGTTGGAAGTCAGAGGAAGTAGAGAGGCATAAGAAATGAACAACTTGGAAAGACGAGCTTTTCGTAGGCAGCCAGGTGGGCACAAGTCCCAGCTGAGCTCCCTCCAACATTTCTCCCCTTACACCTCCCTTTTGCTTCAGACAAACTGTGTCAGTCTGGTTTTCTGAACCTCAGTTCAAGACTCTGATTCCATGCCCTTGCATAAGGTCTTCTCTGGGCCTGGAATATTTTTTTCTCCCTTATTTTTCTTGACGTAATAATCCAATTTATTCTTTAAAGTCAAATTCAAAGTCATTTCCTCTGTGAAGTCCTAAAGGCGGGTATTTGTCATATACATCTATGTACCCTCCATGACTAACAAATAGCCTGATATACATAAAGGCACTCCATAAGCATGTTAAACTGAACTAAACTGAGGAGAAACAAGGATTGAGTTCTGAAGATTACAGAATTCTTGGGAAGCAAGGTATTGTGAAATAGGTAGAAATTAGAAATTAGAGACAGGGTAAAGAGATAAAAGAAAGTGTCACCAATACAATTTATTTCTTGCATAATACAGAACTGAATGCTCTATTCCCTTGTAATTACTATACAATAGTATTATATAATAATTAATTATACAATAATTAAGAGGTAGAATTTTGAGGGGCAAAATTGATTGCTGGGAGGTAAAGATGTGGAACAGTTCAGTTCTGTTTAAGGGGAACAAGAAGAGCTTCATGAAGAAAATAACATTTTTGAATATTAACAGGTCTTTATTGAGGTGTGATTTACACTCAGTGAAATACAAAAATCTAAAGTTAAAGCACAAGGAATTTTGACAAATAAAATCACCACCCAGATCCAGATTAAGAACATTTTATCACCTAGAATGATTCCTTATGCCCTTTTCCAATCAACACCCTACCACTGTTCTGATTTCTGTCACAACAAATTAGTTTGCCACGTTCTAGAAATTCATATCAGTGAAGTCATGCAATATTTGGCTTCCTTCACTCCACCTAAAGCTTTTGAGGTATCAATAATTTCTTTTTATTGTTGAGTTATATTTCATTTTAGGGAAACACTCTAATTTGCTTGTTCAATCTCTTTTTTCTTTTTTTTTTAAAGATTTATTTCTCTCCCCTTCCCCCCCACCCCGGTTGTCTGTTCTCTGTGTCTATTTGCTGCATCTTCTTTTATTCACTTCTGTTGTTGTCAGCGGCATGGGAATCTGTGTCTCCTTTTTGTTGCGTCATCTTGTTGTGACAGCTCTCTGTGTATGCAGCACCATTCTTGGTCAGGCTGCACTTTCACTCTGGGAGGCTCTCCTTATGGGGCGCACTCCTTGCGCAGTGGGGCTCCCCAGCGTGGCACGGCACTCCTTGTGTGCATCAGCAGTGCACATGGGCCAGCTCCACACGGGTCAAGGAGGGCCGGGGTTTGAACCGTGGGCCTCCCATGTGGTAGACGGACGCCCTAACCACTGGGCCAAGTCTGCTGCCCTGTTCAATCTCTTGATAAACATTTTGTTTGTTTCCAGTCTTGGGTTCTTGGTAGTAAAGCAACAATGAAATTTGTTTATAAGCTTTTTGTGAAGATATGTGTTTATTTCTCTTGGATTTATGCCTAAGAATAGATTTACTGCATGATAGGATAAGTACTTCATTTTATCAGAAAATATTATACAGTTTTCCAAGATAGCTGTGCCTTTTTCCACTCCTACCAGTGAGGTGTGAGAGTTTCTATTGCTCGACATCTTCTCCAACAGTTTGTAATGTCAATCTTTTCTAACCTTAGCCAATCTGCTGTGTAACGATATCTTAAAGGGCTTAATTTTCTTTTCCCTAATGATAAATGATGTTGAGTAGCTCTTATGTGCTTAATGGCCACTCAGATTCTCCCTGTTGAAATTTCTGTTCATTTTTCGTTGTCTATTTTTACTTCCTCATATGTATTGCATTATTGATTTGAAGAGCTTCTACATCTTGGATACGAGTCTTCTGTAAGACCTACTAATTTTAAATATTTTCTCCCAATTTTTGGCTGCCTTTCACAAAAGATACCTTTTGATGACCAGAACTTATTAATTTGGGTGGAATCTATTTTATCACCAATATTTCTATAGTTAATGTGTTTTCTATGATTAATGTATTTTGTCTAATAAATATGTTCCTATCCCAAAATAAGGAAGATATTCTATTTTTTTCTCTTAGCTGTAGCATCCGTATTTGAGTTGATGATCCATCTCAATTTTTTTGTATCTGTATGAGGTGAAAAGGGTCAAAATTCATTATTCTTCCACACAGATATCTAGTTGTTCCAACATAATTTGCTAAAAAGACTTTCCTTTGACCATTGAATTTATCTTAGTATCTTTGTTAAAAATCAAATGACTAGATAGATAGATAGATAGATAGATAGATAGATAGTGGTCTCTCTATCCTGTAGCAATGCTCTATTTGCTTATGCTTCTATAAACACCATACTTTCTTACTTTATTAACTATTGTAAATTTATAATGAGTCTTTCAAACTCTGGAGGGTGATTTTTTCAATTTTATATTTCTTTAGCATTGTGCCCATGTTTCCAAATCTTTTACATTTACCTAAATTTGGGGGGAACTTATTTAATTTAAAATAATTTTCACATAGTCAATTATACCATTGCCTCCAAACTAAACTTTCATGATGCTACTGTACCTTCAATCACCTTGGAACCCCTCTTCTTTTGCTAGTCTGTCTCTTTGAAATAACCTGCCCTACAGTCTGTATAGCTCAACTTGTTTTCTTATAGTTTTCTGATATTGTTTAATAAATGCCATGAAGTATATCTTTTTGCATCTTACTGGCAATTTATTTTTATATTTTCTGTTTGTGGAGAACACAATTATCAAATTTGGCTTTTTCTCTGCATCATTTTGGCAGTATTCTTTTCCCCTATTTTACAGGGTTTTTTTCCCTATAAGCTTGAAGTTAGTTATTCTGTTGTTGTTTATTTTGTTGGTTTGTATATAGTCTTTTATTATGCCTTTATGAGAAGAAATACCTAGCTGCATTATCCCCTTTTGCTTTATTTTGTAAATATTTAAGTACCAGGACATTATCTTCCATGGTCTACAACAGTGGACTTTTCTGTGTACCATTTCTAGATGAATTTTGTTTATTTTAATAATAATAGCAAACATACACTGAGTTCCTACTCATGTGCCAGGCATTGTTCTAAGCTTTTTACATATATTATCACATTTAATCCTCAAGAACCACCTTCTACTTAAGTACCACCATTTTAAAAATGAGAAAACTAAGACTTTTTTATAGTGCTTTTCATCTATTACAGGTCAGTTACATTGAGATGAACTTTGCTTTTACCTCTTGAACACAATTGCCTGAATGCACTGCTTCTAAGGATCTGCCTGACTGTGCCTCTGGCAGAACACACACTTACAGGAAGTCTGCTTCCCATAATGCATTGGGTAGTCTACTGCATGCTCTGTCACTTTCCAGAAGTTTTAAATTCTAAAAACACAGAATAAAGGAAGTGCCTATTACCAAGTGGTATGAAAAGAAGTGATAGGAGTTTGTCTCAAAAATTAGACCAAAATCAATTGTTAGGACTGAGTTTTTAGGATTCATTTGTCAAAGTGGCCTAAACCTTGTGTTTATGAACTGCAGAGGAGACAGGAGAATTATGAAGAATTTTTTTTTATTCCTGTCTCTTTTAAAAGGTTAAGAAAATGAGTGATGTTCCAGATATAGGGCGATATTAGGAGAAACTGGGACGGCATGTGTGCCTTGGAGAGATGATGAATCAACCAATTCAAGGGAGGCAGAATCTCAGAGCTGTAAGTGTAAAACTAATCAGAGAAGAAAAAATATAATTTCCCCTGGTGCAAAAAGTGAAACAGATTCTTCCTCCCTTTTCTTCGAGTATTTTCTATAGAAAACTTACAATCGTTCATTTTTTCTCTACTCCTTTGAAATGTAGGTAAATCTTTATAAAAGCTGCAGAGGCCTCTTGTCTGTTTTACAACCCAGGAATTTCTTCCTACAGGGCCTGGGAGCCAACTCTTTGAAATGTAACTATCAAGGAAAACAGAACCTCTATCTCTTAGCTTCTGTGGGATGGTAAGAGCATAACTTACGGGGCATCTTATATCCAAGTTACAAACCTACCTATAGTCATAAAGATAGACGTTAATTTTTGTCCTTTGGATAAAGGCATTCACTCACACAGATGGGCACGCCAATTACCAGGAGAATTTAGGTTGAGTCGTGCTGCCAAGTCCTCTTACTGGAGGACTAGTTAACCTTTACCTTGAGAACTTGCACATAATGGCTTGTATCTCCCTGACCATATAAGTGGTGGGCTTTCTTTCTGTCTTTGCAGTGTCTTTAGTCCCTGATGCGCATCACACACTAGTTTCATGTTTATTCGACAATAAAATTGCTTGCTTTCTTTTCTACTTTTGTGGAGAGATTTCCTCAATTGGCAGAAGATTTTGTTTTTAATTCAATTTCTTCAACAGAGACTTCGATGACTCCAGAAAATCATAATTGTCCTCCCTCCCCCCAGAGCCACCATGTTGCACAACACCACAGAGAAACTGCACACTGTGCACTGTGTCAAGCATAAGGAGCTCTAAGGAGAATTTGAGACATTTCTGTTCCAAATTGCTCCCTTGTAGATCTTTAATACCACAGATGTACTATATACTGTGTATGAACTATTGTGTATCTATGCTTTGTACATGAGAAGAGTAAGGTTCTTTCAACCCCCTTCCCCAGAAACAAATTGTCATCCTCTTAAGGAGGATATTGCTTCTGTGAGAAAGCATGACTATAAAAGGATCACCCATTTGTGTTACAATGGGCATCTTTAATAGAGATGACACTGTGAAAAGTTTCCCTCAGAGTAGAAAAATCCAGTTCTGCCACCCCAAGTTGAATCCCAGGAGAGAATGGGTGATAATTCAGGATTACCACAGCATATGAACTGGATTTTGACCATTTTAATTCCAATCTCAGATACTAGTATATCTTAGCTGACATCTAAGTCACATAACAAAAGCTATTGCCAGATGCTGACAGGAATTCCCACATTTTTGCAAAACTAATGGAACTTGATTGTAAGTTCTAAATCACCATTTACACAAGGCATTTGCATATGTAGCAGACTTCAGTGAAGAATCAAGGCTGTTCTCCTCCCACTCTCCCACTCCATACCACCCTCATTCCCTGCTTAGCTCTTGGTGATTCTGCATTCCCAATGCCTACATATCTGAAGATATTAATATTATTAAGATAATAATATGAAGATATTATTAAAACACAACTGAAGAAATGACAAAGGTTTTGAAATATATTTCATTCTCATGCTTCCTGTTCAACCTTTTTTCCACAGAAGAGGTCAGTATGCAGATGTAGTTTCACACTGATATGGATTATCTCCCAAACACACTGAGACATTAGAAGATTGAAGTGGTGATTGTTAATTATAATTTTAAATATGTTTTCCATTATGGCAAGTCATCTATGTTTATAGGTATTTTCATTTAAGATTGAAAAGGCTCTGTTTGAGATGGCTAGCTAGACTTTGTTTTTCATTTTTCAAGTATTGCTCTTTGTAGCAAACAACAGCATAATACTTTCCCTTTTTTGATGGAAAGGTCTCTTTTGAGAATAAATTTGATTCTCAAAAGTCTATTTAAGCACAGGACTTAATGATAAACTTTCAAGTTCATTAAAGGTAAAGAAAAGTGTCACATAAGAAAACAAGTTTAGACCTTGTAACCCCTAAGAACCCACCCAAATCTTAAGATTATAAAACCAGTATTTCCTTTTGAAAATAACTAGAATTATAGAAAAATGCCAATATACACACTCAGGTGATAAGCTGGGGCCACAGAAAATATTTTCACTCGAGCATTTTTCCCCTTTATACTAGCCAGAGAACTTGTCTATGCCAGACTCATCAATCTCCTTTCTTGCCTGGACTATTATATTTGAATTACAATAAGGTTGGGAGATTTTACTGCAAAAAATTTTAAGGATCTCTTCACATAGGAAGGGGAACACAAAATTATCTAAGAAATGATCTCCTTTAGAACACACAGAATTTCATAGCTTAATTCCTTTCTCATCTCCAAAAGATAAACCTGATTCATCACACCACACCTTTGGTGACTTCAAATTGCTTTCAGCAAAAAGTCCAAATTGCTTCTCATGAAATACCACGTCCACTCCAGCTTGGTCTATGTTTATGACCTCATTTCAAGCTAGCCTTCCTCTTACTTATCCTCTGTTACTGGGCTTTTCTAAACAGGGCAGGTTCCTGAAATTCTCTTCCTCTTTGCATATCATGAAAGCTTCTGCCTAGAAGATGCTTCCCCCTTTCTCCTTCTGATAACCGTCAACAATCAACAATTTGACACCTCCTTTAACAATTTCTTACATCATTATTCATTATTTTTTCTCTAATATGACCATGCTTTGTAAAATCTCTATTATAGCACTTTCCCATTTAGTTGCTATTATTTTTATGGAGGCATTCCCAGATAATAAGCAGTCTCTTTTCTCACAGGCAAGGACAGCGTCAACCCAGCAAAGTGCTTATTACGTTACTCATTTATTGTTTAGGCTGAACTATGTGAAACTGATTCTATTTGACCATTCTTAAAGATTTATTTTTTATTTATTTCTCTATTCTTAACCTACAAAATGGTAATACTTATTTATACTCTACCTCACTCTAAAAATACTTTTCAAATTCCTGTCAAAAATGCAATGAAATTAAGACAATAATGCTTACTCCGTATTCCATTTGTACCCTTACATTTTCTGACTCCTTTGCAGCAGTTCTGGCCAATGTGACTACAAAAATTAAACAGAAATATGTCACTTCCAGGATGAGACATTGAAAATAGCAAGTGTGCTCTCTTCTCTTTCTACAATGACTGCATATTCTAGATGGTGTAACCAAGATGGGTCTCTGAGTGACACATGAAACAAGAAACCTACACCAACCCATAATATGCACAAGAAAGAAATAGAGCACTGTTGTGTTAAGCCACTGGGGTTTCAACTTTAATTCCGGCTAATTTTTATATACAACCAGATGAAATAAATAGACAAGGAAATGAGGTAAAAGGAAATAAAGCTAGGGAAATAAAGACAGGATAAGATTAAACCACAATGCAAATCATAATGTTCTCTCCAAGAGGTTTGAAATACATTTCATTCTGAGCTTCCTTGTGGCCAAGAAAAGTGAGAAAAACTATCTGTTGCAAAGTTAAAAATCTCCATAAAATAAAATTTATAGCTATGCTTTAAATGCTTGATATTTGTTGAATGAATGGATTTTTTAGTTTTTTTGGTTATGTACACAATATATTACAGGAAAATACAGAAGAATAACATTAATTCAGGAAGGGTTGAAAAGTCTTTAGGAGACGGGAATGAAGAAATCTTTCACGTATAATTGGCTTAGACCGAGTCTAGAGCAACTAGTTTTCTATCTTCAGAGGTGTCAGCCTCAAATATCCAATTAGTAGATGATTCTAAACAAAAGAAACCTGACATTGTTGCATGCATCTCAAATGACTCTTTTAAAAATATTTTTAGGTCATGCTCAATTGCCTATTAACAAACCCAGCACAAAGGATTGTACATAAATATACACTTAGCTGAGAGGTGAGAATAACACCTCCAATAATTTTGTGAGAATCATAGGGCTTAGAGTCTGACAATAAACTATTAATAACTTTATACTCCAAACTTTTGAAGAAACTAAGACAGTAATTATTTGAGCTATCTCTCCAGTTACATATTTCCACACTAAGATTGTTGGCAAAATGTTTATGCATATAAAATATATGTGTGCTTATACGTATATGAATAAAAAGACTCATGAGATGATGAATCATTTTTATCTTCTTTATACTTTCTTCTGTGTTTTTTCTGAATCTTCAATAACAAACTACATTTTCTATAATCAGAGAAATGCAGTTTAAAATATACATAAATTCAAACAGTTTGACATTTTGATTTAGCCTATTCTTAGCACTTTCCACTTAATCTCATTTCAGTTTCATTCGCAGTCTTGAACTGCTCATGAACATGCATGTCAGTTGAAGTTCTTTGAAGTCAGAAATCACGAACTTACCACTTATAGTAGTTAGAAGCTGTTGAACCCCAGAAAAACATGTTCTTAAAGTTAAGCCATTCCTGTGGTATGAACCCACTGTAAGTAGGACATTTGATGAGTTACTTCGGTTACATTGTGTCCTCTCTCAATCAGGATGGGCCTTAATCCTACTATTAGAGTCCTTTATAGGAAAATGAAATTCAGACATATAGAGAGAAAGCCACAGGAAGTAAGAAGCTGAAATCAATGAAACCCCGAAAAGAAAGAAGAGACCAGGAGATGCCACCACACGCCTTTGCCATGTGACAAGCTAAGGGCCAAGGGTCACCAGCAGCCAAGCCCAGAATCCCACAGTCTTGGGGAGAAAGCAACACCCTGATGATACCTTGATATGGACATTTTCCTGGCCTCAAAACCATAAGCTAATCAATTCCCATTGTTTAAGCCAACTCATTTCATGGTATTTGCTTAGGAAACTAAAACACCACTTCTTACCCCTTTACTACCTCTATCTAAACAGTTCTTTGAGGGCAGAAATTCTAGTTACAAATAAGCCAGACAGGTTCACAAAGTTCAAAACCCCCAACTTCCAACTAGCAAACTTTATAGACAAGCCCACTCCTAGCTTACTTCTAGATACTTCTTCAGCAAATGGGCACCAGCATCTCAACCCCAATGATGCAATATCCTTGTTAATTAATATGATCTTTCAGAAACTTTCTTTCTATGCCTTTTATACAAGACTGAAGCTATCCTACTTGTGAAGCAAGTTGTGGAGGGTGCATTATGGGAACATAGGCTTGGCCACAACACAACCTTCCAGCAAATGACTGCTCCACTACTTAAACGACATGTAGGACCAAAAGAGCAGGGGAAAAGATCCCATCGTGACCTGTTTCCCAGGTGGACAAACTGCTCTGGTCAGTGTTGGTGCATGGCAGCTGCCTCAGAAAGGAGGGACAGATCTGTGTTGCCCAAAGGTGGGCTATTTATACAACACAGGGGGAGGACTGTTCCCAGGTTGGAGTTCAAGTTACCGTCAAGCCTTTCCAGTAGACCTACTGTTTCTCCAGGACAATGAAATGGAAACATATTGAAATATCTGCACACAACAGAAAAGAAGGGGATTAGGTAAGAGCTAGGAAATGGCAGCTAAGCATGTTTGTTTCTTCCCCAGAGCACTACTCATTTCCAGAAATGCACCTCTTATCCTGTTACTGTATTCAAAGCACATGCCATCTCTGCACAATAGTTAACTTACTTCTCATGCAACACTTTAACAAAGTGGAATGAAGGAAGAACAAGAACATGAGTGGGTTTTTTTCCACATTAGTTGGTCTAAAATTTGGAACACCAATCTTTATACTTGGTGCTCAATAAATAATTATGGAATCAATCAATAAATGAAATTATACCATACTGCAATAATTTCTTGCTGTATCAAAAGTCAAGGAAACCTAGGAAAGTAAAAGGACTCCTCTATTAAAACCAACCAAATACAGACCCTCCACATTCTGGGCAGACATATTTTCTCAAAAAAGCAAAGACAAAAACCAACTCTCTAGGTAGAGCTCAGTGGCTCACTAACAAATTCTCATTTTTTCTTCCTAAATGCCTGGTATCAGGTTCTTCTTAAATAATTTCACACATAATTGTCCCTAATGCAAAAATATCATCTTGGCCCACAAAGTTGTAGGCCCTTTGTTTTCATTCCTGTATCACGAAGGAGCTAATCTTACTTTTTCCTTAACAAAATGTAAAAGACTGTATCACTAATATTTTGATATACAGAGCTGGCTATAGTATGTAGTTATCACAACCTTCTGGAGAAAAGTTTTGCAACATGTTGCGAAAGTTTTAAATATCTACATAAACTTTTGGTTCAAATATTCACTTCAAATAATTTATCCTATATGGAAATTATGGATGTGTGCAAAATTGTCTTAGAAGAATATTTATTGTAGAATTCTTTTGTATGCTCCTGAAAGAAAGCATTCTGTTTTGTTAACAGCTTTTATTTCAAGGTAATGTGAGCATGTTTTACATTTTTGGTAGGTTTTTTCATAGTTCTAAAATTTTCTATAATAAAAATGTAATTGGACCTAAGAATTCTGGTTTTTTGATCTGTGGATAAGCTTTGCCACAGGCAGTCAGCAAACTGGAATGGCTGACACAAATAATTTCAGTTTTTATGTAAGACTTCTTTCTCTGGAGTCAGAAGTGTGTTGTTGAGGCCAACATTCATTCAAGAAATAGTCATCTTAAACAACAGAACATCCATTTTCTCACACATGGTCTCTGCTATAACAAGCAGGCTTTTAAAAAACTTCCCATTTAAGTTATCTGGAGCAATTTCTGCTAAGTCCTCCTTTAGCCACTCAGTTTAGCAATCCATCTTTGCCCTCTTGTGCTGTTAGAAATCATCAGCCAACTGGTTTTCTTTCCCCTTAATTAACAAAATTAAGCCACCCACTCAGCAACAACTCTCCCTATCCACCTCTCCAAATTCCACAGTAATTTTTAATACTTTCTGTCTCTGTGAGTTTGCTATTCTAGTTATTTTATATAAGTGGATTCAAACAAAAACTGTCCCTTTGTGCCTGACTTTTTGTTCAACATATCTTCAAGATCCACCCATATAATAGTGTGTATCAGAACTTCATTCCTTTTTAAGGCTGAATAATATTCCACTGTGACCCTGTATGCCACAATTTGTTTATCCATTCACCTGGTGATGGATAGTTAGGATGTTTTCACCCTTTGGATTTTGTGAATAATGCCACTATGAGCATAAGTATGCAAATATCTGTTTGAGTCCCTGTTTCAATTTCTTTGGGTATATATCTAGGAGTGGAATTACCAGATCATATGGTAAGTCCATATTTAACATTTTGAAGAACTGCCATACCCTGGTTTAGTTTTAGTTATTGAAATGCCTCAACAGTAATTCAAATATAGATGTAGAAGTTTGATATGGTTATGAATTCCAAAAATAGATATTGGATTATGTTTGTAATCTGGTCTGTACCTGGGCATGATTTAGTTATGATTAGGGCTTTCATGAACCATGTCATTAGGGCATTGAGTCCCTGCCCTTTGGTGGGTGGGGACTCAGAGATAAAAGGCATAACAAAGGACAGAGTTGAGGGTTCCTGATGTTGGAGTTTTGATGTTGGAATTTGATGCTGAATTCTTAAGTTGGAGCCCCAGGAAATCAGCATACAGAGGAAAGAGAAGCAAGCCCTGGGAAGAGAGGACCTGAGCGAGGAGAAGAACACAGAGTAATAGAGATGGCTCCTTAGACATGAGAAACCCCAGGAAGAGAGACAAAGTCATTCATCTGACAGTCTACAGCTGACCTTATGGAGAGAGGCAAGTCTAGAGAGTCTCATAGTCTACAATTGACCTTGTGGAGAAACCAGAGGAGCTGAACCCAGAGGAACCCAGGAAGGCTGAACCCTCACAGACATTGGCAGCCATCTTGCTCCAACATGTGGAAATAGACTTTGGTGAGGGAAGTAACTTACGCTTTATGGCCTGGTGACTGTGAGTTCTTACCCCAAATACCCTTTATAAAAGCCAGCAGGCTTCTAATATTTTGCATCAGCACCCCCTTGGCTGACTAATTCAGTAGAAATACTGTTTCCATGTGTTAATGCTCCTGGGAAATGTCCTTTGCTGAAGGGAGCAACTGGTAGCCCACGGCTGACCAATACCAAAGTACAAAGACATGAAGCTTTTATTTCGATTTATAAAAATCTGTGAAGCAATATTCTAACTTCAGAGTTCCCTATGATACTGACTGGGACAGCAATGTGCTGGATCAGGTCATACCTGCTAGCAGGACCCAATTTTCAAATATTCAGGCAACAACACTGGACTTGGTTATTAAAACACATGGGTACTGGAATCTGGCTGTGTAAATACTACATTCTCTCAAAGTTATTTAGCCTTTTAGAACCTCAGGCTCATCATTTATAAATGGAATAATTCCTACCTCACAGGAATATTGCAAGGATTAAATAAGAAAGCATCTGGCTCACAATAAATATTTGCTAAGCAAAAGCAATACCTGGCTGCAGGAAATCTTTCCAGCACAGCAATGAGCAGTTGACCATCTTCCTTTCAATACCTTTTTTTTCCTTCTAATTCCTTTTGCATTTCCTTAGCTGGCAAGGTAAGGTACTGGAAAAGAATATTGTGGTAGGAATAAAAAGACTTAGCTTTCAATCTAAGCTTTGAATCAGCGATATGGAATACTTTTTGCCAAGGCACTTCCCTTTCTGGGTTATAATGACCTTAACTGCACAACAAGGCAGTATGGTTATTTAATTTAAGGTTCCCTCAAGTTACAAAATTCTATGATCTTACCTTTCCAGCTTTCTCCATGCAAACTTCCGTTGTGAGTCTAACTTGAACTTGTCTAGTGCTCCCTTTTTCCATGGAAGAGTGTTCTTTCCCAAGTAGGCTAGTGCAGTCTTTAAATATTCCAGTCACAGCTCAGAAGCAAGAATGTAATAAATGTCCAGAGAGAGAGAAAAAGAAAGATCTCTGAGAATATTGTGATGCAAACCTCAGCTTAAAATGCTTCCAGTGAAGCCATTGGTAAATGGATTTGTCTCTTCCTCAATTTCACAGTCATACATTGGGAACTAATTAGATTTGTTGTACCAGTGTCTTCCTTCCAACTCACTGGGTAAGCTATTAGATTTGCCTTGAAGTCAGTAAACCCTGAGTCCCTCTGTCCTCAGTGTAGGTCTCGGGCAGCACACAAACACCATTCACCTTGATTACCTCAGTCAGTAACCTTTCCCTTTAATGCACTAGAGCTTCGGGATGTTTTCTTTTTATCCTCCATAATTTTCACAGTAAAATATCTTTCACAATTGAGGTCTCAGATACTCAGACAAGAAATCAGTTAGTGTGCTTTAGGCCATGTTTCCATAACCGGAAAAGATATTGTGGCAATAATATGTTATTTTCTTTCAACAGAATTTCCCAGATGAGACCCCTGTCCATCTCTTAGTGCCTCTTATTATTTTGGATTTTCAATAGAAATAATCTAGATTTAATATAATAGATATAAACTGATAGTCATGCTAGAAGTTCAAGTGGCTTTGGAGACCATGTCTGTAAATTTAACTGGCACCTAAAATTTATAAAATGTTACCCTTCAGTTACAAGACCAATATTTTACTTTTAATATTTAATTCACTTCAGAGATCCTATGATTCACTTAAAAGGCAACATGCTAAAGAGAAGCTAGCCTATTAGACTTTTAAGTTTTGGGTCCTTGGTCTACGGATTAAAGACAGAGTCCCCATTAGAGAAACCCCCATGTGTATCTATGCTTTATCATGAAGCTCACCATTGTTAGTAAAGCTTGAATGGTGTGTATATTAGCATAAAAAATTCCAAGATGTCTGTAGAAGTACTATGTAAGGAACAGGCACCTGAGAAACATCATCAGGCTAATTGCAGTACACATGAAAGTGTTCTCTAGCCATTCTTTGGTGGCAAAGCCCTTGCTTGCTCCAAAGCTCCCTGTGAATTACAGATTTCTCTGTAAGACCTAGTGGTTGCCTGTTAGCAGCAGAGAATGTAGCACTGATTAGGACACCCTTGTTGCCATCACAGGACTATGGCAATGGAGATATTAAGTGAAGGCCTTTAAGGCAAAAGACCTGTGCGGTTTGTGAGTGATGGCCACCAGACATCAAGCAAGCTTCAAGAGGCTTTGCCATCATAGAGGGGTTTTGACATCTGTTGGAATTTATCTGAAGTCTCACTGCATCACTCATTGCACTCATATACAAGGTCACAACTTCAGGAGATAAAACAAAAGGTATGACAAGACCTTATGTTGTGTTGATGCAAACCAAGTAAAATAATTCAAAAGAGAATAATCCTTGTTTTTTGGTCATTGTTGGATAGAAGCAATTCCAATTCTACTTCATCAGCAATGTAATTTGGGACAAGTTCCTCAACTCTTTAGACCATATTTTCCTCATCAATAGGCTGGATGAATACTATATAACACATACAGTTAACACAGGTATTAAATTCAATAACATATATAAAGTACTTGGTATATAGTAGGTGATTAATTAATGGAAGCTGTCATTACTGTTAGGATGATGATGAACATGATGATGATAATAGTGATACTGATTTTTTTAATCAATAAGCATCACATACTAAAAATTCAATATTTGCTTTCTTTCCTTTCCCAATTTGAGATTACTTCATTTCCAATATTTAAAATGTAGTCCAATTACAGGTTTTCTCCATGAAGCCCAAAAGAAAAATATGCTGCATCTTTCTCTCCAAGAGTTATAAAAATGTTTTCTCCATAAGATTTACTATTGTGTTTTGGGCGATGAAGTGGGAAAATAAATCCCTTCTGGAGGCAGAAAACCTGAATTTTTCCTCTTCCACTATTCTGTAAAGATTAATGAACATCCACATTAAAGTCACTTTTTCACATGTAAAGAACATAAATTGCACCCAAACTTCTGAATCTTACTCCCTCCATGTGTAAGAAGAGTAGCTACCATTTGAAAGCATTTACGTCATGTAGGTGTACTATCTTATTTCATCCTCACAACTTTTTGAAGTAATTCTTAGTGACATTTTATTTTACTGACAAGGAAACTGTGGCTAATAAAGATAAAATAAGACTAGCCCAAGTACATAGCTAATGGGCAGCAGAGTTGGGATCTAAACTTCGGTCTGATATAAAGCTCATCCTTACTTCCACTCTGCCTCCTCACTGAAGACAGAAGCTCTAAGAAAGTTTATTCTCTTAGCAAAGCATAAAATAATAAAAATTGAATGTACCAAATGTCAACTTGTTCATTAAGATAGGAAGAGCAAACAATATAAAAATGATAAATCATTTGACTTTTTACAATATCAGTGTTCCGTGAGAAAACTAAACTCATCAATCTTCTTCCCAACTAATCTTTTCAATATTAATATTTTCCTAAAGTAAATTATGAACTGGGAATTAACTTAATCAGTTTTTCTTCCTAATGACATAAGCTTCATATCTTTGTAGTTTCCAATCCAAATTACCATTTAAGTTATCAAAGGGTATGGATTGTAGCCCTCTATGGAACACAGAGTTAAATACAGAATTTAATAATTAAAATTTCTCATTGAAGTGAATACTTTTCAATCCCCCCAAAATTATGTGTGTTAACATAGCCAACAGTCTCATTTCCCTGGCAACTTAAAGTGTTTATTTCTTGTCATGTGTTACCTGCTCCACAAAACACAAGCTGCCAATATAAAATATGGCTTGTATACATTTTTAAATATGCAATTATAATTTTCAATGAGCCATGCACAGGAGATGTATTGATTCCTGTCATTTGCATGAAATGTCAGTCAAACTGGCAGCAAGTTTGCCCTTTTGCTATCCTTGAAGCAGAGCGCAGGAGGCTGAATCCCACAATGTCATTAGTGGAGCCATTCAGAATAAGAATCAGTCACTCACTTTCAACTAAAGAATGAAAAATGGAATTACCTATGATTTGTCAAATCATTTTACAGCGTAATGATACCATTAATAGATTATATTGGTCTTACTACAGGACCAGGATTCCCATGATAACATTTATGGGCAAGTCATTATATTTGAGAAGGAGGAGAATAAAATCAAATGTTTGGATACTTCAAATAAATTTATTCTTGAAAAGAACTAAATAATTGGAAATATTACCTTTCCCATTGATCTGTATCAGTTTTTATTTGTTTCTTTTAATACCCTCTGTAGACAATGTCCTTTTGGTAAGGGGGATGGCAGGAGAGTTTTTTAAATTAAGAGTTGTCTCTTTCATCTAAAGAATGAGATAATTTACAAAGTTTATGGGGGAGTTGTCATTGAGAGATCCTGAAATATATGAGGAAAGGTTGAGGAAATTGGTATTATCTTCAAGAGGACTCAGTAAAGGACATACTAGATGTTTTCATTTATTCAAAACTGACATATGGGTATGGATTAACAAATAAAACAAAGGCAAATGGGTAGAAGACACAAGGAGGTAGATGTCAGGTCATTCATAAGCAGAAAATTTGGAAACACTAGTGCTGTGCATTACTATCTAATCCAAATGCTATTAAACATGCTAGAACATAGGTGGAGGATGTGAATACCATAGAAGGAAAAAGTATTACAAATAAGAAGAAAATATGGTAAATAATCAGTAGTTCTTTAGGTCTTAAATTTCTCTACTCTAGAGAATAAGACACAGATATGAAATAACCAAGACTAATTCCCCCCACCCCAAAATGGTTCCCTCATCTGTCCACTCATTGTCTGCTTGCTTATCTGGTTGTCTGCTCTTTGTCTCTGCTTCTTTGTGTCCACTCATTGTCTGCTCATCTTCTTTAGTAGGCACCAGGAACTGAACTCAGGCCTCTCATGTGGGAGGTGGGCACCCAACTGCTTGAGCCACATCTGCTCCCACAAGAGTAATTTTTAAAAGAAAAAAGAAAAATATATATAAATTAACAAATACAAAAATAACATGTCCAAACTGAATGCAAAGTATGGTCACAGGTAGGGTTCCTCCCAAAACTGACTCTGAGACCAAGGTTAGCTTGCTGGGTGTTTTTTAAAGAGTTCCCTTAGGGTCAATACCTATGAACGGTAGGGAAAGGAAATAGGATTGAGCAGAGAGGAGGTCAAACTGTAGGGTAGGACCAATGACAGACTCAGCTTATCCCACAAGTTGCCCCTCAGACATGTCCTGAGTTGGGTCAAGATGCCAGGCATTATACATTGCCATCAACCAATTATTGGATGTGAGCCACCCCAGAAGGACTGCAACCTTGGGCAAGGTGGTTCTTTGCAGTTGAATGAGGCAGACCCTGATAGAGCTGACAGCTGAAGCTTTCCTTCATCAGAACTCCCACCAGTTGGAACAGTAAGTCCTTCATTAAAGGTAGATCTAGGCGGCAGACTTGGCCCAGTGGTTAGGACATCTGTATACCACATGGGAGGTCCGTAGTTCAAACCTCTGGCCTCCTTGACCCATGTGGAGCTGGCCCATGCGCAGTGCTGATGCACGCAAGGAGTGCTGTGCCACGCAGGGGTGTCCCCCATGTAGGGGAGCCCCATGCGCAAGGAGTGTGCCCCATAAGGAGAGCCACCCAGCATGAAAGAAAGTGCAGCCTGCCCAGGAATGGTGACACACACATGGAGAGCTGACACAAAAAGATGATGCAACAAAAAGAAACACAAATTCCCATGCTGCTGACAACAACAGAAGCGGACAAAGAAGAAGATGCAGCAAATAGACACAGAGAACAGACAACCAGGGTGGGTGGGGGGGGATGGGGAGATAAATAAATAAATCTTAAAAAAAAAAAAAGATAGATTTGGATGACCTATCATAGTATCCACCAAATCCACACCTTGTGCCATTAGAATCTACTACTTTGTTTGCAATTTGGGAGAAACTTTACAGGATTCTGGTGGTTCCCTCTTCCTAGATGAATATTATGGAAGAGAAAAGTTAATAGGAAACACTGCAGCCACTGCAGCTGGTCTCAGAGTCACAGCGGATACTCAGTGTCTCCCTCCACCAGTGCACCACCCCTCTGCATTTCGGATACACCTCAGCAGCAGCATTAGTTCAGTCAGTGATAGTAAATGAAAGCCCCTACTACTGGGCACAAGCATAGTTCCCAAGCTCATTAATTCCCTTTGCACATGTGCCTACTGTACCTGCTCTGGGGAGGCTGATATCAATGAGCCAAGATCTTTGTTTACCTGGTTATTTGATGTCCTGCCTTTCTCTTATGGATGTTCTCTGGTGGGAGTTTTTGTGTGATACAAAGATCTTCACATCTTGCCCCTACTCTCATATGTTTATTCACTTTCTTCTATCTGCTTGCTTCTACCCCAGGATTACCTGTACTCAACTTCCAGTATTTCTGCTTATAGGCCCCTAAATAACCAGCCAGGCCATTCAGCATTGCTTATGAATTCGTATATATGCTAACTTCAGACCACTTCTCTTTCCACACAGAATAGAAGACCAGGCACACTCCCCAAATCTCGGCCCATTGGAAAGATTTTCCTTTCCCACTGTCTTTCAAGAAGACCACTATGAGAGGGGCTATATCATCTGTGAATCAAGCTCATGTTTTCTTTCCTCCTCTTCCAACTAGTTGTATAGAATTCTTTCATGTAGCTATTGTTGTGATTTGACAGAGAGGCATTGTGCAGCAGTGGTAGATGTCATGGAGTCTGGGCTACCTAATAGGGCACTGGTGCTTGATTCTTGATGTACAACTTCAATCTTACAAGAGATTGTTACTGGACCCACCTGGCCTGAACTTAGTAGGTCTAACAGAATCAAGCCAGTGATGGGGAGTTGGGGATGCACGACTACTTGGTACCCTGTGGTCAGATACTCCAGCTATACAAGGTCCCAGGACCTGGGACACCAAGGAGTTTTTCTCAAAATATATGAGACTTAGCTGCAAATGGAACAGTCTTGCCTTACATGTCAGTGTTGGGACTCTCCCAAAGGGGTTTGTCATAATCTCCACATGCTATCTTTTCCAAACATATGCCAGTTCATATGTTCTAGTTTATAAACCTGCTTGCACCATAGCACTGACTTGCTACGGAGCCTTTTCCTGCTCTGGCATCACTCAGAACTTTAATATCAACTGATATATGGGTAAACAAAACATCCCCAGTTGTAGAATATGCTGCCTTCAGAAAATGAAGAGGGATACCAGGCATTCTGCTTCCTTCCTTATGTTTGGAGGTGTAACATACTATAATTTATCTTTAATTTGCATGGGATGTCTTGGCATGCCCCTGATCAATGGACCACTACAATTTTACTAATGTAGCAAACTCCAGAACCTTTATAGATTTATCTCCCATCCTTTGAGCACATTGTTGATATTATGCTGATAGGACTCCATCAGCAGGAAGTAGATATAAGGCCCTTACATCTGAACAAGGTCTCTAATATGCTAGCCACTTCTTGCTCATCTGGCCAAATTAGAATGATGTCATTTATATAGTGGATCAACATGGTATTCTGCCAGAAGTCTCTTCATCTTTTGAGTAATCCTTGAGCAAAAGTAGATATATCCAGATAACATGGTCTGAGTGATAGAGCAACTTGCACAGCACTCTGGACCTATTGAAGGGCATTCTCGTTTTAGGGATACCACTTAAAACTAGCAACTTTTTGGATAACTTGGTAACTGGGATGGAATAGCACATCCAAATGAGACATAAGTTGCCTCTAACAGCTAAAGGGCCCACTAAACATTGTATCTCTCTTTTATTGTTAGGAGGGGCCATTTCAACAACTTCTTCTTCACCTTGGAAGAGCTAGACTGACATGTCCCAGACCCTTAGAATTTTCACTGAAGTGGAAGGGTCCTAAATTTTTGTGGGATTTATTTTCCATCCTTTTGCATGCAAGTGTCTTACCAACAAATTTAGAGAAGTTACTACTTCTTGCTCATTGGGTCGAATCAGCATAATATCATCAATGTAATGGACCAGAGTGATACCCAATAGAAGTAAAAGATGACCACAGTCCCTGAAGACTAAATTATAACATAGAGGACAGTAAAGGTATATTGCTGGTTTCACCAGCTGAAAAAAAAAAAAAAAAATCTGATGACCTTTTCTAAAAGATATAGAGAAATAAACATTTACCAGGCCAATAACTGCATTCCATATACCAGGGGACATTTTACCTTGTCTGAGTAGCAAAAACCACATCTGGAATAATATCTGTAATTAGAATCATCACCTGTTTAAGTTTATTATAATCTACTGTCATTCTCTATAATGAATCTATCTTCTCTACAGACCAAATACGTAAGCTGAGCAGAAAAGTGGTGGGAATCATCACCCCTATATCTCTCAAGTCCTTGATAGTGACACTGATCTCTGCAATCCCTCCAGGAATGCAACATTGCTTTTAGTTTACCATTTTTGTAGATAGAGGCAATCCCAGAGGCTTCCACATGATCTTTCCTACAATAATAGTCCTAATTACATGAATCAGGGAATCAATGTCAGGATTTGGACAATTTGTGAGTACATCTTACAATTATGAATTCCAAACCTGGGGAAATAATCACAGGGTACGCAGATAGAAAAATAAACCTGATTTCCCCCACATTCTTTGGACCACAGGGCTCCTAAAACTTAAGGCAGGAGACATGAGAGAAAAAACAAAAACAAAAAACAGGAAGTTCAATGTCATATTGGTCTTCAAGTTTTTTTTCCTCTTACTAAATCTGCTAGCTTTTTTTTTACTTTTTGGAGTTCTCAGTTTGTGGTCTTATGTATTTTGTCCAGAGTTTTTAGTAGTAGTCAGTGAGTGATACAGGTTTGAATGTGCTTACATCTTAATTGGAATTTGAATCCCAAAGATTGAAATTTGAAATATTTAGGATTAAATTTTTGTGAACAAAAGATTATTGATAAATCACTACTATTCAGATAAATTAGGGTCATGAAATTTGAGAAAATGAACAAGTAATAGCAAGGAGCATTCAAAATTTTTAAAAATTAGACCACTTTTAGTCAGCTGCTTGGTTTTTCAGTTGTCCTACAGTTTCAGTTCTTCTCATGCATTAAATTATTTCACCACTCTTTGATATAACAAGTGTTTTAAGTGTTCTGTTTGGCAAATGGTTCCTTTGACCTATTCATTCAATTGTTTTGACATTTCTGATACACAGTGTAAAGTTGTCTTAATTATCGGATTGATCTGATCATGGATCACTGCTTTGGATTAGTTACTTTGGAATACTGGGGGCCTGGCTCTGAGAATGGCCAGTGTTCCAACCCCCGCCAGACAAAGGTGGTGAAGGAGACATAAGAAGCTAGCTTCCTTAGAGCTGCATTTGAGGGGCTGCATTAACTGAGCAGATACTGAGTCAAGAAAGCACAGGTTTGGGGAGCCCTGGAAGACGCTCCCAGGACCTTCCTGGACCCCACCTTATCCTCCTTCCAGGTCAGTTTGGAGCTGGTCAATGCTCCCTTTGTGGGTAGGTCCCTTGTCTTGTTCTGGCTAGAAAAGACTGACTTGGGAAACACCTTTCAGGTGTGCTTCCCCCCCTCCCCCCCCATCACTTCCCCAGAATTTGCCCTCAGGCAAGAGGAGCTTGAACAAGGAAAGCAATAAGAGAAACAATTGATGCAGGTGACCTGGGGCAAATGTTTACCTGCTCTAAACCCTGTAGAGGAATACCCAGGAGAGGAACAAGGTCTGTCTCCTGGGAAGTTGAGGAGGGCATTAAAACTCCTATAAACAGGGAAACTTCTAAGCGACTAGCAAACACAAGTCCAGGTCAAGACTCAGGCCCAGAAAAGACAGGGAAAACCCTGCACTTTGCAGTTGCCTTGAGCTGAACCTCCTAATAGGAGGGCTGAACTCTGAAGGAAACCAGCGAAGGCAAAGCTAATTTGCAAAAGCAGTTAAAGGTGTTTTTTGCTTAAGTTTTGATAGCTCCTATTGATGTGGGCTATGGGTGGAAGGCTCTTTGTCTCTTCAGAGATAACTAAGTTGTTTGACTTGTGGGTGTGGAACGGTAAGAGGCTGCAATCCTGCCCTTAGGGAAAATGGCAACCTGGGCTCCAGTCCTAGGAAATGTTTAACAATGCAAGGGCTATAAACTTTAAGTATTTAGGGGAAATGCAAAAAGTAAATATGCTAAAAGCTTATGTAGAATGTCTGGAGTCCATGCTAAAAGCTTACCTAAGATGTGGAAGATATATGCTAATTGAAGCCTATTGAGAACTGAAACAAAGGGACCATTTGGCCTTTGCTCTCTGTATAAAAGATGTTTGAAAATCTTGTTCGGGGCTCGGGATTCAAACTGAAAGCTCCCGAGTCCGGCCGGCCGTCAATAAACTATTTTTCCTTCTCAAAATCATTCCTGAGTCCTGGCCTCTCTATACTCAAATAATTGAACTTCTCTCAAATTCTACAACATTTTTGGCAACCACGAAGGGATAACAAACGAAGGCCAGAGAAGGTAGCATTTTGCTGCCCCTTCCAAATCCCCGAGGAAGCCGGGAGGACTCGGGTGAACCCCAAATCTGGGCGCCCCTGGATTAAATTTAATCCAGAAAAGATGTGGGCTCCACCAGAATCTTCCCAACAAAAATCGAGGGCAATGGAAGGTCTGAAGAGAAAGATTCTGGGAACGAAAAAGAACTCCGAACTTGGAAGAAGGTAAGACTCCCCGGGTGAGCACAGTCTGGAAGGCCCTAGCTTTAATTGCTAGGAAGGGGAGGCTGATCACCTCCCGAGAGAACCCTAGTAGCCCCAGAAGGCTGGGGGGAAGCCGTTCTCTCTAGGCTTGGGAAAAGGAGGAAAACCGGGGAAAAGCCCTGGTGTTTTGGGTTTGTCTAACTGCATGTTAGAATCTGGTACGGGTCTTATATCCACTAAAGGAGTGGAGTCTCGATTTTAATAGGAAGGGCTATTTATAGGTTCAAGTCCTAATGTCCTGGAAATTGGTCTAGATTAAGGAAAACAAAACTTGGTTACAGGAAAATGGATCGGCTTTTCTGGTGGAGCTTGGTCTGGGTGTAAAGTTTAAACAGTGGAAAAGTCTAGCTGAAATCTTTTGTTATGGTGCTAATTTGTGAATGAATTCGCTTTATACCAAATGTTAAGTGTTCTGAGGTTTGTGATGGCTGTGGGGGCAGCCATGGTGAAAATAAATATATAACTTGTGGGTCAGATTAGTGACCTTTGTGCTTCTGTCTGTGTCAGCTCAATGCTAGTGTTGGAGTTGTGTCCTTATGTAAAGTAGAATTACAGCTGAGCTGGAGCCCTCCCTTGCCATTGGCAAGGGGGTGAAATGATTCTGGGGCAAAAGCTGAGGAGTCTGGATGTTTGCAGAGTCTAGATGTTTGTGCATGCTCTGCTGTCTTGTCTCTGGTCTGGACCTTTGCCGGGGCTTGGAGGCCATCTGTGTCAGCGCCAAGCACCCAAGTTTGTTGGGAATGTCCCAGTCAGGGTGGCTGGGTTCCTGGGAGAGTTGCCAAATTTGAGTAGGTTCTGTCTGCCCATTTTGGCTGAAAGCTGGAAAGGGGGGAGTGGCTTGCCCCTTTCCAGTGAATCCACCCTTCTGTTCATAAGCCGCATTCCTGTTTGTTGTGCACCCGACTGCCTGGAAGGGGGGGAAGTGAAGGGGGTGAAAAGCAGAATCAGAAGAAATGCAGTAAAGTTCCCTCCTTAGGGTGTCAAAGCCAAAATACCTTTGCTTTCTGCCCAGGTTCTTAGAAGGTATTGTAGTAACTTTAATTAAGAGACTGTGTTCTGTGAAGTTAAAATTTGTCTTAAGGGTATAAATAATTATAAAAGTTTTATAAAGCATTGTTTAAATTAAGGTATTTAAATGGCTAATTGCAGAAAGTCATTATTTAACAAAACTGAATTGATAATAATAATAATAAAAGGCAATTTTATAACAAACTTATTCGGCAGCCAATCTCCCCTGCCAACTTGCTTCCAAAAAAACTGTTTCTGGTATTAAATGCTACTAAGTATTTAAAGTGAAAAAAAGTTCATTATTTTAACAAACTTGTTTAGTATTAATGGCAATTACATGTTGTAAGAAGTTTGCCTCGTAACTTAGTATGTGGGATATATGGAGTGTGTTTTTATTGTTAAGGAAACAGAAGATGATTTTGTCCTAAGATAAAATGATTGATTATTGGAAAGAGTGGAGTGTGGGACAGAACCTGAATGAATACTGAAAGTGTAGAAGGTTGTGGAAGGAAAATTTTTATGCTTAAATTGAGTAAGATCAATATACAAAGAAAATCTTTTATCAATAGCTTCTTGTGCTTTAACCTCATCATTTCCTCAGTGTTTGAAGAAGAGTCTTACCTCTTTTAAAAGAACATTTTATGTTCTAGAAATCAAATCCTGAAAAGTAGCCTTTTATTTCAAACTAACTGCAAGAGATTTATTCTTTTACTTTAAAGGAAAAATTAAAAGTAATGGTTAAGTTCATTTAATATGTTATAAGTCGAATGAAAGGTATTTAAAGGTGTTATAAAATTAATAGGTTTTTAAAAAAAATTAATAAAAACTGTAACTAAGTTAAAATCATTTATAAATGCATTTATGTTATAAAACAGTGGAAAGGTAATAACTGAAATTATAGCTGGGTGAATTTAGCTTGAAATTATTAAGTGTAAACTCTAAACTTTACCTTTCCTTTGTTTATGGTTACTTCAAGCCTAACCTCACTCTTTGCCTTTGCCTATGGTTATTTCATAATTGAGAAGAGCTGGGACATCACTGTCTCCTCTCCTGGTATTAGTAACCCTTTCTCTCATGAATTCAAATGTAAACTAAATAAATTGCTGCCTGATAGAATAAGGTTAAATGGCCACTGGAGTTTTATTATCTCCAAAATCAAAAAGGGGGGTGGAGGGGGAGAAGTCTCCTGCCTTGACGGTCAGTGTTCCTAAGAGTGGCAATTCATGAGAGAAAGCAGTCTGTCTCCCTGAGGCTTCAAATAGCCTCAGTAAATATATATAAAGTTAATCTTGTTGCTTATCCAAAATTCTGCTAATTTCAAGGTAAAATATAAAGTTCTAAAACAAAATGGTGCTAAGGCATTGAGAACATTTTGGTTATTACAGTCCATTAAGTAAGAAGGAAAATTCTTGTGGTAAACTACATGGTCATAGTGCAAATTAAGAAGAGTTTCAAGAGTCTTTGAAATGTTTGCAGTCACACTTGTTTTGTAAAGATTAGAAGTTTAAAGTAATTAAAGTTATGTTTTTGTCTCAAACTATTCATGTCTGCCTATTTGCTCAAATTGTTGAGGTTAAATATGCAGTTATATAAGTAATATGTATTTCTGGACCCCTAATTAAGCTAAACAGTATATAAAATAATGCAAATTATAAGTAATATCAATGAGTTGTGTTTGTGTCTAACTCTTTGTGTCTGCCCATTTTAAAAAATGCTCAATGTATGTCTTCATACATCAGGATAATATCAAATTAACAAATAAAAATTCTTAAAAGAGGTCTATTCAAATTGTTAAAAATTAAATATGCAGTTATATTTATAAATATTCTTAAAAAAGCCCAAATTAAACTAAGCAGGATGAAAAGGTCATAGAAATCTGATTATAGAAACAATTGGGCCTCCTTTGCAAGAGCTTTTAAGGCAAGACTAGGTGTGGCAGATTAAACCTATCTACTAGGCTAGGGAATTAAGAATCAGTTTGCCTGGTAATTTCCCAGTTTAAACCTTTGTCAGCCATAAAATGTAAAAAAACAAAGATTAGGTTAATTTTCACATAAGAAAAAAGTTGATGTAACCTGGCGGCCTGCTGCCTCAGTCTCCCACTCCCAGGTTGGACAGCAGTGGAGGAGACCAGTTTAGGCCAGTCCTATGGGCAGTGGAAGGATGCCCAAGAAAGAAACTAAGTTGGTGCCATTTCAGCACTAAATTCTATTCCTTATTTGACAAAGGGGGGAGCAGGTAAAAACTAAAATGGTTGGAATGTGATAGAGGAAGCAGTTAAATCAAACTTTTGCGTGGGAAAGTTAAATCTCAAATAAGCTGTAACTTCTGAAGTATCCAATCTATGGAAAAACAGGAAGAGCTTGCATGCTAGGCTTAGGGGTATAAATTGTGTCATTTTTCTTTGTTCGTGGCACCAGCCATATCTGGCTCTGCACCCCTTCTTGCAAGATTGAGAATAAATTATTTTCTTCTCCACAATCTGGTGAGCCTTATTTTCTTTCAGAAGATTTCTTTCCAACAAAATAAAGGTAATTAGTGGCTCTATTAACAAATTTCAGTAAGTAAAGTCCATAAAAACTATGGAGAGATCTTTCCTGGGTTATGATTTAAAAATATTAAGTAATTGTGTAATGTGTTTTAAAACCTGGTAGTCAGTATGCATGTGTTTTAAAACCTGGTAGTCAGTATGCTTTTAAATTAATAATTTTCATAACTTAAACAAAGAAAAGAAGTTTTTAGCTTCCTGTAAGGGAAAAAGAACATTCCTTGCATAAACTATTATGGTTTCAATTTTATTTAACTTGCGTGTAATCTCCCATAGTTAATTTATAAACTAAATTAACATTATATGTACAAAATCTTTACAGTAATGAAAATTGTAAGTTCACATTGGTGAAATTAGGCTGAAGAAAAAAGATTGTAGATATGCTCTCTTAAATAAAGAGTGAATTTCTTTCATTGGTAATTGTAATTTAGTAAGTTTATTTAAACATGAGGTGGCTAGTCAATGTGGTTATAGTCAATTATAAAGAGTTTGTAAAACATCCTCCAACTGAAAATGTTTAAATAGTTCTAGTTGTAGAAGTCATTGTTAACTAAAAAAACTTAGATTGGTATTGGTAGCAGAAATAACTTCATGATAATAAACCTGTCTGAAGGCCACTGCAAAGTACACATTTAAGTAAACGGTAATAAAAAGTTGTCTTGATTCTATTGGAAATATTCTGTTTTCATTCTAACAATGAAAAATAATATTTTTCCTCTATTACTAAAGTAAAGTACCTACTGTTATATTCATAGTAAAATTCTGTAAGTAGACAGTCATTTAATATATGATGTGTTGCATTAAATTGTTTAAAATATATATATAAACAAGGAATAAATGTTAACATTATCAAACTCTTGTGCATTCGAACCAGGCCTTGTATACATTACAGGTGGCCTCTCCATGTGAGTTATTGGCTAGGCTGGTCACTGACCCCTCAATTAAAAATATGTGCTATATCAGTCTCTGGTTCTGCTCCTGAAGTGATGGAAACTATATTGCAGTTTCAAGCTCCTGCAGCCAATAATGACTCGGTACAGCCAAGTGTACAATGGATATCGCCTCCAGACTGGCACTGTTCCATGGTGCCAGAGAGCACTATGCACCAGGCTAGTAGAATACTGGAAAATCTCTCTAAGATGAAGGATGCTGCAACTTGCTCACTGCGTTGAAGAACATGCTAAGTGGAGTCATGATACCAGGATACTGTAAGTAAAACTTAAACACAATTGGCATTATGGCCTGCTCTCATGGAGAGATAACATGTAAAGTATTACAAACCTGAAACTCAAAACTAATAATTGCAACTCTGAATCCTTATGCATTAAGTAATACATTAGTTAATATTAAGTGCTGTACTTTTATCCTGTACTAAATATATGCCTAATAATTGTAATGTTATCTTTTCTATTTTGGATCAAGTGCAGAAGTATATTAGACATGTTAAATTCCTGGTAAAATCATTTTCTAAACAGTTAATAACATGTCTATAGAATAAGGTGGCAGTCTCAGCCAGTCTCAGTCAACTTCTATATTCTGCTGTACTCTGCTGTGTAGCAAAAGTGAGGCTTGCTTGCTGATGGTGAGTCACCTATTGAACAAGTCAAAATTGCTAGAAATTGTACAATGAAAACCAAGGTGTAAAAATCTTTATTCTGTAGTTCTGATCACTTCCACAGGTGAAAACTAAGAGTATTTCCAAATTAGTGTTCTAATCCTGAGTGAAGCCAGTTGCCCAAGGAGTGCCAGTTCACCAGGAGCATCTGACAGAGCGAATGAGTGTCAATCATTGAACAGCTTGGAATGTGTCTTCAGACAAAGCTAAGTGTCTGTTGCAATTTATCTCTAAAGATGGATAACTTAAAAAAGAATATATATGCTGTTCCCACCAGCTTTTAAGGAGTGCCATCTTTATAGGCATCTAACCTTGTCTACCTCTGTAATCCAATGTGTCCTCTTTTAAAAACGGGTATTCCAAATTTTTAATTAAGTTTGTTTCTTTCAGAGTGAACATCTTATTAACCATATGAAAACTTCATCCAACTTCGTACAGAATGCCAGATCCATCTTCCTCCAGTTAGAATAAAATAAGAGTTTTACACCTTATTAGGCAATGACTACAGCCCATGGCCAGCAAGAAGCAGTTACAGAAAAGAGATCGTCTCCCTTCAGCACCCCTTTTAAATTAAAGGTGTAAACTCTTCAAGTGTAAAATAAAATTAATAGATGGATCTGGAACCTGACTGGAAATCCACGTGAGTGCCAGTGGCAGCAGAATAACTGCAGAAGGCCCCTGCCCAAGATTCTGCTGTCCAGAATGACAAGTTCTAACCTTCTAAAAACAGTCCTGGATGCTGTACTAAAGACTGATAAATAATCAATCAAGACAACAAACAGCCATCCACCTCATAGCTCCAACAATAATTATGCCAAAGCTTAGCAAGTTAATCTTTGGCAGAAGGGGGGGAATGATGTGGGCTATGGGTGGAAGGCTCTTTGTCTCTTCAGAGATAACTAAGTTGTTTGACTTGTGGGTGTGGAACGGTAAGAGGCTGCAATCCTGCCCTTAGGGAAAATGGCAATGGGCTCCAGTCCTAGGAAATGTTTAACAATGCAAGGGCTATAAACTTTAAGTATTTAGGGGAAATGCAAAAAGTAAATATGCTAAAAGCTTATGTAGAATGTCTGGAGTCCATGCTAAAAGCTTACCTAAGATGTGGAAGATATATGCTAATTGAAGCCTATTGAGAACTGAAACAAAGGGACCATTTGGCCTTTGCTCTCTGTATAAAAGATGTTTGAAAATCTTGTTCGGGGCTCGGGATTCAAACTGAAAGCTCCCGAGTCCGGCCGGCCGTCAATAAACTATTTTTCCTTCTCAAAATCATTCCTGAGTCCTGGCCTCTCTATACTCAAATAATTGAACTTCTCTCAAATTCTACAACACTATTACTCAAGAAAATCTTTGTCACATCGCCAGTTAGATATACACTCAAGAAACAGATGTCTTGGGGAATAAATATTAGAGATAATATTTTAAAATATTAAAATGTACATGCAGTATGCAACAAAAGATTATAAGCCAAACAAAGAAACAAAATAATAGCCCATCCAAAGGAAGAGGATAAAAATCTAGAAAAGGTAAATGAAAAAGAACAGAACATGGACATAATGGGCAAAGACTTAAAAAAAATAATCTTCAGTATTCTCAAGGAGGAAAAGGAAAATACAGAGAAAGAGCTAATGGATATCAGGAAAACAATAAGTGAACAATATAAGCATTTCAATAAAGAAAGAATTTTTATAAAGGAAGCAAACAGAACTACTGGCATTGAAGACCACAATAACTGTAATTGAAAAATTGTCAAGAGGTTTTCAATGGTAGATTAGAGCTAACAGCAGAAAAAAAAAGTGAACTCAAAGACATGACTATTGAAATGAGTGAAGCTGAGAAGTAGAAAGAAAAAAAGAACTATAAAAAGTGAAGATAGCCTAAGAGCCCTGTGGAACCCTATTAAGCATACCAAGTTAAACATTACGAGAGTCTCAGAAGGAGAAGAAAGAGAGAAAGAGGCAGGAGGAATATTCAAAGAAATAATGACAGAAAACTTTCTAAACTTAGCAAAAGATGGCAATATGCATATCCAAGAAGCCCAGAGAATTTGAAGCAGGATAAATTTGGAAGAAAAATTTGCCCCATCACATACTAATTAAACTGTGAAATGCAAAGGAAAAGGAAAGAGTTCTAAAAGCTGTGCGAGAAAAGCAACATGTTATATACAAAGGAGACTAATCATATTAAGTGCCTATTTCTCATCTGAAAGTGTAGAGGCAAGAAGGCAGTTGATTGAAACACTGAAAGTGCTGAAATAAAATATTGCCAACCAAGAATTTTATATACAGTGAGACTTTCTTTCACAAGTGGGAAAGAGAACAAGAAATTTCTAGATAAACAAAAGCCAAGAGAATTCATCACCTCTAGACTTGCCCAACAAGCAATGCTAAAAGGAGTTCTTCAGACTGAAAGGAAAGGATACTAGACAGTGGATCAATTATTATATTCTTTATAAAGAAATAAAACCTATGGTAAAAGTAACAAATTGGGTAGTTATAAATGCCAGTACTATTATTGAGTATTTTTTGTATATAACTCCACTTCTTACTTCTTACAGTAAATGCATAAAACCAATGTTCATAGCAGCATTACTCACAATTGCCAAAAGGTGGAAAAAATCCAAGTGTCCATCAACCAATGAAATGTTAAACAAAATGTGTTATATACGTACAATGGAATATTATTCAGCCATGAAAAGGAATGAAGTTCTGATACATGTGACAACATGGATGAACCTTGAAGATAACATGTTGATTGAAATTAGCCAGAAAGAAAGATACAACTATTGTGTGATCTCATTGATATGAAATAATTACAATAAGCAAACTCACAGAGTCAGAATCTAGAAATCTAGAATACAGGTTATCAGGAGATGGGGTGGTGGTAGAGAATAGGAAGTTAAGGCTTAAAATATACAGAATTTCCACAGTAGTTGCTGAGGGCAGGGAGAGTGAAAAAGAGATGTAATGTGGGGGCACTTTGGGGATTTTGAGTTGCCTAAATGATATTGCAGGGTCAGATGCTGGACTTTATATATCCTGCCATAACCCACTGAATGTACTGGGGGAGAGTGAGAACTACAGGGTAAACTATTATCTATGTAGTGCAGCAGTGCCACAAAATGTGTTCAGTGAGTGCAATGAGTGTGCCACAATGATGGGGAAGGTTGTTGGTGTGGGAGGAGTGGGCTGGGGGGGTGGGGGGGATATGGGAACCTCCTATATTTTTTAATGTAACATTTTTTATGTGATGTATATAGCTTCAAAAAAATACAATTTATAAAAATCATGTAGTGGGGGTGGGGAGTGGGTTATATGGGAATACATAAATACAGAGCTTCTATCTGGGATGATGGAAAATTTTGATAATGGGTGGTGGTGATGGTAGCACAATATTGTGGATGTAATTAACAACACTGAATTACATATTTAAATGTGGCGAGAAGGGGAAATGTGAGGTTGTATATATGTTACTAGAATAAATGTTTTAAAAAAATTCCATGGAACTGCATAACACAAACTGTGAACCCTAAGTTAAACCATGCACTATAATTAATACTGCAATTATTAAAATGTGCTTTTACCAAATGTAACAAATGTACCACACCAATAAGCTGGTAGGTATATGGAACCCTGTATTTTAGGCATAATTTTTCTGTAAACCTACAACTTTTAAAACAAAATTTAATGTATATACAATGTTACTGGCCCTCTGTGTCTGGTCTAGTGGCCAGTTGTTTTGGGGAGGACAAGCTTTGTATTGGTGATGTTTTGGGGCTAAAATGAGCCATAAGGACAAGTAAATTAATTTTTACAGGATGCACAGGGAATTCATGCATTCAGCATATACTTTCTGAGCTCCAATTGTATGCCAAGAACTAGGCTAAGAACTGGAAATCAAAAGGGGAACAATGTGTCTCCCTACAGATTTGTGGGGAAGTCAGAGACCCCTAAACTGTCAAAGACTAACTTGTGAATCTTTTGAGGACAGAAACTCTGTTTTATTCATCTTAGTGTTCTTAGCACTAAGCAGAGCTTCTGATATATGATAACATAGTAAATACCCCTTGTTAAATGAATGCATGAACTAATAATTGGAATATATTTCCAATAGTGCAGTGACAGATGTATATAAATTTTAATCACTGACAGTTTGAATTATGAACCCAACAGACACATGTTCATAATTTTAATCCATTGTTAACAGGACCTCTTGAAAATGTCATTTTTATTTAAGGTATAAATAACTATACCAGGGTAGGGCCTTTATCTTGATTACTGGAAGCCTTAGAGAGAGGACCTGGAGCCAGAAAGGAGAAGACAATACCACATTAAGGGAGGCAAATTTCAAAGCAAGGAATCCCAGAGATTGCTGGCAGCCAGCACCAGAATGCTACAGTCTTTGGGGAGAAAGAAGCAGAACACTAAGGACCCTGGGAGAAAGTGTGATCTTGCCAACACCTTGATTTGGACTTCTTGGCCTCTGAAACCATGATCCAAAATGTTTGTTTAAGCAAAACTAGTTGTGGTAAAGTGATAGCAGCTCTGGCATACTAGGCAAACTCCTACCTGTCAATCAATACTAAGTTCATGTACACTCTTTTCAGGGAAGCCTACTATAATCCATATAGACATAATTAAATAGGTCCACCTTTGTGATCTTGCAACATTTTGTGACTTTTTTTCAGAATCTATTCAGCAAAGAGCTATTGGCTAAGTACAACATTGCGCTGTAAGAATTTTATTATTTGTCAGCTCCTCTCTTCCCTAATACCTGCTATTCCCAACTGCACCCCCCATCCTCCAGCCAGTCAGGCAAGGACTGAGCCTACCTCACTTATACTTAACCTCTAAAGTAATAACTGAAACTTCACAGAAACTTCAACAGGACTGAATGAATGAGTGACCTTGAGTTAATTTTCATATCTAATTTTTGTTTGGTAACATCATCTTCAGGCCATCCTCACAGTTCTGAATTGAGAAGCCAGAGTCCCCATGCATTCCATCAAAACTTTCTGAGGGTAGAAATAACATCCGAAAAGAGAACAGTCTCCCCCATTTCTAGTTCTTTGATCAATACCTCAACTTCCTTGTATCCTAAGAGAGGGAGCATATTGACGCACAGTAGAGCAAAACACACCAATCTATTCTAGAGCAGTGTTTTGTTTTTTTTTTCATTTTTAAAATACAGGCCATAACATATCTTGCCATAACCTACAAAATTGTGTAGGAGAGAAGGTAAACCACAATGTAAACTATAATCCATGCTTAGTGGCAATACTCCAAAAAGTTTTCATCAATGTACCACGCTAATGATGGATGTTGTTAATGTGGGAAAATGTGGGAGGTATAGGGAGTGGAGCCAATGTTACATATTTTTATATAACGTTTATGTAATCCAAGTATCTTTGTATATATATATAAAACAAATAAAAGGAATTCATATTATTTTTAGGGGCATGTCCTTTCTATAAAACAAAATATAACCCAGTAGTTAAAGTAAAAGTTCTGTGGTAGAATCAGAGACAGGAAATCAAAGGCAATTGGCTCCCCTACAACCCCAAAGAACACAATTTTAAAAAGACCTGTCTAAGGAAATGACATGCTGCTAAGGAAAATGAATGTGTTCAAGTTCTCATAGGGTGTTTCCTTAGTAGATCCACACAAAAACCAATAAAATATTAAACTCCCATCCTGTGGAGTCCTGCTACTTTCTCAAAATGATTGGCAAAAGTTCTGGAGTAGACAGGCAGTGCCTAATAAAAGGAAACAGACCAATATGCCAAGTCTTCAATCTTTAAAAACTCCCCTCCCCCCAGTTGTCTGTTCTCTGTCTCTATTTGCTGTGTGTTCTTCTTTATCTGTTGTTGTCAGAGGCACGGGAACCTGTGTTTCTTTTTGTTGTGTCATCTTGTTGTGTCAGCTTGCTGTGTGTGTGGCATCATTCTTGGGCAGGCTGCACTTTCTTTTGTGCTGGGTGGCTCTCCTTGTGGGACGCACTCCTTGCACGTGGGGCTCCCCTACACGTGGCCACCCCTTGCGCGCATCAGCACTGCACATGAGCCAGCTCCACACAGGTCAAGGAGGCCTGGGGTTTGAACCGCAGACCTCCCATGTGGTAGACAGATGCCCTAACCACTGGACCAAGTCCCCTTCTCCAAGCCTTCAATCTTAATGCTTGTTCTTGTGAAACTTACTCTAGTAAAAGTGAAGCTTAGCTTAATAACAACTAATGTCTGAGTGTTAACTCATGAAAACCTCCTTGTTACTCAAATGTGACCTCTTTCTGAGCCAAACTCAGAAAATAAACTGACCACCTCCTCACCTTCCCCCAACGTAGGACGTGACTCCCAGGAACCATGGGATTGCTAACAAGCACCAGTGATGCAGTTGGAAAAGGATCTTGACTAAAATAATAAAATCTAGGTCCCCTTCTAATCTGAAGCAAAGTGGCCACATCATCATAAAAGCCTCAAAACTGAAGAATGAATAAACATGAAGGGGTAATGCAACCATTGACCAAAGTAGACTTATTATTGTAATAACAGAAGAACTTTCAACATTGATATAAAAATAGTGGTCACTAGAGGTTTTGAAGGAAGGGAGGAGGAAGAATGAGGATAACATGGGGCATTTTTGGGACATTGGAATAGTTCTGCATGACATTGCAGTGACAGATACAAGCCATTACACATTTTGTCAAAATCTATAAAGCAGTACAATGCATGGTATAAAACATAATGCAAACTAAAGATGTTGGCTAGTAGCAATGCTCCAGTATTTGTTCATCAATGGTAACAAATGTACCCCTAGTATAAGATGTTATTAATAGGGGAAATTTTGGGAGGGGGAGGGCATGGGACATATGGGAACCCCCTATCCTTAAGATGTAACTTTTCTGTAATCTAAAATGTCTCTAAAAATAAAGTTTATTTTAAAAAAAGGTTAATTAAGATAACACACACACAAATGCTTCTGCTTGGCATCACCTGTGGAGAACGTGCTGCTGATGACATCGGGCAATCTATTTTTTCTTTGTACCTCCCATTTTCTCTACTATAAAATATCTTCAGAACACGCTATCATTATGCCAAGCAAAACACATAAATCCTAGTCTTTGTTACATTTTGGCATTAGGAGCTTAAATTAGTGAGAGTCAGAGACATGTCATATAACAAGAAAGGAATTATTGATCCTATCTGCCTGAAAACAGATGTACTCATAGCAGCTCCTACAAATTCCCATAGACTGCAGGGAGGGATACATGCTGTGGAAGATTTGCATAGTCTTCTCTGCTTATTAACACTTTCTGTAATGATTGTTTCAAGGAGATGTTGTAAACCCCAGTCATGCCTGTTCTCTCTCCAATTTCTCATTTCAATCCACATACCTAAGAGCTTTCCCCTCTAACTGTTCTGTAAAAACAAATACAGAATGGGGTAGAGATAAGCCCCATTGTCTAAAAATGTTGGGAGAATTAAGTGAGTTTGAAGGAAAAATGTGGATTAAAGTATGTTGATATTTGAAAGTTTGGTAATCTTTTTACAATCTATGGACAAGGTTGGCTATAGGACCAGTGAAGAAGTAGAAAAAGCTTATATTTTGCTGCCCTCTGTAGTTCATAATTCATTTCCAGTGCTTCTTTCTCTCTATCCCTCCTCTGATTTCCCAAGCCCCACTGCCCAGCAAGTCTTACCTCTACCACCTGCAACCTCCCTGGCACAGCTGCTAGAACTGATTCTCCCAGTTTTTATCCTTACACTTCAAGGTTAACCAGAATACATAGTGGACCGGGATGAACCCAGGGGGCCTTAGGCTCTGAGTCCCAATCCCCATCCTGCCCTCCTTGGCTCCAAAGGGGCCCAGATCCCAGGGCTGGGTTTTTCTTGTGCATTATTCATATTCTGCTGTTCTGGAACAGGAGCTATACAAAAGCAACTTCAAGTCAAGCGCCTGGAGCACCTCTCATTCGAATTCTATTTCCACTCCTAACCCTTCCTGCACAAGCCTTCTGAAGCTACCACAGGCCCAGCCGTTTGCGTAGTTATGATCACTCTAAGTCATCACGATGTACTCTCAGGATTTGTGAATGTTTCCTTACTACGTTATACTTCAATAAGGTGCTTCGTAAAGTAAGATACGTACGCAAACAAAACTCAAGAAGGCTGAGTTAAAATACCAAGGATTTGGGAAGGTGTTTATATCTCTTACAAGGAAGAAGATGTGGGAGGGGAAAGTGGACATGGCTGAGGTGGACTGTTGGAGCCTCTCAGAGTGCTTGGATAGATTCTGGCCTGCTTTGGCATGAACTGCTGTGTATGTGTGTGTGTGTGTGTGTGTGTGGAAAATGAAGGTGCACAGCTAAAAAAGCCTTGTGCGTTAGTTAAGCCAAGCAATGGTTTGTATAAAATGCTGCTTAGTGCTTTCCTGAGGAGCAGCTTGCATATTACTCTTGTGACTCTAGATGTTCAGTGCCTCCTCTGGAATCAGCATGTTCCAGGGTCACTTTTCCTAGGTTCCATCCACCCTGCATGACACCTACTTCCTGATTCCTCCCAAACATCTATATTTTACTGATCCCAACATGCCTAGACCAGCAGCCTTTGTAGCTATGTCAAATGTTTTCTCATATAATATAAATGTTTCTGTTCTCCCACGTTGAAGCAGACCATAAAACATGTTCAGCCCTGTTATTTAAAGTTCGTCTTGGCCTGACTCCCTGGAAGGTGTGGGTGAGAAAATTCAGAGCTTGAAAAGAAGGTTACCACAATTTTCACGGATCAGGAAAGCTCATTTAAGTGATAAATCTAGAGGACAGGGTAGAAATTGTCTATAGGTAAATTATATCTTTGCCAAGACAATGCACTGAATAACCTTTGTCTACATAAACTATGATGCCCTGGGTCAAACTTTAATTCTTTTTTCCTTAGGATACTCTGAGGTTATTACGAGTCGTAATTTCCTAAATATTATGGGTTGTTTGTTCGTTTGTTTTGGCATGCATTTGTGGGCCTTATCCACACAAAGAAGGATACAGAGCTTGAGCAAAGAAATACTGGAACCATATTTGTGGTAGGTTGAATTATATACCCCAGAAAAATAAAAATGTGCTTAATCTTAATCTATTCCTGTGGGTATGAACCCATTGTAAATAGGACCTTTTGAAGATGTATTTTCTGGTTAAGGTGTGGCCCAAATGAATGACAATGGTCCTTAATCTTAATCCTGGATGCTTTATGAAAAGAAAACCATGAGGAAGAGCTGAAGCTGGAAGCCATTGGAACCCAGAAGAGAAAGCAGAGGAATTTGCCATGTGGCAGGAAAGCCAAGAAACCTCAAGGATTGCCAACCTGCCAGAATGCTATTGACCTCTGGAGAAAGCAAGCCTCCAGCCTCCGAAACCATGAAATAATAAATTCCCATTGTTTAAACCAACCCACTCTGTGGTGTTTGTCATAGCAGCAAGAAACTAAGAATATTGCAGTGGCTACATTTTGAATTCAGTTTGTTTGAAACTAGAGTAGGTGAACTATAGAAGTTATTTGTGAGTCCCATTTATCTTTTTTAAAAAAGTTCTTAAACACCAAACTGATCTTTAAAGTATTACATTATTTGATCACTCTGATTACTGAAAGTTAAGTTCTAAAAATGGTTATATGTGTGTGTAGCATTGTAGTAATTCTCCTTATCCCAAGTCCATATTGAAAAACATGGATTACTCACAAATTGCCATTAAGGTGCTAGGGAAAATGGAAGAAACTATTGTTTCTGAACTTAAGAAGTTCATAGTCTTTTTAAATTGAGAAATATAAACAAATATATATAGTTCATAGTTAAAGGGCTATAATAAAGAATGTTCAGAATCCTAGGGGAAGGAAGGAATACATCATACAGAGTGATTTTTAAGTTTGGTTTTAAAGAATGAGTGAGGAGGACTTCTGGGAAGATGGTAAGGAAGTAAGGCAGGACTCAATTCTCTCACAAAAACAATGGAGGAAGGGCAAAAACCTACCTGAGGGAACTGCTTTGGGGATCTGAAGACCAAAAAATTGCTTCGCATCATCCAGGAGAGAGAGAGAGACAAAGAGGCCAGAGAAAAGAATGGCGCATATGCCCCACCCTCAAGGCAAATAGACTTGGTAAACTCTCTGGCTCACTGCAGCCAGCTGAGTGGGGAGAGAACATTTTCCTCCCTGGGAGGAAGAGGGGTCCGGTGGAGGGTGGAGAGTGGCTTCTCTTCAATGAGTCTGGCCAGCTGAGCCCCATTTGAATCTCACAAAAGACCCCAGTCAGCACTGAAGCAACCCCAGGGAGAGAGGAGGAGGTATCTGGTCAGGCAGGCTGTCACATCCAACCACCCTGGGAGAAAGAGAAGTAGGTCAATGAGGTGGTAGGCAGACAGGAGCTTAAGCAGCCCCGGAGAGAAGGAAGTCGGGAGAGATAGTGGAAAACTGTCAGAAGCCCAGCTCACCTGAGGGAAAGGGGGCAGAGAGAGCCAGATAAGCTTCAGAGGCCCACCTAACCTGTGGAGTGGGCTAGCTCCGTGTAGGAATGCCTGCCTCATGTATACTAGATTCCTGGTTTGATTCCCGGTACCTCCTAAGTAAAGGGATCCAGAGAGTGATCCACTGCATTGTCAGGCACCCAGCCAGCACCTTATGACAGGGAACGTAGAGACTGAGATTTTTTTGTTTCAGGTTTTTTCAATCCATTATTCATTTATTCATTCATTCATTTATTTTAGCTAATCCTTATTTTAGTAGTTAAAACCAGGTACCTTACCTGTGGAAGGCAGGCTACAGGAAGATTAATTGATGTGCACTGGAAGCCTGTTTCATTTTTTATATCACCTTACACCTGTTAGACGGGTGACTATTAAAAATCAGAGAACTACATGTGTTGGAGAGGATGTGGAGGAAAGGAAACACTCATCCACTGCTGGTAGGAATGTAGAATGGTACAACCATTGTGGAGGAAAGTTTGGCAGTTCCTCAAGAAGCTAACTATAGAACTTCCATATGATCCATCAATCCCACTTCTGGGTATATACCCAGAAGAATTGAAAGCAGGGACATGAACAGATATGTACACACCAGTGTTCATAGTGGCATTGTTCACTATTGCCAAAGGTTAGAAGTAACCCAAGTGTCCATCAACAGATGAATAAATAAGCAAACTGCAGTATACATACAATGGAATATTACTCAACTGTAAGAAGGAATGAAGAATGGATGCATGGGACAACATGGATAAATCTTGAAGAAATTATGTTGTGTGAAGTAAGTCAATCACTAAAGGACAAATATTATATGACCTCAGTGATATGGCCTAAGCAAATTAAGCAGACTCACAGAGCTAGAGTCTGCAATATAAGTTATGAGGAGACAGAAAGGGAGTAGAGTATGGTGAGCTGATATTCAATATGGGCAAAACCTATGATAAGGTGGAAGGGGTGGTTTGGCAGTGGATGGCTGTGATAATGGTGCAGGGATGTGAGTGGGATGGATGGTGCTGGAATGTGAATATGAACAGGGTGTGCGAGTTGGTTTGGACTATCTATGGAACTGGGGTGAAGGTTGGAGGAAGGAACAGGTGAATTCTGGGGGCATGTAAGTCTGTGATTAAAACGACAATGGTAGGAATGTTCTTTTAGCAAATATGGCAGGGGAGGGTTATTGGTTCAGGGTGTCAGGGGTAGGGGGGTATGTGGGAAAGGGCATACCTAGGGCATACTTCTATAGAATATGATAATGATCATCTTGTCATAGGGTGTTATCTCAGTGGGTGGAGACCCCACAACAAAAAAGAAAATATTTATTGAACTCCCAACCTGAGGAGTCCTGCTAGGTTCTCAAATAGAGGGGCAAGAGTATCTTGAGAACACAGGCAGGCAATGCCTAATAAAAGAAGACAAACCAATATGTCAAGCCCTCAATATTTATACATGCAACTCTTAACCTTATTCTGTAAAAATTACAACCTAGTGGTTACTATGGGTGCCAAGGGGAGGGGGTGGGAAGAATGGGTGGAACATAGAACATTTTTAGGTTATTGGAATTGTACTGCATGATATTACAATGACAGACACAGGCCATTATGCATTTTGTTAGAAACTATAAAATACATATGGTAGAATGTGAACCATAATGTAAATGATAGACCATGGTTAGTGGCAATGCTTTAATATTTGTTTGTCAATTGTGACAAATACTCATGTAAGATGTTAATAAGGGAAAAGGTAAGGGGGGGAGGAGATGGGGTATATGGGAAACCCCTAAACTTTCCATGTGAATTTCCTGTTATCTAAAGTTTCTTTGAAAATAAAGTGGGGATAAAAAGACACTGGGAGAACATACAGAAGAAATTGTCACTGTATATAAATGATAACATCTTATGGGAATGAAAGTCACAATGAGTAAAAATTTTTTTGAATTTTTATATATATTATTATTATTTATTTATTTATTTTGACTTTCTTTTGGGGGAGGTTTTGGATTGCAGAATGGCTGCAACTGTGGCAGGGGAGGCTCACTAGTGTGGGGTGTCACACTGTGTGGGGAGGGGTGCACCTGGGGCATGCCTCTGTGAAATATGAATGTGTTCAAATGGTCATGGGGTATTGTCTCAGTGGGTGGAGACCCACACAATAATTAAAAGAATATTGAATTCCCATCCTGGGGAGTCCTACTATATTCTCTAACAGAGTGACAAGAATCCCTAGAGTACATGGGTATGCCTAGTGGAGGACAGACCAATAAAGCAGGCTCTTGATACTGACACTTTTACTAATGAAACTTTGTGTTATATATTGTCTAAGAGTTGCTCAAATGTGGCCTCTCTCTAAGTCAAATTCATCATATAAACACACTACCTTCCCTCCAGCATGGGACATGACTGCTAGGAATGAGCTTCCCTGGCACTGAGGGATTATTGCCAAGCACCAACTAGAGATGCATTTGGAAAAATACCTTGACCAAAAGGGAGAAATACTAAAAACAAATGAGTTTTTATGGCTAAAAAATTTCAAAGTGAGTTGGGAGATTATTGCAGATGTTATGCTTATGCACATCTCAGCATGATTTCACTGACAGCCACAATAAACAGTACATCAAGCAAGGGGACTCTTGAGGGCTCTAGAGACATGTAGACACTATAGGCAGGGCACACAACCCCAGGAATTTGGCACCCTGACAGTGGGCCTTACCTTCAAATATATGATAATCTATCTTCCCAGTGTAACAGAGTTGGACTCATTTATAATTTTCCTACACATGGTTCTTATGCCCCTTTTATTTGAATTTATAATTAGCACTATACCCATTAAATATATGTATCCCAGAGACTTTAAATCTTCTGGCTGAAGAATCTTAAATATGTCAGTTGACCACTGAATCTCAGCAGAGTTGCAGCTAACACTTAGCCTCCAATTCACTGGACTCACCCAGGACAACTAAGAAAAAGATGATGATGGACAATGCCCATCCCAAAAAAACAGAAAGTATCTACATGCAAGCAAGAGATTTGCACCCATTTGCTCCATGGTATCTAAGCCCCCCTCATTTGGAAGCAGCATGGGCATCGCCTTACCAAAATCCTCAAGATTGAAGAATGAACAAACATAAGAGGGGAATGCAAGCATGGACTAAAGTAGACTTAGTATTATTCTAGCAATGGAAGAACTTGTAGCACTGATATAAAAGTAGTGGCCACCAGAGGTTCTGAGGGGAGGGAGAGGGAAGAGTAGGTGTAACATGGGGGTATTTTGGGGACATTGAAATTGTCCTGTATGACATAGCAATGATGGATATAGGCCATTGTACATTTTGTCAAAACTTATAAAATTGGGCGGTGCCAAGTGTAAACTACAATGACCAGTACAATACTTTAGTAAGTGTTTGTCAATTGTAACAAATGTACCACGCTAATGAAAGATGTTGTTAATGAGGGAAAGTGGGAGAGAGGGAGGGGGTGGGGTATATGGGAACCCCTATGTTTTTTATTTAACATTTATGTAAACTAAAGCTTCTTTTAAAAAAATTTAATTTTTCAAAAAAATAAAAATGAAAATAATGAGTGAGAGTTCAGCAGGCAGAGGAGCTGCTTGAGGGAGGGGACGTGGATGAGCACGGCTACCATGATGAGACTGGGCTGAGGTAAGATGGGTCAAGGGATTAGAGAAGCAGAGATCAAGGCAGGAAGCATAGACCACAGTGAAAATTCAGCTGTATTTGTGGATTATAGGAAAGAAGTATAGAGTTTTTAAAAAATGGGAATCAGATCTTATTTTTGAAGGATACTGAAAGCAGTGTGAAGAGTGAACTTATGATGGAATAGACAAAAGACAGAAGTTACAAGACCAGAGAGAATATCTAAGTAAGGAAGTTTACTACCATTTTTAATATATTGTCAGTAATGTAGAACCTTATCAAAAGCAGAATTACATTTTTAATTCAAAGAATAAATTCTCTGAAAACTATTCATGTAACAAACACTTTTTAAACAACTACCATGTGACAAGCATTGAAAAAACATAAAAATATGTAAGTATGTGTGGAAAAATTTAACTACAGTGATGTTCATCACAAAGTTTATTTATGAATATAAAAGTAAAAAACAATAGTTAGATTGATTTGAAACATATAGTATACTATTTTACACACACAAATGTATATCTATCTATATAAATACATATCTATGGCTATCTATCTACCTATAGATATAAATATCTATAGCTATCTATCTACCTATAGATATAAATATCTATATATACCTATATCTATACAACATATATGCAGTATGTATATATATGTATACACACAATTTCTTTTTAAAGGCACATAACTTTTGTAACATTATCTTCTCTTCAAGAAAATATCATAAATTATTTACAAATTATTTCTATCATTTAAATGCATTCCATTACAGTTACAGCATGTAATATTTATATACAGAGAGAGTATATATGTAACATCTATATACATAGCGAGAGCATATATAAACATATATTATTACTATGATGGGATGAATTAAATTATACACAGAATTTTAAAATAATTTAGTGAAAGAACATTTAAGGATATGCAAATTGTTCATATTTTGTTGAAGGGAAAACATTGTAAAAATTGGGCCTTTTAGAAAAAGAATTTATATAAAAACACATCTTCTTTAAAGAAAGGATTATGTATTACATATATATAGTAGAAAACAATACCAAAAGTATATACATGACAATATGCACAATGGTTATATCTGGTTAACGACATTATGGTAATTTTTATTGCCTTTTTTTGTGTGTGTATTTTCAATAGTGAATCATGGATTATTTTTGTAAAGAGGAAAAAAGTTGTTAAAAAGGATGCATTATAAATGTAAAATATTTTAATGTATTAATGAATGCAAAATGTTTTATCAAATGTTACACCAATGTTAGACCTTGACATGAGAAAAAAAAAATTTAGTCACCAGGCTAAACCAAAACTTTGAAGAATATCTATCTTTTTTGTCTGTTTGTGTGATTAAAATAATATCAAGATCACAATTCATTAGGTAATTTTTATTAGATAAAATCCTCCAAATCTGCTTTGGTTTAATTTTTTTCTCTGAATCACCAAAAATCCTAATAAAATCCTAAAAGAAATCAGAAAATGAAGATAAAAGGCAAAAGTAGAAATCGTGCAATCACACAACCAAACTAATATTATCATTTTGATGTTTTGTTAACATTTTCTATCTTTGGTCTTCCTTTCTCACCCTTGCCCAGTAGAGAAACCCATAAATGTACATATACATTTATATATGTGTGTGTGTGTGTGTGTAGAGCTATGCTCTCTTCTCTGTGGTTTTCTGTCATAAATTTAGAAGCATATGATGTTATTGTACACATTTAGATATATTTAAATAATCATAAAGATAATCTTCACAATAAAGGATGCAGTCAAAACCTCCCTATCCTTTTAAGTTGCAAAAAGTAATAATAATTTAAAACAAACCCGTCTCAGCAGGATCCAAGAGACAGCCAAAGTAGATACAACCCCAGGTACTGTTGCTCCTGAGGGCTACAGAGACACTCAATATCTATGGTCATGGTAGATGGCTCTGGAGTTCAGTGCCTTGCCAGTGGACCCTACTTTGGAATTTGTGTTCCTGAGCGTGATGGAGTTGGACTCAGATGTGACCTTCCTACACATGCCTCTTAGGTCACTTTTACTAAACTTGTGTTGACACGGGTTGGTGTATACTCAGGAGACTTGAATCTCTGGTCTGGCATGTGCCAGCTCGGTCCTGAGCCTAAGCAGAGCTGCAACTCCTACTCTTCGTTCGGTGTGTTGGACTTACCCAGGTCATCTAACAGTGAGGTAAAGATGGTCAACCACCACACCAGGGAACCAAGAGTGCCTACAACTGCAAGCAGGAAAATCGCATCCATCAATCATGTGGGATCCAAACCCCCTCTTGATTTAGACGTGGAGTGGACATCACCATCTCAGGGTCTACAGGATGGAGGAATAAAATATGGATTAGAGTGAACTTACTGGTTTTCTACTATAGAACTATTGTGACTCAAGCAATTTAAGAAACTGTATCATTGATATGGAGACAGTGTCCACGGTAGTTGCTGAGGGCAGGGAGAGGGAAGAAGAGATGTGATGAGGGGACATTTTGGGGACTTGGAGTTGTCCTAAATGATATTGCAGGGACAGATGCTAGACATTATATATCCTGCCATAACCCACTGAATGGACTGGGGGAGAGTGTAAACTACAATGTAAACTATAATCCACGTGGTGCAGCAGTGCTCCAAAATGTAGTCACCAAATGCAATGAATGTGCCACAATGATGAAAGAGGTTGTTGATGTGGGAGGAGTGGGGTGGGGTGTGGGGTACGTGGGAACCTCTTTTTTTTTTTAATGTAGTATTTTTTGTTATCTGTGCATCTTTTTTTAAAAAGGCAATTAAATTTAAAAAATTTTTAAATAAAACAAACTATTCTGTGACCTCTACATGCAGGAGGGAGTGTGGGTGTGTTTGCCAGAGCTTGAATGGGTTTCCGTAAATAATGTGTCATTTACAAAGCTTTTGAACTTGGAGAAGTCTTAAATCTAGATGTTTGAGTCTTGGCTCTGAACATGCTGTCCCTGCATTTCTGAATGTGACTTTAGCTTTAGACCAGAGTGCCTTATGCCAGAGTAGGTCTGGATTTCTTTCGGTTTTTGGAATAGAATTTCCCATTCAAAGCCTGGATCCACAAAGCACCAGTTTGAACAACATGCATTCAGTGCTTAAATGCACATATGGAGCTAGTTAATTTAGCCTGTGAACTTGACTTTTTTCTTTAACAGTATGTCAGTCAACTGGGAGCTAAATTGTTTCTAATTTCATTTAAATGTTTCTAATAAAATTTAGAGCACCAATAAATTTGTTAGCAGAATTATAATAAACTAAGATTACAAGGAAATTTTATTTTGCATAAAATATAGATTTGTGACCACTTGCTAATCAGAATGTAGATTTCTAATGAAATTTGGTGAAATTTACCACCCTGTAGAGCTTCTTTGGTTTTAAGAAATTTAGTTGTGCATCGTTTATCTAATCTTTTTGGATTCTTTACAGGTACTGTTTGTCAAGTAAAAAAAATTAGAAAGAAAGAAAAACTTTTAAATTCGGCACCACTGTAGTACAATTTGGAATATATGCAGTTTTAATTGGAAATTTTCCTTTGCTTTGGAATTCATTTGCTGTGCAATATATTGGATTTTTCCTTATGTTTTCAGAGGTGATATATACAGTGTATGGTTTTTTTGATGATCTGTAAAGATAACCACTGTGGTTTTAAAACTAAGGATATTGGAGTAGTTAGTACCATTTGACTAATTTATACACTATGCATTGTACATGGGGGGGGCGGGGAGGCAAGTCATATCCAGTGCCAAACTGCTGAGTTCATCTAAGATGAGAAGAGGATAAAATGGTTCTTTTAAAATTAAAGTGATTGTTTGGAGAAGCATTTTAATGGGCATCAATAGAAGTGGCGTGTAATGTGGAGAGGAATGCACAGGCTTTGGAATACAGAAACCTGTACTAAAATGTCAGCTCTGGGAAGAGGCTGTGGTTCAAGCAATTGAGCTCCCGTTTACCATGTGGAAGATCCGGTTCCATCCCCAAAAGGCTTCCCAGACTTGTACAGAGAGGCACAGAGCCCCGCTCAGTGCGGGAAGGCGCAGTGCCAAAGCAACGCACCAAAAAGCGGGTAACACAACCAGATTTTTTTTTAAATCTCAGCTCTATCATTTATTATCTGCATATCCCTGGGCAGGTTACTTGTTGATAATACCTACCTCAGGAAGATGTTGTAAGAATTAATAAGCAAAACTTTAAAGTGCCTACTAGAGAATATTACACACATGTGAACCAGAAAATTGTTAGCTATCCACTTTACACACTTCATACGGACAAATAGGACATCCGTAGTTTGTCAATGTACCAGCACAGAGTCAGAATTAAAGAGTCTGTTCCTTCAACATCCAACTAACATTATTGCCAAGTTATTCTCTTAATAAAAGTTAGTGACACTGTGGTACAACTCAAGGATTGTTTCTGCCCATGGTGCTACATGTGTTGGCCAGGTATTTCAAGGGCTATTGATAGCTTTATTTCAATAATAATTTTTTTTTTTAATATTTGCATTGCTTTGTAAGCTTACCTTAAAATAATTTCAACACTACTGATTTCAATGGTTACCATAAAATACTTTAAGCTATAACTTTCCTATTTGATTCTGTATTTTGACGCTTACCTCAGGTGGCTAGATTATTTCCTGAAGTAATTTTACTATTCCTAAAAAAGTATTTTTTAGAAAGACTATGTGGGTGACCTTTTTTTTGAAACTTTGCATAACTGAGAATGATGGTCAATTGTTTTCTATGATTAACACTTTGGCTGAATACAGAATTCCTCTGTTGTACCCTTTTCCTATGTAGATTCTATTCAAACTTCTGACTGTGAAGAGATATCAGAGGCAAGCTGGAGTTCCAGCCATTGTAAGTCATTTTTGCCAAAATGCTGATGATATTCTTCATTTATACTTTAAAATTTAAATGGCACAAGGATTAATCTAGAGGTTGTTCTCTTTTCATTAAGCATTAATTACTCAGTGAGACATTTTGATCTCCAGTCTTTCTTCACCTTAGGAAAATATTCTTTCTGTCCCATTTGTTCTGGACTCCTTTTCAGGAACTAATTATTGTATATTAAGTCTCCTTAGGCTGTCTTCATAATAATTTTAATTCTTATTTCTTTTTCTCTCTCTGTCCATTTCCTCTGCACCTGAAAGTATAGCTTAGATTATTTTCTTCAATATTGATTTGTTTTTCAAACTGACCTTAACTGCTTCTAATATAAATTTTAATTGTTTGGTTTTTAATACTATTATACATGTTCTTATCTCATCCAGTTTTCTTTTAAATCATCTGCCTCTCAGTACCACTGTATCTCAGGCTCTTGTTTCATCATATCTCATCTCGCTGGTTTCATAAAGTTTATCTTTTTTCAAAAAATCAAGAGAAAAGTAAAAAACCTAATTCCTAATGTTATGAATTTATTGTTTGTAAACTTTAAAACTATATTTTCCTCTGCATTTGTTGTACTTTATTATTTGTATTTTAGACTGCACAATCTTTTCATACTCGATATTCTGATAGTGTTGTTTTGTTTCATTGTGAATTTGTTCTTCATTGGACAACCAGAGGTGTCTAGAGCACAGAGTATCTCATGCATAGGTGGGGACTGATTTCCTGGACCCCCTCACCATCCACTTCCTTTGATGTTAAAATCTTCCTCTCTTATCTTGAGATGGATATTAAGAGATTGATATGTATGTGTATGATTAGTTCAGAATGGGCAGATTTGGAAACAAAACAGAGTCAAGAATAGTTCAAAGAGGGCAAATTTCATATTGAAATTCTTTTGAATTGAATCAACTTTCTATATCTAACTTCCTTTTTGTCCCAGCATTCAGTTCAAATATAAACTATGGCTGTTCCCAGACTTTTTTTTTTTAAGATTTATTTATTTATTTATTTCTCTCCTCTTCCTCCCTACCCCGGTTGTCTGTTTTCTGTGTCTATTTGCTGCGTCGTTGTCTTTGTCCGCTTCTGTTGTTGTCAGCGGCACGGGAATCTGTGTTTCTTTTTGTTGCATCATCTTGTTGTGTCAGCTCTCCGTGTGTGCAGCACCATTCCTGGGCAGGCTGCACTTTCTTTCATGCTGGGCGGCTCTCCTTACGGGGTGCACTCCTTGCGTGTGGGGCTCCCCTACGCGGGGAACACCCCTGCATGGCAGGGCACTCCTTGCGTGCATCAGCACTGTGCATGGGCCAGCTCCACATGTCAAGGAGGCCTGGGGTTTGAACCGCGGACCTCCCATGTGGTAGGTGGACACCCTAACCACTGGGCCAAGTCCACCACCTGTTCCCAGACTTCTTAATGAAGTTATGCTTATTTTAAAGACATGAAATACACTAGAACAATAATATTGGAACTTAAATAGCTACTATATGAGAAGCAGCAGAAAACCTGACATGTAGATTGAATGGTATCAGAGACAACCTAATGTTCTACGTTTACTCTAAGAGTGTTGATGTAAAAGAACATTACCAATGAGAAAAGTAAGCTTGAACTAAAGTCATGCCATCCAAATTTGAATAGTGTTTTGGGCTAAAATTGACTTGTCATGTGTAGCTTGTGAAAAGTTGACTGCACAACAAGGAATTAATACAATTACAGTATTTAATTGAGAATGAGGTAAGAAGTAGAGTATATGATGGGATTCCTGTTCTAGTCAGTTAAATAAGAAGGTCTCTTCCTTATCTCCTAGGTTAAAAAGAAACTTGTTCAAATAAAGCCTTGGAACAGTATGATACTGACACAACAATGCAATGAAGGAATTAAAGTTAATTAGGAAAACTTAATAGGTTCTGACAAAGAGAAGATGAAGCAATATGGTAAAAAGTAAGTGTCTCAAATAAGAAAAAAATATTATATGGCCTTGCCACTAGGCTGGGCATATTTACAATTCATCCTCATCATATGTTAAGTGATCCAGAATAATTTCTCTAAAATGTAAACTTGAATTTCTATATTCACATGATAGTAGATAACATATGACATCTACCAAACTCCCAATCAAGTACTCAGAATGTACACAAAAAGAGAAAAATAAATAAAGCAGAAACAGCATGGGAAAAATAATAATGAATGTGATTTCCAGTAAGTGAATGTTAGTGTGGGGAGTTAATATTGTTGAACTTTATACCACATGTTCCACCATTTGAACTAAAATTCAGATGGTCTCAAGGAATGCAGGTGTTTTGAGCCACCTCAATGATTTATACTACATATTGAGACTTAGACACTGTACCCATTAAATACATAGGAACCATATTCTAGGCAGCTAAAACTACAGTAATGACCTTATATTAACCATTATCTCTTTGTAGAACCTTCACAAAAAACTTCCAGGCTTCAGAACTCCAGAAAGTAGAGGTATACAAGGAGGTGGGGAAGCATGCATTTTGGGACTATTTAGTGCAGTGGATAACCACCATAAATATGTGTAGAATCAGGAAGTGCTCTGAAGATTGTGCAATATTTAATTCATTACACTTTTCACTTTACATAGAAGAAACTATAAAATGTATCTGATTCTCCTGGATAGTTAAAAAGAAAACCCTTTGAGTACACTAAGAATCAATATTAAAGCCCATACAGGGCAGGATTTTTGTTGTTTTCTGTGTGCCATCGATAGAGGGTTATTGGAATGTCTTAGTCCCTCCTCTGAATCCCCTTGGGATCTGATAACTTTCCTTATACTAACCTAAAACAATATATATCAATTATGAAAAACAAAGAAATAAACAATGTTGAGAATGGTTTGAGATGAAGGCACAAGTGAAAAAGAAAGCAATAGAAAGAAACCAATATTTTAATATCAGAATTAAAATTTGCAATGGTGGAGGAACTGATATCGTGTAAGAGCGGAAAAAAAAAGTGATATAGAATAAAAACTTGAGAAACTTCACAAGATGCAAAAAAGAGATCAAATAAACAAGAGAAGGTATACGGGGTATGAACGTGCATGTATGCATACACATGGAAATTTAACCTGAAAATTATATGTTCTGTTAAGAAAGGAGTCAAAACAATGGGAAGACATAATAATTAAATACACAAGAACAAAATTTTCCTGACTGTAGAAAAGCCATAGTTTGTCTCCTGCCACTCTTACTACAAGTAGGACTACAAATATGACAATGAAGATGACTACAGCTGTTACTACTAGTCCCAATGTTAAAAGCACTAACATTGAACACTTACCTAGCACTTCGAGTTTTCCAGGCACTTATATACCCCCTTTAGATATGCTAGCTCATGGTATCTATAAAGTCTTATGAGGCAGCCATAGTTATCATTACCACATTACAGACGAGGTCACCAAGCACTGAAAGGTCACTGTGGTGAGGAGAGGAATGGCCCCAAGATGTCCACATCTAGTCACTGGAACCTGTGACTATGTCACCTTGATGGCAAAAAGGCGCAATACAGCTGTGATTAAATCACAGATCGAATCCAGAGAAGGGATATGCAGGATTATCCAGGGGGCTTGATGTCGTCACAAGGGTCCTTGAAAGAGGGAGGCAGTAGAGTTAGAATCAGAAGGAGATGGAGTAACAGAAGCAGAGGCTGGAGTGATGCGAGTGGAAGATGGAAAAAGGCTCCATGAGCCAAGGAAATGCAGGCAGCCTCTAGAAGCTGGGAAAGATGAGGAAACAGAGGGCCTGGAAGTAACATACACTCCAAAACCTCAATTTTAGCCCTATAAGACTTGTTTTGAACCTCTGACCTCCAGAACTGTAAGATAATAAAGTTGTGCTGTTTTAAGCCACTAAATTTGTCATAATTGGTTACAGCAGCAAAAGGAAACCAACCCAGTCATATAATAAGTGAGTGCTGGGTTTAGGGTTTGAGCCAAGCTCCCTGGCTCCAGAAGCCATGATCCTAACCTGAGTAAGCATTCTCCAGGTTCCAAAAAAATTTTGTTGAAAGAAAAAAAGAGAACCAAACCTAATACATTTATGTGTGTGTACTTACACAGAGTTTTATACCAGTTTTATAATCTATAAGAAGATGCTACTGAAAAAGACTTAATCCTCTATTAACTGTATGAAATATTTTAATGTAGAAGGAAAATATATAATCTAACAACATGTTTTATACAATGAAAACATCATACTGGCATATGGATTATCTGAACTGTGATACAGTGTGTGGAGGGGAATATTCAACTGCAAATCCTCCCTCACTGCTTCCCTCTCTCCCTCCCTCCCTCCCTCCTTCCCTCCTCCCTTCCTTCCCCTTTGTAACATACTATTTTAATCACAATTCTAAATGTATCATCCTTATGGGTCCATGAGTGGCCACAATTTTCATTCAGATAATACGTTATTTATTTAGTTGTTGTTAATAATATAATAAGCATTCAAGAAGGTGCCACTGAAAATGGAAGCTAAGACCTTGACTGCAGCCTACATCTTCTCCTACTCATGCATATCTTCCCTCTCCTTGGGCTAGCACCCTGGTTATTATGTTCCTTGTATTTTTTCCTTTGTATAGGTATATTATCTAGTATCTTCTTAAAAGATAGAAAGCAGTATTTTAAGGACCTTGAGTCCTATTGTTTTTCACTTACATTACTGTTATCAATATTATTGTATTGCTATAGCTCTTTCATTTTGAATGCTCTATAATATTTCATTGTGAGATCTTACCACAGTCATTCATTCACTATCTTATTAATAGGCACTTAGGTGCTTTTAACAGAGTCTTTCTAAAGTTGCTAATGACAACAACTAATTGTTAAGCAAACACTGGAATTTAAATAGGCTTGCTATGTGCAAGGCACTGCCCCCACCAAGTGACATCTAATAATTCATTTAATTCTTACACAAATACTTGAAGCAGTTACCACTAATATCATCACCACTGGGGCTGATTATATTAGTCAGCCAAAGGGGTGCTGATGCAAAATACCAGAAATCTGTTGGCTTTTGTAAGGGATATTTATTTGGGGTAGAAGCTTACAGTTACCAGGCGATAAAGAGTAAGTTACTTCCTTCACCAAACTCTGTTGCCACGCGTTGGAGCAAGATGGCTGCCAAGGTCTGCAAGGGTTCAGGTTTCTTCTTTTCCTAAGGCCCCATCGTCCCAGCTTCTTCTGATCTCAGCTGTAGGCTAGCATAAGGCTGGTCTTTCTCTATGGGGCTCATTTTTTTCTGGGGTTTCTCAGCTGTTCAGGGCTCTGATCTCTTCAGCTACAAACTATCAGGCAAATGTCTCTGTTCTCTCCCTGGGCTTCCAGTGTCCAAAGCTAAACTCTCTGTGTTCTCCTCCGTGTATTTACTTCCCTGTCTTTGACTGAGCATCTGTTTATATAGCCCATAAGGAGGGGTGGCCAGGGACTCAAACTGAGTCACCCTAATGACGTGGTCAAATAAAAGCCCTAGTCTTGATTTAATAAAGGAAAAGTGAAACCTCTGAATCCAATACAATTAATATGCACAGAGGAACAGACTAGTTTACAAACACAATCTAGTATATATTTCTGGAATTTATAAACAATACCAAACTGCCACACTGATTAATCAAGAAATAGAGGTATAAGCAAGTTCTTTAGACTTATGGGACTAGTCACAAGGAAGACTAAAGCTGAAATGGTATCAAACAATTACTCTGGAAGAAAGAATATGGATAGAGAATGGGAGGAAGGATTTTTAAAATTTTATAAATAAAAATGGAAATGTTCTATTTCTTCTACCATGGGCATGTATTTTTCTTGCAATTTAGAATAAATAAAATAATTAAAATAACCTGAACAATGTAATTGAAAGTGTGTAAAGAAATGGAATTTACATTTATACTTCTAAAGAGTTAAAACTACTATTACTGGGAAGCGGCTGTGGCTCAATCAGTTGGTCTCCTGTCTACCATATAGGAGGCCCTGGGTTTGCGTCCCAGGGCCTCCTTGTGAAAACAGGCTTGCCTGCACGCTGTGGAGTGCTGATGGCCCGCAAGTCCTGCGGAGAGCCAACTCAGCAAGGTGACGCAACAAAAAAGGGGGACAAGCAAAACTGCAGAAGAGTGACCAGTGAATGGACACAGAGAGCAGACAGCAAGCAAGCAGCAAGGGGGGAGGAGAAATAAAAATAAATAAATACAGACACAGAAGAGCACACAGCAAATGGACACAGGGAGCACACACCAAGCAAAAAAAGCCACAAGGAGGGGGGGGATAAAAAACTACTATTACTACATTGTAAGTTTGTTTCATATGGTTATGCATATAGAATTTAAAATCTATATGTTGCTTTTCTAGGAAATGGCAGATAAAAGAAAATACCATTCCCTCTCCAAATCTGTTTATTTTATATTCTGAATCCTATCACTCAAAATGAAGTGGTGGCTGTAATAACAAAGCCCATTTTGAAATCCTTTAAGGTTGAATAACAAACATGCTGAAAGAAAGTACCAACTAAACTAGAGTGCTTTCAGTGCTAAAAGGCATTTAGATTAAGAATGGCAATTTGAGCAAGAAAAAATCTAGAATTAAAAAATCTATGAGCATGTGTTCTCAAGCAAAAAAAAAAAAAAAGTAAAAACCTGAAAGCTGCTATTTGCAATTTCAGTGAAATCTGTCACAAACGCACAAACTGCACATGGCTAAAAGAGGCATTTGTACCAACACATTAATCCATTGTTTTTCACTCTGAAAGATTCAGTGTTAAGAATTTTTTCCACACGTGGTAATTGCCCTATTTGTAAACTTAATGTGCAACATGGCTTTTAATCTGGATGATATGATAAGGCTTCCCATGATAAATTGATAAAAGGGTTCCACAGTAACTATGTTTCCATAGTTTGTCATCAGTCTTCCAAACTTTTGATTTTCTTTTAGAGAAAGAAAAAAATTTAATGACTCAAATTGCTGATTAAAACATTTTTTAGCTGAAAATATGATAATGTTTCACAATTTTTTCCCAGAGAAGCAGGGGTCCAAAGATAAGCTTAGACTACAGCTCTCAAAATTAGGGCTGGGCTTGGGAATGGGTCAGGGGCAGGGCTTTGGGAGAAAAATGTAATTTGGGGGGGAAATGCCCTTGAAAAATAGTGGCAAGAGTCCTACAAGGGTATGCATGCCAGTGATTAAAGACCAAAAGGAGGCCCTGAAGAAAGGTGAACATTAGATTGGAAGTCAGCAAGGCTGACCAGGAAGTTTGAGGAAGGAGAAAAGGGGGGAAGAGGAAAGCAGCTGAGGCATCAGTAAAGAGTAAGAGACCTATCGATTCTGATGCCCTGTCAGATGCCCCCTAGGGGTCAAGCAGTGACACAGAGCTGTTACAAATCGAGCTCCTAATCCAGGTCAAGGCTTATTCACATTTTGGGTCACTGAGGTAACTCTATGATGGTGTCTGTAGTTTGGACAGAGCAATAGGCAGCAAAACATGTAGTAGATTTTCATAGGATGCCTGGAATTGAAATTGGTGAATTGACCATTTTTATACCTGAACATCAAACTTATAAATTTAGCTATGGATGGTATTGTAACAGAAAATGGATCTGACAGCCCAAATTAGCATTAGGTATGGTTCCTTTTCCACAGATTTTGCCTAAAATACAGGGAATACTTATAATCTCATTTGCAGTATTTTTCCCCCAGCTCAGGAAAATTCTAACTCTGTCTTTGTTTATTGCTCCTCTTAAAATCATGCTAAATTCTCAAGGTTGGATCTTGGGTCTACACACATATTTTTAAGATTTTAATTACATTGTTTTTCTCCTGTTTGACCATTTTCCATTCATATTTTAGGAGAGCTTTACAATCTTTTTCTCGAGAGTGCTGATTTGATTTTCCAGCATCAATGTTCCAGGCAAATCAGATCTGTAATGGTTAAGAGGATAGGGTTTACAATTAGATCTTTCTCAGTCCATTCTCAGAGTGCCTTTCCCACTTCATGTCTCAATGGTCCACTTAGAAATATTTTCAGTCCCCACACATTCAATGTTCTTTCATGTTTCCATGGCTTGAACATATTCTCCCCTCTTCCTTGCAATAACATGGCCTTCTGTTTCCAGTAAGGTTTCATTCATTTCCTATTCTTAGATAGAAATAGTCAGAACCTCTTTGTCTTACAAATAGACCCAATAGAGGAAAACTGTTTTGTGGTTTGGTTACAGATACCATAAATGGAACTCCTGCAAGAATATCTGCTCTCTTTTGTCGCACTGCTTGAGATTTCCTCACTTATAAACTTACTAGTCTTTCTCTTTCTCTTAAAAATGAAAAATTCTTTAACGGGTAGAACACATTCCATTTAAGAAACACTTGTTGACTGCTGTATCAGGGACTGTATGAGGCACAAATAATCAAGATGCATTAAATGTCATCCTTGCCCTCCTACTCTACAGAGAGTACAGACAGAAAAAATAGAATCTAGTAGCCTCCAAAAGAGGTCTTGACAGCATGGAGGGAATAACTCACTTTACCTGGGTGAGGTTGGCAAGACTTCAACAGATGTGCCATTAAATCTAAGACTTGAAAGATACAGAGATTACATCTATTACTGTTATTGGAATAAAGGGCTTCCAGGAAGAGGAAACAGAAATGCACCAGCATGGAAAGTATGAGTAATGACAAAAAAAGATTGAAGTAAAAACTGAGATGCAGTGTGTGGAGGCGGAGGAGTGAGCCGGCACATGTAATGAAGGAAGCATTGAACTGGACTTTCAGAGACAGGTTGCAGAAGTCCCTTAACCTCTCTAGGCCTATATTGTCTCATAAAGAAATAATGGGGTTGGATGAGAGGAGGCTTTAGGGGACATAGAGAGGATTTAATGTGCATAATCCTCTTCTACTACGTTGTAAGCACTGTGACTAAAATAAAGCTTTAGGTACAACAGTATTTCATACCAAAGCATTGAATACCAAATGTGAAGTGACTTTAACAAGAATTCATTGATTTGGCAATTTGTCACTGATTGAACATCTTACTCAGTGTTTTAAGTATTATGTTTAGCACTGAAAATGCTACAATAAGTCTAGTCCCTAAACATTTAGATGGGACAACAAATTAACCTATAGGACACAGTGAACACTATAATTGGAAATGTACATTTGGAATAATATTTGGAATAATATAAATTAATTTTGATTTATGCTAGTGAGTATAGGGTTTAGCATTTTTTTTCAGTGCCCCAGATGTGTCAAAAAAGTTCAATGAATGTTTACTATGTCCTTATTTTTCTAACTACCTATCAAGTTGATATTATCAATTTCACAGTATGAGGGAGAAGATATGTAACTAGGTTGCAATAGAGTTGGAATTTGTACAGGATTTTGAGGAATTCAAAACTTCCAAAATAGGAGAAGTGATTCCAGATAGCACTCTTTGGTCCCATGTAACAGTCCAGAAGGGTGTTGCAAAACTTACCTTTCAGGGGGGTAGGGAAGAAGCTTTACCATAGCAGGACATAGAAGATAAACATTACAAAAATCCACTGAAGAAAATGCTACTGCCTTTCAGAGAATGACAATCCTCTCTACAAATTATGCAAGCTGTATCTTCCATTGCATACAGTGTAGTCTTTCTCAAACAACAGATTGAAGACCTCTGGGGAGGAGTTTCAGGATATATTCTCAGAGATCAGTAACCCTGAGAATATCTCAATATTTCAAATGCTCTGCTTTTATTTTAAAAGATTTAAAATTAATACAGACACGTTTGAAACTGAATCACAATAAATAACTTGTACTGTAAACATACATGGTGATTTCACTGCTTGCACTTACATTTGTATTAACAATTTTTTTTAGCATGAAGTAGAGGTAATTTTTAATTCCATGGGTCATGGAATAAAATAACAGAGGTGTTCTTAATATTTACATGGTATATTACTATAGATGATCAAATGGCATTATAGCATGCTGTATTAGATTTTACAGTGGTTTATAATTGAGAAAAGCGTTGGGAAAAATGAGTCATAACATTGTTCACATTAGCATGCTCAAAATCAGTAGCATGCTCTATAGTAGACAACATCCTAGTCTCATTCTCAGCAGCAATTTCATTTTACTCCATTGTCTGCATAGTTGAATAAAGATTGCTAAGTTAAACTTTGTTTGGGGGGTTGTTTGTCCTTATCATGTATTTTTGTTCATTTATAGTTTTATGAGAATGGAAAGCAAAAGGATGTCATTTTCAAGTTTATATCATACCTATTTAAGTAAATCTTGTGTGAAAGCTTCTTTTTCTCCCTTTAAATGGTTTTTACATTATTAAATAATGTTTTAGAAACTCTATATTTGAAAGATCATGAACCTTGGAATTAAAGAGACACCTTCACATTCTCTTGCCTTTTAGAAGTAAATTAACTGCTCTGAGCCTGTGTTTTATCATCTATAAAATGAAAGTGATAATAGCAACTTTGTTGCATTGTTAAAAGAAAGTGATATCTTAGGTCCAACTATATGCAGTCAATGTATGCTTGTTTTCTTCCTTTTCTTTCTCTCTTTACCCTGAATCGACATTTTGTCAGCCAATTTTTTTTCTGTTGCAACAGACTGAGAGATAGCTTGGGCCATGGAGCAGTACACACTGCATTTTTGGTCCATGTAGCCCTGTATTAGTCAGTCAAAGGGATGCTAATGTGAAATACCAGAAATCAGTTGGTTTTTGTAAAGGGTATTTATTTGGGATAAGAGCTTACAGTTACCAGGTGAAGGGGGCACTAGAGCCCAATAGTTAAATGGCCTACGCTTCCTGGATACTTCTTTGCCATATCTGTAACACAGCATAACTGCACCCAGCTTCTGGGGGATGAACTTGATCCGACTGACCCATGCAGCAGCTAATCAGTATATGTAACATGGTGGGTATGCCACTGTAAGAGCCAAACACATATTCTGATAGTAGTAACATAAAAGCAGCTCCCATGTAAACAGAAGAAAGCAGAAAACAAAGAAAGCTTAAAGGAACAGGAGCAGAGAGCGAGCAGAGAAAGGTACACAGGAGCATGGAATAAACTCAATATTCATAAACTCCCCGAGGCTCCACATGCCTTCTTTGCTAAGGGCCCTGACTCCCCACACTGAAATGAGGGTGGCTCGACCCAATATTTGACAAAGCTGGCAGGATGCTCCAAGCATGATGTTTTACAGGCAGAACCAGAGGACAATGTCTACGAAAATTGGCAAGTGGGCCAAGAACCCAGATTAAGGAGGTCAGAAGTCGGAGGCGGCACATGGTTCCCTGTGTGGCTTGCCCAGAAGCCGGACGGAATGTGGCACATGACAGTAGATTACCGTGAACTGAATAAGTGACTCCACCTTTACATGCAGCAATCCCATCAGTAACTGAGATCATGGATCAGCTATCACATGTGTTGGGACAATATCATTATGTGGTGAGTTTGGCTAATGCTTTTTCTTCTGTAGATATTGTGCCAGAGAGTCAAGAACAATTTGCCTTTATGTGGGAAGGGGCAGAACCTGGCTCTTTTCTCAGTGAGTGCCAGTTAGTGATAGTGTATGCCACCCTCAGGCGTGTGAAGTGCTTACAGGACCACAATGAGTCCTAGCATGAAACTCCCTCCCTGTGGCAGGATGGGTACATTTGTAATTGAATGCCCCCTGGACTGGGGTAGCTCAGATGTCCACATTGGCCAAACGGGGCGCATATCTGGAACAGCAGGCAATGTTGAGTACTAGCCCCTGTCTGCACAGTTACAGGAAGTGTTAGAACCAGTAGAGTGTTGAATTGATCCCTTGGCCAGAGGGCTTCCTGGTCCCCAGGCTGTAGCACCCAGCCCATGCAAGGATGGAATAGGCACTATACCGGCTGATGTATTCAGGTGGGTCCAGCAAAGGGAGATGTCTTGGACTGCTATAGGTATCTAAGTGGATACAGAAGGTATCTGTTTGAAACTAGATTTTGTCAAAGTAGCCAATGGGCTGAACTGAGAGCTGTGTGCATGAACCTGGCCCTCTTACCGTGTATGGATAGTTGGGCCGTATACCAAGGACTAACTTTATGGCTGCCCCAGTGGGAGCAAGAAGAATGGGTGATCAGTAAAAGACCTCTCTGAGCACAAAATATGTGGAAGGACTTGTGGTCCAAAGGAAAAGCGTTCAGCATCACTGTTTATCTTGTCGCAGGGCATAAACCTCTCATAAGCCCAGGAAATGACAGTGCAGAAAGTCTAGAACAAGTAAGAGATTTATACTCTCCAACAGACAGATGGGCCGCCTGGTTACACAGGCACATGGGACATGTGGGGCCTCAAACCCTCCTGCAGATAGCCAGGCAATATGGTATCCTATTAGCAACTGCAGATGCAAAGAATATGGTAACAGCCTGGGAGCTATGTGCTAAACAATACCCATGTAGATGTTGGATACCCATGAAAGAAGGGGTTGTCTTGGGAGAAAGACCCCTACAGGTATGGCAGGTAGATTATAGTGGAATCCTGCCCTCTGATAAAGGATGTAAGTTCCTGTTCACAGCTATGAATACTAACACAGGTTTAGTTTTGCCCTTCCATTCTGAATAGCCATCCAAAAGAGAACTATTTGTGGCATTGAATATTTTAAGTGCCCGGTATGGGCATCCCCTTGAAGTGTGGATGGCAGAGACACACATTTCACAGGTTCCAAAGTACACGCCTGGGCAAAAAATGAAGATATTCATTAACACTTACATGTTCCATATCAACTGCAAACTGCAGACATGATTGAACAGTATAATGGTTTATTAAAGGACAAATTACACATGATATCTCCAAAGAAGCTGACCTTGCAGAGGTGGGCTACCCGCCTGTCACAGGCAGTACACCTTCTACATGAGCAGCCATGGCGGATGGGGCAGTCACCCCTAGACTTGGTTGTACAGGACCTGTTTTACCCTTACACGTAATAATGAACATCTCCAACTCTCTTGCATTTCCTAAAGTTTTAGATGTAACTTTGGTATTGCCTGCCCCCACTGCCTTGGGGTCAGATGAACAGTGGTGTCGACATGGTCATGGACTGTTGTAACTGAAGTCCCCACTTGGAGAGCTGTCCTGTTACCATATGGTGACGGCGTGAAGGGGGGATTGACCGTGACACCGTGGTTTGTAAATGGCCATCTGAGGTATGAGTTGCACTGTCTGAAAACCCAGGGGGAACCCTTCTCAGGGGAACTTTTGCCTTACAAATGTGGCCCATACCATTGCTTCCAGTGGAGTTATCCCCTTTGCGGTTGACGTTAGTGTGGGAACACAAGGTAAGGTATTCCAGACCAGGGCAGCCACCAAGTGCTTGCCACTGTTCTGTCCCAAGATGAGCAGGTCACATGTATATTGCCTGAGGGGCATGATTTACCTCTCATGGTATCCTTAGCACTACTGTCTTTCTGCCCAGGTTAATAGCAGCCAACATAGTACTGTCATGGGTTCATACCTGTGCCCGTGTTCACAACATAACCCAGTGCTGGGTATGCACTGACCTGCCAGCAGATGGAACAGAAAGTCTTCCATGGACCATTGCCCCAGCAACTGAGGCTAATTGGACATGGCTTCAGATGACCGACGGGTCCACACCAGAATGGGAAACAAATACAAAAATGAGTAGAAGCACTACTGACAGAGATATGAACAATAACCACCCCCACAGTGGGTTATGCTATCTATAATGGGTGGGAGTGGCTTCTGGCTGAACATGTACATTAAGGGAAATAGTACCCCAGTGTCCTGAACAATGTGCCAATAATCCCTAGGGAATAGCAGGATGGACCCCCCCTAGTTTCTTTGTAATCATAGTGTAGTTAGTAGTCGAACCAGGTATTGGTGGAAACATCTGGGGTCCACTTGGAAATGGGCTATGTTAATCGGCATTGGTTTTATAATTTTCTTAGTTATGTTTTGTTGTGCCTTATCTTGTTGCTGTGGCCTTTGGGCCCAGGGCGTGGCCCTGTGGCAGCGAGTTCTTAAGATACCGACCATCTAAGGGGTGGAATGTAGGGGGTGCTAGAGCCCAATAGTTAAATGGCCTAAGCATCCTGGATACTTCTTTGTTATATCTGGGACGGAGTGACACAGCATAAACTGCACCCAGCTTCTGGGGGATGAACTTGATCCGACTGATCCAGGCAGCAGCTAATCAGTATATGTAACATGATGGGTATACCACTGTAAAAGCCAGTCACATATTCTGATAGTAGTAACATAAAAGCAACTCCCATGTAAACAGAGAAGTGGAGAGAACAATGGAGCTTAAAGGAACAGGAGCAGAGAGAGAGCGGAGGAAGGGAAAGAGCATGGAGTAAACTCAATATGCATAAATTCCCTGCAGAGCCATGTGTCTTTTTCTTTGCTAACAGCCCTGACTCCCCAACTCTAACTGAGGGGTCCAGCTCAAACTTTGACACCAGGCCATAAAGTGTAAGTTATTTCCCTCACCAAAGTCTTTTGCCACATGCTGGAGCACAATGGCTGCCAACATATGCCAGGGTTCAGGCTTCCTGGGTTGCTCTCTTCCTGGGGTTCATTTCCCTCTGGGCTCAGCTCCTCTATATTCCCCACAAGGTCAGCTGTAAACTATTAGGTAAACAGCTTGTTTCTTTACCCAGGGCCTTCTCTCTTTCCTCACAGCCAAGCTCCTCTGTGTGCTTACTTCCTGGGACTCCAGCTCAAGACTCTAGCATCAAAATTCCAACTCTGTCCTTTGCCATGCCTTTTATCTGTGAGTCCCCACCCACCAAGGGGTGGGGACTCAACACCCTACTGACATAGCACAGTCAAAGCCCTAATCATAATTTAATCATGCCCAGGTACAGACCAGTTTGCAAACATAATCCAATATCTATTTATAGAATTCAAAACTGGGATCAAAACTCCAACTTCCCTTCTCTATGAGTCCCCACCCACCAAGGCGGTGGGGATGCAATGTTCTACTGATGTGTCCCAATCAAAGCCTTAATCATTATTTAATCAAGTAAAAGTGAAACTTCTGAATCCAATATAATCTAATATGCCTAGAGAAACAAACCAGTTCACAAATATACTCCAATATCAATTTCTGGAATTCATAAACAAGGCCAAACTGCTACAGTTTCCTAATCCATACTGTATGTTACATAACTACCACAATCCATTCAATTTTTAACTCGATGATTGCTTATACGTATTTATTAAATAATCTTTGAGACCAAGGCATTACATAGGTTATGTCGGGGCTAAGAAATATTTGCAATTTACTAGACACACTAAGGCATGCTTTCAGTTACCATTGTAAGAAATATTTTCTGATAAATTCTTTACCAGGTGGAGGAAGGGAGGTTGAGAATGGATCCACAGATGTGGTGAGCTTCAAGCAGAGCCATGAAGGATGGGTATGCTGTTGATAGGAATTGGGTAGAGTGATACTAAGAGAAGAGCATGAGAAAAGGAAGCTCTGTGCTCAGGCACTAGAAATACTGCCAGTGGGCTGCAATGGAGGTTTCAGGAAGGCAGATAGTTTGAGACAGGCTGCAACACTAGAAAGAGGCCAATTAGAGGGCTTTGAATGCCATACAATTTAAACAGATTAGTAATGTGCATGAGGACCAATGTACAATGAGGTTGAAAAGAACTTTAGAAGATATTTAACCACCGTGTAACATAGCTCACTCTTCAAGTCACACAGGCAAAGCTGTCTTATAAAGAATAACAAACATGTAAGGTCTCAACTCACAGATGAAAACTCAGGTCCTTAACTGGTGGGAAGAGAAAGAACAATGCTTATCATTGGCATTCGTTTAGACCTCAGTGGACTTACTCTTAGTAGATTGGCATGAAATGATCTACTAGCAGGAGTCTAAGGACCAAGATTCAACCTCCATTCTCCACAGGGGATTTAGATATATTTCTTCTTGATCCCCACTCATGCATGCTAAGAGGATTTCATATTCCTGTGCAAGGGGGAATACTAATGTTACTTCAGCTCCAGGCACAAACCGGCAATATACCTAACTCAAGGTGGTGTTACAATGGCTAGGGGTATGAGCTTTGCAGTCAGGCAGCCTGGGTTTAAACACTGGCTTTTCCACTTTCTAGCTGTATAATTATGAGTAAATTATTCAGGTTCAAATATGTAACTGGAAAAAGGAATATTTTTAAGAGACTTTTTATATAATGTGACTATCTTCTACTTTAATACTATAACAAAAGGTAATAAGTAGCCACTTAAAAGTTATTCACAGTGTGGACTCTGAAACCATTTTAATAAACTTTTCATATGCTGTAACATTCAAATCCATTTGACTTTCTTGCACCTTAAATGGTGTATTAGTCAGCCAAAGAGGTGCTGATGCAAAATACTAGAAATCTGCTGGCTTTTATAAAAGGTATTTATTTGGGGTAGAAGCTTACAGTTACCAGGCCATAAAGCGTAAGTTACTTCCCTCAGCAAAGTCTGTTGCTATGTGTTGGAGCAAGATTGCTGATGTCTGCAAGGGTTCAGGCTTCCTGGGTTCCTCTCTTCCCATGGTTCATTTCTCTCTGGGCTCAGCTGCCCTGCTTTCTCCACAAGGCCAGCTGTAGACTATCAGAAGACTGGTTCTGCCTCTTTCCCTGGGGCTCAGTTCGCTCTGGGCTTAGCTGCTTTGTTCCTCTGTGTGCTTACTTCCTGGGTTCCAGCTCAAAACTTTGATCTTCCTACTCCTCTGAGGGCAGGGACTCAACATCCTACTGACATGGCCCAATCAAAGCCTTAATCATTATTTAATCAGGTAAAAGTAAAACCTCTGAATCCAATACACTCTAATAGCTCAGAGGAAAAGACCAGTTTATAAACATAATCCAATATTTCTTTTCCGAAGCCATCAATAATAACAAATAGCTGCAAATGGCAATTGGACCCACACTTGATTTTGTAACATAGCATATTGGTCATTTGGAAAATAACATTCATTGATCTGTGCAGATTTTCCAAATGTTAACACATTTCATAAAACAATATAAAAAACTCTCATTAATTAATATTGTCACTGATTTTATGAGAAAAATATTTTAAATATCAAGAAATTGCCAAGCTCACAATGATGGATATGAATTTGCCAAAATTCTAATTTATTATTGGCAACAAATATGTCAGATTCCTATAACAGCCTAACTTTATTTTTGAGAAATATTTACCAAATGCTCAAGACTTAATAACCATGAGTAAAATGATATTTCCTGAAAAAAGTAGTTACTGCTGCACCCAAGTCAAACAATTGCACAAGCACTTTTTGGCAAAATAACCACTGTATTTTGTTATGTGGCAGAAGTACTTTATACATAATTCCCATTACATCATCAGATTCTTAGGGATGTATTCAGGGAGCTAATAATTTCTGTGGTTTAATCGAAGACATTCTTATGTGAAGCTGCCATTAAAAACATGAATATATTTACAACCACTATGGGAACAATTGTTGCCCTGCCTTGATTCCTGCTAAGGTGCCAGAGGTTTTATCCACCTTTACTTTTGCACCATTCATGCAAATAAATGACAACTTAGTGAGTTGCGATAGTTCTTTATACATTTTGGATACAATTCTTTAGTCAGGCATATACATTGCAAAAAATTTCTCTTATTTTATGTCTTATATTTTCATGCAAATAAATGACAACTTAGTGAGTTGCAATAGTTCTTATACATTTTGGATACAATTCTTTAGTCAGGCGTATACATTGCAAAAAAATTCTCTTATGTCTTGTATTTTCATTTTTGTAATGGAATCTTTGAAAGAATTTTTTTTCAGTTTAATTTTTAAAAATTTTTAATTTTTCATTGAAGTGTATCATTCATACATGAACATGCATAAACAATAAGTGTATAGTAAGGATTGTGAACTTACAAAATAAACATACATAATATCATATAGGGTTCTCAAACATCACCCCTCCACCAACTCTGCATTGTTTTGAAACACTTGTTACAAACTATGCAGAAGCATCATCAAAATATTACTATCAACTCTAGTACTTATCTTACTTTTGGTGTATTTTCCCCCTAACCCATACTATATTTTTAAAATATATTTTTGCTACAGATATTGGGAACTTGCAAAACAATCATACAGATGTGTAGATTTCCCATACAACTCCACACCCTGGTGGAACATTTGTTACAGATTATGAGATAATATCATCAGACTTTTACCACAAATCATGATTCATAGCATACATTTGGCACACTTTTTCCACACATCTCCATTATCAACACAGTACAGCTTTGGCATTGATGCAAGAATATTACAGTATTGCTGTTAACCATAGTCTAAGGGTCACACCAATCATAGTTTTCCCATGCTTCTCCATATCCCCATCACCCTGCAATAGTGATGTACATCTGCTCTAGCTCACAGAAGGACTCTCTTTCATTTGTACCCCTAACCACAATTCTCAAATGCCTCTGGGTTCAATGTGTTATACAGTCCCTAGATTATTCTTTAGTTTTCTTTCTATTGCCATTTACTTCCCCAGACTACATTTTTCAGGCACAATCCCCTTTATAAACCAGTTGCTGCTCACTATAATGTGTTACTGTCAACTCTATCCATCTCCACACTTTTACAGTCAAATTAATTGAAACTTCTACATATATTAAGCATCCATAGTTCTTCTCAACCCTCCTCTTATTTCCTAATAACCTATACTATAGGTTTTAATTCCATGTGTTTATTATTTGTATTTAGTTCATATTAATGCAACCATGCAATATTTGTCCTTTTGTGTCTGGCTTACTTCACTTAGTATAATATCTTCAAGACTCATCCAAATTATCACATATGTCCAAATTTCATTTTTTTATTGCTGCAGCATAGTATTCCATCATATGTATATACCATATTTTGTTTATTTACTCATTGGTGGATGGCCACCTGGCTTGTTTCCATCTTTTGGCAATTGTGAACAAAGCTGCTATGAACATTGGTGTGCAGATGTCTGTTTGTGTCATAGTTTTTAGTTCTGCTGGATATATCCTAGTACAGGAATTGCTGGATCATATGGAAGTTCTATATGTAGCTTCTTGAGGAACTGCCAAACTGTCTTCCACAGAGGCTGCACCATTTTACACTCCTACCAACAGTGAAGGAGTGTTCCTATTTCTCCACATCCTCTCCAGCACTTGTTGTTGTCTGTTTTTTTAAAAATAATGGCCATCCTATGTGGTGTTAAATGATATCTCATTGTTGTTTTAATTTGCATTTCCCTAATAGCTAGTGATGTGGAACTTTTAAAAATTTTTTTTTATTTTTCCTTTCTTTATATTTTTAATGTTACATTGAAAAAATACGAGGTCCCCATATCCCCCACACCCCCCTCACTCCACTCCTTCCCCCATAACAACAACCTCCTCAATCATCATGAGACATTCATGCACTTGGTGAATACCTTTCTGAGCACCGCTGCACCTCATGGTCAATGGTCCACATCATAGCCCACACTCTCCCACAGTCCACCCAGTAGGCCATGGGAGGACATACAATGTCTGGTAACTGTCCCTGCAGCACCACCCAGGACAACTCCAAGTCCTGAAAACACCCCCACATCACATCTCTTCCTCCCACTCCCTATCCCCAGCAGCCACCATGGCCACTTTCTCCACACCAGTGCCACATTTTCTTCTATTACTAATCACAATAGTTCATGAATAGAATACCAGTAAGTCCACTCTAATTCATACTCTATTCCTCCATCCTGTGGACCTTAGAATGGTTGCGTCCACTCCATATCTATATCAAGAGGGGGTTTAGATTCCACATGGATGCTGGGTGCAATTCTCCTGCTTTCAGTTGTAGGCACTCTTGGCTCCCTGGTGTGGTGGGGAACATTTTTTCAAGTGCTTTTTGGCCATTTGTTTTTACTCTTTGGAGAAATAGAAATGTCTATTTAACTCTTTTGCACATTTTTAAATTGGATTGCTTGCTCTTTTATTGTTGAGTTGTATGATCTCTTTATATAGAATGGAAATCAAACCCTTATTGGATAAGTGGTTTCCAAATATTTTCTCCCATCAACTGGGCTGCCTTTTCACCTTCTTGATGAAGTCATTTGAATTACAAAAATATTTAAGTTTGAGGAAGTCCCATTTATCCAGGTTTTCTTTCGTTGCTCATGTTTTGGTGTAAGATTTAAGAATCCACCACCTACCACCAGGTCTTGAAGATGTTTGCCTACATTTTCTTCTAGGAGCTTTATTTTTTTTTTTATTTTTTTTTTTTTTTAAAGATTTATTTATTTTATTTAATTTCCCCCCCCCCCCCCCTCCCCTGGTTGTCTGTTCTTGGTGTCTATTTGCTGCGTCTTGTTTCTTTGTCCGCTTCTGTTGTCGTCAGCGGCACGGGAAGTGTGGGCGGCGCCATTCCTGGGCAGGCTGCTCTTTCTTTTCACGCTGGGCGGCTCTCCTCACGGGCGCACTCCTTGCGCGTGGGGCTCCCCCACGCGGGGGACACCCTTGCGTGGCGCGGCACTCCTTGCGCGCATCAGCACTGCGCATGGCCAGCTCCACACGGGTCAAGGAGGCCCGGGGTTTGAACCGCGGACCTCCCATATGGTAGACGGACGCCCTAACCACTGGGCCAAAGTCCGTTTCCCTCTAGGAGCTTTATTGTACTTCCTTTTATACTTAGGCCTTTGATCCATTTTGAGTTAATTTTTGTATAAGGTGTGAGATAAGCGTCTCCTTTCTTTCTTTTGGCTATGGGTATCCAGTTCTCCCAACACCATTTGTTGAATAAATTGTTCTGCCCCAACTGGGAGGGCTTGACAGGCTTTCAAAAATCACTTGGCCGTAGATGTGAGAGTCTGTTTCTGCACCATCAGTTTGGTTCCATTGGTCTATGTGTATATCTTTATGCCAATACCATACTGTTTTTACCACTGTAGCTAGGTAATATGCTTTAAAGTCTGGAAATGAGAGCCCTCCAACTTCACTTTTCTTTTTTAAGATGTTTCTGGCTATTTGGGGGCCACTTATCCTTCCAGATTAATTTGCTAATTGTGTTTTCCATTTGCTTTAAAAATGCTGGTGAAATTTTTATTGGGATTGCATTGAATCTGCATATCAATTTGGGTAGAATTGACATCTTAATGATATTTAGTTTTTCAATCCTGAGCATGGAATGTTCTTACAATTATTTAGGTCTTTTATAATTTATTTCAGCAATGCATTATAGTTTTCTGAATACAAGTGCTTTGCATCCTTGGTTACGTTTATTTCTAAATATTTGATTTCTTTAGTTGCTATTGTAAGTGGAATTTTTTTCCTGACTTCCTCCTCAGATTGTGCATTATTAGTGTATAGAAACACCACTTATTTTTGTGTGTTGATCTTGTATCCTGACACTCTACTGAAATCATTTATTAGCTCTAGCAGCTTTGTTGTAGATTTTTCAGGACTTTCTAGATATAAAATCATATCATCTGTGAATAGTGAAAGTTTTAATTCTTCCTTTCCAACTTGGATGCCTTTTATTTCTTTTTCTTGCCTGATTGCTCTAGCTAGAACCTCTAGCATTATATTGAACAACAATGGTGACAGTGGGCATCCTTGTCTTGTCCCTGATCTCAGTGGGAAAGCTTTTAATTTTTCACCATTGAGTACAATGCTAGCTGTGGATTTTTCATATATGGTCTTTATCATGTTGAGAAAGTTTCCTTCAATTTCTATTTTTTGTAGTATTTTTACCAAGAAACGATGCTGTATTTTGTCAAATGCCTTTTCTGCATCAATTGATAAGATCATGTGATTTTTGTTCTTTGATTTATTAATGTGGTGTATTATGCTGATTGGTTTTCTTGTGTTGAACCAGCCTTTCATGCCTGTATAAAACCCACTTGATCATTATGGATAATTCTTTTAATGTGTTGGATTCAATTAGCAAGTATTTTATTGAGGATTTTTGCATCTGTATTCATTAGAAAAGTGGGTCAGTAATTTTCTTTTCTTTTCTTTTCTTTTCTTTGTAATATCTTTATCTGGCATTGGTATTAGAGTGATATTGCCTTCATGGAATGAGTTTGGTAGCATTCCTTCTTGTTCAATCTTTTGGAAGAGATCAAGCAAGATTGGCATTAAATCTTCTTTGAATGCTTGGTAGAACTCACCTGTGAAACCATCTGGTCCTGGGCTTTTCATGTTGGGGAGCTGTTTGATGACTGTGTTTCAATCTCTTTATTTGTGATTGGTTTGTTGAGGCTTCTATTTCTTCACACATCAGTGTAGGTTGTCTGTACATTCCTAGGAATTTTTCCATTTCATCCATACTCTCTAGTTTTTTAGCATAAGGTTGTTCATAGTATCCTCTTATGATCTCTGTTATTTCTGTGAGGCCAGCAGTAATGTTCCCCTTTTCATTTTTTATTTCATTTATTTGCATCTTCTCTCTTTTTTTCTTAGTCAGTCTAGCTGAGGGTTTGTTGATTTTTGTTAATCTTCTTGAAGAAACAACTTTTGGTTTTGTTAATTTTCTCTATTGTTTTTTTGTTCTCAGTTTCATATATTTCTGTTCTGATCTTTGTGATTTCATTCCATCTACTTGCCTTGGAATTAGCTTGCTGTTTTGTTCTTAGTTGTCAGCTGTGTAGTTAGGTCATTGATATTTAGTTCTTTCTTCTTTTTTAATGTAAGCATTGAGGGCTATAAATTTTTCTCTCAACACTGCCTTCACAGCATCCCATAGGTTTTGATATGTTGTATTCTCATTGTCATTTGTCTCAAGAATATTTATTGATTTCTCTTGAAATTTCCTCTTTTACCCACAGATTATTTAAGAGTGTGTTGTTTAATCTCCATATACATCTGAATTTTCTCTTTATTTGCCACTTGTTGATTTCCAACTTTATTCCTTTATGAACAGAGAAAGTGCTTTGTATAATTTTGATTCTGTTGAATTTATTGAGATCTGCTTTGTGACCCAACATATAGTCTATCCTGGAGAAAGATCCAGGAGCACTTGAAAAGAATGTATATACTGCTATTTTGGGGTACAATGTTCTGCATATGTCTATTAGGTTTAATCCATTTGTCATATTATTCAAGCTCTCTCTTTCTTTATTGATCTTCTGCCCAGATGTTCTATCCAATGCTGAGAGTGGTGTATTGAAGTACCCAATTATTATTGTAGAGATGTCTATTTCTCCCTTTAATTTTGCCAGTGTTTGCCTCATGTATCTTGAGGCATCCTGGTTAGGTGTATATATATATTTATGATTGTTATTTCTTCCTGGTGAATCATTCCTTTTATTAATGTGTAATGTCCTTCCTTGTCTCTTATAACAATTTTGCTTTTAAAGTCTATATCATCTGATATAAGTATAGCTACCCCAGCTTTTTTTTTTTTTGGTTACTGCATGCATGGAATATCTTTTTCCAGCCTTTCCCCTTCAATTTATTGTTATCCTTGAGTCTAAGGTGAGTCTCTTGCAGACAACATATAGATGGCTTATATTTTCTTTCCATTCTGCCAGTCTGTGTCTTTTGATTGGGGAGTTTAATCCATTAACATTCAATGTTATTACTGCAAGGGCAGTTCTTATTTCATCCATTTTGATTTTGCATTCTATCTGTCATTTTGTATTTGACACTGTTAGTTACTGTTACTGATACATTTGTCATTTCTAGACTCTCTTCCAGGCCTCTCTCTCCTGTCCTTCCTTTTCAGACTGTCATATTCCCTTTACTAGTTCCTGCAAAGCTGGTTTTTTTTGTTATAAACTCTCTCAGTTTCTATTTATCTGTGAATGTTCTAATCTCACCCTCATTTCTAAAATATAACCTTGCTGGGTATAAAATTCTTGGCTGGCAGTTTTTCTCCTGCATTATCTTAAATATACCACTGCCTTCTTGCCTCTGGGGTTTCTGATGAGAAATTGGCACTTAATTTTATTGGGTATATCTTATATGCCATGCATTGCTTTTCCCTTGCTGCTCTCAGAATTCTCTTTGTCTCTGGCATTTGACATTCTGATTAGTATGTTGCAGATTTCGTCTATTTGGATTTATTCAGATGGGAGTTCTTTGTGCTTCTTGGACATGGGTATCTGTCTTTCAATAGGGTTGGGAAATTTTCCATCATTATTTCTTCAAATAGTCCTTCTGACCCTTTTCCCTTCTCTTCTCCTTCTGGGAAACCTATGACGTATGCTTGCACATTTCTTGCTGTCACTAGTTCCCTGAAACCCTGTTCAATTTTTTCCATTCTTTCATTCATCTGTTCTTTCGTTTGATCACTATCAGAGATCATGTCTTAGAGCTGGTCAATCCTTTCTTCTGCTTCCTCAAATCTGCTGTTATATGCCTCCTGTGTATTTTTTATTTCATTTATTGAACACTTCATTTCCATACAGTCTGCTATTTTTCTATGTATGCTTTCAAATTTTTCTTTGTGCACATCCAATGTCTTCTTAATATCCTTAATCTCTTTAGTGATCTCATTGAATTTATTAAGATTTCTTTAAACATCTAAGATTAGTTGCCTCAACTCCTTTATATCATCTGCATGCTTATCTTGTTCCTTTAATTGAGCCATCTCTTCCTGTTTCTTGGTATGGACTGTAATTTGCTAGATGTATTTATTCTGGGTGCAGTTTCTCCCTTTAGTTTAGGGATTTCTTATCTTTTCTCCCTTGCTGGTTGTTTAGTAGGAGCCAAGAATGTAGTTGGTGCTGTAAGCTATGGAGGCTGAAGCCGCCCACATTGCCCCAGGAAGAGATGAAGCTCTCCCACCTTTCTCCTCTGTCAGGGGTAGGGACAGAGCTGCAGCTATATATAATGATCCAAGTTGGGCACAAGACCGTCAGTAGTCACCCAGAGATATTGATGAAGCTTCACACCCCTTCCTCCCCTACCATAGGCAGGTATGGAGCTATAGTTTTGGTCAACAATCTATGCTGTGTGGGACCAAAATGACCACAGTTGCTCAGGTAAACTGATGTAGCACTAGGCCTTCTCCCTGCCAGGGGTGGGAATGGACCCTCTGGAGTGCCCAACAATCTAATCTCTGTGGGCCAAATATGCCTGCAGTTGCCCTGAGAGGCTGAGGGAGTACTGTCCCTTCTGCCCTTTAGTGGGTGGGAACAGAACCACAAATGCTCAACAGTTCAGTCCTGTAGGTGAAAAGTAGCCACTGTTGCCCAGAGAGACTGAGGAAGCACCAGCCCCCTCCTATCCTACTGGGTGGTAGGGGTGGTTCTGTGGGCACTCAACAGTTCAGTCCCTGTAGGCCAAGAATACCTGCCATTGTCTGGAGAGGCTGAGGAAACACCAGACCCCTTCTTTCCTCTTAATGCATGGGGTTGGATCCACAGGCACCTGACACCAGACCCCTCCTATCCTATTGGGGATGGGGGTGGATTCATAGGCATCCAATAGTCCAGTTCATGGAGGCCAAATGTCTGCTGTTGCCTAAAAAGACTGTGGAAAGACAAGCCCTCTTCTTTCCTATTGCGGGGTGAGATGTATCTACAGATACCCACCAGACCAGGCTGAGTTGGCCAAAATTACTGCAGTTACCCAGAGAGGCTGGGCAAACACAATCCATCTCTTGTCCTATTGGGGATGGAGGTGGAGCCACAGGTACCCAAATGGTCAGGCTTGTGTAGCCCAAAACTGTCTGAAGTTACCCTGAGAGGTGAGGTAACACCAGCCCCATCCTATACTGTGGGGGGATGGAGGTGGAGATGGGCTCATAGGCACTCAACAAACCCATTTGTGTGGGCTGAAAACTCCTGCCATTGCCTGGAGAGGCCAAGGATACCCAGCTCCTCTCCTATTCTCTTGGGGTGCAGTGATGCAGCCCCAGATGTCCAACTATTCAGCCTGTGCCAGCAGAAAGCACTTGCAGTTGCCTGGAAAGCCTGGTGCAGGTCCCGCCAGCTACCTCTCTGCTGGAGATGGGGCTGAGGCCTAGGCTAGGGCTACTGTCTGATCTTGTCCAGGCTTCCCCTCATCCCAGGGGTGGAGTCAAAATGATGGCTACCAGACTCTTTCCCTCTTGGTCCCACTCACACCTTAGCCCTAAAATATCTTTGCCTTATCTTAGGTCATAATGATTTTTTTTTCCTATTTTTTTCCTGCATGTTATAGCTATAGCTTCTGCTTTTAGGTCTATGATCCACTTTCATTTGTGTGTGTGTGTATGTGTTGGGAAGTAAGGGTCAATGTTCATGGTTTTCCAAAGACATCCAGCTGTGTCAGTACTATTTGTTGAAAAGACAACCTGATAATTACTTATCTTTAATATATGTTGCTAGGCTCAGTTTGCTAATACTTAAGGATTGCTGTTTTTATGTTCATAAAGACTACTGCCCTATAATTTTCTAGTTTTGTAAGGTTTTTATCAAGCTTTAGTGTCAGGACAACACCAACTTCATTAAACAAGTTGGGAAGTCTTCCCTCACCCTCTGTCTTCTGAAAGAACTTTAAGACAGGTGTTATTTCTTCCTTGAACAGTAAAATTTATGAGTGAAGACATGTTAGACTTTGGTCACCCTAAGGGATATTGTGTGTGGGGATGGGGGAAATATTTAATAACAATATCAAATGTTATTAATAGCAATGGGGCTATTCTTATTAATTTTGATGAGTTTTATTTTCAAAGAATTTTTCCATCTTGTCTATGTTGTCAAGTTTATTGGCATAAACGTTGTTGTGATTTTGTGTCCTATGTAAATTTTTTATCTTGCAGAGGCAACTCTCCCTTCATTCCTGATATTAATAATACATAATTTCTCTGGTTTACTTGATTTGTTCAGTTAGGGATATACCAATATTGTTAAACTTTTCAAAGAACCAGATTTTGGTTTCAATGATTTTCTCCAGTGTTTTTCTGTTTTATATAACATTGATTTCTATCCTTCATTATTTCCATCTTCTACTTACTTTGTGTTTACTTGACTCATTGTTATATAGAATATAAACTATTAAGGTAGAAACTTATACCACTGAATTTGAATTTAAATCTATCAAACTCTAACAGTTTTTTAAAAACTTGAAATTATATAAAATATGACCCCTGACCATAACTGAATTAAATTAGAAATCAGTAAGGAAAAGATACATGGAAAATCTCCAAATATTTGGAAATTTAAGAAACACTCCAAAAAAATTTCATGGCAGAAGAAATATCAAAGTAAATTAGAAAATATATGAATAGAAAGAAAATGAAAATACAGCATATCAAAATCTGTGGGATGAAGTTTAGAAGTACTTAAGAGAAAAAATTATGTGTCATGATGATGGGGGAGAGTGTTACTGTGGGGGGAGTGGTGGGGTGGGGGTGGTGGGGGTGAATGGGACCTCATTTTTTTATGTAATATTTTTTAAAAAATGAATAAATTGAGTAGAATTTGAAAAAAAAAGAGAAAAAATTATAGCATTAAATGCTTATTAGCAAAAAATAAGTCTCAAATAATAACATATGCTTCCACAGTAAGAAACCAGAAAAAGAAGCATGAAAACAAACCCAAGCAAGCAAGTGGAAGAAAGTCAATAATAAACCTAAGACCACAAGTCAATGAAATTTAGAACAGAAAAATATAGTCAGTGAATCAAACAAACAAAAAACTGGTTCTTTGCAAAGATCAATGAAATTGCAAACCAGTGGCAAAACTAACAAAACTAAAAAGAGAAAAGACACAAATTATCAATAACAGGAGTGAAACAAAGGATATCACTACAGACCCTGAAGTTGTTAAAAGGAAATTAAGGGAATACCATAAAGAACTCTATACACATAAATTTGGCAACTTAGATAAAATGGAACCATTCCTTGAAAAACATAAACCAACACAACTGACACAATATGAAATAGATATTATCATTTGAATAGCCCTATTCAAGAAACTACACATATAATTTTAAAACACCCCCAATCTCCAGGTTCAGATGGTTTCACTGGATAATTCTACCAAATGTTTATGGAAGAATTAACACCAGTTCTACATAACCTCATCTAGACAACAGAAATAGTGAAAACACTTCCCAATTTAAATTATGAATGTAGTACTAGCCTAAAACCAAACTAACAAAGACAATATAAAAAAATAAAACTACAGGTCAATTTCCCTCTTGAATATAGACTCAAAAATTGTGACCAAACTATTAGCAAGTGAAACTCAGTAATACATATAAACAATTATGCATCAGGAACAGGTGGAGATGTTTCCAGGTATGCAAGCCTGGCTTATTATTAAAAAAAATCATTCAGTGTAATTCATAATATTATACAGGGAAGCAGATGTGGCTCAAGCAGTTGGGTGACTGCCTACCACATTAAGAGTCCTGGGTTTGGTTCCCAGTGCCTCTTAAAGAAGATGAGTAAGATAGCTAGCTGGCGTGACAAGCTGGCATGGCGAGCTGACACAAAAATTGATGCAACGAAATGAGGCAATGATGGGACACGATGAGGAAATACAATGAGTGGGAGCAGAGATTGCTAAAGCCATTGGGTACCTCGCTCCCACATGGGAGGTCCTGGGTTTGGTTCCTGATGCCTCCTAAAAAGAAGAAGAGCACACAACGAACAGACACAAAAAGCACACAGTGAGCACAAACAATGAGGGAAGAGGGGAGAAATAAATAAATAAAAATTAATCTTAAAAAAAAAGGCCTTCAAAGAAAAGTTGCTTGAGCAAATCAATAAATACAAAAAAAAAAAATTGACAAAATTCAACATCTATCCATCATCAAAACTAAAAGTAAAAAACCAGCAAGATGGCAGTGGAGTAAGGAGCCTCTGGAATCAGCTCCTGCTACAGGGCAGTTAGTAAACACCCAGAGCTCAAGGGAGTTAGCTGAAGCACTTGTTTGGGGGCTCCAGGAGACCAGAAGAGCATCCCACCACATCCTTGAAGGAATGGAAGGAGGAGACCACCCATCTGCAGAGAAGACTTGTAAGTAGAGCACACCCTAGAGGCTGGTGCCCATCCTTCACTGGAAGCAAAAGCCATCTTGGGAGCTGTTCCAGGGCTGGAACTGAAAGCTCCACTTCCCAAAAATGGGGGAGGAAGGGATGATTGGGCACCAACTTCTGCTACTGATGAGTAAATTCAGTGGACTAAAGCATAATCCTGAGAACAGGTAAAGTTTGAGCCTGTCCAAGTCAGGAAGAGGCTGGTAGCCACCATCTTGACTCCACACCTGGCACAAGGGGAAGTGGGGTGGACTGAAAATCCCATTTCTGGTGGGGACTGGCTTCTTTCCATCCAGATCAAATTGCAGCTCTAGGCTAGGCCCCAGCCCCATCTCTGGAAGGAAGGAAGCTGGGGGCATCTGTGCCAGACTCTCAGGGAAATTACCAGCCATGCTGTGGAGGCTGGTGATCATCCTACTTTGGCAGCACAGGCTGCCCCAGGAGCTACTCTGTGGCTGACATTGGAAACTCTGTTTCCAAAAAGCAGGGGAGGAATAGATGGTTGGCAACAACTTCAGCTACTGATTGGTGAATTCGGCTGGCTGGAGTATAGCCCTAGGAACACCTAAAGAATGAACCTGTCCAGGTCAGAGAGAAGCAGGTGGTTGCCACTCTGACTCCATCCCTAGCATGAGGGGAAGTCAAGCTGACCAAAAACCACAGTATTGGTAGGAAATGGTTTCTTTCACCCAAACCAATCTGCAGCCCTAGCCTAGGCTTCAGGCCCACCTCTGGCAGGGAGGAGGCTGGCAGGCCCTGCACCAGCCTATCCAGTTAAATGCAGGTACCTTTGGCTGGCACAGACATAATAACCAGAAGTCTATTGGGGCAACTGTAGTCATTTTAGACTGCAAGGCATAGATTACTGCCCACATATACAGGTCCATCCCCTCTCCAGGTAGGGGAGAAACAGGAATGAAGCTTCATAATTTTCTTTGGGCAACTACACTCTAGGTCTGCATGACTTGGATTATTGCACACAGCTGTAGGTTTGTCCCTACCCCTGGCAAAGGAGAAAGTTGGGAGAAGCTTCATTGGTCTCTGGGGGCCATGAGGGCAGCTTGAACCTCCACAGCTTACAGCACTAACTACATCCTTGGATCCTAGTATACAACCAGAAAGGGAGAAAGGGCAAGAAAGCACTAAAGAGAGAAACTGAACCCAAAAGAAATACATCTAGCAAGTTATGACTCAAGACACCAACAAAAAATTATAATCCACACCAAGAAACAGGAAGCTATGGCCCAGTTAAAGAAACAAGATAAGCTGCCAGATGACATGAAGGAGTTGAGACAATCATAGATGTTCAAACAAATCTCCTTAAATTCAGTGAGATGGCTAAAGAGATTAAGGATCTTAAGAAGGCATTGGATGAGCACAAAGAAGAGTTTGAAAGCATACATGAAAAATAGAAGATCTTATGGGAAAGAAAGGTGTAATAAATGAAATTAAAAGCCACTGGAGTCCTATAATAGCAGATTTGAGGAGGCAGAAGAAAGGATTGGTGAGCATGAAGAAAGTAAACATACAAAAGAACAGATGAAAAAAAGAATGGAAAAAACTGAACAAGGTCTCAGGGAACTAAATGACAGCAAAAGGCATGCAAACATATGTGTCATGGGTATCCCAGAAGGATAAGAGAAGGGAAAAGGGTCAGAAGAAATATTTGAAGAAATAATGGTAGAAAATTTCCCAACCAAATCGAAGGACATATATATCCATGTCTAAGAAGCCCAATGTACTCCCATCCAAAAAAACCTGAATATACCAACTCCAAGACACATACTAATCAGAATGTTAAATGCCCAACATACAGAGGCAATTCTGAGAGCAGCAAGACAAAAGCAGTGCATAACATATAAGGGATACCCATTAAGACTAAGTGCTGATTTCTCACCAGAAACCATGGAGGCAAGAAGACAGTGGTATGGTATATTTAAGATACTTCAAGAGAAACACTTCCAGCCAAGAACCTTATATCTGGCAAGATTGTCTTCCATATGAGGGAAAGTTTAGAATATTCACAGATAAATAGAAACTGAGAGAATTTCTAAAAATGAGACCAGATTTTCAGGAAATACTAAATGCTAGAGCCTGGAAAGAAAAGAGAGGAGAGAGAGGCCTGGAAGAGAGTCTAGAAATGAAGATTAAATGAATTAAAGTAACTAAAAGTGTCAAAAGAGTGGCAAAAATAAAATATGACACATGAAGTTTTAATAGTCAGGAATAAACTTAAACAACAATGTAAAGCACTTGTATTCAGAAAACTGCAACTCAACTTCAAAAAAAAATTTTTAAAAGTCCTAAATAACTGGAAAAACACTCCATGTTCATGGATTGGAAGATTAAATATCATTAAGATGTCAATTCTACTCAAATTGATATACAGATTCAATGCAATCCCAATTAAAAAATCTACCAGCATTTTTTTAAAATTGAAAACACAATTATCAAATTTATTTGGAAGGATAAGGGGTCCTGAATAGCAAGAAACACCTTAAAAAGGAAAAGTGGACTCTGAGCTCCTGACTTTAAATCATATTACCTAGCTATAGTGGTAAAAACAGCATGGCACTGGCATAAAGACAGACACATAGACTTATGGCACCAAACTGATGGCTCAGAAACAGGCCCTCACATATATGGCCAAGTGAGTTTTGACTAGCCTGTCAAACCCACACAGGCAGAACAGTCCATTCAACAAATGGTGTTGAAATAACTGGACATCCATAGCCAAAAGAAGGAAAGAGGAACCCTATCTCACACCTTATCCAAAAATCAACTCAAAATGGATTAAAAACGTAAAAATAAAAGCAAGAACCATCAAGCTCCTAGAAGAAATTGTAGGAAAATATCTTCCAGGCCTAGTGGTAGGTGTTAGATTCTTAAAGGAGATAAGAGGAGAACTGAGATGGACTACTGATGTTTAATGTATGTAGAAGCCTTATTTAGCTTTGCTGTAAAAGTGTGGAAATGTATATAGTGGATGGTAACATATAGTAATAGCTAGTTTATAACTGGGGATGTGGCTGAAAATGTTAGTCTAAGTATGTAAATGCCAAATGACAGAATGCTAGAGAATAATCTAGGAACTGAATAGCACAGTAAACCAAGAGGTGGATGAGAATTGTGGTTGATGGTGTAGATGCAAGAGTATCCTTTGTGAGCTAGAGCAAATGTACATCACTATTGCACATTGGTGAGAATGTGGAGAAGCATGAGAAAAATACAACTAGAGTGACCTATGGACCGTGGTTAGCAGTAATAATATAATATTCTTGAATCTATGCCAAAGATGTACTGTGTTCATAATGGCGCAGCATGGAAAATGTTTGCCAAATGTACAATTTGGACATTGTAATAATCAGATGATATCTTATCTGTAACAAATGTTCCACCACAGTATGGTGTGTTGATAGAGGGGTGTTATTTAGGAATTCTGCACGTGTACATGATCATTTTATAAGTTTACAACTTCAGTCATAAAAAATATATTTAAAAAATAATAGCATGTGTTGGGGGGGGAAATACACCAAATGTAAGATAAGGACTATAATTAGTAGTAAGATTTTGACAATATTCTTTCATAATTTCTAACAAATGTCTCATGACAATGTAAGGTGTTGGTGGAGGGTTGATGTATGGGACCCCTATACAATGTTATGCATATTTGCTTTGTAAGTTCACAACTTTTACTATACACCTATTGTTTACATATGTTCATATGCAAATGTTATAAAGATAATAATAATAGGATAGATTGGGGAAAATACTTTAGTTAATAATATTTTGACAATGCTCTTTAGTCATTAGTTTAAAATGTTTAACAATAATGCAAGGTATTGTAGTATGGTGAGATATGAGAGACCTGTATCATGTTATATATGTTTGTTTTGTAAGTTCACAACTATTACTATACACTTATTGTTTATGTATGTTTAGGTATGAGTGATACAGTTCAATAAATTAAAAACAAAATAAAACAAAAAATTAAGTCAACTACTAATAGAGGAGAACTTCCTCAACTTGATAAAGAACATCTATCAAAAGTTAAAAGCTAGATGACAGCCTGTGCACCGCAGAGCTGACAGTCCACACGCTGCAGAGAGCTGGTGCAGCAAGATGATGCAGTAAAGGGAGACAAGCAGATACAGAAAAAACATGCAGTGAATCGACACAGAGAAGAGACAGCAAAGAATGGAACAGGTTGCAAGGGGTGTGGGATAAATAAATAAAGAAAGAAATCTTTTTTAAAAAAGTTAAAAGCTAGAGACAGCCAACAAGATGATGGCAGAATAAGGGGCTGCTGGAGTCTGCTTATGCTACAGTGCAGTTAGTAATCATCCACAGTTTTCTAAAATACCTATTTGGGGGCTCCAAGACACCAAAAGAGCACCCTGCAACATCCTTGAAAGAATGGAAGGAGAAGACTGCCCATCTGCAGAGAAGATCCACTCCATAGAGGCCAGTGCCCATCCTCCACTGGCAGCAAAAGTCACCTCAGGAGCTATTCCATGGCTGTAATTGGAAGCTCCACTTCCCAAAGACAGGGGAGGAAGAGACAGTTGGGCACCAACTTCAGCTGCTGATTAGTAAATTTGGCAGGTTAAAGTATAATCCTACGTACAGCTAAAATTTGAAACTGTCCAAGTCAGAAATAGGTTGGTAGCCACCATTTTAACTCCACCCGCAGCATGAAGGGAAGCATGGCTGATTGAAAATGATGGTGCTGTAGGGCAAGCTTCTTTCTACCCAGATCAGATTGCATCTGTAGCCTAAGTACCAGCCCCACCTCTGGCAGGGAGGAAGCTGGCAAGACCTGCACCAGTCTCTCTAAGTAGCTGCAGGTACAGTCAGCTGGCACAGATTGAATAGCTGGGAGTCTACAGGGGCAACCGTGGTCATTTTGGACCCACACAACATGGGTTCTGCCATCTGCAGCTCCGTCCCTGTCCCAAGCAGATTAGGAAGGGCTTGCCTTTGTCAGTCTTTCCAGCAACTACAGTTTAGGCCTGTACAACTTGGATTATTACACACAGCTGTGGTTCTTTCTCTATCCCTGGCAAAGGGGAAAGGTGGGAGAAGCTTCATTGGTCCCTGGGGCAATAAAGGCACCTTGAGTCTCCACAGCTTACAATTCCAACTACATCCTTGGCTCTTATTACACAACCAGCAAGGGAGAAAGGACAAGAAAGCCCTAAACTAAAGAGAGGCAGTGCACCCAGATTAAATACATCCAGTAAACTAGATGCCAAGACACCAACAAAAATTTACAATCCACACCAAGAAACAGGAAGATATGGCCCAGTTAAAGGAACAAGATAAGATTCCAGATGACATAAAGGAGTTGAGACAACTAATCACAGATGTTCAAACAAATCTTAATAAATTTAATGAGGTGGCTAAAGAGATTAAGGATATTAAGAAGACATTGGATGAGTGCAAAGAAGAATTTGAAAGCAAATATAGAAAATAAGCAGATCTTACAGGAATGAAAGGTGCAATAAATGAAATTAAAAATCACTGGAATCATATAACAGCAGATTTGAGGAGATAAAGAACAGATTGGTAAGCTTGTAAAAATGGCCTTCAAAAGCAAACATACAAAAGAACAGATAAAGAAAAGAATGGAAAAATTAAACCAAGTCTCAGGGAACTAAATGACAGCAAAAGACATGCAAACATACATGTCACGGGTGTCCCAGAAGTAGAAGAGAACGGAAAAGGGGCAGAAGGAATATTTGAAGGAATAATGGATATCTACTGAAGGACATACATATCAATGTCCAAGAAGCACAACATAGTGCCATCCAAAAAGATTGGAATAGACCAACTCCAAGACACAAACTAATCAGAATACTAAATGCCAAAGATAAAGAGACAGTTCTGAGAGCAGCAAGAGAAAAGCAATGAATAAATTTTAAGGGATACCCAATAATATTAAGTTCTCATTTCTCATCAGAAACCATAGAGGCAAGAAGACAGTGGTATGATATATTTAAGATACTGCAAGAGAAAAACTTTCAGCCAAGAATCTTATATCTGGTAAGACTGTCTTTCAGTAATGAAGAAGAGTTTAGAATATCCACACATAAACAGAAACTGAGAGAGTTTGTAACCAAGAGACCAGCTTTGCAGGCAATACTAAAGGATATGCTACAGTCTGAAAAGAAAAGACAGGAGAGAGGCTTGGAGGAGAGTCTAGAAATGAAGATTATATCAGAAAAGTAACTAAAAGTGTCAAAAGTGTGGTAAAATAAAATATGACAGATAAAACCCAAAGGTCAAAATGGGCAAAATAAGAACTGCCTTTACAATAATAACATTGAATGTTAATGGATTAAACTCTCCAATCAAAAGATACAGACTGACAATGGTTAAGAAAATATGAGCCACATATATGCTGTCAGCAAGAGACTCACTTTAGACCTAAGGATACCAATAGATTGAAAGTGAAGGGATGGAAAAATATATTCCACTTATGCAGTAACCAAAAAAAAAACAAAACAAAAACAAAAAACAAAAAACCCAGAGTAGCTATACTTAGATCAGATAAAATAGACTTTAAAAGTCACTAAAATGCAAAACCTGAGGAGAAGTCAGGAAAAAAATTCCATTTACAAGTGACTACAAGAATCAAATATTTAGGAATAAACTTAACCAATGATGCAAAGCACTTGTATTCAGAAAACTACAATGCACTGTTAAAAGAAATTTAAAAAGACCTAAATAATTGGAAGAACATTCTGTGCTCATGGTTTGGAAGACTGAATATCATTTAGATGTCAATTCTACCCAAATTGATATACAGATTTCAATGCTATCCCAATAAAAATTCCACCAGCATTTATTAAATCAATGGAATACATGATTATCAAATTTATTTGGAAGGGTAAGGAGTCTTGAAGAGCCAGAAATATCTTAAAAAGGAAAAGTCTCACTTCCAGACTTGAAATCATATTACCTAGTTTAGTGGTAAAAACAGCAAGGTACTGGCATAAAGACAGACACATAGACCAATGGAACAAACTGATAGCTCAGAAACAGACCCTCACATATATGGTCAAGTGATTTTTGACGAGTCTGTCAAACCCACCCAGCTTGGGCAGAACAGCCCATTCAACAAATGGTGCTGAGAGAATCGGACACCCCTAGTCAAAAGAAACAAAGAGGACCCTATTTTACACCTTACATAAATATTAACTCAAAATGGATAAAAAACCTAAATATAAAAGCAAGAACCATAAAACTTCTAGAAGAAAATGTAGGAAAACACGGTCAAGACATGGTGGCAGGTGGTGGATTCTTAAAAGAGGTAAAAGGAGGACTGAGATGGACTACTGATGCTTAATGTATGTAGAAGTTTAAATTAACTTTAGTTTAAAAATGTGGAAATGTATGGAGTTGATGGTACAGAAAACACTGAGTAACTGCTGGTTAATAAATAGGAATGTGGCTGGAAAGGGTAGTCTAGGGATGTAAATGTCGATTGAAAAAAAGTTAGAGAATAATCTAGGGACCGAATACAGTAAACCCACAGGTGGATGAGAATTGTGGTTGATTGTATGGATGCAAGAATGTCCTTCGTGAGCTAGAGCAAATATACATCATTATTGCAAGGTGGTAGGAATGTAGAGTATCATAGGAAAAATACAACTGGAGTGACCTACGGACTGTGGTAAACAACAATACTATAATATTCATACATCTATGTCAAAGATGTACTGTGTTGATAATGAAGGCATATGGAAAAAGTGTGTCAAAGGTACACTATGAATGATGGTAATAGTCTGATGATATTCTCTCACATCTATAACAAATGTTCCACCATGGTGTGGTATGTTGGTAAAGGAGTGTTGTATGGGAATTCTGCACATGTGCATGATTGCTTTGTAAGTTCACAACTTCTGTAATAAAAAATATATTTAAAAAAATAATAGGGTGTGTTGGGGGGAAAATACACCAAATGTAAGATATGGACTATAGTTAGTAGTAAGATTTTGATGATATTCTTTCATAATTTGCAACAAATGGCTCATAATAATGCAAGATGTTGGTGGTGATTTGATGTATGGGAATCCTGTATGGTGTTATGTAAGTTTGCTTTGTAAGTTCACAACTTTTACTACACACTTATTGTTTATGTATGTCCATGCATAAATTATATAATAATAATAATAAAAATAGGTTGGTTTGAGGAGGAAATACATCAAATGTAAGGTACTATAGTTAGTAGTAAAATATTGAGTATGCTCTTTAATCATTAGTTAAACATGTTTAACAACAATGCAAGGTATTGGTGGTAGTGTGAGGTATAAGAGCCTTGTATAATGATATGTATGTTTGTTGTTTTATAAGTTCACAACTATTAGTATATACTTATTGTTTATGTATGTTTATGTATGAGTGATATACTTCAATAATTTTAAGTTAAAAACTAACATTATACTTGGATTTTTCACTAAGATCAGTAATAAGTATGTCAGTTCTCACCACTTTTCCACATAGTGCTGGAAGTTCTAACCAGTGCAAGAAGGCAAGAAAAGGAAATAAAAGGCATACAGTTTAAAAGGAAATAAAACTGTCCCTATTTGCAGATGATGTGATTATCTATGTAGAAAATCTCATGAAATCTCCAAAAAATCTCCTAGAACTAATAAGTTCATTCAGCAAATTCACAGGATACAAGACAGACATACAAAAATCAATTATATTTTTATGTACTAGCAATGAACTCAGGGACATCAAAATTTAATTTATGATACCATTTACAGTAGCTCAAAAAATGAAATAGGTATGAATCTAACAAAACACGTGGAGGATTTGTGTGCTGAAAACTCTAAAATCCTGGTGAAAGTAATCAAAGACCTAAATAAATGGAGAGGCATACCTGTGTTAATAGATTGCAGAAATCAACATATAATAAAGATTTCAATTCTCCCAATCTAATATACAGGTTTAATATAACTCTTATCAAAATCCCAGCAATATTTTTTATTTTTTATAGATATAGAATAAAATGGGCAAGATGAGCCTGATTTCAGGACTTAATAACTACAATGATCAAAACTATGTGGTATTGTTGGAGAGATAGATACATTGTGGAATATAAAAGAAGACCTAGAAATAGACCTCCACGAATATTTCTGTGATAGTTAGGTTCATGTGCTAACTTTGCACATCATGGTGCCCAGTTGTTTGGTCAGGCAAGCACTGGTCTGATTATTACTGGGAGGATGTTGTGTGAGAATACTCAGGTCCTCCATAAATGAAAGAGTACATATTTATATATGTACTAAGGAGGGTTCTCTATTGGCTCTGGAGGAGAAATATTGAGGGGCAAGAAGGACCCCCGAAACCAGTCAAAGGAGGGCTGGCTTCCCAGGTGAGTCCAGGCCCATGAGGAAATGGATCCTAATATCATGGGTTCCCTGGCTCCAGCTTCAACATGTTTAAAACAGGGAGAAGAACAGGGCAGTCCTGGCCGGGACAAAGGCTTCAGGAAACAACAGTGACACCTAGGAAAAGGTGTGCTATTTGAGGACACTTGAAGCTGCCTACTTCATTTTCCTGCCACATTCTCCAGTGACCCTGAGTTAAAAAATCCCGAGTAGTTAGGCAGATTTTTTAAATGGGCGAGGTTGTGCTGTGGCACACGCAAAACCTAAATTCATCCTCCTTTCCTCCAAAGAGAATAAAAATGTATTGTTGTTTGAAGACACTGACTTCATGGTAATTTGTGATTCATCAAAGAACTAGTACACCAAACACCCAAACAATGAAAAAAAGCAAGGAACCAGCACTCCATTCCCTCAGTCCTACAACACTCTGACCTCCAATTTGCTAAAGTAATCAGAACTCTCGATTTATAAATCTTAAATATTACTTTGTAGGTGGGTAATGAGTTAACTTTCAGTCATTCCTGTAAATTGAGCCCATGTGATCCATATTTAGCAGCAATTTCTCAAAGTTTTGACAGGTTACTAATATTTTTTATATAGACTTCTTGAAATCCTTTCTTTTAGTCTTTGTTTGATTTTTTTTTTTCCAAATAGATTACTGCAGTTTTTGTCATTTGTTTTTTCATTAGAGAACAGTTGGACAAAGTGTTAAACGGACGTTTATTCTTGCGTAGTCAGAGACATTCTTCAAGATTCTCAACCTATCCTGACCTTCAGACCTAAGGTTCTGTGGGCTTCAAATAATGATATTAAGCTAAGTATATGCAAACATACAGATGCATAAAGCAAAATAAAAAATCAGAAATAAAAACCAAGTCAAACAGAAATATTCCCATATCCCTTTTTAATCATATGAGCCTTTTAAAAGCAGAGATTGACTCCCACTGGTAGCTCAAGAGGAAGTTAGAAACAACATGCCATTGCTGATTTCAAGATGCAAGTTATATGTTAAGGAATGTGAGCAACCTATAGGACCAGAAGTCTCCTCTGGCTTACTGCCAGCGAGGAAATGGGGAACTCAAACCAGCAGCAAGGAATTGGCTCTGCAAACAATCTGAAAGGGCTTAGAAGTGAAGTCTTTCCCAGAGCCCCCAGCTAGGAGCCCAGTGGAGCCCACACCTTGATTTTTGACTTGTGAGACCTTAAGCATAGAATCCAGTCAAGCCTGTCGGGATTTCTGACTTACAGAGTTCTGAGTTAATACAGGCTTTTTGTTCGTTTGTTTGCTTGTTTTCCTTTATTTTTGGGGGGTGTCATTTTAAGGCACTACATTTTTACTAATTTGCTATGCAGCAATGGAAAACTAATGCTGACACTGTCTTAGTGTATCTGATCTGAATCACAAATACTACAAAATGGTGGTTGTTTAAACAGGAATTTGTGTTCTCCCAGTTTCAGAGACCAGAAGTCTTGTTTCCTTCGTGGGTCAGTAGAGTTGTGGTGCTGGCTTGTCACAACCCATGGAATTCCATGGCTTGCATCTGTACCCCACATCATGTGGTAAAGTTCTTCTTTCTCCTTTCTGTTACTTCCCTGTTCTTTTTAAAAGGATCCTTTAGTCTGAATTATGATTCACCCTGCTTCAGTTTGTCACACCTTAGCTAAAGATAATCTTCAAGAGGTCCTATTTACAATAAGTTCGCACCTAACATATGGAGATTAAGAACATGTAAATTAGGGTGCATATTTCAATCTTCCACAGATACCTAGAGTTGATATATAGTTCCTGCCAGGACATGAATTATATGTAAGGACTGAGTAAAGGCACTATCCTGCTGAAACGAAATTTTACCTTGAGAAAGCCAACTGATAAAGTTATCTTAAAAATAATAACAGCATTAAATGTTAGAAATTGATGTTGAATCCCTTCAGTTGCCTTAGATTGTGAATCATATCAAAATAACTTACTTTAGTATAGAAATAACTTAGTTATTATAAGCACCTTAAAGAAAGATACTCTGTCAATGCAGAGTCCTATCTTGAGAGTCTAAAGTTGATCCTCAGAAGTTTACTAAAGTAAGAGAAGATAGGAAGAGAAAGGAAGGTCCAAAGTCCTTAGCATAGTTATTGGTAGATTGTTGGGTGATATCTAGTTGGTACCTGAGACTCATCTGCCACAAGTGGCATGCAAAGGAAATTGCAATCTCTCACCTGAATTCTGGAATACAGTTAGCATTATCGTACAAATAATGATTGAGGTTTAGAAATTAGTGAAAATAGTCTCTCAAATATCACACATCTGGACACTGATCCTCATGGAGCAGGGCATGAGCTTGAGTCTAGAGTGATCTCCATATTTTCTTCAGAGAAAATTGAATAGCAACGAAAGGAATTTAGAGAAAGGATTTACTAATAAGTCACAACAAAGAGAAACACAGAATGGGGGCTTAAACAAAAAAATTAGCGACCTCACTTAGAACAGAAATCACATGGTGAAATGTGTAAAAGAGCACTGAGATAAGTTGCCCATGCAATTACATCACAGGAACACAGTATTAGGAAATTGAACATGAATCAGTTTGACTCTTAAGATGACACACAGCTACTCACTTTAGGAAGGGGATTGGAGATTGCTAGGTATGTTTTGGTATTACCAATTGTGATGGTTAATTTCATGTGTCAACTTGGTTAGGTTATAGTGAGAGGGCATTTCTTAAATGGGATATGTATCTACAAACAATTTATTGCATATACAGTCAGTTGATTGTACCCAAAATCAACAAAGGATGTGTGCTCAACAATGTGGGTAATCTCTCCTCAAAATTACTTGGAGGTCCTAAAAGTCAAATCCAAGGGTTTCAGAAGTCAAAAGAATTATTGCCTCAACTTCAATATAGGTCCTTGCTAGAATTTCTAGTCAGTCAGTTCCCCTGTTCAGGCTTGCCTGTCCCGAGGTTGTGTGAGCCAATTAAATTTCTTAAGGTGTATAGTGCGTATTCGTTCTGTTTCCCTGGAGAACCCCCTTGCTTAATAAATCTATTTCATTTTTAGAATAAATTCTAAAAATGGGAGAACTGGTGAAAGGAGAGTTTAGTTTGCCAAAGTATATTTTTGCTGTATAGAAGGAACAAGAAATGAGAGATTCACAGAAATGTCTGATTCCTGCCTGTTGCTAGCATTCTCTTGACCTGCTTATGCAATTAGAGTATTTCCATTGAATTTCTGCTTGTGAATATCTTAGTTCTTTCCATTTTTAAAAATACATATTAAGTTGTCAGGAATAGTAAATAATAATGGTGAAGTTTATTTAGAAGTAAGCAAACATGAATCATGTTAGTGCAGTATAACATAATCCTTTTAATTGCATTTCAAATGTGACAAACAAGGTAAAGCAATGTGCTTATTCCACCTGCTTGTTTAATTCTAGTACATGAATTTGGTCCGGATAATTTCCTTTTATTTCTACTCTACCCTGACATACAAAGGATTTTATAATGTACTCTATTTATGATATTTTGATATTTCCTATCTTGATGACTACATTGAATAAAATACATATTTATAGGACTCATATTTCTTTTTAAAATTGCCTTAGGAACATAGCAATGTTTTACAATTATGTCTATCTATGACATCCATTCAGACATCTAGCAATGTTTTCAATGGACACATCTATCGAAATTTCATATATATTACATATGTACTCACATATATATTACAGAGAAAATTAAAATTTCCATTTAACTTTTCTGTGCTAAAGAGCACAGAAAATTACACAAAACTAATGATAATATGGAAATAAAATAGAAAAAATGTCTTCACTCTTTATGTAAGAACTATGTAGGCTTTGGAGATATACATTATATATTAAATAGGGAGGTTCATAAAATGTCTTTGAAATACACAGAAATATAGAAATACATTACACATGAAAATAAGTGCAAATATTAAAATTAATTTAACATTTCATATTATATATTCATAATGTTCAGAAGTATGCATATATTCATACATATTTAAGGTGAGGACTGCTTTTTGTCCCTTGAGGAATTAGGCTTTGTCTCTGATTAAGGAGTATCATGTCTTAGGCCATCATCCAAGAAAGTATGGCACAGTTATGGGCACTGCATCCATTATATATATATATATGTATGTGTATATATATACATACATTCACGTACATATGCAAAAAATAATTTTCTCCTTTGAGGGAATATGTGATATTTGCAGGAACTCAAACTAGTCCACTATATTGAATTGAGTTATATATCAAATAAAGATGATAGCCATGATTTAATGTTAATTCAAAGTTTCATACACACATTTATATATATATATATATATGGTTTATTTCTGAAATGACCAATTCCCAGGCAAGTCACACTTCAGTATATATGGAATTTAATTAAAAACAGACTTGTCTTGCTTGTATTCCAGTCATCACTGTATTGCTTGATATTCAGTTCCATTGCAGTGCCTGTCTTAGATTATCCTGTGGAATAAAATAGGTACTATAAAAATGAATGTTCAAGGAATGATAAAAGACTGTATCACTAAAATTCAGAATTAAAAGTTTAATTTTATCAATTATAGCCAATAAAGGATACTAGTAAAGAATACTTGAGAACAAAGTTAACTTTTAAAAATATAATTTGCCAAAATGGTTCTTGGAATGACTTGGAACCATATATCTAGTTCCTTTCAAATTAAAAATACAACAAAAAACTGCTTGTAATAATTTCAGTGGCAAGGCTAATTTTATCAGAAAGATCTATAAGTTTCTTCACATGAGTATGATGCTATTAATTTTAGTACTAATTAAGAAATAGTGCATTCTGGAAAATTGTTGAAATGTTTTCTCAGATCAGTGAATCATAGCAATGTCAATCTTCGCATTCAATGCTTCAAAGGGTTATTTCAGAGTAGAGGGTAGAGAGGTCAGGGCCAGGGCCTTCAAAGTTTCTAGAGTTCAGAGCCTAGGTTTCTCAGGTTGGAAAGTACAACTGTCAAGTGGGAATCAGCATTTCAGAGACTAAACCAAGGGTGAAGGGCTCCATTTCCAGCAAGGAAAAGAACAGTAATGCAGGAAATTCTCCACCATAATCATGAGCCAACATAGAAAGGGTAGGCAGGCAGTCCTCAATAGATGCCCTTTCACAATCCCTTTTACAGGTGATGCTTGGTTTGGAACATAATAATCTTTTAAATCTGGCTAATTTTCTTTGATAGGGAGTATGTTAGTATTGCATGAAAATCATTTGAGGGAAGATTAGAATCAGTATTCTGATTAGCTCCAAAAACAAATTGTGGGAAATATATTTTATTATACTACTGGTACTCACCTTGGTAAAGATAAACTATTAACTGTGATGCATTACGCTTGGAAATTAAGTGTGGTTATTTAAAATGTTTATAAGTCAGAGGATATTATAACGGTAATCTATTTCTAACTTTCAGGTTCCCATGTACATTGAATTTGTGAATGTTTTGAAAGGATTTATTTCCAGGATGCTTTTAAGTGAGCACACTGTAACTCAGGTAAGATATTTTTTAATGTACGAGAACATATTTCTGGTTCAACTTTATATTATTTTCTCCATTAAAATTCCTTATTTTACAACTAAGTTATAAGAGGAGCCATTCCTGGTCATAACACTTAAAAGTTTTTATATTGTGAAAATTATTCATATAAGGATATCAAAACCTTTATATAGCTTCCAATGTGTGCCTGGTTAAAGTGATTGTTGATTATTGACTTTGATAAAATTATTTTAGCATTTATCTGAAGTCTGGATTGAAGGAACCCTATTCAAGAGAATTTGTTTCTACATTCATGAAAGCCCCAGTCCCTCTTTTAAAAGCCTTATTAAATCAGGACCATCCAGGATCACCTCCCTTTGGATTAGTTGAAAATCAACTGGTTTGGGAAATGAATTACATCTTCAAAATTACTTCATCTTTACCATATGCTGTTGGCTGGAAGTCACACTTAAGAATATAAAGGGCATGTACAGCACCAGGAGAGAATTGTTCCAATGATCTTACAGTCCATCCACACTAGCCCACTTTGCCTCTTCCTATTTACAGTGCAAATCTACACGGAAAACATGTCTGTTTTCAGTAATAGCTTGTTTTTCTTTCTTTGGCTCTTTTCACAGCCCAAGCAGCTTTTATTAGTCTGCTGGTGTTGGGGGCAGTGGAGGTGGAATTACTTCCAGTTTAGCCTTACTCTAAGGTTATAGCCCTTTGGAGTCAAGTTGCACTGGATGGAACATTTTATTTACATAGGGAAGAGACAGCAAGGTTAGCTTTACCAGTGGACATCGGTTGCCCATAGCCAATGGGTCTCGATTTATCTAACAAAGGGAGATGGTCTATATGCAAAACCCCTCTCTTATGTTTATGTGTAATAATGGAGGAATCCACACCCCACTAGGGACAGATATAACACTGGGGTGTGAGATGAATATTGTAAAACATGCCCACCAGAGTCAGACTGTTTTCAGTAAATGTATATATTCCAGACAATAGAGGAATATACTAAAAGACCCTTTTATCTATTATATTAGGAAATAATGTCTTGCTATATCAGGCTGACACACTTAGCCCTGAGCACAGGATGTTTCTGTGCAACCTAGGGACAGGTGGCAAGCTGTGTTGGGCCTCCCTGCTACCACACCCTTTCCCAAACTGGGACTTTCCCAAACAATTCACTGGCAGATCACCATTATTTTTCTGTTCTTCAGCATCTTTAAGGTGGATAGTATTCTTTAAATATTTTAAGTGGCATTTTTCTTTACTTTCAATGTGTGAGTTGACCTGAGTAACCTAGCCCAACATTAACAGAAACAAACCACAAGCCTTTATAGAACAAAAGGATGAATAAAAAGCATAACCCACTGGACTGGGAGAGACTGTAAACTACAGCATAAACTATAATCCATGCTGTGTAGCAATGCTCCAAAATGTACTCATCAAATACAATGAATGTACCACACTAATGAAAGAAGTCGTCGATGTGGGAGTGGGGGGTGAGGGGAGTGGGGGTATATGGGAACCTCTCATATTTTTTATTGTAACATTTTGTGATTTATGTCTCTAAAAAAAAAGATAATAAAAACTAAATAATAAACCTATGAAATCGTGCAGGGCAAAGTGTAAACTATAACGTAAATTCTAATCCACAGTAGCAATGCTTCAATATGTGTTCATATTGTACAGATGTATTGTACAATATGTATCAGTCATCAAAGACGTTAATGGGGGAACATGTGGGAGAGGGAGGGATGGGATGTATGGGAATCCCATATATATATATATATATATGATTTATTTATTCATTCCCACCCCCTTGTTGCTTTTTTTTTTTTTGCTGTCTGCTCTGTGTCCATTCGCTACACGTTTTTTCTGTGTCTGCTTGTCTCCCTTTGTTGCATCATCTTGCTGCGTCAGTTCTCTGCGGTGCACAGGCCAGCTTGCCTTCACATATGGTAGGCAGGAGCCCAACTAATTGAGCCACAGCCACTTCCCTCCCCTATATTTCTGATATAACATTTAAGCAATCTAAAGCTTCTTTGAAAAAAAAACCTCAACACCTGTTCTTAGGAACACAGCACAATTCAAAGTTCTCACTTCTTACTCCAAAATCTGCATTACAGTATCCTCACTATTCATTTTTAATTTAACAATATAATGCATTCACAAATAGCTCCCAAACAAGAAATAATCAGAGATTAAAAACAAGTCCATCTATGCTATGTGTAGAGATGCACTTTAAAGATATAACTAGGTTGAAAGTAAAATAATGAAATAGATAACAAAGACTATTAAGAAAATGGTGGAAACAGTAAGCATAAAAAATGGTGACGCAATGTTAATATCAAAGAAAGTTGGCATCAGAAGAGAGTATTATTGAAGACAATGACAAATGGTTAAATTCATGAAGGGGGAAAAACTTTACAGTAGAATGAAACTAATCAAATAACTTAAGAAAAACTGAGGCAAATATAGATGGAACTTTAAGAGAATTAGATGAATTCATATTTGGTGACTTTAAAACTTATCAGTAATTGAAAGAAGCAGACAAAAATCAAATAAAATTCAAACAGTAAAAAAGTGAACCTAGAAACAGATATGCCTTTCACAAATACTAACTGAAAATACTTAGATCTAAATGTCAAACACAAAACTATACAACCTTTAGATGATAATACTGGTGAAACTCTAGACGACCTTGGGTTTGCTAATGATTTTAAAATATAACACCAAAACATAATCCATGAAAAAAAAATTAAGTTGGACTTCATTAAAATTTTAAAACCTTCTGCTCTGTGGAAGACATTGTTAAAAGAATGAGAAGACAAGCCACTGACTGGGAGAAAATACTTGAACACATATCCAGTAAAGGACTAGTATCCAAATACAAAAGATACCCTTAAAGTTCAACAACAGAACAACCAACCCAAGTAAAAATAAGCAAAATATCTGAATAGATACCTCACCAAAGAAGATATAAATATGGCAAATAAACATAGGAAAATTTGCTCAACATATGTCAAAGGGAAATGCAAATTAAAACAGTAATATACCACTATAGACGTATTAGAATGGCTAAGGTTCAAAATACTGGTGACACCAAATGCTTATGATGCAACAGGACTTATCCGTCATTGCTGGTAGGAAAGCAAAATGTCACAGCTAATGTGGATGGCAATTTATTATAAATTTAAACAGTCTTACCATAAGATCTGGCAATCATATACCTATTTATCCAAGAGTTGAAGAATAAATCCACACAACTTGCAAATTAATGTTTTTAGCAGATTTATTAGTTACCAAAAATTGGAAGCAAATAAGATGTCCTTCAAAAGGTGAATGGCTAAACTGTAGTGCATCCATACAATAGCATAGTATTCAGCGATCAAAGTAATTGAGCTATCAAGTGACAAGGCTTGATGCATATGAAATATGAAATATGAAAGAATCCAGTGAAAAGGCTACACACTATGATTTCAACTACATGACATGCTGGAAAAAGCAGAACTATGGAGACCACAAAATACCAGTGTTTGGCAGAGAAGGAAGGTTTGGAGTCCAGAGGATTTTTAGGGTAGCAAAATGATTCTCTATTAATAGCACAGTGATGAATACATGATATTGTGCAAAACCACAGAACTGTACAACACAAAGAATAAACCCTGGTATAAATTATAGTCTTTAGTAACTAATGCATTAATATCGATACATGATTTGTAACGAATGTACCACACTAATGTAAAATGGTAATAATAAGGTAACTGTGGGACTGTTAGCAGGGCAAAGAGCAATTAGGGAAGGTATATATGAGGTTTCTCTGTAATATCTGTTCAGTTTTTCTGTAAACTTAAAACATCTCTAAAAAAAACCATTAATTTAAAAATAGGATTTAAACAAGATTATCAAACATACTGCTCTCTAAACTACTACACACCCAACAAATGCAGAATATGCAACTTTGCAAGACTGCATGGACTACAAAGATATATCTTATATTGTGTCTAACACAAATGTCAACAAATTTTAAAGAAATGAAGTAATCACATAGAAATTATCTCTAATTACAACAGAACCAAAAATCAGGAAAAATATTCAATACTGACTAGAAACTGACAGATGTAAATAACCCAATGATCAAAGCAGAAATCACAAGGAAAATTGAAAAATATTTTGAATTGAATGGAAAAACACACATAGGAAAATTTGTAGGACACACTTAAAGCAGTGAGAGGAGGGAAAGTCATAGCATTAAAGGTTTATTAGACACAAGGATGATCTAAAAATAAACCTTTATACAATCATATTAGGAAGCTAAAAAAAGATGAATAAAATGAAGGATAGCAGATTAAACACTAAATAATGAAATGCAAAGATTTCATAAGTTTGGATACTGGAGCTACTCACAAGGTTTTAGCCAGCATATTCAAATAAGACTTTTATTGGAAGGTAGATATGCTGCAGTAAACAGAGACTGCAGGTAAGCAGTTTAAAAAAAAAAAAAAAGGCATTTTGTTCTATACTTTGACTTATTAAAAAAAATAACTCAAATGGCTCATAGACATAAATATATAGCCTAAAACTATAAATTGCCAAGAAGAAAACATAATGAGAAAAACCTTTGTGACCCAGTTATGCAAGTTTCCTAACTACAACACAAGTATGATCCTTAAAAGGAAAAAAATGATAAACTGGACTTCATCAACATTAAGAACTGTGTGAAAGACACTATTAGGGGAATGCAAAGAAAAGTGACAGACTAGGAGAAAATATCTGTAAATCACATAGCTGATACAGATTTGTATCCAGAAAACCAATAACTCTCCAGATTTAATGACAAAACAAGGAGACCAAATAACATATGGACAAGATTTAGAGACACCTCATCAAAAGACATACAGGTGCATATAAATGATATGGAAAATTAGAGAAACATAAAGTAACAAGATATATTAGGATGGCTAAAAAACAAAACCCACAATATCCAGAGTTTGTGAATAATATGTAAATTTGTTTTCCACCAGAGCTGGTTTTTGGCAGTCATTTCTTCAAATATTTCTTCTGCTCCATTTCCTCTTCTTTTGGGCCTCTAAATCACCAGTTCATTAGATTTTTAAAAAATATCGTGGCAAAGATTACTGAGGCTCTCCCATCTTTTCCTGTTTTCTTTAAATTGGATGATGCCCACTGATATATGTTCACAGACCCCTACTGAGCTTTATTACTTTAGATATTGTATTTTTTAAGTTCTAAAATTTCTATTCGGTCCTTTTAATGGTTTCTATTTCTCTGCTGCAATTCCCTGTTTTTTTTTTAATAACTTAAAAACATCTCTCTTACCTCACTGAAGTTATAACTGCTGCTTTAAAATTCTTATCTGATAACTGCAAGATTTGGGTTGAGAATGCCTTGAGATTGGCATTCATCGATTGTATGGACATTTTAAACATTATAATATATTGTAGAGACTCTAGATTCATTATACTAATGATTTTTTAAAATAAAGTACTTAATATAAACAGACTCCAAATGCAACCTTTCTCACCCGACAGACATAGCAGTTCAAACCTCAGAGTTCAGTTCAACGAGACTAACCTGCAAACTACTTGCTTCTTCCATACTTCGATAGTTCAGGTGTCATCAGTAAAGTACTTAGACTGAGTGCATACACCAAATTGGGGAAGTCCCTTTTCCTGCTGTCCCAATTGAGATCTCTTTTCTCACATTCTGGAAGCTGTGGTTGTCTTGGGCTCCATTCTGTAGTTCTCCAGGCTTTTTACTGCAGTTTAGGTGGCCCACATCTGCACCATAACAAGGGTCAGTCCTCAAGTCAAAGGTGCAAAATCATTTACTAAGCTCATGCTGTCTTCCTCCATTTCATCTCCCATCCAAAATCTTTTTCTTCACATTCCAGAGTTCTCAGGTTCTGGTACTTTGTGCAGAATTCATTATTTGTAGGAATGCTGGCCTGTTAGATTACTCCACAATACTCAAAACAGGAAATTTCATGCATTTGCCTTTGCGTTTGCTGTTACCTGAAATGCCAAGTGAACAAGAAGCCCTGTCTTCATTTTGAGATTCTCCCTGAAAATAATTTCCACCTGTTTTACATATGGCTCATATGCTCAAAGAGTCATATAACTTAAATTTGTAAAGAAAATACAAAAATATTCAAGCTGTCAGAAGTGGTAGACCAGATTCTGAGACAAATTGCCAAGATTTCTGTCTTCACTCTGTCACTCAGTTCCTGAATTTTAACTGTGAACACGTTTCTTAACTCTACTCAATTTCCTCAGTTACATAATGCTGATAACAGTTCTTATCTTATTGGGTTAATGTGAGGATTAAATGTGAAAATACATGTAAATAAGGAATGTCAAATGTATACAAAGAACTTAATGTTATTCATATTAGTGCAGATGTGTGAAATAAATGTCCCATTCCCCTTAATATCATCCCTCTAATCAAGCAATGACATTACTTACAAAAAATTAATGTTTGAGGATTTTCATCAAAGAACAAGATTATACATGAGAAAAGTTAGGAAAGCACACAATATCTGTAGCAAAGGACAGTAAATTAGTACATTTGGCAAAATGTTCAACCCACCAGTTGTTTTATTTTTTACATCCAATTTACATATTTAATCACAATTTTCATGTGCTCTTTCAAATACAAAGGCTTTATATAAAGCAAATAAGATTTTTCTCAATTTGCTAATGAGAAAATCATGGCTTTAAAATGTAACATCATCATTTAAATTGGTCTGGTGTCAAACATATTCTTTCCACCATAGCATGCTATTTTGACTTTTTTCCACTAGTTATTTTTAAAATGCTGGTTTTAAAAGAGCAATAAGTATCATTTTATAACTATTACATCAGAAAATTTAATATTAACAGTCAATGCTGTTTAGGATATAGTTAAGTTGATACACAATATTTTATTGTTGCAGTGTGAATTGATACAACTGATTTGGTAATTTGCAATACATTTGAAAGGAAACAATAATCTTTGTTATCTGTGATATTAGACTTCTTGAAACTCAGCATTTATAGCTTTGCCTCACTGCTCCCACTTCAGTTACCTGGATGCTACCTGACATATTCAGATATTCATGGAGAATAAAGGATGAGAAATAACAAACCCAGGAGCCAAAGTATAAGCATGTATCAGTGACATGGTGACAACAACATTCAAGGACCAAGAAAGGATGTGGGGCCAAAATAACATACCCAATATATCACACTGGCTCAGGTCAGAACTTTCAGGATTCAGTCTAGAGACAATGTTTTGGTGATATACCCAGAAGAGAACTATATATAGTATTCTTATGATGTCTGATAACTCTATCTTTCTAGTTCTTATAAGAACTTCACCCCTTTAAACTAGAAAGCAACAGCAGATTAAAAATTACATTAATCATCAAACTTGAGTTCTTTTGGCAGAATAGATGGATTTATTTATTTATGTATGCATGTATCAGACTGAAGGAAAAAGGGGGAAGATTTGATTTTGCCTGCTGCCTTCTAGATTCTCATTCACCAATAGATTGTTATTGCCTGGATATATGAAAAGACTGATAAAAATCTACTTTAAAGATATCAGGAGACTCCAAATTAATGTTCAGCAGAGAGCAGCATGCAACACATCTTCCAGGCTTCTATTAAAAAATACTCAAATATTCACAAAGATTTAAAATATAACCTTAAGGTTACAGAGACCAATTATTAAGCACATAGACATGATATTGAAACATCATTAAAAATGAGAAAAATCCTTCAAGAACTCTTTCCCCTTCTGACTTTAAACCAGGGATCTGGCATTGTGTCCTCAAGGAGCGAGCTTCAAATAACTCAATGTGTGCATAATAGCCTTACTTTTTGTTTACTCTGTTGGTCCAGCTACTTGCTTTATAATTCTTCCTTACCTGAATGACCTTATTAGCAACAGAAACACACTAATATTGCCGTAGTAGTTAAATTAATTAAAGACTGACTATGAGCTCTTTACTTATCCTATAATTTAATTTCATCTGTTTCTGTGTTATTTTTACTTTTATATACAGGACTTACCACCAACCAAGTATCTAAGGGTCCCTAACATATAAAAGATTTGTATTAAGAAAACACATTTGATGATATACATAAAATCAACCACAGTAATTGGATCATAGCTCTAATAACTAAGGAAAGAGGAATCTATGTTCATTAATAAGTGATTGTATAAAGGAAGAGAATATGGTGAAAACATGGACTGGGTGACAAAATAATATTCAACTTTCATATAAACAGATAAACCCCAAGTTCTTAAAAGTTTATGTTTAAAAATCAGGGCAAAGAGGAGGTATAAATTTGTGCTTCAGACTTCCACATGTGATCACTTGGGTCCCTTTGCCTGGGATTTTGTTTCCTTTGGAATCTTCCCATTTTGACATTGAGTAAATCTTGCTACTGTAGAAACACCATCCACAAACTTGGTTTTGAAAAGAACATTTGCATTGTTGAACATACCTTCTTTAAGGGACACCACAATGAACTTGAGGGAAAGAAGAAAAAAAAAGCATTAAAAAAACACATTTATATAATATCCTTGAAGAAGTTCACTCCCTTATTTGTACTAGGGTTAAGAATTGTTCAGAGATGATTTTGACTTTATTTCTTTAACTGCTTGACTGCAAACAATTATTATACCTTCTTAAATGCAAATAAACAGGTATGGTATGAAGCAACTAATTGAATCCTGCTTTCCTATGTATTTTTTAGTGTCTCTTAATTTCACCTGGAGTGCTTCACAACCCAGGTTAACAAGTCCCTGGTGGCTGACTGGTAGTTGCTACTTTCTGCAGCTGGCATTCACTGTTTTGTTGCTCACTTTAACTGCCTAGTGAGAAACTTTTCTCTGTGACATTCTAATATTATCAATGAAGACTTCAAATTCCTGCAGCACTACCAATGATTAAGAAATAGAGCCTTCATGTGATTAAGAAAAGGTGCCTCTTGCTTTTTATTAGGAAAAGGGACCACTTCATTGCTATCTGCCAAAAAAACTGCCATAATACACACACAATTTATTATAACAATGATGAATAGAACTCCCAAAATTATATAATGTGTAATCTATGCAACCATGTTTGGCAGCCACAGTTGCTATAGGAATAGCAACAGTGCAATAAAAACTGTAGTTTAAAGGGACTTTTCTCTACTTTTTGACTGTGAGGAACCAAGAATTACCCCATTACGTGGGTGGGGGAAAGCCACATGATTTTCTGACAATTATGTAAATCTCTGACATAGTCTTGACTGTGTATCTTTCTGACAGCTAACTACAGAAAATAACTGCATTAACCCTAAATCAATTTCAAATAATGACGAGATTGGATTCTCCCTCATGCTACAATCAACAATTTTAATGCCTGGCTTTTTCTATAAAAAGAGAACCCTCTTTCTTTCTGCACTCATTTGAACATGAGTATATATTTAAATAGATACACAACGCTTTAGCATTCCTCATCCCTCAATATTTTACTTATATTGACCACTTCTAAAGAACAGTTTTAGAAAAACAAATACTATAAAATGAAACTATTGACAAACTATTATTGAGACATTTTCCTGGTTCTTACCTGAGAATGTGTAAAATGAGTACGTAGCATCTGTCCAATATTCTGGGTATGAGAAAGATCCAAAGCTGCATCTACCTCATCCAGGATATAGATTGGAGCAGGTTTGAAGAGGAGCATGGACAGTATTAATGACAAAGCCACTAAAGACCTAAGAAAAGAAAGACCAGTAGAAGGAAAGCCACCAAAACTTGATTTTAAACTTTTTACCAAAATACTGAAGAAAATCTGTCACCATGATTATTGCGAATAGTTTAGATTTATCTACAAAATAGTCACATAAAAAGAATCCTCAATTTCAAATTTCAACTCTACTACCGTTGTACTAAATTTTTCTATTTTAGCTTCCTGTTCTTTCCCCATCAATTAGTTCTATTTTGAATACAACAGTTTAATATTCTTATTTCCTTTCAAATAATCAGGAATCTTAAACCAATCTAAAAGAAAAATTATTCAATTCTGCCATATCAGATTGTTTTTCCATCTTAACATCAGTGAAAAATCATCGAAGTTGCCAAAATCATTACGAAGGATCCACTGCGGGGCGCACTGAGGGAAAGAGGCTTGAACACTGTTTTAAGGAGTAATAATGAAGACAAAATTTTACGTCTTCCATACACATTTTCATAAAACAATTTGCAGGAGCTGTTCATATAAATGATTTTTGTTTTAATAGTTGTTTCTTATTCTTTCCTTCCCCAATTATTTTTGTTTGAAGCCCAAATTACAGCTGAGAGCTAAACACTTAGACAAGTTATTATCTTCGAGGAGCCCGATTTCAAATTTATAATGTATACACACTTAAACACACACACTCTCTATATCTGTGTGTGTATATATATATGCACTACTTGAGAGTAAGTTGCATCGATTATGACCTAAGTATTTCAGTGTTGGAAGTTCAAACAATCTTAACTTTGTAGGTACTACTATTCCCAGATTTCACTGCTCTGTTTTCAGTTCTCTTCTAGCTCACCACCCCTTCTAACTGCAGCTCTATGTTCTAAACTGGAATGAAAAATCATAATGATTATAATAGGAAATATATTACATTAAAAGCTGTATTTATTTTAATATAGAATATTTATAATATCTGAACATTAGAAAAAATTACAATAGCACTTGCAATATATTTATTCTATAACTTCAAATACCTCTGGCACACAGCACTAGAGTAGTTTTTCCAATGCTTACACATTTCAATAGGGCATAAGTTAAGAAATATATAAATATAGGTAGAAAAGAAATGCATGCATTTCTTTTGTGTTTGTGTATATGGAGTTGCAATCAAGATTCCCATCAAAAGAAATGAAACAGTGAAATAAAAAAACAAATCAAGCAGAGTAAGACTGATATTCACCTATGTAGAAGGGAGCTGAAGTTATCCAAGCAACCTAAAATTAATTTCCTTTGGTTCCAGTGTTTAAGCTATTGAGCTATAAGTTTAATCTTGAAAACAATATATTACCCAGAGTTAAACTGCTGTTCTAGATACCAGTATATCAGTGTAATTAACAAAAAACTTTGTAAATCCCAATAAAAAGAGAAACATACATTTTCTAGTTTTCTCAAAACATTTCCTAGAATTTTAGCAAAAAGCAGTTAAAGATACAGATGAAATTGTGGAATTCAATTTCAACTAATATCTTCATAAGGCAGTAGAAGCTGTCTTTTAGACTCTTAAAATACTCAAAAATTTTATCATGCATGAAAAATACAGTCTACTCATCAAAATGGCAGGTCTCTATATTCTCTACATACATTAAGAGTTACATGAAGCCATTGTAAGACATGTGAGAATAATTCGAGGACAAAATTCTGCAGGAGAGAAAAACGAATAATCATCTTCAATTATGTGAATGTTTACAATTTTCTCTCAGGATGCTTTAATTATTTGGCTGTCTGCAGGCAGGAAGTTAGGCCACATGAATTTGGAAACTTCACCTTTTTTTTTTTTTTTAAGATCTGTGGCCCCCCATTAGAAAGGTGTAGGTTTACAGAACAATCATGCGTAAAATACAGGATTCCCACATACTATCCCAGCAACTTGCATTAGAGTGAAACATGTTACAATTGGTGATAGCACATTTTTATATTTCTACTATTTATTAATTAAATTCCATGGTTAACCTTAGGGTTTACTGTTTGCACAGTGTAGATCCATGGATCTTTTTATATTTATTCTTATTCTGTTACAATATCTACAACCTAAAATTTCCCCTTTTAATCATTATCAGATATATTGCAGTGTTAATTGTATTCATATCACCACCACCCATTTATCAAAAATCACTCCAAATAGGAACCATGTATATTTTAAGGCTTAACTTCCCATTTCCTATCCTGACCTCATCTCCTGGTAATCTATATTCTAGATTCTAACTCTGACTTTGTTTATTCTAATCGTTTGAAAACAATGAGATCATATGGTATTTTTCCTTTTGTACCTAACTTATTTTACTCAACATGTTTTCCAAGTTCATCCATGTTGTCATATGTATCAAGACTACATTCTTTTTTATGGCTGAATAATATTCCATTGTATGTATAGACCAAATTTTATTCATTCATTCTTTCGTTGATGGATACTTGGGTTGCTTCCATCTTTTGGCAATTGTGAATAATGTCGCTACGAACATTGGTGAGAAAATAACTCTTTGAATTCCTGTTTTCTTTCCTATACCTAGTAGTGGGATTATCAGATCATATGGTAATTCTACACTTAGGATTCTGAGGAACTGCCAAACTGTTTCCCACAGCGGCTACAGCATTTTACAACTGCCACCAGCAATGAAGAGTGTTCTTATTTCTCCACATGCTAATACCTGTTATTCTACATTTGTTATTTTTTGTCAACAGCCATTCTGATGGGTATGTAATGGTACCCCATTGTAGTTCTGATATCCAATTTCCTAACAGCTAACGAAGTGGGGCATCTTTTCATGTGTTTTCTGGACATATGTAGATCTTCACTGGAGAAACATCTATTGAAATCTTTGCTGTTATGTGGAAGGATTTATTTATATACACTGGATATTAAATACTTTATCAGATATGTGGTTTTCAAATATTTTCTCCCATTGTACAGTTTGTCTTTTTACTTTATTTTTGAAACCCCACTCCCGTCACTCCACTCCTCCCCCCATAACAACCACCTCCTCAGTCATCATGAGGCATTCATTACATTTGGTGAATACATCTCTGAGCACTGCTGCACCTCATGGTCAATGGTTCACATCATAGCCCACACTCTCCCACAGTCCAGCCAGTGGGCCATGAGAGGACATATAATGTCTGGTAACTGTCCCTGCAGCACCACCCAGGACAACTCCAAGTCCCGAAAACGCCCCCACATCACATCTCTTCCTCCCACTCCCTATCCCCAGCAGCCACCATGGCCACTTTCTCCACACCAATGCCACATTTTCTTCCATTACTAATCACAACAGTTCATGAATAGAATATCAGTAAGTCCACTCGAATCCATACTCTATTCCTCCATCCTGTGGACCTTAGAATGATTGTGTCCACTCCACATCTGTATCAAGAGGGGGCTCAGATTCCACATGGATGCTGGATGTAATTCTCCTGCTTTCAGTTGTAGGCACTCTTGGCTCCCTAGTGCTCGTGCTTTGGGTGTAAAATCATAAACTACTGCTTAACACAGGTCTTAAAGATGCTCCCTTACATTTTCTTTTAGTTTGATAGTCCTAGCTCTTATATTAAGGACTTTGACCCATTTTGAGTTGACTTTTGTATAGGGTATGAGGGAGGGAGCTTCCCTTTTTTTGTTTTTGCAAATGAAGATCCAGTTTTCACAGTACCATTTGTTGAGACTATTCTTTCCCAAATGAGTATTCTTTGCTACCGTGTCAAAAATCAGTTGGCCATAAATAAGAGGGTTGATTATTGAGCTCTCAATTCTATTCCATTTGTCTATGTCATTCCTTGTGCCAGTACCATCATATGGCCAACCCTGAAGAATGATCCACGTTCAATCAAGAAGAATTTGTATTGTTTCCTTTGGTTACAGTACTCTATTATGTCTAGATGGTTTAGTGTATTACTCAAGCCCTATACTTCCTAATTGATCTTCTGAGATGTCCTATTCATTATCGAGAGTGGTATGCTAAAGATTCCTTACTATTAATGTAGCACCATCTATTTCGCCCTTCAAATCTGTCAATATTTGCTTCATGTATTGACAGATGCAATATGAGCTTTACTGTTGGGTGCCTATATATAATTGTTACATATTCCTGTTGACTTGTCCCCTTTATTAGTATATAATGACCATCTTTGTCCCTCATAACTGTTTTTGATTTTAAACAGGACTTTCTTCTACCATTTGACTATTTAGCCTTTTTAAGCCCTATGGTTTTGTCTCTTACTTACGTTAAAGACTACCTTTATATTTATTTGCTTTTTTTGTGTTGTTACCACATTGTGTGCCTTCTCATTTCTATCTGAATATATTTTTCATCAATTTTCCTTGTGGTTATCATGGGGTTAAAATTTAATATCCTAAATATGTAACAATCATATTTGGTTTGATACCAACTTAACTCCAATAGCATACAAATACACATTTCCTATACCCGTCTCCTCACCAATTTTTTTATCCTTTTTATCACTTTTAATTTTGTATATTGTATGTTCAAAAACCTAGATTTATCATTGCTTTTTATGCATTTGCATTTTAGCACCTGTAGGAAATAAGAAGTAGAGTTACATACTAAACAATACAATAACACTGGCATTTTAATTACCAAAATTGTTACCTTTACCACAGATCTTTCTTTCTTTATGTTGCTTTGACAGTGTCTAGTCTTTTTAGTGGTGATGTACTTCCTCAACTTTTGTTTATCTGAGAATGTCTTAACCTCTCCCACAATTTTGGAAGAGTCTGACAGGATATAAAATTCTTGGCTGGCAGTTGTAGTCCTTTAGGACTTTTAAGTATTTCAACCCACTGCCAAGTTCTTGCCCCCTGTGGATTCTGATGAGAAAACGGCACTCAGTCTTATTGGGACTCCTTTGTACATAACACATTAGCTTTTCTCTTACAGCTTTCAGAACTTTCTCCTTGTCCTTTGCATATGGTCATGTAATCAATATGATAGGGTGTACTTTTCTTCATGTTTATTCTATTTAGTGTTCTCTGAGCTTCTTGGATGTGCATATTCATTGATTTTGTTAAAATATGGGCTGTTCTTTGTCATTATTTCGTTGACTGTTTTGCCCCTGTAGCAGTTAAATATTATTTATGAATTCCAAAAACAGCTATTGGATTATGTTTGTAAACTGGTCTGTTCCACTGGGCATATTAGATTGTATTAACTTCACAGGTTTCACTTTTATTTGATTAAATTATGATTAAGGCTTTGATTGGGCCATGTCAGTACACATTGACTCCCTGCCCCCTAGTTGGGTGGGGACTTACAAAGAAAACAACAAGGCAGAGGAGAGAGTTGTGAGTTTTTGATGCTGGATCCCTGGGAAGTAAACACACAGTGAAGCATATAAGTAAGGAAGGCTATTAGGCACGGGAGAGCCTCCCGGAAGAGAAAGGAGACATTCACCTGATAGTTTACAGCTGGACTTGTGGAGAGGGCAGAGCAGCTGAGTCTGGAGAGAAACAAGTCCAGGAAGAGAGATGAGCCTCACGCTAACCTACAGGTAAGACAGGAAGGAGCTGGGACCATGGAGCCTTAAAAGGAAGAGGAAGGCTGAACCCCCACAGAGACCAGCAGCTATCTTCCTCCAAGACATGGCAACAAACTTTGGTGAGGGAAGTTGACTTACGTTTTACGGCCTTGTGACTATAAGCTTCTACCCCAAACAAATACCATTTATAAATACCAACAGATTTCTGGTATTTTGCATCAGGCACACCTTTTAGCTGACTAATACAGTTCCTTTCTCTCTTTTGTCCCCTTCTGGAATTCTTACAATATGTATATTGGTGTGCCTGATGTCTCATAACTGTCTTGTTACTTTTGCTTTTAATATTTCATTTTTCTTTCTGGTCCTCAGACTGACTCATTTCAAGTGTCTTGTCTCAAGTTCACAGATTCTTTCTTCTGTCAGTTATTTCATTTCAGTTATTGTAGTCTTTACAATTTCAGGAGCTCTGTTTAGTTCCTTTTTACAATTTCTCTTTACTCACTCTCATGTTATTCATTCATTGTTTTCCTGATATTCTTTAGTTCCTTCTCTGTACTTTCCTTCATTTGTTAGGCATGTTCATGTTCTCATTTTCTTCACTGGTATTTTCTGTATTTTTACCCTCTTTCTTTCAATGGGCCATCATTTCCTGTTTGTCTTAAACTCTTTTTTTGCATACTATACATTTTAGTATTTTAGAATCTTAACTTTGAGATTTACTCACTACAATGTCTGTTTCTTGGTTTTGTAACCAACTTGTGATAAGACAGATTTTCTTGAGCTTCAAACTTCATATCAGGAAGGTCTACCCAAGGTGAAGGCAGTGTGCAAGTTTCCCTGTCTTTCATGGACTCTGTCTTATCCTGGGCTTTCCTTTATTAGCTGTTTTGCAGTTCCTCTGTTTTCAGACATTTGGTTGTCCCTTCTGTCTTCAAAGAGCAGATCTTTCCCTCTCCTGGGTATTTGAAGTTGGCAGGCCTCTGTCCCAGACTATGTGCCTCTACAATTTTTTATGCACTTTTTGTTGTCTCAAGCTACTTTGCCTGGAGGGTATATTCTGGAAGAAGAGTCACCCCAGAGGGAACTTTCCCAAGTCAGTCTTTCACAGGAAAAACAGGGCCAGGGACTCTTTACGAAGAGGGCGCAGACCAGCTCCAAAGTGTCCTGTGGAGGGAATCAGGAATGGTGTCCCAATCTTCTGACCGCTCCCCAAATCTGAGCTTTCCTAACTTGCCCATGAAATGCAGCCCATCAAGCTAATTGTCCCCCACAGCCCTAAGGAAGTGCTGCCTCCACTGCTTCCAGCCCTGTCCAGGTTGGGTTGAAACAATGACTACTGACATGTTAGTCCTGGATAGAGTTGAAATAAAAGCTGCCTTCAGAGTCGGGACCCAGCAATCTGAATTTGCTAATCAAAAGCTATAATTAGTAATCAACCGTGCCCACTCTTATTCTTAGGGAAGAAAATTTTTGTGGCTCTTTCTGTCAGCAGCAGCTGGTTAGAGAACGAATGAGGTGGCCTACTGTGAGGGCAGGGAATCGGTGCGGGTAGCTGCTGCACAGAGATAACAATTTACAGTTCTTTACCGTAATATATCAGCCTCTTCCTCCTGCTCTTCCCTGGATGCTGTACAATGTTCTTCCACACTCTGGAATTTCAAAATAGTTGTTCATGCCTAATAGTTTTTTTGATGGAAGGACTGAGTCCTGGAGCTCCCTATTCTACCATCTTCCCCAGAAATCTCTTGATTCTTTCTGAAAATAGTTATTGTAACATTAATGTCCTTGTCTGTTCATTTCATTATCTCTGTCTATTCTGGATCTGTTTCTATTGACTGTTTTTTCTCCTGGTTATGAGTCACATTTTCTTGACTTTTGTCTATTAACTTTTATTAGATATTAGATATTGTAATTATTATGTTTTTGAGTGTCTCAGTTTTGTTGTCATTCGTTAAAGACTTGTGATTTATTCTGGCAACCATTTAAGTTCATGTAAATCAGCTTGATCTCGTCAAGATAATTAGCTAACTTTGCAAGGGTATGTCCAGAGCAGCCTTTCACTTTCAGAATAGTAAAGATCTAATGCTAAAATTTAGCTTTCTGTGGTCTCCCAAAATTCTACGCTCTATCTCCTTAATTTAGTGAGACTGCTTACTAAATTTGGGTTCTCCTCCCATTTGTCTGTAGTCAAGAAATTGCTCCTAGACAGAAAGCTGAGCTCACAACCTTCATTTCCTTTCTCTCAGTTACGAGTCTGAGCTACTCATTTTCCAATATCTTTAAAGTTGTTTTTCATATATTTGGCTAGTTTCTAGTTGCTTATCCTCATTTCTCCTTCATTGCCTACTGTTTTAATTAAATGTTTCAACTGAACATTGTAGCCTTATGGCTCCTTAAAGTCTACATGCAGAGAGCTAAGCAAAGCTGAAATAAAATTGGGAGTACTGCTATCATGATTTATAATAAAACAAGACTAATGAGGAATTACAATATTATAAATGGATTACTCACCTCTGACCACCACTAAGTTCGGTTAGATTTTCTTTCCAGGTATTTCCTAAAGCAACTTTGAACTCTAAACCATCCAGAACAGTTTGTCCCTCTGGTGGTGCAAGCATAGCATTAGCACCAGGTAAAAGAGTAGAAAAAATAGATCCAAAGTCCTTGTTCACCTGGATAAAAGATATGAAACATTTCAATGTTTTCCATGGGTCAAATGTTGATAGGTGTACATCAACTTAACAGGTGAATTTCATTGTTCAATTCTCTAAATCTGGATTTGGTAAGCTATGACCCATAGAACAAATTAGGCTATGCCCGTTCATTTAGGTATTAGTATCTATGGCTGTTAGTGCTACAGCAGCAGAGTAGTTGCAACAAAGTCCATATGGGTTGCAAAGCCAGAAATATTTACTGTCAGATACTTTACAGAAATAATCTGTCAAGCCCTGCTCTAAATTTCAGTGGGGACCAGATGCTATACCTCTAAGTCTACTAAAACTTTTGGTACTTTTCTAGGCCATATTGCAAGAATCTTCAGACACAGCATTTGTAGTATATAGGAGGCTGAATTTTTAGTCGAAGAAGAAAAACGAAAATCTTCTCTGGGCATAAAATGTTCTTATAAAGCTTTTTTTTCCCCTCTTGTTGACTATTAAGATAAGATATGCCTATGGTTGTCAGCTAACCTTAAAAGGCCTAAGAAGATAAGGGTGAGATTCAGGAGAAAGAGGCATGAAATCAGAGGTTTAGGCCACCTCTGTTCAAGGTGTTAAGAGTATTTTACTATATGTCTCCTCTCATAGTCAAAGAAATTAAGATCTCAAGGGCCAGGAAGAGGATCTGATCCCAAGAAAAAAAGGCTGAGGAAGTTGTTTGGCCTGCCACAATAGACCAGAATTTAGCTTGACAAAATAGAGGACTAACAAAGAGATTTAGGGCCAAAATCCTACCTTTGGAATAGGGCAATTTTTGTGTATATACACCATATCAATGATTTGGAAATTTGGTTATCTGTCCTCAAAAACACAAGTAACAATCTTAAAGACATTTCAGCAGACTAACCTAGGAATATGTGTACTAACTTAAGAATATGTGTGTGTATGTGTGTATATACCATACACACAAACATGGTGAGTATATACACACATACCTACATACATAAACACACATATACAAAAGAAAATTTAATAGCCAAATTTTCTAGGAAAATCTCCAAATCCAAGTGCAGGTATACAAAATTCAAGTGCAAATAGACTTTTTACTGGCATTTTCAGTAAAAAGGAAATCACCTAGAAACAACAATGCTCCTGAATATAGATTTACTCAAGACCTTACATTTTAAGTGCAGCTGCAGCCCGTTAAGTAATAGTCTATTGCCTACACAGAGCAGATTCTAATGTATTGGTAATAGATTTCCAGAGTTAAATTATTTAAGACTCATCACGAAATGAGAGGACCATTATCTTTTTCAGAATGATGGAAATTAGCACAGTATTTATAACCACTTTAGGTTTTTTGGGTTTTCTTTTTTTAAATTTTTGTGGCAGAATGGAGAGGTGGGCAGCACGGTACTAAGACAATGGAATGCTACCAAACCTTTAACACAACAATGGACCTTATGTGGAAATTCTCCCAAATGGGAAAAGAGAAATTTCTCAGTTGATGATCAGAGAATTTAGCTCTGCCCTATATAGGACATCAATTACTTTCAATGATATAAAAGTGAAATACAACAGAATTTTGCAAATCCAATGGAGCCAGAAGAAAACAAACAAAAACCAAATAAAAACATAATAGGGAAGTGATGTGACTCAAGCAATTGGGCTCTCACCTACGACATGGGAGGTCCCAGGTTTGGTTCCTGGTACATCCTGGAGAAGACAAGCAGGACAGTGAGCTGGCACGATGGGCGGCCACAAGCTGATGCAACAGGATGATGCCACAAGGAGACATGAAGAGGAAAGACAATGAGAGACACAACAAAGCAGGGATCTGAGGTGCCTCAGGCAACTGAGCGCCTCTTTCTCACATGGGACATGCGAGGATCCAGGTTTGGTTCCTGGTGCCTCCTAAAAAGAAGACAAGCAGACAGAAAACACACAGCAAATGGGAACAGAGCAGACAGCGAGCACAGAACAATGAGGGGGAGGGGGAATAAATAAAATAAATCTTAAAAAAAAAATAAACAAAACATAACAGTGTCTAAAATGCTCTGGCTTTGTGAATTAGTATGCTTTAAGCCAGAAATAATTACATAATGTTGATAATAGTCCCTACTTCTTAAGTTATTGTGAGAAATAAATGAGAAAGTCAACATAAATGAAAACAGTGCATGATACCTAATAAGCACTCAATAAATGTTACTGGCTTTGGAAAAACTCTGGAAACTGAGTATGAGCAGGATTAGATTACAGAATAGATTCTGAACTTGTACTAATTCAGGAATCATGGGATGAGCGGGGAGCAGAACACCCTAAGATGCAGTGTTAAATCTACTTATGGTATAAAAATAATAGGATGTTTTTTAATGCATTTTTAAAGACATACAAATACTAGAGTTGAATGTATTTTAAAAAGATAGACACGCAAAACTTAGAATCAATCCAAATGTCCATCAACAGACGAGTGGATCAATAAAATGTGGTATATACACACAATGGAATACTACTCGGCTGTAAGAACAAATACACTACAATCACACGTGATAACATGGATGAACCTTGAGAATCTTATGTTGAGTGAAGCAACCCAGGCATTGAAGGACAAATACTACATGACCTCAATGATATGAAATAAGCAAACTGCCTCAGAGAGCTAGAGTCTGGAAAAGAGGCTTACAGGAAATCGGGGGGTGGAGGAAGGATGTGAGTTAACGTCTGCAGGGGTGGAATCTGTGATGAGCTGGCGGTAAGTATGAGCACAAAGAAGGGACAAAATGGGGGCAAGGGGTTGCCTTCGGGTGGGGCTTTGTGGGTTTGAGGGGGGCTGGGGATGGGCAGAGGGGTAATATTGTCCAAAAATTGGGGGGAGGAAGGGGCAACATACGAACATGGGAGAGGGTCAGGTGTTCGTTGAGAACAAAATGTTGAGAAAATCGTATCAAAGTATAAGTAGGAGGGTTACCTGTTTAGGATGCTCAGGGGGTATGGTCTGATGCGGGACGGACTCCGGGGGAATAGCTGAAGGCTCATTTTGCCAAGGTGGGTTGTACCATTGGGAAGAGACCCAAGAAGTGAGAGTTGGGGTGGACCCACATCCTGGGGAGGACTAATGCCATCAAATAGAGAGAACTGTATCTCTCGTGAGAAAGAATGGCTCCCAGGGCAGTAGGGCAGTTGAGAAAGTCAGGCCCTGAATACTGCTGCAAGTATCTCTGGACATGGCTTCTTGGGAAATGGAGATTGGCTGGCGTTGTGGGCCCCAAGGGGAGGGGAAAATGGATGTGGAATGGATGGAACCAAGGTAAATATGGGGGCAAGAGAGGAGTTTTGTGAGAGTACACGAGGATGAATATAAAACATGTAATATTACACCAAAAACATATAGGGGACGACAGACTAATAATGTAAACCATAAGGCAAAACATAGGATAACTAAAAAATTTAGAAAACTGTACAACCTAAAGTATGGACCACATAGTAAGCACAGATGTCACCTTGTTTGAAAGCTATTGTTTCGGAATCTGTATCTCAGTTTCAGGAAATATGATATGAATAAGTTAAAAGATTATCGCTGTGGAAGGGAAAAGGTTTTTTGGTGGATCTGGGGAAGTACTGTATATTGTATATATGAATTTCGGTGATCTAAGACTCTTGTGAAGCTGACATTATGTTGGGATTCACTTTACAGGAAGTTTTGGATCACAGAGTGGTTCAACAATGGCAGCGGAAGAATACTGATATAGGATGTTATTGACAGGATATATATGGTTGACAGGGAGTTATACAGGGCATATGCCCAGGGTATATACTAATGTCTAGATATACTCATAGTGGAAACAATTAAAAACAACAGCTGGGGGGGTACTGGGCTCCTGGCCGGGGGGTCACTGTCGCGGACCCTGGGGGAGCAGCGGCAGTCCCCCAGGTGCAACAGCAAGAACCAGGAAGGAAGGAGGGCCCAACAGTGGGCTCCTGATACTAATGGCTATGCTTTTGAGCCTATACACCTGCAATAAGAACAAGGCCTAGAGTAGCACTGTGCCTGGGAGTTTCCTCCTGACAGCCTTCATGTTACTCAAATGTGGCCACTCTCACAGCCAAACTCAGCATGTAGATGCAGTGCATTCCCCCCAGCGTGGGACATGACACCCAGGGATGAGCCTCCCTGGCACCAAGGGATCACTACCACATACCAGCTGAAGATGCAACTAGAAAATGACCTTGAATTAAAGGTTCAATATGGATCAGCAGAATATCCCTGTCTACATATAATAACATGACTTCAAAATGCTGTTTGACCTAATGTAAGGGGGAAATGGAAAGGAGAAATGAGATTGTAAGGCTGTGAGTCTCTAAAAAAGAGTCTGGAGGTAGTCAGAAGGAATGCCCTTATGCACAACTGAGCAGAGTCTAAGAGACAGATAAAGTGGATATAACCCCAGGTGTTGGTTCTTTTGAGGGATAAAGAGACCCACGGGTTCTATGATCATGGCAGATGGGGTTCACAGCCATGGCAGATGGCCCTTCTTTGGACCTGGTGTTTCTGCGTGATGGAATTGGACTCAGAGGGGATCTCTTTTCACAAGACTTGCATGCTACTTTATTGGAATTGTAGTCGGTGCTGGGGTTTAAGATATAGTTAGGGGATTTGAATCTCTGGACTGATAATATGACACCCAGGCCCAGAGCCTCAACAGACTTCAGCTCCTACACTTTGATTTATTGGACTTACCCCACTCAGCTAACATGGAGTTGAAGAAGGTCAACCACCACACCATGGAGCCTAGAGTATCTACAACTGAAAGCAGGAGGAGTGCATCCAGTATCCATGTGGAATCTAAGCCCCCACTTGACATAGATGTGCAATGGACACAACCAATCCAATGTCCACAGAGAAAATGTGGAATGGGTGTGAGAAGGGTAGTCATGGTGGCTGCTGGGTTTGGGGAATGGGAGGAAGAGATGAGATGTGGAGGCGTTTTCGGGACGTGGAGTTGTCCTGGGTGGTGCTTCACGGACAATTACGGGACGTTGTAGATCCCCCCAGGGCCCATTGGACAGAATGGGGGAGAGTGTGGTCTATGATGTGGACCATTGACTATGGGGTGCAGTGATGCTCAGAGATGTACTTACCAGGTGCAATGGACGTGTCACGATGATGGGAGAGAGTGTTGCTGTGGGGGGAGTGGGGGGTGGGGACGGTGGGGTTGAATGGGACCTCATATTTTTTTAATGTAATTTTTTAAAATAAATAAATAATTAAAAAAAAAAAAAGATAGACAAATACTACCAGGTACAGGGAAATGGGATACTGAAAATAAATCTTAGACCATGAAAAACAAGGCAACTAAAAAGAATGAAGGTACTGCCATTACTGAAAATAAAGGTCTTACAGAATTAAGAAAAAAGAGACAAAGTACTCAGTTGAGTCCCTCATAAAAGTACCAAACAGTAGAGTAACTAGGTTTGGAATCTTTTGAGTCATTCTTTTGCTATGGTAGCTATAACAAAATTTCCACATGAGAGGCTAAGGAATTATTCTAAAGGATTTAGAAATATGCAGCCAGTAAGGTAGAAATGATATCAAAGAACCTCAGAATCTTGCCAAAGTTGCCAAAAAAACAGAATAAATATGGTAACAGATTTTGCTGAAAAAGAGTCCTGTAAAAGGTAATATTAACCTTTCTTGTTTATTGCCCAATTCTTAAAGAGATAAAAAGGTCACAGTTTAACTGTCCACAAAAAGCAATTTTAACTTTTGTTCTAAGGTAACAAAAAAGAAATCCATTTCTTCTACCTTTTGGGTATCTGATCTTAAGACAGGCTACTTCACCTTTCTAAGATTTGGTTTCCTCATCAATAAAATGGGGATAATAACTATCACTGTCAGGGAATTATTTTAAGAAAATTCCTATAAAATAACAAAGTAACAGCTTAATAAACGTAAGGTAATATTATTAATCTAGCAAGTGCAAAATGCTTTGCAGAATGCCACAATATTTAATGAACTCTGAAGTGCAATTAATAATTTGTATAAGGAATACACCAATCTTTCTATAGAAATCTTCTTAGAACCAATATTTTGCCTCCATGAGTCTCAGGAAGACAAAAGCAATTTTCCAACAATTAGAGCCTCCCCAATGTGAAACTTTGATTGCTTCTAGTGTCAAGCATAGACTGAATGGGGTGTGGCAAATATTGGATAGTATCTAAGGTTTCTTCCAAATATGAGTCTACGATCGGACAGAATAAGGACAAATGGTAAACAAAGTAAGAATAAAAAATGGAGAAAACTAGAAAGTTATGAATTTAATATTACTTGGGAACTGGAGAAGTAGACTAAGAATATGATGGAGTGGTACAAAACTTATCTTTACAAAACAGATCTGTTAATTGTTAACTCCAAAAGGACAAAATCCATCTAAAAGTCTATGAGGGTATAAGCACATACCTCATTCAGACACAAATTAGCCATTTCAAATTTCTCTCTCATTGACAATATTCTTTATCCTTGCTTCATACAGAAAACATGGTAATATTTTGGAGTTCAAATACCTTTTGCCAAGCAATATTTAGGGCTTGGTTTTTCTTCTGGTCAAGGTCTTCTATAGTTGCAAGGATTTTGGATTTGTCATTTTCAACAATTCTCTTCTTCTTCATCAAGTCATTATACTAGTAAGATAAAACATACTTAAATTGAGAAAACAAAATTTTCACTACATTCTATAATTTAGTCAGAAATAAAGAGGCTTCATTAGTTTTACATGGTATAATACATATCCTCCTAATTATCCAAAAGAAGAAAGCAAATATATCATCCATGCAATAAAATTCATCATTACTACAATTGAGAATTTATTAAGACAAGCCTTTGAAATATTTGACTCCACTAATACTCCTTTAGCTTCCTAGGCATCCAGGGCAAAAGGAAAATGCATCATGTAAACCCAAATACAAGTTGCCCTGCCTGCTCTCTTAAGGTCATTCTTAGCAGTGACCTATGAATAAAATTTCAATTCTTCACCAGGATAAGGTCCTACATAATTTGGTCCTTATTTATCTCTCTGATTTCATCTTATTAGACTCCTCCCAGGTTCTAGCATTATGCTCTTTTCTCAGTTCCTTGAACCTAATAAGCCCATTGTTACTTCATGGTCATCTGTACTTTTCTCTCTTCTCAAATGCTCTTCCTTTATATATGACATAAATGGTGCCTCATCACACAAGTCTAGGTTCAGACATCACCCCTTCAGAAGGACCTTCTCTATTCAATGTGGAAATTTACAGAAAAAAAATTGAGGGTGACCAGAGAGATAATTATAGCATGAATAGCAGTGAAGCCTCCTAAAAATCCTCATAACCCATTTCTCCTCCAAGTTTCCCATTTAATATTCTCTCTTAAGAGCTCCAACCAGACCTGCTCTCTTCCTTGCCATCCCTCTTTTACGGCCAACCTTCCCAAATTTCTTCATTTTTTTTCCCTCTCTCATACATTGTAATTCCTGAAGTTTATTATATGGACAGACATAAATCACAAGATTAACAAAAAAACAAAACAAAATGGTACCTGATGTTCAACAATATATTCATTCTCTCCGGTAAGAAGGCTTACCAGAGATCTTACCAATAAGTTGGTAAATTATTTTAAAAAAATATTAGACTCCATTATCATTACTAATAAGAATAAACAAGTAAAAGCAAACAAGTTTCATGATGTTATGTGGCTCAAATTAAACCAAAGATTTTCTTCCACACATATGATACATATATATATTGCAAAATTTAATGTAGAAATGAAAACCAGAGAGGACACAATATCTACATTATCAGCTTTTCTGGGATATTATATAACATATATTCTTTGTAGATATTAATGCCAACAACAGTTTAAAAAAGCCCATTACAACAAAATTTCTTAGAAGTCACTGAATTCCTAAGTTTTGCAGATCTCTCATTAACACTAATACGAAAATACAAACAATGCTGCAGCATTAAAGAAGGTAAGGCTATAAGGTAAAATTACTGAGAATGCAATATCCTATGGACCTTTAAAGGTAGGAATTACTTTACTTTCTGTGTTTTTCTAATGGCACGGACTCCCAAATTCATCACATAGATAACACTGAAATTTCCTTCCCATACTATAAGAGTTTTACCACTATAGGGGAGATGGATATTAATGAGCAATTGAGAGCATTACAAGTGAGACAACATTGCTGGTTTTATAGATTAATAAAGCAATAGTTACTCATATAACACTTTTAGACATTTTATATATATAGTTCCAATATATACTAGAGTCAAAAGAGAGACAGGAGTTATAGAGTGGTTAAGAGGCAAACAGGAGTATAACCAGTATTTCTCAAGGCCTTTTAGGTCCAAGTGAAGGAAAACAGCAGAAATGTGAGGAGTTAACAAGTCAAAAAGTACCCTTGTTTTTATTTATAGTAAGGCTAAGACAAGAATAGAATACGTTCATGGAAAAGGGCAAAACCAGTGGAAAAATCATTCAAGGTACAACAGAATATTCAAACAATTGATAGTGAAAAAACAAAAACAAAAACAGAAAGAAAAGCAGGTGCCAAGGACATCAAGGAAAATTTTGACTCTATTAGTTGTCTCATGAGTTACGTACATGTCACTCATGTTCTAAAGATGCCACTCTTAACAGCCCTGCTCTTTTCCAGAAAGTTGACTTACCCGCTCTTCGGCTTCTGTCAGTACATTCATGGCTCTCATATTGACATTCCTTCCCAGTTTCTCCTTCATTTCTTGCAACTTCTGAAGTCTCTGACCAGCTTCTTTTGGGTTGTTAGTTTTGAAATCATAGGCACTATTGAGTTGGCCAAAGAGGTGTTTCTCTGCATTGATCCAATCATAATCTTTCAACATTTTGGATACCTAAAAACATAATAGCAGGATCTAGGACTGCTTAAAAGCTTACATTTAAAGGCTAGATTGTTAAATATTTACTAATTTAAATCAAATACTTGGGGGAAAACCCACTTTCAGAAGGTGACATTCTTGATAATGTTTTTTGTTTGTTTAATCTTATATTTTTAGGATGCTAATTAATGATCCTGGGCATTAAATAATGTACCAAAGTGGCACATACCAATAAGAAAACATGGTAGACGAATTATCAAGACCACATAGGTGTCACCTCTCAACAATGGATTTTTGCTAAAGCATGTGTTCTTTGTAAAATGTTTAAGATAAGGCACTATAATACAGGAAAGAAGACATTTTTTAAGAATGACCCAAAGACAGTGAGATAACCTCAAAAAGATTACTTGGCAAACATCAGATTTCAGATGAAACTATACATTCAGGAGCCAAAAGTCCTTTTTTTCCCCCTGAAGTTGCCTGTGCGCGCATATATATATATATATATATATATATATATATATATATATATATTTTATTTAATTTAAGGTAAAAAGCCTATGTTGCTATTAACATACTAGCAATTTTATGAATGTATTCATTCTATGAATATTTGGCGATAAAAAAGTCATTTCTCTAAGAGACCATTAAGGATTTGTTACATACATATTAAAGATGGGAACAATTACCTGAAACATAATTTAAAACATTTGTGCCAAATTTTCTGAAAAGATGCACTGCTAAGAAACAGATAAGACAGCAGAAGCCATTTCTACACTCCAAATTATATTAGGCAGTAGTTCTGCAATTTTTACCAAGTTCTTTGTCGAACAATAGTTTGCTGGGATATTTTGAGAACTAAAAAAAAAAAAAAAAAAAAAGACTCTTAATATTAAAAGTGAAAATGAACAATGCAAACGTGCCTTTGCAGCAGCATCCTCAGCTTCCCGTTTATGTTTGCTGATATTGTGGTCTAATTCCTTAATTTTAAGCTGAGAGTCATTGTTGTGCTCCTTATGTTTTGCCACTTCTGCATATTTTGCTTTAATTACGCTGTCCTGGGCTGTTATTACTTCTTTTTGCTTGGTCACCTCTTCTTGAGCTTTATTTACTGACTCCTGAAATAAATTACCAGAAGACAATGTAAAGTAGGGTAAACACGTAGATTTTTTTTTTTTTAAGATTTATTTTTAATTTTTATTTCTCTCCCCTTCTCCCCTCTCCCAGTTGTCTGCTCTGTGTCCATTCACTGTGTCTTCTTCTGTGTCCGCCTGTATTCTTGTCAGCAGCACCCAGAATCTGTGTCTCTTTTTGTTGCATCATCTTGCTGCATCACCTCTCCATGTATGTGGTGCCTGGGCAGGCTGCACTTTTTTCACGCAGGGCGGCTCTCCTTATGGAGTGCACTCCTTGCACATGGGGCTCCCCTACGTGGGGGACACCCCTGAGTGGCACTGTACTCCTTGTACGCATCGGCACTGCACAGGGGCCAGTTCACCACACGGGTCAGGAGGCCCTGGGTCTGAACCTTGGATCTCCCATGTGGTAGGTGGATGCCCTATCTGTTGGGCCAAATCCGCTTCCAACATGTAGATGTTTTTAGTCTACTAAAAGATACCCTGGCAGACTTCCGGGCAAGATGGCAATGTGATTATAAGCAGATGGTTACCTAACCCTCTATACTTTATACCCTCATTAAAATGACTAAGGAAATAAAAAATAGGAGAAAATTTATGTTACCACTAAAAAAAGGAATGGGGTGCAGAGTCCATACTGGAAACAACAGAATTTTTGCTGGATACAGTATATAGGACCAACTGGAGAGAGGGGGGCAGGTGATGGGAGCATCCTGGAAATTGACTTGGGCATTTCCAGGTAGTTAACAAGCAAGTATTCTGTCAGATCCAATGACATTAAGCTAGGAAGGGCAAGGACCAGAGATAGAGGTAAGGTTAGGTTGGGTTTTGCTTTCTTTTATGTCTGTTGATATAAAGCATTTGAATTGTACCAGTGCCAACAATGGGAGGTTGCAAGGCTTGGTTCGAGCACAGGGGCCAAAACAGAGAAATAGAAGCAGAAGAGAACCTTTTTTAAAAGGAATATATTTGTGACACAAAATATTCCTGTTGTGACTTTTACTACCACCTTGCCTCCCAAGACTGAGACTATGTACCCTCCAAAATGATAATTATAGCTGGGATTTAGACTACCACCATCTTCCCCAAAACTCCTTTGCTTTATCCTAGATCTTAAAGTCATTCTGGTAAGGACAGGGTCAAGAACCTATGCAAATCTCTAAAAAGAAAAGAAAAAAAAAAAAAAAAATCAACCTAGCTCAACTTATATTCAGGTTAGGGAAAAATGAAGAAATAGAACCACCTTTAAAGACTGTGAGGAAGCCTAGGTCTCTATAAGTGATTAGAAGCACCAGTAAAATTTTAGGAATATTTTTGGCAGGCTCATTAGAAAACAAGAAAACTTCAAGCAATAAAAAATACTTCACATTATGTTTAGGTTTCAAATATGCCAAAAGTGTTTTAATTCAAAATGTTTAATTTATGTCTTTTAGAGGTCTTTTGCAGAAAGAAGATAAATCATGGAATTTATCTAAAAAATAATTTTACTCAAATACATTTGATCCTTTTTCAACCTTTAAGAACACAAAGGGATGTGAAAAATAATAAGTGACATTAACCAAAGGAAAAAATAACAGACTCATGTTTCATTAACTTACACTACAGCAGATGAAAACATGTTTATGATGAAGATTCTCTCATGGCTAGAGATTAAAGATTATATTTTAGATGTGACTGTCAATCTTTTTACAAAAGATAACATAGGCAACATGTCATCTATGATTGAGCTATAAAAAAGTTTTACTCTTGAATGCCTCAACCTAATTATTTAGTGGGCAGTTTCTCTTCTTAGTTCCCTTAGTGTGTCCTTATCTACTTCTCTCAACAAAGTGAAACAATTAAGGATGTAGGGCCTGAAAAAACAACCTTTAAATTCTAATTGATCCATTTTGTAGTTTTCCAATAGTAGAAATTATACACTAATAGGAAAATGTATGTTTTGATTTTATATTTACTTAGATCAAGGAAAGAGTGGCTTATTTTATTTTCATATTCCTCTTTAGAAACAGGATTTTTAAAATTCCACAACAGGATGTTCATGGAGCATAGTAAAATATATGGAGGAAACAGAATTGAGATTTTAAAAAAAATTATGAGGAAACTAAAAACACTTTTTAAAAAGCAAAATTAAAATTCACTTTAGAGGCAAAAAGAAACTGAACAGAAACTGAAGGAAACGTAATCAACAAAATAAATTTGAGATGCACTTGAATGTCATCTTTAAAAAATGATAGTTATTAATATAAATGGGAGTGGATAGGGATCAAGCAGTTGAGCACCTGCTTCCCACATGGGAGGTCCTGAGTTTGGTTACCAGTGGCCCCTAAAAAACAAACAAATAACAACAAATAAACAAACAAACAACAACTCAGGGGAGTCAATGTGGCTCAGTGCTTGAGCTCTGGTTTCCCACATACAAGGTCCTGGGTTCAATTCCCAGCCCCTAAAAAAAAAAAGGTAGTTAAAAATTGTGATTCTGCTATCAATATGATACTGTATTAAAAACAAAGTTGAATGTCCCCAAGAAAAGAATCAAGAAGCACTTTCCTGTGGACCTTGTGGACCACTGACCATGAGGTGCAGTGGTGCTCAGAGATGTATTCACCAAATGCAATGAATGTCTCATGATAATGGAGGAGGTTGTTGTTATGGGGGGAGGAGTGGGGTGAGGGCAATGGGGGGTATATATGGGGACCTCATATTTTTTTAATGTAATATTAAAAAAAATAAAGACAAAAAGCCAATGTGAAAGCATAAAAAAAGAAAAAAAGAAAAAAAAGTACTTTCCAAAGTACTGCATCCTAGAAAGATAAAAGAAATCATCTTAAGGGAAAAAAACAACAACACACAAATAGAAAATGTAGAACTAGATGACATAAGCAAGACAAAGCACTCTTTACTACAATGAAATAAATGCAAGGAACCCCCCATTAAAGATATATACATTTAGGTAACAAGAAAATCAATGATATATACTTATAAAAACTATCACAAAATGACAAAAAATTTAAAAAAAATAAAAAGCTTATTGCAGAAGCAAAGTAGAAATGAAAATATGAAACAATTCAAGTTCAAAAATGCAAAGGCACAAGAGAATATATAATATTCATAAGAACAATCTCTAATAAAGACAAACCATAAAATTAATTTGCAGGAAACAGAATGTCTTCATAATTATTGAAACTAAGGCTTAAGAAAATCTTGAGAAATCTTAGATGTCATTTTGTTCAATTCTTACTCAATGAAATTTCATGAATTAAGTTCACACTGAAGGAGTCATTCTGAGGAAACAATCAAGCCATTATTCTTTATTTCCACTTTACCTTCAGAGGTTAATAAACTTACTTGGATCCCTAACATGTAACCTAGATCTGCATATTTTCCTATTTCTCCTTTTCAACAGGATAAATGGCAACAAATGTCAGAGCATCAGTTATCAACCTATTGCCTCTCAGCCCCAAATCCACATTTCAATGCCCTGCTCTTAATATTGAAACATTTCTGCCTTACTAGCTGTACCAGTATTAAGCACTGCCAGTAAAGGGCACTGGAGGGACACTGTAGGAAGAAAACTTTACTGTCTCTGGGCACCCCTGTAAGGGGTTTTGAAGGATTTCTGAATGCTGGCACCTCCCCGTGGGCAGTTTCCACTGACACACAAGAAAGCTGTTTCCTAGCACGTGCCATCTGTGTGGCCCTTCCCTGTGGATGGCTTCCAATGGCACCCCAGCAAACGTCACCATAGCGGCCCTGCTGATGGGGTAGGGCTCTCTTTCAGGCATGTAAGTTCTTTTATTGGGTGCACTGCCTTAGTCCTAGGATAATGGCTGTTCCCTAGAGCTGCCAATTCTGTATTCTTTAGAGTGCTCCATTATTTCAAACTCCTATTACAGTTAATAGTGGTGTATATTTAACTTTCCCTTTTCAAATTACTGGGTCAAATTCTCTGTTTCCTAATTAGACTCAAATTAAAACAATTAGAAATACTATTTCAGGACTATTTCTCAATCAGTAATCACTATATACTTTCATAACAACAAAAGTTAAGAAACTGAGAGCACTAAGGTAAAAAAATTTCTACAAGTCATCATTTCATAAACAGATCAGCATTTACAATTTCTCCATTTTGATAAGCAAATCTTACTTTATTTTTGGCCACTTCAGCTGCCATTACTTCAATCTGACCTTCATAGGATTTGATAGCTTCACTTACAGCTTCAAGCTGTTGTTTATAGGATGCTTGCTCTCTCTTGAGCTCTTCCAGCTCCAGAGTGATAGCTTCAACTTCCTAGAAAAAAGTGTTTATTTATACAGATTTATTGACTAATCAAAAATAATACATAGATGCCAACAATATTACTCAGTTTCTCATGCAGATAAGACTCACAGCCTAGTTATCTCCTGACTACCAAAAGTACATGTTAAGCTGCTTCTCCAGAAGAGGGGAGGAGTTTATTTTAACATACTAAAAAAAGCGATGACTAATGTATGTACAGCTTTTATGAGCTCAATTCACTTTGTATAAATTATATCCTTTTATTCCAATAGGAAAAATATATATAAAATTATACATAATAGATGAGTTAGTAGAGGCAAAACTTAAAAAATTATTCAATGTGCAAAAGTTAAGTGTCTTTAATGATAAAATCATGAAATAAAAAAAAATGAAGATTTAAATCAAATTATATAGAACAGGGATAAAGAACATAGCCATTGGAAATAGAAAAATTACATCAGAAGATACAACAGAGCAGTACTTTGTAAATACAACATGCTTTGTCTTAATCCAATCTCCTATAACACCAATTCACATAAATATATACTAAATAAAAATATCAACTCACTGAATCTCTGATATGACTTTGCCCTATCGAATGACATACACTTTGGTCAACTCCTGAAGGCAGCATTTACCAAAATAAAGTGCGCTCTTTTCTTTAAAATCAGCAAGCCAATGAAACCCATGCTTATACTTATGTTATGCCACATTACAGGATTTTCATAGAAGAGTATATTTATTTATTTTGTAAGTTGCTTGATTTATTTCCTAAAAAAGTGCACCTTGCTTTTGGATTTAGTGATGAATACTCATGAATAAGGTATGAATAAACCAGATATGATCTACTACCTTCAGCTCTGTGTTGACTTTAAAAGATTAATTCTGTTTCACAAAGGTTATTATTACCTGTTGTTTCTCTTTCATTTTCTTGCTAGAGGCATCTGCCTTTGTTTTGGCACAATCCAGGTTTTTCTGAGCATCTTTCAGTTCTCTCTCTCTTTCAGCTTCTGCATTTTTCATTTTATTCTCTAATACTTCATATTTTTCTTCTGCTTTTTTCTGAATTTCTTTGGTGTTTTTTAAGGTTTTCTCACTTTCCTCTGCATAATAAAGTAGGCACATGTGGCTAAATGAGTTCCTTTCGCTATTAACAGTTGCAGACAATAATTTATAAATTCAACTTTTAATAGAAGAAGTAGCCTGGAAAGTTAGAGATTAGAGTTTTTTAAAAATTAACTTTTTCAACCTTATTCTAGAAATTGTATATTGAAACATAGATCCTGCCTAAGAGGAATTACCTAAAGCTCTAAAAAGAGGGAAGCGGACATGGCTCAACTGATAGAGCGTCCACCTACCATATGGAGGGTCCAGGGTTCGATCCCTAGGGCCTCCCAACCTGTGTGGTAAGCTGGCCCAGGTAATGCTGCGGCGTGCAAGGAGTGCTGTGTCATGCAGGGGCGTCTCCGTGTAGGGGTGCCCAATGCAAAAGGAGTGTGCCCTACAAGGAGAGCTGCCCCGTGTGAGAAAAGCACAGCCCACCCAGGAGTGGTGCCACACATAAAGGCGAGCTGATGCAGCAAGAAGACAACAAAAAAGAGAGGCAGCTTCCCAATGTCACTGGGTAATGCAAGCGGACGCAGAAGAATACACAGCGAAAGGACACAGAGAGCAGACAATGGAGGGGGAAGGGGAGAGAAATAAATAAAAAATAAATCTTTAAAAAAAAAACTAAAAAGAAATTATTTCTATTCATAAGACCTTGATTAACATAAATTTAACCTACAATGTATCTACTTTCAAAATGGTTTTAAAGCCACTTAACATCACACATCTTCATCTTAAAACTGTACACTTCTTAGAACTGAGGGTACAACCCTGTATTTTCCCTTTATTTGGGTTGCCAGAAAGCTTACAATTAATTTCATAAAAAAGCTTACTCTATGTTCTTTTCAAGTAACTGTTATTAAAGGGAAAGAAATATTATGAGAACATGTCTAGGATGAAGTATAGGAAAAATACTACAAATTTGTGAAAGAAAAAATGAAAACTCAAGATAGAAGGGACAACTGACAGTCAAAAGTGATCTATCCTGTTTAGGTGCAAATATAGCTCTGGAAGCCATGTGTTTCCAATTTCCTACACTGCTTTCCATTATAAAATAAAAATATTAGTTGGTAAGTAGGTATGTAGATGCTGTTCTAAGGAAAGGCAAAAATAAAAACTATCATACAATTTAAAAATACGCAATAACTTCTTAAAATTAGGGATAGAAATAGCTATCATTTCAATTACATTAAATATTAAAAACTGCTGTATATTTAAAATACTAAAAAAATAAATTTAAAAGACAAGTACATATGCCAAAAAGTATTTGTAATACATGTAACTTAGGGTAAATGGACATAAAAAAGATGGCAAACTTCACCAGGAACAAGGAAAACGCAAATTAATAATGCTAATGCAATATCTCATTTTGCAACCATCATCAGACTGGAGAATCTCTAAAGTCTGAATAGGATTCTGAAAAATGAGAATTTCCATATGACACTGGTAGAAATGTATAGTGGTACAAAAAGAACTTTAGCAATAGATAATAAAGATGAAGATGAGCACAATCAATATCTGGAAATCCCCTATTTAGATATACCCTGAAGAAACTCTCCAAATGTGTATGAGAGATAACACAGCATCTTCTAATTACATAGAGTAAGTAAAGGTTATTGTTAGTAGAAACAGAGATTAAGCACAGAATGTTTTGATTTTACCAATAATTTGTTTAAGAGCATCTAATTCTTCTTGTTGCTTATGGTATGAGCTTTGCTGGAGCTTGGTTTGTAACAAATCTGCCTCCTCAGTTTTCATCTCCCACTGCTGCTTTAACTGGCGATACCTTTTCAGAAAAAGTTCATAATAAATCATTGTAATTTTTCTGGTATTTAAAACATGCATTCAAACACAGGCTCTTACCTGAAAAAAACTCACAAAATAAATACAGTATAAGATGCCACTGATTACAAAATAGTTATGATGGCTCTCAAGTCAAGTTTCTGAGGCATCAATTAAATTCAAGTCTAATTTGGTCACTCATTGAAGTTAAACAATATTATATGACCAGGATCCATAAATATTTACAGAAATAGCCTTAATTTTAAAAACAGTAAAATTAATCTTTGAATAAACAGGTTTCCTTAAAAATAATCCCTCATGCTGATTCTTACCCAAAAAGAAAATTCTACAACAGCTACCTCCCATAATAGGTTAATTATATAAAAATTACACAAGATTCCAAAAATATTAATACACATTTCTCCAATGTTAAAAAATTAACAATATTCTCTACTTTTGTAACAAGACTGATAGTTTAAGCAGTTTAAGTAGTACCAGTATTGAATTTAAATCATTTCCAAATTTACCTTCTTACAAAGATTGTAATTCTACCTAAGATCTAGAGGCATAAAGTCATTTTTTCTGTGTGTGTGGAAGTTATTTAACAAATTCAGTGGCAGAAAATTTCAAGTTAACATAAATTCAATAGTTACCTTGACTGAATATTCATAAAGTTTGAGGGGAAAAAAAGCAATCAACTTATATATTCATTTGTGTATTCTTGCCTGAAGTGCACTTGACAGCAATTAAAACACAATAATGGTAACAAGACATTCTTCACAGTCATTTAAAAACATAGAGTATAGAAACTGTGATGAAAGAGATAAGCTATTTTCCCGAGATGATCTATGAAAGAATGGCTTAGCTGACCCTTCTACTCTCACATTATACAAAATTTATTTCCTTTCCTTGATCTCAATGTCATGATTAGTCAACAAGACAACTCTGCAGAATAAATGTTCAATACTATTAACAAAATGAACAATTCTAAGCCAAATGTGACTACAAACTCATCACTTTAACCAAGCTTCCACATATCATTTAAAGATTTTGCTTTCTTCTCTCACAGAAAAAGTTTATTCTATGATTACCTTAGTTTATGTTAATGAAGGTAAAATGTAGGCTTTACAAGAATAAGATTTTCCAAAGTGGGCATTTTGATGCAATTTATATCTTGGAATGGCCAATTTGATTATGAAAATCTCTTCTTTTTATATCTAGTATCCCAAAAATATTGGTGTTGTTTTAAGTTTTGATAACGTAGAAAGAGTAAATGCTAAAGACTTACCAAAAAAAAAAAGCCTAACATACTCAGGTATAAAAAATTTTAAATAAACTTTCAAACGATGCACTTCTTAAGTTTGTATATAACCAAACAGCCAGTTCACTGACATCTTTCAGGTGTTTACTCAGCAATATCAGTGAGCCACCCAATTAAAACTTCAGTATCTCTTTACCTTGGACAATTCATAGCTCCTTATCTGTTTTACTATTTCCTTCTTAGAACCATTAAACAAATGTTTTACCTTTTTTATGGTCTTTTTTATTGTCTATTTCCCAACCCATAGGAAAACTAGATAAAAGGAGAAATTTGATTCACTAGTGTATCCCCCGTTTCTAGAAGAGTACTTTGCATATAGGAGGTACTGAACAAATATTTATTGAATAATTTTGAGTGAAAAAGTTTAAATAGCTTAATCCCAATTTTTAAAAACAAAAATGATACATTTACTTTATACACAAACAAAAGAAATGCTGGAAAGCACATATACATGCCTATATCTACACTCACACAGAAACATTGTAAGGAAACACAGAGGCCCAGCTCTGATCAAGATGGCAGAGCGAAATGCTTCAATTCAAGGCTCCATTCCCCTAAGAGGCTTTAACAACCAGCAAGAACTACAAATATATTTTTCTCAAAACTTCAGAAAATAGTTAAAGGGTTACAGTAACAGGGCAATCACAAAATCAAGAAAAAGGCCTCTTAAAAGTGGTTGAGTGCCTGCTTCCCATCTTCAAGGTCCCAGATTCAATCCCCAGTACCTCCAGAAACAAACAAACGAAAAAACAGAACAGATGTAGCTCAGGGGTTGAGCGCCTGCTTCCCATGTACGCAGTCCTAGGTTCAATCCCCAGTACCTCCTAAAAAAAAGTGTTGGAATTTCCTGGTACCCAGACTGGTCTCTCCTTTCATCCCTTCACCTAGGTCTCCTGAGTATTTAAGGGTGTTTCCAACTAATCCCAGCAGAATGTTAACAGTATTATCTCAGTATAGGGAGGGAAAACTAGCTGATTATTTTCCTTCTTGTTGCACAGAGTTCCCTAATTGCTTATAACATACACTGCCTTTTATAATTAGATAGAACATAAATAACTGATAGTTATCAATTCATAATTCATCCAAATACTTAAAATAAAGCCAAGGACACTAAGTACAAAATTAGAAGTTATATTTCTTGAAAGTAAATTCCTTTCCTTTTCTACCATGCAAATCTCCAACAAAAAATAATACAATTTAATCCAAAAGAAGTCTTACTTTTCAGCAGTATTTTTAAGACCTACTAATTCCTCTTCTAGGGCCTGTAGCTCATTCTCCTTGATTCTTAGCTCATCTTGAACATCTTTAAGTTCTTGAAACTTGGTTAAAATAGAAGCTGCTTGGGATCGAGCACCTAACAGAAGCAAGTTGAAACAGGTCTAAAGTATGCTATCACATAATAGCAAACATTAAAAAACTTTTCTAAGGGAATTATACGAAATGATTCAACAGCGAATCCCTTTACAGTGAGCGTATGAAGCTAAAGAGTTCATCCTGTCACCTGAACCTTAGGAAATACAAAATTAAAAAGAAATAGTCCTTAGTAGATGTGGTAGAATATTCAAACTATTCACTGCCCCTGTCTACTGAGCTCATCCCTCCTGAACCCACCTTCTTCCTCAGTGATATCAGGCTTTGCCAGTGACTTGCTCTGGCCAATGAAATATGAACTGTGCCCTTTCTGAATATAAGAGACAGTATATGACTCCTCATTTGCTTTCCCTTTGCCCTGAGAAAAGCAGGTTCAAACAAGGGACTCAGCCTTCAACTGAGATCCAGGATTAGAATGACATGGAGCAGATGTGACACTGATCTCCAGTTAATGTACCATAATTACAGAATAAACTTGTCTTAAGCCATTGACATCTGAAGGCTGTTTGTTACATTATAACCTGGACTAAGCAGAATAAATTTTAATTTTACAAACAATGCTAATCATTTGCAGTGATATCTGAGGTACTATGTTTGCAAGAAAGCTCCATGTAGGTTTGGTGGGAGAGTACCGTGGTTAATTAGCAATGCTGTTATGAATACTTTTAGCAGGCTATGGGGATGTATCACAAAGAAACTTCATGAGCATCCAAATCAATGAAATATATAAAGTTTCTTCCGTTTTAGAGATCTAAAAATATTTGAACTCTCCTCATCTTTGAATTCCAAATACTAGCATTATTATTGTATACTAGAGAACTTGATAACTCATCACAGAATTCATTTTGATTGGCTACTGTTTCCTTGATCTATAAAGAGAACAAGTCACTTAATACATCAGGAAGCAGTATAGCTCACTGGTTCAGAGCACTAATTCTGAAACCAAATTCAAATTCCAGGCTTTGCCACTTAACTATTGAGTTATTTAAGTGCTCTGTAACTTAGCTTCCATAATTGTATTTTGGATATGATCATAACATGCCTACCTCACAGAGTCATTTTAAGAATTAAGTGAATTATTTAAAAGCATTAGGAAAGGGCTATCGACTTGAACTTTTTGCAATGACAGAAATAGTCTGTTATCTATAATGTCCAATTATCCATTATCCATTTATAGTGACTGAGCACTTGAAATGTGGCTAGTGCAACTGAGGGATTGTTTTCTATTAAATTTAAAGATTCACATGTGACTTATGGATCCTGTATTGAACATCATAAACGTAGACCACATCCTGATACAGAGTAAATACTATTAAATGTTTGTTGTTATATCACTTGACACTGATCTGGAAACTCAATGTGGCAAATAATTAAAGAAGAGTATGGTCATTGTCTAGGAATTCCTTTCTTTAGGCATTATCTCCAAGACAGATTTAATTTTGCATTTTACTTTTGTCAGGAGCAGAGGCAGCCATGGAATGTACACAAATTAGAAGTTAATATTTCCTGAAAGAAAAGTGGGTAGTTAGGCTAAAAACTGACTCAGTAAAAAGATTTCATTTTCTAATGACTAGAACACTGATAGGGTAAAAGAGAATAAACAGGAATAGATTTACTTAAAATGAATAAGAGAGGCTATAAGATTGATGACAAGATATGAGCTACTTAAGGGCTAAGATTATTATTGGTCAACATTAAGTGCCTGTCACATGGTAGTTATTCAAAAGCTAAACTCAATCCTTGGATTAATATTAAGATTTTGGAGATAAGCATTTGATCTCTAAGTACTATAAACATAATATTTCTCTTAGATAACTAGGCTGCGAATCCCAAAACCTGGGCCCTGACTTAGATTCGAACTAAAGACTAGGAATAAAACTCTGGGTTAAATCATCTCAAGCCCACTAAACCCTCTTAGATAGCAGGGGGGTGGGGGGGGGTTGCGGTGGCGGAGAAAAAAGGTTCTCATCCTATTTCACCACACACAGAACTGTAAGGAGGACAAAATAAAACTTACCTCCACTTAATGTCCCATGAGGATCAAATACATCACCTCCTAGAGTTACAGTTCTAGTCATTATTCTTTTATCAAAAGCAACTTTTTTGGCATTATCCATATTGTCACAAACAAATGTTGTTCCAAAAACAAATTCCATGGCTTTCTGCAGTTCTGGTTTGTATCCAACCAGGGAAAGAGCCACGTGAACATTGTTAGGGCCAACCTAGGGGGGAAAACAGCAGACATTCCATAGTACACGTTCTTCCTTTTCTTTCAGAAATTATTATATATATATGTGTGTGTGTGTGTGTATGTATCAGTAAGAACTACCTCATTAGAAATTTAAGTGCTATATACCTATCACCACAATTCTTTTTGGAGTTTCAAAAAGGTTATAATAAAACTCAGTTTTAAAAAAGAAAATATTACAGATTAAACACTGAAACACCTATTGCCAAGTAAAATTTTTAGCTAAGGTATCTGACATTATGAGTTTCTCCCAAGTAGAAACAAATACTAAATCCAAATCCAGAGTGGACTACTGTGACACTACTTTCTTAAAGTAGAGCAATTCCTGGCTCAATACAATTACATGAAATGTTTTAACTATTAGTAATTTGGTTGTTCCACTGTGAATAATTTTTTTATTAAAATTAAATGCTAGGACAGCCACTTGTTAAGTTACATAAATAAAAACACAACCACTAATTGAGAGAGTAATATAAGAATAAAAGAATCCCTCAGTCCTCATTTTGAGCCAAGTGCCTCTTCTTCTTAACCCTTGTTTAAAGTGTCTACCTTTGCCCATCTTATTAGAGGACTAAAGCATCAGTTATGTAGCTCAGCAGCAGCAGCAGCAGAAATTACAATACAAGTAGCAATAGATAATATATATTCAGCATTATTCTTTGACACAGCAGCTACCAAGCTACCATTTAACATCTGGCTAAGTGACCTGAGTGTATGTACTTTTGCTGTTGCTTGACATTCCAATTTACTTCTAATACTGAGACTTTTCCTAAGGCTGAAAAGTAGCTTCCCGAGTCATCTAGGCCCAAAGGAAATTTTTCAGGGTGAAAAAAGTACCAACCCAAACATTATCATTGGAGTACTTTAGACTCGTGTTCCTGCTCCTTACAACATGCATACAGATACAACTGCATTTTGAAATCACTTTCATTTAAGGCTTCTCAATTTCAGGAAGGACATTCTACATTCACATTTCCTTTTTTAGGTTGTAAGTATACTTTGGTTTACTGTTGGCAATTGTTAATTACAGGTACATGTCTAGGTTTTGTAAAACCGGCTTTTCAACTCACATATTTAGAATGACTGCTCAATAATAAACTGCAGTCTCTGCTGCACATTATGATTTCCTTCATGTTTTTACCCAGTGTATACAACCACAATAGTCTTTCAAATGTTATTCCCTGAAACTGAACTCAACCTGAACACATGTTTTTTCACTAGTAGGCATACCATTTTAGCTCCAATCCAGCAGCTGACTGGGTATTCCAGTCACTGGCTAAATACGCCCACAAGCTAGATGGTAATCTCTAGAATAATGATGAATGCTTTCCATGATGGTTGTCAATGTGGGCAGTTTAAGTATGTCTAGCATGAAAGGAAAACAAAAAGCAAAAAACTGAAGAATTGGGATAGTAATCTATAAACTCAATTCTAATAACTATTTAGAAATCAAAAATATAACATATAGTACCACCTGATAGTCATGTAACTTGCCTGAGGTATAAAGACATTATAATACTAGACTTTTAAGTGTCAAAGGGAATTCAAATCTTCTAACATTTCTCTTCTATTGCCACCTAATTTCACAAGAGCCAATCCTGGTGTTGTTTCTCTTTTATCTTACTCTTTTTTATGACTACCAACATATTTAAAAATTGTGTGGGTCTGCATATGATGGATGTCCCCAAAAGGTCTTGTTAATGGCCTCTAATAAAAAAATTTTAATGATACAGATTAAATAAATTAGACTTACAAGATTCTGAGCGATTCTCAGAGTTTCTGGAGCAATACATCTGGCTGAAATTTTATTGAGTGGAATTATAGTGTATCGACGCTTCAATTCTCCCTTTTCTAGTAGTTTTTTACCAGTGACCTAAAACATCATGAATTTGAAAAGCATAACATTACTAAAGAAGTCAGAAAAACTTCACATGGAAAGAATGCAGTTTAGGAATCCAGAAAAGGAAAACTTAGTATCTTCTACATTGTATATGTAAAAATTTAAGACTGATAATATGTATTCTTGGTTCCTGAGTAAGCAAGAGACTTCCTCTGGAATATAGCTATCAAAGAATCATTAACTGGATAGTTTTATTCTATAAAGACAAGCAAACTTAGAAGAAACTTAAAACATCAATGAAGAAGCCAAAAAAAAAGAACAAAATTTTTATAACAGCACATGATTTTACACGCTAAATAGTTACTTTTCAACTTTCTTTAATGGGAATTAATTTACCTCAGTGTCTACTACAACATTGTACAGTCGTTCTCCAGCCACTAATTCTAAAGCTGTGGTTGCGGAAGTATCTTTTACATTAATCAGAGAAGCAACAAGTCCTTTGACACAATTTCTATTCCAGTTCTTCTCTGGATCCCTAAAATTAAAAAAAGTCAAGAAAAATGGATCCTAGATAAGAAAACAGAAGTTTACTAGTCAAGAGGTCTTTCTGATAATCCAGTAAATGACAAAGAGAAGAATCACATACTTTTAACAATAAAACACTTAAAAATAGCCCAGACAGCTATTACTTTTTAATAAATGAAAATTTCAGTGTAGATTACCTTTACATTGTAACAAAAAACTGACATTCTAATCTTTGTAATATACATGGTTACTATAAATGTTCTATTAAAAAACCCATGTATTGGGAAGCGGACTTGGCCCAGTGGTTAGCGCGTCCGTCTACCACATGGGAGGTCCGCAGTTCAAACCCTGGGCCTCCTTGACCCATGTGGAGTTGGCCCATGCCCATGTGCAGTGCTGATGCGTGCAATGAGTGCTGTGCCACGCAGGGGTGTCCCCCGCGTAGAGGAGCCCCATGCACAAGGAGTGCACCCCGCAAGGAGAGCCCCCCAGCGGGAAAGAAAGTGCAGCCTGCCTAAGAATGGCGCCACCCACACGGAGTGCTGACACAGCAAGATGATGCAACAAAAAGAAACAGATTCCAGTGCTGCTGACAACAACAGAAGCAGACAAAGAAGACGACGCAGCAAATAGACAGAGAGAACAGACAACCAGGGTGGGGGGAGGGGGTACGGGGAGAGAAATAAATAAATAAATAAATCTTTTTAAAAAATAAAATAAAAAAATTAAAAAACAATCTGCTCTACAGTACCTTCACATAAAAAAAAAACCCATGTATAAAACAAATTGTCCAATATAAATGTAGATATTAATGATAGTATAATTTTAAAGAAACTTCGAATTGAAATTAAATTCCCCTTATTTTGGTGGTCTTAATTTAAAATTAGTGGCATCGCTAGCTATTAAATTTCATAAGAATTCCTCCTTCCAACCTTTGATACATTTTGATAAATGTCTGAGCAAAAAAAGAAAAATACCAATTAAGGAAAAATAGCTTGTAAATTTTTACACACATATTTTTTTTAGGAGTCAACAAATTTTTCAGATAGCATCCTGCTTAAATAAAAACATACTTTGGTTATTAACATTCTAATGTTCAAAGTTTAAATTTCTTACTTGTATGCAAACTGAAGATTGGGAAATCTGGCCAAAAGAGCTTCAAATGTTTCTTTCAGTCTACTGATATCACGAGACAGCTGCCTACGCTTTTCCAACAGGCCTTCCTCCTTGTTTTCTGAACAGTAAACCAGAAGTAAATGGAAACTAAGTTTTAGAGACTGAAATATTCTACTGTTTTAACGAAAATATTAATAACCCATTTCCAACACATTACTAAGAAACAAAACATAAATTCCTGAAAAGCATTAAAACATATATAGCTTTGAAATTTCTATCAAATGTCCAGTACACATTATTTCCAATAACACAATTTTTATTCCATGAAACAATATACAGATTGAATACATATCAACATAGAAATATACAAATGACATTTTTGTGCTTTTAAGCAGCACTTCAGAGAGGTTAAAGTAGTAAATTCTTTACACTGAGCTCTCAAAAATTTAAAGGGCTATTTTATAGTTAGATGTTTTTTTACTATAGTCTTTATTTCAGTTAGTTTTTATCAAAAACCACTATATCCCGCTGGTTTCATAACATGTCATTAAACGCAAACCTTCATAATTGAGTTTTCTCATTTCAGTTTCAAGTTTTTCTTTAAGTTTCTTCACAGCTTCTAAAGCTTCTTGATCTTTCCTGTAGCCACTATCCATCTTCTTAACTTCAGCTTGTTTGGTCTTTAACTCTTGTTGGGCATGTTTCAATTTCATCTGAGCCTAGGAGAGGAAAATGCAAGAACAGATGAAGAATTTGCTAGTAATTAAATGGCCACAGCTTCAGATCGGACATTGAAAAATAACCATTTTGCCTCTAAGATTATTTCAACAGATCAATCATTTACCAATATTTTCTCCTAAAAAAAAATCTATGCAGAATATAAACATAATCTTAAAATCATTAAATAATTGACAATTTAAGTTCATACTTTAATAGTTATAAACTATGATATTAATAGAGCTCAAAAATTCTATTAAAGAATAACGTTTACTGTTGGTTAAATTAAAAAAACATAATGGAGGGAGTGAGTGTAGCTCAGTGGCTGAGCACATCCAAGGTTCCAGGTTCAATCTCTGGTACCTCCTAAAAAAAAACAAAAGCACAATAGAAAGCGCAAATCACAAGTTCAGTGCCTTTCTTTTCCACTTATGTGTGCATATGCCTATTTGTGTGTTTTTTATTTTCTAACAACAATCAAGAATCTGTATTCAGTAATGAGAAATAAGAAAGGGAAGCTAAAATAACGGAAATTTATACTAAAGGAATCTGAAACTTAAAATTTGAATAATTAGGAATTAAACAAATGAAGTTTATATAATAGAGCACTGCTTCTTAAAATCATGAACTAGTAATCCAATACCAAGATGCATGTATCCTCCTCCTGAAACAGAATGGGTTTATCCCAATTCTCATGAAAAATAAGTTAATAGAAAATCTGTAAGCTTTAAAGTTTTTTTACTTGATTTCTTATAAATTTTTCAGTGACCATCACCTCTAAATGAAAAAGTAGCAAATATAACAGAAAAAGTTGAATAGGATTAATACACACACATTTATGCAAATATATTTTTAAAGTTGAGTCCACCCTTAAATAAAAGAATCAAAGTGTTCATGTATATATTTATATATACATACCTTTGCCTGCAAAAGAACTGTGTTCACAGAATTCTTAGCTGTACTACCTATACAAAATTTGAAAACCATTACAACATACGACAGAAGCCACTGAAGATTAAGTCAGAGAAAGGAGACCAATGACGGGAAGGTGGACAAATGGTAGGTAGAGGCTTCTCCTAGGAAGATGCTATGAAGTGTCAGAAACAGGTTTTAAAAAATAGGTATGAAAGGTTATAGAAATGGAGAGGAAGGTTTTGTTTCCCTGTTAAAGCTTAAAAGTTTACAAGACCAATAAAAGCAAATAAAAACCAGCTCAAAAAGATGAGAATAAATTGACTAAAATCCAATACTTCATACAATGCATCAGAACAAAACATTTATTGCACTTATAAAATCAGTTAACCTATGAAGGTATTTCATGTTTTTCAGCATCTTGATAAACTAATATCATCAATACTTAGAACCAACATATTTGAATTTCATTAAATTAGGTGCTACAGAGTGGCAAAAAACGTAAACAAGTTCCTTGACTTTGAACTGATTATTTTCAACATTTTATAGCAACTGCCAAAGTTACATGATATAAAGTAGCTTCTCAACACAAATACAATCACATAGTGCTTAATATCTATCTTTACCTGTTTGGCTTCTGTCTGAGCTTTACTTATATCATTTTTACAGGCCATCATTTGACCAGCAAGAGTTGCTTCTGCTCCATCTTCATTACTTGACAGGCCGGCAGAAACAGCATTGAAGTGCTGCTGTGCAGTAGCCAGAGCTTCAGCATCTTTATTACTCGCTTCTTGAAGGGCATTCAGTCCACCTGTTATCTTTTTAACCTCTTTTTCCTTTGCTGCTAAAGTTTTAGAGTCCTTTAGGAAAAAGTGTTTCAAATTAGAAAGTATTATATTTTAAAGACACATCCATTTTCATACATATATATGTTAAACATAGCAATGTGAAGTGGCTTTGATAATAAGGAAAATAATTAATCATAACTTTAAATACTGAATTCCCATTTTGAATTTAGCCTCTTGATTTTGGAGATAAGTGAAGGTCTTATCCCGCTGGAAATAGTTTCATTCCATGTTATAGTTGATTCTAGGAGATAATCTGAGTTAATGAATAAGTGCAGATTTAAACAAACCCAATGAAGAAACTAAAAATCAGTTTCTAAAATTGTATTAATAGACTAGCCAGCCTAAACTAGGTTAAAGGTAGAGATTTTATGATTTTATGTGCATGCATATGAAAATACTTTGTAAAATATTAAGGGCCATAAAATTAAGTAATCATGGGAACCACATTATTAATACCTAACATCTTTTAAATAATAGAGGTAATTGACACTATGCAAGATACCAACACTGAAAGAAAGTAAATAACTAGCTATCTAGTTTGCATGAAAGTGACAAGAAATTCTTGATTTATTCATGACTAATCATCAAACATCTATTAGGTGCTTACTTTATACCAGGCACTCTTAGACATTAAAGATATAAACCAAAACCCTATCTCAGGAAGCATATATTCCAGGGTGGAAGACACATAATAAGTAACCAAAGCAAGGTAAAGGGACACAAAGTGATGGGGACAACTATTTTAGGAAGAATAATGAGGGAAGGCCTTGGTGAGATGACAGCTGAGGGATGGTCTGAAAGAAAAGGAGTGGCCAAGCAAATATGTGGAGGGCACTATCCCTGGCAAGCCCTGAGGAACATGTTTGGGTGTTTGAGGAAGTGGCTGGAGCATAGTGCGCAAGTAGTCAGAGCTCCAGGAGTCATATCATTGAAGGTCTTGTAGGCCATGGTAAAGACTAAGGATTTTATTACACATGGGATTTTGAAACTCATTGAAGGTTTATAAGTACAGAATCAACATGATTCAATTTATGCTTTAGCTTCTATAATGAACGCAGACTAGTGAGCAGAAAGAAAGTAGGGTGACCAATAAGAATTTGGATATGTCCAGTTTTAGACTTTTTTTATTAATCATCAGGTAAAACTGTTAATTGCATACTTGGACGAACTGATCTAGAATTGAGGGAGGATATGATGACTTCCCAAACCTAGGTATGGACTGGGAAGGCATCAACATACAGATAGTATTTAGAGCTACAGAGCTGGATAAGGAACAAGTGCACACAGACGTAGACCTGAGGGTTAACCCTGGGCATGCTAACACTTACGAGATCAGGAAGAATAAAGGAATCTAGAAAAGGAGATTAAAAAGAAACAATCAGTGCCATTGTATGAAGCTTACGGATCTGGCAGGATTAAGGCTCATAAGACTTAGAGCGCCATAAACCTGATACATTTTATCCATTCTTTAGTCAATAGTTATATTTCTGTGCAAAAACATCTAATAGGATAGTATAAAGAAATATTTTGCTTTCATGAAATTAATTTTTCAGTGAAAAAACAAATATTACGTATTTTCACTGGGAAAAGAGGCTTACCCTTAAGAGAAGTTCCAAAAGCTACTGTCACACATCTACCCATCTACCTGCATAGGAGACTATATACTTGAGTCCTGTTATAAGGACCTATTCCTGGCTGCTATGCAGGCTACCCCCTCTGCCTTTGCAACAGATTCTATTTTGCTCTCATGCTCTCATCTGCTAAGGCACCTTGATCTAGCAATTTCCCCATTTCTCCTGAATCATAAATTTTGCCTTTTCTATTAGATTGTTCTCATTAATATGCAATCATGTTATTATTTATTCCATCTTAAAATTCTATGTCACTTTCCAGTTCCCCATTTCCCCTTCCTTCCACAGAAAACTTCTCAAAAGTATCTTCACTTGCTCTTAAATTTTTCTTCTTTTGTTTTGTATTAAACACACTGTAATCAGGATCTCACAGGCCCCTTTTCCCTGAAACAATCTTCAAATGGCCTCCAGGACACCTTACTGGCCTTGTTTCCTCATATCTTACTAACCGCTTTTTCTTAATCTCTTTGCTTGTTCTTCCTCATATACCCTAATCTCTAAATGTTACAGTATTCCAGGATTCAAACCTTAGATCTCTTTCCTTATACATACTCGAAACAATTGGTAATCTTATCTTTATGCATCATCTACACATTGATGACACTCAAATTTATATCTTTAGCTTGGATTCAATATGCATATATTCAACTACCTTGTCACCATCTCCATTCAGATGCTACAGGGACCTCAAGCCTACTATATTCAATAGCCCACTCAGACCTATTCTTCCCCATCTCAGCTAATGGCAACTCCATATTTCTAACTACCAAAGACAAAAATCTTAGCGTTATCTTCACTCCTTTCTAGCTCTAATACCCAACAACCAATCTGTCAGCCTCTTCTGTTAGATCTACCCTGTATATGCACATCAAGTTTTACATCTTCCCACTATTCTTTTCTACCACATTTATCCAAAGGCTATCATTTAGACCACCTACTAACTGGATTCCCTGCTTCTTCCCTTGGCCCCTTAGTTTATCCTTAAAATAAGAGCTAAAACAGTCTTGTTAAAAACATAAACAATGTCACTTCTCTGCTCAACCAATGCCAGTGGCTTCCCATGTCACTTGGAATAAAGGTTAAAGTCTCGCAAAACTCGACATAAGCCTGTACCCCCTTAACACTCTGCATTGCTACTATTCAGTGCTCACCAGCTACACTGATAATGCTTTTCCAAAATGACAGGCCCTTGGGCAACTGCTGCTCTTTCTGCCTGAAATACTTCAACCCACTGCACTCCCCACCCAATCTACCTATCTCGCTCATTCTCTGATTTCCTACAGGTCTTCAAATATCACCCTAACAAGGGCTTCGATGGCTATCCAATTTGGATTCTAAACTCCATTCCTCTTAGGTACACAGTGGTTGTACCCTAGGACAAACAACTATAACTGCAACTGGCCCATAGTAGGCAACTCAATAAATATTAAATGGAAAAATATACACTAGTGGCAAATTTCTTATTTGCTTACCTCAACCATATTTTTTTCCAGCTCTTTACGTTTGTTTTCCTCGCTTCCCAGATTTTTTTTCTTGAGATCAAAGGCACTTTGAGATTTAGTATTAACTCGCTGAGCCTCTGCAAGAGCATCTTCTAAAGAACGTAGTATACCTCCAATTTCCTATAATCAAATGCATCCAATTTTACATTTTTTAAAAAGCTATTTCAGTATACTACTTTAAGATTCAACTATTTAATAAGGAAGACAATGCCCAGGAAATCTTCAATACTTGTATAAAACAGTAAAATTTTTTTCACACTAAAGTATGTCATCTGTAATGTTCTGACCTTATCTTTTCTTTTTTCCAAATCTTCTATTTCATGATTAAGTGCTTTTATTTTTTTATCATTCTCAGACAACTCTTCTTGAAGCTTTATAACTTTATCCTGCATTTCCTTTAACTCTTCAGCTGAGCGTTCTTTGGTATTTTCAGCCAGTAAAAACTGATATGCAATATATAAACGACTCAAATGTTCTATTTCTCTCATTACTTTCTGATACTCCAAATAGGAAGATCTTTCCTAAAAGAAAGAAGTCATCAAAAAAGGATAATTGAAAAAATACATATTTTTAAACTAATTTGGAAAGAAACAAACTATACCAATATGTATCAAATTCCCCATTCTTTGATATAATAGATTTAGTCTTAGATTAAATAATCATTAATTATAAATTTTGGGAAACTTTAAGTAACATTAGGAGAACTCTGCCTTTCTAGGGAGCACTATACCATCTATAATGAATCCTAAAGGGCTATTTTTTTTCTACTATACAATCAGTTGGGATTAACTAATAAACTACATAAGGTTCAGACTGGTGGTACTAAGAAGCCTACAAAGCCAACCTACACACCATCAATGATACTACTTAATGTATCTTATAGTAGTATTGTCAAGATGCCTACCCAATATTCATTCATTTAACTATTTACAAATACTCACACATTACTAAACTTGATTCCCAAAACAACCTAATATGGTAGACAAAGTAACAATTAAAATCCCTAATTTGCATGTGCAGAAACTAAAGTTCTGAGTGATTAAGTGACCTGTCCAAGTTGTCAGATCAGAAAGATGTGGCAAAATCAAATCAGGTGGAGCAAGATGGCAGCGGAGTAAGGAGCTCCTAGAGTAAGCTCTTGCTACAGGGCAGTTAGCAAACACTCAGAGCTCTCTGAAGCAAGCTGAAGCACCTGTTTGGGGGTTCCAGGAGACCAGAAGAGCATCCTGCAACATCCTTGAAGGAGTGGAAGGAGGAGATTGCCCATCTGCAGAGAAGACTCATAAATTGAGTGCTCCACGCCACAGAGGCTGGTGCCCAGTCTCCACTGGAGGCACAAGCCGCCTCAGGAGCTGTTCTGAGGCTGGAATTGAAAGCTCCACTTCCCAAAAATGGGGGAGGAAGAGACGGTTGGGCACCAATTTCAGGTATTGATGAGTAAATTCAGCGGGCTAGATTATAATCCTGAGAACAACTAAGGTTTGAGCCTGTCCAAGTCAGAAAGAGGCCAGTAGCCGAGATCTTAACTCCACACCTGGCACAAGGGGCAGTGGGACAGACTGAAAATCACAGTGCTGGCAGGGACTGGTTTCTTTCCATCCAGATCATATTGCAGCTTTAGCCTGGGCCCCAGAGCCACCTCCAGCAGGGAGGAAGCTACAGGGCCCTAAACCAGCCTCTCCGGGTAACTGCCAGCCAAGTGGGGCTGGTGACTGTTCTACTCTGGTGGCCCGAGCCCCCAGGGAGCTTTCTGTGGCTGGAATTGGAAGCTCGATTTCCCAGATACAGGGGAGGAAGAGACGGTTGGCCGTCAATTTCAGCTACTGGTTGGTGGACTTGGTTGGCAGAGATATAACCCTGGGAATAGCTGGGGTGTCAGCTGGCCCAGGTCAGAAAGAGGCCAATAGCTGCCATTTTGACTCTGCCCCCAGCCTGAGGAGAAGCCGGCTGACTGAAACTCTCAGTTTCGGCAAGAACCAGTTTCTTTCACAAAGATCAGCCTGCAGCCCAAGCCTAGGCTTCGGCTCCGTCTCTGGCAGGGAGAAGGCTGAGGAGTCCTGCAAGAGCCTATACAGGTAACTGCAGATAACTATGCTGGCACAGATTGAAAATCAGAAGTCTACCAGGGCAACTGCGGTATTCTTGGACCCACACTGAACCGACTGTTGCTCACAACTGCAGCTCCATCCCCACCCTGGGCAGGGAAGAAAGGGATGTAAACCTTCATCAGTCTCTCTGGGCAACTACAGTCTACACCTGCACTTGGATTATTCCACACAGCTGTGATTCTGTCCCTACCCCTGGCAAAGGAGTAAGTTGGAAGAAACTTCAGTGGTCCCTGGCGCAATGAGGGCAGCTTGAGTCTCCACAGCTTACAGCACCAAAATACAGGCTTGGCTCCTACTGCACAACCAGCAAGGGAGAAAGGATAGGAAGCCCTAAACTAAAGAGAAAAACTGTACCCAGAAAAAAATACTCTAGTAAGCTAGATGTGAAGACACCAACCAAAAATTACAATCAACATCAAGAAACAGGAAGCTATGGCCCAGTTAAAGGAACAAGATAAGCCTCCAGATGACATAAAGGAGTTGAGACAACTAATCATAGATGTTCAAACAAATCTCCTTAATAAATTCAATGAAATGGCTAAAGAGATTAAGGATATTAAAAAGACAATGGATGAGCACAAAGAATAATTTGAAAGCATGCATAGAAAAACAGCATATCTTATGGGAATGAAAGGTGCAATAAATGAAATTTTAAAAACATTGGAATCATATAATAGCAGATTTGAGGAGGCAGAAGAAAGGATTGGTGAGCTTGAAGAAATGGCCTCTGGAAGTGAACATACAAAAGAACAAATGAAGAAAAGAATGGAAAAATTTGAACAAGGTCTCAGGGAACTAAATGACAGAAAAAGGTGTGCAAACATACTTGTCATGGGTGTTCCAGAAGGAAAAGAGAAGGGAAAAGGGGCAGAAGGAATATTTGAAGAAATAATGGTAGAAAATTTTCCAACCCTATTGAAGGATATAGATATCCATGTCCAAGAAGCACAACGTACTCCCATCTGAAAAAATCCAAATAGACCAACTCCAAGACACATACTCATCAGAATGTAAAAGGCCAAAGACAAAGAGTGAATTCTGAGAGCAGCAAGAGAAAAGCAATGCATAACATATAAGGGATATCAAATAAGATTAAGTGCTGATTTCTCACCAGAAACCATGGAGGCAAGAAGATGGCGGTCTGATATATTTAAGATACAAGAGAAAAACTTCCAGCCAAGAATCTTATATCCAGCAAGACTGTCTTTCAAAAATGAGGGCGACATTAAAATATTCACAGATAAACAGGAACTGAGAGAATTTCTAAGCATGAGACCAGATTTTCAGGAAATACTAAAGGATGCGCTAGAGGCTAAAAAGAAAAGACAGGAGAGAGGGGCCTGGAAGAGAGTTAGAAATGAAGATTATATCAATAAAAGTAACTGAAAGTATCAAAAGTGGTGAAAATAAAACATGACAGATGAAACTCAAATAGTCAGGAATAAACTTAACCAATGATGTAAAGCACTTGTATTCAAAAAACTGAAGCTCAATATTAAAACAAATCAAAAAAGCCCTAAATAACCGGAAGAATATTCCATGATTATGGATTGGAAGACTAAATATCATTAAGATGTCAATTCTGGGAAGCGGACTTTGGCCAGTGATTAGGGCGTCCATCTACCACATAGGGAGGTCCGCGGTTCAAACCCCAAGCCTCCTTGACCTATGTGGAGCTGGCCCATGTGCAGTGCTGATGCGCACAAGGAGTGCCGTGCCATGCACGGGTGTCCCCACGTAGAAGAGCCCCAAGTGCAAGGAGTGCGTCCCGTAAGGAGAGCCGCCCAGTGCGAAAGAAAGTGCAGCCTGAGCAGGAATGGCGCCACACACGGAGAGCTGACACAGCAAGATGACACAACAAAAAGAAACACAGATTCCAGTGCTGCTGACAACAACAGAAGCGGACAAAGAAGAACACACAGCAAATAGACACAGAGAACAGACAACAGGGGTGGGAGATGGGATGGGGAGAGAAATAAATAAAAATAAATAAATCTTTTTAAAAAAGTCAATTCTACTCAAATTGATATACAGATTTAATGCAATCCTGATAAAGATTCCACCAGCATTAAAGAAAAAATTGAAAACACAATCATTAAATTTATTTGGAAGGGTAAGGAGTCCTGAATAGCCAGAAACCCAATAAAAAGGAAAAGTGAAGCCTCATCTCCAGACTTTAAATGATAAGACCTACTTATAGTGGTAAAAACAGCATGGTACTGGCCTAAACACAGACACAATAGATCAATGGAACCAAATTGATGGTTCAGAAACAGACCCTCACATGTATGGTCAAGTAGTTTTCGACTAGCCTGTCAAACTCGCACAGCTCGGGCAGAACAATCCATTCAACAAATGGTGCTGAAAGAATTGGATATCCATAAATGAAAGAAGGGAAGAGGACCCCTCTCTCATACCTTATCCAAAAATTAACTTAAAATGGATCAAAAAACTAAAAATAAAGGCAAGAACCATAAAACTTCTGGAAGAAATTATTGGAAAATATCTTCAAGACCTGGTGGTAAATAGTGGATTCTTAAAGGATAGAAGAGGAGGACTGAGTGGACTACTGATGTTTAATGTATAATTAGCTTTACTGTAAAAGTATAGAAATGTATAGTGGATGGTAACACATAGTGAGTAACAACTAGTTTATAAATGGGGATGTGACTGAAAATGGTAGTCTAGTTATGTAAATGCCAATTGATAGAATGCTAGAGAATAATCTAGGAGCTGAATAGCACAGTAAACCAAAAGGTGGATGAGAATTATGGTTGATGGTACAGATGCAAGAGTGTCCTTTGTGAGCTAGAGCAAATGTATATCACTACTGCAGGGTGTCAGGAATGTGGAGAAGCATGGGAAAAATACAGCTGAAGTGACTTACAGACTGGTTAGTAGTAATAGTATATTCTTGTATCTATGCAAAAGATGTACTGTTGATACTGAGGCAGTAATGAAAATGTGAGCCAAATGTACAGTATGGACATGGTAACAATCAGATGATATTATTTTATCTGTAGCAAATGACACACCACATTGTGGTGTGTTGATGGAGGGTGTTGTTTGGGAATTCTGCACATGGGCATGACTGTTTTAGAAGTTTACAATTTCAGGCATAAAATATATATTTAAAAAATAATAATAGGGTGAGTTGAGGAAAAAACACACCAAATGTAAGATAAGGACTACGATTAGTAGTAAGATTTTGACAATATTCTTTCATAATCTGTAACAAATGTCTCATGACAATGCAAGGTGTTGGTGGAAGGCTGATGTATGGGACCCCTGTATGTTATGAATGTTTGCTTTATAAGTCACAACTTTTATTATATACTTATTGTTTAAGTATGTTTATATATAAATGATATAAAGATAATAAGAGGATCGGATGAGGGAAAAATACTTTGGTTAGTAGTAATGTTTTGACAATGCTCTTTAATCATTAGTTAAAAAGGTTTAACAACAGTGCAAGTTATTGGTGGTAGGGTGAGTTATGAGAGCCCTGTATCATGTTATATATGTTTGTTTTATAAGTTTATAACTATTATTATACACTTATTGTTTATGTAAGTTTATGTATGAGTGATATATTTTAATAAATTTAAAAAAAAATCAAATCAGGCATAAAACCTAGGTTCAAACTCCTGAACTAGTGTGTTGTTTTTTTTTTTGACTAAACTTTATTCAAAAGAGGTATCTTTACAATCACGATTTTTCAAATTTTCTCAGTAACATTCATACTACTATATAGATTAGAGAACAGCTATGTGCAGTACAAAATTTTAATGAGCATTTAATACATTCCTAAATGGGTATCTTTAAAAGCAATATACTATAAATCCATTTTTTTACTATGTAATAAACACTCGTGCAACACTGACAAACTGTATGAAGTCAAGCAGCTATAATAATTATACAGAGAAAACCACTGTTTCAATTCCTTTCACTTACAAAATGCCTTGACAGCAGTAATTGTAGCAAAAACTCTTGGAATCTACTTGCCCTATCAACAAGGAATACTAAGAATGCCAAATATTTTTAAAATGTTGTTCCAGTCAATTCTAATTACCTAGGAAAAATTCAGACATGCTTCTCTCACCAAAATCAGACATATCATTTTCTAAGATCATAAAGTGAAGAGCAATCACCAAAATCATTATGACTTGAGAGATAAGAAGCAAATATCCCTGCAAAGAGAATGCTGGGCTATGGAGTACCACCTAACTTCATCTCATACCAGAAAAAAAAAATTCCTGAGAAGTGAAACACTCTCCATTCCTATACATGTTATCTTGGACCCTTCACCTATTTTGAAAAACATTCTAGCTGGCTGTCCTCTTCATATAAAATACATACCTCTTTTAATTTTTGAATGGTTGGAGTAATCTCTTCTTCAAGTATCTGGAAAATAAAGGAAAATCAGTATTTTCAGTATGTAAAGTACTATTTTAAAAAAGTTGAAGACTGGAAAACTGAATTGAAAAAAAAATTTCCCTCTTCAAAGCACAGAAATTCTAGGCGCAAAATTTTATACTCCTCCAAAAATGTTTTAAATAAATTTAATTACCGTCTTAATTTCTTTCAGCTTAGCTTCCTTTTTTTCTATAGTTTTCTGGGCAGCTATTTTTTTGTATTCATACATCCTGGTTCCAGCTGCTTCTTCTATCATGGATAAAATCTGGAATGACAATTTGTCTGGTTTGAATTTATCCGAAATATCATTTATGGCCTTGACTTCAATAAGCATTTTAGCAAAATAATGGTCCAAATGGACCATAAAAGTTAAATAGATAAAAATGGACCTATTAACCATAATCCTTACAACACATAAGAAGTATTTCTGCATTTCAATTTTAAAATCACACTTGCTGGTCTACTGAGTTTCCAGAGTACCACTCTCTTTTAAAATTGAAGTCAGTAATTCCTCCCCCTCTTTTCCTTCAATTACAAATCTAAAAAGAATAAGAAAAGGGTTAGACCATTCGGCTTTAATTTTGAAAGTTTCTACTTAAAACTCTTCCAAGTCAGGCTTCAGCCATTCTATACCATCCAGGATGAAGCATGGCATAACATTTACATCCCAACTGTGGGACAGTCTTTAAGAACTTCGGCAAGTAACTTAAACTTTTCTGTGCCTCTTTCTTCATCCATAGAATAGTGATAATAGGGATCTAACATTAGGGATAATAATAAAGATAATAGGGATACTGAGAATTAAATGAATAGTGCACATGTAAAGCACACTAAAAGAGGCAAATATTAATCATTTATTATTTTAGAGAAAGGACAATTTTGCCAATTTTGCCGTTTTTAAGAACAGTTATAATCAGCTTTGTTGAGTGTGTTCAGATAATAACATGATGACACTCAATTGGACAGCCAACTACTGAGGCTGCTACTCACCATCAATTCCTGTCTCAAGAAAATCCCTGCTTCAAGATAGAAATCAAAACTACTTTGATTTCTATGTATTTGGCAGTTCTCAAATTATATGTTTTGCCCTAAGACATTATATAAAGAAAATAAATATGGTTCATATTTAAAGCAGACTAGTATTATCAATGTTCTTATTAGCAACTCACAGAAATGAGTAACCTCTCAAGAAGCTTCGTTGTTCTACAAAATAGTCAGTCCTCTGTAATAACTACTCAAGGGGATCCAAAAGAAAATTAAGTCCTAATGCCCTAAGAAGTCCATCAAATGTAATGAACTTATCTCCTATGCATCTACCATCTAGATGTGCCATGTAGCATCTTCGAGAAAATTGTAAAGAGAGTCCCCCAATTTCTTTTCTGTAGGGTTTAACTCTAACATGGAACACCAGCTGAGAAAGGATGCTTTATACAGTCAAAATTTCTCTAAATATATGACACAATGCCACATATGTATACATACATATATGAAGCAATGTTTCCAAGAATTTTAATGAAGAAAGAAATTATGTTAAAAAATCGGTAGTCTATAAGATAAAACAATACCCATAATCACTATTTTTACTGTCCATAAATAGTATTCTTACCTCTGGAGGTTTCATATTCAATACTTTTGTAATTCGACCCTGAAAATAAAATGGCAAACTTACTATAATGATAACAAATTACATAAAATATAAACTATGAGTACTGGATACTTATCTGCATTGAAAGTATATATATATAATATATCAATCTTTTTGCAGTTTTCTTCTGCCTAAATGAAATGATATTTCTTTTATTAGATTTGAGACCTTACAATTCTATAATTTTGACACATTGCTATTCACTTTCTCACCGGTGGTATAAATTAAATGATACAGTTATTTAAATGATAGAAATGACACAGCTTATGAAATGATACAAAGTTAACTCAGACCAGGTTTCTGTGACAGTTACTATTAACGATGTAGAAGTATCTAGTTCTAAAATAGGTAAGTATATAAATAAATTTTCACATAATTACTGAACATCTTTTAATGTTTTGGAATGACAGTCCTTCAAAATAATTTCTAGAAATAAATGACATACCACTAAACCTGAAATAGAATAAAATGATTCATTTCAGTGCCATAATACTGGCAACTTCATTTGTTACACCCACTACCCCATCCCTCCTTATAAAAGCACACCCAATTCTCAGAGAATCATTACTTAGGATTTAGATTCATTTGAGGTAAATTTTTAGCTTTGAAGTTGTGATGTGGTAAAAATATTTTTGTTCTGATGCCATCATCTTGCCATTAACTATACTGTGAGTTAATCAAAGGCTAGCTGGATGGGTCAAGTGAGATCATGTAAGTACAAGATAATGGCAGTCCCTACTTTTCATTTCCAAAAGTCTCTAATGAAGAAAGTTTTCAAAATTTAATATATACTTGACAACTACCAAAACTTTGATATTCAAACTCTATTACAAAAAGATGCTTTAATACTTTTATAAGAACATGAGAATTTTGTAAACGTTTTTATACTGAGTACATATTATTCTTGTAGTAAGAAAATAAAAGCCAAAGAAAGTTGCTTCTAGACGTCCTCAAAATTCAGATGTGTACATTATTTTAGACACATCAGCAAAAATAACTAAACCACATTTCTTAACAAATGCCAAATGCCCAAACACCGGCAAAATAGTAAATAAAAAATGGAAAATCCAAAGAAGGTGATGTTTCTCCTATTGAAATAATTTAAAACTAAAAGATTTTTATTTTTTATTGACAAAACCAGATATAAAGACAACAAATTACCTGCATGATGAGAAAGTGAGGGTTGTTAACATTAAGACCAACAGAACAGAAAAGATCCTGCACTCTGGTGTTGTTCGCATTGACTCCATTGATTAGATATTTATTTCTGCCACCAATAACGACCTAAAATTAAAACAGCACTTTAAAAGATTTAAATGAACATGAACATCTTGTGCCAGGATAAGATCCCCAAGGATATTATCTCTCATTTATTTGTGTATCCAACAAATGGTAATCAAAATCAATCCAAGGTAAATCGTGGAAGAGTAGCATGGTCAAAAAAACTTCTATGAGCGAAAGCCTCTATGGACAAAATCTATAAGGTGGAAGGGTGTAAATGTACAGTGAATGGGCCTGACAATGGAGCAGTGATGCTATTGGGTTGGGCGATGCTGGCTTTTGCGGGGGCGGGGGTGGTTAGGGGTTGCACTGTCCATGAACTGGGGAAGGGTCAGGGGAGAAGCCAGATAAACAGGATTTGCGGGTATGTGGTTGAAACTACCACACTGGGAATGTTTTTTTGGCAAATACAGCAGGGGTGGGTCACTGGTTTAGGGTGTTAGATGTGCGGTCATGCAAGACAGGGCCCATCTAGGCTTCAAGGGAGTAGGAGTGTTCATCCAGTCATAGTGTATCTTATAAGAGGGTGGAGACCCACACATTTAACATGAAGGTGTTAAGACTCCCATCCTGGGAAATCCTGCTATGTTCTGAAATGGAGGGGCAGGAGTATCTCTAGAGCATAAGCAGTGCCTACTAGATGAGGACAGGCCAGTATGATAAGCCCTCAATGTTGCTGCAAAGAACTATGAATCTTGTTTTTCAAGGAATGAAGCTTGGTGGTTGCCATAGGTCCTGAGAGAAGGGGGAGAAGGGAATAGAATAGATGGAACATGGGCATTTTGGGGCCTTGGAATTGTTCCACATGATCTTGCAATGATGGATACAGGCCATGTTAAATTTCATCAAAATTTATTAAAGTGTATGGCCCAAAATGTAAATCATAATATAAATCATTGACCATGGTTAGTAGCAATGCTTCAGTATTTGCACATCAAATGTAACAAATGTACCATCTGCATGTAAAATGTTATTAATAAGGGAAAGGAGAAAAGGGGGAGGATGTTGGGTATATGGGAATCTCCTGTATTCTATATGTGACTTTCCTATAACCTAAAGCTTCTTTGAAGACAAAATGAAAAAAATAAGACACTGGGGAAATAAATGGAAGAAAATGCAAACGTACAAATAAGACAACAGATCTTACAGTAATGAAAGATGCAATGTTAAAATTTAATTTATTTTTAAATTATTTAAAATGTTTTAATTTTTTCTATTTTGTCATTTTAAAAATTATCATTAATTCATTTTCTTATTAATTTTATTGTTATTTTGTTGGCTTCATTTTTTTTTTGAAAGGGAAATTTTTTTTATTCATTTTTTTAAAATATTACATTCAAAAAATATGAAGTCCCATTCAACCCCACCGCCGCTACCCCCCACTCCCCCCACAGCAACACTCTCTCCCATCATCATGACACATCCATTGCATTTGGTAAGTACATCTCTGGGCATCGCTGCCCCTCATGGTCAATGGTCCACATCATAGCCCATACTCTCCCACGTTCCATCCAGTGGGCCCTGGGGGGATCTACAATGTCCCGTAATTGTCCGTGAAGCACCACCAAGGACAACTCCAAGTCCCAAAAACGCCTCCACATCTCATCTCTTCCTCCCATTCCACGCACCCAGCAGCCATCATGGCCACTTTTCTGTTGGCTTCATTTTTAAAGAAGTTTTGGATCACAGAAGGGTTACAACTGTGGCAGGGGAAGATCATTGGTGTGGGTATCAGTGATAGTGGATATATGGGAGGAGGTTCGCCTGGGGCATACCTATAAAGCATATGAATGAGTTCAAGTGTTCATGGGGCATTGTCACTGTGGGTGGAGATCCATACAATAACAAAAAGAGTATCCAATTCCCATCCTGGAGAGCTCCGCCATGTTCTCTAACAGGATGGCAAGAATTCCGAGTACAGGGACAGTGACTAGTGAAAGAGGATGGACCATTTATGGGCCCTTAATATTGATGACTGTACTTATGAACCTTTTCTTTTGAATTGAAACTTAGCCTAGTATTTTAAATTGCCGAAGAGTTACCCCCTGCGAAGAGCCTCCTTGTTGCTCAAATGTGGCCTCTCTCTAAGCCAAACTCAGCATATAAATGCATTACCTTCCCCCACAACTCCAATGTAGGATGTGACTCTCAGGGATGATCATCCTTAGCACTGAAGGATTACTACCAAGGACCAGCTAGCAATGCAACTGGAAAAAGACCTTGACCAAAAGGGGGAAAGAGTAAAGACAAATGAGTTTATATGGCTAAGAGACTTCATAGTGAGTCGGTAGGTCATTCCTGAGGTTACGCTTATAGACGCCTCAGCAGAATCTGATTACCACAGGGAATACTGCCCCAAATTGCAGGGCTACTGAGGGCACTGGAGACACCCAGACACTATAGGCAGGGCTGACAGCTGAGGAATTTGCCAGTGGTCCCTACTTTGGAACGTATGCTCTCTCATGTGACAGAGTTGGACTCAGTTGTGGTTTCCCTACACATGGCTCTTCTATTCCTTCTATTTGACCCTAGTTAGTACTACAGTTGATAGGTTTATGTCCAAGAGACTTAAATCTATGTGCTTTTCATGTGCCAATCAGGCCCTGAATCTCAACAGAGTTGCAACACCTACTATCCAGTTCATTGGACTCATCCAGGACAACTAACAAGGAAAGGATGATGGACAACGAGCATCCCAAGAAACAGAGAGTCTACAACTGCAAGCAAGATAGTCCCATCCATCTGCCCCATGGGATCTGAGCCCCGTCTCATTTAGTGTTACCACCATTCCAGAATTCTCAGGATTAAGGGATGAAAAATGGACCAGAGTAGACTTACTGTTATTCTACTAGAACAGACTTACTGTTATCCTAGCAATGGAAGAACATTTATTGTTGATGTGGAGGCAGTGGCCACTGGAGGGGAGGGAGAGGAGAAAAATAGCTGTAATATGGAGGCATTTTTGGGGCACTTGAATTGTCCTGAATAACATTGCAATGACAGATACAGGCCATTATATATCTTGTCCTAAACTTACAAAATTGTACGGGAGAGCATTTAAACTAATGTAAACTATAATCTACACTTAGCGGCAATACTTCAGTATGTGTTCTATGTTCATGAATTGTAACAAATGTACTACACTGGAAGGATGTTGATGTGGGAAAGTATGGGAGAGGTAGGGAGTGGGGTATATGGGAATCCCCTACATCTTTTATGTAACATTTATGTAATCTAAGTATCTTTTTAAAAATGTTTTTAATAAACTTATTAAAAGAAAAAAAAAAGGAATACTAAACTGAGTCAGCACAGTTGGCTTCAAATTCAGGGACTTTTGTTATACAATCATTCAAAAGCTTCCTAAACTCCCCTGCATGGGACTGGGTCTCTAAGGTCTGGCTTCATGTATTCACAAACGTGTGAAACATATTTCTGTCCCTGGTCACTTTCTTTTGGCAATTTTTCTATACTCAGGTTAAACCCTCTTCCTCCACTTTTCAATTTTCAAAAGGAACAGAAGTCAGATACTAAAACTAAAGACAAGTGGATTAATACCAATCCTGCACAAGATTCTAAAAAGGATTAACAAAGACACTACTTGTGACCACTTACAAGAAAAAAAGACTAATCATGGAGCTTCAGCATGGTTAACTACGAATAAGTCATGTTAGACACCACCTTATTCATACTTCTGCCAGAGCACATACACTGTCATCTAATGGATGTGATTGTCTTACCTATCAGATTTTGAGGTCTTTAAAGGCAAAATCTGATTCTCATTTTTCTATCTGTATATCCCCAGGGCATTCAAGAATGCCTGGTACACAAGCATTTAATATTGAATAAATTTTGTTTCATTTCTTTCCTAACAGCATTATTTGGCTACTAGTTCATATATTCATATATTTGAACAACAGACAAGTAACACCCATAAATAACTTGATAAAGGTCTTTATGAAACAGTTTTGGTCAAGATGCAGATACATGGCTTGATTGACAAGAACAATTAAGAAGAATTACGTACATTAATAGCAGACTTTAGTGACAATTCCTAAAGGATGATTTGAAGGATGCCTAGCAACATAGAACAGAATTTTTCTCCATCTAGTCAATGGTTTTGTGTGTTGTCTTGTAATTTTTTTAAAAATCAGTGGCTTTCATTAAAATGAGGGTGACATATGCTAACATGCAGAGTATATGCAAGTTAAGAGAACTTTAAAAAACAAAAGAAAATCTTAACTGACTGTAACAAGAAAAAAACAATAAGAATGGTTTTAAGTAAATCCGGTATGAATCCATAATGTACTATGAATCTTCAATGTCATGTTGGGGAAAGTAGAGTACCTAAAATGAAAAAAAAACAAACAATGGTGCTTAATCCTGTTCTAACTTGAATATTACCTGGTACACTTAAAGTGCCATCCACTAGATGGGAAAAAAAAAAAAGGTATAAAGAACTGGAACATACTCAGAGTGGTCAAACAAGTGAAAGAATTGGCGAGATTTAGCTTAGAAAACATTTTGACTCGCAGATCACTTAAACATTGGAACATAGAATAAACAAGATTTGGTGGATTTAAGAGTATAAGGATTAATATGTCAAAGTTTAAGGCAGCAGATTTTGGCTCAAGTTACAGGAAGAACTTTCTAATTAGATTGTCTAAAAATGAATAGTGTTACCTCAGAAAATAGCAAGATACTGGAGGTACTGGAGGTGTTTTGGCACAGATAAGATCCAAGTACTGGTTCAAAATTCAAGTATGGTTGAGAGTTTATACTAGACAAATAACTTTTCAGATCTCTGACAACTGACAACCCTTTTTAGTTAAGAATGGAATTTGCATGATCAAAATTTTGATACAAGGAAGAGTTTTTTCAAATCTCTCAGTATTTGATTCCTCAATTTTGCTCATGAATTTTCACTCTCCAGCACTTTTTGCAAGCCATATTGTCAAAAAATAAAATTAAAAAACAAAAAACAAAAAAAAATCAGACATGCAAGTTCCAAGGTCATAGTCCAAATGTCATAGTAGCCACTCACCTGTCTCGTTACTGTGATTTCATCATGAACCTCAAATCCTAAAGGACTTTGTTTTTTGTCAGAATTATCAAAGGTGATTGACACTGAGGCTTTGGTAATACCAGCCTGCCCGTTTTTGTAAACTAAATCTTGTAAGTTAGAAGCTCGGACCTAAAATAAAAGAAGGAAATTTTATCAATAAAATTCCATACTGCATAACCTAGTAAGAAAAATGGACTTCTTGTCATTGGAAAACCCACCCATATGATATTAAGTAGCTAAGGGCAGTGCAACCACTGGCAAAGAAAATGGGCAACAACCTGCAATGGGAGCCTTTCTCTATAGGACCTCATCATCCCCAAACCGAATTGTTTTCTACTCACTTCTTAACAAGAGGCCACTGAAAGATTTAAGGGAAGATAGTGCCTAAGAAATTCTCATCCAATTCCATTGGTAGGTCATGAAAAGGTATTAAAACGAAAGGGAATAGAAACAGACTCTGAAATGAGAATGCCTAAAACATGAGAATGCCTGAATTTAAAAGCTGCTCCTGAACATCTTAAAAAGACCAACTGTCAGCAATCTCTTGCTATTCTCTCACCTCAAAAACGGAGTGATAACAGTACTTAAAAGAGCTGCACTGAAATACAAGATAATTCACATAAAGTACAGAGCACGATACTGAGTTAAATATTAAAAAAATAACAAAAATGCAAATGAAGAGAGTAATTGCAACACTGTCTTAAGTTCAAAGAGGGTTCCCTTTCAAATTCACATAAACCAGAAACGTTAACACTTACCTGAGAGAGGTTGGAGATGCCCAGCAAAAAACAGATGGAGTCCAAGATATTGGATTTCCCACTACCATTTAAACCAGTGATAGCATTGAAGAAGGGGTCAAAACCATTGACTTCAGTCCTCTGAGCATAGGACTTGAATCCTTCAAGAATGATTGACTTAATATGCATTTTCACTACGGAGTTGGACTGCTAAACTTCTGCTAGGAGTTCAACAGGGCATAGACCTGTTCTGTTCAAAACAGAAGTAACACAATGTAAGTGGAATGCCAACCTGGAATCATACCGAAATGTGAGACTAAAACATAGGAATGATAGATAATGGCAATATAATTTAAAACAGCCACTCAGCAAGGTATGTAACTTTCCCCCGTTTAAAAACACTCTAGAGATAATCACTATCTGGAAGCTAATTAAACCTTTCAACCGGGTAATCAAACCTCTTAGTATTTCTTCTGCCTATTTTTCCAGGCTTGCCTTACAGTATCACTCAGCCTAGACTACTGATTATTTCATATTCCATCCCATTTACCAATAAAGTGCTTCCAATGCTGGCATGGTTCACTCCCCTTTACTGTTTCTTTGCTCAAATGTCGCCTTCTTGACTGTCCGATATAAAGGGCATCTCTACCCATTCCCTCACTTTCTTTTTCCTTCATTGTACTAGGGCTGCCACTAAGCAGTATTCATATATTTCCCCAACCCACTGTAACTATGCTCCCAAAGGCTCTTCGCCTACACCCACCACTATATCCTCGAATAGTGCCTTACTCAGAGAAGGGATCAGCAAATGTTTATGAACCCCGTACGTTCTCCAACGTCTTGTTTTAGCTCAGGTTGTACCCTTGACTCTTCAGGCCCACCTCCTCGTCTCCATTCAAAGAATGAACAGGAATTAGCCACTCTGCCAGGCACCCTTTACGCTTAATTTCAACCTGAGGCCGCCCCCCCTTAGCCACTCGTCCTCCCGCCTGGAACGCCAGGCCAGGCCCAACCGGCCGCGCGCACGCACCCGCCTACTCGCTGCCTCAGGCCGCCTGGGCCAGAGGCGCCCCGAAAGCTCCTCGGGTCACAAGGCCGGAGCGCGCGGGCCAACCCTGCCCGGCTTCGGTGACTACAATGCACGCCTCACCATAGCCGCTACCGCACTCGTCCCGCGCCCAAAACCGGCACCGGAACTATTTATTCCTTTGAATTTCGGCGCGAGCAAAGGACCCCGCTTCCATAGTGTATTTCCTCTGCTGGGGCCTAAGAGCTGCCTGTCTTCACGGTTTCATCTTTTTCCTCCAATATCACAAGGAAAGCGACATGGAGATGATAAAGTGGATCGCGGCAATGGCGGCTCCAAGGGAGTGACTGCACGGGCCCGGGGACTAAAAGAGCTGTTGTTTGTATGTTAACATCGGCGCTGGCACACCTCGGGCAGTCCCAATGCTCAGTCTCGGGGCCTCGCTTCTCGTGGTCCCCGCCCCGTTGCGGACCCCGCCCCACCTCAGACTCCGCCCCGCCGCGGGCCGCGCCCTGGAAACTGCCTGCTGGAAGGCTCGGCGGATTGTGCTGGCGGGATGTCCTCCTTTAGCCCGGCTCTTGCTACAGGAGGATAGGTGGGCGGGGTTTTGCAGGTGCCTTCTATCTGCTTTATCAGCCCCCAATCGCCCCGGGTTAGCGCAGAGTACTCCTAGGTGGAAGCGTCACTTTGTTAGGCCGTGTGCCGACTCCGCTACTCGCCCGCGACTGACCCGGATGGGCCTTTTCAGCCCCAAGTCCGGAAGAGAAGCCCTTGCTGCCCACACCTGCCCTTGAGGCCCGGGCAAGAAACCGCGTGGGGCGGATGGTAGGTGCTAGACAAATAAGTGTTCACCTTCCTGCGTTGAAAAGTTTTGTGAAAAGATACGCAGTGAAAAACTAAGCATTTCAGGGATTTATTCTGAAAACCCTTCACTCTCACTAGGATTTATTGAACTTTGTGTGCCAGTCTCTTCCCAGTACTTTTTAGTTTTTGTATGAAATCCCACGAAATCCATAGCAGTAGTTTTTTGGGTTTTTTTTTACATGTTACAGATGGGTAAACTAAGTCCCAAAAAGTTTAAACAGCCTGTCCAAGTCATAAGTGGAGGAGCTAGGAAATGTTCGCAGGCAGTGTTGCTGAATAGTGTCAGCTCTTAGGTATTACGTGTTATACTACTTGGCTTCACATGTACAGAATTCAGTCCTAATAGTCAATCCTGTTATATATTATGTGTATTGTACTTTCTAAAAATTTCTGGTTTATTCACAGTTGAGCACATTGGTTCTAATGAATTAGTGTATTAGTCAGCTGGAGGGGTGCTGATGCAAAGTGTCAGAAATCTGTTGAATTTTATAGAGGGTGTTTATTTGGCGTAGAAGCTTACAATTACCAGGACCTAAAGCATCCAGCTCAAGGTGCCGTAAGAGGTACTTCCTCACCCAAAGCCTGTTGCCAGGTGTTGACGCAAGATGGTGGGCAAGGTCTGCAGGGATCAGCCTCCCTCTTTCCCTTAAGGCTCCTTGGTCCCAGCTTCTTCCGATCTCAGTTCTAGGCTGGCATAGGGTTCATCTCTCCCCATCTCTGTCGCCAGGACTCATTCCTCCCTGGGGTCAGCTGTTCTGGTCTCTTTGCAAGGTCAACTATAGACTATCAAGCTGCCTGGGACCTCTGCTGTGTCTAATGAGTTGTCTTTCTTCCTCTATGTTCTTCTGCATGTCTACTTCTGTGTGAGAGTCTGTGTTACCAGCCCACCAAGAGGCTGGCCTCAGTGCTAAGTCACATGCTAATGATGTGGTTGAATCAAAGCCCTAATCTTAACATCATTTAATCAGACATCTGGGCTGAATCTAATACAATCAAAGGGTTCTCACACCTACAGGAAAAGATCAATTTATAAATATAATCTCTGTTTTTGGAACTCATAAATCTCAAACTGCAACAGTTAGGAAGAGCTTAGCTCCAGAATGGGTTTAGAACTCTTCTAGGTGAGGTAGATAAAAAGAGGGTGCAACTAATGTGCTATTTTAGGGGACATGTTTAAAATTGCTTTCTTGGTACCCCAATGGTTTTGCAGTCATTGCACCAATCTTAAACTACCAAAAATGGGTCCTATTTTGAAATAGTTTCTCTACTTACACAAAGTAAAATAAGTTTGGTGAGTCTTTGTTTACGAAATACTTTGTTTACTCTAATATGCTACCCATTTCTTCTGTGATGCCATTCATGGGTGGTAGTTTAACATCAATTTAGTTCAGCAGCTATTTTTGTCTATCTTGGTTCCTGTCTGCCCTAGATTCCAATTAATTCATTGTTATTTTGTCTATTGAATCTTCTACATTTACCTGTAGCTATGTCCCTTTCATCATTTTATGAGTAAGGAATTTTAATTAGCCAACAACCTCTAATGTAAAATAAACTCTTCCTTGGAGTGTATTTTCGTGTCCTAGAACTGCCGTGAAAAAGTATCACAAACTGGATGGCTTAAAACAACAGAAAATTATCTTACGGGTCTGGACACAAGAAGTCCAAAAATCAAGGTATTGGCAGAGCCATGCTCTATCTGAAACCTGTAGCAGAGAATACATCTGTTTTAGACTCTGTTTTAGTTTGCCACAGGGCGGCCGGTTTAAAGTACCAAAATGGGTTGGCTAATGTATTTACTTGGGGGTAAAAGCTTACAGTTCCAAGGCCGTGAAATATCCAAATGAAGACACCATCAAAGGTGCTTTCTCACCAAAATCAGCTCCTCTTGCACCTTTTGTCTTTTGTCTGGCCACGTGGTGAACCAAGATGGCCTCTGATTTCTGCTGTCCTGCCTTCCCCTGCAGAATCTGCTGTCTCCTTGAGCTCAGCTGTGGGCAACCACGCATAGGGCTTGTCTCTTTCCAGGCTTCCTCTATCAGGATCTGCTGCTCCACTTTATTCCCAAGTTCATCTGCCAGCTGTCAGTCATACGGCTTTTCTCTCGCTGGGCCTCAGCTCTTTGAGCCTCTTCAGGGCTTCTCTCCTTGCAGTTCAGTTGTGGGTAACACTGCACAATCAAATACAGCAACGTCCTTTATCACTGTTTATATTAGATCCAGGAAGAGGGCCAAGACTCAATATGAGTCACACCTCATTGACACCCAGTCAAAAGGATCTCACACCCACAGGAATGGATTAGTTTTTATTTTTGGACAGTTTCTCTTCAAACTGTCATGTTCTGCTAGGCTGCTGAAATGCAATGTACCAGAAATGGGTTGGCATTTACAATGGGGATTTATTAGATTTCAAGCTTACAGTTTTGAGACCATGAAAATGTTCAGATCAAGACACCATCAGATGATGCTTTCTCCCTGAAGACTAGCTGCTGGCAATCCTGGACTCCTCTGTTATATGGCAAGGCACATGGCAGTGTCTCCTGGTCTCTCCCAGGTTTTTCGTTGCTTTCATCGTCTGGCTTCAGTGGCCTTCTCTCTGTCTGTCTCTCTGTATTCATCACATTTATAAAGGACTCCAGTAAGTGGGTAAAGACCCATCCTGGGCCACACCTTACTTAAGTAACCTAATTGAAAGATCCCACCTACAGTAGTTTCACACCCACAGGAATGGATTAGTCTTTAAGAATATATTTTCTAGGGTACATACGGTCAACCCATAGTAGAGTGAAAATATAAGACAGACATTATTAGCCTTTGCAATTCCTTTCATAAGTAAATAACCAGCAGATATATTTGAGTCAAATGGATGAAAGCAAACATGTAAATGCAATGTGGTTTTTTTTGGAGGTAGAAGGGATTGAACCTGGGACCTCATACATATGAAGCAGATGCTCAACCACTAAGCTACACCCACTCCCTGCAAAAGAACTTTTGATGGATAAGGTCTCTGGTGTGGTTATAAAAATATGTACATCTAACTGCTCCCCTTAAAACTTACTAAAATAAAATTTGCTTATAAGGAAAGAAAGCTATATCATCTTTAATCTTAGTGCATGCCAGAAACATTAAGGAATTTCTGTTAAGTATGATTTAGATATATTCCATATGTATTAGTCAGCCAAAGGGGTGCTGATGCCAAATACCAGAAATTGGTTGGTTTTTATAAAGGGCATTTGTTTGGGATAGACGCTTACAGATACCAGGCCATAAAGCATAAATTATTTCCCTCACCAAAGTCTATTTGGAGCAAGATGACTGTGATGTCTGCGAGGGTTCAGGCTTCCTGGGTTCCTACGTTCCTGGGGTCTGCTTTTCTCTGGGTTCAAGGTTCCTTTCTTCCTGGGGCTGGCTTCTCTTTCCTCTGGGAACTTACTTCCTGGGACTCCAGCTTAAGTCTTCAGCATCAAACTCCAACATCAAAACTTCAACATCAGAAAACCCCCAACTCTGTTCTTTGCCTTGCCTTTTTTCTGTGAGTCCCCACCCCTTAGTGGGGACACTAAGGGATGGGGAGTCAATGCCCTAATCATAACTCAGTCATGCCCGGGTACTGATCAGATTACAAACGTAATCCAATATTTCTTTTTGTAATTCATCAATAATATCAAACTGCTACACCATATGTTAAATAATACATACATTTTAAATATAGTGCAGTTAGACAGTACTAATGGCTGACTTACAACTCTCCTTCCTGAGGTCACTACAAGGAAGAAGAGACGAATGGAGCACAAAGTCACTAACATCTCCTAATGTGAGAACTGGAAACAAAGACTGTAGGATAGATGTAATATAAGTAGAGCACTCTTGCTTCATTACCATGTTCCCAGCAATGAAGGCCTTGACAATGGCAGACTGCAGCTCCACCAAACAGAACCCTGGCAGGTTAGTGGAGCCTTAGCCCTTCTACAGAAGGCAGTAGCACCAGCAAGGGATACGGATAAAGTCTTGAAGATGGATCTATGAGAAAGATTTGGTCTCCTACTCTTCCAGGGTACTGGGGGGACCCTCTCTTTCCCTGAGTGTGCTTTTCTAATTTTAGAGTATAAAAGTTGTTCTTGCTGGATGAATCTTCTCTCCTTGAAGCCTAGGATAGAAGGGGGAAAAAATGAAGAGAATACCTTCATTGCAGAACTAAGGAAAAAGTGATTCATTTTGTTGAGAGATAATATGGGGCTCAAGGGAATGAAATGATAATGAAAGAGGTTCATATAAAATTGTATTGCGTAGCAGCACATTTTCAATGGTTTTTTAGCCCTATTATTTTGAACTCTTCTGAGCCAAGTACAAACTTTGAAAAAGGAGGTGACCGTATTCATTCACCCATGTGATTTGATTAGACCCATTAATTTTCATTTCAATGACAAAATTGTTTTTAATTATAGATGTTCTGTTTGTGTGTGTGTGCGTGCGTGTGTGTGTGTGAAATCTGCCTATTCTTTCATTACGATTTCTATTATTTCAACTCTCAATCAAGTTAAATATCTTTATTTTCTCTTTCAGGTAGTTATATTCACTTCAGTTTTGCGTTCCTAATTCTCCTGTTTTCAACATTTGCTGACTCTCACTCAGGGTGGTTTATTTCTTCATGTGGTTCTCTTCTTCGGTGCATTGTTTTACTTAGGGGAACCTCTTAGGCCCTGAATTGTGAAAGAGGCCCTTCAGAACAGTTATAAATTTGCTTCTACCAGGGTTTTGGCTCTTACAGATCCTGAACTTTTTCAGATAACCATTTCTGAGCTCATAGTTCCTGATGTATGCAGATATTGTAATTTAGATCTGTTGCAGGCCTAAAGTTTTGATTTCTCCTGGGTACCTTTTGTCCACCCCAAAGCCCCAGATAAAGAACAAACCTCCTTGCCTCCTCAGACTAGTAAGTGGAGTTTTTCCATTTCCAGTGGCTGACAGCTCTTTAAGGCTCTGGCTTTGACCTAAGGGCATACTTCCAGCTCCTTAAGGCCATGTGCTCAAACATTAAAACCTCAAATCCTGGCCACTGACGCCTGTAACTAGGTATGAAATGTTGGAGGGCTGCCATGGGGTCAGTTCCTGTTTTCTGCTCTTGCTCTTCAGTTTTTCAGTTTGTTTCTGGCACTGGGAATTTCCCTGTCTTATTGTTTTTGTTTTTGAGCTTTTATGTTGTTTATATTATATACTTCATTATGTTTTATGCACTATCTCTATAAGCTTATAAAGCAAAGCTCAGTAGTACCTGTGGGAGGAGGTCTTGTCTTTTACTTTTCATGTAGAACATGTCATCTTTGTTTTGCTCCTGCCAGAGCCTTGCTTTCAGATGATCACATTCCATATCCATTATTGTTTTTCCTAAATAACAGTAATTCCTTCTCCATAGAAGCCCAGTTTATTGTACTTTTTTTCATAATTGTCTTTTCAGATTTCCTAGCTATCCTTGGCTTTTATTGCTTCCACGTTGGTTTATAACCAAAGCTGCCTCTCACTACTCTTCAGCTTTGCCACACCCCTTCCTCAAGGAGATGATTATTGGCTCCTCTTCCTCAGGTGTTATTATCAATTCATTGTTTTCCATGCCATGCTTATCCCTTATTATACTTTATTGGGAATCCATGCATATCTGCCTAATCTTCCTCCAGCTCGTTCCCCTTTCCCACCAAACTCAGTCCTAACTACATCCAGTCATACTCTTCATCTTAGATTTTACCCGCCACAAGATCTGCTTCTGCGATTTACATTTCCTCTATCTATTCAATTGTGTTGCAGCCTTTACAGTCACAAGTATTTCCTCTTCCAGTTCTAACTTAATTTCTACTTCAGCAGGACTTATTAGCCACCAATCTCCACCCTTTCTGAAATTCTACAAAATGCTTATATTTCTGAATCAGAAATGATGATATTTCTTCCCTCTGTACAAACCTTTGGTGAAAATTGCCTACAGAATTAATTCTCACCTCTTTAAGGCCATGCGTGGCCTTCCATAATCTCTTCTCAGCCTACTTTCCCAGAGTTATTTCCTTTTGTTTCTTCCTTAGATGTTACCATATATTTTGGTTCACTGCTAGGAACCAAGCACCAACCAGTGACAAAAAGAGAGTGCTTAATTAGTAATGGATGGATGACTGACTGAATGAATGAATTCAGTAAGTGGTTATAGAATGCCTACATTATGCCAAGAATTGTGTTAGGTGCTAGAATAATAAGATGTTGATAATGTGACCTCTGTACCCAAGGGCATGTATAACAATTAACTAGAAGAAGAGAGAAAGTGAAGGACATTTTAAATGGAGTAGATTGCACAGACAAGGGCATAGAATATAAACATATGTATGAGGCTAGAAGTAGCAAGGTTTAGTGTGGGACATGCCAGGAGCCCAGATTATGGAGTATTTTATGTGCCATCTTAAAGAACTTTTTGTCATTCCTGAAACATGTCCTCTTCTCCATCTCTGTGAAACACTTTACTTGAAATGCTCATCCTCTCTTCACAGCCACCTCCATGTATATTTTTTTTAATATTTCAAAACCAAAATCTGATACATTCCTAGAGGAATTATTTGCATCCTCTTCTGTAATTTAACCTTTATTCAAACTTTTCTTCTGACCTATAGTCCATCTTTGTGGCATACCTCAGCACCTAGCATATAGTAGAAAAAGATTAGATGAGTATAAGTAAGTGCAGTAAGTTTGCTGCTTTCTGATCAATGTAAAGGGACAAAAAAGGGTGAAAAAAGGAAGAAATTCTGAATATTGAAATATACAATATATTCCACAAAGTATTCAATATTTTAAGGTTTGGCTAGTTAATGGTAGTAATAATTTCTCATTGGCCTAATATATGGAAGACTTTGTACTTGCTAGAAAAGGGATTGTGTTCAATTTGTGTAATACCACCAGTGAGCACTATGACATTCATAGGAAGGAGAAATCTGCCATGGCATACACTTTCTAGCTTTATGCTTCAAAGGGCACTCACAGCGTCATAGCCTTGTCCTGTGATTCTGCTTTTTTTGCCCTGTAAAGTAAAATCAACTCTCTGCCATGCTATCGGAACAACTTCAGTTTCAGGTTGCAATAGGATTCAAGTACCACCACTTCTGCTGTTGCCAGGGATAATTATCCACCCCTGCTTTGGGCCCCACCTTTACATATACAGTCTTTGTTTCACATTACTGTATTTCTTTATCTCCCCCACTAGACTGTGAGCTCCTTGATGTCAGAGGACTTGCCTTATTAGTCTCTATAAATCTAGCACCAAGCCCAATTCCTGATGTAGAGTTGTGCTCCATAAATATTACTGCATAATGAATAGGAAATGGAATGAACGTAGAAAGATTGCAATAGTGGTCATTCTTTTCAAAGCGGAGAAACACCTACCCTCTGTTTTCCAGATGAAAACTTGCAAATGAAGGTTGTTTTAGTTTTGTTGTCTTTTCCCTTCTTTAAATTGCTATATAATTACTTGCATCTTCCATAAATAATAACTTGCCTGGACACGCAGTAATTGTCCTGGCCACTGTCTCCCCTCCCTTTCCCATTCCAGCCCTATCGCCTGCATTGACTTCCACGCCATGTTTTTCCACTTGGTTGAGGGGCCGGTAGGGGTTCCATAGGCCTGTGTTTCATACCCTTTGGTCTCCACTCTCCCTATCCTCCATTCTCCCCAGTTCCTACTCCCACCTATAAAACTGTGGTCTTGCCCTGTTTATTCCCAAGGTACCACATACCATAAAAGTATGGCATCGATACATTTCTGAGAGTTTGGGGATTTTATCTTAAAAATACTGTCCTTTGTGGGACATTCATGTGAATTTCAGGTGGGGTGCCAGCAATCCTAGCCTGGTTCTCTTTATGTACCTCATAAAGTCTGTGATGAAGACCATAGGTCCACATCTTAACCTGCCATTTCCGGGTTTCCTCTCCCATTCTCCTACCAGAAACTGCTTGTAAAACACTACTTTACTTCGTAAAGAACAAGCAATAATGGACAGGCACTGCATGGTCTACATTCATATAGTAACTAGGAAAGAAACAGTTTATCACTTCCTACAGTAATGCCAATATGTTCCAATATTAAGCAAAGCAGTTTAGTTCCTTGGTGCCACATATCTCGAATCTTTCTTTTCCAGCAGAGGATCATTGCTTTATATTTGCATAAACTTAAGTATCCATTCAGATGATTTTACAAAAAAAGCGGGGGGGGGGGGGCGGGCATTTATGACTCAAAGTTTAAGTACTCCACATTTGAAAACAATGCTTGCAACTTTTTTTTAAAATTTTATTTATTCATTTTTTAAAAAATATTACATTCAAAAAATATGAGCTCCCCATTCATTTGCAACTTTTCAATAACAGTTTTTTTCTGCTCTTCAAGGATTTAAAATAATCTTTCATTTCAGACTTAGCTTGGGTCATCTTGTATATGGTAATTATTATTGCTAAGTAATTTTATTGCTTAAAATATTGGAGTTCCAAGCTTTTCCCTAAGTTACTTTATGTAATACAACAATTTTGCTGTTATTATAAAAAAATGTTATTATAGATGAAGAATCTGAGGCTTGAACTAGGCTTTAATCCACAGGGTACTAAAATCCTTCTATTCAACAAATAATCTGAGTGCCTATGATGTCAGTAGACAGCTTAACAAAAATTTACGCTGTATGGAACTTAGTATAGTGGATATCAGTTCTTGTTTTACTGATTATAGAGCATAACTTTTACAGCAATCTTACACTGGCTAGTGGTAGCTCTCAGTCTTAAGGCCTGTAATAATTCTCCCATTCCTGTGAGTCCTGAAGTCCTCAAGTCAATGGAACCCAACTGGCCCATTTCACCAGATGTTCCAACATTCCCAGTCAAGACTAGATTTATAACGGGCAGCCAAGTTTAGGTAAAAAACATAACATCTGATCCACTTTAGACACTGCTCAATGAGAGTGAATTCTCAGTGAAGAAGCAATGCCCCACTAGGAATAAATGCCATCACCGGCTAAAAGATAGATTTGTAAGTGTTGATAAAAAAGCATACTAGATTTAACATAGGTAGAGGGACTGACCAGGGGCAGCAGGAGGAAATATTCTTAATATCGCTGGTTGGTGACATCTTTTTATACAAAGAAACACTGCCAGTAATTCTTCTTGGAAGACTAATAAGGAGTCATTTCATTTTGTATATTTTTTAATTAGATAATGGGATCTGGGAGTGTAATAACCTGGTAAGAATTTCTCTGAAAATGGCAATCAAATTAGTCATATTCATGAAACTCATAAATAAGCCATAATTCAACATTTTATATCTAGGGAAAATAAAACTGGGGCCATGCTGTTTAAGAGGATAAGGAAATTTAACAGAACACTGGGGGATTTATACCAGATTTAGGAGGAAGATACATCCTAACTGAAAGCTTAATTGTGATTTAAATTACAGGTCAAGCTGTGCAATGTGTTTCTTTTTAGCAGAAATCTGTGGGGAGATAGAGTTTGCTTGTTTAAAGAGGAAATAGAAAGCAAGTGAGAAAGCAGATTGCATATTCTGTTTTTCTTTTAAAACTTCAAGCTGCTTTAAGTCAAATTGCTCCTGAGTTCCTGATGATGGGTTGTGAAATTTACATGTTTTACTTTTCTTTGTGTTTTTTCTGTTCCAGAGCAGTTATTTTACTTGACAGTAACAAAAAGACTTAGGCAGCATATCTGCCAGCTAACTAATACAGAAACCAGAGATAAGGTATTCTCAACCTTGCTTGAAATGGAACAGCCTATCATTTTAGGCTGACACATAAAGTCAGCAAGTTCTGAAGATGGAAGGGCCCTTGAAGAATTAAAGCCACTCATTTTGCAAATAGGGAAATTAAGGCTTCTAGTGATTTTCCTAAATTTACTCTTTATCTCAAGTAACTCACAGTCTAATGAGGATTGTAATTTGGTTACCAATAATAGCAATTCAAAGTATAAAGAAATTGTTTCCCTGCAAAACCATAATTAAAACAGATAACCAGAGACTGACTGTGGAAGGAAGATTTATACCAGGAAGGAACATTTGGACCACATAGCTCAGACTCCTGCTCGCTGACATTTCCTGTCCTTTGGATAAATCCCTCAGTAATGAACACCGCAGCCACCCTGCAGACTCCAGCCGTGGATAGGGATGGAGTTGGGGGTGGCCAGTGGGGCAGAAGGCCTGAGAATGAATTGGAATGATCCACTCACCCTCCAAAGGAAGGGCAAGCCAAGAATGGAATATTTAAACAATCCTTTGCTAAAGCTTCAGGAATAATAATGAGAAAAAAAGTGAGAGCATGGTGCAAAAAGAGAGAAGGCGCTGACCTATAAGCTATGATGCGCACTCTGGGGCTCACAGACTTAGGGTTACTTGTGAGGGACTCTGGAGAAACAGATGGCCCCTGGAGTGTCCCTGGATTGACCCTCATCTTACTCCCCCCCATCTTCTAAAATAGGGTCTCTCTGCCCTGGCATTGAGGAAGAACCCCACAGTCATCCCCTGAGACGGCCTTTTCAGCACCCAGGCAAACTGGTAGCACAGGATGTGTTCAAAGTGCCAAGAAAGTCCACAAGAAGGAAAGATCGTGATTGAGAACACCATTCAGAAAAATTTCCTAGAAGTGATGATGTTTGAGACCAAGCTTTAAGGCTCAATATGCTTTTGACAGTTGGAGATGGGGAGACAGTGATCCAATAGACAGATCACTGTGGACAAAAACTAGGAGGTAATGGTTTGGCTAGGGGACCACCTGGTGCCAGGCTGCCAGTGATTTTATTAAAACTGTATAATGCCACTGTGGGGATGCTGTGTGTCAACAGGTAGACGCTCCCTTCAGGTCAGAGGCACAGGTGTCTCCAGTTGCCTGGTGTGTTGGCTGCTGACAGCTCACAGCTGAGACCCTCCTCTGAAGGAAGCCACCTAGCTGAAGGTTACACCTCTCCCTTGTGGCTGCCCCTATCCAATGACTGGTTGATACAGTGATATCAATCAGTCATTGGAGATGAGTGATAAGAGTAGAAACAAGTTCCCTTGTTTCAACCAGGACAACTCTAGAGGGCTAGTGAATCAGTTTTCCACACTATCAGCTGAGGCCTTTGTTGTGGCTGCATCACAGTTCACCTTCCCCTCTGGCCAGTTCTGTTTTCTGCACTCCATCCCTGGTGATGGTCCCCAATAAGCTTTCTTCATGCAAACCTCTTGTCTCAACATCTGTTTTCTGGGAAGCCCACCTAAGACAATTCTAGATATAATTTGAGACACTATAGGCTATTTTAACATAGAGTTTAATGTGGAATTTGGAAAGCCTGAAAACTACATATAATTTAGTCACTAGAAGAAGTGTGGGCTGTGGTCTCTATGGTAACAATTTGGCACCTCAGTTAAGTGCTGAATTGCTAAGCTAATTTATATTCTGCTGGCAAAGAAATGGAAAGGAGAGGAATTATACTTGAGCTGTGAGTCTTTGGCTTTTCAGCTTTGCCTAACCCATTAATCAGTTCTGGTCACTAAGTGTTAGGTGCTGTATCAATCAGGCTATATCAGGAAGATTTCTTTTGTTTTTGTTTTCTTAAATGGACTTATCCCCACCCCTCTCCCCCACCATGGCTCTCTCCTGTTTGCTCATTTTTTTAAGGATACATAGATCACACAAAATGTTACATTAAAAAATATAAAAGTTTCCCATATACCCCACTCCCCATACCCCCACACCTCCCACATCGACAACTTTCATTAGTGTGGTACATTCATTGCATTTCATGAGTACATTTTGGAGCATTGCTACACAGCTTGGGTTATAGTTTACACTGTAGTTTACACTCTGTCCCAGTCCATTCAATGGGTTATGGCAGGATATATAATGTTCTGCATCTGTACCTGCATATCATTGAGGACAACTCCAAGTCCTGAAAATGCCCCGGTATCACACCTCTTTTTCCCTCTCCCTGCCTTCAGGAACTAATATCCAGCATATACAAAGAAATCTATATTTCAAAAATAAAAAAGACAAACAGCCCATTTTAAAAATGGGCAAGAGATTTGAATAGAAGCTTCTCCAAAGAAGAAATAAAAATGGCTAAAAAGCACATGAAAACTTAATATCAGTAGCTATTAGGGAAATGCAAATCAAAACTACAGTGAGATACCATCTTACACACATTAGACTGGTGGCTATTAAAGAGGACTATAAGTATTAGAGAGGATGTGGAGAAATGGGAACCCTCATCCACTGCTAGTGGGAATGTAGAAGGATCCAGGCATTCTGGAGGACAGTTTGGCGGTTCCTCAAAAAACTAGCTATAGATTTGCCATATTGTTGTAGAATTTGAGAGAAGTTCAATTATTTGAGTATAGAGAGGCCAGGACTCAGGAATGATTTTGAGAAGGAAAAATGGTTTATTGACGGCCGGCCGGGCTCGGGACTCGGGAGCTTTCTGTTTGAATCCCGAGCCCTGAACAAGATTTTCAAACATCTTTTATACAGAGAGGAAAGGCCAAATGGTCCCTTTGTTTCAGTTCTCAATAGGCTTCAATTAGCATATATATCTTCCACATCTTAGGTAAGCTTTTAGCATGGACTCCAGATATTCTAGATAAGCTTTTAGCATATTTGGTTTTTGCATTTCCCCTAAATACTTAAAGTTTATAGCCCTTGCATTGTTAAACTGTTTCCTGGGACTGGAGCCTGTTGCCATTGTCCCTAAGGGCAGGACTGCAGCCTCTTACCGTTCCACACCCACAACCTTCAGCTTAGGTTATTTCTGAAGAGACAAAGAGCCTTCCACCCATAGCCCACATCAATATTACCTAGCAATTCCACTGCTGGGTATATATCCAGAAGATCTGAGAACAAGGATATGAACCAATATATATATACCAAAGTTCATAGCAGCATTATCCACTATTGCCAAAAATTGGAATCAACCCAAATGCCCATCAACAGATGAATGGATGAAGAAAATGTGGTATATACATACAATGGAATACTACTCAGCTGTAAGAAGGAATACAGTAATAACATATGGGATAACATGGATGAATCTTGAGGACCTTATGCTGAGTGAAGCAAGCCAGGCAATGAAGAACAAATACTACTTGACCTCTGATATACTTATTGTTTGTGGGTTTTTTTTGCTCATTGTTTGTTTCTTTTTTTGGAAGTGCTAGAACTGAACCTAGGAACTCACATGTGGGAGGCAAATGCCCAACTCCTTGAGCCACATCCGCTCCCTGCTCATTTGTTTTTTCTCACGGTCTGCTTTTTGTTTGCTCATTGTCTTGCTTGTTGCTTTTGCTTGTTGTCTAGTTGTTGTTTTTGCTCATTGCCTGTTCATTGTTTGTCTTCTTTATGAGGCACCAGAATCAAACCTGGGAACAGCCATGTGGGAGGCAGGTGCCCAACTGCCCAAGACACATCTGCTTCCAGGAAGATTTCTTTATAATCCATGCAGCACGTCCATTATAGCTCAGAAGAGGGAGAAGGTATTTCTGCTTATCATAGTCACCAAGGAAGCCAGGCAAATGAAGCAACCATTGCCTAGACCTTCACAGATAACCTTCAGAGGGATAAGAGTTCTGGGAAGGTCTAGAATCAGAACTTATCTCCTCAACCCAAAGTGACACACACCACTTACACTCAACTCATTACAACTATGTGCCATAGGGGTTCAGGAAGTATGCTCCCAAAATAAACCTGGAAGTGGATGGGGGCTGGACTATTTGGCAGATTGCACCGATGAAGACTAGAGGAAAACCTTGGAACCTAGAAAACAAAATAAAAAAGCAGGTCAAGCTAGTGGTTTAATTGTTTTCATTTTTAAAAAAGAAGCTTAGTAGCAAATAAATATTGACCCTTTTGCCTCTTCCAAAACTTATTTTCACTGTTTGGATTTTATCTTTGTCTATTTTATAAACATGTATTTGGCACCTTCTATATACAAAGTGGTGTGATGGTTACTCTTGGGTCACAAGTTTGAAGAATCCCTGGACTCTTTCTATAAAGGAGTTTATATCTGGTTAGAGAGACAGGTATTCTAAGTATACATGGGAGAGAACAATAAATGGAGGAGGACAGGGCAATGTTCAGTGAGTGCAAAGGAGGAAATTTGTCAAGCACTGTTTCTATGCTTGAAGCTGGAGAGAACAAAGTTGTGCCTTCTAAGGTATGCTTAGAAATGCTTTTCTGAACTTTCAGAAGGGCTAGATAAGGAAAAGAGAATATTTTCTTTTAAACCCACTCCTTGATTTCTGTTTTCCTCCTCCCATTCCAGATACTTCTGTTTACATTTTTTAAGTGTCTCCATAGATGATGTCACTAACATTCATGTGTTTAGGATAAATGATAATAAACCAAGAGCTAATGTCATTGATCCTGGAGAGCAGAACCCAGGGTCTTTTTTTATTCACTCTAAAGTAATGATAATTTATAGTGATAATTATAATAAATTGCATCTCCATAGACTTAAACAGTTTATAAAGCAATTTTACGTATATAATTCATATTACCCTGACATTGAGTGAGATATGTACAGAAGGTTTTAATAAAATTACCTCCATATTATAGATGGAAAAATTGAGGCAAGAGAAGGAAAGTGATTAATTATTGTTGCAGTTATCTATAGCTGTGAACAAACCAACCTAAAACAATAGGCATAAAACAATAGCACCGAGGGGTTCCAATCATCAAGATGGCAGAGTGGCAGGGCTCCATCCCCTCACAGAAGCATTAAGCAACAATCAAGAAATGGTGTCATCTTTCTAAAAGGTCCAGAAAACAGTTATAAAGTGTTGCAGCAATAGGAAAATCACTGAATCAAACAAAAGACAACTTAAAAGTGGCAGATTCTTGTGGCACACTGGCCTTCCTTATCCCCTCTCCTGCCTGGCACAAGCTGGATGGGGCTCCCAGAGCAGGTCCCTGGACCTGGTTCCAGAGAGAGCAGAGCAAACTTTGTGCATATTGGGAGCATGTATCTCTGTGCCAATTTGTCTGGTGGCACAGAAGGACTGTGCCAGGACATTTATCATAGGCTTGCCATCTCAGAACTGCATGTAGAAGGCAGGTCACAGAGCTCACCTAGAGAACACTGTAGGAAAACAGTCAAATTGAAGCTGTCTGGAGCAAAGGTTTGCTAACTGTGGAGCATACAGTACAGTGCCCAGGGTGATAAGGTGCAGCTCCCAGGGAAAGGAGACATTCAGAGCCTTGTAAAAGGAGGAATTCCTAGGGTCATGCACTCACTCAGGACAAAACTCATGTGTAGAAAGGACCTGAAAGGACCCTATCCTGTTTCTTAGGCTGTTCTCTAAACTTACAGGAAAGCTAAGTTCTGAAGGAGAACATTCACATAGACCAATCTATAAAGAATGAGAAAGGTGGATTTTACCTTTTCTTTTACTTTTCTGTTGTTTTTCTTGTTTGCTCCTGGCACCCAAGGAAATCTTTATCACAACTCCAGCTGAATCTAAATTTAGGGAACAGACATCTGGCTGTTTAAATTTCAGAGATTACATCTTAAAATATCAAAATTTCCAGGTTGCAATAAAATATTACAAAACATACAAAAAAAAAAAAAAAAAAACCCCAAAATGATGGCTTTGCACAGGAACAGGATAAATATTTAGAAACCCTCAACAAGGAAGACCAGAGATCAGACATACTAGGCAAATACTTTAAATATGCTCAAGGAGGGAAAAGGAAATCAGGAAAATAATAGATGAACACAAAGAAAAATGTACATAAAGAGATAAAGATCATTAAAAGGAACCAAACAGAGCTGAAGACCACAGTAACAGAAATAAAATTTCCCTTGAGGGATTCAATAGCAAAAGAAAGAATAAGTGAACTTGAAGATAAGGCAATTGAAATTATTCAGTCTGAGGTGCAGGAAGAAAATGAAAAGTGGACAGTGTGAAATCTGTGGGACACCATCAAGCATGCCCATATATGCTTTGTGGGACTCCCAGAAGAAGAAAGAAAAGGGCAGAAAGAATATGTGAAGAAATAATGGCCTAAAACTTTCCAAATTTAACAAAAAATATGAATATATACTTCCAAGGATATCAAAAAACTCCAAACAGGATGAATCCAAATGGATCCACACTGAGATATATAATAACCCAGATGTCAAATGCCAAACATATAAGAGAGAATTCTGAAGTATGTGTGAGAGAAGCAAAATGGCATCTACAAGGAATGTCCAATGAGATGAAGTGCCAGTTTCCCTTGGGAAACCATGTATACAAGAAGGCAGTGGAAAAACATATTTAAAGTGCTAAAAGCACACACAAAAGTTGCAAGCAAGAATTCTATATTTGGCAAACTGTCTTTCTAAAGTGAGGGAGAGATTAAGGCATTCCCAGATAAACAGAAGTTGAGAGGGTTTTAAAACCACTAGATCAATGCTACAGGAAATGCTAGGGGGATTTTTTTCAGCTTAAAAGGAAAAGACAGGAGGGGCAAGATGGTGGCAAAGTAAGGAGCTACAAGAATCAACTCATCCTACAGTTTAGTCAGCAATTACCCAGAGTTATCTAAAGCACCTGTTTGGGGGCCCAGGAGACCAGAAGAGCACCCTGCAACATTCTTGGAAGAACAGAACGAGGAGACTGCCCATCTGCAGTGAAAACTCATGAGTAGAGCACTCCTCATTGCAGAAGCTGGTGCCCATCCCCTGTTTGTGTTGCAAGATGCCTCAGTAGTTGTTCCCTGGCTGGAGTTGGAAGCTCCATTTCCCAAAAACTGGGGAGGAAGAGACAGCCAGGCACTGACTTTAGCTACTGATTAGTAAATTCAGTTGGCTGAAGTCTAATCCTAAGAACAGCTAAAGTTTGAGCCTGTCCAAACTGGAAGGAGGCTTGTAGCCTCCATTTTAACTCTGCTCCCAGCATGAAGGGAAGCAGAGCTGATTGAAAATCACAGTGATGGTAGGAACTGGCTTCTTTCCACCCAGGGTAGATTGTAGTCCAGCCCTACCTCCAGCAGGGAGGAAGCTGGGGGGAGCTACACCTGTTTTCTATGTTCATCCATGTTGTAATATGCTTCCCTACTTCAATTTCTTCTTACAACTGAATAATATTCCATTGTATTTATATAGCACAATTTGTTTATCTGTTCATCAGTTGATGGACACCTGGGTTGTTTCCATCTTTTGGCAATTGTGAATATTGCTGCTATGAACATCCGTGTGCCAACATCTGTTCATGTCCCTGCTCTCAGTACTTCTGGATATATATCTAGGAGTTGTATTGCCAGGTCACATGGCAGATCTATGTTTAACTTCTTTAGGAACCACTGTGAAAGGCTGTTTGGCAGTTCCTAAGGAGGCTAAATATAGATTTTATTTTTCACCTTTGTCTTGTCTGGAAATTTAGTGTTTAGTCAACTCTTTGAAGGTCCTTTCCTGCTCTGAACTTCTGCAGCCATAAGATTTGGCAGATAAGACAGTTCCCCTGAGCAGAATATTGCATGCAGAGGACCCATGAAACTAAAGTTCATGTTTGCATAACATTATTTCTAGGAGTGCATTGCAAAACAAACTCTGTGTAGTAAGTGCCAATAAAAATCTCAAAGGCAAAACTAGGGAAACTAAGTAAACCATTTTGGAAAGATAGTATAGTAAAAAGCATTTTGCTGGGAAGCAGAAGGAATGGGTTCATTCTGCGCTTTGCTACCTTCTGGCTGTGTTGAAAAAACTCTCTCTGATTTCCAGTTCCTTCACCTGTAAAAATGAGGCAACAGGGTATTGAAGAGGTCAATGTCTTACTAACATATCAGGCAAACTCAATGCTTCATGGAAGATGAGAATCAAAACAGGAGGGCAAATAGGGTGGTCACTTCCTGCCAGATGGAGGAGAGGTAAAATTTGCTGGCTCATCAATTGTAATATACTAAAGACCAAAGGTCTCTCGTTCCAAAGGCAAGACAAACTTCTTAATATATATAGGCTTTCCAGAATTTGGGGGAGTAAGCATTTTTAATGATTCCCAGGCTACAAAATACCAAGAGCCTTGCCCTTGGTGTTGAGATATTGATGTGGGCTATGGGTGGAAGGCTCTTTGTCTCTTCAGAAATAACTAAGCTGTTTGACTTGTGTCTCTTCAGAAATAACTAAGCTGTTTGACTTGTGAGTGTGGAAAGATAAGAGGCTGCAGTCCTGCCCTTAGGGAAAATGGCAAACAGGCTCCAGTCCCAGGAAATGTTTAACAAAGCAAGAGCTGTAAACTTTAAGTATTTAGGGGAAATGCAAAAACCAAGGCTTATCTAGAATGTCTGGAGTCCTTGCTAAAAGCTTACCTAAGATGTGGAAGAGATATATGCTAATTGAAGCCTATTGAGAACTGAAACAAAGGGACCATTTGGCCTTTCCTCTCTGTATAAAAGACGTTTGAAAATCTTGTTCGGGGCTCGGGATTCAAACTGAAAGCTCCCGAGTCCGGCCGGCCGTCAATAAACCATTTTTTCCTTCTCAAAATCATTCCTGAGTCCTGGCCTCTCTATACTCAATTAATTGAACTTCTCTTAAATTCCACAACAATATGTTATGTGTATTTGCAGAGGACACGGCTCTTGTCAGCCTTTAACTAATCAAACATTAACTTCCAATGGTAGTCCAGAGAGGTGTCCATTCTCAACATTCCTGATTTCTACTTTCTTTCAGATAATCTCTTCCTTGGTGAAAAGCATGGAGGAGAAGCCAATATGATGCCTCCTTATTGTTTAATATAATATATGATGTCGGTGAGAAGAGAGTCTGGCAGTTAGGACAGTTGAGTACTCTGCTGAGGTCTGAGTCAAAAGGAGAAAGGAAAGAGTAGATTATAAATTTTATTATATGATTATGATGGATATAGGATGACTGAATACCTGAAAGTAACTTGTTTCTCTCCCTGTTGCTAGGATACAAAGAAAAGAATTGTATGTAAATCAAAAGGTAATGAAATGTAACCCTCTCTTTGGGCCAAAATCCACTTTTGGGTGGTCAAGAATATCCTGTTGGAGCAATGAAGTGTGAAAACTAGCTTCGACCAGTTGGCCGGACCTGCGCAGAAGCAGCCCCTTGCTGTCCTCACTTCTACTTGCTTAATTAACATAGTAAAATTCCCACCCAGGGGTGGAGTTATCCGCCCCTTTCTTGATCATGCAATGTATGTGCAAGCGTGATTTCCTGAACATACTAATCATACAATTATATAACCAGCTATGTGTGTTCATCCATATGCATAAAAACTAATGCATAATCAAAGCAAATGCTAAGTAGTAACTTGGGTATTTAAACAAGAGTGAAACTGCTGCACAGGGAGTCGGGTCTGAGTCACTTTGGACTGGCCTTGGCTCCTTACCTCTGCAGATGTAATAAATGTGAGTTTGCCCAACTCTCGTGTTGAAGTTTTCTTCATGCCATCTCTGGTTATCCATAAAGGCCTTGCTTTGAGACCTAACAATTACAAGAAAGCACATAACTTCTTTTAGAGGGAAGATTGTGGAGAAAGGGAATTCTCACACACAGCAAATGAATTGTAAATTGGTAATATCTAAAAAAATTGAAGGTGTTGATTCCCTACAGCTCAGGAACTTTTCTAGAAAAGAAACTCTCCCATGCGTACAAAAGGAAGTATGTTCAAGACTGTCTATGGCAGCATTGTTTGAAAAAGGGGAAACTTGGCAACAATTAAATAAATAAATTGTGTGATGTAGTCATACAATAGAACACTGTAAAGTCGTGCGAAACTATAAACCAGAACATCATATGTATTATTATGGATGAAGTTCATAAATATAAGGTACAGGGAAGCAGACTTGGCCCAGTGGTTAGGGTGTGCGTCTACCACATGGGAGGTCCACGGTTCAAACCCCAGGCCTCCTTGACCCGTGTGCAGCTGGCCCATGGGCAGTGCTGATGTGCGCAAGGAGTGCCGTGCCACGCAGGGGTGTCCCGGCGTAGGGGAGCCCCACACGCAAGGAGTACGTCCCATAAGGAGAGCCGCCCAGCACGAAAGAAAGTGCAGCCTGCCCAAGAATGGCACCGCACACACGGAGAGCTGACACAACAAGATGACACAACAAAAAGAAACACAGATTCCTGTGCCACTGACAACAGAAGCGGACAAAGAAGAACATGCAGCAGATAGACACAGAGAACAGACAACTGGGGTGGTGTGGGGGGAAGGGGAGAGAAATAAAATAAATTTAAAAATCTTTAAAAAAAATATATAAGGTACAACAAAACAAAGCAATTTGAAAACATATATCTGTAATGTGATACCACATATAAAATTTAAAAATTCTGCAAAATTATAACTTAGATTGTTATCATGTAGAAACATTAGAAAACCAAACTAGAAATGATTAAAAAAATGAATTAAGGAGAGTAGATTACCTCTGAGAAGGAGAGAAGGTAATGGAAACACAGAGGATTTTAGAGTGAACAACCATTTCTAACACAAATACAGAATAATGTGAGGATGTGACAAAGCCACATGCTGAGAATATGATGTGTATTATACATTTCATTTTGTTTTCTGAGTTTTAAAAACTTTTATAATTTTAAAATGCTGATAATAAAAGATTAAATGAATACAGCACCTTCAAACTTGGGTATTTCTTTATATGTATAAAAACTGTGTTTGACTTGTATAAAAAATAAAACAGATCAAATGCTAGAAACACTGAAGTAATACCTCAGTGTTCTATAGAAAGATATGAACCAGTAATAGATGAGTAATTAGGAAAATTAAGGGTTTCTGTAATAGGAGATTATTTTCATTCATTGAATGAGAAAGGTTATCCATTCTCATAAAGGCTCAGAGTTTTACCACAGATGTAATCACACGCATATTCAATTTGCTTTAATTTTCCCATTTCTAAAATGGACATACTGGATTATGCACATTATTGTTTCAAAGCTCTTTGACAAGATAAGATGGCTTCTAAATTTTTAAATAAAATTGGCACAATTGTATAGCGATGAAACATATATGCTTTCTTTCAGCTAGTACAGCTCAGGGGAATGCATTCTCACCATGTCTGTCTAAGACATATTGAGGCAGTAAAGTTCAAAAGTGTTATGTTCCTGTAGATTTCTATTATAGTAAAAATCTTTGAAGCATGAGAAGTGTATAGTCTTACTGATTTTCTCCCAGCATGCGATGCTGAATTTATATACTCTATTTTGCCCCCATAAAAGAAAATCTATTGATAAAAATAGTGATCCTGCACAAATTATACATTAAGTATGATCAAATACCACCTTTCAAATTTCCTACCATTTATATGACATAAAAATATAAATGAACAAACTTAGGAGTTTGAAGAAAAATAGTTAAAGTATTCATGGCTTTAAGCATTGGTTTTTGTTTTGCTATATGTTTTACAGAATTTGAATTAAAGGTAATTCTGAGGCAATGATACATCTGTTTATATGTTCCCATTCATATATGTTTTAAAAATTCTGTTTTTACAAAATCTTGTAAATTAAATATTTCCATAATTCATTAACTTGTTATTACTTGCAGAGTTAATATGTACAGGATATAATGGGGGGAGAGATTTATAAGTGGCATGTAATTAACATTTATTGAGTATCAGTTATACTCAGAATTTGTTTGCAATTTTTTTTATCGCTATCTTGTTTAATTTCACAACAACCCTGAAATATAAATATTCATATCACGCTGATTTTGGCAGACCCTCCCATTAAGAGGTGAAGTCTATTTTTCTACCACTTGAGTCTGAGCTGCCCTTGTGACTGGTGTTTGACCAACAGAATGTGGCAGCAGGGACGGTCATTTCTGAGCTAAGCTCACAAGAGTCTACATGCTTCCACTTGCTCTCTCCCGTTAACTCTGCTGCTGCCTTGTGGGAAAATCTCAGGCTAGCTTGCTGCAGGATGTGAAATTCTGTGGAAGGGAGCCCAGTTGAGACCATCCTGGATCAATCTATTGCCAGCTGCCCACCAAGCATGTGAAAGAGGCTTGTCAAAATCCACAGCCTTTCCCAATGCGAGGCTGATTACAGATGCATAAGTGGCCCCAGCTGAGACCAGATAAACCACCTAGCTGATTCCTAGATTTAAAAACAGTAAGATATGCTTACTTTTAAGGCCATCAAGCTTTGAGGTTGTCTTCCCTATACATTGCTACCATGTTTTTAAAAATGTGCATGCAAGTGTTTGTGCACATGAATGAGTGTGCATGTGAGTGTAAGTCCACAAGAGTGAGGTAGGTGAGTGTGGCTGAGTTTGCACATGAGTGAGTGTGGGTGTACATAAATGTGTGTGTAAACATGAGTGTGAGTGAGCACGTGTGTACACATGTGTGAGTGTGTATATAGTGACTATGCACCTAAGTGTGATGTGTGCATGTAGGTATGAGAGTTATATTAGTGTCTGAGTGAGCATGTGAGTGTGAGCATGTGTGTGTATGTGTTGAGGCAGGGGGAGGTGGTTTTCCAGTGTATTCTCTGGGGCCAAATTCCTAACTAGCAAGGAGTTACCTTTCTTTTGGATTTCATACAATAAAAAAAAAGTTTTATTTTGAAAAACAAAACAAAACTAGCTGATAAATGGATGGAGATATGACGTTTAGAAAAATGACATAACAGAGTATTAAAAAAATTCAATAGCAACTGTATAACATCAAAATTCATGCTCTTTCCGTACATGGAATGGAATGCAAATAGTGAAATAAAAGAGAAAGGATGAGTGGTACAGTTACTTCAAAGAGGAAAGGGTTACTTTGACTGAAGTCATTCAGATGGCCTTTTTTCCTAGAAAGGTATCCTTGGGGCTGAGCCCTTAATAACTGAAGAAGGAGGTTTGAAGTTGAAAATGAGCTAAGGTGCAGAAGCAGGTAGGTGGAAAACCATATTCTAAGAATGGCAAGTAAGCCTGTTGCCAAGAAAGTGCAATACGTGTGACAGAGCCTTGGGAGATAAGGCCTAAAAAGTGTTGTGGTTTTTAAAAAAAAATTTATTTCATTTCTTTATTTTTCATACACACCCTCACTGTTTGCACCCCCTGTCCACTCGTCTTCTTTTTAGGATGCATTGGGAACCCAACCCGGGGCCTCCTGTATGGTAGGTGGGCACCCAACTACTTGAGCCATATCCACTTCCCCGAAAAGTGTTTTTCATTCACACTGGACTTTCATTCATGCAGATGAACAGTTTATATGACAGGAAATCTTTATTCGTTTTTAATTAGAAACATAGAATTTGGTCGAGCATTTTGATTACTTGGGTTGTAATTTATTCATATTTTGGATTAAAATATCCTGATATCCAAGAGTAATTTATGACAGAAGTTGTAAACTTATAAAACAATCATGCACATGTGCAGAATTCTCAAACAACACCACCCCATCAACACACCACAATGCGGTGTATCATTTGCTACAGATAAAATAATATCATCTGATTATTGCCATGTCCATAGTGTACACTTGGCTCATATTTTCCATACTGCCTCAGTATCAACACAGTTTAGTAGTAATATTTTGACAATGCTCTTTAATCATTAGTTAAAAAGGTTTAAAAACAATGCAAGTTATTGGTGGTAGGGTGAGATGATATATATGATTGATGCTATATATGTTTGTTTTATAAGTTTACAACTATTATACATCTATTGTTTATGTATGTTTATGTATGAATGATATATTCAATAAAGTAAGAAAAAGAGTAATTTATAATAGAAAATTGTTTAGAGAAGATAAAATGCTTGAAAAGAGTATTGTTGAAGATAAAATACTTCAACTTTTAAATGACTACAAAGTGAAAGATGAGAGATACTTGAGAAAGGCAGTCTTGGATGTGAAAGTCAGCTTAGCCATTTACTGCATGAACTTGGGCATGATACTTAACCTCTCAGAGATAACGGATATCAATTTCATAGGGTTGTTGGGACAATTAGAAATAATGTGCATAGAAATGTCTGGCACATAGCAGGCACTTATTTTTACAAAGCCACACATCATAGTACATTAGAAAAATTCTCCTTAAAATCTAAGAGTTCATAGTGACCTTAAAGATTGACACAATTATGCATCACTTTGGTGGTACACTTAGGTCATATTTTACTTACGTAATTTGCTAGATTATAGGTCAAGCAGCACTATCTATGCTATTATGCTATTACAAAGCCCACAGTTACTCCTCCTCACCACACCTCTTAGCTCCTACTTTCTTTCTGAGATGGTATTTAGGATAATATACATTATATTCCAACATCAGAAAATATTGAATTAATGGTTTTGTGGTAGGAATAAAGCATAATGCAAGTCCCTTTCAGTTACGGTTGAAGAATGAACCAGCAAATTGGGAATTAGCTAAAAGAGGGGTAGGACCTTTCTCCTCGAGAGGATTAACAGTTTGCTTTGCTCTCTTGTTATTGGTTTAAGATTTCTTATATCAAGAAGCTGAAATCTAAAACGGGAAAGGGATCTGCACACCAACAATCACAAATGAAACATTTAACTTGTTTATCTAAATGAAATGAAATGATACACATTTTACAGCTACTAAATGACAATTTATGTACAAGTGGGTTTGTATTGAAACCAGTGCTTCCTTGATCACTGCTGAAAGTATATATTGTGGTAATCTTTCCACTGCTGAGAGTGTACATTGTGGTAATTTCAAAGAGCAAAAACTTTGAAATTGTTCAGACTTTTTGAGGAGTTGATGCTGTTGTTGAGACTCTATTATTTTAAGGGAAAAGGAAAAATCACACACAAAAATACTCCTTACTAACTTATTTATAATAGTGAAAAATTGAAAGCAGCTTAATGTCTGAAAACTGAAAAATGGTCCAGCAAATAGCAGAATATCAATTTGTAGACTATACACCATCCATTAAAAAGTATTATTGTGAAGAATTGCAACATGTAAAAATATTTATAGCATAATGTCAAATGGAAAAGCATTAAAATGTGCACTATGCTTGCAAACACATAAAATGTATTTGCTTATGATGAAGAGAACAAAATAAATGAAAACAAAAGATTTGTTAGTGAGGTGGGATTGTGAGAGATTTCTCTTTTTTATTTCTTTCTCTGTAGCTTCTGGTGCTGCAAATAGAAAATAGAAGTAGGGATTATTAAAATGGAGCTAATTACTCCCATATCAGTTCTTAGAGGCACCTACAGGTTGATTTTTTACAGTTTACCAAAGTCAGTGTAATTACCTACTTCCAGAAATGCTTCATCTCCCTTATTCAACAGATTCAATTAAATGTTCTTGAAACAGTAAACATCAATCTCATATAAACGCTACAAGAATAATAGGCTTGAATTTATGCAATCTGTGTTGTGTAGGGTTTAGGAGAGTGATAAAACTCACCATTTCCTCAGTGCTACAATATGTCTTGAAAAGGGTAAAAGGAAAAAAGCAAATTCTTTAAAAATTGTTAGTTTCAGTGGCCTGCATGTTTTTGAAAAATGAGAACACCTTTAATAATGATGGTTTATTGATTTAGGCAATTATGTAATTCAGATTCCCATTCCACATATGTTATACTTTTTCTCCTGAGAAATATATAGGGTCCTTTCTTCTATTTGATCCAGAGAAGGAATCACCATGGTATTGAGTATTTGAAAAAAATCATTTTTATGTTGCTGATTTTTTAGGAGATTTGATTCTGAATGCTAGCATTACCTTCTGGAAAGAGATACTACCTGCTTTGAGCTTCAGTGATCTAATCTATAACTGATAGTAATTTCTCTTCTTTCTCTGTTTCCCAGGAATAGTTAGGACAAACTATAATTTAGTGATAAGAACTCTCATCTGAGATGATACCAGAAAGATAAGAAAGGCATGTCTCATGCAAAGGAGGCCCTTTTGGGTTTTATCGTGAGTTCAATTGGGAGTCCTAGAGGATTTTCACCTGAGGAGTGTATTATTAGACATGTGCCTCATAGCATTCATTGTAAACCTAGTTGGAACCTGGATTGAAAACTGTTATGGCTAGATTAGAAACAGTATGATAGAAGGCTTTTCCAGCAACCTGGACAGAAGATTTCAGGGGCCTGTTTTAAGAAAAATGCAGGAGGTGTGTTGACAACTCAAGAGCAAATAGATGGGATTTAGTGACTGATTGGATACAGAAAATGAACTCTAACTCCCACATTTTTGCCTTGAGAAACAAAAGGAATGTGAGCAGCAGTACAGGAGAGGGATAAGGAAGGAAATGGTTAAGGTGCTTGTGGGATGCTCAAGAGAAAATACTGACAAGCAATTGGATATATGGAGAGAGATGCCGATGTCAGTATTGGTTTGGGAGTCATCAGCATCTAGATGGCCCATAGCAGCATATAGCTCATCAAGGAGAGAGCACAGAGGGGGAAGAGAGGAGGAGCACAGATCAAGGCCCCAAGAGCCCAGCCCTGGTTCCTCAGATAGGGAAGGCCAAAGTTACAGCCTCTGAAAGTAAGAACTGGGATTAGAAAATGTCTTGTGGTCATTTGGACTTTTCTACAGTTTGATCAGTTGGGTCCAGTATATGTTTCTCTATCTTTACTTTTGTGCTTTCTATGATAGTACAAACCAGTTAAAAAGTATTATTTTTCATCAACTTGACAGTACAACCCAGCATTTTGTGGTATTAAAGTTTCTAAATTTATCACCTTATGGCAGGGTTTTAATGAAAAAGAAGTAATATGAAATTATTAAGACGCTAAAGACATTAAAATACATACATCTATTTTGAGCAATATTAATGAACTTATTTTGATAAAAGAGAGAAAAAACAGAACTCTTAAATTCCATTTTCTCTTTTTAAAGTGTCATGACACATAACATTTATATTGTGCTTTATAATTCAAATTCTTAGAGATGGCCTTATTTCTATATCTAAGTGGATTAAAGGCTCACCATAATTATTTTTCTCTTTTCCTTCTGTTTCTTTAAATCAGTGTTTCATTCTGAGTTATTCATATTGATTCATTTCTTAATTTGCTGAATTTTGTAGTTGATTTTTTAAAGATATGATGAAGGGTAATAAGCCCTTGAGTTATTTCTTAGTGAAGAATGCCATTAGTTATCTTTATACCTGAATGACAACTTGGCAGGGTAAAATATTTCTGGGTTATATCTTGTTTCAAAAAATAGTAGATTTCAATCAAATGTCTTTTGTCATTGAATTTTGCTGAAGCCCTTGGCCCCATCTCAAGTGATTCCTTGGTGTATGAAAAATTATTTCTTTATATTTTAAATTCAATAACTTAAAGAGAATATGCCTTTGTGTTAACCAATCTGTACACAATTTTCTTAGAACATAATGTCTTTTTTGATCTAACACTTGATTTTGTATTGTTTGACTTTTTTTTGTTTTTCATTTATTGGGTTTTCTACTTAGAATCTAAGTCTTAGAGATGATCTTGGATAATCTTTGTTATTCATATGTATCTAATTGTTTTGCATTCTCCTCTAGAGTCCTTGAGATTATCTCAAGCCTGTCCTTTATATCAGTAGTTCAATTTTCAGTAGTGCCTAGTCTGCTGGTTCTCATTTATTAGTTTTGTTAAGACGTGGTTATAGTTTTCAAGTTATTATTTAGTTTTGTTGCCTCTTTTTTCAATTCATTCTGTTGTTTTATCATCTTAGATTTGACCTCTTTGTAAAAATGAATATTCATGTTCATTTCTTACTCTTCCTTGAATTATATATTTTCTCATATTTCCATACCCTCCAAAATTCCTCCCTTCCTCCCTCCCTCCCTCTCTCCCTTCCTTCCTTCCTTACCCTCAAAGTATTTATTTTTTTGTACTGTCATTTCTTTTCATCTTTTTCATGACCTTCTATTTGCTTTGATGTAAGGTGCCTTCTTCTTGAGTCCTTTCTCACTTTATAGCCCCTCAGATCATTAGTTAGAGGACAGGGGATTCTATTTCCTATCCATATTGTAGTATTCTCAGGTGGAAGGAGGAAGACAGAGGGGGATAACTGTTATTCCACTTGAGGTCTGTTAGAATGTGAGGGTAGTGATGTCTTCCTTGAGATTTGCTTGCTGTTTGCCTGGTTTTAGGAGGCACTGGGAACCAAACCTGGGACTTCCCATGAGGGAAGCATTCACTCAACTGCTGGAGCCACATCTGTTCCCTCAGTATTTTTTAATCATCACCTTTCTTCTACTTTCTTTGTATTTTTTCACTAACTTCTTAATTTTGGTGATTTTTAAATTAAATTTCAAACATTCTTCCTTTATAGTACATGTATGTGGAACTATGAAGTCTCCTCACAGTAATACTTTTATGCATCTGATCAAATTTTTTTGTATAGCATTTTCACCATCATGCCAGCTAAATATTTTTAAATTACATTATGATTTCTTCAATACACAGATTATTATATGTATTATTTTTTTAAAGATTTATTTATTTAATTCCCCCCCCCCCTCCCCTGGTTGTCTGTTCTTGGTGTCTATTTGCTGCGTCTTGTTTCTTTGTCCGCTTCTGTTGTTGTCAGCGGCACGGTAAGTGTGGGTGGTGCCATTCCTGGGCAGGCTGCTCTTTCTTTTCATGCTGGGCGGCTTTTCCTCACGGGCGCACTCCTTGCGCGTGGGGCTCCCCCACGCGGGGGACACCCTTGCGTGGCATGGCACTCCTTGTGCGCATCAGCACTGCGCATGGCCAGCTCCACACGGGTCAAGGAGGCCCGGGGTTTGAACCACGGACCTCCCATATGGTAGATGGACGCCCTAACCACTGGGCCAAAGTCCGTTTCCCATATATGTATTTTTAAATTGTGAAATGCATGGCGATTTTTAAAAATTTATTGAAGCATATCACTCATACATGAACATACATAAATGTATAATAATAGCTGTGAACTTACAAAACATACATACACAACAGCATACAGGGCTCTCATACCTCACCCTACCACCAATACCTTGCATTGTTTTTAAACATTTTTAACTAAGGATTAAAAAGCATCCTCAATGCAATGGATGTGTCACGATGATGGGAGAGAGTGTTGCTGTGGGGGGAGTGGGGGGTGGGGGCGGGGGGGTTGAATGGGACCTCATATTTTTTTAATGTAACTTTAAAAAAATAAATAAATAATTTAAAAAAAAGCATCCTCAAAATATTACTACTAACCGAAGTATTTTTCCCCCAACCCACCCTATTAATATTATTTTTATATCATTTATATATGATAAATATATAACATACATGAACAATAAGTGTATAGCAAAAGTTGTGAACTTACAAAGCAAACATGTATAACATCATAGAGGAGACCTGTACATCAACCCTCCACCAAAACCTCGCATTTTTGTGAGAAATTTGTTACAAATTATGAAGGACTATTGTTAAAATCTCACTAATAATTATAAAACTCACATTTGGTATATTTTTCCCCCAACCCACCCTATTATTACTTCTTAAATATATTTTTATAACAGAAGTTGCAAACTTACAGAAGCATATGCACATGAGAAGAATTCCCAAACAACACCCTGCTATCAACACATACCACTGTGGTGGAATATTGGTTACAGATTATGAGATAATATCATCTGATTGTTACCAGGACCATAGTTTACAATTGGCACAAATTTTCCATACTGCCCCTTTATCAACACAGTACATCTTTGGCATAGATGCAAAAATATTATATTATTACTGCTAACCACAATCCATAGGTCACTCCAGTTGTATTTTTCCCATGATTCTCCACATTCTCACCAATAGTGATATAAATCTGCTCTAGCTAATAAAGGACACTCTTACATTTGTTACCAGCAACCACAATTCTCATCCACCTCTTGGTTTACTGTGCTATTTAGTCCCCAAATTATTCTCTAGCATTCTGTCAGTTGGCATTTACATCCCTAGACTACCATTGTTAGCCACATCCCCATTTATAAACCAGCTGTTACTCACTATAACGTTACCATCAACTCTGTACATTTCCACACTTTTACAGTAAAGCTAATTAAAACTTCTACATACATTAAACATCAGTAGTCAATCTCAGTCCTCCTCTTATCTCCCTTAAGAATCCAACGCCTACCACCAGGTCTTGAAGATATTTTTCTATATTTTCTTCTAGAAGGTTTATGGTTCTTACTTTTATATTTAAGTTTTTCATTTATTTTTAGTTAATTTTTGGATAAGGTATGAGATAGGGGTCCTCTTTCCTTCTTTTGGCTGTGGATATCAAGTACTCTCCACATCATTTGTTGAATGGATTATCTGCCCAAGCTGGGTGGGTTTGACAGGCTAGTCAAAAATCACTTGACCATAGATGTGAGGGTCTGTTCCTGAACCATCAGTGCAGTTCCATTGGTCTATGTGTCTGTCTGTATGTCAGTACCATGTTGTTTTTACCACTGTAGCTAGGTAGTATGATTTAAAGTCTGGAAATGAGAGTCTTCCAACTTCGCTTTTCTTTTTTAAGATGTTTCTGGCTATTCAGGAACACTTATCCTTCTAAATAAATTTGATGATTGTGTTTTCCATTTATTTAAAAAAATGCTGGTAGAATTTTTATTAGGATTGCATTGAATCTATAAATCAGTTTGAGTAGAATTGACATCTTAATCTGTGAGCATGGAATGTTCTTCCAATTATTTAGGCTTTTTTGATTTCTTTTAACATTCAGCTGTAGTTTTCTGAACACAAGTGCTTTACATTGTTGGTTAAGTTTATTCCTGAATATTTGGGTTTTATCTGCCACTTTTTATTTTCACCACTCTTTTAACACTTTTATTTACTTTTATTGATATAACCTTCATTTCTTGACTCTCTTCCAGGCCTCTCTCTCTCCTGTCTTTTCTTTTCAGGCTGCAATACACCCTTTAGCAATTCCTGCAAATCTGGCCCCTTGGTTACAAACTCTCTCAGTTTCTATCTATCTGTGAATATTCTAAACTCGCCCTCATTTTTTAAAGACAATCTTGCTGAATATAAGATTCTTGGCTGGAAGTTTTTCTCTTGAAGTTACTTAAATATATCATACCACTGTCTTCTTGCCTCCATGGTTTCTGGTGAGAAATCAGCACTTAATATTATTGGGTATCTCTTATATGTTATACATTGCTTTTCTCTTGCTTCTCTTAGAATTCTCTCTTTGTCTTTGGCATTTGACATTCTGATTAGTATGTGTCTCAGAGTTGGTCTATTTAGTTTTTTTTTTTAATAGGAGTACACTGTGCTTCTTGGAAATGAACATCTTTGTCCTTCAATAGGGTTGGGTTATTTTCTACCATTATTGCTTCAAATATTCCTTCTGCCCCTTTTCCCTTCTCTTCTCCTTCTGGGGCACCCATGACATGTATATTTGCATGTCTCTTGCAGTCATTTGTTCCCTGAGACCTTGTTCAACTTTTTCCATTCTTTTCTTCATCTGTTCTTTTGTATGTTCACTTTCAGAGGCTATTTCTTCAAACTCACCAATCCTTTCTTCTACCTCCTCAAATCTGCTATTATATGATTATAATGTGTGTTTTTTGTTTGTTTTTTAATGTAAACAGATAACAAGGCTTTATTCATTCCCTTCAAGGTAGGGTGAAGATCATATGGCACTCACACTGCAGTGCAATTTTAATATGGTCATAGCTGCTGGTGAGATCATGTGCCACAATGATGAAGGAGGTTGTTGATGTAGGAGGAGTGGGGGGGAAGGGGTGGTATATGGGAACCTCATATATTTTTTCTTTATTTATTTTTTTAATGTTACATTAAAAAAAATATGAGGTCCCCATATACCCCCACCCCCTCCCCCCACTCCTCCCCCCATAACGACAACCTCCTCCATCATCATGAGACATTCATTGCACTTGGTGAATACATCTCTGAGCATCACTGTACCTCATGGTCAATGGTTCACACCATAGCCCACACTCTCCCACAGTCCACCTAGTGGGCCATGGGAGGACATACAATTTCAAATTCCTTTACTGTGCCTTTCATTCCCATAAGATCTGCTATTTTTCTATGTATGCTTTCACATTCTTCTTGTGTTCATCCAATGTCTCCTTAATATTCTTAATCTCTTTAGCCATCTCATTGAATTTATTAAGGAGATTTGTTTGAACATCTATGATTAGTTGTCTCAACTCTTTTATTCCTGGGAAGGCTAATATTGTTCCTTTAACTGGGCCATATCTTCCTGTTTCTTGATGTGGACTGTAATTTTTTGTTGGTATCTTGTTTGTATTTATTCTGAGTGCAGTTTTTTTCCCCCTTTAGTTTAGGGCTTCCTGTCCTTTCTTCCTTGCTGGTTGTATAGTAGGAGCCAAGGATGTAGTTGGTGCTCTAAGCTGTGGAGGCTCAAACTTCCCTCATTGTTCCAGGGACCAGTAAAACTTCTCCCAGATGTCTCCTTTGCCAGTGATAGGGACAGAGCCACAGCTGTGGGGAATAATCCAAGTCATGCAGGCCTAGACTATAGTTGCCCAGACAAACTGATGCAGCTTCACAGCCCTTTCTCCACTGTGTGGGGCAGAGATGGAGCTGCAGGTATGGGCAGCACTCTATACAGTGCAGGTCCAAGATCACTGCAGTTGCCCCTGTAGACTTCCAATTATTCAGTCTGTGACAGTGTAATATATCTGCAGTTACCTGGGTAGGCTGGTACAAGGCCCTCCAGCTTCCTCTCTGCCAGAGGTGGGGCTAAAGCCTAGGCTAGGGCTGCAGGCCATCTGGGTGAAAGAAGCTAGTCCCTACGGTCACTGTGACTTTCAGTCAGTCCAGCTTCCCCTCATGCTGGGGGCAGAGTAAAATGAGGCTACTGGCCTCTTTCTGACTTGTACAGGTTCAATCTTCAGCTGTTCTTAAGGTTATACATTAGCCAGCCAAATTTACTAACCAGTAGCTGGAATCAGTGGCCAACCATCCCCTCCTCCCCTGTTTTTGGGAAATGGAGCTTCCCATTCAAGCCACAGAATAGCTCCTGGGGTGGCTTGTGTTGCCAAAGTGTGATGATCCTTGGCCTCTGTGGCTTGGCTGGTAACTTCCTGAGAGATTGGCACAGGTCCCCCTAGCTTCATTCCTGCCAGAGGTGGGGCTGGGGCCTAGGCCAGGGCTGCAATCTGACCTGGGTGGAAAGAAGCTGGTCCCCACTAGCACTGTGATTTTCAGTCTGTCCCACTGCCCCTCGTGCCAGGCGTGGAGTTAAGATCTCGGCTACTGGCCTCTTTCTGACTTGGACAAGTTCAAACTTTAGTTGTTCTCAGGATTATACTTTAGCCCTCTGCATGTACTAATAAGTAGATGAAATTGGTGCCCAACCATCTCTTTTTCCCCTGTTTTGGGGAAGCAGAGCTTTCAATTCCAGCTGCGGAACAGCTCCCAAGTTGGTCTGTGCCTCCAGTGGAGGATGGGCACTGACCTCCATGGTATGGAGCGCTCAACTTATGAATCTTCTCTGCAGATGGGCAGTCTCCTCCTTCCATTCTTTCAAGGATGTTGCAGGATCCTCTTATGGTGTCCTGGAGCCCCAAACAGGTGTTTAGATGGTTACTAACTACCCTGTAGCAGGAGCTCCTTACTCTGCCACCATTTTGCTGGTTGTCTGTATGGTGCTTTTAAAACATTTTTATGTTAATGATTTAAAATTTAACTGTATTGTGCTCAGGGAAACTGGTTTATATTCCATAACTATTTGAAAGTTATGATTCTGCTTTTTGGAATACTATGCTCTTAAGTTTTATTAATATTTTGTGTATGCTTGGAAAGAATGTGTACTCTGTATTTTTAGGGTGCAAGATTCTACACATCTCTTAAATGAAGTTTGTCAATCGTATTTTCAGATATTCCTCATCTTTACTAATTTTTTAAACTATTATCTCTCAATAACTGAAAGAATTGTATTGAAATCTCTTATCATAATCATGGATTTTTCTATTTGTCCTATAGCTATATCAATTTTGTTTCATATATTTTGTTTCTCTTTTATGTACATGTAAATATAAAATTATTAACCTTACTGATTTATTGGAATATATATACACTTTCCCATATACATGTACACGTGGACACATGCACACATACACACAAACACAAATAATATATATTAGTTCTGTTCTTTTATTTTCACACTGCAATTTAGATCTTTTTATTATTTTATACAACCAATGTTAGATTTATTTATTTGCTCACCATTTCTTCTTGCATGCTAGGTCTTTTTTTTCTATCATTATTTCCCTTCTTTTCTAAAGTAAAACCATCAGAATTTCCTTTAATGAAGATTTGTAGGTAATAAAATATTTCACTTTTATTTATCTGAAAATGATTTATTTTGCCTTGCTTTTGAAAGTCAGAAAATGTGGTGGCTACACAAAACTTCACTATGATAGATTGAATTATTTTTCCTAATAATTTCCTCCCCCCTTTAATAATATATTATAATAGTAATAAAGTTATATTGGTTAATATTGTATAGAATATGATTTGCCATGTCTCCCTGTGGGAAGAGCATACTTCCTTACCCATAGACATGGTCTTGTCCATATGAGCTACTTTGGTCAATAGAGTATGAGCAGGTGTGATGTGTGCCAAGCCATGTAGCAGAAACTTCCACTGCATTGCTCTTCCTTTGCTTTTTGCCCTCTGCCATGGGAGATGCATGTTCCAAATAGAGATTTATCCTTTAACCAAAATTCCATAAAGGAGAAGACTCGTGGAGAAAAGACAGCAGAATCAGCCAAAGGAGTGCTGATGCAAAGTACCAGAAATCTGTTGGCTTTTATAAAGGGTATTTATTTGGGGTAGAGGCTTACTGTTACCAGGCCATAAAGCATAAATCTCTTCCCTCACCAAAGTCTGTTGCCCCATGTTGGAGCAAGATGGCTGCCAACATCTGCAAGGGTTCAGACTTCCTGGGTTCCTCTCTTCCCAGGGTTCCACTTCTCTCAGGGCTCAGCTGCTCTGCTCTCTCCACAAGACCATCTGTAGACTATGAGGGAAATGGCTCACCCCTCTTCCCAGGCCTCTGCCATGTCTAATGGAATCTTCTGTCCTTCCTCACTATCTGCTTCTCTGTGTGTTTACTTCCCACTCTCCAGGATCAAAACTCCAACATCTGTTGTCTGCAATGTGGTTTCTTTCTGTGTCCCACCCACCAAGGGGGAGGGAATTCAATGTCCTACTGATGTGGTCCAATCAAAACTTTAATAATTATTTAATCAAGTAAAAATGAAACCTCTGAATCCAATATAATCTAATATTCCCAGAGGGACAGATCAGTTTACAACCATAATTCATTATCTATTTTTGGAATTCATGAATAATACCAAACTGCTAAAGCATCCTTTTCTCTATTTTTTCTTTCTCCTCTTTAATTAAATATATATTAGACTTATCACTCTATTCTCTATTTCTCTTAGTCACTCACATTTACATCTTTTCTCTCTGTGCTATGTTTTTAAAAATTATATAACTATAGACTCTCTTTGGATTTTACCATTTTTTTTCTGTTAAAGGCCCTTTTCCCTCAGGATCCAATTTCCAGGGTTTTTATTGCATTTAATTGTCATGTCTCTTTAGTTTCTTCCAATATGTAACAGATACTCAGTTTTTCCTTCTTTCTTATGACCGTCACACAGTTGCATAGTAATTGTCATATTTTGTAAAATATTCCTCAATGTGGGTTTTTAAAAAATGTTTTCTTAGCTTATGGTCTGGAGGAATACTACAGAATCGATAAACTCTGCTCAGTGCATTATGAGATGTTAACTTTGGTCACTCGGTTAGGGTAGAATGTATTGTTTATCTACTGTAAAGTTACTAGTTTCCATTTGTAAGTAATATTCAGGAGGACATCTTTTGAAGCTTTGCATATATCCTGTTGATCATTTTCCCAATTTATTTATTTATTCAATCATTTATATCAATATGGACTCATGGATAATTATTGTTTATTCCTTGGGTTATAATCCAGTGCTATAATTATTTATTTTATTGTTCAAATTGTCCCATGTTTGGCCATCAGGAGTTCCTTCAGGTGACTCTTGTGTCCTTTTGATCTGTCCCCATCTATTTTTTTTTTTTTGAGGTAGGTACCAGATGCTGGGGATTGAACATGGGACCTCAAATGTGGAAAGGTGGCACTCAACCACTGAGCCACATTGGCTTCCCTGAGTTGATTTTTTCATTTGTTTTCCTTATTGTTCATTTTTGTTTATTCAGGAGTCACCAGGAACCAAACCCAGGACCTCCCATGTGTGAGGCAGGAACTCAACTGCTTGAGTCGCATCTGCTTCCCTGATGTATTTTTGTTTGTTTAAGTATTTAGTTCTGGCATGACAAGATGTTCCAGCCTGATTTTTGTATTTTAGAATCAAACACTTCTCCAAGGTTCCTTTTATTGGATAATGATACTTAGCATCCAAGATACAAGTGCCAGGTATGCTCACTACAGCCAAGAAAGCTAGGGAAAAAAGTGTAATTCATTCTTACACACATATCTAAATTTATTTATGTATCTATATATATTCCCATCTCTATCATCTCTCTCTGCTTTCTTTCTTCCTCTATCCCTCCATCCCTCCATCCCTCTCTTCTTCCCTTCCTCCCCATCCTTCCTTCCTTTCTTTCCTTCCTTCCATTTTCTTTCTATCTATCCATCCATCCATACCCAGGATAATGAACCTCACTTGCTCATGATGTATTATCCTTTTTTATATACTGTTGGATTTTATTTGCTAATGTTTTGTTGAGCATTTTTGAGTTCTATATTCATGAGGGGTATCTATAATTTTCTTCTCTTGTATGATTTCTGGTTTTGGTATTAGTACAACGTTGAACTTATACAATGAGTTTGAAATTTTGTTTTTACTAATTCTAATTCATGTAGGATTTTGTTGTTGTTGTTGTTATTTTGAATGTGAGCTCCTATTTGCTTGACTCTGGACTCTTGAATACCTGAGGACCTTTACTTGGTATGCTTTCCTCCAGAAATAATTTTCATTTGTTCTTGCCAGGGACTTGAGATTACTAGCCAATGTGCAACCAAGTTAGCTCCCTTTAAAGTACTTGACTTAGGGAAGCGAATGTGGCTCAAACACTTGGGTGCCCTCCTACCACCTGGGAGGTCCCGGGTTTGGGTCCCAGTGCCTCCTAAAAGAAGATGAGCAGACACAGCCTCCTTACACAACAGAACTAGATGCTGCCCCCACAGCAACAAGCAGCCAGCAGACAAAGCAGCCCATGGGTAGCTGATATGGCTCAGCCGTTGGGCACTTACCTCTTGTGCAGGAGGTCCTGGATTTGGTTCCTGGTGCCTCCTGGAGAAGGTGAGCAAACTATGAGCAGACAGACAACTAAACCATCTGGGGGAAAGAAGGAATAAAAAAGTAAAAATAAAATAATAATAACAATTTTAAAAAGACCACGAAAGCACCAGGAGTATAAATTAAAAAAAAAAAAAGTCCTTGACTTAATTCTCAATTGGGATTCTTAATTTTAACCCCCCCTCCCAATTTTGGCTGGCCTCAGGTGTAGTCTTATTGTAGCAGCCCTGATACTGCAGTTTGTTCTTGAGGCAACCAAACCTTTTGGTTTAAGCTCTCTCTTTAAATTTTCTTTAGGATAGTGTTTTTGTTCATCAAAGAGCTGTTGATGCAAAGTACTAGAAATGTGTCGGCTTTTATAAAGGGTATTTTTGGGTAAAGGCTTACATTTCCAAGGCCACGAAAAGTCTGGCTGAAGGCACCTTAAGAGGTGCTTTCTCACCCAAGTCAACTGCCACGTGTTGAAGCAAGATGGTGGGAGATCCCCACCTGGCCCATGCCTTTCCCTCCAGGCAGTACAGTCTCTCAGGCTCGGCAGCTCCTCTTACTTTTTTTTTTAAGATTTATTTATTTATTTATTTATTTATTTATTTATTTATTTCTCCCCCCCTTTCTGCCCCCCGCTGCCCTGGTTGTCTGTTCTCTGTGTCTATTTGCTGCTGCTTCTTCTTTGTCCGCTTCTGTTGTTGTCAGCAACATGGGAATCTGTGTTTCTTTTTGTTGCGTCATCTTGTTGTGTCTGCTCTCCGTGTGGGTGGTGCCATTCTTAGGCAAGCTGCACTTTCTTTCATACTGGGCAGCTCTCCTTACAGAGTGCACTCCTTGCGCGTGGGCCTCCCCTATGCGGGGGACACCCTTGCGTGGCAGGGCACTCCTTGTGTGGCAGGGCACTCCTTGCGCGCATCAGCACTATGCATGGGCCAGCTCCACACGGGTCAAGGAGGCCCAGGGTTTGAACCACGGACCTCCCACGTGGTAGACGGAAGTCCAAACCACTGGGCCAAGTCCACTTCCCCTCCTCTTACTTTCTGATTTTAGCTGCAAGCTCTCAGGTAAATGGCTCATTTCTTCTGAGATATCAGCTGTTGAACCTCTCCTTTCCTTTAGACATGGCAGGGTCTGAAATGGCAAAGCTTTTTTCTGTTTTTTATCAGACCCAGCAAGAGGGCTGAGACTCAACCTGAGTCATGCTTCACAGAGGTAGTCCAATTGAAAAGACTGCTCAGACCAACAAGAGTAGATCAACCTATAAGCATAATCTTTTTCTTTTAGGGATTCATAAAATAATTTCAAACTGCCACAGATGGCTATCGATTTTTTCCCTTTATTTCTTGTGAGTCCAACAATGTCTTGAAATATGCACATATGTAGATACATTCAAGATCTAGTTGTTTAGTATTGTAAGAAATGAAGATTAGTTTAGTTTTCACATAAAGGGAGAAAATATTAATTAATGTAACCTGGAAGCCTACTGCCTCAGTCTCCCACTCCTGGGGTAAGCAGGAACAAAGGAAACCAGTTTAAGTCAGTCCTATAGGCAGTAAAAAAAGATGCCCAAGAAAAAGCTAAGTCAATACCAATTCAGCACTAAATTCCATTCCTTATTTGGCAAAGGGGAGCAGGTAAAAATTAAAATGGTTGGAATGTGATGGGGGAAGCGGTTGACCACAAACTTTTGTGAGGGAAAGTTAGATCTTCTCAGATAAGTTGTAATTTCTGAAGTAGCCAATCTATGGAGAAACAGAGGAAGGGCTTGGGTGCTAAGCTTAGGGGTATAAATTGTGTCATTTTTCTTTGTTTGGAGTGCCAGTCATGTTTTCTGGTTGTGTGCCCCTTCTTGCAAGATTGAGAATAAATTCTTTTCTTTTCCACAATTGGGTGAGCCTTATTTTATTCCAGAAGATTTCTTTTTTTACAGTTTTGGGGACTCATCTGGGATTCTAAAGCTTCAGAGAGCAGACCCCCAGGGTGGATGACAGAGAGGTGTGCCCCCTGTTTAAGCGGTCTTGGACTCCACCAGTGGGAGCCTCATCTCTGGCAGCCAAGAGGCCTGAGAACAGATCCTTAGATCTGCTGATTGGTGGATGAGAAAAAGGAAAGGGAAAATCTGCCTCTTATTGACCAGGTGACTCCATGCATAGACCAAGGTAAGAACAAAGGCTATTAAGTATTACCTTGGTGGTTGGGAATTCTCATGAGTCTATAGTTCACTGTGTGTGCGTGAAACGCTTGACATACAGCGTAAAGTGAGTGCGGAGTCCCAATTCGCATTTCCCTTCTCTCATGAGGTAAAGGGCCAGAATTGAACAAAGCAAAAGATGCAAAAGAAAGAGATGCAAACAAGATTCAAAATAAGAAATAGGAGCAGTCAGTCGACTGGGAAAGAGGAGAAGGGCGTATCTGTAGGCTCTTCTGGAGAATTCCTCCAGATAATCCATTACAGAGGATATCAAAGCATTGGACCAATAAGTGATTGGACCAAGGGAAAAGACAAGAAAAAAAGAATTAAATACTGCTGTTGTATCTGGACCAAGGAAAGTATTTTACTGCCTGATGTATGCTGGCCAAAATACAGGGCAGATGAGGATTAGCTTTGTGCTGACCTTGTATTGTATGTTAATGGAAAAACACCCTTCTCCAAAGAAGGGTCTGACTATGCCCTGTGCTGGTTAAAGGAAAAGAAGGCCACTTTCTATCCTATGAAAGCTGAAAATCTTAAACCCAAGACTGAGCTTGCAGAAACTAAAGCTGCAGAAACTAAAGCTGCAGAAACAAAAGCTGTAGAAACTAAACCCTGGAAGCACCTGTATAATCTCCCTCCTCCTTATGTTCCCCCTTCCCTCCCAGGAGAAGGGCCATTAAACTTAGAGGGCCCAATAGAACCCACTGTAAACCCTGGGGAACTGGAAAACCAAGTGGGGCCAACAGCCCCTCTGGTTACAACCCACCAACAGCTGAAGAAAGAATTGGAACAGTGTAAAAAATATATACAAAATTTTCCATTCCCCAGAGCATCTGAAGAGAAGAAAGTGAAAGAACAAAACTCCATTGAGCCTTTGTAGCCGCTAAGAGAAGTACCAATGGGGCCAGGGGAGATTGGCTATGTAAATGCCCCACTGAAAAAGTACTGAAGTAAGGAACTTCAAAAAAGAGATGAATCACTGATAAAAGATCCAGTGGGACTGGCTGAACAAGTAAATCAATTCCTAGGTCCCAGTTTATGCACCTGGCCTGAACTTATGTCCATACTGAATATTCTCTTTATGGGAGAAGAAAGAGGAATAGTGAAGAAGACAGATATGAAAGAGTGGGAAAGGCAGCATCTGCCTGGACAGGGGGTAATGGAAGCAGAACAGAAGTTCCCAAACACAGACCCTAATTAAAATAATAATGACCTGGGGGACAGAGCACAAATGAAAGATCTTAGAGACTTCATTATACAGGGGATCAAATTGGCTGAACCCAAATCTCAAAACTTGAGTAAGGCCTTTGAAGTAGCCCAGGAGAAGGATGAAACTCCCTCTGCTTACCTGCAATGATTGAGGGACCAAGTGAAGAAATATTCAGGGATAGACCCTGATGATTCTGTGGCTCAGGGAATGTTAAAAGTCAGCTATGTGAAAAGGTCTTGGCCTGACATTTAGAAGAAGATTCAGAAAATAGAAAGATGGAAAGATAAGTTATTGAGAGTCCCAGAAAGTGTTTATAAGGAGAGAGGAGGAAAAGCAGAAACAAAAAGCAAAGGTTATGATAAGCACAGTTGATCTAATGGTTAAAAAAAGACTAGAGACAAATTAGAGAGAGAACAAGCAGAGGTGAGATAAAGATGCAAAATGGGCTTATTTAGATAAGGGGACAAGTAGAATGCTAGGCTCTGCAAGGTGCTATCACTTTGGAAGGCCTGGTCATTTCAAAAGGGAATGCCCAAGTTTAAAGAAATAGAGTCCAGTAATCCCCCTCGTGAATTTGAAGATTAGGGGAGTCTGAAGCTCCTCACTTCTAAAGCCCACTGGGAACCTTTAGTAAATCTAAGGGTGGGCTCATATCAAGAAGAAATTGCATTTCCAGTGGACCCTGGCACAGCCCAATCCTCTGTGACTTATCTTCCCAGAGGAACCAAACTCTCTGGCAGTTCCCTTACAGTCTCAGGGGTAAAAAGAAAAGGATCTGAGGCCCCATTCTTTATCCCACTAATATTTGTTGGGTAGACAATCAAATTGTAAGCCCTTTGTTGTACATCCCAGAAGCTGGGAGTAATTTGTTGGAAAGGGATTTAATAGTATTCATGGGTTTGGATTCAGAAGTAAGGAATGAGCAGATAGAAGTAGTCTTAGCCATGCTCACTGAAGAAGATGAAAAAGTTATCAAAGAAGAAGTGTGGGTGAGAGATGGGAATAGAGGGGTTTGCTGGTACCCCCTATTAAAATCAAATTGAAAAAAAAGAGAAATTATTTGTCAAAAACAATATCCCATTCCCCTTAAGGGGAGGCAGGGACTTTAACCCATCATCAAAGGCTTCCTTCGGGATGGACTCTTGGAGCCCTGCATGTCCCCCTTCAATTCTCCTATCTTGCCCATTCACAAATCAGATGGTAGTTGGAGGATGGTACAGGATCTAAGGGCCATTAATCAAATCATTCAGGTTCAACATCCAGTAGTCCCAAATCCATACACTCCCCATAGTAAGATCCCCTGCCATCATAAATGGTTTAGTGTAATAGATCTAAAGGATGGCTTTTGGGCCTACCCCTTGATTCAAGAGTAAAGACTTGTTTGCCTTTGAGTGGGAGAATCCCTTTACAGGAAGAAAACAGCAATATAAGTGGACAGATTTACCCCTAGGCTTCACACAATCCCTCAACCTCTTTGAGCAGGAACTGGAAAAAGTATTAGAGAAATTTGCAGTCTCATCTGAAATTTCTCTTTTACAATATGTAGATGATATGCTATTATCAGGTGAAGAAAAGCAAATAATGGTCCGAACTACAAAGAGCTTATTAAATTTCCTGGGGGATCAAGGGCTAAGAGTGTCAAAAGTCAGCTACAATTTGGAGAAAAAGAAGTCAAATACCTGAGTCATCTCATTAGTGAGGGAAGGAAAAGATAAATCCAAAAAGAATTCAGGTCATTACTAAATTACCTCTTCCCTGGACAAAAAGAGAACTAAGAAGATTTTTGGAACTGGTGGGATTTTGTAGATAATGGATAGATTCTTATGCATCCCAAACCAAAGGGTTATACCAAAAACTGTTGGAGGAAAAGCCTGACAAATTAAAATGGAAGGAGGAGGAAGTAAAAGCCTTTAGAGGGGCTCCAAGGGACGTTGGAGCAAGCCCCTGTTCTAGCCTTCCCCTTCCTCAAGAAATCTTCCCAGCTGTTTGTTACAGTAGATAACAGGACAGCCTTAGGAGTCCTAAGTCAGATCTGGGGAGGCCAAAGGAAGCCTGTGGCCTTCCTTTCCAAAATCCTGGACCCTGTGTCCAGGGCATGGCCAGAGTGGGTTCAGGCCGTGGCAGCAACTGCTCTCTTAGTAGAAGAAAGCAGAAAACTGACCCTTGGAAGGGCCTTAGTTGTTAGCACCCCTCATCAGGTCAGAACTATTTTGTCTCAAAAAGCAGGAAGATAGTTAATGGATTTCTGAATTCTGCGATTCTAATGGAAAAAAGTGATTTAATACTGACAATTCATCATAGTCTGAACCCAGCTTCTTTCCTTTGAAAAGGTCCAAACCAGGTAAAAACTCCTAAACATGATTGTTTAGACTTAATTGAATATCAAACCCAAATCCAGGGAAACGGACTTTGGCCCAGTGGTTAGGGCGTCCGTCTACCACATGGGAGGTCCGCGGTTCAAGTCCCGGGCCTCCTTGACCCGTGTGGAGCTGGCCCATGCGCAATGCTGATGCGCGCAAGGAGTGCCCTGCTACACAGGGGTGTCCCCCGCGAAGGGGAGCCCCACGCGCAAGGAGTGCACCCATAGGGAGAGCCGCCCAGCGCGAAGGAGGGAGCAGCCTGCCGAGGAATGGCGCCGCCCACACTTCCCGTGCCGCTGACGACAACAGAAGTGGACAGAGAAACAAGACGCAGCAAAAAGACACAGAAAACAGACAACCAGGTGAGGGGAGGGGAATTAAATAAATAAAAATAATAAATCTTTAAAAAAAAAAAAAAAAAAGAAAAAACCCAAATCCAGCCTAACCTAGGGGAACTTCCCTTACATTCAGGGGAAAAATTGTTTATAGATGGGTCTTCTAAAGTCCTAAAAGGAAAAAGGCACAATGGCTATGCTGTTTTTGATAGACTAACTTGTGAAGTAAAAGAAGCTGGCCAACTGCCCAATGATTGGTCAGCTCAAACTTGTGCATTAAATCAAACCCTTAAATTGTTAGAAGAAAATGATGGTATATTCTATACAGATTCTAAATATGCCTTTGATGTGGTTCATATCTTTGGAAAAATTGAAAAGAAAAGAGATTGTTCAATAGCAGAGGGAAGGAATTAGTCATGTGGAACTGGTAAAGTGTTAGCCATTCTGCTCTTACCAAAGAAAATATCCATAGTACATATAAATGGACATCAGAAATGTCATCCTTGTAAAGAAAACAGCAACAGGTTGGCTGATGAGAAGGTCAAAGAGGCTTCCTTCTCTTCCCCTCTGGAACTGATGGTCCTGATACTCTCCATCCCCAAAGAAATTGGAATCCCTGTATTCTCTAAAAAAGAAGGAAAAAAACTAGAACAATTGGGGGCAACCTTAAATAGCCAAGGGAAGTGGCTCCTTCCAGATGGCTGGCAAATGTTCAATAAGCAAATAATGAGGAAAGTACTAGCGATTTTGCACCAAGGGAGTCACTGGAGAGTGCAGGCCATGTGTGACCTGGTCCTCAAGCATTTTGAATGTATGGGCCTTTATACTATATCCAAACAAATAAGTGAATGGTGCATAATGTGTCAAAAAGTTAATAAAAAGTTTTAAAAAAGCAAGTGCCAGGAGGAAGGGAGCTGTGCCTCAGACCATTCCAGGGCATTCAGATTGATTACACTGACATGCCCCCTGTAGGTCGACTAAAGTGTGTTCTGGTTATTGTGGATCACCTGACAGGGTGGGTAGAAGCATACCCTCTTGCTTCAGCTACAGCATCAGAGACTTCAAAAATTATCCTTAAACAAATCATTCCCTAATATGAGTTAATAGAAAACATAGATTCAGACAATAGTAGTCACTTTACATCCAGAGTGTTGCAAAACATTATGCAGAGTCTAGGTGTCACACGGAACTTCCATATACTCGGGCACCCACCATTCTCAGGGAAAGTGGAAAGAATGAACCAAACCTTAAAAAAACATCTAAGATGGTCTTAAAAACCAAATTACCATGGATTAAATGTTTACCTATAGCTCTGTTAAGAATTCAAACTGCGCCTAGGAGAGAACTGGAAATTTCTCCTCATAAAATGCTTTTTAGTCTGCCCTTCCCTAGAAAGTCTGGAGAACTCCCCCCCTTTGAATCAAAGAATCTCTTTCTTCAAAATTATGTATTGGCCTGGTCTTCTACTTTGTCATCCCTCAGACATCAGGGTTTGCTGGCTCAGACGCCACCTCTTGAATTTGCAGTCCACCAACACCAACCTGGTAGCTGGGTCCTAATCAAGTCATAGAAAGAGTCCACACTCCAACCGACCTGGGAAGGACCTTATCAAGTCTTACTGACAACTGAAACAGCAGTCTGAACAGCAGAAAAAGCTGGACTCATTACATTCGAGTAAAAGGACCAGTATCTGAACTGAACGATAAGTACCCAACAACTTCACCTGAGTTTTGGAAAATAATTTCAGCCCCAGATCCCTTAAAGATCACACTGAAAAAACAATAACTGGGGGAGGGAAGGGAGTTGAGCTGTGTATTGTCCTAGTCAACAATAGCCCTAGTCCTATCAGAATACCAAAGGAGAAATTCAGACCTTAAGTTACAAGTGAAAATAATCTTACTAGCCACAATGTTTCAAACTCGAGAAGCAACTAGCCCCATCAAATTAGTTATAAATGTGACTGAAGGTCTGGAGTCCCAGACGGTGCAGTTTGACGCCTGACAAGTGATAGACTGTGAGAATTTAGAGCACCAGCGATGGCTGAATGGGGAAAATAAATACCTATGCCCAGAGTCAGTGGGGAATAGTTACAGTCAAGCCCTGCCCCTTGTCCCTCCTGGGATGACGTATGGTGGACCACCCAGTATAAGGTATGGACCGTGAATATGGGATGGGTCTCACCGAGTTCGAAGCCATTAAAGGGTAAGATAACCTTTTATAAAAGTAATACTCAACCAGACTGCAAAAGTCTTCAGTGCAATCCAATAGTAATAACTATTAAGAAAGCAGACCAATTAGAAACTGGGAGCAGCAACCAGAGACCACGTGGTTGATAAAGTATATAGAATGGGAGCAGACGTTACAAGTAAAGATCCCCTGGGGAGATTCCGTATCCAAGTCCTTCCTCTCCCTGTAGATATGACATCGACAATGCCCTCTCCAGGTAACCCTTCAGAAATACCACAGGAAAACCCACCAAAGGCCAGTTCCCCAATTCAAAATGATCTCAAAGCAGTTAGGATACTTAAAGAAGAAAACTTAAAGCAAACCATAAAATAGAAACAGGATAGGAGAACACAAATGCCTGGGTAAAATGGATCAAATATACAGTCTGGAGTCTAAACAAAAGCAACTGTTACACTTATGCAACAGGCCGGCCCACAGCTCATATTGTACCCTTCCTGCTAGGCATAAAAAAGCATGAAAAAGCATTTAAGTGCATGATACTCCTCTTCCAGAGTGCTACTCCCGGTGAAAATTGTAGTACGTTGTCTTCTCTCTTCCACCGGTCAAAAACGGAAACATCAAGCCCATACCTGCCTCCCGTCTGGGCCCAGGGAATCACTCTGCTTGTCTCTCTAGACAAAGAAAAGGGTTCCAGGACCTTAGAACTATGGCCTCGTGTACACAAGCGTAAGCAGTGATCGTACTGACAATTTCTCCAATTTAGTCAGACCTCGAGCAGACCTGGGGTGGTACTATGGAAAGGGTGTTCTCCAACCAATACTGCCTGAGAGGTGGGGTGGAATCTGTGCTCTGGTCCAATTAACTATCCCATTCACCTTAGCATTAAAAAAAAAAGCGAGAATATCATCCCAGGGAGGGAGAGAGAAAAGAAGTTTACTTGGTTCTTTTAATGAGCGGATCTATTTAAACAATATAGGAGTTCCCCGAAGAGTTCCAGATGAATTTAAGCTAGAAATCAGGTAGCAGCTGGGTTTGAGTCATTCTTGTTCTGGTGGGTCACCATTAATAAAAATGTAGACTGGATTAATTATATTTACTATAATCAACAGAGATTTATTAATTACACCAGGAATGCAGTTAAGGCAATTGCAGAACAATTAAATGCTACTAGCAGAATGACATGGGAAAATAGAATGACCTTAACTATGATGCTAACTGAGAAAGGGGGAGTCTGTGTTATGATTGGAAGTTGTTGCTGTACATTTGATGTGGGCTATGGGTGGGAGGCTCTTTGTCTCTTCAGAGATAACCTAAACTATCTGTGACTTGTGGGTGTGGGGTGATAAAAGGTTGCAGTCCTGCTCTTGGTGACCATGGCAAGGACTCCAGTCCCAGGAAACAGTTTAACAATGCAAGGTTTATAAACTTTTAAGTATTCAGGGGAAATGCAAACAAAATATGCTAAAAGCTAATCTAGAATGCCTGAGGTCCATGCTAAAAGCTTACCTAAGATGTGGAAGATATATATGCTAATTCAAGCCTATTGAGAACTGAAAAAAAAAGGACCATTTGACCTTTGCTCTCTGTATAAAAGGGACTCAAAAATCTTTGTTCCGGGCTTGGGATTGAGACAGAACGCTCCCGAGTCTGGCCATCAATAAGTCATTTTTCCTTCTCAAAATCATTCCTGAGTCCTGGCCTCTCTATATGCAAATAATTGAACCTCTCTCAAATTCTACAACACATTCATCCTCAATATCACTGCTCCTGACGGAACTATCACTAAAGCTTTACAAAGCCTAACAGCCTTATCTGAGGAATTAGCAGAAAATTCTGGCATTAGTGATTCACTCACAGGATGGTTTAGAAAATGGAGAGAGGGGTGCACTGTCCCTCTTAACTTCCCTCATCTCAGCTGGAGTGCTTACCGCAGTCAGATGCTGTATCATTCCATGTGCCCGAGGGTTAGTTCAAAGACTCATTGAAACTGCCCTAACCAAACAAATGGCCATACAGTGTAGGCAAAACAATCTGTACCCCTTAAAAAAAAAAAAAAGATCCTTTTGATGAAAAGTTAAGATAGCGCTTAAAAATTTTGAAAAATAAAAATACAAAAACTAAAAAGAGCTTAACAGAAAGCGGGGCAACTGTAAGAAACAAAGATTAGATTAGTTTTCACATAAAGGGAGAAAATATTAATTAATGTAATCTGGAAGCCTACTGCCTCAGTCTCCCACTCCTGGGGTAAGCAGGAACAAAGGAAACCAGCTTAAGTCAGTCGTATAGGCATAAAAAAAGATGCCCAAGAAAGAGCTAAGTCAGTAACAATTCAGCACTAAATTCCATTCCTTATTTGGCAAAGGGGAGCAGGTAAAAACTAAGATGGTTGGAATGTGATAGGGGAAGCTGTTAATTACAAAATTTTGTGAGGGAAAGTTAGATCTTCTCAGATAAGTTGTAACTTCTGAAGTATCCAATCTATGGAGAAACAGAGGAAGGGCTTGGGTGCTAAGCTTAGGGGTATAAATTGTGTCATTTTTCTTTGTTTAGAGTGCCAGCCATGTTTTCTGGTTGTGCGCCCCTTCTTGCAAGATTGAGAATAAATTCTTTTCTTCTCCACAATTGGGTGAGCCTTATTTTCTTCCAGAAGAAGATTTCTTTCTTACAGTATTTAGAGGGCTTTTCAGAATATCTTGGCTCTATACAGCTATAAATAGAAGTCAGCTTATCGTTTGAATCACAAGTGTAACTTCCACCCCATTTTAGTAATCAGAAAAATGAGAATAAAGATAAAGATAGTATGTAGTCTGCCCACAATCTACAGCTAGGAAATGTTGGAGATAGTCAAATGTCAAATCCAGTATTTTCTGCTGTAAAAAAGTACATACTGTTTCCATAAAATCATACCCCCACAGGGTATGGAAAATATAACACAAACCATTATCAAACGTATATTTTCATGTTATCTTATTTGCAGGAAATCAAAGGTTGATTTTATTAGGAAACCAGGATACTTTATTGTGTGAGCACCCAGCTATAGCTTTTATTTCTAACTTTACTTACTATATTTTTTTGCATTAACCACATTGAGATTTGCAAGGGCACGAGTTTCTGCTGCTTTGACAAGATTCCATGGCTCCTGTATTCTGATTGTAGGCATTTGTGTGATCTGTCACATTTCAGCAATTAGAGAATTCTGATTTGGTCTCATCAGAGCAGTGCTAAAATCACAGCTAGTGCTTTTCTGTAATTGGAGTACATTAACATTAAATACATTAGTTTGAAGGCTTGGATGAAAGATTTTTATCCAAACTTTTTTCTCTTCATATCCGTTTTGTGATTCAAACATTTTTTGACCATACCTAATTTGACATGATTTCTTTGCAGTTAATAAGTATGCATTATACAGTTTAATGAAGCTACAAACTAAATAATGGTTGTAGTAGGTGTGAAAATAGGGATATTTAAATGCATAAGGAAATTTAGCACACATCCCAGTGGCCATGTAAATAAACTTTTGAATCTTTTATAAATTGCAAATACTTTCTTGTGCAGAAACATAGTGAAAAATATAGTCCTGCATCCATATATAGAGCTCATTATCCTACCTCAGAATGCTTACTGCATGTCTATTATCCACTTAAAAGCTCCATTAAAACACCCACTCTGTTTCAGCAGCAGCTAAACAAGTAAAAAACTAAGCCTCATTTGTCACTATTTATCCCCAGAGATTAAAGACAGCTGTATCGATGAGGTGTATTTAAATTACATTTCCAGTTATTTTGATAAAAAGCTTTCAAATATGACCCCATATCATATTAAATCAGCATTCAAAAACGATTACCAGCATAAATTCCAGAATAGACAGACCCAAGTGAAATGTGCATAAAGAAATATGATCCTTGGTAATGGACATTTGGTGGATTGGACTGTTAAACTGCTGTAAGATTTTTACGCAAAAGTGGTTTAATACTTACAATGCTTTATATGAAATTAAAAAAAAAAATAAACAAGATAGCATATTACTGAGAAATAGAAACTGAGTTCCAACTTAGGGCCAAGAAATCAATGACATTCAGCATGTGCCAGAGGGATGTGCATTTTGAAACTTGAATTTTTTGAAGGCCATGTTATTATCTCTCCTTTTGATTTGGCACCAACAATCCTTTATTTAGATGCCATTATCAGTTAAATGGATCAAGGGCTGCAGTATACATACAAACACAAATCAGAACATTTAGGTTATGCTTCTAAAAGGAATAGGAAGCACGTGTCTAGTCATATGCTCATTTAATAATTGTATGCACTGTGCCTTCCCTTTGCATGTATGCCATGATATGAATTGTGGCGTCTATTTAAGTGAGCTTAGAGCTAAACCCTGGGTATGTGCATGGTGCTTTCCCTTGTTTAAACATACAAAATGTATTAATAGCTTGATCCATTCTTCCATATGTTTTATGAAAATATAATTATTAGGAATTTAATACATATATGATGTTTCAGAAAAATAAAACCTCTTTCAGAGTGAGTATAGAAAGAATGCTTCTAAAAATAAAAAGCTAGGTGTCACTGTTAACCATTGCATTTGAGCCTGCCTCCTCCCTTCCTTTCTCCCTTCCTTCCTCTCTTCTTTCCCCCTTCCTCCCTTCTTCCCTTTCTCCCTTCCTCCCTTCCTCCCTTCCTCCCTTTCTCTCTTTTAAAAGACAACTACCTCCTTCTAGACACCAATCTAACAACAATTTCGATGGAGGATAAATTGGCTGGGTGAAAACCAGAGTCATGTAAGTGAGGTTGATGGCTATCTCTATGGGCCAATCAAGAAATTCTACATTCATTACCTAAAATAGTCAATGGGAATGGATATTAACCAGGCTAGATGAAAGATAAAATTTGATACACAGTTCAGTGTCAGAGTGGCTCTGTCCAGAAAATAGTTGAGCAGTTGCCTGAGCTCAGATAAATTATAAGCCCTGGAACTATATATTTGGAATCATCAGTGTATAAGTATTAGTTAAAATCAAAGAAATAAATGAGATAAAAGACTTATGGGAAATATCTCTAAATTATTCTTTTAAATTATTCTTCATATATTCCTTCCTCTTTGACATTTATATTTTTATCTTTGAACACTGAAAACTTAATCCATTCCCCATGTATCTAAACTGCTACTGAATCTTTCTCCTTGGAAGTCCTATGTTGTTAGAATGCTGTCTTAAAGCTCAATGTTACTATGAAATCCCCCTGCTTAAAAACTTTCAGTGGTCATTACTGTCATTCAGGATAGACTTTAAAAGTTCCTTAGCTTGACATACTGGACTCTTAGTGTCCTGCACCTGATTACATTTTTAGCCCTTTCCCTGTATTATTTTCTATATGCACCATGTTACCTAATGTTTCTATGACAAATTACCACAAACTTAGCACAAATTTATTCTCTTACATTTGTGGAAGTCATTTGGTCCAAAATGGACAGACAGTGCTACATATATTTCTTTGCTTTTCCACTTTCTAGAGGGTGCCTGCATTCCTTGAATTGGGAACCATTCCCCCATCTTCAGACAGCAGCATAGCTTCGGCAAATTCTCTCCTTTCTGACTTCTGCTCCCATAATCTATTTCTCTGACTCTCCCTCTCTTTTTCTTGTAAGGACTAGTATGATTATCATGCATCCATCTGCATAATCTAGGGCAATCTTCCCATCTCAATATCATTTCTACAAAGTCCTTTTTGCCATGTAAAGTATCATATCCTGGAGATTAGGCTATTTCTCATCTGTCTTGTGTTTGCAACACATTTTTTTAATAAAATGAAAATAAATACAAGCAAAGCAAGATTGGTATGCATTATTATTCTTAGTAAAAAATACCCTTTCAATGAATCTATATACCAAAGTGTACTGTTACATTATAGTTATGGTTAAACATAGAAAACTAAGAGCATCACACTGATTACTAGGGCAACACTCAAGATAAGTTTTTTCATGTTCCCTCTTCAAAAAACATCTCAGATGGAGGTAAATAAATATACAGGACTTCTGGCTCAAGGGGACACAACCATAACTGGAGGGAGGAACAGAGGCACACAATATACAGAAGAGGTCTCTTTTTTCTGTGCTTGTTATGATTAGGATGAAAAGACATTAGCATTTGCAGTGTGAAATAAGCAATGGAAACACCAGAGGTCAGACAATGAAATACCTGGAGGAAGTCATCAAAGGACTTTTCAGATGCCTGTTCCCTGTGGTTGAAAGGCACAGAGCCCATCAAAGGCTTTACCTGAAGCCAGAAGCTGCCTCTGGCTCCCCTCCCACTGTACTCTAGTCCAAGAGAGGGCTCCATAGTACGCGGCTTACGTAATATCCACTCAGTGCTTACTCGTTCCAAAACAACTCCAGAAAACCTGGAATTTCTTGATGTTGAGATTTACAGTTGGGCTTTTGACATTTTAAGCTAATGAGTGCACCACTGTCGAGCCTCACTAATCAGGTGGAAGCAGAATTGCTAACAAATCTAAATAATTGAACATAACAAAAAAAAACCCACTTATTTTACTTTCAAGGAAACGAAATGATAGAATAGGAAAATGTACTTTAATAGAATGCTTTAGGGATGCAGATTCAATGAATAAATAAAAATGATTGTAATTAGCCTATCATTCCAGGTATTTTTATGTAAAGGATGCTTCAAAGGACTTGAGGTTGCTTGAAAGTATTAATAATTTCTTCTTTGAATTAGTTTTGAACTTTAAACATTCTCTTCACAAAGACTTTGCTCTATTCATTTGCTGAACATAGTGTTTCTTCACCATTACCACATAAGTAAACACCAATACAATTAAGAAAATTTCCAAATTACTGTCATCTATATAGAGGAATTTCATTTTATCAGGGAGAAGCAGGCTCAAACTTAAAATGTCAGAATTAGATATTGCTATCACATGAGGTTTTATTATGTCTGTCTAGTCATCCAAGAACTAACATAAGTGCCGGTACTACATAGAAGATAATGTCTCTTATTATACTGCCTGCGACACAACATCAAAGGTCAGGGTCCACTTTTAAAAGACTTTGCAATCCACAGTTTTGGCCAGTGTGGCAAAATGCGCGTGGTCAGAGGAGAGGTGTGTGAAAATTTAGGGCAGAAGAGTGAGTCCAGGGAAAGCAGGTTTCCAAGTTTAGTAATGATGTGAAGGGCACTTTTGAGGGGACAGGATCTGCCAAGCAGAATCAGCTTCTGTGACAGATGCTCTCAGTTTTAAGAAGTAAATGCAAACCTATAAGAGAAATAACTTTTCAGCACAGAAGCCTGGAGGCCCTTGAGAATAGATGATGCCAGAAAAATGTGAGATTATTGTGCCTGCCAGAGTATATTAATACTATAAATATAGATGATTTCCTGAGGAAAAAAGCTCGAAAATGTACCAAATGTATGATGCTGAATATCAGGTTAAACAGCAAAGACACGCCATGCCAACCGAGCATCGATTGCCTGCCCTTCTTCCTTCCTCGGGGTGCTGAAACTTGCCCAATTTGTCTCAGATGCAAATGGGCCCCAAAATGAAGTCATTCATTTTTTTCTCATATTTCTCTTCAAATTTCTCATCTTTCTCATTAAACTTACAGATAACTCTCCAGTAACTTAAAAGCTGAATGATCAAGCTCATGCTTTCATTGAGAAAATATTTATTAAACAACTCCAAAGAGCTAGGCACTGTTCTAGGTATTTAGGATTTACAGGGGAACAAAACAGGCAGACATTCCTGCCTTCCTGTAACTTACGTTCTAGTGGAGGTGGGTGGCCTTGGTGATGAACAATACATTTAACAAATAAGTAAATGATATAGTGTGCTAGAAGCTGCTATGGAAAGCAAGTAGATTACGGAAGGTTGGTCAGGATAGTGGCGAGGGGTGATGGGATTTGCGAGGGTTTGGAGTGTAGGGCAGCCCTGAAGTCCTGGGTCTTGAACAGCCCCCGGGAATGCCGCATGAACAGAGACCTTTCTGAACTCCTTATAGCCTTACATGGTAAGCAGGAGAATCATATCTATTAGCCATGTGGGATCTAAGCCCCCTCTTGATTTAGAGGTGGAGTGGACATCACCATCCCAGGGTCCACAGGATGGAGGAATAAAATATGGATTAGAGTGGACTTACCGGTGTTCTACTATAGAACTATTGTGACTCTAGCAACGAAAAAAATTGTAGCATTGATGTGGAGACAGTGGCCACGGGAATTGCTGAGGACAGGGAGAGGGAAGAAGAGGTGTGATATGGGGGCATTTTTGGGACTTGGGGTGGTCCTGAATGATATTGCAGGGACAGATGCAGGACATTATATATCCTACTATAACCCACTGAATGGACTGGGGGAGAGTGTAAACTACAATGTAAACTATAATCCATGCATTGTAGCAGTGCTCCAAAATATGTTCATCAAATGCAATGAATATGCCACACTGATGAAAGAGGTTGTTGATGTAGGAGGAGTGGGGGTGGGTAGGAAGTGGGGTATATGGGAACCTCATATTTTTAATGTAACATTTTGTGTGATCTATGAATCTTTTTTTAAAAAGACAAAAAAGATTAATTACAAAATTCTGAAAGAAAAAAAATTATATTATCTATGGGCATTTGCCTCTTCTCCTACCTTATGAGTTCTTTAATGTACATCCTAAAATCTCAGTATTCCTAAATATAGTTCTATACCCTAAATCCAAAATATTAAGTTACCTGTAGATTTGGCAAAGGAGACGTGGGTTTATTTAACTGATTACCTGAGTTCAAATCCTTACTCTATCATTTACTAAAAGTGTGTTCTTCAGCACAATTCTGAGCCTAAGCTTTCTAATTAGTAAACTGGAAATAAAAAAATACATAGTTGGTAAGAGTGTTCTGAGAATAAAATAAGAAAATATACACAAGGTTTAGTACAGTGCCTGGCATATACTAGGCACTCAAACAATGTAAGTTCCCTCTCTGCATGTCCTCTGCCTTTCTCCTGCTACATTCAGTTCTTAAAATAAGGCAACTAGAACAGGAATAGAAGAATTTCAGGTTTGATTGAAATATTAACATGCTAAAGCAGAAGTATTTCATATGAATAAGAAGTATAACCATAAAAATGATGCACTTATCTGTCTTTTCCCTATCATCTCTTTAACTCCAACCTTCCATGTATTGCTCCAAAGTTTATGATATATATTGTAGAAATATACTTCCAATAAAATAGTCATTTTGGCCAACTGTTATGCAGGAGTATTCCATAATTTGCAGCATGGTTTTGCCAGCAAAACAAAACAAAACAAAAACAAAAAACAAAGAAAAACAGGTGTTAATCATTAAATATCATTTTTTTTCTTATTCCTTATTTTTTTTTAAACAGTGGTATGAGTACAGGAATTCAAATATTCTCAGTGTTGTGCTTTACTTATTATAGTAATAAATTACTTTACTGACTAATAACTAAAAATGGAGAAATATGTTCAGTATTTCATTTTAAGAATTATTTATTACACATAAAAAACTTTGTGGCATGTTCTTAGAGCACACAGAGAAGGGTAAGTAAAGGGGGAAGATTTAAAATGTGTATGTAGTACTATATATAGGATGAGGTCAAATTAGCATCAGGAGAGAAGTATACATGCAGTACAACATGTATTCAAAAGAGAGAAGGATGAGAAAGTTTTGAGGAAGCAAGGAACTTTCCTGGGGAGGTAACATCTGAGATGATGGGTCCTACAACTTTCGACAGGCAGAGGTGAATAGTGATTATTTCTGAAATGAGAGGCAGTAGTTACAGAAAATAAAAAATATTTTCAAAAAGAAATTGTGGTCTTTCAGTGTGGTTCAAAAGTGATGTATAATGAAACTGGTCTTAATGTGAAGGGTCTTGAAAGCCAGAGAGAGAGTTTTATATTTAGCATGCATCAATTACTAATGCCTTCAGCAGCCCGTAACTGAAATCTCTACCTTAACTCAATTAAACAAAATAGAAAATGTATTCTCTCACACAGGCAGAACTTTGGATACAAGGCACCTACAGGCCAGGTTTGGTTAATGCAGTATCTCCATGGCATCATCAAAAAATGAAGATCTTTTCATTTTCTGCCCTCCAGTGTTAGGGTGACAGCTTTGTCCTTTGGTAGCCTACCTCAAGATCACAAGTTGGCCACTGCATTTCCATACAGCAAATGCAGACAAGACATCAACCAGGAGAAGAATAAGTACTGTCTTTCTGCATGTAAAGATACATTTTCCAGAAATTTCTTTCCCTGAAGTAGATAATCTCTCACACTTTATAGACTAGATTTATATCACATGCTCCCTTCCTAAACCAATGACGGGCAAAGAGAACATGGTATCCATGATTGGCTAAGACAGTTTAGAAATTATTACTAAATCATGTCAAGGAGGAGTAAGTAACAGAAAAAATAGTTTTTCTTTCAGGAAGAAGTGAGGCATGGTTGTTGGATATGCAGCCAAAATGCTCGTGAAAGTTAGGAGAGTCATACATTCTCATTTGTCTAGACAGACAGGGTTGATTCTAATTTTTATTAGTGCCCCTTTCACTATCAAGAGTGTCCCAGTTTGGACAATCAATTATATAGTCATCGCAGCTATAGAAGATAATGATAATCATTTAAGGATCTGAGCACGGGATCTATGATTTAGGGTGATTAATTAGTTAAACATGTGATAAAAACATCAAGAGGTAAAGACCAGGAGGCTAGGTAGAAGATAACTAAAACAGTTCAAACAAGAAAGATTGGTTAAATTAGCATGGTGGCAGTGGAAATGAACAAGAAAAAGCAGAGTTCTCACAGAAATAATAATTTGAAATTCAGCATCTGTTGATATAAGGTATAGCAATAAAGGAGAAAAATAAATGATGAAAGGAGGCTTTGGATATTTAAATGTGTGACCAAGAGAATGATATTGCAATAATGGAAAAAGGAATATCAGAATGGCACTGTTTGATAGGTAGTACCATGAACTGACGAGTTGAATTTTGTTATGCTGAGCTAAATTCTATTGGGACAACTGAGTAGAAGTATCAAGCAGGTATCTTAGGTTTTTATTCTCATAGCCTCTGTGATAATTTAATTAACTGAATAATCATTTTGGTATCCTTCCGTATTTTTTAAAGATGGGTGATGGTGAGTAATGCTTGCATGCTAGTGGAAATAATTTAGTAATGAGGGAGATATTGATGATGCAGAAGAGAGGGAAAATAAGCAAGAAGCAAGGTCCTTAAAAAGACAATTTGCAAAGAGATAGAGGGTGATATGAAAGAATGACCTTAACTGGGTGTGGGGAGTGAGATATCTTTGCCACTGCATCTGGAGGGCAAGAGAGGAAGAGGGCAGAGTTAGGTTTGTTGATATGTTGATAGGAAGATGAAGGACTTCTCATATTATGTCTTCTGTTTGATCTGTCTACTATGAGACAATCACCATAAGAAGGTGGTCGGGGGCTAATGGTTGGAGATGAAAGCACTAAAAAGTAAATAGGTGCATTGAGAATAGAGAAGGAGATATAGAGAAAGACCTAGGTTCTAAGTCTGGATCCACTACTTACTAGCTCTATAACTTTCAGGAAGAACTCTTATGACTCTCACATTCCCCCCCCCACCCCCCCCCAATATTTATTCCTTCCAGGGTTGCTGTGAGCTTCAAATGAAAAAATGGTTATGTACATTGTTAAAAAAAATCTGGAGTTCTGTCCATTATGCAGAAAATGTTGAATAACAGGTGGCCATTTATAAGGTAAAACTTTAGACCTCTTTGAGATAAGCATCTATACTTTTCCCACTTTTATACCCCTGATGACAATTCTGAGCCTTATGTAAAGTAGCAAAGCAAGAATGAATTAAGAAAAGGGATAACCTCTCTCTATTCCTCTACTTTCATCTCCCAAAGGCCAGTGACCCTTGGGAAGCTGAGTTTCTGCATCAGCAGATTTTTTTACCTGCCTATTGATATCACAGAGAAAACTCTATAAGTAGTACAGTTAATTGCAAGACACACATGTATCACTAAATCACGTTCATTTAGTTGAAATGATTCTTTTTTATTCACCACTTGTCTAAGTAACAATAAACATAACAATTCTCATTCTAAACTAATTTGAAAGGTAATTTTCCAATTAATAAATATATGGCAATGTAAAATATGTTCTTATGATAAAATAATTATAATAGCTGCCAACAATTTTGGAAAGGAAATGAAGACATTTGTTAGTGGCAAGGCCTAATGAAAAATCTGATGGGTGCTAAACCAGAAAAATCGACAAGCACATTCTCCCCACAAGAACAATTTGTTACTGATCATGAAATTGAGAAATAACCAGAATGAAAGTTGTGAGGTTCATAGTGAAAACCCTAAGGGTAAAATTAATTGCAGTTTAAAGGCGCACAAAAGGAAATTGCTTGTGCCAGATGGGGTAGGAAAGGCATTGTGAATAAAAATGAGCATCTCTCATCTGCTTAAAAATATTTGAATTAAGATGATACCAGTATGTCTGGTTAATGGAATAACAGTATTGATGGTTGCACAACTTTTAAAGATTTTCTCATTCTTTTTAAATGGGCTCTGTCAACACAACAAAGTACTTTAAACAAATTATTAAGCCTGGCACTTACTGTCCCAGCACATTTTATTCTCTTTGCATTATCAGGGCTGGCAAAAGGGGAAGAATACAGTGGCTAAAGTGCTGGGTTTAGAGTTAGAGATCCGTTATGCAGCTCTTCTTCAGTCTCTACCTTGGAGCAGAAGGAGGGTAGGCAGGTCACAAACTCTCTAAAGGACAGTTTCCTCATTAGTAAGCTGAGGATCGGAATACCTGTCCTTTCAGCAACTAAGTTCCATGAGGAGTAAATGAGATCGCGAAAGGGGTGTTCTTTGTAAACCATAAAGCGTATGCATACAAACTTTGATTTGGTGACTTATTTTTCTGGAAACAGTTTGGAAGTTATCTCCAATTTTGTTGTATATCTTCTCTGAACCGTTGGTTCACACTGCTGGTTTTCTTCTTCTTGTAATCTCATGCATTTTTATGTATAACATTTCAAATCTGATCAGTGAGAATGCATCTGATGGTGATAACTTTTTCTGCTGTAAGCACCAATAATAATTATTTAGCACTTACTATGCACCATCATCTATCTTCCTATTCATATGTCTTCTCCACTTGGCTGAAACATAAACTCTTAAATATTAATAGTAATATTGCTATTATTACTAATAATGACAACTAACATTTATTGCTCATTATATGCCACATACTGTGCTAAGCATTTTAAATGGGTTATCAGATTTAGCAAGAGGCAGAAAATGCATCACAATTGCAGTGGAGCCACGTCCCTATATTTTTCATATCATGTGAGTTACCATTTCATGTTCAGTAGCTCTGACCCTAAAAGAGATAGAAATATAAATTTATATAGTGTGAACATTTGTTCCACCATTTCATTCAATGAGATTATGCCCCACAGTAAAAGAGAGATGGAAGGTGAATCTCCTCCTTCCACAGATGAAGTCATTTCCCATAGACCTTTCATTGTGTGAGTATGTGGAACATTTGTTTTTGATGTCTAAAGAGATATTTTTGGTATAATATAGACTATGATTGCAAGTCATATACTCTGTGTAGTACTAGACTAAAGAACCAGTTTCAATGAAAGAAGAACTGGTTAAATCAGATTTCTTTTTTTCATTAAAATTTTTTAAATGAAGTATATCATTCATACATGAACATACCTAAATGGTAAGTGTATAGTAAAAGTTGTGAATTTATGAAACAAACAGGCATACCATCATACAGGAGTCCCATACATCACCCCACCACCAACACCTTGCATTATTGTGAAAAATTTGTTACAAACTATGAAAGAAATTTGTGAAAACATTACTACTAACTATTGCCAATGTCTTACATTTGGTGTATTTTCCCAACCCACTTGATAATTAATACCCTATACTAGCATTATATATATTTGTTATACTTCATGATAGAATACACTCATATTTGTTCTGTTAACCAGAGTCCATCTTCCACCACAGGATTCACTAAATTATACAATCCCATGCTTTGTACAATCCATTCAAAGTGTACACTCAGTGGCTCTCATTTTCATCACAGAGTTGTGTTGTCATCACGTCAGTCAATTTTAGAAAGTTTTCGTTACTCCAAAAAGAAAAATCTCCTACCCTCTTACACCCTCCTATTGTTGTCCCTGAGAATTGATCTATCTTCTTTGCCATTGCTGCAAATATATGACAATATCATGGTTAACTATCACCCATGAATTAAATTAGCTGTAATTTTCCCATGTATCACCATATTCTTAAGACTTTGGAAAAAAAGAACATTTTTATATTTATACTATTTATTACAATGTTCATCCACCACTCAAATTAGTATGTTATAGAGTCCCTATATAATTCTTTAGCTTCCTTTCAACTTTCTGTTGGACCTTTAAAAACAGGGTGTGTCTTCTCCAATGTGGAAACTTCCGAGAAATTTTCAAGGCTAGTATATTAGTCAGCCAAAGAGGTGCTGATGCAAAATACCAGAAATTGGTTGGTTTTTATAAAGGGTATTTATTTGGGGTAGCAGGTTACAGATATCAGACCATAAAGCATAAGTTACTTTCCTCACTAAAGTCTTCTGTCAAATGGCTATACTCCATTCTCTGAATTCCAAAAAGACATTACAATATTTAAAAAAAAAACACAAACCTTAAATCAGTTACAATGCAAGTACTAAATCATATCACAATCAATTTAAAGAAATACAGTTTGTCTTGGGGCAAAGTCCTTTCTGCTCTAGACCTCTGAAACTTACAAAACAATTTATCTGTTTCCAATACACAAATGGACAGCAGTAGGATAAACATTTTCATTATCATTAGGAGAAATTGGGAGGGAAACATGAGTCATGTGTCCTCTACAGTTCAGTAAACCTGCAGGACATTCTCCATTCTATTTCAAAGCCTGAGAGTTATTCTTAAGAAGATGATTTCTTCTCCTTGGTGCCTTATGGGAACCCATCCTTTCCACATGCTTGGCCAATAACCATTTTCTTGGTTCCACCCTTATCAAATGTCTGGGTGTCGACCAAGCTCCAGATCTCTCCCTTGAAGAGTGGTTACCACACCTTAACCAATCTTTGGGTTACAGTCTTAACCCCCCTAGTACAGAGATGTGAAGATAACATTCTCCCTAACCTTTGGCATACAGGCTCAATCCTCTTAGAGCAACAAGTTGACCACCTGGCCTTCCCTAACCTTTGGGGACAGGTCCACCTGTCTCGGACCTGTGGGGTGCTGACCTTAACTACCCTAATCCTTGGGAAATGTGCTCCAGCCACTCTGTACCCTGGGGTGGCAAAACTCTCCCAGAACACCGGACAGGAACATTCATCCTCTTCAATTACTGGGGGAAACTCACCCTCTCTATAGTTCCTCTCTTGACCCAAGGTGAAGTCTTAATTCCAGATCTCAGCTTCCATGGTTTTCTGCTTTCAATCTCTCCTTTCCATGTCCTTTTTATTCCAGGCTGATGATGGTTTTGTTCATACAGCTCTCTCAAAAAGTCTGTTGGTTTAGCATGCAGGAAGCAGGGGTCCAAGCCATCAGACTGCAGGCCTTTCCACAAGTTTTTCCCAGATAACTGCATCTTCAATCTTGATTTAACAGTTCCAAGTTTAGTTAAGTCCTCAAATGGGGCACTTTCATCTGGGAGCTTGATTTCCAGATGCTTGAAATTTTCAGAATCAGTTTCTGTTTTCTTTGTGCCCAACAATTCAGTTCTCAGCTTATCTCGCTCATCTAGCATTTTGCTATAAGTCTCAAGGAAAAGCCAAGCTGTGTTCTTCAAGTTTACTTTGGAAAGTTCTTCAGCTACATGCCCAGGCTAACCATATTCAAATTCTGCCTTACATAGAATACCAGGAGTTAATTTTGATACATTCTCTGCAACTTTAAAACATGGATCACCTTTCCTCCAGTTTCCAACAATAGTTTCATCATTTAATTCTAAGGCATCATAAAAAGACTCTTTTGTTGGAAACTGAGGCACAGTGGCCTCTCAAGGAGAGACGTGCTGTTTCCATGACTACGCTTGCAACCTAAGGAATGCAGTGATTGGGAGTTCCCAGCAAATGGGATGAAGCTGTTAAAGGCTGAAAGACAAGATGAGCTCATACTTTTTGTAATGTATAGAACACTTAGACTTTGTACCTTGAGATAAGTTTTTTTCCTAAAATTCCTTAGACTATAGGTAATATTGATAGTTAAGATGTGTTGCTCCTTAACGTCATGTAAGCTATGTTTGTGCTAGGTCTGTGCTTATTGGCACGTAGGCTGTCGTGGTCCTGCTTGTAGACACGCACACTCTGGTATATAAAGAGCCCCTTGTAATCAATAAAGTTGTCTGATGAGTCTGATGAGTCTCTACTCGCAGACCCCCTGATCCCAGCTCTCTCGTTGTTTTTCTCTCGCTCTTTCTTTCTCTGTTTCCTTCTCCCTTCTCTCTTCGTCTTTCATTCCTGATACCCTTCGGGTCTGTCGACTCCGACACTCTTTAGCATCCGTATTACTATCAACAGTCTCTTCAAAGCGATCTAGGCCTTTTCCATCAAGCACTTCACAATTCCTCCAAAAAATACCCCTTATCCATTTATAAAACCATTCCATCATTTTGGTAATTGCAAAAGTAATCCCCACTCCTTGGTATCAAATTCTGTATTAGTCAGCCAAAGGGATACTGATTCAAAATACCAGAAATTGGTTGGTTTTTATAAAGGGTATTTATTTGGGGTAGGAGCTTATAGATATCAGATCATAAAGCATAAGTTACTTCCCTCAGCAAAGTCTATTTGGGACAAATACCATTGATTGTCCACTTTGAATGAACTATATACTTTCTTAATATGTATCAATAAAAATGGATTGATTAAAAAGAAAAAAAAAAGTCTCTTTGGAACAAGATGACTGCCGACATCTGCAAGGGTTCAGGCTTCTTGGGTTCCAACATTCCTGGGGCTTGCTTTTCTCTGAGTTCAGGGTTCCTTTCTTTCTGGGACTGGCTTCTCTTTCCTCTGTGAGATTACTTCCCGGGGCTCTGGCTTAAGTTTCAGCATCAAACTCCCAACTTCAAAACTCCAACATTAGAAACCCTCAACTCTGTTCCTTTCCATGCCTTTTATCTGTGAGTCCCCACCCTTTGGTGGGTGGGGACTCAATGCCCTAATCATAACTCAATCATGCCCAGGTACAGATCAGATTACAAACATAATCCAATATCTATTTTTGGAGGTATCAATATCAAACTGCTACAGCTAGTATGACTCTGTGGTTTTGCCATATTTGTCATCAGTGGAGTGAGAAATAAAGGCATCAACTGAAAGTGAGGAGGGAAAAGAGGCTGTTGAAAATTTGAGCAGAGGCAGGAATGTGGGACGGTAATATGGTAGTGTGGGAGAGCAAATATATTGGGGAACTATAGGTTTGTCCAGAAATGGGGAAAACCTATGTGGTGTTTATGATTATGAATTTAAAGAATGACAAATCAGTATGACAAGAATGACAAAGAAGTATTTTTCTTCCCAATATGTTTAGCTGTTTAGGCACAGGGAAGAGGTAGATAGGGAGTTGCATTTAAGAGGGTATATATTATATATGAAAGTTCTTCAGAAGGAAAGAGAGGAAGAAGGAAATAAAGGTAGATGCAAGGGGATTACTTTAACACTGACTGGCTCATGCAATCTAAGCTGGGTGAGAAGGAACTGAGAATATGGATTGGGGAAATCAACAGTGAAAAGATGGTAAGGTCAATGTATTCAAGATGTTTTTGTAGTAGAGTAGGGTGCTAGCCATTACATTACATTACATTACATTAATATTGAAGCTCATCTGTAACTGATTTGGCAAGCTTTAGGGTGTGACCATGGGAACTGGGGGTTGGGTGGGGTAGGTAAGAAATGTCTACCATTTTTTTTAAGCAAATCAATTTTATTGATACATAGTAATAAAGCATACAATTTATCCAAAGTATGCAATCAATGGTATTTGGTGTAATCACGTAGTTGTGTGTTCATCATTTCAATCATTGTTAAAGCATTTTCATTATTTCAATAATAATAAAAATAAACAAAAAACAAAGAAGAAAATTGCATACCTCTCAGTCTCTAAGTTTCCCCTGCTGTACATAGTTGCTATTTCTGACTATTCTTGCACAATTACTTATTTGTTTATTAAGTAGTTTTACTGAGATATATTCACGTACCATATGATCAAAGTGTATAATCATTTTTTTACACTTTTTAAAATTAAAATTAATAGATCACAAAGAATGTTACATTAAAAAACATAAAAAACATAAGAGGTTCCCATATACCCTGCTCCCCACCTCCCCCACCCCCTCATTTTTGTAAATTGTATTTTTTTGAAGATATATACATCACAAAAAAAGTTACATTAAAAAATATAAGAGGTTCCCATATACCCACCCCCCTCTCCTCCCACACCAACAGCCTCCTCCATCATTGTGGCACACTCATTGCACTTGGTGAACATATTTTGGAGCTCTGCTGCACCACATAGATAATAATTTACCCTGTAGTTCACATTCTCCCCCAGTACATTCAGTGGGTTATGGCAGGATATATAAAGTGCAGCATCTGACCCTGCAATATCAATTAGGGCAATTCAAAGTCCCCAAAATGCCCCCACATCACATCTCTTCTTCTCTCTCCCTGCCCTGAGCAACTACTGTGGCCACTTTTTCCACCTCAATGCTACAATAAGAAAGGTCTACTATTATGTCTATGATTTTATTGCACCAGCCCTTCCATCCAGAGATAAGCTTTGGTGAGACATCAAAAGGTTTTTTTTTGTTTGTTAGTTTGTCTTTGTTTTTTTATTTTTTATTTTTTTTCCAAAAGATTTTCCACCAACTATTCTTTTGGAATCTGGAGTAAAGATTTCAAACTAGTAATTGGACTGGAAATAAGCACTCTTCTAGGCCAGCCCTGTCCATCACTGTGTCTAGTGCCTCTGCTCACTGATAGAGAAAGTTTTTCAAGCAGAATCTGCAGGCCTGATTCTTTTTGTCATCGGTGGCCAACACTAAGGCTCATATTTGATCAGTATGCACAGAGGGGACCACTCCATCCCATACAATTTGATAAACAGCTTTTCTCCATCCCACTCATTTAGCTCTTTCTGAGATCACTTTGTACATCTCCATGATCCAAGGAAGGGTTAAAATCCAGTCCAGAATGAGCTTCCAGGACCCAATTCGAATGTTCTTGTTGGTGAGTTGTCCACTCTGATCAGCAGGATCCTTGCTGGACCAGTTAAGTATTTTAAATGCCAATTTTCCCAATGTCCAAAATAGAAGACCCTACTCTTATCTACCCTCTTCTTATTCCCATCCATGCAGCTCTGTGCTTCCTCTCTACTAACCCGTCTCTCTTCTTGTTTCACTCACAACAAAATTCTTTCTGTTGTGTCTTCAATTTTATTCAGGACATCAGAGGGAAATGCTGATATTATCTGAAATACTCATACCTAACCTTTCCTTCATTAAGTCATTGTCATCCTGCCTTACCCATTCTAGTATCTATACTGTATCCGGGGTGAATTTCTAACAAGACAATTATGCCATACTTTTTCTTCTACTAGATTCCAGGATAAAGAGCAAATAAAAACCTTCCTGATCTGTCCTTTGCCTGCCTTTCTATTCCTGCCATCTCATTCCTGTTCCCAAATACATGGCTACATTTGTTGCTCCAGTTGTATTGGCAGTTTCCACAGTCAGTGATTTATGCTGCTTCTCTCTGCCCTTTTCCATGACACAGCATCTATCCACTTCGGTCTTCAATGAATTCCTAATAAAACTAAATCTACACAATGCTTTTAGAACTTAATCATTTGTTGTCATCTTCCATTTCAAAAAGTGACATATGATTTTCTAGTCCAATAGTCGATTATAAGGATGTTGAGAAAAGGGGTTTCATATTATGTTTAATTTTCTATTCTCTATAAAACCACCAAGTAGGGTTTTAAACACATACAAATTGCTAAAAATATTTGTTGGAAAAAATGAATAAATAATTGAATGAATGAATACATGAACTTTGAAATAAACTTCAACTTTAATGATTTTTTAGTTATTTGTTTCCTTCTGGTGACTGAGTTAAAAAATCTGAATTCCAGCTTCTCAAAAGAGCATTTAAAAAGTCTGGTGCTGTTCCGTGATTTTTCACTACAAATACTCTTGAGATAAAGTCCTTTCAAAATTTTTGAAGAACTAAAGAAAGTCCAGATTCACTTCAATAGTTGACTGCTTCTTTTAAATTCTTTCATCACTATTGGAAAGTATGTCTTCATTGATTCATTTGTAAAATACTACTGCATATTTACATAAGCTAGGTATGTGGGTGGTGATAAGGATTGTAAATAGTAAGCGAAAACACGTATTTCTTGCTACAGTGAAATGTATGATCTTGAGGAGAAGACACATTTAATATTCAAGTAATCACGCAAATAAATGTCCATTTAAATGTTGTAAGCACTAAGGAGAAGAGGAACATGGTGCTATTAAAATTCATAAGGGTGACTGACAAAGTCAGGGTAGTTCTAGAAGAAGCAGTGCTTCATCAGTGACCACTTAACCTCTCTGAACCTCCGTTTCTTCATTTGTAGGGTGGAAATAAAAATCTTCTTTTAATCCTATAGAGAATGCCTGTGCAGTTTGAATAAATAATAAATATAACAAGGTTTTGAAAGCATATATAATTGTTTTCTTTGGGTTTTTGTCTCATTTACATGTCATGTTTCCTTCTCTCCCACGTTAGAGTAGAACTTTGTTGTATAAAAATCACAAAGCCTCAACAATCTTTGTTCACTGAATGAAATACTTTAATTTTTTAACAAATCATTTTTTTCCTCCTTTCTATCAGTTGAGTCATCATCTTTTTGATGTGTTGCTTGGCTGTGTGGAGACCTATATCTCTCCATGCCTTGCTGGGGTTCCTGTGCCTCTCTGCACAGGTCTGGGACATCTTTTTCCTTTTTTTACTAGAAGGTACTGGGGATGGAACTCCGATCCTCCATATGGTAAACGGGAGCTCAATTGCTTAAGCCACAGCTGCTTTCCTAATAAATCAATTTTATAGATACATATTATTAAAGCACACAATTCATCCAAAGTATACAATCAATTGTATTTGGTATAATCACATAGTTGTGTATTTATCACTTCGATCATTATTTGCGCATTTTCGTATTTCAATAATAGCCATAAAAATAATAATAAACAGAAAACTGACAAACAAGAAAATTCTTCACCTCTCAATCTCTCATTATTCCCCTGCTGTACATAGCTGCTATTTCTGCCTGTTCTTGCACATTTATTTATTTATTAAGCAGTTTTATTATTGAGATATATTCACATATCCTATAATCTATCTAAAGTGAATAATTAATGGCTTTTAGTTAATTACAATGTTGTGAATTCATCATCACAAAAATTTTTAGAATTATTTCATTACTCTAAAAAGAAAAACTCCACACCCCTTAGTATGCCTTCCCTAGCCCTACAGAACCACTAATCAAATTTCATCTTTATAAACTGATTTATATTTACATGTTATATAGATGGAATCATACAATATGCTACAAAATATATTTAGTTCATAGTATCACAATCATATAGGATTTGTCCTTTTGTGTCTGGCTTGCTTCATGCAACATAATGTTTATTTTTTGAAGAAAAATAAATGCACCGCCTGTGCCTTCCAAGTCTTCAGCTTTTGATCCTCACATTTCAAGTTTTCCAGAGATTGGTCCCAGATCATTGTTGAATGCATTTTAACCAGATGGATCAGCAGAAATCAGCAACAAGTTCATGAATCAAATCAACCTTGGCATAGCTTGTTCGGGCTTAGATAATACCTGCTTCTGGAACAGGGGACAGTTATGTCATCTAAATGCACCTGCCACACCCACTGCTAGGGCTTCTCAAACAACTCATGCTGTCTCTATAAAGCTTCCCCTCATAGTCTCTCCAGCATTGTGGCCTGGGTAGCTGGACTTCTTATATGGTGACCTGACTCCAAATATGTGTGCCCTGAGAGGGAGGGAAAGCCAGGTAGAAGCTGTGTGAGCCTCAGAAGTGATGTAGCATTCTATTCATTAGTATTTGATTATGCATTTCAATATTGGTAAATACTACCTAAATGCAATTCTTCTTGTATTTTTTTCCTTCAACAGAAAGTATTTTAGAATTATTCAAAATAGGAAGCATAACTTGATTTCCTAAAATCCTAAATAGGGACTTATGGATTAAAAATAGCATTTTTACCCAGAGTTATTCCTTTTTATATTCAGTGTCTTATAAGGGAAAAACAACTTAATTACACTTAATATTATATCCACAAATTGTCTCTACTGAAAGAATACATGTAATTTGGATGCCTTAGCTAATCACACCAAAAAATTCTAACTCCAAATTAGAACTGCAAGAAGAAGAAAATACTAAGTGTAATGATTAAATATTGATTTTGTCATGAATTTCAATAAAAATTTATGCAACCAGAAACCTTTTGACCATTAAAAGAATGCACAGACATAGCAAATTGCCTAAATACTACAAATCTTGAAAATAAATTACAAAAACTTAAGCACTTCCTTCTTAAATCCAAAGAAAACTTTCAAAGTTTCGTGGGAAAATAAAGACCAATTTCCAAAACATTATTTAATGATTAAAAATGTAAACAGAAAAATCTCACTGTTCAAAAGAATTGGGAAGTGTTAGTTTGTTGTAACTTCAAAAAAGACAACTAATTTTTTATTCTCTCAGAAAAAGTGAATAAATGATGGATTTCCATGGAAATAAGTGTCAATTATCTACAGGAATATCCATTCTTTTCTTTTTTAGATAGTAAAAGAAACTCCGATTTTTAATTTTGAAATAATGTTTGCATCTTGGACTCCCCTGCATGTAGGTTTGTTCATGTAACTAAGTAAAGTATGAAACTTCTGAGAAATTTGGTTAATGGAAGAGGGCATGCCGTTCCATTCTTTATTCCTTCCTTCTAAGGAGGGTTTAGAAGGTGAACTTGGCAGGGAAGCATGTGAGCAGTCATCTTAAGAGGACATTATGGTTAGGGGCCGTGTTATGGTTGCTAGGGCAACATGACAGGGTGAGCCAGGGATTCTGACGGCTGTCCTTCCTGTTCAGGTTTTTATGTGAGAGAGAAATACATGTCTACTTTGTTTAATCCACTGTTATTTTGGGTTTTTCTCTTACTTTCAGGATAAATATATTCCTTTCTCTGTGTTTTGGGCCTATGGCTCTCTCTCTCTCTCTTTTCCCTGCCCCTCCCTCATTCTCCCTTTCTCTCTCTCTTGACCTGCTTCTTGGTTGGTTTCTTTTCTTTATCTCTATTTCACCCCCTTATTTTACTCATCTCTCTCTTCTGGTGCCTCTGTTTCTTCTCTCTCCCTTCCCTTAAATAATAATAACAATAAACATAGATTTTTGTTAAATTATCTCATAGCAATGAGAGTTAAAACATATAGGTTTCATGTTTCCTGTCCTTATTTTTTAAAGCCAGGGAATATAATATTTTATATTGATTTTTCCTAAAATCAATAACGAAACACCTCATCACGTGACAGTTTTTCTTGGTCCTGACTTTCTGTTGAAGCTTATTACCCTCCAGTGACTCAATGGACTATGGTAGAATCAATGTTTCTCTTCCCTGGCTAAGGTCACCCAAAGGCTATATTTAGGCCTTCAAAAGGTTCAACAAATCAATATTTTCTTAAGTTTATGATTTAAAACTCTCTGCCTGAAGGGACTTTGCTGAAGTGGGGAACTCTTAAATTTAAGTCATAGCCGGAAAGTTAAAACTCTGTTAAAAATAAATATAAAATTCTTCACAGCTGGGAGTTGCCCTTTCATTTTTAGAAATTTACTCTTGTTTCCATAAATGCAATAAAGATTTAGCCTCTGATCTCTGGTCATATTTCACAAGTTTTTGCCAAGAAGTGGCTGGCAGAAAATAATCCTTATAGTCTTAGCAACATTAAATTGCCATTTTAAGGTATTCAAATTGCAATAAGCAGAATGTAATAAACCAGAGTACTTAACATCCATCCCCACTGAACAATTAGCTGTTATCCTAGACATAGCCCAGATCCCTGTTTTGCATCTTTATTAAAAGACTACTTTAATCACACAGTCAGGTGATGTACTAAAACTAATTGTACAGGGATCTTATTATAGAACAGGATTTTATGCTGTCTCTCAATTTTTTTAAAGATCATTTTCTGTTTTTTTCTTTAATAATGAATTTGGTATAGAGTATCATTTTAGTTTTTTAGACATGTGAATGAAACTCTGATCTCGTTAGAAAATATTTTAAGCGCTATGCTTCACCTTTCTGGGCTCATTTTAAAATGCTGATGGATTTTAGTTCATAATGATTCTGGCTATACCAGAGAATTCTATTTAATTTTGTAAAAATATGGTTTCATTCTATAAAACAATTCAAGATTTTACCTTCTATTATAAAAAAATATATATTCTATATTTGCACCCAACCAGCTGGCCCTTAAACATAGCTATTATACAACCTCTTATACTAATTCTTCTTTTTCTCCATGTTGCAAAGGAAATTAGTTGTGATTACTGCATCTGTGAAATGGAGACAATAAAACTGGACACTATTCTGAAAATTAAATCAAGTACAATACACTAGCTCTTTGAAGTCTTATCACTATCAACAGTCTCTATATAATGCCTGGGATATTGGAATATGCCAGATGCCTCTACACCAAATATGTGCTTTAGGATAAGCATGGGTGAGCAGTGCAAATATTAAAAAGCCTGTATAAATCTATTTTCCTCAAGTTTTCTTTTGTTATTGTGAATCCTTTGCTGCCTTTCTGATTCTTTAGTCTTTGTTCATTTGGCCCAAAGACAATGGTGGTAATAATGGTAAATAACAAATATGGGTTTGTGGTATTTTCCTTGCTCAAAAAGAGTAGGAGAGACAGAGACAGAGACAGAGAGAGAAATAGAAAGTTATTATATGACAATATATTTATCAAGCAAACTCTGCATTGAATCAACTAACAAAATTAGAATGACTGACAGAATTATCATCCACTTAATCACAGTCTCAGGATCTAATGGGGCACAAGTTTCCTTTTATGTTTTTCCCTTGGCTCATTCCTAGAGATGAAAGGGTAGAAGCAGGAGAAGACTTGGGGAAGTATGGAACTTTGTTCTAGATTTTCTTCTTTTTCTATACTCTCATTAGGTGACAACATTCATTCCCAATAAAAAACCCAAAAAACATATACATGCTATTGACTCCAGAATGTGTATCTCCATGTTAGATCTGTATCTCAGGCTTATTTATTCCCCGAACTATTTTACATGTCCACTTAAGTGTCTTAATTACCATGCTCTCCCCAAAGCCTATCATCAGTTTCCCTATCCTATATCACAATTACCTCAATCTTCATATTACATTAAAAACACAATTCACCCAGATGTTCATTCCAAAAAGCTGAGAATCATTTCTAGACTCCTTCTCTTTCATTCTACATTCATTCTATTTCCATTACATGCCAAGTCTTCAAAATATATCTGGAATCTGACTACCTCTGACTACTGCCATAAATACCACCAGTGTTAGTCAGCCAAAGGGGTGCTGGCGCAAAATACCAGAGATCTGTTGGCTTTTATAAAGGGTATTTATTTGAGGTAGAACCTTACAGTCACAAGGTCATAAAGAGTAAGTTACCTCCCTCACCAAAGTCTGTTGCCACATCTTGGAGCAAGATTGCTGCAGATCTCTGCAAGACTTCAGCCTTCCTCTTCCTTTTAAGGCTCTGTGATCCCATCTTCTTCCAATCTCAACTGTAGCCTAGCATAAAGGTCATTTCTCTCCCTGGGGCTTGATTCTATCTGGGCTTTCTCAGCTGTTCAGGGCTGTGGTCTCTTTAGATGCAAACTATCAGGCAAATAGCTTGGCTGTCTCTCTAGGGCTCCAGTGTCCAAAAATAAACTTTCTGAGTTCTCCTTCTCCATGTATTTACTCCCCTGTCTTTAATGAGCATCCATTTATATGGGGGCGGGGAGTGGGAGGGACTCAAACCAAAATGATGTGGTCAAATGAAAACCGTAATCTTGATTTAATAAAATAAAGGTGAAACCTCTGAATCTAGTACAATCTAGTATGCCCGGAGGGACAGACCAGTTTATAAACACAATCCAGTATCTATTTTTGGAATTCATAAATATGAAACTGCCACACCACCCCAGTCTAAGCCATCATCCTCTCTTACCTGGACTGTTGCAACAGTCTCCTATCTGTTTCTTCTCTTGCCTACCTTCCCTATCTCAATACACACACTTTATTCTCTACAGTGAAGTCAAAGCAATCTTTTGGAAATGCAAATGAGATTATGCCATGGCTGCAAGTAAAGCCTCCCCATGTCTAGCTTTTCAACTTCATCTTAAACCACTTTTACTCTTGTGTGTTATACTTCTGACACCCTGACATTTTCTGTTTTTGCAGGGCATCAAGCTTTTTCCCAAGTTGGGCCTTTAGTTTTATAGTTTTCTCAGTCTGGGATGTTCTCTCTGTTGACCTCTTCACTGACTGGCACCTTCTGTCTTTCAAGTCTCAGTTAATATGTTATTTCTTTAGAGACCCTTACAGTAACTATCCTGGTACTCACTCAAATGGCACCCTTTCCTTTCCTAGAAGATCTACAAAATTTCAGTCATGATTATGAGATCTTGGAGCACTTATCAGCTCATTTCTAAATTTGTTAATCTCAAGATAGCTGTACTACTTTATGACTCCTTTTCCCTCTTGTGATACAGATAGGTTGCACCTTGCTCATTCACAGTTCCTTTTCCTCTGTGTCAACCTAAGCACTGAGATGTTTTTGTTCACTTATTTTAACTTCATCCTAAAATGCTCTTTTGTTAGGTATACGCTCTATTCTGTCACCCAATATTTCTTTTACAGTTTTCCTTTCTAAGCCCTCCTAACAAAGACTTTCAGGTATTCTCTCTTCTTAAGAAAACACACCTGTTTTCCAAGTTAAAGGCAGCTGGCAAATTTAAAAGAAAAACTGAAGTCCCACATAATTGGGATCAAAGTGTCTGGATGTGAGGGAAACCTTGTGATCACATTTATTCAAGTCTATTTGTCCATCCTCCACATCATTCAATAGAGGATTTAAGGTAGACAACATTAATATTTTCAATAAAATTACAATGAAATAGAAAAAGAAAAAAATAGAAGAATGAGAAAGAAAAGACAAAAATGCCTACGACAGTGCTCAAATATTTACTATAGTGTGTTCCAAATTGGGCTCTGAGTTTTCTGACAGAGAATATGAAAGCAGAGACTAGATATGTTGCATATTTCTTATGATCAGAGAGAAGAAAACAATTCCTTGGCTCCTTAGAACAATTAAAACTTTTTCCTGCTCTAATTTTATAGTGCTGTTTCTTGTAATGACTCTATTGCTGAAAGAGCAACATAAAACAACAGACAACCAAATAACCACAAAACAATAATAACAACAATAAAAGCAATAAAAACAATGCAGTGGCATCGATTCTGTGGAAGGCTAAGGTAATAAGTTTAAAATGTACAAGCTGCTGAAAATGGTTAATTTCTCCAGTTCACATACAGAGACATTCAGTCATCACAACTTGTGGTCTTAAACTTCTGACCAACTCTCAGAAATCTGTAATGTGTGCAATGGGAGTGCATAAGAAATGCTGAGTCAAGCTTTCCAAGCACCCACGCTCCTCCTGGATTGTAAGAATTGCACTTTTGAAGGCTGCTATCTAATAATCTGGTGCTTCATTGTGCTTAGTCTGATTCAGTATTGATTAACTTCTCAGCCTGCCCCAGCTCACCACTCTTTCCTGTCAGTTGAAGATGATTGCCTCCATTTTTGTGCCTTTTTCTGGGAAACAGATCACTTTCAAAATGCGGCCTGACCCAATTTTTTAGCATTTGAAGGCAGAGCAGAGCAAGGGTATGCCATAATGAAAAAGGGATCATCAACAACACAATTTCTTAGACTCTAACAAGAACCTGTGGACTTATAGATTTTAGATGGAGAAAACCAATAAGTAGAATTTTTCATAGAAAAAATTATATCTGAAGCAATGAAAAAGATCAGAAATCATATAAAGGAATTTCTGTATTTGACTTCCTGCTTTCTACATTGAACTAAGAAAAAGACAAAAAAAAAAAACAAACAAAAAAAAACCACTGTAGTTGTAAGGATCATTGGATTTGAAATTGGTAAATTCAGATTTTAGAAGACTTAATTCCACTAAATAGCTGTATCCTTAGGCAAATAACTTTTTCTCTGTGGGCCTCCTTTCACACAAAAAATAAATGAAGGGATTGGATTAGATGAGGGTTCTCAACTTTATCAGGGCTAACATCCCATTTTATAACAAATATTTCTCCTCTTTATTATCCTGAAATGAAATTCATATTAGTATAACCAACTACAGATATGATTATCAAAAAAAAAGTTGTATTATGTCCTGTGTATAAAAGCAATTTAAAAAGAAAGTAATTTCTAATAAAATACTATATATTTCAACATGCAAATATTCAGTCATAACCATACTGAAGGATATAATGAAGTGGTTAGGTAATATTTTCTTTCAAGAAATGTTTGAATTCATTAACATACAGGTGATCAGAAGCCATTCTATAAAAGAAGTATAGGAAAATAAAAGATTAGAGATATGGGTGCACATATGAATTTTTTTAGAAGTCTTTAGTAAAAAAAAAAAGTCTTTAGTAAATGAAAGCAAACCAGACTTACTTATAAATGGTGGGGGAAAAGAGAGAAATAGCCTTAATTAAAAACAAATTAAGATGCCAAGACAAACTAAAGATGTTGGAAGTGGATACATGGAAAGAATATGATACAATTGCAAATGACCTTAGCCCTGTTTCTAAGTCTTTTGTTAAAATAATGCCTTATTTTGTGACATTGGAAAGGCCAGTGATAGAAAAAAAATGTGTCCTATCTTAAAATCCTTCTTTGGGTTTCTAATACTTAAAAGAATCCTTGAGACCATATCCTTTGATATGTGTGGTAGGTTGAATTAATTACATCAGAAACAACACATGTTCTTAATACTAATTAATATTCCTGTGGATTATAAATAGAACTAGAAGATGTTACGATTTGTTAAGTTGTGATCAACTGAATTGGGCTGGGCTTTAATCCAGTTTTTTGGCATACTTTATGAGCAGAATGAAATTTAGCCATAGAAAGAGAAAGCTGCAGGAAGAAGCCCGAAGTCAATAGAACCTGGAGGAGGAAGGAGAAGACACAGCCATGTGCATTGCCATGTGACAGAAAAGCCAAGGACCCAAGGATCACTGGCAGTTGGCCCCAGAATACCAGAGTGTTCATGGGGAAAGCATTGCCTTACTGACACCTCAATTTTGGACTTCTCCTAAGATCAAAACTGTGAGCCAATAAATTCCTATTGTTTTAGTGAACTAATTGTACATATTTGTTTTAGCAGCTAGAAAACAAAGACAGTATGCAATGGGGCATAAGGGCTAGATTGGGAAAATAAACTGTAATAAAGATGATGTAGAGAAGCTGTGTGATGGAATGCTGAGAACAGTGTCAGAATGAGACTGAAAAGCACCTGGCATCCTCAATGTCATTATTTCAATATGTTCTTCTTATCCCTGTGCTCTAATAGGATGGCAGTGGTATAAATATCTGGAATAACTTATATAATGAAATACAGTGAGATCTCTGATTTTCGTATGTTTACTAATTTAATAATATTTGGTTCTAAGCTTGTTAGAGGGAGTTTCAAATCTCTTTTATATATTTACAGCTGAAAGTTATCAATGCAGGAAGATAGAGTAGAGGTATGTGGTATTGGTGCTAGCATTGTCACTGATGATGACATTTTATTCGTGATGTGATTTTCTGAAATCTTAACTCATTAAAATCCAAAACACAGCAAAGTTCAAATCTCTTCTCTTCTGCAGTTCTAAAAAATTTGGTGTATAATAAAACCATGTGAAAATATTTCATTATACCTAAAATGGAACTAGCTTGCAGGCTCAGAGAACTATAAACAGATTTTTCACCTACGAAACTATCTAACTAGAGCAATAGTTTTCAAAGTGGGGTTCCTGGACCAGCATCAGCATTACTGGGGCAGTTGTTAGACATGCAACTTCTTGGGCCTTACCCTAGAACTAGTGAATCAAAAACTCTGTGGGTGAGACCAAGAAATCTGTGTTTTAACAAAGTTGCCAGGTGATGCTGATGCAGGCTAAAGTTTGAGAACCACTGAAGGATACTGAAAGTCACATAGGGTATGAGACAAGTCTGTTTTTGGCATTTGTCCCACACATTATAAGACATTTATAGGAATTCTTAGCTCCCACCCACTAAATACAAAACTCATCCTTAGAAATTGCAAAAAAAAAGGAAAAAAAAAAAAAAAACAACAAAGAAAAAAAAGGCATCCACAAATTTCTAAAATGCTCCCTAGGCAATAGTATTATGGTGAGATAATGGCCCATACACTGGGATAGATAATGGCCCAGACAACTCAGCCTGTGATTCTATTACTTTCATGAAGGCAGTAGCGATCTGTAAGGCAATGTGTGTCAGAGCCAGTAAGTTCAAAGCCCAAAATCTTTACTGAGGTTGCATCCATCCAGAGGCTGTACTTGTGGCCAAAATGCATTACTTGTGAAATCTCATTCTACAGAGCTAAATTTTAAAGTGTGACTTAGCAGACAGAAGTAGAAGGGCATAAAGTAAAAATAAATTCTAGCTCTATATGTCCTAAGATAGTACTCCTTCTATTCAGAGTTCAAATTTCTCCTGAAGGCCCTAGACAATGGCTGGTTAGTTACAATTGATCAGACCATTAGTTTGCATCTTAGGGATGGTGAAGAGGAGTGCTTCACCCTTACTGCTTTGTCACTTCTAGAAACCCAATCTGTAGGATACCTCAATCCCTCCTAATACAGGACCTCCAAGGAGTTCTTTAGTCAGACTCATGCCAGATATGGAAAGATCCAATCAAGATTTTGCAAGCATAAAATTTGATGAAGTTCCATTATTAGCAGAAATTTAAACTAACAATTACCACCAATTTAGTTTTAATGGCTAAAAGCGTGCATCATGAGAATTATTAGAACTGTCTCCCAAATTGCATTATGTATATTATATGTTTATTACAATTAGATTTTTAAAGTGAAATACTAATGAAAGCCCAATTTGCATTCCTGATAATTAATAGGAATAAATGGCATTTCAAATTACAATGGTTGATATTTTGCCCTTTTTACACTTTTTTTCCTTCCTTTGGGCTAATTCCCTCTCTTACTGAAAATTAGCAAAGGAAAAATAATGCAAATGAAATGCAGTCTCGTGACTTTTATGCTAATCAAAAACCCACTGATAAGAGCAGTCTAGTTTTAAAATAAATTGCTGGCTTGACAGTTTTTTAATTTATCAATTGACCTCTTGACAGAATCCAAGAAAGGAAGATATCCTCCTTCAAATATTCATTCAGAGACTCCATGGCAATTTTTGAAGCTTTCATTTTATGAATTTTCAATAATTTGGGTGCAACTTCTAAAATCAATGTCTGTTTTCCTTTTCCTTTGTCTCTTTCTTCTTCGTTGTTTATCAATCTCAACAATTTCCATTTAAGGTATAAGCCCCTCAATTAACCAAGAAACTTGTTTTGAATGATCTAAAGTCAGGGATCTATCAGCTTTTTATGCATTCAACAAACTTGGGCAGAGCAGCTAATGCATAATAATCTCAATGCTAGTGTTTGGTGAAACAAAGTTAAGTTAGAAACAGCAAGATTAGAGATGAGACAATGCCACAAATAATAATGAAATCTAAGTGCAAAGTACAAATAAAGCACAAAGGAGGATGATTTTTATTCATTCTGAATGACTTTCAGGGAAGGCTTCAGAGAGGAGGTGAGTTATCTATGTGCAGGGAGAATAAATATATATATTTAATTAGGGCAAACAAAGATGTAAATATCCTCCAACAGTAGATGTTAATGGATTTACAGAACATATTTTATACTTAGCATTCCATACCATTGCCAGACAGATGTAACCCAAGTGTGTTTTTTATTTTGTTATGTATTTTTTGAAATCCTGATTTTTAGTAGCTGACAGTATTTCACAATATATCATATTTACTTGAGTCTCGTCTATTTTTTAATAGAGGTAAGTAGTTTTCATATTTTCATTTTAGAAAATCTACCATGCATAGCTTTCCTAAAAAATTGTTGCAAAAATCTCACCTTGGAAAGTGAGGAAAGGAAAAGAGGTGTTATTCTGTGTAAGGAAAATTGTCTATAGCATATAATATGTTCTCACATATTGGAAAAGAAATAAAAGTTGTCCACAATATGTGTTAGAGAATATATAGTGACTCAGAATTAACTTTCTCTATACCACACAATTTTGTAGGTATGAATATCTATAAGAGATACAAATATTTTGGTATTTCTACAACTAATTTATATTTCCCTATATACATTTTGTTGTACAGTCACACAATTAGAAGTTCAGACTTTGTATATCAAAATAAATTGCAGTGTCCATAACTAAATTTAATCTTTGTTTTAAGCTACCATTTCACCTGATGGCTGAAAACTTAATTTAGGCAATTCTAGATAAAATCCATAAATTAAGGTTTGTTTTCTGTAAACTTCAGAGTTATTTTATTAAATTGATATTTCTTCCCTTGCACTTTTTCCCTGTAATAGTGTCTTCACTATTACCTCCTTGAAGGTAGGCAGAGGTGGATACCTAACATGGGTACATCAGGGGAAGGTAATAATAATGCGGTCACACACCCACGTCCACCGAAACTCAGTGTCCAGACTGGGCTTTGGGCATTAGCATCTGGTGGTGTCTGCATCTGAGAGACCCCTGAGGGTCTGTCCCCAACTACTGTTATCTCTTAGTGGTGTGGAGCTTCCCTGGGGGCTTGGGAATTGGGGGTTTGCTGACGTCCCAGACATCCATCTCTACTGTGCCTACCACAGAGTGGCATAGGAAACTCCTTCCACCAACTCCCAGCGTCCCAGATTTATGATCATAATTGTTATTGCTAAGGAGGATTGTGGAGATCTCCTCCATCATTGGTTCACCAAATGTCGTGTGTATCTCCTGCCACCCTCACTCTTCATGCTAACTCCAGGCAGGTTCAGGACTCCTTCTCAGAGGCTTCCTCCAGTACATCTCTTTGGCTGCCCTGCAATCTCTTCAGTCTTCCTCTGATAGTCCGGAAAGATTTCACTTAAAAAAAAATTTTTTTTTTCTGTGTATGTACAATCTCCCATACTTTTTTGTGTTATAACTTGTCCATTAGTTTTCGGTGTTTTTTGTTTTTGTTTGTTTGTCAAAGGTTAGGAATTTGTTCCTTTTTTGGCTCTTCCCCCAGAGGGCAGTTGAAGCTCAAGTCCAAAAGCCTAAATGGCCAATTTCTCCTTGTTCCTTCTCACAAAGTATACTAAAAACCTGGAAATAATGCAAGCAGCAAATGAAGGAGAACTCTGAAGGCTGGGAAGAGGAAGACAACTGGTTAGGGACTCTAGGAACGGGAACAGTACAGCAGTTGGGTGTCTTACCACCCACCAGACCTTGCATCTCCCACACTGCACCCCAACCTCAGTAGGCAGCCCAAATGAGCTTACTTCTCCCCTGGATTGGACGGTGTCCTGCTGACAGCACCAGGTGCTCTCACAGCACTGGGAAGGGGGGCCCTTGGTTGCCTGGTTGAAAATACGCGTCTTGAGATTGCTGTTACTGAGGCCACCATCTCTATTGTGTCAGGTGGCCAGGGGGCACCAATAAGGGGGATCTGGCTACAACACATGTCCTTCCTTCCTCTGAGGGACTGGGATCTCCTTCCCCTCACCAAGCAGAGACCCTGGGCAACCAGTGGCCCCAACCAGTGGCTTCTGCTCCAATAGCTGGCGACCTCAGGAGCACTTTTTGTCTCTGAGAACTGAACACTCCCTTCTCCCTACCTAGCGCCTCCAGGGGGAAGTCCTCAGCCCTCTTGGACACCAGCAAGGGGCTAGTGGAGCTGCAGCTGCATCAGGTCAACCAAGCAGACCAAATAGCACCACAAAGGCCCTCAAAGTTACATTGTCATTGGAACCACAAAAGGGGACCAGGACTTGTGTGCTAAATCTAAACAGGGTGACTGCGTGCTAAATAAAAATTTTGAGTAAGACCCAGTCTCCTAATAGACAAGAGACGAAACATCCAGGATATAGTAGAAAATGACTTGTCACACTAACAGCCTAAATGTGGAGACTCAGGGATAAAGGAAGTGTGAGTGTGGTTACCAATTTTTTCCCCTGGTATGCTTTAGCTACTTTTGGTCCTTGTGTGCAAGTAAAACAATGGGTCTATTTTAACTAGGCCTACATTCTTCTGAATGAAGCAATCAATGAGACATACCTGCCTTCAAAATCTCACCTCCACTGTGTCCTCCTTCCTAAACTTCACCTTCTGAGGTTACTACCTGTGGGGAGAAGAGCCAGGGAGAAGCAGGCCAGGCTGTGAAGGTGAAGGGAGAGGCCAGAGGGCAGACACTGCTCCAGGACTTTGAAATCTGAAACAGACAGGCTTGTCCAGCTGGCCCCTCATCATCCCATAGCCCTACCCTCTTCTTCTGGCTCTCCCTGATTAGGAGCTTTGGCAAGGACCTGTGAACCTGTGCCATAGTCCCATAGCAGACACAAGGACCCCATTAGCAACCATATTCATTCCAAAGGAAGATGTCTGAATGTAGAGGGTGCAATATTCCCATTGAGGTGGGAAAGGAGAGAGGAGAGGAGAATACTGGGGCACCCAGGGCCTTGCTACCTTCTTCTCTTCTCTCCCTTCTCTGTCTGCTCCGGCCTATCCCCAAAGCCTGGCATTAGGAATGTGTACTTTGATCAAACACTACAACTGAGTTAGCAAAGGGACGCTTCCTCTGGTGAACTTGACAGTGATGGGATTGAGGACAGTGAATGTATAAGACTCTGTAGGCTCACTGCTGATAACTTTCATTAGGAGTGGCATTATTAGGTAAAAGAGCAGAGACATTTAAAGGGTTTGAGTAAATTTTTTATATTTGTGGTTTTATGCTCTTTCCTTTTCTAAATTTGGTATTTATAAAATTATTTTGCTGTTGTTGATGCTGATTAGACAGGTGAAAAGTTTATCTCAATTTTCCCCCCAAAATGATATCACGTGTTCTATGTTTACTTTTTATACAAGTTTATTAATGACCACCATTGTTTTTTAAAATAATTGATTCTTTCATTCATTTTAATTAAAGAAGTTGTAGGTTTACGAAAGATCATGCAGAAAACTCAGAGTTCCCATATTCCTGCCTCCAATTTAGTGTGGTATCTTTGTTACAAATGATGAGAGAATATTATTATAATTGTACTATTATTTATAGCCCATGGTTTAGATTAGACTATGATGTGTATCTCTAGGGAAAAGAACTTTGTCTAGCATTGAACTTTGCACTCTTGGAGTCCTCAAAAATATGTCTCAGAAATTTGCATTAGCAAGTTCAGGATATACTAGAGCACATGCAATACAGCTTCAAATATATATTAAAATAGAAAAGGTCTATATCTGAATGATATCAACTGCAAATAAACAAATTCCACCTTAAACCAACTTAATTACACTATTATTATTATTTTAAATTCCCATTACAGGATGCACAGATACAGAACAAGCTTTGAGGATGACTATAAACAGAGGCGCAGTGATTCCTTCCAGGGCTACCTTTTTTCTTCTCTCTATTCTATTACCTACAGTTGCATCTTGAGGCTGATTACTCTTGTGGTTGGCAGATAACTGCCCCCAGCAACTGATGAAGGGCTCTTGCAAATCTTCTCATGTTTCAGAGAAGGAAACTTGTGCCCAAAGAAAGTAATTATTTGGTCCAGAGACACATTAATTAACTCGTTAAATAATTCATTCAAATATTTATTTAATGCCAATATGTGTAAGGTATCATGCTGAGCACTGGGGGTAGAACAGTCAAATGAAACAGAAAAAACTTCTTCCCCTTACGTAGGTTACATTTTTGTAAACACAGTCGCTGTTCCAGATTGATCAAATTCATGGTGTGAAAAAATTTTTGTGACGGTGTTCTACTAAATTTTGTGTAAGATAAATTTCAAGTTAAAAATGCATGAAAGTTGCAAGTGATTTTATTTTAAATGATATCAACATAATTGGGCCTCAATATACTATCTAAGGAAGATACTTTATATGCATGCTATTCTACAATTTAAGATGTATTGTAAAACTAATCTAGAGAAAATGAATTCCAAAATTTTGGATTTAAGGTGGGCCTGCCAAAATGTGCAAATATCCTGGGGGAATTTTATCAGTCTTCCAATTCTGGCTGATTGAAAATGTTAGAGTTGGAAGAAGTGGTTTGGAATGATAAGAGAAGGCTAGTTGAGCTATGAAGGTAGACTTATTTTGTGGGGACAGGAATCAAGGTTATCTGCATCCAGGAAACAGATGGCATTCTGATTCAACAGTGCAAACCCATCGATTGCTTCTGAACGAAATGACTTCAGGAGATTATGAAGTCAGATCATTTACTTTTGAAGGGAAATTATTGGCTGAGTTTCCAGTTATTTGGCTTGCCATCCCTAGCAGCTGTTGCCTTTGCTATTATACCACTTAGCTCCTGATGACAAATCGAGCGATATCAAGTCAGTACATGAGAACCAGTAAACATCTTCATAGGTAAAATCTATTAACATCCAATGCAGGACAGTGATATCACAGTATGCAGTTTCCTGGTGTTAGCCTTTGTGATTTTATTGTCCTTGCATAACTCTTCCATTCCTTAAGAATTCTTAATTTCATCCTTCCCTTCCAGAAGAGATTGTAGCTGCACTATGCTACTTGAAAAAGTAGCCCTAAAGGAAATACACATGTAATATAATTACACGAAGATCTGATACATGTTCTCTGATGTATGATGATCTATCACAGTCATATCTGTAATGAAACTGAAAACACTACTTTGAAAAGAATACAAAATGATTTGGCTCTGCCTTCTGCTTGGCCCATCTGCTGTTATTTTTTCCCCATTGGCAAAATGTTAGACAATATTTCAACTTAGCATCTCATAGGTGGTTACACAACAGAGAAGATATACTATAGTAGAATTCCACTTATTTTTTAAACTCCATATATTTTGTTTCTGCTTCTCCCCCCCCATCCTCCCCAAGTCAGTTAACAGCAGGGCTAAGTGAATCATCTTGCTTTATTTGATACAGTTTCTTTCATCCTTTGGTAAAAACCACCTTATAAAGCTAGTTTTCTTTTATGCTAGGTAGTCGATAAATTGGAGTTTGTTGTTACTACTGCTCCTTGGATGAAAAAAACTGATGTATACAGCTCTAAAAAGCTTTCGGGTAATTTTAGGGGAGAGTGATAGACTCAGGAATCAAGCCTTGGATCTGTGCCAGCCACTGAATTAAGCTTGCAAAATAACTCCTATCTGAAGCAGACGTTCGATGACATGAGTTCATAGTTCCCCACAGGCCTGGGAACTGAAAGTAAAATCTGAATTTCGATCAAAGTGATCAAAACTCCTACCTCCATCCCACTATGCATTTATTTATTAATTCGTTCATTAAATCTTTTATTTAACCTGAATGACCTCAGGCCTCACTAGCCGGTGAGTAAATATGAGGTTACATGAATTTTAGCATTCAGTTTCCCATGGCTATTCTACAATAGAACCTCAACCTGCCTGATATTTTCAGAGTATACACAATTACTTCTGGGAGTCCCCAGGAGTGATCTTATATGAGCTTTGAATAAATTCCTCCTGTTCTTTTGCTGTGATATATTTGTTAAAGTTCTGACGCCCAGAAATGACTTGAGGGAGACTCTGTATCTGCTATAGCTGCTGAGGTTTTCTGTAAGAAGGAAACTTTGCTAGGTGCCATGGTCTCTCCTGGTGCTTGGCCAGAACAGACATGCCATAGGTAAACTTCCCACAGGGTAGAACATTTCCTTTGTTCCTGTGAAACACTGCTGTAGGGACCTCTGAATTAGCACTTTTCCTCCTAAATCTTAAAAGATTCCTGTAATGGATTGAGTCATGTGTCCCAGAAAGAACAAGTTTTTGATCTTATTCCATGTCCTATGTGTGTGAATCCATTGTAAATATCTTTGAATATGTTAAGGCCAATCCAATTGAGGACTTATTTGGTAATAGCATCTTTGAAGGTCTTATTTGGGAGTGACCAACTGAATCGAATCAGGACTTAATCCATGCTACTGGAGGACTTATAAAGAGAACCTACAAATGTACCGTACTAATGCAAGGTGTTAACAATAGGGTGATACATGAGAACTCTATGTTTTATGCATGGTTTTTCTGTAAACCTACAATTAATAAAAAATTTAATAGGAGAGAACCTGGAAGTGATGGAAGTCAGAAAGGAGAGGGCATCACCATGCAATGGGAGGCAGAGATACACACTAAGGAGCTCCAAAGATTGCTAACAACCAGCATCAGAATGTCACAGACTCTGTGAGAAAGAAAGCCTGGCTGATATCTTGATTTTGGACATCTAGCCACAAAACAGTGAGTCCATAAATGCTCGTTTTTTAAGTCAAGCCACTGTGTGGTATTTGTCATAGCAGCATGGAAAACTAAGACAATTCCTTTTCACTGTGATCCCATTAGCATTCTCCTGTTTTTGCTTTTTCTATAGAGATCAGGTCTAGTTCTTGGGCTGGGTCAGAACAAGCACATCTTGTCTTCCATTTCTTCATTTTATCTTTCCAGACATCATGATAAGAGACGAAAGTGAAGAGAGTAATCCCAAGTAAACCTAAGAAAATAAAATAATCTTTCTTTTTCTCCACCACAAGCATGGTGGTTTGAAGCTGCATGTACCCCAAAAAGACGTGTTCTTAAACCTAACCCCTTTTCTGTGGGTGTGAACGCATTGTAAATAGGATCTTTTGATGAGTTTACTTTAGTTAAGGTGTAGCGCACCTTGGGAAGGGTCTTTAAATCCTGTTACTGGAGTCCTTTATAAGCAGAATGAAATTCAGTGAGAGAAAGCCACGGAGGGAGTAGCCAGAAGCTGAGCATCAACAGAACATGGAAGAGAAGGGAGAGACCAGGAGACGCTGCCTTGTGCCTTGCCATGTGACAAGCTGAGGACCAAGAATCACCAGCAGCCAGCCCCAGAATGCCAGTCTTTGCGGAGAAAGCATCACCTTGATGATGGCTTGATTTGGACTTTTTTTCCTAACCTCAAATCTATGAACTAATAAATTGTCATTGTTTAACCTGCCCCATTTTATGGTATTTGCTTGAGCAGCAAAGGAAACTAAAATACCATCCAAAGTTTAAAATGTATATTAGTACAAGTAAATTGATTCCCAGGATATGACTAGTCCACTAGTTCTGCAAAGACCAGTCTCAGTCCCAACTGTGCTCAGACGAAAAAAGAAAATGTTATTGAGCACCTACTATGAGCCAGGTCTACATTTAGTGCTGGGTCAGAAATAAAGAAAAGGAATTCACCCCGTGCCCTCAATGAGCTCATAGTTTGGAAAATGGCATATGATGATAAAAATAAACAAGTAATAACAAAACAATGTCAAATGCGTTTGTGGTAGACACACATGGGAATAACTAATTCAGTAAGTAGAATAGTTTGTAAAAAAGGTTCTCAGAGACATTAACAGGGTGATATTTGAATGGTGTCTTGATGGGTATATGACAAGGCTGACTTGAATCTTGGTTGATAGATAATATTAAGGACATCCAGCACACAATAAGATGAGCAACTAGTTCAACAGGCATCTATTGAAAACTGGTCTGACCAGGAATTGCAGTAGATATTTACATATATTATTATTTAAAACTCATATCAACTCTAAGATGTTGATGCTAATGTCCCAATTGTATGGATGATTAATCAATGTTCTGATACATATGAGATTTTTGTGTTGCCAAAGTACACACAGTTAGCAAGAGACAACATTGAGTATAGAATTCTCTGTCCCATGCTCTTCTCTGTAGCAACTAACAGTCTGAGGAATTCTTTTTTTCAAGTGTTATATGCAGTGTAGTGCAGAAATAATAAAATCTGAAGTGCAGAGATCTGGATTTACAGACGTTGTTTTTTTTTTTTAAGAAGTAGCTGTGTGCCTTTGTACAAGTTATTTTTTTCTCTTTGAGCATCATTATTGCTATTGGCATCAGACATATAATGGTGAATGGAAATAGCACTTGAAAAAAACCAGTGTTTAAGTTCAAGTTCCAGCTCTGTAATTAATTAGCTGTGTGGCTTGGGAAAAACCACTTAACCTATCTAGGTGGTCTTAGTTGTTGCTTTTTTCTGTTTGTTTTGTTTTTCTTGTTTGTTTGATCTTTATAATGAGAAGGATATGAAGGACTGGTCCCTGTTAGGTCTGAAATTTTATTATACTAAGAATTTCTATTTCAATAATAATATTTCCACCCAGGCAGCTGAGTGGGAGCAATTCTAATATTTCACTAATTCAGACACAATCTTCTCTGAACAATGACACTCTATCTTGGCCAGCCTGGGCTCCAGCCAGATATATTTGCAGAACATCCTTCAGCTTGAAATAAAAATTTATTGCTCAACCATCTGTTACAATTAAGAAAAGGGTTTGAAAATGTTTTCTATGTGTTTGACTAATCATGCTTTAGGGCCCAGTGGGTACTTTACAATTTATATGCCTTCTTTTTTCTTTGGCATCATTAAAAATCTGGGATTTGGTTCCAAAATTTAGCAGCTCATTCTCTCTCTCTCTCTATCTCTCCCTCTCTTCTCTTTTTCCAAACAAACTTGTGAAGAGTCCCAAATAGAACAGAGTAAGCCCATGTGCTTCATAGCCTGCAAAGTAAATGAATTCTCTCCCATGAGCAGACGAGATACAACTGAATGTTTGAATGTAGTAGCATATTTATTTGTAGTCTATATCCTTTAGACAATGGCTTGGCTGGCACCAGTCATGAGAAATGAAGTCATTAAGATCCAGATACTCTATGAGGCTTCTGGTTCCCTCTGATAAAATGATGATAAAATATGATGCCACTCAGCCCTTAATTACAAATGACCCACCCAAGGAGCCAGTACTCAGTAAAAAAGTATTATGGGCTGAGCTCACCTCAATCTACCTTTCTGCATCTTCTCAACTCTATATCTGTTACTTGGTCTGTGTTTCACACCCTACTTGTACTTGGATAGGTAAGAGATGGGGCTCAGTATTTGGCTTCTGCTCAGTTATACTTTGTAATCTATCCCATTCCCTCTCATGGTCACAGGAGAGCTCCTTTCTTTCTGTAATGGGGGAGGGTGATCCCTTTTAAAAGGCCTTATTCTTAAGGACATCCTCAACTGCTTTTGTCAGGTTTATTCTGGTTGGATGGTGAAAGACTTTCTTCCTACTTTCATCTTGACACATATCCATCTACCATGCCCCCAACCCCCACTCTTATAAAAGGTAAGTGTACATATTTTCAGGACAGTTGAAGAGCAGATGCCTATCAGTGATGATTTGGGGAAGGTGGGGGTGTTCCTCTCAGGGGCAATTTGTCCTTTGAATCCCTTCCACTCTACTTCCCAATTCTCTAGAGCATCCTTTCTTAATCATTTTACCCTGGAGAAACTACTGAGTAGGAAGGGCCATGCAAGACCATGGCAAGTATAATCCTTGTTTCCCCAGTCTTTCCTCAAATACATGTATAGCTAAGTAATCAGGCGACTGTATTTCAGGATGTCCAGGCATGATGAAGGGTATTGGATACAGGGTCTGAGGTGACATTGATATCGGGAGACACAAAGTATCACCACATAACCTATTAGAGTGGGTACCTACAGGGCCAGGTAATAAATGAAGTTCTGGGCAAAGTTGGACTTACAGTAGAACAACTGGTTCTGTGGTTGGCTCCCAGGCCCCTGCACATATAACTGTCATTGATGTACTTGGCATTTGGAATAACACACACCATAGATTCTTGGCCTGTGGAGTCAGAGTAATCAAGTAGAAGTCTCTGAAACTACACACTTCCACTCCATGCCAAAACAAAGTGAATCAAAATACTATTGGAGGGGAGTAGCTGTGGGTCAAGCAGTTGATTGCCAACTTCCCACATGGGAGGTCCTGGGATTGGTTTCTGGTGCCTCCCAGAAAACAAAACAAAACCAAACAAAACAAGTAACAAGCAAAACAAATGAAAAAACCAACTCAGGAGAGCTGGTTGAGTGCCACCTTCCCATATGTGAGGTCCTGGGTTCAATCCCTGGCCCTTGGTACCTAAAAAAAAAATTACTACTGGAGATTAGTGTGACTTTTAGGATCTTAAGGATGCAGAGGTGATGCTCTCTTAAATCTCCATTAAATTCAGAAGTCTTCCACCTGCAGAAACATATGGATTCTGGAGAAGAACTTTGCACCTTTGCAAGCCCATCCAAGTAGAAAGTAGTCCTGACTGTGGCTATTGCGGGATATGTGGTATCTTTGCCTGAGCAGATTGCCATGCCTCAGGCATATGGTTTGCAACTTGTGATTTGGCAAATGCATTACTTTACATCAGAAACATTTTGCATTCCTTTGGAATGGACAACAAAGTAAATTTATATTTTTATTCTGTAACTGTATTTATTCTCTTACTCTGTCTTGATATAATCAGAATATATCTGGACTGTCTGGACATCCCACAGAATATCCCATTGATCCATTACAGTGATGACATGATGTTGATTAGACAGGGTGAGCATGAGCTGGCTAGCATGCCCATGGTCTTGGTAAGACACTGCAATAGTTTGATGCTGGATGGACCCCAGAAAACATGTCTTAGAGCTAATTCATTCCTGCTGGCATGAACCTACTGTAGGTGGGACCTTTTGATTAGATTATTTCCATGAGGTATGATTCAGGGTGGGACTTAATCCTCTTACTGGAGTCCTATATAGGCAGGATGAATATGGAGAGACACATAGGAGCTCAAAGGGAAACTCACAGAAGCTTCTACAGACAGGGCAGCTGGAAACTGAAAGGAATGGAACTCTGAGGAGAAGGCAGAGACCAACAGATGCCACCATATGCCTGCACATGTGACAGAGGAGTCCAGGATCATCAATAGCTTGTCTTTGGGAGAGAGCATTGCCTGAGATGCCTTGATTTGGACATTTTCTGAGCCTCTGAACTGTAAGATGGCAAGCCAAAAATCTCCCATTATAAAAGCAAACCCATTTCTGGTATATTGCTTTTGGTAGCTTTGAGCAAACTAAAATAGGCACATATGCTCTAGAAGGTGGGAAGTAAAATGTATAGATTCAGGGACCTGTTACTTAGGTAGAGATTTAAGAGTCCAGTGGTCTGGGTTGTATCAGAATATCCCCTTCAAAGTAAAAGGAAAATTGCTGCCTCTTGATTCCCTATTACTAAGTAGGAAGTGCGATGCCCCATAGTTCTCTTGGGATTCTGAAGGCAATACATTTCATACTTTGAAATACTACACTGGTGCATATTCTAGGGGGCATGAAAGGTTTGTGGGAATGTATCAGGAATGGGTGGTGCAATAGATCTAGGCTGTGGTGCTAGTAGCCCTGCCACTTAGTACATATGATCCAGTCAATCTTTAGTAATGGAGGTGTCTAGTCCCTCTAAATGGGAGCAGAATTTATGGCAAGTCCCAGTGGAAGAATCACAATGCAGATCCCGGGGGTTCTGGGCTCTGCAGCAGAGGATTAGACACCATTTGAGAAACAGCACTGGCACACTATAGGTCCTACACAGATGAACACTTGACCATGGGGTATCAATTACCAGGCACCCATAACTGCCCAGTAGGAGTTTAATTCTGTCAGGTAGGCCAAGATCAGTCATTGTAAGATGCAAGCAGTACATCTCTGTTGAAGCCCAAGTAGGGAACAGAGACTAGGGGTAAACTGCAAGAACAGGTAACCCAGATTTCCATGTCAACCAAGACAATTGTGTCAGTGCCCCAATCTCAGCTTGCACCTATGGTCACAGAAAGCGAAGAGAAACAACCTTGAGCTTGGCTTACAGATGGGTCAACGTGCTTTGTGGATGCATGTCAAAAATGGGCAGTGGCTACAGTGCAACCACATTTGGGGAGGCCTTGAAATATAGGAAAAAATATTCCCAATAGGAAAAGAGGCAGGCAGTAAGTACAACTGGTCATCCACTCTGTGTGGAATGACAAATGGTCCTAGGTGAGACTATATACAGAAGGGTGGACCGGAGCAATGACTGTCAGCTGGCCGGAAACCTGAAGGGAAAAGGACTGGAAGATCAGGAGAATGAGGTCTGGTGAAGAGGTATCTGGATGGGCATATGGTAATGGGCCTTGAAAGTGAACATTTTTTAAACAGTGGGGAAAGGAGGAATAGGCATAGAACCTGGAAGATCCACTGGGGTGCTTTTTCTTACTCCCTTGCCTAACTGTGACTGTGTGTGGACAAAAGCAGCAACCCTGTCCTCAGAAGAACACAGCTACCTCAGGAATGTGGATTTATGTCACACCATCAGGTCAGACACTGGGATAAGCAGAGAATATTTAGGCATTTAGAAAGAGTAGTGAAGGAGGCAGCCCAACTGCCATACTTCATGCCATTCATCTCTCCTCATTTTTACACAGGAAGGGAGACCAATTGGAATCTGAAAGAGCTGCGATATAAATGTATATGGGAAAGTGGATTCACGCAGTCCAAGGGTGGGATATGGCAACCATGTTGGTGTGTTACTTGGCTCTTCAAGAAAGAACTGGACAATCAGGTGCAAGAAGGGTGCCCTGCAGTGTTTGACCCAAAGCCATGCTCTTCCCAGGCAACCCCTAAGGAATGACTGAGGGTGGCAGGGTAATAGGGTCTGGTAATTTATGTCCAACGAGAGATTCCTGTATGTAATCTCTTAGAGCCAGAGTTCCCTCTTGGTCTGCGTGAGGCTTTTTCAGAGCTGCTTTATGGTCTGAAAATCTTCCTACCCAATTCTCCCTGCTTTACTACCCTTTCTCAAATACCAGATCAGCATCCCAGGGTGAAGACTTCTGCCTACTTCTCTTTCTTCCCTTTATCTTTCATAGGCATTTACCCCAACAAATCTCTTTACTTCTAACTCTGTCTTGGTGTCTGCTCTTGGAGGATCCAATCAATACATCATAAAAGAAGGGTAGAATATCCTGCTCACCAACTATCACAGGGTTCCCTAATCCCTGTCAGAAACTGAGAATGGACACAGCCAAGTGAACATGATACTTCCGCACTCCACTACACAGACCTAGAAAACACCTCATGAATTACAAACAAGGCTGCCTGTGACTTCCCCTCACGGTAAGTGCTAGCATTCCACAGAGCACAAAGTTTCGAAAACCCTCACTGGAAAACTATTTTTTTTGGGCACCATCCCTCATGGAATCCTTAGTGGCAGCATCTTCTGGATCCCTAAGTTGCTGTGGAAACTGGCTTGAGAAATTCTGCTCTAAAAGACATTTCTTCTTTATCCTCCCACTTCCTGTTTCCCTCATACTTCTCAGGAATCCCTCTTGTCATGGTTCAGTTGTCACTTTTCCTTCCCCTCTCCTGTCTCTTGGCCCTAACCTTAAATAGTTGATGAGAGGGGGTGAAAACCAGTCTGATTGTAAGCCTATGAGCTCTGAATCCTTATTTCTGCTTTGGAGGAAGTCGAGGAGAGAAAACGATATGTGTGTTCTGTTAAGAAGAAGGAGGAGGAAAAAAGTCCCAAAGACTGACACTATGGGATATAACTCTGCCCCATATACAATGAACTGTACATCCTAGACATGTTAAAATACCTCACAAATTCAAACATTAAATTTTAAAATAAGCACTTCTTCATGCACCTCCCCCAAACTCCCATTTCCCCCTCCCCCTCGCCTCCATTCACAGGACTCTCAACAGTGTTTGTGCTTTGTTTCACTGACCTATTTTTTCCCTGACAGATAGGTCTTATTTTATCCTGCAGAAAAAAGAAACCTGACTGTTTGGTTGATTATTCCACAGTCCCTAATTGGTAGTTTAATTTGCTTTCTAATATATATTCAGGCTCTCTTTGGAAAATTTTCCACTGTTTATACGAATTTGTGATTTTAAACGCTTTTCTTCCTATAACTTAATCAAATATACTTATTGATAGGTAGAGAAAAAGGGAAAAAAAAACACACCCTGGCAAGCAAATAGGTGAATATTTGGTGACAGTGCTAGATTCCAGGGGGCAAACAGTCTTGAAATTGGGTTAGAAGAGTGTCAGTTCACAATTGTTTTTAACCAGACTGCATGTTTCTCAACAGCTTTAACATATTTTTATGTCAGAATGATGCCAGGATGATCTGAGCATCAAAGACCCAAGATGGAGAGTAATAAGGCTCTTTTTCCATTATTCTTATACTTATCAATCTGGTATATCACAGAATTAGGTGTTTCACAAAACATATCAAAAGAGATTATGTATTTTGCTGACTTTGTAAACTGTCCACACGTACATTTTTAAACTCTTTTCATAAGATGGAGATTATCAACGTGGAAGAGCCTTATTATGCCACATCATGCTTCTGCATCACTGCGCTCTAATCTCAGAAACACAACCAAAGAGGGATTCACAAATGATCTTTTCTCTATGAACATAGTTTCTGCTCTCAGTTACTGGCTTCTTTTGTGCCCTGGTGGGGTAGGATAGGCAACGTGAAAGAAGTCCCAAATCTTCCCTTCATTTCTGAGGTCAAATTCTGAGCCAGCAGCCAGCCTCAGAATGCCACAGTCTTCAGGAAGGGAACATCACGTTGATGATGACTTAATTTGGACTTTTTCCCAGCTTCAAATCATGAACAAATAAATACCTAGTTCATGGTATTTGCTTGAGCAGCCGAGGAAACTAAGATACTAATGTAGACAGTATGCTGGAGTCAGCCTTTTAGTCCTACATGCAGGCAAGAATATGCCAGAATCCTAGGTTGAGATAACTAAGCTACATGTGGGATTCTTGACATAAATGCATACACAAATAAAGAATCTCCAGAGAATATTTGGTTTCTTTTTTTATCTTTTCTCCCATCCTGCATATGTATTATGCATTTATTGAATTAAAAAAAAATAGAAGCATAACTGAACTCCTTGGGCAGCTGGAGCAGGATACCTGGGTGGACATAAAAGTGGCATCAGGGAAAGCCATGTGAATTTTGGGAATACTAGAGAGATATATCTAACATATCTGGTCATTGTGTCACCCCAGTTGAGAATCACTCATGCACGGGCATTTGAAGCATGCCATATTGCAAATTACTAGGTTGAGAATGTCAAAGAATTATATCAAAAGGACCGAGGGCTTGTCCAGGTTCTGTCGCTCACTAGATCTCTGGCCATAGCTATTTATTTTACATTTCTCATATAGTCATTAACGTTTATCTAACGAGTTTTGTTGATGTAGTGTATGTGAATATTTGAAAATTGTAAATTGTTAGAAAAATGTAAAGTTTTGTTGCTGATAGGGAAGACTGGGATAGGAATTTATAGGGAGGAATCAGGGGAAAACGCATGTGGTCACTTTGTCCAAACATCTTACTAGAGGCTTCCTTCCTAAGGGAGTCTTCCAAAACCACATCCCAAACTTTTAACACTAGACAGTGGATATTGAGGGGAAAAAAAGTATTGCTCATGTGCTCCAGGATATCAACTACTAGTAAGGACAGTAACTGTCTAAAAAAATAGTTATAACATCTAAAATAAAGTGGTAAAATAAAGTGATAAGTGGTAAGGATTTTGTAGCAACCAAGTCTGGTTGGCAGAGGAAGGATTCCAGAAAGCAGGATGCCTGAGTTGGGTCTTAAAGGATAAGTAAGAGTTAGCTAGGGGGAGATAATTAGAAGTTGTTCTGGGTAGGGGGCCAGGAGCATGAGTAAATGCATAGAGTCATGTGAAGAGAAAATTGTTAGTAGCTCAAAATTGCTGGAGCATGTAGAGCAAGGCAGGGAGTAATGAGAGATGCAGCTGGAACAGCAGGCAGGGGATGCATAATGAAGGGTTCATGCCATATTAGGAACATGAATTTTATCCTATAGCCAAAGGGGAATTTTTGAAGTGTTTCGAGCAGGGAATGAGACACAGTCATATTTGATATTTTGCAAATAAATTTCAGCAGCAGTGCACTGGGTTAATAGGAGGGAAATGCAACTGGAAACCAGTTAGGAGCCTCTTGTAGTAATAATTCAGGTCAGAAATAGAATTGAAATAAGTCAAGAAGTTACTGTCTTAAAAGTATCCCTCAGGGAGCAATATATGCACATGTGGAGTTTTTATGGAGTTGATTTTGAAATAGAGACATATCTGCATCCCTGGGAATTGGTTCAGGATATCTAGGTGGGTTTAAGAATAGAAGGGACAGCCAAATGAATTTTGGAGACAGTGCAGGGGTATTTCTAAGGTATTTACTCATTCTGTCACCCAGTTGCAAATCACTCATTCACAGACACTTGAAGCATGCTTTGTCAAAAATTGTTAGGTAGGTTGAAAGTATTATTGCATTTTATACAGAAAGGCTATTTCACTGTTACTGACATCTTGGAATATGATGAGTCTTTATTATGATGATAAATAGTTTACTTTCCTTCTGTTAGAGAAAATGAATTGAAACCTTCAGGACAATAGTAGTTAGCGTTCTGTTCATAAGTTTCTTTGAAATGACCTCTTCAATTAAATGATTAATAATTTCAATTGCTAGTCATCCAAGAAACCTCATGCTTGACTACACTTTTAGCATGGTATAATCATCACTTATAACTAGGGCTTTCTCTGTCACCAAGCAAAATTTATGGTATTTACTCAGGTGTACTCTGGCATGTAGGAAAAGCCACAGAATATGCCAAAGTACAAAGTACATGAGAAAGTCAAGAAGCTACTGTCTTCAAAGTGCCCCTCGGGAAGCAAGAAATATTTCTTGAAGCATAACATTTTACATTTTCCTATATAAGTGATCATCTCTAGCTGCCTTGGTGCTTTTTCTATATGCAATTGTATTTTATTAACAGAAAAAAAAGCTTGAATGGGATTGCAAAAAGGAAAACATGCCCAGAAGAGACAGATATTAAACACTAACTCTAGGAGTGATTTGGTGGAGGGGCATGATGTTAGCATGATATGGAATAAACTAGCTCCACTACTTCTTGGCAATGTGATCTAGGGCAAATACTTTTCCTCCAAGGGCCTGGTTTCCTCTTACAAACTGTGGGTAATAAAATCTACCACACAGATTTATTCTATTTTATTTTTTATTACAGTAGTTGTGGGTTTACAGAACAATCATGCATAAAATACAAAATTCCCCTATACCGCCTTATTATTAACACTTTGCATTGGCGTGGAACATTTGTTACAGTTTATGCCAGCACATTTTTATGATTGCCCTGTTAACTATAGTCCATGGTTTAACTTAGTCCATGGTTTAACTCTGTGCTGTGCATACCATGGATTTTTTGAAAATTTATTCTAATACCGTATAAACAACCTAACATTTCTCTTTTTAACCCATTCAGATATACGTATTTCAGTGTTGTTAATTACTTTCATAATGCTGAGCTACCATCACCACCATCCATCAGCACAACGTTTCCATAATACCAAACAAGATCTTGCACAGGGTTAAATGAGATGAAATATTTAAAATATCTATCTGGCAAATAGCAGACATTCTATAATATTTTTTCCTATCATTTTTCAGTTATTGATTTTCTCTCTGCATCACTGGTTGTTCTTTCTTAGTTTTCTTTGTCATCTCTTTCTCACTAAATATTGGCATACTAGAGAAATGTACCCTTTGTTCTTTATCAAAATATGCTGGTAACCCCATTTAGTTCTAAGAACACTCAGTGTGCTTAAGACTCCCACATTTTTATCTTCAGGAAAGGTTTTCTCTAGTAATTCTGAATTTGTGAATCCAATTGCTGACTTGAAATCACTACTTGTATGCCTAATAAGCATTTTACCTATTAAATAAATGCTGATTGGTTACCTACTGTAATTGTAGACATTGAGGCTGTATCAGAAAAAAACTTAGAAGGAATTCTCTGCCCATATGCTTATGTTCTAGAGATGGAGAGTTTGCTTATAATCAAAATAAATAAATTATATGATAGTTAGTGGTGTCTTCATTTTCCTAGGGCTGCTTTGACAAAGCCCACACAATGGGTATGCTTAAACAAAAGGAATTTTTTGTCTCTCCAGTTTTGTGGGCATTAAGTCCAAAATCACCACCTCAGGGGGCCAGGTTTTCTCCCAGAGTCTATAGCATTCTGGTGCTAGCTTGCCTAGATCCCTGGGGTGCCTTGACTTGCAGTTTCCTCTGTCCTACAGCAATTTGCTCCTTTCTCTGGCTTCTTTTGACTTCTGGCTTCTACTGACTGTGTCCAAATTTCCTCTGTCTTATAAGATGACAGTCATGGATTAAGGCTCACCCTGATTCAATATGGGCCTAACTAAATAGGATCTTTCAAGATCCTATTTACAAATGAGTCTACACTTTAAATAATAATTACATTTCAAAGGTTCTATTTACCAATGGGTTCACACCCAGAGGAACAGGAATTAAGACTTGAATATGTCTTTATGGGGGACATGATTCAATTCCCAACAGCAGGTGATAAGTAATAGGGAGAAAAGTAGCATAGGTGAAGCAGCTACCTATTTCTATGTACCAATTTTCCCACATGTTAATAGCTTAGAACAACACATATTTACTATCTTCAATTTTCTGCAAGTCAAGAATTCAGCTGTGGCTTAGCTGGGTGATTCTGGCTCAGGTTATCTCATGATACTGAGATTTCAATCCTTATCACATGGACCATTCTGTAGGACTTTTTTAAGTCTTCATGGCATAGCAGTTGGTGTCCCCCAGAGCAAGTGATCCAAGAGAATTCGAGCTTGATTCTTTGCCTGTTCTCTTTGGAGTTACACTTCACTTGACTTCTCAGCCTAATCTTCATCTCTGAAGGCCTCTTTGATCTGCAAATGATATAATCTATACCTTGTACTAATCTATCCCATTCCTAGCCCTGCATTCCAGAACTCCAGATCTAGTTCAAAGCTTTATCAGAAGGGACTTTGTTAGAGCAGAACTGTAGATAATCTCAGTAGACTAAATACTAATGACTATTATATATTTTTCAACAAAAAAGAGGATTCATTGTTAAAAATATAGTAATGGAAATGAAAGTAAATTTCTCTTCTCATATACTAAATTATGGGAAGGATTGAATGAGATAGATACTTTCATAAAAGGGAAACATTAAGAGCTATAAAAAATAGGGAAAAGGTTTCCCCATCATGTATTTGACCAAGACCGTTTTGCTTTCCCTTAACTAAGCTACCTGTCTTACTCTTTACGCCCCTGCTGCTCTCCTCCTGCTCTCTTTCTGGTCCTGGTTGCCTTAAAACTAATCTTGGGCCTGTGAAACTGCAGAGAAAAACAGCTTGGACTGCAGGGGGAAGAAAGGAAAAAGTACAACCTCAGACACTAAGTATAGTAAGCATCGATCTCAACCCCAACCTCCTTCACAGCCCTTCCAGACTCCAGGTGGCCTAATTACTGCAAAGGAAAACCATCTGAACCAAACAGTCCTAAGTGCAACCTCAGTAAATCCCTTTGATTGTCTTCCCCTCCTTACTATCTTCCATTGCTTTTCCTCCAACCCACTCTCAGTCCTTAAAAAGCTGGATGCCCTTTGTTTTCGATGGAGGTGAGTTCTACTTTCTCTCCCCAACTATAGCATCCTCTGAATAAAGTCGTCCTTGCCTCTTTCACATTGTCTGGTGTAGTTTTTTTCTTTGATGTTTCAAAAATTGTTTGTACCATTTGACCAGATTCCCTAGTCCTAATAAATTGTTCTTAAGTGCTAAATTTTCTCCACAAAGCTGTTCATAACAGCATTATATGTAATACAGAAAAATGGAACAACTTAAATTTCCCACAAAATGTTCTGCTTCTCTAGATACAGATACCCCACCTTTTGAGGTCTGGCCAGTCTACTGCTAACTATGGGTAAGTCTTTCCATTCAGGCGTACTTGCTCACAAAAGAAGCCATGTTTGAATTTCCAGGAAGATTGCAGACTAGAAAGACACAGGATTTTCTTCTCTCCCAGAAAACTAGCTAGAGGACAGGCAGAAATGGACTGGAGAAACTCTTCTAAGGTTTAGGACACCAGGAGAAGGCTGGACACTGCCCAGAGGGGCAAAGGAAAAGAATCACAATGGCGATACTGTGAGTTAAAAGTCACAGCTGCAAATGCCAGCATCTGCCCCACCCTATAGATGCTTTTGAATTCTCGGGCTGGTGGCTACAGACAAAGGGGGGCCCTAGGGATCCACCTCCCCAGGAAAGGGGATAGAGAGGAACACAGCCTAAGACTGACTCGGCTTTTGACCCACAGATTTGGTCTGTTGTGTCCTACCAGCCCTGCCAGGCCAGGTAAGGCTGCACCATTGTTTGCCTTGGGAGGTAGCAAGGGACTAAGGAGATCCAACCTTCTCAATCTCCCTCCCTGCTGACCAGGACTGGTTGTTGAGGACCCTGAGGAGAGTGGAATTATTCCTTACCCAGGAAAAGGGAGGGGGCTGCCAGCAAAGGGTGGAGAATTGCCTCTGAGAAAGTTTGAATTTCAAGGCTCTTAGCCTCCAGGTAGGAACCTCTGTCATATTGATCTGGTCTGGGTTGATGTAAACACACTTCAATCAGGCATTGAACTGAGAGACCTGCCAAAGAGTGCCATCTGCTGGCAGACCAAAGAGATGCATGAGGATATTTAAAGGAAATGAGTAAGAGAGGGCTTGTTTCTGACCTTTGCAGCCTCACTGTCCAAGGCCCTAGAAAGCAGGTTTGCAACCCATTACTGGGTACTGGGCTCAGATTTAAACAACTAACAGGGACAATCCTGAAGACCCAGAACAGGTTGAACCAAGAATCAAAGAACAGAAGTAACATACAACCTCCCCCTACTAAAACCCTACAGAAGAGAGATGCCTTGACTTCAGCAAAAATTACAAGCTGTACTAAGAAAATGGAAGAAATGGCCAAAGAAAAGGGATATATCAAAGATCCAGAAGATGTGCAGAAGTTGAGACAACAAATCAAGGAGATGCACACAAATTTCCAAAATCAAATTAATGAATTGAAAGAAAATATGGCTAAAGAAATAAAGAACACCAAGAAGACACTGAGCAAGCACAAAGAAGAATTTGAAAACCTGAATAAAAAAGTATCAGAGCTCATGGGAATGAAAGATACAATAGGTGAGATAAAAAACACTTTAGAGGCATACAGCAACAGACTCAAAATGATAGAAGAAAGAATAAGTGATACCTAAAACAGAACAACTGAAATTGAGAGAGAAAAGAAAGGAAAAAATTGAGCATGGGCTCAGGGATTTGAATGATAATATGAAACGCAACAACATATATGTCATAGAGTTCCAGAAGGAGAAGAGAAGGGAAAAGAGAGAGAAAGAGTATTTGAGGAAATAACAGCTGAAATTTTCCCAACTCTCACAAAAGAAATGAACTTACATGTCCAAGAAGTGCTGTGTACCCCAATCAGAATAAAACTGAGTAGACCTTCCCCAAGATACATACTACATAGAATGGCAAATGCCAAAAATAAAGAGAAAATTCTGAGATCAACAAGGGAGAAGCAAACTATAACATACAAGGGACACCCAGTAAGACTTAGGGTAGATTTCTTATCAGAAAACTTGGAGGCGAGAAGACAATGGTATGATAAGGTTAGGATACTGAAAGAGAAAAACTGGCAGCCAAGAATTCTTTATCCAGCAAAACTATTCTTCAAATATGAAGGCGATTTAAAATATTCATAAATAGAAACTAAGAGAATTCATAAAAAAGAATTCACCTTTGCAGGAAATATTAACAGAAGCCTTATACCCTGAAAGAAAAAGACAGGAGAAGAGTATAGAAGAAAGAATAGCAGAAAGGATAACCAAAAGAGGAAAGAGGCAAAAATAAGATATGATATATGAAAATCAAATAATAAAATAGTGGAAGTAAATAATGCATTTACAGTAATATCAATGAATCTGAATGGATTAAACTACTCAATCAAAAGATATAGACAGACAGAATGGATATAAAAATATGAGCCATCCAAATGCTGCCTACAAGAGTCTCCCCTTAGACCAGGGGTGCAAACTGGCTGAAAGTGAAAGGTTGCAGAAAGTACTCCGCACAAATAGTAACCAAAAAAGAGCAGGGATAGCTTGTACTAATATCAAAAAAGCAGATTTTAAATGCAAAAAAGTTTTAATACATATGGGAAGGCCATTATATATTATTAAGAGGAACACTCTACCAGGAATAAATAATAGTCATAAATATCTGTGACCTAATCAGGGTGCCCCCAACTGCAAGAGGCAAACTCTGGCAAAACTCGAAGGAGAAATAGACATCTCTACGGTAATGGAGACTTCAAGACACTCTTCACATCATTAGGTAGAACAACTAGACAGATGATCAACAAGGAAACAGAGAACTAAACAATATGATAAATGAGCTAACCTAACAGACAGAACTTTGTACCCAAACACAGACAGTTATACATTCTTCTCAAGTACCCATGGATCTTTCTCCAGAATAGACCACATGTTAGAGCCCAATGTGGCTCTCAATAAATATAAAAACATTGAAATTAAACAAAGCACCTTCTCAGATCATAATGAAATGAAATTGGAAATAAATGATAGAAAGGAAAGGTAAATTTGCAAATGTGTGGAGACTGAACAACACACTCCTAAATAATCAGTGGGTCAAAGAAGAAATTGCAAATGAAATCAGCAAATATATTGAGACAAATGAAAACAAGAACGCAACTTATTAAAACTTATGTGATACAGTGAAGGCAGTCTTGAGAGGGAAATTTATAGCCCTGAGTGTGAGAAGCTGCCTCCTGCACCGGTGTTGTATTGGCAATCTTGTTGCTAAGTGCTATTTTTAGATACTAACCCCGGTTAAGTTTCCGTTTTCCCACCCTCGCTGTAGTAATTAAGTTTCTATCCTCATGCCATTCAGACGGTTGTTTTGAAACGTCTGCGAAAAGACTTCGTGACGTGGACCAATCAGATCTGTGGCACGAAACCTCATTCATCCCTGGCTATAAATACCCCTGATTGACCCCCAATAAATGAGACTTGATCAGAATCCTGTCTTGTCTCCATTCTTTGTGTCTCTTGTCCCTTTCCATTCCCACTCCCTCCCTCAGGTCTTGGTTCGACTGATCCGTGGGTCGGGTCACCTGAGTACCTATTTAAAAAAGAAGGAAAAGCTAAAATTAAAGATCTAACTGAACCACTAGAGACACTAGAAAAAAGATAGCAAATGATTCTCAAAACAAGCAGAAGGGGGAAGCAGACTTGGCCCAATGGATAGGGCATCATCCACCTACCACATGGGAGGTCCACTGTTCAAATCCCAGGCCTCCTTGACCTGTGTGGAGCTGGCCCATGCACAGTGCTGATGCACGCAAGGAGTGCCGTGCCATGCAGGGGTGTCTCCCGCATAGGGGAGACCCACGTGCAAGAAGTGCGCCCCGTTAGGAGAGCTGCCCAGTGCGAAAGAAGGTGCGGCCTGCCCAAGAATGGCACCGCACACACGGAGAGCTGACACAACAAGATGATGCAACAAGAAGAAACACAGATTCCCAGTGCCGCTGATAAGGATAGAAGTGGTCACAGAAGAACACACAGTGAATGGACATAGAGAGCAGACAACTGGGGAGGAGGGGAGAGAAATAAATAAAAAAATAAATCTTTAAAAAAAAACAAGCAGAAGGAAAGTAATAAGATTAGAGCAGAAACAAATGAAATTGAGAACAACAACAACAACAAAAATCAACCAAACCAAAAGCTGGTTCTTTGAGATCAATAAAACTGACACCAGCTAGACTAACAAAGAAAACAGAGAGAGGATGCAAATAAATAAAGTCAGAAATGAAAGGGGTGAAATTATGACTGAACCCACAGATATAAAAAGGATCATGAGAGGATATTATGAGAAACTATATGCCAACAAACTAGACAACCTAGATGAAATGGACAAATTCCTAGAAATACTCAAATAACCTAAACTGATGCTACAAGAAATCCAAGAACTTAACAAACCAATCACATTTAAAGACTAATCAGTCATCAAAAATCTCCCAGCAAAGAAAACTCCAGGACCAGATGGGCTTCACAGGTGAATTCTACTAAGCATTTTGAAATAAACAACAATCCTGTTTAAACACTTCCAAAAAATTGAAGAGGAGGGAAAATTACCTAACACATTTTATGAAGCCAATGTCACTGTAATACCAAAGCCAGATAAAAATACTACAAAAAAAGAAAATTATAAACTAGTCTCTCTAATGAGCGTGGATGCCAAAATTCTAAACAAAATACTTGCAGATAGAATACAACAGCATATCACAAGGCTTATGCATCATGATCAAGTGGAATGTATTCCTAGTATGCAAGGCTGGTTTAACATAAGAAAGTCAATTAACATAGTACACCACATTAACAAATTGAAGGAATAAAACCAGACGATCATCTAAATGGATTCAGAAAAGGTATTCAACAAAATCCAGTATCCTTTCTTGATAAAAACACTGCAAAAGATAGAAATAGAAGGAAAATTCCTCAATCTGATAAAAAGGCATATATGAAACTTCACAACCAACATTGTATTCCATGCAGAAAGGTAGAAATCTTTCCCTCTAAGATAGGGAACAAGACAAGGATGCTCACTGTCTCCATTGTTAATTAGACAGGAAATACAGATAAAAGGCATCCAAATAGAAAAAGAGGAAGTAAAGCTCTCACTATTTGCAGATGACATGATCCTATTTAGAAAATTCTGAAATGTCTATGACAAAGCTACTTGAGCTAATAACTGAGTTCAGCTAAGTGACAGGATAAAAGAGCAACACACAAAAATCTCTAATGTTTCTGCACACTAGTATTGAACAATCTGAGGGGGAAATCACTGGGAAAATTCCATTTACAACAGTAACAAAAAGACTCAAATACCTCAGAATCAATTTAATCAAAGAAGTACAGGACCTATATGCAGAAAACTACAAAACAATGTTAAAAGAAATCAATGAATATCTAAACAAATGAAAAACTATTCTGTGTTCTTGGATTGGAAGACTGAATATAGTGAAGATGTCAATCCTACTCAAACTGATTTATGGATTTAATGCAATACCAATCAAAAGTCTGACAGCTTACTTTACAGAAATAGAAAAGGCAATTACCAAATTCTTTTGGAAGGAAAGTGCACCTAAATAGCCAAAAGCATTCTAAAAAAGAAGACTGACATGGGAGGAATTTCACTGCCTGATCTTGAAACATATTACAAAGCTAAGGTGGTCAAAATAGCATGGTATTAGGTCAGATGGCCCCTCTTTGGAAATGGCGTTTATGTGTGATGAATCTGGACTCAGATGGGATCTCTCTTCATAAGACTTTCATGCTAATGTGCTGGAGGTGCAGTTAGTGTTGGGGTTTAAGATATATTTAGGGGATTTGAATCTCTGGACTGACAATGTGATAGCCAGGTCCTGAGCCTCAACAGACTCCAGCACCTACAATCTGATTTATTGGACTTACCACACTCAGCTAAGATGGAGTTGAAGAAGGACAACCACCACACCATGGAGCCTAGAGTGATTACAACTGAAAGTGGGAGGAGTGCATCCAGCATCCATGTGGAATCTGAGCCTCCTCTTGACATAGAGGTGCAATGGACACAACCAATCCAATATCCACATAGAAGAGGTGTCATTGGATTGGGAAAAGTGGACATGGTGGCTGATGGGTATGGGGAAAGGCAGGAAGAGATGAGAGGTGGAGGCGTCTTTGGGACATGGAGCTGCCCTGGATGGTGCTTCAGGGGCAATCACCGGACATTGTAAATCCTCACAGGGCCCACTGGATGGAATGGGGGAGAGTATGGGCCATGATGTGGACCATTGACCATGAGGTGCAGAGGTGCCCAAAGATGTACTTACCAAATGCAATGGATGTGTCATGATGATGGGAACGAGTGTTGCTGGGGGTGGGGGGAGAGGTAGGGTGGGGGGGTGGGGTTGAATGGGACCTCATATATATATTTTTAATGTAATATTATTACAAAGTCAATAAAAAAAAATAGCATGGTATTGGCATAAAGATAGACACATTGATCAGTGGAATAGAATTGAAAGTCCAGAAATAAACCCTCACTTCTATGACCAACTGGTTTTTGATAAACCTACCAAATCCATGTTGACAGGACTAAACAGTCTCTTTGGCAAATGGTTCTGGGAGAACTGGATATCAATAACCAAAAGAATGAAAGAGGACTCCTATCTCACTCTCTATACAAGAGTCAACTCAAAATGGATCAAAGATCTGTATATAAAAGCCTGAATCATAAAACATATATAAGAAAATGTACAGAAACATCTTAAAGACCTTGTAGTAGGTGGTGATTTCTTGGACCTTATAGCTTAAGCATATGTAATAAAGAAAAAAATAGATAAGTGGGAACTCCTCAAAATTAAATACTTTTGCACCTCACAGGACTTTGTCAAAAGGGTGGAAAGGCAGCTGACTCAATGGGAGAAAGCTCTTGGAAACCACATGTCCAATATGGGTTTAATATCCACGAAATACAAAGAGATGCTACAACTCAACAATTAAAGGACAAATGGCCCAATTTAAAAATTGGCAAATGACTTGACTAGACTTAGGCCAAAGAAGAAATACAAGTGGCAAAAAAAAAAAAAAAAGAAATAATTTTTAACGTCACTAGCGATTAGGGAAATGCACATCAAAACTACAATGAGGTATCATTTCACAACTATCAGAATGGGTACTATTAAAAATACAGAGCACTACAATGTTGGAGAGAATGTGGAGAGATAGGAACACTTACTCCCTGTTGTTGGGAATGTAGAATGGCGCAGCCATGCTGGAGGCCTGTTTCGCAGTTCCTAAAGAAGGTGAGTATAGATTTTCCACATGACCTTGCAATACCACTACTGGGTATGCAACCAGAAGAACTGAGGGCAATGACATGAACAGACATCTGCACACCAATGTTAATATTCAAGATAGCCAAAAGTTGGAAACAACCCAGGGGTCCATCAGCTGAAGAATGGATAAACAAACTGTGGTGCATTCACATAATGGAATAATAAGCAACTGTAAGAAGAAAGGAAGTCGTGAAGCGTATGACAACATGGGTGAAACTGGAGGACATTTTATTGAGTGAAGCAAGCCAGACATAAAAGGATGAATACCATATGATCGTGCTTCTACAAACTAAATATATTGTGTAATCTCATGGAGTTAATAACTTGAATACAGGTCACCAGAAAATAGAATGAGATTAGAGTATAGAGAGCTGAGCATTAATTTGTGCAGAATTGGTAGAAAGGATGTGTGTTAATCTTTGGAAATGAATAAAAAAGGTGAAACCTCAACATAATGTTTGCAACTAGCAATATTATTATGTTAGCATCAAAGTAGTTTAAAGGGAAAGTCTAAGGTCATGTATACTAATAAAAGGAAAGCTAAAAAAAGGAACATGGAACTGTGTAGAAAAGTAAAACTACACATGAAATATGAATATGGGTAAAATTGCATGTATAAGACCATTTTTCTTTGATGCTAAACAAATATATGTTAATACTACAAGATGTTAATATCAGACCAAAAAAACCATTATGCTATGTGAAATAAATCAGAACACAAACTACTACATATTGTATGATTCCATTTATATAAAACATAAATAAAAATTGATTTATAAAGATGAAATTAGAGTAGTGATTATGCAATGCTGGGGAAAGACTGCTAAGGGGTGTGGAGTTTATTTTTGGAGTAATCAAATTGTTCTATAATTTTTTGTGGTGATGAATGTACAACATTGTGATTAGATTACAAGCCATTGATTATTCATTTTAGATATATCATACTGTATGTGTGTATACCTCAATAAAACTTCTTAATAAATAAATAAATGATTGTGCAAGAATAGCCAGAAATAGAAGCTATGTACAGCTGGGGAAGCTTAGAAAGTTTGAGAGGTGAAGAATTTTCTTGTTCCTTTGTCTGTCTGTTTTTATTATTATTATTATTATTATTATTAGTGAAATAATGAAAATGCTCTATAATGATTGAAGTGACAAATGCACATCTATGTGATTATACCAAATACTATTAATTGTATATTTTGGATGAATTGTAGGCTTTATTAACATGTATAAATAAAAAAGAAAAAAATTAAAAAGAAGCCACTTTCTTGATTTTCAGACTTGTTTGTAGTAACATCAATAATTTGGTATTCATGTACAGACTTCTGATCTTATTTATTGTGGATTCAAAACTTAAGTGAGGAAAAACCCTATGCCCCTCTCCCCCCACTCCATCACCCTTTTCCCAGTCTTGAAGATGACCGCTATCAGTTCATTTGGATTAGGTCTATATCTTATATTTGAATTTGCCCAGCTCCAGAATTGTGGATGGCATTATGGTACTCTCTGTGGCTTAGAAGATTTTAAAAGACATTTCATCTTCCTTCCTGTTCTCCAGGCCAAATTAAGGTGATAGTTTATGATCAACCACACATTTCTTGATGCATTTTGGAAGTAGGACTTCAAGATTTCATGGCAACAATGGCAAACAAAAAGAAAGATAATTCAAGGATTTTTGTGGGGGAAAAGTATAATCTGGGAGTAAGGGTATTAATGCAAACATCTTGTAACAAAGCTTTAAAAACATAGATGAATAAATACATTTCTAATATGTAAACTTCTCTCTCCTGATCTGACTTTACTATGTGAAACAGAATAAAAATAGAACAGAGAGCTGTCTTTAATTTCAGAGCACAAAGGGTATATATTAACTATTATATAAGTACAGTACAGGATAAAGAGAGCATGCACAGTGCAATGAAGATTCTAATAACCCAAAGGAAATGCTTGTTTATAATAAAAAGCTTATTAATGGTAATATTTGTAAGTGGTGGATGAATTAGCGGCTGCTATTGTTAGCTTTAGGAGGGCTGATGGTGCCAGGAATCAAAATGAGAAACCAAGGAGGACTATAAAAACCCCAACAAAAGAGCGCAAAGCTATTTGTTTCTATGTAATGCCCTTCTTCACCACTTTATCCTCTTTCCAGGCTTCCCTGTCTGCTTAACTAGTGTAAGAAGTACGAGAATCTTCCTTGATTACCAGGTTTAAAGAATATGGTGATACATGGGAAAATATAGCTAATGTAACTTATAGATCATAGTTAAGAAGAGTATTGTAATATTTTTGTAGCAAAGGCAAAGAAAGTACTATATCAATGTTAAAGGTAAAAAAAAAGAATATGGGATTTAGTTTTATGAGATGTCTATGTGATTAAGCACTTTTTTTCATTAACAGGGAGAACTTGTTCATGTTATTTAATCTGTGCTCATTTATTCATCTTTCGGACACTGGATAAACAATTGAGTTTGTTTTTAGGATTAAATAAGATAAGTGTGCCTGGACAGGATTTTTTTTAAAAGTAATGCTTCCATAATATGTTAAGTTGCCTTTTGTCTGTTATTTTATTTTTTGAAGTTGAAATAAAGTTAAACAAAAAGAATGTGTGGTGCATAAGGATTCTTTCCTTACATCCGCGACTAGAATATTACTCCCCAAAAAGCAGACATTTGTATGTGAAAAATATACGAATAGAGAAAATAGAGAAGAAGAGTCTGTTTCTATAGTTGACCTGATAGTTAGCAATGGCCTTAAGATCTCATTAGAGATCAAAGTTATATTCCAAATTTAAAATGAAAGGAAACATAGTCAATGTGGATGTCTGGATGTCACCAGGAAAAGATGACTTAGCTGTCTTTCAAGAGGATTCACAAGGACCATTATTTTGATGAATTTGTTGAGATCCAGGTTATAATCATTGACTTTTCAGTCTCAAAACCTAGAAGAAATTTTTTTTCAACACAGAATCACAGTAACTAAACTCACCGAAGTAGATATGTAAAAACAGAGAGCTAATATAATAATTCAGAAAGAAAAAAGATACTTCTACAGGAAGCAGCATTCCTCCCTTGGTATTTGTAATATGTGCTCTTAGGTAGACAGGCAAATTCAAGTCTGAAGGATGCTTGGTAAGCACAGAAGGAGAACAAACCCAACATTGATCTCTCATTTCCACATCTTCAGGAAACTTCACGTTGGGGCTCACATATATTCACTCTTCCCTCCTTAATACTTTTCCCATAGTGAAGCCAGAGAAGTCTTCTTTTTCTTTCAAAAATGCAAAACTGCATGCTTATCTAAAACTCTTTGATTGTTTCCCATTGCAGGCAAAAAATCAAAACCTGTATACATTCTCTGTTATGACTCCAGCTTAGCTTGAGAGAATTTAATCAGAGATGTTGATGCTTTATAGCAAGATTTCAGATATAAAAACACTATTATTGAAATTCCTGTCAGAAAAATCTTTACTGGGACTCTGGAACTATCTAGCTCATGTCCCCACTTTCCTCATAGAACATAGAACACATTGTGTTTATAATTTATTTTTGATTAATGAAGGCTTATTTTTAGCAGAACAAGATATTTCGAAAATCAACTGATACCCAAAATAAGTGTGATCTCTGTTGATTATTGACTTATTAGTATAGCCAAATTTCTTTCAAAGGGATTTAGAAAAAGTCGGAAAAAACCTATACTTGTTCATTCATTTAATATTTATTAAGCAGCCTTTAAATATCAAGCACTGCTCTTGTTAAAAAAACAAACAACAGAAAACCCAGCAACAAGACAAAAACATTTCCTGCTTTCATGGAGCTTAATTTTAAGTGGGGGGAGGAGGGCAGAAAATAAACAAGAATTTGCCAGATAGACCTAGGAGGCATGCAGAAAATTAAGAAAGAATGAAGGGACACAGAATGACTGTATTGCACAGAATGGAAGAGAGATCTAAGTTATCATCACTGGGAAAATTGGATCAGAAAGGAAATATATAGTTAACCTTTAAGATATTCCTGTGGCTTAGAGACTCCTCAATAATTCATGTTAAATGTTACAAGGCATCTGGGCTCTACTGATATAAATACAGATCAGTTAGGTTTGGGGTGGGACCTCTGTATTGCCAGATACAGGACCCCAATGGACTCTCTTGTATAGTGGAAGAGACTTGTGAGGGTGTCCGGTTGGTTAAGATGAGCATGCCCATTTTAAGGCACTTTTAAATTCTTGAAGACTCAAGAATGCTTGAGTGTGGTTCTATTCCTTTATGCTCTAGGGGATCTGATTATTTTCTTAGTAAACAGTTTTGCTACTCTTAGCCAGCTGTTTCACCAGATAAACGTGAGAATCACCGAATGACCTAGGGCCTATTTCTGAAGGTGTAGTTAACTTGAAGACATTGCTCTTTATGAAGATACATTAAAACTTGTACCGAATCCATTAAGAAATGTCAAAGCTACCTTAGGTGCTGAAATAAAATGTTCAGAAGAGATCATTTCAGTTTAATCTTCTTTGAAACTTGATTTGAGATGAGTAAGGTGAGCCAGAAGCCCACATCGTGATTGCTTCATGGAAAAATGAACCACGACAGCGTATATTGGCCATGAAAAACGTTGTTGAACAGCTCCATTCTCCGGTTTTGATCCTGGGAAAATCTATTCACAACGATTTCATTTTATCTCCTGAAGTAATTAGAAAGAGAAAGCAGCCTGGACAAAATACTCAACATCAGATGAAGGAAGTGAGAAAGAGACAGAATTTGGAAATTTGAACTATAAAAGAATTTACCCCGGTGGTTTTATTTGGAAAAGTTATAGAATAATAAGACCTTAAAAGAAACATGCAGACTTAGATATAGTAAATACTGGCAGTGTTAAGATAACTTAAGATGTAACTGTTAAGATGGAGATTTTTTAAGGGCTTTGGAAAGAGGACTAGCTATAGGGTCAAAACAGGCCATATTTACTCTTTTTCTCTGTATTTGCTTTTTTTCCCAACACCAACCTCCCTGTATTTTTAAAAACTTGTCAAAGGGAACTTGAGTTTACTATTAACATTGTTAGATGGGAAAATGTTATGGTGGTTATATGAAAAATATGTTCTTATTAGTTAAAATTGTGTACCCAGGATTTACAGGTGAAATGACACAAGGTTTGGGATTTTCCCTCCAAATGGAACAAAAGTGAGGGATACAATGAACAAAACTTACATAATGCTTATAATTGTTGAAGCCCGGTGATGGGAACATGGGGTGTCATTATACTTTTCCTTTTAATTTTATATATATTTGAATATTTCTAAAATAAAGACAGAAAAATGCCAGATAAATATAAGTGTGGATATTATTTTCATTAAAAAATAATTTAACTCGTAAGCCATTCAGTTTGTAGTTTTAGGTTTTATTCATTTCTTTCTCAGGAAAATTTAGATAATATCTTTGATCTTGCCTCTGCTAATAATTGCATTGTATCTTCAAGAGTAGCACCTTTAGTTCTTAGGGTAAATATGTTATTCTGTTCAAAATGTTTATCATGTTGTCCCATTTCATCTCTATGCCTTTTTCCTTGCATTCTTAGTCTCTAGAGTTTATACTTCCATATTACTGATTTTATTTTCTGCAAGTCATTTTTATTTACTATACCTCACTGTTGATTGGAATTTTGTTCTTGAATTTGGAGTTTCTTGTACTTTTAATTTTTATTGTTTTATTAGCTAACTAATTTTGCTTCTCAGCCTGCACATCTCTCTATTGACTCTCACTTTGTACTTCCAAGTTCCTCTCTCACAAGGCTGTGTCTTCTTGCCAGTTTTAAAAAAAACCAAGCAAACAATTTATTCCTTATTTTAGAAACTGAAAGGGGCACGTGTGGAACAGTTCCTTTCTGTAATGCGATGTCTTTTTTATGAGCTCCACGGGGATCCTAAAGGCCTTGTGCATATCCATGGTAGGGAGTGCTCCCCAAATACTGAACATTTTTTCCCCTTCTGAGTATGCGGAAAACCTATAAAAATCTCCTGCAACACTTTTCCATGGAATCCCCAATTTGGAAAATGTCAGCTAAACATTTTTTTTTAATTGCTCTCTTCTGTCCATAATCAGAAGGAAGAGGACAAATTCATGCCTTGGATCTCGTATGTGGCTTCGCATGTACTCAGTTTGATGAAATACTATACTATCTATAATATAATGGGTCAAGCACAGTACTGAGTCTGGGGATAAAAAAACTAATAATGGTCGCCTGCCTTAGAGGACTGTGTGGGACAGAAAACATGCTTCTGACAACAGAGAAAGGCATGCATAACTCTTACTAATAGCCCTGAACTAAAGGCTACAAAAAATCCATTAACTGAAAGAAGCTTTTCAGGAGTAGTACCTCAATTACTAAGTGGGTTGTTTTGAAAATTGATGACCAAGAGTTTTCTTTTTTAATTAAGGTGTTTTTTTGTTTGTTTTAACCTTGAGGGGATGGAGAGAGAACCCAATCCTACTTTGCCAAAATATTTTTAAAAATTTAGTATATATTTAAGTGAATGACTGTCTGAATTTAGGGGAAAAAGTTATTCTGGTCCAACCCTAAATCTAAGATTTACTGAAGAGGTTTTAATATTAGAACAATTGTTTTGGCCTTTTCATTTTTTAAGAAGTTCTAAACTGTAATCAGGGAGAACTCATTCAAGTTTCTAACTGCAAAAACAGGCTATTTTTAGTAATGTGACAACTTTAAATCTTTACAGTTTTAAAGCTCTTCTTCACACAATTTTTCATGGATGCCCAGAATTCTCTTATTTTTCTAATGAGAAAATGCTTATAAAAGAAGGTAATAAATTCTATAGGACGTAAGGATCAATAGAAATGAGTTTTACAAATCTAAATTTGGTCTGTACTTAGGATTTTAGAATTTATGTTAAAAAGTAACAAGAAAGCTAAGATAGGTTATTAAGAATGTTATGATTTAGTATTCTATTCTCCTCTATTTTATCATTACATTACTATCTCTGACAAATGAATGATTAAAATATATTAATATCCTTAATATATAATGAGATATTACAAACTGACAAGGAAATGTTGAATGATTCTACAGAAAAATGAACAAAAGAAATAAAGAGAAAGCACAAAGAGCATAAAACAGAAATTAGCAATAAACATGTAAAAGACTATAAAGCTCAACAGCAACTAGACACAAAAAAGCAAGTCTGAAAAACAATCAGACTCAAACTGGCCAGATCCTCTTTTTGTTTTTTCGTATTTATTTATTTTTAACGTTACATTAAAAAAATATGAGGTCCCCATATACCCTCCATCCCGCTCACCCCATTCCTCCCATAACAACCTCCTCCTCCATCATCATGGGACAGTCATTGCATTTAGCGAAAATGTCTCTGAGCACTGCTGCACCACATGGTCAATGGTCCACATTATAGTTTACTCTTCCCCAGTCCATCCAGTGGGCCATGGGAGCCAAATCCTCTTAAAATTAACAATCTTCATGTGAGTGAGAGTAAAACAGGAATTCTTGAATACTGCTCCTGAGTTTGAAAATTGGCATAATCCTGAAAAGAAGGGAGGCAAAATGTATCAGAAAACTTCAACCATGTTCATAATCTGATTCATTAAGACCGTTTCTGGGAATTCATCCTCAGGACACATTCTCATAGTACTTGAGCATAAAGTATTTATAGGACTCATCACAGTTTTGTAATGTAAACCCTCGTTATCCCCATGTTACAGATGAGAAAGCTGAAGCCTAGTGACATTAAGGATTTGTAAAAAATCCCACAACTAGTCAGTGACCAGGCTGGATCAGGTCTTTTAGGTCTCAACTTCGTGGTTATTTCTTATGCTGAAAATGTTTGCTTTAATAATTTTTGGCAACTCCTCTATGCTCTGTTCAGTGTTATGTTCGGGATCTACAAAGATAATAAGAGTTAATGTTTATTGAGCATTTGCTTTGTACACACTTTTTCACACATGGATTTTCTTATTTTATTCCTGGAACAACCCTTTGGTGACCCTGTCTTTTCAATGAGAAAACCGAGTAACTTTCCAAATATCAAATAGCTGAGTTAAAGAAACCAACCTGGGGGTAGTCTTACTCCGGAGTCCATTTTTTTAACAGTTACATCAAATTTTCTTCCTCAAGATAGACCCCGTACAGATCTTATCCTCAAAGAGTTGCAGAGATTGATTTGTTGTGGTGCACTATGGAGACCCAGAGGAGGAGACTAGCATCACTGTATTTTGGTCCTGGTAGTGCTTGTGGTGGTGGGTGGGAAGCTCCCCAGAGACAACTACCATTAGTTAGACCAAGGTGTAGTTGTTTTTGCCACTTCAGATGATCTCATCCATTCTCTAAACACACCCAGGAAAAAGACATATATTCTCACTTATAAATTGATTGGAAGTTCTATCTGTAAGATGTGTTTTATATAGGTATTTAGGGGGAAAGGGCAGCAGGCACCCTGTGTAGTTTTAGTGATTCTCCAAATTTTAGCCTAGGTTCCAACCTCGTGCATTGGGTCACTGTGGTTCCCTCATGGGGTCTCTTTTGGGAGGACTGGATGCTTAGGAAAGCATTGGCAGCACTGGCTGCAGATGCAGAGCAGTGGCCGTGAAGCTAAGCGCTAGTTGTCACACCAAATGAGAAAATATATACAATTGCATCTGAAAACAGATAATGTATATAGTAATGCAAGATGGGGCTTGAAAGTGTGAGATGGAGTCTCCTTAGCAGAAACATCATCAGAGAAACAGGGGTATTTCAGTGTGTTCCTGGCTTTGCTCCTAGCCATGGGATAACCACTGTCAGCCCACAGTTAGGTGAAATTTGGGCAGAAAGATTTTCAGGCTCTGATACAAAAGCAAACATCAATGGAACTCTTCCTCATACTAAGTGCTTATGGCATTACTCATTTGAGCCTGACAACAGCTCTGAATTAGGTAATTTTATTGTCATCATTACAAATGTAGAAAAGGATGCTTAGACAGGATAAATAACTTATGCAGGGTCACACACCTGTGAGTTGTAAAGCAAGGATTTGAACTCTAGCATCATTGGGCCCCTATTCATCTCCTTAAAGATTGGAATTTGATAATCACTTCCCCAGACCTTCTGTTTCCACTCCCACCCACTTACCCTATAGCAACTCTTCTAATACTTTCCATGACATATTTTAAATTTCCTAATTAAGATATATTTTATGATTATTTAAACCTCATGAGATAATTTGGCAGAATTAAACACATCCAGCAATTCTGAAAAATAAGAAACAGGATTTGCTGGTGTAGATTAAACAGATAAATCAGCAGATAATGCATTCTTTTCTTTTTCTCCCTCTTTTATATAGTAGCTTGAATACATCCATGTGATTTTTCAGTTTTTCCCAAATATGTACCCAAGTACAGTATTTTACAAGTCATGCATCTCTCTGGTATTCCACTTTCAACTAAAAAAAATTGATAAGCCATTTCTTGCTGTCCCTAGAATCCAAATGTGGCTACTATCATTTTAAAGAAAATAATGCTTTAATATTTCTATCAAGTGTCCTTCTATTCTTGGATCTGAGTGAGTTGAAGTGAATAAAGTGTCTTTCTAGTCCTGAAAATATCCCACTAATTATGAATATGAATATTCAATTAATGCATTAGGAGAAGAGGAGAGTCTCTATCCCATCTTTGATTGTTAATTAGAACACTGTTGTGAAGGTGTGAGCATCTTCTTAAGAAGATCATGGGTGTCTCAATTGAGCATATTCAAGAACAAATTTGAAAAATATGTGGTGGAAATTTGTAAAGGGGAATATAGAAAAAATTATGAGATGATATGGAATAATGGAAAAATAGGATTTGTGGTTCCAAGATTAGGTTAAAATTCCATCTCTGCAATGTATAAGCTATAATAACTCAGGAAGTTCAATAAAAGTTTGTTTTCTCACTTATAAAAATAGGGCTAGTAAGACCTAGCCCCATAGGAATATTTTGATGGTTAAATGAATTTATGCTGAATAATTAACCCCTATCCAGAACTCAGTAGGCACCCTACATATATCATAGCTAATATCCTATGATTATATCCATCCTGTCTTATATTACCAATTGGGGATAATGACATTTGCCTTTCAAGGTTGCCTTGAGAATTACAGAAGAATTACAGGAGATAATGAATGTGAACATATTTTATTAACCACTAAATTCCTCTGGAAATCTGGAAAAACATTATAATGAAATTTGGATAAAGGCTAGTAGCCTTAGGTGGCTGAAGCACAGACAGAGTGAAGAGGAAGGTGATGATGATGGAAGAGTTGGTCTGAACCAGATGAATGATTTTGAATGCTACAGTAAATGTCTTGGACCTTGCATTGAAGGGTATGGTGACTGTCCACATCAGGGTGATGGCTATGGTCCTGGCCAGTGAAAAGATTTGAGAAAGTGATATTATTCATTCAGAACCCCTCCTCCTCAGTTGCAAAAGTATGACCAAGAGTACAAGACACTTCACAGGTAACTCTGAAAAGCTATCTTGTAGAGCTGTAGCTACCTCTGCTTAGCTGGGTATCCAAAAGGCAGACTTTCATCTCTCTCTTCTTCCTACGCCATACTTGGCATGCGTTGTTCGTTATTCCAGCCTCTTAGGACCTTTCCATGGCATAATGACAAACAATAGTTACTTAAATCTCATAGGCCTGGGCCTGGAAATCCCTTTCCAAGGGAATTTCAGCATGGTGTCTGTAGGGGATTAAATCATGTCTCCCATAAAGACATGTACCAGTCTAGTCTTACTCTGTGTTCCTGAGGGACTGAACCCATTTGTAAATAGGACCTTTGAATATGCTATTGGTTAAGGTGTGAAAAGGATTATGAATAGGATTTTCAAAGATTTGAACTGAATAGGGTGGGCGTTCATCCATATGATAAGAGTTCTTATAACGCAGAGGAAATTTGGGCACAAACAAGTAGAAGCTGGGAACTAGAAGAAGCCAGAAGTAGCAGTCAGAGAGAGGTTGCTATGTAATAGAGGATTGTCAAGACCAGGACCCTATAGGCTTTGCAGAAAGCATGGCCTACCTACCATCATTTCAGTGCCTTTGGATCTTATGTTCTCTGCAAACATGGTTTCTATGTGGATGGAGTTATCACTATACCCATCAAGCTCTTGGATGTATCTCTTTGTTCTTGGTTAACCCACATTAAGCTTTTGTAGAAACATCAATTTGTTTATAAAACTGTTGCACATTTTACTCATTTCTATGGCATTCTACCTATCCAGTCCAATGCATTTTCCACATTTTTCAATGTACACACTTTATTTTTATAATCTGACCCAAACAATAAATGTTATTTTGAGAATATCACAAAACAAACCCTTATTCTAGTGAAATTTGGCCCAAAGAGGGAAGAGATCCAGCAGTGTTTTCCTTTTGTTTAATTTCTCTTTCTCATTTTCTCCCTCATTTTTCTCAGCTCTGTTTGGCACCTGGTACTTGTCTTATGGACTTTCTGACTGTAAAAATACTCTCACAGGCTCTATAACTTGGAAAGCATATTGAAGTCAAACACCTTTTGATCCCAGACTGGTGTCTGCAGGAGGAGGTAAGTAGAGCTGTGCTGACAATGTTGTCTTCAATTCCAGATACCGTTGTCTGCCTTATAGATTGTAAAGCAATAATTGACAATGCAGCACTGCCCCAGTGGACATAATTACTGAGAAGGAATTAGCTGGGGTCACAGTTAGATGGCTGATATGTGAGCTGATACAACCATCTACACGGAAAGAGGCCCTTTTTGTTCCTGCTCTCTTAGGGGATGGTTCATCTCTATGACCTGCTCTAAAACATAGGATTTTTCTGACATCTATCTATTTTGTGATTCCTCCTCTCCAATAACTGAGGGGTGCTTTAAGAAAACATATTCTCCTTGTCTTCACTTGCTTAAAGCTCAGTCTTTCTGTGACACAGATTTAATCATTTTCGAGGTTATTCATTATTTTATTTAACAAATATATATTGTGGGCCTTACATATCATGGCCTTGACTAGGCACTGATGACAGAGTCAAATAAGGCAAGTGTCCTGCTCCCAGGGAACTTGTGGTGTAGTAGGTTGTTTTCTGTTGCCAGTACACTTAGCTGTACAGGTGTTTTGATATTCTAAAAGCTTTTGATTCTCATTTCCTACAGAATAAATCCCAGCCTTCACAAAATGGTACACAAGGGTGTATGGATTAGGGTCTTTGCAGGGAGGTGGTACGTTCAGCAGAGGCTATTCACAAAGGTGTGTGTGGAAAATGGTAAAGGGAAATCCCCAAGGGATGGTAAACGCCTACCCCTTAGCACTGAATTTGGTGAGAGCTGAAGCTGTAGTAGGGTCACCCCATAGGAGGTGAGCACTTTGCAAGTGAAATGCCTGGAATTTAGCCTGGCAGGGAAGAAGCCAGGGAGAGAAAGTTCTCAACTTTTTGCTCTTGCTGTCCTCTAATCTCCATCTGCTGCATCCATTGGCAAAAGCCAACAGGAATCCGGAGGGAAAAGGAACATGGTACATGTGGTTTCCAAAGTTCAGACTCCTGGATCCCAGAGTAGGATAGATGAGGGTGCGGAGTGGACCAGGAAGAGGGCAAACAGAGTATCTAGAGCAAAAGCCTCTCCGAATCTAGCCCAAACTCCCTTTGCCATTTGCTAAGTTTCTATCCCTCTATTTCTGTCCCTATTTGCTACTGTTCCAATTCCTATATAGATCATTCTGGAAGTAAAATTCTCCCTAAAAGCAAGCATTCAGCATTATATTAGTAAGTATTTTGAGAGCATATAGCATGTGCCAGACATATTTCTAGCGGCTGGAAATGGCCCCTGCCCTTTTTACCTCTTAGAGAGTCATGTTGTTAGAAAAAGAGTACAGTATGGTGTTATGATAAGAGAAACATATGTTGGTTGTAAGTAGCCCATAAGTAGGAGAATTCAGAAAGGTTTTCCAAATGTAATAATGGTTGAACTGACTTGTAGAAGATAACAAACGTAAAATAGGTAGTGGAAGAAGAATGCTCCAGACACAAATGATAGTGTGAGCAAAGACTGGGAATAAGGAAGAACACGGCTTAGTTGTGAAAGTGCAGGTAGTTCATACTAGAAGTGTGGAGTTGAAGGGGCAGAAGTGGAAGAGGAGGGAGGAGAGGTGAGCAGAGGCCAAGCACAGAGGCCCTGGAAACCAAGTTGGGGATTCAGGACTTTCTAGTAAGGAGGGGGCACTGAGCATGCAGAGGTTGAGTCTCTGCTCGTGTAGCCCCCACTTCAGCCTCCCATTCCCTTGAACTAGAATTGGGGGGTCAATATTTAAATTCAGGTTCTGATACAAATTAGCTTTGTGGCACTGGCAACCCTTCTATTTGCTCTGAATCTTGTCTTCCTCATCTATGAAATTGAGAGAATTTTAACTTTTGTATTAAAAACTCACTATAGGTTCTTTGAGGACTGAGTGAGAAAATTAATTTAAAAAAGAAGTTTCATAACTTGTAAGCTACACTGCAGAAATGCCCATGGTCTGGTTCTGGAAGCAGGTGGCCCCTGTCCTTAGGACAGGATACAAAGAACCCTCCTGGGCTGAGGTCCAGAGAAGCATTAAAGTGGAGGTGATACAGGAGGAGTAGGACAACTCAAGGTCCTTAAAGAATAGGGGTAAAACCCTGGGGGCAGGCACTGGAACAAATCCAGTTGTTGTATTGCATGATGATTCTACTCCATGACAAATGTTGATTCACTGTTTAGTGGTATTTTAGCAGGAAGACTTCTTGGAGAGTCAGGAAGCCAGGGTAACCTCTGTGCAGCCTGACTTCCAGGCAGTAAGAGAACAGCACCTGCAGAGCTTGTTCCCCTGGTGGATTCCTGACCAACATTTTGGAGCCCATGCTCCTGTTCTTGCAGATGGAAACTGGGTTGGGTCACACACTCTTGAGAGACTCTTGGGTGGTCTGAGCACAGGTGTGCCTCTGGGATCCTTGTACGCCTTTTTGGTGCCTAAGCCAAGAGAACAGACCAGCTGGCGGGGGTGGGGGTGGGGGGGGAGGTGCTGGCATTTCATCGAGGGGCAGCATGCACCTTAGACCCCAGTCTGAGCATGAATACACCACACCTGTTCCCAATGACAGTCTGGGATGGCAGCGTCTTGGGAAACATCCCTTCTTTCAATTGGAGGCAAGAAGATTAATATAAGCAGTTTGGGCTGAGGATGAGGCTAGAGGTAGATGCAACTAAGGCAGAGAAGTGTGTATGCTCAGAGTGAAGGAAATGGGATCCTAATAATCCAAAGGATATGGAGGCCATGGAGGAACAGGCCAGATAAGCAAGCAGGCAGGGAGGGGGTCTGTTTGAAAGTGAGACACAAGTGCTGTTTCCCTCTCTTTTAGTCTGCAAAAGGTATGTTTATGCAAAGTACAAGAATTCTGTTGGCTTTTATAAAGTAGAAGCTTAGAGTCAGAAGGCCGTAAAGAGTCCAACTCAAGGTACCATAAGAGGTACTTTCTTGCACAAAGTCTGTTGCTATGGATTGATGCAAGATGATGGGTGATGTCTGCGAGGGTTTAGCCCTCCTTCTTCCTCTTAAGGCCCCATGGTCTCAGTTCATTTTGTTCTTAGCTGTAGGCTGGTGTAAGGTTCATCTCTCTCCTTGAGGCTTGTTTCTTTCTGGGCTCACCTGTTCTGGTCTCTCCATGAGGTCAGCTGTAGACTATCAGGCTCATCTCTCTTCCCAGGGTGTCTCTATGGAGCACTCTCTCTTCCTGCATATCTGCTTCTGTGTTCTCCTCTACCATGTATTTACTCCCGTGTGAGTGTCTTTTATCCCCAGTGGGTCTGGGACTCAACACTGAGTCACACTCTAGTGAAGTGGTTGGATCAGAGCCCTAATCTTAATTAACCACACATCTCAGTTGAATCTAATTCAATCAAAGGGTCAGAGGAACTGACCAGTTTACAAACATAATCTATATCTATTTTTGGAATTCATAAACAGTACTAAACTGCCACATCCTCCTATCCATGGAAATGGATGGCTAGCTAAGCTGGTTCTTCTGTCTTGACTAGAGACAGTATCTGTCTGAATCTTGGTACTGTGGGTTTAAGAGATATATTTAACTTCTTTGATGCTCATTTCCCTGACCTGTAAAAATAAGAAGAGTTCCTGTTTTTATAGCTACTTCCAAAGGTTTTATGGGTTCAAATGAAGTAATAGTATGAAATATACATGAAATCTCTTTCCAGATTTGTACATGGAAAATATTTTGTTTTCATATTAACATTAAAACAGACAGCAGAGATCCCATTTTCCTGTTTTCAAAGCAGGTATAAGGACATATACAATGCCAAGATATTTTGAACTCACTTAATTCCAAACCTAAGGAAAACAGCCTTTGAGATAGGATCAGAGGTGAATAGAGCCTGGGTCTGCAGATGCCAACTGCTGGAGGGATGAGGATGGATGTTTCTTTGGAGAAATCAGTTATAAATCACCTGAATTTGCTTCGAAAATACCTAAATTTACTGCAGGAGTGCAAGGAATTGGCAAGAATTGAAATTCACCCCATTTCCCTGGGAATATGTCCTTTGGTTCTTAAGCTTCGAGGAATCAGTGAACATGGGTTGAATGGACTTCATAACAAGTTACTCTGGCTCCGTACCCATGGGGCTGCCAAGGGTAGATGAAAGTCAAACCCCAACTATATCCCAGCTCAAAGACAAAGGAAGTCATTGCCTCACCACTTACATCCTCTCTATGGCAGTCTGCTGAAACCAGAGGAGTTTTGCTTTTTAATCCAGATCTTGTTCTGCCAGCAGAGACCCAAACCTGGGAAACCAATCTTAACCCTCAACATTGCAACATTAATTTTTAAATATGAGTTATAAACTGAAAACTGCTGTAAACTATAATTTAAATATTGTTTTGGTCATTTTTCTCCTATTAAGAAAGTTTATTGTATCTTTTATTTATATTATAGTAACTTTTACTTAAGTGATAGCAATTTTAGATAGTGGTCTACATTTTCGCTCCTCACTTTGTTATTACTGCACAGATTCAGCCTCCTTGTAATGTACCCTGAAGTGCTCAATTTTCCTCTGTCATGTTGAAATCTGAATTGCTGCGGAAATGAGGCAGGAAGGCTTAGATCCACGTGAATCCCAGCAATTTTCTTAAATTCTAGTTGTGGTAGCAGAATATAGTTTTCATTTATGATTAATACTTACAGACTTGTTTCATCTGGAAGTGCATGAATTTGAAATTTGTATTCTATACATATTCTGGAGTCCTGTATTTGCTCATTTGTTCTTTTGTTTATTCATTCCAGTAAATATTTACTGACTTTATTCCTTGTGAGCTAGGCATTTGGCAGGTTATTGGTGATACAAAGACAGATTAGATATGGTTTCTGGACCCGAATAGCCTACAGTCTAGTGGAGGAGATACCCAGTAAGAAGAGAATTACCATGTACAACGATGCCAGAGATGCACGCTCAGGGCAATTTGGGAGCATGATTTAATACTGATAAATGCGTATGTTTGATAGGACCCTAAAAATTTGAAGGTATTTGACAATTCTTTAAGAACTCCATAATCTGTTTGACATAAAAAGAAATACCATGTATGAAGAAATTTATATATATATATAATATAAAGACTCGATGGAAGTCAGGACAAAGAATATGACTTACTTCATGCATTCTGCTATAAATAGAGTTTTAAGTCGTAATTTGGGGTTTCATTTTTTTATTCTTTATTTATGTGAAACGCTTCCCCTCCTCTCTGCCCTCAGTAATGTCTGTAGGGTTTCCATTTGCTGAGCCATTTAGAAATAATCACAATTTAATTTTTCAAGATGCTTTCATGAAAGTCAAACTGGTACTAGCTGCTAGAACAAAATGGTATTTTCGGTATTCCTTGTAATGCATCTTATAAACTAAGTTGAATATCAAGGAACTTTCCCATATATAATCGTGTTAACTCAGAAATACTTTGAGACATTCCCTTTACTCATTCATTCCTTCATCAAAATTTATTGGGACAAACCTTTGCAATAGAACTTCTGCCAAGTTCACTAACAAAGCCACACTGTATTGTTACTATTGGCTCTAGGCTTCCGAATTAGGGATTTTAGACAACCCCTCCTCCCAACTATAGAAATTTTTTCAAAATCAGGAGACGCATCCTTGGCCTTTGTTGCACTCTAAATTAGTTAAATGGCTCATTAAAAAAATATGAAGGAAGATTCATAACTCCATAGATAGATACTAGTCAATATAATTCTTACAAACAACGCTAAGTACATCAAAATCAGATATAACATGAATGATGAAGATTTCCTTCTACTTTAGAAAGGGGGAGTTTTTTTTTAAAAGCAAAAACATAAGCAAAAGCAACACGCTTTGTCTGCAGGCTAGCTGATCACAACTTCTCTTTAGCAGTTGAGGCTCCGAGAGTCTGGCTTCACTAGTTTTTAATAGAATTATTGCAAGTAGAAGGCATTCAAAAGTTTTCATGATATAGAGCTGTGCAATATCTCATGGTTTTGCCCTCTTCTCTCTGTTGTTAATTATATAAATTATCTTGTGAAATGGAACTGCTCAAACCCTGGGGTATCATGTTCTTCCAGCGAAAATTTTGTAATGCATCTTTATAGTTGGGAAAGGAGTGACATGTGGCAAATGACCAGAAAGTCACCAGGTCCCTCATGGATCAATTGTCTAAGCGTTTCTTGATGTATCAGCTTTAAAAAGGAAAATAGACTTAGACTGAAAAAGAAAGACGCTAATAGAAATATTTTTTCTCTATTGTTTGACAATAAGGGCCTGAGCGTTTCCCAGGTAGTTTGTAAGAAAATAACACAAATAGGGTGACTTAAAACACCAGAAATTTATTGGCTCACAGTTCTGGAAGCTAGGAGTCTGAAATCAAGGGGTCGGCAAGGCCTTACTCCCTCCTTCTTCCTTGTGTCTTTCTAGCTTCTGGTATTTGCTGGCAGTCTTTGGCGTTCCTTAGCTTGTAGATCCAGCACTCCAGTTTCTACCTCAGTTGTCACAGCTCCTTCTCCCCTGGGTGTCTCTGTCTGTGTGTCCAAATTTCCCTCCTCTTATAAAGACATTAGTCATATGTATTAGGACCTATTCTCATCCAGCTTAGCTTCATTTTTAACTAATCAGATCTTCAAAGACCCTCTTTCCAAATAAGATCACCTTCACGGGGCTGGAGGTTACGTCTGGGATGTGTCTTTTGGGAGACACAAGTCAACCCATAAGAATGCCTATTCACTTCCACAATATCTGGAAGTTCTCAGAGAAGGGCCAATACTGAGCTGCTGCAGTTTCATCTCTTAAGACCCCTAAATGCATCTAAACATTATGTAAGTACCCCTCCCCCAAGAAAGCTCTTTGAACCCAAATAGTTTAAAACTTCTTAATGCAGTTCTGTCACTTTTAATGCCTTCCCTTATTCTCCTCCTTCAGAATTAAGTTCTCCTACACTAGCATAGTCCCAAACTAGGTACAGTGTTCCTCTGTCATAGCCCCCATTCTCTGACATGTATTGCAGCATGAATTGTTGGAATGGCATCTAAGAGGAGGTGGTATGTGGAAAAGAAACCAAATTATGTAGGGTTATAATAAAATTGTTAAATGATTTTGATTTGCTTGGGTTTTTGTGTTTTCCTTATTTAAAGTTCAGCTGCCTTTAAGATACTAAGGTAAAAGAGTGAAGAAGCAACAATGCTAATTTTCAGACCCAGTTCAATGACACCAGTATCCTGGAATATCTCTCAGCTCACAGAAAAGTTATAAGTAGTATATTATATATAATAGAAATTATATATATATATATATATAAATATGTGTGCATGTATATTTGTCTCCCCATATTCACTCAGAAATTTTACCTATAATTTGAAACTCATTCTTTCTAGAAAACTCACTCAAATTGTTGGAAATGTCTTTATAATGCTACTTTATGAAAGAGTACTTAGTTCCAAACTAATAAAGTGGCCAATTCATTATATGATTTCACTCAATTGTAAAAATAACTTGGTTTATCTCAGTCTTTAAATGAGTTGTTCTTAATTTTCAAGGATATTTAAATGTATTGTTTGGTGAGATCTCCAAGGGAACTGTTTGACTACTCCTTTTTAACCCTCCAAGATGATTTTGGAACTGACCTTGAAGGCAATTTCAAACAATTTATTTTTCATTTGCTTGTTCGATTGTTCCTTTTTTTTGCTTTGCTTTTAGCCAAGAAGTTTTCTTTTTGCTCCAAAACTTTTGTTGATTTTACTTTGAAATTTGCATGATTGGTTTTTAAATGTTGCTAAGAAAGATATGGTTTCATGCAGTAATTTTTTAGTTCAGTTTTTCGCACAATGGATACTGAAGTTTAGGCTAATTTGCATTTCCCCTATAATAAAACCCCTACTTTAAATAAACATCTCAGTACATCCCATGTTTTTTATATTGACAACTGCTGCTTAGTACTGAGTCACTAATTTTGGCTAAGAAGTGCTATCATCGTTGCTTTCAAGTCTTTTTTGTGGAAGCCTCTGGGACTAGACAAAAGTGCCAAGTTTTCTAATCTGCTGCTACAAATAAACTGTTTCTACTTTCCGGGCTTTCATGATAAAAGCATAAGCTTGGTTGCCTGTGAAAAGCAGGTTTCTGCTGGCTTTGTTTGCACAGGTATGTGGTGAAATCTCTCAAGAATGCAAAACACAAAACTCATTTTATCCCAAATTCGAAGTACAATTTTTTTTTTTTTTTTTTTTATGACAATCTCTGTTTTATTAAAGTTTCAAGGGAACAAAGTAGAATGAATCTAACTTATAATATTCCCTACTGCTGATGTTCTAAAAAGTCCTCTCTCTGCATGACAAACCCCTTTTCAGCTTCTTTTCTACTTCCTCCTACGCTTTACTGATGAGATGTAAGATAAACTCCATCCTCTCCATATTTCCTGTCTCAATCCTGACCACTATATATAAATTGTAATCCTTTTCCCAAGATTCCCCATTTTATTGGTTTCACTTCTTTATATTTTTTCCTGAAGGGCTTATCTGCATGCTGTAGAGGTATATTCTTTTTTTTTTTTTTTTTTTTTTTTTTTTAAATTTTTTTATTTTTTATTGACTTTGTAATAATATTACATTAAAAATATATATGTGAGGTCCCATTCAACCCCACCCCCCCACCCCCCCTCTCCCCCCCCCCCCAACAACACTCGTTCCCATCATCATGACACATCCATTGGATTTGGTAAGTACATCTTTGGGCACCTCTGCACCTCATATACATTGGTTCACATCATGGCCCATACTCTCCTCTATTCCATCATGTAGGCCCTGTGAGGATTTACAATGTCCGGTGATTACCTCTGAAGCACCATCCAGGGCAGCTCCATGTCCCGAAGACGCCTCCACCTCTCATCTCTTCCTGCCTTTCCCCATACCCTTTGTCCATTATGTCCACTTTTCCCAATCCAATGCCACCTCTTCTATGTGGACACTGGATTGGTTGTGTCCATTGCACCTTTATGTCAAGAGGAGGCTCAGATTCCACCTGGATGCTGGATGCAATCCTCCCATTTTCAGTTGTAATCACTCTAGGCTCCATGGTGTGGTGGTTGTCCTTCACCTCCATCTTAGCTGAGTGTGGTAAGTCCAATAAATCAGATTGTAGGTGCTGGAGTCTGTTGAGGCTCAGGATCTGGCTATCACATTGTCAGTCCAGAGATTCAAATCCCCTAAATATATCTTAAACCCCAACATTAACTGCACCTCCAGCACATTAGCATGAAAGTCTTATGAAGGGAGATCCCATCTGAGTCCAGATTCATCACACATGAACACCATTTCCAAAGAGGGGCCATCTGCCCTGGTAGTTAACCCCATCGGCCATGACCATAACTCCCATGGGTCTCTTTAGCCCTCAAAGGAACCAATATCTGGGGGTTGTATCTGCTTTATCTGTCTCTCTGACTCTGCTCAGTTGTGCATGAGGGCAAACCTTCTGCCAGCCTCCAGACTCTTTTTTAGAAACTCGTAGCCATATAAACTCATTTCTCCTTTCCATTTCCCCCTTACTTTAGGTCAAACAGCATTTTAAAGTCATGGTATTTTATGTAGACATGGATATTCTGCTGATCCGCATTGAACCTTCCGTAGAAGGTCATTTTCCAGTTGCATCATCAGTTGGTAGTTGATAGTGGTCCCTCGTTGCCAGGGAGGCTCATCCCCGGGTGTCATGTCCCACGCTGGGGGGAAGGCATTGCATTTACATGCTGAGTTTGGCTTCGAGACTGGCCACATTTGAGTAACATGAAGGCTGACAGAAGGAAATTCCCAGGCACAAAGTTGCTCTAGGCCTTGTTATTATTTTGGGTTTATCAGCTCACAAGCATAGTCATTAGTATCAGGGGCTCACTGTTGAACCCTCACTCCCTCCCGGTCCCCACCACTGTACCTGGGAGACTGTCGCTGCTCCCCTAGGGACCACGACAGAGCACCACTGGCCGGGAACCCAGTACCCCCCCTACTGTGGTTTTTAATTGTTGCCACTATGAGTATATCCAAACATTACCATGCACCCTGGACATATGTTCTGTATAGCTCCCTGTCAGTCATATATCATCTGTCATTGGTATCCCATACCAGTATCCCTCCATTGCCATTGTTGAAACACTCTGTGATCCAGAACTCCCCGAAATTTGAAGCCCAATATAATGTCATGGTCCCTTACTAGGGAATGGCATATAGCGATGAGTTTAAAGGATAGATAAAGAACTTGGATAAAGTTAGATAAAGAACTTAGATAAAGAATGTTGACTTGAAAAAATTCCACATCCTATTTTTTCCCCCCCCCCCCCCCCCCTAATTATTCAGCTTTTCTTCACAGGAGTCCTAGACCACAGCAATGTATATATATAATATACAGCACTCCCACACATCCACCAGAAAACCTTTTCCCTTCCACAGTGATACTCTTACGCCCTATTCATATCATATTTACTTAAAGTGATGTACAGAGTCTGAGACATTAGCTTTCTAACAAGGTGACATCTGTATTTACATTATGGTGCATACTTTAGGATACACAGTTCTTTACATTTTTAGTTATCCTATGTTTTACATTATGGTTTACATTATCAGTCTGTCATCTCCTATATGTTATGGTGTAATATTACATGTTTTATATCCATCCTTGTGTACTCTCAAGAAACTCCTCTCTTACCCCCCATTTACTTTGGTTCCACACATTTAACGTCCATTTTCCCTTCCACCTTAGTGCCCTCAGTGATAGCCAACCTCCGTTTCCTGAGGAGCCATCGAAGTACAATTTTTACCTCTCAAAAATGCACCGTGTTTATCCTGTCCTTTCAGGTCTGCCCTATCATACCTTCTCCCACATAATTCAGGGCACCTTTGGGAAGTCTTGTTTTCTCTCCCTGCCCCGATCTAGCCCTTCCCACAGTGAATTTCTCAAACTGCAATTAGAGTGATTTTTTTCTTATATCTACTGTGGTAGCTTGAATTGTGTGGCCAGATGAAGGCATCTTAATTTTAATTCAGCTTCCTTTGAGTGTGAAGCCGTTTGTAAACCAGTATCTTTGAATATACTAAGGTCAGTCAGGGCTTGGACTCATTGGTGAATCCGTTCTTTTGAGGTCCTACGTCAATGTGACCAATGGAATCAAGGTGGGTTATAAAGAAGGCTTTAGAGAAAGAAAGTCACAGGGAGCAGCCAGAAGCCGGAAGTCAGCAAAAACCGGAAGAGCAAACACAGGAGAAAGAGAACACCATCTGAAGGGTGGCAGAGCTTCAAAGCAAGAGATTGCAAGGACTGTGGTAAGCCCCAGAACACCCCAGACTTTGGGGAGAAAGTATGCCTCTCTGTTCCTTTGATTATAGACTTCTGGCCTTGGAAGCTGAGTAATTTCCTGTTAAGCGAATCAGTGTGTGACATCCATCATAGTAGCCCAGCATCCTGAGACATATAACTCTTATAAATGTCACTTCTCAGCTTAAAATACCTTGAAGGGCTCTCATATCTTTGTTCACCTCCAAAATAAAGTCCAAGCTCGGAAACCCAATTTACAAAGTTGACAACGGTGTTTCATGCAGTGGCTCCTGTTTACCTCATCCACCTCGGCAGTTACCATTTATTTCCTCACATACATACTAAACTTTTTTGAGTTCCATGAACTTCTCGTAATACTTGGCTTCCGGACCTTTGTGCTTTTCTAGTCAAATCACTTTCCGAGACTTCATTGTCCCCTCTTTTCTTGCTTTGTTCCTCATTATCCTTTAGGCCTGGAAATTCTTCCCCAATTTACAAGTTCAGGTAAGTTTCCCACCTTTCTCTCTTCCCAAACCAGAATGTGCAAACATATTTTCCTATTATGGCATTCGTGACATTATTTTAATTTCCTGGGTGTCTGTTCTTCCTGTGACTTTCCCAAAGGCAGAGATGAATTCTATCTTGTTCCTGCTTTATTTTTAGCCTTTACCCTATTAGCCTTGCACATAGTTGGGATTTGGTAAACACTAGTTAAATTAATAAATGCCAGTGGTAACAGACAGTCAACCATCACAAGAGTCAGCATAATGAAAGGAACAACATACCTTGCCCAAAGCTTTAATGTTTGCAGTGTAGTTTTCACTCTTTAACTTGCCCCTGTTTTCCCACTACCACCCAGATGGGACCAAATAATTGACTTTGTTAGAGCCTGAGAACAGAACTCTGATGTGAGGTTGATTGGACAGGAGGTATTAATCTTTTCTAATACCCATGCACCCTCCCCAGAGGCCTCTCATAGTACTTCACATATACATGATAATTATCCATCTTCCCAGTCGTCTGTAAGCCTCTTGTTTTGAGCATACACAGGCTTAGTCTTGTAATGGAAGCCCAGGACTATAGATCGTGTGAACTATAGCCAGCTGAGGGTCTGAGTGAGGTAGTGGGAGGGGGTTGAGGAAGTCCATGGTTTCTTGGAATGCTGCAGGAGCAAATGTTTCTTTTGATCTGTAGGGTTTTAAAGGGTTTGTAAATAGTGAAGGTTTCTGTCTTCGTCTCCCTCTGATATGTGGGTAGAGGAGGTAGTAAAGATTTCCATCTCCCTATGATATGCAGATGGTGAAGATTTCTATTTCCCTTTACTTCTGTCTCTGTGAGGTTCCTTTGTTTAGCCTGTGGGAAAGTGCCACAGGGGAGGGGGTTTACCTTTTTCCTAATGCCTATCAGGGGAAACTGAGGTATGGTTCGTTAATTATTGCAGACCTCTAACACCCACCATTTGTCCGAAGCCTCTTCTTTTTCTTCAAAAGTGGACTAGTTCTACATTGATGTAATTGAAGTCCCTCCACAGGGTTCCTTCTTTGGGGTCCTTCACAATAACTGTGTGTCCCTTCAGCATGCTGTCAACATTTTCTGGAATATAGACAGTCTGGTTGCTGAGAATCATCTTTATTCTCACAAGATGCAGCAAAGAGCCTGTAATCTTGAGTGCAGCAAGCTTATCTGACTTCCTGTGCTGAACCAGAGTCTAGCAGATAATAGGAGAGTTTAGCATATAGTACATTTATGATTTAATGAAAGAAAAATATATTTTTTCCTCTGGGGACCTAGGTTTCATAAGCAAAGAGTAACATGTTTGAAATCAACAATTACTAAATTTTAGTGGATGCATAAATGATTAGAAATCAGAAATTTTTGATTCCTATATGTATTTTTATTCTCTCAGATAATCTAATAGTAATCGGACTCTCCCAGGTTTAAAAGACATGGCTGTCAAAAACTATATAAGAAATTCCATAGTTCTATTTGATAAAAGACTAGGCCTCTTTTAGAAAAATATAAAAGATGGGAGAGAAATATAAACCTCCTTTTCACTAAAGGAGATGGCTCAAGGGACAGTGATAATGTAGGAGAGAGACTTAGAGCCAGACAAATAGTTTGAGCTGTGGGTGCATCTCCGCTATGGGAGATGGTTTCATCCTCTCTTTCTCTTTTTTAAAATTTTATTGAGGTAAAACACACATAAAGACATGTACAGAAAATCATGTGTGTAAAGCACAATGAATTGTCATAAAGTGAAAACATCTGTGTAACCACCACCCAGGACAATAGAAGACTACCAGCATCCCAAATGTCTTTCTTGTGGCCCCTCTCAATAAGTATGACTTTCTTCCATTTTTCCTTCTGTTCCTTTTCCAGATGCTGTGCTAGTATGTAAGGTATCTAAGGAAGAAAATGCCATCATCTCTGGTGTGAAGGCTCTCATAATCTAGAAGAATAGGCAAATTTATTAAAATAGATACTAGACAATGTAGTAAGAGGTTAGCACTGTGAGCAAAGTATTTTGAAACTCAAAGGAAGAAACTTTCATATGTATGTGTTGGGTGGACACAACAGAGAAGTCTTCACAGAGGATTTGATATTTAAATAAGGTTTTGAAAAATAGTTTCCTAGATTGGAAATGGGAGAAAAGAAGAGTACTCAGGCTAGGGAAACAGTCTTAACATCACAGTGAGAAGGAAGTTTGAGCAAAGACTAGTAGTCTAACATGATATGGTTTGAGCAATAGATTTCAACCTCTGCTGTGCATCTGAATCACTTATTGGGCTGTCTGTGGGCCCTATCCTCAATCTGCAGAATCATGATCTCTGGAGATCCAGGGGTGTGGCCTATATGGATAAATGGTTAAAAAGCTTCACAGTTAATTTTGATTTCTGAGCAAGATTGTGAATGGCCTGGGGTGTAGGGTACCTTAAAGAATGAAGTATTAAGAATATGGTGGATTGAGGCAGATTGTGGAGGGCTTTGAATGCCAAGCTATGTATTTTGGGCTGTACTCTTTAGCCTAGTGTTTCTCAAACTTGTTTGATCATAAGAATCACTCAGGGATCCTGGTAAAAAGTCAGGATTCTTGTTCCCAGTCCAAACCCATACAGTACAGATTGACAGGGAAGGAGGCCTGGAAATTCTTCTTCCCTTTCCTCCCTTCCTTTTTCTCTTTCTTTTTTTTTTTTCTTTTTCTTACAAATCATTGAAGTGATTTTCATGATAACCCATATATGGGCAATACTTTTTTTTTCAGCCAATTGGGCAGCATTGAGACTGCAGCAGAGTCAGGTGTGCCATAAAGATCATCTTGGTAGAAATGTGTTGGTTGAGAAAAGGGAAAAGATTTAAATGAGGGAGAAGAGGAATCTTTTTCTATAATTTAGTGGCTGAGTGATTACTGTGGACTTGGTTGGTTCATATTTTAATCTTTAGTGTGAGACTGAGTCCAACACAAAATAGGTGCTCAGAAATATATGTGAAATGAATGGATGAATTATTAACCCACTAGGTTGGAGAGGGTCCACTATTTTAAAGGGCATTTCAGGAGGTAAAATAAAGAAGACTTGGGGAACAATTGAATGTGGGGATTTGGGAAGAAGGAGCACTAAGCATCACTTAAAATAGCTGGTGGGTGGTGATACTACTCATTGAGACAGATTCAAGTGCTATTTCTTAGTGTCAATCTTGAGGAAAAGACTGTTTCTTTAAAAAAATAATGCCCAGCAAATGACTTTGAGCATAACAGAACCTCATATACTTCCTCCATACTTACATATATATATAAGTATACTTACATTCAGTCATAGTAACATTCCCAATACAAATCTCATACTTCACACAAGTTCATACTGGCACGGGGAAATGGGCCATGGTTTTAAGGTCTGAGTCTTGGACTGGCAGTCATTCTTCACATCTGTTAGGTTTTCTCCTCTTTGCCCATTCTCACTCTCACTCAGTGCAACTGTTTTTTCCTTCGTAACAGCTGTGATACATGAAAAAGAGAGCATGGCTGAATGAAATGACAGCCATCTGATTTTGTTGTAATATCTGCTGGAAAATCCTGAGTGAATGCTGTAACCTAGTGCTAGTGTTTGAAAGTGCAAAACTCTAATTGAATCTCATATTCAAACAATCAGAATAATAAAAGAGAAATAAGGGCAGGATTTCATAGCAGTTCAGTTTGAGAACTCTTAAAGTGGCTCAATTTGAGAACTGCACATAACGATTACCTATATATTAACAGATCACAGGTGAACTTCAATTTTTCACCTCTGTGAACATTTTTCTGGCATTGAAACAAGTGGTACTTTCTTCCCTTATTACAGTAAAACTGCCACTGGGCTTCATTTACTAAGAATTAACTGTGAATAAATTACAGCATCAAATTATGCACTATGACATGACTTGGTGTGAGAAATCTAGGCAGCTGCAAGACTCCTTGAAGTTAATTCAAGCTGAGCTCAGTAGAAAAACCCTTAATTACTTCTTGGAACCCGTGGATCTATTTTCAGTTCCTGGTGTCATTGGGATCATAGTTTAAATGAATTACCAGCAAATGCTCATGAAAGGCAGCAGTCGGAGTAGACCATAGAAATAGGGGTCAAAAGTTTTTATTCTTAGATTTGCCTAAGTGTGTCTCTACAAATTGGTTTGAGAAATCACAGCTGGATTTAGTAGACTCTACATTTTTATTTGGAAGGAAGCATAGTATCAGTTCTACCTCCCACAGAGGGACAAACTTCCCTTCTTTGTCATCTCTGACAGGTGGTCAGCCTCCAGTTATAATAGCTCTGTGACTAGGGTTCATTACTTCACCTAACAGCTTATTCTGCTAGGAAAAAGTTTGGGAAACTTTTGTCAAAATCTCGCTGACTTTAATTTTCTGCCTAGTTCAAATTCTGTGACTTGTAGCAGGGTTTCCCAAACTTATCCGACAGAATCACCTGGGATACTTGGTAAACCTACAGATTTCCTGGCCTGTTTCCCTGGGAAATTTTGAATTGGAAGTTTGAGCTTGGCCTTGGGAATCTACATTTTATCACATTCTCAAAGTGATTATTACTTTCAGAAAAGTTTGGGAAACAGTTCTCTCGCACATCTCAGACATGAATGTGCATATAAGAGTGATCTGGAGATCTTGTTAAACTGCAGGTTCTAATGCAGGGGTCTGGGATGGGATCTAATATTTTGCATTTCTAATGAGCTCATTAGATATTTTGCATTTTTGCCTTTCAAGTGATTCCAATACTGCAGTATACAGACCATACTTTATGTAGTATGACTCCAGAATAATCTTATACCAATCTTTCCTTCAAGGTAACAGTCCTTCAAATGTTGCTGAAGACAACAGTCTCTTCTTTGTGTCAATTTCTCTATTTCTACAAACTAAAAACTCTATTTACTTTGATAATTTTTCATACAATATTGTATTCTATGGTTTTTACATGCCTCATCATCCTGGCTATTTCTCTTGACTTAATCTTTATTTGACAATATCTCTATATTATGTACATAAAATATGTACATAGTACAATGTAATTCTCCTAATGTGTTTTGAGATTTGTACTCTAGGGTTCTGTGGCAGTTTGAGATATTTATGAATTCCAAAAGGGAATATTAAATTATATTTGTAAACTGGTCTGTTCCTTTGGGTGTATTGGATTGTATTAAATTCAGAGATTTCACTTTTGCTTGATTAAGTTAAGGTTAGGGCTTTGATTTGGCCACATCAGTAGGACCTTTAGTCTCTGCCCCTTGGTGGGTGGATACTTGCATGGAGAAGGAGAACACATAGGAATAGAGACAGCTCCATAGACATGGCAGAGGCCTAGAAAGAGAGATTAGCCTGACAGTCTACAGCTGCCCTTGTGTGGAGAGACCTGAACAGCTGAATCCAGAAAGAAACAGGCCCAGGGAGAGTGAAAAGCTTTATCCCAGCCTTCAGCTGAGATCGGAAGAAGCTGGGACCATGGAGACTTAAGAGGAAGGAGGAAGGCTGATCCTTCTCAGAGACCGGCATCCATCTTGCTCCAACATGTGGCAACAGACTTTGGTAAGGGGAATAACTTTGCTTTATGGCCTTGTAACTTGAAGTTTCTACCCCAAAAATACCCTTTATAAAAGCCAACATAATGTTCAAATAATAATAACAGTAATATACTTACCTGTCATTACTTGTCAGAAGGAAGGTCCTTTTATGTATAAACCTTTAACAAAGAAAAAAAAAGTCAACAGATTTCTTGTACTGTGCCCAGCACCCCTTTGGCTGACTAATACAGGTTTTTCTGATAATTTAACACAATTTTTCATTGGATTATTAGGTCATGTTAAGTTTGTGATCTGGTAAAATCCTTAGATCATCTCTTCTTTTTTCTTTTAATTTAATTTAATTTTTTTCTGTCCATATAAATTTTATTTATTTTTCTATATCTTTTATTTCTTTTTTAATTTATTTTAAAATTAAAGTAATAGATCACAAGGAATATTACATTAAAAAACATAAAAAACCAAAAACTATAAAAGGTTCCCATATAACCCACTCTCTACCCCACCACCACATCGTTTTTGTAAATTGTATTTTTTTGAAGATATAAATACATCACACCAAAAAAGTTACATTAAAAAATATAAGAGGTTCCTGTATACCCTCCACCCCCCACCCAACTCCTCCCACACCAACAACCTCCCTCATCATTGTGGTACACTCATTGCACTTGGTGAACACATATTGGGGCACTGCTGCACTACACAGGATAATTGTTTACCCTGTAGTTCGCACTCTCCCCTAGTATATTTAGTGGGTTATGGCAGGATATATAAAGTCCAGCATCTGACCTGGCAATATCATTTAGAACAACTCCACCTCGACACTAAAATTTTTTCTATTACTCATCACAATAGTTTTATAGTAGAATATCAGTAAGTCCACTCTAGTCCGTATTTTATTCCTCCATTCTGTGGACCTAGGGTGGTGATGTCCACTCCACCTCTAGATCAAGAGGGAGCTTAGATTCCACATGGATGATGGATGCAATTCCTCTGCTTACAGTTGTAGGCACTCCTGATTCCCTGGTGTGGGGAATCTTCACCTCCCATCTTCACCTCCCTGATAGCTGACCTGGGTAAGACCAATGAACCAGAGAGTAGGAGTCGCCACTGAGCTGAGGCTCAGGGCCCAGTTGGCACATGGGCAGTCCAGAGATTCAAGTCTCCTGAGTATGGATCATCCCTAGTGCCAGTCACAGGTTCAGTAAAAGTGACAGAAGAAGTATGTGTAGAAAAGTCAAATCTGAGTCCAGCTCCATCACACTCAGGAGCACAAATTCCAATGTAGTGCCCTCTGACAAGGCACAGAGCTCCAAATCCATCTGCCATGATTATATACCCTGTGGATCTCCATAGGCTTCAGGAGAACCAGTACCTAGGATTGTATTCACTTTAGCTTTTTCTGCGAGATCATCTTTTCTTAACCTACTGCCAAGCATGGTCTTCTGGAAGCAGATTTAACAATTGGGGGTGGAGCATTCTAAACTCTATACTTTATCCCTAATAAATTTCCATTTCTTTTATTCTCAGATTTCAAAGAATTCTGTATTTTTTGAGATTAAAGGAATTTATTCAATTTAGCCAGCTGTTCCAGTGTTGTTTTATTCTTTCTATATTTTTCATCCACATATTTATAGGATGTTGAGAATAAGAGTACAGCACTTTTTTGCACAGTAGTGAAGATGACCGCCATAAAAAAGCAGGTTGCTAATCCATATACTTTGAGTGTAGACTTTACACAACTGGGAGTCTTTCTAAACTTACCATCTCCCAGTGCTATTGCTTAATAGAAATTACTGGAATTTTATATAGGAAAATTATTTGTGGTGTGGGACTTCCTTGCCTACTACAATTCATTTAGCATGCCTGGATACTACCCTTTAAATGCAAATAACAGTCCCCTGTACAGTGACAAACAAAACCCACATTTACACATTTCTGAATACTCTCCAGAGGTATAGTACCCTGGGACTGAGAAGTGAACCAATGTATATTTTGCCTTCTTTCCAAAGTATGTCATGGGAGGTTTTATGTATGCTTTGCTAAAATTCAGATTCTTTGTGTTGCATTATGAACACTGCTTGTGTAAGTACGAAGACTAAGTCTTCTATTAATTAATGGGACTGACAACTGAGACTGTCTATCAAAGATGTACCTGTTTGCACAGAAAGTTCTTAACTAGGCAGATAAATCTGCAAACCAGTAACCATTTTCACTTTTTGCTTCAAGAAATTCTTAAGAACCAATTTATTGAGGTAAATAGTTTGAAAAACAGTTTATTCATCTGGATACACAGTTCATTCATCTGAACACTTCAGGGCAATAGTTTGATCATCAAGACTTGCTTTAAGACTCTTGACTTGCTTGTCCAATAATCCTAAAAGATTACGTCATAAACTTTTTCCAGTCCCAACCAGTCCCCAGTCTTGAAAGACTTGCCTTAAACTATACCCTGTATTCCAAAGCCCAACATTTTCTCTGACTTTCCCCTTTTAAGATGTTATTGAAACTATCAAGGTGATGATCTCCCTTATTTCAGTAAGTTCAATAAACTCAGTTTTGGGGACTTCTGGGGAGACGACAGACTAGAAAGACACAGAATTCTCTTCTCTCTCAGAAAAATAGCCAGAGGAGAGGCTGAAATGGCCTGTAAAAAGATCTTTTAGGGTTTAGGACACCAGGTGATGATGGCAAAACTGTGAGTTGGAACCAGAGGCTGCTGTTGCCACCACCATACTAAATACATTTTAGAATTCTCAAGCCTCAGAGCTGGCTACAGACAAAAGGATCCATTGCTCAGGAAAGAGAGAGACACAGCCTAAAGCTGACTCAGCTTTTGACCCACATATTTGGTTTGCTGAGTCCCACTAGCCTTTCCAGGCTAGGTGGCACTGTACTGTCATTTGCCCTGGGAGCTGGCATGGGACTGGAGATATCCTACGATCTCTTTCTCCCTGTCTTCTAACCAGGACTGATTGTTGAGGACATCCTTTACCGGGAAAGGGAAGGGAGGAACACAGCCTAAGGCTCACTCAGCTTTTGATCCACAAATTTGATCTGCTATGTCCCATGAGCCCTTTCATGCTAGGTGGGGCCATGCCATTGTTTGCCTTGCAAACTGGCAGGGGCTAAAAGATCCAGAACTAAAATGATACTACCCTTCTAATTTCCCTCTCTGTTAACTGGGACTGATTGTTGAGGACACAGAGGTGAGTGGAATTATTTTCTACTTGGGAAAAGGGAGCAGGCTGCCAGAGAAGCTGGAGAACTGTGTCTGAGAAAGTTTGAATTACAAGACTCTTAGCCTTCAGGCAGGAACCTCTAGTACATTGCTCCTGTCTGTGTTGCAGCAAACACACTTAGACCAGGCACTGAACTGAGAGAGTTGCCAAAGAAAATCATTTGCTGGCAGACCAAGGACATGTAGATGAGAAAATTAAAAGTAAATGAGAGAGAGGCTTTTTCAAACCTTTTAGGCTCCCTCCCCAAGGCCCTGGGAAGTGGACTGCAACTCATTACTGGGTGCAGAGCCCAGTTTTGAGCAACTAACAGGGAGAATCTTAACAATCCAGGTTTAACAATGAATCAAAGAGTAGCAGTAACACATAGCCCCCCTCCCCCACCACTATATCCCTACAAAAGAGAAAGAAACTGAACATCTGAGTAAACTACCATCCTAATCAGATGCCTAGGCATCAACAAGAAATTATGAGTCATACTAAGAAAATGGAAGATGTGGCTCAGGAAAAAGAATATATCCAATTCCAGAAGAAACCCAGAATTTGAGACAACTAATTAACATGCACACAAATTTCCAAAATCAAATTAATGAGTTGAAAGACAATATGGCTAAAAAGATAAAAGACATCAAGAAGACATGAGTAAGCACAAAGAAGAATTTGACATCCTGAATAGAAAAGTAACTGAGCTCATGGGAATGAAAGACACAATAGGTGAGATTGAAAACACCTTAAAGGCATACAACAGCAGACTCAAATGATCAAAGAAAGAATAAATGATGCTAAAGACAAAATAGCTGAAATTGAAGAGAGAAAAGGATGGAAAAAATTGAGCAAGGGCTCAGGGAGTTGAATGGCAACATGAAATGGAACAACATACCTGCTTGACCAAACAACTGGGCACAATTACTTGGGCAAGTTGACACAAAAGCCTAAGCATCACACACATCCAAGAAGCACACTGTTCCTCAATCAGATAGAACAGAATAGATCTACTTGAAAACACGTACTGTTCAGAATGTCAGATGTCACAGATGAGGAGAAAATTCTGAGAGCAGCAAGGGAGAAGCAAATCATCACATACAAGGGAGTCCAGTGAGACTTGGTGTGGATTTCTCATCAGAAACCAAGGAAGTGAGAAGACAATGGTATGATAGAATTAGATACTGAAAGAGAAAAACTACCAGCTGAGAATTCTTAATCTCACAAAATTGTCCTTCAGAAATGAAGGTGAGCATAAAATATCCACAAACAAACAGAAACTGAGAGTTTGTGAAAAAGAATCCACCTTTGCAGGAAATATTAAAGGAAGCCTTAGAACCTGAAAGTAAAAGACAGGAGGGAGAGAGAGGCTTGGAGGAGAGTACAGAAGAAAGAAAAGTAAAAAGCAAAAAAGTAAAAAGACAGACAAAAATATGACATATGAAAATCAAAGAAGAAAATGGTGGACGTAAATAATGCATTTACAGTAATATCATTGAATGTGAATGTATTAAACTTCCCAATCAGGAGAAATAGGCTGACAGAATGCATAAAAAAACATGAGCCATCGAATGCTGCTTACAAGAGACTCACCTTAGACCCAGGGATATAAACTGGCTAAAAATGAAAGGTTGGAAAAAGATAACTCCACACAAATATTAACCAAAAATGAGCAGAAGTTGCTATACAATATTGGACAAAACAAACATTAAATGCAAAATAGTCGTAAGAGATATAGAAGGCCATTATATATTAATATAAGGGATAATCCACCAGGAAGAAATAACAGTCATAAATACCTATGCACCTAATGAGGATGCCCCAAAATACGTGAGACAAACTCTTAACAAAACTGAAGGGAAAAATAGATATCTCTACAATAATCATTGGAGATTTCAACACACCACCCACATCTTTAGATAGAACAACTAGACAGAAGATCAGCAAGGAAACAGAGAACTTGAATAATATGATAAACAAGTTAAACCAAACAGACATATACAGAACTTTGCATTCAACCTCAGTGGGTTGTACACTTCTCAAGTGCCCATGGATCTTTCTCCATGATAGACCACAGGTTTGGGGGGCCCAGTACAGCTCTCAATAAATATTAAAAAATTGAAATTATACAAAGCACCTTCTCAGATCATAATGTAATGAAACTGGAAATCAATAATAGAAAAGAGGTAAATTTGCAAATGGTGGAGGCTAAACAACACTCTCCTAAATCAGTGGATCAAAGGAGATTGCAAGTGAAATCAGTAAATGGAGACAAATGAAAATTAGAACACAATTTATCAAAACTTATGGAATACAGTAAAGGCAGTCTTGAGAGGAAATTTATAGTCCTGGATGCCTATATTAAAAAAAAAGAGCTAAACTCAAAGATTTCACTGAACAACTAATGAAACTAGAAAGAGAATAGCAAACCAATCCCAAAGCAAGCAGAAAGAAAGAAATAATAAAGATTAGAGAAGAAATAAATGATATTGAAAACAAAAGAAAAGGAAATCAACAAAACCAAAACTAGTTCTTTGAGAAGATCAATAAAATTGACAACCCCCTAGCTAGACTAACAAAGAAAAAAGAGAGAAGATGCAAATAAATAAAATCTGAAATGAAAGGGAGGAAAATCGCCACAGAAATAAAAAGGATCATAAGGATATTAGGAGAAACTATATCCCAACAAACTAGATAACCTAGATGAAATGGACAAATTCCTAGAAATGCACAAACAACCTGCACTGATGCTATAAGAAATACAAGAACTTAGCAAACCAATCACATTTAAAGAGATTGAATCCATCATCAAAAATTTCCCAGGAAAGAAAAGTCCAGGGCCAGATGGCTTCACAGGTGAATTCTGCCAAGCATTTCATGAAGAATTAACACCAATCCTGTTTAAACTCTTTTAAAAAACGAAGAGGAGGGAATATTACCCAACACATTTTATGAAGCCAAATCACCCTAATACCAAAGCCATAAAAAGAGTACTACAAGAAAAGAAAATTACAGACCATTTTCTCTAACGAACATAGATGCAGAAATTCTCAACAAAATATTTGCAAATTGAATCCAAAAGCATATCAAAAGACTTATACATCATGACCAAGGGGATTTATTCCATGCAAGGAGTACCATGCAAGGCTGGTTCAACATAGGAAAATCAATCAATGTAATACACCACATTAACAAATTGAATGGAAAAAAAACACATAGTCACCTTGATTAATGCAGAAAAGACATTTGACAAAATCCAGTATCCTTTCTTAATAAAAACACTTCAAAAGATAGGAATAGAGGGAAAATTCTTCAATATGCTAAAGGGCATATGTGAAAACCCCACAGTCAACATTGTACTCAATGGAGAAAGGTTGAAACCTTTCCCTCTAAGATTGGGAACAAGACAAGGATGCCTACTATCACAACTGTTATTCAACACTTTACTAGAAGTTCTAGCTAGAGCAGTTAGACTAGGAAAAAAACTAAAGCATCCAAATAGGAAAAGAGGAAATAAAGTTCTCACTATTTGCAAATGACATGATCCTGTATTTAGAAAATTCTGAAATGTCTCCAACAAAGGTACTTGAGCTAATAAATGAGTTCATCAAAGTGGGAGGATACAAGAGCAACATGCAAAAATTAGTAATGTTTTTGCAAGCTAGTATTTTACAATCTGAGGGGGAAATCAGGAAAAAAGCCCATTCACAATAGCAATAAAAATACCTCAGAATCAATTTAACCAAAGAAGTAGAGGACCTAAATGCAGAAAACTACAAAACAATGTTAAAAGAAATGAGTGAACACCTAAACAAATGGAAAGACATTCTGTGTTCATGGATTGGAAGACTAAAGATCATGAAGATGTCAGTTCTACCCAAACTGATTTATAAATTCAAGGCAATACCCAAATTCCAACAGCCTACTTTACAGAAATAGAAAAGAAAATTACTAAATTCATTTGGAAGGAAAGTGCACCCCAACAGCCAAAAGCATTCTAAAAAAGAAGAGTGAAATGGGAGGAATTTCACTGCCTGACCTTGGAATATATTACAAAGCTACAGGGGTCAAAACAGCATGATATTGGCATAAAGACAGATGTATCAATCAGTGGAATAGAATTAGAGTCCAGACGTGAACCCTTATCTCTATGGTCAACTGGGTTTGACCAACCTAACAAGTCCATGTTAATGGGACAAAACAGTCTCCTCAACAAATCATGTGGGAATACTGGATATCTATAATCAAAAGAATGAAAGAGGACCCCTATCTCACTCCCTATACAAGAATCAACTCAAAATGGACCAAAGGACTAAATATAAAAGGACCGTAGAACTACCGAAAGAAAATGTATAGAAACATCATAAAGACCTTGTGGTAGGTGGTGGTTTTTTGGACCTTAACCCAAATTATGGACAATAAAGAGAAAAAAAATAGATAAATGGAACCTCCTCAAATTTAAACACTTTCACAACTCACAGGACTTCGTCAAAAGGGTGAAAAGGCAGCTGACTCAATGGGAGAAAATATTTGAAAATCACATGTCCGATAAGGTTTAATGTCCATGATATACATAGAGATGCTACAACTCAACAATAAAAAGAAAAATGACCTAATTAAGAAATGGGTAAAAGATTTGAATAGACTTGTGTCCAAAGAGGAAATACAAATGGCAAACAAACAAACATGAAAAACGTTAAACATCACTAGTGATTAAGGAAATGCAAATCTGAACTATAATGAGATACCACTTTGCACCTACCATAGTGGCCACTATTAAAGAAACAATGCACTGCAACTGTTGGAAAGGATGTGGAGAGATAGGAATACCCTGTTGGTGGGAATGCTGAATGGTACAGCCACTGTAGAGGACTGTTTGGCATTTCCTAAGGGAGCTGAATATAGATTTGCCACATGACCCGTCAATAACACTACTGGGTATATACCAAGAAAAGCTGAGAGCAGGGACACGAATAGCCATTTGCACACCAATGTTCATACCAATGTTATTCACAATTGCGAAAATATGGAAACAACCTAGGTGTCCATCAACCAATGAATGGATAAACTAGTTTATTCACACAATGGAATATTATGCAGCTATAAGAAGATATGAAGTCATAAAACATATGACAACATGGATAAAACTGTGAGACATTATGTTGAGTGAAGCAAGCCAGACCCAAAAGGACAAATGCTGTATGACTGCATTACTATGAACTAAACATATTGTGTAACGTATTGTATGATTCCATTTATATAAAATATAAATATAAGCCAATTTATAAAGATGAAAAAAAAAGTGAGAAAGTCTGGGGTGGGAGTGTATGGCCATTAAAAGAGTGCAAACAATTTACTAGGCAAGGATATGAACAGTGAGGCTGGAGGAGTAATCATAAACTCCAAATTCAGATAATAATAACCTCAGCACAAAAACTTCTAATATGATATAACAATATCCATAACATTATCAATCATAATTATGTATCACTGATTAAGCAACAATAACAGTATATATAATGATAACGATATCTTTATAATAATGATCATCATTTATAATGATAACTTTATAAGATCTACCTTGCAGCAAATGCTTAAAATTCATTGGTGTAGGGCACCGAATTCAGTGCGTATTACATGTACTGTCTCCTTTCATGCTCACAATAGCCCTACTCAAGGTAGGGGCTGTTATGATCTCATTTCACAAATGAGAAATTGGAGAGTAAAGAAGTGAGGACATATACCCAGAGTCCCACCTGGCATCAGAATCGAGGTTTAGATGGACTCCAGGACCCATCCTGTAAAACTTCTTACCTAACAGCATAGCACCTCAAGATATTTATATAGGACTTAATAAAAAATATATATAATAATAAAGGCATGGAAGAGTTTTGACCAGGGCACAAGACACCCTGAAAAAACAAACCAAAAAACACCTCTCAGTTTTGTTGGATTAACAGGTTTCTCTGGTAGATTTTGTGAGGGACATGATTGATCACTTCACTCCCTATTCTGCTGACCATGAGTGGTTCCACTTTACAGGGATATTTCCTTCCACCCCAAAATCTGTTCAGCAATGCTTGGGACTTGACTAGGTTGGGTGGGACTCTAAGAATCTTCTATATTATGGGCTTTAATTAATATTTACTAACCATTTGACAATTAATTGTGGCTCATTTTCATGACTTTCCTTAGCCAACTTACATAGTGTTTTTTTTTTTTTTTTCACTATTTTTAAATGTCTACATTATTTGGTTTCTCCTAATGGGGTCTATTCATTATCTTTTTAGAAAATTGAGATATTTACCTCTTTCCAGTTCTTCTGTACCTTTCCTTGGAATGGAGATATCTTAAAAATTAAATGCTAAAAGTGTAATCCGCCTAAATGTACATAATTTGGAGGCTTCTGTTGAGTAAACTGATGTAGGTGAGAGGTGTGAAACCCAAGTGCTTTATTAAGAACTTTAAATGACAAGTATAGGCATAGATAACTTCGAAAATAAAGTTTTGCTAAAGAACCATTTAGAGGTTTAATATATTTTTAAAATAATATAACATAATATCCCACTCTTGGGCCTCTTATTTTTCTGGACATGTGTTCTCTCATTCTTCCATTATATTGAAAACTATAGTACTGCCTCTTACAGGATCCAGGATACATTTTTGTACTATCAATAAAGAAAACTGTGGTTCTTTTCATTTAAAATGTTTATTTGCTGTATATGAGCATATGATAGAAGTGAGGAAATTAATCTCAATAGAAAACCTGTTTGTTAACCTAAGCAAACTTGGCCCAACATTTTCATAAGAAGCAGAAGTCACAAATTAACTTACCCCATTGCATGAATTTTATGCTAAATGAGCCTTTATAAAGCAACCCAGAGTGTCTTAAACTGTAGATCTGCGTTACATTATTGACACTAGAAGCTCTTCCAAGAATGGAAAGCCAGTAACTGGCTGGATGTGCACTGAAGCTAGTGTATGTGAATTGAGAATGCAAACCAAGACAGAGAGGGTACAACTCCAAGGATGGGGAGGGAGTGAATGGTGATGTAAGTTCAGTATTCTAAGCCCTAGGGACATGGGCCAAACTCAAATCCAAGCTGGGTAGACATTGAATTTCCAAAACTTCTGCTTTAAGTGGGGCAGGCGTTTTGTATGGCACTGTGATTTTAAGAGCAGAGGAGGGGACATAGGGAGAAGTATGAGTAATGACCAGAAGCTCAGGCCAGGACCAGGAAAGGACTGATAGGGCTAGACCAGAAACTCAGCATCCCTAGTCTATCAGAAGGAATTTACTCTGTTGTCAGTCAAGTAGGGATGGAACACAGTGTTAATGTAGGTCAAGAAACATCAGCATCATGCTCTCACAGGTACCGAGGGTTTTGCACACTTCCAGAAACTCATTCATCAGGCATCCAGCTGTGAGCTATTTCCAGACTCCACTTGCTAGGAAGAAGACTATTAATACATTTCTGGCTAGTTCCCAGACTGGTTGGAGTTTAGCCTGCAGTATGCACAGATCATTCCTGGAACTGGGTTAAATAAGCCATAACTAATATCAAGAAGAAGGGGGGATGTGGAGGTGGAAGGTGGATTGTGATGAAGAGTGGCCAGCTTCCCTCCCAGGACGTTCTGGTAGAGAGCCCATCAGTCCCTCCACACAGTTTATAATTACAGGTCTTTAAGGGACCTGGTAACAATAAACAAATATTCTTTATCATGGTCCAGACTATGATCAGAACATTCATTTATGGTGTTTCATTAAAATCATCCAATAACTCTGAATGAGGAATTATCATTTTTCATAGATGAAAAAATAATGAGATCAGAGAAAGAAGTGTCTTGTGTATGAATCCAAGGTCTATGTTCCTTTTTCTACACATCTTATTTTGGAGACATTCTTTTTATATCTCCCATATCACACAAAGCATCTGCATCAATTGACTCTAGAAATAACCCTTGGTAACATAGAGAGATCCATGATAATTAGGCAAAACATGATAGCATGATGCTATATCATGGCAAAACATGATAGCATGATGTTGTATGATTCCATGTAGATCATAAATAAATTATATGGGGAAGCGGACTTGGCCCAGTGGTTAGGGCATCTGGCTACCACATGGGAGGTCCGCGGTTCAAACCCTGGGCCTCCTTGACCCGTGTGGAGCTGGCCCATGTGCAGTGCTGATGCGCGCAAGAAGTGCCGTCCGTGCCACGCAGGGGTGTCCCCGGCGTAGGGGAGCCCCACGCGCAAGGAGTGTGCCCCGTAAGGAGAGCCGCCCAGTGCGAAAGAAAGTGCAGCCTGCCCAGGAATGGTGCTGCACACACAGAGAGCTGACAAAACAAGATGAAGCAACAAAAAGAAACACAGATTCCCATTCCGCTGACAACAACAGAAGTGGACAAAGAAAAGAACATGCAACAAATAGACAGACAACGGGGACGGGGGGGGGTGGGAAGAGGAGAGAAATAAAATAAAAAAAAATCTTTAAAAAAATAAAATAAATTATATGAAGTAGTTTATGTATTTATCAGTTAACTCTGTCCTCTTAGATGAAAGAGCAGGGGAAACGGACTTTGGCCCAGTGGTTAGGGCGTCCGTCTACCATATGGGAGGTCCGCGGTTCAAACCCCGGGCCTCCTTGACCCGTGTGGAGCTGGCCATGCGCAGTGCTGATGCGCGCAAGGAGTGCCGTGCCACGCAAGGGTGTCCCCCGCGTGGGGGAGCCCCACGCGCAAGGAGTGCGCCCGTGAGGAAAGCCGCCCAGCGTGAAAAGAAAGAGCAGCCTGCCCAGGAATGGCGCTGCCCACACTTCCCGTGCCGCTAACGACAACAGAAGCGGACAAAGAAACAAGACGCAGCAAATAGACACCAAGAACAGACAACCAGGGGAGGGGGGGAAATTAAATAAATAAATAAATCTTTAAAAAAAAAAAAAAAAAAAAAAAAGAAAGAGCAGCAGCAGTCTTATTCTCTTAAAGCATGATAGCTGCTTGTGCTGCTGTTTTTCAGAACCCTAATGATAGGCCTTCATCCAGCACTAACACTTAGCAGACCATAGCGGTATCTCTTCTGTGTTCTGTTTAATGTCCAACATTAAAATTTTATGAATGGCTGCAAATAGATAACAAGTGCCAAGGCAAGCCCCAGTTGCTATTGTTCAGAAGTGTTTTCTCCACAGCATTTTCCTGAGCTCTACAAACACATCTTCCATCTGGCAGCTGGTTATATTTTCATTTTTTTCTCTATTTAAAGCCCTTAGGCAATGCCATTTCATGCATTTCATGCATTTTGTTCTGCAGGCTAAGTGACTAGCCTATCAAAAATCTTCTAAAGAAGTACAAGTGCAGTATTAATAATGAACTACAAGAAATTATATATGTATACTTTAATATTCCTCACTTTGGAAAAGAATCCATGAAAAAAATCCTTAAGAGCAAAAGTATGTGTTTTCTAAACAAATAGTTGTTATTATTATTGCTAATGGTGCCTAGTCAACCTCTTCCTTTCCAGTCTTATATTTTAGGCCTCCCGGTTAACCCTGCATCTCCAAACTCAGCACAGCCTGAGATCAAGTTAATCAAGGAAACAACCTCTACCTCTCCATTTTCCCAGGTCCAGAATTTATGTTGCTACTTGCATATTCAGTATATAGTATGACGTGGATGCAATTCTGGGCCATGTAAGCTATTGGAGCTGCAATACCTCCCATGCCTCATGCCACACTGACTCATTTCACGTTTGTTTATGATAGTTATACTTGCCTATCCCATTCCAGACACTGTCCCCAGAAAAAAAGCCCAGTATGTATATCCATTGTAATTAATTCAAACAGCTTTTTTTTTTTTTTTTTTGTTAGGTATCACACTGGGGATTAAACTTGGGACCTCACATATGGGAAGCTGGCATTCAACCACTGAGCCACATCGGCTCCTCTGAGTAGATTTTTTCATTTGTTGGTTTGCTGTTTTTGTTTTTTTTAGGAGACACTGGGGACGGAAACCGGGACCTCCCACGTGGGAGGCAGGAGCTCAACTGCTTGAGGCGCTCCCCTTAAACACCTCTTTTGATAATAATTTTTAAAAAAATTGGTCTAGTTTATTCAGAAGAACATGGATTTAGATGCCAAAACCTTGGTCCATGACCCAGCTCTATTCCTAGTTAACTATCTTGTCTTAAGCAACCACCTCTCTACCCTGGATCTCAGTTTTTACGTGTGTAAAGTGAGGAATGTCAGTCTACATAGCATTTTTTGGAGGAGGCAGAGAAGTTTAGCTAATCAGTTATTTCCCACCAAAGAATGAAAGAATGGTCCTTCTATATTTGAGCAGATTGTTCTCCTTAATTTCTGCACTCAGATTCATAAAGTAAATGTATCATACAATGAAAGAGAAAGGAAAAGCTGCCTAGCCATGTCAGTGGAATTTAATTGCATGGTGGCTGGATCAGTTAAAATTCTCTGTTAGATTAGGTCATTCCTAGGGTGGCTTGATTTCCACATAAGTCAGTGATTCACTTAACTTTGTTAAGAAAACATTCAGTCCATGTGATAGCCAGGCCCTGAGCCTCAACAGACTTGCGGCTCCTACACTCTGGTTTATTGGACTTATCCCACTCAGCTAACATGGAAGTGAAGAGGGTCAACCACCACACCAGGGAGCCAGGAGTGCCTACAACTGAAAGCAGGAGCATTGCATCCAGCATCCATGTGGAATCTAAGCCCCCTCTTGATGTAGATGTGGAGTGGACATAACCATTCTAAGGACCACAGGATGGAGGAGTGGAATGTGGATTAGAGTGGATTTACTGATATTCTATTCATGAACTATTGTGATTAGTAATCGAAGGAAGTGTGGCATTGGTGTGGAGAAAGTGGCCATGGTGGCTGCTGGGGGTGGGGATTGGGAGGAAGAGATGTGAAGTGGGGGGCATTTTCGGGGGTTGGAGTTGTCCTGGGTAGTGCTGCAGGGACAGTTACCGGACATTGTATGTCCTCCCATGGCCCACTGGGTGGACTGTGGGAGAGTGTGGGTTATGGTGTGGACCACTGACCATGAGGTGCAGCGGTGCTCAGAGATGTGTTCACCAAATGCAGTGAATGTCTCATGATGATGGAGGAGGTTGTTGTTGTGGGGGGAGGGGTGGGAGGAGGAGGTGGGGGTTATATGGGGACCTCATATTTTTTTAATGTAACAAAAAAAACAAAGACTATATATATATAAAGAAAACAGTCAGTGAAATAATCGATGTAGTTTAAGAATTTGACTGGTTTTACAATCAAGCTGGTTTTCATGTAACACAATAGTTAACATGAAATATCAGGTTATTTTCGCACAGGTCTAGCTTCAAAGTTCTAATCACTGGTGGACTGCAAAGACAATCTACAACCAAATATCTTTCTCTGCTGAGTGAACACATATAGGAACACATATAGGATATGATATGTTGGAAACATTTGAAATGGATAAACATACATTGGGATGGGGAAGAAACAAAAAATTTAAAACTTGAAGCACCATATGAGATAATGCAATCCTTTTTCATCTTAAACAGGTTCTTCCAGTAATTTGAAAGAACTGATAGAAAGGGATTTTGAGCTAAATTTGAATCAACCTGAGTTAATCAGGTTCACATATGATTACAAATAGAATCTACAGAAAGTTGTAAAAAAAATTTCACTTTATTCTCATGATTAGAATATTATAGTTAGGACCTTCACATAAAAATAAATTCCTGTTATAGAAAATGTGGAAAATATTAAAGTGTAAAAAAGAAATAATTTACCTTTAACTCTGTTATGTGTGTGCATGTGTGTCTATTTTGAAAAATGTCTAATATGGGAATATAGTTTTCAGTCAAGCTTTTGCTTATGAACATGTCCCAATTATACTAAATACTTCTCAAAAGTAAAAAAATAAAGACAACCAGGAAGATGGTGGTGGAGTAAGGAGCTCCTAGAGTCAGCTCCTGCTACAAGGCAGTTAGTAAACACCCAGAGCTGTCTGGAGCTAGCTGAAGCACCAGTTTAGGGGCTCCAGGAGACCAGAAGAGGATCCTGCCACATCCTTGAAGGAATGGAAGGAGGAGACTGCCCATCTGTGGAGAAGACTTGCAAGTAGAGTACTCCATGCCATGGAGGCAGTGTTCATCCTCCACTGGAGGCACATGCCACCTCAGGAGTTGTTCTGTGGCTGGAACTGAAAGCTCCACTTTCCCCAAACAGGGGAGGAAGAGACAGTTTGGCACCAATTTCAGCTATTGATGAGTAAATTCAGTGGATTAAAGTATAATCCTGTGAACAGCTAAAGTTTGAGCCTGTCCAAGTCAGAAAGAGGTCAGTAGCTGCCATCTTAACTCCAGGTCTGGCACAAGGGGAAGCTGGGTGGACTGAAAAATCACAGAACTGGTAGAGACCGGCTTCTTTTCATCCAGATTGATTGCAGCTCCAGCCTAGGCCCAAGCCCCACCTCTAGCAGGGAGGAAGCTGGGGGCATCTGTGCCAGCCTCTCTGGGAGATTACTGGCCAAGCTGTGGAGGTAGGTGATTGTCCTACACTGGTGGTGCAAGTCACCCCAGGAGCTATTCTGTGGCTGGAATTGGAATTGGAATCTCCATTTCCCAAAAAAGGGGAGGAGGAGAACCTTGGCCATTGATTTCAGCTACTGATTGATTAGTAGACTCAGCTGGTTAAAGTATAACCCTAGGAACAGCTGGGGTATGAATCTGTCCAAGTTGGAAAGAAGCCAGTGACCACCATTTTGACTCTGCCTCCAGAATGAGGGGAATCTGGGCTGGCCAAAAATCACAGTGATGGTAGGAACTAGTTTCTTTCACCCAGATCAATCTGCAGCTTTAGCCTAGGTTTCATCCCCACCTCTGGCAGGGAGGAGGCTGGCAGGCCCTGTGCCAGCCTATCCAGCTAACTGCAGGTGTCTTTGGCTGGCACAGACTGGATAATCAGAAGTCTACTGGGGCAATGGTGGTCATTTTGGACCCGCATTGCATAGATTTCTGCCCACACATGCAGCTCTACCCCCATCCCAGGCAGGGGAGAAAGGGGTGTGAAGCTTCATCAGTCTCTCTGGGCAACTACAGTCTAGGCCTGCACAACTTGGATTATTCCATACAGCTGTGACTCTGTCCCTATCCCTGGCAAAGGAGAAACCTGGGGGAAGCTTCATGGGTCCCTGGGGCAATGAGGGCAGCTTGAACCCCCATGGCTTATAGCATCAACTACATCCTTGGCTCCTACTATAAAACCAGCCCTAAACTAAAGGAAAAAAAAAACAAAAACCCTGCACCCAGAATAAATACTCAAGTAAGACAGATGCCAAGACACAAACAAAAATTACAATTTACGTCAAGAAACAGGGAGCTATGGTCTAGTTAAAGGAACAAGATAAGCCTCCAGATGACATAGAGGAGTTGAGACAACTAATCATAGATGTTCAAACAAATCTCATTAATAAATTCAGTGATATGGCTAAAGAGATTAAGGATATTAAGAAGACACTGGATGAGCACAAAGAAGAATTTGAAAGTATACACAGAAAAATAGCACATCTTATGGATATGAAAAGTGCAATAAATGAAATTAAAAACACATGGGAATCATGTAATAGCAGATTTAAGGAGGCAGAAGAAAAAATTGGTGAATTTGAAGAAATGGCCTCTGAAAGTGAACATATAAAAGAACAGATGAAGAATGGAAAAAAATTGAACAAGCTCACAGGGAACTAAATGATAGCAAAAGGTGGGCAAAAATATGTGTCATGGGTGTCCCAGAAGGATAAGAGAATGGAAAAGTGGCAGAAGGAATATTTGAAGAAATAACAGTAGAAAAGTTCTCAACCCTATTGAAGGACATAGATATCCTTGTCCAAGAAGCACAATGTACCCCCATCAGAAAAAATCCAAATAGTCGAACTCCTAGACACATACCAATCAGAATGTCAAATGCCAAAGACAAAGAAGTCTGAGAACAGCAAGAGAAAAGCAATGCGTAACATATAAGGGATACCCAATAAGATTAATTGCTGATTTCTCACCAGAAACCATGGAGGCAAGAAGACAGTGGTCTGATATATTTAAGATACTACAAGAGAAAAACTTCCAGCTGAGAATCTTACATCCAGCAAGACTGTCTTTCAAAAATGAGTGCAAGATTTGAATATTCACAGGTAAACAAACTGAGAGAATTTCTAAGCAAGAGACCATATTTTCAGGAAATACTGAAGGGTGTGCTAGAGTCTGAAAAGAAAAGACAGGAGAAAGAGACCTAGAAGAGAGTCCAGGACTGAAGATTAGATCAATAAAAGTAACTAAAAGTGTCAAAAGAGTGGTGAAAATAAAATATGACAGATAAAACTCAAACCATCAGGAATAAACTTAACCAGTGATGTAAAGCACTTGTATTCAGAAAACTGCAACTCAATGTTAAAATAAATTTTAAAAAGACCTAAATAGATGAAAGAATATTCCATGCTCACATATTGGAAGACTAAATATCATTAAGATGTCAATTCTACTCAAATTGATATATAGATTCAATGAAATTCCAATAAAAATTCCACCAGCATTAAAAAAAAATTTGAAGACACGATTATCAAATTTATTTGGAAGAGTAAGTTGTCCTGAATAGCCAGAAATGTCATAAAAAGGAAAAGCAAACCCTCATCTCCAGGCTTTAAATCATATTAACTAGCTATAGTGGTAGGAACAGCATGGTACTGGCATAGGTACAGACACGTAGACCAATGGAACCAAATTGGTCAGAAACAGACCCTCACATGTATGGTCAAGTAGTTTTTGACTAGCCTGTCAAACCCACACACCTCTGGGAGAACAGTCCATTCAAGAAATGGTGCTGAAAGAACTGGATATCCATAGCCAAAAGAAGGAAAGAGGACCCCTATCTCACACCTTATCCAAAAATTAACTCAAAATGGATCAAACACCTAAAAATAAAAGCAAGGGCCATAAAACTTCTAGAAGAAATTGTAGGAAAATATCTTCAAGACCTGATGGTAGGTGGTGCATTCTTAAAGGAGATAAGAGATGCTTAAAGGAGATGAACTACTGATGCTTAATGTATGTAGAAGTTTTAATTAGCTTTACTGTAAAAGTGTGGAAATGTATAGAGTGAATGGTAACAAATACTGATTAACAGTTATTTTATAAATGGGAATGTGGCTGAAAATTGTAATCTAGGTATGTCAATGCCAATTGACAGAATGCTAGGGAATAATCTAGGAACTGAATAGCACAGTCATCCAAGAGGTGGATGAGACTTGTGATTGATGGTATAGATGCAAGAGTGTCCTTTGTGAGCTAGAGCAAATGTATATCACTACTGCAGGGTGGTGGGAATGTAGAAAAGCATGGGAAAATACAACTGGAGTGACCTATGGAATGTGGCTAGCAGTAATAATATAATATTCTTGCATCTATGCCAAAGATGTACTGTGTTGAAAATGGGGCAGTATGGAAATGTGAGCCAAATGTACACTATGGACATAGTAACTCTCAGATGATATTATCTTATCTGTAACAAATGTTCCACCACAGCGTGGTGTGTTGTTAGAGGGGTGTTATTTGGGAATTCTGCACATGTGCTTGATTGTTTTATAAGTTTACAACTTCTGTCATAAAAAATATATTTAAAAAATAACAATAGGGTGGATTGGAGGAACACACACCAAATGTAAGATAAGGACTGTCATTAGTACTAAGATTTTGACAATATTCTTTCAAAATTTTTAACAAACATCACAACAATGCAAGGTGTTGGTGGAGGGTGATGTATGGGACCCATGTATGATATTATTCATGTTTGCTTTATAAGTTTACAACTTTTACTATACATTTATTGTTTATGTATGTTCATATATAAATGATGTAAAGATAATACTAATAATAGGGTGGGTTGGGGGAAAATTCTTTGATTAATAGTAATATTTTAACAATGCTTTTTAAAAAGCATTGTTGTTAAAAAGGTTTAACAACAATGCAAGGTATTGGTGGCAGGGTGAGTTATGAGAGTCCTTTATGATGTTATATATGTATACACTCATTGTTTATGTTTATGTTCGAGTGATATATTTCAATAAATGTTAACGAATGAAAAAAAAAGAAGATTACATTATATCATATGGATATATCAATGTTTCTAAACATTTCCCTAAAATAGACTTTTTTCTTTCATCATAATAGTGTTTACTAACATAGGTTCTTACTATATGCAGGTGTTTCCAGATATATGCCATACTATATGGCATTCTTCTAAGTACTTTACATATATTAACTCATGTAACCCATACAATACAAGAGGTAGGTGTTCTTATTTTTCTTATTTGGAAACTGACATGCTAAGAAGTTAAATTCGTTGAGAACAGTAAAAACACCTTCTTCACCTACCTCCTTGTAAACCTGCTAGGGACACACCTACTGCAAACCCATTGATGGTATTTGCTAGATAAGTCTTTACTATGGAATACTTTTAGCAGGGTATTTCAGTCTGCCTAGAATTGCTTATGATAAACATCTATTTATGAGAAATAGATTCCTGGAATACGTCACCTATGCCATGCAGTATCTGAGTATAAAATTGGAGTTGTTTCCTAACCGAAACAGCTCCTGCATTTGTAAGTGATGTGACTATTCCCTCTTCTTAGAAGCATAATGCGCTAAGGGAGGACCTGGGAGACTGTGCTCAGGGTCTCAAATCTTTCCCTGCTTTGCCTCTGCCTTGCAATTATGTCTATACTTGAAATTATTATCTCAATACTGTTTATGATCTTTGATTCATTTTTGTCTGATTTGACAATCCCATCATTTGTGTGCTATTAGACATTTTTAAGACTTTTGATGTTTATGATCTGGGAGATAATTTTCTCTGTCTGTTGCAGTTCTCTACACCTTATAAGTGCAGACACTGATGGCCTTTGCTCCAAACAATTTTTTTTTCACAGATTTTTGTATAGTGAACAACCTTAGAAGTTAGAGATAACTTCTCCCTCAGAGCAATGGGTACACTTGCTTACTGTCCTTTATGAAATAATCAGATCCTTCTAAACTCAGGGTCCTCTTTTGTGTGGCAGTCCACTGAATGTGCATGTGTCACCTAACTCTCTTTTTTTTCACTCCATGGAAATTGGGGTTTGGGCAACTGGCACAAGAATATAATACTTTGGCTACTGCAATTGTTGTGACTAATGAAGTTCTTTGTCTCTGACCCAAGAGCCTCATATCTCCATGAACTGGTAGGTTCAACTTTTAGCTTGCAAGGAAGGTAAAATCTCAGACTTTTCACTGTTCTTGACAGGGAAAAATTTCCCTTAATAAAGGTGGTATCAATTTACAGTATTGCCAAAAGTGGATGAGAGCCTGCATATTCTCACTTTCAACCTTACTGGCTGTTATAAAATTAAATTCAACTTTGCCAACTGTGTCCATTTACAGTTTAATGAGGGCATCTCCTTGTTTGAATATGCGTATTTTAATTATTATTAAATGGTAGCACATGGCACTATAATTGCCTTTATTTGTTTACTCCCAAAACAGACTCTTACCTTCCTTATTATAGGGATACTGCCTAATTTATTCTCTATTTCTCATGGCCTAATTCAGTGCTCAGCATCTATTAGGTAATCAGAAAATATTTAATGAATTGAATGAAGAAAATTGTGTTTTTTTATAAGCTGCTGTAAAATCAGCTGGTTCTTACTCTTTCTCTAGATTAACTATTCCTTCATTATTTAATTTTCTTGAAGTCTTAATATTTTCCTAAAAAGTATTGCTATTATTTTGAAAGTCATTTCCCATTAGCAATCTGCTTTCCTTCTTTCTAAACAACCTTTCTTTTCTTTGGCTGTCAGTTGAACTAATTCATTGTTTCTAATGTTACAAAAGAGAAAATTGATCATTTATAAGTCCTTTCACTCTGACAACCCTGAAAAAGGAATCTGATATTTTCTAGTCATCTGTTTCTTAAAACCTAGCAAACATTAGTCTTCAATTCCACGCACTCATCTTCTTATCTAGCATCTGTCTGTTCCATTAACTCTGATTCTTTTTTTATCCTTTTGGACCAATTTGCTTCCCTAATCTCTTCATGGAGAAATTTTATTTGCTTCAGTGATTTTTATCCTAGCAGAGAACTGAAAGCTTGTTTCAGAAAGCAGTGATTTCTAAAATTCTCATTCACATATACCACATTGGCTGGTGTCTTCAAATGTCATTCCAAAACAAACATTACAAATATGTTGAACTGATTTAAAAATTTATATTTATATATATTTCTAATAATGTATGTTGGTACAAACTTTCTGGACAACAAATTTTCTATGAAATCAAGACTCTTAAAAAATGAAAATATGTACCTCAATCCAGTGATTTTTCTTCTTATAAACTATTATACTAAGGTATCATCTGAAATACAATAACAAAATAGAGCATAATGTTCAGAGATAGTCATTGCAACATTATTTCATGTGACTACAGTTATCAGAAAACTTCAAGGGAATAATTAAAAAATTGTTAGAGGAATCTTAACACTGAAAATATTTGTGTTAATATTGAGTGAAAATTTAACATTTTATTAATATTTGAGGAAACCATTTTGAAATGGTATCAGAGATTATATTTGGGAGATGAAAGTATTTTAATATTTTACTTAATTTATTATCTAAGGCTTATTTTCAAGATTCAGTGAGGTATCGATGCAAATAGCTTATTGTAGTTTTTTAATGCAGAATAAGTATAGTGTTAAAAATAGTTGTTATTATGTGAATCAATCATTCTTTTTATGTTTTAAAAATATTTATTTTTCCCTAATAACTGATAGTGTGCTCAGCATTATACTAGCTCCCTTTCCTCAGCGATTCTTCCAAATTCAGAAACTGAGATTTAGGTAAGTTACGTAATTATTCCAAAGTCATTCTGTTAATGACAGCACAGCCAGGATTTAAATGCAAGTGCTCTAACAGCAAAGTCCACGCTGTTCACTGCTCTCGGATTTGGCTCAACTGATAAGGTGTCCGCCTACCACATGGGAGGTCCAGGGTTCAAACCCAGGGCCTCCTGACCCATGTGGTGAGCTGGCCCACATGCAGTGCTGGTGGGTGCAAGGAGTGCCGTGCCATGCCAGGGTGTCCCCCATGTAGGTGAACCCCACATGCAAGGAGTGTGCACCATAAGGAGAGACACCCCATGTGAAAAAAGTGCAGCCTGTCCAGGAGTGGCACCGCACACAGGGAGAGCTGATGCAGCAAGATGATGCAACTGAAAGAGACACAGTTTCCTGGCGCCACTGACAAGAATATGAGTGGACACAGAAGAACACACAGAGAATGGACACAGAGAGCAAACAATGGGGGGGGGGGATGAGGAAGGGGAGAGAAAGAAAAAAAAATCTAAAACTACCTCCTTAGACATCACCTATGTAACTGGAAAATAACAACATAAACTTTGTTTTAAAATAAAAAAAAATAGATTCTCAATTTCTCTGGGTACTACTTTACTCCATTCTAGTGATAGAGAGTATATTTTTGTTTTCAAATATAAAATTCCTTGAAATCATTCCAATGTGTACAAACTTTCTGTGAATTAGTCCTGCCTTAGTTCCATCACACCTGCACTAGCAGACCTTATATCCAAATGCTGAGATTAAGTAAAGAAAATTATCTAAATATCTGATAAAAATCTTATGTTCTATTATGTTGCCCTTATTTTTGCTATTTTTTTGTTTTATCATAAAATATACTCAATAAGTATACAGAAGACTTTCAAATTTAGTGAAACATAAAATTTAGACTAAAAGAAGAGTAGGCTAACATGGATAAGTAAAACATTTGTTATTTGTTATATTTTCCAAAGATAGTACAGTTTCATTTCTTTCAAGTACATTCCTTTGGCAAGTACCTGTGTAATTCATTAATCTGAGAATAGTTTTGTTTTGTTTTGCTTTTTAGAATTAGCACATCATTTCACATACATGACAAAATCCTTCTAAGGTGACTACTGAATTTCTTACAAAACAATTTGGTTAGTTTAAATAGTTCTCATATATTTGCATTAGTATTTTATACCTGAGAATATGGAGTTAAAAACATATCTTTAAACATATATTATGCCTTCAAAATATAATCTCATTCGATCTTCACACAACTCTGTTACACAGGTTTTATGACTTCAGTTTTCAGTTACTGGGGAAGCAGAGTTGGTCCAATGGATAGGACATCCGCCTACCACATGGGAAGTCCACGGATCAAACCCTGGGCTTCCTTGACCCATGTGGAGCTGGCCCATGCGCAGTGCTGATGTACACAAGGAGTGCCCTGCCACACAGGGGTGTCCCCTGCATAGGGGAGCCCCACGGGCAAGGAGTGCGCCCCATAAGGAGAGCCGCCCAGCGAAGGAAAGAAAGTACAGCCTGCCCAAGTATGGTGCTGCACACATGGAGAGCTGACACAACAAGATGACGCAACAAAAAGAAACAGATTCCCTGTGCCGCTGATAAGGATAGAAGTGGTCACAGAACAACACACAGTGAATGGACACAGAGAGCAGACAACTGGGGGGGAGAGGGGAAGGGGAGAGAAATAAATAAAATAATCTTAAAAAAAATTTTTTTTTCAGTTACGGAAACTGGTTGAAGCTCAGTCAGGAAACTGGTGCATTCTTGTATGACTTGTTTTTTTTTTCTTTTGCTTTTACTTAACACTGTATTTGTGAGTTGTCCATGTTGAGGTATACTTTAAGATATTCATTTTTTATTGCTGTATTCTGATTCATCAGAAGGATATTATAAAATTCTTTTCTTCTCTTTGAATATCTGCTTCCAGTGTTTTGGTATAACAATGGTCCCATGAATATTCTTGCACACATCTTCTTTGAAAATATGGAGAAGATCCTTTAGAGTATATATGCCTACAATTAAAATTGCATAAGGGAAACGGACTTGGCCCAGTGGCTAGGGCATCTGTCTACCACATGGGAGGTCCGCGGTTCAAACCCCGGCCCTCCTTGACCCGTGGAGCTGGCCCACGTGCAGCCTGATATGCGCAAGGAATGCCCTGCCGCGTAGGGGAACCCCATGTGCAAGGTGTGCGCCCTGTAAGGAGAGCCGCCCAATGCGAAAGAAAGTGCAGCCTGCCCAGGAATGGCACTGCACACACAGAGAGCTGACACAGCAAGATGACGCAACAAAAAGAAACACAGATTCCCGTGCCGCTACAACAACAGAAGTGGACAAAAACAAGAATACATAGCAAATGGACACAGAGAACAGACAACTTGGGTGGGGGGGAAGGGGAGAGAAATAAATAAAATAAATCTTAAAAAAAAAATTGCATTGAATGTGCATATTAGTTTTCCAAAGTGGTTTACAATGTAAAGTCCTACTAGCAGTACCTGAAAGTCCCCACAGCATCAAACCTTCACTTTTTAGTGTAGTCAGTCTTTTTACTAGGGAAATGAGTAGAATAATATCTTACAATACACTTAATAACAAGTTTCCATGCTGTTACAATAAGTCAAGCAACTTTTCATATGCTTACTGGCCATTTCTGCTTCATTTGTAAAATATCTATTTTATATCTTTGGCTCACCTGTTTCTTAAATATATTATTTACAGTTCATTTCCTTTCTTTATGAGTAAAGAAAATAAGAATTACTGTATAAAACAATAATAGCTGATTTATGTGGCTACAAAGAAGAACTAAAGTATTGGTCATAAAAAGTGTGTGAGTTGGGAAAGTGATGATCAAAATTAAAGTCTCTAAACTGAAAGTTTATATACATGCCACTGTTTTCTGTCAATAATAATGTTGCAGTTATCAGTTTCCACTTTGGGGCTTGTCCTTTTTCAATTTCTTCTGCATTATTTTATGAGTGGGACATTTAAATTTGTTAATGCACTCAACTTTCAGATTTTATTCACTTTTCAATGCTTATTGGGTTTTTATATTTTCGTCCCTATACCAAAGTTGTAAAAATTTCTCTCATACTTTTGTCAAAATTAAAAGAAAAAGTCTTTCATATTTAAGTCCTGAATCCTCCTAGAATTGATTTTGTATTTGGCATTAGGTAGTAATTCTATCTCATTTTTTCACATGGCGACACTGAATACTGCACCTTTTTTAGTACTGATTCGCAGTGCCTGCCAAATTAGATAGCCCTGTGTTCATACCTGAAGGGATCTGTCCCTGGGGTCCTCAGTGATGAACGTATGCAATACTGTTTTACTTATTACAACCTAATAGTAATTCTTGGTATCTGGTAGTGTGAGTTTCCACATTGTTCTCCTTTTTGAGGAAAGTCTTGTCTATTTTGGGGTCTTTACTTTTCAATATTATTTAAAGTTTTTTTCACCATATAAAATGCATTATTAAGGTGATGATTGGAGTTACATTGACTCTATATATATATTTAGGAAATATTGACTATTAATAATATTAAGTTTTCCTGTTCACAAAAATCTGGATATTAATTTAAATTTTCTTTAATTCATGTCAATAAATGTTAATAATTTATGCTGTAAAGGTTTGGCACCTCTTTTATTAGATTTATTTGCAGGTACCTGTTTTAGTTTGCCAAAGGGCTGCTGATGCAAAGTACCAAAACTATGTTGGCTTTTATAAAGGAGGTTTATTTTGGGGTAAAATCTTAAAGTTCCAAGGCTGTGAAAAGTCCAAATAAGGGTACCATAAGAGGTGCTTTCTCACCAAAGTCTGCTACTGTTGTCCGGACATGTAGCAAAACAAGAAGGCTGCTGATCTCTGCTGAGGTCTCAGCCATCTCCTTTGGGAACATTGTTTCCTCTTGAGCTGTTCTGTGGGCCCAGCCTCTTTGGGCCTCTTGCAGGCTTCTGCTTTCCTGCAGTCCTCTCTCTTACATTGCAGAATCAAATATGCTGGCTCCCTTATCTTCCGTATCTTTCCCTTTGTGTTTCCATTTACACAAGAGCCAGCAAGGGGGCAGAGACTCAACTTGAGTCCCACCTCATGACTTAGTCCAATCAAATGCCCCAAAGGGATCTTATCAAGTAATCTAATCAAAGGCCCCACAGCAGAATTTAAAGCAACCTAAGGGTGACACACACAGAGGAATAGATTAGTTTACAAACATAATCTTTCTCCTTTTGGGATTCATAAATAATCTCAAACTGCCACAGTACCTTGGATATTTAAATTGCTATTTTAAATGTAATATTTTGAAAATTAAATGTCATGTTTCCATGCTGGAGTATGAACTAACAACTGACTTGTGTGTATTAATGATAAGTAAGATAAACATTTACAACTTCCATTCTTTTGATTTTCTGTGAGTAACAGAAGTTTTGTTCTCTGATTCTGAAGTTACTAAATTGTTTCTCCTGTCTTTTAGTGCTCTCTTGGGTTTCCACTATAATGTTGAATGGAAGTGATGATTGCAGGCATCATGCTATCTTTATTGTTTAGGATTTAGAAAAGGGGTTGCTTTTAATGTTTATCAAAAGATTTAAGTTATATTATAGTTTTGTTTTAAAAAATCCCTAAGCAAAGTGACGACTTGTTTGTACTCAATGAATGTAGACCATATATTACTTATGATTCCTAGAAATTTGATATTGCTTTATAGTTTAGTAAGGACAGATTATTGTAGTTGTTCCTTTCATCCTTACAAATGAAATGCCTTTGAAGGTATAGTATTCTACATCTGTTGTTTGACCATTGTTCATAAAAAATATTTTTTATTTTTTATATCAATGTTACAAGTTACTTTGTTTACAGAAGATAATAACTACAATAACAATAAATCTACTTTGGTCTGTGGTTATACTCCCCCTTTAATTTTGTTCTTTCCTCAGTCTTGAAGGATTTGAGATGATGTTTGCTCTAACTGTTGCAGGTTGAGAGGGGACTTAGATATTATAGGTCAGAGAAAAGGAATTGTTTTGTTTGCAGTTGAAGATACTCCTGTTTTTGGGATGGAACTTGTCTATCATCATTATCATTTTGTTAGTTATCCAGGGCAAGTCCAAAGAACTGGAGAGTAGGAGTTGGTCACAACTGTGCTGGGTTTCACAAGGCTCAACTGGCATATGAACAAGCTGAAGATTTGTCTCTGAGAAATATATTTACCAGGTATATTGCAAATTATGGGTTCACAAAAAAGGAGTAGAAGAATCATGATGAGGAGAATTATAACTGAGTATAATTATATTATATTGGGGGAATGGATTTTCATATATTCCCAAATAGGCTGTAGAGAGGGTATTGATTTCGTGAGGCTGGGTGACTTGCCTGTGGTGTCAGGATGTCCCTAGAGCCCTAGTGAGCACTTTTGTTTGGAGTTTTGTTTACTGTGGCAGTTTGTGAAATCTGCCTGAGATCTGTTTAAGTCCAGAATGACCTCTCCACTCACTTTGAAATCTCTTAACCATAAAAACTCTGTTTTATTTCATATTTCCCCCTTTTGGTCAAGGTCTTTTTCCAAATGCATCACTGATTAATGCTTGGACCATAGTTTTTAATTGGACTTTCAAATCCTTTTTGTCTTTACAAAAATTTTTTAAGCTTGATTTAATAATTAGACATGCTAAACTTGTCCACTTCATTGGTGAATTTGACAGATGTTTAGTAGTTTTGTCCATTGCTATGTTATGTATTTTGAATTTATATTTAGGTTCACTCAGATTTACAATTATTCTATCTTTGTAGTTAATTCTACTTTTTATGATTATATGTGAAACCCCTATTTCTGCTAAATTTTTTTTCAAATAGTGTTATAGCTATACTAGCCTTCTCTTATTTAATAATTACTTGGCATACCTTTTTTCTATTATTTAACTTTCAAATATTCATTTTCTCCCTGTTTTAGGTGCATAGTTTTAAATAGTGTATAATTTGATTTTTAAAATAATTGATTTCACAATTTGTGTTTTATAACAGAAGTTTATTCCATTTGATTTATTTCGATTATTAAAATATTGGGATTTTTTTAAAGATTTATTTTATTTATTTATTCCCCCCCTCTTGCTGTTGGTACTTGCTGTTTGCTCTTTGTGTCCATTTGCTGTGTGCTCTCTGTGTCTGCTTATCTTATCTTTAGGAGGTACCAGGTATGGAACCTGGGACCTCCCTTGTAGGAGAGAGGCACTCAATCTCTTGAGCCACCTGTTTTGTTGTATCTCTCATTGTCCTTCCCCTTGGTGTCTCCTTGTTGTATCATCTTGTTACGTTAGCTTACCATGCTTGCCCATTAGGCCAGCTGACTGTCTTGCTTGTCTTCTCCAGGAGGCACCAGGAACCAAACCTGGGATCTCCCTTGTGGTGGGTAGGCAGGAGCTCAATTGCTTGAGCCACATCTGCTTTCTTATATTGGGATTAATTTTGATTTTTTTTGTCAGTTTTCATTTTTTCCCTTATCTAGTATAGAAGATTGATACTTTCTTTGTATTTTAGGGTTATCCCAGTATGACAGTTTAATGCTGGGTGGGCCCCAGAAGATCATGTCCTTAGAGCTAATCCATTCTTGTGCATGGAACCTATTTTAGGTGGACTTTTTGATTAAATTACTTCAGTTACGGGCATTTGATTATATTGCAGTCCCCAGGATGGATCTTAAGCCCCTTATTGGGGTCCTTTTTAACAGAGGAATAAAAAGTTACAGATAAAAATAAAAACAAAAAGCTGCAAAGACAGAAAAGGAACCCAGAAGCTGAGAGAGAAGTCCCTGAGAGCCAGAAGCTGAAAGCAATGCCTGGAGGAGAGGGGAGAGACCAGCAGATGCCACCATATGCCTGATTGCTCACAGCTGAAGCTTGAGAAGAAAGCATCTCCTGATAATGCCTCCATGTGTCTGATTGCCCACAGCTGCAGCTCGGGGGAAAAAGGATCTCCTAATTATGTTTTGTTTTTTTTTAAATTTAATTTAATTTAATTTTTCTCTCACCTTCCCCTCCCTCCCCCAGCAGTTGTCTGCTCTCTGTGTCCATTTTGCTGCATGTTCTTCTGTGACTGCTTCTATCCTTATCAGCGGCACTGGGAATCTGTGTTTCTTTTTGTTGCATCATCTTGTTGCGTCAGCTCTCCATGTGTGCGGAGCCATTCCTGGGCAGGCTGCACTTTCTTTTGTTGTGGGTGGCTCTCCTTACAGGGCACATTTCTTGCATGTGGGGCTCCCCTATGTGGGGGACACCCCTGTGTGGCAGGGCACTCCTTGCACGCATCAGCACTGCGCATGGGCCAGCTCCACATCGGTCAAGGAGGCCCAGGGTTTGAACTGTGGACCTCCCATGTGGTAGGCGGGTGCCCTAACCACTGGGCCAAGTCTGCTTTCCTCCTAATTATGTTTTGGTTTGCACACTTTCCTAGCCTTGGAACAGTAAGCTTAAAAGTTAATAAATCTCCAACCCATTTCTGACATATTGCCTTGGCAGCCTGTAGCAAACTATAATACCCAGTCATATATAACTGAACAATCATGTGATCATGTTTTTACCTTTACAATACAAGGCTTTTAGAAGGCTACACTTTAGTTTATCATGCTCTCAAGACTTTGTGCTCTTCACAGATATTTAGTTCTGTCATTTATTACAACCTCATGGATTAGCCCTGATCATCTGGATCTCTGGATGAGGACGTCTTCCCATTAAACAATTGCAGGTGCTGGCTGTCAGCGTGTAAAAGTGCACTTGAGAGGCCAAGGGATTCACAACGAGAGAAAAAGGGATTCTAGAGGACCAGAGTTTAGCAGTAACATTATCCACTATATAGTCTTGGCTATTTTTGGTCCATTGCATTCCATATAAAATCAGAATCACCTTGTCAAGTGTCAGAAACTCCTGTTGGTTTTTTTTTTTTTTTGATTAAGAAATTTTCTCCTTTTTATTAGGAAAAATTTTTGATTTACAGAGCACTCAAGCATAAAATACAGGATTTCTATATATCATTCTATTATTACCACCTTACACTGGTGTAGAACTTTTGTTACAATTGATGTTAGTACATTTTTATTTTTTTGTTTTTCAATCTTTTTTTTTTAGTGATACATAGATCATACAAAATGTTATATTAAAAATATATTACAGAGCATGGCCCGGGAACTAGCCTAGCTAGCTGCAGAGGGCTGAACCCACAGACCTCACCCTTGGGGGAAATGCTTTGATTACCTGCAGTCCTTCACCAGATGAGGTCAGTGTCCAGGGCATCGGCTCCTCATCTTATTTGGGCTTATGCCAAAGATGTGAAACTTGGTGACGATGCCCAAGCCTTAATGCTTCAAGCTGTAGACCTTTTAGCTAATGCTATGGCTGTTACTATGGGGCCAAAGGGAAGAACGGTGATTATTGAACAGAGTTGGGGATGTCCCAAAGTAACAAAAGATGGTGTGACTGTTGCAAAATCAATTGATTTGAAGGATAAATATAAAAATATTGGAGCTAAACTTGTTCAGGATGTTGCCAATAACACAAAGAAGCAGCTGGGGATGGCACCACCACTGCTACTGTACTGGCACACTTTATTGCTAAGGAAGGCTTTGAGAAGATCAGCAAAGGTGCTAATACAGTGGAAATCAGGAGAGGTGTGATGTTAGCTGTTGATGCTGTAATTGCTGAACTTAAGAAGCAGTCTAAACTTGTGACAACCCCTGAAGATATTGCTCAGGTTGCTATAATTTCTGCAAATGGAGACAAAGAAATTGGTAACATCATTTCTGATGCAATGAAAAAGGTTGGAAGAAAAGGTGCCATCACAATAAAGACTGGAAAAACATTGAATGATGAATTAGAAATCATTGAACTATGGTGGCTGCTGGGTGCGGGGAATGGGAGGAAGAGATGAGATGGGGAGGCGTTTTCGGGACTTGGAGTTGTCCTGGGTGGTGCTTCACGGACAATTACGGGACATTGTAGATCCCCCCAGGGCCCACTGGATGGAACGTGGGAGAATGTGGGCTATGATGTGGACCATTAACTATGAGGTGCAGCGATGCCCAGAGATGTACTTACCAAATGCAATAGATGTGTCATGATGATGGGAGTGTTGCTGTGGGGGGAGTGGGGGGTGGGGGCGGTGGGGTTGAATGGGACTTCATATTTTTTGAATGTAATATTTTTTAAAAAATGAATTAAAAAAAAGAGAAATCATTGAAGGCATGAAGTTTGATCGGGTTTATATTTCTCCATACTTTATTAATACAGCAAAAGATCAGAAATGCGAATTCCAGGATGCCTATGTTCTGAGTGAAAAGGAAATTTCTAGTGTCCAATCCATTGTACCTGCTCTTGAAATTGCCAATGCTCACTGTAAGTCCTTACAGGGGATAACTGCTGAAGATGTTGATGGAGAAGCTCTAAGTACACTTGTTTTGAATTGGCTGAAAGTTGGTCTTCAGGTTGTAGCAGTCAAAGCTCCAGGTTTTGGTGACAATAGAAAGAACCAGCTTAAAGACATGGCTATTGTTACAGGTGGTGCAGTGTTTGGAGAAGAGTGGTTGAATCGAAACCTTGAAGATGTTCAGCCTCATGATTTGGGAAAAGTTGGAGAAGTCATTGTGATCAAAGATGATGCCATGCTCTTGAAAGGAAAAGGTGATAGGGCTCAAATTGAAAAACGTACTTAAGAAATCACCGAGCATTTGGATATCACAACAGTGAATATGAAAAGGAAAAACTGAGTGAACTTTTAGATGGAGTAGCTGTGCTGAAGGTTGGTGGAACAAGTGATGTGGAAGTGAATGAAAAGAAAGACAGAGTTACAGATGCACTCAATACTACACGAGCTGCTGTTGAAGAAGGCATTGTTCTGGGCGGTAGTTGTGCTCTGCTTCGATGCATTCCCGCCTTGGATGCACTAACTCCAACTAATAAAGATAAAAATATTGGTATAGAAATTATTAAAAGAACATTCAAAATTCCTGCAATGACCATTGCAAGGAATGCAGGTGTTGAAGGATCATTGGTAGTTGAGAAAATTATGCAGAGTTTCTCAGAAGTTGGTTATGGTGCTATACTTGGAGATTTTGTGAATATGGTAGAAAAAGGAATCATTGACCCAACTAAGGTTGTAAGAACTGCTTTATTGGATGCTGCTGGGGTGGCACCTCTGTTAACCACAGCAGAAGTCGTAGTCACAGAAATTCCTAAAGAGAAGGATGGTGGAATGGGTGGTGATATGGGAGGTAGCATGTTCTAATTCCTAGAATAGTGCTTTACCATTATTAATGAACTGTGATGAGAAGCTCAAGGCAGTGTTTTTCACCAATAGCTTGAAGTCATTTAAAGAAAAATGACAGAAGAGGTCTGGTTGATGTCAGAAAATCACTATAATCATCATTTACTGGTTTCAGTTGACAATATAATGGTTTACTGCTGTCATTGTCCATGCCTACAGATAATTTATTTTGTATTTTTGAATAAAAAGATACTTGTATATTCCTGGTACTGGGTACAAGAGTCATGTACCTGTGTACTGCTTTCAAATTAAATCACTGAGGCATTTTTACTGGATTCTGTTAAAATCAGGATTTTAGTGCTTGCCATCACTAGATAAGAAGTTAAGAAGCAGCCTTTCTGTGGAGAGTAAGAATAATTGTATACAAAGTAGAGAAATATCCAATTATGTGATAAACTATTGTGTGATAAAAATGGTTTAAAGTTAAAAAATATATGTTATGTTATAATATTAATATAATATAATATAATATAATATAATATAATATAATATAATATAATATAATATAATATAATATAATATAATATAATATAATATAATATATCCCACTCCCCACACCCCCCACTCCTCTCACATCAACAACTTCTTTCATCAGTGTGGTACATTCATTGCATTTGATGAATACATTTTGGAGCACTGATACACCACATGGACTATAGTTTACGTTGTAGTTTACACTCTCCCAGTCCATTCAGTGGGTTATGCAGGATATATAATGTCCTGCATCTGTCCCTGAAATATCATTCAGGACAACTCCAAGTCCCAAAAATGCCCCCATATCACACCTCATTTTCCCTCTCCCGGCCTTCAGCAACTCCCATGGCCACTGTGTCCACATCTATGATATAATTTTATTGCAAAGCCTTGAGTCTATAGACCAGTGTTGGAAGCAATATTTTAAAAATACTGAATCTTCTCATCCATGAAAATATTTTTGTATTATTTAGGTAGCATTTAATGCCTCATAATAAAGTGTTATAATTTCACCCAAAGACATCTTGTACATTTGATATATTCCTAAGATTTTGATATTTTCATTCCATTGTAAATAACCCACATTTAAAAATATTAAGTTTTCTATCTATTTGGTGCTTGTTTATAGAGATACAATTTAGTTTTAATGTTGATTTTGATCCAACAGACTTGCTACACACTTTTATTAATTTGAATACCTTGCCGGAAGGTGGTTTCAGATTTTCTTTCTACACAGTTCTACCACCTGAGAATTACAGTTTTTCCCACTTCTTTTCAGGTTGTATAGTTTTTTTTTTTTTAATTTCTTTTTTTTTTTTTTTGCCTCTTCCACTGCCTAGAACCTTCAGAACAATGTTGAATAGAATTGACAATAGGAGACATTTTTGTCTCCCAAGTTTACAGGAAAGTTTTCATCCTATTGCTGTCAAGTGTAATGTTTACTCAGGTTTTCTAAACATCCATTATCAGTTAAGATAATACATACTCTTCAATTTTAGTGTTATGAATAAGGTTGCATTTTAGGATTGTCATAAAAATTTAAATACTTTGGGCAATAAACACTCTAGAAGTTTTCTATTATCAGGATTATTTTCTGAAATCATTTCTTGAATATTTGGTAGATTTCACCAGTGAAACACCTAGGATTGAAATTTTCTTTGCAGGAAATCAATAATTGGTCCAATGTCTTTAATACCAGTAGAAAATATTCAGGTTTTTAGTTTCTTCTTGAGTCAATTTTGCTAATATAGTTCTCAGGGAAGTTGTGTATATTATTAATTTTCAACTTATAGACAGTTGTTCATAGCAATCTCTTACAACTTTTTAGTCACCTAATGCATATATTCGGTGATAATATTGCTTTTGTTGTATTGAAAGGCTTCATGGGTGATTTATCAATTTTATTAGTCTTTATAAGGAACCCACTTGATTTTTGCTCATATTTTTTATATTTAATTTCTGCTCTTTATTATATTTTTCTATTTTCTTTGGATTTATTTTACTCTTTTCTTGGATGTATAGCCCATGAAATTTTAGCTTTTCTTTTCTTCTAATATATACATTTAGAAATATGATGCTAGTTCTGAAGACTAGTTTATCTTCACTCTAAGAGATTTAATAGACAGTTAAACTTTTCCAATTTTCATTTTAATTTCTTCTTTGCTTTGAGATATGGTTTATTTATAAGTACATTTCCTAGTTTCCCAATATATGGACTTTTCTAGTTATCTTTTTTGTTGTTGATTTCTACCTTCATTATTCTGAGTTCAGAAAATCTTTGCATCATTTAATTCTTTGAAATTTGTTGAGACTTGTTTTATATCCTGACACATGATAATTTTTTTAAGCATTGTGTAATTTTAAAAAATGTGTCCTTCAGTTATTGGACATCATGTTTTAATATATCTTCAAAAGGGTCAATTTTATTCACTGTGTTGTTCAAATCTTCTCTATTCTTACTGATTTTTATCCTGCTGATACTTTATCAATTTTTGAAATTCATGTATGATTATTGTTGTCTATTTTTCCTTATAGTTTTTGGCAAGATTTTCTCTACATATTTTGAGGTCAGATTTAGAATTGTTAGATATCCATAGAAAATTCCTTATACTCTGCTCTGCCTTCACATTCCAACCTTGTTAAGTATCATGAAACTGAACATTTTTATCAGTTACAAAAAAATTCCCTTGCATCCAAATACCCCACTTCTTTTTTTCCCATTCCCTTAATTTTTTTTCTAATTAGAGAACTTGTGGATTTACAGAAAAATCATGCATGTAATACAGGGTTCTTTTATGCCACTCTATTATTAACACTTTCTGTTAGTGTGGACCATTGGTTACAATTTATAAAAGCACATTTTTATAAATTTTACTATTAACTCTAGTCACTGGTTTATCTACGGGTTCACTGTTTGTGTTGCACAATCCCATGGATTAAAAAAAAAATTTATTCTAGTAATATATATACAACCATTTTAACCATATTCAGATATGTAATTCAGTGCTGTTAATTACATTCACAATGATGTGCTACCATCACTACTATCCATTATCAAAACTTTTCCATCTCTAGTAATTACTCTGATCTTAAAGTGTATTTTGATGAATATTAATGTTGTTACATTTGCTTTTTTCAGTTATTATTTTCATACTCTATTTTTTATACCATTTTATTTTCAACTTTTCTATATTCTTGTGTTTTATGTCTCCTGGAAGTGGCATATTAGACATTAGACATAAATAAAGTTGATCTTTCTTTAATTCAGCATGACAGACTATCTTTTAACTGGAACATTTATTCCATTTAATTCTAATTGAGTTATTAATATATTTGGTTTTAAAATTACTATGTCCTTTCTATTTCTACTGCTTCTCTCTGTTACTTCTCTCCTTTCTTGCCCTCTGTGGCAGTTAGGCATTGTTTATGAATTCCAAAAATAGTTATTGGATTATGCTTGTAAACTGGTCTATCAGAGGTATTGTTTTTAATTGGTTAAATTATGATTAGGATTTTGATCGGGCCACATCAGTAGGGTGTTGAGTCCCTTCCCCTTAGTGGGTGGAGACTCACAGAAAGACATGGCAAAGGACAGAGTTGAGAGTTTTGAGCTGGAGCCTGGGAAGTGAACACACAGGAGAAGAACACAGAGAAATACAAACTACTCCTTAGACATGGCCCTGGGAAGAGACCAGAACTATTAGCCTGAGAGTCTACAGGTGGTCTTGTGGAGCGAGCACAGCAGCTGAGCCCAGAGAGAAATGGAGCCCCGTGAAGAGGGGAACCCAAGAAGCCTGAACTCTTGGCAAATGTCGGCAGCCATCCTGCCCCAACACGTGGAAATAGACTTTGGTGAGGGAAGTAACTTATGCTTTATGACCTGGTAACTGTAAGCTTCTACCCCAAATAAATACTCTTTATGAAAACCAACAGATTTGGGGTATTTTGTATCAGCACCCTTTTGGCTGACTAAATCACCCTCTTTGAGGTTGCTTATGTTTTATTACTTCATTTTTTCCCTATCTTAGGAAAGACCAGTTTTCTATTCTCTTAGGGATTATACATTATTATGTATTACTGATTTATCAAAGTTCAATATTATTTATTACTTTTACTGTATACTTCTACAATGCAAGGAATGTAGAACACTTTAATGCCTTTGATTCCCCTTCCTGATTTATTTGCTTTTTTGTTGTATTTTAAAAATCTCTGTATTTTAAACATGAAAAATAATATTGCTTTAGATAATCAGTGCTTATTTAACTTTGCCCATATAGTTCCATTTTTGTGACTCTTTATTTCTTCCTGCATCATCATTGTTCCCCATGGAGTCATTATCTTTATTCCTAAAGATCGTCCTTTAGTGAGGTTAGAATTTTATTTGGTAGGGTTGACTTGTGGCAAATTATCATGACTTTATTTTAATCTAACCTTCATTCTTGAATAATATTTTTCTTGGGTATAGAATTCTAAGATGGAAGTGATTTTTTAGCCCAATATAGATAAATTTCTACTCTTCTTTTGTGGGTGATCTGGATCTATTTTTCCTTTCTGCCCTCCCTCGTCCCCAAATTCTCTTTTGGTAGTTAACAGATTGGACACTGTGTAGTAGTTAACAGTGTTGTATCTCTAGTAGTCAACACAGTAGTTAAGGTCTCAGTGAATCTTCTTAATGAATATTAAGTAAGGCTTATGGTCTAATATTAATGCTATGAGGGACTGTTTCATGCAAACTCCTTATTTTATAAATAATAAAACATTGATAAGTGAGGTGTGAGATCCTTCACAGCTTACTGTTATCAATTATCCTTTTAAAGCCTTATGAAATATGAGATAGGCGATTGACTTGTCCTCAGACTGGTCCCCATAACATGTTCTCAGTACAGTGTTAGTGGCCTCTTAGGAAATTATGCTTGGAAGCTTGATGGCAAGAAAGAGATGTAATACTAAAGACATTTTTGTCAACTATATAAAATAATTGTTCTGAGATGTCAGGTATGTGACTGCATTTATAAGAACTGTCATAACGTTACCCTCAACAGGCATGCAACCATCGCCACCATCTCAGAGTATCATAACCTGGGATAAACCTGGTGATAAACCTGGGAATGACTTGGATAGATGTGCTCACATATCCTTGTTATTAGTTAAGGTGTGGCCATACTAAATGAGGGTGGGACTTAATCCAGTATGATCGACTGAGCAGAAGTAGAAGCCAGAGGAGGAGGAAGAAAGAGACAGATTGTCTTGTAATGGAGGCAGACATTAAGCTACCAAGAGAACATTATAGAATTTAGAGAAAATATGGCTTGACAGCAAATGCCTATTGTTTAAGCCAACCCATTCTGTGGTATTTGTCATAGCAGCCCTGGCAAACTAAGACAAAACCTGTGTTTTCTAACTGTCCCTTTCTGTGTGCTACCACTTTACCATGTGGTCATAGATTAGATTCTTTCTTAGGTTCACCCGTAGATTGTGGCCTTAGCAAAAACACACAGTACTACCTGGTTAAAAATTTTAAAACTTTCAGCTTTTCTGACTCTGATATAGCTTTTCTCTTTTGATGTATTATTGGTGTTTATATTTTTATTGTCATGTTTACATTCTTATTACTAGTAAAATGTGATGGGAAAAATGAAAAACAATTACCCATGATTCTTTCTGTCCTAATATAGCAGGTGCTTTTCATTTTTGCTTATTACTTTCCTATTGTTATTTGTACACAGCTATTTTATACAGTTTATGTCAAGTATAAATCACAATCTGAGCTTTTTTTTCCATTTGAAATTGTATCACAAAGAGCTTGACTCCTCTTAGTCTTCACAATGACCATTTCTCAAAACTGTGTAATATCCAGTTATGTTAATGTACCATAATTTAGTAAGCCTTTCCCTGTTGTTGAACATCAATTCTATTATAGATAATGCTGCACAGAATAGTCTCTGTGCACATGTCTTTTTGCTTTGTTCAATTACTCCCTTAGGAGGAATTTCCTATGGTGGAATTATTGTATCAAGGACATGAAAATATTTGATTTTTGCTACATATTGCTGTATTTCTTTGAGAAGAATTGTATTAATCTATAGTGATATGAGCAGAATATGAATGTATCAGTTTAATGATGACTTCACATTGTATGCTGTCACCTTTGGTAATAATTTATTGGTCATTATTGAAATGTTTTAAACTGCTGTCACCATTTTATTTAAAAATTGCCTTTAATAATAGTATCTCTATAGGTGTGTCAGTATTAGTATATTTTTGGTGGTAATTCTAATTTATCTTTGCATGAACATTAGTCTTTCTTACAAAGTTGAAGAAATATTTGAGATGAGTTTATGACTGGCACTTATGACAAGGAAGAGTTACTGTTTTAGGATGTTGGATGGGAAGGCATTTGGGACAGGGTGCACCTGGGGCAGTCTTCTAGAGAATGTGTGAGTAATCATTTTGTCATAATGAGTCATATCGGTGGGGGGAGACCAATATAATGAGTGGGAAGGAGTTCAACTCCCATGCTGGGGAGGCTTGATATGGTCTCAGACAGAGGGGAGTGTGTCTCTTGAGAACAAGGGTGGTTCCTAATAGAGGAGGACAGACTAGAATATCAAGCCCTCAGTGTTGTTGCAAGTATCTATGAATCTTGCCCTTCAAGGAGTGAAGCCTGGTGGTCACCGTGGTCCCTGAGGGAAGGGGGAGGGAGGAATAGAGTAGATGGAAGAGGGGGTATTAAGGGGGAAATGGAAGTGTTCTGCATGATCTTCCCATGATGGATACAGGCCATGTTAAATTTCATCAAAAATTTATGAAAGTGTATGGTCTAAAGTGTAAACCATAATGTGAACCATTTGACCATGGTTAGTAGCTGTTTCAATATTTGTACATCAGTTGTAACAAATGTATGATCCACATGTAAAAAGGTTATTAATAGGGAAGGGGGGAAAGGGGGAGGATGTTGGGTATATGGGAGTGCCCTATATTCTGTATATGACTGTACTGTGACCTAAAACTTCTTTGAAGACTAAATGAAAAAAGTCAGATACTGGGGAAGAAATAGAAGAAAATATCACTGTACATACAGGACAACTGATATTACAATGATGAAAGGCAAAATCTCAAATTTAAAAAAATACATATTTTTCATTTTTTTACTACCTCCATTTTTTTTCTTTAATTTTTCTAAATTATGTATTTTATTTCATATGTTTAAAACTATAATTATTATTTCATTTTCCTATTAATTGAATTTGACAATATTTTTGGCTTCATTTTTGAAGAAGTTTTGGATCACAGAAGGGTTGCAGTTATGGCAGGGAAATACCATTGGTGTGGGGTGTCAGTGATGGGGAAATACATGGGAGGAAGTTACCTGGGCATACATATAAGGTATATAAATATGTTCAAATGTTCATGGGGCATTGCCATAGTGGGTAGAGATTCACACAATGACTAAAAGAATATTAAATTCTCATCCTGGGGAGCTCTGCCACATTCTGTAATGGAGCAACAACAATCTCCCAAGTACAGGGTCAGTGACTAGTGAAGAAGGATGGTCCATTGATGGGCCCTTTATATTGATGATGATCCTTATGAGCCTTTTGCTCTTGAATTTGCAACTTAGCCTAGTACTGTAGGATGCCTGTAGCAGTTTGATATAATTGATGAATTCCGAAAAGAAATATTGGATTATATTTGTAATCTGATCTGTACCTGGGCATGATTGAGTTATGATTAGGGCATTGACTCCCCACCCCTTGGTGGGTGGGGACTCACAGAGAAAAGGCATGGCAAAGAACAGACCTGAGGACTTTTAGTTGGAGTTTTGATTTTGGAGTTTGATGCTGAAGACTTAAACTAGAGCCCTGGGAAGTCAGCACACCGAGGAAAGAGAAGCCAGCCCCAGGAAGGAAGGAATCTTGAAGCCAGAGTAAAAAGCAAACCCCAGGAACGTAGGAACCCAGGAAGCCTGAACCCTCACAGATGTCGGCAGCCATCTTGCTCCAAATAGACTGGTGAGGGAAGTAACTTATGCTTTATGGCGTGGTATCTGTAAGCTCCTACCCCAAATAAATACTCTTTATAAAAACCAACCAATTTCTGGTATTTTGCATCAGTACCCCTTTGGCTGACTAATACAGTGCCTAAGAGTTACCTCCTGAGAGCTTCCATGTTGCACAAATGTGACCTCTCTTTAAGCCAAAATCAGCATATAAATGCATTACCTTCCCCCGGCATGAGACATGACTCCCAGAAATGAGCCTCCCTTGCTCTGAGGGATTGCTACCAAGCACCGGCTGGTGATGCAACTGGAAAAGGATCTTGAATATAAAGGCGAAAAGGTAAAGACAAATGGGTTTATATGACTAAGATACTTAAAAGTGAGTCAGGAGATCATAAGGGAGATAACACTTATGCATGTCTTAGCAGGATCCCATAGACAGCCAAAGTAGATGCTACCTTAAATAGTGGGACTCCTGAGGGCTCTTAAGACACCCAGGTCCTATTATGGTCCTGGCAGATAACTCTGGATTTTGGTGCCTTGCCAGTGGGCCTTACTTTGGAGTTTGTGCATCCAAGTGTGACAGAGTTGGATTCAGATGTGACATCTCTACACATGCCTCTTCTGTCCCTTTTATTTGAACTTATAGTTGGTGCTAGAATTGATAGGTGTACATTCAAGAGATGTGAATCTCTGGGCTGTCCATGTGCCAGCTGGGCCCTGAGCCTTACCTACTCTACAGTTCATTGGACTCACCCAGGACAACTAACAAGGAGGTGAGGATGGACAACCACCACACCAAGGAACCAAGAGAGTCTACAACTGCATGCAAGAAAATCTCATCCATCAGCCATGTGGGATGGATGATCCCTCTCAATTAGAGGTGGAGTGGGCATTACCATCCCAGAATCCTCAGGATTAGGGAATAAAATATGGACTAGAGTGAACTTACTGGTATTCTACTATAGACTTATTATGATTCTAGGAATGGAAGAAATTGTAGCATTAATGTAGAGACAGTGGCCACTGAAGATGCTGAAGTCAGGGAGAGGGAAAAGGAATTTTAATATGGGGGCATTTTTAGAACTTGGAATTGACCTAATGACATTGCAACGACATATACAGGCCATTATATATCCTGCCATAACTTACAGAACTGAGTGAGAGAGAATGTAAGCTAATATATGAACTATAATCCATTGTTTAGTGGCAGTGCTCCAAAATGTGTTCATCAATTGCAATGAATGCACCACAGTAATGAAAGAAGTTATTAATGTGGGGAAAAGTGGGAGGTGTGGGGAGTGGGGCATATGGAAATCCCTTATACTTTTTTATGTAACATTTTATGTAATCTAAGCATTTTTTAAAAAGTATATAGTTCTTAAAAATTGTTTGAAAATATCTATTTATGAAAGAAACATTTATCTTGGCAACTCCATTAAAATAATTGATTAGATTAGCAGACCTTTTCATCAGTATTGCAGCTTTAGGCCAATCTCTGTTTAATAAGGTAATTACAAATTCAGAAGTTTGAATTCAGCATAACTAAGTGTACCGGGCGAGGGCAGCAGTAGACCTTCAAATCTTAATCACAGATTTTGCTTTTCACTGTTCTAAAGACATGGCTTTGTGAATACAGATTGAACAGACTGGCTCAGCCAAGCCAGGATAGATATAGTATTTAAAGTTCAGTCAAATACCAAAAGGCCTAGAGGGTTTTTGTTTTTTTTCGCACTAAAATAGCAAATCCAATTACTTCAAAAATCAGAAGAGAGTAGAGTACCTCACCATCTTTCCCATAGGATTCCTTGATACTTTCATAGATAGCATTGCTTTTCTATGAGAGGCAATTAGATGAATCTACACTCAAATTTTAACTAACATTGAGTTGATAAACCCTAGTTGTTCAAAGTTAATGTATTTCCACTGGTTTGGGTAATTTCTAAATGCATTCCCAAATAAACACTCATAAACATCTGCCTAGCCCACACTTTTCTAACTAGTGTATGGACTTCATGATAAATAGCATCAGGATTTATTTCCTTCTCCAAGCTTAAGTTGTTCGTTGCCTTAAGGGATGATTTTGTCTGGACTAAGTAGTATTAAATTTTTGTCCAGATGTTGACCAGAGATTGGAAAATGCAATGACCTTGTGGCATATAAGCAGGAACATTCAACTATTTTCTTTTTCTTTTTCACCAAGGCCTACTATGAAAATTTATATGGGGGAGAATAAATACCTCAAATTGATGAACCTATTTTAGCAGAGAAATCTGCTCTTTATATGAACATTAATCTGTAAGGAATCAAAAACTTATTAAAATATATTATTGGGGAGATAGACTATCTGCTACATCCCAAGTAATAAATATATTATTAGCATATTTTAGACCAGCAGCAAGCATAGAATTTAAAAGAGTAACATCCACTTAAAATGGAAATGAGTTTTTTTCTTTAGTTCAATTTTATACAGAAATCCACACAGGTATACATAGTGCTATATAATATTACAAATTGAAAACTGTGCTTTGGAGACAAATACATTTATTCAATTGTGTTCATTTGTAACAAAATATAAGTCATTGCTTATATACTTGTACAATAATGCGTTAATTTGGTCAGACACTAGAGAAAACTTTAAAATTTCATTGTGTCTATCCATTAATTTAGAGTAAAAAATTCTAGTTGTTTTTATGTTTTTTTGTCTTCCCAGGTCACTATAAAATGTCCACAGTTTTTTTTTCATGGAGGCACTGAATAGAATGCCTTGGTCGAACCCACTGAGACAAACACATACACAAAACACACATAAATATATTTGTGCATATACATAATTTTAAATACCAAAAAAGAATGGCAATTGTTTTATGATATAAAATTTAGTCTTTTAATAAGAAAGGTATACTTTTTTTATTCTTCCTAGATATATTCCTATAGATAAGAAACAAACTTTCATTTAGAAATTTAAGCTAGGATTCATAGAAAGCATAGTGAGTTATTGGTTTGAATTATTTAAGGGATTTCATCTTTGCTATGTGGATTTGCCTTCCATTTAAACTATATATCTATGTTCATGGTCTTGCTGAACATTTAGTAGTCAGGTATCCCTTTACTCTGGCCTGTGGATAATTTCTGAAGTTTGGAGAAGCACTTTGGGCACAATAGTATACACAGTGAATCTTAGTTTTCCAGGTTGCTGTGATATATACCACCAATGGGTTGGCTTAAAAAGCAGGAATTTACAGGAGGTTCCCATATCCCCCACTCCCTCACCCCCATCTTTCCCACATGAACAACTTCTTTCATTAGTGTGACACATTCATTGTATTTGGTGAATATGTTTTGGAGCAACTGCTACACACCATGGATTAAAGTTTACATTGTAGTTTATACTCTCTCCCAGTCCATTCAGTGGGTTACGGCAGGATATATAATATCTTGCATCTGTCCTTGCAATTATCATTCAGGACAACTCCAAGTCCTGATAGTTACCCACATATCACACCTTCTTTTCCCTCTCGCTGCCCTCAGCAACTCTGGTGGCCACTGTGTCCACATCAATGATATAATTTCTTTCATTTTTAATGTAACATTTTGTGTGATCTATGTATCTTTTAAAAACAAATAAAAATATATTTAAAACAACAACAATAACAACAACAAAAAACCCAGGAATTTATTGCTTCAGGGTTTCGGAGGCTGGAAGACTTGCTTCCTTGTGGGATCGGTAGTGTTTTGGCTGGCCGGCAGGCAATGCTTAGATTCCTTGGCTTTTCATCACACAGCGATGTCTTTTCCTTTCTCTTCTAGGTTCTGATGATTTCTAGAGTCTGGCTGCACCTGTGGCTTCTTCTCTCCATGTCCAATTTCCTTTGCTTATAAGGACTTCAGTCATTGTATCAAGTTCATTCAGTTTGGGCACAGCTTAGCTAATAATAACATCTTCAGAGGTCCTATTTACAAATAGGTTCACACCACAGGATCAGGGGTTGGGATCTTCACATGCCTTTTGAGGGGGACATGATTCAATCCCCAACATAGTGAAATGACCAGTGTTCCAGTTATGTGTCTGTTTTTAATATTTTCTTTTTCTTCTCCTTCTGTTTTTGTTTTGTTTCTATTTTTTTTGTAATCATTTAACTGTAAAGGGGTGATTTAGACAACTGCATTTCAAATCTTTGTTTCTCTACTAAGTTATTTAACATCTCTATGCTTCAGTAGGGATAATAGTACCTACTTTATACAGTTATTGAAAGAATTAAGTAACTTAATGAAAGTGGTATTTTTAGAGGAACACCAAACATATAGTGAGCTTTCCATGAGTGTTACCTATTATCATCATAATTAATACTCATAAAACACTTAATTGCACACTCATTTGCAAAATGATAGATGCATTAAAAACTTTTCTTTCCATCAAAATCAAAATATCTGGCTTACTTGATAATCTTCTCTTCCTCTTTCCCATAAATCTTGAATTGTGTTAGGAGTTGCAAATGTCTTATATAAAAAATTTCATTTTGGAGTTGAATGAGAATATACCATTCAATATGGAGCAACGAATTGAAGTCAGAGCAAGAGAAGAAATAAATCTTTAAAATGTTTTGAGAGTTACCCACAAGGATCAAAAGAATGAAAGGGTTTCCATATCAGCCTAAGAAAATTAACTAGGTCTGAAATATGTTTAAATGAACCCTCAGAGAATTGATGATTTAAAGTAGCTTATTGTGGGTTCTAAACTCTCTTCACTAAGGTTGGGTTCTAACCCATCTTTGGACTTTAGATGGAAACTGTCATTTTTCTTCATAGGAGGGAGTTGCCAGAATACTGACTTTGGTACTCATTGTGTGGCTTTGAGCAAATAACTTAACTTTACTGTGTCTTGGTTTTTCAAAATATGAAATATCAATCAATGGTGAATGCCTAATAAATTTTTTAAAACATTTGAATAAGTGCTAATTCTAGGAATGTATTATATACATATACATACATATATAATTTTTTGGCTTATCTTCCAAATCTAACATATCAATAGATATGTTTTGGTCTGTATTATGAAGTCCTTTAGATTGCTGCCTAGAAGGGCCATGCCCTACAGCATATATGACAAAAAAGTTTCATTCAAAGTCTCAATATTGTGATACAGTATTGGTAGCAGCTTCCTAGAGCATGGTGCTGATAAAGATTCTGAAGATGTGTTCAAACTCAATAGGAAAATGGGCCATTATTAATTATTAATATCATCTAGCAGATTGGAAAATGAGAATTAATATTGGAAATCATATACATTGGTGATCCTTATTATAACTATGAATTGATGCTATAACCATAATATGGCCACTCATCCTTCACATATCCCAAAGTAATTAGAGTTAACATTATTTTGCTTTTTCACATAAAATGTAAAAACCTTGAGATGAACCATTTTATGCTCTGTCATATGTATTACACCTGTATACATTAACTCCAAAATATTACAATTTTTGTTTTAAACAATCATGTATTTTAAATAAATAAGGAGAAAAATAGTCTTTATATTGACCCATATCTTTACCATTTTCTCTCTAATTCCTTCCTGAAGAGTGAGTTTTTATCTGGTATTATTTCTCTAAAGCCTGAAGAACTTCCTTCAGCACTGTAATATCTGCTCATGGTAAATTCTGTTAGTTTTAATTTGTTTGAATATATCTATATTTTACCTTCATTCTTGAAGGCTGTCTCACAGGATATAAAATTATTTTTCTCTGGCCTTAATTATTTCCAGTAAGCAATCAGAAGTCAACTGTATTGTTATTCCTCAATATGTAATATCTTCTTTGAAGATTTTTCTATTTATCTTTGGTTTTTAGCATTTTGTATTTATGTGCCTTGGTGTGGTTTTCTTAATTTTTATACTACTTATGGTATAATGATCATGTGAAATCTATAAGTAAATCTTTCACCAAGTTTGGAAACATTTTGGCAATTGCTTTTCTAAATATTTTCCCCATTCTCTCTATCTTCTGTTTTTAGGGCTACATTTGCATATATATATATATTAAATATTTGATATGGTCTCACAGATTGCTGAGGATTCTTTTTTTTTCTAATTGGATAATTTCTATTGATCTATCTTCAAATTGACTCTATTTTCTGTCATTTCACTCTTCTGTTAAGACCTCTAAGTTTAATTTTTTTATTTCACTGGTGAATTCCATGAAAGATGTCTCCAATTGGTCTCTCTAGCCACTTCTTTCTGTTGTTCTTATGCTATAACCTCATGACATTGCAGAGACTTTTCTTAGAAACTTGTTGCCACATCCTGGAAGTCACTTTCACTTTCTCACTGGATCCCCAAGTATGACTCCAACACTCTTCCTGTTCTACTCATTTTTGCTCCAATTTCCCACATCACTGCAGCAGATTTTCTACTTCTCTGTGTTCTAGTTTGTAACCTCCTCTAGTCCAAGATACTTGTTCACCCTCCTTCTTTCATGGCAGCCCTTATGGAGGCAGGAAAGCAAGAAAGGAAACAGGTTTGCACACAAGAGGGGAGGATCTAAAAGTATGACCTCTATTAAAGAAATGTTTTAGTAGTTAGCTTTATTCAGTGGTTAGATAATGATAAGATTAGAGATTGCCAATGTAAAAAGCCTATAGGGGCCAGCAAGTAACATAAATGAGTTAATCAAGCCAGATATAAAATTAAAAAATGATGGAGCAGGAAGTCGATGTGGCTCAAGCAATTGAGCTCCCACCTACCATGGGGGAGGTCCCTGGTTCAGTTCCCAGTGCCTCCTATAGAGGGCAAGCTGATTTGATGGGCTGACGCAACAAGAGACTCAAGAATCAAAACACAATGAGAGACACAACAAAGCAGGGAACAGAAGTGGCTCAAGTGATTAGGCACCTCCTTCTCATATCAGAGGTCCTGGTTTTGGTTCTGGGGTCTCCTAAAGAAATAAGGATGATGAACAGACACAGCAAGTGCAAATACAATGAGTGGGTGGGGAAAAGTAAATAAAATAAATCTAAAAAAAATGATGGAGACTCTGGCAACCTGGAGAGTACATTCTCTGTGTAATGGTATTTAAAATTTACTTCAAAAAACCCCAAAGCAACTGAAGCCCCCTCTCAATTAGAGAGGGAGTGGTCATCACCATCCCAGAATCCTCAGAATTGGAGAATGAACTATGGAATAAAGTGGTATTGTACTGTAGACTTACTGTGATTCTAGCAATGGAAGAAATTATATCCTTGATGTGGAAGCTATGGCCACTGGAGGTTATGAGGTCAGGGAAAGGGAAAACAGGTATAGTATTGGGACATTTTTGGGATTTGGGATTTGTCCTGAATGACACTTCAGTGACAGAAACAGGCCACTATATATCTTGCCATATCTACAGAATTGTGTGGGAGAGAGTGTAAACTACAATGTAAACTATAATCTGTGCTTAGTGGTAAAGCTTCAAAATTGTGTATCAATAGCAATGAATGAACCACACTAACGAAGGATGTTGATAATATGGGTAAATGTGGGTGCTGTGGGGAGTGGGGTGTATGGGAGTCTCCTATATTTTTTATTTAACATTTATGTAATCTAAACATCTTAAAAAAAAAGTCTAAGGGCAAGGAAAAACAAATTTCCCTTTGACCCTAGAATAAAAAAATAAAATAAAAATAAAAAATAAAAAAACCCACAAAACCAAAAACCCAAAGCAAGTGAAAACAAAAAAACACTACCAGTCATGGAAGCTTTGAGTCAGTCTGGAGGCTGTTTATTGCCCCTGAATTCAGTTGCATTTTCTAAAGTTTTGTCATTTTTCAATTGTCCAGTTTTATATATTTAAATATGTAAATATGCCAATCACCAAGAGGAGAGAAAAAGTCACTGGGTCTATGTCAGACAAATAGTGAAGCAAATAAGACAAGCAAACAAGACAAGAAAAGTTAATGAGCGGAGATCATCCTGTTAAATGAATTGGCGAAGGCCCAGAGGTACCTTGTCCTAGTGTGTAAAGTAAAAGCCCGCTTATCTCTACCTGATTAAAGTCCAAGCTAATTTATCTGTACATCTTGAAATCCCCCATATACAGGGAAGACAAGCTATCTGTGACACAACTTATTTGACTCTCTGACGGTGTACAAATGCTAGGACATTCTGACATTCTTTGAACTGTGGTCTTGATTCCCCTGAATCCAGAGCTCTAGTCAGGTGTAAATAAACTCTGTCACTTAGCTTCTTATCCCTTTATAAGCCTTGGTTTTCATATTGTTTTTGCTTAGCCAAATATGTTTTCCTTTTTGTAACCTCAGTGCATTTACTATATAAGCTGCCTCTTTCTCAGAGAAAAATGGAGCTCTTTTATCCAGACATAGGGTGTTCCCCAATTTATGAATTGTCTCCTTTTGATAAATAAGCAGTATCTCCTTTCTAAATTTTTGTAATTTGTCTTTTATTAGACTGGTAATGAGGATGGGATCCAAAGTTAGTTTGCTGCTGTTGAACTCAGTAATGGCAGATTGACTAGGTTAAGACCCCACAAGAGCCCTTTGTGCTGCTGCTCAATTCTCTGGCACTCAGAGTTTACTGGTCAGCACCTCTTGAATCTCGAGCTCCATAATTGTGCTGAGCTCTCTAAGACCTTTATCCGTTTCCCTTGTACTAGGTCAGAACTTTGGAGGTTTGACATTATGGGTTCTACGTTCCTTAAGGAGGGTGAACACCCCCTTCATTATCCCAGCATATATGTAATTGAGGGCAACTTGAAGCTGTAGGAACCCTTTCCGCAGACTAGGTCCTGCATCTTAGCAGAGACTTGGAAAAGAAGGGATCCAACCCAGAAACAGTGAAATGCATTCTTTAATTGATATGCCGAATCAGCCAAAAAAGTATCTGATTCCAAAATTGTTTCTTTAAAAGACTCTTTATAGAGAACTTAGGAAAAATTTAAATCTAACCTTGTTAACCCTCTAACTAAAGAGACTAGACTAGGTGATGTCACCCTTTCTGCTTCCCTTTGTGATCATTCTTTGCCTAACTACTAAAATTTGGCAAATGCCCTGGGAGACCAGACTTTCTGAGACTCTTGGAATGGTACCCTTGCTTACTTTTAGCCCCTGGTTGATAGCAGAGGTTGGAGTTATTGCTAAGGAATTTCCCAATCCTAAAATGGATAAAGTAAGTTATGTGTAATTTAGAATTTTAATCAGAGCTTATGATACAGGATTCCCTAAGCTTTTCCAATTTACTTCTTTGGCTTTGAGTCTGGATGAGAAAAGAATGTGGATTGAGGCAGTTAAATGGAAAGGCTGAAGATTATATAAGGGATCCTACAAATGTGGCAGGTAAGGGCACTCCCAAAAAGTACTGCCAAATTGCTGAGGATTCATTAAATGACATGTGAAAGGTTTTCCTAAAAAAAAAAAATTGATTGGTTAAGAATCCAGTCTTGTAAACAAAAACAGAATGAATCTGTCTGGAATTATAAGGAGCGATTGTCTCAGACTTTTGGTATTTATTCAGGCCTTTCATCTTTGGTGATGAGTTTGAGGGGACGCTGTCTTCAGTATTTGTGAATGAACGTAAACCAATTTTGGGTGAGTTGGTTAGAGAACATAAACCTGATTGGGAAACAGCTTTTAGATAATCTCGTTAAATTAGCAGAACGTTTAGAAAGAACTATGGATCAGAATAAAAGTTAAATGCCAGATTAAATAATGGCTTTATGATTATAGAAACTCCAAAAGGGAGTCCCTGGTTGTCACTTTAACAACAATCAATATAAAAATAGAGGTACCTCCAAGGGAAGAAATGTAAAGAACAAGAGCTGTCTGTATTACAAGCAGCATGGACATTGGAAACTAGATTATGTGTTTTTAAAGGGAAAAAGCAAGCACTGGACTCACACACACAAAAAAAAACAAATTTAAAGTGGGTTATGTGCTTTCTTATAAAAAATTAAAGGTTCTTTTAGACTAAAGATAGCTTGTAGTTACAGTGGCACGTTGGGGAAATTTTATTTTACACAAGGTTATACAGTTGAGCATTGATGACAAAAAAGATTCCCAAACTACAAAGGAGTGGGGTGCATAAACGTAAAGTGGGGCAAGGATAGAATGCCAGCTCTTTCACATAAACTAGGTGGCTTTATATCTCTGTGTTTTGTCTTTCTTTGTTGCTGGTCTGCTTTTTCTGACTCATGGTTGAAAATTTTAAGCTGTAAGTCCTCTCATTGGATACTAATTTTTTTTTAAAGATTTAATTAACTAATTTATTTCCCCTTCCCCCCCAACCCCCGCCCTGGTTGTCTGTTCTCTGTATCTATTTGCTGTGTCTTCTTTGTCGGCTTCTGTTGTTGTCAGTGGCACGGGAATCTGTGTTTCTTTTTGTTGCGTCATCTTGCTGTGTCAGCTCTCCGTGTGTGTGGTGCCATTCCTGGGCAGGCTACACTTTCTTTCGCGCTGGGCGACTCTCCTTATGGGGCGCACTCCTTGCGCGTGGGGCTCCCCTACACGGGGCTACCCCTGTGTCGCAGGGTACTCCTTGCGCGCATCAGCACTGCGCATGGGCCAGCTCTACATGGGTCAAGGAGGCCTGGGATTTGAATCGTGGACCTCCCATGTGGTATACTGATGCCCTAACCACTGGGCCAAGTCCGCTTCCCTGTATACTAATTTAATATTAATTTAAAAGGAAAACAGCTATATATTCTGAGTTAGTGTTAAGAACAAATAAAGCATGCATTTTTGGAACTATTCTTTCTTGAGATATACAGGTTTACTGATCAAATAAGCTAGTATTACATCTACTAGAAGTTTAAAATAAAATTTTAGAAAAGTTTATATTTAACCAAATTGAATCATTATTCTGACAAGTTTATTTTGACAGTAATTGTGTTTTGTAAGATGTCAGCATGAAGACAGTTTCTAAAATAATTTTGGTAACAAGTTTGTGAGGTGTATAAGATGTGTTCTTATTAAGGGAAAAAGTTATGAGTTTGTCCTAAAGTAAAATGACTGGTTGTTACAGAATAAGAATGAGAAAAATGTAAGACAAAACCTGAATGGATATAGAAAGTTGTAGAAGGTTCACAGAAAAGAAATCTTATTTCTTCTGGTCAATGTTGGATAAGGTTTGATGGGTCTATCTATAAGAATTTTAAAAGCCTTAGTAGCAAATAGTGTACTGATGCAAAACTAGAATTTGGTCTCCTCTATTAAAAAGACAGTTTTATTGCATTACTACTCTGATTTTAGTAAAAGGTTGTAAGGTTTTTTTGTTTTGTTTTTTGTTTTTTTGGGAGGTACTGGGCCTTGAACCCAGGACCTGATAAATGGGAAGCAGGCGCTACTGAGCTACATCTATTCCCCAATGAGAGTTGTTTTTTTTATTTGTTTGTTTGTTTGTTTTGTTTTTAGGAAGTACCAGGGATCAAACCTGGGACCTCATACTTGGGAAGCAGGTATTCAACCACTTGAGCTACATCTGCTTGCCTAAAGGTTTTTTTTTTTTTTTTTTTAATGAATATTCAGTATAAAAGAGAGTTTCTATTTTAGCAAAGTAACTTCTTGTACTTTATGTTGACTTTATCATGTCCTTGATTGTTTAAAAAACAAAACAGATTTTTTTCTTATCATCATGTTATTTCCTATATATGTATTTTTTAATCTTAAATTGTCACTTTAGTTTAAAAAAATCATAGGCAAGTATTGTTTCACAGTGGCCTGTGATTATATTTAGCCAAGTTTTCAAACCTCCTGACATTTTTAGTATGTTTATTTAATATATTATGAATTGCATTGAAAGTATCAAATTAAAAGAAATTTTCTAAACTTTTGGATTTGTAGTGCTATATATTTCAGAAATTATATGAACATCCTAGAGATTTGTCCATGTCCTCACTGTCCATGAGATATCTTGTTCCTCATCTGCCTCATATTAGACAGCAGTACAATTTTATCAGGCATAATTTCAGTTATTCTTTTTATTTTTTTAAAAGATTTATTTTATTTCTCCCCATCCCCAGTTGTCTGTTCTCTGTGTCCATTTGCTGCGTGTTCTTCTTTGTCCACTTCTGTTGTTGTCAGCGGTACAGGAATCTGTGTTTCTTTTTGTTGCGTCATCTTGTTGTGTCAGCTCTCCGTGTATGTGGCGCCATTCTTGGGCAGGCTGCACTTTCTTTTGCATTGGGCGGTTCTCCTTATGGGGTGCACTCCTTGCGTGTGGGGCTCGCCTACATGGGGGACCCCCCTGCATGGCAGGGCACTCCTTGTGCGCATCAGCACTGCGCATGGGCCAGCTCCACACGGGTCAAGGAGGCCTGGGGTTTGAACTGCGGACCTCCCATGTGGTAGATGGACGCCCTAACCACTGGGCCAAGTCCACATGTTACATACCACAGAAACAACCAAAAAATACAAGTGAGTTTTTATGGCTAAGAGATTTCAGAGTGAGTCAGGTGGTCATTCCAGAGATTATGCTTATACTCGTCTCAGCAGGATCTCATTGACTGCCACAGTAAACAGTACTCAAATAGCAGGGCTATTGAGGGCTCTAGACATCATAAGCAGGGCATATATGAGCTAAGGAATTTGGAACCCTGTCAATGGGTCTTACTTTGGAATTCATACTCCCCAGAGTTAAAATCATTTATAGTTTTCCTACACATGACTCTTCTGCCCCTGTTATTTAAATCTATAATTAGCAATATACTTGTTAAATATATGTCCTGGAGACTTAAATCTTTCATCCATTCATGTGCTGATTGAGTCCTGAATCTCAGTGGTGTTGTAACACCTACTCTCCAATTCTTTGGACTCACCTGGGACAACTAAGAAGGAGTTGATGATGGACAAACCTATCCCAAGGAACAAAGAGTGCCTGCAACTGCAAGCAAGATAGTTCCATCCTTCTACCCCATGGGATCTAAGCCCCTTTCAATTAGAAACAGACTGGGCATCACCATCCCCAAATCCTCAAGACTGGGGAATGAACGATGGACTAAAGTAGACAATATTATTCTATTATAGACTTATTATAATTGTAGCAATGGGAAAAAAATTTATCATTGATATAAAGGCAGTGGCCACCAGAGGTTCTGAGGGAAGGGAGAGGGAAGAATAGGTGTAATATGGGGGCATTTTCAGGACATTGGAATTGTCCTGCATAACATTGCAATGACGGACACAGGCTATTACATATTTTGTCATAACCCGTAAAATTGTGCAGGGCAGAGAGTAAATTATAACGTAAACTATAGTCAGTGGTTAGTAGCAATGCTTCAGTATGTGTTCATCAATTGTAACAGATATACTACACTAAGGAAAGATGCTGTTAATGTGGGAAAATGTGGGCGGGGAGGGGAGGGCATATGGGAATCCCCTGTATTTTTGTTGTTGTTGTTTTAATTTTATTTTTTAATTATCTTTTTTTAAAATTAATAGATCACAAATAACATAAGAGGTTCCCATATACCCTACTCCCTATTCCCCACCCCCATCATTTTTTTATTGCATTTTTTGAAGAGTGTATTTTTTATGTAACATTTATATTATTTAAAGCTTCTTTAAAAATAAAAAAATTTGAAAAAGAACCAAATTTCCTTCTCAATTGCATCATTTTAGAATGAACTCTTATTAGATCTTTCACTTTTTTTTTTAAAGATTTATTTATTTCTCTCCCCTCCCCCTGCCCCAGTTGTCTGTTCTCTGTGTCCATTTGCTGCGTGTTCCTTTTTGCTTCTGTTGTTGTCAGTGGCATGGGAATCTGTGTCTCTTTTTGCTGCATCATCTTGTTGTGTCAGCTCTCCGTGTGTGTGGCGCCATTCCTGGGCAGGCTGCACTTTCTTTCGTGCTGGGCGGCTCTCCTTACGGGGCGCACTCCTTGCGCGTGGGGCTCCCCTACGTGGGGGACACCCCTGTGTGGAGCGGCTCTCCTTGCGCACATCAGCACTGCGCATGGGCCAGCTCCACACGGGTCAAGGAGGCCTGGAGTTTGAACCATGGACCTCCCACGTGGTAGACGGACACCCTAACCACTGGGCCAAGTCTGCTTCCGAGATCTTTCACTTTTATAAAACAGTAATACTAACTGTGGCCATTCTTTGTCTTTTGTGTTTTAAGATCTTTGTAATCCACAAATGGTTTTTTGCATTATTCTGTTGCTTTACTGAAAACACTTGCAATCAGCTGCAGTGCTTCAATTTCAACACCAAAAAGGACTATCTCCAGGACCTCAGGGAAAGGACTGTGCCAGGACATTGAGTAAAGAACTTTGATACCCTACCATGTGTGGTGGTTTGAAGCTGTATGTGCCCCAGAAAAACACGTTCTTAAGTTTAAGCCATTCCTGTGGGTGTAAACCCTTTCAGGTAGGACCTTTAATGAGATTACTTCAGTTAAGGTGTGTTCAACCTCATTCAGAATGGGTCTTGGTCCTGTAATTGGAGACCTTTATAAGAGAATGAAATTCAGATACAGTGCAAGACAGCCACAGATCGCAGCCAGAAGCTGAAATCAATGGAACCTGGAAGAAAAGGGAGAAACCAGAACATGCTGCCATTTGTCTTGCCATATGACAAACTAAGGACCAAGGATTGCTGGCAGCCAGCCCCAGAACACCACAGTCTATAGGGAGAAAGCATCACCTTGATGATGCTTTGACTTGGACATTTTCTTGGTCTATTTAAGCTTAACCATTTCATGCTATTTACTCAAGCAGCCTAGGAAACTAAATCACCGGGGACTGACTTAGGATTTCCAGAAATCGAATGGGAAGCTGATGAGTTCATGAGATGGCTAACACAATATTGAACAGAACAAGAATTAATTACATAGGACTGACTGAATGAATTGGTGAAAAATGATTATGGATTTTGTTTGAAATATTGCTGATGATGTTTTAATGTTTTATTTTTTAGCTATAAGGAATCCTTTTGCTTTTCTCTTAAGCTGTCTATAAATCATAAACCATTTTTTCTCCCTATCTGCTCCCCCAGTATTTAGAAACTCTTATTGAATATTATATTTTCATTGAAATGTAATTATTTGCATAAGTTCAATAAGAATGTGCCTTCTTGATAACAGGACATAATTGGAGACACTGGTTAAATAACCAAAGCTTTGACTGGAATGTCATACTTAAAAGTGATGCTCTTTTAATCATATACAACCTGCTAAATAACCTAAATATCTTAAAGGACCAAGTTAAAGTGTTTCATGATATCAGTCAGGCTTAAATACTTTATTGGGCACACTTATCTCTTAATCTAGGTTTTTGGCTCAATAAAATGTGGGACATCTAGTTCACATTGGAGTGAATTTTTTCATTGTAATTATCAGGGCTTTTAAAATTTTTTTTTGTAGAGATGGTGTTCCAAGATTCTGTTCAAATACTTTGTCACTCTTAACTCACATGATTGCTTTTAAAATAGCTAATCAAAAGGAAAATGAGATAGAAATGGTATTGTCTCTAGTGGACCAAAAATATAAAATATAAAGTAAGTGAACAACTTTGAAAAAAAAGTGATTACCTTGTAGATTTTTTTCCTGAAATCAATGTGAAGTAGAAATTATTGGGACTTTAAATGATCTGAAAGTTGTAGTGTAATAAGGAGCTATCACAATAACAGTATATGGAATTAATGGTATATTTTAATTCAGGTAAGGGTATGGCCTTTTTCTTTCTTTTCTCTTGGCATTTTTTGGGGTGTTGCTATAAGTAAATTGCAAAGGTGCAGGGAGTTCTTATCAATGCATCCATTATATTTAAAATTATATTTCAGGAATGTATTCAACTGCTCTGATGCCCTCAGAATAGACCATCATACAATGAATATGATTTTCTATCACCTTTAACTATCGGTTAAGGATTGTATAAGACTGAGCTCCATTACTGTTGACTCTTCAAAGTAATAAATACACTTTAGATTACATGGAGAGACTTGTCTCATGCCTTTCCTTGCCTAGTTACCTAACCTCATTCACATGCAGACAAAAGAGTGGTGCTCCAACAACATTAGGATGTGAAATCCTTGGCACTCCTGAAGGAATCCTATGAAAAGGAAGAACATATATACTATGATTCTCCAAGAGACCAAGAGCATCTGAGGACTCTCATTCATGGTGCTCACCCCCTCTGGGAGAAGAATAATTAAAAGGGAGGAATTGTTAGATGAATTGGCCAGGGCCTGGAGGCACCTTGTCCATAGTGTCTAAAGCAAAGGCCGACTTATCCATACACAACTAAAGTCAAAGCTAAATTGTCTGTACATCTTAAAATTGCCCCTTTTTTCCAAAGATTTATTTATTTATTTATTTATTTATCTCCCCTCCCCCTCCCCCACCCCGGTTGTCTGTTCTCTGTGGCTATTTGCTATGTGTTCTTTGTCCGCTTCTGTTGTTGTCAGTGGCCCGGGAATCTGTGTTTCTTTTTGTTGCATCATCTTGTTGTGTCATCTCTCTGTGTGTGCAGCGCCATTCCTGGGCAGGCTGCACTTTCTTTCGCCCTGGGCGGCTCTCCTTACGGGGCACACCCCTTGCGTGTGGGACTCCCCTACGCGGGGGATCCCCCTGTGTGGCAGGGCACTCCTTGCACGCATCAGCACTGCGCATGGACCAGCTCCACATGGATCAAGGAGGCCCTGGGTTTGAACCGCAGACCTCCCATGTGGTAGACAGACGCCCTAAACACTGGACCAAGTCTGCCGCCAAAATTGCCTTGCATACATAAGACAAGTTATCCATGAGACAACTTATCTGAGACTCTCCAACCCTGCCCAACTTGTAGGAGAGTCTGATATTCTTTGAACCTGGGTCTTGATCTCCTCAAAACCCTTTAGAGTACAGGGTAGATAAATTTTGTCACTTAGCATCTCATTCCCTTATAAGGCTTGCTTTTTATTGTTTTTGCTTAACCAGTCATATTTTTCTTTGTGTAACCTCATTTATTTACTTTGTAAGCTGCTTCTTTCTTGGGAAAAATGAAGCCCCTTTGTCTCTACGTAGAGTGTTCCCCTATGTGTGTTTTATTCTACTATATAAATAGTCAAAGACTCTTGAAGTATATGTGATTGAGCATTTGTTTAAGGTTCAACAAGTAAAACTTCAGGATGTACTGTTCTTTATCCTGTTAGCAGTTTTGAACTAAGCAAGTCAAATTTATTAATTTATTTGTTATATTATGTTTTCTTATAAAAAAATTTAGAATGGCAAGGATTAAGCAAGTAAAGTAAGACAAAATTATTTAAGTAATAGATGAGGCATATGGCTTGGAAATAAAATAGCTTTGAAAATGAAGATACTACTGAGTATGCATACCATAAAGTTACGCATATTTGCTAAAGATGGTCATAAATTTGGCTTTAAGTCAATGCTAAGAGTGAACCACTATTACTACTATAATTCATCATGATCATAAGATAAAAACCCACCGAGATGGTTTTCCGGAAGAGAACTCAGATATAAATTTCTCTTGTGTAGGTCCTTATAGAAAGGATACTAGGTAATTTCATGAAAAAATTATCAAAAATAACTCTTCACGTATTATTAAGATTATATAATATATAATGTAAACTGGTGTCACAAGTTAAGAACAATTTTAGACAGGGCTAAGAGGAGGTACTTATTCCTGTTTAGCAGGTTTGACAGAGGTAGAAATGGGAAGAATGAGTAGATTTTTCGCAAAAAGAGGGAATGTGGCTGAGGCTTTAGTGATTGGTACACTTAATAGCTATATTATATGTAATCTGCATATACATGTAATCTTCCTAAGTGATACATTATAATTCATACTTTTTCAGTTGAGGAAATTTTATTAGAGAGATTGCCTCATTTGATCATGACCACATATCTAATTGGTGAGAGGTCCAAGACTTAAGGGGGTCTAACTCAATCCAAATTACAAATCTTTCCCATTATACCTAGACAAGTAGGTATAATGCAATACTAGTATACACTGGTATACAAGTAGACAAAGAGCCAGATGCAATTAACAAAATGCAGATTTGTATAACTGTTTTATTAAAAATAATTATGATTTGAATTCCTGAGGATGAAGAGTTAATGAATCATGAGCTTTTTCATTATACAAAGTTCTCAATTTTAAAGTATTAAAAATAACAACTCTAAAATTATTTATTTATTATTTTAGCAGTAACTTTCAGAGAACTTATATTCCTATAAATTGTATATACCTATAAATCTTATATTCAGTGACCACTTCTATTCAGGAGGTAGATATTGCACTAAAGTTAATCGTTATTTCCCTCTCAGAAGTTAATGACATTGCAGCCAAATGGCATTTCAGATGAAGAGTTTTGAAATCTTACAGCCCCTAGGATCTCAGTATCAGAAGTGATGTATGATATCTTTTATCACTTATGATACTGTTAATACTTTTTATTTTTAATTTGGGGTTAAAAAAATCCAAGTGAAAGGGCTCTGGCATTTGAAAGCAACTAGGTTCTTATTTTTAATTCACATGAGATAAAAAACAACAGCTATGATGGCAAAGGCCAGACTTACATGCAGCATATAAATATAGATGAATAATTCATTTTTCTATTAATTTTTGAATTTATAGCCTAACTGGTTGAACTCTGTTTTTTCTTTTCTTAGAAGGGCATACGTCAGGCAAAATATTGCATTGTTAACAGCGAAGACATAAAACACTGCAGTTAGCAAAATGAAATTTACTATACATGTATTTATTTTATATCAATGATTTCCTCTTAATAGACTCCATATTATGCATTACTAGAAGATTCTGGAAAATCATACCTCTTCTAGAGATAACCTTAAGTATGAGGAGATATTTGCCTACATATTAGGCAGCATGTGATTTGAAGGCTTCCAGGAAGCCCATGTGTCCAAAATATTGCCCCTTTAATGTGCTACTGAGTCCTTAATTTGACTGGCTCAGGAAGTGTGTGGCTGCCAATGGGAAATGGTTCATCCCATGCCAGCCACTAATCCGCCACGCTAAGAGCCCTAACAAGAAGTTTTACCAGTGAGCAGGCCTTGCACTCTGCTCAGTAAATGCACTAACCCTGGCTACAGGCAGTGCTGGGTCTCCATCAGAATGGCATCTGGATTTCTTTAAGTAACCAGAAGGAAAACCAACTCTGGCATCAGATTTGCTCCTTGATTAAAGTGCCTTCAGCTATAATCATCTCTCCCTCCTGGTGAAGTCTGACTGTGAATTAGATTTTGCACTTCATCTTGGAGAGTGAAACCCACTGAGCTCATAGTTTTATGAGACCCAAGGCCCAAGGTGGGAGCATTTTTGGAGCCATCTTTGCTGCCTGTTTCTTCCCAGGAGGTTGGTAGTGATGAGGACAATTCTGCACCCAGCCAAACACATGGTAACAATAAAACCAAACTCTTGATCAACCAAAAAAAAATTCCCTATTACAATCCAAATGCATCTCTCTGGCAAGTCAAACAACAAAACTGATGGTCAAAACTTGAATTTCATTCACTATCCTAGGAGGTCCTTGACTGTCTCCTTTGAGATTATCTAATTTTGGGGCTGAGAGATACTTATTCAAATCAAAAGGTTATTCAAATAACAAATATTTACTAAGCAATCACTATAAATCAGAATTAAAAGGTCAGTCAATTTGGTGTAGATATTTTTGCTCATTGGGTGCATGTTTGTACCAAATATAGAAATGAATACATCACATACACTCGTTGTCTTGTCTGCAGCAGATTATACATTACCCATGAAGAGTTATTTAACACCAAAAAAAACAAAACAAAAACCAAAACCATTTACCTGCCAGCTGCACAGATGCATGAAGATCTGGACTGCATTCCTCGGGGGATCGATCCAGCCCCAAATAGGTATATTGAAGTCTTTGGGTCATTCACATGCAATATGGCCTAGCATATGTCTGATCCTTATTAACTATTAACACTCTTGTTTCAACCTTGTCATTCATTGTCTAATACACCCCACTCAAAATTCATACATGGAATTATTCTTTTTTACTAATGGGATACCCGGACTTCATCCAAACAAACAACAGAATGCTCTTCACACCAGCACAGTGCTGGGCCACTCAGCATTGGATCTGAGGGTTTTTCTGTGCTCCTTATTAACAGGAGGCTCAGATGTTACTGATGAGTCATGGGAACCACTTGTCTTATGCTGACCCTTAAAATGACTGATAATTTGAAGCTGTAAATGCCCAGAAATGTATGCTCTTAAATTTAATCCATTCTTGTGAGTATAAACCCTTTGTAAGTAAGACCTTTTGATGAGGCTGCTTCAGTTTACTTGTGACTCCCTTCAGAATGGGTCTTAATCCTATTCCTGGAGTCCTTTATAAACAGAATGCAAACAAAGAGGGGAGAGGGTGAAAGGAGGATGGGGGAGAGGGGGACACTGGGAGAGGGGGAGAAAAAGCCACAGTAAGCAAAAAGCTGAAACAAAACCAGAAGAGAAGGAAGAAAGAGATGCTGCCATGTGCCTTGCCATGTGTCAGAGGAGCCAAGGATTGCTGGCAACCGGTCTTCAAAAAGAAAGCATTGCCTGGATGATGCTCTGGTTTGGGCATTTTCCTGAACTGTCAGTGAATAAATTCCCATTTTTAAGCCAATCCATTTCATGGTATTTGCTGGGGCAGCCTAGGAAACTAAAATAATGGCCTTATACTTACCTTTAATGCAGACAACTTCTGCCAAGAGTCCATCTGTATTCTTCAGAGTTGGGAGGTGGAATGGTGTTTGAATATAGATAACTGCAGTTCCTTTGCACACCTTTCCTTTTTTACCCTTTATTCTGATTATCTGGGGTGGTTTGGAAGGGTGAACTCTGTCCTGTGCCAAGCAGTGGTCACTGCTATCTCCTGGCTGGCTGTTGGTGGACATTTCATTGTCTTCACTTTCTTCCATGTGATTCTGTACCATGTCTTCTGCCAATGTGCTGACTGTCCTTGGAGTCCTAGTTAGAAGGCAAAAAAATATTCTGTGACTGCCATAGGACTATGAAGAGTGTGGTGGTGATAGAAAATTTATGATACCAGATGCAGCTTAAGTCTCTCATCTGATAAAATAACTTCTGAAACCTCAAGATGCTGGGGTTTGCAGAAATGAAAGTACAAGAGAATTGTCACCCTCTTAGAGAATTGTCATCTGTCCTGCCCAAATCTCTTTGGGGATGACTTTTACAAATTTGCCTCCTTCTCTAATGCAGCAGTGGGAGAGATGGCAGCTATTCCCATATTTTCTAACAACATGCCTGACACTGGTTTTTGGCACTATGCAGTGCTAATTTATGAAACTGTTGGCTGACTTGAAGCTAGGCAGACCTAGCATGACATCTGTTCTCTCCCATCCAACAAGATTTTCCGATCACTGTAGGAGGTCTAGTTAGACTTCACTCCCTTGCTGCAGCTGCAGATATAAGCCTTGTTCAGCATCACGTGATTCTTATGCTCACCAGTGGGGAGGATAACCACTGACTGATATGCCTTGAAACAATGCCTGGTGTTTTCCAGACTGGGACGGTGTGCCCCTACTTCCTGTCCTTCCTATGTATGTGGACAACTAACTTTCCCTGTCTGCTTCAGCTCTGCATCATCTGCACTTTGGGTGTGCTCACCTGGCATAAGAAGTTTTTCATGATTCATTCCAAGACCCCTAAATGTGGTCTCTGGACCACATAAAGGAGCAAACTGTCTGGTTTGAAAGGAAAGGGTAGTAGGAGACATAGTATTCTATAACTTTCCTTGTAATTTCATTTCCACCTAGGTAGAGATAGTGGTGAGAATTAAGTTGATAACAAATCTATCGAATATGTCAACCATATTAGACCAAAAAGCCAGTGAAAGATTTCATCAAACTAGTGTAGATTAGTTTTAGCTTAAGTTGAGCAGCTTAATTTTAGATTCCCGAATCATTTTTGACTCTCTATTGACCAGCCAAGAAGGCATTGGTGCCTTGGCTCTTTGGTCTACTCCAGGTAAAGCAATCAATCTCTCGCAAAAGGGATCAAATGCTTCTCAGTGTCCCAGTCAGCACTTAGACTTCTTCTCTTGGCTGGGTCCCATTTCTATCAATCACTGACTTAAGGGAAGGCCTCCAGGGTTATCTATGTACTATTCTGAACTGCCTAGTATCTCCATATGATGGCAGCAAGTAGCCAGGGAACCCTGATGATTTGAAATTGCACGAGTTGTTAATAAGGATGGTATAAAGCAGTAAGGGGTCAGAATTAGAATTGGGGTTGACTGAGAAGTAAGGATTAACTTTAGAGATGTATCTACTCCAGTCTGGCTACCAACAAGGGAGAGGGCCTCCTGCAAAGCAGGAACATTTGGGAACTGTACTCAACAAAGCATACATTGCTATAGGCTAGTGCTCAATTAGGCTATTATTTGAATAGGGCACTGAGGTAGCAGATTGAGCTGGAGGGAACCAAGGTTTAAGCATGACATGTAACATCTTGGACCCTTGCTTCTGTCCGTACAAGAGAAAGACTGCAGCTTACAAATCCAAACAGTTCAACAAGGCTGTCTGGAGGCTGATGTCTGGGCTTTCTAGATCTTTGTCCTCTATGCCCTAGAGTACAGTGGGTGGTTTTGAAAACAAATGCCTCGTACTACTTCTGAATTTGTCATTTTTCCCCAATAAACACTTATTTGCTAGACAGGTGACAGATGCTATTACAGACAACCCAACGCTTATATATTGTGAGAGAAAGTATACTTTACTAATTGTTCCTAAAAATCAAAACTGTTTGTGAAGGAATGATGGACATAATATCATAAGCAAAGTCTAGTAGATTCATTTAATATACCCCTCTACATGAGGATAATTTCTTTATGATTTTCCTGGAACTTTATTCCTGATATAAGAAGTGTGAATAATTCCCAAAAAATAATAGCAAGAGGTTGAGGAAGTTCATGTGTAAGAACAAGTGAGTAATTTATTTTCTAGATGAAAGCCCATCAATGTTGGATTATTGAAGAAGATAGAAATGGAAATGTTTTAGTTGAGGTTGATTTAGTGAGCTGCTTCTTTTTCTTACTTCCTGTGACTCTGGAGGAAAATAGAGTGAAGAAATACTCAAAGGAAACCATTCCATGAAGGAAAAAAGTCCATCCCCATGGGGATGGGTGTCAGCTTGTCAGAAGGATGCACAGAAACAACAATTCATCAGAAAAGAAGTTGAAATGGCTCAACCTGTCCATTCCAGAGGAGATTTTTTAAAGCTTTTCACAAGGTCACGCAAGTTTGCTGATGAAGTAAGATAGAGTTAATATTCATAATAATTTTTGGAAGCTTTCAAATCAATAAAAATCACACTGAAACTTTATTAGAAAAAATAGGCAAACAAAATGAACTGATAATTCATCCAAGAAGAAATACAAATGTGAAAATATTAGAAAAACGCTCAACCTCAGACATGTATAAAGCAATAAACAACAATATGGCAAATATTTCTATCAAATCAGCAAAAAATATATCAGGTATGGGAAAGAGTATGATGACAGGTACATTTGTCTACTGCTGGTGCCACTGTCAATTATAGAACTCCTTCGGGAGACTGGTTTGATAATATATACTAAACATCTTTAAAATTTGACTCCGTACTTCCATTTCTGTAAATTTATCCCAAGGAACTTTTTGTAACTTTGATCAAAGAGTCAAATAAAAGAAAGTATTATTACAACATTGGGATCTATAAACAACTGTTAAAAATTATGGTGTAGTTAAATAAATAACAATTTAGTCGTAGAATGAAAGAGAGCGCCCTCTTTAAAATTGTGGCTTTTAAATTTTAATGATAATTTTATCATTTTATTTTTAATGGTAATGATAATTTTCGACTTTAATAATACAAGAAAATGTTGAGAGGAGGCACATGACATGGTGGAGAAATATGACACTGGAATTTAATGAAAAACTGGTTTTTGAGGGGAATCAGGACTGAGTGGTGACACTTATCTCAATGAAAGTAGCAGTGTGAATACCACATTTCACTTCTTCTGGCAATCTTCATAATTTTCAATTGCCAAAATATGGAAGCAGCTCAATTGTCCATCATTTGCTGAATAGCTGACATGTAGTATACACATACAATGGAATATTATTCACTGGTAAAAAGGACATCCTGATGCATCCACAACATGGATAATCTTGAGGACATTATATTTAGTGAAATATGCCAGACAGCAAGAAGGTGGCACTTCTAATTCCCTAAACTGTCTTCTCAGCACATCAAAATTTTTATGGGGTAACTTTATTAAGAAAAAGAATAAAAATTATCAGTACAATTATAGTTAAGTTTATATTTATTTTGAATGAGCAAAAAAATCAAAATTTACAAATTTTCAATAGCTGTCAAATAATATATTCCTCATATTAAAAAAATACAAATATTTTAACTGCCTCTACATCTCTGTAATGTCTTTTCCTTTGTATTTTTGTCTCCATCTTCTTTGGTCTCAATGACTTTACAATATTCTTTTTTATAGGGAGAAAAGATGAATGATAAATTTTTCATCTGGGAATCTTGTTCAAAATATTTCTAAGATCAAAAAAATTTCGGCTTTAGAACTCATCATTAGTAGTGCTATGTAAAGATTTTATGATTATTGTCAAATTTTGAAAAGCTATTGGGTTTCTTTCATATATGAACTGTTACAATATATTGTTTAAAGCGTTGCTACGTTTGTGCTCTACAAACACAGGAATTACAATAAATTGTGTTTTGTATAATTTTCATGAATAAAGAAAAAATATAAAATGTTTGTGTAATTGTATAAGCAAAATTACCAAGTGTGATGGTTTGAAGGTGTATGTACCCCAGAAAATATGTTCGTGAAGTTATTCCATTTCTGTGGGTGTGGGTAAATAGGGTCTTTTAGTGAGTAGGATATTAAGATGTGAACATCCTCATTCAGGATGGACCTTAATCCTCTTACTAGAGTCCTTTATAAGAGGATGAAATTCAGAGAAAGAGAGGGAAAGCCAAGAAGCAAGAAGTTGAAGGCAGTGAAACCCAAAAGAGAAGGAAAAGACAACAAATGCCACCATGTACCTTGCCATGTGACAGAGGAGTTCAGGATTGCTGGCAGCTGGTTTTTGGGGAGAAAGCATTGCCTGATGATGCCTTGATTTGGACATTTTTCTCATCCTTAGAACTATAAGCAAAGAAAAGTTTATAAGCTTGTATGCCAATAAATCGCCATTGTGAAAACCAATGCATTTCTGGTATATTGCTTTTGGCAGCCTAGCAAACTGGAACACCAAGGGTATTCATGACAAAAGAGAACTTCTGTTTGGCTAAATTTTGATGACAACCCAATCTTTTGTTTAAGTTTTTAAATGATTGTGATTGGAAGAGTTTCTCAAAGACTTGATTCTGGCTACACACATTTCAATCATTTTATCCTTCTCCCCTCCCATGTACTTCTGGCACTGGGTATCATAAAGTTACATTCATACTGCAATATCGTTCTGGTCTAGGACCTTCATGATACAAGCTGGGTGAGTTGACACAGTGGACAATAAGAATATTCTTGGAATCCATTTCCATACCAGATAACTAGCAATAGTTTATCTATCAATAGAAGTGATTGGAACTCCCTGAATGTATCCTACAAAACTCAAACTAAATATCCCTGATTTAGCTTCCTTTTAGCAATGCTCTGTGTTCTGATTATTCCAAGGGGGAGGTTGCAAAGGGATAAAGGTAAAAAATCATAGAAGATGGAATGGAATTATTAACTGCATTTAGAATATTCTTCTTTTCAAACCCTACCAAATCATATGGCATTTGAATCCTAAGCTTGGGCCCTTCCCAGAGTCTTGGAATTGGCCCCTTCTAGTGAGGGGTCCTGAGGCTTAAGCTTCATTAGCTTTTTGGCACATAGGCCCCTGTGTCTTGTAATTACATTTCAGAACAAGGGAAATCAGGATAGCTCTGTGCTCCTTCTGTTGGATGAACAATCTAGCAGGGACAAATGCACACCTGCAGTTTTCAAATAAACCCAAATTAGTGTTAAGGGTGTCACATACTAAAAAACCAATTAGTATGATGGCAGTGATGATGTAAAATCTTAATGAAATACAATAAAAGAAAGCTAGATACCTCTTCTCAAAAAATATAGCCACAATAGAAATAATTAACTATTTCTTCAATCAATTTAGTTCATTTAAGAAATTTTATTTTCAGTTAAATCTCTTTTAAAACCATAAAGTCCTTCAAGGAATGATTTACACTATTATTAAATAATATAATTATATAATTAAGCTTTATATGACCATTTTTTCAGGTCCTTCTTATGCTGCAGTTTAATCTATGCTTAAACCCTCAGGAAAAAGTAAATTTTAAAACAATTTCAGTTAATTGTTTTAATATGATGTATAGAATGCTTCTCAAAGTTACTGTCTTTTCCATAGTTCCACTCTATTGATGTATAACTCACTACTAAAAATATTTCTAATTCCAAAGCTGCTGCGTGTTCACAAGGCCTAATTTTTGTTTAAGAGGACTGGTGAAAAGGGCTTTTGAAGCTCCAACTATACTATTCTTTTAGTCACATTGCACATGATCCCAGATTGAATCCATATGATTTTAACCAAATGCAAAGAGGAGTCAGTTTTGTTTCTTATATCCTATACTGCCTTTGATTATTCTCCTACTATGTGCCAGATACTGTGGTAACCAAAAATGAACAGGAATTCCTTAGGCTCTCAATCCATGTGAGCAGGACCACGTTTACTCACTATTGTTTTCCCAGAGCCTAGCACATGATCTGATAATCTGATACTTACTAAGTGAGTTACTGGGGGAAGAATGATGTATCAAAGTTGGTTTCAGATTTCCTCTTGGAATTAGGATTTAGTAAAATATCTTCCTGGGCAATTGGGACTGTAGGCTTATAGTTCTAATCCTACAGCCAGGATGCAGCCAGAGAGATAGTTAAATTGCTCTGTAAGCAAAAAAACAAAAACAAAAACAAAAACAAAACAAAACAAAAATCCCATGTGGTGGGTGCTTAACCTAGGGAGAAGAAAAGATGAAATCAAGAAAGAGAGGACACCCAACAATAAAGACTGGACCTAACTAGAAGAGATGGTCAGTGGAATTTCCATGGAGTTCCAGAGATTCTGAAGCTGTAGTTATATAAAATATTCATATTTTAATATTTCCTGTACAGCCATGTAACACCCCCTCCTTAATTCTTTAGTAGAGTTAGCTACACATAGACTTGTATTTTGGGGAGTGATTATAAGAGCAGTGTCTAGTTAGGTATAGTGCTGCAAATAAGTAAACTGTATGGGGTGAAAAGGGCAGAAAAGAAATGGAACCAATGTATATGAGGTGCAGAGGTGCCCAAAGATGTACTTACCAAATCCAATGGATGTGTCATGATGATGGGAACGAGTGTTGTTGGGGGGGGGGAGAGGGGGGGTGGGGGGTGGGGTTGAATGGGACCTCACATATATATTTTTAATGTAATATTATTACAAAGTCAATAAAAAAAAAAAAAAGAAATGGAGAACACAAAAGAAACAGAAAATTAGCCAGGAAATACTAAGGAGATATAGAGACTGTCCTGCCCCCAAAATCTTTGGTGGGGGATGCTGATTTCCCTTTCATGTATGGTAGAGTTTGAACCAATTTTACTTAAAGGGGCAAAGAACAAGTTCATTGTAAAACAAAAACAACAACAACAAAACCTGTAGAGTTTGAAAATATTCCATGTGTCGAAATAGGAGTTAGAAATTATTAGAATTAATTGAATGAGAGCATTTTCCCAGTTTGATAAATTCTTTATAATAGAGGTGTGATCGACACATTATCACAACACAGAAGGAAGGGATGGATGATACCTTTTATCTGTTGGTGGGGACATCAGGAAAGGCTACACAGAGGAACCAACATGAGTAAGGTCTTGTAGGATAATGCAAAATTTCTTGGGAGGGAAAATCAAGAAACGAGCAGAGAGTGTAAATTCATGGAAATATAAAAGAGAAAGGTGCATTGGGAGACTAAAAGCAGAGAAAAGGCTGGAAAGAGATAGGGTCAAAATTGGAAATGGCCCAAAATTAGAGGTGGGGGTCTAGATCCTATAAGATCCTATAAGGAAGGGGACTCCATTAGTGTGGTGACATTTCTGTCATGACAGAAGTGACACAATTTAAAAGACTTCCTTTAGGAAAAAAGACCACTCAATACAGGATGACATCAAGTAAGAAGATTTTGGAGAAATGACTAATTATAATTGTCTGCACTCAGCTGGAAAAATGACATTCTTCTTATTTCCATTTCTTTGAAAGGCAGTTTCATTCTGAAAGGCATAGGACTTTTCTTGTACAATGCACTTTGTAATGGGACACAACTTGCACATTGCTTTTTAGGACTTTGCCTATTTTATATCAATATTTCACTCACAAAAAGACACAAGGACATATTATTTTCACTTGTCCATCCATCCCTGGAGCTAAAGACAGATCTATATTCCACTTTCTGCTTTAGCAAATGAAATAATGATGCAGTGAAACTGTATATGTGGAGAATTTTACAGGAAATCCATAGTGCTGATAAAGCCTCCAGGTTTAACAGAAATCAGACAATTGAGGCTTTTTATTTTGTTATTGTTTCTCTTGGCAGAACTCATTTATTGCAAAAGCTAAGGCAAACGCCAAGTAAAGTGAATGAAATGATGCAGGAAGTTTTATTGAATTTTGTCTAGCTAGCCAGTCTTAAAATACACTTTTTTATTATTCTAAGAAGTGGTTCTGAGACACACTGAAGGAGTGTGCACATTCTTAACATTTTTGCCTTCGACTAGTAAATCTCAGATTTTAATCTGGGGTTCAAAGATCCCATTCTTCATGAACCCATCTTCATTACCTACTCTTCTGTGAAGACCTACCTGATTCTGATCTAGTCCATATGGACCTTTATTTCTTGCCAACCAGGTAATCCAGCTTTTATCAACAGGACAAAGACCCCAGGAATTATTAGAAATGGTAAAGACTTCTTAGAAACAATTCATTCTAAGGTAAGAGAGACTCAAAGCACAGAAATTTGGTTTTGGACATTGGGTCAGTTTCAGGTGGGAAAAGATAGAGTGCATAATTCTGCATGTGTCACAATTTTGCATGGTTTCATAATTCAAACCTAGGGTGAGGAAGATTAAAGGAACACAGTGAAAGCAATATAAAGAGAAAAGTGCTCGGAAATGAGAGAGCAGTCAGTTAGCAGTATCAATTTTTCCTTCCCTCTCCCCCTCTCCTCTGTCCCACCCTCCTTCCTTTCTTTCCTTCTTCCCTTCTTTTTTTTCTTATAAAAGTGAACAGAAACCGCATTTGAAAGAACTTAGGCAAAAGCAGGAATTTATAGGAAAGGTACAGGAAATATCTGCATAAAGGGTTAAATAATGATAGGAAAAGCAGAATTGAAGCTATTCCTTGGGGTCAACCCTTACCAAGGAAGTTAATGAAACCAAGGATTTCTCTAGGTCTCTTCTGTCTTCCCCTTTCCCTCTTAGGACTTTATTATCTCCTCATACAAATGGGTGTCTTTCACACGGTTGACTACATGGCTATTGAAGTCTTCAGGGCCTCTCCAACTGCATCTTGGTCAAGTTAAAATATCCAAATAGAGTGTTAGTTTGAAATAGGTACCCAGCAGTGAGCTATTAATGTGGATGGGAGTTGGCAGGTGTTGGTGTCTTTTAGAATACGTAACATTTCAGAATTCATGGTGACCACTGGAGGAAGAACATTACTCTGCAGAAGACAGAGTTTCCAGGAGAAAAAGAAAGGATTGATAGGCAGGCATAAGAACTGACAGCCCATCAAGGAAACACGTATCTGGCTGTTGCATTTTTAGTGACAACATAGGTGCTATTAACTTCTGCCATTAGCTGCCTCAGCTCCAACATTTAAGATTTTTCTGTTCTTTTTTTTTTTTTTTTTTGACATTGGAACCAGTGGGTTCCAACACATATCAATAGAAGGGCTGGTGCTTTTTTGAATCATTATTGACAGGGCATAGCTCCATAGTGAGAGAGCGTGGAGGAGAAAGAAAACAGTACATGCTATCGTAGTAAACAAAAACATTACTGGGGGCTTCCTAAACCACAAGAGAAGTGTTTAAGAGTAGATTAAATTTCTATAGACCAGATGGGCACGAAACCAGAAATGTTTTTTGGTATGATGCCCCTATTTGTACTTTAGGTTGTTATGGCCTGGGAAATAAGAATTTTTGAAATTTTTAGGCTATATGACTGTTTCCACAACCACATATGGATCCTAGCACAGTGCCACTACATGCATGCATGCCCAATAAAAGAAATAGAGTGCTGAAACTTGTTATGGATAACATCCACCTTGAAACGGTGTATTTCTCACATATCTATGTCCTGTATGTGGTAGATTGAATTATGCCCCTTGATATAGATATGCTCTTAATTTGTATTCCCGTGGTTGTGCACCCACTGTTAGTAGGATCTCTTGAAGATGCTGCTTTATAAAAAGAAAGAAACCACAGCTAGAGTCAGAAAGAGCACAGGGAGGAACTGAAAGTCAGAAGTCAATGGAATCTGGGGAAAAAAGGAGAGGATATTGCCAGGTGATGCAAGGCAGGAATACAAGGCAAGGAAGCCCAAGGGTTTCCGGCAGCCAGCACCAGAATGTAACAGAATTTGGGGAAAAGCCATCACCTTGTCAATGCCTTGATTTTGGACTTTTCCTAGCCTCAAAACTGCTGATAAATATTTGTTGTTTAAGTCACACAGTTTGTGGTATTTGTGATAGCAACATTGGAATACTAAGGCATTGCAAATGTTTTAAAGTAGTTTAGTTATTCAATTGTAGAGTGAAGCCATGAGGTGAGTCAATTAAAAACATGAGTTTTCCAGGCAAGACAAGAATAGTGCCTGTAGGAATAGGTTAGCTTATCATGGGTCATACAAGTCTCAGTTATGAATCTAGAACCATATATGGGGGAAGGTACTAGAGTGGGGAATAAAGGAGGAAGTCAATACTTGAGATTTACAAAGTTTTTATCCACCTTACTCATTGTGATCCAATTTGGAGACAGGGTGGGGTAGACTGAATTGTGTACCCCAATAAAAGACATGCTCTTAACCTGAATCTGCATTCCTGTGGGTATGAATATGAGGTAAAGAGAACCTCTTTAAGATGTTATTTTTGGTTAAGGTGTGACCTAATCAGGATGGGCTTTAATCTGTAGTACTCTAGGCTTTAAAAAGAGGAGACAGAGTAGGCCACATGGGAGCCAGAAACTGGAAATCAGTAGAAACCAGAAGTTAGAATAAAGTGGAAGAGCACCCAGAAGGAGATCAAGGGCATTGCCATGTGATAGGAGGTCCAGATGCAAGCCATGGAACCCCAAGGATTGTGGCAAACCAGTAGGAGAATGCTCCAGAACTCCTGGAGGAAACAGCCTTGCTGATGCCTTGATTTTGAACTTCTGAAACAGTGAGCCTATAAATACTTGTTGACTAAGCCAATTCATCATACAGTATCTGTCATAGCAGTCTGGCAAGCTGTGACACAGGAGTGCTGGACTGGGCAGTGTGTTGCAAAGGGATGTGTCTGGGCAAGGCAGGGCTTCTATTCCTAGGGAGGAATCTAGGGTACTTAGGCAGAGCAAGGTTAGCTGGGAGTTAGGAGGAAGGACTAGTTCAGACCTTTCGCCTTCCAAATTGAAGCAACAAAGAAAAAGAAGGAGAGATCTCTTACCTGAGGACAAATATGATCTCATGGGTTATATCTATGGGCATTAGCTCTGAATTTCATTGTTAGTGATGTTATCTCAAAGAGCAATGTGGGAAGTCAGCAATGTTGGTTGACACATCAGATTCTGAGTCTTAGTAGGTGTTAGATCTAAATCACCCCAGACCAGATGAGGAAGAGACTGGTGAGAGTTTTGAGGATACTGATCTACTTCTTGCATTTGCCAGGATGAGCACAGAAAGTGCAACAGCATTGTTTGTGGGCAAGTGGGGGCACCAGTAGACTGCAGCAGACCTCATGCAGATGCAGAGAAAAACAAGACAAGATTGACAGGTAACCTTTTGAATCAAAAGGAAACTGTCTTTTAATGCTATACTCCCTTTATTAAATATTTGAGTGCTTAACTGGAATGAATTAAAACATTGCTCAATAACCATTTACTGTGATTGGATTTTATAGGATGCACTTATCTAATTCTGTGGGGATATATGTGCATGCCATGTGCAGAGATGAGTTCTGATCTATGAGCCTCTTATAGAAGTTGTGAGTGTGGATTTAGATCAGTGTTCACTTTTACCTTAGAGTAACAGGTTGCTGGTTTTGAGCACTGCAGCTTTGTCCTGGAAGCATGCAACTACAAGTACAGAGACATGTGGTACCCTTTGTGGGCACCTCTCTTTGGTATGGTGAAAGAATTGTATTCAATCACACTGTCAGAACAATGACAGCTCTGCGAAGGGGCCCATAAAGCTATTCATCATGCTCCATAACAGCCAGCGCTTGACTTGTCTGGAATTTTAGCTAGTGGTTGATGACATAGTTGAGTGAGGGGGAAGCTTATGAGCTCTCCGGCTCTCTACTTTGTTGAGAAGGTCATTGTGAAAGGGGAACTTGTAAGGTTTCGAGTACTCCCTTTCTAGTTTTTCATTAAAATAATGAAACACCACCAAAATAGAGAAGAGCATTTTTCAAAGGAGCTTGTGCTCTGGTATTATAATACAAAACTTGGATTCTGTACCATCCAGTGTTCAGTCAGAAAAGAAGAACCAGTAGGGTGTGTGTGTGTGTGTATCCATATATATATATCTCCATATATTTCATGCATTATATATGTATACACAGATATATGCATATATAATACATTATATGTGTGTGAATGTGTATGTGTAAGCATACAAAGGGTTTTTCTTTTAAGAAGGATTTGACCTCATGCAATTTTGGGAGCAGGTGAAGCAGTCTCTATAAGGCCTTCATCTTTGCAGCTTATGGTGGAGCTAGAAAACCAAAGGGCTAGCAGTTGGGAAGAGAAGATGCATTTAAAGTGAAGGATAAACCAGAGCAAGCTGGAATGCACAGACAAGAACTAGAACAAAAGGACATAATTAAATCCATGTCAGTTCTTTTTTTTAAAGATTTATTTATTATTATTTTTCTTCTGCCCCCACTCCTGCCATGCTGTTTTTTTTTTTTTTTGCTGTGTGTGTCCATTTGCTGTGTGATCTTCTGTATCCCTCTTTTTTGTCTTCTCTTCTCATCTTTCTCCTCTAGGAGTCAGAGGGATTTGATCGTGGGGACCTCTGATGTGGAGAGAGGTTTGCTGTCAATTGTGCCACCTCAGTTCCTGATCTCGGCTGCACTTCTCTTTGACTCTGCCCTTTGTCTCTCTTTTGTTGCATCATCATCTTGCTGGGTGACTCACTTGAATGGGCACTGGCTCACCGCACAGGCACTGGCTCACTACATGGGCACTGGCTCACTGTGTGGGTACTGGCTCACCACTCAGGCATGCTTTCTCTTCTTCTTTTTCACCAGGAGGTCCCAGGGATAGAACCTGGGTCCTCCCATATGGTAGGCGGAGGCCTTTATCATTTAAGTCATATCTGCTTCTCCATGTCAGTTCTTGTTGCCTCTGACCTTGATTGTGTGCATGTGCTAAAGAAGCTGGGTCCTTCTGGCAAAGAGTTAAACCATGCAGACCTGGAGCAGGAGTAGGAAAAGCTGAAGGAGGATCTGAGGGAAGATTGCAGGCCTGGCCCTGCCTCATGCACTGAGGTGAGCCAGCAGATAACTGATGACACACGTGAGCTTCAAAATGGATGCTGCAGCACTTTCCCACGAAGACTTTGTCTTGTGGACCACTGTAACTGGAAGCATACAGGAAAGGAAATTCTGAGAAATGTATTCATCTTAGGCAAGGTGACACATTTACAAAGCAGCCATAGATTCAAATCCCAACTCTGACACTTTTCAACTGTGTGATATTGGAAGTTATTTAAATTCTCTAAAATTGCATTTTCTAGTCTGCTTTAAAAGTTGTAGTGAGGATGAATGAATATATCTATGTGTGTATTTGTTTGTGTATATATTATTTAATAAATAGTTTCCTTGCTTTTCTCTTTTTTATAGCACAAATTCAGCTACACCTCATGTCAAATGGTTAGAAGATTAACTATGACATTATCTTGTCCCTACAATACCTGAATTATTATAGAATTTCTATTATGAAACATCAGCTTTGCATCCAATAGAAATAAAAGAAACTCAGTTGATTCAGGACATATTGGCCAGAAACTCCCCTGGAGATGTTCAATTCATTCATAATTTTCTATGTGATCTGAGGCCGTGCTAATGTTTCTATACTGAAGAGAAAACTAAAGCAGGCATTGCAACAATGTTTTATTTCCTTTAAATGTTAAGAGGTAGTGATAATACTAAAAATAATCACTATCAAGTACTGAGTATTTGTTATTGCCAGATGTTGCTCTACATTCTCATTAGCTCATTTAAGATTTGTGACAATCGTGTAAGGTAGGTACTCTTATGAAGAGCAGCTGCCTAGAATGCTGTACCATTCCAACTCAGTAGGAGGAAGTTCATGTTCCACAGTTGTGGTTGCCATGGATAATGGAGTGGGGAGGAGGGTGCTGGCATAGTTGCTAGGAATTTGCCAGGCAATAGGAAGGTCAGCAAAGCATAGAAGAAAGAGCTACCTGAATAAGGCAGGAGAAATCTCAGCTTTAGAAACCTTTACTAAAGCCTTTTGTATTTTAGAAATAGCCCAATAAAGCAATACATTTAATGTTCAACTTATGAAACCACTTTGAATTCATATAAAGAGAAGAGTTCAGTTCATTCAAGGACTGTTGGTTTCCCTCAAAATATGTGTGCTTATCTTAGCTCAGGGTTCTCCCTTCCCTATGAAGACAGGCTTGACTATTTTGGATTCTTAATACTCCTTCATGATATGCCAGGCAGTTTGCATCACCTAAGTGCTAAAAGATGAACAAGACAGAGGTTTGTTGAGGTAGAGACAGATTATTCCAACACTTTGTGAAAGGAACTAATAAAAGCACATCTTAACTGCTGCTACTAATCAGATATATATCTTTGGGTAAAGAATTTAACATCCCTATCCTCAGTCATCATCTGTAAAATACTGACAATTGGCAAGGTAAATTTTATGTTTCTTTTATTTTTTAACCGAATGTGGTTCTCTATGTATATTAACTTTATCTTTTTACCAGGGTTGTAGAGTAGCCGAATTTCAGGAACACTGACCATTTTTTCTTCTAACTTTCCTTTGTGATGTGGAAGATCCAGTCCAGTTTAGCTAAATACTTAAAAACAAATAAATGCTTGAGTAGAGTATTCTAGATGAATAACTGATAGATTAACTCTCTGATGAAAGTTTATAACACTATTATGTAAGTATTTAGTAAGTGGTATGTGATTAAATAAAATGATTTTTAAGTATGTTCTGAAAGCGTATTGTATAGATAAGTTAGAGAAGCTTGCATCTGTTGGCAGTCTTGAAAGCAGCAAAACCATTGTAACTGAAAATTTGCGTTTACGTTCAGGTCAGTTTGAATTTCCACGTTTTAAAATATGTAGAATCTATGACACAAGCTTCTAAGAGTTTTAATTGAAAAAAAAATCTATCTTATCTTCCAACTTTGGTTTCAGCTAGTGAGAATAAAATATTATGTACTCCTTTGAGCTGATAGCCATCTGCTACAAAAACATTCAAATGTCAGCTCATCAGAATTTAAAAGGACTTCCTGAACAGAAGTTCACTGAAATTTAAGAAACTTCAGTGGAACTTCTGTTGCAAAATGACGCTGTCTTGGCTTTAGGCTAATCCCCAGAACACACCTACAAATCCATCTTGCAAAATGTTTGCCACAGAGAAGGAGCTGGGTCGGTTTTACAATTTTTATGGCAAAGGTTAAAATAAGTAATTTCCACAACAGCTGTCGACAAACAGTCTGTCTTTAGAGGCTGCTTTCCCTAGAGAATTTTATTTCTTCAAATGTCATAATTAGAATTTCATCTCTAGTGACTACTCAAGGAAATCTGGCAGCAGGAGACAGCATGGGTCACATTTTAATTACAAATGGATCCTTCCTCTCTGAAGGGCCAGAAGCTTGTTGCTAGTCATGTCACAGGCACTCCTACACACTGTGAATAATTAAGTGCATTTTTCAGTGGGTTGAAGTTTCCTTAAAATTCAGCAAGATTAATCAGAGCATTAACAGACTTCTGTGCCCCTCTGAAAAGTGATGTGGTGCAAAGAAGTAGATTTTCTGGCAATTAGAACAGTGAGTTGTGTTCACATACTTGCATTAACTATGATAGATGTGTATCAGTAGGAGGGCACTTGCATCCATTGGATTGTTCGATTGCTTTCTTTCCTTAAATAAACATCTTTTGTATATCTACTTTGATGCTGAGCGCTGAACTCACAGTTGGGGAAAGAAAGATGAACAGCATAGTCTTTCTCTTTGTTTTAGTTTACTAAAGGCTGCCAAAGCAATATACCAGAAATGGGTTGGCTTTTACAAGGGGCATTATATAAGCTTACAAGTCTTAGGCCATGAAAGTGTCCAAATCAAGGCATTGTCAGGAGGTGCTTTCTCCCTGAGCTGCAGCTGTGGCTGATTAGGAACATGGCAATACCTGCTCATCTCTTCCTTTTCCTCTAGGACTAGACGCTTTCAGCTTCTAGCTTCAGTGGCTTCTTAGCTTCAGTGTTCTGCTGATTTCAGCTTTTGGCTTCTGGGCCTTCTCTCTCAATTTTGGGGGGTTTCTTTCTGTGTGTCTGCATGTTCCTCTTATTTATAAAGGACTCCTATATGAGGATTAAGACCTACCCTTAGTTACACAATCTAATTAAAGATCTGTAACTGAAGTAATTTAATCAAAATGTCCCATCTACAATAGTTTTATATGCACAGGAGTGGATTAGCTCTAAGGACATAATTTTCTGGAGTTCTCCCAGTTTCATACTGTCACACTCCACAAGAGGGACATAACTGAATTTGATCACAAATTATCGTTAAATGAGTGATATAGTGGAGTTTTATACATGGTTCTTTGGGGGAACCATTAAAGAAGTAATTACTTCTGCTTGGAGAAGTCAAGAAAGACAAGACAGAAGAGGTAATCTTTGGACTGAGTCCTAAGGATAGTCCTAGGGATAATAAGCAGGGAGAAATTTATTAGATTAATGAGGGAGGGAAGAGAACTCCGGGCAAAGGGAACCACATCTGTAGAAATGAGGATGTTTGGAAGCAATTGTAATTGGCTTAGTGAGGATTCAATGCAGGATTCTTTGGGGTGTGTAATAGAAGATGAGCAGACAGTACAGAATTAGGGTGTATTTTAATGCAGGCAGAAATGTAGATGGTATTATCAAGAAATTTGTCCTCCCCAAAGGATTATAACTATGAAAAGACATTGACCTTCTACACCGAGACAGGGTCTTTGAGAAGCTTTGTTCTTTTATCCCACTTGCTTGAGCATGTAAATCCTTTTCTTTGTTTTTCATGAAATGAAAAAAATGGTACAACCATACAATGGCATGTTACTTAGTAATAAAAAGAAATGATAGATACAAGAAAATGAATGACTCTTAGAAGCATTATGCTATGTGAAAGAAACCAGAGAAAAAAGACAATAAAATGTATGATTCCATTTATATAAAATTCTAGAAAAAGCAAACTATGACAGAGAGCAGATTGGTTTTTGGAATGACGGAAAGGTTTTTGTCATAATTGGTAATGACTGTAAGATTGTAAATCATATTGGACTTAAATATAGTTTTGGACTTTAAGAGTAGTTGGCTTTACATTAATCAAAAATAATAGCTAACTTTTATAAATCACTTTCTATCTACAATAATTGCTTAAAGAGCTTCACGAATATTAATTCCTTTCATCCTCAAAACAGCCCTGCAAGTGCTATTGTTATTCCCATTTTTCAGGTAAGGAAACTGAGGTACATGGAGATTAACTAACTTTCTCCAAATTGCAGCCTAGTAAATATAAAAGCTGAGATTGGAAACCAGGCAGTCTGATTCAGATTCTGTACACTTAACCACAAAGGCATACAATTTGAATTTTATTTTTCTTAGAAATGTAATAATGGGAGGAGTTTTATTAAGCTTTGGGATAGTTTGATCTTGTTGCATTTTGTTATTGGAGTATATTTATGTCATTTCAGAGTCCCTGATAACTTGTATAAGAAAACGTGGCTGCACGTAATTTCAGATGTGGAGTTAGAATAGGGAGTGACTTTTCAACCTTAATTACAGTGTGATATTGGATTAAGTTGATATAGTATAATATTCCTATCCACTTCAGTGCCTCCTAGGGGGCAATATTTATATTGCCCACTGGTGATATAAAGAGTACCCACAGGGAGCAGATGTGGCTCAGACAGCTGGGCACCCGCCTCCCACATGGGAAGTCCTGAGTTCGGTTCCCAGTGCCTCATAAAGAAGACAAGCAAGACAGAGGGCTGATGCAATGAGCTGATACAATGAGGAGACACAATGAGGAGACATAATGAGAGACACAACAAGCAGGGAACAGGTGTCATTCAAGCAATTGGGTGCTTCCCTCTCACACGGGAGTTCCTGGGTTCAGTTCTCAGTGCCTTCTAAAAAGAAGATGAGCAGACAGAGAGAGCCCACAATGAACAGACACAGAGAGCAGACAGCAAGCACAAACAACAAGGGGAAGGGGGAATGAGAAATAAATATATATATAAAAAAGAATAACCACAAATGAACAATGATTGATATTGGAGGAATGGGTGGATGCAGATGGGAACAAGATTCACCTCTCCCAAGTGGGATAGCCACAGTCATATGAACCTGTATGATCACAGGCTTAATGAAAAGCTCAATGGATCAGACGAATGAAAATCACTGGGAGATTTTAGGAGGAGCTCTTTAACCTAATACAACTGTTTCCATGCACTGGAACTTCCATTGGTGAAGGCTTTCTGGAATAAGCTATTAGGTTTTTCCGTGACACCATCGGTCCACATTTCCCAAACAAGTGGAGAAAATCTATTAAAATGCTTGTAAGCACTGGGAATCTACAAGGTTAAGATCCTAAGTGGTTATGCCTTCCCTGCAAATCAGACTTTCCCTTGATTAAGCTGTCCCAATGGCTAGACAGGGAGAGTGAGAAGAGAGAATTGGCAATACAATCTGGTTGTATGCTTTAGTCACAAATTCTCTTCTAGACTTTGTCTGTAATAAAGCTAATTTTTTTTAAAGATTGAATTTTTTATATATTTTTCTCCCCTTCCCCCCCCCCAGTTGTCTGCTCTCTGTGTCCATTTGCTGTGTGTTCTTCTGTGACCACTTCTATCCTTATAAGCAGCACCTGGAATCTGTGTTTCTTTTCATTGTGTCATCTTTTTGTGTCAGCTCTCCTTGTGTGGCGCCATTCCTGGGCAGGCTGCACTTTCTTTAGCACTGGGCGGCTCTCCTTACGGGGCGCACTCCTTGCAAGTGGGTCTCCCCTATGCAGGGGACACCCCTGCGTGGCACGGCCCTCCTTGTGCACATCAGCACTGCACATGGGCCAGCTCCACACGGGTCAAGGAGGCCCGGGGTTTGAACTGCAGACCTCCCATGTGGTAGGTGAACGCCCTACCCATTGGACCAAGTCTGCTTCCCAAAGCTAATATTTTGATCTCCATCTCTCTGATGCTTGCGTCTATTTCTCAGTTGGTTCAGAACTTAAGGGATGGAGAGGGGATGTTATTAACGGACTCACAACAAGGATGATGCCATCCTTTATCTGACTTAGACTGAAGGTGGAAGGCAAGGGGTAATATTTAAAATATGGGCAACATGAGGATCAGGACAGTTGGGGAAGAAAATAGAGCACAGCTAACGTTTGTCAGTGTCTCCTTTATCCATGGTACATAATTCTCTTCTGTTCTTCCTCTTACTGTAGCCAACACACACATACATCACCTCCAAAACACAACATTTACACATTCACTTACACACTACAAGACCTTTTGTCTTCCAAGGATTTTCACAGTTTTTATAATTGTTTTATAAAAGCCCAGGGCCTAAAGTCCACACGCAGTCAAATCAATTTACTTTTGTTAACTTGTTGCTGCAAAGAAGGCTGCATCCCATGGGGAAATGTGAAACATCTTGGTGAGATAAGGTAAGAGGTAGGAGGAATAAAGCAGTGCTGTCATTGTTAAAGAAGCATCGGTCACTCCGCTGTGAGAGAAGAATGTGATTACATAGTGTCCTTGTTTTTGCCCTGTTCCATTGAGGTCACAGAATAACCTCATCTGATATTGAAAGTCTGTGAAATTTTTTGACAAGGAACACCACACCTAGCTTTTGACTGCCAGGCCAGCTAACAGCTTTCATCTGTCAAGGATTGTTCTTTTCTTCTTCTTTCTCCCAGTTTCTTATACCTGTGAACTCACCTTTCCTTTGCAAGACAGTTTAAAATTTTGTTTCCAGGGAATAAAAAAGAAACTTGTGCTAGTTACCATCTTATCAGTAATGACAAATTTTAGAGAAGAAATTTTGAGAGAAAGATAAAAATTAAAATTTAAAAATGCTTCATGTCTGAAAATGGAAGGGTATTGACTATGTATGTGCTTGTAATTTATTGGAAGTGCAAATTCCATTCATACAAATGTTTATAGCTACATTAATATTATAGTTACTAATCAGAATGAGTTATTTGAAGACAACAAACACCTTAAAGTTTCATAGGTAATTTGGTTTATATTAAACTGGTTGTAATTATGTTTTTAAAGACAAAATAAAGCAAGGAAAAGGTTATGTAAAATATGCCAATAGAGGTATTTTAATTCACTTTTTTTGTAGATGGAATAATAACAGCTGAGGAAAGTATTCTACTTAAAGCATAATATAGCTAACCTTTAAATGAAAATTTCATTAGGTTTATCTTTAGTAGCAGATTTGGAACAGTGGAGATTACTTTTAACATATAACGAACCTAATATAGAATTTTCAGTACTTTAGTAATCCTCTCTTAAGAGAATTAAATTCCTAAAATCATAAATTCCTCATTGGTTTTCAGATTTCAGCTTTTCTTTTTCTTTTTTTTAACAAAAACATTATTTCATTTACTTATACAGCTTTTACAAACATAGTTATGGATGTGACCTACATCTTTAAAGTGCATTTTGGCCATTTTCCACCTTTCTTTCACCCACCAATCCATGAATAGATATCCCACGGATGGAGCCAGTGATGAGGAAACTGGTAAATTTTCACTTTTTTGATTGGGATAAGGGTTTCCCTCCTCCATGTAGTTTTTACTCAGAAAGCCTGCCCCACTAAGCACTGCCGTCCTCACTTATCAGCATCCCTAGATCTAGAGAGGGGTTGTGGAGACTACTGTGGAAGAACTGGTGAAAAATGGCAGAGAAAAGGAAGCAAGGAAAAGTGAAGACAGATTCTTCTTCCTTGTTCTGTCCAGGCACAAGGAGGTTAGGAAATCATCTACTGAAATATATAAAATTACTCTATGGAGCTTTCTTTTCTAGTTGAAATGATCAGGAGTCTGGGGACACATCTGTTGTATATATATATATTGATGTTTCTCCCATAACTCTTCCCTATCTACATTCACTCTTTTGGTGACCACCACATGCTCACTCTGCTTGTCAACCTGTATGGCTGATACATATCTCAACCCAACTTGCCTGAAACTGAGTTTCCACTCTAACTCCTAAGATCTGTTACACTGTAGTTTTCGGTGGCTATCAACTCCTTCCTTTTATTTACATACCCCAAAAAATCTGGCCGCCATCCTTGATTTCTTTCTTTTTCTCCCTATATATACACTCTGTCAGGATATCCAATGACTCAGCAAAATAGATCAAGAATTCAACCACCGCTCATGACTTTCATGTTCATCACCAAGGGCTGAACCATGTCTGTCTGCTCGGGTTAATGCAGTAGCCTTCTAGTTGGTCTCCTTGCTTCTGTCCTTGCTCCTGTTTAGTTTGTTCTCAGTACAGCAGCCAGCATGATTCTATCAAAGCACAAATTAGATCATGCCACACTTTTCGCCAAACCACTTCTGTTCTTCTTTGCAGTAAACCAGGTGAAAGTCATTAGTGGCTCACGCTGTGGTGGTAAAGATAGAGATAATAAGAAGGGGGAATTCTGGATATATTTTAAAGTAAAGCCAACAGTTTGCTGACCTCCAGGATATGAGATAAATAGAGGAGTCAAGATGTTTCCTAGTTTTTTGACTTAAATATCTGCAACAACAGAGATGACATGTAGATTGGGGTGACTGCAGGGGAAGCAAATTTATAGGGGACATCAGGAGCTTAGTTTTGAACATTTAAATTTGGTACTCATATTAGGCATCCAAAGAGAGATGTCAGAAATGTAGATTCATATATGGGGCTGAAGTTCAGAAGAGAGAACTGAGCTGGAGATACAAATTTGGGAATCATCAGCATATATCAGGCATTTAGATATGAATGCTTCATGAAATCACCCGGAGAGTAATGTAGATAGAAGAGAGGTCTAAAGTCTGAGCCCTGAAGCACTCCAAAGTTTGTAGGATAGAGGATGAAAGGAAACCAGCCAAGGATATCTAAAAGTAGCAACCAGAAAAATAGGAGGAAAATTAGGTGATTTGGGAGTCCTGGGAGTCAAGTGAAGAAAGTGTTTCATAGATGAGTGATGGGTCAAGTAAGATGAGTCTAAAAATGACTACAAGATTTAGCAATGTGGAGGTCATTGGTGACTTTGATAACAGCTGTTTTGATTTAATGATCAGAGCAGAAGAGAAAAAACTAGAGACAGAGAATTTAGGTAATTTGTTAATAAGTTTTTTTGTAAAGAGAAAGAAAAAATGGGGTTAAGTGAAATAAACAGAAGTTTTTATTGTTTTAACAATATGATTGCCTGCTAATGGGAATTATCCATGAGAGAGGGAAAAATAATAATTCAGAGAGAGAATTGATGGAACAATAACCTGGAATAGGCCAAATGGAAATTGTCTAGTTCACAAGTAGAGGAGTTCGCCTTATGTAGGAAGAGCTGTGGTAACAGATGAGCTAGGAGAGAGGACTCAGGTGCAGGTAAGTGGGTAGATATGGCAGTTAACAATACGAGAAATTCTCTTTCAATTTCTTCAGCTTTCTCAGAAGAAGTTAAAAAGAGCATCAGATGAAATTGAGAATGGGGAGAAGATGGCGGAAATTTGAGGAGAATAGAAAAGGTAAGAAATTGTCTGGGAGAGTGGGAGAAATAATAGAGTAAGGAAATATATTAAGATCACTGATCAGTAGTAAGGACCCATTTGAGTTTTATTAATATGATCAAGAATTTAAATTGAGTCCAGTATGTAGAGAGCTTTTTCCTCCCTCCCTCCTTCCTCCTTCTCTTACTCCTCCTTTCTTCTTCTTCCCACCCCTCCCCACCTTTTCTTTCTTACTTTATCTCCTCCATTATCATCTTGGAGCATGCAAGTTTGGTGTAGTCAAAAAGCTGAAGACAATCATGTCTACCCTTCTTGTAGTTAAAAAAAGTAAATGTATATTATAGGCATGGCTTTACCTAGCAAATCCTGGGAAAACCAGAGAGGAGCATGGTGTTGAGTTAAAAACCAAGGGTATGACTACAGTGAGTGCTCCTGGAATTGAGGTTGAATAATAAGGGAAGAAAGGACATAAGTGAGATGTGGAGCAGTAGGTGGTTAGATTAATGGATTGGTCATTCTGGGGGGTTGACTTTTTCTTGGCATCTGGGTACTATAGGTCTTGAGCTACAAAATAGGAAGCAGTAGCTAAGAGCAATTTTCTGGAAGTGCTTCAAATTATCATATTGGAATGCAAATTATGTCTAAATATTAAATCCCTTTGCAAATAAAACACTAAAGGCACTAGAAGTCAAGGAAATTAAAGTCTAAAGCCAAACTAACTTGTCCTTTAGAATATATTACCCAAAACTAATCTCCAGCTTCTTATTTTGCTCAGTATCACCTGCATTTGGTTCTTGAAGTCTTTATAATTGGAGACCCATCAGCATTTGCAACCCAGGCAGTGCATCACTAAATGGGTATGGTACCTCGGGGTTTCATAAATTATTCTAATTCAACACACGTCTCTGATGAGCCTAATTTGAAGATTGTTCTGTGGATTAAATGAGTTAATACATAAAAATCTCTTAGAACAGTTTATGACTCATAATAATTACTCAGTAAATGTTAGCAATTTATAATATTATAATTACCAGTACTACCATTAATTGATGGTTGACCTTGAAACATGATTTCCTCATAGGACTATTATTATCTGGAATGTTTAGTTTGCACTTTATTCATTCAAATATCATTTATTATATACCTCCACTTGAGGGCATACACTTGATTCACACCTATCAGGCACTTAACTAGGTATGAAGACTGCAAAATTAATTCTATTGTAGCAGATATTGACAAATGGGAAACAAATACTATTTCCTAAATTTAGGAAGGCTAGCTCTTGGAACCATATAAATCTGGTGCTTGATACATAGTAACAACTCAATAAACATGTTTTGAATCATTTTCCTTTGAAACCAGGGCTTCTGTTAAGTCTTGATTTACTATTAAAAAGTGTATAACTCATGTTTCCTCTTCTCCATGCCTTTACATTTTAATTGGGAAAATATTATGTATTTTATATATGTATGATTTTTGATTAATGAAATTATTCACTGACTTAGTGAATATTTGTTGAACATTTACTAACACTGCTATGAGGAAGACAGTCATGCTGTTATAAGATGTTTACACATAAATTGTATTTTCTCCATACACATATGGATTCACCATCTATATGCACTATTGTATTTTATGAACAATTTGGATTAAAAGGTAGTCTTTGGGCTGATAACTTGCACTCAAGATTTGAGTTGTCCATATAATAGTTGTTTAACTTTTGCATCTCTGAGCCTCTTTTCTTCAGCTTTAAAAAGGTTTTCTTCCTTGTTTGGTTGTTATAAGTGTTAAGTTAAATAAAGTACATGGCTGTACTTTGAAAATAGTGAGGCATTTTATAACTCAAAAGATTTTTCAATAAAGTATTATTATCCCTGTTAATTTAATTAAAAAATAAACAATTGCAACAATGCATAGTCCTCAGTTCAAGAAGTTCATTAAAATTGTGATGACATGGAAAATGGCAAAGTAGGTGTTCTTATAATCTGTCCCTCCACTGAAGCAGTCATTAAGCGGACCAAAACTGAGAGAATCAAGTTTTCCAGAATTCTGCATTCTAATAAAAAACTTATAGAACCCAGGGGAATGCTTAATGAAGAAAGAGGCTGCGTTGTTTGGGTAAGAAAGCATTTTTCCATTTTGCTTATCTGCCTTGTATCCTTCATTCCCGAGTTCTGCAGTGGCAGGACGGAATGGGGTGGCTTGCTGGTACCATGGGGCACCGCTCCTCTTGACTCCAGCAGTTTCCTGGGCAGCATCTATTGAAAGCATTTAAAGTCACAGACTCCCCATAACTTTCAGGGACAAGGGATGGTGGATAGTGCAGGCAGGAAATGGACACAAAAACCCAGAGAGGAGGAGAACCCTTGGGATGACGAATAAGGACCGTGAATGCCCGCTGCACATCTGGGCAAACTGTAGTGCAAAGTGCATGCCCAAGGCCTGACACCATGTTGAGAAAGACCAGAAAGGAATCTAGATATAAGCCTCTAGGGCACCCTTGGGCTTCATGCAAGCAGGAAATGAAGGCTAAGACTGAGTTGTAGGCAATTTGGCTAAGTGTTGAAGGACTGTCCCAGTTCAGAGACTATTTGCAAAGACCTGGAGAGAATTATTTATTGTATTCTTTTTTCTTTTTGGTGCCAGACATTGAAGGAAATCATTGTCAAATTGTTGACTGACCACTGATACAATGGAACAGAGACTTCAGTGGCTATATATGACAAGGAATACAATCTTTGCAAATAGTTACTATAAAATAACCATGGTTAAGTTTTTATATTTAGATTTTTGTATGCACGTTCCCATTCTTTATTTCTTTAAATCAAATTTTAAATTTTAGAATAATTTTAAATTTACTGGAAAGTATTAAATTAACTGAAAAGAGTCCCATATACCCCTCATTCAATTTTCCCTATTGTGAACTTCTTACATCTCTGTGGTTTACTTGTAAAAACTAAGAAACCAATATTGTACATTCTAGTAACTAAACTCCAGTCTTTATTAGGATTTTTTAGGATTTATTAGGATTTTTCACCATATTTTCCATAAATACTCATTTTCTGTTCCAGAATCCAACCCAAGGTATCACATTTAATTCATTTTTATTTTTCCCCAGTATCCTCTGGTCTGTGAAAGTTTCTCAGTCTTTCCTTGTTTTCATGACCTTGACAGTCTTGAGTATCAGTGGTATCCTGAATGTCCCAAAACCTGGGTTGTCTGAATTTTTTCTCATAATTAGACTTGAGTTTTGGGTTTTTGGAAAAATACCAAAGAAGAAAAATGTTCTTCTGATCACAATATCAGGGAATATGTAATATCCACATGACATCACTGAGCACTTGGTTAATGTGGGGTGTGCCAGTTTCCTCCATTGTAGGGTTACTATTTTGCCCTTTTCCTATACGTTAGGAGATTGTTGCTAAATCCATTTCACCCATAAGTGAGAAGCAGGATTAGTTCCACATCCTAAAAGGGGCAAGAGTACTTTGGAACATCACCATCAGATTTAATTTCCTGTATAATATGTATTACAATTCCAGTCTTAAATTGGACAACTCCTTGTATACTGGAATTTTGGACAGATGTCCTCTTGTACTTTATGTACATATGGTCATTTTGAACTGACCCTGCATTGCCAACTTTTAAAAAACATTTTCCACTCCTGTTGCCCTTCACTCTGGTAAACATGTTCCAATCATGTATTTTCTTGTATAATGCAAATCCTTTTTGTCCAAATAGAATGAGCTTATATTTGGCAATGTTTCTTCTTACTTATACAAATATTTTATGTTTTTAGAAAAAAAGTTTAAATTGTTTTTCTTAGAATTATGCCCAACCTACCTAAAAGAAATTGGTTTTCTGAGTAAGTTTTAATATAGTGGTATAATCATTATTATTATACATGGAGGTTGTTGCCAAAAAGACCAATTTCTTCTAAAGAGGGCATTAACTTAGAGAATTTACCATGGTACAGGAACTTATTTGCAGTCCTACTTGACCAGAAAAATCAATCTTACATATGAGAGAGTATTCAGGCAGAACTTACCCTAAAACAATACCATTTCACAATAGACTTCTGTATAAATCCAGCCAAGGGGCTTCATTGGGCAGGCATGTCTTCCAGAAATGCAGCCACACTGACGGAAAGCTTCGGAGATGCTGAATCATAACTCATAATTAGTAAGATCAACAGGTTATTTTATTTAGAATAATAATGACATTGTATTTTGGCAATTGTAGGTGGATGAGGGCTATCTTATCATCTCTCTCTAATTAAAGCCTATCTATATTCTCCCCATCCACACCTACACCATTCCTACTCAGTGATGATTTAGCCTCATCAAACCTTTCCTCTAACAAATGTTTAATGAGTGTTTATATGCCAGCAATAATTTTAAGCATGATATAGTAGTGGACAATACATGTTCCTACTCTATTGTACGTGGCAGATAATAAACATGAGAAAACAGATGATGAAAAATGATACTAAGAAACCAAGATAATATGATGCAGTGACTAGAACACATCATTATACCGACCTCATTTTGAGGGGTCTTATTTGGATACAGGTCCAACATGATCATATTAACATTGATAATATCAATGTATTTTCTAGGGATGGTCCCAAATACATTCTTTTGTTGAAACACAATTGAAACAGGAAATATCATACTGATACATGACATCTAGAAAAGGTCTTCCAAATAAAATCAGTATTTGTTTTTTCATTTGTTTGTTTGTTTAGGTGTTTATTTACATTCAAAGTTTTGGCATTAGCAGTTTTACGCAAAAATATACTATGTCTATTAAAAATAAATCCTTGTGTGGCAGGATTGGTAAATGATAAAGAAAAGGTTTTTCTGCCTCTTGTCTAAGCCAGCTATGCAGAAGGGCCCTTTTTCCCTTTTCTACCATTCAAGCAAGTTCTTGATTCAAGCTTGCAGTGGTGCTCTCTGATGATTATGAAGCAGAATGAGAACATTAAAGGTGCTGAAACTGCAACAATAAATCATTCTTTCCTTATTTCAATATTTGTTTCTCTTGTTGTGGAAATAAATTCCACACCCAGAGGAAGTAGAACTATCCTGGAATATGCACAAGCTCAAGACCAAGAGAGTTGCTATTACTAGGGTCATTCGGTGCCGATCTCTGATTAATTGGGTTCTGGTGAAGCTTTCCATATCAGCTGGCACATTATTGAGGATGTGCACAGGATTTGTGGAAAATACTCTTACAGGCAGAATCAGATTACACCTTTACCTTGCATCTAACTAGACAGTATGAGGATCAAGTCTGGGTCTGTTTCCTAATCTCTATTTTTAATCATCTGTTTTAAGTATAATGAAATTTTTTTTGGCTACCCCTCTGCAATCCAAATCATAGCAATCCTGATTATCTGTGTGCGTTATTTTCTAAATGAAGTAAATTATCAGCCATGTTGCAGAAATAATCAAAACAAAAGTATATTTATTTAAAGATTGGTGAGCTATGGCTTAAGAACTTCGGCAGCATAGAAGTTTGAACAGCTGTAGTTATTTGCACAAGGATGGTTTCCTTCAGCTAATACAAAAAGCTCCTAACAATCACCACCCCATTCTGTAAGGGTGACAGCAATAATAGCTCCAGTATCTGAATTTAATGCAGTGACAAGCATTACACAGGATTTATTATTATAAATGGCTATAGCAATTGCACTGTGGAATGTTGGCCTTTGATGTTTTCATTTTAAATATTCTAATTCTCTTCTGCAGCAAGGCAATCTACTTCTTAAAATTGGGTAGGATAAACATTAAGTGGTAATGCTTGAGGTTAACAGCCCAGAACACAAACTACTGTGTGAGTAGATGAAGGGCCTGTGATCTATTCTTTGACCTCGACCTTGGGTGATGAAAACTAAGCCATAGAATAGACCTATAATCAATCAGGAATATCAAGGGGATTCCAAAGGCAGGCTGGCAGATACATCAGTACCTTGATGTGTACCTTGTTATACTTCTGACTGGCAGTGTCCACCCAGGTAGAAAGAGGCAGTGGTTTAGCAGGAAAACCAAGGTGAAATTAATCATATTATTTTTTCTTTCTCTCAGTATTCTTCTATTACATATGCGAGTATCATTTTCTACTCATTTAAACCCATTACAACAACCTACAGTCTCTCCCAGGGAACCTGCCTACTTATAGCTATCTAATCTCATTCATTTATTATGTTGAATTTTTAGGCTAATCATCAAAATGTGCTTGCATTGCCTTTGCCCACATAATGCAGTCATTATCACCTCCTCAGCAAAACTGCTTTATGAATTTCTTGAGGAAGGTTTAGAAGAATCTGGGGGTAAGTGCAAACAAGAGGAAGCAGTAAGGAATTAGAGACTGAGACCTAACATTGTGTTCTTCTTTGTCCATTGGTTAGATTTCTGCTATTAATGGCATGGAGAAAAAACTCCATGCGAAAAATAGAAGAATTTATGCTTGATAGAATGTTGTCATGGATTACAAAGTATTCCTTCCTATAACTTTTTTTTTTTAGTGAAGTAGTTTCCCAACTACTACATATTATTTATTTTTATTCATGCTTTATGCTTTTTTTTAAATTGAGGGAATGTTTGCATGCAGTGAAATGCATATAGCTTAAGTGTAAAATTCAATAAGTTTTGGCAAATGTGTACTCCCCGTTAGCTGGGATCTCGGTCAGGATATAGAATACTTTCATCACTCCAGAAAGAGCTTTTATGCCATTTCAGTCAATCCTCACTCTTATGGACAACCACTTTTATGATTTTTATCACCATATATTACTTTTTCTTGTTCTTGAACTTTATATAAACGGAATCATACATTGTTTACTTTTATGTGATTTCTTTCATTCAATGTAATATTTCATATATGCATTTGTAATTCATTTCTATTTATTGCTGAGTATTTCTCCATTGTATGACTATGCCAATTTTGATTATTCATACCATATGATGTTGGGGAACATCTTGTGGTTTTAAATTTTGGTCTATTGTAAATAGAACTGTTATAAGCCTTTTTGTACCAGTCACTTTTGTTCATATATATTCCTGTTTCTCCCAGGTAAATATCTAGTAGTAAAATTACTGGGTCATACAGTAAGTGTATGCTTAATTTTTATAAGAAACTGCCAAACATTGGTGTGGTGTATTGAAACATGTAGCCCAAGGCAAAAAACATGTTACTGAGCTTAATCCATGTTCCTGTGGGTGTAAAACCATTTGTAAATAGTATCTTCACATATGTTGATATGTGGACTTTTTGGCAAATAGGATCGTCAAAGGTCCTATTTAGGTGTGATCAACTGAAATGGGGTGGGCCTTAATACGTATTACTGAAAGCCTTATAAAAAACCAGAAGTCAGAGAAAGACAAACGAGGAGAGAAAGGACATTTCAAGTGAGGCAGCATTGTGTACCAAAGAACCCCAAGGGATTGTGACAAGCCAGTCCCAGAATGGTGCAGCCTTAGGGAAACGGCATGACCTTGTGGATGTGAACATTTTAGACTTGTTGCCCCCCAAACCAGGATCCATGAAATCCCTCTTGAGAAGCCACTGTGTAATATATATCTTACCAGTTCTGACAAACTGAGGCAGTGGTCATGATTTTAAATGTCCCCAGGCAATGTATGGGAGCTCCTTTGCTTCACATTCTTGCCAAAATGCAGTGCTAACAGTGTCTTTAATTTTAGATTTAATAGTTAATGATTTTAACATCTTTTCATGTGCTTATTGAGGTTTTCGCTTTTGGCTTGTTAATGAATACAGTTGCTATAAAACTTCTTGTACAAACAATTTTTGTACATATATATTTATATTTCCTTTGTGTAATTACCTAATGATAGAACGTACTGACACACATTCTTCTGTGAAATATATATTTAAGCCTTTTGCTCATTTTTATTGGATTGATTAATATTTTTATTGCTTCATAGAATTATTTAATATTTTCTGGATACAATTCTTTAGATAACTACGGAGAATATTAGTGCCCATTCTGCCTTTTACCTTTTTGTCTCCTTAACACTTGTCTTTGGACAAGGAAAGGTTTGCAATGTTTTAAAGTCCAATTTATGAACAATTTTCTTTTACAATTAGTGCTTTCTGTGTCCTTTCTAAGAAATTTTTGCCCACAACAAGCTCATGAATATATATCATGACATTCTTCAAGTTGTTTGGGAAAAAGTAGAGGACAGATTGGCCTGGGCACACACAGCTATGTGTAGTCTCATGTTTACACCAGACTGGGCTGGACACTGCTGGTGAAGCTGAATCTCCACTTGTACCAGGCAGCAGTGAGACTCAACAAAGTGGTGCAAGGCAGGGCTAGTCACCACTATGCTTCGCCCTCCCTCCTCCTGGTATCAGTGGGGGACTGAGTTTCCAGCCCCACCTGGAATCAGCAGGGCTTAACGGGAAGCTAAACCAATACACACTTGGCAATAATAAGATGGAATGAAGTGGTATGAAGTATGGCTTGTCAGCACTCCATCTTCTCCATACACATCGCTCCCTGTCGCCATGGCCCAGGGGCAAAGTGATACTTCACCAGCAATCAGTGTGGTGCAGTGTGGTTATGGGGGTGGCAGGCTAGGTGGTACGCCATCAATTTGAGTTTCTGTTTTCTCATTTTGTCCTTAAATGCTATTTGTTGTAGCGAAAGCTATGTGATGCAGTGCTCAATGTATATAAAATAAATTCTTAATGCAATTTTATTTTAAAAGGGAGGAGTGTAAAGGGACCTAAATGAAGGTATTGTTTCTACCCTTCACTCAATGTGGTAATAATGTTGACACCAGTAGACTTTGTTATAGAATGTATATTATAATATCTAGAACAACTACTAAGAAAACTATACAAAGCGATGTATTAAAAAAATGCCATTAATCAATCAAGATAAAATCCTAAAAATAAAAAAAAATTCAATTAGCTTACCAGAAGGTCAGAAGAGAGAAATGGTGGAATGACACATTGAATAAGCAAGCAGAAAACAATTTAATGATATGGCAGATTTAAGTCCTAACATATCAAAAATTACCTTAAATCTAAATCATCTAAATATACCAGTTAAAAGGCAAGAGTGGCTTATAATCTTGATCAAATGGTATTCCTTTTATAAGAAACTCACTTCAAGTACAGTGACTATATTGGGATTCTCCAGGGAACAGAAGCAACAGGAAATATGTATATGTACATATATGTACATGTGTATGTGTCTGTGTATTAAGAGATTCATTATAAGGAATTGGCTCACAAAACCATGTTGCTTGGCAAGTCTTAATTTTGTAGAGCACCCTCCAAGCTGGTAGCTTTGATAAATGTGATACCGAAGTTCTTAGTCCAATTTTTCCAGGGGAAGCTGGCTGACAGGGAATTCCAGCAAGAAGCAATAATAAAGTTGAGTACAAATTCCTCTTCTGATTTCAGAAATCCTCAGTTCTGGATTGCAAGAGCTCCAACTGATTAGGTATGGAAACTCCTCACATTACAGAGGACAATCTCCTTTGTTGCCTAGAGACCATCAACTGATTATAGATGCATACCCCATCTTATAATACTCTCACATTAATAGGCAGGGCAGTTCTTGACCAAACAACTGGACACCATAACCTAGCCAGATTCACACGTGAAACCAACTGTTACTATGACAGATAATTTGACATTGTAGAGAAGGAAATGGATATAACATGCAAAAATTGATTTAAACAAGCAAATGATTGTTACTATTAGATAAATTAGACTTTAGAGCAGAAAAACAAAGAGATATGAAGAGGTTTATTACATAATGGTAAAAGGATCAGTCCACCAGAAAGAGATAACAATTCTAAATGTGTAACAAAAACCAGAACCTTAAAATATATGAACCAAAAAGCTGATAGAGCTGAAAGGAGAAACAGACACAACTACAGTTGATGACCTCCACATGTCACCCTAAGCAATTGAGCTAACAGACTGAAAATCAGCAAGGCTATTGAAGAACTGAGCTACACAATCAACCAACAAGATCTGATTGCCACATATCATATATTAATTTGTAATAATAATAAATTATTACTTTATTAAATTAGCAAATATTTTAATTTATTTTCAGAGTTATATAATAACATTCTAATAGGATAAATAAAGTTAAAATATTGACTCCTCATGAATTTTTAAGGGAAACACAGAAGCATTACATTATTTTTATACCTTAACAGAGCTAGACATATACAGGAAAGCTCTACATTTTTATTTCTTACGTGATACATCTAAGAAATCATTTTCTTGGAAAATTCATGAAGAGCTCTAGAGTTAAAGGAAGTTTACTACTGAGGCTCCTTGAACTAAGCTTTAAAGTGAGCTAAAATATATAAATAGTAACAATAAAAATGTTGAAAAGAAACTTTTCTATTTATAAAACTGATGATCCTGTAGTAAGGTTGGTTGTGAGATATATAAAGAAGAGACAGTAAAGAGTACATAAAAGACTACAAGTAGTTAAATAATACTTTCGGATTTTCTGAAAAATAAAGACAAATAAAGGAAGGGAGAAGAAAAAGGCAAAATGAGGCAGAGAGGAAAAGTAAAGGAGGGAGGAGAGAAAGAATAGGGTTTTTATGTAATCTACTTATGCTTTTGACCCTTAACTAATATAATCCATTTTTTTCCCACATTGTCCCTAAAATTTAGTTACTTATTATTTCCCATAACTACTTAACTACCTTGGATTTTTGCTTAGCCCATTAATCTTAGCTCTGTAGCAAAATCTATTGATTCTATTAACCTGTTACATTGGCTACATTTTGCAAATATGGTGCTTCAACAACCTCCCTTCCCTGGAGTACTGGTGACATATCAAAATTGTCCCAAGAGATTTGGACTGCTAGTTTATTTTACAGTGACATTTAGCCATTCTGACAAGTGCTTAATTATTATGTGTTCCTCCATAAAGGTTGTCTCTGACAATAAGTGTAAATCAAATAAATGAGGACACTGTAAGCTATTAGTTTTTCATTCTGGTTGACATCTATAATATTTGTTAATAAATAATTTAGCACATTATAGACAATGATGAAGAGAGTATCATTACTGCTGGGATTATTTGCTCCCAAAGGGTAGACTAAACAGCTGCTTACCTCTAATAAAGTTAAATATAAGGCTATACGTTTTCTCTTGGCCCTACTATTAAAATAGCCCAATATCTCATATTAATTCACCTTGTGAATATGTACAATATACTTCCATGTGTTATGGTATAAAGGAAGGACCATTATAGCCATTAGCATTCACATATATGTCCCAGGTCTGTTAGTACCAAGCTCTCTGATATTTTGCAAATTATTCTCCTATCTGGATCTTGGTTTCCTCATCTGTAAAGCTAAAGTTATGAACTACATGAACTCTAAGTTCTTTTTAGTCTTAAAATTCTGAGATGTGTTTTTTTTGTCAGATTCCTACTGTGAGTCTAACTGTAAGTGGAGATTATTCTCTCTCTCCTCATTATCACCAGGCTTGGCCTATGCTTCTTCTGTTCTCCATACTCTATTCTGAGTATCTGACTCAACTATTATTGTGAGATCAGATCAAGAATGCTTGAAGTATATGTAATCAGGTTTATTCCCATACCATCTAAAGGAGATATAAATCACAGTTTGTTCCTGGATTTCGCTAGTTTTCTTAGGCTTCTCAAATAGGATGAGTGGGTATCAAGGGAAAAGGGAAAAGAAAAGCTAGCTAAAGGGAGAAAACATCTCTTTTTCATTCTTCTAATTTACATTTACTGTGGCACCTACAGTGTGCTAAGCACTGCGCTAAATTCTGGGCTAATAACTAAGAATACAAAGATGAAAAAGGCAGTCCCTGCTCTCAAGAAGCTCACGATAGAGACAGAGAATTAAAAACAATTATTATGATATAATATAATGTGATGATTGAGCAGCATTTAAATTTTATGAGTATTTATTATATGTCAGACTCTTCTAAGAATTTTATAAGGACTTTGGTCAATTGAATTATATACCCTGACAAAAGACATGTTCTTATCTTAATTCTCATGCCTGGCTGTGAACCCATCTTACCTAGGACCTTTTGAAGATGGTATTTTTATTTAAGGTGTGACCCAACAGAATCAGGGTGGGTCTTCATCCACATTACAGGAAGCCATATAAAGAGAAGAAACCAGAAGCCAGAAGTTAGAGAAACGCAAGAGAAAGAAGCTGTAAGTCAGCAGAAACCAGAAGAATAGACACAAGGAGAGAGAGATCCCCACATGATGTAGTTGGAGATGCAAACTGAGGAACCACAAGGACTGTGGCAAGCCAGTACCAGAATGCTACAGACTTTGGGAGAAACCATGACCTTGCTGGCACCTTGATTTTAGGCTTTTGGCCTCTGTGAGCCAATAAATTCTTATTGTCAAGCCAACCCATTTTGTGGTATTTGTCATTGCAGCCTGGTTAAAGTAAAACAAGTTTTATCTCATTAATTATCAAAATAAACCCATAATGTATTATAATCACATCCATTTCATGGATGAAGAAGCAAATAGAAAAAGATTAGTCAAAACCACTCTTTACTCCTGGGCCTTCATGGGCCTTTCTGTCTCTTTGTCTCTTGGCTTTGTTTTCAACTCTTCTTCGGCTAATAATTCTGTGGTTCTCTTTCTATTTCATAGTCACATTCTGTTTTACATTCACAAGAGAGAATTTTGTGGTCATTATCCTTTTTGGAAGGATATTTTATATGTTTTTGGCTTTTGTTCAAACCTTAGATGGGTGACTCTTGAGCCAGGTGCCTTCTACCTGGTGGAATCATGTATGATAAGGAATCAGGGTAATGCAGTATAGAAAAGAACTGTTCCTTTGAGCAAGCTGAAACTCACGGGTGATTGGTTATATGCACTGTATGATTGGCTTATTCAGTTCGAAGGGTATAGGTAGTTTTTCACATATTGGAATATATCAGCTGTGGGGTGTGCTTGAAGATTGATCATAGATCTGTGCTATGCCATTTTAAATAGAAACTTAAAACCAAAAACAAACCATTTAAGCCCTTACGAGGTCTAAAGGAAAATATGTTCCTAAATTAATAATATCTAATAATGATTTTACCAAAAATATTTTGATTATATATTTAATTGATTTTTGGATTTATGTGGTGAACATGTGTTCATCTTAGAAATGCTTATATACTTATATACTTATATTCTTATATTTTTGTTCTATTATATTTTTAGCACTTATGGTTCTGAGGCAAACATGATATATCGGATAGAGCTTCATATTTCATTTTGTAATTTTGGGAATGGAGTTCTTGGGATCCAAGGAAGTATGAATCTCGGGAACTATTGGCTATAATCTATATATCATGTAGATCTTGATGCTAAAACAATGCCTAGGATATCAAAGTTCTTTCATTCACCAAATTTAGACTAATTCATTTACTTTGGCTCACTTTCATTTATCAGTTATCATTCTCATTTGATTTGAAACCATACCCTCAAGCTTGTTTATTTATTCCCATCTGGTCATGAAAATAATTTATGTAAGTTTTATCAAACATCTTTGAAATATTTACTACAAATAAGGTGCTCTGTTAGGAACTGTGAGGTACCCGTGATGAGCTAGGCAGTGGTCTTTCTCTCAAGAAGCAATCCAGCAGGGTGATTTGCAATATAAAAATGGTTGTAATACAAAGCATCAGACTACAAGGCCCATAAAAAGGAGGGGGAAAATGATGTGAAGTTCCTTGTCTTTCTTTCTTAATTTGTCACATTTTTTTTCCTTTAAATCATTGGAGGACAAAATTTAGATGTGCTTATATATTGATGTTCTCCTGAGAAGTCATATTTTAATGGAAAATTATCCCATAGATGAATGAACACCCAAACTTGGAGAATAGAAAACTGTTTCTCTCACTCTTTCACTAATAGAAAAAGGACAGTTCTCTCCTCATGCACAGTTAATTGCATTTCTACACTCCTTGCATAACTTTTCTTAATATTCTATGTTCATTGCTCTTTGCTGGCATGTAGGATTTATGTTATTTTTAAATTTTTGATATATGGATATATAAACTTTGGAGGGTATAAAGATAGGGAACATTCTATTAATTCTGAGAAGTCTGAGAAAAGAGCATTATTGGGATGTTATTGATCATGGAATATTAGAATAAAAGATATAATGCCTCTCTCCATTTCCCTAGAAAATGGAAAAGGGAAAAGCATATTTGAGAGAAGGTGATATATATATTTAATCGTGGAATGGTGTGTTTCAACTTGCAGTGACACTCAGTGAATTGGTTGATAGCTGAATATAATTGCCATAAAACTCAATCCACAGTCTCGCTTCTACCCAGTTATCAAACTAAAACATAAAGGTCTAGGAAGTTGCCCCTCCATCCAATAAATTATTATATTATGATGAACAGAATCAAAACACTGAGTATGTTGCATGCCCTAGGGGCTTGATTTCTGTACAGCTGCTTGAGCAGAAGAGAGGAAAGTGGCACCAATTATTTGGTGTCCCAATTGAGAACATTACAATACCATTTCTTTCAATATTTAGTCACATCTTTTTCCAGTACATCAAAATATTTCCAAATTACACAAATCTTCATCATGCACTTCCCTCAAAAAAATAGAAAAAACATGTTTCTTATCCTTCTCCACTCATTCCTAGAATTATAATTCCCTTTGAAGGCTTTCACACACTCCTTAAGAAAAGTTAGTTTTTTTTAAAAAAGAGATTATATAAGGAAAATCTATTATAATTACAAAGAACATGAAAAAACATTTCTATTTTCTTTTCATATATTTTCTTTATTTGTTAAACACCTCCACTACAATGAAAGGCTGTGCAATATGAAGAAGGAAGTTGTTATAAAAACAATTACTGATGAATTATTGTTTATCATTTATATACTTTCAACATCCTTAAGTTATCATGAAGAATAAACTTTACATTTAAGAAACACTGTTAGAACACACAATTATGTATCAGTTCGTTTTCTCATAAATTATTTACAGACCCAAGAATTACTGACAATGTCCATTATGCACCAGAATTAAAATCAGGACTTAAATTGAAATATTTGCTGGTAATTTGTCCTTGTTCATAAGAACTATATAAAAGCCTCTAGGATTTTGGATTAGTTCAGGGGATTTGATATTCATTGTATACATGGGCTAAGCAGATAATGCAAATGAGTAAAGTTGACCCTTATGTAGGAATGTTAGTGTTTGGCAAAATGGAGAGCAGGGTGCCACATCTAAAAGGGGTGCCCACTCTATAAATACTCCCAACATTGGTGTCATGCCAAGTAGAAATGTCCCTGTGTTGCTAGATCTGATTTTCCAAAAGAAACTTAAAATTTAGATGTCTATAAAAAATCCCAGCTTGTGAATATATATTTAATTTTTTAAATGGCATGGAACAAATACAACATGTTTTTCAGGTCAAATTAGATTTTCCTGTTTGAGGTATTTGGTTTAATGATATCTGATTTGATAGCCAGATGTGTCATTGCAATAATTGTAATGGATTTCAAGATATTAGCACAGAAATTTGGAAAAAAGAATGGTTGGACAATGCCAATGTTTGTCTTCATAGTTCCTCCCTATTTATGCTTTCACTGCTAACTTTCATCCTAACGACAAATCTTTAACCCAATTTGTAACAAATGTAGCTGGCCTTAGTGCCCCACTTTTTAGATATACTTTGCATAGTTGTGCTCTGATTCATCTCTTTGATTGTAGCTTTTATTACTCACTGGGTGACTTTATTTCCACCTTTATTTGCTCTTGGAGGGCAAAGTGGAGGACTTCATTCACCAACAAATGCAAATACTTATTGGCAATAAAAGCATTGCAAGAGTCATCCAGCCAGTAGTAATTCTGTGGGGAAAAAAAGAGGATTTTCAAATCTTATGTGCTGAGAGATTCTACCTTCAACTTTGAAGGGCTATTGTTTAATCAGATGAATTAGTGATGTCATTATTGCTAATCTGTTCTAAGAATTATTGGGTGATGTCAGCACAAGTTTTCAGTCTAACTATAATGTACCCACATATGCAACACACAAGGGCTTCAGGTACTCTTGATAACAGATGGTCCTTGAATTTTCTGTTTATATGCACCAGTGGAAAAAGTCCAGAACTCTCAGATCATGTTTTGGGATTTTTCCCAGTCACGCTGTCACTGATAATGCATATTAAGAAGGTAATAAAGTCTATTTTGAAGGTCCTTATAATTTCAGGGTACCTCAGAATGGAATGGAGGCTATAATTTCATTTATTAAATATATGCATCATGGTGCTTTGTGCCCTTATCATTCCCCAGCCCCAATTTCCAAAGGATGTTAGATTTATTCATTCTCCGCTGAATTATGATCACACTGGTTCAAATCTTGGCATTTGACTTATTCGTGGACTGTAGGCCCTTTCACAGTTATCTCATGACTCCTAAATTTTCTCTCCTGGGTATTCATTTGGCTTATTTTCAGTTAGAAAAGCTCCCAGTCTAAAACAATTACCCATGACTTTGTTTCATATTCACTTGTTCCTCAGCATCATTATGTTTAAAGTTTCTCTGAGGTTCCCAGGGTGGTTTGGTTTATATTTGCTTAGGGAAAATAAAATTCGTCATCTGGTATTTAATATTCCAGACATGTATTAACTTTGCAACATATCTCTGTGGGTTGATATCTTCTCATTCTGTATTTAACTGAGTCCCTATATGCTTTAACTGTATATGTGCATATATTGGGATGGTAGGACAAATAAACTCTACATGTAAATGTACTTTTCCACTCCCACAGGGAGTTGTAAAAGACTGCATATATTTTATGAAGCTGATTTTTCACTCATTCAAAAATATTTATCTTGTGCACTTATTACAGCATGGTGGACAAAGATGAGTATAACTCATTCTTACTTTTAAGTAGTTATAATCTAGTGAGTGAGGCTTTTGTGCTCATGAGAATCTATGATAAAAGTAGAACAAAAAGCATCCTGAGAGAAGGATGAGCAAAATGTTATAGCGTATATAGTAATTAATTCTGATTTGAGGGGTTGGGAGAAATCTAATAGTTTACTGTGGAAGATATTTTCACATTAACTTGACAAAATTATTTTTCAAAGAGGTTTTATTCTGATATAAGCATAGGAAATCATGTTTTTTAAAAAAAAAACAACAACACAAACTGACATTATTAGATATGGAAAATACTCCCTGCTCATCAATCCCCCCCAAATGATACCATTAACATTAATGGATAATTCAAAATCCAATCTTTCACATTGAGTCATCACTATTAATGGGAGAAAATGAAAGGGAATGACAGTTACTCCTTCTGGAAATACAGAAAAGGAGAAAATGAGAAATATGATCTGAGATTTTAATTTGTAAGTTTGAATATAATAAAACAGTACCTCCTCGATAATTTATCAGAAAAGTTAGCTTGCAGCCTCCCTATTACTTCTTTTTCTTGTGATATTTAGGTTTCACTTTTTCTGGTTTACCATTAAAATCTTCCTGTCAGGGGATTCTGATTAGGTAGTGCTAAGGTTGAAGGGCATGAAGAGGTCAAGAAATCATTTTAGCTTGCTTTATTTCACCCTTGTTATTTGCACTATCAAATGGCTCTCTTCTAAAATCAATATAGCCATAACAATTGTAGAAGATGGCTGTTAACATTTTGAGTACATTTATACTAGAAAAAAATGTGTTGTGATAGATCTGAACTCTACTGAAATTATCTCCCTCCCAGGCCCAGGTTCTCTAAACGGCCATAGTGTTTTGTTTTTGTTTCATTATTGTTTTCACCTCTTACCTCCTAGCCTGAATATGATCTAGTGTTTGTCATTAACACTATCATTAGGAGGAAAAAGCCTAATATTGAGTCACAAACTACTGTAGCCATTAAATATTTTCTGTCCGGTGTTCTATGTTCTATCAGTTGTTTATGTTGGGTGGCAGTGCTCCTTATATCTTCTCATATAAAGGAACCAGACCATGCAGAAATATTCACTTTCTCTAAGTACATCTGGAAAAATATATACACAGGAAAGCTGACATTCCCTTTAAACTCTTCAATAGGAGCTAATGGGAACAATGTTAGTTTCTGAAAACACATATAAAGCTAAGATTCTTTCAGGTTTCTCCCAGTGGTTGTGTTGTATGCTGTGGTGGTCAAGTTCATGTGTCAGTTGACTGGGTTGTCGTGTCAGGTGACTTGTTCAAGCAAGCACTGGCCTGATTGTTACTGTGAAGACATTTCGTGGAATTACATCTGCAATCTACAAAAGAGATTGCCTTTAACAACGAGAGATGTTTCTTCCATTCAACTGAAGCCTTTAAAATGAGAAGTGATGCTTCAGCAGTTAGAAGAGAGAATTTCTATCACTACTTCAGCCAGCCTGCTACTCTGGGGGAATTCACCAAAAGCCTTCATCAGAATTCCTAGCTTGGAGTCTGCCCTATAGAATTGGACTTGCCAATCCCTACAGTAACGTGAGACAATTCCTATAAAAATTTTATTACATTTACATATATCTCCTGTCTGTTCTGTTTCCCTAGAGAACCCTGATTAACATATATGCTTTTCCTTCTTTCCTCCCCTACCCCTTCCCCTCCCGCCTCCTCCCCCTCCTCCCCCTTCCTCCCCCCTCCTCTCCTCTCTTTCCCTCTCCTCTTCTCTCCTCTTCTCTCCTCTCCTCTCCTCTCTTTCCTTTCTCTCCTCTCTCTCTGCTCCCTTTTCTTTTCCCTTTTCTCTCCTGGTGCTGTTTCCTTTTCTCTCTCCTCCCCTCAGACCTCTTACAAACTCTAACATTGCCAACTCAAAAGGACTTTTGCAACTACAGTTGATGATGTCTGTTTCATTATAACATCCACTCTTGTTTTTCAAACAAAAATATATACTTTTATTCTGTGAATAAACAGTTCTAAATTCCTTTGTAGCAAGTTTATTTTATATAATCTTAGAAAAGACTTTAATCCTTTAATGAGGTGAGATGTGATGAAGAAATGAACCCATAAAGAAAATATATTAGTATTACTGACCCTGGATTGCAAAAGGAAAGAGAGAAATACAATTGGAATTTTACCTCAGCTTTACTGTTTACCCTCTCCAGGAGTAAGTTTTCTGCAGCTTCATTACCTGTTTTGGTAAATTGGAAGACATACCCTCACAGTGAAGAATTTTTGAAAGTACTCTACTTAGAAAGCCTCTCTCAGAAACTGAATCCTTGTTTTTACATTTGCTTCAAGGCGGACAGTTTTCTAACAGACATTAAGGTCCTAAATCATATTGTATACTTAGAGGATTTTTATTAGGCAGAAATTTGAGACCATGGGCCTTCTTTTCCCTTTTGGTTCCTGTCAACTGAGTGTATGGCCAGGCAAGAGTGTCTTGGGATAGAGGATTTATAATTGAGCTCTGCATTCTTTTGAGGATATTTAGGAGTGTCCATGCTCTGCTTGTGAAATAGAAAATGAGTAGCTCCTATTTAAAAGACAAAAATTTGTCCTTTGAAATAGGTTGTTAAAATAATTCATCATAGCATTTCAATCTGTGGCCAGAAAACATGTGGCTGGAAGCACAGTATCATCCCTATAAAATATTTTGAAACAAGTGACTTCCTGATTAACCAGTGCACATCAAGGAAGGAAATAACACATTTAAAAGCAAAGAAATCAATCATATTTCTTAATTCAGTATGGATATTTTAAAAATGATCCATTACATTTTTTCATATTTTGCCCAGTATTTTTCTGTTGAAACAAAAACCTCACCAGATGGGAATAAGTAAAGGTTACATTACGTACAGAGGCTTATGCTTAACATATTTGCAAGAATACAGTTCATGGACCCCAAGCCCTGTTTCAAGAATCTTAACTGCTTTTTATTCAATCCACACAATGTATTTATTACACTTGTTCCCATGGGAACCGTAGACCATTTATGGATATAATTGGAACTTAATCTTCTAATGTGATCAGAAAATACACCTAAATTTTACTTTCATGTACTTTTCCTCAGTGTCTGAGTTTTGGTTGGATCCAAGACTGGACCCAAGCACAACCCCGAGCAATATCTTTCACTACACAAAGCAGAATCTACCAGCCTGTGCTGTGTGCTATTACAGTATTCTCCTATATCCACTTCTGTTACTTATTCTTTCAAGGCTAAGACACTTTTCCCTTAGGTTTGGGAAATACATCCTAAGAAGGTGTCAGCAGCCAAACGCCTTGGAAAATATCACTAGTGCTTTTTATTTTTATTTTTTGCCTCCTTCATGTGTTTACCCCTATCTCTGTTTCTTGGAACCAGAAGAATTTTTAGTTCAGTCTGCAGACTGAACAAGTACCAAAGTGATTTACTGATCCATTCGTTTTCAGAATGCTTATTTCTCCCCACTTCAATTCCAAAGGCTCCTTCCATGCATCTATGAAGAAGATTGCTTTCTGACTTAAGTACCTTCAGACCACTTTAGTTTACACTTAAGATTTAACGTGTCCTGTAATCATCTCCATGACTTGTCCTACTTAAACTCTCTATGTTTACCAAGGAAATGTCTAAGAATGAACATAATATAAAGTTAGAGCTTGATGGCTCCATTTTCTCAGAGTGCAAACATGGTACTTCTACAGAAACCTTGCTGAAGAGATTAGAGTTAAAGTATATTCTCCTGGATATGCAGTGGTATTACATTGTAGTTTTAATCTGTGTTTCCTGGTGATTAATGATACTAAGCATCTTTTCATATGTGTTTGTTGCCCATTTGGACATCCTCCATAGTAAAGAGGCTGTCTTTTGTCATTTTTTATATTGCTCTGTTTAACTTTTTAAAATGGATTTGTAAGTAATATATATTCTGCACAGGAGCTGTTCTTGTTATACATGTTGCAAATACCTTCTCCCACTGCGTGACTTTCCTATTATTTTCTTAATGGTGTCTTTAAAAAAACATAAATTATTTTTGCTATGAAGACTACTAATATTTCCATTTATGGTTAGTGTGATTTATGTTACGTTTCATAATTACTTCTCTGCCATGAAGATATCAAGATACTCTCCTATTTTTTTTTAGAATTTTTAATGATTTTCATGGCATAGTAAAACCTCCATTTTGTTCTTTTTTAAAATTGTCTTAGTAATTCTGATTATATTCCCACACATATTTTAAAAATGACACGTCAATTTCCGTAAGAAAACCTGATGAGATTTTGATAGGATTATGTTGACTTTATAGATAATTTTGGTGAGGATTGTCATCTTCACAATAGTTAATCTTCCAACCCATGAATATGATAGATTCTATTTTATTCTTTCCATTATTATATTTAATTTTCATAACACTTAATGTTTTCCATGTAGACTAGAGGATATTACACTACTTTTCTTAGATTTATTCCTGAATATTTGATGTTTTTCATGCTACTATACTATATAGTAGTTTTTTAAAAACATTTTTTAATCAAAGATCATCATTATACATGAACATCCAGAAACACTAAGTATATAAGTTGTGATCTTACAAAACAAACATGCATATCATCATACAGGGCTCCCATCATTACCCCTCACCAACACCTTGCATTGTTGTGAGACAATTGTTAAACTTTGAATGAACATCATCAAAACATTGCTACTAACAATAGCCAATATCTTACATTTGGTGTATTTTTCCCTCACCCCACCCGGGTAATGATACCCTATGTTAGTAATATATATTTATTATAGTTTATGAGAGAATGCTCTCATATTCTGTTAACACAGTCCATCTTCTACCCCTGGATTCCCTGTGTTATATAGTCCCATGCCTTGTACAGTCCATTCAAAGTGTACACTCAGTGGCTTTCATATCCATCACAGAGTTGTGTTGTCATCACCTGAGTCAATTTTAGAATGTTTTCATGACTCCAAAAGAAAAAACCCCATACCTCCTTATATCTCCCTATTTTTGTCCCTTAGAATTGATAAATCTTCTTTGCCATTGCTGGAAACATATTACAATATTACTGTTAACTATAATCCATAAATTATATTAGTTGTAATTTCCCATGTCATCATATACTTAACACTTTACTGTACAGTAGCTTAAAATTGTCTGTTGCTCTTATATAAAAATACAATTGATTTTTGAGTATAGTGTGCAATTATTTTATTAAGCTCACGTAACAATTGAAATTTTTTATTTGAGCAATGTCCATTTTCTACATAAAATATAGTTTGAAAAATGAGAATTTTATTTCTCCTTTTCAATCTTTATTCAATTGATTAATTTTTCTTGCCTTATTTTAGTAATAAGGGCTGCCAGTACAATGCTAAATAGAATGAGCCTTCTTGACTTATTTTCCGATCTCACATAGAAAATATTATTCATTATTTGACCATTAATTATTTTTAGATACTATGTATCAGATTATGCAACATTTCTTGTATTTCTGGTTTGCCAAGAGATTTTTATCATGTCTGATTTTATCAAATACCTTTTCTAGTATCTGTATCATATGCATTTTCTTTCATACTGTGTTAATGTCGTAAATTTCCATTCAGTGTTTTTCAATTGTCAAATATATGTTGCATTTCTGGAATAAATCCAAGCTGTTCATGATGTATTATAATTTATATGTATTTCTGGCTTTATTTTACCTCTATATTATTAATAGAATTACTGGTAATTTTTCTTTTCTTGGAAGGTTTTGGTATTAAAGTTGTGCTTTCCTCATAAAATGAGTTGAATCATGTTTTCTTATTAGGTAGATTGGGTTATGCAGTCCCAATGAAAGACATGTTCCTAATCTTAATCCTAGTCCTTGTGAATGTGAATTTGTATAAATAGGACCTTTTGAAGATGTTACTTTTAGATAAGGTGTGGCGCAACTGAATCAGGTGAGTTAATACATATTCCTGGAGACTTTATAAGGAGAAGTCAGAGAAAGCAACCTAGAGGTGCTGGAAGATGGAAGTCAGAGAAACCAGAAGAGCAGCCACAAGGACAGAGATTGCCACTCAGTGGAGGCTAAGATTCAAGCCAAGGATCCCCCAGGACCCTGGCAAGCCAGCTGGGAAACACAGCAGACTTCAGGCAGAAAGCATGCTCTTGTTCATGCCTTGGTTTTGGACTCCTAGCCTCCAAAACTGAGACAGTCAATTAATGTTTTGTTTAAGCCAACCCATTGTATGGATTTGTCATAGCAGCCTGACACTTGTTTTATATTGTTTGCAAGATTTTGCTTAAACTTAGTTTTATTTCTTTCCTAAAATTTGGTATCATTCACTATTAAAATGATCTAGGTCTGGGAGTTTATATTTACAGAATAAATTTCTTTAATAATGTATTAGTCAGCCAAAGGGGTGCTGATGCAAAATACCAGAAATCTGCTGGCTTTTTAAAAGGGTATTTATTTGGGGTAGGAGCTTGCAGATATCAGGTCATAAAGCATAAGTTACTTCCCTCACCAAAGTCTATTTCCACGTTTTGGAGCAAGATGGCTGCTGACATCTGTGAGGGTTCAGGCTTCCTGGGTTCCTCTGGGCTCAGCTTCACTGTTTTCTCCACAAAGTCAACTGTAGACTATGAGTTTCTCTGGACTTTGCCTCTCTCCACAAGGTCAGCTCTAGACTATCAGGTTAACAGCTCTGTCTCTCTTGCTGGGGTTTCTGCCATGTCTAAGGAGTCGTCTCTATTCCTCTGTGTTCTTCTCCTGGCTCAGGTCCTCTCTTCCTGGGGCTTGCTTTTCTTTCCTCTACATGATGACTTCCTGGTGTCCAGCTTAAGACTTCAGCATCAAACTTCAACATCAAAATTCCAACATCAGAAACCCTCACTTCTGTCCTTTGCCATGCCTTTTATCTGTGAGTCCCCACCCACCAAGGAGTGGGGACTCAATGCCCTAATGACATGACCCAATCAAAGCCCCGATCATAATTCAATCACACCCAGGTACAGACCAGATTACAAACATAACCCAATATCTATTTTTGAAATTCATAGCCATATGAAACTGCAACAAATAAAGGAAAAATGATCTTATATTTTTTATGTGTGTCAGTTTTGACATTTTAAAATTAATGAATGCATTTATTTTATTTAAATTTCAATTTAATGGCATAGCTTTTTCATAATATCCTTTTAATTTTTATATCTTTTAAGTTGTTGATAAGTTCTCTTTCATTTTTGATGTTGATTAGTCATACCTTTTCAAATTTTTCTTAATCAGTCTCATTAGGGGAATTATTTATCATTTTTATTAGTATTTTCAAGTAATTTTTGGCTTTCTTTTTCCTTTTTTTTTTTTTTTTTACAATTTCTGCTCTTATATTTATGATTTCCATCCTTCTATTTAAACTTACTGTTCTTCTAAATTCTATGATAGCTGCATAGATAATTGATATTCAATCTTTCTTCTTTGACTATAAATGCCTTAAAAGCTATAAATCTCCCTGAATAAGCACAGCTTTAACTATATCCCACAGGCTTTTAAAATTTATTTTAAGGAAGATATTTGCAATATCATCTTTATTATTCATTTCAAAATATTTTTCTATTTCCATTATGACCTCTTATTTGATGCGTGGATTAATAATATATGTATTTCTGAATTTATTTCCAATGTTTTAACTGTTTTATCTTGATAAGTATACATTTTTAACTATTCTTTTTGAAGTTGCCTGTGGATTACAACATACATCTTTGACTTATTCAGGTTTAATAAAACATTAAATATTTTAGTATATTTAATAAGAATTAAAATATTGTTTCCTCTTTAATAAGGCAAAGAACTTTAATTCTGTCTCTCTCCTGACTATATGCTATTTTGTCATACATTTTAGAATATATATGTATGTATAAACAATATTTTATTCCTTTCAGATATTTAATATTATTTTATATTTACCCACATAGTTATCTTTTTTATTATTTTTGCTCTTTACTGCATTTCCTAACATTCATCCAGGTTCATGTAGTCTTCTGGCTTTAAAATGTCTTCTTTTTAGTTTGTTTAGTACAAGTCTGCTTGTGACAATATCAGTTATTCTTTGCCTGGTAAAGTCTCTATTTTGCTTTTGTTTTAAAAAGGATATTTTACTACATTGGCAGTCATTTTTTTCCCCCTATGCTTTGAAAATTCATTCCATTGAATTCTGGCTTCCATTGCTACTCTGACTGCTTTTAAGATGTTCTCTTTTTCTTTGATTTTCAGCAGTTTGATTCTAATAAATTGCTATAAATATTAAACTTGGAGTTCATAATACTTCCTGAAATTTTGACTTTATATATTTAACCAGTTTTGAACAATGCTCAGTGATTATATCTTTCAGTTTTGGTTCTCTACCTTGCCCCTGTCTGAGTCTTCAATTCCACAGTCCCGTGAAGACTGGATATCACATATCAGCTGCCTACATTAGACCCAGCAGATAATATCCTACAGCCAATTAAGCAGATAGATATAGGCGATCCAGTTGCTGGATCGTCCCTTAGTTTCATTCTTAGTTTGGAACCTGGCCTTTTAATTCTTCACGATCTTGTTAACTCTCCCATACTTTCAAATTGGGTCCTCTTTTTATTGCTCTAATTATAATTTGTCTAGTTTTTCCAGTTCTCAAAGGAGGACTGGACTGAATTATTTATTTGCCATTATGGCAAACAGAACTCTCTCTTTTCCAGTGATGTATAACATGCATCCAATAAAGTGAATAAAGTGTACTAATCTTGAATGTTAATAATGACAATTGTCTACATATATTTACACAAGTATAACCCCTATCTAGATCATACATAAAATATTTCCATCACTCATTATATACCCTTTTACTTCTCTCCAAACTATACCTTCTCCCACTCTAAGAAGATGATTCTGACTTTCATAATCATCAGTCTTTTTCTCTTTTTGAGCTTAATATAGGTGGAACCATACAGGAAATTTCACTTATATGTCTGACTTTTTCACTAAACATAATATCTATGAGATTTACCCATGATATTGTATGTGCTAGGAGTTCAGTCTGTTTTTATTTCTTTGTAGTATTTCATTACATGAATATGCCACAATTTAGCCATTCTTCTGTTAATGGATATCCAGTTTTAACTCTAAATAAACCTGCCATAAACATCCTTGTACATGACTGCTTTTGTTTTGCTTTTTGTTTTGTTTTGTTTTGTTTTGCCAGATGTACTCTTTTCTCTTGTGAGTATCCAACAGTGAAATTGCTGGGTCATAGGAAAGGCAAATACTCAGCTTAAGTAGAAACATGCAGTTTCATAAAAATTTATTTCATTTTACATTCCCTCCAGCAATATATGAGATTTCTTTCTCTTATATATGGTGCATGGTTTCTCCTTTTTAAAAGTCTTTTTCCTTTCTCTCTCATTTCTTTTGATTACATGCCTTGAACGTGACCTATGTTTGGAGTATGGAATTTACACAATATTTTTGCTTCTCACTTCAGTTCCCTACTCATAAGAATAGCTTCTAGTCTTTTATTTCAAAATCTCAAAGGCAAGGATCTGCTTATTTAAACTCAATCGTTGACCCACACCTTCAGAGGAGTTTGTATTAGCCAAGTGAACAGGTTGTCTTTTTTCAGGTTTCCTCCCTGGCAAATGGGTTAGAAATGGCATAAATGATTGTTTATATACAGCTGCTACTTTAGGAGTTTTGGGGCTGGGGCTGCTATTATGTTTATTAAGCTCTTTGTCCACAACTTAGATACATTCCGGACAAGACAGAATTCAAGTTCACAATGTAATTTTCTTTAGTCAGTTTAATTCTAATGGCCTTCCCAATCTCTAATTATTACTGAAACATATTTTTACTGTAATTGTTAAAAGTAACCACCATAGTGCCATAATGCAATTGTTTAAAAATACATTAAAACCTCTACCTTAACCATTTTATAACTGAGTGAGCATTAGAAAGAGTAAGGGATTTGGCTGACTGTACTTAACCAGATAATGGTGGAATTTGAACAGAAACCTCTCTCTTCTCTAGCCCCTATTCTGTATTCTTGCAATGACTGTATTATCTCCCTGAATCTAATATAGCCTTTATAGTATCTAAATATTGACATTGACCTAATTTAATCATATACAAAACATTGTGGGAATACTCTTGGTGAATTTTAAATTTCCCATTTGAGAATGAGAATGATGTATTTGTGCATATTGTGAAATTCTTTCCACATTTGGTCAGTCCTCCTACCAGCTTCTAACATTTTCTACAAATCCCTAAAAGTTGGTCAATATCTTTTTGGTGAAGCACACATTTCTGGGATTTACAAAGAGAAGAAAAATATCAACTTCCTTGAATCACTGATTTTTACTTTGGCCCATTCCTTTCAAATACATCCACTACGTACAGTGTCAGTTTATGTATTTCAATATTCAATAGTTTTCTGAAATCTCTGGTGTGTACACATAGTCTATTAAAACCTTGCAGACTATTTACTTTCTCCAGTCATTCATATGGGTTTTTGCTTGCCAAATGCTAATGTGACATCTGCTGTACCTAATTCCAGTAAATATCAGGAAATTTTATGCATACAGTGTATCATACATACGCCATCGATTTGTTCTGAGATATGTCACTTGTGCAAATAGCCTAGAGATCTTATGTACTAAGATTTACATCAAGCAAAAACTAAACACTTTGGTTCAAAGGTCTTGTATTTTTCAATCCAGATATTTAAAATCCCTTTTGCTATTCGCTGACCTCATCAATTTAAAGTTGTGAATGAATTAGCTCCATTCATAAATTCACAGCAAACAGAAATACTATCAAATGCTGATAATATATGTTAGAATTTCATAATGAGGAGACATTACAAGTACAACTGTTTTAAAACAGTAAAAAGCAAGGATTTTTTAATGATAATTGATACATAAGACCAACTAGGCTTTCTTTATGTACTTCAATAATATAATAACAAAAAAGCCATATTATATATCACTGAAATTTGATTATAGAGTTTAAGAAATGCTTTCCTTGTTTTATAACTTAAAGAAAAGTGTTTATTTCTTATGTTCACTCAAATATCTCTCCAGCTGCTGGTTCATCTAATATTTTGTTTTGTTTTGTCTTTTACTCCCTAATGTCCTAAAATCAAACTTTCTCTTGTCATAGTACTTTGTGCCTCTTTCTCATGAAAATGACCATAGTTATAACTTTGCATTTATTTGTGTGATGATTTGGAAAATTAACAATCCCTTTCGGGATTATTAATTCTGGTAGGTCAGGGTCCATGATAATTTTTGTTTGCCATTTTATTTCCAGAGTATAAAAGGAAGGCTTCACAGAGTCCGTGATCAATCAGTAAGTACAAGAGGTTCTAGGAATTATGGTATCAAAAACAATTAAGGTTGTGTTTGTTTGTCTGAATAGACAATTAGAGTAAAATAATGAGGCAAAGAAATATACATATTAAACAAATTAGGAACAACCACCTCTGTTTTACGTGAAATAGCAGAAAGCCATTTAGGAAGGAGCTTAAGCAATTGATATTTTAAGGAAGCTTTTAGTATTAGCTGAGGTAAACTTCTTGACCTTGTCAGATGAATACAGCCCTAAGCAGATCAAATAATTGTAGGACTAAATTTAACACCATAGTGACTCCATAAGCAGCTCTCTTTTACTGCTGTGCCCAGAGCTCCAAATCACACCCAAAGATGTACCTTATATTCTCTTCATTTTTCTACTGTAACATTAGTATTTTCTCCTTTGAAATTAATAAATAATTTGTGAGAGATTCTTTGAAATCATATAAATATTGTGTCCTTCAAACTTTCACCTGCTAGTTTTAGTATCCGTTAATGGTTTTAGAACTTTCCACATTTAACGGGCATGCTGAAGGGAAGAACTTTCCCTTCTGTCCCATATATTTATTCAAGTATATATATATATCTATTTATATTAGTATAGGCTAATAGAGAATCATTTTATTCAATAGATTTATTCCCTTTTTTTCTTTCTTAGAGAAATTCATAAAATACAGGATTTCCTTATAACACCCCACTACCATCACCACTGTGCATTGGTAGGGAACATTTATTACAATTGATAATGGCACATTTTTATAATTGTACTATAAATTAAAGTCTATGATTTAACTTAAAGTTCACGTTTGCATACTGTAGTTCCAGGGGTTTTCATTTATTTATCTATATTTTTTTAGGTTGCTGGGGCCAGGGATGAAATCTGGGACCTTAAATTTGGAAAGCTGGCACCCAACCACTGTACCACATTGGCTTCCCTGAGTTGGTTTTTTCACTTATTTTGCTTGCTGTTTGTTTTTGTTTTTTTCAGGAGGCACCAGGAACTAACACTGGGACCTCCCATGTGGGAGACAGGTGCTCAAACGCTTGAGCCACATCTGCGCCTCACCATAGTTTTTAAAATATTTTTATTTTGTTACCATTCATAACAATCTAAAAATTTCCCTTTTAATTGTATTCAGATATATATTTCAGTGCTGTTAATTGCATTCACAATGTTGTGCTACCATTACCACCATTCATTACCAAAATATTTCTATCATTCCAAATACTAACTGTAGCTGTTTGATATGGTTACAAATTTCAAAAATAGATATTGGATTATGTGTGTAATCTGGTCTGTACCTGGGCATGATTAAATTATGATTAGGGCTTTGATTGAGCCAAGTCATTCGGGCATTGAGTCCCCACGCAACCATTCACAGATAAAAGACATAGCAAAGGACAGAGTTGAGGGTTTTTGTTGTTGGAGTTTTGATGTTGGAGTTTTGATGCTGAAGCCTTAAGCTGGAGCCCCAGGAAGTAAGTTCCCAAAAGAAACAGAAGCAAGCCCCAGAAAGAGAGGAACACTGAGACCAGGCAGAAGCAAGCCCTGGGAAGAGAGGAACCCTGAACCCAGAGAGAAGCAAGACCTTGGAAGAGAGGAACCCAGGAGCCTGAACTGTCACAGACATCGGCAGCCATCTTGCTACAACACATGAAAATAGACTTTGGTGAGGGAAGTAACTTATGCTTATGGCCTGGCATCTGTAAGCTCCTATCCTAGAATAAATACCCTTTATGAAAACCAACCAATTTCTGGTATTTTGCATCAGCACCCCTTTGGCTGACTAATACACTAACCATGTATATTTTAAGCCTTACATTCCCATTTCCTATCACTATCCCATCCCCTATAAACTACGTTTTAGTTTCTGACTCTATGGACTTGCTAATTCTAACTGTTTCAAATTAGTGGGATCATATATATTTGTTCTTTTGTATCTGGCTTACATGATATCTTCAAGGTTCTTCCATGTTATTGCATGTATCAGGACTTTATTCCTTTTTATGGCTGAATAATATTCCATTGAACGTATATACCATATTTTGTTTATCCATTCATCAGTTGATGAACATTTGGGTTGCTTTAATATTTTGACAATTGTGAATTATGCTGCTGTGAACATTGGTGTGCAATTGTCTGTTTACACCTCTACTTTCAGTTCTCCTGGGTATATACCTAGCAGAATCAATGGACTATATGGCAACTCTATACTTAGCTTACTGAAGAGGTGCTAAACTCTCTTCCACAGTAGCTGCACCATTACATTCCCACCATCAATGAATGAGTGTTCCTATTTCTCTGCAACCTCTTCATCACTTGTTATTTTGCATTTTTAAAAAATAGCAGCCATTCTAATGGTGTGAAATGGTATCTTATTGTGGTTCTGATATGCATTTCCCTGGTGGCTTATGTTGAGTATCTTTCTTTTGGGGGGCTGGGTTTTTTGTGTTTTGTTTTGTTTTTTTTCTTCTTTTTGATGTACCAGGCCTGGGAATTGAACTGAGTACCTCATATGGGGAAGCTGGCACTCAACCACTGAGACACATCGGATCCCCTTGAGTATCTTTTCATGTATTTTTAAGCTCTGTATATTTTCCTTGGAAAGATGTCCATTCAAGTCTTTTGCACATGCTTTAACTGTATTGTTTGTCTTTTTGTTAAGTTGAAGGATTTCATTATAAATTCTGGATATGAATCCTTTATGGGTATGTGATTTAGAAAGACTTTCTTCTTCCATTGTATAGATTCTCATTTTACTTTCATGAAAAAGTCTTTTGCGGAATAAAAGTTTTTAATTTTGGTGAGGCTCCATATATCTCTTTTTTCTTTTGTTTCTTGTGCTTTGGGTCTAAAATCTAAGAAATCATTGCCTACCATAAGGTCCTAAAGATGCTTTCCTACATTTTTCTTCTAAAAGTTTGATAGTTATAACTCTTATATTTAGGCCTTTGATTCATTTTGAGTTGATTTTTATATATGGTATGAGGGAGGGATCATCCCTCTCTTTTTTTTTTTTTTTCTTTTTTGCAAAATAGAGATCCAGGTTTTCCAGCACCATTTGTTGAAGAGACTATTGTTTCCCAATTGAGTGGTCTTTGCCACCTTGTCAAAAACCAGTTGACCATAAATGTGAGAGTTGTTTTCTGATCTCTCATTTCTATTCCACTGGTCTATATGTCTGTCCTTGTGCCAATATCATGTTGTTTTGATGACTGTGACTTTGTAATAAGCTTTAAGATTTGGAACTGTGTGCCCTCCAACTTCATTCTTCTTTTTCAAAATGGCCTTAGCTATTCAGGGCCCCTTATTCTTCCAAATAAATTTGATGATTGGCTTTTCAATTTCTGCAAAGAAGGCTGGGATTTTGTTTGGGATTGTACTGAATCTATAAATTGTTTTGGGTAGTATTGACATCTTAATGACATTTAGTCTTTCATCCAAGAACACAGACTATCATTCCATTTTTTAGGTCTTCTTTGATTTCTTTACCAATACTTTACAGTGTTCTGTATACAAGTCCTTTTGCATCCTTGGCTAGATTTATTCCTAGATGTTTGATTCTATTAGTTACTATTGTGTCTGGAATTTTTCACTTAATTTCTTTTTCTGGTTGCTTACTGCTTGTTTTTAGAAACACAAACATTGTGTGTTGGTCTTGTATCCCACCATTTTGCTGATTTTTTTCTTAACTCTAGGAGTTTTGTTGTGGATTTTTTAGGATTTTATGTATATAGGATCATATCATCTGTAAACAAGGAAAGTTTTACATCTTCCTTTCCAATTTAGATGCATTTTAGTTCTTTTTCTTACCTTATTTCTCTGACAAGAACCTCTAGTACAATGGTGAATAGCAGTGGTGACAATGGAAATTCTTGTCTTTTTCCTAATGCATAGTAAGCATTAAATGCACAGTAAGCATTAAAATGTAAAACATCATCATGATTAAGACGATGCATAGTAAGCATTAATGCATCATAGTAAGTAATGTAATGTATCATAGTAAGCATTAATGCATTTACATTTTAATCATCATAATAATGCATCATACTATGCATTTACATTAATGCATAGTATGCATTTTAATGCATAGTAAGCATTAAAATGTAAACCATCATCATGATCGTCATTATACATTGAACAGGATGCACAAAGATGGAAAGTTCATTGGAACCTGCAAGTGGCATTTACAGGTAAAGATAGATGCCTCTAATCATAGTTTACATTTGTTTTCATCATTTACTCAGAATAAAGTCAAAGCATCTGTCAAAAGGTCTAAATATCTGAGATTTTACCTTATTTGCAAGCTACCAAGTTGGTGGGCCACAGTTACCTGGATAATGGCCTAAGACATGAGACTCCTGAGTCAGAGAAAAAGTACCTGATTACTCAGAGAATAAGCAGTCCTCACTTTAAATATGTATGAATATTCCTAAATTTATTATTATACTTATTTTCATTTGTGAGTAGTTTATTTCTACATTCTGTATATTTCAAGGATATTTTATTTTATGATCTCCTTATTTAATACATAAATTTACTTCCAAAATGTATATGGTCTTACATAAAGAATGAAGATATACTTTTATTTTCAGCTTTTCTAATTAGTTGTAATATTTTCTCCTCTTTTAACACATAATAGAAATATTAATTTTCTCTGTAAAGTATATATAAAATTTTGATGTACACAGTTTACACTCAATGTGTGTCTCTTAAAAATGTTGGATTTCTGGGTGGATGTTGTAGCTGACAGGTGTGTCTCTGGAGCCCTCAGGAGCACCAGTACCTGGGGTTGCATCTACTTTGGCTGTCTCTGGGATTCTGCTGAGAAGTGTGTAAGCGTGTCTTCCTTCCTCCCTCCCTCCCTTCCTCTCTCCTTTCCTTCCTTCCTTCCTTCCTTCCTTTTTCCCCCATTTCAAGGTTCTGTTTGTAGTGACTTATTGAGTATCCTTTACCTAAACTTATCCCATCATTGTTAATCAATTTTCCCTGAAAAAAAAAAAAAGGGAGTCCTGGCTTAGAACTCAAGCTCATGCTCTACTCCATTAGGGTAAGTCTCTCTGGGTGTGTAATGTGCAAGAGCTTATTTTTACCAAGTTTTATAACTCCAGTCATTATACCACACTAAGTATGGTATTTGGAGCATGATGCCAACTATTTTCCACAATTCAGGTGAGAGATTGCAGTGTCCTATGCATGCCACCTACTGTTACAGATGAGCCCCTGGTACCAACAAGATATTCCTTTATAATCTATAAATAACTATTCTAAGCCTTTTGGATGTTCCTTTCTCTTCCTATTTTTTCTTATTCCAAGGAAACCTCTTAGAATCAACCTCAGAATCTCAAGATAGGGCTTGCAGCATTCAAAGGATATTCTATTTTCTGGTGATAATAACTAAAATAAGTTATTTCTACACAGCTCACAATCTGAGCAGATTCTATGTTAGTTTATAACTTTTAATTCATATATTATTATTTTTAAAATAGTTCAATTTTTCAAGGCAAAAATTTGATTTCACTGCATAGTGCCTTTCCTCAGTCTTTATACATCACTCACATCCCATCAGGAAATATAAATCAACTTTAGGTATCTGTGGTAGGTTATGTACCCCAATTTAGACATGTTCATAATCTTTTTTATTTTATTTTTATTTATTTTTTTAAACTAATTTTAAAAAAAAATTAACCTTTTTTTTAAAGATACATAGATCACACACAATGCTACATTAAAAAATTTAAGAGGTTCCCTATAACCCACTCCCCAAACCCCCCACTCTTCCTAATCAACAACTTCTTTCATTAGTATCGCACATTCATTGCAGTTGATGACTACATTTTGGAACACTGCTACACAGCATGGATTATAGTTTCTGTTGTAGTTTACACTCTCTCCCAGTATATTCAGTGGGTTATTACAGGATATATAATGTCAGGCGTCTGTCCCTGCAATGTCATTCAGGTAAACTCCAAGTCCCAAAAATGCCCACATATCACACCTCTTTTTTCCTCTTTCTTTCTTCAGCAACTCCAATGGTCACTGTCTCCACTTCAGTGATATAATTTATCTCATTGCTAGAGTCACAATAATTCTATAGTAGAAAACCAGTAAGTCCACTCTATTCCATATTTTATTCCTCCATTCTGAGGACCCTGGGATGGTGATGCCCACTCCACCTCTAAGTTGAGAGGGGGCTTAGATCCCACATGGTTGATGGATGGAATTCTCCTGCTTGGAGCTGTAGATTCTCTCAGTTCCTTGGTGTAGTGGTTCACTATCCTCACCTCCTTGTTAGCTGACCTGGGCAAGTCCATTGAACTGCTGAGGCTCAGGGTCCAGCTGGTACATGGACAGTCTGGGGATTCAAGTCTCCTGGTCATACACCAATCCCAGCACAAGCACAGGTTAAGTAAAAGTGAAAGAAGAGGTAAGTGTAGAAAAGTCACATCTGAGTCCAACTTCATCACACGCAGGAGCACAAGTTCCAAAGTAGGGACCACAGGCAAGGCACTGAACTCCAGAGCCATCTGCTATGACTGTAGGACCTGTGTGTTTCTGTAGCCCTCAGGAGGACCACTACCTGGGACTGTATCTACTTTGGCTGTCTCTGAGATGCTGCTGAGATGTACATAAGTGTGACCTGTCTGATGACCTCCTGACTCATTTCGAAGTCTCTTAACCATGTAAACTCATTCGTCTTTACCATTTCCCCCTTTTATTCAAGATCTTTTTCTGTTTGCTTCACCAGTCGGTGCTCGGTAGTAATCCCTAAGCTCCAGGGAGGCTCCTCCCCGGAAGTCATGTTCCACCCTGGGGGGTAGGTAATGCATTTACATGCTGAGTTTGGCTTAGAGAGTGGCCACAGTTGAGCAACATGGAGGCTCTTAGGAGGTAACATTTAAGCACTGTGCAGCTCAAGGCTTTGTTGAAATTTCAAGCACACAGGCCCATAAACATAGTCATCAGTATCAAGGGCCCATCACTGGACTATCCTTCTTCACCCATCTTTGCCCTTCCACTTGGAGGATTGCTGCTGTTCCACTGGGGGATGTGACAGAACTCCCCAGGATGGGAACTCAGCACTCCCTCAGTTGTTGTGTGTAACTCTACCCACTATGACAAAACCCAGGGAATATCCAAACATATCTATATACCCTATAGGCATGCCCTGGAGAACTCCCTCCTACCCATGCATCCCCCATCAATTAAACCCTACACCAGTGCTCCTCCTCTGCCATAGTTGAACCCCTCTGTGATTCAAAACTTCTTCAAAAATGAAGCCTAATGTATTGCCAAATTCAGTTAATAGGAAAATGAAATAGTAAAGATAGGTTTAAAGATTGGAAATAAAATACATAATAATTTAGAAAAATTAAAATAAAGTAACAAATAAATTGGGGTATTAAAAAAATGAAAAATATCCATACCTCATATGTTCATAATCTTAATCTCCATGCATGTGGGCGTGAACCCATTGTAATTAGGACCTCTTGAAGACAATATCTTTAGTTAAGTTTTCACAAACTGAAACTGGGTGGATCTTAACCTGGTTTACTGGATCCTTTTATAGAGAATAGGATAACATTTAAAATACATACATACATACATACATACATACACACATATATAAAGAGAATGGGAAATCCCCTAAGGGAGAAAGGAGAGGACTTGCCATGTGACATGAGGTAGAGTGCAAGCCAAGGAATCCCAAGGGTTGCAGCATTCTGGTACCACAACTCTACTGACCCAGGGAGGAAGCCAGTCTTCTAGTTAATGAAGTCAGGAGCTGATAAATTCCTGTTGTTTAAACACAAACCAGTTTATGGTGTTTGTGGTAGCAGACTAGGCAAACTAAGACAGTATTACATTAGATTTCCACTGTTGCATAACAAATTAGTAAAAATGTTGTGGCTTTATACAGCCATGTATCAACTCACAACTCCGTAATTACTGTCAGAAATCCTGGCAGGCTTGACTGGGTCCTGTGCTTAGAGACTCGCAAGTCTAAAATCAAGGTGTGAGCTTGACTGGGCTCCTCACTCAGGGTTCTGGGGAAGAGTCCACTGCCAAGTCCTTTCAGATTGTTTGCAGATCCAATTCTTTGCTGCTGGCTGTAGGTTTGAGGACTGCATTTCCTCAAGGGCTGTCACAAAGAGACCACTCTGTGGTCCTATAGGTTGCCCACATTCCTTAAAGCATATCCTCTATTTTCAAAGCAGGAATAGCATGTTGTCTCTGACTTCCTTTGTTGCTATCAGTGGGAGTCAATTCTCTGCTTTTAAAAGACTCATGTGATTAATTTGGCTCACCTAGATAATATTCTTTCTGATTAATGTGAAGTCAATGTAAATCTATATTACACTGGAAAAAATCCCTGTTTTCCATGTAACAATATAATTATGGGTGTTACATCTCATAATATTAACAGTCTTGGGGATATAGCAGAAGATAGTTTGTCCTTTTCAGCAAAATTTCTATCGATATCAGCATCCATGTGCTATGTTAATAGTTTCTATGTAATAGTATTAAAATATTAGGAAGAACTCATATACAACATTAAGCCATAATAGTAATTTAGATCACAATAACTATGTTGAAAGCTTTGATGGGAAGTAGATTTCAATGAATTTTACTCCAAAAAATTCATTTAAGAGCCTAGACTCAATATTTTGCACTTTATTAGTAAATCCAAAATTATAAAGCACAGTTAAATCCATGTTGAGAAACATCAAATAAAACTTTGAATGAACGGAAAATTTTTAAGTCATGAGTTGTTCCAGTGCCAAATAGCAGGGAAATACTAGTTACTTAATGCATACATTTTCAAAGCATTTACTAATAAAGAAGTAGCTAGATCCAAAAGCGTAAGAACTATTTTTAAATAAAGGACCACAGTGTTTAGAAAGGGATATGGGAATATTGGACTTGGTTTTTGTGTTTGTTTTTTATCCCCATCACTTTATGTATTTGAGTATTTGCTTATACTTAGCATAATGTCATTATGTGAAGCCCAAGTAATTTAAGTAGAAAGGTCAGGAAAAATTGAGAATCTTTAAAGATGTCTCTCCTAAATATGTAAGAGTAAATATCCCTTTTGCACTTTGTCCAACTGTCCTCTAATTTAAAAAAGGGGTTGGGGAGCAAAAATTGCAATAATCTATTTGGAAAAAAAATTGAAGACTGAAAGAAAGGATTTCAAAGATACTATATAAAAGAATTAGTAACCTGTCATACCTTGAGAAATTGATACTCAATATGAATCACATTGGACACAATTTAAGGGAATGACTGGCGTTGACTCATTACACACCCAAAAAATAATATTTGAGAAATAGAAATTGACAGAAAGTCTCTGATCATATAGGAAATTAGTGTAGGGGGGTTGTAGGATGGAAAGGGATAGAGAGGTGAACTTGCTCAAGGTCAGCCAGCTAGTACATGACGGTACCATGATTCAAACCCTGGCAGTATGCCTCCGTGCTCTAATGAATGTACTTCCCTCAGGAGATTTTGAATTGAAAGGGCTAAAGGGAACTCAGGAATAGCAGAAAGCAGAGTCACAGGAAGAAGCTCAAAATAATGGAATTAAATTAATATTTTCACTCTGTATTGTGTGGCCTTCTGCCCCACTCTACCACCTGGATGACTCCATAGAGGTATTACCTTCTCTCCAAATCCCAAAGACACATATTGGTAGGAGACCGGAGGATGCTTGCCTGAAGAAGCAAAACATCCTGAGTGGAAAGAATGTTCGTTATGTGCTGATTTGGGGGGTCTCAGAATGAAAAGATCAAGTTACTATATGATCAACAAAAAACACATCAAATGACAAAGCTCACCCTATCAAGCTTTGTTTTCTTACTCTTAAATGAAAAAATCCAGGAAAGATTCACTAGAAATCTGAGACATAGTTCCAACATGACACTCATAAATACTACTTTTACCTAATTATTATACTAAAACGGAGGATAAAAGAAAAGAAAAAAATTAGTAATATCTCACAGGATGAAAGGATATTGCACCTATAATATACAATCTGAATTTTACATCAAAGGTGTCTTAAGGAAACAATAAATAGTTCTTGAAAATTTCTGAGCATATGTCATGGAATTTTCAAATTTCAATAAATGGGTTAGAAGATAAATTGAGTTAATATCTCAGAAAGTACCACACGACAGCACAGAGATTAAACAGAAGACAAAAAATGATAAGTAGAGGGTCTTTTTGCTAGTAAATACTAGCAATTTTTCTGAACTCTTATAATTTCCATTTGTTTGCCTATAGATGCTTTTGGATTTTCCTTATGGATCAGTATATATTTGGGAATAATTTCGGTATAAATTAATAGCTTCCAGTCTTCTTCCCATGCTTGTTTCCTGTTGTACTACTCTGGTCAGGGCTTTCTATACAAGGCTGAATGGTAACAGTGATAAGTGGAATCCTTACCCTCCTTCTGATTTTAATAATGATATTGTCAAAGTTTCACTAGTAAGTGTGTTTGCTAATATTTGTGATGTTTTATTATTTTGTTCAAATAAAGGAGATCATGTTATATTTTACTTTTCAGAGAGTTCTCTCAGAAAGGTTGCTGAGTTTTAAAAAATGTGATGTGGGGGCATTTTCGGGGGTTGGATTTGTCCTGGGTGCTGCTGCAGGGACAGTTACTGGACATTGTATGTCCTCCCATGGCCCACTGGGTAGACTGTGGGAGAGTGTGGGCTATGGTGTGGACCATTGACCATGAGGTGCAGTGGTGCTCAGAGATGTATTCACCAAGTGCAATGAATGTCTCATGATGATGGAGGAGGTTGTTGTTATGGGGGAAGGAGTGGGTTGGGGGGGTGGGGGGACCTCATATTTTTTTAATGTAACATTAAAAAAATAAAGACAAAAATGCTGAGAAAGTCCTTTTTATTAAAATGGTTGATGAACTATACAGGTAAATTTTCTGATGTTTGTAATAAACTTCCATTTTTGGAATAAATTCTGGTTACTTATATTGAATTATTGATTGTTTTTTTAATAGATCGAATTCTGTTTGATATTATACATACTCATCGCTTTAAGATTTTTCTTATTTATTAATAAATGAAATTATCAATACCTTAATTTTGTTGTATTTGTTTGATTTTTTTTTATCAAGGCTATGCTATAATCATAAACTGTGTGGGTTCAGTTTTCTCCTTTTACTGTCATCTGAAAGGCAGTACAAGATAGGGTTATTCTGTCCCTCAAAAGTCTGGGGAAGGCACTTATAAGATTTTTGGAAATTGTGCATTTTAGTAAAGGAAGATGGAAATATTTGATGAGCAATTCAGTTCCCTTAGTTTCTCTACATCTTCTTGGCTAAATTTTGGTGATATGCATATTTCTAAAAAATTGTTCATTTATTTTGTTTGATTTGTTGGTATAAAGTTGGTCATTGCTTTCTTTTAGGTTTTTTACATCTTTATCTTTAATTATACCCTCCTATTTTCTTTAACATTCATTATTTGTATCATCACTTTTGTTCTTAATCAATATTGGCAGAGTTTTCTTTGTTTTTTAATCTTATCTAAGAGTCGTATTTTATTGACATCTTGGTTTTCCATTTGAGCTTGTAATAATGCTTCTCACATCTTACATATTTTTTTTTACCTCTACTTTTCTTGGGTTGATTCAATGCTATTTTTTTCCTAGAGTTTTGAGTGAAAATATATATTTATTTATTTGTGATAATGATATTCAATGCTATAATTTGTGCAGTAAATACCCTTTACCCATTTAACATACATACTACAAATATTGCTATATAAGACTGTCATTGTTCATCTTTAAGTATTTTATGATATCTATTCTTATTTCCTCTTTCGTATAACTTAGAAACTCTTCAGTATAACTTAGAAATGATTTTGTTACCAAAAATACAGTTTGGATTACAAATACATTAAAATTTAGTTTATTTAATTTCTGTTTTGAAAGCAAATGTAGATTCTATAGTATTGACTTTTAGGACATATACTAAAAGTTGTAGTGACTTAATACAGCCTTTTTTTGTTTAAAATTGTTTATGCTTTAAAAAGAGTATATTCTAAATCTGAATGTGTATAAAATGGGTCAAATTTATCAATAAACTAAAAATATCCTTTGTTGTTTTTCTATTAAATATTTTAGTTATGAATGCATCAATCTGGTAGTATCAGTCATGGTCCCTTTGTAACTGTGATACTTTTGCTTAATAAATTTCCAGATTATGTTGTCAGGAGTATAAGTGTTCATAGGCTAAAATGCCTCTTGTTTTTTCCTCCTATCATTGTTTGTCTCTATCACTTGTAAAACATGCTTTAATTACTTCTTGCTAATACTAATTGTTTTACCAACTTTTATTTGTTTAATAACATCTAGTTTATGTTTTCTAATAATTAATTTTGAAGCTTGTTCTAAAAATATGGCTTCTGTAGGTGACATGTAACTAGGTTTAAAGCAAAAGCAGCAATCTATTGGTTCTGATTTTTAGTATATGATTTTATTATGTTTTTAATGCATGTATAGTTATTGCTATTATTTTATGTTTTAGGCTTACTTTTTTATAAAAAACTATGTTAGATATAAACCATATGACATAAAATTCATTTTAAGTGTAAAACTTAATGATTTTAGTAAATTCACACAGTTTAACAACCATGGCAATCTTTTTAGAACACTTCTGTGTCCCCCAAAGAGATTTCATGCCCATTTACAGTCAAATCTCTGTCTCACCTGTAGCCCCAGGAAGAAACTAATCTATATAGTCATTCATTATAGCACAGTAGATATTGAGATATATAGTATTTATGATTGGAATTGGGCACACCCCTATCTTTTGCTAGGTCTTTTGTATGAGGGTTGAGTCATTCCAGATAGTTATAGAGTTGGTATGAGAAATTGAGTTATTTACCCCAGGGAAAAAAACCCAAACATATTCTTGATTTCTGTGGGTGTAAAACAATTGTAAAAAGGAAGTTTTCAAGATGTTATTTTTAGCTAAGGTGTGGCCAATTGAATCAGGTCGGTCTTAATCCTGTTACTGTAAGTTTAACAGAGAAATCTACAAAGAAGAACTAGAACCTGGAAGTCAGCGGAACACATAAGAGAAAAGAAGGGACAATGCCATGTGATGCTAAATACAAGGAACAAAGGATTGCCAGGCAGCATGCTACCAAACTCATGAAGAAGCAAGCTTTCCAGCTTCTGAAACCATGAGCCAATAAACTACTGATGCTAATCCAACCTACTTTATGGTATTTGTCATAGCAGCTGGGAAACTAGAAGAGCTGGCTTTCATTTTATTGTTACAGTGGCAATCTTCAATGTATCACCAGATTCAACTCCTCTATTATTTTCTTATGCTTAGTATGACATCTAGGTTCCTGAAGGGTTTTCTCATGTTCCTGCCCAATTGCAATTTTTGGCCTTCTATGAATTCAGAATAGTACCTTGTTCTTCCTTCAAGGATAGAGGTTGTATTTTCTTATTTGTTGATTTCTTAAAAATTTTAACCTTCATCTAGATGCAGTGAATCTTCACCTGTACCCTGGGGGTTCTTGTTCCAGAGCTTCCATGTGGAGAATAGGGTTTGGGAGGGGCTTTATCACAGTGATGACCTCTCCCCTCCTTCAGGCCTGCACCTGTGGCAGGCTTGCTCCCATTACTATCTTTCCCCACAATTCTTGTGAGAACCCACTGGGCACTGGTGTAAAGATAGTCTGTAAGTGGGTGCAAACTCTTCTTGTACTCATGGTTCCCACTGATTGCATAGTCTCTCAGGTCTACACATTTGACCTTTTGGAATTTATTTAAAATCTTGACTGAAATCTTATTTTCTTACATGTAGTTGACATTTCTTCCTCTCATGGCTTGCTGCAGAGAAGTCAATGTTATATTCTGGCTCTTTGTAAAGATTGGTCTCTTTCTAGATTTCAAGTCATTTAGTTGTCTTCAGACTTTGGCTATCTGATGAGTTCAAGCCAACATAGAAGAATTTTGCCTCATCCCTTAGCTTGTTGTAATGAGACTGGTGGTAGTTTTTCATCAGACACAGGACATTTTCCATTCTTATCATCCCAAAGGATTACAGTTTCTGATTGCTTTGGCCTGTTTTTGGAGCTGGAGACTAGTATATCTTTGTCTTCAATCTTTGCTTTGTTTTCTGTTCCACCATCTTAGTTTGCCAAGCTGCTATGTCAAATAGTTGTTGGCTTAAACAACTAGCATTTATTGGCTCATGGTTTTGAAGCTATAAGATGTCCAAAATCAGGATATTGTCTTTGGGGTTTCTTGGCTTGTGACCTCCAGTCTCAGGGCGATGTTCTCTCCTCTACCTTCTGGGTTCCCTCTGACTTCTGGCTCCATCTTGTGGCTTTCTTTGAGAGACTGTGTCTGAATTTCTACTCCTTATAAAGGACTCCATAATTAAGGATTAAGGCACACCTTGATTCAGTTGGGCCATACTTTAATTAAAAATAACATCCTCAAAAAGTCCTGTTTACACATGAGTTCACATCACAGGAACAGGAAGATTCAGAACATGTGTTTATTTGGGATACACAATTAAATCTAATACAGACACCTATCTAAAACAGCCTACAAAATAGCACTGTGTAAGTACAATTTTCTAAGTGGAGAAAACGCCTTTTCATTAGAATACCTGGATTCAAGTTCTTTCTCTACCAGTTGTGATGTAGAAGATACATTCTTCACATAATATGAAATAATGGTTATATGTATTATTTGGCTGGATCCAGATTAGACTTGAAAGTTAAACATGACACATATGACCCATAATGTTATAAATATCTATGAATCATGAGCAAATAAGGAATTTTAAAAAGATGAGCTAGATATAATTAAATCATTGGTATTTTGGAACAATGTTTCTAACATGCTTTTTCATTTATAAAACTTTTTTACCTGCCCTCATTTTTGATTCCCCAATCTCAAAAATTATTTGGATTATTGGCTCCATTTTTACTTGAAAGTATGAGGCAGAATGATTAAGTGATGACTAATAAAAGACAGAGCTGATACATAAACACAAGTCTTTCTGAATCCACCTTCATGAGCACCTCTTATACAATATGACTCTTTAAACATTATAATGCAAAATGTAGCCCCAATTATTATTGCTTCATAGAATAATAGATAAACCCTTCAATCACTACCAAAAATTCCAGCATTTTCTGCAATCTGTAAAGAAGATTTTTCTGCCCTGAATACTTAGTTTTAAAAACTTGCTGAATTGCCAGAGGAATGATGGAAGTAGACAGTATGAATACTTTTAAAAATTGATGGAGGAAAAAGGAAAGTAGAAGGTGGGACATCTATAGCAACATAAGAGAATCCAGAAGTACTGGTAAAAAAATCAATGATCCCAGGTGGGTAATTTAGCCAACTATACAGAGCACAAGTTGGTAATAAAAATCTGCCGCTTTGGTACCTTAGTGTTGTTTGGGTGAAATAGACATCTGAAGGTTTACAGTTATCCATAAGTAGCATCTGAGCCTATATTCTGTCAAAGGAAATGTGCCTGGTGCATCTCATTGCTGTATCTTTAGGTAGCAGGACTTAAGTGGCATTGGCAAATGAATTTGTTTTTCAAAAGTTTTAATTTCCCCCCTACTTCTTAGAAAGTGTAAATCTCTGCAGAGCTCCAATGCCCCTACCTTGTTAACTGCCAGCTCTTTCTCCTTGTATTCTCTCCCTTTTTCTGTCCCTTTTCCCATTTATTCAGAAGCCTCGAAGCAGCTTATAGGCAATTGGTTAAGCCAGAGTGAGCAAAGGAGATTTATTTTCTTTTTAAAATATTCCATAAGCATCTAATGCTTTAAGAGAACTTTCATGCATTATGTTATCAGAAATACATATTTTAATTTTAATTTTTGGTTTGAAAATCTTTCTAAACAATTCACATATAATAATATTCTTTAAAGAATCAGGTGTCAGAGTATATTTTTCTATGTTGGATATAGGAAAAAAGAGAAAAGATTATTGGAATTGAAATGCTAAGAGTTTGAAGAACTTTTTAAAAAATCTTGTATTTATGATTTTAAAGAATTTTCACAATTTATCTTATTATTGTATATGCAGGTATTGGTAAAGTTCATTTGAAAAACATGCCTTTCAAATAACTAATTGTTGTAAAAGTGGGATTTAAATCCAATTCTGTAGATTTTAACATTATCTTCTATCATGTGGACCCAGATATTTGTTACTTCTAATCATTGACCTCATTTTACTCCATATCAATAGTGAAACTTATTTCTTTACTTTAAATTTAAAGATAGAATTATATGGAAACAAACCAGGTCAAAGACAGCAAGACAAATGAGCCAGTGACCAAAAAGATGCATATATCTAGGAAATTTAAGTTTAAGTGACCTCTTCCCCATCACCCCATATAGTCACACACAATTTGCTCCTGAGTATTTAAACGTACACATTCCATAAAAGCAAAAAGCATCTTCCAGGTTTGTCCTGTTTAAGGGTAGAATGTTATTTGCAATTTTTAGAAATTACTTGTATTAGTCAGCCAAAGGGGTGCGATGCAAAATACCAGAAATCTGTTGACTTTTATAAAGGGTATTTATTTGGGGTAGAAGCTTACATTTACCAGACTGTAAAGTGTAAGTTACTTCCCTCAGCAAAATCTATTCCCAGGTGTTGCAGCAAGATGGCTGCCGATGTCTAGAAGGGTTCAGGCTTCCTGAGTTCCTCTCTTCTTGTGACTTTCTTCTCTCCTGGCTCAGCTACTTTGCCCTCTTCACAAGGCCAGCTGTAGACTATCAGGCAAATGGCTTGTCTCTCTTTCTGGTGTATTTGCTTCATCTGCTTCTCTGTCTAAATATGTCCCAGGCTTCAGCTAAAAACTCCCAACTCTGTCCTTTGCCATGTCTTTTCTCTATGCCCTAATGACATGGCCCAATCAAAGTCCTATCATAGTTTAATCAATAAAAAGTGATACCTCTGACAGACCAGTTTACAAACATAATCCAATCACTATTTTTAGAATTCATAAGCAATGCCAAACAGCTATACTCCACCCTCTGAATTATAAAAAAAAAACAAAAACTACAGTATTTAAAAAACCTTAAATCAGTAACAATACTAAGTACAGAATCATATCATACTCAGTTTAAAGAAATACAGTTTTTCTTGGAGCAAAGTACCATCTGCTGTAGTCTCTGAAACTTACAAAAACACTTATCTGCTTCCAATACACAAATGGACAGGCAAAGGATAGACATTTTCTTTATCATAAGGAGAAATTGGGAGGGAAACATGAGTCATGGGTCCTCTACAGTTCAGCAGACCAGCAGGACATGCTTCAGTAGATGTCAAAATCTGAGAATCATTCTTAAGATGATGGTTTCTTCTCCTTGGGGCTACATAGGGACCCATCCTTTTCACAGACTTGCCCAATGGCCATTTTCTTGGTTCCACCCTCATCAAGCATCTGGGTAGTGACCAAGCTCCAGACCTCATCCTCCAAGAGCAATGGGGTGATTGCCACACTTTACCCTATCTTTGGGTTAGAGTATTAACCCCCCTAGTACAGTGAGACAACATCCTCCCTAACCTTTGGCATACAGGCTCAGCCCTCTCAGAGCACCTGGCCTTCCCTAATCCATGGGGGACAGGCACATCCCTCTCAGACTGATGGGGTGCTGACCTTAACAACCCTAATCCTTGAGGAATGTGCTCCACCATCTCTGTACCCTGGGGTGGCAAAACTCTTCTGGAACATCAGGTGGGAAAATCTACCTTCTTTAACTACTGGGGAAAACTGACCCTCTAGGTACACATGGGTGGGGTTTCTCTCTTGGCCCAAGGTGATGTCTTAATTCCAGATGTCAACTTCGTTTTCTCTTAAACTGTTAACCCTTCCATTTCTACTATCAATGTCCTTTTTTGTCCAAGGTGACCGTGGTTTTGTTCATACAGCTCTTACAAAAAGTTTGTCGTTTTAGCATGCAGGAGGCAGGGGTCCAAGCCATCAGACAGTAAGACTTTCCACAAGTCTTTCCTAGATAATTGCATTTTCAATCCTGATTTACAAGTTCCAAAGTTAGTCCTCAAACAGAGCACCACCATCTGGGAGCTTGATTTTCCAGGGACTTGGAAGTTCCAGAATCAATTTCTGTTTCTTCGTATCCAACAGTTCAGTCCTTAGCTTATCTTGCTTGTTTAGCATTTTGCTATAAGCTGCAAGGAGAAGCCAAGCCACATTCTCCAAGTTTACTTTGGAAAGTTCTTTAGCTAAATGTCCAGACTTGCCATTTTCAAATTCTGCCTTCCATAAAACACGAGGAGTTAATCTTGCTAAGTTCTCTGCAACTTTAAAACACAGATCACCTTTCCTTCAGTTTCCAGTAGTAGTTTCATCATTTACTTTTAAGACTTCTGTAGCAGTTTGATATGGTTCATGAATTCTAAAAATAGATATTGGATTATATTTATAAACTGGTCTATACCTGGGCATGATTAAATTATGATTAGGGCTTTGATTGGGCCACATCAGTAGTGTGTTGAGTCCCCAACCCTTGGTGACTGGGTGGGGACTCACAGATAAAAGACATGGCAAAGGACAGAATTGGAGGTTTTTTGGTGCTGGAGTTTTGAGCTGGAGCCTAGAAATGAACACACAGGAGAAGAACACAGAGGAATAGAGATGACTCCTTAGATATGGCATAAGCCCTAGGGAGAGAGGCAGAGCTGGTTACCTGATAGTCTATAGCTGGCCTTGTGGAGAAAACATTGGAGCTGAGCACAGTGAGAAATGAACTCTGGGAAGAAAGGAATCCAGGAAACCTGAACCCTGTCAGCCATCTTGCTCCAACATGTAGTAAAGGACTTTGGTGAAGGAAGTAAATTATGCTTCATGGCCTGTTAGAAAGAAAGCTGCACCTGTAAGAGAACAAAAGCTCACCCAGGGAAGCAGACTTGACCCAGTGGTTAGGGCATCTGTCTACATGGGAGGTCCATGGTTCAAACCTGGGCCTCCTTGACCCATGTGGAGCTGTCCCATGTGCAGTACTGATGCACGCAAGGAATGCTGTGCCACACAGGGGTGCCCCACATGTAGGGGAGCCCCATGCACAAGGAGTGTGCCCTGTAAGGAGAGCCACCCAGCACTAAAGAAAGTGCAGCCTGCCCAAGAATGGCACTGCACAGAGAGTTGATGCAGCAAGATGATGCAACAAAAAGAAACACAGATTCCTGGGCCACTGACAACAACAGAAGTGGACAAAAAGAAGAACATGCAGCAAAATGGACACAGAGAACAGACAACTGGGGTGGGAGGTGGGTGGGGAGGAAAGGGGAGAGAAATGAATAAAATAAATCTTTAAAAAAAAAAGCTCACCCAATCATGGAGGGGAAAAGATTTTTATTAACGATCTTGAAAGAATGGGTACGTGACCATTAACATGGTTGACACACCAAATAGCAAGAAACAATGATATTTATAAATTAAACTTAACACGCAGGTCCCTCCCCTATTGCCCATTGATTGGGTACTTCAAGGGTTACAGCCTATCTGAGAGATTTAACTAACTTACAAGGTTCCCACGCTGAGTCCCCGCTGCCGTGTTCCCTACATTCCTGCAGGCTGGGTGGCCTTGGCGCCACTTTCACTCCTGACACCGCTTTCAATATTTGCCCTGCCCTTGCTTCTCAGCATTGGTTGCCCTCGCTTTGGCCCCACCCTCATTATCATCACTAGCTCCCTACCCCCCTGCCCCCCTCCCCCTTTGGTGCCACTTTTCAAATTCTTGGCACCAAAGCCACTAGAACCCCTTTCCTTCCCTCCTCCAATTGTAGAGCTGGCTCTGGCTTCCCCTTTATGTGAAAATTAAATTTAACTCTTTCCTTACAAACCTCCCCTCTTTCCTTTGGACTCTTTTTAGTTTTCACAATTTAGTTTCTCAAATCTGCCAAGAGCCTCCTCACATTCTTCATCATAGAGATCTTCCTCTTTGAGGGGGTACAAGTTGTTTTGCTTGTACTGTATGGACATATGTTTGGTTGGGCCATTTCAATAAGTTTTTTAGCTAACCCTCAGGCACATGGGGTGATGCAACATCCAACTGCTGTGAGTACCCCAGCCATGATGATAAGGGAAGTCAAGACAGACAGTACCACTCTTTCCATTTTCCAAACCAGCTCTCTAACCATTCCATGAGTGGATAGTCAATGCCAGAATTTTCTGCTAACTCTTCAGATAAGGTTGCTAAGCCTTGCAAGGCCTCGGTGATAGTCCCATCTGGGGCCATATTACTGGGGATGAAGATACAGCAACTATCTCCAATCATAATACAGATGCTTTCTTTTTCTGCTAGCATCATATCTAGGGCTATGCTATTTTCCCATGCCATTCAGCTAGTAGCATCCAACTGTTCTGCTGTTCTCTTTACTGCATTCCTAGTGTAATTAATAAATCTTTGTTGGTTATAATATATATAGTTAATCCAGTTCACAGTTGTGTTAACAGTGACTCACCAGAACAAGAATGACTCAAATCCTGCAGCTACCTGATTTCCAGCTTTAAATTCATTTTGGACTCCCCAGGGAATTCCTATACTATCTAGACAAATTCAGTCATCAAAGGAATCAGGTAAACTTCTTTCCTTTCTCTTTCCTTGGTTTTGTGTTTCTTCCTCTTTTTCAAATGCCAGGGTAAATGGGATGACCAATTGAACCAGAGCACAGGTTCCTTCCCACTTCTCAGGTAACACCGGTCAGAGGACACCCTTTCTACAGTGCCACCAAGGGTCTACTTGGGGTATGGCCAAACTGGAGAAATTGCCAGTACTCTCCTCACTCGCATTCCATACTTGTGTACACAAGGCCATGGTCCCAAAGTCCTGGAGCCCTTTTCCCCATCTAGAGAGACAGGGAAATTAACTTCCTGGACAAAGCCGGGAAGCTGGTACAGCTTTAATCTTTCCCTTTTTGAGAGCAGGGAAGAGAGAGGAGTTTTCCATTTTTACCAGGAGTAGCATTCTGGAAGAGGAGCACCATGAACTTAAACTCCCTTCCAATTTCTTCCATACCTAAGGGAATGGGTACAATATGAGCAGTGGCCCGGCCTATTGCACAAGCATAACAGTTGCTTTTGTTTAGACTCTGGACTGTAGTTTTGACCCATTTTACCTGGGCATTTACATCTCCATATCCTGTCTCTATTTCTATGGTCTCCTTTCAATCCTCTGCCATAAGTATCCTGACTGCTTTGGGATCATTCTGCATTGGGGAACTGGTCTTTGGCAGGTTTTCCCTTGGTATATCTGAAGGATTAGCTGGAGGGGATGTTGTTGAGCAGGGGGAGGGAGGAATCAAATATGGAAAGTCCCCAGAGGATCTTTACCTGTAATGTCCACCCCCATCCCATAGACTTTGTCAGGAGAAGAATAATGGTTGTTAATTACTGAATTTGTCTGCCTTTCTAATGGTTATTACCACTGGGTTACACTGGAGGTTTTTGCAGTCGGGTGGTATATTACCTTTATAAAAGGCTATCTTGTCCTCCCATGGTTTTCAATGAGTACAGCCTCCACTGTTTCATGTAGTCTACTCCTTATCTCCAGTAGTTCACAACACAAAGCTCCAATTGAGATGGGTGGAGGTTGAGATAAACTCTCAGTGAGTTGTCTCTCAGTGACTCCAGGCGTAGATATTTATTTTGCCCAGTCAGCCACCACTGATGTCTTAAATTTCCATATTTTATCACTTTGCAAGCATCAAACTGCACAGTCTGAGACTAGGCCTTCAGTTATATTTACTATCAATTTAACGGGGCTTGTCATGACCTGAATCTGAAGCATCATGGTTAGTATAATTACTCTCATTTTCAGAAACTTTAAATCCTTCATCTGCTAGTCTCTTAAGGCACTAGACAAGGTGGATATAGATAATAACCTTCCCTCTAAGTGGAGGAATATCTTTCTGTAAAATTCACTGATATAGAGTCTGGCCAGTCCCTCCCCCTTTCTAATATACCCTCCCATCTATTACCTTCTCACAGTGATCCTTAAGAGATCCAAAGTTGGACTTATTTCCCAGGACTTGGATGGTGTTTATTTTTAAAGATTTCATTATAGTATTTCTTTTTTTTTTTTTTAAGATTCACTTATTTATCTATTTCTCTCCCCTTCCCCTCCCCCACCCCAGTTGTCGGTTCTTTGTGTCTATTTACTGCATCCTCCTTGTCTGCTTCTGTCGTCAGCGGCATGGAAATCCATGTTTCTTTTCGTTGCGCCATCTTGTGCGTCAGTTCTTCGTGCGTGCAGCACCATTCCTGGGCAGGCTGCACCCCTCTCCACGCTGGGTGGCTCTCCCCATGGGGCGCAACCCCCGTGCATGGGGCTCCCCCATGCGGGGGACACCCCTGCGTGGCACGGCATTCCCCGCATGCAGCGTGGGCCACGCAGCTCCACACCGGTCAAGGAGGCCTGGGGTCTGAACCGTGGACCTCCCATGTGGCAGATGGATGCCCTAACCACTGGGCCAAGTCTGCCGCCTTGTTGGGTTCTTATTGTCCAGTCTGGGTACTGCTCCTTTTACTCTGGTGTATTGGGTCTAGCCTCTTTCTGCTGTCCAGACTGCAGTTTCAGTTGTCAACAAAACTTGATATGCTCCTTCCCTGGATGGTTGAAGTTTGGATTCTTCCACGACTTGATTAGGACCCAACTGCCGGGTTGGTGTTGATGGACAGTGAACTTGAGAGGCGGGGTCCAGGAAAGCAAACCACAGTGCCTGCAGGATGACAAAGTAGTGGACAAAGCCAGTATATAATTCTTAAGGAAGAGATCCTTCGACTCTAAGGAAGGGAGGTCTCCAGTTCTCCTAGGAAAAGGCAAGTCAAAAAGCATTTTGTAGGGGGAGATTCCCAGTTCTTTCCTAGGGGCAGTTCTAATTCTCAGTAGGGTTATGGGGAAGCACTTAATCCAGGGTAACTTTGTTTCTAAGACCAATTTAGAAAGATGCTTCTTTAAACTCTGATTCATTCTCTCCACTCTCCCTGAAGATGGTGGGTGCCAAGGTGTATGGAAGTTCCATGAGACACCTAAGTTTTGCATAGCATTCTGCAGTATGTTAGAACACTCCATACTAGACAATGCTACCATTGTCTGAGTCTATGTTTTTCACTAACCTATAATGAGGAATGATTTGTTCAAGGATAGTTTTAGAAGCTCCTGATGCTATACCTGAGGACAGAGGGTATGCGTCCACGCATCCTGTCAGATGATCTATAATAAACAGAACTTACTTTAGACAACCCATTGGGGGCATTTCAGTGTATTCAACCTGAATACTCTGTAATGGCCTGGCCCCACATTTTCCCCCCTTGTTCTTGCTTTCTTAAGACTTTCTTACTGACTCTTTGGCAAATTAAACATCATTCAACTATTTGTTTACCTATAGTATAAAGGCCCATGTATTCAAAATACTTAAGAACCAGATCACACATGGCCTGTACCCCCAGTTACTCCCTTGGTGGAAGACTGCTAATACATCTCTCATCACTTGTTTATTCAACATTTGCCTGCCATCTGGGAGGAGCCATCTCCCTTGATCATCTAGGGTTGCTCCTAACTGCTCCAGCTCTTTCATCTCCTTTTCGGAGAATGTGGGAACCCAAACTCTTCAGGAATGGAGGGTATTAGGATCATCAACTTCAAAGAGAAACCAAGGGAGCCTTCTCTAGCCTCTTCATCTGCTAACCTATTGCCCTTTGCTTCAAACTTATGACCTTTCTGGTATCCATTTACATGCACCACTGATATTTCCCTGGGTAAGAGTAGATTGGCAAATACTTGTTTTATTAATTCCCTGTGGACTAGCCCTTTTCCTTTCCTGTTGATCAATTACCTCTATTCCCAAATTTTCCCAGAGGTATGGACTACCCCAAAGGCATACTTAGAGTCAGTGAGACTGGTACCATCCTTTTTCTCTAATACTTTGAGGGCTTGAAATAATGCATACAGTTCACAAATATGAGCTGAGCAGTCATTGGGTAATTGACCAGCTTCTTTCACCTCACAAGTTAGTCAATCTGTAATTGCATAGCCATTGTGCCTCCTTCCTTCTAGGACCCCAGATGACCTGTCTATGAACAATTTTTCCCCCGAGTGCAGGGGCGGTCCCCTTACTTGGACCAGACTCAGGTCTGAAGCACAATCAGGTCTAAGCAGTCATGCTCCGGAGCCTCCATTTGGTCAGATCCCTTCCAAAGAAAGGCAGCTGGGTTTAGGCTATGGTCTGTTGTCAATACCAAGTCATTTTTTTCCCATTAGGATAACCTCATACTTCAAAACTTGGGAATTAGTCAACCATCTTCTTGCCTTCTGAGACAAAATAGTTCTGACCTGATGAGGGGTGCTAATGAAAGTCGCCTTCCTGCTCTCTTCTACCAGGAGAGTGGTTGCTGCCACAGCTTGAATGCATCTAAGCTATCCCCTGGAGACAGGAGCCACGATTTCAGAAAGGAAGGCTACAAGTCTACTTTGACTTCCCCAAATTTGTGTCAGAACTGCCAAGGTTGTCCCTTTATCTACTGCAACAAATAGGTGGAAAGATTTCTCAAGGGAACAGGGGCCTACACCAGTGCCTGTTTGAGCCCCTCTAAAGCCTCTGTCACCCTCTGAGAGCTTACACCTTCATTCTTTAAGGGGTGCTGAAGGATCATGGTCATTATTTTGTAATTGCTTCCTACTGGTTAGGGGCAGTAGGCCTTACCTGACAAAGTGTAAAACCCTTCTGGTATTCTATCATGGTTGGAGGAAGATGACAATGGCACCCTGGGTTAAACTGGATGAAAACCCTGTATGGCTAATGAGATGGAAGAAATAAACTTAACTAGAATTTTGAGGCTATAGGGTTTCACTGAAAGGATACTAGGCTACAAAAATAGAAAAAGCCAGGTGCCTAAAGACTGCATCTTCTTAAAGCTGATGGAGTTTATTTTACAGGTTTCCATCTGAAACTGGTTTCCATGTCCTAGGTGAGGAAAGGTTACCCACAGACTATCTTGAAGGTATTAAGCTGAAGTGGATCCCAGCCACCTCATTCACTGTTTCCTTTCTGTTGGGAAAATGATTAGCCCTGGCAGGATGGCATGTGGGCTTGCCAGTCCTCCTCAAATTATGAGTGGGACAGGTTTTAGAATAAGGGCTAGGAGGGAGAGTTGGATTAATCATACTCATTAACTACTTAGAAAATGAAGTTTACCAGGACCTTTTAACATGTTCAATATCCCTCTGCATGTGATCTAGAAAAGATATCACCATAACCATCAAGCATGTATCTAGAATAGGAGAGTTATAGGTACAGTACTTAATAATTAACCAATGCACTAACAAATTCATAAGTTTCTTTTTGAGTTGCAATTAATAGATCTAAGCTCCAGGTTTGCAACACCATGTAAGTTCTCTCTACATGAAAGCAGGCCATAATGTCAATTATGTTTAAGTTCTATTCACAGCACTCTGATAATCACTGCTCCTCTTTGCCCGTCCTTCACACAGCCAGTATGCTGCAGCACCGTTGATCCTTGAGAAAAGCTAGGAAGGTAGACTCCAGTACTCCACTGGCCTGGTACATAGCACTTTTCAGCACAATGGAGCTTTTTACTTCTACACCTTCACCATGATGACATTAATTAACAAGTATTTTACTTCAGCAGTACAGATGCCCAATGGAATCAAGAGTATCTTCCTTTACCACCACTTGAATTTGCAGATTGAGGTGGCCTCTGACAGATTTTCCTGCTATGAAGCTACTTTTTGTTATTAAAATCAATTCAGTTTCTATTTAATAATGACTTACTGGAATTAGTCATTCAAATATTTCACTTTAAACTTTGCTTCTACAAACTCCTTATAACTATCTGTGAAAACACAGACAATAGTTGCTTCATCTCAAGACAAATTCTGCCTTCACAAAACACATTCCCTTACTTAATGCTACCTTCTATAATACTTTCTACAAGTTGCCATATGCATTCAAGTTTTATCCTATATACTTCCATTCTGACTTTATGAAAACCAGCTATCTTATCTTAGGGAGAAAACCACATTCCTTTAAACAAACTTACCAAATTTTAGTCAACACTCCCACAGACCTTTTATGTCTTTCTGTATGTACTTAAGTCTCATATCCCTCATTCTGTTCTGTGAAAAAAGAATAAACTATCCATATCAATTGGAGCATTTCAAAGATTTCCATACTTTATTTATCAATATAAGTTCTTTTTTGATTTTTAGCCTTTTGAATAGAGCTCTTTTAAGAATTTTCATTTGTCAATTTGTTATTACCACTGGAGGTATTAAAACATACACTGAACAAACTGAAAAACACCAAAAGAATTATGAAAGCAAGGTTGGCACAGAGCCAATCTTCCTCTACCCTATATTTTGGCCAGACTACATTGGGCAATCATTTCCTTTCCCTTGGTCCAATCATTATTGTTCCAGTGTTCCAACATCCTCCCTAATGGACTATCTGGAGGAATGTCCCTGGGGGATCTTACAGATAATCACCGCCCCAATCGACCAACTGCCTCTATTCCCCTTTCTGAGTCTTGTCTGGGTTTCTTTCAATTCCAGACTCATTGGAATTTCCCCACCACTAAGGCAATACTTAATAGTCCCTTTTCTTACCTTGGCTCATGCACAGGGTTGCCTGGTCAATAAGAGGTAGATTTTCCCTTACCCTTTTCTCATCCACAATTGGCAGATCTAAGCATCTGTTCTTGGGCCCTTTCAGCTGTCAAAGGTGGACCCCCAATGGTGGAGTCTGAGACTGCTCAATCAATAGGGCATGCCTTCCCTTTGTTCACCCCCGGGATCCCCCTCTGAAGCTTTGGATCCCAAATGGGCCCCCAAAGTTGTTAGAAAGAAAGCTGCACCTGTAAGAGAACAAAAGCTCACCTGACCTGTGGAGGAGAAAAGAATTTTACTAACGATCTTGTAAGAACGGGCATGTGACATGGATAACATGGCTGGCATGCCAAACAGCAAGAAGCAATGATATTTATAACCTAAACCTAACATGCAGGTCCCTACCCTGTTTCCCATTGATTGGATACTTCAGGGGTTACAGCCTATCCAAGAGATCTAACTAATTTATGCAGTTCCTGCTCTGAGTTGCTGCTCCCACATTCCCTACATTCCGGTGGGCTGGGCAGGCTTGGCACCACTTTTACTCTGGTACCACTTTCACTATTAGCCTGAACTTCACTTCTTACCACTGGCAACTGTAAGCTTCTACCCCAAATAAATATCCTTTTATAAAATCCAACCGATTTCTGATATGTTGCATCTGCATGCCTTTGGCTGGTGAATGCAGTCTCATAAAAAGTCTCTTTAGAGTCCATATTACTATCAACAGTCTTTTCAAAGCAATCTAGGACTATTCCATCAAGCATCTCATAATTCCTCAAAAAAAAAAAAAATACCCCTTACTCATTTATAAAACCATTCCAGCATTTTGGTATTGCAAAAGTACTACCCCACTCTCCAGTACCAAATTCTTTATTAGTCATCCAAAGGGGTGCTGATGCAAAATATGTCCTACTGATATGGCCCAATCAAAGCCTTAATCTCTATTTAATCAAGTAGAAGTAAAACTGCTGAACCCAAGACACTCTAATACACCCAGAGGAAAAGACCAATTTACAAACATAATCCGATATTTCTTTTTGGAATTCATCAATAATATCAAACTGCTGTAGTACTCATAAGACATTCAGATTTAGCAATCTTGGCTTTAATTTATCTGAAAGGTAATCAAAGGGAGTTAAATTGGTTTTAGCATCCTTAGACATGCTTTACCTCCTACATTCTGCTGAGGTTAGAAATAATGACCTTATGTAGTTCTCAGAATTTGTGTCAGAATCTTCTGATACTGTATAGATGTGCCCACAGGCACATAATCCTGTATGTGAAGTCAGCTGTAATATTTATGTAATAGGAAATTTGTACCTACCACTTCACTTACTAGTAGGAAGCATTTATATTTGTGCATAATATTTCTCATGAGGTTTGATAGGGAATATGATGAGAATACCTTTCTGCATTTTTATTAATAACTGCACAATTCAGAATATCTGAAGGCAATATGTTCAAATTTCATTGGAGCATAGCACCCAAGGTGACTGCTTTCAAGAAGGGATCAAAACCTTAGAGACATCTTTGATGTCAGAAGAACAGATGATGTTGCACATAGCTCTTTTCATGTATCAGATTTTATTATGTAGGTTCAGAATCCATACCACAAAATATTTTTCTAGATATCTTTGATCATTCTTATACTTTTCCTCTTTTTGGATAAATACTGTGCTTCCATTATTTCCCTTAGTTGAGATAAAGGTCTTATGACTTAACCTCATAAATGATTCTTGATTTCTGAAGTTACCCTTTAACTGTTTAGAATAGTTAAACCATCATTATTTCAGAAAGACTTGGAAAGTTTAGTTTTCTAAATAAAAATGGAATCCCCTGTTTTGTTATTATGTTTGTTATTTTTAAATCTCTCTTATCCATGAAAATTTGATCTATAAATTTACGCATAGAACTGTAGTTTCATACTATGCATAGTCCTATGAAATTTCTGTCTGTATATTTGAGTCTAAGATTCTTTCCTGTCATTTATCTATTTGAATTCTAAGTCATACAGAACTTGGCTGAGACCTGAATGCTAGAATAAACTTAATGGGAAGCAGTAACTAGTGTCGAAAAGTCTATTAGATTATTGGAAGCTATTTGGAATTGTTCATTAATAACTAGGAATTAAAGTGATTTGGACAACTCAGTGTAAAAAAGAGAAATTTTAAGAGATGTTAATGGTTGCTCATCTGCTCAGAAATGTCTTGGATTAATATCAGATACATGAATTATTGTTAAGATGAGAATATTACTGGATATAAAATATTTCTTATCTCTTAAATTTAATGATTTTTTCAAAGTGATAGGCATTTTAATTAAATTTTTTTAAATGAAGATATTAAATAGATGATATGGAATTTAGTATGACCAAAATAATCAGGGCTTCACAAAGCATTGCCTATTTATATGGTTGGCATGAAATTCCTGTCGTTGAATTTGGGAGTGGTACAAATAAAACTTTAATACCAAAGGATAAAATGCCATATTATATTTAAATGACATGTTTTTGGAATATTCCTTTATTCTTTAGGTGATCAGACCCTCACTCAAGTGCTTCAAGGTAAGTAAATGTCATCAAATACCATACACAATGGGTGGGCTTAAAGAACAGGAATTAAATGTCTCAGTTTTGGAGGCTAAAAGTTCAAAATCAAGGTCTCCTTAGGCCATGCTTTTTCCCAGAGTCTGTGGCATTCAGAGGCAGGCTTGCCGCAATCATTGGGAGTCCTTGACTTGCATTTCTGCCTCTGTCACATGGCGATTGTCTCCTTGGTCTCCTCTTGTGACTGCACCTGACTTCTGGCTTCTGCGGACTATGTCTGAATTCCTTCTGCCTTATAAGGACTCCAGTAATATGGATTAAGGCTCAACCTGACTCATATTGGCCTCATCTAAGTAAGATCTTCAAAGATTGTATTCTCAAATGAGTCCACACCTTAACTAACAGTAACATATTTGAAGATCCTATTTACAAATGGATTCACATTCACAGAAATGAAGAGTAAGATGTGAACTTGTCTTTATGGGAGGGCATGATTCAATCCCCAACAGTTAAAGAGTGGTAAGTCTTTTACCAAAATGAAGGGTAATGAGAGTTGTTGGTCCTAGGGTAGGGAGACAATTCAGGTCATTAAATAGGGAGATCATGGTAGGTAAGTTTCATGGAGAAGGTGAAACCTGAGCAAAAACGTAAAAGTTTACATAGGTAAGTAGGAGAAGAACATCCCAGTTAGAGGGAACAGCTAGATTGAGGCCCTTGAAGGAGTGTCATTTGAAGGTTTCTCAAATTAATGCCATGGCCCAAATTGAATGTAAACATGAAGAAGACAGTCTGGACTCACTATTCTCCTTTTCCATGCTTAAAACAGTGCAAGTAATTGGAGTGAACCCAGAGGAAACCTGCTGACACTCCATGACTTAAAGAGCCATGGGATATGCAACACATTAACACCAGAAAAGTATTCAGCATCTTTAGTTCAAAAACTGTCTTTGAAATAGATTTATTACTAGAAGAGAGAGAATAGAAAATTTCTTATATTCTATAAGAATTCAATGATAGTTGATCAGTTCTTGGATCTAGTAGGTTAAACAATTATGAAGAACACATTAAAATTTGTAAAAAAAAAACCTTTCATTGAGGCGACCCCTGTTATAAATATGGTGATTTTAGGCCATGATTTCAATTTTCTCTACCTTCCAAAATGTCAATAAATGAGCAAAGAAATTTGAAGACATCTATGTCAGTTCTGGAAACAGGCGATGGGTTTTGAGGACTCTCTAGAAGGTTGGCTTGAAGAAAGAGTCATTCAAGCCATATGATTCATCAAATGCAAAATTATGAACAGCAAATAAATGAAATTAATTTACAGTTGAATTTAGAATAGCAAGAGCTGAGGGTGAATGTAGGCCTGAAGGGCAACTGTGGCCAGCACATCCTATGAATGCTTAATCATCATGTCAACTTATACCTAGTATGGATATGTAACACTTTAACACTGCCCTCTACAATACATCTAGAATATAATGGTAACTGCTTTGTTTTGTTTTGTTTTAAACTTCAATAGAGGACATAGATAATACAGTGAGACTCTTCTTTTCCTTTTTTCCTAAAAATAGATATCTCTGGTAGACAGAAATAGATGAATCATAATTCTAAGTTTATAATATACAGGCACATTTGGCCTGTGCAAAGGCCATTTTCCTTCATCTGAACATTTACTTATATTTAGTAATATAATGAATACACTCAAACTCATCACATGCTATAGTTTCCTAGGGCTTTAATAACACATCATGTTCAGACAGGGTGGCTAAACACAGCAGAAATTTACTCTCTTACAGTTCTGGAACCTAGAAGTCCAAAATCAAGGTGTTGGCAGGGCCATAATCCTTTTGAAACATGTAGGGGAGAATCCTTCCTTGCTTCTTCCTAGTTTCTAGTGATTTGCTGGCAATTCTTGGTGTTTCTTCGCTTGCAGCTGTAGTATTTCAGTCCCTACCTCCATTGTCACATTTCTTCTCCTCTTCTTACAATGACACCAGTCATATAGGTTTAGGAGCCTACTCTACTCCAAGAAAAACTTACCTTAATTTAACTAATGCAATCTGAAATGACCCTTTTTCCAAATAAGGCCACGTTCTGTGGTACTGGGTGTTAGGGCTTGAACAATCTTTTTGGGGGATACAATTCAAGCCATAACATCACCCAACCCCAAAACTTAAAACAATTTTGTTAATTTACGTCTGCCTCTGCTGTCCTCCTCTATTTTGCATCCTTTCCTATCTCTTGAAGGTGACAACTATATTAAAATTTGTTTGCCATTCTTTAGCTTCTCTTGAAAAAAGAGTAATCACAATATGACAATGTTTAGTTTTGCTTGATTTTGAACTCCATAAAAGGGACTCATGTCATATAGTCATCTGAGTCTTGTTTTTTTGATGCAACATTGTGTTAAGATTCAACCACCGTTTTGCCTTGAGCATAGATAGGCAGCTTCTTTGGAAGTTCTGCCATGGTCTCAGCACTAGACTGACATGGGTAAAGCAATCACTAGCTGATCTTTTGTGACCTCCAAATTAACCCTTATCCAGTTCCTGCTCTTGATGGCACATCTAGAGCTTATTACTCCTGGTGTTCCCATCACAGCAGGATTCCTCCCTGGGTGGGTACTTATCCCTTAAATCTGGCTATCTTTCTTTGAGTTCACTGGACTCATGTAAACTCCCAAATGTCAGGGGTCAGTTTGCTCCCACTTTTGCCTTCTCTTCTTGCTTTGCCATGATGTAGCTGTTCCAGCCTGGCTTTACCTGAAGAACACCCAAGGAGGGACAAAGCACTTTCCTGATATTCATGGAGTGAACACCTCCAAATTCATACAGACCTATTTCTTCCTCACCCAAGGCCTTTCCCTGAACTGCCTGTTATAATGGTGAGGATCTACAATTATCTGCAGGTTATCATGCTGCTAGTGGAGAAGACAGACCAAGCTCCCCTTCTTCTAGGAGCCCTCCTGCTTTGGCTTTAATGGCAGAAAAGCAGTCTCTGCTGTGTTATAAGGGAAGGTGGGAGGAAATTTTACAGCACGCCCCATCAAAGGCAACTCATTACTCAAACAATCTCCTTTCCTTTTTTTTTCCCCTAAAGATTTATTTTTTATTTATTTCTCCCCTTCCTGCCCACCCCCCGCGCCCCAGTTGTGTGCTCTCTATGTCCATTCAATTTCCTTTCAACTCCTGCTTTCTTCCTGTTTACATGAGCTGAAGGATCAGAATGGATCACCTGTTATCAATTCCAGCTCTGCTTTACAGCTTTTTTTTTCAACAAGGAAGTGATTACCACCTATTGTTTTCAGCTTTGGCTGATGTTTCTGAGAAAATTGGAAAATATGTCAAATACTGGGTAGATTATCACAGGGGGTGGAGTTAAAGGCAGGTAGGAGAAGACTATTTTTGTTTTGTGTATCTAGTTTGCATTGTTATAATTATATATTACTTGCAATTTGAAAATATGTGAAAAATAATTAAAAGCTTATTGGAAAATCATTAACAGAAAGTCATAGCAAACCTGCAAATGCATTATATTGGAGGGGTTTGTCTTCAGGGAGTTCATCTGATGGAATTCTCTCTCCTTGGGGCCATTGGTTTGCTTTCAAATTTCAGCCAATCACCTCAAAAGCAGGAATCGCTCTGGATCCAGGAGACAGGAGACAGATGAGGCCTCCCCCAGGTATAAATCAAAATATTTCATCATAAAAAGAGACTATACGATATTCTAAAACAAAATGGGATGTCAGGAATATCAAGTTAAGGTGAGGCCTTCTACTTCTGAAAGTTACTATAAATATGGATGTTTCAGACTTGTCTCTGGACATAGAATGATTAAGCTGCTTTGACAATTATTTAAATAGAAATAAGGGATATTATTTCTTGAATTTATATGACCAACAAAAATATTTAACTAAATATAACTTTATGATAAGAAGTTATATGTTCTTAGAGATTGAAATTAGATGAATTTTTCTCCCTAACTTGAATCTCACCCTCTTTTACTGTTCTTCATATTACTATAGCATGAAAATCTGCTCATGCCAGTCTTTAACTTAAAAATGTTAAAATATTGCCTGCCAAACAAAATTAACATTCTTTAGTATGGTGCTCAGAACCTTTCATTATCAGACATGAGATTTCTTTTCATTTTAATTTCGTAGGATTTCTAAAATATTCTATACTTCAGTGTCATTGAAAGATTCAGTCTTCCCTGTGTTGATCGTAGATATTTATGTAGCTCTTCTTTAGCTCATTTTACTCTTTTTGGCTATAATCTTGAAAAGCCCTCTGCCCACAAATTCCAAATTATCCTTCTATACCCAACCCATATGTCATCTTTGCAAGACTTACCTTAAGAGTCCAATGCACCTAACCACTGCATTCCCTTGTAATTTTCAGCTTACAGTGGTACCTCATCTACTGTGACAATTTCCTATTCAGCTGTCTATTCCAAACTCCTGAGGGTTCTTAGTGTAGTGTAGATACCTAATAATTTTTAAAATCAATTATAATGAATAAATTAGGAAAATCCATCCCTAAATTTAGTTGAATGTACTAAAAAGATTCTATAATTATAATTAAATTTTACAGTAATTACCTTACTCGAGAAAATCAAGATTATTCTGTACTCTTTCTTCCTATATGGTAAAGTCTATTGCAGGAGCTAATTTCATGGTAAAAAGAGTCCTATAGCTTAAATATATGCACTGGAGTTTTATGGAGAGCTGTATAAAATCTGATTTTCAGCAAGAGGCAAAATTTAATGGTTTTACTTTGGAGTTTTTTGTCACTCTTCCTAGGGCATAAAAGATATATTCCCTTAGAAATGTGAATAGAAAGATTGAATATGCTCTTATCTCTTTTAAAAAATAGGATAATGTATTTTTCTTTTTAGCTATTTCAGCTACTTTCTCTGCTCCTTATTTCTTGAACATCCATTATTTGCAAGGAAGTAGCACTGTGTCCATCCTGTGAATGAGAGCACTCACTTGTGAAGCCCTGGTATTAATCTTGCCTTACTCCATGAGTGATTTAGCCAGCTCTGCTTATTTAGGTGATTATAAGAGGTTTGTAAATGACTGGGGACCTCAGTTTATTGCTCTGGACTGCCCCTGTAGCTTTACAATTCCGTCACCCAAAGCTCACTGTACTTCCCCAGCCTGTGTGTCTCTTGCCCTGCAGTTTTTCTACATGGTGATGTGATAAGTACAACTGCTTCAGGTCAACCAGCACATTCTGTCCTATACTTATAAGGATACTAAAGTAGCACCAGGATTCAGATAAATTACCATAGACTCAGGCTGAGGGAGCCATAAAGCCAACACTGGGCTCTCAGCTTTCTGAAGTTTGCATTGATGTGTTCTCCACCAGAGCATTGTTAGCCCCAGCTGGCTGCTACTGCCAGATGCTGTTGCTAAGGCAGCTTGCCAATCTCTTTCCTCTAGGCCTGTTTGTTTTCCGAGAGTTGTCTTGGTAGGCTATATAAATATTCAAAAATGAAAAAGCATGCAGGGTAGGGGGATTTTGAGAAAGATGGTAATGTGAAAGGTGCCACAGAAGAAATGGATCAAGACAACTAAAGAGAAATAAGAGAAGGGAAAAAATAGAAAAACTCCACCAATGTTGAAATTATGGAATGCTGCCAACAACATACTCCAGACAATTCAGACTAAGCCAAAAAAAGGGAAGGGATCAGGAGAAAATGTGCAATTTCTACTTCTAAGAAAGTAGGGAAGTATTGCAGGAAAGTATGGGAAGAACTTTTGGCTACCCCGAGAATATACACTAATCTGGAAGGATGAGGGCCCTAGTGACTTGGCCTAGAGAAAAATGGTGTAGTTACTCCTTTCTTTGAGCTTCATTCTTAACAGCAGTACGCAATTTTCAGTATGAATGAGACCTCTCTATTCTGGAGGTGGAAGGGGGATAGAGGCAATGCTGGATCATGGAAAAGATTTGGGAAAGAGCCTACAAGGAGCCATTGTTGCGGCAAATGCCAGCTTCAGCTAGTCAGTTAAAATGGGGAAGGTGGCTAACTGCGTAGACTCATTAGTTTCAGTTTTTTTCGAACCTGGTTTCTCAGCAATGTTGTCATTTAATTCTAAAACCAACGAACAACCCAAAACAAAGGAAATGGGGGAGCTTTCCAATCATCCAAGCCTCCAAAACGCACAGTAGTTACAATAAGCATAATTAAAAGAACCAAATACAACTAAAACAAACTGATTTTTTTCCTGAAGTTACCCAATTGTCCACATACTGTTTGTGGTATGGCTATGTGAATAATATAAAACCTATGTCTCAAATAAATTCTAATACTTAAGACCCAGGGAGTGGCTAGAGGAGAAAGCCTCCTACACAATTTAGGGGGATGGGGGGGTGGGAACAAAGCATTACTAGGCCTGTTTAGACTTTGTACCCATTTAAACATGGGTGACTAATAAAACAAACACACAGAAAATTAAACAAAAATTCTAAATAAATATATAAGTATATCTTGTATAATATTTCATAGTCTAAACTTGTATAATTATATTAACTTGCTTTATTTCTAAATCAGACTGTAATTTGAATTGGAGACTCCAGACTAGCTCCTGGCAGAGAAAATAATCTAATAATCTCAAGGTAAATTTTATTGAACTTTATGATATTTTCCTCCCTCATCATCTCAGAAGGTATAAACTGACCACAAATAAGGAAAAGAAAAAAAAGGAAACAACCACCACCTCAGATTTCATTTCTTCTATCTCTACAACTCTCCTGGAGTGAACTCTCCGACCTTTGTGGGGCAGCAGCAGAAAAATAAGGGGGAGCCCCCTTAAGTCACATGTTGGTGCCTGGTTAGTGGTAGAAAAGGTTGGATTCATGTTCTCAGTCTCATCTTCTGGCTGGCATTGCTATCCCTAGCCACTGGGTTTTGTGTTGTCTGTTTTCTGCTCAGGGATGGGGGTTGACTGTGGCTCAAGTACATGGTACCTTCAGTTCCCATGAAGCATCAGGACATGGATCATTCCAAAGGGCTGTAGCTGCTCTCTGTCCCTCACCCCCTCCCTGCTGCATGTCTATATATTGAGGTGCACTAAAGACTTCCTTCCTTGACTCATCCTGAGATCCCTACCTCTACTATAACTGTTTCCACTGAAAAACTCTCAGGAAGTTTGGGATATATAAAATTGAATCTGCTGAAAACAGAATAATTGACATGGGCCATGGTTGAAAAACAGTATTCCAGGATATAGACAAAAAGAACAAAGAAAGGAAATTGATCAGAAAAAATAAACCACAAAACCATATAATTTATATAAACTAATGCTAATAATTAGTGTAATTAAAAATAACAAATATATCCGAGAAACTGAAATTGAAGGAAGAAAGTTGTTCCTAAATTGAAGGAACACAAATGTCTGTAATTATCTGTAACAAGCATGAATAATGAAAATCAAGCAGATACATACTTTGGAAAAATTATTAACTTTTAAGGATAAAGACTCATACAAGTATCCAAGTAAAAGAAATTTGTCAAATGTGATCTAAAAATCAGACAGATATAAGATGCACCCTCTACAACATTAGAATCCTGAATCAATGTAATAAATTGTACCAAATTTGGGGGAGAAAATTGTGATATAAGAATCCCAACCAGTGATACAGGCACACATGACATTAACAGAAATATATTCTCCAATAAACTGGGATTCAAGATGTCTACCATCCAATTATTCTTCTGAAATTTCAAAAAAGAAAGCAGTTTAGTCACAACAATCACAATGAGAACCACAAAAACCTTCATGATTTAATTTAGCTTATTTATTAGTTACTGTGGGTTTGAAACTGTATGTACCCTAGAAAAACATGTTCTTACATCTAATCCATTCCTGTGGATATAAATGCAATGTAAGTAGGAGTTTTTGATGAGACTACTTCAGCTAAGGTGTGACCCAACTCATTCAGGCTGGGTCTTCTTACTATTACTGGAGACCTTTATAAACAAAATGAATACAGAGAGGAGAGAGAAAGCCATGGAAGCAAAAAGCTGATATCAGTGAAACCTTAAAGAGAAAGGAGAGACCAGCATTTGCTGCCTATGCCTTGTAATGTGGCAGAGGAGCCAAGGATTGCTGGCATCTGGTCTTTGCGAAGAAAACATCACCTTGATGATACCTTAAATTGGACGTTTTTCTCAGCCTCATCTGTAAGCTAATAAATTCCCATTTTTAAGCCAAACAATTTCATGGAATCTGCTTTAAGCAGCCTAGGAAAGACAGTTTAAGACAGTTTAAGATACTGCCCTTGTTTATAAACTTGTTTGAAGAAGCAAAAGGCCTACAATAAATTGACAGATTTAAGATCCAACATCTCATAAATGTAAAAGAAATGAAGACCCTATTCAAAGAGAGAAGTGCTCACATTTGGAGTAGAAATATATGTCATCTATCAGAGACTAATCCCTGTAATCTGTGAATAAATTGCCTTATGTGGCAAAAGTGATTTTGCATATGTGATCAAGCATACAGAATAGGGATGGGGAGATTATCTTGGATTATCTGGGTGGGCCTAATATCGTCGCATGAGTTCTTATAAATGGAGAAGTTTTCAGGGCTATAGTAAGAGGGTGAGATATGGCTACAGAATATGAGTCAGAATGATGCTAAATTAGTAGCTTTGAACATGGATGAAAGGAGTCATGAGCCAAGGCATATGGGCAGCTTGCAGAAGCTGAAAAGGCAAGGAAACAGATTCTCCCCTAGAGCCCAACCTCCTTTTCTGTTCTCATACTCAAACTGCTGACCAGTGTTTTGGAAAATCAAAATTACAAAGGTTGGTGCCATTATTTATTCAAGATTCTGCTTGTGGCTGGGCCCTTAGTGTTGCCCATAAATGCTTCTCTGCATCCCTGTTAAGCTCTTGCTCACTTTATCCAAACTGAGATGTCAAGTCTTAGTAATTTTTTTGTAGTGGCTACTCTTGGGTTTGCCTGTCATGAATCCATTCCTCCATTTGCTGAGAACATTACCATGATTTTCCATTACAAAACCATTTAGTCTACATTCAGTTTATTCTTTTGACTTTGGCCTGACCCACCTCAGAGTGTCAGGGATGGGCACATGAACCAGCCTTGTCCAATCAATATTCTCCATCACCCTGGCAGTGACTGATTTAGGGAAGAATCCATGACTGAAGCTGGCTTAATAAAAGTCAACTACAATATGCTTGCTGAAACTATTGGAAAAGAGGTAGTTATTTTTTATTCCATAGTTGCTAGGCTGATGAAATACAAACCTGGATATTCCAAGAGTAATGCATAGAGAAAACAAGCATGAAAATGTGGCCAAGAGGAAAGCTGAATTAAAAATGGAGAAAGAAAGAGCTCTGATGACATCTTTGGTGCCCACTGTGCCAGGTGTGATTGCAGTTAAGTTAACCATGCATTACCTCTTTCTCTAGTTAAGTTGCTTCAAATTGTCTGTCTTTTTTTTTCTTTTGAAATACGATGTTACTTTTAACTGTGAAGTATTGCAGGCAAACAGAAAATAATGTGGCGAACACCCATGTCCCTACCACTTAAACAGATAATTAACATTTTGTCCTACTTGCTTTGGGTTCCCCCTTTTTTAAATTTATTTTTTAATAAAACTTTTAAAATTAAAGTTAGTAGATCACATAGAATGTTACACTAAAAGAATATAAGAAGTTCCCATATAACCCACCACCATCATTTTTGTAAATTGTATTTTCTTGAAGATATATACATCACAAAAAGACTACATTATAAAAAAACATGAGTTTCCCGTATACCCCCTATCCCCCCATCAAATTGTCTTTCTTCCACAACTAAAAAAATCCTTGAAATGTCTAAACATACCAACTATACCGATAAGGTTTGATTGGAGAAGCATAGCCACAGTGAGTTTCATAGGATAAAGGATTTATTACAACAAATATGCCTTTTGAAATTGTGGGACCTGAGATAGAATTCTATGGAAGTTAAGCATCTAAAGTCACCATACAGCTTGTGGATGAGCAAATGGAACTAAAAATGGACAGGAAGGGAAGTAGGAGACAGCAAGGACAAACTGGAATTTCAAAGCATAAACTGGAATCTCTTCGTTTCTCTCTACCTCCAGTTTAGTGGTGGTTGTGTTACCTGCAGGAACTGATAACCTTCATCACAGAGTTGCACACACATTTCTCTCAGAACATGGGGAATCTAAGGGAAAGGAGAGGAGATTCAGTAGGAGATGAGAGGGTTTGTGCTGGCTATTGTTCGACCAAGGTGAACTAGCCGATAAGCCAAAATGTACCCAAGCTGTAACAGATCTTCATGCTTTACCGCAGCCATCGGAGTGCAATAGCTGCTACTTCCCTCCCTCCTTCCAAATCTCATATATATTTCTCTTGAAGCCAACCTTAACTCAGAACCAGAAAGGAAAAGACACAGTACCAAGTCCACCACAAAACTCTTCTATTATTATCTATAGCTAAATATGTCTTCTACATTAGAGAGGAAAGAGAAGTCAGACAAAACTGACAAAATGTCCTGCCATCAAACCTACAAAACTACCTGTACATAAACCTGGCTATAAATTTCCCTTTCATGTTACCTGTTTTTTATCCTTTGTCATGTGCTTGTATTCCATCCCTTCTTACTTTCTTGGGGACCTTACCATATTGATTAATTCTTTTCATACTATGAATTCAAAATGATTCTTTTTATACTGTGAAAGTTCATATTGTCAAATATAAATGGTGCCATTAAAAACAGTGAGGTAGCTCTGTATAATATACACCAAACTTCTATAGGGAATTAGAAGTATATAGTTGAATGTAAAAATCAAACTGCACATTAATACATGCTATGGTCCTTTTTTATTACACACAATAAACATATACAGTGGGGACATTTCCCCATCAATAGAAGATGGGTACAAAGTTCTGGAGGGATACACTTTACACTGCTAAGATTAGTCATTTTGGGAAGTGGGAGGATTCGTATAGATTGTGAAATTTCATTTATATATTTGTTTTTTTTTTCATTTAAAAATTTATTGAAGTATATCACTCATACATGAACATACATAAACATAAAGTTGTGAACTTACAAAACAAACATGCACACCATGATACAGGGCTCCCATACCTCACTCCACCACCAGTACCATGCATTATAGTGAAACATTGTAACAAATTATGAAAGAGGATCATCAAAGTATTGCTACTAACTATAGTCCATGTTTTACATCTGGTGTATTTTTTCCAAACCCACCCTATTATTTTCTTGTTCATAAACCATACAGTTTATCTAAGGTGTGCAATCATTGGCATATGGTATAATCACAGAGTTGAGCATTCATTACTTCAACCAATATTAGATCATTTCATTGCTCAAAAAAACTGCTATCATACCCAATGTTGGTACTACTACTTACAAAACCTATGATGTGCTTTCACCATTTCTATTCATTCCTGAACATTTACAAACAACTTTTTACCAATTCTGCACAGATTAAACCTCTACTTTCCATCCCACTCAGCTAACATGGAGGTGAAGAAGGTCAGCCACCACACCAGGGAGCCAAGAGTGCCTGCAACTGAAAGCAGGAGGATTGCATCCAGCATCCATGTGGAATCTAAGCCCCCTCTTGATATAGATGTGGAGTGGACACAACCATTCCAAGGTCCACAGGATGGAGGAATAGAGTATGGATTAGAGTGGACTTACTGATATTCTATTCATGAACTATTGTGATTAGTAATTGAAGAAAATGTGGCATTGGTGTGGAGAAAGTGGCCATGGTGGCTGCTGGGGTAGGGAGTGGGAGGAAGAGATGTGATGTGGGGGCATTTTCGGGACTTGGAGTTGTCCTGGGTGGTGCTGCAGGGAGAGTTACCGGACATTCTATGTCCTCCCATGGCCCACTGGGTGGACTGTGGGAAAGTGTGGGCTATGATGTGGACCACTGACCATGAGGTGCAGTGGTGCTCAGAGATGTATTCACCAAATGCAATGAATGACTCATGGTGATGGAGGAGGTTGTTGTTATGGGGGGAGGAGTGGGGTGAGGGGGGTGAGGGGTATATGGGGACCTCATATTTTTTTAATGTAACATTAAAAAAATTTTAAAGACAAAAAAAGTGAAAAAAATAAAAAAATAAAAATTATATATTTGAATACTCTTATTTTAAACTTATTTAATTTTTAAATGAAAATAATGATAAAAAACAAATTTATGCTTTGAAGATCTCTGTTTTCAAAATTCAAAGCTACCCTAAGACAAGGAGAGAGAAGGACTGGCCTGGCATATAGTTACAACTAATGAGAAAACAATGAAAAATGCTATGTAAAAGTTGATCTATAAGTTTGTTCTTAGGAAAAGATAAAACTGTGAGCTAGTTCACTCAAGGAAAATAAGAGGGAATTAACAATTAAGAAAAACCAATAATGACAATGTAAACATAAATACACATAAAAGAAAAATTACAAATCTATAGGGAAATGTTTAACATGATAATAGTAAAGCTAAAAATGCACATACATGACATGGATTTGTAGATTAGATTTTCATAATTTAATTTTTCTTATATATGTGGTTAAATTATATTTAAAGGAGTCCTGAATTTTATAGAGTACAATTTGGAAAACATATCTTTGTTTTCTGAATTTCCTAAAAATAAATAATTTAAGAAATATTTTTAGTCTTGAAATTTTCTTGGCTTAAAGAATTGATAAATATTTGTAAAAATGTGAAATTATTACTGAATTTTCTTGTGACATTTTATACTTCATTAAATTAGGCAAAACCTAGAACTGATAGAACATAAAATATTCATGCAACTTTTTTGTTTTTATTAAACTGTCTTTAATGTATTAAACTGCTTAGAGATACCTATTTTTTTTTTTTACATTTGACTGGAAATAAGAGAAGTTAGTTAACATTTTTACAAGAATTTTCCATCCTTATTTCTCAAAATTGAGTAATTTACATATTTTAAGGCTTTCTTAATAATACCAGATGAAAATGCTGATGAAGTGATTTTATGAAGAATTATCTTCTAATCTTTACCTCAATGATTGTACTAATTTCATCTGAAAATTAAAAATTAATATGTATTTATTGAATATATATTAATGTATTATTTATATTAAATTTATGTGAAAGTCAACTGAATTTTTTATTCATGAATATTATTCTTTGATTGCAAACACTAAAATACACGTATTTATTAACCATCAAACCACTTCAGCATACAGCTGAAATGTAAAATGAAGTCAGCTTGATTCTTTATATGTTCACAAATTAGTGATCAAACATTTGTACTTGTTATATTGATTTTACTTTCCTCGAATAATTTTATTTTGGGTAAAAGTAAAAAAATCATAAATCAACGACAGTCATTGTAAAAGACATACTCTGGAGAGTTCATCATTTTACTTTTAGCCTAAGCCTTTTCAGAGAGGATTGTAATAATTGCACGAACTTTTAACGTTTATGCAAATTTGTGCTCTATGGGGCTTTTAGGATTGTTATCCAATTTGACATATTGACTATGAAAATCACAGTGGTATAGGAAATATCTTGTTCTTGATTTTATAGGAGGATATTGCCATTGAATCAGATGTTTGGGGATTTTGAGTGGTCACAAGAATAATTAAAATTATTTTTATAGTATGATATTAAATAAATGTGTTTGTAACTGTTATCGTCTCTCATATGAATAATGGTCTGATGCCCTAATTATTAAAAGAGCTAATGAATGCCTTTGGAAAATGCATGTTTTAATAAAGCCTTTCTTAGTAAATTTCGAATTAAAACTACACGTTCTACATGTTACCCTCTAAGGGGCAAAATACAACCCTTTCCTGTTACTGCACTTGATTGAAAAGTGCCAGGCTGGTTGTGGAGCATGTGATTCTTTGTCTTGTGTCAGAGTCAGCTGCTGGAGCCCGTGCCCTTGGGGTTCCCATTCCCTTAGTTCTCTTTCAAGTATAAGGTCAGCTTTGTTGTGACCCGTTTCCATAGCACGATATTTACCTGAACAGGATCCTACAGAATTCTCCTCAACCTAGCTGAAAGGAGGTATGCAATCAAACTTGGGGTCTTTTAATCCCTACTCCATTCATAACTAACTCTATCAAAGTCTCCACCCTTTTACAGATGGGCTGGAGTTATGTCAGACAGAGGACTGTTGCCCCTCCATTAGTAACAGGTTTTGAGAGAGCGAATTTCCATTCCTTCTGCTTTTTCACTTTCTCAGACTAGATCTGCTTTTTTCCAACCAGAAGAGAATGATATTTGTCCAGCCCCAGTAGCCTCGTTTCCGTGGGGGCTGTTGGTCTGGTGGTTGAGCCTGCAGGAAGAATGCTGACTAGCCTCTCTCTGAACCATATTTAGATGGTTTGTGCCATGGTCTAAATGTATGATTTCAGGTGGAGTTCTTGGAAAGTTAATCCACATGGGAAATTATTTTTATAATTCCTGGGGACAAAATTAGGCCAATGGTAATCTCAGATGAGTTGGGAATTGGCACCCTATTAAATATTAAATTAAAAAAAATAAAATTAATTTAATTTAGGTCAGGCATACATTCTAACATCTTGTGCATTTATACTACCTTCTTGTCTGCTGAAAGCATTTGGATTAACAATACCCTGATGCAGACTTTGAAGCTGAATTGTCATTACTATATGGAACCTAAGACACAATTTCCAAATAACAAGTTTACAGTTTATGCAATTATGGCTATGTAATCTGAAGTTCTATTATCAGAATTGTATGCTATTTAATGTTTCATATAATGGCAAATGCTCAGTTTTTATTTTGTGTTTGTCATAAAAAGACACTAAAGATGTAACAAGATAATAATGTGTAAAATTTGGGTTTCATAATGACCCTGAGAATAAATTCTAATCACTTCTTTAATATAGAAATCTCAGTTTAATAAAATTTTCATAAGATAATTTTGTTCCTTGGCAACGAGATCTTGTAAAAGCTACAATATGAACTATAGTATTTACAGAATGCTTTATACTTGATGTGATATCTTGAGGTCAAATATATTTAAAAGTTGCTCTTTCAAGATTTTCTTTTTATTGTAAGGAAACAGTAAATAAGCTCTGTATTCGCAAAGATTCAGTGGATATCTTGGGAAAAGAAATCTGAAGCTGCCTGAAGGATTTAAAATGTATATATATTTATCTGATCATGTAATTAAATTTCTATACAGGTAAATTCTCACAATTTGTGTTTTGCATATATGAAATGGAGGAAAAATTTAATTTTGTAACTCTATGTTGAGTTATTGCACCAGAATATGTTTTATTGATTTGACTGGCAAATAGCTAACATCAGGGATGGCTATTTAAATGAAATTTAGCTATTAATAAAACTAGAGCTCTTTCCTCATGTTTATACTTTATAACATATTTTCAACACATACCCTATTTTATTCTGGTTTTGGATGAAACCATTTTAACACCTTTAAAATATGCTGACTTTGAATTTCACAATTACAGGAATGTGAAAATGTTGCTTAATTGTGGCCATTTTAACACGACTCTTCATATATATGCTGTGTAACCCACCAAATAAGTCAGTTAAAGCAGGGGTGCTAGATCTAAGGATTCCCTCCAGGGCTGCACATTCTATAATTCTGATGATCTATGACCTGTTCCTTTCACCAGAAAGTCTTAATTTTGATTTTTAATCTCATTCTGGATTCATAGCCTCTTTTATCAATTGCATGAACTTTTGCTTTTGTGCTTCTATGGCTAACAGGGACTAAACCAAATGATCATAAAAATGAAGTTCATATGCTGTTATTATTTGGATGTTTCAAAAGCTTCTTATTTTAAGTAGGAAATTGTTTTATTTTCAATGGCTTTTAAAAAATGTATCTAATTCAATTAATGTTCAAAAGTCTGGATCTGTTCACAATTTACATTTGAATCAAATGTCAGGTGGTATTCACGATTGTTTATAGAGGCTTAACATTCCTTTTACCTTTCTGGCTGATTTTATTAAATAGTCAAAGGAAATTTTGTATCTAACTTTTGAGATTATATTTTATTTGTATTCCTTATCTGTGCCCCTTTCCTTGCACTATAAAATTATAAGATCATAAATGTTTTGGTACTTGTAGATGTTTATGTGCTTTTTGAGTCCTGGTATTAAAGTCTGAATAAAATCTGAGGTAATGTATTTTGGCAACTTGCTTAGATGAAAATCACAATGTTCATAAAGAAATTAAACCTGGATCAGGAAAACACTGGCAAAATAGCGTTTATATAAATTGGACTTCTTGTGGTCTCCTTGTGATTAAGTGTGTTTTTAAGTGACTCCTTCAAGAGGTACTTCCTGAACTTAACCCTCATTTACTGTCTAAATGTTAACAGAACAGGGGAAAATATGAAAAATGTGAAACTTTACTGAAGCAGAGTGGGACTGTCCTTAACTTGTGTGTAATATTGTGTGTAGATAGTACAACCCAAGTAATCTAAAGAGAGGCCCATGAACACAGATGGCTCTAACAGAGTGGCAGCGCATTTATCTTTGGACATTAAGTACAATCGCTTGAACAGGTACTGAATTTTTTCATCAAAATAATAGAAAATATATGCATGGTTTAAAATATGTGTATCTTAAAGTGCTTACAACAAATAAGAGTCCTTTCTCCTTCCTAGACTTAGACCTGTCCTTAACATTTTCCTTGGAAGAATTTTTGGTGATGTGTATCAATTTTGGGCAATAGCTCTCATTTCTCAGTTTGATGGATTGAGGGTATTAGGACCTTTCTCCCCACCACTCAGCTGTGGTCAGTGATACTTTTACCCTTATTTTATCAGGGTTGGTAAAATTTACCGTCTAACCTATAATTATAGTTATGCCTTTTGTCTTGGAATTGTTTCTGAAAGTTGAAACTAATAAAGATCTTTTCCACGGTAAAAAAAAAATCACAGATAATTGTTGCTTACTGTCTTGCTCAAATACTGTTGTGTTGTCTTGCTCAAATACTGTTGTGTTATAAGACAGTGGAACCCATCTCATTAGGGACAAAATAATGTAAAATGATCACTTGGCATGGTATACTGTAATGGAACATTTTTAATTTTTAAATTTTGTGTTTAGATTTAATTTTCTAACCAACATTTTAGTTTAAATTATAAATTATCATTGACCCTAGTAAGTGATTCCCTGGTTAGAAGAATTGATCAAACATGTGATTTAAGCATTCCCATCTATATCACTAATCAAAGGCAGTATATTTTTTAATTTGGAGGAAGAATTTGCTTCCTGGGGAATACGGTGGGACTCACAGTCTGACAGCCCTTCACCCTGAATAGCAGTACGTTGCTACACCTGGGCTTAGCTAAGTTAATTATATGTATAGGACCACCAAGCCCTTTATAAAAAGCTGTCTAGCAGATGGGCAATCTTTTCTGCCCACGAATCCTAGCTATAGGAACTGTTCAATCAAGGAGGCTGAAGTGATGAAATATCACACAGACAATAAGTTTTACAATTGTCAGGATTCCTGGAAATCAATGACTGATTGGATTTGACAGAAACAAAATGTTTTCATTATTTTAAACATTTCTGCGTTATGTGTTAGCATCATTTAGATACCACATGAACCTGCCTAATATAGCAGTTTCCTTTTCTCATTGGTAGTTTTGACACTTTTAAGTCAATGATGCAAATTGGTAACAAGTGAAATAGCAGCTCCTCCCCCCTGACCCTGTTTTTTTCAGTCATTTTCCTCTGCCTGGCAACCTGAGGGGAGCGGGGCAAGCTTTTTCCCAACTAAAGAACTTGAGGTTTTCTGAAGTTGTTTTTACAAGGAACTGGACTTTTAATTTTTGATTGCTAAATATATGAAGGCCCTCCTTTGAATTTTTGTGTTTTTCAAACATATCACGTTTAATGGCTTATGAGGACAATTATACTTTTGGACTTACAACCCTTGAACTTTCCAATATGTTGTGTTGCTTAAAGGGTATTATTCATGGGAAAACATTCTTCAAAGACAGCAGAATGATTTTCTTAAATCTTGTTTCCATGCATGAATTTAGTTAAAAAATGGTGTTAAAATCAAATATTCCCTCAACCTTCAATCACTTTTATAATTGCACTCAGTGTTTCCAGACTGGCTGGCCAGGCATCTGTGGGAAGAAAGTGTTCCTCAGTATCTAACCTAGACAAAAGAAGTACTAAATTTAACACTTGTAAGCTTGGGAGCAGGAGATGGGCACTGAGCTCAAGCACAGGCAGGCCAAATGGTAAATCTGCTGCCAGGTATCTTGGTTCTCTGAGCAATTTTACTCTTAAGTAAGGGTCAGGTTATACTACAGAAATAAGTAAAAAGAATGGGATCGACACAGGGAATCTATCTCAAAGAGAAAGGTTATTTTGGGAATATGTTTTTTCCTGAAATCCTGACTCCTCATTGCTTACATTAAAGGAATACTCATGAACTGCCAACACTTTCAGTCAACACTCGCCAAGGGAAATCAGGATATCAATTCTAGGGTCAAATTTGTTTCTTCATAAAGGAAAAGGGGCTGGTCTGCTGAGGAACAGCGTCGTCACTAAGATTATCAAGGGGAGATGAAAGGGTGTGTCAAATGAGATCAGCCCTCAGGAGCATCTGGTGGGTAAGTTTTGTTCTCTTTTATATTTCACAAGCAGTGATGATGAATGAACACTTGTGAAAATATCCAAGATTTATCTTTGTCAAATCTTATCACATAATGTATAGCTTATACAAGTCCAGGAACATTTGAAAGCATGAAGTTTTTTTTTTCTTTTTTTTAATGATCTCCATAAATAAAAAATCTTTTTCTTTACAGAGAATTCACCCTGAAATTTAAATTTTGTTTACCTTTTTACAAAATAAATTTCCTATCTAGATAGTCTATTTCTGCACACAAAGAAGAATCTGTTTAAGGAAATAGTTATTGAGTTCTAGTGATTATCCTATTGACCCAACAGTTTGATCATGGATATATTGAGAATATTAGAACAATTTCTATATATCAGACATTGATGGGGGAAAGCATTAGACTAGACTGCCTATAGTTCATCACCATACTTAATATTATCTTTCAATCACCTTAGACAGATACATTGCTTTTCAGAACTAGAGCACTTGAATATATTTCATTTTCCAGTCTTATCCCTAAGTATATTCTGCATTGCAATTTATCTTAATAAGTGTTAGCAGTACTGTTTAAATATAAATTTTGTTAATATATAATATATAGATTTTTTTGTGAGGTTCTCGAATCTTTATCTAGTACTCAGGCCTATCCAGATAAAGTAGAAAAAGCTATCAGAAAAAAAAAAATTACCCTAAACAGGTGAAAAAAAAAGTGGTGGTAGTGGAGGGCTTTACGAATGGAGCAAACTTAATATCCTGGGGCTAACAGCGGATGCAGAGGCTGAGAGTGGGGAATAGCAGCAGCACGTTGAAATCATTTGTGATCTCTGTACAACTTCTGCTCTCTCTACAAAGGCATCTTAATGGATACTTTTTGGTCAGGATGGCTGGGGGCACATAAAAATGTTCCCCTTCTATATTAAAGTCATAATTATTTTACATTTAAGCAAACTACACAGCCATTTTGAAATCATAAAAGAGAACACATCATGTAACTGAGACAGAGAATCCAGAGAGAGGAAAGGGGTCTGTGGGGGCATAGCCCATAGGGAGTTGAGAACAGGTAGAGCAGGCTTTGGGGTCTTAAAATTCTTGTGTCTGAGACTGGAGCAAGGCTCCCAAACTGAAGCAGAGAGGAAGTCTGTGCTGAAGGGGGCCCGAAATATCTCTAAGAACCTACCTGGATAGATGCCAGAAATGAGTCATATATTCCAGTGAGGGCTGGACATTGATTTACATCTGTGAGACCAAAGGGGTCTTAATATAACTAAACCATTAGATCTGAGGGAGAACCCTGAGCCAAGTCAATGACTCAAATCCCAGCTTCCACTAGGACCATGATAAAGGCAATCTCTAAACCTGTTTCTTACTGAGGTGTTTCCTTTCGTGTGTGTGTGTGTGTGTGTGTGTGTAAAATTATGTTTCTTTTGGCCATTTTTCTAGTGAGGTGATCATATTTTCTTTATTAGTTTATACACATTGTGTAACATGAAAGACAGGAGAGATTTTCCTGTCACAAAGTTTATTCTTTTTTTCTGTTTTGCCTTTTGCTGCTTTTGAAAAATCCTGCCTACCCTACTACTTCTGCCATTCTGCTTGAAGCCTCCAAGGCTTCAATTTTCCTGGAATGACAAATAATTCCTACAATGTTTCTATCTTCTTTCCTAATGCATTAACAGAGATTCTGTCATTGCTGCCACAGCAAGCTTGGTGTTTGAGAACATGAACCCATTCCATGTATCAATCTGCTCAGATACAATTATAAACTGAGTTGTATCCCCTAAAAGGCTATGCTTAAGTCCTAACCCCTTGTCTCATGAATGGGATCCTGTTTGGAAGTAAGATCTTTGAAGATGTTATTAGCTAAATTGAGGACAAACTGGATTAGGGAGAGGAAATTTGGATATAGACAGAGACAGAGAGAGAAGATGCCTCTATGACTGCAGCAGAGATTGAGTTTGGCACAGCTTGCTGGCAAGCCATCAGCAGCACCCTGCAGGTAGCACAGGAAGTGTGGTCCTACAGACAATATAATTTCAGGCTTCGGTCTCCAAAATTGTGAGACCATAAATCTATTTCTAATATTTTAAATCATCCAAGTTCTTAGTACTTTGTGACTGCAGGCCCAGCAAACTAAGACAGTGTAGCTAGCAGTTTGATATTATTGATGCATCCCAAAAAGAAATATTGGATTATGTTTGTAATCTGATCTGTACCTGGGCATGATTGAGTTATGATTAAGGCGTTGAGTCCACACCACCAAGGGGTGGGACTCACAGGTAAAAGGCATGGCAAAGTGTAGGAAAAGAGCTCGAATTTGAATGTGGGAACCTGGCTTGAAGTTTACACATTTCCATAACATTTCCATAACACAGATAAAAAGTGTGGGTTTAGGAACAGTGGCCTTGACTAGATGGAACACTGTCTGGTAGCAAGGAAACTGTCTGCGTGAGGAAGCATTTGAACTTTGTATGGCCTGTTCCCTAGTATTGCCTGTGTTACAGCTTGAATAACAAGCAGCCTTGAAAGTAAACATAGATAACTACTGTTTTGTAATTTCTAATAAATACGATGTGGAAACTAGGGTTGAGGCTCTCAGTTCCAGAAGCTGTTGAGTCCCCTAGTCCCATCTTTAATTTCTCTCTTGTGTCTTTCTTTCTGTCCTTTTATTTCTTCAGTTCTGTGCCGGCTTCTCTTCATGCAAACCTATAGCTGAGCTGGTCTCAGCAGCAAAGAACAGAGTTGAGGGTTTCTGATACTGAAATTTTGATGTTAGAGTTTTGATGCTGAAGACTGAAGCTGGAGCCCCAGGAAGTCATCACACAGAGGAAAAAGAAACCAGCCCCAGGAAGAAAGGAACCTTAAACCCAGAGAGAAGCAAGACCCTGGAAGGGAGGAATCCAGGAAGCCTGAACCCTCACAGCGATCAGCAGCCATCTTTCTCCAACAAGTGAGAATGGACTTTGGTGAGGGAAGTAACTTGTGCTTTATGGCCTGGTATCTGTAAGCTCCTACCCCAAACAAATACCCTTTATAGAAACCAACCAATTTCTGGTATTTTGGATCAGCACCCCTTTGGCTGACTAATACAGACAGATATCCTCAAACTCTATCTTCTACAATAGCAAAAAGATCTTCAAGTTAAATATTCATTAATTTCTCATATACCACCTTTGTTTCCAATGGTAATACCTCCAAAATTGTATAAGAGTCAGCATACAAGACTCTTTACTTAATTCTAAAAAGGTCATGCTCTTTCCTTGGAAGATGAGTAGAAAGCTGCCTGCCAAGTTATCTCCAAAATGACCCAACTGTATTTTATATATATATATGTATGTATGTATATATATATCAAACACACTTCACAGTTTTTTAGGATTTGAGTAGGAACTTGTTCCAGCTTCCAGCACTAATGCAGGTTTTCCCTTATTTTCACATTTCTATGCTTATTTCCATCATAATTAATGAGGATTAGGTGGGTGGGAAGCTGGAAAGCATGCGGCACTTATAATTATTTAACATTGTTATCTTGAATAGTATATTCCATAAAGCCATATTTACTAAACTTGCTAATTACAGAACTAATCAGAACATATAAACAAGGAGAAGAAACAATTTAAAACTACTAACCACTTTCACACCTTGAAAAAAACATTAAAAAATTGTATCTAATTATAAATACATTAAAATTAATATTATTCTCCATAAGTCCTTGATTGCATTGGTTAATTTTTACTGACAATAATTTTCCATGAGGTTTAAGCTATATGAACATTTAAAAACACTGGTACATATTGAAACTGCTCTTATGATGGATTATGTTTTTTTACATTATTTGCTTCCTCTTCTTGTGGGAGGTTTCTACATCACTGTCCCATTGCTGTCAGCCTTGACCAGGTGCCTGCCATGCTCTGTCTCACAGGGGAATTAGAGGTCTGCATCCCCAACCCATGGCAGATGTGGTCCTGGTTTGCTATGGCTTCTGCATTGTAAATAAAAGTGACAAAAACAGAAACTTTGCGAGCCACCTCTTTTCTCCTTCTGCCCTGAGACAGAGGTTGTTTCATCAGTCTGGGTCCTTAGCTGACTGAAGGTGATAAGGAGTAGAACTGTAGCCAGTCCAGGAAAGATGAGCAGGCAGGTGAGGAATAAACATAATTTTTCTTCAGTCTCTAAGATTCCAGGTTATTACCACAGTGTAACCAAGCTTAAGCTATCAGATATGGCTTTCAAGACGGTTCGCATTAATTGCACTCTCAAAAGCAGGACTTAAGTATCCTAAATAGTAGATTTTATTCAAAACTATGTTCTAAATTGATTGAAAGAAATGTTGATGATTGAGCAAGAAAAATATATTAAGGAAGAATTGAGAAATAGCTGAATAAGCAGTTTAGGTACCAAATTCATTTAAACTTCCCAGGAACCTACATTTTCAAAACTATGTTACTGCTTTCAAAGCAAAACAAATGCAGAAAACTGTCTAATGATAATGAGTATGTAAACTTGATAGAAAAACCTGAAAATACCTCAAAATTAAACTAGAGATGGTTATTAATTATTAGAATAATGGGAAAATTTTAAAGAACCCATTAGGAAATCACACCTAAAATTAGAGCAAAACAATTTACATAGCCGTGTCAGTTCATCCCAGGAATAGAAAAAAGTGTAAATATTAGGAAAATGTCATTTTCAGACTATTCTTTCTCTCTGAAATGTTTGAAAACATGTTTACTGTGTTTTATCCTTGTCCAAACTTTGACCTTAGTTTCCCAACATACTGCTCCGGTGACACTAATCAAAACCTTGAGTATAATTTCTTGCAGTGAGATCAGTTGGCCTCAGTGTCATGTCACATAGAATCATCTACCCCAAGGCAGGACAACAAAACTAGGGCAAGTTTTAAAGACACGGTACTGATTTGTTCTGCACATGCTTTTTTTAGGTTTGAAGATGATTTAACTAGTCTTCATCATCTCTCCAAGAACAGTCATTGTAGATTTCTATGGAAAACAAGTTTAACCTTTCTGTTCAGTGACTCTCACAGGGACCTCAATGAAAAGTAGGAGAAATTACAAAACAATTTAACATCTTCTGTCCCCTAACTATAAACCTGACCATAGGTGATTATAGTAAGTAGTGTTTACCAGGTCAATGTGTCAAGTAACTTGACAATACACAGCCTTTTAGGGAAAGTACACATCCAGTGGAGAATTTCTTAGCTTTAGGAATAAATGACATTTATGATGATGATGATACTAATGATGACAGCGTGACAACTACACTTATATTTACTTAGTGCTTATGCCAGGCAGTGCTTTACATATATTAATGCATATAATTCTCAGAACAGTCTTACCTATATGGAAAGTACTGTTGTTATCTTCATTTTATGGATGAAGGAATCAAGATGTAGAGATGTAAGACAACTTACCCATCATTTAGAATTCCAGTCACTATTTGGAATTAGAATCCACCAGCATCTTTGTTATATTTCTAGCACCCTTGGAAACAGAAACAAGAAAATGCTTTTTTATGTGATAAAAACTGTAAAATAGTCAAATAATTGCAAGGAATATATATATACACACACATAATTATATATGCATATATATATAACATATATAATGAAATACATTTATATTTTATTTATTTTTAATATAAATGTTTTAATATAAATATTTGTATTTGTATTATACGAATATTTGTATATATTTGTATTATATATATTTCGTTACTGTTGCTTTATATTTTACAATCTCTAGGTCTACATGGTTCATGTTACCTGAGAACACTATATTTCATTAAAATTGGAGTGATTTCAGTGTAGTATGAGAACTCATGGTAATTAGGGTATTATTCTGTACTTGCCTTTTTTGGTATTTTCTCTCTTGTTCTGTGAATAAAGATGACTGAAGTATGGTGAGTTTTCCATGTCTTAATACTGTGACAATATTTAAAGGCAATGGTGCTTGCTCTCTGATTATTCTGTTGTTTACTGTGCTTTGTTTCGGAGATTCTTTTTTCCTTGAACAATCCTAGTGCAATACACAGATTCACTTTCACACAGCCCCTGCATTACACATGGCTACTTTATGGAGACCACATTTCCTGAGGCTACATAGTAACTATGGATCTGACAGAAAAGTATTTCAGATATGCAAATTTTAAAGTAGGAAAATTTTATATAATAATTTTAAAGCTTGGGAAACGGACTTGGCCCAGTGGTTAGGACGTCCGTCTACCACATGGGAGGTCCGCGGTTCAAACCCCGGGCCTCCTTGACCCGTGTGGAGCTGGCCCATGTGCAGTGCTGATGCGCACAAGGAGTGCCGTGCTACGCAGGGGTGTCCCCGCGTAGGGGAGCCCAATGCACAAGGAGTGCACCCCGTAAGGAAAGCCGCTCAGCACAAAAGAAAGTGCAGCCTGCCTAGGAAAGGCGCCGCCCACACTTCCTGTGCCGCTGACGACAACAGAAGCGGACAAAGAAACAAGACACAGCAAATAGACACAGAGAACAGACACCCAGGGGAGGGGGGGGGATTAAATAAATAAATAAATCTTAAAAAAAAAATAAAGCTTATTCTTAGTAATACTTTTAATGAGTAACTTTCATTAAAGTACATAAAATTGCATGAAACTGAGATACCTTGTGAGACTAGAGGGCATGCAAATCAAGGGCTCTACAAGTTGTCAATGTGCCCCTCTGCCACGCTATTCTGAGTAACTACATTTTCAGGCTAGTTTTAGGGCTTGAAAAAACCATAAAATTCTGAGAGTTCAGAAGTTTCGTTTCACAGTAGCCAGGAGAGTATGGATGTTTTGTCCACAGTGGCAGAGTCATGTTTAGAATCCAAATAACTGACTCTTACCCTTTTTACATCATACTGCTCATTTGTAAGTGCTGTGACCCCAGAAAGATAATTTAGCATTTGAGAGCCTTAGTTTTTAATCTGTAAAATGGGGATAATAATCATGGTATTATTATACATTTAAATGTAAAGTTCACCAAGATTAGTAACTGAAGACTTAAAGCTTCAACAAATAATATCATTTTAGAGAAGGTAGATAATACAAGCTTGCTGGGCAAAGCACTTTGAAGGCCCACTTGGATGGAAATGAGATGCCCATGAAGTGGTTTGAGGATAATACTTGGAGATGGCTCAGAAGATAAATTGCCCAAAGGTCTGTGCCAGATAAATCTTGAGATCTAAAACAACTTTTCCATTTTCCCATTACTATTTCACCAATCACCCTACCTGAATACCAAGTCCTCTGTCCTCAAAAGTCAAAATGGAGACAAACCACTGGTAGTTTCCTATATTTTTTACTCTTTAATGATAATTAACAATAGGGCTTACCATTTTATACTCATTGTTTTACGAGCATTTAGGTAGTGAAGGTAAGTGACTATAATTGGAAATTTAGTAAACATAGTGCTAGAGTTTAGATGTATTTTGTTTTAAATCTGGTACATGACATCAACTGAGAATACAGAAATAATTCCTTATATGATATGCATCAGATTTAGATATTAACAAAATGCTGAAAGTATATAAGTGCTCTGTGCCAATATAATTGCAAAATCCATTACCTGAAAGACTATGGAAACTTTCAAACCAGACAGATCCAAATTATGAAAATATACAAAAAATACCCTTATAGAATTTCAGTAACAGGTTGCATTTTTTTCCTTTTCTCTTTAGTTCTCTTTGAAAAACAGAAAAAAATCAGAAACTATTATTTGGTAATTAAAAATAGTAAAATAGAGAATTGCATATGGAAGGGAGATGGAAAATGGAGGATAAAATATTGTTAATTTTATTCCTTGTACAGTTACTTCTATAAGATCATACAAACATTTTTAACATTGACAGAAAGCTGTCGATTTAATGGGGTGAACACAGATCCAGCTAAAGATGAGCTGTACATTGAGTTTAGCTCTTACATCCCTTCTGCAAAGCGTTCAGTTCAATTGACTTAATTTTGAGCTTAGATTTCCTAATGAGTTCATTAGCAACAACCCCAAAATATTTCCCCAAATTATAATCTCAGTAAGCATTAACGTATTCTCCATAAGTGATAAGTCCCTGACGATTTTCATTTTTTTACCCTCAATATTTCCACAGAGGAGTGTAATTCATGGAAAGTCATGGTCATTCTTACTATTTCTTAATGATATATTTTAAGAGCTGAAGGATATATGGTATTAGGTGAGATTTATGGGGCAGGTATAGGAGATCACCTGAATTGGTTCTTTTCTCTGAGAAATAGAAACTTATCTGTACTTTTTACATTTTTTCTACTTGATTTGGTGGTGGTGATTTTTTTAAAATAATAGTTAAAGGTTTTACTTTTAACTCAAAAGCAGATAATGACAACAAAATCAGAGTATGCTGACTGATATACATTGAAAGTATAACAAACAGTAAGTAAAATTATATATAAATCTGAATTGAAATAAACATATAAAACGCTCATTAAATGCTGACAACTTTCCAATATGGGTAACTTCTAATTCTGCCACACCAAAAAATTAGAGAAACGTTTGGGTAAACACAAGGATATTATTTTTCTTCTTATCCTGTGTTTACTTTCATGATTCTTGATTCTGCATTATGTACAGATACACTTTTATGTAATATGGTGGCTATTTAAATTCAATTCCCTCATCTGCTCCAGAATAGCCTTTTCTGTTGACAAAGAATGAAGGCAGATTAGTCTCAGGGTTTCTAGCAACTGTTGTTCAAATATTAGACCCTACTTAGGCACAGGACATGTAATGCATTTCTACTATTTGAGCTACTATTGTTCCTAATAGGCTATTATTAAATCCTTTCAACATTCACATTTATTCATTGTGTGCTTCATATAGTTGTATACATCTGCTGGAGGGTATTCCTTCCATGCCATGTGTAAGAGTGGTAGGGAATTAAAACTATTGCCCTGGAATTTGGAACTGTGGTACTAACTACCACGTGTGTATAATCTGAAAAAATTCTCTATTGTACATAAGTTATTACCTCAATGTAAGCACCATCTTAGCATTGTCAAACCTCTCTTCTAGGATGTTCTTCTTTGTTTTTCAATCTGTAAGTGGCGGAGTCATTCTAAGTTGCCTTTCATGATTCAGATCTCATTATATTATCTTGTCTCATCTCTCTTTGCTTTTCACCACATCCTGTAAGTTAATCATACCTGCAGTTTCAAACAAGCAAACAAATAAAACAACACAGGTTTTCTCTCTCACTTTACATGCTGTTCTTTATAGAATTTTCCCTAACTTCTATCATTTGGTGAATAGAACTCATGTTTTAGCTGTTTCCCTGGATATTAATTTCCTCCCATAACTCTTCCCTTCTGCCTTAGTTTAGGCACCCAGGTAAACACACTCTGACATGGAGGTTTACATGTAGGAGGTTTTTGGAGAATGCTCTCAGGGTCAATATCTGAAAAGCAGTGAAGGAAGAAGGATTGGATACAAGAAGTTGCACTGTGATGCAATTGCTTCAGAGACCCTATACAATCCTTATACAAGCTCCAGTGGCTTGGGATTGATGCAAAGGGGCCAGGCTCGGATCCTCCCAACTCACACTGAACTGCTCTAAGGATGAGGGCCTACACTTGGTCAAAGCAACTCCCTTCAGCTAAGGGCAATTTGTAAATATGGTCTCAGCTGTGAGCAGTCAGACGTCAAAACGTCCAGCAGATGAGTGAATGAGTGCCTCAATTCTGAAAGGGATATCTGGGTGACACACCACAATATCCACTATGCCTTTCTTGCCCCTACCAGTTTGGGTTACTTGTGCCTCCTTATGTAATACCCTATCATTCTCCATCATAGAATTCTTAAAGTATTTGTAAATGCTTGGTTTATTTCATTCAATTGGATTTCACAACCATTCCCAGCTTCCATGCCAAGATTCTTTTACATGGAGAGATTTGGTAAATAGTGTTTGAATAAGAGTATAGAATGGATTACAGTGAAGCTGAGATTGTGGAATGAGTAGGAGGAGCTTGCGAGGGGAGCAAGAAAGGAAGAATAGAACAGGCAGAAAACTATACATAAAATAAGTTAGTGAACCTGAGATAAAATGAGAAATGATGAAATAGGTGAAACAGACAAGACTGAAAATTTGGGCAAAAGTCAGAACATGAATGACCTTATAAATTAGGGCAAAGTATTTAGATTTATTCTATAGAATGAAACTCCATCGAAAAGAGCTTTTGACAAAGCATCCATAATCATATATTTTAAGTAATAAAACTGCTTCTTTTCCTTCCCTTACCCGTGTTTTTCTCTATGCTTCAATGCTTTTAGTATTCAGCACATGTGCATATAGAAGGTCAGGTGTAGTTCAATGAATGTCGACCCAATACTACTCCATTTTAGCAGCAAGCACATATAATAATAAATCTTGTTTTTTCATGGATTTTAGTGGAATTGTTTGGGTTGGTTCACACTGACATACGAACTTGTTCCAACCAAAAGCCAAAGTGAGATTGGAATGTGAATTTATTTAAGCAGATATGTGGCAATGTAACCCTAAAACAAAAATACCTGTGTTACCATGCCAACAAGAATTATCCAACAACAGCAAGAGAACAGTAATTAACTCCTCAAAACTGCTTTTTAATAAAAGTTCCTTGGCAGATGTTTATTTGGATCATATATTAGATAAATGACTGACTGTCATTTGATCAGCAATAACTTTATGGATATTAAATTCAGAACCAAATTAAAAACAAACTATTTGATAAAAAATATGAATCCTATCCCCAGAGTATTTGTATGACAACAATTGCTATGGGCATATAAGAATTTGCATAAAATAGGCTCAAAATGACAGAGCTTTGATCATTAAATGCACAGCTTCCAGTAGAAATAAATGAGTTCAATAAATCGTGATTTCCTTGTTGATTTTAAAAATGCAATCGTAGTAATGATTGGAAGTCAGAACATTCTAGGGCTATAAAGGACTTTTAAGATTGTTCAGGCCAATCCTCAAGATATGAAAATTGAGTCCTCAAGATGTAATTTATCTTATTCAAGTCATGAAAGTTTATAGCAAATCCAGCAGTAGATTCTCAATTCTGAACCTGAAACCAGTTGTCCTCACGTCTGTCCATATTGCTTCCTAGCCTACATTTGTAAACAGTTAAGTCAACAAGGGCTCCTTGGGAAGGATGTGTTGCTATTTATAGCTGGGCTAGCTTAGCTGTAACCTATTTTAAAATAAAATTATAGCAATTAGGCATTTCCCCCTAGTGATGCGATTACTGAAGTGAAACTGCTAATCCACAGTTGACACGGGTCAATGTCAATTAGAATTATGCCAGTTTTCAACATGACACATATTCTAGTGTGCAAAATAGAAGGCAAATTGATAATGCCAGGCATGCAAGCATGTTTTACAGGCATCTTATTTAGTTTAATCAGGGTGTAGAAGCTGTGAGACCTTTATTTAAATATAGAGATTTCAAATCATCTTGCCTTCATTCCCCAGAGCTCCAGACTCTTCTCTAATGTCCTATTTTCACACAAAAAAGTTGAACTTGCTTGATCTAGGCATGAGCAAATTCCTCCACCCTGGGTCAAATGCAACTGGTTCTAAGGTCAATATCTTTGTATCTATAATGTAGGAAAAGTGTTTATGTTAGACACCTGGAAGACAACGAATGAGGTTGCTAATAAGTGTGAGTTATAGAAGATAAACTGAAGTAAGCAGAAGCAATGGTCTTAATTTAGCATAAACAGCAGATTCCTGTATAATATTCATAGACCTTTGAGAAACTAAAAATCGAAGGATAACACTCTAGTTTTATGAACATAAGACAAAGATTAAAACTCTTCTCTTGAGTACACAATGTTTTAAGCAAATTATATATATAATATCTAGTAATATTTAACATGCAAAGTGAAAACCTGCTGTTACCTTCACAATATGGTATGAGATACTTATAAAAAGGCAAGTACTATAAAACGTTTATAGTGAAGAAAAATTTAGCAGGAAATTAAGTGTTCAGAGCTGTAGCTTTGTTCAGGTCCTTATGTACAGTGATGCCTACATATTTTTATATTTATATATATATATATAATATATGAAAGGAGTGGGAACTTTTGAAGGGCAATGAGCAGTATCTAAACATGTGCAGCAGCAGATTAAAAGCATTTAAAATCTAAGTGAGTGTGCCTGGTTTGTCAGAGTCAGTCATTGGTTATATTGTGTCAGGCAGAATTTGTGCAAACTCTTTAATTGGAGGTTAGTTTCCTCATTGTCCATTTATTTAACAGTCTTGATGAAATAGCCCATAATAAAATCATAGAATCTTCTAGGTTCAAACATTACTGGTAAGGACTTGGAGATACAAAAGACAAGTTGTTAGGGTGGGACCAATGCTGAAATTAGCATGAGTAGTATTTTTTTTTTAATTTTTAAATTTCTCTTCCCTTCCCCTCCCCCCCGGGTGTCTGCTCTCTGTGTTCATTTGCTGTGTGTTCTTCTGTGTTCACTTGCATTCTCAGTGGCACCACTAGGTTAGGGTTAGGGTTAGGGCACCAGGAACCTGTGTCTCTCTTTGTTGTGTCATCTTTCTGCATTAGCTCTCCATGTGTGCAGCACCACCCCTGGACAGGCTGAGCTTTTTTCATGTGGGGCGGCTCTCCCCACAGGGGCACACTCCTTGTGCATGGGACTCCCCTATGTAGGGGACAGCCTCCGGGGTACGGCACTCCTTGCGTGCATCAGCACTGTGCAGGGGCCAGCTCACCACGTGGGTCAGAAGGCCCTGAGTTTGAACCCTGGGCCTCCCATGTGATAGGCGGATGTTCTATCAGTTGAGCCAGATCCACTTTCCTAGTAGTATTTTTGATATATAATAAAATATTTGTATTATTTAATCTTTTATGGTTTTTAAATTTTGAGTGATTGCTTTGTCTTTCCTTCTTTTCTTTCCTATTTATTTATTTATTCCACATTAGATGGGTAATGTGCCGATGTTGTAACAAGTTTTGAGGGAGGCACATCTCAAACAAATGTGTGAATACTCATTCATCATGCTTATGAACCACAAAAGGACCAAGTGATTGCTTTTATTTCCTGAGAAATAGCTTGCAATAATGTTTGGTTTGTCAAATCCAAAGGAAATGAAACAGATAGCAAGGTCAATTTAAAATGGGATTTCTTATGGAGAATTTTTAAGTGTTTCTATTCATATCCAGTTACTTCAGCATATTTATTCTTAAATCCTACAGTTAATGTTTAGAATCTCATATAAAATACATAATAGGGTTTGAATGTTCTTTAGATTTACCTGAAGGGAACAAATGCAATTAAACCATTGGATGAAGTTTGAAGTCTCCATCTTTGTGCTATGTTTGTGTATGTGTATTTATATACAGTGTGTGGTGGCTTGACCTCTATGTACCCCAGAAAAGCATGTTCTTAAAGTTAACCCATTCCTGTGAGTGTGGATTCCTTGTAAGTAGGATCTTTTGATAAGGCTATTTCAGTTAAGGTGTGATCCACCTCATTCAGGATGGGTCTTAATCCTTTTGCTGGAGTCCTTTACAAATGGAATGATTAAGAGAGAAAGATAAAGTCACAAAAGCAAGACACTAAAAAGAATAAAATCTGGAAGAGAAGGGAGAGACCAGCAGATGCCACCATGTGCCTTGCCATGTGGCAGAGGAGCCCAGGGTTGCCAGCAGCCAGTCTTCAGGAAGAAAGCATTGCCTTGATGATGCTTTGATTGGTAAATTTTCTTGGTCTCAAACTTAAGATAATAAATCCTTACTGTTTAAGCCAACTCATTTCATGATATCTGCCTTAAGCAGCCTAGGAAACTAAAATACAGTGTATACTTGTATGTATTTGAGTGTGTATATGTGTACGTGCATGTGTATTTATGTATTCTCTAGGTGCTCTCTCACTTAAGGCTACTTTTTTTCTGAAATATTATGTTTTTGGAATTGACACTTGTTTTGACTGAACAGGGCTTAGTCACTGGACACCTTAAGGACTTTTTAACATCCCTACTCATTTTTTCATTTAATTAAAAATTATTTATTGAGTGCTAGTATACATCAAGCACTGTTTTAGAAGATGGAAATTCTCATGGAATATCTGAGAGATCCTGCTCCTCACCTCATGGAATTACAAGCATACTAAGAATTCAGAGACATTGGGAAACAAGTGTAGCAAGTTCTGTGATATAGAAAGTGTGGGTGTTATGAGGCTGCAGGATGTAATGTCTAAGTGAGTCCTGTTGAACCTGATGGAGTTTGGTAGAGAGTGAAGGGCAGAAGGGCTCCAAATTACAAAGGGCTTAGAGGTATGAGAGATCAAAGCCTACTCCAAGAAGTAAAGAAAGTCAAGTGTGGCGAGAAGGTTGAGTGTAGCAGTGAGATCGATGGCCAGAGATGGATGCAGGGGTCAGAGCCTACCCTTGTATGTTGAGGGCTTTGAACTATTACAGAGTTAATCCACCATCAGATTTAAGTTTTCAAAGAAAATCATTTTGCTGCAGTTTAGAGACTGAATTACAGGGAAACAAGCCTGGAGCCAGAGAGAACCAATTACAAAGCCTCCCTACTCCATGAAAAAGAAATGATTGAGCTGTGTGTTCATTCAGTTGCCAGCCTACCAACTGAGAGCAATTTCAGTACAGTGGCAGGAAAGGGCTATCAGAGGGTTATGGGCTGAGAAGAAAGTTGAAGATAATAAACGATACTGCAATTTGTAGACAAATCTTTGTCAAGGTTTCCCGGTGAAGGCAAGGAAATTCATAAAATTATAAAATTTGGGGAACCTAGGAGTCAAGAAAGTATTATCAAGGTAGAAGAAACTTAAGAATCTTATTCAGATTGCTGTCCTCAAACACAGATTGATTAGATATATTATGGCTATATTCGATGATTAAGTTGTAATATATTTTACTAACTCTATGCAAACTAATGCTCGCATTCAGAAATCAGCTTATTCCAATGTTAAAATAATTATTGCATTATAATCGTTATTAATTTACAGTAATTCTAATTCCATATTATTCATGGATCTGATAACAAACATATAGCGGTACACCAAAATTTCATACCAGTAAAAAGCATGGTTATTCCAAAGAACCTTGCCAAATAATAACCTTAAGCAGCTATGAAGAAAGATAAATGGGACCACAACAGAGTAGGATGTTGTGATTTAAATTGACCTTGTCTGGCCAGTTTATTGCCCAGGGAACTTCTTTCCATTCTCGGGTCCAATCTGTATTATATCAATTTTTCATACCATCCCACCAATTCTGCTTTGTTTTATTTCTCCTGCTGTGATTGGGCTAAGATGACTCTCCTTACCATCTCAACTCTTACCTTCCATCCCTCTTACAACATTCTTCTACTTAACCCTTGAAGTTTTTCTGACCATACCATGACTGCCTGGCTACCTTGCAGAAGCATCCAGTGCCTATGACCTGCCATCCATGAAGCCTACTTGAACACCTCCAGTGGCCGCAGCCTTCAATGATTTTGCTTCACTGAATTAAGTAATTTTACCGAAACTCTTCAATCTGCATATCTGGCCTTACATTCCTCCCTCTTACAATGGTTTTTCTATGCTCCTTATTCATTCTTTTGCTTGTGTTGTTTCCATTTCTGAAATTTGTCAACTCTACATGCTGAAGTTTTACTGATTCTTCAAAGGACTTCTCAATTATACCTCCTCCATCAAACTTTTCTCATAAGATCTCCCCAACTGTGTTATTAACCATTAAGCAAATATTTATCAAATGCCAATATATCCATTAATCTATAGCCACTGTAATGTGTTTCACTCAGTCCCTGGAGCTCAAAATCATATAGTGATAACTATGGCTTTGGAATCAGAACACAGCTCTCCATATAACCCCAATCTCTCACTAATGTATTGTACATGTCATCTATATGTGAAGGGGTATGTAAAGGTTGTGCTCTTTAAACACATTCATTGTCCTAATTCCCCAAAGGTATTACTGCCCTTCCTGCCTACTCCCCACAGATTATATTTCTTTTTTATTCATTCAGGTACTTATTATGCACTCCCAGTTACTAATCCCACACACACATAGATTTATGAGATCTTTCTACAGTAAGGAAAACCCAACTCACATTTAAGAGGCACCAATTTTGAGCCTGTTTTATATGCAGACAACGCTTGAACCAGTCTGAGAAAACATATAATTCATCTAAGCTACATGTCTCTCATGAATACAAATCTTTTTACCCATGGATGTGAACCAATTTTAAAATTTCCACTTCTGATTCTAAACAATAAGTTGGGATGATTCAAAGACACAAGAGATTCACATTGTACAAATTAAAATTAAACTGATTCATTTCTTCAATTGCAAAATGTAAGGTTTTTTTTTGTGGTGGTGTTTTTTTGTTTTTGCTTTACCTTTATTTATCTGTTTAGTCTTCCTAGATCTCTTCTGGATCCTCTTGGTTACAGGGCAAATCAAGGGAGAGGCTGCTCTCATCCAAGTAGCTTAGCCCATCATTGAATAATCCTTACTGCCTTTTCTGCTCATGAATGAGGGTTCCATCTATTGAACCTGAATGACCACATTCAGGCTGTTCCATATAATTGATTGAATCTCCCTTAGACGTAGTTCATGACAGTCCACCTCGTACGGGGGATTCATCCCTGAATATTGTCTCAGTGAATATTTTTGTCCAGAATGCCTGCAGTTGCCCTTAGTTTTAGGAATGGTTTGGCATGTTTTAAATAGGAGTGCATGGGTAATTTGCTGATAAGCTATGCAAAACTGCTCTTCGGCTTAGCTAATATACAGTTCGATCAAATATTTTACATTCCATGGATTTTCTGATGTGTATTTTCAGTGATAAAAAAAAATCTTTAGTCAAAAATACTTAGTCAAAAATACATAGATATGGTCTAAAAATGAATGTATCCGGTCATCAGTTTTTCTGATGGGTCTATACATATGTGCCTATAAGTGATTTCAAGACCCACTGCTTTCAAAACCCATTTGATCATATGGAAATTTTAGTGTTTTTTTTTCCCATTCATGAATAAAATAAGGAAATGTCCATTTTACAAAGTTAAGGGAAAGCTATTCCTTGTATTTTATCAATCTGAGACACTACCAAACTCAGTTGCTAGCTTGAAAAATAAATTGTCATTCCTGGTCTTGAATTGGATATCTGACAAATTCATATCTATTTTACTGTATGTCAAAGCATATATTTTCTGATGATCTTTTAATCTTTATTAATGCTCTCTAACCTAATTTGAAGTTGTTTCTGGGGAGTCAGTTGCCAAGATTAGAACCCAGATTGATGGGGCTTATAGCAGTTTGATATGATTGATGAATTCCAAAAAGAAATATTGGATTATGTTTGTAATCTGATCTGTATCTGCGCATGATTGAGTTATCATTAGGGCATGGAATCCCCACCCAGTCTCCACCCCTTGGTGGGTGGAGACTCACAGATGAAAGGCATGGCAAAAGACAGAGTTGGAGCTTTTGATGCAGGAATTTCTGAAGTTAGAGTTTGATGCTGAAGACTTGGGAAGTCAACACCCAGAGGAAAGAGAAGCCAGCACTGGGAAGGAAGGAACCTTGAACCCAGAGAAAAGCAAGCCCCAGGAACATAGGAACCCAGGAAGCCTGAACGCTCACAGACATCATCAGCCATCTTGCTCTAAATAAACTTTGGTGAGGGAAGTAACGTATGCTTTATAGCCTGGTATCTGTAAGCTCTTACCCCAAATAAATACCCTTTATAAAAACCAACCAGTTTCTGGTACTTTGCATCAGTACCCCTTTGGCTGGCTAATACAGGGCTTTACTTAGAATCAAAGAAAAATAAGAAAATTCTTCATGGAATAGCTATATTGTCATTAATAGAGAAATGAAATCTCTATATAAGCAGAACTTAAGGGATAAATTTTGGTGGCAGATGGGGAAAATCCTGCATTTTATTACTCCTGTCTTTTCCTGCAATTTATACTATCTAAAATTGCTTTGAAAAATTACTTCAGAAAATAATTCTCATAATATAGAGTAGTGGTTTTCAAACTTCAGTGTATCAAAGAATCACCCAGGATGCTTATTAAAAATGCTTATCTCTAGGCTCCACACTCAGATTGTTGTGGAGAGAGAGAAGCCGGGTATATGTGGTATTGAAGGCCAGGACACAGGAAGCTGAAAAGGAAGATTTATTATGACCAGCCAGACTTGGCAGACTCCTGTCCTAAGAAAACTGAGCCCCAAATAGGATTTTTGGGTTTCTTTTATACAGAGGATGTAGGAGTGGTGAGTCAAATGGTGCTTATAGGCAAAAGGACTTTTTTGTTAGTTTCTTAGAGTTTCAAGTGTTTTATCTGGGTATTAGTTAGGTTTTGAATTAACACATACTCTCCAGGTAAGCTTGAATTAATACATCTCCTCCACATTCCAGGTAAGCTTGAAATAACACATACCTTCCACATTCCAGGTAAGCTTGAATTAACACATTTAGCTTATATACACAGTCCAGGTTATTTATGAAGAAACACACAGCCCCCCTCCCCCCACCACACACAGCCCATGTCATTTCCCCCTTTGATACCAGCTTAACTTGTTAAGCTTTGACATCACTATTGTTGGAATTATTAGGTGGATGGCTGTTTGTTGTTTTGATTTCCCCACCTATTAATTTTCCAGTGAGGGCCTAAAGATAAAGTTTTTGTGTAATATCTGGGGCTTTTTCTTGTTCCCAGAAGAAGTTTTTGTTCTGGATAGCAGAATCTTGGGGGTAGGGGTTTTCTAGTAGCCATTTTGGGGGTTACTGATGTTCACATGGACTTTCTGCCAGGTTCCAGATTCATTTATTGATTTTTTATTTTATAAGCTTGCTTTATTTTCCCTTTAAAGAGTTTACACCTTTAACCTTAAAGGGGTGCTGAAGGGAGATGATCTTTTTTTTCTGTAGCTACTTCCTACTGGCCATGGGCTGTGGTCCCTACCTGACAAGGTGTAAAAACTTTGTTATTTGATTTTGGCTGGAAGAAGATGGATCTGGCATTCTGTATGAAGTTGGATGAAGTTTTTGCGTGGCTAACAAGATGCCCATTCTGAAAGAAACAAACTTAATTAGAATTTTGGGAATACATGGTTTTTTAAAGAGGACACTGGATCACAGAAATAGAGAAGTTTAGGTGCCTGCAAAGATGGCACCTTTCTAAAGTTGGTGGGGAACAGATATCTTTATCTATCTATCTGTCTATCTATCTATCTATCTATCTATCTATCTATCTATCTATCTATCTATCTATCTATCTATCTATCTATAGATATATGAAGTTATTTTGTGTTGTTGGTTAACCCCAGAGAGAAATTGTAATAGACAATGGGATTAGGCATAAGTCATTAATATTAGTTTTTATAGTAGAGGAGAGAAATGAGAAGAGGTATTTCTCTTTTCAGTTAAAAAAGGAGATGAAAAGAGGCAAGGTTTTAAAAGGGAAGTCTGTTTTTTTTTTCTTTTTTCCTAGCAATAGACATTTGGACTAGAGTTAAAGGAAACAGTTGATTTTGATATAGACATTACTTAGCTTTGTTTTTGAAGACACATCCTAGGCTGTTCAATGACTGGCACTTGTGTGTTTCATCAGGTGCTTCTGGTGAACTGGTAGTCTTGGGTAGCTAACTTTATTCAGGATTAGTACATGAAGCAGACATTTCTTTAGATTTAATAGCTATGGGAGTGATTAGAGCTACAGAGTAAAGTTTTATATTTTGGCTTTAATTAAGTAACTCCTGATAAATTTTTTTGACTGTTTTTATCAGGCTTTGTTTTTTTTGAAAATCCATTTGGTTAAGGTGGTTAGGGCATTTTTCCCCAGATGAGTGCCTTGGTGAAGTTCAGGAAGGACTTTTTATTGCACTGCTCCTAGCAGGTAGATTTGAACATTTTTAATAAGCTACCCATCAGTTTTTAGGGTGAACTTCAAGCTAGCTGCCCTGGTTTGTTTACCCTGGGTACACTGTAAAACTTTAGGTAGTAGTACAGGTGCTGGAATAAGGGGTAGGAGGGAAACCTGGGTTGAGAGTTTGATACATCCTTATTTGCACCTTGGGGGTTTTTAGTAATTGAGTAATTTTTAGTATTAACTAATTATCTGTAAGCCAGTGGTGGCCTTGGGCTCAAGCACATCCTTCTCCTAGTGTGGGGAGAAGGATGTGAGAGATTGTCCTTAAGTTAATTTGTTGGTTTTTTAATTAAAACCGTTGTTGGCCCCATTGTTCTCATCCGCTTCAGGAGCATGACCAGCTTTGTAGTAGATACTTTTATTGTTTTAGGGGTCAGTGACCAATCTAGCCAATAACTCACATGGAAAAGTACCCTGCAGTGTATTGGATGCCTGGTTTGAATGCACAAGAGACTTAGACAATGCAGAAGTATTTGTTTTGACTTTCATACATCTTTTAAACACTTTTAATGCAATGTGTCATATATTAAATGAATTTCAGTATTTTGTTTTTTATTTTTATATTTTTATCATGAAGACATTAATTACACAGGTATTTTATTTTAGTAGTGGAAGAAAAACCACTTTTTATTTTTAGATGAAAACTGAAGATTCCTAATGGAATCAAGGTAACTTTTTACTGCCACCACTTGAGTATGCACATTGAGGTGAATTTCAGACAGGTTTTATTGTTACAAAGTTACTTTTTGCAATTAATATCATTTAGATTTTAATTATAATGTTTTTTTAGAATTAGCCATTTAAATGTTTTAATTTGGAAGATGCTTTTACATATTTTTTAAATACTTTAACACAATTATATGTTGGTTAATTTGCCTTAGATTGTAACTTATGTAGATTGTAATTTATGGATTTTACTTTATGCATTTAGGAGAGGGAAGATTTACATTTTTTAAAAATTCAATTTTATTAAACATGAACTTACAGTTTTTTATTATTTTAAAGATCTAATACATATACTGTTAACTTATTAACCTGGTATTTTACAAGCCAAAGAGATAACACTCAGGCTAAATAAGTTGAAACTATTATTGTTTAAACAAACAATTTTTAAAAAATAAAACAAGTTTAACTGTAAAACAATATGTGAAAGATTTTCCTGAAGGCTATTTTTTTGTTGACTTTTTCAGACTAGGGGTTTGCAGTGTCCCCCCTTTGTGGCTTTTTAATTAATGGTTTATAACCAAAATATTTCCAGTGTTGTGGTACAATTTTTGTTTGTTTTAGACTTGCAGTAACCATAAGTAAGGCAAACTCAGCTTATAATTACTATCACAATAGTCAAAGTCTAGGGGTAGGTGAAATTAGTTGTAAAATAACTATAATTAAAGGTAAATTTAAGTTATAATTACTATTACTATAGTAAGCACTAAATAAACTTGAAGTAGTCATAAACAAAAGTAAATTAGTTTAAAATTACTATTACATAGTGGAAATCTAAGCTACATTTACTCCACTGTAATAATTTAATTTATTAGTTATATATATATAAAGGTATTTATTCAATGATTTCAACTCTTAGTTTTTAGAAAGTTTTTACTTAAAATTAATTTGGATACTTTTATTTATTAATTATACAATTAAAATAATTTTATTAGTAACAATTCTGTGCAGCTATTCTACCTTTTTCAGCAATTAAATAAATTTCACTTGTGAGTTATGGATTAAATTTACTAACTAGACAGTACTGGCATTCAAAGATTTATTTCCAGGTTACCTTTTACTGTTATCCAACTTGTAACAGGTGACCTCTAAATTTGATTTTCTAGGCATTAGCAAACTGACAAAGTTAAATAGATTTTAAAGTTGAACACAAAATTAAGCACAGATTAAAACAAAAGAATTTTATTCCTTTGCATTTCCAGGGCAGTTTTAGACTTGGGAGACAGGCTGACTAAATTTTAACGTGAAGTTGCCAAGCCAAATTGTGATTTTTTCTTTGCATTTTTATTTTATGACTTTATTGTTTTATAGTTTCACAGTTAAACCAGCCATTAAAAGGCCATTAAGTGATTAGAGGTTAATTGCTCTAGCTAACAGACTTTGGGGCCTGAGGCAATAGCTTCCTTATTAGACAAAGGCATTTTATTTTCATAGTTTTAAAAACATTTTAAAGCATTCTGACACAAACCTGCAAAGAGAAATTTAGTAGCAAGAAGTAGAAAGGTAAAACATGGGTAAAGGTAAATTATGCAAAGGTATCCTGCCCTGTCACTGCCCTGGGGAAAGGAACTTCCACTGCATTCATTTTGGCTCTGCCCAGCACCTTTCTACTTCATTTTCTCATGTAGCTGAATGTGGTCAGATAGGAATGTGACTTGCAAAGCCATGAACCTACTGGGAGGGGTAAGCCCTCAGCTCTCCACCATTGCCATGCAAGCCCCTGGCAGGAAGGTGGAAGAAGGCAATGGCAGGCAAGCCCAAAGAATGGCTGTTAGAATGGCTTGAAGAAGCTTTGCAGGGCCCAGTGCTCTCCCGGAGGGAGCTCTGTCTTGGAAGGGCCACGAGTTAAGCCACTGTTCTATGACTCAGCCATTCTGACTGGGGCCAGATTCCACAAGCTTGGGTGCACAGCATGGATGTGGAGAATTCCCAAACCCTGGAAAATGGTAAGAGTGGTATACAAAGGGCAGGTATGGGTTTCGAGCAAGAGAGTGGAGCACACACACATGCAGGCTTCTCAGTTTGCTTTATAAACTATTAAATTATTCCACTCTTTTGCCAATGGCAAGGGAGGGGCTCCAGCTTAACGCAGGTTCACTATTTCACACAATTTAATGCTACTGTCTGGAGGCATGAAAATATACACTGGCATTGAATAAACACATATAGAAACACAAAGCCCATCAATTTGACTCATAATTTTCATTTTTCTAGTATGGCCATTTTTTTAGCTACAATTTGTTAATTGTTGTAACCTTAGGAAGGGGGAACTTCTAACATTTAACTTTTAACAGGACTTTTTGCCTACCCTTGCTGTTTACAAAACAAGTTCATTTGCAATCCAGCACCAAAATAAAGACTTATTTCTGGCTAAACCTTTCCACTGTTTAACTCATATTCAGACTAAGGTTTATCACAAAAACCAATCTATTTTTCTGTAACCAAGATTTTCCAAATGCAGACCAATATTTTCAAACTGCATTAGGACTTAAACCCATCAATGTCCTTTTTGACTATAATCAAGTCTTCGCTGTCTTAGTGAAGGCAGAAACAACACCTGATGCCAACCAGCAGTTAACTCATCTTAAATATCAAGACTTTTTTCTTTTCCTTCAGACCTGGAGAAGACAGCTTCCCTCTGAATTTTTGGAGGTACTGGGGTCTTGTTTGGGAGCTGATCAGGATCCCCTTCTAACTTTTTAAAGTTAGGTTTTCCTGACACTATGCTCCCTGGGGGGGGGGGGGGGCTTACCTGTTTGGGGTGCAGAGTTTTTTGCTTCATTCTCAGGGTCTCTTGAACCCTCCAGTGCCTCCAGTTTCTTCAGGAGGGCTCTGGTGGAGTCCACAACCTCTTTCTGGACTAAGGGAGTCCAGGGGTGCCCAACCTTCTCAGAGCTGTCTAAGAGGGGCAATCAACTGTTGACATCTCTGGCTTTCTCAGCATATCCAAGATGAGCCCCCAGATGTGGAGAGAGAAGTCAGGTGTACATGGTATTGAAGGTCAGGATGCGAGAAGCTGAGAAGGAAGATTTATTATGACTGGACAGACTTGACAGACTCTTGTCCTAATAAAAACCAAGCCCCAAATAGGATTTTGGATTCCTTTTATACAGAGGATGTAGGAATGGGGAGTCAAATGGTGCTTATATGTAAAAGGACTTTTTGTTAGTTTCTTAGAGTTTCAAGTGTTTTATCTGGGTATTAGATAGGTTTTGAATTAACACATACTCTCCAGGTAAGCTTGAATTAACACATGCCTTCCACATTCCAGGAAAGCTTGAATTAACACATTTAGCTTATACACACAGACCAGGTTATTTATGAGGAAGCACACAGCCACCACCCCCCCACACACACACACAGACCATATCAAGATATTTTTGTTGAAAAATCCTTGGATTAGGCTCAAGAATGTATGTTTGAATATGTACTTCCACTGATTATAATTCTGGGTGCACATGTAGGAAAAATTGTCCTGAATCTTTAAATCAGGATTCATAGATTGGAAGAATAAGAGTAGGTTTTCCTACCTTCTTTCCGGGCGGCAGATTTGCTCTCTTTTAGGCATTAAACCATGAGTTTTCTAAGAGTTAAGGTTCTTTATTCAATAGAGAGAAACTTTGGAAAACTGAGTCAAGAATGGCTAACCAGATAATGTTTTAATCAAATTCACATCTGTGTTCCTTTGAAGGTTCTTTCAAGATCATTTTGGTAAAAAACTATGACTTATAAGCTTGAGCAGACTATTTAATGTAGGTCTCTTTGCACCTCTTTATAAGTTGCAGCAAATCATTCAACCTTTTTATGACGGTCAAGGTTTGTGCTGAGAAAATGATTGATTTCCATTGCTTCATCAGGGAGGTTTGAAGCCTGGAATAAGAATTGCCCAAGTATTTTGGAGTCAACCTCATATTTATTTCCATAGCTTTCTTTTATGCTATATCATCATTCAATGATGCCAGCCATGCTTTGAAGTATTTCTGATAATTCCTGAAAGCAAGTGTCAGTAGACAGGGGATTTCAGTTGACTTAATGCACATTGAAAAGAGGATGTTTTAATATTTTAACCTATTACCCACTGTAGAGTAAGCTTAAACAGTAAATGTGGTCTCCTTCCACAGTATTTAATATGATTAATCAAAGGTGCATCAATTCATTTATTCATTATTTTATTTTTGTTAAAGCAAAAATAATCATTCAATATAAGTTGAGGACTACTTATTAATTACACCTGTTATATTGTTAAGAATATATATTTTTGATAGCTCTTACATGCTTTGGCTATATGTTGATCCATGAATTGAAGGAATAAATTTTTCATTGAAGGAAATAAGATCTCAAGCATCAGATAATCATGGAATGACTGTAAGTGAAGAGGAGCATTGCACAGATTTAGCAAAACTTTTGTTGCAATATTTCTGCTAAATCACTTTCAACCTAATAAATTAGTTATTAATTATGTCTCCCAAATAGGGGAAGATATTCATGTTTTTTTATTTAACTCAAGAAACAAATTTCTTTTTGGTGAGATAACATTGTTTAGGATTGTGAAGAATTGTGGAATTTTTCTTGAAGGCCACTAGCACAGTCACTGAAAAAAGTTAGCTTGAGCTTTGTTACCCTAAAGCCAACACACCCACTTTTCAATGAACATGCTATCTATAAGGAACTCTTTTTTAATTTTTAAAAAAATTTATTTCTCTCCCTTCCCCGCCCCCCACAGTTGTCTGCTCTCTGTGTCCATTCACTGCGTGTTCTTCTGTGACCTCTTCTATTCTTATCAGCGGTACCAGGAATCTGTGTTTCTTTTTGTTGCATCATCTTGTGTCAGCTCTCCGTGAGTGCGGCACCATTTTTGGGCAGGCTGCACTTTCGCGCTGGGTGGGTCTCCTTACAGGGCGCACTCCTTGCACGTGGGGCTCCCCTATGCAGGGGACACCTTTGCATGGCACGGCACTCCTTGAGCACATCAGCGCTGCACATGGGCCAGCTCCACATGGGTCAAGGAGGCCCGGGGTTTGAACTGCGGACCTCCCATGTGGTAGGCGGACGCCTTGTCCATTGGGCCAAGTCTGCTTCCCCATAAGGAATTTAACAGCAGACAAATCTAATCAGTGCTGAACAACTCTTCAGGAAAATAACACATATTCTTATTAGCTTCACAAATATCCAGCATTCTTTCACATAGTATCAAGATATCTTGATGTTGCCTAATCTATTACTTTCATGTTTTTATGCAGGCCATGGCGCCGTCTAACAATTTCAATCACCACCACTTCTCTCCTAAAAATTTTGGAACATTAATTCTCCCTGAACTTTTCATGAATCTCTGTATTTATTTTTTTCATTGCAGATAATATGTATAATAAGTGGCACTTTTACTTTAGTTTACAGTTTACTTTATCCAAATATTTTCTACCTTTTACCATTTTCTCAATGTTTATGTCAATGGGAAATATACAGCATGGCATTTTGTTGTATAGTTTATAATAGTAGCTTAAAATCTTTACTCTATGGCTTATGATTTTATTAATCATAAGTAACATTCTGAAAGCATTATTCTTTTTATTTCAAACAATATGCTCAGAGTTTCCCTTTTTACATTTTTTTTTATATTTTAATTTTTTAAGGGCTCATACCTTTTTCTCCTTAGTAATATCTGGGCTTTCATCACCCATTTTCTTGCTCATATGTCTAGAGGTCATTCATTTACACATTATTATTTTTTTTAATTTAGATGATATATAAGATCATATATCATCAAGAAAGAAATAGCATCATTATAATAATTACGTTAATTGAATGGTACATTTACGTATAAATATTAGTAGATGTATATATTCACAGCAAAGCATGGGACATATTTGCACCATCTCCAGATAGAGAAAATACAAATTTTGAGCACCAAGAGCAGCATAGTTCAGAGTATTGAGAAACCCAGTATTTCAAAGGATTCAAATGGGGAACATCATAAAAACCATAACCATATAATACATAGCTTGGCTTTAGAGATGTTCTCACTTCTCCTTAAATTACTTGGCTTAATCAGGTTGCTTGCATTTCAAGCTAATGCTAGTGGCTGAGTGATGTTGCTGCTCTCGTTTTCTATAATGATCATGCTTGTATCCTTAAGAGGTTTCTTTGAGTCTGAATATCCTTGGAGCATTATGATATTTTCCTCTTTTTAACAGGAACTGCTTAAAGTTTTATTTACTTAAGGCTTAATATTGCATGGGCTACCTAAGCACCACATGGATATTAATAAAAGTAAGAACCATTGGTGTTTTTTTAGGAGGTACCAGGGATTGAACCCAGGACCTCATACCTGGGAAGCATGTGCTCAGCCACTGAGCTACATCTGCTCCCCAGCTCCTTGCTTTTTAGCTTACTCTTTCACAAGATAGTATTTCAACTGAAATAGATTTTAATTCCTTTGTTTAGCTCTTTTCATTTATTTTTATTGATTTATTGTATTGATAGAGGTTTAAGAAAACATTTGAAATGAACTGTGGTAGGCTTTATTTTTATTTATTTATTTTTCTCTTTGTTTTTTATTTTTATTATTTTGTTTTTGTGTGTGTGCTTACTTTTTAAAAATTTTGTTGACTTTTTTAAAATTTTGTGTTTGGCTTTATTGCTCTATTTGGCTTTATTGTTCTAAGGACAAAGGACATTCTAGAATCTTTTAGACACTGACTTGACTGGGTTTATAGGGTTATCCTTTGGAGTACTGAGTATTTACATTGTGTGATTTCTGTTTAAACTTGATATCATTTTGTTACAGGGTGCATGAAACAGATATGTTATGAATAGTGTAAATTTATGCCAAGGGAACCTAGCTGTGTTTGGCTGTAATTTTTATTTAGCTTTTAATTTTTTTGTCCCACTGAACTTACCTACAGCTCAGCACTGTAGGACCAACACGCCAGAGCACCATGAAGAAAGTTTCACTGGCTGCCAGGTGGAGGTGATGAGCTCATTCTTGCAGGAAGATGTAAAACTTGTGACTAAAGAACCACAGCACAGGAGGGTTCTTTTCTATAGTGTACTTGATGGACTGCTCATCTGCAAATTCACTAGGTCACTCAATGGGTTGCAATTGATTATTATGTGAAGGAGGCGGTTAAGAGGATGGACAGTGTGACTTAGGTCATATATTATTGAAAAAAGCCAACTCCTATGCATTAGGATTGAGAGTTCCATCATTTCCTGCTGTGATACCAATGTTCATTAGGCGTTAATGCAGTCTTCCAATATTTAAAAAGCCAGATTGATCTTTGTCTTTTCAGTGTCTCCTGGGACTTCCAAGCTATGAGGAAGGGCAACAACAAAATATTTTCATGAACAATGTAAACTGTAATCCATGTGGTATAGCAGTGCTCCAAAATGTATTCATTAAATGCAATGAATGCGCCACACTGATGAAAGAGGTTGTTGATGTGGGAGGGGTGGCAGTGGGGTGGGAACTGGGGTATGTGGAAACCTCTTATATTTTTTAATGTAACATTTTGTGTGATCTCTGTATTTTTAAAAAACAAAGACAATAAAAGAAAGATAAAAAAAAGAAAGAGAGTGAATGTGACTGATTGCTAGCAAAGGACAGGCAGAATACAGGTGAAAATGAAAGTGACTTAGAGAAACAGACCATTTCATGAATTTGTCTGCCGAAAAACAATGACTCATTTAGTCAGTAACTCAGACTTCATCACATTTACTCTATTCAAAAGTCTTACTGCTAATGAAAATGTATTCATAATTGAATCCATGTATATGTTTAATTTGTAGTAGGAGAACTCATGGATGCCTTAATGCCCACACCAGGGGAGGAGTTTTGACTTTACCATAAATTAAGCAAATGACTTTAATTAAGCAAGTCACTTAAATGCCCTAAGTCTATCTTATCTTTAAAATACCCTGGGAAATTTGATGAGTTTCTGTATCTGGAGCCATTCAGTCTCACCAAAATGTCTGTTTGTGGGGTATCTGTGTGTTTCTTAACAATATCAAGAAATTACCTCATAAAGTCCAGTAAACCATAAGAAAATTTCTCATTTTAAAATGAATTGTTTAGAGACAGTAATGTGCTTAAACTAAATAATGTATGTATGTATTTTGAATTGAAAAACCCATACAAATAGTCCTTTTTCAAGGACAAATGCCAACATTTACAATATATGTAGCCATGTATTTAGATAAAATATTGATAAAAGATGTACTCTCAGAATACCTCCATGTAATTAATGTAATTTATAATACATGGTTAATTTTCCTTTATCTCACTCACTATTTTAAAGACAGTGACCAGCCTTGTGTAATAGAATTTGCCACAATCAGCTGCAAATAAATGTTTGTGTTTCTTTCTCTGACAATCCAATCCCTTGATACATTATTCATCAAATAATATTGCTTCCAAAATTTTAATTTGATTTGTGCTACTTCCTGAGTAGCAGTTCCCTTTCTAACAGTTCATATACTTTATAATACCTACCATCTTGATCCATCTTCTTCTACATAACATCCCATTTTGTATTTCCTTCATAGCAAACATTCAAAATGTTGAATTTAGACACTTCTTCATTTCACAGTTTTTCTTTAACCTACTAAAACTTAGCATCTGGCAATAAAATGGAAAAACTAACATACTCTAGCTTTGGGTTGTTGTATGTATTAAATGAGTCAGTACACTAAATTAAAATACTTAGAGGGAAGTGGCTGTGGCTCAATTGATTGGGTTCCCATCCATCACATGGGAGGCCCTGGGTTCATGTCCCAGGGCCTCCTTGTGAAGGCAAACTGGCCTGTGCCTGCAGAGAGCTGATGGCGTGTGCCCGTGGAGAGCTGGTGGCCCATGCCTGTGGAGAGCTGGTACATTAAGATGATGCAACAAAGGGAGACAAGCAGACACAGAAGAATGGGCAGCGAATGGACACAGAGAACAGACAGCAAAACAAGTCAAAAGGGGAGGGGGGGAATAAATAAATATATAAATAAATCCTTTAAAAAATTACATAGAGGAGAGTTGGCCCATATTGATTAAACACTGTGGATAGTTAAGTTCATATGTCACCTTGGCCAGGTTATGGTGTCCAGTTGTTTATTCAAGCAAGCATTGGCCTGATTGTTACTGTGAGGATCTTTCATGGATTTAAATGATCAGTCACTTGATGGCACCTATGATTGATTACATCTATAATGAACTGAGATTGCCTTTAGCAATGAGAGACATCTTATTCAATCAATGGACAACATGAAAGGGAGAATTGATGATTTCAGGAATCAGAAAGAATAATTTCTATATCTACTTCAGATTCTCCTGGAGAATTCTTTGTAATGTTCTTTGGAGTTCCCAACTCATAGCCTACCCTGAGGAATTTGGATTTGCCCATCCCCAAGGGTGGTTTGAGCCAATTCCTCTAATAATTTTCATAACATGGATATCTCCCACTGGTTCTGTTTCTCTGAAAATAGATACACTTACTACTCTGTCAAAACGGGAAGGTACATGGTGGGATCTCCCTTCTCCTCCATGTCTCATCATTTGCAGCTTCCTGGTTTCTGTAGCTTCTTTTCTCAGCTTTTGAGGTTTTTCCCTCTTCTTCTGAGGCTTTCCTTCTCCACATTTGTCCTGTTTATGTAGGATTCCTGAGTCATGTGTTACTGAAGTAATCTAATCAAAAAGAAGGTCCCACCTAATATAGATTTATACTGACAAGAAAGGATTAACTCTAAGGACATATTTTCTGAGGTCCATAAAAGCTTCAAACTACCAATTTATGGACCTCTTCACTTGTCCATCTACATTTTCTTTCTGGAGTCTCTTCCTGTTCCATGATTTTTAATATCTTTTTAATCTGTATTTATAATGCTATCCATTGGGTTATCTTTGGAACTTCAGAGTAGTATGTTTAATTAAATACCTTACCAATCAGCATTAATGAATGTCTAAAAATCATCTCACATTAATTTGTTGAAAACAGAAATCATGATTTTTCACCAAACTTTCCACTTCCCCAATCTCTTTCCAATTTGTATGCCTTTTATTTATTTTCTTGTCTAATTCTCTGGCAAGAACTTCCAGTGCAGTGTTGAATAACAGTGGGGATAGTGGGCATCCTTGTCTTGGCCCTGACCTTAAGGGAAAGGTTTCCAACTTTTAACATTATGTATATTAACCATGGGGGTTTCATATATGCTTTTTACCATATTGAGGAAAGCTCCTTCCATTCCTATTTTTCTAAGATTTTTTGATCAAGGAAGGGCGCTGGATTTAGTTTAAATGTCTTTTCTGCATAAATGGAGAGAGCCATGTGGCTTTTTCCTTCATTCTGTTAATGTGGTGTATGACATTGATTTTCTTAGGTTGAACTACCCTTGCTTACATGGAGTACATCTCACTTGATTATGATGTGCAATTATATAATAGGCTATGGGATCCACTTTACTAGTATTTTGTTGAGGATATTTGTATTGGTATTCATAAGAGATAGTGGTCTATAATTTTCTTTTCTTGTGGTACTTTTATTTGTCTTTAAGATGAGAATGATATTAACTGCATATAATTAATTAGGCAGTGTACTAGTGTGCCAAAGGGGTTGTAATTAGTCAGCCAAAAGGGTGCTAGGGCAAAATAACAGAAATCAGTTGGTTTTTATAAAGGGCAATTTTTTTGGGAGTAGAAGCGTACAGTCACCAGGCCATAAAGTATAAGTTACTTCCCTCACCAAAGTGTTTTGCCTCATGTTGGAGCAAGATGGCTACCAACATCTGCCAGGGTTCAGGCTTCCTGGGTTCCTCTCTTCCCGGGGTTCATTTTTTCCAGCTCAGCACCTCTGCTTTCTCCACAAGGCGAGCTGTAGACTATGAGGCTATCTAAGCTTTGCCTTTCTCCACAAGGACAGCTGTAGGCTATTAGGCAAACAGCTCTGTCTCTCTCCGCAGGGCTTTGGCCATGCCTAAGGAGCTGTCTCTGTTCCTCTGTGTTCTTATCCTGTTTGCTTACTTCCCAGGCCCCAGTTCAAAACTCCAGCATCAAGACTCCACTGTCAAAATGCCATGTAGTTTTATCTGTGAGTCCCCACCCACCAAGGGGAAGGACACTCAATGTACTATTGATGTGGCCAATCAAAGCCTTAATCATAATTTAATCATGCATAGGTACAGACTAGTTTACAAACAGAATCCAATATCTATTTTTGGAATTCATAAATAATGCCAAACTGCTATGTTCCACCCTTTGAATTCCAAAAAGACATTACAATATTTTAAAAAAAACTTAAATCAGTAACAATGCTGAGTACAAAATCATATCACAGTCCGATAAAAGAAATACAGTTTTTCATGGGGCAAAGTCCTATCTGACTGTAGACCTCTAAAATTTACAAAACAATTTACCTGCTTCCACTACACAAATGGACAAAGGATAAACATTTTCATTACAATAAGGAAAAATTGGGAGGGAAACATGAGTCATGTGTTCAGAACAGTTTAGAAAACCTGAAGGGCATCCTCCATTCAATTTCAAAGTCTGAAAGTCATTATTAAGACAATAGTTTCTTCTCTTTGGGGCCACAGGGGGCCCACCCTTTATACAGGCTTGCCAAATGGCTATTTACTTGGTTCCACCCTCATCAAGCATCTGGGTGTTGACCAAGCTCCAGATCTCACACTCCAAGAGTGTTGGGGTGATTGCCACACCTTACCCAATCTTTAGGTAAGAGTCTTTGCCCCCCCAGTACAGTGAGGTGAAGGCAGCATCCTCCCTAATTTTGGCATAGAGGCTCAGCCCTCTCAGAGCAACAAGTTGACCACTTGGGCTTCCCTAATCCATGGGGGACAGGTATTTCCCTCTCAGACTGATGGGGTGCTGACCTTAACCACCCTAATCCTTGAGGAATGTGCTCCACCCTCTCTGTACCCTGGGGCAGCAAACTCTCCCCAAACATCTGGTGGGAACCTCCACCCCCTTCAGCTGCTGGTGCAAACTCATCCTCTCTGCACACATGGGTGAGATTCTTCTCTTGGCCCAAGGAAATATCTTAATTCCAAATCTCAGCTTCCATGGTTTTCCTCTTAAAGCTGTTTTTTCTTCAGTCTCTCCTTTCCATGTATCTTTTATTCCAAGTTGACAGTGGTTTTGTTCATACGGCTTTCTCAAAAAACTCGTTGGGTTAGCATGCAAGAAGCACGGGTCTAAGTCATAAGACAATAAGACTTTCCACAAAATTTTCTTAGATAACTACATCTTCAATCCTGAATTACAAGTTCAAAATTTAGTTAAGTCCTCGAATGGGGCACTATTTTCTGGGGGCTTGATTTCCAGAGGCTTGAAATTTCCAGAATCAGTTTCTGTTTTCTTTGTGCCCAATAGTTCAGTCCTCAGTTTATGTCTGTCATCTAGTATTTTGCTATAAGCTGCAAAGAAAAGCCAAGACACATATTCCAAGTTTACTTTGGAAATTTCTTCAGCTAAATGCCCAGGCTCACCATTTTCAAAGTCTGCCTTCCATAAAACACCAGAAGTTACTCTTGCTAAGTTCTCTGTAACTCTAAAACACAGATCATCTTTCCTCCAGTTTCCAATAACAGTTTTATCATTTATTTCTAAGACATCATAAAAGTCTCTTTAGTGTCCATATTACTAAGGGTCTCTTCAAAACAAGCTAGGCCTTTTCCATCAAACATCTCACAATTCCTCCAAAAACTACCTCAGCATTTTGGTAATTGCAAAGGCATGACCCCACTCTCTGGTTACAAATTCTGTTATTAGTCAGTTAAAGGGGTGCTGATGCAAAATACCAGGAATTGGTTGGTTTTTATAAATGGTATTTATTTGGGGTAGAAATTTACATTTACCAGGCCATAAAGCATAAGATCCTTCCCTCACCAAAGTCTTTTGCCACATGTTGGAGCAAGATGTCTGCCAATGTCTGCCAGGGTTCAGGCTTCCTGTGTTCCTCTCTTCTTGGGGTTCATTGCTTTCTGGGCTCAGCTCTTCTGTTTTCTCCACAAGGTTAGCTTTAGTCTAGTAAGACTCTCTAGACTTTGCCTCTCTCCACAAGGCCAACTGTAAACTATCAGGCTAACATCTCTGTCTCTCTTTCTGGGGCTTGATTCTCTGTGGGCTCAGCTGTTTTGCTCCTCTGTATGCTTACTCCCGGGCTCCAGCTCAAAACTCCCACCTCACTTCTCTGCAGTATGATTTCTCTGTGAGTCTCCACCCACCAAGTGGGCAGGGACTCAATGTCCTACTGAAGTGGCCCAAACAAATACTTAATCATTATGTAATCAAGTAAAAATAAAACCTCTGAATCCAATATACTGTAATATGCCCACAGGAAAAGACCAGTTTACAAACATAATCCAATATTTCCTTTTGGAATTCATCAATAATATCAAACTGCTACACACAGTGTTTCCTTGTCTTAAAATTTTTGGAAGAGTTTGAGCTGGTAATAACCCTTTTTGAATGTTTGGTAAAATACCCCTGTGAAACCATCTGGTCCTGGGCTTTACTTTGTTGAGCTGTTTTGATTTCTGATTCAACCTCTTTACTAGTTACTGGTGTGTTGAAATTATCTATTTCTTCTTGAGTCAGCATAGATAGTTTATGTGTTTGTAAGAATTTGTCCATTTTATCTATGTTACCTAATTTGTGGACATTCATTTGTTCAAACTATCCTCCTTTATATTTCTTTGGGTTTGGTAGTAATGTCCTCCTTTTCATTTCTGATTTTAGTTATAAGTTCTCATTTTTTTCTTCATATGTCTAGCTAAAGATTTCTCTATTTTATTGATCTTCCCAAAGAACAGAATTTTGTTTGGTTGATTCTATGTTTTTACATTTCTATTTCATTCATCTCTGCTATAATTTTTGTTTCCTTCTTTCTCCTTGCTTTGGGTTTAGTTTTCTATTCTTTTTCTAGTTATTCCAGTCAAGGTTAGGTTTTCAATTTGAAATCTTTCTTTTTACAATATAAATATTTAGAACTCTAAATTTCCCTTCTGTACTGCCTATAAGTGTTTTTTCTTTAATTTTTTCTTAGAATAGTGTGAGCTTACAAAACAATCATGCATCTCGTGCAGAATTCTCATACATCACCTCTCCATCAGCACCTTATATTGTTGTGGAACATTTATTACAGATTATGAAAGAATATTTGATCTGACTATTATCACTAACTATGGTCGATAGCATACAGCTGGTATATTTTTTTCCATACAACCTCTATTATTAACATTATGTATTAGTTTTGTACTTTAGATACAGCTCATGAGAAAATAAGTTCATATTTGTACTGTTAACACAGTCCATCTTTTACCACATGGTTCACTGTGTTATACAGTCCTGTGCCTTTTACATTCTATCCAAAGTGTACTCTTAGTGACTCTCACTTACATCACAGAGTTCCACAGTCATTGCCTCAGTAAACCTTTGAAAATTTTCCTTAGTACAAAAGAAAAAAAGGCCAGACCACCCTATTATTGACCCTTAGCATTGATATAGTAGCTTCTTTGACATTGATGCAAGAATATATATTGCTGTTAACTATAGTTTATGAGTTATATTAATTTTATTTTCCATGCATCACTACTACCACCTTGTAGTAGTGATGTGCATTTGTTCTAGTTAATAGAAGAACCTTCTTGTATTTTTATTATTAACCACAATCCTCATCCACCTCTGGATTCACTGTTATTCAGACTCTAGATTATTCTCTTGCTATCTTTCAGTTGACATTTACATCCACAGATTATCCCTTTCAGCCACAATATCATTTTTAAACCAGCTGTGTTACTTATACTCTCTATAAAGTGTTATCATAAACTCTATTTCCACACTTTTACAGGCAACTAATTGGAAATTCTGCATGCATTAAGCATCAACCCTCATTGTATCTCCTAGTAATCTATATGCTAGATTTTAACTCCATGTGTTTATTCTTTGTATTTAGTTCATATTAATAAGACCATACAATAAAATTTGTCCTTTTTTGTTTGGCTTATTTTACTTAGCATAATGCCCTCAAAGTTCAACATCCATGTTATCATGTGTGTCCAAATTTCATTTCTTCTTACAGCAGCATAGTATTCAATCATATGTATATACCATATTTTGTTTATCTATTCATTGGTTGGTGGTCACTTGGGTTGTTTCCATCTTTTGGCAATTGTGAATAATACCACTATGAATACTGGTGAATAAATGTCTGTTCAAGTCACTGTTTTCAGTTCTTCTGGTTATATTCCTAGTAGAGGAATTGCCAGATCATATGGCAGGTCTATATTTAGGTTTGAGGAACTGCCAAACTGTCTTCCACAGAGGAAGCACTCTTCTACATTCCCACCAAAAGTGAAGGAGTGCCCCTGTTTCTCCACATCCTCTGCAGCACTTCTTGTTTTCTATTTTGTTTTTTAAAATAATGGCCATTTTATAAAGTGTGAGGTGATATCTCATTGTATTGTAGTTTTGATTTGCATTTCTGTAATAGCCAGTGATATTGTACATTTTTTTCATGTGCTTTTTCTCCATTTGTATTTCCTCTTGGGAGAAATGTCCTTTTATGTCTTTTGCCCATTTTTAAATTGGATTACTTGCTCTTTTATTGTTGAGTTGTATGATCTCTTTATGGAAATCAACCCCCTATTGGACATGTGGTCTCCAAATATTTTCTCCCATTGTGTGGGCTGCCTTTTCACCTTTTTTAAAGGAGGTACCTGGGATTGAACCTGGGACCTTGCACATGCAAATCAAGCACCTAACCACAGAGCTACACCTGCTCTACCATTTTAACCTTCTTGACAAAGTCCTTTGAAGCACAAATATGTTTGTTTGAGGAGATCCCATTTATTCATTTTTTCTTTCATGTCTTGTGCTTTTGTGTAAGGTTAAAAACCACTCCCTACCACCAGGCTTCCCTATATTTTCTTCTAGGAGTTTTATGGTTCTCACTTTTATATTTAGCTCTTTGATCCATTTTGAGTTAATTTTGTATAAGGTGTGAGGAATGGGTCTTTTTTCTTTCTTTGGGATATGGATATCCAGTTCTCCCAGCACCATTTTTTAAATAGACTGCTCTGACCCAGCTGGGTGGATTTGACAGACTTGTCAAAAATTATTTGCCAACAGAAATGGGGATCTGTTTCTGAACCATCAGTTTGGTTTTATATGTCTATCTTTTTAAAAAATTTTTTTATTGACTTTGTAATAATATTACATTAAAATTATATATATATGAGGTCCCATTGAACCCTACCACCCCCACCCCACCTCTCCCCCCACCCCCCCCAGCAACACTCCCTCCCATCATCATGACACATCCATTGCATTTGGCAAGTACATCTCTGGGCACCCCCGCACCCCATGGTCAACGGTCCACACCATGGCCCACACTCTCCCCCATTCCATCCAGTGGGCCCTGTGAGGATTTACAACGTCTGGTGATTGCCCCTGAAGCACCATCCAGGGCAGCTCCATGTCCCAAAGACGCCTCCACCTCTCATCTCTTCCTGCCTTTCCCCATACCATCAGCCATCATGTCCACTTTTTTCAATCCAATGCCACCTTTTCTATGTGGACATTGGATTGGTTGTGTCCATTGCACCTCTATGTCAAGAGGAGGCTCAGATTCCACATGGATGCTGGATGCAATCCTCCCACTTTCAGTTGTAATCACTCTAGGCTCCATGGTGTGGTGGTTGTCCTTCTTCAACTCCATCTTAGCTATATGTCTATCTTTATCCAAGTACGATGCTGTTTTTACCACAGTAGCTAGGTACTATGTTTTAAAATATAAAAGTGAGAGTCCTCCAACTTTCTTTTTCCTTTTGAAGATGTTTCTGGCTGTTCAGGTCTCCTTACCCTTCCAAATAATTTAATAACTGGATTTTCCATTTCTTTAAAAAAGGATGCTGGATTTTTCAAATCAGGATTGTATTGGATCTGTATATCAGTTGGGGTAGAATTGGCATCTTAGTGATATTTAGTCTTCCAATCCATGAACTTGAAATGTTCTTCCATTTATCTAGGTCTTCTTTGATTTCTTTTAGCAATACATTGTAGTCTTCTGAATACAAGTGCTTTACATCATTGATTACATTTATTTCTAAATATTTGGTTCTTTTAGTCACTATTGTAAATGGGATTTTTCCTAACTTCCTCCTTAGATTGCTCATTACTAGTGTTTAGAAACACTATTTTTGCATATTAAACTTATATCCTGCCACTCTGCTGAATTAGTTTATTAGCTCCAGTAGCTTTGTTGTAGATTTTTTCCCAGGATTTTCTAGGTATAGAATCACACCATCTGTGAATAGCAAAAGTTTTATTTCTTACTTTCCAATTTGGACATATTTTATTTATTTTTCTTGCCTAATTGTTCTAGCTAGAACCTCTAACACTGTATTGAGCAACAGTAGTGACAGTGGACATCCTTGTCTTTTTCCTGATCTCAATGGGAATGCTTTCAGTCTTTTACCATTGAGTACAATGTTAGCTGTGGGTTTTTTATATATGCCATTTATCATGTTGAGAAAGTTTCCTTTGATTCCTATGTTTAGAGTGTTTTTATCAAGAAAGGATACTGGATTTTGTCAAATGCCTTTTCTGCATCAATTGAGACAATCGTGATTTTTCTTATTGGATTTATTACATTGATTGATTGTCTTGTGTTGTACTACCCTTGCATGCCTGGCATAAACCCACTTGATCATGATATATAATTCTTGTGTGTGTTGTTGGATTCAATTAGGAAGTATTTTGTTGAAGATTTTTGTATCCATCGTCATTAGGGAAAGGAACCTGTAATTTTCTTTTTCTGTATTATCTTTGTCTGTATTAGGGTGATATTGGCTTCACATAATGAGTTTGGTAGTGTTCCTTCCTGTTCAGTATATTTGGAAGAATTTGAGTAAGATCGATATTAAATCTTCTTTGAATGTTTGGTTGATTTCACCTGTGAAACCATCCAGTCCTGGGCTTTTCAATTTGGGGTTTTTTTATGACTGTTTCAATCCCTTTACTTGTGGGTTTTTTGTGCTGAGGTCTTCTGTTTCTTCTACGGTCAGTGTAGGCTTTTCATATGTTCCTAGGAATTTTTCCATTTCGTCTACATTGTCTACTTTATTGGTGTTTATAATATCCTCTTATAATCTCTTTTATTTCTGTGGGATCAGTAGTAATGTCCCCATTTTAATTTCTGAGTTTATTATTTCCATCTTCTGTCTTTCTTTCTTTGTTAGTCTAGCTAAGGGTTTGCCAATTTTGTTGATTTTCTTGAAAAATCATCTTTTGGTTTTGTTAATTCTCTATTATTTTTTTCTTTTGTTTTGTCTTCAATTTCATTTATTTATGCTCTGATCTTTGTGATTTATTTCCTTCTGCTTGCTTTGGGCATACTTTGCTCCTCTTTTTCTAGTTCCTCCAGCTGTGTAATTAGGTAATTGATTTTTGCTCTTTCCTCTTTTTTTAAGTTAAGCATTGAGGGTTATAAATTTCCCTCTCAGCACTGCTTTTGCTGCATCCAATGGTTCTGATGTGTTGTGTTCTCATTTTCATTCATCTCAAGATATTTATTGATATCTTTTGCAATTTCTTCTTTGACCCTAATTGTTTAAGAGTGTGTTGTTTAATCTCCATGTATTTGTGAATTTTCCTTTTTTATGCTGGTTGTTGATTTTTAATTTCATCCCATTATGATCAAAGAAATTGCCTTGTATAATTTCAATCTTTTAAAATTTATTGAGATCTGCTTTTTTACCCAACATATATTTTATCCTGGAGAAAAATCCATAAGCACTTGTGGAAAATGTATATCCTGCTGTTTTGGGGTGCAATGTTCTCTATATATCTAATAGGTTTAATTTATTTTTCTTATTTCAAGCTCTGTGTTTCTTTATTGATCCTCTGCCCAGATAATATATCCAAAGTTGCAAGTGTTATATTGATGTCTCCAACTATTATTTTAGAGACCTCTATTTTTCCCTTCAGTTTTGCCAATATTTGTCTCATATAATTTGGGGATTCCTGGTCATAGGCATGCACAATTATGATTGTTATTTCCTCCTAAAGAATTGTCCCTTTTATTAGTATATGAGTTATTCATCCAAAGGGATGTTGATTCAAAGTACCAGAAATCTGTTGGCATTTATAAAGAGTATTTATTAGGGGTAGTAGCTTATCGTCACAAGGTCATAAAGTGAAGGTTACTTCCCTCACCAAAGTTTGTTGCCCCATGTTGGAGCAAGATGACTGCCAGTCTTGGCAAGGGTTCATGTTTCCTCTTCCTCCTAAGGCTCCATGGTCCCAGCTCCTTCCATTCTCAGCTGTAGAATAGCATAAGGTTTATTTCTATCCCCAGGACTCATTTCTTTCTGGATTCAGCTGCTCTGCTCTCTTCACAAAGTCAGCTGTACACTATCAGGCTTGTCTCTTTTCCTGAAGACTCAGAATCTTGTTTATTAAGCTGTATCTCTTTCTCTGTATCTGCTTCTGTGTGTTTTCCTTCCATGGGAGAGTCTGTTTTATCCCTACCAAGGGGAAGGGACTCAATCATGCATGCCATAATGACAAGGTCAAATCAAAGTCCTAATATTTATTTAATAAAATAAAAGTGAAACCTTTGAATTTAATACAATCAAAGGGAACCCAGCCAAGGGAATAGACCAGTTTACAAACATAATCAATTATCTTTTTTTAATTCATAAATAATATCAAACTGCTACAGTATATAATGTCCTTCCTGGTCTCTGTTATAATAGCTTGTCAAGCTCTTTATTTTTGGTTACTGCATGCATGGAGTATCTTTATCCAGCCTTTCACTTTTAGTCTATTTCTATTCTTGGGTCTAAGGTCAGTTTCTTGTAAACAGCATATTGATGGCTTATATTTTTTTATTCATTCTACCAGTCTGTGTATTTTGATTGGGGATTTTAATCCATTAACATTCTGTGTTATCTCTGCAAAGGCAGTTCGTACTTCAGCCATTTTGATCTTCAGGTTTTATCTGTCATATCTTGTTTTCATATCACCCTTTTATATTTTCAGTTACCATCATTGATATAATCTTCATTTGTAGACTCTCTTCCAAATCTCTCTCTCTTGCCTTTTCTTTTCAGATTGTAGCACTGCCTTTAGTATTTCCTGCAAAATCAATCACTTCATTTCAACCTCTCTGAGTTTCTGTTTCTCTGAATATTCTAAACCCACCCTAATTTTTGAGAGACAGTCTTTCTGCATATATGATTCTTGACTGGCAATTTTTCTCTTTCAGTATTTATAATAAGTATACCATACCACTGCCTTCTTTCCTCCATGGCTTCCAATGAAAAATCAGCACTTAATCTTATTGGGCATCCCTTGCACATGATGAATCTCTTTTCTCTTGCTGCTCTCAGGAATCTCTTTCTTTTTGGCATTTGACATTTTGATTTGTTTGTGCCTCTGAGTAGGTGTATTCAAATTTATTTGTCTATGCATGTATTGTGCTTCTTTGACAAGGATATTTATGTCCTTCAATAGGGTTGGGGAATTGTCTACCATTATTTTTTCACATAATTCTTCTGCCCTTTTTCCCTTCTCTTCTCAATCTGGGACACACATGACATGTATGTTTGCATGTCTCTTGCCATCATTTAGTTTCCTGAAACACTGTTTTCTCCCCATTCTTTTCTTTATCTGTTCTTTAATATGTTTGCTTTCAATGTCTATGTTCAAGCTCACTATCTTTCTTCTGCCTCTTCAAATCTGCTGTTATATGCCTCCAGTATATTTTTAATTTCATTTATTGTGCATTTCATTCCCATAGGTTCTGCTGTTTTTCTATATATGCTTCCAAACTCTTCTTTGTGCTCACCTGGAGTCTTCCTGATGTCCTTAGTCTTTTTAGCCATCTCTTTGAATTTATTAAGGAGATTTGTTTGAACAAATATAATTAGTTTCCTCAACTCCTTTATGCCACTGGGAGGCTTAGTTTGTTCCTTTGACTGGGCCATATCTCCCTGTTTCTTGGTATGCATTGCAATTTTTTGTTGGTGTCTTGTCATCTGATATATTAGATGTATTTATTTTTGGCCCCTTTATCTCTTTAGGGCTTTCTATTTGATTGGCTTTGTACTACAGCCCCTATTTTATATTTGGTTCAACTTAGTTTTGAACTGTATAGTGGCTCATGTTTAACCAATCTGAAATTTTCAGTTCATTTTCATCAATTTCTTGCACTTTCTCTCTTGTTGATTGTGGAATAGGAGCCAAGGATGCAGTTGGTACTATAAGCCATGTTGGCTGAAGCTGCCTATGTTGCCCCCACCGGTGAAGCTTCTCCCACCATTTTTCCCTGCCAAATGTAAGGAAGGAACTGCAGCCATGGGCAGTAATCCAAGCCGTGCAGGCCAAGACTGTCTGTAGTTGCCTGAGAAACGGATGAAGCTCCATGCCCCTTCCTCCCCTGCCTGGGAAGATGTAGCTGCAGGCATAGGGAGCAAACTAAACCATGGAAGTAAAAACTGACTGCAGTTGCTCAGGTAGACTGACAGAGCATTAGACCCTCTCCTGCCTTGCCAGGGGCAGAGATGTACCCTCTGGAGTACCCAAAACAATCTAGTCTGTGTGGCCCGAAAGGAACTGCAGTTGCCTTGAGAGGTTGAGGGAATATTGTCCCTCCTTCTTCTCTGTCAGGTGTGGGGAAAGAGCCACAGATGTGTCCAATAACCTAGTTCATGTATGCTGAAAGCTGTGGCAATTGTCTGAGAGGCTGAGGAAATACTGTCCATCCTATTCCATCAGAGGCAGGGATGGAGCCAGAGAAGTATCCAACAGTCTAGCCCATGTGGACCAAAAGTTGCAGCATTTGCCTAGAGAGTCTGTCCCTCTTGCCTTGTCAAGGGTGGGTATGAAGTCACAGGAGAGTCCAACACTCTTGTCTGTGTGGGCCAACAGTGACTGCAGTTGCCTAGAAAGCCTGAGGAAACACCACCCCCTAACTGTCCTATTGGGATAGAGATGGGGTCACAGGTGTCCAATAATCCAGTCCATGTGGACCAAAAGGCTGAGCACACACTATCCCATCCTATTGCCCTATCACAGTGGGGATGGAGTCAGAGATGTGTCCAAAGTCTAGTGCATGCAGGTTGAAAATTGCTGCAGTTGCCTGGAGCAGCTGAACAAGCACTGTCCTTTCTGCCCTGTCAGGCGAGGAGGGTACAACCACAGGAGTACCCAACAGTCTGGTCTGTGTGGGCCAAAAGTGCCTGCAGTTTTCCAGAGAAGTTGAGGAAACACTGACCCCCTCCTATGCTCTTGCGGGCAGAGCAGGTTTGCCCTCCAATCTAGTCCATGCAGGCTGAGAGCAAGTGCAGTGCCTGGCAAGGCTGAGGGTGCTCTATCCTTCCTCCTGCCCTGGCAGTAGCAGGGATGGAACCAGAGATGTGCCGAACAATCCATTCCATGTGGCCTGAAAGCATCTGCAGTTGCATGGAGATGCTGTTGCAGGTCACCCCAGCTTTTTCCCTGCTAGAGATGGGGCAGGAGACTAGCCTAGGTCTGCAATCCAACTTGGGTGATAAGAAGTCATTCACTACCTTCACTGTAATTTTCAATCAGCCCCCTTCCCCTTATGCAGGGGGTAGAGTTAAAATGGGGGCTAATAGTCTCTTTCCACCTTGGACAGTTTCAAACTTTAACTGTTCTTAGGATTGGACTTTAGCTAGCTGAATTTACTAATCAGTAGCTGAAACTGGTCCTTAACTGTCTCTTCCTCCCCCACATTTTTTTTGGCAAATGGAGCATCCAACTCCAGCCATGAAATAGCTTCTAAAGTGACTTGAGCCACCAGTGGGGAATGGGCTCTGGCCTCCACAGTGTGGTGTCACAAATCTTCACTGCTGGTGGGAAGTCTCCTTCCATTCTTCTAAGGATGTTGCAGGATGCTCTTCTTGTCTCCTGGGTCCCCCAAACAGGTAATTTAGATAGCTCTGTCTTATCACTAACTGCACTACAGGATGAGCTGACTCTTTAAGCTCCTTACTCTGCTGCCATCTTGCCCATTTCCCCCTGCACTCTATAAGTCTGATATGTTGTATTTTCATTCAACTTATTTATTTCCTAATTTCCCTTATGATTTCATCTTTATCCCATTGGTTAAGAGTATGTTGTTTAATTTTCACATATTTTTGAATTTTGTTTCTCTCTGTTATTGATTTCAAGCTTCATTCCATTATGGTTGGATAATATACATTATATGATTTCAATATTTTTGAATTTATTGAGACTTGATTTTTGACCAATGATATGGTCTATCCTGGAGAATGACCACTGTACATACAGAAGAATGTGTATTCTGTTGATGTTGGGTGAAGTGTTCTATGTATATCCAAGTAGTTTAAAGTATCATCCAAGTCTTTTATTTCCTTATGGATCTTCTGTCTAGCTCTTCTATCCATTATTGAAAGTGGTATATTTAAAATATCCTGCTATTATTGTAGGACTATATCTCCTTTCAAATCTGTAAGTATTTTCTTCATATTCTTTGGGACTCTGCTGTAATGTGCATATATATTTATAATTGTTTTATCTTCTTATTGAATTTACCCATTTATCAGTATATAATGACTGCCTTTGTCCCTTATAACAATTTCTAACTTGTTTTCTATTTTATATGATATTAGTTTAGCTACCCCAGATCTTTTTTGGTTACTACTTGCATGGTGTATTTTTTCCATCCTTTCACTTTAAATCTATTTATGTCTTTGAATATAAGGTGAGTCTCCACTTGTGATGCAAGATGGTGTCTGAGTAAGTACACCTTCGTCATCTCTCTTACAAAGGACTAGTTGTGTGGTGATGGAGTCCTGCTGGAGTAGGCTGTTTCAGGAAGCTGCTGGTCTGGAGGTGTCTAGATTTCTATCTGGTGAGACTGCAGCAGAATTGGTGTTTGCTCAAGGTAGAACTGTGCATTTCTAACACTGAACACAGGAGCCATGGGAAGGTAAATCCCTTCCCCCTAGGTTTAAGAGTCACTGCGTTCACTGAGAACTGCAGGTCATGGCGTGGATTCTCCAAGTCCCATATTCCCCAAATGTGTGAACCCCAAGCCTGTGTCCCCGGAGCCCTCATGGCCCACATTTCACAGGCCTACCTACCCCGAGTCCACATTCTCCTGGGCCTCTGTTTCCCAAGTCCAGCAGTCCTGGAAATCTGGCATTGTCCTACCCCTCTGGTCATGAACTAACTCTGGGAGAAGGAGATTTAGGTGGGAGATGCAGAGGGGCCCAAGGAGCACAGGTACAATTTTCTGGTCCCCCCTTTTATTGAGTTTGGAGGAGCATTTCAGATGACTTGGGGAGAGCCTAGGAAGAGAGGAGAGGTGAATCTGGTGAAAGAGGCCAATTTACTGAAATGCCCTGGGACAGGAAACTTGGTCTGGGAGAAGGTGGAGTCAGAAAATTAACTAGCTCCCTTGTAGCACACCTAAGGGAGAGGGACAGTAGGATGTGCTTTATAGGCTTCCAATAGCATATTTATGTTTCCTGGCAAGGGGTGTGTGCTCTCTTAAGAAATTATGAGACATTATTTTCTTAGGTGAGTTGGTCCACCAGGAACCAATTTGAATTTCCTATAGGAGCACTCATGGAGCCTTCCTGCTGCCTTGGGAGAGAGGGAAGTGAGGAAGGGAGAAAGGGGGAAGGTCAGACTCCTAAGCAATTTATTCAATTGCAAAGAGGATTCTTTGCCTGAGGCCTTGTCTGGTCTTCTTTGTTAGTTTGTTTTCTTGTTTTTTCTTCCTCTTTATCCCTCCCACTGCTTTTTTTCCCTTTTTCTTTTTTCTCCCTTCTCTTTTTCTTTCTCTGCTTTTTTCTTCTCTCTTTCTTTTTCCTTTTTTCTCTTTTTTTCTTTTTTTTATATTAGTGCTGCAGGCAACATTTCTTATTTGCTGTCCTTCCTCATCCTCAATTTTCTCTTTTCTGTGTGTACTGATTTTGGCTACCAATGCTATCCCCTGTCCTTTACATCATTCTCTCCCCCATCATTTATTGTTTCTCTTACATTCCACCTCTCTCTGTTTAGCCCCCCAATATTTCTGACTTTTTATCTCTAATACCTCTAATCTGTTTTCTATCATTAATTCAAATCTTTGTCCTCTCTTTTTTCCCCTCTCTCCTGACCTCACTGACCTTTTAATTCATAGTATATTCCTCCCCATAGTTTACTATCTCATTATAGGTACTCCACTTTTTTACAGTTATAACTATACACAGCTTACATGAGTTCTATATTCATTATCCTAGATCTCACATGGGTCTTCTGCTTACATTCACTATCAATACTAATATTATATTTTTCTTTTCTTACCCATTTTGCTTTCTCTGGACCTAATATTTTCTTTCAAGGGAACTTAGCCAACAACAAGGAAATAGAATAAGAAGAAAAAAGTGACAAAGAGAAGACTTAACATGCACACAAAAACAACTTATTAAACCCCAAGACTAGACAAAGAAGATAATCAACAGAATAAACCCAACAAGATAAAATGATGACCAGAGAGCAACAAAAAACTACAGACCATACCAATAATCAGGAAACCATGGCCGAATTCACTGAACACACTAAAAACCAGGAAGAGAAGTGGAACACTGAACAAGTAATTAAAGCCCTCAAAGCATGTATCATGGACCAATTCAATGAAGTGAAGGAAGAGATTAATCATATTAAGAAAACACTTGGAAAGCATACAGAAGAAATTGTGATCATGCACAAAAAGATCACAGAGTTGATGGGGATCAATAGCACAGTCCAAGAAATCAAAAGTACACTCGCAGCAAATAACAACAGATTTGAAGAGGCAGAGGAAAGAATTAGTGAAGTGGAAGACAGCAAATCTGAAATCAAACAGATAGTAGAAATAATCAATAAAAAGACAGACAAAATCCAGCAGGGACTTAGTGACGTGAATGACAGTGCTAAATGCACAAACATATGCATTATAGGCATCCCAGAAGGAGAAGAGAAGGGAAAGGGGACAGAAGGTGTGTTGAAGGAGATAATGGCTGAAAACTTCCCCAACCTATTGATGGAGATGCATGCAAATGTCCAGGAAGCACAATGTTTGCCAAACAACAGAAATCCCAACAGGCCTACCCCAAGACATATACTTGTCAAATTATCCAATTCACAAGACAAAGAGGAAATACTAAAAGCAGCAAGAGAAAAGAGAACCATCGCATACAAGGGAGGTTCCATAAGATTAAGTGCTGATCTTTTATCTGAAACTATGGAGGCAAGAAGGCAGTGGTATGACATAGTCAAGGTATTAAAAGAAAAGAATTTCCAACCAAGAATACTCTATCCAGCAAAGTTAGCATTCAAGAATGATGGAGAGTTCAAAATATTCACAGATAAACAGAAACTAAGAGAGTATGCCAACAAGAAACCTGCCCTTCAAGAAATACTAAAGGGAGTTCTGCAGGAGGAAAGGAAGAAACAGGAGAGACAGAGTTGGAGGAGAGTGTAAAAACAACTAAAACAAAACAAAAAGAGGGGAAAAATCAAACAACCTAAGACAAACACAAATCCAAAGAAAATATGGCTAATATAAGTAATTCCTTGAAAGTAATAACACTAAATGTCAATGGGTTAAACTCATCTGTTAAGAGATATAGATTGGAAGATTGGATAAGGAAATATGATCCATTGCTATGTTGTCTACAAGAAACTCATTTTAGACCCAGGGATTCAAGGAGATTGAAAGTGAATGACTGGAAAACAATCTTACAGGCAAACAATAACCAACAAAGGGCAGGTGTAGCTATATTAATATCAGACAAAATAGAATTTAAATGCAAAACTGTTGTGAGAGACAAAAATGGACACTACATATTAGTGACAGGGATAATCTTTCAAGAAGAAAGGACAATCATAAACATTTATGTCCCAACAAGGGCACCTCCAAATACTGAGGCAAACACTGGAGAAACTAAGTGAAGGAATAGATGTCTCTACAATTATAATGGGGGACTTTAACACACCACTGTCACCATTGGACAGAACATCTCAAAAGAGAATCAATAAAGAAACAAAGACTTTAAATAATATATTAGAGGATCTGGAGCTCTAATATAGCATATGTATATGTATAGACATATACAGAGCATTACATACAAATATGGTAGGATATACATTTTTCTCAAGTGCACATGGATCACTCTCCAAGATAGACCACATGCTAGGCCACAAAGAAAATCTCAATGAATTCAGAAAGATCAAAATCATACTAAATAATTTCTCTGGGCACAGTGGGGTTAATGGGGGACTTTAACACACCACTGTCACCATTGGACAGAACATCTCAAAAGAGAATCAATAAAGAAACAAAGACTTTAAATAATATATTAGAGGATCTGGAGCTCTAATATAGCATATGTATATGTATAGACATATACAGAGCATTACATACAAATATGGTAGGATATACATTTTTCTCAAGTGCACATGGATCACTCTCCAAGATAGACCACATGCTAGGCCACAAAGAAAATCTCAATGAATTCAGAAAGATCAAAATCATACTAAATAATTTCTCTGGGCACAGTGGGGTGAAGCTGGAAATCTGCAAGGGCCAGAGGCCCAGATTTGGCACCAAGGTATGGAAGTTAAACAACACACTTTTAGAAAAACAGTGGGTCAAGAAGGAAATCTCAACAGAAATCAATAATAACCTTGAAACTAAAGAAAATGATAACACAACATATCAAAACTTATGGGATGCAGCAAAAACTGTACTGAGAGGGAGATTCATAGCCATAAATTCATACATCAAAAAATAAGAGCTGAAATTGAAGCACTAACTGCACATTTGGAAGAATTAGTAAGAAAACAACAAAGTAACCCCCAAGTAAGAAGAAAGAAAGAAATAACAAATATAAGAGCAGAACTAAATGAAATAAAAAATAAGAAAGCACTTGAAAAGATAAACAAAACCAAGAGCTGGTTCTTTGAGAAGATCAATAAACTTGGCAAACCCTTAGCTAGACTAACAAAGAAAAAAAGAGAGAAGATGCAAATACACAAAATAAGAAATGAGAAGGGTAATATCACCACTGACCCCACTGAAATAAAGACTATCGTAAGAGGATAGTTTGAAAAACTGTATTCCAACAAGAAAGACAATTTAAAGGAAATGGATAAATTCTTAGAAATGCATAAGCAGCCTACATTGACAAAAGAAGAAATTGATGATCTCAACAAACCAATCACAAAAGTAAAGAGATAGGATCAGTCATTAAAAACCTCCCAACTAAGAAGAGCCCTGGGACAGATGACTTCACAGGTGAATTCTACCAAACATTCCAGAAAGAAATAACATCAATTTTGCTTAAACTCTTCCAAAAAATTGAAATAGAAGGAACATTGCCTAATTCATTTTATGATGCCAACATTACCTTAATACCAAAGCCAAACAAAGACGCCACAAGAAAGGAAAATTACAGACCAGTCTCTTTAATGAACCTAGATGTGAAAATCCTCAACAAAATACTTGCTAATCATATTCAACAACACATTAAATGAATTATACACCATGACCAAGTGGGATTCATTCCTGGTATGCAAGGATGGTTCAACATGAGAAAATCAATCAGTGTAATACATCTTATAAACAGATTGAAGGAAAAAAAATCACATCATCAACCATAGATGCAGAAAAAGCACTTTACAAAATACATCACCCTTTCTTGATAAAAACACTGCAAAAGATAGGAACAGAAGGAAAGTTTCTGAACATAATAAAGGGTATATATGAAAAACCCACAGCTAACATCATCTAAAATGGTGAAATCCTAAAATCTTTCCCTCTAAGATCAGGAGCAAGACAAGGATGCCCACTATCACCCCTTCTATTTAACATTATGTTAGAAGTACTTGCTCTGAGGCAGGACCCAGATATAAAAGGAATCCAAATAGGAAAGGAAGAAGTCAAAATTTCACTATTTGCAGATGACATGATCTGATACACAGAGAGCCCTGAGAAGTCTACAACAAAACTTCTAGAACTTATATATGAGTTCAGTAAAGTCACAGGGTATAAGATCAATGCAAAAAATCAGTAGCATTTCCATACTCTGATGATGAGCAATCTGTGGAGGAAATCAAGAAACAAATACCATTTGAAATAGTAAATAAAAACAAATACCTAGGAATAAATTTAACCAAAGAGGTAAAAGACTTATACACAGAAAACTACACAACATTGTTCAAGGAAATCAAAGAAGACCTAAATTAAATGGAAGAATATTCCCTGTTCATGGATATGAAGACTAAATATTATTAAGATGTGTGTCCTACCAAAACTGATCCACACATTCAATGCAATCCCAATAAAAATCAACACAGCATTCTTTAATGAGCTAGAGAAACTAACTATGAAATTTATTTGGAAAGGAAAGAGTCCCCGAATAGCCAAAGATGTATTGAAAAAGAAAAATGAAATTGGAGGAATCACACTACCTGACTTCAAAACATACTACAAAGCTACAGTAGTGAAAACAGTATGGTATTGGCACAAGGATAGACACACTGACCAAACTGAGAGTTCTGATATAGATCCTCATATATACAGCCAAATGGTATTTGACAAGGCCACCAAACCCTCTCAACTGGGAGAGAATGGCCTCTTCAACAAATGGTGCCTGGAGAACTGGATACCCATATGTAGAAGAATGAAAGAGGATACAAAAATCAACTCAAGATGGATCAAAGACCTAAATATAAGAGCCAAGACCATAAAGACCTTGGAAAGCAAAGTAGGGAAGCATATACAGGACCTCATAATAGGAAATGGCTTCATGGACTTCACACCAAAAGCACGAGCAGCAAAAGAACAAATAGATAAATGGGACTTTCTTGAAATTAAAGCCTTCTGCACCTCAAAGGAGTTTGTCATGAAAGTGAAAAGAGAGCCTACACAATGGGAGAAAATATTTAGTAACCATATATCTGATAGGAGACTTATATCCTGCATATGTAAAGAACTCCTATATCTTGAAAATAAAAAGACAAACAACCCGTTTAATAAATGGGAAAAAGATTTGAACAGACGCTTCTCCAAAGAAGAAATACAAATGGCTAAAAAGCACATGAAAAAATGCTAAAAATCACTAGCTATTAGGGAAATGCAAATCAAAACAACAATGAGATACCATCTTACTCCCATAAGCCTGGCAGCTATCAAAAAACAGAAGACTACAAGTGCTGGAGAGGATGTAGAATGCAGAAGAATCCAGTCATTCTGGAGGACTGTTTGGCAGTTTCTCAAAAAGTTATAGATTTTCCATATGACCCAGTAATTCCACTGTTGGGTATATACCCAAAAGATCTGAAAAGGACACAAACTGATATATGTACACCAATGTTCATAGCAGCATTATACACTATTGCCAAAAGTTGGATTCAACCAAAATGCCCATCAGTGGATGAATGCATAAATAAAATGTGGTATACGTACAATGTAATACTACTCAGCTATAAGAAGGAATACAGTACAAGCACATGTGATAACATGGATAAATCTTGAGGAGCTTATGTTGAGTGAAGCAAGTCAGGCATTGAAGGACAAATACCCCATGACCTCTCTGATATGAAACAAGCAAACTGAGCTGTCTCAGAGAGCTAAAGACTGGAAGATAGGCTTAAAGGATTTTGGGGGGTGAGAGGAAGATTGCGAGATGACGCCTACATGGGTGAAGTATATGATAAAGCTGGAGGTAACTATTAGTTCAGGGAAGGGATAAAATGGGGGCATTTGAGTGGGGCTTTGTGGGCCTGAGAGGAGCTAGGGTTGGGAGGGTCAGATGACCCAAGGAATTGACCAAGGGTTAGGGGAAACATTGAATATGAGAGAATGTCAGGTATATGGTTGAAACTATACTGTTGAGAAAACTCTTTAGAAAATATAATAAGGAAAGATCACATGTTTAATTAAGGTGCTTAATTTAAGGGGGGTGGTATCTGGTACAGGGGTAAGCTTCTAGGGAGTATGAGAGTGCTCATTTTGTCATAGTGTGTTATATCATTCGGTGGAGACCCATAGAATGAGTGTGAAGGTGTACCCACATCTTGGAGAGAGCTGATGTTCCCAAAGAGAGGGAATTGTGTCTCTCAGTAGGATCGTTGGCCCCCAATTAGTTAGGGCAGCTTAGTATGTCAAGCCCTCAGCATTACTGCAGTATCTGTAAATCTGGTTTTTTAAGTATTGAAGATTGAGTGTCATGGTGTGCCCTGAGGGGAGAGGGAGAGAGATATAGCATGGATGAAAGCAGGGCAACTGGAGGGCAATGGAAGTGCTCCACAAGATTATGCAATGATGGACTTGTCAACTTACATCTGAAGTGTATAAAAGTCTATAAACTAAAATGTAAACTATAATGTAAAACAAGGAAACTAAAAATTTAGAAATTTGTACAGTCTAAAGTATAAACTATAATGTAAACCAAAATGGAGCCACGTTTGATAGCTGTGTTTCAAGATTTGTGCATCAGCTGCAGCAAATATGACATGAACATGTAAAAGATCATTGCTGGGGAAAGAGGAGAAGGGTTTGGTGTTGGATATCTGGGAGTCCCCTATATTGTGTATGTGAATTGCTGTGATCTGGAACTTTTTTGAAGTCAAAATTTAAAATAATAAAGAAAGAAAGGATGTAGACACTAAGGAAGAAATGAAAGTGCCTTGCCACTGTACATGCAGGGCAATACCTATTGCAGTGATGAAAGGCAAAACGTTAGAAAGAAAGCTTTACATATTTTTTTAATTATTAATGCATCAATTAATTTTTACTTTATTTTAGTATTTCTAAATTACTATGTATTCTATTTCTAAACTTTAAACCCATCACTGTATTTTAATTTCTTATTATTGAATTTGACAATATATTAGGATTCATTGTTGAAGACATTTTGGACCATGGGGAGTTCAACTATGATGGAAGAGGAGCTCTAGTTTGGGGTTTTATTGATGGGGGGCACATGGGTGGGGGAGAGTTCTCCAGGGCATGTATATAGGGTACATAAAAATGTTCAGATATATGTTAGGTATTTTCATAGTAGTTACAGTTACAAATGACAACTGAAGGAATACTGAGTTCCTAGAAAGGGGAGCTCTGTCATATTCCACCATGGAACAGCAAGAAACCCCCAAGTGCAAGGGCAAAGACCAGTAAAGAAAGATGCTCCAGTGATGAGCCCTGGATGCTGAAATGGCAAAGACAAGTGAATTGATATGGCTAAGAGTCTTCCAAAAAGAGTCAGAAGGCCATTGGAGGGGTCGTGCTTATGCACACCTCAGCAGGACCCCATAAAAAGCCAAAGTAGATACAATCCTAGGTACTGATTCTCCTGAAGGCTATGGAGATCCACAGGGTATATAGTCATGGCAGATAGATTTGGAGCTCTGTGCCATGTCAAAGAGCCCTACTTTGTAATTTATGCTCCTGAGAGTGATGGAGATGGACTCAGATTTGACTTTTCTGTGCATGCCTTTTCTGTCACTTTTGGTGAACCTGTGTTTGGTGCTAGGGATGGTCCATACTCAGGAGATTTGAATCTCTGGACTGCCCATGTGCCAGCTGGGCCCTGAGCCTCAGCAGAGTGGTGACTCCTACTTCCTGGTTCATTGTTCTTACCCAGGTCAGCTAACAGGGAGATGAAGATGGTCAAGCACTACACCAGGGAATCAAGAGTGCCTACAACTGTAAGCAGAGGAATTGCATCCATAACCCATGCGGAATCTAAGCCCCCTCTCGATTTAGAGGTGGAGAGGACATCACCATCCCAGGGTCCACAGAATGGAGGAATAAAATATGGACTAGAGTGGACTTACTGACATTTTATTATAATGTGATGAGTAATAGAAGAAATTTTAGCATTGAGGTGGAGAAAGTGGTCACAGTAGTTTCTGAGAGCAGGGAGTGAGTAGAAAAGATGTGATGTGGGGCATTTTTGGGATTTTGAGTTGTCCTTAATGATATTGCAGGGTCAGATGCTGGACTTTATATATCCTGCCATAACCCACTGAGTGTACTCCGGGAGAGTGTGAACTACAGGGTAAACTATTATCTGTGTAGTGCAGCAGTGCCCCAAAATGTGTTCACCAAGTGTGATGAGTGTGCCACAATGATGAGGGAGGTTGTTGGTGTGAGAGGAGTGGGGTGGAGGGATGGGGGTATACAGGAACCTCATATTTTTTAATGTAACATTTTTTGTGTGATGTATATACTTCAAAAAATACAATTTAAAAAATGATGTGGTGGGGGTGGGGTGTGGGTTATATGGGAACCTCTTACAGTTTTTGTTTTTTTATGTTTTTAATGTAACATTCCTTGTGATCTGTTAACTTTAATTTAAAAATAAATAAATAAAAAAAAATTTTTTTAAAAAGGTGAGTCTCTTGAAGATAGTATATATTGGGTTATGATTTTTAATCATTTGGCAATTTGTTTTCTTTTGACTGGAGAGTATATACCACTTATACTTAAAATCACTACTGATAATGTGAAACATTCTTCTGCCATTTTTCTATTTAGTCTTTGTAAGTCTTGTACTGTTTGTGTCTCTCAATTCTTCCATTATTGCCTAATTTCATATTTACTTGATTTTTTGTATTGTACCATACTCAGTCCCTTCTCATTTCTATCTGGATATATTTTTCATTTATTTTCCTTGTGGTTATATTGTGGCTAATATTTCATAACCTAAATGTATAACTATCATATTTTACTTGATATCAACTTGACTTCAATAGCATACACATATACTATTCCTATACTCCTCTCTCCCCCCACTTTTTTTGTACTTGTTATGTATTATATCTTTGTATATTGTATGTTCAAAAACATAGATTTATTATTAATTCTATTAAATTGCTTTGTGGCATGCATAAGGAATAAGAAGTAGAATTACATACTAAAAAATACACTACAATAATATTTATGCTTATAATTACCCAAATGGTTACCTTTACCAGAGGTCTTTATTTCTTTGTGCTGCTTTGAACCACCATCCTGTGTCCATTTCTTTCAGTCTGAAGAGCTCCTGTTAGCATTGCTTGTATGTCAGGTCTAGAGGTGATGAACATACTCAGCTCTTGTTTCTATGGGAATGTCTTGATCTCTCTGTCACTTTTTTAAAGAAAGTCCGACTGGTTAGCAATTATTCTTTCAGCACCTTCAAGTATTACAGTTTACTACTTTCTTGCTTCCATGATTTATGATGAGAAATTTGTACCCAGTCTATTAATAATTGGGACTCTCTTGTACATAACATGTTGCTTTTCTCTTGCACTTTTCAGAAGGCTCTCCTTGTCCTTTGCATCTGAAAGTTTGATCAATATGTGACAGGCTGTGGTTTTCTTCAAATTTATTGGAGTTCTCTGGGTTTCTTTGATGTGTATATTCACATCTTTTGCTAAGTTTGGGAAGTTTTCTGTAATTATTTCTTGGAATATTTCTTTTGCCCCTTTCTCTCTTCCTTCTCCTTCTTGTTTCCCATAATGTAGGCATGATTGATGATGCCCTACGATTCTCTTGGGCTATTTTTGCTTTTTCTATTTTCTTTCTGCTGCTCAGTCTGACTCATTTCAGTTGTATTGTCTTCAAGTTCACCAATTCTTTCCTTGTATTTTCCATCCTCTCCTTGCAGATACTGAGAATCATTTTTTAAAGTCTTTATTTAGTGTGTTTACAGTTCAGTCTTCTTCACTGATATTTTCTGTATTTTTACTCTGTTCCTTTGAATGGGCCAATTCCTGTTTCTGTTTGTCTTGTACACTGTACATTTTAGTATTTTAAAATGTCAACTTTTGGATTATACCCTGAGATGTCTATTAAGTTTCTAATCAGCTAATGATATGACATATATTTTCTTGAGTGTCAGAAGCTAAGAAAACTAAGCAAACCTAAGCAAAAACATCTTTTATCATCTTTGAAAGTTGGCTTTGCATTGCGTAATGCTCTCCATCAGAGTTCAGCCCTCCTAACAGGATGATCCGCCCAAAGTGAATGAAAAGTATGGGAACCTCCTTGTTTTTCTGGGCCTGTGTCTTGTCCTGGGCTTGTGTTTGCCAGTGGTCTTAGGAGTTTCCCTGTTTACAGGACTTTAATGTCCTCTCTACTTCCTAGGAGACAGACTTTCTCTCTCTCAGAGTGTTCCACTGAAGGACTAAAGCAGGTAGGCTTTTGCTTGAAACCACCCACCTTGTTTCTTTCTTTTTCTTTTAAGGTACCAGGGATGAGGGATTGGATCTGGGACCTTGTATGCAAAATAGGGCAGTGCTCAACCATGGAGCACATCAGCTCCCCTGAGTTGGCTCCCTAGTCTGTTTGCTCATTGTCTGCTCATTGTTTTTTTGCTCATTGTTTGCTTGTTGTTTTTTGCTCTGTCTATTTTGCTTTTTCTTTGGGAGACACTGGGAACCCAACATGGGACTTCCAACCTGGGAGGTGGATGCTCAACTGCCTAAGCCACTTCTGCTCCCTGCTTGTTCTGTTTTTCCTCATCGTTTGCTTGTTGTCTGATTATTGTTTTTGCTTGTTTTTTTTAGGAGGCATTGGGAACCAAACCCAGGATGTCCCATATGAGAGGTGGGCATTCAACTGCTTGAGCCACATCTGCTCCCTCAATTGCTTCTTATACTATTTTCTTTGACTCAAGCTGCTTTTGTCTGGATGGCAAATTCTAGTAGGAGAGGCATGCAGGAGTTTCCCAAGTCAGTCTTCCCCAGCTGGAATAAGGCCAGGGACCCACAAATGGAGCACTGGCCTACTCCATCTACTCTAGGGAGAGGATGAGGGAGGGGCCAGGAAGGCTGCCAGTGGGTTCTTCCATAGCTCCCTAAGTTCTACTTTCTTGACTTAGCACTGGCCCAACAAATGCAGCCCTTCAATTGTCCTCTACATCTCTGAAGAAGCATACTGTCCTTAAGTGCCTTTGTCTGGGGCAGTTTGGAATGATGGCCATCTGCAGAGCCAGGCCCCCAGCCAACCAAAGTAGCTCATCAAAAGGGAGTGGATGTGACTCAAGCAATTGAGCTCCTGTTGCCCACATGGAATGTCTCAGGTTGGTCCCCAGTGCCTCCTAAAAAAAAAAAGCAAACAAAAAAAATAAGGAGCTGGTGTTGTTCAGTGGTTGCATGATGGTGTCTCACATACAAGGTCCTGAGTTCAATCCCCAGCTTTGGTACCTAAAAAAGAAAAAAAAAAAAAAAAAAGCAATGATTGGCTGCATCTCCTATCTTCCTGGAAGTGACTTTTTATGTCCTTCTCTGGTACCAGCAAGCTGTGCTCAGGGCTGGACCTCACTGCTGTGTGCTGCAAGAGGGGGGGATTGGTGACAGTAACTGCTGAGTAGAGAGTAGAGATAGCAATTTACTGGTATTTACTACAATTTATCATCCTCTTTCTTCCATTTTTTCCTGGTTGCTATACAGTATTCTCCTGGTCTCTGGAGTTTCAAAAGAATTAATTCAGACAGTTTCTGCCTGTTTAATGGTTGTTTTGGTGGAAGGACAGAGTCCTAGAGCTTCTATTCTGCCATCTTTCTACCTGGATCATCTTAATAAGCTTTACCAGTCACGAGAAAGAAAAGAAAACCACTCTCCATTTCATTTTTTTCTTAAGAGACGATAGTGTCAAATGGGAGCTGGACAACAAATAGCATGTTTATGGTTGGGACTGCTGGAGAGAATGTCTGCAAATCAGTTAATATTACAGACACCAGAGCAGGGCGAGTACAGATTGCTCTTGGCATATGGTAGACATCAGCTCAATAAAATACTCAGACTGGCAGATGTACATGTTTCAATGTGCTAGTGAAAATATTAGTTTTAAGTTTTAGAAAGTCCTGAGGCTTTGGAAGTTTTGGTTCTAAAAATTATTTGATCCACAAACAGGAAGCATTTCATTGGGTATCTGCTCAAGCACTTTTTATATAGCTGAGATGTGCTCAAACTCTGCTACTAAAGGAAACGCAGTGAGGAAAGAATGAGGAAAAGAACAGGATTTAAAATCCCTGTAATTATACTTCAAACTAGGCACTCACTTGAAATGAAGACACACTATAGGAAGGTCTAAAGGCAGAAGACATGTCACATGAAAGATTTAAAATAGATAAAAAATGAAAGTGTAGATAGACATCTAAAGCTACACTTTGGATGATGGATACAATTCAGTTGTAGGCACTCTTGGTTCCCTGGTGTGGTGGTTGATCATCTTCACCTCCCTGTTAGCAGATCTGGGTAAATCCAATGAACCAGAGTGTAGGAGTTGCAACTCTGCTGAGGCTCAGGGCCCAGCTGGCACATGGACAGTCCAGAGATTCAAGTCTCTTGATTATACACCAACTGTAGCACCAACCACAGGTTCAGTAAAAGTGACAGAAAAGGCATGTGTAGAAAGGTCACATCTGAGTTCAACTCCATCACACTCAGGAACACAAATTCAGCCTCCTCTTGATATAGAGGTGTAGTGGACATCACCATCCCAGGGTCGACAGGATGGAGAAATAAAATATGGATTAGAGTGGACTTACTGATATTCTACTACAGAACTATTGTGACTAGTAATGGAAGAAACTGAAGCATTGATGTAGAGAAAGTGGCCTTGGTAGTTGCTGAGGGCAGGGAGAGGGAAGAAGAGATGTGATATGGGGCATTTTCAGGACTTGAAGTTGTCCTGGGTGGTACTGCAGGGACAGATGCTGGGCATTATATACCCTGCCATAATCCACTGAATGTATTGGGGGAGAGTGTAAACTGCAATATAAACTATTATCCACATGGTGCAGCAGTGCTCCAAAATGTATTCTCCAAATGCAATGAATGTGCCACAGTGATGAAAGAGGTGGTTAGTGTGGGATGAGTGGGGTGTGAGGGGATGTGGGATATATGGGAACCTCTTATATTTTTTAATGTAATGTTTTTTTATGATCTATGTATCTTCAAAAAAATATAATTAAAAATGATGGGGGTGGGGGGGTGGGGAGTGGGGCATATGGGAACCTCTCATGTTTTTTAATGTAATGTTTTGTGTAATCTATTAACTTTTAAAAAAGATAATTAAAAATATAAAGCTACGCTTTGATTCTGTGTTCAAAACGGATGACAAAATCTTATCAATTCTACAGTCCATGACAAAGACTTTTCTATTATAACTTTTTGTTTAGCAAAATAAAGCTCAAAGAGACACAGTTAGTTCCTTAGAGTTCTCCTCAAGACAATGCCATACAATTTGAAATAAAGACAAATGAATCAGTTTTATTTTACTCCTTTTGCATAAATTTAAAATGCAAAAGCGTTCCCCTTTTCTTAGTGGGTGACTGACAGACAAGGAAGAAAGAAAGAAGGGAGAAAGGAAGGCTTGCAAAAGAAAATAAAGGGTGAGAAATAAATTGAGGAAAGAAATGAAAGAAAGAACATTTCCATTTACACTAAGTGAAAGGAAGGACTGATCATCAGAGCTCATTTTATTTGTAAAAGAAATTTTATATTTTAGCATATTTAATCAGTTAGCTAAAATGATAGTGTTTACAAAAATGAGAAATATTGAAAAGAATTTCACATGAGAACAGAACACTTGTATTCAATCCCCCACTTGGGATGGATAGATGATAGATAGATAGATAGATAGATAGATAGATAGATAGATAGATAAATAGATAGATAGATAGAGTCATTTCTAAGTATTGAAGGAGGATTCTGTATGTGTTATTTCTAAGAAAAGTGTGTGTGTGGTGCATTCACAATAAGTCTAGAGAGAGTATTCTATTCAATCAATAGCAATTTTGAGGCATCCATCCCTGAAATCAAATAGCAGATGAAACTGATTGTCAGAAATAACCGCAGTCCAAAAATATGCCCTTGAGATAACAATGTGCAACACTATCAGGATTAAGAACTCATGTACCCAGAAAACAATCTATGTGCATAACCTACTGAAAATCTACTACAGTGGATTTTCTTTTCTTTTTTTATTTTATTTATTTATTTATTTAATTTATTTATTCATTTATTTCTCTCCCCTTCCCCTCCCCCCCCCCACCCTGGTTGTCTGTTCTCTGTGTCTATTTGCTGCATCTTCTTTGTCTGCTTCTGTTGTTGTCAGTGGCACAGGAATCTGTGTTTTTTGTTGTTGTTGTTGTGTCGTCTTGTTGTGTCAGATCTCCGTGTGTGCAGCGTCATTCCTGGGCAGGCTGCACTTTCTTTCGCACTGGGCAGCTTTCCTTACAGGACGCACTTTTTGAGCATGGGCCTCCCCTACGCGGGGACACCCCTGCGTGACAGGGCACTCCTTGTGTGCATCAGCACTGCGCATGGGCCAGCTCCACATGGACCTCCCATGTGGTAGACGGAAGCCCTAACCACTGGGCCAACTCCACCACCCAATAATGGATTTTCCAGCATTCTGCAAGAACCCCAAAGCCAGGGATACAGTAATCAAATCTGCACTGTCTGTCAGGAACACAGGAATTATCACTCAGGTTGAGAAAATATATTCTAACAAGCAAGACTATTGGACTTCTACTGTCATCTCTAAACATGAACAGATCATCAAGAATCCCCAAATATATAAGAAAATCAATAACAATAAATAGCACTAACCTCAAGGGTAAACAGAAGGAAGCTTTGAAATAAGTGTAATTAATATCATTAGAGATGAAATTGATGGATAAGAAAATAACAGATTGCTGAGGGAAAAAACAGCAATTAGCTTTCTTTTAAAAATTAAAACCATAGCAACCTTACCTTAATGGATAGGATGGTAGAATGGAAAAATTGACAATTAAATTAGAGGGTTGGAGATTGAGGCAAAGCAATCTCTGTTAGTACATGTATAAAGACAAAATGAAGAAAAACTTAAGGGACAGGGAAATAGTTCCAGGGGTTTTAATAGCCATCTAATAGGAGAAACAGAGAGAAAAAATAAAAAAAGTTTGTGTGTGTGATAGGGAGTAGGAGGTGGGAGAAGTGGATAATAAAATAAATAGAAGAATGAAATCTTCCAGAAGTGAAGATTAAAATTTTGTATATGAGTCATTTGAATGCTAAATAGAATAACACTATGGAGTAGTAATTTTAATAAACTAATTCTATAACAATCCTGGTGAGATTTATTCTGTTAATATTTTAATATCAGTATTTATAAACATATGATATTTTAAAAAGTCGAACCCCACAACTTGATTTACATGTTATTCTGTGCAAATTTTACTACTCTCTTCACAAGTAATTCTATTTATCAGTTTGATATGTTTCCTTCCTTAATTTTTCCCATAATTTGAGCTACACATATGGGTGGGCATGTTCATTTTATTTTAGAAAATTGAACCCATTAAAAATTTCAAAAATACACATTTTACTAGACATAAATCTCAAATGAATAATGCAGATATAAAATGTTCAAACTTCACTGTGATCAGGGAAATGCAAACTAAAATAAGAGTTTGAAAAGGGGAAAAAAAGATTTATAATATCTTGTGTTGGCAAGAGTGGGATAATCACGCATAGTGGAACACAGCTTTTTGGAAAGGAAACTGGTAATGTCAATTAGAGTGAAATTTAATAGGTTCATCAATAAAAATGCACATACTCTGAGTCAGAATACCACAGCAATGAATATATATATATTTACAGTCATTCCATCTATCCCAATAGAAGTACTTTCAAGTGTATATAAAAATGTATATTCACAAGTTTGTTTCAGCACTTTTAAAAGCCAAAAGGTAAATTTGGAAAAATATAAATGTCCAGTCAATATATAAAGATTATGTATAATACTGATCCATACTGTGGAATAATATGACTCCATCACAATAGATGAATTAGGTATTACCCTTAAATGACTTATGAGACATTGTTAAATGACAAAAACAAGTTACAGGGAACAATATTAATACACATATGATTTTGTGTGATTTATGTATCTTTAAAAAAAGATAATAAATAAAATTGGGCAAGTGGATTTGGCTCAATGGATAGAGCATCCACCTACCACATGGGAGGCCCAGGGTTCAAACCCTGGGCCTCCTGACCCATGTGGTGAGCTGGTCTATGCACGGTGCTGATGCGCGCAAGGAGTGCTGCGCCACGCAGGGGTGTCCCCCACATAAGGTAGCCCCACACACAAGGAGTGCACCCTTTAAGGAGAGTTGCCCAGTGCAAAAAAAGTGCAGCCTGCCCAGGAATGACGTCGCACTTGCAGAGAGCTGATGCAGCAAGATGATGCAACAAAAAGAGACACAGATTCCTGGTGCCACTGACAAGAATACAAGTGGCCACAGAAGAACACACAGCAAATGGACAGAGAGAGCAGATAATGGGGAGGGGACAGGAGAGAAAGAAAATAAGAAATAAATCTTTAAAAAATTAATTAAATTAAATAAAAAACTCAATAGAAAGAAAAAAAACTACACATATGAATGTAAATGCACAGAAACATATTTTAAAAATGCGCAACTGACAAAGAACACAGTGGTCACCCCTAGAAAAGGAAGTTGGACTGGGAGAGTAGAAGGCTGAGGAGAATGTTTGATAACTGTCTTAATTTGCCTGCATTACTGTCACGAATACTACACAATGGGCTGGCTTAAATAACAGGAATTTATTCACTCATAGTTGTGAGGATAGAAGAAATCCAGAATCTAGCTATTGGTAAGGCTTACTTTCTTCTTGAAAAATATCACCTTTTGGTGCTGGTTGCTGGTGATTTTGGGGGGGTTCTTGGCTTTCCCATCACATGCACTGTCCTCTCCTTTCTCTTCTGGACTCCTGATGACTTCCTGCTTCTCCTTGTGGTCTTCTTTTTGTAAGGCCTCCAGTAATCTAGATAAAGACTCTAGCTCATTCAATTGGACCACATGGTAACTAAAAGTAACCTCTGCAAAATGACCTCTTTATGATGGGTTCATGCCCAAAAGGATGTAGATTAAGATTGAGAATTTGTGTTTGTTGGCATACATAATTCAATTTACCACAGTAAGTTAGATTGGAAGACTAGGTAGTAGTTATCAGTCCTTCATAAAATTAAAATAGGTGTTTCTCCTGTTTGTCTCTTAACAAAGATGGGCTAATGCCAAAAAAAAAGAAAAGGGAAAGAACTTCTCCTTCACTGAAAATATAGCAAGTCAATTATTTGCATTCTTCCTACTCTCTTTCTCTCATATCTGTCTGTCTATATCTATCTATCTATCTATCTATCTATCTATCTATCTATCTATCTATCTATCTATCTATCTATCTATCTATCATCTATTTCATCTATAAATCTACATATATCTATCAATCACGAATCTAGGTATCTATCCATATTTCTAAATTATTCCTCAGTTATTAAAAATTTAGATTAGTATGGGTACTTAATTTATTTGAGCAGTAGTACTCAGATAAGTTTTTATGCCCAAATGCTTCCTGAGAGGATAATTACATTGATTTTATTACTATGCTATGAATTAGGAAATGTGGGGATGTTTCACAAGATACACACAATTTCCTGTTTCCTCAAATATATGCTTTAGATTTACAATTACATATCTTTTCTCAAGTTTTCAAAGCCTGAAATACTCTTGAGATTGTCAAAACCCTCTCTCTCTTTAAAGTGTAGCTCAGATATTGCTTTTATCATGAAGCCTTCCTTAACTCCTTCAGTGACTGTATTAGTCAGCCAAAAGCATGCTGATGCAAAGTACCAGAAATCTGTTGGCTTTTATAAGGGGTACTTATCTGGGGTAGAAGCTTATAGTCACAAGGTCATAAAGTATAAGTTACTTTCTTCACCAAAGTCTGTTGCCATGTGTTGGAGCAAGAGGGCAGATGATGTCTTCAAGGGTTCAGCCTTCCTCTTCCTCTTAAGTCTCTGTGGTCCTAGCTTCTTCCAATCTCAGCTGTAGGCTAACATAAGGCTCATCTTTCTCCAAGGGGCTTGTTTCTTTCCATGCTCTGCTGTTCTGGTCTCTTCACAGGGTCAGCTGTAGACTATTAGGCTTACCTCTCTTCCTTGGAGCCTGTGCCATGTGTATGGAACTGTCTCTATTCCTCTGTGTTCTTCTCCTGTGTGTTTACTTCCTGGGGCTCCAGCATCAAAACTCAAACTTTCTCCTCTGTGTCATTTTTTCTGTGAGTTCCAACCTACCAAGGAGGCAGGGACTCAACATCCTACTGACATGACTGAATCAAAGACTTAACCTTAATTTAATCAAGTAAAAGTGAAACCTCTGAATTTAATACAATCTAATATACCCAGAGGAACAGACCAATTTACAAATACAATCCAATGTCTATTTTTCGAATTCATAAACAATTAAAAACTGTTATACTCTGGATATGGGTTTGCATTCCCTGCATGAAATGCTTCTTCCAAACTACCAACCATGGACTTACCAAATGTCTTATCCACTACCATGGCATTCCACACAGCCTTGCTTCTGATCAAGGAATCCATTTCACAGCAAATGATGTGCTTATGCCTATGGAATTGGTCTTATCATGTTCCCCATCATCCTGAAGCAACTGGATTGATAGAAGAGTGAAATGGCCTTTTGAAGACTCAATTATGGTTCCAGCCAGGGGTCAACACCTTGTAGGACTGGGGTAATATTCTCCAGAAGGCTGTATATGTTCTAAATCAGTGCCCACTCTATGGTGCTGTTTCTTCCATGGCCAGGATTCGTGGGTCCAGGAATCAAGGGGTGGAAAATGGGACTGACACCACTCATTATTACCGACACTCATTCACTAGGAAATTTTTTGCTTCCTGTCCCTGCAACCTTAAGCTCTGCTGGTCTACAGGTCTTAGTTCCAAAAGGAGGAGTGCTGCCACTAGGGAACGTAACAATGATTCCAGTGAACTAGAGGTTAAGACTGCCACCTGGCCATGTTGGGCTCCTTTTACCTCTTAATCAACAGGCAAAGAAGGGAATTGTTGAACTGGCTGGGGTGATTGATCCTGACTATCAAGGGGAAGTAGAACTGCATTTACATAATGTGGGTAAAGAAGAGTTTGCCTGGAATGCAGAAGATCCTCTAGGGCATGGCTTAGTACTGCCACACCTTGTAATTAAAGACAATGGAAAATTGCAACAATCCAATCCAAGCAGGTCTAACAGTGGCCCAGAATCTTCAGGAATGAAAGTTTGGGTCATCTCACCTGGCAAAGACAACAGCCAGCTAAGGTGCTTGCTGAGGACAATGGGGATGTGGAATGGGTAGTGGAAGAAGATAGTGATAAATGTGAACTTCTACCACATGGCCAGTTACAGAAAAGAGGACTATAATAGTCTTAAATCTTTCTTCCTTGTTTTGTTATGAGTATGAGTGTATATGTACATAAAATGAATATCTTTTGTTTTCTTCCCTAATCCTTACTCTTATCATATGACAAGTTGTAGTTTTATGTCATAATGTATAAAGATGTCAAAGGACTTGTACCCAAGGATTTGTACCCTAATCTGTAAGGAATTATTATTGCATTTCTGACTGTATGCAAGAAAGTTGAATATTCTTAGGCAGAAATATATAGATATACATATCTGTTATTGTTTTTACTTAAGGACTGAGTATGATTTAAGGTAATGTGTATGGGTGCCAAGTTAAAAAGTGGTGGACTGTGATTGTTAGGCTAATGTGTCATCTTGACCAGGTAATTGTACCTAGTTGTTTGGTCCAGTAAGCACTGGGCTAATTGTAATACAAGGACATTTATGGACTTTAGTCATCAGTGAGTTTCCTGCATAGATAGCTGATTACATCGTCAATCAACCAGGGAGATTGCAGTCACCAATGAGTGATGTTTTATCCAATCAGTTGAATACCTTAAAAAGGGAAGTGATTTCAGCATTCAGTAAGAATTTCCCAACTTATGTTTGGGCAGCCAACATCTCTCAGGAACTCATAAAGGTCCTTCATCAGACTTTCATTGGAAAGCCTCTGGTTTTCAACCTGCCTGTGAAACTTGTGCATTCCCATGGTCATGTGAGAGAATTTTAGAAAATCTCATACTATTTACAGGTATCTCCTGTTGATTCTGTTTCCCTAGAGAACCCTAGCTAAGACAGTGACACATAAAATACTTCTTCTCATTGCATTCTTAGTGTGCTTATATGCCATTAGGGTGCTCATCAAATTCAGTCTTGTAGAAATTGTTTAAATATAGCTAACATATTATGTGTTCCATTCACTGTTAGACACTTTCTTCTAAAAATATATATTTTTAAGTTAGAGTAGTTATGGTTTACAGAACAAGCATGCATAAAATACAAAGTTCCTATATACCACCCCACCACCAATCCTTGCATTGGTGTGGAGCATTTTTTACAAATGATAATAACACTTTTAATAATAATTGTACTATTTTTAAAAAGTATTTACCCTTGTTACAATTGATGAAAGATTATTGAAAGAGTACTATTAACTATCTCTATAGTTTACAATATGTGTATTTTTTCCCAACATAACATCCTATTATTAGCACCTGGTATTAGTGTCATGCATTTGTTATAACTCATGAAAGAACATTCTTCTTGTACTTGTGTTATTAACTATGGTCCATCATTTACAATAGATTTTCTGTGTTAACACAGCCATATGGTCCTATGTTTTATCTTTTAATTTTTATTCTATTAATATATATGACCTAAAGTTTCCCTTTTTAACCACATTCACCTATATAATTCAGTGCTAATTATTCTCACAATAATGTGCTACCATTACCACAATCCACTTCTGAAACTTTATAATCAATCTTACTAGAAATTCTGTACAAATTAAGTATCAACTCCCCATTCTCCAACCCCAATCTATCCCCTGGTAAGCTATATTCTAAATTTTAATGCTATGAATTTGCTCATTATAATTAGTTCATATCATGAGATCATACAATATTTGTCCTTTTGTATCTGGCTTATTTCACTCAGTGTAATGTCCTCAAGGTTGATCCATGTTGTCACATGCATCAGAACTTCATTACTTTTTTACAGGTGATTAAAATTCCTTTGTATGTACATGGCACATTTTGTTCATCCACTCACTGGTTGATGGATAGTTGGGTTTCTTTCATCTTTGGGTAACTGTGAATAATGCTACTATGATCATCAGTGTTTAAATATCAGCCTGAGCTTTCAGTTCTTCTGAGTACATACCTTGTAGTGTAATTCAAATAGGTTCTAAGGAACTACCAAACTGTCTTCCACAATGGATGCATCATTGTACACTTTCGCCAGCAATGAATGACTGTTCTTATTTCTCCACATCCTCTCCAATACTTGAAGTTTTCTGTTTTTGTTTTTTCTTAATAGTAGCTTTCATGTGCTTTTTATATATCTTCTTTGGAGAAATGTCTATTCAGGTCTTTTCCCCATTATTTCAATTGGGTTCTTTGTCTTCGTTGTTGAGTTGTAGGATTTCTTTATATATTCTGGATATTAAACCTTATCAGATATGTGGTTACCAAATATTTTTCTCCCATTGAGTAGGTTGTCCTTTTTAACTTTCTTGACAATGTCCTTTGATGCAAGGAGGTCCCATTTATCTTTTTCTTTCTTTTGTTGCTTGTGCTTTGGGTGTAAATCCTAAGAAACCATTACCTAACAAAAGATCCAGAAGATACTTCCCTTCATTTCCTTCAAAGAGTTTTATAGTCCTGGTTCTTATATTTAGGTCTTTCATCTGTTTTGAATTAATTTTTTTAGGCTGTGCATATGGATATACAATTCTCCCAGCACATTTTGTTAAAAAGACTATTCTTTCCCAGTTAAGTGGGTTTGGCAGCCTTGTCAAAGACAATTGACCATAGATGTGAGGGTCTATTTCTGAACTCTCAATTCAATTCCATTTGTCAATATAGCTTTCCTTATGCCAGTAAGATGCTGTCTTGACTACTGTAGTATTGTAATGTATTTTTTCCTTCTTTATTTTTAAAAAATGTAACATTAAAAAAATAAAGACAAAAAAATATGAGGTCCCCATATACCCCTCACCCCCTTACCCCACTCGTCCCACATCAACAACCTCTTTCATCATTGTGGGACATTCATTGCATTTGGTGAATACTTTTCAGAGCACTGTTGCATCACATGGATAGTGGTTTACATTGTAGTTTACACTCTTCCCCAGTCCACCCAGTGGGCCATGACAGAACATAGACTGTTCAGCATCTGTCCCTGCAATACCACCCAGGACAACTTCAAGTCCTGAAAATGCCCCCACATCATATCTCTTCTTCTCTCTCCCTACCCTCAGCAGCTACTGTGGTCACTTTCTCCACATCAGTGCTACAATTTCTTCCATTACTAATCACAATAGCTCCACAGTAGAATGTCAGTAAGTCCATTCTAATGCCTACTCTATTCCTCTATCCTGTGGACCCGGGGATGGTTACATTGACACCCTCTCTATATCAAGAGGGGGCTTAGATTCCACATGGATGATGGATACAATTCTCCTGCTTGTAGTTGTAGGCACTCTTGGCTCCCTGACCTTCTTCACCTCCCTGTTAGCTGGCCAGGGTAAGTCCAATAAACCAGATGGTAGGAGTTGCAAATCTGTTGAGGCTCAGGCCCTGGCTGTCACATGGACAGTATGGAGATTCAGGTCTCCTGAGTATGCACCAACCCCAGTGTCAACCACAGGTCCAGGAAAAGTAACAGAAGAGGCATGTGTAGAAAGGTCATATCTGAGTCCAACTCCATCACACTCAGGAATACAAAATCCTAGAGACTGGTTGATAGACATAAAGGAAGTTAGGGGGTAGAGGAAGGTTGTGAGCTGACATCTACATGGGTGAAATCTGTGATAAGCTGGAGATAAGTATTTGTACGGGGAAGTGATGTAATATGCTTTTAAGTGAAGAAGAGTGACTCCTCCATCTTTATTCTCTTTTTTCCCAAGTTTTTTTTTTTTTTTGCTATTCAGGGCCTTTACCCTTCCAAATAAATTTGATATTTGGTTTTTTTTTTTTTTTTTCATTTCTGCAATGTAGGCTGTTGGGATTTTGATTGGGATTACATTGAATTTGTAAATCATTTTGGGCAGAACTGGCCTCATAATGATATTTAGTCCTCCAGTTCTTGAATGTGGAATGTCCTTCCATTTATTTTGGTCTTTTAAAAATTTCCCTTAGTAATGTTTTAGATTTCTGTGTATAGGTTCTTTACATCCTTGGTTAAATTTATTTCTAGATAATTGATTCTTTTAGTTGCTACTGTAAATGGAATTTTTTTCTTGATTTCCTCTTCAGATTACTAGTGAATGGAAACACTACTGATTTCTGTGTGTTGATCTTGTAAACCATCATTGTGTTGAATTAGTTTATTTGCTCTAGTAGCTTTGTTGCAGTTTTTCAGGACTTCCTATATATAGAATTATATCATCTGCAAACAGTGAAATTTTTACTTCATCCTTTCCAATTTAGATGCCATTTATTTCTTTTTCTTACCTTATTGCTCCAGCTACAAAGTGCAGTAAAATGTTGAATAACAGTTGTTACCATGAGTATACTTGTCTTGTTCCAGATTTTAGCAGGAAAGCTTTCAGCCTTTTACCTTTGAGTATGATGATTGTTGTGTGTTTTTCATATATGCCCTTTATCATGTTGAAGAAGTTTCCTTCTATTCCTATTTTTCTAACTTTTTTTTTAATGAAGGAAGGATGATGGATTTTATCAAGTGTCTTTTCTGTATCAATGATGATGATTATGTGGTATTTTTCACCTTTATTTTATTAGTGTAGTGTGATATATTAATTGATTTTTCTTGTGTGGCATCTCCCTTCCATACATGGGATAAAATCCACTTGTTCATTGTGTACAATTATTTTAATGGGCTATTGGATTCTATTTGCAAGTGTTTTGTTGAGGAGTTTTGCATCAATATTTGTTAGAGAAAGTGGTCTATAATTGTTATTTCAATCTCTTTACTTATAATTGGTCTGTTGAGATCTTATATTTCTTCTAGAGTCAGTGTAGGTATTTATTTTTCTAGGAATTTGTCCATTTCACCTAGGTAGTCTAATTTGTTGGCATACAGGCATTCATAATGTCCTTTTCTGATCCTTTTTATTTCTGTGGGGTACCCCCTCTCGTTTCTGATTTTGTGTTTTCTATCTTTTTTCTTCTTCAGCCTAGCTAAGGATTTTTCAATTTTATTGATCTTTTCAAAGAAGTAACTTTTGGTTTTATTAATTATATTATTTTTATTCCCAATTTCATTTATTTCTGCTCTAATATTTGTTATTTCTTTCCTTCTGCTTGCTTTGGGATTAGTTTGCTATTCTTTTTCTAGTTCCTCCATGTATGCAGTTAAATCTTTGACCTTACTCTTCTGTTTTAACGTAAGTGTTTTGAGCTATAACTTTCCCTCTCAGCACTGCCCCCGTTGCATCCTATGATTTTTTTTTATATGTGTGTTCTTGTTTTCATTGGTCTCAAGATATTTACTGATTCCTCTTGCAATTTGTTCTTTGACCCACTGTTTGTTTAAGAGTATATTATTTAACTTCCATATATTTGTGGATTTCCCAGTTCTCCAAGCTTATTGATTTCTAGCTTCATCCCACTATGATCAGAGGAGCAGCTTTGTATAGTTTCAATCTTCTAAAATTTATTCAGACCCATTTTGTGATCCAACATGTGGTGTGTCTTGGAGAATGATTCATCTGCACCTGAAGAGAATGTGTATCCTGCTGTTTTGGGATATGGTGGTCTGTATATGCCTGGTAGGTCTAGTTAATTTATCATATCATTCAGGTTCTCTGTTACCTTATTGATCTTCTGTCTAGATTTTTTATATATTGAAGTGAATGATGTACTAAAATTTCCCAAATAATATTAAAGAGACATCTATTTCTCCCTTCAATTTTGCCAGTGTTTATCTTATGTATTTTGGGTCAACATGGTTAGGTGCATAAATACTTATGATTATTATTACTGTTTGGTGGATTGTCCCTTTTATTAACCCTTTCATTAATATATAATGCCCCTTCTATTTCTCTTATAACAGCTTTGGATTTAAAGTCTATTTTGTCTTATATTAGTATAACTACCCTAGCTCATTTTCATGAAGTCTAATTTATTTTACTGTTGCTGTTGCTTGGAATTTTGGTGCCATATATAAGAATCCTTTGTTAAATCCAAAACTTTATCAAATCATTAGGATTAACCCCTACATTTTCTCCAAAAGTTTTATAATTTTTGCTGGTACGTTTAGATCTTTGATTCACTTTTAGTTAGCTTCTTACAGAGTATGAAGCGTCTGATGTAATTTGTTAAGTTGCTAACACCAGATGCTATATAATCGGTTGGCTTTTAACTGGGGGAATTCATTAACTTACAAGCTTAGTTTTGAGGCAAAGAAAAATGTTCAAATCAGTGCATCACCAGGTGATGCTTTCTTCCTGAAGGTTGGCTGCCAGTGATCCTCTAATCCTCTGTGACATGGCATGGGTCATGGCAGTGTATACTGGTCTCTCCTTTCTCTTTCAGGTTTCATTGCTTTTAGTTTCTTCCTTCAGTGGCTTTCTCTCTCAATATTCAACCCATATATAAAGAACTTTAGTACAAGGATTAAGAATCACACTGGGTCATGCCTTAACAGAAGTAGCCTAATCAAGAGGCCTACTTAAAGCAGAGGTATCCTCAAAGTCATGGGTTAGCTTTAATAACATGGTTTTCCGGTTTACATACAGTTTCAAACCACCATTGGTTCCACCTTCATTCTTTTGTATGTGCCTATATAATTGTTCCAGTACTATTTGTTGAAGAGACTATTCTTTCCCTGTCAAATGTTTTTGGCATCTTTGCTGAAAATTCACCTACCACAGATATATGGGGATTCTTTGGATTCTCACTTCTATTCCTTTGGTTTATAGATCTGGCCTTAAGCCAGCATTGCACTTTCTTGAATAAATTTTTTGTTGTTGTTGTAGGTTTTGAAACTGGGAAGTGTAAGCCCTTCTCCTTTATTCTTCTATTTCAAGATTGTTTTGGCTATTTTGGGCTCCTTGTTATTCCAAATGAATTTTAGAATTAATTTAGTTTGTTAATTTCTACAAAAACATTAGCTGGGATTCTGATAGAGGTTATATTGAATCTATAGATCCATTTGGAAAACATTTTCATCTTAACAATGCCAAGTCTTCTGATCCATGAACATTGAATGTTTTTCCATTTTCAGATCTTTTTAAATTTCTTTCAGCATTTTGTAGTTTTCAGTGTATACATTTTATATGTATTTTATGAAATGTATTCCTAAGTATTTTTATTATTTATGTTGCCATTTTGAATAGAATTGTTCTCTAATTTTGATTTTTGGATTGCTAATTGTATGTGTATAGAAATACAATTGAGTTTTGTATATTGATCTTATATTCTGTAAACTTACTGAACTTGTTGATTAGTTCTGGCACTTTTTTAGTGGATTCTTTAGGGTTTTCTATATGGAAGATCATTTCATCTGAGATTAAAGATAGTTTCCTTCTTGCTTTCCACCTGGAGTCCTTTTATTTCTTTTTCTTGCCTAATTTCTCTGGCTAAAATCTCCTGGCTATAATGTTTAATTGAAGTACTGAAAGCACACATCCTTGCCTTCTCATAATCTTAGGAGAAAAGCATTCAGTCTTTCACATTAAGTTTGATGTTAGCTCTGTTTGCTGTTGTTGTTGTTTTGTTTTGGTAGGTGCCCTTTATCAAGTTGAGGAAGTTTCCTTCTAATCCTGGTTTGTTGAGTGTTTTCATTATGAAAGAGTGCTAGATTTTGTCAGAAGCATTTTTGGCATCTATTGAGAATCATGTGATTTAAAAAATTTTATTGATGTGATATATCATATCCATTGATTTTCAGATGTTGAACTAACTTTGTATTTCTGGGATAAATCACACTTGGTCATGGTGTGTAGTTCTATTTTATATCCTGATGAATTTGGTTTGTTAGCATGTTGTTGAGGATTTTTGCATTCGTATTCATAACAGAAAATGGACTATAGTTTTTTTTTTACTTGTGAAGTCCTTTTCTGGTTTTAGTTGGTTATTTATTTTATTTTATACATTAAATTGCAATTCATGGAGTGTAAAAATACTTATACTACAATAACAATAGCTAGTATTTATTAAGCATGGAATTGGTTCCTGGAGCACCACATCAGTTCACATATAATTTACCACACAATGCTTCACAAAGTCTGCAAAACCCAAAACAAATACAAAACAACAAAGCCTGAGGCTTAGAAAGATTAATAGATATGCTCAAAGTAAAAAAGCTAGTTATTGGCCAAATGCAGCCTTAAATCCAGTGTGCCTGTTTCCAAGGCCAATGGTCTTAATATCTTCATGAGTAGATTGGAAATCAATATGTTTATTTTTTAGCATTAGATAAATATATTTAATCTTACAAATCATTTTTTACAATTGTCTTTTTAAAATTTTCTGATTTTCTCTTCTAGTATTTTTCTACATTAAGTTTTCTAAGATTCACCCTTACCTTGACTTGATTTTTTCATGACACTGGAGTCTTTCCTTGTCTTATTAATTATTTCTACAATGTCATTTTTAGAAGTAATATGAAATGTGAGCTGTTATTTCAGTATGAATGATGTGGTAGTTTGATATTATTTATAAATCCCCTCCCCCCCAAAAAAATGATTATGTTTGTAAACTTGTCTGTTCCTCTGGGTGTGATACCCTTTGAATGCATTAGATTAAGCTGACATTTCTTGATTAAATTACCTGTTAAGATTAGGGCTTTGATTTGACCACATTTGTGGAGCATGACTCAGGGGTGAGTCCCTTCCCCCTTGGTGAGCTGATATAAATGGGCATTCACTCAAGAAGACACACAGGAAGAGAGAGAGCTCAACATACAGAGTAGAGGAGAGAACTTGATCCTGGAGCACCAGGGAGAGATGACAGAAACAAATAAGCCCTCTGCCCATCTGAAGGTGAGAGGAAGGCTGAACACTTGTGAAGATTAGCAACCACCTTGTTTCAACATGTGGCAACTAATTTTTGTGAGAAAGCAGCCTTGAGTTGGACTCTTTAGGGCCTTGGGACTGTAAGCTTTTATCCCAAATAAATATCCTTTATAAAAACCAACATATTTCTGGTACTTTGTATCAGCACCCCTTTGGCTGACTAATAAATATGATAATGTTATTTGATACAGAATTGAGGTGCAAGGGAACTGAAAGGTAGATCCATGTTACTTCTCTTGCAAAGCACTATGCATCATGGATGAAATGCCAAATAATTCAGCCTTTTCTCTGAATAGGCACAAAATTAACTTTTTTTTGGTTTGTTAATTGATTGATTTGAAGGGCTCTGTGCAATAGTGGAAAAAGTACTCAGTCCAATAATACTGGATTCAAACCTTGACTTTGTTTTTTTTTTTTACTTAAGTTATTTTTATTTTTTAAATTTATTTTTGTTACAGAAGTTGTGAACTTACAAAACAACCATGCACATGTGTTGAATTCCCATAAGAACCACTTCACCAACACACCACACTGCAATGAAACATTTGTTACAAGTTATGAGATAATATCCTCAGACTCTTACCATCAACCATGGTCTATAGTATATACTTGGCACACTTTTTACATACCCCCCCCCATATTATCAACACAGTACATCTTTGGCATTGGTGATGACTATTACAGTATTGTTATTTGTCACATTCCATATGTAACACCAATTATATTATTCCTATGCTTCTCCACAGTCCCACTACCACCCTGCAATAAGGATGTACATCTGCTCTAGCTCATTGAAGTACACTCTTACATCTATACCATCAACCACAATTCTAATCCACTTCTGAGTTCATGGTGTTCACAGTCCCTAGATTATTCTCTAGCTTTCTTTCAATTGACATTTATATCCCTAGACTACCCTTTTCAGTCTCAATCCCATTTATAAACCAGCTGCTTCTCACTATAATGTGTTACCATCAATTCTATCCATTTCCACACTTTTACAGTCAAGTTAATTAAAACTTCTACATATAAATAGTCCTTCTCAGCTCTCCTTCTACATATAAATAATATCTAGGTTTTAACTCCATGCATTTATGCTTCTTATATAGTTCATATTAGTGACACCATGCAATATTTGTTCTTTTGTGTCTGGCTTACTTCACTCAGCATAATGTCCTCAAGGTCCATGCTATCACATGTGTCCCAATTTCATTTCTTCTTCCTGCAACATAGTATTTCATCATATTTATAGACCACATTTTGTTTATCCATTCATTGGTTAATGGTCACTTGTATTGTCACTCATGTGAAGACGTCTGTTCATGTCACAGTTTTCAATTTTTCTGGATATATTTCTAGTAGAGGAATTGCTGGATCTTATGGTAGTTCTATATTTAGCTACCTGAGGAACCATCAAACTGAATTCCACAGGGGCTGCACCATTTTACAATGCCACCAACAGTGAAGGAGTGATCCTATTTCTCTACAGCCTCTTCAGCACTTATTATTTTCTGTTTTTTTTTTAATAATGGCCTTTCTATGCAATATTAGATATTTCATTGTTGCTTTGATTTGCATTTCCCTAATAGCTAATAATATGGTATATTTTTTCATGTGCTTTTTGGCCATTTTTATTTCCTCTTTGGAGAGATGTCTATTTAAATCTTTTGCCCATTTTTAAAATTGGATTGCTTGCTCTCTTATTGTTGAGTTGTATGATCTCTTTATATAGAATGGAAATCAAACTCTTGTTGGATATGTTGTTTGCAAATATTTTCTCCCATTGAGTGGCTGCCTTTTCACCTTCTTAGCAAAGCCCTTTGAATCAAAAAATTGTTTAAGTTTGAGGAGGTCCCATTTATGCATGCTTTCTTTTGTTGCTCATGTTTTTGATAATATGGGAAATTTTAGAAAGCACTGAATTTATAAGATCAGGGAAATATTTTTAGTTTGCTAGTTGTGACAAAAACACCTTGATTTGTGATTTGTGACAAAAACACTTGGCCCAGTGGTTAGGACGTCCGTCTACCACATGGGAGGTCCACGGTTCAAACCCCGGGCCTCCTTGACCCGTGAGGAGCTGGCCCATGTGCAGTGCTGATGCATGCAGGGAGTGCCGTGCCACGCAGGGGTGTCCCCTGCGTAGGGGAGCCCCATGCACAAGGAGTGCACCCCGTAAGGAGAGCCGCCCAGTGTGAAAGAAAGTGCAGCCTACCCAGGAATGGTGCTGCATACACGGAGAGCTGACACAACAAGATGACACAACAAAAAGAGACACAGATTCCTGTGCCGCTGACAACAACAGAAGCGAACAAAGAATACGCAGCAAATAGACACAGAGAACAGACAACCGGGGTGGGAGGGGAAGGGGAGAGAAATAAATAAACAAGTAAATCTTAAAAAAAAAACCAACCTTGATTATATACTAAAATGACCATAATTTCTGAAGATTCATGCCAAAATATGTAGGAGCTATGAAATAACATATTTTAATATTAATTTAGGAAACAAAGAAATACTGAAGAAAAGGAGAACATATACTTAGAAATGTTGAACCTGCATGATAGTTAAATGGAGATTGTCCCTAGGTCTATAAATGCTAATAATTAACATTAGCAAAAATGTGATCTTAGGGCTCAATTTTCCTTACTGATTAAATGGAGATACTAATGATTGCCATATGAGAATAAAAAGAGATTACTTTTGTATAAAGCACCTTTTAAGTTTTATGTAATTAAAAAATAATTGATTAATTTATTTCAGTGGTACAACAAAAGTATTCAGAGCTGGTTGTGTTCTAGAAATGGGGGTTGCTTTAAAGGATAGAAGGCTATATAGGACAGAATCCTGATCTTGAGGAAATTATATTGTACAGGCAAATTTTGTTTCATTGTGCTTCACTTTATTATACTTCAAAGATATGTCAATTATAAAAATGAAGGTTTGTGGCAACCATGCATTGAGCATGCCTATTGGTGCCATTTTCCAATATCCTATGTTCATTTTGTGATTCTGTGTCACATTTAAATTTGGGTATGTACATATTTTTATATATAAAACTACTGCACACTTAAGAGCCTATAGTCTAGTATAAACATAACTTTTATAAGTATGGGGAAACCAAAACATTAATATGACTCACTTTATTGAGATATTCTCTTTATTGTGGTGGCCTGGAACCAAACCCACAATGTCTCCATGTATACCTGTAGTCCTTACTTAAGTCTGCTATTCCTGGAAAATAATGTTTAATACCTTAAATAAATATTAACATATATTTTATTTACCCTAGTAAATGTTGAAATAACTTAAGTCACAACTGTAAGAAATCATAAGCAAAGAGTTGAAATATATTGGATTGGATCAGGTGGTACTGGAGATTCAAAGAAGTAAGTAAAGATAAAAACGAGTAACATTTAAAACAATTTGATATGCAGTCTCTTGTTTACTGTTATCACTATTTCAGCTATGAAGTATTCAACACTACCATTGGATATCAAAAGACCTAATGTAGACAGACCAGAAACACTGTGAGGATAAATTTAAATTGTTGATCCCCACTGAGCTACTTTGGGGCTTCATCTCCACACATTCTTGCACAACCCAAAGAAGGCTGCATCAGCATCTCTATGCATCCTTCTTGCTATCCCTTCTAGACCTTCTTGATCTGATCCGGTATTGTTAGTTTCTTCCTGTATTAGCCAGCCAAAGGAGTGCTCATGCAAAATACCAGAAATCTGCTGGTTTTTCTTTAGGGTATTTATTTGGGGTACAAGCTTACAGTCACAAGTATGGACTCTAGCATCCAAAACTAAACTCTCTGTATTCTCTTTTTCTGTGTATTTACTTCCCTGTCTTTGCCTGAGCATCCATTTATACAGTCCACAATGAGGAGGAGTGGAGCAGGGAATCAAACCAAGTCACCCTAATGATGTGGTCAAATAAAGGCCCTGATCTTGATTTGATAAACTAAAAGTGAAACCTCTGAATCTAATACACCCAGAGGAACAGACCAGTTTACAAACACAGTCCAATTTCTATTTTGGAATTCATAAGCAATACCAAATTGTCACATTTCCTTTGTGCTGAATGCATGGAATTAAACTCTCTGGCATTAAAACCTTCTAGATTTAAGCCTTAGCTGAATGGTCTGTCCTTATTTCTTTCATCTGGCTTCAGTCCTTCAAGCTGAATCTAAGATCACCCTGTTCTTTAACTCTGTAGTACAATGTGAGTCCTTCCTACCCCACCCCTCCATTCAGCTTTTGGTACAGAATTTGGGTGACAAACGCAAGCTTCCTCATTTTTCAAAGGGAAGTTTGGACAAAAGCCACATTATTTTGCCTAACAAATGACCTTTTCCAGATTTCTGGTAGGATATTTCTATGATTAAGTTGTTAAGAATTTAATGACTTGAGTGTATGGTCACAATATGCTTTAACACAGAAAATTTAGGAACAACTTATTTGACATTATATTAGTGGTCCCTGATACATGTATATTGCATGTGTATGTGTGTGTTTCTTGCTAACCTTCAGAGGGGGAAAACCTATGAAGACACAGGAAATGCTATGAAAAGTAAAATAAATCAGGAAACAGTTTGGAACATATGCCAGATCTGGAAGGAATTTCTAGGAAGTTTTTTGTCAGAAGAGTAGGATTAAGACAGTTAGCTAGTGCTCTACCCGTGCTTTTCCCTCAATTGAGGGAAAATAATTGAAAGACCCGTTTTTGTTTTCTTGCTATATCTCTCTCACTTATTTCTGAGATTTATGATCTATACTTATCAGACAACTGGAACCATCCTCTATTTCATGCATATTGTTTTGAAGGTGATGATAGTCCTACTTTCTTTTACTGCCATCTTTTCTATCCCTTGGGAAATAACAACTCCAAGACAATGATGGGAAATAAAGATCAGTGATGGGGAATTGGAACTGGCAAGTTGCCTGGGAAGTGAACTCCCCAAAATATACACCTAAATTGGGGCTATCTGTTGAGAATATAGGTTTTATTTTCAGTTTTGTATGAGACAAATTGTTAAAAAAAAGAGCAACAGGCAGAGAGAAGTAAAAAATATATTGGCTAAATAGGACATTATAATATTAATGCTTATTTAGAAATTGGTAATTGAGATAGAGATTGTGCTCGTAACCTGTCTCCTAAATGAACAGCAATCAATATCCCATTAAACAGAGACATTAAACAATAGGACATCATCAAGAATCTAACAAGCATACTTCTGAAAATTATTCAATATAGAAACCAGAAGAAAAAATGATAAATAATTTGAAGATGAAAGAAGACTGGGCCTCTTTGAGACAACATTAAAAACAAGAATAATCAAGACAACCACCAATATATTACAAATCAGGGACTGTGATAAGTGCTTTCCATATAGTCTCTCATTTAATAAACAGAAATAATGGGCAAAGAGCATGAAATAAAGGATTTATATAAAAATCCTTTAAGATCAATAGAAAATAATGAACTAAAATGACTCAGTAGCTGGTGGCTAAGCAAGGAGACTAAAAACTACAATAGAAAACTAAATTTTGCATTGGAATATATAATACAAATAACATTGTAAAGAAAGGAGGAGTTGATATGAAAGAATTTAGAAAATAATCTATAAAGACAATAATAGTTAACTATGGATAACTTTTAGGATTGGCATTGTATTTTCTTTATACTAAAATTTATGTGAATTCTTTTCTTTCATTGTAGGAATCAATTATTTTTTTGAAATTAAAAAGTACATTTTTGATAGCTTCATTGAGATAGCTCCTCTGCTCTGATGATCCTAATACATTGTTCAGTATTTTAGATTGCATAAATCAATTTTAAATTAGGTTTAAAATTTTATTTCTCTGAACTATTAGGCATAATTGCTTATATAGTTTATCCATGGTATGACATAACATTAGGGGCTTTTAGTTGGATTTTGAGTTAGAGTTCCAGAAGGGTCTTGCATACTGTAGATTTTGGTCAAGCAACTTAATGTCTATTGCATCAGATTTTCTATGTGCAAATTGTGAACATGGCTTCTCTGTCAAAGTTTTTTTTTTTTTTTTTTTTTTTTTTTTTTTAGTTCTGGAGATCTAAATCCTGGGAAACAGACCTGTAAGTTTACATCAGATGCTCTTATCATTTACTGCTGTATCATACTGAACTTCTCCAATAAAACATTTATCATACTTGAAAATACCTGTTAAATATATATGTCCCATGCTAGATTATTTGTTCTTTGAGGCAAAAGTACATATATTTCTCAGATATTTCATATCAAGAGCTTGTCATAGAGTAAATGTTTAAAATATTGAATAAATGAAATGATAAGTAAATGGGTAAACAAATTGCAAACTTTTTGATAACATACTATTTATTTATTTGTTTTTAAAGAAGCTTTCGATTAATTAAATGTTACATAAAAAATATAGGGATTCCCATATACCCCAACCTCTCCCCATCCCACACTTTCCACCATTAATGACATCTTTCATTAGGGTGGTATAAATGTTGCAATTGATGAACACATAGTTTATACTGTAATTAACACTTAGCACTGCACAATTTTATAGGTTTTGACAACATGTATAATGGCCTGCATCCATCATTACAATGTCATGCAGGACAATTCCAACGTCCCCCAAATGCCACATGTTATACCTATTCTTCCCTCTCTCCCCTCAGAACCTCTGATGGCCACTGTCTTTATATCAATAATATAAGTTCTTCCATTGCTACAATAAACATAAGTCTACTTTAGTCCATAGTTGCATTCCCCCCTTATGTCTGTTCATTTCTCAATCTTGAGGATTTTGAGATGGTGATGTCCACTCTGTTTCTGATAGAGAGGAGACTTAGATCTCATAGGGTAGATGGATGGAGCTGTCTTGCTTGCAGTTGTGGATACTCTCTGTTCCTTGGGATGAGCATTGCCCATCATCATCCTTTTGTCCTGGCTGAGTCAATGAACTGGAAGAGTAAGTGTTGCAACTCTGCTGAGATTCAGGGCTCAATTGGCATAAGAACAGACCAAAGATTTAAGTCTTTGGGACAGATATTTAATGAGTATATTGCTAATTATAGGTTCAAGTAAAAGGGGCAAAAGAGCCATATGTAGAGAAATTTTAAATGAGTCTTACTCTGCTGCACTGAGAATCATATATTCCAGAGTAAGGCCCACTGACAGGGTGCCAAATTCCTGAGATTGTCTGCCCTGCCTACAGTGTCTAGATAGCCCTAGAGCCCTCAGGAGCCCCCTATTTGAAGTATTGTCTACTGTGGCAGTCAATGAGATCCTGCTGAGACATGCATAAGAGTAACCTCTGGAATGACTTCCTGACTCATTTTGAAATCTCCTAGCTATAAAAAATCATTTATATTTAATATTTCCCCTTTGGTCAAGGTCTTTTTCCAAATGCATCACTAGTTGGCACTTGGTAGTAATCCCTTGGTGCCAGAGACGCTCATCCCCAGGAGTCGTATAATGTTAAAACCCAATAATGAATTTATATAGTAGCTTCTATTTCTCTAATATATAATGGCATGGTAAAAGAAAATGCAAATTTATTTGGTCTACTCTATGTGTGTGTGTGATTTCATGGAACTGTTCACCACCAATTCATCATTCAAAAGTGCACCTATATTAATGGTAGTCATATTATTTTATCTACAAATTCTGTCTTTGGTCATCTAGGGTTGATGTTTGACAAAGTCTATAGGGTGTCAACACCTTAACAAACTTAACTAAAGTGAACTCAACCTTTGTCTTAGCTCCGTTTCTAAAGATGAAGAAGGCTGATATTGTGTAAGATCAAAATAATATTTGAACCTGAGTTCTAGAAGACAGAAAATTTAATAAGACAAAATAGTTCATGCTTATTTGGGATTTTTTTTAAAACTATGGTGGACTGAAGAATATCGTCCCGGAAGATGTTTCAAGGCCTAGCACTTGGGACTGTTATATTACGTGGCAAAAGGTGTATGATACATACATAATTAGGTTACAGACCTTAAGATAAGGAGATTACCTCAAATTATCCAGGGGGATCCAGTCTAATCACATGACCCCTTAAAAGCAAGGAAATTTCTTAGGCTGGAGTCAGAAGGAGAAGTCCCAGAGATCTGAAAGTATGAGAAGCATTTGGTGTGCAGATGCTGGTGGAAACAGCATGATGGCAATGTGATGAGAAATGCAGATGATCTTAAAGAGCTCAAAGAGGTTCCTGGATGGTAGCCACCAAGGCTATGGGAACCTTACCAAGCACTGCATTTTGCAAACAATCTGAATGTGCTTGAGTCTCCTGGTAAGAGTCCAGGCCTGATGAGTCCTTCATTTCAATCGTACACAACTCAGAAGAGAGAAAACAGCAGGGCCCACCTGTACTTCTGAACTACTGAATTGTGAGATACTAGATCTGTGATCTTTTAAGCTGCTAAGTTTGTAGTAATTTATTACAGCAGCAACAGAAAATTAATACATTGTGTCTATATTGGGGATGTGTATTTAGAAGGGTTCTACTCTAGATATCTGAGATATAGGGTCTCTTTCTTTTGGCAGTATTTTCCTTGAATATTTTGCATGGTATTTCTCATCATCAGATAGATTGAAAAAACTCTAGGATTGAGAAGAAGAGCCCCAAGAAAATCCCTCAACAGGTTTTTTATTAAGGTTTTAATCTAGGCATTAGAAAATATGTCCAAAGTAACCTCTGATATTCCATCACAATCCAAGTTTTCACTGTGGTCTAGAGTCCTCATAGGAGTTTTGAGGTGATAATAAAATTTACAGTAAAAAGCAAAACAATAAAAACTTTTGTACATTTTTCTGGGCTTTTCTCTCTGTTCATTTCTCTTGAGAATCTACATGGGCAGTAGTTTGCTCTTTGAAGAATCAGGACTTGAAATCCCAGTCCTCACTCTACTTGTACTAACCCTATCAGGAAAAATGATCTCACTGAAAAATGTACAAGTCTCATGTTTTAAAGTCAACTCTCAATGTTCCCTTCCACTTTGTTATCTTTTATGGCTAAAAGATCCATTATCACAAAAGGAGACAAAAAATATGGCTCAGGAAATTACCTATCTGCCTTTGGTTTCTGTCTCTTTTTGAAGTAACTGAAAATACATATCTCAAACTACTTGGAATCCATTCCTAAAGTCCTAAATATAGAAGAATGAAATGAATGAGTGTGATGTATATCTGTAAGACAGTCTTTTCAATTAGAATTTAATTTACAATTAATTCATTTTTATGGATATTGTTTCTAATGAAGAAAGTATGTGGTGATGAATAACAACTGTGAAATTATAATGAGTATAATTTAAACTATAATCCAAAGGAAATTAAGCAAAATATTTCTTATTATTCATAATTACCATGAAGAGAAAATATTTTTAGCTATTTTTATATGCTATTCATTATTATAGGCATTTTGAGAGGAAAAATCTAAAGGACAAAGAAGAATAAAAGTCATTAAATACTTCTCTTAGATTATTTTTTTCAATTCTTAAAAAATTGACAATTTTGTGAGTTCCAGTTTACTGAATGGAGGACCTGACTTAGAGGAAATCAATACCTTACCGAAAGTCATATAACTCATAAGTATTAGAATCAAGATTCAATTCTATTACTGTCCTCTATGTCCATGCTTCGTCCAATATGTATCTCACTTTGTGACTTTTAGAAAATTAAAATTCAATAGTTAGAATAATATAACTAAAAGTGTAAGTAGAAAGAAAAGAATACAATGCTAAAAATAGTGTTTAGTTACCCAGCTGCTAAAACAAATACCATTTGATGGTTGGCTTAGATATTGGGAATTTATTGACTTTAAAAAATTTTATTAGAGAATGTAGTTTTACAGAAAAATCATGCATAAAGTGCAAAGTTCCCATATAACATCCTATTATTAACACTTTGCATTAGTGTGGTAGGGTGGTACATTTGTTACAATTCATATAAGAATATTTTTATAAGTGTGCTATTAACTACAGTGCATAATTTACAATATAGTTCACTGTTTCTGTTGTACAGTCCTATGTTTTTAAATTATTATTCTAGTAACATGTATACATCCTAAAATTTCCCCTTTCAACCACATTCACATGTATAACTCAGTGCTGTCAATTATATTCACAATGTTGTGCTACCATCATCACCATCCATTATCAAAAGTTTTCCATCACTCCAAATAGAAACACATTACAGATTAAGCATTAACTCTCCATTTCCTGCCCCCTTTCTTCCCCTGGTAATCTAGAATCTAGATTCTGGCTCTATAAATTTGCATATTCTATTTTTTTCATATCTTTGAGGTCATATAATGTTTGTCCTTTTGTGTTTGGCTTATTTCACTCAATATGATGACTTAAAGGTTCATCTCTGTTGTCTACCTCCCAACCTGGTGGCCTGGCTCCCACTCCCTGTTCCTCTATTCCCCAGCCCCTCTTAACACAGTTTTTGCTTCTGTGGATTTAATAAAACTTCACTGGTTTCTTGGTCCTTGTGTAGTGGTGTGTGTGAGGTGGGGTGACAGGGCCTGACCTTTCTGCCTGCATCTTCTGCTCACTTGAGTCCCAGTGGTCATTCGGGCCACTGAGATGTTCCTCTTATCTACCCACAAACCTCTTGCCTTGGCCCTACCTAGAAGTAGGATTGCCGGATTATATGGTAATTCTGTACTTAACTTTCGGAGGAACTATCAACCTCTCTTCTACCACAGCTGCACAATTTTATGTTTCTCCCAACAATAAATGAGTGTTCATATTTCTCCTCATCTTCTCCAATACTTGTAATTTTCCACTTTTTTAAATAGTAGGCATTACAGTGGATGTGAAATTGTATATCATTGTGGTTTTCTCTAGCATTTTACTATTAGCTTGTGATGTTGGCTTATGGTTTAGAGGCTAGGAGAATTATCAGATTGAGGTGGCAGCAAGGCGATGCTTTCTTGCCAATGTCTGTAGCATTCTGGTACTGACTGCTGATGAACCTTGGGACCTTGGCTTTTATGTCAATGGCAATGAACATGGCAACATCCTCTCCTTTTTCTTCTGGGTTCCATTGACTTCCAACTTCTTGTTTCCTTATGGCTTTTTTCCTGTGGCCTTTTCTGCAAGTCCTCCAGTAATAGGATTAAGACCCATCTTGATTTAGTTGGCCACACCTTAACTAAAACTAATATTTTCAAAGGATCCTATTTAGAAAGGGTTCACACTCATGGTAATGGATTAACATTAAAAACAGGTATTTATGAGGTACATAATTCAGCCCATCATAGATAATAAAAAACAGAATGGAATCCAGTACTACATATCTACTTATTCTTTCATCTATTCATTCATGCATCCAACAAATATGAGTTGATCACCTGCTGTTGTAACTTCTCTTCTATCACTGGATGTATTAGTCAGGGTTCTCCAGAGAATCAAATCCTATGAAATGTTATGAGATTTATTATAGGAATTGGTTCACATGACTGTGGGGATGAGTGAATCCAAATTATGTAGGAAAGGATGCAAGTTGAGAACTCTGTTGAAGGTTTCAATGAATGCTCTAGGAGAAGGTGACTGGCTGAAGTAGAGATAGACATTTTTCTTTCTGACTGCTGATATCATCATTTCTCCTTTTAAGGTCTTCAACTGTTTGGATGAGGCTTCTGTTATGGTTGAAAGCAATCTCCTTTGTTGATTGTAGATGTAATCAGTCAGAGACACAATCAACTGATTGATCATTTAAATCCATAAAAGATGATCACAGTAAAAATCAGGACAGTGCTTCCTTGACCAAACAACTGGGCACCATGACCTAGCCAAGTTGACATATGAACTTAACTATCATACTGGGATAAAATAGAGAATAAGATGGACAAAGTCTTTGCCGCATTAAGATTGCATTCTGTTGGAGGACTCAGACAATAAAGATAATTTTAAAGGCTTATGATATGAACTTCTATATAAAAGTTAAGTAAAAAAATTAAGCAGTTGTATCAATCAGAAATACAGAATAACAATAGTAATGAACAACCTCTAAAATCATAGAGGTCTTTTAAAAACAGAGTCACTGACTCTGGGAAAAGCAGATGAAAGAAAGATTAAGGCAGAAAGGACATAATTTATTAGTATAAAATATTATGTTTTCCTATAATATTTTCCCAGTTCTGGGAGGAAAAGTCCCTGAATTTATATAAGTCTCAAAATGAGGTAAAGTATTCCACTTGCTGGTGAGCTGTAGGGCATATAAAATAGGCAGGTGAGATAGTTTCCTGGGGGTCAACTTTCTCAAACACTTTGGAGAATTTGAAAATTAGTTTTTCTGATTTGAGAAAAATTATGATGACCTAGGCTAATGTCATGAAGAATGATGAACTCCTCAAATGTAGGAAAAATAACTCAGGTGCGGTGAATAATTCAAAAATTTGCTCATTTTATTATCAGATAACTTGTTATTATTATTTTAGTTTTGTCAATGTAAATGTGGTGTGGTACTTTAGCAAGAATATGCTAATGTTACTAACTAGCTCAGTTTGGGCTTGTCAGCCAAGACAGGAGATTTGCAACTTATAATTGTTCCTAGTCCCTGGTAGCAGTCAGCACAGTTGACTTTTAGGAAAATTGTTTATTTGCCTTTAATTCCACTTACATGCAAATGATATTGGTTCTCTGCAATCTGCTGCAACTACTTAAAATAAATAATTTTTAAAATGCAAGAGCATGCACTTTTTATGGGTTTGTGTGATTTTAATGCCAATTCTTATTTTCACTTTTTAATGCTTATTATCAGTATGGTTATATGTTCCCTTGGGATTTTCATTGGTAGGAATTCCCTACAAAAAAGAGAATTATTTTGGAGACCTGGTCTACATCTAATTATTCAATAACTATCATTAACTCTCACTACATTTTAATGAAGCTTTAGCTTTGAGTTTATACCTAATGGAATTTTACTTCTATGGAAGTCTGTTAAATGGCATGCCAGGAATCATATTTCTGGTATTCATTCATCCCCTTGAGTCATCACCAGACCCTGAATGTGGGCTGGATGTGTGCCCTGCTTTAATCAAAAGAATATCATAGTGTGATGCTGTGTCAGTTCCAGCCCTAACCTTAAAGAAGTTTGGTGGCTGCTGTGTTTGCACTTTTGGAGTCACACTTGGACTTTTAGGGTTTTTGCTTCCACTTACGAAGTCCTTCTACTTGCTAGAAAGACCAAGAGATGCAAGAAAGGCCCGGTGATTACATAAAGAGGGAAGAGCTCAGCTGTCCCAGCATCTCAGCTGAGCTCCGCCACCAGCTGACCAACTAGCTGCATGTAGACATTTGAGTGACTGCTAGCTAGTGCATCGGAAGGACTCTCCAGCAGAACCAGCCTAGGCTGTGAAATCAGGAGCAAAGAAAATAGTTATTTGAAGATGCTAACATTTGGGGTGGTTTGTTATACAGCAATAGACAACCAAACTAGTTACAGTGTGGCATTTTAATTTAATCACAAATGCTTTGTATGTATTATATAAAATCACACGTGATGTCTTCAGTGATATGGTGTGAAAGAGCTGGAGAGTTGTGGATTTTCAGTCTAGCTAATAAAGACTTTCCCACTCTCAGCCATGTCCTCGCTCATGTAGGCCTTTCAAAGAGAAGAACTTTCTAATTGCTTTCCTAGGGCAACCTGATGAAAATAGGACATTCCCCTTGGGAACCAGTTTCTACTATTTCAGCCACTAGAAAGTACTGAAGGAACTGCTATTCTTTGCCTAGCAGGTACAGCAGATTCAGAATTCCTTAGGGACACCTATGCTGTTTACTTTTCACATACCATGCCTGGCGTAACAAAAACCACATTTCCAAGCAAAGAACCCTGCTTCTTACTCCCCGTTGAGTCTTGATCAACAACAGTTGTCATTAAAGCGTCATACTTCAAATATCCTTGGAGAATCAATGTTTTCTCTTTGCAGATACCCCCTCAGAAGGGGAATATTAAATAAAATCAACTTTGTTCATTTTAAAAGTAAGACAATTTTAATTAATTAGAACATAATAGAAGTTACATAACAGAATTTTGGAATGAGTTTTCTTTCACATTGAAACCACAACATAATGAAGAAAAACAGAACAATGTGAAATCATCTAGACTTGAAGTAGGCAGGACATTCTTTTTCTTGGGATTCTCCACAATTGCCTATGTAGTGGTGAAGATGAAAGCACTTAATCCGCAATAACTGGTAAATGGGAAATTAACAGAAGTAGACAATGTGCTAACCATAGGAGATAATAGCTGCTTACTTAAAATGTGTGTGCATATCTATGTCTTTTTCTAGAAAGCCCTGAATATTAATGCAGGAAACATGACTCTTATAGTAATATCTAACAATAGTCATATTAAATTCAATGAAAATCCATGAAGTTTTTATGACTTTCCAAAAAGATATCTAGTTGAGAAGTAGCATAAGAAAAGTGCAAACAAATAAATGATCAAATTTTTAATGCTTCCTTCAAAGTTATTTTCAGATTTGCTTTGTGGAGCGAAATGTGAATAGGAGGTGGGCATTTGGTAAACCCCTGGATGGTGCAGATTAAAATAAGTCTTCATGCAGAAGATAGGTAGAGAGAGAGGCAAAAAAAAGGGGGGAGCATTAAATATTATTAAGAACTCAAGTTCTAAAGGAAAAATTGAACAACTCGTTGAGTGACTCATGACAAGGTGATCCTTTATCATATACTTTATAAAAGCAAATATTTAACATTCAGATCATTTATTTGCCCATGTCCTTGTATTTTTAATGGTGACATTTTAATTTCCAAAGCATGTGATGACAAATAAATATATAGCTGACATGAGGTTTTGTATTTTTAATGTACACCAATTTATTTTAGGAAAACTAAAATATGAAATGTATGCATATAATGTCCCTACCCAGGACAGGCTGTGGCTCTAATCCAATCCACAGCACACTTGCAGGAATTTGATCTTTCTTTTAAAGTGTGTTTAATGGGATGGTTAAATAGTCACAGTCATCTATTTAGGGCATGGTATAATGACATGGGAAATGGTTTTGAAAGCTTATTCCATATCCATGTAAATTGTTTTGGCTAGGGATAGGTTCAAGTCAAAATCTTGAGTGCAGGATTGATGATGTATTCTGTCAAGGATAAAGAAAATGTACAGTGCTGAGGGTAAATGACAAGGTCGGGTAAATACAACATTATCCCCAAGGTCAGTTTACATTTAGCACACATTGTTTGATGCTAAATGATTTAAGGAGTAAACTGTTCATATTTTTATTATGTATGTCCAGATTTCTATTAGTTATACATTTAAAGCATTTATTGATATACTGATTATTTGCCAGACATTGTTCTACAAAGTGAAAATGCAATTTTAGATTTGGAAGAATAAGGTATTTGTTAATGATTAATCATCTTTTGAAATTCTATCTATTAAGTAGGATTAAAATTTATAGCAGTAGTGGAAACATAAAAGGCATGATTATCATCACCTCTATTCTTGGTTCAGATATTTTATTCCCTCAAAACAGTAGACATTTTCCATTTACTTTTTTTGGCTAATGATACAATACAGAAAATAGAAGTAAACCTGGTTTGTGTTCTTTTGTTGGTAACCAATATTTTGTAGTATGATGCCATATATATATTTTCCATGTGGGTCAAATATTGTTACAAAAAAAAGAGACAACCCTGAATCAGAGATCCCTTCTTTCTTTTTTTTTCCCTTTCAGCTCATCATTTGACACTAGCAAACGGACTTCTAAAGACGTTAAGGCCAGCACCATATTTTCACCAACACTAACTTAAAGGCATTTTCACATATAGCATCTCATTGGCAGCATTTTTAGAATCTTTCTTTTAGTGTTGCTCTGTTATGGCTTGTACAAAGCATGTGTTTATAATACTGCTATTTATGTTCCCAAATTTGTGTGTGTCTGAATTCTCCGAATATGTGATGATGCTAAAACAGAACAGATAAATTATCTGAATGTTAAATCTGATGTACCGTGTCAGCACCCTTCAATTCAACACAAATTCCTAAAATTGGTAAGACTTGGTAGTATTCTGGGTACATTAACTAAGACAGGTAGAAATTTTCCCCTGTTGACAAATAATCTACAACATTAGTTTGATAATAAAAGAGCATATATATATATATATATATATATAATATATATATATATATATAATGATGTAGAGGGAAAGTTTGCATGATTAAAAAAAAATGCAACATGAGATATGGCCAGCTGTTTGGGAACATATCTTCAGAGTCCGTTGGGGGCATACTTCCATTATCTTCTGCCCCTGGGATCTTTCATTGCAAAACTTTGAGCACTAATTTAATTATGATCACAGGGAAGTTAGCATAATGAATTCAGTAGTCAGATGTACTTAACTTGCCTCAGTTTACCAATACTTTTGCTTTAGTCAGGTTGAAACTGGCCCCTTTGCCTTTTAGGGTTTTTGTTTCTTGCAAGTACAGAATTAAACTCACAGATGAAAATGACTTGCACTTGGGTCTGTGAATTGAGTTTAGCCTTACTTCCTTTTCCAAATCATCTGGCTTTTTCACAAGCTTTGTGCAAGTGCGCCAGAGGGCCTCACTGCAGAGGTGGATGGGTAAGTGTTTATTTGACTCAGTCATTCAACTTTTGCTACTGTGATTGATTTTTTCCCAAATTGCCAGATGGTATTTGATTATATAGATCATAAAGAATAATTGATATGTAATCATGAACCTAATGTCTTTTTTACCCTTTTTGTGCATGGGACAAAAAGATTATTTTCATCATTATGTAGAAATTAGAAGTACTAAAGCAGAGAAATGTCCTTTTCTTGCTGTGAATTAGAATGAGGGATTGAAGAGAAACATTTACACATCTCTAAAGATTATTTTCCTGCTGTAGAGTTGTTTCAAAGTCTGTAGATACTCTCTGGATTGAGACAAAAGTAGCAAAGGGCTTGCTAATTTCCTCCTTTTATTTTACTCTCAAAAGGATATTTGATACTCTATTCTTCCTGCAAACATTTCTCCCAAGAGACATCTCCTGGTACTGATTTACAGTGATGAATCAGATATGCTCCTTACCCTCAAAGCTTGGAATCTAGTGGGGGAAGACAAACATATAAACACTAGTATGGTGCAGCCTTTTATTAGGGTGGTTATTTCTACCTGGACCTGAAACCTGAACATGTTCTCTAGAGCAGTGCTCTCCAAGAGAACTTCTGCAGTGATGGAAATGTTTTCTATCTGTGTTGTCCAATAACAATATGTGACTATTAAGTATTTGAAAAGTGCCCAGCATGCAGGGGGAACAAATATTTAATTTAATTGAAGTAAACTTAAATTGAACAGCCAAAATGGAGTATAGCAATACAGGGTTGTGCTTGGAGTGTTTTTCATCTTTCTTCTCATTTCTTATATTTTTATACTGTTGCCTGGATAAAGTCCTAAAATAGGAGGAAAAGAACTGGCTTCTCTTTAAGGACCCACCCTCTCTTATATTTGGGGAAAAGGAGATTTGACTCACTTCTACTCTGAAGTTCACTCCTCTAATTCACTGCAAGTTGTGGCGGTTTAAATCCAATCGCAGGGAAAGCTGACTTCTGTTGGCTCTGCCAGGCCAGTATCTGAATGGTTTCAGGATTCCTTATTTCTCTACAGCACCATGGTTGTAAGACTCTTTGGGGGCATAGCTTTTATGAAAGTGTTAGAAAATTTGGAGGAGGCTATAATCTAGAAAGAGAAAATATCCCTGAAACCTGGAAATTGGATATTAAATTTGATATTTCTTAGAATTCAAGTTCAAAAGTTTGTATCTTTAATTAATGATAGTGAATATGAGCGTCTGTTGCCCTATACCATATCAACACTTGAGATTACACTTAATTTTACTTTGAACAATTAGGCGAAGAAAAAACATTTATTTGTCCTCTTTTTTTTCATTATTATTACTTTTGAGAGTAAAAATTTATCCTTAGGCTTATTGCACTTTTGGATTTCTCATTTTGTGCAATTTTCTCAAGTTTTTGTCTACTTTTCAATTTGTGTACATTTATTAAATTGAAAAACTTTTGAATTTTGAGACTTAAATCCTTTGTCATATATGTTACAAATAACTTTACAATTTATGCTTACATTTTGTTAATGGTGCATTTTTTTTTTTGATAAAATATTTTAAAATTTATGTAATGTGACTTATCTTTTTATTCCCCCCTGGTTTTGGTATAATCCTTAAATATGCTATACTATACCAAGATGAGATTCTTTTTCAATAACATTTTCTTCCAGAAATAGTTTCATTTTTTAGGTTTAAAGCTTTAATTTACCTGGCATTTAGTATTATGTATGATGTGCAGTACAGATCTAATGTTACTTTTCTCTCCAAATGGCTAGCCATTTGTTCCCAAAGCATTCATTAAAATCCTCATCATTTTCTCCTATCTGATATAAAATGTCACCTTTATCATAAGCTCAGTTTATTATATTCTTGGTTAGTTTTAGTATTTTTTATCTTGCTTCATTGATCTGCATTTTCAATCCTGCACCAGATACCACCATGCATTCTTTAGTTTATGTCAAAGTCAAGAGTGAGGTTTTATTCTATCACACCTCTTTAAGATAAGTAGTTCAAAATGGCATTTGTTTTTCACACAACCCATTTTAAGCCCTCCCCTCACAGATATTTTGATGTCCTTTTTGATGTAGTCTGAAGGTCATCTTCAGAGTTTTGTTATATTGCTTTATATTTTATGTATTCCATTTGAAATTAGTTTGGCATTACATTAACAAGTAGATTGAAAATAATTGTATTTATGTATATATGCATATAAATGAATATATTTACAATTTATTTCACTTCACTGCTTGTCACAAGTCCTTTAACAGACTTCCCATATTCAGTTCATTTTTAAACTTATTTTATTGTTTATATCTTCATTTGCTTTTTTCAAGAATGTTACATCAGGTGAATACATTTTTAGTATTTCCTTGTCAAAAAACAAAACTCTTCTAAACTAGTGAAATGTAGCTTAGCGTCACAATATTCTTAATTCAAGGTTAATTTTTCTTCAGAACTGAATCATTTTACTATATATGTCTCTTAGATATGCAGTAGAAAATAAAGGTAAACTGGATATATATTCTTTTATAGATGACCCATGCTTATTCTCTTCCTGCTTTTCCCTTGCAATTCAAATATTGTTCTAGGATTCATTTTTATATAATTCATTTTTTAATTGACTTATCTTGGGATATGATGAAACCTTACATTTTTATTGCTCGGTCTTTGACTCAAGAAATTCTCATTTATATCTTTGATTATTCCTTCTGTTTTCATTCTCTAAATAATATCAAATCACTTGAATTTTGGCTCTCTTTTTGTTTTCCTTATTTAAACATGTTATTTAGATTTCATGTTATTCTTCATTTGCATGGTTATTTTATCTGCATTATTAGATTCTCAACATTTAGACTGCATGACAAATTCATCACCCTCTGGAATCAGTTATTTGTTGACTGTCTAACGTGTACTTTAATTCTGTTTCTCATTAATGTGTGCTTCAATTTCACTTCTAAACTGCTTATAAAAATGTTGTCTATTACATAATGCCAATGTTTACTATATTTCCACATTTGAACTTTTGTATCAGATAAGATTCTTTCTCTCATAAACAATGCAGAGAAAATTTTTTGCCCCCTAAAGTAATAACAATTGTGTGTTTCTATACAAGTTGACTTTCAGAGTGCTAGATGCAGGTTTGTTGTTTTCTTTGTGTGATTTTTGCTTATTTTAGAAACTGAATTTGGTCCTAGATACAACACAGTTGCTTTTTTCCTGTTTATTAAAATGTTGCCCCTTTAAGAATATTTCCATTTTTATCTGCCTATTCATAATAGCAATTAAATTTTAAAATGAATTTTTACATACATATTAATTTTTTTTTACATTTTTTACATTTCTTGCATGTTTGCATGTCTTGCTTTCTTTAGGACTTGCTATTATTCTAGATTAGTTGGTAAGAATGCAGGCTTAGCAACTATCTGAGCTGGGGTGATGTCCTGACTGTGAAACCAACTAGGATTATGATCTTGTTCAAGCTATCGAGCCACTCTGTGAGTTAGTTTTCTCATCTGCAAAGTGGAGTGTAGCAGTTTGATATGGTTATGAATTCCAAAAATAGATATTAGATTATGTTTGCAATCTGATCTGTACCTTGGCATGATTAAGTTATGATTAGGGCATTGAGTTCCCACCCCCAACCCCCCCCCCCCCCCCCCCCAGATAAAAGGCATGGGAAAGAACAGAATTGAGCGTTTCTGATGTTGTAGTTTTGATGTTGGAGTTTGATGCTAAAGACTTAAGCTGGAGCCCTGGGAAGTCAGCATGCAGAGGAAAGAGAAGTAAGCCCCAGGAAGAAAGGAACCTTGAACCCAGAGAAAAGCAAGCCCCAGGAATGTAGGAACCCAGGAAGCCTGAACCCTCACAGACGTTGGTAGCCATCTTGCTCCAAATAGACTTTGGTGAGGGAAGTAACTTATGCTTTATGACCTGGTGTCTGTAAGATCCTACCCTAAATAAATACCTTTTGTAAAAACCAACCAATTTTTGGCATTATGCATGAGCACCCCTTTGGCTGACTAATACATGGGGGTATTTGCCATGCCTACCTTTTAGTGTTGTTTTGGGGAATTAAAAGAGCTTATATATGCAAAGCATGGAGAATAGGGCTTCATATAATCAAAGTACTTACTAGATGTTGGTCATGGTAAATTTCTGCATATACTTTATGAGATAGCATCATTCTTTTTCACTCAGAAGATATTGTTGAGCACTTGCTATGCTCCAGGCTTTATCCTAGGCACTAGATATAGAACATGAACAAAACTGACAGTGTTTCTGTCCCCATGGAGCTTATTTATATTTTAGAGGCAAAAAGAACAATAAGAAATATGGATAAAATAGTTTGAATTCCTTCAAGCCCTGAGGTTGGTCACATATAGGAGAGAGAAATGGATTCTCTATCACAGTTCTTAGAGAGAACATTTTTTTGTGTGATGTACATATCTTCAAAAAAATACAATTTACAAAGATGATGGGGGTGTAGGGTGGAGTGTGCTTTATATGAGAACCTCTTATGTTTTTTTTTAATATAACATTCTATGTGATCTATTAACTTTAATAAATTTTTTTTAAAAAAAGAGAGAACATTTATTGAGGGTAGAAATTCAACCAAAGTCACTGTTATCACAGATTGCTTTGTCTCTAGTTTTCTGCACAACTGTTCAAAATCTAGATCCCCGAATGCAGGATACTCTTTACAACATTATATCACAGTGGGATGTTTTCTTTGGTGAGTTCAGAGGAGTCTGTGGTAGAACCTATGAGAATAATTACCTCCAAAAGAGGTTTGTGCTTCAGAGAGGCCCATGGAGGACTCTGTTGGACATTACTCACCACGGTATAATTGTCTTAACAAAGAGATGGAACGTATCGTCAGGCAGATGCCTTGGAAGACAGCCAGGAAAAGACTATGTGCTCAGGAATTAGGGAAATGGCCAACTCTCTATAACCAGAAATCCAAGGGATACCATCCCTATGCAGACTCTCAAAGGAGATGTCAAAGACCCCAGGCATCTAAAAGCAACATAAGTGGGGACATTTCTTGCCATGAGTGATTGTGAATGAATGTGTTTTTTAAAAAACATGTCCATTGTTTTTTGGAATGAAATTATTAACAAGGCTTAATCACACCCAGGTACAGACCAGATTACAAACGTAGTCCGATATCTATTTTTGGAATTCATAGCCATATCAAACTGCTACGAGTTCCTAGAAAGTATGGCCCATTCCATTGTACACGGGTGATCAGAAAGACATTTGGTGATATGAGAGGATACTGCTGGTAATCAATACAGGCAACGGATGTATTCTAATTAACTGAGGGGTGTGTTATTTTTGCCTTATTATCTATCTAGTAATTGCTATTCACAGTCCCTGCGATCATACCTCTCTGTCAATTGCTCAGGCAAAGCTTTGAATCATAAGGGAAACCAACTGCTGATATTGAATTTAACTTAATGGTGAAGATTTAACCTACCCTAATATTCTCATTATTTTTAGACACTGTGGCAAAGTTCCTGATGCTTCCACTGTGCTTTAGAAATAGCAGATGGGAACTTTGCACGGTTTATGATTGGTTAAAAACTAAGATGATTTCAAGACAGGCTTTATTTGTGTCCTATAAGATACTAACTTCTTTGGTTAGTAAAATATGAACAACAGTTCTGTATTAGTCAGCCAAAGGGGTGCTCATGCAAAATACCAGAAATTGGTTGGTTTTTATAAAGGGTATTTATTTGAGATAGGAGCTTACAGATATCAGGTCATAAAGCATAAGTTATTTCACTTACCAAAGTCTATTTTCATGTGTTGGAGCAAGATGGCTGCCAACGTCTGATAGGGTTCAGGCTTCATGGGTTCCTCTGGGCTCAGTTCCTCTGTGTTCCCCACAAGGTCAGCTGTAGACTATCAGATGAATGGCTCTGTCTTTTTCCTCAGGGTCCAGCTTAAGACCAGCATCACACTCCAACATCAAAACTCCAACATTAAGAAACTTCAACTCTGTCCTTTGCCATGTCTTTTATCTGAGTCCCCACCCACCAAGGGGCAGGGACTCAATGCCCTAATGATGTGGCCTAATCAAAGCCCTAATCATAACTTAATCACACTCAGGTACAGACCAGATTACAAATATAATCCAATATCTATTTTTGGAATTCATATTTAATTCATAACCATATCAAACTGCTACAAGTTTCTAGAAAGTATGGCCCATTCCATCGAACAGAGGCGCTCAGAAAGAATCCTTACATAATCCAGTGAAGGATAGAAATGGAAGATAGCAGCAGGGTTTAAAAGAGAATATAAGTATTTTTACATATTTATAACACTCTTCATTCACTCCAAAACACCCACAATGCTCAAAATCTCCATAATATGATACAAGTAAAGCAGATAGGTAAATAATTGAAATACATGCAATGATACATTAAACAGAGATGAGTTCAAGATTGTTGTAGTTGAGAGGAAAAGATAAAGCAAACTTGCCTAAATTTAATAACTGGCTAACAAATTTTTAAAATATTTAACAATTGGCTCTCTTGAACTGTTTTGAGCTGGTACCAATACACCTTTGTATGTAGGCACATCTTAGGGGAAGTGTTATTCATAGTAAGTAAAATTGGAGTACTCATTGTGTGCCATACACTGTGCTGAGAACTTAAAAGTCTCTTTTTTTGGTTTGTTTTGTTTTGTTTCCTTGTTGCTTGTTTTTTGTTGTTGTTGTTTTTAGGAGGCACAAGGCTCTGAACCCAGGACCTCCCATGTGGGAAGCAGGCACTCAACTTCTTGAGCTATATCCACTCCCCTTGATAGGCTTTTCTAATTCTAATTATCACAAAGCCCTATGAAGAAGGGATTCTTAATGTCTCCATTTTTAGGTGAGTACCTGCGGTTAAGTAACTGACCATAAATTATACAATACAGGAAGCAGCAAACGTAGTACCCTTCAAAGAATCCAGACTCCTGGGTCAAGTTGGTGGTGGCGAGGTTTTGATGGTAGAGGTGTGGGCATGTGAGTGGGGTTCATTTCTAGGTTTCTGGGAATAACAGATTTTACACATTGAATTAGTGATCTCTGGCTTTGCTCTTTGTTTTCTTCCCTGGATGAAGAGTTAAGGGCTTTCTTGTAGGAGAAAACAAAGTTTTCCCCATCTTATCTAATGTATTATATTTTCTTCTGCATTAAAGAGAATCTCATGCATGTGGGGCCTCCTTTGTGATAATCCCCATACCCAAAGCAGGGGGATGATGCTAACAGTAGCATAAACCTGGTTTCTTATGTTGATATCTGCGCCCCAATTCCCACTACCCAATTTCTGCTTTGAGAACCTGAATATCAAGCATGTTTAATGTGATCAGCTCACACAGGTTAAGAAGAAAATTAGAGATTTTAGGAAAGGGCTAAGAGTATAACTCTTCATTCATGACTCGTATCTACCCTGGGTTACAACAATCTGTTAAAAATTCTGCTGAGTTAGAGAGCCTGCTATATCATCCTTCTTTTCTCTGAGGAGGTGACTGAGGCCTAGAGAAGTTAAAAAACTTTTATAATTTCGCATATTTTAAAAAGGTCAAAGTAGTACTGAAACTAGAGTCTTTAATTCCAAATCACAGTCTTCATCCATAAAACTATCCTGGCTCATGTGAAACTACTGAAATTTGAATAGAGGATACCCTACTGCAAAATGGTTATTGATCCCCAGTATAATTTTATCAAAAACAAAAAACAAAAAACAGGGGACCAGCAGTGAAGCCATTTCAAATCAGCTCAAATCTAAGAGTTGTTGTTGGATTTCATGACATTCTCTGTAGCTGATATGCTTTTCTCCACCACATTGTTATTTATTTATTCAACAAACAGGACTGTGTACCAGCTTCTGTTTCAGGCTTCTGTTTCTGATCAGAACTAGAAGAACTCCATACGTTAGAGGGAGTTACTGCCAATGATCACAGAATAACATACATTTAAAAATAGATACATGTGAAAGTGAGTGCATAAAGGTTATAAACTAGCTTTGCCTTGAGGATTTGTGAAAGGGTTCCACACAAGTGATGAGATTAGGGTTGGAACTTAGAAGATGAGTGGGTATTTTTAGGTAGGAAGAGAGGGAATTTGAGAAATAGTTTAAAGAAGGCACAAATGGCTACCTGGATGGAGGATAGAATTCCCCTCCAGAAGAACAGGAAGTAAGGCTGGAGAGTTGGTCTGGTTTGGAAGAGTCTTTTGTGCCATATCGAGGAGTCTAACCTTAATTCGTAAGCAATGAAGAGGAGAATGAAATCATCACTTTTAATTTTGATCAAAATTAAGTAATGAATGGGTGGGCTGGGGTAGAGAAACATTTGAAGGATAGAAGCTAATGTATTATCTGCTTCTGCAATTTTTTCCAGAGGGAAAAGATGATGACTCACATATAATATGAGGAATGGGGATGGAATAGAAGGTAAGCATTACCAAGAGTTTTCTGAGGTAGAATTGAAAGGTTTATTGGCCAAATGTTTGTGGATTTTGAGAATAGAGAGTGTTAGGGAATGGGAAAAATAAGTTCTAACAGTAAAAAAAAATGGTAGAAATGAAAATTTGTCTTCTCACCTGAAGATGTGAAGCCAAGATAGTGTAAAGAAATGTAATTTTTATTGTTTAGCCTCTTAGAAATCACATTTTATTGCATAAATGTCTTGATTAATAGGATACTTCAAATTAATCTATTTATAAATTAAGTCAAATATTTTACTTTATTAATATTTATAATATAAAATTAATCTATCAAATTCATGTTTATATGTGCTGTAATTGAGCAGCAAGTGGACCAATATGTAATTAACTTAATGGTTTCGCCTATTAAATGAACCCACCATTAGTCAAAGAACAAAGAAAAATCAATTACTTAATGTTGTGAGATTTTTTTCCCTCTTACTTTGAAATTACTCTAACTATGAGAGAGCAACTGAAAATCTAGGTTGGGTTTCCTCATAAATGAATAACTATAGAACTGGAAAGTGAGTAACTAGTCTGTATATATCAAAATAATTCAGGAGGCATCCCTTCTCCCTCACCCAGCCTTATCCTTTGGACTAGATTACCCAGAAAATGAAATGCCTTTGCTTTAATCTTTGGCCCACATTATCCACCTCCAGAGTCAATACTCATAAACACTTGCAATTATATATCTTGAATAGATTGGTGAGGAAGAATGATGAAAATTGTGTGGTGACTTTGTTCATCAGCAAAGCTTGTGGATGCATTTTATTCTACAATTAAGTCAGATCCAGGATGCTCTGTGTTCAATGGAAAGAAGACTGGTTTAGGAAGCAGAACATCTAGGTTGTAATAACAGCTCCATTGCTAATTAGCCCAAGAAATTCGTCAAGGTAAAAGCTGTCTGAATCTTAATTACTTCATGTATAAATTATAAACAATGATGCCTGCCTTACCAACTATATGGAGATTTTACATGACAAAGCCATCATATATCAAAGGATGTAGAATTCTAAAACACTGCAAGTGTGAAGCTATTTCAATCAGGGAAGTGAACCAGCAGCTGGGGATGTCCCAGCTATTGAGAGGAGTAATTGCAGCTAGGCTCTTGTTTCCATACCTTACATTTTTCTTTTTTCTTGTTTAGTCTCTGTCATTGACTCTGCATAGTTTCAAGCTTAATTTAGGCTGGAGAAGAAATAGACTAAAAGTCTGTTTTCTTCTGACTCTTCCAGATCATAGTTTAATCTTTTGTCTCTATGGTCTTTTAGAAACCTTATACTTTCTGAGGAAAATAACAATTTGGGCTAGTTTGTTTATGATTTCATTATAGTAATTAAGTCCAGCATGAACAGAAAATAAATAATCTAAGTAAGAATAATAATGTTAGCTTGAGTATTTTCTCTGTCAGGAACCAAGTATTTTAATATACCATGTATAAATATTTGATATATTATGTACATTAGGTTAGGTTATTGCTGAGGAATATTAACTCCACATACCCTGGATCTGTGGGTTGACTTTACTTCTTTGTTTTTTTTGGTTTTATTTTGTCTTTGTTTTTAAAATTTGGATCACAGATTTAAAACCATATTTATTACTTATCCCTTGTTTCTCAGAGGGGTCTGGGTCCCAGTGCTCAGCAAGGCTCTTTATTCCCAAAGCAATCAACATGGTGCCCAAACCACTGCTTGAATTCCATGGAACATTGTGATAGTCACAGTAGGGCATTACAGAACGTTTGCTGCTCTAACACCAGGGAAATGGTAGACACCAACGTGTCATGAGCTGTGGTGGGGAGCCATCATAGTAGATAATTGTCTCCCAGCAGGATCCCTACTAAAACCCCATGTGTTCAGAGTAATTCTCTGCTGTTTGACTTGGGCCAGTAGAATACTGGAAGGAGTGATTTGACTGAATGCTTACAAAGTACTTGCATGATTGGGCTTGCTATCTTGCCCTTCTGTTAAGCAAGAAAATACATGTTCAGGAAAGCCCATAGGTCACAAGAGGTAGCACCCTGAATGAACTGCCACTAGCTGGGTCTAGCATGGTCAGCCAATATCCAGCTGACCACAGAAGTGTGAGCTAAATAAATGTTTACTCTATTGTACATCATTGAGATTTTGTGGCTGTTTGTTACAAATTATTATTTTATCCACTTTGGCTGATACAGTAAGGTACTATTATTATCTATATTTAACTGTTGAGGAAATTGGGACAAAGAGAGATTAAGTAACTTGCACAAAATGACATTGCTAGTAATGAGCAAAGCTGGAATTTCAACTCAAGTAACCAGCTACAGTACCCATCTTTATGGGAGTACACAATTAGTGCATAATATTTGGATTGCATCCCTCTTATTGTGTGTAGAAGAACTCAGGAAATACACGGATATGTTTGCTGATTTTACTTATTTCTCTATTTTTTAAACTCTTGAAGTGATAAAAAATTCCCAGAAGAATATTGATAACTGAGACTGACATTATAGGATTAGAAGAATAGTGACAATATAATATGTTAAACCATTTGTTAATTTAATATCATTGTAATTAAATATTATATATATTTTTAATAATGGATGTTCTTGTCCCTTATAAATTCCTATTGTTAACCTCTAGCATTGATTTAGTACCTTCATGGCCATTGATGCAAAAATATTAACAATATTACTTTTAACTAAAGTTTATAAGTTACATTAATTGTGGTGTTCCCATATATCACCATATTTTTAACCCCTTGTAATAGTGACATACATTTGTTCAAGTTCTTAGAAGAACATTCTTGCATTTGTACTATTAAGCACAATCCTCATCCACCACTGAGTTCACTATGTTATACAGTCCCAAGATTATTCTCTAGCTATCTTTCCATTGACATTTATGACCCTAGTCTACCCCCTTCAGCCACAATCATATTTATAAATCAGCAGTGTTAGTTATACTCACTATAATGTGTTATACTCACTCCATTTCCAAACCTTTACAAGCAACCTTATTAAAAATTTTACAGCTATTAAACATCTGTTCCCCCTTCTCATTCTATTTCCTGGTAACTCATACTCTAGATTTTAGCTCCATGCGTTTACTTGTATTTAGTTCATATTAGTGAGACTATACAATATTTGTCCTTTTGTGTCTGGCTTATTTCAGTAAACAATATCCTCCAGGTTCATCAGTATTTTCATTTGCATCCCAAATCCATTTCTTCTTACAGCTGAATTATATATATATATATATATATATATATATATATATATATATCACATTTTGTTTATCTCTTCTTTTGTTGATTGACACTTGGGTTATTTCCATCATTTGGCAATTGTGAATATTGCCACTATAAGCATCAATGTGCAAATGTCAGATTGTGTCTCTGCTTTCAATTCTTCTGAATATATTGCTAGTAGTGGGATTGCTGGTCATATGGCAACCTGAGGAACTGCCAAACTGTCTTCCACAACGGCTGCACCATTCTTCATTCCCACCACCACTGAAGAGGTGTTCTTATTACTCCACATCCTTTTAAACACTTGTAGTTTTCTGTTTTTTTAATAGTGGCCACTCTATAAGGTGTGAAATGATATCTCACTGTCGTTTTGATTTGCATTTCCCTAATACCAAATGATGTTGAACATCATTTCATGTGCTTTTTAGTAATTTTATTTCCTCTTTGGAAAAATGTCCAATAGTTAGAGCTGTAATATAAAAATTAGAATTATGTTATAATTAATTTCTATTATATTAGAATTATTATTTACATTTAAAAATGTTTGTTGCTATACTATATATTTCTTATAATTGATTACATTAAGTCTAACCTGGCCTTACAATCTCCTGTAAAATTTGTAATTTCTTTCAATCAATTTTTCTATTTTATTTTACAATTTTATAATAAAAATCTTTTTAACACCAAAAAAAAGAAAGGCATTGATTATGCACTTTGGATAGATCATATGGCATGTGACTATATCTCAATAAAACTGCTAATAAACAAATAAATAATTGTGCAAGAATAGTCAGAATAGCAGCTATGTATGGCAGGAAAAACAGAAATTGAGAAGGGAGGAATTTCCTTGTTTGTTTGTTTTTTGTTTATTATTATTATTGAAATAATGAAAATGCTTTAATAATGATTGAAGTGATGAACATATAACTATGTGATTATACCAAATACCATTGATTGCACATTTTGGATAAATTGTACGCTTTATAAATACGTATCAATAAAATTGATTTGTTTTAAAAAAAATAGCATGGGTTGGGGGAAAATACACCAAATATAAGATGTGGATGTGGACTATAGTTGGTAGAAATATTTTGAAGAAGCTATTGCATACTTTGCAACAAATGTATCATAACAATGCAAAGTATTGGTGGAGAAGTGTGTGATGTTATGCATGTTTATTTTGTAAGTTCACAACTTTCACTATGCACTTATTGTTTATGTATGTTCATGTATGAATGGTATATTTCAATAAAAATATATTTTTAAAATGTCTACTCAAGTCCTTGTCCATGTTTTAATTGGGTTACTTGTCTTTTCATTGTTGAGTTGTGTGATATCTTTATTTATCCTGGAAATTAAGCCTTTATAAGATACATGGTTACCAAATATTTTCTGCTGTTGAGTACGCTGCCTTTTTTACTTTCTTGACAACATCACTTGAACCACAAAGTATTTAATTTCGAGGAGGTTCTCATTTATCTCTCTCTCTTTTTTTTTCTTTGTTCATGCTTTGGGTGTAAGGTATAAGAAACCACCTTCTACCCCAAGATCTTACAGATGTTTTCATTTCTAGTGTATATACACTACTGATTTTGCATCTTAATCTTGTATCCTGCCACCTTTCTGAACCTGTTTATTAGCTCTAATAGCTTTGTTGTAGATTTTTTCAGGACTTTCTAGATATGGGATCATGTCATCTGTGAATAGCAAAAGTTTTATTTCTTCCTTGAAATTTGGATGCCTTTTATTTCCAGTTTTAGTATGCTAAAAGTTGCTTTGAGCAACATAGTAGAAATGGGTTCACTTTTACGATGGGAATTTATCAGGTTAAAAGCTAACAATTAGAGCTGTAAAAATGTTCCAATCAAGGCGTCATCAGCGATGCCGCCTCACTTAAGATCGGCTGCTGGCAATCCTGGACTCTTGTCAACTGGAAAGACGCAGTGGTGGCTCTGCCAATCTCTGCCTTTTCCTCCAGTCTCACTTTCTTCCCAAGCTCAGCTGTTGGCAATCAGGCACATAGTGGTGTCTGTTCATGTCTCGTCTCTCCCTTCTTCAGATCTTCTTGGTAGCTTTGCTTTGGGCTTCTCTGTGGCTTTTCTCTTTTCCAGGTTTGTTCATTTCTAGAGGAGTCTCTCTGTTACTGCAGCTTTTTTTTTTTTTTCCTCAGTATCTGAAGCTCTTTATTCCTCTGTTTGTGAAGGACTCCAGCATGAGGATTAAGACCCACCCTTGATCATATGAGCATACTGATGTGATCAAAGGAAGGTCCCTTTACTGAATCTAACCAATAGGTCCCATCTATAATACACTTACATGCACAGGAATGGATTTGCTCTAAGGACATGATCTTCTGGGATCCACCCTCTGGATCCCAGAAAGACATGTTCTTTCCTTATGCAAAATTTATTAATTCCATCACAATATTTCAAAATCATTAAGTCATTTCAATAACAATATTAAGTACAAAATCTCCTCAAAATTGGTATAGGCATGCAGTCTTTCTTGGAGCAAGAGTTTCCTCAGGTTGTGGGCCTATGAAACTTAAAAAAACAAGTTATTATCTTCCTGTATATAAAGAAGGGGCAATCATAGAGTAAATATTCCCATTGCCAAAGGAAGAAATTGGAAGGAAAACAGGGTTCATGGATTCTAACAGTTCTGAAAACTTTTAGGGCATACTCCATTAAATTTCAAAATCTGGGAGTTATCTATAGAATCATAGTTTCTTCCCCTTTGGGGCTTCTTTAAGCAGGAGTCCCACCCCTTCCATGGGTTTGTCCAGCTGCAATCTTCTTGGCTCCGACCTCATCAAGTATCTGGGTGGCTGCTGAACTCTAGGCCCCAACTTCTGAGAACATTGGGGTGACTGCCACACTCACCTCAATCTCCAGGACACAGGTTCAGCCCCCCCCCCCCGAAAAGTGGGGTGAGTGCCAAACTCTACTAATCCCTGGGGAATGTGCTCCACCCTCCTGAAGCCTGGGGAGACAGCAATCTTCCTAAACAATGGGGAAGAAGTCCTGCTCTCTTCAACTGCTGGGGCAAACTCACCCTTTCTGCCTACATGAGTGTGGTCCCTCTCTGGGACCAAGAAAATGTCTTAAATCCAGACCTCAGCTTCCATGGCTTTTCCCTTGAAGTTGTTTTTACTTTAATCTCTTCCTTTTCTATCCCTTTTAAATCTAGACTTGCAGTAGTTTCATTCATGCAGATCTCACAAAAGCTTGTTGGTTTAGCATGCAGTTCACAGGGATCTAAACCATCAGATAATAGAAATTTCTACAAATTCTTCTTGGATAACTGCAGTTCCAATCCTGACTTAAAATGAAGTGACTGGCTGGTTCCAAGTTCAGTTAAGTCCTCAAATGAGGTATTATTCTTTGGGGAATCATTTTCTGGAAGCTTGGAATTTCCCAAATGTCTTAGTTTGCCAAAGGACTGCCAATGCAAAGTAGCAGAAATGGTTTGGCTTTTATAATGGGAATTTTATTAGGGGAAAATCTTACAGTTCTGAGGCCATGAAATGTCCAAATCAAGGCACAATCAAAGATACCTTCTCTTCAAAGTCAGCTATTGGTGATTCTGGCATCCTGTTACATGGTGAGGCAAGTGGGCAACTGATCTCTGCTGAGGTCCCTGCCTTCCCATCTGGGCTCACTGCCTCTTGGAGCCCAGCTGTGGACAATCAGATATAAGACTTGTCTCTTTTCAGGGCTCCTTTCTCAGCATTGAGCTGCTCCATGAGCCCAGGCCCTTGGAGGCCTTCTTTCTCTGAGAGACTCTGGAATCTCTCTCAGCCTCTCAGGGCTTCTCTGTCTTCCTTCAGTCCTCTCTCTCACATGGCAGAATCAAAATGGCTTCCTTTCTGTGTGTCTCCCTCTGTGTTCTCAGTTTATATAGGACCCAGCAAGAGAGCAGAGACCTAATCTGAGTCATATCTCACTGCTGTGGTTCAAACACCCTTAAGCGATCTAATTAAAAGTGAACTAATCAAAGTGAATATAATGTAATGGATTAGTTTAAGAATATAATCTTTTGGGATTCAAAAAAAACTTCAAACTGTCAAGCCAATCCAACAATTTATTTCTTTGTGTCCAGAAGTTAAATTCTCAGCTTATCCCTTTCCTCTCATATTTTCCTGTAAACTTCAAGGAGAATCCAGGCTTTGCTTTCCACAGTTAGTTTGGATATCTCCTCAGATAAATATCAAAGCTTGTCACTTTCAAAGTCTGCCTTCTGTCTAATATTAGGAGTCAATTTTGCCAAGTTCTCTGCTGCTTTAAAGAAGGGATTGCCTTCCTTCCAGTTTGCAAGGGCACAGTCATCAATTCTGTCAAGCCCTCATCAGAAGTATCTTTAGCATCCATATTTTTTATAAGTCTCTTCAAAGCAATCTAAGCCTTTTCTATCAAGTATCTCATAGTTCTTCCAGAATCTAACTCTTACCCACTTATAAAACCATTCCAACATTTCTGTTATTTGCATAGCAGCACACACCCTACTCTGAGTACCAATTTCTGTTTTAGTTTGCTAAAAGCTACAGAGAACACTATACCATAAATGGGTTGGGTTTTACAATGGAATTTATTATATTTAAAGGTTACAGTTTTGAAGCTGTGAAAACATACAAACCAAGGATGCTGTCTTACCGAAGGTCAGCTACTGACATTCCAGGACTCCTGCTGTGAGGCAAGCCACAATGGTAGCTATGCCTGTCTCTCCCTTCTTTAGGCTCATTTTCTCCCTGAGATGAGCTGTGGGTGATCAGGCACATGGTGGTGTCTGATTGTCTTTCATCCTTCCCCATGGGCCTCATTACTATATCTGCTTTGGGCTGCTCCATTTGTGGCTTTTCACTCTCCCAGTTTCATTAATTTCTGAAGATTTTTCTCTGTTACTACGCATTTTTCTATGTCTGTGGCTCTTTATTCCTCCATTTAAAAAGGACTCCAATAAAAGGATTAAAACCCACCTTACATCATGCCCTACTGAAATGATCCAATCAAAAGACAAATCCCTTTACCGAATCTAATCGAATGGTCCCTATCTATAATAGGTTTACACACACAGGAATGGATTAGCTCTAAGAACATGCTCTTCTGGAATCCATCCAGCTTCAAACTGTCATATTTCCTTTTCTTGACTGAATGCTCCAGCTAGAAATTTTAGGACAGTATTGAATAACAGTAGTGACAGTGGGTATCCTTGTCTTGTTGCCCATCTCAGCAGGAAAGCTTTCAGTGTTTCACCATCAAGCACAATGTTAGTTGTGGGTTTTTCTTCTGTTGAACCACTCTTGCATACTTGAGATAAAGCCCACTAGATCACAGTGGATAATTCTTTTAATGTATTATTGGATTCGACTTGCAAGTATTTTGTTGAGCATTTTTATGTCTATATCCCTTAGAAAAATCAGTCTGTAATTTTCTTTTCTCATAGTGTCTTTATCTCACTTTGTTATTAGGGTAATTTTGGCTTCATAGAATGAGTTCAGAACAGTGTTCCTTTATGTTCAATTTATTGGAAGAGTTCGACAGGACTGGTATTAAATCTTCCTTAAATGATTGTTAGAATTTTCCTCTGAAGTCATCTGATCCTGGGCTTTTCTTTTTTGGGAGATTTTCAATGACTGCTTCGATCTCTTTACTTGTGATTGGTTTGTTGAGGTCTTCTATTTCTTCTAGGTCAGTGAAGGTTGTTTATGTGTTTCTAGGAATTTTTCCATTTCATGTAAGTTGTCTAATTTGTTGGAGTACAGTTGTTCATAGCATCCTCCTATGATCACTTTTTTTTATGTCCCCCCTTTCATTTCTGATTTTATTTATTTGGATCTTCTCTCTCTCTCTCTCTCTCTCTCTCTTCCCCCCGTCCCCCACCCCCTCTTTTGGTCAGTCTAGCTAAGGGTTTGTCAATTTTGTTGCTCTTCTCAAAGAACAACCTTTTGGGTTTGGGTTCTCTCTATTTTTTGTTGTTGTTCTCAATTTCATTTATTCTGCTCTCATCTTTGTTATTGCTTTCCTTCTGCTTGCTTTTGGATTCATTTGCTGTTCATTTTCTAGTTCCTCCAGTTGTTTAGTCGGGTCTTAGATTTTAGCTCTTTCTTCCTTTCTAATGTAAATGTTTAGGGATATAAATTTCCCCCTCAGCACTGCCTTTGCTGCATCTCATAATTTTGCTATGCTGTGTATTCACTTTCATTCTTCTTGAAATATGTACTGATTTCCCTTGCTATTTCTTCTTTGATACTCTGATTGTTTATGAGTGTGTTGTTTTGCATCCATACATTCATGCATTCAGTTCTCTACTGAGTATTGATTTCCAGCTTCATTCCATTATGATCAGAGAAAGTGTTTAGTAAAATTTCCATCTTTTAAAATTTATTTAGACTTGTTTTGTGACCCAACATGTGGTCCATCCTGGAGAATGATCCATGAGAACTTGAGAAGAATATGTACCCTGCTGTTTTGGAATACATCATTCTGTATATCTGTTAGTTCTAGTTCATTTACCAAATTGTTCAGGTTCTCTATTTCTATATTGATCTTCTGTCGAGATTTTCTATCTATTGGTGTGAGTAGTGCATAGAAGTCTCCAACTATTATTTTAGAGATATCTATTTCTCCCTTTAGTTTTCCAGTGTTTGCCTCATGTACTTTGGGACATCCTAGTTAGGTGAGGACATATGTATGATTGCCATTTCCTAGTGGGTTGCCCCTTTTATTAATATATAATGTCCTTCCTTGTCTCTAATAACAGTTTTGCTTTTAAAGTCTATTTCATCCTATATGAGTATGCTTACTCCAGCTTTTCTTTGGTTACTACATGCATGGAATATCTATTTCCAGCCTTTAACTTTCAATCTATTTGTATCCTTGGGTCTAAGGTGAATCTCTTGTAGACAGCATTAGATGGCTCATATATATTTTTATCCATCCCACCAGTGTGCGTCTTTTGATTGGATAGTTTAATCCATTAACATTCAACGTTACTACTGTAAAGGCAGTTCTTCACCCATTTTTTCCTTTGACTTTTATATGTCATATCTTATTTCCACAGCACTCTTTTTACACTTTTATTTACTTTTGCTGATAACCTTCATTTCTAGACTCTCTTCCAAGTCTCTTTTTCCTGTCTTTTCCTTTCAGCCTTTAATATTTCTTGCAGGGCAGAAAAATTCTTGTTAATGAATTTTTTCAGTTTCTGTTTAATCTGTGAATGTCTTAAACTTTTCCTTATTTTTTAAGGAAAATTTTCCCAGTGAAAGATTCTTTGCTGGCAGTTTTCTCTTTCATTATCTTGAATATACCATATGCCTTCTCTCCTCCATGGTTTCTGATGAGAAATCAGTACTTAATCTTATTAAGCATCCCTTCTGAGTGTGATTTGCTTTTCTCTTGCTACCTTCAGATTTCTCTCTCTGTTTTGCATTTGACATTCTGATTATTATGTGTCTCAGAGTATGCCTATTCAGATTTATTCAGGTTGGAGAATGATATACTTCTTAGACATGGATGTCTATTTCTTTCAAAAGAGTTGGAAAATTCTTTACCATTATTTCCTTGTGGTAATAATTATTTCCTAACACTTTTCCCTTGTGTTCTCCTTCTGGGACATCCATGATGCATATGTCTGAGTGCCTCATGCTACCATTCTATTCCCTGAGACCTGCTCAATTTTTTCCATTCTTTCCTCTCTTCTTCTGTCTTTTTGACTTCAGAAGTACTGTCTTCTAGCTCATTGATCCTTTCACCTGCTTCTTAAATTTTGCTGATGCATGCTTCCAGTGTATTTTTAACTTAGTGACTTTAATTCCCATAAGACATACTATTCTTCTTTGCATGATTTCAAATTCTTCTCTGTGCTCACCCAGTGTCTGCTTAATGCTTAATATCTTTAATCTCTTTAGTTATCTCATTGAATTTATTAAGGGAGTTTGTTTAAACATCTGTAACTAGTTGTCTCAAATCCTTGAGTGGGTCATTTTTTCCTGTTTCTTAGTATGGTTTGTAAATTTTTGATGGTGTCATGGTATCTGATTTTCTTGATGTGTTTATTCTGGGCTTAGTTTTTCTCTTTAGCCTAGGGCTTTCTTGTTAATTGGCTTTTTGCTAAAGCTCTTCTTTGACACTTGGTTCAAATTATTTTAGACCTTTCTAACAGCCTGTGATTTATTCATCTGATTTTTTCAGCCGTTATTCATCTGATCCTTATCCTGAATATACAGGACAATTTTTCAGATTGTACTATTTGTGCATTTTTTTCATCCCAAGAACAAAGTTTCCCTTCCCCTATCCCTACTCCATGAATGTGTAGTAGGTTTTTATTTGCCTCTCTATTTTAACATTCCTTTTGTTTTCTCTAGCTGCTGTTACCTGGAAAGCTAATTTTGTCCCCTGGGGACAATCTTCCAGATCAGTTTTTCCCACCAAATCAACTCCACGGACCTATGAAGGGGAAGTAGATCATTTCCAATGTGCCCAGGAGAGGACATTTGAAAGGCTACCGAACTTCTCTTCGGCTATACCCCAAATCTGCACTTTCTTGATGTATTCAGCAGGTGTTGCTCTTCAGTCAGCTGTTCCCTGAAGTCTCAAGGTAGTGCTGTGCCTTTAATTCTCGGCCACCTGTCAGGTACATGAGACTCTGCCAGTTGCTCCATGACGAAACTGTCGCACAGATACCAGCCCCTGTGATCTGAGTTCTCTAATCAGCCACCACAGCCTTCCCCTTTTTTTGTGGGGACAACCACCCTTCCACAAGCTGTTCCTCACCACTCCCACAACAATGCTGTTTCTAAATCTGCCCCAGGCCCTCCTCTGCTGGAAGCAGATTGGAGACAGAGGCTGCTAATTTCTTTCTAGGCTGGACAGAATTAAACTGTCTGCCTTGCCTTAAGAAACTGCTCAAACTTCAGCCCACTCCAGACCCTGCTGAGAGCAGGGTTAGATCAGAGGCTGATAGTTGTTTTCTGCACCAGGCAGATTGAAACTGGCTGAGTTGCTTTGCCCCGAGAAACTGTTCAGACATTAGCACTCTTCCCTGCTGGTGGCTTTTTTGCAGAAGAAGTCATTGTTTTTCAATGAACCCTGCTTCCACTCCTGATGGGGTATAGTTAAAAAGGAGGCTGCCAGCTTCTTTCCTTCCGGCATGCGGGGTTTAAGGTTTAGTTGTGCTCAGAATTGGAATCTAGCTAGCTGAATTTGCTAATCGGTAGCTGTATTAGTCTGTCAAAGGAGTGATGATGCAAAGTACCAGAAATCTGTCGGTTTTTATGATGGGTTTTTATTTGAGATAAAAGCTTACAGAACCAATGCCGAGGAAAGGCTAACTTAAGGTACCATTTCTCACCAAAGTCAGCTGCCACTTGTTGAAGTAAGATAGCAGGTGATCTCTGCAAAATTTCAGTCTTCCTCTCCGGGCGTCCTCTCTCAGGTTCAGCTGCTCCGCTTCTGCCTAATATCAGCTGCAGGCTGGCATACTTTTTAGGGCTTCCTATATCAGTCTCGATTATCCTGTTCTCTTCACAAGGTCATCTGTAAGCTATCAGGCAAAATGGCTTATTCTGGGTCGCAGTTGTTTGAGCCTTCTCCTTTTGGTCACATGGCAAGATAAAAAATGACAGGGCTCTCTCTTCTGTGTGTCTTTCTGTGTGAGTGTCTGTGTATATTCAGACTCATCAAGGGGGCGGAGACTCAACCTGAGTCATACCCACTGAGCAAGTCAAATCAAAAGCCCTAATCTTAACAGGTAATCTAATCAAAGACACATCTGAATTAAATGCAACCAAAGAGTATCAAACCCAGAGGAATAGATTTTTACAAACATAATCTTTCTCTTTTTGAGCTTCATAAATAATCTTAAACTGCCACAGTAGCCATAGTCGATACCCAGCCATGTCTCAATTCACTGCTTTTGGGAGATAGAGCTTCCAGTGCCAGCCAGGGAGTGGCTCCCAAGTTGGCCTACCATGCCAGTGGGGGATGGGCACCAGGCTTTGCAGTGTGGATGGATCCACTTACAGATCTTCACTGTACATTGTCAGTTTCTTCCTTCTGCTTTACCCTGGATGGTATACAGTGTTATTCTCATCTCTGGAGTGCTCCAATCAGGTGCTTCTGACAGATCTTGGCTGATTACTAGCTGCCCTGGAGGATGAACTGAATTTTAGAGCTTCTTACTCTGCTACCATCTTAGATCTCCTTCAGCCATAACATTTTTAATTTATTAAATGTTTTACTTGCTTATGTCACTTTTGTTTTCCTATGTTTGATTAAGGAAACATTTAATGCTGAACTCACCTTTGATTTAATCTTGATTAGATACTATATATTTTAAATAGTCAATTTCTCTGGAAATAAAAAAAGCAAATTAAAACAGAAAATTATTTCTTATACATCAAATTGGATAATATTAAACAAATGGAAAATTAACAATATGGGGTAATTGCCTTTCACTCAGTTACAATGAAATTTTGAAATATTTTTAGCCTGGGTTTTTCTTCAGGAAATAGAGAAATAACAGAGAAATGTGACATATTTTCTAGTACAAAATAGCTTGTTTTGTTCTGTCTTCTCAAATAAAAGACAACATAGCTGATAGGTAATTTAGGAATTAACATTTTTCCCTTAAAATTATGGAAACATTCTTAAATGATCCTTGGTACTTATTATTAAAATTTGTTTGGCATTAAGTCACCAGTTTTATTTATTTTTTCCTTAATTTTCAGGTACTTTTTGATGTTTTCAAATTCTTATTAGATTTGCCTAGAATGCATTCAATCATTTTGGTATGCACACACAGCTCCATGTGAGCTTTCTCAAAACTTTTTCTCGCTTTTTCTCTCTTTTTCCCATATTATCTCATTCACAGAACATAAATGTGTGTGTCCATACATATATATGCATATATATAATACTTAAATTTATACCACAATTTCTTCTTCATATTTAACGTGTTCTTCCTCAAAATTATCTTACTGACTTTTTCTTTGCATTCTGTGAGTATTCTGGTATCTGTCTTTCCTACAACTTTTTTACTCTGTCAATTCTGCTTTTTATTAATGCTTCCAATATAGATTTTAATTTTGACATAATAATTTTAATGTTCTTGCACGCTCAATGTTCTGATCAACTTCCTTTTTCTTCCACACAATATCTTTTCCCCCTTCTATTCCTACTCTAGTTAATCAATGACTTCTTTCATTTTACTGATGGCTTAATTCCTGAAATTTTCTTCTGGATTTCTCAGCAAGTAATTTCCTAAAGACAATCACTCTTTTGAATCTTTGGGATGAAGTTTCCTTTAACTACTGTTTTATTTTATTTCCATAAGCTTCATTACTTCTTTTATTGTCCTTTTTAATCATCTTTGAATGAGGCAAGAAATATCCTGATAGTGCATGTGGATTGTTCTCAGATGCCCTCTAATGCCTATGACGATGAAGTTGAGTCTGTTTCTCTAATAAAGGAAGGAGCAGTGTTTGCAATCTACAGTTCCCAGCCTAACTCTCTGTTTCTAGCACCTATTCATGTTAATTGAATCCTTTGTTGTGAGATGAAATGATCTTCTTTATCCACAATCTTGTTTTCTCAATTCCTGGTCTAATAGAAAACAACAAAAACAGGTTCTTTCTGTTCCCACAACTGCCAAAATTTGCTGGATTTCTACTTCAAAGCAGAGTCTAAATTTCTGGTTCTGTTCAGGAGTTGCAAGTCTATTTTTGCTCCTGAACGTATTTAAAAAGTTGTTCAGGGATATGTTTGTCAGCTGCCCCCAAAATCGTCACCTTTGTAGCAGAGTGATAGTTATCACCATTTCTAATTAGAACAGACCCCTGGTATCAGAAGCAGAAGGCAGAAAATGGGTGAGAAACAAAGTGACTTCCAACCTGTTCCTGGCAATCTGTTTTAAGAAGTGGAGTGCATGTTGCCATGAGGTAAAACCGAAGATGGTTTTAACTGTGCCATTCCACCTACCTCAAGGGTAGTGGAACTTCCTTACAGATTCTGGAATGAAATGTTTTCAAGTCACAAGGTAACAAAACACATGGAGGAAGGATGACAGAGGCTGTTTCAGGGACAAACACTGTTAAACTGAAAGTCTGAGGTGTTTTTGAGCTATGCATGCTATAATTTCAGTATTCTGTTAATCTTGCTAGCACTGTGACTACCTGTCCTGTCTTCCATGCTTAATTAAGAACTATGTTAAGTATTATTCAAGAAATCTCATGATTGTGTTTGAGCAAAAACATCAATATCCACTTATCACCCCTTAATTGCTCTGGCAGTTTTAGAGGTAAAAATATTTAGGGCCACTTTCCTGATTTTGTAAATGAGAAGGAGTTTATCCCTTGTCTAAGGACTAACAACAGCCTAGTATTAAAGCAAGTACTAAAATCTGGGCATCTATCACTTAATCCAGCTTGCTTCTAACTTCATCAATTGGTTTTTAGTTGGCCATGTAAATTTTACTGTGGACTGATTCTGCTTAGATGTTTGAGAGATGAATTACTAAGCACAAGTAGTTTGGGAAATACAGGAAGGAGAGTCAAGCGGAAATATACCACACATTGTGAGAAAACATTACATATGATCTCATCGAATACTAACAACAACCTGGTATAGAACATAATATGTTACCTTAGAAAGGAAAGAAAAGTGCTTCTTGGAAGCAGTCATTTGTGTAAGGCCACACAGTCAGTAAATTCAGCACCTTAATTTTAATCCAAGTCTGGAGGGTGTGTTGAGCTTCACTCCTCATTCTTAGACAGTGTTTACTTTGTCAAGTTACTTGGAATCACTGAGCCTTAGATTCTACATTTGTGAAAAAAAAAAAAAGAGAAAGAAAAAAATTATTACCTATCTCAAGACATTGTTGTGAGGCTGAAATTGGAGAATGAATGTGAAAGTGCCTTAAAAATCATATTGTGCTATACAAATGCTAGATTTTATTTATATCCTCTTAAAGTCATCATCATCTCCAGGTTTTACCATCATGTTTAGCACTGAAGGGCAGTCAAGCATTGCAGAGTTCTGTTCTGACATGGGAAAGATAACAGCAGGCTAAAATGAATGCTCCCTAATCCCTTTCCACTCATCCATGGTTGCTGTGAATTGATAATACGTCTCCGAATTTTCCACTGGAGTTTGCTAACATCAAAAGTCTGATGAACGAGTGAAGCTGTTTGGCCCTAAGCAGCATTTATCTGCAGAGGTCCATATCTTTAGCTTACAAAGCTGTAAAAACAACCTGCCAAGAGAAAGACATAAATTATTGCCTTACATTTACAGCAGGTTATCCTGTACTGCAGAAACACCAACTCTGCCCATCCACGCTGATAGAACACCTGGTGGCCACTGTTAAGTGTGAAAGTGACGATTTCACCAAGTCAGTATGGGAGGTTAAAGCTGTTTGCCTTTAACTAAGAGAAAAAGTTTTCAAAGTAAGGATTTTGTTTTGGCTCTGTTGTTCACTTTATTTGTAGTTTGTCATCTTGGATACCATATACCCATACGTCTTGTAAAATAGTACTGTGATTTTTAAAGAGTGTGTTTTTTATTTTGTGCAGACAAACTTAAGCATGTAATTGAAAAACATTCTTGGATGTAAGGGAGTTTTCCTAAGGGTTAAAAATTAAGTCTCATATCTTCTCAAATGTGTTCAATAAATAAGATGAAAAATGATGGGTAAATATCAAAATAATATCAGAACAAAATTTATTTTCTACTTTTGCAACTTTTTGTAAAATCCTGTGTGGGGAGAAAGGCAAGCATTTTACCCATGACAGATAAGAAAACTGAGGCTCAGATAAATTATGTGATCTTAATGTCACACAGCTATTGGTTACCAGAGTCAGGATTCAAAGTGCACATGTGGAGGCGAGGGAGGAGAAATTTTTTATCTGCCACTCTGTTATACCTTCAGAGACTGGCCATTTAAATGAATTAGTTGTGAAGTTAGGCATTTCATTTTACTGAATTCTCAGACAATGAACTTTTATTCCCTTTTGCATCCCTCCTGCCAAATCTTTAACTTTAGAATGTGAGGGAAATATATTGAAGGTGAATGTAACATTTTCTTCACCTTTTCCTTGATGCCTCAGTGTTATTATTATGTCAGGAACTGCAATTCAACAATGACTGCAGAATAGCTTGGGAAGTGGAGTGTTGTTTGCCCTTATACCAAATCATCTGCTTGGTGGTATTTTCTTGCTGTTAAGTTTTCAGTTATCCTCTTTCCTACATGCCTATCCCTCCTTTCATCACCAGCCCCAGTCCTTCTATTTTATTGTTTCTTTAATTGTTTTCAAAGTAAGGGCAAGGAATTTGAGAATTACCCTGAAATTAAAATGCACAAGGTTAAATAGAGAACTTCGCTAACTTTGTGACAGGGTGGCTAAGAGTCTATATTTTTAAATTCCACATTTTCACTTACATTCTGAGGGGTTATAATGTATGCAGATTTAATAAGACTTCTTAGTAGTGACATGCTACTTGTCCACAACAGAGGATTTATTTCATAATAATCATGGTATGAATAAATTTTACTGGATCTCTGTTTATCCTTCTCTCTGCTTTTGATTCCTTCCTTTGACACCTGAACAAACTACTCTTCATTATTTTTGTACTAATCATGGGTTTTCAACACAGAGGTGTACTAAATAGGGACATCAGAAAACTGGGCTTCAAAATAGTCTCTCAGATCAACAAAAGAAAAGTGAGAAAGGGAAGAGACACTGTGGGAGTCACCAGCCGGAAGGTCCATTATCCTTGCCAAGAGGTTTGGGAGCATGGAGTCCCTTGGGCTCTGCAGCCTGTGCATTAAGTGCCTTTGATCAGATCAACCACCAGGGAAGGTGGGCCAGCACAGTACAGCCCCGAGGAAAGCCGCAGGCTCTGAGGAGGGGACGGATGAGATTGCCCGAGGGTAGAACTGAAAGAAAAACTCTGGCATCTTCCCTCACCGACACTCTAAATTAGGCCTAAGAAAGCATTAGGAGAATGGGCAGAGATGAGAACGGCGGCAAATTGTTAACGTCTGCCCCGGAAAGGCTCTAAGTATTCAGGGGTAGTGTCGGAGCCGAGGTTACAGGGGCTGGGAGACGGACCAAGATTCGGGCAGGGGGTTCCTAGGTCATCCGCTTGGCGGGGGTCTGAAGGGAGACCCCGGCCGGGCCCCTGGGCTGGGAGTACCTTCTGAACGCGCGGAGTTGGGGGGCTTGAGGGGGCGCAAAGAAGTGGGGCGGAGAAGCACCCGCTGGGTGTCCTCAGGGCAGGAGGGGCTTTCTGAGGATGCCTGACCCTTGGGGGAGAGAAGGTTCTGTGTCTCTGGGGGAGTGTGAAAAGAGCAGGGGCTGGAACGGAGCCTTCTGCATTTGGACACATAACGTGAGCTCAGGGGCAATAAGTTCCAATCTAACAGGTAGCAGGTGAAGAAGGAGTTTTCTTATGTCTTTTAAAGTCCCACCGGAGGTTTTTTCATGTCTGTAACTCTGAAGGCAGGCGGGGGTCTCTGCTTGCTCACGGTTTCACTCTCCTGCGTAAACCTTGACCCAGAATTCCCGCCTATACTGGCTTTCACAAGCTACCTTGTCCTCAAAGACTGCTGAAAAACCAGTGGCTATGGAGAGCTTCCTGCAAGGTAATTACACGCAGAACACAGGTTTCCCCTCTTGTCCCCTCCTCCTCTTCTCACTCTCTCCTTCCAGCTTTCTTCCTGTAAGTGCTCAGTGTTCTTATTTTACAACGCACAGGAGCGTTCTCCTTGTGAAAAAAATCTTAGCCCTGTCTACTGCTTCTACCTAAGTAAGATTTTCGAAACATTTTCCCATGAGGTGAATTCTTGTATTAGCTGTTAAAATGATGCCAGTTTCCATTAAAATTTAAAAGAGAGGGGGAAAAAAACTATTTAACACATGAGAAAGTGCTTGATTGTGAGGAAATCCTCAGAAGTGTTGGAAACAGGAGCTCAGCCATGTGGAAATATTTCATAAAAATAATCATTTCAGTCAAGTCACGAACTGTTTAATTGACTGTGTTACTACATATTCATGTGCAATTCCTTTTACTTTTTTCACCTTAGTTATAAAAATTTACAAACACCATAGTTAAGAACACAATGGTTATCACCGATCTTTCAAATCAATTTTAACTCATCAATGTTTTGCTAAACATGCTTTATCTGTTCTTCCTCTTTATTTTTTGTTGAACTGTTCCAAAGCACTTCATCCTTAAATGCTTCAGTCTGCTTTTTAAAAAATGTACAGTTTATGTAATTCTAAAGTTTATTGCATCAAAATCATTAACAAAAATATTTAATAACATTTCATACCAAATACATATTCCAAGTTTTCTGGTTGTTTAAAAGGTGTTGCTTTTTTTCCCCATAAAATCAGGATGCACTCGATGTGCATTGTATCTTCTAACATGTACCTGTTTGTATAGATGAAGGCTATTACTTATGATATGCTAGTTCTGTGTCTTTGAAGAAAAACTGGGAAATCAGAACCAAAACAGAGTAGAAAAGGATTGCCATGGATCCCTGGGACAGTGCAAATTGTAATGGGTAGGGGGCAGGAAAGAGGAGGTATATCGTAAAAATTACAGCAACAACAAAATACAATGTTTCAAGGATAGAACACTGCCTTAGAAGCTGTGAAAATTCTAAAATAGTTTGTTTTTCAAATTTTAATCTAATTCTTAAATTCTTTTAGTTCGTTTTAACTTTGGGGTTACTGTTTCCATCTTTTTATGGTCACATTTTCTAGATGAGTGTTAACTATCTGTTGGGGCATCATTTCTTTCAAGGTGAATTTTATCTTTTGAAAGGTAATATTTGCTTGATAGTTCTAGGATATTTGACAGCTAAATTATTAATATTTTAGCAATGTTTGAGTTCCCCTCTGTGACAGTTTGAAGTTCTTTTATGAATCCTGAAAAGAAAAAGGCTGTATTTTTAAACTAATCCATTCCTGTGGTTGTGGGGCCCTTTTGATTGGACTATGTCAGTAAGGCTGACACAGGTTGGATTTCTGCCCTCTCGCTGGGCCATATATAAATGAAGACAGAGGAAGAGACAGTGAGCTCTGCCATTTTGACTCTGCCATGTGAGAGGTCTCCAGTTTCATCTACAGCTGCAGAAAGGCAGAGAAGCCCCAAGAGGTTGAGAGAGGTACAAGAGTCTGAAATTAGCAGAACACAGAGGTATGGAAAGAGGACCTTGAAGGGCGGGCCCATGGAGCAGCTCAAGGCTGAAAAGATGAACTATATGCCTGAAAACTTACAGTTGAACTTGGGAAGAAAGCAGAGTAGCTGAGACTGAGAGAGGAGCCCCAGAAAGGGAAAAGCCCTATGCCTGGTCACCCATAAGTGAGCTCCAGAAGACGATAGATTCTGGAGGGGAAGGCAGGGACTATGGCAGTGATAAGCTGCCATCTTGCTTTGTCATGTGGCAGGACACCGGGATCACCAGTACCTGACTTTGGTGAGAAAGCAGGTCTGACGGTACCTTGACTTGGACATTTCACAGCCTCAGAACTGTAAGATTTTACCCTAATAAATCTCCCATTATAAATGCCAGCACATTTCTGATAATTTGCATTGGCAACCCTTTGGCACACTAAGACAGCCACCTTTTTTGGGGGGGAGGGGGAGTGTTGTTTATTCCAAACCTGGAGTTTAAGAAGACTTATTCTAAATGTTTGTATTTGTTCTTGGAATCACACTCAATATAGGGTATTCTTCTTTTGGGGCGAGTTTTGAGAATTTCTTAATACCCCTTCCCTCTTTCTTTTCTTGCTGCTCTTACTGTGGTACAGCTCTTTCTCATGCTTGAGAAGTATTGACCATTATAGCAGTTTGACATGGTTGTGAATTCCAAAATGAGATACTGGATTATGTTTGTAATCTGATCTGTACCTGGGCCTGATTGAGTTATGATTAGGGTTTTAATTGGGCCACATCATTAGGGCATTCAGTCACTGCCCCTTGGTGGGTGGGGATTCTCAGATGAAAGGCATGGCAAAGGACAGAGTTCCAGGTTTCCAATGTTGGAGTTTTGACGTTGGAGTTTGATGTTGAAGTCTTAAGCTGGATCTCAGGGGAAAGAGACAGCTTTTCGCCTGATAGTCTATAGCTGACCTTGTGGAAACAGGCAAAGATTAGAGAGCTTCCTAGCCTATAGCTGACCTTATGGAGGAAACAGAGGAGTTGAGCTCCGAGGAACAGAGAAAGCCTGAACCCTCACAAACATCAGCAGCCATCTTGCTCCAACATCTGGAAATAGACTTTGGTGAAGGAAGTAACTTATGCTTCATGGCCTGATATCTGTAAGCTCCTACCCCAAATAAATACCCTTTATAATGCCCAGCAGATTTCTGGTGTTTTGCATCAGCACACCTTTGGCTGACTAATATAACCATATTCACCTAATTCTCAGTTTGTAAGGATCACTTTGTCACCTAGTTCTGGTGAAGATATCCATGCTTTTCCTTTTGTTTTCATTTAATTCTTTCAGTTATACTGTCTGGATTTTAGGAAGAGTTGCAGATATATAGATGATTGATAGTAAGTAGATAGATCGATACATTAATCTTCATATTTTTGCCACCAGAAGATGTCTCTTGTACAATTGATAGAAATTAGTCACATTTTGAGAACATTGAATTGTCATTTCTGAAATCTCTAGAGAACACATGCCAGAACAAAAACTGCTGCTATTTGCATGCGTGTATTTGTATGAGAATGCAGGCAGGAATCCCTGGAGGATACAATACCTAGAAATATTTAACATTTTTTTTTAAGTTAAAATTGTAGTAAATTTTAACATCTTAACCGGCATATTTGAGCAGTAGGCACCTATGTCACCTATGCAAGAATTTAATCCCCACTTCTGAAAAGTCAGTAGAGCCATGGCCATCCTAGTTAGTACATGCCCCCAGTCTTTTGAGAGAGCACAACTGGAGAGTGTGGAGCTGGAAGACTTTTATTGGTGAATTACAGTGTGAAGGGAAATAAACACACAGGCAATACACACTGCTTCTGGACAATGCCGTGAGTCACCTGTAATTGTGTGAACCATCTCTGGAGTATCAGTGTCCAGGTCAGTGGAAGTCTACCCATTATACCGGGATGAAGGTATCCTCCAGTTTTTCACCATTGGGAATTGCAGCAGGCTGTTTTTTGTTTTCATTTGACTAAAAGTTGAATCAGAAAACAAGTGTATTCAATAAATATCAGAAGGAAACAAACAAAAGGAATTCAGGTAAGATAGAAAAATACCACACCTTTCCAATTGAGCTGCTCCAAAAGGCCTTCACTGACTGCATACCAGGATGTAGCTTTATGCCTGTGGTTTTCTAACACCACTAACATCTTCAACTAGGGTGTAGAGAAGTCGATTAAAGGGTCAAAGAAGGGAGTAGAAACTGCTACCCAACCCCGGCCCTATATTGCATGGATGAACAATGTGGAAACTTTCTAGCTAGTGCTCTTGCAATGGATATTGGAATAGTGAAAGAGACTTTATATAGAATTCATAGATATATTCCTGGGTCAAGAAAGAAACAAGCAAACTAACAAAAACTGAGCTTCAAATCATTGCTAGATCTGAATAATTAACATATAGTTTCTTTTCCACAGGAATCACTTTTGGTTCTTTATGCTAACAAAGAGAAAAATAAGGGATTTAAAGATTGCAGGGGGGGAAATAAGATTTTCACAGGAAGGATTTAGCGAAATGCATGGAAGTTACTTCACCAATAGACATAGAGACTGAAGTGGCATTGCAGATCAAATAATTGGACTATAGTGTCAAATAATTGATAATTCTAACAAGGGTGTAAAATAATGGGCCCCAGATGTCATTTCCTTCAGTTAGTGATTGCAGAATTTACTTTCTGAGAAGGAGATCATACTCAGAAGGAATTGTGAAATTACAGTAACTAATTGAATTTACTACCGCTTAATTAAATGCTTAAAATAAATTTACATTCAGTTATGGAAACTATAATTGCTATGTTCGATTTGGAATGCTAATACTGATTGTGGGAATAGGGTCCTGTTAGCCACAGAAACTGCCAAGAATAGGGGCATCTGTCTTCCCCTATTCAATGAGTTTTACAGGATTGGAAATGACTTTCGTCTGTATCTGCTACATTCACCAAATATTCATGAACATCTGAAGAACTAGGAATGCTATAGGCATTGGAGAACACAGAGATAAAAAGTTCATAATATAGTGGGGAAGATATGTATATTTCTTTCATATTGAACTTGTATAAATAATTGTTGAACCTGCAAGGCCAGAATATATACCTATAAGTCCCATTTTAACTCTCATCCTGTTGATTTTGGCTCAACTTGTTGGCCTGTGAAGATAAATTGAAATCCTGATTTTGTCATCCACTATCTTAGTTGCTATCTCCCTTCTTTCCTCTCCCCCACCAACTTTTTTTCAATCTGGAAAATGAATAATTATCCAATTTATACTTTCATCAAAGTAAATGATAGGTAGTTGAGTAGCATGGTTTTGTGATTTGGGAACTAGACAGAATTTTTTCTCCTTAAATCATAATGTGAGATGTAGAGAAAATTTGCCAAACTCCCTTAATCTTCAGTTTGGTCATATTTAGAGTAAGTAAACATTGATCTCATACTCACAGTGCCTGTGTGATTAAATCAATATGCCATTATTTTATGCAAAGTGCCTAGCACAACATAGGAACTAATGAACTGTTTAATCAACTAACTATGGCAAAGAGACAGTCATCCTTTCAAGTTATTGTTGATCCATTATCCAAATATCTAATGAGTACTGATTCTATTCTAAGTATCATATCAAAGCCTAAGGCTTTTAGGAACACCAAGACACATCTTCAAGCTGACAATGAAATATGAGAGGCCAATAAGCAGATAGTCAAACGATAGCCATTTTAACACAAAGCAAGCTAGATCATCAATTTAATCCATTTTTTATATCATTCTCAAATATGATAGAAAATGCTTTGAATTTTTCACAAAAATAGAGAACTACCTCTGTCATCTGAAAGTAAAATTCAAATACTATCTGATACAGGCAAAATGATAACTACTAAACATTAAATCAAGGTCCCTCACAGCCCATTTTAAATCCATCTTTCCAGTCTTATTTTCTTTTATCCTCCTGTTCTTCCCATGTATCTTGGCTTCCAACCAATTTTGCTGTTCACCATTCCATGCACATAGTATGCTCCCTCTCGATGCCAAAATTTTGCATATGTGCATTTTTCTTATGTCTGTAATCCTCTTGCCCTCTTTTCTCTGTCTGGCAACTTCATCTTTCAAGAATGAGTTTATGATGCCTGTTTGATTTTCCTGGGTAAAGGGAGTGCCTGCCTCTTCTAGGTTCTCAAAAGAGACCACATATGCCTATCTGATAATTTAGAAAATATGTACCTTAATATTAATCTTTTCTAATGACAAAAGAGTATTTCAACCCATGACATGTTTAATTTACTTGATTGTTCTCCTATTGGTTTGCAGTTGTATGTTATTTTTTAAAAATCTTCTCTCAGATAATTTGTTCATATAGTTGCAAGTTACAAGGCAGAGGTCGAATTACTGGGTCAACATTGTTTTATTATTAACATCCATTTTCTATCATATTGTTAATTTGATTCTTAAATAAACTGAAGGACTTCAAACTTCAATGAAGTGATCCACTTATGAATATCAGAGGGTACTCATAAATACAAATAATCACCACATGCCTTTGTATCTGGCTGAGTTTGTGTTTAAGAGGAGAACTATCTGTGTGATAGCTTCCCAGCAGGTGATGTATTTTGCTCATTTTGAGAGTATGATTTCTCTAAACCTAGAAAGGTTTTATGGGACTAATGATGCACAAATAATATCCTTTTCCCCAAAAAGCAAATGCTTAGCATTTATACATCTAGATAAGTGCCATGTGTCAAAATTTTCCTCTTGAATGACTGGTTAGAGATTTAAAGATGCTTCTTTTTCCCTAATAATTTTTGACCTCTTATTTGGACCTCCTAAGGACTTCTTCACCTTGCTGGATAACTTGCACTGTTGACCAAGTATATTCTAATTGCCCAAAGGTTAAATATACCTTCAAGTGGTGAATGTTAAAAAATTCTCTTGTAAAATATAAAGTACTTCCAAAAGGGGGCATCTTAAATAATTTTAAAGCTTGACAGCATCATTGACAAAAGTATAGCCTATTAGAAACACTATTTAAAAGATGACAGAATTCATCTTTTCTAGGAATTGTGTGTCTACCATGTAAATACGCGTCATTGTCTTGGTTCTCTATATTTGTTTGGCATTTCATAATTTTTAAAGAACTTTCACATATATGTTTTTCATCTGATTTTCAGATTGGCCTTGCAGTGTAGAAAGGCAGTTATTAACAACCATATTTTATAGATGATTCTTTGACAGAGATATTGTGGGCAGCCTGAAACCAGAAGAACAGCAGAGAGTGAAAATGAGAATAGTATTGAGGACTCTTGATTCCCACTCTAATATTCTTTTCACCACTCATACTGTCTCTAAGCTTGTAGGATGCCTTATTATCTGAAAATGTCTCATGAAGTATGAGTTAATTATTCTGACAGAATTAGAGACTTTGTAAAATACTGAACTTTATAATAAGTGTTCTAATGCCTTAGAGAAATATAATAGGCTTCATTTTTGGTACCCTTTATGTGGTTTTCCACTAGGCTATATATTATCTACAATAATGAACTCACATGTTTTATTGAATGTACCAAAAACTCAGTAAATTTACTGTCCTCTGGAGTTTTGAGTACCTCAAATAGTCTTCTGAGTAATTATTGAGCTAACTGTTGTAATCTAACAAAGAGATACAATTTTTACAGGTAAATCTTTTTTAACCTAAAGGTAAATATAAAATATTAAATAGCAAATCCCTGATAGTTTCATGACCCTTGAGGTATTTCAGCCATTCACAAAGCATTTTAGCCACCAAATGAGTTAGGACAATTGATTTATTGGTTTTTTCCCTTTTTATGTATGTAACATATTGAATATCTTTAAATAAGGTACTCCAGGGAAACTCTCAGTTAGGATGCTCAGGGAAGTTTGAAATCTCTAAGGCTCCTTTAGCAAATTTCATGCCATGCCAGATGGTTTCCCAGAATTCTAATATTATTTTAAGATTCCCAGGAGCCGGTGAGGCAGATCAGAAGTCAAAGTTGAAGTCAAATCTGGATCCCTTCTGCCACTCTGTGTGTTCTTTTGACTTTCAGAAACTTGATTCAAGTTCAAGGCAGCAAACATTTATTTCATATTTACTATATACCAGACACATGGTAGGCTGGCAACATAAAGGGGGCCAATTTAAGGTCCCTGCCTTTAAATACTGCACCATCTAACAGGAGAAATGGGCAAATAAGGAAATGAATGGTGGCAAGTTTAACAAAAGAGGGAAAAGATGTGGCTCAAGTGGTTGAGCACCCACCTCCCACATGGGATGTCCTGAGTTCAGTTCCTGGTGCCTTCTGAAAAAACAAAACAAACAACAAGCAAAATAAATTTAAAAAAAAACAACTCAAGGAAGCCAATGTGTCTCAGTGATTGCATGCCAGCTTCCTACAAACAAGGTCCTGGGTTCAATTCCCAGCTCGCAGTACCTAAAAAAAAAATAATAATAACAATAGAAATATGTGCAGGATGCATGAGTTAAATAAAGAGAGAGAAAGGCAAAACTGTGCAAGGAACAGCTTGCAGCCCCTTCCCTTCCTTCTCCCCTTCCCCCCTCCCCAAAGCTTATCTCACTTCCTTACCTAGAACAATTTGGGGATGTGAATCACATTCATTCTGCAGAGTGCTCCACTGATTTACAAAACACAAAATATATCTACCAGTATGGTGACATTTCCTTGGGCTATAACATATAGTCATGGTATTTCAGAACCCAGAAATAATTGGTGGTCTCCAAGTAAAAGAAGCTGTTAAATATTTGACTTTGGGATTGTCCTTGGTCACTGGTATAATTTTATCTAATATTTCCTTTGAACGGCCAAACAAGGTAAGCAATAAGATAAAGATCATTGATACAAAAATGTATTAATCAGAGTTTAGTTAGGAATACAGAAGGCATGTTAAGTGTCTGAGTAGAAAGAGCTATTTAAAATGGAGAATTCGAGACTTGGCAATATTTGAAAGGGCTGCAGAAGCAGAGGCCAGGAAGGCCACCACTGGAACCCCAATTCCTTGTAGCAGGAAAGCTCAGAAAAATCCCTAGAAACCTAGGGAAGCTGTAGTCAGCTCGCAGGTACCAACTAAGAGTAATGGTTTCTCCTTCCTCCTTTATCCTTCCAAATCCTCCTTGAAGGCTTTTCATTGACAGACTTTACCTGGGAACTATACTGGAAAACGGATTCCAAGAGATTTAGATTTAGATCAAGTTTTCTCTTTTGCTTTGCAGTAGATTCTGTACAAGGATAGTGTCTAATTAATAGACCCTATAACGCACCTGCTGAAATTTCCCCAAACATATATGTATAAATTTGATTATTTGCTTTTTATTAAGTTTATTCTTGCTTCCATGTTTTTGCTGCAATTTGGAGCAGAATAATTTTAGAAGAATGAACAAGAACTATTGTATAAATGGCCAACAGCTCAATATGATCTGACACTTTAGTTTTGTGTGTCAACGTGATCATATCTAAAATGGTTAAGAGCTCAAAATTACACAGCTTATAAATGGTAATTTTAAGCCAGCTATATAAACTTCTTAATTCTTCATTTCCTCATCAAATAATGGGGACAGTTCTTAGAATTGCTTAGCAGATTAAAATAAATAATGCATATAAAATATTTGGTGGGGAGCCTTGGGTATAGTAAGACTCAAATGACATACATGGCAGAAGTTATTGTTCTTTACATTATTGCTATCACCATTTTCTTATTTATTGACTAAAACACAAATTATTTAATACTTAACCTGCCAATTAGTCTGAAAATAGCTAAAATCAAACTAAAAGAACAATCTTTAAGGGAGATTAATAGACAGGGGAGTGTGAGTATGGGGACAATAAGTGTAATACTAGCCAGATTAATGGCTCTGTGTGTGTGTGTGTGTTTTAATTTTTGAAAGGCTGTCATCATTAGCAGAACAAGTGTTCAAGTTCATAGTTGTTTGAAATAAGATATTTGCAGGAAACCAGAAATAGTTCGTTTTAGTCAAGTTTAAGTTTGATAAAAGGCGGGAAACCTTGAGAGACAGGAGTAAGGGTGGGGGGTGAAATATATGCAACTTCTTAATTGTAAATCAAGCTAAAGGGTTTGGATTTTATTTTAAAGTCAAATGGGAGCCAATGAAGAATTTTTGGCAGATTAGTGACAATATCAGGTGTGGTTTAAGAAAGATCAATCTCTTTAGTGTGTGGAGAATGAACTAGAACGGGAGAGACTTGAGTCAGGGCAATAGCAACAGAGAAAATTAGGTTAATCCAGACTAGAAATGATGAAGTTTTGAACTAAGGCATGGTAGAGGGAATGGAGAGACGAAGATGAATCAACTGAAGTTTAGAAAAAGTGGGGCTGGAGCCAGGAGCACTATTACAGAAAAGGGGAGATTCAAGAGTGGCACTCGTTTTTGCCTGGAGTTCATTGTACACAGAACTATTCAGAGAGAGAGAATGGAAGATAAAGAATAGGATGAAGAAGGGAAGCTTAGATTAGAATAAGGCTCATCTGCAGTGTCTACGAGATGTCCAGGCAGAGATATCTGGTAGGTACATGGGTACTCTCACTCTGAAGATAGATCTAGACTAGAGATTGAGAACTGGAAGATCTGATTATAGGAAAGTCATGGGAGTAGATAAATACTTTCTGGAAAATATGTAGAACAAGTAAAGAAATGGATCATAGAAAATAAGGAAGAGAGGAGGGATCAGATAGGGGATGGAAGAAGGAGTGCAGCAGAATCTGAGCCATGGTTTTAAATGATAAAAGCTTGAAGCAGAATCTCATAAGGTATCCTAGTTACCATTTCAGAAAGTAAGGAAAACCAGAGTTCAGGGATTCTGAAAGATGGTCTCAATATTCAAAACTTCGCCACTTGATCATTTTTATTGTTTGATTATCCCAGTCCATTTTACCTTTGTGATCATAATTAAAGCCGTAAAATGAATATACCTCTGTAATTGTTTGGCCAGAAGAAGGAAGAGTGGTTTTATTGGGAACAGGAACCTAAAAGATGAAATAGGGAAGGGCAGTTGAAATGAAGAGAGACCAGCACACTCAGTTCATTTGCAAAAGAGAAAGAAGAGCATTGATTTTGAGCCTAGCACTTTCCTAAGAGGCTGGTTTTAAGTCTAAGAGAAAGAGTTAAGAAAGTTGATAGATTTCCTTCTAGTCACTGTAGGAATAAAGGAGGCAAGTGAATGGAGAAACTTTAGCTTACACATACAGATGGGTGTCACTTTTTAAAAAAATATGTTTTTTTAGAAACTTGATTGTAATGAAATAGGTGAAGCAGGGTGAGGCACACCTAACCCTTTGCTTTCTAATTTATCCATTCCTAGTGGAGGAACAGAAGCTTTTGGGAGTTGAATTGAAGAGGTAAAGATTCAGGTAGCCCTTTGGCAGTTTATCACTAAAACCATCTTCCTTCCTATTTCATGAATATCTCCCCATCAACTGGAAGCCATAACACTCCTGGTTGTGGAAACCAGCCTTCAGCTTATCCTGATAACCTTTGCCTGGGAGAAACTCACATTGACTTCAGTTTAGCGATTAGAAGCTGTTGCAATATCTATGATCTCCCTACAAAATAACACTTACCAGACTGGCTTATAGCCTAGAATAAGCCCTTTCCACTCACTGTGCCAAAGACGTTTTCCTGATATTCCTGTATGACAATTTTTCTTTTTTTGTCTTTTGAATTTACTTCCCTAAACTTGTGTGTTAATCTGAGTAGGAAGTTATTTTTTCTCCAAGTGGATTCTCAGGCTGAGTGAAATATTTTGTTTTATCTCTGTTTGAAAACTCTAAGTGAAAAATTCAGATTTGACAAACATGCTGCTCCTTTATTATTTTGGCGAGGAAATAAAAAGCATGTCTTTTCCTATGGGAAAGCAGACTCTTTCCTCAATCCTCCAGTGTGGTTGTTTTCCTACAATAGTAACCTTTCATTTTAACAGAATGTATTTGGATAAAGCCTTGGACTCTGTTTACCTTCTCCCAGTCCCTTGGCACTGGTTCTATTTCTATCCCCTAGCCTTACAGAGGGAAACCTGATTCATTGGAAATGTCACTTGCTTGAGTCGTAAGGACTCAATAACAACCTGGGTTTATTTTTTGAAAACCTGTCCATTTCCAGAATTAGCAGCCCCTTTCCACCTCTGACACTATTCTTGGATTTCCCTTGAGCATCTCTCTCTGGGCCCCACACTGACTGTCCAAGCCCCTACTCTGCTTCATCCCAATCACCTTTCGTTCCCCCAGCTGGAATACATCAAAGTTCCACAATGACTTTTGTTCACCTGAGAGCCTCTCAGTGCTACGAAGAATCATGCCCAGGGTAGGAGCAGGCTGATTTTGATGAGTCTGGTTGAAAGAATTTTGGGGGAGTTTTCATTAAATCAATGCTTATAATCTTTGTTCACTGGGGGGCACACCAGAATGTCTAATTATGTAGCATTTCTAGAGCAACAATAAGAATTAGAAAGAGTGCACAAATCCCAGCAATAATCGTAACTAATTGCAAATATTGAAAATCCAGGTCAGTGTACTCTAAGTTTGGTTCTAATGAAATAAAATGGAAAATGGGACATGCTATACTCTGAGAAATACTGCCCCTTTCTGGTGATTAAAGGCCCATATTGGGAAGCAGATATAGCTCAAGTGGCTGAGCACCTCCTTCCCAATGTACGGGGTCCAGGTTTGATTCCTGGTACCTCCTAAACAAGCAAACAAACAAACAAACAAAAAACCAACTCTCATTACTAAAAAAAAAAAGTTCACATTAAAGAGTGGGCAAACTTGTACTGGGTGGCTCTAGTGAGCAAATTTACAACCAGTGGCTAGAAGTTATTAAGAAGATAGATTGTGAATCTGATACATAAAAACTTTCTGATAATTTTAAGGGCATAAAAAATGAACTTGTCTTGTAAAATAATGGTTTTCTTTTATATCCCTAGAATCTTCAGGCTGTGGCTACCAGTTGGAAATATTATAGATGGTATTTCTTTATTAGTTGGGTTGTATGAACTTCAAAAACATTTCGGATTCCAATTCCATGGTTTAGGTAGTGTCAGTGTAGCATAAGGGAAAGAGGATTGGATTTTGAGTCAGAAGAGCAATGGTGAATCCTTAGCTCTGTCATTAATTAAGGGTATGGCCCTGAGGTCAGCTCATTGAAGTCCTGTGTAAAATAGCAATGATTATCTCTATACACAAGGAAGTAGGTAAAATTAAGGAACATGGCAAAACACCTAGGACATAGTAGATATGCAAAAGCTTTTGCCATTAATTCTATTGGTAGGATTCTGGGTCATTTATTGTTCAGGTGGCAACCTAACACAGGGGAAGAGATCAAATGTGGGCAATGTGGGAAACAGATTTCCAGGATACAACTGGCAATAAAAAACACCTCTCTACACCACTGTATGGCTTTTCTATTTCTAATTCTACCTATGCCGGGATAGAACTGTCAAAATCATGACAAGCAGATTCCCTGCACCATGAGTACCTAAGTCAGTTTCTGAATTAACTAAGGGACAATAGAAATGCATCAGGCACACAATTTACAAAGATTTGTTGCATGCCTACTAGAAGCTAGTCACTGGGTCCCATTCCTAATAAATTAAGGAAAAAATAGCTCCAGCCCAGACACAGCATGCCAAACAATGAATTAAGATTTTAAAGAGTACCTCAAAAGTAGCCTACTTTTTAAAAAATTAATCTGGCTCTCGCTTTTGACATCATCTTGGTAAAGATCACTGCAGCATGGGAGAATCGTGCCTAATTACTTTAAAATTGTCTCTTCATGGGAAGTACATTAATATGTATTATATTACTGCTGTTCTCAAAGTGAAAATAGAAGTTTTACTTTGTTTTCTTCATGTTACAAGATTGGTTTTTTGCAGAACCTTTTTGCTCTTTCCCTTGAATTTACAAAAATTGTTGAGGCAGAATTTTAGCATAAGTTCACAAGTCCTCAGCAAATTTATTGAGGAATGTCCTAAAAAAAAGTTTTCTAGACTTTTATTTTTAAACATGAGCAAAAACCCAGTGCAGCACTGAAAAAAACATTTTTATATCTTTTGTATCTTTTTAAATTGAAGGCTTTGTCAGTCAGTTTCGGTTAGGAAACCACAGATTAATTCGAATGAGGAATGTTTCATAGAAAGAATTATTAATCAGTTAACAAGGAATTAACTGCTAAGGGTTAATGGAAATTTAAAGAATATAGAAATAGCAGATATAGGGAGCAAACATTAGAATGAGGGCACATTTGGAAGAGGTCATCCCTGCTCCCAAGAGAGATCTGTTTTCTTCTGGGAGAAGGGGTGACAGAAACCTACTAGATGGTTGAGAGGTTTGCTGAGATGCCACAGGCTGATGCTGGCAAACAGGAAACCACACGCTGGTGTGTCTACAAGACTTGCTAGGAAGCCAACCTCCCCATTGTTGCTACAGCTTGCCAACAAGGAGGCCAGTGACCAGTGGTCAGCGCTGCTGCAGCAGCAATAGGAGGGGAGCACACTGGATACAGAAAGAGAAGCCCTTTCCTCCTGTGTTGTCCTTCCACCATGCTCCACCAGCTGGCAAAGGAGAACGAGTTAGAGTCCAGGTCCCTTGTGGAAAAGCAGGGCAATGAATGGTGGATTTGGAAGTGAGCGACAATACGTTGATAACCTGCATAAAGCCATTTGGTCTGTGCAAGTCTGGGTTGGTTGCAATAAATTTTGAAAAATAGTTGCATGAACTGAGAAGTAGAATAAACTTAGAGCTAAAATGAGAATGCAGAGTGCAGGTAATACTGTATTATTTATCTACTGCTGCAAAAAAAGTACCTCCAAATTAAGCAGTTTATATAACCCACATTTATTCTCTCTCAGTTTCTGTGGGTCAGGAATTTGGGCATGGTTTAATTGGGTCCTTTGTTTCAGGATGTCTTACAACACTGCAGTTAAAATACAGCTTAACTCTGTCTCCAAGCTCATGTGGTTCTGAATAGGATTCCATTTCCCAAGGGTTGTGGGACTTCTGTTCTCAGTTGTCCCCTGGCTGTTGGCTGGAGGCCTGCCCTATTCCTTGCCACATGGGCCTTTCCATAGGGCAGCTCAGAATGTGGCCACTTGCTTCATCAGAGTATGCACATAAGGAGAGTCAGAGAGTGTAAGCAAGTGAGAGTCTTGGTCTTTTTATGCTGGAGTTTGGAACTAACAGTCCACACCTCTGCCATATTCTGTGCTTTGGAAGCAAGTCACTAGACCCGGCTCCTGCACAAAGAGAGGGGATTATATGTAGGCATGGATACCAGTAGATGGGTACCATGCCTACCACAAACACTTTAATTATTTGAAGAGCATTGAATGAAATCATGGATGTGAAAATAACTAACACAGAGGTTGTTTTCCTAGTCGTTAGCAATATTAGTCCTCAAGGAAGAGTTTCTGCTTTAATCTCTAGTTTGAATCCCTGTTTAGTGAATTGCCTAGTTATCCTATCTCAATTTTATAATTGACTTAGCTCTGGCCAGTCTCATTCTGGGGACTAAGTCCTGCCAAATCTCTGAACACCAGGCAGTAAAGTTGACGTAATTATTCCCAGTGTCAGACATTGCAGATTCTGCCTGCCTAGACTTAGAGTAATATTTAGCTTGAGTTTCTATTATTCTGTCTTATTTATTGGTGTTGTCACTGACTGTCTTGGGGCCAAACATTTGCTGAACTACTGGAGAGCATGCCATGGCTTTTAAGCCAGATTTCTGTGGTCAGATTTCTGTGCCCATAACCATACTTGAACCAGGACTCACTCATTCTTAGTTAAAGGGTGTGTGTCAGGCAGGCCAACGTCATGTCTGACCCTTCCCCTGTGCTTGGCCAGGGTTCTGGAATTAGTCCATAATGACTTATGGGACAATAGAAAGGCACACCATTTTCAGTGTTTGACACTGGATCATCATCCTATGTGTGTATGTTTGTACCACAGAGATAAGAGAGAGTATAGGCATTTAAGAATTAATAATCAGTTGTTTTAAAAGACATTTTTATACAAGTCCTAATTGGAACACTTAAATAGAAGCTAAGAATGCTGTGAAGGGACCTATAGAGTTTGAAAGAGATTATTTAGCAAAACGAAATATTCCAAATAATCAATGCTTTTCCTGTAAAGAGTATCTTGGGCCTCCTGTGCTATTGAAACTATGTCATTTTTAAGGTCAATTTCATTAACCCTGCTCTCTTTTGGCCATGGTAGGCTATTGTTCTCCACTGCAGGACATGAGATCGTAATGCATGATCGTTTCTGAAGAGTCAGTTACCTGATTGGTTCTATGCATACATATGGAGTGCCTTATTCCCACTGGCATTATTAGAACATAAGCCTTTATGAGTTTAAGCTCTAACCAACTTTTAAAGCTTCCTTTGGTTTGTTGAATGTTTCTAATAATTCTAACAATGCCCTCTAGTCCCAGTTCAAATCTCGTGCCATTTTTTTTCTGTGAACTGAAAGCAAATTCCTAATTCTTTACATAGCGAATGGCAAGAGGCCAAACTTTGGCAAGGCTTTAAAAATGTTTACAAGATTTTCCAACTATGCTAGTCACTGGCTTGGTTTTGCCTTGAGGAAAGTTAATCCAGCATAGCAATAGCTACTGAAGAACAGTAAAACTGGGAAGGAAAGATTCATTCCTGTCTTGAAAACAGTACTGTCCATCATTTCCTTCACATGCCTAACATTATGTCTCCCCTACTGTGGTAGGAAGACTTCTAAAACAGCCGTTAAGTTTCCCATCCTCTCTTCCCACAGCCACCCCTGTGAAGATACTCCGCATAACTGCCTCCTCTCGTGTGTGGGTAGGGCCTACAAATATGATTGATGTCAGTTCTGTGATTAAGTTACCTACATGGCAAAGGAGAGGGGATTTTTTTGCAGCTGTGATTAAGGTTTCTAATCCTTAGATTTTAAAAAAATCAAAAGGGAGATTACAATGGGTGGGACTGACCTAACCAGAAAAACTCTTTAACAGAAAATCCAGAGGTCAGAGAGATTATCCTATTGGCCTTTAAAAAAATGTTACTTGGTTGTCCTGTGAGAATGCCAGGGGGCAAGGACTGGAAAGGAGCTGTGAGCAGTCCCATCTGACAGCTAACAACAAAATGGGTACCTCAGTTCTAATTCAAGGAGCTGAATTGTATTACCAACATGTGACCTTGGAAGAGGACCCCAGTACAGCCTGGCTAATATCTGAGTTGCAGCATTGTGAAGCCCTGAGAAGAGGACCTGACTACGCCGTCCCAGGACTTCCGTCCCAGGACTCCCATGGAAAAGGTGAGATGATAAATATATGTGAATTTAAGCCACTATGTTTGCAGTAACCTGTTATATCCCCATACACACCTAGTTATGTATCAGTCAAGATTCAATCAGAGAGAGAGAAATATTAAGATACAGCTTACACAATTGTGGGGACTGGCTGAGCAAATCTGAGATGCACAGGCAGAGAGTCAGGAAGAGATCACAAGTCCTTTAGTAGATAGATTGAAATGTCTTCTCCCACTATGGTGTGTCTTTTCATCTCTTGACTCAACCATTTTTTTAATGGTTAGTGTTTTTCATTCTAATTTTGAAATCTTTGCCTAGTCCAGTGTAAGGAAGGTAGTTCCCTGTATTTCCCTCTAAAAGGTTTATTATTTCACCTTTCACGTTTTGATATTTACTCCATTTGAAGTCTAATCTTTTTATATGCTATGATTTGGTGGCAAAATTTTTTTTCTACCTGGATATACAATTTTCTGATACCATTTATTGAGAAGAAGACATCTTTTTAAACTGCAATGGCATGTTTCTCACAAATTTGGTGGTTGTATATGTGTGTGTGTTTCCAGTCTATAATGTTCTATGGGTCTTATTGTCGATCCTCTTGTCAATATCACATTATCTTAATTGCTATGGCTTGGTAATATATCTTGGTAACAATTAGCATATATCCTCCAGGTGTGTTCTTATTTAAGATTTTCTTGGCTATCACTGCCCCTTTGAATTTAATGTACATTTAGCTTGTCAACTTCTACAAAACGTTTAGAATTTTGATTGTTTTTTTTTCCTTTTTGCATTGAATCTAAAGATGGATTTTTGGATGGATATTTGCCGTCTTTATAATATTGAGTCTTCTAATCTATGAAAGTGACATCTCCCTCCATTTATTTAGGGATTCTTTAAATTCTTTAAATGATTTATAATTTTCATTATAAATGAAAATTATGTTAAACATCCTTTTTTGTTCAAAGATTTGTTCTTAGGCATTTTGTGTTTTTGATGCAACTGTAAATGGTGTCATTCTTACAATTTTATTTTTTATTGTTTATATAACTTGTATATAGTATTTCCACAGTTATATATATATATATATATATATATATATATATATATATAGAGAGAGAGAGAGAGAGAGAGAGAGAGAGAGAGAGAGACCTTGTAGCTGGTATCCTTGCTAAATTCACTTATTATTTCTAATAGTTTATCTACCAATTATAAAAAATTTTTCTTCAGATGTATTCATGAACTGTGTATAATAAACCAACTACCTTCTAAGATACCAAAATGGGGTAGCAAAGGAGCCTCTGGGGTTATTTTGATTTTTCTCTTTTTTTTTTTTGGAGGGGAGGAGCACATAGATACAGATAAAGCCAAAATGATTTACAGAAAATTCTACAGTTCTATGCTAAATAATAAAAAATCACGGAAGAAATAGAGAACTTCCTAGGAAATATGTATATCCCAAAATTGGCTCAAGACAGAATATTGCTAACCTGTTTTGAGTTATCTCAAAGAAAAATGGATTTAAAGTCATGATAGCTTCTGTGGTTTCCCAGTTCCTAGCAAGCCACTTCACTGGCCAGGGAACTTGCTTTTTTTCCCCGGCATAGATGCTCCTTGCTCCTTCACCCACTGAGGCCTGTATCTGCAGAACATTTAAGACTGGACCTTTCCACCTGTAATAATGGCCATGACACATACAGACCACTGTGCCTGGCTTCAGCAAGGGAAAATGCAAATTCAGGGAATTTTGTGACTTTTACTACTTCCCTACTTGTAAAATTTACCTGATAAATATCTTATTGATAGGCTAGGTAGCACTTAATTAAAACACACATTTGTCTTATTTTAAACTTATATCCATAGAATTTTTTAAAAATTACTTTCTTTTACATGTTCAAATTCCTAAATTTTACCTATGTCTTTTATTAATTCCTTCTCTTTTCTTTCCTTCATTTGTTGTTTTCTTACTTCTATATTTGCAAGCTTAATTCATTCTAGTAATATCTACATTTTTTCTAGAAATAGACCCAATGCTAATTTATTTTTATTTACATGATTCTTACTATACTTCTGTCATTGATAGTAAAAATTATTTTTAAAAAACCCATTCTTGTTTAATATTATTCAGGATAGATGGTTTTTCTTGTCAGTTCTTAAAGTTTGCCACAACTAGATTTCATAAAACCCTTTGTTAATCTCTAAGTTAATACATACCTTTTAACATTACTGACTGGTACCATACAATGTCTCTTTTTTTTTTTTTTAAAGATTTATTTATTTATTTAATTTCCCCCCCTCCCCTGGTTGTCTGTCCTCTGTGTCCATTGCTGCGTCTTGTTTCTTTGTCTGCTTCTGTTGTCGTCAGCGGCACGGGAAGTGTGGGCGGCGCCATTCCTGGGCAGGCTGCTCTTTCTTTTCACGCTGGGCGGCTTTCCTCACGGGCGCACTCCTTGCGCGTGGGGCTCCCCCACGCGGGGGACACCCTTGCGTGGCACGGCACTCCTTGCGCGCATCAGCGCTGCGCATGGCCAGCTCCACACGGTCAAGGAGGCCCCGGGTTTGAACTGCGGACCTCCCATATGGTAGACGGACGCCCTAACCACTGAGCCAAAGTCCGTTTCCCACCATACAATGTCTCTTGATTTATTTTCCATACAGCAATTATTTCTTTATTGCTTAAATGTTAAATGAAAAAGAAAAAATCTACCAGGTTGGGTCTTAGTATAAAAGTCACTGTATATTCTTCTTCCTTTTTTCATATTTTAAAATTGTATATGACTTGATTATTTTATAATCATTGGCACTGCACCCAAGGGCTTGTATTGATCAGCTAAGTGAACCAAGTTTCAGTGAGGGTAGAGGTCTGCCCGAGGTATACCGGCAATGATCACAATAGGATTTTAAACTTGTTAGTGTGTGTACCACAGCAGCCTGTGTCATGCCACTCCCTTATAAAATTATATAATTTCAGGAAATAGTTCTTTGAACAATTTTCAATAATAGCAATCACTGCTATTTCTCAGAAACAAATGATTAGAAACCAACACTCTGCAAATTCAAGACCTGGCTTGAATTTTTTTTATTTTTATTTTTATTTTTTTTATTTAACTAGACTGCTGTACTTAAAACTAAAATTTCTCCTGGGCTCACAGGTGGTACTGCAAACACTGCTAACTGGACAGACTGAAATGTGAAAGTAAATATATATGTTGTCATTTTGCTCAACAGTTTCTGGAAAATGCATTGCAGGTAAATCAGTAGACATTAGCAAAGCTTTTGAGAAAGTACACTTGAGCATATTAAGGCTCATGATGGATATGTTTCCCTTCCAGAGCAAAGCAAACGTCTGACTTTGTAGCCATTACTGAAGCAGCATAGATTTGTTATGTCAAAAACAAATGGGACTCTTCTCTTATGCAATTTTGAATCCTTTGATTGATTTTTGTATAATAGACTTTCCAACTCCTCCCTACTTTTTTTCTCCTTCAATCATTCGTTCCCCTCTCTCCTAGAAGGAATACTAAATATCTCCTCTCAAATAATCCCCAAATACAATTTTTCAATGACTTTCATTGTGTCTATCACATAGGAGAAACTTGCTAAATATGTCCTTAATAATCAAATAAATAGGTAGCCATGGTTTTACTCAGTTTGTTTTTCATTCTAGAGTCTCAATGAGGTAGAAGTATTAGAAATCTAGATATTTAAAGAAAGAAAAAATAAAAGAAAAATCTCATTGGGGTTTCTTTGGGTCCCAGGATAGCACCTACTTAAGTATTAAAATATTACTCTCATTCCAAACATTAAACCATTATTTACTTCTAAGTGGAAATATCATGGATTTCATTTAAACCTAGCAGAGGCCAAATCGGTGCTGGTTATTGTCCATGAAGCAATTGGATTCATTTTGGATTCCTTCCTACCCTGCTCCTCGATCCTGGGAGAATGAATTCTTTAAGAATCAGCTTCTCAGCTTTCTTGTGTTTTTTTGGGTGGGTGGCGGGGTGGGGAGTAACTTCATTTGTTTTTCCTTATTAAAGAAGTTGTGGGTTTGCAGAACAATCATGCATAAATTACAGGATTCCCATGTACCATCCTACTACTAACACCTTACATTGATGTGGAACTTCTGTTACAATTGAGGATAGTACATCTCTGCCATTGTCCTATTAACTAGAGTCTATGTTTTAATTCAGGGTTCACTGTTTCTGTGGTGTAGTTCCATGGATTTAAAAAAATTCTATTATCACGTATACAAACTTTGAACCACATTAAAATGTATATTTCAGTGCTCTTAATTACGTTCACAATACTTCCGGCTTACATTTGGTTTAGGCCAGTGAAATGCATTGGCAGAAGATTACAGGGCAGGAAAAGAGAGAGGTTGACATATTTATTTCTCTTGCTCTCTTTGTGCCAGGCCAGTGGCTGTGTTCATCTAACTATAGACTTAGTTATTGCCAACAGCCCCCATCCACAACTCTTACCCTTATCAAACTCTGAACCAGTCTTTCCTTTTCTGGCCCAATTAGGCCTAGTGGTAATCATAATTTCATGAAGTTGCTAGTCCCTGAATATTTCAGCATTCCTTGCTGTTTCCCTTACCCCTCTCCATGCTTCTGCAAATCCTTTCCTTATTTATACTTTCTTTGAGTCTTTTTTGAACAGAATCCTGACAGATAAAATAATTTGTAGTGAGAGTGGACACAAGAACTAGCCTCTCAAAGTGGGATTCTGGGTATTTTTGTTCCTGTGTTGAATGTATAAATGGATAACTTCCTTGTCACTGAATTGGTACCATGTAATTGCAATAGATATTTTTAAAACTCACCTTTGGTGGCATGGTATGGAGATCCAGTGGAGAGCAAGTCACTTAGAGGACAATGATAAGATCATTAAGAATTCTTGATTCTGGCACAGAATGGGTTTCTTAAAGGTTTCAGTCCCTGTGGACTATTTCTTAAGTTGTAAGAAAGAGGATAAGCTGTGAAACAGATAAGAGAGACTTCCTTTGAAGTATATGAGAATCATAATAGCTTGGGGAGAAACCCACTTTGAAAAAGCAGAATTAGCCGCAGGAAGAAGAGTCAGTAGGACAACAGTGGCAGGAGGGGGCCTGTGTACCATTCTTGGTATTTGTACTATCACAAGGACAAGTTAAAAAAGGCAAAACACAGAAACATAAGGTGGCAAGGATCTGAGTAGTCTGGGGCTCTAGTAAAAACTGTAAGACTTATTGTTGGGGATTGAATCATGTCCCCCACAAAAGGCATGTTCAAATCTTAGTTCCTGTGGGTGTGAACCCATTTGTAGACAGGTCCTTTGAGATGTATTATTAGTTAAAGTGTGGCCAAACTAAGTGGGGGTGGGCCTTAATCCCTATGGCAGGAGGCCTTTTAATGAGAGGAAGTTCAGACACAGTTAGTATAAGCCAGAAGTCAGAAGAAGCTGTAGAGGAGAGTGGAGAAGCCATAGTCCAGAGAGGTTGTGTGATGGAGGATTGCTATCACCAAAATGTTACCAACCACAGGAGAAAGGATGGCCTTGCCAACATTTTGCATTTGGACTTCTGGCCTTCAAAATCATGTGTCAATAAATATTTGTTACTTAAGCCAATCATTGTGTGGTATTTCTCATAGCAGCTTTAGCAAACTAAGACACTGGTTGGGGACTCAAAGCAAACACCATTATGATTGTTAACCTGTTTTAGTGTGGACTGGGAATATGATTATGTATGTTATTCATTACAGCTGCTTATAGGGTACCTACTGTGTGCCAGATAGTATATGACACATAATATTTTATCTCATTATTTCTAACAACTTTGCAAAGTATATACCCATGTTATATATGAAGAACCTAATTCAGAGCAAAGCTGATTAATTTTAGAAGTTATAGCTCTAGGTCCTTAAGTCTAGATTCAGTCTTTGCCCTCACCAATGCCTATGATACATTTGATTCTCAATATGCTAGCTAGCTGAATGCCCAGCATTGGTCTACAATTATGCATTAGAGGTAATTCCTTTCCTTTCAGTATCGTGTTTTCATGTGAGCCACTTTTTATATTCTTTCTTGCTCAAATCAACTATATGCATCTCCTGTCCTTTATGAAAGGGGCCCAATTGTAGAAAGAAAGATTGAGACTAACTGATGAAGTGAAATAAAGGAAAAAATCCAAGATAGTGAGAAAGACCAGACAACAACTTTTAGGCCCTGTGGGGTAGGGAGCAAGACTGTCTTGGCCTGCCACCTTTCCCTGGGACTCACAAATACATCCTGTGCTCAGGATCAGGTGTGTCAACCTCGTGGAATAAAACACAATCCCCTAGTAGATAAGGAGACTGATGGAACATTTCCTTCCTCTACTGTCCTGAACATATGTAAATATTCACTGGAGACAATCTGATTCTAGTGGGCATATTTTATAACACCCTACTCACAGCCCAGTGCCATATCTGTCTGGTGAGGGGGGTGGCTTCCTTCATTGAGCACACAAACACAAGCTGCATTAGAATGTCTCTCTGCATCCACCACAGATTGAGACAAGCTGGCTATGGGGAGCCAAGGCCCACTAGTGAAGCTGACCTTGCATCATCTCTTCTCTAGATGAGTAAAATCTCTCTCCATCAGAGCTGTGTGAATTGTGCTTTTGCTAGTGACCCTGACACTTATACTGGAGGGGGCTGGCATCTCTTTAGGGATCTATCCTTCTGCCCAACACTCTGGACCTGGCATACTAATGTGGACCCTCATTCAATTTGTGTGCTTTGTTTACTTCAGTTTGTCGTGTTGTGCTTCTGTCACTTGAAACAAAAGGAATGCTGACTAGTACAAAGTAGATCTGGAAAGATAATGACAGTTACCCTGTGAATTTGGATCTCTAACCTAATGGGTGAATGAAATAAGCTTTCTTGCTGGTAGAATGGCTTTGAATTTGTGCATTTGTTTTACTCCTTAGGTATTTGCTAGTTTATGAGAAGAAGTGAACAGAACACTTTCTTTCTGGTAAATGTAATCAAATGCTTGACTTACAGATAAGATGCTTTAAAATTTCTACTGGGATTTAGCACAAAATTCTAATATTCCTAAGACTAAAGTTCCATCTGCATTTTTTTTTCTGTCTAAGCATACTTCCTAGCAGATGAGCTATTGCCCAGGACAATTTTTTAAAGTTTTGCATGGTGGGACATTAACAGAGAAAGATTTTAGAAAGGATTTCTCTGTCCAGAACCGTGTTGTGAGTACTTCTCCATTTAGGTCAAGATTGAGAGGTGGTTATGCCCAGCCCTTAAGCTTTATAAGAGGTGTTTTATAGATAACTTTCAAAGGACTTAATGTGTGTGTTGTGCAGGTCTGTATATGTTTCCACCAGGACTTCCAGATGACAAAGGATATGAAGCCAGCTAGTAAGATAGGGAATCAATATATAGATCTGGAACCTGACAAAGAGCCATTAAATGGCTGCTGGAAGATTCTCCTCCCCCCCCCTCACCCCCACCCCCCCATGATTCTGCCATTTAGAATAAGATTTCCTCAGGAAGCCAGGAGAAGCCCTGGATATTCCCTCAAGGACTTTATAATTGGGGCTTCCTAGGGGATTGATGGGTGGGTAATCAATCAAAATAGCAAACAGATGGAACTCCTCCCCTGCCAGTAGCAAAAGGGTGGAATAATTAATGGTTTAAAGGCAAGTGCCAAGTTCTTTTCCTCTCTTGCCTTCACTCTGTCCAAGTGCTAGTCCCAGTGCCAGTCCTGCCCTGTTCCTGCCTTCTCCACTCTGCTTTTGCCATGTGTCTCCACATGGATTAACATGCAAGTAAAACCTGGGCATTTATAACCTGTAATGGGGATTTGCAGTCTGTAAATCAACCCAGTTTATCACTTTTCAGCCCTTTCCTCTCTACCAGGGATCAATGGTCTGTTACTTTCTCCCATTTCTCTTCTCTCTCTACCTTAATAAATTACTGGCCTAACTCACCTGATATGTTCTTGAAATTCATTTCTGAGGCATAGTCAAGAACCTAGACAAAATCCGGTTACCTATTTGACGAGCCAGCCAGGAGTTTATTGGTGAGTGAAACAATGGCCTACAGCCTGTTTAATGCCTTCCTTTGGTTATCCATTTTAAATGGGTTTGCCTACAAGCCCCTCCCGGGTGAAATCTTGGGAAGGAAGAGGCCAGAGCATGGGAACTCTCTGAGTTGGTGCTGCATGCCCAGGTTTATGAGATCTGATCCTGATCTGGTGGGCAGGGGCACAGGGCAGGGGCTCACTGCTTGGCCACTGTTCTTTAAATCCTTTTTAGTTGTCATTTCTGCCCTCAGGGCTAGACACTATTGCCTTCTCCTGCCCTTTCCCTTTGGGGGTGCATGGGAGTGACAGAGAGCCAGAGAGCTGGGAGCTTTCATGGGTCCAACTTTGCAGGCCTGCCTTGCCATCTGACCACACCAGCTACCTGGTCTAGAATGAAGTTGGAAAGCAGTAGGTAGAGCCAAAATGGATGCCACTGGAATCCCCTTTCCCAGGGGTGTCACAGGACAGGGCACCCTTGCATAATTAACCTTTACTCATGTTTTACCATCCTACTTCTTGCTACTGAATTTCTTATTACAGGTTTGTATTAAAATGCTTTGGAATGTCTTAAAAACTGTAAAACTGAAAATGTCTTTGCTAGCAAGGAAGTGATTGCCTCAGAGCCCCTAGTCCTGTTAGCTAGAACACTTGATGGCCTCTAGTCACTTGATGGCCTTCTGATGGCTGGTCTAACTGGGAAACCACCAGAGAGGAAAGTCATAAAACTAGGACTGAAAGAATGGAGGAAGAAGCTTTCTGCCCCTTCTCCAAGCAGGAGCAATATTCAGCTTAAAAGGCATCCGATCTATTTGATCTGTCTTATATGTTTAGAACAGCCCTGGAAACCCCTGGCACCAGGGACTCTGATTCCTGGGATGGCAAGAATCAGAGAGCAACCAAACATTCCCTGAGATTTAGCTCAGGAGCTTCAGTTTGGGTGACAGTGCAGTCAGTCTCAAATCCTGGAATGTAGGTGTGCCTAGAACCAGAGCAAACTCTGAATGTCCCCCATTCCTTGAATCCTTCCATTCAGAGGGCAGCCAAATATCCCCTGAGATTTATCTCAGGTGCTTTGACTTTGGGTAACTGCTCAGAATGTCTCTCACAAACTCAGCTTGAGTGCTGATCTCAGGAGTTTTTAGGCATCACCCAGGACCTAGGTTGCCCACAGGGATGCCTATAGGTAAGGCTCTGAAATTAAAATTCTCAGGACATTGAGACCAGAGCATCAGCTCCAAATTATATGGAGTGGTGAAAGTTTTAGTCTGGGATGCCAAGTCAGTCAACTAAAAGTGCTTCTTTATTCTTCCTGGAATTATGGGCACAGCGTCTATCCTACCAATAAACTCCCTATAGGAATGTCTTCTCAAGAATCAGGAAATTCTGCCTACTGCTGGTGTACATGGCCACAATAGAGCCAAGAGCAGTCTCTATATAAAACCCTGAATTCCAGCTAAACCGTGTTAAAAAGGAGGACAGAAAGATCTGAGGCCTGAAAACTTCATGTCATGTCTCCTTAAAGAAATGAGGAAATAAACCTCAAACTTTGACTAATTCCCTTTTAGAAAAAGCCTTCTCAGTTTAAACTCAGTTGTGCCTATAAAAGGTATGAATAGAGATCAAGATCCAGACTGGTTACTAAATCTCTCCTGGAAAATAAGAAACTTCATGTGCCATCAATTAAAAAAAAAAAGTTCCTAGAAAGGCTAAGGATATAAAATTCTCTTTTTTGTTTTAATCTGTGCTTAACTTTGTGTTCAACTTTGAAATCTGTGTTTAACTCTGTCAGTTTGCTTGTCCCTAGGTAATCAGATTTGGGGCTCAACCTGTTACAAATTGGATAAAGGTGAAAGGTAACCTAAAAATGAGTCTTTAAATGTCAATACTGTTTTGCTAGTGGATTTAATATATAAATCACAAGTGGAATTAATTCAACTGCTAAAAAGGTGGAGAAACTTTGCAAAGTTGTTCAAGAGATAGACCTCAGCATTGTTGAACGATCTCGTGCATTAAAACCAGGCCTTCAGTACACTGCAGGTTGCCTCTACATATGAGTTATTGGCTAGGTTGGTCACTGACCCCTAAAACAATAAGGGTATTTACTACATCTCTGGGTGTTCTCCTAAGTCAATGGAGACTATGTTGCAGTTTCAAACTCCTGCTGCAGCCAACGATGGCTTGAAATATCCAAATATGCAATGAATAGCACCTCCAGACTGGCACTGTTTCATAATACCAAAGGGTGCTATGCACCATGCCAATGGAATACTGGAGCTTACCTTCCTAGCTTCTTTCTAGGGTCAATGTTGCTACAATATGGTGACTGTGTGATGGACATGCCAAGTGGAGCAATGATCGCCAGAGTACTGTGACTAGAACTTAAACACAATTGGCATTATGTCTTGCTCCCATGGAGAGATAACATGTAGGTATTGCAAACCTGGAACTTAAATCTATTAATTGCAGCTCAAAGAGAAAGTTATGCACTGAGTAGTGCATTGATTAGTATTAAGTACTGTACCTAAATCCTATTCTGGATATATGCCTGATGATTATGGTGATATCTTTTCTATTCTAGATCATATGCAGAGGGACATTGAACATGTTAAAAGTCCTGGTAAACTTCATTTTCTAAGTAGTTAATGAACATGCTTAACCAAGTCTCCCTCCTAGCCTTTAGTCCAGAACCTGTCACACTCATACCCTGGGGAGGACTGCCATCCTGCCAGGGCTAAGCATTTACCCACCAGAAGGGAAACAGCAAATGAGGTGGCTAGGACCCATTTCAACTTAGTCCCTTTGAGATGGTCCATGGACAACCTTTCCTCACTCAGGACCTGGAAGCCAAGTTCTGATCAAAACTTGGCAAGAAAACAAGCCTCATTCTCAATTAGAGTCAAAATAGAAGGAATTTTGCAGTTCTGATCATTCCCACAGCTATTAAAGTTAAAGGAATTTCCAGTTTGGTATACTAATGCTGAGTGAAGCCAGCTGCCCAAGAAGTACCAGCTCACCAGAAGCATCTGACAGGATGTATGAACACCAGTCATTGGATGGCCTGAAATTCCTCTTCAAGAGAAAAAGCTAAGTAGTATCTATATCAAAGTCAGCTGTTCCCTCTAACTCTAGCCCAAATGCCTATTGCTAGGGGGAGGACAAACCAGACACCCCTCTAAAAAAATCTTGTCTGTTTTCATCTCCTTTAACCTAACTAAAAAGGGCAATGCCTCTTCTCATACATCTCCTTTACCACAGGAACTGGGATTAGCAATTTATACCTAACCACATTGTCTATTGCAATCTCTCTCTAGAGTTAACCAACAGCATAAACTAACAGAATACTGTTTCCCAGCAATTTCAGGAAAATGCAGCCTTTGCAGGCACCTGGGCTTTTCTGCTTTTGTGGTCCAGTATCCTTTTAGTGGGACCATATATTCTCAAAATTCCTATCAAGTTTATTTCTCCCAGAATCAACATCTTGTTAGCCATATGGGGACTTCATCTAGCTTCACCCAGGATGCCAGATCCATCTTCCTCCAACTGAGATTGAATAGCAGGAAGGTTTTACACCTTGTGGTTTACCACCCCAAACCAGCAGGGAGTAGCTACAGAAGAATGATCATCGTCCTTCAGCACCCCTTTAAGAATAAAGATGTAAACTCTCTGAGGGGAGAATGAAAACAGCTAGTAAAATAGGGAATCAATTGATGGATCTGGAACCTGGCAAGAAGTCCATGTGGACAGCAATAATCCCAAGATGACTGCTGGAAGACCCTCCCCAAGATCCTACCTTTCAGAACAAGATATCCTCCAGAAGCCAGGAGAAGCCCCAGACATTCCCCAAGGACTTTATAATTAGACCCTCCTGGGGTTTGATGGGTGGGGTAATCAAACAAAGCAGCAAACAGCTGGAACTCCTCCCTGCCATTAGCAAAGGGGTGGAATAAATAATGGCTTAAAAAGCAAGTGCCAAGCTCTTTATCACTTTTCAGCCCCTTCCTCTCTACCTGGAACCCATGATCTGTTATTTTCTCCCATTTTTCTTCTCTCCTTACCTTAATAAATTACTGGTCTAACTCACCTGATGTGCTCTTGAAGTTCAATTCTGCAGCATAGCCAAGAACCTAGACAAAATCCAATTACAGATGGGTTAGTTCTCTGCTCCTAAAGAGCAGAAGTAAAGGTGACTGGGTTGGGATTAATGTTTACTCCCCATCGGACTTACTCCCTATGAATCACAAATGACCAAATAGGAGTGAGAGCCATATAGAACCATTTAAAATCCTGCTTGCAGTGGTCTGTTGCAGGGGCAAAGCCATCTAAATAGACAACAGGGTCATAGGGGCATTTAAAACAAACCATTAGAAAGAATAGAGCAGCAAAAAGAAAAACAAGAGCAGCATGGGTCGGGCCAGTAAAAGGAAATGGATTACACAGGTCATGAGAAGTGTAGTCCAGTGTTCTGAGAAGTGTAGTCCAGTGTTCCCAGTGGGGGCCTTTGAAGAATCTGTGAAAGCTCCTGACTTAGTTTGCCAGAGCTGCCATGTCAAATGCCACACCATAGGTTGGTCTAGCAACAGGAATTTATTGGTTCATGGTTTGGAAAGCTAGAAGTCCAAGTCGGTAGTGTTATGGCACTGGCCTGCCACAATCCTTAGGGGTCCTTGGCTTGCATCTCTGCCTCCCATCACATGGAGATGATCTCTTTCACTCTCTTTTGCCTGTTCTTCAGGTTTCTGTTGACTTCTTGCTTCTTCCTGTGGTCTTCTCTGACTCACTGCATCTGAATTTTTCTGCTTATAAAGGACACCAGAAATATGGGTTAAAGCCCACCCTGATTCAGTAGGACATACCTTAACTAATACTAACATCTACGAAAGGTCCTATTTACAAATGAGTTCACACCACAGAAACACAGATGAAGAACATGTCTTTCTTGGGGACCACATGAGTCAATCTACCACAGCACCAAAGAGAATAAGAGTCAGTTTTAAATATCTGCCTTGCCCTGAGAGTATGGCGATAACTTACAAAAGCAAAGTACAGGAAGAACTTCACAACCCCATAAACTATTCTTCTCTCCCCAGACCCTGGAAAGGTCAGAAACTCTGGTTGGCAAGATGGGGGAGAGGAATGGAAACATTAGAAAAGGAAGAAGGACCCTGTTTTAGTTTTCTAGGCTGCGTAGAGCAAATGGCATGAAATGGTTTGGCTTCAACAATGAGAATTTATTAGCTTACAATTTTGAGACCAAGCAAATTTTCCAAATAAAGTCACCATCAAGGTGATGCTTTCTTCCTGAAACTGGTTACCATGGGTCCTTGGCTCCTCTGCCGCATGGAAAGGCATATGGTGACATTTGCTGGTCTCTCCCTTCTCTTTCAGGTTTCATTGATTTCAGCCTCTCTCTTCCCTAGCTTTCTCCCTTTCTTTCTTTCTCTGTATTCATTCACTTATAAAAGGCTCCAGTAAAAGGATTAAGCTTGAAATGGGTCACACCTTAACTGAAGTAGCCTCATCAAAAGGTCCTACTTCCCACAGTTTTACACCTACAGGAATGGATTAATTAAGAACATGTTTTTCTGGGGAACATACAGCTTCAAACCACTACACACCAGACCCCAACAGAACATGTTCCTTTCATATGCAAAATAAATTCATTCCACTCACAATACCCCAAAAGCCTTAATTCATTTCAGTAACAATACTAAGTACCAATTCTCATTAAAATAGGTGTGGCACAATTCACCTCTGGATGTGGACCTGTGAAATTTAGAGAGCAAGTTACCTCTTCCAATACACAAAGGAGGATCCGGTGTAGGAAAAACATTCCCATTCTCATAGGGAGAAATTAAAACAGGGTTCATGGCCCCAAGCAATTCTGAAATCCTGTGGGGCATACTCCATAAGATTCCATGATTTGCTAGTCATTTATGATATGATGTTTTGTCCTCCAGGCTGGATGGAAAGGCAGCCCCACCCCTCCAAGTGCTTGCACAGTGGCCACACTTTCTACGAACACTGGGGTGAAGGGCCCAGCCTCTTTGGGTATTGTGGTGATGGCCAGATTCTCCCCAACCCCCAGGGCATCAGAGAGAATTGATGTGGTAGCACTCTTCCTGAAGAACAGGGTGGAAGGCCTACTCCCTCCAATCTTCAGGGAAGACTTACCTTTTCCCACACATGGGTGGGTCTGGTCTCTTGGCATGAGAAGATGTCTTCAGTCTAGACCTCAACTCCCATGCTCCTGCCCTTGAAATGATTTTTCCTTCAATCTGTTCCTTTCAGTCCAGGCTGGCAGTGGTTTCATTTATATGAATCTCACAAAACAGCTTGTTGGTTTTGCATATAGCTCGCAGGGGCCTAATCCATCAGATCTTTCCTGGATAACTGCCTCCAATTCTGACTTGCAGTGAAATGGCTGACTGGATCCATAAGGATCATCAAAAGGTCCTACTTATTAATAAATATGTACCCCTACCCCTTGCTTTCCTTAGCTTCTTACTTATTAAGGGACCCAGATGATGGAAAGGACATTTAACTTTAAATCAGGTTTGATTCTTATTTTGACGCAGACATTTTTAGATACCTTTTCACTGATGCATTGGTATACATGCAAACAGATTGTCATAGCAAATAATATAGCTTTGCGAATTTTCACAAACTGAGCACATCTTTGCAATTGGCACATAGATCAAGGAACAGAGCATTAGAAGTACTCAGAAATAAATTTAATGGGCAGAGAAAAAATAAATAAATATATTTTCCGGTTATGTCATACGAGTCATAATTGTTTAATGAATAGGTTACAAATAGAATGAGTTCTTCTTTATGGATCTTCGTAAAGTACTAAAGTACTAAAGGCTAGCATATAACATGAGGATTCAATTTTATGCCATAGGTCTTTTCTGACAATATATGTCACATATTCAAATTCATAATGTTACAAAGGATTTCAAATATTCTTTGTAATAGGTTTTACTAAATGCACACTTCTCTTTTATTAATGACTACCATTTTGTTGTTGACCTAACAGAATAAGTGTCAATTCAGTGAAACAAAGTGAATTTGATGTAGCAAATCAGTGAACTGAAATTTAGTTGTGTGACTTTTTTTTAATTGGCTTAGTTGCTGAGATGTTTGCTACCATGTAGAAACAGCCTCTCAATTTATGGATCGAGCTTTCCTTTCCCTATCCTAGGTAGGATATAATAATAGTTCCTATGTTGCTTTCTTTAGGTATACTGTGATAATTAACATACTTAAAGATAAATCACTTCTTCAAAGGACAGAACATTTTATAATCCATCATAAATGAACTTAGAGTCCATTATTTATTAACGTGTCCCTATAATTAATAGTTTTAATCCAGGCTTGGCTTAAAATCCAATAAAACAAATTGAATTTCATGTCTATGAATATCTCATGCTGACTTAGGAAACATTTCTTAATTTGTTTTGAAATATCTTAATCCAGCCAAGTTCTGGATTAAGATTTTTCAATAGCTTTAAAGTTTACAAGTAGGTGGCAAAAATGAATCTTTAAATTGCCTATTAGTTAGCATAGCTCCAAGCACACTGGGTCATATATTAAGTAGTTTTTTTGGTATTTCAAGCTGGAAATAAGGAGAATAGGAATAATATATAACTCAGTAATTGGTGGCTTTCCTATTTTATATAGAATTAATGAGGCAGATAATTATATTTGTATATTATACAATTTATAGGATACTCTGACATTTTAGTCCATTTTCCAATATTATTATTACATCATTTTACAGAGGAAGAAACAGACTCTGTTAAGTATGATTATTTCAAGATCTATGTTCTGTTCAAATTATAATAATGTCAAAGTTTTATTATAATTAAATAGATCCATTATTGTTTCCATAGCAGCAGAACAAAGTGACATTTACATCAATTACAAATCTCAGGGTCAGGGAAAGAAGAAAACAATTCTTAGCTTAAAGAATTGTATTAGCCCATTTCCACATAAAATTGTTTGCTGTTTACTAAGTGTTAGTGAGTCAAATGGCAGCCTTAAATAATTCCTGGGGTTTTGTTTTGTTTTGTTTTTTTAATTGCATGAAAATGTGAATTCAGGAAATGTCATCATCAAAAATTGGTTTTGGATGCCTCAATCTGTAATTTTTTTAAACCTAAGACATGGTCTGGTGCTTTAAATGGCTTAATACAGAAATAAGAATCTGTACAATTAGAAACTTAATTTACAGCAATTAAGTTTTACCCAGTCTGTAAAAAACTTTCCCTAGTACTGATTCATCTCTGATTCTTGAAGCATACAAAACATTATTTTTATTACACGATTATGTTTTTAAACTGTAGTTCTTTCAACTAAATCACAGGATTACAAAGAATGTCATTGTTGTGTGGAATATTTACATTGGAATTTTATTATATAAGACATCTGATAAGGATATTATATATTTTCCTAAGTTGTATGTTCTATATGTAAAATGCCCAAATAGGAAAAACAGCACAAATAGTGAGAAATAGTACAGTTTAGCAATGTATCATTCATAAAATAAATACACAGATAATTCTAGGCAAAAACAATCAGGGGTTATGAAATACAATTTAAAAACTATCCCCTTCATAAATTTACAAGAATAAATTTCCATAAATCATAAAACAATGAAGCATAAATTTAATAAATAAAACTTGAAGCCTCAATGAAGACAGTTACTAAATTAGAAGAGGAAATAGAAAACAAAATTTAAATAGTTGCAAGACCACACCCATTAATAAAGGGCGAGAAGAAATACCTTTTCTTTTCTTAAGATAATATGTATGTTTGAGTCACCTCAAAACAAACACCAGTGTTTTTAAAGTCATGCAGAAGAAAAAAATGCATGTTAATAACCAGGAACATGTTTAAAAGTAGGCAGATAATGGGAGAAACAGGCATAAATTATTTGAGTTATTTTGTTTTAATAATGCAAAGACAGACTTTAGTCTGTTTATGATTTTTGGTGTGTGGTAAGGAGTCATTTCAAAAGGATGATGAAAAGAAAAAGAATTCAATACGAAGAGCTGGGGTAAATATTTGAGGGAAAATATAATCAGAGCATAATTTCTTACATTACAGAAGAATAAGTTAATGATTTTTAAAAAAAACTATAAAATGTCTTTTAAAAATCTGGGTAGAAGCATAACTTATATTTCCACAGAGATAAATTAAGTATGACACCAATGAAAAAGGTTGATAACTCAGTTTACATAGAATTTAGAATGCTTCCATTACCAAGAAGCCCCAGATACTTGGATGAAAGTGTTTACCACACAGAGTCCTTCCTTTTTCTCTTGATCCCTTATAAGTTTATTAGAATAGAGAGAGCCCATCAACAGAACCTGAAGGAATCTCTCCCCCACAACCAGGTTTTCTATTTTCTGGGGAGACTTGAGTTCCTTAAGAAACTCATGTCTGATGATCATGCTGTTAACATGATGGTGTACACAGAAGAATGAGGAGACACATTAAAAAAAAATAAGCAACAACAACAAATAATTCATCAACTGAGAGAAAGGCTATCATGCTTATCAGCCAGAACAGGTCTCCCATTGGTACAGATTTAATGGAAGAAACAAAAGAGGCCATGGAACAATAACAAAATAGTAAGTGTAGTGCATACTATCTGGGAGACCCAGGAAGACAGGAAAAGATAGAATCATGTTAGTTTCCATATCCATCCTTCCCAGCCCCTCCTTTTTTCTTGTCCCACTTTTTAAAAACCACTTTCAGGGTTTAAAATTGTTGTCTTAGATATTCAGACATTAAACACCCTATCTCAGAACAAGATATACATAGGAGCAATTTACAGAATAAAAACAGATATTCATTTCTTAAAGAATAGGTAATTGTATCAGTAAACTTTACATATTGTCTTTAATGTTTTCCAGAAATGTGCAAATTTTAAGCAAAAAAGAGTGAAGCAAAGAAAGCTGACTTGCAGATTTTAAATGATCCTGAAAACATGTTTAGTATTTTGTTGATAAATGTAGTACCCAAGGAATGATGGAGTAGAGTGGTGTTCAGACTTGATCAGACATTGGAATCACATGGAGAGCTGGATAGACCCAGGACTGCTGAAACCCATCCCTAGAATTTCTGATTCAGGAAGTCTGGGGTCTGGGAGTAGACCAAGAATTCGCTTTTCGAAAGTGTCCCTACGTGATGCAGATGCTACAAGATCACACTTTGTGAGTCACTGAAGGAGAAGCCACTAGGGAAGCAGACAATGGTAGGTTAAATACCGAATGCCATCTTTTGTTGGTTGAGTGAAATACTTTGTCTATTTGTTGGAGAAAAACAGCACTTACTGGGACATGGACACTGATTGACTATAGACAAAGAGAGATTTATTGAGAGGCTTTCCCAATGGTGGGGGTCTGAAGAACAGACTTCGGCCCCCTCTTGGAAGGGGGGGGGACTTGAATTTATACAGAACTTTCCTAGAAGGGGAATGATAGTTGGTGGGAGCGGTTTGAGGGTCCGAGTGAAGGGCAGGGGCCAATGGGAAGCCCTTAGAGGTGGAACTTTTCCTGATAGTGACTAGAGGATAGTGGATTAGGGAGTTATGGTTTCTTGGAATGCTGCAGGAGCAGATGTTTCTTTGTTTTGTAGGAATTTTATCTCCCTCTGAACTGTAGGTATGGAAGGTTTCCATTTCCCTTTACTCCTGTCTCTATGTGGTTTTTTTATTTAACCTGTGGGGAAGCGCCGTGCCCTTGGACATGTAGGCTTATGGGGGATGGGGTTAGACTTTCCCCAGTGCATATCAGGGGAAACTGAGGTACAGCATGTTAATTATGGCAAGTCTCTAACAGATACCAGATCTATTGAGCTTATTTCTCATTTGGATAGTGATGGCTATAACGGAGGGTGTTTTAAGATATAGACTAGATGAACATATACGAAAACACTGTGAAAAATGATAGACTACTCCATAAATTCTACTTCCCTCTCCCTCTTTTCCTCTATATTGATGGAAATTCCTTTTTTTTTTTTTTTGCATTTTATCCTTTGTTTCAACGAGTGTTAACTTTCTTTTCCATTTGTTAATAGTTTCATGATGCATTTTAGACAATTAATGCAATACATATAATTAAAGTTTTAGGAAACTCTGTTCCAGTAACTTAGTAAGCATAACAACTTTATTTTCAGGTTGCTTGTCAAGCCTGGCCGAAATTTGAAGGGCAATTTTTCACATACTTGTTAAACATAGGAAAGGCACATTAGATGCAGAATATTGCATCCTTTACAGACTTTATTTTCTCCATTTCACCACTCTCTCTGAGATTTATAAACCATTTTCTTTTCCAATTTTCTAGGTATCATTTTCAAACTGAATATATTAATGCACGAAGAAAAACTTAAAAATTATTGGAAAGAGTTTTCAAATTTTTAAAAGAACAGGCCTATCGTAGACATAGAAAAGAGTTTTGTTTAGGAAATTACCCAAAGCTATGTTTCAAAAACTTTTTATTTAATAATTAATTCATGCTTATTTAGAAAATAGAAAACATTCACAAAAAGAAAAACATTTAATATTTTTACTCACTTTTTCTTTAAAGGTTTATTTTACTCATTTATTTCTCCCCCCTGTTCTGCCTCATTGTTTGCACTTGCTGTCTGCTCTCTGTGTCCATCATTGTGCACTCTCTGTGTCTGCTTGTCTTTCAGGAGGCACTGGGAACCAAACCCGGGACCTCCCATATGGGAGAGAGGCACTCAACCACTTGAGCTATGACCACTCCTTGTTATGTTATGCCTCTTATTGTGTTTCTTCTTTGTGTCTCCTTGTTGTGTCATCTTGTTGCATCAGCTTACCATACCAACCTGTTGTACCAGTTCACTGTCTTTCTTGTCTTCTCTAGGAGGCACCAGGAACTGAAGCTGGGAAGGTGGGCCACCAAATGCTTGAGCCACATCTACTTCCTTCTACTCATTTTTGACATTTATTTACATCCTTATTGATGTTTAGTTGTGTTTGTGTGTTGAGATGACAGAGACAAACATACCAGATTTCTCTGATCTATGAGGATGAATGCCTGTTTTAAATAGTTAAATCTGAAAAAAAACTATTTAATCAAGGAATCATAAAAATACATTATTTATTTCCAATTAAGTTCAAACATAAATGTTTATTGATTTGCTCACACTTTGATATAGGGCCAAGGAATATTCATGAAATTTATGTCCAGCAAGTGAAATTTCACATTCCATCCTTTGAAAAGCCACACTCCTGGTACATCATCTAAAATACCAATTTTAGGTTTTAAGATGGAAAGCAAAGGATATTTTATAAAGAAATGTGGGTAAAGCAATCCTAGGTTTATAATAATTTTGCCTAGGGAAGCAGACTTGGCCCAATGAATAGGGCATCCTCTTTCCACATGAAAGGTTGCACGGCTCAAACCTCCGGCCTCCTTGACCCGTGTGCAGCTAGCCTATGCACAGCACTGATGCGTGTAAGGAGTGCCCTGCCATGCCACACGCAAGAAGTGCGCCCCGTAAGGAGAGCCGCCCAATGTGAAAGAGAGTGCAGCCTGCCCAGGAAGGGTGCCGCACACACGGAGAGCTGACACAAGGTGATGCAACAAGAATAGACATATTCCTGGTGCCGCTGATAACAAAACAACAGTGGAAGCGGACACAGAAGAACACGCAGCGAATAGACACAAAGAGCAGACAATTGGGGTGGGCTGGGGAAAGGGGAGAGAAAAAAAAAATCTAATAATTTTGCCTAAACTTTGCAAGCCCATTTATTGAGATTTTGCAATACATTCAACTTGGAACTCATGGAAACTGAATAGTTTCATGTTAGTATTTTACCAGTTTACATAATATTTTACTAAATTATGTCACCCACGTAACAAGTACAATTAGCAAAAAGCGTTTAGAAAACAGACACAAGTGACTGTTGATTGCAGCTTATCTGGTGGGTGCAGAAGGGTCTCCTAGGAAGCAGCCTGCTGGTGGTGAGCAGTTAGGGGGAGGTGGCCATCAGACAGGGTATGCCTCCGACAGAATAGAGCTCTTGACCAAAGCTGTGCCTACTAAACAAGACAAAGATATTATATCTACAAATACATATTAATTTATATACACCTCCTTTCGCTGCATTAATATATGATTTTTATTTATTTTTTATTGGTACCAGGACTGGGGAATGAGTCTGGAACCTCATATGAGGGAAGCCGGTGCTCAAGCACTGAGCCACATCAGCTCCCCTGAGTTGGTTTTTCTAATTCATTTGCTTGTTGTTTGTTTATTTGTTTTTAGGACACACCAGGGACCAAATCCAGAACTGTGTGGAAAACAAACACTCAACTGTTTGAGCCACATCCATTCCCCTGTGATATTTTTTAAATGGTCACCAATAGAGGTGACAAAACTTTCATAACTACTGTCACTTATTATACTACAGTCCTTCACTCTTAAAGTTCCTAATTTTTATTAATTGTCCTGGTTGATATAATGTATTGTTCAGTAACTTCTTGTCCTCGTTGTTTAAGGAAGGTATGCTTTGCAATGCCTTATATACCTGAGACTGTTTTCCTAATATAACTTTTATAAGAAGGTTAATTTCTTTCTATTAGTAATTCATTGATAAAAATATCTTTTAAAAATCACTATATAAAAAGATGCATTATCTTTTTGTCTTTTGGTATTAACATGGATAGATGAATAATATATATATATATAATTAAATCCAGGAAGACAGCAGAATATCTATAAAGAATATCTATCTACCTACTATCTCTCATCTATCTATAATGTATAAACATCTTTCTTTCTTTGTAGATGTTCTGCTTACTCTTCTTGGACTATTATTATAAGTACTTGAAAAATATATACAGACACAAATATACATACATATATACACATACATATATTTTATGTATAATTTGTTCAAATCAAGTCATATCTAAATGTAGTTGTACATAAATTAATTCTGCCATGTACTTAAGAAATCTTTTAGTGATAGATGCTCTTTTTTCTTGAGAGTTGATATCTAAACTGGCACACAGATTCCAAAATCTGACATGTCAGTCTCGGGCTGAACTCTGGCTCCTCTACTTAGCAGAGTATAAGCTATCATTTCTTTGCCTCAGCACTTTCATTTCATTTTTGCTGTATTATTTCCTCCTTATGTCTTATTCTTCTTGATCTTTTCTTACTTATCTTCTCATATTTGTAATTTTTCCTCTGACTTGATTTTTTGCAGCATCTAGACTTTTGTTGGATATTTTCCTTTACATTTTTAGTTTGGCAATTGAGATTTTCATTTTCATGTTCTCTTGTAAAATTACAGAATTTTTCCTCGACATGAGTGCTTGCTTTCATTTAAAAGTCTGTTTTCTCTTGTGTCTTATTTATTATGTGAATTTTAAATTTGCTCCTACTTAAGAACTGTTTGCAATAGATATTTCATTGGAAGCTATACAGTAGAAACTGAAGAATGATGACATACAAATGCCAAAAATGTCAATGATTTTCACTAGAATATATGCAAATAGACTTAATTAAAGGATTACCTGAGTCATAAAATGAAAAAAATCAGTAAGTTCACTTTGAAAATATTAGAAGTGTTTAGCACAGCCCTACTAAAACATAGAAAGGTGAATAATTGTAATGCTGGTGGAATAGGGAACAGTTAATGGAAATACTCTACCTACTTCCAGATTTAATGGGTATATTATGGGATGTTGAACTTCATTGATGATATTTTTACTTTTATGTATGAAGTCTCTTCTAACAGTTACTTTATTAAATATACTCACATATTAAAATTGTTATCACTATTACTTTGAAATAATTTCATATTTATCTGGTTTCCATGCTGCTCTCATCCATCTTCACTTTTTTTTAATCACTTTTTTTCTTTTTCTTTTTTTTTAAGATACATAGATTGGGTGTAACTCATCTCCTAGTGGGCTTAAAGGGGTTTGAATTTTTTTAAACTATATGTATGTTTCTTTATCTTTGATCTTAACAGATGATTGGGATCAAGGTTAAAGAATAAAACAAAATCAAAGCAGAGGCCTTTATAGAAGAGAGGTGGCAAATACCAGTTCTGTTATGGTCGGACCATGTTCTATTCTCTTATATTAGCCACTTTAAACATTTATGTTACATGTGTGTCGTCTGAAGGCATATGTGATTGCCATCCTTGCTTTAGATAATTTTTTACTTGCACTCTTTTTTTTCCCTCTACAACTATTTGTCTGATTACAAATAAAAAGGAATTAGGATGAGGAAAGATTAAAAACCCCACCTCTTCGATAGGTGTTGGATCATGGATGTCAAAGAAAGAAACTCTTTCAATGGTAACAAGACAGCAGCTTTCTGTGCTCCTAAAAAAATGAACTTTATATGAGTCACTGAGTTTCAAGATGAAATTGGTCCATGGTGTAGGCAGTCATTGAAGATGCTCAAGCTCGAGCTATCTTGCTCAACATATTTTTAATATTTATAGTCAACTGGCTACAGTTATGACACACACAGTGATTTACTGGCAAGTTGGGAAAATTGGTTTTAGTTGTTGAGTTCTCTTACTGAAGATGGATATGTTATTATTGGTTTTTCTTCCCATCGTCTTTGAAGTAGGGCTTTCTGCTTTGTTAGATATCTTTCATTAATCTAATCAACAATTTTCTTTGTTCACTATCTCATTTCCTGTTTATGCATAATATTCTTTGCTAACTCTACTATGCAATTATATCACATGTTTCTTTTATTTTATTTTTTCTCTTCTAATTTTGGGAATTACAGGTACTTGACTCTTGACTGAACCATGGCACATTTAAAGTAAATCCATTTTCTTTTCAAATTACTGAATGGTAATAGGATTTAAGCATATTTTCTTCTACTAAATTCTTGATAGAAGTGGAGTTTTTGAAGTTAGTTCTTCTTTTATTTTAATAATTTAAAATAAATGATTGGTTTTATCTGTTCCTGCCTGCATTTTGTCTAGATAATATTGAGAATTTGTGAAAATTGTTGGCACTGTTCTTACTTTTCAGTGCAGTTACATTTCTCCCCCTGATTTTAACAATCCATTGGTGAAGTCAGTGTGGAAAATGGTGAAAAGGGTTAGATGAGTCTGTTCACTCATCTTTCCTTGAAGACTCGTACAGTTTCTTTATTCTCTCTCATAGTAATTTCCATTTGTATTTTAGTCTATTTTCTGAGCAATTTATTTTGATATTTTATTTCATAAAAAGATGCTTACTTCAATTTTATTTAGAGCTCTAAAGCCTCCTAAAATGTACTTCTTATTCCTATAGTAATCTTTTTTCCCCAAATAGTACATGCACCTCTGTCTTTTAACAGCAATGGCTTAAGTCTTTTACAATGGAGAATGTTCCCATAGGCCTCATTACTGTAGCTGCTCATGGATTGCAGAACAATTGGATGCCCAAATTTCATTTACATCCACAAATAGAGTAGGTGATGTTTTTCTGGTTCTTTTCACTGTATATCTGTTGCTATTAGAACTTTCTTTCATTTTTTAAGCATCTTGAAGATAACAGGGAGGGGGAGTTGAACATTCACAGTGACTAGTCAAATGTCTGGTAACTTTTATCTTGTCTTGTATTATAGCAGAAAAGGGATATCCTGATTCTGCTGCTTGGTTTTCTAATTTATTTATTTCTGCATTACTTAAAGAATCCTATGGGAGGGACTTTTTTAAACCAGAGCTTTTAAAGAGAAAAATAACGTGAGGCACAATGTGAGTCACATATGTATTTAAAATTTTCTAGTAGCCACATTTAAAAATTAAAAAGAAATAGGCAAAATTAATATTAATAATGTGTTTTATTTAGCCCAATATATAACAAGTATGTAGTCTATATAAAAGTTAGCAGTGCAGTTTGTTTTTGAGTATGAACTCTTTACAAACTGGTATGTGCTTTTACAGAGCATCTCAAGTCTATTTAGACAAATCACATTCCCAGTGCTTAATTGACACATATGGCTAATGGCTACCATATTGTACCATGAAGTTTTAACCACTTATTTGAAGGAACCCATTAAAGGACAGAAACTGGAGTACACTTCTCCTTCAGATGTTTCCGTTGCTTACCAGGAAGGCATGCAACATTATCTGCCTCATCTGCTTTAAGTGCAGTTAAATGGAGTTAATGCATTAAGGGGTGTCACAGATATTCCTTAAATAAATGTAGAGAGTGTCACTGGGGAAAGGGTGATGAGGTAATGAAATAATCACAAAACAAAGGAAAATGAAACATAGCAGTGGGAGGTCAGTTATCCATGGCTCTGTCCCTCTGATAAATATATCTTAGAGGAAAAAAGTCATAATGCATTTGAATAACAATGTTTTACTGCTTTCCCTAAAAGAGCTTGTGCCCGCAAGGCAAGCTGAGTGCCTGTGTTGTGAGCCAGTGCCCATGCAAGTGAATCAGGCAGCAAGATGATGACACAACAAAAAAGAGACGAAGGTGAGTCAAAGTGGTGAAGCACAGCAAAGAGCAGGAACTGAAGTGGCATGAGACGGGGAACCTCTCTCCACATCAGAGGTCCCCAGGATTGAATCCCAGTGAATCCTAGAAGAGAAAGATGAGAAGACAAAAAGAGAAATAGATACAGAAGATCACACAGTGGATGGACACAGACAGCAAAAACAGCAGGGAAGGGGTGGGGAGGGAAGGGAAGGACAAGGAGGAGATGAGGGGGAGCATAAGGGGGAGTAGGAGGGGGAGGAGGGGGAGGGGGAGGGGGGGAAAGTGCTTGTTCTGCTTCAGGATTCCATCTTCACTTTGATTAGTGAGCATTTCTCTCCTTGGTACTGGCAGAATATTAATCAATACACTCACATCCTAATGCTATCGTATTTGTGCATTTCTACCCATTGTTTTTGTGAGTGCCTCAACAGGAATGTAGGGAAGATAAATGGGGACTGCTAGAGAACTACCATCATACTCTAGAAAGTTTTGCCATAATTCTTTTTTTTTCAGCAAATTTTTAAAATTTTCTTTTTTCCTTTTTAAAGATACATAGATCACACAAAATGTTACATTAAAAAAATATGAGGTTCCCATATACCCCACTCCCACCTGCCACTCCTCCCACATTAACAACCTCTTTCATCAGTGTGGAACATTCATTGCATTTGGTGAATATGTTTTGGAGAACTGCTATACCTCATGGATTATAGTTAACATTGTAGTTTATACTCTCCCACAGTCCATTCAGTGGATTATGGCAGGATATATAATATCCTGCATCTGTCCCTGCAATATCATTCAGGACAACTCCAAGTCCCCAAAATGCCCCCATATCACACCTCTTCTTCCCTCTCCCTGCCCTCACTAACTCCTGTGGCCACTATTTCCACATCAATGATACAATTTCGTCCATTGCTAGAGTCACGATAATTCTATAGTAGAATACCAGTAAGTCCATTCTAATCCATATTTTTAATAAACTAGAAAAATATTTACCAAAAGGAAAAGTGACTTTCTGCAATGTTTACTTCTGTGTTCTATCAAGCTCAATGACAATGTGAAGATGATTTCTATCATCACCTCCCTTTTCCCTAAGCCTATCTTTCACCCCTTGTTTCACTCATAAATCATATTCTAAACACAGTATCAGCATGTGCATATACTACTGCCTTCTAATTTCTTTCTTTTAAAAATAATTTTAAACATCTTGTTCATATTATTTTCATTATGTTTCTCCAAAAAGAAATGATCTTCGGGGAATTTTTCTCAATAAAAATGCATGAATATACAACAAAAGAAGTAATTAATTCAATGAATTAATCAAACCATTATGTTTGGTTTGTTATGTCATTCCTTTGGTGTGAAACACCATTGGGAATAATCTATCTTATCTGCCATTGTAATGAATTTTATTAAAAATTAAAAGTCCCCAATGTGCAATAAAGCTAAAGATCAAGGACATGTCTAATAATATTTTATTCACATTGCAGCTGTGCTTTGGCCTTTAAATACTTTACCTTCTTACTATTGTGCCATTTCAAGATAGCAATTCCCGTTTTAGGTTGAAATCTTGATGTGAAACAACTAAGAAATAATAGTTTATGCTTATGCCTTTTGTTATCAAATATTTAAAAGCATGATATTTTCTTAATGACTGCAGTGTTATATTTACCAAAAGATGAAGAAAAAAAAACCCAACTCTGTTGAGAGTCTGGAGATATCATGGTGTGATATCAATGAGACAACACAAGATTAATTGGATGTTATGACTTGAAGAAGTAGGGTGTCCCAGAAAGCGTTTTATGCGTATTGAGCTTGTGTTTTCATGGGGTATTCTCAAGAGAAACCTAAAAAGTATAATGACTATTGGCACTGTTTTAAGTATCTTTCTAATATAAGTTAATTTCTTTTAAGTCACAATGTTTTAGGATCCTGGAGGGTTCATTAATTCAACCAACACAGCGATTTGCTGAGCTGTTCTCTAGAGATATATAAATAAAGCACAGTCTCTACTCAAGGAATTCACAGTCTAGTGGGGGAAGGTAAACAAATAACAAGATTTCCAATAGAATGTGATAAGTGCAAACAGCAATAATTTTTAAAACTCACTATTCAATGTGTGATAAAAATTTAGCAGTTGTTGAATGTTTAGACCCAGCACTGTAAGTGGCACTCTTTATTTTTTATCTACAGCAATCTCTAGGTGGTTGATATCTTTGCATATATGAAGATAGAATTTCAGATGGTTTAAGTAACTTGTACAGATGATCCAGCTAGTAAAATGATAGAACTTGGGCATCAATCAAGTTTTAAGACTCCAGCGCCCATGAAACTCTTATTTTTTTCTGTACTTCCTCTCAGTGTTAGATGAGGATAACACAAAAGAATATAGATGGAGGACCCACCTGGGCATGGGATCAAATAGTGATTACTGGGGGAGATGCAATATAAGCTGAGTCTTAAAAGTTGAGCAGGAGTTATCCATTTGAGATCTTGGGGATGGATGTTGAAGGCAGATGGATTTACTTGGGTAAAGCCTCAGACACCTGAAGGGGTGCAGTATAGGATACATATAAAGAAGTAGCTGGAAATAAGGATGGAATGAGAGGTATAGAGAGTAGACCATCTATGGAAAATGCATATCATCTGAAGATAAAGGAAACCTTCAGGTTTTTTTTTGCTGCGGTTGTTTGTTTATTATTTGATAAAGGGCTTGTTAGATCTAAATTTCCAAATTTGGACTTAAATGATGAATTCTAGACTTATGGAGAGAAGTTAGTGGACAATTTTAGGAAAATATATCAGAAGTGATATGTGTTTGACTTAGAAGAAGTGAGAGGTAAGAGTTTGCCAATATTTTTCAGGTGAGTGGAGAAAAATCAGGCTGTGATAAAGACTGAATAGAAAGTGACAAAACAAAGAAAGGACTTTGCTTTGAGGTTGCTGTGAAGAGGCTGCATGGTAACATGAAAATCAGACAGGCTTAGGTTTGAATTCATCTATCAGCTGGTGAACCTTGGAGAAATGTTTGGATCCTGAACGATGGTTAATGCAGATGGGCAAGAAGGGAAAAAAGAAGTCATTTGTTTGAAAGTTAATTGAAGTGAAGAATCCCTGGCAAAGAGAAGAAAAGCCTTAGATGGTGAAGTTTCTATAAAGCTAAATTTATCTGATCTAAAGGATTTATTTTTATTTTGAGAGAATAGCACTTTTATTTTTTCCCCTATATTTTGCTGTTAACATATTGTTACTTTTTTGAAATTAGGATGCCAGCAGATGGAGGTGGAGACAACTTTTTCCTGTATTAAAAAAATCTTAATTGTCAAAATATAAAACTGAAATCCTAATGGAATTTCTTCAGTTTTTATGAAAATATTATTGGTCCATGAATTCTAAATAACCTTGAATCTTGCTCTAAACTAAATTACAAAAAATTCAGAAGTGGATAGGAAAAGCTCACTAATTTTCCAGTCTTCATTCCAGTTTATGAGGCTGCCTATGCCTCATTATCACAGACAAGATCAGTTTACAAAAGATTATTTGATTTCCAAAAAAAAAATCTAAAAAAGGGCATTTTATCCAAAGGTTAGAATTACAATAGCCTTGCTGCTCAACATTTCTCAACAGAGATGGCTTTGACTCTTAAACTGCTATTGGTCTCTTTTTAAGGCTTTAAACAAACCTGACCCAAATGAGCTTCATATAACTGGACTTTTAGTGTGGAGAGGACTAAAATTAAAGGTTTGTAAACAGGACAAAGCAGATGTTATTTTATAACATCTGTTGAAGGAACAGTCTGGGGAAAACCTGAAGCCTTTTGGCTGTACCTGTTGAAAGTAGCATCTGGAAGCTACTTTACAGAATACCTGAATGTTAACAGAAGAATTCGTGCATGTTGGCCTCTATGACAGGTTAACTTATATCTCTGAAATACATCACATCAATGACATTCCATCTTGTAGAAATCCAATAATTTGGAGGAATTTACTATATTGCTTATCTGCTATTTTCTGATCAAGGGTTCATAGTAGGCTTGTCTAGGAAGAAATGGTTTAATGAATTTAATAAAAATAAAGGTACATATTCTAGTGTATTATGTTGTATGCAAAAACCTGCCCAAATGTAATGCTTTTGCCCCAATCTGAGAGTAAATGCAGAGAGGTTAGTGTCTCATCTATTTCTGTTCACAGCTCCAGATCTGCTTGTTATGGTCTCAGAGAACCTTGAGGACAGTGAGGAGGTCTGGCTATTTCAGGAGTTTCAGGGGCTCTGACTGCAGCAGAGGGAAAGTAGCAGCAGAAAATAAACCACAAAGGAATCATGAACTCTGGGGAATTGCCTTTATTAAAAATGAAGCAAACCAAAACCAAAAGCTAACAGTATGGCATTTAGGTTTTGCTGGGAGGGTAGTGGTATTTCCCCTATGGAGATCTTCTATCATCTTTCTACTTAGAGTGTGGTCCCTGGAGCAGCACCATCAGTATCACTTGGGAACTCATTAGAAATGCAGACTTACAATCTGCATTTTCAAACAAGATCCTCAGTGACCTACATTATATGAAAGTTTACCATTTCTGTATCACAACTTTTCCATCTTCTGAGTCTGAACCCACACTAGTTTCCTTAACCCTGATGGGATTAAGTATCTTCTGATGGGTATATTACTCTTAATAATAAGTAAGCTGTTATTAAACTGTGACTCTGGGTCTCTACCTTAAGAGATGTGAGCAGGCAACATGTGTTCAGGAAGGTTTATCTCTGAGCACACTTCATATTCACTATCTTTCCCAAGCTAGCCTTAACTAGCCCATCATTGCAGCTCAATTCTCATTGTGAAATTTGCTAAATAACAGCCATCTTTCCCAGAGCCATAATGATTTCACCGAGTCATAGAATTTAGTCTCACAAGCATTGTGCATCAAATGCTATCTTCCCTACTTTCTAGGAAGTATCCTCAACCACAGCTGGGGTCATGCTTCAATCATTGGGTCACTGAGAGCCGCATTGCTCAATCACTGAGAGCCACATTTTAGAACTCTTCTGTGTAAGTTTCTGGCATGCTAATTTGCTTAGTCCCAGGAAGGAACTTGTTGATTTGTCACAGTTATCTTGTTTGTTACCATCTGCCACCTTAGGAGAACATTAGTAGGATTAATTTCCTGTCAGGGCTGTGAGTCTGCTGTGGACACTTTTCTAGAAAGGAGAATCCTTTCTCTCTCCTCTGAAGCTTTGAGCATAATGAACTTGAATTATGTCTTTCACGTGTCAGCTCTCTCCAGTTCTGTGTCACATCTGCCATAACGAGCTCTTCTGTCCTGGACTGTTCTCTCTGAGCAGCTGATGCTACTTTCTAGTCTTCCTCTCCACCTAACAGAGTTACAGAAGGTAGCACTGAGAGGATTCCTGCAGATGTCCTATGCAGAGTGAGGTTTTCTAGCAGAGTTCTACTATAAATAGCCCCATTATTATTTGCTCCCATCAAGCTCAGTTCTTTCTCCTCTGCAGAGTGGGCTTTGTTTTTTTTTTTTTAATTGATTTTGTAAAAATATTACATTAAAAAAAATATATATGAGGACCCCTTCAACCCCACCACCCCCACCCCACCACTCCCCCCCCAGCAACACTCATTCCCATCATCATGACACATCCATTGCATTTGGTAAGTACATCTCTGGGCACCTCTGCACCTCATGGTCAATGGTCCACATCATGGCCCATAATCTCCCCCATTCCATCCAGTGGGCCCTGTGAGGATTTATAATGTCCCGTGATTGCCCCTGAAGCACCATCCAGGGCAGCTCCAAGTCCCTAAGATGCCTCCACATCTCGTCTCTTCCTGCCATTCCCCATACCCATTAGCCACCATGTCCACTTTTCCCACTCCAATGCCATCTTTTCTCTGTGGACATTGGATTGGTTGTGTCCATTGCACCTCTATGTCAAGAGGAGGCTCAGATTCCTCATGGATACTGGATGCAATCCTCTCGCTTTCAGTTGTAGGCACTCTAGGCTCCATGGTGTGGTGGTTGTCCTTCTTCAACTCCATCTTAGCTGAGTGAGGTGAGTCCAATAAATCAGATTGTAGGTGCTGGAGTCTGTTGAGGCTCAGGGCCTGGCTATCACATTGTCAGTCCAGAGATTCAGATCCCCTAAATATATCTTAAACCCCGACACCAACTACAACTCCAGCACAGTAGCATGAAAGTCTTAAGAAGAGAGATCCCATCTGAGTCCAGATTCATCACGCATAAACACCAGCTCCAAAGAAGGGCCATCTGACATAGCAGTTAACCCCATCTGCCATGACCATAGCACCCATGGGCCTCTTTAGCTCTCAAAGGAACCAATACCTGGGGGTTGTATCTACTTTATCTGTCTCTTAGACTCTGCTCAGTTATGCATAAGGGCAATCCTTCTGACAGCCTCCAGACTCTTTTTTAGAGACTCATAGCCATATAAATTCATTTCTCCTTTCCATTTCCCCCTTAGATTAGGTCAAACAGCATTTTAAAGTCATGTTATTTTATGTAGACAGGGATATTCTGCTGATCTGCATTGAACCTTCCATTCAAGGTCATTCTCCAGTTGCGTCATCAGTTGGTAGTTGATAGTGATCCCTCGGTGCCAGGGAGGCTCATCCCTGGGTGTCATGTCCCACGCTGGGGGGAAGGCATTGCATTTACATGCTGAGTTTGGCTTCGAGACTGGCCACATTTGAGTAACATGAAGGCTGTCAGGAGGAAATTCCCAGGCACAATGCTGCTCTAGGCCTTGTTCTTATTTCAGGCATATCAGCTCACAAGCATAGTCATTAGAGTCAGGGGCTCACTGTTAGACCCTCTTTCCTTCCCGGTCCTTGCCGCTGCACCAGGGAGACTGTCGCTGCTCCCCTAGGGACCACGACAGAGCACCACTGGCTAGGAACCCAGTACCCCCCCAGCTGTAGTTTTTAATTATTGCCACTATGAGTATATCCAAACATTACCATTCACCCTGGACATATGTCCTGTATAGCTCCCTGTCAGCCATATATCACCTGTCAATAGTATCCTATACCAGTATTCCTCTGTTGCCATTGTTGAACCACTCTGTGATCCAGAACTTCCTGAAAATTGAAGCCCAATATAATGTCAGGATCCCTTACTAGCAAAATGGCATATAGCGATGGGTTTAAAGGTTAGATATAGAATACGTGTTGACTTGGAAAAAAATCTACATCCTATCTTTTTCTTTTTTTTTTCCCCTAATTATTGAACTTCTCTTAACAAGAGCCCTAGACCACAGCAATTCATATATATATAATATACAGCACTTCCACACATCCACCACAAAACCTTTTCCCTTCCACAGCGATACTCTTACACCCTATTCACATCATATTTACTTAAAGTGATGTACAGAGTCTGAGACAATAGCTTTCAAACAAGGTGACATCTGTGCTTACATTGTGGTGCTTACTTTAGGATACACAGTTTTCTAATTTTTTAGTTATCCTATGTTTTACATTATGGTTTACATTATCAGTCTGTCGTCTCCTATATGTTATGGCGTAATATTACATGTTTTATATCCATCCTTGTGTACTCTCAAGAAACTCCTCTCTTACCCCCCATTTACCTTGGTTCCACACATTTAACATCCATTTTCCCATCCATCTTGGTGCCCACAGTGACAGCCAACCTCCGTTTCCTGAAGAGCCACGTCCAGAGATAGTTGGAATAGTGTTCAGGGCCTAACTTGCTCAACTGCCCCAATGCCCTGGGAGCCATCCTTTCTCTCGAGATATACAGTTCCCTCTATTTGATGGCATTAGTCCTCCCCAGGATGTGGGTCCATCCCCACTCTCACTACTTGGGTCTCTACCCAATGGTGCCACCCACTCTGGCAAAATGAGCATTCAGACATTCCTCAGGAGCCCGTTCCGCATTGGACCATCCCCTCCGAGCATTCTAAACAGGTAACCCTCTTAATTATATTTTGATACGATTTTCTCGGCATTTTACTCTCTACCAACACCTGACACTCTCCTACGTTCGTATGCTACCCCTCCCTCCCCCCACTTTTGGGCAACGTTACCCAACCATCCCTCCCCAGCCACCCTCAAACCCGTAAAGCCCCAACCAAAGGCAACCCCTTGCCCCCATTTTATCTCTTCTTTGTGTTCATACTTACCACCAGCTCGTCATAAATTCCACCCCTGCAGACGTCGGCTCACATCCTTCCTCCACCCCCGATTTTCTGTAAGCCTATCGTTCAGTCTCTTGCTCTCTGAGGCAGCTTGCTTATTTCATATCATTGAGGTCATGTAGTATTTGTCCTTCAATGCCTGGGTTGCTTCACTCAGCATAAGGTTCTCAAGATTCATCCATGTTATCACGTGTGTTTGTAGTGTATTTGTTCTTACAGCCAAGTAGTATTCCATTGTGTGTATATACCAGATTTTATTGATCCACTCATCTGTTGATGGGCATTTGGGTTGATTCCAACTTTTGGCAATAGTGAACAATGCTGCTATGAACATTGGTGTACATATATCGGTTTGTGTCCTTGTTTTCAGTTCTGCTGGGTATATACCCAGCAGTGGTATTGCTGGGTCATATGGCAAATCTATGGCTAGTTTTTTGAGAAACCGCCATACTGTCCTCCAGAATGGTTGGATCCTTCTGCATTCCCACCAGCAGTGGATGAGTGTTCTCCTTTCTTCACATCCTCTCCAGCATTTGTATTCTTCTGTTTTTTTCATAGCTGCCAATCTTATGGGTGTAAGATGGTATCTCATTGTAGTTTTGATTTGCATTTCCCTGATAGCTAGAGATTTGGAGCATTTTTTCATGTGCTTTTTAGCCATTTGTATTTCTTCTTTGGAGAAGTGTCTGTTTAAATCTTTTTCCCATTTTTTAAATGGGTTGTTTATCTTTTTATTTTCAAGATATAGGAGTTCTTTATATATGCAAGTTATAAGTTTCTTTTTTTTTTTTTATTTTTTATTGACTTTGTAATAATATTACATTAAAAATATATATGTGAGGTCCCATTCAACCCCACCCCCCCACCCCCCCTCTCCCCCCCCCCAACAACACTCGTTCCCATCATCATGACACATCCGTTGGATTTGGTAAGTACATCTTTGGGCACCTCTGCACCTCATATACATTGGTTCACATCATGGCCCATACTCTCCTCTATTCCATCATGTAGGCCCTGTGAGGATTTACAATGTCCGGTGATTACCTCTGAAGCACCATCCAGGGCAGCTCCATGTCCCGAAGATGCCTCCACCTCTCATCTCTTCCTGCCTTTCCCCATACCCTTTGTCCATTATGTCCACTTTTCCCAATCCAATGCCACCTCTTCTATGTGGACACTGGATTGGTTGTGTCCATTGCACCTTTATGTCAAGAGGAGGCTCAGATTCCACCTGGATGCTGGATGCAATCCTCCCATTTTCAGTTGTAATCACTCTAGGCTCCATGGTGTGGTGGTTGTCCTTCTTCACCTCCATCTTAGCTGAGTGTGGTAAGTCCAATAAATCAGATTGTAGGTGCTGGAGTCTGTTGAGGCTCAGGATCTGGCTATCACATTGTCAGTCCAGAGATTCAAATCCCCTAAATATATCTTAAACCCCAACATTAACTGCACCTCCAGCACATTAGCATGAAAGTCTTATGAAGGGAGATCCCATCTGAGTCCGGATTCATCACACATAAACACCATTTCCAAAGAGGGGCCATCTGCCCTGGTAGTTAACCCCATCAGCCATGACCATAACTCCCATGGGTCTCTTTAGCCCTCAAAGGAACCAATATCTGGGGGTTGTATCTGCTTTATCTGTCTCTCTGACTCTGCTCAGTTGTGCATGAGGGCAAACCTTCTGCCAGCCTCCAGACTCTTTTTTAGAAACTCGTAGCCATATAAACTCATTTCTCCTTTCCATTTCCCCCTTACTTTAGGTCAAACAGCATTTTAAAGTCATGGTATTTTATGTAGACATGGATATTCTGCTGATCCGCATTGAACCTTCCGTATAAGGTCATTTTCCAGTTGCATCATCAGTTGGTAGTTGATAGTGGTCCCTCGTTGCCAGGGAGGCTCATCCCCGGGTGTCATGTCCCACGCTGGGGGGAAGGCATTGCATTTACATGCTGAGTTTGGCTTCGAGACTGGCCACATTTGAGTAACATGAAGGCTGACAGAAGGAAATTCCCAGGCACAAAGTTGCTCTAGGCCTTGTTATTATTTTGGGTTTATCAGCTCACAAGCATAGTCATTAGTATCAGGGGCTCACTGTTGAACCCTCACTCCCTCCCGGTCCCCACCACTGTACCTGGGAGACTGTCGCTGCTCCCCTAGGGACCACGACAGAGCACCACTGGCTGGGAACCCAGTACCCCCCCTACTGTGGTTTTTAATTGTTGCCACTATGAGTATATCCAAACATTACCATGCACCCTGGACATATGTTCTGTACAGCTCCCTGTCAGTCATATATCATCTGTCATTGGTATCCCATACCAGTATCCCTCCATTGCCATTATTGAAACACTCTGTGATCCAGAACTCCCCGAAATTTGAAGCCCAATATAATGTCATGGTCCCTTACTAGGGAATGGCATATAGCGATGAGTTTAAAGGATAGATAAAGAACTTGGATAAAGTTAGATAAAGAACTTAGATAAAGAATGTTGACTTGAAAAAATTCCACATCCTATTTTTTTCTTTTTTTTTTTTTCCCCCCCCCCCCCCCCTAATTATTCAGCTTTTCTTCACAGGAGTCCTAGACCACAGCAATGTATATATATAATATACAGCACTCCCACACATCCACCAGAAAACCTTTTCCCTTCCACAGTGATACTCTTACGCCCTATTCATATCATATTTACTTAAAGTGATGTACAGAGTCTGAGACATTAGCTTTCTAACAAGGTGACATCTGTATTTACATTATGGTGCATACTTTAGGATACACAGTTCTTTACATTTTTAGTTATCCTATGTTTTACATTATGGTTTACATTATCAGTCTGTCATCTCCTATATGTTATGGTGTAATATTACATGTTTTATATCCATCCTTGTGTACTCTCAAGAAACTCCTCTCTTACCCCCCATTTACTTTGGTTCCACACATTTAACGTCCATTTTCCCTTCCACCTTAGTGCCCTCAGTGATAGCCAACCTCCGTTTCCTGAGGAGCCACTTCCAGAGATAGATGGAATAGTGTTCAGGGCCTAACTTGCTCAACTGCCCCAATGCCCTGGGAGCCACCCTTTCTCTCGAGGGATACAGTTCCCTCTATTGGATGGCATTAGTCCTCCCCAGGATGTGGGTCCACCCCCACTCTCACTACTTGGGTTTCTACCCCATGGTGTCACCCACTCTGGCAGAATGAGCATTTAGACATTCCCCAGGAGCCCGTCCTGCATCAGACCCTCCCCTCCGAGCATTCTAAACAGGTAACCCTCTTTATTATATTTTGATATGATTTTCTCGGCATTTTACTCTCCACCAACACCTGACCCTCTCCTGGTTCGTATGCTACCCCTCCCTCCCCCCACTTTTGGGCAACGTTACCCACCCGTCCCTCCCCAGCCACCCTCAAACCCGCAAAGCCCCAAGCAAAGGCAACCCCTTGCCCCCCTTTTATCTCTTCTTTGTGTTCATACTTACCACCATCTCGTCTTAAATTCCACCCCTGCAGACATCGGCTCATATCTTTCCTCCACCCTCCGATTTCCTGCAAGCCTATCGTTCAGTCTCTTGCTATCTAGGGCAGCTTGTTTATTTCATATCATTGAGGTCATGTAGTATTTGTCCTTCAATGTCTGGGTTGCTTCACTCAACATAAGGTTCTCAAGATTCATCCATGTTATCACATGTGTTTGTAGTGTGTTTGTTCTTACAGCCGAGTAGTATTCCATTGTGTGTATATACCACATTTTATTGATCCACTCGTCTGTTGATGGGCATTTGGGTTGATTCCAACGTTTGGCAATAGTGAACAATGCTGCTATGAACATTGGTGTACATATATTGGTTTGTGTTCTTGTTTTCAGTTCTGCTGGGTATATTCCCAGCAGTGGTATTGCTGGGTCATATGGCAAATCTATGGCTAGTTTTTTGAGAAACCGCCATACTGTTCTCCAGAATGGTTGGATCCTTCTGCATTCCCACCAGCAGTGGATGAGTGTTCCCCTTCCTTCACATCCTCTCCAGCACTTGTATTCTTCTGTTTTTTTCATAGCTGCCAATCTTATGGGTGTAAGATGGTATCTCATTGTGGTTTTGATTTGCATTTCCCTGATAGCTAGAGATTTGGAACATTTTTTCATGTGCTTTCTTGCCATTTGTATTTCTTCTTCGGAGAAGTGTCTGTTTAAGTCTTTTTCCCATTTTTTAAATGGATTGTTTATCTTTTTATTTTCAAGATGTAGGAGTTCTTTATATATGCAAGTTATAAGTTTCTTATCAGATATATGATTGCCAAATATTTTCTCCCACTGTGTGGGCTCCCTTTTTACTTTCTTGACAAACTCCTTTGAGGTGCAGAAGGCTTTAATTTTGAGGAAGTCCCATTTATCTATTAGTTCTTTTGCTGCTCGTGCTTTTGGTGAGATATTCATAAATCCATTACCTATTACAAGGTCCTGTAGATGTTTCCCTACACTGCTTTCTAAGGTTTTTATGGTCTTGGCTTTTATATTTAGGTCTTTGATCCATCTTGAGTTGATCTTTGTATAAGGTGTGAGATGGTAATCCTCTTTCATTCTTCTACATATGGCTATCCAGTTCTCCAGACACCATTTGTTGAATAGGCCACTCTCTCCCAGTTGAGAGGGTTTGGTGGCTTTATCGAATATTATGTGGTTGTATATGTGAGGTTCTATATCAGAGCTTTCAATTCGATTCCATTGGTCTATATGTCTCTCCTTATGCCAATACCATGCTGTTTTCACCACCGTAGCTTTATAGTATGTTTTGAAGTCAGGTAGTGTGATTCCTCCAATTTCGTTTTTCTTTTTCAGTATGTCTTTGGCTATTCGGGGTCTCTTTCCTTTCCAAATAAATTTCATAGTTAGTTTTTCTAGTTCCTTAAAGAAGGCTGCATTGATTTTTATTGGGATTGCATTGAATGTGTAGATCAATTTTGGTAGGATAGACATCTTAATAATGTTCAGTCTTCCTATCCATGAACAAGGAATAGTCTTCCATTTATTTAGGTCTTCTTTGATTTCCTTGAACAATCTTGTATAGTTCTCAGTGTATAAGTTCTTTACCTCTTTAGTTAAATTTATTCCTAAGTATTTGATTTTTTTATTTACTATTGTGAATGGTATTTGTTTCTTGATTTCCTCCTGATCTTGCTCATTATTGGTGTACAGAAATGCTACTGATTTTTGCGCATTGATCTTATAACCTGCGACTTTACTAAACTCATTTATGAGTTCTAGAATCTTCGTTGTAGATCTCTCAGGGTTTTCTATGTATAGGATCATGTCATCTGCAAATAATGAAATTTTGACTTCTTCCTTTCCAATTTGAATGCCTTTTATTTCTGGTTCTTGCCTCAGTGCTTGAGCAAGTACTTCTAAGACAATGTTAAATAGGAGCGGCGACAGTGGGCATCCTTGTCTTGTTCCTGAGTTTAGAGGGAAGGAGTCTAGGATTTCTCCATTGTAAACAATATTGGCTTTAGGTTTTTCATATATACTCTTTATCATGTTTAAAAAATTTCCTTGTATTCCAATCATTTGGAGTGTTTTTATCAAGAAAGGGTGCTGTATTTTGTCAAATGCTTTTTCTGCATCAATAGATATAATCATGTGATTTTTTTCCTTCAATCTGTTTATATGGTGTATTACGTTGATTGATTTTCTTATGTTGAACCATCCTTGCATACCTGGGATGAATCCCACTTGGTCGTGGTGTATAATTCGTTTAATGTGTTGTTGAATACGATTAGCAAGTATTTTGTTAAGTATTTTTGCGTCTAGGTTCATTAGAGAAATTGGTCTGTAATTTTCCTTTCTTGTGATGTCTTTGTTTGGCTTTGGTACTAGGGTAATGTTGGCATCATAGAAGGAGTTGGGTAATGTTCTTTCTGTTTCGATGGTTTGGAATAGTTTCAGCAGGATTGGTGTCAGTTCTTTCCGGAATGTTTTATAGAATTCACCTGTGAAGCCATCTGGCCCTGGGCTCTTCTTAGTTGGGAGATTTTTAATAACTGATTCTATCTCTCTGCTTGTGATTGGTTTGTTAAGATCATCAATTTCTTCTTTTGTCAATATGGGCTGTTTATGTGTTTCTAGGAATTTGTCCATTTCCTCTAGATTGTCATTTTTGTTGGAATATAGTTTTTCAAAATATCCTCTTATGATAGTCTTTATTTCTGTGGGGTCAGTGGTGATATCGCCTTTCTCATTTCTTATTTTGTGTATTTGCATCTTCTCTCTTTTTTTCTTTGTTAGTGTTGCTAAAGGTTTGTCAATTTTGTTAATCTTCTCAAAAAACCAGCTCTTGGTCTTGTTTATCTGTTCAAGTGCTTTCTTATTTTCTATTTCATTTAGTTCTGCTCTTATCTTTGTTATTTCCTTCCTTCTTCTTCCTGTTGGGTTACTTTGTTGTTGTTTTTCTAATTCCTTCAAATGTGCAGTTAGTTCTTCAATTTTTGCTCTTTCTTCTTTTTTGATATATGAATTTATGGCTATAAACTTCCCTCTCAGTACTGCTTTTGCTGCATCCCATAAATTTTGGTATGTTGTGTTATCATTATCATTTGTTTCAAGGTAGTCATTGATTTCTTTTGAGATTTCCTCTTTGACCCACTGTTTTTCTAAGAGTGTGTTGTTTAATTTCCAAATCGTGGTGTGAAATCTGGGCTTCTTTCCCTTGCAAATCTCCAGCTTGACTCCACTGTGGTCAGAGATAATGTTTTGTATGATTTCAATCTTTCTGAATTCGTTCAGCCTTTCTTTGTGGCCTAGCATATGATCTATCTTGGAGAATGATCCATGTGCGCTTGAGAAAAATGTATATCCTGCTGTGTTTGGGTGTAGCGATCTATATATGTCTATTAGATCGAGCTCCTCTAATATACTATTCAGATGTTTTGTGTCTTTGGTGATTCTCTTTTGAGATGTTCTGTCCAGAATTGAAAGTGGTGTATTAAAATCCCCCACTATAATTGTAGATGTATCTATTCTTTCACTTAGTTTTTCCAGCGTTTGCCTGACGTATTTAGAGGCACCCTTGTTAGGGGCATAGATATTTATGATTGTTCGATCTTCTTGACAGATTTTCCCTTTGACTAAAATGTAGTATCCTTCTTTGTCTCTCACAATTGTTTCACATTTAAAGTCTATTTTGTCTGATATTAATATAGCTACTCCTGCCTTTTTTTTGGTTATTGTTAGCTTGTATGATTGTTTTCCAGCCTTTCACTTTCAATCTCCATGCGTCTCTGGGTCTAAGATGTGTCTCTTGTAGACAGCATATGGATGGGTCATATTTCCTTATCCAGTGTCCCAGTCTGAATCTTTTGATAGGTGAGTTTAATCCATTGACATTCAGTGTTATTACTATCAAGGAATTATTTGTGTTAGCCATATTTTGATTGGATTTGTGTTTGTCATATTTTGTTTGTATATTTTTTTTTTGTCTTTTTTGTTGTTGTTGTTGGTCTTATACTCTCCTCCAACTTTGCCTTTCCTGTTTTTTCCTTTCTTCCTGCAGAACTCCCTTTAGAATTTCTTGAAGGGGAGGTTTCTTGTTGGTATACTCTTTCAGTTTCTGTTTGTCTGCGAATATTTTGAACTCTCCATCATGTTTGAATGCTAGTTTAGCTGGATAGAGTATTCTTGGTTGGAAATTTTTTTCCTTTAGTACCTTGACTATATCATACCACTGTCTTCTTGCCTCCATGGTTTCAGAAGAGAAATCAGCACTTAATCTAATTGAGCTTCCCTTGTATGTGATGGTTTTCTTTTCTCTTGCTGCTTTTAGGATCTTCTCTTTGTCTTGAGCATTGGATAATTTGACAAGTATATGTCTTGGGGTGGGCCTGTTGGGGTTTATGACTTGTGGAGTGCGCTGTGCTTCTTGGATATGTACATCTGTCTCTTTCAGTAGATTTGGGAAGTTTTCAGTCATTATTTCCTGCAACACTCTTTCTGACCCCTTTCCCTTCTCTTCACCTTCTGGAATGCCTATAATACGTATGTTTGAGCGTTTTGCATTGTCATTCAGGTCCCCAAATCCTAATTGGATTTTTTCTATCTTCTTATTGACCCCTTCTACTATCTGTTTGATTTCTGATGTACTGTCTTCCACATCACTAATTCTCTGCTCTGTCTCTTCTAGTCTGCTGATATTTGCTGCAAGTGTATTTTTGATTTCTTGAACTGTGGTGTTCATTCCCATCATATCTGTTATGTTTTTGCGTATGTCTGCAATTTCCCCTCCAAGTGATGTCTTCATGTTGTTAACCTCTTTCATTACTGCATCAAATTTGTCGGTGATAAATGTTCTGAGATCTTTCATTGCTTGTGCCAAGTTTTGCTCCCCTTTGTGATTATTGGTTTGTTGATTGGATTCAGCCATGTTTTCCTGATTATTGGTTTGGTTCGTAGATTTTTGTTGCTTTCTGGTCATCTCTTTATTTTGACAAATTTAATCAGTTCCTTAGCTTCTTTGTCTGCTCTTGGAGGTTAATTAGTTGTTATTTTTGCACAGGTGTTATATCTTCTCTTTGTCACTTTTTTCTTCTTATTCTAGTTACTTGTTGTTGGTTAAGTTCACTTTAGAGGAAAGTATTAGTGTTGGGGAAAGGCAATTGTGTAAGCAAGGGAAAAGTGTAAAGTTGTATTGGTGATGTATGTTAATAAAGCAGGAATATGAGATCTGGAAGGATGGAGGTTAGATTCATGTAGATTGTATAGAGTTATAGCTGTAGGTAGAGTACCTTTTATGAAGTTGATGACTGAATTTGGGAGGAATATGGTATGAACTACACAGCTATTGTTTTCATGAGAGAGGGAAAAAGAAAAGAAAGGTAATAGTTTCAAGAGTGGATAATAGACAGAAAACAGAACAAAGGTATTAGAAATTAAGAGTTAGACACTTTGTGGATCAAAGAACGGGAGGTGGGGGGTGGAATATAGGAGAGACAGTAGATGATAGTGGATATCAAGATGCAGGGGAAGGGGGATAGTGTAGGTAGCCTAAATCAGTTCACACAGAAATGAGGCAGTGGAGGATGGGAAAACCCAGCAAATGTGAGGTGTTCCCTGTAGCACCTATTGTATACTTGAATTAAAGTAAAAATAAGTGGAAGATGAGGGACAAGAGGGAAAGAGAAAACCGAAAAAAAAACAAACAAACAAAAAAACAAACTAATTATAATAGAGAAAAAAGAAAGGCAAGAAGAAAGGAAGAAAGAAAAAGAGGATGGGCAAACGGTGGGGAACGGATAGGGAGAAGAGAGATACAGGTACACACGTGTCACAATTGCAACACTATCTAAAACAACAACTTCCCCCCGCTTTGCCCTAAGACCCCCCCGTCTGTCTGCCCAAATGGGTCTGCAAGCACCTCCCTTCCCACAAACCCCCAATAGGCCGCCCAGGGCCCACGAACTCCCCAGTACTGCAGATGCTCAAAAAAAAAAAAAAAAAAAAAAAAAAAAAAAAAATTTAAGTAAAATTAAAAAAAACAAACAAAAAAAAACAAAAAAAACCAGAAACCCCTCCGCAGGCCCGGCTCCGCCCGCCGCGGAGGCTTGGACCGGCTCTGCCCGGCTCCTCACGCCGCCTTGGCCTGGCCTGGCTCCGCCCAGCTCCGCTCGCTACAGCGGCCCAGCCTGCTCCGGCATCCACCTCCCGCCACCGCGGCCTGGACCGGCCCTGCCCGGCTCCGTACCCGCCGCGGCCTGACCCGGGCCCGCCCGGCTCCAAACGCTACCGCGGCCCGCAGCCGGGGCCTGAACCGGCCCCGCCCGGCTCCAAGCGCTACCGAGGCCCGCAGCCGGGGCCTGCACCGGCCCCGCCCGGCTCCAAGCCCTTCCGCGGCCCGCAGCCGGGGCCTGCACCGGCCCCGCCCGGCTCCAAGCGCTACCGCGGCCCGCAGCCGGGGCCTGCACCGGCCCCGCCCGGCTCCAAGCGCTACCGCGGCCCGCAGCCGGGGCCTGCACCGGCCCCGCCCGGCTCCAAGCGCTACCGCGGCCCGCCGCCGGGGCCTGCACCGGCCCCGCCCGGCTCCAAGCGCTACCGCGGCCCGCCGCCGGGGCCTGCACCGGCCCCGCCCGGCTCCAAGCGCTACCGCGGCCCGCCGCCGGGGCCTGCACCGGCCCCGCCCGGCTCCAAGCGCTACCGCGGCCCGCCGCCGGGGCCTGCACCGGCCCCGCCCGGCTCCAAGCGCTACCGCGGCCCGCAGCCGGGGCCTGCACCGGCCCCGCCCGGCTCCAAGCGCTACCGCGGCCCGCAGCCGGGGCCTGCACCGGCCCCGCCCGGCTCCAAGCGCTACCGCGGCCCGCAGCCGGGGCCTGCACCGGCCCCGCCCGGCTCCAAGCGCTACCGCGGCCCGCAGCCGGGGCCTGCACCGGCCCCGCCGGGCTCCAAGCGCTACCGCGGCCCGCAGCCGGGGCCTGCACCGGCCCCGCCCGGCTCCAAACGCTACCGCGGCCCGCAGCCGGGGCCTGCACCGGCCCCGCCCGGCTCCAAACGCTACCGCGGCCCGCAGCCGGGGCCTGCACCGGCCCCGCCCGGCTCCAAACGCTACCGCGGCCCGGCCCGGCCTGGCTCAGCCCCACCGAGCGGGGCTAGATGCCTCGTCTCCGCCTACCCAAGAAGGGAATCCTCTGCAGGTAGCTGGGATCTCCGTGTATATTTCACAGACGAATCCTCTCTGTTACCTTCCCTCCAAATCGATGTCCAGACACCTCCGGACCAGCAAAAATCCCGAAACAATCCGGTCCCAAAGAGTCTCCAACGCCGCCCAGCCGATTCCCTGCAGAAGACTCTAACAGGGATGTTCACTCAGCCGCCATCTTGCCCCCTCTCCCCTATAAGTTTCTTATCAGATATATGGTTGCCAAATATTTTCTCCCACTGTGTGAGCTCCCTTTTTACTTTCTTGACAAACTCCTTTGAGGTGCAGAAGGCTTTAATTTTGAGGAAGTCCCATTTATCTATTAGTTCTTTTGCTGCTCGTGCTTTTGGTGTGATATTCATGAATCCATTTCCTATTACAAGGTCCTGTAGATGTTTCCCTACACTGCTTTCTAAGGTTTTTGTGGTCTTGGCTCTTATATTTAGGTCTTTGATCCATCTTGAGTTGATCTTTGTATAAGGTGTGAGATGGTAATCCTCTTTCATTCTTCTACATATGGCTATCCAGTTCTCCAGACATCATTTGTTGAATAGGCCACTCTCTCCCAGTTGAGAGGGTTTGGTGGCTTTATCGAATATTATGTGGCTATATATGTGAGGTTCTATATCAGAGCTTTCAATTCGATTCCATTGGTCTGTGTGTCTCTCCTTATGCCAATACCATGCTGTTTTCACCACCGTAGCTTTGTAGTATGTTTTGAAGTCAGGTAGTGTGATTCCTCCAATTTCGTTTTTCTTTTTCAGTATGTCTTTGGCTATTCGGGGTCTCTTTCCTTTCCAAATAAATTTCATAGTTAGTTTTTCTAGTTCCTTAAAGAAGGCTGTGTTGGTTTTTATTGGGATTGCATTGAATGTGTAGATCAGTTTTGGTAGGATAGACATCTTAATAATATTCAGTCTTCCTATCCATGAACACGGAATATTCTTCCATTTATTTAGGTCTTCTTTGATTTCCTTGAACAGTCTTGTATAGTTCTCGGTGTATAAGTTTTTTACCTCTTTAGTTAAATTTATTCCTAAGTATTTGATTTTTTTATTTACTATTGTGAATGGTATTTGTTTCTTGATTTCCTCCTGATCTTGCTCCAGAGTGGGCTTTGTATTGCATCCTTTTCAAGAGCCTCTCACATTTGTAACACACATGAGGAAGCCTCTTCTTCTCTCTGTTGATAACTGTTTGATACGTGTATATCCCAGGTGCTCTCCATGTTCTAGAATACTCATTTCATTGCTGCTCAGCAGCCAGTCACATAGCTTCTAAGGTCTGAGAGGCTTCTTGCGAGACTTTTCACTGCTTTCTCTTGAAGTCATTCAGTATTATGACATCTCTGTGATATGGTCTAGCCAGATCTTCATGGCAATGCTGTTCCTAAATCTATCTCCAGCTGCAGACGGCATGTGGTTTCCACCAGAAATCCCAGGGCTTGCTACATTGCTATATCTATGACAGAAATCTGTGATCCAAAGGACTCTTTATCCATAGGCAAAAAATATATATACATCTCTGAACAAATCCAGTATCTTGGTAAAAGTCTTCCTATCCTCATCATGGAGAATAGCTTTAATTTTAAAATAAATTTAAGTGTCAATAGATAATACTTTCACATCAACTTTCATGGGTCTTCCTTACTTGTTACTTTTTAGGAAAATCAGGGAACTAATCACTCTCTGCAACTACACGGTATTGCCTGGCTTTCAATCTGGAACTTCCAACCAAGAATACGCAACATAAAAGCTTTACGATCCATGTAAAAAAAAAAAGTATTAAGTGCTCTTGATTTTAAAGTATTATTCAATAGAACAGTTCAGTCAGAATTGTGTGAAGTTCGTCTTTCCTTCCTTTTCACCAAATATTTTAACAACCGTTTATGAGGATAAAATCTCAGATCAAATCTTAGGTTGTAATTTATTCTGAGATGCAATGGGTTCAGTGTAGGAGTTTAAAACAACCCTGGACAAGCTGCGTTGTAACTCTACATTTGCTGGTTTCAATTTGTCTTTCAAGATTTCACTTTAAAGAGGTCGACTTTTGCTTCTACTCAGGATGCATGTATGAAAACACAAGATAATGTTGCTCCCATCCTACCAATAAGATAGAGGAGGCAAACCTACAAAATCATAGTTTTAAAAATCCCATCAGAAAACTGAACTTGCAAAGAAACCCAATAAAATAAAATTCCAAATATGATAAGCTTTCTCTCAGGAAAAGAGGCTCATGCTGCTTTCATCTTTGCCAAAGGAGCAGGAGGAGGAGTAAGTCACCAAAGTTCAGGTAAGAGGATGACAGTTGATCTTTTTTAAGGACTAAGCATGGCCTACCATGTGTGTGTAGAATCTCTAGGAGGGCCAGACACAAGGCATGTCTGCACACACCTATACCTATCACTCTTCTCTCTAGGTCCTAACCAAGCACATGTAAGAAAGATTGGAGGCAGAAGAGTACAGAGATTCTCTGCAGTATATGCATGTCAGACTGGCTGAAGGTGGAACAGAATTAATAGAAACTCCAGAGGCACTCTGGCATTTGAGAGAATATGAGGCAGTGGCTACCTGTGGCTGGAGAAATGACAGGAGAGCTGACTGAGAGAGTCTCCCAAATGAGCCCCAGAAATGCAGCACCTATGAAGTATGAAGGCCTGGGAAGGTGAGTGGAGAGGAACCCTAACAGGCATCTAGGGCTTACACTGAGTAGAGGCAAGGCCATACCCACCTGAGGGGGGCAGGAGAGTTAGGAGAGAATCCCCTGAGGCACAGGTATATGGAGCTTACTATATCTAAGGACAGCCCTAACGAACTCCATAGGCACTGTGACAGTTTGAATTTGATGAATTCCCAGAGGAGATTATGTTTTTGACCTAATTCATTCTTGTGGGTGTGAGGCCTTTAGATTGCATTAAATTCAATTAAGAGGGCTTTGATTAGATCACTGGATTAGATTGCTTTAAAGCTTTTGATTGGACTATGTCTTTGAGGTGTGACACAGGTTGTATCTCCACCCACTTGTTGGCTCTTATATAAACAGAGACAGAGAGAAAGAGGACAGAAAAGGGAGCTCTGCCATTTTGACATGGCCATGTGAGAGAGAGGACTCAAGTGTCACTAGCAGCTATAGCTGCAGCATGAAGTCCCCAAGAGACTGGGCCCACAGAGCAGCTCAAGGCTGAAAGACAGTGAAACCAGAGGGGAAGGCAGGGACCTCAGCAGAAATCAGCTGCCATCGTGCTTCACCATGTGGCAGGACACCAGGATTATCAGGAGCGGACTTTGGTGAGAAAACATCTCTGATGGTGCCTTGATTTGTACATTTCAAGGCCTCAGAACTGTAAGCTTGTACTCTAATAAATTTCCAATTATAAAAGCCAACACATTTCTGGTACTTGCATTGGCAACCCTGTGACAAATTAAGACAGGCATCTCGAGCCTTACACTACCATATGGCAGTTGACCTCTGCAGCTTGGTGTAGAGCCAGGCAGCTGAGAGAGACCTTCTTTAGGCAAGCCCAGGAAAGCTGTGGTGGACAGAATAATGGTTCCCCAAAGATACCCATTTCCTCTTTGGAACTTGTGAATATGATACCTTCACAGCTAAAGGGACCTTGCAGCTGTGGTATTAAGTTATAGGTATGGGGGGGGGGGTGGTTATCTTGGATTACCTAGATGGACCCAAATATCATTACACTGTAAGTGAAAGGAAGATGCAGGACAGGAACGGGGCCATTAACCAAGGAAATCCAGGCAGCCCCTAGAAACTACAAAGGGCAGGGAAATAGATTCTCCCTAGAGCTTCAAGAAGCAATGCAGTCATGCTGACGCCTTAATTTTAGCCCAGTGATACCCATTCAGACTTTTGACTTTTAGAACTGTCTAAAATTAGTTATGTGTTGTTTTGAGCCACTATGTTTTTGGCAATTTGTTTCAGCAGCAAAAGGAAACTAATAGAGGACCTGATGAAGTTGGAGAGCAGGGCAAGAGATGTCCAGAAGTTCATCAAGAACTGAGTACAGTGAGTATTAGTACACAGACAGCAGCTGCCTTTGACTGGAGTGAGAGTCAAGATACCTGATAGAGATCTCTCTCAGATGCAGACACATGGGATCTGCTGAAAGCTGAAGGAAAGGGAGGAGAAGTAGAAAGCTCTCCAGGCACTCAGAAATCATGTCCAGCCAAAAAAAGGCTCTGATTCTGGTCATCAAATAATTTGAAAACTACTGTGAGTTGAATCTAATTAAAGCAATTACAAAACCTAATCCAAGCTTAAAAGAAGCCAGATTGGATCACCCCCACACATTTGACCTGATCGAAAAAGAAGAATGCTCACTTTTTGACATAAATATCACATTTACTTCAGCCTCTACTGTTGGACAACAATTTTGTTATTCAATAAAAATTTATGAGAAATCTGAAAAAGCAAAGCATTATGATGCTTCATCAGGAAACAAGAGTCTATAGAAGCAGACTCAGAGATGGGCCAGATATTAGAATTATCTTTATGATAAATATATTGAAGGATCTAGTGTAAATAGTGGACAACATGAGTGGAGACAACAGGGAGATGAAAATTATTAAAATGAAAAAGAAGTGAATAAAATGAAAGATGCAAGAAATGTTTTACCAGAAATGAAGGAAATTTTGGTTGAAACCATATGAAGAAATAAAGATATACAGTAAAGATAATGACATGGGTAAATATAAACATCAGTACTATTATATTTTTGATTTGTCATTCCACTTTACTTCCTAGAGGATCTAAAAAGCAAATTCATAAAATATAATGATTAATCAATGGCTCTGAATGCATGATATATACATATGTAATTTATGATAGGATCTATATACAAAGGTAGAAGGATGGAAGGATATAGGAACATTATTTATGTTTGTTATTGAACTAAATTTGGTATCAAAGCAAGCGAGATTATTATAGATTTAGAATGTTAAATTTAAACCCTATGGTAAACACAAAATACCAGAGAATATGTAGACTCTTAGAGACAGAAAGTCAAGTATAGGTTACCAGGAGGGGGTTACAGAGGCAATGAGGAGTTAATGCAAAATGAGTGTAGAGTTTCTGTTTGGAGTAAAAAAATTCTAGCAATGGATGGTGGTAAGAATATTGAAACATTGTGAATGTGAATTAATGCCATGGAATGGTATGCTTGTGAGGGATTGGGATGGGAAGATTTATGTTATATATATATATATATATATATATATATATATATGTTTTCACAATTTAAAAAAAGAGAGAGAGAAACTAAAGAGCTAACCTGAGAGCTAAAAGGTGAGAATCAAAAAGCAAGCAATCAGAACAGCAAACAGCTGGGGCCCCTTCCCAACATTAGGAAAAGGGAGGAGCAAAGAACTGCTTTACTAAAGGCAAGCCCTCGACCCCAGGCATACCTCTGTCTGGAGGTCACCTGCATCCGTATCTATGGTGTGTACTTTTTTCTTTTCTCTGATTTATCAATAAACTTTGCTTACTGGCCTAAGTTTTTAAAAAGATAATGCAATTAATTCCAATACATGATAATTGATGGGATCGAAGAAATTAGGAGAAAAAGCTCAAAAGGACATTTTTGGAGAAGCACCTGTGACTCAATCAGCTGGGCTTCCATCTACCATATGGGAGGCCCTGGGTTGGTGTCCCAGGACTTCCTTGTGAAGGCAAGTCAGCCCGTGCACCACAGAGAGCTGATGGCCCATGTGCTTCAAAGAGCTGGTGCAGCAAGATGACGCAACAAAAGGAGACAAGCAGATACAGAAAAAACATGCAGCAAGTGGACATAGAGAAAAGACAGCAAAGAATGGAACAAGCTGCAAGGGGAGAAATAAATAAATAAATCTTTAAAGAAAGAAAGGACATTTTGGGTGATGGTAGCACAATATTGTGAACCTACTTCATACCATTGAATTAAATATTTGAATATGCTTAAAGGGGGAAATTTTAGGTTGTATATTTATTACTAGAATAAAAATTTTAAAAATAGGACTGTACAATACAGTGAACCCTAATATAAACTATGGACTTTAGTTAGTACAAATATAATAACATTCTTTCATCAAATGTAACAAAGGTATCACACTAATGGAAGATGTTAAAAGAGCAGGGAATATGGGAACTCTATATTTTCTGCATAATTTTTCTGTAGACCTACAACTTCTTTAAAGGATATTATTGGGATATAAGAAAAAAAAATGTAATACACAATGTGAGCTTTATATCAATGTTAAATTTCTTGAATTTGATAACTACACTAAAGGTGATTACCTAAGTGAATATCCTGTTTCACAGGAAATAGAAATAGAAGTGTTAATGTATTCAACAGTATATGTGCAATCTTCTCTGAAATGTCCAGAAGATAAATAGACAATGATATAGAAAAGGTGGGTAACGGGAGATAAACAAATAAGTAAATATATTGAGAAAAATGGGGGGGGGGGGCATGGAGGGATCTACAAATATAGAAAGAACACTGAGATGTAGAATTGGAATTGGATGTAGAAGTGTGAACAAATGTATCTAGTTCATATAGAGATAAATTTGGAAATATAATGATATATGTGTCTATCTACATTTATTTTTTAACTATCACTGCCAAGAAAATCTAGAAGCAATGATGTCCCAGTTGCAGTGACAGCTCTGAGCACTCAGATCTGTATTTCTAAACACCATCCTCCACTAAAAGGAACCAGGGCTCCTTAGAAAAATGGGTGATTTTAGGGATAGATCAGGGAAAGAACAAGCATCTCATGCCCAAAATAAGAAAACAAACAAAGATGAAAACATAACTAAAGGATTTAGGAACAGTCTTGAAAGATATTCTGCTGACCTATGCTGGGAACTTCAGAACAGTCATGACTATTTGCCAACCCTAGCAGTGATAATATACTCAGGAGTTGTTGGTGGATTTTAAAGCTGGAGATTGGTATGAGGAGGAGCAGGACATTGGCATAGTCTTACAGTCTCTCCTCACAAAATACATAATTAAAATAGGAGACAAGGTTAACAAAACCAGTGTTGGGAAGGGTCAACACGATGGACATTCACAGTTGATGCCCTGATAGTGGTACAGCATCGCGCCCATGTTGTTCCTGCCCTGGAGGAGACTAGTCATGGGGAAACAGCTCATGGACACTGTTTGAAGGTCATTGTACAAAACGAGGTCTGCACTCTAAAATTGCCCATGAAAAATTGTGAAAGACTAAGGAAAATTCCAGATTGAAGCAGACTAAGTGGGCATGGCAACTAAATGCAAGCTCCAATCCTGGATTAGTTCCTGGGCCAAAAAGAAAGATACATATTTGAATGGTTGTCATCTGTGATTTGGTTGACTGTGTGCTATTGAAGTTGAGTTCCTGATTGAGAAGATTGAAGGAATGTTCTGTGTAAGGGTGTTCTTATGTGGAGGGAATACATACTGGGGTGTCTGGGGGTAATGGAAAATCTGTCAACAGATTGACCATGGGTAGAGAGTGACCAAGAAAAAGACAGAGAGAGAGAGAGATAAAATATTAGCAAGTATGGACTCTGGGCATTTGGGAAGATTTTCACAGTTCTTGAAACCTTTCTGAAAGTTAGAAATTATTTCAAACTAAGCTATAAAAATAAATACAATAACTTACTCTACAATTAATTATAAATCACTTCCATGATGTTTTCTACATTATACTTACATTTGTTAGGTTAAAGAATATCACAAGACAGGATGGATAAGCCAAACAAGCCATTAAATATGACATGAATTAGTGAATATTATTTGCCACTGAGCAGGTTGCTTGGCAGTGAAATAAGACATATAATATAAAACTAGGTATAAATATCCATATCTAAATATGAGATGTCTCTTTCTAGCTTTTGGGCTTTGATTTAAAATCATATTTTAGAAACAGATGTTTCTAGAATTAAAGAATTAACATTTAGAGTTTGGAAGTCATGACTTGGAGTTCATCCCAGAACACAGGAATTGAAAACATGTTTCAATGACTTAGCACTACAAATAGGTTTTGCCTCCACATCGATTAATTTACTTGTAAATCGACTGACCAACTCAAAGTGGGAGAAACAGTTTTATTCTCAATGTCAGCAAAAGCATATGAAAAATAATGGACTCTGTCAACCAATCCTGTTTTCTACATGACACTAATTAATAATGTGATGGATACTTCTCACTGAATAGTCAAATCTGGGGGAAAAGACACTTTGAGACACTGGTACCATCTTCAAATTTTTTTTGATGCTAGCTCATGAAGACCTGGGTATGGCATTCTAGTATGAACAATGGTAGGTAAGAGTGAAATAATTTTGGGAGAAAAAATAGGAAAGGTGAAATATGAGAGGTCAATTGAAGAAGAAGAATTAGGACCTGACAGCAGTCTAGAATAAGAGATAAGATTCATAAGCTGAACCCTGGGCTTGTACACTGGCAAAATATGGAACACAATGACAGTCAATATTTAAAAAAAGACACAAAATAAAACCCACTATGAAAATGATGATAAAAAAGCACCTAGTTTTCAAAGCAATTACACGAATTTATCAAATACCTGCTAAGAATATCAGTGATACCTGTGATTTTAAAAATATAGGAAGTATACTGTATAATACCGTTAAGCTATTTTAACTAATTAAAAATGGAAAACACAGCAGTGATGCAGAAATGCCAAAGGATGTCAAAGACACTTGATTTAAAAGGGAGAAAGAAAATATTTCTTATTCTGAGATTAGGGAAAAATAAGTGCAAGAAAAATAAAATTTCTTCAGCCAACAATTGGTGCCCTGTGGAGTTAATTCAATATAACATGTAACCTTTACTATGTGAGGATGATACAATTGATTCATAATTATAGAGCATGTGTGCTGAGTTCTTTTTCAGATAATGGTTATTGACTGGTAATTGTCCAGGCACACACTCTCTCTCACCTTTATGCCCAAAGACACTCATCTGTGAAAGAACACAATTTAGAATTACTGCTCCCTGGCCATTTTTAGAACCAACCTATGATAGCACTGCTGCTTTAATTGATTGAACAGCTTGTCACATAACAGCCTGTAGAACAGTGATGCTGAAAATGTGGTCCACAGACCAGGAGCAGTGTTGGCATTACCTGGGAACTTGTTAAAATGAAGGTTATCTGGCCACTCGCTAGACCTCATGAGTGAGAAACTTTAGAGGTGGGTCCAGGCTCAAGTTTGAGTGCCATTACTTCAAGGCATCATGTTCATCCTTGTACATCTCCAGGATGGTGGGGGAAATAACGGACCAGCCATTCCTTGAAATTATTTCTTGCTCATCTGAATTCACAGGGAGTTATTAACATCCCCGTTGGTGAAGGGCCTCTACTGCTTAGAGAAAGGGGCCCTTTACTTATCCTGGTCAGCACTCCTAGGAATTTCTATAATTTTGTTGGACAAGATTGGAGCAAGAAGAAAAATTGAACAAACCTGACACAGAACAAACATTAAAACTTAAATTATGCACCAAGGCTAAGAGTTCCACAAAATCTCATTGACATTGTCTGATGCTTTAACAATTTCCAAATCAAAGAGGGCAGGCTTTTATTCCTGGAAGCTAGAGTCTTTCTGTTTTTCTCTGCTATTCACATATATGGTTCTGTTATGATGTTTTGTCAACTGCTTTTCATCCCATAAAATTTAGTGGATTGTTCCAAGTAATGTCTCTGTTGTTTCCTGGTATTGTCATCTTCCAAACCTTTGAGGTCTTACCATTTGTTCTTTTTTTTTTTTGTCTTTATTTATTTTTTTAATATTACATTAAAAAAATATGAGGTCCCCATATCCCCCACCACCACCCTCACCCCACTCCTCCCCCCATGGCAACAATCTCCTCCATCATCATGAGACATTCATTGCATTTGGTGAATACATCTCTGAGCACCGCTGCCCCTCATGGTCAATGGTCCACATCATAGCCCACAGTCTCCCACGTTCCACCCAGTGGGCCATGGGAGGACATACAATGTCCAGTAACTGTCCCTGCAGCATCACCCAGGACAACTCCAAGTCCCGAAAATGCCTCCAAGTACAACAGCAAAGACCAAAAAAGAATGAAGGTACAACAATGAGCCCTTGATACCAATGACTATGCTTGTGAGCCTGTGCACCTGAAATAAGAACAAGGCCTAGAGCTGCAGGGTGCCTAAGAGTTACTTCCTGAGAGCCTCCGTGTTGCTCAAATGTGGCCAGTCTTGAAGCAAAACTCAGCATGTAAATGTGTTGCCTTCCCCCCAGCGTGGGACATGACTCCCAGGGATGAACCTCCCTGGTGCCGAGGGATTACTACCAAGTACCAGCTAATGATGTAACTAGAAAATGACCTTGAATAAAAGGTTCAACTCAGACCAGCAGAATATCTCAGTCTACATATAATACCAGGAGTTAAAAATGCTTTTTGACCTGGATCAAGGGGGAAATGGAAAGGACAAATGAGTTTATATGGCTATGAGTCTCCAAAAAGAGCCAGGAGGTTATCAGAGGGGTTACCCTTTGCACACTTCAGCAGGGTCCCAGAGACAGATAAAGTAGATACCATTTGTTCTTTTGCTTCTTCCAATCAACTCCTTAACCTTAGACTGCCATGTGTCAATTCTGATGATGCACAAAACATATTTAGCACTCCCTCTAGTGGCAGTTTAGTAGATAGTTTCTGCAGTTATCCATGTTACCCATGCTTCCTTGCAGACAGCCACAAAAATCAAGGTATTATAACATCCTTTAGGAGCTTATTTTGTGGCAGGCAATATCCTAAGCATTACTTAAGATTATTAAATTAAAAAGACTACATAGAACTCAATGAAGAAAGAAACATGATCAGGAGGTGAAAAACTAGAATTTTCTAAAAGAAAAAAAAACACAGAACACATTTACAAAATCAGGACAATATACTTGATTATAATAACTTTTACTTTGAGACATGATATTTTAAACCAAAATGTAATATATATAGTAGAAAAACAAATAAATAGTTAAAAGACTTTTTCCACATCTTATAATAGTATAATAAGGCAATAGAGGATTATAATGTATGCAACATAAAAGAGGAACATATAATAAACTATGTCACTGAATTTAAATAATGTACATATTTTAAAATTTAAATTATTTAAATTTGCACATTTCCTGTAACTAAAAAAAGTTACTGCTAAATACTTAATTTCACTTTCCTTTTTTCCTGTGTTTGCTGCATGGATATTTTGTTTGAAAGATACAAATTATCCAATTGCTTATATATCCTCCTTCTCCCTTTACCTAAAAGAATTATAAATCACATTTTACCTTGATTTTAGAGTGAATAAGCCAATTATTTTTTACTTTACTAAAAAAGTCAGTATGTTCCCATAATGCTCTGTAATACATTTTATTGGATTGACTACTTTGCACATCAGTTCTTTCACCAGTAATATGGGGAATATAGTAATTTTTAATCCATAGCTTTGTTATGATGGATAATACATTAATATATATTAAGTGCTTAGAATAGTGCCTATGCCTTGTAAGTTTCCAATAAGTTTTAATTCTTCTTATTATTATTAGAAAAGGAGGATGAAAAACCTATAGTCTCAATGAATAATCGCCTTTACTTATATGAAACGAAGGGTTATAAACTATATTGGAACTAATTTAAGGATGTGTATGAACTTGTTTTTCATATTTTGGAATGAGGGGCATGAGCATTCTTACATGTCTTCTGATTATTACCATGTGCTCTTAAGGATATATAGAGTTAAAAATGTATTATTATTTACTTAAGACACAGTTAAATAAATACATACTAAACAACCAAAGCCTCCCTGTCTTGGCCCTGGCACTGTTTCCCTAGCTCTGTGTAGCTGGTATTACCTCGTGGCCCTGTAGGCTGCCATGGCGGCCAGCTATGAAGAGGCCATTGGCCCTGACTCCAGTCAGCTAAGGCTTAAAGTTATTTCCTCTGATCTGACGAATGGGATGGACCAGCTACTGTAAGATTCCAGGTTGCCTTCTTCCCACGACAAAGTCTGCTTCATGTCAGCTAAGCCCAGAACACACCCACTAGTTTGAATTCTGAAATACCAGGAAATTCTAAATGTGGAGCCTACCATACTTTCATGGTTCCTCAAGAACACCCTTCTGCCTAGTTTGAAGTTAGTTATTCTGCTTCATAAGGCAAAAGCATCTAAAAAACTGAAGTTTTGATCTAAATTTCACCTACAGGCACTCATATGCTAAACATCATTTTGTTCTTTGTTTATGCCAGCCAAGTTCCTTAGGCCAAGAAACGTGATAGTCCAGAATCTTTGACACACTTCCCTCATGATATACTGTCACCCAGCTGACCTGATTCCTAAACTTTCACTTTGCTTGAATTTTCCACTGTCTTGCTACATTTTTTTTTTTCTAGAACAAGGTTGTCAATAACATGTTGGGAATTTAAATTTGGATGGTCCCACACATCTTGGGAGGTCATGCTTAGTTCACCCAAATTTCCTCTTTCCTCCTGAGGGACAGCAGCTGTCATTTGCTCAGTATTTGTCATTTGTCCAAGCCTAGGGCTTGCATCTATACCTCATTCCTTTTAGTTTTAGCTGGGGACCTGCCATGCTGTAGACATAGTCAATAAGACCAAAAATATTGTCATGGTCAGTGCCTTGAGCATTTTTCAAACTCTCCTTATTTGCAGTGGCCCAGTAACCTTAAGAAACTTAATTTGTACCCTCCTTGCTGTTATACAATGACAGAGAGGTCGAAGCTAAGTGTTATTATATTTGCTGCACAAACCAGTCTATAACAACTTCTACATATATTTTTATGTAAATCTTTCAAAACAATATACAAGGACACTAGGATTTAAAATTACTTTTCTGTGTTTACTGATGGAAAACCTGAATTATAACTTAAGTAATCTGCCTCTGGTCACCAGGGATTTAGCAGCAACAAGCTGGGCTTAAACCCAGCAGGGACTCTCCAAAGGCTTGTTCAATGACAAAATGAACCCAAGTCTCAGTTTATGATTTGGTGCTTTATGCAGAATATTACTCATTTATGACTTCTGGACATATTCTCAGCAATCACAGTTGCAATCACCCTGACGGTAATTATAGTTCAAAGGGTGTGGAGAAGGACATTTTTCATTTTTAATTAAAGAGAATGAGCCCCTGTTAAAGCATCAGCAGTGTGTTTGTCATTTGTTCCCAGAAATTTAAATCACAGCTTATTTTAATTTAGAGGAAGAATCAAAATTTTAGCTGAAGAGAGTTGGAACAGGTACTACTCTAGGAGATTTTGTTCGCAAAGGCTATGCAGATCAAACCAAAAATCCCACGTCTTCTTCATCTTTTGGGAAATGTGCAATTACATACATACTGAGGGAGGCAAAACTATTTATAGCTGAAAAAAATGCATATATAACTAACTGAGTAGAGTAACTATTATTAGAATATCATTAATAGTAAAGTAGCATGTGGAGAAAAATCTACATTAAATAATCAAAGTGTTTATTAAATTAACAAACAAAAATAGTCTGGCTCAATTCTAGTATGACTATTAAAATCATAATGTAAACTATTGACCTTGGTTTGTCAATAGCAATGCTTCAATGTATTCATCAACTGTAATAAATGTACCATACTAATGAAGGATGTTATTATCAGGGGAAAAGTGTGGGAAGGGAAGAGGATAGGGTGTATGGGAATCCCCCTATATTTTTACTATATCATTTATGGAATCTAAAGCATCTTTAAAAATAAAAATTTTAAAAATCATTTTATATGAATTGGAAGTGAAAATGTAAACTTCAAAAAGAATTACAGTATTATATGCCATAACATATGTGTTTCATTTAGAAATCCCTTTAATTTAATAAAAAAATAGATATGTACCTAGCTGTGGCAATTTGATATTGTTTAAGAATTCCAAAATTAGATATTGGATTGTATTTGTAAACTGGTCCATCCCTCCAAGCATATTAGATTATATGGGATTTGGAGATTTTACTTTTACTTGATTAAATAATGACTAAGGCTTTGTAAGGGTTACATCAGTAGGATAATATCCTATTGACATCCCCTACTGGTGGGCAGGGATTAAGTGAGTTGAGGTTTGAACTGGAGCCCAGGACGTAAGCACATAGAGGAGCAGAGCAGCACAGCCTTGAATCAAGCACTGGGGAGAAAGACAGAGCTGGCCACCTGATAGTCTACAGCTGGCCTTGTGGAGAGAGCACAGCAATGAGTCTGGAGAGAAATGAGCCCTGGGAAGAGAGGAACCCAGGAAGACTGAACCCTTACAGACATTGGCAATCATCTTGCTCCAACATGTAGCAACAGACTTTGGTGAGGTAAGTAACTTATGCTTTATGGACTGGTAACTGTAAGCTTCTACTCCAAATAAATAAATACCCTTTATAAAAGTCAACAGATTTCTGATATTTTGCATCAGTGCCCCTTTGGTGGACTAATACACTAGCTATAGTCTTTTTATGTTTAGAAATATATTATACATATATTTTATAGTCTTATAATATTTTTCATACTTGCAAAGCAGGCCCATGAAAAATATGACTTACTAAGTATATTAAAGACCCCTCAATTAAATATTATGCAGTGATTAAATTATAATTGATAGAGGCCATATACAAACATGTAAGTATGCTTATAATGATATGTAAAAATAGAATATAAAATATACCATAATTATAAGACTATAAGTTATGTATGCATAAAGCCAAAGACAAGGAAGCTGATGCAAAACATGGAATCAGCTGCTTTAAGAATGTGAATAGAAAATGATGTACTTTTCTGATAGATATACTTTATAAAATTGTTAAGATAACATTGCTAAAATAAAATTTATGCATGTAAATAGACTAATTGGTACCTTAGTTGTAAGATTGTTCATGAAATGTTTAAACTGTTTCCAAGTTTTTATATGAATTATTACCAAGTGTCCAAATGGGGCCATGAACTTTGAAATCCAGAGTTAAACAGAGGTCTTCATGTGAAAAATATTTCTTTTGCCAAAAGTATAAATTGAGAAAACAAATGGCATCTCCTTCTTTTTTCTTCTTCAGAGGAGTAAGACTTAGAAACCTTTTAATTTCAAATACTGCTTTCTTGACACCTCACATATGACATCCTTGCTATAATTACAGTGTAGACTATATCAAGAAATGTTCTGTACTGTCCCTAGAGACTCAATTACTGTGTGTTTTTCCTGTAGTCTGGATAACATTGGAGTAGCATCTGATATGGCAGGGGCATATTTTCTTCTAACATCTTTCAGATATTATTTGATATAAATCTCTAATTACCTCTGAGCCCATCAATGCTTGAATGAAAATAATTTACTTAAAAAATGTTACATTGGGAAGCGGATTTGGCCCAACGGATAAGGTATCTGCCTACCACATGGGAGGCCCAAGGTTGAAACCCAGAGACTCCTTGGCCCATGTGAAACTGGCCCATGCACAGTGCTGATGTGTGCAAAGAGTGCTGTGCCACTCAGGGGTGTCCCCCCGTGTAGGGGAGCCTCACGTGCAAGGAGTGAAGGAGTGCACCCCATAAGGAGAGCCACCCAGTGCGAAAAAAATTGCAGCCTGCCCAGGAATGGCGCTGCACACATGGAGAGCTGACACAGCAAGACTACGCAACAAAAAGAGACGCTGATTCTGGGTGCTGCTGACAAGAATACAAGTGGACAAGAAGAACACACAGCGAATGGACAGAGAGAACAGAAGATGGTGGGGGGGAGGGGGAGAGAAATAAATAAAAATAAATAAATCTTTAAAAAATGTTAAAGTAAGAAAATATTATTTTATACTAGAAATATGTAAACTCTTGTTCATAGGTTTATATGCTTCTGAGCAAAAGTAAAAATTTCAATCTTTTTTCCATCTATTAGATTAAAATACATAGTATATAATGTATTGATTTCAGAGATTTTATGGGCCCTTGACATGCCTGGAAGAACATAGTCATAGAAAATTATTATTGTTTTCTTTTCTTTATTGCTTTAATTAATTTCAATATGTATTTGAAGCATCTTAGAGGAAAATCACAAATATGCTGAGAACAAAAACAAAGCACATATAAAGGAAGTAAGGACTATAAGGGGAGAATGAACAATGTTATCTAAAATTACTAAAGGGAGTTACACCAAGTTATTATTAATCCTAATTCAGTTTCTCGTGACAGGAACATAGAAGGGAACATAATGGGCTACAAAACTCTAATGTTTAAAACAGATTCATGTGGACAACCATTTTACTAGTCCTAGTTTTGGGGAATAATGCGTCTCAGTTCGTGCGCACCCGAGCCTGTCCGCCTTTTCTATATAAACATTTACTAGCAGAACTTGTCGCTGGCCAAGCCCCAAACTTGGAGTCATCCTGGACATGACAAATCTAACCCATCTGCAGATCCTTTTAGGTATACTCTCAAAATACCTCTACAATCTCACTAACTATAATCACCCTCCCAGTTATCACATTGATCCAAAACTTCACCCCCTGGGTTATTTCTGTAACCTTGCCACAAGCCTTTCTGCTCCTGCCCTGCTTGCCCTGCAGTTTATTCTCATCAGAGGTAATAGAGTGATGCTATTACATACAGAACAGATCACCCCACTCCTCTGCTCAGAACCTTCTCATGCTCTAGGGAGGTGTCCTAGTAGAGCCCTACTCTCTTTTCATCATCTGCCACTTTCTTGTGATGGTTGTGCTCCAGCTCCACTGGGTTTTGTGAAATTCATCAAGTGCACCAGACATTTGCTCCTCAAAAATTCTGTTCCTTTTGTGCCTTTTGGCTGGCATGCTCTGTTCCATCATGGGCTCATATCCTGCACCCTCATTTCCCCCAGATCTCTTCTCAGAAGCCACCTTATCAAAGTGCACTTTCACGGTCACCTCTTCTCTGCACCACTAGTCCTCTTACCCTGCTCTGCTCTTTGCTCCTGAGAGTTTGTTACTATGTGCTCTACTTAGGCATAGAGTTTCTTGTTTATTTGTTGTAGGTGAGAATGGAAAGAAACTCAGGGAGTAAAAGACAGTGAGAGCCCTACTCTGGTTCCTTGGTAGTGTTGAGGTAGCCAGGTGTGTTTGAAGTGTAAAGAGATCCTGACTTTCCACATTCTTTACACTGGGATAATTTAAGCCACTTTAAAATGGAATGCTCAGCTCTCCTCCTCCATAATGCAGAGACAGCCTGGGGAGTTGCTGCTGTGTTTTCTGCATCAGATGCACCTAGCCCATGGAACCATCCTCCCTGGGCATACTTGTTTTGCTTGTTTTTTAGATCATTTGTAATTTTTTATGAATCTTCCAACATATTTAGCTCCTATGAGAGGCTGAGTTCCCGCCTTCCCTCCCTTCCTTCCTCCCTCCCTCCCTCCCTCCCTCCCTTCCTTCCTTCCTTCCTTCCTCTCGACTACCATCTTCAAGCAAGCCACTATTATCTCCTGTAATGGCCTCCTAACTGCTCTCCATGTTTCTTCTCTTTCCCTAGTAAAGTTTATTCCCTTTGTAGCAAGAGGTGTTAAACAAATGAACAAGCAAACAAACAAACAAAAAATCAGGGAGCAGGTGTAGCTTGGTGGTTGAGTGCCTGCTTTCCATGTACAAGGCCCCAGGGTTAATATGTGGTGCCTCCTAAAAGCTTTTTAAAAAATAAAATGAAAATAAAAATAAAAAAGGGATTACTACCAAGCACCAGCTGGTGCTGCAACTAGAAAAAGACCTTGAATAAAAGGGGGGAAATGGTAAAGACAAATGTGTTTATGAAAGACTTCAAAATAAGTAGGGAGGCCATCAGAGGGGTCACGCTTACGCATATCTCAGCAGGATCTCAGAGACTGCCAAAGTAGATACAACCCCAGGTAGAAGCTCTCCTGAGGGCTATGGAGACACCCAGGTCCTACAGTCATGACAAATGGCTCTGGAATTCAGTGACTTGCCAGGGGGCGCTACTTAGGAATTTGTGCTCCTGAGTGATGGAGTTGGACTTAGATGTGACCTCTCTATGAATGCTTCTTTTGTCACTTTTACTGAACGTGTGGTTGGTGCTGGGGTTGATATATGCTCAGGAGACTTGAAACTCTGGATTGTCTATGTGCCAGCTGGGCCCTGAGCCTCAGAAGAATTCCAACGCCTACTTTCTGATTCGTTGGACTTACCCAGGTCAGCAAACAGGAAGATGAGGATGGTCAACCACCGCACCAGGGAACCAAGAGATTCTACAGCTGCAAGCAAGAGAGTTCCATACATCATCCATGTGGGATCTAAAACCCCTCTTGATTTAGAGGTGGAGTAGACATTGCCATCCCAGGGGCCTCAGAATGGAGGACTAAAACATGGATTAGAGTGGACTTACTGGAATTCTACTATAGAACTATTGTGACTCTAGCAATGGAAGAAATTATATCATTGATGTGGAGACAGGGACCACGGAAGTTGCTAAAGCCAGGGAGAGGGAAAAAGAGGTGTGATATGGGAGCATTTTTGGAGTTGTCCTGAACGATATTGCAGGGACAGTTATAGATCCCGCCATAACCCACTGGTTGGACAGGGATAAAGTATAAACTACAGTGTAAATTATAACCCATGCTGTGTTGCAGTGCTCCAAAATGTACACATCAAATGCAGTGAATGTACTACACTAATGAAAGGAGTTGTCGATGTGAGAGAATTGAGGGGTGTGGGGAGTAGGGTATATTATAATATAATATAATTAATATAATATAATATATATTTTTAATGTAACATTTTGTGTGCTCTAGGTATCTTTAAAAAAAGATAATAAAAAATGAGAAAAAAAAAGAAATAAAAAAAGTCCTATGTTAGATGACACTACCTCTGCCCTATAAACCACCAATGACTTCTCACGACATTTATAATAAAATCTAAACTCCTTACATTGACCTGCAAACCTCCGTATGACCTGGCCTCTGCCTCCTTAGCTGAACCAATTCCCTACTGCTCTCCTCCTGACCCTCCAGCTTCAGCTCCAGTGGCCTCCGTTCTTTCCCTTAGACATGCTAACCCGCATTGTACTCACTGGTCCCTCTTCCAGGAATGCTTTGACCCCAGATATGAAAGATTGTCCTCTTTTTTGAACCGCAGGGTGTCACCCTGTCTCATTTTCCTGACACCAGGCTTATTTTCTGTGCACATGCCCTAGGAAGTTAGTATTATGAGCCCAGGCACCAGACATGTCTTGTTCATTCCTCTGTCTACAGGCCCTATAAGAGGACTTGGCATGTTGTAGGAGCTTGATACTTATTTTGAATAAATTGATGTAATGAATGCCTATAAGAACTAATGATTTAAATACTCACCTTCTTCAGATTAGAGTTTATACAAGACAGGCAAGCCATTTTCTTGCTATTTTCATTTTTAATCAGATAACTTTGGAGTATTTACAAATCAGGTGTCCCTTATCCTTGCCCCTGGCTAGGGGTCACCTGCTTGTTTGTTTTAACATTCCAAGGATAGGAGTGTGGACTTCTCACCCTTCTAAGGCTCCAGGGCCGCCTCCTTTGAACTTACAGGTCCTGTGGGAGACTGTGGTGGAGGCATACACATAAACTATCTGCAGGTGAAGTGCTATTACAGATGAAGCCATATTTTCTGAGGCAGAGAAGGAAAGATCAATTGAGTGCAGGCAATGGAAATTCTCCCCCTGTGCACTGAAGGCTGGGACAGGCTTATAAAGATTTAGCTTCTACATAACTTCTGGAAACTCAGAAATCCTTTTTGCTTTGTGTTTTCATTAGGTTAAGTCATATAACTCTTACAGTGTAATTCTAGGTCAACTTACCAGCTTGAGTCCAGACATTGGTGACTCTCCCCTTTATCTGAAACTTCTGGCCCCACCCCCGTGATCTTGCGAGTTCTCAAACGCACACTCATTTTATTCCCATGTCCAAGAAGGAAAAACAACAGAAAAACTATTAATCAATTTACAGTTCTATTGTCCTCTTAATAATAAGTCTTGTTGGCCCATTAAATTCAGAGCCATGGATGATTAAAATATGGTTCTCCTTCCCTCAAGGTCAGATAGAGTGAATCATTCTAAGAGGGTGAGGGGGACATATTTGCATTAAAGTCTTCTTTTGCAGCAAAAGAAAGAAAAATAAAGCAGTTCTATTTCCATATTAAAACAGGCTACATGTTGCTGTTATTAGGCTAAAAAGAATCCTTCCCCTCAGGTTTAAGGAATGGGGGTGCAGTGTGACAGGTGGTGGAGGAGAAAGAGAATTCAGTCCAGCCCTTTGTAGGGAATTACATAGCCAAGCATTTCTGAAAGGGTTAAAGAAGTCTGTCTTACCCCATTGCTGCCATAATTTCCTAGGGCTGCTGTGACAAAATACCATTAACTAGGTGGCTTAAAACACCTGAAATTTATTGACTTACATTTTTGGAGTCTAGAAGTCCAAAATCTCAATGACAGAGTCATGCTCCCTCTGCAGAACCTAGGTGAGCATCCTCTCTTGCCTCTTCTAGCTTCTGGTGTTTGCACACAATCCTTGGTGTTCCTGGGCTTTTACAGGCGTCATTCCATTCTCTGCCTACTTTGGCTTCACGTGGGCTTCTCCTTGGTGGTGTCTCTCTCTATGTCCATTTCTCCCCAATCATATTTGTCCAGTCATATTTGTCCAGGGCCCACTGTAATCCAGTATAACTTCATCTCAACTAAAGCAATCTTCAAAGATACTGTTTCTAAATGGGGAAACATTTACAAGTTGGGGGTGGTGAGCACAGTTCAATCCAGAGCAGTGAGGCTGAAGAACTGGCATTGGATGGTGTCAACAAGCTTAGTACAAAATGAGATTCATAGGCAGTTTAAAAACTCTGATCTGCAGGATGCCCTGAAGCAGCACATTTAAAATGATCCTGCATCTTAGGTCTGATGATGAGTATGACCAAGGCAAAATGGGCAGATCAGCAGTTCCCACAGTCTTGGTATCCCTAAGGGCCCAGCAAAGTGAGACTGACCCTTTCAGGAAGAGATTATAACTAGGGAATGATGCCACAGCACATTATATCATAGTAAACAGACTGGGACCTTTTATAAGGGGTTAGCTAAATGATAATGTCAAGGCAGGCAGTGCCATACAGCAGAAAAACCCTTAGGGAGTTAAATCAAGATATGGTGTTAAAATACTTTCATGCTGATTTCTCACTGATTTTAAAATCTTTCCTGCAACTTTTTTAGGTAAAGGAAATCCAGGAAAAATGCTACCGAAAATTTTGAATCGCTTATCCATGATCATAATAATCCTATAGTAGAAGGAACAAGAGATTGTGAAAGACAAGTTTTTGAATCAGGACTCACCTTCACCACTTAATTAGATAATCATAGACAAGACTCTCAACTTTGCTGAGGTCCAATTTCCTTATCTAGAATAGTAATGATAGTAATAATAACTTATGCAGGCTTGCTGTGAAAATTAAACTTTGCATAAAATCCCTTTGTATGCATTCAATCATCTTACAAATGTCACTCATTATATTTTACTTCCATTATCACTGCTAACACCTGGAAGCATAGAATTTAGTGCCTATAGCCTCAGTATGTGGTCTACAGTGTGGTAATGTTTTTGTGACAATCCCAGAATTTCAGTCTCCACCTAGTTTTTCCCGAGTATCATTTAGTAAAATTGCTCACTCAGTTCACTATACAATATATGTCCTTTAGCTGTGTGAACATCTTTAGTGACAGAAAGCTCACCACTTTAAAAGATTTTAATCTTTTATCAGCACTGACTGTTAGAAGGGCCATCCTCATGCCGAACTGAAATTTATCTCTGCTTAACTTGCATTCAAGGTTTTTGTGCTACTCTTGAGGTTCATATATTCTGGTTGTCTGTTTTACATTAACCTTTATAATTCACAGTAAATATCCTTTATCTGGGATATATTAGTTATTAATTCAAAATTGGAAATTTTAAGGAAGATATTACTTTTACTTCATACTTCTAGTAAAATTTGGTGAGAATCACCCCCTTTTCTACATTTCCCAAAGCAAACTGAAGAGAAGGGTGGTGGTCTGCAGGATACTTTACCCATACTCATTTGTGTCAGGGCATTGTAGGGGAATGGTGCATGGAAGGTAGTTATAGAGTTGTGGTGGTTTGAAGCTGTCTCCACCCTAGATAAAAACATGTTCTTAAATCTAGTCCATTCCTGTGAGTGTAAATCCATTGTTATATGTTTTGATGAGGTGTGACCCCCTCATGCAGGATGGCACTTAATCTTCTTATTGGAGTCTTTTAGAAACAGAATGAATACAGAGAGAGAAAGCCATAGAAGCCAGCAGCTGAAATTAATGAAACCCAGAAGAGAAGGGAGAGAACAGCAGATGCTGCCATGTGCCTTGCCATGTGGCAAAGAAGCCAAGGATCGCTAGTAGCCAGTCTTTAGGAAGGAAGATTGCCTTGATGATGACTTGATTTGAGCATTTTCCTGGCCTCAAAGGATGAGCTAATAAATTCCCATTATTTAAGGCAGCCCATTTCATGGTATCTGCTCTGAGCAGCCTAAGAAACTAAAACAAGGGTGAACTCATGTATTGCATAAATGAAAGGTTTTAGGGAGCATCATCTTAATTCAAAGACGTCTCTCTACTCTGGGAATTACAGAATTCAAGTTGCCATGTTCATAGCTGACAGGACAACTGGGTCAAGAAAGTCTATAAAATATCATAATCTGTCATTTTATAACAGCCTATCTGTATACAAAAATAATAGACTGCTGATTGAATTGTGTGTGTTTGTATCTTTGATCAAATAGTGAATTTATGACTTGAAAACAATCATCTTTGGAATCTCAGTTTTCATCTTCTAATTTAGAGTAATCACAGTCAATGATTTTGATGTAAAGTGATATGTCTTGGTTGGTAAATACTAAAACAAATGTTGGTAGTTGTCTGAGTTTGCCGAAGGCTGCTAATGCAAAAATAGCAGAAATAAGTTGGCTTTTAAAGGTGATTTATTTGGGATAAAAACTTATAGTTCTGGGGTTGTGAAAATGTCCAAATCCAGGCATCATCAGAGATGCTTTCTCACCAAAGGCAGGCTGGTAGCAGGTCCTGGAGTCCTGCCAAGGGGTGAGGCAAGATAGCTGGTCCACCAGTACTTTCTCCTGGAGCTCAGCTGTGGGTGATCAGGTATCTCTCCCTGGGCCTCCTCTCCTTGAGCCTCTTGGGGTTTCTCTGTCTTCCTATAGCTATAGGTGAATCTGAAGTCCTCTCTCTCACATGGCAGGGTAAAGATTGTGGCAGCTCTCTTAATTCTGTTTCTCTTCTGTGTGTGTTCACAGTTTATGTAAGGCCCAGCAAGAGAACAGAGATGCAACCTGGATCATACCTCATTAACATAGTTCAATCAAAAGCCCTAAAGCAAACTAATCAAGTGATCTAATCAAAGATCTCTTAATCAAATTTAATGCAATCAAAAATCCCATACCCATAGGAATGGATTAGTTAAAAAACAGAATCTTTTTTTTCTGGATTCACAAAACTCAAACTGTCACAATAGTATTTGCATTATTGTAGATATATGAAATATTTGTTCCCAGGGAAGGTATTTTTTTTTTCAAATTAGGAAAAATATAACCTATACTTACATTTCCTGATATCATAAGACATTTTCCTATTTTACACATGATAAAAAGAAATTCAAAAATGTGAAGTAACTTATCTACTCACATGGGTAGTGTCTCAGTTTGCTACAGAGTTGCTGATACAAAGTACCAAAAATGTGTTGGTTTTTATAATGGGAATTTTATTTGGAGTAAAAGCTTACAATTCTGAGGCTGTGAAATGTCCAAATAAAGCATCAACAGAGATGCTTTCTCATCAAAGTGAGCTACTGGTCATCCTGACATCCTGCCATGTGGCATTCGGCCATATGGCAGGACTCATCTACTCAGCCTTAAGCTGCTCTGTGGGAGCAGCCCTTCTGAGTCCTCTTTCCATGCCTCTGTGCTCTGCAGGTTCCACACTCTGGGACTTGTCTCAGCCTCTTGGGGCTTCTCTGCCTTTCTGAAGCTATAGGAAAACCTGGAGTCCTCTCTCACACATGGCATGATCAAGATGGCAACTGCCTTTCTAAAAAGAAGTTCCTTAGAGCTGTGTGGCTGAATCTGAAAGACAATGCCATTTGATAAAACTAAAAACCTAGGCAGGGATCAAGCCGTAAGAATTACTCTTGGTTCTTTAGAGAATTTGGACTTGGGGAAAATGGTTAAAGGATTTGTGCTGGGAACTATGATAGGTATTTGCCTTAAAAATAATTGCCCTAACAACCAACAAGATGGCAGCAGAGTAAGGTGCTCCTAGAGTCAGCTCCTGCTACAGGACAGTTAGTAAACACCCAGAACTATCTGGACCTAGCTGAAGCATCTGTCTGGGGGCTCCAGGAGACCAGAAGAGAATCATGTCTCATCCTTGAAGGAATGGAAGAAGGAGACTGCCCATCTGCAGAGAAGATTTGTAAGTAGAGCACTCCATGGCATGGAGGCCAGTGCCCATCCTCCACTGGAAACACAAGCTGTTTGGGGAGCTATTCCACAGCCAGAATTGAAAGCTCCACTTCCCTAAAACAGGGGAGGAAGAGACAGTTGGGCACCAACTTCAGCTACTGATGGGTAAATTCAGTGGGCTAAAACATAATTCTGAGAACAGCTAAACTTTGAGGCTGTCCAAGTCAGAAAGAGGCCAGTGGCTGCCATCTTAACTCCATGCCTGGCATGAGGGGATGTGGAGTGGAATGAAAATCACAGTGCTGGTGGGGACTGATTTCTTTCCATCCAGATTAGATTGCAGCTCTAGCCTAAGCCCCAGTCCCATCTGTGGGAAGGAGGAAGCTGGGGGGACCTGTACCAGCCTTTCCAGGAAATTACTGGCCAAGTCACAAAGGCCAGTGATTGTCCTACTTTGGCAGGGTAAGTTGCCCCAGGAGCTATTCTGTGGCTGTAATGGGAAGCTCCATTTCCCAAAAACAGAGGAGGAGGAAACGGTTGGCCACTGATTTTGCCTACTGATTAGTAGACTAGGCTGGCCAAGGAATAACCCAAGGGTGTGAATTTGTCCAAGTAGGAAGAAGGCCAGTTCTGCCATTTTGACTTCGCCCCCAGCCTGAGAGGAAGCCAGGACCAAAATTTGACAGTGATGGTTGGAACCAGTTACTTTCACCCAGATCAGCCTGCAGCCCTAGCCTAGACTTCAGTCCCACCTCTGGCAGGGAGGATGCTAGCAGGAGGGAGGAGGCTAGCTACCTATCCAGGTAACTGCATGTACCTTTGGCTGGCACAGACTGACTAATTGGAAGTCTATGGGGGCAAATGCACTCATCTTGGAGCTGCACTGTATAGATTGCTGCCCACACCTGCAGCTCCATCCCTGCCCCAGGTAGGGGAGAAAGGGGCATGAAGCCTTATCAGTCTCTTTGAGCAACTACAGTCTAGGTCTGCAGGACATGGATTATTCCACACAGCTGTGACTCTGTCCTATCCCTGGCAAAAGAGAAAGTTGGGAGAAGCTTCATTGGTCCCTGGGGCAATGAGGGCAGCTTGAGTCTCCACAGATTATAGCACCAACTACATCATTGGCTTCTACTGCACAACCAGCAAGGGAGAAAGGGCAGGAAACCCTAAAATAAAGAGAACAACTGCACCCAGAATAAATACTCTAGTAAGCCAGATACCAAGACACTAACAAAAATGTAAAATCCATGTGAAGAAACAGGAAGATATGGCCCAGTTAAAGGAACAAGCTAAGCCTCGAAATGACATAAAGGAGTTGAGAAAACTATTCATAGATGTTCAAACAAATCTCCTTAATAAATTCAATGAGATGGCTAAAGAGATTAAGGATATTAAGAAGACACTGAATGAGCACAAAGAAGAATTTGAAAGCATACATAGAAAAATAGCAGATTTTATGGGAATTAAAAGGACAGTAAATGAAATTAAAAAAACAACAACATTAGAATCATATATTAGCAGATTTGAGGAGGCAGAAGAAAGGATTGGTGAGCTTGAAGAAATGACCTCTGAAAGTGAACATCCACAACAGTTGAAGAAAAGAATTGAAAAATTGGACAAGGTCTCAGGGAACTTAAAGACAGTAAAAGAAGTGCAAACATATGTGTTATGGGTGTTCCAGAAGGAGAAGAGAAGGGAAAAGGGGCAGAAGGAACATTTGAAGAAATAATGGTAGAAAATTTCCCAACCTTATTGAAGGATATAGATATCCAAGTCCAAGAAGCACAACATACTCCCATCCAAAAAAAATCTGAATACACCAATTCTGAGAAACATACTAATCATAATGTCAAATACCAAAGATAGAGAATTCTGAGAACAGCAATAGAAAAGCAATGTATAACATATAAAGGATACTTAATAAGATTAAGTGCTGATTTCTCACCAGAAACCATGGAGGCAAGATGTATTTATGATATATTTAAGATATTATAAGAGAAACACTTCCAGCCAGAATCTTATATCTGGCAAGATCGTCTTTCAAAAATGAGGATGAGATTAAAATATCCTCAGATAAACAGAAACTGAGAGAATTTCTAACCAGGAGACCAGATTTTCAGGAAATGCTAAACGGCGTACTAGAGCCTAAAAAAGAAAAACAGGAGAGAGAGGCCTGGAAGAGAGTCTAGAAATGAAGATTATATCAATGAAAGTAGCCAAAAGTGTCAAAAGAGTGGGGAAAATAAAATATGACAAATAAAAGTCAAATAGGAATAAACTTACCAACAATGTAAAGCACTTGTATTCAGAAAGCTGTAACTCAGTATTAAAAGAAATCAAAAGAGGCCTAAATAACTGGAAGAACATTCCATGTTCATGGATTGGAAGGCTAAGTATCATAAAGACATCAATTCTACTAAAATTGATATACAGATTCAATGTAATCCCAATAAAAATTCCACCAGCAGTTTTATTTAAATTGAAAACACAGTTATCAAATTTATTTGAAAGGGTAAGGGGTCCTGAATAGCCAGAAACATCTTAAAAAGGAAAAGTGGACTCTCATCTCCAGACTTTAAATTATATTACCTAGCTGTAGTGGTAAAAACAGCATGGTACTGGCATAAAGACCGAAACATAGACCAATGGAACCAAATTGGTGGTTCAGAAACAGATCTTCACATGTATGTCAAGTGATTTTTGACTGGCCTGTCAAACCCACACAGCTCAGGCAGAACAGCCCACTCAACAAAAGATACTGAAAGAACTGGATATCCATAGCTGAAAGAATGAAAGAGGACCCATATCTCACACCTTATTCAAAAATTAACTCAAAATGGATCAAAAACCTAAACATAAAAGCAAGAATCATAAAAATTCTAGAAAAAGTTGTAGAAAAATATCTTTAAGCTCTGGTGGTAGGCCATGGATTCTTAAAGGAGATAAGAGGAGGACTGAGATGGACTACTGATGTTTAATGTATGTCAAAGTTTTAATTAGCTTTAAAGTAAAAGTGTGGAAATGTATGGAGTGGATGATAACAAATAGTAATAGCTAGTTTATAAATGGGAATGTGGCTGAAAATGGTAGCCTAAGGATGTAAATGCCAATTGACATAACACTAGAGAATAATCTAGGAACTGAATAGCACAGTCAACCAAGAGGTGGATGACAACTGTAGTTGATGGTACAGAGGCAAGAATGTCCTTTGTGAGCTAGAGCAAATGTACATCACTACTGCAGGGTAGTGGGAATGTGGAGAAGCATGGGAAAAATGCAACTGGAGTGACCTATGGATTGTGGTTAGCAGTAATAATATAGTATGCTGGCATCTATGCCAAAGATGTACTGTGTTGATAATGGGGCAATATGGAGAATGTGTGCCAAATGTACACTCTGGTCATTGTAAGAGTCAGATGATAATATTTTATCTGTAATAAGTGTTCCATCACAGTGTGATGTGTTGTAGATGGATGTTGTTTGGAAATTCTGCACATGTGCATGATTGTTTTACAAGTTTACAACTTCTGTCATAAAAAATATATTTAAAAAATAATAGGGTGTGTTGGGGGAAAAATACACCAAATGTAAGATAAGGATTATAATTAGTATCAATATTTTGCCAATATTATATCATAATCTGTAACTAATGTCTCATGACAATGCAAGGTGTTGGTGGAGAACTGATGTGTGGGACCCCTGTATAATGTTATGCACACTTGCTTTGTAAGTCCACAACTTTTACTATACACTTACTGTTTATGTATGTTCATATATAAATGATATAAAGAAAATAATAATAGGATGGGTTCGGGGAAAATACTTTGGTTAGTAGTAATATTTTGACAATACTCTTTAATCATTAGTTTAAAATGTTTAGCAACAGTGCAAATTATTGGTGGTAGGGTGAGTTATGAGAGTACTGTATGATGCTGTGTATGTTTGTTTTCTAAGTTCACAACTATTACTATACACTTATTGCTTATGTATATTTATGTGTGAGTGATATACTTCAATAATTTTTAATGAAAAATTAATTGCCCTAGCTATAGTTGGAAAATAGTGTTAAAAGGAGTAAAACTAGATATGGGAAATGAAGTGAGATTATTAAGTTTGTTTTGTTTAAGAGGTTAGATATTGGAGACCAAAAAGTCTATAGAATTGTAAAATTTTTAAGCAGGAGAAACAATAGGTTTCTGTGATTTGTTGAATATAGATGATAAATGAAAGTCAAGAATATAGGTAACCTACAAGTTTATAACTTGGGCTATTGGTGAACTTTTAAGTCAATCTCTGAATTTAGCTAAATGGAAAGAGGAGCAAGGTAGGCACACAAGGTAGATGAGATGTGATGATCGAGGAATGCAGTTTAGTTGTTCAAGCTGAGTATCTGTGTAAGAGAGATGCAATAGGCAGTGGATGTACAAACAAGGAACTCAGGAGAAAGATTATGCTGTAGGTTTAGATGTTGACTTGTCAGAAAGTAAAAGAAAGTGAAGCCAAAGAAGTAAATGAGTGTGTAAAATGGGAGGGAGAGAGGAAGCCAGGGGCATAATTCTAAGAAACACTTATTAATGGGGATGCTAGAAGGAGAAACATACATTAGAGACAAATAAGAAATGGCCAGAGAAATAGGAAGAAAATGGGGAAGTGCAGCAGCGTCTACTCAAAAGGATATTTGAATGAGAAGTGCCACAGTGTCAAATAATAAATAGATCATATCTAAAATATATTCACAGTAATAGCTCATGAGTTTATTGAAAAATGTTTCAAGGCAGTTATATGGTGAGAGAGGAGATTTTGCTGAAAGAGTATATTTGGTCTCAGTGGATCTGATCTCGAGGGGCATATTTGAAATTATATAATGGGTAATTTAAAAATTTCAGGTTTGGAAATTAATGAGGAAAACCCATGTAGAATGATTTTGTGGGAAGAGGAAAAGTAACCAGTACTTGAAAATAAAATTGGTAGAAAGGAGTGTGAAATGAATTCCTGAGGGCCAGGTGAGTTGAAGGAAAAGACTTGTTTCTGAGTTTCTGTCTAGGAGTTGAAGGATGGAGCATTCCATGGCATTCAGGATGATTTGGCAGCTTACAAAGAAAGACTGTCATCTAATATCCCTACAGCATGACTCTGCCCTGTGATCTCTGGCAAGGAGCAGACTCTTTCCAGATCTTATTGATGAACTAACTGAAACTTACTGATTTGCTAGCTCATCACTCATTGGTTCCAGATGAATGGTGTGGGTGCCTGAAAATACTTGGGTCCTAAGTGCAGACAACTGGAATAGGTAGATGTTTGTTTGTAATGGGGTAGATGATACAGAGTTCTGAGCAAATCTGAACAAGTTGTTGGATTAGAAAACCCAATGGAAAATATTTGCAGCCACTGTGGGACATCACTTGCACTTTGAGAACAGTTTCCCACTACCTAGAATTCCCAGTCTGGAGGTATTAATTAATCACTTTCAGTGTTAAGAATATTGGCATGGTAGATGGTTAATATGGAAAGAAGGCCTCTATTGTAAATCAGTAAAACAGTACCAACTGCAACAGGAGTGAAAACAGAATACCAAATGATATCCTCTTTGGAAAAGGTAAAGCAATATGCAAATATCAGGTATTACTTGTTTTTTAATACAAATACATCCAGGTGAGAGTGTTATAATTCAACCACCTTTCAAGGCTTGAACTTCACTATGTTTAACAAAAACCACTGTGATTATTTGGGAATATAATAGTTTTTACATCCATAGGATATTTAAGGCTAGTGATTATCCTTAAAATAGTTATTTTCCTGACAAGCAAATTTAAAATTTGACATTTACTCATTACCTAATATGTGATGGGCTTCTGCCAGCCACTTTCACATTTAAATTTGAACTAAAAAAATATGAAACTCTAAAGAAACTCAGAGAAGTGTGGAGTTATCTTTTTAATGTCATTTAAAATATGGAAATTATCAGACTGAATAATTTAACCAAGATGACCACTTGAGCACTTCTCTTTCCATTTGAACAGCTTATTTATTTGAAATATACCATATAACTTTAAAAAATATATCTACCATATAACATTTAAAAAATGGAAAATATCACATATATTTCCAGGCAAAATAGTCTACTTATGGTCATCCATTCAGAGTCCAGTATTATGAGTATAAATATATGCTTCGAATTGCTTGAGCATCTCTCTCATTTGCTGGATGGAAATTTACAGCAATTCTATTCCAAAGGCATCATCGAGGTGACATTTAGCTTATCTGCTTTTTAGCAATCAATGTACTCTAACAAAAATTTTAAAATCTAATACTATGTTTGCCTTGGAGGCTAAGTAGAGTAGGAAAAACTCAAACTAAATAATATTCCAAAGTAAACTTGAAATAAGTTTTCTAGAAATCATATAGAACACATATGGTGGGACATTTTTCTTCTCATTTAATCCACCTATGTGCAATAGTATACGTTTTTGTCAGTGGGAACAACAGAAATAAATTAATAGAAGAATTGAAAAATACAACATTTTATCTCTGGCTATTATAAATACAGTCCATCTGTTCTTTCCTAGGTTAAATATACCCTTATTTTAAATGCAGGAAGGCAGAGGAAAATAAATTGTCTCTTCCCATCAGCATTTTACTTCTGGGCTTTTTCTGTCCTCTTTCAAAAGGGTTTCAGATATGTGACTCCATTCTTTCTATAATAAAATGCTAAATCTGGTTTAGTGTGATTTTATTAATCTGAAGATACAAACACATTTCTCAAGAACCTATTAAATCCAGCCAACAGCAACTTACCATTAAATGGTTGAAAATAAAAATATAGTCAGCCTCAAAATGCATAAGTATCTTGTGTGTATAGCAAGCCTTAAATATCATATAAATATTGATAGGAGGGTAATATAAAACAAGCTGTATTTAGTCAGGCAAACTTTAGTAAACACCCTACTTTCCCATATCTCACACCATCACTTCTGAATATCTTCAAGGAATAAAATCCTTCAGTATTTCCAATTAAATAAATTTATGTGGAGCTATTTAATGATATATATATATATAACTTTTCCATAGAGTATGATGCACTTAAATTCAATTTTAAAAATAAGTTTGTTATCACATAAATTAAATTACATTAATTTGAGATCTTCTTTTTTTAAAATAGGTATTTACAGTTACAAATTACCCTCTAAGGTCTACATTAGCTGCATATTTTAAATTTTGCTATTTTTTTTCATTTTCACTAATCTTAAAGTATTTTTTAATTTATTTTGTGATTTTTTTCTTTGACGAAAACACTGGTTCTTAAGCTGTCCATATTTTAATTTGCATTTTTTGTGGATTTCCTTAATTTTCTGTTATTGATTTTTAATTTATTTCCACTGTGATCAGAGAAAATACTGTGCACATTTCTAACCCTTTTAATTTTAATATGGTTATTTTTATAAAGCATTTAAAGTCCTTAGGGATCCTTGAAAATTATCATTTTTAAGGTTCTTGTTTTCCAGAAACTAAACAGGAAATTTCAGTGCTGCTCTTCTCTCTACTATACACTCCTAAGCAGACTATCACCATGTTTTGGAATTAGGTACATGAGCAATTGAGCATTCTGTTAGATATTAGTGATGCTCATCAATATTTCTTCCCACTTGCTTCTTTCAGAGCACAGAGAAGGACTGTACGTCATCGTTATTTTGAAGTTAATCATAATCATGTGACTAGCTTTGGCCAATAATTGTCTCTTTTCAGGGCAGAAGCACTCCAGAATCAAGGCCAATTCTTGACCCTCTCCTTTCTGCAGCAATGGCCACTATGTTCCAGATGGTAGAACCCAACACCTTGTTTAGAAATGATCACATGAAGTAAGAAATAGATCTTTGCTGGGTTAAACCAGTGAGATTTTGGAATTGGCTTTACTGCAGCAATATCTAGCATAACCTGATTGATTATAGACATGTACTTCCAAATTCTCTTTATATTTTTTATATACCCAATTTTCTAAATTACAAGACTGTCTCAAATATATGATATTGAGCATTGAGCGATTAAACAATATTCACATGAGCTGCCTTTGCCTGGAGAATATTTAATGCTATACGCAAGCAATGTCATAGTGCTGTACCATGGGGAAATTCATTTTCACCACAGTCTACAACAATTCCTACCACAACATCTTTTCTGTTGCATCAGCAGAGGAGTCCAGAATGCTAACTGCAGTAGAGAGAACATAGCTACTAATGATATTAGACACAGAACACAAAAGCTAGAGACAGATTGAAAACATCTTGAATACAGAGAGCATCTGACATAGTACACTGGAGGAAAGCACAACTTCCATAAAGACGATACACTTCCAGCAGGTGCCTTGGCAATGAATAAGACCTCAGAAGTAAGACTGAGCAAATAAATTAGCTTTCCACTGAAGATAACACAGAATAAGATAAATGTAGGTTGCATGCTAGGAACCCCTCAATTAAAAGAAGAACCTAAATAATACCAGGATTTTCCCTTCAACTGTTTTGTTAAAGGTTTTCATAGACTTTTTAAGTGGGAAAGCTGGTTTGATATGAAATTAGTACCAAATACAGAATTTTTAAAATTAAAATATATTATTGTATTTAGTTACCCTTAAAGAGTTGAACTCAACTGTCAGGTTTATATTGTCAATTTCAAAAATTTCAAAGTTAAAGAACCTAAATGGCCTTTTTATAAAGACCTGGGCAAATGATCTGATGTGTTCATCACTGTCTGGAGTAGACAAAACTGTGAATGTGCTTCTTGCTCCCTCCTATCGTAATGAGCCACATTTCTGTTATTTGTGGTATGGATTCTTAACTGATAGTTAGTAAATCTGTCATGTAGAGGTTTCCTCATTGGGATTGCGTGCTTTCTATGGAGTACTGCTTGGGGTTCATCATGCAGTTCGAAACCACAGTTTAAAGATGTAGTGCGCAGAGAGACTGAATAATTATCAGGAAGTACCTAAGTAAAACCGAAGAAAAACGAGGGTATGACCACATACTCATCTATGTTTATTCTGAATGAATGTAGTAGGTATAATAAGAGAGAGAATTGAAAGGAATACAGTAAATGGTATGGATAGGATCACCTATTTCAAGACAGACCAAAAAGTGCTCTTGCTAGGCACCCCTTTTTGAATAGCAATAACAATAACAGCTTCTCCTTACTGTGCCCTCACTGTGTGCCAGGCCCCCTCCTAAGATTTTTATAGAAAACTGGCTTAATCCTCATGATAGCATTATGTGTTAAGTTAGAAAATTATCAGCCTTTAGAGGTGAAGACACTGACTTTTAGGGAGGTTAAATGGCTTGCCCATATAATAACATGACTAGGAACAGACAGAGCTTGGAACTAAGCTTTGTTCCAAGGTCTGTGGTCTTTACCTAGGATGTCTGAGGTGGTCACTAATGTTAAAGGAGCTCACCCAAGGAGAAAAAATGGATTCCTTACTAAGTTTGTGTACAACAGTTGAATAAAACAGCCAAAAGTTGTTTAATGTCCTAATTTTTAAATTGTTTTAGTGCCCTGGTCCAACCTTCTTCTCTTACTGCTTACAGGAAAATGTTTACTATCTGGTTACTGTTTTATGAAATCCAACCAACTAATAAATTTAAGAAATCCAAACAAAGGTGCTCTTCTTTATTTGATCACCCCTTTACTGTGTCCAAAAGGCATTCCCGAAAGTTTGACAATTTGATACCACCATACCTTGCATCTGACACCACCCCTGAGTTTCCTTGTTTGTGACGTTCCTTGTTTATTTTTATCAGGTAAAACAGTGTGTGAGATGCTATTTTAAGCTACCATCTTGTCGGGGATTAAATCACGGCCCCCACAAAAGTCATGCTCAGATGCCAACCACCGGTCTGTATGTGTGAACCCATTTGTAGATAGGAACTTTGGAGATGTTATTAGTTAGGGTGATAACTGAATGAGAGTGGGCTTTAATACAATATGCCTGAAGTCCTTGTAAGCAAAGGAAATTGGACACGGAAAGGGAAGCTATGCGGAGCAGCCAAAAGCAGGAAGGCAATGGGACACAAAAGAGGAAGGAGGAGATGCTTCCATGTGCACTGCCATATGATGGAGAAGCCAAGAAACCACAAATATTGCTGGTCAACCTGAAGATACTGACCTCTGGAGGAAGCAAGCCTTCTGGCCTCTGAAGCCATGAGCCAATAAATTCCTGTTGTTAAGCCAACCCATTGTGTGGTATCTGTTTCAGCAGCCAGGAAACTAAAACACATCTCTTTAAAAACCCTAACAAATTTTTGTCCTATGAGAGTTAATTTTCTTATTTATTTTTTCTACAATATCTAAAATTTTCTTCATTGGCCATTTTATTGTACTTCCAATCAGAAAAGTACTTTAAGTCTATGAAAGCACAGCATTTAAGAACTATATTCTCTCGGGGGGATGTGGTAAGTTTTCCAGACATTTGAATTGACTCTTGAAGGATGTACTGAAGAGGAAGGTACAAAAGGCAAAGGTGCTCACAGGGCTGGCTGCCAATCCAAGAGTTCCTTGGCTTGTGGCATAAGAGGCATAAGCCTCTGTCACAAGACCACCTTTCTCTGTCTCTCTGTGTCATAATTTCTTCTCCTTACAGATACCCGTCATATTGGATTATGGCCCAACCTAATCCAGTTTGGCCTCCTATTAACTAATAACACTGTAAAAGATCCTATTTACAAATAAATTCACATTCGCAGAACCAGGGGTTAGGACTTGAATATGTCCTTTTGGGGAGACACAATTCAATCCATAATAGTGTCTAGAGTTTTCCCTTTTTATTTTTTAAATTTTTTGTCCTTTAGTTTCCAATTTTTAAATTCAATAGAAAAACAAAACAAAACAAATATAGGAAAATAGTAGATAAATATTTCAGTTTGCACCATTTTTATGAAGAAATAATACATTTAAGCATTCATTCCTTTTTAATTCATATTTTATCAATTATCTAATTATTTTCTTCCTCTCAAATTGACAAACTAGTTTAATTAGGTTTTGATTTCATATAAACACAGATTTGGGGATTCAGCCAAAATTTAGAAAGCCATTTAGCTTTTTATGCAGGAAGAGTTTTCATTATCTTCCGTCTCCATGTAAAAATGAGAAACTGGGAATTTATTGCTTAACTGATTTAAAATAAAGCAATTATCAAGCACATAGAATTTAAAAATTTGATCTTTACAGGGTATAGATCATTTTGGATATTTTTAAAATTACAGAGGAATATTGTAGGAAGTTCCCATGGAAATCTCATGGGTATGTCATATAAATAACTAGTCTAAAATAAATTTAATTATAAATAGAACTGCTAAACTCTCTTAAATATAGTTAAGCTTGTACTTAATTATTTTCTGTAGCGAACAATGTTTAAATGAAGTTTCAATTAATAAATACAGATTACAAATGAGTTGTTCAATTTCTAGAGATATTTTATTTTTGACTTGGAGTTTTCTTACAGTATTCTTTGAAATTTCCTAATGCACATTAACCAAAGAGGATTCCTGGTAGTTCACTAGTTTTTAAATTTATATATTTAATAAACTACATATTATCACAAAATATTCAATATCAATGTTATATTATATATTCAATTTAAAAGCATACACTTCATTATTATTTCTCTTAATCAAAGATTTATTCTATGAAATGTGAGGAAATAGCTTGAGAATTTCACTTTGGTCCATCTTTAGTAATTGCCTGGCACCAGGGGCTAGGAATTTCTTTTCAAAGTTTTCCAGAATGTTTATGTTTTTTTCATCCAGGTAATTTAAATATACTTATCCTGCACAAGAGTCATGATTTTGTGCTCTAGCAGAGTGCCAGCCTACAAGTGATTGTGGAATGATTTAGAGTGCTGAAATGCAGAACTTGGCAAAGATTTTTCAATTCCATTCTTTAAAGGTGGTTGCTTGAATAATATATGATCCAAGAAATTAATGCAAATTGCCTTTCCATACAATTTTAAAGAAGCAATTCTATAATTAAGTCTCAAAAGATCATTTAATGACAGCCTTCTTCAAACAATTCACTCATATACCACGATCCAATTACATTTAAACTGTATATCTTTAAAAGGTATAAATAAATTATTCTCTGCCAATATAATATTTCCATTTTATGTATCATGTTCTACAGAATATTTAATTAAGTAAATCTCACCTAGGTATAAATTAGTAGTAAATTGAAGCATATTTGAAAGGCCCAGATTTGCTACTAGATTTAAGAACAATTTATATTTCATTTTATCTGCCAAGAATAAGAGTAATACTCTTCACATTGCAAACATATTTGAACATATGTTGAAGACTTAATTTAAAAGCTTTAAAGAACTATTTCATATGTTCTTTCCAAATGCTGTAAAATATGGGAAATAAACATTTTGATATTAAGGACCACCTAATCAAATGTTGAGCCTGGATTAGAAATTGGATTTGCATTAGCCTTGATTCTCTCTTACCTTATCACTCCTGAAATATTTCCTTCTTCCCCACCTACCTTTTACTTCTTAAGCTCTCCAAATCTTTTTTCATCCTGTTTATTCTAGCCTGGCACTAGCAACTTGCTCCTTACCACAAGCACATTGCTGAAAAATTTGTAGTAATTCCCCATTGTGTTCCAAGCCAAGAAGCTTTTAGTAAATTCGCTCCAAACTACTTTTCATGCCTCTCACCAGTTATCCCTAAACACACACCTTATGCTCCAGACATAGTTTATTACTTGCAAAACTCCAGATATTTTTATTTATGTATTACTATACTGTAACACATTTAGTTCCCACTGCTAAGAAGGTTTTTTCTTTATTTGACTGGCCAATTTTCCTTATTCTCTCAGAAATCTTCCTTGCTCAAAAATTTGTAGAATGGGGAAAAGGAAAAATGAGCTGTTGAGTAGGGTTTGAATACAGCTTTCACTTCTTGCTGAATTGATCTGAGGTAAGTAGCTTAAACTGAACAATCTTCAGTATAAGATAAGCAATTTAAAAATCAAGGAAATGTGAATAACAAAACATGAACTAAACCAAATGGGTTAAAAAAATCAATTAACAATATTTGTGTACCTATATTGTGTACCTATATTTTCTTTGATAGGCACCTCTATTTATTCACCAAAGCTACACACTCTTCTTAACTATAGTTGATCTTGAATCTGACACTGTTAGTCTTCCAACTCTGGACTTTTTCAAGTGTGTTTTGGCTATTCTAGTTCATTTGCCTTTTCACATAAATTTTAGAATCTGCTTGTCAATATCTATAAAAATCCCTTCTGGGATTTTAATTGAGTGTATTGTATCTACGGATCACTCTGTAGAGAAATTTCATGTTAATATTATGTATTTCAATTCATGAAGTCAATGTAGCTCTCCATTTATTTTTGTCTTCTTTGGTTCCTTTCTTCTGTGTGTGTTTTTTGTTTTATTTTTAGTTTCCAGCACAGAGATTTTGCACATATTTTGTTAGAATTAGATATAAAAAATTTTGCTACTCTTGTAAATGATACTGTTTTTAAATTTTGAAATCAGTTGGTCATTATGAGTATGTAAAAATAAAATAGATTTTTGTGTTCTTGATGCCTTGAGAACTTGCTGTACTCACTTTTTAGTTCTAAATGATATTGGAATATCTTTGTGATTTTCTATGTAGAAATTATGTTTTCTGTGATTAGAGGCATTTTTATTTCTTCATTTTCAATCTGTATGCCTTTGTTTCTATTTCTTGCCTTATTGAATTACCTAGAAATTCCAACACAATATTGCATAGGAGTGATAAGAGTGAACATTCTTGCCTTGTACATGGTATCAGGAGGAAACCATTCAGTCTTTCACCACTATATATGATGTAAGTGGCAGGATTTTGTTGATGTTCTTTATCAAGGTAAGTAATTTCTATTTACTAGTTGCCAAAGGTTTTATCATGAATTTATCAAGTATTGGATTTTATCAAATGCTTTTTCTTCATCTATCAATAATTCTTTTTCACTCGAGCTTTTAGCTTATTAATCTTAGTTGTTTAGAGTCTCTGATAGTTATAACATTTGTGTCAGATCTGATACTGTCTGTTTTGATTGCTTTAACCATCTACAATGTGTTGCATATCTTCTCTTTCATCATCTTCACCCACTTCTCTGTATTTCTACAATTTATGAATAAAACTTGGCCATCTTGAGGATTTATGCCTGGAAGTTGGGACACTTCCTCTATTATGCCATTAATATGGCAATTTGAGTCAGTTTTTCAGGTTTGGATTTTGATGCTGCTATGATTCTCCCCAATACACTGCAGGCTGTCAAGTCATCTAGGGTTAACTTGTATAACTTTGTCTTTGTAAACATACTTTACACCTTTTAAAATCCCAAATGAACATCAAAATTATATTAACGTTTTAAATAGTCTCAAGGAACTGTTTAAAAAGTCTTAGCTGGACCGTTTGATAAAATTTCATCTTGATTGAATTACAGTTTCAATATTTTACTTTGCTGACTATTTTTTTTATCATATTTCTTCAGGTATTTTCCAATTTTAGATGTAGCATAATTTTAAGAAGGGAATTTTATTTTCTTTTGATTTGGGGTTATTATATTTTATTATTCATTCTTTCATGAATCAGTAAAAGGTCTTTACATAGTCTGGTCCCCTAATCAGCTCAAACACAAATACACACATACACTCTCACATATGCAGGCTCACACACACACACATATTAATTGATAATCTGTGCTTTTAAACATTTATTTAATGTTTCTGCCTTTGGGTCAAGATCTTTTTTCCACTTGTAGGTACTTGGTATTCATCCTTCAGTGCCAGGTAGGCTCATCCACTGGTATTATATCTCAGGATGGGGTGAAGGTAGTGAGTTAATTCGTTGAGTTTGTCTTAAAGAGAGGGCACATTTGAGTAACAAGGAGGTTTTTCAGGAGGTAAATCTTAGGCAATAGATATTATTAGGCTAAATTTCAATTTTACAAGACTAAGGTTCATAAGTATAAACATTGCTATCAATGGCTTGGTGAATTCGTCTATTTTCTTTTATTGGGTATAATAGTGCCTGTGTACTCTAGAGATTCTTGCCACCCTATTAGAGAATGTAGCATCACACCCCAAGATAGGAATTTAATATTTTGTTGGTTATTGTGTAGGTCTCCATCCTCTAAGATAACAACCTATAACCACATGAATAAATTCATATTCCATAGTGTCATGCCCCAGGTATTTTATAATGGAAGAATCTGTGACATTGATTGTAGTTACCAGAAGGTCTGAGGGGAGGGAGAGGGAAGAATAGGTGGAACATAGGACATTGTGAAGTCATTGGAATTATTCTGCATTATATTACAGTGACAGATACAGGCCATTACACATTTTGTTAAAACCTATAAAACTGTACAGTGCAAAGTATAAATCATAATGTAAACTATAGACCATGATTAGGAGCAATGCCTCAATATTATCTCATCAATTGTAACAAATGCATCACCCTAATGTAAGATGTTATTAATAGGGGGAATTGTGAGAAGGGGAGAGGTGGGGTATATGAGAATTTCCTATATTTTTGTTACTTTTCTGTAATTTAAAACTTCTTTAAAAATAAAGTTGAAAAAATAATACATTTCCTAATCTTTTCCAAAACAATTTGTTTATGAAACTTCTTGTTGGATAGGTAGTATATATATTTTTAAACTAAAGTTATTTATTATTCTGTTTCATTATGGCTTTTCCGTTTTCAGTCTTGTTTAAGAAAGCTTTCCTACTCAAGTTATAGAGGCACTATAGCATTTTGATATTGTTTATGATTTCCAAAAATAGATATTGGATTATGTTTGTAAACTGGTCTGTCTCTCTGGGCATATTAGATTATATATTGGATTCAGAGATTTCACCTTTACTTGATTAAATTATGATTAAGGCTTTGATTGGGCCATGTCAGTTGGACATTGAATCCCTGCCCCCTTGGGAGGTTAGAGCTTTGAGCTGGAGTACCAGGAAGTAAACACACAGGAAAAGAACACAGAGGAATAGAGACAGCTCTGTAGACACATCAGAGGTCCTGGGAAGAAAGATGAACCTGATAACTTACAGCATCCCAGAGAGGAACAATCCCCTGGAGTGAGACGAAACTTATCCCAGTCTACAGCTAAAACTGGAAGAAGCTGGGACCACAGAGCCTTAAGAGGAAGAGAAAGCCTGGACCCTTGCAGATGTCAGCAGCCATCTTGCTCCAACACATGGCAAAAGACTTTGGTGAGGGAATTAACTTGTGCTTAATGGCCTGGTAACTACCCCAAATAAATACTCTTTATAAAAATCAACCGATTTCTGGGATTTTGCAAAGACACCTCTTTGATTGACTAAAACAGGTACCCACCCATATTTCTACTGTTAATATTTATAGACTTTTAAAAATGGGACTTAAATCTATGTTTTCTTAAATGATATAAATGAAGGATTAATTACATCCTCCCCAACTATAAAAATAAGAGTTGTAAAGTTGCCCTAACCCAATTTTTTGAATATTTTTTCCAGCTATTCAAATTGATACATCACATTTATCACATCATTAGGCATCATTTGTAAGGTAGTATTTTTCTAGATGTTTAATTCTGATGAATTAATTTAATTTTGTGTACTAATACCATACTTGTTTCATTATTGTACCTTTAAAAATGTTATATTTTATTTTGAGCATATTTAGCTCATTATTTCCATGTTGCTATACTTTATTCTTGACTATTTATGGTATATTTTCATTTCATGAGGACTTTTAGAATCAGCTTTATCAACTTCTACAGAACCTCTATAGATATTTTCTTTTTGTATGTATTAAATTTATAGATCATTCTGACACATATGCACATATATTTACAGATACACATATATAATTTTACATGCTTCATTTTGAATTTTTTCATTAATAGTGAATAGTATATAAAACTTTAAAAATTGTTATGTGAATATCCACTGTTTAATAATAATATGTACCTATCTTTTACATATAGTCTATTGGAGAAAAGTTCTTAAAATAATTAACAACCTTATGACTATTTATACTTAAGCTCTGAAAATGTCATCTAATTAAAAAGTTGGTATCTAATATTAAGTTGCATTACTGGAATACATAGTTTTTTAATTGACTGAATATTTAAAATAACTTAATATTATAAGTAAATCTAATTGTATATACTATGCTATATTCCAAATTATGCTTTATTTTATTTTACTTTATGACTTTTAAAACATAACAATTTGTACTTATGATTCAAGCGGCAAAATGGTACTTAAAATCTCATTTGAATAGATAAGACTTTTTTTAATTGCAAATAACAGAATATATACCCTAAACTAGCATAAACAATGCAGGGAATGTAGTGTGACTCATACTTCTGGGTTAGGAAATATGCTTGACTTTACATGAAGCTTGCTCCAATATTCAATAAAGGCATCATAGGCCAGATTTTCACCCTCCCTCCATCTTTCCTTTCTTCCTTTCATCCTTCCCTCTTCCTTTATTCTTTCCTTTTGTTCCTTCTATTTAATGTTTTTTGAGCTTTAATTTAGATTTATTGTGAAGTACACAAATCTTAAGTTTATAATGTGGCATTTTTCTACCTATTTATATACCCATGTGACCATCTAGATCAAGATCAACATTTTTAGCATCCCTGTATTTCCCTATACCCCCTCTGTATTAGTCAGCCAAAGGGGTATTGATGCAAAGTACCAGGAATCTGTTGGCATTTATAAAATGTATTTATTTGGGGTAGAAGCTTACAGTCACAAGGTCCCAAAGAGTCCATCTCAAGGTACAATAAGTGATGCTTTCTCAGCGAAAGTCATTGGCCACCTTTTGGAGCAAGATGGCGGGTGATGTCTGTGAGGGTTTAGTCTTCCTTCTTCCTCTTAAGAATCTGTGGTCCCAGCTTCTTTCAATATCAGCAGTAGGCTGGGATAAATCTCATCTCTCTCATTTCTCTCTGGGCTTAGCTGCTCAGAGCTCTCTCTGGTCTCTGTAGCTGCTAACTATCAGGGAAATGGCTCATTTCTCTTCCTGGGTCTCTGCTCTACCTAATGGAGCTTTCTTTTTTTCTTCATGTATCTGCTTCTCCGTGTATTTACTTCTCGGAACTCCAGCATCAAAACTCCAACTCTCTCCTCTACCGTGCAGTTTTCTCTGTGAATTCCTGCCCATCAAGGGAGCAGGTACTCAATGTCCTACTGACGTGGCCCTAATCATAATTTAATCAAGTAAAAGTGAAACCTCCAAAGTTAATACAATCTCATATGCCCAGAGGAACAGGCCAGTTTGCAAAACTAATCCAATATCTATTTTTAGAATTCATAAACAGTATCAAACTGCTACACCCTCCCAGTCAATACTTACCTCAAGAAAATAATATTGTAATCTTCTTCCTGATAGATTAGTTTTTCCTCTTCTTGAACTTCATAGAGATATAATCATATAGTTAGTATTCTTTGATGTATGGTGTTTTTGGTTTACCTGGATCCTGGAAAGTCACCTTAAAACTGACCTCTTAATTTTAAAATTAAATGACTTATTCCTTGTTTTCTTGGATTTTTACAAAATGATACTTACCTCATTTCCTTCTGCCATCCATCTATGCCCTTTCTTGAGTACATTTCTTATGTCTTCTTCCTTAACCTTGTTTTCATCCTCTAACCCCTAGAATAAAAATACTTTCAAAGCATAGTCTGACCCATATTCTTTCTAACTTTATCTCAAAACCTCCAACTATTCAAATGTAGATAATTCAGAGGAGTTCTATTCTCCTCTTGCGTACTTATTCGCAATATCATTCTTAATATATTCTCAATGTAGCGTCACTAATTCAGTGCAAATCACTTTAGTCTTTGATATTTCTAGACGTGATTCTTCACTTATGATTGAAGGTCCACATTTTCAAGTGCCTGCTCCATATTATTATTTGATTTCACATGATAAGCAGTGGAATTATTACCTTCTCTTTCCAACCACCTCCTTCTGATTTCCTTCTACCTTTGTTGCTAATAGCACAGCACTTCCACTGATATTGAAAGATTAGATCCTTCAGACTACTTTTTTTCCTATTCTCACACATTTAGTTTCCAAGTCCTACAAAGTCTACATTTTAAAGTCTACATTTTCACTCCTTGCAGTCCTGCAAGGACTGTCATCCTTATTTACTCATGTATGGCGTTATGACTGGATTACTGGGGTAGCCCCCTAACTGATTCCATTAGTGTTACTTCAATTCTAATGTATCACACGCAGGCACATGCTAATCATCATATATAAGAGCACTCTCTGTTACTCACAACTTCTCAAAGCATGAAATTAAAACAATTTTACATGCAATAACTCAAGCTGCATCAAGGCCTTTTGTTACTAGTTCATCTAATTTGCTGCCCTCTTTCATATGACTCATTCACTTATTTATATTTTTATAGGTCTATTATCTTTCAAAACAAGGAAAAAACCCCAGGAGAGGCAGTTTTTGTCTTTTTTTTAAAAAAAATTGTTATACTCCTGGGCCATAAAACAGTTCCTAACATGTAGGAGGAATTCACTGAATATTGGTAAAAGAATGAATGTTTTGTTCTGCAAGCAAGTGGGACTACTTATTCTCCCTAAAATAATGAATGTTTTTTATTTTCTTATTGCTCAAGGTATAACTTTAGTGTTATACCTTTTCTATCTACTTTCACATCATAAAGACACAATTTAAAGATAGAGCTCAAATGTAGTAATTCTTTACAGCTCTGGATAATCACCCTGACTCAATGTTCGTTCTTTCTCCTTTAAATTCTCATAACACTTTGCATCATTTTGTAGACTCAGGCCTTTAAGACTTACTTTTAAAAACTGTCTTGTTCTCCCTAATAAACACTCTATTCTTTGAGGCCAGAGCTGTGCTTTAGATATCTTTGTAACATTAGCACTTAGTAGAAAAACCTGTTAATGGTAAACATTCAATGCATGCATGCTGAATTGGACCAGGTATTATTCCCTGTTCAATGTAAAATTTGGCAGAACAAGCCAGCGTTTATCATGCATGAAAATGTCAAAGGGTATTCTATTAATTTTTCTTCCAACAGATTGTTTGTGTTTGCTAATAAAGAGTTATGGTACTGTCCCTGGAACTAAGGGAATACTAATTTTATGAACAGTTACCAGTGTAAATAACCTCTGTGGCTTCATGTTTAACATCATATTCATTATTATTAAATAGAACTCATTAAGGAAGGATTGCCCTATTTGAGTAAAAAAATATAACTCATTCTGCAGAAATATAAGCCAAGTAGAGTGCATACTGCCTGCCAGTCTTTCAGTTTGGATACTTAGCACGTTAATTTATACAAATGTATTCCATATTAATGTGTCACATATCCATGAGGTTTTCAGAAAATTATGGGAATATATTCTTTGAGTTTATAAAATGAATATGTAAATGCATGAATATAAATATACAACTAGAATGAAGAAATAAGTTGTGACAGATGGAATCTTCATAAAATGGAGAGAACATTCACACACCTGAAGACCAGTGGACACCTACAGTCTTTCCAGGACACATATGGATAAAGTGTTTGCAAGACAGCGCAGTGCATTGCAGCCATGTTGGAGAATCATGCAGATTTGTGCTCACATCCAAGCCCTGGGGGGAAATGTTGCCTACCCCACAGGGTGGCTTGGAGTTCATAGTAAAGAGTTATTGCAAAATAAGCATGCAGCTAATGTTAATTTCTTCAGTTTGAGATATCAATAAGGCCCTTTCAGAGAATAAATGATTTAATGCAGGGGTTGTCAATATTTTCTGGTATAAGGACTTCATATTAGAAGCAGTTGTGGTTCCTCATTCCTTATGAAATCTTATGACTGTTTTTTATACTTGAGAAAAAGAAATCATTGGTGAAAAGTTACTGCATTTTTTTTTACTTTAAAAATGATTTTGATTTGTTTAATAACTATTATATTTTCCTTGCTCTTTCCAAAGTTATTTTACATATTGTGAATAAGGAGTTTTCCCTACCATGGATTAAGATAATCTTGACATATCAAGCAATTCAATTATTTTATAGACGCTACTGATTTATTGTGTTCATCTAAATTTTCCAAATCCTGGGTTAAAAAGTTTTCTTTCCAAAGAGATCTAAGACACATAATCGTTTACTATGTTGTGGTTCGTCAATAGTGAATACTCAGACATAACTATAGTTGGCAGTTTTGGTATGGTTAATTCTTTCAATGAATCTGAATAAAATTTACTTCAAAATCATAAAACAACCACATAATTTCTCATTAAAGGGAAAACATTTACATTTCACAAGCAATGAACTTCCAATTTGACATCCCAAATATATTAAATGTCACTGATAATTTAAGAGTTTGTTTTTTTATTTCCACATATCCTTCTTAAAGCCAGCTGCACATGAATTTGGCTGGATGCTCATAAGTGGGGGGGGGGGGAGAAATCACTGTTTAAAATGTTTCCTTTATAATGACATTTTTGTGGACTGATTAATCTTTTCTGTTACACAGCTAAATAACACCATATGTTAGCCCTGAGTTTATTGCTAAAAGAAACAAGAAAGGTCTACCTCATGATAAATGATTTGGATATTTTCTAGTTGAAAGAGGAAGAGAGGAAATATGTTGTCAGAATTTTGTTTCCAAAATCACTTATATGATTATATGAAATACATCATAGAAATGAGTGTGTATTCACAAACTAGAGCAATAAGTTAGCCCTTCTAAATTTAGGCCTATAAAGGAAAACACAATTTTTTCTTAAATCTATGTGTGTTATGTCTTAGCAAAGTGAGATAGCCTTTCTAACATTAGCTACTGGAAATTTAGTTAAGTGCTGATGATACTTAAACAACAAAAATTTCACAATACATTTTGTTTGTGTATTAATGTCAAATGAAGCTTGAATTAATTTCACTATTTTATTCTCCTGTTATTTTGGATTTATAATATAATAGGTAACAACAGCAACAACAATATTACAGAAAAAGAAAATTGACAGTGAATTTGAAATTATTTTTCTAATATTTATTTGATTTCATTGAAGTTATTCAAATATTTATTGAGTGCTTACTTCATGCCTGCTATTTTACAGGCTCTGGGTATATAATGTTGGTTAAAACAGACAAGACCAGTTCTCACAGTTAAATTCTTGCTAGAGAAGGTATTCAAGGATGACTGAATAAACAAAACAATGAGTCAAAATAATAATATAGCACTCAAGTATTAATGACTTCACAATGTATTCATACCATAAACAGTTTTAAATTATCAGAATTATAATATATAGATGCTAAAAAATCAAAATCCTGAACCAAAAAAATGAAATAAAATTGGAATTACACAGTGCAAGCAATGCCTTCTTCCACTCCACCCAACAAGCTGATGACACTCCAGAACTTGATCTTTTCTCAGATTCTTAATTTAAGCAACTTGCTGTACTGACTGTATTTATTTTTTACATAGATATATTTCACATTGCTTTTAAAGGGAAAAGCTTTACCAGCTGTAGAAGTTTGATATGGTTATGAATTCCAAAAATTGATATTGGATTATGTTTGTAATCTGACAAGATTGAGTTATGATTAGGGCTTTGATTGGGCCATGTCATTAGGGTGTTGAGTCCATGCCCCTTGGTGAGTGGGGACTCATAGATAAAAGGCATGGCAAAAGACAGAGTTGAGGGTTCTTAATGTTGGAGTTTTGATGTTGGAGTTTGATGTTGAAGTCTTAAACTGGGATCCTGGGGAAAGAGACAGAGCTGTTCGCCTGGTAGTCTACAGCTGACCTTGTGGAGAGAGGCAAAGCCTCTAGAGCCTCGTAGACTATAGCTGACCTTGTGGAGGAAACAAAGGAGCTGAGCTCAGAGGAACCCAGGAAGCCTGAACCCTTGTGGACACCAGCAGCCATCTTGCTCCAACACATGAAAATAGACTTTGGTGAGGGAACGAACATATGCTTTCTGGCCTGGTAACTGTAAGCTCCTAACCCAAATAAATACCCTTTATAAAAACCAACCAATTTCTGGTATTTTGCATCAGCACCCTTTGGCTAATATACCAGCATTCATTAGTTCATCCATTGTTTCATTCACTTTTATTCACAAATTCAGTATTTAGCAGAGGTCGTTTATTACAACAGATAAAAATTTGGACTTGAGTCAGACTGGCTGATGTGAATGTCAACTTGACTTCTTATCAGTTGGACCCTTGACTTCTTTATCTTCATAGTAATAACACCTGATTTATAAAGTTGTGAGGATTAAATGAGACAAGACAAGGTATGATCGTTTGAAGCTGTATGTACCCCAGAAAAACATATTCTTAAATTTAATCCATTCAGGTGACTGCAAACCCATTGTAAGTAGGCGCTTTTGATGAGGCTACTTAAGGTGTGAGCCAACTCATTCAAGATGGGTCTTAATCCTATAACAGAGTCCTTTATAAGAAAATGAAATTCAGACAAAGAGAAAGTCATAGAAAGAAGAAACTAAAATGTATGAAACCTGGCAGAGAAGGGAGAAACCAGCACATGTTGCCATGTGTCTTGTCCTGTTACAGAGGAGCCAAAGATCACCAGCTGTCAGCCCCATAGCACTGGTCTTCAAGAAAAAAGCATTGCCTGGAGGAAGCCTTGATTTGGACATTCTCCCAGACTCAAAACCCTGAGCAGATAAGTTTCTATTGTTTAAGTTGAGCCATTTCATGGTATTTTGCTTAGGTAGCCCAGGAAGCTAAAACACCTGGTTTATGGCATGCACATTCTAAGGTGACCCTCAATGAATTACACCCTTATATAATTCAATCCTTGAGTGTAGGTAGAACCTGTAACATGTTCCTAACTGAAAGAAAATGGCAAAGGTGATGGGATTTTACTCGTATGTTTATTTCTCCTATTGTAAGACTCTATTTTAGCAGACTGTAGAGAGGGAGTCACAAGCCTTGAAGATGCAAATGGTCATTTCTAAACTGCCTCTAGAGTTAGCTACATGGTAGGGAACTATCTTCTAGGAGCTGGGAACAGCTTCTAACCAACAGCAGTGAGAATCCAGGGCCCCATATCATACAGCTACCAGAAATGCCTGCTGTTAATTACTGGAGTGACCTTGGTAGCAGAGTCTTCCCCAGTCAAGTCTCCAGGTAAAAATACAGCCCGACTGAAATCTTGACTGCAGCCTTGGGAGACCCTCAGCAGAGGACCCAATTAAGCAGTGCCAAGGTTTCTGATCTACAGATAGTATGTGATAATAAATGTGCATTGTTTTCAGTCTCTAAGGTAAGTTTGTGGAAATTTGTTACACAATATTAGAAAATGGATACCAATAGATATAACCTAGGATAATGTCCTGCGTAGATTAAGTACTCAAAACATAGCTATTTCTATTATATACCCTAACCCGGAAAGCAGGCTGGGTACCTTGAAAGAAGATAGGGAGGATATGGTCCTCATCTTCGTTGAGTCATAAAGACATGATCACAGTGATGTGGGAGGACTGCTTTGATGGGGGTGGGGGGGGAGGGGCAGGCACAGTGTCCTTTAGGAATGTGTAGGAATGAAAGAGAACCCAGAGTATGGCAGTGATCAAGGAAGGCTTTCCAGGGCTGGTGATGCTTGAGCAAAATCTTATTAATAAATGATAATCTTTTCCTTTTGTATTTTAATTTTTATGTCTTCACCACACCCACACAGGAAACATTTAATTATTTACATTTTATGTCTCCTTTAACTATAACATAAACTCTCTGAATTCCCAGTGTCTACTTGAATATATAGTAAGTGCTAAATAAATTTTCCATGATGGAATGAATTAATGAATTTCGAGGAAGTTAAGTACTGGGTAAGTTGGAGGAGGATCACAATGGATGTGGGTCAGAATTTGCAGCAGTTTTAATTATGTACCCCAGGGGAATAAATCACATTCTTAGTCCAGTCCTGTGTGTGTGAACCAATTGTAAATAGGACCTCTTAAAGATGTTATTTTAGTTAAGGTGTGGCCCAATTGAATGATGCTTTATGAAGAGAAATCCAAATGCAAAAGATGGAAGTCAGTAGATCCCAGAAGAGGAAGGAGAGGAGATTGCCATGTGACAGGAAAGCAAAGGAGGCCACAGATTACTGGCCAGCCAGAATGTTGCAGACCCAGGAGGAAGCAAACCTTCTTGCCTCTGGAACCATGAGAAAATTAATTCCTGTTTGTAGCAGTCTGATATGGCTATAAATTCCAAAAATAGATATTGGATTATGTTTGTAATCTGGTCTATACCTGGGTGTGATTGAGTTATGGTTGGGGCTTTGATTGGGCCACATCATTAAGGCGTTAAGCCCCCACCCCTTGGTGGGTGGGGACTTGCAGATAAAAGGCATGGCAAAGGACAGAGTTGGGGGTTTATTGATGTTGGAGTTTTGATGATGGAGTTTGATGCTGAAGTCTTAAGTTGGAGCCCCAGAAAGTAAGCCCACAGAGGAAAGAGAAGCCAACCCCAAGAAAGGAGGAACCCAGGAAGCCTGCACCCTTGAAGATGTTGGCAGCCATCTTGCTCCAACATGTGAAAATAGATTTGGTGAGGGAAGTAACTCACACTTTATGGCCTGGTATCTGTCAGCTCCTACCTCAAAAAAATACTCTTTATAAAAGCCAGCCAGGGTGGCGGACTTGGCCCAGTGGTTAGGGCGTCTGTCTACCACATGGGAGGTCTGCAGTTCAAACCCTGGGCCTCCTTGACCCGTGTGGAGCTGGCCCATGCGCAGTGCTGATGCACCCAAGGAGTGCCGTGCCACGCAGGGGTGTCCCCTGCGCAGGGGAGCCCCACGCATAAGGAGTGTGCCCCATAAGGAGAGCTGCCTAGCGTGAAAGAAAGTGCAGCCTGCCCAGGAATGGTGCTGCACACGGAGAGCTGACACAGCTAGATGATGCAACAAAAAGAAACACAGATTCCTGTGCCGCTGTCAACAACAGAAGCGGACAAAAACAAGAACACACAGCAAATGGACACAGAACCGACAACAGGGGGGTGGGGGAGAAGGGGAGAGAAATTAAAAAAAAAAATCTTAAAAAAAAAAAAGCCAGCCAATTTCTGGTATTGTGCAGCAGCACCCCTTTGGCTGACTAATACACTATTCAAAAAAAAAAAAAATTTCCTGTTGGTAAACGAAGCCATTGTATGGTATTTGTCATAGTAAGTGCGAAACTAAGACCAAAGAACATATCAAGAAGAGGGAAAGGCACTTATAAAACTGGAGATTCGACAGGCACTGTACTCTGATAGATTCTTCTTTCTCTAATTGTCTCCCTGGAAGGATAAAATGCTATAATCTAGTTAATGCCGGAATGCTCATTCATTTCCAGAACCAAATTCACAGCAAAGTTTCCATGTATTTCTTCCCTGTCTCACAGAATGTCATAAATTACCAGATTATAGAAAAATGTCCAAGATACCTGTTATGATCTTTAAGATAGTAATAAAAATGGTGGTTATATGAAGTGGAAAGATGAGAAATCTCTGCAGTTTGGCAATCTACATGAGCTTTGGGTCAGTTTCAGGACTTCTCAAAGATGGGCTCTAGGCATTTTATGTTCTTCAGCATACAGAAAATAAACATTGGAAGATTGATTTTTTTTTTTCTTAGTTGCCACTTCTTCCCATCTCCAGTCTATTCAGCATCATGAAGTTAACAGGTCAAGAAAAATATTACATATAACCTATGCTATCAATAAGGGCAAACATTAAAAGCTTAAAAGTTGTCATTTCCTGAATGTGTTTGCCAGATAAATAAATGAGATATAACACCGCATTAAATATAGCATGATATTAAAACACTACAACTTTGAAGTCCAGAATAATTCCCCAATTTAATTAAGCAATTGCCATGCATATTTAAGATTTCTCTAGCTTAGTGTGTCTTAGATTTTACTCATTAGAATATTGAAAAATTTCTACCTTTTTACATTAGAATATTAAAACCTTTCTTTGTAGATGCTCTGTTTCACAAACAATTTTTTTGTCAATAATTTACTCTGACAGATAAAAGTAATCCTGGATCTCTTACTACAAACATTTCCACCTAACAGAAATGTTAAAAATGGTTTTGCACTCACTGCATAATTACAAGAATCACAAATCTAAGAACACTCAGTGAGTTCAGTGAATAGTCATCTTTTGGGTCCTGTTAAAATAGGTGGAGATCCAGCCAGGACTTCCCCAAGCCATCCCACAAATTGGTCTGTTAAGATTCTGAGAAAATAGGCATTAAACACCAGGATGATTAGTCCTTAAGCATTTATTAAGGGAACTTACGAAAAGCTGCTGCTACCTTGTGATGGACAGTGATTTGGCAATTAATTCACTTGAGTGTGCCTGCACCTATGGCAACTGCACTTTAAATTATATAAGCCTGGGGACAAAGGTGGCCAGATGTCTGGCATGCAAGTTTTGGGAAAACATCTGGAATGTGTTCTTTTCTCAAAACACGATGTGCTCTAGAGCACAGCATTCAAGGTTACAATAGCCAAATGTAGTGTGCTTCCAGGCAGTTACAGAGAGGAATGCCTGAAAAGGTAGGCAGTGGTGAGGTCAGGCTTCAGTCAGGTGAGAGATATTATATGTATCATACAGTCATTGTTCATCTATTTTGGATGGAAATTGCCTTTTTTTTTTTTCAATTTTGAATTTTCCTAATGAAATACAATGAATATAAGTCTTAAATTCTAAGGACTAAAAATTACCATTCGTTCTTTAATCTTATCCATTGTAGTTATAACAAACAATGCCTATCATTCTGAATATTCCATTGTGTAATTATAACAGTGTGATATATAAATAAAAATCAATGAACTTATTTATAAATATTGATTAGGGCTACATCATTACAGTTAAATTTAATTAAACTTTGATACAACAGGAAAATAATTTACATTTTAAAAAGTAAATACATATACATATATACACACATACATATAAAAAACTAAACACAAAGGATATTTTTTGTTGTCGTTGCTATTTTAACTTTTATTTTTAGCCATAGTATAAAGTTTTAAGTTTTCATATCTACCTTTGTTTCCATCTTAGGACCTTGATTAGGCATTTCTATACACACCAAGAAAAGATTCACTTTAGAGCACTGCCTCTGCTGCCCACTTTTAGCTCTACTCCTCAGGGTCCCAAATGGCAGGGCATGGAAATCCAAGCAATGTTGAGAGTATTCACATTTAAAAGAAAAGAGTTGCTTTCATTGATCATCAGTTGGCTATCTGTTAGGTAAAATAAACCGATTTTGTGGCATAAGGTGACTCCCATAGTATAAAATCCAAGCATGTTAATTTCAAGCTACTAAGTAATTTACTAATCATTAGAAAAATGTATGCATATTTAACAATCAGCTCTTGTGAGCAAATAGGAGCCTAGAGGAGGTGGCCATAGCACACCACCAGATGTAATAAAATGTTGTGTGGAGGGAATTTGGAATTTCTAAATGGTAATGTGGGGAGACAGTACCGGGGTGTAAGGGAAAAAGATTTTGGACAAGCTCATTGAAGAAGCTATTTGCCATATCAAGAAACTGGCATTTCATTATGTGGCAAAAACAGGAGTCCCATAAAAGAAATTAAGTGACAAGGACAGATTCACTAATTAGAAAAATCATTTTGACAGTTATGAATAATACATACTGGCAAAGATGAGTCTGAAGCAGAAAGACAACTAATGCCTTTAAAACATGATGGAAGGAAGACAAATTTAAATATCCTTTTAGTGGATTGCAATGAAAAAATAATCTGTTCAAAATTACTGTTCCAACATTTAAGGCTTCCTAACTTAATGCCTCCTGATAATTAGCTAGTTCCTCTTTCCCCTATTCCTTTTCTTAGCGATCTACTAGTTCTGCTTATGAAATATGTCGACAACAGAGCACAGCACAATAGAAATGGATTGATTTAGACACAGCAAGAGAAAATTTTAATAATCAGAAAAGACAGAGCCGATGAGGCAGGAAATGTATCTGAAAGACTCAGTGAAGGGCAAGGAGGAGGCATCAGGAAGAAAAATAAGTTTAGTTGGAAACTTGTCTTTAGCACTGACAGGTTCGGTGTCAGCTCCAGGGAGACAGGGCACCCCAGGTCTTGGCCTATGTCTGAGGCTGGGTTCCAGACTCCTAAATTCCTACTGAGAGGAAATCATCAGCCCAGTTCCAAAGGAAATGGGGTCAGCCTTGCAATTAGAGGATCCAGCTACTATAGCTGCCATTCAGTGGCAGAAAAGGGTAAAAGAAACAAAACAGATTCCAATGAGGAAAACCAGAGTTCAAGATCTTAGTGACACAAGCAACAAAAGTCACTTGAAGTGCCATTATTCAGTACTTGAACTTAGGGTTCAGTCCTGATAATGAGGAAAGGTATGTTAATATCTGAGGGGGTTCTGATGTTGCAAGACTGTGCAACTGATGCTGGATTCCGAAGTTTGCAAGACTGGGAAGAGAAAGCTAGGCAGATTTGCATCTGTGATAGAAAGCAGATCTGGAAGTTGAAGAGAATGTGCATTCATAACTAAAACTTTCTCTATGATAGGGATGAATTACTCAGAAGGGCATTACAGATTGAGAGCTGTAGAATCATGCTATGAGAAAACATTTTGGTGATTACTTGTGTTTTGGAAAGAATTAGTTGCTAGAAATTATTCAACATAAAAATAGAGAAGTATCATTTATTAGAAATATTAGGATATGTATCTTTTTTATAATTCCAGAGAGTAGTTTTTAAAGAAATATGTTTTACCATGATATACAGAGAGAAGTTTTTAATTATAAGGAAAATCCTATATTCATGATCACCAATGAATATATCAACACTTTAGAGTGTATGATAAAATGGAAATTTTCAAATGATGTCAACTCTCTCATGCATAGTAAAAGTCTCAGCTGATACTTATAATGATTTAAATATGAATGGATTCCAGCATAGTTTTAGGGCAGTAATAAAATTAAAATCTACCAATCACAGATGATATTTCTTGGCTGATATAAATGAGAAATTTAAAAATAGAATTGTATACACTGTACAAGATATAGCAGGGGATATGAAAATAGCTGAATCTTTATACCTTTTTATATCATAACTCTAAAGTTGACAACTTAAAAGAATATAACTGTAATTAGAAACCTGAAAAATAACTGGCGACGGGTCATTGTATTTTTTAATAGATGAGCGTCAGTTAATCATTTATGGTGATGATTATGTAGTTGACCACTGTAATCTTGTATTATGAAAAAGATACTTTATAATGATGAATAATTAGAATAGCATGTGGTTTTTAAAAAACAGCTAAAAGACATTCAATGCCATATTAAATAGATATTTGGTGAGAATTTACTGTGTCATGCATCAAATATGAACTTTCGGTAAAGGGAACACGATAGGTAAGGAAACAGTCTGCTTCTTGTTACCTTGTTACACATGTTAGTAGAAGCAAATATAAAAAGAAAAAAACCCAGTGTGAAAGGCCTATCATAGATGTGGCTTCGGACTTGAAGTCAGGAAAGAGAAGTGATTTGGTGAGACGTATGTACAGTGGAGAGAAAGGAGGGGTGGAGGAAGGTATCTTGCAGAGTTCCTAGGATATTAGATCTTAACACTGAGTGCCTCACTGGTGGGTTTTCTCTTTGAGACTGTGTGGTTTACCTCTTTATAAGTGCAACAGGAGAGTTAACTTCCTTTCAAACATAAATATCACTCTTAAGAGAAGACTTCAGGAAGTGGATATGGCTCAATCAATTGAACTCCTGCCTACTGCATGGAAGGTCCCTGATTTGGTTCCTGGTGCCTGCTAAAGAAGACAGCAAGCTGGTGGGATGGGCAGGTGCAGCAAGCTGACACACAAAATGGTGCAACAAGAGATACAAGAAGCATAATGGGAGACACAACAAAGCAGGGAATGGAGATGGCTCAAGTGATTAGGCACCTCTCTCCCACATCGGAGGTCCTGGTTCAGCTCCTAGTGCCTCCTAAAAAAACAAGGAAGAGGAACAGACACATCAAGTGCAAATCATGAGGGAGTGGGGAGAAAGAAATAAATAAAATAAATATTAAAAAAAAAAACAGAGGGAAGATTCCTTATCCCAACAAAACTTAAGTCCCTTTGTTACAGAATATCATGGTATCCTGTACTTTTTTAAAAATTTGTAAAATTATCACAGTTTAGGCTAATTTATTAGAGCTGTAAAAATTTTAAGATCTTGATTGATTTGGTGAGATTAAAATTAATTTCCTACATCAAAAAATGGAACTAAGAGCAGATTCTTTTATGCCTGAGTTCCCTTTCTTGCAGAACAGAGACCCAGCATCTCTGAAGACAAGAAAGCCAAGCTTTAACACTACTTCCTGCCATACTGGTACCCACTTGGGTATTGAATTAATTAGTCAGCCAAAGGGGTGCTGATGCAAAATATCAGAAATCTGTTCATTTTTATAAAGGGTATTTATTTGGGGTAGAAGTTTACAGTTGCCAGGTCATAAAGCATAAGTTACTTCCCTCACCAAAGTCTGTTGCCACATGTTGGAGCAAGATGTCTGCCAACATCTGCCATGAGTTCAGGCTTCCTGGGTTCCTCTCTTCCTGGGTCTTGTTTCTGTCTGGGCTCAGCTGCCCTGCTGTCTCCACAAGGCCAGGTAGACTATTAGATGACCAGCTCTGTCTCTCTTTGTGGGGCTCAATACTTTGTGGGCTCAGCTGCTCTGCTCCTCTATGCACTTACTTCCTGGGCCCCAGCTCAAAAACTCCCACTAACTCCTCTGCTCTGCTGTGTAGTTTCCTACTAATCTGGCCCAATCAAAGCTTTAATCATAATTTAATCAAGTAAAAGTGAAATCTCTGAATCCAATACAATCTAATGTGCAAACAGGCCAGTTTAAAAACATAATCTAATATCTTTTCTAGAATTCATAACCAAGATCAAACTGCTACAGGGAGGAAGGAAAAATCCTGTGCCTAGAGGGAAGAAGGGCTACTAATTCTCCTCACCATTCTGGACTCTATGGCACAGAACAATGGTGGAGAGAGGGGTGTGTGTCATCTAAGCAGTTTGGGCTTCCTCATCTGGTCATGACAGAGAAAATAATTGTGCCAGTAGGTTCTAGCTGACATGGCACCAAAAGGACACATTGTTGTACAAAAAATCTTAGGGTCCCAGAAGAGGACCATGGGGTCCTTTATTTTATGCTTCTTACCTAAACATTTATGCAATAGTAACTCATGCAGTAGTAATTCTTTAAAATTATATGGCATAAAAGTAAATATACTCTTTATTCAAGCACCACTTGTGCAAAAAATCAAGCCACCACATTAAAATAATGGCATAAACTTTTTCATGGTTTAAGATCTAATAAGCTGTAACTAATTTAAGGGATACTCACATATTTGTAGTAAGGAAGGATGTTACAAATGGCCTTTGCTTAGAGGGCCCAGGACCAGAAAAAGTGAAATATTCCCTAGGATCCCTAACAATATATAAATATACATTTTTTCCCCTTATATACATTCTTTCAAGAACATTCTGCTCTTTCCAGGTTCTACCTTTCAGTTACCAAACTTCATGTTCAATGCTCCTTGAGACAGAGTATGTATGAGTAAATAGTAATTCCTTCTTACTGTATTTTCTAGAATTCCAAAATTAAAAACAATAACAAAACAAAACAAGATGAAATAAATAAAACATGGGAGGTGTATTAGTCAGCCAAAGGGGTGCTGATGCAAAATCTGCTGGGCATTATAAAGGGTATTTATTTGGGGTAGGAGCTTACAGTTACCAGGCCATAAAGTATAAGTTACTTCCCTCACCAAAGTCTATTTCCCCATTTTGGAGCAAGATGGTTGCTGATGTGAGGGTTCAGGCTTTCTGAGTTCCTCTGGGCTCAGCATCTCTATTTCCTCCACAAGGTTAGCTGCAGACTATGAGGCTCTCAAGGCGTTGCCTCTCTCCACAAGGTCAGCTGTAGACTATCAGGTGAATGGCTCTGTTTCTCTCCCTAGGGCTCCAGTCTCAGCATCAAACACCATCATCAAAACCCAACATTGAAAGCGGGCAACTCTGTCCTTTGCCATGCCTTTTATCTGTGAATCCCCACTCACCAAGGGGTGGGGACTTAATGCCCTAATAATATAGCCCAATTAAAGCCCTAATCATAACTCAGTCAGGCTGAGGTATAGATCAGATTACAAACATAATCCAATATCTATTTATGGAATTCATAACCATATCAAACTGCTACAGGAGGTTAAAAATTGGAGGGAAAATGAAGAATCATCAGGAAAATAAATATAACTGCGTAAAAACCTGGAGTAGAATTTTTCCCAGATTATAAAGAGAAATAAATATAATATTGTTTTTTACCCATCCTAGAAAAAAGATTGATATAATTATCACAAGTCTGAGTATCACAAGTCTGAGTTTATGCACTGAGATCCATACATGCTACATAATAATATGCATTCTTTTTATTTAATGAATTGACTATAATGTGCAATTTAAAATACAGAGCATATGCTCCATAGAAGATGTTTTTATATTCCCTGCATCTATCATATTGTTTGGTCCACAGTATGTGGTCAACAGTGTGTGCTGAATGAATGAATGGTTATCCTTGCTTTGGCAGAAATAATAATAACCGTAAAAGATAAAGATAATAATCTGGAGCTAGTGCAACAACATGAAAAGTTTGGATTTATCAGGTCTTGGCATTTCTTCACTAAGTCTGTTGTCACTGCTTCTAGAATGTAACTGAATCTCCAGATACTGGAAAGATTTAAGCTTCAGATATATAGCGAACTTATCTAGCAATTCTTTTGATGCTTCAATATTTGTAATTTCTGTAAGATATGGACTTTAGTAACCTATTATGGATTGGAATTAAGAATGGTCTACGAGGTAAAATAAAGTCAATTTTGTAGACTTTAGGGAAGTTATAGATGACTTAAAATGACATTAGAACAGGGATATGAAATAAAGCTAAGATGGGGAATGGATAATTATCAATACTGTTGGAGTTACCTATTTATTTCTCACAGATATCATCCACTGAATCCAGCCCAGAGAAAATCCTATCTTAACTTGTGTGTGTGTCATTTGTTTATTTTTTAAAGCAAGTTTAACATATACTAGAGCATTTTAGAACATATTGGTTGGTTATGATCCCAAGCAAAAGCAGGTTCTTGCCCAATGCACTTCATAATGACCAATTCCTGAAACATCAGGGTTTCAAGTAGAGAAAGAGTTTATCCCCAGAGCAAACCAAGGAGCTCAGAAGGCCTAATGACCTAAAATCTGGCTCCAGAGTTTTGATTTTGAGGAGTTTAGGGTTTTTATGGGTTCAAACAGGGGAAGGTAGAGTGGTTACCATCACAATAGCAAGTATACACAAGGTTGAGACCAGTGTGGAATAACCATCACCATAGCAAGAATACAGGAGGGTGAGGCTGGTATAGCTAGTTTCAGTAATTTCAGGTATTAACTTTTGGCTATGTTGTAATATACTGGAAAAGTAAGGAAGAAAGCATCTGTATAATGATTCAGAAATCATAATCCTTTGTTAATTCTTAAACTTCATTACAATTATGCTTGTTATAGCTTTATTTTTAAAAATCATACTCTATCTTTATTACCCTAACCGGATTTTCTTCATTTCTATTTCTATTTCTAAGAGGTATCCTATCCATACTGCAGGTAGATGAAGTTCATTCATTTTCCCTATTTATACATTACTATCCATTACCCAAAGGGGGGTACTAGTTATCTATCTTCCTGCAAAAGGATTTTAGACTGCTTACAGTATTTTTTTAATTAAAACCAATACTTGTATGAATATTTGATATTTTTGCCTCTTGGTGCATATGAGAAAAAGTACATCCTTAGGATATATATCTAGAATTAGAATTCGAAGTCCAGCTTCATAGATAATGCCAAATTGTTGGCTAATGTGGGTGCACCACTTTAGGCTTGGATTTACTGTTGCCAAATTTATGTCAGGCTATTTAATTTTTGCAACTTTGTGGATGTACAATAGTGCTTCATTATAGATTTATTTTCACATTCCACTTCTCTGCTATGAATTCTATTCTTCTGCTTCATTTGTTTATTCATTCACTACATATTTATTTTGAAGCTCTTACTATTGCCATGTGCTATTCTATCCATATGTTTATCAGACATTCTGTTTTGCTTCTGTGGAATATCTGTTCATATTTTGCTTATGGTGACTGTTTTTCCTTTTGATTTATAAGACTTTTAAAATATATATTCTGGATATTAATACTCTTTCAATAATGTGTTACAAATATATTTTCACATATGGTGGATAATCTTGCTACCACATTTTTCATGTCTTTTGGTAAAAATATATTCTTTTTTCAAAATTAAACAACAAGCATTTATTTAGCTTATGAGTCTGTTGGTCAGCTGTTGGGTTCTGCTAATCTGGTCTGGGCTTGGCTGATTTTAGTCTGAAGAGGCCTTAATTGAAGGGGACTCATGCTCCACAGCACAGCTAGCCCAGGCTTGCTCACATGTTCATGGGACCCACTTCTTTTTTTTTAAAAAGATACTTAGATTACACAAAAGTTACATAAAAAATATAGCAGAAGCCCATATGTCCTGCTCCCCACACCTTCCACATTTCCCCACAATAATATCTTTCATTAGTGTGGTACATTCATTGCAACTGATAAACACATGTTGGAGCATTGCCACTAAGCGTGGATTAAAGCTTACATTATAGTTTATAATCTCTCCCACCCAATTCTTTCAGTTATGGTAAGATATATAATGGCTTGTATCTGTTGTTGCAATGTCATTCAGGACAATTCTCAAGTCCTAAAAATGTCCCCATATTACACCTGTTTTTTGCTCTCCCTGTCCTCAGAACCTCCAGTGGCCACTGCCTCCTCACCAATGATATAACTTTTTCCATTACTAAAATCACAATAATTCTGTAGTAGAATACCAGTAAGTTTACTTTAGTCCATAGTTCATTTCTCAATCCTGAGGATTCTAGGATGGTGATGTGCACTCCACCTCTTATTAAGAGTGGATTGCGATCCCAGAGGGCTGATGGATGGGCTTTCTTGGTTGCAGTTGTAGATTCTCTTGGTTCCTTGGTATGGAAGTTGTCCATCACCTCCTTGTTAGTTGCCCTGGGTGAGACCAATGGACTGGAGAGTAGGTGTTGCAACTCTTGAGATTCAGGACCCAGATAGCACATGGACAGCCTAAGGATTTTAGTCTCTTGGACATACACCCAACAACTCTAGTACAAATTATGGGATCAAATAGAAGGTCAGAAGAGTCATGTGTAGGGAAACCACAACTGAATCCAACTCTGTCACACTGGGGAGCATAAATTCCAAAGTAGGGCCCACTGGCAAGGCACCAAACTCCTGAGCTATCTGCCCTGACTATAATGTCTGGATGTCTTCAGTGCCCTGAGGAGCCCAGCTATTTTTGGTAGTATCTATGTTGGCAGTCAATGAGATCTTGCTGAGATATGCATAAGCATAACTTCTGGAATGAACACCCAACTCACTTTGAAGTCTCTTAGTCATATAAACTAACGTGTCTTTACCTTTTCCTCATTTTGGTCAAGGTCTTTTTCCAGTTGCATTGCTATTCAGTGCTTGGTAGAAATCCCTTGGTGCCAGGGAGGCTCATCCCCAGGAGTCATGTCCCACACTGGGGGAAAGGTAATGCATTTACATGCTGAATTTGGCTTAGGGAGTGGCCACATTTGAGCAACAGGGAGGCTCCCAGGAGGCAACTCTTATGTACCCTGTAATACTAAGCTAAGTTTCAAATTCAGGAGTAAAGTTGCATAAAGCACAATCATCAGTATCAAGGGCCCGTCAATGTACAATCTTCCTTCACTAATCTTTGCCTCTGTTTTCAGGAGATTCTCTCTGTTCCATTAGATGTGACAGAACTACCCAGGATGGGAATTGGATATTCCTTCGGTTACTGTTTGTATCTCCACCACTGTGACAATGGCCCATGAACATTTGAACACATTTACATGGAAACTATTTTCTTAATTTTAGCATGCCTAATACATAGTATTTTATGTTTCAGATTTTTGTTTTTCCCTTAAGGTCATTCATAACTCTGTATTATATATGTTCCTTTGCGGTCACCCCTCGGGCTGAAGTGTGGTTTGCTGGCCTGGCGGGGGAGCAGCCGCGGCAGGCCAAGCCGCTGCCCCCATAATAGGGTGGCTGGTTGGACTCACCGCCACCCCTGAAGGGAGCTCGGTATGGGCGCAGAGTGCCCTCGGGTCTCCCCTTCTCGGCGGCTATGCTTCCGCGGCCGCCCCTCCTCCCGGATAGCGCCACACGATGCCTTTTGAGGCAACACCCTTCTTCTTCTTTCTCCCTGCGCAGGCGCAGGGCGGAAAATTCCAGTCTGCCCTTTTCCCCTCCCCCGACAGCAGCAACAGCCAGGCGTGGGCGGAAAAATCCAGTCTGCCCTTTTCCCTTCCCCCAACAGCAGCAACAGCCAAGCATGGGTGGGAAACTCAAGTCTGCCCTCCACCCCAGCAATAGCAGCCACCAATCCCTAAACCCTGCCCCTTCCCCCAGCAACAGCGACAGCCAATCCCTAACCACCACCCCTCCCCCATCCAGCACCTCCCACTGACCTTTCGCCGGCAACCAATCAGAACAGGGCGTGGCTTCGACCAATCAGCCTTCCCCAGCCCCTATAAAACTGTTGCCTCTCCCTCAATAAAGTGGACTTGTGTGTTTACCTTGTCTCCGCGGTAGTTCTTCTGCCGTGTGCCCTCCAGTCCTGAGAGCCCCCGACAAGGGCCTGGCCTCCCTTGTCCCCAGTTCATCGCCTGCTTCTCCGGGCGACCCCTTTGTCGCCGGCTTCGCTGGGCGACCCTGTCAGTCGAACCGCGCAACCCCTGTGAGACCGACCCCTCGTCTGCTGCCAGACTGACCCCTCGTCCCAAGCGGGACCGACCCCTCGTCCGGAGCCAGACCCCACCTCTACCGACCGAGCAAGCCGCCGCAGCTGGCGCCCAACGTGGGGCAAAGCAATCCCACCACAGCACAACGTGGGGCAAGGCAACCCCACCACAGCCTCACTCCATAACCTGGCGGCCGTCCCCCCCCTCCTTTCTTCTCACCGTGGGGCTTCTCTCGTGCAACATTGCTGCTACCTGAGCCTTGGCTACCTCATATGATCCACGGCGGTCTGGGAGAATCGCTGGATGGCTTTCTCCTTCCATGTCGGGGGCTTATACCGACCCGCTATGATTAAGAGGAGCCTTGGATTTCTCGGGAGCGCACGCTTGCACGTCTGAAGTAACCCTACCACAGCCCTACGCCCTCCTCTCTTCTCACCCCTATCTTTTTGCTCTGCATTGCTGCTCCTGAACCTTGGTGACCTCGTATGATCCACGGTGGTCTGGGAGAATTGCTGGATGGCTTTCTCCTTCCATGTCGGGGGCTTATACCGACCCGCTATGATTAAGAGGCGCCAAAAAAACTCTCAGGAGCGCGTGCCTAAGCACCTCCACCCCTGCCTTCACCTCTGCCTCCTCTCCTCCGTGCTTGCTCCCCTTTGCCTTGCTCCACTGCTTGTCGTCCCACCCTCCCCTCGTCGGGGCCTTCTCTTGGCCCACGACCACCGTCGGAGTCCCATTGGCTCTGACCCCTCGTCTCACCGCGCACCTCGGCTCCCATCGCCGCGCTCTCAAGGTAAGGGCCCCTTTTCTTATCGGCTCCAAAAGGCCATTAGCAATGGGTAACATCCTATCTGCTAAGCAAGCCCCACAAGTTTGGGCCCTCGCCGGTCTCCTAGACACTCACCGGTGTAAGATCTCTTTGAAACAGCCCCAAGTCTTCTGTAACCGCGGCCCTCCATGCCGCCATTGCTCTCAAGCAGCTCCAGCCCCGCTAAACGGCCCGCAACCCACTTTCCCTGGCCCGCGGCCTGCTTTCTAGCATCTAATAACGTTTCTGCTTTTGCCTCCCCATACTTCTGCAGAGCTTCCTCCTGTCTCGACCTCACTCCTCTTCTCAGCCATCCAAAGCGTCCTTTCTCGTCCCCCGCCCCCCTCCTTTTTTTTGTTTGAACCCCCATTGCGTTGCAGATTGGGCCGCCCCATGTCGGCCCGCCCCGTTAACATCGGCCTCTCTCGCGCCCGTGGAGACTTTGGCCTTCTTGTCCTCGCCTACGTCTCCACCACTCCCGACGCTGCCACCACCACCGCCGCTGGTGCCCTGACGCGACTTGTCCTCACAACTGTGATCCTCCAGACCATCACACAGTCTGCCTCTGCCGTTCTTCATCGCCAAGGAGAGATCAACTACCTGTAGCGCGCTGTCACTCTGGACTTTTAACAGCAGATAGACCTTATAGCCGCCGAGATCAACGAGAATTGGACATTGGCCACCCTTGCTTGCAACGGCAAGATACCGCCCCCCAAATTGTACATTTATATCCCCGGCATACTCACTTCCATCTTCAGCCCCGCTTCCCTCATTGCTTACTGCCTCTTGGGCCTCGGCTACTTGTTGCTGCTGCCATCCTGGCCCTTATTTGAAAAGAAGGGGGAAATGCGGTCACCCCTCGGGCTGAAGTGTGGTTTGCTGGCCTGGCGGGGGAGCAGCCGCGGCAGGCCAAGCCGCTGCCCCCATAATAGGGTGGCTGGTCGGACTCACCGCCACCCCTGAAGGGAGCTCGGCATGGGCGCAGAGTGCCCTTGGGTCTCCCCTTCTCGGCGGCCATGCTTCCGCAGCCGCCCCTCCTCCCGGATAGCGCCACATGATGCCTTTTGAGGCAACACCCTTCTTCTTCTTTCTCTCTGCGCAGGCGCAGGGCGGAAAATTCCAGTCTACCCTTTTCCCCTCCCCCGACAGCAGCAACAGCCAGGCGTGGGCGGAAAAATCCAGTCTGCCCTTTTCCCTTCCCCCGACAGCAGCAATAGCCAGGCATGGGTGGGAAACTCAAGTCTGCCCTCCACCCCAGCAATAGCAGCCACCAATCCCTAAACCCTGCCCCTTCCCCCAGCAACAGCAACAGCCAATCCCTAACCACCACCCCTCCCCCATCCAGCACCTCCCACTGACCTTTCGCCGGCAACCAATCAGAACAGGGCATGGCTTCGACCAATCAGCCTTCCCCAGCCCCTATAAAACTGTTGCCTCTCCCTCAATAAAGTGGACTTGCGTGTTTACCTTGTCTCCACGGTAGTTCTTCTGCCGTGCGCCCTCCAGTCCTGAGAGCCCCCGACAAGGGCCTGGCCTCCCTTGTCCCCAGTTCATCGCCTGCTTCTCCGGGTGACCCCTTCGTCGCCGGCTTCGCCGGGCGACCCCGTCAGCCGAACCGCGCAACCCCTGTGAGACCGACCCCTCGTCTGCTGCCAGACCGACCCCTCGTCCCAAGCAGGACCGACCCCTCGTCCAGAGCTGGACCGACCCCTCGTCCGCAGCCAGACCCCACCTCTACCGACCGAGCAAGCCGCCGCATTCCTTGATATTGCAAAGCTTACTGATATTATTTAAAACCTTATTCCATTTGGAGTTGAATTTTTTAAAATAATCAATGTACCATAGTTCAGTTTCAGTGCTTTGGTCAACATTTAGCAGAGCCATTCCCTCAGCCATCCATGACAGGAGGCAGACATGTGAGTGAAGAAGCCAGGTTGGAATTGAATCTTTGGGCCTCAGCTGGTCCAGTTTGTTTGACTTACTCGATTTAGCTTGACTCATTTGTTTGACTCACTCCAACTCTTTGAACCATTCTAGTGCAGGCCTCACACATCATGAATTTCTTAGGTAGTAATAATTAGACTGCTCAAAGCAATACCATGAAATGGTTAAGCTTAAGCAATGGGAATTTATTCACTTACAGTTAGAGTCAAGGAAAATGTCCAAATCAAGGCACAATCAAGGCGATTCTTTTTTTTCCCAAAGACTGGCTGTTGGTGATCCTTGGTTCCTCTGCCACATGGAAGGTACATGGTAGTGTTGCTGGTTTCTGTCTTCTCTTCCCAATTTTGTTAATTTCAGCTTCTTGCTTCCATGGTTGTCTTTCTCTCTCTCTGTATTCATTCCATTTATAAAGAATTCCAGTAAGAGAATTAAGACTCATCTTGAATGAAGTAGGTAATACATTAACTGAAGAGGTCTCATCAAATGGTCCCACTTATAGTGGGTTCACATCCACAGAAATGGATTAACTTTAAGTCCCTCTTTCTCTGTGGTATGTACAGCTCCAAACCACCACTAGGACCATTTAAGATTTCTATTTCTTATTTGAAACATTTCTCTAAGTGCAATAGGAAGAAGACAGATTAAGACACAAAACACAGTGGTTCATTTTTAATTACTAAAGTGTTTTACTGTTTTGTCTGTGTTGTCATTAACATAAAGGACTAATTAAAATGTCCAGAAATAGTAAGATGGTCTAATAAAACTGGAGACCTAGTGTGGGGAGCCACCCGCTGTGAAACACATTTACAACCTCCTACAACATGGCAGATTTCACAACTACTACAGCCCTGCCCCGCCACTTCCTTATTCTTCTTCTTTGTTTCTTTGTTCTCCCCTTCCTGCCACAACTCTGGTAACCACAGCAGCACGCATGCACGAGGCGCAAAACTCTGCAGACCCGGCACAAACTTTCAGCCAATCCCCTCCTTGGACGTCTGCCACCCGCAAGACCAGCCTATCACCTATGAACATGCTCCCTTCCCTCAGTATAAATTCTGATGCTCTACCCCCAATAAACGAGGCTTGATCAGAATCCTGTCTTGTCTCCATTCTTTCTCGTCCCCTGCCCCCACTTCTTTCCCACAGGCCCCTAGACTCAGCCCCCGCCGGTTCAGACAAGTGGTGCCCTATGTGGGTGGGGCCAGGGAATAAAGTATTCGTGATACACCGACACGACAGAAAGCCTGGCCAGGTGATCTACACGTATTGAAAGCCTAGGTCATCAGCTTAGGCGCTGCACAACCCAAGCCATCAGCTTGGGCGGCGAGAGCCTAAGTCATCAGCTTAGGCTGAGGAAGACCCAAGCCATCAGCTTGGGCGGGAGACCTTCACAAGACTGCCTATCTTCTGAAGGCTCGGTAAGTGATCTGCGACGATGGGGCAGGCATCCTCTAGTGATCGTTCCCTTTTCCTGTCCGGCCTGCAGGCCGCGCTTAGGATGAGAGGAGTAAAGGTTAGTGTTAAGGAACTCTCTAAATTTTTTGCTTTCCTCCAAGAAATCTGTCCCTGGTTCCCCCAAGAAGGTACTATTGATGAAAAATGGTGGCACCATATAGGTGACGCCTTACAAGACTTTTACAAAACCTTTGGCCCCAAAAGGGTCCCTGTTACTGCCTTCAGTTATTGGTCTATAATTAATGAGCTCCTAGCCGAGCGCCATTCCTGCCCCCAAGCGGCTGAAGTAGTAAAACAGGGCGAAAAGGCTCTTAGCCCTCCACTTTCTCTTTCCCCTCCTATACAAGACAATGAAGCTCTCTGCCCTCAGCCCTCACCTCCTTTTCCTCAGGCCGGGAAATCCTCTAGCAGCCCAGTTCAGTCTCTATTGCTATAAAGAGTGATAACGAAAGTTCCCTTTCCGGCGATGAAGAGAATAGCTCAAACTCATGCCCAAAACCTAAAACTGAGCCCCCAGGAGGCTATCCCCTCGCATCCCAAGCCTCACCTCGTGCAGATAATCAAATAACCCACTATCCCCCGCCCACTGCACCTACGGCCGCCCCCCCGCCTCTCTATCCCGCTCTTCCGCCTCCCCTACCTCCCGGAAACTATCCCCCCACATCCCAAGCCCCGCCTCCCCCACCCCCCCGCCTTTTTACCCCCTCCCACGTTTCAGCCACCTCCTTATGCCTCCTTTCCTGCCTCCCAACCCTTGATGCAAACGCGCTATTGCGCGCTGAAGTTTCTACCCTAACTGCTCAGTTACTAGAAAAGAACCGCCTTTTAGAACAGCGTAACTCCCTTCTCCACCAGCTTGCCCTGCAGTCCCCCGCCGCTATTCCCCCTTTGTCCCACGCGCCCGCCATTACAAATACTTGCTCCTCCAACCGTTCTCGCAGTTCGCTCGACCGCATCCGTTCCGCTTTAGCGAGGCGTGTCACCGCTTCCGCCGTCCCTGTTACTCAAACTTCCCCCGCCTCCGATGACGACGGTGATGACGCTTCCCCTAGCGCGTCTATCCCCCAGCGACCCCATACCCCTTTCAACTGAAAAGATCTAAAGGAGCTCAAAGCCGTGGCCGCCACCTGGCCCTACCGCGCCTTACACGACCTCTGTGCTAGAAAGCCTTGCTGACGGCTGGCTCACCCCGAATGACTGCGTCACTCTCACACGCGCCGCCCTCTCCGCTGGCGATGCGCGCCAGATATGACGTCTTCTGCAAAGAGGCTGCCGCTCATAATAATCGTACCGGCCTTGACGACACTAGAGATATGCTTCTCGGCGTCTGCACTTATGAAAAAACCCGGGAGCAAGTTGAATTCCCTGCTGTTCTCTATGAACAAATTCGTGCAGCCGCCCTTAAGGCATGGAAGCGGCTCCCTACTAAAGGCCAGTCCTTCACCTCCATCAGCTCCATTCGGCAGGGTCCCGAGGAGTCATTTTCAGATTTTGTGGGGCGCCTTCGTACTACAGCCGAGCGCCTGTTTGGGGAGGCCACCGACTCGGACTTTTTAAAACAATTAGCTTTTGAAAATGCCAATTCTGCCTGCCAGGAAGCCCTTTGTGCTCACAAAGGTACAGAGTCTCTTTCTGGTTATATAAAGCTCTGTTCCAATGTTACTCCCATCACTCAACAGGGACACGTTATTGCTGCAGCCTGAAAGGAACAGAGTCGTGCTATTGCTGCAGGCACTGAGCAGCAGAGCCTCGCCCTTGCAGCAGCACTAAAAGAGCAAAACCTTGCCCTCACTGCTGCCCTGAAAACCCTCCTCACTCCCCCTCCCTCCGCCAGCTCCTCCTCGCGCAAGACCCTTGCCTGTTACTCCTGTGGTCAGCCTGGGCACTTCTCTAAAGAGTGCCCTCCCACCTCTCAAATTCTCCTGCTGTCTCCTCCACTCCACCACGGCCCCCAGGTTTATGCCCCCGCTGTTTCCACGGCTATCATTGGGCTCGCGACTGTCGCTCTCGTACCCCTGCTACTGGGGCACCATTTATTCCACAGTCCGGAAACGGGAGAGGGGGCCTGCCCCAGGCCCCACAAACAATGAGGGCTCCCCTTCCTTCCTCCAACTCCAACGTGCCACCCTGGGCAGCGCAGGACTGGACCTCTGTACCACCTCCCACACGGTACTAACACCCACCATGGGCGTTCAGCCCCTGCCTACAGGGGTTTTCGGCCCCCTGCTACCTAATTCCGTTGGTCTAATCATTGGCTGCGGGTCTAGTGCCCTTTCAGGGCTCCACATTACACCCGGTGTAGTTGATCCAGATTTCACAGGGGAAATAAAAATCCTCACCTCTGCGCCAAAGAGCGTACTCTCCTTTCTCGCTGGCACTCGCGTAGCACAGCTTCTCTTGCTGCCACTAATGCCCCCCTCACATGCCGCTGCTGGAGCCTATAGGGGAGAACAAGCCCTTGGGGCCTCTGATGTTTTTTGGGCCCAACCAATTACCCCTTCCAAACCTATGCTAACCTTACACTTAAATGGCCGTGCCTTTAAAGGACTTTTTGATACTGGAGCAGATGTCACCATCCTCCAAAAAATTCATTGGCCTCCCTCTTGGCCGTTAGTCCCCGCTATCACCAGCCTGCGTGGAATCGGGCAATCCCAACTCCCTGAACAGAGCTTGCAACTCCTTCACGGGGAGGATGACGAGGGAAATAAAGGACTTATTCAGCCCTACGTCCTCCCTCACGTTCCCTTTAATTTGTGGGGGAGAGACCTCCTCTCCCAAATGGGAATGATCATTGGAAGTCCAAATAATATAGTTACTGCACAGATGTTAAACCAGGGTTTTAAACCCGGCAAAGGCCTAGAAAAATTAGAAACAGGTAGAGTTGAGCCCATCTCCGCTGCCGGCCAAACAGACGATACAGGCCTGGGATATTTTTCCTAGGGGTCATTGATCTTCCTGTACCCCACGCAGATAAAATCGCCTGGGTCTCCAGTGAACCTGTGTGGGTCGATCAATGGCCTCTGTCATCGGACAAGTTATGTGCTGCCCAGCAGTTAGTACAGGAACAGCTGGCAGCAGGACACATCACGAAAGTAACTCTCTTTGGAACACTCCTATTTTTGTCATCAAAAAGAAATCAGGAAAATGGTGACTATTGCAAGACTTAAGAGCAGTAAATAAAACTATGGTCCCTATGGGAGCCTTACAGCCTGGTCTCCCAACCCCTGTCGCCATTCCTCTTGGATATTATAAAATTATTATAGATTTAAAGGACTGTTTCTTCACTGTTCCCTTACATCCAGTCGATCAAAAACGTTTTGCATTCAGCCTCCCCTCTATAAATTTTAAAGAGCCCATGAAAAGATACCAGTGGAAGGTCTTGCCCCAGGGCATGGCCAACAGCCCTACCTTATGTCAAAAATTCATTGTCTCCGCTATAAATGGCACTAGAACCATGTGGAAAACCCTGTACATTATCCATTATATGGATGATATCTTAATTGCAGGTGCCAATCACCAAGATGTCCTTAAGAGATTTAAAAGAAGCTTTGCAAAACCACGGGCTTCAAATTGCCCCCGATAAAATCCAGCTACAAGACCCCTAAACTTATTTCGGTTTTCACATAACCGGCAACAAAATCACTACAAGAAAGGCCAACCTTAGACTAGATACATTAAAAACCCTAAATGACTTTCAAAAACTCTTGGGAGACATAAATTGGTTACGTCCTTACCTTAAACTACCCACAGGAGATCTAAAACCCCTATTTAACGTTTTACAAGGAGACTCTAATCCCAATTCTCCTAGGAGTATTATTCAGGAGGGATGCCAAGCCCTTAAAATAGTTGAACAAGCTATACAGTCACAATTTGTCACTACCATTAATTATAGCCAGCCCTTGTTTTGTCATATGCAAAACCTCTCTTACTCCCACAGCAGTATTCTGGCAAACTGCCCCTATAATGTGGGTACACTTGCCCGTGTCACCCGCTAAGATAATTTATCCCTACTACCAAGCTGTCGCAGATATTGTCTGTCTAGGAAGAGAGCAAAGCAGGCGCTATTTTGGCAAAGAGCCTAATACCATTATTCAACCATATACTAAAGAACAAATCAAATGGCTATTACGAACAACTGACTGCTGGCCTATTGCTTGTGCATCTTATACCGGACAGATAGACAATCATTACCCTAATGATAAGTTACTGCAGTTTATGAGCACACATGACTTCATTTTTCCCTTAACCACCTCTCCCCAACCCATCACTGAAGCCTTGTCAGTATTCACTGATGGGTCCTCCTCAGGAATAGCTGCTTACGTCTATAACGGCAAAACTACCCGGTTTCAAACTCATTCAAAATCTGCACAACTCACAAAACTACAAGCTGTCATAGCTGTACTCTCTGCATTCCAAAGTGCCTCTTTTAACCTCTTCACAGATAGCACTTACATAACTCAATCAGTCCCTTTGCTTGAGACAGCCGCTCAAATAAAAAATGTTTCAGAAGCAACAATTTTGTTCACTCAACTGCAGTCCCTTATTCGTAAACAGAGTCACCCCTTCTTTATTGGTCACCTCAGAGCCCATTCCAATCTTCCAGGTCCCCTCTCCCAAGGAAATCATTTAGCTGATCAAGCCACTCGGCTACTGTGCTATGTTACCCAGGGCATACATTACAACTCAGATAACCTTAATAAAGCGGTTAAAGTCCACCAATTGCATCATATTAACGCACATACTTTAAGGCTTATGTTCAAAATTACCAGAGAACAAGTTCATTAAATTGTTAAAGAATGCCCTTCTTGCATAACCTTTTTGCCTACACCTCATATAGGAGTCAACCCCTGTGGTCTAATACCCAGTGCCCTCTGGCAAGTGGATGTAACTCATGTTCCTGAGTTTGGTAATCTAAAATATGTGCATGTTACTGTCGATACCTTTAGTGGCTTTATTTTCGCCACACCATAAACAGGGGAAGCAGGAAAAAACGTTATTGTACATGTGCTAACTGCCATGTCAGTATTAGGAGGCCCACAACAAATAAAAACAGACAATGGACCCGGATATACTAGCCGTGTATTCACCACATTTTGCAAACACTTAGGCATAAAACACATCACGGGCATCCCATACAACCCCCAAGGTCAAGGCATCGTTGAAAGGGCACATTTGTCTTTAAAACATACTATTGAAAAAATAAAGAAAGGGGAATGGTACCCCATCAAAGGATCCCCCAAAAATCTGCTATCCCACTCTCTCTTTATTCTAAATTTTTTAAGCTTGGATCAAAAAGGACATTCTGCGGCTGACCGCTTCTGGCATCCTAATACTAGCACAAAACATGCCACAGTCCTATGAAAGGATCCTATGGATAACACCTGGCATGGGCCAGACCCCATTCTAATATGGGGCAGAGGATCGGTCTGCATCTACTCCAAAGAACTAGATGCAGCCAGGTGGCTGCCAGAGCGATTAGTTAAACAAGTAAATAATGACAACCCATCCAGGGCAGACGAGTCTCCCTGAGATTAGTTCTCCTTTCTTCCACAGGCAGTCGCCAACCTTCATGCAAACATGTAGCATCCCTGGAAGCTTCCTCTGTTGTGGAGCCGTCGCCATAGGAAGCCTATTGCTCTATGCCAGAACACCTACCGATTGAACCACGATAGAGGAGCTCCTACCAACTTTCTTCTTCATAATGTATATTTGCCTTCTTCTCACTATCGCTTGTTTTCTGCGGCCCACCTATACATAATGCACCCCCTTGTGTTTTCTCTTATGCTTGCTCTAACCTTCTCATTTTCCGCACCACAATTGTCAGCAACTAAGATCAAAAAGGACCACTATGCAGTTACCTTTTCAGTGTGTTACTCATACACTAACTCGCACGGCCAGACAAAATCTGGACCTCTGGGAATAGCGTATTGCGGTCCAACCAAGTGCGAGGGTGCCCTCGATATACTAATCGATAGGGCAACCCTGCTCCAAGCAGGAGGGATGGGTAAAGTCCTTGGTTCGTACATGTGCTGGTCCCACCACCAAACACTCACCTACTGCACCCAATATGGTTATGACAAGACATATGGTGGGTGCCCCTATTGGCAATGTACCATAGACTGCCCGCAATCTTGCAAGGGCATCGCCAACAACTGGTGTATCTACCACCACCATCACAACGGTACTACCTGGCTCCATATTCAGGACCCCAACCATAAACGGTGGAAGTCGGGAGTCACGGGGGCTTTCTACCCTGAAACCGTGGCTACCTTAAGCCCACCGTCCATATCTCTATCTTCAGTACCATCTCTAAATTCAATACTACCTGGGACATTTCAGCCCTTGTGGAAGATATAAAGCAACAAGAACTAAGCCTAAAAACAAACCTCGCTAGCACACCCCTACTTACATGGCCAGAGATTATTCAAACCACTCTGGACATTCTCAATAGCACCAGCTGGCTAAACCTCACTAGCTGCTTCCTCTGCGCTGCCTTCCAGCATCCCTTATTAATTGCTACCCCAGTCCTTCTAAACGCCACCCCCCATTCAACAGCTTCCTCGCCGCAGACAACACCGCCAAAACCTTCCCCCACCTCAGGGCAACCTCACCTGTATTTTTCTTAACTCGACAGCTCGTTCCACCCCCTCATTTAAATGCATTCGCAACCTAACTAGCAACGCTACCTGTGCCCCCCCACTCCTCTACTGGTGCAACGGCACCGTCTCCCGCTGCATCAATAATTCCAACCCTGTCCCCTGCATCTCTGTCCTCCTCACTTCATACCTAACCTACTATACACAGGGGGAACTACGCACCCTCCTAGCCCCCCGCCAGCCCAGAGCCATTCTACTCCCAGTCCTAATCGGAACAGCCCTCGCAGGCACAGTCACTGCCCTCGGGCTCAGCGCGGGCAGTTTAGCACACTCTGTCCTGCAGGGACAACATTTTGAAACATTATGACAACTTAACCTACAATCCACTGCCGAATCCCTCGAGTCCCTCCAAAGGCAGCTTACTTCCCTCGCCCAAGTAGTCCTTCAAAACCACAGGGCCCTTGACTTACTTACCGCCGAAAAAGGGGGAACCTGCCTTTTTCTCCAGGAGGAATGCTGCTACTATATAAATGAATCTGGTATTGTTGAGCAAAATGTTAAGAAATTGCGAGAATTGCGGGAAGGAATACTGCCCTCCCAATCAACCTCCTCCTTATCTGCCTGGCTCACCTCCCCCCTTGTAATGTGGCTAGGCCCCCTCCTCAGCCCCCTAATCACTCTCCTTTTAATCTGTGCATTTGCACCTTGCCTTCTTAAATTCCTCCAAGAAAGGATGAAGCAAATCTCTGCCCACGTGATGTTTCTTGTCGCTGTTCATCAATACCAGCCTATCCAGACCAAAGAACAAACAACCAACCTTTGAAAATGCAAATCTCTTATGTTGCCTCATCACCAGCCTGTACCCTAGTGGCGTTTCCTTGCCTGTCCTCCCTGCCCACGGTCACAACTGCCCCTATCGCAGCTAACCCTTCTCTGTTTAATTAATATCGCTGAACAGCTTCGGTAAGGAAGACAGCTTCAATGAGGAGTTTAGTGGCTCAAACGAGCAGCGGGTGCCCTGGCCATACAAAACCAGGGTGGGTGTGGCCTCACCCACTAATCTCAGTACATCATCATGTCATGCACGGTGTAGAGCTCCCTGTTATAGCTTGCTATATTTGCAAGTCATTTGAGGCGCTGGACTGGTTAGCCAATGATGGGCAACTGGGCTGACCCATCAGTCAACCTAAGACAGGGATGTGGCCTTTTGCTGCCACGAATCCCAATGACAGGTAGGACTGATCACTTAGCGGGTGCAGCCCCAACCTAAGACAGGCACAGCCCCCCTCAGTATGGGAGTGCCCTCCAGCCACACATCACTACTGAGTAACAGCCCCGCCTTAATGCGAGCCATCGCCAGCTGTTCTTCACCTTAATTTCTAGAACACATACACATTAAACAGAGAAGGGGGACCTGTGGGGAGCCACCCACTGTGAAACCTATTTACAACCTCCTACAACATGGCGGATTTCACAACTACTACAGCCCTGCCCCGCCACTTCCTTCTTCTTCTTCTTTGTTTCTTTGTTCTCCCCTTCCCGCCACAACTCTGGTAACCACAGCAGCACGCATGCACCAGGCGTGAAACTCTGCAGACCCAGCACAAACTTTCAGCCAATCCCCTCCTTGGACGTCTGCCACCCGCAAGACTAGCCTACCACCTATGGACATGCTTCCTTCCCTCAGTATAAATTCTGATGCTCTACCCCCAATAAATGAGGCTTGATCAGAATCCTGTCTTGCCTCCATTCTTTCTCATCCCCTGCCTCCACTTCTTTCCCACAGGCCCCTCGACTCAGCCCCCGCCGGTTCAGACAACCCAGGTTGCTCTATCTTACTCTATTGTCATCTTCAATAAACCGTTTTCATCTTTTCATTCAAGTGCCTTCTCAAGTCCAGCCTTCATTTTCTACATTCTAACCAGCAGGAATATAAAAGAAGACAACATGGCGAGCAAGTTCCTTCCTTTAATGATATAACCTAGAAATTTCACAAAATTTCATTCACATGCATTGGCCAGAATTTACTTATTTAGCAATACCTACTTGCAAGTAAGACTGGGAAAAATAATGTGTGTCTAGATATCTAGGAAAACTTCTATTGCCTTAGAAGGAATATGATGGGATGGGAGGGGGGAGTGGACATTTAAAAATAAGTGCTGGTACTCTCAGTTTATATATATATATATTCCATTTCAATTGTTGATATATTAATTGGCATAAAGTAATTTGGATACTCCGATATTATCTTTGTTACTCTTACTCTGTCTTCAATTACATATTATAAATTAATTATACATATTATAAATTAATTATAAATTAATGTTACATTTTTATTATATGTTTTATTTCATTTTTCTTTTATTTATACCTTTTGAATTTTGGTTTAAAGCCCAGTTTATGAGAAATTATTATAACTACGTCAGGTTCCTTTTGATCTAGATTTTTCTAAGTAATTCTTGAAATCTTATGTAAGTTTTACATGAGCATCTAGTAGAGAAGATATAAGTAAAATATTTTTAATGAGATGACCTATCTTCCATAATTTTAAACCTCTTTTTCATATTTCTATCACCTTGTTTCTCTGAGTTGCACTCTAGGTAATTTTTTCATCCATTTTCTGAGCTCTAATTCTCTATCATCTGCTGTTAAATCCACTCACTAAGCTTCTTTTCATGATTATATTTTTCATCTTTAAAAGTTCTGTTTATTTTATTTAAGATTTCCCTGGCATTCTTTTTGATAGTCACTGCTCAACTTTGTATTCCATTTTTTTAATTACTTTATATATTTTTGCATATGATGTTTTATATTCCATAGATAATATTTCCAATATTTGAAGTCTTTGTGTGTAGGTCAACCATATAACTCATTTTCCTTCTTGTTAGGTACATTTCTCTTCCCTTCCCTTGGGTTCCATTGACTTTCTCATATTTTATTGAATTTATTCTTTGATAATCCTGAGCCTTAAATTTCACTTGCTTACCTGCAAAGAGAATTTGTATTTGCTGTTAATGTGAAGTCAATTAGCTCCCTTTGAAGGTTCAGACTAAATGTGGAAGTTCCATCTTGTAGGAACCCAAGGCCTAGTATCCTGATCCCAGAAGTGATATAGGCATTTGCTTTCAGGGTAAAAATTCTTTGGTTTTTGCTTTCTGTTCATCAGCTTGCTATGGAAATTATTAATGTTTTTGTTGGGTTTTAGCCTCTGGAAATTTCCCAACATTTTGGCGAGCTTAGAAATGTTTAAAAAGATGTTTTTGTAAATTATTGAGGATTGTGGTTGTACTATAGTGGGAGGGCCTTTCAAAGTTTTTCATAAACTGTGTTGCTGAAAACAATTGTCTTTTGAAGACTGGGGATGACGATCATTTTTCTACTCATATAGAGTTATTTACAGGAGAAACATAGAAATGGATGTGATAATCATGGACTTAAAGGAAAATAACAGTGTGTGCTTCTGAGTGTAGGTGGCAAAAGCTTCTGATTGCATAAATGGAGCCATGCTTTTTTGTTAGAACACACATTGAGTTTTCTCAATTAATTGGATCCTACTGCTTCCCTGGAGAAAAACTCCTATGAAATCATGGGACTCATGCTACAGGTAAGAAGTTGGGTAATACTTACACTTACCCTCAACAAATATTGGAGAAATACTTCCAAATGTAGGTGGAGGGCAGGATTTATATAAGCATCTATGACTTGCTAAAGTGGTAACCAAGGAGATGAAGCAAGGCAATTTTCTAAAGACTGTGATGTATATTTGATACATCCTAGCTAATTTACTTACTTTTTAATTTTTAGAAAAATTTATTGAGGTATATCACTCATACATAAGCATACATAAACAAATATATAGTAATAGTTGTGCACTTTCAAAACAAACATATAACATCATAAAGGACTCTCATAACTCACCATACCACTAATATACCTTGCATTGCTGTTAAACATTTTTAACTAATGATTAAAGAGCATCGTCAAAATATTACTACTAACCAAAGTATTTTCCCCTAATCCACCTTATTATTATCCTTATATCATTTATATATGTACATATGTAAACAATAAGTGTATAGTAGAAGTTATGAACTTATAAAGCAAACAGGCATAACATCATACAGAGGTCCCATACATCAACCCTCCACCAACACCTTGCATTGTCATGAGATGTTTGTTCCAAATTATGAAAGAGTGTTGTCAAAATCTTACTGCTAATTATAGTCCATATCTTACATTAGGTGTATTTTTTCCCAACCCACCCCTATTACTATTCTGTAAATATATTTTTTATGACAGAAATTGTAAACTTATAAAATAATCATGCACATTTACAAAATTCACACAACAACACCCCTCTATTAATACACCACACTGTGGTGGAACATTTGTTACAGATAAAATAATATCATCTGATTGTTACCATGTCCACAGTGTACATTTGGCACACATTTTCCATACTGACCCATTATTAACACAGTACATCCTTGGCATAGATGCAAGAATTTTATATTATTACTGCAAATCATAGTCCATAGGCCATTCCAGTGGTATTTTTTTCCCATGCTTCTCCATATTCCCACCACTGTGCAGTCGTGATGTACATTTGCTCTAGCTCACAAAGGGCACTCTTGCATCTGTACCATCGACCACAATTCTCATCCACCTCTTGGTTTACTGTGCTATTCAGTTCCTAGATTATTCTCTGGCATTATGTCAAATGGCGTTTACATCCCCAGACTACCAGAATGCCACATCCCCATTTATAAACTAGCTGTTACCCATTATTTGTTACCATCCACTCTATACTTTTCTACATTTTTACAGTAAAGCTAATTAAAACTTCTACATACATTAAACATCAGTAGTCCTTCTCAGTCCTCCTCTTAGCTCCTTTAGGAATCCACTACTTACCACCAGGGCTTGAAGATGTTTTCATACAATTTCTTCAAGGAGTTTTATGGTTCTTGCTTTTATATTTAGGTTTTTGAACCATTTTGAGTTAATTTTTGGATAAGATGTAAGATAGGAGTCATCTTCCCTTCTTTTGGCTATGAATATCCAGCTCTTTCAACACCATTTGTTGCATGGACTGTTCTGCCCCAGCTGTGTGGGTTTGACAGGCTAGTGAAAAATCACTTGACCATATATGTGAGGGTATGTTTCTGAACCATCAATTTGATTCCATTGGTCTACGTGTTTGTCTTTATGTTAGTACCATGCTGTTTTTACCATTATAGCTAGGTAATATGATTTAAAGTCTGGAGATGAGGGTTTGTTTTACCATTTTACAATGTTTCTGGCTATTCAGGATCCCCTACCCTTCCAAATAAATTTGATAACTGTGTTTTCAATTAAAAAAAAATGCTGGTGGAATTTTTATCAGGATTGTATTGAGTATGTATATCAATTTGAGTAGAACTGACATCTTAATGATATTTAATCTTCCAATCCATGAACATGGAATGTTCTTCCAGTTGTTTAGACCTTTTTTTAAATTTCCTTTAACATTTGAGCTGCAGTTTTCTGAATACAAATGTTTTATGTCATTGGTTAACTTTATTCCCGACAGTTTGAGTTTTATCTGTCATGTTCTATTTTCACCACTCTTTTGACACTTTTAATTACTTTTATTGATATAATCTTCATTTCTAAACTCTTTTCTAGGCCTCTTTCTCCTGTATTTTCTTTTCAGGCTCTAGCACACCCTTTAGTATTTCCTGTAAATCTGTTCTCTTGATTAGAAATTCTCTCAATTGCTGTTTATCAGTGAATATTCTAATCTCGCCCTCATTTTTGAGAGGCAATCTTGTGGATATAAGATTCTTCATTGGGGAAGCATATTTGGCTCAATGGATAGAGCATCTGCCTACCATGTTAGGTCCAGTGTTCAAACCCAGGGCCTCCTGACCCATGTGATGAGCTGGCCCATGTGCAGTGCTGAGCGCGCAAGGAGTGCTGTGCCACTCAGGGGTGTCCCCTGTGTAGCGGAGCACTACACGCAAGGAGTGTGCCCAATAAGGAGAACCACCTGGCATGAAAAAAAAGTGCAGCCTGCCCAGGTGTGGCACTGCACATACGGCGAGCTGATGCAGCAAGATAATGCAACAAAAAGACACAGATTTCCAGTGCCACTGACAAGAATACAAACGGACACAGAGGAGCACACAATGAACAAACTCAGAGAACAGACAACTGGAAGTGGGGGCAGGGAAGGGGAGAGAAATAAATAAAAAATAAATCTTAAGAAAAAAGATTCTTGGTTGGAAGTTTTTCTCTTGTAGTATCTTAAATATATCATACCACTGTCTTCTTGCCTCCATTTTTTTTTCTGGTGAGAAATCAGCACTTAATCTTATTGGGTATCCCTTATATGCTATGAATTGCTTTTCTCTTGCTGTTCTCAAAATTCTCTTTCTCTTTGGCATTTGACATTCTGATTATTATGTGTCTCTGAGTTGGTCTATTTGGATTTTTTCTGATGCGAGTACGTTGTGCTTCTTGGACATGGTTATCTATGTCCTTCAATAGGGTTGGGTTATTTTCTACCATTATTTCTTCAAATATTTCTTTTGCCCCTTTTCCCTTCTCTTCTCCTTCTGGAACACCCATGATATGTATGTTTGAATGTCTTTTGTTGTCATTTAGTTCTCTGAGATCTTGTTTAATTTTTTCCATTCTTTTCCTCATCTGTTCTTTTGTATGTTCATTTTCAGAGGCTATTTCTTCAAGCTCACCAATCCTTTCGTATGCCTCCTTATATCTGTTATTAGGATTCCAATGTTTTTTTTTTTTTCTTCAATTTCATTTATTGCACTTTCTATTCCCATAAGGCCTGCTATTTTTCTATGTATAGTTTCAAATTCTTTGTGATCATCCAATGTGTTCTTAATATCCTTAATCTCTTTACCCATCTTGTTGCATTTATTAAGATTTGTTTGAACATCTATGTCTGGTTGTCTCAACTCCTTTATGTCATCTGGAGGCTTATCTTATTCCTTTAAGTGGGTCATAGCTTCCTGTTTCTTGGTGTGGATTGTAATTTTTTGTTGGTGTCTTGGCATCTGGCTTACTAGAGTATTTATTCTGGGTGCAGTTTTTCTCTTTAGTTTAGAATTTCCTGCCCTTTCTCTCTTTCTGGTTGTGCAGTAGGAGCCAAGGATGTAGCTGGTGCTATAAGCTGTGGAGTCTCAAGCTGCCATCATTGTCCCAGGGACCAAAAAAGCTTCTCCCAACTTTTTCCTTTGCCAGGGGTTGGGAAAGAGTCACAGCAGCATGGAACAATCCAAGTTGTGCTGGCCAAGACTTTAGTTTCCCAGAAATACTATTAAAGCTTCATGCCCCTTTCTCCTCTGCCTGGGGCAGAGATGGAGCTGCAGGTGTGGGCAGCAGTCTATACAGTATGGGTCCAAGGTGATCACAGTTGCCCCAGTAGACTACCAATTATTCAGTTTGTGCCAGCCAAATGTACCTGCAGTTAAGTGGATAGGCTGGTCCAGGGCCACCAGTCTCTACCCTGCCAGAGGTGGGGCTGAACTCTAGCCTAGGGCTGCAGGCTGATCTGGGTGAAAGAAACCTACTCCTACCATCACTGTGAAATTCAGTCAGCCAAGTTTCCTGTCAGGCTGGGGACGGGGGATGAGTCAAATGGCAGCCACAAGCCTCTTTCCAACTTGGGTAGATTCACACACCAGCTGTTCCTAGGGTTTTACCTTAACTCTCAGAGTCTACTAATCAGTAGCCAAAATCTGTGGTCAACTGTCTCCTCCTCCCATTTTTGGGAAATGGAGCTTCTAATGCCAGTCACAGAACAGTTCCTGGCGCTGCTTGTGCTGCCAAAGTAGGATGATCACCAGTCTCCACAGCATGGCCTGTATTTTCCCGGAGAGGCTGGCACAGGTCCCCCTAGCTTCTTCCCTGCTGGGCCCCTCCAGGGCCTAGGCTAGAGCTTCAATCTGATCTGGATGGAAAGAAGCCAGTCCCTACCAGCCCTGTGATTTTCAGCCTGCCCCACCTCCCAACGTGCCAGGTGCAGGTTTAAGATGGCAGCTACTGTCCTTTTTCTGACTTGGACAGGTTCAAACTTTAGCTGTTCTTAGGATTATTCTTTAGCCTACCAAATTTACTCATCAGTAGCTAAAGTTGGTGCCCAACTGTCTCTTCCTCCCGCATTTTGGGGAAGTGGAACTTTCGATTCAAGCCATGGAACAGCTCTGAGGTGACTTATGCCTCCAGTGGAGTAAGGGCACCAGCCTCTGTGGTGTGGAGCCCTCTACTTATGAATCTTCTCTGCAGCTGGGCAGTCACCTCCTTCTTTCCTTCAAGGATTAAGCAGGATGCTGTCTTGGTCTCCTGGAGCCCCCAAACAGGTGCTTCAGCTAGCTCCAGATAGCTCTGGGAGTTTACTAACTACCCTGTAGCAGATGCTGCCATTTTGCTGGTTGTCCCTAATTTACTTTTCATAAAAACTTTCTGAGGTACATACAGCTCTTTGTTACCAAAGATAGAGGTAATAATAAATTAAGAATAAAATGGATGTGAGACAGAGTAACTTATCAAAGTTGTTTCCAAAATTTTTATTCTTTTCCCTCTTCTCAAAGAGAATAATGTTTATTCTAATGGCAGAGAAAACTTGAAGTAAGATATGCTTTTCTTTTTCAGAATGTTATTTGATTACCCTTATGACATTGGATGTCTAGGGAGTAATGGGAAATTAAGTCAGGGCTCAGTAAAAAGCTCAAGATGGGTGTATGGATTTGGAGTTCAACTGAAAAAAAGATGCTAAATGAAAGAATGGGCTTGGATGAGATTGTCCAGGGAGAGTATGTAAAGTGAGGAGAGGAAAGGAGAGAAGGTCAAACCAGATTATGGCTTCATTTAGTGATGGCAAATGAAAATCATCAAGCAAATGACTATAAAAAGCAGCCTGAAAGATGTGAACACTTGACATAGTGAAATGTCACTAGTCCAAGGCAAAAGCATTCCAAGGAAGAGGGGGGAATATTGATTAATAGTAGTAAACTCTGAAAGAAGAGTGCTTAGATTTAAGATCTGGGCAATTTAATGGAATTTTTGTAATTGTTTATGGTTTTGAGTGAACACTTTACCAGCAAGACATTTAATATCTTCTGTATTTCTATTGTGTGATGGCAATACATTATGTTTTTTGGATGGAAAGATAGATAAGACAGTTTCACATCTAGCAGCCCCTAATACTGAAAAAGGGAGGTGTATTGACAATTATATAAGAGTGCAGCAAGTATATATGTTAAAGTGTATCCATGGGAGCTCAAAAAGTTGCACTGTTTGGGGGAGAAATAATAAGTAGTCCAGGAAAGAAGTGCTAATTACTCCTCTTTATAGAGCACTACTCAGAAGAAACAGCATGATTAGATACATAGCTTTGGAATAATTTGCCAAGGTGATATAAACTTGTAGGAAAAATTATTTGATGCACAAATGCATAAGGCTCCACTTGTGCTTTGATACACAGTCTCATTTACTACCTGAGAGGGTACATATTATACATATAATTGTGACATTCTATATAGTTCATATCATTTGGTGTTTATAATATATTAAACATGTATACTCAGAGAGTCATTCAAAATTCAAACTGTATTTGAAAGAAGGAATTGATCTGTGGGATGGTTATTAATATTTTGTCGACTTCAGTCTAAACATGCTTTTGTAGTTTCATGGACATTTTCAAAGTATTTCAGAGTTAAATGAATTTGGTAAATCCCATTATCTGGTAATAAATATAAGATAATTTGTAACTGATGTTGGCTAACATAACAATTTTAGCCAGCAGAATCGTATCTATAATTTATTATTTCATTCACTAGTTAAAACAAATACTATGTATCGGGCAATTTTTTAGAAGTGGAAAGATGCCTAAAACGAAGCTCATGATGTCCAGCAATCAACTTTAGCTAAAGTGTTAGAAATACTTGTTCAAATAGTACATGAAAGTGGTAAAAACTAAAATATAAATAATTTGCAATGACAAAACAGTTGAGGGAGTATTTGATTTTTGCCTTGAGAAATGCCTGCAGCTTGAAAGGTCCAAACATTCAGTTATATCCAACTGGTAAGGCAGGAAAGAGTCAATTTGATATTTAAGTAAACTAAAAGACTATAACATATCTGTTTCCATAATTCCTGCATTTTAACACTGTTTCAAGACATGTGTTTTCCTTCCTCTTCCTTTTTTATTGCTTACATTGGACATTAACAGTTTCCTGATACTTAAGGTGTAAAAAGCTAGCCATCAAAAGCAGCATGATATGTTAGAAAGGTCACCTACCTGTTAGCAGAAATACTTAGATACATATTTTCCCAGTTTGTGGTATTAAACCAGATAATGTATTTAAAATGTCTACCTGGCATTTACATGTATGTCATATATTTGTATGTACAACTGTCATCATCTCTGCCAAAACCATTCCCCTTCCAAATTAATAACCATATCTCAGTTTCCACAGCATCATCATGTTTGCCTTAAGGCTAATATAAAGACTGTTTTAGTATCTTCACTCTACTCATTTCTGCTGGTATTTTCCTAAATTCTGCTAATGTGTTCTTAACATTCTCTTCCTTCAAATACTACTTATCAAACCAGAGCTTTTGTCTCCAATGGTGAAGAGGATAAGGAATACAAATTGCTTTATAAATACTTTTGACTAATTCAGTATAGTTAATAAACAGGATCTAGACAGAAAACAAAATTCTATTCCCATGATTAAATGAAGAGACTTCAAAGAAGGGTTTGACTAGGTTAGAGGGAATAAATGCAGGATACTGCAGCACGCCTAGCAACAATGAAAAGTCGTTACCAACATTTGGGCTTTTGGGTGTAGAAGATGATGCAGTGCCATTTTACAAGTGAAAGCTGAAATCTTGGAGAAGGGTCTATGTGACAGAAAGCAGAGAATTGGCAGACACATGGTACCAGAGAACAGACAGGGAGGGGGAAGAAACACTTCAAACCCTCTCCTCTCACTTTCTGAGCTCTTGCCAGCACCTTCCATTGGCTGAACCAAATAGGAAACAACTAGCAAAGGGGTCCACTGATGAAATCTATTGGAGACATCCTTTCCAGGCACAGAAAATGCACATGACTCAGGCTGGGGGAACAGGAGAATAACCAACACAAACATAATGAAAATCTCTAAGAATGTTTTTCTGAAACTCTTATTCTCCAAGCATTTCTCTGGGTATGTAACATTACGTAATTCAAATAACTCTTTAAACCTTCCACCAACCCTATGAGTTTACTAGTACTTTTATTTGCAGGTGAGGAAACTGATGGAAAGAGAGACTAAGAAATTCACCCAAATTTGTGCAGCCCTTTATAGCTAGTAAGTTCCTGCAAACTTTCCTCCACTGCAGGGTGAGATTTTGCCTGAATCTTCTAAGAAAAAAAATTCTTGAAAACAAAATATTGAAGAGCAGAGTAACAGAAAATCCTAAAGCAGTCTCTTTATTTTACAGATATGACAACCAGGGAAAGTGATTTTTTCTGAGGTCAACTGGTGAATGGTAAATCCAGAGCCAGACTGAAGACTTCCAGGCAGATTTTATTTCTAAAACAACAAGCTATTTCTCTTTGCTTACAGAGATGCTTGATCCAGTGTTACATAGAATGATGGTAGTTAAACTTGTAAAATTACTTTTGATTTCTATTTCAGGACTGCCATTTTTCCCACCTCAATTAATACCTTCAAACCTGTGCTATCTATAGATATAGAATATACAGTATCTCAGGTGTGTGTTGATACTTAATTGCGATTCATTTAGCACAACAGCAGATGGTAGTGAATTTCAGGTGATGAAACATTATCACCAAGGATGAAGTGTGGTTTATTAATTACTCTATCCTGTCCCTTTTTCTCCTGCCTTATTTTTTATTTATTCATTCATTTTTTAGATCTTAGTATCTATAAGTTATTTAAGAACAGTATATTTTAACTTCCAAAAAACTTATTGCAATGGAAAACCTGTGAATTGATTCTTATTTAATTTTTAATTAATTTTCTTTAAGTTCACTGTGCTAAGTTTATAAATTAAAGAAAATATAAAAACACTTTTAAAACAATGATGTTATGAGAACCTCTACCTAGAGATGGTAATTTTGAATGTTTGGCATATACTTAACCATGCTTACCTGTCCTACCTAAGAAACACTTTGATGTATGCTAAAATTTTATTTTTTCACATATTATTTTTCTCAGGAAGCTACTCAGCCCATATAAATATCTGTATTAGTCAGCTAAAGGGGTGCTGATGCAAAATACCAGAAATTGGTTGGTTTTTATAAAGGGTATTTATTTGGGGTAGGAGCTTACAGATACCAGGCCTTAAAGCATAAGTTACTATCCTCACCAAGGCTATTTTCACGTGTTGGAGCAAGATGGCTGTGGACATCTGCAAGGGTTCAGGCTTCCTGGGTTCCTCTCTTCCAGGGTCTTGCTTCTCTCTGGGTTCAGGGATCCTCTCTTCCTGGGGCTTGCTTCTCTTTCCTCTGTGGGCTTACTTCCCTGGGCTGCAGCATCAAACTCCAACATCAAAACTCCAACATTAGAAAAACCGTCAACTCTGTCCTTTGCCATGCTTTTTATCTGTGGGCTCTCACCCACCAAGGCGTGAGTACCCAATGCCCTAATGACATGGCCCAATCAAAGCCCTAATCATAACTTAGTCACACCCAGGTACAGACCAGATTGCAAACATAAACCAATATCTATTTTTAGAATTCATAACTATATCAAACTGCTATATTATCTATGGAAGAAAAAACTTCTTTGTAAAAGAAATGCTATCTCATTTCAAGAATGAAGATTGACACAGAAATATAAAGAAGAAAAGGAAAATCACATATAAATCTATCTCCAAATCTAAACACTAACATGTTTCTTTTTTTCTATACTTCTTTCCAAACACATAAAGTTTAACGATATTAGTCTATCAGAAATGCGATCATCTTACACTCCAGACACTTCTAGCAAATGGAGATATGGCTGTGAGTGAGATAGAATACTAGCCTCAGCAACTCTTATGTTTGTAAGAGGAGGCAGCAGTAGGCTTATTGACAAATTAATAAAGAAAATAATATCATGGCTGTGATATTCTGTGTAGAAGTGAAATAGTGTAACATCAAAGAGCATGACTAGAGGGCAAATTGCTTTAGCTGGTTCAAGAAAGTTTTAGAAAGAAGGTATTTTTGACAAGTATTAGTATCACAATAATTTAATTATATTGGAATTATGGAAGGCATTTCCTTTTAGATTTTTACAGTCTAAAATTCAATAAATAAAAATAATAGGAGCAGGATGTGATTCAAGCAGTTGGGTGCTCACCTCACACATGGAAGGTCCCAGGTTTGGTTCCCAGTGCCTCCTAAAGAAGATAAGCAGATGCAACAAGCTGATGTAATGACCTGATACAAGGAACTGATGGATAAGCAGACACAATGAGCAGGCAAGGGATGAGGCTGAAGTGTTTGGGCACCATCTCCCATATGGGAGGTCCTGGGTGTCCTGGGTTTGGTTCCCAGTACCTCCTAAAGAAGACATGCAGGCAATGAATGAACACAATGAGCAGAGACAACAAGCAGATACAGCAAGCAGACAATGAGCAGACAGTTGAGGGAGCCATCTCAATGGGGTGGAAAGAATACATGCAACATACTGATAACTTATGTAACATTAGAAAATGAACCCCTATGAACTCACCACCTAACTTAAGAAAAAAATGAATCATCATATTTGATTTCTATTTCAGGACCTTATTATTTTCTCACCCCAGTTAACACCTTCAAATCCATGCTGTTTACAGACAGAGTGCATGCAAATCACAGATGTGTGAAAATGCTTTGCTGAGACTCATTTATCTCACACTTCTTGTTTCCTGCTTCCCTCCTTACCTACACACATCCCTTGGCCAATTATCTTAATCATTCCTTGGTATATTCTCTCAATTCCCTTCACTTGTATTATACTTTCTTGACAGAACCTCAGTTTAGTTTATATTCAGTTCTATGCCATTTACAACTGTACCTATGGCTGCAGCAAAACAAATATCCATGTACACTGGTGTAACTTAGAAGTCATGACCAATAACTTCACAGGATCTAAAATGTTGCCAAATAATTATAGAACATTCTCCTAGTCCATTCTGATTCTTCCTCTCTCTTTCCCCAAAAGTTCCCAGCTTCTCTTCTCTCAAACTTTCCAGTATCAGTGAGTGTCCTCTGATACTCACTCTTTGCTGATGACTTTAATTTCTATTTCATTGAGAAAAGAGAAAAGATATTCCTCAAAGGGCCCAGTACTGCATCAACTTACCTATGATCATTGGTACCCTCATGCTTTGCTTCCCTTTAGTTTCTGGAAATGAATTGTTTGTGTTTTATGGTCTAAGTCAAACCCTTCCATCTATACAATAAACCTCACCCTCTTTTCAGTTCATGTCTTTTTTCCTTCTGTTGTCTTTCTCTTTTACTAATTGCCACCTGAGTGCCCAACAAAACCCCACAAAAAACCCCACATATTTATAAGATTCAAATGAAAAGGCTTCTCTGCTCTCCAAAGCCCTGGAGTATCTAGCATGTCATCCTGCATAGAAACCCACCCCTAATGTGAGCATTTCCAATATTTTTAAAAATTCTTAAAAACATGACTTGTAAAGGCCACCTTGTATTTCACAAGATATATAGAACATCAGTTGTCCTGTCTATTCCTACTGTTAAATGTTTAGATTGTTTCAGTTTTCCATTTTCTATATAGAATTGTCACATCTACACTTATAAATATCCCAGATTTCCTAATGATTAAATTATTGATTAGCAGTTACATACATTTTTTATGGCTTTTGATATTTTTTGTCAAATCAACATTCAGAAAAATTGCACTAATTTCAATGCCACTAACAGTGTACAATTATGCCTGAACCCTCCTTCTGAGAATGTCATATTTCATATCTTTGCTAGTGATCAGTAAATCATTTATTTGACTGCTAGTGCTTTTTTTTGCTTTCATTTCATTTTGTGACTTGCTTTTTTCCACGTAAATATTGTGTTTTCATTTTTGTCTTCCTAAATTATAAGTGTTAACTCTCTCTCTCTTTCTCTCTCCCCTCCGCCCCCCTCTCTCTCTCTTTCCTCGCTTCTCTCTATCTCTATCTATCACTATCTCTATCTCTATCTCTGTCTCACCTCTTGTCTTTTATATCTATCTAGTTTTAAATCTTGATATATATTTTTTGCTTTCTTGGTTATTAATTGACTTACCTTTTGTTTCTGTGGTGTTTTAAAAATATGGGCATTTAAAGTAAATCCCAACATATTTCCTTTAGGCAGTATGAGCTCTCCAATTATGTAGACCTGGGTTTCAATTCTGTTCTTGGCACTTACCATTACAATGGAGATCAAGCATAATTTCTGGCTCACAATGTTTTAGAAATTGAAAAATACAATTTACGGTTAATGCTTAATAAGAATAAGAACAGTTAACAATAAATAGGTTTTAATCTAAGTGCTTTAGAGGATTATTTCATTTACTTCTTAAAACAACTTTAGGGACCAGGTGTGGTAGCTGCAGCTTACCAAGATTTAGTAACTTGACCAAGACGACAAATGTAGATAAAAATCAGAGCCTAGAGTCTGCCCTTCTAATTGTTACACTCAACTGTCTACCTTGCCAAGTAAAAATGGAAGGTAATGATTACAGGCATTTATGAGACAGAAGTTTCCAGAAGATACTGGAAGATATTCCATCCCTCCAGGACCCTCCCAGAACACTTATTACAAAGACACATTCCTGGGGTCACCCAAACATTCTGAATCAGAATTTCCAGGGGAGATTCCTGGTAAGCTGTATATTTAACAGGAAATAGCAAGATGCTTCTTATCATTAGGTAACTTTGGGAAACATTTTATTAAGTCAAATCCTTGTGGTCATTGCTCTTCAAAATGCCATTTTCTCTGAGAAAAGAAATAAAAGTCATCTAAATTGGAAAGGAAGATGTAAAACTTTTGCCATTCTCAGATGACATGAACCTATACCAAGAAAGTCCTGAAAAATCTACAAAAAGCTACTAGAGCTAATATACAGTTTCAGCAAAGTGGCAAGATATAAGATTAATATGCAAAATCAGTAAAGTTTCTGTACACTAATACTGAGAAATCTGAGGAGGAAGTCAGGAAAAAATTCCATTTACAATAGTGACTAAAATATTTAGGAATAAACTTAACCAAGTATGTAAAGTGGCCTGTATTCAGAAAACCACAATGCATTGCTAAAAGAAATTTTTAAAAATACCTGAATAAATGGAAGGACATTCCGTTTTCAGGGATTAGAAGACTAAATATCATTAAGATATCAATTATACTCAAATTGACATAGATTCAATTCAATCTTAATAAAAATTCCAGCAGCTTTTTAAAAAAAATGGAAAAGCCAATTATCAAATTCATTTGGAAGGATAGGTGTCTCTGAATGGCCTTAAAAGGGAAGAACAAAGTTAGTGGACTCTCATATATTAGCTAGCTAGAGCGTTAAAAAACTGCATGGTGCTGACTTAAACATAGACATACAGGCCAATGGAACTGAACTGATTCTTCCAGAAACAGACCCTCATATCTATGGTCATGTGATTTTTGACAAGGCTATCATACCCACCCACCTGGGGCAGAACAGTCTATTCAACAAATGATGCTGGGAAAACTGGATATCCATATCCAAAAGAAAGAAAAAGGACCCCTATCTCACACTTTATACAAAAATTAACTCAAAATTGATCAAAGACGTACATATAAAAGCTAGAACCATAAAACTTCTAGAAGACTACTAGGGATGCATCTTCAAGACCTGATGGTAAGTGGTGGTTTCTTAAACCTTACACCCAAAGCACAAGAAGTAAATGAAAAATTGGACATATGGGACCTCATCAAACTTAAATGGTTTTGTGCTACAAAGGACTTTGTCAAGAAGGTGAAATGGCACCTACTCAATGGAAGGAAATATTTGGAAACCACATATCCAATAATAGCTTGATTTCCATGTTATATGAAGAGATCATACAACTTAAGGATAAAAGGGAACACAATCCAATAAAACAATGGGCAAAAGATTAGTGGTGGAGGTATGGGAGGGATATGACAGGTGTGCACTGTGGACCATGGTTGGTGGTGATGGTCTGATGATATTATCTCATGGTCTGTAACAAGTTTTCCACAGCAATGAGGAGTGTCAGTGAGGGGGTGTTGAATAGGAATTCTACATCTGTGCACCTGTGCATGGTTGTTTTGTAGGTTCATAACTTCTGTAATAAAAATACATTTTTTAAAAATGGGCAAAAGGCTTAGACATTTTTCCAAAGAAGAAATACAAGTGGTGAAAAAGTACATGAAAAAATGCTCAATATATCTAGTGATTAAGGAAATGTAAATCAGAACTATAATGAGATATCATGTCACACCTCACAGAATTTTTTTAGTGGCAATTATTTAAAAACAAACAGAAAAATACAAGTGCTAGAGAGGATGTGGAGAAATAGAAACACTCCTTCAGTGTTGGTGAGAATGTAGAAAGGTGCAGCCTCTGTGGAAGACAGTTTGGCATTTCTTCAAGTAGCTAAGTAGAGAACTGCCATATGATCTGCAAACCCTACTGAATTTTTCCCTCGCATCGAAAGCCTTACCAACTTGTAATAGTGACGTACATTTGTTCTAGTTCATAGAAGGACATTCTTGTATTTGTACCATTAACCCACCTCTGGGTTCACTATGTTATTCAGTTGCTAGATTATTCTCTAGCTTTCTTTCAATTGACATTTACATTCCTAGTTAGAATTCCAAACTCAGTGTCACAACTGCAAAGTATAATTCCAATTTAAATTTTACTTTTTAGTATATATCTCTGGCAGTTCTTTTCTAATGAGGTGGCATATTGTTTGGCTTCTCCAAATCAGATTTTTTTTTACTTTGACACAATGGAGTCCATGGAAACAATTCATAGCATTTAATGTTAAAGAAGCACTAATACTTATTAAAAATTGATTCAAGGTGACTATACCTTCTAGGATGCAATGATTTACAGGGATGTGGAGAAACCATGGTAAGAGAAAAAATTTTCTGGTTGTTTCAAATACGCATCTTCCATTTTACTGTATCTTCTTTTGTGAAGCAATGGAGAGGAAGTGAAAAAAACTTGAAACAGAAAACATCCTACATATAGGAACAATTTCAATTCTAACTGATACTCTCAGTCAGGTTTCTTCCTCTCTTTCAGTTTGAAGTTCTTCATGTGGAAAATATAAGTTTTTATTTAAGTATAAAATTCCATCATATGTGTGCCATTCAATTGGTAGATTCCAATGGGTTGTTCACATAAAGATGGTTGATTCACAAAGGGCAATTCTAAGTTGGTAGCAGGAAGAATCTGAAGGGTGTAAGTTATCATTAATGGATATATATGTGTCTCTCGAGAGAATTAGTGGCTCCCAGTGGAGAAGGACAGTCTAGTATGTCAAGCCTTCAGCATTGTTGCAAGTATCTGTGAATGTGGTCCTTCAAGCAGTGAATATTGATTGTCATTGTGAGCCCTGAGGGGAGGGAGAGAGAGAGGAATAGAATAGATGCAAGCAGGGTAAATGGGGGGCCATCGAAGTGTTCCACAAGATCATGCAATGATGGATATAGAACATGTTAAATTACACCAAAAATGTATAAAAGTCAATAGGCTAAAATGTAAACCATAATGTAAACCATAAGGTAACTGAAAATTTAGAAAATCATACAGTCTAAAATATAAACCATAATGTAAATGAAAATGCAACCATGTTTGAGAGCTATGTTTCAATATCTGTACATCAGCTGTAGCAAATATAACATCCACATGTAAAAAGATCATTGCTGGGAAATGGGGAAAAGGGTTTGATGTTGGATATACGGGAGTCCCCTATATTGTGTATGTGGCTTTACTGTGATCTAAAACTTTTTTGAAGACAAAATTAAAAATTAGGGGGAAAAAAGGATGTAGACACTGAGAAAAAAATGAAAGAAATTGCCTTGCCACTGTATATACAGGACAACATCTATTACAATGATGAAAGGCAAAACGTCAGAAACAAAGTTTTATGTTATTTTTCATTTTTAATACCCCAATTTATTTTTACTTTATTTTAGTGTTTCTAAGTTAGTATGTATTCTACTTCTAATCTTTAAACTTATCACTACTATTTCATTTTCTTATTAATTGAATTTGGCAATATATTAGGCTTCATTTTTGAAGAAGTTTTGGACCACAGAGGGGCTCAACTGTGGCAGAGGAGAAACACTGATGTGGGGTTTTATTGATGGGGGACACATTTTTGGGAGGGAGTTCTCCAGGGCATGTATATAGGGAACATAAAAATGTTCAGATATATGTTAGGTATTTTCATAGTAGTTACAGTTACAAACAACAACTGAAGGAATACTGAGTTCCTAGAAAGGGGAGTTCTGCCATATTTCCTAATGGAACAGTAAGAAACCCCCAAGTGCAAGGGCAAAGACCAGTAAAGAAGGATGTTCCAGTGATGAGCCATGGATGCTGATGACTATGCTTATGAGCCTGTGTGCCTGAAATTTGAACTAAGCCTAGAGCTGCAGGGTGCCTAAGAGTTACCTCCTGAGAGCCTTCATGTTGCTCAAATATGACCACTCTCCAAGCCAAACTCAGCATGTAAATGCAATACCTTACCCCCAGCATGGGACATGACTCCTGGGATGAGCCTCCCTGGTGCCAAGGGATTACTACCAATCACTAACCGGTGATGCAACTAGAAAAAGACCTTGAATAAAATGGCGAAATGGTAAAGACAAATGAGTTTATATGGCTAAGAGTCTTCAAAAAAGAGTCAAGAGGTCATCAGAGGGGTCATGCTTATGCATGCCTCAGCAGGATCACAGAGACAACCAAAGTAGATACAACCCCATTGTGTAGTGTTTGTCATAGCAGCCCTGGCAAACTAAAATAGTTCTCCAATTAACTCTCCATTCTGAAATCTCAGTTATCAGATGTATTGTTCCAGCAAAATGGTGCTCCTGAGGACTACGGAGACACACAGGTTCTAAGGTCATGGCAGTTGGCTCTGGAGTTCAGTGCCTTGTCAGTGGACCCTACTTTGAAATTTGTGTTCCCGAGTGTGATGGAGTTTGACTTAGATGTGACCCCTCTTCACATGCCTCTTCTGTCACTTTTACTGAACCTGTGGTTGGTACTGAGGTGGTTGCTGTATACCCAGGAGACTTGAATCTCTGGACTGGCCATATGCCAGCTGGGTCCCGAGCCTCAGCAGAGTTGCAACTCCTACTCTCCAGTTTGTTGGACTTATCAGTTCAGCTAATAGGGAGGTGAAGATGGTCAACCACCACACCAGGGAACTGAGAGTGCCTACAACTCCAAGCAGGAGAATCACATCCATCAACCATGGGGGATCTAAACCCCCTCTTTATATAGAAGTGGAATGGATATCACCAAACCAAGGTCAACAGGGTGGAGTAATAAAATATGGATTATAGTGAGCTTCCTGATATTCTAATATAGAACTACTGTGACTCGTAGCAGAAGAAACTGTAGCTTTGATATGGAGGAAGTTGCCACAGTACTTGCTGAGGGCAGGGAGCGGGAAGAGGAGAGGAGATGTGAGGCATTTTTGGTACTTGGAGTTGTCCTAAACGATATTGCAGGGACAGATGCTGGACATTATATATCCTGCCATAACCCACTGAATGGACTGGGGGAGAATGTAAACTACAATTTAAACTATATGCATTGCAACAGTGCTCCAAAATGTATTCACTAAATGCAGTGAATGTGCCATTATGATGAAAGAGGTTGTTAATGTGAGAGGAGTGGGGGGTGGGGGTGGGGTATGTGGGAATTTCCTATATTTTTAAATATAACTTTTTTTGATCTATGTATCTTTAAAAAAAAGACAATTTAATAAAAAAATTAGGATATATAATTTTTTATTATGAAAACCATAGATTTAATGAGAACCTATCTCTGCCAGGTGATATGCTTGGCCCTTTAGAATATATGCATGTGAGTAAAATAGTGTTTCTGCTTTCCAAGTGTTCTTGTGACAGGGAAGGATAGATCCACCCCCCCCCCCAAGAAAAAATCAATGACTGAATTCTATAATATGTTTTGTGAAGTCATTTGTGATAAATTCTTGCTGGGGATTAATCGTATTCCCTACAAAAGACATGTTAAAGTCTTAATTCTTGTTCCTATGTGTGTGAACTAATTAGTGTAAACTAATTCGTAAATAGGACTTTTGAGGATGTTACTATTAGTTAAGATGTGGACTCATTTGTGAAAAGGATTCTTGAAGATTCCATTTAAATGAGGCCAGATTGAATAAGGTGGGCCTTAATCCATATGACTGAAGTCCATACAAGGAGAGGAAATCACAACAGAGACACAAATGACTAAGCAGGGGAAATAGAAGCCAGAAGTCAGTGGAAACCAAAGAAGCAGACAGGTATAAGGAGAAAGAGGTTTCCATGTGATTGAAATAGAAATGCAAGTCAAGGAACTCAAAAATTGCATCAAGACAGCACCAAAAAGCTACAGACTCTGAGAGAAAGCATGTTCTGTCCAGACCTTGATTTTGGACTTCCTTCAAAACTGTGAGACAGTAAATTTCTGTTCTATAAGCCAACCCATTGTGTAGTGTTTGGCATAGCAGCCCTGGCAAACTAAAATAGTTCTCCAATTAACTCTCCATTCTGAAATCTCAGTTATCAGATGTATTGTTCCAGCAAAATGAATCATTTGCAGTTCCCTGTATATTTCAAGTCCATTTGTGTCTCAAACTGGGATGTGCTTCCCTGTCCTTTTTATTACACCTTGTTCTTCCCTCATAAATACTCATAAGAATAGCCATCTTTATGATTTATAATTGCCTGTTTCCTTGTCTGGATTCCATCATGAGACATCTGCTCTAGAAGAGCAGAGTATGAGTCTTCCTTCTTCACTCTCTCTCGGGTATCTACTTGCTTGGTACAGCATCTCACACTTAGTTGGTGCTCAGTAACCACTTATGATGACTCCAAAAGTAATGACACAATCATCAACACAGACATATTCATTGACAACATTCTTTTCCTTCCTGCTAAAAAGGATGCCATTTTTGTTAGGCAAAACCCCAAGTCTTAGAATAAAGAAAGACTAAATCATCTGAGAGACAGAATGGAAAGGAAAGGATGAGAGAAACAGCTGTATGGTACAGGAGGGGACTGATAAGATAGGATGAGACATGCTTTTCAGGGTTTAAAGAGGTTATGCACCAAAATAGTTTCAGGGAATGTGTAGAGAGGAGACAAAAGGAATTTTTATATATGTAGTTGTGTATATGTATGTATGTGAGCATGTATTTGGTGTTATGAAACATGTAATTAGATCATTTTTATATCCATTGAGAAAAAAGTAAGACATGAGATTAAAAATAAAATCTTCGTGAATATTACAGCATTTCAAGAGTGATCCCAGTAGATTTTTATGAGTGGAATAAATATCCATGAAAGACTTGATTACATGAAACAGTGATTATTTCTAGCTGTGGGATTCAGCAGAAGGTTTTTCAAAGCTGTTGTTTGAGGGAGATGAAGGATTTTGCACACACAGAGATGGAGAGGAGAAAGGTAACCTGCAGACAGGGGCTGCTGGGCATATCAGTGAATTTGAACAGCTAGTGACTTCTCATTACATTCCAGATATAAAAGTTGTATTTACATACCAGTTGTCTCGCCCTGACCACTTTGATGAGGATTAATCAAGATCTTTTTTTATCCATTTATTTTTAGCTTCTAATTATATTTGTTATATTTAGGCAAAAAATCTATATCACTAGAGGCAATCTTTATTTCAAATGGACTGTAAGTAAAAAGCCAAACTGTCAGATATGATTTAGCTAGCAAAAACTTGGTAAGTTTATTTACAGAGTAGTGGGTTAGTCACCATAAAGCTGGTGAGTTCACTTATTGCTTAAGGGAGCAACCTCATTGCCCAATGGAAATATATTTTATGGTGGTTTAACTGCAGAAACACTTGCCAAAATAAGCATTTCATACATGTGGGTATCATAAACCTCAGGGTTGAAGGTTCCATTCCTGAAAGATTCAACAAAACAGTCCAGCTAATAATTGAACATCATGCTCATTGTAAACATAAAGTGTAGAATTGTAACTATGACAAAGAGCAGTAATAACTTTAAAATTTCAAAAAGCCATTACCCTAACTGGTCATCCTCCAGATTCCTTCTTTGTCTATTATACTCATATGGTCACAGAACTATATCTGGTCTATCACTTTTCCCTTTTATCTGATTGAGAAATTTAGTAAACATCCTAGGATTTTTTGTTACAAAATAACATTGTTCTTCCTTATTACTAAATAAAATATTTGTTGAAAAAACTAATCAAAAGGAAGGAAGGAAGGGAGGGAGGGAGGGAGGAAAACAAGAAAGGGAGGAAGAAATGAGTAAAACCCTACTATTTGGTTCATAGTAATGCTCCATATCAAAAAACTACTTGTTTTAAAGTTATCTTATTTTCAACCAAGACTGAACCAAATGTTTTACATTTTAGCTTTTGCTAAGCATGCTCTTTGTTTCACCCAATGTGAACAAAATTCTATTCATTTGACTTTCTCAGAACAAAGCAGAAGCATGATGATATCTTTATTATATTCCACTGCACTTTATAACAATGCCCTTTGTGGACATCACAATTGAAAGGCAATTATTTTTAGCAGGAAACAAACAGGCTCTCTTGAGTATTATATGTTATTGGTCATTTAATATACTGAGAACAAGATAAGACATAGACTATATGCTTCTTTTATGTGTACACTCATTTATATCATACATATAAATAATTTTTTTCTCAACTCTATTGTATCAGCCTATAACAAGTACCCCAGGCTCATAACAAGCAAACTGTAAATTGGCTGAAAATATAGCACTGACCTTTGCTGAAGTAACCAATGACTAAATCTTAAACATGCCTCAGGGACACTAAAATGTGTGGTATTTTCCTTGTAAAATGTGCTCATTATAGTTGTAAGATAGTTTTGCCTGTGTATAGAGCATCTGTATCTGCTATCCAAATTGAGTCATTCAGGTGAATTTTTTTAAAAAGTAAAACTCACTCTCACAAATGATTGTATGAATAACTGATTGTGTGGCCATGGAATGGCTTTAGGTTGTCATTCTTTACAGTGAAATGATTTAAACTGTGCAGCAGTGAAGAAGAAACAGAAACTATTTGTTGTGGAAAATGATAAAATAAATTGTTTTGTTTTGTTATCTACGTTTGTGGAAGAATATTTGGGAAAACTAGAGTAGCATGATTTATTGATACACAACAAACGTTTTTGTCTAGTAAATAGATCTTAAAGCAATTCATGTGAGATTTTTTCTTTTTAAACTGAAGAAATCTTTTTAAACTAAAGAGCATTTACCATATTGGCCAGAAATAGAATTTATTATTGCATTATGCTTTCTAATTTTGAATTAGAGTTTAAGTGTTGATTATAGCATCTTTGGGTTTACATTTAAAAGGACAGTTTATGCTTTGTTATTACCCTTTCCTATTTTATAGAAGGCAACTTGTCATCTAGCAAAGACACAACATGGGGTGTGTGGCAGCCATGAGAATGTACCTCTTCAAGCTCTCACTGCAGGGGGCGTAATTGAGCAATGACCCCAGCTTCTGTGCTCCACATTCACAGGGAGGCCATGCTTCCCTTTTGCTGCTCCCAGCCAACGGCTGAGCATGAGAGATACTAAAGCTGGTCTGTTCCAGGGAGAGGCAGAACTCTTCTGATCTAGGGCTCTAGGATTCCTTGGAGATCTCTTTGAATATTCTTTACAACTGTGCTGCAGTCTAAAAGGCTTCTACCCCCTTACCTTCTTCCTTTTTCCTTTCACTCAGAGTCAGACCTGCAGTGCATTCTGGTAGCTCTTTCAGCCTTTCAGGACTCCTTTCCTATCTTCTCTCATAGACATTTCCCCTAATAATTTCTTTTTCATGTTTAATCCTGTCTTGTGTCTAGTCTAATGCAGTGTTAGTAAACATTTTTCATGTCCAAGGTTATCCCTGTATAAATGGGGCTTCCCTTGGTCACACCATCTTGGGACCACTATAGCTATAAGAGCCTTTATTTCCAGAGTGGGTCTATCTGTCTACACTTTCCTAACTCTTTACCCTTTTGGTCAAGGAAAGGTCGAGGGTGGGGGTAGTGCATTTGCTAAAAAAAAAAGTTGTGTCTTATTTTCAATAAGCATGAATTGATTCTGATTCTGATGCCATTATAGCCTGAAGTGATCAAGCATCCCTTGCTCCTGAGTCTGAACCTGGCCTCATTGTGGAAGGTCAAACAAGACGGCAGTAATATTGCTTATGGCAAAATGGGTGAGACTTGAAAGACTGAAGGTGGAGAACATTTCGTCCTAGTATGTCTGATGCCATTATGGAGGAAGAACCGTATAGGTTCATTATTCCAAATAATCATATTTCTTACTACCCCTCTGAGAAGCCATTAACTGAGCTGCCAAGTAATAATCTGCCTCTGTTATTGCTGTATGACTTTTTTGCTTTTCCTTGTTGAGATGTGTGCTCTTTATACTTCTTGGTATTCAACACATCTAATGATGCTGGAGAGGAGATTGGAGCCATTCCTTTGGAGTTAAGATATTTAGTGAAGATGGAACGTGGGAGAGCATGGGCTATGGTGTGGACCACAGGCCATGGGGTGCAGCGATGCCCAGAGAAGTACTCACCAGATGCAATGGATGTGTCATGATGATAGGGGAGAGTGTTACTGTGGGGGGAGTGGTGGGGTGGGGGCGGTGGGGGTGAATGGGGACCTCATATTTTTTTAATGTAATATTTTTTAAAAAATGAATAAATTGAGTAAAATTTGGAGAAAAAAAAAAGATATTTAGTGAAGTCAAGTATCCCTAAGGGCCTCCCATCAGGAGCTGGAAAGATTTCAAGATGTCAAAGTCTCACAAGAAGACAGAAGAGGGCATTATGAATTAGGGGGATTTACTGACTCCTTTAGTAAGCATCTTAGTTTGCTAGAACTGCTGTCACAAATACCACAATCTGCTTTTGGCTTAGCAGTAGAAATTTATCGGTTCACTGTTTTGAGGCTAGAAGAGTGTGTTTTCATAATTTCTTGTTAAATGGTAAAAAAAAAATCACAAGGAAGGTGAGTATGAAAATGTCTTCCTGGGAAAAGAGTTTTCTTTACTGCTATATATCTTAGGAAAAAATTTAAATACTAGCCATTTGTGAGACTCTGTTTCTGTAAGGATTAAAAAATATGATACTTTTTGCCAACCAGACTGATATCAGTAGTCATTCAATCATTCATTCATTTATTCATCAATTTACTCTAATATGTATTCACTGGTATGTATTGTATAAGGCAATGAGTTAGACCAAGGGCTATTGTGGCACAAAAAAATTATCCTTGTAATTTTAGGGATAAAGAGTCCTGAAAAGGAGGCCTCAACAATAAAATGAACAAACACAACTCCTGAAATGGTCATGATTAATGAAATTATCAAGTTTCCTATCCATTTTAGCAATCTACAAACCCAAAATCAATAAATAATGAAATGCTTTTTTCAGAATAATTAAGAAATTAAGATGGTTCTTTAATGTCAATATTCAATTATGGTAAAGGTACAGGTATAGACTTTTTGGTACACTGATGATGAGTGGTATAAATAGAAAAAAATACAGCAAGAAATAAAATGGTGAAAACTCGCATATCACTTGGACCCTATAATCTCATGTTTGGGAAGCCATTCTAAGGGAATGATATTAAATTTAGAATAATTTTAAATTCTATATTTAAAATTTAGATTAAAAATTTAGACTATGGTATAAATTTTATACTGTATAAAACTACAGTATAACATTTATTATTTTAAAAGACAAAATAGAAAACATTCTAAATGAGAAAATATAATAAAGTTTATGAAATTCAATCACTATGAAATGAAATGTGCAATTCTGTTATTAATGAGCATATAGAGAAATTGGTAATACCATGTAAAAGGCTTAGATTAAGCTTTTAAAGAGCCAGTGAAAAATTTGGAATACGATGCACCTTAAATGTTTAAAAACACATGCTTAGAACAAGATAAAAAAGAATGCTGAGCTCTATGTTATAATCATTATTTCTGGTTTTGTTGTGTATGGTTGTTTTCCTTTAAAATATTTCATAATTTCCAAAGTTATATATGATCATCATTTTACATCTAAATTAAATAAGTTAAAATATAGGAAAAATTAACTCTAAAAGACAATAGGAGAGAAATTATGTTACCTTTAAAAACTATAAAATGACTTGGGAATCATGCCAAGGTAAATCAGAATTAGTCTATGCTGGTTAAATTTGCTCCTCCATGTATTTAAGCCTCAAATATATTTATTTTTTATTCAGGTAAATAATAGTAGGACGTTTTATCAAATCAGTTTTCTAATTTAAGCAATAAATGATAAATTTCCTGAAACACAATCAAGCCTCCTAATCTTTAAATTCACTTACACATGCTACATGTAACATTTCAGGTCTGTGGAGCACTAGTGATGCACATGAAATATTTTATATGTCTTTACGAATATAAGATGCCATCCATAACTTTCATAGATCTAGGAGCCCCAGGAGTCTGGACTGAGCGCATTTTGATGCTGTCATTTCTTTCCCCAGTTAACTTTGTTAGTGTTGATCATGTCTGATTCCATTGGCTCCTTTAACCTTGGTTCTATTGACCTGGAGTACACAGCAACCAGCTGACGTTTTGGCTAAATATATTTTTAGACAATATTGCATGTCATTGACAAAAACATAAACATTAAATAATAAGTTAAACCGATCTACCACCGGAAGAAAAATAGGGAGATATGAGCAATGCTATTCAAATAATCAAGACAAGGTAAGATTTAAGGGTAATTGTTTTAGCATTTGATTGTATTGGGGATAAAATAAACAGAAAGGAAGACGTTAGCAGCGAGAAACGCTGAATGTATTTATGAGAGTTGGAAAGATTAATGGAACAAAGAAGGGATGAGGGCAGGTGGCAACCAGTGCAAATGCGGAGAGGTAGTCCTTAGATGAGAGGGAGAAACAACTTTCCAGAAAGAAGGGAAGGAATTAACAATAGTTTTAGGTTGCAGGCACATTTCTAAGTGTGGTTTAGACAGCTGAATGTGTTCATAACTAATTGCCTTTATTTCTCCAATAAAGAAGGAGTCCATATAAGTGAAAAGGAAACTAACTAGATTAGAGGCTGCAAAGGCTGATGACATTCTTATGAGAAATAAAATGGGTAAGAAATGGAGCTGCTTAAGAGAGGATGACCCTTGTATATATGAAAGGCAGTGAATTATCCATTTCGTTAAGCATATATTTGAGTGGCAAATGTGTGCTTCTGTTAGGCATGAGAAGAAAAGAAAACACAAATAAGATTTGATCTCATATCTCAAGGACCTGCCTGAATAGTACAAAAGTTAGGCCTATGGATAATTAAAATGCAAAGCAGAAGTGTTATCCACATGTGGCAGCTATTGAGAACATTGGCTTCATGACAGAGTATCTAGAATACAAGAGTAGCTCCTCTACTTTGTAGCTGAGCATCCTCATGCAATCATCATGACTCATGTGCATCTTGGTTTCCTCATTTCTAAAACAGGTGAATAGACTCCATAGCTGGAGCATATATGTAAATCATTTTTATCAGTTTGTAAACTCCAAAGTTGGTGAAAGTGTTGTTAAAATTAGCATGTGTTATTTGAATGATATAAAGTTTTAAAGACTAAAATTATGACAGATTAAGCAAGAGCACATGTGCACACCAGCTTCTGGTTGGATTAGAGATATTTCACAGAAGAGATAAAATTTTACCCAGCCTCTGAAGAATGCCATAGTCATTGGGAGGCAGAATTAAGGGTGACTAAGTTAAAACAAATAGAGGAAACCACATGAACAATAATTTAGAGAAGGAAAGTCATATTGTGGAAGAAACAACAGGCCAGATGGTCTAAAGAGCAGGGGAGTAAAAAGGCAGGAAAATGTGGGCTGTGGGTCTTTATTTCTGCATTAAGGAGTTTACCCTTAGATTGTATATAGAAATGAATCTAAACTTTTTGTGATGTTCTAGAAAGGTCTGCATCTTCTGCCCCTACCTATATGTACGACCTCATTTCATTTCACGTTCCCTTTGCTGACAATGTGCCATTGCTATTGTTTTTCTTTTGATTTCTTAAACATAAAAAGCTCTTGTATGCTTCTAGATCTTTGCAAATGATCTCCTTCAACCACTTTTATCTGGAAGATTCATGGTTCGCTCTTATCATGCAGGTTTCAGATTAGAGGGCTTCCTTGGCTACCCTATGTAAAGTGGAATACCTTATTTTCTTGTGTATCCTAACCTCTTTTTCCTTTCTACACTAATTATAATTTTTAATTGTTCTACTTTTGTCTGTTCCATACTCTAATATCCTTTCTACCTCCTATTCAGAATGTAAGTCCGTGAGGGTAGAAACTGTTTATTTTGCTTATTGCTCAGGCAGTTCAAGACACATTATCTAGTGTATAAAGAGGCTCAATAAATATTTGTTGAATAAATACATTAATATTTTCTTTAAGAGGAGTAAATAATTTTGAGCATGGAAATTTTAGAGGAAAAGACTACTTTAGAAAAAGTAATCTAATACTAGATTACATAATGGATTATAAATTATGAAGCTGAACATATATATCTGCTAGGAGTTATTGTAATAGTTACATATTTAATGAAGATTTGATCTATTGAGCATTTCAGAAGAAAAGGGAAGAAGAGCGGGGTTGTTTCAGAGCTTCTGAAGGAAGAAAAAATAGAACTTGATAAATATGTAGAAATGGGGTCAAAGGAGAAGATTGACTCAAAGATGAGAGAACAAGCGGACATGACTTTTCTTTATTGGTTATCCAGTATGGGGTACTCCAACTCTGCTTAACCTTCTCTTACCTGGGAGAAGGTGATATCAAGCCATTTTAAGAGTCCCTGATAGTTAACTTGATTTAATCCAGTATATTTTGAAGAGCTCCATAGAACTGGAACACTGAAGTACATTGTTAAAATAATGCTCAGGAGAAATTTATTACAAAGCTTCCATTTTTATCATTTGATGTTAAGGTCATTCTGAATTTCTGTTGTAACTTTCACATGTCACTGTTTTATAGCTCAACCATTTCAAATGACAAGCAAATCATTCTTCACTAGTTGTCAACAAAAAGAATTTTATGTTTTAACTTTCAGGAAAATACTAGAAAAGACTTTTTCAAACACACACAAGTTGAATTCGAAAAACCTTTGGAAATTTCCAAATCATATTTGTAGGGTTTTGTGAAATGATAAACACACAGAAACACATTCATTTCAACCAAGGACATTATTGCAGCTAAGAATAATTTAATGAAGCAAAACCTGTTTCCTCAAGCACTCAATTATGAGTAGTTAGAAGAGATTACTATTATCATCTCAAGTAAAGTTAATCATCAATACTGAATCATACAAGCTTACCTAGTGAAAAGTAATCAGCTGACCAGTAGTTTTGGGGTTTGGATGGTTTCTTGTGATTGTCTTGTGGTTCTTCTGGCTCCCTAGGAAGCAGAAATAACTCTAGGCTGCTCATATTTGTTAAAGAGATATTTTGCAATACCACTTAAAAAATAGGGTTCATGTACTGTATGTAGTTTAAACAAATCTAGGTCGATTAGGATATTTGTAATGTAATTGTTCATCATTCAAATGTTTTCAAATGCTTTGCCTCATTTTCTCCTCAAAGGAACTTTGTATTTCTTCTGATGAAGAAATGAAGTTACCCATAGGTATACAGCTTATGCTGGGCAAAGCAAAGACCAGAATTTGGCTTTGTAACCAGTGTGATCTTGTGCAAGTAATGAATTGTTTCAGCCTTAGTTTTCTCATTTGCAAAATAAAGGTAAATCTATCTGCTCTGAATCTCAGTGAACATACTGAAAACTGTAAAGTACTGGGCAGGTATAAGACTCATGGTGTAGTTTCAGGAATTCTTATTCTTTTTTTTCCTTAGAGAAGTTGTGAATTTATGGAACAATCATGCATTAAATACAGGATTCTCAAATAAAACCCTATTATTAACATGTTGCTTTTGTGTCGAACATTTGTTACAACTGATGAAAGCACATTTTTATAATTGAACAATTATATGCATTCTTGGTATAGAAGTTTGCCTTGGTTCTTATAAGAATGACAAATTTGGGGAAAGAAGTTGTCCCTGTGCTGGTCTTAGAAATTGATAATTCTCATTTTAACTCAGGTAGAAAGAAAAATTGGGGGAAAGATGAAATCTATCTACTACTTTCACTAATGTTGATAATATTTGAATTTTAGATTGGAAAGTAAAATAATTGAAAATACATAATTTTCATAGTGAACACATAAGTTTGTAGCCTTTTAATTTAAATCCAGTTCTGTCCAACACTGTAACACTCTGAGACTATAGTAGTGGGTAAAATTGTGAGCCCTGGAGCCCCATGCTGCATGACTTTAAATCATACTTATACCATTTTCTAATTAAGGACCACTGACAACTTACTTAACTTGTCATCACCTCACCTTCTTTATCCATAAAAAGGATATAACATTACCTACTTCAAAGCATGTAATAATGATTACATGCAGACTCTTTAAAATGGAGCATAGTGTGTAGTAAGCCATAAATATTAGCCTATTATTATTTATTGTTATTCAGCATCTTCCTTTTATCATTGTCAAGATATTTTCTTAATGATAAAAATTCAGCTGTTCATCACATTTTTATTTTTAAGATTTAGCACTCCATGTGGGCCAGCTCTCCGCTCGGGCAAGCTCGCTGCAAGGGCCAGCTTGCCTTCATGAGAAGGCACTGGGAATCAAACCCTGGACCTCTCATATAGTAGATGGGAGCCCAATCACTTGAGCCACATCTGCTTCCTAAGTTCATTACATTTTACTACATCTTTTCAACTGTGAAAATAATGTCTAAAGGAATATTGGGTGGATTTTAGAAATTCTAATACACTAGGAATTTTCATGTTGAAATGAAAACAACCTATTTTAATATTTGGTCATTGTGAATTTAAGGTTTCAGTGAGATTTTTAAATGAGGATATGACTTATGTATATATTTTATTTACTTTAATGTGCCACCATCTTTTAAAAAATACAGGAATGTTGAGAACTTGACAAAAGATATTAACGAGGAATGATTGTTAGACAAACCCATCCATCAGTGATATTGACAGTCATAGAAAGGGATTATAACTCAATTGCTATGAAATTATTTGGAAGAATGACTTCTTGATTGATTGATTCATGATAAAATCTGACTGCACAGTAGAAAATCAACAAAAACCATTTCAAGGTTTTTTTAGATACAAGTGAAAATATTTTGGCTCTCTCTGCAATGCTTTATCATGATAAAAATTATCCAAAAGGTGGAAAATATTTTATTTTTTAGCTTATCGAAATTCCAACACTTTTATGGCTTATGAATAAATAAAATTTTCAACTTTAAGAATTGTAGTGCTCTCCTCCATAATAGATGAACATTTTGTTTATAGACTTTGATGTGTCCTCTTAAATGCCCTTCCCATTCTGAATTTATTTATGTGAATTCCTGAGACTTAAAGAATTGGAGGCGGCAGACTTGGCCCAGTGGTTAGGGCGTCTGTCTACCACACGGGAGGTCCGCGGTTCAAACCCCGGGCCTCCTTGACCCGTGTGGAACTGGCCCATGCGCAGTGCTCATGCGCGCAAGGAGTGCCCTGCCACGTAGGGGTGTACCCTGCGTAGGGGAGCCCAATGCACAAGGAGTGCACCCTGTAAGGAGAGCTGCCCAGCATGAAAGAAAGTGCAGCCTGCCCAGGAATGGCACCGCCCACATGGAGAAGTGACCCAACAAGATGATGCAACAAAAAGAAACACGTGCTGCTCACAACAACAGAAGCGGACAAAGAAGACGCAGCAAATAGACACAGAGAACAGACAACCAGGGTGGAGGGAGAAGGGGAGAGAAATAAATAAATAAATAAAATCTTTAAAAAAGAAAAAATTGGAATTGTGCATTTCATATTGAGTAAAAGTTGGTGTAACATGTCAAGAGACTCTTATCTTATAGTCATATCTAATCTTAGGTGAATTCTATATGTGTAGAATATTTTAAATAACATTTATACCATTTTTCCTCTTCAAAAAAATTGTTAGCATAACCTAAAAATAAAATAAAATGTAAAAGGAAATGTGCTAACATTTTTTCCCTCAACTGTATGCATCCACATATTTACAAAGTAGTCAATAAGTATAATCATGAAAAATGTATCCACATATTTACAGAGTTGTAGATAGGTATAATTATAATATGCACAGAATATTACATTCGTGTTCTTTCCATCAATAATATTCCACATATTTTAGAAATATTTTACATGGTCTTCATAGTTATACTTTTAAAGTGAGTATAACATTCCATCTAGTGCTTGATCATCAGAATCCCCTGAGATGTTTGTTGAATATGTAGCTTCTTGGTTCTTTCCCTGGAGATTCAGACTCTGTAAATCTTTGTCACCCAGCTCTCCCAGGTAATGTATTTGAAGAGCATAATCTGCTAGCAGCCCCAGCTGCCATCCCTTTGGAGCCACCATGAATGAATGCTGCAAACCCATTACTGAGCCAGCATATTGTAGCTAGTAGTGTTGGGCCATCATACCTGGGGCCAGACTTTTCCATCAGGCAACCTTTGCTCTGGATACCCACTGGCCTGGCTGAAGTGTCCTCTGGTCTGCAATGGAGTGTGAGACTCTTCTTACTCAGTCCTTCCTCCATACTACACTCTGCACGTGCATCCCGTCTACTGCTCCCTTCCTTTTTATCCTTTACAGGACTTTCTTCCAATACTTTTCTTATAATTCTAATACTGCTTTTTGGATGACCCAAAATGACACAGAATTCAATCATTTGATGCATCCCATGATCTGATTTATCATATAAGGGATTTTCATTTATACTGACGATCATATATTTATATAATTGATGATTTTATATAATTGGGTCTACTAAGGACCAAGCTTCTGTGCTAGTCAATGCAAATATAAAAATTAATAGAAAAGGTTCATTTCTCTCAGACATTTAAAATGTTATTCAGGCAGATAAATATGTAAGAGTAATATAAAATTGAAAACATTATAAAAGAAGTATAAACAGAATTTTAAAATTTGGTAGAGGAAGACAACAAATCTTCCTGCTCTCAGAAAGGTCCTATTAAAGTTGAATTACTGAGATGAAACATGGAGGACTGGCCATTCCACATTGTTTTAGTTAGGATACTCCTAGGTATACCAAAAAAGATCCAAAAATATGAAATGACGTGACCTTAACAGATGCTTTGTTTCAGTTATATAATTATTCCAGACTGGAGTTCCAGGTTTGTGGGACGATTCTTTTCCATGCAGTCATTTGGGGATTCACCCCTTGAGCTAGGGATGGGGCCATGTGATTTCATGAAATCAGTTAGGAATAGAAGAGGCAAACGGAAATTGGGAGGCAACAAATGTGTCCAATGGCATACTCATTCATGAACAGGTTGGTAAATATCCCATTCTTCATTTTTTTTTTTTGGCTAGTTTGAAGGTTTGATCTTAAGTACTTAAGGTAGTGGTCAAGGTATGCCACTCAGATCTCTTCCAAGAGATAACTTGCAGTTGCCTTCAGTTATCATGCAGGTGATGTTTTTACGGATGAGTCCCAGGACTAGAGTATGTCTCCTTTGTTGACATTCTTTTTGACTGATATTCAAGGATAAGACATAGCAAAATTTGTGAAAAGCTGAGAAAGAGTCTATGTGCCAAATAAGGGGGGGGGGGGGGAACAGTTACATCTCCACCACATAGACATAGACAATGCATGCAATGCTATTGAGTTGTTAAGTTGTTGGGATATTCACAAAAAAAATCGAATATAGTTGAAGTGTAGAATGCATGAGGAAAACAAAAGATAATGAGATTGGAAAAGCTACTGGTTCTTCCAATGCTATTAATTAAATAACCGTGTAAATGTATGCAAAAGAAGTTTTAGGCTTATTACATTCTATTACATTTTTATTTATAATTCAATCTATTTCTGGAACCTCATCTTTCCTCTTGGTCAATACTACTATTTTTTTTTTGTGGCATGATTACACTGCTGTAATTATTTTGGAGCATTACATGGCACAGGGAGCATGGTTTAATTGGGCTATCCAGTATAATTATTTCCTAATTATAAACAGCAAATTTGTAAAATTTATACTAACACTCTCCAAAGCCTATAGTTACCTTGGTCTTCATTTGTTCAGGGTTATTTCAAGTAGAGAATTTGCATTTTAATGTTTTATTTATTCAGCAATGTGTGTTTCACAAATAGGTCTTAAATAGGAAAATAATAACAGATCTCTGGAAAATATAGGTTTTGTCCTTCCTAGGATATCTCTTTACATAGATCCTTTTTAATGGATTCAAATTGTTCTATTACTGGGGGAGGATTCAGGATTACAATTTAAATTTTCATATTTTAAGTGTTAAAAATTAATACTATATAAATGCAATTACAGAGACAGTCTTATCCACCCATTAGATTGGCAAAAACAAACAAAGAGGAATCTGACTCTATAATGTACTGTGGGAATGGGAATGGAAATGGGAATTCTCATACCCCACTTATGAGAGTCTAAATTGGTAAAATGTATTTTAGAGAACAATTTGGCAGTACTTCATAAATTTGCAAGTGCACATGCCAAAGTCCAATAATTCTTTCTCAGTAATTCTCTAGAGTATCATTTCACAAGTGTAGATAGAGAGATTTCCTTTTAGCAGAGTCTGGAATATAGAAAAAAGAAGGAATCAGCATAAATGCAATTCATTGGAAGAATGGATAATTAAAATATATGTTTATGAGATGGAATTGTGCACATAGATAATAGATTGAACTAGAACAACATAGGAAATATGGATAGATTTCAACAAAATAACAGTGAATGAGAAAACAGCAAGTTATAGAGAGATTCTGTATGATACATCCCTACCACATAGGTAAGAACAACTGTACACAGTGGTGCTGAGTTGTTAGAGTTCTTAGGATGTTTATAGAAGTAAAACTCTGCAAATTAAACAAAATATGCCTCCGGTAGAGGGAGAAGAGAAATGGTACTGGGGAATGGAGCAAAAGATAATTCATCTTTATTCATAACACATTTCTTTCATTTGAAATATAAAGCAAATGTGACAAAATGGGAGAAACTATCAATTCTAGGAGATGAGTATTTATTTTATTATGTTTCTAATTTTTGAATTTTCAAAGTTCTTAAAATAAAAGATTTAAAAGGAAAGTGAACATGCTATGTGATTTTTCTGAACTAGAGTTAAATTGGCGAGATAATAAAAGCTATTTGGGCAAAGATGTTGTCAGTCTTCCTTAGGACCTTGGACGTCAAGAGGTAGGCTATAGGGTGGTAAGTGCTAGTGCTATTGTTTGGTCTGATGTCTTCAATAGTCCATACGGATGACATCTCAGAAAGAGAGAGTTAAAAAATCTGCATGTATACAAAATTCACTCATAAACAAGTATGTCCCTCAAGGCCTGGAGGAAGGCAAAATTTATAAAGCAGGTTTTCCAGTATTTCACCCAATTGGTATCTTAGGAAACAAATTTCTTGGGATAGATTATCTAACTTTAAAAATTTTATAGCACAGAGATTCTTTCAGGGAAGGGCTACATGTTCCCATACCAAATGACATGACTTTAATTCACAAGCTTTTAACATCTGTCTTGCTTGCTCAGAGATCTTTTCTGTTTGTTTATACCCTTCTATATTTGCAACTACTGCTTCACATATAGATGGAAGAGGCAGTTATGATTATTAAAATGTGCAATATACATACAGATCTTCAGAGTCTGGAACATATCAAAGGTAACAATTATCGTTATTAAAGCAGAATTCTATTCACGTAAGTTTTTGAGACTAAATTGTCATGCATTCCTTTTCTGTGCTTTCCCTTGTGCAAGAAGTGAACAAAAAAGCAAAGGAGTAAAATCCTAATTCCAGTATAAAAAGAGACTGATTAATCTATAGATCTACAAGAAAACATCTTTCTTAAAAATATTGACCATAGCGAAGTGGATGTGGCTCAAGTGATGGGGCTTCAGCCTATCATATGGGAGGACCTAGGTTTGATCCCTGGAGCCTCCTGGTGAAAAAAGGAGAAAGCATGCCTACATGGTGAGCCTGTGCCCGTGTGGCAAGCTGCATGCCTGCATGGCAAACCAAGTGCCCATGCAAGTGCCCGCATGGCAAGCTAGTGCCCACGTGGCGAGCTGAGTGCCCACGTGGTAAGCCAGTGCCCACTCAAGTGAGTCATGCAGCAAGATAATGACACAACAAAAGAGAGACAAAGGGGAGAGTCAAGGTAAAGTGCAGCAGAGACCAGGAACTGAGGTGGCGCAGGTGACAGGGAACCTTTCTCCACATCAGAGGTCTCTGGGACCGAATCCCCGTGAATCCTAGAGGAGTAAAGATGAGAAAACAAAAAGAGAAATTGATACAGAAGATCATACAGCAAATGGACACAGACAGCAAAAACAGTAGGGTGGGAGGTGGGGGGAGGGGAGAGGAAGGGGGGAATAAATAAATAAATCTTTTAAAAAATATATTGACGATAATAATAATTCATGTGTAATGGTTTCCTGTACTCACAACAACTTTAGGCATTTGCCAGCTGGTTTAAGACTCTACACGTGTTGTTGTTTCTTATTCCTTCCCTGTAACGTCACAGGTGGGCCCTTGAATATCTGTGTCCCTAATGAGAAATCAGGACTCTGTGAAATTGAAATGATGGTTATTCCCTGTATCATTCACCTAAGCCTTAAAAAGTTTGTGCCTCATCTTCTACCTCTCTTTTTTATTTTTGTCTTTTTTTTTTAATTGACTTTGTAATAATATTACATTAAAAATATATATGTGAGGTCCCATTCAACCCCACCCTCCCACCCCCCCTCTCCCCCCCCAACAACACTCGTTCCCATCATCATGACACATCCATTGGATCTGGTAAGTACATCTTTGGGCATCTCTGCACCTCATAGACAATGGTCCACATCATGGCCCATACTCTCCTCCATTCCATCCAGTGGGCCCTGTGAGGATTTACAATGTCCGGTGATTACCTCTGAAGCACCATCCAGGGCAGCTCCATGTCCCAAAGACACCTCCACCTCTCATCTCTTCCTGCCTTTCCCCATACCCATCGTCCATCATGTCCACTTTTCCCAATCCAATGCCACCTCTTCTATGTGGACATTGGATTGGTTGTGTCCATTGCACCTCTAAGTCAAGAGGAGGCTCAGATTCCACATGGATGCTGGATTCCACCTCTCTTTAATCAGGAGCAAATTGCACCTGCTGTGCTATGCCCCCTCACTCCAGCAGGAGACACAGTTTTGGTGCCCTTGCCTACCTGAACACAGGAAAATGAACAGACAGGGCAGAGAGTAAACACACTCTACCTCAGAAATAGATGTTATCTCCAGACAGTGCTGCCATGTCAGGCACAGTTTCCTGAGCATCCACAATGGAGAATTTTCAGTCCTGATCTGCAATTGTTCATTTTCCTGTTGATTTTTACTAACTAGTTACAGCTCTCAAGACAAAGTCACTGACAGATTCGTCTCTGTATCCCCAATACCAAAGACAGGGGCATAAAAATATATTAGACAGTTAATATTTTTGTCTGAAGGAATAAATGAGTCAGTGGTTACAGACCATTTCCTATTCACCTCTTCCCACATCAAGAGTTCCCCTGAATCTCCAGTATCTAAGTCTTTGGTTTTCACTGGTTCCTGAGTCAATCTTGACTGAGCCTAGGACAAAAAAGACATGAGTGAACACATCTGACTGAGTAGGTGTCTTTATTGTGTGACTAAGACCTGACACCTCCTTGGTTCCGAGTCAGAACCTTCTGACTCTTTTCCACCTGTGCTCTCAAGACATTTTTGTTACCAAGTAAGGATTCAGCGACCTTGTCCATGGAATTTAGTCTTTCTCTGACCGTACTTTTTCCCAGGCATTTAAACCAGTTGGAGAGAAGGGGAGAAAAAAAAAATAGGACCTAGCAGTATGAGACTTTTATTAGAAATACAGTTTACATGGGGTGGAAAACTATATAATAAAATACTAGCCATAGGATCACAGAGGGAAAAAAAGAATATAAGAAAGCAGCATGCCTGTGCAGGGAGCTCTCTGACACAAAAATGGAGTTTTCTGTAAAGAAAGATACATGACTAAAACCTTTATATAAATGGAGAATTAGAAGTATTCCAGAAGAGATAAAAGATAAAAATACTAGCTAACATTTATTGAGACATTGCAGTTTTACTTATTGGTAAAATCCATATAATCCCCCCTGAGTTACTATTATACCCAAAGCACAGAGAGGATAAAACAATGACTTGTTCAAGATCACACAGCTTGTTGATGCCAAGACCTGGCAAAGTCAAGGATTCAATGTGTGTGATTTCAACTTCCTTTTCAGGGTTAATTCTATGAAATGTATATTGGTATCTGTGATGACTTATGGTTTCCAGTCTGACCGCTCCCTACTACTGATGCCATCACTATTCCATTCTCTTTCTTTATTGCCAAGGAGACCCAAATTTGAAAATGTCACTCCCCTGTTTTAATGGCTGTTACATAGATACTGACTAAACATTGTAAACAAGACTATCATTCAATCATCTTCTAACACTTGAACTCACCCAATTTCTACTCCAACCATAAAAGATACTAACTTTGTCATGTTGTTTAACAATTTTGCTCTTTCCTGAAAGATACTTAGCCTGCCTGGAATCTTTCCTAACCATATTGCCCAGGTTATTCCTTATTTAATAGACAATTAGAAAATTTTCCTAGATCTAGTTCCAACCCATGGTCAGTTCTATCTTATACTGTCATGCATTCTGTTTCCATGTTTTCCTTTGTGTGTTCAGCTTTGCATGTCCACAGCTTATAGAAGGTGCTTAATTCATGTTATTAAATGAAAGAATGATTGGGAGGTTGAGACTTAGAAGTTGTCATGATGTGAATCTGCCAGGATGTTATGAATCCCAATTAAATGTGAGGCAATCAGTTTGTGTAGACAATTTCCTGTACTTGGGTACTAGGAATTCAATGTGATTGTGATTATTCTTGAATATGCCAAAGATAATTTTGAAAAACAGAAAGATCATTCCAGTTTCCCCTCCCCCCCCCTTTTTTCACTGCAACTTTGAATGTACAATATGAAAACCAATCAGGATATTAAACCAAGCAACCAGTTAAGGAAATGAGAAAATAGATGACCTGGACTTAATTGACCAAGAATTCAGAAAAAAAAGTAGTTGTCAATAGGTTATTGTTTGCCTAAACTCATTCAGATGGTCACCTGGTGGATCCCTGCACACAGGCACAAGAATGTTCTGACAATGAATAGGTGCCCATAAATATACTCACTCTCTGAAAATAGGGGATATGTAAACATAAGGTATTACTTATACCTGTCAATAGAAGATGGTACAGAATGAGATATTTTACTGTTCCCATTCTCACGTTATGTCTTTTTCCCCTTCAGACAAACACGGAGGAAACCATAAAAATAAATCTATCCACAAAACGACTGGCTCCCAGGATTCATTTTCACTGTAGCCATAGTTCTCCATCTCAGTACACTGTGCAAGGTAAACAAAGCAATAAGACATGGAGGTACCTGAGTAATTGCATTCTGCGATTTTCTCCACCTGTGCTTCCATAAATCTAGGACATAATATAAAATTCTTTCTTTAATCAACTGAAAGAACAAATTCAGAATTCATATTCTTCTTTTTAAATGGCTTGATTTTTCTCAACACAAAAGTAAAACACAGTTAAAAAATTCAAATAATACAGAAATGTATAAAGATGACAATAAGGCTTAAAGCAACCCAACACCTGGAAATATCAACTCTTATCAGTTTACTGTATCTACTTCCAAATCCTTACTATACACATGCAATAACTATTTTAAGAAAAAATGATTCATTTTCCATATACATTCTCTGCAACTTGTTTATTTTAAACAATATATTGTCACCTTCCGTGATGATGCTTATGCACCTACTATGTTAATTTAACATTTTTTTCTCTTTATTTTTTTAATATTACATTAAAAAAATATGAGGTCCCCATATACCCCCCAACCCCCTCACCCCACTCCTCCCCCCATAACAACAACCTCCTCCATCATCATGAGACATTCATTGCATTTGGTGAATACATCTCTGAGCACTGTTGCACCTCATGGTCAATGGTCCACACCATAGCCCACACTCTCCCACAGTCCACCCAGAGGGTCATGAGAGGACATACAATGTCTGGTAACTGTCCCTGCAGCACCACCCAGGACAACTCCAAGTCCCGAAAATGCCCCCACATCACATCTCTTCCTCCCACTCCCTACCCCAGCAGCCACCATGGCCACTTTCTCCACACCAATGCCACATTTTCTTTGATTACTAATCACAATAGTTCATGAATAGAATATCAGTAAGTCCACTCTAATCCATTCTCTATTCCTCCATCCTGTGGACCCTAGAATGGCCGTGTCCACTTCACATCTATATCAAGAGGGGGCTTAGATTCCACATAGATGCTGGATGCAATTCTCCTGCTTTCAGTTGTAGGCACTCTTGGCTCCCTGGTGTGGTGGTTGACCTTCTTCACCTCCATATTAGCTGAATGGGGTAAGTCCAATAAACCAGAGTGTAGTCGCTGCAAGTCTGTTGAGGCTCAGGGCCTGACTATCACATGATAAGTCCAGAGATTCAGGTCCCCTGGGTATACATTAAACCCCAGTACCAACTACAGTTCTGGTAAAAGTAACAGGAGAAGCTTGTGGACAAAGATCACATCTTAGTCCAGCTCCATCACACAGAAACACACACTCTCAAGTAGGACCAACTGACATGGCACTGAACTCCACCTGCCATGACCATAGAACCTGTGGGTCTCTGAAGCCCTCAGAAGAACCAATACCTGGGGTTGCATCTACTTTTATCTGTCTCTGGGACTCTGCTCAGGAGTGCATAAGGGCAACCCCTCTGATAACCTCCCAGCTCTTTTTGGAGACTCATAGCCATATAAACTCATTTGTCCTTTCCACTTTCCCCTTTTATTCAGGTCAAAAAGCATTTTTTAACTCCTGGTATTATATGGGTATTATGTGTAGACTGAGATATTCTGCTGGTCTGAGTTAACCCTTTTATTCAAGGTCATTTTCTAGTTACATCGTCAGCTGGTACTTGGTAGTAATCCCTTGACAGCAGGGTGGCTCTTCCCCGGGAGTCATGTCCCACGCTGGGGTGAAGGCAACACATTTACATGTTGAGTTTGGCTTCGAGACTGGCCACATTTGAGCAACATGGAGGCTCTCAGGAGGTAACTCTTAGGCACCCTGCAGCTCTAGGCCTTGTTCTTATTTCAGGTGCACAGGATCACAAGCATAGTCATTAGTATCAAGGGCTCATTGTTGGACCTTCCTTCTTTTTTGGTCTTTGCTATTGCACTTGGGGGATTGTTGCTGTTTCTTTAGGGACTGTGATAGAGCTCCCCTGGCTAGGAACTCAGCACTCCCTCAGTTGTTTTTAATTGTAGCCACTATGAAAATATCCAAACATTTTTATGTACCTTGGATACATGCCCTGGAGAACTCCTTGCCAACCAAGTGTCCCCTGTCAATAACATCCCATACCGGTATTCATCCCCTACTTTTGTTGAACCTCTCTGTGATCCAAAACTTCTTCAAAAATGAAGCCTAATATATTGCCAGGTAATTTAACAGTTAAGTGTTGCTTAAATATTTGTGTTTGTGGTAACCATTGTTTCCATATTTAAACAAGATTGAAGTGCATGTGTATGTGTGAGTCTACCTCAAAAAAAAAAATCTTTAAAGAATGAATCCCTAAAAACAGATTGGTTAGATTACATGAAAAATGTGATAAATTTTGCCAAATTGACTCACAGAATGTTGTACTACTTTAAACTCCTGTCAGCAATAATAGTTAATGCAGTTTTTCTCAGAATCTTGCCAACTTCCAGAATTTTCCTGGTTATTTATAGATTCATTATTCTTGATGAGCTTATTCTCTAAAATTTTAAAATTCTGTTGTTGTTTTCTTTTTATTATGATCAAATTAAATTCTCAGAAATGAAAGGCAGAGTTAATGGTTTTGTACATCCAAAATTCAGGTATGGGTCCATCAAATAGATAATATAACAGCCACAATTTTCTTCATATAAGAATTCTGCATAGCTCATATTCCATTACATTGTGTTGATGCTGTTACTGTGGTTGCTTTTCTAGTATGAATTGTATCATTTTTTCTATTCCTGTTTAAATTTTTCATTGTTTCTTTGAAAGGAAATGATTTGAGTTGCTAATTGTATATCTATTTGAAACCAAAAAATGTAATGAGTTCATTAAAACAATTTTTTTTTCATTTCATTGTTAATATGTGCAGGTATACAACTCTCCATTCTTCCTTCAAATGATACATTTTCCTCCCAATATTTATAATATATAATATGATATGATAATCTAACATATAAAACAATATATAGCCATTTACACATAGTATAATGCATTTACACTACTTCATGCTCTTCTTTAATGTCATTGATTAAAATTCAGAACAGTACCTGGTTTCACTGTGAATTTGTACCCTTCAGCATTACAACTTGCTTTATCTTATTTAATGCCTTAACAGAGTATGCTGTTCTACCTTCCACCATAGTTGATAATTCCAATCTGTTTCACAAAGAGGGTGAATTTAACACCTCCACTGGAAGTGAACGAGTTTCTCTTGTGTTACAACCTCTTCAACATTTGCAATGGCAATGATTTGCAGCTTTTGTCAGGAAGGTAAGATATTGGTATCTCCTTGTGGTTTATATTTGTTTTTTAGTTTGTTTCTTTTTTGTTTTTAGCTTGAAGTCTCTGAACTTTTTAATTGCAGAGCATATTTTGAGCAAATAATTATTCTGTTTATGTTTGTAATTCTTCATTAGTATAGATTTCCCTGTTTTTAATGTTTTTACTTTATTCTGTTTATTTCTTTCAAAGATGTGAATTGAACTGAATTTATTAATATTAGACACCTTACCATATATGACTTCTCTGTAATAAATATCTGCTTAATAAAAAAATGCACATGGATCTACATAGTTAAAACTATAATATAGAGAAAGGATTACATACATATAATAAAATATTTGCTGAGAAGTGATTCTTTAAAGATAATTCGAGTATTTGTCGTCTCAGTTCAGAGACATAACTTTTGGAGATTTCATTTTTTTTTTGTCCATCTGAGAAATAGGGTAGTTAAGAGAAATAGAAAATAAAATAGGCAGTTGCTCATGGGTACTCGAGTCCAAAGAGGATAGCACAGGTATCCATTTCATTTAGTTGTACTGAATCTAGCTTAGATTTTATAGATGAATTTTTATGGGTTGTATTGAAGACAGAGTCACTGAAAGCCATTTGAGTTATATTTAAGGTAAAATTAGATCATACTCTGTACATTTTCCATCCTAACTACAAAACACAGTTATTTTACGCTTTTAAAAGTTTAATAGTGGAATCAAAGGTCCAAAGAATCAGTTTACTAAGGTGAAAAATATTCATGTTAATCAATGGAAGTGTTTTATTCTTTAAGTGCCCTTTTAGAAGGGTATGCTGACTGTTATAAAGTTATTGACTGTGACTTCCTTAAATTAAAACATTAAATGCCACCTTAGCTGTTAAAACTTAACCAGAAATAGCAGGCTGCTCATCAAAAATACTGTTGCTAGAATTAGTAAATGATATATAGGGCAAGGACAATTAAGTAAATCCTAAAACAGGTTATGCCAATTATCCAGAAACCTGGAGGATTCTCCCCTGAATATTTGAACTGCACTTTAATTCTCAAGAACTCTCAAGCCCTTTATTTTCCAACTGCTTCCTACCTATGACCTTCTGAGGCAGGTTAATATAGGGAACAATGGGAGGTGGCTGGTCAGAATACAGCCAGGAGACCCCCCCCCCCCCACCTCCCCGCAAGCCTGAGGAAGTCTGCTGCTTGGCAACACAGCTGTAACCACAATCGCCAAAAAGCCCGCCAAGACACTGGCTACGAGGTCCCACGTGAAACTCCCAGGCTCAAAAGGAGCCCTGATAATTCCAAACAGATAGGCATGCCCCGGGCCAAGCATGCATCTCCCCTTGTAGCATGGCCCCCACCTGTGTCTTAGGTGTTTATTTTTCCTTTTCCTCATTTCTTAATATACTCTTTAGCCCTTGCCTACCCTATGGCTTGTCCTTAAATTCCTTTATGCGACATAGCCAAGAACTTAGAAACCCAGACAGTTCTGCTAACACTTTGTTATGTATTTTAGGGGTAAAATTCCTATTTTAGCTGTTCCCACATAAACTACAGAAAAGACTGCCTGATGGAGGGCAATGGACTACAGAAATGGCTGAGTGGGGAATATTAAATAAATTAAATCTTGGAAAGTTAACAATTTTCCACCTAGAAATGGAGGTAAATGCATTTTTTGGGGTGCCCTCATGCATTTGTAGGGTTAGAGAGAAGAGGACACTGTCCAAATAAATAAATTCCATAAATTGCTTTTGCAAGGCTATGCAGAATGAAGTTGTCTCTCTAATGCCAATTTGCAGGGAAATGGACACTTCTTGAAATTTTATGCTATCTCATCTTTGGCAAATCAAATATATAGCCTGAGTAACCCTAGCAGCAAATCAAGTTATAGAGCATTTCCATCTCTCCAGAAATATTTCCTCTTTTGTAGTCAATTCTCTTCTCCCTCAAGGGATCACTGATTTGCTATAGATCACAGTAACTTAGATTTCTCTGCTTAATAATTCCACATGTATAGAAACATATAGAATGTGTCCTTTTGTTCTGGCTTCTTTTACTTAGCATAATGTCTGTGAGAGTCATCCATATTGTTGCATTCACCAATTGTTTGCTCCATTTATTGTCTGAATATTTTCCATTGTATTAATAAATTATAATCGTCTTTCAGTTTACCTTTTGATGAACATTCAGGCTGTTTCCAGTTTTTTGCTATTATCAATAAAGCTGTACAAACATTTGTTTACAAGTCTTTTCAGAACAGATGTTTTTTCTCTGGGGTAAATTCATGTGGGTAGATTTCTAGGTTATATATTAAATGCATGCTTAAATTTAAAAGAAATACTAGAATTCCTCAATAACACTTGATATTACTAGTTGTGGCAGTTTGATATTATTGATGAATTCCAAAAAGAGATATTGAGTATGTCTGTAAACTGCTCTGTACCTCTGAATGTGATACCCTTTGATTGTATTAGATTCAGGTGAGATGCCTTTGATTAAATTATTGTAAGATTAGGGCTTTAATTCAACCACATCATTAGGTCCACTCAGTTGGATTCGATGCCCTCTTTGTGGGCTTTGTAAACAGATACTCAATTAAGAAGACATACAGAAGTACATACACAGAGGAAGAGAGAAATCTCCATTGACATGGCAGGGGCCCCAGGAAGAGAGAGGGGTCATTTGCCTGATAGTTTATAGCTGACCTTGTGAAGAGACCAGAGCAGCTGAGCCCAGAAAAAAAGAGAGCCCTGGGAAGAGAGACAAGTCCTATGCCAGCCTACAGCCAAGACTGGAAGAAGCTGAGACCACAGAGCTTTAAGAGGGAGGAGGAAGGCTGAGCTCTTGCAGATGTTGCCCCCATTTTGCTTCAATGTATGGCAACAGAGTTTGGTAAGGAGACAAACTTGAGTTGGATTCTTTAGGGTCTTGTAACTAAGTTTTTACCCCAAATAAATACCTTTTGTAAAAGCAAACAGATTTCTAATACTTTGCATCAGCTTCCCTTTGGCTGACTAATTCACCAGTATTTTCACTTTCACATCTATTCTTGTGGAAGTGAAATGGAATTTCATTGTCATTTTAATTTGTACTTCTGTAATGGTGCTGGATGTTAAGTATCTTTCCATGTGCTTATTAGACATTTGTATTTATTTTTTTTGTAAAGTCTCTATTAATGTTTTACCTACTTTAGGGGAATCATTTTTCTTACTGAATTATCTGAATTAATTATATATTTATATGTAAATCCTTTGACATGTGAAATTCAAGTAACTACTGCCAAACTATGGCTTGTCTTTTCACTTTTTCCAAAGTTCTTTTTATTTATTTATTTATTTGTTTGTTTGTTTGTTTATTTAGGCAGTACTGGGGATTGAACCCAGTACCTTGTATATGAGAGGCAGGCACTCAACTACTGAGATATATGTGCTTCTCCAAAATGTCTTTTTAGCAAGAGAAAATTAATTGTGATTCTATATTAATAAGTGTATACTGGCAGGGAAAAAATGAAAAATATTTTAATTACCATTTGAAAAAATGTGAAAATAAAACAATTTTCCATTTGTCCCTTTTTTATTGTTCTACTGCACCTTTTCTGACTTTTCTTGATTAAGTTGATTGTTTTTAATTTCTTCTATTCACTTCTTAATTATAGCTCATTGCAATAACTTTTAAAATAATTGCTCCTGATTCACATTTCATATTTATAAACCTGTCAGTGTAATTCCTTATGCCTGCCACAGTATTCCTTGTGTGATGGTATTCATAGCTTTTACCTTTGCATATGTTATATACCCCTACCATTTAGTGTTACTGTTGTTACTTCAAATAGTCAGTTGTCTTTTAAGTCAATTACAAGAAAAAGGAAAGCATAATCTTTTCTATTTACCCATTCATTAACCTTTTACAGTTCCCTTCATATAGATTCATCAATTATAATTTCTCTTCAACCTGAAGGTCATCCTTGGTTATTTTTTTCTTGCCCAGGTTAGCTAGTTATAAATTCTCTCAGAGAAAATATCTCTTTTTTCATCATAATAGGTGAAGTAAATATTTGCTGGATATAAAGTTCTGGTTTAACCTTTTTTCCCAACATTTCAACATCAGGGTGGGATTAATCTGCCTGTCAGAATCTCTTATAAGAAAAGGAAGTTCAGATTCAGTCAGTTAGTACATGTGAGAAGTCAGTGGAAGCCAAAGTCAAAAAGAGCCAGAGATGAAGGAGATCGCCCTAAGAAGGAAACAGAGATGCAAGTAAGGAACCCCAAGGAGGGTGGCAAGCCAGCAGAATACTCCAGACTCTGGGGAAAAACATGACCTCTGGAGACCTTGAATTTGGACTTCTAGTCTCCAAAACCTTGAGAAAATATTATTTAAGCCAATCTATTATGTGGTATTTGATATAGCAGTCCTGGCAAAATAATATATACTTCAGAACGGTTGATACCTCATTCAATGTATGTCTTATTTCAGTTATTGTGCTTTTAGTAATTTCTGTTTGGTTCTTTTTTTAAAATTTCCATTTCTTTGATGTAATTTCTTATGAGTGTGGTCTCAAAGTCATATTCTGAATAATGTGAGCATATACTCCCTTAAATTTTGAATATTTTCAAATAGCTGTTTTAAAGTTTTTTTGCTAAATCCAACTTCTGGGAAAACTTGAGCAGTATTTCTAATTTACTGCTTTATTAATTCACCATTTAAAAAATTTATTAGAGAAGTTGTGGGTTTACAGACCAATCATGCATTAAATATAGGGTTCCCATACACAACTGTACCACCAACCCCTTGCATTGTTTGACATTTGTTACAATTGATGACAGCGCTTATTTTGAAATTGTAGTATTTTTTTGTACTAATTTTTTAAACATTAGTTACCTTTGCTAAAGTGTAAAATTATAAAAATTGTACTATTCACTATTTCCCATAGTTTACATTAGGTATATTTTTTCAATAGACCACCATCTTATGAACATCTTGTATTAGTGTCATACCTTTGTTATAATTCATGAAAGAACATTCTTATACATATATCATAAACTACTACATTGCCTACAGTAAGGTTCAATGTTATACAGTCCTATGATTTAACTTTTAATTTTTATTCTAGTAATATATATGTCCTAAAGTTTTCCCTTTTGACCATAGACACATATACAAATCAGTTCTGTTTTCTACCCTCACATAATGTGCTACCATCACCACCATCCATTTCCAAAACTTTACAATTAACCTAAATAAAAATTCTATAGAAATTAAGCATCAACTCCCCATTCTCTAACTCCAATCTGTCCCTCTAGATTCTAGTTCTGAGTTTAATTATGATAATTAGTTCATATCAGTGAGATAAAACAATATCTGTCCTTTTGGGCCTGGCTTACTTCACTCAGCATAATATCCTCAAGGTTCACCCATGCTGTCATATGCATCAGGACTTCATTTTTTCCTACAACTGAATAGTATGCCATAGTATGTGTATACCACATTTTGTTTGTCCATTCATCGGTTGATGGGCACTTAGGTTGGTTCCATCTTTAGGCAATTGTGAATAATGCTGCTATGAACATTGGTGTCCAAATATATGATTGAATCCCTGTTTCAATTCTTCTGGATTTATACTTAGCAGGGGGATTGCTGGGTCATATGGCAATTCTAAACTTAGCTTCCTGAATAGCTACCAAACTGTCTTGCACAGGGACTGTACCATTTTACATTCCTAACAGCAATGAATGAGTGTGTCTATTTCTTCACATCCTTTCCATCACTTGGAGTTTTCTGGCTTTTTCCTTGTTTTTTGTTTTGTTTTGTTTTGTTTTAATAGTAGTCATGTAAAATGATATTTCATTGTGAGTTTGATTTGTACTGCTCTAATAGTTAAAGATTATGAGCATCATTTCATGTGTTCTTTAGCCATTTGTTTATCCTCTTTGGAGAAATGTATATTGAAGACTTTTTAAATTGGGTTGTGTGTCTTTTTTTTTTTTTTTAATTGAGTTGTAAGATTTCTTTTATTTTCTGGATAGTAAACCCTTATCAGATATGGAGTTTCCAAATATCTTCTCCCATTGAGTAGGTTGTCTTTTCACTTTCATGACAAAGTCTTTTTATATGAAAGGGTTTTAATTTTGGGAGGTCCCATTTATCTATTCTTCTCTTTCATTGTTTGTACTTTGAATGTACAAAGTAAGAAATTATTGCTTAACATAAGATCCTGAAGCTGCTTCCCTGCATAATCTTCTAGGAAGTTTTATAGTTCTTGTTCTTCTATTTAGGCCTTTAAGGCATTTGAAGTTAATATTTGTGTTTGGTGTGATATAGGGATCCTCTTTCATTCTTTTGCATGTGGATATCCAGTTCTCCCAGCTCCATTTGTTGAAAAAAACTTTTTTTCCCAATTGAGTGGAATTTGCAGCCTTGTCAAAAATCAATTGACCATAGATATAAGTGTATAATTTTGAATTCTTAATTCAATTTCAATGGTCAGTTGTCCCCTGTACCAATACTGTATTTTGACCACTGTAGCTTTGTAACATGCTTTAAAATCAGGAAGTATGAGTCCTCCAATTTTGTTCTTCTTTTTCAAGATGTTGTTGGCTATTTGCAGCCCCTTACCCTTCCAAATAGATTTGATGATTGACTTTTCCATTTCTGCAAAGAGGGCTTTTAGAATTTTTATTGTGATTGCATCAAATCTATAAATCATTTTGGGTAGAATTGAAAATTTAACCATTTTTGGTCTTCAATTCATAAATACAAAATGTCTTTCCATTTAAGTTTCCTTGATTTCTTTTAGCAATGTTTTGTAGTTTCTATGTACAAGTCCTTTACACCCTTGATTAAATTTATTTCTAAATATTTGAATCTATATTGCTATTATAAATGGATATTTTTCTTGATTACCTACTCAGATTGCTCATTACTAGTGTATAGCAAGAGTAGTGATTTTTTTTTGGTGTTGACCTTATAACCCACCACATAGTTGAATTCATTTATTAGTTCTAAGAGCTTTAGTGTAGATTTTTAAGGATTTTCTTTATATAGAATCATGTGGTCTACAAATAGTGAAAGTTGTACTTCTTCCTTTCCAAGGTGGATGCCTGTTATTTCTTTTTCTTGCATAAATACTCTGGTTAGTGCTTCTAGCACAATATTGAGTAGCAGTGGTGACAAAGGGCATCCATGAATTGATCCCTGTCTCAACAGGAAAGTTTTCTGCCTTTCTCCCCTGAGTACAATTTAGATGTGAGTTTTTCAAATTGACTCCTTATCACATTTAGGAAGTTTCATTCTATTTCTGTTTTTCTAAGTGTTCTTATTAAAAAAGGATGCCAGATATAAAAGGCATCCAAATTTCCAAATTGGAAAGGAAGAAGTCAAATTTCACTATTTGCCGATGACATGATCCAATACATAGAAAGCCCTGAGAAATCCACAACAAAGATTTTAGAACTTATGAATGAGTTCAGTAAAGTTGCAGGTTATAAGATCAGTGTGCGAAAATCAGTAGCATTTCTGTACACAATAATGAGCAATCCAAAGAGGAAATCAAGAAAAAATACTATTTACTGTAGTAAATTTAAAAAATCAAATACTTAGGAATAAATTTAACTAAAGATGTAAAAGACTTATACACAGAAAACGACAGAACACTGTTAAAGGAAATCAAAGAAGACTTAAACAAGTAGAAGAATATTCCCTATTCATGGATAGGAAAACTAAATATCATCAAGATGTCTATCCTACCCAAACAGATTACTGATTTAATGCAATCCCAATAAAAATCAACACAGCATTTTTTTAGTGAACTGGAAAAACTAACTTTGAAACTTATTTGGAAAGGAAAGAGGCCTCAAATAGACAAAGACATATTTAAAAGGAAAAATGAAATCGAAGGAATCACACTACCTGACCTTAAAACATACTGCAAAACTATAGTGGTCAAAACAGCATGGTATTGGCACAAGGATAGACAAACTGACCAATGGAGCTGAATTGAGAGTTCTGATATAGATCCTTGCATATACAGTCATCTGATATTTGACAAGACCACAAAGCCCACTCAACTGGGAGAGAATGGCCACTTCAACAAATGGTGCTTGGAGAATTGGATATCCATATGCAAAAGAATGAGAGAGGATTACCATCTCACACCTTATACAAAAATCAACTCAAAATGGACCAAAGATCAAAATATAGGAGCCAAGACCATAAAGATCTTGGAAAACAATGTAGGGAAGCATCTACCAGGACCTTGTATTAGGAAATGGATTCATGAACTTCACACCCAAAGCATGAGCAGTGAAAGAAAAAAACAATAAATATAACCTCCTGAAAATTAAAGCTTTTTACACCTCAAAAGGAGGTTATCAAGAAAGTGAAGAGAGAGCCTACTCAATGGGAGAAAATATTTGGTAATCATATATCTGATAGGAGGTTAATATCCAGCATATATAAAGAAATTCTATATCTTGAAATAAAAAGACAACCCATTTAAAACCTGGGCAAGAGATCTGATCAGATGCTTCTCCAAAGAAGAAATACAAATGGCTAAAGAGCACATGAAAAGATGCTCAACATCACTAACAATTATGGAAATGCAAATCAAAACTGCAATGAGATACCATCTTACACCCACCTTACACTGGTGGCTATTAAAAAAAGAGAGAACTACAATGTTGGAGAGGTCTTGGAGGAATAGGAACTCTCATTCACTGCTAGTGGGAATGTAGAAGGATCGAGCCATTCTGGAGGACAGTTTTGTGGTTCCTCAAAAAATTACCTATCGATTAGCCATATGACCCAGCAATTCCACTACTAGATATATACCCAGAAGAACTGAAAACAAGGACACGAAATGATATATGCGTACCAATGTTCATAGTGGCATTTTTCACTCTTGTCAAAAGTTGGAATCAACCCAAATGCCCATCAACAAATGAATGGATAAACAAAATGTGGTATATACATGCAATGGAATACTACTCAGCTGTAAGAAGGAATACAGTACTAACATATGGGATAACAAGGATGAATCTTGAGGACCTTATATTGAGTGAAACAAGCCAGGCTTTGAAGGGAAAATACTACATGACCTCTCTGATATGAATTAAGCAAATCAAGTTATTTTAGACAGCTAGAGACTGGAAGGTAGGCTTACAGGAAATAGGGGGGAAAGGGAGGTTGTGATCCAATGCCCACATGGGCAAAATCTGTGATAAAGTGGAGGTAAGTATTGGGTTGGGCTTTGCAGGTTTGAGGGAGCTAGGGTGGGAGGCTTGGTCAGAGGGTTCAAGGAACTAGGGGGAGTGTTGGTCAGAGCAAGTGGACATGGAGGTTGTTAGGTATGTGGTTCAAATTATAATGTTGAGAAAACTCTTTAGAGAATATAATAAGGAAGAGTTATTGGTATAAGGTGTTTGACAGGGGGCATCTGGCACAGGGTGCCCCTGGGGCAGGCTTTTAGGAAGTGTATGAGTACTCATCATATCATAGTGTGTTATATCACTGGGTGGAAATCCATGCAATGTGTGTGGAGGTGTTATGCCCCCATCTTTGGGGGGTCCTGATGTTCTCCAACAGGGATGAGGGGGTCTCTCAAGAACATGAGTGGCTCCCAATGGGATAGGACAGACTAGAGTGTCAAGCCCTCAGCATTGTTGCAAGTATCTATGAATCTTGTCCTTCAAGCCATGAAGCTTGGTTGTCACTGTGGGCCCTGAGGGGAAGGGGAGAGAGGAATAGAATAGTTGGAAGAGGGGGGACATGGAGGGCAATGGAAGTGTTCTGCATGATCCTGCAATGATGGATACAGGCCATGTTATATATCATCAAAAATTTATAAAGGTGTATAGTCTAAAATGTAAACCATAATGGAACCATGGTTAGTAGCTATGTTTCAATATCTGTACATCAGTTGCAGCAAATGTAGCATTCACATGTAGAAGGATCACTCTTGGAGAAGGGGGAACAGAGGTTGACGTTGGGTATATAGGAGTTCCCTGTATTCTATATGTGACTTTGCTGTGACCTAAAACTTTTTTGAAGAAATATTAAAAAAAAAAAAAGCATGTAGACACAGGAAGAAATGGAAGAGATTGCCTTGCCACTGTACATACATGGCGACACCTATTTCAACAATGAAAGGCAAAATGCCAAAAAAAATTTATTATGATATTTTTCCTTTTTTTAATACCCCAATTTATTTTTTATCTTAGTTTTTCTAAGTTATTATGTATTCTATTTCTAAACCTATCATTCCTATTTCATTTTTCTATCAAATGAGTTCTGCAATATATTAAACTTCATTTTTGAAGAAGTTTTGGATCACAGAGGGGTTCAACTATGGCAGGGTAGGAGCACTGATGGGAGTGTCATTGGTGGGGGATGCATGGGTGGGAGGGAATTCTCCAGGGCATGCATATAGCATCTGCTATGTAGATATGTTTGGATATTCGCTGGGCATTGATATAATGGGTAGAGTTTCACATGACAACTGAGGTAGTGCTGAGTTCCCATTCTGGGGAACTCTGTTGCACTCCCAATGGAGCAGCAACAATCCCCCAAGTGCTAGGGCAAAGACCAGTGAAGAAGGATGGTCCAATGGTGGGCCCTTGATACTGATGACTATGCTTAGGAGCCTTTGTGCTGGAAATTTCAACTAGGCCTAGAGCTGTAGGGTGCCTAAAAGTTGCCTCCTGAGAGCCACCATTTTGCTCAAATGTGGCCACTCTCTAAGCCAAACTCAGCATGTAAATGCATTACCTTTCCCCAGTGTGGGACATAACTCTGGGATGAGCCTCCCTGGTATCAAGGGATTTCTACCAAGCACCAGCTGGTGATGCAACTAGAAAAAGACCTTGAATGAAAGGGGGGAATATAAAGACAAATGAGTTTATATGGCTAAGAGACTTCAAAATGAATCAGGAGGTCATCAGAGGACTTGTGCTTATACACATCTCAGCAGAATCTCAGAGTCAGCCAAAGTAGATACAACACCAGGTATGGGTGCTCTTGAGGGCTACAGAAACACCCTGGTCCTACAGTCATGACAGAGTTCAGTGCCTTGTCAGTGGGTGCTACTTTGGAATTTGTGCCCCTGATTGTGATGGAATTGGACTCAGATGTCACCTCTCTATGCATGCTTCTTTTGTCACATTTACTGGACTTGTGGTTGGCACTGGGGTTGGTGTATGCTCAGGGGACTTGAATCTCTGGACTGTCTATGTGCCAGCGGGTCCCTGAGACTCAGCAGTTATACCACCTACTCTCTGGCTCATTGGACTTACCCAGGTCAGCTAACAGGGAGGGGGAATGGTAAACCATCACACCAGGGAACCAAGAGAGTCTACAGCTGCAAGCAGGAGAATTCTATCCATCAGCTATGAGTGATCTAAGCCTCCTCTTAATTTAGAGGTGGAGTCGACATTGCCATCCAGAATCTTCATGGCTGAGGAATAAAATATGGATTACAGTGGATTTACTGGTCTTCTGGTGTGAAATTATTGTGACTCTAGCAATGGAAGATATTAAATCATTGATATGGAGACTGTGGCCATGGAGTTGCTGGGGCAGGGAGAGGGAAAAAGAGGTGTGATACTGGGGCATTGTTGGGACTTGGAGTTGTTTTGAATGATAATGCAGGGACAGATGCAGGACATTGTGTATCCTAAATGAACTGGGAGAGTGTATAAACTACATCATAAACTATAATCCATGCTGTGTAGCAATGTTCCAAATTGTACTCATCAAATGCAATGTATGTACCATATTAATGAAAGAAGTTATTGATGTAGGAGGAGTGGGGGGTGTGGGGAGTAGGATATATGGGAACCTCTTATATTTTTTAATGTAACATTTTATATGATCTGTGTATCTTTATGAAAAGATAATAAAAAATTTTAAATGTCTCTTTTGTGTCAATAGAGAGGACAGTGTATTCTTTCCCCTTTGTTTTGTTAATGTGGTGTATTACATCAATTGATTTTCCTATCCTGAACCACCCTTGCAAAGCTGGGATAAAATCCACTTGACCATGGTTTATAGTTCTTTGAATGCGTTGTTGGAATTGATCTCTTAGTATTTTGTTGAAGTTTTTCATCCATATTCATTAGAGAACTTGGTCTGTGATTTTCTTTTCTTGTGGTATCTTTATCTGACTTTGGTGTTAGGATGCGTTGGCCTCATAGAACGAGTTAGATAGTGGCCCTTCTTCTTCAATTTTGTAACAGTTTGAGAAGGATTGTTATTAATTCTTCTTGGAATGACTGGTAAAAAATCACCCATGAATCCATCTGGTCCTGGGCTTTACTTTGTTGGGAGGTGTTTGATGACTGATTCAATATCTTTATTTATATTTGTCTGTGTAGTCTTCTCTTTCTTCTAGAGTCAGTGTAAGTTGTTTTTGGGTTCCTAGGAATTGGTCCAATTTATATAGGTTGTCTGATTTTTTAGCATACAGTTGGTAATGGCGTCCTCTCATTTCCCTTTTATTTTTTTGGGTTCAGTAGACATGTTCTCTCTTTCATTTCTGATTTTATTTATTTTCATCTTCTCTCTTTGTCAGTGTAGCTAAGGGTTTGTCCATTTTATTCATCATTTCAAAGAACCAACTTTTGATTTATTAATTCTCTTTATTGTTATTTAATTTCAATTTCCTTTATTTCTGCTCTAATATTTGTTATTTCTTTTCTCTGCTTTCTTTGGAATTAGTTGTCTATTCATTTTCTATTCATCCAGATGTGCAGGTAGGTCTTTGATTTTAGCTCTTTCTTATTTAATGTAAGGATTTATGACCATAAATTTCCCCTCTTAATCCTGCCTTCATTGCATCCCATGAGTATTAATATGATGTGTTCTTATTTTCATGTATCTTGGGATATTTACTGATTTTTCCTTGCAGTTTCTTCTTTGGTCCACTGATTGTTTAAGAGAATGTCATTTAATTTCCATATATTTGTGGATTTTCCAGATATCTCTGCCTACTATTGATTTCCAATTTCATTCTGTTACAGTTAGAAAAATGCTTTTTATAATTTCAATCTTTTTAAATTTATTGAGGCTTGTTTGGTAACCCACCATGTGATCTATCCTGGAGAATAGTCCATGTACACTTGAGAAGAGTACATATCCTGCTTTTTGGGGGGTGAGGTATCTGTCTGTGTTTGGTAGGTCTAGTTCACTTATCATATTATTACAGTTTCTGCTTCTTTATTGAATGTATGTTTAAGTTTATTCTATCTATTGATAAGAATGATATATCAAAGTCTCCAATTTTATTGTAGAATTGTCTATTTCTCACTTCAGTTTTGCCAGTGTTGTCCTCATGTATTTTTGGACACCATGGTTAGGTGTATAAGTATAGATGATTGTTATGTCTTCTTGGTAGGTTGTCCCTTTTATTAGTATATGGTGTCATTCTTTGTCTCTTATAACAGCTTTTGACTTAAAGTCTATTTTGTCCAATATTAATATAGCTACTCCATCATTCTTTTGGTTATTATTTGCATGGAATATCTTTTTCCAACCTTTCACTCTCAACCTATTTGTGTCTTTGGGTCTAAGGCGAATCTCTTATAAATAAGAGACTCTTAGTGGAACACCCATGATATGTATATTTGTATGCTTCATTTTGTCATTCAAATCCCTGAGATACTGCTCAATTTTTCTATTCTTTATCTATCTGATTTTCTGACTTTATGATTTCAATTAACCAGTCTTTTCTCTTCCACTTGTTTAAATCTGTTGTTGAATGCCTCTAGTGTATTTTCAATCTCTGTTATTGTTCCTTTCATTGCCATAATTTCTGTTATGTTTCCTTTTATATTTGCAAATTATTCTTTACGCTCATATATTACCTTCTTTATATCCCTTTATCTCTTTATGCATGTTTTCCTTCATTTCCTTGAATTAATTTAGATTTGCTTGAACTTCTTTGATTAGTTGTTCCAAATTCTGTGTCTCCTTGGAAGTTTTAATTTTTCCCTTGACTGAAGCATATCTTCCTATTTCTTAGTATGGTTCGTAATTTTTTTTGCTATTGTCTAGATATTTTATTTTCTTGACAGTCAGTTTCTCCCTCTTGTCTAGGATTTAATTATTAATTGACTTTGTCCTTAGGATCTTCTTTGATGCTTGGCCCAACTTATTCTAGACCTTTAGAACAGCCCATGTTAATCTGATCAGATTTTCTTAGCTCATCTTTATCTGATTCTTGCCCTAGATATGTAGTACAGTTTTTATGATTGCTCTTTTTATGCAATTGTTTCACCTCCAAGAGAAAATTTCTTTTCTCTGTTCCTTCTCTGCCAATCTTGATCTGTTCTGTTTATTTTTGTGCAGAATTTTCTTCCCAACTCCTATTATTTGTTCAAATCCTCTCCCTCATTCAGTGCCCCAATTTCCTTACTCTTTACAGTTCTGGAACATCTCTGTCTTACAGCAGTCCAGTTTAACCAACCCACCCTCTTTTTGCTTGCCTCTAGTTTCTTCTTTGATAGGGATTCCCACTCTGAAGAGCCAGGTATAGTCAAATCAGAAAGGTAGGTCACTCCAGAAAAGTCCAGTTTGCATTTAGATGGTCCAGTCAACAGTAACTGGATTGAGTGAATGTAGCACTTTCCAGCTGCAGTTTTACTGCTCGTTCTCTCTTTCTATCTCTCTTCCCCCCTCCCTTCTGGGTTCCTTTTGTATGCAGCTCTCAATGTTCTGTCCTGGGTCTCTGAGGACTTGTGTCCCCGTGCATGAATATGTGTGGGGCTCCAGCTTGCTACTGTGGGTAACTCTATTGTCTCTGTCAGAGTGGGAGATAGGAGGAATCTGGACTGCTGGTTCTGAGCAGCTCCCAAACTGCATTGGACTGAGGGAGAAAGAGGGAATGGATCTGGAATGTCTGAGATAGAAGTCTCCTACCTGATATTTTCCTTTCTGTTTGATTCAGCATTTTTCGTCTCTACTGTCTCCAGAGTTTGTGAAATTTGTTCTTTTATTCACTGTTGCTCTGGAAGGTTTTTTCAGGGGATGCATTATGTTGCTATATTGATGATGTCACCTCTGAATTATACATATATTTTTGAGTTTAAGGGCATTGGTTTTTTAAAAAATTTATTGAAATATATCACTTATACATATGCATACATAAACGGTAAGTGTATAATAGTTGTGAACTTACAAAACAAACATATATAACATCAAACAAACATATAGCATCTCACCCTTCCACCAGTAACTTGCATTGATTTTAAACTTTTTTTAATGATTAAAGAACATTATCAAAATATTACTCTAAACAAAGTAGTTTTCTCCTAACCAATCTGATTGTTATTATTTTTATATCATTTATATATGAATATACATAAACAATTAAGTGTATAGTAAAAGTTGTGAACTTACAAAGCAAACATGCAAAACATTATATAGGGGTCCCATACATAAACCCTCCACCAACACCTTGCATTGTCTTGAGATGTTTGTTACAAACTATAAAAGAACACTGTCAAAATCTTACTATTAGTCTTTATCTTACATTTAGTGTGTTTGTCCCTCAACCCACCCTATTATTATTTTTTAAATATTTTTTATGACAGAAGTTGTAAACTTATAAAACAATCATGCACATGTACAGAATTCACAAACAACACGCCTTCATCAACACACCACACTGTAGTGTGTCATTTGCTACAGATAAATAATATCATCTGATAGTTACCATGTCCATAGTGTACATTTGGCTCACATTTTCCATATTGCCTCAGTATCAACACAGTACATCTTTGGCATAGATGCAAGAATGTTGTATTATTACTACTAACCACAGTCCATAGGTCATTCCAGCTGTATTTTTCCCATGCTTCTTCACATTCCTAACACCCTGAAGTACGGATATATATTTGTTCTAGCTAACAAAGGACACTCTTGAATCTGTACCATCAACCACAATTCTCACCCACTTCTTGGTTAACTGTGTTATCTAGTTCCTAGATTATTCTCAAGCATTCTGTCAATTGGCATTTACATAATTAGACTACCATTTTCAGTCACATCCCCATTTATAAACTAGCTGTTACTTACTATATGTTACCATACACTCTATACATTTCCACAATTTTATAGTAAAGCTAATTAAAACTTATAATACATTAAATATCAGTAGTCTAGTCAGTCCTTCTCTTATCTCCTTTAAGAATCCACCACCTACCACCAGGTCTTGAAGATATTTTCCAATTATTTCTCCTAGAAGTTTTATGGTTTTTGCTTTTATTTTTAGTTGTTTTTTTTTTTAATCCATTTTGAGTTAAGTTTTGGAAAAGGTGTGAGATAGGGGTCCTCTTTCCTTCTTTCAGCTATGGATGTCCAATTTTTTCAGCACCATTTGTTGAATGGATTGTTCTACCTGAGCCGTATGAGTTTGACAGGCTAGCCAGAAATCACTTGACCATACCTGTTAGGGTCTGTTTCTGAACCATAAATTTGGTTCCATTGGTCTATTGTGTCTGTCTTTAGGCCAGAACCATGTTGTTTTTACCACTAAGGGAGGTATTATGAGTTAAAGTCTGGAGATGAGGGTTCATGTTTTCTTTTTATGATGTTTCTGGCTATTCAGGGCTTCTTACCCTTCCAAATAAATTTAATGATAATGTTTCCCATTTTTTCTTTAATGCTGGTGTTATTTTTATCAGGATTGCATTAAATCTGTACATCAATTTGAGTAGAATTTGGCATCTTAATGATATTTAGTCTTCCAATCCATGAGCATGGAATGTTCTTCCAATTATTTAGGGGGTTAGAGTTTTTTGATTTGCTTTAACATTGAGTTGTAGTTTTCTGAATACAAGTGCTTTACATCTTTGGTTAAGTTTATTCTTGACTATTTGAGTTTCATCTGTCATATTTTATTTTTACCACTCTTTTGACACTTTTAGTTAATTTCATTGATATAATCTTCATTTCTAGACTCTCTTCCAGGCCCCCCTCTCCTGTCTTTTCTTTTCAGGCTCTAGCACACCTTTTAGTATTTCCTGATATTCTGGTCCCTTGCTTAGAAATTCTCTCAGTTTCTGTTTATCTGTGAATTTTCTAATTTTGCCCTCCTTTTTGAAAGGATATAAGATTCTCTTGTATTATCTTAAATATATCAGATCACTCTCTTCTTGCCTCCATGGTTTCTGGTGAGAAATCAGCACTTCATCTTATTGGATATACCTTATATGTTATGCATTGCTTTTCTCTTGCTGCTCTCAGAATCCTTTCTTTGTCTTTGGCCTTTGCCATTCTGATGAGTGTATGTCTTGGAGTTGGTCTATTTGGATTTTTTTGGATAGGAGTATGTTGTGCTTCTTGAACATGGATATCTATGTCCTTCAATAGGGTTGGGAAATTTTCTACCATTATTTCATTAAATATTCCTTCTGCTTCCTTTTCCCTTCTCTTCTCCTTCTGGGACACCCATTACACATATGTTTGCACACCTTTTGCTGTCATTTAGTTCCCTGAGACCTTGTTCAATTTTTTCCATTCTTTTCTTCATCTCTTCTTTTGTATGTTCACTTTCAGAGGCCATTTCTTCAAGCTCACCAATCCTTTCTTCTGCCTCCTCAAATCTGCTGTTGTATGATTCCAAGGTTTTTTTTTCAATTTCATTGATTGCACCTTTCATTCCCATAAGATCTGCTATTTTTCTATGTATGCTTTCAAATTCTTTGTGGTCATCCAATATCTTCTTAATATCCTTAATCTCTTTAGTCATCTCATTGAATTTATTAAGGAGATTTGTTTGAATATCTATAATTAGTTATCTCAACTCTTTTCTATCATCTGGAAGCTTATCTTGTTCCTTTAACTGGGCCATAGCTTCCTGTTTCCTGGTGTGGATTGTAATTTTTTGTTGGTGTCTTCACATGCAGCTTACTAGAGTATTTATTCTGGGTGCAGTTTTTCTCTTTAGTTTAGGGTTTCCTATCATTTCACCCTTGCTGGTTGTGCAGTAAGAGCCAAGCATGTATTTGGGGCTGTAAGGTGTGGAGGCTCAAGCTGCCCTTATTGCACCAGCAACAAATGAAGCTTATTCCAACTTTCTTCTTTGTCAGGGGTAGGGACAGAGTCACAGCTACATGGAATAATCCACATGCAGATTTAGACTGTAGTTGCCCAGAGAGACTAATGAAACTTCACATCCCTTTCTCCCTTGCCTGGGGCAGGAATGGAGCTGCAGGTGTGGGCAGCAATCTATGCAGTGTGGGTCAAAGATGACTGCAGTTGCCCTGGTAGACTTCTCATTTTCAGTCTATGGCAGCCAAGGTTACCTGCAGTTACCTAGTTGCAGAGTTCCTCAGCCTCCTTCCTGCCAGAGGTGGGGCTGAAGCCTATGCGGGCCGCAGGTTGATCTGTGTGAAAGAAACTGGTTCCTGCAGACACTGAGAGTTTCAGTCAGCCAGGCTTCCCCTCAGTCTGGGGGCAGAGTCAAAATGGTGGCTACTGGCCTGTTTCTGACCTGGGCTGGTTCTCACCCCAGCTGTTCCCAGGATTATCTCATAGCCAGCCAAGTCTCCCAATCAGTAGCTGAAATCGGCAGCCAACTGTCTCCTCCTCCCTTGCTTCTGGGAAATGGAGCTTCCAAATCCCATCACAGAAGAGCTCCGGGGGTGGCTCATGCTGCCAGAGTAGGATGATCACTGGCCTCCACAGCTTGGCCTGTAATTTCCCAGATAGGCTGGTGCAGGTCCCTACAGCTTCCTCCCTGCTGGAGGTGGCACTTGGGCCTAGGTTAGACCTGCAATATGATCTAGATGGGAAGAAGCTGGTCCCCACCAGCACTGAGATTCTCAGTCTGCCCTGCTTCCCCTTACGTCAGGCATGGAGTTAAGACGGCGGCTCCCGGCCTCTTTCTGACCTGGACAGGCTCAAGCTTTAGCTGTTCTCAGGATCATACTGTAGCCCACTGAATTTCCTCATCATCGCTGAAATTGGTGTTCAACCGTCTCTTCCTCCCCCATTTTGGTGAAGTGGAGCTTTTGATTCCAGCTGCGGAACAGCTCCCAAGGTGGCTTGTGCCTCCAGTGGAGGATGGGCATGGGCTCCGCAGTGTGGAGCCTCTACTTACAAGTCTTCTCTGCAGAAGGCCGGTCTCCTCCTTCCACTCCCCCGAGGATGATGCAGGATGCTCTTCTGGTCTCCTGGAGCCCCCAAACAGGTGCTTCAGCTAGCTCCAGATGGCTCTGGGTGTTTGCTAACTGCCCTGTAGCGGAGCTGACTCTAGAAGCTCCTTACTCCACTGCCATCTTGCTCCTAAATTATATTTTTAAATATACTGAACTTCGTGGACAATGCTTGTTTGTAGAGACTATGGAGTCTCTTTGCTGTATCTAAAGTGGTGGGTTGCTTTGCTGTTGTTTTATTTTACAGGTTTTGATTGTCAAACACATGGGTTAAATGGATAGTGTTTAAATGGGCCTATACAAGAAATTTGCTTGGAGAATTAAAAAAAAAAATGTCTGGGTCCCATCCCAAACCAATTAAATCAAAACTTCAAGGGATAGTTCCTAAGCATTTATTTCTTACAATTTCCTTCATGACTCTAATATGCATCCAGAATTGAGAACAGTTGAGCTACATTTAAAGAGCCCTGAATATAATTTTAAAAAGTCAGGATCATTAAATGACATTTGAATGAGTATATTTTTTGAGTTTTAATCATAATGAAAAATATGATTATATAATTAAATTTACAGGTCTGATAATCATAAATATTGCTTACTATGTAACTAGGTGGCAGCTGAGACTAGAGGTTGGGCTGGATTTGGAGCCATAGAAATCTAAAGAAAGTCATGTTAATAGTCTAACAAAAGTAATAAAATTTTGTATTAAGGGAGGAATTGAAGAATGGAAAATATGTAACAAATGACAATTTATAAAGCAATATTAGATTGGCTTTTTGACAAGTTTCTGAAAAGGATATATTAAAATAATTGATGTTGTGTAACAGATTTGATAGTGGCTAGACTATTGAGAAAAGGGGAATAAGGAGGTTGTAGAAAGACTGCAGTGAAGATGATGGCATATTAATTTTGTGGTATTTGTTGAACCTATGGGATAAATTTTCAATTCAGCAGCCATTCTTCCCTGAGTAGTGAGTGTGAAGTTGCAAATATAGACTTTGGATTGAAAAACATATAAATGGTGTTTGAGAAAATGAAAGTCTGAGAAAAGAACTCAGGCAGACACACACACATATACACTCACACACACTGTTTTAGTTTACTAAAAGCTGCCAAAAATAATGTACTGGAAATGGGTTGGCTTTTACAGTGGCATTTATTGGTTTGCAAGATTAAATTTCAGAGGCTGAAAAGTATCCAAATCAAGGCATTAGCATGCAACACAATATCCCTGAAGACTGGCTGTGGAGGATTCTTGACTCTGTCACTTGGAAGGGCACCTGGTGTGTCTGCCGGTCTCTGCCTTCTCCTCCAGGCTCCATTGCTTTTAGTTTCTGGGCTGCTGCATCTGTGACTTTTTCTCAGCTTCTTCAGGTTCTTCTCTGAGCTCCTGTGTGGCTCTCCTTATTCAACCCATTTATAAAGGACTCCAATAGGAGGATTAAGACCTACCCTGGGTCATGCCTTACTAGAGTAGTCTAATCAAAAGTCCCACCTATAATAGATTCACACCCATAGGAATGGATTAGCTCCATTCAGCATCAAACTGTCACACATAAACACACACATGTATTGGTTTCACCAAGGAAACTGAGCTGGTCAAATAGTGAGAAAGAGACTAGAAAAAGATGATTAGAATAAGAATAGAGTACAATTGTGAAATCTTAGGGAAGAGGATCTTCAAAATGGAGAAGACCATTAAAGAGAAAAAAATTCCACCTTGTCACATTAGAAGATGGCTAAAATAAGGAAAGCAGTCTTACATTTAAAACTTGATATGTTTCCTCATAAAGCAGTGACCCTTTGGGGAAATGAGTCTCCTTCACTCCTTCTCATTTTATTAGGTCTCCTGTCAGTTCAAGGAGCAAATTGCCCAGTGTAGAAAGGGTTCCATAGCAACTGACCTCTGTAGCTGCTGAAATGTGTTTGACAGGCCTTAGGAGCTCCATCAGAAGGGAAAAACCTGCAAATTGCAAAAAAGATTGAGGAACATGCAGGACAGTATAACATTTATGCACCATGCCTTTTCATGATGTTCATGAACAGGAGGTAAAATGGGTGAATATTTGTGTGTGCGCACATACTTGCATGTTTATGTTCTATAACCACACAACATTTCTACACCTCACAATTTGTGAAAACAGTCATGATTTCTTCTTGGCCTTTGGTAACTTACTCCAAATTATAGAATTTTAATGCCCCTAATTTTGAGTAACACCAAAATACTGACATTTTTACAATGAAGATATATATTAGATATTAATTAGTAAAACACTTATTCCACAAATGAGAAACATAAAGGTTAGAAAACTTCATCAACACAGTTAGTTAATGCAATGTCAGGGCTAACCTGTGGTTTTCTCACTTCTATTTCATTGCTTTTTAATTTTAATTACGTTAAATATAGCTTAAGAGGAAAGCAAATGAGTCCCTGATGCTACTCCAAATATTTTCTTATAAGCTAAGTACTGCTAAGTAGTATTTGAAAAAAAATTCAAAATGATTTTATATTTAGTAAGTGACATCTAAGATCAGAGAATTTGCTGGGAGACAGAGCAGATTAGCCTAGGAGATAGTAGATATCTGTCTCTAAGGAAATATTAGCTACAGGAATAAAATTATGGAGTCAAACTGTGATTTTAATTGAAAGTGAAACAAGAGCAGGAAGCTATTTTTTTATGAGCTGTGTTATTGAATATGATTGAACAATCTTGTTAGGGTTTTATTTCTGTCCCATAATGATATCTTTGTTGTAAATTTTCAAACCAAATTCCAACACAATTTAGATTCAGAAAAATTATATATTGGAGATAACTACCTGAAGATTTTGGTATGTCAAGCATATGAATAAAATACTTTTGTCTCCTTAAAATATCTAATATATGCATTCTTTGGGGGCTCGCTGTTTAAATATATGCACAAATTAAATGAAAGCTGCCGTATATTTAACATCTCTTTAATTTGCTGTAATTACTAGATGCTAAATTTCAATATTTCATATTTTGAAAGCTCCTCATTCTAAAGAGAGGCCAATATTAGACATTAGATAGCATTGTCTATCGCCTTTGAATCAATGATTCTTGTGCAATCCATTAATTTCATTTTTTTGTTGCTACAAATTTTCTTAAAAGTTATTTGAGGTAGCTTATACTAGAAGTGAGGATACAAGAGAATAGAAAATATTTAATGCAGGAAAAAACAAGGCAATAAATGAAGTCTTGGAAGGGCACAAGTGGTGACAGAGTATTCAGGTACTGTAGCTGAAGGTGGCTCAGCAAATACATTAGAACTTTGACTCTCAGCATCCTAGAAGGATAAAGGGGTTCATGTTTTTATAATAATGTATATATTGTTTCATTTATGCATTATTTTCCCTGTTTTACAAACAATACATTGGGTACACCCTGTGGGAGGGTGATGGGAAAGATTTTTTAAATCAAACTCATCTTGATATCAACACAGCTGCATCTCTCGTTGTAAAATGATGGCTGCTCCCCTCTCCCCCATTTCTCAGTGGCCTTAGTTTGACTTCCCTTTATATGTAACATCTCATAATTAATAGATTTGCATGGTTGATAAGATCTTCACAGTAGTTGAAGACATTTCTGGAGGCTTATTTTTTCCATTCGATTTTATTTCTTTCGAGTTTTTGGACCCCAGACAACTGAGGCTCAGAGAAGCTACAATGATGTGCTGAATATCACAGGGCTAGACAATGACCAAAAAGTATTTCTGGATTTTCTGATCTTGAAGAAAGTAGCATTTGAACAAGAGTAAAAACTCAAATGTCATCAACCCGATGATCAGCTGAGATTTTCTGTATCAAGCCATTTGATACTCTATGGCTGTACATATTCAGTGAAAAAACTCGCATGGGTATGGATTAGAAAATGTTTGCTTTTGCAATGCCAGTGCAAATAAATGTTGCATGAAATGATAACAGGCAATAGGAATGAGAAAAGAACTTAAGGTGGATATTGACAGGACTAGGCCCCATCCCTAGCCCCCAACCTGAATAACACCCACAACTTGTAGAAGTTGCAAGTTTACTATTAACCTGCCCCACTGTGGAAGTGCGACCCACCGTTTACTCAGAAGGAGTCACATCCTGTGACATAGAACAGCGCCCCCATCCTGAGCCTATGCGTCCAGATACAGTCCATATCCTCACAAGAATAGATAAAGAAGCCACATGACCCCACCAACCTCTTCCTCACCCCTAGAATGCACTGCCCCTAGCTCACCACCTCCAGCCTTCCCTATAGGCCCTCGGGTCTTACTCAAGCCCCAACCCCCTCCCAATAACTCAGCATGTTCCCGCCTATAATTGTACTGTATAAATTCATGACTGCCTCTGCTAGGGGCTGGCTGAAATTTCTATTCTCAGACCAAAATCCAAAATTCCTGTTGGATTTTCTCAATAAATCCTTGCATGCAATCACTGATTTCCATGTCCCAATTGTTTTACTCTGTCATCTAACAGATAAAGGTAAGTCTACTTGTTGGCAGAATGACCTCTGAAGCTTAATAGGTAAGAACTTAGAATAAATGCACAGTTCTCTATATCTGTAGCTATCCTTTACCTTTCTCAGTAACCCCTTTCTTTCTGCTATTGTAGAGAAAATCATAAGACACAGCTCAGAACATTTTGCTGACTCCTCAGTTTGATAAAAGCTAAAAGAATTTGATTTAATATTCAGGAGTATAAACTGATATTTCTTCAAATCTCCTGTACAGTATCAGCTGCATAATTTGTGGGACACTGTTATTAAGAATTTCAAGAATGTGACTGGAGGGCCACGTGTGACTGCACAGATTGCATACTCATGAAGCTGGAATGTTCTTAAATGACATTTTTAAAATGAGGTTTCCATTATGCATGCATGTGAAAACACATACACACACACACAAATACAAATACATTTTCCTTTCCCACATGTTTCACATACCCTATAGAAGAGGAATCTTTATTGTCAAGGTTGCACATTTTAAGATAAATTTTCTTTAATATATATGTATATCATTCTAATTTAACCTTCTAGAACACACCTTTTAATTTCTGCTCTTCTTACAGCCTAACCAATGAGATTTCTTTCATTTGGAACTGTCTTTTTCTTCACCTCAGGTCACAGCTTTATTTGAAGGTGTTTTTTCCCTTGAATCTTTCTTTTCTAGAAATGCACCTCTTACTAATACAGTCTTCCAGAGAGTATTCGATTACATCAGTAAGTAAGTTTGCAGAAAAATTTTGAGACAAAAAGACTTCCTGGGGAAGGAAATTCAGGGGATATAGAATTTACCTTTATAATTTTGAGCAGTGCTGGAATCCCTGCAACAATGCCTTATGATTTTCACTTTGAATCAGTAGGCAAAATTATCTTAGTCTTGTTTTGGGTTCTAATAAGCTTTTCTAATAAATAGTATACCAAGGAAAACAAATATAGCAGTTCCATTTCCATGTAAGGTGCAGAAAGCTAGGGAGTTCTCTGTTCCCATCATAAAAACAAGAAAAAGTCTGATAATAAAATTGTCTTTGGTGGGGCAAGATGGTGTCAGAGTAAGTGTACCCATATCGTCACTCCTACAGAAAAACACCTGAGTGGGGACAAAATCCTGCCTGAGTGAGCTGTTTTGGGAGCCCACAAAGTAGGAAGCTGCTAGACATCGATTCAGAGAGAGCGTGACAAAAAGAGTGACAGCTCAAGGTAAAACTGCAGGTTTCTGCCCTTCCCCCAGGATAAGAAGCTACGGCTTTCCCCCAACCTCGCCAGTTATACAGCCGGAGAAGAAAAACTCTTGAGAATGAGAGGGTTCTGGTGAAGAGTGTAGAGGGACCCCTTGAATGTGGGTTCAACTGTCTGGACCCCCCCTTTTTGGGCTTTGAGGAGCTGGCTTGAGGAGAAACCAGGCAGAGGGGAGAGGTGAATCTGCTGAGGCAGCCCAATTTACCTAACCTCTGTGGGTTACTCTGGGAGAAGGCGGAGCCAGGCAATTAACTAATCCTGTGCAATACACCTAAAGGAGGGGGGCAGAAAGAATTGCTTGGTAAGCTTCCAAGAACATATTTAGGGTTCCTGGCAAGGTGTGGGTGCTCTCTCTCAAAGAGTCATTATTTTCCATGGTGATATGGTTCACCAGGGTCCCATTTGAATCTTGGAGGGGAGCTCTCACATGGGTTTCCTGCTGCCCTGAGAGAGGGAAGGGAGAAAGGGAGAAAGAGGGAAAGACAGATTCCTAATGAGTTTATTCAATTGCAGAGTCTACCCTGCTCTGGAAGGGGACTATTTTTTTGAGGAGCAGGTTGACCAGGAAGGAGGATTTGGTTCAGTGGAGGAGTTTCAGCCTTGAATGTGCAAGGTCTCTGGTTCAGTTCCCAGCTCCTCTTAGAGTAATGACCCACTGGGATATAGACAGGGAAGACATAGATATTATCCATGTATTAGCTTCCCTTATGTCTCTTATTTTCTCTAAATAAGAGCTTAAGAGGGAAATCTGTTTCTTTGTCTGTTTGATTGACTCCTTGCTTGAGGGCTTGTTTGTTTGTTTGTTTGTTTGTTTTTCTTGTTATCTTGTCTTTCCTAGACCTATTCTCCTGGGTCTTATTTGGTTCTTCTCCTAACATTTACTAACAATGCTACTATTACACTTTTTCTTTTCTTACCTCTTTTACTTTCCCTCACCCAAATTGTTTTCCTTCAAGGTAACTTAGACAACAACAAGGAAATAGAATAAAAAGAACAAAGTGTCAAAGAGAAAACTTAACACACACATACACAAAACAGCACCTAAAAAACCCTGAGACTAGAGGGAGAAGCTAATCAACTGAAAAAATCCACCAAGATAAAATAATGACCAGACAGCAATAAAAAATTACAAACCATGCCAATAATCCAGAAGACAAGGCACAGTCCAATGAATACATTAAAAACCAGTAAGAAGAGCAGAACATCAAACAACTAATCAAAACTGTCCAGACAAATATCATGGACCAATTTAATGAAGTGAAGGAAGAGATTAAGGTTATTAAGAAAACACTTGAGAGCATGCTGAAGAAATTGTAAACACATGCAAAAAGATAATGGATATGATGGTGATGAATGGCACAATTCAAGAAATCAAAAATACACTCTCAGTAAATAAGAGTAGATTTGAAGAAGCAGAGGAAAGAATTAGTGATATGGAAGACAGTACATCTTAAATCAAACAAATTGTAGAATTGAGAGGTAAAAAGAGAGAAAAAATCCAACATGGGCTTAGGGATTTGAATGATAGAAAATGCACGAACATGTGCATTATAGGCATCCCAGAAGGAGAAGAGAAGGGAAAGGGGACAGAAGGGGTGTTGGAGGAAATAACTGAAAACTTCCCAAACCTATTGAAGGAGACAGATGTACATGTCCAGGAAGCATAGCACACCCCAAAGAGTATAAATCCCAACAGGCCTACCCCAAGACATATACTTGTAAAATTATCCCATGCTGAAGAAAAAGAGAAAATACTGAAGGTAGCAAGAGAAAAGAGAACCATCACATACAATAAGATTAAGTGCTGATTTCTCATATGAAACCATGGAGGCAAGAAGGCAGTGGTGTGATATAGTCAAGGTATTAAAAGAAAAAATTTCCAGCCAAGAATACTCTTTTGAGCAAAGCTGGCATTCAAAAATGATGGAGAGATCAAAATATTCGATAAACAGAAACTAAGAGAGTATTCCAATAAGAAACTGGCCTTCAATAAATACTAAAAGGAATTCTGCAGAAGAAAAAAAAACAACAACAACAGGAGGGACAGAGTTGGAGGAGAGTATAAGAACAACCAAAAAGACAAAAACAGAAATAAAAACATTTGACATACACAAATCCAAAGAAAATATGGCTAATGTAAGAAATTTCTTGAGAGTAATAACACTGAATGCCAATGGATTAACACTCACCTGTCAAGAGACACAGACTGGCAGAATGGATAAGGAAATATGACCCATCTGCATGCTGTCTACAAAAAACACACCTTAGACCCACGGATTCAAGGAGGTTGAAAGTGCGTGACTGGAAAACAATCTTACAAGCAAATAATAACCAAAAAAGGACAGGAGTAGCTATACTAATATAGGACAAAATAGACTTTAAAAGCAAAACTATTTTGAGAGACAAAGATGGACACTACATATTAGTAAAAGGGGTAACCTTTCAAGAAGAAAGAACAATCATAAACATTTATGCAGGGAAGCAGACTTGACCCAATGGATAGGGCATCCACCTACCACATGGGAGGTCTGTGATTCAAACCCCAGGCCTCCTTGACCTGTGTGGAGCTGGCCCATGCGCAGTGCTGATGTGTGCAAGGAGTGCCCTGCCATGCAGGGGTGTCCCCCGCATAGGGGATCCCTATGTGCAAGGAGTGCGCTCTGTAAGGAGAGCCACCCAGCTGAAAGAAAGTGCAGCCATTTATAATTCTTCTTTGGAGAAATGTCTATTTGAACTCTTGGTCAATGTTTAAATTGGATTTCTTTCATTTCTGAGTTGTAAGGGTTTTTCTAAGTCCTTGTGAAAGTAAGCTGGCCCATGTCCGCAGAGAGCTGATGGCCTGTGGAGAGCTGACAGCCTGCGCCCATGGAGAACTGGTGCAGCAAGATGATGCAGCCAAGGGAGACAAGCAGACACATAAGAATGCACAGTGAATGACACAGAGAGCAGATAGCAAGTAAGTTGCAAGGGGGAGATAAATAAATAAAATAAATCTTTAAAAAAAAATTGCCTAATAAAAGGTCATGAAAATTTACAGCTTTTTTTATTTTCAGAGTTTTATACTTTTAGCACTTGCATTTAGAGCCATGATCCATTTTGTATATGGTGTGAGGTCAGGATCAAACTATGTTCTTTTGAATGTGGATATCCAGCTGTTCCAGAACAATTTGTTGAAAATAATATTCTTTACCTTTGAATTATCCTGGCAACATTGTCAAAAATCAATTGACCATAAATGTGTTTATTTCTAGACTCTCAATTATATTGCACTGATGTGTACACAAATAAATAAATAAATAAGAATGTATGTATGCATGTATGTATGTATGTATGTGGGGGTGTGTGCATATGTGTGTGTACCTATGCCAATGCCATGCTGTTTGAGTTACTATAGCTTTATAGTAAGTTTTAAAATTGGGAAGTGTGAGTCCCTTATCTGTGTTCTATGTTTCAAGATTGATTTGACTATTCTGAATTCCTTGTATTGCCATGCAAGTTTTAGGATTGCCTTGTCAGTTTCTGTAAAAGAGCCAATTGAGTCTTTGATAGAGGTTACACTGAGTCTGTGGAACAGTTTGGGTAATATTGTTAGTATAACTATATTAAATCTTCTTATCCATGATCAATAGAATATATTTCCATTTACTACTATATTTCTTATTTCTTTTCATATGTTTTGTATTTTTTTTGGTATACAAGTGCTGCAATGCTTTTATTAAATTTATTCTTAAGTATTTTATATTTTTATTCTATTGTAAATGGACTTTTATCTTAAATTAATTTTCAGATTGTTTAATGCCTGTGTATAAAAATACAGTTGCCTTTTTGTATATTGAATCTTATATATTGTGTATTGATATTTTGTATAGCTTGCATTGAATCTTGTATATTGTGTATTGGTAACTTATATATTTTATATATTGATATTGTACCCTGCAACCTTGCTGATATTAGTTCTAATAAATTTCTTTGTGGATTCTATAAAAATATTTTATATGCAAGATCATGTCATCTTTAAATTGAGATTCATTTACTTATACTTTAACAATATGGATGCTTTTTATTTATTTTTCTTTCCTAACTGCCCTGACTAATAGAGATGGTAAAAGCAGACACCTTGTCTTGTCTTGATTTTAGGGGGAATTTTCTGTGCTGTCACATTAGGTAGTAGTGTGGGGTTTATCAGGTTTTAGGAAGTTCCTATCCCTATATAATTAATTTTTCATGAAAGGGTTGTTGATTTTTTTTCAAATACATTTTCTGCATCCACTGGGATGACGATGAGTTTTCCCCTTTAATTATGTGGTGAATTATATTAATGGATTTTTTCTTATGTCTTGCATTTCTGGCATAAATCCCACCTAAGATGTAAAATTCTTTTTCTATTTTTCTGGATTCCCTCTGCTAGTATTCTGTTGAAGATATCTCTCAATATTCACAAGGATATTGGTCTGTAGTTTTCTCTTCCCTTGAGGTCATCTGGTGTTGGTAGCAGGGTAATCCTAGAATCATAAATGGATTGGGAAGTGTTCCCTCTCGTATTTTGCATGAACTTTTGGGGGACTTTCTTGGGCCTGACCACAGCATTGCACACTCACATGGCCTTCTGGATTCCCTAGCATATGTCAGAGCTTTTTAAAGCCATCTATGGAAATCTTGGAAATCTCATCACCCCCAGTTGTTCCTTTTTAGGTTTTTGTTCAGCTTCTTGTTTGTCCCATTTTTCCTGCCTCAGTCAAGTGCAGTGTTAAACGTTCACTGCTGATTGTTTTTGACAAGATTTTCTACATGTCTTTAGGAGAGAAATAAGAAAGTTAGCTGGGACTCTGGTTGAGAAGTTTGCCAGAGTAAATTATGTAAAAGGGTAAGGCATCCTTGCAGCTGAGTTTAGCAGGTTGGTAACATTAGGTTAGGATTGTGTGAGAGTCACAGGTTGGCCTTTATCGATGCAGTAGCATCAGAAAAACCTGAGGTCAGGGAAAGCCAAGCCAGGGGAACAAGACGATTGATCCCTGAATAAGGTAAGAAAAGCCTGGACTGATGTACACTGGCTGCAGTTTCGGCAGCAAGGACAAGAGACCGTAACTGTTGTACTTTGATTGTATCAGTCCATGGAGTGGAACTTCCTGATCAATCCATAAGACTGGTGGTGGTAGTGGTGGGTGTGTTGGGGATCTAGAGGACACAGGGCAATGCACGGAACCTTTATCTTCCAATACCAGGAGGACACAATAAATCTCTATCATAGACCGAGACACTATTTGGGGGAGATAAAGCAGAGGGAAGTCAAATCTGAGAGAACATGCACCCAGAGAAACTGTTATTTGATAATGACTATTTAAGCTAGCTCCCACAGGAAACTGAATTTTGAATACACAGAAGGATAAAATTACAAGAAATTTTAATAATCTTAATAATGGAAAACTGCAACATTTTTGTTTGGGTAGTTTAAATTAATATTGTTATTCAGCAGAGCATAAGAACTAATGGGAAATATTAAAATAGATTCAGAGAATAAAGACATTTTCTATGCACATTTAAATATAATTTGAACACATTTTTCTCATTGCTATAAACAGTAGATTAAGATGAGAAGCACAGATTGTGAAAGAAATCAATGTTATGTGAATACACAAGGTATGGACACAGGTTTGGAGAGAACCAGGGAGAAATGACAGGCAGCTCAGGTACATCCTTTTATTTATATATGGATGTTGGGTGCAACTTTAAGTAGAATATTGGAGCCTTTTAAAAAGAATTTGATCCTTTATGCTTGCTACCACTATATCATGTCTATCCTTTACCCTATTTAGCTATTCTGATTTTGGAGGAAACACTCTCCTTTCTAATTTAGAGCCATCACTTTGCAAATGAAGTCCAAATTCCTTTTCTTGGAGGGTGAAACATATGTACCTTTCCTCTGCTCTAGAATAATGACTATCCCTCTCATCGCCTAACTCCTCTTCTGGATTAAAGATAATAATTTCCTTATTGTTCATGTAGGGTAGAAGAGAAGGAAAGATGGATAAGGAATAAGAGTGAAGGATATTATTTTGACTTTTTTTTGGTATTTGTATGGATGTGTATATCATTCTCCCTCTGTCTCCATCTTGGTCTCTTTCCATCTCTCCCCTCTCTCTTCTCTGTCCTCACTTCTCTTTCTTTTTTCCAATTCTGTAAACAACTTAACCTCATATTTATTCTTTTTTAAATTCCTTGTGCCTTGAAATAGTTGAACTGGCTGTGTGGATAATAGAGATAGATTATTCTATTGTATAAAATGATGCTAACTATCTGGAAAGTGTGTTTTTGGTAAGCAGTAAAATAGAAATTCTTTGATTACATAATGCATTATTATGAATGCTCTGGTTACAGGCAGTGTAATAGAAATTTACATGTATTATTTTATCTGTTCATATAACTACTCTCAGGCAAGTATTATTAATACTATGCTATAGATGAAGACACTGAACCTCATAGACACCAGATAAACTTCCCAGAGTTAAACGAGGAGAGGCTCAAGGTTTGATGGCTGGGTTTATTTCTGTCATTTGCTTTTTGTTTGCTATAAGTGCCATAACTATTTTGGTACTCTATTTCTCCTTTACTTACTCCTTTTGTCTTAACTGGATAATTTTTAGTATATTGTTTAATTTTCTTTAATAATTTTTAGTAATTTTTTTAGTTATTTTCTTGCTGGTTTCTCTAGGGCTTAAAATATACTTTTTAACTTACCGTAATCTATTTCAGTTTTATAGTAATTTAATTCCAGTAAAACATATTTTTATTGTGGTCCGTTCTCTCTGCTCTATTATATTATAACATGTCACATCTACATATGTTATAAGCCAACAATATAAGGTTAAGATTGTTGCTCTATGTAATCATATGTCAGTTAAAGAAATTAGGAATCTAAGATGATGATGGAGAGAATATATTTATATTTTTTATATTAGTCTTTTCATGTTTCATCTCCTGTAATCTTCATTTCCTCCTGTGGTTTCAGTTTCTTTCTGGTATCACTTCCTTCCACCCTTATGTTTCTCCTCTCCCTCTTGAGTTATAATAAAGTTTACTATATCTTTATATATTATAGTCCCTATCAATTCAATTTTGTAAGTATTAATATCTGAGATTGTTTTTTAAATAAATCAAGAATAGAAGAAATATATAATTACGCTGACTTTCTATAGTTACCATATATTTAACTATATTTCTATAGTTACCATATATTAAAAAAGCCTTCACTCTTTGTATATGTGTATGTGTATGTATGGATTCAAATTGTTAGCTGGTAATACTTGCTTTCAGCCAGAAAAACTTCCTTTAGTGTATCTTGTAGTATCTGCTTCTAACATTCCCTCTGCTTTTTAAAATGGGAAACAACAAAGGAGTACTTAGATTATAGTTACAAATGCCTATTAAAAAAAGAGAAAGATCTGAAATCATTAACATATATTTCCAACTTAGATAACAAGGATAAAGTAAACACAAAGCAAGAAGAGCAAATGAAATAATAAAGATTAAAGCCAAACTAAATAAAATAGAAATAAAGACCAATAGAGAAACTCAGCAAAAACAAAAGTTCTTTGAAATGTTCAACAAAACTGACAGACCTTTAGTAAGATTTACCAGGAGAAAAAGGAAAAAGGGAGAAAAGATGAAAATTTATAAAATTGGGAAAAGAAGAGGAGTTAATACTTCAACCATATACAAATAAAAAGAATTATAAGACATTACTGTGAACAAATGTATGCCAGTAAATTAGATAACTATATGAAATGTGCACATTTGTAGAAAGGCAGAAACTACTGAAACTACCTAAAAAAATTGAATATCTTTCTGAATATACCATTAACAAATAAAAATATTGGATCAATAATCATAAAAATTCCCACAAAGAGAAGCCCAGATCTACATTAGGTCACTGGTGGGTTTCCAAAATCATATAAGGAAAATTTAACAATTTTTCCCAAAATATTTCAGAAAATAGAAGAAGATGGAATACTTCTTCTATAAGCCTATAAAGTCTAATGCCAAAATCAGACAGAATGATCATGAACAACAACCAGAAAAATCCTACAGACCAATATGGTTTGTGAATACAGATGTAAAAATTCTCAAAAAATACTTGTACTATTAACCACAAATATGAGATTCGTGGTTAATTCTATACACTCATGAATTATAAAAAATGGACAGTACTAATACATGGTGTAAATAATAGGGGGTATATGGAAAAAATATACCAAATACAAGCTATGGACCACAATTAGTAGTAATAGTCTCATGGTGTTGTTTCATAATCTGTAACAAATATTCCACAGAAATGTAAGCTGTTGTGGAATGGCAGATGTATGGGAATTCTGCACATTGTGCACATTGTTTTGTAAGCTCACAACTTCTCTAATTAAAAAAATGGTAATAAAATACTAGCAAACTGAGCACAGCAGCATATCAAAAGGATTGTGTACTATTAACAAATAGGAATTTCTAGGAATTTCTCCCAGGGATGCAAATCCGGTGCAACATCCCAAAAGCAATCAATGTTTTGTGCCATATAATTAGAATAAAGGAGAGAAACACACGTCGTCTCCATAGATATAGTTAAACTATTTGACAAAATCCAATGCCCTTTAATGACAAAAACACTAAAGAGATAAACAGTAGAAGGGAACACCTTCAACTTAATAAAGGGCAACTGCCAGAAACTCACATCTACTACAATACTTCATGCTAAAAGTTTAATATCAGGAATAAGATCATTCTCACTATTTTGATTCAGCATTATACTGGAGGTTCTAATCAAGGCAATTAGCCAAGAAAAATAAACTAAAAGCAACTAGACTGGAAAGGCGGAAATAAAATGATCTCTGTTTGAAAATGACATAATCTTGTATATGTAAAACTCCAAGGAACCCATTAAAGAAATATTGGAACTAATAAATGGATTCTGCAAGGTTGCAGAATACAAGATCAATAGCCCCAGATCAATTTTTTTTCCTTAACCCTCACAATTAAACAATCTGAAAAAGAAATTAAGAAACGAATTTCATTGTTCAATAGCACTAAAAATAAAAAAATGAAAATAAAAATCTTGTTAGCTGGTGTCCTGCCTCTATGGAGCTTTTGTTCTAGTCTCTGTAGGATTTCTGATGATCTTTGTTAGACTAACATTCGGTAAGTCAGTGGTTCTATGACCCTGAATGAGTTACAGAATGAAAAGGAGCACCTGAAAAAAGTTTGAAAATCTGGGGCAGGAGGGGTGAGAGAAAAAAAATACCTCACAAAAGAAACATAAGGGAAACGGACTTGGCCCAGTGGTTAGGGCATCCGTCTACCACATGGGAGGCCCGCGGTTCAAGCCCCGGGCCTCCTTGACCTGTGTGGAGCTGGCCCATGCGCAGTGCTGATGCGCACAAGGAGCGCCCTGCCATGCAAGGGTGTCCCCCGTGTAGGGGAGCCCCACGCGCAAGGAGTGCACCCCGTAAGGAGAGCCGCCCAGTGCGAAAGAAAGTGTAGCCTGCCCAGGAATGGCGCCGCCCACACTTCCCGTGCCGCTGACGACAACAGAAGCGGACAAAGAAACAAGACGCAGCAAATAGACACAGAGAACAGACAGCCGGGGGAGGGGGGGAATTAAAATAAATTAAAAAAAAAAAAAAAGAAGCATAAGACTTTACCTTGAAAACAGTAAAATATGTTAAGAAAAATCAGAGAAGTCCTAAATAACATGAAAAACATCTATGTTCATGGATCAAAGGACAATATTGTTGAGTTGGAAATACTAGCTAAATGTATCTATAGATTCAACACAATCCTTATCAAAGTCTCTGTTACCTTTTTTGCAGAAATTGACAAGCTGATCCTAATGATCATATGGAAATACAAGTGACCATGTACAAGATATCAAACACAGGAATATACAAAACAATCTTGAAAAAGAATAAAAATGTTGGGAGGCTTCCCACTTCTCTATTTTAAAATTAACTCCAAATTACATTTGTCAATTAATCAAGATTGTGTGGTATTGGCTTATAATAAATATACGGTTAGATAGCTGATGATTGATTGATGAGAGACAGATAAATAGATAATAGAGATAGATATCAATGCAATATAATTAAGAGTACAGAGATAAATTTTTGGCATGTAGTGGCATAATGCAGCTCTGCCTCCATTACATGACTCTCTTTCTCTCCTCCCCTCTCTATGTTCTTTGAGTTATTAATGACTCCAGTAATAGGATTAAGATCCATCTGGAATGAGGTAGATCACACCTTAACTGTAGTAGCCTCATCAGATGGTCATAATGTATTTACACCACAGGAATGGATTAACTTTGAGAACATATTTTTCTGGGGTACATACAGCTCCAAACCTTCACAATCCTATTTACAAATAAGTACACTTTCACAGGACCAGAGGTTAGGCTTGAACATATCTTTTTGGGGTACACAACATAATATCAACTAATATCATTCTATTTACATTTTCCTTCCCAAATCTGAGGTATGTCTTTAAGTCTCCAGCCCTTTGGATTCATAAATTTTCTTCTATTTCAGCTTTATAAAAAGTATCTTACCCCAAACTCAACACTACAGTGTTCTTTCTAATTTCCCTAGTTCAGTTATAGCAGGTCAATAATGGTTTATCTTTCTCCATGATCTATTTTGATCATTGTTATAAGGACTACTTTAAAGACTGCCCTCAGCAATAATTTAGGGAGGATATTCTACGTGTCAGGCTCTAGGCTAGGTGCTGAAAATATGGGGGAAAAATGACCTATGCATTTCCTGGGCAATTACAGTCCAGACAAAGATATAGATAATTACAATTAAATTTAATATTGTCAATAAATGTACCAAATATACACAGTTTCAGGAATGGGAGCATGTAGAAGAAGCATATAACTCAAATATCTGTTGTGAGGGATGGGGAAAGCTGGGCAGCTGTGAAAGCTATATGGTACAAGTGACATCACAGTTGAAGCTTGAATTATGAATAGCAATTAGCCAAGTGGAATAAGTCATAAACTCACATTTTCATATTTCTGTTTTTAATATATCACAGGAATAACATGCCCGAAGTTATGGAAGTAAGAGAAGACATGAGGTTTTTGAAGAACTGAATGCATGTTTTAAGCGGCTAGAGCACAGCATGTGCATATGTGTGTGGTATGTATCTGGATGGGTAACATCTAGTCATGGAAATATAAAGGCAAAAAATAGGGACCAAGTCAAATCTCTTTTTAAATAAAAAACACTCTTTGGCATTATAACACGACTTTTTTGCTTACAACTCAATTATGTTACACGTAACAAATCTTTCTTCCTCATATAACTACCACATGGGCAATAATTTTGTTCCTTAACACCAGGATTCTAAGGCAGTTCTTTTCTCACTCTCTTCAGGAGGAGTCAAAGCTTGAAAATGAAACACCCAGATATTCAAGTGAAAAGGAAACATCGCAATACCTGCAAGTACCCTCTGTTAAAGTAACATTATCATTCATATGTGCCACTGGAATGGTTTCTTTGAACATCAGATAGAAAATATTTTTCAGGGTATATTATCAAACCAAGCAATTTATAGAAAGTTCAAGGAATAGAAAGTTCTAGCTTAATGAAAACAATTCTAGCAAACACATACGTATTTACACATGGAATACATTACAAAATCATGTAAGACACTCCCTGTTCATCTATGTATTACAAAATCAGCTATTGTTAAAATGTCATTCGTGTTATGGAACTAAAGTTAGACTAACTCTTCTGGACCCTTTTTATAAACTTGTCTGAATGAACCCCACTTAGCTGAATCTACTCCTTTCAAAGATGACTATCATTTTGGCTTTATATATTACATTAAAATATTTTTCTTCTTTCTGCAACCCTTAAAACTAAGCCATATTTGGGAATAAATTTCATTGATTTCAGAGAATTTGGGGAACTGTTGGAATTAATAGGCAAATCGTTTTCAGTGTTTATTTTGGGTTGTAGCTATGTTTCTTAAGAATGGTATGCAGACTAAGTATTTGGTAAACTTCTTAAAAACATGATGCTTTATTTAAGGAAAAAGTCAAGTAATTCAGTTTTATACTGTAAATTCTTTTAGAGGCAAATGATAGAGATTAATAAAGTTTACTTAAATTAAATTAATAATATAATTAATTCATTATGAATATCAATTACTTTGCTCCTCAGACAATTTCAAATTGTGTATTTTGCTAGTAAAAATTTATTTTACTTTGCTACACATGATCATTATGTTCTTAAATATGGGTTACTATATTTAAAATAAAACAAACTCCATTAAGCATTTAAGGAGGATGGTTGGATGGAATGAAATTTCTTTGTTTTTCCCCCAAAATACTTCTGAGGTAGAGTAATAACTAGATAAATTAAAAAAAAAAATCCAAACCCTGGCAGAGTCCATGTGGGCAAGTCCCCTCACTTTAAAAACAACAATTCCAAGGTCAAAGTTGACCTTTCCTTTGTGGTTGTCCTACTATGGTTACTTTATTTTTAACATTTTCTTTATTGATGTAAATTTCACATAGAAAAATGTCTATTCTCGAAGACAGGGCTCAAGTCTTCTCCCTGATGATTTAGAAATACCCATGATTTCAGAAAAGAGAGATCAGAGATCACTTCCCAAAGTATTAACCAGAGCAGTAATTTAAGTAGAACAATTTACTCCCCTAAACTATCTGGGAGGCAATATACTTTAATAGGAAAACACAAGGCTAGTTGTCAAGGGACATGAGATCTCATTTCAGGTCAAGAATTTTAGAATTTGTTTCTTGGTCTCAGTATTTTTTTTTTTCTTTCTGTTTTCACTCTCATGGGTTTTATTCATGGAAGAGAATATTTCCAGCTTGTCAAAATAGATTTGAAAACAGCTCAGTAGAAATACTCACATATAATAAAGTTTTCACACAGTTGAATTTGAAGACATGGATGTTGCAGGTTTTAATCTTGATTAAATCTGATTGATTAATTTTCTGCTGCTCTCAGAGTTTCATTTCAGGTTTCACTTTTCTAGCATAATCAGCCATAGGCACACAAGAACTGTGATTGGCAACTTCATTGATAAGTGTTTTTATTTGTGGACAACTAAAATACTCTCTGATTTAAGGAGAGAAGGATTATACTGGAAGGACACTGAAAAGATCACTTATTTGACAAGAAGGTCAAGGCACAGGCTCAGAAAATGAGCAAGAGGAAGGCAAAAATTCCACAAAACCTATCCATGGAGGAGACCATTGCCAGCAAAATTGAAGATTGTTACATTGTCACTGCTTTCCATGGAAGCTGGATGTGGTGGTACCATTTCTACTTCCTTCTGGATCCCTTCTCTCTGTTCCTTACATTGCTAGTTCCTGTTTTGAAGTTCTGGGCAGACCCAGGCAGGTTCCTGTGTCTGAGTGGTGTTTGGAGGGCCCCTCTAAAATTATGATGACAAGAAACTATGAAATTACTGTGTTTTCTCAAAGGAACAGCAGTCCTATTGCATGATTACCATATAAAAACACACTTTGTCTATAATTCTTGGATGCTAATTACACAAGATAATCCAAACTACAGAGACATTGAAATACTTTGCAAGTCACTGAATAGCATTTACTTTATAGTTTGGCTTGTACTATCAAGGAAGTTTATAAGTTCTACAAAGTGATTTGTTATAGAACATGTAATAGGAATGACTCATTTTTAGCTCAATAAAATTAATAATTCCATTTATTCTAATCAGTTAATTCATTGTAGTTGATACTAGGGCCAAATGCATAAATAGGGGTATAACCATGAACTCAGAGTGTAATGTTATTTGCTTTACTAGAGAGTGAATTTTCTAATAAAAAAGAAAATTCATTTACCACTGGTTGCTTTTAATCATCAGATCATGTTACATGTTGTGTGCATGAGTAAAAATAAAGATGTGGCATGATTCAATAGTAACACTCTAATAAATAATAATTATGATATCTTTTCTATAGTGAAATACTAGGGAAAGGAGTGGAGGACTGAGAGCCAGAGGACACTAGGATTCAATAGAAGTGAAAAGGGACTTTCTGCCTTCCTCTTTCCAAGAGACAGAAAGAGATACAGGAGAGAATTATAGACAAATGAATTGAATTCCTTTCCTTCTACTAACTTACAAAAAACAGTATGAATAAGGATGGTGCCTCAGTAAGAAAAAGGCTAATTGCTACCAGGTAATTGGTGTTTTTCTGGATATATGTAAGTTAAGAGAACCAGACAAAGTCAAAACACCATTGCTGGCAGGAAAAAAGGTGAGATAATGGTTTATCATGTATTGATATGAAAGAGAAGTCCTGACCATTTGGATGACCCAAATAGAATCCTAGGGAAGAAGCTGAAAGACTAAAGAAAGGAGTAAGGTCTCAGAAATGTCACTTTGCCCAACTATGGAAATAATGCATTAGGTAAATAGATTTTGCAAGTTAAAGCAACTTAAAATTTTCAATGTCTAGATATGGAGTTGAATATAGAATTTCCTGCTATATGACTTATAATACACTTTCACAAAAAGAGAACATATTCCATTTTCAGCCATCCTCAGAAATACTGAGAAAGAAGATATATTGTCCTAAGGATGTCCACAAAATGAATTTATTAGAGTGTTTATCAAACCATACAAGGTTGGTGCTGTGACGTTTACATTAATCTTTATGGGGTTAAGAGGAGATTTCAAACTAAAGTTAGAGCTCATTCCACTTCAGGAAGAATAATGAATAAAAGGCAAGAAAATATGATATGAACCCCCGAACAGGAGGGTCTTCCTAGGTAGAGAAGCAGGGACAGTAGGAATTGGACAACAGGCCACCCACAGGAACCTGGATTAGATCTTAATAAAACAACTAATATATCCCACCATGCAAATATCTGTTTTCTTGGTTCCCCAGAAGGCACATATTTTTCATTTTGCTGCTACTCTAAGATGGTCATTATTTATGGCACCTAAGCTGTGATTACCAATGGGTAATAACAAAGCTTTTGCCCCCAGGAAGATCTCATTAGAAATCAGTGCAGATAAAACATAAATTATGTCATGTGCATTTCTTCTTTCTCTTCTATTAGCATCCATGTCAAACTCCATCCCACTATCATTTGGTAGACTACAGAATTTAAAGCTCCTTATATCTTATTCCCTCAAATTCTCATCAACCTTTTTATTGCTTATATTAGTCAGCCAAAGGGGTGCTGAGGCAAAATACCAGAAATTTGTTGGTTTTTATAAAGGACATTTTTTGGGGGTAGAAGCTTACTGTTATAAGGCCCCAAAGAGTCCAACTCAAGGTACTATAAGAGGTACTTTCTCACCCAGAATCTGTTACCATGTGTTGATGCAAGATGGCGGTCAATATCTGTTAGAGGTTAGCCTTCCTCTTTCCTCTTAAGGCTCCATGGGCCCAGCTTCTTCTGATCTCAGTTGTAGTTTGGAAGGGCTTGTTTCTGGGCTCAACTGCTCAGTTCTCTTCACAAGATAAGCTGTAAAATAGCAGGCAAATGGCTCATCTCTCTTCCCGGGGCTGCAGGATCAAAGCTGACAAGTTCTCTCCTTTTCTGTGTCTATGGAGTTTTCTCTGTTCCTCTCTGTATCTTCTTCTGTGTATCTATCTCTGTCTCCTTGATTGAGTGTCCCTTTATATAGCCAATCAAGGGGGGTAGGACTCAATCCTGCATGCCCTAATGACATGGTTGAATCAAAGCCCTAATCTTAACATAAGCAAGTAAACATAAAACATTTTAATTTAATACAATCAAAGGGCATCACACTCAGAGGAACAGACCAATTTACAAACATAATATCATTTTTTTTGAATTCATAAATAATGTCAAACTGCCACATTACCCATCACAGAATGTTGCTAATAAATTTTACTCATGAAATGAGTGAAGTGGCACTGAGACCCATCATTGCATGTTCCTAGATTATATAATAAATCTTCAACCAATTAACAAGCCAGAATATATACATTTTACCTTACATTGTTCTATCATGTTCTATCTTCTCACACTGAAAACAAAACAAATAAAAACAAAAAGACTAACAAAAACAAACAAAAACCAAAATTAAAGGCCAAGTTGAATTGCTGCATTTCAGAAAGGACTAGATTTTTATAATTAGAGAAAATGTAAAGCTCACATAAACTTTTCCAAAATCAGCACAGCCATATAATCCCAATATAACTCAAGAGTGAGAGCATGACCATCATCCTTAGAAGCTTTCCTCATGGGTCCTCCCAGTCATTACCCTCAGTGCCAAACCACTCCTGATTTCTACCATCATCAGTTTGTTTTCCCTAATCTTGAACTTAATTTAAATGGAATTTTCCCAAATATGTACTCTAATGTCTCATTTCTCTCACTCAAAATCATATCTGTGAGATTTATCTCTTGCCAAAAAGGTATGAGAGATCAGTCCCTTCTCATCCTTACTTAAAATTTACATTTCAGTGATTTTGTAATTTGTTCTCTTTTCCAACTTTATTTCCTAATAACTTTTAAAAATTAATTTATTGAAGTATATCATCCATACATAATAAGTGTATAATAATAGTTGTGAACTTACAAAACAAATGTGTATAACATATACAGGACTCTCATAACTCACTCAACCACCAATAACTTGCATTGTTGCTAAACCATTTTAACTAATGATTAAAGAGCATTGTCAAAATATTATTACTAACCAAAGTATTTTTCCCCTAATCAACCTTATTATTATCCTTATATAATTTATATATGAACATACATAAACAATTAAGCATATAGTAGAAGTTGTAAACTTACAAAACAAACATGCATAACATCATACAGGGGTCCCATACATCAACCCTCTACCAACACCTTGCATTGTCATGGGACGTTTGTTAGAAATTATGAAAGAATATTGTCAAAATCTTACTACTAATCATAGTCCTCATCATACATTTGGTGTTTTTCCTCCAACCCACCCTATTATTATTTTTAAAATATATTGTTTATGACAGAAGTTGTAAACTTATAAAACAATCATGCACATATGCAGAATTCCCAAACAACATCCCTCCATCAACACACCTCACTATGGTGGAACATTTGCTACAGATAAGACAGTATCATCTGATTGGTACCATGTCCATAGTGTACATTTGGCTCACATTTTCCATACTGCCTCATTACCAACACAGTACATCTTTGGCATAGATACAGGAATATTATATTATTACTACTAACCACAATCCATAGGTCACTCCAGCTCTATTTTTCCCATGCTTCAGCACATTCCCGACACTCTGCAGTAGTGATACACATTTTGCTCTAGCACACAAAGGACATTCTTACATCTGTACCATCAGCCACAATTCTCATCCTCCTCTTGGTTTACTGTGCTATTCAGTTCCTAGATTATTCTCTAGCATTCTGTCAATTGGCATTTACATACCTAGACTACCATTTTCAGTCACATCCCCATTTATAAACTAGCTGTTACTCACTGTGTGTTACCATCCACTCGATCCATTTCCACACTTTTACAGTAAGACTAATTAAAACTTCTACATACATTTAACATGTAGTCCACCTAGTCCTTCTCTTATCTCCTTTAAGAATCCACCACCTACCACCAGGTCTTGAAGATATTTTCCTTCAATTTGTTCTAGAAGTTTTATGGTTCTTGCTTTTATTTTTAAGTTTTTGATCCATTTTGAGTTAATTTTTGGATAAGGTGTGAGATAGGAGTCCCCTTTCCTTCTTTTGGCTATGGATATCCAATTCTTTCAGCACCATTTGTTGAATGGATTGTTCTTCCCTAGCTGTATGAGTTTGATAGACTAGTAAAAATCACTTGACCATATATGTGAGGGTCTGTTTCTGAAACATCAATTTGGTTCCATTGGTCTATTCTGTTTGTCTTTAGCCCAGTACCATGCTGCTTTTTCCATGATAGCTAGGTAATAAGATTTAAAGTCTGGAGATGAGGGTTCACTTTTCCTTTTTAAGATGTTTCTGGCTATTGTGGCTATTCAGGTTCCTGAATAGATAATAATAAATTTGATGATCGTGTTTTCAATTTTTTCTTTAATGCATTTATCTGGATTGCATTGAATCTGTATATGAATTTGAGTAGAATTTGCATCTTAGTAATATTTAGTCTTTCAATCCATGAGCATGGAATGTTCTTCCAGTTATTTAGGTCTTTTTTAATTTCTTTTAACATCAAGTTGCAGTTTTCTGATTACAAGTGCTTTACATCGTTGGTGGAGTTTTATCTGTGATATTTTATTTTCACCACTTTTGACAATTTTAGTTATTTTTATTGGCATACTCTTCTTCCAGGCATCTCTCTTCTGTCTTTTCTTTTCAGGCTGTAGTGCACCCTTTAGTATTTCCTGAAAATCTGGTCTCTTGCTTAGAAATTCTCTCAGTTTTTGTTTATCTGTGAATATTCTAATCTTGCCTTCATTTTTTGAAAGACAGTCTTGATGGATATAAGATTCTCAGCTGGAAGTTTTTCTCTTGTAGTATCTTAAATATAGCAGACCACTGTCTTCTTGCCTCCATGGTTTCTGGTGAGAAATCAGCACTTCATCTTATTGGATATCTCTTATATGTTATGCATTGCTTTTCTCTTGCTGCTCTCAGAACTCTCTCTTTGTCTTTGGCCTTTGATATTTTGATGAGTATTTGTCTTGGAGTTGATATATTTGGATTTTTTTCTGGATGGGAGTATACGTTGTGCTTCTTGGACATGGATATCTATGTCCTTCAATAGGGTTAGGAAATTTTCTACCATTATTTTTTCAACTATTCCTTCTGCCCCTTTTATCTTCTCTTCTCCTTCTGGGATACCCATTACATGTATGTTTGCACGCCTTTTTCTGCCATTTAGTTCCCTGAGACCTTGTTCATTTTTTTCCATTCTTTTCTTCATCTGTTCTTTTGTATGTTCATTCTCAGGTGCCCATTTCTTCAATTTCACTAATCTTTTCTTCTGCCTTCTAAAATTTGCTATTATATAATTCCAATGTTGTTTTAATTTCATTTATTGCACCTTTCCTTCCCATAAGATCTGCTATTTTTCTATGTATGCTTTAAAATTCTTCTTTGTGCTCATCCAGTATCTTCTTAATATCCTTAATCTCTTTAGCCATCTCATTGAATTTATTAAGGAGATTTGTTTGAACATCTATAATTAGTTGTCTCAACTCCTTTCTATCATCTGGAGGCTTATCTTGTTTCTTTAAGTGGGCCATAGCTTCCTGTTTCTTCGTGTGGTTTGTAATTTTTGTTGGTGTCTTAGCATCTGGCTTACTAGAATATTTATTCTGGGTGCATTTTCTCTTTAGTTTAGGGCTTCTTGACCTTTCTCCCTTGCTTATTGTGCAGTAGGAGCCAAGCATGTAGTTGGTGCTGTAAGCTGTGGAGGCTCAAGCTGCCCTCATTGCACCTGGGAACAATGAAACTTCTTCCAACTTTCTCCTTTGCAGGGGTAGGGACAGAGTTAAAGCTCTGGGGAATAATCCAACTCATGCAGGCCTAGACTGTAGTTGCCCAGAGAGACTAATGAAGCTTCATATCATTTTCCTTCCTGGTTGGGGTGGGATGGAGCTGCAGGTGTGGGCAGCAATCTATGCAGTACAGGTCCAAGATGACTGCAGTTGCCCTGGTAGACTTCCAATTTTCAATCTGTGTTAGCCAAAGTTAACTGCAGTTACCTGGATAGGCTGGTTCAGGGCCCACCAGCCTCCTCCCTGCCAGAGGTGGGGCTGAAGCCTAAGATAGGGCCACAGCCTAATCTGCATGAAAGAAACTGGTTCCTACAGTCACTATGATTCTCAGTCAGCCCAGCTTCCCCTCAGACTGGGGGTAGAGTCAAAATGTTGGTAACTGGCCTCTTTCCAACTTGGGCTATTCACACCCCAGCTGTTCCCAGAGTTATATCTTAGCCAGTCAAGTCTACCAATCAGTAGCAGAAATCAGTGGCCAACCATCTCTTCCTCCCCTGTTTTTGGGAAATGGAGTTTCCAATTCCAGCCACAGAAAAGCTCCTGGGGTGGCTCATGCTGCCAGAATAGGATAATCACTGGCTCTGTGGCTTGGCCAGTAATTTCCCAGAGAGGTTGGTGCAAGTCCCCGCAGCTTCCTCCTTGAGGGAGGTGGCACTTGGGCCTAGCCTGGAGCTGCCATCTGACATGGACAGAAAGATTCCAGTCCTTACCAGCAGTGGGATTTTCAGTCCACCCTTCTTCCCCTTATGTCAGGCATGGAGTTAAGATGGCAGCTCCTGGCCTCTTCCTGACTTGGACAGGCTCAAACTTTAGCTGTTTTCAGGATTATACTTTAGCTTGCCAACTTACTCATCAGTAGCTGAAATTGGTGCCCACCTACCTCTTCCTTCCATATTTTGGGAAGTGGAGCTTTCAATTCCAGTCACAGAACAGCTCCTGAGGTGGCTTGTGCATCCAGTGGAGGATGGGCACTGGCCTCCATGGTGTGGAGTGCACTACTTATAAGTCTTCTCTGCAGCTGGGCAGTCTCCTCCTTCCATTCCTTCAAGGATGTTGCAGGATGCTCTTCTGGCCTCCTGAAGCCCCAAACAGGTGCTTCAGATAGCTCCAGAGAGCTCTGGGTATTTACAAACTGTCCTGTAGCAGGAGCTGACTTTAGGAATGCTTTACTTTGCTGCCATCTTGCTGTTTCTCCCTATTTCCTAATACTTTCTGAAATGTTTCTAAGAGCACTGCACATTTAGAACATGCATGAGTTCTTTAATAAATGGAATGGCTCTTGAATGTGACTGAGCAAAATAGATTACTAGTTAAATAGTAGGAAAATGATATTTACCCTTTGATGAACCTTGTAGCCAGAAATATCTCTAGTTGGATAAATAAGTAACCAGAGACTGACAAAACTGCCCCAAGATAAATGCCAGTGTATTCTTTCTCTGTCAGGAAGAAAAAACAGCCAAGTAGAGGAGTTTAACATTTATCCATATGAAATTTATTAATAGACAGTAATTATTTCCTTTATGGCATAGATATATAGATATAGAATAATGCAATGATGCATGGAAATATCACTGATAACTATATTTAAGTCTATGACTTGAATATAAAAAGGGAGTCTATTACATATTACCCTAACTGCTGTGGTTCTGAGATGAGGCAAACAAAACCTACTATATTTTAACAAAAAACATCCTAAGCTTTCCTAAAGTCAGCAAATTAAAAATACTTGATAAAGGCAGGAGGGGTTGAATTGAACTCAAATAGACAAAACACAATAATATAAAGAAAAACCTGTTATGTTAAGAACTATTGGAGTTTAATCTTACACACATTCAGCAGTAGCAGCATACAACTTGGGATTTACAAAAGATAAAATCAACCTTAGTTATATAACAAAGCAGCATAATTTTTTTCCCTACATACAAAATTACTAGGGTGTACACCATCTCTTATTTGAGATCAGACAGACAAAGCTGGGAAAAAGAAAAATATCTTCCAATTTAAATGAATATGTGTATCTTCTACCCAAGGATACTACTTCAACATAATAGCACAAAGAGAAGTTCCTTTGAGAAAAGAGAGGCTATAAATATTCAGAATAGTTAAAGGTTACAGTTATGTATTACTGAGAGTGGGAATTAGTAGACAGATCCCTAGGTTGGTCTTTGAAAGATTGGAGTCTTTGTAAATCAGCAATTATTTTTGTTTGTGACCTTGAGCAAGCTGCTAAAGCTCACTGTCTCATAATTTTCCATAATCATAATGAATTTAATGTTACTTGTTCTTCCATTCTGAAGAATTATTGGAACTCTCTTTTAGAAAAGTGATGATATATTAAGGTCATTGATATTATTTTTAACGTGATGTCTTTTTCATGGAACTAGGGGAAATACTTCAAGAAGGCTTTCAAGGAAAGAGTCACACTAGTATTTTGTGGTATCATAGATGATAAGAGCTGATGCTCACCTTAATACTGTAGAACTAATAATAAGATTGGCCATGAATGGTCAATACAGCTATCTGTGCTCATTAAATTAAACAGTTCATTTCTTAAGTTTTATGCTTCATGGAAATTGCTTTCCTGCTTAATCAATCCTGTCATCAACTGAGCAATTAACTTGCCTATACATATTCTGGGTGTTGTTCTGTCACACATTTCTATGATAGGTTAAATATCATAGATTAAAAAATATCTTTAATTCCGCTATTATGTTTCCTCATATGACATCAATAACAAAGGTGACTTGACCACTTAATTATTTGAAGAGCCTTCCATAATGTATTCCATTTAATGTTATATTTCTTTACCAAAGAATAAAATATTCCCTAGATAATAATATAAAATATATCCATCATAGAACATTCTCAACATGAAATATTTTTAAAGATACATGTCTTGTTGTAAGAAGGGGTGAGACTAAAATATATCAACCTTGAAACTGATGGTTGACTATGGGGACAGTGTCAATCTTTTTCATTGTTATATAAATTTGCTTGAGGCATAAATGGATTAATAACATATATTTAAGTGACTCTTTATCATATTTATGTGCCAATTATTCAACTCATTCTAGGTGAATAAATGGTCCCTTTAAAATTCTAATATCAGAATTTGAAGATTTTTCTACTTACTAGATGTAAATAGTCTAAAATGAGATTCGAGTCCAGTCTTGGTTTCTGTAAATTGTTCATGACATTTAATTCTATTCATTTAAGTTATATTTAATTTAAAAATATCCTCAAGAGCATTATTTATAAAAATCCCACTTTCCCCTAACTTCTGGCCAATTACATTTCATGAGAACATATCCTAGATATTGTTAAGTCATTTCATTTAATTCTCATAGCAATCAAGTATACTGTACAAAGAAGCCTTTTTTTTTTTTTTTGAGAAAAAGAGAAGGAAATCTGGGCACATCACATGGTAGATATGTAACAGGACCAAAGTCAAACTCAAGGCCATTTTAGTACTGGGGAGGGAGAGCCTCAGATCACACCGCAAATCATGATGCATGTAGTAGTTTGATATGGTTATGAATTCCAAAAATTGATATTGGATTATGTTTGTAATCTAGTCTGTACCTGGGCATGATTAAGTTATGATTAGGACTTTGATGGGGCCACATCATTATGATTCAGTTTTTTTTCATCTATAAAAAGAGGATAATAATAACTCCTTTCTGAGGTGATCAGTGCTCAATTCATTGTAGTCTTTTTCTCTTCCTTGCTAATGCTTCTACCTTCTCATTATAAGTTAAAAGTATGCCACTTTTATAGTCCAAGAGAATGCAAATGGAATGAACCAGAAGGATATTACAGTATTTGACCTAGATGATAGTGCAAGTGTTCATGGGTTTATTTTGCTCTAATAAATGTGGTCAACACTGACAGGCAAGGGGACACCTTCTCCTCTCTCAACTGCCCATAGTAATCATTTTTATTAATGATTTATTTATTAGTGACTTAAATGATATATATATAATATAATTCATCACAATGGTGGACACTATTAGTATTAATAATTTTATATCATCATTTTCACCACCATTGTATTATTATTACTTATTGCATTAGTCAGCCAAAGGGGTTCTGATGCAAAGTACTAGAAATCTATTGGCTTTTATAAAGGGTATTTATTTGGGGTAGAAGCTTACCGTCACAAGGCCCTAAGAATCCAACTCACGGTTACTTCCTTACCAAACTCTATTGCCACATGTTGAAACAAAATGGCAGGTGATGTCTGTGAGGGTCCAGCCTATGTCTTCCCTTTTAAGGCTCTTTGGGTCCAGCCTCTTCTGATCTCAGCTGTAAGCTGGGATAGGGCTTGTATCTCTTCTGGGGACTCATTTCTTTCTGGGCTCAGCTGCTCTGTTCTCTTCACAAGGTCAGCTGTAGAGTATCAGGCTCATCTCTCTTCCCGAGACCTCTGCCATGTCTATTGAGCTGTCTCTATTCCTCTGTGTTCTTCTCCTGTGTATCTACTTCCATATGAAAGTCTGTTTTATTAGTCCAAGTACGCTAGGACTCAACACTGAGTTGCACCCTAATAACATGGTTAAATTAAAGCCCTAATCTTAACATAATTTAATCAGACATCTCAGTTAAATCTAATAAAATCAAAGGGTTATCACACCCAGAGGAACAGACCAATTTATAAACATAATCTTTTTTCTGGAATTCATAAACAATCTCAAACTGCCACACTCATACAAATTATAGGGATGTTGTATTAGTCAGCCAAAGGAGTGCTGATGCAAAATACCAGAAATCTGTTGAGTGTTTATTTGGGGTAGGAGCTTACAGTTACCAGGCCATAAAGCGTAAGTTGGTTCCCTCACCAAAGTCTGTTTTCATGTGTTGGGGCAAGATGGCTGCCGACATCTGCCAAAAGTTCAGGTTCTTGCGTTTCTCTCTTCCCGGGCCTCCATTTCTCTCCAGGTTCAGTTGCTATGCTCTCTCCACAAGGTCAGCTATAGACTATCAGGCAAAGAGTTGTCTCTCTTCCTGGGTCCTCTGCTATGTCTAATTGAGCCTTCTTTCCTTCCTCACCTATCTGCTTCTCTGTATCTTTGCTTCCTGGGCTCCAAGACCAAAAAGCTCCTAGCTCCCTTCTCTGGGGTATCCTTTCTTTTTGAGTCCTCACTCACCAAGGGGTCAGGGATGCAAAGTCCTACTGACGTGGTCCAATTAAAACCTTAATCATTATTTAATCAGTAAAAGTAAAACCTCTGAATCCAGTATAATGTAATATGCCCAGAGGAAAAGCCCAGTTCACAAACATAATCCAATCTCTATTTTTGGAATTCATAAATAATATCAAATTGCTACAGATGTTTAGGGATCCAATGAGATGTTATTCATACATTTCTTAGCACAATGCCATGTAATAAAATAACATTAGTAACAACAATGATATACATTTACTTCTGATATATGTACAGTTCCAGACTAATAGTGTCTCAACATCTAGTCGTTCTTCTATGTTTAACTTTTTCATGGCCTCTAATTATTAGTTTGCTAATAATTGATCTCTAAATATCTTTTATACACTTCATATGGCAATATTAGATAATTATGTTACAGGAAGGAAAATAAAGAATTTAACATTTGGCACAGTGGTTCCCAAAGTCCAAAATATGGGAGCACTTAGCTTATGTGGATGTAAAATATGTTTAGAAATCTGCATATGAAAATGAAATTTTCAAGTGAAATTGTATTTTCACTTTTCCAATGGTGTTAGCAGTAATATTAGCCTCCAAAGATCAAACTGATGAAGTAGGAATCTAAGTTGTGGCTGGGCCTATGGCTCCTTTCCCTTCTCTCCTTCCTGGAGGTCTTCTGAGACAGTAAGGTGTTGGGATGTCTTGGCGGGGCTTCAGTTCCATCAAGATTATTTTTCCAGAGACCCAGTGGAATGAATAGCATGGCTGAGAACCCAATTTCAGAGCACTCCAAATTAACCCCTGGGCAGTGAGTTTTAAAGAGGGCAGGGCTGTGATGGAAGGACACCAAATATAGCTCCCCATGGCTGATATGTAGGTGCACAGTCTTAATCTTCTATCCAGAAGGAGCTTTATCATTCATCTTCAAGGAGGGCAGTCAGCTGCCATCCTCCAAGCACCAATCACACCTTCAAGATCTGCCTCGGTTTACGGGCTAAGGTCACAGTCTTCTGGGGGCAGCCCCTAGTTAGTGACTGTGCATGCCAGGACTGCTTTCAGGGCAATCTTTGTTCAGAAGAACCTCACTGTACTGGCCAAGACTTCTTCAGATATGCATCATGATCTGCAACATTATCTGAGGCCCTCCCTGCCCAGTGCAGCTTCCTCACTGTTTCCTGTCTCAGATGTCAGATAAACATCAAAATCTGAGAGTTTTCAGATTTCCCTGCCTAAGTCTTCTTCTTTCTCTTTTATCAATCATGGAGGTAACTTTCCAATTCGTCACTTGCACTCCAAACTTCTCAGCACCTCCTTCCCAGAGGGCCCAACCGATGCACCACCCCTGTTCAAAGTCATTGTCCCAAGGGCTTGACACTCAGTCCTCATCCCCATCCTCACCACTGCCTGTGCTTTCCTGCTTGCCCTCTTGCTTTGCCTCAAACACCTACTGTCATTCCTGCTACAGAGACATCCCCCTGCCTGGAAAACTCTTGGCTCATATTTGTTACATCTTGCTCCTTCTCCTCATGATTCAGTTCTCTGCTTAAATGTCACCCTCTATAGTCTTTTCTGAATCATACTGTTTAATTCCCCATCACACTCTCGTTACTAATTGCATTTTAAATCTTAATAGCATTATCAGAATCTGAAACGTAATGATTGATATGTTTATTGTCTGTCTTGCTCTCCAGAAATTAACTCCCATAGGCTTGGTTTTGTCTCTTTTTTTCTAACATTGTGTCCCCAATAGGTTGGATGGTACTTGATGCCAGGAAGATAGCTCAACCACGTGCGTTGACTTAATATTTAAATGAATGATTTTCAGCTTTACAAATGGCTTTCAATGCTGTGTGTATTAGGGAAGTTACTTAATGCCTCTGAGGTTGTTTTTCCATTTGTTAAAGAAAAGAAGAAAAACTTACTTCAAAAAAGAATTACGAGCATTACATGGGATTAAGTGAAGTAATGTTAATTGCATTTTCTGCTCTCAATAAGTATTTTTTGCTGTAAAAACATTGACTATTTAATAAAACAAATCTGCAACTAAACATACACTCATGAATGCATTTTGGAAGTCAGAAAATTAAGACTAAGTAACCAGTAACAATCACACAATCTAAAATTGATTGCATCTTTACTCTGGACCTATATATTCCAGTATGAATGAACTTGCTTGCTAAGGCATGGGAATGACTAGAGACTCTGTCTGTAAACTGGGAAAGATAGTAGATAGTACAAAGGACTGTGATACTTCTCCCAACTCTCCAGTTCATTTTACTTTGAACAGCCAATAGTCATTAGGCAGCCTGAATTTAAAGCAGTGACCTAGAAATCAAAGGCAGCATATAATCTATTACAAATCCCTTGAGCCATCAAGCCAGTCAACAATTTTTAAACACTCCTTTTATTTTGGAGTTGATATGACATAAAAGAACCTCTTGGAAATTGTAGAGACAAATAATAAAAAGCATAAATAAGCTTCCAAACTTTAAATTTCACTGGAATTACTAGAGAAGAGTAATAGCAACTTAGTAAAATCCAATTACATTTTCTTTGCAGTTGGAGAATGAGAGAGAGAAGTTGTAGAGAGAAAATGGTTTGTCTTCCACGTAACTAAAATTTTCCTCTTTCTATATCCTATTCCAGTCCTTCTATTCCCTATTTGTCAGTGCCTTGCAGATCCTCACACTTTATTCCCAATTAACATGTAAGAAATTGTATGGTGATGATAATGATACTGTGGCTTTCCCTCTTATCTCTCAGGCAGCTCTGCAGATAAATTAGGTGATCGATTCCTGTTGAAGTGAATAGATGACCTAGTTTTGCTGCAATATTCAAGTTTCCCCCCTTGGTCAATTCTCAGTGTCCCAGTGATTTATCTACCTTTACTAAATTTGTTGTTCATGTTCTTTTTATCAGTGGCATGGAATTTTAATTGCCTTTTGGTGAAATGTGTAAAGATACTTTCTAAATGAGAAATGGAGAAAAATTACAAGTTTTTCTACCTCTACATGTCAAGGTTTCTGCAAGCTAGTAGACACAAAAAAGCATTAATAGCTTGTGCATTCTTAAGTGAAGATATATGGGGCTCAAAGCATGATAGTCCCTCAGCTACGTCCTGGAAAATTGTAAATTCTATCAGGCTTCTCAGTGTAGTACAATAGGTCGATATGTAACTAAATGCCTATTTGTCATTATTTTTACCTTATTACTTTAAAATGATTTTAAGATTACAGAAAATTATCAAGAATTGAATAAAGAAACCCCAAATGGTTTTTTTTTAGTGCAGACTAATCACTTTTTAACATCTTCCTATGATTTCCTATATCATTCTCTCTCTACAAAAAACATATAATAGTTTTCTAAACCCATAATATTTCACCATGCACTTTCTACTAGAAAAATTGTTTAATTACATATGCAAAATACAGTTATCAAATTCAGGAAATTTATCATAAATCTTCTTGCTTTCTTCTATGCATTAGATATTCTAATTTCATCAATTGTCATAGTGATATGCTTTATAGTTATTTATTTTCCAATTCAAGATCTAATCTATGATCACAAATTACTTTTAGCTTTCATATTTGTTTAGTTGCCTTTAATCTTCAGCAGCTCCTCATATTTTCCTTGTCTTTCATGTCATTGTTTTTTTAAAGAATACAACCAGTAATTTTATGGAATATTCCTCAAGTTAGATTTCTCTGTAAATAGATTCAAATTATGCATTTTGGATTGGAACACTACTTAAGTGATTTTGTATCTTCCTCAGAGTATCATATCTGGTGGCATATGAAAACTAACTACCTCTTATTTATGTTAATTTTGACTTGGTGTTATAATTATCTATTGCTGCATAATATGACCCTAAAATTAGCAGCTTAAAACACACACACAAACTTATTATGTGACAGTTTCCACAGGGCAGGAGTCTAGGTATGACTCAGCTGCATCCCCTGCTTCAGTGTCTCACATGACTGCAATGAAGGTGTCAACCGTGAGTATGTGGTATCATCTCAAGTCTCAACTGGGAAAGGATTTACTTCAAAGCTCATGTACATGTTGCAAGATTTTTTCCTGTAAACTGTATGACTGAAGCCTCTCAATAGAGTAGATGATAACACAGCAGCTTGCTTCATCAAAGCCAGCGAGAGAGTAGGCAAGCAAGATGGTTAATACAATGCGATATTGCAAGTGATAGTCAATCACCTCTACTGCCGTCGATTGGTTAGAAGTATGTCATAGATCCTACCCACAATGAAAAAGAAGTTCTGAAAACAAGGAGCTGGGTGTAACTGCAGTCTATCTAATAGTCTGTCCCCATAATAGGTTATGAGGTTTTCTGGTTTCTCATCAGCTTAGTTACTATTTTTGCTTTTGTTATTTATAAGTAATATATGTGTGTGGGTGGAGGGGGATTTGAGACTGTGCAAATATCTTGTTTCTCAACAACTGCTTATCCTTATCCTATAGTTTAGCCCCTACTGATTATTCTTACCAGAATCAAATTTACTACATTCTTTCTAAAGCAGTAATTTTTTTTATTGACTTTGTAATAATATTACATTAAAAATATATATGTGAGGTCCCATTCAACCCCACCCCCCCACCCCCCCCTCCCCCCCCCAACAACACTCGTTCCCATCATCATGACACATCCATTGGATTTGGTAAGTACATCTTTGGGCACCTCTGCACCTCATAGACAATGGTTCACATCATGGCCCATACTCTCCTCCATTCCATCCAGTGGGCCCTGTGAGGATTTACAATGTCCGGTGATTACCTCTGAAGCACCATCCAGGGCAGCTCCATGTCCCAAAGACGCCTCCACCTCTCATCTCTTCCTGCCTTTCCCCATACCCATTGTCCACCATGTCCACTTTTCCCAATCCAATGCCAGCTCTTCTATGTGGACATTGGATTGGTTGTGTCCATTGCACCTCTATGTTAAGAGGAGGCTCAGATTCCACATGGATGCTGGATGCAATCCTCCCATTTTCAGTTGTAATCACTCTAGGCTCCATGGTGTGGTGGTTGTTCTTCTTCAACTCCATCTTAGCTGAGTGTGGTAAGTCCAATAGATCAGATTGTAGGTGCTGGAGTCTGTTGAGGCTCAGGACCTGGCTATCACATTGTCAGTCCAGAGATTCAAATCCCTAAATATATCTTGAACCCCAACATTAACTGCACCTCCAGCACATTAGCATGAAAGTCTTATGAAGGGAGATCCCATCTGAGTCCAGATTCATCACACATAAACACCATTTCCAAAGAGGGGCCATCTGCCCTGGTAGTTAACCCCATCGGCCATGACCATAACTCCCATGGGTCTCTTTAGCCCTCAAAGGAACCAATATCTGGGGGTTGTATCTGCTTTATCTGTCTCTCTGACTCTGCTCAGTTGTGCATGAGGGCAATCCTTCTGCCAGCCTCCAGACTCTTTTTTAGAAACTCGTAGCCATATAAACTCATTTCTCCTTTCCATTTCCCCCTTACTTTAGGTCAAACAGCATTTTAAAGTCCTGGTATTTTATGTAGACATGGATATTCTGCTGATCCGCATTGAACCTTCCGTATAAGGTCATTTTCCAGTTGCATCATCAGTTGGTAGTTGATAGTGGTCCCTCGTTGCCAGGGAGGCTCATCCCCGGGTGTCATGTCCCACGCTGGGGGGAAGGCATTGCATTTACATGCTGAGTTTGGCTTCGAGACTGGCCACATTTGAGTAACATGAAGGCTGACAGGAGGAAATTCCCAGGCACAATGTTGCTCTAGGCCTTGTTCTTATTTTAGGTTTATCAGTAAAGCAGTAATTTTTTAACTCATCATTCATTCTATAGTTATTAGTCAGCATTCTATTGTTTGGAAAACCTTGGTTTACTTCATATTTATTTATCTGTCTGGTTATTTATATGCAATTAGTGTTCACCCATGAAATACTTTATTCAAAGAATTTTAATCTGTAAAAGTTCTTTTAATTTTAATGCTCTGATTTCCCCCAGATTTGGACAGAACAACCCTTACAAGCTGGATCCTGTGCCTAATTCAGTAAGGTATACTTTACATAGAATAAAATATACCCATTTAAGTGTACAGATTTATGGGTTTTGACACATGCATATGACACTATATGATATAGAACTTTTTCATGCTAAAAAAGCTAAAATGTTCCTTTTTGTCCTTTTGCCTTTTTTGTTGTGAATTCCCCTCTAATGGAGCAGGATTTTCTTTGTGTCACTGTGGGTGAGACTTTTGTCTATTCTAGAATTACATGTACATGAATTTAACCTGTGAGTACTCTTAGGGTAGTTTCTCTTTCACACAGCATGTTTTTAAGATCCATCTATATGGTTACATGCATCAGTCAATTGGACTGTTTTATAGCTGTGCATACTATGTTACTATATGAATATACAACAATTTGTTTACTAATTCCTCTCCTGGTGGGCTTTTGGATTATTATGAATATTTGTGTATACATTTTCGCATAGACATGTGGCAGTTTGAAATTCTTTTATGAATCCCCAAAAGAGAACTTATCCAGTCCTGTGGGGATAAATCCATTTTGACTGGATTATGTCAGTGAGGTGTGACTCATTCTGAGTCTCCACCATCTTGCTAGGTCTGATATAAATGGAAACAGAGAAAGACAGACAGATATAGGATAAGTGAGCCACCAAGTTTGATGCCATCATGTGAGGGAGGTTTCGCCCATGCTAAACTACAAAGAGGGAAGCCCTCGAAAGGCTCAGGGAGCTGAGGCCCAGAGAGAGACAGAAAAAGTTCCGGTAAGAGACAAGCCCTATGCCAGGTTTGCCTACACCTGCAGAAAGGTGGAGACTTTGGCAGAGACCAATGGCCATCTTGTTCTTCCACATGACAGGACAAAAGAATCAACAGTAGCTGACTCTGGTGAGAAAGCATCTCTGATTATCCCTCCATTTGGACTTCTCATGGCCTTGGAACTGTAAACTTTTATTCCAAATAAATTCCCTTTACAAAAGCCAACACATTTCTGATACTTTGCATTGGCAGCCCTTTGGCAAACTAAAACAACATGTTTTCATTTCTCTTGAGTAAAAATCTAGGAGTAGAATTAATGGGTTTTATGGTAAGTATATGTTGAATTTTATATGAAATTGCCAAACTCTATTACAAATTGTTTAAAACATTTTACATCCCCACCAATAATGAATGAGAGTTCTATTTGCTCTATATCTTGTTCAGTGCTAATTACTTGTGGGCAGCTGCGGGCCTCCGGGAGGGTCGACGCGGATGGCCGGGTGAGCTCTCCGGACAGGGGCTGCCCCACGGTCAAAAGAGAGGAGGGGGGTCGGCACGAAGCCGTTGGGCCCTCGCTCTCTCCGCTCAGGCACGGGGGACGCGCGGTGCAAGCAAAAACACCACGGAGATGAGGTCTGGGCACAAGTCTGCTTTATTGTAGAAGGGGACATGGTTTTATAGGGTCTAGGGGTACGTAAAGGGACTTGATTGGTGCCGGCGGGTGCTGTTGCTTGCGTAGACGGTTACTGGACAGTAGGCGGTTACTGGACAGTAGGCGGTTACTGGACAGTAAGCTGGCTAAGGGGTTAGGAGCAAGGGAGGGGAAGGGGAAAGTGTGGGCTGTCTAGATAACGGCTAGGCGGAAGACAGAGAAGGAGAGAAGGAGGGGCAGCGCCGGCTGCCAATACTGGGCGGGAAGGAGACGGGGACAATTGCTCCCTTTTGTTTAAAAGTATGTGCTTCGGGGGAGGTGAACTGGTGGCAGCAGGGGCAGTATGGGACGGGGTACTGGAGTAAGACGAGGGGAGGAGGGAGACCACGAGGACCGGCTGGCGGCGAGAAGCAGAGGGCCCTCCCAGCTGCTCTCAGCTGCAGAGGACACAGCGTCTGGCCAGGACGCATGTGCCTGCTGCTGGGGTCGGCGCACGTCGGCGCCTGGCGCGCGCCAAGCTCTGCCAGCAAAACGGGGTCGTGATGTTCCTGAACCCCTCGCCTGATTGGGGGAGAAGGAGGGAGATGAGTGAGGAAAGGGAGACAGGAGGTTACAGGTGCGTGGTTCGGTGTTTGCGGCAGGGGCGGGAGGAGCGCGGCGGGTGGCTTGGTGGTGGCTCTTTAGTGGCGAGGCGTTGATAATGAACCTGCACAAAGGAGCTGAATACCGCGTTGGCTTGGTCTTTGGTGAGGCGGACTATTTTTTTGACGGCCCAGGGTCCTACAGTGAGGGCTAAGATGATGATGATGAGTGGGCCTAAAAATGGAAGGAGGTATGGGAGGAGGGTATGGAGAACACTGGAAAAATAGTTCGCATTTTCTCGCTCTTTGCGGCGCTTATCCAATCCCTCCTGGACCTTTCTCAGGTTGTCCTCGACTAAGCCGGTGGAGTTGGTGTATACGCAGCACTCCTCTCCAAGGGCAGCACAAAGACCCCCTTCCTTAAGGAGGAGGAGGTCGAGGCCGCGGCGGTTTTGGAGGACTACCTCAGAGAGAGAATTGAGAGAATTTTTTAGATGTTTTACAGCATTTTGAAGGTAGGTGATATCTTCGTCGACGGCCTGTCTGAGAGAGGAGAGGGCAGAGGACTGTGTGGCGAGGGCGGCGATACCTGTGCCTGCCCCTGCAAGACCTAGAAGGGTAGCGACTGTCAGGACTGCGGTGACAGGCTCTCTCCTTTGTAAGTGGAGGGAGGTTTGTCTGCTCAGCACGCGGCGGAAAAATTCGTGGTCAGAATGGTAAACGACTCGAGGAGCGAGAAGGATGAGCAGGCAAGTCTCATGGGTATCGTTGAGGGTGGCGACATTGAGGCAGGGGGTTAGCCCGGTGGAGGTGCAAAGCCATTGGGAGGCGTTAAGGGGGATTAAGAACTTGGCGGAAGCGCTGGGAGAGGAGTAGCTAGAGCAAGCACTAAGGGAGGGGTGGGAACCTTGACGAGAATGAACACAGCGTCCTGTGGAGGAAACAGATTGAAGGGTTAGGGGGACGGAGGAAGTGTTCCAGTTGCACTCGGCTGGGTATACTGAAGTGGATTCGTCGAACGTGAAGTTAACGGCGACAGGCTCATAGAAAGGAAGGGAGGGGGAGAGGCAGAGCCAACAGTTCTTGGTGAGGTTGGGTTGAGAAGTATTTAGAGATAAGTAGGATGCATAGATTAACGCGAGAAGGGGACTGGAATACTTGGTAGGGGGGGCCATAGCTGGGGAGCGATGGACGAGGGGGGGGTGCCGCTGGAAGGGGGGGGAGGTGGGGGGATTGAGGACTTTATTGGGGCCAACGGCGAGGGGTGGGGATTCAGGCGTGGGCAGTAGTTTTCTGATGATGAGGAAGGCTTCCTCTTGCCAGCGCTGGAGGGTCCAATTGGAGTGTTGATGGGGCGAGTTGACAACGGCCGGGGAGATGAAGGGAAGCATGACGATGAGAGCAATGGGAAGAACGGAACTACCCGCGTTGCGGCGAATCATCTGTGGAGACAAAAGAGAGAGAGAAAACTACAAAGGAAACAGCGATGGGAAGGAGACAAGTTAGGTAGGCAACTCGTTAGGTGGATCATTGGTGTCAGCGTTAGCAGAAGCCTCGGCGGTGTGGGGCTTGATGAGACGTCCTGGGACCCAGATGGGCTGCAGCTCTGATTCAGGGAAAACACAGGCGAATCCCCGTCCTTGGGCTAAGAGAGGGGCAGGTCCATGCCATTGGGTGGTCTGCGGGTCACGCCAGAGGACAAGCAGTGCAGGGGTGGGCCAGAAGGTAGGCCCCCAGTGCATGTGGACCGGTGAAAAGCCTTGGGCATTGAAGGTCATCAGGTTGTGTCGGATTAGGGCCTCTGTGACGACGTTGCGAGGGGTGCGACGTGGCTGGTCGGCAGATGTCTTGAGAATGAGGGTTTTGAGAGACTGGTGAGCACGCTCTACTAGGCCTTGTCCCTGCGGATTGTAGGGAATGCCAAAGTGATGGGTGATGTCATAGAGTTTGAGGAATTTGGCAAAGGAGGCGCTCCGGTAGGCAGGTCCGTTGTCTGTCTTGATGTCCCATGGAACGTCCATGAAAAGAATAGATTCTCTGAGCGCTTGGATGGCGTGCTTGGCCGTTTCTCCGGTGAGCGCGGTTGCGTAGCAGAGATGATAGAAGGTGTCGATGGCCACGTGGAGGTATTTCCATCGGCCAAACTGGGGGACGTGAGTGACGTCCAGTTGCCATCTGGAATTGGGGTGGAGCCCACGAGGGTTAACTCCCTGTGGTTGGAGCGGCCCCAAGGGCAGCAATGGAGCGCACGTTCGGCATGACCGCACAAGGTGTTTGCAGGTATGGATTGGGAGGTCTGGAAAGAGTTTGTGGAGGCCAGCTGCTGAGAAGTGAAATCTGGCATGCAGCAGCTTGGCCTGATTGATGAGGTCTCCGACTGAGACGGTCGTCTCGGCTGGAAGCAGGTGAACGGCCTGATCAGCAAGGTGGTTGCCGTGGGCCGGGGGCCCGGGAAGGCCGGAATGGCTGCGGATGTGAGCGATGAACCAAGGCTGTCAGCGGTTCTCTATGAGCTCTTGAAGGTCCAGGAGAGCGACGTTAATGCTTTCACTCGCTGAGTTGTCGGGCAGAAAAAACACAGAAAAGGCGATGACTTGGCAGACTTGTAGGCAGTAGAGGCTGTCTGTAAAGATGTTCAGTGGACAGTGGGGATGGGTTTGGAGTGCTAAGATGACAGCACGCAGTTCGGCCACTTGCACAGAGGATTGATGGAGGCGCACGTGTGAACGTGGCTGGTGCTCGCCGGGTGCGAAGACAACGGCGGCAAACTTAGTCTTAGAGGCGTCTGTGAAGATGATGGTGGTGTCTGGAAGAGGCTTGCTGGACGGAAAAGGGAAATGGCCGGGGGCGGCGATTTCTAGCAGGGGAAGGCCCTTCAGTAACCGATGCTGTGGAAAGTGGTTATCGAAGTTGCCATGATAAAGCTCCATAAGAGTTTGCATATCAACGGAGTTGCATAGCAGGGTGGTGACTTGCCCGGTGGTGAAGGGCCACACAATGGTGTCAGGTGGGCACCCATAATGATGGGTGGCTTGTGTGACTAGGGCGGTGGCAAGCTGAACGAGTAGGGTGGTTTGAGGTCCAATCTTTCGGAGCTTGCTCTTTGCCATATGGACCCAGAGGAGTGGTCCGTCTTGCCAAAGAAGGCCAGTAGGTGTTCCCCGAGTGGGTAAGACTAGGCCTAACAACGGTTTCCCAGGCTCATGTCGCTGAAGTTGGCACTGTTCGATGGCTCTATTTACCCGGGCCAGGGCATTTTTGGCCTTGTTGGTGAGGCGAATCCTCTTTCCGGGTGCGGATGATGGCAGAGCGTTGGAGCAGAGTAGCCGGTACAGGGGCTGGAGTTGCTCTGTGGTAAGCGGCAGCGCTGGGCGCAACCAATTGATCTGTCCACAGAGTTGTTGTAATTCGAGGAGCGTAAGCAGGTCAGGAATTCTGATGTGTGGCGTTTGGGGTGCAACGGTGGAAGTGATGGAGAACCCTAGGAACTGGTAGGGTGGATGAACCGTTAGCTTCTGTGTATTGACTTTGAGATCTAGGTCTCGAAGGTGGCGCAGCAGTTGCTCCAGGACTGCGTGCAGGCCTGACTCTGAGGGATGGGCCACGAGCAAGTCGTCCATATAGTGGATGATGTTAGCGTACTTCACGAGTGGCTGGATGGCTTCGCGTACATACATCTGGCAAATGGCAGGGCTGTTTCGCATGCCCTGAGGCAGAACGCGCCAGTGGTATCGCAGTGCCGGTTCCCGATGGTTGGTCTGAGGAACCGTGAAGGCGAATTTTGGTCGGTCGTCCGGGTGCAACGGGATGGAGAAAAAGCAGTCTTTAATATCTATCACTGCAACAAACCAATGCCGGAGCACCGCGGTAGGGTGGGGGAGGCCAGGCTGCGGTGATCCCATAGGCTTGATGTGTTTGTTGATTTCTCTTAAGTCTTGAAGTAGACGGGACTTCCCGTTCTTCTTTTGAATGAAGAAAATTGGCGAGTTGTATGGGCTGGTGGAGGGCTCGATGTGGCCCGCGTGAAGCTGCTCATCAACAAGCCCCTTAAGAATGTCCAGTTTAGGGATTGGGAAAGGCCATTGCTCCACCCAAATGGGCTCCTCTGTATCCCATTGCAGAGGAACGGGTGCTGGAGGTTGAACGCGAGCAATGGCTGAAACTATTGGGGGGGCAGCTGCGGGGGCGTGGCAGTGAGAACGGCTCCCGACTGATGCAGGATATCACGGCCCCAAAGAACTTGCGAGATTTCCTTCAGAATGAGGGGGCGGAAGGTTCCCTGTCGACCTTCTGCGTCTCTCCAGATGACGTCTTGGGCAACTTGCTGGAAGGGCGCTTGGCCGGTGGCTCCCACCACTAGGGGGCCATCGGTCAGAGGGAGGTGCCCAGCCTGGTTGAGTGGGATGCAGGAAATTTCTGCTCCTGTGTCGAGTAGCCCTGTGAGCCAGCGGCCGGAGACTTGGATAGAGAGAAGAGGCCTGGTGGAGGGTGTGATGGGAATAGACCAGAGTACTTTCATGGGCGGGGGCGCTGAGTCGTTGTGGCCTTTTTGTTGTGGGGCTGAGGCCTGCCCCCATGGCCGTTTAAAGGCTTGCGGCTGGAGTTAGGGACGCAGCAGTCGCGGGCCCAGTGGTATCCTTTTCCGCACCGCGGGCACGGAGTGGAAGGAGGCCGTGGTGGATGGCCTATGTTGGGCACGTCCGGCGGTGGCCGTGGCTTGTTGGGGCAGTCTCGAGCGAAGTGGCCGAGTTCGCCACAGTGGAAGCATTCGTTGGAGGCTGAGACGGCAGCGAGGACAGCCTGGGCCACGGCGGAGGCCTGGGCATTGACTCCGGAGCAGGCGAGGACCCAGTCGTGGAGGGACTTGTCTCTCAGCGGCCTGATGATTGCCTTGCAAGTTGGGTTTGCGCCCTCCTGAACAATGTCCTTGATGAAGGAGGTCTGGGCCTGCGTGCCGACGATCTTGCGCTCGGCCGCAGCCTGGACACGCGCCATGAAGTTGGAGAACGGTTCCTCTGGTTTCTGGAAAAGTCTGGTGAGTGGCTTGGGCGCGGAGGCGGCGCAGTTGCAGAAGGCACAGAGGGATACTGCCTTAGCTGGATGTAGAAGCCTTGAGGGAGGGTGACGTAGCTCTGTGGCATGGCGTAGCGCCCCAGTCTGAGGAACGCGTTGGCAGGATATCGGGTGCCGTCACGGGCGTTCTCGGTGATTTGTTTTTCATTCTCGGCAGCGAAATGTGCGCGCCAGTCAATAAACTGCCCCGAGGGAAGTATGCCTCTCGCGAGGGATATCCAGTTGTAGGGGAGACAGCGGGCAAAGGTCATACGTTCAAGGAGGTCTTGAGCATGGGGCTGGCGAGACCATCCTCTCGGATAGCGCTGCGGAGGGTTTGCACGTCTTTTGGGGAGAAGGGAACCCATATTTGGGGGTTTGCTCGAGAACGATTGGGATTTAGCGGATACATATCAGCGATTGGAGCAGTGGGGGGCTCGAAGAGAAGATTATTAGAGCGCGGGAGGGGGTGTCTATTCGGCGGCACATAAGACGGCAGGCGCTCGTACGCATCATCTAGGTCGTCATCAGAAGATGGCGGATGAAGCGCTTCCGGTCCCGGGTAAGGGCAAGATGATGCCGGTTTCGGGTAGGGGCAAGATGGCGCCGAGGCAGGAAGGGGAGGGTACAACGGCGGATAGTCCTTCTGTGAAGAAGCAGGAAGGGGCGGGGAGTGCGGCTTCTTCCTCTTTTGGGAGGAAGAAGGAGGGAGCGCGCCCTCTTGGGTGGGCTTTTCTTTGTTTCGTGAGGAAGAAGGCGGAAGTGCGCCATCCTGGTCGGAGTCAGAATCAGCGGCGCTAGGGGGGTCAAGCTCAAGCGCGGCCTCCAACTGAGCCGAGAGCGATTCGGCATCGGAGTCGTTACCGGGAGTGCCCTCTTGGTGGCCGCGCCCTTCCCCTGACTCATCCACAGTATCGCATGGGAAGGCTTTGGCCTCGGGAGCGGGCACACCTTGCAAACAAGCGCGAATGGCTACAAGAGCGGGGAGGAGGCCGGGGGGAAAGACCCGGCCCTCATGTTCCATGGCTGAGGCTACTCGTTCGATTAGCCGGGCATAAGTCTGAGGATTCCAGAGCGGGCAGGTGATGAGCCAGGGATTGAATGGGAGAAGTAAACCCAGTAGCGCTGAAGCTGGCAGACGGAAACTCTAACCTGGTTAGTTTCCAGGAGGGCAGCCAGGGCCCGAACCTGCGGGACCTGACAGGAGGAGAGTGAAGCACCCATTTTGGTTTGAATGGGAGACGCCGAAGAGTCCCTACCTTGAGCGAAGGGTGGGGGGTAGGCGTCAGAGTGGGCCCCACCCACGTTGGGCGCCAAATGTGGGCAGCTGCGGGCCTCCGGGAGGGTCGACGCGGATGGCCGGGTGAGCTCTCCGGACAGGGGCTGCCCCACGGTCAAAAGAGAGGAGGGGGGTCAGCACGAAGCCGTTGGGCCCTCGCTCTCTCCGCTCAGGCACGGGGGATGCGCGGTGCAAGCAAAAACACCACGGAGATGAGGTCTGGGCACAAGTCTGCTTTATTGTAGAAGGGGACATGGTTTTATAGGGTCTAGGGATACGTAAAGGGACTTGATTGGTGCCGGCAGGTGCTGTTGCTTGCGTAGACGGTTACTGGACAGTAGGCGGTTACTGGACAGTAGGCGGTTACTGGACAGTAAGCTGGCTAAGGGGTTAGGAGCAAGGGAGGGGAAGGGGAAAGTGTGGGCTGTCTAGATAACAGCTAGGCGGAAGATGGAGAAGGAGAGAAGGAGGGGCAGCGCCGGCTGCCAATACTGGGCGGGAAGGAGACGGGGACAATTACTGTTAAGTCTTTTTAAGTTTTAACCATTTTATGGTAGTGTAGTAGCTTATCATTGAGGTTTCTTATGAATATCCATGATGAGTATTGGTGTGCATCCTTGATGTGCTTATTGCTCTTTTGTATATTGATGATCTTTTGTGAAGTCTCTTGAAATCTTTTGCCTTTTTTCTTTATTAAAGAAGTTTAATACAGAACAATCATAAAATACAGTATTCGCATATACCACCTCACCAACAACAACTTGCATTGGCGTGGAACGTTTGTTACAATTGATGATAGCATATTTTTATAATTGTGTTATTAATTAAAGTTCATGGTTTAACTTAGGGTTCACTATGTGGGTAGTGCAGTTGCATGAATTTTTGTTAAAATTTTTATTCTGTTACCATACATACAATCAAACATTTTCCTTTTAATTACATGGAGATATATGTGTTGTTAATTGCGCTCACAATGTAGTATTATCATTGCCACCATCCATTATCTAAACATTTCCAACATTCCAGATAGGAATCCTGAACATTTTGAGCATTGACTTCCCATTCTTATTCCCACCCTGATCACTGGTATCCAATATTCTAAATTCTGACTCTAGGAGTTTGCTTATTCTAATTGTTTCAAATGAGTGAGGTCATATAATATTTATTCTTTTGTGTCTGTCTTATTTCACTCAAAAGGATGACTTGGGGGTCATCCATGTTGTCGCATATGACAGGACTTCATACTTTTTTATGGCTGAATAATATTCCACTGTACACATATACACATTTTATTTATCCATTCATTGGTGGATTGTTTCAAATGAGTGAGGTCATATAATATTTATTCTTTTGTGTCTGTCTTATTTCACTCAAAAGGACGACTTGGGACGACTTGTTGTTGCATATGACAGGACTTCATTCTTTTTTTATGGCTGAATAATATTCCACTGTACGCATATACACATTTTATTTATCCATTCATTGGTGGATGGACACTTAGGTTGCTTCCACCTTTTGGCAATTATGAATAATGTTTCTGTGAAAATCAATGTGCAAATATCTGCTTGAGTCTCTGCTTTAAATTCTTTTGGGTATATACCTAGTATTAGGTTTGCCTGGTCATATTGTAGTTAAACACTTAGCTTCCTGAGGAACCACTAAATTATCTTTCATAGTGGCTGCATTATTTTACATTGCCATCAGCAATGCCTGAGTGTTCCTATTTCTTTGCATCTTCTCCAATACTCATTTTCTATTTTTTAATAGCAGCCATTCTATACGCACCATTTCTGGCTGTGAAATGGTATTTTACTTTGGTTTTGATTTGCATTTCTTTGGTGGCTAATGATTTTGAGCATATTTTCACGTGCTTTCTGGCCATTTGAATATCTTCTTCAGAGAGATATCTGTTCAAGTCTGTTGCCTTTTTTTTTCTTCCTCTCTCCCTCCCCTGTCTCCATCCTGCTGTTTTTATTGTCTGTGTCCATTCGCTGTGTGATCTTCTCTATCTATTTCTCTTTTTTGTCTTCTCTTCTTGTCTTTCTCCTCTAGGATTCACTGGGATTTGATCCTGGGGAACTCTGATATGGAGAGAGGTTCCCTGTCAATTACACCATCTCAGTTCCTGGTCTCTGCTGTACCTCACCTTGACTCTCCTCTTCATTTCTCTTTTGTTGTGTGATCATCTTGCTCTGTGATTCACTTGCATGGACACTGGCTCACTGCACAGGCATTTGGCTTGCTGTGTAGGCACTTGGTTTTCTACACTGGCACTGGCTTATTGCACGGGTACTGCCTTGCCATGTGGGCATGCACATGGGCACTCAGCTTACCATGCAGGCACTCAGCTCACCATACAGGCACTCAAGTGGGCACTCGGTTCAACGTGCAGGCTCTTGGCACACCACGTGTGCACTGGCTTGCCGTGCAGACACACACTTTCTCTTCTTTTTCACCAGGAGGACCCAGGGATTGAACCCAGGTCCTCCCATATGGCAGGCAGGTGCCCCATCACTAAAGACATCCACTTTCCTCTGTTGCCCATTTTTAACTTTTTTTTTTTTGTCTTTGGTTGTTAGTTTGAAGAATTTCTTTATACATTCTATATATTAATCCTTTATTGGATATGTGGTTTCCAAATATTTTCTCCATTATATAGATTGTAATTTTGCTTTCATGATAAAGTCTTTTAAGAAACAAAAGTTTTCAATTTTGATGAGGTTCCATTTATCTATTTTTTCTTTTCTGCTTTGGGTGTAAAATCTAAGAAACCATTGCATAATACAAGACCCTGAAGATGCTTCCCTACATTTTTCCCAAAGAGTTTGATAGCTCTGTTTTTTTATATTAGAGTCTCTGATCCATTTTAAATTGAATTTTGTATATGGTGTGAGATAGAGGTCCCCTCCACCCCCTCCCCCCCATTTTAATGGAGATCCAATTTTCTTATCAGCATTTATAGAAGAGACTATTCATTCCCAATTGAGTGATTTTTAGCACCTTGTCCCAAATCAGTTGGCTATAAATATGAGGGTTGATTTCTAAGTTGTCAAATCTATCCCATTGATCTATATGCCTGTCCTTGTGCCAGTATTATGTTGTTTTAATTACTGGTGGCTTTGGAATAAGTGTTAAAATAGGGAAGTGTGATTCTCTCAGCTTTGCTCTTCTTTTACAAGATGACTGGCTATTTGGGGTCCCTCACCCTTTCATATAAATTTAATGATTGGCTTCTCCCTTTCTGCAAAGAAGGTTGTTGGAATTTTGATAGGGATTACATTGACTCTATAAATTGCATTGAGGAGTACTGACATCTTAATATTATTTAGTCTTCTAATCATGAACACAGAATATATTTCCATTAATTTTTACAGCAGTGTTTTGTAGTTTTCTGTGTACAAATCCTTTACATCCTTAAATTTATCCTAGATATTTGATTCAGTTAGTTGCTTCTGTGAATGGAATTTTAAAAATAATTTCTTCTACTAATGTTTCCTTACTTGGGTATAGAAACACTACTAACTTTTTGGTGATGATCTTGTGCCCTGCTGCTTTGCTGAATTCATTTATTAGCTCTAGGAGCTGTGTTATGGATTTTTTCAAGATTTTTTTTTGTGTATAGTATCATATCATACAAAGAGAGAAAGTTTTACTTCTTCCTTTCCAATTTGGATACCTGTTACTTCTTTTTCTTGCATAATTGCGCTGCAAGAATTTCCATTACAATGTTGAATAACAGTGGTAACAGTGGGCATCCTTGTCTTGTTCCATATCATAGAGAGAAAACTTTCATTCTTCCACCATTAAGAAGGATGTTAGTTGATGGCTTTTCATATATGACATTTATCATGCTGAGTTTCCTTCTATTCTTAGTCTTATAAGTGTTTTATCAAGAAAATGTTCTGTATTCTGTTAAATGCCTTTTCTGTACCAATTGATATGACCATGTGTTTTTTTTTCCCCTTCTCTCTGTTAATGTGGTATATTACATTAATTGATTTTCTTATGTTGAACCAAACTTGCATACCAAAGGTAAATCTCCCTTGATAATGGTATATAATTCTTTTAATATGCTTTGGAATAAGTTTTCTAGTATTTTCTTGATGACATTTGCTTCTATGTTCATAAGAGATGCTGTTCTGTAGTTTTCTTTTCTTGTGGAATCTTTTTCTGGCTTTGGTGTGAGGATAAGCTTGGCCTCATGGAAAGCGTTAGGAAACTGTTTCCTCCTCTTCAATTTTTGGGAAGTGTTTGAGCTGAATTGAAGTGAAGTCTTCTTGGAATGCTTGGTAGAGTTCCCTTCTGAAGCCACGTGGTCCTGGGTTTTCCTTTTGGTGAGGTTTTTGATTACTGATTCAATCTCTTTACCAGTATTTGTTTTATTTCAGGTTTTCTATTTCCTCTTGAGTCAATGTAGGTGGTTTGTGTGTTTCTCACATCTAGGTTATCTAATTATTGGCATACAATAGTACATACTATCCTCTTATAGTCCTTATTTCAGTGGAGTCAGTAATAATGTCCCCCTTTTCACTACTGATTTTCTTTATGTGTGTGTTTTTTTTTTTAAAGATTTATTTTTATTTTATTTAATTCCCCTCCCCTCCCCCGGTTGTCTGTTTTCTGTGTCTTTTTGCTGTGTCTTGTTTCTTTGTCCGCTTCTGTTGTCGTCAGCGGCACGGGAAGTGTGGGTGGTGCCATTCCTTAGCAGGCTGCTCCATCCTTCGCGCTGGGCGGCTCTCCTTATGGGTGCACTCATTGCGCGTGGGGCTCCCCTACGCGGGGGACACCCCTGTGTGGCAGGGCACTCCTTGTGCGCATCAGCACTGTGCATGGGCCAGCTCCACACAGGTCAAGGAGGCCCGGGGCTTGAAACGCAGGCCTCCCATGTGGTAGACGGATGCCCTAACCACTGGGCCAAAGTCCGTTTCCCATGATTTTCTTTATTTTTATCCTCTCTCTTTTTTACTCTGTCAGTATTGCTAAAGATTTGTCCATTTTATTGGTATTTTCAAAGGATCAACTTTTGGTTTTGTAATTGTCTCTATTGTTTTCTTTTTGTCTATTTCATTTATCACCACTCTAATCTTTGTTAATTCCTTTCTTCTGTTTGCTGTGAGTTTAGTTTGCACTCTTATTTCTAGTTCTTCTAGTTTTTAAGTTAGGGTCCTCTTTGAAGATTTTCTTATTTTTTAATTTAACAATTTAGAGTTATAATTTGCCTTTCAGTACTGCCTTCACAGTATCCCATAATTTTTAATATGTTGTGTTTTCATTTTCATTCCCCTGAAGATATTTCCTAATTTGGCTTCTTATTACTTCTTTAACCCTTTGGTTGTTTAAGAGTAGGTTGTTTAATTTCCACCATTTGTGAATTTTCCATTTGTTCCTCTGTTAGTGTTCTAGATCTTTGTGGTCAGAGAACATACATTGTATGATTTCTGTATTTTTGAATTTGATGAGGATTGTTTTGTGACCCAACATATGGTCTATACTGAAGAATGATCCATGTGCACTCAAAAGGAATGTGTACTCTTTTTTTTGGGGGGGGGGGGTGTAGTGTTCTATATATGTCTGTTAGGTGTCATTAGTTTCTTGTATCATTTAAGTTCTTTATTTCCTTTTTGATCTTGTGACTTGATGTTCTAGTCATTTTTAAGAGTGGTATGTATGTTTCCTTGTATTAATGTGGAATCATAAATTTCTTCCTTCAAACTGTCAGTATTTACTTCATATAATTTGGATCTCTGCTGTTAGGTGCATATATATTTATAATTGTTTCATTTTCCTGTTTAATTGTCTATTCTATTAGTATATATAAATACCATCTTTGTCCCTTGTAAACTGTTGACTTAAAGTCTACTTTATGTGGTATTATTATAGTTACCCAACTATCTTTTAGTTACTACTTTCATGTTACATTTTTTTCCAGGCTTTCACCCTCAACCTACTTGTACTTATGACTTTATTTATTTTTATATCTTTTTTTTTAAAAGATTTATTTATTTATTTAATTGCCCCCCCTCCTCTGGTTGTCTGTTCTCTGTGTCTATTTGCTGCATCTTGTTTCTTTGTCCGCTTCTGTTGTCACTAGTGGCATGGGAAGTGTGGGCGGTGCCATTCCTGGGCAGGCTGCACTTACTTTCATGCTGGGCAGCTCTCCTTATGGGGCGCACTCCTTGCACGTGGGGCTCCCCTACACGGGGGACACCCCTGTGTGGTACGGCACTCCTTGTGCGCATCAGCACTGCGCATGGGCCAGCTCCACACGGGTCAAGGAGGACTGCGGTTTGAACCGTGGCCCTCCCATGTGGTAGATGGATGCCCTAACCACTGGGCCAACTCTGCTTCCCCTTATGACTTTAAAGTGCATCTCTTCCAGACAGCATATACTTGGGTCATGCTTTTTTAATTGATTCTGCCAATCTATGTCTTTTGACTGAGGAGTTTAATCCATTTACATTTAAAGTCACTACTGAGGATTTCTGCCTGCTTGCTACTTAGCCTTTGTAAGTTTTATAACTTTGTAGTCCTCCACTTCTGTTAAAGACTACTTTTAGGTACGTATATATGCATGTAAGTATTTTAACTTTATTTTTAAAGAAGTTTTTACATTACAGAAAATTTACATTGAAAATATAGGGGATTCCCATTTACCCTGCCTCCTCCTTCTCTTACATTTTCCTCTATTAATAGCATCTTACATTAGTGTGGTACATTTGTTACAATTGATGAACAAGTATTGAAGCATTGCTAGTAACTATGAGCTATAGTTTACTTTATGGTATACACTTTGCACTATACAATTTTATAGGTTTTTACAAAATGTATAATGCCATCATTGCAATTTCAGGCAGAACAATTCCAATGCCCTAACAAACCCTGTTTCTCTTATTCTTCCCTCAACCTCCTCTCAGGAGGTAACCACTACCTTTATAGCAATGTTATAAGGTCTTCCATTATTACAATAATAATAAGTCTCTTTTGGGCCATTGTTGCATTCCCTGCTTATGTTTGTTCATTCCTCCATCCTGAGGATTTGGGGCTGGTGATGCCTGTTTTCCTTAAGATTGAGATGGGGTTTAGATCTTATGGGGCAGATGGAAGGAATTGTTTTGCTTGCAGTTGTAGATACTCTTTGGTTTTCAGGGTGGGGGTTGTCCATCATCACAATTTTGTTAGTTGTCCTGGGTGAGTCTGATGAACTGGAGAGTAGGTGTTGGCTGCAACTTTGCTGAGATTCAAGACTCAACTGGCATATAAACAGGCCAAAGATTTAAGTCTCTGGGACATATATTTAATGGGTATAGTGCTAATTATAGGTTCAAATAGAAAGGGTAGAAGAATCATGTGTAAGGAAATTATAAATGAGTCTAACTCTATTACATTCATAATTAGGTCATCATATATTCCAAGTAAGACCCACTAACAGATAACTGATTTCAAGGGGTTGTGTGCCTTGTTTATAGTAGTCAGATGTCTTTAGAGCCCTTGGGAGCACCCTGTTTGAGAATGTCTACTTTTATATATATTTGTTTTTTTTTTTTGGAGTGCCTTCTCATTTCTATGTGGGTATATTTTTCATCTCTTTTCCTTGTGGTTACCATAGGGTTACATTTTAACATCTTAAATATATAAAAATCATATTTGGTTTGATACTAATTTAACTTCCCTAGCATGCATATAAACTTTTCCAATATTTTTCAAAATCCCTCCAGACCTCCAACATTTTTTATACTTGTCACCACTTTTACCTCTGTATATTTTATGTCCAAAGCATAAATCTATCATTACCTTTCATTCATTTGCATTTTAACTCTTGTAGGAAATAAGAAGTAAAATTATATACAAAATAATACAATACAAGTATACTGGAATTTTTTATTACCCAATGGTTACTTTTACCACAGGTCTTTATTTCTTCATGCTGTTTTGAACCACTGTCTAGTGTCCTTTCCTTTCCAACTGAAGAACTCTCTTTAGCATTGCTTGTAGGGCAGTTCTAGTGGTAATGTACTTTCTCACCTTTTGTTTACCTGAGAATGTCTTAATCTCCCCTGTATTTTTGAAAGAGAGTCTTGCTGTATTTTAATATCTTGGCTGGCAGTTAGTTTCCTTCAGCACTTTAAGAATTTCAGTTGACTGTCTCCTTACCTCCATGATTTTTGTTGTGTAATCAACACTCAATCCAATTGGGATTCCTTTGAAGCTATTCTCTTACAGATTTCAAAACCTTCTCCTTGTTCTTTGCATTTGGCAATATAATCAATATATTATGGAGTGCATTTTTCTTCATGTATATCCTGTTTGGTGTTTTCTGAGCTTAATGGGTGTGCATATTCTTTGTTATTATTTCTTTGACTATACCTTCTGTCTCTTTCTTCTCTTTCTGGGATTCCCATAACGTACATATCAGTCTGTTTGATGGTGTTCCATAACTGTCAGGCTATTTTTGCTTTTAATGTTTCTTATTTCTTTATACTCCTCAGCCAGACTCATTTCAAGTGTCTCATCTTCAAATTCATTGATTCTTTCTTCTTCAGGCTCCAGTCTGACCTCGAAACCCTCCTGGGCATTTTTCATTTCAGTTACTGTGGTCTTCAACTCCATTAATTCTGTTAGGTTCCTTTTTCAAATTTCTATCTCTTTATGTAGATGCTCATATTTTTCATTCTTTATTTCCTTGTTATCCATTAGTTATTACCCTTTCCTTCATCTCCTTGAGCAAATTTAGGATCATTTCTAAAAGGCTTTATTCTGTTTTTCCACATTCTTATCTTTTTCATTGGTATTTTCTGTATTTTCATCCCATTCCTGTGAATGGGCCATTTACTGTTTCTTTGTTTGTCTTGTGCATCTTGACTATACACTTATATTTTAATATTTTTAAATGTTAACTCTGTGATTTACTCCCTGGGATGTCTGCTTCTTGGTTTTGTAAGCAGCTGTTAATAAGACAGAGATTTCCTTGAGCGTTAGCTCTCCTATCAGGAAGATCTTCCCAAGGTGAATATAGTATGCATAGTTTTCCCTGTCTTTTTTAGTCTCTGTCTTGTCCTGGAACTTTGCTTTTTAGTTGTTTTGGAGTTCCTCTGTTTACAGGAGTTTGGTTGTCCCCTCTTTTTCCCAGGAGACAACCCTTCCTCTCCTGGGTATTTGAAGCTGGCAGTCCTTTGTCCCAAACTGTTTGCCTTTATACTGTTTACATTCCTTTCATTGTCTCGTGCTGCTTTTGCCTGGATGGCAAACTCTGGGAGGAGGGAAACCCCAGAGAGGACTTTCACATGTCATTTTTTCCCAGCCCAAATAGAGTCAGGGAACAACGAATGGAGGTGCAGACCTGCTCCAAAGTGCCTTGTGGAGGGGATTAGAAAGGGTAACACAAGCTTCTCTGATGCTTCCTCAAAGCCTAGCTTTCCTGGCCTGTCCCACAAATGTATCCCTTCAATCAACTGCCCCCCATAATCATTAGGAAGCACTGCATCTTTAAATCTCTACCACTTCCACCCATGTCTGGGGAGGGCTGAAAAAATGGCTGCTGCTGCTATACTCCAGGGCAGGTTGAAACATTGGCTGTTGCTGCGTTTGTCCTGAGTGGGTTGAAATAATAGCTACCCTCAGAGACAGGACCCAGTGATCTGAATTTGCTAATCAAAAGCTGTGATTAGTGATTGGCCATGGCCACTCTTGTTCTTGGGAAAAAAGATTTTTACATCCGTATCTGCCAGCAGTAGCAAGCCAGCTACTAGAACCTGCAGAGAACTGCCATGAGAGTGGGGGATGGGTATCAGTTGCTGCAATGCAGAGAGAGCAACTTATGTTTCTTTATTGTAGTTTATTTTCCTCTACCTCCTGCTTTCCCCTGCAAGCTGTACATGGTCTTCTGGCCTCTGGAGTTTCAAAATAATTATTTCAGGCAGTTCTTCCCTGTTAAGTAGTTGTTTTAGTGGAAAGAGCTCCAGGAGGACCTCCCTACTCTCCATCTTCCCCTGAAGTTCTTTAGATCTTTTGCCTTTTTTTCATTTTTAAAATGTCTTATTATGAATTAATATACACGCAAACATTTTTCACAGGCTGTATTGTGGAGATTTTCACCCAGTCCATGGCTTACAGCTTCCCTAATTATTTACTAATTAATTATTTCATTGTCTACTTTTCTCAAAGAATAAAGATTTCATTTGTTAATGTGATCTACTTTGTGTCTGTTGTATAACTTTTATGTTCTCTGCCATTTATTGCTTCCTTTATTGCATTTCCTTTGGATTGCTTTTTTGGTATTTTTCTAGTGTTTTTAGACTTAAATTTAAGATCACTGCTTAAAATAGATGACATTGATTCCTGTATGTATTGTTTCCATTATTTTGTCAGAAATTGTTTTGTACTTCCCTTTCTACCGAAGTGTAGTTTAATAAAAAGTTTTTATTTCATTTATATATTAATTTAGATGTGAATGGTTATCTTATTTTTAATTTAATTGTTAATAACTAGTTTATTACATATGATAAGTAAATGTTGTTTGCAATTGTTCTACTTTATGGAACTTTTTGATTATTTTTCTTTGTAACCTAATGTATGATCAGTTTTTGTATTTCATGTGCCAGGGAAGAACATGTATTTGCTATTATTAGGATTTATTGTTTCATATATATTCATAAGATTTATCTTGGATCTTCAGTATACTTATTTTTTGACTTGTTGACATAACTTGCACTGAGAATGCTATGTTAAAATATACTATTATTAGCATGTTTCCTTTTTTGCCTTCCATCCTCTGTAGTTTCAGCTTTATGAAGGAAGTTGTTGGGTACACAGAAACTTACAAATATTATATCTCTATTATGAATTTTGGCTTAATGATTTTGCTAAGTTATGTATTATTGTTGTTTATTCTGGATCAGTTTTCTCAGGTACTTGTGGGCTTTTTCAAAAAGTTTTATTTTATTATCTAAAGGTTTTTTGGATTAAATTTTAAATATTTCAGATGCATTAGCTTCTCAGGTTCATCAGTTATGTATGCTGTGCCCTTTTTTTTCCTGTCTTCCAATTCAGTCACCTTTTCTCCTAATTAATTTTAGGATCTGATTTTTGTTCTCTCACATTTTTTCTGCCTTTCTACAGAGTCTCATATAATAGTTTCACTCAAATCTATACTCCCTTGGGTACTTGGTAATTAATTTTTTCATGTTCATTATAATGAGTTTCACTTACTTTCTTTCCAGAGTTCCCAAAAATCAGAAAAGCATGAAGAAATAATTAACAAAATTGTATCAGAAATTTTAAAATTAAGAATGGATTTGGACAAAAAAAAAGAGGAAGATATACAGTTAGAGTTGATTAACTTCAAGAAATTAAAAATAAGTTAGATCTAAAATCTTTTGTTGTTCCTTCATTTTTCAGTTTAATTAATGCATGTTTTGTAATTGAGATTCATAGTGATGTTGGTAGAAAGAGGAGGGGTTAGGATATCTTACTATTCTCCTTAGTTTTGTAGGATTCAAATTTCCTCCCTTAATATTTCCTTTCCCATTATTCCATGTCTTGAAAGGGTGCCACCTTCACATATAGCTTCTATACTTCCAGAAGAAATGCTTCTCTGAGGTCGTCATTACTGGTCTAGGTCACTTTGAAGCCACTTTTATGCAGCCAGTGTTAAGTGCCAAGTCCTAGAGTTGTGTTCACTATTTTGGAACTTGGTTTTGGATATTCCCTATCTGTAGTTGCTTTTATCGATGCTTTACATAAGTCTTTGGCTCCAGTCTCCTCTTTTGCAGAATCTCTTAAGACTCCTTTCCCTCTTTATTTGTTTCAATAGTGGCAGTGGTAATTCTGTTGAAATACGGTGTTTATTTCTCTATTAGTAATTGTAATTATGCTAATTTCTGCCTCTAAGTATTGCTGAAGCATGTGCTTTTATTTCCTATTCATTGTTTTGTTTTGTTTTCTTTTACTTTGTTTGTTAATATGACATGTAGAAAAATTCAGATTCTGGGAGCTACTTTATCCAAGGACCAATCTGTCTGTTTATTCTTAATGTAATTCAGCAGTATGAAATGGTAGGATAGTTGTGCAATCATAAAATTATAAGGTACCATGATTGGTGATATAACAATATACTATGTTCTAAATTTTGAGATCTATGTTTTTTCTTCACATAATTTTTAAAATACTTTAAGATAAACATTATTTATTATTTCATTTTAAAGATGAAAAAAACCAGTGTTTCCATGGTAAATGGAAGATCTAGTATTTAAACTAAGCAATATTTTCCTCCAAAGCCTGTTTTTGCTACAACATTTCAAGGTACAGATTTAGTTCTCAGTTCTACTAGGTATATACCTTGAGAAAAGCTTATTAAATCATCTATAGATTTCAGGTTTCCAAAAACAAAAATTAATTTATAAATAATGAATTGTATCTCATTGTGTCATTGACAGGATTACATTTACGTAAATCACCTATTTTGTTTCCTGGTAAATAAATGGTAAGCACTTAAAGAATGATAGCTTTCTTTTACTCAGTCACTACATGTCAGTTAGAATTCAGTGACAATGAGATAATATGGCTAACAATGAGATAAGTGAGAGGTATCCATTGTCTGCAATGGATTCAACTGAAGATTTGGAAAAGGTATCACTCAACCAAGGATAAAGGATAGACAGACTGTTAAACAAATAATCTAACTGTAAGTGTGAGTTTGCAAAAAGTGTGATAAAAAAATGATACATAGGAAAACCAAGTAAAGATAAGAGGAATACAAGCAGGAGGCAGTGGCTGGGATCCAGCTGCTTCTGCCTTTATGGACACCTGTGCGTATGACAAAAGCTGAGTTCCAACACAAAGGAGTGGCTGAGAATTTTCCTTCTTTTGTTTCATTTTTCAATTGAACCTAATGGATTTTATTTCTTCAATTAAGACACCTCATTGGTTTCTGGAATTCCATTTAATATGCTCACAGTTATAATAATTCAATGCTTGGTCCACATTGCATGTTAAAAATCCATGAATAATATTTAGGCCAATGTGATTGGTATTCTCTTTAGATTACTTGGTCTAAATCATTACTTGTCATTTAAAGATAGAAGACTATTTTTGACCATTCAATTTTAAAACTGCATTATGTTCATCTTTCATAATAAACACTAAGCTAGAACTGGGTACACTATGTATTTGTAGAAATTGTTTCACAATCAAGTTCCTAATTTAAAAAGTAAAACTTCTAAGAGGAACACATAAGAAATAGAGATTTGGAAAAATACAGTTTAATGGCCTGTTCCATTTTCACATTAATAAGCCTAGTGAGTTTTTAAGTACACGTAATCTATTTTACTACACTTACTGTTTTGATCATTCTAATTAAATGTAATTAAACTGAATAATGACTATAGCTAGGCACCATCTGCCAATTCCTGATGTTGATTCATAACTTATTAACAATTCTTGAATAAAATCCAGAGGCAGCTGTAGTAGAAAAACTACTACAGTCAGCAAAACTTGGTTCAGATCCTGACATTGGAATTTATTACTGAATGAAAAAGGGTAACTCACTAAGTCTTTCTGAGCTTTACCCTCCTCATTTGAAAATAGCAATAATAACATGAATCCCATGTTATTTTTATAACAATAAAAAAATATACTTACCATGAAGCCTGTTTGTAGGCAGCATAAAAGCAGTTTCTTTCAGTGTTTTGTGAATATGCAAATAAGATTTCATCAAGGTATTCACAAATAATAGTTACAAATATTGCCCTTATATTTCACTGATTTATTATTTAAATATCCTAATTATTTTACATTAATTCTATAAAAATTAATTTTCTACAAACAAACCACACACATGAATAAAATGATGCAGAATAGAAACACAAATCTAAAACTGTGATACTTGCTTATGTATCTTTAGTTATAAAAAACCAATGGCTTTCCCCACTGATAATGCTTTCCTTAACAATATTCCCTGGGTCTCTTTGCTCTAGCATATTTCCTAGAAAAATCCCTCTGAATTAAAGGTCATGTAGAAGGGCAAACCAAGGCATCACTCTCACAAGAAATTCTTGCTATAGCTGAATAATGCCTGATATAAAATTCATGCAGCTGTTGATTCATCTTTAGCTGTCTCAAAATCTGCTGGACTTCATGTTCTAACAGCTTAAAAATATGACTAGGTAAATCAATCATTCCCTCTTACTCTATTCTGTTCCCCTTGAAGTCTTTCATACCTTTCCAAAAGCCCTTGTATTACTCATTCTATAGATCAATGTCACTCATATAGCTATCAAAAGGTACCCCTCTTTTTATTGTGGTGTTTATATATATATATCCTTTGTCATTTTACATAAAAAGATTATATTCTGTTTTTATTTATTTTAAATTATTCATAGGATTTAAAACTTAAAAAAAAAACTCAAAAATTTTCCAAAACTCAAGGCTTAAAATCCAATGAATTGTTGGCATGAAGTAGATTCTATATTCAGCTAACATACAAAGCTTTCTAATGCAGTTGCTTTGAGAAACTGCAAAGGTTTAAATTCAAGAATTACTTAGGGAACAAAGTTCCATATACCTACACATATACCCAAACATGCACACACACACATTCCCCATAGATCATTGTCACAAAATAACTTTGTTCATTTTATTGACTAGTCTTACGGCAATTAGGGTCATGCTGCCCCTTACCCTCTTGTCTTATTTTGCTTCAGGTCCCATTCATAAAGTTGACCACCATTCCTCAACTTTCTGATTCTATATCCTCCAAGATTGTTAGCTGAATTGTAAACAAACTTTTCCTTCTAATTCTTTAATTCCCTGAAAATAATTATAAAAAGTTTTTGTTTGTTTTGTTTAAATTTTTTTGATTATCTAAAAACAAAAGTTATGAATATTAACAAATATTGGGGACTTAAAGAAGACCTACTTCTTTTTGTGGTTCCACGTAGTGGTTTTGAACCATATCACTTTGGGTCAGCAGAAACTCCTTTTCCAAAAATCCCTATCCTGTGTAGTTCTTGGTTAACATTAGCTGAAATAAAGGAAAAAAAAAAAAAAAAAAAAGATGCAATTTGGATGTGGAAGTGAAGCAGCTGGTGCTCACTTGGAATGCTTCATTGTTAGTGGCAATGAGGTATACCAGCAGTTTCTAGACTGTCCTTGTTCTCACCTGTTTTGCATCCAAGTCTTTTTCTCAAATGCTGTCTCTGAGGACCAGCAACAATCCAAAGCCCATGCCCAAATGCTTAGCTGTGAAAGTATGGAGGTTTTGGTTATGAAGAGGCAACAAGTGCAGAAGGTATGTATTTGAATGACCATAAAATTGCTGCAGTACTGGCAATAATGGCATCAATGAAAATAAAGAGTATAATAGATTTAACTTGTTACTTTTAATTGCATCTGTGAGCATGGCTAATGAAAATTACAAGTTTAAGGCTTTTTGTTCTCTGCTCAGACTTTGTTAAAGATCCTAAAAGCCTCTGTGACTGCTCTAAAATAAACCATGGTCTGCAATAGCCACAATATCGAGTTTCTAAAAACTAAACTGAAAATCAAATCCAACAGGTCACTGACTTATTCCACAAATTATATTCACAATCTTGCAGGGTCTAATGTTTAAGTTAGGCATTTATTGGGAAGGAGAGAACCCTGAAACTTGGGGTAGAGTCATTTTGGGCAAATTCCAATGAAGCTGAATGTTTTGAACCCTTATGTTGTACTTAACTTTCTTTTGCCAGTACAACCAGCTCTTTCTCCCACATTTGATGAAGTTAATCTCCCTGTGAATAAAGATTCTGAAATATTTTTTCACCTTATAGGCTGCTGATCCTCTTGAAAACCCATCACATTGCTTTTAGACCTATAGATTCATGTTCTGACAGACCTGTTAGAAACTTCAACCCATCAGGATTTACCATATGAACCAAAAATATACAATGTTTTGATAATTCATATAGAATGAAACCTTGGGAATATGGGTGGGATTTTGTCTTAAGAGGGATATTAAAGTGGAAGTTGGGTACTGTCATATAAATACCTAAAATTAACAGCACTGCCTTGGAACTCAGTGGCAGAAGAATATTGGAAAGGCCTTGTTGATGACATTTGAAAAGAGAGGGAGAAAATTGTTAGAAGTCGGAAAATGTGAACAGTTTTATGTAGTGGTGGAAAGTTAGGCAACACTGGCTCCTATGATAAAATATAGCTAATGGAGTTGAAGATTGAGTAAGGAGATTTCTGGACTATAATATGTAGTCTTATTGGATATTTAAGAAAAATTGATTATAATTACCTGAAAGGAAATATATCCCCAGGAAGTAAATTTTGACCTAATTGCAACTCAATCCTTTTTTAAATTATTAATTTTTCCCAAAGTTTAAGAAATGTAAATTCTTTGGCATCATGTATTCACATAGAACGTCTAGGTATAAGCTATTAATGTTTTTGATGTTAAGGTCTAATTTTTCATTTTGCAAACCTAAGGTAAGGAGGTTTGTGGTTACCTATTGCAACACTGCACAAATGCATACAAGTCCTAAAGTTTGAAGTCTTGGGGTAAATTTCCATAAGCAAAATTATTATAAACCTTAACTCAAAACAAGAATTAAAATCATGGAAAAATGGCACACTTACATAGAAATAATCTGGGAACAAATTGCAACAAGGATGAATGTTAATCAGACTCTCAACCTTTTGGGTATTGTTCAATTTTATAGTAGACAGACTTTTCACTACTTCGTTGTGACTTATTTTTCTAGATTTAACAAAATCCTAATCCTACATTTCAATATCTACCTAATTTTCATTGTTTTTTGAATGAAATATTGTATGCCTTTCCCCAAACAGGTGTTCTTCTTATGTGAAGTAAGGTAAAGTTTAATATATCTTTATTATGATTTCAATTTCATAGAGTTTATATTTCATTTGGAACAAAAATAGTTTTTATGTTGAATCTACATTCTCAGTATTCTTTATCAAATTTCTTCTCTATTAAATTTATTTGTCTCTTTATTCTGAATTCTTCTCATAATTTTCTGTGACAGAACTGATTGATTTTATTGTTCTATTTTTTCTTCTCTCATGAGTAAAAATTAAATTTCCTGAATATAATTAAAAAATATTTTTGCCACAATCTCCCTGTTCTCTGGTGTATTTCTATACATAGGGAAAATACTTACAGATGGTTTTGCTAACTGTGAAAATTCAACACAGTTTTCAAATTAGCTGTGTTAATTATAACAAGGCCAGAAAAGCATGGTTATTGGATCAAAATGACAAATTTGATAAATGTATTCTAGTTCTAGTTTAGTTTGGAAGGGTAGATTATTGGTTTGAGATTTCTTCTTTTTTAATACAGGCATTGACATCTATAAATTTTCATCTAAGCCCTGCTTTATCTGCAGTCCAAGATTTTTTGGTATTTGTACCTTCATTTTCTTTTGTGTCAAAGTATTTTCTAATTTCCCCCTTGGGTTTCCTTTTAAATCCATTGGTTACTCAGTAGTGTGTTGTTTAAATACCACATATTGGTGATTCCCCAAATCTTTCAGCTATTGATTTTTTTTTTCATTCCATTGTGGTTGTAGCACATACTGTGTATTATTTCTATCCTTTTGAATTTATATATCATCAATTCTTTTAAATGTATGGAGGTTTTTTTATGTGTTAATATGTGGGTAAACCTGGAGAAGGTTCCATGTGCTCTTGGGAAGAAGGCATATTCTATTGTAGTTCAGTTGAGTGTTCAACAGATGCATGTTAGGTCTAATTGGTTTATAGTGTTGTTCAAGTCTCTGTTTCCTTATTCATTTTATGCCTAGTTTATCAATTATTGAAGTGGCATTTTTATGTTTTCAATAATTGTTTTTGATTTTTCTATTTCTTTCAATCTATTTGTGTCTTTGAAAATAACTTGTGTTTCCTTGAGACAGAATATAATTGGATCTTGTTTTTTGCTTGTTTTAATCCAGTCTGATAATCATTTCCTTTTGATTAAAATTTTAATACATTAACTTTTTTCTTTTCTTTTTCTGTTTATTTTAATACATTAACTTTTTTCAGAATAAAATTTTATTTCACATTGATAGAAACTGTGAAAAAGATTTACATTTTCCCACACTACAGCAAAACTTTTCAATGGAATAAGAGCTTACCATAAATAAGATGTTGCTGATTTGCATAACTGAATATAACCATTTATATTCTTCAAAGTAAAGGACAGTGCATTAGTAAATGCTTAAAATTTTTAAATCTGGACATAAACATATTGCTTAGTTATTAACATTCTATATTTTACACTGCCAAATTGTTTCCATTGTCAATTAACACCCATTTATAAAGATGCAATCCCACCATTATTTTGATCAGTTGGAATACAGCCAAAAAATTAAAAGTTCAAAAATACCAAACAGGCATTTCCTTTAAATATTAAACCACATGGTAATTATACCATTCATATCAAGTTCTGACTAACCGTTATTACCCAGAAACTTGTTTTCAAATAATTTTTTACCAATAATTTGAAAATTTTGACCATATAAAATAAAAAGATTGCTATTTTTATGTTTGCACAAAAACTAATTAAAAAATCATTTGAAAGGGAGCAGGTGTAGCTCAATGGTTGACTGATTGCTTCACATATACAAGGTCCCAGGTTCAATTTCTGGTACATCCTAAAAAAATCATTTGAATACAGCCCAAATTTCAAAGAACTTCATTGGCAGGTAAAAATAAAGCAAAATTTTCTGATGAGCCTAATTTTCCACAGTAGTCGGTTTCAAACAAATACAAAATAAGTAAACAACCTGTGCTACAAAGACAGTCATCTTTGACCAAATCATTTTAGAAATTACAATTTTTAAAATCAAGTAAAACATTTCACAATCTACTAAAGTGTGATCTAATTATTCTTCCAGTTGATTACAGAAAATTAAAATCACAGAATTATTCCTGTTACTGAACAAAAAATTCTAATAGCTGAATAAGTCTAAATTTGGACTAAGATACAGATGAAGAAATAAGTAGTACATAAGTTTTAAATCATGTCTGATTTCATTATTCATATAAATACATCATAAATACCAAATGTCTCTGATTCAGAATGTCAAATTACAGCATTTATTAATACCAGATGTCTATGCAGGGAAGCAAAATTTGGTCTCCTTCAAATGATAATAAGGGAAGAACATGTCTTTTCTAGAGAGGAGAAAAGAATATTAAATGGAAATTAAAAAAAAAACAGAAACAAAGAACAAAAAAAGCTGGTCCCCAAAATAAAAGGGTCATTAATTGAGGAGAACAATAATATTATCCTTCCATTAAAAGTATTATTCCTATTACTAGGAATAATATAATATCATCTCATTCTTATTTTGTATTACAGTTATGTATATATGAATACATATAGTAAAATCTGGCCATTGTGTGGTAATTAGGCAATTTTGGAATAAATCCATAGTCTAAGTCACAGTACACTTTAATCATTTCTATCTTAACTGCTCTTTTATACCTGAACAAATTATCATATGATGTGATAAAAATTCTGATCATAGTATTTTATTATTTTTATTAATTATATTTGAGATAAAGAAGCTAGTTGCTTCATCTATTTTAATACTAGTTATATTCTGGGATCATATATAAATACATGTATAGAAACTTAAAAGAACATACATTTCCCATGAGGAGACATTATTGAGTCTGTGTCATTGGTATGTATTTGTAAGATAGTCTAACACTGCAAACAAGAAGTTTCAGGATCGGGCATGTTTAAAGGTTTCTACTCTGCGGCAGTGACGCTGGGGTGCTTCTACACAAGGCCTCTTAGTGATGTCAATCAACAGACGGTAGGACTTTATCGATGAATTGCTTAATAGCCATTATTTCCTGGTGACATGAACTGTGCACTATGCCCTTATAGGTTTTGAAGATTATATTGGCTGGATTTACCCATGTTTTTAGCCTTTCAGCAGTAAGAGAACCAAACATTAGAGGAAGTAAAGGGTCGCAATCTCCATGGCACTGGAGAATAGAAATATCTTCATTAGCGCCACTGATAGGACCCCGTGCAAATGAACCCGAAGTGGAAGCCAGCAACTGAGTTCAATGCCACCTGCCACTTTCTGCTATGTGGCAAGAGCGGTATTTAAAGATAAAGCTCCTCCCTGAGAAAATCCTTCCGAAATAATCCTGTTATTCACCTCTAAATGTCAAAAGTATCAGTCTTGACATTTCCTGCTGCCTCTTCGATTCCAGGTTCGTCCTCCTATGAATTGGCCGAAAGCCCAATAAAGCTTACTTACGTTCATATTTAATGCCACTGGCACATGCGGGGAGATATATTTGATATGTGACCCTCTGATAACTGGCACAGGCTTCTGCCCTTCCATGCCCTGTATCTCCCAATCCGTGAAAGAAAATAACAGCTGCGGCGGCGGGCGGCGGGGCTGACAGGCTATTGCCGCAAATCCGGGCTTGGCAGCCCTGTCGCAGGTGTGGGTCACAGCCCTCCACCACCCAGCGTCCACCTGGAGTCCTGGCCCCAGGTGTGCGCTCAGGCACGTGGGCGCGGAGATGGCGCCGAGCCTCCTTCCTTACTACGTTAACTTTTTATGTTATTTCGCTTTATGTGTTTGTATGTCTCATGTCTTTCTTTTTCATCTATTTTCCCTTTACTGCTTCCTTTGTATTAAGTGATGAGTTTCTAATGTTGCACTTAAATTTCTTCAATGATTTTTCACTATATTTTTGAATTATTTCCTTTTGTTGGTTGCTCTAGGGCTTGCCTTACACATACTAACTTACAAAAATCAGCTTCAAGTTTTTAGTAATCAGATATTATTTCACCTTTAGTCAGTTTTGGTTGTTTGGTCATCTGTGGAATTTCATATAGGTTATTTAAATTGTTGCTATAAAGTTGTTCATAGTATTCCCTTATAACTTTTAATTTTTTTCTCTTAGGTCAGTAGTGATGTCTCTTCTTTCATTCTTGATTAGCTATTATTATTGAATCATTACTATAAGATAAATTCATGTTATGATTGATTTTTTTTTCTGGAAAAGAGTAAAATCTTCATTATTGAATGACATAGAGAAGATGAAGGAGGCTATTACTTAGAATTCTCTTTCAGAATTGAGTGCCAAGCATTAGTCAGTTGGAACAGGTAAAACCAAAAACAAAGTAAAAACAACTCAATTTGACAAATAGGTATATTAGCATATTTTACTATCAAATTGGTGGCAAGGAAGGAAAAATTGTACTCTTAGGCAACTATTGAGAGAGAATGTTAGTGAAGCAGGCTAGCAGGATAGGGAATCACTAGATGGATCTGGAACCTGGCAAGAAGTCCACTTGGACATCAATACCCCAAGATGGCTGCTGGAAGACCCTCCCCAAGATTCTACCACTCAGAAGAAGACTTCCTATGAAAGCCAGGAGAAATCCGAGATATTCCCCAAGGACTTTATCATTGGGCCCTCCTAGGAGATTGATAGGGGAAATAAGCATTTAAAACAGTAAACAGATGGAACTCCTTCCCTGCCATTAGCAAAGGGGTGGGATAATTAACAGTTCAAAAGGCAGGTAAGGGGCCTAAGCTCTCTCTTACCCTCTCTTTTGCCTGTGGACCTGTGCCTGCCCTCAGCACACCACCTTGCCATTTTTCCTCTGCCGTGTGGCCACACAAGTAAACCTGGGGATTTATAACCTATAATGGGAAATTGTAATAAGCCCTCTTCATCACTTTTCAGCCCCTTCCTTTCTACCTGGGACCCCTGCTCTGTTATTTTCTTCCATTTTTCTTCCCTCCCTACCTGAATAAATTACTGGCCTAACTCACCAGGCTTGCTTTTAAAATTCATTTCTGCAGCATAGCTAAGAACCTAAACAAAATCCGGTAACATTAGTACCTAGGCAGTGCATTTTAACTAAATGACAATAAGTACTTTCTAATGAATAAGACACAACTAGGATGATTGAATTTATGACTTCTGCTGTACCCCTTGGAATTACAATGGATTGTAACGAAAGGTCCAAGTTAGAAAAAAGTGAATTTAAAATTTCAAACTTCTTTAAACCAGCAAGAAAAATGTAAAATTTTTGTCCTCCTAAAATTATTATACATATACAGACATACACACGCACATTTACCATCCTGAAAAGGTGAGAGCAAAGATGAATGATAGGGAAATATACATAAAGCCTTCATTTCCTATATATCTTAAGTATTGGTGGAGGAGTTGGTAGCAGTTGTTGTTTTTTTAATGAATTTTATTGAAACATATTCATAAAGTGTTAAATTAATCTACAGTGTACAATCAGTGGCATTTGGTATAATCACAAAGATGTGATCAATATTAAATCATTTCATTACTCCAAAAATAAAGAAAATAAAAAACAACAAGAAACACAAACAAATGAACACAAAAGAACACTATTCCTCAGTGGTCATCTCTTAATCTTTCTATCTGACCCCTGCTGTACGTAACTGCTAATCTATTTCTGTCTGTGTAATTTATTTGTATTTACATTTTGCATAGATGGAGTCAAACAAATATGTAGAGTTTTTTTGTCTAGGCTGTTTCACTTAACATGCTTTATTTTATCATTGATGGAAGATTATTAATTTATTACTCTACGCTAATGTCCATAGATTGTTTTGGCCCAAATATCACCCTGGTACTAATTTATAACATTAATGTTCATTTGTTCTGCTTCAGATAAAAAAAATTTCTGATATATACCCTAATAATATCCATTTTTCACAAGAATGGTATGCTATGCTATACAGTCCCATGTTTCATATTTTATCTTTTTGTAGTGATACACACATCCTTAGACTTTTCCTTTCAACCACTATCATACACATGCTAGTGCTACTAATTATAGACCCTATGATGTGCTTTCACCATTTCCAAACATTTCCAAACAACCTTTTTACCAATTCTGTGCAGATTAAACATCAGCTTTTGGTGGCAGTGATTTTGATGTGCTGAGTGTGTGTGTTTGTATGATATGCTCTCTTTTAGGTTGCAAACAAGGCTAATGGAATACTATGCAAATATATCAAAAAGCACAAAGTATTTAGATGTGATGGCCAAGATAAATCAAATATGTTAACTTAATTACACAAAACAAGCTTACATTAAATTATTAGTATTTCTGTTAACAATGGCTACCAATTTTATTAGAGATATAAAATGTATTTTGGAAGATACTAGTTGCAAAGTACAGTATGGGCTTTTAACCTACTCCTAAGCCAAATCAGAAGCAGTTGGAAACATAAAGTTAAAAAAAATTTATGAATTTATTATTAGTCATATCATTATGTAGTATATTAGTCATATTTGCTTTATTTTCAAGTTCTAATTGCTTCCATATGCAAAAATAACACTAAGCAAATATTATATATTCCAACCACTAGAAAGTCTATCATATGGTATTTAAATTGTGTATTTAAGGGTCTCCAATCTGCGCTGACTAAAAGTTCAAGTTAATATCTCTATGTTATATTATATTTCTTCTTTAATATCGAAGAGTATGTCATAACTTAGTAGGATTGGGTACTCAAGTTTAAGAAATATGAATGAGGAAAGCAAATAAAATATGATTTGCTACATAGAATTAAATCAATTGGTTATATTGAAAGTCTCAGTGAAAGAAATAAGATTAAATGATATGAGGAAAATCATGACACCTAGACTCAATTTTATCTTGATTAAATAAGCTTAAATTTATTCATCTGTGAAATACTGTAATAATAGCTAATTTATATGATTATGTAAGGCTTAAATTAGGTAATATTTAAGTCTCTGGCAATGAATATTCAGTTAATGAGATACATCATTTATTTCCCCAAACTTCTTCACGTTCTGGTTTTTCTTCAAATAATGATAACAATAATATTGCATTTGCTATCTTACTAATTACTACTATATATCTTATATAAACCTAGGTACCAAAAATCCCATTCTTTGCCTCTTTTTGAGAGACATGATTTGGTAAATGTTTTACAACAGCCATTGTCCCAGAAATTCAAACTTAAAATATTGTAATTATATGTTGACTTATCATTATACTCCACATACACCATAGTAAAGAAGTAGGACTTTTGAAATGCATTAATAATTCAATTCTACTCTTAAACTTCTGAAGAAGTTGAATATTACCTTTACATGTGATATATAGCATGCACATCAGGAGGCTGAGTCACATTACTTTCTAAGCAGAAGTGATATGTGTCATTAAAGCAATAACACAGTATCATTCCCCACTACCACCCCTCACCCCTGGGCTTTGAAAAGTTTATTTACTAGATTTTAAATTATACTTAAACAATTTCCTACTTTTGTATTTTTCAGAACATTAATTCTGTCAGTGAAAGATTATGGGGCATGATGGAATGAAACTACCATGGGATTATGTACCAAGAAAGAAAAGTGCCTGATCTTAATTAACACAAATTATTACATGTAATTTATATTTTTATGTTACTTTGGCAGCTCTGTACTAAAATTAAAATAGCTTTAAGAAAATAGTAAAATAGTATTTCATTCCATAAATAAATAAATGAATATTCTAATCAATCATTGCAAAATAGACCACTTGATGTTCTGCTTGATGACATTACCAAAATGATATTATATTACCTGCCATACATTGAGCATCTACTACATGTCAGTGTTATTACTACGCACTTGACAGACTGCTCCACGCCTTCCTCCTCACCATGAATGTGAAAATTATTTTGAGATTTATGATCTCTAGCTCTATTCTCTTCCACGCCTCCACTGGCTGCCCTCCAAATTATTCCCTTTCATTTCGGGCTCTCAGTTTTCTTTTCTTTAATTCTTGTTATAGTATCTTCAGTGCCTTTAAGACCACCCTATCCACACCTGAATCTCTGACCTTCTTGTTCTCAACTCTAATAACCTGCACTTCCAATCTTCCTATCCCACCTACTCCTACCTTTTTCCCAGTGTATTGTCATTACCTGGAAATGCTCCATCCTTGAGTTCTTCAATCCTCACTTTCTCACACTATTTCAATTCCTCACAGCATCATAACCCTTCATCTTTTTGTTATTTCCTCTACTTAGTCTTCAAATCCCTTGAGAGACTGCTTGCTCCTTTGTTTACTATAGTAAGCAATTTTAAAAAAGTAATTTCTATTTATTGCATTGTGAATAAAATGTTTTTTTTTCAAATTTTACAATGGACTTTTTTTAATGCTGCAAGCTGTTTGCTGATTTTATTTTTAAATTTACTCCTCTTTAAATATGCATTTTGTGAGTCTGTTGGTCCAAAAGCAGGGGAAATGGGATTCTTTGCCAACATTTCAGTGCACCTGGTTACCATTTGACTCTGCCCAACCTATGTTAGATTAAATGGTTAGTTGATATAAATTTGCATTACTGTCTCATCAGTACAACACAATGAAGAAAGTTGGAGTTATAGATGATTTCAGCAGATGTTTGACATTAATTCCATGTTTGAGGAAGCTTTTGTGTGCACCGTTTGGAGCCAATTTTGAACATCCTGGATACTTTGGTCCAGGGCCCACAACAGTTACAAGTGATGTCTGAGCCCAGTCATATTCTCATTGTCATAGGAGAGAGATTCTACCAAGTCAGGGAAAATCTAGTTGCTGCCGCTTGCCTTAGATTACTCCTGTGGCATTATATTTAGCCTTTCAAGAAGAATGGCTTTCAAATGCTGATGATCCATGGATAGGTAACAGAGTTCTTATCTGGCTCATGGCTTATCATCTCCCAGTCTTTACTCCTCACAATCTGGGGAATATTAAATAAGGCTTTGTGTGTCTACCGATTTATCTCTATCTTTTTCTGGAGAAATAGTTGCAGATGAGCACATTTCCCATTTTATTCCTTCCTCAAATTAGAAGATCCAGGCATGTGGATACAATTTTCCCCACATTTCTGAGACATCCAGGGTCCTCCTTGCTTCTAACATTTCTGTTGTACATTTCTGTAGTCACCAGGGGATAGAGAGGAGTGAATTCATTTCCCATCCCAGTTTGTATCCAGATGTCTCCTAAATATTTTTGTGAGGATACCTTTACAATCATTGCTAATCTTTACAATTATCTCTATTTTTAATTCTACAAAATAAATCCTGAAATTCTATAATATTTTAATCAATTAAGTGGGCATATTCTTTATGATAATATATATGTGGTAAAGAAAATAATACATTAAAATGCTTGTTGAATGAACAATTTTTTTCTTTATTAGTGAAATTATGGGTTTACAGAAAAGTCATACTTTAAAACTCAGGACTCCCATATACCACCCAGCAACAACAACTTGCATTGATGTGGAACATTTGTTACAATTGGTGATATCACATTTTTATAATTGTACTATTAATTAAATTCATGGTTTAACTTAAGGGTCACTGCCTATATAGTGTAGTTTCAGGGATTATCTTTTAAAATTTTTGTTCAGTTACCATATGTACAATCTAACATTTCCCCCTTTAATCATATTCAGATATACATTTCAGTGCTGCTAATTGCATTCACAAGGCTGTGCTACATTCAACATCATCCATTACCTAAACATTTCCATCATTCCAAATAGGAACCCTGTATATTTTAAGTCTCAAATTCCCATTCCCTATATGCGGCATCTTAAGATTATACATGAATTCCAAAAAAACAGATTATGTTTGTAAACTGTTCTATTCCTCTGTGATAACCCTTTGATTGTATTAGATTTAGCTGAGGTGTTGGATTAAATTATGTCAAGATTAGGGCTTTGATTGAACCACATCATTAGAGTGCAATTCACAGGGAAGTAGATACACAGAGAAGAACACAGAGGATGAAAGACAACACATTAGACACAGCAGAGACCCCAGGAACAGAGATGAGTCTGATAGTTTATAGCTGACCTTGAAGAGAAGAGAGCAGCTGAGTCTGGGAAGAAATAAGCCCTGGGGAGAGAGATGAGCCTTAGGCCAGCCTACAGTTGAGATCCAAAGGAGCTGGACCCATGGAGCCTTAAGAGGGAAGAGGAAGGCTGAACCCTCATAGACATCACCTGCCCTCTTTTGTCAACACATGGGAACAGACTTTGGGTAAGAAAGTACCTTTTATGGTACTTTGAGTTGAACTCTTTAGGGACTTATGACTGTAAGTTTCTACCTCAAATAAACACCCTTTATAAAAGTCAATATAGTTCTGATACTTTACATCAGTGCTCCTTTGGTTGACTAATACAGTATCCCACCCCATCCCTTGGTAGGTTTTATTCTAGATTCTGATTGAATGAGTTTGCTTACTTCAATCAATCAGATCATACAATTTTTGTCCTTTTGTGTCTGTCTTATTTCGCTCAGTATGATGATTTCAAGGTTCATCCATGTTGTCACCTATATCAGGACTTCATTCCTTTTAATATTCCATTGTATATAAAAATCACATTTTATTTATCCATTCATTAGTTGATGGATATTTGGGTTGCTTACATCTTTCGGCAATTGTGAATAATGCCATTATGAACATCAGTGCACAAATATGTGTTCGAGTACCTGCTTTCAATTCTTTTGGGTATGTACCTAGTATTTGTATTGCCAAGTCATATAGTAATTCTATACTTAGCTTTCTGTGGAAATACCAAATTGTCTTCCACAGTGACTGCACCATTTCACATTATCAACAGCAATGAATGAATGTTCCTATTTCTCTACATGTGAGTCAACCCTTGTTATTTCTGCTTTTTTTTTTTAATATCAGGGATTATAATGTGTGTGAAATGGTTTTTCATTGTTGTATTAATTTGCATTTCCTTTATGGCTAATTATGTTGACTATCTTTTCATGTGTTTTCTGGCCATCTGGATATATTTTTTGGAGAGATGTATATCCGAGTATTTTGCCCATTTTTTAATTGGGTTATTTGTCTTTTGTTGTTAAGTTGAAGAATTTCTTTATATATTCTATATAATAAACCCTTATCAGATATTATTTGGTTTCCAAATATTTTGTCCCATTCTGTAGGTATCATCTTGCTTTTCTGATAAAGTCCTTTGAGGAACAAAAATTTCTTAATTTTGCTGACGTCCCATTTATCTTTATTTCTTTGGTTGCTTATGCTTTGGGTGTAAAGTCTAAGAAATCTTTTCCTAACAAACAATCCTGAAGATGATTCCCCACATTACTTCTATGAGTTTGAAAGTTTTCATGTTATATTAAGGTCTTTAATCCATTTTGAGTGGACTTTTGTTTATGGTGTGAGGCAGGGGTCCTCCATTCTTTTTCAAATATAAATAATCAGTTTTGCTACCACTATTAATGAAGAGACTATTCATTCCCAATTGTGTGGTTTTTGCCACCTTGTCAAAAATCAGTTAGCCATAAATGTGAGAGTTGATTTCTGAGCTCTCAATTCTATTTCATTGGGTGAATTGAAATCAATAGACACCCTCAGATTTTTAAGTCTGAATTTGCCAAGCAAAAGCCATGATTTGTGATTGGTCATACCTACCCTGTGCTTGAAGAATAGTATTTTTATGTCCCTTATTGGAACCAGCAGGTAGCCAACTTTTAGACCCTGTAGAGGCCTACAGCAAGAGAGGGGATCAATGCCTATAGCCTCTGTGTGGAGAAAGCAATTTACATTCTCTACTAGTTAGCCAAAGGGGTGCTGATGCAAAGTTCCAGAAATAGGTTAGTTTTTATAAAAGGCATTTATTTGGAGTAGAAGCTTACAGTTACTAGGCCATAAAGCGCAAGTTACCTCCCTCACCAAAATCCATTGTCATGTGTTGGAGGAAGATGGCTGCTGATGTCTGTAAGGGTTCAGGCTTCTTGGGTTCCTCTCTTCCTGGGGCTTGCCTCTCTCCAGGCTCAGCTGCTATGTTATCTCCACAAGGCCAGCTATAGACTATTAACTGAATGGCTTGTTTGTTTTCCCGGGGCCTTCTCTCTTTCTTTACGATCAAGCTCCTCAGTGTGCGTGCTTCCTGGGGCTCCAGCTCAAGACTCCAACATCAAAACTCCAACCTCCTTTCTCTGTGGTGCAGTTTCTCTGTGAGTTCCCACCCACCAAGGGATGGGGACTCAACATCCTACTCACATGGCCCAATCAAAGCCTTAATCATTAATTAATCAAGTAAACGTAAAACGTCTGAATCCAATACACTTTAATACACCCAGTTTATAAACATAATCTGATATTTCTTTTTGGAATTCATCAATAATTGAAACAGCTACCCATCATTTACCAGAATTTATCAGCCTTTTGTGCTCTTTGCTGGATGCTGTACTGTGTTTTTCTGGCCTCTGTAGTTTCAAAATACTTGGTGGAAGGACTGAGTCTGGAGCTCCCTACTCTGTAATCTTCTCCAGAAATTCTCAAAAATATGTTTATAATCTTTCAAATAAAATATTATACATTCAAGGACTTTTTCTTACAGTGTTTTATCTGTAGACTCAGCATGCTGAATTTAGCTGATAATAACTGAAAATTGGCAGTAGAACCCAGTAGCAATTATGATTTTTAAAATCAGATACACACACATACACACACACGTACCAGTAAAACTGGAACAATCTAAATAAATTGTCTAGATTAGATCAATGAAAATATCACACTTATCATATTGCTCTATAACTTTGCAAACATTACTATTGGCAGAAAGAGGATAAAGGAGAAGTTGAATATCTCTCTTTCTTTTACAACAGCACTTCAATCTATAATTACCTAAAAAAACCCAACATTTATTTAACTTTTTTAAAATCTAAAGAAAATTAGTATGTAATTGAAAAAATGAATAACCATCATCTAAATTCTAATTTTCTTTATAAAGAATTATTATATTGAATGATTTTATAGAAATAGCACATTTTTTTAGCACCTATTAATATATTTTTTGGTCTAAACCCTATATGTCCTAAAATGATTTCCCTTAAAAATTATTAAGCAAAGTTTATTATAAATTTCTATTTTTATTTATATGAATACATAGATAGCCTGAAAATACTGCACTAGAATTTTATGAATCATATTTTCATTGAATATGGTATAGTTTATACAACTTGTTCTATTAAATTTATTTATAAATATTTATTTATAAAATTGAATGGTACTCTTTCAAAATTATTTCCATCTAAGTATATTTTCTATTTTCAGCAGCAAACATTATTGACTTCTCCCATAATCTAGGCCATCTTTTGAAAGATTACCAACCACTCAATCAATAAGGAATATAAATAAATGACATAAGAGATCTTAAAAATTAAAAATACACATAACTTCAATGGCTCTGTATCTGCTTGAAAACATATAATTATGAATGTATTAAAATATGACTAATGTCAAATTGTATATATATATATGAGATTAATATATATATACATATATATATATATGAGAATAATATTGATTACCATGTATATCCTACAGGGTCCTAACAGGAAATGAAACCCAAAGTCAAAGGGAGCAATTTGAAGAGAATAAAAAAGGGTCTAATTACAAGGTGTGCACAAGGTGTAGGGAAAGTAAAAAATTGTGTAGCAATCTTGGGCCAAAATAGAGGACTGTGCTATATTTTTTGGTCCTGAAACAAGGGAAGGAGCTGGGGTTGAGATGACCACCCAACGGGAATGCAGCCAGCCCTAGCTGACTGTGGGAAGTTTGACAGGAGCACACTGCCCTGACCTTATTCCCTTTCTCTCTTGGCATTTCTTAGTGTTGTTTCCATTTGGCCATCTAGTAGAAAGCCAGGCAGCAAGAGAACTAGAAAAATGAATATAAGTCAGCCTCCTGGGGTAGAGAAGGATGAGAAAAATGAAGACTGAGTCTTAGGCAAGTGAAAAATATCCAGCCTATCATGTTTTTTTAAATTTGATTTAAGAAAATAGTAGCCTTACTCTCTAGAAATCTGAAATCATTTAATAATGATGGTTTTAAACTTGCATGCAATATTTACAGAGAAAAGAGAAATATTTTAAAAACACAAAAAAATACCAGTATTAATTAGGGCTAGATAAATGCAGAAATGCAATTTTACCTTCCTTATCCCTCCCTGCACAAATAATATGATTAAAAATAGTGTAGTCATTTTAATGTGCTAAGGGTTTTTCAGTATGCTGTAGCGCATTCTCAATTCTTTCATTCATTCAGTGTATCTTTGTTGCGCATCTGCTATGTGTCTGGAATTACGCTAGGTATTGCGTTACACAGATGAATAAGCCTAGGTCTACAGGTCCACATATCTCACATGTGGCAGTATTTCTTTTCTTTATTCCCCATCCATGGCAATGAATCTCTATTTATATAAGGATTTGCACCCTGATCCTTATAGTCACGTTATACCTACTCCCTTTTCAAGGGAGATTTCCATTGAACCCACTCCTTGGCTCTGTCTGCAAGTTAAATTTAGAGTGGAACTTATGATGCCAATTCACGTGGTAGACCAATGAATTTTCAGGGAAAGCTGAGTGTGTTGTTTTTTGAGTGAAAAATAAGAGACAAACTTCCATGAATTTGCTGACTTGTCAGTATCAGCTTCTCTTGCTCCTCCTTCCACTTTTTCAGACCTTTCCTTCTCAGACGTGGTTATGCTGTCATCATCCTTTTTCGGACACCCTCTCTCTATTTTTGCTCTTTTTCTGTTATTTTGCTATCATTTTGTTACTCTTTTGATTAAAGTCATCATTCCAGGATATGGCTCTTGTTTAAATACCTGTGTATAATGGTCACCTGGTCACCAAAATAACCCCAGCATAGACTGATGGAAATAAGGAAGTTTCTAAAGTGTAGTAATTAGGCTGTGATACTGGCACTTTCAAATATTACTTCTCGTGGACCTGTCTCTCATTTGCAGGGCTCTCAGGCTATGTTCTACTGGTGGTGTCAGCAGTACTGTCCTAGGTAGGAGAGCTGATCATTCTGCCTCATGTACAGCCTAGGGTACTAATTGGCAAGCTGAACTCTAAATCCCAGCTTCTAAGGCACTCCACCACAGAGTTTACGATCCCTGCTTCCTTTATCAACCACTGGCATAGTAATCTTATCACAATAAAATTGCGAATCAAGCACATTATATCCCTGCATAATGATATCCCCAACTTTTTCAGGCTAAAACTCAGACTGTCCATCGACAGCCCCTCTCGACTCGTTCTGTTTGTTCCCGAATTTACGCGTCTTGACATACCAATTTAACTGCAAGGCGCTAAAATTTCCAACCTTATTATTCATGTCTTTGTGACTTTTCACATGTCCTCTGACTTATGGAGAACATCTTCTCTTCTAAGCCCATCTGCCTAGTGCCAACATAAACTGCTAGAATGTGTTAAGCCTCCCCTCCTCTGGAAGAAACCCTGGGGTTTATTTCCTAAACCTGCTGACTTAGTTTGCCCTTTTAGTGTCCTCATTTCTATCTGGGCACGTTTCTTCTTGCACTATCTATTCTTTCTGCATGAGTTTTGTTTATACCTCTCTTTTACCATCATCTGTATTATAATTTGTACAACCTTATTCCCTTAGATAAGTATTAAATCTTTCTAAAAAATGGGAATTATCTTTAGGGTTCTCATAGGACCATGAAATTAGTAGGCACCAAATAAATTTTTGCTGAATAATTGTATTTGCTAGGAAGTTTCTGGAACACACAGAAAAATGGTATTGCTAAAAAAGTATTAATAATTCTGCCTTCCCATCACTATTCATAGAGGAATTAAGTGCATAGTTTATATATTCCTGTTATTTTACTGAAGAATTAACTGAGGTAAGGAAAGTATGAATAATTTAGTTTCAATTATTCTAGTACAGGATAGCCTGCTTCTCAAGTAAGGAAATGCAAGAAAATGTAGTTGAAACAAACCAAACCTTACTGGAAATTTTGTATTGATTCTTCCTTTTGTGTAAGAGTATTAAGGTGATAATAGTATAGAGTTTATCAACAAATAAATCTGGTCATAAAAAATAATAATTTAAACTAAGTTTCAGATCTTTGTTCTAATTGTAAAAGCATAATGAAAGTCATGAATCAGTAGTTTGCCAGCTAGAGATGCTTTCATTTCCATAGTTAGTAATTTTCACTTATTTTCTGCCTCTTCCTTAAATCAATGACACTCAATTTTAAAGCCCATAGAACTTCATTTCAGGGATATCTCAAGTTCATTTTGAAGAAACACAGTGATTGGGAAAATGAATATATAGCTACAAGCTTCAGTAGCACAATTCTTGAAGAAAAATAAACCTGCTTACTTTTATGAATAACTTCCCTGTAGTTCATTCTTGGAAAAATCAGTGTTATTGAGCTAAAAAATAGGTAAGGATTAAAATAAAGGAAGTGTAACTATCTATGTCATATTACCTATAAAATTACTGTATATGTATGAATTTGATAAAAAGTCATATTATCTATTTCCTCTCATATTCCAATACTGAAAAATGAATAATACATTATCTCAGTGAAAATGAGAACAGTGTATGTTAAATATTGTTAGAGCTTCCCCCTTAACAAGGTTTTCAATGATTAAGAGGTCATAGATCGATTGAGCAAGATGCCTACCATCCGTTCCAGACCCCCGCATTCCAAGAATACCCTACCCCCATCCCACTACCCCTAAGCCATGCACGTTTACAACCCCAAATCAACCACAGGCTATACTCAGACTCTAACCCCGTCCCCACAGACTAATGTTTCCCCCCTATTGATATACTGTATAAAATCATATCCACCACCTTTCATGAATGGGCTGAAGTCTCTCTTCAGACCCCCACCATGCTGGTGGGGGGGCTGAAGTCTAATCTGCTGACCCCCGCCATTGGGAGAGCTTCCCAATAAACTCCTGCTTTCCTGCAAATGATTAGTCTCTGTTTCCTAGTGAGTACCATTTTTTTCTCTAGCAAATATATTGAAATAAAAAATTAAAATGTATTTTAATACTTATTAGATAAATCCAAATAAAAGGTAATGTACAAAAATTTAAAAATTAAAAATATTCAAAAAAACACATCTTGTATTATTATCCATGTACTCTCTAAAACTTCTTAAATATCCCGACAACAAACGAAGGACTGAAAGACAACTTGAGCTACAGGGAAACCCTGACTTACACACCACTTAAGTTATTTTTGTGATGACAAAATTAACAACAACAATAATAACAACACTACCAGAAATCTGAATCAAAATGTCATGAAAAAACATTATGCTACCCAAATGCACATATGAGTCCTCTGTGACAACAGATAACTTTTAAATGTCAACAGTAGTTTCAAATACTCTATTTTCAAGTTTTTAAAAACTCATTTAGATGACTACATGTAACTGACTAATGATATTACTGGATGCAAGTGGTCTAATCATCCCCAATCTTTCATTAATATTTTGCCATCTACTGCAAGTGTCTAGCCTTTGTTTTCCTTCATCTTCTTTTTCTGAACCTAATGAGAAGATCCCTTTTTCTTCATTTTCAAAATACATTGCAATACTCTGGTGTCTTTTTGTTATGTAAATATCATGGAAACTGATAAATTCTCTTTTTAACTATGCTCCTCTGTTCTCACATTTGGGTCTATTATGATTGCAGCCCAAATGACTTAATTTAAGCCTCTCAATTCTTTGGAGCTGTCATCTTTGAAGTTTTACATGGTGGATCTTTTTGTAGACATATAGGATACTGCTCTTTTAAGTGATTTATTTGCACAGGTTCTTTCTATATCATCATCCGTAATAGCTGATTTCTCAATTTCTCTTAGGTTTCCTATTTCTTCTGCTTAGCCAGTTGGTTTATTCTTCTTGATTTGAATTAGACCCAGTGTATGAATGCTTCTAGTGGATTCCTATATCTTCTGGTAGTTATCTTTATTTTAACCAAAAACTGGGCCAGTTTTTTGTTTGTTTCTTAATTATTGTTATTTCCACAACAGATCTAGGCAATATATTCCAACTTTTGCACTATGATACTAGTTTTCCAGTGCAGAAACTTTTCCTCTATTAATCATATTCTACCTCTTTTTCAATAATTTTGCTGATGCAGATGTCTATTTTTATGATCAGAATTAAGTCCACCTAAAGGAAGATATTCTATATTCTCCACTCTCTACTCCAATGCTATCATAGCACTTTGCACAGCACTGTGAATTAAAACAAGAAAGCATTTCAGATTATGCAACTGGTGGCCGCTGGGGGTAGGAAGTAGGAGGAAGAGATGAGACGTGGGGGCGTTTTCGGGACTTGGAGTTGTCCTGGGTGGTGCTGCAGGGACAGTTATTGGACATTGTATGTCCTCCCATGACCCACTGTGTGGACTGTGGGAGAGTGTGGGCTATGATGTGGACCATTGACAATGAGGTACAGCGGTGCTCAGAGATGTAATCACCAAATGCAATGAATGTCTCATGATGATGGAGGAGATTGTTGTTATGAGGGGAGGAGTGGGACGAGGGGGGTGGGGGGTATATGGGGACCTCATATTTTTTGAATGAAATATTAAAAAAATAAAGAAAACAAAACAAAAAGTAATAAAATGATGGCAAAGACTGCCTGCAAATCTACAATTGATAGAAACAATGAGTTTTAAACAGTAATGGAAAAAGACACTGAAAATTTTGTTTTTATCATGAATCTAACCAATTTTTCAAAATATATATATATAAATATATATTCTAGGTTAAGTTCAGTAAGAATTATGTTGAATTTGATGAACTGAAATTACATAGGTAAACGTACATATGAGCATTTGTGAGATGAAAAAAAATGCTATCCAGAATACGGATACACACAGCCATCCTGAATTTGCTCCCTTCTCCAGGTGAAGTTGCCTTCCTCTCTTACTTTTTACTTCCCAGGTTATGAGTCAGTGCCATGGAGCTTTCCCTTCCCTTTTTGGTTCTGCTTACTGCTAGCACAGATAACTGAAGTATGAGCCATCTACAGACACTAAATGCATAGGAATCAGCCTGGTAACTGGACCCTCATTTTCAACTGCTCACCTTTTCTCATGGTTCAGTTTTGAGCATACACAGTGAAATCTTAGGTCAAAGAACTATCTTTCTTTTGTCCAAAAGCATTTTTATGAAACAATAGTTAGGAGAAGGATATGAACACAATTATTGCTCAGGAAATATGTCTTAATAAGTAGGTGAATATAGATATGGATGGGTTGCTGGATGGATTTACTATTGTTTATATTTTTGGCTAAACGTATATTCTGAGTAGCAAAAACAGTATTGAATTTCATAAGGAGATAAAGGACAATCTTTCAGGAGATTAGTAATCATGGAGGAATACTTAACCACTAAATGTTTCATTGTGATATGCAGCACTAGCAATAAACAGATCTAATATGAGAAACAAATGCAAATAACAAGAGGGATATATGTGAATAATTAGCTGCTCTCCTAGAAAGAAGAAAGAGAGATTAGTCACAGGGTCAACTCATCTATTCGAAATTTCCCAAACCATGAAAACAAATTACATTTCTGAAGCCTCAGGGTAATAATATGCATAAATCAGTTTAGATTTGTGAAACAGAGATGTTGAAAATTAAAAAAAAACACAAAACCAACCTCTTTTAATTAGGATTTTGGTGGTAAAAGAACCTAAAACTAAATGTTGTTTTGTAAGAAAATATCCCAAACAAGAAATTGGTTCTAAGGATTTTATTTGAGATCATTGTTAAAGCCTGAAGTTTCCTTATTTTTTTTATGACTGTGGATCTCAAAAATATCAATCAAGATCATTTACTTAGCACTTGATAGAATTAATGGATTTTCATTTATAAAGAGCTTACAAAGAGGTACTGTTTCAGAAAGATAAGAAGTGTAATAGCTCTCATTAGGGATTTTACTCTGGGGAAAAAAATCTGCCTTGGGAGGAATAGCATTCATCTTTCTTCATAAAAGGAGCAGTCCTGCTGAGTATTAAATTGTCAATAGCTAATTCTGAAAGGTATTTGGTGTTGTTAAAATATGTAAATCAAAATAAATATAAAATTACCATGAAGATATATGCACAATTAAAATTCATAGTTCATTTAAAAAATTTTTTTAACAAATCAATTTCATTGACACATATTAATAAAGCTTAAATCAATCCAAAGTATACAATCAATGGTATTTGGTGTCATTGCATATTTGTGCATACAGCATTTCAAACATTCCTAGAGCAATTTCATTATTCCAACAACAATAATAATAATAAAACTAACCAACAAAACGTATCACCTCTCAATCTCTCATAATTCATTTTTAATATAAATGATATGAAATATGGGAAAGGTAAATTGATTGCTACACCCATCATAGAAAGAAATTGATCCAAGTTTCCGTATCACTGCCAAAACAAATAGACCAAAAAGTCCATAGAAAACTATAATGAAGTTCTTATACAAGTGTCTTGGGTCACAGAAGCAAGTTTTTCTTGATTTTGTCTGCCAGGGAGTGAATTGTTTAAATCTATAACTATAAATCTTTGAAGCAGTGATCCCATGCTTCCAGATATTGGATATCCTTAGATTTTAATTTTACCAGTCTGATATGTGTAATATTGTACTTCATTATGGTTTAAATTTGTGTTTTCCTGATAACTGTGGGAATAGAGAATATTTTTATTTACTTGCTTGTCATGCATGTTTCCTTTTGTCAAATGCTTAATCATGGCTTTTGCTCATTTTTCAATGGGGTTGTTTTGCTTTTCATATTGATTCTTAGGAGTTAGTTATATATTCTGGCTACCAATTCATTGACAATTTCCATAGAAAATCCCTTAAGGATTTCCTTTCTTATAATATATGGCATTTATTGATAAATAGAAGAATTTTAACATACCAGAATTAAGAAGTTTTGTATAATTTATAGTTTATATATTTTATATTATTTAAGAATTTCTTTCTTCTCTGTGGTTATAAAGATTATTATTTTTTCTACAATTTGTAAAGCTTTGTGTTTCATAATTGCCCCAATACTATTTCACTGAATTGCCATTTATATACAATTATCTGTAATTTTGCTGCCCCTGTATAGCAATTTTCCTATATGCCTGGGTCTGTTTAATTGTTTTCTCTTTGGTTCTCTTTATATAATTATCTAACCCTGTGCCTGTAGCATACAGCCTGTAATCGTGTAGCTTTATGTCTTAACACAAGAAAGCACAGGTTTTATTTTTTTAATTTTTAATTTTTAAAAAAGATATTGAGATTACATAAATGTTTCATTAAAAATGTAGGAGATTTCCATATGCTCCACTCCCTACCCCTCCCACCCTTTCCCACATTAAACAACATCCTTCATTAGTGTGGTACATTTATTACAATTGATGAATACATATTGGAGCATTGCCACTAAACATGGATTATAGTTTGAATTATAGTTTAAACTCTCTCTGAACAATTTTGTTAGTTATGAGACAATATATAATGGGCTATATCTGTCATTGCAATGTCATTCAGGACAGTTCCAATGTCCTGAAAATGCCCCCATATTGCACCTATTTTTCCCTCTCCCTCCCCTCAGAAACTCTAGTGGCCACTGCCTTTATATCAATATATAGTTCTTACATTACTAGAATCACAGTAAGCCTATAGTAGAATAACAGTAAGTTTACCATAGTCCATTATTCATTCCCCAGTCCTGAGGATTCAGGAATGGTGATGCCCACTCCAACCCTAATGAGAGGTGGCTTAGATCTCTTAGGACAGATGGATGGGACTGTCTTGCAATTATAGACTCTCTCTGTTCCTTGGGATGCTCATTATCCATCATCATTTCCTTGTTAGTTGTCCTGGGTGAGTCCAATGAACTGGAGAGTAGGCGTTGCAACTCTGTTGAGATTCAGTACCTTACTGGCCTATGGAAAGCCCAAAGATATAAATCTCCTGGACATAAGCCTATTGACTCTAGAACTAACTATAGGTTCAAATAGAAGGGGCAAAAGAGCCATGTGTAGGGAACCCACAACTGAGTCCAGCTCTGTCATACTGGGGAGCATAAATTCCAGAGAAGGGCCCACTGGCAGGACGTCAAACTCCTGAGCTGTCAGCACTGCCTGTAGTGTCTAGATGTCTCCAGAGACCTCTGCAACCCCACTATTTGAGGCATAATATTTACTGTGACAGTCAATGAGATCTTGCTGAGATGTGCATAAGTGTCATCTCAGGCATGACTTCTGGATTCACTTTTAAGTCTCTTAGCCATATAAACTCATTTGCCTTTATCCTTTCCCTCTTTTAGTCAAGGTCTTTTTCCAGTTGCATTGTTAGTCAGTGCTTGGTAGTAATCTCTTGATACCAGTGAGGCTCATCCCCAGGGGTCATGTCCCATGCTGGGGGAAGGTGATGCATTTATATGCTGAGTTTGGCTTAGAGAGAGGCCACATTTGAGCAACAAGGAGGCTTTCAGGAGGTAACTCTTAGGCAGCCTATAATACTAGGCTAAATTTCAATTTCCAAAAGAAAAGGTTTATAAGTATAGGTATCAATATCAAGGGCCCATCAGTGGTTCATCCTCTTTCATTAGTTACTGTCCCTGTACTTGGGGGATTCTTCCTGTCCCATTAGAGAATGTGATAGAATTCCCCAGGATGGGAATTGGATATTCTTTTGGTTATTTTGTGGCTCTCCACCCACTATGACAATGTCCCATGAACACTTGAGCTCTTTCATAGGCCTTACAGGTATGACCCAGGTGTACCTCTTCCCATACATCCCCCATCACTGACACCCTGAACCAATGATCCTCCCCTGCCACAGTTGTAACCCTTCTGTGATCCAAAACGTCTTCAAAAATGAAGTCTTCTCCTTTGTTTTTTTCCAAAATTGTATTGTCTATTCTTGGTCCTTAATTTTCCATATAAATTTTAGCAATGTTTTGGGGAGTAGTAACGCTTTCATTCTTTGTATATTTTTGATACATATTTAATTTTCGTTATTTGTGATAGTTTTCTTCTATAAAGTTGCCCCAACATTAAATTTGCAAATACTGAACCATTGCCCCTACAGAATATACTGCCTTAGGTTGCTGCAAGTGTCTAGTCACATTTATGTCAATGGAGCAATCCATAATCTTATTTAATATGTGTTCCAATTTAAAGACACTTTAATGTATATTGTTGATTCATTAACATTGAACTTACAGACAACAACACTAAAACTCCTTGCAGAATGATACTGATCTAATACATGTAATTTCCCTGTTTGGCAAATCATGGTCTAATTGCACTTGGCAACACTGAACAGCACTTTGGCACTATGTTTGGAAGTCATTTTAAATAGTGAAATCAGCAAGTACAAAATATAAAATTTGTTCAAAGTGTACCATGAAAAGGATACTTGTTAACAGTATGAGAACTGACACAAGAAAATACCTTGTTCAGTCTTTCCTAGGAACGGGGACAGTGGATGACTAGTTTTCTACTGCTCTCTAGATGTCCTCTGTCTTAGTTTGTTCAAGCTGCTATGACAATATACCAAACAATGGGTTAGCTTAAACCACAAATATTTATTGACTTGCAGTTTCAGAGGCAAGCATTCCAACATGAAACTATAGGTAAGACATGTTTTTCCCCAGAAGATTGTCACATTTTGGTGATGGCTATTGAGTTTTTGTCTTTCCCATCACATGGCAATGACCTCTCATTTATTCTGCTCTTTCAGTATTTTCTTGACTTCTGGCTGCTGCCTTTTAGAAGGGCTCCATGAAAATGGATTAAAACTCACCATTAACCTACTCACAACTTAACGTCTTCATGAGTGCTATTTCAATGGGTTTACGTTCATGAAATTTTTAGCAAAATTAGACAATTTCTTAATTGATTCCCTCTGACAACTAGCAGCCCCATTTTAATCTTTACTTTTACTGAGCCTATAGCCACTGAAAGGAAATTTTTTGAGTTTCAGCTGTTAGGGTAAGCCATAGGTCCCTAAAGATTCTTGTTCCCAGTACTGGTATTATTCCCATGGTAGCCTTCATCACTGATTTTGTTTTCTATTCCTATTTCTGTTCCTGTTTTGGCAAGTCCATTGGAGATTTCCCTCATTTTCTGTTACTCAACAATATATTTTAAATGTTTAAAATATTTTTTGTAGCTCATTCAATAACTATATACTTTGCAAAATGAGGCCTTTTCTTAGTATCCAATCTAAAACCTTGCTGGAAGTTAAATTCGTCCTTCAGTCTTCAACCCCCTCTAATTGGCTTTTCTTGCCACAATTATAATGAAAATGCTCTGTGAAGGCCACCAATGGTCTCTTTGATGACAACTCCTTTGGCTACTTGACTTTTCTTTCTCCTTTTTAATCATACTCACATCAGCATTAAGCAAAGTTGACTATGACTCTCTTTTTAAAGGCTCTCTTTTGGTTTTCTGCCTAACATTTCCCATTTATTCAACACAAATTTCCTGATGGTTACTTTCCTTATTAAAAAGAAAAAAGGAGGAAAGAAGAAGGAAGGAAGGGAGGGAGGGAAGAGAGGAGGGAGGGAGGAGGAAGGGAAGAGAGGGAGGCGAAGAAAGGAAGGAAGCAAGGAAGGAAGGAGGGAAGGAAGGAAGGAAGGCTGGTGCAGTGCTTGCAAATAGCTGTTATTCAAAGAGGTTATTTGGAGCCCCACCCTGATGAAGATAGAAGAGTGAAAAGCCTCAAGTTCTCCATTTCACCACTGAAGTTTTGAACAACCAAGTCTCCATTCCACCACCGAAGTTCTGAACAATCAGCAAGAACTGAAGAAAATTCTTCCTAAAAGTCCAAAACAGTTAGAGGATTGCAGTAACAGGGCAAGGGCACAATCAAGAATAAAGACCACTTAAAAGGAGTAAGATCTTGTGGCACCTTAGCTGACCCCTCCCCCATGCCTCACCTGCTGGGATCCATGTCAGCCCAGGCTCCCAGTGGGGATTCCTGGTCCCCATGCCAAAGGGAGCTGAGTAACCATTTAGGCCAATCTGTCTGGTGGTGGCTTGAAGGACTTTCTATCTCAGAACTTGCACAGCATGTAGAAGGCAGCTCACAGAGCTCTCCTACAGAACACAATGGGAGAGCAGTCAAATTGTGCTGTCTGGGGCAAGGAATTATTGACCATAAGACAGTGTAGTTCTTGGGCCATAAGGAAACTGTTTCCTGGAGAAGAAGGGACAGTTGTATCTGTGTAAATTGGGGAATACCTGGGGCCATGTGCACATGCCCAAGGCAAGACACATGCACTGAAAGAATCAGGGAGACCCTTGTACTTTGGCCTGGAACTACTCTCTAAACTCACTGAATGTATAAGCTCTGAAGAAGAGCACTCCTACAGGTCAATCTACAAAGACTGGGAAAAGTGTTTTCTTTGTTTCCTTCTTTTCTTTTTTATTAACACTTGTTGTACAAGGAAAACTCTGTCATAACACTAGCTGGATACACAGTTAAGGAACAGACATTTCAGAGACTAAATTCTAGCCACCACGTATTAAAATTTCCAGATTCAACAAAAGGTTACAAAACACACAAAGAGGGAGAGTAATGCTCAGGCAAAGGAGAGAATTAAAGAATTAAAAACGAAATGAATTATACACCATGACCAAGTGGGATTCATTCCAGGTATGCAAGGATGGTTCAGCATAAGAAAATCAATCAATGGAATACACCATATAAACAGATTGAAGGAAAAAAATCACATGATTATATCTATAGATGCAGAAAAAGCATTTGACAAATTACAGCACCCATTCTTGATAAAAACACTCCAAAAGATTGGAATACAAGGAAATTTTTTGAACATGATAAAGAGTATATATGAAAAACCCACAGCCAACATCATTTAAAATGGTGAAACCCAAAAATCCTTCCCTCTAAGATCAGGAACAAGACAAGGATGCCCACTCTCTCCCCTTCTATTTAACATTGTCTTAGAAGTACTTGCTCCAGCACTGAGGCAAGAACCAGATATAAAAAGCATTAAAATTGGAAAGGAAGAAGTCCAAATTTCATTACTTGCCGATGACATGATCTTATACATAGAAAACCCTGAGAGGTCTACAACAAAGCTTCTAGAACTCATAAATGAGTTTAGTAAAGTCGCAGGTTATAAGATCAATGTGCAAAAATCAGTAGCATTTCTGTACACCAATAATGAGCAAGCTCAGGAGGAAATCAAGAAACAAATACCATTTACAATAGTAAATAAAAAAATCAAATACCTAGGAATAAACTTAACTAAAGATGTAAAGAACTTATGCACAGAGAACTACACAAGACTGTTCAAAGAAATCAAAGAAGACCTAAATAAATGGAAAAATATTCCCTGTTCATGGATAGGAAGACTAAATATTATTAAGATGTCTATCCTACCAAAACTGATCTACACATTCAATGCAATCCCAATAAAAATCAACACAGCATTCTTTAAGGAACTAGAAAAACTAACTATGAAATTTATTTGGAAAGGAAAGAGGACCCAAATAGCCAAAGACATACTGAAAAAGAAAAATGAAATTGGAGGAATCATACTACCTGACTTCAAAATATACTACAAAGCTACAGTAGTGAAAACAGCATAGTATTGGCATAAGGAGAGACACACAGACCAATAGAACCGAATTGAGAGTTCTCATATAGATCCTTTTATATACAGCCACATAATATTCAATAAAGCCACCAAACACTCTCAACTGGGAGAGAATGGCCTATTCAACAAATGGTGCCTGGAAAACTGGATATCCATATGTAAAAGAATGAAAGAAGATTATCATTTCACACCTTATACAAAGATCAAGTCAAGATGGATCAAAGACCTAAAGATAAGAGCCAAGACCATAAAGACTTTGGAAAGCAGTGTAGGAAAGCATATACAAGACCTTGTAATAGGAAATGGCTTCATGAACTTCACACCAAAAGCATGAGAAGCAAAAGAACAAATAGATAAATGGGACTTCCTCAAAATTAAAGCCTTCTGCACCTCAGAGGAGTTTGTCAAGAAAGTAAAAAGGGAGCCTACACAATGGGAGAAAATATTTGGCAACCATATATCAGATAGGAGACTTATAACTTGCATATATTAAGAACTCCTATATCTTGAAAATAAAAAGATAAACAACCCATTTAAAAAATGGGAAAAAGATTTAAACAGACACTTCTCCAAAGAAGAAATACAAATGGCTAAATAGCACATGAGAAAATGCTCCAAATCTCTAGCTATCAGGGAAATGCAAATCAAAACTACAAAGAGATACCATCTTACTCCCATAAAATTGGCAGCTATGAAAAAAACAAGAATACAAATGCTGGAGAGGATGTGGAGGAAGGGGAATACTCATCCACTGCTGGTGGGAATGCAGAAGGATCCAACCATTCTGGAGGACAGTTTGGCGGTTTCTCAAAAAACTAACCATAGATTTGCCATATGACCCAGCAATTCCACTGCTGGATATATACCCAGCAGAACTGAAAACAAGGACACAAACCAATATATGCACACCAATGTTCATAGCAGCTTTGTTCACTATTGCCAAAAGTTGGAATCAACCCAAATGCCCATCAACAGATGAGTGGATCAATAAAATGTGGTATATACATACAATGGAATACTACTCAGCTTTAAAAACAAATACACTACAAACACACAGGATAACATGGATGAATCTTGAGAACCTTATGTTGAGTGAAGCAACCCAGGCACTGAAAGACAAATACTACATGACCTCAATGATATGAAATAAGTAAACCAAGCTGCCTCAGAGAGCTAGAGACTGGATGATAGGCTTACAGGAAGTCAGGGGGTAAAGGAAGGATGTAAGCTGACATCTACATGGGTGAAATCTATGATAAGCTGGAGGTAAGTATGTGTACAAGGAAGGGATAAAATGGGGGCATAGGGTTAACTTTGGGTGGGGCTTTGCAGGCTTGAGGGGGGCTAGGGATGGGAGGATGGGTAATATTGCCCAAGAAATTGGGGGGAGGGTGGGGCAACATATGAACATAGGAGATTGAAAGATGTTCATTGAGAGTATAATGCTGAGAAAATCTTTTCAAAAATATAAGGAAAGTTGCCTGTTTAAGGTACTTAAAGGGGATAATTTGATGTAGGCACAGACTCCTGGGGAATACGTGAATGCTCATTTTGCCAGAATGGGTTATATCATTGGGTAGAGACCCATATAATGAGAGTGAAGGTATGCCCACATCCTGGGGAGGACTGATGCCATCAAATAGAGGGAACTGTATCTCTCAAGAGAAAGGGTGGCTTCCAAGTCATTAGGGCAGTTGAGCATGTCAAGCCCTCAACACTGTTGCAAGTAGCTCTGAACATGGCTCTTCAAGAAATGAAGATTACTGTCACTGTGGGCCCCAAGGGGAGAGGGAAATAGATGCTGAATAGATGGAACCAACGTAACTGTGAGGGCAATAGAAGTGTTTCACAATGGTATGCAAGGATTGATATAAAACATATAATATTACACCAAAAACATATAGGGCCAACAGACTAATAATGTAAATCATAAGGTAAAACATAGGATAACTAAAAATTTAGAAAATTGTATAGTCTAAAATATAAACCACAATGTAAACACAAATGTTACCATATTTGAAAGCTATTGTCTCAATATCTGTACATCAGTTTCAGTAAATATGTATGAATATGTTAAAAGATTATTGCTGTGGAAGGGAAAAGGTTTTATGTTGGATATGTGGGAGTACTGTACATTGTATATATGAATTACTGTGATCTAAAACTCTTGTGAAGATAAGCTTAATTAGAAAAAAGAAAAGAAAAAGATAGGATGTAGAATTTTTCCAAATTAATATGTATTCTATATCTAACCTTTAAACTCATCACTATATTCCATTTTACTATTAAGGGAACCTGGCAATATATTGGGCTTCACTTTTCAGGAAGTTTTGGATCACAGAGAGGTTCAACAATGGCAGCGGAGGAATACTGGTGTAGGATGTTATTGACAGGGGACACATGGTTGGCAGGGAGTTCTACAGGGCATATATCCAGGGTACATAAAAATGTTTGGATATTTTCATAGTGGAAACAATTAAAATCAACAACTGAGTGAGTGCTGAGTTCCTAGCCAGGCGAGCTCTATCAGAGTCCCTAAAGGAATAGCAACAATCCCCCAAGTGCAATGGCAAAGACCAAAAAGGAATGAAGGTCCAACAATGAGCCCCTGATACTAATGACTATGCTTGTGAGCCTGTGCACCTGAAATAAGAACAAGTCTAGAGCAGCACTGTGCCTAAGAGTTCCCTCCTGAGAGCCTCTGTGTTGCTCAAATGTGGCCAGTCTTGAAGCCAAACTCAGCATGTAAATGCATTGCCTTCCCCCCAGCATGGGACATGACTCCCGGGGATGAGCTTCCCTGGTGCCAAGGGATCACTACCAAGTACCAGCTGACGATGTAACTAGAAAATGACCTTGAATAAAAGGGTCAACTCGGACCAGCAGAATATCCCTGTCTACATATAATAACAGGAGTTAAAAATGCTTTTTGACCTAAATCAAGGGGGAAATGGAAAGTACAAATGAGTTTATATGTCTATGAGTCTCTAAAAAAGAGCCAGGAGGTTATCAGAGGGGTTGCCCTTATGCACACCTGAGCAGAGTCCCAGAGACAAATAAAGTAGATACAACCCCAGGTATTGGTTCTTCTGAGGACCACAGAGACCCACAGGTTTTATGGTCATGGCAGATGGAGTTCACTGCCATGTCAGTTGGCCCTTCTTTGGGGTTGGTGTTTCTGTGTGATGGAGCTGGACTCAGGTGTGATCTCTTTTCACAAGCCTTTCCTTTTACTTTACCAGAATTGTAGTTGGTGCTAGGGTTTAAGATATACCCAGGGGATCTGAATCTCTGGACTGATGATACGATAGCCAGGCCCTGAGCCTCAACAGACTTCAGCTCCTACACTCTCGTTTATTCGACTTACCTCACTCAGCTAACATGGAGTTTAAGAATGTCAACTACCACTCCATGGAGCCAAGAGTGCCTACAACTGAAAGCAGGAGGATTGCATCCAGCATCCATGTGGAATCTAAGTCCCCTCTTGACATAGATGTGGAATGGACACAACCAATCCCAGGTCCACAGGATGGAGGAATAGAATATTGATTAGAGTGGACCTACTGATGTTTTATGTTCATGAACTATTGTGGTTAGTAATCTAAGAAAATGTGGCATTGGTGTGGAAAAAGTGGCCATGGTGGCTGCTGGGTGTGGGAAATGGGAGGAAGAGATGAGATGTGGAGGCGTTTTCGGGACTTGGAGTTTTCCTGGGTGGTGCTGCAGGGACAATTACTGGACATTGTAGATCCTCCCATGGCCCACTGGATGTAACGTGGGAGAGTGTGGGCTATGATGTGGACTATTGATCATGAGGTGCAGCGATGCTCATAGGTGTATTCACCAAATGCAATGAATGTGTCTTGATGATGGAGGAGAATGTTGCTATATGGGGGAGTAGTGAGGTGAGGGGGGTGGGGGCTACATGGGAACCTCATATTTTTTGAATATACTATTAAAAATAAATAAATTAATTTAAAAAAATAGAGCTTAACACCTTAGAAGTGTGATTATTACATGATGAAATTTATATCTTAGGAAACTATATTTCAATAAAGCCTGTTACATAATTGAATTTAAAAAAATATAAAGAATTAAAAACCATCAATAAGGAGGATCATACCTGGGACATACCCAATAAAGATTTTATAACATGGTCCTACATATGCTGAAGGAGATAATAGAAAATATGGACAGAGAACTAAAGGAAATCAGGAAAACAATACAGGAACACAAAGAACATTGAAAAAGAGGTGAAAATTATGATAAAGAATCAAGCAAAACTAAGGACCACATAAACAGATATTTTAAATTCCCCAGAGAGGTCAGATGGCAGATTGTAGATGGCAGAAGAGAGACTTAATGAACATAAAGGTAAGACAATTGCAATTATCCAGTCTTAGAAGAAAGAGAAAAGAATGAAGAAAAATGAACAGCATCTGAGGAACCTCTGGGATACCATTAAGGGTACCAGTATCGCCACTGAGGGATTCCAGGGGTGGAAGAAACAGAGAGAGAGGCAGAGATAATCTTTAAAAAAATAATGGCTGAAAACTTAGCAAATTTAATGAAAGACATGAATATATACACCCAGAACACTCAATTAATTCCTAACAGGATATACCCAAATAGGCCCCAACTACAACACCTTATACACAAACTGTTAAATTCCAAAGATAAAGAGATAATTCTGAAAGCTGTAAGAGGAAAACAATGCATCACATAAAATGGGCTCTCAAAATGACTAAGTGCCAATTTCTCATCAGGAACCATGGAGGTAAGAAAGCAGTGATAAGTCTTATTTAAAATGCCTAAAAACAACAACAAAAAAGTGCCAACCAGGAATTCTATATCTGGCAAAACCATCTTCCAAAAATGCGGGAGGAATCAAGATATTTTCAGATAAACAAAAGCTGATGGAGTTCATCACCACTAGACCAGCCCAATAAGAAGTGCAAAAGGGAGTTCTGTGGGTTGAAAGGAATACTAGACAATTGATTAAAACCACATGAAGAAATGAAGATCTCTGGTAAAGATAATGACTTGGATAAATATAAATGCCAGTACTAGTATATTTTTTATTTGTAACTCCACTTTTTACTTCCTACAGGATCTAAAAAGCAGATACATATAATATAAAGGCAAATCAATGGTTTTGAACTCATAATGTATAAATATGTGATTTGTGATAAGAACTACATAAAAGCAGGGGACTGGGTGGTATACGTACCCTATTGAAATCATACTTGTATCAAAACAAATGAGACCGTTATGGAACCACAAGATCCCCATGCTGACTCCCTTATTTTCCCTGACTTCACCTATTACTTCTGTACTCATTTCACACCTGTCATTTGTTCATCCTGCTGTTCCTTGAACAGTCTAGGTAGGCTCACACTTCAGAATATTTTGCAGCTGCTGTTTTCTTTTGCTTGTTCTTCTTCCTTCACCTATAAAATGGCTTGCCTCCTTGTTGCCATCTGATCTTTATTCCAATGTTTGACTTACTTTTCACTAGTGACAATTTTTTAAATGGCATCTTTCCTCAATACTTTCTATCCATTTCCCCAGATCTGTTTTCCTCTAGGGCATGTCACCATCTGACAGTCTATAACCTGTACCCATTTATTGTTTATTGTATTTTTCTTTCAGGGGAATGAGAGTTCCAGGGGTGTGAATTCCTTGTCTTATTAATTATTTATATTCCAGTTCCTAGCACATTTTGCAAGCACAGAAGCAGCTCAATGAATATTTGCTGAAAACACAAAAGGATTAGGTGATTGTTTATGGGTTTGTGTATAATGCACATTTCTTTCTCTCTTTTCTTTTCATATCACTGGAAAGCCTTCTTGTGTTTTACATGCTTAGTCCTCATCCTAGAAATCTTGGTGAGAAACAGTCTGATTCTCACTTAGAAGATTAACTTAACACACAACAACTTTCATGGCTGCATTTGCAGCTAGTCATATGATCAGTTGAGCCCATGACATGCACTCTCAGTTTTGAATTATGAATTAAGGATATAAACTGGCAGGGTCAGATGAAAATTCATGTAAGAGTGATAACTGTCACATACATTTTTTTGGAGAACCAGGAGTGGATTTCCATGACAGACTTTCTTGTCCAATACTAGTGGTGGAATTTGTGGTATTTAATACTGAGCAATGAGCAGTTCACTGCTCAGTCACGCTGCATGATGATGGATCTGGTTCTGTCCTCTGCCTGATTGCATTTCTTTTCCCAGGTTTGTCACCCACCCTTAAAAGATGGATGTATAAATAAATTATAAATTATAGCAATTATCTTTTCTAATACCTCCTGCAATACTAATGATCACCTTATTTTACCTGATTTAATGCAAGGGCCTTTATCTGATTTCCCTACCTGCATCCAGCTTTCACAACCATGCTCTCTCCCTATCCTCACACAATTCTCATTTCATTCTTCAGAATGTTACTAGAATGATTTTCTGAAATACTTTTTTTTCATTTTACTTTGTCAGAGCTTTCTTTGTTTTTATATTCTGTATTTTTAAAATCATTTTGAGGCCTTGGGCTTTTTAGAAGCTGATGAACAAAATGACTGCTTTCTCCCCAAATCACATAAATATATACCCAGAAAACTTATATATACTACTTTGAGAATGAATTCATCTGCACAGACTTTGTAAACAATATTTTAAAAGAACTTTTCACTTTCAGATCTCATTTTTGTTCAAAATTAATAATTGTATAAAAAAAAGAGAAATGAATATAAATTTTGCCAATTAAAAGGTCAAATTTTAGTCTTATTCAGAAGTCTGTTTCAATAAGAAATTCATCATAGTTTTGTTTGAAAAACTGTTCTGAATTATGGAGCAAATTCTGATATTGTAATGCAAATTTATCCTTGACATTCCATTCCATTTTGATTTTAATTTGAATGGCAGCTAAAATTCCTGACTCAGTATTTATACAGGGCTAATGTGTACTGTTTTACAGTACTGGGCTGGTGAGGGTTCAAACACAGCCTATGTGCTCTTCCTTACTTGATCTCCCTGGCATCAATCTATTGAAGAGGAGAACTTTTTCTTCACCTAAAGGGAGTGTCCTCCTGTACCAGATTATGAATCTTGTTATCGGTTATCTGTTAACACAGTACTGCTGAATAATGAATAACCATAACACCTCAGGAAGTTACAACAGGTATTTAGTGCTCATGCACCCAGAAATCTAGACTAGCCAGGCTGAAGCACATTGACCCTGCAAAATATTTTTTATTCCCCTTCTGGGACTAGTGACTCGTCTGTGTATTTCCTATCAAAGCATGGCAAAGGTGTAAGAAGGTAGATAGAAACAGACTGGTGCTCTTCAAACCTATGCTGTATCACTACTGCTAATATTCCACTGGCCAAAGCATGACTGGGACAATCCCAAGGAGAGAACCCTGCAAAGTTGGGTGACAAATGCCATGGGTACAGGGAGAGATATAGAGTTGAAGTCAGTGATACAATTTAGCATGATTTAAACACAGACTTAAGTGATTATACACTATCCATAAGTAAATGAAAAAAGATTCAAGTCATGTACCCAAGAGTGTGCAGAATACAACCTGCAGAAATGCTTCATCCATCACTGGGAGGTTTGCCTCATTGTCCAAATTCAGTCATTTTTTAGGTTGGGTGATAAGTTGACAAAACTACAAATGGATTTCAACAGTGTTCATAAGGAAACCAAAAGACTTTACCTTTAAGGCATTAGTTTATTCCCTTCAATAAAGTAAGTCAAGTCAGGCAAAAACTCATCTTTTTCTAAACTGAGTTTTCATTTTCTTACAAACAAAACAAAACAAAACAAACTCCCATTCTAAAACCAATCAAAAGTTTGTGAAAAGCCAGGAAATGTTGGTTTTGTAGGAGAGAACTGCATATTCTCTTTTAATTTCTTGGCAAAATTTATTGGAAATGTCTAGGGTCTGATGATGACAATTTTCATTTTGGTAAATAAGACAGTTTCGTGCTTTCGGAAGCCAATGCTCACCAATATTGAGGGCTAAAACATATAGACACTTCTGTGTTATTTCTGCATCAAAGCAGAAAAACCACGTGTTAAAATGTGTTCTGGGGCTCCACGTATGGTCAGAAAAAAAAAAAAAGGACTATGATTAGCTCTTTAAGGATGCACTGGCCTTTAGCATTACTAAAAGGCGCTTACTAAATAGGAATTCTTAACTGCAGGTATAAGTGAGTACCAACAAGAGCTGAAAATCAGTTGCTGGTAGAAATAAGAACCAGCAGTCCTGTGGTAAGAGTAAAGGTCAGAGTTGATTTTTTTCATAAGCTGTCTCAAAAATATCAAAAGATATGGAAGGGTTGATAGCATCAGTTTTGAGAGAATCTGTTTCAAGCCTAGCTCAGCCATTTCCAGGAAACTTGATTTCATCAAAATGCCCCTGATTACATCTGATTTCTTTTGCTTGGCAAATACAATTATAAACATTCCAAACAGCTTTGGAGCAATGCTTTTTGTTTTCTGTTTTTGCACTTTCAAATTCAAGGTTCAGAAAATTCTAGCCATTTCCACTTGAACCTTCTTCTCACTAAAAAGTACAGCGGAGAGTGTGGAGATACGGCCAGCGGTTAAAATGTTTCCATAACGCAAATGAGGGAACGGACCTTAGAACATCAGGGCCTTTCAGAACGGAACACTGTCCTGAACAACTCATAATTGTTTGCAGAAAGAAACATTTAAACCTTGCACAGCATACATGGGAAAAATGTGGACGAGATTACTCTGGCAAAATGTTATCTAAAAGAATAAAAAGTAAGAACACTTCCATCTCTGAGATATTCAATACATATGATGTAGAAGCTTGGGTCAAGGCTCTTAGACCTTGAGACTGAGTCCCCTCTTCCCATCTTTTCTTACTTCTTGTGTCTCTTTTTTAAGTTCTGTGACACCTTTTATTCGAGCTGGTCTTGTTGAGCTGGTCTCAACAAGGGGGTAAAAAAAAAAGATTCACAGGACATGTTTCAGTGGTTCTTCAGCTTTATTTACATTTTTCTTTTATTGGCAAGAGATTTGAATACAAAGAATGCTGTGTCTTTTGTGACCTGTTAACATTGATAATAAAAATAAAACCAAAGATTATATAAAAGTCCATTTCATTCTTTGATACTTTCTACTAAAATTAGTCGTGCTGTAAAATTAAATAAAAACATCCAAAACCTTAATCAAAAAACATAGTCCCTTTGCTTTCTTTTAGAAGAAACTCTTATAGGATTTATAACATTACAACAATAATAATTTGCTACCAGATAGTATAATGATAAATTATTATTTGGGTTATGATATCAAATCACCCAACATTTGTTTGGATCGGAAACTCTAACACACTAATACCAATTTATCAAAAAAAGTTATTTGATGGTAGTTTTCAAAGAAAGTACAGATATAACTATTCCATTTTTTCATATGCATTTATTTCATGTAATAATCTAGTACCTTCTTCAAACACATTTCTTTGAAATTATATCTCATTTTACTGTAGAGACATTGAATTAGAAGTCTGGCTCGACAGACTGCTGGAAGGGCCACTTCAAGCTAGTTAACTTCTTGAAAAATCAGTTTGATCACATTTAAAGTTGGAACACATTCTATGTTACTATTGGTGAGGTGGACGAAATAATATGATACACATAAAAATGCTTAAAATAATAAAGGTTACATATTTATATCTAATTTATAAGAAGGCATGCCATAAAATAAGCATTCCGACCCCTTGAGTCACATGATAACTTTCAATTTTTAAAGTATATATTAAAATATTCTTTTTGATTCCTGATACATTGCACAACTTTTCCTTCTTTTTCAAATGCTTTCCACTTTTTCCTATCTAGTATTAATCACTCTATTGCTCTAACTCAGATTCAACATCACTTAATCTTTGACTCTCTTTGATCCAAATCCCTGATTCCTGAGTTGTTTATAAAATGCTCCCCTTATTTCTAATTTAAGTTGTTAATCTTCTTCTGTGTTTTAAATATTATCTACTGTTGACATCCCTCAGTAGGGGAGCACAGTGAGGGAAAGGATTATGGGTTATTCATTTATGAATCCTAAGAAACTAGCATGCTATATTCTGGTGACTATTGACTGATTTCATTATTTTTATTTTTGCTGATCTACACCATTTCTTCTAATGTACTCAACATCTAGCAGTGTCTAGTACCTGACATTTATTTCAAAATCATACTGCAATTAACAAGATGGAAAAAAGAGGAGAACATTGCGGTCACCCCTCGGGCTGAAGTGTGGTTTGCTGGCCTGGCAGGGGAGCGGCCGCGGTAGGCCTAATTCCGCTGCCCCCATAATAGGGTGGTTGGTCGGGCCCACCGCCACCCCTGAAGGAAGCTCGGCATGGGCGCAGAGTGCCCTCGGGTCTCCCCTTCTCGGCAGCCATGCTTCCGCGGCCGCCCCTCCTCCCAGATGGCGCCACCCGATGCCTTGTGGGGCGGCACCCTTCTTCCTTCTCCCTGCGCAGGCGCAGGGCAGAAAATTCCAGTCTGCCCTTTTCCCCTCCCCCGACAGCAGCAACAGCCAGGTGTGGGCGGAAAAATCCAGCCCGCCCTTTTCCCCTCCCCCGACAGCAGCAACAGCCAGGTGTGGGCGGAAAAATCCAGCCCGCCCTTTTCCCTTCCCCCGACAGCAGCAACAGCCAGGCGTGGGCGGGAAACTCAAGTCTGCCCTCCACCCCAGCAACAGCAGCCACCAATCCCTAAACCCTGCCCCTTCCCCCAGCAACAGCGACAGCCAATCCCTAACCACCACCCCTCCCCCGTCCAGTACCGCCCACTGACCTTTCACCGGCAACCAATCAGAACAGGGCGTGGCTTCAACCAATCAGCCTTCCCCAGCCCCTATAAAACTGTTGCCTCTCCCTCAATAAAGTTGGACTTGCGTGTTTACCTTGTCTCCGCGGTAGTTCTTCTGCCGTGCGCCCTCCAGTCCTGAGAGCCCCCGACAAGGGCCTGGCCTCCCTTGTCCCCAGTTCGTTGCCTGCTTCTCCGGGCGACCCCTTCGTCGCCGGCTTCGCCGGGCGACCCCGTCAGCCGAACCGCGCAACCCCTTGTGAGACCGATCCCTCGTCTGCTGCCGGACCGACCCCTCGTCCCAAGTGGGACCGACCCCTCATCCCAAGCGGGACCGACCCCTCGTCCAGAGCTGGACCGACCCCTCGTCCGCAGCCAGACCCCACCTCTACCGACCGAGCAAGCCGCCGCAGAACATGGTCTCTGTCCATAATTTGCTGGCCTTATTTCATGGTATCTACAATATTTAATACTAGATAAAGAAGTAATTTGGCTCAATATCACTGCCATAGCAATTCAAGCTATTGTGCATTGTAAGATTCTCTGAAAGGAAAAGATACATTTCATTTTAAAAATCAGAATGATTGTCTCTCTTTCAGGAAATTATGAATGCCCTTTCTCACATATAATTTGAATAGCTTAAAAGACAATGTGTTTTCAGGTTGATGATTTAGTATTATGATGGCCCTTAAAAAATTCAACTGATTTCTTGAACATTTTTTGTTATGAAGCATGACTTTTTAATAAAATGGCCAAGTATTTGGCTATTATACTTTTCCAGAGCCAAATTGCAGATAATTCATTTTATTTTTAAATAAGTACATGTAATAATCACTTAAGTGACAATGAGTTAGGTCCAAATTTGAATAATGTGGAGAGAAAAATATTCACTCTATTTTCATAGGTCTCTACAAAAATATATTTTCTTGCTTTGCTCTCTCAGTGTCCAATGTGTGTCATTGTATCCTATAGGCCCAAGAACTGAGCCTCATATTTCTTCTATTACCAAAGCTACTCTCACTTCTCGTAGTTCATGAATGTTCTCCAAATGCTTGTTCATCCTACCCTTGAACACTGTCATGTTGTAGAGAAACCGAAGATTCTATTTGCTTTAATACAATATATGGATTTGGGTGAGCTAGTTCTTCTTGAATCAAAGTGCATCATTAGAAATAATCCCTGAGTGTGAATTCTAATTTTTACATAGACTTAGGCTCTATGGGGAGGCCAATAATTGGAATTTTTACTAATTGAAGAATTTCCTGGAATATACCTCAAAAGGACCAAGATTCCCTCTTGAATGTGAGTAGTTGAGATACACTATGGAGAAGTATCTATGATTAGCTTTTCTCATTGGTTATAATATTACATTGCTTCAGTGTTTCAGACATCTTTTGAATAAATTAAAAAAAAAAAGAGGTTTAGTAACATTGGACACAGCATTAATCTCAAGAGTAATGTCAGTAATTCTTTGGTTTTTAAAGCATATGGTGTTCTCTAAATTCTAATTTGATTTTCTATTAATATCATTGACTTGGTTTTCATGACATACCTACCAGGACATCCAACAAAATATATGTACCTTCCTTGTGTTACTTTGGGTGTATATGTTTTAATTTTAAGTGTTTTACTATTTAAAACTATCAAAGTAACATATGTACATTGTTACAAGACAACATTTCCCTACTTCACTCCTTCTAATATCTTGCTTTATATACCAGTCAACCACTTCCAACTCTTCTACTTTTTTCTTGTGGTGGTTACCACTAACTTTCTATTCAGTCCAATAGAACACTCTGTGATGATAGGCATGTTCTGTATTTGCTCTTTCTAATATGGTAACCACTTAGTCCCATGTGACTATGTAACTGTCGAACACCTAAAACATGACTAGGGTCACTGAAGATATGGAATTTTAATTTAATCCCATTTTATTTAATTTAAATGTAAATTGTCACATAATGGCTGGTGGTTATTGTATTGTACAGTATAGCTCTACATAATCTGTTTTGACTATTTTCCTGGTTTATTAATTTTAGTTATTTTTATTGCCATGATTTATTAGGTTTCATTTGTAGGCATCTTCCCCTCAGTTTGCCCAATAGCATTTAAAAAACTGTTAATTATTATTTATAAGTTTAAAATAATATAGCAATTCTTTACGTCCTTCTTTCAACAACTATAAACAGAACTTGTGATGTGTATTAACTCTTGCCTTTTAATTCTCTTGTACTTTTAATAATTTCCTCTGTAATCATAATTCATGCTTCTGTTTCATGTTTACTGTTTTAAATGTAGTTTGTACAAGTTGAAAATCTGTAAACAATAATAAGAATATTGTGACCAATGAGTCACAATATATTTTATATATATTAGTATATAAAATGGGATTTATATACTACAAATCCCAGTCATCATTGTGTTTATATCTTCTTTCTTGTACTGCTTTAAGATTCTTTTTTTTCTGGAATTTTTATATCAATATTTTTCTGGAACTATTTAAACTTACTATGAATTTTATTTTCCCCCACCTTCTTCATTTAATCAAATATTCTATAGTATTTTTGTTTTGGAAACCTCCCTTCAATAGCCTCCTGCTCTCCAGCTTCAGCCTCTTGTTCTCTAGATGTGCTCAAGTGCTGTTAACTTGGCCCTTCCATTCTCTGTTTTCCAGTCATTTATGCTGCTTTCTGTATCCCAGGTTTCTACTTTATGTTCTTCATAATTTTGAGTGATTTATCATCAACTCACTTCCCAAGAAAGAATGAGTATATATTGCCATAGGTAAACTTTGAGTCACTGCATATTTTAGTATGCCTTTGTTTTGCTCTAACACTTCACTGCAAATTAGACTTGATATGGAATTTTGGGATGAACATAATTTGTCCTGAGAACATTGAACACGTTGACTGATTCTAGTCTTATCTGCTTGTAGTTTTGAGAATTCTAGTGTCATGTGTATACTCATTTCCTTGTAAGTGACATGCTTGTTGGATTTGGAAACTTTCAACATCTATTTTTTAATATTTGGTTTTGCTTTAGACATTTGACTTTATATTAGACATTAATCTCTGGGTTGTTTTTTTAAATATATTTTTATTACAGAAGTTGTAAACTTATAAAACAATCATGCACATGTGTAGAATTCTTATACAACAACCCTTCACCGATACAACACATTGGTATGGAACATTTGTTACAGATTATGAGATAATATCAGGCTATTACTACTAACTATGACCCATAGCATACATTTAGCATAATTTTTCCATAGCCCCTATTACTAACAGAGTACATTTTTGGCATTGATTCAAGAATATTAGAGTATTGCTATTAACTATAGTCCATAGGTTACATGAATTGTATTTTCCCCATGTTTCTCCACATTCCCACCATCCTGCAATACTGGCATGCATCCATTCTAGTTCACAGAAGAACATTCTTGCATTTATACTATTAACCACAGTTGTTATCCACCTCTGGGTTCACTGTGTTATTCAGTCCCTAGATTATTCTCTAGCTTTCTTTCAACTGACATTTACATCCGTAGACAACAATTCCATGTCTAAACCAGCTGCTACTCACTATGATGTGTTAGCATCAAATCTATCCATTTCCAGACTTTTACAGTCAAGTTAATGAAAACTTCTACATACATTAAGAATCAGTACTCCTTCACAGTCTTCCTCTCATCTTCTAATATTGTATATACTCTAGGTTTTAACTGCATGTGTTTATTGTTTGTATTTAGTTCATATTAGTAAGACCATGCAATATTTGTCCTTTTGTGTCTGGCTTATTTCCTTTAGTATAACGTCTTCAAGTTTCATCCATGTTATCATATGTGCCCCAATTTCATTTCATTTTACTGGGTTAAGTTTTTATTTCTTTGCATTTGTTAGATTTTTGTTCCCTTTGTTTGTAATTTCTTCCAAACTCAAGTGAAAGACCCCTGCTTTTTAAATAATACATGCTACCTTAAACCAAGCCCATGGGTCTTATCTTCCCTTGAACTTCTGGAGACAAGTTGTGGTTTCTATTTGGACACCTCATGCAGATTAATGTGAAACTCACCCTGTGACATATATATATTTCCGAATAGAGCAGCCCCTCTAAAACTCTGGTTCAATAATGAAATGAAATTTTTTAGATGATTCCACTTAATAACTATGCACTCCAAAGAAAGTTAAATTGTATCTAACATGACCATACAGTTTAATTGACTTACTAATTATGTAGTCTATACTCTTTTTAGGGGTAGCACGCTCTGAGGTGTGGTGATGCCTCATATACAGCATATGAACATAGAAATAAAAAGTATTTAAATTGTTTTCAAACTGCAATAATATAATCTCAATTTTTCAGACTTTACCAAGTCCCAAGCAATCTTTCTTTCTTACATTACATTGAAATTTCTATCAATTTATTCAAAATCATTCATGGAAATCCAAGAAGATGCTCAAAATTAGTTCTCATGGTAATTAATGCCAATATTTTCTTTTTCTCATGTTTCAGCCTGGTGAAGGGTTAGCTTCTGTTATCACCAAGTCCAATGTGGAAATCCACTGTCGATACTCATCAGTGATTATACAAAAGATGTGTGTTCTTTCTTAACTCTTTTTTGTTGTTGTTGTGGTGTCCTTACCTTAGGACACAACCATATTTTCTTGGAGTAAGACTTAAGAGAATCCATCTCAAGTTTCAGTGCAGAAAAGGTCAGTAAAGAACAACCACATCATCTTTCTCCCTAAGCTATTATGTCAAAATTTTTAAACTGAGTTTAAAGTTCTTTGGGTAATTTCAAACTTTTAATATGATATTTTTCTTTGCCTATGGTAATTTATTCCAGATATTTCTTCTGATCTCATTATCAGCTCACAACTGTTTCAAAAGTGAAATGCTTTTCTAGATTTGTCTCTTTTGATTTTCGTGTTTGTCAATAGAATTTTCATAAAGCAAAAATTCCATTGGGAAGGGAAACATGCATGACTATAGCCTGATAATATAGCTAAATTTGAAGTTGCTCAAAACAAAATAATGGTGACATCTAGTTCTTTAATTGCACCTCGATGATTTTAAGCCTTTCTTTCCTCCTAGGGTTCAGATTTTCATTGGATTCATCATATCCAATATCTTATAAATCTTATTTTTTATCTTGAAATTCTTCATAAAAGGCATAAAGTTAGTTATCACTTCTGAGAAGTTATATTTTCCTTAAATTCTTAGTTTCCAGTTTCTTTTGAAAGGATATTTTAAAACAAGAAGCATAACTTCATTTGAGATTGTGTCTTGAATTTTAAAAATGTTTATCCAAACGAGTTTCTTTCTATTCATGCACATGTCACTAGAAATCATCACATTTCTGTTCTTTTTATTGATCATGCTTTTTTTTTTCAGGTTTCATCTGATGGCAGATAGGGCCTGGGTTTTCACCCTTTCATTACATTGCCTAGGTTTTCCTCAAATATGTATCCCTTGTGGTTAATTAACTTTGAATTATGTTTGAATCTCTTTCCATGTGCATTTTACTGGTGGAACTTCTTTCCTGTAGAAAGTGTCTATTGGGAAACAAGTACTGATTTCAGAATAAAACATCAAAATTCATTAAAATGTATGATTTGTCTTAAGAGCAATTACAGCATGGTACACTCAAACAAATTTCCCTATTGTATTTCAATTTTTCTTTCTCTAGACAGTTGGTGGCAAAAAATGATTAAGAAACATACAAATATTCTGCCAGATTCTTAAGGCATTCAAAAAGTATTGTTTCCATTGTAGAATGAAAACAACAACAACACACACAGGATAGTAATTTCACCAGAAGTTTTGAAAGATGTGATTTTATCTATTTAGCTATTTTCACCTTTGCATCTAAAAATAAACAAATTGATAATAATTAGCTGATGACAAATAGCTAAGAATTATTTTCTAGAGCACTTTCTAAAAATGAATGTTTTACATAGAAATACTTGAAAGAAAATCTAACCTGTGCAGATGCAAGTATGTGTGTGTGAGTATGTGGTTGCATGCAAATGTGTAGACTGAAGATAAATAATAGGTCAAAACTGAACCCATGTCTCTCTTCTCCATCAGTTATTGCTACCCCCAACATATTCTGATATGATAACTCTTCAGAATAGCATGATCAAGTCACAACTGTAGTGAATCATAGATGCGAATGTATCATGTCCCTCAGGTATATCTGGCAGCAAGAGGCTTGAGAGATAGTCTTCCAGCGGATAAACAATTTTTAAGTGTGGAGAAACAGTATGATGATAGAAAACAACCTTCAAATTAGTTGGGGCAGCAAGTTGGTTGTCCTTAATTAAGGGAATTTCAGAATATCAAGTTGTAGGGTAGTCCTACAGCCATTGCAGAAGTCGAGCCTGAGAAATTTATTGCTGGGATAAAAGAACTGCTTTGATTACTGGGGATTTTTAAAATATACATGGACTCATGCCTACACATAATGGTGCCATTGAAAAATTATGTCAGCAAAATTATTCCATCCACATTCACCTTCTACATTCTCAATATGCGCCTCCTTTTGGAATATGTCTGAATGACTTTTTATCTCTCATTTTTCTCTTGAACAGTGGATGATCTACAAGGTAAGGTGTCTGATCTCATCTAGGCCCTAATGAAATATCTTAAAATGGTAAAGAAGTAAAAAATGTACTTCCTCAATTTTTTGTTTGTTTTTATTCCTAGAACTACCAAGACAAAATGACCATAGGCCAAATACATGACTATTTTATAATTTATTTTCATTTAAAAATTCAGCTCAAATGACACAAAGGTGGTGTCCACCAGAGGTTCTGAGGGGAGGGAAGGAAGGAGAAGAATACGTGTAACAGGGGAGCATTGTTGGGACACTGGAATTGTCCTGCATGACACTACAATGACATTTTCAGGCCATTATACATCTTCTCATAACCTATAAAATGGTGTGGTGTGATGTGTGAACTATAATGTAAACTATAGCCCATGGTAAGTGGCAATGCCTCAATATGTGTTCATCAATTGTAGCAAATATACCACACTTATGAAAGATGTTGTTTAAGTGGGAAAGTGTGTGAGGCAGAAGGTGTGGGGCATATGGGAATCCCCTATTTCTTATGTAACATTTTTGTCATCTAAAACTTCTTTAAAAATAAAAATAAAAAAACATAAAAAAATTCAGCTTAAAAGCTACAAACAAACATGTATTATAGTTTCAACCACATATTTGACAATCTCCCATGTTTAACTTATGAACTAGGCCTAAAGCTGCAGTAAATCTAAGGGTTATCTCCTGGGAGCCTCCATGTTGCCCAAATGTGGCCACTCTCTAAGCCAAACTCAGCATATAAATTCATTACCTTCCCCCCAATATGGGACATAACTCCCGGGGATGACCCTCCCTGGTACCAAGGGATTACTACCAATCACTAACTAGTGATGCAACTAGAAAGAGACCTTGAATAAATGGGTCAACTCAGACCAGCAGAATATCTCAGCCTACATGTAGGATCATGTAGGCTATTAAAAACTACTTTTTGACCTTGAATAAAAGGAGCAAAGACAAATGAGTTTATATGGCTAAGAGTCTTCAAAAAAGAATCAAGAGGTCATCAGAGGGGTCGCACTTACACACACCTCAGCAAGATCCCAGAGACAGCCAAAGTAGATACAACTCCAGGTACTGGTGCTCCTGTGGGCTACGGAGACCCACAGGTTCTATGGTCATGTCAGATGGCTCTGGAGTTCAGTGCCATGTTAGTAGGCCCTACTTTGGAATTTGTGTTCCTGAGTGTGATGAAGTTGGACTCAGATGTGACCTTTCTACACATGCCTCTTCTGTCACTTTTACTGAACGTGTAATTGGCATTAGGGTTGGTGTATACTCAGGAAACTTGAATCTCTGAACTGTCCATATGCTGGTTGGGCCCTGAGCCTCAGCAGAGTTGCAGCTCCTACTCTTTGGTTCATTGTGCTTACCCAGGTCAGCTAATAGGGAGGTGAAGATGGTCAACCACTACACCAGGGAACCGAGAATGCCTACAACTGAAGCAGGAGAATTGCATCCATCATCCATGTGAAATCTAAGCCCCCTCTCAATATACAGGTGGAGTGGACATCACCATCCCAGGGTCCACAGGATGGAGGAATAAAATATAGATTAGAGTGGACTTACCAATATTCTACTATAGAACTATTGTGACCAGTAATAGAAGAAATCGCAGCATTGATGTGGAGAAAGTGGTCATGGTAGTTGCTGAGGGCAGGGAGAGGGAAGAAGAGATGTGATGTGGAGACATTTTTGGGACTTGGAGTTGTCCTAAATGATATTGCAGGGACAGATACTGGACATTATATATCCTGCCATAACCCACTGAATGTACTGGGGGAGAGTGTCAACTACAGGGTAAACTATTATCCATGTGGTGCAGCAGTGTGCCAAAATGTATTCACCAAATGCAATGAATGTGTCACAATGATGAAAGAGGTTGTTAATGTGGGAGGAATGGGGTGTGGGGGTGGGGGGTATCTGGGAACCTCATATTTTTTAATGTAACATTTTTTGTGATCTATGTATCTTCAAAACACAAATAAATGATGGTGGTGGGGGGTGGGGAGTGGGGTGTATGGGAACCTCTTATATTTTTTAATGTAATGTTTTGTGTGATCTATTGATTTTAAAAAAGATAAGAAAAAAGAAAAGAAAAGAAAAACTCAACATGCATACATACCCACAGTAAAACAAAGACCAACTGAAAAAGTCTGCCTTATTTAGTCCTAAATAAAAAAACAAAATGTGCAATGAAGTCTTGAGACACATGGCTTAGGAATGCTGTATGAATAACAAGAGGATATTTGTTGCCCCATTTACCTCTCCCTCTTCCCTAGGAAGGCAGTCATCTCCCTTCTCCCCATCTCTTCCTTTTCACTGATGCAGCATATTTAATTAGGGAAAATAGAATGCTCACTTGATCAAATTACTTAACCACTACCACATCAACAACACCTTGCACTGGTGTGGAATATTTGTTACTACTGCATAATAGCACTTTTTAAATAATTGTACTTTTTTTTTTAACAGCAGCTACCTTTGTTCCAATTGATGGAAGATTATTAAAAGTCTTATCTATTGTCCATTATTTACATTAGCTTTATTTTCCCCATGTACCACTCTATATTACCACCTTGAATTTTTATCATGTATTTGCCATAATTCATGAAAGAACATTCTTGTGTTTGTATTGTTCTTGTACTATTAACTATGGTCTATCATCTACAAAAGAGTTTGCTGTGTTGTACAGTCCCGTTTATTTTTAAATTTTTATTCTAGTAATACATACATCCTAATATTTCTTCTTTTAGCCATATTCACCTACACAGCTCAGTGCTGTAGATGCATTCACAATAATGTGCTACCATCACCACCATCCAGTTCCAAACTTTGTTCCCTTTTATATCATTAGTTCTATTAATTCAAATGTATTGAGTCTTACTATATGCAAGGGAAATGTTGAATATAGCATGTTGAACAGAAATGAAAAGATCTCTATCATAAGGAAGTCTATGTTCTCTTAGCAAAACAGATTTAACAAGTAAAACTACACAAAAAAGTTCAGTATATGCTATAAAGAAAAATAGGAGGGTCGTCTGTGAAAGAAAGAATATTGAATAGTATGCTTACTTCTGATTCAGATTTCAGAGGAAGTTTTAGAGAGAAGAAAGTATGTAAATTGAAACCTGAAGACTGAGGAGAAGACAGGCATGAAATCTTTCAGAGAACATGCTAAGTAGAGGGATATGCAGATCTAAACTTCAGAGGTTGGGAGGGATTTGACACATATGAGAAAATGAAAGAAATTTGGAAGGTAGATAACCAGGAATGTTGCATGAAAGGATTTTGGAAAGGCAGTCAGACACATAGACCCCTGTATAATGTGTGCAAAAGTTTGAGCATTTTTTTCTGAGTACAATAGGGAGTGATTGAAACATTTTACACAGGTGAATAAAATGATTAGATTCACAAATCTGATGTGTTTCTCTGTGAAAATCAATTATAGTGGTCCAAGTAAGAGGTGGCAATAATTTGGATGAATATGGCATAGAATATATGAAAAGGAGTAGAAATAGTTGTTATATTTAGCAGATGGAATCACATAACAGGTTGATAAATTGGATATGGGAGACCAAAAGTAGATTAGTAATTGGTAAAGATTACTTACATGTCTGTTTTGAGAAACTGAATATATTGAGGTACCATTAAAAGACAGAAATATGAAAGAAGGGTTTATGGAGATGATGGAGAGGATCATGGGTCCAAGATGGTCATGTGAGTTTTAGATATTTAATGAGAATATGATTGTGATTTATTGTCACTGGTAGTTCTGTCTCCTATGCTAGGCAAAGGAAAATGTTGGGAACCTGGTATTTCTGCTCTATTCTTCTTTAGATGGTGATGTTATGAGAATCTCAGAGACACTGGGATAAGTGGCTTAGAGAATATGATTTAGACAGCTCTTAATACGGTCACAATGAAAGATATACAGAATTTTTGAAATGTAAAATTGTGATAGCTGAAATATGTACCATACCCCCCATATTAGCCTTTATCTCCCCTCTTTCTTTCTCTATTTTTCTCTCTTTCTCTCTTTCACATACACAGTCCACAGATGGAACAACCTCCAGTTAGAAAGTATAAACACACAACTAAACTGAAGCATTTATATAATAATGACTTATCTCCTCTCAAAATTGTTTTGCATATTATATGTTTTTATTTTGTTCTGACCATAGGTATTTACTAAGTGAATAACAATTAAATTTAATTGTAAAATTGTTTACATTAACTTTTACTTTACATTTTACTAATATGAAAACCTGTCTTTATTAATGTAGGCATTTTCCCTATTGTTTCTTTTTTGTCTTTTTAATTTCTTTTATTTAAAAAATTAAAGCTTGTAACATACCCACCACCACCATCATAAATAAAAATGAAGAAGAAAGAAAAAAAATTAAGTCAATATATTCCTTACCATGTGCTAGAATCTGAGGCAATTAAATAGACACAGATGTCTCCTATCCTAAGGCCCTTAGCAACTTAATGTACTTATGAAGACGAATATGCATAAGGCTGAGTTTATTTTTACTATTTAGTGCCCAAAGAAAAACCTTATTGTTTCTTTGATCATTTCTTTCTGCTTATTTGATTGTTTCTTTCATTTTCTCTTCATAGATTTCTTTTTTTCACAGATAATCTATTTTCCTTTTGTCATATATTTTTCTATTTTTAATCTTCTCTCTAATCATTTTTAACTCTAATTTCTTTTCACTCAGAGTTCTGGGCAATTTTGTGTTCTACTTTTGCCAATCTTCTACTTATGCCTCTGTTGTGATTCTTAATTTTTCAATTAATATTTCCATTTCTTTGTTCTTATTCTCATATCTTAATATTTTTGTTCATTATAGACTGCTGTAATTTCTTAAATTGAATTCTTCTTTATCAATTTGAATGCAAGATTATCTCTGGTTTTCTGCAGTATCTCAAGCATTTTCATTTTCATTACTTTGGGCAAATATTTATCCTTCAGCTTGTTTCTCTTTGCACTCCCCTATCTCTTAATATTTGGTGATTTTCCCTTTTTCTCTTTCTCAGACTTCGACAACTCAGACCTTGACAACTAAACCTATATAGGTTGAATAAAAATTTATGAGAGATGTTTTCCAAAAATTTAAGTCCAAATGAAAGCAGATGTGGCAGTTTGAAATTATTTATCAATTCCAAAAACAGATATTGGATTGTGTCTGTAAACTGGTCTGTTCCTCTGGGCATATCAGATTGTATAAGAGTCAGAAGTTTCACTTTTACTTTATAAAATCAAAATTAGGACTTTTATTTGACCACATCATTAGAGTGACTTGGTTTGAGCCCCAAACCTCCCCACTCCCCTTTGTGGACTATATAAATGGATGCCCAATCAAATACAGGGAAGTAAATACATGGAGAGTTTAGTTTTGGATGCTGGAGCTCTGGGGAGAGGCCTAAGCCATTTACCTGATAGTTTACAGCTGAAAAGACCAAAGTCCTGAATAGCTGAGAAAGCTGAGAAAGAAATGAGCTCCAGAGAGAAACAAGCCTTACACTAACTTACAGCTGAGATAAGAAGCAGCTGGGACCACAGAGCCTTAGGAAAAAGAGGAAGGCCTACTTTTTGCAGAGACCAGCAGCCATCTTGCTCCAATATGTAGCAACAGACTTTGGTGAGGCAAGTAACTTACTTTCTATGGCCTTGTGACTGTAAACTTCTACCCCAAATAAATACCCTTTATAAAAGCCAACAGGTTTCTGGTACTTTGTATGAGCATCCCTTTGGCTGACTAATACAGCACATGGTACCGGAGAGTAGGGCCATGTTTTTGCAAACACCAAAGTGCTGGAACAGTTTTATAAATGGGTAAGGGGTATTTTTTTGGAGGAAATATGAGATGCTTGAAGGAAAAACCTAGATTATTTTGAAGAGACTGTTGGTAGTAATATGGAGCCTAAAGTTATTTTTGATAGGCCTTAGAAGGAAATAATTGTGAGATGTTTGATAGAAAAGGCCTGGATTACTTTGAAGAGACTGTTGGTAGGAATATGGATGCTAAAGAGACTTTTTATGAGGACTTAGAAATAAATGAAAGTATTACTGAAAAGTGGAGAAAAGGTGATCCGCATTATAAGTTGCAGAGAACTTAACAAGAATGACTCCTGATGTTATAGGGAAGGCATTTTTGAAAATGGCAAGCCTGGATATTTAGCTGAATAACATTCCAAGGTAAACTTGGAGAACGTGGCTTGTCTTCTCCTTATAGCTTACGGCGCAATGCTAGATGAAAGAGATAACCTGAGAACTGAATTGTTGGGCACCAAGAAATCATAAACTGGTTTCAGAAATTCCAAGCCTCTGGAAATCAAGTCCCTAGATGTTAGTGAACCATTTGAGGAATTAACTAAACTTGGAACTTATAAGTGAAGATTGAAAATGCAGTTATCCAGGAAGGACTTGTGGAAAGTCTTATTGTCTGGTGGCTTGGATCCCTGCTTCCTGCATGCTAAACCAACAAGTTTTTTGAGAGTGCTGTATAAACAAAACCACTGTCAGCCTAGACCAAAACGGACATGTAGGGGAAAGATGGAAAGAAAAATAGCTTCAAGAGGAAAACCATGGAAGATGAGATCTGGAATTAAGACATCACCTTGGGCCAAAAGAGGACTCCCACACATGCATACAGATAGGGTGAGTTTGAACCAGCAGTTGAAGAGAGTGGATTTTCCTACCCACTGTTCAAGGAAAGTTTTGTTACCCCAAGGTACAAAGAGGGTGGGGCACATTCTGCAAGGGTTAGGGAGGGTAAGGCTGACACCCCATATATCTGAGAGGGGTGTGTCTGTCCCACATAGATTAAGGAAACCCAAGTAGCCAACTCATTGCTCTGGAAGGGTTGGGCCTGTATGCCAAAGGTTAGGGAGGATATTGCCTTCATCTCACTGTACTAGAGGGGTTAAGACTCTACCCCAGAGTTTGGAGAAGATGTGGCCATCTCCCAATATTATTGGAGGATAAGATCTGGAGCTCAGTCACCACCCAAATGTTTGGTGATGGAGGAACCAAGGAAATGGCCATTGGACAAGCCTGTGGAAAGGGTGGAGCCCTATGAGGCCCCAAGGAAAAGAAGCTATCATCTTAAGAATGACTCTCAGACTTGAAATCTAATGAAATATGCTCTGCAGATTTACAGAACTGTAGGGGTCCATGACTCATGTTTCCCTCTCAATTTCTCCTTTTCATAATGCAAACATTGACCCTTTGTCTGTCTCTTTGTATATTAGAAGCAGATGAATAGTTTTTTAAGTTTCTAAGGTCTACAGCCATATATGGAACTTTGCTCCATGAGAAATTATATTTCTTTAAACTGATCATGATATGATTTTGTACTTAGCATTGTTACTAATTTAAGGTTGTTGTTTTTTTTGAATATTGTATTTTTTGAAATTGAGAGGGTGGAGTGTGGCAGATTGGTATTGATCATCAATTCCAAAATTAGATATTGGATTGTGTTTATAAACTGATCTGTTCCTCTGGGCATATTAGATTGTTTTGGAGTCAAGAGATTCCACTTTTACTTTATTAAATCAAGATTAGGTCTTTTATGTGACCATGGCATTAGGGCAGCTCAGTTTGAGTCCCTTTTGCCCCTTGTGGGCTATATAAACAGATGCTCAGTCAAAGACAGGGAAGAAAATACTTGGAGAAGGAGAACACAGAGAGTTTAGTTTTGGATGCTGGAGGCCTGGAGAGAGAACCAAGCAAATTGCCTGATCATTTGCAGCTGAAGAGATGAGAGCCCTGAACAGCTGAGAAAGCCCAGAAAGAAATGAGCCATGGGAAAAGAGACAAGTCTTACATTAACCTACAGCTGAGATCAGAAGAAGCTGGAATCACAGAGCCTTAGGAGGAAGAGGAAGGTTGAATGCTTGCAGAGACTGGCAGCCATCTTGAGCCAATATGTGGCAACAGACTTTGGTGAGGAAGTAACTTACTCTTTATGGTCTTGTGATTATAAGTTTCTACCCCAAATAAATACCCTTTACAAAAGCTAATAGACATCTGGTACTTTGCATCAACATCCTTTTGACTGACTAATACAGCAGAGAAAATATAATTTGTTTTATTGTGCAATATCAGAGGTCCAGTCATCTATGGAGAATGATTTTTGTATGGGGAGCAGATGGGGGCACAGGATGCTCCCTATGAAGGAAGATTTATATTTCATATAGAACAATCATTCCGATGATAATACGGATTTTTCTTTGCTTTGTATCTGCTGTTTGGAAATGTGTTTTGAAGTTGCTATCTGATTTTAGAAATTTCAGCATCATTTGTCAGAGCAAAGAAAAATATGCTCAAAAACCTAAAGAAATAATGTTATGGGAGATTTCAATGGATACACTGAATAGAATAGTATGCAGCCATTAAAATAATGATTTCAACACTAATTAATTCTGTGTATATTTGTTTATGGTTTGTTATTTAATAAAAGCAATATAAACTCTATTCAGTGATACCTATATATATATATACACATAGATTTGAAGATTCAGATATTTGAAAACTCATGTTTTCTCTCATTAATATATAGAAAGTACAATGTTTTGACTTGAACATAGTAAATTCTTATTCATTTTATACTAGTGCAGGTTGTGCCACAAAGCAGGGTCCCATCCAAGCTGGTCACATGAAGGTTGAAATGCAGCTGAAGCTTCACTCACCAAATCAGATACCCTGGTGGCTTGCACATTACTATATTTTTAGGATTTATCTATCAAGAGCAATACTCTTTTATTATCATCTGCTCAGAGTTGGGTTGTTTTAAAATTTTGTTGACATGGAAGAGGCACTCTTTTCTAACTCATGTAAAGGTCCCTCATATTCTGGGGTTGACCTCTGCTAATAATCACTGTAAATTTTAATTAAATTATGAGTGCTTCTAATCATATCATAAAGCAAATATTGTGTATCATTTTATTCCATACCTTAATTAAACTTAGCAAATGCTAGGATTATTAGAAGTTGATGAAGTTATAGAATGCTGTCTTGTAAATAAGTGTTTTTCTAGGGATGATTAAAGAGCACTTTAATGTTTGGATTTATGGAGCATGTGCCATATTATACATCCATAAGACCGTCATACTGGAAAGGTTACATTTAATTTGCACTTAGAAAATGTATTGTTAGCTTTTTGGCATTTTATGTTACCAAGTTAAAAATATGAACAAAATATAATGCAAAAATTAATGTAAGAAATCTGATATTTTATTTTAATGATCATGTATTAAATACAAATCCTATAACCATCCAATCAAGCAGTGAAGCAATAAGCAGAAAATGGGTAACTGACAGAACATGTTTATCAGGAGATAATGCTAAATGCCTATAGTAAATTGTGAGGAAATATATATGTGGAACTAAAAGTTCCATGTTTTGTGCAAAATAATGTGTACTTTAACTCATGCCAGTACGAAGAAAACAAACATTCATCTACATATGTTTCTTGAAAAGAAAGAAATTAATGATTAAAGGAAAGAAGGAAGGGAAGGAGGGAGGGACCAAGAATAATTCCAGGCATTCAAATTAGGATCTCAATAATTAGCAAAAATTGGTAAAATACCTTTGCCATGAGTAATAAAACTATGTTGTTTATGCTAAAATAATTATTGAAATAAAAAGGCATGCTGCAAAAATTTTAATAAAGTCATTTAAAAATCCCAGATTTTATTTAGCAAGTAATGAGATGGGGCAAATGGGAGGAGGAAGATAAAGTTCTCCAATTTTAAATTTATATTGCGTATCAGATAGATGTGATTTTAACATTGACTCTGAGAAATACATGATCAAAAGAAACTTGATGCATACAGGAAAAAAGACAAATAAATTTAAAAAATCTGGTTAGATTAAGTGTAAATGATAGAACAGAATAATTTAATTAAAGCCAAGAATAATAGTAAGAACAAAGGAGAAAACTCTCCTATTACCAGGCAAAAACAACTCACATGGGTCTAAAAATTTCAAATTTTTATAGAAAATAAAATGTGTAAATTGAATGAGATATTATATTAATAAATCAAATGAGATATGTAAATATATAATAGGCGGATAAAATATCTTAAACTAATTTAGAAAATACTAAGGAAAATTCAGAAATGTAGCACAGTAAGATATTAAGTGATGGCTTAGATAATTATTTTGTTTACTTATTTTAGTTTTGTTTCTGTTTTTTTATAATATTCATGTTATTTTCAATATGAAAAGTGATTTAAAAGTAATATTCATTACTTTGTTAATAATATAGACTATTTTGACAACGACAACACAGAGGAAACACTTCAGAGGCAAATTATTCTGTATCTGAGAGTTCTGAAGTGTTTACTTCTTTTTATAATAGTTTTCATTCATTTACTTGTCAAAAATCAGTTGGAGCCATGTTCTGAAAGGAGCATGATCCTGCACGGAGCCATTCTTTTAGAGATAGCTATTAAATACTTAAAAGCATATGAAACCTGTCATTGCAGTGGTAGAATTCTCACAGCAAGATTAATCTAAGGTAAGAGAACTATATGCCTCAATTTAGTTCTTCAATAATGAAAAATTTGATTTGTATTTTAATCAGAAAAATCAGCCTGCTAGTTAAATTAGCACTACAGGAGTTAATTGCCTACTTTGTTGTTTGGTAATGCTGCAAATGCTTTCTTTTCAAAGCTAACTTTTCTGAATTTCTGAAACTCATTATTTTATGTACTATGTATTTCAACCAGCTTGGAGGATGCTCAAGTTACAGCTATCAAGAATAGACTTTCATGTTGCTTGGCCCCAAGTGATCTGAGGACACACAAATAGATGCTGTATTTTAGGAAATTCAGTTAACTTCATTTTGTTCCTAATAATTATTGATAGAAGGCATTTTCAAGTTCAATCTTGACTCATTGATTCTTATACAGAGATTTTATAAGCCCAGTCATACCTCTCCAGTACTCTATCATTCTATCTCCACCAAATGCAAATTATAAAAATTGATTGTTGGGGAAGGGGAGGCTGTACTGGAAAGAATGTTATTAGTAAAGGCAAAATATATTGACTGAACACAATCTCTCAAGTCTCCTGGAAAATCCAGGCATTTTGTCATCTTTGTCATCCATTTGCAGTGATTAAATTGTAAGCTTTATTGTATATCTTGGAGTTTGCGATCTTTCTCCTGGACCAGGATTAGCTCAGGAAGCAAATACAAGGGTTGCATATGTTAAATGTGCAACCTATGGAAATAAAGAAATTAGAGGCTCTTTCTAGGTTATTCAGTTATCTTGGTAAGGAAATGCAAGGGAAGACTCAACATTACCTAATGTTGTATTTTGGATGACTCATGATCCTTATTATTTAATTTGGAAACATTATTTCCTTAGAGCCATTAAACCTATCTTAAAATGTGATCTCTTATACTGCACTCTTCTCATAAAACCCCAACCTACACTAAATCTACCATTACCCTATTTAATGCAGAACACTTATGACCTTAGGGGCCAAAAAAAGAATAGGTAAATCTTGAGGGTTAGTGGTAGTTATTTTCTATTTGCTCTCTTTCCCAACAATGTAGTACTCACCTTTCTGCTTGGAGTATTGTGAAAAGGAGACTGGCTCCCATGGAATATTACTGCATTCTGGCTTTCTTTGGCTATCAGCTTCAGTTTGGGTTCAATCAATGGGAATTACAAGCAACAGATCACAGGGTGGAAGAAGTGAAAACTCAAGATATTTTTTACATGCCCCTATCCTGTTCTGACACCCATTTTTTAAATAAATTCTATGTTCCCAGGGATACAACAACTGCCAGAAGTTCTCTCTGTCAAAGTTTCATGATTTCTTAGCTTTAGTAACCCTTTTTCTTCTTTTATTTGTTCAACCCTAGATGTGGTAACAGCTTTCCCCTTTCCTGCAAGTCTTTGCATCTATCCTGATAGATTCCATTCACTATTCCATTCACTATTGAATTAAGTTTCCCTGTTAGTATTTTTAATTGATTTATTGGTTTGCACATATTTATTGAACAAAGTAATATGTTGTCTTGATTTTTCAGTTTTGTGTTATTATGAACTTTCCTACTTTTCTATGCTTTTCATGGACACTTTAGGGGCACTTTGGTTGAGATTGTTTTAGGAGATTTGGGCAGGTGCCAATTTAAATTGTATATATTTAATTTATTTTTGTACTATGATAAAAAATTTTTCACAAGACTTAAGATCAATGTTTGAGACATAATTATGTGAAGAACTGGTAATAAGATTTAATTATAGGGTACCCACAACCATTCTTCTTACTGAAAAATTCCCCAAGTGTTTCAAGTAACTTCCCACTCAGATTAACAAAGTAAAACCTAATTTAGAATTTTCCAAATTGAAGACTTTAGTCCTCAAGATAACTTCTTCAAATAGATTAAAAATTCAGGAATTAAAACTTTCCCTGTTATCAACTGGAATCCTGCAATTCCTTTCTAACATTTCAGTATTATATCTTGTCTTACCAGGAAAATCAATATCATAAATTAGAACATGAAGTCTTTTGGTTGGATGAAGACGTTAGAAAGAGGATGCTTTCAAATATAGAGAAGCAGCTGAAAACTTTCAGAGAATGATGGCTTCTTTCAATTTGAGGCTTTCCAATAAGCAATTTGTTAGCTTTTCATAAGGGCAGAGAATATATGAGACAGAAAAGATGAGGTAAATGTCGTATCCTATCTGAAAGCTTTCTTTTTTCTGGGGCATTGTACTGTCATTATATTTTTTGTACTATACTATCGTATGTTCTGGTGTTCATCTCCTAGAGTCTTATAGTTGATACCAATACTGGTCAAGAGCCAAGAGGAAAAGAATCACTTGTTGCTATGGAAATGAGTATGTGAGAGTGGTAAAGGCAGTGCTATCTTGTACATGAAAGCTTTGTCCCCAAATAAAACTGTTTAAATTTTTTTGTGTGGTGAGAACTGAATACATTTATTATACTTGTTTATGTTTATACATATTTATATTTATATGCACATCCATACTTATTTATAATAAGGATTATATTTTGCACACACTTTCCTTGTGCTTTATTCACCTATTTATGCATTTGGTGATTTATTGAAGCTATTTAATATTTGAATATATAGAAATTTTGAGGATGTAAGAAAAAAATCACCACCAATTCCACCATCCATTAAATAATGACTAACATTTTAGTATATGTAGTTTTATTCTTCCTTCTATTTAAAAGAAAACTTTATATACTGTTTATTTATTTAACCTATTATTTTGAAATAATTTTAGACTTATGAAAGACTTTCAAAGATAGTTCAAAGTTTTCCTGTATACGCTTCACCCAGATTCCTCTCTTGTGAACATTTTTAATCATGGTTCAATGATCAAAACTATGAATTAATATTGGTAGAATGCTTTTGTTTTTCTGCTAATGTCCTTTTCCTGTTCCAGTAGTCTAAGGATTCATTGTATTTAGTTGTTATTTCTCTTAAATTTCCTTAAGAGTATAAATTCCTCAGTCTTTTTCTTTGTCTTCATTACCTTGTCACATTTTTTCTAGGAGGTGCCAGGGATCAAACCCAGGACCTCATACAAGGGGAGCAGGTGCTCAACCACTGAGCTACATCCACTTCCCTCCTTGTTACTTTTGAAGAGTATTGATCAGGTATTTCAATGAATGCCCTTTAATTTGGGCTTATCTGATGTGTTCTCATAAATGAATTGAGATTATGAATAACTGGGAAGAATATCACAGAATATATTTCCACACAATTGAAATCATTCCTTTTAAACAATTCTGAAACATTATTTACTCAAGATATTAGGTCCTAAGTTTTTTTCTCATATTAATAACATGCTTCATGGGTATTACTTTCTCATGTAAAGTAATCAGAGATGGGTAATAAATTGTTTATGTATATATACTTTATATATATATATATATATATATATTGCAAGGACAATCAATAATATGATGATGTGATTCAGAAAATATAAAATGCAGTTACAGAACAAGGATGTCTAACATTATTAAGAAAAATTAATTGTGTACGCTGAATTTGAGAGGGGTTTTGCAAGGTAGGGAATATATTGCTACCTAGGAAGTTTGAAACTTTATATATCAGGCATGAGTTAGAACTATATTGGAACAAGAGACATATATATAGGATGATGTGAAGATGCTGTGAGATCACCCATCAGATTTTCAAATCCTTTTGTAAATATCCTAATATATTCTAAAGACAAAACTGTGAAGTAGCTGTCATAATATTATTTTCATTATTGAATTGAGATCCAAGGACATCAAATTATTTTTATTAGCTCACCATTTGTAAATAGTCCATAAAGAGTCAAATCCTGATGCTTTGGATATCTAATTTTATTTTCCTTCCGTTACATTATTTTGGTTCTCTAGCATTAATTCGGTATGTAATGACTTGGTGATGTAATAAATAATTAGTCCATCTAAACTATGTGTTCTCCCTTTTACATTCTTATTTAACTTCATCTCTTGGACAACTTGGGCACACTTAAAGAATTGTTCATTTTTTCAAAAGTCATACTTTTAAGCCTTTGAAGTTCTAAGGATATTTTCTTTCTGTTGCCTTTATATGTAAGAGGTCACTTGAATCAGTAAACATTTTGGAGTTAATTCTTTTTCATTAAAATGCTACAGAAATTGCTCTTCTGAAATTCAGTATTACTGAGAAGCCTGATATAAACCTGATGTTAATTATTTTTAGAAATTCCAGAAAAATGATAAAACATAAAGCAACAGTTTTAATATTTAGATTTTTTTAACAGGCAGTAACAGTCATGTTCATAAATCTCTCTCTGTATCTATCCATCCCCACACATATACAAATCTAAAAATAAATGTTTGTTTGCTTATTTAGAATTTTCTCTCATGCACGTTGTTCATTTTCCTCGATAATCTTTATTTTCTTGTTTATCCTTCTAGCATTTCTTTATATGCATATGTGTGTATATATGTGTATATATATAAATATATATACACACACACTACCTTTGCAAATACATATTTATTATTATGAAATCCCCTTTTTATACAAATAGAGCCTAGAGCCTAGCTGATACACTCTTCTATATCTAGGTTTTTTCATGTAAAATAAATATTGGAGATATTCCTAAAAAGTTTCCCCATTATTTTTGAAGCCCCATATTATTCTTTTATATTGCCTGGAGTGTTCTATGTGTATTAAGGCACAGAAAAATATTTTGTAATTATATACATTAGGATAAGGGATCAAATGATCACAAACACTTTTTGTTCACCCAATATGTCCAGAGGAAATGAAAATTCATGTGTGGGACTTAGGACAATTCTTATTTATGCTGGAATATCCTGCCTTTGGCATCTATATGAGATCCCTGGCCTGTGACCACAAAGTATCATTTGTACTCAAACTATTTAGGGGACAGAAAACATGTCTCCTAAAGATTTTCAAAACAATTCTAATAGATGTCCCACCTGACCCATGCTCTACTATCCAATAGCTAATATTGAAATTTCTCTTTCATGAACATTTGGTAATTAATAAAGAAACATGATGCCCTAAAACTCTTGTCTGGATAGTTACAATGAACAGTTTTGGTCTGTCTCTAATTGCTTTTTGATTATTAGACTTGTCCAACAGTGGGATGACCTTTTGCTGAGTCATGATCAGTGAAGGGATTGATAGAGAGGAAGGCTGAGAGTTAACTAAGTTTCTTCAAGACATTGTTTCTACAATTAGAGGAATGTTGAATTTGAAGCTGGCCACAAAATGTGCTGTGCAAATTACATTCGGAGGTTGATTTAGGTGAGTAAGAGATTATACAAGAGAACCTTTTGACACTCATATGTTACAATTCTGTAATATGAGGTGTTCCTTAAAAACCCTGCAAGAACCTTACATGACTGAAGTAAACAAATGTCCATTACAACATACCTTCCATGCTGCTATTTCAAACAATCTTTGTTTTCATACATCCATACAACATTTTGGAGACAAAAAGATTTGTAGAATTGGGGCTGTCACTCTTTCACTTGCATTTCATAGCTGATTTTAAGAAATGAAAGGGCATATTATAATAACTTTGCTTGTGTTGATTGATGCAGATTATAGTTTCCATAACCAAGCATAGCCCAATTAAAGTCAAACAAATTCAACTTGGAAATGTGACACTGAATCAAACATCAGACATTTTAATTCATGTTTTAGTGTTTCAGACAGTTGTGTAAAAACATAAGTCATTGTAAGCTTTCACCATGCTCAGTAATATAAGCTCATGTCTTCTGTTTGCCTCCAGAAATGGCATTCATTATGCCTGTTTCTCTCATTACAATTCTGAAAAATTAATGACCCCAGGAAAAAAAAAACGTAATTTACTTTTATTTCTTCTTTATTTTCTTTTAAATGTTACATTAAAAAAAATATGAGGTCCTTGTATTCCCCCCATCCCCCTCACCCCACTCCTCCCACATCGACAACCTCTTCCATCATCATGGCACATTCACTGCACCTGGTGAATCCATTTTGGAGCACTGCTGCACCACATGGACAGTGGTCTACACTGTAGTCTGCACTCTCCCCCAGTCCACCCAGTGGGCCATGGAAGGACACACAATGTCCAGCATTTGTCCCTGCAGCACCACCCAGGACAACTCCAAATCCTGAAAATGCCCCCACATCAAATCTCTTCTTCCCTTTCCCTACCCTCAGCAGCTACTGTGGTCACTTTCTCCACATCAGTGCTACAATTTCTTCCATTACTAATCACAATAGTTCCACAGTAGAACACCAGTAAGTCTACTCTATTCCTTCATCCTGTGGACCCTGGGATGGTTATGTCCAGTCCCCCTCTATATCAAGAGGGGCTTAGATTCCACATGAATGATGGATGCAGTTCTCCTGCTTGCAGTTGTAGGCACTCTTGGCTCCCTGGTGTGGTGGTTGATCTTCTTCACCTCCCTGTTTGCTGGCTGGGGTGAGTTCAATAAACCAGAGGGTAGGAGTTGCAAGTCTGCTGAGGCTCAGGGCCTGGCTGTCATGTGGACAGTCCAGAGATTTAGGTCTCCTGAGTATACACCAACCCAAACACCAACCAGAGTTCCAGTAAAAGTAACAGAGGAGGCATGTGTAGATGGAGTCCAACTCCATCACACTCAGGAACACAAACTCCAAAGTAGGGTCAGCTGACATGGTACTGAACTCCAGAGTCATCTGCCATGACCATATAAACTGTGGATCTCTGTAGCCCTCAGGAGAACCAGTACCCAAGTTTCGATCTACTTTAACTGTCTCTGGTACCCTGCTGAGGCATGCATAAGTGTTACCCTTCTGATGACCTCCCGAATCTTTTTTGGAGACTCATAGCCATATAAATTCATTTGTCCTTTCCATCTCCCCCTTTTATCCAAAGTCAAAAGGCAGTTTTTAACACCTAATAGTACATGTAGGCTGAGATATTCTGCTGGTCTGAGTTGACCCTTTTATTCAAGGTCTTTTTCTAGTTACATCATCAACTGGTACTTGGTAGTAATCCCTCATCACCAGGGAGGCTCATCCCTGGGAGTCATGTCCCACAAATATGGTCTTTCAAGTAATGAAGATTGATTGTCATGGTGGGCCCTGAGGAGAGGGAGAAAGAGGTATTAAATAGATGGAATCAGTGTAACTGTGGGGCAATGGAAGTGTTCCATAAGATCATGCAATGATGGATTTAGGACATGTTAAATTACACCAAAAATGTATAAAAGTCTATCAGCTAAAATGTAAACCATAATGTAAAACATAAGATAACTAAAACTTTAGAATATTGTGTAGTCTAAAATGTAAACCATAATGTAAACCCAAATGGAACCATGTTTGAAAGCTATTGTTTTAATATCTGTACATCAGCTGCAGCAAATAAAATATGAACATGCAAAAAGATCACTTCTGGGGAAGGGACAAAGGGTTTGATGTTGGATATGTGGGAGTACCGTATATTGTATATGTGAATTACTGTGATCTAAAACTTATGTGAAGACAAACTTAATAATTCATAATTTACTTTTAAATCCCCTCCAAATCTCCTAAAATGTTTCATCTATCTATCTATCTATCTATCTATCTATCTATCTATCTATCTATCTATCTATCTATCTATCTATCTTTCTATATCTATCTATCTATCTGCCTGCCTACCTACCTACCTACCTACCTACTACTACCTACCTGTCATCTATCTCTAAAATCTCTTCAGATCAGAGGTCTGAAGACAGCAAATTGCCAGTGGGTACTTTAGTCCAAATGACTGAAGTATTTCTTATGGGGATACAAGTACATAATGAGAAGAAAAATTTTCCACAATTCTATATTTTAAGAATATCAGAGACATACATATAAATTTGGAAATCTGTAGAGTTCCTGTGGAGATGTTAAAAAACTTCTAGAAACCTATGGTCTAAGAAATGAACTCTTTTACCTAGCCACCATCTGAGAAGAGAAATCTGAACTGACCATGTGGGCAGACAGTTGGGAGTATGGAAAATAACTAATCTCTTATTTGAACTAAAATATGGAATTTAGATGGTAATAATTATAAACACAATTTTACTTGGAAGCTATGAAATAATAGTTCAGATTAAAGTCAATAAATCATTAACTTGAAAACTCAGAGAAAGAATGAATTTTCACAAATTATAGAGCTTTATGATTATATTGTGGTTTAAGTAATAAATAATAAGCATTGCTATATTACTTTTAATTTTTCCTATTATTTGCTCAATCACATGTGCATGTATACAGGCAATGGAAAATTGAAGCCATTTTTGTAAAAAAAGCTACCATGATGGAAAACCACTCTTGTCACCAAGTACTGGTGAGGATGTAGAACAGTTGGAACTTTTGTATCATGCTGGTAAAATTGCATGATGGTACAACCATTTTGGCAAACTATTTGGCAGCAAGCATTAAAGCTGGAAAAATGCATTCTATATTACCTTGAATCCCTCTTCCATGTATAAACCCACATAAATGTTTATAGACAAAGTATTTTCCAAAGGACAGGATTAAAATGTTCATGGCAACTTTGTTCATAATAACCAAAATACTGAAAACATCACAAATGCTCATCAGGTATAGAAGAGATTTTTAAAATTGCAATTTGTTCACAATAAAATACTGTACTGTCAGGGACAGCATAAATTTCCTGCCACACATCAAGTTATAGGGTAATCTGTACTCAGAAGGACCTTGTATTTGCTCGGCAAAATACTCTGTTATTGCCATCTTGAAATTATCAATAATTTGTAAACAAGAATCTCTGCAAATTATGTAGCAGGTCCTGTGTATGGAATGAGAATAAACAATCTACAAATACATACAAAGATATGGATGGATATCACAAACTAAATATCCACATAAAAGAGTACATATTTTATGATTCCATCTACATAAAGAACAAAAACAGGTAAAAAATAAGTTAATAGTGCTAGAAATGAGGAGACTGGGTTTAATCAAGGCAATTGGATTATGAGCAACTCCCAGGGACTCTTGAAACATGTTTAATAATCTGGGTTGCAGTTACAATTGTGTGCACATATTTTGTACATTGAGATATACTCTTTTTAAAAATATATATGTATTTTTTATTTTTTAAAATATACTTAGATTACATAAATGTTACACAGAAAATATAGGGATTGCCATATTCCCCACTCTCCATACCTCCCACACCCTCCCACATAAACAACATCTTTCATTAGTGTGGCACATTCATTGGAATTGATAAATGCATCCTGGGACATTGCCACTGAGCATGGATCATAATTCACATTATAGTTTACACTCTCTCCCACACAATTCTGCATATTATGGGAAGATATAAAGTAGCCTTTATCTGTTGTTGCAATATCTTTCAGGATGGTTCCCAAGTCCCGAAAGAGCCCCTGTATTACATCTGTTTTTCCTTCACCCTACCCCTAGAGCCTTCAGTGGCCACTGCCTCCATATCAATGTTGTAATTTCTTCCATCACTAGAATCACAGTAAATCTATAGCAGAATACCAGTAAGTCCACTGTAGTCTGAAATATACTCTTAACCGCTGTTCACATTGCTCTGGGTATATTACACTTCAATTAAATAGAAAGAACATTAAAATGAAGATAAATGAAATCTCCACATCAGAAATAAGAAAGAAGCAAAGAAGAAAAAAATAGCAGGAGAAGAGAGAAAGAAGGGGAAGGAGGAGGAGGAGGAGAAGAGGAGCTATAAGGAGAAAAAGAAATGTCTATAAAAGGCCAAGAACATTTCAATACCACACAAGGCTAGGTTAGTCAGGGACCCTTCTATTTCTTTCTCCCATTAACCTATAGTGTTCCCACATTACCAATCCTCCACTGTGGACCTTTGGCATTTTCCTCCTTTAGCATGCATATTCTAATAACATGCAGGATTGGACTTTTCTTAATACATAATCCTACATTTTAATTTTTTTAATGTGTAATCAACTTTGAGTTAATCTGTAAACAATAAAAAATTCACCCACTTTAAGTGTACAATTTTGACAAATGTACACAATTGTACAAATATGACAATCAGGGTATTGAACATTCCGTCCACCCAAAAAGGGTTTCTTCATACTTCTTTGAAGGCAACTCCCATCTACCACTCCCAGCCCAAGGCTCCCATTGGTCAGCTTCCTACAAAGAAATGGAATCATGACAGTAGTTAGTCTTTGGTGCTTGGTGTTTTCCATAATATGAAGCTGCTGTTGAGGTTCAGCCATGTTGTTTTGTGAATTAGCAGTTGTCTTATTCCTTTTTTATTTTTGAGCTATTCCACTACAAGGTTATACCACAATTTGTTTATCTACTCACCAATTGGTGGGCCTTTCAGTTGTATCCAGTTTTGGGTAATTATGAATAATGCTTCTATAAACACTAATGTACTAGTCTTTGTATGGATATGTGTTTTTATTTCCTTTTGGTAAAGACCTAGGAATGTGACTGTTAGGGTATTTTTTGGTAAGCACATGTTTAAACAAACTGCAAACTGTTTTTCAAAGTGGTATTAATGCCAGTAGAGTATCAGAAGATGAGATGCTTCACATCCTCTACAGTACTTGGTATTGGCAGTCTTTTTTTAGTAAATCTAGTTGGTGTGTCGTTGTAGTTCATTGTGGTTTTCATTTGCATTTCTCTAATGACTAATGAATTTGGGCATCTTTTCATGTGCTTATTCTTCCTTCATTCTTAAATCTTCATTAGCAATTCTTTTCAACATTTTGACCATTAAAAAAGACATTTAAATTGAAATAATCTCAAACTTACAAGACATTTGCAAAATGTAATACAAAGTCAATACAGTGAATTACAATATAGCCCCTACCCATATATCCATGTTTAATAGCTTTTAACATTTTATTACATTTGTTGAACTATTCTATCTGTCTATCTATCTATCTATCTATCTATCTATCTATCTATCTATCTATCTATCTATCTACCTACCTATCTAAATATCTATCTGTCATCTATCCATGTACCATCTATCATCTATCAATATCTATCTATCTATCCATCCATTTATCTATTTTCTAAGCATTTGAAAGTAAGATTGTATACAGCATACTTTTTGAGCACTTAATACTCTCATATGTATTTCCTAAAAACAAGGATATTCATTTATGTAACCTTATTAAGTACAGTTTTCAAGTTCAGGGAATTTAATATTGATGTAAAGCACATGGTCTATATTCTAATTATTTCAATTGTCTTAATCTCAGTTTTACTTGTAAGACTTTATAATCTAGAAATGAGATCTTTATCAAATATGATTTGCAAATATTGTCTCCCAAATTGTGGTTTATCGTTAATTTCTTAAGTATCTCTAAAAGAGAGAAAAAATGTAATATTGATGAAGTCCAAATTAACATTTTTATGGTAAATTATCACTTTTATATCTTATCTATGAAATCTTTGCCAAATGCAAGGTCACAATGATTTTCTCTATATTTTCTTCAAAAAGTTTTATAGGTTTAAATTCTTACATTTAGGCCTATAATCTTCAAGTTTATATATATATATATATATATATGGTGTAAGATAAATTTTTAGGATCCTTTGTTTATTTTTCAAATGAATAAGAGCAGTTTCAGTACCATGCCTTGAAAAGATGATCTGTTGATCAGCCAACTTTTGGTGGCCAATTAAGATGGGATCATAGATTGTCTTGGTGATGGAAAATTAAGATTGGATCATAGATTGTCTAAGTGGTAGTGAGGAGGAAAATATTAAAATAAGTTGCAACAAAAACAAAGCATTAATGACTGTATATATGTGGATCTATTTTTGAACTACGTATTTCATTTCTTTCTATCTACTTACCTAACTATAATCTATTTATCTTTACATTAACCATACTTTTTCTTGATTATTGTAGCTTTACAGTAAGTTCTAAAGTTATAATGTATAAGTCCTCAGTTTGGGTTTTCTCTTTCAAATTGTTTCTGCTAGTCCATGTCCTTTACATTTTCTTATAGATCTTAAAATCAGCTTTTCAATATCTGTAAATAACATGGTCTATATTCTAATTATTTCAATTGTCCTAATCCCTCTCTCTGCATCTATAGATAAATTTTTGGAAAAGTGACTTCTTAACTCTTGATTTATGGCAATGATGTATCTCTCCATTTATTTAGGTCTTCATTTATTTTTCTCATTAAAGTTTTATAGTTAGTGGAAAGATCTTACACATAATGGGATATATTTATCCCAAAATATTTCATGATTTTCAATGTTATTAAAAATGATATTTTAAAAATTTCCAATGGGTCATTATAGTATATGGAGCTACACTTCATTTTTGTATATTGGTCTTGTAGTTTCTGATCTTTCCAAACTTACTTATTAGTTTAGTAGTATTTTTGTAGGTCTTTGGGATTTTCTATATAGATTATCAAGCAATCTGTCACACATTTTACTTCTTTTTTTCTAAAATATATGCATTTTATTCCCTTTTCTTTCCTCAATACACTGGGTAGAATCTATATTACCATACTGAATAGAAGAGAGCATGTATCTTTACTTTGTCCTAATCTTACAGAAAAAATATTCAGTTTTTCATCATGTTTGATGTTAGCTTTTAGTAACAATGATTTTATCTATTATTTTATGCTTTTATTCCATTGATTTCTCTCCATATATTTATTATATTCATTCTATTTCAGTTTGCTCTTCTTTCTCCAACGTTTTATTTATTTTTGACATTTCTTTTTTTTACTAAGTATTAAACACTATAAATTTCCCTTTATGCAATGTTTTAGCTATTGCCCACATATTTTGATATAATCTCTTTATTTTCATTCAGTTGAAAATATATTATAACTTCCTTTGTGATTTTTCCTTAGCCCAAATGTTATTTAACAGGAGGTTATATAATTCACATATACATAGGGATTTTCAAGACATATTTCTGTTGACAATTTATAGTTTAATTCTACTGTGGCCAGAGAACATACATTCTATACTTTTCAATTATTTTTAACATTATGAGACTTGTTTTACAGACTAGAATATGATCTATGTTGGTAAATAGTCCATGATCTTGAAAAGAATGCATATTCTGTTGCTATTACCTGGAGAGTTCTAAATATGTCAAGCTGGTCAATTTGTTCAATAGTATTTTTCAAATCTTCTATATACTTTCAGATTTCTTGCCTACTCATCTACCAATTATAGAAAGAGGAGGGTGGAAATCTCTAATTATACTGAGGATTTGCCTATTTTTTCTTTTTATCTTTTAGTTTTTGCTTTTTGCTTTTTGTGTTTTTGAAGCTCTATTATTAGGTACACATAAACATAGAATGCTTTTGCTTATTGACATACTGTTACTTTAATAAATATGTAATGTCCTTCTTTATCACTGCCTTGCCCAGAAATATCTTTTTGCCTGATATTGACATAGCCAGTTTAGGTTCCTTTTGATTAGTGTGCTGCATGATATGCATTTTCAACTTTTTAATTTTTCCTGTATATTTGAATATTTGAAGTGTTGTCTTCTTGTAATAGTTTATAGGTTGTTATTTTCTCCTCCAATCTGGTAACCTCTTTACTTTTTTTTTGTAATAATAAATTTTTTTTAGAAAAGTTTTAGATTTACATTTACATAAAAATTACACCAAAAATATAGGGAATTCACATATGACCTCTCCCTCCCACACTCACATCCACCAATACACATAGTTTTCCCTATTATTAACAACTTATATTAATGTGGTACATTTGTTACAATTGATGAACCAATATGGAAGCAGTGCTACTAACCAAAGTCTGTAGTTTACATTATGGTTTATATTTTGTGCTGTGCAGTTCCATAAGCCTTGACAAATGCATAATATCTTGTGCCCATCATTGCAGTATCATACAGAAGGATCTCACTGTCCAAAATATGCCCTGTGTCCTAGCCATTCATTCCTTCCCCCTCTCTTCTGAACCCTTGGCAATCTCTGTCTGTATATCAATGTTACATGTTCTTCCTTTAACAAAAGATAATAACTCTAACAACAATAATTTGGTCCGTGATTACTTTCCCCCCTTATGTTGCTTCATTCCTCAGTCTTGAGGGATTTGTGATGATATCTACTCTGACTGCTTCAGACTGAGAGGGGACTTAGCTCTTATGGGGCAGATGGAAGGAATTGTTTGGCTTGCAGTTGTAGTCACTACTTGTTTTGGGGATGGGACTTATCCATCATCAACATTTTGTTGATTGTCCAGGGTAAGTCAGAAGAACTGGAGAGTAGTATTTGGCCACTACTCTGCAGGGATTCAGGGCTCAACCAGCATATGAACAATCCAAAGATTTAAGTCCCTGAGAGATATATTTAACAGGTATATTGAGAATTATAGGTTCAAATAAAAGTAGAGGAATCATGAGTAGGGGAATAATGAATAAGTATACTTATACTGCGGAAATCAATTATCATATATCCCCAAATATGGCCTGCCCAGAGCATACGGGCAGGCTTCTACAGGTCTGCCTGAGACCTGTGTAAGTATAACCTCCAGAAAGACCTTCTAATACACTTTGAAAACTCTTAGCTGTAAAAACTCTTTTGTATTTAATCTTTCTCCCTTTTGGTTAAGGTCTTTTTCCAAATGCATCTCTGGTTAGCACGTGGTAATAATCTCTCAGTGCCAGGGAGACTCATTCCTTTGAGGTAACTGTTTGGCATTAATTACTAATTAGGCTAAGTTTCATTTTTACAGGAATAACTTTCATAAGTTCAAAAATTAAGATGGAGGACTTGTCATATCACCCTGATTCCTTTAAATGGAATGTTTTGACAATTTACATTTAATTTAATTTTCCATGTATTTGGGCTTAAATCATATATGCATACATAATATATATATTATCCATATACATGTGTGGGTGTAATGCCCACTGTTGCATTAGCTAAATCTCTTTTTATGTTTTTATAGTGGTTGTTATAAGTTTTACTACATATATATATACACACACACACATAATTTATGGCAGTCTACCTTCAAATAATATTATTCCCCCTTCCATCCTTCATGCAACTGCTGTCATATATTATAGTTTACCCAAAAATAAATTTGCTTTATATAACCCATTATCTTTAAAAAAAGATTAAAAAAGAGAAATGAGGCCTCATATTTATTCAATATTTATCGCTGCTTATTATTTTCTTTCCTTTGTAGTCTAAATTTTCATCTGCTATTCTTTTACCTCTGCCAGAAGAACTTCCTTTAACATCTCTTACAGTACCATGCAACAGATGATACATTTTCTCAGCCTTGGTTGTTGCTTTATTTTAAGGTTTTCACTTGTTTTTCTTTTTAACCTTCATATTTGAAAAACATGTTCACTGGTTATAGAATTCTTGATTGGAGTTTTCACCTTTCTTCTAAAACTTTAATTGTACTATTATATTTTCTTCTTGTCTACATAGGTTCTTATAAGAAGACTGACCTTTTTCTACCATTTTTCTACACGTAAAGTGTTTCTTTTTCTTTGACTGCTTTTAGAAATTTTCTTCATTACTGTTTATTAACAATTTGATTATGTTGTGCCTGTAGTAGTTTGTGTTTTCAGTTTGTTTTGTGTATCTTCCCAAGGACTGATTAAATTTTTTGATATCTGGGTTTATAGTAGTGATCAAAATTGGAGCATTTTTAGTCATTCTTTTTTTTTTTTTTTGTCTTGATTCCTTACTCTCCTTCCTAGACTCAAATTACACACATAATAGACCACCGATATTTCCCCACAACCACTGAGGCTAAGTTCATTTTATTTTTCTCTCTGTGCATCATTTTGGCTAGTTTCTATTGCTATATCTTCAAAGTCTCTGAACGTTTTCTCCAGTGTCTAGTCTTCTGTAATTCTCATGCAATGTATTTTTCATTTCAGATATTGTATTTTGTGTGTTTGGGTATTCCATTTTGTTTTATGTTATTGCTGTTTTTCTTACTGCTCTGCTCCTTCCATTTTTTCTTCCCTTTCTCCTATTATTTTGCTCATAGCTTGCTCTATATTAGAGTGCATATTCATAAAATAAATATATACTAGAATAAATATAATTATTTAAATAATTATAAAAGTAGTTTTAAATTTCTTGTCTGATTGTTTTCTTGATTATGGGTTTTATTTTGCCTGCTCTTTTGCATGTCTGGGAATTTTTATTCTATTAAATACTGTCAAATTTACTTTGTTGACTGCTAGATTTTGTTGTATTGCTTCAATGAGTGTTAAAATGTGTTTTGGCATACTGATAAGTTGCTTGTGTTTCAGTTCAATTTTATTGAAAGATTTTTTTAGCTTTGTTATAGTGAGTTCTGAACAGCTTTTACTTTTCAACTAATTTAGCCCCATTATTAAGCTGTGAGCCTTCTGATGACTTTCAAGGCTTCTCCACTATAATTGGTGAGGGCACAAATTCTTCCCAGCTTTCTGAGGGCTCAAGGAATTTTTCAGCCTACTGCTTTCTGGTGTTCTGTCTTTGGCCTCATGGAGCGTTGGCTCCTGTTGGCGTACATTAATACTCATCCAGACGTCATAGGCATCTCCCTGCATTTCTCAAGAGCTTCTTCTTCATTATTCTACCCTATGATTTCTTGCTACTTTTGCCTCCTGGAACTCTGGTCTCTGTCTCCTCATCTTAGTGGGACTATAATCCTCTGGTTAGATATCCTTCTCTGTTATGCAGTCTGGAAACTGCCTCCAAGCAGTAAGCTAAGCTGATAATGGACCCACTTTATTTCTCCCTTCTATCCAGAATCACAGTTCACTGATATCTGTTTACCAATGTCTGAGATGTCCACTTTTTCTTTTTTTCACAGTAAAATGGCAATTCTCATAATAGTTAATTTTTTATGGGTAGAAGCAGATGTCCAATAACCCTATTTCTTAAAACAAGTGATGCACTTATATATTGCTTGGCAATTTTGTTGTTTTTTTGTTTGTTTGTTTGTTTTTGTTTTTGTATCTAGAAGACTGAGTCCTTTTAACTGGAAATTAGTATTTTCTGCTTCCTCCAAATAAGTTGTTTCAGTGTATTATTGGCTTTTAAATATGACTTCTTGTGTTTCCAAATTTGTATAAGTTTTGAGTCTATTAGTTTCCTTTCCCTTCAAATCAAGAAAGATAATTTAACACCTGCTTAGTACCTTCCCTGTATAATAATGTTTCTCATAAATTGAATGACTCATTTATGAAATGAAGTGACTGCTCCTGGTAGTTCTTTTGGCCTTAATTATAAGAACCTCCTTCTCCATTTGTCACTGACAAAATTCTTTTGCTAAAAGCATTAAAGTTTCTCTCTTGTATCAAGTTTTAATACATACGGTCATAACATAGCATAAGATCCATACAAATCTAGGAAGTTGTTTTGTCATTGCTTTCCTTATTCCTCATTTGGAATGTATGATTCATGAATACTGGATTCAATCATTTAATTTGAGACTTTGTTGCAAAAAAGTGTGACGCTTACATGGACATTTAAAAAGCACCTTAGAGGGGAGAGGGGGCAAGATGGCGGCTGAGTGAACATCCCTGTTAGGGTCTTCTGCAGGGAATCGGCTGGGCGGCGTTGGAGACTCTTTGGGACCGGATTGTTTCGGGATTTTTGCTGGTCCGGAGGTGTCTGGACATCGATTTGGAGGGAAGGTAACAGAGAGGATTCGTCTGTGAAATATACACGGAGATCCCAGCTACCTGTAGAGGATTCCCTCCTTGGGTAGGCGGAGACGAGGCATCTAGCCCCGCTCGGTGGGGCTGAGCCAGGCCAGGCCGCAGCGGCGGACGCCGGAGCCGGGCCGGGCTGCGCCCGCGGCAAGCGGGGCTGGGCGGGGCCGGGCGGGGCCGAGCCAGGCCGAGCCGGGCCCCGGTAGCGTTTGGAGCCGGGCGGGGCCGGTTCAGGCCCCGGCTGCGGGCCGCGGTAGCGTTTGGAGCCGGGCGGGGCCGGTTCAGGCCCCGGCTGCGGGCCGCGGTAGCGTTTGGAGCCGGGCAGAGCCGGGTCAGGCCGCGGCGGGTACGGAGCCGGGCAGCAGGGCCGGTCCAGGCCGCAGTGGCGGGAGGTGGACGCCGGAGCCGGCTGGGCCGCTGTAGCGAGCGGAGCTGGGCGGAGCCAGGCCAGGCCAAGGCGGCGTGAGGAGCCGGGCAGAGCCGGTCCAAGCCTCTGCGGCGGGTGGAGCCGGGCCTGCGGAGGGGTTTCTGTTTTTTGTTTTTTTTTTTAATTTATTTTACTTAATTTTTTTTTTTTTTTTTTTTTTGGAGCATCTGCAGTACTGGGGAGTTCGTGGGCCCTGGGCGGCCTATTGGGGGTTTGTGGGAAGGGAGGTGCTTACAGACCCATTTGGGCAGACAGACGGGGGGTTTTAGGGCAAAGCGGGGGGAAGTTGTTGTTTTAGATAGTGTTGCAATTGTGACACGTGTGTACCTGTATCTCTCTTCTCCCTATCCGTTCCCCACCGTTTGCCCATCCTCTTTTTCTTTCTTCCTTTCTTCTTGTCTTTCTTTTTTCTTTATTATAATTAGTTTTTTTTTTTTTTCCGGTTTTCTCTTTCCCTCTTGTCCCTCATCTTCCACTTATTTTTACTTTAATTCAAGTATACAATAGGTGCTACAGGGAACACCTCACATTTGCTGGGTTTTCCCATCCTCCACTGCCTCATTTCTGTGTGAACTGATTTAGGCTACCTACACTATCCCCCTTCCCCTGCATCTTGACATCCTCTATCATCTACTGTCTCTCCTATATTCCACCCCCCACCTCCCGTTCTTTGATCCACAAAGTGTCTAACTCTTAATTTCTAATACCTTTGTTCTGTTTTCTGTCTATTATCCACTCTTGAAACTATTACCTTTCTTTTCTTTTTCCCTCTCTCATGAAAACAATAGCTGTGTAGTTCATACCATATTCCTCCCAAATTCAGTCATCTACTTCATAAAAGGTACTCTACCTACAGCTATAACTCTATACAATCTACATGAATCTAACCTCCATCCTTCCAGATCTCATATTCTTGCTTTATTAACATACATCACCAATACAACTTTACACTTTTCCTTTGCTTACACAATTGCCTTTCCCCAACACTAATACTTTCCTCTAAAGTGAACTTAACCAACAACAAGTAACTAGAATAAGAAGAAAAAAGTGACAAAGAGAAGATATAACACCTGTGCAAAAATAACAACTAATTAACCTCCAAGAGCAGACAAAGAAGCTAAGGAACTGATTAAATTCGTCAAAATAAAGAGATGACCAGAAAGCAACAAAAATCTACGAACCAAACCAATAATCAGGAAAACATGGCTGAATCCAATCAACAAACCAATAATCACGAAGGGGAGCAAAACTTGGCACAAGCAATGAAAGATCTCAGAACATTTATCACCGACAAATTTGATGCAGTAATGAAAGAGGTTAACAACATGAAGATATCACTTGGAGGGGAAATTGCAGACATACGCAAAAACATAACAGATATGATGGGAATGAACACCACAGTTCAAGAAATCAAAAATACACTTGCAGCAAATATCAGCAGACTAGAAGAGACAGAGCAGAGAATTAGTGATGTGGAAGACAGTACATCAGAAATCAAACAGATAGTAGAAGGGGTCAATAAGAAGATAGAAAAAATCCAATTAGGATTTAGGGACCTGAATGACAATGCAAAACGCTCAAACATACGTATTATAGGCATTCCAGAAGGTGAAGAGAAGGGAAAGGGGTCAGAAAGAGTGTTGCAGGAAATAATGGCTGAAAACTTCCCAAATCTACTGAAAGAGACAGATGTACATATCCAAGAAGCACAGCACACTCCACAAGTCATAAACCCCAACAGGCCCACCCCAAGACATATACTTGTCAAATTATCCAATGCTCAAGACAAAGAGAAAATCCTAAAAGCAGCAAGAGAAAAGAAAACCATCACATACAAGGGAAGCTCAATTAGATTAAGTGCTGATCTCTCTTCTGAAACCATGGAGGCAAGAAAACAGTGGTATGATATAGTCAAGGTACTAAAGGAAAGAAATTTCCAACCAAGAATACTTTATCCAGCTAAACTAGCATTCAAATATGATGGAGAGTTCAAAATATTTGCAGACAAACAGAAACTGAAAGAGTATACCAACAAGAAACCTCCCCTTCAAGAAATTCTAAAGGGAGTGCTGCAGGAAGAAAGGAAAAAACAGGAAAGGCAAAGTTGGAGGAGAGTATAAGACCAACAACAACAACAAAAAAGACAAAATAAAATATACAAACAAAATATGACAAACACAAATCCAATCAAAGTATGGCTAACACAAATAATTCCTTGATAGTAATAACACTGAGTGTCAACGGATTAAACTCACCTATCAAAAGATTCAGACTGGGACATTGGATAAGGAAATATGACCCATCCATATGCTGTCTACAAGAGACACATCTTAGACCCAGAGACGCATGGAGATTGAAAGTGAAAGGCTGGAAAACAATCATACAAGCTAACAATAACCAAAAAAAGGCAGGAGTAGCTATATTAATATCAGACAAAATAGACTTTAAATGTGAAACAATTGTGAGAGACAAAGAAGGATACTACATTTTAGTGAAAGGGAAAATCTGTCAAGAAGATCGAACAATCATAAATATCTATGCCCCTAACAAGGGTGCCTCTAAATACGTCAGGCAAACGCTGGAAAAACTAAGTGAAAGAATAGATACATCTACAATTATAGTGGGGGATTTTAATACACCACTATCAACTCTGGACAGAACATCTCAAAAGAGAATCACCAAAGAAACAAAACATCTGAATAGTATATTAGAGGAGCTCGATCTAATAGACATATATAGATCGCTACACCCAAACACAGCAGGATATACATTTTTCTCAAGCGCACATGGATCATTCTCCAAGATAGATCATATGCTAGGCCACAAAGAAAGGCTGAACGAATTCAGAAAGATTGAAATCATACAAAACATTATCTCTGACCACAGTGGAGTCAAGCTGGAGATTTGCAAGGGAAAGAAGCCCAGATTTCACACCACGATTTGGAAATTAAACAGCACACTCTTAGAAAAACAGTGGGTCAAAGAGGAAATCTCAAAAGAAATCAATGACTACCTTGAAACAAATGATAATGATAACACAACATACCAAAATTTATGGGATGCAGCAAAAGCAGTACTGAGAGGGAAGTTTATAGCCATAAATTCATATATCAAAAAAGAAGAAAGAGCAAAAATTGAAGAACTAACTGCACATTTGAAGGAATTAGAAAAACAACAACAAAGCAACCCAACAGGAAGAAGAAGGAAGGAAATAACAAAGATAAGAGCAGAACTAAATGAAATAGAAAATAAGAAAGCACTTGAACAGATAAACAAGACCAAGAGCTGGTTTTTTGAGAAGATTAACAAAATTGACAAACCTTTAGCAACACTAACAAAGAAAAAAAGAGAGAAGATGCAAATACACAAAATAAGAAATGAGAAAGGCGATATCACCACTGACCCCACAGAAATAAAGACTATCATAAGAGGATATTTTGAAAAACTATATTCCAACAAAAATGACAATCTAGAGGAAATGGACAAATTCCTAGAAACACATAAACAGCCCATATTGACAAAAGAAGAAATTGATGATCTTAACAAACCAATCACAAGCAGAGAGATAGAATCAGTTATTAAAAATCTCCCAACTAAGAAGAGCCCAGGGCCAGATGGCTTCACAGGTGAATTCTACAAAACATTCCGGAAAGAACTGACACCAATCCTGCTGAAACTATTCCAAACCATCGAAACAGAAAGAACATTACCCAACTCCTTCTATGATGCCAACATTACCCTAGTACCAAAGCCAAACAAAGACATCACAAGAAAGGAAAATTACAGACCAATTTCTCTAATGAACCTAGACGCAAAAATACTTAACAAAATACTTGCTAATCGTATTCAACAACACATTAAACGAATTATACACCACGACCAAGTGGGATTCATCCCAGGTATGCAAGGATGGTTCAACATAAGAAAATCAATCAACGTAATACACCATATAAACAGATTGAAGGAAAAAAATCACATGATTATATCTATTGATGCAGAAAAAGCATTTGACAAAATACAGCACCCTTTCTTGATAAAAACACTCCAAATGATTGGAATACAAGGAAATTTTTTGAACATGATAAAGAGTATATATGAAAAACCTAAAGCCAATATTGTTTACAATGGAGAAATCCTAGACTCCTTCCCTCTAAACTCAGGAACAAGACAAGGATGCCCACTGTCGCCGCTCCTATTTAACATTGTCTTAGAAGTACTTGCTCGAGCACTGAGGCAAGAACCAGAAATAAAAGGCATTCAAATTGGAAAGGAAGAAGTCAAAATTTCACTATTTGCAGATGACATGATCCTATACATAGAAAACCCTGAGAGATCTACAACGAAGATTCTAGAACTCATAAATGAGTTTAGTAAAGTCGCAGGTTATAAGATCAATGCGCAAAAATCAGTAGCATTTCTGTACACCAATAATGAGCAAGATCAGGAGGAAATCAAGAAACAAATACCATTCACAATAGTAAATAAAAAAATCAAATACTTAGGAATAAATTTAACTAAAGAGGTAAAGAACTTATACACTGAGAACTATACAAGATTGTTCAAGGAAATCAAAGAAGACCTAAATAAATGGAAGACTATCCCTTGTTCATGGATAGGAAGACTGAACATTATTAAGATGTCTATCCTACCAAAACTGATCTACACATTCAATGCAATCCCAATAAAAATCAATGCAGCCTTCTTTAAGGAACTAGAAAAACTAACTATGAAATTTATTTGGAAAGGAAAGAGACCCCGAATAGCCAAAGACATACTGAAAAAGAAAAACGAAATTGGAGGAATCACACTACCTGACTTCAAAACATACTATAAAGCTATGGTGGTGAAAACAGCATGGTATTGGCATAAGGAGAGACATATAGACCAATGGAATCGAATTGAAAGCTCTGATATAGAACCTCACATATACAACCACATAATATTCGATAAAGCCACCAAACCCTCTCAACTGGGAGAGAGTGGCCTATTCAACAAATGGTGTCTGGAGAACTGGATAGCCATATGTAGAAGAATGAAAGAGGATTACCATCTCACACCTTATACAAAGATCAACTCAAGATGGATCAAAGACCTAAATATAAGAGCCAAGACCATAAAAACCTTAGAAAGCAGTGTAGGGAAACATCTACAGGACCTTGTAATAGGTAATGGATTTATGAATATCTCACCAAAAGCACGAGCAGCAAAAGAACTAATAGATAAATGGGACTTCCTCAAAATTAAAGCCTTCTGCACCTCAAAGGAGTTTGTCAAGAAAGTAAAAAGGGAGCCCACACAGTGGGAGAAAATATTTGGCAATCATATATCTGATAAGAAACTTATAACTTGCATATATAAAGAACTCCTATATCTTGAAAATAAAAAGATAAACAACCCATTTAAAAAATGGGAAAAAGACTTAAACAGACACTTCTCCGAAGAAGAAATACAAATGGCAAGAAAGCACATGAAAAAATGTTCCAAATCTCTAGCTATCAGGGAAATGCAAATCAAAACCACAATGAGATACCATCTTACACCCATAAGATTGGCAGCTATGAAAAAAACAGAAGAATACAAGTGCTGGAGAGGATGTGAAGGAAGGGGAACACTCATCCACTGCTGGTGGGAATGCAGAAGGATCCAACCATTCTGGAGGACAGTATGGCGGTTTCTCAAAAAACTAGCCATAGATTTGCCATATGACCCAGCAATACCACTGCTGGGAATATACCCAGCAGAACTGAAAACAAGAACACAAACCAATATATGTACACCAATGTTCATAGCAGCATTGTTCACTATTGCCAAAAGTTGGAATCAACCCAAATGCCCATCAACAGACGAGTGGATCAATAAAATGTGGTATATACACACAATGGAATACTACTCGGCTGTAAGAACAAACACACTACAAACACATGTGATAACATGGATGAATCTTGAGAACCTTATGTTGAGTGAAGCAACCCAGACATTGAAGGACAAATACTACATGACCTCAATGATATGAAATAAACAAGCTGCCCTAGATAGCAAGAGACTGAACGATAGGCTTGCAGGAAATCGGAGGGTGGAGGAAGGATATGAGCCGATGTCTGCAGGGGTGGAATTTAAGACGAGATGGTGGTAAGTATGAACACAAAGAAGAGATAAAAGGGGGGCAAGGGGTTGCCTTTGCTTGGGGCTTTGCGGGTTTGAGGGTGGCTGGGGAGGGACGGATGGGTAACGTTGCCCAAAAGTGGGGGGAGGGAGGGGTAGCATACGAACCAGGAGAGGGTCAGGTGTTGGTGGAGAGTAAAATGCCGAGAAAATCATATCAAAATATAATAAAGAGGGTTACCTGTTTAGAATGCTCGGAGGGGAGGGTCTGATGCAGGACGGGCTCCTGGGGAATGTCTAAATGCTCATTCTGCCAGAATGGGTGACACCATGGGGTAGAAACCCAAGTAGTGAGAGTGGGGGTGGACCCACATCCTGGGGAGGACTAATGCCATCCAATAGAGGGAACTGTATCCCTCGAGAGAAAGGGTGGCTCCCAGGGCATTGGGGCAGTTGAGCAAGTTAGGCCCTGAACACTATTCCATCTATCTCTGGAAGTGGCTCCTCAGGAAACGGAGGTTGGCTATCACTGAGGGCACCAAGGTGGAAGGGAAAATGGACGTTAAATGTGTGGAACCAAAGTAAATGGGGGGTAAGAGAGGAGTTTCTTGAGAGTACACAAGGATGGATATAAAACATGTAATATTACACCATAACATATAGGAGATGACAGACTGATAATGTAAACCATAATGTAAAACATAGGATAACTAAAAATGTAAAGAACTGTGTATCCTAAAGTATGCACCATAATGTAAGCACAGATGTCACCTTGTTAGAAAGCTAATGTCTCAGACTCTGTACATCACTTTAAGTAAATATGATATGAATAGGGCGTAAGAGTATCACTGTGGAAGGGAAAAGGTTTTCTGGTGGATGTGTGGGAGTGCTGTATATTATATATATACATTGCTGTGGTCTAGGACTCCTGTGAAGAAAAGCTGAATAATTAGGGGGGGGGGGGAAATATGCCATTCCCTAGTAAGGGACCATGACATTATATTGGGCTTCAAATTTCGGGGAGTTCTGGATCACAGAGTGTTTCAACAATGGCAATGGAGGGATACTGGTATGGGATACCAATGACAGGTGATATATGACTGACAGGGAGCTGTACAGAACATATGTCCAGGGTGCATGGTAATGTTTGGATATACTCATAGTGGCAACAATTAAAAACCACAGCAGGGGGGGTACTGGGTTCCTGGCCAGTGGTGCTCTGTCGTGGTCCCTAGGGGAGCAGCGACAGTCTCCCAGGTACAGTGGTGGGGACCGGGAGGGAGTGAGGGTTCAACAGTGAGCCCCTGATGCTAATGACTATGCTTGTGAGCTGATAAACCCAAAATAAGAACAAGGCCTAGAGCAACTTTGTGCCTGGGAATTTCCTTCTGTCAGCCTTCATGTTACTCAAATGTGGCCAGTCTCGAAGCCAAACTCAGCATGTAAATGCAATGCCTTCCCCCCAGCGTGGGACATGACACCCGGGGATGAGCCTCCCTGGCAACGAGGGACCACTATCAACTACCAACTGATGATGCAACTGGAAAATGACCTTATACGGAAGGTTCAATGCGGATCAGCAGAATATCCATGTCTACATAAAATACCATGACTTTAAAATGCTGTTTGACCTAAAGTAAGGGGGAAATGGAAAGGAGAAATGAGTTTATATGGCTACGAGTTTCTAAAAAAGAGTCTGGAGGCTGGCAGAAGGTTTGCCCTCATGCACAACTGAGCAGAGTCAGAGAGACAGATAAAGCAGATACAACCCCCAGATATTGGTTCCTTTGAGGGCTAAAGAGACCCATGGGAGTTATGGTCATGGCCGATGGGGTTAACTACCAGGGCAGATGGCCCCTCTTTGGAAATGGTGTTTATGTGTGATGAATCTGGACTCAGATGGGATCTCCCTTCATAAGACTTTCATGCTAATGTGCTGGAGGTGCAGTTAATGTTGGGGTTTAAGATATATTTAGGGGATTTGAATCTCTGGACTGACAATGTGATAGCCAGATCCTGAGCCTCAAGAGACTCCAGCACCTACAATCTGATTTATTGGACTTACCACACTCAGCTAAGATGGAGTTGAAGAAGGACAACCACCACACCATGGAGCCTAGAGTGATTACAACTGAAAATGGGAGGATTGCATCCAGCATCCAGGTGGAATCTGAGCCTCCTCTTGACATAGAGGTGCAATGGACACAACCAATCCAATGTCCACATAGAAGAGGTGGCATTGGATTGGGAAAAGTGGACATAATGGACAAAGGGTATGGGGAAAGGCAGGAAGAGATGAGAGGTGGAGGCGTCTTCGGGACATGGAGCTGCCCTGGATGGTGCTTCAGAGGTAATCACCGGACATTGTAAATCCTCACAGGGCCCACTTGATGGAATAGAGGAGAGTATGGGCCATGATGTGAACCAATGTATATGAGGTGCAGAGGTGCCCAAAGATGTACTTACCAAATCCAATGGATGTGTCATGATGATGGGAACGAGTGTTGTTGGGGGGGGGGGAGAGGGGGGGTGGGGGGGTGGGGTTGAATGGGACCTCACATATATATTTTTAATGTAATATTATTACAAAGTCAATAAAAAATAAAAAAAATAAAAAAAAATAAAAATAAAAAAAAAAAGATGATGACAGGAATAAAAGTTGATGCTGATGCTATATATCAAAATTAGTTAATGATGAATGTGAGAAAAGTTGCTTGGATTTTGTAAAAATAGCAGCAATTACCATCATATAAATGATATACTTAACATTTAAAAAAAAATAAATAAATAAAAAGCACCTTAGATTAGTAATAGACAGCTGTGTAAAGAATCCTTCAAGTGGTATTTATAAACTCCAATTAGTAATTAAATGTGGCAAATGAAGAGGCATTTTGGAGACATTTTATTTAAAAATTGGGGTCAGAGAGATTAAAGATTATGAAGATAATAGATTAACAGTGAGAATGAAGCAAACAAGTAAGATGGCATGTCGGTTTCTAAACCAGCTTTCATGACTTTCAGGACAGCATCTTTATCCTATGAAATAGTTTCATATGTTACAGAGTAAATCAGTATGAGTTGGTTATCAAAACAGAAACCACAATTTGCAAAGAAGATTACACTATGACTCCCAAAACAAATAAAATGCAACAAACTAAATCATAATCACAGACAGTCTAAAATCCAATTATTTTAACAACAGCTCCTCAGACACATATGAGGCAAGGTAAGGATTCAGACAAGCTAATCTAGGAGTGCCTGCACAGGAACTCATGTGTTCTAAGATAAAGCCACTGACATGTCCAAATTATCTAGATGACAAATTTGGACCCATCCATTCCAATATCTTTGTTTTGTATTCTGATTATCTATAACTAACTCTGGACTTCTGCCCCAAATCTTGAAAGTACTATCTCTGAATTCTCCCCTTTTTGAAACACCACTTCTTTCCTCTGGGATTGTTTCTTCCTTGCTGAAGCACGGAAATAAATCTCACTTGTTTGATAACAGATGTTTATCTTTGTTTGATTGGAATTAAGAAGTAACTTGCTCCAAGGCAGTCCCTAATTTTGTTTCACGAAAAAAGTTGTCCTGCTTTTAGTATACAGATTTCAAAGTAAACTGTACTCCTGCCTTTATTTTCCAAACATTGCAAGTTCTGGAATATAACATAGTATGTAATTTTTCTGTCCATCTAAATGTTCAGTATAATGACCTTCAAATATATGTGACCAAAATTTAATACTTTGTCCAAAACACTACACTAATGAATATGCATGTGCACCAGCAAAAAATTAATAATAATGATGTTGCCGTTAGAGTTGAGAGGGTATTGTTAGAGCTGTCCTCATATTTTGCTGTTCTCCTAATAGAATCACGTTTGTTGTCTGTGTTGTTTTAATACGTGGCGCGATATCACAATCAGGTCCACCTCTTTTCCTGATGACTTGACTCTGCATGTTTCCCAATACTGGCTTCTACCAGATGTCTGGGAGCACTAACAACCTTGGTTCAATTTAGATCATGTATTTCCAATCCTTAACATTTGATTTCAGTGTCACTTTGTATTTCAACTCAAAATCATTGTTGGGTGGAAGTCTACCCCAACAAGCCTACATAGGCTCTGATATCTAAAAATCCTCTATACAACACATTTTCCAAAGTGATTAGAGGCAAATAATAGGAGAAACCAATATATTTAAGAAACTGAAAAATAAATGGTATATTCAGTCCAAAATAAGGAAAATATTGGATACACATTCTGGTAAAGTATTTAGTCTCTAATGGTGGTTTAGGTTTGTTTAGGATTGAGACATAACTGGACAATTTTTGGAGTAAATAACATATTAGGGGAATTGAGTGAGTTTGACAAAAAACATCTTGTTTATTATATAACACACATTTAATAAACACTTGCTCTATTAAGGAATTAATGGAATGTACTTCTCTTTTTAATACATTAAGGCCAGATCTTCGGATTCCATGCTCCTCCAGCTATAGAACAAATTATATTACCTATAATTTTCCAGAAAAAAATGTTTGTATGAAACATACAAATGTTGTATGAGTTTTCTTCCACCTGCAGCATGTTGACCTAGCTCTGGTTATCTCTCTCAAATTCCTTCTCAGCCATCTTGCCCTGCTCAGACATATTACCCCTGAGGTAAAAAATCTCCCCTGATAAACTCATCCTTTCCCAGAGTTTCCATTAATATCTTTATGCAATTCACATCAAATACATTTTTTCAATTCAGAACTTCTGATAGCCATACTCCTTTGTGGACATGGGTCATGGGCTGTCTTACAGGCCTTTCAAAATTATAAATACAACTTGGAATGTTCTCAAATTATAATTTTTATGCTATAATTTAAGTAAAAAGTACTGTTTAAAGCCTGTCTTTGTGGCATGATCACAATTTCATTTAAAATATATTTATATACATAGAAAAAGTTTGTAAATACATCCATTCGCATGTAATGGGGATTTTCTGTGGATGATGGGAATACGTGCAGCTTTTATTTATTTATTTACTTTTACTTTCATGTTTGACACAATGAGGAAACTTCTACAGACACTTTGAAGTTGAGCTGACATCTCTTTGAAGGCTTTGTGCCCTTGCTCACTTGCAAATAACAAGCAGAGCCAGGATCTGGGGCACAGGGAGGTCTCTCTCTTCTGTGATCATCCAGGCAGTCTCAACACCCAGTGGTACAGCCCAGTCCCGCCCTCCGTTTCTCTTTCTCTTTCCCTTGCTTGGACCTCTTACTTGGTGTCTTCCATCACCCAAATTCAGTCTTCACACTGCAGCCAATGTAACTGGCTTGTCTAAAATAGAAATCTGACTATTCAATTCTTCTGATTAAGTATCCTTTAAAAGCTTCCCTTTACCTACAGAATAAAAAACCAAGTTTTTGGTTAGTCATGATGTGATGGATTGTCTCATGTATCAACTCAGCAAGGCTATAGAACCCAATTATTTAATCAAATCTAGCTGTTGCTGTCAATGTATTTTGTAAATGTGGTAAAATATCTACAATTCTTTGACTTTAAGTCAAGGGGATTACCCTTGATAATGTTTGCGGGCCTCATCCATTCAGTTGAAGGCCTAAGAGCAAACATTGGGGCTCGTTAGAGAGCAAGACTGTAGCATAAAAATCCTGCGGAGTTTCCAGCCTTCTGATCTACAGATTTTTGTTCAGATTTACTAGTTCCCACAATTCCTTAAAAAGTGACATACACACACATACACACAAATACAGCATCCTATTAGTTCTATTTCTCTGGAGAATCTAGACTTATGCACCTGGTTTACATACTGCAGAGTGGAATTCCCAAGTAGGAAGTGTCTACAGCTTTTCTAGCACTAGCTTGCTTTGACTTATCCATCAGGAGCACAGCAGGTTATGTAGTGTCACTTAGGGGAGAAGCCCTGGATGTGGATGTGGAATGTCAATTTGAGGCAATGAGTTCATTGCAGAGTGTATTTTGGCAAACTCATGCTTTTCTCCCTTTTCTTCATTCGTGAGAGAGGTAAATCAAGGAGGTTAGGAGATGTTTAACGACTGACGGATTCCATCTATTTTGTGACTCAGGATTTTAGGTATTCTGTAGGCTCTTTACAATATCTGGCTGAAAAGTGTGGATATAATGAATAAAATATGGTATTTCAAGAAATATGGTAATATACCATTTGTCTAAAATTTCTGAATGTTTACCTAAGTATTTTATGCCAAAATTATGTATCGAGCATCTCATCTCCCATTCACCAGGGACTCAGGTCCTAAGGTATGCTGGCTGAGTTCATATGTCAACCAGGCTAGGCTGTGGTGACCAGATTTTTGGTCAAACAAGCACTGGTTTGATTATTACTGTGAGAGCATTTCATAATTGCATTTGCATCTGCAATCAGTTGATTGCATCTACAGCTGATTTCACTTATAATCAACAAAGGAGACTGCTCTCTACAATGAGGGATGTCTCATTTTCCAATTAGTGGGAGTTCTTAGAAGCCTGAACTGAGGATTTCAGAAGTCAGAAAGATTGGCTGCCTCTACTTCAGCCAGCCAGCTTCTCTTGGGGAATTCAGCCTCACCTTCCTCAGAGTTCCCCGTTTTCTGCCTGTCCTACAGAGTTCAGAAATACCAGATTTCAGAGTCTTTATCAGAGTTTCCATCTTGTGGCCTATGGAATTTGGATTTGTCAATCACTATGGTCACATGAGCCAATTCCAATAATAAATTTATCTATTTATCTATCTATCTATCTATCTATCTATCTATCTATCTATCTACCTACCTACCTATCATCTATCATCTATCTGTCTATCCTATATCCTATCAGTTCTCTTTCTCCAGAGAACCCTGACCAATACATAGGGATGCAAATATTACTTAGAAAAAGAATGAGGCAAATATCAAAATACATATAGCTTTAATAATTAATGTCACTGTAAGCAATATGTTGCTATACGATAATACCAAGTTTAGCAAATCCAAATTTTCTGAAGTTGCTGAGTTAGGAGAAAACATTTTCTGCACACCATTTATCATATCTGTCTTTCTGGTCTAGGTATAAGCATTTTGCAAAGTACTGCACAGGTTGCAAATGCTCCTGATTTCAGAGAGTGCAGTAAGGAAAATAATTGTTTCACCAATGATAATTGAAAATATAATATACACTTAAACCTTAAAGGTAAGGGATTGCACATTTTCAGTTTTTGATTTTTAACTTCTAACTTGTAGCAGGTGTTGACCTGATATAGAGACTGATATCAGGCAGTAATCAGCTCTCAGATTCCTAGGAGAGGAGAAAAACATATAAAGATAGAAACTAATTTCTCACAATCATCTTTATCATGAGGTTTTATAGCCTATTATAGAGCCACAATATATGACATATAGCTATATACAAGCTCTTTTTGCTGGAGAGTTAAACAGTTTTAAGAATATATTTCCTCTTTAATATTTCAAGGTTATAGTCATACAAAGTTAATATTTTTCTAAAGATTGGCTAATTTCTACAGTTAATAGTTAGTAGAGTTGTGAAAGAATTATTTTAAATCTTTTATGTATTAAATAACACAAAAATCTTAAAATCATTGATTTTCATATGAGTATATAAATATTCTTCAAAAATTGTAAATTCAACTAAATATAATTTTTAGTATAAATAATGTTTGTTTTAAAATATTGATTGTCACCACTTTTAGTAATATATCATTGTTAATATATTTGGGTTATTTAATGTCTTGTTAATTTTTAATCAAATTCTAACTATATCCACTTGTAACTTCCATTTTGCCAATCTGTAATAAAGATGGTAAATAATCCAGGGCAAGGTATCACATAAACATTCTGAACACTAAAACACACAAAATTTGTTGACTCTTTCCCCTTCAAAAAAAGTATGTAATAAGCATTGCACGTAAAAAAAAGCAAAGAAGAGATAGATGAAACAATTTAAACAAAGTAAAGTCAATAACCCAGGCTACATGTACATGCACATCCCAAAGGTGTAAGTAAAATGAACCCTCCTACAAAGGCCAACTTTTCCTTTTCATTACTCTTCAATTTCTATTTGACTCTACTACAGGGAACAAATTATAATTCAGTGCAGCAGGCACATATTGCTAATGATATGAGGCAAAATGAAAGAATATTTAACAGATCAGTAACAGTGATTACTAACATTTAAAGACTGCTAAAGTTTACAAAACACTTTTAACATACATTATTTTTTAATTATCTAATTAATCTTTACTTAACGACCTTCTCCAAAAAGGTTGTTCTAACTAATCACATAGTCACTGATCTCACTTTGTGATCTTATGGAGTAAAATAAAAGGAGTAGTCTACCATAACTATTTCAAAGCAATGAATATTTAAGGTGAATTAATTAAAATGTAAGAACTGGATGAAGATGAAGGCATTGAAATCTAACAGAAGAAAAGTCGCTATTTATTTGGTGTTACTCTAGTATTAAGATAAGATAAAATTCTTGCAACACTTTTAAAGACAAAGGGTTAACAATTTTTAGTATTAATTTTTAGTTGTGTTGTGTTTTAATTTATGCTGCATTTGGTCCACACAATGGGGTGTGGTATCCTTAATATAAACAAATTTTATAGAACATAAATAAATAAACAAACAAAGCTAAGGTCCTCAAGGAGAAAATGTGTTTAAGACATGAGAAGAAAATTTAAAGAAATAGAAATGTCTGATTGCATATAAAAAACTTTCAATCCCACCCTTAATTAAATACTTGCAAATGTATCATTAATATATACATTTTCCTATCAGGATGACAAAATTACTCATCACAGCACCATTTTTCAACAGCAAAATGTGGGAAAATTAAAATGATGATTAAAGGGAATTATTAGTAAAAATCTGACGTAATAATCAGAATTTGAAATATTTAATATTTTATGAGACTGTAATGACAAAGTTAAGGGCACACAGCATTAAATAAAAGGTTGTAAGCAAGTAAATTTTATGTATGTTTACATGTATGCCTATCAATTTTAATACACAGTGTCTCTTATGTATACATGTACATTAAAACTATGAAGGGCATAAAATGAAAAGTTTTTGTATTAAACTTAAAAAGTTTCACTTAGAGAATACAGATATGGTCATTATGAAAATGTTATTTTTTTAATAGCACGTTTTCTATAACTACATAGAGATATTAAATTTATCAATTTGAACCATAAAAGCTTACAGAGATTTAATGAGACTTCTGATTAAGATAATTCTTTTGAAGTATTTTTTGTCGCTTATTTTTCATTACATCAACAAAAGAAAGACATTCATTGAAATAATTGGCACAAAAATACCATGAAATTAACAAGTTTCCTTTCCAAAGACCAAGCAAAACCTTAAATCTAAGAGCAGTCATTTCTTGGGCTGGATGTTAATCTGTATATAGGGAAGACAGAAAAAATGCTAAATAGACTGTTCTTTTAGGAAGTTGACAGGAAAACAGAAAAAAACAGATCAGAACATTTAATTTATTCATCTCTAGCTGTCCTCAATGCTATCTCACTGATACTGCACTTAAATCTACCTAAAAAAAAAATTGGCTGATTTCCCAAAAGAAATCTGTGTGTGTGTACATATATCTATGTTAAAAAATGGAATAGGTATAAGGTATTTGTTGTTTCAAGCAAAAATGTTTAAATCCTCCATGTCATTATGTTACCTTCAAAGATATTCACAGAAAACAATATTTCTCTTACACCAAGAACTAACAGCAAAATGCACAATTCAAATCCTGTATTTAAAATATAATTCCGCAAGTAAAGCCAACCTGAACCTCTTACAAAAAAGTCTTTTTTGACTGCAGTACTAAATCCGCTGTGCAGCAGTCTCTTCTGAAGCACAGCTTATGTCCACACATTATTCAGACACGGATTACCATTTTTGGGCTATCCAGATGCTTGCCTTTTCTTTCTTCCCATGGCTTTGCTTATCTTTCAGGCTCATCAATAGCTATGCTACTCCTTCAGAATACAGCATAAACCAAGAGTAATTCAGAGGTTCGAAAGACCTTGTTGATTCCCATATTAGCTATGGAATCTTCAACATATAATTTCTTGGAGCTTTATTTATAAAAGTAGAAATATACAGCATCTAGGAGATAAAAATAGCAGCTATTTATTGGATGCCTACTGAGTGCTTGTCACTCCTTCAAGTACTTTATGTGAACTTGATTCTTACAACTATAAGTATTCCCATTTTAGGAATCAGGATCCTGAAGCACAGAGATACATTTTCATTAATTACCATTATAGGAATCAGAGTCAAGCTTCAAAGTTAAGGAGTAGGGAAGCAACTTTAGAGCCTGATACCATTACTGAATTAGGTAGTCATGGCAGAGCTACATCATTTTTTAAAAAAGACATTACCATTTGATTGACATTATTGTTTGTTTGATAGGCTGTGTTTTGCTGATTCTTTTTTTTTTTTTCATTTTAAAACTTGGGTTAGTGTCCTAAGAAAATAAACAGAAGCAAAACATGAAATTTTCCATTTTCAATTTACTTTTTCAAAATTGTAGAAAAAATAATTTTGCCTGATGTACCACTCTGATGGATAGCACTACTTACCTACATACAGCTAATTAAGAAATGAGGCATGAAATGCTGTAAGTATGTAGGATTTCTCAGAAAATATATGAAAAATATTCTAAATATCGCCTTCTTTCATATATGGTCTATTTTAACCTTCAAAACAAAATGTATCCCTTTTAATGGATCCACAATTCTACGTAAAATGGATAAAATTTAACCAAATATTATGGCATTAGATTTTAGATAAGATTTAAAGACACCTCTAGGGAAGCTGACTTGGCCCAGTGGTTAGAGCATCCGTCTACCACATGGGAGGTTCACGGTTCAAACCCTGGGCCTCCTTGACCGGTGTGGAGCTGGCCCATGCGCAGTGCTGATGCGCGCAAGGAGTGCCCTGCCATGCAGGAGTATCCCCCGCGTAGGGTAGCCCCACGCACAAGGAGTGCGCCCCGTAAGGAGAGCCGCCCAGCGCGAAAGAAAGTGCAGCCTGCCCAGGAATGGTGCCGCACACACGGAGAGCTGACACAACAAGATGACGCAACAAAAAGATGACGCGGACAAAGAAGAAGATGCAGCAAATAGACACAGAGAACAGCCCACCGGGATGGGGAGGGGGGGAAGGGGAGAGAAATAAATAAATAAGTCTTTAAAAAAAAAAGAGACACCTCCATTAGTCAGCCGAAAGGGTGCTGATGCAAAATACCAGAAATCTGTTGGCTTTTATAAAGGGTATTTAGTTAGGGTAGAAGCTTACAATTTTCAGGCCATAAAGCATAAGTTACTTTCTTCATCGAAGACTGTTGCCACATGCTAGAGCAAGATGGTTGCTGATGTTCAAGTCTTCCTCTTGGTCATAAGGCTCTGTGGTCCCAGTTTCTTCCAGTATTGACTGTAGGCTGGAATAAGTCTCATCCCTCTTCTGGGCTCGTTTCTCTCCAGGCTCAGCTGCTTAGGGCTCTGGTCTCTGCACCTGCAAACTATCAGGCGAACAGCTCGTCTCTCTTCCTGGGACCTGTGCCATGTCTAATGGAGTCTTCTCTGTTTCCTCAAGTATCTCCTTCTCTGTGTTCTCCTGTGTTTACTTCCTGGTACTCTAATATTAAAACTCTGACCTTCCTTCTCTGTGGTGCAGTTTCTTTGTGAGTCATCGCCCACCAAGGGGGCAGGGACTCAACATCCTACTGTTAGTGGCCCAGTCAAAGCCTTAATCATTATTTGATCAAGTAAAAGTGAAACCTCTGAATCCAATATAATCTAATATGCCCAGAGGAGCAGACAACTTTACAAACATAATGTAATATCTATTTTTAGAATTCATAAACAATATCAAATTGCTATAACACCCTAACTTAATTTTATATGATAAATCATTCAATACATTAGAGTAAATATATAAGGTACATAAAATAGATGGAGAAAATGAAATATTTAATTTATAGGGAAATGGTAGATATTCTATGTCTTTGTTTGTGTTCTTTAGCAAGTTTCTTATCATTTGCTTATGAATCCAGAAAATTACATCATATTTTAAATGCTGGTGAGGTTGATATTTAAAGGAATCATATTGTAAAAGTTTTAAACAGTCATTTTATCATGGAAAGGCCATCCATAGTTTATTATTGGATAAACAGAGATTTTAATATACTCAGCTTGTTTATAAGAAGAAACACCCGTAAAAACAGGGCTCAGAAAATTAAAACAACAATCTGAAATTATGTGATGTTAGGTTACAATAACTTCCAGGAAAAATGGGTGTAGGTTTTACTAGGTGCCTTGTAGCAGTAGGTATAATTTATTAATTAATGTAAATAGAAATCCTATTGAGAGTTGGTGGTAGGATGGAAACATCAATTTACAGTGCCCAGCACTCCATCTTTTGCTGTCAATATCTTTTAAATGATCAAGGTTTATAAAAGAATGAATCATATCTTGAGATAGAAAAGAAATGCTCTATTTAAATGCTTGGGTAGCTGGTACGCATAGCAGTATGTCCATATTAAAAAATAGATGTCAAATTTCCAGATTCCCTTTCATAGAAATATTAGCAACATAGGAAATTATGTAAATGATGCATTAAGAGTAAATCATTCGCATGGCTTATGGGAAGCATATTGCAAAGGCATTGGCCTACAGTAACACAGCACAAGAAATTAAAGGTAGGAGTACTTGAGTAGTGCCTCACATATCAGTTATAGTAAAGAGCAGAATGGAATAAAATAAAATATACAAAAATTTAATGAGAACATCTATAACTCCAAGAACTGTATATTTTTTTAAATGATGAAAAAAATGCTTGAAAATTTGTAAAGCTAATAAAATGTAAAGTCTCAATAGATACCTTATCATTTTTGAGAAATCTATATATTCACTAGATAAAATAAAGCAAAGGGAATATGAGAAAGGACTAAAAAGCAAGATGGCAGAATAAGCCAAACAAAAATTTTATAAGAAGAAATATAAATGTATAAATTCCTTCCACTATAAAGATAAAGATTGATATTGTGACAATTTATCTTTCTACTTGTCTTAAAATGTATAGACTTGCATATGACTCATGCAATCAGAATATCTGGAATTTAAGTGTGTTTCAGTAGTTCAATGATAATTTTCATCCTCTCTTCCAATTGTGCCATCTAAACCCTTAGACTTAGGTCTTATAGTGGCAAGATGCCTGCCAGTAACTCCAACATCTGTATGTTTTTTTGACCTTATCCAGAGTGAGAGAGTTACTTTCAGAAGCTCTCTAAGAAGAACAAGGAGTAATCTTATATTTCCCAGAGTGCTATGAGTACCCTCTTCTTAACCTTTGATAACAGGAGACAACCACTCTGCTTGGTGCTGCATTTCTTCTCAGGGAGCAGATAAATGCTCACATAATGGGCATACACTCTACTCTGAACCACTACATTCAAAGTCCCACAGATCTATTACTGAGATCTTTGTTCTCTGTATTTTGTATTCCATTGGGACTCTTCCCTTCCTACCAATCCTCACCCAAAAGCCAGTTTGCCAGGTCATCTTCAATATTCAAAAATCCTAATTATGGACATGGGTCAGTTATTTTTGTCATTGTGTTCTGCTTCTTCTGCTTCTTTTTTTGCCTGCTCCTCCTCTTCTCTTTCTCTTTCTTCATCCTCTTCATTCTCCTTTCCTTCCCTCCCCTCCTTAATTCCTCATCTTTACTGAAGGTCCCATTCTTTTTATTCTCATTGCTGCTGCTCTTATCAAGGTCACTGTAGCAGTTTGGATTATATATGAATTCCAAAAATAGATATTGGATTATGTTTGTGAACTGATCTTTTCCTCTGGACATATTAGATTATATTGGATTCAGAGGTTTAGCTTTTACTTGATTAAATAATGATTAAGGCTTTGATTGGGCCACATTAGAAGGACATTGCATCATCCCCCCACCCTTGGTGGGTGGGGACTCACAGAGAAACTGCACCACAGAGAAGGAAGTTTGGAGCTTTTGAGCTGGAGTTTGGGAAGTAAGCATACAGAGGAGCAGAGCAGCTAAGCCCAGAGAGAATTAACCCCTGGGGAGACAGACAGAATCGGCTGCCTGATAGTCTACAGCTAGTCTTGTGGAGAGTGCACAGCAGCTGAGCCTGGAGGGAAAGGGAGCCCCAGGGAAGAAAGGAACCCAAGAAGCCAGACCTCTTGGCAGATGTCGGCAGCCATCTTGCTCCAACATGTGGCAATGGGCTTTGGTGAGGGAAGTAACTTATGCTTTATGGCCTGATTACTGTAAGCTTCTACCCCAAATAAATACCCTTTGTAAAAGCCAACAGAATTCTGTATTTTGCAACAGCACCCCTTTGGCTGCCTAATACAGTTACCCTGGACCTCCATGTTGTGAATTCCCAGTCCTCATCATATCCAGCATTTAAGCAGGATTTGACAATATAGATCACTCCCTCCTTCTCAAGACACATGTTATCTTTAGGCCTCCAGAACCCTGCATTCTCCTTGTCCTCCTTCCCCAGTGGCTTTTTCATCAATGATTCCTTTATTTGTAAATCCTCAACTTCTTGGCTTTTAAAATTTGAAGGGCCCTAGGACTTAGACTTTGACCATGTTCTTTTTACCTTTTTAAAAAATCACACTCATTTTCTTCATGATATCATATGGTTTATAGCTTTAAATACCATCTATCTTATTTCTTCAAATCTACAATTCCATAAATTGTAAGATATACCATTAATTTAAGTACCTCTCAGGAAAAATCCTCTGCCAATTAAACTATGACATGCCATTGATTATAGCTTGCATTTAATTTCAGAGATGTTAAAGTGTGAAAAAGTGTGCATTTTGGATGTGATGAAATACATTATAAGCTAATGGCTCCAAATTGATATCCCAGCATGTACTACTCTCATGTCCTCCAGTTAGTACATACAGTCCTACTCAATATCACCTCTTGGATAATTGGGAAGCAAATTAAACTTCCAATGTCCCACTTGAAACCCTGATATTCTTCCCTCAGTCTGCCAATCTTGCTGCTTCTCCTTACCAGTAATTGACAACTACACTCTTTGAATTGTTCCCTTTACAAGCCATGGATTCTTTCTTGACTCCTTTTCTCACACCTATATCTAATTTGTCAAAAACTCTATAAAGTCTATCTTCCTTCTATCTCATTTCAGTCTCATTTTTACAACCTTAATCTAAGGCACCATTATCTTTAGCCCAGATTTTTGCAATTGCCCCCAATTGAGTTTCCTAATTTTATCTCTGGACACCTCACTCTTTTCTTAAGATAGTACCTAGAGCCAGCCTTTAAAATTGTAAGTCAGAACATTTTACCCTTATGCTCTAAATAGTCCAGTGGGTCCTTATTTCCTGCAGAGTAACTGGAAAAGGCCTTACATAGCTTATAAGGCCTATGTGATCTGAGTCCCACGTTACCTTTTCCATCACAAGTCATCAGAGAGTCTTTCCAAAGAAAGAGTGATGGGAGTGGTCTGCCCTGGAATTAGGGGTGTTTTATCACTGACATTACGTATAATTGTGACTGGTGATAATTAAAAGGTGCATGGTGCAAGTGCATGGTAATAATTAAGAGAAAACCAACTTTCAGTCATTTCTGTTGTGGTTTATAAATTTTCCACAGAAAATACACTCCCTTTTCGTCCTCAGCCAGGATTGGACATCTCCTGTCACTACCTCCTTCATATGCCACTGACCCTATGACTCTACCCCTCTTCACTCTACTCTGTCCACTATGCTCTCCTAACCTTGTTCATACTCACTAAGCAAAGGTAAGACTTGAGCCCTTTGTACTTGCAGTTCCCTCAGGCTGGCAAATGAGGTCTTTATCTCAGTGTCATGCTCTCTCACTTACATCAGTTATTTTATTTTATTTTTTAAGATTTTATTTATTTTATTTTATTTTATTTTTTTAAAGATTTATTTATTTTATTTCTCTCCCCTCCCCAACCCACCCCAGTTATCTGTTCTCTGTGTCTATTTGCTGTGTGTTCTTTGTCCACTTCTGTTGTTGTCAGTGGCATGGGAATCTGTGTTTCTTTTTGTTGCGTCATCTTGTGTCAGTTCTTCTGTGTGTGCGGTGCCATTCCTGGGCAGGCTGCACTTTTTTTCGCACTGGGCGGCTCTCCTTACAGGGCGCACTCCTTGCACATGGGGCTCTCCTTTGTGGCACTCCTTGCACACATCAGTACTGCACGTGGGCCAGCTCCACACGGGTCAAGGAGGCCCTGGGTTTGAAGCACAGACCTCCCATGAGGTAGATGGATGCCCTAAACACTGCGCCAAGTCCGCTTCCCTTATTTTTTTTAAACATCAGTTATTAATTCATGAGTTATTCTCCTGGTGTGACCTTCCCTGACTACTCTATCAGAAAGTGCCATCACATTGCCACCACCCCATATCACACTCTTCCGTCTTTCTTAGCTCTTCTTACTATCTAACATTTATTTCTCATGTTTCTGTTGTATTTATTGCTGTCTCCTCCATAGGAATAAAAGCCTCCTGAGTTCAGGGATTTTTCACCTGACAGGTCGATGTTGTAAATCCAGGAGAGAGAGTACTGTCTGGCTCATACTAGTCATTTAATAAATTCTGGTTGAGTGAATGAATGAAGATATAAATACCAGTATCTGCCTAGCCAGAACATGTATAGAAATATTTATTATCACTAGCAATTAAAGCAACACAAAGTCAATGATAAGCTTCCATTTCACCAATTAACAAATTGAAAACATATATCATTACAAATGTGTTACAAATAAAAGTTAAACAGCTCTCTTTTTACTATTTATGACAATGGTAAATGGTATATTTTGTCTGAGGAAAAGTTGTATAAAAATAAAACTATCTTTAAGATGACTAAAATTTTCAGTCAATACTTAAAAATATCCCTTTTAAAGTTTAATTAAAGAAAATGCCTAAGGATGCCATAGTTATGTATATATTTCAATATATTCAAATACACAGTACTTTTTACTTTCTAAAAAAATACATATATATATAATGTGTGAGTGTGTATGTGTGTGGCATGAAACTTTCTTTTTCAGGAGACCCTTCAGAGTACTCTCTCCAATTTCTAGTATAGTTCTGATACTAATTATAGAAGCTGCCATTAGTTCATATGAAAAATAGATGCTGTCTCCAAGAGTAATTTAATTGTCTACCAAGAATCCTTTGACTAAGTTAGACTTCTTCTAAAGAGCAAACTATTTGGTACCTGAACCCACATTACCAATGAATACAAATTTTAACTCCCTTGGTAGTAATTTTTAATTGTACAATTTCTGTTTATCTGGGAGATTATTGAAAATTTTTAAGCCAGGAGTGAACTTCCTAAAATGTTTATTTATAGATTCCAATACGATACATGAAAGAGCTTTAGGACCAAAAAGATTATGTAAAAACAGAAAGTCTCATTCTACAAAATAAAATCATTCAAAGTGTCAGCAGACAAGTGATTAAGCAAACTAGGTATTAACTATGCATTAGTTCCAGTGGAAGAACTTCTTGCAATTAATAGATACATGACAACAGTAGAGGTCACTGCTCCATGAAATTCATCTTCACTTACTCAATGTGAGCCTAACTCAGTAAAGTATAATGTAGGAGAAGAGGAATATTCTACGAATTTGTGCAAAATCAGTCCGACTCATTTTACATCAATAACTACACTGTTTGTAGTTTTAATAACATTCAGTTACATTAATTTCAAGTTATAAATGATCCCTGTATACCATCACAAAGATGAAGCAATGCAATCTGCCACTTTCAGTCTTCAATTAATTCTTAGATGGCCCTTATGTGGCTTTCTTTCAATAACAAATCTGGCATGCCATTAAGTTTGACTTCATTTTGCAAATTGTGCAGTTAGAAGCAAATGGCGAAACTGAACTGAATGAATGAATTGATGAATGAAATTTCTAAATTCATTAATTAATCACTGAGTAACAGTTTTTAAAATTTTTTTACAAAGCAGTTTCCCTTGTCCTATAACATATAATGTCACCGATAAACCTATTAGAGAGGAATCATCATCCCATTTTCCTGTTGAGGAAATGGAAGCTTAGAGATACCTCTCAAAAATATATCATTTATTTTTCTCCTAGATGTTTAAAGGCATTTTTAAAATTATCATCTGTTTACATTATTTTATATTATCATTATTGTTGTTGTTATTTTTATTATTATTTTATTTCACAATCTATGGTGGCCTCTGCAATGACTCCACTATTGATTCCACCATTTGTAAAATACATGATCAGTTTAACTATTTACAAAGATTTCTGGTCTAAAATGTAATCTGGCTAGCAAACCCTGTACTGCTTCTCAAATTCCCATTAATGGATTTGAAAAGAAGAAACAAATTGCAACCAATTTCTCAAAAGGGATGTCTGAAAGCTAGCATAATTCTGAATCTGAGTGGCATTTTCAGTAACTGCAAGACAGTGGTACTGAAGTCAGACTTGTGCTTGGTGATGAACACAGGTGTTGTCACCTGCAAAGAACAAGTCTTCCTACATGAAGGAAGAAAGAATGATGCTGCATCTTTCTGCCTCTACCTGATATCTGGTACAGGCACTCAGAGTCTGTACCAAAGAGATAACTGGGCAGTCAGCGATCAACCTCACATCTATTGACTCCTGAGGGGGCCAGAGCCACTACCCTAAAAAGTAACTCCCTTTCTACATCAATTTGGTGATAGGCATTCTTAGGTAACAATTGCAAAGGCAATGAATGAAAGGACAAAAGGGGCAAAGTGGACACCAAGTGGATCATACAGATTGATATGTACAGTTCTAGCAAGTATATTATCTTTGGTTGGCTCAAAATTTTGGAACGTGCCTGCAGCTTGAATGTTTTTTCAAGTGCGTATCACACTTTCTATAAAGAGTAGTCATTAGTTTTACTAATTATTTTTAGGTCACACATACTCTCCAGAAAGACATGTTCTAAGTTACTAGTTGCCAGTATGGATAGTCTTTGACAAGCCCCACTACATTCCCTCCCTACAACACATAAAGTATGCTTCCTTACTATACTTCTGAATACCTGACATATTAATATTAACAAAAATTAATATTAGTTTTTTCCATCCTGAAAATGATGATTGTCCCCATATTACAGCATAGTATTTGGGGGGTATTTATGTATTAGATGTAAGACTGTGAGCATCATGAAAGTTGGCAGAAAATTCCTATACTGGAGTGCATTGAAAGAAAGCAAATCCTGAAGCATGGGGAGGATGGAGATTTAGCCAAGGAATAATGGTCACAAGTCTCAGCAAGTTAAAGTGACATATTTGGTTTCCCTATGAGAAAGGTAAAGAGGAGTTGAAAAGAACAGAAAAGGGAAGGGGTGAAAGAATCCAGCAAGGTTTATGCTACAGAAAATAACATACCTATTAGAAGTTCTCAGGAGTCAATGGCTCTGCAGGAAACAGCATTGCTAATATTCAATTTAAATCTCTTTAGATTGCTACGATACCACACTTACCTTTTCCATCTTTTCCCAAATCTTCAGTAACATCTAACAAGTAAACCCATATTTGGAGAGGGAAGATGTGTGTGTGTGTGTGTTGTTTTGCTTTATTTTCCTCCAAAGTAAGACATTTTAAATTCAGATTTATATAATGTAGGACAGATATTGTATATGTAGGATGGCATGGAAGCACATAATTGATGAAGTTAATATTTGAATCATGAGAATATGAATCCTTTTCCCAACATGGTAGGATATTCCAAAATACTAGATGAAAATATTGCAATTGTAGAAGGTGAAATTGTCCCTTTAAGCCAATCATGTCTGGTTCTCAAATGGACAAAAGTATCTAGCATCAGGTTGTATGTGAGTTAGTTACAATGAATGAATGAATGAATGACTATAGCATGGCAGAGGCCATTTAAATTATATAGACCATTTCCTCATTTTACACATAGGAAAGAGAATTTAAAAGCATTGAAGGGATATGATTAAATACAACAGCTAAAAGCTGGCAAGACCAAAAATATAAGCAAGCACGTCTTCTTTTAGAATTTGACAGTACCAGAGCTTTTTTAATTGTTCCTTGATTCAAATCTCTCTGGTTTAATAAGACTGCACACTGAATTTGGATTAGATAAGGAACATTCTTTAATTTCCTATCTGAATTCATTTGAATGTATACAAATGTATACATTTATACATTCAAATGAATATATATAAGAGGTCACATTTCAAAAACCATGGCTCAGAGTCCAGGGTTTTCTCTATCCATCTATCCTGGTTTGTATGATAGTCACTTAATATTAGCATATCAACATCCATAGAGATGTTCTCCCCCAAGACTCTTAACATAAGTGAATATTTTTGGCCTATCTTGTTGAATAACCTGTACAAAGTCAAAATAGCTTTTTCTAATCTTTTGCTTCTGAATATGGGAAATTTAACTACATGCTCACTTTAGGCAAGAACGTTATAAGTAGCTGAATAAAGGGAGCTGCATTATAAGTTTATTGGAAATGCTGAATTACAGATAAGAATATGATTGATTCTTTCAAAATTACTTGTTGTACATTATCTACTTTTGGTCTTTTCCAAGCATTAGAATCAGGGGTGCAAAGAATAGCAGTTTTAGCACTTTTCATCAGTAAAAATGGACCATATTTCTATAAATAATGCATTTCAAATGAACTGGTTACAACATTCATGACATGCAAAATCTTTCCTGGGTATAAGTTCCACAGATACAAAACATGTGTGCAAAATATAATCACCACTATGAATCACTGCTACCAAACTTTGTCCTCTCCCAATTGATTGAAACCTAGTTTAAATTAGGAAATTGTTCAGTTATGCAATTAACAGTGTGTTCTTATTTATATTTTCTGTTCTCATAAATACAGAAGAATATTAAGAACTGTTCCCTGAGAAAAAAATATTCTACTAATTTCTGAAAATTGCTTTAAAATCTACTTGAGTTTTTTTGGTACCCTAAAAAAATGAAAATAATTAAGATTAAGAATAGTGATTATTCCATGTCTATATAACTGTATCTGCATCTCAAATCCAAAATAGTAGATTCAGGGATTTAGAGATGATAAATACTTTTAATATATTTACTAAAAAGTAAATTCTTAGAGATAAGAGGCCAAGTGACTTTTCTGCTTCAATTTTTTCTTCCCTAATGTCTCCACCCTTTTCTTTGTACTACTTGCTTATATTAAGTTTATAAATTATTTATAATTCTGACTAATCTGTATTTCATATTTGTTTATGTTTATTTTATTTAAATCAATAATTTACAAGCTATAATCTTATAAGATTACTTGTTTTCAAAGATCATTTTAAGTATTATCTAATTTGATCCCAGTTATAATATATGTAGGACAGTATTTCAATTGGTAGAAAATAGTGTTCTGGGTTTGAAAGTGAAATTTCAAGGTCATATAGTTTTTTGTTCTTGCTTTTCCCCAGAAAGGCAGAGAGATATTTCAAAGACTCCAAATCATCAACTAAATACCAGTTTATCCAACTTCTACAGTTTCCTGAGAGAAGCAAGTAGAAGAGAGACTTAGGGCAAAGGATCATTTTATGTCTATTGGCCTTTCTGGAACTTATAATCTAGATAAACTGGACTGAAACACATATGAGCCCAATAGTTGATTTTAAGATTTAAGATATATCTTGACCAAAATAGGATATACAACATGTATTTCTCTATAGCATAGAGTTTAAGGGTTAACTGTTTTGAATTCAGATGACCTGTGTTCAAATTCCAATGGCACTTCCCAGTTTCCTAGTTCTATGCTCTCAGGTCTCTTCTCTAAATTCCAGTGGTCTGCACTTGAGGGTTTGATGTGAGGGTTAAGGAAATAAGACTTGGAAAGTGCCTACCACCTTGCATGGCACAGAATAAGCACTGAATTTTTATTATTATTATTATAACTATCATCACCATCATTTCCATTTTTATGAGCTATTAATGTCTAAATATTTGTATAGTGGAAAGAGGTTTAGGAAAATAAACCTGAAAAAGAATATATGTTCTGAAGAGTCAAGCACAGATGAAATGATACACGGCTATAGTCATTTCTAAGACAGGTCTACTGTCCAGTTGGAGACAGCCCCAAACAGTCCTGCCACACCAGCAACATTTGGTGGATTTGAGGGACAAGAGCAGCCAGGAGACTCCTTTGACCTCATGTAGTGGAGAAGACATTCAAATATGGTCAAGGAGCTGTCTCAAAATCACTGGAATGCTTTGTTAAAATAAGCAGCAAGCATAATAGTATTAAGCTTGCAAATGCAAAAAAAACATGTAAACTTACACACACACACACACACACACACTGTCCTGCTTTCTTCTACTTATTCATCTCCTACATCTCCAACCTTCAAATTCTAGGCTCCAAAAACACTGAACTTTTCTAAGCTGACAACAAAACAAAGTTTTATTGAATCTGTGTCTTTGCTGATTTTGCTCTTTCTATGTGTAATAATTTTGTCATGCTTACATAGTTGGCCCATTCCTATTCATTTTTAAGATTCAGCTTGGCAGTGACATCTCTTAAGAAACTTTCCCTAATTGCCTACCTCAACACTCACACACACACACACACACACACACACACAAGAAGGCTTGGCTATATTGAGATGGGTGACTATGGTAGATTAAATTGTGCTCTGCTCCCCAGAAAAGACATATCCTTAATCTTAATCCATGTTCCTGTGGGTTTGAACTCATGTGTCAATAGGACCTTTCAAAGATGTTAATTTTAGTAGGACCTGGCCAGCTAAATGGGATGAGTCTTAATCCATATTACTAGAAGCTTTAAAAAGAGAAGAAACTCAGAAGCCCGAAGTCAGAGACCACAGCCAGAGGCTGGAATTCAGTGGAAAGCAGAAAGCAGAAAGAAGAGAACTTCGCGATGTGATGGGAGGCAGAAGTATAAGCTGTGGAGCCCTAAAGATTGCCAGTTGCCAGCACCAGAACACTACAGGCTGAGACAGCAAGCCTTACCAATAACGTGATTTTATTTAACTTCTAACCTTGAAACTGTGAGCCCATAAATTCCTGTTGTTTAAGGCAAAATCCATTGAATGATATTTGTCATAGCAGGCTGGCAAACTAAGACAGTGACCTCTACTAGTTTATCATAATACCCTGTCACTGAACCTTCCAAATGCTTTGTGATCATCTACTGTCTATCTCTTGCTTACTGGCCAGCCTAATAGGCATATGATTAGTGCAGTGGCAGAAGACTCCTTTCCTAGAATTGTCCCACACTTGGGGTTCTGTGTTCTGCAGTCACTGTTTTAAAACTCTAGTAATTTTATTTTGAAATTGTATTTTTTAAGTGAAGTACAACAGAAAAATGTAGCATGTGAGTGTTATGAGGAGGGGTTTGGAGGCTTGGTTCACATGCAGCTTGCCTCCCATTGCCTTGTGTCTCCCTTAGACAGGTTCTGGGCTATCTACTCCTCTGCCCCTGGTGCCTGGAACCCAAATGGTTATCTCCTTCCCATGCATGGAAGTGACTGCTATAAACTTGAGCTCCTAGTAAGGTACTGGGGCTCAGGTGCAGGGAGGGTCAGTCTCAGATGCAGGCTCTCCAGCATCTCAGGGTGGGACCTGGTGGCACTTTACACCTTGGATACATCACGGAGCATTTAGTGTGGATCTGGTGAGCCTCTAACTTATCCCAGATCCATGAATCACATGAGTATTGCACAGAGGTTTAAAATGTTTGGATGTTGCCCATCTGTCATGGGGCAGTAAGCCAGTGGGAAAGGGATTATATCTTTGCCCAAGAGATTGCGACATCAAATAGCAAGCTAAAACAAAAAGGAAAGAGGAACAAAACAAAACAATCATAGATTGAGAAAAAGACTGCATAAAAATGAAAAAAATATTATTCTTTATTACCTTTAATGGCAATCATTCCTGCTTTTTGAACAAGGTTCTCAGCATTATTGTTTTACACTCTGCCCTGCAAATTATATCCATCACTGCCTGCCTGAGACTTAATCTTTTAAGTCTGAAATTGTCCTATCCATCTCTATAATGGTAGCACATGGCATTGTACCTATTAGTACAAAGAGAATGAATGAATGAATGAATGAGTACTGTGTAATAAAATTGACCACCTTCTGTGGGAAATTGTGCTTGAATAGTTAGTTCTGTGAGGAAAGGATATTTGCAGAGGACCTTTGTCTTGTTCATCACGATACATAATAAATTGTATATAAAACCCTATTAACATTTTCCCCAAAGTAATAAACTTGACTTCATGCCCTGCATCTTTCCAAAGTAAAGAGTGGAAATCTTTTTTGCAAAACAATTTGTTGTCTGCCATATACTAGGGTAAAAAAGCTACCAGTGTATTCTTTTGGATTTGGTAGTGTGATTAAAGAAACGATTTTCATTTGTTTTTATCAGTAAAACACTAAGGAACAGCCTTCCAAGTACCTGGAAAAAAATTCAGCAAAGAAATATCTATCTATACCTGTTTCCACAAATGGACAGTATTGATTAAATAAATCAGGGTAAGAATTACTCTATGTACTGTAGTATGTAAGCCATTTGGCAATTTACCATGCTCATGATATATGTTTATTTCACACCTGAAGAAAGAGGAAGAAAAAACCTGATGGTAGAGTGCTTTTGTAAATAAACATATGTGCTATGTGGCAGATAAAATTAGATGAATTTTGATTTTTATTCATTCAATTTTCTATTACTCTTTACTGACTACAAAATATAGAGAAGATTATAGTCTGGTCTTACATGGAAAAACTCAAGGTCATTACATAAGAAGATATTTTGATGAAATGCCTTGAAAGTAAAAAATTCTCTGCTAGAGATTGTAATTTTCAGTCAGTAAGTCAATCATTTTTAAACACTTATATACCAGGCATTGAAAGAGGCACTTGAGATAGGGTAGTAAGCAAAGCAAATAAAGTCTCTGTCCTCATGAATTTTATGGCTCACTAGTGATGAAAGGCATTAAGCCATTACTGAAAAATATTTTTAGTAAACATTTATAGATGTATTAGGCTCTCACCTAATATGGAGAGAAGTACCAGGGAAGGCTTTTCTGAGTACACTACACTAAGTTCAGGCCTGAAAAATCAGAAGGAATTAGGTAAGCTAAAAGAGAAGGTTAAGGAGCATTCCCAATTTTCCTTTCTGCTAACAAATAACAACTTCATACTTACAATTATTTACATATTTTGAAAAAGTGATAAAATGAACTTTATTAAAGCAGCATCACTAATTTTGAATGTTGTAACTGAATAAATTATCCAATTGCATTTGTACTTTTCTATAAAGGGAGATTTTTTCAAGCAACTTAACAAAGAGTGAAAATCACATTTAATGAGATTTTTTAATACTTTAAAGAGTGTTTTAGGGAATGACATCATCAACATAGTGAAGTAAGTCATCTCCTGAAAAAGTCTCTCCTAAGAATCAACTAATAAAATGACAAGTCACACTTGGTTGGATCCTTGGAGGATGATAGAGACAGGAGAAGGACACCACAGACACTGAATCAAAGAAAAAGAACCATCAAAATCAAGTAGATTTTCATCTGGACTCTCAGTCTAAACCCTTCCCCCTCACTCCATCCTGTGCAATTAGGAATGGCACAGCAGCAGGATGATTTGGATCCCTTCTATTCAGAGCAATGAGTTAGAACTCTACACATATGAAGGTTCATAGAAAAAGTCTGCAGAGACCCACGGTAGAGCACAGGAGACTGAAGAGTGCTGCACACAAAAGGGCTTGCAAGAGAAAAAACAAAACAAAATGAAACAGCCAGACCTTGACAGAAGTGTTGGCAAAAGGTGCATATACTCAATCAGTTTACCGGAACATCTAAAAGCAAAAGTGACCTTTCTGAACTGACCCACCTCTGGGATTGAGCTCATCTGGGATCCAAGGGTGGGATACCATAATGGGGAAGAAATCAGAGGCTGAAAAGCCCCATGGAGGAAACAAAAAGATGGGGAGAACTTAACTTCTGAAAGACAGCACAATTCCCAGAACTGGAAAGAGTAAAAAAATTGAGGCACTGAGTGTGGGAGAGAATTTAAACAAATCATAGGACAGGGGAGAAAATTCTGCACAAAAGCAAACAGAACAGATCAAGATTCCAGAAAAAAAGAAGAAAGGAAAGAAAGCTATCTCCTGGAAGTGAAGTAATTGCCCAAAAATTGTAATCTTAAAAATTGTACCACATATCCAAGGCAAGAATAAGGTGAAGATGAACTGAGAAAATCTAAAAAGTTAAGCATGGATACTCTAAATGTCCAGCATAAGTTGGTCCAAGCATCAAAGAAGAGTCTTAGTAGAAAGTCAATCAACAATAAAATGCTAGGCAAAAGGGAGAAACTAACCTTCAGAATTAAGTCAAAATAATCATATGCCCACACATCAGCAAAAAATTACAATCTATAAGTCAGAAATGGGAAAATATGTCTCAGTCACAGGTATCAATTAAAACTTCAGAGGAGATACAGAATTTGGAAAAATTAATCAAAGATGTTTAAAAAATCTCCTAAATCAACTGAAGGAGATGAAGGAAAATATGGATATAGAGCTAGGGCTATTAAGAAAACTATGTGTGAGCATAAAGAAGACCATGAAAATTTAAAAAGAGGCATAACAAAATTACAGGGAAGAAAGGAACAATAATGGAGATTAAAAATACACTAGAGGCATAAAACAGCAGATTTGAACAGGCAGAAGAATCAGTGAACTAGAAAAGAGGACAATTGAAATCATACAGTCAGAACAGAAAGTAAAAAACAGAAAATACTGAGTTGTGTCTCAAGAATTTGAGTGACAGCATGAAGTCTATGAACATATGATCATGGCTGTCCCAAAATGAGAAGAGAAGGGAAAAGGATCAAAAAGAATATTTGAGGAAATTATGGCAAAAATTTCACAACTGTTATGAAAGAAATAAATATACATGTCCAAGAAGTGAAACATACTCCAAACAGAATAAGCCCTAACAGACTTACCCTGAGACACTTACTAGTTAGAATGTTAACTGCCAAAGATAAACAGTGAATTCTGAAAGCAGCAAAAGAAAAGTGATTTGTCACATACAAGGGAACCTCAATAAGACCCAGTGCCAATTGCTCATCAGAAACCATGGTGTCTAGAAGGCAGTAGCATAATATATTTAAAGTACTGAAAGAGAAAAACACTACCAGTCAAAAAGTCTTTATCCAGGAATACTGTCCTTCAAATATAAGGGAGAGTTTAAAATATTCACAGATAAACAGAAACTGAGCACGTTTGTCAAGAAAAGACCTACCCTACAAGAAATAGAAACAACCTATGATAACTCAAGAAGAAATGGATTATTTCAACAAAACAATTACAAGTAAAGAAATTTAATCAGTCATCACAAATATCCCAAGAAAGAAAAGCCCAGGAACAAATGGCTTCACAGGTGAATTCTACCACGCATTTCAAGAAGAATTAATACCAATCCTGCTCAAACTCTTCCAAAAACTTGAACAGGGAATATTAACTAACTCATTCTATGAGGTATACATCACCCTAATACCAAAGCCAGATAAGGTTTCCACAAGAAAGGAAAATTACTGGCCAATTTCTCTTATGAATATAGATGCAAAAATCCTCAAAAAATCCTAGCAAATCAACTGATAGTCCATTAAAATAATGATATACTTCAATCAAGTTGATTTTGTCCCAGATATGCAAAGGTGGTTCAACAAAAGAATATCAATTGATATAAGACACCACATTTGCAAAATGAAGGGTTAAAACCACATAATAATCTCAATTGATGCACAAAAGACACTTGACAAAGTTCAGCATCCTTTCTTGATAAAAACACTTAGAAAAATATGAATAGAAGGAAACATCCACCACATGATAAAGGCATATATGAAAAATCTACAGCTAACATTGTACTCAATGTTGAAAGACTGAAAGTTTTCCCAGTAAGATCTGGAACAAGACAAGTGTGCCTATTGTCACCACTGTTGTTCAACATTGTACGGGAAGTTCCAGCCAGAGAAGTGATGCAAGAAAAAGAAATAAAAGAAATCCAAATTGAAAATAAAGAAGTAAAACTTTCATTATTTGTATATAATATGATCACATATATAGAAATATGAAAAAATCTGCAACAAACCTACTAGAGCTAATCAATGAATTGAGTGAAGTGGCATGGTATGGGAGCAATGTGCAAAAATCCGCAGTGTTTCCATACACAAGTAATGAGCAGTCTGAGGAGGAAATAAAGTAAAAAAAAAAATCCATTTACAATAGTAACTAAAAGAATCTAACACATAAGAATAAATTTAACCAAGAATATAAAAAACTTGTACATAGAAAACTACAGAACTTGGCTAAAAGAAATCAAAGAGATCTAAATAAATGGAAGAACATTCCTTGCTTATGGATTGCAAGTCTGAATATTGTTATGATGTCAATTCTTTTTTAATGCATTTTTATTAGAGAAGTTGTGAACTTATAAAACAATCATGCACATGTGTGGAATTTCCATACAACATCCCTCCACCAACACACTACATTGTGGTGGAACACTTGTTACAAATTATAAGATAATATCATCAGACTATTACCACTCACTGTGATCTATAGTATACATCTGGTATATATTTTCCATACAGCCGGTGGTAGTTTGATATTATTTATGAATTCCAAAAAGAGATATTAATTATGTTTGTAAACTGGTGAGTTCCTCTGGGCATGATATTCTTTGATTACATTAGATTCAGTTGAAATGTCTTTGATTAAATTATGCTAAGATTAGATCTTTGATTTGACCACTTCAGTAGAATGTAACTCAATTTGAGTCCCTGCCTTCTTTGTGGGCTATATAAATGGGCACTTACACAGAAGATATACACATGAAGAGAGAGCTCCACAGACACAGGAGAGGAGAGGATTTTGATCCTGTGACCCCAGGGAGAGAGATGAGCCATTTGCCCGATAATTTACAGTTGACCTTGCAAAGAGAACTGAGCAGCTAAGCCCAGAAATAAATGAGCTCTCCAGCTACAGCTGAGATTGGAAGAAGCTGTGCTTATGGAGACTTACAAAGAAAGAAGAAGGCTGAACCCTCATAGATATTGGCAGCCATCTTACTTCAACATGTGGCAACAGACATTTGGTGAAAAAATACCTCTTATGGTACCTTGAATTGGACTCTTTAGGTCCTTGTAACTGTAAACTTGTACCCCAAATACATACCGTTTATAAAAACCAACAGATTTCTGGTACTTTGCATCAGCTCCTCTTTGGCTGATTAATACACCTCCCAATGATTAACGGTACATCTTTGGCATTGATGCAAGAATATTACAATATTACTGTTAATTATAATCCACAGGTTACAGTAATTGTATTTTTCCATGCTTCTCCAAAAGTAATGTACATTTATTCTAGTTCATAGAAGACATTCTTTTATTTGTACTATTAACCACAATTCTCATTCATCTCGGTGTTAACTGTTATTCAGTCCCTAGATTATTCTCTAGCATTATGATGTCAATTCTACCAAAAAAGATGTACAAAATCAAGGCAATCTCAATCAATAGTTCAACAGCCTACTTTTCAGAAATGGAAAGGCCAATTATCTATGTAGAAGGATGAGGGGCTCTGAGTAGACAAAACCATTTGGAAAAAAAAAAGAAAATTTGGGGAACTTTTTTTTTTTTTTTTTTTAAGCTTCCTGACTTTACAGCTTATTTCAAAGCTACAGTGGTCAAACAACATGGCACTGGCACAAAGGTGAATAGAAAGACTAATGGAATTGAAATGAGAGTTCAGAAATATTCCTACAGATCTACAGACAATTGATTTTTGACACAGCTGCCAAATTGGGATAGTCTCTTTGACAAATGATGTTGGGAGAACTAGATGGCTATATGCAAAACCCATATATACCATATACAAAAATTAATTCAAAATGGATCAAAGACCTAAATATAAGAACTAAGATTATGCAGTTCCTAGAATAAAATGTAGAGAGCATCATTAGGACCTTTTGTTAGCCAATGGTTTCTTAGATTTAACACACAAAGTAAGCAACAACAAAAAAAAAGATAAATGAGACCTCATTAAAATTAAAAACTTTTGTGCATCAAAGGAATTTATCATAACAGTTAAAAGACAACCTACTCATTGGGAGAAAATATTGGAAAATACATAAACAATGAGGGTTTAATATGCAGGATATATAAAGAAATCTTATAACTCAAGAATAAAAGGACAAACAAATCAATTTTTAAAAACAGTCGAAAGAGTTGAATAGATATTTCTCCAATGAGATACACAAATGGCTGAAAATCACATCAAAAGATGCTCAGAATCATTACCTATTAAGGAATTGCAAATCAAAACTAGTACAGGATCCCATTTCACACACACTAGTGTGGCTACTATTTAAAAAAAAAAACAAAAGGAAATTACAAGTGTTAGAGAGTATGTGAAGAAATAGTTATGCTCATTCATTGCTGCTGTGAAAGTAAAATGGTGCACCTACTGTAGAAGACAGTTTGACAGTTCCTCAGAAAGCTAAGTATTTAATTACCATATGACCTGACAAACCCTCTATTAGGAATGTACCTAAAAGAATAGAAAGCAAGAACTCAAACAGATATTTTTCCACCAATGATCACAGGGGCATAATTCACCATTGTCAAAAGGTGGCAGTAACTCAAGTGTCCATCAACTGATTACTGGTTAAACAAAATGTGGTATATGCATATAATGGAATATTATTCAGCATTAAGAAGCAATGAATTTCTGATTCATGTGAAAACATAACTGAGCTTTGAAGGATCCTGTTGACTGAAATAATCCAGACACAAAAGGACAAATACTGTATGATCTCACTGATAAGAAATAATTATAATAATAAGCAAACTCATAGAATTAGAACCTAGAATATAAGTTATAAGGGGCTGGATTGAGGGTAGGGAGTGTAGATTAAATGTTTAAATTGTACAAAATATCTATTTGGGTTGATTGTAAAGTTTTGGACATGGATGGTGGTGACGATAGCACAACATTGTTGGTGTAATTAACACCACTGAATAATATATGTGAATGTGGTTAAAAGCGGAAATTTTAGGTTGCTTATATGTGAATAGAAAAAAAAAAAGATAAAATATAGGCTTTACAACACAGTGAACTCTATTGTAAATGATGAACTATAGTTAATAGTACAATTATAAAAATACTATTTCATGAATTATAACAAATATAACACACTAATGCAAGTTGTTAATAGTAGAGTGGCATACGGCGAGAAAAATGGACATTAATTTAAACCATGGAATGCAGTTAATAGTACAATTATCATATTCTTTCATCAATTGTAACAAATGTAAAACACTAATGCAAAATGTTAATAATGGGGTGGGGATATCTGGGAATGCTGTATTTTCTACATTATTTTTCTATAAACCTACAACTTCTCTAATTAAAAATCCTTTAAAATAAAGATATCTTAAAGACAAAGTTAAAAAAAAAAGAGTGGTTTAGAAAATGGAATACTTCAATATTTAAAGAAGAAAAAGGTATCATTTTAGTGATTGTGACTGGCCTTCCTGAAATTTACTCCAAATTAATGTGTTATTACATAACTTTTAAAAGGATGATTTGCATTGTCTTCAAGTAGATAAGCCAAGATTTCTTCCAAATTACATACCAGCTGTCCTAGATTGAACAAAAATCTTAATCTCTCTATACCTCTTTCTCATCATCCATACCATAGGAAAAATATATTGTCCAGAACATATGCGATAATTAAAGAAATATAAACAGAGTATTAAAGTGCCTGGCACATTCTAAATTACATAGTTGGTGATAAATTTTACTTTCTCTCTTTCTCCAATAATGTATTCATTGATTCTTCCATCAGATATGTATGTATGGTCCAATATTTAAACAGCATAAAGTACAGAATAAAGGAAAGATTTTAGATTTAGGGTATAGCGCCAAGCAAATTTAGTTTTGAATAATGCCTCTTCGCAGCTGATTATTGTGCATAATTACTTAAATTCCCTGATCATAAGTTCCCTAATATATGAAGTAGGAATAATACTACCTCTCAAGACATTATGAAAAAACAAAGGCATTACATTTCTAACATTTTCAACCAGTGAAAAATAATAGACACCTAACAAATGTTTGTTTTCTCTTCTGCCCACCATTATTTATTAGACACTATAAAAGTGTGTGCAGAGAAGCAGATTTGGCTCAACTGATAGAGCATCCACCTACCATATGGGAGGTCCAGGGTTGAAATCCAGGGCCTCCTGACCCATGTGGTGGACTGGCCCACATGCAGTGCTGATGTGTGCAAGGAGTGCTGTGCCATGCAGGGTTGTCCCCCATGTAGGGGAGCCCCACAAACAAGGAGTGAGCCCTGCAAGGAGAGCAAGTGCAGCCTGCCCAGGAGAGGTGCCACACACAGACAGCTGACGCAGCAAGATGATGCAACAAAAAGAGACACAGATTCCTGGTGCTGCTGACGAGAATGCAAGCGGACACAGAAGAGCACACAACGAATGGACACAGAGATCAGACAACTGGGGGAGAGGAGGGGAAAGAAGTTTAAAAAAGAAAAGTCTGTGCAGTGGGAAAAAAAAAACCAGCTGAATCAGTCATATTCTTCACCTAATGGAGTTGATGTTCTTTTGCAGGGAAATAATATATACAAATTATTCTAATATATGTATGCATTTTCTACTAAGAAAAGCTCAAGAAAATAAGTCACCTCAGAAGTTAGGATAACTTTCTAAAACAAAGGAAAGGGAACAGTGCTATATTTGGAAAATTTTATACACATAATTTTTCAGTATTGCTATTTATCTTCTATTTATTTAAACATTTATTTCACAGTATCTTTTAAATAAAATGCAATTGTACTTCATGAAGCAGTGCATGAGTCAAGCTAAAGCTGTTAATTTAATATGAAGAATAATGCTTTGTTAAAAATAATTTGGTAAATGTTTGATTTAATCATGGAACATGTATTTTACATGTCAACTTCTGTTGTTATTGTAAAAAAAGATCTTTATTTCAATTTTACAAAATAGTTTTAATCTTTTTCCATCTTTAAAATGAACTGTTTTCCACTTCTGGTTATAATGTAATAAAATACGGGATGTCAATGTACTTAATGATAACTGAAAAATGTTGGAGAAATTTTTTTTTATTGACTTTGTAATAATATTACATTAAAAATATATATGTGAGGTCCCATTCAACCCCACCCCCCACCCCACCTCTCCCCCCCCCAGCAACACTCGTTCCCATCATCATGACACATCCATTGGATTTGTTAAGTACATCTTTGGGCACCTCTGCACCTCATAGTCAATGGTCCACATCATGGCCCATACTCTCCTGTTGGAGAAATTTAAAAATCACTTTTCTAAGGGCTTGAGAGATCTGAGATAGCAACAAGGAGTAAAAAGACTAAATTACAGTGGAAAACAGCTTTTAGAAGTGAGTTCATGATTTCCAACTCCATTTTCCTACAAATAATTTACTGATTGTTGTAATCTATGAATTTGGCTTAGTTTTCATGGGTAAAGATTTTTTGGCTTATCATGAAATGAAGTAACAAATTGAAGATTGAGGGGTCTCAGAAACATGAACAGCTTTCTCTATACGATTTTTAAAGAAACCACGGGCTGAATAGGAACATAGAGAGCTTAGGAAAAAACCTCTGAAGATAGAATGAAATATCCACAGCGTTATGTTGCTTTAAAAATAAGTAATTACTAAAGAAAGGAGTTCTGAAAACTGAAATGCCAAGAGAAGAATGTCTGTAAGTAATGGCAACCTGATTTTGAGTACCTGTAGCTGCTTTTCACCTGGAGACATATAATGTCTCTGGGCCCACAAATGCATCAAAATTTCCCACGGTATATTTTTAAAGTCTCCACCTTTTAAACATGGATATAATAAGAGACACTATCACATTCTTTTTATATTCTGGATGTATTTTTCTATCATATTTTTCTAAGCAGTTATATATAACCTCACTAATAAAAGAAATAATATATGACTTATTACTATAACAGGCTTAGGTTCTCTTCTAGTGTTTCTCAATTTATCCATTTTTTTGGAAATCCACACCACAACAGGATTAAAATTAACTAAGCAAAAAATAGGAACAAAGAGGGAAACTTGAAAACAGCAAGAGAAAAGCAACTTGCCAGCTACACATGACCCTCAACAAGACTAACACCAGATTTCTTATGAAAAACAGAAGGAAATAGAAAAATATTTTTTAGTCATTGAAAGGAAGAATAAATTAACCAGGAATTCAATACCTAGTAAAACTATACTTCACAAATGGAAAATTAAGATATTAACAGGAAAACAAAACCAGAGCAAGTTTGTTGTTAGTAGACTAGTCCTCTAAGAAATGCTAAAAGGAGTCTTTCAGGATCAAATGAAAAGACACTAGACAGTAAATCTAAATCATACAAAGAAATAAAGAACTCCAGTAATAATAGCTTCATAGGTAAATAAAAAGTCAGAATTATTGTAATTTCCATTTATAATGTACAAATATTTTTATTTCTTTCTTAAAAGTCAAATGCATGAAACATTAATTGTAAACTAAAATAATTGACAGAAAGTGTATAAAGATATAATTTTGACAACAAGGTAAAGGAAGGGGTAGATCTGTTCAGGAACAGAGATTTTGTTTGCTATTGAAACTGTATCAATTCAAATTATATTTTTATTTTATTTTATTTTATTTTATTTTATTTTTATTTTAACTCTGAGGTTTTATTTATTTATTTATTTTAAATTTTGTAAAAATATTACATTAAAAAAATATATATGAGGACCCATTCAACCCCACCACCCCCACCCCACCACTCCCCTCCCAGCAACACTCATTCCCATCATCATGACACATCCATTGCATTTGGTAAGTACATCTCTGGGCACTTCTGCACCTCATGGTCAATGGTCCACATCATGGCCCATACTCTCCCCCATCCCATCCAGTAACCCTCTTGGTAACCACTAGGAAAATTTCTAAGAATTGTATATGAAAGGAAATAATAAGGTATGAAAACTGATCACTACAAAAAAATCAATTAAACACAAAAGAAGGTGGTAATGGGAGAAATTAGGAAAAAAAAGTCATAAAACATACAGAAAACAAGTAGTAAAATAGCAGATGTACTGCCTTTTAAGCAATTACATTAAGCATAACTGGATTAAACACTCAAAAAAATGCAAGCACTGTTGGACTGTATTTTTTAAAAGAAACAATCTCACTAAATGCTTCTACAAGATACCCATTTAGATCTAAAAAACAAATAGGTTAAAGGTAAAAGGATGGAAAAGTTATTTTATGAAGATAATAACCAAATGAAACCTGGGGTGGCTATACTAATATCAAAATAATTTAAGTAAAAAACTGTGTCATGATATAAATAGACATAATCTATAGATAAAAGGGTCAAAGTATAACAATTATAAACATATACCCACCAATAAGCAGAGCCACAAAATATACAAAGCAAACTTTGACAGAACTTAAGGGAGAAATAGTTCTGTTAACAATAGTTGGAAGCTTTAATACCTCACTTTGAATAAAGGATAGTATATCCAGAAAGAAGGTCAGTAAAATGATAAATGACTTGAACAATACTATAAAACAGCTACACATATACAGAATATTCCATCTAACAACAGTGCAAATGGAGCATTCTCCAGAATAAACCAAAAGTTTGGTGAAAAAAAAAGTCTCAATAATCTTAAAAATATTGAAATTATGCAAAGTGTATTCTCTGAACACTATAGAATAAAACTAGAAATCAAAAACAGAAGAAAAAAATAAAATGTATAAATATGTTGAAATTAAATACTATATTCATAAACAACCAATGGGTCAAAGAAAAAATCAAAGAAAAATTAGAAAACACTTAAAATAAATGAAAACAAAATCACAAAATACCAAAACGCATAGGATGCATAGAAAGCAACAGTCACAGAAAAATTTCTATCTGTAAATGCCTACATTTAAAAAAAGGAAAAGGGGAGTGGATGTTGCTAAAGGATTGAGTGCCTGCCTCCCACATATGAGGTCCCAGGTTCAATCCCTAGTACCTCCTTTAAAAGAAAAGTCTTAAAAAAAGAAAGAGTACAAGTCAATAATCTAACATTTCACCTTAAGGAACAAGCAAGAAAAGATGAAAATTAATCTTGAAGCTAGCAGAAGGAATGAAATAATAAAGATTAGAGATAAGCAAAATAGAGAGTAGAAAAATAATAGAAAGTATAATTGAAACAAAAGTTGATTATTTCAAAATGTTTGTGTAAGTAACACACATTTAGAGTGTTTGAAAATAAAAAAAACAGAGAAGATGCAAATAACTAAAATTAGAAATAAAAGTGAGGACATTAGGACATTAATACTGGCCTTATAGAAATAAAAAGATTGTAAGAAAATAGTATAAATAAGCATATGTTATCAAATTAGAAAGTCAGGTGAGAGAGATGAACTACATGAAAGACTCAAATTACCAAAATTGATTCAAGTAGTAAAAGAATATTTCAACAGAAAAATAAAAAGTAAAGAAATTGAATCAATAATAATAAAAAAACAACAAGGAAAATTCAAGGACCAACCAGATACTACTTAGTAACATTCTTAAACTCTTCCAAAACACAGAAGGGTAGAAAACACTTCCTATTTCATCCTATGAGGTCACATTACCCTGATGTCAAAGGCAGCCAGCCAGACAACACAAGAAAAGGAAACTACTGACCATCACTTCTTATGAATGAGAGGCAAAATATCTCATCAAAATACTAACAAACGGAACCCAATAGCATATTAAAAAAGACTATACACCATGACCAAGTGGGATTTAACTCAGGAATGCAAAGGTGATTCTACGTTCCAAAAAATTGCTATCAATATAATATACTAGATACTAGTATGCTAGAACAAAAAGTAAATAGTCAACTCAATTGACAAAGAAAATGTGCTTGGCAAAATTCAAGCGTTTGAAAATAACTAGGAATAGAAAAGACCTTCCTCAACATGATAACGGGCATGTATGAAACATCTACAGCTAACATCATAATCAATGGTGAGGCTCAAAGCTTTCTCCCTAACATCAGGAATAAGACAAGGATACCCCTTTCACCACTGCTATTCAACATTCTAATGGAAATAATAGCCAGAGTTATTAGGCATTTTTTTTTAAAAGGCATCCAAATTGGAAAAGAAGAAGTAAAACTATCTCTATTGGCTGATGACATGATCTTATATATAGGAAGCCACAATGTATCAGAAAAAAAAGTAACTAGAGCTAATCAATGAATTCAGCAAAGGGGCAGGGTAGAAGATTAGCATGCAAAATTCAGTTGTTTGTTAACGAAAACTATTGTATTATGTCACTTAAAAGAAATTGTAAATCTGCAGAGATAGAAAATAGATAAGAAATTTACCAAGGAATGGTGGAAGGAGAGAAGGGAGAGTGTAAGTTTGATGGATATGCAATCTGTGCAACTAAAAGCAATAACAATGATTTTAAATTCAGTTGCATTTCTATACACCAGCAATGAACAATCCAAAAATTAAATTCAGAAAGCAATTCCATTTATAGTAGCATCCAAAATAAAATGACTAGCTGTAAATTTAAACAAAGAGGTAAAATACTTGTACACTGAAAATTCCAAAAATTACTGAAAGAAATTAAAGAAGACATTGACAATCATATAACTGATGCCCCCAAAATAAAGAACTCTCAGAACTCAAGAAAAAAAAGACAAAAATTTTAAATGAGCAAAGGACATGAACAGGTATTGTTCCAAAGAGGACATATAAGAGGCCAATAAGCACATGAAAATATGCTCATCATCATTCTTTATTATAGAAATGTTAATCAAAACTTCAATGTCATACTACTTCACAATTCTCTAAGATAGCTATAATAATAATAATTAAAAATTAAAAAATAAGTGCTGGCAAGTTTGTTGATAATTTGGAATGCTCATCCATTGCTGATGGGAATGTAAAATGGTTTAGCCACTATGGAAAAAACTTTGGTGATTCTGCATAAAATTAGAGAACAGATTACCATATGATCCAGTAGTTCCACTCTTAGGTATATTCACCAAAGAACTGAAAACAGGTACTCAAACAAATACATGGACACACATATTCATAGAAGCACTATCCAGACTTACCAAAGGTTGCAAACCATCCAAATGTCTATCAATGGATGAATGGATAAATAAATCACAGTATACATATACAATGTAATATTATTCAACCAGGAAAAGGTCCAAAGCACTGAAACATAACACAAAATTGAGAAATCTCAAAAACATTATGCTGAGTGAAGGAAGCCAGGCACAAAATGTTGCATAATGTGTGATTCCATTTTCATGAAGTAATCAGAATGGGTCGAACTATAAAGACAAAAAGCATATCGGTGATTGCTGGGGCTGGTAGGAGGGGAGTATCAGGGGTGTCTGCTTAATGGGCTCAGGGTTTCCTTAAGAGATGACGAAAATGTGGTTGTTCAACACTATGAATGTACTAATTGCCACTGATTTGTTCATCTTTAATGGTTAATTTTATGTTTCATGAATTTTACCTTAATAAAAAAGTATATTCAAAATTGTTCAAATTTTTTAAAGTTTCAGCAAAGAAACAGAAAAGATAAAGAAGAACCAAATGGAAATTTAGCATTGAAAAATATTATAATCAAAATTTAAAAATCACTGGATGGACTTAATAGCAGTATGGACATGCCAGGAAAAAGTGTCAGTTAACTTCAAGATAGGTCAATTAGAAAATATCCACTCTGAACAAAGCAGAGAAAAAGTATTTTTAAAATGTAAAAAGCATCCAGTCACCTGTGGGACCATAACAAAAGTTAAGCTTCTTAGAATCCTGAGAGGAGAAAGAGTATGGTGCTTGGTAATTATTTGAAAAAATAATGGCAGAAAATTTCCTGAGATTGATGGAAGACAATTTATAGATTCAAATGCTAAGTGAACTCTATATGGGAGAAACCAAAAGAAATTCAGGACCAGACACGTTACACTCAAACCTGTGAAAAATAAAAACTAAGAAAAATTACTGAAAGCAGCTAAGGAAAAATGATTCATTACTTATAGGGGAACAATGATTTAAATGATTTCCATATTTCTCATCAGAAACAGTGATTAATTCAGAAGGATATGGAGAACATTTTTTTCCCAAAGATTTATTTATTTATTTCTACCCCCTCCTTCCATTGTCTGCTCTCTGTGCCCCTTAGCTGTGTGTTCTTATGTGTCTGCTTGTATTCTCGTTAGGTGGCTCTGCGAACTGACCCTGGGATCTTCCGGAGGGGGAGAAAGGCAATCATTCTCTTTCACCAACTCAGCTTTCTGGTCTGTTGTCTCTCTTATTGTCTCTTGTCTGTGTCTCTTTTTGTTGCACCATCTTACTGCATCAGCTCACCTAGTGGGCCAGCCCTCCTGCATGGGGCAGCATTCCTGCATGGGGCAGCACTCCTTCATGGAGCAGCACTCCTTGTGCTGGGCATCACTCCTCATAGGCCAGCTCACCACACAGGCCAGCTTGCCTTCACCAGGAGGCCCTGGGTAACGAACCCTGGACCTCCTTTATGGTAGATGGGAGTCCAATTGCTTGAGCCACATTCATTTCCCAGGAACAATATTTTTGAAGTGTTTAAAGTAAAAGTAAAGAACTGTCACTCTGTAAATCTATATTTAGTTAAAATATACCCTAGGAAAGGAAATGAACTAATGAAATTCTCAAATGAAAGAAAGCTAATACAATTCTTAGCCATCAGGTTTGCTCTTTAAAACAATTCCTAAAGTATTTTTTTCAGACTTAAGAAAAACAATACCATGAATGAAGGAAAAAATATATAAATGATAAATATCTTCATAAATAGAACAGATATTTCAGACTTTTATTTCACAATGATGGTTGGAAGATTCCTCATGGTTGATAGCAAAAATTATAACTTTTTTTGATGAAGCATTCGATGTTTGTACATGAGACAACTATAGCATCAAAGGATCTATATATTGGTAAGATTTCTGCATCCCCATTGGTAAAATATGGATTCTCAGTAGACCATGAAAGGTTGAATATGTGTCCTGTAATTCCTAGAGCTGTCACTTAAAAAACAAACAAAAATCTCTACATATATTATAATACTGAAAATTTTTAAGTAATCCCCTCAAAATAAAAAAAAAAGCAGAAAGAGTGGAATAAGAGAAAAAACAGTGGACAAACAGAAAACAAACAATGATATGGAAGTTCTAACTCCAAACATATCCATCATTACATTAAATTCCAATTGTCTAAAACACTGAGTAAGAGGCACATATATGAATGGAAAAAGAAAATATGACCCATATATATATATATATATATGCATGCTATTTACAAAAAAACTCACTTCAAATATGATGAGATAGGAAGACTGAAAGAAGTGCAGGGAGGGGAAGCAGCTAGTATAAAAGCGCTAAAATTGGAACTAGCTTACCATATTTAATAATACATTGTTAAATATGTCTATGCCTGTGGAGTCAACCAAGGTTACATGTGAACATTTTATTTTTTATTTTATTTTATTTTTATTGACTTTGTAATAATATTACATCAAAAATATATATGTGAGGTCCCATTCAACCCCACTCCCCCACCCCCCCCTCTCCCCCCCAAAACACTCGTTCCCATCATCATGACACATCCATTGGATTTGGTAAGCACATCTTTGGGCACCTCTGCACCTCATAGTCAATGGTCCACATCATGGCCCATACTCTCCTCCATTCCATCCAGTGGGCCCTGTGAGGATTTACAATGTCTGGTGATTGCCTCTGAAGCACCATCCAGGGCAGCTCCACGTCCCAAAGACACCTCCACCTCTCATCTCTTCCTGCCTTTCCCCATACCCATCGTCCACCATGTCCACTTTTCTCAATCCAATACCACCTCTTCTATGTGGACATTGGATTGGTTGTGTCCATTGCACCTCTATGTCAAGAGGAGGCTCAAATTCCACATGGATGCTGGATGCAATCCTCCCATTTTCAGTTGTAATCACTCTAGGCTCCATGGTGTGGTGATTGTCCTTCTTCAACTCCATCTTAGCTGAGTGTGGTAAGTCCAATAAATCAGATTGTAGGTGCTGGAGTCTGTTGAGGCTCAGGACCTGGCTATCACATTGTCAGTCCAGAGATTCAAATCTCCTAAATATATCTTAAATCCCAACGTTAACTGCACCTCCAGCACATTAGCATGAAAGTCTTATGAAGGGAGATCCCATCTGAGTCCAGATTCATCACACATAAACACCATTTCCAATGAGGGGCCATCTGCCCTGGTAGTTAACCCCATCGGCCATGGCCATAACTCTCATGGGTCTCTTTAGCCTTCAAAGGAACCAATATCTGGGGGTTGTATCTGCTTTATCTGTCTCTCTGACTCTGCTCAGTTGTGCATGAGGGCAATCCTTCTGCCAGCCTCCAGACTCTTTTTTAGAAACTCGTAGCCATATAAACTCATTTCTCCTTTCCATTTCCCCCTTACTTTAGGTCAAACAGCATTTTAAAGTCATGTTATTTTATGTAGACATGGATATTCTGCTGATCCGCATTGAACCTTCCATATAAGGTCCTTTTCCAGTTGCATCATCAGTTAGTATTTGATAGTGGTCCCTCGTTGCCAGGGAGGCTCGTCCCCGGGTATCATGTCCCACGCTGGAGGGAAGGTATTGCATTTACATGCTGAGTTTGGCTTCGAGACTGGCCACATTTGAGTAACATGAAGGCTGACAGGAGGAAATTCCCAGGCACAATGTTGCTCTAGGCCTTGTTCTTATTTTAGGTTTATCAGCTCACAAGCATAGTCATTAGCATCAGGGGCTCACTGTTGAACCCTCACTCCCTCCAGGTCCCCGCCGCTGTACCTGGGAGACTGTCGCTGCTCCCCTAGGGACCGCGACAGAGCACCACCGGCCAGGAACCCAGTACCCCCCCTGCTGTGGTTTTTAATTGTTGCCACTATGAGTATATCCAATCATTACGATGCCCCCTGGATATATGTTCTGTACAGCTCCCTGTCAGCCATATATCACCTGTCATTGGTATCCCATACCAGTATCCCTCCATTGCCATTGTTGAGACACTCTGTGGTCCAGAGCTCCCCGAAATTTGAAGCCCAATATAAAAATGTCATGGTCCCTTACTAGGGAATGGCATATAGCGATGGGTTTAAAGGATAGATAAAGAACTTGGATAAAGTTAGATAAAAAACTTAGATAAAGAATGTTGACTTGAAAAAATTCCACATCCTATCCTTTTTTTTTTTTTTTTCCCCCCCTAATTATTCAGCATTTCTTCACAGGAGTCCTAGACCACAGCAATGCATATATATAATATACAGCACTCCCATACATCCACCACAAAACCTTTTTCCTTCCACAGCGATACTCTTACACCCTATTCACATCATATTTACTTAAGGTGATGTACAGAGTCTGAGATATTAGCTTTCTAACAAGGTAATATCTGTGCTTACATTATGGTGCATACTTTAGGATACACAGTTCTTTACATTTTTAGTTATCCTATGTTTTACATTATGGTTTACATTATCAGTCTGTCATCTCCTATATGTTATGGTGTAATATTACATGTTTTATATCCATCCTTGTGTACTCTCAAAAAACTCCTCTCTTGCCCCCCTTTTACTTTGGTTCCACACATTTAACGTCCATTTTCCCTTCCACCTTGGTGCCCACAGTGACAGCCAAACTCCGTTTCCTGAGGAGCCACTTCCAGAAATAGATGGAATAGTGTTCAGGGCCTAACTTGCTCAACTGCCCCAATGCCCTGGGAGCCACCCTTTCTCTCGAGGGATACAGTTCCCTCTATTTGGTGGCATTAGTCCTCCCCAGGATGTGGGTCCACCCCCACTCTCACTACTTGGGATTCTACCCCATGGTGTCACCCACTCTGGCAGAATGAGCATTTAGGCATTCCCCAGGAGCCCGTCCTGCATCAGACCCTCCCCTCCGAGCATTCTAAACAGGTAACCCTCTTTATTATATTTTGATATGATTTTCTCGGCATTTTACTCTCCACCACCTCCTGACCCTCTCCTGTGTTCGTATGCTCCCCCTCCCTCCCCCCACTTTTGGGCAACGTTACCCAACCATCCCTCCCCAGCTACCCTCAAACCCGTAAAGCCCCAACCAAAGGCAACCCCTTGCTGCTATTTTATCTCTTCTTTGTGTTCATACTTACCACCATCTCGTCTTAAATTCCACCCCTGCAGACATCGGCTCATATCCTTCCTCCACCCTCCGATTTCCTGTAAGCCTATCGTTCAGTCTCTTGCTATCTAGGGCAGCTTGTTTATTTCATATCATTGAGGTCATGTAGTATTTGTCCTTCAGTGTCTGGGTTGCTTCACTCAACATAAGGTTCTCAAGATTCATCCATGTTATCACATGTGTTTGTAGTGTGTTTGTTCTTACAGCCGAGTAGTATTCCATTGTGTGTATATACCACATTTTATTGATCCACTCATCTGTCGATGGGCATTTGGGTTGATTCCAACTTTTGGCAATAGTGAACAATGCTGCTATGAACATTGGTGTACATATATCGGTTTGTGTCCTTGTTTTCAGTTCTGCTGGGTATATACCCAGCAGTGGTATTGCTGGGTCATATGGCAAATCTATGGCTAGTTTTTTGAGAGACCGCCATACTGTCCTCCAGAATGGTTGGATCCTTCCGCATTCCCACCAGCAGTGGATGAGTGTTCCCCTTCCTTCACATCCTCTCCAGCACTTGTATTCTTCTGTTTTTTTCATAGCTGCCAATCTTATGGGTGTAAGATGGTATCTCATTGTAGTTTTGATTTGCATTTCCCTGATAGCTAGAGATTTGGAACATTTTTTCATGTGCTTTCTTGCCATTTGTATTTCTTCTTTGGAGAAGTGTCTGTTTAAGTCTTTTTCCCATTTTTTAAATGGGTTGTTTATCTTTTTATTTTCAAGATATAGGAGTTCTTTATATATGCAAGTTATAAGTTTCTTATCAGATATATGATTGCCAAATATTTTCTCCCACTGTGTGGGCTCCCTTTTTACTTTCTTGACAAACTCCTTTGAGGTGCAGAAGGCTTTAATTTTGAGGAAGTCCCATTTATCTATTAGTTCTTTTGCTGCTCGTGCTTTTGGTGAGATATTCATAAATCCATTTCCTATTACAAGGTCCTGTAGATGTTTCCCTACACTGCTTTCTAAGGTTTTTATGGTCTTGGCTCTTATATTTAGGTCTTTGATCCATCTTGAGTTGATCTTTGTATAAGGTGTGAGATGGTAATCTTCTTTCATTCTTCTACATATGGCTATACAGTTCTCCAGACACCATTTGTTGAATAGGCCACTCTCTCCCAATTGAGAGGGTTTGGTGGCTTTATCGAATATTATGTGGCTGTATATGTGAGGTTCTATATCAGAGCTTTCAATTTGATTCCATTGGTTTATGTGTCTCTCCTTATGCCAATACCATGCTGTTTTCACCACCATAGCTTTATAGTATGTTTTGAAGTCAGGTAGTGTGATTCCTCCAATTTCGTTTTTCTTTTTCAGTATGTCTTTGGCTATTCGGGGTCTCTTTCCTTCCAAATAAATTTCATAGTTAGTTTTTCTAGTTCCTTAAAGAAGGCTGCATTGATTTTTATTGGGATTGCATTGAATGTGTAGATCAGTTTTGGTAGGATAGACATCTTAATAATGTTCAGTCTTCCTATCCATGAACAAGGAATAGTCTTCCATTTATTTAGGTCTTCTTTGATTTCCTTGAACAATCTTGTATAATTCTCGTTGTATAAGTTCTTTACCTCTTTAGTTAAATTTATTCCTAAGTATTTGATTTTTTTATTTACTATTGTGAATGGTATTTGTTTCTTGATTTCCTCCTGATCTTGCTCATTATTGGTGTACAGAAATGCTACTGATTTTTGCGCATTGATCTTATAACCTGTGACTTTACTAAACTCATTTATGAGTTCTAGAATCTTCATTGTAGATCTCTCAGGGTTTTCTATGTATAGGATCATGTCATCTGCAAATAATGAAATTTTGACTTCTTCCTTTCCAATTTGAATGCCTTTTATTTCTGGTTCTTGCCTCAGTGCTCGTGCAAGTACTTCTAAGACAATATTAAATAGGAGCGGAGACAGTGGGCATCCTTGTCTTGTTCCTGAGTTTAGAGGGAAGGAGTCTAGGATTTCTCCATTGTAAACAATATTGGCTTTAGGTTTTTCATATATACTCTTTATCATGTTCAAAAAATTCCCTTGTATTCCAATCTTTTGGAGTGTTTTTATCAAGAAAGGGTGCTGTATTTTGTCAAATGCTTTTTCTGCATCAATAGATATAATCATGTGATTTTTTTCCTTCAATCTGTTTATATGGTGTATTACGTTGATTGATTTTCTTATGTTGAAACATCCTTGCATACCTGGGATGAATCCCACTTGGTCGTGGTGTATAATACGTTTAATGTGTTGTTGAATACGATTAGCAAGTATTTTGTTAAGTATTTTTGCGTCTAGGTTCATTAGAGAAATTGGTCTGTAATTTTCCTTTCTTGTGATGTCTTTGTTTGGCTTTGGTACTAGGGTAATGTTGGCATCATAGAAGGAGTTGGGTAATGTTCTTTCCGTTTCAATGTTTTGGAATAGTTTCAGCAGGATTGGTGTCAGTTCTTTCCGGAATGTTTTGTAGAATTCACCTGTGAAGCCATCTGGCCCTGGACTCTTCTTAGTTGGGAGATTTTTGATAACCAATTCTATCTCTCTGCTTGTGATTGGTTTGTTAAGATCATCAATTTCTTCTTTCGTCAATATGGGCTGCTTATGTGTTTCTAGGAATTTGTCCATTTCCTCTAGATTGTCATTTTTGTTGGAATATAGTTTTTCAAAATATCCTCTTATGATAGACTTTATTTCTGTGTGGTCAGTGGTGATATCGCCTTTCTCATTTCTTATGTTGTGTATTTGCATCTTCTCTCTTTTTTTCTTTGTTAGTGTTGCTAAAGGTTTGTCAATTTTGTTAATCTTCTCAAAAAACCAGCTCTTGGTCTTGTTTATCTGTTCAAGTGCTTTCTTATTTTCTATTTCATTTAGTTCTGCTCTTATCTTTGTTATTTCCTTCCTTCTTCTTCCTGTTGGGCTACTTTGTTGTTGTTTTTCTAATTCCTTCAAATTTGCAGTTAATTCTTCAATTTTTGCTCCTTCTTTTTTGATATATGAATTTATGGCTATAAACTTCCCTCTTAGTACTGCTTTTGCTGCATCCCATAAATTTTGGTATGTTGTGTTATCATTATCATTTGTTTCAAGGTAGTCATTGATTTCTTTTGAGATTTCCTCTTTGACCCACTGTTTTTCTAAGAGTGTGCTGTTTAATTTCCAAATCGTGGTGTGAAATCTGGGCTTCTGTCCCTTGCAAATCTCCAGCTTGACTCCGCTGTGGTCAGAGATAATGTTTTGTATGATTTCAATCTTTCTGAATTTGTTCAGCCTTTCTTTGTGGCCTAGCATATGATCTGTCTTGGAGAATGATCCATGTGCGCTTGAGAAAAATGTATATCCTGCTGTGTTTGGGTGTAGCGATCTATATATGTCTATTAGATCGAGCTCCTCTAATATACTATTCAGATGTTTTGTTTCTTTGGTGATTCTCTTTTGAGATGTTCTGTCCAGAGTTGATAGTGGTGTATTAAAATCCCCCACTATAAGTGTAGATGTATCTATTCTTTCACTTAGTTTTTCCAGCGTTTGCCTGACGTATTTAGAGGCACCCTTGTTAGGGGCATAGATATTTATGATTGTTCGATCTTCTTGACAGATTTTCCCTTTCACTAAAATGTAGTATCCTTCTTTGTCTCTCACAATTGTTTCACATTTAAAGTCTATTTTGTCTGATATTAATATAGCTACTCCTGCCTTTTTTTGGTTATTGTTAGCTTGTATGATTGTTTTCCAGCCATTCACTTTCAATCTCCATGCGTCTCTGGGTCTAAGATGTGTCTCTTGTAGACAGCATATGGATGGGTCATATTTCCTTATCCAATGTCCCAGTCTGAATCTTTTGATAGGTGAGTTTAATCCGTTGACATTCAGTGTTATTACTATCAAGGAATTATTTGTGTTAGCCATATTTTGATTGGATTTGTGTTTGTCATATTTTGTTTGTATTTTTTTTTTGTCTTTTTTTTTGTTGTTGTTGGTCTTATACTCTCCTCCAACTTTGCCTTTCCTGTTTTTTCCTTTCTTCCTGCAGAACTCCCTTTAGAATTTCTTGAAGGGGAGGTTTCTTGTTGGTATACTCTTTCAGTTTCTGTTTGTCTGTGAATATTTTGAACTCTCCTTCATGTTTGAATGCTAGTTTAGCTGGATAGAGTATTCTTGGTTGGAAGTTTTTTTCCTTTAGTACCTTGACTATATCATACCACTGTCTTCTTGCCTCCATGGTTTCACAAGAGAAATCAGCACTTAATCTAATTGAGCTTCCCTTGTATGTGATGGTTTTCTTTTCTCTTGCTGCTTTTAGGATTTTCTCTTTGTCTTGAGCTTTGGATAGTTTGATAAGTATATGTCTTGGGGTGGGCCTGTTGGCGTTTATGACTTGTGGAGTGCGCTGTGCTTCTTGGATATGTACATCTGTCTCTTTCAGTAGATTTGGGAAGTTTTCAGCCATTATTTCCTGCAACACTCCTTCTGACCCCTTTCCCTTCTCTTCACCTTCTGGAATGCCTATAATACGTATGTTTGAGCGTTTTGCATTGTCATTCAGGTCCCTAAATCCTAATTGGATTTTTTCTATCTTCTTATTGACCCCTTCTACTATCTGTTTGATTTCTGATGTACTGTCTTCCACATCACTAATTCTCTGCTCTGTCTCTTCTAGTCTGCTGATATTTGCTGCAAGTGTATTTTTGATTTCTTGAACTGTGGTGTTCATTCCCATCATATCTGTTATGTTTTTGCGTATGTCTGCAATTTCCCCTCCAAGTGATGTCTTCATGTTGTTAACCTCTTTAATTACTGCATCAAATTTGTCGGTGATAAATGTTCTGAGTTCTTTCATTGCTTGTGCCAAGTTTTGCTCCCCTTCGTGATTATTGGTTTGTTGATTGGATTCAGTCATGTTTTCCTGATTATTGGTTTGGTTTGTAGATTTTTGTTGCTTTCTGGTCATCTCTTTATTTTGACGAATTTAATCAGTTCCTTAGCTTCTTTGTCTGCTTTTGGAGGTTAATTAGTTGTTATTTTTGCATAGGTGTTATATCTTCTTTTTGTCACTTTTTTCTTCTTATTCAAGTTACTTGTTGTTGGTTAAGTTCACTTTAGAAGAAAGTATTAGTGTTGGGGAAAGGCAATTGTGTCAGCAAGGGAAAAGTGTAAAGTAGTATTAGTAATGTATGTTAACAAAGCAAGAATATGAGATCTGGGAGGATGGAGGTTAGATTCATGTAGATTGTATAGAGTTATAGCTGTAGGTAGAGTACCTTTTATGAAGTAGATGACTGAATATGGGCGGAATATGGTATGAACTACAAAGCTATTGTTTTCATGAGAGAGGGAAAAAGAAAAGAAACGTAATAGTTTCAAGAGTGGATAACAGACAGAAAACAGAACAAAGGTATTAGAAATTAAGAGTTAGACACTTTGTGGATCAAAGAATGGGAGGTGGGGGGTGGAATATAGTAGAGACAGTAGATGATAGTGGATATCAAGATGCAGGGGAAGGGGGATAGTGTAGGTAACCTAAATCAGTTCACACAAAAATGAGGCAGTGGAGGATGGGAAAACCCAGCAAATGTGAGGTGTTCCCTGTAGCACCTATTGTGTACTTGAATTAAAATAAAATAAGTGGAAAATGAGGGACAAGAGGGAAAGAGAAAACCAAAAAAAAAAAACTAATTATAATAAAGAAAAAAAGAAAGACAAGAAGAAAGGAAGAAAGAAAAAGAGGATAAGCAAACGGTGGGGAACAGATAGGGGGAAGAGTGATACAGGTATACATGTGTCACAATTGCAACACTATCTAAAACAACAACCAAAAAAACCCCTAAATAACTGTATAAAAAAAAAAAGGACTTTGGGGGACACGCTAGGAGAAAAGACTAGGGGATAATGCAATATTAGCAATCAGGGCGTCAAAAAGAGTAAAAAATAAGATAAAGTGAAAATAAAAACAAAACAATATGAACCAATATAGATAAAACACAAAGGTTAAGGTCCAGAGCACTCAAGGATCCCAGGTAGACCCCAGAGTGTGATGGATTCAGGGGTGGAAAGTCTGAGACACTGAAGACTCAAGAGGTGTGAGTCTGGGGTCTGGACCGCCAGAGTCCAGGGGACCCAGACCTGGCAACCTCAAATCTGGTCCATGGAAAGCTTAGGAGCCCCGCAGTGCAACACAGCCCTCAGGGATCCCTGTAGCTGGGTGCCAGCCCCGTGGGGGAAGCCAGATCCGCGAATTCTATATTGAATGTCTGATCCCTGAAATTCACCTACACCTCAGGGTATCAGCCTTTGGACAGCTCGCTCCCTGTGCTCCCACGCAACGGCCACTTGAGGGCGCCTCTACACCACGGCCAGTTCAATTACCCAGATCCCAAGCCCCACCGGGTGGGGTGGGCTTCAGCTGGAAACGCGGAAAACAGACTCTAAGATCCGAAATCCCAAACTTCGCAAAATATTCCCCAATCAGCTTCCAGACGTGTCCTCCTCCCTCACTGCACCCTACAACAGTCTCCCAATTGTGTCCCCTTATTGCTCAAAATCCAATTCCGTTGCAGATCTGCAGCCGGACCTGTGGGGATGGGGCTCCAGGCGGAAGCGCTTCCCCCCCTGTCCGGCGACCAAAACGTCCCCCACTTCACAAGAAAACACCGTCTGTCTCCCCAAATCAATCTGCTAAGGAGTCTTGTCCCAACAATCCCTCACCAGCCAGCCCAGTATCCGCGAATTTCTCAGCACCGCAAAGCCTCCAGAAAGAGGAAAAAAAAACCAAAAACCCCTGGCCGCCGCGGCTCCGGAGCTGCAAGAGCGCCCGCTACCGCGGCTCCGCCCACCCAAGGAGGGAACTTCCCGCGCCCAGCTGGGACCTCCGTTTATATATTATAGACGTATCCTCTCTGTTACCTTCCCACTGAATTGACGTCCAGACACCTTCCAACCAGCAAAAGTCCTCGAAACAGCGCGGTCCTAAAGAGCCTTCAACGCTGCCCAGCCGCCCCCTGCAGAGACACTACCAGGCAAGCTCACGCAGCCACCATCTTGCCCCTTCCCCCCACATGTGAACATTTTAAAGATGAGTAATTTCAAGTTGTAGGATTGGAGACCATTTTTATTTTACTGGGAACTACTGGTACTTTCCAATTTTTGTAAAATTAACATTTAATGAATTTGTAGTAGGTTATAATATATGCAGATTTAGAAAGAATAACAAAAGTCTTTACTACAGCATTCGAGGAAACCATACTTTATTTTTTGGTTAAAAAATGTAGGGTTTAGGGGCCAACTAAGCAATCTGGGGAAAAATGAGGAAGAATATAAAATATATGTTTTAGAAGATTGAGTGGATAACAACATTATACATTTAAATTAAGAATTCATGAGAAAGATGAGTTATATGGGGACAGGTATATAAGTTCAACTTGAAAATACTGAGGGACACTTTGAGAAGTTTGTAGTTATTGATTAACTGGAAGTTGGCAGTTCAGTTATGAAGCTCAGAATGATAGAGCTAGAAATATAGATTTGGGGCTATCAGGAGATAAATGGAATGCGGCTTTAAGAGGCTTAGTTTAAAAATATGTTTATGGAAAAATAATTTGTTTAAATGATTGAATAAATACCCTGACGTTCTGAATCCTGAAGCAGTGGCACCTGGAGATTTATTGTGGGATTAATTGGGGAGGTTTGATATATTCTAAGGGTAGTGGTCTTAGTATGCATATTTATAAGAACAAGTACTTCTGCTCTATATTTTACCACTTAAATATACCTATGATTACTACAGTAATTTAACCTTCACTTAATTTCACTAAATTACTTGTAAACATCAGCTAGTAAAAGTTAATTGAAGAAAATGTAATTGAATATTTAGAATATAGTCCCATTACAGAATTAAGCAATTCTCTGTGACTGACAGTTTTAATGAGACATCAGTTCAAAGTGAAAGCTAAGAAAATATATATTGCTGTCTTTATCCGGGTTTGGATTAAGTAAATCCTGATGAGCAAACAGCTTTATATTTATAGTTAACAAATATTTATTGATTACCTGCAAGGATGACTGGTATCATGTTTTGGTGGTCCCAAGTTTTGAAATGTCATTCAATTATAGTTGATAGTTCACAATAAATATATGTTTTTTTTAAATATAAGTGGTCCAAAGCAATTGCCTAGATCAGAAAATACTGTTTCTATTTCATTATGTGACAGTGGAGTAGGTCAGCACAAGGAATATGAAGATTTGAACCAAGATTAAATGCCAGCAGTGGAAGGGATTTACACATATATAGTACAGACAGAAATAAAGTAATTGCAGTTGCTATGTTTCAAGTCTTATATTTGAGCAATTACAACCAAAGGGCCTTGTGTCAAGCTCCAGACACAAGGAAAGAGCTAGTTCAATTTGTATTACACAATTAGCTTTTTTTAAAATTTGAGAAATTGTGCATTCACAGAACAATCATGAGTACTATACCGGATTCCCATACATTTCTTACAAATGATGAAAGAGTATCATCATAATATTACTGCTTACTGCTATCTGTAGTTCATAGCTTAATATGATGTATTTTCTACAAAGAATCCTATTATTGATAATATGTGTTAGTATTATTTATTTGTTATAGTTCCTGAGAGAATGCTTTCATATTTGTACTTTTAACCATAGTCCACCATCCACCACAAGATTCACTATGTTATACAGTCTCGTTCTGTACAATCCATCCAAAGTGACATTCAGTGGCTCTCAATTTCATCAGTTATGCTATCGTCACCTCAGTCCATTTTAGAGCATTTTCATTACTCCAAAAAAAGAGACCCATATCCCTGTTTACTCCCCCATCATTGACCTTTAGCATAGCTATAGTACTACTTTGCTTTTGCTGCAAAAATATTACAATATTACTGCTAACTACAGTTGCATTAGTTGTATTTTTCCCATATATCACCATAGTCTTAACACCTTGAAATAGAGGAACATTCTAGAATCTGTACTATTAACCACAATCCTCATCTAGCACCAAAATCACTAAGAATGAATGTTTGTAGAATATTTAATAAGATTGATTGTAAATATATGGAAATGAATAGAGTTAATGGTAATACATTATAATGAGTATAACTAACACTGCTGATTCATAAATGTGATTGAAGCTGAAAGGGGTAGTCTAAGGAGGTTAATGGCAATTGAAAGAGAGCTAGAGGACAAACTAGGAACTATATAACAATAAACTTTTTTAAAAATCCTGGCAACAGGTTGGTAGTTTTATTACTGACTATTTTACAGATAATGAAACTCTGGAACAAAAAAATTAAGTTTCTTGTCCAAGGTCAGAGGGCATGAAAGTGGCAGAGCCAATATTCAGATCTGTGCATTTAGGATCTGGGATCTGGAATCTATGTTTTGAACCACTATGCCCTAAGGGATTATTAATATCAATTTATAATTTTTTTACAGTTTTATTTTTTTTCTACACAGATTCTTACAATTATTTTCTTTGATATGGAGATATTTGTTGACATAGTATAAAAAAATCACTTTTTAACCCCTTAAATTACTAAATCTAGTAACCTATTGAAACAATTACATCTACAGTTTATGGGATCACTGAACTTTGTTTTTTCCCAGAAACTTTGACATCTATCAGAATATGACCCCCAAATATTCCTAATTTTCCTTTATAATATGGTAGGGGCAGGCTTCCCTCCCTTTCTGTTTCCCCTATCTGGTAGGCAGAATTCTAAATTGGCCTCTAAGACCTACAACCCCTTATGTACACAGTTGATATAATCTCCCCTTGAGTGTGGGATGGAACTGTGAATATTATGGGATGTTATTCATGTAATTATTTAACATTTATAGCAACAGTGAAGGTATTTTGTAGATGTAATTAAAGTCCCTAGTAAATTGACTTTAAATTAGTCAAAAGGGAGATTATCTTTTTTGTACAAATGTCTATTTAAGTCTTTTGACCCTTTTTTAATCAGATAGTTTGTCCTTTTATTGTTGAGTTATAGAATCTCTCTTTTTTCCTTTAGATTTATTTATTTATTTATTTCTCTCCCCTTTCCCCCTCCCCCCCACCCCCACCCCAGTTGTCTGTTCTCTGTGTCTATTTGCTGCATCTTCTTCTTTGGCCACTTCTGTTGTCGTCAGTGGCACGGGAATCTGTGTTTCTTTTTGTTGTGTCATCTTGTGTCAGCTCTCCGTCTGTGCAGTCCCATTCTTGGGCAGGCTGAACTTTCTTTTGCACTGGGCAGCTCTCCTTATGGGGCGCACTCCTTGCGCATGGGGCTCCCCTACGCGGGGACACCCCTGCGTGGCACGGCACTCCTTACGTGCATCAGCACTGTGCATGAGCCAGCTGCACACGGGTCAAGGAGGCCCAGGGTTTGAACCGTGGACCTTCCATGTGGTAGACGGATGCCCTAACCACTGGGCCAAGTCCACCACCTAGTATCTTTTTATATATCATGAATATTAAAAACTTATCAGATATGTGATTTCCAAATATTTTCTCTCATTTACTTGGCCACCATTTCACCCTTTTGACAAAGTCCTTTGAGGTGCAAAAGAGTTGAATTTTTAGCAGATCACGTTTTTTGTTGTTGTTGTTATTTGCTGCTTTGGTTGTAAGGTTTAAGAAACTACCATTTACCCTCAAGATCTTGAAGATGTTTTCCTACATTTTCTTCTAGGAATTTTATGGTTGAATATTTAAGTCCTTGACCCATTTTGAGTTATTTTTTTATATCAGGTTTGAAATAGGGGTCCGCCTTCTATCTTTTGGATATGGATATCCAGTTCTCCCAATACCATTTGTTGAATAGACTGTTCTGTCCCAGGTTGGAGGGTTTGACAGTCTTGACAAAAATCATTTTACTGTAGATGTGAGGGTCTACTTCTGAGTTCTCAATTTGGTTCCATTGATTAATGCATCTGTCCTTATTCCAGTACCATGCTGTTTTTATCACTGTAGCTAAATAAAATGCTTTAAAGTCAGGAAGTGAGAGTCCTCCAATTTCGTTCTTCTTTTTTAAGACATTGTGGAAAAAACACATAAAAAATGTTCAACGTCCACTATTAGGGCATGATTAGGCAATGCAAATCGAAACTATAATAAGCTATTATTTCATACCTATTAGAATGGCCACTATTAAAAAGTCATAAAACTACAAGTGTTGGACATGATATGAAGAGATAGGTAGTGTATTAATCTGCAAAAGTGGTATGGATGCAAAGTACAAGAAAGTTTTGGTTTTTATAATGGGGATTTATTTGGGGGTAAAAAGCTTTCAGTTCCAAGCCCAAATGCAGAGATGCTTTCTCACCAAAGTCAGCTACTGCTGATCTCAGTGTGTGGCCACATGGTGATGCAAGATGGCCACTGATCTCTGCAAGGTTTCAGCTTCCCCGCCTGGGCTTCCTCTCTCAGACTCTGCTTTCTTCCTGATTTCTGCAGCAAGTTGACATAAAGCTTGTCTCTTAGGGCTTCCTCTCTCTTCTGGCATAGTTCTTTCCAGGCCTTCCATATCAGTCTTGGCCATTCTGTTTTCTTCCCTATTTCAGCTGTAAGCTATCAGGCAAAATGGCTCATCTCTCCCCAGGGCCTCAGCTTTTTGAGCCTTCTCCTTTCTGTTACATGGCAGGATAAAAATGACAGAGCTCTGTCTTCCCATGTCTGTTTGTGCAAGTCTATATATATCAGACCCATCTAAGGGGCAGGGACTCAAACTGACGTGGTCAAATAAAAAAGGTCCTGAAAGCAATCTTAACAGGTAATCTAATCAAAGTCTCCTCAAATGTATTTAATACAATGAAAGGGTATCATACCAAGAGGAATAGATTAGTTTACAAACATAATCTTTCTCTTTTTTGGATTCATAAATAATCTCAAACTGCCACAGGAACACTGATCATCCTTGGTGGGAATGTAGGATGGTACAGCCGCTGTGGAGGACTGTTTGGCAGTTCCTAAGGAAGTGAATATAGACTTGCCATGGGACCTGACAATATTGCTGCTAGGTATATACCCAGAAGAACTGAGAGTTGTGACACAAACAGACATCTGCGCAGTGATGTTCACAGTGGTGTTCTTCACAGTTGGCAAAAGAAGGAAACAACCTAGGTGTCCATCAATTGATGAATGGATAAACAAATTGCGGTGTATACACGTGATGGAATATTATACAGTTATAAGAAAAAAAATGAAGTTGTGAAGCATACTACAGCATGGGTGAACCTGGAGTATTTTACATTGATTGTAGCAAGCCTGACACAAAAGAAATACGCTATTATGAACTAAATATCTTGCATAAACTCAATGGAGTTCATTAGACTGTAGGTCACCAGAAGATAGAATGAGGGTAGAGAAAGGAAAGGTGAGGGTTAATCTGTGCAGAATTGGTAAAAAGGTTGTTTGCAAATCTTTGGAAATGAATAGAAATGGTGAAAGCACATCATAGTGTTTTTAACTAGCAGAGCTATTATATGGGTATGACAGGCGTCAAAAGGGGAAGTCTAAGGACATGTGTATTACTAGGAAGAAAGCTAAAAATATGACATGGGACTGTATAACACAGTGAAATCTCATGTGAAATATGATTATGGGTAATATTGCATATATGACTATTTTTACAAAATATAAATACAAATAACTAAAGCAATAGAAACAATAGCAGCTATGCATGGCAAGGGAAGCATAGAGAGATTGAGAGGAAGTGAGGAGATTTTTTGTTTTCTGTTCATCATGATTATTATTTGAATAATAAAATGCTATAATAATGATTGAAGTAATGAGTGCACAACTATGTGATTATACCAAATACCATTGATTGTACACTTTGGATGGATTTAAGCTTTATTAATATATGTATATCAATAGAATTGATTTGTTAACAAAAGAGAGATTATCCTGGTGGACATTACCTAATGAGCCCTTTAAAAGTAGTCTACATGTCAGTTACAGAGATAGAGAGATTTGAAGTGAAGGATTCTCCTGCTGGATTTAAATAAATAACCTGCCATGTTGTGACAGGGTCATGTGGCTAGAATCTGAGGGCAACCCCTAGGACCTGAGAGCAAGCCAAGCCAACAACCAGCAAGAAAGCTTTGACTTTAGACACAATCGCAAAGAATGAAATTCTGAAAACAAACTGAATGACCTTGGAAACAGACTTTTCCCTCGTCCCTAGTCAAAGCTTTAGGTAAGAATACCTACACTTTGTCATCATTCTTGTGAGACTCTACATGGAGGTCCCAAATGGCCAGATCCTGACCCATGGAAACTGAGGTTTAAAAAAAAAAAAGTGTTTATTTAAACCGCTGAATTTTTTGTAATTGGTTATGCAGTAATGGAAAAGGAACATACCCTGTGTTCAGCTTCCTCAATTTTACTTCAAACCCTTTTGTAAATCCTCCTGTTGTTTAGCATACGTTGTAAAACAGCGGTGTCAAAAATGGCCTATTTTATACCTACTGTTAGATTTCTCCACTTTTCTGGAGATTTTATTACAGCTGATTTTATTTTCTTCCTCATGATAGTATGTACTGTCCCACGAAATAAATAATTTATAATCAAATAAAAAGTGTTTTCCTTGAGAAAAAATAGAATTCTGAGATAACATATATTAAAGTATTGATGGTGATTCTCTTTAATTGTTGGGAAAATGAAAAGTGTTCCTTTCTATATTTATTCTTGCTATTTCAAATTATTACTTGAATGAGTGCTCTATGAAAATAATTCAACATAGGGTCTATAGTGTAAAAAATCAATTTTTAATTTTTTTACTACCACTTGTACCCCATTCCCAATTCCAATGCCATTCTTTTTCTAAACATCACATAAAATTTTTAGCAGTTTGTCCTACACCTTTACATATATAATTGTAGAGGGAAAATGACAAGCAATCTAGTATCTCGAGAGGTAGAGGAAAAATTTAGTAATATCTTGGCACACTTGAGTTATAATAAGTTCCTTCTTTATTCATCTAGGTCCCACGAGGAGGGAGCAAAGTAAAGAAATTATTACCTAAAGTGTTCAGTTTGATGCATTTTGACATATGTATATACCTGTGAAATTACTACTGCAATCATCCCTTCAAGTGTTTCTTTATACACTGCTACAGTTCATCTCATACTGTATAATGCCATATAAATTGGTTTTCTTTTTCTGGAATGCATATAAATGGAATTGTATAGTATAGACACTTGTATGTCTGATTTTGTTCACTTAGCATAATGATTTTAAGATGCATTTTTTTTTTTTTTTTTTGCACCAGAGACATATTTGTTTTTATTGCTGAATAGCATTCCTTTGCAGGTATATTTCCCATTTTGTTTATCCATCCATTGCTTGATGAACTCTTGGGTTGTTTCCAGTTTTTCATTAGTTTGAATAAAGCTACTATGAACATTTTTGTACAGTTCTCTGTGTTGGCAAGTGCTTTCATTTCTTGGAGATGAATATCTAGCAGTGGAATGGCTGTGTTTCATGGGAGGTGAATATTTAACTTTTAAAGAAACTTCTGGACAGGTGGTTGTACCATTTCACATTCTTACTAGCTTGATATGAGAGCTCAAATTACTCCACATCTTCACTAATAATTGCTAGTTCCAGTCTTTGTAATTTTAGCCATTTTAATGGTTGTGCATTAGTATCATACTGTGGTTTTAACTTGTAATTCTATTATGCTGAGAATGTATGCTTATTGGTCATTTGTATACGCTCTTTTGTGAATCATATTTCGTGTTGCCTCCATACCTTTCAAAGTGAAGTCTGTAGGACTATGAATACTCTCTCTCGAGTGTAATAAGCCAGTTTTCTCTGGTGACTTTTAAGATTTTCTTTATCTTTATCATAAATTTGACTTTTCTGAAATTTAGTTTTGTTTATATATAATTCCTGCTTGGGTTTTGGTGACAAATTTTACTGTATAAAATTTGTCTCACAAATTTTACTGTATAAAATTGGTCTCACAAATTTGGGAATGTTTGGCCATTGTTTCCTCAAATATGTTTTACTGGCCTGTTCTTTCTTGCTATTCCTGCATGGGTTCCAATTACACACACTTTTACTTTTGATATTGTCCAACAGATTCTTGAAGCTCTTTTCATTTTTTTCAAAATGTTTTTCTCAGTCTTCTTTGGCTTGGGTTGTTTCTATTGATCTAGCTTTAGTTTCACTGATTCTCTCCTTTGTCATTTCCATTATGCTGTTATACTTGTCCAAAGGTTGGTCTATTTTAGATACTATGTTTTCATAGAGTTGGGTTTTTGCAGATTTGCTGGGGTTTCCTATAATTCAATACATTACGAGTGTTTTTCTTTCAGCACATTGAGCTTTAAAGTCCATGTCTGGTAATTCCAATATTTGGATCATCTCAGGGTTAAAATCAGTTTTTATCTTTTTTATTTAGAAATGCATAATACTTTCTTAGATTCACTTGTATAAATAATTGTGGATGATATCCCCTCAGTGTGAATGCAATGTTGAACATCTACATTTGATTATAATCTTCTGAAGAAGTTTGATCTTTTCTGTTTTAGTAGGCAAATAATTCATTTAGCTTTTATTACATCTTGTGAGAATCTATTGCAATTGCATTTCAGTTATTTCAGCACTCACTGCAAGATACTTTGAGTCTGTACAATGCACACATGGTTCAGGGTTTAGCCAGAGATTTGGACAGGGTTTATACTCAGAATATGGGACTCCTCCTCCAATACTCTCCTTTCTGGGATTACCCTTTCAATTTTTTGAAGTTACAGTTGGCTTGAAATATGTATTCTTATTCTTCAGCCTAGAAAGTTAGGAGGTTTTATATCAGTTATCCACTTTACACATTGACATTTTTGGCTGACCTTCAGACTAAAAGCCATGGATTGCACATAGTAATCAATTTTTTAGCAAGTGTCACCTCCACTCTAAAATTTACTTGCTTCTGGTCACACTGCAGTGCCTTTAAGAGTTTGTTGCTGTGTACTTTCGAGTTTATAGCTGTTATATGCAAGAAGGATGGGGCCAGGAGTAGCAATATTAGCACACTGGAAGTGGAATTCCTCATCTTCATTTTTCATTTTTGCTTCTTTCATAATCCCATGTTGGGAGGCATTGGGAGGCAGGAGAAGAGGATGCAGTGGGGCCAGGGTTGATTTGTTATCTACTGTTTCCCAATGGACAAATGCATCTTTCTTTTTGTCAATACAAGGGCATATTTTATATATAACACTTTACAACTTGCATACTTTTTCCACGTATGTGGAAAAGCAGTTCTAAATTTAATCTTGCAACATAAAACATACTTTTATGGGGTGTTAAGGTTGTTACTCCCCATGTCTATGTAAGGTATACCAGAGAAACAGAACCAGTAGACATATTTGTCCTGAGAACTTAAAGCAGGTTGTAGAAGGGATAGCAGCAAGCAATCAACTAAAAGTCAACAACAACAACAGCAAAAAATAGGGAAATCAATCAACAAGAATATTGACAATGAGATTACACTTGCTTCAGACCTTACCTCTGCAGTACTAAATTAAAAAATAATATAGAGTGGTTTTTAATAAATTGTGCAATGAAAATATTATGAGCCAATAAGGGAGAGATTACAGAAAGACTGACTGCAAGGAATTGCTTTACATGATTACTGAGACAGAATAGGCATGTCTAAAACGTACCGGGCAAACTTTCATCAGATGCAGGCTTCATGAAAACTCTTGGACAGGAGCTGACACCGTAGTCCACAAGGGACATTTCTTCTTCCTTAAGGAAACGTCGGGTCTCTCTCTTGGGTCTTTAGCATGAATGGATGATGCTCACCTAGCTTAGCAAAGATAAACATTTGCATAAAGTCAGCTGGTTGTCAGTGTTCATCACATCTACAAAATACCTTCACAGCAACACCTAGAATAGTTTTTGATAGGATAACTGGGTGCTATAGTCTTGGAAGTTGACACATAAAACTAATCATCACAGTCACAAACATGACCTGCTGTTGGAATGGGGATTCATAGAAGAGTTGTAACTTGAATGTATCTGAATGCTCAGGATATAGAAAAGCTTCAAATTAGTCATGTCCCTTGTCTAATATTTTATTTCTATTATATGCAATTAATTATAGGTTCATAAATGGTTAACTTTATTAGCATTATATCATGTTGTTGCCAGATTATAAAATTTGCAAACTCCAATTAATCTCTGGAACTCTATTCAGTGACTGTATATTCAGGTTATGTGCAGGTTAAATAATCTTGTTTAATTTACATCTACTATATAATTATCAACAGAAAATCTACATTGCACTTGTTAGTATTTAAGGAGAATTTAAAATTTATATCTGATCTTTATATTGCCATTTTACTTCTCAAAATGTCATGTGCTTGCTAATTTCAGATAAAGTAGACCTCTTCAACTTATTTGTGAGGGAAAGTGTCAGTTCCCATGGTGAATAATTGAATTACACAAGTTAAAAGATGTATCTATCTTAATTAATTAATTACTTGAAGTGCATCAATCAAAGAAGAATAAGTGAACCAAATACACTTTATTAAATTTACTGCCATGTGTATATCGAGAGAAAAAAAAATTCCCAGCTATCATTAAAAAATACTGCTTCAGATCCCAGCATGCTTATGGCATTTGCTCTTTTATAAATATACCTATTTCGCTTCTTGGTTTCTACAGGAAGACACCTTCCTAAAAACTGAAAATGAAAAAACTAAGATTTCCTGACCTCTGACAGAAAACAAGGGAATCAACGTGTTCAGGGGAATTTGCTCAATTCTAAAATCATCAGCTTTTAAATTAGTTATAACAGAGCTTAAGGATTTCTCCTAATCAAGTTATCAGGGCATAGATTAAGGCCAAATTGATCTGAAGAAGCAAGACATAGCTAGGGCACAGAAAATGATATTAACATCCGCAAGGGGAAAATTAAAACAAACCCTCCTGTGACGATAAAATCATCCCAAGGAAAAGGAGCAGCCTACTTAGAATGCAGTCAGTGTACAGTCAGAAATGCAAAGAAACAACGTTGTTATCATTTTGATTTTCATGCAACTGGACCATAAGGAAATAATAAAATTTTAAAAATAACAATTGATATTTATCAAGTGCTCACTGTGTTCCACTCCTGTGCATTATCACTTTCAATTCTCAACAGCAGTGCTCTTGATTATTTCTTTTTCTGTGACAGTTCAGTAGTTCAGTGCCAATTAATAAATTGGGTATGTCCTGTCTACACTGACATTGTATACATTTTCAGTTATGAGTACACTTGTTAGATTAGTCTCTTAAGGACAGATGATATTTGAACACTGAACAGCAAGTGTGAACTTTCAAAAATAACTCTTATATTGAGAAACCTGTCCAAATAGATGAAGTAATATTTATGGATGTTATTTAAATTCTTTTCCCCCTTTGCTTTCTAACTCAATGACAAGCAAGTTAATTTTAAAAAGACATGTAAAGTCTAAAATAGCATATTACAAAAATGGGTATAAATCTAGAAATATGACTTCAACAAAACAAGATTTGCCATTCACAGACTAAGCTAAGTGGTGAGTTATGGAACACCAACAACAGTTAAAGTCCCCAGGAGAACTGTATGGGTTAGGCACAGTGAGATTAGGAAGTTCAGAGAAGGTCAGAGGATCTGAGCAGGGAACATGTCAAAAGCAGAAAAAAAATAAGAAAAAACAGAAAATTTTCTAAGGTGGAAGCCTAAGAGGATGATGATATCCTAAGTCAACAATATTACTTGGTTCATGAAAGGAGGTAGAGAGAGAAAGAGAAATTTTATAGACGAAAAGGCCAGATTCTAGATATTGCTGTTAGGTAAAAGAGTTATATCCTGCTCAAGACAGATAATTTTATTATCTGAGAAAACTTAGGATGAATTTTTTACATAGAGAATGAAAAATTCTCCAGTTAATGGAATATACTATCCTCAGTGCAAATTATTCATATCAAGGAAAGAAAGTTTTGGGGATTGAATCATGTACCCCACAAAAGCCATTCTTAACCTTGATCTGTGTTCCTGTGGGTGTTCCCCCAATGGTAAATAGGACCTTTTGAAGATGTTATTAATCATGGTTTGGTCAAACTGAATCAGGGTGGGTCTCAATCCATTTTACTAGAGATCTTATAAAGAGAGGAAATTTAGACAGTCAAAGAAGTTCAAAACTGTAGAGGTCAGAAACAGAGAAATCCACAAGAAGAGAGATGAAAGCGGGTTGCCATGTGATGGAGGATTGCCGTCACCAGAATGCTCTGAGCCTGGGAGAAAGGATGGGTTTCCCTGACAACTTGATTTTGGCCTTCTGGTATTCAAACTTAGGAGACAATAAATGTTTGCTGTTTAAGTCAACATATGGTGTGGTATTTGTCATAGCAAGTCTGGCAAATGAAGACAGAAATCTGTGCACACAGATGGAAGCACCTATCACATGACCATTAAATTAAGTAAAACAAACTTGTCTCTAAAAATCAAACTGTTTGCAGTTAGCACATGAATTCTTTCACACATCATTCCAGTTACAAGTCTTCGATAATCAGAGAATATGCCAAATCATTTTAAATATCTCTAGAACATTGTGCTTATTTAATACACTTTGTGCACAAGTGCAAGTGTGCATACATTGATCCATCTAATCTAAAACAATTTAAAATCTAAATATATTTTTTAATACACCAGGAACTGTGGTATTGGACGACAGTCAAATCCCCAGCAATAATGTACTAAAAGCATACTCTAAGAGCTGGGTGATTCTGAATTCAAATTCATATTTTACTCCTATGACCTTCAGTTTTCTTATTTGTGAAGAGTACCTATTTGAATATGCTGCTGTTCGATCAAGATATTAAAAAGAAATTACTTGGAATAAATTGTTTATTACTAATGCTACAATTGTGGACCAAGGCCAAATCCACTGGAAAAAAGCATAGCATAGGTTCTTTTAGATGTTAAAAAATGAAATTTTCAGAGATAATTGGCTACCAATGTTTTTTTTTCCCTTTGGAGCCTATTAAAATCAGATGTTACAGCCAGAGTTCAGTTAATTTGTATTTGTTTAGTTGTGACTCTATCAAGAAAAGGAAAAATGTTCTGCAAACAATGTAAATTCCCATGTTTCCTCCTTGGAAAAGTTGAGATAGCAAATATACAGGATATTATAAATGGTTTTTACTTCTTACTGGCTTCATCTGCTAATCTTCACTGGTGAATCTTAAGTCGCACAGAATGCTTAAAGTTCAAAGATGTCATTTAGCAGTTGTGTTAAATTCAGTGACATCATTTCCTTAAGTTTGACTTTATTTGATAAAATAGGGTTAATAATATCTACCTTAAAGAGATTTCATGATAATTAAAATACATGATACATATAGTATATGGTAAAGAGTCTAGAAAGTGCTCAAAAATTATTTTATTATTAACATTGTTGCTAGGAGTTCAACCACTATTATTCTCTTTATAAACTTATATTTATGTTAGAGTAAGATAATCTATTTTCAGGAACCAGATAGAACATCGATTTAAGAATAAAAACTCAATATTAGAAAGATTTTGTTTCTTGAGATACCATAATTTTAAATAAAGTTAGTCATTTATCTTTTACCTTTTCTATATTAATATTCCCAATTGCAGACAAAAATATCAGAAATCCATCATTTAGCTCAGCATCCAAGACTTCCCTGATCCTTTCACTTTCTGAATTTGAATAAGGCAAAAATTCAGTTTTCTTTTATTGTCAAGCATTGAAAGCTAAATCTCTGAAGTGAAAGGAAATAGAAACTAAATGAAAAGCCAAACTAATTTTACTTAAGCAGTTACAGATTTCACTGTAATTGATTTGGAGCTCTTCAGTATTACTTAGTGAATGTAATCACACATATTTGTCTTGTAGAGAAATATATTGTGACATATGCATGGTAAGCAGGTCTGCCAGTATAGAAATTACACAAAATTTGCTGCCTAGAGTTGCAGATAGTAGTAAGAAAACTTGTATAAAAGTTTTCTTGATAAAAATTATTTCCATTATTTAAATAAACCTTTTCTATGTAATTAGTCATTAACTAACCCATAAAACAGATTAACAATAATCTCATTAGGATTTATTCATTATTTGAGTTGAGTAATACAAAATGTCTAAAACATCAGGTGAATGGTAGAAGAGAGAAGAACTGGCTTGTATCCAGTGGTACAGAATTCAATGCTATTAAACATATGATCAAATATTATATTTTCATGTGTATTCTGAAAAGTTTCTTCCAAATATGACATTCTGCAATTCTAGTCCTTTTATTTCCTTCCTTCCTTGCTTCTTTCTTCTATCTTCTTTCCTTCTTACCTTCCTTCAATGTGTGCGTGTGTTTGTGTATATGTCCCATGCCCTGTACTTTAATGCTGTTGATACAATGGTGAACAAAAGAGCCATGTTCCCTAAATTTTTGTAATTTACATATAAGTTGGAGAGACAAAAATCAGAAAGCACCATTGAAAACTTACTTAAGTGGGCTATGAGTACGTATGAAAAAGGATGATCTTATCTGGAAAGCTCATCCAAGGATGTGCTTGAACTGAGATTTCAAGAATAATCAAATCTTATCAAAGTAAATAAGTATAATACAAAGAATACATTTGAGGAAGAGGAACATCTTATGAGAAAACCTGATGTGTGAATGAGCATACTCCTTTTGAAGATCTAGAAAAAACCAGTGTGGCCAGAGGACAAAGTGAAGGGCAACTGGTTATGAGATAAATTCTTACAAAATCTCTTAGCTATTCTACAACAAAATTATCCAAAGTACTTTGGGAGATGTATTTATCTCAAGCAACAGATTATTTTTGGCTTTACAACAAGAAAAACAAAAGTTATAAAATAATTATAGTTTATAAATAATTAAAGATTAAAATTTAGGGAAGCAGACTTAGCCCAGTGGTGAGGGCATCCGTCTACCACATGGGAGATCCGCAGTTCAAACCCCGGGCCTCCTTGACGCATGTGGAGCTGGCCCACGCACAGTGCTGATGCGCATAAAGAGTGCCCTGCCACGCAGGGGTGTCCCCGCGTAGGGGAGCCCCATGCACAAGGCGTGCGCTCCGTAACGATAGCCACCCAGCTCGAAAGAAAGTTCAGCCTCCCCAGGAATGGCGTCTCACACACACGGAGAGCTGACACAACAAGATGATGCAACAAAAAGAAACACAGGTTCCCGTGCCACTGACAGCAACAGAAGCAGACAAAGAAGAACATGCAGCAAATAGACACAGAGAACAAACAACTGGGGCTGGGGGAGGGGAGAGAAATAAATAAAAATAAATCTTTAAAAAAAATTAAATTTAGACCTCAGCTTCTTGTCACTAATTCAAAATTAGGAAACATAAATTGGATGGATGCTTTTTATGTCTGAAAAAATGGAACTAAATATAGATTTAAAACATAAAAGAAAATATGTGAGGACCATGGCCCAGTGTTATGGATTGAATTGCCTCCCTTAACAAGATATGTTCAAGGTCCAATCCCTGTTCTCATGAATGTGATCCTATTTGGAAATAAGATCTTTAAAGATGTTATTAATTAAGATGAGGGAGAACTGGATTAGGTCCTATATGGAGAAGAAATGTATGCACAGACAGACTGAGAGGAAAGACAGCCAAGTGATGGAGGAAGAAGTTGAGTTATGCAAAAAGTCAAAGACTACATGGATTGCCAACAAGCTCCCACCAGAATCACAGACCTGAGAGGGTGCTTGACTCTGCCAACACCTTGGTTTGGACTTCTAGACTCTAGAAATGTGAAACAATACATAGCTTTTGTTTTAGCCATCCAGTTTGTGTTAATTAAGACATCCAGTAGGACTAAAGATTTTTCATGTGTAGATTCTATCATTGTTTTCTCAAAATTGTCCACAAAGACAGGCAAATATTAATAGGGAAATGAATAGAAAAATGGTAGTAGGTATGCAAACATAGAATGATTCTTATTCAGTGGAGAGAGAAAAACAACAACCTATAAAAGTTGCTCCAAATACTATAAAGTAGTTAAATGATCAACCGCCCTTCAAGTTTTATTCTTGAGAGTGCATTGAAGTGATACCAAAGTTCCCAATGCATTAAATTTTGTAGCAATTTTGTATTAGGAATAAACATTTGCAACCTAATTTAATTCTAGGAAAAGGGATCTTATTCATATCCACCATCTGCAGTTGTTCAAGGAAAAATTTTCAGGTTAAGGAGCATCAAACAAGAACCCAAGGTAGAGTTAAAATAGAAAAAAATATATATAGTTATAGTAAATTTGAGACAAACTCAGTAAGAATTTTTAAACTTTTTTTTAAACAAAAGGAAGAATTATATTTTTAGTGCATCTAACCCTGACTTTCTGGTCAAAAAATCTTACTTATAGATATGGGTTTTTTAGTAGTTAATTTATTTTCTGATTTTATTTCCTCAACAGTCCATAGATAACATTAAGGACATAGATCTATTACTTTTCTCAGAGAGCTAAATATGTGTCTATGTTTGAGTCCAAGAAGATATCTAATATTTCTCGCTTTTGACCTTAAAGATTTTGATTACTTCTCTAGCCAGTAGATCAAACATTTTAGATGTAATACCCAGGATTTGGATAAATATTTTTACTATAAAATATAAAACTCCAGGCACTTTTTTTTAGGAAGTACCAGGGATTGAACCCAGAACCTTGTACATGGGAAGCAGGTGCTCAGCCACTGAGCTACATCTACTCCTCAATGAGAGTCATTATTCTCATTTGTTTGTTTGTTTTTAGGAGGTACTGGGGATTGAACCTGGGACCTCATGCACGGGGAGCAGGTGCTCAACCACCTGAGCTACAGCTGTACCCCTTAATGTACTTTTGACAGCACTAGGGCAGAGAACAGTATTCCAGCATTCTCTGAGGTGACCACATTGTCTAGACTCATGTCTAGTGCTTAATCTTTCTCTTCCAATGTTTGATACATTTTTTTAAAGAGAAATTCATCTACCTTGCCAAATCTGAATGGACATTGATATTATAGCCTATAAGACAGTAAATCTTTAAGAAAACTTTCAGAGATATCAAAAACATAATATTGCTTGGAATAAACAAGAAAAAGTAGCAACAATTTCCCTTGAGAAAGGCCTGGGTGGTTATTTGTTTACTCATGACCAAGTGGAATTTTTGAGTTGGGGTAAGTATGGCAAGGAAAAAAATATTATAAAGAAAGAAGAATTTAAGATAGTTCAAGAAAATTCAGTCTCTTATAGTCAAGAATTCAGTAAATATTCTTATACCAAAGCATTTGCCTCTATTACATTTTACAATTTTGGATAAGTGTACTCAAGTGTAAAACTTTTTGTTGATTCTTTTATTTCTAAAGTCATTCAGTTGTTTTCAGAATTCAATCAGTGACTTTGCAAATGCTTTATCAATTAATACTTCCCTTAGCAATGAGTAAGATTGAATACTCTACTGCTACTATTTTTAGTACAAGTTTTCCTTATCTTTCCTTTTTTTTTTTTAAGATTTATTTATTTATTTAATCCCCCCGTGCCCCACCGTTGTCTGTTCCCTGTGTCTATTTGCTGCATCTGGTTTCTTTGTCTGCTTCTGTTGTCGTCAGCAGCACGGGAAGTGTGGGTGGCGCCATTCCTGGGCAGGCTGCACTTTCTTTTGCGCTGGTCAGCTCTCCTTACGGGGCGCGCTCCTTGCACATGGGGCTCCCCTATGCAGGAGACACCCCTACATGGTAGGGCACTCCTTGCCCGCATCAGCATTGCGCATGGGACAGCTGCACACGGGTCAAGGAGGCCGGGGGTTTGAACCGCAGACCTCCCATGTGGTAGACGGATGCCCTAACCACTGGGCCAAGTCCATTTCCCTATCTTTCTAACTGAACAATTTATTATTTATTTAAGGATTTTGCCACCCCTCTAAACAAATAGAATTTTTAGAGCTATCTATGCATCCAGTCAATTTCAGCCATGCAAAATACACAAAGCCTATCAAATGAATAGTAAAGATCCCATTCAAATAATTCTTTATTCACAGTGTTAATATTTGTGACCATGCGTTACTGGGAAGGAAAACTTAGCAGTAGAGCTGCGATCTATTTTTCCTCTATTTTGGAAATCCAGGATAAGCTGCCCCGTTTCCTACACCTCCCACATTTTCCCACATTAACATCTTTCATTAGTGTGGTACATTTGTTACAATTGTTTTAAAAAATTTATTTATTTCTCTACCCCCAACCACCCCGGTTGTCTGTTCTCTGTGTCTATTTGCTGCGTCTTCTTTGTCCACTTCTATTGTTGTCAGCTGCACGGGAATCTGTGTTTCTTTTTGCTGCGTCATCTTGTTGTGTCATTTCTCCGTGTGGGCGGTGTCATTCTTAGCAGGCTGCACTTTCTTTGGTGCTGGGTGGCTCTCCCTACGTGGTGCACTCCTTGCATGTGGGGCTCCCCTATGCGGGGGACACCCCTGTGTGGCAGGGCACTCCTTGCATGCATCAGCACTGTGCATGGGCTAGCTCCACACAGGTCAAGGAGACCCGTGATTTCAACCGCGGACCTCCCATGTGGTAGACGGATGCCCTAACCACTGGGCCAAGTCTGCCACCCATTTGTTACAATTGATGAACACACTTTGGAGCATTGCCACTAAGATTGGATTATAGTTTACATTGTAGTTTATACTCTATCTCACTCAGTTTTGTAGGTTATGGCAAGATAAATAATGGGCTGTATCTGTTGTTGCAATATCATCTTTAGAAGTCTTAAACTGTCTTTTGGGGCTATTAAACCACAGCGGGAATCCTAGTTATATCAATTTTTAGCCCTCTGATATTTCTTACCCTCAGAGCAATGGTTTAACTAAAAATTGGAAGGACTATTAAAACAGAGGATGAAAAGTGCGGAAAAGATAGCTTGGTCATGAAAGGTTTCTAGGAGTGATACCAAGCAAAAGCAGTTTCTGTTCTCCCAATCCATCTTCAAAGGCAATTCCTGAGATACCAGGGTTTCAAAGAGAAAGTTTATTTGGTTGCACAGGCAAAGGAGTCAGTCACCTTAGTCTGCCCCAAACCTGCTTCCTGGATCTGCAGAAATTCTAATATTTTATAACATCAGGTTGCTAATGAATAATTGGGGTAGAGATAGACACATTCCTTCAATAATAAACATTAAGAAGCTGAACTGGAACAATGTGTAAGGTAGCAAACCAGGGTCAGTGACAATGATTTTGGATAGGGGTATACAGAACAATCAGTTACAAGGTCTTTCATACAGATATTAAACAGAGTTGGGCAGAGTGGTTACTATCCCAATAGTAAGTATATACAAGGGTGAACATAATCTATAAACAAAGGTGTGGTCAATCTAGAATTACCATAACAAAGGTAAGCATATACCAGAGTAAGGTTAAGTCTAGAGTAACCTTAAACATGGGTGAGACCATGCTAGCTAACTTCAGTAATTTCAGATAGTAGCCTTCTGATGTTTTATAATATACAGGCATCTATATAATGATTTAGTAACCATAATTACTTGTAAATTCTTAACCCTTGGTTATAGGATTAAGGGTTTGTATGAAAGATTGGTGAAAGATGCAATTAAACATCTTCAAATCTACCTCATTACTATTTTTTCTCAGAATAATAATTATTTATATAACATAAATAATTCTTTCTTGTCTGATGTAGTGGTCTTTGATTTGTGTTTAAATTTATATGTACCTAAAGAAGGTATGTTAGGGAAGCAGACTTGGCCCAGTGGTTAGGGCGTCTGTCTACCACATAGGAGGTTCGCAGTTCAAACCCCAGGCCTCCTTGACCTGTGTGGAGCTGGCCCATGCATGTTGATGTGCGCAAGGAGTGCCATGTCACACAGGGGTGTCCCCACATAGGGGAGCCCCACGCGCAAGGAGTGAGCCCCGAAAGGAGAGCTGCCCAGCACGAAAGAAAATGCAGCCTGCCCAAGAATGGCACCGTACACACAGAGAGAACTGATACAGCAAGATGACGCAACAAAAAGAAACACAGATTCTCGCGCTGCTGATAAGGATAGAAGTGGACAAAGAAGAACACACAGCAAATAGACACAGAGAACAAACAACGGGGGGGGGGGAGGGGGAGAAAAAAAAGATAAAAAAAAAAGAAGGTATGTTAATGGACAAAATCCAATATCCTAACCATTGAACTTGATACTACATATTTCTAATGATACTTTAAGATGGGAAAAACTTCATTCTAATTGTGGATGTAGCAGTTTAATATTATTTATGAATTCCAAAAAGAGATATGGATTATATTTGTAAACTGGTCTGTTCTCCTGGCTGTGATACTCTTTAATTTTATTAGATTCAGTTGAGATGTCTGATTAAATCATGCCAAGATTAGGGCTTTGATTTGACCACATCTGTAGGGTGTAACTCAGGTTAAGTCTCCACTCACTTGGTTGGCTGATATAAACATGCACTCACTCAAGAAGACACATAGAAGAAAATACAGAAGAAGAAGAAAGAACTTTGTCAGTTTTGATCCTGGAACTGCTGGAAGAGATGGACATTTGCATGAAAATTTAAAGCTAACCTTGTAAAGAGAACAGAGCAGCTGAGAAGCCCTGAGAGATGAGCCCTATGCCAGCCTACTACTGAGATCAGAAGAAGCTGTGTGCATAGAGCCTTAAGAGAAAGAAGAAGGACAGATCAGGAGAGGTTGCCTGCCATCTTGCTTCAACACGTGGCAACAGATTTGGGTAAGGAACTAACCTGGAGTTGGGCTCTTTAGGTCCTTGTAACTTTTGGTAAGCTTCTACCCCCAAATACATACCCTTTATAAAAGCCAACAGATTTCTGGTACTTTGCCTCAGCACTCCTTTGGCTAACTAATACAAGAAGAACTCTTTATGAGAGTTTATTACCACAACAAAGAAAGTCATTTTATTCTTTACTTGCCAAACTTTTAAATCCTACTGGGCTAGCCTTGAGCAGAACTATTAGCAAGTCTGCCATTATTTCTTGCAATAAGGAAGACCCATACGTGTAAGCCAGAAAAAGCACACCAAGGGGGTTATGTGTGAGCCATAATAAGCAATAAATGAAAAAAAAAAAGGAATTTGTAGCAAACAAAGGAATACTCATAAGTGAGTCATGGTCCCAGGGAAGAATGCATTTATACTCTTTTCTCAAGAGTTCCTTAGAACAAGAGAATAAGGCCATTATATAGCTCTCTCAGACCAGCATTCACTAGTGGCAGATACTGAGAGAATCCCCTGGCTCCTTTTCTCCAGAAAAGAGGAATGTAACTCCTGCTGATTTATGAACTCTGCCCCAAAACTTGACCTACATAATTTGGAGAAAAGAAGAGATACAGTGATCCTGGTAACCCGACTTATTAGTAGTCAACTACTGCCACCTGATTCAGTTTATAGTCTACAGTATAAACCCTATACCTATAGTTTTGGTTGTTTTTCTGATGGCCTGAGAAGAACATTACCAATGCATCATATAGGGTGGAGAATACTGAACAGCAGAGCTTCTGTCCTTCTATGTGGCTATTAATTAAGATGATACATTGCTAAGACAGCTGCCTGGGTGGGACAGGGAGCAGATTGCTGCTGTCTGCTCGGCATGACAGAACTTTATTGCTGCTTTGAATATATGGAATGTGAATGCCAATACAGTGCATTTAAAGATGCAGACATAACCCATTGAGCCTCAAGGGGAGGTCAGTCAATTCAGATGTGATTTGGTGTTCTGATACTATCAATTCTGATCTGGAGGTATGCAAAAGCTATTTATGTGCTACTTTGTAATATAGCCTGAGGTATTGGAGGATAAAACACTTGTAATATATAGTCTTATGAGACACATAATGTTAAAAATACATCTAGTTCCCAAAGTTCCATGAAAACAATAAATGTCCAATGGCAACAATATGTACAGTGGCTTGATCAAAACTGTGTACGTAGTATAAGATATCCTATGAAGATTTAAGGAGTTGCTCTTAGAATACTGAGTACAGCTGAAATAACATCCCTGGAGCTTTGTAGTACTGAAGTAAAAGACTTATGAATCCAAATACGGACAGTAGGTAGACTTCTACTTGAGAATGGCCGTGACTGGAATCAGCATGGAAAACTCAATAAATATATTAGCAAGAGGACTAATCAATTAATTACTCTCATGGAAAACCACACATAACCATTAATATACTCTCAGATAGCAATGTAATATTAATGGATCTAATATTTTTAAATCAGTGGCTGTCAGTGGTAGAGGTCCTGGCCAGGCCGCTGCATTTATAGGAATTTTATTAAGCTTAAATTAAATCAGATGTCACTGGACATGTGCTAATGTCATTTTTCTCTAATGGCCTCAGTACACAGAATAAAATGGGGCTTTTTCTCTATGATGCAAATGGTCGAGATTGAATAGATGATAGACCGACATCGTATCTTCACAATGTGGGGAATTGATGGACATTACACAATGGCACCTGGAAGTCACTACCTGTAAAACCTATACCAGTATATCTGGACTGTGCTTATGTCTACAAAGCAGATGGAGTCCAGACTTTACAGAAATATGGCCTTTTATCAACACACCAATCAATGGGATCATATGGCATATAAGAAAACATAATTTCTGTTGGAAAAGAAGGAATGATTATACTATATTCCTCTACTGCATGGTGTGCTCAGCTTTATTTTAATCTCTTTGCTCCATACATATGGTGTAAAAACTTTCTCTCTGAAAGTTCACTGAAAGAATGAAATGAAAATCAACTTTATATTGACAATATTATGAATGAGAAAATATTTTGGGAGATAGATTGGAAACACAAACATGGCAAATGTGGATACTTTGAAGCTTTTTGTGGATCCCAGAAAAGACGATGTTCTTAAACCTGATCCATTCCTGTGAATGGGGACCCTTTGATGGATTGGGTTCAGTTGGGGGGACTTTGAGTGGATTACTTTAGTGAGACATGACCCAGCGTGGGTCTTGTCCTCTTACTGGAGTTCCTTATAAAAAGGGGAGAAACATGCAGAGATACACAGAAAAAAGCAAAAGAGACAGAGAACCCCAAGAGGCTGAGAGAGAGGTTCCAAAGGCCAGAGGCTAGAATTAGGGGAGCACAGCATCTAAGAAAGAGGCTCCTGAGAGGTTCAAAGAGGGAGACCTGGAGGTGAAGGCAGAGACTCAGACTAGCAGATGCCTCCATGTCCCTTACCATGTGGAAGGAGTCCAGGATTACCAGCAGCTTTGGTGAGACAGCATCTCTGATGAGGCCTTGATTTGGATACCTTCGTGGCCTCAGAACTGTAAGCTTTTTACCTAAATAATTCCCATTATTAAAGCCAAACATTTCTGACACATTGCTCCCAGCAGCTTTTAGCAAACTAAAATAGTGGAATGCCTGTGCATTGGACATAAAAGCATGACTTTGGTCTTAGGAAAAAATTACACCTGAAAGAAAATGCTTTCGTCAACTTATAAAATATTCTGGTTCTGCTTAGGATATAGAAAACTGTAAAGAACACAATTTCCAAAGAACAAGAAAAAGCTAGATAATCTACAAGATCATGTCCTTTCTTGAACCAATGAGATACTGGAAGTAATAGGGGGAAGCAGGAGCTTGAAATACAGGGAGAGATGAGATGGGAACATTGGTTAACTTGTCCCAGAGTATGAGAGGAAGAGTGTGAAGAGCCTCCTCTAAGACATATGTACAGTGTGAAAATTGAAAGCTAATTGTGTAGTAAAAACCCTGAAAAAAAAATTCTCTAGCAACCCAGTCCCTATCTCAAGTACAAGATAATAATAGAATTTGAAAATGTTTGGGGCAATAGCAACACAGCAACAAAACACCCAAATGTAGGCTGATTCACTTGATTCAGTTTTCCACAGGTAGGGCTCAACACAGAAAGAGGCACGAGCATTTTCAGGGATAAGTATTATTTATCCCATTTGCTACTGCCCTAACCATGTCTGGCAATCAATGGAATATTAAGACCCAGACATAAAAGCAAGGAAGAACAATGAATTGTAAACAGAGCAATGAAGAGAACAAGACTCAGGTTCAACTTGGACGTTAATGCTATCTGACAAGAAATTTTAAATATTCATGAGTGCTAGCTCAAAGGCATAGTGGATTAAGAGGACAGCATGCACAAACAAATGGGAAACTTTAGTGAAGCGATGAAAAGAAAAAGAAAAATGGATTTGGAAACTCTAGAAATAAAGAAAAAAGTTAACAGAGATGAAGAATGTGTTTGATGAACTCATCAACATTAATTTAATGCCAAACCAAAAGAATAAATTACAATACAACTGCAATTCAATACCCTTAAGAGCATAGATAAATGAATGCTCAACACAAATCATAACAAATTTAATCCAGAAATGTATTAAAAATTAACAACTCATGACAAAGTGGAGTTAATGACAGGAATGCAAGATTGATTCAATATTTGAAAGTAAATCAATGCGTATTATCATATGTACAAATTAAAAATCAAAAATATGATCATATCAATAGTTGCAAGAAAAGCATTTGACAAAATGTACACTCTAAGAATTGTGCAAACTCCAGAAACTTGGACTAGAAGAGAAAAGGCATCTATAAAACAAAACAAGAACAACAAATTTATAGTGACTATCCTACATAATGTTGATAGTTGAATGTTTTCCCACAAAGATTAGGAATAGGCACGGGTACCCACACTCAGCACTCACTCCTATTCAAAATTGTACTAGGATTCCTAGCTAGTTCAATAAGACCAAATAATATGTGTACTGATTGGAAAGGAAGATCTTCAATTGCATTTTATATACTTACAGTGAGAGGTTGTACCTTTTCAACAAATAATAATGGAGCAATTAGTAAAAAACTAAATAAACCTTTCCCCATGCAATGTATACAAAATGCTTCAGCAAAGTGCACTATCAGCATAACTATAAAACATAAAACTATAAAACCTCCAGAATAAAACACATGAGAACAATTTTGTGATCTTCACTTATGTAAATATTTTGCAGATAAACCACTAAAAGCATGGTTTAAAAAGAAAACAAAAGATAACATGGACTTCATAATAATTAAAAATTTGTGATCTTCAAAAGAATCTTTTAAGAAAATTCTTTGAAATACTGGGAGAAAATATTTGTAAAATACATATGCAATGAATAGTTGGTATTCAGATTATATAAAGAACACTTAAGCACTCATTAATTATTAAAAAAAAAAAAAACTTAAAAAATCACCAAAGATTTTTTAAAGAAGAAGGATCTGAGTCAAATAATAGGATGATAGTTTTCAACCAATAAAATACATTACTTTAATTAATAGTCAATCAGCACCTCTCTTAGCCAATCAGCATCTCCCAATTAGGAAACCCTGTTTGCATAATAGGCTAATCTGGTTTCCAAACCTTAACCAATGCCCTTGTTCAGAACCAGTGACTGACCAATCAGAACATCACAACTGGGACTCCACCCCCAGGGGTAGTGACACTGCTAGACTATATCAAGAAGTGACTCCAAAGCCCTGAGTGCCCATTCTGTCTTTGCCCTGCCAGAGGAACATCGAGTTGTGAATGGCAAGCTAAGCTGAATGCCGAGCTGTAACACTGAGTGAAGCCACTGAGCCAAGCTGTGAGACCTGACACCGAGCAGAGAGCACTGAGTCAAGCTGCAATGACAAACATTGAATGCAGAGTCGAGCTGCAACACCAAACCATGCACTTCCACTGGCACCTTGGCCAGTCTTGTTCCTTGGCCCAGGTTGAGCTGTAACACTGAAGGCACTTCCACTGGTGTGTAAGGCCAGGCTGTTGCCTCAGCCAGGCTTGTGCCTCAGCTAGGCTTGTGCAGCCATACCAGAAGGTGTTTCCATCATCGCCCTGACCAGATTTGAGTTCAATACTGAGTTGTGACTAAATAAAGTTTGATTGTACTGAGGCCACATTTCTTTGTTCTGAAGTCCATCTGAACCAGAGAATAACAGACAAATCCAAGATGGCAAAAATGTGAAGCTCCTGGAACTTATCATTGGTCGTAGGAATGTAAACTTTGTATCGCTGTTTTGGAGAATAGTTGGGCATTCCCTTATAAAGTTAAAAGAAAATCTTACTATATGCAATAGTAATCCTATTCCTAAATACATCCTCAAGATAAATGGAAAGACATGATTACATAAAATCTTTTATGCAAATATTTATAGTGCCTTTATTCATAATCATGAAACCAAGAAATTATCTAGGGAAGCGGACTTGGCCCAGTGGATAGGGTGTCCGTCTACCACATGGGAGGTCCACGGTTCAAACCCTGGGCCTCCTTGACCTGTGTGGAGCTGACCCATGCACAGTGCTGATGCGTGCAAGGAGTGCCCTGCCACGCAGGGGTGCCCCCTGCGTAGGGGAGCCCCATGCACAAGGAAAGCACCCCATAAGGAGAGCCGCCCAGCGTGAAAAAAAGTTCAGCCTGCCCAGGAGTGGCACCGCACACACGGAGAGCTGACACAACAAGATGACGCAACAAAAAGAAACACGGATTTCCGTGTCGCTGACAATAACAGAAGCAGACAGAAGAACACACAGCAAATGGACACAGAGAACAGACAACTGGGGTGTGGGGGGGAAGGGGAGAGAAATAAATAAAATAAATCTTTAAAAGAAATTATCTAAATTCTCTAAATTCTTGTTTTAGTTTTCTAGCTGCTAAAACAAATATCATGCAATGGGTTAGCTTAACCAAAGGGAATTTACTGGTTCCCAATTTGAAGGCTAAAATAAGTCCAAAATAAAAGCACCATCAATGCAATACTTTCCCCCAGAAGACGATGGTCTTTTGGGACTGGCTGCGAGCAGTCCTTGATCCTAGGCTTTTCTGTCTCATGACAGCCTTTCCTGGTTTCTCTGAGTTCCATTAGCTTCCAGCTTTTTCCCGTGGCATACTCTCTGTGTGCTTGAATTTTATTCTCCTTAAAGGACTCCAGTCATAGCGTTAAGATCTATCCTGATTTATCTGGTCCACACTGCACCTGAATAAGCTCATCAAAGGTCATATTTGCCATGAGGTCACAACACAGGAATAGATTGTGATTAAAGAACGTTTTTTTTTTTTCCTGGGGTACATAACTCCAAGCGCCCATAATGCTTTTCAGTTGGGGGATGGATAAACAAACTGAAGAATCCACACAGTATAATTCTATCCAGCAATTAAAGAGAAAAAACTAAAGTTACACACAATAATATGGTTAAGAATTACAAATACTTTGACAAGTTAAAGAAGCTAGTCTCAGAATGTCACGATTCTATTTATATGACATTCTGTAAAATGAAAAATGGTTGGTACAGAAAACACCATAGTGGTTACTATTCTGTAACTTGATTGTAGTTGTTATAGAATTCTAAGCATTTGTGAAAATCATGGAATTGTATCCCTAATTTTACTGTATGTAAATTATACCTTAATTAAAATATTAAACATGTATATAAGCAAGATTAAAATGACTAAGATTGAGGGCATAAAAATTCTATATAACTGGTAAGAAACATCATAATTAACATGTCTTGTAGAGGGAATTTCTACTTCCCATTTGGAGCAGTTTGATATCATTTATGAATTCCAAAAATAGATATTGGATTGTGTTTGTAAACTGGTCTATTCCTTTGGGCATATTAGATTGTATTGGATTCAGAGGTTTTACTTTTACTTTATTAAATTTTTATTAAGGCTTTGATTGGACCATATCAGTAGGATGTTGAGTCCCCACACCCTAGCTGGGTGGGGACTCACAGAGAAAACAACATGGCAGAGGAGAAAGGTAGAGTTTTTTTTATGCTGGAACCCTGGGAAGTAAATACACAGGAGAAAATCACAGAGGAATAGAGGCAGCCCCATAGACATGGCAGAGCCTCCAGGAAGAGAGAGCCTGATAGTCTATGGCTGGCCTTGTGTAGAGAACAGAGCACCTGAACCCAGAGAGGAATGAACCCTGGGAGAGAGACAAGACTTATCCCCACCTACAGCTGATATTGGAAGAAGATGGGTCCACAGAGCCTTAAGAAGAAGAGGAAGGCTGAACCCTTGCAGATGTTGGCAGCCATCTCGCTCCAACATGTGGCAACAGACTTTGGTGAGGGAAGTAACTTATGCTTTATGGCCTGGTAACTGTAAGCTTCTACCCTAAATAGATACCCTTCATAAAAAGCCAACAGATTTCTGACATTTTGCATCAGCACCCCTTCGGGTGCCTAATACACCATTGGATGAATCAAATTCTAGTGGTTACAGGTCCCTTGGTAGGCCTATTTCTTTGTATAAAATTGCAGAGAATCTTGCAAAACAGATTTTGAAATACCTAAGAATTATGTGACAGAGATATTGATTACCTTCTCCAAGCAGACTGTGAAGGAAACCATTAGCAGCAGGTCAGCAATCTATTTCCCCCTCTTCGGAAATGTTTAAGAAAGAAAGAAGAATGATTCAATCAATCCCTTGTAATATGCTAATGACATACCTCCTAGCAAGCGTCTAAATCTATTTACTACCAGCCAAGTTATCAGATGGTTTTAGCAAGATGTATTTGGTTTGTCTGTATTGTTTATCTTTACAAGTCTAGAATATATAAATTTATGAGGTATGCTTTTGGAAAACATTAAGTAAGTAATGATTGGATTATAAAATATAGATATTTCATAATTGAAATGGCTACCTTTTGGTGAGATATTTTTGTGCATCCCTTTGAGAATTCAAAAGTTTTATCTGGAACAGGGTGCAACCTAAGTAGCAAGAAAGACCTTAGAAAAAGAGCTGGTGGGTCCAGAATTCTACTTGCTCTGCCTGTGCTCTTTGATTACTTATGTCTTTGAAAATTATTAATAGAGTTTGATAATGCATAAGATCTCTGATTCTTTTGAGTATGATTTGATAATCACATCATTTGTGCACTAACACAGACAAGATACAAATTTAGTATTTAAATAATTATACATTCACAATTATGCTTTATATCAACAACTCAAAGAAATAAAAAAATTGCATCTATTGGTATGTTTTCAGGAATCCCATATTCAAACTGCTTAACCTTATAAGAGCAATTTTTATCTCACATTAAATTCCAAAAGTAGATCAGGCTCCAGGACTGACTGATGTGGTAGCATGATGAAAAAAGACATTTCAGTGTTTGTTTTATCTTCAAGCTGATATCAAGAAGTTTGAAAGAGTAAGCTATATCATCCAGACAACATCCAGAGAAAGAAGTGTTTACTAAGGACTGCTGTGGTGATTTGGGAAATTGTTTCAGTTGTTCCCAAGTAGATTTCTCCTCTTTTTCATCTGCCACATTTAGGTAACTTGCCAAGCAAGGAAAATGGAATTCATGCATGAATAATCTATCCTTACAACTGAGAATAATGCCAGCTTCACCAAGATGCAGATTGTGAGAAGGGAGTGTGGATATTTAACAAAGCTAAGTTCATTTTGGAAGGAAAAAAGGAAAGAATTAATACTGGGTTGGCAAAAAACAGTATCTACTACATAGCATGAAAGAGAGCTGTAATTTGTAATTTCGGTGTTTGTCGAAACTGCAATGTAAACCTTTCAAAACATGACTCAAAGATATATATTGTTTATCAAAATGTGTAATCAATATTGAAATCATGTGCTGAATACATTAAAGCATTTTTTATGCAAATTTTATTAAGTTATAATTCTTTGCCATAAAATTCACCAATTTGAATATATAATTCAATGTTTTTTTAGTATTTCAGAGTAATGTTACAGAGTTATGCAAGCATCATAATAATCAATTTTGGGAAATTTTCATCATTCTAAAAGAAATGTTATATATTTCAGCCATCCCCTTTCAAACCTGCCCCATTATCCCCAAGGCCTAGGTAACCACTAACTTACTTTTGTTACTGTAGATTTACCTGTTTTATTTCATAGAAATGGAATCATACAATATGCGGCCTTTTGTTTCTGTTTTCTATCATTTACCATAAAGTTTTGAACGTTCATCCTGGCTGTAGCACGTATTCATACTTAATTCTCATTTATTGCTGCATGATATTCCGTGGCATTTATGTATCATATTTTATTCATTCATTCATCTGTCAATGTACATCAGTTGTTCCACTTTTTGGCTATTATGAATAATGCTACCATGAATGTTCATATATAAGTTTTTGAATGGACATATGTTTTCATTTCTCTTTTGCTGCTTGAGGAAATTCCAGGCTGTTTTCCAAAGGAATTGCACCATTTTACAATATCAGAAGTAGTATATGAGTGTTCCAACACACTTATTATGTATTTTTTTGATTATAGTGTTGGGGAAATACAATATAATTAAAAACAAAATCTTTTTGCAAGGCAGAAATCCTCTCCAAATTATCAGAAGTACTGTTAGATTTTACCATCAGTCATCCCTTATTATTATTTTTCCAATTCTGTGCAAATTAACAAGTTGTTCATTGTTCAAGATGCTGTTTTAAGCAGGAAATTCTCTTTGGGATTCTGGAATAACTTAAAAGAAACAAACTCTAGCTCTGAGAATCTTAAAATATTATATTGTTAATAAAATGTTTATAGTTATATCATTCAGCTAAGGCATAGGGCATCCTAGTTTCTAAATGGACTATTTTCCCAGGGTTATAATAAAATTGTGTCACAAACAAAGGTGGTTTAAAAAACAGAAAACTATTGCCTCACAGGTCTGAAGGGTATAAGTCTTAAATCAAAGTGCCAGCAGAGCCATGCGCCTTGTGAAACCTATAGGGAAGAATCTTTCCTGCTTTGACTATAAGGGGATATTTTTGCATCTCAGGTAACATCCTTGATGAAGTCATCTAAGTTTTTCCATGTCTTCCACAGTAAATCAATGGATGCTGACTCACTCAAAATTTATATAAATAAGGGAGGGCATTCATGTGAATATTTGAAAAACACATAGAACCTACTTCAAAGTGATTTCTTTTCTTCCTAAAAGAGAAAAGCTTCTGGCAACATAGCAGCAGTTTCATTATCATTACAATCCCTGCCATTAAAGGTACTCTGTCATATTGTAGAAGTTTAGGAGAGAAGACGAGTGTTCTGAGTTAATTCAACATATATTTGTAGAGCCATGTATATGTTCCATGCAATATTGATATAAAATTACCATATCAGGTTCATATATTAGAAACATCACTCTAAAGACACTATAGAGAGTAGTGGGAGATAGAGAAAGGAGAGAGTTAGAAGACCCTTGTAAGTATTTAAGTGAAAGATGATAAGGAACTAGGTCAAGGGACTAAGGGATTGCCAGAGTAAGAAAATAAGATAATTTGAGAGAGTTTTGGGAAACAGAATCAACATGATATATGGATTATTGATGTGGATTTTGTGGGAAAGGGTATAATCAATATAAACATATATAGTTGGATAATGAAATGATTGTTTCAGATCCAGAATACAGGAAGAAGAAAAACACTGTTAAGAGAGGATATAAATTTTATTTTAAACAAATTGAACTTTAAATAGCTAAAAAGAAGTTTCAAGTAAATGCTGAGATTTTAGAGTTGTATATATAAAGTACCCAGCAGGTTATTTGCAGTTGAAGTCAGGGAGAATGGAGAAAATGTTAAAGAATTTAGAGAAGACAGCAAGGTCAATTATCAACCTTCACAGGAGAGACAGATATTAATAAAAGAGCTTCAAGAAGAGAGTGAAGCCATCCAACCTAAGAGGAGAGAACTTTGAAAAAGAAGTGGTAAAAAGCTGTTTAGAAGTCAAGGAACAAATGAATAAAAGAGCAAATGTCTATGAAATTAGTATGTCTAGGATAACAATGGTAAGAGTAGTTTTGTAAGAATTTTTTTTCTAGAAGAAATATGATGATTTGATTGAAGTTTCTTTTTCTTGTTCTCTCTTGGACTTGAAACATTCAAATTTGCTTTTATTTTAGAAAAAGTAACCTTTGAATGCCAAAAGATGAAGAACATAAATAATACAAATCAATAAAACTACACAGAAAATTTTATCCAAATAATATATTTTAACTGTACATATAAAGAGTGAGCTACAGAGAACTACAGTGCTGAAAGCACTAGTACTGAACATCTTGAAAATATATTAAGGGCTTTAATATTCTATCACAGCCACTGTAATCCTCAACCTAAGAAAGCTGGCAAAAATACTTGAAGTATTTAAAATCATGGTCACAGACAATCTCAACTGATTTCTTTTCATTAGCTACAATTTTAAGAATGTGAAGCACTCCTCACAGAATAGTTTCATGGTACTTAAAAAGCAGCTTATTTTTCCTGTGAAGATAATTATATGAGCATATCATTCAAGCCCTTATATAAGCAGAATTTCGAAGTTTGAATATATGATGTCACCCTATTAATTTTAGCATCGTTGCAGTCATGTTACATTGATAGCAACGATCAGTTTTGTCTCAAGAACTTAATAAAATTAGTGATAATAATATATTTTTAAATAAGAAAAGATAGGACTTAGTTAAATGTAGGCATTCACTCATTCAATCTTGTGTAACCTTGGGAAAACTGAAGCTTCTCATTGGCCTGTATCCTAGAGGAAGAAAAATCCTAAGTTTGTACCTGAACTATATCACAAGGGGTATCATAGAGAGTTTGAGATGGAGAATGACAGGGAAGGGTAAAAGGGAACATAATTGGTCATACCATTTATACTCTTTGATTGAGGAATACTCTGGGAAAATCATTGATTGGGTTAAAATGGAAGGAGGAGGACACAGAGTTGAAAATATGCTCAAGCAAGATAGTTTTCAAAAATGTTACAGAGATGAAGCCCTGTGCTGATCAAGATAGTGGAGTGAGGTGCTTCAGGGATTCATTCCCCAACAGAAGCTCTAAACAACTAGCAAGAACTGGCAAAAGCAACCTTCTCGGACTCCAGAAAACAAGGACTGAAATAACAGGGAATGCACTGAATCAAGAAAAAGTATACTTAAAAGTGATAGGATCTCCTATTACCCAGATAGGCCTCTCCCCCAGCCCTCACCAGCTCAGTGCAGGGCCAATTCATGCTTTCATTGTGGATCCCTGGTCCTGATTCCAGTGACACAGAGCAGCCCTCATGCCCGTTAGGAGCATGTATGTCTGACCCAATCTCTCGTGGTGGCTTGAGGGACTCACCATCCCAAACTTGCCCTGCATGTGGAAGGCAGCTCAGAAAGCTTTCCTACAGTATGCTGTGGGACACCAGTCAAGTCATGTTGCCTAGGACAAGGGATTGCTGGCTGTAGGACATACAGTGCAATGCTTGAGACTTTGAAGAAACTGTTTCCTCAGGAAGAGAAGGAATTTGGGCCTATATAAACTAGAGGATTCATAGGGTCACAAGCACATGCTCAAGACAAGACATATGTACAGAAAGGATCAGGGAGACCCTGTGCATTGGCCTGGAGCTATTCTCACATAATCCATGTTTTGGATAAGCCCTGAAGGAGAGCACTTGCCCAGTTCAACCTGCAAAGCCTGGGAAGGCTCTTTTCATTTTTTTCTCTCTCTCTTTCTCTTTCTTTTTTTTTTTGTTAGATCCTGACATTTAAGAAAAGCTCTGTCATAATGCTAGCTGTGTGCAAGCTTAAGGAACAAATGCCTCAGAGTCCAAATGCTGGCAATAACACATTAAAATATCAAAATGTCCAAGTTTCAACAAAAGGTTACAAAACATACAAAGAAATAACAAGTAATGGCCCAGGCAAAGAAGTTTAAAGCATTAGAAACCATCGATGAAGAGGATCAGATCTGGGACACTCCAAACAATTTTTTTTAAATGGACTTAAATATGCCTAAAGTGCTAAAGGAAAATATGGATAAAGAACTAAAGGAAGGAAGTGAATTAGCTCAACTGATAGAGCACCCACCTCCCACATGAGAGGTCCAGGGTTCAAACTCAGGGCCTCCTGACCCATGTGGTGAACTGGCCCATGTGCAGTGCTAATGCCTACAAGGAGTGTCATGCCATGCAGGGATGTCCCCTGTGTTGGGGACCCCCATGTGCAAGGAGTGCACCCCATAAGGAGAGCTGCCCCATGCAAAAAAAAGTGTAGCCTGCCCAGGAGTGGTGCCACACACATGGAGAGCTGATGCAACAAGATGATGCAACAAAAAGAGACACAGTTTCCTGGTGCTGCTGACAAGAATAAAGGTGGACAAAGAAGAATACACAGTGAATGGACACAGAGAGCAGACAACTTGGGGGGGAGGGGGAGAGAAATAATAAAAAAGAACTAAAGGAAATCAGACAACAATAGATGAACACAAAGAGAATACAAATAGAGAAATTGAAATTATGAAAAGGAATAAAAAGTGCTGAAGATCACCATAACAGAAATGAAAGATTTCCAAAGAGGTTTCAACAGATTAGAGTTGGCAGAAAAAAGAATCAATGAACCTGATGATAAGACAATTGAAATAATTCAGTCTAAATGGCAGAAGGAGGAATGGATGAAGAAAAGTGAACAGAGCCTAAAGAATCTGCGGGACACTGTCATGAATAGCAATAGATGCATTGTGGGAATTCCAGAAGGAGAGGAAAGAGAGAAGGGAATAGAGAGGTTATCCAAGGAAATAATGGCTGAAAGCTTCCCAAATTTAATGAGAGACTGAAAATATACATCCTGCTCAACAAGCTCAACAAGTTCCAAGCAAAAAATAATCCAAATATACCCATGCTGCAGAGTATTAAAATTAACTGTAGAATATCAAAGATAGAGAATTGTGAAAGCTGCAACAGAGAAGCAACGTGTCACATATAAGAAGGTTTCAATAAGAGTAAATGCTGACTTCTCATTGTAAATCATAGAGGTGAGGAGACATGATTTAAAGTGCTGAAAGGAAAAAAAAGCTAACTAATATTCTATATCCCACAAAACTTCCTTTCATAAATGAAGAAGAGTCGAAGACATTCATAGAAAAACAAAAGTAGAGGGAGTTTGTCACCATTAGACTGACCAAACAAGAGATATGGAAGTGAGTTCTGCAGGTTGAAAGCAAAGGACAATAGACTATATCAAAGTCACATGAAGAAATAAATATTTCTGGTGAGGGTACCAACATGGGTAAATATAAATACCAGTACTATTTTATTGCCAGTTACTATTGTAACTTCATGTTTTACTTCTACAGAATATAAAAGGCAAATATATAAATGCAATGATAAATCAATGGTTTTTGACTCATAATATATAAACATGTAATTTGTGACAAGAACCCCAAAAAGGTGAGGGGACGGATACGTATAAGGACGTAGTTTGTAAATACTATTGAAATTAAGTTGGCATCAAGGAAAACAAGATTGCTATAGATTTAGGATATTAAATTTAAGCTCCATAGTAACTGCAAAAAAAAAAAAAATAAAGAGTATGCAAGCTCATAGAGACAAAAATTAGAATTCAGGAGGCAGGGTAAGATGGCGTCTGAGTGAGCACACCTTATAGTCTCTCCTGCAAAGAAGTGGCTGAGTAGGGTTGGAATCCTGCTGGACTGGGTTGTTTCAGGTGTTTGCAGGGCAGGAGGTGTCTGGACGTTGATTTAATTGCACGGTGACAGAGAAGATTCTTGTAAAAGGTAGAATTTTGGGTCTCTTTCATGGAGATTGGGGCTGTGAATGGGATGCTTCCCCTGGGGCTGGCAGCCTGGTAGTGGTGATTCCTGGAGGCTTTGCTGTGCTGGGGAGTTCCCAAGCCCTAAGCGGGCTATTTGGGGACTTGCAGGGTGGGAGGTGTCTGGAAGTTGATTTGGTGAGACAGTGATGGAGGAGATTCTTATGAGATGTGTAATTTTGGGTTTCTGACATGGAGGTCAGAGCTTCTGGCTAGAGCCCCTCGCCCTAGGGCTGACAGCCCAGCTGTGGTGGTCCCTGAATTGTTTGTAGTGCAGCGGCGCCCCCAGCAGGCTGTTTTGGGGGCTTGCAGGACGGGAGGTGTCCTGAAGTTGATTTGGTGAGACAGTGACAGAAGAGACTCTTGTGAGAGGTGGAATTTTGGGTTTCTGACACAGAGGTCAGAGTTTGTGGGCATGACCCCTCCCGCCAGGGCTGGTGCCCAGCTGTGGGGATCCCTGAAGGCTGTGTTGTGCTGCAGTGCTCCCAGGCTCCCTGTTAATGGGATGCGTGGCTCCCAGGTCTATGTCCCCTAAACCCTGGTGGCCCACACTCCAGAGACTCACACCTCTTGAGTCTGCAATAGAACAGACTTCCCATCCCTGAATCCACCACACCCTGAGGTCCATCTGAGGTCCTTGATTGTCCCAGCCCTCGGCATTTGTGGTTTTTTTTCCTTTTTGTCTTTTCTCTTTTTTTTTTTTTTTGTCTTGGTTGTTAATATTGCATTATCTCCTGGTCTTTTCTCCCATTGTATCCCCCAAGGTCCTTTTTCATTTATTTAGGTTTTTTTTTCTTCTTTACTTTTTCTTGCTTGTTTCCTTCCCTTTTCTTTGCCCAACCCCCTTTTTTCTTCTCTTTTTTTTTCTTTTCTCTCTTTTCCTTCTTATTTTATTTTATTTATACAATAGGTGCTGCAGGGAGCACCTCACATTTGCTGTGTTTCCTCATCCTCCATTTCCTCATATCTGTGTGAATTGATTTTGGCCACTTACACTCTCCCTTTTCCCCCACATCTTGCTATCCTCCATCATCTATTGTCTCTCTTACATTCCACCTCCCTTTCTTTGGTCCCCAAATTGTCTAACTTTTAATTTCTAATACCTTTGTTCTGTTTTCTGTCTTTTATCCACTCTTGATATTATTGCCTTTCTTTTCTCTTTCCCTCTCTCATGAAAACACTGGCTTTTTAAGTCATACAATATTCCTCCCCATATTGAGTTGATTATCTCATTATAGGTACTCTACTTACTGCTATAACTCTACACAACTTACATGAGTCTAATATCCATTCTCCCAGATCTCACATTGTTGCTCTGTTAACATTTATTACCAATACTACTTTACACATTTTCTTTTCTTACACAATTTCCTTTCCCTGGCCCTAATATTTTCCTTCAAAGTGAATTTAACCAGCAACAAGAAATTAGAGTAAGAAGAACAAAATGACAAAGAGAAGACATAACACTTACACAAGAACAACAACTAATTAATCCCCAAGACTAGACAAAGAAGCTAAGGAACTGATTAAATTGATCAAGATAAAATGATGACCAGACAGCAACAAAAAACTACAAACCAAACCAATAATCAGGAAAACATGGCTGAATCCAATGAACAAACTAAAAACCAGGAAGGGGAGCAGAACATCGGACAAGTAATTAAAGATCTCAAAACATATATTAGAGACCAACTTAATGAAGTAAAGGAAGAGTTTAACAATATGAAGAAAACACTTGGAAAGGAAATTGCAGACATATGCAAAAAGATAACAGATATGATGGGAATGAACACCACAGTTCAAGAAATCAAAAATACACTCTCAGCAAATAGCAGCAGATTAGAAGAGGCAGAGGAGAGAATTAGCGATGTGGATGACAGTACATCTGAAATCAAACAGATCGTAGAATTGATCGGTAGAAAGATAGAAAAAATCCAGCTAGGACTTAGGGACCTGAATGACAATGCAAAACACACAAACATACATATTATAGGCATCCCAGAAGGAGAAGAGAAGGAAAAGGGGACATGTTGTGGTGCCACCCAGCAGCTCTGCTCCTGAAGAGGTAAGGATGAACAGAGCAAGACAACACATAGTAACTGCTCTGGAGACCCAGGCTGGTGGCGCAGGTCTGATTTATTGAGGAAGTGTAGTAGCTTTTATAGACCATGAGGCAACATGCAAGCAGCTTACTGGCTATGCTAATTTAGCAAGGCTGATTGGTTCATGTGCTCTAGTTGCTGGGGGGAAGGAAGATTTCCAAGGGACATGCCCGGGCATGTCTGCTGCATGACTCAGCGCCATCTTTTGGGTGGAACCCCACAGGCCTTATAGTTAAAGAGGTTTTCCTATGTCTAACAAGGCATTGGTGGCTTGACCAAAACTCCCCCTTTTTTCTTTTATTAGAGGCAAGGCAAAGCGCCGGTGTTGTTTTGTGCCAAGGTAACTGTGCCTGTCTTAGGTTGTCCTCCTCTGAGGATCTTACCTGTCATTGGCTACTAGCCAAGCTCTCTGGCATGGTGTTTATCTCTGCATTTTTTGCAGGACTGCGAGGCCGAAGATATTCGCGACTTGAGATATGGTTTCTGCAGTGCCTTCTTCTGCTTCTAGAGCGCTGACCGTAGCCTGCTGGATAAGTACTAAAGTTTTAACATCTTTGCGGAGGTTTTGCACTTTGCGCAGTACATATCTTATACAGCGTATACACATTAGAAGAACAGATCCAATGATAACAAATGTTATGAGATTAGAGGGAGTGAAAAGGGATTGAAGGTTAGCTAGAATACTGGTAATCAGTGTGGTTTCTATGGTAGTCACTTGAGTGCTGTTAAGGGTCAGAATTTGATGGGTGAGCTGAGTGGTTAAATTTAAGAAGTCATTGTTCCAATGTCCGAGTAGGGTTTGTTTTAACATTGCTCTGGCTGCGGTAAAGTTTGCCATGCTATCGGTGGCACTGATGGGGGTAACACAAATGTGTGGCTAATTAATGTCACAGGGCAGTCTTGTCAGTTGCATTATCATTTGTACTTCTTCTTCTAGTAAATCTATTTGTTGTTGTACATTAAGTAGGCCGCCATGAATATGATTATTGAGCAGGTTTTGTGTTTGCAAGGGGGTGGCCATTTTTTCTACTAAGTTGTTTATTGTGTTAGCATTGGAATTGGATTGGACTATAGAAGTGAAACTAGTGACAGCGGCTGCTAGGCTAGCTATAATAGCTGCGATGAGAGCTACAACTACACCAACTGCTCTTTTTTGCCTAAAAGTAAGTGTGTAATTAATTCAGAAGGGCCATTCCACTCAGTAGAATTAACAGGAACCCATATTAAGGAGGGAATTCTAACAATAATAGTGTAGGGATGCTTGGCATGGTTCCAGCAATTGGAAAGGATGCAATGGGTGATGTTACAGTCAAAGGATTGGTTGCTTGAGTCTATAAAAAGAAAGGGAAGAGTTATGCAGGTTAAGGCACACACAGAGAGGGTGTCATTTGCAGTCTTACTGAGGCTGGCTGCCCAGACTGAGTCATTCGTGTGTGAAGAAACCCAACTTCCATTAGTGAGTGTGGCATTCATCATTATGAATGGACAAAGATCTAAGCAGGCATTTTCTCTGTAGAGCGTCCATTTTCCAAAGACAGTCCTCATGTCATAGCGGGGGTTGCGGCCTTGATTTGGATGTCCCATGGCTGGAAGGGCAGGGCTCGAGGTCGAGAGTAATGGAGTGATCCAAAGGAGTGTGCCTGAAGCGGTCTGAGCAATTATTAAGAGGATACACCCGATGAATAATGGTGGTCCTGGTACCTGTAATTGATGCAAGAGCCCAGAATAATTCTTTCTCCTCGGTATTTTGGTGCTGTGTATTGACTTCATCTCTGGTGGCTGGTCAAACGAGCTGGCTGGGGACCCACATTGGCTGTTGTGCATTCTCTGGAAAAACACAAGCATATGCTTGTCCCTGGGTTAATAGGGGATGGGGCCCTTGCCATGCATTTGTAAGGGGGTCTTTCCATCTAACTAATGGCATGGGGGTTGGAGTTTTTCTAAGTCCTCCCCAGTGTCTGACTGCTGGGGTACAGCATTCATTGTCAACTGTGAGAAAATTCATAGTGATTAAAGTCTTATTTAGAACTTCCCGGGGGGGGGGGCGGTCTCGGGGATATTACCCCTTCATTTTTTTTATTTGGTTTTTAAGCATGAGGTGGGTGTGTTCTATGATAGCTTGGCCCGGGGGATTGTATGGGATACCAGTTTTGTGTGTGATACGCCATGAGGCACAGAAATTTTGGAAGGATTTGGAAGCATAGCAAGGTCCATTATCAATCTTTATGATCCACGGTATGCCCATTTGGTTGAAGGCTTGAAGGCAAGCAGTAATGACATGTCTTGAAGTTTCTCCTGTGAGAGCAGTGGCAAAGGTGTATTTGGAAAAGGTGTCCACTATGACATGTAGAAATTTAGTTTTTCCAAAGATAGGTATGTGTGTGACATCCATTTGCCAAATGGCATTCAGACAGAGGCCACAAGGATTTATTCCCTCGGGTTGAAGGGGGCCTAATGGAAGGAGAGGTCCACATTGTTTACATGCACGAGTGAGGTGTTTGCATTGCTGCTGTGTTAAGGAGGGGAAGAGATGATGGAGAGAAAGAGTGAACATGAGAAACTTTGCATGAAGGAGTCTTGCCTGGTCTAGGTCTGTGGTTAATAATTTTACAGCGAGCAAGGAATCGGCTAAGGCATTGCCACTGGCAAGAGGTCCTGGGAGTCCAGTGTGGGAACGAATATGTTGGATGAACCAGGGATGTTTGCAATTTTCAAGGAGGAATTTCAAAAAAAGCAACATATTATCTTGAATGGTCATTTTGTTTTTAAGGACTGCATGTGGCAGTGCACAGACAGTATTAGCTGCATATGCACTGTCAGTGAAGATATTGAAAGGGATGGATTGGTGATGTAGGAAAACTTGGAGGAGAGCATGTAGTTTTCCTTGTTGAACAGAGCTGGTATGTTGCTCGACATGGATGGAATCTGAGGCGCCAAGGGATTTTACTACTATAGGAAAGTGAGTTTTGTTTAGCATCAGTAAAGATTGTAGCAGCGTGAGGGATAGAAGGAGTTGTAGGAAAGGAGTGAGAGGAGAGAACAAATGGAAGAAGAATCACGGCAGTGATGAGTTTGTCTTTTGGCAAATGGTTATCAAGTTGACCTGTGAATCCTGATAGAAGAGTTTGCATGTTCAGATCAGTTTGGGAAAGATGTTGTATTTGTTCTTGAGTGAATGGTAGAACTAAGGTGTTGGGTTTGATGCCATACAAGAGAACAGCTGTTTTTCTGAGTTTTCTCCCAAGGATACATATGGCATCACAATAAGAGGTAATTTTACCTAAATGACTAAAAGATAAGTGTACCCAAAGGAGGAGGGAATCCTGATATAGAAGACCCATGGGCATCCCAGGGGAGTTGATGACTAGAGCAGAAAGAGGGAGTTTTGGTTGAAAGCGGGTTAGGTGAAGATTTTTAATTCTGTCATTTATGAGGCTCAGGCAGGCTCGTTCAGTGCTGCCCACCAAATGACAGCTGGAGGGGTCAGGGTCACCCTCCAGGAGGTCAAAAAGAGGTTTTAGCTCATGAGTGGTTACACTCAGAAGAAGACGCAAACAATTGATATCACCACAGAGGCGCTGAAGCACATTAAGAGTACATTTATGGAGCAAAACAATAGTGGGGATGGCAGGACTGATAGAGCTCATAATGGTATAGCCTAAGAAGGTGTAAGGTGGGTAGTTTTGTACTTTTTCAGGTGACATGGTGAGGCCCAGTTGCATAAGGCTATGTAGAAGAGATTTCAAGCAGAATTGTAGGTGAATTGGGTCTGGGTGAGCAATGAGGATGTCGTCCACATAATGAACGATTTGGCAAAACTGAGAAAGGGGACGGGTGGCTTCACTAATGAACATTTGGCACATAGCCAAATGTTTTCATTCCTTGCAGGAGATCCTTCCACTGATAATGTTGTAGGGGGACTGAATTATTTGTGAAGGGTATGGAAAAGGCAAAGTATTCACGGTCGTCCCCATGAAGAGGAATGGAAAAGAAACAATCTTTGAGGTCTATTGCAAAAATGTGGTAATTGCATGGGATGGCTGAAGGATGAGGAAGGCCTGGTTGTGGGGAGCCAGTCTTTGTCATATGAGCATTAATATTTCTGAGGTCATGTAGTAGCCTCCATTTACCGGATTTTTTTTTTTTAATCACAAAGATAGGAGAATTATGAGGACTAGTAGAGGGTTCTATGTGCTGCAAGTTCAATTGTTCTTGCACAAGGAGTTTTAGTTGTTCTAATTTTACTCGAGGCAGTGGCCACTGGTCTGTCCAAATAGAGTTTTACGTTTTCCATGTTAATCTTACAGGTTTTGGTTTGGATAAAGTAAATAAAGGCGGACGGCCAGTGGCCTTTATGCTTGGGGGTAATTTGTAGGATTAGTAGTGAGGATGGCTCCCACTTTGGGGAGAACATTATGCCCTCAAAGGGTATGAATAAGGTTGGGTAACACAAGGGGTGGAAGGTGCCTGTTCTGCCATCTGGGTCTGTCCAAGTCAGTGTTGATGTAAGCTGGTGTGAGGGTCTTAGGCCTCCCACACCTTGAACTAGGGGACCTAGTTTTAGCGGCCATGAAGGGTCTGTGTCAGAAGAGCAGAGGACAGATAAGTCAGCTCTGGTGTCTATTTGCCCAGTAATGGACTTGCCCTGCATTACAAGAGTAAGAAATGCTTTACCATGGGCAATGGGGATAGTCCAAAAAATGTCGTGGGGGGTCCTCTCTTAGTTGCGGGGCTGAGAAGTGCCCCTGATCTCATTTAAAGGCCGAAGAGGATTGCCCTGAAGGTCAGTTTTTGCGTGACAATCTCTCTTCCAATGAAGTCCTTTCCTACATTTCGGGCTGACCAAGGGGGGAACATTTTGTGGCCTAGGAGTAACTACGAGAGGGCACTCATTGGTGAAATGACCAGGCTTGCAGCACCTGTAGCATGTTTTGTGAGGTGGCTGGATGTGCAAATGATTGGATAAGGCAGTGGCTAGGACAGAAGCGGTATTAGTTGCAGCTGCCATAGCAGAAGTGGAATGAGACCCAATGTCTCTGTAAGCAAGGACCCAGTCGTTGGGGCTTTTATTACAAATAGGCATTCAATATACAATACCAACATTCGGTATTGGTGCCTTTCCAAAGAAGGTCTTTGAATAAAGCATCAGCAGCAGCAGAATGGGAAACTTTTCTATCAATGGCCTCCTTCACTCGACTATAATAGTCGGAAAAGGGCTCGTTGGGACCCTGCAGAAATTTGGAGAGGTGAATAGGTTTTCCCTGAGGGTTGAGTTTTTGAAAAGCAATTTTAGCAATGGTGAGGCACTGATCAAAGTAGGGCACTGGACATGCAGCTTGGACTGTTGGAAGAGCCCATTGCCCCTCCCCTTTTAAAGCATCAGGGGGAGGGCATTATGCCGTTGATAAGGTTGCGCATGCCTGTTTTCTCTGCTTCATCATTGTACAAAGCTTTCCAGGTGATATAATCACCAGGAGTCAGAATGGCATGCGCAAGGTTCTTCCAATCAGTAGCGCAATTGTGTTCAAGGGACAGATTATCCATTAACATCTGAGCATATAGACTATTAAGGCTATCTTCCTGAATGGCTTTGCAAAGGTTAGAAATAGTTTTATGATCCCAAGGGTATCAATTGTAGGGGGTGTGACCAGTAGGATTGAAGTTCACCCGGTAGAGGTGTGCAGGGGAAGGGGTGGGAGGAGGGACAGTGACGGATGGGTTAGCCAAGATGGCTGCTGAGCCAGAAGAGGAAGTAGAAGAGGAAGAGAAAATGGCGGTGCAAGGGAAGGAGGGGGGAACAGTTCTAGGGTCAGAAAGAAAAGGGCAAAGACCGCAGGGTGGAGCTCTAGAGGAGGAAGAGAAGGGGAGTGGGGGTTATGTAGGAAGGGAAAGGGGAGGTGTTGAAGATTAAGAGCAGTTGTTCACTGCTGAAGCAAAGGTGATTAGGTCCTCCTCCTTTGCAGAAGGGGGGGTGATGCTCTTGTGGCCAGCGGCTTCTGCTGGAGCCTGTGGAGCAATGGCTTCCTGCAGAGGGCCGTTAGTAGGGTATTTCGTTGAGAAAGGTTGGTAGCAGGTGCCGGGATGAGCAGAGGGGAAGTTTCAGAGGGGGAGCAGTTGGGGCTTTGGGATATATCTTTGAGTGATGGGTATAAGGGATCATGGTCAGGTGGTATGTAAGGAGGCATGGGGGTAGAAGGAGTTGCAGGCATGACAGAAAGTGGGATTGGGGAAGGTACATCTAGCGGAGCACCTGTAAGGCAAGCATGAATGGCTAAGAGAGTGGGAATGAGACCTAGAGGAAAGGTTTTTCCCTCATGGACTTCAGCAAAGCACACGTACTTAAGCAGCTTCACCTATGTGGTGGGATCCCATAGGGCAGTTGTGGAGAGCCAGGGGTTAAAAGGAACAACAAGGTCCCAATATTGATTAAGTTCCTTTTCAGAAATTTTGATGCGCCTACTTGCCAAAAGGGCGTGTAGGGCGCGCGCTTGTGGAGCCTTCCCAGAGGAGGAAAGATTACCCATTCTGAGCGTCACTTACCGACTGCAACACTGAGCTGCACTTGATAGCTCACTGATATTGTCTCTGGGGTTTTCAGGTCCCTGTTTGGGCACCAGATGTTACGGTGCCATCCAGCGACTCTGCTCCCGAAGGGGTAAGGACAAACAGAGCAAGACAATACACAGTAACCGCTCTGAAGATGCAGGTTGGTGGTGCAGGTCTGATTTATTGAGGAAGTGTAGTAGCTTTTATAGACCATGAGGCAACATGCAAGCATCTTACTGGCTATGCTAATTTAGTGAGGCTGATTGGTTCATGTGCTCTGGTTGCTGGGGGGAAGGCAGATTTCCGAGGGACATGCCTCGGTGTCATCTTTTGGGTGGAAACCCAAAGGCCTTACAGTTAGAGAGGTTTTCCTACGTCTAACAAGGTGTCGGTGGCTTGCCCACAGGGACAGAAGGGGTGTTGCAGGAAATAATGGCTGAAAACTTCCCAAATCTAATGAGAGAGATGGATGTACATGTCCAGGAAGCACAACACACCCCAAACATCATAAACCCCAATAGGCCCACCCCAAGACATATACTTGTCAAATTATCCAATGCTCAAGACAAAGAGGAAATTCTAAAAGTAGCAAGAGAAAAGAAAACCATCACATACAAGGGAGGCTCCATAAAGATTAAGTGCTGATTTCTCATCTGAAACCATGGAGCCAAGAGGCAGTGGTATGATATAGTCAAGGTACTAAAAGAAAAAAAATTCCAACCAAGAAAACTCTACCCAGCTAAACTAGCATTCAAAAATGATGGAGAGTTCAAAATATTCACAGATAAACAGAAATTGAAAGAGCACGCCAACAAGAAACCTCCCCTTCAAGAAATACTAAAGGGAGTTCTGCAGAAGAAAGGAAAAAACAGGACAGGCAGAGTTGGAGGAGAGTGTAAGAGCAACAAAAAAGACAACAAGAGAAAGAAAAAATCAAACAAAATATGACAAACACAAGTCCAATCAAAATATGGCTAACATAAATAATTCCTTGAAAGTAATAACACTGAATGTCAATGGATTAAACTCACCTGTAAGAAGATTCAGACTGGGAGATTGGATAAGGAAATATGACCCATCTATATGCCGTCTACAGGAAACACATCTTAGACACAGGGATTCATTGAGGCTGGAAGTGAATCGTTGGAAAACAATCTTACAAACAGACAATAAACAAAAAAAAAGGCAGGAGTAGCTATATTAATATCAGAAAAAATAGACTTTAAATGCAAAACAATTGTGAGAGACAAAGAAAGATACTACATATTAGTGAAAGGGACAATCTCTCAAGAAGAACGAACAATCATAAATATTTATGCTCCTAACAAGGGTGCCTCCAAATACATGAGGCAAACACTGGAAAAACTAAGTGAAAGAATAGATGCCTCAAAATTATAGTGGGAGACTTTAATACATGACTCTCAACTTTGGACAGAACATCTCAAAAGAGAATAACTAAAGAAACAAAATATTTGAACTGTATATTAGAGGAGCTGGATCTAATAGACATGTACAGATCATTACACACAAATACAGCAGGATATACATTTTTCTCAAGTGCACATGGGTCACCCTCCAAGACAGACCATATGCTAGGCCACAAAGAAAGGCTTAATGAATTCAGAAAGATTGAAACCATACAAAATAATATCTCTGACCACAGTGGAGTGAAGCTGGAAATCTGCAAGGGCCAGAGGCCCAGATTTCACATGAAGATATGGAAATTAAACAGCACACTCTTAGAAAAACAGTGGGTCAAAGAGGAAATCTCAAAAGAAATTAACAACTACCTTGAAACTAATGATAATGATAACACAACATACCAAAACTTATGGGATGCAGCAAAAGCAGTACTGAGAGGGAAATTTATAGCCATAAATTCATACATCAAAAAAGAAGAAAGAGCAAAAATTGAAGAACTAAATGCACATTTGGAGGAATTGGTAAAAAAACTACAAAGTAACACCATAGGAATAAGAAATAAAGAAATAACAAAGATAAGAGCAGAACTAAATGAAATAGAAAATAAGAAAGTATTTGAAAAGATAAACAAGAACAAGAGCTAGTTCTCTGAGATCAATAAAATTGACAAATCCTTAGTGAGACTAACAAAGAAAAAAAGAGAGAAGAAGCAAATACACAAAATAAGAAATGAGAAAGGAGATATCACCACTGAACCCACAAAAATAAAGACTATCATAAGAGGATACTTTGAAAAACTATATTCCAACAAAAATGACAATTCAGAGGAAATGGACAAATTCCTAGAAACACATAAGCAGCCTATATTGATAAAAGAAGAAATTGATAATCTCAACAAACCAATCAAAAGTAAAGAGATATAATCAGTCATTAAAAACCTCCCAACTAAGAAGAGCCCAGGGCCAGATGGCTTCACAGGTAAATTCTACAAAATATTCTGGAAAGAACTAACACCAATCCTGCTGAAACTCTTCCAAAAAATTGAAACAGAGGGACATTACCGAACTCATTCTATGATGCCAACATTACCCTAGTATCAAAGCCAAATAAAGACACCACAAGAAATGAAAATTACAGACGAATTTCTCTAATGAACCTAGATGCAAAAATCCTCAACAAAATACTTGTGAACCATATTCAAAAACACATTAAACACATTATACACCATGACCAAGTGGGATTCATTCCAGGTATGCAAGGATGGCTCAACATAAGAAAATCAATCAATGTAATACACCATATAAACAGATTGAAGGAAAAACATGACATGATTATATCTATAGATGCAGAAAAAGTATTTGACAAAATACAGCACACTTTCTTGATAAAAACACTTCAAAAGATTGGAATACAAGGAAATTTTTTGAACACGATAAAGAGTATATATGAAAAACCCACAGGCAACATTTTTCACAATGTTGAAATCCTAAATTCCTTCCCTCTAAGATCAGGAACAAGACAAGGATGCCCCAACTCTCCCCTTCTATTTAACACTGTCTTAGAAGTAGTTGCTCGAGCACTGAGACAAGACCCAGATATAAAAGGCATTCAAATTGGAAAGGAAGAAGTCAAAATTTCATTATTTGCAGATGACATGATTCTATACATAGAAAACCCTGAGAGGTCTACAACAAAGCTTCTAGAACTCATAAATGAGTTTAGTAAAGTCACAGGTTATAAGATCAATGCACAAAAATCAGTAACATTTCTGTACACCAATAATGAGCAAGCTCAGGAGGAAATCAAGAAACAAATACCATTTACAATAGTCAATAAAAAATCAAATACATAGGAATAAATTTAACTAAAGATGTAAAAATCTTATACACAGAGAACTACACAAGATTGTTCAAGGAAATCAAAGAAGACCTAAATAAATGGAAGAATATTCCCTGTTCATGGATAGGAAGACTAAATATTACTAAGATGTCAATCCTACCCAAACTGATCTATACATTCAATGCGATCCCAATAAAAACCAACACAGCATTCTTTAAGGAACTAGAAAAACTAACTATGAACTTTATTTGGAAAGAAAAGAGGCCCTGAATAGCCAAAGACATACTGAAAAAGAAAAATGAAATAGGAGGAATCACACTACCTGACTTCAAAACATACTACACTGCTACATTAGTGAAAACAGCATGGTATTGGCATAAGGAGAGACACACAGAACAATGGAATCAAATTGAGAGTTCTGATATAGATCCTCATATGTATAGCCATATAATATTCGATAAAGCCAACAAACCCTCTCAACTGGGAGAGAATGGCCTATTCAACAAATGGTGCCTGGAGAACTGGATATCCATATGTAAAGGAATGAAAGAAGATTACCATCTCACACCTTATACAAACATCAACTCAAGATGGATCAAAGACCTAAATATAAGAGCCAAGACCATAAAGACTTTGGAAAGCAGTGTAGGGAAACATCTACAGGACCTTGTAATAGGAAATGGCTTCATGAACATCACACCAAAAGCACGAGCAGCAAAAGAACAAATAGATAAATGGGACCTCCTCAAAATTAAAGCCTTCTGCACCTCAAAGGAGTGTGTCAAGAAAGTAAAAAGGGAGCCTACACAATGGGAGAAAATATTTGGTAGCCATATATCAGATAGGAGACTTATAACTTGCATATATAAAGAACTCCTATATCTTGAAAATAAAAAGATAAACAGCCCATTTAAAAAATGGAAAAGATTTAAACAGACACTTCTCCAAAGAAGAAATACAAGTGGCTAAAAAGCACATGAAAAAATGCTACAAATCTCTAGCTATCAGGGAAATGCAAATCAAAATTACAATGAGATACCATCTTACTCCCATAAGATTGGCAGCTATGAAAAAAACAGAAGACTACAAATGCTGGAGAGGATGTGGAGGAATGGGAACACTCATCCACTGCTGGTGGGAATGCAGAAGCATCCAGCCATTCTGGAGGGCAGTTTGGCAGTTTCTCAAAAAAGTAGCCATAGATTTGTCATATGACCCAGCAATTCCACACAGCAGAACTGAAAACAAGGACACAAACCGATATATGCACACCAATGTTCTTAGCAGCATTACTCACTATTGTCAGAAGTTGGAATCAACCCAAATGCCCATCAACAGATGAATGGGTAAATAAAATGTGGTATATACATACAATGGAATACTACTCAGCTTTAAGAACGAATACACGACAAACACACATGATAACATGGATGAATCTTGAGAACCTTATGTTGAGTGAGGCAACCCAGGCACTGAAGGACAAATACTACATGATCTCAGTGATATGAAGTAAGTAAACCAAGCTGCCTCAGAGAGCTAGAGACTGGATGATAGGCTTACAGGAAATTGGGGGGTAGAGGAAGGATGTAAGCTGACATCTACATGGGTGAAATCTATGATAAGCTGGAGGTAAGTATGTGTACAAGGAAGGGATGAAATGGGGGCATAGGGTTACCTTTGGGTGAGGCTTTGCAGGCTTGAAGGGGACAAGGGATGGGAGGACGGGTAATATTGCCCAATAAATTATGGGGAGGGTGGGGCAACATATGATCACAGGAAATTGTCAGGTGTTTGTTGAGAGTATAATGCTGAGAAAACCTTTTCAAAAATATAATAAGGAAAGTTACCTGTTTAAGATACTTACATGGGATAATCTGACACAGGACAGACTCCTAGGGAATATGTGAATGCTCATTTTGCCAGAGTAGGTTATATCATTGGGTAGAGACCCATATAATGAGAGTGAAGGTATACCCACATCCTGGGGAGGACTGATGCCATCAAATAGAGGGATCTGTATCTCTCAAGAGAAATGGTGGCTCCCATGGCATTAGGGCAGCTCAGCATGTCAAGCCCTCAACACTGTTGCAAGTATCTCTGAACATGGCTCTTCAAGAAATGAAGATTGACTGTCACTGTGGGCCCTAAGGGGAGGGGGAAATAGGTATGGAATAGATGGAACCAATGTAACTGTGTGGGCAATAGAAGTATTTCACAAGAGCATGCAAGGATGAATATAAGACATGTAAAATTACACAAAAAATATATAGGGGCTGATAGGCTAAAATGTAAATCATAATGTAAAACATAAGATAACTAAAAATTTAAATAATTGTATAGTCTAAAATATAAATCACAATGTAAACATAAATGTTACCTTGTTTGAAAGCTATTGTCTCAATATCTGTACATCAGTTTCAGTAAATATGGTATGAATATGTTAAAAGATTATTGCCGTGGAAGGGAAAAGGTTTTATATTGGATATGTAGGAGTACTGTATATTGTATATATGAATTACTGTGATCTAAAAATCTTGTGAACATAAGCTTAATAATTAGAAAAAAGAAAAGAAAAAGATAGGATGTAGAATTTTTCCAAATTAATATGTATTCTGTATCTAACCTTTAAACTCATCACTATATTCCATTTTACTATTAAGGGAACCTGGCAATATATTGGGCTTCACTTTTCAGGAAGTTTTGGATCACAGAGAGGTTCAACAATGGCAGCAGAGGAATACTGGTGTGGGATGTTATTGACAGGGGACACATGGTTGGCAGGGAGTTCTACAGGGCATATATCCAGGATACATAAAAATGTTTGTATATTTTCATAGTGGAAACAATTAAAAACAACAACTGAAGGAGTGCTGAGCTCCTAGCCAGGGGAGCTCTATCACAGTCCCTAAAGGAACAGCAACAATCCCCCAAGTGCAATGGCAAAGACCAAAAAAGAATGAAGGTCCAACAATGAGCCCCTGATACTAATGACTATGCTTGTGAGCCTGTGCACCTGAAATAAGAACAAGGCCTAGAGCTGCAGGGTGCATAAGAGTTACCTCCTGAGAGCCTCCATGTTGCTCAAATGTGGCCAGTCTCAGAGACAAACTCAGCATGTAAATTCATTGCCTTCCCCCCAGCATGGGACATGACTCCTGGGGATGAGCTTCTCTCGTGCCGAGGGATCACTACCAAGTACCAGCTGATGATGTAACTAGAAAATGACCTTAAATAAAAGGTTCAACTTGGACCAGCAGAATATCTCTGTCTACATATAATAACAGGAGTTAAAAATGCTTTTTGACCTAAATCAAGGGGGAAATGGAAAGGACAAATGAGTTTATATGGCAATGAGTCTCTAAAAAAGAGTCAGGAGGTTATCAGAGTGGTTGCCCTTATGCACACCTGAGCTAAGTCCCAGAGACAGATAAAGTAGATACAACCCCAGGTATTGGTTCTTCTGATTGCTACTGAGACCCACAGGTTTTATGGTCATGGCAGATGGAGTTCAGTGCCATGTCAGTTTGTCCTTCTTTGGAGTTGGTGTTTCTGTGTGATGGAGCTGGACTCAGATGTGATCTCTTTTCACAAGCCTTTCCTGTTACTTTACCAGAATTGTAGTTGGTGCTGGGGTTTAATGTGTACCCAGGGGATCTGAATCTCTGGACTGACCATATGATAGCCAGGCCCTGAGCCTCAATAGACTTCAGCTCCTACACTCTGTTTTTTTTGACTTACCCCACTCAGCTAACATGGAGTTGAAGAAGGTCAACCACCACACCCTGGAGCCAAGAGTGCCTACAACTGAAAGCAGGAGATTGCATCCAGCATCCATGTGGAATCTAAGCCCCCTCTTGACATAGATGTGGAATGGACACAACCAATCCAAGGTTCACAGGATGGAGGAATAGAATATGGATTAGAGTGGACTTACTGATATTCTATTCATGAACTATTGTGATTAGTAATCGAAGGAAATGTGGCATTGGTGTGGAGAAAGTGGCCAAGGTGGCTGCTGGGTGTGGGGAATGGGAGGAAGAGATGAGATGTGGAGGCATTTTTGGGACTTGGAGTTTTTCTGGGTGGTGCTGCAGGGACAATTACCAGACATTGTAGATCCTCCCATGGCCCACTGGATGGAACGTGGAAGAGTGTGGGCTATGATGTGGACCATTGACCATGAGGTGCAGCGATGCTCAGAGATGTATTCACCAAATGCAATGAATGTCTCATGAAGATGGTGGAGAATGTTGCTATGGGGGGAGTAGTGGGGTGAGGGGGGTGTGGGGTATATGGGGACCTCATATTTTTGAATGTAATATTAAAAAAATGAATAAAGACAAAAAAAAAAAGACTCACAGTACCAATGGTTGGAAAGGATGTGAACCAATGGAAAAAATATATATAATTCATATTGCCAAGGTTGGAAGGTGGGTGGAAAGGGGAGTTAATTTATAATAGGTGTAGGGTTTCCATTGAGGGAGATAGGAAGTCTTTAGTAATGGAAGGTGGTAAGGAGGACCCTGCAATATGGTGAATGTACTCAATCCCATTGAATGTATGCTTGGGAGTACTTGAGTTGGGAAAGTGTATGTTGTATATAGTTTCGCATTATTTAAAAAAAGAAAGAAAGAACAGCTAAAGAGTCAGTGCCAATTAAATGTAATATGTGATCTTGGATGGGATATAACAGAGGAAAAGGAAAAGCTCAAAGAAATATTACTGGGACATGCAAAAAAAGGAATATATGCATATGCTGTAGGCTTCTTATCAGTGCTATATTTCTTGAACATGATACCTGTACTAAAGTTGGTTAAATAAGTGAATATTCTTGTTCTTAGGGAATGTATCAGGTGGTATTAAGAGTTCAAGGAGCATGATGTATATAATCTACATTCAAGTGCTCAGAAATGGATTGATAGATGGGTAGATAGATAAATAAGAGTGAAAGTGGCAAAAAGTTAAACTTGCTGGATCTGGGTACTTTCAGGGAGGGTAGATTTTGGAGTTCTCTGCATGAGGCTTGTGTTATTTTTTTGTAATGGTCCTATAAATATGAATATATTTCAAGGTAAAAAGTTTTTAAAAAAAGCATATTAGGGAGAAAATATGGGTTTGACAGATAATGTAGATCACCACCTATGGGAGCCTTAGGAAGTTACATTGACCCTCAAAAAAGGATTGTGAATAAGAGACCAGATATTGACATGGTTGGATTTGTAGGCATTGCTAGCTAGCATCACTGAACATTTTAAAGTTTATCCCAAAGTTTTACTTTTACTTAAACTGCTTTCAATATACTTAATAATTACCATTTGTGCAGTAAGTGTCTACAATTTTCTAGGTTATTCTGTGCCTCTCAGAATATGGCAAAGGAAAGATGAAAACCTAAAGAAAAGAGGAGGATTGTGGAAAGATGGCAGAAGAGAGAGCTCTAGGATTCAGAACTTCCACCAAAACCACTATTAAACAAGCAGGAACTTTTTGAAACAACTATTTTGAAACTCCAGAGGCCAGAAGAACACTATACAGCAAAACCAGAAGAACAGGTGGAAGAGCCTGATAAGTTATAGTAAACAATAGTCAAATGCACTCTCTGTGTGGAAGATACTGGTACCCATCCCCCAACTACTAATGATCCTATTGTCAAATTTCAGTAAGTAAAGGAAAAAAGTCCTTGAAAGCTATGGAAAGATCTTTTCTAAATTATGATTAAAACAAACTGAACAATTATAATATATTCCAGAACCTAGCGGTCAGTATGCTTTTAAATTTATTCACAATTTTAAAATTATAATAAAGAAAAAATAGGTTTTAGCCTCCTGTGGAAGAAGGGGAAAAAAAGAACTTTTCTTGCATAAACTATAATGGTTTTAATTTTATTTAGCTTGGGTGTTATCTCCCTAGGATTAAAGAATACCAGTTAATTAGCATTAACTCTTTAAGATAAAAATTGCAAGTTCAAGTTTAATGAAATATAGATTTATCCTAAAAGTGAAATGATTAGTTTTCATGGAACAAAATGAGGAATGTAAGACAAAATTTAATTGGATAAAGTAAATTTCATTGGTTGATAACTGTAACTTAATAAGCTTATTTAAAGGTAAAGTAACTAGTCTATGTGGTTATGGTTGATTAGAAAGTTTACAAAAGCATTTTGTTTAATCTGAAGCTTTTAAATGGCTAATTCCAGGAAGCTATTATTAAATAAAAATGTAATTTGTTTTTTTTTTAAAAGATTTATTTATTTATTTAATTCCCCCCTCTCCCCCGGTTGTCTGTTCTCTGTGTCCATTTGCTGCGTCTTGTTTCTTTGTCCGCTTCTGTTGTCATCAGTGGCACGGGAAGTGTGGGCGGCGCCATTCCTGGGCAGGCTGCACTTTCTTTTCGCGCTGGGTGGCTCTCCTTATGGGGTGCACTCCTTGCATGTGGGGCTCCCCTACGTGGGGGACACCCCTGCGTGGCAGGGCACTCCTTGCGCGCATCAGCACTGCACATGGGCCAGCTCCACATCAGTCAAGGAGGCCGGGGCTTTGAACCGCGGACCTCCCATGTGGTAGACGGATGCCCTAACCACTGGGCCAAGTCTGTTTCCCATAATTTGATATTGATAACAAAAAGTGATTTCATAACAGAGAAACCTGTCAAAGGCCACCTCAATCTGCACGTTAAGGTGTTGGTAAGGGAAGATAACCTTGATTCTATTGGGAATCTTTGGTTTTCATAAAATAATGGAGAAAGTAACTTTTCTGTATTGTTAAAGTAAAATACCTGTTAATTAACATAATTATGGTAAAGGTATAGAAATAAAATTAAAGTACTAAAATAGTAAAATTTATTTGACATGTTATAAACTGCATTAGAAGTATTTAGAAAGTGTATAAAAATTAAAAGCTAGATTTCAATATCGCCACACTCTCTTGTGCATTCAAACCACACCTTCTGTACACTGCATAATACCTCTCATTGTAACTTATTGGCTAGGTTGTTCATTATGACCCCTAAAACAACAGAAGTATTTACTTCATCTCTGAGCATGCTCCTAAAGTAGAAGAATAGTACATTGCCATTTCAGACTCCTGCAGCAACCTGTGATGACTCCATATGGCCAGATTGACAGTGGACATTGCCTCCAGATTGGTTCCATTTCATAGTGCTGAATGGTGCTATGTACCAGGCTGGTGAAACACTGGAGCTTCCCTCCAACGGCCAACAGTGTTTCAGCACTGTGACTGTGTGAAGGACATATCAACTGAGGCAATAATTACCAGAATGATGTGAGTAGAACTTTAAAAATACAGTTGGCATTATGACTTGCTTCCATGCAGAGACAACATATATAGTATTGCAAACCTGGAGCTTAGATCTATTAACTGCAACTCAAAAAGGAACTTATACATTAACTAATATTAAGTACTGTACTTGTATGCCTGATGACTATGATAATATCTCCTCTGTGCTAGATCATATGCAGAAGGATATAGGGCATGGTAAAAGTCTTGGTAAGCTTAATTCATTTTCTAAATAGTTAATGAAGTTGCCAATAAGATAAAGGAATGACTCTCTTAAGTACTGTCTTTATTTTGCTTACCCTATACTTGCCTTGTTGTTGCCTGCATTGTCTTTGTGTGTTTATGTCTAGAGCAGTGCCACTCCTTATACCTCTCCTAGCTGTCCTAGGCATAACTACCACTGTGGGAACTGGGGTTGGCAGTTTACACCAAACTCAGCAGGTCTACCACAGTCTCTCCCTAGAGTTAACCAACAGCATAAAAGAACTCAAGGAAGGAGGCTATTTCCCATCAACTTGAGGAGGATTCAGCTTCTGAAGGTACCTTGCCTTTCTCACTCTCGTGGTCCAATATGTCATGCCTGGCCTCCTCTTTTGGGCTTACTTACCACCATTTTCTTTACCCTTTTAGTAGGGCCGTGCATCTTAAATTCTAACTAAGTTTATTTCTTCCAAAATCAGCACCTTCCACAACAAGATATTAGTCAGGGGGATTTCATCCAATTCTAACCTCAATGTCAGATCTGTCTTCCCTCAACCTTGATAGAATAGCCAGAGTGTTTTACACCCTGCCAAGCAGGACCTACTGCCCCTAACCAGTAGGAAGCTGCTACAGAAGAATGAACATTGCCCTTTAGCTGCCCCTTAAGAGTAAGGGTTTAAATTCTCTGAGGGTGGATTTGAGGCAGGTTAGTGTATGGAAAAGAGGGAAGACCCAGCAGACCTAGCAGAGAACACAGCTATGAGATTCTGCCCGGAAAACTCTTGCTACCAAGAATGCCAGAAAGACCCCACCTAGACCCTGGTCATGAGATCCCATTTGGAACTCTTCCAGGGTCAAGGGGAAGCCCCAGATAATTCCAAACAACACACCTCCCTATTGGTTCCCTGAGAGCTAGCATATGGAGCAACCAATCAGAACAGCAAATAGCCGGGGCCCCTCCCCAACATTAGGAAGGGGGAGGAAGAAAGGTCTTAAAAAGGCCTAACCTGGGGCCCCCATGCACATCTCATCCTGTAGCATGCCTGCAACCGTGTCTTGAGTTGAGAATTGTTTTTCTTTTCTTGTTTTTTAATAAACTCTTTACTCCTTTGCCTATCTATGGTATGTCTTTTAATTATTTTATGCAACGTAGCCAAGAACCTAGAAGCCCAGAACCCAGAGTGTTCTGCCAATACTTTTTAACCATTTGTGTTTTGTATACTATGGGGTAAATTTCAGGACTTCTGTGAAAAAATTGAATATTATGAGTGAAAATAAATGATAATGGGAGAAATTGGGAGAGGATAATAAAACAAAGGCATTACAATTATGTGGGTAGAAAATGGATTTCAGGAAAGTAGATTTGGCTCAACAGATAGAGTATCTGCCTACCACATGGGAGGTCCAGGGTTCAAACCCAGGGCCTCCTGACCCATGTGGTGAGTTAACCCACATGCAGTGCTGATGTGTGCAAGGAGTGCTATGCCATGCAGGGGTGTCCCCCACATAGGGGATCCCCATGCACAAGGAATATGTCCCATAAAGAGAACTGCCCTGCATGAAAAAAGTGCAGCCTGCCCCGGAGTGGCACTGTACACACAGAGAGCTGACACAGCAAGATGACACAACAAAAAGAGACACAGTTTCCTCGTGCTGCTGACAAGAATACAAGTGGGCACAGAACACACAGCAAATGGACACAGAGAGCAGACAACTGGGGGTCGGGGGTGGGGAAGGAGAGAGAAATAAATAAAAATAAATAAATCTTTAAAAAAAAGAAAAGAAAATGGATTTGGCATCTGAGAACCTGAGCTGAAATCTGCGCTCCAGCTGTGGTCTCTGCTGCTGTTGAGTAGGCAATTCTCTTGTGCTTTCGGACTTGTTTGTATGTGCTGTTTCTTCTTCCTGGGAAACTCTTCCTCCCTCATCCTTCCCTCTTCATTTCAGAAATTCCTTCTCATTCCTTATTTTTCTCTAGGAGGCTTCATAAATCTCAAAGCATAATGAATCTTTCTAATATTATATTTCCATCACAATTTGTGCTTATCATTTAACCTAATCATACTTTAATGTGTTGATGGCCTTGTTTAATACCAAATCTGAAACTTTATTTTAAGATCTGCTTATAAGTGCTTATAACCATCTTATTCTTCAACTTTCGATAGTAGTAGCAAGTAAGTGCTAAAGAAATATGATTGAGTAAACAATGAATGAAAGAAACAAATTGACTTTGTTCTACCATTATTTGACTTAGGACATCATATCAAACACTTCTTTTCTCATGAGGGTAAGAAATGATTTTATTATCTAAGATCATTTTTCTTTTGCAATAATTAAAATATAGGAATGGAAGAATATTTATCATTGATATGAAAGCAGTGGTCACCAGAAGTTCTGAGGGGAGGGAGAGGGATGAATAGGTGTAACACGGGGGCATTTTCAGGACATTGGAATTGTCCTACATGACATTACAATGATGAAAACAGGGCATTATACATTTTGTCATAACCTATAAAATCGTGTGGGGCAGAGTATAAATTCTAATGTAAACTATAGTACACGATTAGTAGCAATGCTTCAATAAGTGGTTCCTTAATTGTAACAAATGTACCACACTAATGAAAGATGTTGTTAATGTGGGAAAGTGTGGAAAAGTATGGGGAATCCCCTATATTTTTTATGTAATGTTTATATAATCTAAAGCTTCTTTAAAAATAAAAAAATAAATAAAAAATATTGTCAAGATTGTAGCAGATAGTAGCATGTCTTAAATAATAATTGTATTTTAACATTATATTTGAATCTTTAGCTATATAAACGTTGCTTATGGATTGTTCATCCAGCTGGCAATTTGTTGAGTACTGGGAAATTTTTGGTTTTCAAATATTTCCTTGATAGGAAATCAAAGATGTTGAAAAAATAACTTATTGGGAAGTCAATATTAAATTATAGTTATAAGCTAGTAACATCTTTTAAGTCAAGCCTTAGGCTTTTTAAAAGATGACATTGTCATTTTTTAACTGTTCTTTGCTTCCTATCATAATCAAATGCTTAGATGGGATGTTCCATCTACAACAGTTAGCTTTTAGACACTCATTTTAAACCTGTATAATAAATCCAATAAATCATGTTTGCTTACTGTACATGAATGAAAAGGGGAAGGGGAGAAATCAAACAGAGCTATCAAGGACAATTTCACACTTGACACATTGACTTAAATATTATCCAAATATCTAGTCAAATGGCATTAGATTAAAGTTAGTAAAACATGAACTGGAAACCAGATACCTTTTGTATATTTAATTTAGCAGTGCAAGTAAAAAACACCTAGAAAATATTCTGATACTATATCTTGTTAATTTTTTACAGCAAGTCCTTAAGAAGCATCCTGAAAGTTAGTCTCCATTTTAGTAACTGCTTCCCAGGAAACTTAGCCTAAGACAATTGATACCAAAAGTAGTACTAGAAAGCAGGTGATAGGATGATATATTTGAGCTAGATTGCTTATTCTTAAACTGGCAATAAGGACACCCCGGCTGATGATTCCTATCAGTGACAGAGAGATGGGAATGCAATTGCTAAAAATGCCACTGTTGGTGAACTGAGATAGTATATTGCCAGAAAGTAATGCATTAGCTGGTATAATGTATTTGTGTTTGAGAAAAATTGTAACTGTAAAGGCAACGGAATCCGGTAGCTGCTGCTAAGCCCTATTGATGTTCATGGCAAGGATAACAAAATGCTGAGAGAAATTAATTAGCAAGTGGTATCTAAATGTGAAAGCTACTTAGAGTTTCCTTGGTTGCATACTAAATATGCCCCAGTCCCTTCCTAGGCAGAGAAGAGAGAGCTGAGACTTGGCCCAGAAATAAATTATCATATTAGCTGGGCTCCCAAGAGGTTTAAACTTCCATCAACTTAGGTCTCATATACTGTGGTCATTATCCTGGTTGGAAAAGAATAGGAACTTAACCCGTGATATTGTACATCTGGTTTGGCACACTGAAGGTCTTGAAAGTCTATATTTTTCTGGACCCTCTGAGCTTGAACAAATGGCCAAATATTCCATATTAAATGCTATCACTCTTCCTTGATTGAAGATGATGCAGAGGCCTCTCTCCAAGACAATAAGAGCACCCCTTCAGAGTAGGTCCTCAAATCCCTCCAGTCCCTAAATCCTAACAACTCAGGTTAAGTTACAACATTTCTTATTTGAGGATGAGCAGGGTCTGATAAGAAATGAAAGGAACGTATTAAAAGACTTACCTAGGGCATTCTCGCAGAAGCTGGTAGAGAATGAATGGGGTATGCTCTGGAATATCTTGATCAAGGGACCCTGAAACTCAGGTTGGATAAAGTAGGAGTTATGAATTTGTAGGTGTCTTCTAGGGCCCATTATTGAAAACTCTAGGAAATTGTATAAACATGCTACTAGGGTGGATTTTGGAAAGCATGAAGAAAGTGATATCCATATTAAAGTAAGATGCCAACACCAGAATTACCACGGAAGATGGCAGAGGAAGGAATTAAATAGTTCTAAGACATGAGCATGCTAGACTGGATATGCTATGTAATGGCAGAAAATCTATCAAAGGACTATGTTCCATGGGAAGATTCAAAGGATACATTTACTTAAGCCATCAGACGATGCAGTGGAAAGTAGCCCGAGCATCACTTAGTAATTCTTTAGGTCAGTGATTATATTAGGAGATGCCGCTAAAAACAGGGTTCATTGATAGCACTGATATCATAAGACCTTGCAAAATCAGAGGCCAGATATAAGCATTTAACTGACAGAAGCCAGGAAGATGCTAATAATTGCTATAATTATTAGGATGTTAATGATTGTTGTAATGAATGGTAAAGTCTGATGGCCAGTGGGAATGGGGTGGGGGAAATTAGGGATGAGGGCTGGAATTCACTTATAGAGAATCAACAAGAACAATGTCTTTAGGAGCACCACAAAAGAGCAATAAATAAGGCTAATTCAGAGAAGTCAAAGATATATGATCAGAAACCTAAACAGAGACACCAATACAAAGTAATGATCCCTTGCCCTGCTTATAACCCTGAGTTCATTTTCAGACTCAAAACCTATTGTTCAAAGGGGAAGCCAAATCCTAAAGTGGGAGAAACTCTGCAACACTAAGGTAAATAAACACAGAAATGATTACTCTAGGCTTTATCCAGGGGTCTTTTAGACATTGGCTCAAATCACTGTGCTCGGCAGAAGGAGGAAGGCTTAGAATATTCTGAGGACTTTTGGACTCAGAATATAAATTCACACTGATACTGAGAAATCCAGTGGTTCATCATGGTGTACTTGTTAGATTGGGGGCAACTAGGGTTCAAATGATAAATGTAATCCTGGACACAACTGGTTCACAGAGGATCTACTATGTCCCCAGACCTACCAATGGCCACCAAGGGGTCATTTATCCAGGCTATGAACATATTATTCCAATAGATACACTTCGTAGTTGACATTCCTACATTACAAACTTGTCCTTTGGAGTAAGAGCTGTACACTATTGACAGCCAACTGCTTCCTTCCCCTGTAGTAATACAAACAATATTACATCTTGGGAGGAATGGTAGAAATTAGTACCACAATTTTTAAACTTTGAAGATCTTAAAGACTGGAGTCACCATTATAAACCTACTGAATTCACCATTTTGGACCCCTGCAAAAACAAAATATGACCTGGAAGATGATTGACAAAGTTTTATTTCCTATTTAATTACCTTTCCAGAAGGGGTAATTGTGTTAATGACTATAAACACCTGCCACAGGTAGTATAATTGTTAAAGCAGATTAACAACACAGGTTAATCACATGTTGTTATTGATTTGGTGATTTTTAACAGAAAAATTAACCAGAAATAATTTGCATTCACATGGAATAGAAAACAACATGAATTTACAGTTTTGCCCAAGGTTATGTTAACTCACTCTCCCTCTGTCATAATACAGTCCAAAGAAATATGGACCATATCAACAATCAGTAGCAGAAGATCAGAATGATTCAATATAAGCATGAAGTGACTAGTCTGTTGGAGGTCATGGGAAACCACATTTCCTTGAAAGAGTTGGAAATAAGCAATAGAAATATCCCTGCCTCCATCCCATCAGTAAAATTTTTAGGGACTCTGTGGTCTGAGGAATGCTACAACATCCTTCATAAAGTAAAGGACAAAATTGTTACATCTTATGCCTCTCATCATGAAGAAGAAAATTCAAAGAAGGCCTCTTTGTGTTCTGGAAACAGTATATTCCACATCTTGGAATACCTCTCCAATCCATATGCTGGTGACTCAAAAGGGTAACCACTCTTTAAATGGGGTGCAGAGCAGAAAGGACTTAGCAGCAGGTGTAGGCTTTGTGCAAGCAGTCTTGGGCTTAGGCAATAGGTTCTAGGATACACTATGGCATAAATATCATCATGGGGAAAGAGTCTCTGTAAAGTTTATGGCAAGACTCAAAGGGGAAATTGCAATGTAGACCCCAAGATTTCTAGAGCAATATCAATCCATTGGCAGGGGAAAAGAATTTAACTTTAAGAAAACAGGTCCTTGAATGCTAATCAGCTCTGGTAGTGATGGAGAGACTGACCATTGGAAATAATGGCCATATATCTAGAACTACCCATAAAGTGCTGAAGCTGTCAGACACAACAAGTGATAAGATTAGGTTGGCCAATTTATAATCCATCATAAGATGGATGGGAACAGATTAAATTAAGCATGAGTCTGGGACCAGAAGGGACAAGCAAGATAAGCCAGTAGCTTTGACCCTTATGCCATCCACAAATGTTGCACCATTGAGGTTCCTCTCAACTCACACCTATGTGCACATGGTGGGAGAGGAAATGAGGTCACTTAATACTAATTGAAGCAGGAAGAAAAAGTCTAAAATTGGTCCATGGATGGGCTATTATGGTATATGGGTGAAAGCCAAAAATGAATAGAGGCTTCAGTACACAGCCCCACACAGGAATGGCCTTGAAAGCAGTGGCAAGGTAAAATCTTTTCAAATGGTCAGAGCTCTGGATGCCTTGACATTGACTTTATGTGGAGAAAGTAGCCTGAGGTAGGAATATGTAGATTCATAGGTTGTGGTGTACAGCATAGTTAGCTGGTCAGTGTCCTGGTAGATACCAGGTAGAAAATAGGGACTTGTTAGTTGACTTTAGCCAGCCTAAGTCATCGGCCGGAACAAAAGCAGCCATGGTGGCAGTGATGGAATCCATTCACAGTCTCCAAAGCACTGGCTCCTATTTACCAATCTATTATCACCAAAAAACGTCAAATATGCAAGCAACAGGTAACAATACTGAGTACTCGATTCTGACCACATTAGACTCCTACTCTAATATGAGTTCACGGGTTTGCCTGTCCTGCTTATAGAGTCTCAGCCAGCAAACCAAAGGCTTATGAAGTGGCTGATTAACTAGGCAGAAAACCCACACCTAGTAAAGTGCCATTTCAAATGACCCAATTTACAGATGAAGAGGCGAGGTAATGAACCTATGATGAGGAGGTCTTCTTGTTATCTCACAAGCTGTACCACCTAGAAACTTTTAGTTTGATAGAGCAGAAGAATGGCCCATTAAAAGCAGAACTAAAGTATCAGCTTTGAGTGAATAGTTTATGAGATTGGGCTATTATTTCCAAAATGTAGAATACATTTTATATGGTGTTGTTTTGATAAGTAGAATATTTAGTTCTGAAAACTGAGCGTATAAGCATTGATTCAGTGGGGGACTTTGTGCCTATCAACTCTGGGCTGCATAGTCCTGGCTCCCAAAAAGGGAACCATATGCCAGGTGATGTAGCATGCATTCTATTGGTACTCCTTGTTTCAAGGATCTAGTAGGCAAAAAGGATTGTCATCTTGGTTGGTGTAACTGAACCTGATAATGAGTAGATATTGGACCATTGTTATAAAAAAGGGCAGGTAAATGCATGGAGATTCTTGCCCAAATTTGATAAGAAAAATACAGATGATGGAACTCTGGCATGAGAATGGGTGATTTAGGGCTCCTTAGTGAGTGAGAGTGGATCAGGCAACAGAAAAGCTATCAAACAAGAAGGGTGCTAGCTGAGGATGAAGAAAATCTGAAATGGATGGTTAAGAAAGGAGACAACGATTAACTGTTGTGGACCTGGGACTAGAGTCATCCTTGGGTGCTTTCATCCTACTAACCTCTCTTATATGAGAATTCTTCACTAGGAGAGGTCCACAGAAATCCTGGAGGATATGTTCCCCAAGTGTATATGAGTAAGCAGATCCATGTGGCATAACAGGTAGGGTGTGGTGGCTGCTGAAATAATCTACAAAGACTTCAGGTGTAAATGATTTACTACCCCAGTAGCAGATATCACTTAGCTGTAAGTCCCATTTAGGAATTTCCTCATCTGAAAAGAGCTGCCACATCATCCTAATTTCTTGGGCAGCCTATGTCAAATGACTGATTGACCCAATGGTATAAAATTCCAGACTCCTTGCCCCAACCTGGGACAGATATGAAAGATCAGTCCACCTTCAGAACTTCTTACAGGATGGCTGAGACTTCTCTTGAGACTATATTCCAGTTTTAAATAACCCACTAAATAAAGAGGCTTTCTTTCTTTCTCTTTCATAGGTATTGTTAAACTTCATGAATGCTAACCTCTATCACAGAAAACATAAATATGCCATCCTCTTTCTAATCAATCATCAACCAGCAAAGACCACCATTATTCTGCTTGTTACTTTATATTAGTTTTAAATATCCCTGATTTCATGTAAATGGAAATATGTAATAGGTACATTTTTGTATTTGTCTATGATTCACTGCAGTTTAATTTTTGTCTCTGATGTGAATTATGGGAAAAAAAAGTTTCACCTATTCTATTGTAGATGTTGCCTTATTGTAGATATTGCAGTTGTTCCCTATTATTGTAGATGATGCTGCAGTTCTGAGCGCAAACAGCTGCTCAGTAGTTTCCAATAAATACGAGGTGGAAACTAGGGTCGAGACTCTCAGTTCCAGGACGTGTGAGTCCCCTGGTCCCATCTTTATCTCCTCTCTTGTGTGTCTCTCTCTGTCCCTTTATTTCATAAAGTTGTGCATTGCCTTCCCTTCGAGCCAATCTATTGTGAGCTGATTGCAGCAACTGGTGCCCAATGTGGGCCTGAAGGGAAGAAGGATTGCCTCAAGCGAAACTAAATTTGGTGTGACAGCTCAGAGCCTCGAGTGGTTTGGAAAGCCTTCGAGGTCCTCGAGGATTTGCTTGTTTTTCCCCAGGAGATGGAGAATATCTTGTGTGGGTACCAGCTTTTTGGATAAAGCCATACCATGAATGTCAAGAGACGACAAAAGTTCCTGTGCAACCCAGAACCCCCGGTCATGCAGATGGAGAGATGGATGCAGATGTGGATGCTGGAAACTGCACATCTGGGTCTCATTCTGAAGACTAAGAATGGCTCTAAACTACAGAACTTGTTCAAGCATGGTATCATAAAGCAAATATGACTTGGGGACAGAAAGAGATTAAGAAGGAAATTGGGAGGAGGAAAACTGGAAAAAAATGTTGAATTATTAAAAGAAGCAATGAAGAAATTCTAGATTAATAGATTTGGAATTGCTTTTGTGTTTGTTCAATGTCAGTGTGTGTGTTGTAATTGTTTCAGTGAGTGTGAAAGAAAAAAGAAAAAGAGAGGAAGGGAAAAAAAGAGAGGAAGGGAAAAAGAGAGGAAGGGAAAAAGAGAGGAAGGGAAAAAGAGAGGAAGGGAGGGAAAAGAGAGGAAGGGAGGGAAAAGAGAGAAAGGAAGGAAAAAGAGAGAAAGGAAGGAAAAAGGAAAAAGAGAAAGAAAAGGACTAAAATGAAAGCCATAAAAGTTCAACAAATATTGAAAAAAGGTGAAAAGTTTGTGAGAATGCCAACTGACATGTAATAAAATGTATTTTGTCCTAAAATAAAATGGTTAGTTTTATAAAATCAGAAATGGCAGAACTAGTAAGGATAAAATAAAAGATGTAAAAGTTAAGTGATTATTGAAAAAGGTAAAAAGTTTGTGGGAATGCTAACTGAAATTTAATAATGTGTATTTTGTCTTAAAATAAAATAGTTTTATAAAATCAGAACTGGAGATAGGCAGGACAGAACGAGTGTGCATACAGCAGTTGTAAAAGTATTGTGGTAGCATTCTATGAGATAATGTGTTTGTAAAAGTAAAACAAACCTGAATGAATACAAAAAGTACAAAAACTGTGTGAAAAGGTCAGTAATGGACTTTTGCAGTTCTTCCTCAAGGCTTTCTGCCCTGGCCTGATGGCAATGAATCTGGCTACATAGAAGAAACGTGTGGCAGTGACCCTGCTAAGAAACAACAGAGACAATGGGATCTTAAGGACCTAGAATAGGCAAACAATTGGGGCAAGCTGTAAGGTCCCTGCTATTCTATCAAATTATTAAATGTTGTTTGGTTAGGTAAGATAAAACTATACCATTTACTGTATTTGATAAAGTACAGTGTTTTCTCATGTTAATGGAGTTTGTAATATTGTAATAATCTTTCATCCCTCACTTAGCTCAAATATTAAAACCATTGTATGTGTTATTTGGGAAAGGTCCTTCATGAGAGTAGGAGGACCTCCAGCAGGCTGCTTTAAAAAATAAAAAGGAGAAGGTGGATACTGACTTAGCCTGTGAATTTGATGTGGCCCCAGGTCCAGTGAAGATGCTAAGAGTAGTATACAAACTGGGCAAAATTAGATCATTTTTGATCAAGTACTGGCCTATATAGCCTTGCCAGTTAGGATTCCTAAGCCCATGAGAAATGAAAGTGTGTTCATTAAATGTCTGCTGGTTGGAAATCTTATTGTTTGTTGTATAATCTATGTAGTTATGGATTATGTATAAAATGCTTGAATACTAATCAGAACTTTAATAATGAAACAAATTGTTTACTTAAGTGACTTGATGAACTGTAAGTGATATATAAATGTACCTTGATATAAATCTCTTGTTTTAAGTTTGAACAATCCTGGAACTGAATATATTGGGAGAAAAATTTAATGAGTATTGTTCAAACCTAAAAGTGAAAACATCATGTAGGAAACTTTGTTAATCAGTGAAATGTCATTTGCAAAAACGAAAAGGGGGAAATGTGGGAAAAAGAGTTTCACCTGTTTATTGTAGATGTTGCCTTACTGTAGATGTTGCAGTTATTTCCTATTGTAGATGATGTTGCAGTTCTAATAGCAAACAGCTGCTCAGTAGTTTCCAATAAATACGAGGTGGAAACTAGGGTCGAGGCTTTCAGTACCAGGAGGTGTAAATCCTCTGGCCCCATCTTTATCTCCTCTCTTGTGTGTCTCTCACTGTCCCTTTATTTTGTAAATTTGTGCATTGCCTTCCCTTGGAGCCAACCTATTGTGAGCTGATTGCAGCAGTGAATTACAAATTAAGGTTAAAATTTTCCAAATGGATATCTGGTTTTTCAATATATATTTTAAAAATACTTGCCTTCATCTAAAGAACAGCATTAGAGCTTTTGATGTTATTTAACCATATACCTCTCTGTCTATTATAGAATCTCTATTTTATTGCATGATATTTGTTTATAATAATGTCCATATCATGCTGCTTTTTCTGTAGCTTTATCATAAGTCTTGCAATCAGATAATTTATTTTGCTTCTTCAGGATCATATTGCATATTCTAAGGCCATTGCATTTTCATAAATATTTTAGAATCATGTAAATTGCTACAAGAACTATTATAGGACTTTTATTTGGATTGTAATGAAACTACAAGCAAATATGGGGAGAATTAAAATCCTAACAATATTGGGTCTTCCATTATGAGCAAGGTATATCTTATAATTTATTTAGGTCTTCTTTAATTTATTTAGGAAATGAAATATACATCCTTTGTTGTATTTATATCTTGGCTTGATACATATTCTTTCTTACTTTTTTCCTTGGTAGCCAAAGTTTTCTGATACAATTATAGTTTTCTTTTTTTGCAAATTGACCTTAGTGTATAGAAGCATAGTTAGTTTTAGCATATTTACTCTATAATTCACAAACTTTCAACTTTCAATTTCCAATTTTCAGTCTTAATAGGTTGTTTTATATATATAAAACCTTGAATTTTCTCCATCTGTATTGTCAGTGTGTAAAAAAAGATTTAATTCTTCTTTGATATACAGTATATATTTTATGATCCATCAAGTTAATCATAGACATGGTCAAGAGTCTAAATTCTCTCCACTCTTACTCTAAAATGTTCATCTTGGTCCCTTTCTGTAAATTGAGGAGTTCTTAAAGAACTCATTCTTCTAGTTTGTCTAGTTCCTGTCTTATCTTTTTTTCTTTATTCTTTCTATTATCAAAGGCTAAATCCTACAAATGTTCCTTGGAACATATCTGCTCCTGCATGGAGGTTACTTTACAGATCATTTTCTCACTCCTGAATATCCAATTTCTCTTTCTGAAATGGCTATTTTCCAATGGATGCTAAGTGTACTTAACTCTACCATTTGAAAAAAAAATTAAAGAATAGGAAAAATTCTTATTTGTCAAGATACTACCCTATTTTTCTCTTTTTTCTTCCAAACAAGACTTCTAAAACATGTTCTAATTGTCTTCACTTTATTCACTACTCATTCACTCCAAAACCTACTCTATTTCTTATACCAGGCCCTATCACTTCTCAGCTTTGTTCATTCCCAGCCAGCAATAAACCTTCATGTAATTAAATATAATGGGCTACTTTATACTTTATCCTGATACTGCCTCCAATGTGAAATTCTCTACTTCTACTGGCTAACAAAACAAAACAATCTCTTACTTTTCCTCCTCCCTCTCTAACAAATTACTTGTTGTCCAAATATTTCTCTATCCAATTGTAAATATTCTCAAATATCCTCACTACCAATCCTCTGTTTTCTCCTTTTCTCATTTTATGTTATCCCTAGACAATATTGTCCATATCCAGGATAAAATTCCATTTACACCATGATAACTTCGAAATTCAGATTCTCAGCATCTATCTCCTTCCTCAGTTTAAACATTATATACAGTTGTCAATTTGATTTCTCCTCTAATATCTTTGAAAACCAACTAAAATTCAATATTTCCAAAGCTAAAGTCTTATTTTCCACTCACATAATATGGCTCTTTATTATTGTTCTCTGTATCTGCTATCATCTAGCCAATAACACATAGAAGCTGTGCAAATATAGATGTCATTCTGAACTCTCACCTCTCCCATATCCACCATTGTGTATACATCACTCTGGTAAATTGGACAGTGTTTCCAATTCTGTATTCCCCCATATACATCCGCAGCCTTTCCTATGTTGTTAACAAGTGCTTCCCTTATACTTTCCCACTCCTTAGATGTGCCTTAGCCTGTCCTTTTGCCCTCTTTTAAACCACCATGAAAGCAGCATGTCCCAGAGAGCTGCACCCCTTATTCTAAGCCCAGAATAAAGGCACAAGGAGCAGGCTTGAACCAAACCAAAAGACTGGAGTCCAGCAAAACTAAGATAAGCCCTGTCTAGATCAAATAAATGACATGACCTGCAGAACTGTGAGCATGATAATATTCATTTGTGATTGTGAGCTAGAAGGATTTTCAAGACTTTTTATATGCTACAAAACCTGATGAATAAATCACCGAGTCTTATTGATTTCAACTCCTAAATGTCTCTGGAATTGATTTACTTCTCTGAATCTTTTTCTCCCATCCAAACGAAAGCTACTATTACCTCTTAACCACTGAAATACTTGTCTAAGAACTCTACCTGTGTCTATTCATGTTTCCTTATGCAGTATCTCAATGCTATTTCCAGACTCATCATTTGGAGGTATGAATTTGGTCAAACACCATTATTTGCCTTCAGTGTTCCTTGATATACCTTTCAATTGCTTTCCTTTGGTTTTAATTTGAAATCTTTTATAACTGGGTTTGCCTATTTCCTCCCATACTCTTTTACCCCTCTGCTCCAGTAAAATGTCTTTGGTTCCATCACACTTGTGATTTTTCCTGGCATCATCATACCCATATTGTTTCTTCTTCCTGACACCATCCTCCAGTGCTTGTTTTGTTTTGTTTTCCTAGTAAACTCTCAATTATCCTTCAGAAATCAGGTTAATTATCATTTTCTCCAAAAATCTTTCACGTAATTCCTGACTAGGTCAAATTCCTGTCACATCTCCTCATTACATGATTGTTTTTTAGTCTTACAGCACCTGAAAATTTTTGTCTTTTCATCTATTTTGCTATTACATCTACCTTCTGTAAAAATATAAGCACCTTGAAAGCAGGGATCTTATTTATCTTTGAAGACCATTTTATGTCTATTCTCTAGGACACTGCTCAGCCCATAGATGTTGCTCATTAAATATAAGTAAATAGATCTTAATTCAGCCATTTCCTCCAGAAGTGGTCACATTAAAATATTCTTCAGCTTATAAAACCTTTCCTTTCATGCATGGCTTTACCACATCTCACTCAGTTTTAACTGAAGCATCTTTGTTGAAATTATTGCTTGGTTTGCAGGCATATGGATGTGCTGCATCTGATCTTGCATATATGCAATCAAAAGATTTTCCACTCTGCAGATCAGCCAATTATGTTTTATTGTTGCCATTGATTGCATTGACTTAGTGCTATTCATTTCTTTAAAATATATATTTTACAATCTCTCACAATTCAGCTCAGAGTGGAATGCTACAATTTGAAGCTAAAGGCTAGCACATTCTATTTTATTTCCACACGTGTTGACTCAAAACAAGCTGCATCATTTTGTATATTATGACTTTTTACTTTATTATTTTTGACATTTCTGAGACTTTTATAACTTTATTCCCTCATAAAATTTATTTAAAGAAACAAGAGCATTTGTGAAAATTGTAATGGAATAGGAATATTCACCAAGCACATATAAAGATATTTTTAATGAAATAAATTCAATTTTGTTTTTATACCATAATTTTTTTCCTTTTTCTTCCCACCCATTAAAACAAAAGGAATAATATATGCTGAAACAAAAATGTAACTGCTTAGTTTGACTGTCATTATAAATTAATTTTAATCCCTGGCAAAAAGTAAATGTCTTTTTTTTTTTTTTGAAATTTGAGATTTTTAAAATTATTTTGGCTCAGTGGAGCAAGGAGTCTATCCTTTCATCCTTGAATACTTGAAAAATCACTGTCACTATAGACTATAGAATAGGGAGACTCAATATAACATAAAATGTTCTACTCAGACCAAAAAAGGAGGATGAAAGTCCATGTTTTCTGGTCTAAAAGGACTGTGCAAGAAAGAAAGGAAAAAGATCTTAGACAAGAAAAAGAAGACCTGAATATCTCAATTTCTTTATGTTAAAGTCTAATGTGGGAGATACGTAAGAAAGTTTGGGGATGAAATTACAAGTAGAGAGGATTTTGAATTGTTCCTGTCTGGAAACCTGGCAAGAAGACCACTGCAAAAGGAAGCCTCTATTCTATATGGTAACTGTGAAAAGTCACAATAGAAGAACAGCAGAGTAGTAAAGTAGGGTCATAGATGTGGCTGTTGGGTGTTGAGGGGACCAGGCATCCCTCCATATTCCAAAGAGAAGTATGAGAGATAAGATCATTGGGCAACCAAAGTTGTAATCTCCAGACTAAAACCAGGTTTATAAGCTGGACATGAGCTTTTATTTACAATGAACCTGATGAATAATTTCAGTAGTCTGCATTTTATTCATTATAAAAAAGTAACAAAAGCAAGATGCCACAAGTGGCCATGTCATAACTGGGTCATTCAATGTGACCTTTTTAAAAGGCAAGGATGTTGCTTCTGGATAGAATGTGGTAGATTGAGATAACCTAATGTTCTCACTGGAAAAAGAAGAGTAGAAAGAACAAGTTAAACTATGGAAATCATATTTGTGATTATCCCAGGAAGCTGTGGAATTGGTAAAGACTAAAATGAAATACACTTTTCAGTAGGTTCCATTTTTTGAGTGAGCTGATAATCTGTAGCCATTAACCCTCTCCACCCATTTCAGTATGTTTTACCTCGCTTTTATTATTGATAATTTCATGTTGATTTGTAATGGACAGAACTTTTGGTAGAAAGAAAGGTTTGGAAGAGATAATTATCTGAAGATGGGAAACTGATGATGTAAGTCCTGTGACATGCTGTGGGTAACTCTGTGATATATCTATACCTAGCAGATCTGAGATCAAATCTACAGGAACTTGCTTCCCCTTGTATTGCAAAATGCAAATAGTCTGACGCATGTATCTCTTTAGAAAATATTTAAAAGCAAGCAAATAACCTATTTAATAGGTTAGCTCTGAATTTATTTATTTTTTTCCTCTCCCCTTCCCCCCACCCCCCGCCCGGTTGTCTGTTCTTTGTGTCTGTTTGCTGCATGTTCTTCTTTGTCCACTTCTGTTGTTGTCAGCGGCACGGGAATCTGTGTTTCTTTTTGTTGTGCAATCTTGTTGTGTCAGCTCTCCGCGTGTGAGGCACCATTCCTGGGCAGGCTGCACTTTCTTTCCCACTGGGCAGCTCTCCTTATGGGGTGCACTCCTTGCACGTGGAGCTCCTCTATGTGGGGGACATCCCTGCATGGCAGGGCACTCCTTGCGTGCATCAGCACTGCACATGGGCCAGCTCCACACGGGTCAAGGAGGCTCAGGGTTTGAACCGCAGGCCTCCCATGTGGTAGACAGATACCCTAACCACTGGGCCAAGTCTGCCACCAGCTCTGAATTTCTTGACATGGGAAATATAGCTTCAAATTTGCAGAGTCCTAAAAATGAACTGAAAGTGGTCTGTTCAAGGAGGAAAGAGGACACTTGGTGATATGAGGTGGCAGAAGAGAGATGATAGGTATCAAGCTGCTGAGAAGCCAGGTCTGACAATTGGCTTAGAAATAAGTTCTCATATATGCTCATAAAAATGTGTTATTAGTCCAATTGTAATTATTTGAAGGTAAAGATTCTTTTGTTCTCAATTCTCATTTCTTAATTTCTTGCTGTGATTGAAGTCTTGGCAGAGAGTTTAACTTTATCTTAATGAAGATATGGTATATTTCCCTTATTTTTGTCCATGTTACCCATTACTTCTTTGAAAATTGCCTCCCTGATGTTCTCCTTCTGAAAATATTAATATATATGAAATTATATACATTATATACAGTGTATATATATACACACACACACATTATACATACACACACATATGACATTTTGATTCTACTCATTTTATATCCCTAGGCCTCTACTTAATTATTTTTATTCCTTTAACTCTTTAACATGTGGTCTATTCTAACAAGTCCCTAAGTTCTAAATACCATTTCAGTAATTCCTTTTTTTCCCCAGACATATTTAATGTTTCTGAAGTTTTGCATTCAGTTGTTTTAATCTAATGACTCATTTTCATTTCTATTTCATTTTTTTGATCTGACTTCTCTTTAAAAATAATATCCTATTTCTCATTATACTTTCTATTCTTTTTTGTATTATAACCATTTAAAATACACTTGTTTTAATATTTTTCTCAATTTTTTTTACCTAAAGTTATTAAACCCTTAATTTTTCTTGATATGTGTATATGCGTGAGAGTATGTTTTGGTTCTCTTTCACACTGATTATTTCATGTTGATTTTTTTTCTCCTTGTATGAAAGGTAACTTTTATTTGGAAACTCCTCATTTACAGATGTACTTTCTCTTCTTCTTGGTTTAAATAAAAGACCTTTTGACTTTAGTCATGGGTCTTTAGTTCCAGCACTATAATTTACATGAGCCTAATTCCACCTTTCCTATCTTCTGCCATGTATTATGGCTTCAAACCTGGCACCACTAGCTGAGCCTCCTGGGCCCATAGCAGTAACTGACATATTTGCCAATTTCAACTATGAGTTAACAATCTTTACTTTTAATTAGTGATTCAAAATATTTGTAGTTGGAATGAATTATGTTAGGGAAAATATAACCATCACAGTAGGTCAAGGTGTCAGAAGAATCTAAAAACCATTTTCTGTATTGCATAAAATACAGCCTTCAGAATCCCTGTGAGGCTCTGTTTCCAAGTACTGGGAAGGCCAAGAAAAGGATCATTTAGTCATGTGCATTAGTCAGGGTTCTCTAGAGAAACAGAATCAACAAGAGATATCTGTCAATACTATGCGATACTATAAGTCTCTCACACAGCTGTGGGGATGCACCTAAGTCCAGGTTCTGCAGGCAGGCTGCAACCAGGGGCTGCAATGAAAGTCCAATGAAGGTTCTTGACAAGTTCTGGGAGATGTTGGCTGTCCAAAGATGAGCTGGGAAATTCTCTCAATGCTGGAATCACTTCCCCTTTTAAGGGATTCAACTGATTGGGTTATGCTCACTCATTACTGATGGCAATCTCCCTGATTGATGTAATTATAACCAGCTATCTATGATTTACTACTACAGTAAAGAAATTACCTTTCATTCAAAAGTACTGCCTGGGGAAGTGGCTGTGGCTCAATTGATTGGGCTCCCTTCTACTATATGGGAGGCCGTGGGTTGCATCCCAGTGCCCTCCTTATGAAGGCAAGCTGGTCCAAGCCACATGGAGAGCTGATGCCCGAACTGTGGGCCAGTGTGTCAAAATAGAGAAAAATGTTTTCAGAGACCACTGTGGTAGGAAAGAGTTAAACCTCATTGGTATTAACTGACCAAAACTGTAAGAGATAATGAACAGCAACATGATCAGGTGTCCAGAAGTAGTGGCCCAGACAGATTTCTGAACTGATTCAACACTGTGCTCTATTTATTCATCTTTATATCTCAGGTCCTTGCATGTTGCCTATTCTATGGTAAGTACTGAGTAAATGTTTGTTGAATTAAATTGAAATACAGGAACTAAAAGCTTCTTGACATGGTGGATTATTTCATACTTTATTCATTTTATTCTTTGATATAATTATACTAAATCTGCCTCTCTGGAACTGCTACAATTGGTCTTTTTTCTGTCCTCTGAAACATTATACAATAAGCCTACATATGCAAAACAACCCTTAAATATTTGAAGCTCTCCATTATGATATCTCAAACTCAAGTACCCCAAGCTTTATCTCTTCTCCATTCAAATTCTCCAAATATGCACCATCCCCCCAAGCTGCTGGGTGGCATTTATCCAGAACCTTTATCATTACACCACTGTACCCTTAACAAGCTCTAATACATCAGTGTCTCCTTTGAAGGTGAGAGAGACAAACTCAAGAGGGATGCACAGGAGAAACTATTTTCCTCTTCATATCTCAACAGACACACAGGATTTCAGAGCTACAAAGAGTTGAGAGAATTGAGCTTAAATCTCATCTGAAGTGTTTGAATAGATGAAATCAATGACTGCTGGTTAAATGAGAAGCACATAGCAAACACTGTAAAATGAATTAAACGGTAATTGAAAATACCTTCAGAAAATTTGATTAGAATCTGGGGAACCTACAAAAGTAGCCAGATAATGAGAAATGCATTTTCAAAACCCATTTCATTCTATCAATGTATCTTAGTCAGTAAATTTGAAGTTAGTCTCATTAAAAGAATTAATTTAAATACATTAAACTTTTCATATTAAAAAGTGTTATTGAAAACTTTGGGTACATTTGAAATTATTTTCATTTAGGATCCACAGGTATGGGTTGTTTAAACTATCTTTTATAAATTCATTTAGTTATTTATTAAACATGATATGTCATATGCTACAAAAACATTTTTTACTTTCTCAAAAATTTTATATATATGTTAGCAAAATATAAACATTACATAGAAATTTTGAGTGAGAAATGCTTATATTTACTACAAATAATAAAATATTCAACTTGGCTTTTCTTTGCAATTCCTTTCTCCATTTCATCTTGATGACTAGATAGTTGTTTTTTAAGCTTTTATTTTCCTAAAGTTATAACAAAATGAAAAGATAATACTAGGAGTCCTAAGACTAGATGGGTTATCACCTTGGAAGTCAAGAAAAGGAAAGGATTGACTGGACTTGAGTAAGGATGTCTTTGTTTCTTGGCAGCAACTTCAATATAGAACATGCATTGGATAGTGCTCAGAGAGCAAGGAACTTTGGAAAAGAATGGCCTTGTGCACTGCCAGCATCTCCAAATAGTCTTACTTATCCATAGCACAATACAGAGCACTTTGTCCTAATGTGATTGTGTGAATTGAGCCAATGAGAGCCTCAGAATTGAACCCTCTGAACCAATGATCCATTACTGCTTCCTTATGATTTAGACCAATGGAAGATGGTAGGACTTTCTTGCAAACATTTCAATGTCTTTTATTTCACACAAATTCAAATTATGAGTTTACAAATGTTTCAGGTCACTGTGCTTTACTAAGAAGACTTCAACATTTTACCCTGAAGCCTGGCAACATTGAGAATTCTTGTATCATTTAACTCTGCTAATATGAAGACACTAATCTTTGGAAAATATGAAGTCAAACATTTTCCAGACACGATATAAGAAAGTTGAGGATTGGGGAAATGGGTCAGAACTTCAAATATATTTTGGAAAAGGCTTTAATCAGCTAATCAATACTTGATGTTCAAGACATTTTCATATGCCCAGACAATAAGAATATTATTAAGGTCTACAATGGACACTAAATGAGACAGATTGTCCTCTGAATGGTGAAATCACAGCCTAGATGTCAATCCTCAAAGATATAAGCAGAAGAGCAGAATGAATAAAGTATTGTGAAGAAGTAGGAGCCTGTGATCACCCCCACATGATAGGAATATTCCACAGCTCCCTAACCGCCTCTATCTCACTTCTGTAACAAGCTTGCTCAACTGTAAAACCTTATCTCAAGTCCTCCTCCTGTAGAAAGTGTCGTCAGCCCCTACCAAAAAACCAACCTGACCCAGACCCTTGTAAATAACAAGAACTCCCCAACCGCTTATCTCCCCTGATAGAATTCCCAGCGCTTGATTAACAGCAAACACCTGCTTCTGTACGTGCTTGCTTGCTGAGCTATTGCCCCCCGCCCTGAACCTAAAAGCCAAGCAAACTCCCCCCATGACTCGGGGCTGCTCTCCCCTCTGCATAGGAAGAGGCAGTTGCCGCGCAGCTAATAAAGCTCTCAATTGGAACTTTATTCAGAGTCTGAGTCTAGTCGATATTGCTGGTCTATAACAGTATATGTATCTGAGATCCAGGAGAAAGAATGAAAAATTACAATCTTAAGAGGCAGAATAAATAAAGCATAGCAGTAAGAATATGGAAGTTTCCATCAGCAAGTCTTTATCAAAAGTCATTTTAGCTGAACCAGGATCCCTGGAAATCTAGTAGAAAGAAACCAAAGAAATGAAAACAGGGAGACCCTATTCCAAATCAGCTTCAAAGGGCATGAGTTGGGGCAGCTGTAAGACCAAAGAATGCATGAGGCAAACGATTAGACATGAGCTTTATCGGAACTTACAGAGAGGTTCTTTCATGGCGGAGGGTCAAAGAATGAAGATAGCCTTTCACAAGGAAGCAAGAAAAGGAGGGGTGATATACGGGGCCTCAGGACAAAGACATTCCACAGGGTATGAGAACCAAGTTTCTGTAAGGGTTACATGAGGTGCACAAACATGGTGTTTGGTGATGTTATTGCCTGGAGGAAGTATATAGCCTTGAGAAGGTTAAAGTTTGCAATACATTCTTTCTTCAGGAGAGACCTGTTACTTTTTAACTAATAAGTGTCCAGGTTATGCTGGTGGCTACATGCTTCAGGCTATGTTTCATTTAAAGAGGAGTAGCCCAGGAGTTGGGCCCCCACATACCCCAAGAAGCTTGCCTATAGCTTAAGATCCATAGATACATAGGGATTGGGGTGCAAACCAGAATCTGGGCAACAGTTCAGGTGTAAACAACAGAAGATCCACTTGGCTAAATTACAGAAATATGAGAAGTAAAAAATTGAAATTGTTTTAAGCCATTAAGCTGTGGGATGATATTTTTACTTGGCAATAACCGAAATGGACATTTTTTTTGTTTTAAGCAGCTAGTGAGTTTCAGAGGTTAATACCTTAAATGTTCATTGAATTTCTGTGTCCCGCCATTTTATGTACAATGAGTAGAGATGTAAATGGGTGGCTGAGATACATCAGTAGGATGAATGAAGTTTCAATGTACAGAACTGCTGAATCAAAGACCTGAGATGATAGAAAAAGACATAGTTGTAAACTTCAATTTTATTTCTATGGATCTATACTATAGTAGGATGACAACAACAACAAAAATTGTGTTTGGTTATCCCTCTTTAACATGTATAGAAATTCATGTTAAAATGTAATTAGTTTTGTCTTGTGTCAGAATAGAATCAGTTCTAAATGTATTCTAGCCTCAAGTGAATATTGCTTAATATGATAATGAATTTTTGTTTTGTACTTCATACTATAGACTTCAAAGGTATTGAAAATGATACGAAAAAGAAAAAAGAAAGAAAACATTGCATACACTGCTACTTATATATCAATATACATACAAACTTGGGAGAAATAATTGATTAGTCTATAAACATCTTTATATATATATGCCAACAAACAATAGTTGTAGGGAAAATAATGGGAACATTTTACTTGACAAAAAATTCATAATTATTTCAGTACTTATTCCTCCTGATTATATTTAGGAGATGTGGGAAGAAAGAAAGAGATATAAAAGAAATGTGTATATGTGTGTGGAGAAATGGAGAAAGAGAGAGAGAGAAGAGAGAACATAAGATTGCAACTGACTATAAGGGGAACAGTTTGGTTAATTATATTCTTAGTTACTGCTATTTATTTTAAATTGTCTAGCTGGAGTTCTAGAGCTTAGAAACTGTTAATAGATTTTATCTGCACAGTCACAGCAATTTTTAATTAAGATAAATTATTTAACTTTATCTCTATTTTGTTTTATTTTTACTTTATTGAGAAATTATCTTTTCACTTACTAAATGAATGAAGGGGTTGGGGTGGGAAATGATAATTTTATGAATACTCAATAATATAGCAATTGTAGTGATGCTTTAGTTTGCTAAAGGCTGCCAAGGCAATAAACTAGAAATAGGTTGGCTTTTAAAATCGGAATTTATTAACTTAAAAGCTTGTTCCAAGGCCTTGAAAATGTCTAAATCAAGGACTCATCAGGAGATGCTTTATCCCAGAGCTGCAGCTGTGAGCCATCAGGCACAGGGCAACATCCTCTGGTCTCTCTCCTCTCTGGGTCTTTCACCTTCTGGCATTAGTGGCGCCTCTTGGCTTCTGTGTTTTGTTGATTTCGGCTTCTGGCTCCTGGAGCATTCTGTCTCCACTCCTGGGCTTTTCTCTCTATGTCTACAGCTCTTTTTCTGTATATTCATTCCTTTTTAAAAGGACTTCAGTAATAGGATTAAGACCCACCCCCTACCCAGGGTGTGCCTTACTGGAGCAATCTATTCAAATAGCCCCTAACTCTACTTAATGTAATCAAATGTTCAAGATAGGTTCACATCCACGGAATGGCCCAATTTAAGGACATGATTTTCTGGGTCAACAAAAGACTCAAATTACCACAAGTGATAAGGTATAAAGTTTCAAATCAAAGTTAAGGAAATCCTTAGTAAGCTATGGAGTTTATTTGCAATTCAGTGCTTTATGGTTCCTTATGTTGTCTTCCTAGCAATGAGTTAACTTCAAAAAATAGTGGAAGGCATTCCAAGATAATTTTGTCCTTTTCATTGATAAAATGATAGTGATTTCCAACATTTATTGTGTGCTTATTTTGTTTCAGGTACTCATCTAAGCAGTTCCCATATAATATCTCATTTAATCTTTGTAAAAACCATTTGAAGTTGACAACCATTTTACAGATTAGGACATGGAGGCAATGAGAAAATAATTTATTTGAAGCCATATAATTACTATCTTGACCAATATACCACAAGGGCTGAAAAGAAAATTATAATTTGACCAGCCAGAAATGTAACCTTTACTTTTACTCTCAATGTCCCAGTGAAGAAAACAGACATATTGATCAGCATTAACAAAAAAAAATTGTCAGTACACATGACAAAATTCAATCCTTCCCATTACACCTCATTTTGAAAGGATTTTTTTTATCCTGGAAATACTTGCAGGTTAAATATATAAAACAAAACCGTACGTTAACCAAGTTTAATATAACAAGCCATCTACTAATAGATACATCAGTATGGAATCCAAGTATTAGAGCAAACTAACAATAAGGGGGAAAAAAGCAGATGGACAAATGAACTAAAAGAGTGTCTATCTTTCATTAAAAAGAAACAGATATATCCTGATAGAGCTAAATTAAAAAAACAAATTTTAACTGCAGAAATGCATGTTTGAATGAAGATGGATATAGTTTCTAATATGCTAGAAGTTTTAGGATTGGTCTTTCAATATACTTTTCCTAAGAAGCAATTTCTATGTGGTGATATCTCTTTCTGAATTTTCACTATCAAATTTATCTACCTCCTATTTTCACATTCATAACTTATCTCCCACCCCTTGATGACTGTGACTTTAGGATTTCCATTAAAATGTACTCATTGGGACGGACTCATTGATAATTTTCCTATGTATTTGTTTTTGGGGGTTGGTGAGTGCACGTACACATTTCGGCTTATGCTGGCAGTTCTTCAGCTTGAAGTCTCTGATTTCCCGTGTAAGGAGAAAACTTTAATTATTTGCTTCCTCTATTACCCCAGAGGGAATTAACCTGTTCCAGTTGTCTTTGGTTTACACTGCATTATTCTGTGAGGATTTTATTTGAAACAAGAGAGATTCATTCTCATAATCAGTACTTGTAGTCACTTCCCCTTATTTCCTGTATTTGTCTTGTATTTGCTTAAATGGGATCTTTCCCTGGGGAAATCAATGCAGTTCTCTTCCCACAATTGTTTTCTTAAGGCGCTTTTGCAATTATTTCACCTTAACAGACTTAAGGCATCATAAAAACAGCAGCTACTACAAGGTATGGTCCCATTTAGTCCCTCCAAGGTAAATCTGAGTGAGAAATTCTTATTCTGATGGTACAGTTGTTGAAAAACATTGAGAAGTAACATGCCTAAGGCCACAAAGGTATAAATGACCTGAGGTTTAGATGGACAAGCCAAGATTTCCTCCGAAGATGCACAGAACATACACACAGTTTCACAGCTCATTCCTCTGAAAATCCATGAAAGACCAAGACAACTTTTACTTCTGCCTCTAAGACTCACTTGAATAATTTAGTGTATTTTGGTTTCTTCTCTCTGTATCTATTGCAATTAAAATCATTAACAAATTATTTAACATAAATAGCATTCTCATTTTTCTGTATGTCTTATTCTTCTCTTCCCAACAAAGACAGGAACCATGTAATGCTGTATCAGCAAAGTAGTCAAGTCCTTTATTCCACATAATTATATTCTGGAAAGTTATAACTTACCACTAAATCCCATTCATACTTCTTTAAGGACCGATTGTAAGATCTATCCCCACCCAACTTCTAGTATCCTCTGTTAGGCCCTGTTAAGCTAATCTTAGTCTTGCAGCAATAGCTAACAAACAAACAGACAAAAAAATAGTACAGTTACTGCTGCTGTCAGACGCTAACTGCAAGATCTAGATACCCATAAACTAGGACTTTCCAGTTTTTAGCAGATTCAGTAGGGTAGTAGAATGTTCTTAGCAGAACTTTGGCTCATTATAATAGTAAATTTTCTACCTCTGGGCAGGATCTAGATGCCATTTTCTGTACATGCAATACATGACTAAGCATAGTAAGGCATATAGTGCTACTGAACATACACAAGATGCAGGCCCTCCCCACTGGTCAACCTTCTAACCCAACCCTTTGGAAATCCTCACTGACACAAGCCAATATAAGGCTGCTACTGCTGCTCAAGCAGCCTGATTTGAGACTTTATCTGTCCCAGACCTCTTCTGGCTTCATAAACCATTTTCCATGCATAAGCAAACCTTTGTGTGGACTAGAATTCCCAGGAAACTTGTGTGGATCTCCTTCACTTGAAACCCAATTTTTAACTCTAGTGTACTCTTCATTTTTGTTAAAAAAGGGATAACCAAACATAATTTTTGTTATTGTTGTTGCAGGCTTAGTTTTGATCCATAGAAATAATGTTGAAGTTTGTGTCTATGTCTTATCCATTTTCTCAAGACATTGACTCAGCATTAATTTACACTGAAAATTCATTCATACTGCAGCTTTATCTCAGCCATCCATTTACATCTCTACTCCTAGGACAGAAATGGTGGGTCATGGAAATCCAAGCTTTGTTTAAGATATTAACCTATGAAACTCACAAACTCTTAAAACTTTGAAATATCCATTTCAGTTAGTTATTGTTGCTGTAGCAGATCCAAATGCAGCAGAATCCAGCCACTCCAAGGAATTCTCACAACTTTTGGCAAGTGCTGGGTTCAGGGAGGCTACAGATTGCTTCCTTTCTTTCAAGTTCCAATTTACAGAGCCCCTGTGCTATTTTATAACCTAGATATTTGACCTGAAGTAGGCAGATTTGGGCTTTTTCCTTGGACACCCGATAGTGCTTTTGTTGCAGATACTTTAAGAGGGCATGGCTTCCCCTAGCACAGTCTTCGTAGTTGGGACTTCCAAGGATAGGTCATCTACATATTGGCGGAGAAAACAGTTATGGCTTTCTGGTTTAAAGGATTTGAGATCACTGGTCAGGGCTTGTCCAAAAATAGTGGGTGCATTTTTAAATTTATAAGGGAGCTGTGTCCAGGTTAGCTGTTGCTTTTCACCAGAGTTCTGATTGTCCCATGTAAAGGCAAAAATCGGCTGGCTCCGGGGCACTACCCAAATGCAGAAGAAGGCATCTTTAAGATCCAGGCATGAAAGGTAGCCTGCTGATGAGTGCATCAAGCTAATGAGAGCATACGGATTAGGGACCGCCCAATGGAGGGTCACTACTGCTGAGTTGACTGCTCGCAAATCCTGAATCTGGTGGTAATCCCCAACAGCCTTTTTAACTAAGAAGAGTGGGGTATTCCATGGAGACTGGCATGGCTTTAGTATGCCTTCATTCTGCAATCTCTGAACATATAGCCAGGCTTTTTCTTGTACTTCACATGGAACAGGATATTGCTTTATGCTCACTGGGTTGGCTGTGGGTTTTATTTCAATAATAATTGGAGAAATGACATGTGCCATCCCTGCTGGGTTGCCCTCTGCCCATACTTTGGGCGCATCCTTGAAGGGGAGCTGTGCGGGCATAGATTGGCCGGCTTTGCTGAGGGAGAACAGTCTCCATTCCTCCTGCAAAGGATAGCACTATTTTCAGAGGGTTCGGTGGTCCCAGTGTTAATGTGAATTGCCCCGTGGCATCAAAGGTAATTAGAGCCTGTTTGGACAGCAGGTCACGACCCAGGAGGGCATTCTGGGAGGTACGGGAAATTCATGAGTGACTTCCTTACCCCCAGTGTTAAAGGGCTTGGAGGAAGGGCCGCTGAATGCTTTCACCAGTTGCCCTTACCATAGAGGCTTGTCATTTTGATAATGGCCTGACTGGCCTGGGCATTACAGAGTGTTGAGCCCCATTGTCTACCACCATATATATGGTGCAGTCCCCCAATTGGACTCCGACTATAGGATCCATGGGGCCAAGAGAATAGGAGCCCAGTCTGTCCTAATAATCTCCATCAGAGTCTTCTATTTCCACAAGTCTGATGAGCTGATTTGCAGGTTTCTCTTCTGAATTTTTGTGAATCCAGGGTTTAGTTTGCAATGCTCTGCTGGCTTTCCTGGCTAATGCTTTGGCTGCTTTTTTTTTTTTTTTTTTTGCAACGGCGGGTTGAGTGGCCTGCTGGGGCACTGCTGTTTCCAGTGCCCCTCCTTCTTGCAGTATGCACACTGATTTTGTCCTAGGGGTATGCCCCTCCCCTCCTTGGGGCAGGGGTTTCTCTGTTTATTTTCCTGACACAGGATTGCTTTTTTCCACTATTGCTGCTGAGAGAAGATCTGCTTTTTCCCCCATCTTCCAGTTTTCCTCCCTCCTGGTTTCTACATCGCAGTTGACGTAAAATTTGGTGGCTACCTCCATGAGCTGAGAAATATTCAGACCAGCGAACCCATCTAACTTTCACAGCTTTCTTTGGATGTCAGGCTGTGAATGGGCAATGAATGCTGCATAGATCATTGTTTGGCTTTCGGTAACTTCTGGGTTAAAGCGCGTGTATACATGAAATGTCTTGCACAGTCTCTCATAGAACTGAGCTGGACTTTCATTGTGAGTTTGTAGGATTTGAGTGGTTTTTGCCATGTTTACTGCTTTTTGGCTCCCAGCCCTGAACCCCTCAGCTAAGGCCCAATGGAAAATTTCTAGTCAGTTGAGCCTGATTGTGTTATTGGGATCCCACTGGAGGTCCTCATCTGGGAACTGTGCGTGGGCATATTGGTCGCAGAGGGTTCTCTCAGGTCGGTGCTCTTTGAGCCAGGTTAGAGCCCTTGTGTGACTCACATTCTCCCTTCAAAGTTGAGTAAGCCCATGTGGGTTTGTGGGTCTGTATGATGGACTAGAAGAGGTCTGTCATGGCCTGAGGCTTCTCTGAGTATGGTGGGGTATGGCTTTCCCAGTTAAAGAGGGTGGTTGTAGTGAAGTGCTGGCACATGAACATTCATTTCCTCCTTGAATCTGGCCATCTGCATCATAAAAAATTGGAGTTCGGGCTTCCCAGAGAGGTAACTGTAGGGCGGCCCTTTGCCCTGCTCCACCTGCCTCCCGGGGTCCCCGTGATCTGAATTATCATTTTTCAGGGACTCCGTCCTGACTGGTGGTCAGCACTACACTGCCAGGGGCAAATGGCTGCAGGGGCAGCTGGGATGCATTTCCCAGTGCGGATGACAGCAAAGACAGCAATTGGAATGGTGCTGAGGCACTTCCCAGTGTGGATGGCAGTAGGGGAGTGCTGCTTAGGGAAATTGGCTCATCCCCATTCCTCAGCACTGGCACAGTAGGAGTGTAGCATGGTGGGAGGTCATTTTCATCTGGCCCTTCTAGAATGGGTGGGTTTGCACTGGATTTGGGGCTCACTTCCTCTGGACCCTTTGCAAGATGCTTGTTTGGCCTGGTTCCTGGGACAGCACTTCTGGGTTTTGTATCAGGGAAGTCCTGACTTCCTTAGTCATACATTTCCCTAACCAGGGTGGACTTTGACTTACAGCATCTTGCCAGGCATCAATGTAGGGGAACTGGTCAGGGTGTTTTAGTTTTCTGGTTACTATGCCATGGAATTTACAGATAATCTGTGGGTCAAAGATGCCCTCCTGGGGCCAGCCCATGCCAAAAATTGGCCATTCTAATTCACAAAGCATTCTAAGCTTTCCTGGCTGGAACTTTATGTCATATACATTTCCATGGAATGCTGGAGGAAAGCTTTCAGCATACAACCTAATAGGGTCCTACTTTGTGTGTTTCCCATGTTCCCACCCTGTGTCAATGCTGCATAACACTCACTTAGCCTTTTGCTTCATCCATTTCTGGCCACATCCCTCACAGGAACTTATGGTGCCTCTTAGCCTTAGTGGGTTGGTATAAGCCCCTGACTTGGAAGAGGATCCCTTTGCAGAGAGACCCTCCAGACTGCCCTTGACCAGATGAGGTTGTCATGGAACCACAGATCAGGACCCCACACTCAACCAGCAGAAGTGTGTTTCTGTGTCTCATTCAGTCTCCACAATCACAAGCACACAACCACCCTTTTTCCTTTCGCAGACCTAGAGAAAATGGCTTCCTCCTTTCTCCTCAGGAGTACTGGGGTTCTTCTTCAAGAGCTGATCAGGCTCCCCTCCTTATTTTTCAGAATTAGGCTGTTCCTGCACTATGCCCCTGGGGGGGGGGGGGGGTTCTTAGCTGTCTGGCCTGTGGAGCTACTTGCTTCATTCTCAGGGTCTCTTGAAACATCCAGTGCCTCTGGTTTTTCTGGAAGGGCCCTGGCAGTGTCTACAACCTCTTTCTGGACTAAGGGGAGTCCAGAGGTGCCCAGGGCTGGGACTCACCTGGGTCCTCCTGGCCTTCTCAGAGATGTCCAGGAGGGGCAATCAATTGTTGCTGCCTCTGGCCTTCTCAGCATATCCCAGATGAGCCCCTGGAGATGTAGCAGAGAGAAGTTGGGTGTACATGGTATAGAAGGCTAGGACATGAGAAGCTGAGAAGGAAGATTTGTTAACAGTCAGCCAGGCTTGGCGAACTCCTGTCCTAATAAAAACCAAGCCCCAAATAGGATTTTTGGGTCCCTTTTATACAGAGGATGTAGGAATGGGGAGACAAATGGTGCTTATATGCAAAAGGACTTTTTGTTAGTTTCTTCAAGTGTTTTATCTGAATATCAGATAGGTTATATATAGGTAAGCTTGAATTACATGTACCCCCCACATTCCAGGTAAGCTTGATTTAACATGTACCCCCCACATTCCAGGTAAGCTTGAATTAACACATTTACTTTGCATCCTCTCTGAATATCCAAAGCCTATAAAGTTTATATCTCTCAATTAGCTTTCCAGGGAACTAGGCATACTTGGATATAGAATAAGTTGGAATTTATGCACAGGCCATATTATTGTCAAGTAAAAATATCACCCCACAACTTAGTGGCTTAAGACAATATAAATTTACTGTTTCTCATAATTCTGTAAGTAAACCAAGTGGTTCTTCTGTTTGTTTCACCTGAACTCATTCATGTGGTTGCATTTGGGTTGACAGAGCTGGGAGGTCTAAGAGGACTTTCCTCCCAAATCTGGTAGTTGCACCTGAGTGATACATGGGACAACTCAGCTTTTTTCCAGATGGCCACACATCTGCAGTAGATTCAACCAATTTCCTTCTACTGCAGCCTTAGGGTGGCACTCCAAGGGAGAAAGGACAAAATCTGCAAGTTCTCTTCAAGCTTAGTCTAGGGAATTTGCACATCATTTTGGTCACATTCCATTAATCAAGGCAAGTCTCAAGGCCAGTCCAGATTCAAGAGGTCCAGAAATAGACTATGATATTTGATGCAAAGAGCTGCACATAATTTGTGGCTATATCTATCATAATGTCCTATTCCTGATATTAAATATCATTTGGAATGATTATAGAAGATGTTTTTTTAGTGAAAAAAATAGGGCAAACTTGTCAATTCATTTTCCTATAATAAATCACACCTTGTCAAACCTGTGAGCCTCTTGTTGATTGTAAATGCCTTTAAACCCTGGTTCTGGCCTCCTTCGTGACTCTATTTAGTAGGTTCTTGAGAAGAATATGCAGTGAAGGGCACTTGTTTCATGAATGTCTGAAACAGATCCAATAAATTAACTTTTTGAAAGCCATATAACAATTAAAAAAGCAAATGTTGAAACCTTATCTATACTTTTCAAGCCAAAGGGACTAAGATAGACTTAATTCTAGTTAATTCTAGAACATTAAGTAAAAGTAGCAACTGTGTTCAAAGGTTTTAATAAATTCCAGAAAGGGTGTTTGGATTTCACCTGACCTCACTAATGTGGCTGCATTTAACTGATGGGTTGGCAGGGCTGAAGGGTAAAAGACGACCTTACAAATCTGACAACTGTATCTGAATATCACCTGGGCAGCATAGTTCCCTTCTACTTGGTCATTGATCCTCCAGTTACCTTACATAGGAGTCTCTCAATTTAGTTGTCTTTCTCAAGTTGGACCAAACTAATGGTGTATTTTGGGAGCATTACAAAAGATCTGCTCAAAATAAAAGTTCCTGCCTTTATTCAGTGTGAACAGCCACCAAAAATGACTAAAGATATGTTGCTAGCATTACCTAAAGTCCTATGTTCTTTTGCAAGGTTAATATATGTTTGTTTATTTATTTTTGAGTTAATGGGGCTGGAGATTGAACCCAAGACCCCTTAGGTGGGTAGCCAGCACTAAACCACTGGCTGCATCAGCTAAATTACTGAGCCACAGTGGCTCCCTTGAGTTGTTTTTTTCCTTTGTTTGCGATTGTTTTATTTTTGTTTTTTGGAGGCCAAAAACCGGAAACCAAACCCAGGACCTCCTGTGTGGGAAGGAGGCACTCAACCACTTGAGTTCATTTTAAAACCCAAAAAAGCAGATAATACTTTTTATTTCTTTTATTGTTCTTGAATAATTAATGAATGTGTGCCTAGATATATGGAGAAATGTTCTTCCTGAATGTGTTGAAAAATAAAAAATTATTGATAATGCAAGTCCAGAGTGACTACCCGATTTGAAATCTCAGCCAAGCATTTAACATTTGTATGATCTGGGAAAAGATATTTTGTACTTTTAAATTCAGTTTCCTCAACTGGAGAATTGACATAATGGTTAACAGGACATAAAGCGGGTTCAAGGAATAAACCAGATAAAATATATAGAGATCTTATCAGAGTGATTGGAACATAAGCACTTAGAAATAGTTACCTCTTTTCCTTGCTGTTACTATTATTATGCTTTTATTATTAACTTATAATTTAGAGATTATTAGTAAATTATGTTAACATGAAAGTTATGACAGGATAGAGAGATCTCTAAAGTCATTGGTAAAAAACTTTCATAAACATATGTATTTTGAAGTTCTCTTTTTTATTCCATGCCCTATTTGGAAAATAGTCCAATGATTATAACACTAAACTAATTATGTGAATTAAGCAGGAGTGCGTGGCAGGCAGTGCATTTCTGAATGACAGCAGCATACCTCAGGTGGCATTAAGGCATACAAAGCTGAAGGCTATCAATTTACCACCTGAGAAGTGTGCTAATTAACCAAAAATGCAGAGTCTAAAGTGGCTGCTATTTCCTGCCAATGAGAGAAACATTTGGGTCATTAGATTTATTACCCTGCAAATTGCTGACTGTCAATTCCAAAACACCAACTGTGTCTTCCATTTGCAGGACTTTTCCAGTATTTAGTTGTAATGTAAGGTGAGTTAATTATAGAAAGAAATATAAGTTAGGTTGTAGTAGAAGTGCCTGGATATCAGAAACAAACTCCTCCTGACCTGGAAACCCAGCTCCACTCCATTTTCGGTATGTGGCTTTGGAGGAATTAATTAATTCCTTGTTTGTAAATTGAGGATGGCTACTTTCTTTATATATGTACTGACATTTAGGGAAGATGCACATAAGGTGCCTAGAACAATTTTGACAGGTAATAATCAAGAAGTTTTTTTTTCCTATTTCTTTCTCTGATCCTTCATAATACACAGAGGCATTGAGTCAAATAAATGGCTCGTATTAGGGGGCTTCATGTATTAATATTATTTTTTGAGTTATATAGAGAATTTGATTCTCTATCTGGAATAGTACATGATTATTTATATCATGTAAAGAATAACTATCTCCTCATAATCACATTTTTCTTTTAAATGCATCAATGGGTTTATGACATTCTCTTCAGAGATAAGAAATTTATAGTGTTCATCAGACAGAGTCCTTTGCTTTTTTAATAAAACACACTTTATTAGGCAGAAAAGATGAAGAACATGACTTCAACATGAATATTGCACCTAAAAACTGTTCAGTGATACAGTGGCCTCTTTATGTATTGCTATTTTCAATGATCCATACTATAAAATCATTTTATTGAAGAGTGTGCTTTAAAATATTGCTAAGTCAGTAACCACATCCTTTTTTTTAAATGGAAAACAATGTATATCTACTTATGTTAGATTATTGAATATAAAGAATTTGGTTTTTATAAGTTGATAAAAGCTTTTCTGATAATCAGGAAAACTGGGAAATGGTAGTATTGAGTGTAATCCTTGGTGATAAATAAAAAAAGTGGATCTTTGTTTTACACATAGTTACCATAGTCACACGATAAAATAATCAGAATAATTTTCAAGGATTTGTCACTACTCTTTGTCGTGATGATTCTGTGTATCTTCAGATCTGCATTCTTGGTTCCAGGGTACATTTTCCTTCTTGATGCAGCATGAAATTATGCATGAGTAGGCATGTGAGGGATATAAAATCTAACCTCTGGACAGAAAAAGTGTCCTTTTCCTGCCTACTGCTGATATATCCTAACAGAAATGTTATTTTTGCAGTATCAAATGACAAGCTCTGTTGGAGTACACAGTATAGTGTTTTATACTTTTTTTTTTAAAATAACTTTTTTTATTGTGGTAAGATATATGTAATTCTGGGGAGTCTTTACTTGTAAAAAAAAAAATCTTTAATGCAATTTCCCCAAAAACAACAAAACAAAACAAAAACTCCTTTGGAGATAGGGCAGCTATGCAGACATTCATAATCCGGGTTATGTGTTGGGCAGTGCCCGCTGAAGGCCTCTGTCTAGAAACCACACAGAAGTGGGAGGGAAATGGCATCATGAGTCCTGAACAGTTCCAAAACAGAAAGGGCATACTCCATTCGACTTCATAGTCTGAGTGTCAAGCACAGAAGGATGGTTTCTTCTCTGGGCTTGCAGGAATCCCACCCCTTCTGAGGGCTCACTCAGTGGATATCCTCTTGGCTCCACCCTCATCAAGCATCTGGGTGGCGACTGAGCTCTTGGCTTCACCCTCCAAGAACACTGGGGTCATGCCCACATTTTCCCCAATCTCTGAGGCACAGGCTCACCCCCTCAGCACAGTGGGGTAGGAGACACACTCTGCCTAATCTCAGGCACTCAGGTTCAACCTTTTCAGGAGAAGCTAGGCTGTGATGTCCATATCAATTTTGAAATCTTCTCAACTAAATCTCCAAGCTTTTCACTTTCAAATTCTGCCTTCCACCCAACATCAGGAGTCAGTTTGCCAAGTTCTCTGCAACTGAAATAAGGGTTGCCTTCCTTCCAGATTCCAACAATGTGTTCACCATTTCCTTCTAAGGCCTCATCAGAAGCAAATTTAGGATCCATATTTGTACCAACAATCTTTTCAAAGTAATCTAGGCCTTTTCTATTAAGCATCTCACAGCTCCTCCAGAATCTTCCTCTTAACTATTTACAAGACCCTTCCAACATTTTTACTACTTGCAAGTAGTAGCACCTCACTCTCTCTACCAATTTCTGTTTTAGTTTGTTAAGGCTGCCAATGCAAAATACAAGAAATGGTTTGGCTTTTATAAAGGGAATTTGTTAGGGTAAAAGCTTACAGTTATAAAGCTGCAAAATGTCCAAATCAAGCCATCATCAGAAACACTTTCCTGCCAAAAGTTGTCTGTTGGTTGGATCCCGGAGTCTTGCCGTGGCAAGGCAAAATGGCAGCTTCTCCTTGTTTTGGGTCTGCTTCACTGACTCCAGCCTCCAGGCTCTCTCTCAGCCTCTCAGGGCTTCTCTGTCTTCCTGCAGTCCTTTCTCATACATAGCAGGGTCAAAATGGCTGCTGTCTTTCTCTGTGTGTCTCTGCTTCACCTCTTAGTTTATATATTACCTTTATAAAAGCCAACCTCTTTCTGGTATTTTGAATTGGCAGACTTAGCAAGCTAAAACAGCATCTATGAGATACCAAAAAAAAAAGAACTAATTTCTAAAACTACCAATATCTAGGAATAAAACATGCTCCTTATGTAAGGAAATAATTCTATGGTCAGGCACAGGTTTATGAACAATGGGTTTATATTATCATCAAGAATGGGCCATTTAAAAAAATATTTACAAAATAATAAAAATGAAACATAAACACAGACAGAATTAGACATTTTCCCTGGTTTTCTTGTACGATCTGTATGTCAAGGTGACTGAAGAGTTGTTGAGGAAAAGGGTAATGGAAGAATTACAAATAATAAATTTAGAAGAAATGACAGAATAAGAATGATAATCATGGTGAACTCTAAATATGGCTCCAGTTCTTGACCATGTCCCTTTTCCATGATCCTTTGCTGGTTTTCACATGAAAATGTAAATCTATTTTTCCACTGATTAAATCAGGTTTTGTGACTTGTTTTGACAAATAGAGAGTGGTGAATATGTTGTCATGCTCAGTTAAGTCTAAACTTCAAGAGGCTTTGCATACTTCTCTTCTGACTCTTAGGACCCTTCCATCACCACATGAACAAGCCCATTCTAGCTGACTGGATGGGAGACATCAACTTGGAACAGCCAGTTCTAGCCCACCTATCAGCTGAGTGCAAATACATGTATAAACCCAGGTGAGATCAAATGACTCTATCCCAGGAGAACCACACAGCTGATAAGAGGCTCATGAGCAAACAATACAGGGTTATTCTTTTAAGCCACTTGGTTTTAGAGTAGCTTGTTAATCAGTAACAGGTGACTGATTTAGCAAGCATTTTTTAACCTCCAATGAGATTAAGGATTCAGGTAATGATCACCAAATTATTCTACATCCATAGATGGACTTCAGGGCAACTCAAATAATGCCAGAAATAACTTGAGATGCAGGTACAAATAGTGGATTTTTCCATTTAAAAAATAAAATAGTAAATAGTAATAAGTATAAAACACCATTTTTGGTGAAAAGTAAATAGTAAATAGTAATGAATATAAAACCACCACTTTTAGTGAAAAATGGTGGTTTATCTGATGTAAAATGATTTAAACTATTTGTGCCACTCAAAAAAGAGCATGTTTATTTAATAAATTTTGACTTCAACACATTATGAATTCAGGTTAAAGTTCTCATAGTATAAACTACAATGTGTATGTATCAAAATAGAAGATAAACTTTCTCAAGTAAATGTACCAAATGTACAAATGTAAATGATTTGTATAAATTCAAATCATTTATGGAAAAAATATAAAGCATTATTGAACGGCCTAATGGAGGAAGTATATTATGTTCACAGATAGGTGATTACATTATCATAAAATCTAATTTCTAATTCTTTTCAAATTCATTTATAAATTGACAACAATTCTAATCAGATTCACAACATGACCCCCACAAGGCAGGCTAATTTGTTTATAGATAAACTTTTTGCATGAGGATAAAGAAACTGGAATAGCTCTGATATCCCTTAAACAAAAACAAATGATCAAATAAAAAACAACCTAGACATGGTCTTTCTAACTGCTTACAAAACAATAGTAATTAAGAGTAGGTGGGGGGGGTGGTTTGGGGCAACAAGAGAGTTTAAACCAGCCAACCATTACATATCTATTACACCCTTAAAAAAATGGTGATGTTTGTGCAAGCAGAGAGATTCATTGATTGTATATTGAAGGCCAGGATTCAGGAATATTCCTGAAAAGAAAAAAAGATTTATTATGATCATTCAGGCTCAGGGACTCCTGTCCAAAAACCCGAGCCCCACGCCCTTCTTATAGGTTGCTTTTATACAGAGAGCATGGGGGGGGGGGCCGTGGATTTAGGAAGCATTTTGCGCAAAAAATTAGGTTTCGGTTTCAGTTTTCAGAGCTTGGCTTTCCAGGAACTAGGCAGACTGGTGTGGTGGGCATGGTTTCGAGAGGCCAGGCTGCAGTTCTTATTATTTGCATGCACACTTGGCTTATGCTGGAAATTTAAGTTTAGCAAGTTTACACACAGAGCCCAGGTTATTCATGAAGAAACACACAGCCCACACACATAGCTCGTATCAGTGTAATGGAGTAGGGAATATATTTTTCCACAAAGAGAAATGAAAGTGGGCACCTCCAGTAAAGCATAAATGTGGATCAATTAAATGATGAACTTTAGCGTTAAAAGCCAAACTTAAAAAATGTTAAAAACCTTAAAACAAAAACAATAATTTCACCAAAGGCATGGCTAGGGGTCAAAAGCTGAGCTGAGCTGAGCTGAGTTGCCTGGTGTTGAAGGTAGCATCCTGAGGCTTGGATTGCAACTATTTTCAGAGATTGCGGTGCCCCCACTGTGCACCAAAGATATGTGGGGAGGATGCCTTGACAAGTAAAGGATTCATAATTGCCTACTTCTGGGACTGAAAAAACATTCATAAGATTTTGACCAGGGGCTGGACTCCTTACCAGGCATTTCATAGGAGAGAAAATGTGACTGACCAACAAACACATGAAAAAATGTAATCAGGAAAATGTGAATGGCACAATCATATATGATCCATTCACTATAACCCCACAACCCCCCTAACTCTCACAAAAAAGACTGTAAACAGGGCTAGACAAAGATATTGACCCACAGCTTCTATTATATTCTACTTATAGGCATGCACTATCTGATGTGATAAAAGGGCAAATAATCAATGCCAGTTTCCCCCAGAGTTATTATTGTACTTAAGAACACAAAGACTTATACAGGACCATAAACAGTACTCTTGTCTGTTATAGGGGAAAAGAAAAAACCCTGGATAAAATGCAAGTATCCATTGACCAAAGAATAGGTAGCAAAATCATGCTATTTTTATACATGAAACTGTATTTGATACCGGAAATAAATTAACTATGGGTATATGCATCCATCTGAATGAATGAACCATGTATAACAATGAGGAACAAAAGCAAGTCACAAAAGAATTGTATGCAGTATGAATACATTTACATACAATCCCCAAACATGCAAAACTAAACAACACTAAACAAATTGATATTCACCCATGCAGTGGAGTATTACTCAGCAACAAAACAGAACAATCTACTAATGCATGAAAAACATGGGTGCATTTCAAAGGCATTATGCTTATTAAAATACACCAGTTACAAAATGTTTGGTACTGTATTATATACAAAATACATTTTGGAAAAGACAAAACTGTAGGTTCAGATTTGTAGTTGCCAGAGAATACCAGAAAGAAAGGATTGACCACAGAGAACACAAGGGGAACTTTTATGGTAATGGAAATTTTCCATTATTTTGTTTCTTGGTGAAGGATCCATGAACATATATGTATTTGCCAATTTTTTCAAACTGTACATTTAATTAAACCTCACTTTTAAAAATAGTTTAATATTCAGGAAAAAAAGCCTTATTTTAATAAAATCATAAAGACAAGGGAATGATGAACAAGATGTTTAATGAATTAGTCATCTCTGCAAGAGAAGATGGGATCAGGGGAAATTAGAAAGCTATTGTCTAAATTCCATTTCTTAACCTGAGTTGTTGATAGTTATTTACTTTTTCACTCATTATTATTTATTCTAATGTATGATATTAAAATGTAAAAAAAAGTCTGGGGTGGAGGAAAAACAGAAAAAGAATGCTGTTTAATATAAAATAATATTAGCCTCAAATTAAGTTATCCTAGAGATAATCAAGTTCAAAAATTAAAATTAAAATCAGAAAGATAACAGTACACACCTACGAGATGAACCTGCCTTAAAAACTGAATATCACAAGGTGGAAAGGATAAGTAATCATTGGAAAACTTCCTTCCTTCTGGTAGGAGTTGAAATTGATATAACCCATAATGCAAATACAAACACACATACACACAACAGTTTGGCAATATTTACTAAAGCTGACCGTCTGTATAACCTCTGATCCTGCAAGTACACGCCTAGGTACATATCCAAAAGAAATGTATACATACCTGTGAAATATTTACTATAGCAGCATCATTATACGTTTCCCAAACTGAAAATAGTCCATAAGCAATAGAAGGGATACACTATAATGGAAATGCCCTGCCATGAGATTTTGTGGAAGTTTTGTACACTACAAATGGATTTATCTCACAGGCATACCATTATTAAAAATAAGCCCTAAATTATATGATTCCATTAAGCTACACTACAAAAGCAGGTGAAATGAGTCTTTGGTAATAGAAGGGAGAAGATTGGTTTCTTTGGTGGAAAGGTATTGAGTAGTTGGGTGCTGCTGTACTAAGTAATGCATTCAAGCTTTGATCTTGGTGTTCCCAACAATGGTGTGTTCTCTTAGTGAAAAGTCATCAAGGTGAAACTTAGGATGTGTGCAATTTGTTTTATAAAGGTGGTATTTAAATAAAAAATAAGTTTTAAAATTAAAATAATAAATTAATATGAGTGAAGTAACGGCAAAAGTTTGCCAGTGGTAAACATTGAAATGATTTCAATGTAAAACCAACATTAAATAATCATTGGAATTATGTTGCAGAAAGTACTTTGAATTTGTTTATATTTGTATTTATACATCATCTAAAATATGATATAACTGGAAAGCCATGGAAGGTGAGATGTAGGAAGGCTTTAATGCTAATTTAGTCACTTTGAATAATAGGGTATCAATCAATACTGTGTAAAAATTAAAGCTGGAATAAAAACATCAAAACACATAAAAACTGCAATATCTGAAGGTATTTTGTAGTCAAATTTCTTAACCATAGAGGGTATTTTTTTACTAATAGCCCTAATTATGAAAAAACAAGTTATTTGAAATGTAGTGAATCTCTCTATTCCAACTGACTGCTATTTTCTTCTGCAAAATTCAATTTCATTTAATAATAATTTTAAAATAAAAATAGCATATATAGTATGGCTTTTACTTTTAAAAATGTCTATTTATGCTTTTATCTATATGTAATTATAAACAGATATCTTAGCTAATATTCCTCTATTGCTAGTAATGGTTATTTCTGGATCATGGGAATTAGAAAACATTTGTTCATTATGTTTTAAAAATTATATATATATTTATATACATATATGCAATGCACATTCATACAGGTACACATATATATTAAATTAGCTATAAATGTCATACTTTGTACAAGTTCATTTTCATTTCTTTAATTTTAAATTCCTTTAGCTTTAGAAGATTGAGTAGAATATACTATAAATATATTTCTGAATTAGAAAGGAAAAATGTACTGTATAATGCATCAGATTATAATGAGAAAATATTCAAAACCACCAATATTTAACATAACATACTGTTTCAGAATTCAATATAATTTTCTTTCAGATAGAACATCTTCTCACCTTTGTTCTTTATGCTATATCTGAAGTGATGGACATTACCTTGTGAGTTTCACTCAGCATATCAGAGGCTTTATAAGCTGTGCTTTCTTTGTGGCATTCACATCTTCATTGTGTGCTTAATTTCAAGTCTTTCTTCAAAACTATATTCAAATAAAAGCGACTCTCTGAAGCTTTCTCTACCTCCATGAGATGAATTAATCATGTTCTCCTTTTCACTCCCAAAAAGCTTTATGCTTATCTTGTCGGGGATTGAATTTTCTCCCCCACAAAGTCCTGGTCCTGTAGATGTGAACCCACTTGTAAAGGAGACCTTAGAAGATATTATTAGTTAAGTTGTGCCCAAGTTGAATGAGAGTGGACCTTAATCCAATATGGCTGAAGGAAATTGGACACAGAAGAGAAACCACAGAGGAAGATAACCGGAAGTCAACTGAACCCAGAGGAAAAAGAAAAAGACTTGCCATGTTTGTTGAAATGTAACAGAAAACCAAGGAACAGGGATCACTGGCACCCTGAACCAAAATGCTGCAATTGTTTGAGAGAAAGCATCACCTTGCTGACACTTTGATTTTAGACTTTCCCCAACCTTAAAACCTTGAGCCAATAAATTACCATTGTTTAAGCCAATCCATTGTATAATATTTATTTTAACAACTAGAGAACTAGAACACCTCCTGTAATGAGAAGATGAGTACCTAGCAAATAGCCAGGTCCTCCATATTGGTAATTACTTTTGGTATTTTCTACTATAGAACTTGATTCCCATTTTCACATTCTTAAAAGGTCTTTCCCCCTGCCCCAATGTGACTTAAAAAAATTATTAAATTTTTTAAAAAGAAGATTTAGATTACATAAATGTTAAATAAATATATAGAGGATTCCCATGTACTCCTTCCACTTCCCCACCTTCCCACATTATGGACATCCTTCATTAGTATGATACATTTGTTACAATTAATGAACACATATTGAAGCATTGCCACCAGCTGTGGAGTATAGTTTACATTATAGTTCACACTCTGTCCTGCACAATTTTGTAGGTTATCACGAAATACATAATGGCCTGTATCTGTCAGTGCAGTGTCATGCAGGACAACACCAATGCCCCCAAAATGACCCCATATTACACCCATTCTTCCCTCTCCCTGCCCCCAAGATCTCTGGTGGCCACCACCATTATATCATTGACAAAAGTTTCTCCATTGCTAGAATAATAAGAAGTCTATAATTTAATAATAAGTCTACTTTAGTCCAATCTTGAGGATTTTGGGATGGTGATGCCCACTCTGTTTCTAATTGAGAGGGGCCTTAGATCCCATGAACAGGTGGATGGAGCTACCTTGCTTGCAGCTGCAGGCCTTCTTTGTTCCTTGGGATGGGCATTGTCCATCATCATCTCCTTGTTTTTTTTTTTTTGTTGTTGTTGTTGTTTTCTGGTTGAGACCATTGAGATCATTGTTTTTCTGGTTGAGACTAGGTGTTGCAACTCTGCTGTGATTCAGGGCTCAACTGGCACATGAATGGACCAAAGACTTAAATCTCTAACACATATATTTAACAAATATACTGCTTATTATAGGCTCAAATAAAAGGGGCAGGAGAGCCATATGTAGTGAAACTAAAAATGAATCTATCTTTGTTACAATGAGGAGCATAAATTCCAAAGTAAAGCCCACTAATAGGGTGCCACACCATCACCCTATCCTGATCTTGTCTGCCCTGCTTATAGTGTCAAAATGTCTCTAGAGCTGTCAGAAGCCCTGCTACTTAAAGTACTGTTTACTGTGGCAGTCAATGAGATCCTGCTGAGACATGCATAAGAGTAACCTCTGAAATAATCTCCTGACTCATTTTGAAATCTCTTAGCCATAAAAACTCATTTTTATTTACCATTTCCTTCTTTTGGTCAAGGTCTTTTTCCAGATGAATTGTTAGTTGGTGCTTGGTAACAATTCCTCAGTGCCAGGGAGGCTCATTCCTGGGAGTCATGCCAGGGGGAAGGTAGTGTCTTTATGTGCTGAATTTGGCTTAGAGAGAGGTCACATTTGAGAAATAAGGAGGCTTTCAGGGGGCAACTTTTAGGCAATACATATTAGACTAGGTTTCAATTGCACAAGAAGATTTTCATAAATACAATCATCAATATCAAAGGCCTGGTGTAATGATCTGTTTTCCTTTACTAGGCATTGGCCTTGCTCTCTTGCTGTTCTATTAGATAATGTAGCAGGACTCCCCAGGATGGGAATTCAATATTCTTTCAGTTATTATGGGGGCCTCCACCCACTGAGACAATGTCCTATGAACACTTGAACACATTCCTATGCCTTAGAGGCATGACCCAGATTTCCCCCTCCCCATGCATCAGAGAATACAAAGAGTATAGCAGGTGTAGTCATCTGCTTTAAGCAATATTTTGCTATATCTTTGCCAGTTCCATTACAAAAGTGAGATTAGGGCAGTACTTTTTTATATATGTGTTCATAGACATACATTTGTAACATATATGTATATATAAGGAGGCCCATCTATAGCTAGCTAGCTAGCTAGCTAAGATAACAAGATAACAGTTCCATAAACTGTGTCTATGGATACAGAATTTTGCAAAAAAAATTTTTTTTAGCACATTGCATATACTTAGATAATGTGTATTTATAATTCTCAACTAAAAACTGTGTTGCCCCTAAAAAATAAGAGAATTCTTACAGGTATTGTTATCCTAATCAAGTTGGATTCAAATAACACCTGTCTTTTCTTCCCTGTTCTACTAACAGAGATAGATAGCTCCAATAGGAAGCCAAGCTCACCGTGAGTATGGATCTTGGTCTGTTTCTTTAAAGTTTTTGTCTGGGGTAAACAACCTTTCCTAATCTCCTGCTGCTTCAAATAAAAATAAAATATGCCCATTTATTTGAGAGAAAATCACCTGCTTAGATAAGAAAGGTAAGTATAGCTCCTTCTCCAGATAGTGCCATCAAGAATGAGAAAGGGTTATCTCACACAGGAATTCTGTAGAGTACGTAGAATGGTCTATGGCCATCTAATCAGAGCAGCAGAAGCCATCTCTCTAATACCACTGCTTTCAGATTCTTTTGTTATGCTCAGAAGTCACCCCAAAGCACCAAAAAAGTTAATCTACCCAAAAACAACTCCTCTGACCATTCCTCACTTACATGTCTTCAATGCCTAACTATGCAATTATTTTATTCATGTATAGGAGGTGGATACATTGTCGGCTGTATATTGGATGATAGATCAAATCATTAGAGATAAAATAACCAGATATCTTAATTTGTCCAAAAAGTCCTGGTGTATACCTGCCAATCTGACCTAATTATTAATAACACTCCTTTTTCTTCTTCTTTTTTTTTTAAAGATTTATTTATGTATTTATTTCTCTCCCCCCCCCCACCCCGGTTGTCTGTTCTATGTGTCTATTTGCTGCATCGTCTTTGTCTGCTTCTGTTGTTATCAATGGCATGGGAATCTGTGTTTCTTTTTGCTGTGTCATCTTGTTGTGTCATTTCTCCGTGTGGGTGGTTCCATTCCTGGGCAGGCTGCACTTACTTTCGCACTGGGCACTCTCCTTATGGGGTGCACTCCTTGCGCGTGGGGCTCTCCTATGCGGGGACACCCCCGGGGGGCACAGCACTCCTTGTGCGCATCAGCACTGCACATGGGCCAGCTCACATGGGTCAAGGAGGCCCGGGATTTGAACCATGGACCTCTCATGTGGTAGACGGATGCCCTAACCACTGGGCAAGTCCACCGCCCTTTTCTTCTTTTTTTAAACGCAAATTTATTGAGATTTATTCACATACCATACATTCCATCTAAAGTGTACATTCATTGGTGTTTGGAATAATCACAGACTTGTGTGTTCATCGCTGCAATCAATATTAGAGCATTTTCTTTTTTCTGTTTTCATTTTTATAACAAATTTTTATTTTATTTTTCTGACATCTTTTTTTTTATTTCTTTCCCTACCCCCTTTGCCCCGTTGTCTGCTCTCTGTGTCCATTCGCTGTGTGTTCTATATTAGAGCATTTCACCACTCCAAAAAAGAAAGCCCCCCTACCCTCCAGCAAATCACCTCTCAATCCCTCTACCCCTCCCCTGCCATACATATCCACCAACCCAATTCCATCTCTACAAATCTACCCATATTTACAGTTTATATAAATTGAGTCAAACAATATGCAGTTCTCTGTGCCTGGTTTCTGTCACTTAGCATAATCTCTTTTTTTTACAATTGATGAAAAAATGTTTCTCTTTATTACAGTCCATAGTCTGCTTTAGGTATACCTTTGCACAAATACTACCTCATTATTAACATCCTGCAATATTAACACACACTTTTTCTGACTCATTGGAGTACATTCTTATATTTGTACTATTACATATAAGTACAAATATAATAATACTTATTATACTATACTTATTCATTATCCATAAGAGAGTCCATTTGCTACAAAGGCCCATGTTTCATCTTTAGCTTTCCTTAGAGTGACATATACTTTCCCTTTCAATCACAATCATACCCCCATGGGTGCTACTACATTCACTCTAATGAATAACACTCATTTTTATTCTTCAAAATATCTCATTTCAGTCAATAAAGTATATGGTTATTGAGTTTGTAGACCTACTGACTACTTCTCCACTTCTGAAAAATGTTATTAAGAGTGAGAGAGGTGTCAATATGTCTTGACTTGATTATTTCAGAGCCTTCTTCTTAGTCTAATTCTAGAGATTACTACTCAAAATATTTCTACACATTATTACTAAATTACTATTTCAAAGTCGAAACTTCATCATTCCACACGCCTGCTTATAAAATTTAAAAGGCTCCACAAAGCTCACAGGTTAAAAGTTAAATTTAGTTATTAGCTTATGAGGCTATAAATGACCTGATACTAGCCAAACTTTTCCTGCTCTATTTCTAATATGTCCCCAGCCATCCATGTATGCCAAGTATGCCTCTCTCTCATACCTATGTGGTTTTTCTCTTGCTTTAATTCTCTATGGAACCCTCATCAGCCCTTACTTGTCTAAGTTCCTTTTTGTCTTTTAAGTCTTGGTTGCAAGGTGACTTTTCTTGTCCTTAGTCAAGTATCTCCTCTATCTTAATATAGTGGTATCATATATACACTTCAAATTGTAATTATAATGCCACTAAATTTAATTATATGCACCATTTTCGCTCTGAACTGAGCAACTCGTTACTATTTTGCTTTTCCAGGACTCACCACAACGGCAATATATCAAAAGCTTAATACATAGTTCAAAAAATGAATAATTCGCTTTCCTCGTTCCTTATGTTCTAGATAAGTCATGGACACACTTAGCAGCCATCTCCTTGCCCTTACCTACCCCTTGCTTTTCCTTTCTTGCTTGCTTGACTGAAGATGTTTTAATACATTTACATTTTATATCACAGAGTAAATGTTAGGTCTAATAGAATATCCTGACCATACTTTGAAGCCAAAACTGAGAACAAGTAGCCCCACCTGCTTCTCAGGGCAGGAACTTCCAGTGGCAAGAACTTCCCCCATGGGTGTATAAATACCCTGCCCTGGGGCAGCATGGATTCCTCTCTCAGCTCTATCACAAAGTGGGGTGTTAAAAGCTGCTAACCAGTGACCTTGACCCAAGCAGTTGGCCTCTTCTGGGACTGGCCTGAGGGAATCTCTTCTGCTTCTTTGGGCCATTTGACTCCATAAGTAATGAAGTGTTCATTTGCTGAGAATCTCTGTTGTGCCTGAGCCTGTGATCCCAGGACACACCCTGTGCAGCAACTTACAGCACAATATGAATAATCAGAACAAGCTTAAAAGGACAAACCTATAAGAGGTGGTTATGCATATATACCCCTAGAGACTGCTTTTGCTTCAGTGGCTTTAGTTAAAAAAAAAAAAAAGAACCAAACAAAAATAAAACTAATGAACATGTTTCCAATTTTTTGACTGGTCTTTCTGGAGACAGTGTCTTTTAGTCTATTTTATTTATACTTTACCAAGTCATAAAGTATATTTCAGATAATTTGGGACACTAAATACAAACGAATAAACTAGCTTCATAATGAATGAAACTAATGGATTTTTCCCTTCAATATCTACTCTGGAATCATAGAATAAAGAATAGATCATTATTCACAAAATTGCAAATAGTGCAATTGCCTTTGAAATTAGTTCTCAAGGAGAGTGTATGAGGTAGTTTGAAAATGAGTAAAGGTAAGCAGACTTGGCCCAGTGGTTAGGGTGTCCATCTACCACATGGGAGGTCCCATGGTTCAAACCTGGGGCCTCCTTGAACCCGTGTACAGCTGGCCCATGCACAGTGCTGATGCACACAAGGAGTGCCCTGCCACGCAGGGGTGTCCCCCGCATAGGGGAGCCCCACGCGCAAGGAGTGCACTCCGTAAGGAGAGCCACCCAGCGCGGAGGAAGTGCAGCCTGCCCAAGAATAGGCCACACACACAGAGAGCTGACACAGCAAGATGACGCAAAAAAAGACAGATTCCCCTGCTGCTGACAACAACAGAAGCAGACAAAGAAGAACATGCAGCAAATAGACACAGAGAACAGACAACTGGAGCGGGTGGGGAAGGGGAGAGAAATAAATAAATAAATAAATAAATAAATAAATAAATAAATAAATAAATAAATCTTTAGGGGAAAAAAATAAAATGAGTAAAGGACAATGGGAAACTCAGAAAAGAATTGTTAGTTCTGTCAAATATCATGTGGAAAAATTAACAATTTCACTAGTTATTACGGAAGAATAAATATTTAGGACTTCAAATGCATGCCATTTTATGCTACTAAATTTGCAAAATTAAAGTATGATGGTAAGATTATACTGAGAAGTACATGGTAAAATTATAGTCAGAGTGCTGAGTGCAAGAAAAATGGCTGCAAACTCTTGAAAAATACTGTTGGCAATGTACTTCAAGAACCATAGATAATTTTAACGTTTTTTTCTCATTAATCCTAATCTCAAAAATGGATTTTGAAAATACAAAACTAAATGAAGTTTAAAATGTGAATAAATATGTTCATTATAACATTATTTATAAAGTCTAATGTGTCAAAATTATTTCAATAACCTCAGAATAAACTATTAACTGTGGAAAATAAATTTTAAAGAATATAACAAAGCTATTGCATCATTAATATGACTCTTTTACATTGATGTGGGGGATAAGCAAAGATTTAAATATAGAACTAATAATTTATTCATGTTGTAAATTAACTTACCATAGAAACTATATGCATTAGTTTTTTGTTGCTGGTATAACAAATCAGCACAAACTTAGAGGCCTTTTCCCCACTTCTAGAGGTTGCTCTTATCTCCTTTCATCTTCAAAGATACTAATGTCTTGTTGAGTCTTTCACAAATGACATCACTCTGACCTCTTTTTGCCTCCCTCTTCCACCTTTATAAGAGTCTTGTGATAACATTAGGTCCACCTGGATAATACAGGATTATCTACTTATTTTAAAGTCAACTGCTTAACAACTTTAATTCTATCTGCAAACTTAATTCATAATATAACATATTCACAGGCCCTTAGAATTAGGAAGTGGACATTATGAGGTACCATTATTCTTCTACCACAGGTAGTATATGAAGGAACTTCATAATATGCTTTGTGTTTGTGGGGAATAGATGGTTACATTGGTGTTAAAATTATTTCAGACAAAAATTATTGTGGGAGGGGTATGGATCATGGATTACACATTTGTAGAAGTGTTAAACAGAATGGATTCTGCATTCCTTTGTAGAAATTATATTGATCTTTCCTACAATTTACTCAAACTTATCTCCTTGCCAAGTGATGCTGGGGTAGTCTTTGAATCAAGAAAAGTTCCCTTCCAAACTATTAACTTTTCATTAAAAACAAAAACAAAAAATACACAATCCAGTTGATAAACAAGAATGTTTGTGCAACAACTGCATGGTAGGTATCACAATAGAAGCTGGGAATTAAGTTGTGAATAATGTAGATAAAATTCCTACCCTCCAGTAGCTTGAATAGTGGAGAAGTTTAGTAAAATAAAAAATAGGGAAACGGACTTTGGCCCAGTGGTTGGGGCGTCCGTCTACCATATGGGAGGTCTGCGGTTCAAACCCTTGACCCGTGTGGAGCCTCCTTGACCCGTGTGGAGCTGGCCATGCGCAGCACTGATGCGCGCAAAGAGTGCCGTGCCATGCAGGGGTGTCCCCCACGTGGGGGAGCCCCACGCGCAAGGAGTGCGCCCGTGAGGAGAGCCGCCCAGCATGAAAAGAAAGTGCAGCCTGCCCAGGAATGGGGCTGCCCACACTTCCCGTGACGCTGACAACAACAGAAGCGGACAAAGAAACAAGACGCAGCAAATGGACACCAAGAACAGACAACCAGGGGAGGGGGGGACATTAAATAAATAAATAAATCTTAAAAATAAAATAAAATAAAATAAAATAAAATAAAAAATAAAAAAATAATTACAAACTGTGTTAATGCTACGAAGAAAACAGGTATGTACTGGCATAAAGTAACAGTTGGGGAATAATGTGTGGAGAGACTGGACCTTAATTAGTGCTTTGAAAAAATGCCTTCTGAGGAGGCAACAGTAGAGGTGAGATTTGAAGGAACTGCAGGAGCCTGCCAGGTGAGAGGAGAGGTTAATGACCTATAAGTAGAGGGAACTCAGGAACAGGAGGAGCAATGTCTTGATGTGGGAAAGCACAATATGGTCCAAGGATCCTCAGAAATAAAGACAGCCCTGCCCTGAGCACAGTGGACCATGAAAGCATGGGTCTAAGGTACTAGTTAAGGAGTACAGCATTGACTTCCTTATGGCTTTTCAATAACTCAGCTGGCAAAGGTTCTATTTATGGAGTCTTTTATCTTATATGTTTTATGCATGACCCAGCAAAATATTTTTCATGTTATGGTTATTGGCCATCAATATTTCAGTAAATCAGTTTAATATGTATAGATACTATGCTTTTAATAAAATAAGATATAATATATTAGAATATATTGTAAGCACAATAATTGTTTCTTCTAATTCTTGTGGTGTGAATGTGCATGGTATAAAATATATTTCTCATTGTAGCAGTTTGAGATTATTTATGAATTCCAAAAAGAGATTATGTTTGTAAACGAGTCTGTTCCTCTGGGTACGATACCCTTTGATTATATTAGATTACATTCAGCTGAGATGTCTTTCATTATATTATTTTAAGATTAGGGCTTTGATTCAACCACATCAGTAGGGTGTAACTCAGTTTAAATCCATGCCCACTTATTGGGCTATGTAAATGGACATTCACTCAAGTAGACACACAGAAGAAGATATACAGAGGAAGAAAACTCCATAGACATGGAAAAAAGAGAAAGCAATCCTGTGGCCCCAGAGAAAGAGATAAGCCATCCACCTGGTAATTTGCAGGTGAAGAGAAGAGAGCAGCTGAGCCCTATGCCAACCTATAGCTGAGATCTGAAGAAACTGAACCCGTGGAGCCTTAAGAGAAAAGGGGAAGGCTGAACCCTCAAAGATATCATCCACTATCATGCTTCAACATGTGGCAACTGTTTTTGGGTAAGAAATTACCTCTTATGGTATCTTTAGGGTTTTGTAATCATAAGCTTTGATCCCAAATAAATACCCTTTATAAAAGCCAACAGATTTCTAGTACTTTGCATGAGAACCCCTGTGACTGACTAATACAGAATCTGGCATCTGGAGAGCAGGGTCATGCTTTTAAAATTACCAAAAATGCTGGAATGGTTTTATAGATGGGTAAGGGGTATTTTTTGGAGGAATTGTGAGATGTTTGATGGAAAAGGCCAAGATTGTTTTGAAAAGACTGTTGGTAGGAATATGGATGCTAAAAAAAGACGTTTGATAAGGTCTTAGAAAGAAATGATGAGACTATTACTGGAAACTGGAGAAAAGGTGATCCATGTTTTAAGTTGCAGAGAACTTAGCAAGACTGACTCCTGATGTTTCATGAAAGGCATAATTTGCAAATGGTGAGCCTGGGCATTTAGCTGAAGAGCTTTCCAAAGTAAATTCAGAGAATTCAGCTTGGCTTCTCCTTGCAACTTTTAGCAAAATGCTAGATTAAAGAAATAAGCTGAGAAAAGAATTGTTGGGCACATAGAAGCCAGAAACTGATTCTGAAAATTCCAAGCTTCTGGAAATCAAATCCCAAGATGATAGTACTCCATTTGAGGAATTACAGAAACTTGGAACTTTTAAGCCAGGACTGAAAATGCAGTTATCTAGGAAAAACTTGTGGAAAGTCTTACTGTTTAATGGCTTGGACCCCTGCTTACTGCATGCTAAACGAACACGTTTTTGTGAGAGATGTATGAACAAAACCTCTGTCAGCCTGGACTAAAACCTACCTTTCACGTTGTCAAATAGAAAACACTCTAATCTCCTTTAAAACAATGAATACTTTTCTTTATGGATACCAAATAATTTGCGCAAAACAATTAGTTTAGGTTTGGATGTTATCATGTTGTAATGATGTACTTTCAATTAATAAAACTGGATTTAAAAAAAGATTACCAGTACATTAAGTACATATGAAACTTTTTTATCACAAGGTAAAATTTTATTTTGTAACACATGATTTTTAAAATATATTTTGTATTGAAATATATCATTCATACTTGAGCATGCATACACAATAACTGTGTAGTAAAAGTTGTGAACTTACAGAATAAACATGCATAACATGATTCACGGTTCCCGTACATCACCCTGCCACCAACACCTTGCATTGCTGTGAAACATTTGTTACAAACTACACAAGAGCATCGTTAAGATATAAATTAACTATTGTCTATATTTTACTTTTCTTTGAGGGGTTTCCACCCCTCCAAAAAAAATGAAACAGTCTTATTTTATTAATAGTTGACAAACTTGAGGGAAGGATCTGAAAACTGTGAAATAGAGAACATTCAGAGGAGGCAGGGAATCTGTCGATACAGCCAGGCTGGCTACATGCTGGCTTTAGCTATCACTTGCAAAACTTCAATGCTGCACACATCTTCTGAAGAACTGACAGACAGAACAGATATTCTGAAGTCTGCAAGTGTAAGAGCTTATGTTTAACCTTTGAGAATCAGCTCTTATGTTGCAGTCCTGTCCCTTCCATTGCTTTTCAGATCACAGCCCGATAGCTCCACTGGAACCTTGGAATTATTTTCCGATCTTGTTCTCCAGTCTTGGTATACTGTTGACATTAGATTAAGTTATTTTTTGTGCTCTCGACCGACCCCAGCAAAATTACCCTGAGCTAATGTTAAAGTATGTGATTATGAGCTCATGTCCATAGCTACTGATTTTGAAGTTTATCTAGTTAAGTGGTTTTTTTTTTTTGTCACCTTAGGGAAATTCCTAAACTTTCTTTTTCTTAACCTTATTAAATAGATACATTGTTATGAGTTTTTATGAACATAAGAAATCATATGTTTCAATCCTTTGTAATTTAAATTAATGCCATTTTATAAAAAATCCCTAGCATCTAAAATATTTTCAATGTATTTTTGTTGCAATAATTATTGTTTAAATGTTAGGAAATATATTATGAATCAGGAGTGCTTTAGGTGAAGCCTTTTCCAGGCAGAAATTCCTGAAGTGTGCTTTGGAGTTTCACAGTATACGTTTAGCAAATAAAATATAGCAGCCCAACTGAATCCATATTGTAGTTATGGTAAAGTTTTGTCCCAGGAAAAAGCAACTGGACACTTCCCCACATGGATTAGGTGATAAACAAAAAATTCTATTTTGTTGCTATGCATGAGTCTTCTTGTGCAGACATATTTTAATTTTCAAAGACATAATATATTTTCATAGATGTGTAAATTGCACCAACTTATTTATAAACCTATGATGTTATATACTGCAAGTAAGCTGCAGAGAGACATGATGGGGCATTTCAGTCATCTCTGAGTCTGTGTTATATAGTATAATTCTTCATAGATGTTCATAAAAGTTTGTTAAATAAGTGATAATAAGGAGCGTGATTTTTATTTATATGTGTTAAAGAAATACAACATTTAAATGACTTGATAACATTTTCTTGGCAGGAACTTTATGAGGATAATATTAGATAGGAAGAAATTAATGGGAGGAGTACAGCATGGAGACTCATTTTTTTTTTAAAAGAAAAGTTGTAGTCTTATAGAAAAAAAAATGAGAAAGTACAGAGGTATCATATAACCCCTGTAGTGCCTTGTACATATGACCTTTGGATGAGGTTGCATCAGTTAATGTGCGGCCAAACTGAATCAAAATGGGTGTTAATCCTATTACTGTAGGCCTTATAGGGAAGATCACAAAGCAAGAAGGCCACAGGAAGAAGCCAGAAGTCAAGACATCCCAGAGAAGCCAGGCAAGGCTACCATTTGCATTGCTATGTAACAAAAAACCCAAGGATCAAGGATTGCTGGCAGGCAGTCCCAGAGCATCACAATGTTCTGGGAGAAAGCATGGCCTAGATGATTCTTGATTTTGGACTTTTCTTAGCTTCAAAACTATGAGCCAATAAATTCCCATTATTTAGGCCAACCCATTACATGCAACCAGGAATCTAAAGAATTCATGACCACCCTCCTCATGCACACACAGTTTCCCCTATTATTAACACTTCACATTAGTGTGGTACTTTTGTTACAATTAATAAAGCCATATTCTTATAATTATACCTGTAGTCCACAGTTTATATTAGGGTGCACTATTTGAGTTGTGCAGTTCTACAGTTTTTGAAAAATTCTTCTAACATATATACAACCTAAAATTTCTAATTTTAACTGCTTTCAACTATGCAGTCTAGTGGTATTAATTATATTCACAGTGTTTACTACCATCACTACAATCCATTACTAAAACTTTTACAACACCTCAAAGTAAATACTCTACCAATTAAGCATTAACTCCCTTTTCTCTACCCCCATGTAGGTTCCTAGAACTTATATTCTAGTTTCTGACTCTGAATTTGCATATTCTAATTATTTCATTTTAGTGAAATTATACAATAATTGTCCTTTGTGTCTGGCTATTTCACTCAAACTGCTGTCTTCCAGGTTTATCCATGTCATAGCATGTAACAGAACTTTCTTTTTTATAACTGAATAATACTCCATTTAATATATATACTACAGTATGTTTTTATGTATATACCACATTATGTTCATCCATTCATCTGTTGATGAACACTTGGGTTGTGTCCATCTTTTGGCAATTGTAAATACTGCTTCTATGACTATCAGGGTGAAAATATCTGTTGAAGTCTCTGTTTTCAATAATTTTTGTTTATATACCTAGATGTGAAATTGCAAGGTTATATGGCAATTCTATACTTAACTTTCTGAGGAACTGCCAAACTACTGACCACTCTGACTACACCAATTTCTCCACATCCTTTCCTTTCCAGCACTTGTTATTTTCTGTTTGCTTTAAAAAAAAAAAAAAAAAAAGAAACTATTTTAGTGGGTGTGAAATGGCATCTCATTTTGGCTTTGATTTGCATTTCCCTAATGGCTAATGATATTGAGCGTCTTTTCATGTGCTTATTGGCCATTTATATCTCTTCTTTTGTCTATCTTTGGCCTTGGGTTGATTGTCATTTGGTTGTTAAGTTGTAGGGTTTCTTTATATGTTCTAGATAGTGAAACCCTTATTGGATATGTGGTTTCCAAATATATTCTCCCACTGAGTAGTTTGTCTTTCTCTTTCATGACAAAGTCCTTTGATGTGCAAAAGTTTTAAATTTTGATTAGGTCCCATTTATCTACTTTTTTCTTTAGTTGCTTATGCTTTGGGTATAAAGTGTAAGAAACTACTGCATAATACCAGGTCCTAAATACAATTCCCTATATTTTCTTCTAAGAATTTTATAGTTTTGATTCTTATATTTGGGTGCTTGATCAATTTTGAGATAATATTGGTACTTGGAATAAGATAGCCTTCATTCTTTTGCATATAGACATCCAGTTTTCCCAGCACCATTTGTTGAAGAGTCTATACTTTCCAAATTGAGTGGACTTGGTACCCTTGTAAAAACTCAATTGGCCATAGACGTGAATGTTTATTCTGAACTCCCAATTTCATTCCATTGGTCTATATGTCTGTCCTTGGGCCAGCATATTGTTTTGACTGCCTTAGCTTTCCAATAAGGTCTAAAATTGGGGTGTGTGAATCCTCCAACTTCATTTTAGTTTTTCAAGATGATTTGGACTATTTGGGGCCTCATACCCCTTCCACATAAGTTTGATGACTGCTTTTTCCATATCTGCAAGGAATGCTGTTGGGATTTTGATTGGAATTGCATTGAATCTATAATTTGCCTTGGGTAGAATTGACATATTAACAATATTTAGTGTTCCAATTCATGCACACAGAATATCCTTCCATTTTTTTACGTCTTCTTTGTTTCCTTTCAGCAATGTTTTGTAGTTTTCCATGTACAAATCTTTTACTTCCTTAGTTAAAATTTTCCTAGATATTTGACACTTTTAGTTACTATTATAAATAGAAATTTTTTTCTTAATTTCTTCTTCACACTGTGTGCAGAAACCCTTGGAATAAGATGAATACTAGATGAAGAGGATCTAGAATTAAGAGGCTATCAAAAAATGAATAGATGACAAAGATGAAACTGTTAATGAATTGATTATAAACCCAAAGAGAAATATTTTAAAAATAGGACAGTCAATTTCAATGTGTCAACTTGACTAGTTTATGATGTCCAGTTATTTGGTCAAGTAAGCACTGGCTTGATTGTTATCGTGAGTGTATTTCATAGATGGAATTTTATGTACAATCGGTCATTGGCATATATGATTGATTGCATCTACAGTCAGCAAAGAGTTTCCCCGTAACAATGAGAGGACTCTCCTCTTCCAGTCAGTTGGAGGCCATAAAATCTAGAAAAGAGGATTTCAGAATCCAGAAGGCAAAAATTCTGCCTCTACTTCAGTCAGCCAGCTTATCTGAGGGAATTCAATTTCTCCTTTATCAGAATTTCCAGCTAGTGGCCTGCCTTCAAAATTCATACTCACCAGTCACAGAGTCATGTGAACCAATCTCTCTCAGTTCTGTTTCTCTGGAGAACCCAAACTAATACAAATGTTATCTGAATTGAACATTAGAGGGGACTGCCAAACAATTTGATTAGCCACTCTAATTATAACTCTGAGGAATACAGAGTTTTCCCAATTTACAAAATCATAAATTGTTTGAATGCAGAGGCTGTATCTTTCCATTATTCCTTATTATGCATGACTTAGAAGAGTGTTCACTGATTGTTCAATAAATGTGTGAATAACAATTTTTAAAAATCATGTCAGAAAATATACCTAAGGACAAGAATGGAAACTAGAACAATTATCTTTTAATATTTGAAAAGATTCTTGGAAAAGTAGAAAGTATCATTAATAACGGCACAAACAAGTCTTCTTTCTTTGTCAACTCTGTTAAAAATAGCATTATTTATATGCTTGAATACGTGCAGTGACCCATACCCAGTGATGGTGGCGTTATTCTTCCTTGTTCATTCCTGGCACATGCCTTATACTTTTGGAGGTACCAGGGGAAAATCAGCAACATTCCATTTTAACTAGCTGCAGGATATAATTGTCTTAAGGAAACTCTGAATGTTCTGTTCCCGTGTTCTGAAGAGCACCCGTACCTGAACAAGAAAAATAAACACTCTTCTGAGGCCTTTACACAATCTTTAGCTGATTAGTCAGCTTGTAGTTGGAGGCAACTGTGCAGGAAATTCACTTTGCATCTGAATGTGGCTTTTCATGAAACTACATAGCTTTTGTAAATAAACCTGAAGAGATGCTACACCTGTGCTCTCAGACTGTTGTGATGACAGTTCTTCTTTTGATTAAAATGCCATATTACAAGCTTGGTTTGAAACAAATAGTTGCCTTGGCATCATATTACATGGTCATAGAGCACAAACTCTCCAAAGAAGTGTTCAACAAATCTTGAAACTGATAATGACAGAAAAGAAGCATCACAAAATTTCAGGGGCAGGATAGGGACTTACTAATGAGAAAATGTTTTCCCTAATGAGAGTAAAATTGCAGCTTGAGGTACTTTAAGCAAGATTGGAAGGGTACAAGTAGTTTGATTTTGGGAGAAATGTTCAAGTTCAGGAGTTAACTAGGTTTAATACCAAACACTCACTAACTACCTTTGTGATCTTACTAAGTTAATTTACATTTCTTCCTAAACTTTTGCTTCTTATTATTATTATGGTTATAATAGGAGTGAGCAGCTTATTTTATATTAATATAAATAAAATATGCAAATTTAAGTTTCTGACTCACTGTGGTCAGCCAATAAATTGTATATATCTGTCCTTCATAGGACTTTCCTGATGATTATCTGATATTCGTATATGAAGGGTCTAAACCAAGCCTAGCACATTAGTTCAAGAGGGATTTCCCATTGCTCTGCTGGCCATATCCCCCTGTATGTTCCATGGTATGAAGATGATATCGTTTATTCACTAACACAAGGGATTTCATTAGTGATTAATGAATTGTCCTTCATTTTAATTTGAAACTTTTTACCTTTGCTGAGCTCATTAGTGTTTGTATTTCATGGATTGATCACTGTAGGCTTGACAGAGTTAGATGATAGCAGCTGTACCTTCTTTGGAAATATTTACAAATATTTTGCAACTTAGCACTGTTTTGTCTAAAGGAAACAACAACAACAAAAAAACCCTGCAAATTGTATCTAATATTATTTTTATTTTTAACAATTATTTTCATAAGTTGTAGAACTCTGCAAAACTTTTCCTTCCTTTTTAAATATTCTATATTTCCTAATTTTTTTTCCATTAGAGCAAAGGTAAAGTATTAGACTTATTTATCTGAGCTAACAGAGAATATTTTGCATTAAGATGTTCTAAGGATTAACACCCAAATCCAAGGGATTTACAATGCAAAGAATTATACCTTCTGTAGCAGTTTGACACAGATATTGGATTGGCCTAAACATGATTAAATTATGATTTGGGTTTTTATGGGGCCATGCCAGTGGTGTAGGGACTCAGAGATAAAAGATACAGCAAAGGACAGAGTTGAGAGTATTGCAGTTGGAGTTTTTAAGCTGGAGCCCAGGAAGTTAACACACAGGAGAAGAACACAGAGGAATAGAGACAGCTCCTTAGACACAGCAGAAGCCCCAGGGAGAAAGAGAGAGCTGTTTGCCTGATAGTCTACAGCTGACCTTGTGGAGAGAGGCAAGGCCTAGAGAGCCTCATAGTCTACAGCTGACCTTGTGAAGAAAACAGGAACTGATCCCAAAAAGAAATGAACCCTGAGAAGAGAGGAATCCAAGAGGCCTGGCAGATATTGGCAGCCATCTTGCTCTAACATGTAGCAAAAGATTTTGGTGAGGGAAGTAACATATGCTTTATGGCCTAGTAACTATAAGCTCCTACCCCAAATAAATACCCTTCATAAAAGCCAACAGATTTCTAGTATTTTGCATCAGTACCTCTTTGGCTGACTAATACACCTTCATATTGGACTTCTAACCTTCAAACTATGAGACAATAAATTCCTGTTGTTTAAGTCAAATTACTGTATGATATTTGTCATAGCAGCCTTGAAAACTAAGACACATTGTGGTACCAAGAAGCAGAGTGCTGCTATTACTAATACCAAAAAATGTGAACATGGCTTTGGAATTAGATAATGGGCTGTAGCTGCAAAGATTTTGTGGTGCTTTATAGAGAAAGCCTAGATTGTGTTGAAGAAACTGTTTGTAGAGATATGAACATTATAGGCAATTTCCGTGAGGGCACAGAAAAAGTGAGGAGAGTGATAGAGCTTTTTATCATCTTAGAAAATAAATCTATCATCATGAGCAGAATATTGGTAGAAATATATGTGTTAAAGTTGCTTCTGAAGAAACCTTAAAAGGAAATACTGAACGTGCTATTAGAAACTGGAAGAAAGGTGATCCTTGTTATAAAGTACAGAGAACCTGGCTGAATTCTGTCCTAGTGTTGGACTGTAAGTGAAACTTCTTAAATGATGAACTTGGATATTTAGCTAAGGAGATTTCCAAGCAAAATGTCAAAAGCAAAGCTTGGTTTCTCCTTGCTGCTAATGGTGAAATGCTAGAGAAAAGAGATAAATTGAGCACCAAATAGTTAAGAACAAAGGGGTCAGCAATTGACACTTTGGAAAATTCTATGCTCTCCTAGATAGAATGCTATGAGACTAGGGACAGAAGCAGCTGTATTACAGCCTCCATGAACTCCCAGGAGGTGAGTTCCCAGAGAACAGGGCTGTGAGCAAGGGTAGGATTGAGCACTGCTTTGTTAAGGAAATTAGGCATATAACAAATGGATGTCATCAGCTATCTCAGATAAGTCAGGAAAAGAAATGCAATTACCCGGGAAGTATCTGTGGAATATCCTTTTGTCTGAGACTTGGCTCCCTTGAACTTCACAGAAAACCAACAAGGTTTCTGAGAATTTTATAGGAGCAGAAACCTGCCAACCTGTACTGAAAGGGACAAAAGATAGGACAAAATGAAAGAAGAATGACTTCAAGGGTAGAACCATAAAAACAGATCAAGGACAATGAGACCTCAGGCCAAGAAAGAGGGGCTTCTGCCTTGGCCTTGGGAAAGGGCAAAGTTTCTGCCCATTCTAGGGGGTAGGCCTTCTTCTCTGTCATTTGTGGAGAGTGTGACCCCACAGCTTAGAGAGGGTGGAACTTATGCCCCAGTGTTTTGGGGAAGCTTGGTACTGCCCTGATGTTTAGAAGGGTGGGGACTAGGCTCCAGCAGTCTCTGAGGACAGAGGATTGAGTCACAGTTGATGCTCAGATCCTTGAATCTAGTGGAGTTTGTTCTGCTGGATTTCAGACATGCTTGGACTTGTGACCCTTGTCTTCCTTTGGATTGTTCCCTTCTTGAATAGGAAGGTTTGTCCAATGCCTGTCCCAGCATTTGTATTTTGGAAACAGTTTGTTTTCTATATTTCATAAGTCCACAAACAGAGGAATTTTGCCCCAGGGTGGACCACACCCATATCTGATTTTTTTTTCTTCTTTATTTTCTCTTAAATGTTACATTAAAAAAATATGAGGTCCCCATATATCCCCCACCCCACCCACCCCACCCCTCCCACCTCAACAAACTCTTCCATCATTGTGGCACATCTACTGCACCCGGTCAATACATTCTGGAGAATCGCTACAGCACATGGACAGTGGTCCACATTGTAGTCCACATTCTTCCCCAGTCCACCCAGTGGGCCATGACAGGACACACAACATCCAGCATCCATCCCTGCAGCACCACCTAGAACAACTCCAAATCCTGAAAATGCCCCCAAACCATATCTCCTCTTCCCTCTCCCGACCATCAGCAGCCACCGTGTCTACCCTCTCCACATCACTACTACAATTTCTTCCTGTACTAATCACAATAGTTTCCCAGCAGAACACCAGTAAGTCCACTCTAATCCATATTCTATTCCTCCATCTTGTGGACCTGGCATGGCTATGTCCAGTCCCCCTCTACATCAAGAGGGGGTTTAGATTCCACATGGATGATGGATGCAATTCTCCTGCTTGCAGCTGTAGGCACTCTTGGCTCCCTGGTGCGGTGGTTGACCCTCTTCACCTCCTTGTCAGCTGGCCAGGGTAAGTCCAAGAAACCAGAGAGTAAGAGCTGCAAGTCTGCTGAGGCCCAGGGCCTGGCCATCATAGGGACAGTTCAGAGGTTCAGGTCTCCTGAGTATATACCAACCCAAACGCCAACCACATGTCCGGTAAAAGTGACAGAAGAGGCATGTGTAGAAAGGTTATATCTGAGTCCAACTCTGTCACATTCAGGAACACAAACTCCAAAGTAAGGCCAACTGACATGGTCCTGAACTCCAGAGCCATCTGTCTTGACCATAGAACCTGCGGGTTGCTGCAGCCCTCAGGAGAACCAGCACCTGGGTTTCCATCTACCTTGGCTGTCTCCGGCAGATTTTTATGAGAGCTTGGATTTAGAGTTGTTACTGAAATGGTTTAAGGTTTTTGGGATGTTGGGATGGGGTGAATTCATTTTGCATGTGAGAAGAACATGTCTTTTTTGGGCCCAAATGGCAGATGGTGGTAGATTGACTCATGCCCTCTACAGAGACATTTTTATGTCCTAACCCCCTGAGCTGTGGGTATGCATTCATTTGTGAATAGGATTTTTGAAGATCTTATTTAGATGAGGCCAGATTGAATCTGGGTGAGCTTTAATCCATATGATTGGAGTGTTTACAAGCAGAAGAAATTCCAACAGTTCACCAGTTAGGCGAAGCCAGAGAAGGAGAGAAAGAGATTGTTCTGTGACAGCAGAATATCCAGAAAGCCTTCACCAGAAGACTGTAATCTTTGGAGAAAGCATGGCCGGGGAAACCTTGATTTTGTACTTAAAACCTCTGAAACTGTGAGACAAATTCCTGTACTTTAAGCTGACCCATCATGTGGTATTTGTCATAGCAGGCCTGCAAACTAAGACAAACATTAACCAAATATGCCAATAATTGCATTGCCTAATTCTGTTGAATTAAATAAATTTAATTAAAATAGTGGAAGTACATAATTCTGGAAAGAATGATTATAATTAATTAATTCTAATAAACTTGTCACACTAAAATAATTTGACCCCTGCTTTTCTTTTTACCCTCACCTCATTAAATGCTACTCATATATGAATGCATGGCAGCTATACAAAACAATGCAATACAGTGAAAATGGCATTAATTCACCTGCTCTAATGCACAATTATCACTTATCTCAGGGCAATTATCTCTCCTTCCTCCCATCTACCTGACCTCCTTACCCTTAGAGCAGTCTCAATTAGTGTGTCATTACTACTCAGAATTTCTACTGAAAAATATTTTCCTACCCTTCAAGCAAACTTAGATCCCCCTATTGAAAGCTTTCATGAACAACTTTGGCCTCTGATTTTTTAAAGCTTGTGCATTTATGATCATACTGCTTGTTCAATTAAACTCTCTCACCAGCAGCCTTAAGTTCCATTAGATAGGCCTATTATTTTTTATTTCCTTGTTTCTTTCACTGGGCATCATAACATTTTTTGATTATATGAATGAAGATGAAAGGGTAGTAAAACAACCAAAACATCAGGTCAGTCATGGGAGTTAGGAAGACTTCTCAGAAGGGATAACTCTGCTGTTTGTTTCAAATGCCCAAAACAATTCTCTGGGAGGAAAAGGAATAAAAGACATGAGAGTTACAGCAATCAATCAGCATATACAAAAGCATGTAAATGAAAAAAAAAAGGCTTGTAAGTTAGTACTGTCAAAGTATAGAGTGAAATGGAAAAGTGGGCTCAGCTTGGACATGGCTTACTTATAGTTTTTATAAACATTCCATGAGAGCTTGGAATAATAACAATATTTATTCCAGTGTTTGCTCTAACATCTATATGAGTTCATTGGAGAAAATTTGCCAATTTTGCTTTTAAAATTTTCCATAAAAGTAATACATTTCTTTGGTCATTCAGTTGCTGAGTAAGTTAGGTTAAAAATCTCTCAATCTATGGCATATTTTTAAAAACTTTCTCTTTGTATTTCAGTTATTTTCACTTCACGTATTTGAAGATATACATTAGATACACTGTTATCTTTGCAAAAAATCAGTCAAAATTGTTAGTCTTTTATCAGTATACAATGACTATCTTTGTGTCTAGAAATGCTTTTTTTCCTTCACATCTATTTGAGAAGATATGACTGCCAGGACATTAACTATTTTAATACTTTATATTTGACCTTTAACCTAATTTAAAATTTACAGCTTATAAGCACTGAATAGATGTATTTTGTGGTAGTGGTGGTTAATTCAGTTTAACAACCCCTGTATATTTACTGGAGAGTTTATTTCAAACACATTTTTTTTTTTTAATTTATTGAAGTACATCACTCATACATAAACATACATAAACAGTAAGTGTATAGTAATAGTTGTGAACTTACTAAACAAACATTCATAACATCATACAGGGCTCTCAAACCTCACTCTACCACCAATACTGTGCATCATTATGAAACATTTTTTCAATTAATTAAATTTTTATTTTTTAATTTATTTTTATGATTTATTTTTTATTTATTTCTCTCCCCTTCTCCTCCCTCCTCCCTGCAGTTGTCTGCTCTCTGTGTCCATTTGCTGTGTGTTCTTCTGTGTCCACTTGTATTCTTGTCAAAGGCACTGGGAATCTGTGTCTCTTTTTGTTGCATCATCTTGCTACATCAGTTCTCCATGTGTGTGGTGCCACTCCTGGGCAGGCTGCATTTTTTTCGCTTTTGGCAGCTCTCCTTATGGGGTGCACTCCTTGCGTGGGGGACACCTCTGTGTGGCACGGCACTTTTTGTGCACATCAGCACTGTGCATGGGCCAACTCACCACATGGGCCAGGAGGCCCTGGATTTGAATCCTGGACCTCCCATGTGGTAGGCAGATGCTCTTTCCATTGAGCCGAATCTGCTTCCTAGAAACATTTTTAATTAATGATTAAAGAGCACCCTCTAAATATTACTACTAACCAAAGTGTCTTATGTTTGGTGTATTTCCCCCCCCAACTCACTCTATTATTATTATTTATATCATTTATATATGAACATACATAAGAAATAATAAGTGTATAGTAAAAGTTGTGAACTTACAAAGCAAACATGTGTAACAGCACTCCACCACGATCACCACCTTGCATTGTCATGAGACATTTATTACAAATTATGAAAGAATATCATTAAAATCTTATAGTTAGAAGGGGGCAGAGCCAAGATGGCATCAGAGTAAGGAGCTTCTAGAGTCAACTCCTGAAACAGGGCAGTTGGTGGTCACCCAGAGCTACCTAAAACACCTTTTGGAGGACGCAGGAGACCAGAGGAGTATCCTGAAACATCCTTGACAGTGTGAAAGGAGGAGACTACCCATCTGCACAGAGGAATCATGAGTAGAGCCCTCCACACCATGGAGATCAGTGCCTGTGGCATGCAAGCTGTCTCAGGAGCTACTCCGTGGTTGGGGTTGGAAGTTCCATCTCCCCCAATAAAAATGGGAGAAAAACACAGTGTGGTACCAACTTCAGCTACTGATTAGTGATTTCAGTGGAGTGAAGTAGAATCCTAGGAACAACTAAACTTTGAGCCTGTCCAGATCAGAGGAAAGCTGATGGCTGCCATTCTGACTCCACCCCAGGCAGGAGGGGAAGCAGTGCTGACCGAAAATCAGTGCTTGTAAGGACTGGCTTCTTTCCACCCAGGTTGAATTGCAGGTCTAGCCTAAACCCCAGTCCCATCTCCATCAGGAAGGAAGCTAGGGGGACCTGCACCACCTCCCTGGGAAGCTGCAAGCCATGCTGCAGAGGCTGGTGCCCTTCCTACTCTAGGGGCACACGCCACCTCAGGAGTTACTCTGTGGCTGGAGCTGGAAGCTCCATTTCCCACAAATGGTGGAGGAAGAGACAGATGTTCAGTGACCTCAGCTACTGATTAGTGGACTCAGCTGGCTAAAGGATAATCCTAGAGCCAGCTAGGGTCTGAGCCTGCCCAAGTGGGGAAGAGTCCAGTAGCTGCCATCTTGACTCTGACCCTGGCATGAAGGGGAGCCAGACTGACTGAAATCCAGTGAAGTTATGGACAGGCCTGCAGCAGGCCTCCAGGCAACTGCAAGTGCTCACCACTGGCAGAGTCTGAATAATCAGGCAACTGAGACTGCATCCCTGCACCCAAAAAGAATAGGAGAGGAGTTGGGTATCCTCAGCATTTCCAGGCAATGGCAGGAGTTTTCAGCCCACAGAAATTTGTCGAGTGCCTTTGAGCCCATCTCCACCTCTGTCCCCCCACAGAGGGGGACTGGTGTAGCCTCAACCTCTCAGGACAAAAGTTTTGGGCTGCACAAGTCTGACTGCTGGGCACCTGTGGTTCCTTTTCCATTCCCAATAGGACAAGAGACAAACTGTGTTTGCCCAAAACTGTGTGCAGGTGCTTTTGGCCCATACAGCCTGGTCTGATGGGTACTTGTGTATGCATCCTCACCTCCCAATAGGAAAGAAGGGAGCTAATCTTTCCACACCCCTTTTGGACAACAGCAGACCTACAGCCTGCATGGAGTGGCCTATTGGATGCCTATGAATCCACCTCCACCCCCAATAGGATAGGAAGATTTTGGTATCTCCACAGCCTCTCTGGACAATGAGGAGAAAGCTGGGAGAAACGTCAAGTCCTGGGGCAACATGGGCAGCTTCAGCCTCCATAGCTTACAGCACCAACTACATCCTTGGCTCCTACTACACAAACAGCAAAGGAGAAAAGATAAGAAACCTCTAAACTAAAGGGAGAAACTGCATGCAGAATAAATACATCTAGCAAGCCAGAAGCAGAAACACCAAAGAAAAATTACAATCCATACCAAGAAACCAGGAAGAGATGGCCCAATTAAAGGAACAAGATAAGCCTGCAGATGACATAAAGGAGTTGAGACAACTAATTTTAGATGTTCAAACAAATCTCCTTAATAAACTCAATGAGACAGCTAAAGAGATTAAGGATATTAGGAAGACATTGGATGAGCATAAAGAAGAATTTGAAAGCATACATAGAAAAATAGCAGAATTTATGGGAATGAAAGGTGTAATAAATGAAATTAAAAATACACTGGAGGCATATAACAGCAGATTTGAGGAAGCAGAAGAAAGGATTGGTGAGCTTAAAGACATGGCCTGTGAAAGTGAACAAACAAAAGAACAGATGAAGAAAAGGATGGAAAATTTGAACAAGGATTCAGGGAAATAAATGACAGAAAGAGTCATGCAAACATACATGTCATGGGTGTCTCAGAAGGAGAAAAGAAGGGAAAGGGAGAAGAAAGAATATTTGAAGAAATAATGGTGGAAAATTTCCCAACCCTAGTGAAGGACATAAATATCCATGTCCAGGAAGCACAGTGTACTCCCATCCAAAAAAATCCAAATAGACCAACTCCGAGACACATCCTAATCAGAATGTCAAATGTCAGAGACAAAGAGAATTCTGAGAGCAGCAAGAGAGAGGCAACGTATAACATAGAAACGATACCCAATAAGATTAAGTGCTGATTTCTCATCAGAAATCATGGAGGCAAGAAGGCAGTGGTATTATAGTGTTGTAGAATTTGAGAGAAGTTCAATTATTTGAGTACAGAGAGGCCAGGACTCAGGAATGATTTTGAGAAGGAAAAATGGTTTATTGACGGCCGGCCGGACTCGGGAGCTTTCTGTTTGAATCCCTAGCCCTGAACAAGATTTTCAAATGTCTTTTATACTGCGAGGAAAGGCCAAATGGTCACTTTGTTTCAGTTCTCAATAGGCTTCAATTAGCATATATATCTTCCACATCTTAGGTAAGATTTAGCATGGACTCCAGACATTCTAGATAAACCTTTAGCATATTTGGTTTGCATTTCCCCTGAATACTTAAAGCTTATAGACCTTGCATTGTTAAACTGTTTCCTGCTCCCCAAGGGCAGGACTGCAGCCTTTCATCATCCCACACCCACAAGTCACAGATAGTTTAGATTATCTCTGAAGAGACAAAGAGCCTGCCACCCATAGCCCACATCAATATATTTAAGATACTGCAGGAGAAAAACTGTCAGCCAAGGATATTATACCAAGCAAGATTATCTTTTAGAAATGAGGGTGGGATTAGAATATTTACAGATAAACAAAAACAGAGAGTTTATAACAAAAAGACCAGCTTTGCAAGAAATACTAAAGGGAGTGTTATAATTTGAAAAGAGACAGGAGAAAGAGGCCTGAAAGAAATGACAGCTGTATCACTAACAGTAACTAAAAGTTTCAAATATAAAATGACAGACAAAATGCAAAAATCAAAAGGGATGAAATAAGAACTGTCTTTACAGTAATAACATTGAAATTTAATGGAATAATTCCCCAATCAAAAGACACAGACTGGCAGAATGAATAAAAAAATATAAGCCATTAATATATTGTCTGCAAGAGACTCACCTTAGACCAAGGATACCAATAAATTAAAAGTGAGAGGTTGGGAAAAGATATTTCGTGCATGCAGTAACCAAAAAAAGCTGGGGAAGCTATACTTATATCAGATGACACAGAATTTAAAAGCAAAACTTTTATTAAAGACAAGGAAGGACATTACATATTAATAAAAGGGATGATTCACCAGGAAGAAATAACAATAATAAATATATATGTACCTGATCAGGATGCCCCAAGATACATGAGGCAAACACTGGCAAAACTGAAGGGAGAAATAGGTATCTCTACAATAATAGTTGGAGACTTGAATACACCATTCTCAGCATTGGATAGAACATCTGGGAAGAAGATCAATAAAGAAACAGAGAGCTTGAATAATATGATAAATGGACTAAGCCTGATAGACATATACAAAATATTGCACCCTGAAACAGCAGGATATACCTTCTTTTCAAGTGCTCATGGATCTTTCTCCAAAATAGACCATATGTTGGGACACAAAGCAGATCTTAATAAATTCAACAAAATTGAAATTATACAAAGCACTTTCTCTGATCATAATGGAGTAAAGTTGGAAATCAACAAGTGGCAAATAAAGGGAAAATTCACATATTTGAGGAGATTAAACAAAATGCTTATATAATCAGTGGGTCAAAGAAGAAATTTCAAGGGAAATCAATAAATATCTTGAGATGAATGACAATGAGAATACAACTTACCAGAACCTATGGGATGTTGTGAAGGCAGTATTGAGATGAAAATTTATAGCCCTCAATGCTTATATTAAAAAAGAAGAAAGAGCTAAAATCAATGACCTAACTATACAGCTGGAGGAACTAGAAAAAGAAGGACAAACTAATCCTACAGCAAGTAGAAGGAATGAAATAACAAAGATCAGAGCAGAATAAATGAAGTTGAGAACAAAAAAGTAATAGAGAAAATTAACAAAACCTAAAGTTGATTCTTTGAGAAGATTAACAAAATCAACAAACCCTTAGCTAGACTGACTAAGAAAAAAAGAGAGAAGATGCAAATAAATGAAATAAAAAATGAAAAAGGGAACCTTACTACTGACCACACAGAAATAAGGGAGATCATAAGAGGATACTATGAACAACTTTATGCTAAAAAACTAGACAATGTAAGATGAAATGGAAAACTTCCTAGGAATGTACAAACAACCTACACTGACACTAGAAGAAATAGAAGATCTCAACAAACCAATCACAAGTAAAGAAATTGAAGCAGTCATCAAACAGCTACCCAAAATGAAAAGCCCAGGACCAGACAGTTTCACAGGTGAGTTCTACCAAGCATCCAAAGAAAATTTAATACCAATCTTACTCAAGCTCTTCCAAAAAATTCAACAGGAAGGAATGCTACCAAACACATTCTATGAAGTCAATATCACCCTAATAGCAAAGCCAGACAAAGATATTACAAAAAAAAGAAAATTACAGACACATATCTCTAACAAATACAGATGCAAAAATCCTCAATAAAATACTTGCTAATCAAATCCAAGAACACATTAAAAGAATTATCCATCATGATCAAGTGGGTTTTATACCAGGTCTGCAAGGCTGGTTCAACACAAGAAAATCAATCAGCATAATACATCACATTAATAAATCAAAGAAGAAAAATCACATGATATTAACAATTGATGTAGAAAAGGCATTTGACAAAATACAACATCCTTTCTTGATAAAAATACTACAAAAAATAGGAACTGAAGGAAACTTTCTCAACATGATAAAGGCCATATATGAAAAACCCACAGCTAACATTGTACTCAATGGTGAAAAATTAAAAGCTTTCCCATTGAGATCAGGGACAACACGAGGATGTCCACTGTCACCACTGTTGTTCAATATAGTGCTAGAGGTTCTAGCTAGAGCAATCAGACAAGAAAAAGAAATAAAATGTATCCAAATTGGAAAGGAAGAATTAAAACTTTCACTATTCACAGATGATATGATTGTTTATCTAGAAAATCTCAAGAAATCTACAACAAAGTTGTTAGAGCTAATAAATGCTTATAGTAGAGTGTCAGAATACAAGATCAATACACAAAAATCAGTGGTGTTTCTATACACTAATAATGCACAATATGAGAAGGAAATCAGGATAAAAATTCCATTTACAATAGCAACTAAAATAATCAAATATTTAGGAATAAACTTAACCAAGGATGCAAAGCACTTGTATTCAAAAAACTATAATGTGCTGCTAAAAGAAATTTTAAAAAGACCTAAATAATTGGAAAAACATTCCATGCTCATGGATTGGAAGACTAAATATCATGAAAATGTCAATTCTACCCAAATTGATATACAGATTCAATGCAATCCCAATAAAAATTCCACCAGCATTATTTAAGCAAATGGAAAACATAATTATCAAATTTATCTGGAAGGGTAAGAGGCCCCGAATAGCCAGAAACACCTTAAAAAGGAAAAGTGAAGTTGGAGGACTCTCACTTCCAGACTTTAAATCGTATTACCTAGCTACAGTGGTAAAAGCAGCATAGTGTTGGGATAAAAGTAGATATATAGACCAGTGGAACTGAATTGATGGTTTAGAAACAGACCCTCACATCTATCATCAAGTGGCTTTTGACAAGCCTGTCAAGCCTCCCAGTTGGGACAGAACAGTTTGTTCAACAGATAGTGTTGGGAGAACTGGATATCCATAGCTAAAAGAAAGAAAGAAAACCCCTACCTCACATTTTATACAAAAATTCACTCAAAGTGGATTAAATACAAATATATTTAATAGATTTATACTTCCAATATAAAAGGAAGTACAGTAAAGCTCCTAGAAGAAAATGTAGGGAAACATCTTCAAGACCTGGTGGTAGGTGGTGGATTCTTAAACCTTACATCAAAAGCATGTGCAACAAAAGAAAAAATGTATAAATGGAACCTCCTCAAACTTAAATATTCCTGTGATTCAAAGGACTTCATCAAGAAGGTGAAAAGGCAGCCCAGTCAATGGGAGAAAATATTTGGAAACCACTTATCTGATAAGGGTTTGATTTCCATTCTATATAAAAAGATCATACAACTCAACAACAAAAGAGCAAGCAATCCAATTAAAAAATGGGCAAAAGATTTAAATAGGCATTTCTCCAAAGAGGAAATACAAATGGCCAAAAAGCACGTGAAAAAAAAGTTCCATATCACTAGCTATTAAGGAAATGCAAATTAAGACAGCAGTGAGATATCATCTAACACCACATAGAATGGCCATTATTAAAAAAGAAAAGACAATAAGTGCTGGAGAGGATGTGGAGAAACAGGAACACTCCTTCACTGTTGGTGGGAGTGTAAAATGGTGCAGCCTCTGTGGAAGACAGTTTGGCGGTTCCTCAGGAAGCTAAATATAGAACTGCCATATGATCCAGCAATTCTTCTACTAGGAATATATCCAGAAGAACTAAAAACTATGACACAAACAGACATCTGCACACCAATGTTCATAGTGGCATTGTTCACAATTGCCAAAAAATGGAAACAACCCAAGTGTTCTTCCACCAATGGATGAATAAACAAAATGTGGTGTATACATACAATGGAATACTATACTGCAATAAGAAGAAATTAAATTGGGACATATGTGATTACATGAATGAGTCTTGAAGACATTATACTAAGTGAAGTAAACCAGACACAAAAGGACAAATATTGCATGGTCACATTAATATGAGCTAAATACAAATAATAAACACATGGAATTACAACCTAGAGTATAGGTTATAAGGAGATAAGAGGAGGGTTGAGAAGAACTATGAATGCTTAATATGCATATAACTTTTAATTAACTTGACTGTAAAAGTGTGGAGATGGATAGAGTTGATGTAACACATTATAGTGAGTAACAACTGGTTTATAAATGGGATTGTGACTGAAAAAGGTAATCTGGGGAAGTAAATGTCAATAGAAAGAAATCTAAAGAATAATCTAGGGACATAATGACACGGTGAACCCAGAGGCAGTTGAGAATTGTAGTTAAGGGTACAAATGCAAGAGAGTCCTTCTGTGAGCTATAACAGATGCACATCACTATTGCAGGTTGGTAGGAATATGGAGAAACATGGGAAAACTACAACTGGTGTGACCTATAAACTGTGGTTAACAGCAATACTATAATATTCTTGCATTAATGCCAAGCTATACTGTGTTAATAAAGGAAGTGTATGGAAAAAGTGTGCCAAATATATTCTATGGACCATGATTGGTGGTAATAGTCTGATGATATTATCTCATAATCTGTAACAAATGTTCCATCAGGGTGTGGAGTTGTATGGGAAATATACACATCTGTATGAATGTTTTGCAAGTCCACAACCTCTGTAACAAAAATACATTAAAAAAATAGTATGGGTTTGGGGAAAAATACACCAAATGTAAGATAAGGAATATAGTTGGTAGTAATATTTTGACAATGCTCTTGTATAGTTTGTAACAGATGTTTCACACCAATGCAAAGAGTTGGTGGAGGGGTGATGTATGAGACCCCTGTGTCATGTTATGTATGTTTATTTTGTAAGTTCACAATCTTTACTACACACTTATTGTTTATGTGTGTTCATGTATGAATGATATACTTCAATTTAAAAAAATCTTATAGTTAGTAAACTATAGTCCTTACTTACATTTGGTATACTTTTCCCCAACCACCCTATTGTTATTTGTTAAATATGTTTTTATGACAGAAGTTGTAAACTTACAAAACAATCATGCCCATGTGCAGAATTCCATACAACATCCCTCTATCAACACACCACACCATGGTGGAACATTTGTTACAGAATATGAGATAATGTTATCAGACTATTTCCAGGTCCATAGTGTACATTTGGCGCACTTTTTCCACACTCCCCTATTATCAACACAGTACGTTTTTGGCATAGATGCATGAATATTATATTACCGTTAACCACAGTCATAAGTCACTCTAGTTGTATTTATCCCATGCTTCTCCACATTCCCACCAACCTGCAATAGTGACTTACATCTGTTTCTAGCTCACAAAGGATACTCTTCCACCTGGATCTTCAAGCACAATTCTCATCCACCTCTGGGTTTACTGTGTTTTTCAGTCCCTAGATTATTCTCTACCTTTCTTTCAATTGGCATTTACATTCCTAGACTACACTTTTCAGCTACATTCCCATTTATAAACCAGCCATTATTCACTATAATGTATTACCATCAACTGTATACATTTCCACACTTTTACAGTAAAGATAATTAAAACTTCTACATACATCAAATATCAATAGTCCATCTCGGTCCTCCTCTTATCTCCTTTAAGAAGGTACTAGCTACTATCAAGTCTTGAAGGTGTTTTCCTACATTATTTTCTAGAAGCTTTATGGTTCTTGCTTTTATATGTAGGGTTTTTATCTATTTTGAGTTAATTTTTGTGTGAGATGTGAGATATGGGTTCTCTTTCCTTCTTTTCGCTATGGATATCCAGTTCTCCCAGCACCATTTGTTGAATGGACTGTTCTACCAAAGCTGAGTGAGTTTGACGGACTTGTCAAAAATCACTTGATCATAGATGTGACAGTCTGTTTCTGAACCAGCAATTCAGTTCCATTGGTCTATGTGTCTGTTTTTATGTCAGTATTATTCTGTTTTTACCAGTGCAGCTAGGTAATATTATGTAAAGTCTGGAAGTGGGAGTTCTTCAACTTTGTTTTTCCTTGCTAAGATGTTTCTACTATTCAGGATCCCTTACCTTTCCAAATAAATTTGATATTTGTTTTCCATTTATTCTTAAAAAAAAGTGCTGGTGGAATTTTTATTGGGATTGCACTGAATCTATATATTAATTTGGGTAGAATTTACATCTCAATGATATTGAGTCTTCTAATCCATGAGCATAGAATGTTCTTTCATTTATTTAGGTCTTTTTAAAATTTATTTTAACAATGAATTGTAGTTTTCTGAATACAGGTATTTTACATCATTGGCTAAGTTTATTCCTAAATAATTGATTCTTTTAGTCACTATTGTAAATGGATTTTTTTCCCCTCACTTCCTTCTCAGATTGCACATTATTAGTGTCTTTTAAAGCCTATTTCATCTGATATAAGTATAGCTACTCCAGGTTTTGCTGCTGTTGTTGTCATTACTGCATGTGTGGAATATCCTTTTCCAGACTTTCACTTTCAATCTTTTGGTATCCTTGGATCTAAGGTGAGTCTCTTGAAGCATATAAGTGACTCATATTTTCTTATCCATTCTGCCAGTCTGTGTCTTTTGACTGGGGAGTTTAATCCATCAATATTCCATATTATTACTGTAAAAGCAATTCTTATTTCACCCATTTGACCTTTTGGTTTTATCTGTCATATTTTATTTTCATCACTCTTTTGAGACTTCTATTTTCTTTTAGTGGTAAAATCTTCATTTCTAGAATCTCTTCCAGGCCTCCCTCTCCTGTCTCTTCTTTTCAGACTGTAGCATACCCTTTATTATATCCTATAAAGCCAGTGTCTTGGTTGCAACCTCTCTCAATTTCTGTTTATCTGTGAATATTTTAAACTCACACTCATTTTTGAAAGATGATCTTGCTGGATATAAAATTATTGGCTGGAAGTTTTTCTCTTGAAGTATCTTCAGTATATCATACCACTGCCATCTTGCCTCCATGGTTTCTGATGAGAAATGGACACTTAATCTTATTGGGTATCCCTTATATGAGATGCCTTGCTTTTCTCTTGCTGCTCTCAGAATTCTCTCTTTGTCTTTGGCATTTGGCATTCTGATTAGTATGTGTGTCATGCTTGTTCTATTGGATTTATTCAGATGGGAGTACATTGTGCTTCTTGGACATGGATATCTATGTCCTTCAATTGGGTTGGGAAATTTTCTACCATTATTTCTTCAAATATTCCTTCTGCCCCCTTTCCTTCTCTTCTTCTGGGGTACCCATGACACATATGTTTGCAAATCTCTTGCTGTCATTTAGTTCCCTGAGACCCTGTTCAATATTTTCCATTCTTTTCTCCATCTGTTCTTCTGTATGTTTGCTTTTCTTCAAGCACACCAAATCCTTTCTTCTGCCTCCTCAAATCTATTATATGATTCCAGTGTATTTTTAAATTTCATATACTGTGACTTTTATTCCAGTAAAATCTGTTATTTTTCTATTTATGCTTTCAATTTCTTCTTTGTGCTCAACCAATATCTTTTTTTTCCTCAAATTCTACTCAATTTATTCATTTTTTAAAAAATATTACATTCAAAAAATATGAGGTCCCCATTCACCCCCACTGCCCCCACCCCACCACTCCCCCCACAGTAACACTCTCCTCCATCATCATGACACATCCATTGCATCTGGTGAGTACATCTCTGGGCATCGCTGCACCCCATGGCCTGTGGTCCACACCATAGCCCACACTCTCCCACATTCCATCTAGTCGGCCATGGGAGGACATACAATGTCCGGCAATTGTCCCTGGAGCACCACCCAGGACGACTCCAAGTCCCAAAAATGCCTCCACAACTCATCTCTTCCTCCCATTCCCTGCACACAGCAGCCACCATGGCCACTTTTTCCATACCAATGTCACATTTTCTCGATTATTAACCACAATAGTTCATGAATAGAATATCATTAAGTCCGCTCTAATCCTTACTGTATTCCTCCTTCCTGTGGACCTTAGCTTGGTTGTGTCCATTCCACATCTATGTCAAGAGGAGGCTTAGATTCCACATGGATACTGGATGCAATCCTCTTGCTTTCAGTTGTAGGCACTCTAGGCTCTATGGTGTGGTGGTTGACATTCTTCAATTCCATGTTAGCTGAGTGGGGTAAATCCACTAAATCATAGTGTAGGAGCTGAAGTCTGTTGAAGCTCAGGGCCTGGCTATCATATTGTCAGTCCAGAGATTCAAATCCCCTAGATATATCTTAAACCCCAGCACTAACTACAATTCCAGTAAAGTAGCATGAAAGGCTTGTGAAAAGAGATCACATCTGAGTCCAGCTCCATCACACAGAAACACCAGCTCCAAAGAAGGGCCAACTGACATGGCAGTTAACCCCATCTGCCATGACCATAGAACCTGTGGGTCTCTTTAGGCCTCAAAAGGACCAATACCTGAGGTTGTATCTACTTCATCTGTCCCTGAGACTCTGCTGAGGTGTGCATAAGGGCAATCCTTCTGACAACCTCCAGACTCTTTTTTAGAGACTCATAGCCATATAAACTCATTTGTCCTTTCCATTTCCCCCTTACTTTAGGTCAAAAAGCATTTTTAACTCCTGTTATTATATGTAGACAGGGATATTCTGCTGGTCTGTGTTGAAACTTTAATTCAAGGTCATTTTCTAGTTACATCATCAGCTGGTACTTGGTAGTGAGCCCTCAGTGCCAGGGAGGCTCATCCCCAGGTGTCATGTTCCATGCTGGGGGGAAGGCATTGCATTTACATGCTGAGTTTGGCTTCGAGACTGGCCACATTTGAGTAACACGGAGGCTGTCAGGAGGGAACTCTTAGGCACAGTGCTGCTCTAGGCCTTGTTCTTATTTCAGGTGTATAGGCTCACAAGCATAGTCATTAGTATCAGGGGCTCACTGTTGGACCCTCATTCCTTCCTGGTCCTTACCATTGCACCTGGGGGACTGCCGCTGCTCCCCTAGGGACCATGACAGAGCCCCCCCCAGCCAGGAACCCAGTACCCCCCCAGCTGTTGTTTTTGTTTCCACTATGAGTATATCCAAACATTTCCATGCACCCTGGACACATGCCCTGTATAACTCCCTGTCAACCATATATCGCTTGTCAATAACATCCCATACCAGTATTCCTCCACTGCCACTGTTGAAGCACTCTGTGATCCAAAACTTCCTGAAAAGTGAAGCCCAATATAATGTCAGGTTCCCTTACTAGTAAAATGGAATATAGCCATGTGTTTAAAGGTTAGATATAGAATACATATTGATTTGGAAAAATTCTACATGCTACCTTTTACTTTTCTTTTTTCCTAATTATTGAGCTTCTCTTCATAAGAGCCTTAGATCACAGTAATTCATATATACAATATACAGTACTCCCACATATCCATTATAAAACCTTTTCCCTTCCACAGCGATAATCTTTTAACTTATTCATATCATATTTACTGAAACTGATGTACAGATATTGAGACAATAGCTTTCAAACAAGGTGACATTTGTGTTTACATTGTGGTTTATACTTTAGGCTATACAGTTTTCTAAATTTTTTAGTTATCCTATGTTTTACATTATTGTTTACATTATTAGTCTGTCGTCCCCTATATGTTTTTGGTGTAATATTACATGTTTTATATCCATCCTTGTGTACTCTTGTGAAACACTTCTTTTGCCCTCACATTTACTTTGGTTCCATTTATTCAATATCTATTTCCCCCTCCCCTTGGGGCCCACAGTGACAGTCAATCTCCATTTCTTGAGGAGCCATGTTCAGAGATACTTGCAACAGTGTTGAGGGCTTGACTTGCTCAACTGCCCTAATGCCCTGGGAGCCACCCTTTCTCTTGAGAGATACAGTTCCCTCTATTTGATGGCATTAGCCCTCCCCAGGATGTGGGTCTACCTTCACTCTCATTATATGGGTCTCTACCCAATGCTATAACCCATTCTGGCAAAATGAGCATTCAGATATTCCCTAGGAGTCTGTCCTGCGCCAGATTATCCCCTTTAAGTATCTTAAACAGGTAACTTTCCTAATTATATTTTGAAAAGGTTTTCTCAGCATTATACTCTCAATGAACACCTGACAATCTCCTATGTTTGTATGTTGCCCCACCCTCTCCCAAATTTCTTGGGCAATATTACCCATCCACCCATCCCTATCCCCCCTCAAAACCCGCAAAGCCCCACCCAAAGGTAACCCTATGCCCCCGTTTTATCTCTTCCTTGTGCACATACTTACCTCAGGCTTATCATAGATTTCACCCATGTAGATGTCAGCTTACATCCTTTCTCTATCCCCTGATTTCCTGTAAGGCTATCTTCCAGTCTCTAGCTCTCTGAGGCAGCGTGCTTATTTCATATCATTGAGGTCATGTAGTATTTGTCCTTCAATGCCTGGGTTGCTTCACTCAACATAAGGTTCTCAAGATTCATCCATGTTATCATGTGTGTTTGTAGTGTATTTGTTCTTAAAACCAAGTAGTATTCCATTGTATGTATACACCACATTTTATTGATCCACTCATCTGTTGATGGGCATTTGGGTTGATTCCAACTTTTGGCGATAGTGAACAATGCCGCTATGAACATTGGTGTGCATATATCGGTTTGTGTCCTTGTTTTCAGTTCTGCTGGGTATATATCCAGCAGTGGAATTGCTGGGTCATATGGCAAATCTATGGTTAGTTTCTTGAGAAACCGCCAAACTGTCCTCCAGAATGGTTGGGTCCTTCTGCATTCCCACCAGCAGTGGATGAGTGTTCCCATTTCTTCACATCCTCTCCATCATTTGTATTCTTCTGTTTTTTTCATAGCTGCCAATCTTATGGGAGTAAAGTGGTATCTCATTGTAGTTTTGATTTGCATTTCCCTGATAGCTAAAGATTTGGAGCATTTTTTTCATGTGCTTTTTAGCCATTTGTATTTCTTCTTTGGAGAAGTGTCTGTTTAAATCTTTTTCCCATTTTTAAAAGGGTTGTTTATCTTTTTATTTTCAAGATATAGGATTTCTTTATATATGCAAGTTATAAGTCTCTTATCGGATATATGGTTGCCAAATATTTTCTCCCATTGTGTAGGTTCCCTTTTTACTTTCTTGACAAACTCCTTTGAGGTGCAGAAGGCTTTAATTTTGAGGAAGTCCCATTTATCTATTTGTTCTTTTGCTGCTCGTGCTTTTGGTGTGATGTTCATGAAGCCATTTCCTATTACAAGGTCTTGTAGATGTTTCCCTACATTGCTTTCCAAGGTCTTTATGATCTTGGTTCTTATATTTAGGTCTTTGACCCACCTTGAGTTGATCTTTGTATAAGCTGTGAGATGGTAATCCTCTTTCATTCTTCTACATATGGCTATCCAGTTCTCCAGGTGCCATTTGTCCAGTAGGCCATTCTCTCCCCGTTGAGACGGTTTGGTGGCTTTATCAAATATTATATGGCTATATATATGAGGTTCTATATCAGAACTTTCAATTCAATTCTATTGGTCTGTGGGTCTCTCCTTATGCCAATACCATGCTGTTTTCACTACTGTAGCTTTGTAGTATGTTTTGAAGTCAGGTAGTGTGACTCCTTCAATTTCATTTTTCTTTTTCAATATGTCTTTGGCTATTCGGGACCTCTTTCCTTCCCAAATAAATTTCATAGTTAGTTTTTCTAGTTCCTTAAAGAAGGCTGTGTTGATTTTTATTGGGATTGCATTGAATGTGTAGATCAGTTTTGGTAGGATAGACATCTTAATAATATTTAGTCTTCCTATCCATGAACAGGGAATATTCTTCCATTTATTTAGGTCTTCTTTGATTTCCTTGAACAGTCTTTTATAGTTCTCAGTTTATAAGTTTTTTACATCTTTAGTTAAATTTATTCCTAAATATTTGATTTTTTAATTTATTATTGTAAATGGTATTTGTTTCTTGATTTCCTCCTGAGCTTGCTCATTATTGGTGTACAGAAATGCTACTGATTTTTGTGCATTGATCTTATAACCTGCGACTTTACTAAATTCATATATGAGTTCTAGAAGCTTTGTTGTAGACGTCTCAGGGTTTTCTATGTATAGGATAATGTCATCTGCAAATAATGAAATTTTGACTTCTTCCTTTCCAATTTGAATGCCTTTTATATCTGGTTGTTGTTTCAGTGCCCGAGCAAGTACTTCTAAGACAATGTTAAATAGAAGGGGAGAGAGTGGGAATCCTTGTCTTGTTCCTGACTTTAGAGGGAAGGATTTTAGGATTTCTCCATTGTAAATGATGTTGGCTGTAGTTTTTTCATATATACTCTTTATTATGTTCAAAAAATGTCCTTGTATTCCAATCTTTTGGAGTGTTTTTATCAAGAAAGGGTGCTGTATTTTGTCAAATGCTTTTTCTGCATCTATAGATATAATCATGTGATTTTTTTCCTTCAATCTCTTTATATGGTGTATTACATTGATTGATTTTCTTATGTTGAACCATCCTTGCCTACCTGGAATGAATCCCACTTGGTCATGGTGTATAATGCGTTTAATGTGTTTTTGAATATGGTTCACAAGTATTTTGTTGAGGATTTTTGCATCTAGGTTCATTAGAGAAATTCATCTGTAATTTTCCTTTCTTGTGGTGTCTTTATTTGGCTTTGATACTAGGGTAATGTTGGCATCATAGAATGAGTTCGGTAATGTCCCTCTGTTTCAATTTTTTGGAAGAGTTTCAGCAGGATTGGTGTTAGTTCTTTCCAGAATATTTTGTAGAATTCACCTGTGAAGCCATCTGGCCCTGGGCTCTTTTTAGTTGGAAGGTTTTTAATGACTGATTATATCTCTTTAATTTTGATTGGTTTGTTGAGATTATCAATTTCTTCTTTCATCAATATAGACCGCTTATGTGTTTCTAGGAATTTGTCCATTTCCTCTGAATTGTCATTTTTGTTGGAATATAGTTTTTCAAAGTATCTTCTTATCATAGTCTTTAATTCTGTGGGGTCAGTGGTGATATCTCCTTTCTCATTTCTTATTTTGTGTATTTGCATCTTCTCTCTTTTTTCCTTTGTTAGCCTCACTAAAGGTTTGTCAATTTTATTGATCTTCTCAAAAAACCAGCTCTTGGTCCTGTTTATCTTTTCAAGTGCTTTCTTATTTTCTATTTCATTTAGTTCTGCTCTTATCTTTGTTATTCCTTCCTTCTTCTTCCTGTTGGATTACTTTATTGTTTTTTTTTCTAATTCCTCCAAATGTGCAGTTAGTTCTTCAATTTTTGCTCTTTCTTCTTTTTTGATGTATGAATTTATTGCTATAAATTTCCCTCTCAGTACTGCTTTTGCTGCATCCCATAAATTTTGGTATGTTGTGTTATCATTATCATTTGTTTCAAAGTAGTCATTGATTTCTTTTGAGATTTCCTCTTTGACCCACTGTTTTTCTAAGAGTGTGCTGTTTAATTTCCATATCTTCTTGTGAAATCTGGGCCTCTGGCCCTTGCAGATTTCTAGCTTCACTCCACAGTTGTCAGAGATATTATTTTGTATGATTTCGATCTTTCTGAACTCATTAAGCATTTCTTTGTGGCCTAACATAGGTCTATCTTGGAGAATGATCCATGTGCACTTGAGAAAAATGTATATCCTGCTGTATGCTGGTGTAATGATCTGTATATGTCTATTAGATCCAGCTCCTTTAATATACTGTTCAAATATTTTGTTTCTTTAGTGATTCTCTTTTGAGATGTTCTGTCCAGAGTTGATAGTGGTGTATTAAAATCCCCCACTATAATTGTAGATGCATCTATTCTTTCACTTAGTTTTTCCAGAGTTTGCCTCACGTATTTAGAGGTGCCCTTGTTAGGAGCATAAATATTTATGATTGTTCGTTCTTCTTGAGAGATTGTCCCTTTCACTACTATGTAGTATCCTTCTTTGTCTCTCACAATTGTTTTGCATTTAAAGTCTATTTTGTCTGATATTAATATAGCTACTCCTGCCTTTTTTTGGTTATTGTTTGCTTGTAAGATTGTTTTCCAACCATTTACTTTCAGCCTCCATGAATCTCTGGGTCTAAGATGTGTCTCATGTAGACAGCATATAGATGGGTCATATTTCCTTATCCAATGTCCCAGTCTGAATCTTTTGATAGGTGAGTTTAATCCATTGACATTCAGTGTTATTTCTTTCAAAAAATTATTTATGTTAGCCATAATTTGATTGGACTTGTGTTTGTCATATTTTGTTTGTTTTTTTTTTCTTCTATTTTTGTCTTTTTTGTTGCTCTTACACTCTCCTCCAACTCTGCCTGTTCTGTTTTTTCCTGTCTTCCTGCAGAACTCCCTTTAGAATTTCTTGAAGGGGAGGTTTCTTGTTGACATACTCTTTCAATTTCTGTTCATCTATGAATATTTTGAATTCTCCATCATTTTTGAATGCTAGTTTAGCTGGATAGAGTATTCTTGGTTGGATAGTTTTTTTTCTTTTAGTACCTTGACTATATCGTACCACTACTTTCTTGCCTCCATGGATACAGATGAGAAATCAGCACTTAATCTTATGGAGCTTCCCTTGTATGTGATGGTTTTCTTTTCTCTTGCTGCTTTTAGAATTTTCTCTTTGTCTTGAGCATTGGACAATTTGACAAGTATATGTCTTGGGGTGGGCCTGTTGGGGTTTATGATGTTTGGGGTGTGCTGTGCTTCTTGGATATGTACATCTGTCTCTTTCAGTAGATTTGGGAAGTTTTCAGCCATTATTTCCTGCATCACTCCTTCTGACCCCTTTCCCTTCTCTTCTCCTTCTGGGATGCCTATAATACGTATGTTTGTGCATTTTGCATTGTCATTCAGGTCCCTAAGTCCTAGCTGGATTTTTTTTCTATCTTTTTATCGATCAATTCTACTATCTGTTTGATTTCCAATGTACTGTCTTCCACATCACTAATTCTCTGCTCTGCCTCTTCTAATCTTCTGTTATTTGCTGCGAGTGTATTTTTGATTTCTTGAACTGTGGTGTTCATTCCCATCATATGTTATCTTTTTGCATATGTCTGCAATTTCCCCTCCAAGTGTTGTCTTCATATTGTTAACCTCTTCCTTTACTTCATTAAATTTGTCTGTGATATATGTTCTGAAATCTTTAATTACTTGTGCAAAATTCTGCTCCCCTTCCTGGTTTTTAGTTAGTTCATTGGATTCAGCCATGTTTTCCTGATTACTGGTTTGGTTTGTAGATTTTTCTTGCTGTCTGGTCATCATTTTATCTCGACAGGTTTAATCAGTTCCTTAGCTTCTTTGTCTAGTCTTGGGATTAATTAGCCGTTGTTTTCGTGTATGTGTTATATCTTCTCTTTGTCACTTTGTTCTTCTTATTCTAATTTCTTATTGCTGGCTGAGTTCACTTTGAAGGAAAGTATTAGGGCCAGGGAAAGGCAATTGTGTAAGAAAGGAAAATGTGTAAAGTAGTATTGGTGATAAATGTTAACAGAGCAACAAAAAGAGATCTGGGAGGATGGATATTAGATTCATGTAAGTTGTGTAGAGTCACAGCATTAGGTAGAGTACCTATAATGAGGTAGTCAACTGAATATGGGAGGAATATGGTATGAATTAAAAAGCTAGTGTTTTCTTGACAGAGGGAAAGAGAAAAGAAAGGCAATAGTTTCAAGAGTGGATAAAAGACAGAAAACAAAACAAAGGTATTAGAAATTAAGAGTTACAGTTTGGGGATAAAAGAAAGGGAGGTGGAACATAGGAGAGACAATAGATGATGGTGGATATCAAGATGTGGGGGAAAGGGGATAGTGTAGGTAGCCAAAATCAATTCACACAGAAATGAGGCAATGGAGGATGAGGAAACCCAGCCAATGTGAGGTGTTCCCTGCAGCACCTATTGTATAATTTAGATAAAATAAAATAAGAAGAAAATGAGGGACAAGAGAGAAAAAAAAAAAGAGAGAGAAGAAAGAAAGGAAAAGGGGGGTGGGTAAAGGGACAGGAACAAGTAAGGAAAAGAAAAAAAGATATAGAACTACCACAACAGCAACAACAAAAAGCACCCTAAATAACTGGAAAAAAAAAAAAAAAGACCTTGGGGGATATTGGGGGATACAATGGGAGAAAAGACTAGGAGATAATGCAATGTTAGCAAACAGGACAATAAAAAATAAAAAATAAAATAAAAATAGAAAAAATGAAACAAAAAAAAAAAACAAGAAAAAATGCAAACGTTGAGGGCTAGGACATCCAAGGACCTCAGATGGACTTCAGCGCGTGGTGGATTCAGGGATGGAAAGTCTGTGATATTGCAGACTCAAGAGGTGTGAGTCTTTAGGGTGTGGGCCACCAGGGTTTAGGGGACACAGACCTGGCAACCTCAAATCTGGTTAACAGGGAGCCTGGGAGCACCGCAGTGCAGCACAGGCTTCAGGGATCCCCGCAGCTGGGGAGGTCACATCTGCAAACTCTGACCTATGTATCAGAAACCCACAATTCACCCTCTCCCTAGGGTCTCTTCTGTGGCTGTATCACCAATTCGACTTCAGGACACCTCCCGCCCTGTAAGCCCCTGAAACAGCCACCTGGGGGCGCCTCTACACTGCAGCCAATTTAATGATGCTGCAGATCAGTAGCCAGGCCAAGGGGGCGGGGCTTCAGCTGGAAGCGCTGATATCAGTGTCCAAAACCGAAATTCCCATGCTTCACAAAATATTCCCCTAATCGGCTTCCAGACGTCTCCAACCCTGCCAGCCCCTGAGTCTCCTGGTGACGTCTCTTTATTGTGAGCGATTTACGGCCACTGCAGATCGGCAGCTGGCCTTGGGGGCAGGGTTCTAGCCAGAAGCGCTATTATTTTTTCCGCACTCAAAAATTCCCCCCTCGCAATAAAACTCCTACCTGTCTTCCCAAATGAGTCTGTGAAGGTCTCCTGCCCTGTTAGCCCCCCAATAGCCTGCTCAGGGCTTAGGAATTCCCCAGTACTGCAGAGCCTCTAGGAATCGCCGCTGTGGTGCCGGTGACGTGGGTCCGCCCACCCCAGGAGGGAGCGTCCCGCACGCAGCCCCCACCTCCTTGTAATAGAGCCTCAATTTTATCTTATACATGAATTTTCTTTGTTACCTTCCCACCAAATCAATGTCCAGACACTTCCTGCCCTGCAAAATCCTGAAACACCCTGGTCCCGAAGAATTTCCAACGCTGCCCAGCCACTTCTTTGCCCAATATCTTCTTAATATCCTTAATCTCTTTAGCCATCTCACCGAATTTATTAAGGAGATTTGTTCGAACATCTATGATTAGTTATCTCAACTTGTTTATGTCACCTGCAAGCTTGTCTTGTTCCTTTAACTGGGCCATATCTTCCTGTTTCTTGGTGGGGATTGTAATTTTTTTGTTGGTGTCTTGGCATCTGGCTTACTAGATGTATTTATTCTGGGTGCAGTTTCTCTCTTCAGTTTAGGGCTTTCTTGCCCTTTCTCTCTTGCTGGTCATGTAGTAGAAGTCACATATGTAGTTGGTGCTGTAAGCTGTGGAGCCTCAAGCTGCTCTCATTGCCCCAAGGACCAAAGAAACTTCTCCCAACTTCTTCCTTTTCCAGGGGTTGGGACAGAGCCAGAGCTGTATGTAATAATCCAAGTCGTGTGGGCCTAAACTGTAATTGCCCAGAGAGACTGAAGAAGCTTCATGCCCCTTTCTTCCTTGCCTGGGGTGGGAATGGAGCTGCAGGTGTGGGCAGCAATCTATGTCATGTGCATCCAAAATGACCACAGTAGCCCAGGTAGGCTTCTGACTATTCAGTCTGTGGTAGCCAAATATAGCTGCAGTTACCTGGGGAGGTTGGTGCAGGGTCTGCCAGTTTCCTCCCTGCTAGAGGTGGGGCTGTAGCCTAGGATAGGGCTGCAGGGTAATCTGGGTGAAAGAAGCCAATCCTTACCTTCAGTGTGATTTTCAGTCAGGCCTGCTTCCCCTCATGCCAGGGGTGGAATCAAAATGATGGCTACCATCCTTTTTCCAACTTGGACAGGTTAAAACTTAGGTCTTCTTAGGGTTATACTTTAGCCAGCCAAATTTACTAATCAGTACCTGAAGTCGGTGGCTAACAGTCTCTTCCTCCCCAATGTTTGGTGTTTGGGAAATGGAGCTTCCAACGCTGGCACAGCATACCTCCTGAGATGGTTAGTGCTGCTAGTGTAAGATGAGCATTGGCCTCTGTGTGTGGCTGGTATATTCCTGGAAAGGCTGGCACAGATCCCCCCAGCTCCCCTCCTTGCTGGAGGTGAGACTGGGGCTTAGGCTAGAGCTGAAATCTGAACTGGATGGTAAGAAGCTGGTCCCTACCAGCACTATGATTTTCAATGCACCCCACTTGCCCTTGTGCCAGGGGCAAAGTTAAAATGGCAGCCACTGGCCTTTTTCTGACTAAGACATGTTCAAATTTTATCTGTTCTTAGGATTATACTTTAGCCCACAGAATTTACTAATTGGTAGCTGAAGTTGATGCCCAACCATCTCTTCTTCCCCTGTTTTTGGAAGTGGAGCTTCCAATTCCAGCCACAGAATAGCTCCTGAAGGGGCTTGTGCCTCCAGTGGAAGATGGGCACAGGCCTCCATGGTGTGAAGTGCTTTACTTATGAATCTTCTCTGCAGATGGGCAGTCTCCTCCTTCCATTCCTTCAAGGATGTTGTAGGATGCTCTTCTGGTTGCCCCAAGCCCCCAAACAGGTGCTTTAAATAGCTCTGGGTGATTACTAACTGCCCTGGAGCATGAGCTAGTTCTAGGAGCTCCTTACTCTGCCACCATCTTGCTGGTTATCAATCACATTTATTTTGATTAATACATGGGTTTATTTCTACAGCCTTCCTTTTACTTTATATTTATATAGCTATTTCAACTTGTATTATTTTTCTTCTCAATTTCTTTTTCATTGATTTTGAATTCTTTCCTCCTTTTACATTTTTCCCATATTATCTTGTTAGTTATATATTTTTTAAATTTTTAGTGGATTATTTGAAAATCTTAACATGGATTTAAAAATATATAAGGTAAATTAATATCTTTAAGTTTTCTCAAATATTCTGAGGGTTTAAAATGAATTAAATCCTACAGTTCTCCATAGACACATATTTTCACTATTTAGTTTAAGTTTAGTCAATATTTATTTATATTTACTCATATGATTGCCATTTTTCTTACTTAATATTCTTGTTGCATCTTTGGCCATTATTTTGGTCCTCTTTATGAAATATAACTTTAAATATCAGTTAATGGTAGGCTAATTCTAAGACGTCATCCAATGAACCTCTTCCTTTTATAATCCCATTCTCCTTGATGTGGATGAAACTTGTGAATGTAATGAGATATCCCTCCCATTTTTATGTTATGATATATGGTACTGGAGACTTTAAGAAAGGGGGATCATACATATGAGCGTTACATCATGATTCAAGATCTTTAAATGTAGAGCATTTTCTTTAGCTGGTTGCAAAGGGAAAGCCAGAGAGATTAAAAATGTAAGAGAGATTTGACATGAAGGAGGTTTTCCATTGGTGGTTTTGAGGTAGAGGAAGCCACAGAGCAAGGGCATGAGAGCAGCTTCAAGAAGCTGAGAGTAATTGCCAGCCAACAGGAAATGGGCACTTCACTGCTATTTCAGCAAGGAACTGAATTCTATCAAAAACAGGAATGAGCTTGGAAGTGGATTCTTCCACAGAGTCTAGAACTGCAAACACCTTGATTTCAGTCTTATGAGAACTTAGGCAGAGAACCTAGTCATGTTTGCATAGACTTGTGACCTACCATACTACCAGGTGTATAATAAATCAGAGTTGTTTTGAACTGCTAAGTTGTGGGGATTTGTCACATATCAATAGATTGATACATGCTTAAAGTTCTACTAATGTTAAATTTTCTTAGTTTCTTTCACATTTTTTCTAGATATTTACTCCTATCTTTGAGGATATTATTTCCATTTTGTGTGTGTGACTTGTTTTAAGATATCAATTTGTACTTTATTTTGTCTCCTTTATAATCTTTTCCTTAACTTCTTCAATGGTCTTTTTTGCTTGATTGCAAAACAATGCTCTGTTCTTTCTCTTTTCCTTCCCTCCTTCCTCCTTCCTCCCTTCCTTCCTTCCTTCTTTCCTTCCATCTTGTCTTAATAGGCATTTTTACACATCAGCTTGAGAAAATCACTTTCACAACATTACTAAGGAAAGTAAGCTGTATCATTTCTAAATCATGGTTTAATATGGGAAGGGAAATCTCCAAATTAAAAATAGTTTCATGCTCATATTCAAAGTTCTGTTCATGCTGCATCAAAAATAAATGAAGGTCCATGTCAGTGGGGACTAGTAGATAACCATAGGGCATGTCTGCCATTGCCACTGATTTACCTCTGCAAATCTGTACTTTTTAATTTATTTTTGGTCTCTGAGCATATCCCTTACTTTCTTGCAAGTTCAGTAAATGTCTTTAAAAAGATATTTTCCTAAAATATTTAGTCAAAATTTGCATGTCTTTTCCACATGGAAAGTTTTTCAGGGTATTCAGTTTTCTTTATTCCAAGATATGTAAAAGAAAAAGGTCTATATACGATTTAGTTTGTTCAATAGATGATATAGAAGCAGTGAAGAGTGTAAGCAAACTGAATAACAAAATAAAATCGGCATTTTAAAAGTTGCACTATCAGAAGGATGTAATGAACTGAAATATGTAGACAAGTTCAAAACAATTACTGTAATCTGGGGGTCAGGAGATGAAAACCTTATTTAGGAAAGTGATAGTGTGAATAGTAAAAAAGAAGATGTAAAGGAATATTGTGGCTCTCTCTGCCTAGAGGGACCCATACTAATTCTTGGTGTGTATTTCTGTCTTTCTCTCCCATTTCTCAGCAAGTTCTGTTCTTTCCCCCATTTCCCAAATATTTTTTTTTACTGACTTTTGTATGGTAAACTCAATAGGAATTTGTAATTTGTTGGATTTAAAAGGAAAGATCAAGGAATGTGCCCAAATTTTAAACAATTCTTTACTTGTATTAATGTTTTGATGGTGTTGTCACTAACCCAGAAAGTGACCAAAAGGAGGAGATTGATTAGGGCGTGATGGTTGCCAAAAAATAACGATTTCACTATGTGTAGTAGTTTGATATTGTTTATGAATTCCAAAAATAGATATTGGATTACGGTTGTGAACTGGTCTGTTGCTCTGGGTATATTAGGATTATATTGGATTCAGAGATTTCGCTTTTACTTGATTAAATAATGATTAAAGCTTTGATTGGGTCACATCAGTAGAACATTTAGTCCCCACCCACCAAAGAGAAATCACATCACAGAGGAGAGAGGCTGAAGTTTTGATATTGGAGCCCTGGGAAGTAAACACAAAGAGAAACAGATACATGAGGAAAGAGAGAAGTCTCAGTTAGACATGGCAGAGACTCTGGGAAGAGAGATGAGCCATTCACCTGATACTCTACAGCTGGTCTTGTGGAGAGAGCAGAGGCTCTGAGCCTGGAGAGAAATGAGCCCTGGGAAGAGAGGAACCCAGGAAGCCTGAACCCTTGCATATGTTGGCAGCCATCTTGTTCCAACAAGTGGCAACAGATTTTGATGAGGGAAGTAACATACACTTTATAGCCTGCTAATTGTAAGCTTCTACCACAAATAAATACCCTTTATAAAAATGAACAGATTTCAGTACCCCTTTGGCTGCCTAATACACCATGATTATTTTGAGATTGATTAAATTGAGGCAGAGTTGTCTCACTAGACAGAATTACTGATTTGGAGCTCAGAAGAAAGAAGACAACCACAGACAAATTTTTTAGAAGCATCAGCAAATAGGTGAACATGAAGCTTTGTATTTAGTGATATTTCCCCTGCAGGGTTTATTGTAAGCAGAAAAGGGGAGCACCAATGTAGCAGGAGGTCATCACAGTTAATTATTCTATTATAGGACAGAAATTTGACTATAAGAGCCCAGGGGGAAATAAGAACTTAGGATGTGGTTCATTTCAGTTCTGCTTAATAAGTCACTCTTTTTCTAATTGCCATTGGTCTTTTAGAATAGACAATATTAATTTCCTATATTTTCATGTCATTGTTCATTTAATAAAAAGAAATCCCAAAATGTAGTTTTTCAAAAATGTCACTGCACTTCCCAATATAATGACAGAGAAATATAAGACTAAGTTTTAGAAGTTGAAATCAGCTTTCCCTCAAGAACATTTTAAACCCGAAGAATCATTTAGAAATTATGCTACCCTATTACTCAAAAGTTCCTTTTATTTTTCACACAGTGAAATCCATAATTAAATTGTACATTTCACTGGACAGTTATATTCAACATGTTCCTGCAATCAAAGAAATAACACACCAAATGCAGGATGTTTTTCATGGAGGCACTTTGATTCAGTACTTGTTATGAATTCTGTGATACAGAATTGCTGGAGATGGCTCACAAGAAGCAGAATAATTCATTCAAGTGTTAAAAATACATTGAAAGTATTTTTCCTATCCATAATTCATTAGAAATACTGTTGAGAGAACACTGAAGCTATGAAATGAAGTAAACCTTATGAAGTAAGGATAAAATCATAGATGATGATGACCTAATTCAGAGAGAAATATCAAGGGTTTTTTTTCATTCCTTCATGTGAATTTAAATAACATATATTCTTATGATAACTTGTTTGCAGTATTACCTGGAGGATACTTTAGGTTAAAAGAGTAGTCTTCTGGTGAGGTCCCTAGAGCTTCCTTATTGCCAAACTTTCTGAGGCTTTAGATATTCCTGTCTTTTTGTGGGTGTTCCTCTACTCATGAACTTCTAATTGAAGAATTTTTATGCCAGTGAGTAAAAGCCCCTTTCAAGAGTAAGAATGCTCTACCCAACACAAACAGGTATGGTGAACAGATGCCTTCTGTACGTATCATTTTAAACTAAGAACAATGCACTTACAATGAAAATAGTCTTTTAGTCAGTACACAATATTTTTGGGTCTAATATGGTTTTTTGTCATGATTTTCATTTTCTTTCAAGTTAGAATTAATTTCTATATTTTGCTGTTTTATTTTCAGTTTCTCTAGAAAGAATTCCTCAGACAAGGATGAGAATGCAAGATGGATACTGGATTTCAGAAAATACTGGTAAAGATGTGGGCACATGAGTTAGCGGCAGGAAGGAAGTTAATAAAGGTGATTATCAAGCCAGTTACTGTTAGAGAAACTGAAGTCAATCCCAACTGGCAACTCTGAGAAACAATGAAGAACATGCCCTGGAGTTTTTAAAGTAAAGAGTAATGAATTGTGTATCCACCAATTCTCCTTCTTGACTGATTGTTTGAGGACTGTTTTAAAAAGATTTAATATTTCTGCATTTCCAGGCTACCTTACTATGGCTTATTGTGCTCTTACAACAGCAACAACAACAAGAGAAAGCCTGAGAAAGAGTCTCAGGTGTTTTGAGCAAGCCATGAACTTGCTGAGATAAATGATTAGCACGTCAATGAAACTGTGCTCAAGGTAAACTACATCCTGCAGTCACAGCCCAGGCTGACTCTTTTGCTCAGAACCAAAGAAAGCTGAACAGTCATGTAAGCTTCAGCTTTGGAAGGAGAAGAAACTTGATTAAATTTGCTTTTATGACTTTCACTAAGAGGTTTTAACAATGCATTTGATATTGGCAAGTGCTTGAGGCAGCAATGGCGTTGGCCTCCAGCGTCAACCTGGTGCTGAAACTCAGAGACTGCTCGTCATCACCCAGGTGGCCCTAGAGCCCACCACGGTCCTGCAATATTGGGGAGGGAGGCCAACCCCTGGCTTATGGGCACAGGGCTGATTGGCTCTTGGGGAAGGTGTGGGAGGGACAACCCCTAGGATGGAGCTGGGCAAAACACCTTCAGCATCTCCTATGTTTGCAAATAATGCACATCTTTAAAAAAAAAAAAATCATACACGCTTGTAACAAGTAAAATAATGCAATGAATTATAAATTATAATGCTTTATAAATAGACAAATCTACATATATAGTGGCCCATCCTCACTTTGCATGTTTATGATATATGCAAATTTAAGTTACCATGATGGTGGATGATGGTGTAGTAACTGAACAATTACATATAAAGTGAAAACTTCACTTCTAGTTCTTAAGCCCTTTTCTTGCTATGTAATTAACAGAGACACATCATGATCTGTGACCATCACATCACTTATTTCAAAGTCTGTTAGTAACTGGTCACTATGCAGCTATTATTCAGTTTATACACAGGCAGCAAACAGAGTAAGTGCATTGACTTCTTTACCCAGTGATAAGCCCATGTAACATTTTACAAAAGTGGATCATTGAAAGAATTGGCTGACCAAAAGGCAAATGCAACAAAGAGACAAAAGATCAAGATTATTTTGAGACATAGAGTGTGAAGAGCTATTTATCCAAACTTACCCCTAACACTGCAGGGTCAGCAACACAGCTAGAAAGTTCAATGCAGAAAATATTAAAACAATTATATTACAAATAGTTTCTTTATCTATAAATGTCCACTTATATTGCTAAGCAACGTCATATCATTCTTCTCTGTGGTGACCAGGGAAAAGGGTTTTATTTTGATGGGGAGAAGGAGTATGAAAAAATCTAAACTGACATATTTATAAAACCTTTTCTCACTATGCTTTATTAAATTTGCCTTTATGACTTTCACTAAGAGGTTTTAACAATGCATTTGATATTGGCAAGTGCTTGATAATTCCTCAGCAGGCATGGAAGTACAAAATAACACTTCCAACATTTAAGACCAAACACTTCGGTAAATACTACAGATGCCAAATTGCTCTAGCAGGTGCTAAATTGCTGCTGGTTTATCACCTTGGGATATGGTGAAGATAAATGGAACGCTGCGCATTTTCCCAGAGTTCCACAATTACTGGAACACCTGTGTTAAACAATGTGGTTCTAATGCACCATAAACAAAGTCACAATGCTCAAAGGACCTTCTAGTCTCACATTTCAACTTGCTTAGCAGGGCTTTAACTTAATATAGGTGTTGGAAGTGTTTCACCTTTCCTTGCAACTGCTATCACATAGTGCCATATCAGTGGAAGGTGACTTCCTTCTCAGCTTTTCCAGGTTTTCTTTCTGTCTTCCTTTCCCTTATCCCCTTGACTATTTCCTTTTTAACCCATTATTATCTTATTTTATTTTTTTGCTATCAGAGTTTCCATGTCTTGCTTTGCTTCAGATGAATAATCTTCAACCCTATGATTTGACATCAAACAGCTGTATCACTGTTAATAACACCGGATGCTGTTATCACTGCAGCTCCAGCATCTCTCCTTTTCAGCAAATCACCCTTGGTAAATATAAGCCCTGACACACAACATGGAGGCTTTTGAGATGATAATAATATGGCAAAATGAAATGCTTGCAAATATATCTATGAAAGTTGTGGACCTGGCAAGAATGCTGTTTTTAATATTTGAATCAATTTTAATAAATTTAATTAATATAAACAAATAGCTGTGTGCATATGTGTTTGTATCTGTGTGTATGATAACTTCTGCAGTTACTGTGAGTTAAGCCCTTGCTATTGCTGTTACAGATTTTTCAACAGGTTTATTGTGATACAATTCACATCCCATAAAATTCAACACTTAAAAGTGTACAATGCAATACTTTTTGCTATGTTTCCTGAGTTGTACCACCATTGCCATAAACTAATATTCAAATATTTTGGCCTCTGACAAAGAAACCAGCATATACAGGAGCATTTATTCCACATTCTCCCTAAACCCTGACCCCTCTATTCCTAGGCAACCATTAATCTGTTTCTTGTCTCTATAGAATTGCATATTCTTAGGTATTTCATAAACAAATAATCATACAATATGTAGTCTTTTGTGATTGTATTCTTGCACTTATCATGTTTTCAAGTTTTATCTATGTTGTTCCATGTATCAATACTTCATTTCTTTTTTATGGCCAGATAGTATTTCATTGCATGGATATATCCATTTTATTTGTCCATTGATCAGTTGACATTTGAGTGATTTCCACTTTTTGGCTATTGTGAATTCTGCCATGAATAAATATGCACAAGTTTTTGCCTTGACATGTGTTTCATTTTACTTGGGTATTGTTTCAGTTTGCTAAATGGCTGCCCAAGCAATATACCAAAAAATCTGTTCATTTTTACAAGGGGAATTGATTGGGTTAAAAGCTTACATTTCTGTTGTCCAAATCAAGGCATCATCAGAAGATGCTGTCTCATCAAGGGTTGACTGCAGGAGATCCTGGACTCCTTCCACATGGCAAGACACAATGGTAGCTCTGAGGTCTGGGTCTCTACTCCAGGATTACTTTCTCCCCAGTTTCAGCTGTGGGTGATCAGGCATATGGCTCATCTCTCCCTTCTTCAAGCCTGTCTCTCAGCCTCTTGGGGATTCTCTGTCTTTGCCACCATTTTCTATTGGTCTGTGCTTTCAGTCCTTCATTTATAAAGGACTCCAGCAAGAGAAATAAGACCCATCCTGGATCACACCTTACTGAAGCAATCCAATCAAAGCTCCCCCAACTGAATCCAATCTAATCTAAGGGTCTCACACCACAGGAATGTTTTACTCCAAGAACATGATCTTTTCTGGGATCCACAAAATTCTTCATACTACCACAGGTATACATCTAGGAATGAATTACTGGGTTTGGCAGTTTGAGATTATGAATACCAAGAAGAGAAAGATGATGTCTGTAAACTAATCTATTCATCTGGGTGTGATACCCTTTGGTTATAAAATTCAAAAGACTTACTGGATAAAATAAATTTAGGGCTTTTGATTCAACCATGTCAGGACAGCATGACTCAACTTAAATCCCCATCCCCTTGGTGTCCCTACATAAATGGACACTCACTCAAGAAGACACAAGAAGAGAGAGAGATCTCTGTCATGTTTGATACTAGGACCCTGGGGAGAGAAGCTGCTTGCCTGATAGTTTGCAGCTGAAGAGAGAACAGAGCAGCTGAGCAGCTGAGAAGGCCCAGAAAGAAATGAACTCTATGCCAGAGACTGATATAGGAAGCCCTGAGTAACGAGGCAGAGATCAACCACCATCTTGCTTTAACACATGGCAGCTGACTGGTGAGAAAGTACCTCTTATGGTACTTTGAGTAACACTTTCCACAACCTTGGGGCTGTAAGTTTATATACATACCCTTTATAAATCCAACAGATATCTGGTATTTTGCATCAACACCCCTTTGGCAGACTAATACACTGGATTATAGGGTAATTCTATATTTACATTTTTGAGAAATGGACACACTATATTCCAAAGTAGCTGCACCACTTCACATTCCCATTAGTAATGTATGAATATTTCAGTTTCTACACATATTGTTTTCAATGTTTATTCTTGTCTGTCTTTCATATTGTAGGCATCCTAGCAAATATCAATTGATTGTTTTGATTTGTATATCTCTGATTACAAAAGATGCTGAGAATCTTATTTTGTGCTTCTAGGCCATTTCCATTAATACATTACCTTTAGCATTGTCTATTCAGGTTATTTGCCTATATTTTAAATGGATTATTTGGCTTTTTGGTTAAGTTGTAAGAGTCCTTTATATATTCTGGACATAAGTTCATCATCAGATATATGATTTGCAAATATTTCTCTCATTTTGTGGATTATCTTTTTATCTTCTTGATAGTATTATTTGCAAAATAAATTTTAATCTTTTTTCTTTGTGTTGTTTGTAACTTTGGAATTATATCTATGAAAGCTTTACCAAGATAATGAGTAGTTACTCCTCTATTCTCTTCTATGATTTTTATAGTTTGAATTATTATATTTAGACCTATGATCTATATTGAGTTAACTTTTGTGCATGGTGGGAGTTAGTGGTAACACTTCTTTTTTACTTTACATATGGACTTTCAGTGTTCAAATACCATTTGTTGAAAAGACTATTTTCAACTAATTGTGTGTATATACCACATTTTATTTATCCATTCACTGATTGATGAACACAGGTTGTCTCCATCTTTTGGCAATTGTGAATAATGCTGCTGTAAACATCGGTGTGCAAATGTCTGTTCACATCACTGTTTTCAGTTGTCCTGGATATATTCCTAATAAAGGAATTGCAGGATCATAAGGCAGTTCTGTAGTTTTCCTGAGAAACTGCCAAACTGTCCTCCACAGAGGCTGTACCATTTTACAATCCCACCAACAATGAAGGAATGTTCCAATTTCTCTACATCCTCTCCAGTACTTAATTGTTTTCTGTTATAATGGCCATTCTACATTTGTTAAATAGACTGCTGTGTGTGAACTAGGCAGCATCATAGCCATGTCAAAAATCACTTGATCATAGATGTGAGGGTCTGTTTCTGAACCATCAATTTGGTTCCATTGGTCTGTATATCTACCTTTATGCCAGTATCATGCTGGTAGAATCACTGTACTTGGGTAATATGATTTAAAGGCTGGAAGTAAGAGTCCTCCAACTTTATTATTCCTTTTTAAGATGTTTCTGCCCATTGGATGTCCCTTGCCCTTTCAAATAAATTTGATAATTGAGTTTTCTTTTTCTTTGGAAAAAAAAAAAAGGCTCGTTGAACTTTTCTTGGGGTTGCATTGAATCTGTATATCAATTTGGGTAGAATTGATATCTTAACAATATTTAGTCTTCCAATGCATAGACACAGAATGATATTCCATTTATTTAGTTCTTCCTTGATTTTTTTTAGCAATATATTATAGTAGTTTTTGGAATACACATGCTTTAGTCCTTGGTTAAGTTTATTCCTAAATACTTTTCTTTTACTTGCTATTATAAATGGAATTTTTTTCATGACCTCCTCCTCAGATTGCTCATTACTAGTATCTACAAATACTACTGCCTTTTGCAATTAATCTTGTATACAACAACTCTACTGAGCATGTTTATTAGTTCTAGTAGTTTTGTTGTAGATTTTTCTGGATTTTTTATGCATGGGATCATATCATCTGTGAATAATTCAGTGAAAGTTTTGTTTTTTCCTTTCCAATTTGGAAAACTTTAATTTCTTTTTCTTGCCTGATTGCACTAGCTAGAGCCTCTAGCAATATATGCAACAACAGTTGTAACAGTGGATAAACTTGTCTTGTTCCCAATCTCAATGGGAAAGCTTTTAGTCTTTTATCATTGAGTATATGTTAGCTGTGGATTTTTATCACATTGAGAAAGTTTATCACATTGAGAAAGTTTCCCTCAATTCCTATATTTTGGAGTATTTTTACAAAGAAAGGATGCTGTATTTTGTTATATGCCTTTTCTGTGTCAATCAAGATATTCATGTGATTTTTCTTCTTTGATTTATTTATGCAAGATATTTTGCTGATTGATTTTCTTGTGTTAAACTGCCCTTGCATGCCTAGTATGAAACCCACTTGATCATGATGAATAATTCTTTTAATGTGTTGTTGGATTTGATTGGCAAGAATTTTGTTGAGGATTTTTGCATCTGTTTTCATTAGAGAATGGGTCTATAATTTTCTTTTTTAAGAATATAATTATCTGGCTTTGGTATTAGGGTGATATTGGCTTCATAGAATGAGTTTGGTAACATTCCTTCCTGTTCATTTTTTGGAAGAGTTTGAATAATATTGGTATAAATTTTTTTTTTTTTTTTAATGCATGGTAGAATTCACCTGTGAAGCTATCTGATCCAGGGCTCTTCACTTTGGGGAATTTTTTTTTGGATGACTGTTTCAGTGTCTTTAGTTGTGACTCATTTGTTGAGATCTTCTATTTCTTCTAGGGTCAGTGTAGGTTGTTTGCATGTTCCTAGGAATTTGTCTGTTTCATCTATACAGTCTAGTTTGTTGGTATACAGATGTTCATAGCATCCTCTTATGATCTCTTTTTTTTTCTGTGTGGTCAGTAGTAATGTCCCCGTTTTCATTTCTATTTATTTGTATCTTCTTTCTTTTTTTCTTTGTCAGTCTTGCTAAAGGTTGGTCAATTTTGTTGATCTTCTCAAAGAACCACATTTTGATTTTGTTGATTCTATTGTTTATTGTTTTTTGTTGTTGTTCTCAATTTCATTTATTTCTCTTTGATTCTTGTTATTTCACTCCTTCTGCTTGCTTTTGGAATATTTTGCTGTTCTTTTTCTAGTTTCCCTAGCTGTTTGGTTAGAGCATTGATTTTAGCTTTTTCTTCTTTTTTAATTTAAGCATTGAGAGTTATAAATTTCCTCTCAGCACAGTCTTCACTGCAACTTCTTTGACCCACTGATTATTTAAGAGTATTGTTTAGTCTCCACATATTTGTGAATTTTCACCTTTTCTGCCTGTTGTTGGCTTCTAGCTTTATTCTGCTATGATCTGCCTCATGTAAGTTTGGGTATCCTGGTTAGTTGCATATACATTTATGATTGTATTTTTCTTCCTGGTGAATTGACCCTTTTATTAATATATAATGTTCTTTCTTATCTCTAATAACAACTTTGCTTTTAAAGTCTCTTTCATCCTATATGTGTATAGCTACTCCAGCTTTTTTTTTTTTTTCTTTATGATATATGTCCAATATCTTTTCCCAGCATTTTACTTTCAATCCATTTGTATAGTTGGGTCTAGGGTGAGTATCAAGTAGACAGGATATAGATGCCTCATATTTTCTTATGCATTCCACCAGTCTGTGTCTTTTGATTGGAAAGTTTAGCCCATTGACATTCAATGTTATTCCTGCAAAGGTAGTTCTTACTTCACCTATTTTGACCTTTGTGTTTTATCTTTCATCTTTTATTTTCACCATTCATTACATTTTTAGTTATTTTGACAAATATAATCTTCTTTTCTAGACTATTCTAAGCCTCTTTTGTGTCTCTTTTCTGGCTAAAGCACTCCCTTTATTATTTCCTGCAGTTAGTCTTGTGGTTACAAACTTTCTCAGTTTCTGATTATCTGTGAATATTCTAAACTCACCCTCAGTTTTAAGACAATCTTGTTGGTTATATGATTCTTGGCTGAAAGTGTTTCTCTAGCTATATCTTAACTATATCATACTCCTGTCTTCTTGCCTCCTTATTTCTGATGAGAAATCAGCATTTAATATTATTGGACATCCCTTGTATGTGATTAATCTCTTTTCTCTTGCTGTTCTCAGGATTCTATCTCTATCCTTGGCATTTGCCATTCTGATTAGAATGTGTCTCAGAGTAGGTCTATGAGCACTTATTCAGTTGGGAGTACACTGTGCTTCTTGGACATGGATATTTTTGTCCTTCAGTAGGATTAGAAAATTTTCTACCATTATTTCCTCAAATATTCTTTCTGCCCATTTTCTCCTCTGTTCTCCTTCTGGGACACAAATGACATGTATGTTTGCATGTCTCTTGCTGTCTCTTTATTTCCCTGAGATGCTGATCAATGTTTTCCATTCTTCTTTTTTTCATCTGTTCTTTTTTATGTTCAGTTTCTGAGATCCTATCTTCAAGCTCACTGATCCTTTTTTCTACCTCTTCAGATCTGCTGTTTATATGCCTCCCATTTATTTTTAATTTCAATTATTGTGACTTGCATTCCCATAAGATCTGCTGTTTTCTATGTAATCTCTTGAATTCTTCTTTGAAGTGTTCTTTGAAGGACCCAGGGTCCTTGTACTACCCTTAATCTCTTCAGTCATCTCATTGAATTAATTAAGTAGATTTGTTTGAACATCTATTGTTAGTTGTCTCAACACCTTTATGTTATCTGGAGGCTTAGCTTGTTCCTTTGACCAGGTCATAACTTCCTGTCTCTTGCTTTGGATTATAATTTTTTTATGTCTTAGCATCTGATTTACTAGATGAATTTATTCTGACCATCTGTAGTTGCCTGAAGAGACAAAGGAAACTCCATACCTCTCCCTCCCCTGCCTGGGGTGGGGATGGAGCTTCAGGTGTCGGTATTAAACTAAGCTATGTGGCTCAAAACTGACCACAGTTTCCCAGATATACCTAGAAGCACTGGCCCCTTTCCTCCCTTTTCAGGGGCAGGGGTGGAGCCACAGATATGCATAACAATATTTCCCATATGGGCTGAAAGTAACTGTAGTTGCCTGAAGAGGCAGAGTGAGAACTGCACCCTCATCCTCCCTGTCAGGGCCAGGGAGGGAGCCACAAGTGTGCACAACAGTCTAGTACATGCAGGCTCAAAGTGACTGGAGTTGCCCAGAAAGGCTGGGGAAACAATGGCCCCTTATATCTTATTGGGTGCCAGGGATGGAGCCACAGATATCCTACAATTTATTCCATACAGGCTGAAAGTACCTGCAGTCATCTGGGGATACTAAAGACACAGCACCCCAGTCCTGTCCTATCAGGAGTGCGGATGGAGCCACAGGTATCTAACAATTAGTCTGTGAGGGTCAAAAGCATCTGCTATTGCTTGGAGAAGCTGGGGAAACACCTCTCCCTCTTATCCTCTCAAGAAGACGGGGATGGAGCCACAGATGTCCAACCATCTAGTCTATGCAGGCAGAAAGAACCTACAGTTTCTAAGAGATGCTAAGAAAGCAATACCTCTACTCCTGAACTATTGGGGGAGGGGATGTATCCACATGGGTGCACAGCACTCTAGTCTGTGTGGGCCAAAAGTGAATACTGTTGCCCAGAGAGTCTGGTACAGGTACCCTCATTTTGTAGTAGCAATCTGACCTGGGTAGGAAAAAGCCAGTTCTTGCTGTCACTGCGATTTTCATTCAGCCCTGGTTCCCCTCATGCCTGGTGCAGAGTTAAAATGGAAGTCACCAACCTGTTTCCAATGTGAACAGGTTCAAACTTTAGCTGTTCTTAGGATTTGACTTTAGCCTTCCAAATTTACTAAGCAGTAGCTGGAATGGAGCCTGACCATCTCTTCCTCCCCTTCTGACTCCAGCCAGGATATAGTCCCCAAGGCATCTTGTGCTGTCAGTGCGGGATGGGCACCACCCTCTCCAGTGTAAAGGGCTCTTAAGAGTCTCTCTTTTTTTTTTTAAAGATTTATTTATTTATTTAATTCCGCCCCCCCCCCCCCGGTTGTCTGTTTTCTGTGTCTATTTGCTGTGTCTTGTTGTCTTGTTTCTTTGTCCGCTTCTGTTGTCGTCAGCGGCACATCAAGTGTGGGCGGCGCCATTCCTGGGCAGGTTGCACTTTCTTTCGCGCTGGGCGGCTCTGCTTACGGGTGCACTCCTTGCGTGGGGCTCCCCTACGCGGGGGACACCCCTGCGTGGCATGGCACTCCTTGCGCGCATCAGCACTGCGCATGGGCCAGCTGCACACGGGTCGAGGAGGCCCAGGGTTTGACCCGCGGACCTCCCATGTGGTAGACGGATGCCCTAACCACTGGGCCAAGTCCGTTTCCCTTACTCATGATTCTTCACTGCAGATGGGCAGTGTCCTTGCATTTTTCCAAGGGTACTCTTCTAGTCTCCTGGGCCCTCCAAAGAGGTAATTTATATAACTCTGGTTGATTACAAACTGTACTGTAGGACAAGCTACCCCTTTAAGTGCCTACTCTGCTGCCATCTTGCCCCTCCTCTCCTTTATTAAAATGAATTTTAATAATTTAATCATGTTAAAGAATGACATGAGTTATAGTAACCACCTCAGAAAGTTAAATGCATTCAACTAAAAGGTAATGAAGTGAAAAGAAGTGGAGGATTCAATTCTAGTTTGGGAAGTATGCCCAAGTTTTCAATCAATGAATAATGGAAATGTTTGCATAATAATAATCAATCCTCCCAATAATGAGTTTGCTGTCAGAATATAATCATGTTGAGTAATTAAATTCCAATGAATTGAGTTGTTAGGTCATGCATATGCTTTGAGTTTTCAGCCAGGCCAGGAACTTCTCCCAGGTGCCTGTCTTGAGTCACTTGCTTGGGTCATGTTAGAAGAGTTTCTACACTAATTGCTACAATTTCCTTCTGTGGAAGCTTTGCTCATTAGATCAACTGTGGAAGCTTTGCTCATTAGATCACTGCTCATTAACCAGTGTGTTCAATGAGAAGAGAAAGAGAAATGATCCAAGGAGAAAGAGCCCATTCGTCTGACCACGTAAGACTTGCTGCCAGCTCACAGATTCCTTTCTGATTCCAGGTTCCTAGTTCATGTCTTAGGCATTTTCATCTTCCATCTTCCTTTTCCATCTACCATGATCTCACCAAATGCTAACTTACAGAGTCATTTAATTTTCTCTCCCTCCTTCTATCTCTCTCTTTCTCATGTGTATATATTGTATATATATATATAAATAAATCTCTTCTGCCTTGTAATTTAACAGGTGCTCTCAGATTCTCTCTATGGGCTAATCTAAAGTATATTCCTAGACAAAATGAATCCCATCCAAATAGGGACACTGATAGAAACTATCAAGGGTTCATATCTGTCTGCATATAACTTTCCTATAAACATACAAAATCCCAATATTTAACATGTTGAGGAATTTGCCTTATATTTCTTGTTTGTTGGGTGGTTTTATCATGAATTGGTATTGAATTTTGTCATGTGCATCTTCTATACCTATGGAGATAACTATAAAAAGCACTCAGCCTCATTACTAGTCAGATAAATGCAAAGTAAAATGTAACAAATTGCCACTACACAGTGACTGGTGTGATTAAAATAAAAAAAGTTTGACAGTATCAGGTGTTGACTATGATATTCCAAAACTGGGATATTCACACTCTACTACTGAATGTGTAAATTTGTGTGAATAATTTGTATAAACATTTGGAATCTATTTTCTCCAATTTATTTTTCTTTTGCCATCAATATTGAAGGGTATTTTCACTGGATATAACATCTGGGTTGAAAGTTTTCCCTCTTGAAATACTTTAAAGGTAGCATATTCTGCTTTCCCTTGTTTCTATTAAGAAGACATCTCATTGATTTCAAGATTCTTCTCTTCATTTTTGGTTTTCAGCAGTTTGGCTAGGAAGTCTTGAGCAGTGTGGTTTCCTATGTATATGTCATTCTCTGGGTTTTCTGAGTTTATTGAATTTCTACATTTATGATGTTCACCAAATTTGAGGAGTTTTAGGCATTATTTTTTCAAATATTTTTCCCATATTCTGTTTTTCTTTCCTTCACAGATTTCAGCATGTTATCTTTTGTTATTATCTTATAGGTCTTTGAGGCTCTGTTATGCCAATAAGTATGTGTGTTTGTGCATGGTTTTGTTATTGCTTTAAATCAGATTAATTTATACAAATGTATCACAAAGTTCACTGTCCTTTTCTTTTTCCATTCTCCAACTATTCTTAAGCCCATCCATTGGATTATTTCAGGTATTATATATTTTCAGCTCTAGAAAGTTTGATTTGGCTTTATTTCTTTAGTTATTAACTCTCTGTATTTTCTTATTTGATCATTCATTACAAGTATATTTTCTTTTTAACACTGAACTTAGATGCAATAGTTGGTTTCACATCTTGTTTGCTAATGCCAATGTCTGTGTCAACTCTTCGATTTCTCTTTTTCCCCCATCTTTTCCTGTTTCTTTGTATGTCTAGAAATTTGGGATTGTATCCTGGACATTATAAATAATATGCTGTGGATACTCTTGAGTCTATTATATTTCTAAAACTATTATTTTTGCTGTTGTTGTTTTATTTTTTTTTTTAGTTTCAGTAGAAAATTAGCTTGGCTGTATTTAAAGTCTACATTTTTTCAATCTTGTGGAGGTATACAGCTGAAATATTTTATTTTTAGGTGGATTATTTGGATATTTTCTGGAGAGGTTTTATATGTAGAAATTGGTGCTCACCCTCTCTGTTTTTTTCCTTCCTAATGTTTTTCTTTTCTTCATTTTCTCTTTATACCCACACTGGTCTCTGTTCTCTAACATGTTTCAATTCAGTATGCTTCTATTTAAGTGCGAGCACCATGTGTGGCACTGACTGTAGCTTGAAATCATATTAAATACAAAGAAATCATGAGTCCCCTGGTGGCTGTCCCTTCTTTTAAGGGAACATTCCGTTAGTATCTGCCTGCTTTTGGGCACTACAATTGTGTAGGTTTTATTGTCTCCTTGTTCGTTTTGATTTATTAATAGTTTTGCCATTTCTGAGAGGGGTGCTTTGATTTGAGCCTCTCTGCTGTCATTGGACCAGAATCTGATATTTTCTATTAAATTTGAACATATCCACATTTTATAACTGAAAAATTCTATCCTCAGTATATATTCAATAAAATTCTATGTGTACATGCACTGTGAGAAATAGAAATGCCCATAGCAGATTTATCTGTAATTGTTAAAAGCTGTCAGATATTCCAATTTCATGAATGAAGAATGGATGAACACATTTTGGTACATTCACATAATGAAATATTATTCATCAAGAACAATGAAATGATTGCAGGTACACATAACGGCATGGGTGATTATTGGGGAAAAAACACACTTTTAGTGAAAAAGCATGGTGCAGTGATGCATTAATAATCCTACATATAAAAATTCAGTAATAGGCAAAATAAAAACATGGTGTTGAAAGCCAAAATCTTGTTTATTTTGTGGGACTCAAGTGACTACTACGATTTTGAGTAGCATGAGGGATATTTATTTGATGCTGGAATTTCCTTCACTTAATTCACTTTGTTATTACTCAGTGAGCTATTGATTATGATCTGTGCGTATTTCTGTATGTTATAATTCAGTAAAAAGGTCTAAAGTAATGAAAACTCTCAGAAACACAAAATAGAAAACACAATATTACATGGCAAATAGAAAAAATAAAGTATGTGTATGTAAAATATTATCCATGCAATATCATGCTCTTCAGCTGAATATAATTTTTTTGTGTACTATCATGGAAAGACCTCACAGACATATCTTTAGGCTAACAAAATCATGCACATAGAATAATGAAAATATATGAAAACATTTAAAAAATGAATGTAAATAAGGAAAAACGGAAGAAATGCAGCATACTGATATGAATGATAGATTTTCAATTTTATTCCATATATTTATCTAATGCTTACACACTGTATAATAATTTAGAAAAATAGAAGAAAATAGACTTAATAATTAGTGGTTTCTAGAGAATGAGGTTGTTGAGAGACTGTCAGACAGTAACATGAAGCATCCCCTTGTACCAATAGAGTAATTCTGTATCTTGATTGTGGTGGGGTTACATGAATCTATGAAATTGCCTAGAACTACACACACACAGACACATAGAGTCTACACACACACAAATGGCAGCACAAACACAAAGGACTGCATGTAAAGAGTGAAAAGTGAATAAGGTCTGTAGTCTAATTAACAGTATTTACAATAGTATTAATGAAGCAGGCTAGTAAGATTGGGAATCAATAGATGGATCTGGAACCTGGCAGAGAGTCCACGTAGACATCAATAACTCTCAAGATGACTGCTGGAAGACCCCCACCCCCAAGATTCTGCTATTCAGAACAAAGACTTCCTCTGGAAGCCAGGAGAAGCCCCCGATATTCCCCAAGGACTTTATCATTGGGCTTTCATGGGAAATTGATGGGTGGGGTAATCAATCAAAACAGCAAACAGTTAAAACCCCTCCCCTGTCATTAGCAAAGGGGTGAAATAATTAACAGTTTAAAAAGATAGGCACAGAGCCTAAGCACGCTCTTGCTCTCTGCTCTCTTGCCTCTGAACCCAGACTCCAGCTGCCTTCTCCCCCACTTGGCTCACTACGCAAGTAAACCTGGGGATTTATAATCTATAATGGCGAATTGTAGTCTGTAAATCAGCCTTCTTTTTCACTTTTCAACCCCTTCCTCTCTACCTGGGACCCCTGATCTGTTATTTTCTCCCATTTCTCTTCCCTCCCTTCCTGAATAAATTACTGGCTTAACTCACCCGACATGCTCTTGAAATTCATTTCTAAAGCATAGTCAAAGAACCTAAATGAAATCTGGTAACATTAATTTTCTGGTTTTACTATTGCACTACACACTCACATATGATGTCCCCATTAGGGTAAGCTTGGCAAAAGTCTCAGAGAATTCTATGTATCATTTTTTCAACTTCCTACACATATATAATTACTCCCTTCTTCCAATCTCAAGTAGCTTGTTATGACCACTAAATTAAGTAGGCTGCTCGCCTTTGTAGTGACACCCCCAGCTTTCTGCTTCCTAAACACATACACACACAAACACAACCACATACAACCTTTTCAAGTTCCCTCCTAATCGTGGGGTATGTTAGGTCTTGTTTTCTTAAGGATTGGAAACTTACGGTTCCATGACCTCTTGTTCCTAGTATTGGAATCCTTTCAACTTTGGGTGTTCAAACTGCCTGGTGGTGGTTTCCAATTCAAGCCCTCAAACATACTGGTTTTTAATCATGACTGCATTTCATAATCAAAATACTGTGCAGCAAGTTGTTACATGGTACGTTGTAGGAAGACAGACTCAAGTAAAACGGAAACTTTTTGTTAAAGACTATTCTATTACATATGCTGAAGGATCCAAAGGAGCTGGGGAAGAGTCCCCTCATGGCAGTTGCCCGGCGGAAGCACATGCTCGGGTCAGGGTCCGTGGATGGCAGCTCACCACACCCCACTTCTTGGCCAAGAGGAGACAGGTCTGTGGTGCTGGAAAGCTGAATATTTATACAGCCCTGGGGATGGAGATGGGCGTGGGGTAGCTGTAACAGAGTTGTAGCCCTGATAAGAAGCCGGAAATGCTTGTTTCTGGCTTCCGGTTTTACGTACAGTGACGCTGTTCCCTTAGGCTAAATGTCCCCTCACCCCAATGCTAACGCATGAAACATCTACATGCGAGAGAAAGGGAGGGACTGGGGAGGCAAGGACTGGGACATGGCCTCTAGGCCTCGAAGTGACTTGCCCAACTAATACCAAGTACATTCTCTCTAGGGAGAGCTTGACATTGCTTCACTCCACTAAAATACAGATAAAATCTTGAACACTTAGACTAGGAAGCTTGCTGCCTTTCAGAATGTGGCGGCACTCTTAAAACAGTGAAATTTTCCCAAGGGCAAATGGGATGCTTTATGAAAAGAAATAAATTAATACATTGAAAGAAGGTAAATAAATAAATTGAAAGAAAAAGCCTTTAAACATTTCCAAAAACACCTTCCTTCTATTGCTTAGTGTTAAATTCTAATCTTGATCATATACTTAGTTTAAACCATCATATTTAATAGAAAGAGCTCTTTTGGCTACCATTATCTGGATATTCTGAAGAATAATAAAAATTCATTCTGGCATGCCATACATTTATGCACTGGTAAAGTGGAATTATTACATGTTCTAACTTTTTTTCTGAATTAAAATGATTATCCCATGGGGTGTTTATCAAGGTGCTTTGACATATTTGGATGTTTAAAAATAAATGCAATATTTATTGTTACTTGAATTCCTTGAAAATATATATATTTAAAAAAATATATTTTAAAAATTACCGTAGTTAACAAGGTTTCTCCCAACTTCTTTTCTTAAATGATGCAGTCTTAACTATCTGAATGTGAACATTCACTGATTTAAGAACCATGCATTTATACATTTTGAATATATTAAAATATTTTTCATTATCATCTTGCATTGCTTTGGTATATTTATTACATTTTATGAAAGAACTTTTTATAATTGTACTTAACTATAGTCCTTTGTTTGCATTAGAATTTTCTGTTTGTGTTGGTAATAGGGTGGTATATGGAAACTGTATTTCATACATGATTTTTCTGTAAAGCTACAACTTCTCTAATAGAAAACATTTTTCGCAGTTTTTTGTAAGAATGATATGTCAGGTTAAATGCAAGCTCTCTTGTAAAAGGTTAATATTCAGTTTAGATGATGTGTTTATTATAGTCTTTTAAAAAGATGTTTAAATCTATTATTATTATATAATTTTTCCAAAGCGTTCTATTATCAGCAAAAACAAACTTTTACAATTAAATTATATAAAAAGTTTTTAATTAATGTACTCTTTTTACTTCTAAAATAAATGCAGCAATTTTTCTTCCTAACTTATGTTTTTAAGAAAATATGTACTAAATCTGATGAGATAAATAACTTGTCTGTTTTTTAAAAATACCAGTGTGGGACTTCTCCCTGTGTTGTTATTAAAAAAACACCTGCAGGCTATTTTGTTAATCTGATATGGTATTTTAAGCTCTATGAATTTTATTTTACCTTCTTTTGATATTTCTAGTTAGTGACATTTTTTTCCATTTGGAAAAATTAAAAGCTAATTTTTCAAATCTTCTACTTCCAGGAAGACATAGTAGTTATACTTTGCCCTATTCATCCCATTAAGTACAACTAAAATCCCTTCACATAATATTTAAAGCAAACATAAGAAAACTCTGCAAGGTGAAGAGAAAGGAAGGCAGATCAGCTAGCAACTTCAGGACATGAGGAGTAATACAGTGATGATTCTTCCAAGCTTTCATTTTTACCTCACATATCCCTAGACTTAGAGCTGAAGAAGCCAGCAAAATACCCCAAACATCAAGAGAGAGAGAAAAAACAAAACAAAAACAGTCCCATAGAAGCCTAAAATTATCTTAAAAACTGAAAAAAATATTAAGAAAAAAAGAATCAGGATTATTACAGCTTGCCTGGAAAAAAGTTAATTTCTCATTTTCCATGTTTGTTTCCTTAGATCTTAATAAACAAAGTATTTGGTGTGAACAGAGGCAATGAATTTATTCAATAAATATTTTATTAAAAATTTTATTGAGATAATTACAGAATCATGTATAGCTAGAATAAATAATACAGAGAACCCATGAACAGAATCACAACCAGGCTATCGATGTGGGTACCATCCACTGATCGTATTCCACTGTCCCCAGTCTTACCTGTATTCAGGTATATACATGTGTGCATGTGTATTTAGTTCTAGACAGTTGTATCACATGTATTCGTTCCTATATCTACCACCATAGTCAAGACACTGGACAGTTTAATCACAGGAATTTCTTGTTGCCATTTTATAACCACCTGTCCCCTCCACTCACATCCTTTACACCTGGAAACCACTAACCTGGCCCTATTTCTAAAATGTTACTTCAAAAGTTTATATAAATGGAATCCTACAATATGTAACCTTTTGGGATTTGGGATTGCCTTTTTCACTTAGGATAATTCCATGCAGAGTCACCCAAATTCCTGAATGTATCAAAAGCTTGTTTCTTTTTGGTGCTTTTTAGTATTCCATGGCATGGAGGTACCAAAGTTTGCTTAACTATTCACCCACTGAAGGACATCTGTAGTCTTTCCAGTTTGGGGCTATTACCAATAGAGTTGTTGTGAGCATTTATGTACAAGAGTTTATGTGATGGTAAATTTATGTTTGTTCTGGTAAGTTTACATAAATGCCCAAGAGTGCAATTGCTGGGCCATATGGTAATTTCAGTTTTAGTTTTAATAGAATCTGCCTAACTGTTTCCAGAGTGGCTGTGCCATTTTACATTCCCACCCCTAATGTAAGAATAGTCCAATTCCTCTGCATCTTACCAGCATATGATGGTGTCACTATTTTTAAAAATTTAGCCATTTTGATAGGCATGCAATATGCTTTTAATTTGCAGTTCACTTGCGGTGTTTATATTTTTCATTTACGTCTGTGATCCAATTTGAGTTAAATTTTGTATAAGTTGTGAGGTTTCAATTGAGGCTTTTCTTTTTCTTGTAGATGTCTAAATGCTTTAGCATTGCTTGTAAAGACTTCCTTCCCTGAATGGCTTTTGTATCTTTTTCAAAATATTTGAAACATATTTATATAGGTCTATTTCTGGGCTCCCTAGTCAATAAAATTTTAAACGGTGTTCAGAATTGCACAGGGTGCTAGAGCTCCTGAATTGAATCAGTCAAGGCCCTTGTCTTCAGAGTGCAAAGGATGTAACAGGGATGGGGGACGTGAGCAAGTAGATGTGCTAGAATATGAAAAAGCAGAAATTTGAAAACTGTATCGGTATGGATTTGGGGCACAAAAAAGGGAGGAGGCAATTTTGTGTAAGGAGAAAAATGTCAGAAAAGGTTCCAAGAACATGCTTATATCGAGTGATGAATAAGTGGATAAGGGGGAAGGAACCTTCCAGATACAAGGAAAAACCAATGTTTACAGCGGTTTTAAATATGCAAATTATAGAGGTTTGAAATGGACTGGGACATTTGGAGAACTACAAATAATTCAGTATGGTCAAAGCATGAGAATCCAAGTGGACCTGATGAGAGATGAGGCTGGGTTGCTTAAGAAGGCAGAGCATGCAAACCAAGATTCAAAGGATCTTGGCAAAAGGGAGATGTTAACTACCGTCAAGGAAGAGAGTGATATGATCAGTATAAAAGAAACTCTTATGGGCAGCATATTCATTTCTTTAAAACCAAGTATACCATATATTTATATAGCCCTTACACTTCCCCTTTCAATTTTTACAAATAAATTTCTTTCATCCCTGTACTTTCTGATTCAGTTCATACAAATGGAATTCTGCCCATAGCCTTTAACATGAAGGTCCTACAAATTATAGCTAATGGAAGAAAGAGCTATTGATGCAGGTGCAGCAGAAGATTGTAAAATTATAGCCATTTGGGGGAATATTTTAGATAAACTCAGAATCTGAAAGTATTTGCAAAAATGAAATCGTGTTCTGTATTTAGCAACCATGAAATGGTCCCTGTAAAGTTACTGTATGCTTGCATTTTGAGGCATCTGGATTAAAGTATACCCTTTGTAAAATTGCCTTTTCTCTCTAAAGGCCTATTATATGATTTGATCTTCTTAAATAAGAGTAATCATATCAAGGCATACAACTTTAAAAGTCTCTATGTTGGAAGACTCTAAGAACTCTATTTTTACACCATTTAGATATAACATTACACTTACTGACTAGTATTAGATCACTTATCTTAAAATAATGCACATAAAGGTGTTTATTCTGAAACATGTTTCAATAAAACATTCAATTTGCATATATATGTATATGTATATGTAAGTTTTTGTTAGACACATAAGCAGATAAATGCAATGGGTATCCTGGTCACGACCTAAATCTCTTTAACAAAACTCCTCCAACACATACCAAAAAAACAAAACAAAACAGATATTATTAAAATGATAACCTTCATCTTTGGCCAGAAAAAAAAGAAAGGTAGATGTGTGAATAACTAAATACAGAGTGCATTTTAGTTATCTGCAGGGTGATGTTTCAGTGCAGTAATCTGGAAAACACAGAACAATTCCTTTCTTGTAGTATTGTGGCAAAAATCACAGCAGGCGATTTTACTAAAATGTATGTTATTTAGTAGCTACTATATAAGTCAAAATTTTGATTAAAGTTTTTGTTCAACCGGACCATGGATTTCCATTCTCAGGTGTCATTTTAACTTTGTCATTACTACCTTCTTCCTTTCACCTTTTTTTAAAATTTTTATTTTATTTATTTCTCTCCCTTTCCCTCCCCCGCCCCCACCCCCACCCCACCCTGGTTGTCTGTTCTCTGTGTCTATTTGCTGCGTCTTGTTTCTTTGTCCACTTCTGTTGTCATCGGCACTGGAATCTGTGTCTCTTTTTTTGCATCATCTTTTGTGTCAGCTCTCCGTGTGTGCGGCACCATTCCTGGGCAGGCTGCACTTTCTTTCACACTGGGCAGCTCTCCTTACGGGGCGCACTCCTTGTGAGTGGGGCTCCCCTACGCGGGGGACACCCCTGCATGTCAGGGCACTCCTTGCATCAGCACTGCGCATGGGCCAGCTCCACATGGGTCAAGGAGGCCCGGGGTTTGAACCGCAGACCTCCTGTGTGGTAGACGGATGCCCTAACCACTGGGCCAAGTCTGTTTCCCCCTTTCAAACATTCTCAAGGGCATTGATTTTATCTATTGACTTGGCTTTTTCCTAATTTCCAAATTTTCATCTTCTTCCTTTTTGGCACCATCATAATGGAACTTGATTTATCTACCCGATATTTTCTGCTGGAAATCTTCCCCTATTTGTCCTTTAAATCTTTGTATTTTTCACGAGTATATTCTTGGCCAAATTTTCATCTCCCTCCATGCTCTTTATCTTTTGACAATTTCATCCAGTCTCACTATATTAACTATCATATATGCGCTGATCTAGTTCTGTAGTTTTATTCCAGTCTCTGAGTTCTAAGGCCAAATATCCAACTTCTAATGAACATATAAGAGGATTAAAACAATCCCATTGACAGCTTGAAGACAATTTGCCATTCACTAGCTTCTGCAGAATTATATGGGTAAAATGAATAATAACTATAGTACAGTTTTATAGTACAGTATAGTACGGCTTTTTGGAACAAAGACATAACTACTAAACCTTCCATGAGCTCGTTCACGTCCCCAAATGAGTTATACAATGCTTATACCAATTGAAAATTGAGATGTACGCACAATGGCAGCAGTTAAGAAATTCTTAGACAATTGATTTCATCTTCATGGGCCTATCATACAGACTGTCATTGTTCAAATACTTTTTATTGCTTACAGCATACATAGAAAATAGCTCACAAATTCTAACCAGTTTATAACATTCTAGATTATACCTGCCTGTTTTTGATCTTTATGTAAATAGAATCATCTGGTATACATTTTTTTGTATCAGCCTTCTTTTTCTTACAATTTAGGAACTGTTTGAAAAATGTAATATAGACCTATGGACATGTGGCATCAAGTAGAAAATCCTCAGGCAATTAATTTCAAAGTTTTGTCACTTGCCTGTAGAGCATCATTAGTTCTGATGTGTCAATTGCACAACACCTGTGTACAGTCAAACTCAGTACGAACAAAAGTAACTTGGAAAGCAGGGTTATAATTTGTCCTAATCAAAATATAAGGCCCTTCCTCTTGAAAAGATATAGTTAGCAGCAAGAACAACTAACATGTATTTCTAGATCTGCATTAGATTTCCGTGTCTGTCAGCTGAGAGCCTGCAGGTAAAGTAATGATTTTGGACATGCTGTTTCTAATGAGAACTCTGAGGATGGTTCATGAATTCTTATGCTGTTTTGTACACAGGGCCGTCTGCAAGGCCTCAAGAATGTAACTCACTAGAAAACTTAAATTAAAATTTGACACTGGGGATTGATGTACATTAAAACCAAGTTTTGGAAGTTGCAATTGATTTCAAAATGGTTTCTATTGCTGAACCTATACACTTAATAGAAAAACATATTAAATGTGGCCCAGATACTTCATTATTTCATGACACATTTGTTTCACCAAAAGATAAAATAAATTTTTACATTTTCTAATGGGGAAAAGGTCCAAATTATGCTAAATTCTGTAGGCCATTCTTCTTCAACTCTATCCTTGGTAACATAGCTATTAAAAGAGATGACAGGGAATTATGTGCCCAGAATGAGTGAATACTCAGTTTATTTAAAAAAATCAAATGCCTATGTGTGTGTATAAAAAAGGATGAAGGTTGTGGTATGTAAGTTGTTATACAATTGAGAAGTTGGCCTATTACAATAGTTTGACATTTCATCTTTAAGTATGTTTTATATGATAAAAATAAAATGCAACTCAAACCCAGGTTTTACTGAAGAATATATGTTTCACAATATATCATATTGAACACATGACTTTTTTCATCTGCAGTTCTGACGTTGTGCTTTGCACTCAAGTGCATGACCAATATCCTATCATGATGCTTTGAATGTGGAAACTAAGGGTAGTTCTCAGTCACCGTTTAAAGGATTAGGGCTCTAAGAAGTTCTGTATGTGCTCAAGTGCTAACAGAAAGGAATAGCCTGGTAATGGCACATAGAGAATTATAGCTGTCAATGTCTTGTGTAGAAGAGAAGTGTACAAATAAAAGGGAAACTTCAGCATGGAGGATAGGAATGGATGGTAGATGATTTTGATTGTAAGGCTGTAGTGGTAAAACTTTATTCTATAGGCATTAGGAGGTGCTAAAAATTCATTGTTAAAGATGCACAATCATTTTGTGTTTAAGGAACTTTCACATGGCAAATATTTGAAAGTCAACCATGTATCTTATCTATCTGATCCACTCTACTGATGAGGAAATTTGGAGAGTATATAGTATAAGCTTTGATGATACACATATAATTTTAATAAGAGAAACACATAATTTATGAACGTGGTAAAATTTATCTCCTGGCCCCTACCATAATTAATAAAGTCCTATATTTCTGGAGAATACAATTTAGAACAGGATGGGGCTAGTAAAATGGTTTTGTCACATGGCACAATCAAACCATGCAACCATCTATGGCATCTGTGTATTCATGCCAGACTTGCTGAATAAGAATCCCTGCAAAACACATTTTAAAAAAATAACAGATTTATAGAACACAACAATGAGATGACAATTCAGTAGTTTTCAGATGGAGCCTTACAACCTAATTTTGAAAATCTTTCTTAGTTTGGGTATAGTTTTACACACTTCCAAAATCATGTTGTTAATCATTAACATAACCAAATATAATAATATTAGGAGTTCATACATTTCACTTGCACTTTTTTTCTTATGTATCTGACTGAGAGGAGAAATCAATGGTGAGTTGAACTTTTAAAATAAGCCGCCAGCACTTTTATCTTGATGTGAATAGTTTAGAAAAGACCGATTTGAGAGCTAAGAATGGAAAAGGATTAGGTGAGGTAAACTATGCAAACTTTCTTTATTAAAATAAGCACTATGCAAATATTCCATTTATCTTTTATTTTAGCTGAGTTAACCAATGAGCGATTGCTTTCTTTCCCAGAATCTTAGTGGATAATATCATTTTCCTTTATAATTCTCAATAATTCTGTGCAATATTTAAGTCTGCCTTATACTTTTGCAAAATCCAATTGTAAGGTCATAAATTGCACTTGTAAAATAAACTGGAAAATAGATTATCCTATCACTTATAGAAAAATATCCTATGCATTTTATCCTTATTTTTATGTTTTCATCTCTAATCTCCCATCTTTTATGATTCACATAACTGTTGTCTAGTACATGATTCTTGGTCATTCATTCATTCAGTCAATCAATCATGTATTAATCAACCAAACCTGAACTAATCAGTTACTTTGACAAGTTTCGATCTGCTATTTACATGAAGTCTCTTGCACATAAACTTTTTAGCATCACCTCATTTTCCCTTGATGAACACCTTCATTTTGTACCTGCTGCTCTCCTCTCAAACTGCATCCAGAAGCCACAAGTCATAGTCCTAAAGATGCCAGACTCTTCCCCTTACTAGCATCAAGGAGCAGGCTAACGATACACATGAGCAGAAATTCGGGTGTTCCCCACATTTTCTGGATTTAGATGAAACATTTCAACAAATAGAATTTGACATTCTGAGGATCTCTCCATGGAACAGAAGAAGGAATCTAGAAGGAAAGGGGAGTAGTCACCCTATGGGTTGAATTTTGGGCAACAGGAAAGAGGCAATAAAATCCCACACTCTTCTTTCTCCTATGGACTATACTCCAAAGAACAGTTCTCCATCCTAAATCTGCCAGATTAACTCCTGTATGTGCCGTGTATGAATCTGTCCAGCAACCCTTTCTCTCTTTGCTCTTAGTCATTAAGACTAAGACAAAGCTTCACATCTTTCTTCTCATACATCCAGGCCAGTCTTGTTTACCATTAAATTTGGAGTACTTATCACACTGTCTAGCACACACTAAATCATTACCTGTCAAATGACAATTTTCACTATACTATGCTGCAGTACTGTATGTATTAATTTTAATTATTTTATATTTGTGTAACGTCTTTTCTTGGTAGTAAGATGATTGAATTTCCTACAGAAATCATTGTTATCAGAAAAAGAAAATTTCACACTGGGTCATAAAATTTCTCTCTTTAAAGTAGTGGCATCCCAACTAATTTTGTAAAAAAAAAAAAAGGCCTTGAAACTCTTGCAGAATGTTAACTGATTTACAAAGGAAGTACAAATCCAAATCGAGAGAATATAAGGTAAGCACCATTTTTTTTTACTTCCTCACATCCCTTTCTCTTATTCTACTAAGCAAAGCTCACTGTGGTAGCTGACCCATAGAGAGGCCAAAGAATTGCATCTGCTGAATTATCAGCTTCCCTCAATCTTTTAATGGTTACAAGGGTACACTGAATCAATTGGCTACGTGGAGAGGATGCCCTGGGGGTGAGCAGCAGAGCCTGTGAGACTGAAATCTCTTAAATGAAGTGAAATCTGTCTTCAAACACTATTAATAACTGGAAGAAACAGCAGTGCAAAGGAATCAGAAAATACCTTTATGACTGAAGGAAACTTTTAAAAAGTAGTGCACAGCTTGAATTGAAATTTAAGTGTGGATATTTCAGATTTGTATACTTTGATATCTTTAGCAATTCAGTATTTAAAAAGTATTACTTGGGAAAATAAGTTCTTTACAAAATATCATGAGGGTAGAGAAAATTAATTTTTTTTTTCTTGAGTACTATTCTAGGTGCTTTCCCTGGATCACTTTAACGAATAACCACGTAGATGTATTTTGCTACTTAGGAGCTTTTCTAAGTGTCACTACTTTAAAATTGCTGAACCCTGGCTTCAGTACTACAAATGTGTGCATCCAAAATTTATTCTTCATACCCGACCCCCACGCCCATTATATCCCACAACCTCATTATGTGGTTTTCTTCTTCCTTGAGATACTATACATGTATGCTAGGATTAGATTGAATTTTAAGTAAGATAAATTTTAAAAAGACACATATAGTTAATGAGTTGCTTGATCATTGACAAAAATTCTTCCTTTTCCTTGAAATAGTCATTTTCTGTAAAATGAAGTTTAATGCAATTTAATGAAAACTATCAAATTTTTAAAATTAGCTGGAGAGTTGATATTTTGCATTTAGAAAATATAGCTTAAATGACATCATTCTTTACTATTTTTTTCTTTTCTGAGCTGCAGCATGTGGCTTTGAGAACCACAGAGGTGAAAATAGCATGCATTTGCCTCTTTGATGCTCAGCTTCCATGAGTTACCTCATCCACTTTCATGGTTTTAAATACCAATTATATCTTTTTGGCTTTCAGTTTATATCTTCACTCCTGACTTTACCTTCCCTTGCAACTGAGTGAAAGCTTGCCAAGCACACATAATTACTCTGGTCATTCATGAGTATCAGAAAGTTCTATGGTTATTATAAATCACCATCATGATCTCAACTGAGTAACAAAAATGTATTTAAACCATTGTAATGATTAAAAAAAACTGTACTTTTCTCTTCTAGCCAAGGCCTGTTACAGGCTAAATCCCTTACTAATCTTTAGTGTATTCTCTCCTTTCCTATATTTTATTTTCATCATTCCTCATCCAACTTTTACAGGGAAATGGGAAGTGTTTCAGTCTGCTAAGCTGCCAAAGGCAGGTATCATAAAATGGGTTAGCTTTTAATAATGGGAATTTATTAGTTTACAGGCTTACAATTTGGAGTCTGTGAAAAAGTCCAAGTCAAGGAATTATCCCAAAGACTGGCTGCTGATGAACCTAGACTCCTCTGTCATATGGCCAGGCACATGGTGGCATCTGGTGGTTACTACCTTCTTTTCTGGGTTTCAGTTTCTTGCTTCCATAGCCTTATCTCTCTGTTAGAATTTTATTTTCTCAAAAAGGGCCTCACTAAGTGGATAAAGATCCATTGTGGGCCATGCCTCAACTGAAGTAACCTAGTAGATATAGATTTACACCCACAGGAATGGATTAGCTTTAAGATCATGATTTACTGGGGAGGATACAATGTCAAACCGCCACAGGGAGGAAGTAAAGACAAGGAAGGGAAGCAAATTTATAAATTTATTAATACTGTTTGGTGATGCTATTAAGATGTCTAGGTTTAGAAGGTATTTATATCTTAATGACTCCTTAATGGAAAAATCTATTGTTACTCTGAAGAGCTGCCACCTTCTTCAAAATACACAAGCGTGCACACACACACACACATACCGCCTTAATGTTGGCAACTCTATCCCAATCCCGCAGTTAGGTACTCCTTTCTCATAGTCATCTCAATTCATAGGCAACTTTTCCTTCTTAGGCCCATATCTCACATTTGTTAGCTGAAATGAGGAGGATCTACGATGATGTGCACTACAGCTTTCTCTCATATATGACCCACAGCTGGTCCACAAGATCCACTTCCTGAGATATTTCTGGAGTGTAAGTGGGTTCAAATAAGCAGCCACTTCCATGCTCTACCACCAAAGCTGATCATCAGCCTTTTTCTTATTCGTTAGAATTCTCGAGAGGGCTAAACACACCTACATGTTCAGTGTGTTTTTTTCCTAACTTCTGGGTCATATATCAAGTTTTTCAAATAATTACATTAAATCCCCTTGGAGGAACGTTGTGACTTACCGTAAAACAACAGTTTTCTCCGAACTAATCTCCATCAGTATTTCTCAGCCAAGTATAATGTATGTCCCTCATAAAGGTAAATAATTGAAACAATCCTCACATACTCTTTTTGTAATTCCCAAGAAGTTACTCAGGTATTTGATATCTGCTATTTGTGCCTCATTTAAAACTTAAAATTTTAATATTTATCTGGGTAATGTTAGTCAGGACAAAATTAGTGGAAAAAAAGTGTTTTTATTACCACTCCCCCATTTAAAAAACATACCTCTTCCTTCCCTTGATGTCATCCCCATTTATCTGATTGTGAAGCAAATGACTTAGGATACAGCTTGTACTCTTCCTTTCTGATAACGCACACCCATATGTGAATTTTGGTAATTTTTACTCAGAAAACCTCAAAAACACCAAATGAAATCTGTTCACACCTCCATGCGCATTCATAGATGGCTACAGTATCCTTCTCCTTTGTTTCTCTGCCTCCATTTTTGACCGAACTCCCTCCACCCCCATGTAATTTTCTGTACTTCGTCCAAAATGGTCTCTAACACTGGCTCAGAATACATCGCTGTCCTGTTTCCCATTGTACATATGTGACAACATAAGGAAATCAAAATGGAAAGGCCTTCTATGATTAAAAAGTGCCCACCTCCTCAGGCTTATTTCTTGCTTTCTAATCACACTAGCTTCTTTCATGGGCACAAAAATTCCAAAGTATTCCTATCTCATGGCCATTTACCAGTCATTCTTTCATCCTGGAACATTTCCCCCAGGGATCCCCGTGAGGCAGTTCCCCTTTTATCATTCAATACTCAGTTAAAATGATAGCATTCCCAAGAGGCCTCTTCTGATAGTCTAAAACACAGCACCTTCTTGAGAATAAATTACTCCCTTTCGTAGTCTACAAATTATTTTTTTCCTTCATAAAGAATATTTTATGTGTGTTTTTTTTATGTTTTAGTGCTTACTTCTCCCCACAAGTCTGTAATTTATATAGTAAAAGAATCATTCCTTTCCTGTTTACAACTGCATTTTAAGATGTAAATGTTCCCAACTGCAAACCCAACATTTACATGATAATTATAAGGACAAATAGTTTCTTTGGATTCTTTTAAATAATTGGTTTCTTAACTTGATTCACAGAATTTATTTATTACTGCATTCACAGACCTGAGTCAATGACATATTATTTGATAGATTTTGTTCTATGCATTTTATGTACAGTATAATGTGATATGTGCTATTTGAAACAGGCTAGTAAGATAGGGAATCAGTAAACAGATCTGAACCTGGCAATAAGTCCATGTGTCATTCAGTACCTCCACAATGGCTGCTGAAAGACCTTCATGAGAAATCCAATTTGGAATGGGATTTCCTCTGGAAGCCAGGAGAAGCCCCAGATATCATTGGGTCTTCCTCGGGAATTGATGGGTGGGGTAATCAATCAAAACAGCAAACAGTTGAGACTCCTCCTATGTCATTAGCTAAGGGGCAGAATAATTAATGGTTTAAAAAGTAAGCTCAAAGGTTTTTCTGCTCTCTCTTGCTCTCTTGCCTTCACCAGTTCCCAGTACCTGTTCATGCCTTATTCTGGCTTCTTTGTTACAACCTGGATCAATACGCAAGTAAACCCAAGGATTTATAATCTATTATGAGAAACTGTAGACTCAAATCAGTCCACTTTATCACTTTTCAGTCCCTTCCTTTCTACCTGGGAGAGAAATTTTCTCCCATTTCTCTTCCCTCCCTACCTTAATAAATTCCTGGCCTAACTAACCCAATGTGCTCTTGAAATTCATTTCTGCAGCATAGTCAAGGATATAGACAAAATCCCCTTATGCAATGACAAAGACGTATGGATATATGAAAACAAATAGATAAATAAGTAAATGGTAGCAGCATGACAAAGAGGATATAGTGTTCAGGGGGTAGATAACTAGAATGGATTTAGAAGGAGCATCAGAACAAGGACTAAGAGCGATCAAGACAGAAAAGGAGCACTACACACACTTTAAAACAGAACAAAATCATGTAAGTACTTGATTATGATCATATTTGCATTTTTAAAAAGATCTACCCTGGAGGTTCACAGAATATTCTTAGTAAGGTCTACTATTGAATATTTCCAAGTAAGAAGTGATGAAGACATCAACTAATATCATGGCACTGAGAAAGATGGAAATTCAAGAGATACAGTTCTAGAGGGAGAAATTTTAATATGAGATGACCAATAGTCCGTGAGTGTGAAGGAGAGGTTAAGGATGGCTCATTGGTTTCAGATTGGATGGCCCAGCAAGTCACTGTGAGAGAGGAAGCATGTTTAGAATTAAGTTTTAACAGGTTAATTTAGAAGTGTCAGAAAAATTTCAAAATTGAGATATGCACTAGATGGAGGATTGATAGAGCTCTGTATTGGAGGTAGAGGTTTGGAAGTCATTACAAACTGTTATTTTGAAGGCTTGAGTGTATTGGATTGAATACTCTAAAAAGTATGTTTAACTTGTATGTGGTTGACAGCTGCTTAAAAATCTAATGTTGAACTTTTTTATTATAGCCATGTTGAAAATGTGATATTGAACTAAAGTTGATGATAGAAATTGAGTTGGAGAGGAAAACTGCAAGCAATTTGGCAAACTCTTTGATTAATGAGGAGGAGTTGCTGTAAGTCCTAAATCAATTGATGACACATATGAGAAGGGTGAGTAGGTTATTGTAGAGATTGGAAATAATTTTTAAAGGAAAAGAGATATTTTTAGGTAAGTTTTGAAGATCAATGGACTTAAGTCAGCACTGATGTCTGAAGCTTGTTATTGATTCTAAAACTGGAAATATAGCGGGTCAAAAGAGTGAGATAGTTCCTTTCGAAAGGTCTGCAGAAGTGTGTGTTGAAGGGAGAACTACTAGGTTTCAATAAAGAAACTTAATAGTTTTTGAAAGAGTTTGGGGATGTAAGTGTGCTTTTATAATGAAAAGAAGGCAGTGTAGCCTAAGGGTCAAGAATATGAGATAAAAAAATAACTAGTTCCAAGTTTGCAAAATGGATGTTTTCCATAAATTTTCATTAAAATAAGCACAAGGAGAAGACTGCAGTGGAATTATTGTGAGGTTAGCAGTTGTACCATGCCTGAAAATGCAGTTTTAGAAGCCTAAGCAATAGCTTTAGAAGTTTAGGAAGCACCCCTTCACTAATTTCTTCTCAATTCTGTACACAGAAATATATTTGATATCATGGGATATTTAAAAGGAAGTATATGTTAATAAGAATTATATCACCAGTAATAAGAATAACAATCAGAATCACACTTCCACTATACTCAAAAAGGGTTAATCAATTTTACAACATTTTATCATTCACTTAATATTTAAAGTCTGAGACCGAAGACTAAATAACTAGGCTTTGGTCATATGTTCAGAGGAGAACAGAACAGTGTATCTATTTTGTCTAACCTTCTGTTTAATTGAGATAAAATTCTCATAATATAAAATTAACAATTTTAAAATGAAAAATTCATTGACATTTAGTTTGTTCACAATGTTGTGTCACTATACATTTTCATTACCCCAAAGTAAAACTCAGTACCTGTTAAGCAACTATAACCCATTCTACTGTCCCCCAGGCTTTGGCAACTACCAGTCTGCTTTCTGTCTGTATGGATTTACTTATATTTCAAATGAATGGAATCATACAACATGTGACATTTTCCATATCATTTTGTATCTGTCTTCTTTCATTTAGCATGCTTTTGAGGGTCTTCCATTTTCTAGCATTTATCAGTGCTTCATGCCTTTCCATGGCTGAATAGTATACTATATGTATATACTACAATTTGTCTATTCATTCATCAAGTGATTGAAATTTGGGTTGTTCCCATCTGCTTTAATTTCCCAGCTACTGAAATAAATACCATACAGTGGGTTAACTTAACCAACGGGAATTTATTAGCTCATGATTTTGAGGCTAGAAGTCCTGAATCAATATGTCAGCAAGAAGATGCTTTCTCCCTGAACTGTGGCATTCTGGAGCTGGTTGCTGGGTTTTTCCCTTACATGTCAGTGCAAACGATGGTGCCTTCTCCTTTCTCTTTCAGGTTAAATTGACTTCTACCTTCTGGCTGCTCCCTTTAACTTCCTCTTTTTCCAATTTCTTTTGCTTATAAGAGCCTCAGCCATATTGGATAAAAGTCCATCTTCATTCACTTTGGGCATACATTAATTAATCTTCAAAGGTCCTATTTACAAATGGGTTCACACCCATAGAATGCCTTCCATGAGGACATGATTCAGTCCTCAATACCACATTTTGTCTACTGTGAATAGTGCTACTATGAACATTCAGGCACAAAAATTTGAGTTCCTCTTTGGAGTTCCTCTTTGGAGTATATGGAATATATACCTAAGAGTGGAATTGCTGGGTTATATGATAATTCTGTTTAACTTCTGAGGAATGACCCATCTGTTTTCCAAAATAGTTAAATCATTTGCCTTACCACCTGCAATGTATGAAGTTTCCAGTCTCTTTACAAATTTGCCAACATTTATTTTCCTTTTTGTTTTCACATGGCCATAGTAGTGTGTGTGAAATGATATATCATGGTTTTGATATGCATTTCCTTAGTGACTAAATGATATTGAATATTTTTTCATGCACTTAGGCTTGTTGGCCATTTATATATATTTTTTTAGAGAAATGTCTTGAATGACTTGAATAGACCTTTGCTAACTTTTAAATTGGATTGCTTGCAGTTCTGTTGCTGAGAATAGGGCTGAGGTATTCTTTCCAAGATAAAAGCAAACAGATGCTGAACTACTTAACAAATGTGTGCTCCAATATTTTTAAGCTTCCTATATCCCTCAAGAGGGGTACTGCTTTGGCATGTATTGCATTAGACTTCATCTTTGATTTTGAAGGTTGTTAAAGGCTAGTGTCTGATATCATTCATGTTTATATTACAAATAACACAGTATTCATTGATTTATTGATTCATTTAACAGTGCCCTGTGTACTCAGTCTGGGAGTCAGTGTAGATACCTACCGTAGTTTATTTTACAAATACCTGACCATTGTAATGCAAATACCTCCCTCTATAATGTCTGTTTCTGGGCTGAAAGAGTAGTTATAGAGTAGGCCTGAAGTGAACTCTTTCAGTTTTAATACTTTAAAACCTATTTATTGACTCTTAATAGGATGCACTGATTTGTAGTCTTGATGGGAAAATACCACAGCATTTGCGCTTGCTTTTGGCACATTGAAAATAATGGAATTCAAGTGGAAAGTGCATTGAATTAGAAGGACTCTGGCCACATAGCTTACTGAACAGTTCATGCAACACTTACATGTGATTTATTGGAGCCTATTTGTAGAGGAGAATGCTTTAAGAATATGTGTTTATATTGAATCAGTAGGAAAAGCTTTGAAATGTCCATCTGTGACAAGCACAAGAAAATATAACCCTGAAATGGATCTAAACAATTTTCACAGTGTAATTTGAGTTTAGCAAAGCTGTTACATTTTAGTCACCCATGGAAGAAAGTCCTTAATTCATTTAATAGTCATGTCTCTTTATTTATACATATCTTTATTCTTTCAGTGTAGATAAGTGAAGGCAATAGAATTAAAGATCCCTTCTGTGACTGTCATTGTTGGATGGAAAAAAACAGAACAACAAAAAAAAGTCATTTGTTATTGTCAGAGTAGAATACAACTGATGATATAGTTATGATATGCTTGTGCCTACTTAAAAATTAAATATCTTTAAAAAATTGTTAAGATTCCAACATATGAATGAGATAAAATCCAATCCTGCCTCCATATCTAACTTTAAATATGTTACAAATAAGCCTTAACAACTAAAAATGCCTAAGAACAAATGGCTAATGTCCCTTACCAGTAGGTAAATTAGGATAGCGTGATCATGTGAAAGTTCTTGTTCACCATCTACATATTTGTTTGTTCAAATGATTGTTTCTTGTTGTTAGTAAGTGAAAAATCTCTTACTCCTTAAATGGGAAGGCAGTGATACAAGGCATAATCTCTTGAATATGAGAGGACCACATTTTCTTTCCAATTGTACATTTTGGAAACTTTGTGGCTTTGGTAAATTATTTAACCTCTTCAGTCATCTGCTTACTATTTGTTGGTTTGGCCTGTAACTCAACAATTCACAAAAAAAGAGATATTAATACTTTCCCCCTTATTCATTAGTCCTGCATGGACTACTGCATTGACCATAAAGGCAACTCTTTTTAGAAGAAATCCATGCCTCCAGGATGTTAGTGATTGAAATGACTGGGTCTGTCATAGTTTCATCAGGTTTCTGTTCTCTTTTACATGTACAGTTCATGATCCTTGACTTACATTTGTGACTCATATTTATTATGCTTACATTTGTGGTTTCTTGTTCTAATGATGAATTATGATTGCCTTTGTTTTCATCCTTACAACTATCAGATTGGTTTTGATGTTAGACTACTGGTCAAATATAACTCATTCCCTTCTCTTCGAAAATGTTAGTCATTTTAGTTGCTGAGAATCGGCTTTTAAGTAGTCAATACATTTTTGTTTTTTAATTGGGAGATTGAGGGAACAATTGTTTCCAGTGGTCTGGAAATTCCTCATTTACAACTTCTCTCCTAGAACATGGTTATTAAATACTGACTTATTACATTTGAATTGATTTCTAACATTTGTAGAGTACTTTCTATGCCAGAACACAAAATAAATGTTTATATATATATGTATCACTTAATGCTTCCAATCTCATAGGACTAGTACTAATATTATCTTCATTTAATCTATGATATAGAAACATAAGTAACTCACCCAAAGCCACCGTGTTAGTGAAAGATTTTATCCAAGTCATTATTACCATGTTTAAATCTCAGTTCTTTAATAACTGAAAAATATTTTTTAAAATTGTCAAAATCTAAATAAACAACATCAAAATTTCATGCAAATGGAGTATAGGAAATATTTTGGTGTAAGATTTCTGCAAAATCATACCATACCATACCAGGAAAACGCTTACAAAAAGTTAAAGCAAATTGACCAAGAACTGTACACAAAAAGAAGAAAAAGTTGTTGTATTAATTATTTGTATTTAGTCTGACATTTATCAGTGTACTAGAGAACCTAGATAACATTTGGAAGTACTTAAAACACCACCAGCTAAATACAACTAAATACAAAAGAATTTCAAAGTCTAACAGATTTTATAGAGGGTTGGGAGGTCATTCCAGAGGTTACATACACTTATGCATGTCATAGGAGGATCTCACTGACTGCAGCAGCAAACAAAGCCTCAAGCAGGGGTGCTCCTGAGGACTCTATTGCTATCCAGACACTATAGCCAAGCAAACAACCTCATGAAATCAACACCGAATTGGATGACCTCACCTTGGAATATATGAAAACCAATCTCCCCACTGTAACAGTTAGGCTCATTTATAATTTCCCTACACAAAATTTTAATAGCCCTTTTATTTGAATCTATAATTAGCACTTTATCGGTTAAATATATGTCCCAGAGACTTAAATCTCTGGTCTGTTGACATGCTGGTTGAGCCCCAAATCTCAGCAGAGCTGCAGCCAGTTCCTACTTTCCAGTTCATCAGACTTGCCCAGGGCAACTAACGAAAGGATGAAGATGGACCATGCCCATCCCCCAAAACAGAGTATCTACAACAGCAAGCAAGACAGTTTCAGCCCTCTGCCCCATGGGATCTAAGCCCCCTCTCAACTGGAAGCAGGACAGGCATCACCATCCCAAATCCTCAGGACTGAGGAATGAACAAACATAAGGAGGAAAGCAACCACGGCCCAAAGTAGACATTATTATTATAGTAAGAGAAGAACTTGTAACATTGATATAAGGACAGTGGCTACTAGAGGCTGTTAGGGAAATGGAAGGAAGAATAGCTGGAACATGGGGCATTTTTTAGGGCATTGGAATTGTCCTTCATGATTTTGCAATGACAGATACAGGCCATTACACATTTTGTTAAAACCTATAAAACTGTACAGTGCAAAGTGTAAACCATAATGTAAACTATTGGCCATGTTTAGTAGCAATGCTTAAAATGTGTTCATCAATTGTAACAAACATAGCACACTCATGTAAAATGTTATTAATAGGGGAAAATGTGAGAGGGGGATGGGTTAGGGTATATGGGAGTTCCCTATATTTACAATGTAACTTTTCTGTTCTAAAACTGCCTTAAAAATAAAGTTAAAAAAATACACCACCAATTCATAGTTTGAGAACTTCTATTCGGTTTTGTGTTTTCTAGATTTTTAGTACCAAAGAATAAACTTATTTGCTCCTCATTTTTTCAGGTGGTGGTTTAGGTTCCATGGTTGCTCAAGCACATAACATGAAGTGGCTTGGCTTAAACAATAGACATTTATTAACTCATGGTTTTGAGGCTAGGAGAGAAGTCCAAATCAAGGCACCATTAAAGCAATGCGTTCTCCAGAAAACTGTGGCTTTCTGCAGCTGGCTTCCAGTGATCCTTGGTCCTGGACTCCTCCATCCCATGATAATGCACTTGGCATCCTCTCCTGGCCTCTTTCTTCTCTTTGGGTCTCCATTGATGTTCAACTTCTTTTTCTCCATTGCTTTCTCTCTTTCTGTCTGAATTTCATTCCACTTTTTAAAAACGCCAGTAATAAGATTAAGACCCCTCCTGATTGTGTTGGACCACACCTTAACTGAAGTAACTTCATCAAAAGGTCCTACTTACTGTGGGTTCACAGCCCTAGGAATTGATTAACTTTAAGAACATGTTTTTCTGTGGCGCTTACAGCTCCAAACCACCCTGGGTGGTATGATTCCATCAATATCGATTCAGTACATATTAAAATGCCTGGGAACTCTTTGCCTATTTTCTGGAGAAAAATATTGTTTGACCTAGAGTGCTCTGTTTTATGTAGAATTTTTAAAAAAATTTATTTTGTTAAGTTTATTTTCAAAATAAAGACCTTCCCAATAAAGATCTGACTTCTTTCATTTTGAGGAAAGAGAGAAAAAAGGTTTAGAAACATTGGACCAGCTTACAGCTAGAACTGAACTGCTGCTGCACTATTTGAAGAGGATATACACTTTCCAGTTGAACAGAGCACCCATCACTTTTATTGTCTCCTTGAAAAACATGTTGAATGTCAGTCACTATTCATCATCAAATTTGTTGTTTTCTTAGAGTAAATATATATTACCCTGTTTCTCTGTCTCTATCAGAGGTATACAAATAAAAATGAATCTAGGTAACTTATTGTTCAAAAAAGGGGGAGAGAATATATTTCTTTGTGAAAATTGACATTACTCTTATTATTTAATATGCAAACAAAGTATTTAGTATGAAATATATATCTTTTGTCTTTCTTATATTTAGCTTTATCTTACAGGAATTAGAGTTTGTGATCTTTGGCCTAGAGATATCCAACAATAGAAAGACTTTTGAATTTCAACTTCTTTATTTCTATCAATGGCAGTGCTATTTAAAAGAAGTGTGGTTCATCAGTTTAACTAGTTTTCAGGGTAGGAATGTCAGAGGAATGCATCTGTCACAGAAAAATAAGAAACAACCATACAGTACCTAATGGCCTCAGAAAATCTCCTGCACAAGTCTCTTGACTTACAGTCTAGGACTTTTTTTTTTTTGATGAATAACATGTCCAATGCATTATTTCTGCAGATTGCAAGTGAAGTTAGATTGTTTTTTATTTCAAGCATAAATCCAATAATTAATATCTAGTCAGCAGACTCTTATGTGGATTGTTTCTTAAAAACCAAAAATAATAACTGAGTTTAAAATGCTGTGCTTGATATATCAGGGTGCTACACAGAGAATCTATTTCTGGCAATGCAGATTTCTTAATGGAAATTCACTTAAATGAGGGCCTACCAATTTGTAGTATATTATCTTACTCTAGATGAGACCAAATTTCATTGAACACATGCCTACCCCCTACACAGAATAAATTACATCTTGGCAGTGCAATTCTTTTAAATAAATATTTTCTCTTTTAATTTTAAATAAGCCTTTACCATCTGTTCTGTCCTTTAGTTATAAATGCCAAAGAACATAACTTACTATATGCCATTTACAAACTGCAGACAGAGAAGTGATTTGGTGCTTGGAATGTCTTTGCTCTTAATTCTATGTGGTCAGCATTTGTTTTCCCTTTGTCATGCTTCAAATATAATAGGAGATATTATTCTGTCCTGACATATTGAAATTTTCCCAGCACCAGGAGAACACAAAGATAGAAGAATGATTAATTGAAAGGTAAAACTAAGGTTATATCTTTAGAAATGTGATGTACCCGAAGGATTGTGCTGTTGTAGAGGGGGATGTCAGGTCTAAGTGTATCAGAGAGATGCAATTCAGATTGTACTGTAGTCAAAAGCCTTGGTAAAGGAAATCCCATTTGTCATTTAAGAAGTGCAAAAAGGGTTTTCCAGAGAAACAAAGCACTAAAGGTTGCACTCATCCTGTCTATATGTTCCAAGAGCTCAGTACAGCTTACCTGGACATTAGAAAGGCATCACATCAATGAATAAGAGAGGGATATAATAAGTCTGGTTAAAATGTAAAAGTTATATCCAGTTTATCTCAGCATTCATCACCCCTTTCCTTAAACAGACAGCAGAGCTAAGCACTGGGCCGAATATATTCATAAAAAAAAGAAAAGCAGATGATTCATTTAAAAAATAGAAAGCAGGAAATCCTTGTAAGACGTTCACATTTCCTATTAAGAATTCATAAAGAACAAAGTCACTAATGGGGAAGCGATGCCTTTTTACAAAAACAGAGCAAACATGCCTTGAAAGGCTTGGCTACTCCATACAAGCTACCTTCCCAGGTTGTATGCTCCTCTGACACATTCATTTTCTGTATTGCCCTTTTGGCAATCTAATCATGGACTCAGCTGTCAAGGATATTGTTTTATGGCTGAGGCCAGGATAGTCTGGGTGCCCTGCTCTGTAAGCCAGGATCAGACGGCAGGGCAGACAGCTCAGGAATTCAGCTCCCTGTCACTGGGCCTTACTTTGGAATTTAAGCTTCCCAGTGTTAACAGTTAGACTCATTTATAGGTTCTCTACACATGACTCTTCCGTCCCTTTTATTTGAACTCATAATTAGCACTATACTTGATAAATATATGTCTGAGAGACTTAAATCTTTGGTCTGTCTATGTGCCAGCTGAGCCCTGACTTTCAGCAGAGTTTCAACACCTACTCACCAGTTCATCGGACTCACCCAGGACAACAAGGAGATGATGATGGACAACACCCAAGGAGCAGAGAGCATCTGCAACTACAAGCAAGGTAATTCTTTTTTTTTTTTTTTTTTAATTTTTTTTTTTTTTTTTTTTTTTTTCAAGCAAGGTAATTCTATCCATCTGCCCCACTGGATCTAAACCGCCCTCTCAGTTTGAAGCAGAGTGGGCATCAACATCCCCAAATCCTCAAGATTAGGGAATGAACAATAGATTAAAGTAGATTTATTATTATTCTACTATAGATTTATTATTCTCGCAATGGAAGAACTTTTATCATTAATGTAAAGGCAGTGGCCACCAGAGCTTCTGAGGAATGAAGAGGGAAGAATAGGTATAATATGGGGGCATTTTGGGGACACTGGATTTGTCCTGTATGACATTGCAGTGATAGGTACATGCCATTGTGTATTTTGTCCCAACCTACAAAATTGTGCTGGGAAAAGTATAAACTATAATGTAAACTGAAGTCCATGGTCAGTAGCAATGTTTCAGTATGGGTTCACCAAGTGTAACAAATGTGCCACACAAATGAAGGATGGTGTTAATTTGGAAAAGTGTGAGAGGGACAGGGAGTGGGGCATATTGGAATCCCTTATATTTTTATGTAACATTTATGTAATCTAAAGCTTCTTTAAAATTAAAAAAAAAAAGATTATTATTATTTTTTAAAGAACATAGACATGCTGAAGCTGCCACAGGCACTGCTCTCCCTAGGTTTGACTATTTTGTTATAGTCCCACTAGAGGTAAAATCAGCCCCACTTCATGATCTTTAAACATCGCTTAGTAACAATCGTCTTAGGTCACTCCACCCATCCTATCTCTTCCCTCTGCCAAAACTGCTCCTCTCATTCACAATAGATATAGTGAGAAGAGAAACATTTATATTTAAAATAAAACATGATTTAAAAGCTGTAGATGCCTCTGATATTTAAAAGAAGTAAAATTCAAACAAAGTGATACTTATTTTGCTGTTTGATATCAATATGAGCACGTCAGTCAATAATTTTCTCCTGTGATGTAAAATCCCCCAAAGAAACAATGATTTAGGAAAAAAAGTACAAAGGATAGAAAATTTCACCATCTATATACCCAGTGAAAAACAAAAGCTGGAAATTGAAAGTGAAATCAGAAAAGAATGCTATGATATCTTCACATGCAAACAAAAGTAAACCTTTCTCTTTTAAATACTTATTAGGTATTAAATAACATCTAAAATGAAATGGCAGTTTTAAAATACACTAACAATAATGAAAATATTACATATCAAAATGCCTATGGTAAAAAGCTGAACTATCTGTCAGAAAAAGCTACATAATTCACATAAAGAAAAATGGAAAAAAAACAAACTAAGCATATGACTTAGAAAGTTAGAAAAAGAATAACAAAATAAAATGGGAGCAGAAGAAAGAAAATAATTAAGATTAAGGAAGAAAATAATGAAATAGAAAAATAGGAGAACCCGTAAAGGAATAAAAAATCTGATGCTTTGGTAAAATCAATATAATAGCTAAATTGTTAGTTCATATAAATATAGAGAAGACACGAGGAAGAACAAATATGCAAAATAAATAACTATGCAAATAAAAAATAAAATTGAATTATCCAATTCTATAGAAATACAATTTAGAAATCTAGATATAATTTTTTAAGTAAATGTAATTTATGAAATCTAATTCCAGAAGAATATGGTAATCTAAATAGAATGATTCCCATGGAATAAAAAAATAACAACATTTATTTATTTTTTTTGCAGCTGCCCTTTTGGAAGTTTATTCTTATTAAAATGATCAAAGAATTGCACAATACAGGATCATTTTTTTAAATAAAAACAATTTTAAATAATGTAAATGATATTAATTGTGGAAATGGTTAAATTGTGATATATTCATAAAATGGAATATTCTCTCACCATTAACATTATGATGCAGAAGAAAGTGTAACATGAAACAATCTTGTTAGGTGAAATTAAAGGATTTTAAAATAGCACATATTTGATTCTATTTTCTGTATAGTTGCATAGAAATAATGCTAGTAGAATTTCAGATGTTTTTCGCCTTTCTCATTTTATTTGTGTGTATCTTCCAAAAATTTTAGGTCATTCATGAACTGTAATTTTGAAATAATCACAAAAATGATCACCAATCTTATAGAGATAAACAAGTTGGGGAAATAAATGATATGATGAAAACTAAATGCTACTAGCCATCCACTTTTTTTCTTTAACCCATTTCCCTGTTTGTTTGTTTTTTTAAATCATAGGGTTGTGCTTCTGTATAAAGTTTGTACATCTAGTAATGTAAAACATTGAAATGTTTTTAAAAAAGTAAAAAACTAGGAATCCCTTTGATTCAATGCTCATGTTTTTAAAAAGATAAACAAACTCAGAGTTTAGAAGTGGTTGGCATGCCTCTCTTCAATTTACTTTTTGACTGGCTGCCTCTATATGAATGACGATGTATTTGAGCTATTTGTGTTGCTCCTGTTGCCATAGCTATTTGATGCTGCAAGAATTGCAACTGTAGCTGCCTGGGACTGCATGCAACTCCCTACTCGAGTAAGGTGATTAATAATTACAGCAGCAGCCTGCTGAGTGGAAAAGGCCAGATCCTGGTTGGTTGAACGTTGTTCGGAACTCTGTTCCCCTGGTTGTTGAGGACAAGAAGTGGGTTGTTGAGGTTGCTGATGTGGTGTAAACTGAGAGAGCAGCTGCTTTTGCTGCTACTGTAGCTGCAGTGTGTTACAAATGAGTGAACCTCCTGAAAGCTGGAGTAGATTGAAGGGCCTGAGACTTTTAAACCTAATGGACACCTGCTAGAGCAGTGCATTTGGGAGCAGACATCCAGAGGTATGTCCAGTCAGAATTATTCCTGCAGGAGTTATGGCACCAGGGGAAGAGCCCAGCATGGGGTTTGAACCACTCATGAAAGCCTGGGCTCCATAGAGCCCACCACATTAAGTCCAGCAGAGTTTGCCATGACCTGGTTGGCCGTGGTTCCTGTGGTTGTGGATGTCGCTGTGGTGGAAAGAGGAATGTTTGTTTCAGGCATTACCTGGCTCAGATATTTTTGCTGCTGAGCAAAATGAGTTAGCAGAGTGGGCTGAGGGTTGGAGTTTGAATCTTGGGGAGTAGGGGTGGCAGAAGGGGAAATAGGAAAAGAGCTCTGAGCATCAAGAGGTTGTGGGGCAGAAGAAGGGGTTGGTGTAGGAGTAGATGGCTTAGGAGTTCCAAATCCTGCTCACTGAGAAAAATAAAATTGCTAGTTTATTATAAATGGCCAGTCCTTTTAAAAGTAAATGTAACAGGATTTTGTCTAAGTCCTTGGCTAAACTGCAAGAAATGAATTTCAAGAGCATGCCATGTTGATTACAGCAATAATTTATTAAGGTAGGGAGGGGAGAGAAATGGGAGAAAATAACAGATCATGGGTCCCAGGTAATGAGGAAGGGGCTGAAGAGTGATAAAGTGGGCTGATTTACAGTTACAATTCCCCATTATAATTATGAATGCCCAGGTTTTATTTGTGTGTTGATCCAGGCAGGTATGAAGAAGCCAGAATAAGGGACAAATAGGCACTGGGACAGGTCAAACCATTGATTATTCCACCACTTTGCTAATAGCAGGGGAGGAGTCCCAGCTGTTTGCTGTTTTGATTGATTACACCACCCATCAATTCCCCCGAGGGCCCAATGATAAAGTCCCTGGAGAATATTTGGGGCTTCTTCTGGCTTCCAGAGGAAATCTCATTCTGAATTGGATTTCTCATGAAAGTTTTCCAGCAGCCATCTTGGGGGTACCAAAAGACAGGTGGACTTCTTGCCAGGTTCCAGATCCATCTATTGATTCCCTATTTTACCTGCTTTATAAAGTTAATGGAATCTTATTAGCTCTGATAATTTGCTCCATTTTATTAAAAAGGAGTAAATTGCAAGTATTAATTTCTACACATCATACTTGAGCATTGTTACATTCAATTACAATTAAGGATGCAGTATATAACTTAAAGATTCCATCAGAGATATTATTACATTAACAGTAAAAATATGTGTATGTATTCTACCATGATGCCCTCTTGAAAATTAACTTCCTGCATGCTGCCTTTGGCCTAAAAGTTTAAAAATATTCGAGTTAACTTTTGTTATTTACATGTTCATTAATTTAGGACTTTATTTTAAAATATTGCTTATATTCTGTAACAGTCTCAGATTAACTCCATTTAATTTATATTTAATAAATTATATAGGGTTAACAATCATATTGGCACCTAAATATACATGTTTAATTCCTAACACATTGTTTATCCTGACAACAAATTTATAAAAATCAGTAATAAAGCAAATATTTTGATAGATGATACTGCATCATTGTGTGCATTTTTAAAATGTAGAATATATTGAACATGTTGTGAATGAAGTATGCAGTTTATTAATTTTTTTTTTTAAAGTAAAACCAAAAGCTCTTGAGATGTTTTCTTTTTAGCTTTCGTGTCTTTGTGATGAGCTGGCAGGTGACAGGGCAGCTGGAGAAAGCATGTTAACTTGACTGAGATTCATGGATGACTTCCAAGAAAGACTTGGTGCCTTAGGAGTAGGAGGAGAGTTGGGGATTTAAGAAAACTGCTTGCCTATTGTGCAGTAAAATAGTTACCTGAGGAATTATTTCCTGAGCTTGAGGGAAGTTTTATGGGTGGTAGTCGATGTTTTACTCCCTTCTCCAATATGAAGACTGAACTGACACATTCTCAGGCTGTTTGGTTTCTTTCCCTGGAGAAAGTTGATTCAGACTGGCTGAGCCACGGGAGCTGTGTTACATCTTGATTGGACATTTGGCCTCATTCTGGACCAATTCCTGGTACTGACTGACTACTCTCTCAGCATCAATCTTTAATCCAAAAGTGAACCAATTTGAATGATCGTCTGTGGAGAAGGAGGATGCAGTCACTTGGCTGTCACTTTCCTCTTTTCTGCATGACTGTTTTACCATAGGATGGGGGGGTCACCAAGTGACTGCATAAGGTCAGCTTTGTTTTTTGAGACTGATTACCAGCTTCACTTTCAAACACATAATCATCTTTCACATCATGAGCTGGCCACACTGTTGGTTGTGAGTCATCAGATTTGAAAGACTTTTCCCCTTCAGCATATTTCTGCACATCCACTTCAGAAGGTACAGCCAAATTATGGAGACTGTTTCCACATATCTAAACAGTTTCCTGTTTTAGAAATTTTGAGATCATAGTGCTAACCTGCTTTTCATTCTTTTCTTTTTTGTAAGAAATCAAGTAATCTTAGCTGCGGAGGAGGTGGACAGTGAGAAAGATCCTGCTGTTCATTCAGAGAGGACTTGGAATGTCTCTTGAAATGCAGTTTCATTAGAGAAGTGTTCATCTTCTGCATGTTGTAGAGCAGTCTGTTGGCAGTGCAGGTTACTCTCACAGAAGGATCCCAACACAGTGGTTCAGCTGCAGCTAAGATCAGTTGGCTCTCAAACAAATGTTTGTCTTTCTGGGTCCAATTATGGTTATCACTTGTTATTGAAGGTATATCACAGATTAAAGTCTGCATTGCGGGACATATAAGTATATGCCTACTTTTGCAACCAGGAGATTTCATATTACTAGATTGCCTGCAGTCACATAATTCTGCTATGACACACCAATAATGAGAAATATTAACTGCTGTTTTTCCAGGAGATCAATCAAAATAGGAGATAATTCTTCTGCATCCAAGTATTCAAGCAACTCCTCTCATAAGGCAGTCAAATGGTCTCAGAATCCATCCATTTTTTTTCCCTAAGCATCAAAGAATATCCCCCATTTTCTGGGTACAGGTTGACCATGAAATATGACAATATCTCTTGCATAACAAGCTTCTCTAACAAGTTCATATTTCTTAACTCCTTAACTTCAGGGCCTTTTTTTTTTCACATTCTTTAATATATAAGTCATTAGGTTTTTGAATTATAGATTTTCTTCCTTTTGGAAGGTCTCTGTTGGGCACTTTCAATGACATACTCCACACGATCCAGAGCTAGTGTTAAAGATTGTTGCATTGTGGTATAAGATAGAGATTCAAAAAGAAGAGAAAATGTGAGTAGTTGAGGTTTGACAAAAACCATGTCTTTAACATCAATCTTATGGTACTGTGCATGCCACCACCATGCTGGGCATCTTTATAGCATTTCCAGTTAGGCCCCAATGCAACGGAGGTGTGGGGTCCGACCAGCCCCTCACTCAAGAGGGCGCGTCCGCACTTCCCAGGCCTGTAATCCCGACATAGAGGTAGCAGTTCAAATCATTGTGGGAAAAATACATGAATTCAGTAAATGAGTTTTGAACAACTGAACAACCAATTTTAAATAAATGAGTTGAGGAAGCAGGAGTAGCTCAGTGGTTGATCACCTGCTTTGCAAATACTAGTTCCAATCCCCAGTACCTCCAAAAAAAAAAGGAAAAAAAAGTGTTGAATCCATACCACATGCCTATTAAGAGAAGAAATTACAAATAAATCTAAGCTTTAAATGTTCACAGTAAACTATGGTGTAACTAGAGGAAAGATTATATTATTTGTTTACTAACTTTTGTGTGGGAAAGAACTTTTGTTTCAAAATCCAGGAAGATATGAAAGAAAAGATTGATAAGTTTGACAACATAAAACAATATGTATTGAAAAGATAAGCCTAAAGAAACAATCTGCATATAGAAAGATTTCTTGCATTCACATGTTATAAAATGACAAAAACACCTGTAAACAATAGGGAAAGAATATGAACACGATACTCATAGAAAAGTAAATTAATAAAAGCCCTAAAACAAACATTCCATAACAATAGAAAGGACAAATAAAACTTAATATATCATTTTTCACTAACCATATTGGAAAAAAGCACCTGTAGCAGTTTGATATGGTTATGAATTCCAAAAATCGATATTGGATTATATTTGTAGTCTCGTCTGTACCTGGGCATATTTAAGTTATGATTAGGGCTTTAACTGGGCCACATCATTAGGGCTTTGAATCCCTGCCCCTTGGAGGGTGGAGACTCACAGATAAAGGCATGGCAAAGGACAGAGTTGAGGGTTCTCAATGTTGGAGTTTTGATATTGGAGTTTGATGCTGACATCTTAAGCTGGAGCCCCAGGGAAAGAGACAGAGCCGTTCAGCCTACAGCTGACTTTGTGGAAAGAGGCAAAACCTAGAGAGCCTCATAGTCTACAGCTGACCTTATGGAGAAAACAGAGGCGCTGAGGCCAGAGGAACCCTGGAAGCCGGATCCCTTACAGATATCGGCAGCCATCTTGCTCCAACACTTGAAAATAGACTTTGGTAAGGGAAGTAACTTATGTTTCATGGCTTGGTATCTGTAAGCTCCTACCCCAAATAAATACCCTTTATAAAAACCAACCAATTTCTGGTATTTTGTATCAAAACCTCTTTGGCTGACTAACAGAGTATCCAAAATTTGAAAGCAAAACTGTATACATTCTTTGGGGAAGTGTAATTTGATATATTCTTCATGAAGATCAATTTAGCACCATTTAACAGAATTATTAGTTCATATATCCTTTGATTTAACATTTTCTGTTCTGGTAATTTATGCAGATACAGTGCATTCAAAAGGACAAATGTTTATTTCAGTATTATATAGGGAAAAAATGCTGAAGTTGAGAAATAGTCTATATGCCCATCAGTTGAGAACCTGTAAAATAAATCACAAAACTTATAGAGGGACTGAGAAAAAAGGAAAAGAGAGCGAAAGTATTCCAAAATCTACTGGTATATAATAAATCAATGTGAAGAACAGTGTGCTTAATATTGAGTTATTATTTATGGAAAAATAGGGAGAAAACAATTTTACATCTGGATTGCTTATATGTACATTAAAATATTTCCAATAAGATACACACAAATATAATACATTTTTATTTTTTTTTATTTTTTAAGGAGAAACTTGCTTAGAGCAGGAGAGAGACTTTCCAGTGCAAATTTTCTTTACATTTAATTTGGAATGGTGTGAAAACATTACCTATTCAAAAAATGAAATAGCAATAAATTAACACCTAATTTTGTAGCCACCATTTTCTTACTTGACTAATGCAGAAGACTTTTAGGGATTAAAGTAAATATAATAATGTTATATATTATATGAAATACATATTATGATGTTGATTTTTATAGTGCTTTTTTGCTGTAAATAGGAGGAGACCTGGAGTAAATTCTACTTTTATATGTAAACAGAGGCCCAGAATGTAGTTTTGGCCATATGAATGCAGGAATGGGCAATTTGAAAGTAACTATAATTGGTACTCAGTGAAAGGCAATATAATACTCATAGGAGAATTGATAATAATAGTACAAATAACAATAGCATTGTCACTGGAATAAATTCACACAGACCTTTTTTCATCCTTTGCTCATTCCATGGAAATAAAAGATCAGGAGAGAGAATCTGGATGGCTGAATTTTTGGATTAATCTGGGGAAAGACAAGTGAGTAGCAATGGGATATAAGAGAAGCAAAACCATGGAATCAAGAAACAGAAGGGAAGAGGATCATGAAAATAATCTTGGAGCAATTTGATGCTGAATTTCCTATTATACATGTAGGTTTGCTCAAAGTAGTTCATGTAAAGTGTGATGATCATATTTCTGAGACCAAGCCTAAAGAACTTCTCCCAGAGAATACTTACTCTTCCAGATTAACATAACTGTCACCTAGTGCTCTGGATGCAGGGACATATCTATGCCCTATGCCTTTATCTCAAATGTTCTACAAAATGCAGCACCACTGCCCCCTCCCCTGCCCCCAGCCCACAGAGGAATTAACCAGCTCTGAGCCCATTGCCTGTCTACATGCCAATACCTGGGAACTGCTTCATTAGGGCCAGATGCCAAAAAGTGACCTAAAGATCCCCAACTCTGATATTCTACCACTACAGTCATTGCATTGGTATGAGTCATTCAAAATTAGCCCACTCTTTTCAGGAGAGAACAGGTTTTTCTGAAGGGATATCCTTTGCTGAGCAAGCTTGTGATCAATACTTATTTCCACAGCTGGACTATTCAAATCATTTACTTTTAGTGTAAGTCTTCACTTCTCATGTAAATTATCCTCCATTCACAATCCTGGCACAGGAGATAAATTCAACCTTATGAAACTTCAAATCATTATTATGCCCTAACAGAAGTTCACAGATCCTCATACATAAGAGAAACCATAGACGTCAATTCCCACCAGGCAGGTAAGCCTGCCTGAATAAGTTCAGTGTTTTATGTCCTTTTGAGAACTAAAGTAATACACATGTTCAGTAACCATCAATCTGTTCAAACCTAGGTGGAAGGTTATCATTTTTCACATGATAACTTTAAAAAGCATATAATTATTTAATAATAATAAAACAGCCTCACTATGCTGATAGAAGTCTGAATGGTTGTATATACTTTGGAAAATGATTTGGCTTAGTATGTATGAGGATGTGTACAACCCAGGAACCAACAATCCTACTCCTACTTACCCCAGGACACCCTAGAGAAACTTTTGCTCATGCCCATCAGAAGCTGTTTAGAGTAATGTACAGGAATGTTGTCAATGATAGAGAAAAACTAGAAAGGATCTTAAGTGTACGAATGGAAACAGATAAATTATGGCATGTTTATACAAAGAAATATTTTACAGAAATAAAAATAATTATATCTAAATGTACATATGAATATGTATATATACATATGAAGGAAATTAAAAAATATTGAGAAATAAAAATAAATTTGTAAAATAATTAATGTGATTTCATTTTTGCAAATAAAAATATAGTCAATATAGGAGGATTGTGGGAAGATGATGAGGACTAATAGGCAGAGCTAAATGCTCTGACAAAAATAATAGAGAAAGAGTCAAAAGTGTCTGAGAGTCCTGCTTTGGGGGTCAGCCGATCAGGGCACTGCTACACAGCTCCCAGAAGGGTGAGGGACAGAGAGATAAAGAAGCTGAAATGACAAATGTGAGTTACCAAGCCCCCGCAGCAGTAGAGAAAGGCTCTCCTCTCTCACCCACAAGATTTCAAGCTGGGGTAAAACACCTGACTAACTGCATCCAACTCAGAGGGGAATAGACATCTTCCTCCATGTAAGCTGTTTAAAGGGAAAGGGGAGGGGAGGTTTGGGTGCTTTTCTTCAGTGACATTGGCTGGTAGAGCCTTATTTGAATCTGTGATCTGGAGACTCAACACAGGAACACAGAAAAGCTGAGCCTGAAACACCTCTGTGGAATAGTGCACTTAGTAGCACCATCTACTGGTTGGTCTGGAATTTGCATGGACAAAAACTTCTCTCTGCTTTCTGTATCCAACCCCTGTGAGAAAATCTGTGCCTTACTAGTAAGTTCCTGGCCTGATTTTCAAAACTTAAGCAGGGCAATCTTAAAGACTAAGTTGAACCAAATATCAAAGAAGAGCTGTGAAAAAAAGGAAGAAAAAAAAAACAATAGGCAAGAGAAAGAAATTAGCTAGCAGGGTAAATTCATTAAGATATTCAGATGCATAGACCTCAGCAAAAAATTACAAGCCATGTTAGAAGACAGGAAGAGATGGTTCAGCCAAAAGAACAAACCAAATATCCTGAAGAGATACAGGATTTAATACAATTAATCAGTGATAATCACACATCTCTCCTAAAGCACTTCAAAGAATTTAAAGAAAATATCCCTAAAGAGATAAACGATATTAAGAGGACACTGGGAGAGCATGAAGAACAATTTGAAAGTTTGCAAAGAAAAGTAACACATGGGAATAAAAGATACAATGGATGAGATTAAAAATGCATTAGAGGCACATAAGAGCAGATATGAATTGCCTGAAGACAGAATTAGTGATTTTGAAGACAGAACATCTGAACTAGGAAAGACAGGAGAACAGAAAGAGAAAAGAATGGAAAATAATGGAACAGAGTCTCAGGGAATTGAATGACAAAGCAAAACACACAAACATTTGCATTATTGGTGTCCCAGAAGAACAGAATGGAAAAGGGACACAAAGAATATTTGAGGAAATAATGATGAAAAACTTCCCAACCCTTATAAAGGACATAAATATCAATATCCAAGAAGGACAATGCACTCCAAACAGAATAAATTTGAATAGATGTATGCCAAGGCACCTACTATTCAGAATGACAATTATCAGAGATAAAAAGGATTCTGAAAGCAGCAAGAGGAAAGCTGTACATCACATACAAGGGAAACTCAATAAGGTTAAGTGCAAACCTCTCATCAGAAACCATGGAGGAGAGAAGAAAGTAGTATGATGTATCTAAGGTAATGAAAGAGAAAAATGGCCAGCCAAGAGTTCTGTATTCAGCAAAGCTGTACTTCAAAAATAAAGGTGAGTTCAACGTTTTCACAGACAAACAAAAAACTGATAGAATGTGTTACCACAAGACCATACTAGCAAGTAATACTAAGGGGATACTACAGCCTGAAAGGAGAAAACAAGGGTGAGAGATCTGGAGAAGAGCTTAGAAATGAAGATTATTAGGAAGGGTAAACTAAAGGATAAGAAAACAGGCAATAGACCAATATGAAAACAGAGAGTCAAAGGACAAAATGGATGAAGTATGTAATGCCTTTACGGTAATATAATAACACTGAACATTAACAGGTTGAACTCCCCAATCAAAAGACAAAGACTGATAGAATAGATTAAAAAAATATGAGCTGTCTATATGTTGTTTACAAGAGACCCACCTCAGCATAAGGACACAACTAGGTTAAAAGTGAAAGGTTGGAGAAAGATATTCCATGCAAAGAGTAACCAAAAAATAACTGGAGTAGACCAAATAAATGTAAAAATAACAACATTATAATATATGAACAATAATTACTCAGTGCAACTGTTAAATTGTTCCTCTAATCCGTATTTTGTAATTTTTTTTACCCCTTGTGGCTTTATTTGCTTGCTGTCTGTTCTATGTGTCCATTTACTGTGCATTTTTCTGTGTCTGTATTTATTTTTATTTATCCCTTCCTCACAGCTTGCTTGCTGCCTGCTCTCTGTCCATTCACTCTGTGCTCCTCTGCGTTTTTACTTGTTTCCCTTTTTGTTGCATCACTTACTGAGTTGGCTCTCCATGGCACTTGTGGGCCGGTGGCACTCTGTGGCGCTTGCAGACCAGCAGCTCTCCACAGCATGCGGGTAAGCCTGCCTTTCCAAGGAGGCCCCAGGACGTGAACCCAGGGCCTCCCATATGGTAGACAGGAGTCCAACTTACTGAGCCACAGTTGCTTCCCTCTATAATTTTTTTCATACAAAATAAACACTTGCTTTTGATTGAGGAGGGCTGGAGAAGAGCTATATTTTGGGCTACTTCATTTTTCTTTAACCCTTTCTTATTCATACTCATAAAATTATCTGAATCAATACTGATGTAGAGTGACTACTGTTGAACAAGATTTTGAGTGTTTCTGCCTCATAAAATTACGAGTTGGCAAATTGTTATTTGCTGGAATTCATTCCAATAAGATGTGAAGAATTCCCAAATAGTAATTTGATTATCTAGAAAGAACTATGATCTGAATGGAAATTAAATAACTAAACCAATAATTTATTTCATTCTTAAAAATTATGTCCAATAGAGCTGTAATATAAAAATTAGAACTGTTATAATTGATTTCTGTTATATTTGAATTATTTAAATTTATGTTCGTTGCTATGCTATCTAATTTTTAAAATTGATTATATTAAATCTAACCTAGCCTTGCAAAAAAATATATATATATATGTAGTCAGTATAAAAATTCAATGCAGTAAATATTTGAGGAGAGGACTGTGGTAGGAAAGGAGATGGTGTAAAGGTAGACACAACTCAAAGTGGGCTTAAATATTTGCTAATATTAAAGTTATCAGGTGTCAGGTGGACTGTTCTTCCTCTATGTATATCTTTCTATCTATACTTTTATTTTGTATGTGTAAAATAAATTATAACATTAAAATACCTAAAATAATAAGTCTTAAAATATCCCAGGGTTTACTAGAATTCATTGTGATCTCTACATTTTTTAAAGATGTTACCATATGGCAATAGAATTATATTCTAGAAAGTAAACTTTTAGTAATTGCAATAATAAATATCATTGTGCCTTCAATTTCAAAAAAAAGCAGAAGCTCTAACTATAAAGAATGGTCAGAACATCTCTCTTTCTTTCAAGCACCCTGTTGTGAGTGTGAAATCATAGGCAGCAAGGTCAGTAAGAGAAATGAGTTTTACTCCAGATAGGGACCAGATGCTACTAAATCCAGCAGCCAGGGCAAATTACCATGAACACAATTTAAAAGTTTTCCCACTTGCTGCAAAGGAAAAGTGAAAATAATTATTGCTGACTTCACAGACTGTTAAGGAAGTAAATAATGGGCTAAGAAGTGGTGAACACAGGGTTGGAATTTAGTTTGACTCTGAACCTGTGAGCTTAATTCCTTTGCTATGTAAACTGCCCGTAGTTTGTGAAGAGACTACCATTTAAACCTTATGACAGATGAGGAATGGAGGAATCTTTCCGAGACAACATAGAAACTCACTTAATATATAATGTTCAGACATGTGCTTTCATTCCCATTTTAAAATTTAGGAAATTAAGGCTCAAGGAGATGTAGAGTCTTACTGATAATCAAAATCTTTTTTTTTTTCTGCTGCAAAGCTGTCCACTTAACTGGTAGGTAAGCCATCCTCAACTCTCTAGCTACACTTCCTGTTTCTTCCATCTTTCATTCTATATCCTGGTGTCTATCTCCACTTTTCCATCTCAGACTACCTACTGAGCACTAAGGGATTTCACGTTCTACCTCATTTGATTGACTAATATTTTAACAATAACCACCACACTTCTCTGTTCTTTCTTTCACTTCATTGCCACTAGTAAAGCTCTAAATATTTATCAGAATTTATTATTCCTTTTTTAAAGTTTAAAATATTAATCATATTTGCCACACAGGCAACCTCCCTGAATTGATAGAGTATACTTTATACCCCCTTTCTTTTTCCCACTTGACATTATTTGAATTTTTTTTTTACTTTTTTGTCTTTATTTTTTAACGTTACATTAAAAAAATATGAAGTCCCCATATACCCTCCACCCCCTCACCCCTCTCCTTTCCCCAAAACAACAACCTCCTCCATCATCATGGGACATTCATTGCACTTGGTGACTACGTCTCAGCACCGCTGCACCTCATGGTCAATGGTCTACACCATAGCCCACACTCTTCCACAGTCCACCCAGTGGGCCATGGGAGGACATACAATGTCTGGTAACTGTCCCTGCAGCACCACCCAGGACAACTCCAAGCCCCGAAAATGCCCCCACATCACGTCTCTTCCTCCTACTCCCTAACCCCAGCAGCCACCATGGCCACTTTCTCCAAACCAATGCCACATTTTCTTCTATTCCTAATCACAATAGTTCATGAATAGAATATCAGTAAGTCCACTCTAATCCATTCTCTATTCCTCCATCCTGTGAACCCTAGAATGACCATGTCCACTCCACCTCTATATCAAGAAGAGGCTTAGATTCCACATGGATGCTGGATGCAATTCTCCTGCTTTCAGTTGTAGGCACTCTTGGCTCCCTGGTGTGGTGGTTAACCTTCTTCACCTCCATGTTAGCTGAGTGGGGTAAGTCCAATAAACAAGAGTCTAGGAGTTGCAAGTCTCTTGAGGCTCAGGGCCTGGCTATCACATGGTCAGCCCAGAGATTCAGGTCCCCTGGGTATACATTAAACAACAGCACCAACTACAGTTCCGGTAAAAGTAACAGGAGAGGCAAGTGAACAAAGATCACATCTGAGTCCATCTCCATCTCACAGAAACACAAACTCCAAAGTACACTGAACTCCATCTGTCATGACCATAGAACCTGTAGGTCTCTGTAGCTCTCAGAAGAACCAATACCTGAGGTTGTATCTACTTTATCTGTATCTGGAACTCTGCTGAGGTGTGCATAAGGGTGACCCCTCTGATAACCTCCTGGCTCTTTTTGGAGACTCATAGCCATATAAATTCATTTGTCCTTTCTATTTCCCCCTTTTATTCAGGTCAAAAAGCATTTTTAACTTCTGGTATTGTATGTAGACTGAGATATTCTGCTGGTCTGAGTTAACTCTTTTATTCAAGGTCATTTTCTAGTTACATCATCAGCTGGTACTTGGTAGTAATCCCTCAGCACCAGGGAGGGTCATCCCCAGGAGTCATGTCCCACACTGGCAGTAAGGCAACACATTTACATGCTGAGTTTGGCTTCGAGACTGGCCACATTTGAGCAACATGGAGGCTCTCAGGAGGTAACTCTTAGGCACCCTGCAGCTCTAGGCCTTGTTCTTATTTCAGGTGCACAGGCTCACAAGCATACTCATTAGTATCAAGGGCTCATTGTTGGACCTTCCTTCTTTTTTGGTCTTTGCTGTTGCACTTGGAGGATTGTTGCTATTCCTTTAGGGACTGTGATAGAGCTTCCCTGGCTAGGAACTCAGCACTCCCTCAGATGTTGTGTTTAATTGTAACCACTATGAAAATAATCCAAACATTTTTAAGTACCCTGGATATATGCCCTGGAGAAATTCTTGCCAACCATGTGACCCCTGTCAATTACATCCCATGCCAGTATTCCTCCCCTGCCATTGTTGAACCTCTCTGTGATCCAAAACTTCTTCAAAAGTGAAGCCCAATATATTGCCAGTTTCCATTAATAGTAAAATGGAATATAGTGATGAGTTTAAAGGTTAGATATAGAATACATATTAATTTAGAAAAACTAAGGTAAAAATAAATTGGGTTATCAAAAATTTTAAAAGTACAAAAGCTTTCTTTTTGATGTTTTCCCTTCCATCACTTCAATAAGTGTTGCCCTGTATGCAAATTGGTAAGGCAACTTTATTTGAATTTACTCTCATTCCAAATTGAAGATCTGAAAATTTGTCAAAATGTTTTTCATCAAAATGTATCATTCACCAGATTTCTGACATCCAGATTAATATACCAATTATTTTAATAAGTCCCTCTTTAAAAGGAACAACTTTGTACTCAAAATATTTTTAATCTGTGTTTTCAAGAAGTTTAGAACAATATAGTTGCATTATTCATTTTAAAGAATAAAGTACCTGGACAATATGCATTCCTAGTGGAGATCAAATCTTGATGTTTACCTTCCTGCTTTATTGCAGCTTAAAAAGTGAAAGCAGTTGAGTAATTTTGTGAGTAATTCTTTGGTATACTTCCTCACAACTCAAAATAATTCATGCATTCAGAAAGTTTATTATAATAATCCATCATAGGTTTTTACAGGTGATATTTAAATTTTAGGGCTTAACATTTATTTCCTGTTACTTAAAACAAGTAAATCTTAAATTGGAAATAGAAACTTTGGCTTTTTATGCTATTTTTCAGTTTATTTTTTTTCAGTATTTTGACAAGATTATTAACTTGGGCAATAATAAGTCAATCTTATAAGAAAACATGACCATCTTGAATGCTAACACAAGTTACACACTGCTGTTCTCTTATTGTTTAGTATCTTTAAAAGTAAAGTTCACAACATAATTAAAGAATGAGAGAATAGCAAACCTCCTACTAATCATTGCAGAGCATAATTTTAAGTTTTCGCTGTTATTCTTTTATTCCAAGGGATCATTTTAGAATAATGAGAGAATATGTTTAAATAGCATTAGAATTTCTCTTATAAAATTGTTGTGTTTTCATTTTAAATTCCCTACTTAAATGAATGAATGCAGCTTTTTCCCCTTTTCTCTGTTATCCTTATATCTTCACTCTATTGTGGTTTATTTGTTGCTAAGGACAATACAGGGCTGCTTCAGAAAATAATTATGGTAAAAACATATGTAGCATTTTCTATGTATTATGCACTATCACTACCCACCCACTATTCTATACACTTTTTCTCTATGTAAGTAAACTAATATGTACATTTATGTAAACCAATAAAAACCTATGAATTAGGGTATTTCATTAATAAGGTTATCATTACCCCTAATAGATGAACAAACTGAGTGTAAAGAAATTAGGTAAAATGTTTACAGTTACATGAAGTAATACTATATTAAAAATAAATAAATAAAAAGAAAGGGAAACGAAAGAAAAAAAGGAACTCAGGCACTAAGGAAGAAAGGAAGAGAGGGAAGGGAGGAAAGAAGGAGGAAAGCAGATAAAAAAATATTGCTGTTTACACAACCTCATCACCATACTTGTAGAAAAGTACTGTTTATTTATTGCTGATATTTGCATGGCCTTATTATTTAAATTAGTATAGTATAAGGGAAATAGGAACAGAAGTCTACTCAATACTACAGGAAAGAAAATGAAGAAAGAGAATGAAGAAATTCCAAGGTAGGAGTAAATGCAAGAAAAACTATCTAATAAATGAAATTAGGTTCCCTTCTTATTACTAGAATCAGAAAATTAAAGATTATGATCAGAAAGTGGTAAAGATAAGAGATGGTTCTGCTGTGGTAGATTGGAAACATATTTTGGCCTAAGTTTAATGCTCATTTATGTGGTATTCAGGGTTAATCCTCTGAAAATGTCTACTTCTTTTTATTGAGAGGTTTGTGAGTTGGCAGAAGAACGTGAAATTTTAGGACATTTATGATTTGAGCAAATCACAAGTCTAGGAAATAAATTTTGACCTGTAAGCAAATAAATTCCGAAGACTGAAATATGTCTCAGGAATATTTGGTATGTTTATTAATTCCATAGACTCTAGACTCTAGGTATAATGTAACATTTGCTGTCAATGAACTCAGTATAACTTGGAATCTGAATTCTGACAATGTATTTAAGATATTTTCAGGAGTTCTGAGAAATACAAAGGTACTACCCAGAAATATTCCACACTAGCTTTTACTTTGGGAAATAATGTGATAAATGCATTTGTTAATATGAATTAAGAATGCATATAATCACTAATACAAAATTTAAAATTATCTGTGAAAACAATGATTATTTTTAGCTAAATGACTTTTGATCATAAATTCATTGTAATTATTCTCAGTTTTGTTTTCTATATAAACTTTAAATTTTGCAGGAAAACTTGAATCTACGTTCTTTAACCTTCAAATTAAATGCTACTAAATCTGTTCAGAAACAGATTTAAATAGCATTCGGAATTCAAAAAATCATGAATTTACCCTTCTGCTCTAAAACATTTTCTTCTCTCAATGAATATAAAGGTGATCGATTATGGTATGTTGCCATTTTGTCTATAGCTAATTGCCTTAGGTAGAAGCATTTAACTCAAGAATGCCCATTCAGGAAACTATCCCATAACCCCATCCCAAACCCCGGACCAAGCCAGTCTGATTCAAGTCCTTTCTCAGGATTTTTATAACTGGTAATAGGGAAAGAGACAGTTGTTTTAAGGGGCTGTAACCCCAAGATGTGACACTTTGGAGCCTTTGGTGACTGTGATGCCTTGGAGTTATGTAGCCTCCCAAAAGCATATTCTTAAATAATGTCCATTCCTGTGGGGATGAATACATTTTAACAGAACCTTTTGTTAGGGTTGCTTCAGTTAAGGTGTCGCCCAGCTATGTCAGGATGTATATTAATTTTATTGCTGAAGACATTATGGAAAGCCATAAAGAGAGAGAAGCTAGAAGTCAATGGAAAGGCTACCATGTGAAACGTCATATGTCAGAAAAACCACAAAGGATTGCCAGCAGCCAGTCCCAGAATTAATCTTCTGGGAGAAAGTATCACCTTGATGATCCCTTGATTTTGGACTTCTTCTAGCCTCAAAACCTTGAGCCAATACATGCCCATTGTTTAAGTCAACCCATTGCATGGTATTTGTTTTAGCAGTCGGGAAACTAAGCAGTGGCCTTGCAGAAAAGGCATACAACGAGCAAGAAGAAAACTAGTTCACACAAAGAGCAGGCAGGAGAGACTGAGGACAGGGAGCTAAGATTTTAAGTATTTTTACCCCATTTTTTTAATACCTGATGAATATTTATACCAGGCAATGTCAATGCAAAATTATGCTTTCCAAAACTTTATGCAAAACATTCTCTTCTTTGTCCTCTAAGAGGCAGCATTACCTAGGGTTCAATAACATGGACATTGAAATTGGACAGTTTTGTTTTTGGGAGTGTAAATGAACTTTCTGCTTGCACAAATAATTGTGTAATCTAAGGGATGAGTGTGAGGCAAAGAACCCTTAACATTTTTCTGTAGCACAATTTTCAGGATTCTGGATCCTGGTTTTACTCTCAGAAACGTGTTAATTCCTTAATAAACTATTGGCCTAATTAAATAAACAAACAAAAGAAACATGTTATTAATTGTTTTTGCCTAGAATTGCCTTCTCTCCTCATTCAATTTTGCCATCCTCACCTTGTGGTTGCAGAGGTAAATGATTTATATTCTACCAGATCAGACCTACTTTGATTTAAAAGCCAAGAGTGAAATATGCAGCAGAAAATATTAAGGTAAAATTAAGGAAATGTCACCCTAGTTAAACATTTTGAAGCTTTGTATTGCAAAAACAAACTTTATTCCACATATCAGTTTCCCCCAAATTATTATTTTTTCCTATTTCTTGGTTATCAAAGAAAGAAGACTGTGGAACTTGTGAGGAGGAATGATTGATGGGTTCTGAATTAGAAGATGAAACATGTAAATTTATTATTTTTTAATATTAACCTTGTTATTTAAAATCTCTGAGCCTTAAAGAAATATGAGCAGTATCTTCTCCATTAATAACATGGAGTTGTAAAGTCCAATGAGAATAAATGTGGGGAATTTGGTAAGTTATGAAAGATTATAGTAGAATTTAATTTTACATATTTTATTAAAATATAAATTAGAATACATTGTGAAATGAAATCATATCTTCCTCAATATAATAGCACATTTGGAAATGTTATACAGCCTTGTCCTAAAGTAATGATTATATTTGACTTTACAGTTGCTATTATTATACACCTTCTGCAAGAGGATACTGTATATAGAGAATTTACTTTTCTTTCCAATTCAAAAAATGATTTATAATGTCCACTTTCTCTTTTATTTGCTTTCCTATAAGATTTTCCAATGCAAGTGTTCAGCTTATTGGAATAATTAATTTCTTTTTCAGTCTTTTATTTCTCGAGTATGTTGCCTAGTAACAATTCCTAGGTTTTTATAAGTACATTTATAGGCTATCCACAATTGTGAAGGTTCTCAAAGACTACCTGAGCCATGTCAAATAAGGGTATTTTAAGCATCTATATATTTAGTACGCACATTTGAGATTCTGTATCTATTAGAGTTATTATAGATAGGGATTCAATGCAAAAACTTATGAGTTAATTTAATTTCATATTACTCAGAAGATTTTAGACTATGAGTCATGTAGGAAATCAAAAGAACTCAAAATCTTGCCTTAAGTGCTAATTACTTCTCACATTGTGCTTTGAATGTGCAAAGCACTACAGAACTCAGAAAAAGAGCAGGGAGCAGAGTTTGGCTCTGAAGAATTACAGTTCTTGTTTTGTTATGTCATTTTGTTTTAACCTGACAGCAGAAGCTAAATAATAAAGAACAGATTTTCCTTTTGATAGGAAAAAAAAAGTTTAAAAGTAGGCAAGTTGCAAAAAATAAAGTCCTTTTATTTGATAATTGATAATGTTAAGGTGTTGGCAACAAACTTGAGAAAGATGTTCATAATGAAGCACAAACAGACAAGAGAAAATAGTCTGGTAAAAATAAAAGTAAGATTGGTCAGTAAGAAGAAGGTACAGTATCACAGAAGCCAAATATAAAAACTAAAGTCAATGAAAAAGACATTAAGAAATTTCAACATCTAACTCTGCTGTCAAACCACATGAAAAGTGAATTCCAACATTTTCTGACTGCCTCTGTTCCTGGTTCTTCCTAATTGGCCCTGACATGCTCTTGGCATGGTATTTCTTTCTCTTATACCTCTGATTCTTATTTTCAACGTTTCTTCTTTGGCTTCTGATGTTGCTGTGTTTCTCATATTGGTGCTCAGCATTCTCACCTATCGATATCAATATCAAGCACAAGAGCTTTTTAAATAGTTTCATGTGGTTAAGAAAGAGAGAGGACACCATTGTGAACCACATGTGCAGCAAGATGACGGATATATATGCAATGTTTAATATTCATAATTGAACCACAAAGTACTAGAATGACTTCTTTCTCTTTCTCAAACAATTGATTTATCTCAATCTACAAAGGTACTCACTTCCTTCAGCCCACCTAATTACTCTCGTTTGCTATTTTAATGGTCTCTTAACACTTGCCTTCCACCTTGTTACCTTCCAAGCCATTCTCCACACTACAGAATATGTGACCATGTAACTAGCTTGCAAAACCTTCTTTAATAGCTCTTCTTTGTGTATGAAGCAACATGTTTTTACTCAGAAATTAAAAACCCACTGCTTGTTCCAGTCAGTAATCTCACCTTTTGATACCATCTTTGCAATATATCCCCAATTTCTCTGATTTGCTTTGTTCTTTCTTGTTTCTAAGCCTTTGTGCTTGCTGTTTAGAATTTTTCCTCTCATACCACCACCCTGTATTCTCTAGAATTTGTCCGTCTTAATTGCACATGCTGGGTGGTTTGCACTATTTCAACCCAGGATTGAAACTGTTTCTATTACTGATTAATGTGACCCCACCACTTAGCCTAGCTCAAAGGAGATCCTTGAATAATATTTGTCAAAAATATAAACTCAAACTCAATTTTAATTAAATAAGACTGTAGATGAAATAAGAATATCACAAGAAAACTGCCCCATGTGGTCAAAGTATACTCTGTCAAAATACAGTCTGTCAAAATGTAAGTCTTATTAAAAACCTATTGAAAGAATGAAAGCATAAGTGCATAAGTAGTAAATTTAGTATTGTGCACTGATATAGGATTAAAGAGGAAATGAACAAACTGGATTGCATGCAAATATGTCCACCACGGAAATCAGGACAATTGGAAATTATGCCATACTTTATTTTCTATCTCTAGCTGAAGAATAAAATTAGACAAAGAACAGTATCTTTCAAAAGGATGCCTTAGAGCATTAATATGCTGGTGTCAGTGGAAGAGAAAGGGATGGGAAAACAGTACTTCTATAGAAACATCACCTAAGCTGGAAACTGATCAGTTTGTCCTGCAGAATTTGAAGATCAACTGTTGCCATGTATTCTATGCAAATGAATATATTCTCCAAGAATTGCAAGGTGGGTGCAGAGAATTTTCTGGGGAAAAAAAAAAGCTAACATCCTAAACCAAAGGCTGTGTAAAATCCAGGTAATTCTAATATAAGTAATATAGCCTTTATTGAGTACCAAATTTTGGAGTGTTATTTTCATCCTGCAGTGAGCTAAGACTTTTACATGAATCCAATGAATAATGTGGGAGAGAATCTTCACAGATTCACTGAGAATGATTCAGATGGTATACATATGTAGAGTGCTCTTTGCAATGCAATTCTACAAACAAGAAATTAAAACATTTGGGAACTATTGGGATTGAATATTACCCCCCACAACACGCATGCTCCTGGTGCTGTGGGTATGAACCGTTTCGTAAATAGCCCTTTTGAAAGTGTTATCAGTTAAGGTTCGCCCACCTGAAGGAGGGCAGGCCTTATTTCAATAGGGCTGAAGTCCTTATAAGCAGAGGAAACTGGACACAGAAATTGAAGCCACAGGGAGCAGTCAGAAAGTCAAGAGAATCCAGAAGAAAAAGGAGAAGACATTGCCATGTGCATCAAAACCGCCAAGATATTTTAAATTATATTCCTAGATAAGAGAAAAACATTGTCTTGTTCTTTGATTTTGGAGCAGGAAAAGATGATCAGTAACTAAGGATTTTAAAGAGAGAGGAAAAAAAATGAGACCATGCATGCAAAGGCTTTAGAACAGGGTCTACCACATAATAAACCTGAGTGCATATTAGGATAGATGTAGTGATTAGAAGTAGTAGAGAAAGTTAAGCATAGCAAATAAGTAATCAGTGGTCATTCAGTTCATGACATAATTCAAGGACTTTTCAGTGAAAAAAAAAGCAAGCTGAAACAGGCATATATTTCATATCTAGGCCCTTCATAGGGAATGAAGAAAGCCCTTTTTAAGAGGAATCTCTTTCTCACAGGCAAGAAGTGTTATCAAGGACACTGTCATTAAATACATGCTTTGTGTTCCATCCACGTACAATAATTTATCTTCTTTGCAAACTTTATCTCAGTTTGCTTCAGTTTATTTATATGTGCACCTCTTTCCTTCTGCATCTTAAGACATAACCCCAAATAGAATCTATGTATTGTGGGAAACATTTTTACCATTAAACCAAAACCAATAATGTAAATGATTTATTTTTAAACCATATTATTTAAAGGCAGATATCTTTTATAGTCCTTAATATTCTGTTTCTAAAGCATAATATAATCAAAACCCATAAGAAATTAGTCACTTAAGGGGCGGCATGTTTTGGAAATCCACCATAGTAGGAGTCTTTCCATTGGACAGAGATTCGGCACATCCCAGAACCCTCCTTGCAGAAGCTCAAAAGACCAGATAGATCATGCATGTGTGTGGGTGACCTAAGCTTGGTTCTCTGACCAAGACATTAGGAAAATCAGAAGTAAAGAGAAAAAATCAGAAGTAAAAAGAAATGGAAACAGAATTATTCTGCTAGTATCAGCAGCATTTCAATTAAGGGTGCTACAGGTAATGTGCAATGGTGGTGGCGAGAAACACCTAACCAAGTTAGTAAAAAAACAAAACAAAACAGGTTCAGACAAATAATAGCCTGAGACCCCAAATGAATTTTGAGGCTTTCTACTTCTACTCAGAATTGATCTCTTTTACGCAGATGTTAGAAGCTGAAATAACTAAAAACCACATGTAAAGTTTTATCCTTCAGGTTACTGAATTAAAATCCTGGTTGTTTTGCAAGTTTACTTAGTTTCCTTAGCAAAGTTAAGGCATTGATAAGCTGCATGTGAAAACCCAAGAACTGAATATAGGATAGAACTCAGAGATATAGTTTCTCTCCAAATGTCTCAAATCGTACTGCTAGTCTCCTACTGATGAGGCTGATCCTGTCTTTCTTGAATAAATTGTAATGTCCTAAATTACCAGAAAGATAAAGCAGATTCTTTGCATGTTTTGGCCTCACACTTATTTATTTTTCTCTGGAATTATATCTACTATTATATGTAAACATGTTGGTGGGAGTGGATGAGTAAATACACCTAATGTAAACTATGGACTATAGTTAGCAGTAATATTATATCAATGTTCTTTCATTAATTGGAAGAAAGGGAGCTCACTGAAGCAAAGTGTCAAAAATAGGGTGTATATGGGAACGTTTTGTAATTTTTACAGGACGTTTCTATAGACCTAAATCTTCTCTAATTAAAAAAAATATTCAAGAGTGATGATTCCCGTTCCATTTCCATTTAACTCTTCAGTTTGGCTGAAGCAGAAAATGGATTGATCCTGGAGAATTATAAAGCTTTATCATGAACTTAATTAGGTGCTTTCTCCAATTGCAACTACTATCCCAAAAGTGTTTTCCTTACTGAAGCAAATCAATATAGCCCCTGGCATCTGCTGTGCTGCCATTGATCCAGAGATATATATTTTTTTCAAAACCAATAAGCAGCAAACATAAAAAGCATTCTCCTTTCACCTGGCAGGGACAGCAGCTCAGCAGGACACTTCCAAATTTAAGCTACCATTTAATTTTGAGAAATCCTGGAAAACAGGAAAAAGAAAATCTTAAAAGATTTTTATAAGAAAAATCTTTTATTTGGATGTGAGAGAGTATCCATGAAAATACAGAGTACTTCCCCCTCGCTAAACTTTTGGAAGCCAATGGTGTGCAACATGTTGAGATATTCCCTTCATAGGGACAGACAAATGCACTGTACAACCAATTTCATGAAGAATGAGTTAAAACACCTAGCGAGTTTAAAAAAAAATAGAGATGCAATTCAGATTACATTTGAGTGTACTGCCCCAATTCACTTATTTATTAAAAGGCTGTTACCTTTAAGTGCAGAGAAAGATTAGACTTACTATCACTTTGAGTTTCACTTGGAGCAATTTGCTGTTCAGGCTTATGGCCTAGCAGATCCAATATCAGCAGAATTCTCTTAGCAGAATGGGATGGTTTGTTTAAACTATCACAAGCCCTAAAAGGAAAACCACAGGGCAATCCCTCCTTTCCTTCTTTCTTTCATTTAAGTCATTCTGTCTTTAATCAATATTATTTTTCCTTTTTAATAAAGTTTCTTCATCTGCTACCAGACTCTTATAAAATTTTAGCACCTTACCATAGGACAGCAGGTAAACATGCTTCCTACCAAGCTGCCCATCCTAAAATGGGTGATCTCTATCAATTTGCCATTACAGACAGTTGTGCTCTACAGTGCTCTATCTTGAAATTAATGTGCTTTTGATGTGACCAGAACCACCAATGTTCTGAAAGCACAGATTAGCTGCAGGTAGAGCTCCTCATATCCCAAACACTGGCTACACTACTACTCTGTCCTTAACTAAAACTTAGGGTTTCATGTAGTATGTCTTATGAATAATTAGATGGTGCTGAAAATATCAGCCTGATTTATGAATGACGCTGTGATTGTCACTGCTAAAAATCAATTGCTGTGCCAATAAAACCCTTTTCAGAAATGTCTTGAATCACATAAAGGGAGGACCTTTTACTGTCAAAAACTTTAAGTGATAAATATTATTACACATCTGTCTGGATGTGAAATGGTTTAGATAAGGATCTTCAGAGGGTCACAGGCAGGTGAACAATGTTTTAGTGTGATGGTCAGAGATTTGGGAGGAACAAGACTGGAGAATTGGTGATAAAGATGTTTCTGGAAGAAGTATGTGATGGACCTCCTGGAAACAGAAAATTATGTTCTCCATAAACATACTCAGTGAAAAGCTCACTCTGGGGGAAGTTCTTAATGGTCAGATGGAAAATAATACTTGCACCAGTCTCTGAATCAGTTAGAATTAGGTGTTTTACAAATAACAGAAAATAAAAGAGTAACAACTTTAAAAAATCTTAGAAATGTATTTTTTTCTAATGTAATATACATTGAGAGACATAGTCACTCTCTGTTATGATAGCTCCATGCTCACAAGTGAACTGTTATCCTATTTTCTGCATATCTTAGTAACATTCCTCCATCTTCAAAGTCAACCCATGATCCAGAATTGTTGCTGGAGCTCCAGCCATCACATCTGCATGCCAAGAAGCAGGAACAAGGAAAGATTGGTGTACAAAGGGTTTTATTACCCACTTATTTGCTAAGCCAAATCATTTATACAGAAGTCTAAGAAATCTTTCACAACACATTATTATCCCACTATCCAAAATTTAGCCATGTCATCTGATCTGGATGTGTGCCAAAGAAATAACAGTTCTTTTAGCTAGACATTTTTCTATTCTGGACAAAATTTGGATTCTGTTCCTGAGGAAGAAAAAGCATAGTATCTTGATTAGAGAAAAACACTAAGCTGACAAAGGGGGATATTATGTATAGGATCGACAGCATGGGTATCTTGCTGCAAAGTTTGCCTGGACCCCACCACAGTTGAGCATCTTAAAGCATTTGGCAAGAATCGGTTGATATCCATGAAAAGATACATTTTCTTAATCAGCAATTCACACAAGCTGTATTTCTGTCTTAGGTGATGTGCTCAAGTCTGGGAACCACGATGTAGAACTGTGGAGTGAAACCTCTCACCACCATACCCAATTACCTATAAATAACATTTTCCCAACCCATTATTTCTGGTGTCTGTTGATTTAGACCAAAGGGAGAAATGGTTCAATTGGGGGATATGAAAAGGCATATTACCTCTACATTTGAGCTTTTTATGTGACTCTGCTGATATGGAGATACGCAGATGTCTCTTAGGGTATCTGTCTCCTGTTAACATAGATTACTAAACTATTATAAAATGCAGGAGAAATTTTTCATAGGTCTCACAGGAAAGGAGATTTAGTGTAAAAATGTGGTGGGTAAAATAATGACCCTTCTCAAAGACATCCACATCCTAATCCCAAGAAATTATGAGAATGTTACTTTTCATGGCAAAGAGACTTTGCATATGTGATTGAGTGAATGATCTTGAGATGGGAAATTATCCTTAATTGGCTAGATGGGCCCAATTTATTCACAGGGGTTCCTATAAGAGGGAAGAAGGAAGGTCAGAATTAAAGATTTGAAGATGCCATGCAGCTGGCTTTAAAGTTAGTGGAAGAGGCTGTACAGGCCAAGAAATGTAGGAATTCTCTAGAAGATGGTAAAGATGAATGAAAATCAAACAGATGCTCCCCTAAAGCCCCAGGAGTCTGACTTTAACCCAGTAAGACCCAGAAGTTGGACTTCTGACCTCCAGAACTATAAGATAAATTGCTGTTGTTTTAAGCCACTAAAGTTGTGATAATCTGTTACAGCAGCAATAAGGAATTAGTGATGTGCAATGGACACAAACAATCCAATGTCCACAGAGAAAATGTGGAATGGGTGTGGGAAGGGTAGCCATGGTGGCTGCTGGGTTTGGGGAATGGGAGGAAGAGATGAGATGTGGAGGCGTTTTCGGGACGTGGAGTTGTCCTGGGTGGTGCTTCACAGACAATTACGGGACATTGTAGATCCCCCCAGGGCCCACTGGATGGAACGTGGGAGAGTGTGGGCTATGATGTGGACCATTGACTACGGGGTGCAGTGATGTTCAGAGATGTACTTAACGGGTGCAATGGATGTGTCACGATGATGGGAGAGAGTGTTGCTGTGGGGGGAGTGGGGGGTGGGGGCGGTGGAGTTGATTGGGACCCCATATTTTTTTAATGTAATTTTAAAAAATAAATAATTAAAAAAAATAATTAGTCAACAAAACTATTTCAAAAACTTTAAATCTGATGTTGGCTGAAGGGAAAGGAATCATGGAATGGTCAAAAATCATGTGATCAGTTATAGAAATGAAGACTCATTCTTGATGAGACATACATTTACTCATTTTAACTATTTTCCTCTTTAATTTCCTTTTGCCTTGCTTCTTTTTTAAATGAGGGGAATTTTATGGTGGTGAAACCAATTTTGTCAGTATGATAGTGGAATCTGGAAGCATAGTATCAGAATTAGAGGAGACATTTGCTTTATCTGGAGATCCTGGACTTGGAGCTGGTTGAGGCAGTAACTGATGAGATTTTGCATGAGCTCTTTTGGGAATGCTGATGAGTCCAGTTTCTGTTTTTTGAGGAATGGTTGCATTATGCTGACTGTGAGCAGATTGTTAAACTAATAAAGCCAGATTTTTACCCACATGTCTCAGAAAACAGAGCAAGTGCATGCAAACTAAACTTGATCAATGTACTGTTCCTGTCTCTGTTTATTTTAATTTGGAGTGAGTGAAGCAAAAAAACAAGGATCTTTTAGGGTTCATTCGTGATTGAAAAGATAGCATTATCGGGGCAGTATGCCGTCTGTTGTGGGAGTGTTATTAATCCGGTTGCTTGTGTGGGTGATAAGAGACTGTGTTTCTGGCACCATATATTCCTTTAGATTTTATGCTTATGTCTTTCTCATTGGTCTTTCTAGATATGCTGTGAGCTATCCTGTATATTTCCAATAAAGTGAGATTTTTTTTTTTTTGCTTACATTATTGAGAATTGGTTTAATAATTGGTAGAGACAGGTTTAATTTAAAAAACATGAAAAATTATTAGATGTATTTTGACCTGAATCAGTGTTATTTCCAAAACTTTTGCTGTGACATTAATGAGGTATATCACAATATATCTCAGCACCTTTTGCTCTAGAACTTTGCATTTTAGATCAAGAGCATGGCTGGATCCTCTTCCCAGAGGTCCTGAAAATAGAAGAGGGTAGATGACATGGTTAATGGACAGAGATGACCTTCTTGGTTTCCATTAAAAATTGCATTCTCATTTATTCTTATGTTTTGTGCACATTTATACTTAAGGTGGAATTATTTGACCTAGAAAGACTGTTCAGATTTGACTGTTGAAAGTAGCCAATTTCTATGAAAATAAGACTGAGAACAGGTTTAGGCTATGTTAGTTCAACAAGAAAATGCCATCCCAGTCAACCTTCATTTGTTTACATTTAGTCTAAATTTGTGTTTTTAAACTTTAATAATACAATGATTACAATGATCTCACTCTTATCTTTCTAAGATCATTTTGGTCTAAAATACTATGGAACTCAATATACCTGTAGGTTAGAATTTTTCAAAATTTTGCCTCCAGGATGTTGATATACTCTTAAAATTCTTGAGAACCAAAATAGAACCAGCAAGATGGCAGCAGAGTAAGGAGCTCCTCGAGCCAGCTCACGCTACAGGGCAGTCAGTAATCACCCAGAGCTATTTAAAGCACCTGTCTGTGGGCTTCAGGAGACCAGAAGAGCATCCTGCAACATCCTTGAAAGAATGGAAAGAGGAGACTGCCCATCTGCAGAGAAGATTTGTAAGTAGAGCACTCCACACGACAGAGGCCAGTGTCCATCCTCCACTGGTGGCACAAGCCACCCCAGGAGCTATTCTTGGCTAAAATTGGAAACTCTATTTCCCAAAAACAAGGGAGAAAGAGTCAGCTGGACATTAGCTTCAGGTACTGATTAGTTAATTCGGTCGGCTAAAGTATAATCCTAAAAACAGCTAAAGTTTGAACCTGTTCAAGTCAGAAAGAGGCTGGTAGCTACCATTTAAGTTCTGCCCCTGGCATGAGGAGAAGCAGGGCAGATTAAAATCACAGTGGTGATAGGGACTGGCTTCTTTCCATCCACATCGGATTGCAGCTCTAGCCTAAGCCCCAGCCTCACCTCTGGCAGGGAGGAACCTGGGGTCCTGTGCCAGCCTCACTGAGAAACTAGGAGCCACGCCACAGAGGCCAGTGATCATCCTACTCCGGTGACACAAGCTGCCTCAGGAACTATTCTGTGGCTGGAATTGGAAGTGTCACTTCCCAAAAATGGGAGGAGGAGATGGTTGGCCACCAACTTCAGCTACTGATTAGTAAATTAGGCAGGTTAGAGTGTAACCCTAAGAACATAAAGTTTGAACCTGTCCAAGTTAGAAAAAGAGCTGTAACTGTTATTTTGACTCCACCCTGGCATGAGGGAAAGTGGAGCTGATTGAAAATCACAGTGATGATAGGGACCAGCTTCTTTCCAACCAGATCATCTGCAGCCCTAGCCTAAACTTCAGCCCCACCTCTGGCAAGGAGGAAGTTGGAATCTGTGTCTCCCCAGGTAACTGCAGGTACATTCAGCTGGCACAGACTGAAAAGTCAGACATCTACTGGGACAACTACAATCATTTTGGACCCACACAGATTGCTGCCCACACCTGCAGCTTCATTCCCATCCCAGGCAGGGGAAAAAAGGATGTGAAGCTTCATTGACCTCTCTGGGCAACTACAATCTAGGCCTGCATGACTTGGATTATTATATACAGTTGTGGCTCTGTCCCTACCCCGGACAAAGGAGAAAGATGGGAGAAGCTTCACTGGTCCCTGGGGCAATGCAGGCAGCTTGAACCTCCACAACTTACAGCACCAACTATATCCTTAGCAGATACTACACAGCCAGCAAGGGAGAAAGGGCAATGAAGCCCTAAACTAAAGAGAGAAACTGCATCCAGAATAAATAAATCTAGTAAGCCAGATGCCAAGACACCAAAAAAAATTATAATCCATACAAAGAAACAGTTAAAGGAACAAGATAAGCCTCCAGATGGCATACAGGAGTTGAGACAACTAATTATAGAAAGTTCAAGCAAATCTTCTTAATATATTCAATGAGATGACTAACGAGATTAAGGATATTAAGAAGACATTGGATGAATACAAAGAAGAATTTGGAAGCATATATAGAAAAATAGCAAATCTTATGGGAATGAAAAGTGCAATAAATGAAATTAAGAATACACTGAAATCAATAGCACATTTGAGGAGGCAGAAGAAGGGATTGGTGAGTTTGAAGAAATGGCCTCTGAAAGCAAACATAGAAAAGAATGGAAAAGATTGAACAGGGTCTCAGGGAACTAAATGACAGCAAGAGATGTGAAACATATATGTCACTGGTGTCATTGATGTTCCAAAAAGAGAATGGAAGGGAAAGGGAGCAGGAGGAATATTTGAAGATATGGTAGAAAATTTCCGAGCCCTATTGAAGGATATAGATATCTGTGTCCAAGAAGCACAATGTACTCCCATCTGAATAAATCTGAATAGACTAACTCAGAGACACATACTAATTAGAATGTCAAATGCCAAAGATGAAGAATTCTGAAAACAACAAAAGACAAGCAATTTGTAATATATAAGGGATACCCAATAAAATTAACTACCAATTTCTCATCAGAAACAATGGAGGCAAGATGACAGTGGTTTGGTGTATTTAAGATACTGCAAGAGAAAAACTTCCAGCCAAGAATCTTGTATCCAGCAAAAATGTCTTTCAAAAATGAGGATGAGTTTTGAATATTCACAGATAAACAGAAACCAAGAGAGTTTGTAAACAAGAGACAAGCTTTGCAGGAAATACTAACGGGTGTGCTACAGTTAAAAAGAAAAGACAGGAGAGAGAGGCTTGGAAGAGAATTAAGAAATGAAGGAGACATCAATAAAAGTAACTAAAAGTCACAAAAGAGTGGTGAAATTAAAATATGACAGATACAACCCAAAGGTTAAAATGGGTGAAATGAAACTGACTTTACATTAATAACATTGAAGGTTAATGCGTTAAACTCCCCAATCAAAAGGTACAGACTGGTAGAATGGATAAGAAAATGTGAGCCAATTATATGCTATCTGCAAGATGCTCAACCTAGACCCAAGCATACAATAGTTTGAAAGTGAAAGGCTGGCAAAAGATATTCCATGCCTTCAGTAGCAACAACAACAATAAAGAGCTAGAGTAGCTATGCTTAAAACAGATGAAATAGACTTTAAAAGACACTAGTTATGTGCAACCTGAGGAGGAAGTTAGGGGAAAAAATTCCATTTATAATAGTGCCTAAAAGAATCAAATATTTAGGAATAAACTTAACCAATGATGTAAAGCACTGGTATTCAGAAAACTACAATGCACTATTAAAAGAAAATTTAAAAGACCTAAATAATTGTAAGAATATTCCATGTTCGTGGATTGGAGGACTTAATATCATTAAGATATCAATTCTACCCAAATTGTTATATAGATCCAATGCAATCCTGGTAAAAATTCTGCCACCTTATTATAAATAAATGGAAAACACAATTATCAAATTTATTTGGGAGGGTAAGGGGTAAAGTCAGAGTATTCTAACTTCTGAACTTTAAATTATATTACATAGTTGCATTGGTAAAAACTGCATGGTACTGGCATAAAGACAGACACATAAACCAATGGAACCAAATTGATGGTTTTGAAACAGACGCTCACATTTATGGTCAAGTTATTTTTGACAAGTCTATCAAAACCCATTCAGCTTGGGCAGAACAGTCCATTCAACAAATAGTTCTGAAGAACTGTATATCCTTGGTGAAAAAGAAAGAGGACCCCTTCCACACACCTTATACAAAAATTAACTCAAAATGTGTCAAAAACCTAAATATAAAAGCAAGAATCATAAAGCTTCTAGAAGAAAATGTAGGAAAGCATCTTCAAGATCTTGTGATAAGTGGTATTTTCTTAAAAGAGATGAGAGGAGGACTGAAATTGACTACTGATGCTTAATGTATGTAAAAGTTTTAATGAACTTTATTGTAAAAGTGTAGAAATGTATAGAGTTGATGGTAACATGCTATAGTGAGTTACAGTGGGTTTATAAATGGGAATGTGGCTGGAAAGGGTAGTCTAGGCATTTCAATGTCAATTGAAAAAGAGATAGAAAATAATCTAGGGGCTGAAAAACACAGTAAACCGGAAGGTGAATGAGAATTGTGCTCGATTATACTGACTCAAGTGTCCTTTGTGAGCTAGAGCAAATATACATCACTATTGCAGGGTGGTGAGAATGTAGAGTAGCCTGGGAAAACTACAACTTGGAGTGACCTATGAACTGTGGTTAACAGCAATAGTATTCATGCATCTATGCCAAAGATGGACTATGTTGATAATGGGAGCATATAAAAAAAGTGTGTCAGATGTACACTATGGACCGTGGTTAGTGGAAATAGTCTGATGATATTATCTCATAAAGTGTAATAAATGTTCCACCATGGTGTGGTATGTTGATAGAAGGGTGTTGTATGAGAATTCTGCACATGTGCATGATTGTCTTGTAAGTTCACAACTTCTGTAATAAAAATATATTTAAAAAATAATAATAGGGTGTGTTGGAAGAAAAATACACCATATATAACATATGAACTATAGTTATTAGTAAGATTTTGATGATATCCTTTCATAATTTGTAACAACTGTCTCACAACAATGCAAGGTGGTGGTGGTGGGTTGATGTATGGTCCCCCTTATGAAGTTATGTATGTTTGTATTGTAAGTTCACAAGTTTTACTATAAACTTTTTGTTTATATAAATGATATAAAAATAATAATAGGGTGGGTTGGGGGAAAATACACCAAGCATAACGTACTTTGTTTAATAGTAATATTTTGAGGATGCTCTTAAATGATTAGTTAAAAATGTTTTACCACAATACAAATTATTGGTGGTAGGGTGAGGTAACATGTATGATGTTATGTATGTTTGTTTTGTCAATTCATAACTATTACTATACACTTATCACTTATGTATGTTTATGTGTGAGTGATATACTTGAGTAAATTTTAAAAATATTAAAAAATTGAGAACATGTTTTTTATTTAGTTTATATTTTCCAATATTTACCATATCAGAAGAGAAAACTGAGAAATATTTAAGACATAAGAAAACACAAAACACATTCATTTAGTTCCATTAGTCCCATTTTATGTTTCCATCTTGAAAATACAAATAATAATAACATTAAAGTTAATAATTCTAATAATTCTGTCATTTGAATGATGATATAACATATCATATGTTTAGAAATCTGTGCCTTAGACCCATGAGAGGAAAGGGTAAAAAAGGCAAATTATGCCTTAGTATTTTTATACTTTTAGCTTCATGAACCCTCTGTTTTTAATATAAACCCTCTGATTTAATAGCTTTTACTTCATGAACCCTCTGTTCTTTCATACTTCTAAGAGTCCACAAACTTAGAGAAATTCTTTTCTAGGCATTTGTACATATAACAAGTCCTCGCGTCCACAAGTTTACAAAGCTTTAAGCTTTGTCACCAGCTTGAGGGCGCTTAGTATGGCCCAGTTCTGTGCTAAATGCTTTTCATGTATTATTCACCCTTATTTTACATAGAAGGAAGTTAATACTCAGGGAGGTTAAATAACTTACTTAGAGTGACAGTATTGCCGAGTTTTTAGTGTTAAGTAATCAGTTTCACCAACTCTGCTAAACAAGGTGTTAATGTTTTCACCATCTCATCCTTTTACATTCCAAAAGGAACAAATTACATTTGTATTTAAAGTACACCAATGAGCACTAAATGATCATTTTCAAGAAGTTAATACTAATTTGAAAATATTTTACATTGTCTTAGGTTAGAGTATAGATCATTTTTATTCACCATCTCACTATTCCTGCATGTTTATTTTTCTATTTTTCTTGAAATTTTTGACTAATGCCCCCAAAACTTTGACTAGCAGCTTTTCAGATTTGTATGACGTAGAATGCTCTTCCCATGAATGTAAAATGAAAGGAACTTTCTAGGTCTTGATTTTCACTTCCTTCCTTTACAATAATATGAAATTTACCTTTTTAAAAGGATAATATTTAGCAAATAAAGCAGAAAAGCTATTCTGTCCTTTTCCTTTTTGAAGTGTTAGAATTAAGCAGTCACCACAGTTTCCTATAAGGAGAGGCAATTTGATAAAATTGGCCATTTAGATAAAAAATTTCCACTTTGTCTATAATTTCAAAGCACCTAACTCTACGAAAATGAAAAACTCTGTTGGCACATATTCTTTCCATTATTAGGTATTAACAAAATTGTTGAATCATTGAGTTAATTACAGGGTATGCTCACAATATGTGGGATTTCTTGCTAAAAAAAATGTTACCTTAATAAACTTTCATTTTCTGTTTTCTTTTCATTGTTTTTAAGTAAGGAATAATGCAGTCAAGATCACAAAGCCAGTAAGCAACAGAATCAGAATTCTAAAGTTTTGATTGAATCCAAGATATGTCCAATGTAATTTTTTCTATTAATTTTGTTCTGTGATATTCATAAACCTTTTTTTGCAAGTTGTCTTCATTTTCTTTATATGGTTTCTATTGCAAGTTGTGATTCATCTTCTAGGACGACATTTAAGTTTTAGCAAAAAAAAAAAATCTGCATTATCTTTTGTGTGATAATAGAATGATGGTAGTGATTCCAATTGGCAAAATGTAAAGAGTTAAAGATCTTATTGTAAAGAGTTGTACATCATAATTCATTATGCATCTATATATTTTCCTTCCTCTCTCCCTCCCTTCCTTCCCTTCCTTCCCTTTCGTTCTTTCTCTTCTTTTTCTTTTCCTTCCTTCCTTCCTTCCTTCCTTCCTTCCTTCCTTCCTTCCTTCCTTCCTTCCTTCCTTCCTTCCTTCCTTCCTTTCTCCTTCCTTCCTTCCTTCCTTCCTTTCTCCTTCCTTCCTTCCTTCCTTCCTTCCTTCCTTCCTTCCTTCCTTCCTTCCTTTTCTATTTTTCTTTCTTTCTCTTTCTTTTTCTTTCTCTTTCTTTTTCTGTCTTTCTCTTTCTTTGTTTTCTCTTTCTCTTTCTCAGCTGAAGGAGAAAGACAAGAAGTGAAGGGTTAGGAGAGAGAGTGGAAAGAGAGAGACATATGCACAAGCATATTTATATGTTTTGTTATTATTTTCCAATCTGAGAAAATGTCTGCTTCTTTTACCAGTGTTCATGAAGCCCTTAGAAGGACACTTAGTAAGAGTTATGATAGATTAAAGACTGAATAAACGTGTCATAGAGAGCATAGATAAGAAAGCAGTTAATTCTGGCTAGGGAGGTTGCCTTAGAAAACATGTATTTTAACTGGTCCTTAAAGAATGGAAAGGTATACATTAGCAAAAAAAAAAAAAAAAAAAGGCAAAGGCAAATCTTTCCACAAAGAGAGAAGAGAGGCAAAAGTATAAAAGTGGAAGAACATTATATGTTCTAGATATACCAAAGAGTCTATATGGGCAAGGACTGAAAAAAATAAAAAAAGGAAGATTGCTTAATATATTCGCAAAAGTAGAATTGGAATGTATTTTAACATATATTTCAATGTCATAATGAAAAGAATGACTTTTTTTCAATAGATGATGAAGAATTAGTCTTCAGTTGAAGATAAGCCTAAAGTTTGATATTCAGAGAACCCATCATTGGGTATAGCTTCCTCAGTTAAGCATCAAAAGAACTGGTTTAAATATGGGTATTTACAGTTTTATTTACAGCCCCAATATATCATCATCATTAGAATCAAAATCATCTGATCTACAAGGATAAATCCATTAGTTTGGAGAATTTCAATGACTCCTTGTAGTTATTAAATATCCTGTATTATCCTTCTTTGAAGTTGTCAGTATATGACCCAATTTGGCTAATTTATTTGTCATTAAGTAATATTTGTACAGATAATTAAATTTTGTCTTTCATCTAGGGAGCTTTACCATACCTATGAAATCATAAATTATTTTTCTGATTGCAGAGCATATCCACTTTATTTTTTTATTTTTTTTAAAGATTTATTTATTTATTTAATTTCCCCCCCTTCCCTGGTTGTCTGTTCTTGGTGTCTATTTGTTGCGTCTTGTTTCTTTGTCTGCTTTTGTTTCTTTTGTCCGCTTCTGTTGTCGTCAGCGGCACAGGAAGTGTGGGCGGCGCCATTCCTGGGCAGGCTGCACTTTCTTTTCACGCTGGGCGGCTTTCCTCACGGGCGCACTCCTTGCGCGTGGGGGCTCCCCCACGCAGGGGACACCCTTGCGTGGCACGGCACTCCTTGCGCGCATCAGCACTGCGCCTGGCCAGCTCCACATGGGTCGAGGAGGCCCGGGGTTTGAACCGCGGACCTCCCATATGGTAGACGGACGCCCTAACCACTGGGCCAAAGTCCGTTTCCAATATCCACTTTAAATCATTGTTCAGAAGAAGCATAATATTAGTTGCACACTTGTATATCATCATAAAGTAATGGTTCTGAAGGCCACGTAAAATATGACTAATATTGTTAATAGCTTTAAAACGCCTTATTACTTGAAAAACCCTGTATTTCTTCAAAGTGTCAAATCTTTCCTTATGGAAGCATTTATATTCCCATTGATTAGTCAGTACAGTAGTTTGTGAATTTCAGAATCCTTATAAATTTCAAGAATTTCCTTATTCTGATTTCTAGCCAAGACTGAGGACCCCTTCAAATATCAAAACCACTTGTTAGCCCAACATGAATACCATCTTGCAGTACTTTCTTGGCCTCATATCAATCCTGCCTGAAAGTCATATCAAGTTGAGACCAGGTTTCAAAGGCTAAATGCTATCACTGCCTTTGAATAATGAATTGTAAATTGTAGTCTTAGCCCTGGCCCAATGCTGTACTGAACTCTAACATTTCTAAATCCTTACATTATATACACATCTCTCTTCATTGTGCCCTTTATTATTTTGGCACTACATAGTCTTGTGCTTTCTTTCTTAAAAAATATTATAACAGTTTTTTTTGTTTCAGGTATACAAAGAAGTTGCAAAGTTAATACAGTGAGTGATTTTTTAAAAGATTTATTTATATTTACTTTATTTATTGCCCTCACCCCTTGTTGTTTGTGCTTATTGTCTGCCATCAGCTCTCCATGGGCCAGCCTGCCTTCACCAGGAGGCCCCAGGAATCGAACCCAGGTCCTCCCATATGGTAGCTGAGAGCCCAATTGCTTGAGTCACATCCGCTTCCCCAGTACATTGAGTTTTTGTACACCTTTTACTTAACTCCCACTTAAGGTAACATCATGCATAGCTGAGTTAAAATGATCAAAACTAAGATAATTGGTCGAATACTGTTAACATTGGTAAAACACTATTAAATAAATTACATTAATCAACTTCTAATAACTAAACTCCAAACTTTATTTGGGTTTCATCAGTTTTTTCACTAATGACATTTTGTTTTCATTCAAGAACCAATCCAGAATTCTGTATTGCATTTAGTCCTCTTCAGTTGCCTCTGCTTTGTCACATTTCCTCAATATTTCCTTGTCTTTTATGTCCTTGATAGTTTTGAAGAATACTTGACACATTTTAAAGTATTTTATGAAGTATCATTCGGTTTGGATCTTTCTTTTTTTTCCTTATGATTATATTGAGGTAATGAATTTTGGGAAAAAATATCACAGTAGGGGTGGACCCAATTCAGCTATTGTATCAGTAATTACATGAGGTCAATATGACTTATTACAGTGATATTAACATTGACCCCTTGGTTAAGACAGTGTCTTCCAGGTTTCACCATTATAGAGTAACTATTTCTCCCTCGGTAATGAATATATACTTGGAGAAGATAATTTGAGCTTATGTAAATATCCATTTTTTTTTTTTTTTTGTAATTTATCCACAAATTTTTGCCTTAAGCATTTTTACTGTGGTATTCTGATGGTGATTTACTATTTTCTTCCTTTCTTTCACATTTATTGTTTAGAATTCTTCTATAAGGAATAGTTGCCCCTTCTTCCCATTTCTTTGTTCAATAATTTATATTGCTATGGACTCATTGATGTTTATTTTATTTACTTTGTTATAAACCTAAACTATCATTATTTTTGTTGTTCAAATTATTCAAAATTTGTCCATTGGGAGCTCTTTCACATTCTCTCCTGTGTCCTTATAGTCTCTCTTTCTTATACATTATTTATTTGTATATTGATAATATATATTAATTTGTTTATTCATTTATTCATTCATGAATTCATTCATTACCTTCTGGCATCATAAGAATGTCCAGATTAATCTTGTGTTTTCTTTACCCAATTCTTGGAATTAATTCTCCAAGGAACTCTGGTTTCTTTTATTGGAGGATGGTATTTTTAAAAACCTAAGATCTGGGCACTAATTGTACTTAATGCTACTAGGATGTTACTGCTTCAAGGCCTTCTCACCTGACAGAGCGAGGGAATATATATTAACTAACCTAGGTATACACATATCTATATTTACTTCTGTATCTATTTATATGCACACATGCTTTTTAAAAAGTCCATGAGATGATACCTATACCTCCCCATTTAACTCAAAACTGCATGGCTCATTCTATCATTCCCCCCGATTATAGGTAACTTCTTTCATTGCAGTGACAAAACTGACTCTCATTATCTACAATATAAGTGCCTTTGTTACACAGGTAATATAGTTTCAAAATTCTCTCCCATGCTGGTATGGGGTAAACTTACCAAGTAGAACACTTCAAGGTCACTATAGCAGTTTGCATTCCTACCCAAAAACGTATGAGACATCCTTGCCAATGCTTGATAATTTTTGCAAGTGTTTTCTCTCAGTCTGTGGCTTGTTGTTTTTCATTCTCTTAATTGTACTTTTTTAATAGTAAACTTAAAAATATATATATAATGCCTGATTTAACATTTTCTTCTTTCATGGATCATGTTTTAAATAATAAATCTAAAAACTCTTTGCCAGACACATGGTCATGTAGATTTTATCCTATGTTGTCTTCTGGAAGTTTTATAGTTTTAGATATATGATCCATTTTAAGTTAATTTGGCATAAGGTATAAGCTATAGTTGAGATTCTTTTTTTTTCATGTAAGAATATCAATTGTTCTAGCACCATGTAGTGAAAAATCTGCTTTATTTCTATTGCATTGCCATTACAAAATTGTTACACTCAGTCAATTATATTTATATGGGTCTATTTCTAGGTTCACTATTCTGTTCCACTGATCTGTTTTTATCCTTTTTTCATTACCACATTTAAAATTATATTTCATTTTCATTTTTCTTGGTTTTAGTTTTCTGTGTTATGTGGTAGTATTCTTGAATTAGTAATTATGATTTAATTATCCACATGACAATTCTCTATAGTTAACCTTATATCATCTCAGGAAACAAAATCACATGTCTTTATGTTGTTGACAATAAGGTATGTCAAGAGCACATGAAAACTTAAGGATAAACAATCATTGGTTCAGTGAGAGTTATGCAGAATACATTTGGATTGTTCCCAAAAATATGTAATAATTGATTGGCTGATTGAATAATTATTTCATTAATTTGTTTCTTTTTCAAGTTATCAATATTGTGTGATAACCAGTATCTAATATTTATATGATAGTATAAAGTTTTATTGTGTTGCTTGCCTAAGCCCAGCCTTGTCCATAAATGTTGCTACTACCCAGATATTGCTCTATATGAACCATGTTTGGTGGTAATAGTCTGATGATATTATCTCATAATTTGTATCAAATGTTCTATTATGGTGTGGTGTCTTAATGAAGAGGTGTTGTATGGGAATTCTATACATGTGCATGATTGTTTTGTAAGTTCACAACTTCTGTAATAAAAATATGTTTTAAAAATACTAATAGGGTGAGTTGGGGGGGGGGAGATATACCAACAGTAAGATATAGACTATGGCTGGGGTAAGATTTTGATGGTATTCTTTCATAACTGGTAACAAATGTCTCACAACAATGCAAGTTGTTGGTAGTGGTTTAATGGGACCACTGTATGGTGATAGGCATGTTTATTTTGTAAGTTCACAAGTTTTACTCTATACTTATTTTTTATGTATCTTCATGTATGAGTGATATACTTCAAAAAATTTTAAAAACATATATTTAAAGGAAAAAGTAAGAAAAGGAGTCCTGTGTATCTGTTTAGAGAAAAGGCTCACTATCAAGAAACTATGATAACTTCTAGAACTCAGGGCATGATCTGGGATCATAAACTTTTGTGCCTGTAGCTGAGACTCAGAATCAAATAAATGAAAAAGAAATCTTGGGTACTTATGTAAACAATCCTTCAACCTTAGGACAATTAGAAATCTAAATTAGTGAAAGTGGTTATTTGTATAGAAGAAAAAGTGAAAGAGGACAGACTTGAATTAAAGATCCCAATTTCTTTGTCATTTTAGAGCCAATGGATGAGTATCCTATGTATAAAAATTCATGGCTTAATGTGATTCATATCTATATAACGTCTAATATAATAGGTACTATTTAAGGAAGAGCTGATATCTTCCAGGAAAGTTGCTGGGCACAATACATTAAACCTTTGTTAATCAGCCCTTAATAGAACTACATGCATTATATATATATTTATCTCTGCTTTTCAGGTCAAGCAAATAAAAATTTGGCTGAGGAATACTTAGTACGTAGGCAGATTTGGGAATGGAAGTAGACTACCAGATGTTCTTATACTAGAACATTTGTCCCTTCTGGGATTTAGATTTTTAAAAACTTGGAGACTATAAACAGAGTTATTTAGGAAAAATCTGTATCCATCAGAGAATAAAATGGCCTTTACAATGACATATTCCTTCTTCAGAGAAAACATAAGCTTTATTTTGTTTTTATTCTGGTTAAGGTTAAGCCTTCATAAGGATATGACAGTTTCTATGGAACTTTGTTAAGATTAAAATGCAAGTAGCTATAAAATCCAGAGTTCTGACAAATACTTGGCAGATCACATCTTTACAACTCCTGGTAAAAGAAAAACCATTGTAAATTAAGTTTAAGGTAGAGTCATGAGCATTGTATTTAATTCCAGTGCACACATGATATCAGGAGAACAAATCAAAGCATTCCTCTAAGAATTACAAGGCAAATTCAGTTTGCATGAAGGCTAGAACTATGAATGTAGAAGACTAAAGAGTCAATCTTTTCCCAGCTAGTTAAAACATATTTTAAAGAAGTGTCATGCATTCGCTACCAGTATTTTCAAAGTTTAACCCGAATGACTATTAAATAGACTTTCTTTCATATTTATGCACAATTTTAGAAAACCAAATTATGGATTTGAGTATGAATTGAAGGAGAAGCAAACGGATATGCAAAATTCACTCCATTGCAAAATTAGAAGCTTTCAGCTTAGAGAGTCTAACCCAATCTGAGCATATAGTAAATTAGAGTTAACTAGGAAGAGGTCTAAAAAAATAAAGTTAAAAGCTTAGGAGAATAATAATAACTTTCAACCCAGAAAGAAGTGTCAACATTATGCAAGATTCTGTCATAATTGTGAGTAAGGTATGGAGTGAGATAACAAAGAGATCTCTCAAAAAATAAACCAAAAAAGAACTTTTTCTTAGAACTTTTGGCAATTTGATGTCTATATAATATTATATAACAGACATTTTCATCATTTCTTATAGTTGTTTTTAACAATCTTTATAGTATATTTATTATATTTTCCAATTATTTGACCTCATTTTATGAGAAAGTGATGTTGGTACATTTATCCTACTTCTAACTCTTGCTCTAATTCTTCTTCCTTTTATCCATTTACCCTCTCAAACTCTTTCTGGTTTTGCTATTCTGAAGATTTTGTCTTGAATTTTCCTTTCTAATATTAATGTACATGCCTTCTTTATTAATTTAGTGCTTGAAGCCTCCAAAACAAGTCACAATGGAAAGAGAAGTAATAACATCTTTCTCATTTTCCTACTTGGTAAGAAAGCACTACTAATGTTTTAAAATGAAATAAGATGTTTGTTTTAAGTTGAGAATAAATATAATTAGTTAATAGTTAAGGAGGTTTTTCCCTTAACATTGCTCTGAATTTTCCTCTCATAACATCTAGAGTTGGTGAACTCCACAAAAGCAATTTCAAATCTATTGAAATTATTGTAAGTGTCTTAGATTTTCAATATTTCATCATTGTATTAGTCAAGGTTCTCTAGGGAAACAGAATCAACAAGAGATATCTGTCATAGGTATGTGACTTCATAAGTCTCTCATGTGACCATGGCAATGCACAAGCCCAGGTTTCAAAGGCAGGCTGCAACCAGGAGTTCCAATGAAAGTCCAGTGAAGGTTCTTGATGAGTTCTGGGAAACGATGGCTATCCAAAGACAAGCTGGGAAATTCTCACCAAAAGCTTGAATCACTTTCCCTTTTAAGTCATTCAACTGACTGGATAAAGCATCACCCATTGCTGATGGGAATCTCCATGACTGATGTAATGGTAACTAGTTATCTATGATTTACCACTGCAGTAAAGTCAATGGTGACTAAAGTCCATAAATGCCCTTGTATTACAGTTAGCCAGTGCTTGCTTGACCAAAGACCTGGACACAATTACCTAGCCGAGTTGACACAATAACCTAACCATCATAGTCCCTTGACAACTTGGCCCCTTGACAACTTGGCAACGATACTTAGTCTCTAAGTAAAAACAATAATAGACATGAAAATATATATTTCTGCTTAACAATGTTCAACTCTACTGTGTACAAGTGGAAACACATTAATTCCATACAGAATAGGGTGAAAGTTCTTAGGTAATATTCACTCTCAGACTTGACGTTCTCAAATATTATGACATGAAACAGATACAACTTATTATATGATAAAGGAAAAGTTTGGGGAAGAAGAAAAAGAAATTTTTTGTGTACATATACAATCACCATCATAATGGAACAAGGAAGAAAGTTCATGACTATTACAATCCTCATTTCTGTAACTGCTCCCATGGTCTAAGTTCATATTTATCACTACCTTCTTTCACTACCCATTCCATGTTTCCATTACCCTCAGCATGCACTTCAGCTGACCATGGTCCTTTGCCTGGTGGGGTGACCCAAAACTTCATTCCTGAAGATTCTGGGCCATTGTTAGTCCTGCTTGGACTGGGTTGTTGAAATTTTCCATTGACTTTAGTTATAGGACAAGACAATAATAAGAGATGCCCTAGAGGATCTGTTGTATGCCAGGCAAACTCTTCTTTACCCCCATTATGTAGATGCAGCCTATTTCCCCTTGGTAGTAAGGATCAGTCACCCCAGCCAATATGGTAATTCCCTTCTTTTTTTTTTTTCTTTTTTCTTTTACTCTTTATTTTTTTAATGCTACATTCAAAAAACATGAGGTCCTCATATATCCCCAACCCCACTCACCCCATTCCTCCCCCATGAAAACAATCTCCTTCATCATCATGAGACATTCATTGCATTTGGTGAACACATCTCTGAGCACTGCTGCACCTCATGGTCCACACCATAGCCCACACTCTCCCACAGTCCACCCAGTAGGCCATGGGAGGACATACAATGTCTGGTAACTGTTGCTGCAGCACCACCCAGGACAACTCCAACCCCCGAAAATGCCCCCACATCACATCTCTTCCTCCCACTCCCTAACCCCAGCAGCCACCATGGCCACTTTCTCCACACCAATGCCACAGTTTCTTCGATTAGTAATCACAAGAGTTCATGAATAGATTATCAGTAAGTCCACTCTAATCCATTCTCTATTCCTCCATCCTGTGGACGCTAGAATGGCGCTGTCCACTCCACATATATATCAAGGGGCAGCTTAGATTCCACATGGATGCTGGATGCAATTCTCCTGCTTTCAATTGTAGGCACTCTTGGCTCCCTGGTGTGGTGGTTGACCTTCTTCACCTCCATGTTAGCTGAGTGGGGTAAGTCCAATAAACCAGAGTGTAGGAGCTGCAAGTCTGTTGAGGCCCAGGGCCTGGCTATCCCATGGTCTATCCAGAGATTCAGGTCCCCTGGGTATCCATTAAACCCCAGCACCAACTACAGTTCTGGTAAAAGTAACAGGAGAGGCTTGTGGACAAAGATCACATCTGAGTCCAGGTCCATCACAAAGAAACACAAACTCCAAAGTAGGGCCAACTGACATGGCACTGAACTTCACCTGCCATGACCATAGAGCCTGTGGGTCTCTGAAGCCTTCAGAAGAACCAATACCTTGGGTTGCATCTACTTTTTTTTTTTTTTTTTTTAAAGATTTACTTTTATTTATTTAATTCCCCTCCCCTCCCCTCCCCCGGTTGTCTGTTTTCTGTGTCTTTTTGCTGCGTCTTGTTTCTTTGTCCGCTTCTGTTGTCATCAGCGGCACGGGAAGTGTGGGCGGCGCCATTCCTCAGCAGGCTGCTCCCTCCTTCGCGCTGGGCGGCTCTCCTTATGGGTGCACTCCTTGCGCGTGGGGCTCCCCTACGCGGGGGACACCCCTGTGTAGCACAGCACTCCTGCGAGCACTCCTTGCGCCCATCAGCACTGCGCATGGGCCAGCTCCACACGGGTCAAGGAGGCCCGGGACTTGAACCGCGGACCTCCCATGTGGTAGACGGACGCCCTAACCACTGGGCCAAAGTCCGTTTCCCTGCATCTACTTTTATCTGTCTCTGGGACTCTGCTCAGGTGTGCATAAGGATAACCCCTCTGATAACCTCTGAGCACTTTTTGGAGACTCATAGCCATATAAACTCATTTGTCCTTTCCATTTCCTCCTTTTATTCAGGTCAAAAAGCATTTTTAACTCCTGGTATTATATGTAGACTAGGATATTCTGCTGTTCCGAGTTGCCCCTTTTATTCAAGGTTATTTTCTAGTTACATCATCAGCTGGTACTTGGTAGTAATCCCTCAGTGTCAGGGAGGCTCATCTGTGGGAGTCATGTTCCACACTGGGGGGAAGGCAACACATTTACATGCTGAGTTTGGCTTCAAGACTGGCCACATTTGAGCAACACGGAGGCTCTCAGGAGGTAAGTCTTAGGCACCCTGCAGCTCTAAGTCTTGTTCTTACTTCAGGTGCACAGGGTCAAAAGCATAGTCATTAGTATCAAGGGCTCATTGTTGGACCTTCCTTCTTTTTTCATCTTTGCTGTTGCACTTGGGGGATTGTTACTGTTCCTTTACGGACTGTGGCAGAGCTTCCCTGGCTAGGAACTCAGCACTCTCTCAGTTGTTTTTAATTGTAACCACTATAAAAATATCCAAACATTTTTATGTGCCCTGGATGTATGCCCTAGAGAACTCCCTGCCAACCATGTGTCCCCTGTCAATAACATCCCACACCAGTATTCCTACCCTGCTATTGTTGAACCTCTCTGTGATCCAAAACTTCTTCAAAAATGAAGCCCAATATATTGCCAGATTCCATTAATAGTAAAATGGAATATAGTGATGACTTTAAAGGTTAGATATGGAATACATATTACTTTAGAAAAATTAAGGTAAAAATAAGTTGGGGTATCAAAAAATTGAAAAATGCAAAAGCTTTGTTTTTTATGTTTTGCCTTCCATCACTGTAATAAGTGTTGCCCTGTATGCAAATTGGCAAGGCAACTTCTTCCATCTTTTCCTCAGTGTCTACCTCCTTTCTTTTTCTTTTTTTCCCTAATTATTAAGCTTATCTTCACAGAAATTTTAGATCACAGTAATTTATATATACAATATAGAGTACACCCACATATCCAACATAAATCCCTTTTTCCTTCCACAGCAATAATCTTTTTACATGTTCATACTGTATTTACTGAAACTGATATACAGATATTGAGACAATAGCTTTCAAACAAGGATTTGGGTTTGCATTGTGGTTTATATTTTAGAATATACAATTTTCTAAAGTTTTAGTTATCTTATGTTTTACATTATGATTTACATTTTAGCTTATCAGCCCCTATACATTTTTGGTGTAATTTAACATGTCTTATATCCATCCTTGCGTAATCTTGTGAATACTTCTATTGCCCACACAGTTACATTGATTCCATCTATTCAATACTTCTTTCCCTCTCCCCTTAGGGTGCACAATGACAGTCAATCTTCATTGCTTGAAGGACCATGTTCAGAGAAACTTGCAACAGGATTGAGGGCTTGACATGCTCAACTGCCCTAATGCATTGGGAGCTACCATTTTTTCTCGAGAGATGCAATTCCCTCTATTTGAGAGCATCAGTCCTCCCCAGGATGTGAGTATACCTTCGCTCTCATTATATGGGTCTCTGTCCAAAGATATAATCTACTATGGCAAAATGAGCACTCGCACACTCCCAAGAAGCCTATCTTGCATCAGATTATCCCCTTTAAGCATCTTAAACAGGTAACCTTCCTTATTATATTTTTGAAACAGTTTTCTCAGCATTATACTCTCAACCAAATACCTGACAATCTCCTATGATTGTATGTTTCCCTATCCTCCCCCCACTTTCTTGGGCAATATTACCCTTCCTCCCATACCTAGCTGCCCTCAAGCCTGCAAAGCCCCACCCAAAGGTAACCCAATGCCCCCATTTTATCCCTTCCTTCTACAAATACTTATCTACAGCTTATCATAGATTTCACCCATACATTTCAGCTTGCATCCTTCCTCTACCCCCCCAATTTCCTTTAAGCCTATCATCCAGTCTCTAGCTCTCTGAGGCAGCTTGGTTTACTTATCTCATATCATTGAGGTCATGTAATATTTGTCCTTCAATGCCTGGGTTGCTTCACTCAACATAAGGTTCTCAAGATTCATCCATGTTATCATGTGTGTTTGTAGTGTATTCGTTCTTAAAGCTGAGTAGTATTCCATTGTATGTATATACCACATTTTATTGATCCATTCATCTGTTGATGGGAATTTGGGTTGATTCCAACTTTTGGCATTAGTGAACAATGCTGCTCTGAACATTGGTGTATATGTCGGTTTGTGTCCTTGTTTTCAGTTCTACTGGGTATATACCCAGCAGTGGAATTGCTGGGTCATATGGCAAATCTATAGCTAGTTTTTTGAGAAACCACCAAACTGTCCTCCAGAATGGCTGGATCCTTTTGCATTCCCACCAGGAGTGGATGAGTATTCCCATTCTTCCACATCCTCTCCAGCATTTGTAGGTTCTGTTTTTTTTCATAGCTGCCAATTTTATGGGAGTAAGATGGTATCTCATTATAGTTTTGATTTGCATTTCCCTAATAGCTAGAGATTTGGATCATTTTTTCATGTGCTTTTTAACCATTTGTATTTCTTCTTTGGAGAAGTGTCTGTTTAAATCTTTTTCCCACTTTTAAATGGGTTGTTTATTTTTTTTATTTTTGAGATATAGGAGTTCTTCGTATATGCAGATTATAAGGCCCCTGTCAGATATATGTTTACCAAATATTTTCTCCCATTGTGTAGACTCTCTTTTCAGGTTCTTGACAAACTCCTTTGAGGTACAGAAGGCTTTAATTTTGAGGAAGTCCCATTTATCTATTTCTTCTTTTGCTGCTCGTGCTTTTGGTGTGAAGTTCATGAAGCCATTTCCTATTACAGGGTCCTATAGATGCTTCCCTACACTGCTTTCCAAAGTCTTTATGGTCTTGGCTCTTATATTTAGGTCCTTGATCCATCTTGAGTTAATTTTTGTATAAGGTGTGAGTTGGTAATCCTCTTTCATTCTTTTACATATGGCTATCCAGTTCTCCAGGCACCATTTGTTGAATAGGCCATTCTCTCCCAGTTGAGAGGGTTTGGTGGCTTTATTGAATATTATATTACTGTATATATGAAGATCTATATCATAACTCTCAATTCGATTCCATTGATCTGTTTGTCTCTCCTTATGCCAATACCATGCTGTTTTCCCTACTGTAGCTTTGTAGTATGTTTTGAAGTCAGGTAGTGTGATTCCTCTAATCTCGTTTTTCTTTTTCAATATGTCTTTGGTTATTCTGGGTCTCTTTCCTTTCCAAATAAATTTTTCATAGTTAGTTTTTCTAGTTCCTTAAAGAAATCTGTGTTGATTTTTATTGGGATTGCAATTGAATGTGTAGGTCAGTTGTGGTAGGATAGACAAATTAATAATATTTAGTCTTCCTATCCATGAACAGGGAATATTCTTCCATTTATTTAGTTCTTCTTTGATTTCCTTGAACAGTGTTGTATAGTTCTCTGTGTATAAGTTTTTTACATCTCTAGTTAAATTTATTCCTAGGTATTTGATTTTTTTATTGACTATTGTAAATGGTTTTGTTTCTTGATTTCCTCCTGGGCTTGCTGATTATTGGTGTGCAGAAATGCTACTGATTTTTGCACATTGATCTTATAATCTGTGACTTTACTAAACTCATTTATGAGTTCTAGAAGCTTTGTTGTAGACCTCTCAGGATTTTCTATGTATAGGATCATGTCATCTGCTAATAATGAAATTTTGACTTCTTCCTTTCCAATTTGAATGCCTTCTGTATCTGGTTCTTGCCTCAGTGCTTGAGCAAGTACTTCCAAGGCAATGTTAAATAGAAGAGGTGATAGTGGGCATCCTTGTCTTGTTCCTGATCTTAGAGGGAAAGATTTTAGGATTGCACCATTGTAAATGATGATGGCTGTGGGTTTTTCCTATATACTCTTTATCATGTTCAGAAAATTTCCTTGTATTCCAATATTTTGCAGTGTATTTATCAAGAAAGTGTGCTGTCTTTTGTCAAATGCTTTTTCTGCATCTATAGATATAATTATGTGATTTTTTTTCCTTCAATCTGTTTATATGGTGTATTACATTGATTGATTTTCTTATGTTGAACCATCCTTACATACCTGGAATGAATCCCACTTGGTCATGGTGTATAGGTCATTTAAGGTGTTGTTGAATACAGTTAGCAAGTATTTTGTTGAGGATTTTTGCATCTAGGTTCATTAGTGAAATTGGTCTGCAATTTTCCTTTCTTGTGGTGTCTTTGTTTGGCTTTGGTACTAGGGTAATGTTAGCATCATAGAAGGAGTTAAGCAATGTTCCATCTGTTTCAATTTTTTGGAAGAGTTTCAGGAGGATTGGTGTTAGTTCTTTCCAGAATGTTTTGTAGAATTCACATGTGAAGCCGCCTGGCCCTGGGCTCTTCTTAGTTGGGAGGTTTTTAATGACTGATTCTACCTCTTTACTCATGATTGGTTTGTTGAGATCTTCAACTTCTTCTTTCGTCAATATAGGCTGTTTATATGTTTCTAGGAATTTGTCCATTTCCTCTGAATTGTCGTTTTTGTTGAAATATAGTTTTTCAAAGTATCCTCTTATGATAGTTTTTATTTCTGTGGGGTCAGTGGTGATATCTCCTTTCTCATTTCTTATTTTGTGTATTTGCATCTTCTATCTTTTTTCCTTGTTAGTCTAGCTAAGGGTTTGTCAATTTCATTGATCTTCTCAAAGAACCAGCTCTTGGTTTTGTTTATCTTTTCAAGTGGTTTCTTATTTTCTATTTCATTTAGTTTTGCTCTTATCTTTGTTCTTTATTTCTTTATTCTTCCTGTGGGGTTACTTTGTTGTTTTTTACTAATTCCTCCAAATGTGCAGTTAGTTCTTCAATTTTTGCTTTCTCTTCTTTTTTGATGTATGAATTTACTGCTATAAATTTCCCTCTCAGTACTGCTTTTGCTGCATCCCATAAGTTTTGTTATGTTGTGTTATCATTTTCATTAGTTTCAAGGTAGTTATTAATTTCTTTTGAGATTTCCTCTTTGACCCACTGTTTTTCTAAGAGTGTGCTGTTTAATTTCCATATCTTGGTGTGAAATCTGGGCCTCTGGCTCTTGCAGATTTCCAGCTTCACTCTGCTGTGGTCAGAAAAATTATTTTGTATGATTTCGATCTTTCTGAATTCATTGAGCCTTTCTTTGTGGCCTAGCATATGGTGTATCTTGGAGAATGATCCATGTGCACTTGAGAAAAATGTATATCCTGCTGTATTTGGGTGTCATGATCTGTGTATGTCTATTAGGTCCAGCTCCTCTAATATACTCTTCAAAGTTTTTGTTTCTGTATTGATTCTCTTTTTAAGATGTTCTGTCCAAATTGATAGTGGTGTATTAAATTCTCCCACTATAATTGTAGAGGCATCTATTCTTTCAATTAGTTTTTCCAGTGTTTGCCTCACATATTTGGAGGCACCCTTGTTAGGATCATAAATATTTATGATTGTTCATTCTTCTTGAAAGATTTTCCCTTTCACTAATCTGTAGTATCCATCTTTGTCTCTCAAAATTGTTTCACATTTAAAGTCTATTTAGTCTGATATTAGTATAGCTACTCCTGCTTTTTTTTTTTTTTTTTTCGGTTATTTTTTGCTTGTAAGATTATTTTCCAGCCATTCACTTTCAACCTCCTTGAATCCCTGGGTCTAAGATGTATTTCTTGTTGACAGCATATAGATAGGTCATAATTCCTTATCCAATCTTCCAGTCTGAATCTTTTGACAGGTGAGTTTAATACATTAACATTCAGTGTTATTACTTTCAAGGAATTATTTATGTTAGCCGTATTTTGTTTGGACTTGTGTTTGTGATATTTTGTCTGTTTTCTTCCTCCTCATTTTGTCTTTTTTGTTGCTCTTACACTCTCCTCCAACTCTGCCTCTCCTGTTTTTTTTTTCTTCCTGCAGAACTCCCTTTAGTATTTCTTGAAGGGCAGGGTTCTTGTTGGCATACTCTTTTAATTTCTGCTTATCTGTGAATATTGTGAACTCTCCATCATTTTTGAATGCTAGCTTAGCTGAGTAGAGTATTCTTGGTTGGAAATATATTTTTTTAATGCTTTTACTATATCATACCACTGCTTTCTTGCCTCCATGGTTTCAGATGAGAAATCAGCACTTAATCTTATGGAGCCTCCCATGTATGTGATGGTTCTCTCTTCCCTGGCTGCTTTTAGAATTTTCTCTTTGTCTTGAGCATTGGATAATTTGACAAGTATATGTCTTGGGGTGGGCCTGTTGGGATTTATGGTGTTCGGGGTGCATTGTGCTTCCTGGACATGTACATCCATCTCTCTCAGTAGATTTGGAAAGTTTATAGCCATTATTTCCTCTGACACCCCTTTTGTCCCCTTTCCCTTCTCTTCTCCTTCTGGGATGCCTATAATATGTATGTTTGTGCATTTTGCATTGTCATTCAGGTCCTTAAGTCCCAGCTGGATTTTTTCTATCTTTTTATTGATCAGTTCCACTATCTGTTTGATTTCAGATGTACTGTCTTACCCATAGCTAATTTTCCCCTCCGCCTCTTCTAGTCTACTCCTATTTGCTGAGAGTGTATTTTTGATTTCTTGAACTGTGGTATTCATCACTACCATATTTGCTATCTTTTTGCTTATGTCTGCAATTTCCTCTCCAAGTGTTTTCTTCATATTGTTAATCTCTTCCTTTACTTCGTTAAGTTGGTCTCTAATATATGTCTTAAGATCTTGAATTACTTGTCCAATGTTCTGCTCCTCTTCCTGGTTTTTAGTTTGTTCATTGGATTTGGCCATGTTTTCCTGGTTATTGGTTTGGTGTATAGTTTTTTGTTGCTGTCTGGTCATCACTTTATCTTAACAGGTTTAATCAGTTCCTTAGATTCTTTGTCTAGTCTTGGGGATTAATTATTTGTTGTTTGTGTGTAAGTGTTATGTCTTCTCTTTGTCATTTTGTTCTTCTTACTCTGTTTTCTTGTTGCTGGCTAAGTTCACTTTGAAGGAGAATTTTAGGGCCAGGGAAAGCAAAATGAGTAAGAGAAGAAAATGTATAAAGTAGTATTGGTAATAAATGTTAACAAACCAGCAATGTGAGATCTGGGAGAATGGATATTAGACTCATGTAAGTTGTGTAGAATTATAGCAGTAAGTAGAGTACCTATAATGAGACAGTCAACTGAATATGGAGAGGATTATGGTATGAATTAAAAGGCTAGTGTTTTCATGAGAGAGGGAAGGAGAACAGAAAGATAATAATATCAAGAGTGGATAAAAGACAGAAAACAGAACATAGGCATTAGAAATAAAAATGTCAGACAATTTGTGGGTCAAAGAAAGGGAGGTGGAATGTAAGAGAAACAGTAGGTGATGAGGATAGAAAGATTTAGGGGAAAGGGGATAGTGTAGGTGGCCAAAATCAATACACACACAAAAGAGGAAATGGAGGATGAGGAAACACAGCAAATGTGAAGCACTCCCTGCAGCACCTATTATATAAAGAAAATAAAATAAGAGAGGAAAAAGAGAGAAAAGAAAAAAAAAAGAGAAGAGAAAAGGGGGGCAAAGAAAAGGGGGAAACAAGCATGAAAAAGAAAAAGAGAGGAAAAAAACTAAATAAATGAAAAAGAACCTTTGGGGATAAAATGGGAGAAAAGTCCAGGAGACAATGCACTATTAGCAACCATGAAAAAAACCAACCAAACAAACAAACAAAAAACCAATGTTTCAAGCTAGGAATCCTCTTTGCAGTTAAATAATACACTTAGGGATCTGACCTTCCCCCTTTCTCCCTTCCTCACTTCTCTCTCTCCCAGGGCAGCAGGAAAGCTGCCTGAGAGGTCCGGAAGGAAATTTAAGTAGGTCCTTGTTGAACCAACTCTACACAGAAGATTATGTCTCTTTATTTCCAGCGTGAGAGCACCTACACCTCACCAGAAACCCCAAATATGCTATTGGAAGCTTGGAAAGCACCTCCTACAGACCCTCACTTAGGTGTACTAGGGGAGGTCTAATTGATTTTCTGACTCCACCTTCTCCCAGACCAAGTTTCCTATCCCAGGATGTTTAGGTAAATTGGGCTTTCTCAGAAGCTTCACCTCTCCTTTCTTCCCAGACTCTCCCCAAGTCAGCTGGTACACTCCCCCAAGCTCAAGGAGAGAGAGAGAGAAATAAAACCAACAACACAAAATGCGGAGGGTAGGGTAATCAACGACCTCAGACAGACCTCAGGGCATGGTGGATTCTGGGATGGGAAGTCTGCGATATTGCAGACTCAAGGTGTGTGAGTCTCTGAAGCATGGGCCACCAGGGTTTAAAGGACACAGACCTGGGAACCATGCATCCAGTTAACACGGGACCTGGGAACCCTGTAGCACAACAAAGCCTTCAAGGATCACCACAGCCAGACCACCAGCCCTAGGGGGAGGGGTCCCACCTACAACTTCCGCAAGCCCCCGAAACCAGTAATTCCCTTCTTTGACTGTTGATTCAGAGGTAAGAGGAGCCCAAAGTGGCCAGGTGGCAGTTTTAATTTCCAGTTCAATGGAATCATTGTTGTTTCCCTGATGAGAGCACTCCTCCTTTTGGGACTAAAACCCACAGACCAGCAGAGTTTCAAGTTGTAGTGACAGGAAGCAAAAATTTTCATAGTGGGTCACTAGGGGTAAAAGTGACTACTGCCACTCCCATTTCCACTCCTTGATTCTTGGACCAATGGATCCTGGTTATGGGAAAGACAACACCATAGAGTGTATGCTGATTTAGAGCATACACAGTCTCCTGGAGAACCTTGCCCCAGCTCTGCAAGGTATTGCCACCTAGTTGGCACTGTAATTGAGTCTTCAAAAGGTCATTCCACTGTTCTATCAATCCAGCTGCTTCAGGGTGATGGGGAATATGGTAAGACCAGTGAATTCCATGGGCATGTGCCCATTCCTGCACATCATTTGCTGTGAAATGGGTTCCTTGATCAGAAGCAATGCTGTGTGGAATGCTATGGTGGTAGATAAGACTTTTGGTAAGCCCATGGATGATAGTTTTAGAAGAAGCATTATGTGCAAGAAATGCAAATCCATATTCAGAGTATGTGTCTATTCCTGTTAAAACAAATCACTGCCCCTTCCATGGTGGAAGTGTTCCAATGTAGTCAACCTGCTACCAGGTAGCAGGCTGATCACCTCAAGGAATAATGCCATATCAGGGGCTGAATGTGGGTCTCTGCTGCTTGCAGATTGGGCAATCAGCAGTGGCTATAGCCCAATCAGACTTGGTAAGGAGAAGTCCATGTTGCTGACGCTATGCATAACCTCCATCCCTACTACTACCTCCATGATGACTTTGTTCATGATCCCATTGGGCAATGGCAGGAGTGGCTGGGGAGAGAGATGGAGCATTAGCCACAGAGTGGGTCATCTTATCCACTTGATTATTAAAATCTTCCTCTGCTGAAGTCACCCTCTGGTGGCATTCATGTGGGACACAAATATTTTCATGTTTTTGCCCACTCAAAAAGATCTGTCCACATACCTCTTCCCCAGACTTCTTTGTCACCAATTTTCCAATCATGTTCCTTTCAATTCCCTGACCATCCAGCCACAGGAGTCAGTGTATAACACACCTGTGGCCATTTCTTCTTCCAAGCAAAATGAACAACCAGGTACACTGCTCAAACTTATGCCCACCAGAAGGATTTGCCCTCACCTGTGTCCTTCAGGATGTCCCAGAAAGGGCCTGCAGTGCTGCAGCTGTCACTTTCAGGTGATACCTGCATATTATGCAGAACCATCTGTAAACTAAGCCGGAGTTTTTTCTTCCTTAGTTAACTGTTTGTAAGGAACTCCCTAGGAGGCCAAAGCTGTGTGCTGGGAAAGAGAAGGTAACATGGCAGTGGTAGTGACCATGGGCATTTGGGCTACTTCCTCATGTAACTTACTTGTGCCTTTAGGACATGCTTGAATTCTTTCATATATACCACTTCCACTTTATTATGGAGTGCTGCTGTGCACATCCAACTTTATGGTTTGGTGGGTCTGACTATACCCAGCTCATGATAGACAACTCAGGTCTCATGGTAACTTGATGTCCGATTGTTAAGCATCCAGTCTCTAATAAAGCCCAGTAGCAGGCCAAAAGCTGTTTCTCAAAAGGGGAGTAGTCATCTGCAGAGGAAGCAGGGCTTTGCTCCAAAATCCTAAAGGTCTGCATTGTGATTCTCCTATAGGGGCCTGCCAATGGCTCCAGATAGCATCTCTATTTGCCACTGAAATTTCCATCACCATTGGATCTGCAGGATCATATGGGCCAAGTGGTAGTGCAGCTTGCACAGCAACCTGGACCTGATGCAGAGCCTCTTCTTATTCTAGCCCCAGTCAAAACTAGCAGCTTTTCTGGCACCTGGTAAATGGGTCAGAGTGGCACACCCAAATGTGGAATGTGTTGTCTCCAAAATCCAAGAGACCACTTAATATTGTGTCTCTTTTTGGTCGTAGGATGGGCCAGATGCAACAGCTTATCCTTATCCTTCAATTTAGCAGGGGTATTTCAACATGTCCCACACCTCTGGACACCTAGAAATTTCACTGAGGTGGAAGGACCAATTTGTAGTTGGATTTATCTCCGGTCTTCTCTCATGCAAATGCCTTACTAATTAGTCTAGAGTCCTTCTCCTTCTTGATCACTAGGTCCTATCATCATGATATCATCAATATAATGGACCAGTGTGATATCCTGTGGGAGGGAGAGATGATCAAGTTTCCTGTAGACAATATTATGATGTAGGGTTGGAGAGTTGATATACCCCTCAGGCAGAACAGTGAAGGTATACTGTTGACCTTGCCAGGTGAAAGCAAACTGTTTCTGGTAGTCCTTACTAATAACAATTGAGAAAAAAACTTTTGCCAAATCAACAGCTCCATACCAGGTACCAGGGGATGTGTTGATTCACTCAAGCAATGATACCACATCTGGGAGAACAGTTGCAATTGGAGTCACCACCTGGTTACACTTATGATAATCTACTGTCATTCTCCAAGATCCATCAGTTTTCTGTACAGGCCAAATAGGAGAGCTGAATGGGGATGCGGTGGGAATCAGCACCCCTACGTCCTAAAAATCCTTGATAGTGGCACTAATTTCTGCAATTCCTGCAGGAACCCAGTATTGCTTTTGGTTTACTATTTTGCTAGGTAGGGCAGTTCTAGTGGCTTCCACTTGACCTTTCCAACCATAATAACCCTCACTGCACAAGTCAGGGATCCAATGTGGGGATCCTGCCAGTTACTGAGTATGTCTATTCCAATTATGAGTTCTGGAACTGGGAAAATAACAACAGAATAGATTTGGGGGCCCACTGGGCCAAGTGTGAGACAGACCTGAGCTAAAAGTCCATTAATCTCCTGATCTCCATAAGTCCCTACACACACTGGTGGACCACAGTAACATTTTTGGTCTCCTGGAATTGATGTCACTTCTGAGCCTGTGTCCAATAATCCCCAAAATGTCAGATCATTTCCTTTCTGGTAAATTATTCACAATTATTCTGGTAAAAGGCTGTAGATCTCCTTGGGGAAAGGTGGGAGGAATATTAACAGTATAAATTTTGGGCAGTTTAACAGGATCCTTCCCTAAGGAGACCTGGCCTTCTGATTCAAGGGGCTCTGGGTCTGTAAACTCTCTCAAGTCTGGGAATTGATTAAGGGGCCATGATTCTCTGTGTCTGTAATTTGAGTTAGGGTTTTGTTCACTCAACTTAGAACTCTTCTGTTTATATAGATCCAGAAGAAATTTAGTAGACTACCCATCTATTTTGCTGCTAGGTACCACATGATGTATTAGCCAGTGCCATAACTCTGTGTGACGCATACTATTTTGAGTGCTTTTTTGAATCTGCCTTTCATTGACTTTGGTGATTAACTGCTGATACTTGACTTTTCCCATACTGACATCCAATCATTCCCATAATGTTTAAGGATTCTAATTCCATCACAGCCCTCCCTACAATAATATCTGGACTACAGAGAATAACCACAGAGCTCTTCAGGGAAGGTGGAGTTAGTCTTACAAATTTATTCCACACAGTCCTAGTTAAAGTTGTGTCCTCTGGACATTCCTGGGGCGGGTGGACAGCTCTCAAATGGTAAATCCATTCTAGCATTCCAATCTCCCTAAGCCTTTGAATTCCCTCTTCTACTGTATACCAGGGCAACTTGGGCATCTCAACCTCAGAACATGCTAGGCCATCTTTTGGTCCATGTTTCAGCCAGCCACCTGAACTAACTGTTAGGGCCCTTTCTAACCCCTCGAGCTACAGTGCTGAAGCCAGAATTTCTGCTTAGTTAGCCCGTATCAATAAATTCAGCCTGATCCAACTTTATATCCCTTCCACCATTATCCCATACCCTTAGTATCCATTCCCACACATAGTCCCCAGATTTCTGTCTATATAAATTGGAAAATTCATGCAGTTCTTTCTGAGTATACCTTACTTCCTCATGGGTCCTTGTTGTGATTTTAGCTAATAATAGATCTGGAAGTAAAGAAAGGTGGTTGGGGTGGGTAAGAGAAGGATTAGAAATGCCTTGCAAGCAACTGACCTCAGGGCATTCCCTTGCATTTTCTTCTGGTGAAACAGGATTAATTTCTTCAGGCAGGGGTTGGAAGGCAGTTCACTCAGGGCAGACTGGAGGCTTGGCAGTGTATGCTGGAGTTTGGCTGGTACATGCCTCAGGACTGGGAGGAGGTCCAGACTCTCTGGGGGAGGCTGGAGCCTGGGTAGGGCAGGCTTCAGTTTGGCTGGTACCTACCTCAGGGCTAGAAGTTGTTTCAAACTCCCTGGGGCAGGCTGGAGGCCTGATGATACAAGGTTGACAAGGTGTGATCTGGACAGGGCAGGCCATTGCAGGCATATCTGGTAAAGTCTCAGCAGATGTCAGGGTTCAAATGTCTCCACCAATATTATCATCATCCCATATGTCTTCATCCCAATTTTCTGGATTCCACTCTTTTCCAATCAATTTCTTCACTTTAACCACAGAAACCCTTCAGGGTTGAGATTTTAGTTTCCTTTGTAACTCCACTACTCTACATGAGAGTCTGAGTTTTGTTCTCAGATATTTCAAGCCTGTGGCTACAGGAGACAAGATTTTCTTTCAGAACACACATAGAAATTTTTGCATCATTCATGTGGCATTTAAGTTTCAAATTTGAAGGCTTTAACTCATCTCTTTCTTTTGTAACAGTAAGCAGAGTATCTAGGAGGAGCCAGCCAACGTCATTATACCATTTGACTCTACAAAACTTTGTTAAGGTGTTGAAAACACACTCACTCACATCCTTGCTTCTTATAAGTGAGGAAGTAGGACAATCTAGTGATGATATTTTGTGTATCTTGATTGCCAATTTGCACCATGGGCTTTTAGCAGCCTCTTCTTTTTTGGAAAAGGAGTCATCAAAACACTTGGTCATGGGTATTGAGTCCAATTAGAGTAGAGAGCCAGTTGCAAAACTCCCAGAACCATCTCAGACACCCCATGTTTAAGATTCTGTTCCTGAAGAATCACTCCTGGTACCAAGCTGTATTTCTCAGGGTTCTCTAGGGAAACAGAATCAACAAGACATAGCTGTCAATAGTATATGATTTTATATGACTGTGGGGATGCACAAATCCAGGTTCCAAAGGCAGGCTGCAACCATGGGGCTCCAATGAAAGTCCAATGAAGGTTCTTGATGAGTTCTGGGAGACAATGGATGTCCAAAGATGAGCTGGGAAATTCTCAACCAATGCTAGAATCACTTCCTCTTTTAAGGCATTCAACTGATTGGATAAAGCATCACCCATTGCTGATGGTAATCTCCCTGATTGGTATAATTGTAATCAGCTATTTATGATTTATCACTGCAGTAAAGTCAGTGATGCCTAAAGTCCATAAATGCCCTTGTATTACAGTTAGCCCAGTGCTTGCTTGACCAAACAACTGGCCACATTTACGTGGCTGAGTTTACACAATAGCCTACCCATCACAATCATCTTTGCACTTAGGTGATACAATCTACTTAATAATGTTTATTCTAAGCACTGCTGAAATAAGTTATAATTTTGAGTGTGTCTGTATGTGTGCTGGAGAGTGTGAGGATGGGAAGAGAGAGAGGTGGTTTGGGAATATCTCTTCAATTTCCTAAAGTTGATCAACTCACATTACATATATTTTGTATTTTTATAGATCATTTTACATTTTATTTACATTTTCAAAATTAGAGGTATTCATGTGTTCAGAATATCTTCTCATGATTTTCTAAATCTAAGCTATCTATGGGTATGTTTTGTCAAGTAAAAACAAATCTGTAATTAGTAAGGAATGACTTTATTGGAAAGGATTATTGCAAGAGGGGAAGGGAGTATTGCAATTGACAGAAGGGACTATTGCAATAGAGAAAACACTCTTAACAAAAAGATGAGCAAGAGTCTCAACGGTTAGGCAAAAAGGGTTATTCACCTAAAGAAAGGAGTAAAGAACCAGGTGTGAGGAATTGGGAAAGTGGGACAAGAGGTTTGACATGACCAGATAATATACAAGAGAATGCTTTATGCTGAGGCCATCCTATTTGGGGGGAGGTAACCTTAAAGTTCAGGGGTGGCCTGGAGGAAGAAGAGAAGCTTAATCAAAGTTTGATTAACAAGCATTTTGTTTCTGTTGAGCTGTTGAACTAATTGTTTATGAGTTGAAAAACGGGCATTTGGAGAGTCTGTGCCCAGTCTTGTCATAGGTAAACAAGGGATATCCATGAGCCTTATTCAATTTCTTTTGGGGCACGGTAGTTCTTTACTAAAGTCCCTTTCTGGAAGACAAAGATTGGGAGGAAGTATTTCTTAACCTTTTGTGTTTTCCAGGATCAGAGCTCAGGTATACTTCATCATTATCAGTTTTCTCTCATTCTTCCCCTTATCTATCTTTACCTTTCCTCTCTTGTTCTTGCTCTTCTTTTTTCTTTTCATTAATTTTTAAGGGAACTAGATATTTTGTTTTATAAATTCTATCATTTCCTTACTTAAAATAATAAATTCTGGGTTTGTTTTGCTTATCTTGCATTGTAGTTTGTTACTGTTTTAAATGTAATATTCATTAAGTACAAGAGTATTTATACATATACATATGCACATAAACACATGCCTTCTTATCCTTCTAATAATCCTTCTAAATTCCTCATCTTTATTCTGTTTCATATTCTTGGGTTGAACAATTAATTATTGAATTTTAATCTTTTTTCTTTCTCCTGTTATATAAAACTATAATATTAAAACTTTATTTAACTGTAAGTACTTTTTCTTCTTTAACTCCATCACACAAGTTTGATATGATTTTTTATTGTTATCAACCCATTCTGAATATTTTATATTTTGCATTATGATTTTTATATCCATTAATTATTCAGAATCTTTTATTAAATTTTAAATGCTTGGAGATGTTAGTAATAGTGTTTGTTAGTGATTTCTAATTTTATCTCTTTGCATTCAGAGACCAGGCTTATATCATTCTGGTACTTTGATATTTCTTTAAACATAATTGTGGAATTATTTTCCTTTACATACATTTGCAATCATGATTTTAAGAGCATTTAAGTTAGAATTATGTTTTTATTGTGAATTTTAAAAATAATTTTAGAATAATATTCTTTATTCATAATTGACTGTAAGTCCACTTTACCTAATATTTTTGTAAGTGTAACAACTATTCTCTGGCTAGCTTACTTCCTATGTCTTTTTCCATCCTTTTAATTACATGATAAATATGAACTGTATTTCAGTTTTGCTTCTTTAAAACAGCATGTAACTGGAAGTGTTCATAAAAGTTCTGAGAGTATTTTACCAAGCAACTTTTTATCCCATTAACATTTCTTGTGATTTATGATAGATTTTAGTTTATTTTTATCATATATGTTGCACTCACATTGTTTTCACTATTGGTTAGGGTATAGTTTGAGCTGTTATAATAGCGACCCAAAATAACAGTGATATAACCAATTAGAAGTCCATTTTTTGGTAATAATCCAAGTATAAGCAGTCCAGGTTTGGACTGATAACTCCATGGTATTGAACATTCATTTCTTTTTCTTCTTTCTCCATCATCCCTACCAAATTCCTTTTATCTACATAGTTCAAAGCTCAACTCTACCATGTTTTCATTATAGGCAGAGAGGAGGGAAAAGTGGAATCCAAAGAATGCAAACTGGAAGTTGCACATGATTTTTTTTTTCAGTCACATGCCCTTCACCAGGACTTAAGCACCATAATGAGTTACTAGGAAGAATGACAAATGTGGCCATTATTCTGGGCAGCACTATATTCAGATTCCATTAGACGACTTTAGGGGACCAAGAGATGGGATAAAAATGAATCTTTGGCTAATGTGAATCCATCCAAACTATCAAATATGTCTCCTTATTTCAATTAGACTATGTTCTTGATCTCATAATCATATTCACCTTTAATATAATAGGCGGGGCATGATATATTTTATACAATACAGGTATATATACACATGTGTGTTTGGTGACTACTACTAATATTAATATATAAAGTCCAGTGTTAATGTATATATATTTTTTTCACCATTGAATAAGAAGAGAACTTTATAATGGTTTATCTTTGATAATTCCCAATAAGCGTACATTTTATGATTTGGTATTTTAGTCTACCCTGATTTATATCCTATATATATATACACATATATATATATACATATATATACATATATATGGAATTACTACTGTTTTTCTTACTAACATAATTATTATGTTGTTTGAAAAATCAACATTGGTTTTGATTTTCAACATATTTAAAATTTCTTTGTTCACCATTGTTTAAATTTCGTTTTTAGAGGTTCATTTACCTCCCTCCTGAAGTATATTCTATTGATAATAATCTCTGAAAGATAAATATCTCTCAGAATTTATAAATTTGAAAATTTCTTTAATTTGCACAGATCTCCCAAATGATATTTCTTGGGGAAAAACCTCAATTGCCCTTTGTACATTTTAAACATATTAACTTGTTATCTTCTGTCTTATCAGGGCTCTTTATAGTTGCTTGTTAGATTACTTATTTTTCCTCTGTAATTTTATTTTCTCCTGTTTGTTTGTAAACCTATATGTGTGTTTGTGTGTGTGTATATATGTTTTTCTTTTTGTTAGTCATGATTTAATTATTATATGTCAAGTTATGGATATGTTTCTAGTTTTCCTGCATGAGAGTTGTTTAAGAGCTTGCATTTTTCATTAAGTCTGGAAGCTTTTTAGCAGTTATCGTTTACAATATGATATTCAATAGTTCTTCTTCACCATATCTTACTCATGAAAATTCTATTTAGGGTGCAGATTAATTCTCAGGTAGTAACATAGCAATCTTCTAGATTTGATTTGATCTGTAGGGAAGATAAAGACTGGAAAATTGAAAGAGTTTTTTCACTGACTCAAACCAGAATTGACACAATCTCATTTCATTTGCCAGAACTAGACAACGGCTAATTAGAAGAAGTTTGATAAATATAGTTTTGCTTGTTCCCAGGAAGGTCACGAACATGAAGTAGGTGAGTACGTTAATGGTTTGTCCCTTCATGCATCTAGTAATTTTGGATTGTGTGCTCATCACTAATTGGTCTTTACCTACAGAAATCCATGTAGTCATGGTTGTGGGAACGTTTTGTCCCTGCTTCTGTGAGATATCCTGGAAATATGTGGGAGGTATAAATTTGAATTCCAAAGTAATACAAGTTGTAGACTTAGGTTTTCTTTTCTCAGAGGTGATGTTTTCCCCTATAGGAACACAGTCCAAGACAAGTTTCCTCATCTTCTTTTGCCAATAAGTAATTTTTTTGAGTATTAGCTTTCACTTTCTTAGCAGCCCTTAGCATGCTTTATATAGGAGTCTAAGAACAAACTTTAGGCCTTATAGAGAGCAAGGTCTCATTTACTTTCTTTCTGCTATTATAATTTAAGTTTCCAAGGAACTAACTACAATTGTCCCTGTCCTCAACATTTTAAAGGCACCTGCTGCCACATATATGTTTACTACCATAATTTTAAGTTCCTTCTGGCTTTTCTAAAGCATTTTCTTCTATTTATTTTTATCACGACTCTGTGATAAAAATAATTTTTATTTTATATAGTGTTTTTAGCTGCTTTGGAACTGATGGGTCTAGTTAATCTTATTTGAGAATCTTGCCATAATTTTAAGTCTATCAAATTATTTTTTTAAATCAACTTTGTTGATACATAGTAATAAAGCATGTAGCATGTAGCTGATCCAAAGTGTACAATCAATGGTATTTGGTATAAAACACACTTGTACCTTCATCAATTTAGTCATTATTAAAGCATTTTCATTATTCCAATAATAGTGATAAACAAAGAAGAAAATTCCTCACATCTTAATTTTTCTGTTTTCCCTGCTGTACATAGCTGCCATTTCTGGCTATTCTTGCAACAATTATTTATTTGCTTATTAATCAGTTTTATTGAGATATGCTCACATACCATATGATCTATCAAAAGTGTATAATCTATGGCTTTTAGTATAATAATCACAATGTTTTAAATTCATCATCTTAAAAATTTTAGAACATTTCATTACTCCCAAAAGAAAGACTCTATACCCCTTAGCATTCTTTCCTCATCCCTGTATAACCACTGCTCTAATTTCATTTTTATAAATTGATTTATATTTATATTTTATACAAATGGAATCATATGATATGTAGTATTCTGTGTCTGGTCTCTTTCACTTCGTGTAATTTTTTTTCTGATATTAACATTTTATATTCTTAACCTATATTTGTTTAGCTTCAAAGAAAAATGGACTTATATATGCAAATTTACCCATAGTCATATTTCACATAGTATGTTTAGTTCATAATATTTTGGGTTTTTTAATTTATCAAATATTTTATTCTTGTTTGTTTTCTCCTTTCTCAGTTGGATTGATTAAATTTTACCTAATTTTCCTTTCACTTCCCCCCTTTTATTTCTCTGGTTTGGAAGTTATACAGGGGGTTTATATTATTTAGGAGTGACCTCAGTATGAAACAAAGATGCATAAATACAAGTCTAATGATAATCTTCAGCTCAAATTTCTTCCTTTACAGTACAAAAGTCTTAGGTGTTTTAACTCCTAATTCTCTCCTCCCATATGCCATGCTCTTTTCATTATATTTTGATATTTTATTTTCAACCACACATTAATCATTATTTAATATTATTTTCAGGGTTTTTTTTTAACTCTGTAAGTATTCTTATTTTTGCTCTTTATCTCAAGTGATACTTTATTTGGATAAGATTTCCAAGCCCATAGAGTTGTGTTCATTTTCATTAATTTGATTTGATTTTCTCTCTTCAGAACTTTGAACAAGTTAATACTCTCTTGTCTTTGTTGTTGTTGATGAGAAGTCTATTTTCTATTTACTTGTCATTTTTTTATCATATCTGTAATTTTCTTTCTGGTAATTTTAAGATTTTCTTTTTTAAGAAGCTTTATTATTACGTGTCTAACTGTGAATTTGACTTTCTTTATTCTCCCTAAGAATTGGTATGTCTTATTTTGAGGGTTAATATATTTTTTTATCTAGAAGTTTCTCAGTCATCATCTTACATAATTTTAACTCTGCCAGTTTCCTATATACTCTCTCCTTATAGAATATTTATTGCATATTATATGTACGTTAACTCTATCACTGTTTCTCATAAATTATCTTTCTTCTTCTTTGGAGGTAGAAACAAGGGGTTTAACTCTGGCTTTATTTTTAACAAGTTAGGTAATTTTAATTTAATTACTTAACCATTGTGGGACTTGGTTACTCTTCTTTAAAATAGGGATAATAATGGTACATGATTCTGAAAGCGGTTTTGAAAACAAAATGACATGAAACATTGAATTTGTTTTCTTTAATTGCTATAAAAATGCCAAAATTTTAGGGACCTAAAACAACACCTGTTTATTATTTTACAGCTCTATATAGGGTTAGAAGTCTAACACGGGTACCTGTGGGCCAAAAATCAAGGTGTTAGCAAGGGTTGGTTCCTTTCTGGAAACTCTAGGGGAGAATCTGTTTCTTTGCATTGTCTAGCTCAGAAGACCTTCTGCTTTCCTGGCTTTCTCCCTCCCCAAAGCCAGTAGTGGCATGTCAGTTCCTTCTAATTTGGCACCTCTCTGATCCGTCTTCCATCATCAGATCTCTCTTTGACAATAGTTTGGAAAGGTTCTCCACTTTTAAGGACTCATGTGATTAGAATGAGTCCACCTAGGTAGTATAGGATTGTCTCCCCATAGAAAGGTTTGTAATCTTAATCATGTCTGCACAGTGCCTTTTGCCATGTAATTTAACCTATTCACAGGCTCTGGGGATTAGGACATGGCTATCTCTGGGAGGCCATTGTTCTGCTCACCACAGGCATAAAAGGCCTTAACATCTAGTAAGTGCTCAAAACATATTACCTCTTTCCTCTTTATCAGAAAAGAAAGAAAACAATAACAGAGGTGAATCTGACTCTTCATAGGTATGACAGTTGTAGACCCTTCCTTGTTTTGAGACAGTAGGCCACTTGCTTTCTTTCTCTGAACTCCTATGAATTAGAAGTAGATATGGCTTACCTAAGAGAATCCAGAGGCTATTCCAACATAATATATACTTGAAGTACTTGTTAATCATTTACATATTTTGATTGTTAAATTGTATTGTAGAAAATTTATTTTATAGAGAGTAAAAGTTTGGGTGGGTAGACTAGAAGCAGAGTTTGCTTTGAAATCCAAATTTCAAAGCAAACTCCATGGTACACCACTTAATTTATTGCAAAATAGCACCAGGAATAATAAATATATGTATAAATATATATGAATATATATAAAATGTTCCATTATGCTTATTTATGGCAGAAATAAAAGCATTAACGGGTAAGTATAAAACAGATGTCAGGAGTAAAGGAGCTAACTACATTGGGATTCCATGTTGAACCAATGAGTTCAATTAAAAGGTTATTAGATTTCTCAACTTGGTCAGCTTTTTCTTTGCTCAATAATTTAACAGAACCTAACTAATGCAATTGAAGGTATTTATCAAAGCCCATTAAATATAGAAACATTCATCACTTGAAACCAACTTTTAATGTTTACTATTAATAAAGTTTACCTTTGAAAGCATGCTGTACATGTTATCAGGAACAGTTTAATAGGAATAATGTTACTAGTAATAATAGTAATAAAAAATTTGTAGAATTCCTTGCATTTTCTCAATGCACTTTCATATGGGTCTGTCAGTATGTTGGGTGTGGAAGGAGACAGAACTTTTGTGTTATGCAACACTCAGTGCTAATAGTGACTCATACCTGAGCTGATACTCAGCTGGTAAGGGCCAATGTAATATAGAGATTTTCATCTACTCTGTAATTCGTGCCTGTTATAATTAGAGAAGCAGAACCAGAGCAATCTGGAACTCCCAAACACACAAGCTGGAGCCCACCAGTAAAACCAAAGCAGATCTCAGATTTGTTGCCTCTGACCTTGAAGGTATGTGTCTCTTGCAGAATCCAGGACCATCTTCAAGAAGCTAATCCCACATACTTAGCCTGTAGCTGGAGAAGACAATGGAGGACCCAAGAGATGGTTGAACAGATGCAGAGTCTGCAACTTCCTCACTCCAAAAAAGATGAACTGTGATTTTGTTTGTGATCTATCATATGGCTGCTGCATTGCTTCTGTCTCCATAAAAATATCGTGTGGCCCAATTTAAACAGAAAACAAAATAGAAAGGGAATTTAGGGAAAGGTAGTTTAGCCTAGTCAAGTTGAAGTTTACAAAGCCACCAAACAGTAACTATTTGTCCTCAGCAACTCTTAGATTTCTTTTGATTTATACAAAATATAGAGCTAATAAAACTAAACGGTGGTTAATGAGGATTGAATTTATAAAATAAGCAAAGCATCAAATGTACAAAGAGCTTGCAATGTTAGGTTAGTGCTCTACTTTTTGTTAAGGCATTTGAATTAATTAGAATTTTAATAACAGAATTGTAATATTCTTTTCCTTTTAACTATTTTTAATATGAAGCATTTCTTTCATTCATTATATTGTAGAAATAAAGAAAAATTCATAGCTGTCAAAAGCTTTTAATTACTGCTAAAATAAATTTACATAATGAGCATATTTTAAAGTTTCAGAAAAGACAGCAGTGAAAAACATTAAGAATGAGTAAGAGAAATCTTATACTTCATTTATATAACATAAATATACATTTAAATAATTATTCACTTGTGAATATATAAACATTCAAAATAAGTTGTTAATTTTATACTCTCTATATCTGATTTTAAAGTTGGATATGTAATATCCATCCTGAATACTGGTGATAGACAGCTACTTCCCTTCTCTTCCTCCCTTCATTTCTCCTTTCCTCACTCACTGAAATTTGATTGTTACATCTGAATGTGACTGGCTATACAGTAATTGAGTTAATTCCATTATTTCAATTTCACCATCAGAGTTATTTGAGTTTCTGATAATGCTAGAGACAAATAAGCTGAATATATTCACTTTTGCATGTCATAGCCACCTGCTTTCATTTAATTTGTACTATCATTTTAAATTTGAAACTTTCAAATATATTTCTTTACCTTAACAATGTAATTTGAATAGCTGTATGAGCATTTCTGTGTTCTTCATATTTTTATAATATCAAAATAATTGCAAAACCTTAATCTTTTTACACTGCAATTGTGTACATTATCTGCTTTGTTTTAATGCCTGTTTCTGTTCATCAAATTATTTATTAGTTTGCCAATGTTAATGATCTTATTATCCACATAAAACCCTTTTCTCTTCCACAGCAATAATCTTTTTACATATTCATACTATATTTACTGAAACTGATATACAGATATTGACACAATAGCTTTCAAACAGGGTAACATTTAGGTTTACATTGTGGTTTCTATTTTAGACTACACAATTTTCTAAATTTTTAGTTATCTTATGTTTTGCATTATGATGTACATTTTAGCCTATCAGCACCTATATATTTTTGGTGTAATTTAACATGTCTTATATCCATCCTTGTGTACTCTTGTGAAACACTTCTATTGCCCACACAGTTATATTGGTTCCATCTATTCAATACCTCTTTCCTTCTCCCCTTAGGACCCACGGTGACAGTCAATCTTCATTCTTGAAGGGCCACGTTCAGAGATACTTGCAACAGTGTTGAGGGCTTGACGTGCTCAACTGCTCTAATGCACTGGGAGCCACCATTTCTCTTGAGAGATACAATTCCCTCTATTTGAGAACATCAGTCTTCCCCAGGATGTGGGTAATACCTTCACTCTCATTATATGGGTCTCTACCCAATGATATCCACTATGGCAAAATGAGCATTCACATACTCCCTAGGAGCCTGTCCTGCATCAGATTATCCACTTCAATCATCTTAAACAGATAACCTTCCTTATTATATATTTGAAAATGTTTTCTCAGCATTATACTCTCAATCAAATACCTGACAATCTCCTATGTTTGTATGTTGCCCCACCCTCCCCCCAATTTCTTGGGCAATAATACCCATCCTCCCATCCCTAGCCCCCCTCAAGCCCACAAAGCCCCACCCAAAGGTAACCCTATTCCCCCATTTTATCCCTTCCTTGTACAAATACCTCCAGCTTATCATAGATTTCACCCATGTAGGTGTCAGCTTACATCCTTCTTCTACTCCCCAATTTCCTTTAAGCCTATCATCCAGTCTCTAGCTCTCTGAGGCAGCTTGGTTTACTTATTTCATATCATTGAGGTAATGTAGTATTTGATCTTATTATGCAAAAAACTCACACAAATAGATAAAAAACACTAAGGAAATGCCTGGGACAAGAACATTAGAAGAAATTCACAGAAGATGAATTAAAGCATTAATAATTGAAAAAATAATTCAAACTAATTTATAATAAATTGAATTGTGTGAAATCGCCATGGTTGTAAGTCAAAATCAGTCTACTATAGGCAATTTAATATGGTTTAACCTAGTAATTTAAGATATTCAAATGAAATGGAGAGAACTTTTATTTAGTCTTTCAAATAACCAAGTGTAAAATACATCACAACTAAATCTGACAAGGACAGGAGTGGTGTTGCAAAGAGCCATCTCATACTCTGTGAACGCAAGCTGCACCACACTCCTGGAAGGAAATTTAAAAATAATTACTTAATTAGCGAGTAAGTATTTTAACAGAGGACAGGCGAGAGTATGGCTTGAATAGGGAGATAGCCTGGATTCACATCTTTAATTGGCCATTTTATTTTCTGTTTATCTTGGGTATGTTTCTTAACCTCTGCAGGCCTCCAATTCCTCAACTGTAAAGTGCAGCTACGGCAAGCTGCCTCACGTACTGTTCATGATACATGAGCAACAGTCAGGGAAAATTTAACTAAGTAAGGGTTCTTGTACTAAATTGAACATTAAACCACTCCCTGAACCTAGATTTATAATATATTTCTAATGACATTGGATGATGTTTTAATATGAAGCTCAATGAAACAAAGAAAGTTACAATAGTGTATCTGTGTGCATGTTTGTGTGTGTGTGTGTTCAACATTGTAACCTTGTTTCAAATAAGATCAGTACTGTTTGTAGAGACTCAGAAATTTAAGATTAATTCAGACCAGTCTGAAATGATACAAAAATATTCATAACTGGATGTAGACTGAATGATAAATATAAGAACAAAAATAAAAAATAAGAAGAAACTCTGATAAATATTGTCCTGCTAACGAATTTCAAAGATTTTTTAGTGCAAAATCAAACAATGGAATGATTAAGAAGAATATTGATAATTTGACTACATAAAACATTTAAGAATTCTTTCTAACAACAACAAAAAACATGGTTTCATTAAGGCAATCAAATTATGGAAGAGAAGAAAGGAAGAAAGTTTAGTATCCTTTATATGGGAGCTCTATTTTTTTAAACAAGCTCCTGAAATGTCTTCGAATATTTTGGATATTTCATATCTTATGTCACATTCCTGCCAAGAAGCAGAAGAGCAGTTCTCCAATCAGAGAAGGTGAAATGGCAGTTTTCTTAAAATCTCTGGCAGCTTGGGTGGTACTTGTTACCTCAACTCCATCACACGATTTTATCCACTCAGGACTTTCAATCAAGAACTAGTGACAACAAAGAAAAATCACTCTGGTTTCTGCAGCAGTTGCAACAAGATTCATTTTTAGACCAGTGACAACATAAAACTAGACTTATTACCCATGGTCCAAAATCAGTGGCCAATGACATTTAGAAATACAAAGAAGGTAATGGAAGATAGGGAGGAAGATTTATATACAACCTTGTTCAGAGCATTGCTCATAACTAACCAAAACTAAGAAACACAGTAATAATTATATTTTTATGAAGTTATTTTTTAAGTAAATTGTGATGCATCCAAAGACATGATTACCAAGCAGACATTGGTAATCATGGGTTACATAAACCTTTAAATGTATGAACACCCTTATGAGTTAAGTGAAATATTTATAGCCAGGAGAGCCCTTTGTTATGGTACTCAGGCACTAGGGAGGGAGAGATGAAAAGAGTTTATATTGCTTATTTTTCAGTTGTAATAAGCTTGTAAAAGAAAGGGAAAAGCTGTGCCCTTGAGAGAGAGCCTTAGAGTAAAAAGGGCCCATCTTTCTCACAGGAGAAGCATGTACGAAAAGATTTTAAAAACTTAGATCTGTGGGCCTTATTATTAGACTTATTAGACTGTATATTTCACTTAGGAAAAATAACTAGCAATGCCAGTATAGCTAATTTTAAACTTAGAAGGAAGCAGACCATGATTTACAGGAAAACATGACCTAAAAGTCTCTTGAATTTAGATTACCTGGCATTTCAATTTGTTTCCTACCCTCTTCTCAAGGTTACCATATTTTGTTAGTTCTCATAAATCAGATTCATAGGGCAGTCTGTCATTCATATTATATGGTTGGTGAGGTCTTGTAGCATTTTTCTTCTTACATTGTTTCTATAAATTACATACCAAATAAATAATGTATTAAATCAACACCTTGCATTATGGAGGGATATTTTATCATGTGAGTGATTTTAATGTTGTTCATTCACATAATTTTCTATTTCAGATGAGATGAGGGCTTAGTATTAATTTATAAACAAAGGTATGTTAATGTATTCTCAGTCTGTTATCTCAATAATTAAAGAATATATAACTATTCTTATTGGCAGTCATGAAATCATCTGTGTGTGGTACACAATGTTTGAAAAGTAGAATACTTTTTATATTTATATGTTTTTTAGATTTTATCATTTGTTTACTATTAAAACTAAATCTGCCTTAGAAAATATACCATGTGGCTAATAATATGTGGTAAAGTTTATAATTTGTTGTACAATTCTATATTCAAAATAAATTTTTTGAGGTGTCTGTTTAGAGGTGACTTTCTGTTAATTTTCTAATTCAGAATATATTAGCTTATGTAAACAAATGGTATACAATTGGATTTAATAGAGCTATTTCCCCAAGCAATTAAAAGTATGAAGAAACTAATCGTGCAGAATAATTGAATGTAGGTGGAGTAATCTTTGCTTTTTCATCATATAAATACCATAACATGCTGTTAAATGCATACATCATACAAAACACTTTGAAGAGCTATAGCACTCTTGAAATAAAATAATTGAGCAGAACTTGGAGCTTATTTAGTCCTACTCATTATCCAGGAATACTTGGTTTATGACTGTAGCAGAGCTGGCCAACTGTCCATTAAAAATGTATGCTCCCTCTTCCAGAGAGAGTTGTCATTGAATAGCTCTCCATTTTCCTTTTATCTTGTTGTTATGACTATTTATGTGACTTGAGTTCTAGCTCATGGAATACAAACAGTGCACCAGTTACAGTCCAAGAACCATGGATCCCTCTTTGCCCTCACAAGCTGTTTTTCCTTCTGGTTAACTTTGCTTTTGGAATGTATGCCTTGGAGGTGGCAGAGCCCCTGTTAGACAAGATCCCTAAATGAATACATGAATGTGAGTCATCCAAAACCTGGTCATTTTTCCAGCAATGCTTCATTAGGAAGAAATGATCTTGTGTGTCTGTACATTTGTGGGTATGTAAGTCACTTGAAAGTCAGTGACGATGCACTCTCTGCTTGTGTTTTATAGGTTTCAATTAAACAATATTTACTCCTGTCAATTTTTTTCAATATTGAAAGGATTGAACAAAAGACATATCTATTATGGTTACTTCTAATGTTCTTCTAATGTTCTGGGTGTGTGTGTATGTATGTGCATGTGCTTCAAATGAAAAATTACTAAAACATTTATTTCAAATCCCACCACATATGACTGAGACTGAATTATTTCTAAAGCCTGGGTAAGTCTGCTGTAGAGACAACAGAGCTCTAGGGTAAGTGGGACTGTGCGAGCCTGGTGGCAGGGAATTAGATTATTAACCAGGATTTCCATATTTATATCATATTATCATAAACTACATTATACTATAATAAGCTGGGGAGATACAATTTAAAACTCTATTCTCCATAAAGAAGAAATGGATATATGTGAAAGAGTAAATGCCATGGGAAACAAAAAGTAGTAGATAGTCTTCTCAACAGCAGAAAAAGTGAGACTAATATAAGTGAAAAATGAGAGAATAAAATTTACATTGTGTTCAGAGAATACTGCTTAGATGCTTTTGCAAGTATTAGGAACTTGGGTAAGGCCAAACTTGAAATGGCAGTCCTAGTGAATTTATTGCTCTAAAAATGGAATTTCTTTGACTAGAATCCAGGTTTTAAACGTGCAAATTATTCTTTAGGAAAAAACTTTTGAAGCAAGATGAAACCGACTTTTGAGCAGTAAAGATGAATGTACCTAAGAAGCTAAGAAATTCAAGGCAATAACAAATTTATGAAGGAAACAACAAAAGAGGCTCCCTATAATTCATAAGGATTTGAAGGTAACTTGTTTTAAGATATACACATTTTTGCAGATTTTTTTCAAAATGAAAATATGGAGGACAGTTAAATTAACATTTTTACAAATTGCATAATATACAGAGTCCATTATTTCTTATTCATTAAACAAATATTAGATCTAAATATACATTAGATATACAGGAGTTCTTAACCAGGGAGATCCCAAGGGGTTCGTGGAAAGATTTCAGGGAGTCCATGAGCCTGAACTGAAAAAAATCAACTTATTATCTTTATTTTCTCTAACTTTTAAAAGAAATCTAGCATTTCCGTCACTTATGAATGTATGCAATAAATTACAGTCATATTCCATGGTTTTCACCTGACTGGCAAAGGGGTCCATGGAACAAAAAAGGTTAAGAATCCCTGAGTTAGAGAGACCAGATAGTACATATGTAGAAGTTTACAAAAATGGCCACAACATCATTTCTGGTCCTATGTGCTCTTCTAGAACATTGCTCATCCACCCCAAAGGGATGGAAAGCATTTTTCTGCTCCTTGAATTGGATGGGCTTGTGCCTGTTCCAAATAACCAAGTATGGCGAAAGTGATTCTATGTGACAATCAAGGCCACATTTTAAAGCAAATAGAGCTTCTCTTTGGCTCTCTTCTCAGGATACTCACTAGAATCAAGCCATCAATCAGACTCTGGGGAAGCCCAAACTAGACCATGTGGAGAAGCCACATGGGAATTTGAGCAAACCCATGTTTAAAGGGGCTGAGACACCCATCTGATGTCTAACATCAACCTCCAAACACTTGAGGGAAAGAGTCTAGCTCCCGGCTTCTAAGTCTTCTAGCTGAATCTCAAGATATTCTGAAGAAGAATCAAGACCTCTTCAGCATCCACTTTAAATTCCCACAGAATTCATAAACATAGAACGTGGTTGTTTTCCTCCACTAAGTTCAGTAAGGATGCAATTCACTGTCTCATCTTGTCTGTTGGCATGTGATCTGAAAATCAGAGATTAGACTTTCCTCTCTCTTTCCTTCACACATCTAACTTTTAAGTTAGTACAGGATTTGAGGGCTCAGCAATGGCATTCATAAAACCAGGGCTTTCATTTTTTAACCCAGCATATCTATTTATAACTTTTATGATTAAATCTTGATAATTATAAAAACTCTTATTTTCTTTAGCAATTCTGCCTTCCTCCCTCATTCCAATAGCATTTATTATTCATATAGGTATATTCATTTTCTATAGCTATGTAAAAAATTACCAAAAATTTAGCAGTTTGAGAAGACATCCATTTATCTCATAGTTTCTGTAAATTAGATATCAGGGCATAACTTACCCGGTTCTTCTGCTCGGGATCTTACAAGGCTGAAATCAAGGCATCATTCGAACTGCATTCTCATCCAGAAGCATCTCTAGGGAATATTCTACTTCCAAACTCTCTCATGTTATGAGTAGAATTGATTTCCTTGTACCTATAGAATTCACCACAGCTTCCTTCTTCAAAGCCAGCAACACAGAGAGAGAATATCTCTTCTTGTTTGAGTCTCTGATCTAAATCTAGTTTTGAAGGGGTTGCCTCATTAGGTCAGGCCCACCAAGGATACTCTCCCCTTAGATTAATTTAAAATTAATAGATTAGGAAATTTGAATACATCCAAGAATGTATTCTCATTTGCAATACAATGTAATCCAGTCAAAGACCTTTACTCTATTCCATTCATTGAAAGCAAGTTAAAGGTCTCACCTAAATTCAAGGACAGAGGATTATTCAACCACTTGTATATTACAGATTGGGAATCATGGGGCTAATCCTTCAGTGTGTCCTCTGCAGTGGGTCCATGAGATAATTCTCAGCAAATCAGCATTTCATTCTCAGCCAAGATGATTACTGATTTATTTCAATGAATATATAAATCTTTTTTCTGACCAAAAGTCCAATATTTCTTAACATTGTATACTATCAAGAAAATTACTACTTTAAATTTCATAAGTACCAAACAACTTTCCATTCCAGTTATATAAACAATCAGGAGGCATTTAATTTTTAAAAAATTAAATAAATGGGGCAGGGCAAGATGGCAGCTGAGTGAGGAGCTGAGTAATGATAAGATGTGAGCCTATCTTCCAGGGCAATTTGTAATCTGAACAGAGCTATTAAAGCACCTGTTTGGGGGTATCTTGCAACAACCTTGAAAGAACGGAAGGGGGAGACTGCCTATTGGTAGTGAAGTTGCATGAGTAGAGCACTCGAAGCCACAGAGGCCAATGCCCATCCTCTGCTGGTGGTGCAAGCTGCCTCAGGAGCTATTCTGTGGCTGGAATTGGAAGCTCCTTTTCCCAAAAATGGGAAAGTAAGAGATGGTTGGGCACTGACTTTAGCTACTGGTTAGTAAATTTAACGTGCTAAAGTATAATCTTAAGAACACCTGAAGTTTGAACCTGTCCAAGTCAGAAAGAGTCCGGTAGCCATCATTTTAACTCTGCCCCAAGCAGAGGGGAAATAGGGTGTTGCTGCTGATGACAATGGAGCTTATTGAAAATCACTGTGACAGTAGGGACTGGATTCTTGCCACCCAGATCAGATTTCAGCCCTATCCTAGGCTCCAGCCCCAACTCTGGCAGGGAAGAAGATAGGGGGACTTGCACCAGCCACTTTAGGTGACCACAAACATTTTTGGCTGGCACAGACTGAATAGTTGGACACCTGCTTTCCATCCCTGCACCACAGAAGGACAGGAGAGCAGCTGTTCTTCAGCCTCTCCAGGCAGCTACAGGTGTTTTGGGCCTGCATGCACTAGTTTGTTGAGCTTCTTCCAGTCCATTTCCACCCCCAAGTCCCCTCCCCCAATAGGATAGGACAGGGCTGGTGTTTCTTTTACTGAACCTCTCAGGACAAATGCAGGTGCTTTGGGTCTGCACGAACTCAACTGCAGGGTGCCTGTGGCTCCACTCCCACCTCTGAAAGGACAAGAGGGTATAGTGTTTCCCCATCCTCTCTGGGTAACTGCAGGTGCTTTTGGCCCACACAAACTGAACAGTCAGACACGTGTAGGTCCATACCTGCACCAAAATAGAGTAGGAGGGGAGCTGTGTTTCCTAGCCTTTCTGGGCAACTGTAGCCACTTTCAGCCTGCCCAGACTAACTGTTTGATGCCTGTGGCTCATCCCCACCCCCTAATAGGATAGAAGGGGACTGGTGTTTCCTCACCCTCTCTGGGCAACAGCAGGCACTTTCAGCCTACAGGGACTGAACTCTGGGGTACCTGTGGGTCCACCCTAACCCCCTAAAGGGCAGAAGACACAGTACTCCTTCAGGCTCTTAGGGCAACTGCAGGCACATTTGGTCCACATGGATTATATTGTTGAGCACTCCAGAGGGGTTCAATCCCACGCCTGCCAGGGGAGGAGCAGGGCCAGTGCTGCATCAGTATACCTGGGCAACTGCAGTCATTTTAGATTTGCATGGTATGGATTTCTGCCCACACCTGCAGTTCCATCCTCACCCCAGGCAGGGGAGGAAGGGGTGTGAAGCTTCAACTGTCTCTCTGGGCAACTACAGATGATCTTGGCCTGCACAACTTGGCTGAAGCTCTGTTCCTACTCTTGGCAGAAGAGAAAGGTAGGAGAAGCTTCATTGGTTCCTGGGGCAACATGGGCAGCTTCAGCCTCCACAGCTTATAGTATAACTACATCCTTAGCTCCTACTATACAACCAGCAAGGAGAAAAGACAAGAAAGCCCTAAACTAAAGAGGGAAACTATACTCAGAACAAATACATCTAGTAAGCCAAATGCCAAGACACCAAAAAAAATGTACAGTCTCTAACAAGAAACAAGATACGGTCCAGTCAAATATACAAGCTAAAACTCCAGATGACATAAAGGAGTTGAGACAACTAATCGTAGATGTTCAAACAAATCTCTTTAATAAATTCCATGAGATGGCAGAAGAGATTAAGGATATTAAGAAGACATTGATGAACACAAAGAAGAATTTGAAAGAATACAGAGAAAACTAGCAGATCTTATAGGAATGAAAGGCACAGTAAATGAAATAAAAACTACCCCAATAGCAGATTTGAGGAGACAGAAGAAAGTATTGGTGAGCTTGAAGCATGAGCAACAAAAGAAAGCATGGATAAAGGGGACCTCCTCAAACAAACACTTTTGTGATTCAAAGGACTGTGCCAAGAAGGTGAAAAGGCAGTCCACTCAATGGGAGAAAATATTTAGAAACCACATATCTGATATGGGTTTGATTTCCATTCTCTATAAAGAGATCATACAGCTCAACAATAAAAGAATAAGCAATCCGATTTAAAAACAGGCAAAAGATTTAAATAGACATTTCTCCAAAGAGGAAATAGAAATGGCCTAAAAGCCCATGAAAAAAGGTTCAATGTCACTAGATATTAGAGAAATGTAAATCAAAACGACAATGCTATATCATCTCACACCATACAGAATGGCCAAAAAACAAAAACAAAAACAAAAATAAAACCCCGAAACAAGTGTTGGAGAGGATGTGGAGAAATAAGAACACTCCTTTTACTGTTGGTGGAAATGTAAATGGTGCAGCCTCTGTGGAAGACAGTTTGACAGTACCTCTAGAAGCTGAAAATAGATCTTCCATATGATCCAGAAATTCTTCTAAAAGGAATCCATCCAGAAGAACTGAAAACTGTGGAGTAAACAGACATTTGCACACCAATTTTCATAGCAGCCTTAATCACAATTTCCCAAAAATGGAAACAACCGAAGTGCCAATCAACCAATGAATGGATAAACAAAATGTGGTATATACATATGATGGAATACTAGGCTGCTGCAAGAAGAATTGGAACTGGGACACATATGATAACATGGATGAATCTTGAAGACATTATGCTCAGTGAAATAAGCCAGACACAAAAGGACAAATATTGCATGGTCTCAGTAATGTGAACTAAATATGAATAATAAACCCATGGAGTAAAACCTAGAGTACAGGTGTAGATAAGAGAAGTACTGCAAAAGAGTACTGATGCTTAATGTATGTAGAAATTTTAATTAACTTAACTGTAAAATGTTGAAATGGATAGAGTTGATGGTTATGCATTACCATCATAGTAATGCTACATAGTGAGTAGCAGTTGGTTTATAAATGGGATTGTGGCTGAAAAGGGTAGTCTAGTGATATATATGTCAAATGAAAGAAAGAGAATAATCTAGGGCCTGAGTAATACAGTGAACCCAGAGGTGGATGAGAATTGTGGTTAGTAGTACAAATGCAAGAATGTCCTTCTGTGAACTAGAACAGATGTATGTCACTATTGCAGGATGGCCAGTATGTGGAGAAGGGTGGGAAAAAATACAGTTAATATAACCTATGGAATTTATTTAATAGTAATACTGTAATATTCTTGCATCAAAGCCAAAGAAGTACTGTATTAATAATAAGGGGATATGGAAAAATATGCCAAATGTATGCTATGGACCATAGTTAGTGGCAATAGTCTAATATTATCTTATAATCTGTAACAAATGTTCCACAACGGTGTGGTGTGTTGGTAAAGAGATGTTGTATGGGAATTCCACACATGTGCATGATTGTTTTGTAAGCTCACAATTTCTGTAATAAAGATATATTAAAAATAAATAAATAATTGAGTAATAGAAAGCTTTCTGGCTTTTGAGGCAAAAGAATGAGAATTCAAACTCTTATAGTTTTTTTTCTGTTTGTCCTTGTATACCATATTTTTACTTCCTAAGAATCTCATTTTTCCCTCTAATTAGCATTTTTATTCCTATGAATAAATAAATTATAATCCTTGCCTTTAGGTTACTTACCTTTTGGTTACTTAAAATCTAGTATGTGGAATAGTATATGTTATGAGACGTATAACTGAAAGAAATCAGAAAAAGGCTTTCAACCTAACAAAGTATCTTTATTTAATTGAGTAAGTACCTCATTTAGTATATTGCTCTGCCAAAATGATATCACCTTCTCTAGCATTTTTATAACCATTATATACTGACACGTATAAACAGACACAGTAAAACTTGTCTTCAGGCAGAAAAAAAATCACCTTTGCTTTCTCTTAAATGCCTACTCTCTTTAAAAATCAAAGTAAATTAGAGATTTTACAATTTCTATGAGCCACATGTCTATATAACTATATTATGAAGGCTGAGAAATTTTCCATTAAGCAACCAGGCCAATTATATTCAATTTTTAAAAATAATGTATTTTTGAAATCCACATGTACAATGGGAAAAAATTGATTTGTGTTTGAAAAACAATATCGTTTTAAATAATGGTAGCAGGCTTATTACAAAGCAAGTTGCTTTGATGCTTCAAAAAGTGATGAGAAAGATGATATGAACAGGAATTAGAACAGCAAGTGACACAATACTTTGGAGAAGAAAAAGGTATTATTGGGCAAAAATAAAACTTTTAAAAATTTCATCTATTTAATAGAGAAAATGCACAGGGACCACCTGACTGATTCAAAGATGAAAAAGATGAAGGATCAGAATGGGTAATTCTTTACTTCACCATGTTCTCTCCAGTAATGAGAGCAATTAACAGTGGCTTGATCTACAACTCTGATTTCAATCTCTTGAAACTTTTTTCATCTATGTCAGTAAAGACACTGCAGCTATTATCTTGTGGACTTGGTAGCCAGGGGAGGAAGATGGACCAAAAGGAAGGTGGGAGAAGGAAGAAATTAAGGACTAAAAGTAGAGATGCTCAAGTATCCCTCACTTTTGCCTGCTGAAATCTCATGTAGAAAATCAGGAAGTTTTGATCTTGTAAAAGTGATATTCCTTCCAAGCCAGATATCCAAATATCCAGCATCCTCAGAATCCAATCTCTGAGTTTATTAATAATTTCAGCAGAATTTAATGAAGTCTTGTTTGTCTTTCTAACCTTACATTGGCTGTACCGAGGAATCTTTTTGTTCACATTTTTGGGAGAATGACAAAGGGAAGAGACATCTCTCACCTATTAGTTGGGACAACTTTATCAGATATTTTATGTTTGTTTTTATGTAACTTATATTTGGGAAAAAATCGGTGAACTGTGGGAAAACCAACTTTTTTTGGGAATAGTTCCACTTCATCCTTGACCTGAGTTGTGCTGAGGAGATGTACTTTTTTTCCCCTTTGTAGCATACTGTTTTATGAGCAAAAGAGGCAAAAAAAAAAAAAAAAAAATACCTACAGTCTGTCTCAATTTTTAATTTTATCCCCAATGTGAATGTCTCAGGGAAAGATTTGAATATAAGTGATTCATGCTTTGTGTGTTTACTTTAAAATCATCCAGCCTGTGACAGTTTGAGATGATTTTTGAATCCCAGAAAGATACAGATTATGTTTTTAAACTAATCTATTCCTGAGGGAGTGATAACATCTGATTCCATTAAATTTCATTGAGGGGCCTTTGATCAGATTACTCGATAAGATAGATTTGGGGTTTTTGATTGGACTATGTCAGTGAGGCATGACTCAAGTTGAATCCCATCCCTTTTGCTGCTTCTGGTTAGATCAGAGACACAGAGAGAAAGACACAAGGAAAGGAAGCCATGTTTGATCCTGTCATGTAAGAGAGAGGACAAGAGGTTCTCTTAAGCACAAAACTCCAGGAGGCTGGGAGCAGCTCAAGAGGAGATGAAGAGCACTGCTATATGCCTAGTAACTTACAGCTGAATTCCGAAGGAAGCAGAAAAGCCAAGACAGGTATAGGAGGCTAGGAATGAGACAAGCCCTATGCTTGGGTGCCCTCACCTGAGCTCAAACTTCGCAGAGACCGGTGGCGGCCATCTTGCTTCAACATGCAGCAGCTGACTTGGGTGAGAAAGTATCTCTGATGGTGGTTTAGACTCTTCACAGCTTTGAAACTGTAAGCTTTTGCACCAAATAAATCTTCTTGTAAAAGCCAACCCATTTCTGGTACTTCACATTGGCAACTCTTTGGCAAACTAAAACACAACCTTAACATAAGAAGAAATTCAATCTCTTGAATAACACAGGAACAAGATATTACAGTATGTTACTTATCCAAGTACCTCATGTGCTGCAGAATTTTATTTTTCTTAGTAAAAAACTTTTTCCAGGTGATTCTTTAACAGGTGGGTATTGAGAGTCCCTCCAACCTTTCAGATGGCTAATACATAATTGAGAAAAATAAAACTTTAACCATCAGAAAAAATATAAGAGAATATTGTGAATGCCTTAGGATAGAAACCATTTTAAAACACTGTACAAAAATATGATTAATGAAATAAAATACTGATATATTTTGGTATATCAAATATCAATTTCTATTGTAAGAAAGCCAATATAACATAACTGAAGGACAGGCCTACAGAATGGGATAAGATAATATACACAAAATTGAAAATGGTTGAGGATCTAGAATCTTAGGAAAGCTACAATTGATAGAAACATTATTTTAAAAACTATAGAAAAAAAGCAAATTATAAGCCTATGCAAATGAAAAAGGAAACCAGCAGAGTTAATAAACATTAAAAGATAGTCATTTTTACATGAAATAAGAAAAGGAAAACTAAGATAACAATAAATAGTTATTTCACATTCAACAGAAGGCAAAAATCAGAAAGTTTGGCAATATCAACTGAGGAAAAAGGCAATTCCAGTAGACGTCTCAATTGGAAAAATCACTTTGAAGAGCAATTTGACAGTATCTTGTAAAGATGAAAGTGTAAATTATTCATGACTGAATGAAACCACTTTCTGTAGGATACTCTAGAGAAAATCTTACGCACATCCACCAGGAGATATACAATGTTGTTCACTACAGAGCCGAACTTAATGGAAAAATAACAAAATAACTTAAATCCCATCAATAGCAAATTAGATCATGAAATTGTGGAATTTTTACCAATGGAAAACTTTATAACATTTAAAATAAATTAATATAATATTGAGTTGACTAAAGCATTTTGGAATATGATACATGGGTATCATTCAAAGTGATATTGTATTTTTCATGAATGCATGTAAATTGGAGAAATACGAAAATATACAGAAAATACTCTGGAGAGAATATGAAAATAGGAAAGTAAAAAATAATAGGCTTTAATTGTTTCTGTCATGTTGGGGTATGCTTGTGTGTGTATGTGTCTGTGTAATGGGAAGCATATGTGAAGACACCTAGACATTTATTATTAGTGATAGAAGTACAGGTGATGGGCTATTTTTTTTTTCCTTCATTATCTCTCATTTTTTTATAGTCACTTAAAAATCACCTTATAGGAAAACATCTTTGATTCAGGAATAATATAGTGACTCTTCTCAGTTATGACATATAGGGGAAATAGGCATCTTCTGTCCTTGGATAAGTTATATGACAGTCTTTTATATCCTCATAAAAATGAGCCAATAGCTTACAGAGATGGTGTTTAGGGAATATATAGTCAAACTTACTTTGGGGTCAGGAAACTTCCTAAGAGAAAAGATGTAAGCAGACATAAAATTGTTTTTGTTCTTCGTAAAAGAATTTTCACTCCAAAAAACTGTCACTAAATTTCTCAGAAGGAATTTACAATGTAAGGCATACGAGCCTGGTCTGAATTCTCTGCTGGACATCAGGATCTGAGATCTGTTGGAGCAAAGCAGTTGTGACCAGGCCTGTGGCTGAGGCTCAAAGTTACTCCAAGATGCACCTTTGTATTTTGTCAGACGTTTGGAAAACTAGCTGGTTCCTCAGGGCTCAGTGATAGAACTGTAAAAACAGAAGCACAAATGCAAGGCATTTCTGTAACCATTGGTGAGAGATGAACTGAGATTAATTTAACCGTTTTTCTTACATCATTTCCTTACACCAAACTGATGATGGTGTTCATTAAGTTAGAAATACACTGGGGCTGCGGACTTGGTCCAGTGGTTAGGGCATCCATCTACCACATGGGAGGTCCACGGTTCAAACCCCGGGCCTCCTTGACCTGTGTGCAGCTGGCCCATGCACAGCGCTGATCCGCGCAAGGAGTGCCCTGCCATGCAGGGGTGTCCCCCGTGTAGGGGAGCCCCACGGGCAAGGAGTGTGCCCTGTAAGGAGAGCAGCCGAGTGCGAAATAAAGTGCAGCCTGCCCAGGAATGGTGCCGCACACATGGAGAGCTGACACAACAAGATGACACAACCAAAAGAAACACAGATTCCCATGCTGCTGACAACAACAGAAGCGGACAAAGAAGACGCATTAAATAGACACAGAGAACAGACAACCGGTGTGGGAGGGGGGGAAGGGGAGAGAAATAAAGTAATAAATAAATCTTAAAAAAAAAAAAAAGAAAGAAATATACTGCTCTTAAATTTCCAGAACTATTTTAAATTCTTCAAGGCCTTATGTGGCCTATTTTAGAGAGGAGTGTGCTACTTCTCAATCTCAAATTTGGACATTTTGATCCCATACTCAAAAAAGAAGGAGGAATCTTATATTTACTTTGCTTGCCTTTGTAGATTGAGAATTACTATAGGTTTCATAAACATCCTACATGAAAATATTAACAATATTTTGTATGTAATTTGAAAAACTTGGGGAAGTTAAGCAATCTGCCTGTAGTTATATAGCACAATGACTGGTGAAAGAGAGTATAGTCTTTAAATGAACAAATACTTAAAGGCTTGAATTATGGTTTAAAGCAAGGACTGACATTCTTCTGCTATATCTCATAGATAATATTTCATAAATATCCTACAAAATTGGCTGTATTCCATTAAGGCTGATAATTAGCATTAGGGATGGTCTTTTAATTCACAGTACCTTCAGAAATGGATTTTTTTCAACCTTGCTCTGCTTCTTATACAATATGAGGAATTTTCCATGCATGAATAGGCCATACATTTCATTTAAAAACTGCTTCTATGATTCTGAAGAATGTATAAAGTCTGAAAAGTACCAGTATACGTTTAGGATGATTTTTAAATAATTTATCAAAGTAAGCATTTTTCTGGAAAAATAGCTTAATGAATAAGGAAAATATTTGAAAGTTTATTGTCTCTTAATTATGACTTATTAGAATTATCATGCACTTGCTCTGTGCATTATGTAGTCATTTGAATAGCACATCAATCACATCAAACAATTGGAGATAATTGTAGAAATGTTTGCTTTTGTTTCTGCACATGTTAATCTTTGTGTTCATTTATTGAATCAGTGATTTTGCAATCACCTTGACAATTGGAGAGCTTCGAAATTAGAGTTATATGTTTTGTGCAAGTAAATACACTAAAAAAATTACATGGTGTGCTCAGTATATCCCTGTGTCATCTTGACTTCTTCGCTGTACTAGCAAGTGGGATTCCAAACTGTGAAGAACAAAAGAGGAACTTTTCAGAGAAGGCTCCGTATATACTAAGTGGAATCTGGGAAACTTTTTGCTGAAACCAAAGTAGTGTTTTTGAAGCATTTTAACCTTCTTGTTAAGAGAAAGAAATCTCTGACTTTGTAGACTTTGTAGTGGTGCTTTTTTTTTTTTTTCTTTCACCTTCCAAGTCAAGAAAGAGTAAACTTGAGCTCACACTTTCAAAAGGGTAAGGGAACATTAAAATGATAATACCAAAATCACATGCCTTGGCATTTTAGCAGAAATTATTAGTGGGATATTATGCTTTTAATTGATTCTCCCAACTCCTCCTACTTCTGTAGACATGTGATAGATTCAATTCTCAGTGGCTGTGCTAGCAATTTTAAAGAATTTAAACTATTTGTTATATGAACATAATTTTTTTTTCTTATAAACTTCAGTAAACTTCAGTTGATGTGTATTGAAGCCCTTTTGTGGTCCTTTACTAACATTTTGGACAAACTGCATTACATTCTACATAGTAGAAATTCACTAGATGACCACCAACTATACTTCCTCTTCCTTATGGGCTTAAAGCTAAATTGCATTTATTAGCATCCCTTAAATTTAAATGTGGACCTGTCATTGAATTCTAGCCAATGCAATGTAAGTGATGTGACCCACTTGAAGATTGAGCCAGTAAAACTTCTTACCCACAGTGAAGACTTTTCCTGTGCCATATCATGTTGCAGATGAACACATCAACCCTGGATACCATACGTTAAAGATGACAGATACAAGATGAAAGGCACATTTCCTCTTACAGGAAAGGTACACATCATTAGAAATATGTCCTTTGGATTTTATACAAACAATAAACTTTCTTACTTGTGTTTCAGCCTTGAAAATATTTTGAAAAAATCACTATATATAATTTTGTGTTTACCATTTTCTTTTATGTTTTCATCACTCACAAAGACATCTCTAGACAACATGGTGTTGAATTTTGGTCTTTTTGTGTTTTAGTTTTAAAAACATAGAGTATGCAGTCCTCTGAGAAATTCTTTTTCACTTGCCAAATATTTCTTATATCCAAACTATGTTTTGCCCATAGTTATAATATGTTCATCATTTTCACTGTTACACATTATCCCATTATGTGGCTATATTACAAAGATTTCCATTATTTTGTCAGTATGTATTATGGGTGGATTTCAGTATTTGCTCACAAGAAGTGTGAATCTCTTCATGCGTGTCTTCTGGTATAGATGCAGGAGTTTGCTTGTTTGTTTTTGTATACTCCTGAGAGTAGAGTTGCTAGATTATATGATATGCAAGTTTTAAATTTTACTAGATAATTCCATGCAATTTTCCAAATGGTTTGTAAGAATGTACATTCATATCGACATTTGGATGACAGTCTTTGTTACTATAAATTCTCACAAAAAGATTTTTTTCATTTTTGCTAATCTGAATATAGTATTTTAGCATGCTCTTGATTGCATTTACTTGAATATTATTGCAATTCAGCATATTTTATCCTTATTCTAAATTGATATGTATCTGGTTTGACGTTTCTGTCTAAAATTGTTAATTTTTTGTCCATTGGATAATTTGTAATTTACTTATTGAATATTTGTAAATAAAGACACTAAGACTTTGTTAATTATATGTGTTACAACATCACTTCCCAATACAGAGTTTGTCTTTCACGTTATTTGCCATTCCACATAAATTTTAATATTAGTTTTCCTTTCCTTAATAGTATATTAATTTCTATTGTAATTTCATGGCTGTTGATCAGTTTTTTCATCAGGATATACTACCTATGTCCATATATTTAGGTTTGTTTTAAATTCTTTTAATAAAATTTTATAATGTTATACATACAGTTCATGCATACCTATTTTAGATCTATTGCAGTTATTTCTTGTATATTTAGCTGTTATTGCAAATAACATATTTTTCAAACTGTATTTACTCTTTCCTATTTATTACAGAATGTCAATTCATTTTTGGAACTTTATCTTATTTAAGGAATTGTTATAAACACTAATTTACTTTTAGATTCATTTGTTTTTATTTACAAATTTTCTTGAGGAAAACTGAAGCTGCCAAACAGAAACATCAAATTCAAAATTCTTATCCTGGAGGACCCAAAAACAATCCTCAGGCTTAATGATTCACTAAAAGGTCTTACATTACTCAAAAGCTGTTGAACATACATTTATATTTTTTGTTTTGTTTTGTTTTTCCCACAGTGAAATGATACAGACTAGAATCACCAAAGGAAAAGGTACATGGACAAAGTCCAGGAGAAACCAGATGATAGCTCCCAGGTGCCCCCTACCAATGGAGTTGAAAGGAGAAGCACTTAATTCTCCCATCAACAATGTGGGACAAAGTGTGTGAAGTGTTGCTAACCAGTGAAGCTCACACAAGTCTTGGTGTCCATGGTTTTCACTGGGTGTTACTGATGTAGGCATGTATAACTGAATGAACAACCTCAGGTGCTCAGACCCCAGCCCTAGAGAGCAAATACAAATGTTCATTCTGAATCATGTGTTTTCTACAAAAGTATCTGGCCACATTGGTACAGCATGGCCCAAGGTCTCAGGCATACGAAAACACTTCTATATTGTGGAATATTCTCTCTCAAGAGTTAGCCAAGAGTCAATCTTAAAGATAGACCTTTTTCTGGAATGGGCAGGGTTTGACCAAACCAGGTCTGCTGAGTGAGGCATGACCAAGGAAATCCACCCCTTTTCTTTTTATGTCTGGCTAGTTTATGCTCAGACTCCCAGGGCCAATGGAATTTCTAAATGAAAACTATAAAGGGCTCCAAAGCCCTAATGTTGGCCCTCTTTTTAGTCCGCAGATTTTGTTTCAGTTCTACGTGTTAAACTCCACCAAGGCGATTGCCACAAGGAATCTTAGTTGCTTAGAAAGGTTCTGACTCCAAAGATAAATTGTTGGCCCATGCAAGGGTCTCTGGGTACCTATGCTCAATTCACCCCATCTGCTAGCTTATTCATACATTTAGAATGTCAGATATTAGACATGTGGTGAAGACTTGGTGATTTATAACTCCAGAAATATCCTTTCTTCTTAGAATCTATTTTTTGAAACTTACTCGAGAACAAATCCGTATATTGTTAATGATAATTTCACAGCTGTGCACATTGCAAGACCTGGAAGGGAGCAAAATTCATTTGAGAACTTTTTATTGTGCAACAGCAATTCAGCTTGGTACTGTTATTCAACCAATGAGTTTTCCTGCCTTTGAGCCCGCTCACTTGCCCAAATGAGCAAGAGTCTAAGCAAGAGGAAATGCAGTGCTAGAAATGGAACAGGTATATAGGATCTCTACTTGGCTTTGCTGATACCTTCTCTTTGATGAATCATTTATTAGCCTTCTCTATATTCAAACCCTGTCTAATTGCCTCATCTCCTGTACATCTCTGGAGATATGCAAAAAGATCTGGAAACCAGTTATGGATTGCTTTGTAATTATAGACCAGGCATTCACACTATTGTTAGAAGTCTTTTAATCATTGACTAGGAAAAATATCACCAGACTAGGACACACATCACCTGTCTTCTCTAGTTCTGGATTTTTCACTCATTGAGTAATTCAATCTCAATGAATTTTTAGTTATGAGAATCAGATAAAAAGAAGGGTGGTCAGTATTATTTTATATACTATGAAGATAGGAAATTAATCTTCACAGCCTGGAGACATTGGTCTCTTTCTGTAGGAAATATGTTTTTTTACTTATGATCTTGATGTAGGAGCTTGGACATGTATAAAATAGAAAATTAAACCAGGAACACCTGCAGTCAGAGGAATATTAAGAAATAGAGGGGGAAAAAAGCCAAGGAACTGTGCAATACCAGCAGTGAACCCTAAGTTAAACCATGGGCTAATTAATCATAAAATTAGATAGCTAACAGTACAAATATAAAAATGTGCTTTCATCAATAATAACAAGTGTACCACACCAATGTACAGTCATATCTTTCTTCTTGACTGCTTTGAACCTTGCTGAATTTGTTATTCGAAGCATTTTGATGTGAAAATTTTGTCCCAGTACTTGTCATTTGTTTGGTACTCCATGCGCAAGGTAGAACTTGTCGTTGTCAGTTGCCTCATGACTCGCTACACTTTACAGCTGAAACAAAAGGTCACGAGTTAGTCACACAGTAGCTTTTGCCCTGTGCACATCCCACTGTAGTCTTAGCTTAGCTTAGCTTTTGTGTATTTTTGTGTTATTTTTCCTCCTCATGTGTCCTAGGAAAATGAGCAGCAATAGCACTGAGCAGAAAAGAGAATTACTTCACACCACCATTGAGGAGAGAAAAAAAAGAAATAATAGATAAATATGAAAGCAATATTTTCATTACTGATCTTGTTAGGGAATATGGTATGCCTAGGACAATGGTCTCCACCAACATGAATAAAGAAGTGATAAATAAGGCTGATGTTGTGAAGGGAGTTAAAGTAATAACAAAGCAGCATTCCCAAAGAGTTGAGGAAATTGAAAAAGCTGTTATTACTTTGGATAAAGGACAAAGCAGTTAGTGGGCAACAGTGTATCAGAAGCCATGATATGTGAAAAAGTGAAAGTGTTGCATGCCAAACTTTTGAAAAACAAACCAGAGCCAACTGATGAACGTGTTGAAGTTTTTAAGGCCAGACACGGCTGGTTTAATAATTTTAAGAAGAAGACCGGCATACATAGTGTTGTAAGGCATGGGGAGTTAGCACGTGCTAATAAAAAGACTGCTGATGAATTCGTCAGTGCATTCCAAGATTATGTAGAGGTTGAGGGTTTTATTTCCCACCAAGTTTTTAATAGTGATGAGACTGGAGTTTTTTGGGGAAAAATGCCGAGTAGAACCTGTATCTCTAAAGGGAAGAAGGCATTACCAGACCACAAGCCAGTGAAGGAGAGGTTCACTCTGCAGTGTGGGAAAGCTAGTGGGGACTTAAACTGAAACCTCGGCTAGTCTGTCATAGTGAAAACCCTTGAGTTCTCAAGAAGCATAACGTCATAAAAAGCAAACTCCATGTGATGTGGAGGGCAAACAGCAAAGCTTAGGTCACGAGGCAATTTTTCACTGAGTGGTCATCTAAGTGTTTGGTCCCTCAGTGCAAAAATATTTGCTGGGGAAAAATTTACCTCTGAAAGCCCTCCCACTTTTGGACAGTGTGCCCACCCACTCTTCAGCCTTGGTGGGTGACTTACTGCAGGAGTTCAACTGACACTGTAAGGGTCCTGCTCCCCAACACTTCACATCCAGCTCATGGACCAGCAGGCCTTTTCAAACTTCAAAAAGTTGCACAAGGCCCTTTTCCAGAGGTGATTTGAGATCATTTCTGACACCCAGTTGACCTTCACAGAATTCTGAAAGGAGCATTTCAATATTCTGCACTGCCTTAACTTTATTGATAAGGCCTGGAATGCAGTCTCTCAGAGGACAATGAATCCGGCACAGAAGAATCTGTGGCCAGAAGCTGTGACTCAGAGATTTCGAAGGGTTTGAGGCTGACGCCAAGCCTGCAGGTACAGAGGGTACAGTTGCGCAGGATATTGTATCTTTGGGCCAATCCATGGACTTGGAGGTCAATACTGCTGACGTTGAACACTTCTATTGCCCACACAGTTACATTGGTTCCCTCTATTCAATACCTCTTCCCCCTTCCCCTTAGGGCCCACAGTGACAGTCAATCTTCATTGCTTGAAGGACATGTTCAGAGATATTTGAAATAGTGTTGAGGACTTGACTTGCTCAACTGCCCTAATGCATTGGGAGCCACCATTTCTCTCGAGAGATACAATTCCCTCTATTTGAGAACATCAGTCCTCCCCAGGATGTGGGTATACCTTCACTTCCATTATATGGGTCTCTATCTAATGATATAACCCACTGTGGCAAAATGAGCACTCACACACTCCCTAGGAGCCTTTCCTGTGTCAGATTATCCCCTTTAAGCGTCTTAAACAGGTAACCTTCCTTATTATGTTTTTGAAACAGTTTTCTCAGCATTATACTCTCAACCAAACACCTGACAATCTCCTATGTTTGTATGTTGCCCCACCCTCCCCCCAATTTCTTGGGCAATATTACCCATCCTCCCATTCCTAGCCCCCCTCAAGCCCACAAAGCCCCACCCAAAGGTAGCCTTCTGCCCCCATTTTATCCCTTCCTTGTACAAATACTTACCTCCAGCTTATCATAGATTTCACCCATGTAGGTGTCAGCTTACATCCTTCCTCTACCCCCCAATTTCCTTTAAGCCTTTCATCCAGTCTCTATTTCTCTGAGACAGCTTGGTTTACTCATTTCATATCATTGAGGTCATGTAGTATTTGTCCTTCAATGCCTGGGTTGCTTCACTCAAGATAAGGTTCTCAAGATTCATCCGTGTTATCACATGTGTTTGTAATGTATTCATTCTTTAAGCTGAGTAGTATTCCGTTTTATGTATATACCACATTTTATTTATCCATATAGTACCAGGAGTTAAAAATGCTTTTTGACCTGAATAAAAGGGGGAAATGGAAAGGACAAATGAGTTTATATGGCTATGAGTCTCCAAAAAGAGCCGGGAGGTTATCAGAGGGGTTTCCTTTATACACACCTCAGCAGAGTCCCAGAGACAGCTAAAGTAGATACAACCCCAGGTATTGGTTCTTCTGAGGGCTAGAGAGACCCACAGGTGCTATGGTCATGGCAGATGGAGTTCAGTGCCATGTCAGTTGGCCCTACTTTGGAGTTTGTGTTTTTGTGTGATGGAGCTGGACTCAGATGTGATTTTTGTCCACAAGCCTCTCCTGTCACTTTTACCGGATCTGTAGTTGGTGCTGGGGTTTAGCGTATACCCAGGGGACCTGAATCTCTGGATTGACCATGTGATAGCCAGGCCCTGAGCCTCAACAGACTTGCAACTCCTACACTCTGGTTTATTGGACTTATCCCACTCAGCTAACATGCAGGTGAAGAAGGTCAACCACCACACCAGGGAGCCAGGAGTGCCTACAACTGAAAGCAGGAGAATTGCATCCAGCATCCATGTGGAATCTAAGCCCCTTCTTGATATAGATGTGGAGTGAACACAACCATTCTAAGGTCCGCAGGATGGAGGAATAGAGTTTGGATTAGAGTGGACTTACTGATATTCTATTCATGAACTACTGTAATTAGTAATAGAAGAAAACGTGGCATTGGTATGGAGAAAGTGGCCATGGTGACAACTGGGGGTAGGGAGTGGGAGGAAGAGATGTGATGTGGGGGCATTTTCGGGGTTTGGAGTTGTCCTGGGTGGTGCTGCAGGGACAGCTACTGGACATGTGTGTCCTCCCATGGCCCACTGGGTGGACTGTGGGAGAGTGTGGGCTGTGGTATGGACCATTGTCCATGAGGTGCAGCAGTGCTCAGAGATGTATTCACCAAGTGCAATGAATGTCTCATGATGATGGAGGAGGTTGTTGTTATGGGGGGAGAAGTGGGGTGAGGGGAGTGGGGGGTATATGGGGACCTCATATTTTTTGAATGTAATATTAAAAAAATAAAGACAAAAAATACTGTTGACATTGAGGAGTTAATGGAGGAACATCGTGGAAAGCTCAACACTGAGGAGCTGCAGGAACTACAGAAGGAGCAGCAACAAGAGGTGACTGAAGAGAAGATAAGTGAGGATGTCCCCAGTTTCTTGGTAAAAGAAATATATGCAAAATGGGCAGAAGTTCAGAACTGTGGAGAAGTACCATCTGGACAAAGACTGACAGGCAGAAATGTGAATTTATTGAATGACCAAATAATTTCCACTTTCCAGGAATTCTGAAAAGAAGACAGAAGCAGTCCTTATTGAATAAGTTTGTAGTAAAGGTGACAAAGAATGTTCAGAGCCTGTGGTACAAGTTGAAATGAGGAAGAGAAAAGATAACACCTGAAATGCAAGTGCCCAGTGTTCTGTTGGAGGAGGACTCTCCTTCCAAGCAACACTCCATATAACCCCTCCTCCTCACCACTCTCTTTCCATCATCCCATAAGGCCATAGATTATTCTCAGTAAAGTGAAGTTTATATTTTGTTTATTAATTTTTAGGTTTATTTCTCATGTAATGTAATGATATACAACCCTATCTTTTTACATATTGCCTTAAAAATGTGCATTGTCTTTGGTTTGGGAACACATTAAATTTATTTGCTTTATTCCTTGTGGGAAAAGTTTCTTTGGTACTCATCATTTTTGATACTCATCACATCTTCCAGAATCAATTAATGATGATTACCAAGGTACCACTGTAAGTTGCTAATGATAGGGTGTTATATGGAAACATTGTATTTTATGCGTATTTTTCTGTAAACTCACAACTTTTCTAATAAAAAATTTATAGGAGAATGGCAGACAAATAAGTCTCTTCAGAAGAAAAGGAAGGAAGACATAAAAAGTAAGTACTCTGGGGAGTGGATGTAGTTCAGTGGTTGAGTACCTGCTTCCCATGTATGAGGTCCTGGGTTCAATCCCCAATACCTCCAAAGAAAGTGAGTGGTCAATAGTTACAAATGCTAAAGAAAGAAAATGAAAATAAGATTAAAGAAAGGTTCAGAAAACTTAATGAGATGCAGGATATCCCAACTTCACCTACCTTCTATGACAAAGTTCAGTGGTAGCACATCAGAAGATCTACAGGTGATTTTTGCTCAATATGTAATGGGGACACCAACCAGATTTTCCTGCTTTATTGTTGGCTCCATTCCCTTTGAAATTTTCTTTTCTTGCATCTGCTTCCTTTGGTCCTTCAAAGCTTTAGTATAGAATACATGGATGTGGAAAAAGATGATGTCCATCTGGCATCCTTGGTCATTTTGGCTTCATAGGACCGAGTAGACAAAGAGTGTGAGTCCCCCAGCCACTCTACCTAGGAAAGCTGCGGAACACACCTGTGGTTAAACTGTTGTGGCTATATCTGAAGATTTACATGTTTCCACCAAATAAACAAAAAACACAATGTGGGCACTCAACCCTACTGCTGAGATCCTGTACATGTTACCAAGTATAATCTGGAAGGAAGGCTCCAAGTCCCCTTTCTGAGATGGCAATGCTGGCTGATTGCAGGCCTCCTAAGGACCATTCTTCATGGGCTTAAACCAAAAGCCCATATAGACTCTAAAGAGATGGCACTAATGTACACTTGAGAGTTCTGATCATCTTCAAGGAGAAGGGTTAGAAATAGGCCATGTGTGTGTGTTCATGTGCTAATGATTAATGTTTATGGAGGCCTGCATAACCTTCACTTCATTTTTCTTCCTCTCTTCATTTTTCTCTAGCACTTCATGCTGTCTCCAAACTTATCTACATTCTCTGCTTTATTCTTTCCACGTGGATTCACAGAAAATATTTACACCAGTGATAAATGGCTCATCCATTTGACTGGAAATAATATAATGAAGCCAGTTAATGTAAAGAGTCTTTATGGAGAGACCCTTTCTTCAAGGTACCACTTAGTGAACAGAATACATTGTCAAGTTCAGAGTTAAATCTGGGTCATGGCAGATATTTAAATAGCACCTATCTTGTTTCTAGGCCCCACAACATTCAACACAGTGTCCTCCATAAGAATACCACCCAAACTCACCCCTACTCTGCTCAACCTGCTTGGTGTCCACATTACACTTGAAATTTATTTCTGTTCCAGATTCACATCCTTGGGTGGGATACCATTGGGAAACGTGGCCCTATAGAGAGGACTAATAATTTGTTCCTAGTTTTGAAATAGGTTCCACGTCAGTGGCAGGAATGTGAACTGAGTACATGTTTTGTATATACTGAGATTCCTTGTTCAAAGCTGCATATAACATATATTCCTTCCCCTCTTGGTTTTTCTAATTAGACTTTACTCTGTTCTCTTTTCTTTTTGTCCTATGCTCATCAAGGAGAGGAAGAACAGGAAAGGATCCTGCTTTACCTTGCCCCACCTCTTGTCCAAAACAGCTAGTCCAGAATATTGCACAGGTAGTCACATACCTGTGTCGCTCACACAAGTGAATGCACTACCTAGTGCTGGGATTAGAAAGGAAGTTTGGGAACTTAAAGAAGCCCTTGAAGAAGAGACATGCTTCTTTTGAGCCAAGTGTTTCATGTGTAGCCCCAGCAGCCTCCCGGCCTGTTCTGGGCCTCCATACCAGAGGACTGGATGTTCTGTTCCTTACTCTTCTAGAGTATATGGGAGTGGAGGAAGAGAACCTGCTGGGCCTTTACAGAATTCCACTATACTACACTGCAAGGAGGAAAGCAGTATAGGCCTCCCCAGCTTTTAGCAGAGTAGGAACAACCTCTTGGGATAGCTGGCAGCTATTACTCATCAATAGATTTACTTTTCTCCCTGAGTGTAAATTCAGGGTCTAGCCACCCCAAATTCCACAATACCAAGTTACTTGAATCTTAATGACTCTGAAGGCTAAGTAGGGCATTTCCAACTGTATCAGCCTCTGTAATCCCAATACTCCCACTCCTTTCTGCCACTTACCCATACACACAGCTGTATAAAATCGAAGTATGTGAAGTAGCAAGGAGAAACCTAGTTTATTCAGGCTCTTTTTTGCTAGGAAAGTCATTGGTTGTTGAAAGATATTTTTTTAAAAGATGTATTTATTGCCTCCCCACTTTGTTGTTTGCACTTGCTGTCTGTTCTCTGTGTCTGTCTGTCTGTTTGTTGTTTGCTCTCTGTGTCTTCTCTTCTTCTTTTAGGAGGCACTGGGAACTGAACCCATGAACTTCCATGTGGGAGGAAGGCACCCAATTGCTTGAGTCACATCCACCCCCTGCTTGTTGTGTTTCTCATTGTGTCTCCTCATTGCATCAGCTCATTGCATCAGCTTGTCATGCCAGTCTGTTGTGTCAGTTCACTGTCTTCTTGCTTGTCTTCTTTAGGAGGCACCCAGGACCTCTTATATGGTATGTGGGTGCCCAACTTCTTGAGCCACATTTGCTCCCAAAAGGTATTTTTGTTCTATTTTTTTTCTAACATAAATGTACTAAAAAATATTCAAGGAATTGTCCTCTGTGCAGGTTTAATGTGAAAATTTTGAAGTGATGAGAATGCAGCACGACTATCACTGCCTCCTCACCCCTATCACCTTTGAGAAGCTAAAGCAGTCCTTTGATAAGAGCTTAGGTTGCCCAGTTTCAATCCCTAAGCCCAAAGTTCTAGAATACTATGAGCATATACTCCCAAATAGATCACAGACAGAAGACAGCACATGACTATTCAAAGAAATAAATATGCTAGGGAAAGGTAAAGATCCACACTCATGATAAAAAAGACCATCTTCAGAGGACTGACTACATCAGGGTTTTTAGGTAATATCTAAGTGAATGTCTCTTTGGAGGGAATGGAGGATGAATTGCCTACTGACTTGAAAATCTCTCCCCAAAACAAAGCCTGGCCAGTTGGGAAAGTGACCTGAGAAATCTTACTTCCTAGGTTCTACTGTGAGTATCTTGACTTTGGGCAAAAGATCCTTAAGGGGATGGACAGCCTAAATGATGTTAAACACTCAATAAATGCAATTATTAATATTTTATAGATTATTAAAAATAAAAGTATTCTATTTATAGTAACATTGGGATTTGTGGCATTTGATATTGTTTATGGATTCCAAAACAGATATTGGATCGTTTTTGAACTGGTCTGTTCCCCATAAGATTATATTGGATTCAGAGGTTTCACTCTTACTTGATTAAATTATGATTAAGGCTTTGATTGGGCTATGTCAGTAGGACATTGAGTCCCCACCCCATGGTGGGAGGGACTTACAGAGAAAACTACATGACAGAGGAGTTATTTAGAATTTTGGGGTGCTGGAACCCCAGGGAGTAAGCACACAGAAGAACACAGAGGAATGGAGATGGCTCCATAGACACAGCAGAGGACCCAGAAAGAGAGAGCCTGATGTTCTACAGCTGACCTTATGGAGAGAACAAAGCAGCTGAGCCCAGAGAGGAATGAGCATCAGGAGAGAGACAAGACTTATCCCAGCCTACAGCTAATATTGGAGGAAGCTGGGTCCATGGAGCCTTAAAAGGAAGAGGAAGGATGGACTCCTGCAGACGTTGAAGCCATCTTGCTTCAACACATGATGACTGACTTTGGTGAGGAAAGTAACTTACGCTTTATGGCCTGGTAATAAGCTTCTACCCCAGATAAATACCCTTTATAAAAGCCAACAGATTTCTGATGCTTTGCATCAGCACACTTTGGGCTGATTAATACAGAATTACAACCCAAAGTAAAAAAATAAACCTTCTTGAGTCCATACCAATGTAAATACATTATTAAATAGTTGAATGTATATGGGAGGAGACAAGTATTTCTCACAGAAGAATCCAAAAATTTACATAGATAAGTTCAGAAAATGTAGCTTTATTCTCCTGGTCTCCCTTGATGTGGGCAATGCTTAGTGACTCGCTTCGAAAGAATGGTATATGATAAAATAGTACCTTATAGTGGAGGAAACTGGCAAACTTTTCTTGGCCAGGTGAACAAGGTCAACATCATCAGTGATAAGTCTTATTGATGGCTTATACCCTTTGTACTTTACCTTTGCTCTTTCCAAAAAGAATATATCAGACAAATGCAAAGTGTGTCACATTCTATAAAACACATGACGAGTAAGACTCAAAATTGCCATGTAGCAAAAAACAAGGAAATAGAAAATATTACACACCAGAAGAGACTAAAGAGAAATGCCAAATAAATGCAATGTCATATCTTTGATGGGATATTCCTGGAACAGAAAAAGCACATTAATGGAAAATAGAGTGAAATCCAAATTAAATGTGGAGGTTAGTTGGTAATAATGTACTGATGTTGATTTCTTAGCTGTAACAAATGTACCATGATGAGTAAGACCTTAATTATAGGGGAAACTGGGGGAAGGATATACAGGAATTCCTTGTACTTGAAAAAAATGTATATTTTGCTGTTGATGAGCTATAAATATTAAGTCAATTTAGTTGGTAATGTTCAGACTTCTATAGCTTGACTGATTTTCTGTCTATTTAATATATCCACTACTGAAACCTGAGGGTTGATGTCTTTAATTATAACTAGATTTGTCTAGTTCACTTTTTGGTTATTTCAGGTATACTTCATGTAATTTGAAACTATTCTATATGCATTAAACAATTAAGAGTGGTATGTCTCCTTGGTGAATTGAGAGTTTTCTCATCATTATTTAATATCCCTCTTCATCTCTCTCCTTCATCTGAGCCTACTTTGTCTGAATATTAATATAGCTCTCCTGCTTTCCTTTGATTATTTTCTTTTCCTTTGCTTAGTGCTTGTCCACCTTTATATTAAAATGGAATTCTTGCAGAAATAAAAGCATCTTATGTTTATTGCCACCTGGAAATCACTGTCTTTCAATTAGGGAGCTCAGGTTATTTATATTTATTATAATTATTGATAAGTTTGGGTATCATCTTGCTAGTTGTTTTACATTTTTTCCATATATTATTTTACCCTTTGCCCTTTTTTGTCTGCATTTAACTTAAATGTCTGACTTTTATTAGTTTTATTTCCATCATAAACGTATTAATATAGCTCTTTTTAAGCAATATTTTACTGTTTGCTCTAGGTTTTACATATCATAGTATACCTACAAATGTCATACCATTTTCCTTTTATCAAGTGAACCTATAACAATGTAGTTCCAATACATCTCCCTCATCTTTTATGCTCTTGGTTTCATATAGTTTAATTTACATGTTAAAAAATCTATAATTGCTATTTTGCTGTAGGTAGCCAATTATCTTTAAGAATAGTTAAAAAAGTAAAATGCCTTTTATATTTACTTGCCTTTTTATCATCTCTAGAACTATTCATTTCTTACTGTAGATCCAAATTTCTCTCTGGTTAACACATTGCCTGAAAAATTTCTATTCCATTCCTTGTATTGCATGTCTGCATATAATTAATTCTCTAAGCTTTGTTCATCTGAAATAGTCTTTATGGTTTTTTATTTGTGAAAAAATTAATACAGGATTCAGAATTAAGGTTGGCAGAATCCCCTCTCCCAGGATATAAAATCACTCAGTTTTTTAAGGTTTGCTGGTTTGCTCATGAGAAATATTATGTTTTTGTTTTTTTAAAAAATTTTCTGTATTACCTATGTCTGATATCTGGCTGATTTCAAAATCTTCCCTTTATCTTTGGTTTTCAGCTGTCTGAGTATCATGTAGGGCATGTGTGTGTGTGTGTTTGATATTTATCTTTTGATTTTTCTTCAGTTTTATGATCTATGACTAGATTTCTTTCATTATATTTGGAACTTTCTTGGCAATTATCACTTAAACACAAAACAATTTCTGTTCTCTTTTTTATCTTCTCTTTCTTAATTTCTAATTACATGTATCTTAGAATATTTGACCACTTGATCATCATTTCTTTTTTTATTAATGCTTTTTTTCTTTATGTTTTAGGTTGGTAATAGTATTGATCTTTCTTCCACTTCACTAATTCTTTAGCCTTCATCTCTGTTAGTGCTTTTTTGTTGTTCTTTTTGGTACCCTTCCTTTTGACTCCTCTAGTTGTCTCCATTTATTTTCTGGAATTCTCTGTTTATGCATATTTTCTACCCTTCCTATAGATTCTTTAGCATTTTAACCACAGGCATTTAAAATAAATGCTGGATCTAATGCCTTGGTGTGACAGTTGGAGATTTATGAATTCGCAAAAAAGAACATTTATGTTTGTAAACTAATCTAGTCCTCTGGGTATGATACCCTTTATTGTATTAAATTCAGTGAAGGATCACTGATTAAGTTTACTTTATAAAATCAATTCAGGGCTTCTGATTGGGCTATGTCAGTAAAGTGTAACTCAAGTTGAGCCCCTGCCCCCTTGGTGGGCTAATATAAATGGACATTCGCTCAAGAGGATATAGGAAGAGGAGAGAACTTTGTCATTTAGGTTTGCCTGATAGCTTACAGCTGACCTTGGGAAGAGAGCTCAGAGTGATATAGAAAGTCTGGAAGAAAATAAGCTATATGCCAGGAGAGAGAGGAAGTCTTGAGAGACAAGCCCTGTGCCAGCCTGCAACTGAGAGAGAGAAAACCCAGAAGAAAAGTCTGAACCTTCCCAGAGATAAGCAATCGTCTTGCTTGAACATGTGGCAACTGACTTTGGTGAGAAATCAACCTTGATTTGGATTCTTTAGGACCTTGTTACCATACGTTTTTACCCCAAATAAATAACTTTTATAAAGCCAACAGACTTCTGGTACTTTGTATCAGCACCCCTTTGGCTATCTAATACAGTTGGTTATCTCTCACTCTGATTCTTGGGTTACTTTACATCTTGTTTTTGTTTTTGTGTTTTGAGAGCCTCAAAAATTTTAACAGAATGCCAGACATCTTGTGAAGAACAGTAGATGATGAGATGAACAGTATTTATGCTTGGAAATGCACAGGTCTCTTTTCAGGTAATTTGCATAGGAAATGGAATGAATCTCTTCTGCAATTAACCTGAATTTGGGTAGCCATAGTTCCTTTCAATGTACCAATGGAGGATGTTCCTCAGTGTTTGAGTTCTAACCTCAGTTTTCAGCTGTATCAGTAAGCCTGCAGATCAGGATAAGTTCTCCCTCCATGCTTTTGCCCCTCCCTAAGGGATGGCTTTCCCTTGCTTGTTATTTGGTATTTGCCAGGTACATGTTTGGGTGTATATCTTAGGGATGTTCTCAACTCACACCATACCTTGTGATTCCTGTTCTTCAATGAGATGTCTTATTTCTTTGTGTAGGCCCTCATTCTACATTTCTATTTGTAATGACCTATTAATTAAAACTTTTATTTAAATTCAACTTATCCTTGTTATTCATCTACCCCCCCCCCCCCCCCGCCCTGGAAATTATGGTAGTTCTGCCCTAAAACTCAAGCTCATGTCATGTTCCGTTAGCATAAGTCTCAAATGTGTGATACTTGAAAGATTATTTTTTCTAATTCCTGTAACCCCAGTCAATATACCAAATTGAATGTGGTATTTGGACCAGCATGCCAATTATTTTCCTGAATTCAGATCATGTTTCAATCGTTATATGCAACTTACTGTTGCAGATGGGCCTCTGCTATTAACTAGACATGCCTTTCAAATCTATCAATAATGACTCTACAGACCATTAGGTCTTCTTTATCTTATCTTATACTAACATCCTAGGATCAATCTTTGTTTCTAAAGATCAGGCATCTAAACATATGAAGATTATTCTTCTTAAAGGTGCTAATAAATAATATTATTTCCAATCAGTATGCAACCTAAGGCAATTAGATGCTACATTTTTAAATTTCTTATTTAATTCTTACATTAATATTTTTCAGATGATTTCATTTCCTGTCAATTCCACTTCCTATCAATTCAATTTCTCAAGGTAAAAATTAATTTCACTTGGGTGAGGCTTTTACTCAGTCCTAATACATCATTCAGATTCTATCTAGAAAGACACATTACTGTAAATATCTATATTAGTTTTCAATTGCTCCTTAATAAAGTAGCAAAAACTAGGGACTTAAAATAACACCCATCTATTAGTTCTCAATTCCATAAGTCAGAAATCCAGACAGCCTTGACTGGGTTCTGTGCTTAAATTCTTGCAAGTCTAAAATCAAGATGTTGTTTGGGCTGAGCTCTTAGCTGGGGAATATGAGGAAGACTCTAATTCCAAGTTCATGCAGATTATTTGCAGACTTAGTTCTTTGTTGCTTTGCTGCTGTAGGTATGAGGTCCCCTTTTCCTCTTTGGCTGTCAACTAGGAATCATCAATGCTCTGATAGGTTGTCTACTTTCTTAAACACATAGCTTCCCCTCTTCAAACCAGCAATGACCTGTTGAGTCATTCTGACCCTTCTAATCATGCTGACTTCTTCTGAAAGGTAGAATCAATTCTCTGGTTTTAAAAGACTCATGTGATTAGATTTGTCCAGCCAATCTCCCTTCTGATTAACTCAAAGTTAATTGATTAACCTCCATAATTTCATTGGCAAAAACCCCTTTACTCCATGTAAAAATGTAATTATGGGTGTGATATCTCATTCATAATCCTGGGGATTATAATATAAAATCTTTGTGTTTTTTCAGCAAAATTTTTATAAGCATCCATAGCCTTAAAGTTTATTAATAGTTTCTACATAATAGTATTATTCAGTGAAAGCAAGAACTCATATTCCATTCTTGTAAACATAAAATATTGGTTCTATCATCATTAAGCCTGAATATTAGATAATAGTAAATATAATGTTGAATGTTAGGATATGAAAAGAAAGTCAAGGAATCTGACTTCCACAAATGCACTTTGGATCCAGGACCTACTTATTTTTTGCATTTTATTGAAAGGTCGAAAATTACTAAAACACAGTTATATCTATATTAAGAAACACCAAATAAAAACTTTGAATGCAGAGAAATAGTTCAAATCATGATTATTTCAGTACCAAACAGCAGGAAAATGCTGGTTACTTTGTATATGAAGTACTTGCTAATAAGGAAGTAGCTAGATCCAGGAGTATAAAAATATACTCCACCACCAAAGAAAGAGGCTACAATTTTTATGAAGGGATATAGGAATATTTGATTTTTACTTGGTTGTTTTCATTTTTATTACTTATGTATTTGTGTATTTGCTCATACTTAGCATAATGTTATTATGTGAACCACAGGTAATTTTATGTATAAAGGTCAGGTTTATTTGAGAATCTTGAAGAATGTCTTCTAAGAACTCAGGAACAAATATCCCTTATGTCCATTTTCCAACTGTCCTTTCACTAAAAAAAAAAAAACAAAAACTCAAAACTACAAAAATATATTTGGAAAAAAAATGGAAAAGAACAAAGGATTTCATAGATATTCTATAAGATGTAACCTGTCAAAATTTCTTTTACAGTGGACACAATTTAAGGGAAAGCCTGATGTTGACTCATTCCCCACTCACAAATTACCATTTAAGAATTATAGAAGGAAATTATCTGATTATAGTAACAAAAAAGGAAGTCAGAGAGTTATGGGTTGGAGAAGGGTAGTGTATTGGTTTCGTGTTTATTTCATTGTTTGAATGTTTGGTGTTTGAGTTATTTGATGAATAACAAGTTACCACAAAAGTTAGTGGCTTCAAACAAACAAGAGTACTTTTCTTTATTCTCCTTTGAGAGAAGGAGGATGCGTTCAGGTTTTGCACCCTCCCTAGCAAAGGCTTACCCATGTAAAGAACCTGCCTGAGGATTTAGGCTTTTTCACCTCTGGAAGGAGCTCTCTAGAGGGACAGGTAGGAAAATAAATCAGGCAACTCCAGGTCTCTTCAAATTGCAGGCTTTTTCCAGTAACAATGTTTTTGTTGCTTCCTAATGCCCCAGTCTCCAGTGGGACTGCCCTGTTTCTCCGTGTTTAGTTTCCATGTTGCTGAAGCCCGAGTCAGGGAGCCTCTGACATTAGCATCAATTTTCTCCTGGTTGGGGCACATCCCAGGGGCTGGTCCTCCTTTGGCTGCTTTCAGGGATCCTTCCTGTCCTTTTGTCTTTCTCTTTTTAAAGAGCCATTGAAGAACCTTCCTTACGATCTTGCCTCTTTTGCAGTCGGTGAAAACTTGGTTATTTTCTTCTAGGCCTGGTGGACTCATAGAACAAAGGGTGTCAGGAAAATCTCTTTTCTGAGTGGGGAGTTTCTCTTCCCTTGGCATTGGGGGTCTTCTCAGCCCTTTTTCTGGTGGGCATGTTCCAAGGTAGAGTTTGGATTGCCCTCCTATTTGAGAAATGGGTGAATGTAGTCTTACTATAGTGCTTCTTTATAAGGAGGACTGAGGGAGGCCCTGCTGCTGGAGGCTGCTCCCCCTGGTGTCCTGATAGGCCCTCACCATCTGAGAAGCTACTGGGTCCCCACTGGTCCCACAGTGGGCATGGCAAGTGAAAGGCCCCAGAAGCCAACCTACCTGATTTTAGGCATGAGTCAATTGGGCAGGCCTGGAGTTGTGGCTATAGATCCACTTTGATGTTGGAGTAAAAAAGAGACTTCTCTGGCTTAGAAGGGGCCAGCCAGAAGGGGTTGATCTCAGTGGAACTTGCAGTGGTTTACAATGGATAGCAATATTTGAGTCCAACCCTAATGAAGGGGTTGATTGCATCTGGCTGTAAAGGTGGAGCAGCGGCAGCTGGTTGTTGTGCAGGATTGTGTGGTAGAGGGAGATTGCCCAGTGCACCCCTGGATATTCTGTCATTACCATGGTTGGAGAGGTATTATTGGCTTGATGGAAGATAAAGAAGAAAGCAAGATGGTTGGGGTAGAGGGATATCTCTTGCCCATGACCTCTGTAGAAATACTGATGGCAGAGAGGTAGACAGAGGGGAGAGGCTAGGCAAGGAAAGGGAAGGGGTGAGCAGGCCTAAGGGCAACAAGTGCTCAGATGATGAAGAGCAGGACAGGGTTGAGGGTGAAAAAAAAGGAAAACAGAGGGAGGGAAGGTGGAATGGGCCAGAAGCCACCTGTGGCAGAGATGAAACAATCAGTGGCAGGGGTGATAGGAACATAAGGAAGAGGGGAAAAGAGGTGCAGAGTGAGGAGAGCCCTGGGGGCAAGGCTGAGAAGACTCTCAGGGTGAAAGAGCAGAACAGGGATGAGAATGTGGGAGCAGTGCCAGGGAGGATTCAGAATGAGGGATAAGGCCAATGACGTTGGTGCCGAGGGGGTGGCTAGGGTGGAAAAAGAAGAGGAGAAAAAGGGATGGAAAGAGGAAAGACAGAAAAAAAACAAAAACAAAATAGGATGGTGTCTCTAAAAGGGGAGCAGGCTTCCCCAGAAACCACCTGGAGGAGGTTCTCACCCCCAGCCGTGCTCCAGGGGCCTCCCACAGAGGGGCAGGTGGTTGTGCCCCTGGAGGGAAGAGGGAGTCACCAGAGGCAAGATGCAGAGAGGACCCAGCCAGACATCTTCACAGGCAGGTTCCTCTGCAGGTGGGGAGGTTGCCTGGAGGCCAGACACCGGGCTGCTGAAGGGGTCACAGAGGGGAGCAGCATCCTCTGCTCAGTCCCCCTTTGGCAGATGGTCATCCTGGGGAAGTGAAAGGGCCCACGGGTGATAGGGGACTTCACACTATCTGGCCAGTCTAGGTTGCTTGCTCAGGGGGCTGCAGGAAAAAAAAGTAGAGGCCTTAGTCAGAGGAAGAAGGGGGAACAGAAAACTGTAGTAGGCCTGGCTGGGGAAGGGACTGCTGGTGCCTCTTGTCCCAACTGATTCCTTGCATCCCTGACCTCCAAGTAGACTTCCCGCCCTGTCCACTGTCTTAATCATTGTTTCCCTCTGGGTCCCCTCCAACTCCCATCCAAGCCCAGCACTTGGACCCTGGAATAGCACAGCCATGCTAAGAAGAGCAGAGAGGAAAGAAGAGATGAATTGCCTTTTCCCAGGAGGACTCTGAATGGTGTTCCCGTGGCACCTCCCTGGGAAGCTCTCCAAACTGAGAAATCAGAAGACTGAGTTACTTGCAGTGAGGGAAGGAGTAAAACACCTTCAATGGGGCTGTATGTCACAGCCTGGTGGAGGAGTCTCTTAAAGGAATAGACACTAAGAGCTCCAAGAACAAGGATATCATGCCAAAAGGTCAAGGGAAACAATGGAGAGACTTGCTCACATTTAATGTTTAAACATTTATCAAAGATTTTTACACTAATTATCTCCCATTTTTCCAGGAATACCATGTGAAGTAAACTGAACAAATGTTAACTTTACAGGGAGAATCTCAGGTTTAGTGCAAACCCCTTGTCCATAGCAGGTTCCAGAATTCTTGCCTCTCAAACCAACCAAGACTGTTCCAAGGCATCACACACATGCCCTTTCTTCCTTTCTTCCTACACACATGCCTTTCCTTCCTTCTTTCATTCCAAGTACTGATAGAGAAGGGAAGGAACAGGGTCCCATATTTGCATGTCTTTCTTTAGGTGCGTGACCCCTTGGGCCTTTGCCGTCTGAGTGATTTACTCTACCACCTGCAGGTTGTGTGGGCTCTCAGGGATTGTGAGACGTAGGTTCACTCTGGGAGCTACTGTGTTGGGAGAGCAAAAGCATACCTGACAAAGCACTCTTTCTCTTTTCCTTCTTGTCTCTTCGTTGATGCTGAGAAAAGAAGGGAAGCATGGGACCGAATTCTTGATAATCCTTTTCTCAGAAACCTGCAGGACTTCATTTTTATGAATAATGAATCCATTGTCCTTTGCCTGTGATTCATTTTAAATGGTTAAAGTTATGTCTAAGATTTTTTCTTTGAATAATGCAAAAAGCATCTTCTGGAGGGGAATCTTGAATTGTTTTTTTTTTAAGTTGTGTGGTAGTAACATATAAATAACATAAGATATGCCTTTAAACCATCTTTTAAGTGTTCAGTACATTTCATGGGCAATGATTACATTTGCAAATTTGTGCTACCATTACCAACATCATAACGAAACCTTTCTTATTACCCTAACTTCACCTGAGTTTTAATCAGCGGGCTCTTTTGAACAGAGTACAGTGTCTCCTTCCTACAGGGGCATATATGTTTCATCCTGTAGGATGTTCCTACCTGAGTTAAGAGCTTGAACTATAACATCCAATTAGCGTCTTTTAGCGGCTCAGTATTGCTCTCCATATCAACCCTAACAGAAGGAAAAGACTTCCCCAGACACATCTGATACGGGGAGGGAATGGGTGACCCAGGGTTGAAGGACTCTCTTCTCTGTCAGTATCAAGAATTTTCTCAATAATACAGTCTATAGCCAATAAATCGCTGTGTTCTGGGATTTTATTTGGAAGCCTTATGCCACACCAGAGGGATGGTCTTGAGATTGCGTATCCATCTAATATCTGCCCTCTCCAAATCTTTCCTAAGATCCCAGTCTTTCGTTTCCTCCTGTAAGTTGTCCTTCTGGGCCCTCATAATAGATTGAGAAAAGTGAGGAATGGAACAGGAGAAAACAGGCACTACTGTGGACTGATGCCCCGGTTCCTTACCTCACTGAAGTCCAGATGTTTCTCGATTCTCTGGAATATGAACTTCCTCTGCCTGCAGTGGAGCAAGATAATTAAGAGTCCCACTAGAGACAATAGAAGGAATAAAGAATCCAGGACCCATGTAGCGGAGTTTGGGCTTAGCCACATGTCACTGATACAATTCAGAATGAAGAGAACAACCTCCATCATCCAAAGCCAAACACTGCCTCAGGCAACTGGCACAGAGAAAGCACATTCCAGCCCAGAGATTCAGTTGATGGGGGAGCGGATGCCCAGGGAAAGGTGTACCCACAGCCTATCCTCCTTCCACCTTGTCTTTCAGTTTCCCCCACTGGCACGTCTCCCTCCTGGCTTTTATTCTCTCCATATTTTTCTGCACCTTCTAATTTTCTAAGCCCATCCTTTATTTACATTTTAAATGTAACTTCAGTGTTATTTAATTGTAGAGTAAAAATATCTGGTAGCCACCCCACTGATGAATCAATTCCACAAATTTTAAAAATGTAAATTTCTCCCAGAAATGTTTTGCTAAAACTATTGTTTTAGTCTTGGTGCCTCTTCTTCTCTGAACTCTAACTTCCCTGTATAATGCTTCTTTTTTTGTTGGTTTGTTTGTGTTTTGAAATGTGTCTCAACTTATATCAAGCTTCTCAACATTATCAGTATTGACATTTTGCCCTGGATATTTCTTAGTACAGAGCTGTTTTATGGACTGTAGTATGTTCAGCTTTGTCTTTGTTCTTTACCCATTAGACGATACAACACCTCCCTTCCTCCTCATTGTAACACCAGTGTCTCAAGACACTGTCAAATGTTCTCTGGACACAAAGTTATGATGTTTCAGCACCACTGAGCTTTGCTAACACATATATACAGACATATGCTCCCTATGGATTTTCTCAGAAAATATTTTCAAAAGAAAGAATTATCAGAATAATAGCTTTTTCTTAAAATATTGTAAGAGTGATATTCTTGGGGTTGCTTTGTTTACTGATTGTTTTCATAAGCTGGCTTGACTGAAGTCTGGATTGACAGTTGACTTGACTGACTACAGAAACGTAAGACACCCCACCAGGACTTATTCCTTGAGCTCTCCTGAAGCCAAGATTTGTTGCAAAAATCTTGGTGATTCAATCTGGACATGAAGTACAACTGCACACGATAAGGACTCTGGAAGAGGTTTTATCTGAATGACTCAGTTTCCCAAGGTTTGTCAGCAATCTCTTTCTTTTGCTGCACCATATATATTAGGCAAAGTCTAGCGAGTCCTTTCATATATCCACACTTGATAAATTTCACATTTGCTTATTTGGGGTTTAATTTGTTCCTCCATCTCCTTCATTATCTTCATGGTTTTAGCTTTTAAAAAATATTGGTGTTCTTTCTTATTGTATAATATTTTCCTTGTGTTTTTTTTTCCTTCATTCATGGGCTATTTAGAAGTATATCCAGGGAAGTGAATGTGGCTCAAGTGATAGGGCTTCCACCTGTCATATGGGAGGCTGGTTCAATCCCTGGGGCCTCCTGGTAAAAAAGAAGAAGAGAAAATATGTCAATGCAGCAAGGCAGTGCCTGCATAGTGAGCTGCATGCCTGTGTGGTGAGCGGATTGCCCATGTGAGTACCTGCATGGTCAGCCAAGTGCTTGTGCAAGTGAGTCATGCAGCAAGATGATGACTCAACAAAAGAGAGATGCAGGGGAGAGTCAAGGTCAAGCGGAGCAGAGAACAGGAACTCAGGTGGCTCAGTTGACAGGGAATCTCTCTCCACATCAGAGATGCCCAGGATCAAATCCTGATGAATTCTAGAAGAGAAAAAATGAGTAGAGAAGACAAAAAGAAAAATAGATACAGAAGATAACATAGCGAATGAACACAGACTGCAAAAACAGCAGGGTGGGGTAGGAGAAGGGGAAGGGGAGAAAAGTATGTCCATTTTATATTCAATGCTGGTGGGCTTTTAAAGATATGCTTTTATTATTATTTTTAATTTGATTCTGCTGTAATAAAATATATTCCCTTGGTAATTTCAGTTCTTTGAAATTCTTTGACATTTGTGTTATACCCAACTTATAGCATAAAGCATTGTCAAAATTCGATGTGCTCTTGCAAAATACGCATGTTCTGCATTCATTGGCTGCAGTATTCTAGATAGATTATATTGGCTGATAAATTTCAAATCTTCTATTTCCTTTTTTCATTCAATGTAATTTTGATTTTTAGTGCAGTTTTAAGTTTACAGAAAAATTGAGCACAAATTACAGAGTTCCCATATACCTCTTCCTACCCTCCCACTACTCCACCACCAAACATAGTTTCCTCTATTATTACCATCTTGCCTTAGTGTGGTATGGTTATTACAATTGAAGAAATGAACCAGTATTGATACTTTATTAGTAACTAAACTTCATAGTTTACACTAGGGTTTACTCTGTGTTGTACAGTTCTATAGGCTTTGAAAAATGCATAATTTCATACATAAGTCTTTACAGTATTATACACAATATTTTCACTACCATAAAAATCCCCTGTGCTCTACCAATTTATCCACATCTCCCCTACCTGAGCCCTTAACAAATACTGATATTTTTATTGTCTCTATAAGTTTGTCTTTTCAAGAATGTCATGTAGTTGGAATCATATAGTATATAGTCATTTCAGACTGGATTGTTCCACATAGCAATGTTCACTTCAGTTTCTTCCATTTCTTTCCATGATTTGAGAGCTTATTTATTTCTTTTTATCAATGAATAATATTTTATTGCATGGTTTTACCACAGTTTATCCATTTAAAGGGCACCTTGGTTACTTCCTTCCAAGTTTTAACAATTATGAATGAAGCTGTAATACATTCACATACAGGTTTTTTGTGGACATAAATTTTTAATTCAATTGGATAAATACTTAGGAGTGCAATTGCTGCATAATATTATAAGATATGATTAGGCTTTTGCATGTGTGTGTGCAACTGTCAGACTTCTTCCAAACGACTGTACTATTTTGCAATCCCAGCAGCCGTGATGACAGTTCCTATCATTTCACAACCTTCACCAGCATTTGGTATCATCAATGTTTTGGAATTTAGCCATTTTAATGGGAGTGTAGCAGTATCTCATCATTGTTTTAATTTGCAATACCCTAATGACATGATTTTGAGCACCTTTTCACATGATTCTTTAATATATGTATATCTTTGGTGAGATGTCTGTTCAAATTTGTTCTCCATTTTTACCTGGATTATTTACTTTCATATTGATGAGTTTTAAGATTTCTTATATTTTAGGTTCAAGTCCATTATGAGATAATGTGTTTTGCAAATATTTTCTCCCAGCCTGTGTTTTTGTTTGTTTGTTTGTTTTTTAGCTCTCTTAATAACATTTTTCACATAGAAGGAGTTTTTACTTTTAATTAAGTTCAACTTACCAATTTTCTCTTTCATGGATGGTGCTTTTGGTATTGCATCTCAGAAATCATTGCTGAACCCAAGATCACCTAGATTTTCTCCTTTGTTATCTTCTGGAAGTAAGTTCTTTTGTTTCACATTTAGGTCTGTTATCCATTTTGAGTTAATTTTTGTGACTAATGGGAGATTTGTGATGTTTCATTTTTTTTTGCAAGTCGATGCCCAGCTTTTGTAGCACTATTTTTTAATTCTATTTCCTTTTTGATTTTGTCTCCTTTTTATTTTAATTACTGATAGAAATTTTTAAAGCCATCAAATATTATGAATTTGTATAATTCTAGTATTCTATGAATATTTGCTTTGTATACTTTGAAGCCATGTTAATATTTGCAACAACTAATATTATTTCATTCCTCTTGTTTAATTTACCCTCTTCTCATTGTCTTTGATAATGTATCTTATTGTGAATAATACTTTGATAACAAAAGTCCACCAGTTTTCTCATAACTGTTTATGTATTTCCATTATTTTATTTCAGCCTATTTGTGTATCTTTATATACCTTAAAAGTACGGACAAGCAGAAAGATGATGGGATTCTGCCTGATCAAATTCTTTGGAAAAGTCTAAATTCAGAGAGAAAGCAGAAAATACCATCTCGCAGATGAAGGCATTTAGTCTGCTCATGAAGTGCAGCTGAACTCAAGCCGAGGGTGGCTGTGTGAAGACAGGGGACAGCAGCAAAGCCTGCACTCCCTGCTTGGATGATATTTTCAATACCATCTACATATAGTTATTTCTTTTTCCAGTATCCCTGGGACATAGATATGGGGCAATGCTATTTTTTGACCCATTACAAGATTCAATTCTCTACCATGACTTAAAAGAACAAAATTGCCCATTTGCCCTTCCTGGTCCCCATGTTTTCAATGTCCTGATTTTCTTCTTCCTTATACTCCTGTCCCTTCTATCACCACCTCCCCAATCATAAATACATAAAATATAAATAAAAATTACCAAAGCACCATCTACGTAAAAATCCTTATTTCCTTGCATGAGATCCAAACATTCCATCTTACCTGGCTGACTGCTGCATCCCAAGGATTTTTGGTTCCCTCTTCAGAGCATTTTTTATCTGTGGAGCAATATTTTCTCATTTTAAATGTAAGAGGAATGCTGCAGTCCTGCTCTTCCTTTGACAGGTTAAATTTTTTTTTTTATGTGAAATTTCTTCTACTTTCTCTATTACATAGAGGGCATATCCCAAAACCCTTACTATTTTTTTCTTGATATCATAATTGCTACAGTTGTGCTCTTTATAAAATCAGGTATCCAATTCATGCTTCAGACGGGGTTAAACTAGGTAATCTTTATGTTTCCTTCCACCCCAACATTCTTTAATTCTCTATGATTTTCTCTGAAATGGAGAATCTCCAGGAGGGGGAAAGCTTTTACATTTAATTCTCCATAATTTTCTCTGGGTAAGTGCAATGTCAAAAAACGATGACTGAATAATCTTTATCCTACAGGAAGAAAAAGAAAGTGATTATTTTATGCCCCATTCAAAAATTGTGACCCAGTTTTAAAGTGGACATAATAAAATGCTACCAAAATAATTATATGCACATTTGGCATCTTTATTGAATATCTTATTTACATATACTTTTTGTTCATGATAGACTAATATTAAATATTTTCATACCTTCTTGAATGCCATTGAAACAAAATTGTTACATTGGGAAAGTACAACAATTTAAGATTTATCCTGCTTCTAATTTAAGAGCAGACCATTGACAGGGACTGAAGTTTTAGTATTGGGTCAGGGTTTCTGGGTTCTGAGACAAGCTGCTTCCTCCCACCCACACACACTTCAATTTTCCAATCTGTTATAAAAGGGTAATAATTGGAATCTCAATCCTCCTTGGAAAGGTTTGAATACTAAAAAAAAAAAAAAAAATGATGTCCTTTCCCTATTCAAACACACATGCAAATATATACCAGCACCTAAAATGGTATTCTTTGAACAATTTTTAGATATTGCTGGAAACATCAAAGGCACAAGGTACAGTAAAAGCTGAGGTCATAATCCTAAATCACTTGCCTTTGAGAGAATTGTTGGGAGCCTGGAGAAGTTTAGGATTTCTTAACAGGGAGTCCATGTGTCCCTCAGGCCCTTGCCACCGTGGACCAGCAGCCTAGGAGCATCACATGAGCATTTTGCAATATTGAATCGCAGGCCTAATGAGTCAGAATCTGCACTTTAACAAGACACCTGGGTGATGTTTAAGCACTTAATAGGGGCAACTTTTCACACCTTTACTTTATATTAGTTGGGTTTCTTTTACTCATATCTGTACTTTCCACATATATTTCTGTATCCTCATCTCAAAGGAAATTCTGATCAAGCCCTATGGAGCAAGCAGGGCACCCTTTCCTTCACACCTTCATTGCCAGTCACTACTGCAGTGTTCCATTTTTTTATTTCACAGGACCTGTGCCTTTTAAAGATTTATGAGAATTTTTGTTATTACAAATGTTTTCTATGGATAATAGTTTTTGACATGTTCTTGAGTTAACTTGAAAATCTCCAATAGTTCAACAATTCCTGGCCTTATGAAAATTATATCATATTTCAATTGGAGATAACACTTAACTAGATTTGTCATACTAACTGTGTGGGCTTGGGAGAATTGTTTAACCTAGCTAGGATTGTCTTTCATTTGACTGTGGTGAAGACTGGAGCTAGAGCAGGAATCATGAATGACCAGTTGGGTGGATTTTGATGAGAATCACAGAGCAGCAGCAAGATGAAAGAACATTTGCATCTACATCAGCCCTGGAACACCTTTCTGAATATATATCAACAGTAGCCTTTCATCTTGGTCAAGGTGTCATTTTGTGGTTTTGTGCATTAAGAACTTAAATTAATCTTAACAAAAAAAGACAATTGACTAAAAGATAAATAGCTGTAAGAATAATAATTAACAAGTCAAGAAAATATGATTTTATTATTGCATTTGGTGTCTTGGCTTCATTGAGAGAAAATTCAAGGTTGAGCACTGGCTTCCCCATATGAGGTCCTGGGTTCAATCCTGGCCCTGGTACCTCAAAGCAAAACAAAGTATAACAACAACAAAAGCAAACGAACAAGAAAAACTGGGCCCTTTTATCTAGTAACAAAAAGCCTAAAACTTTTATTAGTAGCAGTAATGTTAAGTTTCCCAGCTTTTCCATCAGTTGAAGTAATTCCATGTGATTTATTTTATGCAATAAATTCAATTGAAAGATAGCATTGAAATGTAAAGGCTATTAAATCTATTAACTAAGCAACTGAAACTATCTACTTAGTCACAGTAATATTTCTAAGTTTTCCCACTTTTCCATCAGCTGAACTAATTCCATGTGATTTCCTCTATACAGTAAATCCAATTGCAAAATAATATTGAAATTTAAAGTCTCCTTTTTAGGTTCCCTTTCACCTTTATTTAATTCATAACTGGCAAACCCCAACTCTGATTTATGAGTTCCTAAGCACAAGCAGATTGACAAAGTTAAAGTAAGCATGGATCAGAACAGAAAGGGTTTTACACACTTAGCATAAAGACCCGACTTTAGAATTAACTTCACTAAGTGCCCAGTGTTGGCCCATGGCAGAAATCTTGTGCTGAAACTCTCAGTTTCACTTCTCCAGGAAAATTCTTGGGCAGCTGCTAGGTGTGGAGCTGGGAGACTCAGGGAAGCCCAGCCCCGCAAGGAGGCATGCACTGGGGCTTCATTTGCATCAGCTACCTTTCACAAAGGTTAAAATTCTGCAGGATTTTTTTCTTCTTCTGGAACTTGATGCCCCATTCACTCCCCTTATAAAGCTCCATGGAGATGAGAGAGGTCTGGGAAAGTGGCTTTTATGTTAACTAAGAAATTAAGGATCTTACCTACTACATCAAGGGTCATCTGAGGTTCCTCCAGACTGATGGTCCCCAGTGTTGTCCAGGCAGGCAGGGAGGCATGCCTGGCAGAGGGCCCTGTCCTTCTCCCCTTGGGCAAGGCCCTGGTGGGTCCAGCGATAAGGCAGCTTGTGACTAGGGACTCACCTCTCCATACTTGGAGCAAGTTTCTGCTGACAAGGAAACCTGAATTCTGTGGCCCTGAGGTGACAGGGTGCCTTTAACGGCTGTAGCTAAAAGATGAGCTGATCTGTGGGCCTTTTGCTTGCTGCTCTTCTCCTGCTTCCTCTGTGGTGAGGTCTCAATTGTCAAAAATTATGGCTGTTTTTAAAAGGGAGATAATGGGAGTTTGGGGACCCAGGGAAAGTTTTTGTAGCTTCCTACAGATATCTGAGGCAGGTGGCTAATAAGGTGAGTTCCTAGGAGGATCCATCTTTTTCTAGAGTTAGGATCTTATTGTGTTGCCTGAGTAATTTTCCTGAGCTTATTGACTGGTTTGGTAGGTCATTTCCTCATCTCTTTTAGGACACATGGGACCACATGGTCTCTGGCCTTTAGAGCTGATTGTTCTCTCCTCCCTTCTTACACACATTTAACTAGAATTCAGGGTCCAGTACAGAAGCCACTCTGAGCCATCCTTTAATTTCTACTGTGACCATGTGGTATGGCAGGAAAGAATCAGCTTTTTTCTTTTTTAACCCCTTGGTGGACTAGGATGTCCAGTTCTTGAGAATGTACCCAAGTGGGACATCGGCTGGTATGCTAGAGGTTGCACTCATTGTTTTAGGGAAAAATGAAGAAGAGTTTGTCAGCCAGTCTGGTGTCCCTGACACCATGGCTAAGCCCTTGCCCTGATCCAAACTGAAGCCCTCAAGTCTTCAACTGCAAGAAGTTTGGAGCCCACCAAACTGAAGCCTCCAGGTCACCTAGGTCCTGGGAGATGACTGAAGCCCTTCATATACCCAGGTCACTTAGGTCCTGGGGAAAGCTTGAATCTTCTCTGGTTGCTGGTGTCCCAAGATGTTTTGAGCCTTTGCTCTGGTTCCCAGCATCCCAAGAAGCGCAGAGTCCCCAGCTGTGCAAAACCAAATCCCCAAATCAAAATTTTTCCCTAAAAGGCGGGTGGGCTCCCCCAAGCAATTTTGATTCTACTCTCTTGAGGTGTAAGTGTTCATTGTCTAAATGGCTAGATATTGCAGATCAGGGACCTGGCCTAAAAGGGAATACAACTTTCCCACAGTCCCTTTTCCACATTGCACTAGATCCTTAAGACAATTAGAACCTAAGTTATACTTAGGGAAATGGGACCTGAATATGGAAGAATAGTTAAGGAAATGACCTAAGAATGATTTCATGACCTCTTTAGGATAGTAGGTTAGCAGAATGAGAGAGCACTTTAGGATGAGCTGGATCTCCTGGACTCTCGTGCTCCTAATGGATTCCTACTCAACTCAGGGAATGTCCCCAGTCAGGTTCCAGGGGCAATGTCACCCACTGCCTAGATTCTCCTTAATCTACATGGAGTGGGGGCTAGCCACTACCACCTCTGAAGGGGAAGTCAGAGGACTCTAGGTGAGCCAAGGTTATGTCCTTTAGGAGTAGGACTGGAGACCCATGTGGAAATGAAGACAGACATATATATGGACAGACACACATGCCCATATTCTCCACCCACCAAACACACAGGACAGACTTCGGTTAGAAGTCAAAAATTCAACAGTCTCATTGGATGGAGGAGGGTGTTACCATACATGATTTTCTCCTGGCTGGCTTGCCATAAATATGTTATCAAAGTTCATGTCTAGGTTCTTGGTTTTGTCACAAGAAAGAATTCAAGGACAAGCCATAAATTAAGAAAGGAGAGAATTATTGGGTGATAAAGCAAGACAGCAAAAGTACACCATCAGAGTTGAGGGCAGATGGTCTCACAGGAGAGATGCAGAGTTCTGCCTTGGTGTCCCCTGTTTTATGGGAGGTGAAGGACTCCAGGGTCTGTGCTAATAAGCATGGGCATAGGGGTATAGGGATTTAGGGGTATAGGGATTTAAGGGTGTAGGTGTTTAGGGGTGTGGGGGTTGCTGTCCAGTGGTGATTGACTTCTGTATGCTGTCTGTGACCTCTGCAGGGCATGTTGACTGGCAATGATTAGCCTCGTGGTCACCATCCATGAGTCATGGGGTAACCAGAAAGCAAGGTGGGTGGGTGGGGGTAGTGATGCCCCAATTTCCCCTCCCCTCTTTGCTAAGAGAAGAACCCAGGATGCCTGAGCCTTGGCAGATATTGGCAGCCACCTTGCTCCAACACATGGCAAAAGGCTTTAGTGAGGGAAGTAACTTACACTTTATGACCTGGTAACTGTAAGCTTCTACCCCAAATAAATACCTTTTAAGAAAACCAACTGATTTCTGGTATTTAGCATCAGCACCCCTTTGGCTGACCAATACAGAATTTGGTACTGGAAAGGAGGATCATTCTTTTGCAATTACCGAAATGCTTTATAATTGGGTAAGGAGTAATTTTTTGGAGAAATTGTGAAATGTTTGATGGAACAGGCCTAGATCATTTTGAAGAGATTGCTGATAGCAATATGGCTGCTAAAGAGACTTTTTATGTTGCCTTAGTGTAAGTGATGCAACTATTATTGGAAACTGGAGGACAGGCGATCCATGTTTTAAAGTTACAGAGAACTTAGCAAGATTGATTCCTGATGTTTTATGGAAGGCAGAATTTGAAAATGATGAGCCTGGGCACTTAGTTAAAGAACCTTCCAAGGTAAACTTGGAGAATGCGACTTGGCTTCTCCTTGCAGCAAAATGCTAGATGAGCAAGGTAAACTGAAGACTGAATTGTTGGGCACAAAGAAACCAGAAACTCATTCAGAAATTCCAAGTCTCTGGAAATCAAGTCCCCAGAAGACAGTGCCCCATTTGAGGACTTAACTAGAATTGGGATTGCAAATCAGAATTGAAGATGTAGTTATCTAGGAAAGATTTGTAGAAAGTCTTACTGTCTGATGACTTGGACCCCTGCTTCTTGCATGCTAAACCAACAAGCTTTTTGAGAGACCTGTATGAACAAAACCACTGTCAGCTTGGACTAAAAGGGACATGGAAAGGAGAGATGAAGGAGAAACAACTTTAAGAGGAAAACCATGGAAGCTGAGATCTGGAATTAAAACATTGCTGTGGGCCAAGAGAGGAAACTCACCCATGTGTACAGAGAGGGTGAGTTTGCCTGAGCAGTTGAAGAGGGTGGATGTTCTCACCTGATGTTTGGGGAGAGTTTTGCCACCCCAAGGTATGGAAAGGGTGGAGCACATTCCTTAAGGATTAGGGTGGGTAAGGTCGGTACCCCATAGGTCTGAGAAGGGTACACCTATCACCCATGGATTAGGGAAGCCAGGCAGTCAACGCATTGCTCTGAGAGGGTTGAGCCTGTATGCCAAAGTTTAGGGAAGATGTTGCCTTCACCTCACTGTACTAGGGGGATTAAGTCTCTAGCCCAAAGATTAGGTAAGGTGTGGCAATCAATCCAATGCTCTTGTAGAGTGAGGTCTGGAGCTTGTCACCACCCAGATGTGTGATGAGAGTGGAACCAAGAAAATGACCATTGGGCAAGCTGTGGGAAATGTACGTTCCCATAATGCCCCAGGAAGAAGAAACCATCATCTTAAGAATGGCTCTCAGACTTTGAAATCGAATGGAGGAAGCCCTGCAGGTTTATTGTTCTGGACTCATAACTCATGTTTCCCTCCCAATTTCTCTTTATTGTAATGGAAATGTTTATCCTTTATCTGTCCATTTGTGTATTGGGAGCAGATAAATAGTTTTATAAGTTTCAGATGTCTACAACCAACTGGACTTTGCCCCAAGACAAATTGTATTTCTTTAAACTGATTGTGATGTGATTCTATACTTAGGATTGCTACTGATTTAAAGTGTTTTTGAATATTTTAATGTTTTTTTGGAATTCAGAGGGTGGAGTGTACCAGTTTGAGATTACTGATGAATTCCAAAATGAAATATTGGATTATGTTTGTAAACTGGTCTGTACCTGGGTGTGATTAAATTATGATTACAGCTTTGATTAGGCCACATAAATAGGGTGCTGAGTCCCTGCTCCTTAGTGGGTGGGGACTCACAGATAAAAGACCTGGCAAAGGGTAGAGTTGAAGTTTTGATGTTGGAGTCTTGAGCTGGAGGCCTAGGAGACAAGCACACAGAACACAGAGGAGCTTGGTTCTGAGGAAAGAGAAGCAAACCCTGGGAAGAGAGGAACCCAGAAGCATGAACCCTGGCAAATGTCAGCAGCCGTCTTCCTCAAACACATGGCAAGAGACTTTGGTGAGGGAAGTAACTTATGCTTTATGGCCTGGTAACTGCCCCAAATAAATACCCTTTATAAAAACCAACCTATTTCTGGTATTTTGCATCAGCACCCTTATTGGAACACAACCACACCCATTTGTTTATATGTTGCCTTTGGCGGCCTTCACACTAAAATGCCAGAGTGAGTCATTGCAACCTAGAACTTAAATCCTACAAAGCCTAAAATATTTCTTATCTGGACCTTGACAGAAAAAGTTTCCTGACCCTTTGTTGGGAACATTGAAATCTTAAGTATGTATTTTCTGTCCATGAAATTATTGCAGTATTGTGTTGCTTTTCTTGTAATTGTATCTCTGATCACTCTGCAATTATGCACATGCTTAGAGATGGTTTTTGAGTGATGGGTATGGGATTTTACTAATCCAGCAGCGTTAATTGATCTATGGCATATCCCCTTAAGGCTGATAAGGATTACAACTTCAGCGTGCAACCCTAGAGCTAAGGAAACAGGTTGGTCAATACCAGATGAAACCCATGATTCATGCTATGCCAGTGTGACCGACCTTCAAGCAAGATCTGGTGTTTGCCATAAATTGCATTGTAAGAATATACCTATACGGTGATACTGTTGCAGTGTGGCCTAGAGTTTGAAGCATGAGTAATTTTTCAAGGACTCAGAAGCTATCTGACCAGAGACCTGTCTTGCTTTTGAATATGCTAGGTTTAAACAACCCAGGCCTGCTGAGTAAACCCTTTCCTGACCACTTCTGAATCTACAAACATACTTGTATCTACATCTTTGATTTTTTTTCTATGAAAAAGAGAGTGTTAATCTAATTTCTTCACCTGTATACTCTCTTGTCTTCACCTTCACTCAGACTTCATTCATCCATGCTATCTCTGTTTCTTTAACTCTTCTTTCTTTGCTAGCTTTGCCCAATCCAAATTTGAATAATAAAACAAAAAACATCAGAAACGTACCAATGGTAAGAAGAGAATATATATCTGCCTGGAGCCACAGTCCCATTTCCATCCCTTTTCTATTTATATAGTTGATTGGTTGACATGCATTTTTATACTAGGCCTTTATTTCCTCATTTCTTATTATTGCCCATTCATCACCCTCATCTATGGCTCCATTAGTGATATTCTATAGAAATTGCCACTGATTTTCTCTTTTCTTAGTGCAGGAAAGAAACAGAGCAGGACTTTTCTTATAGGGGTGCATTTGAAAGTGTTAGTCACTCCCTACATTCAAAGTTTTTTTCATTGGATTCTGTGATAATAATTACAATAACTGCATTTATCCTTTCACTGGAAAACATTAATGGCTTACTATGTGTCACGTACTGTTCCAGGAACTAAGGGTACACGATCCTGAATCTCAGGTTTGCTTACAATTGTCTTATCTTAGATTTCACTGATTGTTTCCTCTGCCAGTTCCAAACTGTTGTTGAATCCCTTTTGAGAATTTTAAATTTCTGTTACTATGGTCTACAATTCTGTTTGGTTACTTATGTAATTTCCTTCTCTCTATTGATATTCTCTTTGTCTCACACAAACTCTTATTTTAATTTTTTTGGATGTAACAAATATTTCCCTCAAATATTTTATGTGATCTCCAGACTTTACTCAACTACAAAAAAAAAAAAACAAAACAAAACTGCAATTGCTATTTTTCTTTCTACTTATTAAATGGTACTTTAAATCACTGATAAACACACGATAAAAAGAAAATTTATCACGTTGAACAAACCTTCACTAATGAGTAACAATTCACTATTTTTCCTAAGATTGATGGACTATTTCCAGCTGTTTACAGAGAAGCAACAGAGGCAGCAATGTCTGGACCAATGGAGTAAGTGATCCATACATAAATAAATGTTAACTTTTTAGATGTGGAATATTTGATTCCTTTCAGCTCAGGTGCATTTATAGTCATTTTGTGAACAACTTTGCTTGTGTTTTTTTTAAAGGAAAATGCAGAATAATTTGGGATCAAGGACATAATATTAGCCCCTTAAGTTGTGAAAAAATATAATTATTGTTTACTTTTTGCTTGCTTGTAGAAGAGTAGTTTACGAATATTTTAGGGGTTGGCATAGGGAACATAGTAAACATAAATTTTCAGAGGCATATAGTATAAGGGGCTTTGGAATCACATGCTTTGTGTCAAATCCCACCACTGCAAGATACTAGCTGCATGATGCTCAAGTTATTTTATTTAATTTTATATGTGTCTTTTTCTTTATTTATAATATATAAATAAAACTAGTTTGTATTACTTCATTTGATTCTCTTAAAATCATAATAAACTAGTTTTTACTTGTATCTGGTAATTGTAAATTCTTAAACGTGTTAGATATTATTACTATTATTATTTTTATTACCATTGTTACTAATGCTAAAGTTTGGATTTATGCTTGAATGAAAGACTCCTGATTATATTTTACCCTCATTCAATGAATACAACAATACAAAGGCATCCATAGATTATATTTATTAGCTGATTGTAATAATTACAATGAAATTGATGGAAGGAAAGTCACCCACTGATTTATTAATACAAAAGACCTAAGAATTCCAGAAAGAGCCTGAAATACATCTGTGACTAGGTATATAACCAAAGTTTTACATGCAGTTTATTTATTTATTTTTGCTTATTTAACTCAAACATTTTAAATATATAAATGAATAATATGAATATTTAAAATTCTTAAAATATTCATGACAATGCCCAATAATTCAAGTGTAGTTAATTTTTCTCAGCTTAAAATAAAAATTCAACTCTGAACTGTAAAGATCATAGAAGTTATTACTCTCATTCTCAACAAACCAAAACCTTAAAAAAGCAGAAGGAACTTAAAATCAATGACTTTCTATCACTGAATGTACTTTCCTCTTCCAGAATCTCGATCTCTGATAATGAGTCTAAATAACCTTGTAACTCACCCTGGTTTGGTTACCACCGCACCATGTTCAATCCCTTAATGTTTATTAATGATGGGACTTGTCCAACTCTGCCTCAGTTATCCATTAGCATCCCATTGGTATAAAATATGAGAATTTCTCCAGTTCAGGGGCACTGATTTGAAATTGTACATCTCTGGTCTCTTGCTGGGGAATAAATCCTCTTTTCCTTTCTAGCCTAGTTTGATGTGCCTGTCTATTCTTCTGTGCTGAGTGAACAAACCCAGCCAAGGACCATCCTGGCTCCTCTTCAATTTGTTGCACAACATGGGGCAGGCATCCTTGTGAAAGTGAAGCTGCTGGATGGACTCCTGTATCCCCTAGGTAAAACATACCTGAATCCTGGCCCAGCAGCCTCAGAAGAGTTTTCCTCCAAGTGTGGAACAGAAATCTCTTGTCTTGGGTATCCAGGATCCCTAACCGTTTAAGGCTACAAAGGAGAGCAGGAACCATTCTGTGTGTGTGCTGTGTGTGCGAGCGTGTGTGTTAATCTTGGTATGCTCAGTAACACATTATTTCCTGCCAACACTGTAAGTGGTAATTGCTACACTTGTTTGTTTGTTTTTTTTGCTTTGGGTTTGGAATAGGAAAGGAAGCAGCCCCTGGCTATAAGGAAGTGTTGCTGAGCTTGGTGGCATAGGTTGTAGTTCCTGCATTTGTTAACTAGAATGGGAAATAACCCCAATTTGGTAGCAAAGGGGAAAAGCAGCCCATTGGGTTGCATTTGGGAACTATTCAGGTATACTAAATACTATTACTAAAAAAATGATCCACCGAAGTCTGGCCTCAATATGCATTAGAAGGTGAGCAGAGGGCCATCATGAAGACCTTGAGCATATACTACTCTTATACAGTTAGACCCCTTCTGTAGCAGCTTAAATAATTGGGATGAAATTCCTTACATCCATTGCTTTATGGCAATTGAGAAACTTTAGAATGTTTTGGACATGTTGTACTGCCAATTAGTCAAGCCCTGGGTCCCCAGCATACAAAAATTAGAGAAAATGATGTTTTGCCACCCCAGCCAGCTAAGGAATTAATCACCCATCTATACAAAAGCTGGAGTTAAATAATTGAGAAGATGAGGAGAATAGAAACCAGAACAATCTCCCAGACTCTAATTTGACTAATGAGTTCTTATATACTGCTATTGTCTCAAGAAATACCACTGCTCCTATACTCCCCCATCTCCATATTAAGGCCTTGAAAACAGATCTAAACAGTCATTAGATCCTTCAGAAATGGCCTCCCCACCCCAAACCAAGAGTAGTCTGCCTTTCAGACAGGTAACTTGTACAGCAGAAGGGCAAAGTCAGGCTAATTCCCTCCCTGACAAGCACCTGCAGGAATAGATGACCAAGAACAACCCAAGGGCTATTTTCATGTACATACTCTGTTGTCAATATCGGATCTATATAGTTGGCAAAATTCAGAAAATTGTCCAAAAGCCTGAGGAAAATCCATCCACATTCCTTGAGAGATACCTTGAGGCATATCATCAGTTCACTGACTTAGACCAGGAAGACAGTGCTAACAGGCAAAATGTTAATCAATCTTTTATTTGTCAGAGTGCTCCTGATACTCATTGCAATTTGCAGAAAGTAGAAGGGGGCCTAGGACTGTAAATTCAGCCCTGGTAGAGATTGCTTTCAAGGGCTTCTACAACCAAGGAGTGGCCCAAGAAAAACATATGCAGAAAATAATCCCATATAAAGTTAAATTAAATATTAGTCTTATAGGAGAATTCCTGAACAAATTTTGCTGAATTCTCCAGCAAAAGAGGGAACCAAAGAAAGATAAGATCTCTGGGGCTCCTAGAAGGCCCCTGGTCCCCCAGTATTGTACTTACGACAAAGAAGGTAGGCATCGGGAGCGAGAATGTGCCAGTCTGGCAAGGAAAAGAGCACCAAAGACTCCAAACCCTGCAGCCCAGCATCCACAACTTACAGGGGATGAAGATAGTCATCTAGAATGATGAGGCCTGGGGCCACTTTCCACCAGTCGGGAAAGGATCCTAATTGCCTGCAAGAAACCTCAGATCTCCTTCCAAGTAGATGAAGAATAATAAATTTCTGGTGGATACAGGAAAAACTTTTTCAGTTTTGAATCAATAGCTTACTCCTGAACTTTGAGTCTGTCCAAGGGATATGCTCCTGAACCTAAAGCCTGTCTGTTAAGTGTATTCTTGAACAGTAATCCAGAATATATAAATGGTAAATGTCTGTCCATCTGAACTACCAAATTAGTGTTTAACTGCATCTATAGTGCTCAAGTATTCCTAACGGGTTGCTAGTTACTAATAAAAGTGTTTCTAAAAATGAACTTGCTTATTACAGGCAAAACTGACCCCAGAGAAGATCTTAAAAAGGGTAGAAACCAGAGATGTGGAATGATGAAGAACTTGGAGATAGCCATGCCAAAGGGGTGAAAATTATAAATCAAATTAGTAAGTTTTATGTTTCTGTTGGTGTATCTAACTCTATTTGTATTTGTTTGTTCAGTGTATATTTTCATACCTCCAGATGGTAATATCAAATTAACAAATTAATATTCTTAAAAGATCTCTATTTAAATAGATAAAAATGAAATAAGCACTTATATGGATAAAAGAATAACTTCTGGAACCCAAATGAGAAAAGTTAGCAGGATAAAATGTCATATAAAATCTGACTAAATAAATTGTTTGAAGGAAAGGAACTAGAAAGTGTGTTCTGAATTGTTCCATAATCTTTCTATAGCCTATCTTAACCTCAGCTTCTACTCCTAATCCTAACTGAATTCCAGTGACTCTTTAAAACCAGTTTTGTTATTATTACTATTTCATTTTCTGGCTAATTGAATTTGGCAATATATTAGGCTTCCTTTTTTTAACTTTTTAAAAATTTTAAATTTACTGAAGTATATCACTCATATAAACATACATAAGCAATAAGTGGTATAGTAATAGTTGTGAACTTACAAAACAAACATACATAAACTCATACAGGACTCTAATAACTCACGCTATCACCAACACCTTACATTGTTGTTAAACTTTTTTAATGATTAGAGAACATTGTCAAAATATTACTACTAACCAAAGTATTTCCCCCCAACCCTCCTTATTATTATCTTTATAGCATTTATATATGAACATACATAAACAATTAAGTATATAGTAAAAATTGAACTTACAAAGCAAACATGCATAACATCATACAGAGGTCCCATACATCAACCCTCCACTAACACCTTGCATTGCCATGACACGTTTGTTACAAATTATGAAAGAATATTGTCAAAATCTTACTACTAATTATACTTATCTTACATTTGGTGTGTTTTTCTCCCAGTCTGTCCTATTATTATTTTTTAAATATATATTTTTATGACAGAAGTTGTAAACTTATAAAACAATCATGCACATGTGCAGAACCCCAAACAACACCCTCTATGAACACACCACACTGTGGTGGAACATTTGTTACAGATAAGATAATATCATCTGATCGTTACCATGTCCATAGTATACATCTGGGTCACATTTTCCATACTGCCCCATTATCAACATAGTACATCTTTGGCATAGATGTGAGAATATTATATTATTATTGCTAACCACAGTCCATAGGTTACTCCAGCTGTAATTTTCCCATACATTCCCAACACCCTGCAGTAGTGACGTACAGGGCACTCTTGCATCTGTACCATCAACCCCAATTCTCATCCACCTCTTGGTTTACTGTGCTATTCAGTTCCTAGATTATTCTCTAGCATTCTGTCAATGGACATTTACATACTAGACTACCATTTTCAGCCACATCCCCAGTTATAAACTAACAGTTACTCATGATGTGTTACCATCCACTCTATACATTTCCACACTTTTACAGTAAAGCTCATTAAAATTTCTACATATATTAAATATCAGTAGTTCATCTCAGTTCTCCTCTTATCTCTTTTAAGAATCCACCACCTACCACCAGGTCTTAAAGATATTTTCCTACAATTTCTTCTAGAAGTTTTATGGGTCTTGCTTTTATTTTTAGGTTTTTGATCCATTTTGAGTTACTTTTTGGATAAGGTATGAGACAGGGGTCCTCTTTCTTTCTTTTGGCTATAGATATCTAGTTTTTCAGCACCATTTTGCTCAATGGACTCTTCTGCCCTAGCTGTGTGGGTTTGACAGGCTAGCCAAAAATGACTTGACCATACATGAGAAGGTTGTTTCTGAACCATCAGTTTGGTTTCATTGGTCTATATGTCTGTTTTTATGCCAGTACCATGCTGTTTTGACCATTATAGGTAGATAATATGATTTAAAGTTCAGAGATGAGGGTTTGTTTTCCTTTTTAAAGATGTTTTTGGCTATTCAGGACCTCTTATACTTTCAAATAAATTTGATAATCATGTTTTCAAAATTTTTAAAGACCTGGTGGAATTTTTATCAGGGTTGCCTTGAATCTATATATCAATTTGAGTCCAAACCATGAGCATGGAATTTTCTTACAGTTATTTAGGCCTATTTTGATTTCTTTTAATATTGGGATACAGTTTTCTGAATACAAGTGCTTTACATTTTTGGTTAAGTTTATTCCTGACTTTGAGTTTTATCAGTCATATTTTATTTTCCCCACTCTTTTGGCACTTTTAGTTACTTTTATTGATATAACCTTCATTTCTAGACTCTCTTCCAGGCATCTCTCTCCTTTCTTTTCTTTTCAGGTTCTAGCACACCCTTTAGTATTTCCTGATATTCTGGGCTTTTGCTTAGAAATTATCTCAGTTTCGTTTATCTGTGAATATTCTAATCTCACCCTCATTTTGAAAGACAATCTTGCTAGTTATAAAATTCTTGGCTGGAAGTTTTTCTCGTGTAGTATCTCAAATGTATCAGACCACTATCTTCTAGCCTCCATGGTTTCTGATAAGAAATCAGCACTTAATCTTATTGGATATCCCTTATATGCTATGCATTGCTTTTCTCTTGCTCTTCTCAGGATTTTCTCCTTATCTTTGGCATTTGATATTTTGATGAGTATGTGTCTCAGAGTTGGTCTATTCAGATTTTTTCAAATGAGAGTATGTTGTGCTTCTTGGATATGGATATCTATGTCCTTCAATAGGTTTGGGAAATTTTCTACCATTATTTCTTAAAATATCCCTTCTTTCCCTTTTCCCTTCTCTTCTACTTCTGGGACACCCATAACATGTATGTTTGCACGTCTCTTGCTGTTGTTTAGTTCCCGAGGCCTTGTTCATTTTTTTCCATTCTTTTCTTCATTTCTTCTTTTGTATGTTCACTTTCAGAGGCCATTTCTTCAAACTCACCAATCCTTTCTTCTGCAACCTCAGATCTGCTATCATGTGATTCCAATGTTCTTTTATTTTCATTTATTGTGCCTTCATTCCCAGAAGACCCTCTGTTTTTCTCTGCATGCTTTCAAATTCTTCTCTGTGCTCATCCAGTGTCTTCCTAATATCTTAATCTCTTTAGCCATCTCATTGAATTTATTAAGGAGATTTGTTTGAATACCTATGATTAGTTGTCGTAACTCCTTTATGTCATCTGGAGGCTTATCTTGTTCCTTTAACTGGGCCATATCTTCAGTTTCTTGGTGTGAATTTTAATTTTTTGTTGGTTTCTTGGCATCTGGTTTATTAGAGTATTTATTCTGGGTGTAGTTTCTCTCTTTAATTTACAGCTTCCTGCCCTTTCTCCCTTGCTGATTATGCAGTAGGAGCCAAGGATGTAATAGGTGCTATAAGCTGTGAAGGGAAGGTCAAGCACCATCATTGTCCCAGGGACTGATGAAGCTTCTCCCAGCTTTCTCCTTTGCTGGGGGTAAGGACAGAGTCAGAGCTGTGTGAAATAATCCAAGTTATACAGGCCTAGACTGTAGTTTCCTGGAGAGACTGATGAAGCTTCATGCCCCTTTTTCCCCTGCCTGTCAAAGATGGAGCTGTATGTGTGGGCAGCAATCTATGTAGTGCAGGTCCAAGATGACTACAGTTGCCCCAGTAGACTTCCAATTATTCAGTTTGTGCCAGCCAAAGATACCCACAGTTATCTGGAAAGGCTGGTGCAGGGCTCACCAGCCTCCTCCCTGCAAGAGGTAAGGCTGAAGCCTGGGCTAGGGCTGCAGGTCAATCTGGGTGATAGAAACTGGCTCCTACATCACTGAATCTTGGTCAACTTGGCTTTCCCTCAGGCTGGGAGCAGAGTCAAAATGTTGGCCACTGGCCTCTTTCCAATGTGGACAGGTTCACACCACAGCTGTTCCTAGGGTTATATCTTAGATAGCCGAATCTACCATTCAGTAGCTGTAATTGGCAGCCAACTGTCTCCTCTTCCCCTGGTTTTGGAAATGGAGCTTACAGCTCCAGCCACAGAACGGTTCCTGGGCAGCTTGCGCTGCCAGAGTAGGACAATCACCAGCCTCTGTGGCTTTGCTGGTAATTTCCTGGAGAGACTGGAGCAGGTCCCCACAGCTTCCTCCCTGCTGGAGGTGGTACTAGGGCCTTGGCTAGAGCTGCAGTCTGACTTTCTGACTTGGACAGGCTCAAACCTTAGCTGTTCTCAGGATTATACTGTAGCCCGCTGAATTTACTCATCAGTAGCTGAAGTTGGTGACCAACCATCTCTTTCTCCCCCATTTTTGGGAAGTGGAGCTTTCAATTCCAGCTGTGGAACAGCTTCCGTGGTGGCTTGTGCCTCCAGTGGAGGATGGGCACTGGCCTCCGTGGCATGGAGCCTCTACTTACGAGTCTTCTCTGCAGATGGGCAGTCTCCTCCTTCCATTCCTTCAAGAATGTGGCAGAATGCTCTTCTTGTCTCCTTGAGCCCCAATCAGGTGCTTCAGCTAGCTCCAGATAGCTGTGGGTGTTTACTAACTGTTCTGCAGCAGGAGCTAATTCTAGGAGCTCCTTTCTCAACTACTATCTTGATGGTTGTGCCCCTTATATTTTTTAATGTAACATTTTGTGGGATCTATCTATCTTAAAAAAAAAAAAGACAATAAAAAATTGGCTTATGTATACTAAAAAAAAAGTTTGGGAAACTATGGGGGATGGGCTCATTCTGAAAAGATAGGGGAGAGGTGAACTTTGAATCTTTTCTCCTAGGCCTGTAAATTAAAATCATAGAGGCAGAAGGATATTACAGAATAAACCTTGTTTTGTATAGTCTTCTGTAATTTCCCAATTTTACCAGCCTTCAGATGGGAGTAATTAATAACCCAATGGCCAAAGTTTCAGTAAGTAAAAAAAAGTCCTTAAAAGTTATGAAAATGTTTTTCTAAATTGTGATTAAAACAAAATAATTATATTCTCCAGGCCCTGATAGCTTGCTTTTGGATTATTTACAATTTTAAACTACTATAAAAGCAAAGTGATTTTAACCTTGTATGAAGGAAAAAACAAACAATTCTTATTATTTAAGATGATGAATATTGTAAGTTTTTAGTTAATGAAATTGTTAGAAAATTGTAGAAAGATTAGTGAAGTGAATTTTGCTTTTTCAATAAATGTAATAGGTGAAATTTGTATTGAGATGAAGTAACTAGTATATGTGGTTTTGTCTAGTTATGTGAAGATTGTAAAAGCATTTTCTAAACTGAAAAACTATAAGTGAAAGATTATAATAATAATGAAATTATTATTAAGTAGAAATCTTGGAGTTGTTATTGAAAACAAAAAGCAACTTTATAGTTGAAAAACCTGTCAGACACCACCCTAACATACATGATCTATGCTAACTAGGCATGTTGACCTTACCATATTTTTAATAGTTTTAAGAAAAATACAGAGCCACTGCTATTTTGGAACTTAAGTCTTTTCCAAACTATTTTCCTAATTTATTTGTCACTGTGATAGAGTCCTATTAGGCCTGTTTAAATAAAATGTTCAATCGTGACAAATTTTAATAGTCTAATAAAATCCTCAAGGATATCTTTAACTTCAAAATGTTACAAAAGAATTTGTTTTTCCACCTTGTAAAAAGTAAAGTGCCAAAATATATATGTTTAAGAAAATTAATATTATCAAATATTCATATTTTAATTCACAATGGAAAATATATTCCAAAACTCAAAACTCATAATACTTATGTCAACTGTGGAAAACTTAGGTTCTTATAAAATTCACTAGAAAAAATTTACGAGCAGTTTTCTTCTACTGGTGAATTTTCTTTACGATAAACAGTATTTTCTAAAAGAGAAAACATGAAGGAGAAACTAAATGTGTAATTTACCTATATATTTCAGGTGTATATGAAAATTCTTAAAGACTTTGAAGTTCTCACTGTCTATTCTATCTAATACTGATCTGCATGATGATATTGTTGGTAATAGTTTTAGTTTTTCTTAGAAAAATATGATATTATGAAAACAACAAAAATCTCTTATCAGTTACTCTGTTTTTGCTCTGATGCTCCTCTAAAGGAACATGTAATCTGCTCATCTTCAACAAAATGGGATTTTTAAGGAGAAGCAAGGCAAGTCTACAAGTTAACATAATCTTGGTAAAAGTGAATTCAGTCATAAAACTTCTATGGTCTGTAGTTAATGAGCTCTAGAAACAGCATTATTTAAAATACTCACAATGAAAAATGTGCCTAGACTGTAAGCTCTTGCAGCAGTCATATTTATACCTGAGCTCTGATCTATAATTATTATTTCTAAGTCCTATGATACTTTACTCTGCATATAACCTAATAGTTGCCTAGAATTTTTAAGGGCCTGTATGATGTCTGGAATTCAGAGCTAACATTAGCCAGCTGTGAAGGTACTAAAAAAGCAGCATTAATTCTAAAATCCCCAAATTAAAGAAGTAAAAGAATTAGGCTTCAATTAAAAGGTAAATGGGGCTAATCTAAAGACTAAGGAGAATCAGGATACAAGGGTAAAGGTAATATTATCAGTATTTTACAACTTTTAGGACTATGGGGACCAGAAAGAAGAAATTTATTTTCAAGACAACTCTTTAAATTTCTGTGGAGCACTATCTAGTTTAAACTGACTAGTCAGTTTATTTAAAAGGCATAGCTAACGTGGAACATAAAGTTGTGAATGAGATTATGATATTCAGTGCAGAATTGTTGTAAAACCCTGATGCATTTCAAATTGTTTTGGTCATAAAACAGAAAGGTATTTGCAAAGTTCCCTAAGGTGCTGGGGCAAACATAGTAACTGCAAAAGTAATTGTGAAAAAAACATAGTAGTAAGCTGAGCCCCTGGTCTGGAGGCTTATACTGATGAAACTTATTTCTGTAATGACAAAGCTAAACCTAACTATAATTAATGCCTAAGTGTCACTTCTAGAAAACCTCTTTGTAACATAAATGTGACCTGCCTCTCTAAGCCAAACTCGTTACCTCCCCTGTCTGTGGGACAAGACTGTTAGGGATGATTTTCCCTGGCAATGTGGGACTAGACTTCTAGAGATTTTTTCCTAGCAGCGTAGGACTTGGCAACTCCCAGGCATAGGCTTCACTGATAATGTGGGATTAGACCAAAAGGGGGAAAAAGGAATAGGGCACAGGAAAGTTGTAATGACTAAGAGATTTCAAGTAAAGTCAAGAGGTCATTCTGGAGGTTACTTTCATGAAGGTTTATTTGTTTAGAGCAGGAGTTCTTAACCTTTTCTGTTCCATGGACCCCTTTGCCAGTTAGGTGAAAACCAGGGACCCCTTCTCCAAATGTAGCAGCAGATAGTTTTATGACAGTCAAAAATGGCATGTCTTTAAAATTAAATTTTAGGATTATTCAAAATTATGTTTCACAGCTTTCCCATAATTTAACCTAACACGGTTCAACATTTGTTCAAATGGTCATTTTCAGGAAAAATTTAGAAATTGGAGTTTTACTACGGCATCATAAACCATCTGCGCCATCCTTACCAAACCTTTTGCAGGTAGTTATCCACTTTACTCAGAACATGCTACATCAAAATAAATATCATAGTAAGGCCACACTATTCTGTGGATAAATATATCATACCTGGTCCAACACATCCCCACAAGAAAAAATGTTTTAAAATAAATAAAATAAAATTACAAAAGAAATCAGTTATATATATTGAAATACAGTTATTAAAATAAAAGATATGATATAATATGTGCTTCTTAACGCATTAAATAATAATTCAATACATCAAAAATATGGGAAAGCTAAAGTTAAATTTTGTTTTTCAAAGACATGTCAATATGCAGACTGTTGGTTATCTTGGATAACAATATTAAAGTTGATTTTTTTCAATGCAAACTCATGAACCCCCTGGTTAAAAACCCCTAGTTTAGGACCCACCTCAAGTAAGATAAAGCTTTGCCCATTGCCCTGTTAAGAGTGAGAAATACTCCCTGAAGAGGACTTGGTTAAAGTTCTTATACATCAATATGGAAGGCCATTACATAGAAATGATTATATAGGTAACATGTATGCTAGTCCTAAATTAACTACTACCCTGTTGTGTTGGATCTTTGGGTGCAATCTTGAATGACTTTTAGAAAACACCCTTGATGGCCAGGGAAACCCCAACCTGAATAATTAATTTGATGCCCTTGTTGGCCTTGCCTTCTTGTTCTAATCTCTCTCTTGTTCTAATCTCTGGCAGGGATTATCTGGAGCCTAAGTAAACTAGACTTTGGGTTTTCCTCATAAACAAACCCCACTAAATGCCAGCATAACTCCCTTCATTTTGTTCCTTGAAATTCTGTACCTACACAATGTCCCCTATCTAATGAGTAAGTTATCTTATAATTAAACACTTCTTTTTATTTCTAAGTGATTGAAGGCTACTGAATTCTTTATAGCGAACTAGCCATGCAAAACCAGTGCCACCCCCCCACACCTCCAAAAAGGAATGTCCAATCATCAGTATCTCTATTGCAAGAATCTCACCTTTCAACAGAAAATAAAGCACTAACTTCATCCCATCTTAGCAGGAAACAGTCTGACTAAATAACACCCACATTCCCAAAATTGGAAATGTATATTTAATCAGAGGAAATTGTAGTCCTAGAGAAACCCAGTATAGCTTACATATTGAGGTATTGTAACTGAAACTTTGTAACTGAAGGTTAATAATTATATAGATGCCTTTACATTATTTTTTTAAAAAAGCGAAAATTAATATCTGAAATTGCCAAAACTGGTTGGATTTAACCTAGACTTGCTCTTATGATGGTGATTCTAAACCTTTGTGTATAACCACTCCACCCTCTGGTTTGATATCCATATGGAACACCTTGTGACCAAGCTCTACTCTGTACTTTACTATCCCAGAATCTTGATCTCTGATATTGAGTATAACCTTGTAACTCACTCTGGTTTGGTACCAACCCTACCATGTATAACCCCTTAATTTTTATAAATGAGGGAACCTGTGTCCAGCTCTACCCCAATTATCCATCAGCATCCTGATGGTTTAGAATATTAGAATTTCTGCAGTTTGGGGAAGCTGATTTGAGATTGTACATCTCCAGTCTCCTGCTGGCAAATAAATCCTCTTTTCCTTTCTAGCCTAGTTGGGTGTGTCTGTCTATTCTGCTGTGCTGAGTAAACAAACTCCACTGAGGACTACCCCATTGGCTCTTCAATACTAAGAACACTAGTATGCCAATCAGTTAGATAGCCTAGAGGAAACTGACAAATTCTTAAAAACACACAAACTACCTACACTGACTCAAGAAGAAATAGAAGAGCTCAGCAAACCAATTACTGGTAAAAAGATTGAATCAATAATCAAAAACTTCCCAATAAAGAAAGCCCAGGACCAAATAGCATCACAGGGAAATTCTACCAAACATCCCAAGAGTATTTAACTCCATTTCTGCTCCAAACTCTTCCAAAAACTTGAGGACAAGAGAAAGTTCCCTAACTTATTCTATGAGGCCAACCTTACCCTCATACCAAAAGATATCACAAGAAAAGAAAATTACCAATAAATATCTCTTATGAATATAGATGCACAAATCCTTAATGAAATACTAGCAAACTGAAACCAAGAGAACAGTAAAAGATTTATATACCACGATCAAGGGGGATTTATACCTTGTATGCAAGGCTGGGTCCACATAAGAAAATCAATTAATGTAATACACCACATTAGCACAATGAAGGGGGAAAAAAAACTATATGATCATCTCAATTCATGCAGAAAAGGCATTTGATGAAATCCAACACCCCTTCTTCATAAAAAGCACTTAGAACTCTAGGAATAGAAGGAAATAGCCTTAACATGATAAAGTGCATATATGAAAAGTCCACATTTAGCATCCTGCCTAATGGTGAAAAATTGAAAGCTTTCCCTCTAATAATCAGGAGCAAGACAAGGATCCCCACTGTCACCACTGTTATTCATTGTTGTACTCAAATTTATTGCCAGAACAGTTAAGTCAAGAGAAAGGAATAAAAGGCACCCAAATTGGAAAAAAAAAAGTAGTAAAACTCTCCCTATTTACAGATGACATGATCCTTTATATAGAAATCCTGGAAAATCCACAACAAAGCTTCTAGAACTAATAAATTAATTCAGCAAAGTGGCGTGGTATATAGCCAACATCCCCTAATTAATAGTATTTCTATGCACAAACAGTGAAAAATCAGATGAAGAAATCAAGAAAAAAATTTCATTCAAAATAGCAACTAAAATATTGTAGAATTTGAGAGAGGTTCAATTATTTGCGTATAGAGAGGCCAGGACTCAGGAATGATTTTGAGAAGGAAAAATGGTTTATTGACGGCGGGCCGGATTCGGGAGCTTTCTGTTTGAATCCCGAGCCCGGAACATGATTTTTGAGTCCCTTTTATACAGAGAGGAAAGGCCAAATGGTTCTTTTGTTTCAGCTCTCAATAGGCTTGAATTAGCATATCTCTTCTGCTTCCTAGGTAAGCTTTTAGCATGGACTTCATACATTCTAGATAAGCTTCTAGTACTTTTGGTTTGCATTTCCCCTGAATATTCAAAGTTTATAGAGTTTGCATTGATAAACTGTTTCCTGGGACTGGAGTCATTGCCATGGTCATCAAGGGCAGGACTGCAGCCTCTCATCATCCCACACCCACAAGTCAGGACAGACAGCTTAGGTTAAGGTTATCTCCGAAGAGACAAAAAGCCTCCCACCCATAGCCCACATCAAAAAGAATAAAATATCTAGGAACAAATCTAGCCAAAGATATAAAGGACCTGTGCACAGAAATCTGCAAACACTAACGTAAGAAATCAGAGAAGATCTAAATAAATTGAAGGACATTCCATGTTCATGGATTGGAAGATGAACAATCATTACTCTTTCAATCCTACCTAAAGAAATTTATAGTCAATGCAATCCCATTCAAAATTCCCATGACCTTCTTTGCAGACATGGAAAAGCCATTCATCAAATCTTTATGGAATAGCCAAGGCCACCTTGACAAGGGATGAAATTGAAGGACCCACACTTACTGTTCATAAAAAAGCTTAATACAAAACCACAATAATTAAAAAAGCACCATATTGGCACAAGGACAGACATTTAGACCAGTTGAATAGAACTGAGAGTTCAGAAATCAACCCTCACTTTTATGGCCAGCTGATTTTTGACAAGGGGCAAAGGCCCTTAATTGGGAAAGGACAGTCTCTTCAACATATAGTGCCAAGTAAACTGGATCTCTTTTCTGAAGAAAAAAAGAGTGCCCTGACCACACATCTTATCTACAAATCAACTAAAAATTGACCAAAGACCTAAATATAAGAGCCAAAACTATCAAACTCCTGGAAGAAAACATAGGGAAGCCTCTTTGGGACCTTGTATTAGGTAATGGTTTCTTAGACTTTACACCCAAAGCAAAGACAACAAATGAAAAAATGGGTAAATGGGACCTCAATGATTTGATTGAACTTCTTAATTGAGGAAGAAAATGGTAGGATGTTAACTGATTAAAAGGGGAATCAGAAGAACAGACATACACAGGTGATCACAAATGCTAGATTTGTTAATAGATACAAAACTGGCTGCTTCCATGGTGTTGGGGAAGGAGGGTAATTATTTGTATCTCCACCAGAAAAAATAATTTGCATCTCTATGGCCAAGAATAATTTACATTATTATCAGTATTCTACAGCTGACAGACTTGTAAAATAACTAAAAAACAACAAAAGGCTCAGACAAATAGAGAATCAGATAACTTGAATGATTCTTTAAGCACTTCATAGGATATATAATCTATTGTTGTGTGTAACATTTCAAAGTCTTTCACAATATTTCCTGACAACTTAAGTGACTGTTCTTAAGACAATTGAAGCAGGATAGAAAGAGCCTAAGGAGGAAGGGCAGAAGCACCAATGAGTTTTTCCACCAGGTTCTTCCATTGTTGTAGAATTTGAGAGAAGTTCAATTACTTGAGTATAGAGAGGACAGGACTCAGGAATGATTTTGAGAAGGAAAAATGGTTTATTGATGGCCGGCCAGACTCAGGAACTTTCTGTTTGAATCCCGAGCCCTGAACAAGATTTTTGAGTCCCTTTTATACAAAGAGGAAAGGCCAAATGGTCCTTTTTTTTCAGTTCTCAATAGGCTTGAATTAGCATATATTTCCACATCTTAGGTAAGCTTTTAGCATGGACCTCAGGCATTTGATAAGCTTTTAGCATATTTGCTTTGCATTTCCCCTGAATACTTAAAGTTTATAGACCTTGCATTGTTAAACTGTCTCCTGCTCACCAAGGGCAGGACTGCAACCTTTCATCATCCCACACCCACAAGTCAGAGATAGTTTAGGTTATCTCTGAAGAGACAAAGAGCCTGCCACCCATAGCCCACATCACCATCACCTGGAAGAAAATCCTGAGGCACAGCCTTCAGCCTGCTAACTCACACAGAAAGGTAACACAAACAAGTACTATTGTAGAATTTGAGAGAGGTTCAATTATTTGCGTATAGAAAGTTCAGGACTCAGGAATGATTTTGAGAAGGAAAAATGGTTTTTTGATGGCCAGCCAGACTTGGGAGCTTTCTGTTTCAATCCCGAGCCCTGAACAAGATTTTTGAGTCCCTTTTATACAGAGAGGAAAGGCCAAATGGTTCTTTTGTTTCAGTTCTCAATAGGCTTGAACTAGGATATATCTTCCACATCCTAGGTAAGCTTTTAGCATGGACTTCCTACATTCTAGATAAGCTTTTAGCACATTTGGTTGCATTTCCCCTGAATATTTAAAGTTTATAGAGTTTGCATTGATAAACTGTTTCCTGGGACTGGAGTTGTTGCCATGGTCATCAAGGGCAGGACTGCAGCCTTTCATCAGTACCAGAAGATAGCTAGCAGCTCCTACCCAGCAACTGAGCTAACAAAACCTTGACATACTCTCACGTGGCAGAAAGGAAGAAAAACAGGAAGGGCCCCACCATTACAACCTGGATACTTTCAGAAACATCTCACACCAGCTCAGGGCTCAAGGACAGTAGCCAGAAGCCACTGTCAGAAATCCCTAAAAAGCAAACCACCCAAAGAATTTTCCCTTTCTTTGTCCTAAATACTCCAATCAGCATAAACTCTAACCTCCAGTGATGGCCAATAAAACCAGGGACCCCTGGAGAGGAGGCGCAAGTCTCACCCTGAGGCACGCTCACACCCATGTTCTCAGTTTGAGTGCTATCTTTTTTCTAATTTCTTAAGAATCTTTCTACTGTCTTGCCTACCCTATGGCATGTCCTTAAATTCCTTTATGCAGCAAAGCCAAGAACCTGAAAACTGGCTCCAATAAACACTATATTAAAAAAAAAACAAAACTTGAAAATGTCATGGTAAATGACATACAGGATTCAAAATTATGTATTAGATATACATGAATACTTGGATAATGATTGCATCCATATGATAGGAATAAAACTAATTAACAAAAAATCAGAAGAAATTGAGCAAAATACTGAATTAATTATATCAGTTTGAAAAGTTATGTATGATTTTTATGTCAATGTTCCAAAGTTTCTGTTTTATAGTTCAATTATTTTTATAATTAAGCTACTTAATATAAGCCAGTTAAATAATTAAAGTATGTTAATTTGTGCCATTCTCTTGAGTTTACCCAAACATTCTAACTGAATAATGTCATCATTTTAACACATTTATTTCTTCTCAGTTTTGTGTGATCTTAGAATGAGAAGAATTTTGAAGGAAATAATAATTCCAAATTAGTAGAAGTATATCTTTGACCAGGCTTTTTAATGCTCTGTCCATTCTTTTAACTATACGCTTTTGCTAAGTTCCTGGGCTTTAGATTGGAATTGAAGATTATAGTTACTCAGATAAACAATAAGAGATAAGAGTCAGAAAGCAGGTTAAAACTCCGATCAAGAGAAAATGTAGGAGACAAAAAGCAAAGAATGCTAACCTAACTTTATGTCTAAGACGTGAAAATTTGTAAACATGAAAAGGATAGCTTTATACTTTTATATTATAGAAATGCTAATGAATGTTGACAGAATTTTAATTTGTTTTACATTCTAAACATTGGTTAAAACCTAGTGTCTAACCACAGAAGATTTTTCAAAACAATTGCTATTGTCACATGATAAAATGCAATGCAGTCATCAAAGTGATGCTACAGAAGAAGAATTAATAATTTTGGGAGGGTTGGGGACCTGCTTTATTCCTACCCAATATGATTCCTCCCCCCCTTTTCTAACTAAGGAAATTCTTAACTTGCTCTGTGTGCCAATATATTCACTTAAAAATAGTATACCAGATGTCTTGCCTCTAGGATTATGACACCATTGTTTGGCTTATAAGGGGAAAGCAAAAATATCAGTTACATCTATGATGTTTTTAATTTCCCGTAATCAATACATAACGAATTTGTGATCATGAAATTGAGGAGGAACTACTGCTTATTAACGAAAAAGGAGTAACAGGAACCAAATTTACCCTCTGATCTGAAACAACTAAAATATAAGCAAAATATGTGGAAAAAAAAAAATAACTTCCAGATTCCTGATATGAGGCAAGAAAGAAAAATGGTCCCAGAATTAGGAAGAAATAAAAACTGAGTCTTTATTTGAGAGGAGAAAGGTCCTCAGAGAGAGAATTGCTTAGACCTACAAAGGGCATCCTGAGTCTTCAGTTCAGTAAGAATCAGCAGATGCAAGCAAGAAAAGACCTCAATATAAACATAGAATGGGCATATCAGCAACAAGGTAGATTTCAGAGAAAGAATAGTACCAAGTCATTTCATATTTTTAAAAATGGTTAACTCACTTATGCAGCTCATTGCAGAGCTTTGTTACAAATTAAACAAAAACTGATAGAACAGCAAAGAGAAACAGACAAATCTACAGTTTTAATGAAAGTTTTAAACACCCCTCTCTCTAAATTTGATAGAACAGGGAATTGTGAGGATACAGAAGACTTAAACAGCCCTATCAGAGGAACCTACCAAATAATACACTTCCAAAAAACCCATGAGGAAGTAAAGTAGAAATCTCAAGTGAAATCAGAAATTATTTTGGTCTGAGTAAAAATGAAGGCACAAGGAATTAAAATGTTTCTGATGGATCTAAGAAGTCCTTTGAGGAGAATTTAGAGCATTAAATGCCTATAATAGAAAAGAAGACATGACTGAATTTGGAGTATCTAGTTTCCCCATAAAAATAACAGAAGAACAAATTAAACATGAAGTAATCTAGAGAAAGCTAATAATAATAGAGATAAGAGCAGAAATCAGCGGAACAGATAACAAAAAGAATAGGGTAAATCAAACAACAAAAAATTGTGGGTTTTTTTTTTTTGAGAAAATTCAATAAAACTATTAAATCTCTATACAGATTGATCAGGAAAAAAATGAAAGATGACATGAACTAACAATATCAGAGGAGTGATATCATGATAGTGTTACTGGATTCTATCTAGGTTCTTGGCTATGCTGCAGAAATGAATTTCAAAAGCATGCCAGGTGAGTTAGGCCAGTAATTTATTCAGGTAGGGAGGGAAGAAAGATGGGAGAGAATAACAGAAAATAACAGAGCAGGGGTCCCAGGTAGTGAAGAAGGGGATGAAAAGGGGTGAAGAGGGCTAATTTACAAACTACAATTCCCCATTATAGATTATAAATCCCCAGGGTTTCTTATGTGGACACATGGCGGAGGAAGAATGGCTAAAGCCATGCAAAGAGGGCAAGGAACAGGTCCAGAGGCAGGAGAGCAGGGTGAGAGAATGAGCTCAAGCCTCGTGGTTGGTTTTAAATTGCTAATTATTCCACCCTTTTGCTAATGGCAGGGGAGAGGCTTTCAGCAGTTTACTCTTTTGATTGATTACCCCACCCATCAATTCCTTACTGAGGACCCAATGACAAAGTTTCTAGAGAATATCTGGGACTTTTCCTTGTTCCCAGGAAGAAGCCTTTGTTCTGGATAGCAGAATTCCGGAGGTGGGGGTTTTCCAGCAGCCATCTTGGGAGTTACCAACGTCCATGAGGACTCTCTTGCCAGGTTCCAGATCCGTCTATAATTTCCTATGTTATTAGCCCACTTCAATAGATTATACAGATTATAATCAGATAATAAGAGGATATTAAGGACAGCTTTATGCTCATAAACCCTACAACATAGATGAAATGATTCAATTACTTTAAAGAAACAAACTACTAAAACTTCTTCAAGAAGAAATAGATAACCTGAATAGCCTATACATATTAAAGAAACTGAATTTATAGTTTAAAATCTTCCCAGAAAAATAACTCCAGGCCCAGATGGTTTTGCTGGTGAATTTTATTAATTATATAAATGGGGAGAAATAATACCAATTCTACAAAAACACTTCCAGAAAATTAAAGAGGAGTTATTTTATAAGGACAATATTTTTATACCAAACCAGACAAAAATACCCAAGATATAAAAAAAAAAAACTATAGACAAATACCCTTCATAAACTTTGATGCAAATATTCTAAACAAAAATGTAACAAATAGACCCATACTATATCAAAAGGATGATAGATCATGATCAAATGTATTTTAAACCAGGAAGCAATTCCACTGCTGGATATATACCCAGAAGAACAGAAAACAAGGACACAAACCGATATATGCATACCAATGTTCATAGTGGCATTATTCACTATTGCCAAAAGTTGGAACCAACCCAAATACCCATCAACAGATGAATGGATAAATAATATGTGGTATATACATACAACGGAATACTTTCAGCTGTAAGAAGGAATACAGTACTAACACATGTGATAATATGGATGAATCTTGAGAACCTTATGTTGAGTGAAATAAGTTGGGCATTGAAGGACAAATACTACATGACTTCTCTGATATGAAACAAGCAAATCAAGCTGTCTTAGAGAGCTAGAGACTGGATGATAGGCTTATAGGAAATTGGGAGGGAAAGGAAGGTTGTGAGCTGATGCATACATGTCCAAAATCTATGATTAAGTGGAGGTAAGTAGTTGTGCAGAGAAGGGATAAGATGGGGGCATAGGGATATTATTATGTGGGGCTTTGAAGCCTTGAGGGGTCTAGGGTTGGGAGGATGGGTCAGATGGCCCAAGGAACTGGGGGAAGGGTTGGGGAGAGCAGATGAACATGGGTGATTGTCTTGTATGTCATTGAAACTATAATGTTGAGAAAAATCTTTAAAAAGTATAATAAGGAAGGTTACTTGTTTAAGGTGCTTAATGGGGGGCACCTGGCACAGGGGCAAGCTTCTGAGAGAGTGTGTGAGTGCTCATCTTGTTACAGTGTGTTATATCATTAGGTGGAGACCCATACAATGAGTGGGAAGGTGCACCCCCATCCTGGGGAGGCCTGATATTCTCAAACAGAGGGAAGGGTGTCTCTTGATGCATTGGTGGCTCCCAATGGATGAGGACAGTCTAGTGTGTCAAGCCCTCAGCATTGTTGCAAGTATCTGTGAATCTGGTCCTTCAAGAAGTGAAGCTTGGTTATCACTGTGAGCCCTGAGGGGAGTGGGAAAGAGGAATAGAATAGATGGCATCAGGGTAACTGGGGGGCAATGGAAGTATTTCACAAGATTGTGCAATGATGAATATAGGACATGTTAAATTTCACCAAAAATTTATAAAAGTATATAGTCTAAAATGTAAACCATAATGTAAACCATAATGTAACTAAAATTTTGGAAAAGTGTACAGTCTAAAATATAAACCATAATGTAAACCAAAATGGAACCATGGTTAGTATCTATATCTCAATATCTGTACATCAGCTATAGCAAATATAACATCTACATGTAAAAAAATCATTGCTGGGGAAGGGAGAGAAGGGTTTGATGTTGGATATATGGGAGTCCCCTATATTGTATATTTGACTTTACTGTGATCTAAAACTTTTTTGAAGCAAAATTAAAAATTAAAAAATAAAGGATGCAGACACTGAGGAAGTAAAGAAAGAGATTGCCTTGCCACTGTACATACAGGACAACAACTATTACAGTGATGAATGGCAAAACTTCAAAAACAAAGTTTTATTATATTTTGCATTTTTTAATACCCCAATTTATTCTTTACTTTATTTTAGCTTTTCTAAATTAGTATGTATTTTCTAAATTAGTATGTATCTAATCTTTAAACCTATCATGACTTTCATTTTCCTATTAACTGAATTTGGCAATATATTAGGCTTCATTTTTTTAAGAAGTTTTGGATAACAGAGGTGTTCAAATATGGCAGGGCAGGAACACTGGTGTGGGTCCTTATTGATGGGGGACACATGTTTGGGAGAGAGTTCCCCAGGACATGTATATAGGGTATATGAAAATTTTTGGATATTTGTTGGGTATTTTCATAGTAGGTAGAGTTACAAACATCAACTGAAGGCATGCTGAGTTCCTAGCCAGGGAAGCTCTGGCACATTACCAATGGAACAGCAACAATCCCCCAAGTACAAGGGGAAAGACCAGTGAAGAAGAATGGTCCAATGATGAGCCCTTGATATTGATGACTATGCTTATTAGACTGTGTGCCTGAAATTTCAACTAGGCCTAGAGCTGCTGCGGGGTGGCTAAGAATTACCTTCTGAGAGCCTCTGTGTTGCTCAAATGCAGCCATTCTTTAAGCCAAACTTAGCATATAAATGCATTAACTTCCCTCCAGCATGGGACATGACTCCTGGGGATGAGCCTCCCTGGTGCTGAAGGATTATAACCAATCACCAACTGGTGAAGCAACTAGAAAAAGACCTTGAATAAAAGGGGGAAATGGTAAAGACCAATGAGTTTATATGGTTAAGAGACTCCAAAATGAGTCGGAAGCTCATTGGAGGGGTTGCACTTATGCATATCTCAACAGGATCCCAGAGACAGCCAAAGTAGATACAACCGCAGGTACTGGTGCTCCTGAGTGCTACAGAGACACACAGGTTCTACAATCATGGCAGATGGCTCTGGAGTTCAGTGCCTTGTCAGTGGGTCCTACTTTGGAATTTGTATTCCTGAGTGTGATGGAGTTGGACTCAGATATGACCTTTCTATACATGCCTCTTCTGTCACTTTTACTGAACCTGTGGTTGGCAATGGAATTTGTGCATACTCAGGAGACTTGAATCTCTGTACTGGCCATATGCCAGCCTGGTCCTGAACCTCAGCACAGTTGCAACACTTCCTCTCCAGTTTGTTGGGCTTACCCAGGTCAGCTAACAAGGAGGTAAAGATGGTTAACCACCACAACTAGGAACTGAGAGTACCTACAACTGCAAGCAGGAGAATTGCATGCATCAGCCATGTGGGATCTAAGCCCCTTCTCAATTTAGAAGTGAAGTGGACATCACCATCTCAGGGTCCACAGAATGGAGGAATAAAATATGGGTTAGAATGAACTTACTGGTATTCTACTATAGAACTATTGTGTCCTAGTAATGGAAGAATTGTATCATTGATATGGAGACAGTGGTGCTGGTAGTTGCTGAGGGAAGGGAGAGAGAAGAAGAGATGTGATGTGGGGCATTTTCAGGACTTGGAGTTGTCCTAAATGATATTGCAGGGACCAATGCTGGACTTTAAATATCCTGTCACAACCCACTGAATGGACTGGGGGAGAGTGTAAACTATATTGTAAACTATAATCCATGCGGTCCAGCAGTTCTCCAAAATGTATTCACCAAATGCAATGAATGTGCCACAATGATGAAAGAGGTTTATGATGTGGGAGGAGTGGGGTCTAGGGTATATGGGAACCTCTTATATTTTTTAATGTAACATCTTTTGTGATCTATGTATCTTAAAAAACAAAAACAATTAAAAATTTTTAATTAAAAAGGACAATATAGTAAAAAAAGAAGATAATGGACAATCTATAGGCACATATAAATATTGTCTACATCATTGTTCAAATGGGAAATGCAAATAAAAACTGTGCTATACACCAATGAGAATGACTAAAATTTAAAGGTATTATTATACCAAGTATTTGCAAAGTGTTTGGCACAACTAGAACTGTCATACACTGCTGTGGGAAAATATGGAAAATTATTTTGAAAAACAGTTTGGAAGACTATCAAAAGGCTAAATAAGCCAGGCTGTAATATTTTGAAACACAAAATGAATAAGATAGTAAATATCTATGGGTTCACACTGTTATAAATAAATGATTGAATATTTATTTAAAATAAATAAATGGGAGAGAATCAATAAATAGCTCAGACAAAAGAAATCCAAATAATTTATGTAGATACCTCACTCTGTAAAGTACAATTCCCCATTCCTTAAGTGTGGACCGTGCATATTTATACTCTGTTTATTATTATTTGTTTATTCCTTATGCATTCCCGCCAAAGAATCTGGTATAAAAAAGAGGGGCAAAGAGTACATTTACACTGGAGAAACATACAAACACCACTTTAGTCAGGTCATCAAGATTAACATCAACAGTGATAAGCTATGTTGTTAGGTTTTCACTTTGATATAATGTAATGAAAACAGTACTTCTCCAGTTTTCCTCCCCAAAAATAAACCCAGTCTATTCACAAGAAAAACATCAGATAAATCATAATATAGGGGCTTCCTACAAAATATCCGATCAGTGTTCTTAAAAGTTGTCAAGACCATCCAAAACAGGAAAGTTCTGAGAAAGTGTCACAGCCACAAGCAGCCTAAGGTGACATGACATATAAATGTAATGTCGATTTCAGGAATGGATCCTGGAAGAGAGGATGGACATTAGGTAAAAATATCAGGAAATCTGAATAAAGTCTGTACTTCTTTTACTAATAATGTATCAATATTTGCTTATTAATTGTGACAAATATACCATACTAATGTAAGATTATTGTTAATAATAGGGGAAAATAGGTGTGGGGTGCTGTGGTGGCTTGGAGCTATGTACCCCAGAAAAACATGTTTTTCTTAATCCATTCCTGTGGGTGTGAACCCCTTGTACACAGTAACTTGAAGTTCTTGATGACTCAGGATGATTCTTAATCCTATTACTGGAGTAACAGTAAACAGAATGAAATTCAGACACAGACATAGAAAGCTTTGTGAACAAGCTAGAAGTCAAAGGAATTTAGAGAAGCCCGGACAGGCTACCATGTGCATTGTCATGTGAAAAAAAAGCCAAGGACTAAGGACCCTGGGAGTCAGCTCAGAACGCAACAGTCTTCTGAGATTATCACCTTGATGACGCCTTGATTTTGGACTTCTCCTAATCTCAAAACTGTGAGTTAGTAAATTCCCATTGTTTGGCCAGCCCATTACATGGTATTTGTTTTAGAAGCCAGGAAAGTAAAACAAGTATATAATAATCTGTAATATCTTTGCAATTTTTCTGCAAATCTAAAATGAAATAAAAGTTTATTTTTTAAAAGTTAAAAATAACCTATCATATAATCCAACCTATTCTTCCTCGATCATTCACCTAAGATAAAAGAAAGCATATTGTCATTCAAAAATCATACATTTTGTAATTTTATAATTATGAATTATATTTCATAATATATTTCATAATAATTGCACATAATTGCACATTTTGCAATTTAGGAATTTGTAAGTTGCCAAAAAATTTTAATAGCTTTATTTAAAATAGCTCCAAACTGATAACTATCTAGAATGTCCATCAACAGGTGAACGGATAAACAAATTATGATCTATCCATACAATGCAATGTAACTCAGCCACACAAAGGAATAAACTCCATTACATGCAACAAATGAATGAAACTCAAATAATTATGCTGAGTGAGAAAAGGTGAAATATATATTTTACCTACTTTATGATTTTTTCCCCTTTTTTTAGGAGGTACCATGGATTGAACCTGGGACTTCATATATACAAAACACTTGCTTAACCAATGAGCTACACCTGCTCCACTGCATGATTCTATTTTTGCAAAATTCTAGGAAATGCAAACTAATCTCTCTACATGACAGAAAGCACATCAGTAGATTCCAGTCAACTGTGGGTAGGGGCAGAGAGGAAGAGGAGGGATGGATTACAAAGGCGCACATGGAAATATTGGAGAGTGATGAATAATATTTTGTACATAGTAATGGATTCACAGGATTACCTGTGAATGTCAAACCTTATCAGACTGTACCCTTTAAATGTGTGACATTTATTATATGCCAAATATATCCTCAATAAATCTGTAAAAAATGGATTTGTGGATCCGATAAAACTCAAAATCAGGGATGAAATTATAATTGCATAAAATTGATTATTGAATCTCAATTAGAAATTGTTTTCCAGGAAAATTTATTACCTCTCCCTGCCCATCCCCCCCCCTTTTTTTTCACTGTATGCTATTTAGCCAAGTTTAAAGGGAAATTTTTTGCATAGATGTTTGGACCAACATTTTGATTTAAATGATGACAAGAAGGAATGAATTTCCCCAAATCTACTTTTGAAATAATTGACAGTAACAATTTTCCATTTAACAAACATAATCATACCTTTCCCAGTGAACTTCATGCAAGTATATTAATATTCATGGCCTACCTGAAATCATCACAGTAGTGATTCCTTCCACTAAGACATTTGATTTTCATGTTAAAATGCAAATGTATTATCTGGGAGGATGGGCACATTGAGTCATTAGTTCCCTTTGGAAATGTACCTCAATTAGCTCAATTTTCTCCTATTACTTGCAAAAGTTAGGCCCATTCGATGGTATCAGAGGGGCCTAACAGTCAGGACAAGGAATAACTGACGTGGAAAAATAAGCTCAGCTGAAGCATCTTGGTAAACAGCAGATGGGCGGCATCAGAGAATCTGATTACTCAAGTAGTGACAGAGGATGAGGAAGCAGTCATAATCCAAACTAAAACTTTCACAAAATGACTCACATTGCCCTTGCTTTGAAATTGATTTTATTATTTGAAGATATTTAGAAAATCAGGTAATTTCATGCTTAATCCTTTTGAAAGTATACGTTTTTTGAACTATAGAATTTTTCAACAACTGAAAGCAAAGAATAAGTGTCACTTCAAATCAGTAAAGCCTACGCTATTGCCATTCCTTGATGGTCTTCGGCCTATGAATGTAAATTTTATCATTGCTAGGCTGAAGAGCTGGAACTGTTGAAGCAATTTCACACTGTGAAGCTAACAAAATCCTCTCATGACATTTTGGATTTGAGGTAATATCATCATTCATTCTTTCAGTCAATCTATTTATGGAATGCCTATTCTGCTTTAGGACCAGAGAAGAGTGAGGGGACACATTTATTTTTATTTTTATTTATTTTTTTACTGAGAATACTTTATTTGCGGGTAAAAGTTGCTAAAATGCACAAAACAAATACCAATAGAAAATTTACTGTATTTGAATCTCCCTACTCTATATAAAATGAATGGTGTAACAGCATAAAGGTAACTTCTCAATCATTTTTTAAAATTTGGGGATACATAATTTAGGAACTCAAATGAAATGTCAGAATCTGACTCACAAAATGGCCTTAATATATATTGATTGTTAGCATTTGATATGTTGTTATATTCTATTATCTATTTTTGTATGAACCAATATAGTATTTGATAGCTGAAAATGTAGTCTCTGACAACAGGATTCACAAAAAGTGTAGAAGTAGTGAGGAGTAAAACCTTTAGCAGAGGAAACCTGTCATTCCCAAAGGTAAACATAACTGGGTAATTGGTCCTATTTTCTTTTTTTTTCTGCCTAATGCTTTGCTCTTCCTATTAAATGGGAATTCTGCTTTGAAATACTTAAGAAAATAGTTTGTGGAAAGTGATTTACATTTCTTTAATGAGTAGCCTAGGGTATTTACGGCCAAATATGGATATATTTCCAGTGAAATCAGGAAAATGGACAAGGATCTCCGAAATCAATGTGATCATGTGTGTATTTCAGGTAATGCCAAAAACGGGAGGTTTTTTTTTGGTTTTTGAAAAGCTAAATAGGTATTTATCATAGCATGTGCCAAACATTTAGCAACTTTATTAATGTGGAATTGAATAAACTGAGTCACTTTAGGCAGCACATTCCTCGTGGAGAAAAAGGAAGAAAAAGGAAAACATGTTGATGTCGACCTTTAGAAGTAGTGAGATGCAGCTGTGGTTAACATGTCCAGGAAATAAGGGCTGGATAAAGACTGGAGGGGTTACTAGCAGCAGAGAAAATCAAAGAGTATGTACATATATACACAACATGTGTGCACACACGCATATATGTACACGTATGTATATGTTTCGTCCAATAATGTCTGTTAGGCCATCATAACTATACAATATAGGTATTTCTATCTCAAAGTTTGAAAGAATTTGGTTAAGAAATGAGAGAGAATTTTGGCAAAAAACTTACTTTCATCCTTCAAAGACCCTGATTAAGAACAATATTTTTTGTGCACCCGAAGCATTACACAAATAACTGAACACTAAAGATACATGCTAGGCAACGCGATTCAAAAATCGGTAGTTAGAAATGTTTATTGCTATGTCAATGCATTAGAGTTATATAAGGTTTAATCTAGTGGTAGTTTTGGGGAGGAAAAGGAAGAGCTGGAGATGATGCTGTGAAGATGTTTGGGACCACTTCTCTTAGGTGATTCTTCCATTTTTAAAAATTATTTTAATTATTATCTGGGTGCACCTATTGTTTACAAACTATTTATTCTGGATTTATACATAAAGCTTTTAAAAATTCCTTTATTATTTCCTTACATTTCTGTACCATGCTTTGATATAGTTTACCAAGGTAAATATATTTTATTATGGTGATAGTCCTTTTTTATATATCAATAATTTTAAATGTACTACTAAGAAATAATTCTCAAACTATTTTATTAGTTTAAATTTCAATCCATATGCTCAACATATTGATGACTTGCTTTCAGACATTATGTTTTCAAACGAAAACATTTTTATGAGTAGGTGGCTAATCATATACAGTATTTTTTGTTTCTTGGAGTTTTTATTTATTCATTTTATTAGATACGCTGTAGGTTTATAGAAATATCAGTAGGAGAAACCATGAAATAGAGTTCTCATATAAGTTTTCATTATTTTTACTTTATTTATTCCCCTTTCTCCCTCAGAAAGTTTTTATAAATTAAATATCCAGTTGTTTTCTATTGATTAAAATGAAAGAGCCCTATTTGAAACAGTGCCCCTCCCCTGTGCTCCGAGAGCATTCTATTCTCAACCATCATTCGCCTTCCTCAAAAGACCATAAGCTCCTTGAGGATATAGTAACTGCATCTTACCAGGGCTTAACTGATCAGAACCTACCTCAAAGCCTTCCAAATTCTAAGCACTAAATATTAGATCTTTCTAAAATGAGTTAAAGACTTCATGATGTGGTGTGCATCTGCTATCAGTTGGTTAGACACTTAATTTGTCACAGCTTTGGTTTGTACTTTTGAGCAAACTGAGGATATAATAAAATTATTTCTGGGAAAAAATTCAGCATCTTTTTAATGATTATGTAAATGGTAGATATTAGTTCTTTACATGATTTATTATAAAGAGATTTTTTTTTTGTTTGTTACATCTGAATTACATTTTTTTTCTTTTGACATGTATTCAATATATTACATCACTGTAATTGGTGATTAATTTTATTTTTGCTGATATTTTCTGCTGCTTCATTTGTTCCAAGTGTGTTCATAATTGCTTATTGACACATTTTATGATGACTTATTTAAAATTTTTGTCAGATAATTCTAATATTTCTGTTATTTAGGTGTTGGTGCCTTTTTAATTCAAGTTGCAGTTTTCCTTGTTTTCAGATATACATTCTGGGTGTCATGTTATAAGCTGGGAATTTATTCAAACATTCTGTATTATCTGACTTCTCCTGGCATTGCTCTGACAAGGCAGTAGAAGACCAGCTCATAACTGCCAGTTGGGATAGTTATCCAGGTTCTCCACTCCAGCTCTGCTAAAACTGGTGTGTTTGCAGGGTTCCTCATTACCACTGTACAGAGATGGAAGTTTTTGCTCTCCACTAGAATTCAGGCTGGGCGTGAGAGAGGTCTCTTCTTCTTGCTCTCTCATGGCCTTTTCTGAGAGGGGCGTCCATTTCATTCCTGGGTAGTGGTGAAAGTCCTGTCTCTTCATTCTGACACCGGTGAGGGGTGTCCATTTCATTCCTTAGTAGTGGTGAAAGCTCTGACTTTTCACTAGTCCTCCTCTGACACCACCCCAGAATGAAAGTGGATTGATAACTCCTTATTGTTGGATGTGCTTGGAAAACCAGCTTTGCCTATGCACTCCACTGACATGGAGTGGAGGTGTATGTGGGGGTTGTTACTGCCCAGTGAGGATGAAACTCTCAGCTCCTTACTTATTTTTTTGACAAGACCCCAGTGTGGAGGAGAGTTCCTGGTGAAGTTGGATGCCTACAGCCTTTGCTAGCATTGGTGTTGGGGACAGGTTTTTCTGCAGTATTTGGCTATAGTAAGAAGTTATTGTCGGCGGCAGACTTGGCCCAGTGGTTAGGGCATCTGTCTACCAGATGGGAGGTCTGCGGTTCAAACCCGGGGCCTCCGTGACCCATGTGCAGCTGGCCCATGCACAGTGTGTGCAGCTGGCCCATGCGCAGTGATGTGTGCAAGGGGTGCCGTGCCATGCAGGGGTGTCTCCCACATGGGGGAGCCCCACACTCAAAGAGTGCGCCCCGTAAGGAGAGCCGCCCAGCGTGAAAGAAAGTGCAGCCTGCCCAGGAATGGCTCTGCCCACACAGAGAGCTGATACAACAAGATGACACAACAAAAAGAACCACAGGTTCCCATGCCACTGACAACAACAGAAGCAGACAAAGAAGATGCAGCATATAGACACAGAGAACAGACAACTGGGGTGAGGGTAGGAGTGGGGAGGAGGGGAGAGAAATAAATAAAAATTTAAAAAAAAGAAGTTATTGTCTAAAATGGTTCTTCCTTTTCTTTGGTTAGATAGAGAAGTTTTTAGTTGTGGCTGTTTTGTTTTTACCCATTGACATTTCTGGGTTGCCATCTTCTTCAGCTCTAAGTCTGGAGTCTATGAGGCAAAATGTAAACTCAGGACCTCAAATTGTGTTGATCTATAGCTAATTTGCATTCTTCATCCATCTTTCAGAGCTTTCTTATATTTGTGTTATAATGTGCAGTGATTTTAATTGTACTTTGGAGAAAGAATAGGGAAACATAAGTCTATTCCATCCTCTTGGCAATGGAGTTTGTTTGCCCTTATTTGAAATAGAATTTTATTAGTGTTAAGTGTTTTAATATATATACTTAGGCAATTATTTTGATGCCTTTGGCCAACATAACCCTTTTCACTAACTTCAGACTTCTTGCTGTGTGTGTGTATACATATGTGTACTGAAAAATAGAATCCATATTTCTGACAAAATGACTCATATCCCAATAACTATTTTATTTATGTACACAATTTGTTATCCTTTCTTGACTATAAATTCTCTACTGTTACCTCAATTTTCCAAATATTATTTGGAAAAATGTCTATTTGATAAATATTCCTTTTGGACTGGGATTTGGGATCCTTTAAAACAACATTTTTTCTTTCAAATTTAACTTCATTTTTATAATTTTCCCATTCTTATCTTATTTTTGACACACTTGATATACCAATTACAGTATATAAACTCCATCAAAGGTACTTGTTTTACGGAGCAGCTAACTAGATGCCTTAGTTGGTACAAGGTAATTCTCATTTCTCTTTTAAAAGAATCAATATATGGTTTACTATGCTTTTAATACAGAGACAGTAAACTGAATGAGATTTTATATTATTATAGGGTTATGGTATTTTCAATATTTTATACCAGAAAAAATAATTGGTAATGTCTTTGAATTATAACTCAAGTTAAAAAAAAATATTTTCTGGATTATATTAAGAACTACTTGGTTATAAAAGTAAATAAATGAACAATCTTTGAGTAAAGCTACTTATCCCAAAGTGGAATGCTAGTGTGATATATGTGTTTTCCTCATTCAACCATAATTCATTTGAAAAAGCATTTGCAGAGCACCTGAAACCATTCAGTTAAACATAGAAAAATTGGTGGAGATAGCAAGTAGGTCTTCATACTGTTCAAATATGCAAATTGTGGCACCATAACTTAAAACAACATGGGAACTAGCCCTTATTTAACCAGAAGATAGTAGGTTTTATATATGTATTTTAAAGATGTAGCGAGAAGTGAAATAAATACTTGTGATCATGAAGTTTAATTTCAAATACTTTTTTGACAGATTAAATTAGAGAATAATTATTTTCTGCCATCCTTCTTATTAAATTGAACTCATATTGTGAAATCCATTCTTTGTATGACTCTTTAATGAAACTTGGAATGCTACATGTGTAATGATTTTTAAGATATAATAAGATAAAATGAAATATGGTTTGATCCAATAACAAATATGTACTATTCCTAAGGCATTCCTAAATGTCTTAAATGTGTTATCTTATTTAATTCTTAACAACAAACCAATAATATCAGACCATGACTGTCTCAGTTTTATAGAAGGATATAGCAGGTTTTCAAAGAATAAGTAACTTTGCTTAATATTAAGCAGCTAATAAGTATTTAAACCCAAATTCTGACCTATGTTTGTCTTATCTCAGAGCCTAAGTTTTTAAATGATAATATACTCTAAATCTCAATCTGAAGGTTGTCTGACAGTACTTTCTTGAGTCAGTTTCAAAGTAGTCATTCTAAAGTAGGAAATGAAGTTCCAGGGTCTTAGACATAGTTACAGTTTGTCCTTCAGTATAGGTTAGAATCTAATTTGCCATGGGTCATGTAAAATATCTGGGAGTAAAAACCAACCTAAAGCTATAAAATAAAAAGTGACCTTTAAAATCCAATATTACAGACAAACGTTGGCCTTTGGAAGTTGTTGAAGGACAAAATAGGAATAGGAAAATTCACTTCCATTTCCTGGTATACAAATAACTTTTTTTAGCATCCAGTAGCCACCAGAATGGACATGAAGTAATGGCTTAGCATTACTGAAATTAGTATGCATTCTCTACATTTCTGAGAGTTTAAAATATCACCCAAGTTTTCATGCTTTGGAGATAATAAACAACTAAACAAACAAACAAAAAAAAAACAAAAACAAAGAAAAGCCAGCAGTTTCTAGAGTAAAGAGGGTCAGTAGGTGACTCCTCGATATGCTTCTCTTCTCCATTCCTTCCTTAATTCCTCCATCCTCCTGAACAACACAAAACAAAATGCTGGGTGTCAAGCATAAAACCCTTAGCATTACAGTAAATCTCATGGAATAACTATTGATAGCTGCATAATAACTTCAAGCTGAGAAGCTGCTGCCTATGTTTTGAGATCATTTAACAGAGGAACCTATGCATGTTTGCTTAAATTAATCTCAGCATAGTGTAACAAGATCAAGCTATAGGGCTCACACAAAATTTTGACCCATCGACTGGGTATTTTTCCTAGCAACAACCCAGTTTAAATGTAAAATTTCCAGCTATGTCAACAAACAAACTACTGAAATTCTTTCTGTTGAGTGATGTCATCAAGGAAGAAGTTGCAATTTAGGAAGTTAACTGTGGGTTTTCTGCAATTCCACACTAGTGTTCTTCAACAATCCATTTTCTGCTGTTACTCAAGATGTATTTAAAAGCTATGAAGACTAAAAGGTTTTGGTATATTTGGAAAAGTGGCTAGAAAATAATGCCATGGTTTCTTAGAGAGTATTATAAGATGATAACAGTTTTTGGAAATACATTTTTGAAGTAGACAGTACATAGCTTGCAAAAGCATATATTTTACTATTACAGAGCTGGACAGCAGAATGCAAACATGTCAGTTAAAACATGCCATATTTCCCAGTTAATAATTTTAAGTGTAAGTGCTATTAATTGGTGGAAGCAGTGCTATCACTTTACTTGTGAAACACTGGAGAATAACTATTGATTTTGAAAGTGATGCAACAAAATGAATTTATCTGATAATAAATGCACTAAGATACAAAATAAAAATAAAGATCATAAATGTAGGAAAGAGATAAGATTGTCATTATTTGCAGATAATAGCATCATAATATACCTATAAAACTCAAAATAATCAAAAGAAACATAATAGAATTACAAAACAGTACAATGAATTGGAGAAGGATAGAAAATTAAAACGTCAATAACAACCTTATATACCAGCAAAACTTAGGCTATGAAAATATAATACAAGTTCACTAATCCTTGAAAGGGGAGGTGTTTTGAGTCTGTTTTTTCCCTCAGTTTAAAGTTGGGAAAGAATTCTGAGTCCAGAATCCTGTATAATTACAACAGTGAAAGGACCTTCAATAAAAGTAATTATTAGATTGTTCGGTACCTGTGATATGGGGGCTAAACAGAATTTGAAAGATAAAAAAAAATTCTTCATGTCTTACTTATATCCTCGATTTCATCAAAAAATTATAACTTTGTATTGTCTTATGGAATGCATTTTTGCCTGTGCTTTTTTTCTTCTATTCTGAAAAAAATCTATTTTAGTTTTGATTTAACTAATTAATAATTCACAAAATTTTTGTTATGGGTTATCTCACAAACCTTCTATTATGTTTTTTAATATTTTATCTTTAGTGCCATATTTTGCTTTTATAAGTTTGTTTAAATCCAATTTTCTTGGAAGTGCAAGATCTTAGTTTCTTGATTTCTTATTTTCAGTTAGTTGATTCTTATTGTTAGTCAGTTACCTATCATTCCTTGATGTTTCACAGGGAAGTATATGCATCTAGATCTAATTTAGACAGAAGACTACTTTACAATGTTTAGGCATTTTGATCTCAAACTCTAATGCAATCCCCTCCTGAACTCAGGGTCACCATAGATTACTAATATTTGAACTAAATATAACCCCAGACCTGGAGCCTCCTGCAGGAAATAACTCCTTGTTCCCTTTACTCCAACTCCACACTGATGTTCCATCTTCTCTTTCTCAGCACCAGCATGCCTGCCAAAGTAAAACTAGGACACAAGAAACAAAAATGCCAAGGTCAAAAGAACCAGAACAAAATAATACTATTTTCCAATTCTAGGTGCCCAATTGACTTGGATTTCCCAGGCAGAGAAAAAAGTTATGAAGCCATTATATCTTTCTGAACTCATGGAAGACAGTTTTTTCCAGAAAATACCAAGAACACAATCAAAGGAAAAGAGAGTTGACCAAGAGAGAATGGTTTGGACATTGCCCGGGAATTTCTACCTATTTCCCCAGTGTTCATGGTGAAAGAAATAAAATTACTGTATGATCCCAATAAATACATATTTATAATCCTCCTGATAAATATACATGTTACTATCTTCAAAAACAGTCTTACTTTGGACTCCCATGTATAGTATGCTATGGAGGAGAGGCCGACTGTTGGGTTCCCCTTGTAAACAGTCTCCTGTTTTTTGTTGCTTTTCTTGGAGTAGTTGGTCTTCATCATCATCCAAAGCTCAAAATAGACCATCTGCAGAAATCTAGTGATCTTGCTTTCTCCATCAAGGAAGGGGATAGGCAAAGATTTAGAGATTTTGGCCCACATTTTTCAGGCCTCATCTCCAATCCACAACCATGCTCTTGCTCATCAATCTTGGACTAATGACATAAGGTGTTCAACATTTAGAACTTTTGTTGAGGCATTTTGATGTTTCCCAGAGAGGTACTGAAATGTGCAAAACTATGCATTAATTCAATGAAGACACTTTATACCAAGTGAAGACACTTTATACCAAGTGAAGACACTTTATACCAAGAATTCAGGCCTAATTAGTTATCCTTAATAATTGTACTCAGTTTTGGTATCTGAACAAATTCAAGTAAGATTATATAAAGTGAGTTAGTTCACAGCAAGAGTGAGAAAATCCCAAAATAGGAGATGGTGAAATTTCCAACTACTCAGTAATTAGTAGCATTTCCTTTCCCCATAGTAAAATTAGAAGATCTCAGAGTTTTCCATTTACTTCATAACTATGAGGTATCACAGCTCTAACAGCTTTATTCTTCTTAGTCACAACATAGATATCTCAGCTTTCTCTTTGGAGTCTAAGTTTCTTCTTTAGAAGATGTGGTTCTCCTCCAGCAGAATTTGTATGTTTCCTTTAGTGATTTTAATATAGGAATGTTTAATAACATTAACAGGATAATATTGCTAATCTACGAGCTCAATATTCAGAAAATTTAGGAAACATACACATATATCTAGAAACAAATGTGACACTTTACTTTCTTATACATAGGGACCAATTCCCTTGTAAAGTGGGATTTTCCAAGCAAAAGTGTTGTCCTAGAGTAAGCAGTATGTACAATAATCTAGGTTCACATTTCTATTAACAATCTGGGTTGGATTATAAAGTCTTAGTAATATTTGAGGTAATAGAAGAGAAAGTGGTTGCGAGAGCATACAACTTTCTTGTTTTGTAACTTCAGCCGAATTCTTTTCAATTACTACTAGTTGTCTGGGGTTCATAACCTATGAAATTAAAAATAGAGCTTGAGAGTTGGGGAACTGTGCTGGTTGAAGGTCTAGAGAAATAAAAGCCTGCATTATTTTTATTTAAAATTATTCTATGTTTTAGAAGTAATTGTGCTAGTAAGAATTTAACTTTGGCACTGTCTTCACCAGACTCTGATACTTAACCACAATTCTTCAAGTTAAAAGAATTGCCGAGCTCTTTTGTGCTTTAATTATGCATGACAGTTTCTTACTAACCTTTATTCTAAGATACTGTGACTGACAGAATATCAGCCCAGATGTTCCCTTCAGGACACCTCAAACTCTAAATCTTTTTAAGTGTAATTGCAGTATTGTTTATTCAATAAAAATGATATAAACATAAATATTTATAAATAAGAATGTATTAAATGACTTTTCTCAATATTGCTATCAAAATGAATGAGTTCATTGTATATATTTAAATGTCAGAAAAGAAACATACCAAGTTATTAATAGTAGTTATTACTATTTAGGAGCAGGACTGAGCAGTTAGGAGAGAATGACTTAGTTTCTTCTGCTGCTATTATTTTCTTTATAAATCTGGGTGCTGCCAACATAGTTTAATAAAATGCATGTTGTAAAATGTACAATTGTACAATTGTGTAATTAAAACACACAATGAAATGATCAAATGCAAATGTAAAAGCTCAACTGGAGAAACCTCACGTCATGTTTATTAAGCTTGAGAAGTAGAATAAAAGAAAACAAAGAATCTGGGTAGAAGAAACTTTCCTACCCACCATGACTGAGATCAGTAATAGAAAATTTGTCAGTTAGAGCTTTATTTTTTGGAGCAACCCCTATACTAGTGCCCTGGATAAAAGTATGGGCACTGAAATGATCAATACCCAACAACTTTGCCCTCTCCGTGAGGGTCTTTTGCCCCCTAGAAGTGTGAATGGCTCCGCAGTCTTAGTAGCCTGCACTAAGAAATCCTCAATCCAGTGTGATCAGTTTTCCCTAGTATTCTTGACCAGTGCAGCAGTAGCTTTACTTTCCTCATAAGCATTTGCCCATTAAATGTAGTTGGTCAAGTACTTTGACTCAAAATGTATTATTAACCTCATTAATACCAGCTGAGGCTGTAACTGACATTTGTAGATATAAGCCCTGTATAAGTGTATATGTAAGTTCTAAGTGACTTCTTTCTCCTAGATCCTGTTTGGCTTTATAAGGGTATGAGGAGGCCAGGAAACTTTTTAAATAAAAAAAGTCCTTATTTGTGGGAAAAGAGAGGAGTGCCAAAATAAGAGATGGATTGACCTTCTTGGTTCATATTTACCTTGCTGAGATCCTAGAAATATATGAAATTTGCTTTAGTACGTTTTACTAACATTTCTCCCATTATGCTTCATTTTCTCATAATGCATTCTAATTAATATGCTTTACTTATCAATCCACATCAGCACTAATCATCTGTGGAAGTAGAAATAAACATTATTTAATTGATTTTTTTCTTCAGTTTACTATTTATTAAGGAACAAAATAATATAATAAATTGGGATTATGGGAAAGAAGAGAGAAGCTGAAACTCTGTCCACAAATAACCTAATTTCTAAGAACAAGTCATGATATTTACAAAAATTCTTGGTTGTATATATGCTACTTTGCTTGGATATCTGATTTTACTTTCCATCTAAGTGTGTAACAACATAACCCTTAAATTATCAGGAACTGTAGTGCTTTGCTGTCTTCTATGATTTAGGTTCTATAGGAAGAGTTTCAAAACTATTATTTCTAAATGTAAAAATAGAAAATATGGTATTTAATTTTATAAATTTTCTGAAGACTTAAAAGCTCTTTAGATTAATGTTTCTCCAAACATAGGTTTTATCATAAATTAAAAGCTTCTCTAACCTGACTTTGAATTAGTAGAGACTGACAAAATAAGAACAATGTGGGGAAAAAGCTTATGCCATTTTATGGTAATTTTAAATCACTGGTACTAAAAAGGATTGTTTAAAACTATCTGAGTGGCAAAGATTTGACATCCTGGTTAATTTACCTTTGAATTGCTGGGCCAAGGTTTAACAGGAATGAGTGATGGTGTCTTAATATGAGAGATTGTCAGTTCTTGTTATAATAGATTTTGCTTTATTGTTTTAGAAACAACTCTGGATTGTTTATTTTCTTTGAAACGATGGATATGGTTCAAAATTAATGAGTTGTCCAGAAGCTAGACAATAGCTGACCTATTTGTGGGCACCAGGGGAGATGTATATTTTTATCTCTTAAAAGAAGACCTGATTTTAAAGGGTCATATTTTAACATTTAGAATTAAACTGGCATGGTTGGCAGAAGCAGAGACGACTCTTAGGTAAAGGATCTCATGTGAGCAGTTGTAATCGAGGCTAAAGAATTAACAAATAATTATGATTCCTGCGGCTTTTTACTTCCAGTATATTATAAAATAGCCAAAAGTTAATATCTGAAATTGCTGAAACTGGCTAGAGCAACCTCACTTTTTATATATGGTCACTTCCAACTAAAAGCCTGCCATTGTGATGATTACTCCAGACAAATCTTACCTTCGTACATGTTCATTTCTAATTAAGACCTGCTATTATGATGTTTCTTCCTGAGGGATCTTACCCTTGTATACAAACATTTCTATTGAAATGATAACCTCCACCCTCCCATTTGAAATCCCTAAGAAAAGGCTTGTAATTGACCCCTGGTCTGTATTCCCCCATCCCCAGATGCCTTGATTTCTGATGATTGTCCTGTGATTTTAATAACCTTGTGACTCACCCTCGTTTTGTACCTACCAGGCATCCTGTTCAGCCCCTCGATGTTTATTAATGAAAGAACCTGAGCCAGCCGCACCCCATCTATCATTACCATAAACTGCTAAACCTGGATAATATAAAACCATCAGGATTACTAGCAGTTCAGAGAGGCACTTTTAGGGCCAATAGGCAACAGTGTCCTGTGCTATGTGCAATCAAATAAACTCTTTCTGAAACTTCGATGTCTCAGGAATTGGTCATTAATGAAGTGCATCAGACAAGAACTTGCTTTTGCTCAGGATCACAAGTGCTTAAGTGACAGCATATGAATGGAAATTTATAATTTACAAAGTATTTTCTTATACCTTATAAATAACCCTCACAATACAGGTGAAGAAAATGAGTCTCACAAGGTTTGCATGACTTGCCAAAAGACACATAATTGGTGTGTCAAAGATATGATTCAGCTATTTTGACACAAATCCCATCTCTCTCCATGAGTGAATGTGTGTACATTGTTCACAATAAATCACATTGCAGTTGCTTCTATTCACCCATATAGCAGCAAATAGGAAATATTTTGTGGAAATATAAACCATGATGCCATTGTTCAAATATTTTTCTAACTAATCAAAATAAAAGTAAGAGCATTTGAGGAAAAGTAAAGATGTCCTTTAAAATATCATTTAATAGTTTTACAAAATTATTTTAATTTAAGCCCATATCTAAGAAATAGTTAATTAAGGATATTTTATTTGTCTAAACTGCATGTAATAGGAAATACCAAAGAAGCACAGTTCTTGCCAATAGAAAACTGAACACGTAACTAGGAATATTAAACCTAAACACATGAAAGACTGAAATAAACGTTATCTACCAAAATGAATTAATGTTTTCAGAGGAGGAAAATAATATAAATTTCAGTACTCAAAACTGTTCTTTCCATTTTGTTTCATTTGTCAACCCTACATCACGCCCATCGAACCCCAGCCCCACCCGCGGCAGACCAGATTCTCCTTGGCCATGTATTAGGAGCTCAGAAAGAACCAAACATCCCTCTTAAGAATCTTGGATCTGTATTTCTTTGCTGCTCTAGACTATGATATATTACAGCTGTCTAGCTTGTATTTTATTATCTTTTAAACTTTCGCCAGGTTGTGCCCTTAAGAACATTTCTTAGATTTCATTTCCAATTTCCAGGTTAGGGTCTATATAATGTTTACAACCTTCTGGATGTTGGAGAGAGGTATGTAGATCTAAATACATACCTGCCTTATGCCTGGATATTCAGTAAATATTGAAGAAATCAGAATATATTGGAGGGATTATGTAAGAACAAAGGGTAAAGATAAGCTTATTTATCTCATCTTTTGTGATGTTTTACTCTACCACCTCCTGACCCCTCAACCCTCTTTCTACCCGTTCAAACCTAATTCTCTCTGGTAAACAGATATGAATGATTATGATGAGGTGTTAAGAGAGTTAAAGTTGGAAGATAACCATTCCTGGGCTATAGAAAGAAGTTTCTTGAGAACTTTCATTTAAGAAATACCCATGTTTTATGGCACATTTTTTGTAGTCCTTTTCTTCTTCTTTTATTTCAGTATATCAAAGGGCCATAACTTTACAAAATAAGGTGTATCCTGCTAATAAAGTAGGTCAATATATAATATCTGAAATATGAGACAAAGCCTTTGCCTTCAAAAATTTTACTAAAAATAAGAAAATATTAAAAATAAGTCTAATAATATTTGATAATGGTATGTAGAAACCAAGAGCCTAAACATCACCGTACATGTTAAAGTTTAAAGTAGGAAGAGGGAATCTATTAAAATTGATATTAACTTTAAGGCAGTTAGCTGATTTGGAGGAGTTTGTGTGCTATAAAGAGAAATGTGGATATTAATTATAGAGGTAATAACAACAGTGATAGTAACAATAACAACAACATATACAATTTAGGAGCACCTATTTTATTCCAGGGAACTGTACTAATTACTTTACTATATTATTTGATTTCTTATATAATCTGGTAAGGCCATTCAAATTATTTTACCAGTTTTATAGGTAATAAAATTTCACCAGCCATATAAAGATATTTTCTCAGAGTTACACAGTAGAGATTCCACATTTATTTTTTTAAAGATTTATTTATTTATTTCTCTCCCTCCACCCTCCACCCCATTGTCTGCTCTCTGTGTCCATTCACTGTGTGTTCTTCTATGTCCACTTGTGGTCTCATCAGGCAGCAGTGGGGATCTGTGTCTCTTTTTGTTGCATCATCTTGCTATGTCAGCTCACCGTTTGTGTGGCACCAGTTCTGGGCGAGCTAGGGTTTCATGCAGGGTGGCTCTCCTTACGCAAGGGCTACTCTTTCTGTGGTGGGCACCCTTATTCAGGGGCATGCCTGCATGGGCCGGCACTCCTTGCATGCAGCAGCACTGTGCATGGGCCAGTGCAAGAGCCAGGAGGCCCTGGCTATCGAACCCTTGGACCTCCTATATGGTAGGTGGACACGCTACCTGTAGAGCCACACCCGCTTCCCAGATTCCACATTTAGACTGCCTTTCTCCAAAGTATATTTTCCTAATCACTACACAGTGCATCCTCTAGCAGGCTGCAAGATATCATTGCAAGGGTTGAAGTCGAGCAGTTAGATGATTGCTTACCCTTGAAGAGTTGGAAGTTGGGTGGGGAGTATTGTGATCATGATATAGAAAATATACATAATGCTATGAAAATGATGATTGTAAGAAATAAGATGGGGAAAAGAAAGGTAATACTGTTTGTTCTCACTGTCAATGGCTATTATCGTTTGTTTGGATCTGACACTTTTAAGATCTATAAACTCTCTCCTCCGAAAAGAGCTCGTATATTCATGTAAAATTGTTTTATTTTACTCAGGGGAATAGGGGAGCTCAGTTTAGGAAATGCTGTTGGAGGACTTCAAAGGTAGGCAGAGGAGGAGATTATAATATGATGCAGTTCTTTCATTATTTCAGCCAATTTTATTGAATATATACTATGTACTCAAAACTCTTTCAGATTCAAGGTAAATGACACCCAAACAAGACAAAACACTTCCATCATAGAATTCATGTTCTAAAGGAGAAGATAACATTTTATTTCATAAAGTAAAAAATAAGAGAATAAAAATAATTCTAGATGGTAGTGAATGCTACAAAGATAATACATGGAAAGGAGGAAGAAGATGATGTGGTGTGGGGAGCATTGGAGGAGTATTTGGGAAGATACCTCTCTAACGGTAGCACACCAGAAGAGATTTGGTTGATAGAAAATAAGAAACCCACGGTAGGATCTTGGATAAGAATTGGATAAAAAGAACAGTTTAAGTAGTGTAAAGGCCGCTATAGATGAACATCTAGATATATGTTAACAACTTCAAGAAGTACGGAGAGCCTAGAGTAAAATGTGGAAAGAAGAGTGACAGGAGATGAGGTCACAGGAGGGAAGCAGAGGACAGAGTGTGCTGATTTTGATAGTCTGAGTCAGGGCATATCTATCAGTTCTAAGAGTCATGAAAGCTATTGGAGAGTTTTGAGAAAGGGACTAACATATTTTGATTTTTTTTTTAAGTATCAATGCTAATAGTCCAGGTGATAGATAACATCTTGGACAAAATGGGCAATAATGTAAGCAGAGAGAAATAATCAAAATCAGGATCTGTTTTGAAAGGTATATCTTTTAAGTTTTGCTTATGGATTGGATAGAGATTGAAAAGAAGAATAAAGGACTATTAATCTTTTTTTTTTTTTTGCTCTGAGAAAGTGGTTAAATGGTAATGATAATTATTAAGATGGGGAAAACTGAGAGGAGAGCAGAATGAGAAGGCTGGATATCAAGAGCTATCTACATCTCAAAGATCTTGTTGGGTTCCCATTAAACTACTGGCTCTAAGCTCTATCTGGAGATTTCACTGGAAGGGATCAGGGCATGAAAATAGAGACCTACAAAGATATTAAAATATAAAAGCAATATTTTAGTAAGAAAAGTCTGATAGCAAAGTAGATCAAAGGAGCAAAGAGCAATGGCAAATGAAACCTGCAGAATGACTGCAGAATACTCCTTTAAAATATATACAGTAGTTTTAGGAAGTGAATGGAGAATAGATTTTTCCCTCCTTCCTTTTGATGTATATTCTTATTTTCTATAATGAGTTAGATTTCATTCATTATCAGAAAAATTATAATAATTTTCATTTAAAAGAAAACAAAATGCTTGGTAGCTTAAGTTATTGTGTAAAGATCAAAACTGACAAAAATATTTGTTTGCCCCTTCTCCAGCCATTACACAGTTCTCTCCCTAGTAGAATTTTCTCCCATTTCTTCTAAGCATTAACATTAAAAATAATAAATCTAGGTACATTAAGAAAGGTCAATTTTAGGTGCACTAATTGTCTTTTTTCTAATAATGAAAGCAAATCACGTAGGTCCCAAATAGAAGCTATTTTTTTTTTCAATAAAGAGAGATTGGTTAGAAATATAGAAAACTAAAATTATACCATTTAAAAAAAAATCCTAGAACATTAATGGTATCTTTAATAATCTGCTGGGAAGATTTATAAATAAAGTTTAAACTGTGCTTAGTAGAAAAAAATGAAGAAGATTCATTTAATATGGACATGTCTGATTTCTATTGCATTTGTTCACTAATAAAAATTTCAACAATTTCCAACGTTTGCATTAGTAAGGATTAATGAGATTCTATTAAAATGAGAATATAAAACTAGGTAAAAATGTCTACATATAAAAATGGATTTGCTGACCTTCAAGAAAAATTTAATGAACTTGCTTTAGAGGTAAAAGAGAACAATGTTTAAATTCCCTGTTTTCAGACATGTGTGTATCTGTGTAATTGTAGTTCCCCAGATTTGGTAGCTAGGGTAAATATATGTCGACCTATATATTTTTTCCCTTTGTTGATTCTTAGGCCAGCAGAAGAAAAAGGTTTCCAGACTTACTGCAGTGCCCACTCAAGTCCTTCTTGCTATTGTTGACAATACTTCCAATATTTTATTTATTTTGACCTACTTTTAGCAACTGACATATGATCTAGCTCCTATGACCAAATATTTTAATGATTCTGGATATAATCCTATTCCCTTGCCCTTTCCCTGTCTTGTCGGGGTCTCAGGCCCTGATCTGATCTGACAGTGTTGGCTGAGTCCAGGTAATGCCAAGAGAATTCTCTGAAGCCTTCTACAATTTCATTATTGACTTAACATCATTTTCAAACCCTGATCTGGGGAATCCCTTAGTTATAGAACAATAAAGTCCACTTAGCCCCTACACATAGCTTCTTCCCATTGCTTTGGAGTGCTCTTCTCACTAGGTCCGAAAAGTTCACAGGTACATGAGAAAAGCTCATTTCTCAAGCCCAGGACACTAACTGGCCTCATGGACAGCTGCCTTATATTCTCTTGCTGATATCCTGCACTCTTGGACACGGTTCTGCACTTTAAATGGTCCATAAATGTGCTTATTTAATTAAATATTTGAATTCAGGATTTCTAAGATAATATAAAACTGACACTACACCTATAAAGTGTGCAAGAAGAGGAAGATTAACAAGAAAATTTGAAAAAAGCAATGTGCCAAATTCAATAGAAATTAACAGAAGAGATGCAGGGCTCTAAACAGGAGATTCTCCAGAAGAATACTTTAATCCAAACATACTATGGAAGTTCTTGGTTATAAAAGGTAGTTTATACTTCAATTTTGGTAGTTTTCCCTTTATACTTAATATTTACATTTTTATTAATTTTTATTGCTAGCATCACAAATCTCAGTTTGAATAAATAGAGAGTTAATAATCTAGTTGATTAACTCTAAAGAGTTAATAATCAACTCTTTCTGTCTAACAAAACCAAAATTAATGTGAAGGCATGTTTCTTCCTACAACACTTTATTTATTTATTTTTTTTATTTTTATTTTATTTTATTTATTTATTTTTTAATATTTATTTATTATTATTATTTTTAATTACATTAAAAAAAATATATGAGGTCCCATTCAACCCCACCGCCCCCGCCCCCCACTCCCCCCACAGCAACACTCTCTCCCATCATCGTGATACATCCATTGCACCTGGTAAGTTCATCTCTGAGCATCACTTTATACTGATACATAGAATCATGTATTGTATTGTTCTTCTATACAATCCTCTACTTCTTATATCACATATCTATCTTTCTCTGGAAACCCTTTAGTGTATATTGAACTATATCTCATTATCACATAATATAACAGTATCACACAGTAATGTATGTTATGATTTATTTTACCATTCCCAGAATCATTGACATTTAAGTAGTTTCCAGTTGTTGTTTTTTTCCCCTTTCAGTGCAAACAATGAAGCAATTTTAATATTTGTTAAAATTTTCAGTTTTATAGGATTGATTCATATTAGAGGTTCTGGATTAAATATGTTAAAAATTTTAGTTATTGTTAAAATACTTGGACTGCAATTTACACTTCTACCATTAATGTAGCAAATGTCTGTTTCTTCACAGTAGCTTTAGCAATGGAATTTATAACTACTTTCATATTTTTATATTCTGTTGATAGAAAAACATGGTCTTATTGTTGATTCAAATTTTAATTCACTAACTGAATATTTTATTGTTCATTAGGTTCATTAGGCATTTATATTTCTTCTTTTATTCACGTTCCTTACCCATTTTTCTTTTGGAATGATTTTCATCATGACCATAAACCTGCTCTTCTCATAAATGTGATTTTAAATATTTTTTCTAAAATTTGAAATATATATATTTATATATACATATGATACCATCCTTTTTTAGTTTCTTTTTTTCCCCTATTTTGCCTATATGTTATCTGCTGATCCAAACCTTATTTATTAATAGTATAATAGTTATGTGGTACCTGTGTGCCAGGCATTATTCTAAGTGCTTTAAATATTTTAACCCATCTACTTCTTATATTAAATTCATTAAGTAGTTACTATTATTACCTCCCTGTTACAGATGAGAACACTGAAGAATGTTGGGGTAAATAAATTTGCCAGATGCACAGAGCTACTAAGTGGCCAAATTTATATCTCAATGCAAGCATCTAGTTTCAAATGTAAGTAGTATATAAACAATCTAATAGCTTTGTTTCTTCTAATTTGGACGTTTGTTGGACCTGAAGTTTATTGTTTATGGTCTAGTTTAAAATCTTTCAGATAGAAAACTAAGTATACAAACAGCATTTATTAAATAAAACATATATGTTGAATAAAAATGAAGTTCTAAATCATCATTTTATGTTTCCATATGCAATTGTTAATATTCTGAGCTTGTTATGCTTTTCTGTTGACCAATTATAATGTGATGTGTGTGTTTTTCTTACAATTATTTTGCGATAAGTGTTAGAATTAGCTTAAAGAAGTATTCTCATTTTTCAGAATGGTGTTGGGTAGACTCCTATATTTGTATTTCCATTTGAAATTTAAAAGAATTTTGAGTTACCTAATTATATCATGATTATTTTCCTTGGAAATAAATAAAATTTATACAATTATCTGCAAAAGAATAGTACTTTAATATTATGAGATTGTCTTTACCAACTTTCCTTCTATATTAAGGTCTTATTTTATCAGTATAATTTTTAAGTTTTCTTTGCTTTAGTTCCATATTTCCCATATTAAAAATGGCCTTAGGCATTTAGTTTTATTTATTGTTATTTTTAAAATATTTATTATATAATCACTTATATGAAAAAGATATAATAATTAAATATATATCATATATACAGTCAATTTATGTAATAATTTATCCTATATGTAGTCAAGTAATCAAATAATTGAAGAGCCACTTATTAAAACCACTTAATTTTTTAGAAATATAATGTTATTAAAGTAAAAAGGAAAATTATGTCCATTTTTATATATACCAATTTTTTTCATTTCTTATCTTATTTCCTTAGTTAAAATGTCCCCAGCAAAATTTGACTAAAAGTGATTTCACTGATCTTTTGACATCTATTTATTTGACTACGGAGCATTTTGAATTTAATCATTTTACATTTGATTTTTCTATTTTGATATAATTGAAATAGTGGAAGTTTGATGTTATTCTCAGAATACAGTTTTAATTCTGTGCCATGTGTTTTGTTATATGAGGTATATTTCATTATTTTGTTTTATAATTTTGATTTATTTCTTGACATAGGCATGCATTTTTTCCATAATTTTATATTTATATTTAAGTGATAATTTCTAGGTGCCTTTTGTTTAGTTAAAAAGTGATCTGAAAGTTCTGTTTTTAAAAATGTTCAGCTGTATTGACAATCACACAAATTTGTAAACATTCCATGGGATTAAGAACATAGTATTTTCTATTTTAGTAGAATAATAAAATGTGCATGTTTGAGTGTATTACAAAAGGAGATAGAGACATAAATATGATCTTCATATTTGGAGAAGATTGCATTAATTTCTCTATATTGCCATTTTTTCACTTCTTGATATGCCAAATTCTGAAAAGAATATACTGAATTATCTCCATTTTCAGGACTTTTTTCCATTTCTGAAATTTACTCTGTTATTTCATAATTGCATAATTTGACTTAAATTTTAACATGACTATGTTTGCATATACTAAAGATTACCAATATGTAATAACCTTCTATTAGCAGAACTAATGTTTTATTCATAAATTTTACTTAGTCTAAATTTTACTTGTGGTTCACATTCATCCAAGCATTGTCTCCTTTTACTTTACTAATCCTTAGTTAGGATTGTAACTCTTGTCTTTGTACATTAGTATACCTCCTTGTGTTTACATTTTTATCAAGCCCTTTATTTTCAAGCGATCTCTGACTCTTAGGTTTGATTCCATAGAGACCATTTCACTAGATTTAGTTTTACAATCCCAATTGTGATACTTCTGTTACAGGACTTGGGCCCAATCATTTTAATTTTAATATTTATGCTTCAAATTCATAATTCAGGAGCTCTCATTATTAGACATTTATTTTCTGAGTTTTTAAAAAATAATAAGCCCAAATTTGAACACCAATTTGATAAAATCTAAAAAGGTCAGGATCAATGCTTTATAAGGCAACCTCTGGTCATTGTCCACTAACAAAAGTTAGCATCACCAGTTAGTATCACTAACCGAGTTAGCAATGTCCACTTTGAGCAAGCCTCTTTTATTTGACATTACTATATGAATGTAATTTAAAGATATCGCAAAGGGAAATGTAAATCTGCTAAAAATACAGTGCAAAAATGGGATTAATTTAAAGTTCAAATTAATACAACTGTATTTAGTGAAAATATTAAAGCCATTGAAAATTCTTTGGAAAAGGAATTGTGATATACTCTTTTTATTTATTTATTTATTTATTTATTTATTTATTTATTTATTTATTTCTCTCACCATCTTCCCCCTCCTCCCAGTTGTCTGCTCTCTGTGTCCATTCGCTGTGTGTTCTTCTGTGACTGCTTCTATCCTTATCAGCGGCATTGGGAATCTATGTTTCTTTTTGTTGTGTCATCTCTCTGTGTGTGCAGTGCCATTCCTGGGCAGGCTGAACTTTCTTTTGCCCTGGGTGGCTCTCCTTATGGGGCACGCTCCTTGCTCATGGGAATCCCCTACGTGGGGCTGGCTCATGCGTACTGCTGATGCGCGCAAGGAGTGCCCTGCCACACAGACAGTTGTCTGTTCTCTGTGTCTATTTGCTGTGCCTTCTTCTTTGTCTGCTTCTGTTGTTGTCAGCAGAACAGGCATCTGTGTTTCTTTTTGTTGCGGCATCTTGTTGTGTCAGCTCTCCATGTGTGCGGTGCCATTCCTGGGCAGGCTGCACTTTCTTTCGTGCTGGGCGGCTCTCCTTACAGGGCACACTCCTTGCACATGGGGCTCTCCTGCGCGGGGACACCCCTGCATGGCAGGGCACTCTTTGCGTGCATCAGCACTGTGCATGGGCCAGCTCCACACGGGTCAAGGAGGCCCAGAGTTTGAACTGCGGACCTCCCGTGTGGTAGACAGATGCCCTATCCACTAGGCCAAGTCCGCTTCCAGATATATTCTTTCATATCATTTTTTTTTCCAAAGGAAGAAAGAGTTTATTGTTAAACACAAAGCAGAAATCAGATGGCCTATCAGCCTAAAATCTACTTCCAGGAACTGCATAACTCTGATCATTTTATAGTATCCAAGGACAGATGGGTTTTAGGTAATGAGTATAATGGCTCAAGATGATGACGTAAGAGATTTTCTAATTATTAAGCAAGCACAGGTTGATTACATGCCTAGTCACAGAATTTACGTAAGAAAATGGAAACCTCAGTATGATAATGGGAGTGATTTTTAGTATTGTAATGAGGTATAGGTCACTTATAGGTTAAGGTTAAGCTACTGTGAATGTTAGGCAGGCCAATGTTGGTTAGATCTAACTTTGTCTAATAAGATAGTTCAGTTCTGGGATAACTTAAGTTCCTTCATTAATAAATATTAGGAGGCTGTCTAGTGATCACAAGAATCCAGAGTTGTAAAACACAATAAGGGGGTATAAGCAGAACCAGTCACAAGGTTTTTGCAATCACAAGATAAAGGTTATATAGTTTTATAGTCCTTATCAAAGAATAAGGCATCTGGGTTAGTAATTTCAGATATTTACTTTTGACTATTCTATAATATACTAGAACAGGGCTTTTTAACAAGAAGTTCATGAGCTTGAATTGAAATTCAAAAAACATTATTCTTGTGGGGACATGTTGGTACAGGTATATTTATTAAATAATGTACAGTATATTGTGGACTTAGTAAGAGGTCCATGGTTTTCACCTGATTGGCAAAGGGGTCCATGGAACAAAAAAGATTAAGAACCCCTGTACTAAGAAAGTAAGAAGGCATCTATATAATATTTGAGTAATCATAATCAATTGTTCATTCTTAAGTTCTCAGTTACAGGAGTAAGTCAAGAAGAGATGAGATTGTGGTTCACATTCATCCAGGCATTGTCTCCTCAGGTGAAAACACAAAAAGGAAAGAAAAAAAGAAGGAAAAAAAAAAAACAATGGCAGTTGGCAGGCTGCTGGCCCTCAAAGAATCTGTCCCTTGAGTCACATGGTCATCTCTGGACTGGCTGCCTTCCAGCTGTGATGCCCACCTGCCATGCTGGGATTGCTCTCCACAATTAACCTGGAGAGTTCCCTCACTTCTCATCTGTGGTGACTCCCTGGGTGCTCGGTCCCATTTCTTCCTTTTCTTTGGCAATGCTCTCATTTGGGTGAAGCTACATCCTATAGTTTCTTGAGAAAGGTTTCAAGGAAGGTAAATTTTTGAGACCTTGCACATCTGAAAATGTCTTTAACCTCCTCACTTGGTTGCATGATAATTTGTCTTTAACCTCCTCTTTTAGTTGGTTGATAGTTTGGCTGGTGATAGAATTCAGGGACAGCAATCAGGTTCCTTCAGAATTTCAAAGGCATTGCTCCCTTGTGATCTTCTTGGCAGTACTGTTTTTGAGAAATCTGAAACCATGCTGATTCTTCATTCTTCGTACATTATTATTATCTGTCTCCTCTCCTATGCAAAACCGGTCAAATTGTCTTGTCTCCAGGATTCTGAAATTTCACAATGAAATGTCTTGGGAAGTGTCTATTTTTATCAACTATAGTGGGCACAGAGATGAACAGGTAGGGGGATGGGGCAGGAGCTGGGAGACCAGGGAGGAGGCCATGGCCATGGTCCAGGCAAGAGATGGGAGTGGACAAGACCAGCTGAGCCATAAACTGCACATTTTAATAATTAGTATGGTACTATGATTATGACCAATTCTTCAGCTCATTTTCATGTTATATGCTTTAAAAATCTAATTGTGAAATACTACAAATGTAAAATAGAGTAAATAGTAGATGAAGAACAGAATTTTAAGAGTAGTGTATAGAAATAAAAGGTACTCAAAACCCAGATTAAAAAATCATCAACATCTTTAAAGATACCCTGGGTCTCTTGAATTTCTTTTTCCTCTGTCCCTCACCAGAGTTAAACTCTATTGTGACGGTTTTGTTCTTTTTTTCAAGTTTTAAGCTATTAAGATCAATGCTGGATGAGCATTCTTTCATCTTGTACAGATGAACTCATCCCATGAATAAAGTAGGGGTGACATTGCTGGCTTATGGGAAATTTTATTTCATGAATCCAAATTGTTTTCTTATGTGGTTGTATCAATTTTCATTCCCATCCGGAATTTTTGTGTTTGGTTACATCTTCAACAATTCATATGGTCAGTTGATTTTTGTCATATTGATAGTTAAGTAAAGGATTCTTACTGTAGTTTTGACCAAAAAGTGAGGTTGAAATTTTTTTCAGATTTATAATAACTGTTTTTTATCTTTTTCCTGTAAAATATCCCTTTATGTCTTTGTAGAGTTTAAAATTATGTTGTTTGTATTTTTCTTGCTGATCTCTAATAATGGTTGTTTATATTCTGGATAATAAATATTTGTTTTTCTGTGTCATGCAATATTTGTCAACTTGAGACTTTTCTTTTAATTTTTAAAAAAATAATTATTGTCATTCAATTCACTTACAATAAGTACACCATTTAAAGTGTCCAATGACTTTTGACAAAAGTTTTCACCTAAGTAACCATCACCACAATCTAGATACAGATGGTTTCCTCCACATTTGTCCCTAAAATTTCCGTTATCTATCTTTGCAGTCAACTTCCTCTAGCAGTAATCAGCTTAGGCAACATTTAATGGACTACTTATTAAATTTTGCCTACTCTGGAATGTCATAAACATGAAATTGCATTCATATATAGGCATGTGAGATATTTGAATATAGGTAGAATATATATACATATAAGTATTTTATCTCACACACTCTGGAGACTATTTTGCTAAATGTAGGTATTGTGAATATTTTCTTTCAGTCTTGGGCATGCATCTGTCTTTTCTTAGGGTTTCTTTCCTTAAGCAGAGGTTTTCAGTTTTGAGAAGTTCAATTTATCAATTTTTCCATTGTGCTTTTGGTGAATATGTATAATTATTTTTATAAATATGTATGATGATCCTTTATAGACAAATCTTTACTAATAAGCATAGAAACTATTTCAATTCCAATAAAGATTCTTCTGTCATAACACTCACCCAGTTTGGATTTATATCAAAATGCATTATCTTAACCATTATAAAAATCCATCTTTTGATGTACTTAATTAATCCTTTAGTGTTGAATATTCATGTGATTTTCAATTAAAACCTGTTTTTGTAATTATTAAATTCCTAAAATATCTATAGAATGCATTCCTAGAAGTAAAATTAGTTGATGAAAATATATAAAGATTTTAAGAATTTATGATATTTATTGCAAAATTACAATATTTTAAAACTTGTAAAGATGTGATACAATGAATTTATGCTTAATTACATGTAACACCACAAAGAATCCAGGTAGACAAAATAAATTATGTTTATAGGTGTTAAGGACTGCTCAAATATATACTATGATAATAGTACCAACATTATATATTTTAAACCTGTAAAATGTGTAAATAACCTATTCTTTAGCATTTTAATTTATTTTAATAAAATTAAGACAATAGGTAAAAATAATATGTATTCATTTTTAATGTAAGCTTACCAAATTTTAGGAACTAATAGTTATATAATAAATATAAACATAAATAATAATCTTATAGCTTGGCAATGCTAATATGATTACACCTTCAAACTTTCCAAAATGACTTTTTCCCCTCTGAGTTGGTTCCCTTGTCTCTTGGCTCATTGTCTGCTCATTTTGTTTTTTGTTCATTGTCTGCTCTTTGTTTTTCTTGTTGTCTGCTCATTGTTTTTGCTCATTGGTTTTGCTTGTTGTCTCCTCCTTTTTGTTTCTCATTGTCTTCCCATTGCTTTTTGCTTGTTGTCTTCTCATTGTCTGTTATGTTATTCTTTAGGAGGTACCAGGAACCAAACCCAGGACCTTCCATGTGAAGGAAGGAGTCCAACTGCTTGTGCCACATCCCTCCCCAAAATGACTTTTGAGATCTAAATTGCTATAAGAGGAAATGATAAGTCCATATTTTGGAGTCCAACAGAATCTGTTTGTAAAACTTTAAAAGAAGAAAATTATACAATGGCTCAAATTGTTCTTAAAGTTAGCTATTTGTTCTAAACCTATGTAAACCATAACAAATGTCTCTAATATTGCTCAACAAAGTGTGCTCAGAACAATTTTTGTCCAAGTGCTAATATCTGATCTATATATTGACATTACATAAATTCTTGTTTGAATAATAATTTCCCTTTAAGGGAAATAAAGCTCTGTAAAATATGGCACATTCTATGTTTGGGGCAAGGAAGTACAAGATTCCTTTACAATTTATGAAATTCCACTTAGTAGACAAATGAGCCAATTTATAGGGGTTCTAACAATCAAGTTGCTATCATTTTAGCATTTAAATAAAATTAATGATATAGTAAATTAAAATTAAGAAAGTTAAAGCCATGGATACAAGAATACATGAAAGAAAAGGAATTTTTTTTTCACATAATGTACTGTGTTCAAAGGATCTATTTAACTAAAATATACACAAATACTTGGAATTTTAGGTTTGTTCTCATATATAAATGCTGTTCATTTCACTCCAACAACAGTGTTTTAAATAAATGTATTTTTTGTTTTGTCACCTAAAGCCTGATATAGTTATAGGGGGGCAACTTCATTCCAGGCCAATTTATAAAGCAAAATATTGAACTACTGTTCAATATTATATAGGAAAATCACCCACAGTTTTACAATCTTTCCTTTTATGTATTAACAGGCACAATAGTCTTTCTGGTCTTCTGAGTGACAACATAGTAGGAAAATATTTAAGAATTTAAAATTAAATTATTACCAAATAGTAATAATGTATATATATTTTACTTAGGTAACAGAGGCTTTGATAAACAAGTTTCTTTGTCATAAATTATTACCTGAAGGTAAAAATCTACATCAAATTTCTATCATTGGACTACAGAAATACGATTTTTAAAAAAGGCCTTTAAGGGCAGATTTACCAGGTCATCACTTGGTATAAAATGTTTTAGTTCTTTGCTATGTCTACTTCATAGAAATTTTTCAGCTGCTTCCAGAGTCCTGGCTCCCACCATTTCCACATCTTGGTGAAAACACTAACCACCTAGAAACAGAATTTTGTACTCTTTCTTAAAGAAAAGGCAGTCTGTTCTTCATTGAACGGATAAGAGCTTTTCTGGAGACCTACCCAATGACCAGAAGGCTATGTAATTGTACCAATACTCTGTCATATCTAAGAGGAAATGCTTTTAAAACGAATGAGATGGAAGAGGCTTACACATTCTAGTGAAAAATCATCAGTTTAGTGACTACAAGCTCTTTTAAAATAGTAGGTTGATAGAGAGGGTTTAGAAGATGTACAACAACAAACTGAGAAATAAAAGCGGCCTCTGCTAAAATAACATTTTTTTTTAACAACTGTAGTTTTGTGGTAAGCAGGTACAAAGATTAAGAAACAAGTACTTTCTTACACATCAAAGTGTTCTTTCAAGATTATGAGTATGCTGGTCCTCATATGCCTTATGACAGTAAAAGAAAAATAACCATAACCTGGGATGATATATGTTAACACAGGCAATTTAATAGAACAAGTCACATCAAGAGTGACAATTGAGATCTATGGTCCTGAGCATAACTTATTGGATGTTTAGGAGTAAAAAACCCACAAAGTATTGTTTCTTAGTATTGGGCACAATTGTTTATATGTACTGAAAAAAATATCGTAGTAGATCGTATTATGAACTCCAATGTAGACATCTTTTTAATCTGCATTCTTGTGGATGTGAACCCATTTAAAGAGGATCTCTTGAAGATTTTACTTATAGTTAAGGAGTGGCCCAACTGAATGAGGTTGGGTCTTAATCTGAATTAACAGAGACCTGTATAAACAGAAGAAATTTAAGCATAAAGAGTGAAAGTCACAGGGAGGAATCACAAGCTGGTAGACATTGAAGCATGGAAGTGAAAGGAGAGGAAACCACTGTGTGGAGGCAAACACAAGGATTGATGCCTAGACAGAAAGCTACCCTGGAGGAAGCAAGCCTTCAAGGCAATGCCCTGATTTGGGATGTCTAAGATCTGAAACTGTAAACTAATAGATTCCTGTTGTTTAACTCAAACCATTGTGTGGTATTTAACATGGCAACATGGAAAACCAAGACAATGTTGATTGTTTTATTACTAAGAAAATACAGAGAGGGTTTGCATGATAGAAGATAAGAATATATAAAAGATCGATAGAAATGAAAACTTCAATAGATGAAATTTATGTGGGCACAGACTTAACAAGTTTTAGTTAAAAAAGTAGCAAAAGAGGAGGCAATGAAATGAGAAATATGACTTTCCTCTTTATTGATGATAACTTTCTAAGGAAGATAATGCTGGATAGGACTTGAGAAGATTAGAAGTAGGAAATTTGAAATTAAGTAAATTCCCCCAGTCCTTAAGGACATGTACTCATTTCTTACAATATTACAAAAGAATTGTTCATAAAAAGACAATTAATCTCTAATGGTAAATTACTTAATATTTTATTTTTCACTTCATGGATACCAAAGTATATTTGAAAATAGAGTTCAAATTAATTGAATTCATTTTCAGATGATTGTAAGTCATACAACAATGTTTTTTAGTTAAGAATGTTTCAGAATATTGTCCGTTAATATAAAATATACACTAATAGTTTAATAAGATTTGTGAAAGGAGCAGCTCTTTTCTGCAGGTGTGTGTTGAAATGATTAATACAAGGTTCTTCTTTCAATTGAAGCAGAAAAGAAATTGTATTCTTATGTTTTCCCTAAATCATAAACACAGCACCAAAAAGATTTAACATTTGCAAGTAGTCCCTGAAATTTAGTATTACTTTGTTCATATTTCTAAACTTTATTAGTTATAATAACTTTCCATTGTATTAATGGTAAAAAATCATTAAATCTATAGATAAATTTAAAATATATTTATTGTCAAGGCTTTCCTTTTTGTGAAATATATGTTCAGGACAGTCTCACTTATTACAAATTTTTTCATGGTGAAAAACGTGCAAAAAGTTAATCAGAGATGTAGTTTAAGCTTTAAAAGTTATGAGATATTTAACTTAAAAAACATGATTTTGTGTTTTGATTAAAAAATGCATATAGGATTCACTATAAGTTTCAGTATGTAAAGGAATCATTAGAATAATATTTAAAATTATAATACTGAGAAGAAATTCCTTGCATTTACATGCAAAAAATAAATTTTCTCTTAACATACCTCATATCAAATTTGTAAAATTAATGAAACTTATCCCTAAAAAGCATCAAGCCAGTTGAAGTTCTAGAGCTAATGGGGACCCCATCATTTTTTTGCATGTGTTTTCTTAATGTCAAGTACAGGAGAATGCTTAAGACTAAAAATTTAGCATCTGTTTTAGTTTGTTTTGCTACCAAAATGCGAGTACCATAAAATGTATTCGCCTTAACACTGGGAATTTATTAACTTATAATCTTAGAGTTTTGAGGCTGTGAAAAATTTCTAAATCAAGGCATCATCAAGGCAATGCTTTCCTCTGGAAGACCAGCTGCCAGCGATCCTGGACTCCTCTGTCACATTGCACGGCGCACCACAGAGGCATCTGCTGGTCTTTCCTTCTCTTCAAGGTTTCATTGCTTTCAGCTTCTTGCTTCTGTGACTTTTCCTTTTCATCCCATCTATAAAGATGCTCCCTGGGCCATGCCTTAACTGAAGTAACCTAATCAAAAAATCCTACTTACAATACTTTTACACCCATAGGAATGGATTAGCTTTAAGAACAGACTTTTTGGGGCTATATAGCTTCAAACCATCACAGTGGCATTAAAAAGGGAAGTGTTCATAACAGTAATAACAGTAATATTTGCAATAACATGAATGGCTGTAGAAGTGGAAATCATGGAATTATTAATGTTTTACTTCACCTTCTTATCTTTACTTTTCTTCTTCCTACTTGTTATTATTAGTATCACCTTTATTACTACTATTGTCACTAATACTGAAATTACCCTCAAAGTCAAATCCACCTCCTGTAGACTTCAGGTAAAATGTTTGCCAGAAGCAATGTGAGTGTGACACAATTGTCACCAAAAATGATCACAATTTTGGTTCAAATTGCTCCCCCAATTTAACTATCAGCCCATGAAGCACTAACTTCCCGGCACCTGGACCATCAGTTTCTGTAGGTATATGTAGCCTAGGTGTTCATCCTTCTGCTTCTTCCTCTGCTGTAACTTCTCCCAGAAATACTTGCTTGGCTGCTCCCCCAGCACCCTGTACTTAGTGCGCCTCCTGTGAACCTCTTGGACTCCAGTGAGGAACAATTTGCTTCCCCCTTTCTGTTCCTGTAACATTTTATATACCATTTCTACTAGCCTTTATTTTGTTGTGTCACTGAAATTGGTTCCTATGTGTCTCTCCTGGTACTGGTAGCTCCTCAGGACAAGAACTGTTAAAAAGTCACCATTTTTAAACTACAGAGCCAGTTTTAGGTATAAACATGCTGAAAAAAATTATATACAATAAAATAATTTTTCACTCAAATTCATAAATGATTTACGTATCAACCATTCCCAGCTCCATTTTAAGTGTGCTGAGGATGCAGTGACTTATCATGAAACTGCTGGTGTGGAACTTTGTTCTAACAGGAGGGAGACACACACAGAAGAGGGTGAACACACAAACAAATTGGAATTGGAGATATATTCAAGTCATGGACTTAGCAAATAACATAAAGTAATTTCTCACTCCTTTAGACTCAAAAGCTAATCCAAATGCTCTGAAGCTGGAATTACTTCTTAGTCTTGAAAGAGCTACTTTTTGGAGGACTATTAGAACTATCTTTTATTCAAAATTAATTAGATTTAATTACAACTCTAAAGGAAGTCTTTAGAAACGCACTTCTTTAATAGGGGAGTGCAATAATTAAAAGAAGCTTTCCCAAGGATACATTATATATCCCCTCTAACTCTGGAAAAGCAAGTTAAATAGTAATTAACATGCAAAGATTTGATGTCCAAGATTTAAATTATAGGCAGAGGGAACAAGAACAGTAATGAGAAACGGTAATTGTACATTGAGATCATCTGTCCATTTAAAAATTGGAAGCAAGTGATAAGGAAATCTTGATTTGTTGTCATCTGTGTAAAGTGACACAATAAAGCTATGAACAAGATACAAAGAAAAGAACATTCTTGTGGAGTCATCAAGAATGTGTTATGTAAAGGAGGTAAACTTTTGAAGTGAGATACAGAATTGAAAATTCCAGGTCACTGCCACAGGAATGTTTTAGGTGCTCTGAATGTCATCCTTGTTTGAATTTGAAGGATTGGGGTTGTGAATATGGCAGAAATACTGGAAATTTGCTTCTGTTACAGAAATTCATTGCTTTTTAAATAACAGTTTCGGTATCTGCCCCTGTATAAAGTTGTATACTATTTTTCTTATGGCTTTGAGGTAATTAGGACTTTCATTTCTCAATTTCCCTATTATAAACCAATGACATTCATACTCATGAATGTCTAAAGTTCCTCAAAAAGAATCCATGTCAGAAAATATGCCTAGTGGCTAGACAGTTTCTACAGGGAAAAAATATCTCCAGAATAAGTTAAGACATTTCATTTGATCCAAATGCATTTATACTTGACATATTATTGCCATTATCATTGTTTTTTGAATTGAATAAGCCTGGGGAGCAAAAAAAGAAAAATTGGAGGAAGAAGAAGACTATGTTAATTTAAAAGTTAAGAGAGCAGATACCCACCTGGGTTTCCAGAAGAAGATTGATGAAACCTGTTGTTTTCTCAAATCATTCATTTAGAGGAGGAGAACTGTTGCGCTATGTCCATTTCTGACTTCATCTAACATTTATTTTCTAACATATGTTTTCCAATGAGGTGTCATTATTTTGTTAAATACACTACGATTATGAATTCTCTGTTTTTCTTAATGAGAAATTAAATACGTTTATAATTTAACTTGATGCTGGAAGTGACAACTCATTTGAGTCTACAGATGTCTACCAAAGTGTAACTGGACATCTTAATCTCAGTCTCACAAATTTGGTCCAAAACCAATCCTGTTCATCTTGACTATACTTCTCCATGAATAACTTCTCAAGAAAAAGACCATTTGCACTCATTTTGATGTTCTGGCCTCTAAGTAAACTAGACTTTAAGGAGATGTTATATCCAGGTATGGTGAGAGAATGTTTACTTGAAGAAAGAATGAAAGTTAAAAAATGGAACTGTTTACAGGCCTAAGAATCCGAATTGGAAATATTTCAAGAACATGAATAGTTAACCATTTTTAAACTTATATAACTTTAAAGCAATCTAACATTATAGTTCTATGGGTCATCCTTGTAAAGTTTTACTAGAGCAAAGGTCTTTTGAACAAAATTAAGCTGCTAAAGTCAATATCCTTTGCATCCCTCACATATGATTAAATATTTTAGAAGTTTTATTGATGATATTACTTTAAATGACATTTTTTATTATTGTAATTGTGTTTTCAGGAGAGTTCTGTATGTTTAAAAATTGTGTATGTGTGCATGTGTGTCTATGGGTGAATGCTGGAAGTAAAAATATTTTTATTTTGTTTATAAAATGGCCTACCCATATATTTTTTTTAACCATACCATCAACCTTTAGACTCAGATTAAATTGTTTTGAGACTAGAGCCAATTATGGAAAAGCAGAATTTGAGAACTGCCTTAATGGCCTATGAGAAAAGCTTTCATTTTTCAGAGAGGTGTTTACCAGGGAAGAATAAAAAACAAAGTGAGATGTTGAAACACATAATGTAATCTGAGCTTATGCAATTGAAGTATTATCAGAATGCATTGGAGAACACAAGCATTTATATACCATTGACATAGAAAAATGATTGGTTTTCCCTGGGAATAATTTTCTTCTATTGTATGGTAATTAAGAGCACATATTCTAGAATCAGTTGTCTGGATATGAATTCCAGCATTTACAAACACACCAGAACTGTTACTTGGATAATTAATTTACTCAAATGTTCTGTTCCTCAAGCACATCATCTCTAAAATGAGATTAATTAATAGAAACTACTTCATTGATTTTTTGTCTTTATTTTTTTAATGTTACATTAAAAAAAATATTAGGTCCCCATATACCCCCTACCCTCCTCACACCACTCCTTCCCTCCATAACAACAACCTCCTTCCATCATCATGAGACATTCATTGCACTTGATGAATACATCTCTGAGCACCGCTGCACCTCATGGTCAATGGTCCACACCATAGCCTACACTCTCCTACAGTCCACCCAGTGGACCATGGGAGGACATAAAATGTCTGGTAACTGTCCCTGCAGCACCACCCAGGACAACCCCAATCCCCAAAAATACCCCCACATCACATCTCTTCCTCCCATTCTTTACCCCCAGCAGCCACCATGGCCACTTTCTCCACACCAATGCCACATTTTCTTTGATTACTGATCACAATAGTTCATGAATAGAATATCAGTAAGTCTACTCTAATCCATACTCTTCCTCCATCCTGTGGACCTTAGAATGGTTGTGTCTGCTCCACATCTGTATCAAGAGGGGGCTTAGATTCCACATGGATGCTGGATGCAATTCTCCTGCTTTCAGTTGTAGGCACTCTTGGCTCCCTTGTGTGGTGGTTGACCTTCTTCACCTCCATGTTAGCTGAGTGGGGTAAGTCCAATAAACCAGAGTGTAGGAGTTGCAAGTCTGTTGAGGTGCAGGGCCTGGCTATCACATGGTCAGTCCAGAGATTCAGGTCCCCTGGGTATACACTAAACCCCAGCACCAACTACAGATCTGGTAAAAGTAACAGGAGAGGCTTGTGAACAAAGATCATATCTGAGTCCAGCTCCATCACACAGAAACACAAACTCCAAAGTAGGGCCAACTGACATGGCACTGAACTCCATCTGCCATGACCATAGCACCTGTGGGTCTCTGTAGCCCTCAGAAGAACCCTTACCTGGGCTTGTATCTACTTTAGCTGTCTCTGGGACTCTGCTGAGGTGTGACTTCATTGATTTTTTAAATGAAAGACTTGGAGATTCTTTAAGCAGTGATTGGCATATAATAAGTATCATTATTATCATCATCATCATTTCCTTTAAAAATATGAAATACCTGTAACCTAGTAATTGTGTAGTTTATGCTAAATTTAGTTCCTCATTTGTGAAGTCAGTATTCTGAATTTGTAAGAGGTGAAGTGAAGTACATACTATACTGAATCTGAAAATATTTTTAATATTATATATTTTAATAGAAAGAATTGCTAAAAGGGAGAATCTGATGCATAAATTTATAATATAAAATATTATATATATATTACTAGATAGTATTGCTAAAAGAGAGAATCTGATGCACAAGCAATCAGGGATAATTTCCAAAAATTGTGTTATGATTAAGGGAATTAAAAAAAATTTAGCATATTATGGAATTTTTAACATAAAAGATCATATGCTTTAGGAAGGTTTGCAATATAAAAAAGAATCCATTCAATTAAGATTCTTCAAATTAATTTATGATACAATAATTCATTGCTCTTCTCATAATTTTTCAAAATTTTATCCCTTAGTAAGAAGTATGAGTAAAAAAAAGGGAGAGAAGTAAAAAAAGTCCATATATTCAGACATATCTGCAAAGTTTTATCTTTTACAGAAGATAGGTCAAAGCAAAGCAAAGCAAAACAAAACATAACAAAATTTATTAGTTTCCTTGATATTTAGCTGCAGAGATATTGTAATTGAAATTACTATTTTGAAGAAAAGTTTGTAAAAAGAGAGAACAGTAAGTAGTGGTTTCAAACCAAAATCTCATAAAAAAGGCACATATGTATCTTATCATCTCCATCATTTTTCTTGTTAAGTATTATATGAGAAAGAAGGCTAAGGGCATAGTCAGACAAATTCGACATCTGATGGACAACCAAAGGGGAATAAAACAAGGAACAGGTTTACAAAGAACATTAAGATGTGTTAAGAAGCAGAAGACGGTCATTAGAAGAGTTTCTCAGAAACCAGCGGAATAAAGACTTTCAATGATGGTTTTGTCAAAAGTGTAATCGCTGCAGAAAGCTTGAGAAGTCAGAGGAGAAAAGCCTGCTAGCTTTTTGGATTAGAAATACTGCTAGCTTTTCACCTTTGGCCAAGTGAGCACTGTCTACAACAGCCTTCTTGTTATGTGTAGTAAAGAAGTAAATGAAAATACTGTACATTCCTTTTGGAGTGTTTTTATCAAGGAAAGAAAAAGAAAATTAAGATAATAGATTACGGAGAAAGTCAACAAAGTGTTGTAAGGTTCACACTAAAGCTTGAATCATCTTAGGACATTCATTTTTTAAAGCAAAGATACTGAGCAATATATGTTTAATACAGAAAATATGGTTATATTATATATTTTAAGTTAAATTTCAGAAAACTGATAACAATTTATATTTCCACCAGCTGTCTATAAATTAACTTATTTAATTAAACTCTCCCTGGCATTCAGTGTCAGCAGCTCTAGATAGATTATTTCATTTTACATGAGAAAATGATCAAATTATTTAAAAATTCATCTTCCTTTGACTTTAAATAAATTCAAACAGTTTCCTGCTATTAAATTTTATTTATTTTCTTTAGTAATGATTTTCTGGTTTTTAGGAAATGTAGGCAAGTATTATAATGCTTTCTTTAGCATATTTTTTATAAAATATTAATTTTAAACAATCACAAATTTTCACAAATATTGGAGAATGCTATATTTAAACATTTTTTAAACTTTCTTTTGGAAACATATGAAAATAAGTTGTCAATCAGATACACTATCAGCAAGGAATACTTTATTGTGTATTTATCTCTTATTAACAAAGGGGTTTTTCTTAATTTGCTAGACTTCTATGACAAATAAAACACAATGGTTTGGCTTAAACAACAGAATTTCTTGGCTCATAGTTTTGAGGTTAGAAGAAATCCAAAATCTAGATGCCAGCAAAGGCTTGCTTTCTTACTGAAGACTGGAGTTCAGGTACAGGCTGATGGCAATAAATACTTGCTTTCCCACCTCATGGCAAGTCTTCTTTCTCTTCCAGCTTCCATTGTTCTGCCTTCCAGCATCTCCTCATGGCTTTCTCTGACCTGTTTCTGGTTTATTTCTCCATCAAGCCTCCAGTAATCTTGATTAAGATCCAAAGTTAGAGATGGTGTACTGCTCTGGAGAGATTTAGAGTTCTCTCTCCCAGAGCCACTTGCATACTTACAGGGCAGTGAGGCTAAAGATGTACCTCTTGGGCAAGCTACTTAAGCTTTGTGTATCTTAGTTTCTACCTTCCTAAAATGGATATGTTATTAATTGTGTCAGTATCATCAAATTTCTGAGATCAATATCTAGCAAACAATCAACATTAAATATTTGTGAGAGATTACTATTGTTGCCATCAATAATATGATTATTATGATGATGCATTTAACTTGCTAGGAATAGAGTTCAATGAAAGTATTAGCAGACGTATTGCCAAGAATTATTCTAATGATGCTAGAAAATATGGCGTATTTCCAATTCATACATAATTACTGTTAATTAATACAGCTATAAATAATGTCTAAAAATATTAAGATAATCTTCCTACCCATTCAGAAATATATGTGTGTGTGTGTGTATATATATATATATATATATATATATATAACATATTATATATACATATAGCTTAATTACAATTTTTGTCTATGGCAGCCACTATTTCTGCCCTCAGAATATTTTGGTTCATTCTTCTTTTCCAAGCATATGGCAGAATTGAACTTTCTGGCTCCTTTGTGGTAGAGATAGACTAGTTCTAGCCAATGAGTTATAAACAGAGTAATATATTTCCTGTTTGTGCGGGAAGATTCAGTTGCCAGAAAGAAATTATCCTGAGTTTTCTTTACACCCTTGACATGGCTACTGGCAATGTTCTGAATGGCAGCTGTTCCACCAGCCTGGGTGTCCTAATGACCACGATGGACAGAGTCTCCTGCCAACATATGATGGACATATGTGGCATGTTGTATAGTGTAACTTAGCCAACTTGACTGATATAATTTCTAGTATTTATCAGAGGAAAAATTAAGTTTTATACATAAGATACATTTCCTGTTACATCTTTTCTAATATAGAAATCAACATACATGTGACTAAATTTGGAATATTTATTTTATAGCAATATATGCCTGTATAGTTCTCTTGATGCTTCAACAAACATGCTTAGTCCCAACATTTTTCAATTCTTCTAAGTATATTAGAAGTTTATCCCAAAAAACAAATTTTACACAGATTAGCACATAACAAAATGTACGAAGATACTGTAGGTTAGCCAATAAATCCCCTGACCACCCAAATCCTTTTAGTTCTGCATATCCCCATTACTTATAATGACTGAAAATAATGATAGGTTTCTCTAACTAGATGTGTCACTGGGTTCTTCTTGATATGTTATAATAAAAAGCCTTTTGCTTCCTTGAAATATCAAAATTTCTACTCCCAGGTGAAAGTATAGACACTGCTACCATTTCCAACATTTCTACTTATGCTACTACTTATATAAGACACTTCTGAAATTTGTGGGTCACTTGATTGACCATATAATTTATCTTCCAACCAAAAATACTTTTGAGACAGAAAATGGATACAAAAATGAAAATTATTCTATATTTGAAATAATTATTTGTTGGTTGATTAAATTACTTTAACATAACCATAACATAAAAGATTAAAATTATTTTAAAATATGTTTCTAATAATTAAAATGGCATTGTCAATGCTCTTCAAACAAAATGATAAAGGTCTTGTGCTTCTAACCAACATGAACCAGATTTACCCCCATCATGAAAGTTAAGTAAAACTAGATGATATATATGAATCGATTTTTTTTAAGACACAGGACATAGGACAACAAAAGGAAGTGGAGAATCTAGTTGCAGCAGTTACTTCTGAGTAGAAATATTTCAAAAACAATTGTATGATTTTCCATATTCCCTTCTTCTCAATGGCAAATTATGAAGTCTATTGGTGAAATGACAACTAATGACTTTTGAAAAAATAGTTCTTAATTTGATGCTAGGACCCCAGGGCCTAATAGTGACTGAATATCTGGACCTGGGACACCAGGTGACCATAGAACCCAAACTATCAATCATATAATTGATCGATAGAGTCATTAATAAATGTGCTCTATTTTCAAATAGAAATTGAGTAGGTTGCTCATATTGATTATAAGTCTAATACTAATCTTTTGTACCTCATGGCAAGAGATACGATCTCATGAAAGGTCCATTTCATTTCATGGGCAGCAGCTCATTGATTGTGCAGATAACAGGAATTTAGAAGGAGCAACATTATTTGGGAAAGAGGTATATGCATGGACTTCTTGGAAGAAAAACATAGTGTTAAAATGTTTGTGTTCCATGCTAATTCTTACCCAAAGAATCTACCTACTTAAGTGGATGCGGTATTTCACTATGTGGATTCTTAGCCAGTTGAATACGTGGAAAAATTAAATGTGAAAAGGACAGAGATTATATATGCCTCAAAATGTGGGACTTAGTTTCATAAAGGCTGGACTGGTTATTGCAACTATTTAATGAAACATTTTCTAGCATCAATGGCTAGTGCTCAACTCCAACAATACATAATGCCCTAATGTTGGCCAGTAAGTACATAGTGATAGGCAGATTATATTGGCCCCTTTCCATTCAGAAAGGAAGAGCAAATTTGACTAATTAGACACTTATTCTGGATTTGGACATAAAAAATTTTGTTGTTGTTGTTACCATCATGCTTTTGTCAGTATCATAGAGTTTCACTTAAAATAGATATGGGCAATGATATCATTAAATAAATACAGACATAAATAAAGTGATGTGCTATGCTTATGAGATACACTGGGCTTTTACCATCTTCTGTAATACAGAAGCAGATTTTTAAAAATTTAATCAATGGCCTCTTCAGTGCACAGTTAGTGTGCCAGCTTGTAGATAGGATCTTGAGGATTGTAGTACTGTACTGTAAGATTTCTTCTGAGGTTTATTAGAACATAGTCGTATTTTTCGCATATTCAGAATACACATGTGAAAGAGTCAAGGAGCGAAGCAAGGGTGGTGGTGTTTCTTTTCATCTGCTGATGTTCCTGGTTTTGTTGATTTAGCAGTTTTAGTACCAAAGGGAAAAATAACTCCAACAGAGGAATAAACAGTTTGTTCATTGAAGTGAAAACTGAAGCTGCCACACTTTTCGAGATTTCTAATGTTATTGAGTTAAAAAGCCTCAGAATGTAGAGTGCTGGCTAGTAAGATAGACCCCAGCTCTCCAGATCAAAACCAATTGCTGGTAAACGTTGGCATTGGAGAGGAATATGGCAGAGACTCCAGGGACCTACTGAGGTACCAATAATGCTAAAATGATAAAAGTAAATAAAACTGAGTAATTTTTGTTTATATAGGATTACTCATGGGACACTTTGCTTGGAAAAAAGCTTATACTATATGTGTGCTTGTGTGTGTTGTATATAGAATCTTTCCCTACTCGAATACAAATGGAAGGCCAAGAAATTACAAAGAAAAACTTAGGAGATGGAATTGCAACATTAAACATGGCCTTAGAAATTACAATTGTAGCATCTATCCGTATTTTCATATCTTATTAACCAATTTCTCTTTATTTTCACTCTCACAAATATATGATGAATGTGGACAGTCATTCAAGTTAAATTTTTTCTTCAAGTTGTAAAATATAAGAACATCTGAAGGAGAGATGAATATTTTCTTGATATAGTAGATTTTGAGCTGTGTGCATTTCTATGCTAGACTCTGATTTGCTTTTCCATGGTGATGAATGTGAATATCTTATCTTGGTAATTGTCTAAGGATTAGCTACATTATGTTAAGTTATAGACTATCTATTTATTATCTAAGTTATAGACTATTTATTATCTATCTAAAAAAAATGAATAAATATTAGATCCAGGTTGTGCATGTAGAGACATCTTTAATGCCCAAAAAGGGCATTTACACTTTGGGAGGAATCCCAAGATTCATTTTAGGTAGACCATTCCTTCCATTATGAAATCAAAAGGAAAGAAGGTAACTCTTTGTCACATGCCCTGACAGATTGAGCATTAATATATGATTTAATTATGACTCATCAGTTGTTTCAGCTAAGGATGTTTAATCTTAAGGAAATGATGCATGTATGTGCAAGGTCAATCAGAAAAAAATGTGATAGCTGAATCCAGTATCCATAGTTAATGTGGATAAATGTTTGTCCTTAGTGGCTCCCCTAGTGGTGACAGAGAGTACTGACTTGCTATTGTACCAGATGTAGTATTCCCCATGCAAATAAATTTAATGTCAGCGTCCTGGTTGTGTCTTAACTAGAACCTGATCTTTATCTTTTTACTAGAATGTTGAGATACTAAATGCTCTTCTAACAAATTTTAATACTTAATATCACTAGAATTGTTGTTTTCTTTTCAAATAAACTCCTATGACATTCAAAGCTACATACCACTAAATCAACAAAATTTGCTCTCACTGGTGAATATGTTATTATTGTATGTATGTGTATGCATGATTACTTCACTAATTAAATATATATTGTTAATTGTTAAATATTTTCTAACACACTATTATTTATACTTGAGTACAGAATAGTGCAGTAAACAGCATGGAAAAATCTCTGCTTTTATAGTTTGCATTATGATAGTAGAAACAATAAAAGCACATAAGCAAGAGAACTAATAATTAAATATTAATAAATAAGAACATTATCTTAAATAGTAATAAGAACAATAAGGAAAATATAACTGAGTAATGGAAGAGTGACTGGGGATAATTTAGGTAATAACATGTTTGATTGACTACCTAATTATTGAACAAAGTTTTGAAGGAATGAAAGAGACAGGCTAGAGCATATAGCCCAGATTTTTAGATCTTCAGGCTGTAATGTTAGAGTGTAATATTAGAGCCAAGTGTTTTCTTGACTATAAAACAAGACTATATTTTCCTTGTCTCCTTATCAGATAACTCCATAAAATAAATATCTTTTGCTTTTAAAGTATATTCTAGATAGATCAGTTTTTCTATTGTTATTCACACCAGTATACATAAAAATGTCCATATCCCTATAAACACAGCAGCATTAGAAATTAACTTTTGTTGTTGTTGCTTTAATCTATGCCAGTCTCATGAAAGAAACCTTAATTTACATTTCTAAAGGTATGTGTACTGCTCACATTGGAAGTTGCATTTTCTTATTTTTGAGCCCCTACCACAACCAGCTTTCTTTATAAATGCAAATTTTATTTTACTAAGAGTTTGGTTTTGGTTTTGGTTTTGGTTTACTTTTATTTTTTGTATGTATTCTTTGAGGCGAAGTTCTTTTCAACCTGTACATATATGTCCCATCCTCCAAACTTTATCCTGGCTCTACTAATGCCTCTACCCCCAACTCTGTATAAGCACCTCTTCATATCCCTAGGAAATTCACTGCCTTAGTTGGCTTCTGTCACTATTGGAGTGTTTCAAATCCTTTGAGAATTCCCAGGGTAGTAATAGGTGAGTGATTTCTGTCTAATTTTAAACTTGTTTCTAAGCACGTTTGTGACCTTAAGCCAATTATGTATTCAGCATATCATCTTTAAATTAAGTGATACTAATGGTTATGATGAAAAGCGAAGTTGTTATTTTAAATTCAGATAAAGTGAACTCAGTGAAAGCCTGATGAAATGATCAATTCTCTTTTTTGGGAAATGGTGAACTTTTCTTAAATTACTGAAACAAAAACAAGTCTTGGTATCATGGTATTATAAATCTCTCTTCCTTTGTTTATTCTTAGGAGCAGTGTTTTTGCTGGAAATATAGAATTGTTCCCCCAACTTATTTTTTTCACAGTGCAAATGACTATAGGATGAAAAGATCTTAGGATTAAATTCTAGGAGAGATGGAGACTCCATTAAGCCTGAGGCCTAAAATGCTTCTTTTAAATTAACACTAAGTTGAAGAATCAGACCCTGGTGCAACTCTAAATAAGACACTTCAAGTATCTTCAAGCTCTACCCTTTTTATTTAGAAAAGTCTGTAGAAAAGTTGAAAGAATGGTGCAAGGATTGTTAGTATACATTTCACCTAATTCATCAATTGTTAACATTTTGCCACACAGGACACTTCCTATTTTTCCTGAGCCATTTGAATCATTTTCTTTGTATTTATAGTTTCCTTGAGACACCTCAAGAGAGACAGTGATTGACAGAATAATAATCTGATACTCTTGAGTCCCTGTCTATCAAAACTCCATCAAAATCCACTTCATTTCCCAAAAATATTCAGCTAAAAGAGGCAATCTCAGGATGATACAGGTTGATAAATACTCTTCTGTCTTATTTCACACAAGGTAATCAGCAAAGTAAGCTGCGACTTCAGGAGCAGATCAGTGGGGAGATGTCAAAGTGCAAATTAGAACTCTTTCAAATGTTGGACTGGTCAATGAAAGAGGTGGATAGACCACAGTGTAACTTATGGCATCCATATGTCTCTGTAAGTCAAGGACAGTCTAATTTGGCATCTCTCTTCTTAGTAGTTGAAGGAGATCTGGGATGGGAGAAGCTGTCTGATATTTTGAGAGGTCAGGACCTTCTGGGTCCATTTTAGGACTGCCTAAAAACCTGGCATCACCATCAATTTCTATCTGTCCTCCTGCTTCACTCATTTTGAAGATCTTAATAACTTAACTTGAACATTCTCTCTCTCTTTTTTAAGATTTATTTATTTATTTATTTATTTATTTATCTCCCCTCCTCCCTCCTCACCCTGGTTGTCTGTTCTCTGTGTCTATTTGCTGAATCCTCTTCTTTGTCCACTTCTGTTGTCTGCGGCACAGGAATCTGTGTTTCTTTTTGCTGCATCCTCTTGTTACGTCAGCTCTGTGTGTGTGTGGCACCATTCCTGGGCAGGCTGAACTTTGGGCAGGCTGAACTTTCTTGCTGGGCGGCTCTCCTTATGGGGCACACTCCTTGTGCATGGGGGTCCCCTACACGGGGGACACCAATGCATGGCACAGCACTCCTTGCGCGCTTCAGCACTGCACATGGGCCAGCTCCACACGGGACAAGGAGGCCTGGGGTTTGAACCGCGGACCTCCCATGTAGTAGACAGACGCCCTAATCACTGGGCCAAGTCCACTTCCCAGTGAACATTCTCTCTTATTCTTAGTGTCCATCTGTTTCGCAGCTCCAGTCTTTCCTGACTGTCTGAGCTCCTGGTCTGGCTTCCACACTTCTATTCGCTGCTTGAGTTTGCCTCCGTTGGTTTTTTGCTTCTCACGTTCTGAGTGTCTGATTCCAAATTCTGACTGTAGGGTTGCCTCCTCTGATGCCAGGCCAGGAGATTACTGCAGGGGGAAACACTAACAATGTCAGCTTGTGGATGCTGGACAAAATCAGCTGGTGCTTTGTGGGAAAAGTGGCCTATTTGGAGGACTACTCTGCCTACTGCCAGCATTCATTCAGCAGAAAATCATGGAAATCTGTCCAGTATTGTGTCACCACATTTACTTCCCAGGAAGCACTTGGAGAATTGAATGTATTTATCCTAGAGCTAGGCTTACGTATAAACTTTTCTCTGAGCTCCAGTCATGCACTGGATATATAGAGAACATTCTCAATAATAGAAGGTTAAATTGTCTGTCTGAATTGTTTCCTGTGGGTATGGTTAGTCATATTGTTTTTTAATACCTTTGTTCCTTATTTATTCTATAAAAACAATTATTTTCCTTACTGGGTTGTCAGTCAATAGCATTCAGTGACATATTGTACATATATTCTTAGCTCTTGTGTTTGAGGTATAGTGTAGGGCCACATCAAAAACTTGATACATTTTAGATGGTCAATTTTGCAATACTTAACTTCTATAACCTACTTCTATTTACAAGCTATCTTTAGTGTTATATTTTGGCTTCAAATTATATCATTAGTCTGATTTTTAAGAAGATACTGTCATGATTGATATAAAACCTAATATCTTTATTCTTAGAAAATTGTACTTACTATTCCATGCACACATCCTTTACCAAAAAAGTAATTCTAGCATATTTGCTTCAGGAATGTAACCTGGCAATATTTTAGCACCTATCGTCAAAATGTATGAAATAACATACTGTTGTATAAATTAATTATCAGCATTATAATTAAAAAGATAAAACTGGTCATAAAAAATTGACTGCAGATTTTAAGAATAGCATAAAACTATTTTTTCTACTTTACCTTTTTTTTCCAAAACATAACTAGACAGAGAAAAGCGATGTCTAGTATCACAGACAGTTTGTTTATGCTTCAGGTTTCCTCTGGGCCTGCTTTCCCCAGATCCCATCTTGTCTGTCCTCCTGAGGTTTCTTTGTTCTTTCCCAGCCATTCTTTCTGCAGAGCTGCTGCCTTCATATACTTTAGTTCAAGCAAAACCTCTTCAAATCTCCATTATTTCTTATCAAAATATCACGTTCATAACTTTCTTATGACTTTCCCATGCCCTCATTTTATTTACCTACCTATTTATTTCAGCCACAATAGAAATAGGTTCAAAGAAGTTAAAAACTATGACACTAACATTCTCAGTAACGTATAGGAATTCTTAACATATTTGGAATAAGACCTTTCATCAGATGTTTGCATTACAAGTATCTTCTCTCACCTCGTAGCTTGCCTTTTCCTTTCATAAATGGTAGAAGTTACTGAAAATGGAACCTTAATTTTAATGAAGACCAGTTAAATCAATATTTTCTTTTATGGTTTGAGTATTTTATCTTCTGCTAATAGACCATTAATATCTCCAAATCCTGCTATGTTTCTGTACTTCCTTCTAGAAAATTAATTGCTTTGCATTTCATGTTTATGTCTACAATCCATCTCAGATTAAGTTCTCTTAATGGTATGTCATACAGGCCAATATTTTTACTTACTATCTATTGCACTAATAATTCTATCTAATAAGGCATCTCAATACTCAATGATTTAAAGGGATTAGCATGTATTTTGTTTGTGAACCTAGAGCCTGATTTGAGTACCTAGGATCCATCTGGTCTTGGCTGGGATAATTCAAATATGTGGGAATTGGCTGGATAGCCACTTAGCTAAACAGCTTTTTTTCTGGGACAACTGGGATGACAGGGCTCCACTTACTGTATTGCATTATATTGTATTTATGGATAGTTTCTAATGCTCATTGTGCTTTATTATTTGGCCTAAGTGTTGTTTGTAATCATGCTGACTAATTTTGAAAAACTTGGAAAATTTCTTCTAATTTTTTTTTTAAATCTTGCTTTATTCTACTGTGGGTAGAGCTCATATGAATTCAAGCCTTGGAAATTTATGGAAAATTGTATTTAAGTAAACATTCTAAATGTTTTATAGCAATGTAACTAAAAATGTGGCACAATGACTAGCAATGTCCATGACAGTCTGTTACTGGTATTCTAACAAGACAACTGCAATTATTAAAAATAAACACTTAGTAACTTTGATAGCAATGTGGTGTGACCATATGATCAGTGGACTGTTTCTGTGAACAGGGTTTAGAAATATTTAGGTGTTGTTGAATTCACATGGTAAGTAACATGTGGTTTAAGTTGTACAGTACTCTTTTATAGTAGGAGGACATTATTAATGATATTTTAAGGTTGTTTATGAACTGCATCCCAAAAGTGTGTCAAAATCTAAGAAAGTAAAAGCCTTTATTTTAAAATTAAATATATAAATATATATACATATTTTCATATTTTGTTAATTTTACCAAACCTGTTTTATAATTTGTAGTTAAGCATTATTATTCAAATTTGGGAATTAATTGTAATATTTCATTTCAGCCCTAATTTACAAATGAGAAAAATAACTTTTTTTTTGTCAAAACATACACATATACAAACACTGACTTTTTTTCAAAAAAGAAGCAAGGGATGATTTTTTTTTTCAAACTCCATCTTCATTCATTCATGTATCAGTAACCAGTACAAAACTACAATTGATTCCCTTCTCTTCAAATGCCATTTGAAGTTTGGGTTTTGCATATTGTTTTGTTCTGATGGTATAATCTCAATGTCAGAAAAGCATTCTGGAATAATTGCTTGTATTAAGCAACTTCCAACACGAAGAGAACAGGGTGCTTAATGACGAAGTAAAAATTGTGAATTATCTTAAGGGTAATTCATTCAATTTTATTATCATCAATGTACATCATGACCTTGATACTGCACATTAAGAAAAGTTCACAAAACTTCAAATTCTGTAGAGGATTTTGAATTTTAATTTCCACAATAAATAAATAATAAAATAATTTACACAATAGGAATTTCATGGATATGTAATTAATTTATTTCATCAAAAACTAAAATAATATAATTTTGTGATACAAAGTGGTGGAACTGAAGATTGATGATGGAATTTGAAAATAACCATTATGCTTCATTTAAATGCAAGTTTAAAATGGGTATTTTGAGTTTGCTGAAATTGTTTTAAAATCTTTGTCACTCCATATCAAAGTAACCAAATATCTGAGACTAGTTTCTCTATTTCTGAATATTATTGAAATAAAATGTAGAAATACTTTAGTTATAGATTATCAAATGCAAGTTGCATTGTCATCAACCCTATTTAGAATATATAATTTAGACAAGTAAGAAGCAACTCATTTTTCATATAAAATATTTAATTAACAAAATACATGCCATTCATTCAGTGTGTTTATAGTTCTTTAGTAAGGGGACTCACAGTTTTACTCATTAACTTTTGCTTGGTTGCAGTTGCAAAATCTCAAAAAATTATAAATACAACAAGCAATCTCTATTAATTCTATATGAATGAGTGTGTATCACTTATATAATCTTTTTTTACTTGATACACTTCCTGATTTTATTACTGTAAGTAATGTAGATTTTAACTGTAAAATCAACAAAATTGAGGCTTGCATTTTTATTATTTTAAAAAATTCATCTATTTGTTTTAATTTACAAAAATGAAAATTTTGGAAATTTTATAAAACATTTTCCTTCACCACAGATATTTGAGAAGGCCTATACTTTATATTGTTCAAATTTTCTATAAACTTAATGATATTTTTTTCTGCCTTATCCATCAGTTATTTAGAGAGAAATGCTAAAATGTCTAACTACTGTTACTAATTTTTTTTTAGCTTTGTACATGTTTTGAACTTAAGTTATTAAGAGCATATACAACTTTATATTTACCTTACATTCCTTTTTCTTAGATCCGTTAATCATTATGAAATGCCTCTCTTCATCTGTAGTAATATATTTTATGTTAAGATTTACTTTGGATAAGAATATATAGTTAAACCAGTTTTACGCTGTCAGTATTTATATAGTATAATACCTCATATGGTCTGCTCTTTCCCTTTCAAAATTTCATGTCCTTGTTTGTAAAGCATATCTATTGTTAACTATACATTGCTGGAGTGTATGTTTTTATCAGTTATTATAATCTGTTGTAGTATTTACATTTATATTTAATTGCTCATATATCTCATTTTAACTTTATTTTTCTCTTTGAAATACACTGGTCCATTTCTTCTTTGCCTTTTATTGCCCATCACTTCTTTCTTCTGTGTTGTCCAAGCATTTTATATTATTCTTTTTTATCATTTATTAATTTGTTAGCTAAACAATATTTTGTTATATTAATATTTTCAGTAACCTGGGGTTGACAATAAGCATCCCCAACTTAAATTGTGCCTTCACAAGTTATTTTTTTTTTTTTAAAGATTTATTTATTTATTTATTTAATTCCCCTCCCCTTCCCCGGTTGTCTGTTTTCTGTGTCTTTTTGCTGCGTCTTGTTTTCTTTTGTCCGCTTCTGTTGTCGTCAGCGGCACGGGAAGTGTGGGCAGCGCCATTCCTCGGCAGGCTGCTCCCTCCTTCGCGCTGGGCGGCTCTCCTTATGGGTGCACTCCTTGCGTGTGGGGCTCCCCTACGCGGGGGACACCCCTGTGTAGCACGGCACTCCTTGCGCGCATCAGCACTGCGCATGGGCCAGCTCCACACGGGTCAAGGAGGCCCGGGGCTTGAACCATGGACCTCCCATGTGGTAGACGGACGCCCTAACCACTGGGCCAAAGTCCGTTTCCCCACAAGTTATTGAACAAGGTGAAAATCATATAATTGTTTAACTCCCTTAACACCCTCTAATATTTTGTACTTTTTTTACTCATATGTATGCTTCCAAAATATTTTTAACTGTACAAGTCATTATTGCTATTATTATTTTAAAATCATCTATATTCATTTTTTCTGCAGTGGTTGGTTCCATAGATGATTTTTTTTCCTTGCAAAACTACCTGTAGTACTTTTCTGAGTAGGCACTGAATTAAGTTAGATTTTGCTTATTTGAAAAATATAATCTTTATTTTACTTGTATTTTTGTAGGGTTTTCCTGCTGGGTACAGAAATTTAGCTTAGCAATAATATTCTTTCAGAAGTTTAAGGATGCTACTTCATAGTCTTTTTTTTTTTTTAATTTTTTAAATTATTTATTTATTATTTTTTTTAAATTACATTTTAAAAAAATGAGGTCCCATTCAACCCCACCGCCTCCACCCCCCACTCCCCCCACAGCAACACTCTCTCCCATCATCATGACACATCCATTGCACCTGGTAAGTTCATCTCTAAGCATCACTGCACCCCATAGTCAATGGTCCACATCATAGCCCAGACTCTCTCACGTTCCATCCAGTGGGCCCTGGGGGGATCTACAGTGTCCCGTAATTGTCCGTGAAGCACTATCCAGGACAACTCCATGTCCCGAAAACACCTCCACATCTCATCTCTTCCTCCCATTCCCCAAACCCAGCAGCCCCCATGGCTACCATTCCCACACCCATTCCACATTTTCTCTGTGGACATTGGATTGGTTGTGTCCATTGCACACCTATGTCAAGTGAGGGCTTAGATTCCACATGGGTACTGGATGCACTCCTCCCGCTTCTAGTTGTAGACACTCTAGGCTCCATGTTGTGGTGGTTGACCTTCTTCAACTCCATGTTAGCTGAGTGGGGTAAGTCCAATAAATCAAAGTGTAGGAGCTGAAGTCTGATGAGGCTCTGGGCCTGGGTGTCATATTATCAGTCCAGAGATTCAAATCCCCTACATATATCTTAAACCCAGCACCAACTACAATTCCAATAAAGTAGCATGCAAGTCTTGTGAAAAGAGATCCCCTCTGAGTCCAATTCCATCACGCAGAAACACCAGCTCCAAAGAAGGGCCATCTGTCATGGCAGTGAACCCCTTCTGTCATGACCATAGAACCTGTGGGTCTCTTTATCCCTCAAAAGAACCAATACCTGGGGTTGTATCTACCTTATCTGTCTCTTAGACTCTGTTCAGTTGTACATAGGGGTATTCCTTCTGAAAACCTCCAGACTCTTTTTTAGAGACTCACAGCCTTATAATCTCATTTCTCCTTTCCATTTCCCCCTTACATTAGGTCAAACTGCTTCCCGAAGTCATGTTATTATATGTAGACAGGTATATTCTGCTGTTCCACATTGAATCTTTAATTCAAGGTCATTTTCTAGTTGCTTCTTCAGCTGGTATGTGGTAGTGATCCCTCGGTGCCAGGGAGGCTCATCCCCGGGTGTCGTGTCCCATGCTGGGGGGAATGCATCGCATCTACGCGCTGAGTTTGGCTGTGAGAGTGGCCACATTTGAGTAACATGAAGGCTGTCAGGAGGAAACCCCCAGGCACAATGCTACTCTAGGCCTTGTTCTTATTGCAGGTGTATAGGCTCAAAAGTGTAGTCATTAGTATCAAGAGCCCACTGTTGGGCCCTCCTTCCTTCCTGGTTCTTGCCGTTGCACCTGGAGGATTGCCGCTGCTCTCCCAGGGCCCACAACAGTGACCCCCCGGCTAGGAGCCCAGTACCCCCCCAGCTGTTGTTTTTAATTGTTTCCACTATGAGTATATATAGACATTACCATATACCCTGGGCATATGCCCTGTATAACTCCCTGTCAACCATATATATCCTGTCAATAACATCCCATATCAGTATTCCTCCACTGCCATTGTTGAACCACTCTGTGACCCAAAACTTCCCGTAAAGTGAATCCCAACATAATGTCAGCTTCAGAAGAGTCTTAGATCACTGAAATTCATATATACAATATACAGTATTTCCCCAGATCCACCATAAAACCTTTTCCCTTCCACAGCAATAATCTTTTAACTTATTCATATCATATTTCCTGAAACTGATGTACAGATTCCGAAACTATAGTTTTCAAACAAGGTGACATTTGTGCTTACTATGTGGTCCATACTTTAGGTTGTACAGTTTTCTAAATTTTTTAGTTATCCTATGTTTTGTCTTATTGTTTTCATTATTAGTTTGTCGTCCCCTATATGTTTTTGGTGTAATATTAGCTGTTTTATATTCATCCTCGTGTACTCTCACATAACTCCTCTTTTGCCCCCTTATTTACCTTTGTTCCATCCATTGCACATCCATTTTCCTCTCCCCTTAGGGCCCACAACGCCTGCCAATCTAATGCCCTGGGAGCCGTCCTTTCTCACGAGAGATACAGTTCTCTCTATTCAACGGCATTAGTCTTCCCCAGGATATGGGTCCACCCCACCCAATGGTAGAACCCACCTTGGCAAAATGAGCCTTCTGCTATTCCCTCCGGAGTCCATCCTGCATCAGACCATACCCCCTGAGTGTCCTAGCCAGGTAACCCTCCTACTTATACTTTGATATGTTTTACTCAACATTTGGTTCTCAACGAACTTCTGACACTCTCCCATGTTCGTATGTTGCCCCTCCCTCCCACCTATGTCTTGAACCATATTACCCCTCTTCCCATCCCCAGCCCCCCTCAAACCCAGAAAACCCCACCCGAAGGTAACCCCTTGCCCCCATTTTGTCCCTTCTTTGTGCTCATACTTATCGCCAGCTCATCACAGATTCCACCCCTGCAGACATTAACACACATCCTTCCTCCACCCCCTGATTTCCTGTAAGCCACTTTTCCAGACTCTAGCTCTCTGAGGTAGTTAACTTATTTCAAATCATTGAGGTCATATAGTATTTGTCCTTCAATGCTTGGGTTGCTTCACTCAACATAAGATTCTCAAGGTTCATCCATGTTATCACGTGCGATTGTAGTGTATTGGTTCTTACAGCTGAGTAGTATTCCATTGTGTGTATATACCACATTTTATTGATCCACTCATCTGTTGATGGACATTTGGATTGATTCCAACTTTTGGCAATAGTGAACAATGCTGCTATGAACATTGGTGTACATATATCGGTTTGTGGCCTTGTTTTCAGATCTGATGGGTATATACCCAGCAGTGGTATTGCTGGGTCATATGGCAAATCTATGGATAATTTTTTGAGAAACCACCAAACTGTCTTCCAGAATGGTTGGATCCTTCTGCATTCCCACCAGCAATGGATGAGTGTTCCCCTTTCTTCACATCCTCTCCAGCATTTGTATTCTACTGTTTTTTTCATGGCTGCCAATCTTATGGGAGTAAGATGGTATCTCATTGTAGTTTTGATTTGCATTTCCCTGATAGCTAGAGATTTGGAGCATTTTTTCATGTGCTTTTTAGCCATTTGTATTTCTTCTTTGGAGAAGTGTCTGTTTAAATCTTTTTCTCATTTTTTAAATGGGTTGTTTATCTTTTTGTTTTCGAGATATATGAGTTCTTTATATATGCAAGTTATAAGTCTCTTATCAGATATATGGTTGCCAAATATTTTCTCCCCTTGTGTAGGTTCCCTTTTTACTTTCTTGACAAACTCCTTTGAGGTGCAGAAGGCTTTAATTTTGAGGTAGTCCCATTTATCTATTTGTTCTTTTGCTGCTCGTGCTTTTGGTGTGATATTCATGAAGCCATTTCCTATTACAGGGTCCTGTAGATGTTTCCCTACACTGCTTTCTAAGGTCTTTATGGTCTTGGCTCTTATATTTAGGTCTTTGATCCATCTTGAGTTGATCTTTGTATAAGGTGTGAGATGGTAATCCTCTTTCATTCTTCTACATATGGCTATCCAGTTCTCCAGGCACCATTTGTTGAATAGGCAATTCTCTCCAAGTTGAGAGGGTTTGGTGGCTTTATCGAATATTATATGGCTATATACATGAGGCTCTATATCTGAACTTTCAATTCGATTCCATTGGTCTGTGTGTCTCTCCTTATGCCAGTACCATGCTGTTTTCACTACTGTAGCTTTGTAGTATGTTTTGAAGTCAGGAAGTGTGATTCCTCCTATTTCGTTTTTCTTTTTCAATATGTCTTTGGCTATTCGGGGCCTCTTTCTATTCCAAATAAATTTCATAGTTAGTTTTTCTAGTTCCTTAAAGAAGGCTGTGTTGATTTTTATTGGGATTGCATTGAATGTGTAGATCAGTTTTGGTAGGATAGACATCTTAATAATATTCATTCTTCCTATCCATGAACAGGGAATATTCTTCCATTTATTTAGGTCTTCTTTGATTTCCTTGAACAATCTTGTATAGTTCTCGATGTATAAGTTTTTTACCTCTTTAGTTAAATTTATTCCTAAGTATTTGATTTTTTTATTTACTATTGTGAATGGTATTTGTTTCTTGATTTCCTCCTGATCTTGCTCATTATTGGTGTACAGAAATGCTACTGATTTTTGCGCATTGATCTTATAACCTGCGACTTTGCTAAACTCATTTATGAGTTCTAGGAGCTTTGTTGTAGATCTCTCAGGGTTTTCTACATATAGGATCATGTCATCTGCAAATAATGAAATTTTGACTTCTTCCCTTCCAATTTGAATGCCTTTTATATCTGGTTCTTGTCTCAGTGCTCGAGCAAGTACTTCCAAGACAATGTTAAATAGGAGCGGAGACAATGGGCATCCTTGTCTTGTTCCTGAGTTTAGAGGGAAGGATTTCAGGATTTCGCCATTGTAAACAATGTTGGCTTTCGGTTTTTCATATATACTCTTTATCATGTTCAAAAAGTTTCCTTGTATTCCGATCTTTTGGAGTCTTTTTATCAGGAAGGGGTGCTGTATTTTGTCAAATGCCTTTTCTGCATCTATAGATATAATCATGTGGTTTTTTTCTCTCAATCTGTTTATATGGTGTATTACATTGATTGATTTTCTTATGTTGAACCATCCTTGCATACCTGGAATAAATCCCACTTGGTCATGGTGTATAATTCGTTTAATGTGTTGTTGAATACGATTAGCAAGTATTTTGTTAAGTATTTTTGCGTCTAGGTTCATTAGAGAAATTGGTCTGTAATTTTCCTTTCTTGTGGTGTCTTTGTTTGGCTTTGGTACTAGGGTAATGTTGGCATCATAGAAGGAATTAGGCAGTGTTCCTTCTGTTTCGATTTTTTGGAATAGTTTCAGCAGGATTGGTGTTAGTTCTTTCTGGAATGTTTTGTAGAATTCACCTGTGAAGCCGTCTGGCCCTGGGCTCTTCTTAGTTGGGAGATTTTTAATGACTGATTCTATCTCTTTACTTGTGATTGGTTTATTAAGATCATCAATTTCTTCTTTCATTAGTATGGGCTGCTTATGTGTTTCTAGGAATTTGTCCATTTCCTCTAAATTGTCATTTTTGTTGGAATATAGTTTTTCAAAGTATCCTCTTATGATAGTCTTTATTTCTGTGGGGTCAGTGGTGATATCACCTTTCTCATTTCTTATTTTGTGTATTTGCATCTTTTCTCTTTTTTTCTTTGTTAGTCTCACTAAAGGTTTGTCAATTTTGTTGATCTTCTCAAAAAACCAGCTCTTGGTCATGTTTATTTTTTCAAGTGCTTTCTTATTTTCTATTTCATTTAGTTCTGCTCTTATCTTTGTTATTTCCTTCCTTCTTCTTCCTGTTGGGTTACTTTGTTGTTGTTTTTCTAATTCCGTCAAAAGTGCAGTTAGTTCTCCAATTTTTGCTCTTTCTTCTTTTTTGATATATGAATTTATGGCTATAAATTTCCCTCTCAGTACCGCTTTTGCTGCATCCCATAAATTTTGGTATGTTGTGTTATCATTATCATTTGTTTCAAGGTAGTCGTTGATTTCTTTTGAGATTTCCTCTTTGACCCACTGTTTTTCTAAGAGTGTGCTGTTTAATTTCCAAATTGTCATGTGAAGTCTGGGTTTCTGTCCCTTGCAAATTTCCAGCTTCACTCCACTGTGGTCAGAGATATTGTTTTGTATGATTTCGATCTTTCTGAATTCATTAAGCCTTTCTTTGTGGCCTAGCATATGGTCAATCTTGGAGAATGTTCCATGTGCGCTTGAGAAAAATGTATATCCTGCTGTGTTTGGGTGTAATGATCTATATATGTCTATTAGATCCAGCTCTTCTAATATACTGTTCAAATGTTTTGTTTCTTTAGTGATTCTCTTTTGAGATGTTCTGTCCAGAGTTGATAGTGGTGTATTAAAATCCCCCACTATAATTGTAGATGCATCTATTCTTTCACTTAGTTTTTCCAGCGTTTGCCTCACATATTTAGAGGCGCCCTTGTTAGGAGCATAAATATTTATGATTGTTCGATCTTCTTGACAGATTTTCCCTTTCACTAAAATATAGTATCCTTCTTTGTCTCGCACAATTGTTTCGCATTTAAAGTCTATTTTGTCTGATATTAATATAGCTACTCCTGCCTTTTTTTGGTTGTTGTTTGCTTGTATGATTGTTTTCCAGCCATTCACTTTCAACCTCCATGAGTCTCTGGGTCTAAGATGTGTCTCTTGTAGGCAGCATATAGATGGGTCGTATTTCCTTATCCAGTGTCCCAGTCTGAATCTTTTGATAGGTGAGTTTAATCCGTTGACATTCAGTGTTATTACGTTTAGAGAGTTATTTATGGTAGCCATATTTTGGTTGGATTTGTGTTTGTTATATTTTGTTTGTATTATTTTATTTTCCCCTTCTATTTTTGTCTTTCTTGTTGCTTTTACACTCTCCTCCATCTCTGACTGTTCTGTTTTTTCCTTTCTTCCTGCAGAACTCCCTTAAGAATTTCTTGAAGGGGGCTACTCCATAGTCTTCTGCATGCTGACTTTAATCTTAATTTTGTGTGTTTGAAAAGAACATCTTACTTTCTCTACCTTTAGTATTTTCTTCTTTGGCTTTGGTGTTTATGTTGTTGACTGTAAGTATTTACTCTTTTTTTTTTTTGTTTACATTTATCCTGAATGAGATCCAAAGTTCTGTTTAAATCTCTATTTTTCTCTGGAAAACAATCTGACCTTTTTCTCTTAAATATATTGCTTTAATCTCTTTTTTCTCTATATTCTCCTTTTGATATTCCACTTTCAAAATACTGGATTTTTCCTGTGTCCCATATATCTCTTACATTCATTACAACATTTTTTTCCTTTTTCCTTCGGTTATTTAATCTATCTATATTCTAGTTTATTGGAATAAGTACTGTTATGCCCAAAACCTATAAAATCATGTTCTGAGTCTAATATTAAAGTTGCATTTCTTTATTTTGAAAATATTCATTTTACTGCTTTTCTATGTATAAATTCCACAATATCAGTGAAATTCTCCACTGCTCTACCACATATTAAAGGCACTTATTTTTAAATACCTGTCTGTCAAGTCTGATATTTGATATTACTCTTGGACTTATAATATTTAACCGGAATTGTATTTAAAAAATGGTTAGAGTATTGAAATGATACTACATTTCTCCCAAGAGGGTTTCAGTTTCTTTTTGCAAGTAGAGAGTGTACAAGCTTTTCTCTGCCATCCTATCCAGGATGATTATATGTTTTAATAAGATTTCCTATTTCTGTTTTGTTATTACTTTAAGAGTATGGCTTTTCTGACCTTTTTTAAAAAAAATATCTGGTGGGTTTACCAGGGTGCCTCGAGCTGGCAGCTGATGACCTTGCAGCTGATGACATCTCTGCTCAGATTTTTATCCATAAGCAATAGAATTAAGCTGAGTTTCTTGATGTTTTCCTTATAAGAACGAAGCACAAAAGTTGTCAAATGACTTAAAGGGAATTGCATACAGATTTTAGGGCTCAATTCTTGCCGTTCCCTCTTTATCCAAAATTGCCCTCTTGAATCCTAATTGTTTTAGAGTTCAGACTCCCACCTTCTTAGTCCAGTAAGAGTGGTAGTTTCTACTCAAACTATTTCCCCATACTTCATGGAAACGAATGTTCTGAAGGAAAAATCCAGGATGAATGCAGATGCTACTAGTTATGTTTCCCTTCTTTCAGGAAATGATTCATTGTCAATCTCTCCTGTTCTGGTTGTGCTCCAATGACTTCAAACTATTTATTTTTATATTTTTATAGATTTTTAGTGACAGTGTAGCCAAATATAAGATATTCCAACATAACCAAGAGAGAAAAACAGTCTTATATTGCTTATGCTACAAATATTTTATGATTGCTTTTTACCTTAGTATAACATTTCCTGTCTGATATATTATGGTTAGCTTTCTTAAATACATAACATATGTTTATTTAGGTTTGGATAACTTCCATCAATATAGCTTGACATAGTTTAATCTACACAAATTGCAGTTAATCCTCCTTAACCTATACTGAATTAACATATTTTATCAATATATCTTAGTTTTGCCTGAGCTCCTCTGACAAAACGAAATGATGAGCTGACGTAAACAACGGGAATGTATTATCTCATAGTTCAGAGGCTGAAAGGCTGGCTGCCTCCCAGGCTCTGTAGTGTTCGGCTGAGCTGGCAATCCTGGGGGTCCCTTGGCTTCCCTGTCACAGACTGACGTCCTCACCTTCCCTTCTGGTTCCAGTTGGCTTCCAGTTTCTGGCTCCTCCTTCTGGCTTTCTCTTTATAAGTCTCCAGTAATAAGATTAAGAGCCATCCTGATTCAGCTGACGATACCTTTGCTAAAAATAATATCTTCAGAAAGTTCTATTTATAGTGGGATTAACATTAAGAACATGTTTTCTTTCTGGGACACATAATTCAGTCTGTCACACAGCGTAGTTTAATGCATGCATATTGCAAATACTTCTCCTTAATCTACCCAGAGTTAAACTATTTTATTAAAGGGTTTTAGAATTTTTCATAATCAGTATTCAGTACATTTAATTTCCTTGTCTAGCAGCATGCCTTCTTCCTTAGATGGTGCTGAAAAATTTAGTTAAAAAGACAATAAGAATTTACATCCTCCCCAAAGCACAATGTGCATTAAATAATCCAGATACATTGAAGATTTAAGTGTGAATAACATATCTCTAAGACTTTTTAGAAGAAAACAATGGACACTGGTTGGGATACATGGGATAAGGGGTAGAAAAATATGCAAAAAGCAAATTTAATAAAATAAAATATAGATATAGTTGCAAATGTAAAATTAAAACTTTTAGCAAAGATGAGCGATACTCGGAGGATTAAAAAAAAACAAAAAAAACACATAACTGAAAAACTCGCATTCGTGTGAAAAATACACACCAATTTTAGTTTAGTCATTATTACTACAAAGAGAGTAGGAAAAATTGTGGAGTGATGCTTTAGTGATATCTGCATCATATGTCTGAAAATATATGTGCAGCAAACATGGAAAAACATTACATTTATTTTAGCTATCTAGTAGGTATATGTACTTAAAACATATTGTAACATTTTCATGCATTGAGATCATTCAATACTAATGAAAAAAACATAGGACTGGGAAGAAACAAATTAGGTGTACCCACAAAGCTATTTCCTCATTCTGTATACCAAATGAAATTCCCTACTATTGCATTTGTAGAAATCCCTTCGACTTAGGGATAATTTCTGATAAAGTTAGCTCTTAAGCTGTTGTTAATTTATTGGATGTTCCAGTATATTACTAGAAGGAAGAGATAATCTTGTTCATTAGCCAGAGTCTTAAAGTAATAACATTAATATAAATAAATGCATTGCTTTTTGGTATATATATCGATCTCTTTGGGGTTTGTTTAATGGTTGCTAATTTTGAAAAAAAAATTAAGGCTAATATTATTATAGTTACAAACCTAAAAACTGGCTAGTGGTTACCTACATAACAATCTCTTACTTTCTTACTTAGCCTTTCAAGCCCAGTGTGACTAAAAGCTGATACCTTTTAAAAACCAGGTACAGGGAGCAAATGTGTTTCAAGCAGTTGAACACCTGCTTCCCATACAGGAGATCCTGGGTTCAGTCCCTGGTACCTCCTAAAAACAAAACGAAACAAAAAAAAAACAAGCAAACAAATGAAGAAACCAAATGAAGAGAGCTGATGTGGCTTCCCACATATGAGGCCTGGGGTTTGGCCTTGTACCTCAAAAAAAAAAAAAAAAAAAGGAACCTGGTATACTGGTATAGAATATAGTAATAGCAAAGTCAGGTACATAGTTTAATCATTTAGTCATAAGTAAATGACAGCAGAGCTTATTTTTATTTTTATTTATTTATTTATTTATTTATTTATTTATTTATTTCTCTCCCTTTCCCTCCCCAGCCCAGTTGTCTGTTCTCTGTGTCTATTTGCTGCATCTTCTTCATCTGCTTCTGTTGTTGTCAGTGGCACAGGAATCTGTGTTTCTTTTGGTTGTGTCATCTTGTTGTGTCAGCTCTTCATGTGTGCAGTGCCATTCTTAGGCAGGCTGCACTTCCTTTAGCGCTGGGCAGCTCTCCTTACAGAGTGCACTCCTTGCGCGCGTGGGGCTCCCCTACACGGGGGACAACCCTGCGTGGCAGGGCACTCCTTGTGCGCATCAGCACTGCACATGGGCCAGCTGCACACGGGTCAAGGAGGCCCGGGGTTTGAACCGCAGACCTCCCATGTGGTAGATGGACGCTCTAACCACTGGGCCAAGTCCAGCGCCAGAGCTTAGTTTTAAATATCTAAAAGATGGACAAATTTTTTTTCACAGTCCACCTAATTTGCATATTAGAAATTGAATTTTTGAATGAGAAGCTGTCATCTCATTTGCAACACTTCTATACTTACCTTGAAATATGCCATCTTGAATAGTTTCTCAACTATGGAATTTCAGAATTTCAGGTGGCAATGTGCGTGCGCTGCCTACATGATTGCTTTGCTGTTCTGAATATATCTGTGGCTCTACAATTCTGTTTTAAAGAGATGCGATTGAAAACATGCCGTGATATTCCTTACAAGTTTTTTACTTTCTATACATTAGTCAGTTAAAGAGAAAGCTATATCCCCTTTAGCTTCTAATAAAAAAAAATCACTAATTCAGGTTCAGGAGCATTTACAGAATCAGCTAAGCAATTGCCATAAATCTCGTCCCAGTGGAAATGTTAAGAAATAGGTCTGAAAGAGTTAAAGACGCTCAGGATCACTGCAGAGTTCACAATTGGCATGCCATGAGACTTTAAACAGTCTCAAGCGTCCCATTAAATATGATGACAACTGCCTTGCTGAACAGACATAGTCCCTTAATTAGACTACAATAGTAAGAGCTCTCTCTAGTGAGGTAAGTAGGATCCAAAGTTAAATTGTACATAATGTGTGGCTGGGTTATTGCATGGTTGATGAAAACAATATTCTAATTGGTCTTTGTTGTCACATGAAGTTTAAACATAAAAATTTTGGAACACAACTAGGCAAACGCTAGTCTGAGAAGTCTGAAATGATGAGACAATTATTTCTTAACCCCTCATCCCCTGCAGAAGGAAGGAGCTTTAATCTTCACTATTGAGAACAGAGCTGGGCCATTTACTCATCACAATGTAATCCTGCATCATGTCTAGGGAAATTTACCCTGGGATTTTACTCTATCCATAGAGATATGTAACAAAAAGGGGGGGAGGGAAGGGATGGCAGTACCACTATAAATAGCAGATGAGAGAAAACTGTATTTCAAAGAGTAGTATCAGTATCAATGAATCACAATTTTGGCAGTGATAATCAAAGGATGTTCTTAAACTAAAAACTTGTACTACATCTTGTGAAACAGTACTTGAGAGGTACCTTCCAATAGGTGTAAAAATAATGTCATTTGAAATATGCAGGTAGAGCTATAGGACACAAGGGTTGCAATGACCAGGAAAGCAGAATCAACTTTCTGAGCCAATCTTCTAGTTCCAGCATTCATTAGTTTCTTTTCTGTAGCAATTCTAAGATTGGAACTCCCAATATATAACATGACAGGTAGTATTTGGAAGAGAAAAATCAAGTTAGAAAACCACTTTATACTGCACACCAACATAAATTACAAATAGGCCAAATATTTAAATAAAACCTAGAGCAGTCATTTGCAAATGTTTTTTAATATTTAAGTTGGGGAAGGAATCTCTAATAAAAGGAAGGGAAAATGAAAAATCAAGAGTTCAATAGGTCAGAATAACTAGAAAATAAAGTCTTTTCTAGGTAAAAAGAAAATGAGAACTGTAAGAAAAGAAAAATGGTAAATTGGGAAAGTTACTTACATAAAACATGGCAAAGCTTCAATATTCAACACACTCAGTGCAAAAAATTAATATGAAATCACTCTTCAGTGAGGAAATTGAACAAACAATATAAACTATTCCTGGAAGAAAAGTAAATTACCAGGAATCAAAATATAAACAGTTCAAACTCAATACAAATATAAGATGAGAAATTAAAATAATGATGACATTCGTTTTGCTTATCAAATTTTTGGGTATATGGGGAAAATAATATTAAATGCTACAATTTCATGAGAGATTGGCATTCTACTATATACTTGGAGGGATTTTAAATTGTAATGATAACCTTGAGATCACTACATTATTTTATAACACATATTTTTATACTGCATAGAGTCTGTGCAAGGAGAAAAATCAGATTTGTGATAATATGTTTATGTATAATGGCATTTAACATGTAATTTATAATTGCAAAAAGTAGAAAATAATGTAAAAAAGTGGAATAGCTAATTTCTTTATCAATGTAACAAAATCTTATATAGGCTTAAATACGGTTTTTGAAGAACATTTTCCTTAGGAAAAATCTTGTTATAATATTAACAGCATTTGTATTAAAATCAGTATGTAGAGAAAATCTATTGTAAAATACTTCGTCTTATTTTTCTGGGACTACCATAGCAAAGTACCACAGACCGGATGGCTTAAAACAACAGAAATTCATTGTCTCACTGAGTTGGAGACAAGAAGTCTGAAATCGAGGGTCAGCAGGGCTTTGCTCCATCTAAAATCTTTAGGGCCAGTCAAATCCTTCCTGGACTCTTCTAGCTTTAGGTGCTTGCTGCTAATTCTTGGGGTTCCTTTGCTTGCAGCTACATCACTGTACTTGCTGTTTGCTTTATCTTTACATGAACTTTTTGCAGAGTGTCTCTCTGTGCCTCCTCTCTCCTTCTTATAAAGAAACCAGGCTTATTGGATTAGGGCCTGTCCTAATTCATTTTGGCCTCATTTTAGCCAATCTCATTTTCAAAGTCCCTATTTCCAAACATGGGCACATTCACTGGACTGTCAGTTGAGATTGGACATATTTTCTTATGGACACAATTCAACCAATAACACACTTTTATGGTGTTTTAATGGATGGTCAGGCTATGGGCATTTTTTTCTCTTCTTGATGTTTTTCTCTATTTCCCAAACTTACTCTAAAGTATATTCTTTATTTTTGATTGTCAGGAGAAATAAATATTTTGAACATTATAAAGCAGTCATAAAACACAAAATTAGAATGTGGAGGATGCACTAAGAGGTCTAAATAAGGTGCTTTACTCCTATTCATATTATTTTATAATATGCAAATTCTACCCAAATGTTCCATTCTCCATTTTACCTCATGTGGGTAGCTGTTTCCCAGGTACACAAAGTCTTTGCTGGTACATTTACAGTCCACAGCGTGTAAGAGTCATCCTATTTTCTCAGCATTCTAAAGGGGGAATGAATATCTTAGTGGCGGTGTTGTGAAAAGAGAAAAAGGGTTATGGAAATGCATTGTTTAGAATTCTAAGCAGAATCTTAAACTGTAATCTGAATGTATCTATAGGATAGGACTCCAGGTAGACTGAGAATCGAGATCAGACAGGTCTCAAAGCACTAGGAGATATAAATAATTGGTCTTTATTAAATGGGGTATCATTTAATAAATCCCAGTTTCTGGGATTTCCAATCTCTACTCAAGACTGGCCTAGGATTTGGAATAAGTCTGAGATTTCAACTTTCCATCAGTGGAAATTCATAAAGTCTTCCAATTTAGCTCTTTCTTTTTATTCCCTTACAGGGATTTCTCTTTTTTCATTCTCCTATATATTATGATTTCTGGTAACTCTGGTTTACATTTCTTTCTCCTGCATTGGACTGTGGCCCTCTGTAATACAGAATCCATGTTGTACTTGTCATCAGTCTCTATCACTTAGGACAGTACTCTGCAATTTGTGAATTTGTGTTAGTAGGTTGGTGCAAAAGGAATTGCGTGAATTTTAAATCATTATAACTAGGCTCAAACACATCTTTATTAATCAAAATAGGAACCATTACAATCAACACATATTTGCCAATGAGAAATAAGTTTGTTTATTCCTATAATGTAAAAATCCATGCTTTGGGATTTGACGAATTCTTGGAAAGCATTTTCTGCCTCCTGCTGGTTGTGGAAGTGTTTTCTCTACAAAAAGTTGTCGAGGTGCTTGAAGAAGTGGTGGTCAGTTAGCAAGAGGTCAGGTGAATATAGTGGATGAGGCAAAACTTCACAGCCCAATTCATTCAACTTCTGAAGCATTGGTTGTGTGATGTGTGCTTGGGCATTGTTGTGGAAAAGAATTGAGCCCTTTTTGTTGACCGATGGCGACTGCAGGCATTGCAGATTTTGGTGCATCTCATCGATTTGCTGAGCATACTTCTCAGATACAATGGTTTTGCTAGAATCAGAAAACAGTAGTGGATCAGACCAGCAGCAGACCACCAAACAGTGACCATGACCTATTTTTGGTATAAGTTTGACTTTGGGAAGTGCTTTGGAGCTTCTCCTCGGTCCAACCACTGACCTGGTCATAGCCAGTTGTTGTATAAACTCCACTTTTCATCACACATCACAATCCAATCAAGAAATGGTTTGCTGTTGTTGCGTAGAATAAGAGAAGACAACAGTTTGGAACGACGTTTTTAATTTTAGGTCAGCTCATGAGGCACCCTCTTATCGAGCATTTTTACCTTCCAGTTTACTTCAAATGCTGAATGACCATAGAATGGTTGACACTGAATTCTTTGGAAACTTCTCATATAGTTGTAAGAGCATCGCCTTCCATGATGGCTCCCAGCTGGTTGTTGCCAACTTCCAATGGCCAGCCACTATGCTCCCCATCTTCAAGGCTCTCATCTCCTTTGCAAAACTTCTTCAACAACCACTGCACTATAGGCTCGTTAGCAGTTTATGGCCAAATGTGTTGTCCATGTTGCAAGCTGTCTCCTCTGCTTTACTACGTATTTTGAACTCAAATAAGAAACTCGCTCGAATTTGCTTTTTGTCTAACATCATTTCCATGATCTAAAATAAATATAAAATTAACAGCAAGTAATAAGTCATTAGCAAAAAAAAAATTAGGTGACAAATGCACATTAAAACGATGTATAACATAACCACATTTATTTAAGAATGTATTCCAATATCAAACGGTAAATGTCAGCAATGCAAAACTGCAATTACTTTTGCACCAACGTATACTTAAATGCCCCCTCTTCATCCTCCTCTTCCTCCTACAGAACTTTTTTTTCTAACTAATATTATGGAAGAATTCTAGGTACAATCCAATATTTTCTGTTATTATGATATGTGTTTAACTTAAAATATTTCATTCAATCATCCCACCCCCTTCACAATTTTCAGAGAAAAAGACAGATCAGCCTGGACAGGAAACTTGCACAATCTCACACTTACAAGCAGAAGTATGAATAAGTCCAGCTAAAGTGAACTGGGATGAGATGGAGATAGATAAAATCATTTTTGAGTAAATAAGATCAGGTTGTATTTTGAAGACAATTTTGCCATTTTACCTAATACTATCCATATTTATTTTGAAGATATTTTGACATCTTATGTAAAACTAAGTGCCCTTATTTAAAATTCGGTGACATTTCTGATAGAGGTAAACTCAGTCAGAGATTAAAATGTCTCCACTCCATGAATATGGTTTAAAATTGTGAGAAAAATTATTAGATTCATCTCAGTAAATGATGCAAGTTTATTTTAATAACTAAGATTAATTTATAATTTGCATTAAAATTATCTGGATGAAAATACCATGCAAATAATGCTATTGCATTTGATTTTCAATAGGTCAAATGAAATTCACACACTTTCAGTTCTACCAAAATTTTTTTAAAGTAATTTTATTTTATAACACCCAAAAAAACCCCCAAAATAATGTTAAGCTTTTTTCCCAAATAATATGATCACTTCATTGATCTTATAGTGTAAAAACTGAAATATGGAGGGCCTTGTTTTACTTTATACAGATGATAAAGGTATCACAGCTTGCAATTTAATTCCGTCACAAAAAAAATGGTTTCAACACATTTCCTTTCCCTGGATTAAAAAAGTGAAAAATAAATTGCTTTGAGCCACATTTGTAACTGGGTTAACCTGCACCAGCTGAACAAATATTTTATCTAATGAATTTCATTAAGAGTTTGAATCTGTATTAGACATGAACCAAGTGGAAAATGTAGTCCTTGAAGAAATAAGATTATAGGACTGCTCCTTTCTCCTTATCCTCTTAGAAAAGGTACCTCCACAGGGAGTTTTCTGGGCAAAATGCCTTCTGGTTTATGGGTCAATCCAACTGTGCCCTACATTTATCCTGTAGCTCAAACTCTTAGTATGATGAGAGGTCTTTAAAAAGGCATACTAATTCCAAATTCAGAGAGCTCCGCGTGTCTTCTAGTTTATGGGACAAATGGGAGGCAAAGATCTAAAATTAAACCTGCCTTAAGTACAATTTTACCCTCCAAAATTATGCCTGAGAGCAGCCTTCAAATATATCTGCATTTATTCATCTAATAAATAAGGCCAAAATCTTTCTTCAGAATATTTTGCTTTTGCCTTATCCTAGTCGTGTGTTGATATTAATTTTTTATAATTTTTAAAATTTAGAACAGTTTTAGATTTACAGAATTACTAGAAATATGGATTTCCTGTATATTGTAAACCCAGAATGCCTTATTATTAATATCTTACATTAATATATTTGTCACAATTAATAAATCAATATTGATAATATGGATACATTATTATTAAACAAAGTCCATACTTTATTTGGACTTCCTCAGTTTTTCCCTTGTGTTCTTTTTGAGTTTTAGGATCCCACCCAGGATACCATATTATATTTAATCATCGTGTCTCCTGAGGCTTCTTATGGCACTGACAGTTTCTCAGATTTTCCTTGTTTTTTTATGGCCCTGAGAGTACTGAGCAGTACTAGTAATGTATTTTGCAGAAGGCCCCTCTCTTGGTGTTTGTCTGATGTTCTTCTCATGATTAAATGGAAATTGTACATTTTGGGAAGGAAGACCACAGAGGTAATGTGACATTTTCATTGCATCACATCAAGCATACTTACTATCACTGTTCGTAATAAAGTGACCACCTGGCTTGTGGTGGTGTTTGTCAGGTTTCTCCAGTATGAAGTTACTTTTTTGTCCTTCCCTCTCCTTACTATCTTCTGGAAGAAGTTTGTTCCATCTCCCTGAGGACAATGTATGATTTGGAACTCTTCTGAGTGGGAGATTTTTCTATTTCCACCATTTATTTATTTGTTATTTATTTGTCATCTATTTATATCAATACGAACTCATGTAAATAGATGTTATGCATTGAATTATAATCCAATACTACTTTTTAAAATTGTGTTGCTCAAATTACTCAAGCTTTGGGCATTGTCACCTCTTTTAGTTGGTTCCTATATCCTGTTGAGACACTACCATCCACTTTTTATTGGAGAAAGGTATTATAAACTAATATCCATGTGCTATGTATACCTATTTCCACTGCAGTGTTGTTGCTTCTAGGCTCTCTGAGTGAACAAAGCGAGGAAGTATGTATCTGTATACTAAACCATGCCTTTGTGTATGTGTGTATGTGCATCCAAACAGATATATATACAGGTAGTACTCAGATATACATAGAGATGCACAAACACACATATGTACTCAGACACATATATATGCTATAATCTGCATTTATATTAAGCTAAATATGAGTTCAAAGTGATGTTGCCAACTCTTATCCATCAACATGTGGCTCATTCTTACCTCATCCCTTTGCTTATTCCATTTGAACAGCAAGAAACCTGGCTCCCATCATTTGCCGGCCGTTTACTTAATTCTACAGTTCCAATATACATATAAAGTGGTATTAGAATTGTTAACCCATACCCAAATTGAGAACAATTTTATTAAGTAGACTACAGTGCTTGGGCAACGTTCTTTATGTCTTTAATCTTTCAGACGTCATTTATTTCCAAAATTATTAGGCCAGCACCATATTTCCCAACACCCCTCAGGAAGGTTATTTCTTACATTTGTAATAAACTAAGATTCTTTTGTCACATCTTACATTCCACAACCTCCTCTATTATTTTAAAATGTATTTTATACATTAAATTTTACTCCTTTCCCTATAAAATTCTTTGGGTTTTGACGAATGCATAAGGTCTTCTATTCACCATTATGCAATCCTACAGTAAGCATAATTTAAGCACCATAGCTATCCCCTATATTTCACATTTCAGCCTTGAAATTTGACTGGCACCCATCTGTTTTATCAGCTCTATAGATTTGCCTTTTCCAGATGTTATATTATTGGACTCATAATTATGTGTTCTTTTCAGACTGGCTTCTTCTATTTACCATTATGCATTTAAGGTTCTTCTGTGTCTTTTCATGATTTGAGAGCTCATTTACTTTATCCTTGAATAATGTTCCATTGTACACATTTAGCTCAGTTTGTTTATCCATTCACATATTGAAGGGCATCGCCACATTTTTGGCGATTATTGATAAAGCTGCTATAAACATTTATGTGCAGGTTTTTGAGTGGATATAAGTTTTCAAATCAGTTATGTAAATACCTGGGGCATGAATGCTGAATCATAAAGAAAGACTAAATTTAGTTTTGAAAGAAACTGCCAGATTATTTTCCAAAGCAGCTGCCCCATTTTCTTTTCCACAAGCAATGAAAGAGAATTCCTATTGTTAGTCGTTGCCAGCAGTTGACATTATCAGTATTATAAAAAATATCATAGTCATTCTAAAAAATTTAATTTGAAACCATGTAATGACAAATGATGTTAAATATTTTTCATATGTTTATTTACCACCTGTGGCAGTTTGAGACTATTTATGAATGCCTAAAAAAGACATTATGTTTGTAAACTGGTCTGTTCCTCTGGGTGTGATACCATTTGATTGTATTACATTCAAAGGTTTTACATTTACTTGATTAAATAAAGGTTAGGGAAAACTCCATAGATGCCAGAGGAGTGAACTTTGTCATGACACAAAAGAGGAGAGAACTTTGAACCTGCTGTCCTTGGGAGAGATGAGCCATTCATCAGATACTTGCAGCTGAAGAGAACAGAGCAGCTGAACAGCTTAGGACTGAGACCAGGTGGAGACTGCCTGCCATCTTGTTTCAACACGTGGCAACTGGCTTTGGTGAAAAACCAACTTTGAGTTGGACTCTTTAGGGCCTTGTAACTGTAGACTTAGATATAGGGCTTTTCAGATGCTCTTTCTCCATGTGTGAATGTTGATTGTTCACATCTTTCAAAGAATTGGTTTATTTCATGTAGATGATCACATTCATTGGCATAGAATGGTCTGCAGTATTCCTCTTATTGTCCTTGTGGTTAGTAGTGATGATTGTATTTTGACTCAGATTTTTCTAATGTGTTTCTCTTGCTTTATTGGTCTTTTCATGAAGCAGCATTTGCTTTTATTGGTTTTATCTATTATTTTCTTTTAATATTATTGATTTCTGCACTAACTTTTATTATTTCCTTATGTCTTTTAGCTTTAGGTTTAAATTACTCTACTTTTGGTAGTTTCCCAAAGTAAAAGCTTAGGCTATTTATTTTAGGTATTTATTTTTTTTGATACTGTACACATTTAACTATAAAAAAGTTTTATTCATGGCTTTTGCTATATCCCTCGAATGTTAAAGGTTGGGTTTTAATTTTAATTTAGTTCAAAATATTTCATCTCTTTTCAGATTTATTCTTCAACCTATCTGTTATGTAGAGGTGTGTTTTTTTAATTTCAAATATTTGGGGTTTCCCAGGAATCTTTCTGTAATTGATTTCTAATTTAATAACATTTTGGTCAGAGAACATACTTTGTATGGTTTCTATTTCTTTAAATTTGTTAAGATCTGTTCTATGACCCGAAATGTGTTCCATCTTGTTGAATATTTCTTGTGAGCTTGAGCAGAACATGTATTTTGCTGTTGTTGCATGGACTAGTCTGTGTCAATTAAATGTGGTTGTTGATCATGCTGTTCAAGTCAAATATATCATATTGATTTTCTTTCTGCTGAAACTTCAAATAATAATAGTGGATTCATCTCTTTCTCTTTTCACTTCTTTCAGTTTTGTCTCACTATTTTGACACTCTGTTGTAAGGTGCAAATATGTTTAACATTGTTATATCTTCTTGGTAATTGACCCATTTATAATTATTTAGTGTCCCTATCAATCCCTAATATTTTTCCTTGTTCTGAGTTCTGCTTTGCCTAATATCTTTATACCTACTCCAGCTTTATTTTTAGTAGTGTTACTGTGATATAACTTTCCCTTCCTCTTTATTTATAACTAGCAGAACATTTATATTTAAAGAAGATCTCTTATAGACAATACATAGTTGAGCCTTGTCTTGTAAATACAATCTGGCAATCTTCGTCTTTTAAATGGTGTATTTTGATGATCCACAATTAGAATGATATTGATAGTGTTGGATTAATATTTACTATGTTTGTAGTCTGTGGCTTCATTTCCTGCTCTTTCTGGTTTTAGTTGTACATTTTTAATGATTCTATTTTATTTATTCCCATATTTAACATATCAGTTAAAATTCTTAAAAATATTTTAATGGTTTCCCTAGATTTACAATATACCTTTTAATCTAAGCCCACCTTCAAGTAACTCTATTCACTAGACTTGTAGTAAAGTTACCTTAAATTTGTGTATTCTCAATTCCTCTCTCCCATTACCTGAGACTTTGCTGTCATTCATTTCCTTTTCCATTATCTGTAATCACCCTATTAATTATTCATATTATTACTTTAAACAGTAATCTCTTAAAGCAATTAAGAATAATAAATATTAAGGATTTTATTTTACCTTAATTTATTCCTTCTCTGATACTATTCCTTTTTTTATATAGATCCAATTTTATTACGTATATTATTTTTCCTTTGCCTGAATAAAATCTTTTGAAATTTAATGCAAATTAAGTCTGCTGGTAAGGAATTCTACAGTGTTTGTTTGTCTGAGAAAATATTTCTCCCTTACTTATGAATGGTAATTTCACTGGACATAGAATTCTGGTTTGGTTCTTCTTTTTTTCAGCATGTTAAATATTTCATTTATTCTCATTTAGCTTGCATAGCTCCTAACAACTCCATGTAATTCTTATACTTCCATAGATGAGATGACTTGTACCCATGGGTTCTTTAAAGATTTTCTTCTTGTCATTGGTGTTCTTCTGTTTGAATATGATATGCATATACTTAATGTTCTTTTTTTAAAAATTTCTGCTTGGTGTTTCTCTGGTTTTTCTGCTTATGTGATTTTATGTCCATCCTTAATTTTGGAAATATCGTGGCCACTATTACTTAAATTTACTTAAAATATATATTTTTTTTGTCCATTCTCTCTCTCTTCTTTTCCTGTTATTTCAATATTGCATAAGTTATACCTTTTATAGTTGTCCCATAGTTCTTGTTTATTTCCATCTCTCTGCTTACAAAATCCATCTGTTCTTGCATTTGGTCTAGTGTCTCCATTAAAATCATTATCATATTAACTATAGTTATTTTAAGTTCCCTGTCTGATAATTCTCACATCTGTGCTTTGTCTCTTAGGACTATTATTTTTTTTTTTTTTTGCCTTTTAGCATGCCTTTTCATTTTTAGATGACAGCAAGATATGCTGCATTGGGTAATAGTGACTGAGGTAAATGCATTTCTATTGTCAGTGTTTTTGTTAACCTGGCTAGAAGATGGGCTCTGTTTAATATTTGCTGTAGCTATTGTATCAGACGCTTCATATTCCTCTAGTGTCTTGGTTCTGTCTTCCCTCTTGACTGGACTTCCTCCCTACTCCCCCACCAGAAAGAGTATGTCTTCTTTTTTTTTTTTTTTTTTTTTTTTTAATTTTTTTATTTTTTATTGACTTTGTAATAATATTACATTAAAAATATATATGTGAGGTCCCATTCAACCCCACCCTTGTAGCTCTTTCAGCTATAATCCAGTTATTATATTGGACCTCTTTGGTGTGGTTGTAAAGAGTGAAAGAAGTTGAGAATTCTATGCTCCTCCTAGTATACCACAGTCTTTTACTGGGCCTGTCTCTCTGACCTGAGAATTTCAGAAGTGTTTCTTTTTGTATACACTCACAACTTTAAGTGAGATAGGAAGGCTAGAGGATGCTGAAGTGGGATGAATGTCCTTTCTCAACACCTTTGATAAGTGTTTTCCCTAGAGAGTAAGCCTTTGTTATGGAAAAGACCCTGGGCATATTTCACAGTGATTACTCTTCCATCCCTGCCAGAGTTTTCTAAGCATGAGTCTCTCCCCCAAAATATAGTGAAATTCCTAGAGGTAAAACATTGAATATGTGTGAGCCTTCCTGAAACTGAAGACTATAAAAAGTACCAGGAGTTTCCCACTCCCACAGAGCCCATACTCTGTGTACAGCAAGTTATCAAAATGATCATTTCCTTGTCCCTGCTAATTTATCACTCCAGTGGCTTCTGCTCCAGCTAAGCTTGACCTTCTGGATTCACCTTTGTCTCCTGATTTTAGGAGCAGAGGTGGGGAGGGGATGTTGCCCTGCAAACCAGTCTCTGATAAATACAAGAAAAGTAATCAATTTTCAGTTTATCTAGCTTTTTTCCCTTAAGGAAGAGTTGGAGTGTATGTCAGAGATAAAGCCAGGAAGTCTGAATCATTTAGTATTCATTTAATCTATTGATATTGGGGCTGGGCATGAGTGATGGAGGACCAGGATGATAACTTTGGAGAAAACTTCTCAGAAATTTTTCAATACTTGTTCAGGCAATATAGAAGGTAGAGTATTCTATTAAATGGATTTCCTTGTGAATTTTGAACTAGGTATTTTTATTTGTCTGCTTTTTGGAAAGAACACAAGGAACCTGATGGAAAAATAACAGGCAGGATTCAGTATCCTCTCTAATTTAATTTGTTAAAAAATAATTATTTTTAAATTGCAATTTGGATTCCAAGAAGTAATTTCCTCATATCTTCCCATTTAAAAGAGAAAGTAAATGTAAAATTAGGGGAAAGAGCAGTTATTTATGTATCAGATTTGATGGATATCTGAATATGAGAAGTGGACCTCTCCTATAACTCCCAAGCTAAGTACTGAGAAAAAATAGAGCAAAGATGATTATTCTGGCTAGATTTATTTCAGCTACTTGTTCCTTTTTTCCTCTCAGGCTTCTTGGTCTAAACTGTCAATATGCTTTTACAACCACCTAAACTAGAATTGGGAAGAAGTTATTTTTGTTTTGTTTTGTATTTCTCAACAATGCTATTTTGGAGAGGACAGTGCATGGGCAGGGGCAAATCCCCCTACAGGGACAGATGTGCCTTTTCCAGTCAATACTAGCAAACAGAAAACACCCCAAAATGAGGACTGCTGAAATAATCTACTACATAAAACAAGGGGAATGTACCACTTGAGAAGTAAAGGAATGGACTTCTAAGGAACAATTTTCATCAGTATAAAAATAAATGTAATGTTCCCTCTACATTGTATTATTCATTGCATTATATATAGCTGTATTACAAAATCAACAATGAAAATGAAGGATTTTGTGAATTCAATAACAGCATTGGATCTGAATCAACAGCCTTGAATAGAAAAATCAACACTACAGAAACATTTCTCAGTGATACTGGAAACAAACAAGCCGTTCTTCTATATCACATATTAAAATAGCAAAAGTAAAAAGCAAATTAAAGAGGAAATAAAGGCGGGAGAAAGATTGGATTTAAAGTCTAGGAATTTAGTAGTGCTGTATTTGATCAAGAACATGTAAAACAGAAATAATAATCAAATTTTTATTATAAGAAACCTTTCCTGGATTGAAGAAATGCCTTGATCCAAAAATTTAGAGTTTTGCTAGGACAAAAAGTCTATTCTGAGAAGATCCTATTGTAATAGTCCACTCTTTTTTTTCCAAACTAGAGCAGTTGTAGATTTACAGAAAAGCCATGCATAAGGTAGAGTTCTCCTAAACCCCTCCACACATCCCCACACACACTTTCCCTTACTTTTAACACTTTGCACTAGTGTGGCATCTTTGTTACAAATGACAATACAATATTATTGTAATTATATTAATTATATTCCATGGTTCACATCAGGGTTCATAAATGAGGCCAGATATTTCAGTTGAAGAGTAGACAGTAGAAGGTGAGTTTCTCTAATTAAAAAGATAAGTTTTTCTTTCATCATTTGTAACAAAGGTACCACAAAGAGGTTTAGTGTCAACAATGGGGGGCTATGGGGGAGTTAAATATTTTATTCTGAGAAAAATGTTATATGTCACAGTCACCAAATTTCCTGGTCAGTTTTATTGTTTTACTCTGAGGCTTCTCTGAAAGTACATGCAGCTAGCTGCAGGTCAAAGTTTCATCTTCAGAAAAAGAAAAAAAGAAGAACTTTACACTAGAAGTAAGGCAAGTATATAAATTATGGTGTATCTGTCAATTAACGTTACCCTGGTAAGAAGATAAAGTAGGACTCAGTCCGTTGTCTCAACAGACAGGGCCTTCTGAACATCTTGAATGTTATTTAGCTACATACTTCTATGGAATATAAATGTGTCCTTGTTGCCAAAGGTATATTTTCTGGAGAGATAGAGGCCCTCACAGTAGCTAGCAAAATATTAAACTTCAGTCATGGGGAAGTCCTGCTGCTTTCTTAAATAAGATGGCCAAAAGCTTTGGAATATATAAGCCTTAGCTAATCAAAGATAAAACAGACTAATAAGCCAAGTTTTATGCTTGTACTTATGAACTTTAGTCCTGCAATAATGAAACTAAACCTAATTATAATTAATGCCTAAGAGTTACCTCTTGACAACTTCCTTGTTACTCTAGTGTGGTCTTTCTCTAATCCAAACTCTGCAAATAAACTCATTACCTACCCCATTATATGGGACATGACTCTTGGGGCTGAGCCTCCCTGGCACTGTGGGATTATTACCAGATATTCATCAGCAATGCATTTGGGAAAATACCTTGATCAGAAAGGGAAAATATTAAAGGAAAGCGAGTTTTTATGAATAAGATATTTCAAAGCTAGTCAGCAGGCCATTCCAGATATTGCACTTAGGCAGGTCTCAGCCAGACTTCACAAAGAGCCACCATAAACAAAGCCTCAAACAAAAGTGCTCCGGAGGGCCCTAGGGATATGCAGACATACTGGATAAGTCATACAGCTATGTAAAATCAATACCCCGACTGTAGGCTTTATCTGGAATACTTATATCATTTATATTTAATCCTAATTTTTTATTCTTCAGATTTATTTATTACTCCCTCCTGTTGTCTGCTGTCTGTGTCTGTTTGCTGTGTGTTCTTCTGTGTCTGCTTGTATTCTCATTAGGTGACTCTGGGAACTAATCCTGGGACCTTCCAGAGTGGGAGAGAGGCAATCATTCTCTTGTACCACCTCAGCTCCCTGTTCTGCTGCAACTTTTTATTTTCTATCCTCTGTGTCTCTTGTTGCATCATCTTGCTGCACCAGCTCTCCACATCAGCTGGCATTCCTGCACAGGGTGGCATTCTGCGTGAGCCAACTTGCCCTCACCAGGAGGTCCTGGGCATCAAACCCTGAAACTCCTATATGGTAGACAGGAGCCCAACTGCTTGAGCCACATCTGTTTCCCATACTTACTTATAAATAATCATGATTGTTCTACTTCTTTTATTTGAACCTATAATTTTCAATTTACCTGCTGAGTATATTTCTCATCAGAGACTTAAAGCCTTTGGATGTTTCTATGCCAGTTGAACACTGAAAACCAGGATATATGCAGTTAACTCCTACTCTTCAGTTCCTCAGGGCTGCCCTGGACAACTAACAAAATTTTGATGATGGACTAGCTGTATCCCAAATGCAAGAAGTATCTTTAACTACAAGCAAAACAACTCCATTCTTCTGCCCTGTAATATCTACGGTCCTTCTCAGCCTAAAGTGGTCAGAGTGGACATTGTCCCAAATCCCTCAAGATTGAGGAACAGAAACAAGGGGAGAGTGTAATTGCCGACTAAAGCAGATTTATTGTGATTGTAGTTATTATCTTGTTTTAACTGAGTAACTTGTAACATTGATATAAAAATAAATTTTTAACTTGAAAAAAAGGGTAAGTCTCTAATAGTACCTTGGGAGGAATATTCTTTCTCTAACAAAGGACACTGAATGTCCTTTTAAGAAGGAAAAATGAAACTTGCTAGACTGACCATTTAGCAACTCTGTTTCATGATTTTCTACATGTAATTTTAACTGAGTTTTCCTAAACAGCATCATCTTCACTAGTCTGTAATAAGAATTCATTATTTTTCAAAGCACATTTTGCATAGCTGCAATGCAAACAGCTTATTCATACCTTTGTTATTGTGAAAATCTTTCAAATACGTGAGTCTCCTTTATATTTTAAAAATTTCACATGTAAGTTCACATAAATTTTTATTATTTGATTTTTTTCCTAATAAGGAAAAAGTATGTTTATATGCCTTTGTGCCAAAGGCTGGATTTCTTAGGTACACTTTGCGAAGTTAACTATCACAAATCTCAGACATCATCAATAGGTCCACGATTCATTAGAGTACAATCCACTAAGTAAAGTATGTGTCAGAGAGAGAGAAAGAGACAGAGAGAGAGATTTTAAAATTTATTTGTAATTGGAACAGCAAAATATTTTAGCTGAAAATATGTCAGAGAAGCCACCTCTTGAAATGACTTTCTCAGGATTGCCATCTCACACCTTATACAAAGATCAACTCAAGATGGATCAAAGACCTAAATATAAGAGCCAAGACCATAAAAACCTTAGAAAGCAGTGTAGGGAAACATCTACAGGACCTTGTAATAGGAAATGGATTTATGAATATCTCACCAAAAGCACGAGCAGCAAAAGAACTAATAGATAAATGGGACTTCCTCAAAATTAAAGCCTTCTGCACCTCAAAGGAGTTTGTCAAGAAAGTAAAAAGGGAGCCCACACAGTGGGAGAAAATATTTGGCAATCATATATCTGATAAGAAACTTATAACTTGCATATATAAAGAACTCCTATATCTTGAAAATAAAAAGATAAACAACCCATTTAAAAAATGGGAAAAAGACTTAAACAGACACTTCTCCGAAGAAGAAATACAAATGGCAAGAAAGCACATGAAAAAATGTTCCAAATCTCTAGCTATCAGGGAAATGCAAATCAAAACTACAATGAGATACCATCTTACACCCATAAGATTGGCAGCTATGAAAAAAACAGAAGAATACAAGTGCTGGAGAGGATGTGAAGGAAGGGGAACACTCATCCACTGCTGGTGGGAATGCAGAAGGATCCAACCATTCTGGAGGACAGTATGGCGGTTTCTCAAAAAACTAGCCATAGATTTGCCATATGACCCAGCAATACCACTGCTGGGTATATACCCAGCAGAACTGAAAACAAGGACACAAACCGATATATGTACACCAATGTTCATAGCAGCATTGTTCACTATTGCCAAAAGTTGGAATCAACCCAAATGCCCATCAACAGATGAGTGGATCAATAAAATGTGGTATATACACACAATGGAATACTACTCGGCTGTAAGAACAAATACACTACAAACACATGTGATAACATGGATGAATCTTGAGAACCTTATGTTGAGTGAAGCAACCCAGACATTGAAGGACAAATACTACATGACCTCAATGATATGAAATAAACAAGCTGCCCTAGATAGCAAGAGACTGAACGATAGGCTTACAGGAAATATCGGAGGGTGGAGGAAGGATATGAGCCGATATCTGCAGGGGTGGAACTTAAGACGAGATGGTGGTAAGTATGAACACAAAGAAGAGATAAAATGGGGGCAAGGGGTTGCCTTTGGTTGGGGCTTTATGGGTTTGAGGGTGGCTGGGGAGGGACGGATGGGTAATGCTGCCCAAAAGTGGGGGGAGGGAGGGGTAGCATACGAACACAGGAGAGGGTCAGGAGGTGGTGGAGAGTAAAATGCCGAGAAAATAATATCAAAATATAATAAAGAGGATTACCTGTTTAGAATGCTCGGAGGGGAGGGTCTGATGCAGGACGGGCTCCTGGGGAATGTCTAAATGCTCATTCTGCCAGAGTGGGTGACACCATGGGGTAGAATCCCAAGTAGTGAGAGTGGGGGTGGACCCACATCCTGGGGAGGACTAATGCCACCAAATAGAGGGAACTCTATCCCTCGAGAGAAAGGGTGGCTCCCAGGGCACTGGGGCAGATGAGCAAGTTAGGCCCTAAACACTATTCCATCTATCTCTGGAAGTGGCTCCTCAGGAAACGGAGGTTGACTGTCACTGTGGGCACCAAGGTGGAAGGGAAAATGGACGTTAAATGTGTGGAACCAAAGTAAATGGGGGGCAAGGGAGGAGTTTCTTGAGAGTACACAAGGATGGATATAAAACATGTAATATTACACCATAACATATAGGAGACGACAGACTGATAATGTAAACCATAATGTAAAACATAGGAGAACTAAAAATGTAAAGAACTATGTATCCTAAAGTATGCACCATAATGTAAGCACAGATATTACCATGTTAGAAAGCTAATATCTCAGACTCTGTACATCACCTTAAGTAAATATGATGTGAATAGGGTGTAAGAGTATCGCTGTGGAAGGAAAAAGGTGTTGTGGTGGATGTATGGGAGTGCTGTATATTATATATATGCATTGCTGTGGTCTAGGACTCCTACGAAGAAACGCTGAATAATTAGGGGGCGGGGGGGGAAAAAAAAAAAAAAAGGATAGGATGTGGAATTTTTTCAAGTCAACATTCTTTATCTAAGTTCTTTATCTAACTTTATCCAAGTTCTTTATCTATCCTTTAAACCCATCGCTATATGCCATTCCCTAGTAAGGGACCATGACATTATATTGGGCTTCAAATTTCGGGGAGTTCTGGATCACAGAGTGTTTCAACAATGGCAATGGAGGGATACTGGTATGGGATACCAATGACAGGTGATATATAGCTGACAGGGAGCTGTACAGAACATATGTCCAGGGTGCATGGTAATGATTGGATATACTCATAGTGGCAACAATTAAAAACCCAGCAGGGGGGGTACTGGGTTCCTGGCCAGTGGTGCTCTGTCGTGGTCCCTAGGGGAGCAGCGATAGTCTCCCAGGTACAGCGGCGGGGACCGGGAGGGAGTGAGGATTCAACAGTGAGCCCCTGATGCTAATGACTATGCTTGTGAGCTGATAAACCTAAAATAAGAACAAGGCCTAGAGCAACATTGTGCCTGGGAATTTCCTCCTGTCAGCCTTCATGTTACTCAAATGTGGCCAGTCTCGAAGCCAAACTCAGCATGTAAATGCAATGCCTTCCCTCCAGCGTGGGACATGACACCCGGGGATGAGCCTCCCTGGCAACGAGGGACCACTATCAAATACCAACTGATGATGCAACTGGAAAAGGACCTTATATGGAAGGTTCAATGCGGATCAGCAGAATATCCATGTCTACATAAAACAACATGACTTTAAAATGCTGTTTGACCTAAAGTAAGGGGGAAATGGAAAGGAGAAATGAGTTTATATGGCTACGAGTTTCTAAAAAAGAGTCTGGAGGCTGGCAGAAGGATTGCCCTCATGCACAACTGAGCAGAGTCAGAGAGACAGATAAAGCAGATACAACCCCCAGATATTGGTTCCTATGAAGGCTAAAGAGACCCATGAGAGTTATGGTCATGGCCGATGGGGTTTACTACCAGGGCAGATGGCCCCTCTCTGGAAATGGTGTTTATGTGTGATGAATCTGGACTCAGATGGGATCTCCCTTCATAAGACTTTCATACTAATCTGCTGGAGGTGCAGTTAACGTTGGGGTTTAAGATATAGTTAGGGGATTTGAATCTCTGGACTGATAATGTGATAGCCAGTTCCTGAGCCTCAACAGACTCCAGCACCTACAATCTGATTTATTGGACTTACCACACTCAGCTAAGATGGAGTTGAAGAAGGACAATCACCACACCATGGAGCCTAGAGTGATTACAACTGAAAATGGGAGGATGGCAGCCAGCATCCATGTGGAATCTGAGTCTCCTCTCGACATAGAGGTGCAATGGACACAACCAATCCAATGTCCACATAGAAGAGGCGGCATTGGATTGGGAAATGTGGACATGGTGGACGATGGGTATGGGGAAGGGCAGGAAGAGATGAGAGGTGGGGGCGTATTTGGGACGTGGAGCTGCCCTGGATGGCGCCTCGGGGGTGATCACCGGACATCGTGGATCCTCACAGGGCCCACTGGATGGAATGGAGGAGAATATGGGCCATGATGTGGACCATTGTCTATGAGGTGCAGAGGTGCCCAAAGATGTACTTACCAAATCCAATGGATGTGTCATGATGATGGGAACGAGTGTTGTTGGGGGGGGAGAGGGGGGGTGGGGGGGTGGGGTTGAATGGGACCTCACATATATATTTTTAATGTAATATTATTACAAAGTCAATAAAAAAAAAAGATAAAAAAAAATAAAAAAAATAAAAAAAAAAAAGAAATGACTTTCTCACACACAAAGAGTTTTACAGATAACAAGGAAATGAATACAAACAAATCAAGAATCAAAAACTAATTGGTAAAATAACAGTGATAACTAAAATAACTAAAATTAGTGAATTATAGAACTAAGTACAAATAAAATAGGATTCAAAATATTTTGACTATTATGCAATCTATATGAATTAATTTAATAATACTTTCCATAGTAAAAAGAAAGGAATTGATTCTAAATTAATCCATCCAAACCAAAATATAGTGAAACAAAAACTGAATGGAGGAGGAAATTAGGGAAGCGGTTGTGGCTCAATTGACTGGGCTCCCATCTACCATATGGGAGGCCCTGGTTTAGCATCCTGGGGCATCCTTGTGAAGGCAAGCTGGCCCGTGCCCATAGAAGCTGATGGCCCACTCCTGTGGAGAGCTGGTACAGCAAGATGATGCAACAAAGGAGAACAAGCAGACACAGAAGAATGCACAGTGAATGGACACAGAGAGCAGACAGCAAGCAAGCGGCAAGGGGGGGAAGGGGATAAATTAAATAAATAAAGACAAATAACTAACTAAATAAAAAATAAATCTTTTTAAGAAATTCATCTTTTATTTCGGGAATCAAAATAGTAAATAAATAGTACATGTTCTCTACCATCAGCATACATAAAAGAGAACTACTTAGCAATCTGGAATATAATGTGAGAGTTCTGGAAAAGCAGATTAAGTGCAAACAAAAGTACTTAAAGATTAGTTTTAATTACAATTCTAGGTGATAAAGTAAAAATTAGGAATAAAAATAAGATTAAGAAGGGAATTGTTATTCAGTCAATATACATATCAAGTTGCATGTGTAGTAATTTACAATGAAATTGGGCCTACAAATTCTGGAACTATTCTAAATATGGGAAACAGCATAGATATGTCACAAAGTAAAAATATCTTGTTATTTTTTCAAGATATATTCATTTATAAATATATTTATTGAGATATAATTCTTAAACTATATAACTCACCATTTAAGCATACAAGTCCGTTGTTTTCAACGTATTGATGAAGTTGTACAACCATCACCATTACCATTTTAATATTTTCATCACTCCCAAAAGAAATGCATTCCCATTAGCACTCACTTCCTTTTCCCCTCCCTCTTCCCAACCCGAGGCCTATGCAAATACTAATATATTTTCTATATCTGTAGATTTAGACCTAGTGGATATTTTATACAAAGGGCATCCTACAATATGTGGTCTTTTGTGGTTTGCTTCTTGAAATTAGCATGTTTTCAAGGTCTGTCAATGTTGTAGCATATATCAGTATTTCATAGTTTTTACTGCTGAATAATATTCCATTGTGTATATATACCACATTTCATTTATCATTTCATCAGTTGATGGATATTTGAGTTGTTTCCATTTATTAGCTATTATGAATAGTGCTACCATGAACATTCAAATACATTTTTTATATGGACATATGTTTTTATTTCCCTTGGAGTGGAATCGCTGTGCCATATGGTAAAACTATGTTTAAGTATTTGAGGAACTGCTGAACAGCTTTTAAACGCATCATTTTCCATTCTTAGCAGCAATGTGTGAGGCTTCCAATTACTCCTTATCCTCACCTACCCTTGTTATTATCTGTCTTTATTGATTTTAGCCATCCAAATAGGAGAGAAGTGATATCACACTGTGGTTGTGAATTTCATTTTCTTAATGTTTAATGATGTTGAACATCTTGATTTATGCTTATTGGCCATTTGCTTATCTTAATCGGGGGATAAAAGCTATTGATATTTTTGTCCATTTTGATTGCTTTTTATCGTATTATTTTTGAGTTGTAATTGTTCTTTTTATATTCTGAATACAAGTCCCCTATAACATATAGCATGTGCAAATATCTTTTTCCACCTCTGGATTTTCATTTTCACTTTCTTAATGGAGTCCTTGGAGGCACAAAGTATTTATTAGTTATTTTTCCAATTAATTTGGATTAAGTCCAAATTATCTATTTTCCCTTTGTTACTTGTGCTTTTCATGTAAGCACAATTCATTAAGAAACAATTGCCTAATACAAGCTCACAAAGATTTAGTCCTATGTTTACTTCTAAGTTTTATAGATTTAGCACATAAAATTAAGTCAAATTAGATTAATTTGTGTATGGTGGACTGCACAGTGGGTTTCGGACTTTGCTCCTTACTGTAGCTTTATACTAAATTTTGAAATTTAGACCGTGAATCCTTCAATTTTGTTCTTTTTCATATCATTTTGAATTTTCTGGGTCCTTTGAATTTCACATTTATTTAGGATCTTTTTGTCAATTTCTGCAAAAAAGAAAGTCTGGATTTTATGTCTTCGTATCTATAAATATGAGATGTCTTTCAACTTGAGATCTTTAATTTCTTTCAACAAGGCTTTGTAGTATTCAGTATATAAGGTCTGAGCTTCTTGTATTAAATTTATTCCTAAATATTTTAATACAACTATATATAGATTTGTCTTCTTAAGTTCCATTTTAGATTTAGACGGGCTTTCTCCAACAGTGTCTTTCCCTGATTCTCCATTAAACTTTTGGCTAGTCCACTTCTATAGTCATCAAAGTGGGCTATTTGGAGACCACTCCCTGGAGTATAAATTGCTCCACAATCAGATCCAATTAAAGTTGAGTAATTTGGAATGACAGAGTGTTTGTTGCCACTTTTTGAGGCAAAAGTTCTCCTTTGGGAAGAACTTCAAAACTGTGGAGCACGCGAGCATTCTCTAGAGTTGTTCAATGATTGATTGTCTTTCCAAATTTTGCATAGCTTCATAGATGTCTTATGGGAGGAAAGGTTTCCCTGAGCAACCCATACTGCTATTCTGGAAGTCCTACCTCTCAAAGGATTTTCCATCCATCATTTGAAAACTGGTGTTGTAAGTAGAAAAATTAACACACATACACAAACATAAGCACATCACTGAAAGAACTGCTTTTGGAAGAAATATCTGTGAAATGTGAGACCTGCATTTGTTCCAATGTTAGTATACCTTGGAGGAGAGAGCAGCAAATTTCAAAAACCTTGGTTCAGAATATAGCATAGATTTGGGACATTGACATATGCTGAAGAATAGAGTGTGACTTTTGAAATGTGAAATCTCTAGCACAACAGCAGTTACCTCTGTGATGGATGCATCTAATTCCCATGGATCTGGAGATGGCAGTGGCAAATACTGTCTAAGGTTCTGGCTGCATACCAACTTTAATATACATAACAAATGCCTATTGCTCCTATCAGCACATAAATATATTTTCTAATAGCAACAACAAAATAAGTCCAAAGACTTAAAAAATGAAAAAATAGGTTGTTGATGTGGGAGGAGTAGAATGGATGTGTGTGTGTTGTATGTGGGACCCTCTTATATTTTTTAATGTAACATTTTTTGTGATCTATCTTCAAAAAAATACAATTAAAAAAATGATGGGGGTGGAGGGTGGGGAATGGGGTATATAGGAACCCCATGTTTTTTAATGTTTTTTAATGTAACATTTTGTGTGATCTATGAACTTTAAAAGAAGATAATTAAAAAATAACATTTTAACAAAATTAAGGGAGAAAAGACAAAACTAATGATAATGAAAAAATATCATATATATTTGCTACTTCCCTCAGGCAATATATTAATTAATGGATATATTTGTAGGCAGATGTCATTGAACATAACATGCAAACAATTTGAATTTTGGTAAGGAAACAATATATTTATATGGTTAGAATCCTGCTATTCATTTGGCCCAAGTCATGGGAAAAGCTATAATAAGCCAGAACGAACTATTATAATAAAGGTTTAATGTGGGAAGGTCCATGAAGTTCTATGGTTATATTCCATAAATGTGTGTTTGTGTTTGTGTGTGTGTATATAATAATAACTAATGTGCTTTTAAAGAATGGAATACAACTGCAGCTGTAGGAAATGTGAAATATTCAAAACTGTGGTACTAGAAAATCTAATTAGTAACAAAGATAGACACTAAAAGGACTAGTAAAGTATAGCAAATGCTTTAAAGAGAAAGAAAGAGGAAAAAATGTGACCATAAGATAACATGGATGGCCACCTGATAAAATATTTTAATCTTGAGGGACAACATACAACATTCAGGAAATGAAGTAGTCAATGTAACTGAATTATAATGAATCAAAGAATTGAGAAAATGAAGTAGGAGAGATACAGGTGCAAGAACCTGAGTGGTCTTAGCAGTCATATTTTAAACCTAAGCAAATTAAAAAGCATCAATCAAGAATATTATTACTAGATTTATACTAAAATATAATACTGCATTTTTTCCTGTCTTTGGGGTGAACAGATTAGATAGGGGCAAGAGGAGAAGCCAAAAAAGAAGAGACATTTTTGATAGTTCAACTGTGAGTGTTGGTACATGGACCAGGGTGGTAGCAACAGATCTATAAAAAAGTAGATAAACATGAGAAATATTTAGAAGGCAAATTTGGGCAATAAGAGTGAAAATGAAATAAATACTGACATTAAAGTTTCTGGCTTGGGCAATCCATTGCAGACTAGTTATATTTCTGAGAGAAAATATTGAAAAAATTACCAGGATTGAAATGACATGTAAAAAATTCAGTGTGGGACATTTTTGGTGTGAATATGTTTTAGTTTTCTAAAAGCTGCTGGGAGCAATATACCAGAAATGGGTTGCCTTTTAAAATGGGACTTTATTAAGTTAAAAACATATGGTTTTGAGGTTGTGAAAATGTCTAAATCAAGGCATTCATCAGAGATATTGTCTTACTGAAAGTCAACTGCACTCTTGCTGTGTGACAAGGCACAATGGCAGCTCTACTGGTCTCTTCCTTCTCCTCTAGGCACTTTCTTCCCAAGCTCAGCTGTGGTTGAACAGGTACAGGGCAGTATTGGTTCATTCTCTCTCCTCTGGGGCTCATTGCTCCAGCTTTAGGCTGCTACATCTATTACTTTTCTCTCTCCTTGGTTCATCAACATCTGGAAGCTTCTCTCTGTCACTGCAGCTTTTTGACTGTGTCTGAGGCTTTCTTGTCCTTTGTTTATGAAGGACTCAAGTAAGAGGGTTAAAACCTACCCTGGGTCCCACTGTCTAATCAAAGGCCCTTAACTGAAATGATCTAATCAAAAGGTCTCATCTACAATGGGTTTATAGGTACAGGAATGGGTTCACTTCAAGAACAGGATTTTCTGGGGTCCACAAAAGACTCAAACTTGTACCAATATCTATAAAGCAATAAATTAAGGAAGTTGGGGAACAGTATAATATTAAGATCTAGAGTTTAAGAGAGAACTGAAAACTAAAGTTGGATATTTAGAAGAATGTAGTTGGAGCTATGGGGATGGATATGGTCTTCTAGTTGCAGTACGGACAGGGAAATATGTAAAGCACTTAAAAATGATGAAAAGTATTCCAACAGTTAAAGACCAAAGGTGGAAGAGGAGCCAATTGAGATAGAAAGGAAAATCAGCATAGTACAGCTTTATCACAATATCATTTTTTACAGTTGGAAAAGATAATAGTGTTTTAGAAGAAGGATATTATCAGTAGTGCTACTGTCTGGTCAAGTAATTGCTGAAGAAGTCGTGGACACACTCAGTGACCATCTCCCAGGCCTTGACTAATCCCACCCCTTTTTCCCCTTTTGCTTGTTTGCATGAGTACTGTTCCATATGTTTCCATTTCATAGCCCGGAGAAGACATTAAGTCTAATGCAATGACTTGACCCTACCTTGATCCAAAAACTGCAAACAAGTATTCCCAGCTGCTTGTCAGGGCAGACACTCTGAACAAAGGTCCCACTCCCTCAGGGGGTGTATAAATACCCAGTCTTCAGGCAGCATGGGGTCCCTTCTCTCCAACAGAAAGTGGGGCATGTGGAGCCACCGTCCACTCCCATGACTTGCTTTGCTTTTAATATACTTAGAATAAAATCTAAACCAACGCAGGTATCGAGTCACAATTTCTGGCTCTGCTTTCACAGAGTGAAATTAACATTTGACCAATGTAAGTATGGAAAAGAATTAAGAGTCAGAATCACAGCAGGATTTCTCTTAAAATGGAGATACTGCATGATGCTCCAAATTGCATTCTTTCAGACTTAGAACCTGCTAATAGGTAAAGAGAGAACAAGGCAAAGCAGTTTTGCAAAGTCCATTAATAAAACTATAGGAGTTGGGGTTCTTTTTGAAATGTGCAGAAATGCACAATAGATGGCATAAGCAAAACAAAAAAAAAAATCAATTAAGGAATACCTTGAAACCACAGAACTTTAGAGGTGTCAAGTTAAAGTTAAGAACAAAACCATTATCCGGTGTCACCTTTATAATAATAATAATTATTGTTGTTTTGTTTAGATGTGTTCTGTGAGTACTAGGCAATGCAATTACCCAAGAAAATTACATAAAGTGGAAATATTTGGAAAGAAGAATTTTCTCCCATTGCATGTGATAGGCTTATTTACATAAAATCGCATGATAATCAATTGAACAAGTATCAGAAATAATCAGTGAGTCCAGTGACTGTTTTCTGTGGGTGAAATAAATGCATGAAAACTATAGTTTTTTAACAGGATGAAAGTGAGGAAAATAGTGTGGAAACAATATCTCAATAACAGCAATGAGAAAAAAAAAACACTAAGAAAACTCTTAAAAGGAATTGTGCAAGAACAATGATTTTTAAGGCTGTAAAATATAAAGGAAATTACCATGTGCTAGGACTTGGGATATTATGTATTTTCAAATCAAGCAATTCTTTCAAAATTAATATATGCCTTCTCATTATAGAAGTCAATGAAATTTACATAAAACTTAACAAAATGACTCCGTGGTGGTTCTGAAAGAATATAATTGCAAGATTATGTAGGAAGATTTCAAATGGAAGGATAATGAGGAAATTTGCCCTTTTGATCTCAAAATTTATTTTAAAGTCACAGTGCTCAGATTATTTAATATATAGCTAAAATAGCTAAAGTAGGTTACAAACTATGCAAAAATAACAATATTTTCCTGTGGATGCTTTTCTTCTACAATATTTTTACAGAAATAAATACTTTCACTATTGACTTAAAATGCATTGTGAATCATATAAAAGCCATTCAATTATGACAAATGAATTTCTTTGCAGAAAGAGTAAATGTTTATTTATTCACAGCAAACACAGATGTGCATAGAAAATATTTTGTCTTTATTTTTCCATTAACTGACTTGATCTGCTATTATATCCCATTGAATAGTCAGGTAAAATATACCAAATCAAATTTAGTATAATCAGAGAATTAGGATAAGCTAATTTTAAAAATATTTATCAACTCACTAATTTACAAGATTAAAATGCATGGCCTGTTAAATCATTTTAGAGTAAATGACATATAGAAAATCTGCCAAGAGTTTTTGTAAACTCCTCACCCAGTTTCAGTTTCCTCTGTTGTAATTTACACTTTACTATTTCACATTTGTTAACATTTTGAAGCCAATGCTGAGATATTGCTATTACCTAAACTCAGGACTGTGTTCAGATTTCTCTAGTTTTTCCATTAATGTTCTTACCCCTTGCAGAATACCATTTTGCATTTAGTTGTCATGTCTCCTGGTCTATGACAATTTCTCAACAATTCCCTGCTTTTCATGTCTTGAAAGTTTTGAGAACCGCTTTTCAGTATTTTGAAGAATGTTCCTCAATTTGAGTTTGTCTGATGTTTTTCTATTAACTAAACTGGGGTTATAGGTTTTGAGGAAGAGTGTCAGAGGTGAAGCACCTTTCTCATCATATCACATCATGGGTAATGGTATCCACTTGATACCACTGGTGACGTTATCCCTGATCATTTGGTAAAGGTAGTGTATACCAACTTTCTACACTATAACATAACTGCTTTTCCTTTCCTTTTTTTAAAATAATAAACTTAATTTTTACAGTAGTTTTAGATTTATTTTTACAGAAAAATTATCTCAAAAGTATAGGGAATATCCATATAACCCCTCCACATATGCACACACATAGTTTCCCCTATGATTAACATCTTACATTAGTGTGGTACATTTGCTACAACTGATGAACCAGTATTGAAACATTGCTACTAACAAAGGTCTCTAGTTTACATTATGGTTTACACTTTATGTTGCACAGTTTTATAGACTTTGACAAATGTGCCCATCATTGCCTTATCATACTGAACAATTTCATTGCCCTAAAAATGCCCTATGTTCTACCTACTCATCCCTTTCTCTCCCCATTCAACCCCTAGAAACCACTATCTTTATATCAATATTGCAAATTCTTCTATTAACACAAGATAATAACTATAAAGACAATAAATCTACTTTGGGCTATGGTTACACTGCCCACTTATGTTTATTCATTCCTCAGTCTTGAGGTTTTTGGTGTGATGTCTACTGTGACTGCTTCAGGCTGATAGGAGACTTAGATGGAAGGCAGATGGAAGGAATTGTTTTGCTTGCAGTTGTAGATACTCCCTGTTTTTTGGAATTGGACTTGTTCATCTTCATTTTGTCAGCAGTCCAGGGCAAGCTCAAAGAACTGGAGAGTAGGAGGAGTTGGCCACAACACTACTGGTTTTCAAGGTGCAGCTGACATATAAACAATCCAAAAATCTAAGTCCCTGAGAAATATATTTGATGGGTATATTGAGAATTATAGGTACAAATAAAAGGAGTAGATGAATCAAAAGTACGGAATTATAAATGAACCATATTATATGGAGGAAATAGATTATCATATGTACCCAAATAGGGCCCACAAAAGGGGTTTGATTTCATAAGACTATGTGCCTTACCTCTGGTGCTAGATGTTTCTTAAGCCCTTAGGAGTACTCTTGTTGAAACTTGGTTTACAGTCACAGTTAGTGAAATCTGAGACCTGCATAGGCATAACCTCTAGAATGACCTCCTAACTCACTTTGAAATTCATTAGATATAAAAACTCTTTTCTATTTAACATTTCCCCTTTTAGTCATGTTTTTTTCCAAATGCATTGCTGGTTGTTACTTGGTAATAATCCCTTGTTGCCAAGGAGGCTCTTGCCTTGGAATCATGTCCCAAGTCAGTGAGGGGAAGGTAATGTGTTTATTTGCTGAGTTTGGCTTAGAGAGAAGCCACTTTTGAGTAACAAGGAAGTTTTCAGGAGGTAACATTTAGGCATTAATTATAATTAGGCTATGTTTCATTTTTACAGGAAAAATGTTCATAAGTACAATCATTAATGTCGAGGACTTGGCATATAGGCCTGTTTACTTGTTTTAGGCATAGCTTATATATCCCAGAAATTTTTTTCATTTTAATAAAGAAGGTAGCAGGGCTTCCCAAGGATGGAAATTTAATATTTTGTTAGCTACTGTGATGGTATCTATCTAGTGAGAAAATATACCGATGACAACACAATTACATGGTATCAAATAGACGTATGTTTTAGGGCATTTTCACCTATATATTATCCCACTATTCATGCCTTGTACTAGTGATGTACATTTGTAATCCATCCTGAAAGAACATTCTTATATTTGTATTCTTTACTAGTATCCTCAGCCACCCCAAATTTCACCAAGTCATATCGTCACCATTTTATCCTCTATCTTTCTTTTTAACCTCTTGGACAGCCTAAAACTTCCCCTTTCAACCATGTTCACACTCACATTTCAGCACCATTAATTAGTATACTCACCACCAACACTTCTGCCCATATCCAAACAAATAACCTAACTATACATTCTGCACAGATTAAGCATTGACTCACCAATCTCTACTTCCCTTCTATCTCCTGGTGACCGATCTTCTAGACTCTACCTCCATGATTCTGCTTTATTTCCTTAGTCCAGATCAATAAGATCAAGCAATATTAGTCCTTTTGTGTCTTGCTCATTTCAGTTAACATAATATCCTATTGTTTGGAAGTGAGACACTAAGTCTTCCCCATCCTCAGGGTTTAAGCTCTACCTTGTTGTGAAGAAACTTTTTAGACATAATGTTGTTTCTTTTCCTTATGGAAGCTTTGTCTCTTCTTTCCCATTTATTTATTTATCATTTATTTACACCAGTGTAGACTCTTAGATACTGAATACTAATAGATGAAATCTAATACTGCATTTAATTTTTTTTCTCAAATCTTCCAGTGTTGGGTATTGGCAAATCTTTCAGGTTGCTTCCTCTGTGCCTTTGATGTGTTTACAATCTTTTGGTTCTTGAGCACTTTATCACTTCCTGCTACTATAGAATATCTCAAGATCATCTTGTATTTTCCTGTACCAACTCTAGCCTCAGCCGTTTCTCCAGGAACCCTTATTATTTTTCTTGGTAAATGGTATTTATAAATCAAGATCTGTGTGCTGGGTTTGTTTATTGCTATGGAATATCATTGCATCGCAATCTATGAAGAGAACAGAGCGAGGTGATATGTGTATTCTAACCAATGTTTATACACATTATCTATACTTGTTTCTGCATCTATCTCTCTGCAAAAATATTAAATTAAAAATGAGTTTGTACCGATGTCTCTGATTCTAATCCAGTAATACAGACTTCATAGTAACCTTCCTTTATTGTTCATCTATAACTTTCCTGTTTGAAAGGCAGCAATCTATTTCCTACTTACCTCCATCAATTTAGTTATTTCCTCCCTGAAGTCTACATGTAAAGCATTTTCAGAATTGTTAATCTGTGCCTTCTTATAAGACCAATTTACCAACTAGAGTACAGTGGTTATTTAGAGTTTCTTTGGTCTTTAGCCCTATTGTTTCCAGTAAAAACTTCATTTTCCAATGTTAGGTGAACACATCCCTCCATCCTTTCCAATACAGTTACACCATATATTTGTTATCTGTTAGATTCATCTGCCACCATAAGCACTCCATCCTAACATCTCTCACAAGTCTTTATGGTTTGTGTTTGCTTTGTCTTGTTTCTTGTTTTGCATATGTTAAAGTTCACTCTTTGTAATGAACAGTTCCATGCATTTTGACAAATGGTTAGTTATATATCTACTACCCTAGGAACATGAGATCAGCCCATCACCCTGAAAAATCCCCTGTCCATTCAGTTTGCAGTCAACCCTTCTCATTCCATCTTCCATCATTCTACAGGAACCATAGATCTGTTTATCACTATAGTTTTGACTTTTCATTAAATATAAGCATAGTCATCAGCTTTTATTTCTAGGTGAACTTTAGAATCATTATAATATGTTTTATCCCTCACTTCTCTCACATCTCAGAAAGTTAGAGATTTTGGTATTCAACAGAAAAATCCTCACTTATATTCAGCAAGGAAATGAAGCCTTGTGTATAGGACAAAATTTGAAGCACTAAGAGTTTTTGATGGTTCATCTCTGAGTGGAATGGTGTGCTCACTGTTATGTTTCTTTGTTTAAATTTGTGTAAATTCTAAGATCCAAGAAACAAATGAGGGGTTAAGGAGAATAGGATATCAGCAGGCCTTATGGTTACAGTGTTTTAGGATTGAACCTCAAGATTTGGTAAAGGAATTCACAACATAATCCAGTCTAGCTCATCAAAGCAGAACATAAGGATTATAAGTCAAAAAATTTTCATGTAAATTCTTTACTCTGCACATTATGTAAATATTACTGAATAACAAATTACCCCATACATTTGTGGGTTCAAGCAACAGTGAACATTTATTATCTCACAGTTTTGTTATAAGAATTTGGTGTCAGCTGCACTGTGAATTTCTGACTTTGGTGTCAAGGGCCTAAAGCCTCAATAAAAGTGTCTATTGCTGGAGCTTAAACAAGTTGTTGGTGGATTGAAACGGTGACTTTGGTCAAACATGCTAATCTTAATATGCATTAATTTGGAGAAGAGCCGTAGGTAGAGCTGGAATTCATACATCACTTTCATCTTAATTCTTTCATTCTGGAGAGGTGGTAAGTTGTTTGGACATCAGAAATTATTTAAGTTCAATGTCAAATCTGTCATCAATATCAGTTTTAAAGAGTTCAAGTAGTATGAAAACAATTACATCCGCTGCTCCTCCCTCCCAGATATTTACAAACGAATCAAACCCGGGCCCCCAAAGCAGTTACCTCTGGAAAATTTGTGTTCCTTGGACCTAAAACTTAGTGGTATAGAGGATAATATTAAAGCCTTGGCTGTATATGAGTGATGGGATGTGGATAGGAAAAAAAAATCTAAGATTTATCATCATCAGAATGTCAGTCCATGTGTTAACTTTCCATGGCCTTTGTATTTAAACTAAATTTTATTGCAGTCATTGAAGCTTTTGACATTGACTATGTATATTATTTTAACTAACTGGCAGAAAAATTACCCACGTGTGAAACTTGTCTTCTGCAAATTGAAAAAAAAAAAAATCTGGTGCAATCAAATCTCTTAATTTCTATTTCCCCTTTAAACCCCATGTTTGTGTCAAATGAGACCTGCCCTAAGGATATGCTTCATTTTTATTCTTGGGCCACTTTAATAATTAAGACACATTGTCCAATATCCTCTTTAGAACTATTTTGATGTGCATATATCTATATTTTCCTTTTATATTTGTCTCCTGGCCATCAGTATCTTATTTTCCATTCATATGTATCTAATCTGTCTCTTAATATCTCATTTCTCTTAAGGAAATCTCTCTCCACTTTCAGTTTAATGATCTTCACTCGTCCTTTATTTTGTTTTCATTCTAATAGTAAGGGAGAATCCACTCTAGTACTCTTTTGATATACTTGCAAAACTGATTACCATAGGCAATGTTTCAAACTCAGTCCTTTTAAATTGTTTTTGTATCCTTTGGGTTTGCAATCATTTCATGAGTAATTTCCTTTAAGAAATTGGCATACTTTTTCCAATAAGGCAAGCTACCTTTTTTTTTTTTTTTGTATTTGTGTTTTAATAAAATCTAAAACCTTTTCATAGGCAAATGCATGTTTGGGTCTCAAGCATGATTTGCAAACCTAGAAACAACTTGAGACCATATATAATCCTGACACTTGAGTATGGTGACAAGTGCATGAATATAAGGTGAGCATTTCCTGTTACCTTACTGACTCCCGATCCTAAATGTAATTTGTGGTGACCTTTCTAGTGCTCCTTACGTAAGGGAACTAATAGTTAAAGTCAAAAGCTCAGTATAGAGTATAATACTCTGTAGTATGCATGCAAATCAGCAGCTTTTCAATTTAAAAGAAGAAACTGTTGATTTTTCTAGAAATGCGTAGAGAAGATTTCATTCAGCTTCAGCATCACCTGCTATACCAAGTGAAGCTACACCTGTCATTAAATGGCATGATCTTACACTGCAACAATTACTATTACCTAAAACTGCCAACACCATCCCTAGGTCATTTGCTGAAGGCCCAGCACAACTGACTTGAGTCTTTAGATTCCTCGTGCCTCTCTCCAAACCTCATTGAACCTCCAGACTAAAGGAGAAAGCTCAACTGAGTGCCCTCTAAGGACAGTTTGAATCTGAGTGGATAAGGAGAAAGGGGGTGATACAGTAATTAACAATCATTTTTATTTTTTTATGAAACATAAAGCCAAGGAGAAGGTGAAGTTGAAAGGTGAACAGAAAATGTGAATGGGACCAGAGCAGGGAAAATGAAGAGCTGTGTACTTTTTAAGGGTAGATCATGAAAATGTATTAAGACAAATTAAGCAGAGAACTAGAGTGACACATAAATTTGGTTAATAAAATTTAGTCTTTTTAGCATACATCTGTTTTTATCTTTATTCAAAAATATGTAAATAATTCATTCTCTGCAGTTTCTTACACCTTGTGTGACCCTGTCAGCACCTTTTTCTGGCTAAGAATATAGATCCATAAGCTCCAATGGAGGTGGAATTAATTTCTGAACAAGCCATCCAGTAGCAACAACAGGCATGCATTGTTTTAACCGCCAATACCAGTGAAGACTAACTCAAATTCATGAATGAATCACAAACCAGACATGACTGCCATGTGTTCCTCTGCCTTTGTTATTTTCTGCCTCTTTATAATGTCATCTATCAAATAAAACCTCGTGCCAAGGAGGTGCTCAGCAGCTCAGCAATGCAATACTAAGTGGAAAATTCGTCTAGATACTTCCACCCTTTTCTGACAGCACACTGTGAGAAAATGTGAAGAATCTAAGCTGTATAGAAGGTAAAATAAATACCTAATTTGAAATTATCTCATTGACCAATCCTGAATAATTAGTATCACTCCTATACCTCCTCAAAAGACAAAAATATCAGGCTGAAATAAACATGGAATAGGTATCATATACACTGTTTCAGTAACCCACCATCTTATTGCTCTGGGCCATGAGAAATGTACTACACGGCCCCAAACAACAGAGAAAAACAGAGTCCGACCCCTCACCTAGGGGGAAAATGTACTGCAATGGGTTTGCACTTCTGGCTTCCTATTCCCCAGGGCAGTAGGGAAAAAAAGGACAAAAAATCCAAGTGAATATAATTCAGATGTTATTTGGATCAGATTGAAATAAGATTGAAATCACATCCACCCCTATTAGGAAACCAAGAATTACTGCAGAGAGATGGTGCCATGTAGAGTTTAAGATCATAGGCCTTGGAGGTGAAGAACCAGGGTTCATATCCTGGCCATGCCACTTGTAAAGTATGTGAAAGTGGGCAAATCACCTCTCTCTGCTTCAGATTCCTTAATTTAATTTGAGTAGCATCTGTCTTATAGAATAGATTGGTCTCATATATAATACTGATACATATTCAATGCTGTATTTGCTGTTGTTTTGGGTTGTAGTTCATTATTGCCCCAGTCTCCCCAGTGATGAAGATTCCGAAATTTCACATATTTAGGCTGATTTTACACACGGTGAATTAATTATGTTGATGACTGTCATCCTCATGAACTATCACAGGCCCCTGCCCTCATGCACTGCAATAGCTTCACCTTGATTCCATCTCTCCCTACAAAATTACTGCCCAAGGCTGTGGGTGGATATGACTTTCACTCAACAGTGGGGGCTATTTTATTGAGGGGTTCTGCAAGCCATTAAAACATGACAAAGAATTCCCTCATGTTCTTAAAAAGTCTTTTTATCAATTCTCATTAACTGTTAACACAAGGTAGCAATTTCATTCTTCTGCTTTTTTTCCCTTTTTCCAAGTCCCCATCTACCCTTTCCTTGGGTCCTTCGGGAAACTAAATTTCTCACTTAATTATGAAGATTAATTTTGTTCTTTTTGTGTCAGTGTTCTGATTTTTAGGCCATGCCCTATGGGATATAATTTAGGAGCCAATTAGCAGCTCAAGTGTTTGCCCAGTTAATCATAGAAGATAATTGTTTTAGAGAGAGAAAGTAATTAGGATTTACTGAGCATCTATTTTATTTCAGGCACTTTTTTTTGGTTTAAACAAATAAAGAAGAAAGTGATAATATTGGAAATAGCCTATAACTGTACAAGTGGCAGATTAAGGATTTGGTACATGTTCTATATACCACATTTTACCGAAATGTCCCTTTAACACTTTTACCATTTTACCATTTACTTTCTCTCAGGTTAGATTTACATGTGCTTTCTAATTAGTCATTATGAATTTACCTTTGGAACTATATTAATACAATTCAGTACAAAAACAGTTTCTTAAAACCTTCTCTTATGGGTTGACTTGTGTCCCCACCAAAGACATATCCAGGTCCTCACTCGTGGGCCCATGAATGGGAACTTATTCTGAAATAGGGTCTTAGAAGATTTTCTTTGTTAAGAGGAGGCCAAACTGGGTTAGGGTGAACCCTCATCAATGTGACTGGTATCCTTATAAGGAGGGGAGAATTCAACACAGACAGAGGGGAGACCACCATGTGCCCCCTGAGGCAGAGTTGGAGGCCCAAGGATTGTCAGCAAAACACCAGAAGCTAGGAAGAGACAAAAACGAATTATTTCCTGCAGGGTCAGAGGGTACATGGCCCTGTCAATATGTTTATTTCAGACATCTGACATCCATAACTGAGAGAAAATAAATTTCTGTTGTTTTACCCCATTTGGGATACTCTGCTAGGGTAACCCAAGGAAACTAAAACACCATTCAAAACTATAATCAATGGCTATGAAGTGCCTTTCACCTCTCTGTTTCTCCTGTTTAATTGGAAGTTAATAGGGGTTCTTTCCTTCTACTTTGAATTGGAATAGAATGGGTCTTTGCTGGAGGATTCATTGGAGGCATGTCAGCAACATGATTTGTAGGGCCCAGTGAAAAATACTGGGGTGTACTAAGTCAGTCACCTTCTTTTATGAGCTTACTACCCCAACTCATGACAGCCATGCAACCCCCAAGAAATGCACTAACTTACCTGAATCAGGGGTGGATATCTATAAAATGCACCAACTTGGGTCAGGTATGGCTGATTTGCCTCCTTGGACAGGGTCCCAGGTTTGTTAATGCCCTGGTGGGATCTTGACCATTTCAACCCTCTGACTCATGCTCCATTGTCTTATAGGACTTCATTTACAAAAATTAAAGAATAAGATTAACCTGACGGTTTGGCTAATGTGTCAGCTCAGCCAAGTAATGGTGCCCAGCTGTTTGGGCAGGCAAGCACTGGGCTAATTGTAATACAAGGGCATTTCATGGACTTTAATCATCAGTGAGTTGATTCATAGGTGGTTTGTTACATCTATAATCAACTAAGAAGACTGCTGTCAGCAATGAGAGGTGATGCTTCCTCCAATCAGTTGAAGACCTTAAAAGGAAAACCCATTTCAACATTTAGAGAGAGAATTCTCATCTCTACTTGAAACAGCCAGTGTCTCCTGGGGAACTTATCAAGGACCTTCATTGGAGGCCCTAGTTTGCAGCCTGCTCTGTGAAATTTGGATTTGTACATCCCCATAATCATATGAGACAATTTTATAAAATTTCATACTATTTACAGATATCTCCTGTTGGTTCTGTTTCTCTACAGAATCCTAATACAATTAGGAAGAATTTCAAAATACTGAAATTTAAACACCAAGTGTGGGGCCTTCTGACAACTGGGTGCTATGCAACTGTGCTGGAAAAGAGGGTGGTTCTGATTGAAGAAAATGATGAAATGTTTGAACGCTGGTCCTGGGAAGAACTACATTTCTGTCCTTCACATCTGCCCTGGCTTCTGCTTATGAAGATAAGGAGAGGCCCATATTTCTCTATTAAGACACCTGGGGTCTTAGGCATAGCTTAGAGAAAAAAGATTAGAAACTGGCTTTGTAGGTAGCTATCTAATTAGGGATATTGGGGGAATGTAATTGTTTAACGGATACAATGAAGGAAAATGTATCAGGTCATGTAAATGGGAAGAAGACAGAACAAAGGAAGAAAAGTTTAAAATACACTGGAACAAAAAGAATGTTGGCATATTTTATTGAATTGAAGAAAAAACTTGAAGTAGTAATGGGAGTAAGGCTGAAAAATAAGTAAAAAGTGATCCATTACAGGGAATTGAAATAGCCTGATATCAGTACATTGATTTCGGGTTCAAATTTGATGTGTTTTTTTTTCTTGACATATATTGCATTTCTATAGATTATTTTGAATTAACTCAAAAGGACCATATGTACACAAAATTTATCTGTAAATTTCAGACTGTCAAAGGGAAAAGTGATATAGTGGGGAAAACTAGGAATTCAGGAGCTGAACACTAGCATTTTTGTGATCTTTAGAGTTTCCAGTTAGAAATGAGCAGTGTGAAGCGAATAATGAGGGAAATACTGTGAAGTAGTACAAGGTAACCACAGTTTCAAATCTATACAGGAACCAATGACAATTACAAAAGTAGTAAACATAAAAGAAAAAAAATAAGTGTTGTAATTAGGGAATAATGTCAAACACATAACGGCAATATTTGAGGCAAGCCTGAGTACGGTGAGCATTTTGCCTGACGAGGCTTCGTGAAGCCACCACTAATAGCCATGATAAAGGAATTATGCTGTAAAGGAGAGCAGGATCCCTCTGCCCCCTCCTCAAGGAGCAAGAACTGAAGGCAAAGTCAAGTGAGGATCACAGGCAAAGAAGGGGATTCTAAGACAGTTTTCAATACTTTGGAAAACAAAAACCACAGACAACCACGTGTAGGTGATTGTGAGTTAGGTCATAACACCCAGGGACATAAATACACAAACCTATGGAGAGTAGTTTTTTGTGTGTTTTTTTAATTGATAGTCTCATCATTGTGTCTAATGTGCTCAGTTCAAAATCAGAGCTGGTAAGCAATCACCAACCCAATGGCATGTTGCACTCCTCCAATGTGGTAGAAGCTCCAGCACATCTTCATAATAGTTCTGGAATAGAATTAGACCAGAGTCAAAGTTAACTCAGTCTATGCATTCCCCCTGAATAAATTTTAAGATAGACTTATTAACTATACCTAGGAAGATAAATGGGATTCAGATAATCTTAGGAAAAGAGATATTATGAATAAACTTGCTTACATTTGAGCGTAAGTAGGGGAAATGAGATGAAAGAGAAGTTTCTGAAGTATAAAAAGGAGATAAACAGAATCTAACTAAACATGCCTTTAAAGATCAAATCATTGGTAAAGCAAGTTTGAGGCAACACATGAACTTACCTCTATTTTTTGAAAACTAAATAATTTTTTTCAAAATAAATCTATTCCACATGTTTCCAAATCTTCAGCATGCTCTAGATGTCCCTCACTTCACATCTAAGTAAGAAAACTTTAGCTATTATCCAAAGAGATTGGAGATTTTCCAACTTCCTCATATTGGATGGTTTTGAGGATCAGGTGTTAATACAATGTATTCTAATTGGCTCATTTTTAAGTTTGTTTCATAAATGCTGCCAGCCTGACATCCTCATATTTTGAAATACTGTTCTCCATCCTCTTTGCTATTATCCTTTGACTACCTTTTCTTTTATTCTCCTTAAGCATCATTAAAACGAGGATGATAGTACAGATCATTTTTATTGACAACATATGATAACAATGGAGTATAGCAAGAAAAATCTTGAAATTACATCCTAAACATCATTGCCCTAAAACTGGATGTCTATTACACATCAACGGGAATTTCTCCTTGACTTTGTTATGATATTTAATGCTAACTTACCTTTGCCTCTAAAAATAAATTTCTCCAGCACCAACTGCCAGTTGCCCTCCCTTCCTCCCTCTAAGAAAAGAAAAAACTCCCAGTTTATGTACTATATAGAGAAATGGACTTTTTCCAATTTAAATTTCTTCTCTCTGGGCTTCACACACAAATATCCCATTATACCAGTAAGGTACTTTACCTAATACAAAGAATATTTCTCTTGCTAAGAGGAAGTTTCTTTCCTCTCTCAATTAACTGAATCAAGTGGCAAACAGCTTTAATTTTCCTTTTGACCCCTTTCTACAAACCATGATTGGTGAGAAGCTAAGACAGCTATCTGAAATTAACAGGTAATTAACAGCGGTAACAAAGATTTTAAGCAAAACGAAAACCCTATACTAGAAGAATATTGTCCTTTGAAACAGTAAATAGCTTAAAATTTAGAACTAAGGATGGGATAACTGGCTTGAACAAAGTGTCTTGTAAAATACTAAAGAAAATAATAAGTGAATGAGATGAATAAGGGAAAACTATTTAGTAAGCCAAAAACTCAGTGACTTGAAACACTTTACCTACAAGCAGTCAAAAGTATGGTCCTGGCTGATGGGAGTATTTCCACATAGTCACAACCTTGACCACCCTCACCTGCTGCCCTCTTCTAAGGTGATTTTGAACCTTGAGGAGCTACGTTCATTAAGAGCTATCGGTAGTTAGTTATAGTCCTTGGCTATTACAGTACAGGGGGAGAGGAATCAGCCTGCGTTCATTGTTCCCTGCATCTCATAACAGCTCTGATGGGTGTCACCATGATGTCACTTCTCTGTGCAGAAAGATCAGCAGGCAATGATCTTCCCACGGTAGTGTGCTGGAGAGAAAAGCTCTCCTGCAGCCATTTCCCTGACCATGGGGCTGAATGCAGTTTTCCCACAATTTTAGGACATTCTTTTGCCTAGGAATTTATGAGCTTTATTTCAGTTCAATTGTGTGTGTGTGTGTTTATATGTGTCATCTCCACATCTGAGCTCAACTGGGTAGTAGCTACTGGGATTAGTTTCCATTTTGTTTCATTTCACATATCTTTTAAATAGTAAAGACAGAGGTATTTGATACACAAAGGTAAAAGTTTTTAGTCAAAGTATATAACTGAATATAAAGAAGATATTTTCTAAAAGGCAAATCTAGACAAACATGTAAAGGAGCTACTCGGGAAAGTTGAGTGATGTATAATACTTGGCTTACTCAAATAGAGATGCTAAGGAACAGTCCAGGGAAATATTTTAGAGATGATTCATGTTATAATTGTCCCAAGTATTCTACTATTCTGGATCTATTATTAACTTATCAAATATATTGCATCACTTTTAATCTAATTATTAATAAAGTTCTTTTTCTCTAATCAACAAAACTATATTGCCAAAATGCATGGCATGTTTGTGATTTAACTTCCTTTATCTAAAGGCCAACTACACCATTTCCTAGTGTCGCTCACTTATCCTCTCTTTATGCCCACTAGCATGCCCTTATTTTATTATTACAGATGTGATCATGCCAACTATTTGCTTTTGCATGCTATCACTGAGGAGATGTAAAGCAAAACAACAGCAAACAAGTGTGTGTTTTAACTCTCAAATAATTTTGCGTTTGTTGCCTGGACATCCATCTTACTTTTGGCTAAACCACACACTCCACACTGATGTCTGGCATATTCAATAAGCGGCTTACCAGCCCTAAACCCGCCCGCATCTGCAGCAACCCACCCACCTATCTCACTCAAAACCCACAGCTGACCATCCCCACTTACCTGCACACCAAGTCTAAGGTGATTGCTTTAGACTAAGCGACCATTGACTCCCATGGGAAATCTACTAACCTCCATCCCTGGATGGGCTCAAAGGCACAAGCTCAGGAGGCAGGTGTCTCTCCGTTTGCTTCCCACCTGGTGACTGAGTCACCTGAGCCTGAGCCTATGGTGCTTCCTGTGGACCACTCATGTCCCTCCCCCCCCCACCCCCACCCCCACCCCCCCGGGACCTGGAGCAACACATTATCTTTTCCCATGCATTTTGGCCTTGGTTTCATACTGTGTTACACCTGACTTCCACCTGAACCCAGGTGTAAAATCCCACTTAACTACCTCGGAGCAGCATGTATGATAACTTTCTGAGATTACTAATATTAATTACTGAATAGATTCAACCCCTTGAGTAGATTTTCCCCCCAAATAGTCCACCCTAACAAGAAAAGTAAGAGGTAATCTTTAGACACCCCAAATGATTCTTTCCTAAAATAAGAACTTCAATTCAGAATACATTATATTTCACACAGGTGGTTGTATTCTACCATGCATTAGGCTCCAGATTTGTTTGAAGGAAGGAGTACTGTAGGAACCATTTAACAAAGAAAAGCTATGAAAACAGAAGTCTTAAAGGAAATTCTAACTTTTAGAGTTTTGAGATGGAAGCTATTCTACTCTAGAAATTAAGTCTCTCCAAATATTCTGTCGAATGATGTTCAAAGAACAGAATTCTTCCACCTGGTGTGTTTACTGTAAGCCTAAGAGATTATTATCAAGATTCTAAAGTGACTTTCCACATAACCCACATATCAGGAGCTATACAAATTTCCCCCGTTCTTAGTAAGATTTTGAGCAATTCTGAATCTTAAAACAGTTATTACAGTCACTAACTCATTTTTAATAAGACCGACTGAGGTTTTAGCAAATGAGTTCCTCATGATGTGAGAAATATATATGTTGCAAGGAGAATTTGAACAATGTCTTTTTTTAGAATTGCTTTCCTATATTCCATGGACTCTATCTCAAAAACCCAAACTTAGTATAAAAAAATGTACAGAGCTACAAAACCGGCACATAACGTTGGGATATTTATGGATCTTGGCTTGAAACTTCCTTCTCTGGAGGCAAACTTTTCTGTATACTTCAGGATGAAACTTTAGTGTAAACCCATAGACCAATGGTTTTAGAGTTTTGTGATCTCTTGAAAATAGAGCCCTACTTAGAATTGTATTAATAGTGGTTTATCCTCTTAGCCATCCTTACTTGAAATCCGTTGACTTCACTTGGACCCCATTGTCACTCATGTGGTTTCATCAGGTTTCAAGTACCATTTCAGAATGAATCTGCCACCTATTCTGTAGAAACAACTTTAATTCTCTTAACCTGAAGTACCAAACTGAAATAAGAAGTGACTTAGCCATCAAATTTAGGTGCCAATGCCAGCCAGGAAGCACTTTTTTGGGGAAAAAAAATATACTACTATTTCGGGTCCCCTAGTACTTGGGAAAGTTACAATTATCAAAGTTGTGTAGAAACTCAAACAAAACAAAACAAACAAAAAATCCCACAAACTACTTTTGACTTCATAAAAGAAAAAGGTGAAGAAAAAGTTCCCTGTTTTCCTCATGGTACAAAAAGTATGAATAGAAAAATGAAATATTCAACTAGCTCCATGACCATCACATGGATACCAAGGAAATCCTTATACGGAAGGCATAGGCAAACATTCTTGATCATTGACAGAGAGTCCTACTTTTATCTTTGCATATTCGATTACCTCTTTGGAGACAAATTTACTCTGATTCTCTATCACTTTCTGATTAACTTAGAGCTGATTTATTTTTTATACTCTTAGAAACAATATTCACAAGGTTTGCGTATTCACAGATCTGGCAGTAAACTTTATGCAACATGATATAATTAATGGGTCCAGCATTGACTGTTTTCATCTTTATTTTTTGTCTTTACTCATTGCTGCATAGATCTGTTCAATAATTTCAGGACTCTGAATTATCTTATGTTGTCTTTAAATTGCTTTGGAAATTTGGTGAAGGTTGGTGAATACTTTCTTTTTGGGAAACACATCTTTTCCTTCCAGCAGGTACAGTTAATTGCCTGTAGTGAAAACTTCAATCCATGACTTTAGTTAAATTTCCTTCATAAAAGAACATCCCATACAAGACATAATTTGAATGAAGTATTTTGCAGATTTGGATTTTGGGTGAAAGAATGAATACCTATGATTTAAATTCTGCCTTGAACATGTTCCTCTATTAATCAACTCTTTCTATCTTTATTCTTCTAGTGACTTACCTATTTTTAAAAAGTTCTAACAACTTCAGTGATTTGAGTAGATTTATTTAGTACATGACATAGTTCAAATTCGTTTTATGAAAAGCAGAATAAGCCGTGGTAAAGAAAAACAAGTTTTGAACATGGCATTTAAAAAATTAGCTCGATTCAAGCTGAACATAATGCTCTGTACTTCAGGACCCTCATTGGGTTATTATTAAGATTCAATTAAAACATTTATATAAAAAGTTTAGAACAGTGCCTGGTTTTGAGAAAACAATAAATAAATATTATTATTGTAGGGTTTTTTTTGTTATAGATGCTAATGCTATTTCTCTAATTTCATCAGATACCTTCTTGATTTTAACCATTGTATACTTTAAATTCTTGCCTGATTTCTTCCACCAAAACAAAATCGTGATAGACTAAGTTACAAATTTCAAATTTAAAAAATTTAAATGGACTAGAAGATGTTATAGATGGATACTAATATAATATAACATTGTGGATTGAAGATATTAAAATATTTCTCAGCCCATCATTTCCTTTCCATTCCTGAACTGCATTCTTATAAATGTGACAATATTCCAAAATACTTTTCTGTGTTGATCACTGAAAGAGTAACTACCTACTCTCTCTCTTGTTCTTTTGCATTCTTTCATTTTCTATTTTTCCCTCCTCCCCTTCTTCCCCCTCCCCCCCCCCCCCCCCGAGTATAATTTATTTACTTTGTGGAACTAAATTCTATCTTCTGGGGATTTAGAATTGAGATTCAGACTCAGGTTGATCTATGTTGGAACTTGAATGGGAAAGTTATTTAAAAGCATTTTCATTTTAGCATGCACTTATAAACAGACCAAACTACTCCAAAGAAGAGAGAGAGAAAAAAAATGTGCTCAGAAAAATGTAGATGTGAAAATTTTTGTTGCTTTATATTGAGGCATGGCTCTAATTCCCAAAATTCTCTTCTGGTTCCAGAGTATCATGGATTCAAATGACATTTCTCTCTTTGGTTTCTGAGAGGTATTCCTAAATCCTTCCAGTAAAGTTCCCACTTTTTATTGACCTAAGCCAATTTGTATGTATGTCTGTTTTTAAAATATGCCTGACAAAAATGAGAGTGGGCATTCTTAATATGTCTCTGAAGGAAACATATTGGAATTGATGTAAAGATTCAAGTACATCAAAATGATAAAATTTGCACATGAGAAATATACTCATTTTCTCTGATCAGAATCTTGTAAATAACACCTGAATCCAAACATTGTGTAAAAAAGAATTTTTATCTAAAGAGAATGGATGTTCCTGCCCTTAGTCACCCTGGACAATAGGAGAGCAAATGAGACAAATACTTGTAACACAGAAAGGGGACATTTTCTTTCCTACCAGTGTCCAGGTTTTATGAAATTATAAATTCATAGACAATTCTAGTTGGAGGGGTGGGGGTTATGAGATATTCCAGGGCACATACATCAGAACAGAAATTAGTACCAACTGTCCTTTCAATTTCTCCAGTAATAGTAGCAGAAGCAATTTCTAACAGCATCACCAAATCAATAAGGCAGAAAAGCACAGTTTCAGGAAAATTCAAAATCAGGATCAATGCCAAAGGAGTAGCCCAGCATATAGAAAATGAGTTTGAGATGCTGTCTCCATCCATGTTGAGACTCATGGGGAACTAGGGATTCATCATTTGGATATATAGAGAACCATGCCATTTCCTCAAGTTTGGACAGAGTAGGAGCGATATAGCAGAGGCCACCAGCAAAGAAAGTTATTACTCTTGGCAGAGTGGATTTATCTGTGGGGGCAATTAGCAGTCATGGAGGTGTCATGCCCAGAGAAGGGTTGGAGAAAATTTTCTAGAGCATGTTTCTCAGAGTTACCACTAACCCTTCCTCTTCTATAGGATCCCAATCAGTAAACATTGCACACATAGATTATGGAAAACAAGCATCAGTTTTAATTATTTTTAGGAAACATTTTCTGAAAAAAAAAGAGTAGAGAACCTGGAAATGATGGAGGGTAGATAGAGAAGCTTCCATCATTCTACCTCAAAGATAAACTGGGAAACCTGTCCTCTCACTAGGCTTTGTATCAATTTACACTAGCCTCCTTCTGCAACAACTATATATTGGGTCATTTTCCAGGGGAATGATTGTTTACTCAGCATCTCTAGCAGCAACATTAAACTCACATGACATGCAAATATATGAGCAAATGTTCAGTGATAGAACAGGTATCCAATAAAATAGTTCAGTCCCAATTGGCACATTCCCTGAGCCTACAGAGTTCCAATGAAAAGTAAATTTTATGCTCTTTCTCACAATTTATTCCTTCTCTAGATTTTTTTATAAATCTGTTCTCTCTAAACCCAGTTGTGACCCTGTGCCTGAAGAAAACAGAGAAATTATGTTAATAATCTCTCTGTGTATACTAAAACCAGACAAGGAGAGTGGGTAATAAAAACTGTCCAACCTTGATCAAGAGTCCTTTGCATTTCCATGTGGTGTTTAGGTACAAAATATTAAAAGGGGTGGGTGTATTATAGGAACTTAGTCACAAACCTCTAGGATAAAGTTTCAGGATGGTTTTTGCATACCCTTTCTCTACCTTAGGATTGTGATGAATGTATAGCATACTCAAGGGTTGTTGGGTGTGTTTATGTATAAGTGTAAATGCATATGTGTGTTTAATTTGAAGAAACTAACCTCCTATATCACCAATTAGAAATATTGGAAAATAAATTTTATGCTGTCTAAAATGGTGCTGCCTAGCTCTTTCCTGAACCTAGATTTTTGCTGTTCACAAACTTTTGTTTTTAATCCACTCCAGAGAAAACTCCATGAGAGAATTCAGACCCTGGACTTGGCCTCTTTGTGATTATTGCAAGAGGACAGGAAGTAAAGCAAGTTGGCAGTGCTGTGGAAGACCGGTCAAAATGATCTGTCTTTCTAGGTGAAACTATAGCTAAATGGTAGATCTCTAACTGCAACAAGTTCTGCCTTGCAGTTATACCATACACTCTCTCTCATAATTACAATTTAGAAATTGGTCTAAGATATATGACATCTAAATAGGAACTACCAGGGAACGTTTAAAACAACCACCAATGTGTATTAACCACAAGTCAAAGGATCTTAACCAAACAAAATACCTAAAATTTATAAAATTGAAAGGCAGTGAGAGAATCCATATATTTAAGGGTAAGAGCCTAGATCTTGTTAAACTTTGTTTTCAAGAGAAAATCAAACAAGATTAAAAACAAAACCTTATACTTGAAGACTAAGCAACGGTTGTCCAGTATTAAAGAAGTATAGCAGTTTTGTTTTATTTTTATTTTTCAGTTAATAAACATTTTAAATTATCTATACATTTTATTGACTTTCTTTCTCATCACTATAATCAAATATTTTATTATTCCTCAAGGATTTGGTTTGTAAGAATACATTTCATAGTAATTCATTCTTAGAAAGTCTGTGTAGTAATAGAATTTGAGGACTTCCATTTCTGAAAATACTTTTATTCACCCTCAGAGCCGTGCTACTTTGATTGATTTTAGAGTTAGATTCTATTTTGGTTGAATTGATTCATTGATCCCTATGATTCCAATCAGAGTTTTGTTCTTTTGTCAATCTTGTGATGCTATTGCCTTTTTTTGAAAGGACAAATATACTTATTCTTTCTGGAAGCTTTTATTATTGTATTTTCATCTTTTAAATATATATTTTTAAATAATTTACCAGAATGTTTCTCAAGTTGTGCAATATAAGATGATCTGTATCATAAATAAAACAAATATATGTAACAAGTATGTAACACATAAGATTAAGAATAAAATGAATACATCAAATATCCCCACCCATCTAGCTTAAATACAGAATTTTCCAGTGTTCATGGACTCTTCTATGGACTTTCCTTGCATATAATCTCCTATTCTACACCCCAATTCTATCCTCAATTTTTTTATTTTTTAATTCTCTTTCAGTAAAATGTCATAATTTACCCACGAATCCCTGAAAATTGCACCTTCTTTTTGGTAAAAAAGAAAATTACACTTAGAATTACTCAGTTGGACTCAGTTTAGATGATCCCAATTTTGTTGGCAACATTCAAAGCATGACATTCAGTAGCCAGTCAAACACATGCCTTCTTCCTTCTTCTCTCCATCAAGCCTGAAGGTATTGGCTTTGGCCATATCAATGCACAGAGTTTCGTCACAACCTCTTTGACTGAAGCTAGTTGACCTTGATATCCACAATGAACAAAAGTGTGTTGTTGTCTTTCAACATCTATATGCCTCTGAAGCTAGTTGACCTTGATATCCACAATGAACAAAAGTGTGTTGTTGTCTTTCAACATCTATATGCCTAACTCAAGGTTTGGGGAACTTGACGATGGCACACTGGTCAAGCTTTCTTCTCCTAGGGCCTCTTTTGAGGATATTTGAGCTGTCTTCAGAGATGCAGCATCGTGGACTGCCAGAAGATGGGTGATGTGCACATGTCCTTTTTTCCATCTTTTGGTGTTGTGAATGACTTTAGCCTTGTCTTCTTGACCTTCAAAGACTTTGCTTTGGATATGGTTTTGGGAAGGACAGGGACGTCCTTCATTTTTTACACCATCTTCATGAAAAGCTGAAAATTGTAATTTTAATGTACATGTTTCTGGTATTTACAGAAATGGTATAATACATGTCTGCTTGAATTTTTGGCTTTCTAGATTTTTTGAATTTCATTCATATTGATTCATTCATGTTTCTTACAGTATTCCATTATGCAAATATCTCATTGTGTTTTCATTGTAATCTTAAAGGCCACTTGGATTGTTTTCAGTTACTTTCTGTTTATTTCCACAAAGAGTGCAATATGGCTCTTGTACATAGCTCATAGAGCATTGTGCATAGTTTACTCTAGGACTTATACCTAGCATTTAACTGGTGGATCTCACGGTATGCACATCCTTATTATTCCTAGAAACTGTTCAATTGTTTTCCAAAGTAATTTTACCTAATGACTCTCCAAACAATATGAATTCCATTTCCTTCGTCAATTCTTATAATGTCAGACATCTAACTTCTACCGCTGGGGATATGAATTGGCATCTTATTGTTTTTTAATTTGCATTTCCTTGATTGGTGAAGTGGTTCAGCATCTTTTCAAATAATTATTGGTCATTCATATTTCCTCCTCTGTAAAGAGTTTTTTAAACTTTATATCTATTTAACTGCTGAGGACATTGTATTTTCTTGTATATTTATAAAATTTCTATATATAATCTGGATTCTAATCTTTGCAGTCATTTGTGTTGAAAATATTATTGTTAATTAAGCTAAGTTTATCTTACTGCCATTATTACTGCAGTAAAATGCCATGATATACTGCACCATTAAAATGTAACACTTGATAGTAATCTGGTAGAAAGTTCCCTGGTTATTCATTATGAGTCCTGGGAATTATTTAGAGCCTTTCTGCTACTATTGAAAGTTTATGATCTGCTTGCTAATTTCCACCTGAACATTAGGCACATCACTATGAAGTTCTACAACTTTATCCTAAAGTACCAGAGTGGGAATTCAATCACTCTGAAACTATCTTCTATAACAGCCCTCTAGAATTGTCAATTTACCCTTACCCCAACATTGCTGATTGACATACAAATGTTTCAATTTAACATGAACTTGTCCCTTTAATGGTCCTGCCCCACCGTCAACTCCAACTACTATCATCAAACTCAAGCACCCCACCCACAAGTTATACACACTGGTTATTCCCCCAGTTCATATTCCTGGCATTGGGTAGTATCAAAAGTATGCTTTCCTAATACCTCCTAAAAGGGTGATGTAGCTAGTAGAAATATATACCACAATCTCAACCTCACCGAAACTGCTCTTCTGACTCTCTGAGTGTAGATAGACCTGACGAGTTCACTGACACCAACCTATTATCTCAACTCTTTGACTTGTTAGCATGCCAAGAGAAAAACTCTCGAGTCCCATGCAAGACAATGTGGATAAACACTTCAAATACAAGCTCCCAAGGTTCTATGCCTCTCTCTTTGTCCTTTGAAAGCTCAGAATAGTTCTGGTTATAAGGACACAAAATATATATCGTTCTCCCTTACTCTTGGCATGGAACATGTTGTCTATCTAATGCCAGACACACATTATTGCAAAAAGCTCAACTCATCTCTAATCCTGAATTTAGGGTCTCTTACCTTCTAATAACTTTTCTTTCCAAAATGACAGAAGTATTGCATCATCCTCAACACATTTGAGGAAATGGAAGGAGTTGGTTATGCCATCCTACATCTATTCCTTCTATGGATACTGACACTTAGAAATGGACATTAAAAATATCTCTACAATGGATTCAGTTGTTCTCAGTCTAATCTCCTTGGACTTCAAAAACAGGTATCATCTCTAGCAGAAATGGTCTTCCAAAACTAAAGAGTGTTAGATGCTATTCTGGCCATTCAAGGCATCATCTGTGCCTTTTTTGGAGAAGAATGTTGTTTCTGTATCAAATAAGTGGGCAAGTTATTCACACTATAACTGAACTCCAAGAAATTGCCACCACAATCCAAAATGTGGGGCTTTATAAGTGTTCTTGGGACCACCTCACATGCTTTACTCATCTTTTCTCATGGTTCCCTGATAGCCAGGCAAATTTTTCCTACCTATCCTACAAGGTTTCTTACTCTGATTCTGGGACTGCTCCTTTTCAAGTTACATTTCCAACTAATTACTTGATGTTCCATTCAAGTAACCAACCATATATTGCTCTCCCAAACAGTCTCAGCCCCAGGAACTCATGAGTACCTCCAACTTCATGCCAAACAATTCCATTCCTTGAGAGTTTCCCAAGCCCCTAATTAGCATGAGGAAGCCAGAACAGCCATCACCCAAAATCCCTCCAGTTGGGGAGTGTTAAAAACTCAAAGGGAGGACTGAAACCAAAGGTGAGATTGATGTGGGCTATGGGTGGAAGGCTCTTTGTCTCTTCAGAGATAACTAAGCTGTTTGACTTGTGAGTGTGGAACGGTAAGCGGCCGCAGTCCTGCCCTTAGGGAAAATGGCAACAGGCTCCAGTCCCAGGAAATGTTTAACAATGCAAGGGCTATAAACTTTAAGTATTTAGGGGAAATGCAAAAAGTAAATATGCTAAAAGCTTATCTAGAATATCTGGAGTCCATGCTAAAAGCTTACCTAAGATGTGGAAGATATATGCTAATTGAAGCCTATTGAGAACTGAAACAGAGGGACCATTTGGCCTTTCCTCTCTGTATAAAAGAGGTTTGAAAATCTTGTTCAGGGCTCGGGATTCAAACAGAAGTTCCCGAGTCCAGCGGGCCGTCAATAAACCATTTTTCCTTCTCAAAATCATTCCTGAGTCCTGGCCTCTCTATACTCAAATAATTGAACTTCTCTTAAATTCTACAACAAGATAGCCTGGAGTCATAAGTCAAAGTCAAGATTCAGGCCAAAACTTACTTATCAGGATTTCTTCCTCTACCATAACTAAAATTTTTTCTGAGCTTGGTTTAGTCAGTCAAACTCAGCCAACAGATGGGAGACCAGAGCATGCGCAGACACATATCCCTTGAAAGACCCGTGAGGCTCTAGGAACAAAAATTGCCTTCCTTGGAAGCAGGATTATGGAGATGAGGAGATAGAAGAAGCAAATGAAATGTGAGGGTAACCTCAACAAGGAAGAGCTGGTCCATAGGCATATTTCATATATTTCTACCCTATATAGACAATTCTTAACCTACCAATCAGAATATGCCAACCCAAATCCCTGTCGCTCTCCCCACCTCCCTCTGTTTCTATCCTATAAATCTCCCTTAACACTCAGGTTAAGGAAACAGATTTGAGCTTGTTTCCTGCCCCCTTGCTAGTTGACCTCACAAAACTTTTTTTTCCCTCAAAATTCTGTTGTTAGGGTATTGGCTTCTGTATACGTTAGACAGCAATCTCATTGCTAAGTAACAGAAGGTATATATATCTTTCATGGTTCTGTGCAAAGTTCTAAATTCTTCCAAAAAATCCATTTTTGGATTTTTCATTAAGTGAGAGGCATGAGCTAATTTACCCCCAAAGATGGTGAATTTGTTTATGTCTCCTTTTAATTCTGTCAATATTTTGCTGTATATTCATTGAGATTATATCAAGTGCATAAAATATTAGCTTCATTATGTTTTCCTGGTGAATCAAAATATATATCATTGGTCATGAGGTTCTTTTCTATTTCAAAGATTTTATTTTCTCCATTAGTGATTCTTCTGATTTATGCCAAAATATTAATACCAGTGATCTTTTGTATCAAAATTGCTTACGATATACCATATATTATTTAGTATGTAATGTAACATTCATGTTAATCATATAAAATATTTCATTATTTTTAGAAAATCTGTTTACATCAGAGAACATGTGATAATTGTGGGGAAAGACAGAATAAGCCATTGGGATTCAGGTGTGTCACATTCTCTGGGAGTTTATGGTCCTATTTTTGCTAGATAGAACAACAACCCAAAGGCATTGACTTGCCTTCTCAATCCCACAGCCAAAGTTACAATTTTAGAAAACACAATGGTGTTTCCTTGGGGCAGAGGGAGTGGAAGAATTTTTAAAAGAGAACTCTGTTTTCAAAGATTGTCAATACAATTTTCCCTTAACAGTCTCAACATCAAATAAGAGTCCTGAGGAACATAATTAGGTTACAAACAAATGTGAATGAATTTGCCACACCAAGGACTTCTAAAGAAGTAAATGGATGGTACTTAAATAAAATAAAATTCTGAGTAGATTGTCATTTTTATTTGGTGGAGGGGGGGGAACATCTACTCTGTAACTGCTTATTAGCTTACTAGAAATTTCTCTCCAGATTCAGATGTTGTTTTAAGCACACATGCTTTCAAATTTTTAGAGATAACTCTACATGCCTAGAAAAAAAGGGTTCCAAGGAAACAACCTAGAATTCTAATGTGGCATTTTGGAATAGAAGTTACATGTATATATAGTGTATTTTACATAGATTCAACTAAGTTTTCAAATGCTTATTAAGGTACATACAATCTATTATAAAGAAAATACATTTCATAGAAGTAAAATATAAACAATCTAGATTTATATCATTTTACAATGAAAAGATATGTTCAATACTGTATATATTTAATTATTATTTCTATATATTATGACAACCATTACACCCTCATAATTTTTTTTACTACTATAAATTTCTGGAATCATAATATTGAAACCTAGAGTTTCTTTTCAAATCAAATGCAGATCTTTCTAGTTGGTGTGTTTATGACTATCATTAAACTTGCTTAGAAATGTTAATAGAAAAACATACTCTTTGTTGTAGATTTACTGCAAGAAACTTATTTTATTAGGCATTTTTCTAAACTGTAATATCCTGTCTTCCAAAGTTCTTTCTAATGCCCTAAATATATAACCTTCTCTGGAAAGACAAATAAAATGCATGAAAACCATTTATTCAAAGCAGAGAAAAAACATGTAATGAGAAAATATGGTAAAAATAATCAAATTATTGCAAATAAAGAATATATTTCCATATATTTATGCTAAAATAGGCCAATCTTTGAGGCCTCTATTTCATTTTAACTTGTAATAATTCATACTATCTGCTTTAAGATAAGCTAAATTACATCATTATTTTTTGAATGCATGAAATTGGATTCATATAATACCAATGGACAGAGAAAGACAACAGTTTGGCATTTAAAATTTACCAAAGATAAAATCTCTGATATCAATTTTCTAAAATGTCAGAAAAACAGCAGGGTACCTGAAGTGATTTGAAGATTTTTCTTTGTCAGAAATGTGTTCCATATTCATTGTTTTATAATTCCCAGTGGTTGACATGGCATTATGAAAGATTAAAATAAATCTCCTCCTGTCATTATTTTATATGCGTAGTATGTGTAGTATTTTATATTAGTGTGGATTAAAATATCACATGCAATATACAATTGGCTTTGGTCTGTATGATTTGCGAGTTATTAAAATTATTTTTCAGTTCATTCATGACTTTTAAATTATATAATTCAACTTGTTGAAATTCAAAATTTATTCAAATCCCTTTATTCTCGTAATGAAAACTGAGGCCCAATAATGATTAATTACCTGGAAGGCCAGAAATTCTTTTCATGTCAAATCTGAGACTTAAATTCCAGTCTCCTAATTAACAGTCAACTACCCCCAAAGTCTTTCTCATTTAGACTTGGGTATTTTGATAATTTGGGGGAATTATTTTATGTGGATTTATTATTTTACCTCAAAATTTCTCATTCATTGATATATTCCTGTCTGGATATTGATGTAACTGTTTAAAAAATTTCAATGCCAAAGTAAAGCAATATTAAAACAATTTGTCTGTTCATGTACTCTACTTATTTTCAGAGATCATACATACAGCAGTCTTTTCTGAAGATCTTTAAAATATATATCAGCTGTTTCTCTTTTTCTATTCAGTTCTGAGCAGATTGCATGTTATTACAAACTGCTAAATGGAGAACATAAAAACATAGGAATCACATAAGTATTTGTTGCTAACGTATATAAATTAAGGGGGAAACATCAGATATTCTTGAACATATCCCATTAGTTAGAGGTGGTTCTTTATTGATATTTTTGATAGATAGATCAATGAATCTTTACCCATTTTTCTTTCAGGCATTATCCCTTTTTTCAAATGCTCTTGAGAATCAGTGTCATTTGGTCTGGGAATGGGATTCTTCCATTCCACTTTGATTTTCTGTTCTTCCCCTCATCCCTCTTCCACAGTTACATAGTGGAAGAGTGAGGATTCACATACAGATTTGTAATTTCCTTGTTCACTACAGCAAATTCCTTTAAATACAACTCATGTTGCAGTCATTACTAAGCAGAGTGTAATACTTTCTGAGGAGACGTATCAGAGGCTGTGAACTGTGGGAAGGGTAGTGGCAGAGAATTTGCCCCAAGACTGATGAAGAGAGCAACAGCGCATTGAACAATTGCTTTTCAAGAAATTTTGTAGTAAGAACTTTACAAGCATGATGTAATTTTAATGTAACTATTCATTTTTCCAGATAAAGAATCTGAGGCTATGAAGAAACTCCCAGAATAACTGAGCTATAAAACCTTGGTCTAAATGTTGGTGCCACATGAGATTTAAATCTAGACTCCTCTGAGACTTTACTAAATCTTTGTTTCCCTGAATTTGTTCATGTTCCTTAACCCTTCTAAGCTTCAGTTAAATGGAAATAACTTTCTAGGATTGTTATGAAGTTTAAGTGCCATTATAAGAAAAGTGTTTAGTAAATATAGAATTGTCAAGAAATGTTAAATTGTTGGTGTTGCTGCTGCTATTTCAACAAAAAGGTGTTGCTTATTAAGCATTTGATTATATGATTATAGTTTTTAAACATTTTTAGATTTTTGCCATTGCTTTAAAATATTTTCCTGATTATAAAGCCATCTGTTACATAAAACTCTTAAACCAGCTATCTGAAGTTTCAGAATATTACATGACTTCAACTTTTCTGTCCCTTTCCGAAGATTGCTATTCTTTTGCGTTAATGGTAGTTTTTCCTTACAGAAATAAGATTGAACAAGTAGATGCTAAGTGGTGCTGAATATTTGAAATATATCTTTAATAGAGTTTTAAAATTTAGTATTTTTTCATTTTATATCTTTAATAGAGGGCAACACAAATTGATGTTTCTGATATGTAATTAAAAGCAAAATATAAACAAAGATTTCTTAAATTCTCAATACTATTTTACTAATGAGACATGTGAATAGCCTTTTCATCTAAATTATATTGTTTATTTGCACATTCAAAATATGAAATGACGTTTTCCTTATATAGTAATACAGACATTCAAATGATTCACATTAACTTCAATATTGATTACATGTAGAAAGGAAGTTTTGTCATTTTATCACCAACAATAGCATTTTTACAATGAAATACCTATTTATTAGTATAATAATGAGTAGTAGGAGTATTAAAATATAGAATAATAACATCTAAATAATTTATATTTTTCTCTTTGTGATATAAGTTCTACTGAATAGCACAAATGCATTTTAATTAATGGTAGGTGTAAAGAGGGAGCTAGTGCATTCCTTTTCTTTTCGGAAATCAAATTGTACACACAATTTGAGAGTGGCTGAAGGGGAAACTTTCATTCTCTTCTCGGCAGTAGGGATATATTTTAAGATTTGGTAGTGAAAATTCAGATTCATTAGTATTCCTGCTACTTCTAGTTTCTCCAGAATATTCAGGGAGATATTCATGGGAAAAATAATGTGACAATTTCTTACTCTAAATAGTTATATAAAGTAATGACAATAATAATGGAAAATATTTTAAATACGTTTTCAATACAAACAGCTTCACTGGATTGAGCTCATTTCTGAAGTGGCAATAATATGAATATTCCAAAATCTGTAAAGCCATTTTAACCCCTTACAAAAGTTAATTTGTAGTCCACCAAGATGGGTAGGAAAATGTTCTGATGTGATTAGAAGGCCCAGCAGACAAAGAACGCTGAAGAGCTAAGGGATTGCCTCCCATAAACCATCCTCACATTAAGCATTATGAAAATTCAGCAAAATAAATATTAAGTTCAGTACACAGCATAGACCTTGCATAATAAAACCTTGCGAAGTCTATACTGCAAAGATTCTGTTGTACTTTGGTACAACTTTTACAAATTCCCTTTTCCTTTGTATCGTCTATGCTCTTCAGCATTTCCTTTTCTTACAATATTCTCTAAATGATAGAGCAGCAGCAGGACATGATTTGTGTTTATGACTGAGAACAAACTTATAGTCAGTGGTACTGGAAGGGAAATTTACATTTCCAACACTACACCTATATTTCTAAATTTTGAACATGATGTGCATGGAGAGTTAACTATTAGTTCATTCTTCCTCACTACCGTCTCTGTTTTTAAATGTGCTCTGGAATAGCTGTGTCTATGCAATACAAACATCCTTCTTATAAGCGAAAATAAAACAACACATTTGATTGCAGTATTTAGGAATTCAATGCATTTAAGATAGAGCCCATTTTATTCCATTAATAATTTTACTTGATAAATACATAAATGGAAGTCATTGCAATATGAACGAATAACTTTTTTTTAAATTAACAGTTCTGTCATAAGTTATCCATGAGTGGTAAATATTTAATAAGTATGTGAACAAATTATTGAAATACTAAAGAGAGGGCTAAGACATATCATGAGATGTTTATAACTGTGTATAAATCTCTAATAAAGTTAAGATCATCTTTGTCATCTAATAAATAATTGTATTGTGGTGCTTTTGCTTTTGTCCTAGTGACTATTCAAACCATGAAAGCTTTAAAATATGAACATTCTAGACAAAGTGGATAGATTGTACAAGGCATGGGACTGAAGAATACAGTGAAACAGGTGGTGGAAGGTGGATGATTAACAGTACAAATGCGAGAGTGTTTTCTCATGAACTATAGCAAATGTACAATACTAATACATGGTATTAACAGTAGGGAGTGTATGGAAAAAATATACCAAATGTAAGTTATGGAACACAGTTAGTGGTAATAGTCTAATGATGTTCTTTCATAATCTGCAACAAATGTTACTAAAAATCTTGCATTTCTTTTAGTTTCTACTTTATGTATCAACTACTAGAAAGAAATATTCAGTAATATTCCCCAGGGGCCATTTCAATGATGACTAGTCATTTCTATTCTTTATTTTTGAAAACAGCAGCTGTTATTAGGTGCACATTTCTTTATATTTTTTGACGTCCTAGAGAATTGTTCTTTTTATCATTATTATGACTTTATAACTAATGAAACTGTTACCTTGACTTGAACTTTATTTTTTTATTTTGTTTGATATTAAAATAACAATTCCACCATTCTTTAGTTTAGCTTTGTCTGGATATATCCTTATCTACCCTTTAATCAACCTTTCTATAAAATAAAGTCTTATGTTTTTTTCCTATTAGACTAATTGAGTGAAATCTGGGTTCTGTATCTAGATACAGTAGTTGCTACAATGTTTAGGTTTTCTTTTTAAGATTTTCTTTCTAGTCTCAATTTGTGATATTTTATTAATAACAAAAAATTGAATGGTATTATCTCTTATCTGCATATAATGAGAAAATAATATATTTCACTGCTTTCCCTTAACGTGATGATATGCATTTTTTCTCAATAAACTATTTTTTAGCCCTAACATAAATAATACTTAGCTATAAACCAATTTTATATGTCACTAGATTTGATTTGCTTATTATTTGGTTTAGAATTTCTGCATCCATGATCTTGAGAGTGATTGATCAGTAATTTCAATTTGTCACATGTTCCCATCAAGATATTGGTATCAAACCATGCTCAGCACATAAAATGAGTTGGGAAGCAAGGAAAGTATTATTTCTTTTTCTCTTCTCTGAAAAATTATTGCAAATTTAGGGATCTATCTTCTCTAAATGGTTTGAATAATGGTTTGAATAATTCTCCAAAGGACCCATCTGACCTGGATTTTCTTCTGAGAAATTATTTTTCAATACAAGGTTCAATTTAATAGATATCAATGTTCAGATTTCCCATTCATTCTGGTATCTGTTAGGTTGAGTTTTTCAAATAAACTGCACATTTTTTCTATATTTCAAAATTAGTGATCTAAAATCTTTCACTATATTATTTATCACTGCCACATCTGGATAGTTCGCAGTGACATACCTTTTCATATCTGATATTGGCAAGTTATGTTTTCTCTTTTCTTCTCTATCAGTTTTACTAATAGTATATGGAATTGTACTATTGTTTCCAAAGAACTATTGACTTTTTCAATTTTATTTATTGAATAATTTAACTGCTACTTTCTGTTCTTAACTTTTTACTCCACTTTACTTTTTAAAGATGTTCTTCTGTGCTTTTTATAGCTTCATGATATAGGAGCTTAGATCAATAATATTTGGCTTTCTTCTAAATCTTTACATTTAAGAATACACATTTCCTTCTGAGCACTCTGCTGGCACTATTCAACATATTTTGATATGTTATATCTTCAGTCATATCCAGTTCAAATTTTATTGAGCTATGGATTATTTAGAAAAGTTATGTTTAATTGCAAACAATTTTGAATTTTCCACTTATTTTAGTTATTGATAACTAGCCTAATTTCACTGTTGTCAGACATTTTACTCTGATTTCAAATCTTTAACAACTGTGGAGGTTGCACAAATATACTTTCATTTTGTAGTTACCTTTTTCTTATAAATAAATTATGTCATTAGTATGTGCGTGTATCTTCTTTTAGCCAAGTTTATTATTTTTAAATATTCTATGCATACAAAGTATATGTTTTTTTCTCCCTGTTATCAGCTATTCAGTCTATTAATGTGCTCCACTGTGATCGTGGATCTGTATGTTTCTCCTTATATTTATATTATACTGCATTTGTTTTAGCATAAAACTTTGTTTTTTTTCTTGTAGATTGATTCATTTAACTTTGTGAAATGATGCTATGAATCTCTGTCAATGCTCCCTGATTGAAAGTCCATTTTATCTAAGAATAGTATAACTACTTTAGCTTTCTTCATTCTTTCATTGTTTCTTGTTACAGCATAGAATTCTGGCATGCAGGTTTTGTTCTGTTTCATTAACTTTTTAAAAATACATTAACGTAATTCAGCAATTCCCACCTTCCTTGTAACTTTTAACATGCATTTTAAATCCACTTGTGTTTAACCCCATAAAACATTAATAGTATTGATTAGTGAGCCATTACTCATTTTCATTTACTTACACATTTGCCTTTCTGTCACCCTTCTTTCCATCTTAAAATTGAATATTTCCATCTAAAAAGATTAACATTTTTGCCTGGAGACTTAAATTTATTATTTTTAATGCATATCTGCTGGCAATGAATTCTTTTTTTCCCTTTGTTTCACTTTCATTTTTGAAGTATTTATAATCTGGATATAGAAATTTTTGTTTGCTATTCTCTTTCAAACCTTTAAACATGCTGTAGCAGTTTGATATTATTGATGAATTTCAAAAAGAAATATTGGATTATGTTTGTAAATGGGTCTTTTCTTCTGGGCATATTAGAGTGTGTTGGATTCAGAGGTTATACTTTACTTGATTAAATAATGATTAAGGCTTTGATTGGGCCATGCCATTAGGATATTGCATCCCAAGTGGGGACTCACAGAGAAACTGCACTGTAGAGAAAGGAGTTGGAGTTTTTGCTGTTTGAGTTTTGATGCTAGAATCTTGAGCTAGAACCCCAGGAAGTAAGCACACAGAGGAGTTTTATATTTCTGAGGTTTTTCTATTGGTTTTGGAGGAGGATTCTTAGCCATATAAAAATATGTAATTTGCCCTGTTTTCTCCCAGGTCTGGAAATCACAATGTATGCATTTTAAAACATTTTGTTGTGGTCTGTATTTATCCCCTAGTGTTTTTGTCTGGATTTTCCTCTATCTTGTCTTTCCATGCATTGTGTGCATATTCCAGCTGGCCTACTTTCCAGTTCACTAATCTTGTCTTGTGCTGTAGTAATGTTTTTAAATACAACTAATGAGCTATTTGCAGAAATTTTATTTTTCAGTTTGAGAATTATACTTGATTTGTTCTGATAGAATTTTTGACTGAAATCCATTCCTTTTCATATGTTTTCTCCATCTTTCCTATTTACTTCCATGTATTTGTCATAGCTATTTTAAGTCTTTCCAATTAACTTCAATTTATTAATCTCCTTATGCAGATTTATGTTACTTGGTTTCTTTCTGTGGATTTGTTCATGTGGTTTTTTGTCATGCCTTAAAATTTTTGATTGGATGCTATTTACTGTTAAACAAAAGAAAGTTCTTATAGGTGGTAAATCTTCCTTTAGAAAGGTTTCACCCTGTTGGATTCAGAATAGTGGCTAATTTTAATTCAGGAAGTATTAAATTGAGGCTACACTGCAATTTCTATAAAAAGTCAAAATTCTTGAAGTTTACTCCTAGGAGTACCAGATTTCCAAATGAGACCTTAGGTAATTATCCATAAGAGACCTCCTCCTAATAATCTTGATTTATGATCTACTGAATGTTCTGCCTACTTTTTAGAGCCTTTCCACCACGTATTTCAGTCTCCATCTTTCCCAGCTTCAGATGTAAGCAAATATACAGATGGGATTGTATGAATGCTCATGGCCAATAAGTAACCATGAGACTTTGCTGCTTTTTTCCCATGTATAACAGCTTTGGAGACATGCAAAGCCTCCTGCCAATGACCTGGACTGTCAAATTTCCCAGAGTTAAAACATCACAAATGTCAGTTTGCTGCTCTGACTCACCAGAGTCTTAGCTCCTCCATTCTCATTGCCTCAGCATTGATATCTTCCCTTAAACAAATAACTTCTGCATCTTTCCAGTAGATTTTGTCTTTCTGGTTTGCTGATAGCTGTTAGCTTCTCATCTAGAAGCCATTCAACTTCATTTTGAGCTTTGATCATCAGATGGTAAAAAAAAAAAAAAAATCTCTTGACAGTTTCATTTCTTATTTTACATATTTACTATTGGAATTTAGATCGAATATCTTAATAAATTTAACATTCCATATTTTAATTAGTCTCTTATTGATTTGTATCTATTATAGAGATATATTATTTTTTCCATTTTGTACTTTGATGGTATTTTTCTACTTTATCACATTTATTTTGGCTCTACTTTTTATTTATCTTAATTTAGTTTTCACCAAGTAAATTGTTTAACTTTTTATAATTAAATTTTCTTTTTTTTTTTTTTGCTTTATTGGTTTTGTGCCATGATTATAAAATATTATTCCTTCCTCCCATTTCTTTGCCTTCTGCCTGAATCCAGGAATGTCAAATATCCCAATCAAAGCCCTTTGCGATGCACTTCAATGAATGCAACTGGAATACATTTCACTCATTTTCTGTTATTTCCTTGTGCACAGATTCATGCATTTTAAAGAATGATGTATTTCTCAAGTGTGTCTTCTTAAGGAAACATGTTTTCAGTATATCTATATTGGTGGAATATAATAAAAATGAAAAAAGAAAAAATGGACGGAGGAGGGAGAAAAAGAGGGAGGGAAGGAAGGAAGGAGAAAGGAAGGAAGAAAAAGATTATCATTCACCTCCAATATACTAATGAAATACTACATCCAGAGTGATTTGAGGGGAGAGTTTGGAGACAGGACATTTTTAATGAAATGCAACCCACTAAATATAGAACTAATATCCAGAGCTCAGACAACATATAGCCTTTATGCTATTTACTGAATTTTCCATAAAGGCATCCTCAGTTGAGACTAATGAAGTTAGAACTGCCTAAGTGTGTAACTTTTAGAACAAAAGTTATGAAAGCAAGAAGAAAAAGAGACGTGAAATAGAATGGAAAATTCTATTCCTTCTGTGTGGGTTTGCAAAATTTTCTTAAAATTTCTAAGCTTCAAGTTGTTTAAATTTATAAAATGGGATAATAACAGCCCACTGAAATATAGTGAGGATAAAATAATATAATATTTGGGAAGCACTTAGGGCAATACTTTGCATAGAGAGAAATCTCAAAAAGAGCTGTATTTATTGATGTTATTGAAGATTATAACACTTAGGATGTGCTTCTTATGTATATAGTACTTTTGCAAAAATGTAATAGACATTAACTTATTGTTAAATTCTCAAACATCTCCTTACTAATAGCATTCACACTTTACATTGTGATGAGAATGAGGGCAAGAGAGATGAGGCGATCCCGGCAATGTCGCGTGGCCAGTTGGAATTGAATGCAGGCAGACCAACTTCAGAGCCCACTCCCTTAGAGCAATAGAAAATCTTAGTTCTATAAAGTTTACAAAACTTCTGTGAATATCATTAAGGTATTTTAACTATTGAGCATTTTTAAAGAATAGCTATGTAAAATAAAAAATAATACATATATCTAAAACCTGTTAGATTATATTTTAAAAATAATGGACATTCTGGGCACAGGAGAGAACTAAGTATGCTGCAGCATAGGGAGCAAGAAATAATTTTCCATGTTTTAAACTTCAAAATATGATTTACAGTGTTAATGTTGATGATTTAAAAGTAACCTCCTGAAAAATAATAAGATAAAACAGATATTGATCTTGCAAAGAAAGGAGAAGGTAATATAAAAGTAGAATGCATATATTAGGTCTAGGCATGGACAAAGGGTAATAAATGTTTATAGGCACAATATTAATTGGTAAAAAACATATCAAGCCTCAAACATCTTTAAAATGTGTTTATAATTGACTATAGTATTCCACTCTTAGGAATATCTTTAAGGAAATTTTGAGAAATGTAAGCTTTTATCATTATAGTATAATGAAGAAAATCTTAAAAATGAATTCAGAATATACTCTAAAAAAAGGACATAAAACTATATGTGTGTATGTGAATATGTGTGTGTATATAAAATGCGTGTATATACATATATATGTTGGTAGATTTATTCAGTTTTGTAAAAACATTATAAATAAGAGCCAAATTTCAAAAACAATAAACTTTTTAATGCAGTTATTTTTGAAAGCAGGATTATTGAAGTTTTTAAAATTTCTTTATATATTTTGGAATTTTCTGAAATAGCTAATGATGCACATATCAATTTGATAATCAGGAAAGTAGATATTATTCAAAGAAATTGACTAAATAATTGGGTGTTACTTTTATCAAACAATCTATGTGAGAAACTCAGAAAAGTACTTTTCCAAGGAAAAGGTACAAAATACCATAACAAGCATTTCCAAATTAGCTATTTAATTCATTCACTCTTTTTTTTTCTTTGTTTTTGTATTTCTTACGGAACTAATATGTATCCTATAATGTAGAAATTACTGAGGACACACAGAAGGATAAAGAATGACTCTTTGAATAAGTGCTCATAACAACTTCCAGTAGAAAGAGGGTGAATAGCATGGAGCCTTCTTAATCTCAAGATGTCGTCTTCATGCTACAAAGTTAGGAAATTCTGTAAAGCTAATACTTTCCAAGACCAATTTTTTAATGCTGGGGCTGAATAAACAATGATCTAATCCACAATTTTTATTTTCCACATAAGAGGCCCATGGTCTTAAATTGCTTTTTTCAGGACATGTAAATTTCTAAATACAGAAAAGTGCTGTTTTGAGATATTTCTTCTGTGAATTTAGTCACATCTGATACTCTTTAATCACACATTCAGTGATCAACAAGCTTATAAAAGCAGCAATTCTTTAACATCTGTATTTCAATTTTAGAGTTCACAAGTTTTTCCCAAGGGAAAGCCAATCAGTAAAAGAGGAAAAATATCTGCCACATATGAGGTGAAGGTGAAAAGTCTAAGTTGAGAATTGATAGCTCCTAAAATTTCTACTTTCAAACATAGAGCAGAATTAAATTATTGTGAAGGAGATTGTACTGTTTATGGGTCTTTGCCTTGGAGTTGTTATCCCATCCAGTTTCACCTTTCCCTTTGGCCTGGATGCTATTTATCATGACCACAAACTAGAACAGGCAAAGGAAGGTTAGAGAAACTACCACAGCCAATCACTTCAGCACATTATTTCCCCCAAATCCGCAACAAAACTGGATAAAATTGCCAAAAAATAATTAGTTAAAGACTTTGAGAGAAAGAGGCAGAAATAAAAGAGCTTGAGACTTCCCAAATATATTTTTGTTTTCTTCTCTATAATTATTTAAAAGAAAAATGCATAAAACCATAATTATAAGAGTGTTTGGCTTATAACATATATTGATGTAATATAAGCATAAGAGCACAACAGAGGGGAAAGGGAATGGAATTATATTGGAGCAAATAAATGAAACCAAATAATAACTAGAATACATAAAAAGAAATAAGGAGAAATGCCAGAATACTAAATATGTAAGTTAATATAAAATAGTTTAATGTATATTTTTTCCTTCTCTTGAATTTCCATGAAGTACATAAGATGTATAAACCAATATCAATAACTCTGCATTTTGTGGTTTATTACCTATATAGATATAGTACATAAGACACAATCACATATAGGAGGGTTAGTAAGAGAGTTATATTGGAGCAAACTTCTATGTTACCAGAATTGGTTAAAATGCATATTTTGAAGCCACAGGGTAACCACTAAGGAAATAACTCAAAACTCTATAATAAATATATTAGCAGAAGAATTAAATTGGTATGCTAGAAAATTTCTATTTTAATACAAAGAAGGCAGCATAAAATAAACAGTAACAAAAAGCATAAAAAAGAAAAAGTGACACAATGGCAGATGTAATTGGAAATAGATTAAAAGTTGCAATTGAAAGGACTTATTGTGACATATTTATCAACACAACAAGAGACCCAAGAAATCATCAAAACCTCTATGGAAAAGTGTCATATGACAAAAGGAGCATGACAGAGCAGAGGAAACGGGGCAATTCAACAGGTAGAATTGGAAAAAAAGTGTTTTCATATAAAAATCAGTGCCCTTGCCTCAAATAATATGCAAAATCAAATGATATTGTAAGAGGCTAAATAAAAATATTATATAACATTTTAGTACCAGTACATAAGTGATTTAGTACAGTGCATAACTGTTTTCTTAACTTGGATTAGGGATGGATTTCTTAAGCAAGATTCAAAAGGTACTATTAAAAGAAAATATTGACCATTTTAATAGTTAGAACTTATATTCATCCAAAACACCTTAACAAAATTTAAAAGACAGGTTATAAAGTAGAATAATTTATAATAATCAGAACATTTACCTGATGAAAGTTGAGGCTCGAGAAAGAAACATATTTGACCAATATAAGATGTTCAAATATATTAGCTGAATAAAGACATGCAAATAAAGATTGAATTATGCACCCCCAAATCAAAAGACATACTCTTGATCTTAATCTGCTTTCCTGTGGGTGTGAACTCATTTGAAAATAGGACCCTTGGCAGATGTATTCTCAGGTGAAGTGTGGAGTCATTTGTGAATAGGACCTAAGATCATATTTAGGTGTGACCCAACTGAATCAAGGTGGGTCTTAATCCATATTACTGGAGGCCTTATAAAGAGAAGTCAGGGAAGGCCACAGGATGGAGGCAGAAGCCAGCAACACCTGCAAGACAGACACAAGGACAAAGAGACAACCCTATGTGGAAGGCAGAGATGTAAACCAGGGAGCCTCAAGGATTGTGCCAAGCCAGCACCAGAATGCTCATACTTCAGGGAGAGAGCATAGACTGATGGATGCCTTGGCTTTGGACTTCTGGTATCTAAAATGATATGGCAATAAATTCCTGTTGTTTATGCCAACTTATTGAGTGCCATTTGTCCCAGGATCCTGACAAACTAAGACAGTTATATACCAATTACACACATTATGCTGATAAAAACAAAATAAAACGGCTGACAATACCAGATTTTGCAAATGCTCTATATTAACCAGTTTTCTTATATATATAACAGTTAAGGGTAAAAATTGCTTTGGTTTCTTTGGGAAAATTCTTTAGCATTAACTAAAATTTTGAAGCTTTGTATAATCCATGACCCAGTAATTTCATTCCTAGGTATTAATATATACGTAAAAGAAACTGCCACATGTTCACTAGAATACAAATTTAAGAATATTTGTAGAGGCACCATTCAGAAGAACACAACTGAAGTTGACCAAAATCAATAGAAGAATAAACTATGGTACACAATTAATTATTATGCAGTAGTCGAATGGAGTGAACCCTAACCATAGCCACCACTGTGGGTCAATTATAGCCATATAATATTGATTAGGGAAAAGTAAATTTCAGAAAGTTGAAAGCAGAATAGTTTCATACTGTTAAACAATTAAAACAATGAATATTTAAGGAAAATATATAAATCTACATTAAAACTGCAAAGGAATGATTACCACAAATTTCAGGATAGTGTTATATTAAAGGGAGGTCTGCAGAGAGATGGGATCAGGAGATTGTTATAAGTTAGTTGTAAGTTACAATCAGGAGAGGCCTTCTTCCCAGAGACTTGTTACCAGTAATCTTGGACTTCTCTGCCACATGGCAAGGCACATAGTAGCATCTGCTACTCTTTCCCTTCTCTTCTGGGTTTTGCTGATTTCAGCTTCTTGCTTCCATGGCTATCTGTTTCTTTTTCTTTGTATTCATCCCATTTATAAAAGACTCTAGTCAGAGGATTTAGACCCAACAAAGGCCATTCCTTAACCCAAAGACCCTAGTTACAATGGGTGTACACCCACAGCCCTGAATTAGCTTATGAAAATGACTTTCTGGGGTCTCTGGAGTTCCAAACCACCACAATAAACATTGTAATTTATGAGGCTGCCAAATGCAATATAGCAGAAATGGGTTGACATTTACAGTGGGGACTTATTGGGTTGCAAGCATACAGTTTTGAGGCTGAAGAAAATGTCCAGATGAAGGCATCATCAGTGATGCTTTCTTCATGAAGATCAGCTGCTGGCGATCCTGGACTCCCCTTTGATGTGGCAAGGCACATGGCAGCGCCGGCTGGTCTCTCCCTTCTCTTCTGGGTTTAACTGCCTTCTGCTTCTGGCTTCCTCTGGCTTTCTCTCTGCTCCTGTGGATTTCGCTCTATCTTTCTCTCCCATTTATAAAGAACTACAGTAAGAGGACAAAACCCACCCTGCTTCAGACCTTACTGAATTAACCTAATCAGAAGATCCCACCGATAATAAGGTTACACCATCAGGAATGGATTACCTCAAGGACCTGATTTTACTGAGGTCTGTCAAAACCTCAAACTACCACATTCCATGCTCTGTACCCCAAAATCACATGTTCTTTCCATGTAGAAAATATATTTATTCAATTACAATATTTCAAAAGACTTCAATCATTTTAATAAAAATAGTAAGTACAAAGACACATCAAAATTGGTCACAGGTGTGACCTGTCCTGGCACAAAATTCCCCTCAGGCTGTGGACCTGTGAAACTTAGAAAAAGTTATTTGCTTCCAATATGCAAAGGAGGGGCAGTCATAGGATACATATTCCCATTGTCATAGGAGAAATTGGAAGCAAAACAGAGGTCACAGGCCCCAAATAGTTCTGAAACCCTGCAAGACATACTCCATTAGGTTTCAAGGTCTCAGTGTCATCTATGGAATGATGGATTGTCCTCAGTTCCCTTTGAAGTAGCAGGCACAGCTTTGCCAAGGACTTGTCCTGTGGCCATGTTCTAGGCTCCACCCTCGTCAAGCATCCTGGAGGCGGGACTTTCCACAGTCCCCGGAGCATGTCCTCACTGAAGACTGAGGCAGCTACATCCTTTCTGAATGATGAGGTGGAAGGCCTGTCCTTTTCAAGTGCAGGGTCTTACTCACCCTTTCCAAAAACATGGGTGGGTTTGCTCTCTTGGCTGAAGAAGATGTATTTAGTCCAGAAACAGCTTCCATAGTTCTGCCTTTGTAGTCATTTTTCCTTCAATATGTTTATTTTCTATCCCTTTTAGTCTAGTCTAAAGATCTTGCAAAAAAATCCTGTTGGTTTCACTTGTACCACACAGAGCTCCCGACTGTGAGACCACAAGACCATCCACAGCTCCTTCCTGGATAACTGCATTTCTAATCCTGAATTATACTGAAATGCTGACCGGTTCCAAGTTCAGTTAAAACATAGGCACTGTTCTCTGGGAACCCAGCTTTCTGGAAGCTAAGAATTTCCCAAACTAACAATTTCTGGTGTCTTTTGCCTAGGAGTTTAGTTCTCAGCTTATCCCTTTCCCCTCACATCTTACTGTAACCTGAATGGAGAAGCCAGACCTCACTTAACACATTGTTTGGAAATCTCAGCTAAATATCTAAGCTTGTCACTTTCAAATTCTGCCTTCCATCTGACATCAAACACAATGTTGTCAAGTTCTCTGCCACTTTAAAACAAGGGTCACCTTTCTTCTAGTTTGCAATGACATATTCATTATTTCTGTCTAAGACCTCATCAGAAGTGTATTTAGTAAGTCATCCTCCTTCCAACAGTCTCTTCAAAGCAATATAGGCCTTTTCTATCAAGCGTCTCATAATTCTTCCAGAATCTACCCTTTATGCACTATAAAACCATCCCCACATTTTTGGTATTTGTAATCACAGCACTCCTGGTACCAAAATCTGCTTTTGTTTGGTAGGCAGCCAAAATGTAATATACCAGAAATGAGGTGGCTTTTATAATGGGAAATTATGTTGCCAGCTTATAGGGTAAAGGCTGAGAAAAATGTCCAAATCAAGACATCATCATGTGATGCTTTCTTTCCAAAGACCAGCTACTGACGATCTTGCTCTCCTCTCTTATATGGCAAAGCACATGGCAGCATTTGCTGGTCTCTCCCTTTTCTTCTGGGTTCTGTTGCTTTCTGCTTCTAACTTCCTCTGGCTTTCTCTCTGTCTCTCTCTCCATAGTCATCCCATTGATAAAGGACACTAGCAAAAAGATTAAGACCCAATCTGGATCATGCCCTACTGATATACCCTAATCAAACCTCCTGCCTGCAATAGGTCCACACCCAAAAGAATGGATTAGCTCCAAGAACATGATTTTTCTGGGGTCCATAAAAGTCTCACAATACCACAATCAGTTTCTGGGTGCTCATATAGGAAAACAATCGATAAAACAAATGAAGCAATTTAGTGAGAAATATTGAACTTGTGTTATGATACCCAAATTATGATTGTTATAATTCTATATATCACTCCTCCAAAAAATAATGGGGAAAGGACCACCTTAGCAATATTGGTGACACAGTAAAGAGAGGGACTGAACTTCTACCACATAGTTAATGTACGGAATCTATAATATATCCAGAAATAGAGTTGGTCTTATTTAATTTTCATAAATACAAGATTTTTGCTTAATCCACTGGGAATGCAGGAAACAAGACAAGTTTAAAGTATACTGTTTATTGTTGACAGTAAACAGATACTTTCTATTTGCTTCATTTAACTGATTTTGCTGGACTGCCTTTAAAACAAGGAAATCCCTACTCCACCAACAATACATAGACACACACCAGAGGAGGAAAATTGTAAATGTGGTGCCTTGTTACTAGTTGCCTGGGTTCTTAAATAATACTGCCTTCTAGGTGTTCTTTCCATCAGGTCTAGTAAGCTAACTTCAATATTTGAAAAATTAAAGCAATTGGAAAGTTAAAAATATATATTAAATTAGCAGATTGCAAGCAGAGTTTAAAATCACAAATTAAAATTTTATATTGTTCAAATTCTCTGAAAACTTTTACATATTTGCATTAGCAAAGTGGTGCAGAGGAATAATTATTTTCTCCATGGTGAAGAATTCTATAGCATAACCATTTCCTTGTTGAATTTAATTTGTTTCTGTTGCATTTGGTTTGGATACTCCATAGTGGCAGGAACATGTCGTACAGGAAAAGTGCTCTACTCTAGCATTCTTATCCTACCTTGCTTATGGTCTTCCATACAACCTATTTGGGTCCATAGAACACCTTGGAACACCTTTGGTAAACCATTAACATTTCTTACTCTATAGATTCACCAGCTTAAATTTTACATCATTTAGCTCAATGCATAATATTGGCAATGAAGGGATTTCAATGCAGAGAAAGAAAAGAAATCTTACCTTATGTTATGATGATGCGACACCTTTTGCCCTCTTTCCTGCCTCAAAAAAATGGCAAGTGTAATTGTTTCCATAAAGTTCTCTTTACAACTCAATAAGATGACAAGCAGTCCAAATAAATTGGCAAAAGGTTGGAAAAGCCTCTTCAAAAAAATAGATATATAAATTGTCAATAAACACATGAAATGACTGTCAAAATCATTAGTCATCAAGTAAAAGAAAATCCCTAGAATTCTTATTTATTTTACATTAACTGGACACCTATTGTTTGTATGATTTTATCAATAATTTCTTGTTTGAGAAGACCTCGGATTTTATGAATCCATTTTATACATTCATTGTTGAGGAACACTGAAAGCCTTAATTTTCTTTATGGGATTGGCTGGGGAATTTGACTTGCCTTTTTTTTAAAACTTGTATTTATTTGCATATGAGCAAAAACAGTCTTCTAATCAACCCCTCTGTTGAATATAGTGCCATGATATCTCTTGATCTACAATAAAGATACATTTTAACCATGCCTATATGGTGTTAAAAATATTTAGAGGGAAAATTATGCAGTCAATAAACTGGTATTAAGGAAAGGAGGCCTATGAAATACTTTGTCAATAATATCTGATTGATTTTTTAAATTACTTGAATAAATTGGCTACCTTTTTAGATTTTTAAGAATAACTTTATGGAGAAGTTTTATATTGCACAAAAATTACATTGTAAGTATAGGGGATTCCCATATTTCCCTTTTCTCCCCTTCCCACATTTCCCCCCAATAATAATATCTTATATTACTGTGATCTAATTGTTAAAATTGATGAAGAAATACTGAAGCAGTGTTACTAACCAAGGTCTATAGTTTACATTATGATTTACTTAGTCTTTATATGAATAAACTGTGAATTCAGTAACAAGTTGTAGACATTATTGTTTGGAGGGTAGTGATAGGACCAAATTTTCTAGGAGCTAAATAAATAAAAGCCATATGTATTTGATTAGTTAAAATAATAGCTGTCATGACTTTCATTTTCTAATATCTACTGGATTTAATGGGGCACTTTACGTACATAATCTCATTTAATGTTTAAAATCGAATTAAGAGTTAAAGATTTCTCACATTTCACACATAACAGATCTATGATTCACCTGACCAAAGGGCATATGGTTAATAGAGAGCCAAGATTAAATCTCAGGCAGTGTAATGGCAAAGCTCTGTGCCTCAGCCATTGCTTCTTATTTCTCCTAATACTTCTTCTCAATGTAAAAATAGTTCATTATAAAATCTCTAGGAACAGACGTTAGGAAATCTCTTTTGATAATATTCCTTTTGAACAAAATTTCTACTAATGACAATACATGGAGAAAAAAATTAACTATTAATGATATTCTCTTATTAATGGAAAGTTTAGCTAGTGACAAAAAGAAATTGGAAGGAAGGTTAATGCCAATAAATAGTTAAATGACTGAAAATATTATGAAATGTCCGTAATATGTGAAATTTTATAACTCAACAATGTTAGTTGAGTTATAAATTGGCTGTTGGCTCAGAAGGATTTCCACAAGCTGTTATATGATCACCAAAATGCAGAAAACTATGTATATTATCATATTTTTATAAAGTAGTCAATGATGGCTATCCTGCATAACTATCAATAACTACAGGAATTTGGAGAAACACATATAATAATATACATAGGGTGCAAATATAAATTATTTGGGGTTGGAATAGGGAATGCACAGGTATGGAGTTGGGGGGAAGGGAGGAAAGTAGAAACAAGCAAAATGACAGAAAGAGAAAAAGTTCTTTAAAATTGTTTGATACACCATGCTTTATATAAAACTCTTTGTATGTATAGAGTCCTAGACCTTGAAAAAATACAGAAAATAAATTTTGCTTTAGATCAATTGTCACAGACAGTAAGGGTCTCTATGGGGGAAAAAAGCAGCTTGCAAAATATTGCGTGATATATGAGCGTTTTTCAATAAAAATAAGCAAACAGAAATTTTAATATATGTGTTTATGTATTGGATATATTTATATGTGCATGGGAAAGGTGGTGGAAAATTACACCAGTCTCTTAACTTTGGTAATCATAGGGAGTAGTAGTGGAGAGAAAATGAAATTTGGCCTCTCCATTATGTATTCCTGTCTGTCACAAGCTACAATAAGCATAGGTTGCTTTTGTAATATGAAAGACTCAAATTAAGAATTTTTCTAAAGAAAAGAAAACAATTTAACATAAAGAAATCCATTGTTTCTCCTTATTAAAGAACATAATGACATTATTGTTTCATGATTGAGAATTTAGCAGTGTTCATTGGTTATCTTTCTATGAAGGAAAACAAAAGGAAAAAATAATTATGAGAAGGAAAGAAAAAATTTTGCCAGCCTATATAGAACCAGACTTAGACTCATATTCATTGTTCATAAAAATATCCCGTATGTCATCAAACTATCATAAGAGAATATTCTAACCCTCTTTTCAAATGGTCAAATGGACACTAATTATCAAAATTTCCTTCTTTGGGGCTTTCTCTTTTCCAGAAGGACCATGAAGATCATTTTAGTTTGACTTTGCTAAGACTGGCATGTTTTCAGTTTGGGATTTGGGGGAGACCCATGCCAGGTAAATCATGATATCCACTAGGAACTCCTAACCGTATTTATTCATTTACTTAACATATGGTTAATGAATATATGTTCCCTGTCTGAAACAGTTGTTTGCTTTAAAGATACAGAAATAGAGAATCATGGTTTCTTTCCCTTACGAGGCTTTTATTCTTGTGGGGGAGACAGGCAATAGGCAATAAATGATATAGACAAGATAGGTTCATATATAGTAGAGAGAAAGACACATGATATACATCTAGAGAGACAGAATTATACATGCTACAAGGTAGAATAAAGGTTTCAGATTGAGTGTAGCTGGGTAATGGGGAAGTTAATAACGAGAGAAGGTGGCCAGTGAAATCCTGTCTGGAAAGGTAAAACTTAACCTGAGATAGAGTAATTTGAAAAAATCAGCCAGGTAAAGTTCTATGAACACAGTGTTGTAGACAGAATGATCAAAGGTGGAGGACTGATATTGTAATAATTTCAGAGTGGTCAAATATAGAAAGAATTCCAGTGTGATAAGAGCATAGGGGATATGAAATCTAGTGCTACCACAAGAGGATAGAGAAGCAGTCAACAGCCAGATCATTAAATGCTTCCTATGCCAGAGGAAGAGAAAGGATTGTACTTAATATGGTCTAAATGCACTAGAAGGATTTGGTCAATGAAGGAGAATGATGGTTGCTACATGGAGAATGGGGTTAATGTTAGCTGGAAGACAGCTGGAGGATGATAAAGGGAATGTATACCACTGATTTGGTCAGTAGATGAGGCTTGTGGTTAATAATATAAATACAGGAACGTTTTACTTCAAGGGGTTAAGAATGCAGTGATACATGAGAAAATATGCCTAATGTAATTTATAGACTATAGTTAACAAAAGCATTGTAATGTTTTTTGTAGCAAATGCTAAGTTGGTACTGTATTAATGCTAAAGGTCAAAAAAATGTTTTGTGAGATATGAATATGATTAAGCATTTTTTTCTTTTTCATTTTTTTTCATTAATAAGGAGACCTTGACTAGGTCATTTAACTAATCTATGTGTCTTCCTGAACACTAGAGGAATAATTGTGTTAGTAGTTGAAATTAGATGAGATAAAAGTGCCTGGACAGAAAGTTTTAGGAGTAATGCTTCCATTTGTTGAGCTGCCTTTTACTGTTATTTTACTTTTTAAAATTTAAAATAATTACTTAAAAGCAAATAAATACATGAATAGAAAAATAAATAATAAATAACTTTAATGTGATATTTAGCAAGATCCCAGAACATAAACTTAAGGCTGCCTTTTATAAGTCTTGGACTTCAACTTTCAACTTGCCCCCTTGAATTTTAACACTGCTCCATAGCAGCTGTACTTGGAAACCTTGTGCTAATAGAATAGGTTCTTTTATTACTTGTGTTGAGAAAATAACTTCTGAAATAATTTTCAAGGTTTGTTCTTTCATTGCAAGCTCCTCCATTCAAAAGGCACCCTATTTAATTAATCAACCATTTACAGGCTTGAGGGAGGGTTTAAAAAAACAAACAGTCCTTAAAATTTTTAGTCTAAAACCTAACTTTTTGATTCCTATGGCAGAAAATCTTGAGAGCCTATTTTTGGTTTTGTTTTCCAAGAAAAATAGAACTTAAAAAGATTACCTAAATCCTCAGAGTAATTCTAACTTTTCCAGAAAAATTTGGAAATCAGGAGATTTTTAGTATAGATTTTTCACTATAAGCCATAAAGGGAGAGATAGAATGAGAAAGTGCTTGAAGGGAAGAGGAGAAGTGAGGGACAATATTTGACTCTATGTTGTTATAGCTAGTCCAGATCAGGGACCAACTGGTTGACCTTGAGTTTTACAATAGCCATTCATCCTCAGCTAGTTGATGCAGTGGGGCAGGAGAAAGTGCTTAAAGAACAGGCAAAACAATTCTACCACACTGTTCATTGTGAGCTAGCTCTTAGGAGCATATAGAATAGGAGACTCTTCCTTTAATTATCAAGAAGCTTTCTCTTGCATCCAAAGTTGATAATGGGAAGGATAAAGGGGAAACAAAATCACTTAGCAAGTTCTGCAACAATGTTGAGTTTATTTGAAAGAGAACGCTTTAAATCAGAAGTGAATTCATCACCACTAATTGAGAAGGTCAAGGGTTTTGCTGTTTTGGTTTGTATTGATTTTCCTATTTCCTTCCCATTAATAGAACTTGTCATTCATGAGATAGTTTACTATGGATATAAAGATACACATTTACACATCTAAATAATATTATATAGATTTCCTTACTCTGTTACACTGTTAAATTTGGGTGGATTTATGTTTGTATAAGTAACAACTTACCAGGAAGCTTTTTTATATGCTTCATTTAAATTTGTTCTTCTTGATAATTTATTTTCATTCTTTCCTAAATGGAAAGAAGGTGGCCAGTGGTTTTTGTTAAAAAATTGAAAAATAATTCTTAAAAGTTTCTTAAATCATAAGGCAGTCTCCTTTCCCTCACACAGACTAATTCTACTTCCCTCAAACTTCTCCTTGGACACTTTCTAAAGCTTCTTGCTTTTGGAATCCTGTTCAAGTGCTTTAAATATTTCTTATAATGAAAAAGCTCATGAGAAATTTGGCTTGATAAAATTCGTACAATTTTAACCTAGTAAAAACCTACAATTATAAACTACACAGCTATTACAAGAGAACAAATATCAATTCAAATTTATATTTTTAATTTTGGCTGAAAATCAAATGAAACTAACTTACCAGGTATGACTTACTTGGTTTAGAAGTGGAATACTCAATATCCATCAATATGGTGGTAGTTGTTTGAACTTAAAAGATGGCAATATAGCACACAAGGAGTGATGATGTTTTCTTTTTCTTTTTTGAAGAATGCTTTGCTAACTTTAATTTGTATTCATTTGAAAGTAGACTTTCCAAAATTTATTTTATTTCCTTTTGTGAATCTGGTGGTTTTTATTTTTAGTTAATAAATCTATGGATGCAAATTCTGGTTTTCTTTTTTTTTTTCTTTTTTACACATGAATTCCATATCTGCCTTCTTGGAATTTTTTGGAAACCTGCTTTGAACTTTTTTTTTTTTTTTTTTTTGGTATCCATAGATTCAGTCTTTACCTTCTACATCCTTACTTAAACATTCTCTCTTTTTTTGTATCTTTCTTTGATCTTTCATCGAAGCCTTCATATCCCCAAATTAAGCATAAGAAGCTTCCAAGTCCTTCATTGAATCCTCCTTCAATTTCTCTTACCATCTTTCTTAAATTATTATGAAACTTTTCTGGATCTATCTTTGCATTCTTCTTTGCTCTCTTTTAAAAATTAATTGATTAGTAATCTGAACCCCTCTTTTTTCACTCTAGACTCAACTTTAGGCTACTAAAAGTGCTTCATCAAATAACTCTCCATTTAATTCTTTTGGTTTAAATTATTATCCAAGGTCTACTTGCCCTTCTTGTCTTTCTTCTTCGCACCCTTTGAATCAGCAGATTCTGTGTCAGTATCTTTCTTGGCATCTTTCTTGGAATCTTTCTTGGCATCTTTCTTATCATCTTTCTTGGCATCTTTCTTATCATCTTTCTTGGCATCTTTCTTATCATCTTTCTTGGCATCTTTCTTGCCATCTTTCTTGGCATCATCCTTTGGTACATTCTCTGCCTCACCAGGCTTCTTTTCATCTTTCTTATCTTTTTTACTACCTTTCTTAGCATCTTTCTTGGCATCATCCTTTGATTCACCCTCTTTATCACCAGGTTTTTTTGCATCTTTTGCATCCTTTTTCCCACTCTTATCCTTCTTTGAATCTGCTTTTTCACCTTCAGAGTCTGTAGCTGCATCCTTCCCTTTCTTTTCATCTTTCTTGCCTTTTTTGGCATCTTTTGCTTTTTCATCTTCTGATTCTGAAGCTGTATCCTTACCCTTTGAATCTTTCTTACCTTTTCCAGCATCTTTCTTTGGTCCTCCTTTATCACCTTCACTTGCTGCTTCTGCACCCTTATCCTTCTTTGACTCTTTCTTACCTTTGCCAGCATCTTTCTTTGATCCTCCTTTATCACTTTCACTTTCTGTTTCTGTATCCTTACCCTTCTTTGAGTCTTTCTTACCTTTTCCAGAATCTTTCTTTGCTCCTCCTTTATCACCTTCACTTACTGCTCCTGCACCCTTATCCTTCTTTGAGTCTTTACCTTTGCCAGCATCTTTCTTTGCTCCTCCTTTGTCACTTTCACTTTCTGTTTCTGAACCCTTACCCTTTGCTTCTTTCTTACCCTTTCCAGAATCTTTCTTTGCGCCTCCTTTATCACTTTCACTTTCTGTATCTGTGCCCTTTGCCTTCTTTGAATCTTTCTTTGCTACTTTGGCGGCATCAGCGCCTGGCTCCTTGCCTTTTTTTGAGTCTTTCTTTGCTTCTTTTGGTAAAACTGTGGGTTCTGATTCTGTATCTGAGGATTTGTCCTTTTTGTCTGCTTTTTTACCTACTGAAGGTTTCTTACTTATTTCTTCAGGGGGATGCTTTGGTACATCTGCTTCTTTAGAATCCCCTTTGGCAGGATATATTCGTTTGCCTGAAGGCTGCCTCCTGGCAGCTAAATAAACAGAAGGTCTCTCTGAAATACTCATTAAAGAACTGTGCATCCATAAAGGTCTTTTCCGAGACTGCTTGAGTTTTTCTTCATCATATTTCTGAAATATTGGTTAGAATAATGATGATCACTGTATGTGAGTTACACTGTCTTTATTATCACAAACCACATATATTTTAACTCCAACCCTGAAAAGACTTTAAGTTTGGAAAAAGTGGACAAATTGTAGATTTTTTAATTCATCCTGCTTTTCCAATTTCATTCTTTTTGATCAACAATAATCATATCTCATTTGGGGTCCAATTTCATTTTTGGGTGTCTTTTTAATTCCCTAGAGATTTTATGTTAGAATTGGTCATGAACTATAGTGATTCATGACATATCAGAACCTATCTTCTCAACCAGAAAAGGGCTTTTTCTTTTTTGTATATTCTATGTTCTTGAGAATTCTTGGAGTATGTTGCCTGCCCTCCATCCCTAGGCCTGTTCATAAACTAGTTGTTCTCTTGTACCTAATTGTTCCAGGTTTCAGGCATATCTCGGTCTCTATTTCCACTTTCTAGGTCTCTAAGCTACCTATGGTTAAAGGTATTCCTCCTGCTTGCAGGATATAAAATAAGTATTACCAAATAGATAACTGAACTAAAGGAAGTGGCAACATTCAGGGCACATGAATTTGTACAGAACAGTGCATTTTATTTTCAACTCTTAACCAGATATTTTCCAAAGCCTAATGGCAATAATAGCTGATTTCAATAGGAATATTAACATGTGATGAAATAGATAAATTGGATAAGGAATAAAAGGAAAAGAAATGATGATGGGAAGACACAAGAAATCTGGATAACTACTGGTGGGATATATGGACTTCAATTGAAAAAGTCGTGGTGCTACATTTATCTGGTAGATACTTTTCTTTGAAACTATTCTTATCCCATAGATGATTCCAAATTGCTAACTATTATTCTTGTGCATTGAGAAGATCAACTCTATGGTAGAGAAACATTAGGCAATATTTTTCTTCCAATGCTCAGAATCCAAAAATCTAGATTATAGAAATGAGGATACACTAAATCTTAATTAAGGTTTAATGTAACTCTGTGATTCAACTAAGAGGACTTCTACAGCTAGGGAGCTTTTCCTAAATGTTCATATTAACTATAGCTTTAGGGTCTTCAACTCTCTGTGATTGTTAGTTATATATTTTGTGCAAGTGGGGAGTACTGAGCGAATAATTAGTTAATGTGAAATAAGGAGACATCTGACAGTGAAATGTAAATAAAATATGTCTACTTTCCCCTATGACCATTTAAATTAAATTATATTAAAATGAAATGTAATATTTAAGTTCTTATTTGCACTAGCCTTATTTCAACTGTTCAGCAGCTGTATTGGAATGCAAAGATCTAAAATATTTTCATCATTGCAGAAAGTTCCATTGGTCTGCACTGATCTACAACATATACAATTAAATATAATTTCACAACTTTATTACCAGTAAAACTACGTAATTTTTTTTTTCATACTTACAGGAATTGCATTATTATCTCGTAATTGGGAAGGTTTTGATCTCCTTTTCTTTCCTGGTCGGGGTGGTTTGGGAAATGCTAGGGCAAAGTGTTGCTGATTCCATGACTTTTTGCTTAATTCGCTGACTGAAATAAGTAAGAACAAAACATGCACTTGGGAGTAAATGGTTAGAACTTAATCAGAATTATAATGGCAGTAAGTGAAGTACATATCAGGTAAACACATAAATAAATGAATCAAATTATGGGTTACTTTATTTGCTAGTTATTGAATTTCTCTGTTGCTAATATGAGGAAAAAACATCCCCTTTTTCTGATCCAACCAGTGTTGTGTATAACTATATAAAGTAGTCATTGTGAAAACAATATAGCCTATGTCGAAATGGAAAGAGTTTTCTGATTCCTTTTAAATTTTTCCCTCTCTTCCTGTTTATATTTTTGCTTTATGCTCTTTTGGTTAGAATGCAATTTCACTGAGAACAGAAATATGCTATCTACTTCTGAAGCCCCCAAAGCACATAGCACAGAGCCTGGCATAAAACAGTCGGTGAAATTAAGACCGAATTCAAGTGTTAATCTCTAAAATCCCCTTAGTTATTCATCATTTTTTCAAGCTACAAGAGTTAACTACTAAACACCTAAGAGAAGTGCATTGCTATGGTGCCTTTTTTAATTTTAAGAAAATTGACAAATCAAGGATATCTGCAGAAGGGTTACCAGGAGGGTGAAGTTACCTGGTAATTATAGTAGAAATGGGTCAGAACATTTGAGTTACCATTGAGACCAATGAGATATATTATCGCTGTATTTAAATCTTGGAAGTATTGTCTGTAAGAGGAAATAGACTTATCTCGTGAGTCTTCTAAAGAAAGAATCAGGGTTAATGGGATAAATTCACAGAATGTCAAGAGGATATAAGCTCAATCAATATATGAAGGAAACCACATGATAATTAAGGCTACTCAACATCAGATAGCCTGGCCTTGTGCAGTATTAAAGTTTTGGTCAATTATAAGCTGGGTATAATCTATCAAGAATGTAATAGAAGAGCTTCCTGACATTGGCACAAAGGTATTTCTTCAATTTCCACATTGTCTTTCAACTGAAGATTATCGATTGTATGATTTCCAGCATAAAATGTGTCACCTCCATGTTGCAGAACATATTTGCTTAACTGTTCTTGATTTAAAACAACAAAAATCGTATTACTGTGTTTCACTGAGCATGTGAGAAAGGTGCTATGGAAATAAAATATTATGTTTTTAATAATATACCATGGCAGTGTCTGCTTTTTTACTTAGAATGGAGGATAATAATCCCTTAACACTAAAATTAATTATGTTTTTTTTTTTAAATGAATAGTGAACTCTAAGAGAAAATTCTTACCTGGAACGTAATTATCATATGTCCCGAAGTTTATTTTTCGGCTATTAAAATAAAAGAACAATAATTTAATTCATCATATACAAAGTCAATGTATGTAATGATTATTATTATCCATTTTGCCACCAACAACTTGGAAAGTATTTTGCTTTCTCAGATCTCTTATAGTATATACTTATTTTATCCCTTGGAAAATAAAGATGAGTGATTCTGTGTTTTAAACACAGACTTGAAAAGAATAAAATATGGTGGATCAAAATATGCAAAAACATACCTGCTTGCTACATCTGAAATATACTACATTTTTTTAAAAGTTGTAAAACCATAGTTGAATTAATTTCTCCATCCTATGCTTCAAATAATTTTTCAATTGAATTTGAAACCAAAACATTTTTAAAAACACTGTGGAAACATCCTCAGAACTTAACAAACTCCCTATCATGAAATGAGTCGGTGAATGAGTTTGTGTGTATGTGTGTAGGAGACAGAGTGTATAACACAAGAATTTATTTGGAATTTGATTTTTGGTTCTATTAGAAAGTCTGAGAAATTATCCAGATTGAAAAATAAATTCTTCATTTAGAAGTTCCCATTTGTTTTAGTACTATGTGAACAAGCTTTTTCCCTTGATGGGTTTTTAATCTAACTTTTTATTTATATTTAACACTGACAAGTAGATCGGTCAGAGAATGATTCCTTCATATTGGCACATTACATTGGGTGCATACAGTCATTGATAAGCAGGAGTGATTTTGTGCTTATATACACACACAAACACATGCACACACACAAATTCTCACACAATGTTTTACTTATATTGACACACTTGAAACTTTATGTAAGAAGAAAATGAAAGTGTCTTGATATCTTAATTAAAGCTCTAGTTCCCAGCACAAACCTGGCATGTAGTTATTACTATATGAAAGTTTGAATTAATCTACTAAAATTTGGGATGTATTAACCAATAAGTTATCTGGTCTAGTTATCTGGTTAGTTTCTTAACTAAGAAAATGCACCAAAAATATTTGCCCCACTATAACCAAATCTCTGGTTTTGAAGCCAGCCTATACAATTTTATACACTGCAGAAGAAATTTTAAAGCTCAACAATGATTACAAACTGTTCTGTTTGAAACACTCTGAAAGAACTCGCTCAGGTTCATGAAACAATTTTAAACTCAAAACTGATGGTATTTAGGTAAGAGCCATTCATTCCTAGTATAAACTCCAGGGTATGTTTTGTGATCACAAAAGCACTGAATTACAAATCAACAAGATAATCTAGAAAATACCATGACATTTGAAAAATAAATAGCACTTTATAAGTAGCTTGTGACCAAAGAGAAATCACAATGTAATTTTTTTAAAAAATTAATTTAAATTTTTAATTATCTTTTTTAAAGTTAAGAGATGACACAAAACGTTACAGTAAAAAACATAAGAGGTTCCCATGTACACTACCCCCCACCCTTCCCCCATCATTTTTTAAATTGTGCTTTTTGAAGATACATAGATTACAAAAATATGTTACATTAAAAAATATAAGAGGTTCCCATAGACCCTCCCCACCCCACCCCCACTCCTCCCACATCATACAACGTCTTTCACCATTGTGGCATATTCATTGCATTTGATGAATACAATGTAATTTTAAAATAAAAGCAACTGAACTATAACAAGAACATTATTTATTAAATATTGTGGGATAATGCTTGCAATGCGTGAAGGAAGATTTATTGTCTTATATTAGAAAAGCAAAAACAAAAACAAAAAATTAAAATCAAGTTCCCAGTTTAAAAATTAGGAAATATTAATTAATTAAAATGTAAGTAAAAGGATGAGAATAGTAAAGATATGAGTAAAATCAGTAGAATAGAAAACAGAAAGTTAGAATAAAATTAAAAACACAGAAGTTTGTTCCTTGAAAAGAATATTAAAATTAATAAACTCCTAACAAGACTGTGAAGAAAAAAATAGAGGGAAAATACAAATTACCAATATCAGAACTCTTACAGATTTATAACTATGTATTTTTTAAGGGATAGTAAGAAATATCATTGACTACTCTATTGCAATAAATTTAACAATTTGCATGAAATATTGAGAATAAAAACTTCATTTATTTTCCAACACTGACACATAGTGAGATAATTTGAGTAGCCCTAGAACTCTTAAATGGATTGAATTGATTATCAAAACCTTCCCAGAAAGAAAAGCTCATACTCAGTTTTTCAAATGAATCAGAAAGTTGAAGAAAATGCATACTAACTATACACAAATTTTTCAGAAACCAAAAGAGGGGAGCAAGCTATGCAACTCATTGTTAAGACCAATATATATAACCCTAACACTAAAACTCTCAAGTATATTACAAAAAATACATGGCACGGACAAATATTATATAAACACAGATGCAGAATTCCTTAACAATACATTAACAATTTCAACTGAGCAATTATACCTGGATACTAAATCATGATCATTTGAGGTTTAATCCCAAGAGCATGAGGATGACGGAATCTACATAAATCAAGGGAGTCACTCAAAATGAAAAAAAAAATTTTAAGAAAATCATCTGATTATCTCAAATTATGGGGGAACATAATTTGTTCATAATAAGAACTCTCAGAAATTTATGAATATAAAACATCTTCCTCAAACTAATAAATATGTTTCACAGTTAAAATCAAACATAATAGTGAAATAATGACTCTTTTCTCTCTAAATCATAAACTAGGCGGGAATGTCCACTTTCATCATTTATATTCAAGCATTTTAATCCAGGTTTTATTTTGTTCTATAAGACAATAAAAGCAAGAAGATTAGAACAGAAGAAGAAATAAAGTTGTCTTTACTCACAGTGATTTAATTGGGTAAATAAAAAATCCAAAAAATAGCCAAAAACTTTTATAATAGTAATAAAACTGCTAAGTGAATTGAATAGGATTATTTGATAGAAGTTCTTTACTATACAAGCTGATTATATTTCTATACACAAGGAAAAATTTGAAAGTGAAATTTAAGGAAACAATATAATCAGAAATAAAATGAAAATATCTCATAAAATACCCCAAACAAATTTCCATCAAAATTTTTTGTAGAAACAAATAAGCTTCTAAAGTTTATATGGAAATTCAAAGCAGCCAAAATCATCTTTAAAAATAAGAAAAGATGAACAATGTTGTATTCTAAAACATAGACTTTCATTAAATATATGATTGGGCAGAGAGTTATGGATGTAAGGATAGACCAACACATCAAAGGAACAAAATAGAGAATCCCATCTATAAATATATATTTCTCTGGTCAAATTTCTATTGACAAAAAGAACCAAAAGTATTTCATGGGTAAATGAAAGACTTTACAAAAATTGTTACTGGATATTCTGGGTAATTTTATAGAGAAAAAAAATACATGTTAACTCCTGATTTCTAAAACCCTTAAACTCCAAGTGAATGAAAGAATGAAACACATTCTATGTTTTCCATAATAAGGAATTTTTAGACCACCTAAAGCAAGTATTCCTTAAGTCATCTAAAGCATTACACAAAGAAGAAAATGACTGATGAAATGGAACAATTAAAATGATCTACTCGTCAACTGAATTCAGCGTATTAATATTTTATAAAAATAAATATAAGTAAATAATAAAAAAATCAAAATATATTAAGATATTAAAACTTGTATTAAGAGTTGTATCCGGAATATATTTTTAGAAGCTCCCATACTTAAAAGCAAAAGGACAAATGACCATTGATAAATTGAGCAGGGGCTTAAACTGTACTTCTGAAAACATAAAAATGTCCAAAAAGCACATGAAAACATCCCCACCATTAATTGTCAGTGGGCAATGCTCATTCAAACAACAAAGTGATACCACCTTACAATGACTAGAATAGACTAAATTAGAGATTGATGACACCATAATCAGCAAGGGCATGGACACCCTGACGTGATCTGCACTGGTCGTATGTAATGGTACAAACACTTTGGAATATTATTTGGTAATTTAAAAATAAAGTTAACCATATATATCCTCTATCGATTTAGCATTTGTATTAGTAACTGTTCATCCCAGAAAAGTTTTACAAAAAGACTTGTACAAAATGTTTAAAACAGCTTGATTCATAAAAACTCCAAACTAAAAGCAATCCAAATGCCCAACTACAGGGGAATGAACAATTAAGTGTGACATGTTCAAAAGATGAAGTACTGCTCAACAATCTAAATTAATGAGTCACTAATACATGCAACATGGCAACTCGGATGAATCTCAAAATTACAACACTGAAAGAAAAATCCAGAAACCCATGAGTGTATATTGTTGGATTTCATTTGCATGAATTTCAAGAGTAAGCAAGACTACATATAGTAACTGAACAATTGGAGGCTTTACCATTTTCTGGTATAGTGGAAAATTTCTACATGTTGGTTTAGCGCCAGTTAAATTAGGGTTAATGACTACGACAATTCAACAGCTTTAGATTTCTTGCCTTTTTACTGAGGAAAGTTTACAGGACTCCAAAGTAGCAACATAAACAAAACCCTAGTCCCTACTTTCTAGGTAAATTTACGTATCAGCCATAGGAAAGTAAATCAGTCTAATCTGGAAGTAGATGTCAATGCCCCATCTTCCCCATATCTGGTTTGGCTGAGGAAAGCAGCTCTTCCCCTGTCTCTCTTAGGCAATCAGGAAATCCTCTAGACCAGACTTCATTAAAATTCACTTTTGAAGTTTCTCATTTTTTAAAAATGCAAACTGTTAGTTTTTCTTTTATTATTTTTTTATTTGATACTATTTTTTCATATGAATGGAAATGGACTTCCATATTTTTAATTAAGGGCCTAAGACATTTAAGATGATTAAATTTAATCAAACACATAAGCCACATGTCTACCTAGACTGCAGGCCTATCTTCCAATTATTTCAAATTCAATCCCAAGAATAAATTGTAAGGTTTTTGAGTCAGAGAAGTTTCCTCATTGTCCGCAATGTGAAATGCCATGTGTTTGTCACCTATAGAAAGGAAAACTAGGTATAGGTTTCCCTAATTAAAAATCTGAGATATCTCAATGTAGAAGACTTTGGGGCTTGATTTTTCGGAGAATAATATGCTTCTGTATCTATATAGAAAATACGTCCTATATGTTTTTAACAAGATAAATATTTAACTATCTCTTTGACTCACTTTTTCCTTTTTGTCTTAAATAATTTTAATCTAAATGCAAATATGCATACCTTTATTCTTGTCTCTAACAGTATCTCTGCTTGAATAACTTATAAAAATATTGACTAAATTGAAGAAAGGGCTTTAAATAATCTGTCTTCTTCAGTTTTGCGAGCATTATCCACAGAGATCTTGTCTGTGTGACCCTCCCAGATATCTGGCCATTGTGTTTTGAATTCTGCACTAGCTGCAGGGCAAAGGGATTTGACAGAAAGCTTTCGAGGTACTGATTGGGGTTCCCAGTCACACTTCCTGTATTTGCTACGTGAAGAGTGAAAGATGGCTCACAGTGTGGTGGGATGAGATTTTTGCCTTTCACTAACATTTTCTAGAGCAGAGGTTCTCACCTTGAGTTAACATTGATTTAGCAATATCCAAAGAAATATTTGGTTATCACAGTTGTGGGTGTGTGCGTGTGTGTATGTGGGGGTGGTGGACAGTGCGGGGGATGGTACAGGTTTTAAATGGGTAGAGGCCAGAGATCCTACTGAGCATCTAACAACGCTCAAACACGCTCTTCCCCCCAATGAAGAGTCCTCTGACTTCAAAGGGCTGTAGTGCCAAGGTTGAGAAGCCCTGTTATAAGTCAAAACACATCCTTAGCCAGGATAGTAAGGGAGGATTTCGTTAATGCGACTCAACGGAGAGAAACGTACTTTAACGTTCAGATGCGCTGGATGGGGAAGCTAACAAGGGAAGTTTAAAAGCTCAGAATTTTATATACCCTATCTGATGGCCAAGCTTAGTAAGGACCTCTCCCACTTCCTTCATCAGTGTTAGAAATGGAAGGCCAAGCTGACTGGCACAACCTGAGCTGGAAGCCAAGAACAAAAAGAGGTGTGATTCCTGAGTGGGATGTTGAGGTTTGGTGTTGCAAAAATATTGATGAGGAATATAGGGGAAGAGAGAAAACCTGAGCTCAAAGATATTTTCTTTATCAAGTCCAAATTGCTAGACATGGGCATAGAAATGTAAGTATAAAACTAAGGGCCTGTCACTGTTAGTACTAAGAGTAAAAACAAATAGATAATTATTTTCTAGTTCTCAAACTTTCTGTGTTAAATGGATTAGAATTTGCTATTTGAATTCAAGTAAATATGCTTATTTGTTAAGGACTTTTGTGTGCTTTATTGGTTAACAGTGAGGCCATCTGATCCTGAAATCTACCACAATTCCTTCTACAATTACAGGACAGTTTGGGGATTACACTACAATAACACCATAAAGAGATGATTGTTAAAGCAAAAAGTTTTCAGTTATTTTGGTGAGGTTCTTTGAAAGTCATGCAGTACTTGAGATATGGTGCTTTAGACATTTTAACTTTAAAGTAATTAATATAGAGTATGTTGCTGGTTTGTTTATTTTCCTAGAATCAAAGCATGCCCAATGTTAGAATTTCATAATTCTTCCTTTTCCCAATATATTCAGATTCTGGTCCCCACAAAATCTGTCAATATTCTTTTGATGTATATTTCCTCACAAATCCCTTTTACCAAGCCCTCTTAAAGAAGAAGAGTTGTTGAAATTTCCATATGTTTACTCATTATCTATTTCTTATCTGCCTTAGGCACTATTTTTGGTAGTAGGGATAAACAGCTGAACAAGACTTACTTCATGTAAATAGTAAAGACAGAAAACAATCTGAGCATACCAACAGTTATAACAATCCAAAGTCTCATTCTTTGTAGTTCGTGTATTATGGGAAATACTTGAGAGTTACAGTATAGAGTTCAACACCAAGAGTGATAGTTAGAATGGAAAGCATACAAAAATTCTATTGAGAAGGTGTTTGATCAGAAAGAAATGAAGAGGTAAGTCATGCAAGTTTTAAGATAAGCATTTGCTTAAAGGAGCAAGGATGCCAGTTTGAATGGACAGGAAAGACCGGAAGGGAAAGTGGTAGAAAATGGCCCTACAGGTTTTTGAGTTTTATTCTAATTTTATGGGCAAAATTTAAGGATTTATAGCATGGGTAAAGTGATAGAGAGACGATAGGTAGATCTCATTTTTCACACTTTGTAGTTTCTATTCTGTGATTGTATTTTTTTCAGTTAAGAATCTATTAATGAAAGAGAATAGAAAGTGAGGAAATAGAAAGAATACTAAGGGTAAAACTATTGTTTTGATGATCATTTATTTCATTATTTCCATAAATGAATATCTTTTTATTTGTATTACTATTTTGGTCCTTTCATTTTTATATTGACTTTATCATGATTATAATGCTATATATTACAATATAATTATTAAATGAAATGTTATGTATCATAGTATATTATATACTATATATTGAAAGTTATTGTGGTTTATTGTATGTTAAATATCAATGCATATAATAATATTCATATCTCATTTATCTTTATGCAATAACACTATATCATATGAAATTGTGATATGTCTATGTATAATATATGATATGTGATGCATACCATGTGCCACTTTCTTATAGTATTAAATTATATTTGATTATATATTTTACTAACATGGGATTATAAATAGCTAAATATTTATGAAGCATGATGGTATTATATAATGATAGATTATGTTGGTGCTGCTGGATTTTTCTTATTTTTAATAATCTATATTGCAGAGTGGTGCAGGGAACATACCAGGAAGGCAGAATTCCTGGATTTGTATGTAGGTCAAAGTGTAAGAGTGAACAAGTCACTCAGACTTTGAGTTCAGTTTCCTGATCTGTGAAAGTGGGATAGTAACAGCGTCATCAGAAACTTGTGAGAATTAATTAATTCAAATACGTTAAATGCTTAGAAGAGTATCTTGCACATGGTAACAGATATATATATGTTTGTGGTTATTATGTTTGTTGAAAAATATATTCAAATCTTTTAATGAAGACTGGCTCTTAAAGTTATAATCAAGTTAGAATGAAGTGGGCAATAGCATCTATGGAAAGGCTATTTTGTTTAATATCAGGATTAGTGTTTTATCTTCCCTTTAACAGATTGTTCCAAGATAAACCAGATACCATTTGTATTTCAGAGTGCCATGACTTTGTCCAGTCTAGTTTACACAATTGAAATGTTTTCTTTTCTTGCCTTGTTTTAACAAATTTGCCTATGGAAACATAATGAAACTTACTTCCATGTCAGGATTATTTGCTTTACATTTCATAGTACTTTTTGCTTACTGTTTCTTATTACAATTAGCGTTTGGGTTGGTCTTCTCTGTGTATGGCTGGCGCACTTATTACCAAATGTTTCGCACCTCTGATCCATGCCCTCTAAACGTCAGCAGCACGCCTCAGTCACTTTGACACAAGCAAAAAACAAAATGATTTCATACATTTCCAAAAGTCCCCCAGTAAGTGATACCTCCACTGAATGAGAGGTAAAAATTATTTTATTCTATATTTCCAAAAATACAATATAATAAATGAATTAAGAGTTACAATTGTAAAAATTTATCCAAAGTCATGTAGTACTTTTGCTGAAGTGTATGAATCAGCAACATCTTGAGTCAAAGTAATCTATGATTACTTGAGAATGTTTGTCTCTGCTAACCACATCCCCCTTTTAATCAATGACATAATAATAATGTAATAAACATATCTTTACACTAGAGAGAATAGATGTAAAACTAATCAGATTATCAGCAATTTAAAATGTGTAAAATTTGAGAAGAGGACTTACAATCTTGGTATAGACATTTCCCCCACCTATGATTTACCAGGACTTGAGATTTGCTAAGTTCAAACTAGTGATGTTGAGAGGTGACATCATAAAGAGGTCAAGAGCACTGTAAGTTAAAGGGGAAAAACAAGAAGAACCATTTTTACCTAAGCTTTATGCTCTCTAAAGTTCAGTATAAGATTGATATTCTACTTTTACTAACTAAATTCAACTGGTAGTTTAAAAACAATGGATTGCTTTTACATCTTAAAATAACACTGGTGTTGGTTTTGCATGTGATTTTACTTTATTGGTTTATATAAAAAGATGACTATAAACATTGATCCAAAAATATCAGTTGTTATCCTAATTTCCCTTACCTTTATGTGTCCTCTTTTAAATTCTTTCTGTGTCTTTACAGTGACTTTTTCCACCTTAAGTTGATGGCATGTTCATAAGTAAAATGTTTTAAGCAGGTCAAAATGTGTATTAAAACTATAAAAGTTCTGAAAAGACTGATTTAAGCAAGGTTTAATTCATCCACCACTCCACATTAGTATGTGAATATAAACACTGTACAGAGAAGTATTTGAATATGTTGTCGTCATCTATTTATTTTTAGGGAATTCCAAATTATTTTTCCCATTAGGGAAAAGTTTTATGAGGTAACCTCTGCCATTTTTTGAGGTAAACTACAAAAATCTCTGTGGTTTCACTCAATGAAAATTTCTCACTCATGCCTCAGACCACGACAGGTTTGTGAGAGATTGTGGGGAGGGAGTTTCCAGAAGATTATTCAGAAATCCTGACTTCTCTCAGCTCATTGCTTCACCATCTACTGACATAACACTACTGATGCTGACGTTTTCTTGTCAAACGGTCATTTAATAAGGAAAGTAGGATATCTAAATCCACAATAGTTTGTTTAGTACTTTACAGTCCATACTGGATTTAGGATAATATTTACACCTAATGTATTTCTTCTGTCAGTCTGCAGTAAGATCCAAATCCTGATGGAAAGCCAACAAAGCTGGCTTTCTACATCATGATCACTCTGAAACAAACTTTCATTGTTATTTTTAATTAAACGTGTATGATCTTCTATGATCTTAGAGAGCTAATGATGTGTGTATAATATGCCTTTGTTGCTTTTCTGTTGTTGCGAAACAAGTTAGCACAAACATAGTGGTTTTAAAATGTTCGTTTATGTATGTATTTGGTTATTTGCTTGTTCATTTTACTTCTGGGCACCTCCACTCTTTATTTATGCCCTAAACTCCCCACTCCCATGATCTATACAAGTGGTTGAAATATTTACTAAATTCAATATATATCCAAGCATGGCTACTAAGTTCAACTAGGTTTCAGGCAGCAATCTAAGCATTTTTACCAGTTCTAGCTCTATTAATCCTTCCAGCAACCTCAGGACACAGGGCCTTCAATGTCCATTTATTACGCCACAGTTGTATAATTCAGGCATTCAGGCAGCCTCCAAAAGTCCTCAGGCAGGTGTATCAGAGGGCAGAAAAGGTGGTGGCTGGCCTGGGCTGATATCTGGAGATTCCAAAGGACAGTTTCCAATCTCATTCCAGTCGGCAGACTGTGGCTGAGTTCTGCTGCAGCTCTTCTTGTGCTGTGCTTGCTGCCAACTGGGGGTGGCTCTCTGCTCATAGAAGCTGCCCACATTCCTTCTTACGTGGTCCCCCCATCTTCAACTGAGAAATGTTGCACTGAAAGCTCACGCTTCACATATTTCTCTTTATTCTGCCTTTCTCTCCTACTACCAGGTGAAGGAAATAGTCTTTTAAAGGGCTCATGTAATTAGAGTAGCCCTACCTAGATCATCTATTTTAAGATCAACTGTACCATAAAATATAGTATAATCTCTTCATATCATAAGTTCTACCCACACTCAAAGTAAAGAGTCATTAGGGGTCATTCTTAGAATTCTGCTTACCGCAAAGGCAAAATTAGACTTAAAACTTGCTTTATATTTAAAGCTTGCTAGGCATATATTAGCTGCATGTTTATACATCATTAACACTATCATCACACTCAAGGATGTTGCTTTTTAATTTCTTTTAGATTTTTCAAAGCTGTTGAACTTAGCAAATGCGTCTTCAAACGAAAGTATTACATAGACATAAACTATATAATATACGCTCAGGGTTTCTCAGACCTCAAAACAATCGTATATATTAACTCATTTCTTTCTTATAATAATGCAGTAGAAAGTTTAAGGCAGGTGGATCTTGATATTAACAAGAAGCAATTCCTGGGATTTTGCAAGAATTTCCCATGACAGTTTGAATATGGTGAATCCAAAAAATAAAAAGATTTTGTTTTTGAATGAATCCATTCCTGTGGGTATGAGGCCTTTTGATTGGATTATGTCAGTGAGTGCAAGCCAACTTGGGTCCCTGTCCTCTTGCCAGGTGGGACATAAACGGAGATGCAGGAAATGGGAGCTCTGCCGTTTTTGACCCTGCAATAATGAAGGAAGATTTAAGGATGGCTAGCAGCGAAAGCTAACGCATGAAGCCCCCAGGAGGCTCTGCCCGCTAAGTGGCTTGAGGCAGCCTCCTTGAGCCATGTGCCTGAGGGCTCTCAGCTGAACTCAGGAAGAAAGCGGACCAGGTGAGACTGAGGGAGGAGGCCCTTAAGAGAAAAGCCAGTGCCCGGCTGCCCTCAGCTGAGCTCCTGGAAAGGGGAAGGCAGAGACCTTGGAAGAGATGGCGCCATCGTGCTTCACCCCGTAGCAGGACCCTGAGAAGGCATCTCTGCTGATGTCTTAATATGGACATTTTATGGCCTCGGAACTGTAAGCGTTCACCCTAACTGACATTCCCGTTATAAATCCAACCCATTTCTGGTACTTGGCATCGGCAGCCCTTTGGCATACTAAGACATTTACCAAGTTGCAAAAGTATTCTATGTAATAGTCCCATAAAATGAATGTAACAGAGCTGAATTAGTCTCTAGGTTTTTGATGGTTTTATTGATTCACATGTTTATGTATGTACATACGTAATTACGTACATACTTACTTAGAGCTTCTTTTCTACTTATTAATCTACATCTACATCTATCTCGCTACCTACCTGCCTACCTTTGACACTCTCTCTAGCTATCCACCCATCTATTTATCTCCTTCTGCTTGGGAAGTCTTGGGCACACCTAGCAGCCATCTTCCAGTCCTTGCCTACTCCGCTTCCTTTCCTCTTCTGTGCTTATGTTTCAGTCTCTTTCCATTACACAGCCTGGGGGAAATGTTAGGTCTAGTGAAAAGGCCTGACCATATTTTAAACCCTGGGCCTATTTTGGCAGAACTCTTAGTGGCAGGGACCCCTACACCCTGGGGTCTATACGTACTTAACACTCAGATAGCACAGGGTCTCTGTGCTCTGATACAAAGTGGGGTGGGCATAGCTACCATCCACCAACTCATTGACCTTGACCCCAGCAGTTGACCTCTCGGGGGATCAGCCACTATGGAATCTCCTCTGCTGCTTTTTTGGAACCAGTTGTGCTGTGTGAGTAATAAAGTGGTCTTGTGCTGAAAGTATCTGTTGTTCTTGTCCATGAAGTACCATTCAGCCACTCACTCTACAACCTCAGTATTGCACAAAAACTATAACATAGCTGACAAGGATATATAAAAGTAAAAGTAACATATTAAATACATCCTACAATATTTTTCTATAGAATACATCTATCTTATATATAATAGTTTGTATCATTCTTGTGCTAAAAATTAAACAGGAATTTGTATAACATCTAAAGCTGTAATTTTTATGCTTTTTAAAAATGTAAATAAAGCATATGTGGTCAGAAGAATAAATGGTTATAAAATGAACAAACATATTTAACTACTTGAGTTAAAAATAGATCATGACTAGAGTTTGTCTCCATGTTTACTTGTTGTATTTAGTTCATATTAGTGAGTCCCTAGAACTTTACAACAAAACAGAAAACTACAAGTGCTGGAGAGGATGTGGCAAAAACAGGAATACTCCTTCACTGCTGGTGGGAATGTAGAATGGTGCAGCCTCTGTGAAAAACAGTTTGGCTGTTCCTCCAGAAGCTAAATATAGACTGGCCATATGATCCAGCAATCCTGTTACTAGGGATATATTCAGAAGAACTGAAAGCAAGGATGCAAACTGACATTTGCACAACTATGTTCATAGCAATGTTACTCACAATTTCTAAAATATGGAAACTGCCCAAGTGTCCATCAACCAATGAATAGATAAACAAAATGTAGCATATACATCCAATGGGATACTACTCAGCTGTAAGAAGAAATGAAATCTCTATGCACATGACAACATGGATGAACCTTGAGGACATTATGTCGAGTGAAATAAGCCAAATACAAAAGGACATATATTGTATGGTCTTGCTAATATGAACTAAATATGACAAGTAAACTCATGGAGGTAAACTTTAGAGTATAGATTAGTAGGAGACTGAATGTGGGTTGAGAATGTGAGCTGATGCTTCATGTCTGTACAATTTTAATTGTAAAACCATGGAAATGAATAGAGTCGATGGTAACACATTGTAGTGAGTATAACTAACAGTGCTGATTTATAAATGAGATTGTGGCTGAAAGGGGTAGGCTGCAGATGAAAATGTCAATTAAAAGGAGCTAGAGAATAATCTAGGGAATGTATAACATTGATTTCAGTGGTGGATGAAGACTGTGGCTAATACTTTAAATATCAGAATGTTCTTTTACAAAGTGTTAAGAATATGGTGATACACAGGAAAATTACAACAACTAATGGATGATAGGTAACTAATATTGTAATATTTTTGCAGCAATGGCAAAGGAGATATATCAATTCTAAGGGACAAGAATAGGGGGTATAATAGGGTATGGGCTTTTTCCTTTTGGAGTAATGAAAACATTTTAAAATTGAGCTGATGACAGCACAACTCTGTAATGAAAATGAGAGCCACTGAGTGTACTCCTTGAATGGATTGTACAAAGCATGGGACTGTATAATATAGTAAATCCTGTGGTGGAAGATGGCCTGTGGTTAATAGGACAAATATGAGAATGTTCCCTCACAGACTATAATAAATATATAATGCCAATACAGGATATTAATAATCAGATGTGTTGGGGTAAAATATATCAAATGTAAGATACTGGCTGCAGTTAGTAGTGATATTTTGATGTGCTCTTTCACAGTTTGTAACAAGTGTTTCACAACAATGCAAGGTGTTGGTCGTTGGGCGATGTATGTGAGTCCTGTAAGTTGATAAGCATGTTTGTTTTATAAGCTCACAACTTTTACTATGCACATATTGTCTGTGTATATTCATGTATGAATTATATACTTCAATAAAATAAAAAAAGTACTTATCATGACTAGTATTCCAATAGAATGATATAGTCAGTATTCTGTTGTATCTGGCTTCCTTCAGTATATTGCTACCTCTATCTATACATCTGCATGTATTTGCAATTCATTCATAATCTCATTGCTGTGTATGTATACATGGATATACCATAATTGTTTGTAGTATTATATGCATATAGGTACCTACCATTGTTTATCTAGCTAATTGAAATAGATTAGCTCATTACAATTTTTGGCTATTAGAACTCATTTTGTTATGAACACTTTTGTGCATGTCTTTTAGTGGACATGATCATGTTTATGTTGCTATATAGCATTTATGAAAATACTCAGTTATAGGATAGAGTGATATTCACCTTTAGGAGCAAGTTCCAAATTGTTTTCCAAAGTGCCTATATCACTGGCAGACACTAAGAGCTCCTGTTGATTCACATTTACGTCAAAGGTGGTTAGTATGAGTTATTTCAATTGTAGCTAGCTTAGAGGTATGTGATGTTGTCTTGTTGTTTCTTTAAATTACATATCCTAATTACTAACGGTTAGGACCACTGGTAAGAGGGAAGCTCTAGAAAAAAGTCGAGTAACTTTCAGAAGGACAAAGATAAGAATTATTTTCCTTGTTACTACCATGGGGTTAAAACTTAGCATCCTAAATATGTAAAAAGCATATTTAGTTTGATGACAAATTTACTTCAATAACATGCACATGTAATTTTCCTATAACTTTACCAGGTTTTTGTACTTGTTACCACTTATATCTTTGTACATTGTATGTCCAAAAATGTAGATTTGTCATTACTATTTATACATTTGCATTTTAGAACCTGTAGCAAGTAATTAGTGGAGTTACATACCATACCATACAATACAATACAATAATACTGGCATTTATAACTACCCAAATTGTTACCTTTACTGTAGGTACTTTTTTCTTTATGAAGCTTTGAACCATTGTCTAGTGTCCTTTCCTTTTAGTCTGAAGAACTCCTTTTAGCACTTGTTATGGAGCAGGGTTAGTGATGATGAACTGCCTCAGCTTTTATTTATCTGAAGATGTCTCGGTCTCCCCCGCATTTCTGAAAGACATCTTGCTGGATATACAATTTTTAGCTGGCTTTTTTTTTTTTTTTTCCAATCACATTAAGTAATTCAACCCAGGGTGCTTTTTTTTTTTTTCCCCTCCATGGCATGATGAGAATTTGGTATTCAATCAAATTGGCACTCCTTTTTAGTTAACAAACTGCTTTTCTTTTGCAGCTTTCAGAGTTCCTTCATTGTCCTTTGCATTCTTTATTGTGATCAACATATGATGGGATATATTTGTGTTCATGTTTATCCTCTTTAGTGTTCTGAGCGTCTTGCATGTGCAAATTCACATCTAGTTTGAGAAGTTCTCTGTCATTATTTCTTTGAATATTCCTTCAACCCCTTTTTCTCTCCTTCTGGGGCTCCTATAATGTGTATATTGGTGAACCTAATGGTATCCCAAAGGTGTCTTAGTGCTGAATTTGCATATAATAGTTCTTTCTTCTTTCTGCTCCTCAGCCTGACTCATTTCAAGTGTCTTTTCTTCTGGTTCACTGGTTCTTTCTTCTTCCAGGTCCACTCTCCTCTTGAAACCCTTCTTGAAGCTTTTCATTTGAATACTGTGGTCTTCAACTTCAGTAGTTCCTTTCAGTTTTGAATTTTATATCTCTTTAATAAGACTTTCATATTGCTCATTCCTTCTTTCCCTGAAATCCTTTAGTTCTTTCTCTGAAGTTCCTTTCGTCTCCTTGAACATTTTTAAGGTCTTTTTTTCAAAGGCTTTATTTAGTATGTCCATATTCTTGTCTTCTTCATTGTTGTTTTCTGGATTTTTATCCTCTTCCTTTGGATGGGCAATCATTCCTGTTTCTTTGTCTTGTTCTCTTTTTTTTTTTTTTTAACACCCTGTAAATTTTAATATTTAAAATGTTAACCCTGATTGTTTATGTTGTAAACAGCTGGTGATAAAACAGAGATTTTCCTGAACCTCAGCTCTCCAGTTAGGAAGGTTTGTCCAAGATGAAATGCATTGTACAGTATTCTCTGTTTCTTTCTAGGCCTCTGTGTTGTCCTGAAACTTTGCTTTTCAGTGGTTTTGGAGTTCCCATATTTATTTTAGTTTGGTTGATCCCTCTGTTTCCCAGGAGACTGACTTCCCTCTCCCAGGTATTTGAAACCAGCAAGTCTTTGTCCCAGACTCTTCTCCTCTATATTTTTACACTATTTTCCATTTCTCAAGCTGCTTTTGCCTGGAGGGAAAATTCTGTAAGAAAGAGCACACCAGGGAGGACTTTTCCAAGCCAGTCTTTGTCAGCAAAAACAGTCAGGGACCTTTGAAAGGGCACAGAATGGCCCCTAAGTGCCCCAAAGAGGGGATCAGGAAAGGAGCCATGAGCTTCTCCAGTGGTTCCCCACAGCTGAGCTTTCCTGGCCCGACCAGCAAATGCAGCCCTTCAACAAACTGCTGCCCACAACTCTGAGGAAGTGCAGTGACTTTAAGTCTCCACAGCCACTGCCCCTGTCCAGGGATGGTTGAAACAATGGTCATCACTGCCATGTGTAGGCAGGTTGAAGCAATGGCTGCAACTACCTTTGTCAAGGGTCGGTTGAAACAATAGCTGCCTTCAGAGCTATGTCCCCAGGGATCCAAATTCATTAATCAAAAACAGCGATCAGTGATCAGCAGTGCCCACCCCTTCTCTCTTTGGCTTTCATGAACTTGATACTTCTGGAGAGTACTGGTCCATTCTTTTGTAGAATGTTCTACAGTTTGGGTCTATCTCATGATTCCTCAATATTAAATTGGTTGATGTCATGTATATTTAACAAGGATTCAACATAAGCAATTTTTCTTTCTCAATGTATCATATCAGGGGTACCTGATGTCAATATAATATATTTATGGCCATGTTAACATTGATTCTTTGGTTTATGTGGTATCTGCCTGATATTCCCAATATATAGTCACTATTTTTCTTATTGTAATTAAAACATATCTTTGGAGATACTTGGAGATTATGCAAATATCCTCATTTCCTCACATTGCCGTTCACGAATTTTAAAAATTTATTTTAATTTATTTTATTTTTATTCCTCCCTCTACCCTGATGGTTCCCTTGTCTGTCCACTTCTCTTCTTTCAGAGACACTGGGAACTGAACTTGGGACCTCCCATGTGGGAGGCAAGTGCCCAGCTGCTTGAGCCGCTTTTCCTTCTTGCTGGTTACAATGTCTGCTGGTTGTGGCATCTTGCTCATTGCAGCATCTTGCTTGTTGTCTTGTCTTGCTTGTTGTAATGTCTGCTCATCTTATTTAGGAGACATCAGGAACCAAACCCAGGCCCTCCCATATGGGAGACGGATGCCCAATTGCTTAAGCCACATCACTTCCCCACATTTATTAATTTTTTAAAAATTAATTTACTGAAGTTTATCACTCATACATAAGCATGCATAAACAATAAGTGTATAGTAATAGTTGTGAACTTACAAAACAAACATATATAACATCATAGAGGACTCTCATAACTCACCTTACCACCCATAATTGCATTGTTGTTAAACCTTTTTAACTAATGATTAAAGACCATTGTCAAAATATTACTACTAAACAAATTATTTTTCCCCCAACCAACCCTATTATTATTATCTTTATATCATTTATATATGAACATACATAAACAATTAAGTGTATAGTGAAAGTTATGAACTCACAAAGCAAATATGCATAACATCATACAGGGGTCCCATACTTCAATCCTCCACCAACACTTTGCATCATTGTGAGATGTTTGTTACAAATTATGAAAGAATATTGTCAAAATCCTACTACAAATCATAGTCCTTATCTTACATTTGGTGTGTCTTTCCCCCAACCTGTAGGGAGCCGTCTCTCTCTCCCACTCTTGACACAAAACGCCATGATTCATTTGTGTCGCACTCCAAGGCCGCCATTCCTTGGTTTCCTACTTCCTCTTTCTTCCTCCCATTTGTTCTCCCCTTCCCACCACAACTCTGGTAACCATAGCAGCACACATGCACAAGGTGCGAAACTCTGCAGACCCTGCGCGAACTTTCAGCCAATCCCCTCCTTGGACGCCTGCCACCCGCAAGACCAGCCTATCACCTAAGGACACGCTCCCTTCCCTCAGTATAAATTCTAATGCCCTACCCCCAATAAATGAGGCTTGATCAGGATCCTGTCTTGCCTCCATTCTTCTCGTCTCCTGCCCACCCTTCCCCCCAACTTCTTCCCCACAGGCCCCTCGACTCTGCTGCCACCGCCTCGGGACAAGTGGCGCCCAATGTAGGTGGGGCTGGGGAGGAAGTTTTCCCAATGAGCCAACACAACGGAAAGCCAGGCCAGGTGATCTACACGTACTCAGGAAGACTTAAGCCATCATCTTGGGCGGGAGAGACCTTCAAAAGACTGCCTATCTTCTGAAGACCGTCTTGGTGAGTGATCGGCAATATAATGGGGCAGGCATCCTCTAGTGATCGTTCCCTTTTCCTGTCCGGCCTGCAGGCCACACTTAAGATGAGAGGAGTAAAGGTTAATGTTAAAGAACTCTCTAAATTCTTTGCCTTCCTAAAAGAAGTTTATCCCTGGTTTCCACAGGAAGGGAGCCTTTACAACTCATAAAGGAGCTACAGCAGCTAAAAGAATTACATCACCATAAATGCAGGAAGGCAGTTAACCACAATCCTTTTATCGACTTCCCGCCCACCTGCGCCTGCTTAGAAAGGCCACCCAGGCGTGCATCCCCTGCAGTAAAAAAAAAAAACAAAAAAAAAAACCCTTGTTTTTGCATATCCGATCACCGAGAGGCAAACCGAGGGACAGAACAATGAGGCAGATGATGAGGCAGATGGTGAGGTGAAGGTACTTTGTGTGCATCCCACTTTCCCCTTTAAATCTTTAAAAGAGCTTAAAACCACCGCCTCCACCTATGGGCCCACTGCTCTGTAACAGGCTCGGGAGATTATGAAGGTACTGTGCAGCATATGAATTATAACCCTGGCCTATTTGCCCAAATTCAAACTGCAGCCCTTAGGGCCTGGAAAAGGTTGCCCACAAAAGAACGCCCTGCCTCCTCCCTCACTAATATTAAGCAGGGGCCAGAGGAACCCTTTTCAGATTTTGTAGGAAGATTGTACACGGTTGCAGAAAGAGTGTTTGGCGATGCCAATACAGAAACAGACTATGTAAAGCAAATTGCCTTTGAAAATGTGAATGCGGCTTGTCAGGCCGCAGTTAAACCTTATAGAAAGAAGGAGGACTTGTCTGGTTACATCAGGCTTTGTTCTGAAATTGGCCCCGCCTACCAACAAGGCCTTGCTACGGCCGCCGCTTTAAAAGAGGTTTTACAGCTGCAGCAAAAAAGAACTTGTTTTAAGTGCGGTGATCCCGGCCATTTCGCCCGAGACTGTCCCACCCCTGGTATTAACAAAAAGCCTCATAGTGCCCCTAAAGTCTGTCCTCGTTGCCGCCGCAGCCGGCACTGGGCTAATGGCTGTCGGTCCCAAACTGACATGCAGGGTCAACCTCTCCCTCCCCATCAGGGAAATGGGAGGCAGGGCCAGCCAAAGGCCCAGAAACCAAAACAAGCTTATGGGGCAATCAACTTTGTTCCGGTGAACGCCAATCCCTTTTGCAACTCTTCAAACTCCCTGCTGTCTATATGACAATGTAGCTCTGGGCTAGTGAGGGCTAATATAGTTAAGCCACTGGAAAGAGAGAAAAACGTGACATTTGTGTTTTGTTTTGTTTCAATGCTAATTCTGATTGGGCTTACTTAACCAAGATAATAAAATTAGTACCAAGTTTTTATCAAGGTCTAAAAGGAATTTTCACTTTTAAATCAATAGTTTTCTCCAGAACTTCAAGTCTCAGTATAGTCTTAGAGTAATAATCCAAAAATGTGTGTTCATGGTCTGTCTAAACTTCAAAATAAAAACTTAACTACATTTATGCTGCTCAAGTTATTTTAATTGATTGCTGATAACTAATAATGTTTCCAAGCACAAGCTTGCATATTACAGGCGACATGAATTCCAGAAGAAATCTTAAGAGGTACAATTTAAGATGTGCTATATAACAGAGGATTTAAAAGCAGCTATACCAAGAAAGTAAGAATTATGAGTCGATTGTAAATAAATTGTATGTTTCTGTTAATGTGTTGTAATTGTTTTGTGTTTGTCTGTCTGTTTGCGGCGGCTTGCTCGGTCGGTAGAGGTGGGGTCTGGCTGCGGACGAGGGGTCGGTCCAGCTCTGGACGAGGGGTCGGTCCCACTTGGGACGAGGGGTCGGTCCGGCAGCAGACGAGGGATCGGTCTCACAAGGGGTTGCGCGGTTCGGCTGACGGGGTCGCCCTGCGAAGCCGGCGACAAAGGGGTCACCTGGAGAAGCAGGCGACGAACTGGGGACAAGGGAGGCCAGGCCCTTGTCAGGGGCTCTCAGGACTGGAGGGCGCACGGCAGAAGAACTACCGCGGAGACAAGGTAAACACGCAAGTCCACTTTACTGAGGGAGAGGCAACAGTTTTATAGGGGCTGGGGAAGGCTGATTGGTCGAAGCCACGCCCTGTTCTGATTGGTTGCCGGTGAAAGGTCAGTGGGCGGTACCGGACGGGGGAGGGGTGGTGGTTAGGGATTGGCTGTCGCTGTTGCTGGGGGAAGGGGCAGGGTTTAGGGATTGGTGGCTGCTGTTGCTGGGGTGGAGGGCAGACTTGAGTTTCCCGCCCACGCCTGGCTGTTGCTGCTGTCGGGGGGAGGGAAAAGGGCAGACTGGATTTTTCCGCCCACGCCTGGCTGTTGCTGCTGTCGGGGGAGGGGAAAAGGGCAGACTGGAAGAAGAAGGGTGCCGCCCCACAGGCATCGTGTGGCGCTATCCAGGAGGAGGGGCAGCCGCGGAAGCATGGCTGCCGAGAAGGGCACTCTGCGCCCATGCCGAGCTCCCTTCAGGGGTGGCGGTGAGTCCGACCAGCCACCCTATTATGGGGGCAGCAGCTTGGCCTGCCGCGGCTGCTCCCCCGCCAGGCCAGCAAACCACACTTCAGCCCGAGGGGTGACCGCATCTGTTCATTCAATGTCAATGCATATTGTGATACTCCGGATGGTAAATATAAATTAGTAGAAATTTTTAAAAGAGCTCTATTCAAATGGCCAAAAATTAAATAAGCGCTTATATTAATACTTAAGTTTATTATATTAATACATAAGTTTAAATGTTAATAAGATATCTACAATAATAAAAATTGTAAGTCTTGATTAACAAAATTAACTGTTAGTCTTCATAAAAGGTTGTTCTTGCCTAGATTGAAATGAATAACTTATTTTTCTTCACAGGATAATATGAAGGACGTAAAACTTAAATGAATATTAAAAAGTTAAAAGTTTGTGACAATGCTAACTGAAATTTAATAAATTTTGCAAAAAGGTGTGTTTTGTCCTAAAGTAGGATGGCTAATTTTTCATAAACTCTTGAAACTTAATTTGCACGTGGCACATTGTAGAAGGTATTGTGATAACTTTAGTAAGGGAATGTGTTCTGTAAAGATAAAATTTGTCTTAAGATGATATAATTATAGTCTATATGGTTATAATTAATTATAAGAAGTTTAATAAAGCATTGTTTAAATTAAGATATTTAAATGGCTAATTCCAAAAAGTCATTATTAAATATATATAAAAGTGAATTGATGATAATAATAATAAAAGGTAATTTTATAACAGGAAAGATTGGCAGCAACCAGCCTCCCCTGCCAACTTGCTTCTAGGAAACTGTTTCTGATATTGCATGCTACTAAGTATTTAAAGAAAAGTTCATTATTTTAACAAGCTTGTTTAGTGTTAATGGTATTATGTTATAAAAGGTTTGCCTAATAACTTAGTATGTAGGCTATATGGAAGGTGTTTTTATTGTTAAGGAAACGGGATAATTTTGTCCTAAGATAAAATGATTGATTATTAAGAAAGAGTAAAATATGGAACAAAACCTGAGTGAACACTAAAAGTGCAGAAGGTTCGTGAAAAAGGAATTTTTATAGTTAAAGTTGAATAAGATTTGATGGGTCTATCTATAAAATTTTAAAGGCTTTAAAGTATCAAGTAGTATGCTGATGCAAAGTTAAAAAATTTTGTTCTTTCTCAAGGCCTCTCATCATTAATCTGCTTTGGTAAAAGTTTTTATCCTCAATAATCAGTATACAAAAAGTCTGTTTTATCAAAACTGCTTCTTGTGCTTCTTGTGCTCATCATTTCCTCGGTGTTCCAAGAAAGGAAAGTTTTATCTTTTTTAAAGGAACATAATGTTCAAAACTGCTTTCTCAAAACCAAATCCTGAACAGTGGCCTTTTATTCCAAACTAATTATAAGAGATTTGTTCTTTTACCTTACAAGAAAAATTAAATAAAATAATTAAGTTCATTTAATATGTTATAAGTTAAATAAAAGGTGTTTTAAAGTGTTACAAAATTAACAAGTTTTTCTTTCCTTTAACCCTCTATTAATTAAAGTTGTATGAATGAAAGGTTTCTATAAATGCTTAAAGGTGTATAAAGTTACCAATATTTCAGGATAATATTAAAAGAGAAGTACAATGTGGTTATTTATAGTTTTAATTATAATAAAAGAGTATGTGTCACAAAAACAACCTCTTATCATAGATTAAATTAGCAACACTATAGTATGCAGCAATCCCAAACACTGCTAGGTTGTTGCAAAAAGTTAATGTCCAGCTGTATTGCTATCACTTTGTTTTAAAACTTGCTAAGACTTTCTTTAGTGTCTTCTTACACAAATCAAGCCAGCTGCATTCCTCTGTCTATTAAAAACCTAACAATGAACTTTTGCAGTGCTTTTCAGGACTATGTGCATAGCCCAACCATCTTGTACAGTATTTACTGATAGTAATAGTAATAAAAAAGCAGCATACGTTACTTCTTGAAAAGAACAGGCTTGGCAGACTCTATTCACGTCTGCTCAGCGTACTGAACTTGCTGCCATCATTAAGGTGTTAACAATATTTAAGGAACCTTTGAATGTTGTCTCTGATTCTGAATATGTATGCCTTACTGTTAAGCATATTGAAACAGCTCATATCTTTGCTACTAATAAGTTAGCTCAACTTTTTGCTAACTTGCAACATCTCATCAGGTTAAAACAGCATCCTATTTACATTACTCACATACGCTCTCATACCTCTTTGCCTAGTCCTATAATAGCAAGTAATGCTCGAGCCGATTTATTAGTAGGGTGTTTACAAGGTGCTCATGATTACCATGCTCTAACTCACATTAATGCTAAAGGCCTGCAAAATAAATATCAAAAGTTAAAAAAACTACAGGCACAAAAAATTATTCATGCTTGTCCTACTTGTGAACCACTAACAGTGGTGCCTTCTTAGGCTGGAACTAATCCCAGAGGCCTGACTCCTAATCAATTATAACAAATGGATGTTACTCACATAGCATCCTTTAGTAAACTACAATATGTTCATGTTTATATTAACACTTATTCTCATTTTATGTAGGCTACTGCTCAAAGTAGAGAATGGCTTCATCATGTTTGCTCACATCTATAGTCTGCTTTTAATGTAATGGAATGCCCTCTAAAAATTAAAACTAATAATACACCTTCTTACATTAATAAATCCTTTGAATCTTTCTATTTAAAATATAGTATTAAAAATGTTGCCGGCATTCCTTATAATCCTACCAGTCAAGCCATAGTTAAACGTAGCCATCATACCCTAAAAACTATGCTTTTATAACAAAAAGGGGGAAATAATGGTATTATAAAACCAAAAGATCAATTGGCAAAAGCTTTATTTACTTTACATTTTCTTAATGTTTATAATTCATTAACACCTGTGGAATGTCACTTTGAAAAATGTCAAACATCTACAGTGGACGCAAAAAATGAAAATCAACCAATACTCTAGAAAGATATTTTAAGCAATGAATGGAAAAAAGGCAGGATTAAAGTAAGGAGGTGAGGCTATACTCTTATCATTTCGGAAAATGGAGAACAAATTTGGTTACCTGCAAAGAGAATTAAACCCCAGTATGAAGAAATGAGGTCTTCTACAACTTCTGATGATAGTAATCAAATGTATGAAAGCCATATCAGCCTATGCGGTATATTTGGCACGATTGCAGCAGTATAACCCTCTGAAACAAGAAGAGCAACCCGAAAACAACAACAATGAAGAGGTGGCCGGGACTGCCTTTTAATACTCTCACACCCCTACTTTCTGAATCATCCGCCCCCTGTCTATATGCTTCAATCACCCTTTCTTATTCCAGCTCTGTCTGTCTCGGCGAGCCAGCTAATGAGCCATATTAATACACAGGAAAGCTCCTGACTAATCCTAGTCCAAGGTCCCCCACAAATACAAGTGTCCTGGGTAATGTCGAGCAATGCTCTCAAGCCTATACAGAGGCAGCAGTCTTCTGAGGTGCTGGACTGGCTAGCCAATGATGGGCAACTGGCCTGATTGATCAAGCAAGTGAAAACCACCTAAGACAGGGACGTGGCCTTTCGCTGCCAGGATTTCCAATGACGGGTAAGGTCTAATGCTGCTAGTCAATTGCATGCCCCGACCTAAGACAGGCACAGTCCCCCAGAATCAGCATTCCCAGCCTTCATTCCTCTCTCTAAAAAATTATTAGAGAGAAGGGGGACCTGTAGGGAGCCGTCTCTCCCTCCCACTCTCGACACAAAACGCCATGATTCATTTGTGCCGCGCTCCAAGGTCACCATTCCTTGGTTTCCTACTTCCTCTTTCTTCATCCCCTTTGTTCTCCCCTTCCCGCCACAACTCTGGTAACCATAGCAGCATGCATGCGCAAGGCGTGAAACTCTGCAGACCCGGTGTGAACTTTCAGCCAATCCCCTCCTTGGACGCCTGCCACCCGCAAGAACAGCCTATCACCTAAGGACATGCTCCCTTCCCTCAGTATAAATTCTAATGCCCTACCCCCAATAAACGAGGCTTGATCAGAATCCTGTCTTGCCTCCATTCTTCTCGTCTCCTGCCCACCCTTCCCCCCAACTTCTTCCCCACATGCCCCTCGACTCTGCCCCCACCAGATCGGGACACCAACCCACCCTAGTATTTTTTTAAATATATTTTTTATGACAGAAGATGTAAACTTATAAAACAATCATGTACATGTGCAGAATTTCCAAACAACACCCATCCATCAGCCCATCACACTGTGGTGGAACATTTGCTACAGATAAGATGATATCATGTGATTGTTACCATGTCCATAGTGTACATTTGGATCACATTTTCCATATTGCCTCAGTATCAACACAGTATATCTTTTGCATAGATACAAGAATATTGTATTATTACTGCTAACCACAGTCCATAGGTCACTCCAGCTGCATTTTTCCCATGCTTCTTCACACTCCAACACCCTGCAGTAGTGATATACACTTGCTCTATCTCACAAAGGACACTCTTGTGTCTGTAATTCTCATCCACCTCTTGGTTTACTGTGCTATCCACTTCCTAGATGATTCTCTAGCATTCTGTCAATTGGCATTTACATAACTAGACTACCATTTTCAGCCACATCCCCAGAAATAAACTAGCTGTTACTCACTATCTGTTACAATCCACTCTATGCATTTCCACACTTCTACAGTAAAGCTCATTAAAATTTCTACATATATTAAACATCAGTAGTTCATCTCAGTCCTCCTCTTATTTCTTTTAAGAATCCACCACCTACCACCAGGTCTTGAAGATATTTTCCTACAATTTCTTCTAGAAGTTTTATAGCTCTTGCTTTTATTTTTGGGTTTTTTATCCATTTTGAGTTAATTTTTTGATAAGATGTGAGATAGGGGTCCTCTTTCCTTCTTTTGGCTATGGATATCCAGTTCTTTCAACACCATTTGTTGAATGGACTGTTCTGCCTGAGCTGTGTGGGTTTGACAGTTTAGTCAAAAATCACTTGACCATACATGTGAGAGTCTGTCTCTGAACCATCAGTTTGGTTCCATTGGTCTATGTGTCTGTCTTTATGCCAGTATCATGCTGTTTTTACCACTATAGCTAGGTAATATGATTTAAAGTCTAGAGAAGAGGGTTTGCTTTTCCTTTTTATGATGTTTCTGGCTATTCGGGATTCCTTACCCTTCTAAATAAATTTGATGATTGTGTTTTCAATTTTTTTTTTAATGCTGGTGGAATTTTTATTGAGTTTACATTGAATCTGTCTATCAATTTGAGTAGAACTGACATCTTAATGATATTTAGTCTTCCAATCCATAAGCATGGAAAGTTCTTCCAGTTATTTAGACTTTTTTAAATTTCTTTTAACACTGGGTTGCAGTTTTCTGAATACAAGTGCTTTACATTGTTGGTAATGTTTATTGCTAACTATTTGAGTTTTATTTGTCATATTTTATTTTCACCAGTCTTTTAACACTTTTAGTTACTTTTATTGATATAATCTTCATTTTGAGACTCTCTTCCAGACCTCTCTCTCCTGTCTTTTCTTTTCAGACTCTAGCACACCCTTTAGTATTGCCTGAAATTCTGGTCTCTTGCTTAGAAATTTTCTCAGTTTCTGTTTATCTCTGAATATTCTAATCTCACCCTCACTTTTGAAAGAAAGTCTTGCTGGATATAAGATTCTTTGCTGGAAGTTTTCCTCTCCTAGTATCTTAAATATATCAGACTGCTGTCTTCTTGTCTCCATGGTTTCTGGTGAGAAATCAGCACTTAGTCTTATTGGGTATTCCTTATATATTATGCATTGATTTTCCTTTGCTGTTCTCAGAATTCTCTCTTTGTCTTTGGCATTTGACATTCTGATGAGTATGTGTCTTGGAGTTGATCTATTCAGATTTTTTCAGATGGAGTTACATTGTGCTTCTTGGACATGGATATCTATTTCCTTCAATAGGGTTGGGAAATTTCCTACCATTATTTCTTCAAATATTCCTTCTATCACTTTTCCCTTCTCTTCTCCTTCTGCGACACCCATGGCACATATGTTTGCAAGTCTTTTGCTGTCGTTTTGTTTCCCAAAACCTTGTTCAATTTTTTCCATTCTTTTCTTCATCTGTTCTTTTGTATGTTCACTTTCGGAGGTCATTTCTTCAAGCTCACCAATTCCTCTTCTGCCTCCTCAAATCTGCTACTATATGATTCCAATGTTTTTTAAATTTCATTTATTGAAACTTTCATTCCCATAAGATCTGCTATTTTTCTATGTATGCTTTCAGATTCTTCTTTGTGCTCATCCAGTGTCTTCATAATCTCTTTAGCCATCTCATTGAGTTTATTAAGGAGATTTGTTTGAATATCTATGATTAGTTGTCTCAACTCCTTCATGTTGTCTGGATGCTTATCTTCTTCCTTTAACTGGCAATAGCTTCCTGCTTCTTGGTATAGATTGTAATTTTTTGTTGATGTCTTGGCATCTGGCTTACTAGAATATTTATTCTGGGTGCAGTTTTTCTCTTTAGTTTAGGGCTTCCTCCCCTTTTTCCTTCCTGGTTGTACAGTAAGAGCCAAGCATTTAGTTGGTGCTGTAAGCTGTGGAGGCTCAAGCTGGTAACATTGTGCCAGGGACCAATGAGGCATCTCTCAACTTTCTCCTTTGCCAGGGGTAGGGACAGAGGCACACCTGTGTGGAATAATCCAAGTCATGTAGGCCTACACTGTAGTTGCCAAGAGGGACTAATGAAGCTTCATACTGCTTTCTCCCCTTCCTAGGGTGGGAATAGGTCTACAGGTATGTGCAGCAATCTATGCAGTGCAGGTCTAAGATGACTGCAGTTGTTCCAGTAGACTTCCAATTTTCAGTCTGTGCCAGCCAAAGTTACCTGCAGTTACCTGGATAGGCTGGTGCAGGGCCCACCAGCCTCTTCCCTGCCAGAAGTGGGGCTGAAACCTAGGCTAGGACTGCAGCACGATCTGGGTGAAAGAAACTGGTTCCTACTGCCACTGTGATTTTCAATCAGCCCAGCTTCCCCTCAGGCTGGGGGTGGAGTCAGAATGGTGGCCACCGGCCTCTTTCCAACTTGGGCAGATTCACAACCCAGCTGTTCCCAAAATCGGCAGCCAACTGATGCCTCCTCCCCTGTTTTTGGGAAATGGAGTTTCCAATTCCAGCCACAGAATGGCAACTAGGGTGGCTCCTGCTGTCCAATTAGGACAATCACTGGCCTCCATGGCTTGGCTGGTAATTTCCCCGAGAGACTGGTGCAGGTCCCCACAGCTTCCTCCCTGCTGGAGGTGGTGGTAGGGCCTTGGCTAGAGCTGTAGTCTGACCTGGATGGAAAGAAGTCTGTCCCCACCAGCACTGGGATTTTCAGTCCACCCCACTGCCCCTCATGCCAGGCACAGAGTTGAGATGGCAGCTCCCGGCCTCTTCCTGACTTGGACAGGTCCAAACTTTAGCTGTTCTCAGGATTATACTTTAGCCCACTGAATTTACTCATCAGTAGCTGAAGTTGGTGCCCAACTGTCTCTTCTTCCCCTGTTTTTGGGAAGTGGAGCTTTCAATTCCAGTCATGGAACAGCTCCCGAGGTGGCTTGTGCCTCCAGTGGAGGATGGGCACCAGCCTCCCGGCATGGGGCGCTCTACTTATGAGTCTTCTCTAAAGATGGACAGTCTCCTCCTTCTATTCCTTCAAGGATGTGGCAGAATGCTCTTCTGGTCTCCTTGAGCCCCCAAACAGGTGCTTCAGAAGCTCTGGGTGTTTACTAACTGCCTGTAGCAGGAGCTGACTCTAGGAGCTACTTATTCCTCTGCCATCTTGCTGATTCTGTCCTCATTCACTAATTTTTTATTAATCAGTGGGTCCTACATGCAATAATTATCAGTGTTTTGTTCTAACGGTATTTTCTGGGCTTCTCATTCCTTCTTCATTTATTTATTGAAGTTTTCTCTGAGGAGGAACCGTCCCTCTCTCTTCCCTTTACTTTATTCTAAGGGTTATTATCAAGCACAATTGCTATTTATTTGCTATTCAAATTGTCTCAGCTTTGACCCTTGGGAATTCTTTCAGTTTGACTCCTCTGTGTTTTCATCATACCTTCACCATTTTCCATGAGTCTCTCTTCCTTTTAGCTATGATAGGTTGCTCTAGCCTCATCAATATTTTCCCCATCCTGGATCTGGACACAAGCACTTCTCTAGGGATCTTCAGTTCCTTTAATTAGAGAATGAAATTTTGAAAAAAAGGTATTAACAGAAATTCTATTTATTGGAAATGTCCATAGGTATGTCAAATTCTAGAGGTTAAAAACTGAAGGAAACAAACATCTTCACCTTACACAGAATCCAGTTGCAATGCCACATGGATTGCTGCAACAAAGAAAAAATAAATAAAAGGAAGGCAGGAAGAAAGGAAGGGATGAAAACAGGAAGAGAAAAAATTAATTAAAAAAAAAATGAAGAAAGAAGGAAGGAAGGCAATGATAACACCCTGCTTATGAGTAAAGGGTATCATCCATATGCCAACAATTTCAATAAATACCAGTTAGACAGTAAATTTCAAGGGCTGACTGTCAATTTCCCTCTTTGGAAAATTAAAAAAAAAAATAGCAAGGGATATAACAAGAAGATAATCTGATTAATCCTAATTATGTCCACAAATTTAAAGAGACAATGGCTGGTAGCCCAAGCAGGCCATGGGAGAAAGTTTTGGGGAATAGTCTGTCTTCTACAAATTAATGGCACTGGAAATCAACTCTTCTGTGAAAACCAGAGAGGAATTCTATCTCCTATATGACAGATATATTTTTCATGGGCAGAGATTCTTGCAAACAGTCCTACCATGACCAAGTGGGCAGAATCAACATGAAAGAACATTTTCAGGTTCATATCACACATTTGGGGTGGTAGTGATGTGATGTAGAAAGGTTGATAGAAAAGTAGACCTTGATGCAGTAATTTACCCAATTAATAAAAAGGACAGTCAGAAATATTGTCTAGATGAAATAGAGATACATATATCACAGGGTAGGAAATAAACTCATTCATATTCCATTTATAGAGCGATTTTAGCCAGAAAACTCTACCCAATTTCCTCAGGCTACTGAGTCAGATAACTGACAAGTTGAATTTACATAAACCAACTCTCCAGCTCAAAAGGAAAGTGCAGGAAAAAGAGTAGAGAAGACAAAAAAAAAAAATTAGTTGTTAGGAACATGACACAAAAAAATTAGTAGTTAGAAACATGCCAGGTATCCCACCAATCAAAGGTAGGTAGGAGATTTTACATCATGAGACCTTGAAACAAATTAGCAATATTAATTGAGAAAGAGAGGACAAAAAGCAAAATATTAAAATGTGTTTAGTACACAGACTGAGGTAAATTTTAGACTGTCTGCTTTCTTTTGATAACACAACCAGAAAGTGGACTCTATGATATCAGAGGTAAATAATAAGATAACTCAAGTATAGATGAAATGAATATTGTCTGAGAAGCAGGCAGAATTAAAAAGTAAGCTTGACCAGGTAAGTGCATGTATAATATAAAAGTTGATAGAATTACTAATAATTTTTAATTTTATTAAATGTATTTTCTATCAACCATATTTACTAGGTCTTCTTTGATATTTGTGTTTCTCTAGAAAATCTTCCATTTTATTGTGATTTTCAAAATGTATTAGTATACGGATGTGTTTAAAATTTTCTTGGAATAGTTTGAATTCAAAATATTTTTCTCACTTTAGAGAATAATTTTAAAATATATAATACGTATAACATACAATATGTCCTTTATCACCTCACAGAAATAATAACTGAAATTGTGATACATAGTGTACATCACAGAAATAATTAGCAATATAATTGGAATCAATAGTTTTCTAAATTATGACATATGACTCATTCCACAAAAATCATTATTTATTAAATTTGAATTATAATGTAAATATAGTTTTATATATTTATTGGACTGAATATTATCTTGTAACCCCTGTGTGATTAAAATAAAATGCAGTTTGGATTGTTCAATGAAAACAATGAGGATGAGAATAGGTTGAAAGCACACAAGAACCAAAATGAAAGAGCCAAAGTCGGAACAATTTGAGCAACAAAATATATAAAAATTATTTTCAATTATAGCCTGTGAAATACATATTGAAATTTTCAAATTTGATACTTTAAATAATTTCTATACCTAGAACATATTTTATATACCTCTATTCTCTTCTACATTTGTTGAACCATTTTAAATATATGTATATAGTGTGTGTGGGTACACTAATATATTTTTCTGATGAAATTTGTCATATTTTAGTCTTTTGCTTTTCTCCAACAACAACAAAAATAAAGATATTGAATTTAGAGGACTCTTCATATCATGAGCCGAAATACAAAAACTTCTTTTTCTTCATGTCTTGTCAGAGTGTTTTGAAAGTTCAGTCATCAATTGAGAAAATGAAAGTTAAGGGAGAGAGATCTCAAGCCAACCTTATCCACTGTCCAAGGATCAGGACTCACTGAGCTCCAATGTGTGTCTACAAAGTTCTCTAAAAAGTTTATCAGGTGGGCCATGAGATGGTAGGGAGCAGAAAATCATAGACTCAGGTCTCAGATCAGAGAAAGTGTGGAACATGCTTCAGGGCCCTGGGTAGAAGAGTGCAGGCTAACTCATATATTTAGATATACGTTAGCATGGGCCTTCTTTTACACACTTGCCCAGCCCTTGCAGTTAGAGGGGGGCCTGAACTAATCAACAAATCTTGTCATTTCAGCCAGATCTCCTATTAACCCTAGCTTGTTGTTTTATTATGTGTTTGTTTCTTATTGATCATATTGTATTGTGACTTGATGTATGACTCTATAAGCTATGTGCAATTGTGGAATGAGAGAATGAGAATATCCAAAAATAATTATATTGTTTAGATATAAAGAGCCCAAGATTGTATAAGCCACCAGAGTTCAGAGTGGACAGCCAAGAGATTAATGGACTAAGAAACTGAATAGAGAGAATTGGGAATGAACCAAGAAAATTAAATTTGCACTGTACACACATGCAAAGTGTTTGAACAGTTTCTTAAATTTGATGGATTGGACATAAACAGCTCTGATTCACATTAGTGAATTAGTGCTGTCTGGATATTGTGCTATTTTTGTACATAGATGTATCAATAAATTGCCCACCACTTGTTCTCATTTGCAAGTCATGAACAACTATTCCAATCACTTGAGTCCTCTGACATTTGCAATTATTATTGCCCTGCTCAGTGTAGGCAAATCTATTAACTGTCCTTATTATATATTGATGCGTACATAAAGATATAACAATCCACATTCCATAACTCATGGTGAAGGCACTAGAGCAAAAGGTAGATGAGATGATTTTGTAATTGTACACCAGTATCAGCAAACCAACATTGAAAGCTTCTTGAAGATCAAAATACTCTAAGGCTCTTGGTGCAAGGGAGAATGCCTAGGACCTCAAGATTCCTCATAACCTCCCAAAATCCATATGTAAACTTGAATGAACTATGTAGATAACAACACTATCTGCAAAAATATATCCTAACAGCAAATGGTGACCATATAACTACAAAGGTATTCAGAATTTAGCTAGGGATAAAATTATTCTCTACAGAAGCATAGGGAAGAGGAATTAGAGATCAAGGCATGTTTGAAATATGCATATTATTCATGTTTCTTATTCAACAAAGTTTTGAGTAAAAAATATATACTAGGTCTCTCTCTAAAGTCATATATATATATATAAATATATATAAATAAATATATATAAATAAATATATATAAAAGAATAAAAAAGACCTAGTTCAAACAGAATTTGGAGAATATTCCTAAATGAATTTTAGGTCTTTAAACAATTTAAGCATAGCTTTCTTCATTTATTTTGCAATTTCAATGATACCTGAGTTAATTCTCATCTTAAAATATATATTTTAAATAATAATATTATAAATATATCAAAAAGATTTTTCAAAAATAATATCTGTGTAATATAATCTGGAATAACAAAAATTTGGGGTGATAAAATTTTTCATTGCAAGCATATACTTCTTTTGCTCCTGAAAGAAAAATCAGAATACAGAATTCCTAAAAGTTCAGAAGCTAACCACTTTTTTTTCCTTTTTTTAAATTTGATTTTGAAGATGCTTTAAATTACATAAATGCTACATCGAAATTATAGGGGAATTTCCATATACCTCATCCCCTCCCCCTCTCCCACTTTTTCCCATTAACAACATCTTTCATTAGTGTGGTACATTTATTACAATTGATGAGCACTTATTGAAGCATTGCTACTAACCATGATCTAGAGTTTACATTATAGTTTATATTTTGCACCACAAAATTTTATAGATTTTGAGAAAATGTGTAATGGCCTATATCCATCCTTGCTTTGTTATGTAAGACAATTCAAATGTCCCATGTTATACCAATTCTTACCTCTCTCTCCCCTCAGAAACTCTGGTGGTCATTTCCTTTATATCAATGTTACAAGTTCTTCTGTTGCTAAAAGTATAATAAGTCTACTTTGGTCCATAGTTGCATTCTCATCCTATGTTTGTTTGCTCCTCTATCTTGAGGATTTTGGGATGGTGATGCTCACTCTGCTTGCAATTGAAAGAGGGCTTAGATCCCATGGGGCAGATGGATGGAACTGTCTTGCTTAAAGTTGTGGATACTCTGTTTCTTGGGGGATGGACATTGTACACCATCATCCTTTTGTTGGTTGTCTGGGTGAGTCTGATGAACTGGAGAATAGGTGTTGCAACTCTGCTGAGATTAAGGGCTTGACCAGCATATGAAAAGAATGAAGATTTAAGTCTCTGGGACATATATTTATTGAGTGTAGTGGTGAATATAGGTTCAAATAAGAGAGGCAAAAGAGCCATGTGTACGGAAATTATAAATGAGTCTAACTTTGTTACACTGGGGAACATATATTCCAAGGTAAGCCTCACTGAAAGGCTGCCAAATTCCTAAGATTGTCTGCCCTGCCTATAGTATCTAGATGACTCTAGAGCCCTCGGGAGAAACCCTTGCTTGAAGTGTTGATTACTGTGGCAGTCAATGAGATCCTCCTGAGACATGCATAAGTGTAACCTCTGGAATGATCCCCCAACTCACTTTGAAATCTCTTAGCCATAAAAACTAATTTGTATTTAATATTTTCCCCTTTTGGTCAAGGTCTTTTTCCAAATGTATTGCTAGTTAGTTCTTGGTAATTGTATTAGTCAGCCAAACAGGTGCTGATGCAAAATACCAGAATTCTGTTGACATTTAAAAAGTGTCTATTTGGGGTAGAATCTTACAGTTACCATGTCCTAAAGAGTCCAACTCAGGGCACCATGAGAGGTACCTTTTCACCCAAAGTCTGCTGCCACATGTTAATGCAAAATGGGAGGCAATGTCTGCAAGGGTTCAGGTTTTCTCCTTTCTCTTAAAGCTCCGTGGTCCCAGCTTCTTCCAATCTCAGCTGTAGGCTGGCATAAGGCTCATCTCTCTTCCCAGGGCTCATCTGCTTCCAGGCTACACTGATCTGGTCTCTTCACAAGGTCAGCTTTAGACTATCAGGCTCATCTCTCTTCCAGGGGCCTCTGCCATGTCTAATGGAGCCTTCTCTCTTTTCTCATGTATCTACTTCTCTGTGCTCTCCCTCTCTGTGTATTTACTTCCCTGTCTTTGAGCAGCCATTTATATAGCCCACAAAGCAGGTTGGGGGGAGGGGGTCAGGGACTCAAACTGAGAAGCCTTAATGATGTGGTCAAATAAAAGCCCTAATCTTGATTTAATAAAGTAAAATCTGAATCTAATACAATTTAATATGCCCAGAGGAAGAGACCAGTTTACAAACACAATCCAATATGTACTTTTGGAGTTCATGAACAATACCAAACTGCCACTGTAATAAAGAACGTTTTTTTTTTAAGCACTTAGTGTCATGGCATAGAATTCAGATGTCACCCAGATTTTTAAAACCTTGTCAGAAATAATGTTTATCTTGATACTTGAAGGAGATTCATTATCTTTGAAGTTCATAAATTACATCAGGTTACATCAAAGTAAGATTCTTTTTCAATACATTTTCTTAAAGTTAATGCACACTTTCCATTTTTATAATCTGATCTTCTGTTTTAAAATGTATTTTTACTTATTTTTAGTGTTTGGACAAATAGACTGAGGAAGACAACCATTCATTATATTTCTATTACACCAAGCTTGGGTTACTCTCTCAGCTTTTTCTTAAAGTATATGTATCTAAATATAAAGTAAAAAATTTATGTGTGAATGCATTGTTCTTAAGTCCCTTTTAACTTTTCCCATTTCCTTATTATTTTCACACTATTATTCATTTAGTGTTTATCCTTAGAGTCATTTTGGAGAACATCATTATATTGATTATAAAAGAAATATCATATACAGGCAAGAATAGACAATTATTCAGTTCTCTTTGTCATTTTCTTCCTTTTACTTTTCCTTGAGTTTAATTTTTTTTTTTTTTTTTTTTTTTTAGGAGGCACTGGGAACTGAACCTGGGATGTTCCATGTGGGAGGCGGGCACTCAAGAACTTGAGCCACATTCATTCCCTAATTTGTTCTTTTTCAAGCTACTAGAATCTTGAGGCACCTCTGATTTGGCATGGTGGAACAAAACTCATTATCAGCCCTTATGTTAGTTGTCTATTCTTGGTATCCTTATATTGTGATTGCAACCGTCTTGGTTAATATTAGATCTGGGTATAATTTTGCTCCAGTCCCCTGCCACTGGCAGTTCTGATCCTAAACCCTGGAGGTGGCACCATTCCCACTCCATTTCATAGCTGCTCAGAGTATCCCTGGCGTTGTTTTCATTTTGGTGCCAAGGTTCAAACCATTTACCATGTGTGAGCCATGTAGTAGCACAAACTTACCTCTCTGTATTTCTTTGGGTAGCTTTCTTTTAGTAAGATCTCTTTGTTTATGGACCATAAAAGGTTTCCTTGGTGTCAAGCATGCTTACGTTTTCTAACATTTTTATGTTTCAGGAGGTTAGAGAATTTGTCATGTGTTTGGATACAAAGGATGAGTTATGTGACTGTTGTCTCTGTGCTACTTTTCTTTGTTCTAGTAGACTTTCCTAAACTTGTGTTTTAATTCAGTAATTTGATTTTATGCAAAGAACAATCAGCTATCCATTAATGCTGTTGTGAGTTTTTATTGATGATCTACATCCTTATAAAATTCTTCATTTCCTTGAGTTTTTCTTTTTAAATTTCCTGTTTCAGTATACCTATATGCAATACTATTATCAAATTTGCTTTAATATAATGGAGACATGTTAAAAATGTACTGCTTTCTGTCTTTCTCTTTTTCTTTCTTTTTCAAATATACTTTTCAAAGGGAGGAAGATTCACAGAATATATTGCTTTTGAATTTTAGCATTGTTATTTCTTATTATGTATTTATTCTGAAGTGAAAGCTCTACTACTCATAAATATATGGGTGGTAGATATCAATAAGTTTCTTTTAGATTTAAGTCTCTACCTGTATGTTTCATTGAAAATATTTGTGAGGAAATCAAATAAGGAGAAAAATAAAAGTCAATTTAGGAAAATATTAGTACTTTAGAGATAAAATGCTGTACACCATTGGGTGTGTTTGTGTGTACATGAGTAGCATGTGGAACAGAGAAAGAAAAGATTTCTTTGGGCTTAAACTTAGACCTTTATATAACCATTGAAGAAAATTTTCCATTTCCATATCAAATGTGAAAAAGCAAATATGGAAGGATTACAAGTAAGATTCAACTGAGTTATTCTGCTTCCATTTCTTCAATGCTGTGGTGGTTTGGCACTATGGACACCAGAGAAATATGTTCTTAAACTTAATCCATTCCTGTGGGGGACTCTTTGTAAATAAGAACACTTCAGAATGTTACTTGAGTTAAGGTATGGCCCAGGTTGGGCTCTATCTAGATTACTGGAGTCCTTTACAACAGAGTGAAAGTTAGACACAAAAACCACACAGTGGATGCAGTCAGAAGCTGAAAGTCAATGGAACTTAGAAGAGAAGGGAGAGGCTAGGAGAGACTGCCATGTGAATTGCCATGTGACTGAGGAGCCCAGGACAAAGGGTCACCAGCAGGGAAATCCAAAATGGGAAGAAAGCATAGTCTTGATTATGTCTTGGTTTGGACTTCACCTAGTCTTAAAACTGTGTATCAATGTATTCTAATTGTTTAAGCCAGTATTTTCTTTAGCAATGAGGAAACTAAAACAGATGCTGTATTAGTCAGCCAAGGGTTGCTGATGCCAAATACCAGAAATTGGTTGGTTTTTATAAAGGATATTTATTTGGAGTAGGAGCTTACAGATACCAGGCCATACAGCATAAGTTACTTCCCTCAACAAAGTCTATTTGGAGCAAGATGGCTGACAATGTCTGCGAGGGTTCAGGCTTCCTGGGTTCCTTTGTTCCTGGGGCTTACTTTTCTCTGGGTTCAAGGTTCCTTTCTTTCTGGGGCTGGCTTCTCTTTCCTCTGTGAGCTTACTTCCAAAGGCTCCAGGTCATGTCTTCAGCAACAAATTTTAACATCAAAACTCCAATATCAGAAACCCTCAACTCTGTATTTTGCCATACCTTTTATCTATGAGTCCCCACCCACCAAGGGATGGAGACTCAACACCCTAATCATAACTCAATCATGCCCAGGTACAGATCAGATTTCAAGCATAATCCAATATTTCTTTATGGAATTCATTAAAATATTAAACTGCTATAGATGCCAAAAGCAAACTTCACATTTTTAAAATATTCTTTATTTAAATGGTCTGCAGCTTTGTGTTTAAAAACTTGAAGACACCTGATATCCTTTTAGAAACCACCTGTTAGTCCATAAGTCTTAACCTAAGTGAAGGAGGTGAGATTGTCTGTGGCCTTCAAGGGTTTTCTTCCTTTTATTTGATGTCCTCTGTTTAGGAAGCACCAGGTGCTCTTTGCCTTTTGCTTAGTGCTGGGCATTAAGTAAATGCTGATTAAACATTTGCCGAATAAAAGAATGAATAGAAAATTGAATAAATAAATGCCAGGGCCATCTCCCTTCACCTATTATATTCCTGGAAACACCTTAGAACTTGAGAGAGGCAATTGATTTTGGATTGCCCCTCATTTGTCTAAAAGTTTCCAAGGTCAAGTGTTAAATTAGTATCTTAAGAGGAATTTTTAATAATAAGGTTATAATGAGCATTGACAAACAACTAATTTTGACACAACTGAAGAAATAAAGCTGTTGGTATAAGAAAATGATATGTTCAAAATATTGGCTAACTTGAGAAATATATAAAAGATTTAACCATTCCTGCCTTCATTTTTTTCTGTAAATTTAGACAAAATTGATTTATCTCCAAGAAACTCTGAATCAGCTGCTTAGAGTCTCCATTCAATACTGGTACCAACATCCATCTGTTCTCTTAAATTCTGGGATTAATAAGTATCTATTATTTATTTGAGAATATTCCTTTAGCATGCATCAGATTCACACGGAGGACTTGGAAAACAGGAATTAAGGGGATCCAACCCCAGAGTTTCTGAGTAAGTGATTCTTGGGGATTTGCATTTCTAACAAGTTCCCAGATGATACTGATTGTTTCTGGCCAAGGGGCCACACACTTCGATAGCTATTGCTTTAATCATATTTCTATGGTTTGGCAAAGCTTAAAATGATTATTTAATCTTGTTGTAAGACTTAGTGGGAAGGGAAGGAACATTATTGCTACATATATATATATATATATACATACACACACACACATATATCAGTAATGATGAATTATGCTGGGTTTTTTTGTTTTTGTTTTTAAAGAAAACTGTGAGTATGTCTTTTCCTGCATTAGGATAAAAGTACATATTCAAAACTGAGTCAAAATTTTGGAATACTACTTCATAAAGGGTAATATAGGAAAATAAAGATTTTTAGTTTTTCCTTAATATATTTGATAAATATTTTTCTGTTAAGTCCAAGAGAATGGGAATGCTATTAAATAGTTTTTCAGCAATGATTGTTTTGCAGAAATAATGCAATTTATTTATGATTCATTGCATGATTTGGCTTGTAAAATCACCTAAACTGCTAGGAGCTTTTCTTTATACTTAGTTGCAAGTTTAATTAGCTTCTATATCTTTTTCCTCTTACAAAGTTTTTCTGCTTACTTAAATGACAGTAATTAATCTGTCAGTGAAAGGAACTTTCAGAACTAATACAATACAAGAATATAACACATGTGCAAATTTGGGTTATGTGGCTGTGCCAAGTATGAGAAAGCTGTGATATAAATGACAGCGATGAACATAATACATTGCCTTGAGGGAAACTGATTTTAGCTAATGCCTGCAAAATCTTTTCCAGCTACTCCATTCAACTCTGATATTAATATACATCTGTTTTATCTGTTTGGTTATTATACTCTGATTCAAAATATCTGTCAAATCCAAGTATCTTTTGTACTATGAAAATCAAAACATTGTGTTTCTGAATATGGAATGCTGCAGAAACCACTTTTAGCTATATAATTTGTCACAGAATTACAGGAATTCAGTTCATTTATTCATTCATACAACAAAGATTTATTGAGTTTCTATTGTACATTGGGGATTGAATTATTTATGGTTTATGCCAATATGAAAATTATACTAGAAATTTCCTTGAATATATTAATATATAGAAACATGGAAGCAAGTCATTTCAATGCAATTTGGGTGAAAATTATGATATAATTAAAATAAAAATGAAAGTTGTCAAACACATTTTCTCTAGCAGTCCACCCTATGAAATAGTTTCTATTATTATTACTTTTATTATCCCAATTTTCCAGGGACAGCTAGCGATTAAATTGCAGATCAAGAGTTGAACCAGGTAGTTTGTCTCCAGAATCATCCTTTTTGCTACTGCTTAAGTGGCTTACTGTTTTCCTATTTGCATAAGGAAGTCTGAAGGGCTACATGATCATAATGAACCAAGGATCGAGAAAAATTACGTCCTAGAATAGATGATGTTTAATTCTTTTGGGATTAAAAGTATATAAGTAGTAAAGTGGCCAGCATGTATATAGCCATATATACATAGATATAAAATCAAAGGATAAAAGAGGAATAAATGTTATTTGATGTGGAAGAACTGAAAGAATGGAAAAGATGTTGAAAGATGAGTTTGGGAATTTAGGTAGGAGTAAATTCAGGATAGTGTTTCTAATCAAAGAAAAGATGCTTCACTGATGGTAGAAGAAGACACAGATACATAATTTAGAAATATAACACAAGATGAAATAGTGACATTAAAAGAATATGTTGGTAGGGAATATGGGGTAGGGAATGGCAGGAAGAGATGAGATGTGGAGGCATTTTCAGGACATGGAGTTGTCCTGGGTGATGCTGTAGAAACAGTTACCAGACATTGTATGTCCTCCCGTGGCCCACTGGAATGTGGAACATGGTAGAGTGTGGGCTATGATGTGGACCATTGACCATGAGGTGCAGCAGTGCTCAGAGATGTATTCACCAAATGCAATAAATGTCTCATGATGATGGAGGAGATTGTTGTTATGGGGGAGGAGTGGGGTGAGGCAGGCGGGGGGTATATGGGGACCTCATATTTTTTTAGTGTAATATTAAAAAAATAAATAAAGACAAAAAGAAAAAAAAAGAGTATGTTGGGCCTGGAGTCTGGAATTACAAGTCATCAACCAGTCAGAATCTCTAATAGATGGAATAAGACATAGGAAAGGCATGTATTTGGTTTCAGTGTCCTTACCTGTAAAAAAAAAGTATTGAACTTGGTGGTCTTTTCAGATCCAGCATATTGGATGAACGTTTCCATTGTGGCAAGCATTCATGGATGGATAAGCTTTTCTCTTTGGATTTGTATGTGTGTGAAGAAGGAAAACTGAAAACTGATTAACGGATGCTAAAGCTGCAAACACACCTACATATACATATACTAGCAGCAAATGGATTAGATCTCCTATTTGCTATTAATATCATTAATAACTTTCAATAATAGCATCTGTTTTCCTTTATGTTATGAGTCACAACGCCATCATGGAAACCGACATAACATGGAGATAGCAGGAGAGATTCCTGATACAATCCTTCAATGGCTTAGTGAGAGTAATGGGAAGATTTTAAAGAGGTGTGATGATTTGCTTTATAAAAGAAAATTTTTGCTACCTGCCAATTTAATTCCTTCAAAACGATATACCTTGAGGATATCCTAAGAAGAGAATGGGAAAAGTGACTATTCAAAAGCATTTTCGCCATTTGAGCTTATTTAGGCTCAGCATTAAACTTCTTTATGATTAACATTACCCACTATAAGGTTAACTTTTTCTTAATTCAAAAGCGTGTTTGACAGGGTTACAGCATGGATTAAATTGATATTAGGTGGGATGACACAACATACAAAGAACAGCATTCACAATAGTGTAAGAAAAATAGTTCTCCTTCCTGTTTCCCATTTAATGTCCAACAAAATGCTTGAGATACAGTAATAGAGGGAAATAGCACACGAGTGTACATTCTGAGTAAAAGGAAAACAGGAACTTATACATGATCCACGTTGTTTGATCATAAATTCCAGTACTGTGCTACTTTGCACGCAACAAAGATATCTTTTTTTCCCCTTCATCTAACAAACACTGAGATATACTTCCTAGTAATAAACTTGAGGAAGAGCCTGGTATAGACTGCAAGTAAAAAATAATGAATGTTTATGCTGAATGGAAGTTTTCCTGAAGTCCTTTTAAAAAGTGCAAAAAAATTTAAAATCCAAAGTATTATCTTTAAATACTTTAAGATATTTAACACTAATGTATTAAAGGTTTAAAAATAAAAATTCACTTTCTTCTTATTATAAATGTTAAACATACTTATTTTAGAAAGCAGAGTAGTAGAATAAGAAAACTATTTATTGAGTCAATTAAATGTGAACAATGCCTCAGAATAAAGGGAATGTAGCTGATATTTCCTCTTATATTTTATTCATTCTTCAAATATGCCACAAGAAGTTTATATACACTTGTGAAAGAATAACAACAAATGTTAAACTAATAACAAATAGCCTAAAATATATATAGTTCCTGCCCTCCAACAGATAACACACTATGTAGGACAATAAATATATGACTAACATAGAGTGTGGAAAAATATAACAGTACATAAGAATTGATATGGATATATGTTTAGTATATCTTTGTTCAGAGATGAAAAATTAGAGCTAACATATGTAACTAAAAGTTCTTTATTTTTACATAATACCAGTGATTCACTCATATTGTTCTCAAGTACAAATTTTGACATTTGTTGTTCTAAAACCCATAGAATTCACTAAAATGTTAAAAATCACATACCATGAATAGTGTATTTATATCAAATATGTGAAATTCTGCAGTGAACTTTTTAAAAAAGAGATAAAATGAGAAATCAAACAGTGCCACAGATGTTTAATTGTTCCAAAGTTGTGTTTTTCTATTTCAGATTTGGAAAGTGAATTATTTTTTTTGCTGAAAATACTAGATTTTCCATTCTATATATAAAATGTAAAGGTAGTACTTAAATAGAATGTGCATAACTTATTTATCTAACATGAGAAATGTTTTTCTAGAGCATTAAGATTACTTTACTTTTCTAATGGACCATACTCTTCTGACAGTATTACAGAAAGACATTTCTAATTTTGATGCATTATATGATTTTGGCTGTAGTTCCATGAATTAGCAAAATATTTGAGAAGTCATACAGAGGGTTAAAATTATTTATAAATAAATATATTTTAAAGTGATATACTTGAGAACACAATCTTAAGAAAAGTCTTGCCTTTCATTCTTTTCATTTTGTTCATCCAGACCATTCTATGGATACAGGTTTTCTTTCTGTCAGATGGATGGCATTATGTAGTATTCTCCCCAGCATGATATTTAGGTTGCTTTGGATTCTTTTTTTGTTTCACCTAAATTTCTACTTTGTTTGGTGATAAGGAAAGTACATCTAGAAAGAAGTTCTTAATGTGATGCTTAAAACATGCTATTCATATTATATCATATTTTCTTCATCATTTTTCTTATCTGTCTAATGTGTCTACAAACTATTTTCTAAATCCTTTTCCTAAATTTCTTGTTAAAGTTACCAAATTAAGTAAAGCTTTACCTGGTTCATGGCACAGTTAGCACAAAATTTGTCTTACTTCAAACTACATGCTTGTGTCATCGGTATGCAGCTGTAAAATCATCTTCCCTGCACTTTACCCACTGTAGTACAGGCTCCATGAAAGGAGACTTTTTAGTTGTTGTTGTTTGCTTTTTTATTTTGTTTGTTCTTTAAATCAGGTTTGCTCATTATTGGGTCCCTAGCACTTATAACGTGCTTAACATATACTATATGCTCAGTATAGTATTGAGCATATAGTGAAGGCTCTGCCCTGTCTGCATCACCCCTGAACTCATAATCCTCTCTGTCTGGTACTCAGTCCTGCCCTGTAAGTGACAATCCATTCCATCATTTCACTCTGGAAGTTGAGAAAAGTTATATTTTCCTCTTTCTTGATGTATTTAGAGCTGGGTTTTAAGCAAAACATTTCCAATTCCTCAATGCAACTGAAAGTTGTCCGAGATTTGTTTGGCATACTATAGGAGTGATAGATATAATCATTTAGTCAAACAATCTTTCTAGGGTCAGGATTCAGGGGATGTCTATCAGTGATTTAAAGCAGAATTATACCTAGAAGAAATGACTAATTCCAGACCTGTATAGCTTTAGAGGACCTGTCCAAAGCACAGAGTAGAGAACTTGAATAGACATCCACTATATAAAATGGCACAATTTGAGAATCAAGAAGAATAACTACAATGGATTGTAACATTAACAAAATAATAATGAGAAAAATTAAATGATTATTGTATCTGTTCATTACTCTGAAAAGTGGTGTTAAATAGAAATACACATAAAAATTTATCTTGTCCTTTTAGGGAAAATCCTATAATTCCTACCCTGTTGCTGAAGGACATTTCTTCCTTGAAGAAATAAATGAAATGATAAAACTATTAAAAAAACCATTTACCACCATGATTAAAACAGTAATTAACACCTGAAAGGGGATTCTTAGCTTCAAGGGGCTTTGTAACGACATTTTAGGTGGGTTTACTGAAACTAGAAATGGGATTATTTATGTGTTCTAGAATTAGTCAATACAATATCTAGCCAGTGAAATGGGCAATTTAATCTAGGGGCATTGGGAAATAAATTCTTTTCCTAGAATAAATTAAATAAAAGATAAATTACTCCAGAGAATTCTTAGCAGGGACTTTCAAATATATGCTCTAAATAAATGATAGCAATTACAAAATAGTTTTTCACTGCACTTTCAACTTTATTCCCAAGTACCCAAGCAGTGATTTCATGTCATCTCTCTCTGGGGGTTATCCATAGCTCACAGCCCATAATCAGACCTGGTAAAGAAAGAACCATATTTCTCATTAAATCCTGCTCACAAAATCTTTCAAGTACTGTTAATTATCTTGCACTAGGATAAACATTGGAGAAGATGGGAAAATATTCTCTGAGATTCCAGCATTGTCACTTAAAGAAAAATAAGCTGGACACATTTCAAAATAGTGTTTATGAGTACCAGTTACTCATCCAAGATCATGCCAAATAGTATAAAGTCTCTTTATACTATGGATAACCTGCAAGCGATGTCTGTTTGGTAAATAATTTATACCACTTACACTCTCCACTGACTTGCTTCTGCCAAGGAGAGAGTCAACAATTGCCTACTGGTGATTTCACTTCAGTTCAACCCTAGATGTATTCACATGCCTTAATTAAATCAGTTAAATACTGGATTTCTCTGCACATAACTAAGAAGGTGACGTATTATAATGCAAAGAACATGTAATATAGTATAGTGAAAAAGTTCATGGATCCTTGGTCTGGTCTAACTGGAAAAAACTTAGAAATCATTTAGTCCAAAGTATTTTTAATGGATGGTACCCCTTATTTAAGGAGTAAAAGGAAGGTTAAGTAGATGAATTTCTAATAGTCTGTCTTTATTTCAACTTGAGAACTATAATCTCATCTTTTTCAAATTTCATTTTGATTTCCTTTTAAAAAATTTCTCATTGGAAAAAGTATTAAAACTGTCGGACAGTAAGCTTGTTGGTCCCTCAGACAATAAACTCTGAACAAAATGTGCATATCTTAGCACTAAAATTCTGCCTTTTCTTATCAGTCCATATCTCCTAGACTCCATGTACTACTGCTTCAACATTTTCATCCCCTCCCCATTTAAGTCAATCTAATCCCATTTCTGCTGCAGTTCTGTTCTTTTCTCTCCTTTACATTCATGATAATCAGTGGTTTACATCTGACATCGATCCCCTATTTAAGACTTGTGGCAGTTTGACATTCTTTTATGAATCCCCAAAAGAAAAAGATTATATTTGTGAACTAATTCCATTCCTGTGGGTTTGAGACCCTTTCAATTGGACTAGTCAGTGAAGTGTGACTCAGGTTAAGTCTCTGCCCTCTCACCACGCCTGATAAAAAAACAGAGACACTGAAAAAGGGAACCACCAAGTTTGATCTTTCAGAATGATCAAACTTGGTGAGAGTAAGGACTCCAGTTTTGCCAACAGCTGAGATGCAAGGAGAGAAGTCCCTAAGAGACTTAAGGACCTGAGGCCGCGGGAGAGACAAACCATATGCCTGATATCTTGTAGCTGAACTCGGGAAGAATGCAGAGTAGCCAAACTTGATAGAGGAAGCCAGGAAAGAGACAAGCCCTGTGCCTGGTTGTTCTCAGCTGAGCTCAAACCTTTGTGGAGATCGGTGGCCATCTTGCTTTATGAGGTGGCAGCTGACTTTGGTGAGAAAACATTTCTTAAGGATGCCTTAATCTGGAGATACCATGAGAACTCTAAGTTTTTTCACAACTAAATCCTCTTTATAAAAGTCAGCCCATTTCTAGTACTTTGCATTGTCAGTCCTTTGGCAAACTAAAATAAGACTTATTTTATAACTTTAATGTATCATCATTAGGATACCTAAAGCTAGAAAAGCAATTAGAAAATATATAGCCTATTGTTTCATGACCTGGGTTTCTCAATCCAATAAGGCATTAATCCATGAAAGAGCTTCAGGGGAATCATAAATTAATTGGTTTGGAAAATGTCATCTATGTATAAATTTCATCTGGTTTTGAAAGACTATATGTCTTCACAAAGCTAATGACTTAGTATAGTGATTTTCAAAATGTTTTTCATCATGAACCAGAGTACTAATATATTCGTGTATAATAAAAAAGTATTCCTAAAAAAGTACTCTCCTATTACACATGACCATTCTTGTATCGCCTGTTTTATTTTGCTCTATTCTGTCCTATCTGATGCTACTCTACTCTAATCCACCCCATTCCATTCCATCACTTGATAATATAGTCCATTTCATTCTAGTCCATAACTTGAATTAAAATACTGGTCATAGGTTATTAAAGAGATTTTAAAATTCAGAGGCAGACCCTGTGGCCAGACATGGTAGCTTCATAAACATTGATCCAATATCATTTTACAAATATGGAGATACCCAGACAATTGAATTAGATTAATTATAATGAGGCCTACTCAGATTCCTAATATCAGTAAATATGGTTTGGTATATCTATCTAAGGAGATGATTTCAGCCTTAAAGAATAGGTACTGTAGTGTGAGTCCCTGGATGTATATTTATTTGTATTAACTTCATGAAAAATTACACCAATAGCACTCATAACAATGCCAAGTAACATTAATACGTCTCTTGCAAGATTTCTGAATGATAGAAATAAGCTTTCTAACTTTTAAAAATTATATGAGTGTGGGAGCAAAGGTGACTCAAGCTGTTGAGCTCCTACCTCCCACATGGGAGATCCCAGTTCAGTTCCCAGTGCCTCCTGAGAAAACAGAAAAAGAAACAACAAGCAAAACAAATGAAAAAACCAACTCAGGGAAGCTGCTGTGGTTTGGTGATTGAGTGCTGGCTTCCCACATACGCAATCCCAGGTTCAATCCCTGGCTCTCGGTACCTCAAAAAAAAGAAAAATTAAATTAAATTAAAAAAAAAATGTGTGTGTGTGTGTGTGTGTGTATATATGTATGTATGTATATGGGGATAATTATTTGCCTGTATTTATTTATTTATTTATTTATTTATTTATTTATTTATTTATTCCAAGTGTATGGTCATAAAATCTTCATCATTAATCTGTCACATAATTTCTTACAAAATGGAAGAGTTTCTTCTTTTGTATCATTTCAATAATACTGAAGAGTAATATATCTAAAAAATAAATTCAGGCTTTTGGTAAAGTACATATGGCTGTAGATGTCCACAGCTGTTCTATGTGGTTCTCATTTCTCCATGGAATAAGATTCATACTTATGATGTACGCAAGTGCTGGTGTTTACAGTGGAATCTGTATTTTTTGCATATTTATTAATAGGTGTGAAAGTTTATGAAGCCAGAAATCTGTTTTCAACTGGTTCCATACAAATGTATCTATATAAGTTATTTACGTCTAAGTGTGCAATTTAAGAATTTCTTTCATCTATGAGCATAACTTTGACTAAGTATTAAATAATTATATTGACATCTACTGCATATGGGAGTTGTGAAAATTAATTGCAACAGCACAACTCATCTACTGCTTGTTATATAATAAATGTTCAAGGATTTTTTGTTTCTTTCGTTCTGTTTTGCAGTTTGGAAGTGAATTATAAAATAATAGTTCATGATATACATTAATCAAAAGCTTGTCCACAAAGGACAAACTATGTGAATGTTTGAAAATATGCTTATCTATATTTTAACAATTTAGACTTGAACAGAGAATGTGAAATTGCTAGATTGCCTGGAAGTATTAATACATAAAATAATACAGAATGATAAATTTCCGAAATGAAAGTAGAAGCGTGCTTGACAGAAGTTTAGAGTGTGATATGTAAAGATAAGTAAAATAAATTCTGCATGCTTATATGGATTTAGCCAACCAACAGTTATTGACCATAGTCTATGTATTCATATCTAGCCAGTTTCTGAGAGTTCATGAGCGAATAAGGCAAAGGACTGTGAAAAGGAGGGCAGGGTTGGAAACTCCAAGGATCAGTCCCTTCACTAGAACAACAGGTAAACAAGCAGGAACTGTCTGAATCAACTATTTTGAAATACTGGAGTCTGGTAGAACATTGAGCAGCATCCAGGGAAGCGTGAGAGGATGAAGCTGGTAAATTGCAAATTTTACCAGGCTGGTAAAGTGCAGTACTGTCACCCATATCTAAGTTTCATGTCTGGCAGCAGTGGAATATTCAAACCTGGTGCCCAGGGCAGCCTACTGATGCAAGGGTGATACATAAAGATCTAATTCTCCAAGATCCAGGGGTGTAGAGTCCGACTGCTGATCACTGCTTTTGTTTAGCTACTTCGGATCACTGTGGGTCCAGCTCTGAGGGTGGCCATTGGTTCAACCCACCATGGACAAAATGGTCAGAGAAGATTTAAGGATGTGATGCTTCCTCAGAAGTATGAAGGACAGCTGAAGGGCTCTATTTGCAGGGCAGATGCCAAATCCAGAAAGTTTAGCTTTGGAGAGCTATGGGAGAAGAAGCTCGTGGTACCCTTCCTGGCCCCTCAGCATCCCCTGCCCAGGGCAATTTGGAGCCAGCCTGTGGTGGTGATGCACTCTTTGTGGGTCCCTGTCATTGTTTTTGCTGGGAAAGACTGATGTGGGAAACTTTATTCCAGCTTCTCCCTTCTCTCACAATATGCCCTCCAGGCAAAAGCAGCTTAAAACCAGGAAAGCAGAGTAAGAAAAAATTATTTTTAAGATGTCAGTTCTATCCAGAGATTTACAGATTCAATGCAATCCTAATCCAAATTCCGACAACCTTCTTTGCAGAAATGAAGAAGCCAATCATTAAATTTATATGGAAGGGTAAGGGGTCGTGAATAGTCAAAGCCATCTTGAAAAGGAAGAACAAAGTTTGAAGACTCACATGTCTCAAGCCACAGTAATCAAAACAGTATGATACCAGTACAGACATATAGATCAATGGAACTAAATTGAGAGTTCAGAAATCAACCCTCACTTTTATGACCAACTGATTACGGACAAGTGCAAAAAGCACATGAAAAGTTGCTCAACATCATTAGCCATCAGGGAAATGCAAATCAAAAACACAGTGAGATACCATTCCACACCTACTAGAATGGCTACTATTAAAAAATGGGAAAGAGGATGTGGAATCAGAGGAACACACATTTAATGCTGATAAGTATGTAAAATGGTGCAATAGGCTGTGGAAGACAGTTGGAAGTTTCCTCAAAAAGCAGAATATAGAATTACTACATGGCGTGGCAATCTCACTTCTAGGCATAAACCCAAACAAATTGAAATCAGGGACTCAAACAAATATTTGCATGTCAAAGTTCATAGTAGCATTATTCACAATTGCCAAAAGATGAATGCAAACCAAGTTACTATCAATCAATGAATGGATAAATATATGATATATACAGCTAAAGAATATTATTTAGTCATGAAAAGGAATACAGTTCTGATAAACTTGGCAACACGGGTGAAACTTGAAGTCATCCTGTTGAGTGAAATAAGTCAGAAACAAAGGAGAATATGGTAGAGTGTCACTGATATGAAATAACTAGAATAAGCAAACTTTAGAGTAAGAATCTAGAATATAGTTTAGCAAGAGATGGGGTGGGGTAGAGAATATAGAGTTAAGGCTTAACATTGTTCAGAGTTTCTGTTTGGAATGATGGAAAAGTTTTGGTAATGGATGGTGGTGATGGTGACACAACATTGTGAGTGTAATTAAAAACACAACTATTTATTTGTGGTTGAAAGGGGACATTTTAGGTTGTAGGCATTGTGTTAGGATAAAAAATAAAATATCCATGGAACTGCACATCACAGTGACCTCCAGTTAAACTATGGACTATAGTAAATAGTACAATTATAAAAGTGCACTTCAGCAATTGTAAGAAATGTACCTCACTAATGCAAGATTTTAGTAATGGGGGGCGGGTATAAGGGAGACCTGTATTTTATGCATGATTTTTCTGTAAAACCACAACTTCTGTAATAAAAAATGAGTGAATAAGGCTGTATACCTGTCCTCAATAGAGTATAGTCTAGTGAGGTGTGATATATGGAACATACAATGACAATATAAAGGAATATTTATAGGTATGAAGATTAATTTAATGATCCAGACAGGTAATGTATTGCTTTGTTTTGCTTTCTTTATTGTCTTCAAACAGGCTATTTCAAGTGTGCTTTTCTGAGTTTCTTTTCCCAGTTTTGGATTTTTATCTCAAGGACATTCAATGATTTGAGAATTGCTCATTGGCAAGTGAGATTCCATGCCTGTCGCCTTCTCCACCCCTTCTTGCAGCCATTCCAAAAATCTAGAACCAGTTAATTTGGAGACATCCCCTGCTTGAAGAACATGGATTGTGATGGACATAGTTTAAGTATCAACATGCAATGTATGGTATCAGCAAAAGTGTCAAAGTAAATGAAATGTCTATTTAGAGGCCTTATATGTCATACTCAAAATGACAGCAACAGTTTGATTCTTATCAAAGAAATCTGTGCCCAAAAGCTACTATAACTTTCCTTATTCTGAGTTTACTCCAGCAGGGAGGTGACAATAGTCCAATATTTGGTATTTTGGATATGATTGGACAAAACAGATCCATTGTGGAGTGTCAAGTGTTTACTTTCTGCTGAAGAGAGAAAAGTGTTCAAACAGATAAAAGAGGCATTGAATAAGAAGAACATTAGAATGGGCCAAGAAATTCTGATTTTGTACTCCAAACAGGTAAAGGGAAGAATATAGACTTAGTACCATAAATGACTAGGAAATTATAAGCATAGAATAAAGAACTTAAATAGGAATTATTTAGTCCACCCTACCATTGACTAAAATAGGGAAAATATGGTATGCTATGGATGATATTGGTGACCTGCTTTTACATTTTTGAACTCTGGTCCAAGAAGATCATTGAATTATAGATTAGTGACTAAGAATTTGTGCATATGTTGTGATACAGGAAAAGAGTATGCTCAAGATCTCAGGTACTCATGCTTGCACAATGCCTTAATACTGCAGTAATAACCCATCCACACATTGCAGCCTCATTCATACTTGCTGATTTTCAGGCCTAAACTTATCATAGTTCAGTGTATTCTTTGATTAGGTATTTCTCAACTCAAGGACTGAGGGACCAGAAGTTGACTCTGTAAGAAAGATTAATCTCTATTTATCTTTGGGCAATTTAAAATTGCCCAAGATATAATCAGCATACCTCATGTTCATGCAGTAATCACATTCTATTACTGCATGAATGTGAAAACAGAGATTGTTAGAAAAAACAAGGGAAATCCTGGCTTTAGGACCTGAGTCACCTGCAAAAGCAGGTGGTTTGATAAGCTCTCAGCAAACATGGTGACACAGGACATTTATCCTTCAATTTCCCAGAGATGAATGTATATAAATTACAAGAGAAAGGAAGGAAAGCAGGAGGTGTTGTGTTTGATATTTTTTCCTAATTTTTGTCCTGAGAAATTGTGTATTCTAATTACTTTGTATATATAAATAGATGTGCACATATGTTTCTGTACTTTGTAGATAAACATGTGTGAGTGAGAGAGAGAAAGAAAGAAAGAGAGAGAGAGATTTTAAAAAATTACTTATCCTGGAAAAAAAAGCTCTCATTTTCAATGTGAAACATTTCAACTATAAAGGAGAGAATAGAATCACCTAGCTTCTTAGAAGCAGAGAAGAGGTCATATCCTAAAAGCTACATAAAGAACGAACCTCTCTTTGTCAGCCAGTCCTAAATCTGGGGCAAACTCTCTACTCTGGAGACTTTAAAGTAAAAGAAATAAACTTTCAGGACTCATAATTAAGAAAAAGGGTGGAGAGAGTTTCTGACTGTTACTTGGATAGCAAATGAAAAAGAACTTTAAGAAAGCTCTTTTGATGACTTCAGTCTCTAGAGTTCTAAATTTTGTATCACATAAAAGTAGAAATGGCTGATCAACATAGGTGTGCAAAGAAGATGGGTATCTATTGATCATCTTGATTTTCAAAAATAGAAACATGTGCCATAAAATATAACAGGGAATCTATCAGAGATTTGGAATCAAAGAGATCAAATTTTTTAGAAGAAGTAAAATGTAAATCTTCTAAAAACAAAATGGAAAGAACTAAAGTAGTAAACAGACAATGTTTGCTTTAATACCACGTGGTCACATTGGATTATAATGTGAAAGGAATATCCCCATCCCACAGTACAGGGACAAGATAATATTAGGAACAAAAATAGGGGCTTTACAACAACTTTCTTTAATTAGACAATCCTGGAGAATCTCCTAAAGAGATATGTTCTGAAAAAGCAAAGGTAAAGAGGATTGAAGAGTTTGTGTAAACATGCAATCTGTTGCTTGCATGCTTGAGAACGTCTACTGCCTGGCACTGGCCTAAAATTTCTTCTGCTAATAGAATCATTATCAGTGTAAAATATATAAAATACAGGAAAGCAAGATAATTCATATTACCTCACACCATCTCCCTGGAATTCCTCCTTTCATGGAGGGTTGAGAGGGATAGGTCATCCCCTTGACAGGATGCTAAGAAAGGTGTGGTGGGAAGCTTCCAAAAGCTTCCTGTGGTCCCCTTTGTGCCTGTGTGTATGTTGAAAGAGGTGGACCTAGGGACTTGTTTCTAATGAATAGAATACAGCAAAGGGGATGGAATGCTCTTTTGATATTAGGTTGTAAAAACTGACTTTTTTCTTCTCTCCTCTCTTGCCTTTGCAGCTTGCTAACTTTGATGAAGCAAGCCCATGACATGTAGAGAACTCTTCAAAATCAATAAGAAAAAGACAAACTACTCAATGGGAAAAAAGCATAAACAGTGCCAGAAAGACCTCTGATTAATAAAATATGAAGTAAAAGCCCAATCTCACTGCAATTAGATAAAATGCAAATTATATACAAAATGAGACAACATTGTATGCCCATCAGATTTGCAAACTGCAAAAAAAAATCTTATAATACAAATCTTGATAAAGATATGGAGTAAAGGATGTCACATACCCAGCTGTTATGCAAATGTAATCGGTACACCCACACTGGAGAGAAGTTTGGAATTTATCTACTCTGTAAATTTTTAAATGTGTCCCTTTTATCTATCAGTCCCATTTCTGCATATATATTCCACACTAACTTTCAAACATATGTACACTATAGCCATGGACAAAGTACTATTTGTAATAGCAGAATTTTAAAATGACCTAATTTTCAATTTAGTGGAAACAGATAATTAGCTTATGATTTATTCACCTGTTCAAATGAGTGACCTACATTTCTCCTTATAGGCAGGCTCCTCAGGTTGAATGGAAAAAAAGATTGTAAAAGAATGTGTTCAATATGATATTTTCAAAACTGAAGTAAAGCAACACTATTTCTAAAGTTCTTTATCTTAAAATGGAGAACATTAGAATAATTCTTGCATAAAGTGGCTATGATATTTAAATGTGTTCATATATATGAAGCATTTCACTCAGTATCTCATGAATGGTAAGTACTCAGTAAATGGTAGCTCTTATTATATGGATACATATATCTGTATGTAATAAAAGTATTAAAATGTATGGCCATTAACTACATTACTGAAAGGTTAGCAATCACCTCTCTATGTAAGAAGAGGCAAAAACAGATGGAGAGGCTGGGGTGTTAACTATCCTTTAACTTTTAATTCCTTTAGCCAAAGAAATCTGGAGCAAATGCCTCCAATGAGGATATGTGTTAGATCTAAGATTAAGCGATAGTCTCTTTTTACTGTCTTCTGCTATTTTTTCATTCACATATTTCATAAATAAACAAGTTAATTAAAAGAAAAGCAGAATAACAACATGTTTCAGGGTGGGTGAGAGTAGGTGAAAAAACAGATTTCTAGATCTATGTAAGAATGAAGGTAACATTTAAAATATCAGACACTTTTGTCCCAGTACCATTAAGTAAGAAGATCTAATATGCAACTTACTTATGTATTTTTATTGTTACTTGAAGAAGAAATGACTTAAAAAATAACAATAAGAGCAGACATTAAGGTAGGTTCTAAATTTGTCTGTTACATTTCATTCTAGGGTGAAATTACCAATCAAATCATATACCTAGAACCTTGCTAGAAACCAGATTATTCAAGAAGAGCATCACACCTTTGAAGAATTTTCAATCTGATTACAACATTGAATAACAACAGCATTGACTCTCTTATGGAATCTGTTTCTTTCCTGCCCTATCAATACCAGTTTATATTAAAAAATAATACATTAAGGATAAATATTACCCTTCTCTAAGGCTTTGACAGAAAATCTACTAAGAGAATGGCAAATCAAAAATGCTAACAAAAATGGATAAAAATACATATGTGCATCATACATTTATAGAATATGCCATAATGGATTCTGGTGAGTTGTAAAGGACCAAATGTATTAGTGAGAGTGTATGAAATATGTTATTACTATAATATGGAGATTGGTTTTTTGATAACCAGCCAAGTTTTTGCAGAGTTCCACACTTTCAGTGCAATGTATTTTGGTCCTCATATGTCTTTCTTCCTAGGACGCTTCATTGATGAGTGGCATTTCTCTATTCCATTTAGGTCCAGTCAGTCATATAGGAGAAAGACCTATATTCTTAAAGGTCTTTTTAATTCATTTATTATTCCTCAGCAACATTTACCTAGGAGCTAAAATTAAGTTGCCAAAGTTATTGCAAAATGGAACAGAATAATCTGCTCTATTTTCATTACATTATATTTAAAGAGAGTGTCAAAAAATCCTCAATAACATGTACAATTTTCCAATGTTTTACATTTCTCTCCCTTTCCAGTATGAGTTATGAGAACTGAGGCAGAAGAAAATTATTCTGATTATTTGTCTTAACAAACTTCCAGGATATAATGAACATAGCTTAATCTCCACAGAAGATCAATCCTAAATAAACTGAGTAAAATCAAAATTTAAAATATCCATTGAAGATCCCTAGGAGTCAATCAGCAATATGGCAGCAGAGTAAGGAGCTCCTAAAGTCAGCTTGTGCTACAGGACAGTTAGTAATCACCCAGAGCTAGCAAAAGCACTTGTTCATGGGCTCCAGTAGACCACAATGTCCTGGAAAGAACAGAAGGAGACTGACCATCTGCAGATAAGATTCATAAGTAGAGCACTCCACGGCCCAAGGCCAGTGCACCAACTTCAGCTACTGATCAGTAAACTCAGCTGGCTGAATTATGATCCTAAGAACAGTTAAAGTTTGAACATGCTCAAGTCAGAAAGAGTCTGGTAGCCACCATTTGAACTCTGCCCCTGGCATGAGGGGAAGCAGGGTAGACTGAAAATCACAGCCCTGGTAGGTTCTAGTTTCTTCCACCCAGATCAGACTGCAGCTCTAGCATAAGCCCCAGCGACACCACTGGCAGGGAAGAAGCTGGGGGGACCTGTGCAAGCCTCTCCAGAAAAATACAGGCCATGAAGCAGAGGTAAGTGATCATCCTACTCTGATGGGGCAAGCTGCCCCAGGAGCTATTCTGCAGCTGGAAGTGGAAGCTCCATTTCCCAAAAGCAGGGAAGGAAGAGGTGCTTGGCCACCAATTTCAGCTACTGAGTAGTAAATTCAGCTGACTAAAGTATAATCCTAAGAACAGCTGAAGTTTGAAACTATCCAAGTGGGAAAAAGGCTGGTAGCTGCCATTTTGACTCTGCCCACAGCATGAAGAGAAACCAGACTGACCAAAAATCACAGTGACAGTAGAGACCCGTTTCTTTCACCCAGATAGGCCCACAACCCTAGCTGAGGCTTCAGCCCCACCTCTAACAGGGAGGAAGCTGGTGGGCCCTGCACCAGCCTCTCCAGCTAACTGCAGACATATTCAGCTGGCACAGACTTAGTCAAAAGTCTACTTGGGGAACTATGGTCATTTTGGAACCATATGGCATGTATTTCTGTCCATACCTGTAGCTCGAGTCCCACTTCAGGTAAGGGAGAAAGAGGTGTGAAGCTTCATCAGTCTCTCTGGGCAACTACAGTCTAGTCCTGCACAGCTATGGCTCTGTCCCTACCTCTGGCAGAGGAGAAAGTTGGGAGAAGCTTCATCAGTCCCTGGGGCAATGAGGGTAGCTTGAGCCCCCACAGTTTACAGCACCAACTACATCCTTGGTTCCTACTACACAACCACCAAGGAAGAAATGGCAAGAAAGCCCTATACTAAAGAAAATCTGCACCCAGAATAAATACATCTAATAAGCCAGATGCCAAGACACCAAAAATAATTACAATCTGCACCAAGAAACAAGAAGATATAGCCCAGTTGAAGGAATAAGATAAGCCTCCAGATGGCAAAAAGGATTTGAGACAACTAATATCAAAGATGGTCAAATACCCTTAATAAATTCAATTAGATAGCTAAACAGGTGAAAGATATTAAGAAGACATTGGATGAACACAAAGAAGAATTTGAAAGCATACATAGAAAAATAACAGATCTTGTGGGAATGAAAGGTACAATAAATGAAATAAAAAATACACTGAAATCATATAATAGCAGATTTAAGGAAGCAGAAGAAAGGATTGGTAAGCTTGAAGAACTGGCCTCCTATAGTTAATATACAAAATAATAAATTAAGGAAAGAATGGAAAAAATTGAACAAGGTCTCAGGTCTCAGGAACTAAATGACAGCAAGAGATGTGAAAACATATGTGACATGGATGTTTCAGAAAGAGAAGAGAAAAGGGGCAAAAGGAATATTTGAAGAAATAATGGTAGAAAATTTCCCAAACCTGTTGAAAACACAGATATCCATGTCCAAGAAGCACAATGTACTCCTATCTGAACAGACCAACTGTGAGACACTTACTAATAAGGATGTCAAATGACAACGACAAAGAGAGAATTCTGGGAAGAACAAAACAAAAGCAATGCATAAAATATAAGTGATACCCAATAAGATTACGTGTCAATTTCTTATCAGAAACCATGGAGGTAAGAAGACTGTTATATGATATTTTTAAGGTACTGCAAGAGAAAAAATTCCAGCCAAAATCTTATATCTGGCAAAATTGTCTTTCAAAAATGAGGGCAAGTTTAGAATATTCACAGATAAACAGAAACGGAGAGCATTTGTAACTAAGAGACAGGCTTTGTAGGAAATAATAAAGGCTGTATTACAGCCTGAAAAGAAAAGACAGAGGTGAAAGTCCTGGAAGAAAGTCTAGAAATGAAGATTATGTCAATAAAGATAACTAAAAGTGTCAAAAGACTGGTGAAAATAAAATATGACAGATAAAACCCAAATATTCAGAAATAAACTTAATGATGTAAAGCATTTGTATTCAGAAAACTACAACTCATTATTAAAAGAAAAAAATATGAAACTAAAAAATTGGAAGAACCTTCCATGCTCACAGGTTGGAAGACTAAATATCATTAAGATATCCATTCTACTCAAATTGATATACATATTCAATGCAATCCTGATAAAAATCACCCCGGTATTTTTTTAAATAAATGGAAAACATCATTATCAAATTTATTTGGAAGGGTAAGTGGTCCTGAATAGCCGGAAACATCTTAAAAAGGAAAAGCAAAGTTGGAGAACTCCTATTTCTGGACTTTAAATCATATTACCTAGCTATAGTGGTAAAAACACCATAGTACTGGCATAAAGACAGACACAAAGACCAATAGAACTTAATTGATGATTCAGAAACAAACCCTCATATCTCTGGTCATGTGATTTTTGACTAGCCTGTCTAACCCACCCAGCTTGGGCAGAACAGTTCATTCAACAAATGGTGCTGAGAAACAGGATATCCATAGCCAAAAGAAGTAAGGATGACCCCTATTGCAAACCTTATACAAAAATTAACTCAAAATGGATCAAAAACCTAAATATAAAAACAAGAACCATAAGACTTCTAGAAGAAAATGTAGGAAAATATCTTCAAGATATTTCATAGGTGGTGGATTCTTAAAGGAGATAAGAGGAGGACTAAGATGGACTACTGATGTTTAATATATGTAGTTTTAATTAGTTTTAGTGTAAAAGTGTGGAAATGTAAAGAGTTGGTGGTAACACATTGTAGTGAGTAACAGCTGATTTATTAAATGGGAATGTGGCTGAAAATGGTAGTTTAGGAATGTAAGTGCCACTTGGCAGAAAGTTAGAGAATAGTTTAGGGACTGAATTGCACAGCAAACCCAGAGGTGGATGAGAATTGTATTGATAGTACAGATGCAAGAGTATCCTTGGTTAGCTAGAGCAGATGTACATCACTACTGCAGGATGGTGGGAATGTGGAGCAGCATGGGATGGATATAACTGGAGTGACCTGTGGACTGTGGTTAACAGTGCTAATGTAATATTCATGCATCTATCCCAAAGATGCACTGTGTTGAAAATGGGGGAGTATGGAAAAAATTGTGCCAAATGTATGCTGATAATGACCTGATAATAATCTGATGATATAATTTCAGAATCTGTTTAACACATGTTCCACCACAGTGTGGTGTGTTGATAGAGGGATGTAGTTTGGGAATTCTGCACATGTGCATGATTGTTTTGTAAGATTACAACTTCTGTCATAAAAATATATTTGAAAAGTATTAATAAGGGGAGTTGGAAAAATACACCAAATGTAAGATAAGGACTATCATTAGTAGTAAGATTTTGACAATATTCTTTCATAATTTGTAACAAATGTCTCACAGAAATGTCCAATGTTGGTGGTGGGTTGAAGTAAAAGACCCCTGTAGGATGTCATGCATGGTTTTTTTTGTAAGTTCACGACTTTTACCATACAGTTATTGTTTATGTGTGAGTGATATACTTCAATAAATTTTAAAAAAACCAAATCGTTGATTTGGTGCTCTAACTTGGCACATTGCTATGAACTGGAGTTAGAAAATTGAGTAATACACAATTTTTTTACCTCAAAGAACTGTGTGTAATTGAGAGGTAGACATGAATAAATAAGGTTTATTCAGCATGACAAGGACTATTTCATCTATCAATATTTACCTATATCTCCTAATATTCTCTATCTAGCTAGCTAGCTAGCTGGCAAATCAATCTATATACGGAGAAAGGAGGGATTTGTATTATCACTGAAGAAGGATTCAGAAAAAAGAATGACTTTCACATAACAACATGATATGCAAAACATTGCATAATTCTTTATAAGAAAATCTGGTGTTTTGAGTGATAACAATGTAACAGAGTAAGTTCCTTGGCTTACATGCTGTAAAAACAAATAAATGAAGAATCAAATTGCTATTAAACCATTTATATTTTACTAAGACTGTGTGCTCCATTATATCACTTTAAACTTTTACTTTCATCATGGGTATTGAAAAAACTACATTAAAAAGCATCTTTTAAAATACACCGTAAGTCAAATATTTCTAATAGTTGTAAGAAATGTTGGCATTAAATTGCAATTTTAAAAGACTGACCTTTTCAAATATTAGTGTTAGATCTTCAGAGAGAATATCAATTCATATGATGCGATGTGGTCATTCATCCCAGAAACCAACTTGAAAAATTTATGGGATAAGTCAGAGTGAAGCAGAAATTGCTTTAGGAAAAAAAAAAGAAAATTAAAACAAACCACCAATTTCTCTCAGTCCCTGGATAATACTAAATTTCGAAAGAATGTGTTAGACCAGGTTCATCACATCCTGATCCTGTAAATAGGCAATTTTCGACCTAGCTCAGTCAATACCAACCGCATTTTTTTTGCATCTACAGCGCACTGTGTAGCATACTATGTGTATAGTCATTTTATAAATACGTTCTTTGCCTTGAGAAAGCTTATATGCGGGGCGGGAAATATCTATGCTTTCTTGAGTGAGTTTTTCAGAATGACTAGGAAATTTGTGATGTGAATTGGCACTTTGGTTGTGTTTTGCACATTAAACCTTCGATCATGGGTTAGGGATGCATTTAAACCAAAGTTATACTTTTTTAAGTATTGCCCTAATTAAAGCCTCCATATATTTTGAGTATTAAAAATTTGGGAAAAAAAATGAAGTAAAATACAAAGTTTAAATTGCCCCAAATTTCTTCAAGAAGAGAAAACTAATGTTAACAGTTCAATATTAGCTTTTGAGTTATTTGCACACACACACACACACAGACACACTCATATACAATTTAAATAGGAAGAGTTAAAAAAACTTTGAAAATGGAGGAAAGTATTGTGCCTTCTCCATTTATTCAAACTTCTTTTAGATTTTTCCTTAAAGATTTGTGGTTTTCTTCTTAAAGTCTCAGTAGCTTTTGTTAATTTTAAAAAATGTTGTATCTCTGAAAATATTCTGTTGTGTTTTTCAACTGATTATCTCATTAGTTTTAACATAGATGGTTCTGAATTTTGGGGGGAATGAACATCATATAGTGAAGTAAGTCATTTATTTGTCTTCATCTCTACAATATACTTATTTTTCTTAATTTCTTTTAATTTTTACCATAACTAACAGAACAATGATAATATGATGATATGCAGCAGCCATAGCATGTTGCTCTTGATTCTGTCAGTTACTATTAATTAGGGTAAGCATACATTTCCTTATGTTTATTTTAGTGATTTCTTAAACATCAGGAATGCAGATGGCATTTTTTCAAATACATTTTAAGAATCTACAAATATTTTTTCTCTAATAATTGATTAACTATTTTTTTCTCATATTAAAATACCCTTAGAATTCTGCAATAAGCTTCTTTGGTAATAGAATAATATACTACCAATATATTACTGAATCAATTTGCAATATTTGAAATAGGATTTTAATGTGGATTTTATTCGCTGGAATTTTTTGTGCTTCAGATTCAGGATGATGCAAGCTTAATTAAATAGACTGAAATATTTCAGAATCTTTCTGTTTTCCTTATACATTACTTTCTTAAAAGTTCAAATAGTTTTTCCATAAAACAAGGTTGACCCCTCTTTTCTGGAAGAAATTCTTTCAGAATTTACAGATTTTACACTCTAGGTAGAGGTCAAGTTGGGCTTTTCAATTTGTTCTTGTTTGTTTTAATTTTGTTTTGGTTTGGTTTAGTAAATCCCATGTGTGAAATCCTGATTTAAGTGTATGTGGCCAAGGTCATGTTTGCCCCTAATAGCTTCACTGAGATTATGATTGATCACATATAATCAAATATTGTCATAAATATTTCCTGAGATTAGGAGGTTATCTTTCTATGCTGCTGCTGGATTCAATCCAATTATCCTCTTAATCAACTTTTTGATAAAACTTGTATTTATTGTTAATAAAGCTGCTACAAAAACAATATTAAAAAGGTTACTTACCTCTTCATTTGTGTAATATACTAGAAAAAAAAACATGAAAAAATGTCCTGCACAGTAAATCAACTTTTGAGTTTAGAATCCACATATCTTTATTTTTGTCAAATTAACCTACCTATACAAAAGAGATGTGTTATTGCTTCTGCTACTACTTTTACATTACTGGCCATATTTTTTAATTGATTTTTTTTATTTTTAAAGAAACTTCAGATTACTTAAATGTTACATAAAAAATACAAGGGATTCCCACATGCCCTACTCCCTTCCCCTCCCACATTTTCCCACATCAGCAACATCCCTGCCTAGTGTAGTAAATTTGTTACTATTGATGAACACATATTGAAGCATTACTACTAACCATGGATTAGTTTATAGTTTACACTCTGTCCTACACAATTTTTTTAGGTTATGACAAAATATACAATGCCCTGTATCTGTCACTGCAATGTTCACGCAGGACAACTCCAATGTCTTGAAAATGGACCCATATTACACCTACTCTTTCCTTGCCCATCCCTAAGAACCTCTGGTGGCCACTGCCTTTATATTAATGGTAAGCATTCTTCCATTGCTAGAGTAACAATAAGTCTATAGTTGAATAATAGTAAGTCTTGACAACACCCTTTCCAAGGAACAGAGAGCCTCTGCAACTGCAAGAAAGACAGTTCCATCCATCTGCCCCATGGGATCTAAGCTCCCTCTCAAAGGGAAGAAGAGTGGCCATCACCATCCATTTGAAAATATCTATCTATTCACCTACCTATAACTATTTATTAACCAGTGCATAAAGTCCACAAATAAAAAATTTTCTAGGACACTCTGGCTCATTTTGTAAAGGAACTGAATGAGTAAATATAACTTTTATTGATGTAAAAATGTTCTCTTTGATGTTTTGCACTAAAATTTACCATTAATATTGTAAGTGGGTTTTAATATATCTTTATGTTATGTATTTGGATATTATATTTTGCCTACCCATTACTTTAAAACTTCATGATTTCTAATATTTATGTATGCTAATACAGAACTGTATCTTTTTAACAGTTCAGTGAATCAGGACATGTTTGTTTTAATTAGGGACACATAACCCATTCCTTTTTATTCAGTACTTACACATTTGGCTTAATCTATTATTTTGTGTGTATATATATATATGTATATGTATGTATATATATGGATATATATAAAGAGATATACTTAAAAAGAGATATTGATATACCAATAGCTAGATATAAATATATAAAGGTACAGTTATAATATATAGATATAGATATATCTACCTTTTAGTGATTGCTTAGATGTGTATCATGTTTTGCATTCTATTATCTTTGTGGTAGATTTATGTGAAAATAAAATATTTGGTAACATATTTAATTATTAACATGGAAAGTAAATGTATCCATTGATTCTTCCTTTTTTAGAATTGAGATATCATTATATTTGACAGGAATGCCAAGAAAATTCAGGGGTGAAAGATAAGTACTTTCAACACATGGTGTTGGGACAATTGGATATCCACATGCAAAAGAATAAAGTTGAATGCTTACGTCACACTATAGAAAATATTCGATCAAATTCAATAAAAAACCTGTATAAAGGAGCTAAAACCATAAATACCTTAGGAATAAAAATAGAGTAAATCTTCATTATCTTGGATTAGGAAATGTCTTCTTAGATATGATATCAAAAGCAGAAGCAGCAAAATAAAAAAAATAGATAAATCAGACTTTATCAAAATTAGGATATTTGTGCTTCAAAAACATTGTGAAGAAAGTGAAAGGATACTGTTCAGAATGGAATTAAAATATTTGCAAATAAAACATCTGTTTAGGGACTGGTATCCAGAATATTTAAAGAACTCTTACGACTGAAAAATTAGAGGACAAAAATGAGCACAGCATTTGAATAGTGCCTTCTCCAAATAAGAATGGTCAAAAACATGGCCATCATCATTAGTCATCAGGGAAATGCAAATTAAAACCCCAGTGTTATACAACTTTACACCCACTGGGATGGCTATAAGTGCAAAGGGAAAATAAAAAGTAGTAGTAAAGATGTGGAGAAAACTGGAATCCTCATACTTTGCTGATAGGATTGTAGAATGGTGTGTTTACTTTGGAAAGCATTTTAGCAGTTTCTCAGAATGTTAATCATAGAATTAACATATGACTCAGCAACTCCTCTCCTAGATATATACCCAGGAGAAATAAACACAAATGTTCCCACAAAGTCTTGCATAAATATGTTCATAACAGCGTTATTTCACAATAGCCCCAAAGTACAAACAATCTAAAGACCTTTCAATTTATGAATGGATAAACAAAGGTGGTATATACATAGAATTTTATATTATTCAGCAAGTCAAAAAAATGTGGCAACATGATGAGCTATGAAAATACCTTTTTAAATGAAAGAAATCAGTTAAAAAACACCGCCTATTGTATGATTTTAATGGAATGCAATGTCTAAAATAGGTGCAACTGTAAAGACAGAAGCCAGAGGCCATAGAGAGGGGCAGAATGGAAAGTGACGCTAATGGGTATGTAAGTTTCTCTTGGGGGAATGAAAATGTTCTTAAGTTAGAGTGTACTTATTATTGCACAACCCTGAACATACTAAAAACCACAGGGTCTCACATTGAAAAGGGTGAACTTTATAGTTTCTGAATTCTATATTAATAAGTCTGTTAAAAATCTATTAATTAACTGATGAAATATTCTCAATGAGAGATTTCTCTGTATAATCAGAATTTGACAATTCTTTTGACACCTGAAGTATGCTATTTGACCATGACTTTTTGTTCAACTGTTTCTAAATATAGTATGAGTTATTTTCCAGGAAATGATGATCTTTTTTGCAAATGGGTTCTTAGAGAGCTTATACTATTAGTCTATAAAATGTAACCAGTCATTTCCTAATCATAAAGTACACAAAACTTCAGTCCCCAAATATAAGGCAAAATGACAGCTCTCAAGCTATAAATTGTGGGGAATAATTCTGGCTTGTAGTTTAAGATTTCTTTCACTTGCAGAAAATAGGTGATATAAAGGATATGCAAACTAGGATGAAGATAAGAGGGCTGGCCAGCTTCTTATTTTTGCCTTTCTTATTTCACAGAGACATGTGACTGAAGGTCAGTGGTGAATGAAATCCTTCTGGAGTGAGCATTCATTACATACACACAATAATAATATTTTCTCTGAAGGTAGGGACTAATCATCAGACTGAAAAAGAGGTATCAGAATCTAGGGACAGAGGACCTGCAACGGATATGCAAGATAAAGATAAAAATCAATGTTCCTTTCACTGTCATAGCAGCCCTGGAACTGGTCTTTAATTTAGATGGCCTATTACTTCTGTATCATGACAGCTGCTCATGTTTTAGGTTGAGCCCTGGCTTCTTCAAGGCCAGGAAACCAGTACAGAACTCCTCAGAAGAGATCAAGAAGCTGTCCAATGCTTGAATGTGGGGTTTATAAAAGGAAACACTGTCAAGAGGTATGTATGGGTGGGCACTCATGTATGCAGTGCCAGACAACCAGGGGCTTCAGTTCAGTCCTCAGCTCTCAGCCTGTACCTTCCTTACTACACAGGTGATGATGGACTCAAGCCCATGCTTTACAACAGGTGCCGTAACATAGGTATCAGTTCTCATAACTTGGAGAGACTAAGGTAAAGTCACTTTTACTTAAGTTTACTACTGAACCAATAAACAAGCAGTGCAATGGATACACAAGATAACGAGAAAATTCAATGACCTCAACATCTTGCTTTGTCCCTAGTCACTCAGAGGCAAGGCTCTGATATTGGTGGTTAATGTATTTGGCAGAAGTAGGGAAACTTCCTATTGAAAGAACTCAAGAAACTATAGCTTTATTGACAATAGGCTGTGGGGAGGGCCAACTTAACACTTAAAGCTTTATCTCCTAATATAAAAGGTGTTTTTACTATACCACACTTCCACATTTACATATTCTATTTTATTTTTATTTTTAAAGAAGCTTTACATTACATAAATGTTACATAAAAAAAAAAAATAAGGTATTCCCACATGCCTCAATCCCTCCCCCTCCCACACTTTACCCCATTAACAATATCCTTCTTTAGTGTGGTATATTTGTTACAATTGATGAACACATATTGAAACATTGCTCTGAACCATGGACTACAGTTTACATTCTAGTTTGCACTCTGTCCCATAAAATTTTCCAAATTATGACAAAATATCCAATGGCTTGTATCCATCATTGCAATGTCATGCAGGACAAATCCAGTGTGCCAATAATGCCCCATATTATACCTATTCCTCCCTCTCTCATCCCTCAGAACCGCTGGTGGCCATTGCCTTTACATCAATGATGAGAGTTCTTCCATTGCTAGAATAATAATAAGTCTATAGTAGAATAGCAATAAGTCTACTTTAGTCCACTGTTCATTTCCAAGTCTTGAGGGTTTGGGGATGGTGATGCCCACCCTGCTTCAAAGTGAGTTCAGTTAGAAGCATATTGTATTACTTATTGCACCATTACTCTTTCAACAAGCCATGCTTTTGACTATGAGAAGTGTTCAAACTACTTTAAGAATATATTTAAGAATATTATATTTTCACATCCCCAAACATAGAAATAGCAGGTTCAAGAGCATGAACATTTTAATTTATATCTGTATCATTCAGCCAAAAGGGCGCTGATGCAAAATACCAGAAATTGGTTGGTTTTTATAAAGGATATTTATTTGGGTTGGGAACTTAACAGTTACCAGGTCATAAAGCACAGGTTACTTCCCTAACCTAAGTCTATTTCCACCTGTTGGAGCAAGATGGCTGCCAATGTCGGTGAGGGTTCAGGTTGAACCCTCTGGGTTCCTCTGGGCTCAGCTCCTCTGTTTCTCCACAAGGTCAGCTGTAGACAGTGAGGCTCTCTAGACTTTGCCTCTCTCCACAAGGTTAATTGTAGACTATCAGGTGAATGGCTCTGTCTCTCTCCCTGTGGTTTCTGCTGTGTCCAAGGAGCTGTCTCTAATTCTCTGTGTTCTTCTCCCGCCCTAGATCCTCTCTTTCCAGGACTTGCTTCCCCTTCCTCTGTGTGCTGACTTCCTGGGGCTCCAGCTTAAGACTTCAACATCAAACTCCAACATGAAAAGTCCTCAACTCTGTCCTTTGCCATGCCTTTTATCTGTGAGTCCTCAATCACAAAGGTGTGGGGACTCAATGCCCTAATGATGTGGCCCAATCAAAGCCCTAATCATAATTGAATCATGCCCAGGTACAGATAAAATTACAAATATAATCCAATATCTATGTTTGGAATTCATAACCATATCAAACTGCTACAATATCTTTCTGTCATTTTATTTCCAAGATGGATTCTTCCCATTTTCCATGCAGTAATGACCCTACAATCTATGGACATGTTTCATTGCAAAGCTGTACTTTCTAATAATTTCAAACAGCCTGACAACTTAAGGGATGGTTTTACTGATTCTTTAATATAAGACTTTGTCTAAAAAACATTCTCCTAATGCTTTATAAATAAGAAAATAAAAAGTTAAACAACAATGCCATGTGAAAGATGCTGCCTTCACTCCACTACAGCTTTGACCATATCCGTCTATATAGGCATTACCATTTTAGTACACCTGAGACATTTTTTCTCTCTTTTTGCTCTCTGTTTTTATTTTCTATTCTAAAAGATGATATTAAGAGAATCTAAAAATTATTCAAACCCTACAAACACACTCAATGTGTATTCACTTCTGGAAATATTTGTTTTGCCATCATATGTATTTGTGTGAAGGACTAAAATGTTTGGAACAAAATAACAGGCTGTATATAGGAATAAAATGACTTACTGATCACATGAATTGTAAATGCGCCAACAGAGAATGTGCTGGGCAGAAAGTATGAGCCGCTCCTTGTTATATGTGTTTATATGATGTGTATTTATGAAAATGTCTGGAACATTTAGAAAGTGTGAACAAATTAATGTGAATGAAGAAGTGAATGGAGGATGAAGAAAAATAGGTGTATTTGATACTGCAGGCATCTAAAGTGGCTAGACAATCAGAATGCAATGGGGTGCAGTGGAACTTCTGTGGTTGATGTGTTTTTGATGTTTACTATTTCCAGGAACTGTCCTTGGCACTGAACATATTTTAATCCTTTTAGTATTTATACCAACTTTTAAAAGAGATATTAATGCTGAAGTTTGGAGATTGAGATAAACTAAGATTCAGATCATTTAAGTAACTGTTTCAGGTACCAGTTAATTTATGAGGTCAAAATGTGAGTCTAGGTTGATATATTCCATGCTCCAGACTGCCGATGGCAAACCATGACTCTTTCTCCAGGTTTCTGCAAAATTTACTTATTCTTCATTTAAGTCTCTTCTCAGATGTCACCTGACCCAGTACTCTCCCTAACCTCACTCCAAGTAGACAAACACCACCCACACCTAGTCACTCTTATCTACTTGCCTTTATTTTGTTATCATTTCTCTTTTATGCCAGAACAGAAAGTAATTTTTATGGAAAGTCCGTGCTTGATGCCCAGTAAGTACTCAATAAGTACACAGACATAAACACACAGGCATGCCTTTCTCTCTACATGAATTTCCATATACAGGAATCAATATTCTCATCAGGGCAAAAATATGCCAGCTTTGCCTCCCATATACAAATATGGCTGCTTGTTGGCATCACTTTGGCACTGTGGGCAACTAGAATTAAATTTGGATTATTTCAGTCTATATTCATGATTATATGTATCCACTTCTATACCTACAATTATAACACTTACATAATATCTAAGTTTATCAACAACTCAATTTTGCATCTAGAATAGAAACTTCTCAGGGTTAGAATTGTTTCATCATGCTTGTTTTGCCTAATTTTGTTTTCTTTCCTGTAATCTGAACAAAATTGCTTCGGATTTTGTAAGAAAGTGTTCTGGGCAAAAGTAAATTGAAATTTTTAAATTCAAGAAACTCAGGAAGTTCAGTAATGAGCATATAAAACTAAAAGGAATACAAGTAATCAAAACATAATTAATGACTATAAAATGACTCTTAAAGATGTCTTGATTACATGGTAAAATAATAAAGGAAAGTAATTTGTAGGTATGAGAAATGATTACTTTCATTTAAGATTTAGATTTTGAAAATAATGCATATACAATAAGTTGGAGGACAGATTAATTTACTTCAAAGTCTTGCAGACAAGACGATTTGGTCTCACTCACAATCTGTTAAATATACTAAGCTCAGTGAGAGGCTTGTGAAACTACATGGCTGGGCCCCAACTCCAGTGTCTTCCATTCACCAAGTGTCATGTAGATCCTGGGAATTTGCATCTCTCACAAAATTCCAGGTGACGATGGTGTGTTGCTCCTGGTTGAACACTTTGAGGCAATGGTCATTTAAATGAAATGGCAGGTTGAATCGGGCTCCAGCACCAGAACCCCTTTGAAGGCAGATTACCACTGAAGAGACACCTTCAAGTTTTCAGTGTACAAGGCAATTAAACAATCTTCAACTCTGACAGTTGCTCAGAAGAGACTTCCTCATAAGACTTTCCATGTGATGCCACCTACAGGGAAAGAGGATGGGCATTCTTATTTAATTATTCAGACCCTTTGATCATTAACAGTGAATTTTTGCACACTAATTATTACCTTTCTATTTTAAATCAGTTTCTGAGGCATTTTTACTTTGAATATGCCACTGAAAGAGGATTGTACTCTCATCATGCAGAAAAAGAAAGAAAAAGAAAGTCAGAAAAAAACAGAGGACAGGAGAGAACAAAGGAGAAATAGAAGAAGCAAAAGAAAGAGAGAGGGAGGCAGGGAGAGGAAAGAAAGGAAAGAATGAAAGAAAATAAAAAGATGCTCTGCCTTGAACACTGAGACCTCATCTTGGCCTTAAATGCCCTCATGCAATATTGGAGGCTATTTCTCTGACCATATTCTGGCAATGTCCAGGCTTTTCTTTCTGTCATTTTTCCCCAAGATTAGTCTTTTTTTTTTTTAAAGTTTTTGCTTGTTTGTTTTAAGGCACTTCTTTAACAACATCTTTAAAACCCATTTTCATAGAGGAATGATATTGATATTTTGAAAATATGGTTGAAAATACAGAAAAGTGACTTTAGTCCCATTTAAAAGCAATTTTCTATCAAAAGCAGCCAATTTGAGCAACTCAATACCCCCTCACAGACACCCAGAGGAGCAAGTTGTTCCTATCACATGTTAAATCAGTTTGTGCTTTCAAGGCAGAGAGGGCCAGAGTCTCTCTTGGTACACATAAAAGTTAGCGTGGCAGGATGAGGTACACATGGGAAGGATGTTGCTGCAGGAATGAAAAACCAAATTTGCTTTAACCAGGGGATTCAAGAGCTTCGAAAACAAACTTATTTTTGTATCTGTACACACACATGCACATAAATACATTCATACATACTTACATATTTTAAGAATTATGCATATATTTATGTACTGATTTACTGATCTCAAGTGATGAAAACCTAGGAATGAAAGGAAGCAAAATGAAACATTCCAACACTTCTGTTGTTAATGCAGATTCAAATGCAAACAAAATCATTTAAAGTAATAATCTTCAGCAGAAAGCAGTCTTTGCCAGACATTCAGCTGTGAAATAAATAAAGGTTCTAATTGTGGCAAAAGTAAGTGTGCTTATTGTTAATCACAAATTTACATTCATTAAAATTATTTAGTAAATAATTCACAGTTTTACACTCATTATGGATAAGACTGTTGCAGTAAAAACAGTGTCTACTAAAATGAAAATAATAATCATTAATATTTAAGTAGTTTACACATATATTAATAATACTTAGTGGGCTCAAAAATCTATAATATTGGTAATAGCTCTATTCTCTTTTAAGTGAGGAAAGAAAGGCATAGAAATGTCAGATGACATTCCATTTCTTACCTTAGACCCCACAGCTAGTTAGAATTTGGGTTGGGGTTCATACCCAGGCTGTCTGGCTCCTAGGTGCTTGTATACTTACCCTACGAGTGTAATCCCTAAATTATAAAATATTGGATCAGGTTTGTGGCAGTTCAAGATTATTTCATGAATCCCCAAAAGAAAAAGATTATGTTTGTAAACTAATCTGTTCCTCTCGGTGTGATATCCTTTGATTGCACTGAATTCAGTTGAGGGGCCTTTGATTAGATCACTTGATAAGACTGCTTTAGGGCTTTTGATTGGATTACATCAGTGAGCCTTGACTCAGGTTGTGGCTTTTCCTCCTTTCTGGGTCTAATATAAATGGACACAGGACAGACAAAGGAAAAGAAAGCAGGCATATTTGATTCTGCAATTTGAGAATGAGGACTGCAGAAAAACAAGCACTTGAGAGGCTTAAAGAGCTAAGGCTCAGAAAGAGTCCAGCCCTATGCCTCATTGTTCACAACTGATTGTAGAGCGTAAGGCAGAGACCTCCACAGAGATTAGCAGCCATTTTAGTTCACCACATGTCAACAATGCCCAGAATCAACAGTAGTTGACTTTGGTGAGAAAGCATCTCATCTGATCCCTTGACTTGGGCATTTCATGGTCTTGGAACTGTAAGCCTTTACCCCAAATAAATCCCTGTTATAAAAGCCAACAGATTTCTGGTACTTTGCATAATCACCCCTTTGGCAGATGAAAACAAGGGTCTTTACATGAAACAGAAACAACAAAATTTATAATGGTATCTTTTCTCCTCCTCCTTCTCTCTCTCTTTTAATTTGTTGTTTTGTTTTTGTTTTCTTTTGTCTTTCATCAGGCAAAGAAGTCAGAGGCTGGTTGGAAGGAATAATTTAGCAAACACTATAAAGAAAAATCATTACTTAATTTGTTTGACAGAATTCTATGTTTAGTCATTAATCACTTATGAGTCCTGCAAACTATTGAAACTGATTTTAGATAACCAAAAAAATGGGGAAGAAACAAGCTCTTTCTCAATAGAGTTTCAGGGCTTTATTTTATAAAACAGTTTGCTGGTATCAGATACTAATCATAAATATAACTCTTTAATAAACAACTATTAGAACTTGATTCTCAAGTTCTGAATCAAAATGGTGACAAGTCAGTAATTTGAGGTGACCTACAATGCTAAAGAGCACATTGTTGAAATAACAGAGAATAATATCCATATACAAATTGGAGAAATAATAAACCAGGAATAAATTGGATGCAAAAGAAACAAGGAGACTTTTGTACTGCAAAATGGATATTTTGAGTTAAAGTTCACGATAAAATTTATAAATATTTAGAAAAGAAAATTTTGATAAATTTTAGAAATTATTGTGTTTAAACCATTCTTTTCTTTTAATCTAAAAATATATATGAGACATACCTTGGGCACTTAGAAAGTACTACATGCAGTGTGTTAGCCAGCCTTTTGTCACATCTATGTGTCATTCCTTTCCATAATAATAGGACTGACTTGTGACCAGTAGGCTATTGCAGAGTGATAGAGGTAGACTTAAACAACTGGCTCATAAAAGGTTAACTTGGGGGAGACAATATAAGCTGCTGATAAATCAATTCCATTATAGATTTCAATTTTTTCTAGAATTTAACTTATTTGGGACTGGGATAAGCTTTTATTCAAAGAACTATAAGAGACTTTCATAAATCATCTAATTCTGCCCCTTCGCCTTCAGGAACCTAAATGTCTAAAACCAATAGGAAAATGTCCAGTCTTGTTCTTTCATTATTCCATATTGAGATAAGCAAAAATCAATAGGCAGTTTCACTTAATTATAACTATTAGCTATTTGTAAATTTGATTGTATTTATAGTAACTAGTGACTCCATGTGAATTTTCCCCACCTTGGTATTTGCTGTGATTCAGTTATAGATCAATACCAGCCTTACCTATAGCCTCCCCCAAAATAACAACAAAAATAGTCTTTTTAATGCAACTCATAGGACATGCCTTCAAATCTTTGTACTTCGAGTGGTTTATGAATTATTCTGCAAAAGTTCATTCATTGGTTCACTCATTCAATGGATGATTGAATGGAAGAATGCGTCTTCCTACTATATGCCAGGAAATATATGGATTGAACTACTACTATGTATCAAGTACATTTCTAGGAGCTTGGGCTATATCAGTGAACAGCAACAGCAACAAAAAAAACACAACAAACCACAATGTGAAGCATGTCACCATTGTGTGTATATTTTTGAACCCTACTTAAGAACGTGTATGTCAGAGTTATTTCACCTGAGGAACAAAGAGATGGGGTATTTATCCTATCATTCTCACTAGTCATCCATGAGTGTTGTCCCCAGGAGATGTTGAATCTCCAGTTCTTCTGCCTTCTGAGCACACAGGCAGAACAGGTTCAGTTGAAAGAGAAATCTCTCAAGAGTATAGAAGCATATGCTAGCAGCTAAAAATTGAGTCAATACCACTCACAATGGCATATTCTGAGTGAATATGGATGGGAAGTGGCAGTGCCTTCTGCAGTTCACCTCTGCATGTCTCTAAGTACTATGCATTTCATGTCATCCTGTCACTGGATTTTCAAGGTAATAACTTGTTACAGTTTATTTTAAACAAGTACAGCAACAGGATTTGTGATGATACCATTTGTTGATGCCACATCTGGTCTTGAACACTCGGTATTTATAATCTCCTTCCCTTATTATCCATTGTAGTCTGCTCTCCATCTAAACTAGCATTTCTGCTGATGTAGGATGCTTCTACAGTGAGGTTAAACAGACTTTCATCCCTGAGATGCCTGAGTTTATGAATATTGTATACTTTTAAGGCTGTGGTTGTCCTAATTGTGAATTTACAATAATAAATGGGCTTAGAAACACAAGATATGCCTTATAAATTCCCTGAATTCTAGACACACTCTTTCCTCACTCCACTATATAGAAGTGACCTTATTTCACATCAGGGTCAATTGTATCTGCCAGGTATTAGAGAGTATTTTGGCCTTCTAATCTACAAACATGAAGGTTCCCAAATGGCAAGGTGGCAATCACAGCTTCAGACTTAGTTAAAATCTTTATTTTGTTTCCCTGGAAGAAGTGTTCCTCATCCCAATCTGGCTAGAAATCAGGACTTCTAGCCCACCAAGCCTAACATTTCAGGAGTAAGAAGTATAAATTCCCCATGGGAACCTCATACTTCCATCCTTTCTATCCCTTCATTTCCAAAGTCATTTATTCTACCCATGATGGTCATTGGTGTAAAGTATACACCACATTTTTAAGGACCAAACACCAATACTGCAAGGGTCATCCCAAAGCTAGCACTTCCGTGTACATTTAGAGATTCTTCTATTGCTCTAGTAAACTGACAACTTCTAGATTATGCAGAGTATGGTAGAACCAGTGAATCACATGACTATTTACCCATGCTATGGTTCCTTCTTGGTAGAGTGGATTCTTTGTTCCAGGGTAATGTTTGTGCCTGAGAGTTACTTCCTGAAAGCATCCATGTTGTTCAATCTCTAAGCCAAACTCAGCATATAAATGCATTATCTTCCCCTCAGTGTGGGATATGACTCCTGGGGATAAGTTTCCCTGATGCTGAGGGATTGTTACCAATCACTAACTGGTGATGCAACTAGAAAAAGAAATTGAATAAAATGGGTAAATGGTAAAGACAAATGAGTTTATATGGCTAAGAGTCTTCAAAAAAGAGTCAGGAGGTCATCAGAAGGGTCACGCTTATGCACACCTTAGCAGGATCCAGAGACAGCCAAAATAGATACAACACCAGGTACTGGTGCTCCTGAGGGCTATGGAGACACACAGGTTCTACAGTCATGGCAGTTGGCTCTGGAGTTCAGCACCTTGTCAGTGGGCCTCACTTTGGAATTTGTGTTCCTGAGTGTGATGGAGTTGGATTCAGATGTGACCTTTCTATACATGCCTTTCCTGTCACTTTTACTGAGCCTGTGGTTGACACTGGGGTTGGTGTATACCCAGGAGACTTGAATCTCTGGACTGGCCATGTGTCAGGTGGGCCCTGAGCCTCAGAAGAGCTGCAACTCCTACCCTCTGGTTCATTGGACTTACCCAGGTCAGCTAACAGGGAGATTAAGATGGTCAACCATTACAACAGGGAATTGAGAGTGCCTACAACTCCAAGCAGGAGAATTGCATCCATCAACCATGTGGGATCTAAGCACCCTCTCAGTATAGAGGTGGAGTGGACATCACCATCTCAGGGTCCACAGGATGGAAGAATAAAATATGGATTAGAGTGGACTTACTGGTATTCTACTATAGAACTAGTAATGGAAGAAACTTGTATTGATGTGGAGAAAGTGGCTATGGTAGTTGCTGAGGCAGGGAGAGGGAAGAATAGATGTGAAGTGGGGGCAATTTTGGGACTTGGAGTTGTCTTAAATGATATTGCAGGGACAGATACTGGAAATTATATATCCTGCCATAACCCACTGAATGTACTGGGGGAGAGTGTAAACTACAACGTGAACTATAATCCATGTGGTGCAGCAGTGTTCCAAGATGTATTCACCAAATGCAATGGATGTGCCTCAGTGATGAAGGTGGTTGTTGATTTGTGTGTGTAGGGGGGGAGGGGGGGAGGTATATAGGAACCTTTTACATGTTTTAATGGAAAATTTTTTGTGATCTATGTATCCAAAAAAATACAATTAAAAAATGCTCATTTAAAAAAAAAAGAAAACAACTAATAGTATACCTGCAGCTCTTTTTTGAATGGAGAATAAAGACCCACCATTTATGACATGGCCTTGTTCCAGAATCCTATGGATCTTTGCTACCACTTTCCTAATGGAATTTTTCAGAGGTACTGCACAGTGACTATCTATGTCAGATACTTACAGCATTATGAAATTTTATTTGCTATATGTCCCAAGTGACAGGTCCATATGTACTCAGTCATGAAGTGGCCAAAATTTCTCTTTCTCTCAAACTGTTATGCTTAAATGTCACTGTGTTGGAGAGGTATTATTAAATTGCTTGCAAAATATGAAAAAGCCAAAGTTCTGTTCCTTTTTCTAAATGGAAGGGGTTGTGAGATGCAATTTACTAGCCCTATATGTTGGAGGGGCCTTCCTGCAATGTCACAGAACACTGGACACCTAAAAACTTCAAAGACATGGTAGGATACTAAATCTGCCTAAGAATTTTTCACCCTTTGGAATGCATTTGTCTCATCAGGACAAGCAATTTATTTTCCTGTCCAATAGGTCCAATTAACACTATGCCACAGATATAGTAGAACAACATGATATTTTGTGGAATGTTTAGATAATCAAGGTCGATTTGGCCTGTATTGGAGGTGGCAGTAGGGTAAGTAGCATAGCAATTAGGGTGGTCACTTGGTTAAGTGTTAATAAACTGCCTTCCTCCATAATCCAGTTAATTTTTACAGGGGTTAGACCATTTAATTAACTTTAAATTGGATGGGAATTACAATACTTGCATCCTTTAAGTGTCTGAAAGCAGCCCTAATTTCTGCTGTTTTACCAAGAATGTGGTAAGCTTTTATTTAATATAAGACAAAGGGGTAATTTAATTAGCTTTCATTTGACTTTTATCACCATTTTGGCTCTTGCTTAACAGTCAGTAAAATGATGTGGTCTCCAGCCATTTTTAATTATGCCCATTTCAGTTATAAACTTGGAGTACAAGGAAATGATGAAAGGTTTGGCCACCATGCATATTAAACCCACTGTGATGCAGACTTGGGTCAAGATTCCATGTATCCACTGGCCTCCACATACCACCATTTTTTTAAGTGGGTATTCATTGTGTTTGGATCCCTTCAATCAGTATAATCACAGAATCTCCCTTCAACTGACATCAAAAATTTTGAGAATTCCTTGCTCTTGAGTACACATTAACTTATGTCAGTGGCTCTAGGTCCCACTGGAAAAGTATTGGAAAAATCACTATTATATATATTTATTCTGGTATCGCAGTATTATACTTGAATTAGAAAGCAAAGATATGAAAGAGGCAATCTACAAAGACATATATGGATTCTGATAAAATTGAGAAATCTTTACCAAGCTAAAAACATAAAATAGGAACAAAAAACAGGTTGAAAAGAAAAATATATATAAATATATAAGCAATTAAAGAATTGAAAAGGATATGTAGCAAACATAATAAGTATTGGGAGGTTATGTATATCTTTTTGATTGCATATTCAAAATGTTGAGAAACTGCAAAATGCTTGAAAAGTGTGAACTATGAAATTTTGTTAGGAAGAAACTTAGATATTTCTTCAGCCATTAAAAACAAATGATAAACTAATAATTAGCAGCAACTGAAAGTTCAAGGTCTGCATAAGTTTAAACTCATAAGCTAAGTTTTTCACAGAATAAAAAAAAAGGGAAACTCCAAAACTAATTTTAGGAAGTTAGAGATCAGTAGTCTAAAATTAGAGAAAATCAATAACTGAAAGTAAATTAAAGATCCAACTGAATCATATGAATAAATAATAAAACTAAAGGAAAAATTAGGAAACTAAGGTAAGCAACATAATTAAAATGATTAAATGCCATATACAAATTAATTGTTTCAAAAATTCATTGTAAATTTAACATTAAAGAATGTATTAGATTTACTCAAAATCAATATATTAAAATAGAAAAAGATAAGATCAACAAAATAAATTAGAGAAAAAAGTGGATATGCCAACAATAATTGATGATAAAATTTTCAAGCAAAAAAGTACATGATAATACATACCAAAAACCTTCCACAAACATCATGATAAAATTCTGAAACAAAGATTTATTTTAAAGTGACAATGATGTTTACTGTTAACCCTCCTTGTAAACATTTTCCTGAAGACCATACCCAGTGCAATATTACAGAAAAAAGGGAGAATCATAAAGCAAGAAAAAAAAAAAAAGAAAGAGGCTTTATTCACATATAGTATTCAACAAAATTTTATGGAGAATTATGATTAATCATAAGATTAACAAATGTCTTAGATTATAAATTAAAAATACAAATATAATAACCTTTCCATGCATTATTAATAGACATTTAGAAATGTCAGTCTAAAGAAAATATAGCTTATAATAAAATATGTGGTAAAATATTAGAAAAAAGTGCAAATGTAATTTCATAATGAAATATAATACTTTCTTGAAAGGCATTAATGTACCTATAAATGAAACATAAAAAAATACAATATTCATGAATATAAAGATTCAATATGATAAGATGACAGGTGTCTCTGAAGCAATACATAGGTTTAATTAAATTTGCTTGAAAAATCTCAATAGGATTTTTATTTTTGAAATTTGTCAAGGTGACTCTAAATTTATAAGGGAAAACAAAATTACATGAATAGTCAGGAAATAGTCTCGCCCTTCCTTAAATAAGGGGCTACAAATCTGTGTGAATTAAAATGTTATCATAGCAGTATATGGAAAATACAGAAATGCAAAAGAATAAAGATTCCAGAAACAGTCCTGCTAAATTGTAGCCTGATATATGACAGAAATGATACAAAATTCAAACTGTAATGTTTTACTCTTTCTCTTCTCCTCTCTTCTCCACCTCTCCCCTCTTCTCCTACCCTCTCCCCTCCCTTCCTTTCCCCTTATTTCCTTTTTTTTTTTTCCCTTTCTTTCCCTTCACTTCTTGAGCAATTCATTCCTAAAGGTGGCTGGTGGACAGAGCAAAATAGATATTCACACTAACAGAGGGGAGGGCAGCAAGAGTGGTACCATGAAGAGTTAGGTCCTTAGCATAGTGAAGAAGGCTTTTGTAAAACGCATCTGCCTGATGCAGGTTGTCTGAGCAGGGTGAGGAAGGTATTGCCATGAAGAAGTAGCCTGGCATAAAGTATCAAAGACTAAGCAGATTGAGCAGGGTGTCCATAAGTGGAAAGGGGAGGTCTAGCATCAAAAGCAGAGCAGGTGGAATGATGAGGGCTTCCACATGAACAACCATCAGAGACTGGGCAAGCTGATGAGCAACAAGGAGGTTTGTATCTGTGATGGATGACCACCTGGAAGAGGATGATGGAGGTCAGATAGACCGAGGAGTAACAGGGTCAGATATGAGGATCAGAACCTACATGAGATGACAAGGTCCTCCAAGTGGGCTAAAGATGCATCCACCCAGGAGGTCAACCTATTGCCAGGTGTCAGAGGCTCAGTAGGATGAGGAATGAATCTGAACAGATTATAAGGTGGTTATGCACACGACAGATAGGATACTTCTAGAGAGGATTACCAAATATGTAAACATATTATAGAAAAAGATGTTACCAGCTTTCTCAATGTTGGAGAGAGTAACAAATACAGAAAGTGGGTGGGTGAAACAGAATAAACGCTATGGAGTCTGTTTTGAACTTGGCCCTTCTGCTACTCACAAGCAAACAAATAAAAACATCATTAGGACAAGTGGAAAAATTGAATGGGGTCTGAGGACAAGATGATAGTAAAATTCATGTTAATTTCTGTTTTATCAGAGAAAACATGGAAAAAAAATCCCAAGTACATGAGCAGTGTCTAGTGAAGGAGGACAGATTATTACAACTGGCCCTTGATATTGATTATTGTACTTATGAAATTTTTCTTGTAAAATTGAAACAGAGTCTAATATTACATCTTGCCTAAGAGTTACCTCCTGAAAGCTTCCTCGTTGCTCAAATGTGGACGTCTTCTAAGCCGAACTCTGCATGTAGATTCACTATCTCAACCACCACCCCTGGCATGGGACCTGACTCCTGGAGATGGACCTACCTGGCACTGAAGGATTATTACCAAGTGCCTACTAGAGATGCATCTGGAAAAAGATCTTGACCAAAAGAGGGAAATATTACAAACAATTAAGTTTTTATGGCTAAGAGATTTCAAAGTGAGTTGGAAGGTCATTTCAGAGATTATGCTAATGCACATCTCAGTAGGCTCTCATGGACTGCCACAGTAATCAGTGCCTCAAACAGTGGAGCTCCTGATGGCTCTAGAGACATCTAGACAATAAAAACAGGGTAGACAATCTCAGGAATTTGGCACCCTGTCAGTGGATCTTACTTTGGAATTTGTGCTCCCCAATGTAAAAGAGTTAGACTCATTTATAATTCCCCTTCACATGCTCTTCTGCCCCTTTTATTTGAACCTATAATAAGCACTATAGTTATTAAATATATGTCCCAGATACTTAAATCTTCAGGCTGTTCATATGCCAGTTGAGTCCTGAATCTCAGCAGAGTTGCAACACATCTCCATTCATTGGACTCACCCAGGAATACTAACAAAAGGATGATGGTGGGCAATGCCCATCCCAAAAAACAGAGTATCTACACTGTAAACAAGACAGTTCCTTCCATCTCTCCCATGGGATCAAAGGCCTCTGTCAATCAGAAACAGAGTGGGCATCACCATTCCAAAATCCTCCAGATTGGGGAATGAACAATGGACTAAAGTGGACTTATTATTATTCTCTGTTATTCTCTTACAGACTTATTATTCTAGCAATGGAAGAACTTGTATCATTGATATGAAGGCAGTGGCCACCAGAAGTTTTGAGGGGAAGGAGAGAGAAGAATAGTTATAACATGAGGACATTTTTGGGACGTTGGAATTGTCCTGCATGACATTGTAATGATGGATTCAGGCCATTATACACTTTTTCAAAACCTATAAAATTGTGTGGGGCAAAGTGTAAACTATAATGTAAACCATAGTTCATGGTTAGTAGCAATGCTTCAATATGTGTTGATCAATTATAACCAATGTACCACACCAATGAAAGATGTTAATATGGGAAAGTTGGGGTGGTGGTGGTGGGGTATATGGGAATTCCCCATATTTTCGATTTAATATTTATGTAATCTAAAACTTCTTTAAAAACTAAAAAAAAATAGTATTTATATAGGTGGCATTTATGATGAGGGAAAGAAATAATTTGGAAGAGAACACAAGAGACTCAAAAGATACCTATTATCATCTAGTTACTTATCTTAAACTAGAAGTAGGCATGTGATGTTATTTTCATGATTATTATTTAAACTATGCCAAAGTATAAAAGAAGAAGAAGGGCTTTGACTGGGAGGAAGATGTACCCACACCTACCTGAGTGTCTTAGTTTACCAGGCTGCTATGACAAATACTATGTGATAGATTGTTTTAAATATTAATAATTTATTGACTTATGGTTTTGAGGCCAGAAATCCAAAATCAAGATATTGGCAAGGCTTGCTTTTCCCCCAAACACAGGAACATTTTGATGCTGGCTGCTTGCACTCCTTGGAAGTCCTGGCTTGTATCTCTGCCCCCATCATGTGGGGATGTCGTCTCCTTTCTGGCTTCTGTGACACCAGGTTTGCTTTAAGAAGCCCCTAGTAGTCCTATTTAAGGCCCCATCTTGTTTAGTTTGTCACACATTAACTAAAAATAACATCTCCCAAGGTCCTATGTACAATGAGTTCCCACACACAGAGATGTGGATTCAGAGAAAACACGTGTTTGTCGGGATTCCTAATTCAGCTGACCACACTGAGTGTTCTAAAAGGTCCTGTGAAGTATTTAACATCATGAACTTAGACGGAACTGACAAAGAATTAATTAGTTTACCTTTGACTGCAATCTAAGTTTTCTTTTATCGTAAGTTTTTTTATTGCTTTGTTTATATCATTACTTTCATATTTAATTACTTGTGTTCATATAGAATACATTGAATAAATTGCAGAGAACTTTTCACTAGCTATATATTGTGACTGTGGTTGGTGCAAGTTGAACTTTTCTTTAATTTTGACATGGTAGCCTTTAAACTTTAGAAGAAACATCTTGAATTTAATGATATACAATTCCTTAAAACTGAATAACTTCCTTACAGGTAATATTTCCTTAGCCCATTTAAACAGTGATTATTCTAATCACCATTCTAGTGTCAAAAGTTTTTTTTTCTTCCTCATTGAATATGAATGCTCCAAATTATCTGTGAGGATACTTTATGGGAAGAAAATTTCAAGCAAAATGATGTCTTACATGTAAAGCAATAATCATATTTGCAAGGAAATATTTTTCTTCTCTTTGCTACTCATTATTATATATTGTACCATATTGTCCTTTGAATTAATTCTACATATTAGAATATTTTTAAAGTGTTAGTGAAATGCTTAATTTGTGGTATAGTGATCATCAAGGGAAATGAGAAAATATTCTAGTTATTTCAATAAATATCTTTGATGTAAACTAGTTATTGGAGTTTTTTAAAAATGTGTAGCATATGAAAATGTATCCAATGACCAGGGCATTTGTATTGAGTGTGAGGGCACCACTTTGGGTCACATATAATACAGATCATTTTGTGCAATTATTAAGCAAGGACTTTAGTTCATGGGATGCCACATCTTTTTGAAATGATATAATAAAATACTGTTAGGACTAACCATCAAAAAAAAAAAAAAAACATTATTAAATCTCTCTTTCCTAAGTGCCTACAGCTAATATTGAGTGTAGTTTGATATTCTTTCTTCTCTTTTTCTGAGTTCTGACCCAGGAGTTTATCCACTTTACTCATCTCTTTTAATCTGCCTCTACCTAATAGATTCTGTGCATTTCCACTGTTTCAGGATTAAGCAGATTTATACACCCAGCAAAGTGAAACAGAGATCAGGTATATAAATTGCTATAGTAAAAGAGTTTAGTTGCTTATCACTATAATGAGAAAAAAGAAAAAGTTAAATGATTTCCAGAATGAGGAAGGATAATCTGGAAGTCTTAAGTTTTTCTAACAATTTGATCCTACATGCTTTTAAACACTAAAACATTTCTTATTTTACTTTTATTTATTATGAGTGAATTTCTTATTTTTTGTTTCATTATTTGCTATTTTATTGGTGACCTTGATCCTCACCAATCAACCTTCCTTGTTTCAAATTTTTGCCTTTTCCTATGCCTTGCCTTCGCAGCCAGTGAGACTACTGATCAAATCATGACAGTGTAATAGGTAACCATTTATCTAAAGTGATATATTGGCAAGTGAAACACATGATATATTGGCAAGTGAAACACATCCATATGGGTCAACTCTGAATACTTAGTGGCCTTGATTCACAGCAAATGCACTTGGGAAATTTCCTCACACAATTCCTTTTTCTCTTGAGTCTTCTAAATTATGTTTGATGGTTGAAGCAAAATTGGAAACACAATCTAATGTGGTTCAAAATGTATTTAGAGTAGATATTTAAGGAAATTATGTGACAAATGGTGAAAGTAAAGAGACAAAAAGGGAATCTATACTGAACTTGAATTGGTAAAATGATGTCTTTACATGAAAAGTTTGTATACATAATATAAATTCCAGATAAAACATTCAAAAATCTACAAAAAGAAGTGTGGGTTGTTGGTTTTTTTGTTTTTGTTTTTTGTATACAAAAAGCTAAGAAAAAATAAAGTTCACCAAAACTAAAAGCAAAAAATCTAAAAATATAGTTTACTGTCTTAGTCCTCACACTGCTTAGGAAAAATGTATTTTAAGAGTTAGTAACTATAGACGTGCATTCACAGGGTTTGAGATTTAACTAGATAGGCTACATAATCCAGGAAAACTAAAGCCAATGCGTGTATTAATACTTAATATAATACAAGATTGCTATTTCACTAGATCACTTGATAGGAGAAACACATTCTCAAACCAATTTAAAAATTTTTATATATATAGGCCATATGAAAAGAAAAATTTAAAAACATGTCAGCAAACAAAGGATAATGGAGACATATTGGAAATACTCCGACATGGTATTACACCCCAAGAAATATAGATATTGATATATTCTGATACAGAATATAAAATAAGGAGAAAGAGGTAGAGATAAAATGTGTACTAAGAAGTTGAGATATATTAATAATTGAATGAGAATTCAAATATACACCTTATTTGATGGAGTCTGGAAGAAGGAGCAGTGGAGGGAAGGATGGGAGTAGAAAGAATGGAGGCGAGAAAGCAGTGAGAAGAGAAAATAGTCAAAAGAATGATGACCATGATTTTTCAATAATTTGCTCCCTAAGAACAATGGTAGATCACACATAGAAAAAAAGTTTAAAAGGAAATGCACACATATGTACATGGTTTTGAAACTACAGAATAGCAACTTATTAAAATATCTCAAAATCTTTCAAAGATAAAAGACAGTAGACTTTCTCAACATAAAAATGGAAGCCAGAAGGCAGTGAGAAAATATATCCAAAATGGAGAAAAATTGATATATTATCAATTCAGAATTTTATACCCAGATAAGATAAACTTTATGAGAGAAAATGAAATTGAGACAATTCAGGCACAATTTGTAACGATATAGCCCCAAGAGACTTTTAACCAAAAATTATATAAGTAATGTACTACAGGAAAGAGTATGATCTGAGTAGTTCCAAAGGGCTACTGAAAAAAAAAAAAGGCTAATGAGTCTAGAAATTAATAAACATATATTTGTATTGGAAATCAATTTTACTAATAATACAGTAATATAATGTTTAATTTGCTTGAGAAAAAAGACTGAAAGGGTGAATATAACAAAAGGTCGATGGGGTATGATAAGAATTAAACTGGTTTAAAGTTTTAATATTTTGGGGGTAAAGTTCCCAACTATAGAATGAATCAATTTTGTTGAGATAAGATACAAAAATGTAATAACTGAAAAAAGATTATAACTATACAATAAAAGTAGGGGAAAATTAATAATAAAAAAGCAAAGCAAGAAAAAAGATAAATGGAAAAGTTAGTGTAAATAGAAATCCATGAATTTAAATTGCAAATTTAAATCGCAATACATTATCATTAAAAAATCAAACTGACTACAGTTGAAAATGACCACACAGAGGATTCAGATGAAATAAAAAACAGCAAATTTATTTTAAAAATCAAAGGAAATTTTGAAGAAACAGGATGGCTTCACAGAAAATGAAAACATTATAAATCGAGTGATGTCAGTGAACAAGGCAGAACAGGCAGCTCTAAGAACTCATCTTCCAACAGAAACATACAAAATTAAAGCAAAATTTTCAGTATCAATTTTTTTTCAGAACTCTGGAAACAGTTAAAGGTTTATAGCAACCAAGAGAACTCTGAAACAAGGAAGAGTTACTAAAATGATAGCAAAGCTTTGGAACATTTTTACCTGTCCTTGTGAGGAAAAAAGAAAGCACCCATTTTCCCCACATGTATCCCTGGTCCTTGGTTCCAGAAGAAGCAGAGCAGACCTTATTGACAAAAATCGCATTTGGTTCGCAGAAGTCTGAAGGCTACATGAAGGACTCCTACAAAATGCTTGTTTTTTTTTTTCACCTATCCCAGAACTCAGTCAAGATAGAAAAATGGAGGTTATTCCTTGGAAATATTGTAATGCAAACAACCCACTGCCACACAGGGCAAAGATTATGGCTGTACCCAAGGACTGGTGTGAAAGGCAAGAGGGAAGTTCTTTGGGATAAATCACCTGTGTGTATTGGGTACTTCAGAAAGTCACACATATGCCCAGGGCAGGATATATATTCAAAACACAAACAAGTAAAAAAACTGAGGAACCCCCAAGCTTTCATCTCTGGCTGATCTCTAGGATGAATGCATATAGGAAATGAAGGCTGATGTAAAGCTATAAATAATAGATTTTTTTCTTCTTCTTTTCATCCTCTTTCTTTCTAACACATACCCACCCACCCACACACACACATACACAATTTTCCCTATCTACCTCTTCCCTCTCCCTCCTCCCCTCCCTCCTTCCTTCCTTCCCTCCTCCTTTCCTTCCTTCTTTCCTTCCTTCTCCTGACATTCAACAAAATGTCTATCATAACAATGGTGGAACAAAAACTAAAGGAAAATAAATTTCAAGGAATATACATCATAAACAATACAATGTTTTAAAAGCATTTAAAAAGCCAATAGAAGTTTACAATCCTGAGTTAATAGAAACAACACAATCGGAGGGGAGTCAGAATCTGACTTCCAGAGTTAGCACATTGTAATTTTCAAAATGTATCATTTCCAGTCCAACCCTCTCCTCCAAAACATGCAAGATGTACAAAGAAATGAGAAAGTCCTGCCCATTGATGGGAAAATATTCCTAAGGATTCAAAGACATTGGACTCATTAGAAAAAGACTTAAACTGTCTTAAGTATGCTCAAAGAACTAAAAGAAACTACTATGGACAAAGAGCTAAAAGAAACCAGGATAACAATGCATGAACATTATAAAGAAATTGATGTTATACAGAGAAAACAAACAGAAATCCTAGAGCTGAAGAGTACAATATCTGAATTTAGAAAACTTACTATAAGTATCATTTCAATAGTAGATTTGAGTAGGTGGAAGAAAGAATGAATAAACCTGTAGATAGATCATTTGATCATAAATCCAGTCTGAGGAGTGGAAACAAAAAATAAACACATAAATGAAAAGAAGAAAAAGAATAGAAAAAGAAAGCCTTGAAGAAAATAGAGTCTAAGGAATTTGTGAGGCACCATCAAGCATTCCAACATATGCATAGAAAGAATCTCAGAAGTAGAGGGGAGAGAAAAAGGATTAGAAGGAATATTTTTTAAATGATGGCCCAAAATTTCTCAAATTTGATAAAACACACCTTTATACATGCAAAAACTGCAAGAACTTCAAGAAAGTAAATGCAAAGTCATCCACACTGAGACACAGTATAATTAAATTGTCAAAAGCCAAGGACAAAGAATCTTGAAAGCAGCATGAGAGAAAAAACTTGTCATTTATAATGGATCCTTAATAAATTTAACAGTGGATTTCTCATCAGAAGCAATTTCTAAAGGGCTGAAACAAAAAAATCTATAAGCCAATAATTCTATAAATGGCAAAATTATGCTTCAAAAATGAAGTATAAATTAATATATTCCTAAATAAATGCTGAGAGAGATTATTGTAGTATATTTGCCTTACAAAAATGCTGAAGAGTCTTTCAGACTTAAAGGAAGGACAATACACAATAACTTATTGCTAAACAAAGAAGCAAAATCTCTGTAAAGTTAACTACATAGACTAATATAAAAACTAATATTATTGAATTTGGGGGGTTTGCTACTCCTTTTTTAAGTTTCATATGATATAAAGACAAACAAATTAAACAATAATTATCAATATATTTTTATGAGTACAAAAGATATAAAGATATGATTTGTGATGAAACAACAAAGATGGGGCTTTTATAGAGGAGAAGAAATTTTGGACGCTATAGAAATTAAGAAACAGTGAAAATTAGATGTTATAAATTTAACATGTTAACTGTTATCCCCATGGTTACCCTTAACAAAATAAATAATATGCCCAAGAAGAAATGAGAAGGGAATTTTTTTTAAAAAGTGCAATACAATAAATAAATACAAAGACAGAAGTAATGGAGGAAATGAAACTAAATGCCTAAGATATACAAAAAGCTAAAAGCAAAATTGCAAAAAAAACAAGCTACATATTGGTAAAGGGTCAATTCAATTCATGAAGAAGATATGACAATTATAAATAAATGTACCAAACAAGAGATTCCCAAAATATCTGAAGTAAACATTAAAAGATGTTAAGAGAGAAATATACAGTCCATAATAATAGTTGGAGTCTTTCATACCCCACTTTCAATAATGGCTAGAACATCTCGACAGAAGTTCAATAAGGAAATAAAGGCCTGAACAGTCCTATAAATCATATAGACTGAACACTTCACCCAACAACAGCTGAACAACGTTCTTCTCAAGTGTACATGGAACATTCTCCAGGATAGACAATATGTTAGACTGATGTGGGCTATGGGTGGAAGGCTCTTTGTCTCTTCAGAGATAACCAAAGCTGAAGGCTGTGGGTGTGGAATGGTAAGAGGCTGCAGTCCTGCCCTTAGGGACAATGGCAACAGGCTCCAGTCCCAGGAAACAGTTTAACAATGCAAGGGCTATAAACTTTAAGTATTTAGGGGAAATGCAAAAACCAAATATGCTAAAAGCTTATTTAGAATATCTGGAGTCCATGCTAAAAGCTTACCTAAGATGTGGAAGATATACATGCTAATTGAAGCCTATTGAGAACTGAAACAAAGGGACCATTTGGCCTTTCCTCTCTGTATAAAAGACGTTTGAAAATCTTGTTCAGGGCTCGGGATTCAAACAGAAAGCTCCTGAGTCCGGCCGGCCGTCAATAAACCATTTTTCCTTCTCAAAATCATTCCTGAGTCCTGGCCTCTCTATACTCAAATAATTGAACTTCTCTCAAATTCTACAACAAGACCACAAAACAAGATTAAATACATTTAAATAGAAGCAAAGTATCTTTTCAGACCCCAAGAATAAAGTTATAAATTAATGACAGCAGAAAAACTGGAAAATTCACAAATAATTGGAAATGAAACAATATACTTTACACTGGTGATTCAAAGAAAAAATTCTTAAGAAAAGTTAGAAAATATTTAGAGATAAAGGAAAAGAAATTAACATACCAAAACTCATGTGCACAGCAAAAGCAGCATTCAGAGGAGAATTTAGAGCTGAAAATATCTTTTTCAAAAAGATTAAAATCTCAAATCAATAACCTAATTTACACTTTACAGAACTAGAAAAAGAACAAAATGAATCAAAATATAGCAGAAGAAAGGAAATAATACAGATTAGCATGGAGAAAAATAAATAGAGTCTAGATAAACAACAGAGAGAATCAGCAAAGCCAAAAGTGTGTTCCTTTAAAAGATCTACAAAATCAACACACTTTTAGTTAATGATTAGGTACACTCTGAATGAATTGTGTATTTACTAATATGTATCAATAAAAGTGGTTTGTTAAATGAAAAAGAAGAAAGGAGTATGGCACAATAATAAAATAGAAATGAATTTGGGTACATATAACTAGCGACCTTACAGAGAACACTATGAACAATTTTACACCAAAAAAATTAGATAACCAAGATGAAATGGACATCTTCATAGAAACACAGAAGCTACCAAAACCAATTCAAAAAGAAACTATGTATCCAAAAATAACAAATAAAGAGACTGAATTAGTAATCCACACCTCCCACCAAAGGAAAACCCAAGACAAGATGGTTTCATTTGTGAATTCTATGAAACATTTAAAGAATCATTTAATTCAATACTTTGCAGATCTTCAAAAACTTGCAAATGTCCAAACTCATCCTATGGGACTAGTAATGCCCTGTTACCAAAGTCAGACAAAGACCATAAGAAAAGATGGTGTTTTTTTTTTCAATGAAGTCCCCTTTATATTTTTCTTGCTAGAAATTACTCTGTGTTGATTAAATCACTAGGAATTATCAGCACAAGTTTTAACATCTTAATGACAACCAAGGTCTGGGCTCTGGGGCTCGGTCCACCTCTCCCAGTTGTTAATGGGATATAGAGGTAGAAACATCATTACCAGACACCAGGTCAGGTGGTTACGGGACTTTCTTTCCCAGTCATTGGACAAGCTGCAAATTCTTTTCCAGAGCAGGAAAGAACCAATACTTTGGAAAAATCTAATAAAGAATTTGATATTGTATTAAAAGATCTTTCTTAACAATCTGTTCATAAAAAGTATTGGTCTAAACTTATTTGTTTCTGATCTAAATGCTTTTCATTTTGCATTTGCTGTTTTATGTGTGTATGTTACTTTTAATAATCTCATTCCCTGTGCAGAAATTAATTAGTCCACTGCAAAGAAAAGCCCCTCAAACTGGAATTGCTTCATCTTGCTCTTTAAAAGAGGAAACAGGTCATTCTGAATACATATGCAAATAGCCCAAATGAACTACCAGCAAACTGAATCCAACAGGGTATTAAAAAGGGTTATGCTCCATGACCAAGTGGGATATATATCAGGAATGCAAATGTGGTTCATTGTATGAGTATCAATCAACGTAATACACCATATCAATGGAACCATGAGAAGAAAACAAGGATGACAACAAAAATGTGGCCACCTCAATGAATGAAGAAAAGGCATTTGATGCAATCCACCACCACCCTTTCATGATCATAGCACTCAGGAATTCAGGAAGCTGGGAATAGAAGGGCACTTCCTCAGTATGATAAAATACATTTAGGAATAACCCACAGCTAACAATATACTCAATGGTGAAAGACTGAGAGCTTTCCCCCTAAGGAAAAACAAAACAAAGCATGTCGAAATATTCTCTCTCACCAATTTATTCAATGTTGCACTGCATGTTTTAGCAAGTTCAATTAGGTAAGAAAAAGAAATAAAAAGCATCCAGTTGGAAAGGAAAAAATAAAACATAATTTGTTCCCAAATGACGTGATGCTATTTATAGAAAATTCCAAAGAATCCACAAAAGGAACTACTGGAGGAACTAAACAAATGCAGCAAAGTTACTAGGTATAAGAAAACAGACAAAAATCAATTGTTTTCCTGTATACCATTAATGAACCATCTGAAAAGGATATTAATAAAAAATTCCACGTATGATAGCATCCAAAAGAATGGATTTTCTAGGAATAAATTTTACTAAGGAGATGAAAGACTTATACACTGAAACTAACAAGATATTGCTGAAAGAAAATAATGAATACGTAAATAAAGGAAAAGATATCCATAACCTCATTATTTGTTATTACCATCCTCTGTTTTGCTCATTTGGGTTTAGAAATTCATTATTGCTTAATAGTAAATGGTTGGTAAATTTCCTAAATCTATTGTCACCTAAAAAACCTTTTAATGTTCTGTACCAATGCGCAGAAAAAGATTGTCTAACATTAACGTTCAATTAATTTATGGTACAGGAATAGGTATACTGTATCTATTTTGATTAACAATCTTTTTTTGCAAGTATATCATTTATATACCAAGTCATTTTGGTATTACAAAGAAAGACTGATTGCCTTAGCAAATTGTTATCTATAGAGTTATCATTCTACTACATCTTTTAATCTTCCTTTTGAAGTGTTTGATATTATAGCTGGTTATGTATTAGTTCCTAAAAAAATCTATTTTAAAAATTAAAATGGATGACTTTCACAAATGCATGTTATTCAAAACTGGGCTTTTGTTACTTTCACTTGCATTCCTAAGCATTAATGAACGCACTAAGGAGCAAAGTACTTGAACTTCTATTTCCTCTTCTTTTGAAAAACTCTGAATACTTTCATAAAGAAAACAATGCTTTTTACACTTGAAGTTTACTCTGCATTTTTCATAACTGCTATCTGTGGATAACAATGACTTTACTCCCTTCCTTCTAACATTACTTGCTTTCATCCTTCCTTTGTTTTTCCACCCCTTCCTATTTAGCCATTAATCAAGAAAGTATATGTGTCAGGCTTCGTTGTTGTTATTGTTGTGGTTCCTAACATAAGGAATACAGTGCTGCCTCTGTCCTTAAGGTTTAACAAGTTAGAGATGAATTTCCTAATAGTACCTCTTAGTTGATTATGTTCTTAGAGTTCATACTTCTGAATTTAATTTATGGTGATGGGCTAGCAGTAAGGACAAATGCTGAAGAGAATGACCTATTGAAAGGGGAATATTGTGGGGACAAAAAGCAGGGGTTAGTGCATATACTGAAGACAAAGTTCTGCTCAGTTACCTGCATGTAAATCCTTGATCTAACTATACTAGCTTTGTAACGTTGGAATCCTCATTTGATCAGCCGGTTTTTTCATCTGTAACACAGGGATAATCCCTAATTGATAGGGTTATAGTGAGTATTAACATTGTTAAAAACATTTATAAAATATAGTAAACATTAAAATGTAAGTTGTTATCATCATCATCATTACAAATTGTTTGTTGGAATACAAGTAGAATTTGCATGTAGTTAGTATGCCTCTAGTCTGAGTTCACATCTGTCTCATCCTACACCCAGAACAAAGTCAAAGCATCTCGCTCAAGCATTCTAAGGGGCTGAGATTTTACTCTATTTGCATGCTAACAAATTGGTCACAGTTTCTTGGATGATGGCTTAAGAAAAGACACTCCTCAGGCATAGACAAAGTGCCTGATTACTCAAGGCACAAAAATCAGTCCTCACCCTGAAGCATGTGTGAATAATGCTAATTTTAATATTTACACTTATTTTCCTGTGTGTAATATTTATTTCTTCATTCTGTATATTTCAAGTATATTTAGTTTTATAAGCCCTCCTATTAAATATATATTTAGCTCCAAACGTACAGGTTCTCATATAAAGAGTAAAGACATGTTACCTCTTATTTTACTTCCCTACTATTATTAGTTGTATATTTTCTGTTCCTATTCAACACATAAATATTAATAGAAATACCAATTTTCTCTGTAATATATAGGTAAAACTTTGATGCATAGTTTACATTCAATGTATGTATATTGAAAAAAAGTTACAAAATGTCTGAATGTGGATAACAGAAAAATGATAAAGTGGCAAAACACAGTTTTGTTGGTAAAATACCATTTTAAATAGAAAGTTGAGTGCTAGAAACATTTTTTTGTTCAAAGTATACATAAAGATAGAAAATATCAAAATATCACAAATAGAGCACATTGCAAATCATTTTTAATTCAGAATAGAGTCGAAATATAGGGTAAGTATCAGAACAAAATTCATGTACTAGAATTAAAATTAAACAGATGGATTAACTATGTTAAACTCCTTTTTTTCTTATGACACAAGAATGTCACATTTAAAATGCAGTTAAACAACATCATAACATTTTCTGCACTAAGACAATAAATATTTACTTCTGAATAAATTTCACCATATTTTTTATTCCTAATAACTTAATATATACTTTAAAAAATAGAAAAAGCAATTAAGCATACAGAGTGTAGAAATTGAATGAAGATACTTTACATACATAATCAGTCCAAGAGAACTGCAAGCAGCAGGTAGAAATCAGACTCTATTCTGCCTCATTTTCCCCTTGTTCTTTTTATACAAGCAAATTTATACCTTAGCAGACTAGACTCCCTATTCACCAGTTCTTTCACTTTTAGTGTTCAGTCTGAAAATCAACTGAGTAATACCCAAACAGACCCAGCCTTCTCTGCTGCCCTTCCAAAGATGGGTAGTTTTTGTCATCTTCACAGTCAAATTCACTCAGGTTCATTCCCAGATTTTGTGTTCCTGTGTTCCTGTGGTGTAAACTGAATGACAGCATCTTTCTTCCTGCCCCTCTGTGACAGATTGAATTATGTACAAACATCCCAACATGTTCTTAATCTTGATCCATATCCCTTTGGATGTGTACCCATTGCGAATAGAAACTCTTGAATATGCCACTTTAGTTAAGGTGTGGCCCAACTGAATGAAGTTGGTCTTTAATCCAAATTACTGCAGTCCATTATAAGTAGGAAAAATTCATACAGTGAGTGAGAAAGCCACTGGGAGGCAGTAGATGCCTGAAGTCAAGATTATAAGGAAGACAAGGAGAGGACTTCATATGACAGAAAGGTCAAGAAACTCAAGGATTGTTGGTCAACCATAAGGCTACCAATCCTGGGAGGAAGCAAGCCTTCTAAACTGTGAGCGAATAAGTTCCTGTTATTTAAGTCAATAGCATTTTCTGGAATCTGTGACAGCTGCCTAGCAAAAGCCCATGATGTGAATGATATTCTTAAATAAGATTTCTTACTTCATTCCTTTGTTTAGGCCATTCTATTTCTATTTGTAGTGGCCTATTGATTAAGTCCTTCACCTAAATTCATCTTTCATTGTTACTCAATTTGTCCTGAAAAAAATCTGGAAGACTTGGCCTAGAGCTCAAGTTCATACTCTGCTCCATTAGGACAAATCTCTATTTGTGTGATGTGTTAGAACTATTTTTTCCAATTCTACAACCCAACTAATATGCCAAACTGAATTTGGTATTTGGGCCATGATGAAAACTCTTTTTCTGAATTCAGGGGGAAAATTGTAGTCTCCTTTATATGAAACTTACTATTGAGGAAAAGTCTCTGCTTTAAGCTAGACATCCTTTTACAATTTATCAGTAACTATTCTAAGGTATTCGTATCTTCCTTGCTCTATCTTTTCTTATTCTGTATAAATTTCTTATGATCAACCTTTGCTCTTAGAATAAAGATTTAAACATGTAAAGAATATTCTTAAATTGCTAATAACTAAAGTAAATTATTTCCAACCAGTCCACAGACTAAGACAATAGACTTCATTTATTGATTTCTAATATTTCATTCTTTTTTTTAAAGATTTATTTATTTATTTATTTCTCTACCCTTCCCCCCTACCCCGGTTGTCTGTTCTCTGTGTCTATTTGCTGCATCTTCTTTGTCCGCTTCTGTTGTTGTCAGCTGCACTGGGAATCTGTGTGTCTTTTGTTGTGTCATCTTGTTGTGTCAGCTCTCTGTGTGTGTGGCACCATTCCTGGGGAGGCTGCACTTACTTTTGCGCTGGGTGGCTCTCCTTATGGGGCGCACTCCTTGCACGTGGGGATCCCCTACGCGGGGGACACCCCTGTGTGGCAGGGCACTCCTTGCGTGCATCAGCACTGCCCATGGGCCAGCTTCACATGGGTCAAGGAGGCCCGGGGTTTGAACCACGAACTTCCTATGTGGTAGACCGACGCTCCAACCACTGGGCCAACTCCGCCGCCCTAACATTTCATTCTTACATTATTATTTTCAAGATGATTTATTCCCTAACAATTCAACTTTTCAAGGGAAAAAAATCATTTCAACTGGGTGCTACCTTTACTCAATCCTTCTACACACCTCAGATTCTTATCAGGAAATAGAAATCATTCTAGGTATCCATATTAGTTTTCCATTGCTGCATAAAAAAAAAAATAGAGGCTTAAAGCAAGATCCACTTATTAGTTCAAAATTTTGTAAGTCAGAAATCTGAAGAGGTTTGATTGAAGTTCATGCTTAAGGTTTCACAAGTCAAAATTCAAGATATTAGAACAGCTGGTTTCCTAGCTGGGGTCTGTGAGAAAGATTCCACTTTCAAACTCATTCAAATTCTTTGCAGATCCAGTTCTTTTCTACTGTAGGTTTGAGCTCCCTTTTTCCTTATTGGCTGTAACCTGGGGACCACTCTCTGTGTCTATAAGTTGCCTATATTCCTTACTACATGGTCTCCTATAGTTTCAAACAGCAATGACCTGTTGAGTCCTTCTCACCTTTCCATGTCTCTGACATCCTCTTCTAGCAAGGGGAGATAATTCTCTGGTTTTAAAAGGCTCATGTGATGAAATTTTACCCACCCAGATAAATTCCCTTCTGTTTAACACAAAGTCAATTGATTCATAACCTTAATTACATTGGCAAAAATCCCCATTTTTCATATAATTATCAGTGTGTTATCTTTCATCTTCACACTCCTGGAAATAAACAAAATTTCTATAGACATCAACATTCGTGTAATGTGTTAATAGATTACATATAAAGTCATTAGTCAATGAAAGCTAGAACTCATACACCATTGTTGGAGTCATACAACCTTTGTTCTACCATTATTAAGTCACAATATTGATAACAGCAAATATATTTAGGATGTGAAATGAACTTTACTTCCATATATATATTCCTGATCCTAGACTCATTTTTTTTCAATTGTATAAAGTTTATTTTCTTATCATTTATTTTTATTACAGAACTTGTGAATTTATAAAACAATCATGCACATGTATAGAATTCCCATAAAACAGCCCTTCATCAGCACACCACACTGTTGGGGAATATTTATTACAGATTATGAGATAATATTTTCAAACTATTACCACTAACTATGGCCAAAATATACATTTGGCATATTTTTTCCATGCCCTCCTATTATTAACATAGTACATCTTTGGCATTGATGCAAGAATATTACAGTATTGTTAACTACAGTCCATAGGTTACATTGTGTTTTTCTTATGTTTCTCCACATTCCCACCACCCTGCAATAATAGTGACATATATCCATTCTAGTACACAGAAGGACATTCTTGCAGTTGTACTCTTAACCACAATTCTCATCCACCTCTGGGTCACTGTGTTACTCATTCCTTAGATTATTCTCTATCTTTCTTTCAATTGACATTTACATCCCTAGTTTATCTTTTATACCTCAATCCTACTTATAAACCAGCAGCTACTCACTATAATGTGTTACCATCAACTCTGTTTCTACACTTTTACAGTCAAGTTAATTAAAACTTCCACATACATTAAATATCTTTGTAGTTAGTTCATATTAGTGAAGTAATGCAATATTTGTCCTTTTGTGTCTGGCTTATTTCAGGTAGCATTAATGTCTTAAAATATCCCATTCTATTATATACCACATTTTGCTTAGCCATGCATTGGTTGACGGACACTTGATTGTTTCCTTCTTTTGGCAATTGTAAATAATGCCACTATGCAAAATTGGCCTGAAGAGGACTGTTTATGTCATAGTTTCAGTTCTTCTGGATAAATTCCTAGTAAAGGAATTGTTGCATCATAAGGCAGTTCAATATTTAGCTTCCAAAGGAACCAACAAACTTTTCCACAGAGACTGCACCATTTTCAATCTCACCATCAGTGAAGGAGTCTTCCTATTTCTCCACATCCTCTCTGGCACTTATTGTTTTCTGTTTTTATAATAATGGCCATTCTATGTGGTATGAGATGATATCTCATTTTTGTTTTGATTTCTTTTCCCTAATACCTAGTGATATGAACATTTTTTCATTTTTTTTTGGTCATTTGTATTTCCTCTTTTGAGAAATGTCTATTTAAGTATTTTGCCCATTTTTTAATTGGATTGATTGCTCTTTTATTGTTGAGTTGTATGATCTCTTTATATAGACTGAAAATTAAACCCTTATTGGATATGTGGCTTCCAAATATTTTCTTCCATTGAGGGGGCTGCCTTTTCACCTCCTTAATGAAGTCCTTTGAATCACAAAAGTGTTTAAGTTTGAGGATGTCCCATTTATTCATGTTTTCTTTCATTATTCATACTTTTGTTGTTAGGTTTAAGAATGCACCACCTACAACCAGGTCTTAAAGATGTTTTCCTGAATTTTCTTCCAGGAACTTTATGGTAATAGCTTTCATATTTAGGTATTTGACCTATTTTGAGTTAATTTTTGTATAAAGTGTGAGGGGTCCTCTTTCTTTTGTCTGGATGGATATCCAGTTTTCTCAGCAACATTTTGAATAGACTGTTCTTACCCAGTTGGGTGGGTTGATAGGCTTGTCAAAAATCACTTGGCCATAGATGTGAGGGTCTGTTTTGAACCACCAGTTTGGTTCCATTGGTCTATGTGTCTATCTTCATGCTGTTTTTACCATTGTAGCTATGTATTATGAGTTAAAGTCCAGAAGTGAGGATCCTCCAATTTCCCTTTTCCTTTATAAGATGTTTCTGGCTATGTGGGACCCCTTACGCTTCCAAAGAATTTTAATAATTTTGTTTTCCGTTTGTTTAAAAACTGCTGATAGAATTGTTATTGGGATTACATTGAATCTGTATATCAGTTTATGTAGAATTGACATCTTAATATTTTTTTTAAATCCATGAGCATGGAATACTCTTCCGATTATTTAGCTTAGGTCTTTTTTTTTTCCCCTTTTAGCAATGCATTGAGCTTTCTGAACATAAGTGCTTTACATCCTTGGTTAAGTTTACTCCTAAATATTTGACTGTTTTAGTCACTGTTGTGAATAGAAATTTTTCCCTACTTCCTACACAGATGGCTCATGTATTAATCAGCCAAAGAGGTGCTGATGCAAAATACTAGAAATTGGTTGGTTTTATAAAGGGTATTTATTTGGAGTAGGAGTTTACAGATACCTAGCCATAAGGCATAAGTTACTTCCCTCGCTAAAGTCTATTTTTACATGTTGGAGCAAGATGGCTGCAGACATCTGCCAGGGTTCAGGCTTCCTGGATTCCTCTGGGCTCACCTCTTCTGTTTTCTCCACAAGGTCAGCTGTAGACCATGAGGCTTTCTAGGCTTTGCCTCTCTCCACAAGGTCAACTGTAGACTATAGGTGAACAGCTCTGTCTTTCTCCCTGGGCTCCAGCTTCAGCATCAAACGCCAACATCAAAACTCCAACATTAAAAGCTCTCAAGTCTATCCTTTGCTATGCCTTTTATCTCTGAGTCCCCACCCACCAAGGAGTGGGGACTTAATGCCCTAATGATGTGGCCTAATCAAAGCCCTAATCATAACTCAATCACTCCCAGGTACAGACCAGATAATAAACATAATCCAATATCTATTTTTGGAATTCAGAACCATATCAAACTGCTACAGCTCATTACTAGTGTATAGAAACACCACTGATTTTTACATATTGATCCTGTATCCTGATACTCTACTCAAATTGTTAATTAGCTCTTGCAGCTTTGTTGTAGATTTTTGGGACTTTCTAGTATAGGATCATATCTGTGGATAGCAAAAGTTTTGCTTCTTTTTTGATTTGGATGTCTTTTATTTCTTTTTCTTCCTTGATTGCTCTATAGCTAGAATCTGTAGCACTATATTGAACAATAGTGGTGACAGTGGGCATCCTTTGTCTTGTCCCTGATCTCAACAGGAAAGCTTTCATTATTTCACCATTGGGTACAATGTTAGCTGTGGGTTTTTCATATACAGCCTTTATCATGTTGATCATGTTTCCTTCGATTCCTATCTTTTGTAGTATTTTTATCAAGAAAAAATACTGTATTTTGTCAAATGCTTTTTCTGCATAAAGATAAGGTAATGTGATTTTTCTTCTTCGATTGATTAATGTGATGTATTACACTGATTGATTTTCTTGTGTTGAACCTCCCTTGTATGCCTGGCATAAGACCCATTTGCATGCGTGTGTTTTATCTCTCCCTCTGAGGCAGCTATGTCACAGATTTGTTAGACCTACAGTCCTTTATTGAAAATAAAGCACTGCCTCATTCCTTTACTTTAGTTCAACTGTGCTACTTCTAATTCTAATGGATTGACCATGGCTCAGGAAATCCAGTTCTTTTCCACCCAAATAGTGAGAAAATTTACCAGAACTAACAGCTATTGTGCCAGTTTTCTTCAACATCAACAGCTTCCCTCTAGACTATTTTACCTGCAAAACTTAAACTTGAAGCCACATCCTTCTATCCATTTCCCTTGATTTCGGGAAGATTCATTGTTTTAAAAGTCCCTCAGAAAATCCTAATATTTAATATGCTAATTGTTAGCATTAATATGCTTTAATATGAAATATCAGAATACTAGTAATTCTAAGAAGATATTTTAAATGCCATAAATAAACACATATATACAAATCTGGGTACTCAGGACAATAATAACAAAATTGTATTATTATGAATACACATCATTTAACCAAAATCGTGATATAATTATTTTTAAATGATGGTTGGATGAAAATGTTGGTTGTGAAAGCCAAATCCTTATCGTTCACAGTAAGAGGTAAAATTAAATATCTAAAATTAATAAATGAAAAACAATGTGAATATATTTTAAAATACAGAGTTCAACAATGAATTCAAGAGTTTAAAGTTTAAATATTTGCTTCTTGGAAGTAGGACTTGAGAAGTTATCTGGGGAGCAATTACTACCAGTCTTTATTATTTTATTTTTTATTCTTATCAGTGCTATAGAAGTATCTTATTTCTTATTTCTAAATATCTCACTCTGAAGTCAATTAAATTTAATTTAAAAATAGAACATAGCCCATGTATGTTTTACAGTGATTTTTAAAAATTTTGTAAGTTAGGCTAATACAAAATACAATTTCAAAGAATGTTACTTCCAATATAAATGCAGATTAAGTAAAACTGATACTTTGAAATCCCCTCCACTGAAAACAGCCCAATAATAGAGTATTTAGATTGATAACATTTTGAAAAACATTGGTGAGCTCTCAAGACAGCAAAAGAGTCCTCGATGGACAGCAACCACCACCACCACAATAAAAACTGCACAAGCAAAAGTAAACAAAAAACAAAAACAATACATCTGAAAATAAGTGGAAATGCCATATTGCCATAGCATTGTCTCGGAAGTATGCCCGACCCATAATCCTAGAACTTCCCCTGGTAAGAGTCAAAAGAAATTAAAGGAAGTAGCAGCAAAAAAATGGGAATCAATGAAAATGTGAAGAATAAGATATACTCAGAAATTATGAGACATATTTTTAAAGAAATATCATAATCACTGAAATTTAAAATTCATTTCATGTGTTAAATTATAGCTAAGATACAATTGAAAAGAAAAATAAGCTACATGATGAGTATGAAGATATTCAGAACACAATTCAGAAAGAATGAATTTAAAATTATGAAGGAGAAAGGAGATGCCCTAACACAATTTAATAGGGAATGTAGAGAAAAAATTTTTTGGTGAAAATTTCTCAGAATCGATTTAAAAATGAATCCTATTTTAAGATGCATCATGAATTTTTAAAAATCGTCAGAGTGGAACCAATGGACGGGATAATAAAGGAGAAGGCTGCAAAATAGCTGCAACCACAGAAATCAAAGACAGTGCTCTCTCTTCAGAAAGCTAACAGTAAATGATTTTAAATACGTTTGTACAACAACCAAAACTAGGTTTCAAGGATAGAATGTGGAGATTCAGGCGTTTCCTACCAACTGCTCTAGTGCAACTTCTTCAGTCCTGAATCGGATTGGTACCCGGTTGGTGGGAGCCATACTGGCTCCGGTGCCGGAAACTGGCAGCCACAGAAACCTGGACAAAATCGTTATGTCTTTGGATGATATAATCAAATTGAATAGAAAGGAAGGAAAGAAGCAGAATTTTCCAGGACTAAATAGAAGACTCCAACACAGTGGTACCCAGTAATTCAGGATGACTCCAAAACCAAAAATATACTTATCTATGTCACAGAAAGAAAAAAAAATGCAAAAGAAATAAGGCTGTGAAAGCCAAGCTTAGGAGGACAAGATCTTTGTTGCTTTGGAATAGGAAGAAGTTTCTTAAATAATATATAAAAACTATCTTTAAAAATTAAGTGACATATTGGATATTATTCAATGTAAACATAAAATATACCTATATATTTAATATGTAACTGTATTAAAATTAAGAAGTGTTGTTATTAAATCCTGTTAGAAAAGTAAAAAGGCAACTAATCATCTCATAATTTGTTTGACAAAATAAATATATCCAACATTTTAAGAGATATTTTACAAATGAATGAGAATGAAAAGAAAATCCAATAGAAAAATAGTCAGTGTGATTTTGGCATAGGGATATACTTATAAATTAATGGATTAGAATTGCAAGTCCAGAAGCAAACCTGTATATCCATGGTCATTTGGTTTTCAACAAAGTTGCCAATTCTATTTAATCAGGAAAGAATGGCTTCTTCAACAAATGATGCCTCCAAAGAAGTTATACAAATGGCCAACAAACAGATGAAAATATGCTCATCATTCATCATGAGGGAAATGCAAATCAAAAGCACAATGAGATATCATCCCACACTCTCTAGGATGGCTATAATTAAACACACAAAAACAAAACAAAACAAACAATATAACAAGTGTTGATGGGGATATGGAGAACTGGGAACACATGTACACTGCTAGTGGGAATATAAAATAATGCGTTCACTGTGTAAACCATTTTGGTTGTTTCTCTAAAGTTCAACATAGAATTTCCCTATGACCCAACAAGTCTGCTCTGAGAGATATGCCTAAAAGAACTGAAAACAGCTATTCAAACAAACAAACAAACAACAACAACAAAAACTTGCACAGGATATTCATAGCATGGGTCACAATCACTGAAAGTTGAAAACAACCCAAAATATACATACAAAGGGTTATTTATCAATAAAAATAAATGATGTCCTGATACATGCTATAAGATGGAGGAACCATGACACAAAATGTTACATATTGTATTATTCTTTTTACATGACTTATCCACAATGGGTAAATCCATATGTTAGAGAGAGCAGATTGTAGATTGCCATGGGCTTGTGGGAGTGGAGAAATCCTAGTGACAGCTTTAACTAATAAAGGGTTTCTCTTTGTGATGACAAAAATATTTTGGAACTTGATAAAGGTGATTGTTACAGAACATTGTGAATATACTATATATTAACTAATTGTTCACTTTAAAAATTTTAATTTTATATTATGTGAAATTCACCTCAAAATCTTAAAAAAGAAAGACATAAACTATAAAAATACTATATAAATATTATTTATTCAGCTCTGTTTGGGTAAGGCACTATACATTTAAGGAATAAATTATTAGATGCATAAATATATTTTTCAATTAATATGCAGTTTCTTTATGGGAAGAAACTTTAACTTGTATTAAGACCTTTAAGGCAGTCTACAGAATATATACATGTTCATGTCTAGAAAGAGAATAATTAAGGATTTGATCAGTTGATTCTAAAATTTTGTGGAAGAACCAAGACTATTTTAAAGAAGAAGAGCAACATTGTCTATGAGATACTAAGATTTATCATAAAGCTATAATAATTTTAAGAGCTGCCTCTTAGCTCAGTTATACTTAAATGGACTGATGAAATAGGGAACCTAGAAATAAACCCTTGGGTATATGAAAAATTAATATAATCCAACATAGGTGTTAGGATTAATGGGGAAAAGGGTTACTCAATAAAAGGTGTTGGGGAAATTTGGTATCTTAATGGATAAGTTGAGTTTTTTACTATGTTAGACATAAAAAGACAGTCCAGGATGACTGATAACTAAAGGTAAAAAGTAAAACTTCAAAAATTGTGATACATAGTATCAATAATACCTATATTGCACCTGTGAAGTTAAAGATTTAACAAAACACAAATGTAAAACCCATCATGAATTCGATTCTAGGAAAAATAATTTTAAAAGAATATCCAATACTACCATTAAAAAAGTATACAGGAGGAGATATTTGCAATACTCAAAACCCCAAAGAATTAGTGTCTGGATTGTATAAAATCTCCTAAGAAGTACCAAAAAATGGAAAATTGGGGAAAAATAAATGAACAGGCAGTTCCCCAGAAAGGAAGAATGAAGGGTTCATAAACATGAATAGACATTCAACATTCATTTACTCAGTAACTTTTTGTGGCGTAGTAGACCATTATCCACATACTGCTGCTTGGGTTCCATCAGTGAATAAACATACGAGGATCCCTGGTGTTGTGTAACCTATGCATAGCACCAGGAGACAGGTGATGAGCATGGAACTAACTTAATTGCCCAGGGTCTTAGAATGGAAAGCAGGGAGAGGGGGAATAGAACTGTTGGTGAAAATGGAATCACTTGGAATTTAAATAGAGTAAGTTAGTGTTTGGCCCTTATTGAAACCTTGGAATATATAGGTATTGAGGAAATAAACCTTATTACTAATTAGCAAAATAAAAACTAATTCTCCACTACGATATCATTTTCCTCCCAGGATGCTGCTTTTCTCAACCGAGTGTCCTGAGAATGTAAGGCATAACCTCCTAAGGCATTCAACATATGTAACATTTCCTCACAGGTAGATGAATGAACTTCTCGCCAACTCATTTAGTTCCATCCTTGGGACAATTGAGAAGAGAGCCCTTTAATTCATATTCTGTGTTCTGTGATTCAGGTATGAAACCCCAGCTGAGAATGGTTGGGTAGAAAAAGAATTTTAAAAGACTGCTAACATAAATTGGGGAGGGTGTTTTCCAGAGGTGAATTGTCATGTTTTCCTAAGCAATTTGACAATCTTCTGTAAAAATGACTGGGCCCTTTGGCCCAGTATGGTACTTCCTAGGTATACATTCTTGGAAACCGTTTCACATGTGTAGAGGTAGATATTGCTAGAGTTAATGCTGTATTTACTCTTTGTATATACTTACTCTATTTGATATATTACACTAGGTGATAATATATTCAATATGTTTAATCCCAAGTCTCCTTGTCTCTTTAATTCTTATTCCTATATTTGCCATTTCTTCTGAAAAAAAGTTAGTGGGAGAAATATTTCAAAATGTGTTTCAAATTTATTCCAATCACTTTTATCATTGTTAACTATTGTTACTACATATTTGTAAGGCATGCCCTAATTTCAATTTACCTAGTACTGATTTAAGATAGATTAAATCAAATGGCATCAAGAACATTGAGAACAATTAACCACACAGTATTTATAATATGTACTGCCCTCATCTGATTTTAATTTCATCTTATTTTTTAATTAAAATAAAGGCCATATTTTTTCTTAAGGAACCACAGTTTGAGAACTTTCTTTTCAATATATCTCAACATGTATTTTATCTCTGTTTGTCCATAATGATTTCAACATGTTACATCTCAATATTAAATCAAATGTATATTTTACAGACTACTGTTATGCTCAAGATTCCTAGAAAATGAATGATTCAGGTGTCTGAAAAGTCCTTGTCATTATTTGGAAGAAAATGATAGAATTTAGTCTACATACAGGGCACACATTTTTTTTTTTTTTTTCTGTTGTTAGTAAAAGCCATCTTTGACTGATAAGCATCTTCATCACTGTAGCAGTTTGATATAGCTATGACTTCCAAAAATAGATACTGAATTATGTTTGTAAACTGGCCTGCACCTGGGCATGATTAAATTATGATTAGGGCTCTGATTGGGCCATATCAGTAGGGTGTTTATTCCCAACCCTTGGTGGGTGGGGACTCACAGATAAAAAGCAGGGCAAAGGACAGAGTTGGAGGCTTTTTGATTTTGGAGTTTTGGTGTTGGAGTTTGATGCTGAAGTCTTAAGCTGGAGCCCTGGGAAGTAAGCTCACAGAGCAAAGAGAAGAAAGTTCTGGGAAGAGAGGGACCCAGGAAACCTGAACCCTGGCAGACGTCAGCAGCCATCTTGCTCCAACATGTGAAAATAGATTTTGGTGAAGGAAGTAGCCTATGCTTGATGGCCTGGTATCTGTAAGCTCCTACTCCAAGTAAATACCTTTTATAAAAACCAAGCAATTTCTGGTATATTGCATCAGCACCCTTTTGGCTGACAGTCACTAACTCCTATTTCTCTGATTTCTAATCATGGTGCATATACTCTGGGTTGGAAGGCTGTGCTTCCTCCTGCCATCCCAGTCCTGGAGTTCCTCTGCCATTAAATTTTGAATTGTTCATGAAGTTGCATTTACCTGTATTTTCAAGCAATCTAGTGTCAGGATATATTGTGAGCCTATTCATGAGAAAGCCAGTTTTATTTTGATTCTACGATTTTTCTTTCATTGTTACCCTTAGATCTGTTAATGGGGTTTCATTGAATTAGAGGCAAAGATTTCCCACTTCTTTTTCATTTCTCTTCAGGAGAATTGGCCTTCTTATTCCATTTTATCAGAGCTGTGATTTCTTTTAAAAGGCTAATTCCTTCCCAGACTGATGCCATCTAATGTACTTTAAAATATAAACTAGACTATCATATACAATGTCAGGAGGAAGAACTTTTTATCTCGGTTCTAGCTCTAATAATTTAATAATGATTATAATTTCTAAAATAAACAAATAAAAATGGCTATTAATTTTGTACAACAGTCCTCATCTCTTTTTAGAGAATATCAATGAATAGGTGACTGTGTCCAGTGTACATAAGTGCACTTTTAACTTTATTTCAGTGTCAAGCATATTTTAATTGTTCCTACTCTGAGCTTTTCAGAAAGAGGAATATACAGCTCTTTAAGGCACAGACCATCAAAGGAAACTTTATCATAGCATCCACCATTGTTCACACATGCCAGAAGAGGCTTGTCCAAACCTCCTTCCAGCAAGAGTTAGAGCTAGGAATCAAATGAATTCAAAACCTGCATTACTAAATACTGTGCAATCATTCCTCCCATTTGATTTACTCCCTATCAACAATGTGTCCTGTCTAGATTCCTTGCCTTAACTCCTCATTAAACGCAAATAAAGGTTTTTAACACATGTAAAAGACAAGGCAAGCATCAAGCATGGTGCTGTCACTATCTGTTCTCACCTTAAAGTCATGAGGTGCAATTATACCAAGGCCCATGCATTTGACTCCACTTGTGAAAATAACTCTCTTTATTGCCTTGGTGTGGCTTTAGCATATAAGATTTCCTTGTACTGTGAGGAACTAGAATTTTTTCCATAGGCTACAATTTTTTCATGCATTCAACAAATGCATGCTAAGGACCCACTTTGTCGTAGGAAGACTGAGAAAGCAATGATTAAAAGTCAAGCATGATACTTAAATTTGAGTGGTCAATAGGTGCCAATGAATCTGTATATCATAATCCCTCCTTTTCCACTCCAGAGGAGAATGTGACAAATGAAGTGCCCAACAAGCTTCTACCATTGTGATAGCTTGAAAGTGTATGTACCCCACAAAAAAATGTTCTTCAATTCAATCCATTCCTATGGGAGTGAACCCATTGTAAGTAGGACCTTTTGATTAGGCTACTTCAGTTAAGCTGTGACCCACCTCAATCAGGATGGGTCCTATAAGAGAATGAAATTATACACAGAAAGTCACAGGATGCCCAAAACTGAAAGGGAACCTGGAAAAGAAGGAAGAGACCAGCAGATGCCACTAAGTGCCTTGCCACATGACAGAGGAACAAAGAATCACTGGCAGTCAGCCTCAGAACACCAGTCTTTGGGGAGAAAGCATCATCTTGATGAGACCTTGAGTTGGATGTTTTCCTGATTTCAAAACCATGAACAAATAAATTCACATTGTTGAAGGTGAACCCTTTAATGGTATTTGCTTAAGCAGACTAGGAAACTAAAACAACTACCTGCTGGTTACCCGTGCCTTTTTTAGCATGATCCTGCCAATGTTGAGAGTAGCTTGGGCCAACTTCACTGCCTCATAAGTCATGTTTATGCAATTTTAGAAGCATTTCTCCTGAAAACCATTCTATGGACTAGAAAGCCATGTTGTCTCCTGTGGGAAAAAACATTGAAATTGGTAGTGTTCCACCCACTGTAATAAACTACGTGGGACAGAGTTATCTTCCAGGAAGTTAAATAATAGACAACTGCTCGGGATCCTTTTGTAATTCTTGTTTACTTACTAGCATTTGCCTTCAGTCATTCCTCCTAATCCTTCAGTTGACAATAGAACCAAGGGTAAAGCTCCTATTTTCTATGTTACTTTTGTAAAATCTCTTTTTCCTTCTAGTTATTTGAGTCATTATTAAATAAAGCAATTGCTTTGTAAGTCTGAGTCAGAGGGCTCTAGCCCCTTCTGGTTGAGCGCAACACTTCTGTTGGGAGGCAGGGTATCATAGTGTTTACGGACGGGAGTTTGGTGTCAGAATGTCTGGGTTCAGAGCCTGGTTCTGTTAATAACTAGCTGTGAAACTTAGGGTGAGTTATGTAACCACTCTTCACCAGTTTCTTCATCTTTATTTTTATTTTTTTTACTTTTCACAAAAAAGTTTATATTTAAAATGAAAAAAAAAATCATTCACAGAGGCATTCAAGTAGTAATAATGTTATACAGGTTTTGCTTTTCCTTTCTATCAAGACAGATTTGCACAAGTGCTTGCCATAGTTGGATTATTTTCTTCATCTTTAAATAGGAATGGTATGCTATGTGTACCTACATCATGGGGTTTGTTTGAGACTTAAATGATTTAATTTTGTGTAGATGGTTCATAAGACTTTCTCTTTTTTGAAGTATCTGGCAAATAATTAGGTGTAGTTAAAAATATCCAGATTAAAAATGCTGGCTGAGGTATTTCTTTTCTAACAGATGTAAGTTTGTGGTTCCTATCTCAATTATGTACAATATGAAAGCATTTACTCCAGAATTACTCATTCAATTACCTGTTACATGCCCACATCAGCTTCAACAAGAACTGTGGAAAAAGAAACCAATCAACAAAGGAAGCTTATCCCTTGTTTTTAATTTACTTTTGTTTTTATTCATTTATTTTTGGTTTAGTAATTGTTCTTGGCCCTGTTCTTCACTTGTTTATCCATCTTTTCTCAATTTCTTCCTTTTCAGCTTTGTAACTTAGGCCCCTAATTGCAGCCTCTCTTCCTTTGCACCTGACTCTAATCTGACACTACTGAATTTATCCTTTATAAGCAGACATCCCAGGAGCTTGGACTCCTGGAACTCCCATACACCTCATTTGTTCTGATATCAGGTAGATAAATAAAACGTACTCGGAATTTTACAACAAATGCTTCCTTTCATCAAATAAATGTGTTTAGTAATCATTACAAATTGTACCAAATTGTGTCAGAGTGATTTTTTTGGTACACATAAGCTTTTAGGAAGCCAAAACTAAGACTGCCTGATTTCAGAAAACAAAACATTCTTTGATTTCTAATAAGTATCAAAAAATTGCATCTTCCTATTTCACAATCCACTATACAAACTGCGTCATAGGCTAAACACACATAAGAGGAGTTTTTGAGACAGTGGGACTGAAAGAGTTAGCGACATTTACTTTGTCTTGAATGCTCATCAAGCATTCCTCTTCATAACATACTCCTTCCATTTGGTTAGTACTCCCAAATAGCCCTTCTGTGAATCACTCCCTGGCTATTCCATACTTGGGAAAGGTCTTCACTTTAATATCTATATTTACCTTAATAGCAGTGACAGAAATTGTGAGGTACCTGCTATGGATTTTCTTCTATGAAGTTATAAAGTGCATACCTGGTTTGTAGTATGTGCTACATGCTACATACCTGTTACAGCAAAAACAAAAAAAAGGATCCTTCAAGAAGCTTGGTGTAATGTGAGAGTCAGAAAGTTGGAGAGCTAATTACAAAAAATTCTTTCAGCAACTTCCTTTCAACTAGTGCCTTATAATTATCACTTTATCGCCTTATCCAGCATTTGAATAGGGTGAACCCATTTCTGGGTTCTATTTTTCATGGAGTCCTTTAATAGAACTCAAGCATCCCCCACCCCCACTCCATCATCTCTAGATGAAAAACTAATATCTTGAAATAATCGTCTCACTTGAAGGCCTCATTACATCTGCCATTTTGTCCTCAATTTAAGACAGTCTGACATAGTTCACACTCTTCTGCAAATGTTCTTGCTTGGGTCATCAAAAATTTCATTGTTAGCTCATTATTTAGCCTAATATATACATCTTTGTTTTTATATTTTTAGACCTCTCCCAGACATTGATATTATTTCTCAGAAATAAGTGCTGAAAAGAATGCCTACAAATTAGAACTGAAAAAAATCTGTACTGCCCATAGGCAGGGTTATTTATACATCCCAAAGGGGAAGGTCACTGCCACTGAGAGTTCCTGCCATGATAAGCTGCTGGGGCTTCTTGTCGTAGGCTCTGGGTTTAAGGTATGGTCACGTTGCTCCTTAAGACCTAACATCACCCCTGGGCTCCAGACGGACTATATTGATACATCTGTACAACAGAAAAGGAGGGGATTAGGTGAGAGCTGGGAAATGGTCACTAGGCATGTTGGTGACTTCATGAGGAGTCCAGTGTTCGACCTCTAGACCAGGCCTAGCCTACTCCTCCCCATTGATTTCTACAATATATGCACAAAGGCAGAGATGGGTCCTGCCTACCGGCTCTCAACAATGTTAATGGTGAAGGCTTGGGAAGACCAGCAGCTGCAGCACATTAGGAAGGCTTCACCTATGCCAACTGTTTGAAGCAGGTGATGATCAGGTCTTTCCAAAGCAATGTTTGCATCCATGCTCCCCCTACCCCCCAGAAGACAGCAGAAGAGATCCTGTGGAGAATCTGTTTGTACACTTTGAAGCCCGTAGGCTTGCTGCTGGATTATAGTCACTGTTCCACCACCCTTTAGGTATTAACCTACAAATAACCAGGAGGTGTCAACAATACATATATACCCACTTGTTTGGCCAGGGGGAAGTCTAAGGCAATGTGATTTGGGGATGTTGGTGCAGTCATTCAAAGGCAAGAGGAGTAGATCCAAAGACACAGAAATGGGGAATTTACTTCTGCTCTGATCTTTATTTCTTTCTTCTTCCTTTAGGGTTAAGTTGTTGTTTTTTCACTAATTCTTCCAGTACAGTTAGGTCTTCGATTTTAGCCCTCTCTTCTTTTCTGATATATGAATTTCCCTCTCAGTACAGCTTTTGCTGCATCCCATAAGTTTTGATATGTTGTGTTGTCATTTTCATTAGTTTCAAGGAATTTACTAATTTCTTTTGAGATTTCTTCATTGACCCATTGTTTGTCTAAGAGTGTGTTGCTTAACTTCCATGCCTTGGTACCTAATCTGGTTCTCTGACCCTTGCAGAATTCCAGCTTCATTCCATTGTGGTCAGAAAAATTATTTTGTATGATTTCAATCTTTCTGAATTCACTGAGACTTTCTCTGTGGCCTAGCATGAGGTCTGTCTTGGAGAATGATCCATGTGTGCTTAAGAAGAATGTATATCCTACTGTATTTATGTGTAGTGTTCTGTATATGTCTATTAGGTCCAGATCCTCTATTATTCGAAGTCTTTGTTTCTTTATTAATTCCCCATCAAGATGTTCTGTCTACTGGTGATAATGGTGTATTTAAGTCCCCCCCTATGGTTGTAGAGGTATCTATTTCTCCACTTAGTTTTTCTAGTGTTTACCTCATATATTTTGAAGTGTCCTGGTTAGGTGCATAAATGTTTATAATTGTTCTTTCTTCTTGAAAGATTACCCCTTTTACTAATATATAGTGTCCCTCTTTGTCTCTCACAATAGTTTTTCATTTACAGTCTTTTTTTTTTTTTTTTTTTTGATATTAGTATAGCTACTCCTGCCCTTTTTTGGTTATTGTTTGCATTTAAGATTGTTTTCCAGCCATTCACTTTCAACCTCCTTAAAATCTCTTGGTCAAAGGTGGGTTTCTTGTAGGCAGCATATATATGGGTCATATTTCCTCATCTATTCTGCCAATCTGTATCTCTTGACTGGTGAGTTTAATCCATTAACATTCAGTATTTTACTCTCAAGGAATTACTTACATTAGCCATATTTTCTTTGGATTTGTGTATACATTTTTTTCATTTCTCTTGTCTTTTTAGTTGTTCTTACACTCTCCTTCAACTCTGTCTCCTGTTTTTTTCTTTCAATCTGCAGAACTCCCTTTTGTATTTCCTGAATGTCAGGTTTCTTCTTGGTATACTTTCTTAGTTTCTGTTTAGCTGTGAATATTTTTGAACTCTCCATCATTATTTTTTCACTCTACAAAGGTTTTTTTTATTTTTTTCAACAAATCAATTTTATTGATACATAGCAATAAAGCATAAATCCATTCAAAGTGTGCAATCAATGGTATTTGGTATAATCACATTGTTGTGCATTTATCATGTCAATCATTTTTAGAGTACTTTCATTATTCCAAAAATGATAACAATATAAACAAGCAAACAAAACGCATCACCTCTCAATCTCTGTATGCTTCTTCTGGGTCTTTATTTTAAACAAGGCTTTCTTGTTGACTGCAAATAATTTGTTCTCACCTTTTAAGAATTCAATCTAGCAACTCTATTTTTAAGTAATAATGTTTAGACCAATTCAGCTTAGAGCAATTGTTAGCATGGTTTGGTGTATGGGTTTGGTGATGGGTTTTTTTTCTATTTCTTCCACATATTTTTTTTTGATGTGTTATCATTTTATTTTATTGTCTTTATTCATTTTTTAAATATTACATTAAAAAAATATGAGGTCCCCATAAAACCCCCACCCCCTTCACCCCACTCCTCCCCACATAGCAACAATCTCCTCCATCATCATGAGACATTCATTGCATTTGGTGAATACATCTCTGAGCACCGCTGCACATCATGGTCAATGGTCCACATCATAGCCCACAATCTCTCACGTTCCACCCAGTGGGCCATGGTAGAACATACAAAGTCTGGTAACTGTCCCTGCAGCACCACCCAGGACAACTCCAAGTCCCGAAAATGCCTCCACATCTCATCTCTTCCTCCCATTCCCCACGCCCAGCAGCCACCATGGCCACTTTCTCCACACCAATGCCACATTTTCTTTGGTTATTAATCACAATAGTTCATGAATAGAATATCAGTAAGTCCACTTTAATCCATATTCTATTCCTCCATCCTGTGGACCTTGGAATGGTTGTGTCCACTCCACATCTATAACAAGAGGAGGCGTAGATTCCACATGGATGCTAGATGCAATCCTCCTGCTTTCAGTTGTAGGCACTATTGGCTCCCTGGTGTGGTGGTTGACCTTCTTCAACTCCATGTTAGCTGAGTGGGGTAAGTCCAATAATTCAGAGTGTAGGAGCTGAAGTATGTTGAGGCTCAGGGCCTGGCTATCATATGGTCAATCCAGAGATTCAGGATCCCTGGGTATATATTAAACCCTAGCACCAACTACAGTTCTGATAAAGTAACAGGAAAGGCTTGTGAAAAAAGATCACATCTGAGTCCAGCTCCATCACACAGAAACACAAACTCCAAAGAAGGGCCAACTGACATGGCAGTGAACTTCATCTGCCATGTCCATAGAACCTGTGGCTCTCTGTAGCCCTCAGAAGAACCATTACCCGGGGTTGTATCTACTTTATCTGTCTCTGGGACTCTGCTCAGGAGTGCATAAGGGCAACCCCTCTGATAACCTCCTAGCTCTTTTTGGAGACTCATAGACATATAAACTCATTTGTCTTTTCCATTTTCCCCTTGATTCCGGTCAAAAAACATTTTTAATTCTTTGTATTATATGTAGACTGAGATATTCTGCTGGTCTGAGTTGACCCTTTCATTCAAGGTCATTTTCTAGTTACATCATCAGCTGGTACTTGGTAATAATCCCTCGGTGCCAGGGAAGCTCATCCCCAGGAGTCATGTCCCATGCTGGGGGAAGGCAACACATTTACATGCTGAGTTTGGCTTTGAGACTGGCCACATTTGAGCAACACAGAGGCTCTCAGGAGGTAACTCTTAGGCACCCTGCAGCTCTAGGCCTTGTTCTTATATCAGGTGCACAAGCTCACAAGCATAGTCATTAGTATCCAGGTCTCATTGTTGGACCTTCATTCTTTTTTGGTCTTTGCCATTGCATTTGGGGGATTGTTGCTGTTCCTTTAGGGACTGTGATAGAGCTCCCCTGGCTAGGAACTCAGAACTCCCTCAGTTGTTGTTTTCAATTGTATACACTATGAAAATATCCAAACATTTTTATGTACCCTGGATATATGCCCTGGAGAACTCCCTGCCAACCATGTGTCCCCTGTCAATAACATCTCACACCAGTGTTCCTCCGCTGCCATTTTTGAACCTCTCTGTGATCCAAAACTTCCTGAAAAGTGAAGCCCAATATTGCCAGGTTCCATTAATAGTAAAATGGAATATAGTGATGAGTTTAAAGGTTAGATATAGAATACATATTAATTTAGAAAAATTAAGGTATCAAAATTTTAATTGGGGTATCAAAAATTTTAAAAGTACATGACAATCTCCTATGTTCATATGTTGCCCCACTCTCCCCCCCCCCCAATTTCTTGGGCAATATTACCCATCCTCCCATCCCTAGCCCCCCTCATGCCCGCAAACCCCACCGAAAGGAAACTCTATGCCCCCATTTTATCCCTTCCTTTTACAAATACTTACCTCCAGCTTATCATAGATTTCACCCATGTAGGTGTCAGCTTACATCCTTCCTCTACCCCCCAATTTCCTTTAAGCCTATATTCCACTCTCTAGCTCTCTGAGGCAGCTTGGTTTCCTTATTTCTTATCATTGAGGTCATGTAGTATCTGTCCTTCAAAGCCTGGGTTGCTTCACTCAACATAAGGTTCTCAAGATTCATCCATGTTATCATGTTTGTTTGTAGTGTATTTGTTCTTAAAGCCGAGTAGTATTCCATTGTATGTATATACCACATTTTATTTATCCATTCATCTGTTGATGGGCATTTGGGTTGATTCCAACTTTTGGCAATAGTGAACAATGCTGTTATGAACATGGTGTGCATATATTGGTTTGTGTCCTTGTTTTCAGTTCTATTGGGTATATACCCAGCAGTGGAATTGCTGGGTCATATGGAAAATCTATGGCTAGTTTTTTGAGAAACTGCCAAACTGTAACCTCCAGAATGGCTGGATCCTTCTGCATTCCCAACAGCAGTGGATGAGTGTTCCCATTCCTCCACATCCTCTCCAGCATTTGTAGTCTTCTGTTTTGTTCATAGCTGCCAATTTTATGGGAGTAAGATGGTATCTCATTGTAGTTTTGATTTGCATTTCCCTGATAGCTAGAGATTTGGAGCATTTTTTCATGTGCTTTTTAGCCATTTGTATTTCTTCTTTGGAGAAGTGTCTGTTTAAATCTTTTTCCCATGTTGTAAATGGGTTGTTTGTCTTTTTATTTTCAAGATATAGGAGTTCTTTATATATGCAGGTTATAAGTCTCCTATCTGATATATGGTTACCAAATATTTTCTCCCCTTGTGTAGGCTCCCTTTTTACTTTCTTGACAAACTCCTTTGAGGTGCAGAAGGCTTTAATTTTGAGGAAGTCCCATTTATCTATTTGTTCTTTTGCTGCTCATGATTTTGGTGTGAAGTTCATGAAGCCATTTCCTATTACAAGGTCTTATATATGATTCCTTACACTGCTTTCCAAAGTCTTAATGGTCTTGGCTCTTATATTTAGGTCTTTTATCCATCTTGAGTTAATTTTTGTATAAGGTATGAGATGATAATCCTCTTTCATTCTTTTACATATGGATATCCAGTTTCCACGCACCATTTATTGAATAGGCCATTCTCTCCCAGTTGAGAGGGTTTGGTGGCTTTATCGAATATTATATGACTATATATATGAGGATCTATATCAGAACTCTCAATTCTGTTCCATTGGTCTATCTGTCTCTCCTTGTGCCAATATCATGTTGTTTTCACTGCTATAGCTTTGTAGTATGTTTTGAAGTCAGGTAGTATGATTCCTCCAATTTCATTTTTCTTTTTCAATATGTCTATGGCTATTTGAGGCCTCTTTCCTTTCCAAATAAATTTCATAGCTAGTTTTTCTGGTTCATTAAAGATTGCTGTGTTGATTTTTATTGGGATTGCATTGAATGTGTAGATCAGTTTTGGTACAATAGACATCTTAATAATATTTAGTCTTCCTATCCATGAACATGGAATATTCTTACATTTATTCAGGTCTTCTTTGATTTCCTTAACAGTGTTGTGTTTCTCTCTGTGTATAAGTATTTTACATCTTTAGTTAAATTTATTCCTAGGTATTTGATTTTTTCATTGACTATTGTAAATGGTATTTGTTTCTTGATTTCCTCCTGAGCTTGCTGATTATTGGTGTACAGAAATGCTACTGATTTTTGCACATGATCTTATAACTTGTGACTTTATTAAACTCATTTATGAGTTCTAGAAGCTTTGTTGTAGACCTCTCAGGGTTTTCTATGTATAGGATCATGTCATCTTCAAATAATAAAATTATGACTTCTTCCTTTCCAATTTGAATGCCTTTTATATCTCTTTCTTGCCTCAGTGTCCAAGCAAGTTCTTCTAAGACAATGTTAAATAGAAGAGGTGAGAGTGGGCATCCTTGTCTTGTCCCTGACCTTAAAAGGAAGGATTTTAGGATTTCACCATTGTAAATGATATTGGCTGTGGGTTTTCATATATACTCTTTATCATGTTCAAAAAATTTCCTTGTATTCCAATCTTTTGCAGTGTTTTTATCAAGAAAGGGTGCTGTATTTTGTCAAATGTTTTTTCTGCATCTATAGATATAATCATGTGATTTTTTCCCTTCAATCTGTTTATATGGTGTATTACATTGATTGATTTTCTTATGTTGAACCATCCTTGCATACCCAGTATGAATCCCACTTGGTCATGGTGTATAATTCATTTAATGTGTTGTTGAATATGGTTAGCAAGTATTTTGTTGAGGATTTTTGCATCTAGGTTCATTAGAGAAATTGGTCTGTAATTTTCCTTTCTTGTGGTGTCTTTGTTTGGCTTTTGCACTAAGATAATGGCATCACAGAATGAGTTAGGTAATGTTCCTTCTGTTTCAAGTTTTTGGGAGAATTTCAGCAGGACTAGTGTTAGTTCTTTCCGGAATGTTTTATAGAATTCACCTGTGAAGCTGTCTGGCCCTGGGCTCTTCTTATATGGGAGGTTTTTAATGACTGATTCTATCTCTTTACTTGTGATTGGTTTGTTGAGATCATCAAATCAATTTCTTCTTTCATCAATATAGGCTGTTTATGTGTTTCTAGGAATTTGTCCATTTCCTCTGAATTGTCATTTTTGTTGGAATATAGTTTTTCAAAGTATCCTCTTATGATAGTCTTTATTTCTGTGGAGTCAGTGGTGATATCTCCTTTCTCATTTCTTATTTTGTGTATTTGCATCTTCTCTCTTTTTTTCTTTGTTAGTCTCACAAAGGGTTTGTCAATTTTATTGGTCTTCTCAAAAAACCAGCTCTTGGTTTTGTTTATCTTTTCAAGTGGTTTCTTATTTTCTATTTCATTTAGTTCTGCCCTTATCTTTGTTCTTTCTTTCTTTCTTCTTCCTGTGGGGTTACTTTGTTGTTTTTTTTTTTCACTAATTCCTTCAAATGTGCAGTTAGTGCTTCAATTTTTGCTCTTTCTTCTTTTTTGATGTATGAATTTATGGCTATAAATTTCCCTCTCAGTGCTACTTTTGCTGCATCCCATAAATTTTGGTATGTTGTTTTTCATTTTCATTAGTTTCAGGATAGTGATTAATTCCTTTTGAGATTTCCTCTTTGACCCACTTTTTTCTAAGAGAGTGCTGTTTAATTTCCATATCTTGGTGTCAAATCTGGCCCTCTGGCCCTTGTAGATTTCCAGTTTCACTCCACTGTGGTCAGAGATATTATTTTGTATGATTTCGATCTTTCTGAATTCATTGAGCCTTTCTTTGTGGGCTAGCATATGGTCTATCTTGGAGAATGATTCATGTGCTCTTGAGAAAAATGTATATCCTGCTGTATTCAGGTGTAATGATCTATATATGTTTATTAGATCCAGCTCCTCTAATATACTGTTCAAAGTTTTTGTTTCTTTATTGATTTTCTTTTGAGATGTTTTGTCCAAAGTTGATAGTGGTATATTGAAATCTCCCACTATAATTGTAGAGGCATCTATTCTTTCACTAAGTTTTTCCAGTGTTTGCCTCACGTATTTGGAGGCACCCTTATTAGGAGCATAAGTATTTATGATTGTTCATTCTTCTTGAGAGATTGTCACTTTCACTAATATGTAGTATCTTTCTTTGTCTCTCACAATTGATTCACATTTAAAGTATATTTTGCCTGATATTAATATAGCTATTCCTGCCTTTTTTGTTTATTGTTTGCTTGTAAGATTTTTTTCCAACCATTCACTTTCAACCTCTATGAATCCCTAGGTCTAAGATGTATTTCTTGTAGGCAGCATATAGATGGGTCATATTTCCTTATACAATCTCCCAGTGTGAATCTTTTGATAGGTGAGTTTAATACATTGACATTCAGTGTTATTACTTTCAAGGAATTATTTATGTTAGCCATATTTTGATTGGACTTGTGTTTGTTATATTTTTTTTGTTTTTTTTTTACTCCTTTTTGTCTTTTTTGTTGGTCTTACACTCTTCTCCAACTGTGCTTCTCCTGTTTTTTCCTTTCTTCTTGAAGAACTCCCTTTAGTATTTCTTGAAGGTCAGAGTTCTTGTTGGCATACTCTTTCAATTTGTTTAAATGTGAATATTTTGAACTCTCCATCATTTTTGAATGCTAGTTTAGCTGGTTAGAGTATTCTTGGTTGGAAATTTTTTTCTTTTAGTACCTTGACTATATCATACCACTGCCTTCTTGCCTCCATGGTTCAGATGAGAAATCAGCACTTAATTGTATGGAGCCTCCCTTGTATGTGATGGTTTTCTTTTTTCTTACTGCTTTTAGAATTTTCTCTTTGCCTTGAGCATTGGATAATTTGACAATTATATGTCTTGGGGTGGGCCTGTTGGGATTTATGGTGTTTGGGTTGCATTGTGCTTCCTGGACATGTACATCCATCTCTCTCAGTAGATTTGGGAGGTTTTCAGTCATTATTTCCTCCAACATCCCTTCTGTCCCCTTTCCCTTCTATTCTCCTTCTAGGATGCCTATAATACATATGTTTGCGCATTTTGCATTGTCATTCAGTTCCCTAAGTCCTAGCTGGATTTTTTCTATCTTTTTATTGATCAGTTCTACTATCTGTTTGATTTCAGATGTACTGTGTTCCACATCGCTAATTTTCTCCCCTGCCTCTTCTAATCTGCTGCTATTTACTGAGAGTGTATTTTTCACTTCTTGAACTGTGGTGTTCATCCCTATCATATCCGTTATCTTTTTGTGTATGTCTGCAATTTCCTCTCCAAGTGTGTTCTTCATATTGTTAATCTCTTCCTTTACTTCCTTATGTTGGTCTCTAATATATGTTTTGAGATCTTTGATTACTTGGCCTATGTTCTGCTGCCCTTCCAGGTTTTTAGTTTGTCCATTGGATTCAGCCATGTTTTCTTGATTATTGATTAGTTTTGTAGTTTTTTGTTGCTGTCTGGTCATCGTTTTACCTTGACAGGTTTAATCAGTTCCTTAGCTTCTTTTTCTAGTCTTGGGGATTAATTATTTGTTGTTCTTGCATAATTGTAATGTTTTCTCTTTGTCACTTTGTTCTTCTTACTCTATTTTCTTGTTGCAGGCTAAGTTCACTTTGAAGGAAAATATTAGGGCCAGGGAATGCAAAACGAGTAAGAAAAGAAAACGTATAAAGTAGTATTAGTAAAAAATGTTAACAGAGCAACAGTGTGAGATCTGGGAGAATCGATATTAGACTCATGTAAGTTGTGTAGAGTTATAGCAGTAAGTAGAGTACCTGTATTGAGACAGTCAACTGAATGTGGGGAGGAATATAGTATGAATTAAAAAGCCAGTGTTTTCATGAGAGAGGGAAAGAGAAAAGAAAGACAATAATATCAAGAGTGGATAAAAGACAGAAAACAGAACAAAGATATTAGAAATTAAAAGTCAGACAATGTGGGGGCCAAAGAAGGGAGGTGGAATGTAAGAGAAACAGTAGATGATGGAGGATAGCAAGATATGGGGGGAAGGGGATAGTGTAGGTGGCCAAAATCAATTCACACAGAAAGGAGGAAAGGGAGGATGAGGAAACACAGCAAATGTGAAGAGCTCCCTGCAGCATCTATTATATAAAGAAAATAAAAGAAAAGAAAAAGAAAAAGAGAGAAAAGGAAAAAAAGAGAAGAAAAAAAGGGGGTAGGCAAAGAAAAGGGAGGGAAACAAGCAAGAGAAAGAAAAGGAGAAAAAAACTAAATAAATGAAAAAGGACCTTGTGGAATAAAATGGAAGAAAAGATCAGGGAACAATGCAATATTAGCAACCAAGACAAATAAATAAAGAAAAAAGAAAAAAAACCACACACAAACACCATGGGCTAGGGTAACCAAGGACCTCAGATGGACCTCAGGGTGCAGTGGATTCAGGGATGGGAAGTCTGTGACACTGCAGACTCAATGTGTGTGAGTCTCTGGCGTGTGGGTCACCAGGGTTTGTGGGACACAGACTTGGGAGCCATGCATCCAGTTAACAGGGGATCTGGGAGCACTGCAGCGCAACACAGGAATCCCTGCAGCTGGGCGCCAGCTCTAGAGGGAGGGGTCCCACCCACAACCTCTGACCTCCATGTTCGAAACCCAAAATTCCACCTCTCACAAGAATCTCTTCTGTCACTTACTCACCAAATCGACATCCAGACACCTCCTGCCCTGCAAGCCCCCAAAACAGCCTGCTGGGGGTGCCACTGCACTACAAATAGTTCAGGGACTGCCTCGGATGGGCTGCCAGCCGTAGGGGGCGTGGTTCCACCCAGAACCTCTGACCTTTGAGTCAGAAACCCAAAATTCCACCTCTCACAAGAATCTCCTCTGTCACTGTCTCACCAAATTGACTTCCAGACACCTCCCACCCTACAAGCTCCCGAAACAGCCCACTCAGGGCTTGGGAACACCCCAGCACAGCAAGGCCCCATCCACAACCCCGACCTCTGTGAAAGAGACTCAAAATTCTACCTCTTACAAGAATCTTCTCTGTCACTGTACCACCAAATCAACATACAGACACCTCCTGCCCTGCAAACACCCGAAAGAGCCTGGTCCAGCAGGACTCCAACTCTACTTAGCTGCTTCTTTGCAGGAGAGATTATGAGGTGCGCTCACTCACATGCCATCTTGCCCCACCTCTCAAAAGTTTTTTTTTAATTTAATTTTTTAATTATCTTTTTAAAAGTTAATAGATCACACAAAATGTTACATTAAAAAACTGAAAAAGTTCCCATATGTCCCACTCCACACACCCCACCTCCATCATTTTTAATTGTATTTTTTAAGATACATAGATTACAAAAAATGTTACACTAAAAATTATAAGAGATTCTTATATACCCCATGCTCCCCCACACCCCACTCCTCCCACATCAACAACCTCTTTCATCATTGTGGCACATTCATTGCATTTGGTGAATACATTTTGGAGCACTGCTGCACCACATGGATAATAGTTGACATTGTAGTTTACACTCTCCCCCAGGACATTCAGTGGGTTAGGGCAGGATATATAATGTCCAGCATCTGTCACTGCAATATCATTTAGGACAACTCCAAGTCCCGAAAATGCCCCCACTTCACATCTCTTCTTCCTTTTCCCTGACCTTGGCCACTAATGTGGCCACTTTTTACACATCAATGCTACAATTTCTTCCATTACTCCATCTTTTTGAATGCCAGCTTTGATGGATAGAGTATTCTTGGCTGGGAATTTTTTTCTTTTAGTACCTTGACTATGTCATATCACTGTCTTTTTGCCTTCATAGTTCTCAGAGGAGAAATCAGCTCTTGATCTTATTGAGTTTTCCTTGAATGTGACAGTTCTCTTTTCTCTTGATGGCTTCAGTATTTTCTCTTTTTCTTGTGCATTGGAGCAGAACAAAATGAAATAGAAAATACAAAAGCACTAAAAAAAATAAACAAGACAAAGAGCTGGTTCTTTGAGAAGATCAATTAAATTGGCAAACCCTTAGCTAGACTAACAAAGAAAAAAAGACAGAAGAAGCAAATACACAAAATAAGAAATGAGAAAGGGGATATCACCACTGGCCCCAAAGAAATAAAGACTATCATAAGAGGATACTTTGAAAAACTATATGCCAACAAGAAGAAAAATTTAGAGGAAATGAACAAATTCTTAGAACCACAAAAGCAGCCTACATTGATGAAAGAAGAAGTCGATGATCTGAATAAACCAATCAGAAGTAAAAAGATAGAATCAGTCATTAAAAACCTTCCAAATAAGAAAATCCCCCGGCCAGATGGCTTCACAGGTGAATTCTACCAAACCTTCCAGAAAAAACTAACACCAGTCATGCTTAAACTATTCCAAAAAATTGAAATAGAAGGAACATTGCCTAACTCATTCTACAATACCAAAATTACCCTAATACCAAAGCCAAACAAAGACACCACAGAAAGGAAAATTACAGACCAATCACTTTAATGAAACTAGATGCTAAAAACCTCAACAAAATACTTGGTAATCATATTCAACAACATATCAAATGAATTATACACTATGATCAAGTGGATTTCATCCCTGGTATGCAAGGATGTTTCAACATAAGAAAATCAATCAACGTAATACACTGCATAAACAGATCAAAAGAAAAATCACATAATCATATATATAGACACAGAAAAATAATTTATCAAAATATAGCACCCTTTCCTGATAAAAACACTGCAAAAGATAGGAATAGAAGGAAACTTTCTAAACATGATAAAGGGTATATATGAAAAACCCACAGCTAACATCAAATACAATGATGGAATTGTTAAATCTTTCCCCCTAGGATCAGGAACAAACAAGGATGCCCAATATCACCTCTACTATTTAATATTGTGTTAGAAAAACTTGCTCTAGCACTGAGGCAAGAAACAGATATAAAAGACATCCAAATTGGAAAGGAAGAATTAACTATTTGCAGGCAATATTATCCTATACATCAAAAACCCTGAGAAATGTACAACAAAATTTCTAGAACTTATAAATGAGTTCAGAAAAGTCACAAGGTATAAGATCAATGTGCAAAAATTAGTAGCATTTCTGTACACCAATAAGAGTAATGTGAGAAGGAAATCAAGAAACAAATACCATTTATTATAGTAAATTAAAAAATCAAATACCTAGGAACAAATTTAACTAAAGATGTAAAAGACTTATACACAGAAAATTACACAACACTTAAAGGAAATCAAGGAAGACTTTTAAATAAATGGAAGAATATTCCCTGTTCATGGATGGGAAGATTAAATATTAAGATGTCTATACTGCCCAAACTGATCTACAGATTTAATGCAATCCCAATAAAAATCAACACAGCATTTTTTAATGAACTGGAAAAACTATTTAATATATTTGGAAGGGAAAGAGGCCCCAAATAGCCAAAGACATATTGAAAAAGAAAAGTAAAATTGGAGTAATCACAATACCTGACTGTAAAACATACTACAAAGATATAGTGATCAAAATGGCATGGTATTGGTACAAAGATGGACACACTGATGAATGGAACTGAATTGAGAGTTCTGATATAGATCCATGCACATTTAGTCATCTGATATTCAACAAAGCCTCTACAACAAATTGTGCTTGGAGGACTGGATATCCATGTGCAAAAGAATGAGAGAGGTATACCATCTCATACTTTATACAAAAATCAACTCAAGATGGGTCAAAGTATAAACATAAGAGCCAAAACCATAAAGACCTTGGAAAACAATATAAGGAAGCATCTACATGACCCTGTAATAGGAAATGGCTTTATGAGCTTCACACCCAAACCACAAGCAGCAAAAGACAAAGAGATAAATGGGACCTTCTCAAAATTAAAACCTTTTGCATCTCAAAGGAGTTTGTAAGAAAGTGAAAAGACAGCCTACCTAATGGGAGAAAATATTTAGTAACCATGTATCTGATAGGAACCTAATATCTAGTATACATAAAGAAATCCTATATCTTGAAAGTAAAAAGACAATCCATTTAAAAATGGGCAGGTGATATGAACAGATGCTTCTCCAAAGAAGATACAAGTAGCTAAAAAGCACCTGAAAAAATGCTCAACATCACTAGCTATTAGGGGAATGCAAATCAAAACTACAATGAGAAACCATTATATACCCATTAGACTGGCAGCTATTAAAAAAACAGAAGACTATGGCCGTTGGAGGGGATGTGGAGGAATGGGAACACTTATCAACTGTTGGGGGGAATGTAGAAGGACCCAGCTATTGTGGAAGACAGTTTGGTGGTTCCTCAAAAAACTAGCTATAGATTTGCCATATGACCTAGCAATTCCCCTGCTGGGTATATACGCAGAAGAACTGAAAACAAAGACATGAACTGACGTATATGCACACCAATGTTCACAATGGCAGTATTCACTATTGCCAAAAGTTGGAATCAGTCCAAATGCCCATCAACAGATGAATGGATAAACAAAATATGGTATATACATACAATGGAATACTACTCAGGTGTAAGAAGGAATACAGTGCTAATACATGGGATAAGATGGATGAATCTTGAGGACTTTATGTTGAGTGAAACAAGCCAGGCATTGAAGGACAAATACTACATGATCTCTTTGATATGAATTAAGCATATAGAGCTATCTCAGCTAGAGATTGGAAGATAGGTTTATAGGAAATTGGTGGGGGCGGGGGAGAGGAAGGTTGTGAGCCAATGCCTACACGGGCGAAATCTATGACAATGTGGAAGTAAGTAGTTGTGCGGTGAAGTAATAAGATGGGAGTATAGGGATATTATTGGGTTGGACTTTGCAGGCTTGAGGGAGCCTAGGGTTGGGAGGATGAATCAAATGACCCATGGAATTGGGGGAGGGTTGGCGGGGAGCTGATGATTGTCAGGAGATTGTCAGATACATGGTTGAAACTATAATGTTGAGAAAACTCTTTAGAAAATATAATAAGGTTTACTGGTTTTGTTGTGGAATTTAAGAGAAGTTCAATTATTTGAGAATAGAGAGGCCAGGACTCAGGAATGATTTTGAGAAGGAAAAATGGTTTATTGACGGCCGGCCGGACTCGGGAGTTTTCTGTTTGAATCCCGAGCCCCGAACAAGATTTTCAAACGTCTTTTATACAGAGAGGAAAGGCCAAAGGTCCCTTTGTTTCAGTTCTCAATAGGCTTCAATTAGCATATATCTCTTCCACATCTTAGGTAAGCTTTTAGCAAGGACTCCAGACATTTTAGATAAGCCTTGGTTTTTGCATTTCCCCTAAATACTTAAAGTTTATAGCCCTTGCTTTGTTAAACATTTCCCGGGACTGGAGCCTGCTGGTCCCTAAGAGCAGGACTGCAGCCTCTTACCGTTTCACACCCACAAGTCAAACAACTTAGTTATTTCTGAAGAGACACAAGTCAAACAGCTTAGTTATTTCTGAAGAGACAAAGAGCCTTCCACCCATAGCCCACATCATTCCCCCCTTTCTGCCAAAGATTAACTTGCTAAGCTTTGGCATAATTATTGTTGGAGCTATGAGGTGGATGGCTGTTTGTTGTCTTGACTGATTATTTATCAGTCTTTAGTACAGCATCCAGGACCGTTTTTAGAAGTTTAGAACTTTTCATTCTGGACAGCAGAATCTTGGGCAGGGGCCTCCTGCAGTTATTCTGCTGCCACTGGCACTCACGTGGATTTCCAGTCAGGTTCCAGATCCATCTATTACTTTTCTTTTACTCTTAAAGAGTTTACACCTTTAATTTAAAAGGGGTGCTGAAGGGAGACGGATCTCTTTTCTGTAACTGCTTCCTGCTGGCCATGGGCTGTAGTCATTGCCTAATAAGGTGTAAAACTCTTTAATTTATTCTAACTGGAGGAAGATGGATCTGGCATTCTGTACGAAGTTGGATGAAGTTTTCATATGGTTAATAAGATGTTCACTCTGAAAGAAACAAACTTAATTAAAATTTTGGAATACCTGTTTTTAAAAGAGGACACATTGGATTACAGAGGTAGACAAGGTTAGGTACCTATAAAGATGGCATTCCTTAAAAGCTGGTGGGAACAGCATATATATTCTTTTTTAAGTTATCCATCTTTAGAGAGAAATTGCAACAGACACTTAGCTTTGTCTGAAGACACATTCCAAGCTGTTCAATGATTGACACTCATTCGCTCTGTCAGATGCTCCTGGTGAACTGGTACTCCTTGGGCAACTGGCTTCACTCAGGATTAGAACACTAATTTGGAAATACTCTTAGTTTTCACCTGTGGGAGTGATCAGAACTACAGAATAAAGATTTTTACACCTTGGTTTTCATTGTACAATTTCTAGCAATTTTGACTTGTTCAATAGGTGACTCACCATCAGCAAGCAAGCCTCACTTTTGCTAACTTGAGACTGGCTGAGACTGCCACCTTATTCTATAGACATGTTATTAACTGTTTAGAAAATGATTTTACCAGGAATTTAACATGTCTAATATACTTCTGCACTTGATCCAAAATAGAAAAGATAACATTACAATTATTAGGCATATATTTAGTACAGGATAAAAGTACAGCACTTAATATTAACTAATGTATTACTTAATGCATAAGGATTCAGAGTTGCCATTATTAGTTTTGAGTTTCAGGTTTGTAATACTTTACATGTTATCTCTCCATGAAAGCAGGCCATAATGCCAATTGTGTTTAAGTTTTACTTACAGTCTCCTGGTATCATGGCTCCACTTAGCATGTTCTTCAATGCAGTGAGCAAGTTGCAGCATCCTTCCAGTATTCCAGAGATTTTCCAGTATTCTACTAGCCTGGTGCATAGTGCTCTCTGGCACCATGGAACAGTGCCAGTCTGGAGGCGATATCCATTGTACACTTGTACCGAGTCATTATTGGCTGCAGGAGCTTGAAACTGCAATATAGTTTCCATCGACTTCAGGAGCAGAACCAGAGACTGATATAGCACATATTTTTAATTGAGGGGTCAGTGACCAGCCTAGCCAATAACTCACATGGAGAGGCCACCTGTAATGTATACAAGGCCTGGTTCGAATGCACAAGAGTTTGACAATGTTAAAGTTTATTCCTTGTTTTATATATATTTTAAACAACTTAACGCAATACATATATCAAATGACTATTTACTTACACAATTTTACTATGAAGATAACAGTAGGTGCTTTACTTTAGTAATAGAGGAAAAATATTATTTTTCATTGTTAGAATGAAAACAATTTTTCCAATAGAATCAAGACAACTTTTTATTACCATTTACTTAAATGTGTATTTTGCAGTGGCCTTCAGACAGGTTTATTATTATGAAGTTATTTCTGCTACCAATACCAATCTAAGTTTCTTTAGTTAACAATAACTTCTACAACTAGAACTATTTAAACATTTTCAGTTTGGAAGATGTTTTACAAACTCTTTATAATTGACTATAACCACATTGACTAGCCACCTCATGTTTAAATAAACTTACTAAATTACAATTACCAATGAAAGAAATTTACTCTTTATTTAAGAGAGCATATCTACAATCTTTTTCCTTCAGCCTAATTTCACTCACTAAAGATTTCGTACATAATGTTAATTTAGTTTATAAATTAACTATGGGAGATTACACTCAAGTTAAATAAAATTGAAACCATAATAGTTTATGCAAGGAATGTTCTCTTTTTCCCTTACAGGAAGCTAAAAAACTTCTTTTCTTTAAGTTATGAAAATTATTAATTTAAAAGCATAACTGACTACCAGGTTTTAAAACACATGCATACTGACTTCCAGGTTTCAAAACACATTACACAATTACTTAATTTTTTAAAATCATAACCCAGGAAAGATCTCTCCATAGTTTTTATGGACTTTCCTTTACTTACTGAAATTTGTTAATAGAGCCACTAATTACCTTATTTTGTTGGAAAGAAATCTTCTGGAAGAAAATAAGGCTCACCAGATTGTGGAGAAGAAAATACTTTATTCTCAATCTTGCAAGAAGGGGCGCAGAGCCAGATATGGCTGGTGCCCCGAACAAAGAAAAATGACACAATTTATACCCCTAAGCCTAGCATGCAAGCTCTTCCTGTTTTTCCATAGATTGGATACTTCAGAAGTTACAGCTTATCTGAGATTTAACTTTCCCACGCAAAAGTTTGATTTAACTACTTCCTCTATCACATTCCAACCATTTTAGTTTTTACCTGCTCCCCCCCTTTGTCAAATAAGGAATAGAATTTAGTGCTGAAATGGCACCGACTTAGTTAGCTCCTTCTTGGGCATCCTTCCACTGCCCATAGGACTGGCCTAAACTGGTCTCCTCCACTGCTGTCCAACCCGGGAGTGGGAGACTGAGGCAGCAGGCCGCCGGGTTACATCAACATTTTTCTTCTGTGAAAATTAACCTAATCTTTGTTTTGTTTTGTTTTGTTTTGTTTTTTTTCCAATTTATGGCTGACAAAGGTTTAAACTGGGAAATTACCAGGCAAACTGATTCTTAATTCCCTAGCCTAGTAGATAGGTTTAATCTGCCACACCTAGTCTTGCCTTAAAAGCTCTTGCAAAGAGGAGGCCCTTTCCCAATTGTTTCCATAATCAGATTTCTATGACTTTCTCATCCTGCTTAGTTCAATTTGGGCTTTAAGAATATTTATAAATATAACTGCATATTTAATTTTTAACAATTTGAGCAAATAGGCAGACATGAATAGTTTGACACAACAACATGACTTTAGTTACTTTAAACTTTTCAAAGACTTTTGAAACTCTTATTAATTTGCACTATGACCATGCAGTTTACCACAAGAATTTTCTTTCTTACTTAATGGATTGTAATAACCAAAATATTCTCAATGCCTTAGCACCATTTTGTTTTAGAACTTTGTATTTTACCTTGAAATTAGCAGAATTTTGGATAAGCAACAAGATTAGTTTTATATATATTTACTGAGGCTATTTGAAGCCTCAGGGAGACAGACTGCTTTCTCTCATGAATTGCCACTCTTAGGAACACTGACCGTCAAGGCAGGAGACTTCTCCCCCTCCACCCCCCTTTTGGTTTTGGAGATAATAAAACTCCAGTGGTCATTTAACCTTATTCTATCAGGCAGCAATTTATTTAGTTTACACTTGAATTCATGAGAGAAAGGGTTACTAATACCAGAAGAGGAGACAGTGAAGTCCCAGCTCTTCTCAATTATGAAATAACCACAGGCAAAGGCAAAGGGCGAGGTTAGGCCTGAAGCAACCATAAACAAAGGAAAGGTTAGTGTAGAATTTACACTTAAATAATAGTTTCAGGCTAAATTCACCCAGCTATAATCTCAGTTATTGTCTTTCCACTGTTTTACAATATAAATGCATTTATAAATGATTTTAACTCTTAGTTACAGTTTTTATTAATTTTTTAAAACCTATTAATTTTATAACACCTTTAAATACCTTTCATTCAACTTATAACATATTAAATGAACTTAACCATTACTTTAATTTTTCCTTTAAAGTGAAAGAATAAATCTCTTGCAGTTAGTTTGAAATAAAAGGCTACTTTTCAGGATTTGATTTCTAGAACATAAAATGTTCTTTTAAAAGAACTCTTCTTCAAATATTGAGGATATGATGAGGTTAAAGCACAAGAAGCTATTGATAAAATATTTTCTTTGTATATTGATCTTACTCAATTTAATCATAAAAATTTCCCTTCCACAAACCTTCTACACTTTCAGTATTCATTCAGGTTCTGTCCCACACTCTACTCTTTCCAATAATCAATCATTTTATCTTAGGACAAAATCATCTTCTGTTGCCTTAACAATAAAAACACACTCCATATATCCCACATACTAAGTTACCAGGCAAACTTCTTGCAACATATAATTGCCATTAATACTAAACAAGTTTGTTAAAATAATGAACTTTTCTTCACTTTAAATACTTAGTAGCAGGTAATACCAGAAACAGTTTTTTTGGAAGCAAGTTGGCAGGGGAGATTGGCTGCCGAATAAGTTTGTTATAAAATTGCCTTTTATTATTATTATTATCAATTCAGTTTTGTTAAATAATGACTTTCTGCAATTAGCCACTTAAATACCTTAAACAATGCTTTGTAAAACTTTTATATTTATACCCTTAATACAAAGTTTACCTTCACAGAACACATTCTCTTACTTAAGGTTACTACAATACCTTCTAAGAACCTGAGCAGAATGCAAACGTATTTTGGCTTTGACACCCTAAGGAGGGAACTTTACTGCATTTATTCTGATTCTGCTTTTCACCTCCTTCACTTCCCCCCCTTCCAGGCAGTCGGGTGCACAACAAACAGGAATGCGGCTTATGAATAGAAGGGTGGACTCACTGGAAAGGGGCAAGCCGCTCCCCCCTTTCCAGCTTTCAGCCAAAATGGGCAGACAGAACCTACTCAAATTTGGCAACTCTCCCAGGAACCCAGCCGCCCTGACTGGGACATTCCCAACAGACTTGGGTGCTTGGCTCGGACACAGATGGCCTCCAAGCCCCGGCAAAGGGCCAGACCAGAGACAAGACACCAGAACATGCACAAACATCTAGACTCCGCAAACATCCAGACTCCTCAGCTTTTGCCCCAGAATCATTTCACCCCCTTGCCAATGGCAAGGGAGGGCTCCAGCTCAGCTGTAATTCTACTTCATGTAAGGACACAACTCCAACACTAACATTGAGCTGACACAGACAGAAGCACAAAGGTCACTAATCTGACTCACAAGTTTATATATTTATTTTCACCACGGCTGCCCCCACAGCCATCACAAACCTCAGAACACTTAACATTTGGTATAAAGCAAATTCATTCACAAATTAGCACCATAACAAAAGATTTCAGCTAGACTTTTCCACTGTTTAAACTTTACACCCAGACCAAGCTCCACCAGAAAAGCCGATCCATTTTCCTGTAACCAAGTTTTGTTTTCCTTAATCTAGACCAATTTCCAGGATATTAGGACTCGAACCTATAAATACCCTTCCTATTAAAATCGAGACTCCACTCCTTTAGTGGATATAAGACCAGTACCAGATTCTAACATGCAGTTAGACAAACCCAAAACACCAGGGCTTTTCCCCGGTTTTCCTCCTTTTCCCAAGCCTAGAGAGAACGGCTTCCCCCCAGCCTTCTGGGGCTACTAGGGTTCTCTCGGGAGGTGATCAGCCTCCCCTTCCTAGCAATTAAAGCTAGGGCCTTCCAGACTGTGCTCACCCGGGGAGTCTTACCTTCTTCCCTGTTCGGAGCTCTTTTTCGTTCCCAGAATCTTTCTCTTCAGACCTTCCATTGCCCCTTGATTTTGTCGGGAAGATTCCGGTGGAGCCCACATCTTTTCTGGATTAAATTTAATCCAGGGGCGCCCAGATTTGGGGTTCACCCGAGTCCTCCCGGCTTCCTCGGGGATTTGGAAGGGGCAGCAAAATGCTACCGTCTCTGGCCTTCATTTATTGTCCCTTCGTGGTCGCCATTAATGTTGTGGAATTTAAGAGAAGTTCAATTATTTGAGAATAGAGAGGCCAGGACTCAGGAATGATTTTGAGAAGGAAAAATGGTTTATTGACGGCCGGCCAGACTCGGGAGTTTTCTGTTTGAATCCCGAGCCCCGAACAAGATTTTCAAACGTCTTTTATACAGAGAGGAAAGGCCAAAGGTCCCTTTGTTTCAGTTCTCAATAGGCTTCAATTAGCATATATCTCTTCCACATCTTAGGTAAGCTTTTAGCAAGGACTCCAGACATTTTAGATAAGCCTTGGTTTTTGCATTTCCCCTAAATACTTAAAGTTTATAGCCCTTGCTTTGTTAAACATTTCCCGGGACTGGAGCCTGCTGGTCCCTAAGAGCAGGACTGCAGCCTCTTACCGTTTCACACCCACAAGTCAAACAACTTAGTTATTTCTGAAGAGACACAAGTCAAACAGCTTAGTTATTTCTGAAGAGACAAAGAGCCTTCCACCCATAGCCCACATCAGTTTGAGGTGTTTAATGGGGGATATCTGACATGGGGTACACCAGGAGCAGGCTTCTAGGGAGTGTGTGAGTGCACATCTTGTCATAGTGTATTATATCAGTGGGTGGAGACCCATACAATGAGAGGAAAGGTGTATTACCTCCATCCTGGGGAGGTCTGATGTTCTCAAACAGAGGGGAGGATATCTCTCAAGAACATGGGTGACTCCCAATGGGGAAGAACAGACTAGTGTGTCAAGCCCTCAGCATTGTTGCAAATATCTATGAATCTTGTCCTTCAAGAAGTAAAGCTTGGTTACCACTGTAGGTCCCAAGGGGAGGGGGAGAGAGGAATAGAATAGATGGAAGAAGGGGTACCTGGGGGGCATGATTGTGCAGTGATGGCTACAGGCCATGTTAAATTTCACAAAAGATTTATAAAGGGTATAGTCTAAAATGTAAACCATTTAATGTAAATCATAATGTAACCATTGTTAGCAGCTATGTTTCAATATTTGTGCATCATTTGTAGTAAATGTAACATCCACATGTAAAAAGATCATTGCTGGGGAAGAGGGAAAAGCGGGAGGATGTTGGATATATGGGAGACCCTATATTCTATATGTGACTTTACTGTGACCCAAAACTTTTCTGAAGACATAATAAAAAAAAAAGATGTAAGACACTGAGGAAGAAATGGAAGAGATTGCCTTGCCACTGTACATACAAGGAAACACCTAACACAGTGATGAAAGGCAAAACGTCAAAAAAAAAATTGTGATTTTTCATTTTTTAATACAATTTAATTTTAAATTTTAGCTTTTCTAAATTATGTATTTTATTTATAATTTTTAAACCTATCCTCACTACTTCATTTTCCTAGTAATTTAATTTGGCAATATATTGAGCTTCATTTTTGAAGAAGTTTTGGATCACAGAGGGGTTGAATTATGGCAGGGAAGGAGCATAGGCATGGGGTGTCATTGATGGGGATGCATGGATGTGAGGGAGTTTTCCAGGGCATGCATTTAGGGCATATAGATATGTTTAGATGTTTGTTGGGTATTGACATAGTGGGCAGAGTTTCACCTGACAACTGAAGGAGTGCTGAGTTCCCATCCTGGGAAGACCTGTCACATCTCCCAATGGAACAGCAAAAATCCCCCAAGTGCAAGGGCAAAGACTAGTGAAGATGGATGGTTCAATGAAGGGCCCTTGATACTGATGACAATGCTTATGAGCCTGTGTGCTTGAAATTTCAACTTAGCCTAGAGCTGCAGGGTGCCTAAGAGTTATCTCCTGTGATCTCCTTGTTGCTCAAATGCAGCTACTCTCTAAGCCAAACTCAGCATATAAATGCATTACCTTCCCCCCAGCATGGGGCATGACTCCCAGGGATGAGCCTCCCTGGCACTGAGGGATTACTACCAAGCACCAGCATCAACATCCCAGGGTCCTCAGGATGGAGGAGTAAAATATGTATTAGAGTGGCCTTACTGGTATTGTACTATAGAATTATTGTGACTCAAGGAATGGAAGAAATTATATCAATGATGTGGAGACAGTGGCATGGGAGTTGCTGAAGGCAGAGAGAGGGAAAAAGAGGGAAAATGTAGGCATTTTCAGTACTTGGGGTTGTCCTGAATGACATTGCGGAGACAGATGCAGGACATTATATATCCTGCCATAACCCACTGAATCGACTGGGAGAGAGTATAAACTACAATGTAAACTACAATCCATGCTGTGTAGCAGTGCTCCAAAATGTATTCATCAAATGCAATGAATGAACCACACTAATGAAAGAAGTTGTTGATATGGGAGGAGTGGAGGTTGTAGGGAGTGTGGTATATGGGAACCTCTTATATTTTTTAATGTAACATTTCGTGTGATCTATGTATCTTTAAAAAAAAAGATAATAATAAAAAGAAATGGAGCAATGGGTTGGTTGGCAGATCCAGCAGTTGGTAAAGATACCTGGGACCATTCTGGCCCAAGTCAACTGGTTGAAGGTATTTATTTCCCTTCCAAATTGCAGCCGGGTCAAACCTGTAGAAAATGGGATGGGAGCAGTAACTAGTCCTCAGAGGATGGTTGTGCAACCACTTCCTGTGGGAGACACTATTCTTTGTCTATTTGCAGGAACTTATCTTTTCCCTCTAAGGCTACCCAGTCTGTCTATACTTTGACTTCAACCTCTCGGGGGCCCATCTTCAGTTCTAATTGTCTCCTTTAGTCTTACACTAACTTCAAGACCACACTGGGTGACCCAAGTGTGGGAATTACCTGGTTCCATAATGAGCGAATGAGAACAGATATGAAACCATGAGCAAGAGTTTACACTAGGAAGCCCTAACCTCACTGATCTCAACCTGGACTCAGCCAGCCAACTCCCTGGCATTCAGGGTGGAATTCTCAGTGTTCCCACAGAGGATGGAGACAGCATGCCCTAGATAACCCAGCCACAGGTAAGTAGCTCACAAAGTAGATGGAACTCAAAGGTTTAGTAGTGCTTTCCAACATGGTTAAGCTTAAATAACATGAAAAATTTTAAAAAGATTTTAAGCTTTCAGGATATCAAAATTAGATATGAAATTCATCATCTTGCCTTTCTTTCACATATACTCTACTTTTACAGGAAGACAGAATGTTTAAATCTTGTCTTAGAATAAGTGTACCTTTTTTTTTGTTTCCATACTTCCAAGCTAAAGCAATTTAAAACAGCCTATTTGACTAATCCAACCATTGAAATTAAAGTTCAGGTTTATATTTGCCCATGATGCCCTAAGAATGAGTAAATACAGTTAAATCAAGTTAATCAAAAGTTTTCTCCACAGCATCCTCTCACTAATTCCAATAGTTCAGAATTTTCTCCCTGATTTTCTCCAAATGAAATTGTGTATCTATATATTTATACAAAAGACAGGAAATTAATCTGGATTGTATGCACTTAGAGTCATTTACCATTGGATGAAAACAAGCAGTATTGAGAAAAGGGTTAAATGTAAAGGGAGGTTTAAAGCAGCATGAAATATGGGAGTCAAAGTGAAAAGCCAGGGCATTGCAGCAAAATTCCAAGAGGTGCTATGGCTTGCACTAAGAGACTGTTAATGAGTGCAGATAAGGCAGAATAATTTCAAAGCCAGGAGGCAGGGTAAGAACTGTCTGGATGCATATTCACCAATTAATGGCAAAGGGGGGAATTCTTTTGCTACTCTTCTCTGTAAGTAAAGAACCATTAGAGTAGAAAATGTGTTTTGACAGAAGTGACCTCATGAGAGTCATAGAAATATCAATGAGTTTTGCTAAATGTTCAGGCAATGAGAAAAAGGTATAGTCATCACTGGACTTTTCAGGGGCTGATTATCTAGGTGATGGACTTATATAGATGTCTTTTTTTCTCCTTGTTTTCCATCTGTTGCTCACAATTGGTCATTTCACTGCTCATTAGACTCCTCACCAGAGGGATGGGAATTATTTTGAAACTCCAAGTCTGTAAATGATGTTTTCTTGTTTGCATGCTAATTGAGGTTCTGTTTGTTTTCCTCTCTATGGATTCAAGCAATCCATTTCCTAGAATCAATGTGTATTTTAGAGCAAGAGCAGTTCTTGAAACCCATCTATTCTGGAGCTACAAGAAAATGCTGATTTAACCCAGTTTGCATAGCTAGAAAGGGGAAACAGAACTGGATCATATGCCATCCCTTCCAATGAGCTCATCATCTGCTTTTACTACATTATAACTGTTTAAAAAGTAGCTTTAAAAAAAGTCCTTGTATTGGGAACTCTGTAGATCTATTTACTGCTCAGACCCAGTCACCTTCTCACAAAAGTTTTCTTGTCTCTTTAAGATGAAGTCTTAGGCGGACACCACCAGATGTTATGCCTCCTGATTCTGTTCCTCTTAAGCCTTCCCATAGAGCAGCTCTCTTACTTGTGTCCACTAAAATAAACACACAAATCCTTTTTAAATTATTTCATTTTATTTTGTGTGTGTGCCCTATGGGTCATCAATACAGGGAAATAGAAAATGAGAGATACAACATCTTCTTTAACAACAAATCCCTTTTGATGGTAACTGAAGGTTTCCAAACTGGAGATTGCACTGGACATTTAAACTCTTCTTCAATTCCTTTTTGGGACTTTCGTAGGCTTCTTTTCTTTCTGAACATGCCATCTTCATTCCTAGAGGATTCTGTTGCTTCTGGAATGACCGCCAGTCTGGGTGGCATGTACTTAGCCAGGAACCTAAAGATTTATTAAGTGGCAGGAAAAGACAAGAAGATATTTGAAGGATATCACTACATAGTGTAGTGTGCCTGTACATGATTTCCCAGTTTCTCTTTTGCAAATGAAGTAAAATTGATCTCTCTGGGGAAACACAGTAACCTGTTTATTCAACAAGTGCCCTACCTCATTGAAACTGCCATTCAACAAGTCCCCTACCTCATTGCCCTTACTTGTAAATATTTTCTAAAGAATAGGAATTCATTACCTTGTTCTTAGGAACAACTGACAAACAGAACTAGGTAAAGATACATATATCAAAGTCATTCAACATCCATTCAGCAAACATTTTTGAGAAACTACTGTTCCAATAATTATACTAATCACAATAATGTTATTTGTCCTTATATCTTTTCCATTGACATTTTTTTTTCATTTTTATTAACATCTTCTTTAGTATAACTTTTTCCATGCCTCAAGTTACATTTAAAGTAGAGAACTGATTTGACATTAATAAGGGTCAGACAAATTCCAACCTCTGTGTAGGTACATAAATATATATGCGGTATACATTTATGCATGTATATTTACATATGTATATATTTACCATCTTCATTTGATCCAAACTTAAAGACGTATTAGACAAGGCATGTCTGAGCCTCTGCTTTCTTATTTGTAAAAAATGGAAAATGAAGATTATAATACAAGTAATTGTGAAAGCTGTTACTTGAACTACGATTTACTGACTCCAAATCACAGTCTCTTTACAATACTGAGGCTGTTCATCACATCATCTGGGAGTATTTCTTGGAGGAACAAAGCTTGCCTCTGGTTTAAAAGTATTATTGTAATAACTGGCAGAAATAGTTTAGATTATCAACCTGAAAAGCTTTGCAGTCAGAGTCAGAGAAAGATACATGGAAAACACTAGAGTGGTTTCTAATGGGGGTAAATAGGATTTCTTAAAATCGAGTGCTGTATTAGCTAAGAAGGAGCTAAATCTTTGAACATTTCCACGTTGTTTCAGGATGCTTATTTCATTGGAATCATTATTTCTTAGGCCTGAGGTAGATCAGCTCCATTGGCTTTAAGCTGATTATGCCTGGATATCTTCAAGTAAGTAAAGGTTAGTAGATTGCATCCCATGAAAAGAAGAATCTTAACATTACTTGGGAAAGAACCTGCATGTAAGTGTATTAGTCAGCCAAAGGGGTGCTGATGCAAATTATTAGAAATTGGTTGGTTTTTATAAAAGGTATTTATTTTGGGTAAGAGCTTACACATACCAAGCTATAAAGCATGAATTACTTCCCTCACTGAAGTCTATTTCCACATGTTGGAGCAAGATGGCTGCTGATATCTGTGAGGGTTCAGGCTTCCTGGGTTCCTCCCTTCCTGGGGCTTGCTTCTCTTTCCTCTGTGTACTTACATCCCAGGGCTCCAGCTTAAGGCTTCAGCATCAAACTCCAACATCAAAAACCCTCAACTCTGTCCTTTGCTAAGCCTTTTATCTGTGAGACCCCACTCACGAAGGGGTGGGTACTCAATGCCCTACAGACACAAGAGGTTTACTTGATTAAGTAATCAAGAAAACCTCTGAATCCAATGTAATCTCTTATGCCTAGAGGTAAAGAACAGTTTAAAAATATAATCCAATATTTCTTTCTGAAATTCATCAATAATATCAAACTGCTACAGTGGGTTTGCTTTTTCAACCCATAAGAGTGTTAATAATTTATGGGGCGAAGCAGATTTGGGCCAATGGATAGGGTGTCCGCCTACCACATGGGAGGTCCAAGGTTCAAACCCCGGGCCTCCAGACTCGTCCGTTGAGCTGGCCCATGCGTGCAAGGAGTGCCATGCCAAGCAGGGGTGCCCCTATGTAGGGGAGCCCCACCCGCAATGAGCGTGCCCCATAAGGAGAGCCACCCGTAATGAAAAAGTGCAGCCTGCCCAGGAATGGCGCTGCATGTACAGAGAGCTGACACAGCAAGATGATGCAACAAAATGAGATACAGATTCTAGGTGCCGCAGACACAAGTAGAAACAGAAGAACTACAGTGAATGGACACAGAGAGCAGACAACTTGGGAGAGAGGTGGGGAAGAGGAAAGAAATAAATAAAAAATAAATCTTAAAAAAAATATATATAGTTTATGGGTTTCAGCTGGTACTAACCAATCTGTTATCCTCTGCTTGTAGGCTGCAGAGTGAAGCTGTAACCCATATCAGCCTTAGATACATGTCATAGGTCACATATACTCATTGTATGAGATTTTACATGTATTAAGCATGTATATAAATGAGAGTTGATAATTTCTTTACAAACAAGACAACATCTTACTACAATGGTTGCATAAAAAGAAAATAATCAGCATATGAATGTCAGCTCCCTATTTTCAAATTCAGTGGTCAGGAAACTTTTTCTGTAAAGGACCGGATCATAAATATTTCAGGGCTTGTAGCCCATAAGGTCTATGTTTTAAATACTCAGTGCTACTGCTATAGGATGAAAGCAGCCAGAGACAAATAGTGATCCAATAAAAATATATTTACAGGGGAGTAGATGTGACTCGAGTAGTTGAGCACCTGCTTCCCACATAGGAGGTCCCAAGTTCAGTTCCTGGTACTTCCTAAAAACGAAAACAAACAAGCAAACAAAAAACAAGGGAAAAAACGAAAAAAAAAAAACTGTGGTTCAGTGATTGAGCACTGGCTCCCCATATACTAGGTCCCAGTTTCAATCCCTGACCCTGGTACCACAAAGTAAAAATTTATATATATATATATATATATACTTACAGAAAGAGGAAGAGGGCAGGATACAGTCCTCAGGCCATGGGTCATGTGCGTTATTTCATTTAATTCTCACAACATCTAAATGAGCTAAATATTATTATTCTTCATTTAAAAATGAGTAAATGGATGCATAGAATGAATGAGTACATTGTCATTCAGCTAATAAAAGGAAATCTATGATTAAAACCCTATTTTCTTCACCTATTAATAAACATTATCTGCATACTTATTTTTCTTTTGGCAAAATGTTTGTATTAGTTATGATTAATTTCAACTCTGAATCACAAAACTCACAAAATAATAACAGCTTGAACAGGATAAAATTCACTTTCATGTAATTTCAGACAGGTGGTCCAAGGCAGATGTGTAGACAAATAATGATCAGAAGTTCAATTTCTTTTGTCATGTTTCTGCTTTATGATTCGCATCAAAAGCCATCCAACTTGCGATTCAAGATACCTCCTCCAGCTCCAGATAACATACCCACACTCCAAACAGCAGGTAAGAGAAAGGGAAGGGCAGGAGTGTGGGGAGACAACACCTTTTGCTTTCATGGAAAATTCCTCCATGCTACACCCAGTACTTCCATTTTTTTTCACATGACCACATTCAAGAAAGCTGAGGGACAAAGACTTTATTCCAGGCAATTGAATGTCCAGGTAAAATTCAGATTCTGTTACTATGGGAGAGCAGAAGTGAAAATAGAGACCTGGCAGACTCTCACAAGATTATAGTTTCTGTGCTTTGTGCAAGGCAGGGGAGGAGTGTGTAGTATCTGCTTAAGTTTACTGAGCTGCTACAGGGAAGACACACTTTCTGGGCTTGGCATGGGTTCAGCCATTCAGCATGATGAAAGGCAAGTCTGATGACAGACAATGCTAAATAGGTTAAACAACTGTTCCAAATCCACACATTCAGTACTCAGCAGGTCTAGATGTCAATTCTAGCTAAGTATGATCTCCAAGTCCATTACTTTTCAATAGAGCAGTGGTTTATGAACAGTTAATGTTTTCAATTCACACTCAGAATCTGACAAAAGCTTTGGTCTACAGAAAAGCAAAATTTCTCTGAAAATATCTCAGGTCATAAACCCTGTCTAACTTGTGACATTACACAATGATTCTCAATGAAGAAGTGAAGGAAAAGATGACTTGTTCCCTAAGACTTAACGCATATTTGAGTTGAGATGGAGGAGAGGTTTTTTAAAAAATATAAATAGATATGAATAGAGTAAAATAAACTCAACAAAAAATGAAGGAAAACAAAATTGCTCCAGGGAAGGGCATAAACATCCCTTGGGGATCTTGTTAAAGTATAGATGCTGCCACACTAGGGCTGGGACGCAGTCTGAGATTCCATAGCACAAAAAGCTCAGGTGGTACACCTAGGCTGCTAGGCCATGCTAGCAAAGCCTCTCTGTGAAGAAATCTTAAACTTTTCCAGGTTCCCAACAATTCTCTCAAACGTAAGTGAATTAAGAATATGATCTTGACTTTTAATGCACCTGGTTTCATTGATGTTTCCAAGAAATTTCAAAATAAGTTCAAAAATATCATTTGTATGAGCTTGGATATTTGTGGGCATACGTGTATGTTTGGAGTGGAAAACTCAGCTCTCTTTCAAACATTTATGAAATTTTAAAGATTCCAATTATTACCCTTTTAAAAAGATTGGGAAGGTAGAACGTGTGGATGGATGGAAACGGTATGCCTATGAAATCAAACCACTGACCCAATACTAAATCCAGTCCCGGTCAAATGGTCTTGTCAATGGTCTTGACATTAAAAGCAGGTTAAATCCTAAATTGATGTACTTTCTTCAAGTAAAAAGTTATTTCAATGGCATTCAAGAAAGTTTAGGTAGTTAATATCAATCTCTTGAAAAAGAAACATAGGCAATAAGATATTTAGATAGAAACAATGACTAAATATCGTAATTATCTTGGTAACATATTATTGTATCTGCATCAAAGGTGGGTCACTATTTTTCAATGGGACAGGAAAGCACTTCTTCCTTCTTCTTCCTGTAGGATATAGATTAATTCAGTCATTTTTTGGACATTTCACTTACCCTGAGAAAATTATGGGGAATTAAATCTAAAAACTTCCCCCTTTCCCTGAAGTTCCTTCTTTTTCAGAGAAAATCATACAGAATTAAATAATGTTGGGGTTGGAAGGAGCCTTAAAGTTTACCTAGTTTAACTGCTTTCTGAAGCATGAATTGGATAATAGATTATAAAGTGTGACAATTGCAGCAATTATAATTTCAAAGGAAAAGCTTTTAATGTGTCAAGGCAAGGGCAAGAGGGCAGCATTCCTCTTACTTTTAAAACTACAGGTTAAATGTTGATCCACAGATAAAAGATAATGCTTAAGAAGTCTAAAATCCTAAGGATGCAGTTGCCACCCAAGTAAAGAGATAATTTGGCTGGCTATCTCAAAGGGAATAGATATCTTACATATCTTGGCCCTTTGATAACTCTTTTTATACAGTTTTGGGTTTTTTTTTGGAGGCCGAGGGAGTGATAGTAGGTGAGGAGGACACACAGGACAATGAGAACTTAGTCCAGGAGGACAAATGGGGCCTTCTGTTTGGATAGGTCATATGAGGGCACTTTTCCCTTTCTTTTTTTTTTTTTTTTAAAGATTTTTTAAATTTTTATTTATTTAATTCCCCTCCCCTCCCCCGGTTGTCTGTTTTCTGTGTCTTTTTGCTGCGTCTTGTTTCTTTGTCCGCTTCTGTTGTCGTCAGCAGCACGGGAAGTGTGGGCGGCGCCATTCCTCGGCAGGCTGCTCCCTCCTTTGCGCTGGGTGGCTCTCCTTATGGGTGCACTCCTTGCGCGTGGGGCTCCCCTACGCGGGGGACACCCCTGTGTGGCACAGCACTCCTTGCGCGCATCAGCACTGCGCATGGGCCAGCTCCACACGGGTCAAGGAGGCCCGGGGCTTGAACCACGGACCTCCCATGTGGTAGACGGACGGACGCCCTAACCACTGGGCCAAAGTCCGTTTTCTTAATAGGAAAACACCATTGCCCTATATGTCTTAAAGATGTTGGTGAAAATGTATTTATTAGAAGCTGGGAGAATTCAAGCTTTGCTATAACTCCCTGTCCTCACATACCCACCTATTACCTAGAGTATAGCTCACTTCTTGAACAGACTAAATAATATTCACTTGGAAGAGTTTTCTGAAAAACCTTGTAACCCTAGAAAATAACTGATAATTTATTTCTGCTCATATCATATATTATTGAAATTCCTAGCATAACGTCTTTTGTTCTGTATGGCAGCTATTTTTGTATAAGCTAACCTCTTGCAATGGATCAGTGAGGCTAAGGACACTTGTTGTTATGCAATGAGGCACAGTCTTCACAGTCCAAGGTATAAAGCCAACATAGTGTGGGAGTGGAGGAGGTAGCGCAGAACTTATGAAGCGATGTGAAATGTGATAAGATGCTTTGCAAACAAGCAATAGATATTGGAATTAGTGAAGTTTTAAATACACCAATATTCTGGTGCCAGATGTTTACCTGAGCAAACCTCTCCCATGAGAAGTTTTGTCTGAATATGTCAAGGAATTCCAAAGTTTTAGATATAAGTTTGATGGAGTCCAGTGTATTTTTTATAAGGTCTATTGCATATCATTTCCACACTTACGGGAATAATGATAACTCAAGTTAACTGAGCCAAAAACACAGAGAAAGTGTTAGATATTACATTCATGTATATATTCTCTTCTGAATAATCCCCCTCACAGGTTGGGATTCACTATTTGCATAATCCCTTAAGCAAGACCTACCCTTTGCCCTCACATTCCCATTCCCATTTTTCCTACTCACCTTCAGAGCATCCTTACCTCTTCCCCACAGGTATGTCTTGCCATGAAGCTCATTTTGTCGTGTTCATCTTATCTCCTCTACCAGCTATCACACCTTTGCTAACAGAGTCTTCTCAATTATTAGACCATACTCACTCTATTTTTCTTGTCTCATCCTCAAATTTGGATTCTTTTCTGTCACCTGAGCACTTGCTGCTTCTGGATCTGACCACCTGCTCTCTTTTCTTGCATGCAACCTTACCTCTGCATACCTCTCAGCAAGTAGTGTACTTTTGTTAATGATGTCTGAAAGGGAATTTCTTCCAGTCTCACAATAGTTTTCCTACTATACACCAGAGTGTACGCAACTCTGGACTTCCTATATATACACTACACAGAGCATACACAGAGACTTGCTATGTCTCTGGACACCATGTCTTCTCCTCCCCATACCATATGCCAGCATATCTGAAAACCCCAATAATCAGGACACATGCGAGGAACCTACAACTATCTTTACACCACTAGCAGTAGTCTCTGCTAAACGTGTGAAGCCAGTTCTAGCCCCACTAAAGTTCCCTTCAATCAGTCCCTCCTGGCTGGTCTCCTCCTTTCCCAGAGAAGCTGCCTGGAGTCCCAACTGAAGCCCAGAACCTGTCCAATTACATTAAACCTAGGCTCAAACAGGTTGGTTTCTGGGGTCTCATAGACTCTGCCTCCTACTCCAGGCCAGCCTGATTGCATTTACACTAGACTCAGAAAGGTTAACTTCATTGAATTCCCCAGAGTAAGCTAGTGGGGAACTGACAGCTTCCCAGCTGCTAGGAACCTATGGGGAGGCCAGAGAAGCAGCCCGTGCCATTGAGAACTCCTTAAGTTCCAGGTTTTAAATAAGAGTATGGTAAGAGCACATTCCTAACAGTGACAAAGTGGAGACTGACCTATATCATAAAACAGAGCATATTCACAGGAAGAAAGTACTGACCAGTGTCCAAGTCTGAGGTGAGGTAGGCTGAAGTCTGGCTGGCAAGCATAGCTGTGCCCAGTGGGGGATATGCGCAGCCCACCACTCGGGTGTAGGGCGGCTGGAACGGGTGAACTGCCCTCAGCCATGGAACGGGCGCACTGCCCTCGGCCCGCCCAGGCAACCGACACCGGCTTGCTGATAGCCAGCAGAAGCTGCCTACGCTCACATCCCCCCTCCTGCACTGTCAAGCCGCAGCACAAGCCGCACCATAAAAGGCAAGGAACTAGTCCCTACCAATCACTCCCAGCCCCGTTCCCCTTTCCCGCCGGTGCCGCCCCTTCACCAACCTAGAATCTGCCTCTTCCCCCCACCAACTGCTCGCCACCGCCAATCCAATCCCCCTTTGGCCACAGCCAATCAGTCCCCTGCTCACTCCCCCGTAACCCTATATAAACACATGTACTTCCCTTAATAAATTAGACCTGCGTGCTCACCTCGTCTCCGTGGTGGTTTCTCCGCCGCGCGCCCTCCACGCCTGCGAGCCCCGGCAGGAGCCTAGGCCTCTCCTGCCCCGTCATCCACCGGACAGGACGTACCGACCGCAACAGGACGTACCGACTGCACAAGTCCAAGGGAAGAAACACCCAACCCAGGCCAGGGATTTACTAGAGAACCTTGGGTACAAGGTCCCACCAATACTGGTACAGAACATCCATGTTTTCCCAGAAGCAAAAAGGGGGACCTTCTTGAGGAGGAATAGTCAGTGGCTTTGGCAAAAAAGGAAAAACAAAGGGTAGGAAGGACCAGTGAAAAATGCCAAGGCAGGACCCAACCCTGTGCTAAGCCCAGTTGGAAACATGGGCTTCAGGGATCCTGAACTCCAGGGCACATTAAGCCTCGGGCATGATTCATCAAAAGAAAGTAGGCCTCAGGCAGAGAGGTCTGGGATACCCAGAAAGACAAACCGGGGAGGAAGGCCAGGCCCTGACAATCTCATCGCATGGGCACACCTCGGTCCTCCTGGCTCTGTCCTTCACATTATGCAAAAAAATACAGGCAGATTCAGAGGTACGATGCAGTCCCTGAAGGCACAGGGATATCAGGAAACATCACAGACACCCTCAAAATATATATGGTTGGGAGGTACTTCCATCTGCCTCCTTTATTTTGCTGACACAACACCTGGTGAGTTCCTTCCAGGAACCATCATTTTTCACCTTCAGTTTAAGAAGCCTAACTCCTCAGGACAATTTTGTAAATGGGCACGACTGTGCTTCGGAGGATGCCACCCATCAACTCCAAGGAGAAAAATTTCTAATATCAGGACACTGGAGTGTAAAACAATAAAAATGTCTTGTTGTTTTAAGCCACCAAGTTTTGGAATAACGTGTTATTCATTAAATAAGAACATATCCAAATCTCAAACAATGGAAAGGAAGAAAATATCACATCATCCTTCTCCATCCCACAACTCTCCCACTTCCATTTTTATTAATACCATCAGAGAATTGCCCTCAATTCACAATTGTTAAATGTTACTTTTCACAGAAGTTAATATTCAACCTTCAGGCTTTCCCTTAAATCATGTCCATTGTGAACCATATTTGGGACAAATTCTTCGAAGTAATGACAGAATACTATGAAGTAATAACAGAATACTTTCATGAAATTTTTGAAATCCTTTCCTCTCTTTTTAATGTCCTTTCAAATAGATTATTGCAGTTTTTCAGCTTTGTTTTGCCTTTAAATGAGAGGAACGTTGGGTAAAGGGATATTTCTTTTTCAGTAGTTAGGAGCAAGACCTTCTTAAAGAGCCTCAATTAATCCTGACATTTAGAATTAAAGTTCCTTGGGGTTCTTTATAATGAATGACATCATGCTAAGTATAAGCAAACATACAGATACATAAGTGATAAAAAAAAATGAAAAATAAAGAGCAAGTCAAAAATAAATATACCTATATCCTGTTCTAAATAGTGTAGGCACTTTGACCGAACAGACAAATGAAAAAAAGAGATGATCTTATGCTTTTAGATCTAGTTAGCTACTTTATTAGCAAGTGCTTTATCAATTTATACACTATGTAACTAGCATTTTCCTGTTATTTGTCATTGGAATAATTCATGACTTGAAAAATCGCTCCCTATTCAAAGCTTTAATTTGGTAATTATTTTATTTTATTTAATAATTTTTGGACTTACTAGTAAGGTAATAAATATTATATAGATCATAAACGCATCTATGCAGGACACATTTATTGAAGTTATAGTCATATCCTAGCATTCAACGATATGTTCCCTGGCATCTAATTAATATTAAGTTTTGTTAAGGATAAAACCCATGTTTTATGGTTACAAAAATGGTGCATGACCTATCAATTCGCTGAATAATTATGTAGAACTATTAACATGGTACATGGATATTTATGTTTATAGAAATTTTGTGTCAAAAGGCAAAAAGATTCCATGCCATTATCCCCCAATCAAAGAATATCATGAGAAATCTCACCCAAATTATATTGTTGCATGGAAATCAGGGATTTTGCCAAAGTAAAGAAGGCTAAGAATCAATGTTTTTTGGTTCATAAGAAAGATTAACTGTCCCAAATCAAATCACATGAACCTTTTAAAAGCAGAGAATTGACTCCAACTACTAACAGAAGAGGGATTTAGAGAGATGAATGAGCAAGAGGACTCAACATGGCATGGTGGTTGGGAAATACAGGGAGCTATGTGTTAAAGAAGGAGGACAACCTACAGGAGCAAAGAGTGTCCCCTAGCGACAGTCAGCAAGGAAAAGCAGGCTTCAGTAGCAAAGAACTGGATCTGCCAAGAATCAAAGAGTTGGGAAGTGGATTCTTCCCCAGAGAACCCAGCTAAGATCTCAGCTGAGCCCACATCTTGATTTTTAACTTGTGAGAACCTAAGCACTTAACTCAGTCCAGCCTGTCTGGATTTCTGACTTACAGAATTGTGAGCTAGGACATGGGTGCTGTTTTTGCCTCCCAGTTTTGTTAATTTGTTATGCAGCAATGGAAAACTTGTACGGAGACTTAGAAATATCGTTTTTCCTTTTAGGATCTCCATGATGTATAAAGATTAATTTAACAATTGGCCAGCTGAAATGAAATTTTATCTTGAAAAATAGAATTGATGGGAAAGTCATCTAGTAAATAAAAATATTTAAATGTCAAAATTAATAATGTAGAATCTATTTATTGCCTTAGGCTGTGGACTGTTTGGAAACAATATTACTCGATTACTCGACTTGTGAGCACTTTAAATAAGCACATTCTTTAAAAGTTCAGATGCAGTACCTTGAGAGTGAAAGGCTAATTCTGCGATGTTTACCCAGAGTAAAACAGTAGAGGGAGAGAAAGGAAGGTACAAAGACCTTAGCATAGTTATTGGTAGATTGCTGAGGGCTGTCTAGTTGAGAGCACTGTCTTCAACAGTAAGTGGCACACAAAAGAGATTGCAATCTCTCTCCTGAATTCAGTTGGCTTCAGGGTCCAAATACATCATGCCTAGTTTGGCAAAATGATTGAGGGTCTAGGAATAAGAAAAAATTAAGCCCTCACACATCACATACTTATCCTATGGGAGCAGGGCATGAGCTTGAGCTCTCGACCTGGATACCCACATTTTTTTTTCAGGGAAAATTGAGTAACCATGATGGGCTGAGTTTAGATAAAGGATTTGCTCAATAACTTACTACAACGGGAATGTAGAAACAGAGCTTGAATAAAGGCATGGAGTAAGAAACCTCACCTAAGAACAGCAGCACATGTGTGGGGAGGTAGGGCTGCGAGATCTTGCCAACCACATGGCGTCCCAGGGGAACAACTTGGGAACTGAACATGAACCAACTTGACTGTGAGGATGACACCCCTCAGCTCCCCATTTTGGAAGGCTGGGTGGTTCGGGGCATTACGTTCATATTCAGATTGAATCCTAAAAACAGCAGAACTGTAAACGGGAACTTTAGCCAAGGTATAAATTTGTTGGTAAAGGGAGAACAAGGGGAAATGTAGCAGGATTGAAGAAAATGTCTGACCACTGCCAGCTGCTTTCATTTTCTTTAAATGATTGTGCAATTATGGTACCTCCATTCATTTTCTGCTTTCTGAATATAGTTTTCTATGTTATGAAGCACATATTAAGCCATCAAGGATAATAAATGATATCCTCAAGTCTATTTAGCAGGAATTAAAATGCATCTTTTTAGTGCACCTTCCCAGGTGCTGGATGCCAACAGAGAGTCCCGAGTTAGCAGCCAGTGCCAGCATGAGCACCCTGAAATGTGGGCTGCTGGAATAGGCAGAGAAAGGCCACTAAATGCCCCAAAGCAGAGCACTTTGGTGGGCTGAAATGTCTCTGGGACACCCAAGTCAGAGGGAGAGCCACCCTGCCCAGGACAGTGAATTACCTGAATGTATTGGGACCAAGACCCCTCCTTATAGCCTTGCCACAGAGCACACATTTCCCTTTCAAAAGCAAGACAGAGGTGGGGGAAGGTTAGGGAATAACAAGCTGTGTTTAGGTTCTTCAGCCCCACAGGAACAAAGCCAAGGGCTAGGATGGCCACTGTAAATAGCCAAGTCAGTACCAGTGTCCATGCTAATCACTTGAAATTAGAGCTGGGGATTTTAAAGTTCACGGAAACTCACAAGTCTTGAGACTGGTCCTGGAGGAGAAACAGCTTTTGGGTAAACATTACCAGCATGGAGGGGTAGTCAGACTGAAGAGGAACTCATTCCCAGGAAGACAGATGACATGGGAATTTTTGTGCCCACAGAGCTCTGGTCTACTTCCTAGTGTAAAGGAAATGGTAAAGTGCTGCATCATGCAATTATCAGGCAGGTTTTGAGGGCAGAGTAGTCCTAGTAGTAACAAGGTCTTAGGCAGCTGGGATATAAGGAATTCCAATGTTTTAGATGTAAGTGTACTGGAGTCCAGTATATTTACTATGAAATCTACTGCATATCAGTTCCACACTTATGAGAATAACAGTAATTCTTATTAGCTGAGCCTAAAACACAGAAACAAGTGTTAGATATTTCATTCATGTATATAGTCTTTTCTCCTGAATTACCCACCTCACAGGCTGGGATCCACAACTCATTTCCATGTCAGTCAATCCTGGCTGGAACTTGCTTGTGTTGTATTCTTCCCAACATCTATACAATAAAGTTCTTGGAAAGATTATGTTATCTGTGTAAACACTTAGCACAGTGCATAGAATATGAATCCATGGAAGGTAAAATAAACAAGAAAGTAGAAGCAATATTAGGTTCTTAGATTGGATGCACAGTATTGCAATATGATTTATTTTGCCTTATTTCTTGTCTAAACCCACATCCTTGACTTTCTTTACCCTTCCCTTTAATCAAAAGTCAATTATTTTCAGATTAGTTCAGTCGTAATTTTTTGGTATTGCACTTAACTCAGAGAAAGTAGGGGGAATTAAACCTAAATCTTTCCCTCCCTCTAAAGTTCCCCCTTTTACAGCTGATACTATGTTTGTAAAATATAATAATGCTTTCACTTTGACTTGCTTTCTTTAACAGAAAGCATGCTAGTTTTGTACAAAAGTCAAGAGAAGATCAGAGTTTTAATTATTCTGATCACCTCTAAAATCAAATAGCTGGTGATGTTTTTTCTTATAATAAAATTGATAAAAAATAAACTATAATGAGCTGTGATGCATTATACACAGAAATTAACTAAGATGTTAGTAAAAATACGTTCATAAATAGAAAGATGTTTTGATGGTAATCTATTTCTTACCTTTGGGGACCCAGGTACATTGAATTAATCAATGCTTCTAAAGGGTGTAAATATTTTCAGAATGCTTTTAAAAGAATATCTTGCAACAGATATGTTTAAATATATCTCTAACTGAAATAGATATGTTTACATGTATAAGAACACATTTTTGGCTCAAATTCACGTTATTTTCTCTATTAAAAGTCAGCATTTTACAACCAATTTATAAATAATTGGACTCCAGTAGGAAATAGTGGGCAGGCAAAGACAAGTTCTAGAAAGGGCTCCATCATAAGTGTTTCTAACTGGACAGGACCATGCTTTCTGCATGCCCACTTTTCTGAGACGGCACTTTGCTTCAGATGATGGAGAACTTTCTTTTGAAGCTGAGTAGTATCTGTGCCCCTTGGCTGAGTTCAGCCTTAACTATGTGGGGCTTGGGTTACTTCTTGTTTGTGGTGGGATTCACGACCAACAAAGGAATCCCATTTTCTCGACACTTGTAAAACATCTGGACAGCAATGAAGGACACTGGGGCCAGTTCACAGTAGAGATTCACTGTTTTCTCCGATCCCGCTTCCCCCGTTTCTAACTCCATTCTTTTGGCCCAGAAGAACATCATAGATCAAGAAGGAAAAACCTATTCTCTATGAGAACAGGTAGGGCAGGGAAGATCTTATAATAACAGTCAAATCTCAATAACAAAAGCCTCCAGAATTAAATCTCAAATAAGAGGTTTATCGGCTATAGACTATAATACTGAGAAAATTTGGTATGTACTCAGGAGAAGAGAGTACCTCAAAACTTGTTCACTAGTCCCTTATATCCTGTATCCCCGGGGAAAGCTTTTCTTTTGGTTAGTGCTGATACGGAGAGCAATGCTGAGCCTTTGAAAGACTGACTGGATTTATATATTCAGGGTCTTCCCTCAGAGTGCAAGGAGATCCTGTATTCTGTTGAAAAGAGGATAACTGAATAAAACCAGTTGAGTTTGGGGTTATGAAAAATATTTGGTTATGGGGAGTGGTGATGGTAGCACACCATTGTAAATGTAATTACTGCCACTGAATTGTACACTTAAAAATATTAAAATGGCAAATCTTGAATAATATATATATATATTACCACAATAAAATTTTAAAAAGTCAATTGATGATCTCCTCCAGAAAATGACTCTTTACATTATTCAAAGATGAAAAGAGAAATTAATTTAATAACTTAAATATGAATAACAGACAAAGATTAATGGGCTCATTATTCACTAAAATGAAGTATTACGGTTTTCCAAAATAGGACAATTGAGAGGAAGGTTCCATGCCTCCCTTGTTTTCTTGTGTTTCAGCATCAGAGCTGAGACGAGAAGATGGAGAAAAGAGTCCACTGACAGGGAACATACCAACTCCAAGGGTGAGCATCTCACAATCCTGGAGAACCCATGGTACCTGCACAGTCTCTAAGGATGCCAGGTGTTACAGTAAGTCACCCTTAGAGATCAAGGACCCAGAGGCCATAGCTGCAGAAAAAGAGCCAAACCTTGGGACTTTCTCACATTCCTGATCCGTCTGTCCTTATAATGAAAGAAGAAAGGACTGGTGATGGGAGGTATATGAGATGCCCAGGAACAAGTCTCAGTTGTAGAGGCAGGAATTTTGGGGTCTGCTATGGAAAAGGAGTTTAATTGCAAAAAATCTGTGATTCATCCTTTGAAATAACTTATTCAGTTAAGTCCCTTGCTATTTGTGGGATCACATGAGGTAATTAGTGTGAAAGCCATTGATAAACGAGAAAACATTATATACATATGAATCTCTCCATTGTTTCCAATCTCTCTTTGATATTGTTTACCCATTCTTGGAATTCTTAGGATCTAATATTACATGTAGTTCCATAAAAGATGTGTTGATACTGCCTTCACCAGCCTCCTGATTTCCCAGCATGAAGAGCATGCCAGGGAAGAGCTGTGGGGACAATGGATGTGTGTCCTCTTTGCAAGTTGATTCATCTCTTCTCCTTCTTTCCTGTTGAAAATTGTCTTGTGCTTTACAGAGTCCCAGAGATGTCTTGGGTGCATGAAGGATGGGACCACAGTGAAAAACAATGATTAAGCCAGAAATATCTACTGGGAAGTCAGCAATACAGAGAACGGTTTGGGGCATGGTATACCAGGAATCCCTACCCAGCCCAGCATACCTACCTCTGACTGCAGCTTCTACTATCAATCTTCTGCAACTCCCAATGTAAACACAATGTGGGCAATATCGCCAAGATGCTTCCTATCATCTATGGGCATTTCCAACTGCTCAAGTTGAACATCTGCAACAGGGGTACTATAAGGAAGATGCTGGTCCTTCTGCTGCATTTTTGACATGTCAACATCTGCCCTCCAGGCTACCTCCATATCCCCCAATAGAGCAGTTAGAAACATCTATGGCTGAGTGCTCTCTAGAACTTGTGTCTGCCAAATCACTTTTTCTTCCAGGGCACAATTATTTGACCCTCTTTGAGAGGTCCCTTGAACCATGTTGTCTTTGACACCCCTTTGCAGGTGGTGCCTGAGGAGCCTCAACCATCCTGGCTCTGTCCTGCCTTCCTCATTTTCTCCCTTTAACTCTGGCTTTCCTTATTATACAATGTCCCTCCTCCCACACATTAAAGTGATAACTTTCATCATTTGCATTATCCCCTAACACAAAATGTCCCATTTGCCCTCATATTCCCCTCCCCATTTTTCCTACTCACCTTGAGAGCATCTTTACCTCTTCCCCAAAGGTATGTCTTGCCATGAAGCTCATTTTGTCATGTTCATCTTATTACTTCCTCTACCAGCTATCACATCTTTGCTAACAGAGTGAATCATGGTCTAATGATTGAAAGGACTCTATTTTTCTCGTCTCATCCTTAAATTTGGGCTCCTCTGTCACCTGAGCACTTATTGTTTCTAGATCTGACCACGTGCTCTCTTTTCTTGCATGCAACCTTACCTCTGCATACCTCTCAGCAAGTATGCACTTTATTAATGATGTCTAAAAGGGAATTTCTACAAATCTCACAATGTCTTTTCCTATTATCCACAAGAGTGTACACAACTCTGGACCTTCTAAACATACACTACACAGAGCATACACAGAGACTTGCTATGTCTCTGGACACCATGTCTTCTCCTCCCCATACCATGTGCCAGCACATCTGAAAACCCCAGTAATCAGGACACATGTGAGGAACCTACAACTATCTTTACACCACTAGCAGTAGTCTCTGCTAAACGTGTGAAGCCAGTTCTAACCCCACTAAAGTTCCCTTCAATCAGTCCCTCCTGACTGGTCTCTTCCTTTCCCAGAGAAGCTACCTGGAGTCCCAACTGAAGCCCAGAACCTGTCCAATTACATTAAACCTAGGCTCAAACAGGTTGGTTTCTGGGGTCTCATAGACTCTGCCTCCTACTCCAGGCCAGCCTGATTGCATTTACACTAGACTCAGAAAGGTTAACTTCATTGAATTCCCCAGAGTAAGCTAGTGGGGAACTGACAGCTTCCCAGCTGCTGGGAACCTATGGGGAGGCCAGAGAAGCAGCCTGCACCATTGAGAACTCCTTAAGTTCCAGGTTTTAAATAAGAATATGGTAAGAGCACATTCCTAACAGTGACAAAGTGGAGACTGAACTATATCATAAAACAGAGCATATTCACAGGAAGAAAGTACTGACCAGTGTCCAAGTCCAAGGGAAGAAACACCCAACCCAGGCCAGTGATTTACTAGAGAACCTTGGGTACAAGATCCCACCAATACTGGTACAGAACATCCATGTTTTCCCAGAAGCAAAAAGGGGGACCTTCTTGAGGAGGACTAGTCAGTGGCTTTGGCAAAAAAGGAAAAATGATGGGTAGGAAGGACCAGTGAAAAATGCCAAGGCAGGACCCAACCCTGTGCTAAGCCCAGTTGGAATCATGGGCTTCAGGGATCCTGAACTCCAGGGCACATTAAGCCTCGGGCATGATTCACCAAAAGAAAGTAGGCCTTAGGCAGAGAGGTCTGGGATACCCAGAAAGACAAACCGGGGAGGAAGGCCAGGCCCTGACAATCTCATCGCATGGGCACACCTCGGTCCTCCTGGCTCTGTCCTTCACATTATGCAAAAAAATACAGGCAGATTCAGAGGTATGATGCAGTCCCTGAAGGCACAAGGATATCAGGAAACATCACAGACACCCTCAAAATATATACGGTTGGGAGGTACTTCCATCTGCCTCCTTTATTTTGCTGACACAACACCTGGTGAGTTCCTTCCAGGAACCATCATTTTTCACCTTCAGTTTAAGAAGCCTAACTCCTCTGGACAATTCTGTAAATGGGCACGACTGTACTTCGGAGGATGCCACCCATCAACTCCAAGGAGAAAAATTTCTAATATCAGGACACTGGAGTGTAAAACAATAAAAATGTCTTGTTGTTTTAAGCCACCAAGTTTTGGAATAACGTGTTATTCATTAAATAAGAACATATCCAAATCTCAAACAATGGAAAGGAAGAAAATATCACATCATCCTTCTCCATCCCACAACTCTCCCACTTCCATTTTTATTAATACCATCAGAGAATTGCCCTCAATTCACAATTGTGATATTCAACCTTCAGATTTTCCCTTAAATTGTGTCCAATGTGAACCATATTTAGGAGCAGTTCCTTAAAGTAATGACAGAATACTAATATTTTTATGAAGTTTCTATGAAATTCTCTGTTCTCTTTTTCAATGTCCTTTCAAATAGATTATTGCAGTTTTTTGGCTTTATTTTGCTTTCAAATGAGAGGAAAGTTGGCTATAGGGATATTTTTTCTTTAGCAGTTAGGGGCAACGCTCTTTTAAAGAGTCTCAATAAATCCTTACATTCTGAATTAAAGTTCCTTGGGGTTCTTTATAATGAATGACATCGTGCTAAGTATAAGCAAATATATAGATACATAAATGATTAAAAAAATCAATGAAAAATAAAGAAGAAGTAAAAAAATATATATACCTATATCCTGTTCTAAATAGTGTAGGCACTTTGACTGAATAGAAAAAGGAAAAAAAGGTGATCTTAGGCTCTTAGATCTAGCTAGCTACTTTATTAGCAAATGCTTTATCAATTTATACACTATGTAACTAGCATTTTCCTGATATTTATCATTGGAATAATTCATGACTTGAAAAACCTCCCCCTATTCAAAGCTTTAATTTGGTAATTATTTTATTTAATAATTTTTGGACTTACTAGTAAGGTATGAATTATCAGTTTTACATAGGATCATAAACACATCTATGGAGGTCACATCTAATGAATATTCTGGTTTGTTAAGGATAAAAGACCATGTTTTATGGTTTCAACAAAGGTGCATGACCTCTCTGTCCACTAAATAACACCATTATATAGATCTATTGACATGGTACATGGATGTTTATGTTTATAGAAATTTTGCTGTCAAAAGGCAAAAAGATTCCATGCCATTATCCCCCAATCAAAGAATATCATGAGAAATCTCACCCAAATTATATTGCTGCATGGAAATCAGGGATTTTGTCAAAGTAAAGAAGGCTAAGAATCAATGTTTTTTGGTTCATAAGAAAGATTAACTGTCCCAAATCAAATCACATGAACCTTTTAAAAGCAGAGAATTGACTCCAACTACTAACAGAAGAGGGATTTAGAGAGATGAATGAGCAAGAGGACTCAACATGGCATGGTGGTTGGGAAACTCAGGAAGCTATGTGTTAAAGAAGGAGGACAACCTACAGGAGCAAAGACTGTCCCCTGGCGACAGCAGGGAGAAGCAGGCTTCAGTAGCAAAGAACTGGATCTGCCAAGAATCAAAGAGTTGGGAAGTGGATTCTTCCCCAAAGACTCAGCTAAGATCTCAGCTGAGCCCACATCTTGATTTTTAACTTGTGAGAACCTAAGCACATAACTCAGTCCAGCCTGTCTGGATTTCTGACTTACAGAATTGTGAGCTAGGACATGGGTGCTGTTTTCGCCTCCCAGTTTTGTTAATTTGTTATGCAGCAATGGAAAACTAGTACAGAGACTTAGGACGATCGTCTTTCCTTTTAAGATCTGAATAATGTATAGAGATTAATTTAAGAATCAGCCAGCTGAAATGAAATTTTATCTTGAAAAATAGAATTGATAGGAAACAGTCATCTGGCAAATAAAAATAGTTAATGTTAAAATTGATAAACGTAGAATCTACTTAATCGCCTAAGGTTGAGGACTGGTTGGAGACAATGTTACTCGACTTACGACCAATTTAAAGAAGCACATTCTTTAAAAGTTCAGATGCAGTACCTTGAGAGTGAAAGGCTAATTCTGCGATGTTTACCCAGAGTAAAACAGTAGAGGGAGAGAAAGGAAGGTACAAAGACCTTAGCATAGTTATTGGTAGATTGCTGAGGGCTGTCTAGTTGAGAGCACTGTCTTCAACAGTAAGTGGCACACAAAAGAGATTGCAATCTCTCTCCTGAATTCAGTTGGCTTCAGGGTCCAAATACATCATGCCTAGTTTGGCAAAATGATTGAGGTTCTAAGAATAAGAAAAAATAAAGCCCTCACACATCACATACTTATCCTGTGGGAGCAGGGCATGAGCTTGAGCTCTTGGCCTGGAAACCCACATTTTTTTTCAGGGAAAATTGAGTAACCATGATGGGCTGAGTTTAGATAAAGGATTTGCTCAATAACTTACTACAACGGGAATGTAGAAACAGAGCTTGAATAAAGGCATGGAGTAAGAAACCTCACCTAAGAACAGCAGCACATGTGTGGGGAGGTAGGGCTGCGAGATCTTGCCAACCACATGGCGTCCCAGGGGAACAACTTGGGAACTGAACATGAACCAACTTGACTGTGAGGATGACACCCCTCAGCTCCCCATTTTGGAAGGCTGGGTGGTTCAGGGCATTACGTTCATATTCAGATTGAATCCTAAAAACAGCAGAACTGTAAACGGGAACTTTAGCCAAGGTATAAATTTGTTGGTAAAGGGAGAACAAGGGGAAATGTAGCAGGATTGAAGAAAATGTCTGACCACTGCCAGCTGCTTTCATTTTCTTTAAATGATTGTGCAATTATGGTACCTCCATTCATTTTCTGCTTTCTGAATATAGTTTTCTATGTTATGAAGCACATATTAAGCCATCAAGGATAATAAATGATATCCTCAAGTCTATTTAGCAGGAATTAAAATGCATCTTTTTAGTGCACCTTCCCAGGTGCTGGATGCCAACAGAGAGTCCCGAGTTAGCAGCCAGTGCCAGCATGAGCACCCTGAAATGTGGGCTGCTGGAATAGGCAGAGAAAGGCCACTAAATGCCCCAAAGCAGAGCACTTTGGTGGGCTGAAATGTCTCTGGGACACCCAAGTCAGAGGGAGAGCCACCCTGCCCAGGACAGTGAATTACCTGAATGTATTGGGACCAAGACCCCTCCTTATAGCCTTGCCACAGAGCACACATTTCCCTTTCAAAAGCAAGACAGAGGTGGGGGAAGGTTAGGGAATAACAAGCTGTGTTTAGGTTCTTCAGCCCCACAGGAACAAAGCCAAGGGCTAGGATGGCCACTGTAAATAGCCAAGTCAGTACCAGTGTCCATGCTAATCACTTGAAATTAGAGCTGGGGATTTTAAAGTTCACGGAAACTCACAAGTCTTGAGACTGGTCCTGGAGGAGAAACAGCTTTTGGGTAAACATTACCAGCATGGAGGGGTAGTCAGACTGAAGAGGAACTCATTCCCAGGAAGACAGATGACATGGGAATTTTTGTGCCCACAGAGCTCTGGTCTACTTCCTAGTGTAAAGGAAATGGTAAAGTACTGCATCATGCAATCATCAGAATCATCAGGCAGATTTTGATGGCAGAGCAGTCCCAGCAGGGACAGGGTCTTAGGAAGTTTATAAGACAAACCTGCAGAACTTTTGGAATCAATTACCAGTCCATCTGTCTGATTCATTCTCCTTCCACAACCCCAGGGAGCTTTTGTCCCTAGTTAGGATACAGGAGCTTAGCCCAAGAAAGCCAGGTTTCACAATGAAGATTAATTTTGGTTTGGGAGACGTTTTGTGAGAAGTCAGCTCTAATTTCACCCCCTATCCTGTCTGAGGATCAAAATGTCTAGGGGCAAGCTAGACAAAATCTTGTAAACCTGGTGGTAACAATCCTCCGAAGAGCATTGCTTTGTCTAATTTACCATCAATAATAACCATTACCATTTCTTAGTATGTTTATTTCTTCCAATAGCCATGTGTTATCTTTGGTCTGTGGTGTTTATATGCTTAGAGAATCCCAGGCCTTGGCATTACCAATGGAAGCAGTCATCTTTAGCTCTTACAGAAGGCCTGCTGTGCCATCACTAGTGGCTGGCAGAGGGAAGGTGCTGATAGTGGTGCTCAATTCTAGGTTTCTTCATTGCATCTGCTCAAGGTGCAATTATCACAAAATTTGTTTTTTCTACAATGCTCTAAATATAACACCCAATATAACAAAAATACAATAATGTTGCATGTCTATGTGAATGACCCTCAAAAAGAGCCTGGACAGCATTCAACATATAGTTAGGTGGGAGCAAAGATGGGTTCCAATGATCCTAACCTATGGTATTCTCTAAACCTTGTATAATCCTCTATCTTTGAAATTGCTGTGGATTTAGTGACTCAACGTGGGAGTTTGGGACTTTAAACAGCACATCATCTATCCCATTGACTTTATCTTGGCCAAGAGAGAAAGCCAGGCATCCTGTTTCCAAGATAAGGACAAACCATTTGCAAACCAGCTGTAAATTATTCAATATAGGAAATACAAAAATAAGTGTGGGGATTGATAAAATAGGAAATGGAAAACAATAGAGAAAATAAAATTATTTCAAATTTAGTTTTTTGAAAACATAAAGGAATAGATGGATTTAAAGAATAAAGATATAAAGAACTATATGGGGAAGTGAACTTGGCCCAATGGATAGGGCATCTGTCTACTACATGGGAGGTCCGTGGTTCAAACCCTGGGCCTCCTTGACCTGTGTGAAGCTGACCCATGTGCAGTGCTGATGTGAGCAAGGAGTGCCCTGCCATGCAGGTGTGTCCCCTGTGTAGGGGAGCCCCACGCACAAGGAGTACACCCCATAAGGAGAGCCACCCAGCACGAAAGAAAGTGCAGCCTGCCCAGGAATGGCACCACACACATGGAGAGCGGACACAACAAGATGATGCAACAAAAAGAAACACAGATTCCGGGTGCCACTGATAAGGATAGAATCAGTCACAGAAGAGCACATAGCAAATGGACACAGAGAGCAGACAACTGGGGGGAAGGGGAGAGAAATAAATAAAAAAATAAATCTTAAAAAATAAAAGAACTGTATGAAATGCTATATCAATTTATAATGATTAGGAAACTGGAATACCAACTCCTGGAAAATAAAATTCCCTGAGCCTCAGCTCACAAGAATAATTTGGACCAGATATTTTCCTAAAAAAATTTATAATGGACTCTCTCTTTCTTAATGAAGATTTGAGAACTCAAGTATCATTTTGCTTGACTTTTTCAAGAAAATATAACCACAGGGGCAGAGATATTGGGATAGCAAAAGAGAAAGTGAGCTTGGGAATTTTACAGAAAAAGGTGAAAATGAGCTATTAACAAGAATAAAAGGCCACCATGGATCCCATGGCTAGTGAGTTCCTTCCTCTAATTTTTTAAAGACTCTATTCCATTCTAAAACCACATTATGAAAGGCCTAACAAATGGCCTGACTTCATCTCAAATCCTCACTTCACTACTTGACCAAGGCCTCTTGCAAATCTGGATGCTAGTAAAGCAAGCTGTTAATGGAGTTAGCACTGCTGTGTTGTTTATTTGTGATAGAGAAAAGAAGTCTATCTGGAAATCTAGTTCTAAATATTTCTAATTGTTCAAGCTTTATTCCTAGTGTAAAAAGAAATCAAATAAATTGAAATAAGGCTAATATACCATAAAATAAATTGTCAATACATTTATCAGAATCCATTACCTAATACTATATTAAAGATTAAATTGGTAAGGATACTCAGGGGAGAGAAGCATGATGTAAATGTGTATACATTTTGAAAAATATTGCACATAGATAAGCCTTTAGAAAGTACCTCTTAATGAAAGAAAACATGAATATAAAGCATAGTACATTCTTATTAATATTAAAATGATCTTGCCCAGGCATAAGTCTCACCAATTAAATCAATGTTTCCCTTAAAGAGTCATTAGGGACCTAGTTTATGGATTGCAAATTAAAAATGTTCTATCTGGAAACATGGCAAACTATTTTACTGAACCCCTACAACTATCCTATATGTTAGATATCAATAATAATTCCACTTAACAAATGAGGTCACTGAATTTAGAAAGCTTTAACTAACTTTAATTCTAAAACCTATGATACCATCTTTTATTTAATCACACTAGTGAAATGAACCTAAAATACCAGAAATAGCTAGAGAGAAAGACAAATGCCAGAAAATGTAGGAATTACATTTGGGTTTTTTTTCCCAAGGAAAATAGAAAGCCATTGAAAAGTTCTAACCATAGGAGTTGTGAAATATGGTCAAAATTTTTAAATGATTCTTTCAGAGCATTTGAAGTGAATGGATTGCAAGATGAAAGGAAATGATATAGGGAGACAGGTCGAGGGCCACTTTTGAAAAAAGTTGATGTGTTCTGAAAATTGAATCCATGCAGTCATGAGGAATAGGTAATAAATAGACCCCAGGTTTTTGAATAAGTGAATGGCTAGATTCAAGTGTGCTTTAACGAATTAGAGAAGCCTGCTAGTGAAGCTCAACTTTGTTTGTGGAATTTATGTATTTTTAGTGGGTGATCCACTCCTTAAGTATCTGACGTGTCACAGAGAGGGCTCACTGGGTTTATAATATAATTGCCATAATACATAGATTACAAAGAATTCAAGATTCCAAATAACTTTCTTCTGAACCCAAACTTTCACTATTTTTGTCAAGCAAATTACTGTTCACTGTGGGAATCTAAGATGTATTTCTATCCACTTATCCTTCAAAAAAGCAAAAATATATTTGCTGGGGTACATCAATGAATTTCAGGGTTATGCTTCCAAATTTTATTTTTCTTCAATATGAGTACCATTTTTTGATCAAAAGAGCAAAACAGTTTGAGAAAAGAAATTCAGGCTATGATGAATAAGGTTATTTCATGGATTTAACTCTTTTTAACTCAGCCTTAACTATCTGTTCCCCCTTTTTTTACATGTTCAAGATGTATATAGTTAAATGTGCAATTATGTCATAAAAGGAAGGAGATAAGTGATTTCACTGCATCCTGATATTCTTTATACACTACATTGGTGAAAAAATTTTCTTCTAAGTGCATACTTCAGTACGAATCAGAGAAAATCATGTTTTCTTTGAATTTTAGAAGCAGTCGATCACAGAAACAGAAACAAATTTAAGAATTCTCTTTCCATTGGAAACACACAGGAAGTTATGGGCAGGAATAGGGTCATACACTGCCTGTATTATCCACAACACAAAGATTAGAATAGATTTTAATTTATATTCAACGGATCTATCTCCCACGACTCAATATACCTTTTGAACTTAACCTTCTTCAAATTGATGTGCTTCTTTTTCTCTTTTAACACTTATAATATGTGTTTATTCTGCTTGAAATATCATCATAGATAGATTTGGAAATCACTTCTCTCTATGGGACATCTTTCCAACAATGTTATACTTAATTTATATTTACTAAAGCATAGGATACATACCCTCAAGAGTAGTTGCTTAATCACCCATTTTCCCCAATAGAACATAAGCTCTATGAAGTTAGGGATGTTACCTTTCTTACATATTTTTGTGTCCAAAGAATTAAATAATGGTAGATGTTCAAAAAATAATTGATGAATCATTTGATTCCATGAATGGCTCCATTAATGCCAATTATCTTGAACAATATTATACCTGAATAAAAATTTCAAATAATTAACTAAGCAAATAATAAAACTGAATATGTGGTCAGACTGGTATCTGTTTAGTATAAAGCTATCTATTCTTGAATGTAAAATGGGAGTTATCCTTACAAACGTGAATTTCAATGCTATGAAAAAAATAGTAATATAAATGGTAGCTTTTGGTTTGTAAATTAAAGCAAAATTTACACACTTGTATGTTTAGTAAAAAGTAAAATCTTGAAGCTACATGACAAGAAATATTTGAGAAAACTATAATCAGCCAGCTTTGAAAGTACCAATACTTTGGGTAAGACACTGGATTTAATAGCAAAAGAAAAAAAAGTTTTGAGCATATAACCATTGCCTCTCTGTAAATTGTACAGTAGAATAAGACTTAGGCAATTAAAACTCCAAGTCTTTAAATTTGCCAAAATGCCATAGGTAGAAATTTAACATTGTCATACAAAAATCAATGCAAGTTTAATAGATTACCAGGTACTATTCTCTCTTACCTCTTTAACACAAGTCTCCTCCAATTAACTTCTCTCTACATTTTATATATATATATATATATATATTTATATATATATACTATCTTTCCCACTTCTGGGTAACTATCCAATGGTCTAAAGATATCCACAAATCTCTCTCACATCATTGTGGATTAATTTTCAAATGAACTTAGAGTGTCTTCAAATCAATGACTGTTTTATTCTTCCTTATACTGGCACAATTCTTCAACAAATTATATGCCCAAACACCACTGAATTCAAACGCTGCACTAATTTGACTTATTTTCCTACTTCTCCTATGAAATGACTATTGCAAATATGTATATATATGTATATATACATTTATGTGTATATACATATATATATGTATATATACATATTACGTGGACATACATATACATATGTAAATGCAATAGTCATTTCACTGGAGAAATAGGAAAGTATATATATATACACACACACACACTAATGGTATTTGTTGGATGATTTTAGGCACATTATTAAAGATACAAATATCTTCCTTTAGGTATTACAGGGTATTAGAAACCTGCCTAGTATAAGAAGTTCCATTGATTGAGCATATTCCTTTCATAGCTGGAAGGTAATCAAGTGCCTCCCTATTATCTAGCACCTATGGGCCAATGAACCTTGTCCTTGATTAGCTAACTTAGAGATATATATACCTTTTGGGTAAATGAGGTGAGTGTAGCTGACATTTCTTGTTCATATTGAATAATTTGGGTTGATATGAACAGAACAGTAGTTTAAGCAACTACACTCATCATACCCATTGGCACAGCAATTCTCCTAAAGATGGGATTTAGAAGGGGGCCCTTTTGTTCCACCCAGAAGATCTTGATGTGGGGAGGAAGGTACATTGGTATAAAAGGTAATAGGTAATCCTAAATCCACTGGAACACAGGCTCGAAGGGATATATAATGAAGAGACAAAAGTATATAAAATGTTAAATGGCTATTGGTTTTGACTGCTCCACAATAAATTTCTAAACTATGGTTGTTGGGATGAAAAAAGAAGGCTTTTTTCCCAGCCATCTGTAGCTCATTTTGTCTCTAAGTTTAAAAGTCCACACTGTTTATTGGGGTAAAATGTGAAAATGAAATATGTTCTGCTCATGTAATCATCAAGATACATGATTCAGGATGCTCGGGAATGGGAACATTTGGGGGCTGCCCACAGAGGGGCCTGTTGGAAAACAGGTGTAGGTGGGTGTTAATGTTGATGAGATATTATTTGCCACACTGAAATAATTCGCAGGAGGGCATGGGTAGCATATGTGTGCAGTGGCAGTTTAATATCTAGAGCATCAGGGTGGTAAGCCCAACAGTTTCCAACTCCCAAAATTTGGGCAGTGACTTATGTTAGATGTACATGAATATGAGAGGTAGGTTTGAGAACCTGGGCTGATGGGGAAGTTAGGATGTAAGTAAGAATTATTTGCATCTCTGTACCCAGAAAGTAGATTTGCAGATCTCTGTTAACCCTTGAAGATTATCTGGGTCAAAGCACACCAAAAGCTAATCCATCTTAGGCCACCCTACCAGAGCCTGACCACATAGTTTATTTAGGAAGCACTCTGAAATAGCAGGGACATTGAGGCAGCATATAAATCTTTCAAGCAACCTAAGGTCTTTCCTGTATTTAACAATGAGACTCAGCTACAAATAAATTTAGATGCCAGGGTTAAATTTGTGTGCAAGTCTGCTGGGAATGAGCAAAAGGCCCTTCAGCTAGAATCTGTTCAGTCATAATTACTTGGACCTGATACTAGTCTTGTATGTAGGCTCTCCAAGACAACCATCTAGTACAGGCTCATTACACTTGGGCAAGTTTTACACAGTTACAACCTGGTCTGAAAAAATTAAGTAATGGTGTTAGACATTCCAAATCTTGAAAGATCCCGTCTTTTGGGAAACAGGTTTTCTCAAATGGCTTTTATAAGCTGTCTTGAGAAGTGAGGTTGGGTCATGGATCAAAAACAAACCAAACATCCATATTAACAAAAACAGATTACCAATCAGTTTTAGGGTGAACAATTGCATTAGATAATTTGTCTTTTGACCCAGCAGCACCAAGTTCCATGAAATTGGGCCTTGACCAGTGGGGAGTGGGGTGTTCTTTGTATGAGCAGGTCTTGGGCATCCTAGTCTATCTGGATATATCTGAGTAGTGCTATCATTAACATTGGAAACATTTGTGTGGTCATTTCCAGACATGGCTGGAATTCACCAGTTACTTTTTACTGTCTCCTCTTTTCTTGGTCAACACTATCCCTGGTGCTGTATCTGGGGCAATAATTTCTATTTCCTGTCAGAGAGGAAATAAGATTCACCAGCCAGCCTTTTATCTGGGAAAAACTGGCAATGCATTCAGAGCAGAAAGAGAAGCAGCAGCATCTCCCTATGGATGCCCCAATAGGGTATTCGAGGATTCCTTGGGAGAATCTCTGATAACTGATAAGAGAGTATCTGCCCTCAGTGAGGCCTTCCAGCTCTTATAGGAGGGCAATGATCAAAAATTGGAAATAGGTAGGAGGTGGTAAAAAATGGAAGTGGAATCACCGTGGATATGAAAACCTTTTTAAGTTTGCTCTTGCAAGTGGAGACATGGGTCTATGCACCTTGGCATTCGAAGGTTTCATTTGCCCTGATGGCAAGTTGTAAAGGCAGAGTTGGTGAGTTTCCAGGGCCAGGCTGATTTTATTATTAGTTTTAAGAGTAGGGTCTTTAGGTCTGTAACAGCATTAAAGCCTTTGGAGTGAGGGCCTAGTCTGTGCAGAAATGGATAACCCAAATGGGAAGTGGAAAATCTGTCAACACCTGCCAAATGGAGGCACCCCACAGTGATTTACCTTGTAGTAAAAACTTGTCCTTGTTCTCTTGGCCTGATCTGAACAAACAGGCCATTAGTGGCGACCCATGAGTGAGTAAAAACACAGACCTCAGGTAAGCCTCTCTTCAAGACTCTTAGAGAGTCAGGTGGACCACTTCCATTTCAGACACCTGGACCAAACCCCTGGTGCTGTCTTGGAATTAAGATGTACCAGGCATGGTGTGAGATGCCATTTCTCGCCAGCATGCTCCATTACGTGTAATGGTGGCGTTGCCATCGGTGAAGTAGACCGACTCCCTTTCCATGTCAGACAGTTGATCCCAAGGGGCTCCCTACTTTTCCATGGGGGCAGGCAGAAGGGGTGCCTCTACCTCCACCATGGTTGTAGGCAAGGGGCTGAACATGGGGGAAGCCACATCCTTCTGGAGTCTGGAAGAGTCCTCTGTGTCAGGCTTAGCCCTCGCCTGAAGGTACCATTTCCATTTGACCAGATAGGCTTCAGTGGCTGTGCCGAGCAACTCAGGCGAAGGGTCTTAGACCCAGGGCATGGTAGAAATTCATGCTTCTAGACCAGCTGTTGGTGAGCTGGTAAGAACTTCAGTCTCCAAGAGGGCCCAATACTTGTCTCTCTAGAGTAGAGTACTTTGAGGTGGTTTGTGCAGCTGCTTAGTCCAAAAACTCATGGGAAGCCATTTAGGGCCATGTTTGGTCCATAGAGTCCAAGAGGCATATTAATTGGTGTCCAGACTAGGGATGCACAAAAGGCAAACCTGTTGAATTCATTCTAGCACTCTCTTCTGGAAAGTCAATCACTGGAAGATGGAAGCCTCCTGTGTAATGTGATAAATTGGCTGGAACAAAATAAACAAAATCAGAATATATTGTCTCCAGTAGGTGAATAGGCCCAGCATGTGGTGAGCTTGCCTTAAGGTGTGAGAAGTCCACAACATTAAAGTTATTGTTTAATGGCCTCCAGAATTGTTCATGATGATTACATGGTACCCAGGAATTTCACAGACCTGTCAGATCCTGTAAATTGTGAAGAGTGATGGAAGCCAAATCCTGAGCCACCTGTTCTAGAGCGGGGACCCTTAATAAATTGTCATCAGCCTAATGCCAAAATTTAGTCTTTATAAATGATAATGGGCTACCACTGGACTACCGAGGTATCCCATAAAGAGCAGGTAAATGTGTACTGAGTACCCTCAAAAGTGGTAGCACATTGTGTTTGGGATGATTTAAAATGGGAACTGAATTAAACATATTAGATAGTTTAGCCACAGCAAAATTATCTGGAGTGCTCTGGATATCTTCAATAACCTCAATTGATGTTAGGCAAGGGGACTTTTACTGGAGGGACTATACCTTTGAGGTTATATAACAAACCATGAGTTCCCATTCTTATTTGTCTGCCTTTAAAACTGACCATAAAGGACTACTGAAAGGAAAAATAGTCTGAATGTTAATATCTTTGATTAATGCATCTTTAATAATGGGATAAAGTCCCTTAGTACCTTGTGTTAGAATAATATTGTGAATGTGAACAATATATACTGGCAACAGCAGCTTGACAGGTTCCCATTTTGCATGTTCCACTAGCAACACCAAAGATTTGCTCTTGTTCCATTTAGACACATGACTGACGATGGCTCCCATTCTATAATTGAATAACTTAAAGACAAGGGGCTTACCACAACTGGTAGCTGAGCTAACTGAACTGTGCCAGTGATAGTATCTAGGCGCACCTCTACCCCCATAATAGTTTGTCCGGAGATACCTTGTAGATTGAAATAACTCCATGTTTAAATAAAGAGGATTTCTATGGGATTATAGTGACTTGACTGTCCATGTCTAAAGGGCCTTGAAGTGTTATTATGTGGGTTCCATTGCATAATTCAGGTTGTGCATGGACAACTGTCAGAGGGTGGTGGAACAAATACCAGGGAACTATTGTATACCAGAGGGTGGAGGGTGGGGGTTGTCATTGGTGGAGATCAGGATAAAGGAATCCATAGACCCTCTAGTAGGTAGTGGAGGAACTGACAGATTGGAGGTCAGTGCCATATGAGGAAGAGGTGTCTCCTGGAGGGTTGCCCCTGTTTAGGCATTTCTCCCAAATCTTATAAGGCCTCTGATTCCTATAACTTCCAATTGGACTGTCTAGTAATTAAGTTATTAGACATAAAAAGGTCACACAGTTTTCAATAGAGGAAACCCTTAAGTGTCCCTGACTATAGGAGGCACCACCAGGGCTTGTTTTCTCAGTTAGATCTCTGCTCATTTAAAGGTTGCTGATATGCAAGTGTTTGGGTGTCTTGATGGTTGTCAACTTCATGGCAATCCAGGGCTTTCTTTACTGTATTGGAAGTATTAGTAGAAAGCTGAGCTGCTCTGTACTCAGCAGGGGCACTTTGTAAAAGTTATTCTTTAGACTCTGAGTCTAAAGTGGCAACTTCTGGGTTGGCAATAGCCTCAGGATCATTAGTATCATAGTGTTCAACAAAATGAAAGATCCGTCACAACAACTAATTTTATGGAGGAGGGTTTGGTCCTAATTCAGAGTCCTCCATGAGTGTCTTCTTTGGTAGTAATAACTGCCACTGTAGGGTGAGCTGTTTCCAAAGACATGAATATCCAGTAGAATAAGGGAAATGACTCATTCAACCTAGTTAGAAAGACTTTGATAAACTCTTATACTTCTGTTTCATCCTCATCTAAGGCCCTCTACTTTCTCTTTTGGGAGTGGCCAGTTTGAATAGAGGAGACACAAATACTATGTAAAAAACCGAGCAAGTAACCTTTGTGGATTCCTCAGGAAATTATAGAAGTTTTCATCTTTGGCTATACCTGATAACTGGTGCATCCCTTGTGCAGAAATATATATCCCTAATCCTATTGAAAACACTCATAGAAGCCAATCTGTACCCTTCTCATTTTATTTCTGAGTAAAATCCCTCTGAATGGACACAGTCTATTAATGAGTAAAATTTTTAGTTTGGGGCTTGGTTTCTTGCCTGTCCCTGTCTTTATCTGGTGGTTCCCTGCTATCTGCTCATAAACTTCTGCCTTTCTTTCCAGGACCTCACAGGCAATCTCAGAAGAGTCTGTGTCAGTATCCAGGAGAAATGTGGTCGTTTTTATTTTAGGAAGGGCAGCTAAGACTCAAGACTGAAGTACTAGGCTCTTTGCCTTCTGATAGGCCACAGTTTTAAAAAGATCCCAAGCACACTGGTAATGAATTTTACATTTATCAAATAACTTAGAAAATCCTTACCCTTCTCTCTTTGCATGGGGTTTTGTGTGACAGGTCTCCAAAGATGTGTCCCTCAATAGCCCACTGGATCAAGGGATAGAGTGTGATAGAAGCAAGGTAAGCAGCAAGCCCAGAGCCACCAGCTCTGACACCACCACTTCTTTCAGGGTACCATCAAAAATTCCAGGGACAGGATGTCCCATAACTGTTCCATGTGCCACCTGAGGTTCGTGGACCATCTGTGAACAGATGCTCACTCTTTTACCAATTTGGACAACTATCTACAGTAAATTATGACTTGGAGGAGTTTGGCCACTTGTGGGTGCTACTCGTTCAGCTGATAAGTCCCATCGCATGGCACATGATGGTAGCCCTGCTCTATTTCCTACAGAGGAGCCTTTCACAAGCTTAATAATCAATGATGCTACTCACCTCCAGATGCTGAGATGAGTAAGTGAAGTCACCAACTAGTATTTAGGCAGTGGGCAATGGAGAAGGACTCTGATTTTGAGCCCCTAATTTAGGACGGAAAGTGATAGTAGAAGTTGAAAAAGACAACACAAAACTGCAGTAAACAATGCATAAGCATATTAATAAAAAGTTGTACCTTCCCAGGCCCTCTTTGCCATCTGGCAAATCCAATTAGTTAGCCAAGAGCAATTTAGTATCTTCCCTGTCCTCTCTGGGGCCAAAACACCTTGCTGACTGTGCCATTTGTTTTGTTTACATTTCCAGGTATCAAGTATGGTAAGGCTGGACCCAGTTCAAGAGAGAGAAACCAGAAGAGATTTAAAGACTTACATTACTCACAATTCCCTGAAGAGATCACAGCATGGCATTCAGGGACAAACAGAAAAAAGGACTCGCCCAAGGATGAGAGAGCAAGAGTAACACTGTATGAGCACTTATATTACAGTTTCCTTGGGACATATGAAGATGAGGCAGGGACACACTAACTGGGGGAAAGTGGCAACTCCTCCATTTTGAAGTTATTTACTTGTAAGCAGGCTAGGTTCACAATTATGAAGGAGTAACAGATGTAAAGGTAGGGTTTTGTCACCTGGGGCATCTATGAATTTTAAAGCACCAATTTACAGAAGAGAGGAAGCATGGCAAAGAGACAAGACAGTCTGGCCGTTTATTACAAAGCTAACCACACTTACCATATGATTCTGGAATTAAACACTCTTATTACTTTTATGGACCCAAATGTAAGAAAATGCATGCCCACTCACAAGCATGCACAATAATATTTACCGCAGCTTTATTCTTAATTGCTGGAACTTGAAAGCCACCAAGATGTCTTTCAATAGGTGAATAAATAAACAAACTATGGTTTATGCATACAATGGAATATTATCCAGCAATAAAAAGAAATGAGCTGCCAAGCTACAAAAGATATAAAGTAATCATAAATGCATATTGTTTTGTGAAGGAATCCAGGCTGAAAAGGCCACATACTATATAATTCCACCTACATGATATTCTGGAAAAGCAAAAGCAATAGTGAAAGTAAAAAGATAAATGTTCGTCAGAGTTTCAGGGGTATCTCTATAATCTGAAGAGCATACATGCCCCATGTCTTAGCACACACACAAATGCATGGGGCCTTGATTTGTCCTAATTTTCTTGTTTCACTACAGACAGGGGAAGCTAATAATCCCAATATCTGTGAAACATCTGAACATCACTGACATAAGACACACTGGGAAGCCCACGGGAGAGAGTTATGTTTTCTCCTTTTCCACTTACCAGTTTTCTTAATCCATTATCTGGGTCCAAAGGGACATCTTGGAGCAGACCTCTTAGGAGAGAAAAGATTATCATCTATGGGAACATGTTGGGGAGGGCTGCTATTACATTGAGATCAAAATCTCAAGACCATTCATCTAGGTGTGGCAGAGGGCTCCAGGATTAAATCCCAAATATAGTGACTTATTGACCATGGGTAGTAAAAGAAAATTCAGGATACCCACAGGAGAAGAAAGTCCTTCAAACTTAGTTCCTTCCCATACCAGGTGGAGCTGGCCCACGCGCAGTGCTGATGTGCGCAAGGAGTGCTGTGCCACGCAGGGGTGTCCCCCGTGTAGGGGACCCCCCACACACAAGGAGAGTCCCCTGTAAGGAGAGCAGCCCAGTGCAAAAGAATGTGCAGCCTGCCCAAGAATGGCGCCGCACACATGCAGAGCTGACACGAGATGACGCAACAAAAAGAAACACAAATTCCTGGTGTCGCTGATAAGGATAGAAAGGGAAGCTTTTTCTTCCACTTAGGGTTAATATGGGGAGCAATAATGAGCCTTTGAAAGACTCTGATGGATGTTATAGTCCAAGCTATGACCTCATGAAGCAGCATCCTATGGGAAAGGGCACACATGTTTCTTTGGAAAGAGATTCTGTGCCCTGTTCAAAGATACCTCCTGATAAAAAAGAACCCCTGACTCATAATGAATTGAGTACCCATTCCAGAAAACTACTCTTTGCATTATTCAAAGAAGAAAAAATAGACATTACTTAAACCACTGAAAATGAAAAAGAGACAAAGAACAGAGGATTCGTTATTCATCAAAGTCTGGTTCTACAGCTTTCCTGGACATAGAAAATTGAGAATTAAATACCCTGTCTCCTTCTTTTCTTATATTTCAGCATCACTAAAGAGACAAGAATCTAGGGGAAAAGAGTACATTGACGTGTAGTGTTCTGCTTTCTAATACACTGATCCAACATCTTATAATCTGTGAGTTCCCAGACCCCCTGCACAGCCAATGGGGATGCAAGTTGTTAGGGTAATTCTCCTCAGAGAGCAAACACTCCAAATGACATGATCACAGGAAAGAAACTCACACTTTGGCTACTTTCACATCCCTGATCTGCCCATCCTTGGAATACCAGGCATGTGTAACATAAGGTGAAATAAGTCTTAGTTAGGTTTGGAGGCAGGAATTCTGGACACTTATGTGGACAAGGAGTTTAAATGCAATTAACATGAGATTGTTCTTTGAAGTAACACTGAAATAATTAAGTTCAGTTTAATTCAGCTTAATTCACATAGTATGTGTGGGAGTCACATGAGATAATTAGAAATCTCAATAAATGATAAGATATTATACATGTTTGAGTGTGTCTATAATGTTTGCCTTGACTATTGAATATTGTGTACTCATTCTGACAGCATGTAGAGTCTAATTCCCCAACAGTCTCCCACAAAGGGCTGGGACATGCAGCTTCATAGAAGGGGCTCTAACTCCTCCTGCCTTTTGTTTTCCAAGTCTAGAGAACTTGCCAGGGAGAAGATGGGGTGACACCAGACAGGAGTCCTCAGAAAATATTATTCATCCCTTCTTTCTTCTTTCTTGCTCACCCTCTGAGTGTGCCTGTGCTGTACCCAGGTCCCAGAGCTGCCTAAAATAGCTAAGAAAGAGAACAACATGGGGGGAGGATATATACAAAGCCATGGGGTGGGGTTGAAATGTCTACTGGAGAGTTAAAGATGCACCCCGAATTTGGGGCATAGTGCCCCGGCCAGGCTTACTGGGACTTTCTGTAACTTTTCTACTACTGGCGGCAGCTCTTGCATATCTCTGTACAAGAAACCTGGAGTGGCCAACATTGGCAAAATACTTCTGGTCGTCTGTGGGCATTTCCACCTATGTGGGATGACCATCTGCCAGAGGGGAAGCATGTGGAGAATACTGCAAACTCTGCAACCCTTTCAGCATCTCAGTTTCTGACCTCCAGTCTACTTCCACACACCCTCAGAAAGACCAGCTAGAAACATCTATGTCTGAGTCTTTTGCAGTACTTGTCTGTCCCCACTCACTCTTTCCTCCAGGGGTCTAACCACTTGCCCCTCTGTGGGAGGCCCCTCAAACACCATTGTGTTTAGCAATCCCTTGGCAGGTGTTGCCTGGGAACTCCCATCATGCCTTACTAGACACTACCCTGGCTCTGTCTTGTTCTCCCTCATTTCCTCCTGTTTACTTCTCCCCATATCATACTCTGACCTCTGGCCTCATCCCCTACATAATATGGCTCTCAACCCAATTACTGGTCATATCCCTGACTTCAGAGACCTTCCCTTCCCTCTCCCTGACATTGGCTCTCATATTCCCATCCCCATTTTTTCCACTCAACTTGAGATCCACCTCAGGCTCAAGGGTTCCCCTTGCCATGGAGCATATTTCCTTTTCTCCTTATCTTTCCATTCCCCCTGCCACTATCTCATCCATCTTTGCTGCAAAGGGCTTCTCACCCATCCATCCTGACTTTCTCCTTTTTTCCCTTCTCTCACCCTCACCTCTGGCTTCCTCTTGGTCTCAGGAGCTTGATGCTCCCTAACCTAAACACACCTCCTTTTCCTTGTGATTGCCTTACCCTCTGCCAACCTTTCTACCAACTGTGACCTTTTTGGTACTGAAGTCTTTGACAAGAGACATTCTTCCTCCCCAATAACTTGCCCTTTCCTCCTTTCCACCAGAGCACCCTCATATCCTGGACCCTGCCCTGCCCGCAACCTCACTCTGTGGATCACATATCTTCTCTAGGCCACATTGCCAGTCAGGACATCAACATCCCTTCCATCATGGCCTATCCCAGAATATCCAATGGTGCCCTGGGCTGACACCCTCCATCACCACCCATCTGTGCACCACCACCAACTGCTGCTGCTCTCACTGTGCAGCTACGTGCACCTGTACCAAAGTCCACTGAAAGCCAACCCTCCTGGCTGGCCTTTTCTTACCCAAAAAAATCCTCCTGCTGAATATAATGTCAAAAGAGACCTAGAGCCTCAGTCTCAGGCCTGTCCCATTGAATTTACCCTAAGATCAGGTAAATTGACTTCGCAGGCCTCTCATTTTCATGCCTAGACTGGTGGGGACCTGGCAGCCTATGAAGTGATAGGAGCCTACAGGGAAACCAGCATAAACAGTCAGGGGCTAGTAGGACCTTCCTAAACTCTGAGTTATAAGGAAGATATAATATAGGAGCACATTCCCAACAGCTATCAAGAGGAGAACAATCTGTATCCCAATTCTGAACAAGCCCATGGGCTGAAAGGACTGTGGGCCCAACAAGTCCAAGAGAGGAGCCCCCATCTCCATGCCCTGTCCAGACCAGAGTATTACCTGAGAAATTCAGATCCCAGATCCCACCAGTCATGGAAAAAATATCCCTGTTCTCTCCAAAAGAAAAAGAAGTAATGTTTTCTAGAAATTTTTCAAGTGATTTCAGTTCCATAAAAAAGTGGGACAGTAAGGCCCAGGGCAAATATCCAAGACAAGTCCAGTCCCTATGGTAAGCCCAGGCGCAGAAGAAATGGCTGCTGAAATCATGGGCTCTAGGGATCTTGAACAACAGGGGCATGAGAAAGCCTTGGGCCACATCCCCAAAAAGCAGCAGGGACTTAGACAAAGTTCCATGGTGCCCAGAAAGATGCAACAATAAGGAAGCCCAGGCCCTGTACATGTCATCAAACAGGCATAACTGGGTCTCCTTGTCTCCAGACTCAACATCCTGCAAACATCAGGCAATCTCAGAGGCACAGAGCAGTTCCAACAGGGTCAAGCATGGGAAAACACCAGAAATGCCACCCCACAAGCATGAAATTCCAAGACATCCAGCTGCTTCTTGCATTTTTTATTTCCCTGCCACCTGCCCTAATGAACTTCAATGAAGAACCATAATATTTAATCTTCAAGAGAAGCCAGATTCCTTGGGTCATTTTCTAAATGGGGCAGATTCTGTTTTGGAAGGTGTTTTATCCCTAAACTCTAAATGCATCCTCCATCCCCTCCAAGGAGAAAAATGTCTAGTATCTAGATTGTGTTTAGAAAATGTGGAAATGAGTTTGGGACCCCGCAGTGGGTGACTAATAAGTTTGTTAGTTTTGTTTTAGCTACGGACATTTGTAGTAATTTATTATTCAGCTAGAAAAAATACACTGACCACCCTAAAAATGAAAATGAAAACAATTCATTAACACAATCCTCCCCTTATAACAAATACCCTACTTCCATTTTGGTTAATATAAGAGATATCATTCAATTTTTAAAGTTTTGTGTTACTTTTTGAGTAGGCAACAAAACAACATTCAGGCATTCCCTTACATTGTATCCAATATGAATCATATTTAGGATCCATTCCACAAGGTATTTATAGGGTAATAATAATTTTATGTAGAATCTATAAATATTTTTGTTCAATTTTGTTTTACAAATAAATCATTGAAGTTTTTTTGGCTTTGTTATGTTTTGTTTTGTTTTTAAATGAGGGGAAGTGTGGATAATGTACTGAAGGGATATATTCTAATTTTCTTATGCAGAAATGGAAAACTAATACTGATACCTAAGGTGATTTGTCTTTTCCAGTAGAATTTGAATAGTTTATAAGGATTGAGTAAAAGGCACCACCCATTTGAAATGAGTTTTTTACCTTGAAAATTTGAACTGTTAAAAAGAAAATATTCTTGAGTATAATAATGCAAGGATTAACTGTTGGAAATCAATATATGCAGAATTTATTTAACGTTCATAAGTTGGGTACTGGTTGGAAATAGTTTGACTTATTAGCACCTAAACAAGACTGTTCTTTAAAAGGTTAGATGCCATATCTTGGATCAGAGCTTGATCCTAGAGATTTATTCAGAGTAAGAAAAGATGGGGAGAGAATGGAAATTCCAAAAACCTTAGAAGAGTTATTGACAGATTGTCAAAGGATATTTGGAAGCAAAGACTTATCTGCAACTGTAAGTGGCATGCAGAAGAGATTGCAGTCTTTCTGCTGAATTTGGGAAAATAGTTGACAGCTTGGTACAAATACCATGCCGTGTTTTGTATAATGGGAATTAGAAAGAAAATAATCTCTCACACAATGCACATCTGGAGAGTTATCCTAATGCAGCAGGGTTTGAGCTTGAGTTCTAGGCCAGGACTTCCACATTTTTAAAGGGAAAATGAAATAACAATGATGGATGCATTTTTTGTAAAAGATTTACTTAATGAATCATTACAAGTTAGAATGGAAAATGGGAGTATAAACAAAGAATGAAGTAAGAAACCTCATTTAAAAAGAACAATCATATGATGAAGTGGGGGACTTACGGGAGAAAGATGCTACCAGTCAGATGACATCAAAGAAATGCAACACCTGGGAATTGAGCCTGGATCAATTTGACTGTGAAGATGACACAAAACTTTCTGTTTTCAGAACAGAATTACTTGCCATTTCAAGATGGCAGGGTCTGTTTGGAAATTACCCATTTTATATTCTGATTAAATTCTAAAAATGGTAGAACTGGCAAATAGGGAGTATAGTCAAACAAATTATAAGTTTACTGGTAAAGAAAGAACAAGGGGATTGAAAACCTGTCTTATCACTGCCTGCTATATATGTTTTCTTGAACTGATTATGCAATTAGAATGCCTCCATTCAGTTTCTGCTTTCTGGGTGTCTTAATTATTTATTTCTTACCACTTTGTGAAGTAAATTTTAAGGCATCAGGAACAGCAAATGATATGGTGAAATCGTTTTATAGGCAGGAAAGATGCATCATCTTATTGCTTAAAATTATAACCCTGATTTTTTATTGGATTTATGAAGGTTAGATTTATGTACTTTGAGACAAACATTCCCAAAGTGGGCCCATGGGCGGCCTAGCAGCTTTCCAGATTTTGGAGGCCATTTAGGGAGTCCATAGGTAGCCAGCAGTATCATCAAAAGCACCCTGAACTTTGGACTGCAGGGAAAGCTAGAAAAAGAGAGTAGTCTCAACAGCAGAGAGAAGTCACTAAATGTCCCAAAGGAGAGCACTTTAGTGGGAAGAAAAGACTTTGGGACACCCAAGTCAGAGGGAGAGCAACCTTACCCAGGACAGTGGATTCCCTAAAAGTCTGTGGTGTAAGGACCCCTCTTTATGGCCCTGCCACAGAACACACAGTTTCCTTTCAAATGGAAAATGGGGGTATGGAGGTTGGAAATAAGTGGTTTTCTTTTGCTTCAGCCCCAGGGTAAGAACAGCCAAGTGCAGGAAGGCTATTATAGTCAAGGCAGTACCAGCTTCCATGCTAATCAGTTGAAATTAGAGCTCAAATACTTGAGTTGCCTTGCAAGTCTTGAGGCTGGTCCTGGAGGAGAAACAGGGATTAGGAAAATATTACCAGCATGGAGGCGAAGTCAAGGCTGAAGAGGAGCTCAGTCCCAGAAAGACATCTGACATGGGAATTCTTGTGTCTACTCAGGTCAAAGAAAATGGGAAAGTGGTACATCATGCAATGATCAGGCAGATTTTGAGGGCAGAGCAGTCCTAGTAGGGACAAGGTCTTAGGAAGCTATGAGACAAACCTGCAGAACTTTCAGATTCAATCATCAGTCTGTCTGTCTCATTCGATCTTCTTCCACATTCCCCAGTTTTTGCCCCTGGTTAGGATACTCAAACATTGATCAAGGTAAGCAGTTACTCTGACCACTTTCCCAACTGGGACTCACCTGTTTTTGCAGAAGTTTCCTATAATGTCAGCCAGAATTTCATCCTCCATCCTAAGGGAGAACCAAACTTCGAGAGGCAATGGTTGCATATACTTAGACAAAATCTTGTAGCCCTGGTGTTAACAATGCTCTGAAGAACCTGGCTTTTGTTTACCATGAGCAATGACTGTTACCTTTCCTTAGTCTATTTACTTCTTCCAATAACCATGTGTTATCTTCTGTCTGTTTGGAGGTATAAGTTTAGAGTATCCCAGGTCTTTGGGCTTAGGGAATGGAAGGGATCATCTTTAGCTCTTAAAGGGGGTCTTTTATGGCTTTCAAAAGTGATAAAGGCCTGGAAGGGGCTGATGGTGGTGCTGCATACCCACCTATTTCTAGGTTTTTCCATAGTACCTGTTCAAGGTGCAATTAATACAAAATTTTACTTTTTTCCCATAACGCATTAATTTTAAGAATATAACAAAAGTACAATAAAATCATCAGATGCCTTTCATAGCTAGAAAGTATATGACTAAAACTCACTTCCTCTCTAACTCGCATGCTTTAATTTTATATCTGTGTGTGGGGAGGGGTAAGAGTAAGTGGGGGTATTAAGAAAACAGAGATTAATACAGCTGGAAATTTCTCACTCAGCTTCCAAAGTGGAAAGACTGAAGTAGCTTAATACTTCACAAAATTTGGAAGTGGAATTTGGGGGTGATTTTGCCTTGTACCCACAGTTGTGGAGAAACTGAATCCATTGGTGAGTAATAGCTGGCAGCTAAATTGGGAGCCCTTTCCCATCCTCTTGGAGGTTGGGAGACCTGCACTGCTTCACTCCTCATAGAGTTGCCTCAAACACCATTAATAAAGTTTCCCCTTCCTCCATTCTCGCATATTCTGGAAAAGCAGGGAACAGAAGAACATCCAGCCAGTTGGGGTGATCAGGATGCCTGAATATGTGTAGAGTTACCTGGGCTAACAGGCTATTGGACTTTGCATGTCTATAGTGGGTATAGGAGGTTAAAGGAGGATCCTTACTCTTCTATCTCTTACTGATAAAAGGCAGCCTATAAGAACGAAGAGTAGAAAATGATCACTAATAAAACTATCAAGAGTAGGAGTCTGCTATTTAAAGCCTTGAACAGGGACTCTCAATATAAGGAGAAGTACTCAGGTCATATTCTAGCTACTGCCTCATGGACTTACTTCAAAGCTAGAAACACAATATTAAAACTCCAGACAGAGCCACATTCCCTCACTCTAGGGGTCAGAACAGGAAAAATTTTCCAGTGTCTTGTGGAAATATCATATATGGGGTATTGTGTGTGTGTGTGTGGGGGGGGGGGGAGAAGCCTGTGGTTCTCCTGCAGGGAAGCCTGTGCTGACTGGTTCAAGTCATAGAAATAGGATAGCAGCTGCTTAAGAATCTGCCATGTCTCCAATTTAGCTGTGAACTTGATATATGTCTACCAATGAATGAGTACCTGAAGGAAGATAAGAACATTTCCAAAGAGACCCTTCACCTTGGCTGGCTTGATAACATTATTGCAGGTAATCGGATCATCCACTTATCACCATGAAAATGTCCACATGCGGCCATACAGAGTACCTTAGGAAAAATGAAATAGAGAATGCATTTGAGGTTGGAGGTAGCACAAGTAATAAGAAAGAAAGAAGAAAGATGATGGAAAAGGAATAACCAACCAGTGAGAGGGATTGGGAATGCTTCCCAAAATATTAATCTCATATAAACATCTGATCATTATCATCATCATCCAATCTCTGTGGGGTTTGCATAGGGTTTGTCTTTAATCCCTAGAAAATGGACTGTAGAATGTCTAGCATTAGTATCACCTCCAGTGGAGAAGGGGAAGCTTCATTCATCTTTCTAGCCACACTTCATGACCATTTGCAAGATCTTATCAATAGCTGCACCAGAAGTGGTAAAGTGGCCACATTATGACTATCATACTATTGGTAACATGTAAATCTCCTTCAAAAATATATCCACAGGGCTTTAACCACTGGTGTGTTCTGCACTTTGCCTAAAGAGTAGTGTGGGTTAGGAACACATATTCAATTTCTAGTAAGATCTACTGACAAAAATGATGAAGAGGATAGAGAATGCTTATCTTTTTCAACATCCATATAGTTTTTGCCAAAACCTCTAAAGGAACAAAAACAGAATATGCAAGAAAAGAGGATATCAAAGAGAATGCGATCAACAAAGAAGCAGGTATATTTCATATGGGGTCTAGATGGTAGGGGAGTTTGGACTGTGTAGCAGGTTGATTTGTGATTCCCAAAATATGTGCCCAAATTTCAAATAAGTGAGCTTATTTGAGCAAAGAGTCTTGGCAGATATAAGTATATATAACAAGTGTATTTATGAGGGAAGAGAGGAGAAAGGACCCACAGGAGAGGACCATTCCATTAGTGATTCCCTGTCCCTGTTTTTGATAACTTAAACAGGGGAATCTTAAAGTTTTAGAAAAAAATTGAATCAAAAATCAAAGAAGAGCTGTGAAATCAACCACAAGGCCAGAGAGAGACTTCGATCAAAAGAATAAAATCACCAACACCAATTTATCTCATGAATATAGATGCAAAAATCCTCAGCAAAATCCTTGCTGACTGAATCCAAAAGCACAGTAAAAAAAAATATACACACACACACAACAACTCACAGTCATGTGGGTTTTATACCAGGTATGCAAGTTTGTTTCAATATAAGAAAATCAATTAGTGTAATATACTACATTAATAAATTAAAGAAGAAAAATCACATGATCATCCCAATTGATGCAGAAAAGGCACTTGACAAAATTCAATTGAAATACAAGACTAGAAGGAAACTCAACATGATAAATGTGCATATGTGAAAAACCCACATTTAGCATGGTACTCAGTGGTGAAAAACTGAAAGATTTCTGACTGAGTTTGGGAATAAGACAAGGATATCCGCTATGTCCACTTTTATTCAATATTGTGCTAGAAATTCTAACTAGAGCAATTAGGCAGGAAAAAGAAATAACATTTACCCAAATAGAAAAGGAAGAAGTAAAACTTTTATGATTTGCTGTTGATATGATCCTATACTTAGAAAATACTGAAAAATATGTAACAAAACTACTAGAACTAATAGACAATTTCAAAAAGTGGTGGGATACAAGAGAAATACACAAAAATCCATAGTTTGTATACACTACTAACAAGCAAGCTGAGGAGGAAGTGAGATAAATAATCCATTCATAAAAGTCTCTAAAAGATTCAAGTATTTAGGAATAAACCTAACTAAGGACATAAAGGGCCTGTAGTCAGCAAACATAAAATATTGCTTAAAGAAACCAAAGATGACCTAAATAAATGGAAAGACATTCCATGTTCATAAATTAGAATACTAAATATCATTAAGATGTCATTTCTACCCAAAGAAGAAATTTACTGGGGAAGCACATGACAACATGGAGGAAACTTGAAGACATTATCTTGAGTGAAATAAGCCAGACACAAAAGGATGACTATTGTATGGTCTCACTGACATGAACTAAATACTGAGTCGACTTAAGCAGTTAGACTATGAAGTGTAGGTTGTTGGGAGTCAGTTGGTGGGTTGAGAAGGAAAAGATGGTGCTGGATATATGCAGATTGTTTAATAAGGCCAATTATAAATATGCGATAATGGGTGGAAGTTGATAGTAGCACATCACAAAGAGTATAACAAACACTGTTGATTTCTAAATGTGAAACGCTGAAAGAGGTAGTCTAGGAAGGTTGTTAAATGAAGACAGCTAGAGACTGTACAAGAGTGATTTTGGTGGTAGATGAGAATATAAATGCCTGACTGTTCTACTACAAGTTGTGAACAGTGTGGTGATACATAGGCAAATATAACTTTTCAATTTATAGATTACAGTTAATAGTAGTTTTGTAATATTTTTGTAGCACTGGCAAAGGAGGTACTATATAAATGTTAAAGGTAATAAAAGAATACAGGATTTAGTTTTATGAGATACGAATATGATTAAGCATATTTTTCTTCATTTCCTCATTAACAAGGAGACCTTGGTCATGTCATTTAACCAATCTACTCTCATTTATGTATCTTTCTCAACACTTGAGAAACAATTGAGTTGGTTTTTAGGATTGAATGAGATAAATGTGCTTGGACAGAATTTTTTTACAGTAATGCGTCCATAATTTGTTAAACTCTCTTTCTTCTATTATTTTATCTTTTGAAGTTGAAATAAAGTTAACTTTTAAAAAGTGAGCTTAAGGGGCCACAGGTAATGACAGATATTGTATATCATCCCATTATAGTAAATGACTGCTTTGCACAAGGCTTAAATTCGCAATATTAAGTAATGTGTTGTTCCTTGTATCTCTAAGTTATGGAACATAATACATGAATTTATATTTATTATCACATTTATTTAATGTCTACAGCCTATATATGTAGATATTATATATTCCCTTTTACATGGGAGAAACTAAGACATTATGAATCTGTTGTATATTTAGGTGTGGTAGGATGCTGCTAGGAAGGGGTTGAATGATCCTAACTGCTGATATTTTCTAAATTTTTGTAATCCTCTTCCTTTCAGATTTTTTTTTTTTAACTTAGTGATTCACCATGGGAGTTTGGGACTTTAAACAACATGCATAGTATATCTCAATATTCTTTCTTGGCCAAGAGACAAAGCTACATAGAACGTTCTATAAATGAAGTTGAAATAAATGTGCAAATAAATAAAATAGAAATGGACAAAGAGCAAAAATCTATTCAAAATTTAGTTCTTTAAAAGATAAACGGGCAGAAAAAGTAAGAGAAAGATAAGCAGAGATGTATCAAATGTTATATGAATTGACCATAGTCTGCCCACTATTGAAAAAGACAGTCTCCTAGACCACAATTCACCAAAAGCTTTGCTTTATTCATAAAACTGATTTTTTCTTCAAAAAAGTTATAAAGGAAATTCTGTTAGTTAACAAAGACAGGGACGTGTATAAATTTGCTTTCTTCCACAAGGAAAAGAAAATTATCGGGGGGGGGGGGGAGTTAATGGGACAGTGAAAGAACAAGAGTGACAGATTGAGAATTTTACAGTCAAAAATGAAATAGGACTATCAACAAGGCTGAAAGTTCAAAAGTCATCCGTCGGTTTGTGTATAATGTTTTTAGAACAGTGAAATCCATGGTGAGAGTGTTCCTAAATATAATACTTTTTAAGATTCCATGTCATGCCTGGCCTCATGGTAGATCCTCATTTCACACGAGAGCTAGGGTCTCTTGCAAATTTGGAGCAAAAGGATGTAGGAAGAGCAAGCCAACTCATGGAATAGAACAGAAAGCAAGGGAAAGAGAGTAAATATAATTAGAAAGAACGGATTTGTCATTGGCTTATTCCTCAACAGCAGTAATTAGGAGCAGAACAAAATTGAATAATTTGAGGAATGTAATTTTCAACTGAGAATTCTATACAAAGAAAAATATTTCCCAAGAACAACAGCCAAATAAAGTTGTTTAAACATTTCAAAAATCAACCATATCTTGAGTCATAAAGCGTGTCTTGACCAATAGCAAATGATTAAAATAGTATGCATTAGTTCAATGCCTATGGTGGAATTCAGTCAGAAATAAATAACAAAAAGAAAATTAGAAAATCTGGATTAGATTCAGAAATAATGCAATATATTTCTAAAAGCATAACTTAATTATGTTTAATTAAAAATATATCAATTGGTCATGCTGCAAATCTACATATGTAGGAAGTAAATAAAGTTATACTTAAATAGAAAGTTACAACTTTAAGTGCATTTAGTTGTAAAAGCAAAAAAGCTGAATAATGATTTAAACATTTATCTCAGTATGTCTGAAAAGAAATACCACATTAAAACTCTTATAGAAAGCAAGAAAATAATGTAAAGAAATCAAATATAAGTAGGAATTGTTTACATAAAAACATACTCTGGAGATAATATTCAAAGATAAAATTTGGTTCAATAAAATGTCTAATAAATTGATAAACCTAGGATGAATGTTATCGAGAATACAATAAGACACAAATAATATCAGGAATAAATAAAATGACATTATTAAGGATTTTACAAGCATTAAATGATCTTAAGAGGATAAAAAACTTTGTATCGATAAATTTGAAAATGCAGAAAAATGGATGAAATTCTACAATAATACAACTTACTCAAACTAACAAAAGTAGAATTACATACTTCAAAAATTCTTATATTTATTAAAGTTCATAATAATAAACCTTCAACTCAACAAAAATTGGAGTCCAGATGGTTTCCCAATTGAATTTGTAAATTCTAATGAACATTTAAGAAAGAAATAATGCCAATATTACACAAAGTCTTCCAGATAGCAGAAAGAAGAGATACTTCATTACTAGTTTTATGAGGCATAAATAAATTCAATATAAAAACCTGACATTGGCATTACAAAAAGGAAAATCACAGGTCAATCTCTCTGATATAGATCTGAAAACGCTAAGCAACCCATTATCAAACCATAACCATGATATATGCAAAGAATAATATATCATGAGTTTATCTTTGTCTCCAAGACAACCCACTGTTCAATGATTTGCTAGAGGGACTCATAGAGCTCAGAAAAGCTGTTATATGTCATATACACAACTACGATTTAGTACAGAAAAATGATAGAATAAAGGAAACAAAGGAAAAAGGCATATGGGGCAGTGTCCAGGAGAGACCAGATATAAGCTGCCAGTTATTATTTCAAGTTGATTTGTATGGAGAACATTAAATTCTCCTGGCAATAATGTGTGACAACATGTATCCTAAGTCTTGAGTCTTGGTGTCCAAAAACAAATACAAACAAACAATTTTTTAAAAAATGGTATAGAATACCACCAAGGAACAGCATCCTCAGCATCAAATTATGTATTTCAGGGGGAGGGAATAAGGGAGTGTTTTACATACATAATGGATGATTCCTGATGTAGGTACCATAGGAAAAGGGCCCTGAAATTACAATAGAAGTGATAGATGGTAGAGAATTTTAAGGGCTGAAATTCAAACAAAAAGCAACAGGGCCAGCACGGGGATGAGACTAGGAAAAAAAAATACCTTTAGAAATTTTATTGGCATAAATGGAAAAACAAAAATCAATTCTACGATTTTGATCATTATTTAGTCTAAATGCAACATAATAACCATTCTGCCTTGCAAATCTAGTTTTGCAAACATTGATTTTCATCGGAAGCTGACATTCTGCAATAGCCTAACATTACACCACTTTAATATAATATCAGAAGAGTACCTCTGAGTTTGTATTCTTATATTTTCAAGACAAATTTTGCTGAGTTTTCAATGGGAAATAACTCTTGATTTTCTTTTGTGTGCATAACTAGCTTTCAGCATAGCACACGGATTTGCATAAGAATGAGCTCTAGTACAATCCTTGCAAACAAAGAGTTAAGTCCCTAATAAGTGTTTTTTGCAAGGCATATGAATTTATAAAGAACAGGTAGAAATGTTGCATACATATGAGAGATTATATATATTTCAGGAGAGACAACTCTAAAGGGTCATTCTATTTCCAGAAATCCCTGTATGTTCAGCTGATGCCTTGGTAGGATTGCACCAAAATTTAAAGTCTCTGTTTTCCCAATAGTGTTTTTTCACCTTCCTTTAACAGCTATTGCTCCCCAAAGATTTCCCCAGTAAACATCCTGCTGCTCATCTCAGTGTCAGAGTCTCTGCTTCACAGAGAGAAGATTCAACAGTTGATGTTCAGAACGGTTTGACAAAACAGCCCCCAAAATGGGATTTAGAGCTTCTAATCCCCTATCAGGCTGGCTAGAATGACATGGCAGCTGGCAGACGGAGAACTGAGAGCCCCTGACACAGGGGAACCGTGTAAATCTAAAACACTCCTAGGTGCTGAAATGAGATGGTATTCTAATGAAAGAGAATGAATTAGCTAGTGCAGTTTATCAGGTATATCGAAAATATGAAGAAAATGGTAACTATAAGGACAATGAAATTGAGTTCCTAGGTTTAAGCTCAACTGATGCTCTGGGAAACAATCACTATTAAACGGCAATTGAATGCCCAATGTGAAAGCCAGTGGGCTTCCTTGGTAGCTCATAAGGAGGCTCTCATCTCCTTCACCTGGAGCGCAGACAGCTGAAGAACACACCACAGACTTACTGCTCAGAACAGCTAGGCTCTAAGGAATAGCCAGCTACCAACAAGAGTAAGCCTGTTGTAGGAGGGTCAGGGCGTGGTTGGGGAAGAAAGGGGGCAATTCTGACACTTGGTATGGTGTCACCTGAAAATTTGAAACTCCAGAGCCACTTGACATCTCTGGGCACATCTAAACCCACGTTCCACATAATCCCTTCTCTGAGCTTCTAAAGTTTGACAACCCCAACCGTGTCTAGCCTTGTGAGTGGTGCCTACTGATTGCAAATTCTAACTGTTACCTTAAATTTCTTTTTACTTTTGCCTTTGTCTCTAACATTTGCTTATTCAATTTCTTATATTAAAGTATCACCATTAAAATAGATACTATCATCTACTTACTTGACTGGCCAATGACTAATACCACTACTAATGAGAGAAAGGTAGATTACATTTACTGGATACTGTTTGTCATCAGTCTTATTTCAAAAATTATGCTCAGTAATAACTGTGTAAGTCAGGGTTCCAGAAAATATATACATTTATATACACTCTTTTGAGCATAAATTAGTGCAGCCTTTTTATAGAGCTATTTGATAGTATATATTGACATTTAAAATGTTTATGCAATTTGAACAAACAATTTTATTTCATGGCACTTTCTGTACAGAAAGACATTCCACCTGACACATAAATTTCATGGCCATATTGCTTGAGCTTAAAAATCACAATAGAAGATTTAGGTTAATTAAACTATGCTATTTCTGTAATATAAAATAAGCTCAATCTATGTGAACTGACAATTTCAATATGTATGTTGACACCGTTGGAATAATGCACTGCTTAAAAACCCATACAAAATACAATGATATATATGGACATTTACATTTATATGCATATTCTATTTATATGAATTATGGCATGTAATACCCCAAACTCTTAGTTTTTACCTCTTGAGAGGGACTGAAAATGGAGGGTCATCTTCCAGTGACCTAGGGCAATGTCTTTATCTGAATTGAATTGTTTAAAATGCATCAATGCCAATACAATAAATGGTTCTTATGTAATTAAAGAAATATTAAAAAGTTGTTAAAGTCAAATTCATCATGGTTTCACCTTCTTTATAGGGTAAAGCTAATTTGGCCCCTGGTTTTAACTTTGATCTGGGAGAGAACTGTCTTAGATTACCAGGGCTGCCTGACAAATACCACAGACTGATTGGCTCACATAAGAAATGATTGTCTCCAGTTTTGAAGACTAGGTTCATTAACAGGACACTTACCTAGCTCTATCATTCTTTGATTCCCAAAGATGGGCAGATCAGAGATTCTGATAGCTTTCTTTCCTGTGAGCCTCCTCTCTGAGGCTTTGTTTTCTGAGGACTTAATCTAGTACCTGATATCCTCAGAAATTGGGGCATAGGAATTCCTGGAAAAATGAGATTTAGACTAACCCTTGGAGAATCCAGACTTAAACAGTGGGACTTTACCTTTTCACATTCTAACTTTGTTCTCATTTTTGTCTCCATATTAATGCTGAATGACAAGAAATGAATGAATATTGAAAATATAGATCATGGGCTTAATATTGCAAAAAAGAATTGAATAAAATAATATCCTGAACTTGCTAAAATTGTTTTTAAAATACCTTCTTCCATTTCTGTGAGATTGATTGTTCTGATATAAGATTTATTAAAACAAAGTTTAATAGCACATTAGCCATTAAATGCCTTAAATAGTGTTATCATTGAACAGACCTGGATTTAAAAACCTGACAATTAAGCAGCAACGTTTATTTGTCAAGTTAAAAAAATGTAAAGAGTGATACACATGATGACATTCAAGCTGGGCCCTGAGACTCAGCAGAGTTGCAACTTCTACTCTCTGGTTCATTGGACTTACCCGGATCAGTTAAAGGGAGGTGAAGATGTTCAACCACCACAACAGGGAACCGAGAGTGCCTAAAACTCCAAGCAGGAGAACTGCATCCATCAACCACGTGGGATCTAAGCCCTCTCTCAATATAGAGTTGGAGTGGACATCACCATCCCATGGTCCTCAGGATGGAGGAATAAAATATGGTTTACAATGAGCTTACTGGTATTCTAATATAGAACTATTGTGACTAGTATTGGAAGAAACTGTAGCTTTGATCTGGAGAAAGTTGCCACAGTAGTTGCTGAGGGTAAGATGAGAGAAGATGAGATGTGGGGGCATTTTCAGGACTTGGAGTTGTCCTAAATGATATTGCAGGGACAGATGCCGGACATTATATATCCTGCCATAACCCACTGAATGGACTGGGGGAGAGTGTAAACTACAATGTAAACTATTAACCATGCTGTGTAGCAGTGCTCCAAAATGAATTCATCAAATGAAATGAATGTGCCACAATGATGAAAGAGGTAGTTTATGTGGGAAGAGTGTGTGTGTGCGGGAGCGGGGGCTATATTGGAAAACCTCTTATATTTTTTAGTGTAACATTTTCTGTAATCTATGTATCTTCGAAAAAATACATTTAAAAAAATATGATTCTAAAAGTGTTTCAGGAAGCGATGCAGCTCAAGTGATTGGGCACTTGTCTACCAGGTTTGTTTCCCAAGGCCTCCTGGTGAAGGGGGAGCTGACACAACAAGATGACTCAACAAAAAAGAAACACAGAGAAAAACAGTGAGAGACACAACAAACTGGGAGCTGAGGTGGTTCAAGCAATTGAGTGCCTTTCCACACGTCAGAAGACAACGCAGCAAATGGACACAGAGAGCAGACAGTGAGTGCAAGTGCAAGGGCAGAGGGGAATAAATAAATCTTTTTTTTAGAAGCAATAGCTATGTTACCTATAAATTATGCTTAGATTCAATTGTGACCCAACACAAAGTTATGAATGTAATAGAAATTCCTTATATTAATAGAAACAAGTTTTTATAATCATTTTCTTTTTCCCTGTATCATGCTTGTCTTGATAATAATTGTTGAAATTAGTTTTGTATCTGTTAACTCTGATAATAAAAACAAGGTATATACATTTGAATATGGTTTTATCATATCAGTCTTCTAATAATAAATTATTTTATTCTATAAAAATATCAGTCATCAACAGATTATGTAACAGATAATAAAATGAAAATTCCTTCACCATAGACAGTTTGAGAAGAATTTCACTAAATGTCAATTTGCTGAGGTTAGGATCTGTGTGTGTATATGTGTGTGCTCTGCTTATGATCATATTTCCAATGCTTAATTCAGTATGTATTTATTGACTGCATGAATGAATGAACAAACAAACAACACACAATGGGACTAAGCATCTGCCAAGGAAAGTGACACAAGGATTCTACCTCCATAGTTTAGTATGACAAAGTTCAGAATGAGTAGACATGGGCCAGTTTGATTACATTCCAAATGTTGAGAGAATCACCAGAGAGGCTATCCTGGGAGAATGTATTCCTGAAACTGAACATAGCTCTGTCTATTCCACTCACTGCTCTTTATTTTACTAAAATGTTTCATCTCTAGGATATGCTCAGATATAATCCCCTTCTTTTTTTTCTCTAAAACTGAAAAAAATCTGTTTAAGGATAGGTAAATTTTCTGATTAGAAAATTTTCTGATTAGAAAATTTACATTGTCACAAACACCAGAAAGAGATGAATCAGCAATTCAGGTCTCCTTTTTAACATTCTACCACAACCACCAAGAAAAATATTAGAAAACTTCCAAAAGTTCTCCAGGTAGTTAAATGGAAGGATTGAATTTAGGACTCTTATAAATTTTGAAGAGCCCTTCCAGATATGGACCCAGATAAAACATATGTGAAACTACAGGAGTACAATACTAGGAATGCTGGTCCTGAGCACCACTGTTTTCTGATTTACATTTATCACTTTAAAACCCAGTATTGGCCAGTCACTGACCGGAGAGTTTTAGAGTTATTAACACGTTTCATTTTTATAACAGCAAAGTATGGACAAAATCTGACTCCATATTCACAGAATTTAGTCTTTTATGTAATATACTGTATCATATATATCCTACTAAAAATGATAGGTGAAGAAAATTATTGAACCCTTTTCAGTAAAATATATGAAAACTCCATTAGATAAATCCTTCATAGAGTTAAAATTGAATATTATGATATTTCAGATCAAATCTGAATTTTGACTTAAAAGTTTCATTTTTTTCCAAAGAGATTAACACTTGTCTCTCACTTTGCTTTTTCTTCCACCATGATGAGTTAGTTCTGCTTTCTTAATATCCTGTAATCCATCCTTTTCTCTCCATCTCATTCTTTTAACTTAAATTTGGCCTATATCATCTCTCATCTGGATTGACTGCAGAAGCCTCCTAACACCTCCTCTGTAAAACTTACTCCACAATGATCTTTTTAAAAATGCAGATCTGATGAAGGTATGGTCTAGTATAAAACTTAAATGAATTCTGATTGCTTTTAGCATCGAATCTAAAGTCTTTAACAAGACATACAAATGTATCATTATCTGGTCCTCTAACTTTCCACTCTTCACTTTCCTATTTCTTTCCTTATTCTTCCCCATTCTTATTCAACCTAAACTATTTTCTTTGTCCAAAAAGCTCTTTCCTTTTTTTCTGTGCATTTGCACATGATATTCCTATTACACAGAATGTACTCTCTTCCCTAATTCTGCATTTTTGGTTACTAGCTTCTCAAACACCATCTCATCTGAGTAGCTGCCTTGACTCACCACCACTCCCAAGCTTCCCAGTACCCACCACTCACAAATGCCATCGATAACCTCCATAGTGACAATGGTCACTGACCTTCTATTCTTGCTCCTTAGCACTAAAACATGGATTTATTTTGTGACTCGTATGTGCCAGGCCCAGAGTAATTATTGAATGTGGTGTGAATGAAGACATTAATTATTGAATGTGGTGTGAATGAAGACAAAGTAGCATAGGGGCAAATGGTTTTCTAGTCATCTTAAATTACCTTTCTTATTAGCATGTTTTCTGTGAAACACTGCAATATTATGCAGATTAGTTTCTGAAAGTGCAATTACAAGCACAATAGTATCTGAAAAAGAGTTACTTTTTATTGGAACATTAAAGATTACAGCTTTGGAGAATGGGATTTTGGGTAATTTCGCAGTCTGTAGAGATTGCCAGTTGTGCATGATTCTCTTTCCTGCTGAAATCGGCACTCATTTGATAACCCTGCTTTCTAAAGTTATTACTAGGCTCATCAGGTTTCATGTATAATACCTAAAGTGATATAATAGTACCATGAAAATTTGCCATGTGTGGGCTCCTAAGCTGATTGTCATTTTGTATTATCTTACAGAAGAGGCAAATAAAGCACTCAAATACATAAAATATTGTTCATGTATAGCACTCTCTTGTAATGATGCAGAATTGCAGGATGTACAATTAGGTTTTATGGCACTCAGATTTTGATTTATATTATCTTTAGGAAAGAAAAAAAAACTAGATGAGACAATGAAAATGAGACAAGACCCTATCAAATAAATCTTAGCAATACACATTCAAAGTGTCATACTCTGAAGCAGATATAAATACATGAAAGACGGTATCACTGTTGAAGTAATGGCTCATTGGGATGCATGTTTGCTGAGAAAAGAATCTCTCTATCATGTTTTGCTTACAGGGCCAAATTGGTTATGGAATAATACCAACACCTTTCCATAAAAGTTGGATATTTATCTTACATAAACAAACTAATCAGAAATGTTTTCTGATTCACTGTGATACCACTAATATGCTTACAGAGTTCCTCAGATGCTTCTTGTTGTTTTGAAAGGGCAAACACATTGAAATTGTCATTTGAGCAGCAGAAGCCTCTAATATGTTCTACGTGGCTTGAATGCTGTACATTTTATATCCCACAGCACTAAGTATTGATATGTTTGCTTTTGCTTTTCTGTTTGCTCACCATAGCTGCCTTAGAAGAGACCGCTACTTGTCATGAGGGTGGTAGCCCTTTATACGTGTTTTTTTTTTAAACTCTGCAATCTAGACAATGTTGGCGCTAGAGCTCCTTTGGTATCAGTTTGGGAAGGCAAGTATCGATGCATGTCAAGGTATGAAGAATCACAATCAAAGCCTGTCTAGGAAGGAACCTGTCTTTCACAGCCATGTGGTAAGTGTGTATTCATAGACCAAATGTCTCACCTCCCCAGCTGGAGTGTGGGCTTCTTTTCTCACACTTATGTGGATACTCTCTGGGAAACATTTCAGCTGCTATTTATCAATACGGAGCACCCCACCCTCACCAAGGGAGCAATCCAGGAAATACTTTTTAGCATCTGATGCAACTGATTTTATCATTACATACTTTTCAATCTCTCTGTCTCTCTCTCTCCCTCAGAAGGATACCACTTCTTTCTGGATTTATCACCCTACTCTAGCAGGCCTTCCCAGACTTTTATCTGACTCTTCTGTTAGTATTCTAGAGTCCACTAGAGTACAAATTCCATAAAACTGTGTATTTTGACAGTATTTTCACTGCTGTGTCACTGGCATATAAGAAAATACTTGCATACAGAAGTAGATGCTTGTGGTAGATTGAATTATGGAAACCTCAAAAGAAATGTTCTTAATCTTTACTCTGCATGCCTGTAGGTATGAACTGATTGTAAACAGGACCTATTAAAGATGCTATTATTTGTTAAGCTGTGGCCACATTGAATCAAGGTGAGTCTCAATCAGTATTACTAGAGTTCTTAACAGACACAGTCACAGAAAACCACAGAAGGAGATCAAGGATATCACCATGTGACAGAGGCCAAGACACAAACCAAGGAACACATGGATTGCAGCACACTGTCATTAGAAAGCTTCAGAGTCCAGGAAAAAGCATGGCCTTGCTGAGGCCTTGACTTAGGGCTTCTGGCCTCTCTAACCATAAGATACATTTTGTGTGGTATTTGACATAGCAGCCCTGGTAAATAAGACATTGCTCCATGAATAACTGTTGAGTGATAAATGAATGAATGATCAATATGGGTCCTCTGTCTTTTCTTCCACAGAGCAATCTGTGTCTATTCAACCTGGTCAACTGAGATACCATCTATATACTGGTGACTATTTTCCACTTTTACCTTTAAAACTTACCTTATTACTTATAGATCTGTGCTGTCACAATATATCCAAAAGATTAGGCTGAGCCTTGTGCTAGGGATATCCTTACTACAGCCGACATATTTCCAAATTATTTGTTCTTATTTAATTTCTGTAATATGGATTCTTTGTTTCAAACTCCAATATTATTATGACATTTCCCCCCTCCTTTTCTTAGCAAAGATTCAGAGTATACTTTACTGCACTCTCTTACTCATTGGCCTGGTTCCTCTAGGTAACAGATATCAGCACTCTAAGTTTCTTCTCCATAGTGAAATACCAGTGTAGATTCTGTATATTTATGGAGGAGAGAGAGTAGAAGAAAATGTCAGCAGTTTGGTGCTACATGAATCCCTTCCCCGTGCAGGAACGTAGAAGGTAAAATCTGCTCAGTAAAATCCTAAGCCCTTTGGCTACATCCACTTTCAGTACTAGGAGCATAGATGAAGCACAGGTGAATCAAATCCTCACAAGCAAAATATCATATCCACTGGGAATCAAAAGGTTTGGTTTTGAAGTTGAGCTTGATGGAAGTCTATGCCTCAAAGGTCTCTGTGAGTTAAGGGTAGGTATGCTAGTCTCTAGCTGAAGAGAAGCACTGAAAATAATGACATTCCATGACTTCTTGATGTATTCCCTTTTCTGGTATGTCATTTCCACATTTTTTTTCACTAGGACAATATACAGTCACCTTTCATCTACATTTAGCTTAGAAATTGCCCAACTTTGATATAGGTTCCCTGTCCCACAATCTTTGGTAATACATTACTATGATCTTCTTTGTGTTTCTGAATTATACAGAAGATTCCTATTTATATCATTGTCTCTCCCAAAAAAGTCCAGGTGCCTTGTGGGGACTACGTATTATTTTTTTTTTATAAGCCTGATACTAGCATAAAGCTTGGCCCCTAAACTTTTGTGAGACTGAACCAGAGAGAATTAGAGAACTACAAGGGAGATAAACATTTAAGCATGACTTAAAAGTAGAATTTTAAAAAAAGGAACCCCCTATTGTTTGAACTAATGGTTTTAGGGCCATAACTAACTATACCTTGTACAACATTTCAGATAGTAATAATAATTTGGGAACACAATATTCATAAAAGAATCAACAATGATCAGAGTGATTGCTACAAAAAGAAGAGAAAATGGAAGCCAAAAGAATATTATGGAAATTCTACTTCAAAGTCAGGATTGGTCATCAGGGACTTGATTTATAACTTAGCCTATCAATGAATGTCAGGGGGCACTGGTTATAAGAGTAGCAAATGACAGAGACAAGGAAATGAGGCTTGTGGAAGAAAATGGCTTAGCTCAACCTGAAGACTAACAAGGATTTTCCTTGAAGCATGGGAAGAGGTATAAGTAAATAAATTCATACTATGTAAAACATAAAACTGCTTAAGTCTTTTGGAGGTGTGTGTGTGTGTGTGCATAGACACACACGGGTGTTTAACATCCTTATAGACTTTAGAGGAAAAATAAAATCCAGTCTATAGAGCAAGTTAGGAAAATAAATCGACTGTTTAAACTCAATATCTCTATAGTTAGCAATGCAAAAAAATAACACATAAATGTTTCTTCCAAAACTGAGTACTTAGAAAATAAACTATGCTATTATTTGGAGAAAAAGTTCCAAATTTAATTAATTCCCAAAGAACACATAAATATGAAAGGGCAAAAGATTTATTTCTATAAACCAAAAAAATCTAGGTTTCTTTTTCTTATTTACAAAAAATAATTAAGGATTAAATAAGTTTCTGTAGATTTTAAATAAGGAATCTAGATAATAGTGTTGGATTTTTAAGAAGACCTTTCCAAGCAGAGTTTGAATATGAAACTTATGAATCTTCATAAACTGTAAGCTGGAAGACTAGAAATTGGATTTAGAGAAATACATTGTACGTATGTTGAGAAGCAGTGGAAGTCTTCATGAATTTTGAAGTAACAATAACAGAAACCTGAGGTAATGTAATAGCATAACCGATTCTCTGATCAACAACTCTCTCTTAACTTAAGTTTGGTAATTTGTTCCTTTTTCAGATACATGAGAAAATGGGGGTGATTTTCCTTTATGATGAGCTTAGGTAACACTAATAGGTGCATTATTTGTATGTAAATGAGAATTTACATTTATTAATAGTCTTGCTAACTACATTCCAATTACATCCTTTGAAAGTTTTAATTGAGCCAAATATTGTAGGCTTATTTAAGTGAAAATTACTCGGCAAAATAAGAACAGAAGATGAGCTAACTGAAAATAAATACGGGGTATCTGTGGTCACAATTATCATGTACCATGAACCTAAATTATGGTAGAAATTTGGATACTAGAGAAGTGTAACACAGATTATATAGTTTAATTTGAATTCACACATGATACTAAAAGTCCTCAAATAGTTTTATGGAAACTGAAATTGGACTATGGTGTGTCAAGAACTTTGTTTTTCTCTTTTCATCTTTCAATCCATGACCATTCTAAAGCAGAGGAAGAAAACGGAGGGGCAAAGAGTGGGATGTGTAGGAAAGAAGGAGAAACTTAAAGAGAGGAGAAAGAATAGAGCAGAGAGAGAATGGTCAGAGAGGAGGAAACTTAGTAGTAGAACAGATGAGGAGAATTAATGGGCAAGGATAAATGAAGGGGGAAAAATGGTAATAAAAGATAAACAATTTAATGGGAAGAAAGAGATATGATAGGGAGAGAAGACAAGAAGAAAAGGAGTGGAAAAAAGAAAGACAAGGAAAAAGATTAAGAATGAGAAAGAGAAAGATATAAAAGAAAATAAAGGAAGAGTAAGGAGGATTAACAATATCTGAAGATGATTTATGTAGTATTTTTATTTCCAGCCACTATCCAAAATATTCTCTATATTCCTTGTTCAATGGTATAGATGAAGTAACAAAAATTAAGTGGGATATTAAGTGGGATAGTATGTGGCATAGTCACTTTTCAGGCATTTTTAGGATTTTTTAAACACTCAAGACTCTCAAGTATTTAAAATGTGTGTGCATCCTTGCTATGAGCACAAGCTTTATCTTTGTCATCATCAAAATTTTTGTTTCTTTTCCTTTTATGGGAACTTATTTTCTTCTGAAAATTGGATTTAGAGAAATTTGTACAAATACAAATATTGAAAAGCACACTATAATTTAACACAGTTAAATTGGAAAGGTACTAAATGTTTATTAAAATGACATTAGCATTAACATTATTATCTATACCTAGAGTGTGAAGAAAATTATTTTGTTTTAAAATGAGTTTTAAAAACCAGTCTTCTCAATAAAAATGTTGAAAAGTGTATGTCATCCTAGAATAAAAGAGTTTAAACATTAATCAATGATGCATAAATTATCATTGGCTTCCCAGAGCTGGTATGAACCAGCTCCAGCACACCACTGATTATATTTTAGTAATCTTTAGAAAACACATTCTAAATTGTATAACTTATTGTAGTTGAATACTTTCTCCAATATACTTACTTTATTTTCTGACAAATAAACTCTAACACTTGTTACTCTCCCTAAAAGATTTTCTATTCTAAGTGAACTACTTTTAGTTGTACAGTATATTTATTTTCATTTGCATTTACAACATCGCATTTAGCCTGCATATATAATACTTTCTTTGGTTCTTCTTTGTGTTCACATATATTCCTAATGAATAACCAATCTGCTTCTGATACAAACCTAATTCTCTCCTGTACATGAGTTCTTATAATTTCTGTATCTATCATTATATGTGTAACCTGTAACTATATTAATCCATATCCATATCAATACACAAATCCAATATCAATACCCATTCCTACCCTCTGGTTTACTGGTGTCTAACAATTTGTACTAGTGATAGAATTCACAATTCAAACTCAGTGTCTTACCAAAACCAATTAGACATATTAATGCATAAATATAAGTGGGTATATGTATGTATTTGTGTATATATATATACTATCTATATATATATATGTTAGTGTCAGATTTATATTCCTGTCTTCATAAAAGTTTTAAATTTAGTGTAATGAAAACTCTGAACACTTAAATTAGTTGGCCAGAGATTGCTCATGAGGGTAAAACAGAAAAAAGGTCATGTTTCTGATGCAGAAGAAAAATTTGTAAATCCAAAATTTAACTTCTTGTTGGTTAACTAGATGAAATCAAAGGTCCATCTGAGGATAAAAATCCCAAACATTCCTCTCCTCTACTGATTTTGTTTCTCCTAATCCCTAATTAATTTTAGGTAATTTTTTATAAAATTCAGGAAATAGAACAATTATTAATAATATGACATAAAACACAGAAATCTAAGTCCCAGAATAAGAAAAGACAGTAATAAAAGAGCCGGTGATTAAAGAATTATTGCAATTGGTCAGCTTCTTGATTTCCAAGGCAAAAAAAAAAAAAGTGATACATATATTTCTACTTTAAAAACGAAGTACAATTTCATTTCCCAAATTCAAAAAATGCATATTTTCTCAACGTCTCATTCAAGGTAGGCTTTCTTGGAAAATCTTAGATAAGGGCCATTAGTGGCTTAAATATTCCTGGATAATGATTTGTTCCTAGTTTACAATTTTAGATTGCATTATATACTATGACAATATTTTTCAGACAATATTTATTATCCCAGTCCTAAAACTCGGTAATGACCAGTAAAGCCTCTTCTCTCATCCTCAAGGAGAAAATGGAAAAACAACATTTATAGAGAAGTAATGAACATAAATATTGAAAAGGTGATTTTCATTGCAATCAGAATTCTTTCTGACCATAAGCATCCTTTAAAATTCGAAAAATGTCTCTTCCAGGTGCTCTCCCTGCCCTGTGAAAACACATGTTCAGTGTCCAGTAATGAGAAGTTTATTCCAGCTTGTGAAAAAATATTTAGTCCAATTAAAGTGTACCAAACTATACAGTTTGGAAGGACTTGGAGAAATATGTGAAATCAAACCAGAGCGACCTCATCGAGCACTGTGAAAAGCAATAATCAATTTTTATCTTCAGTTTTCTACTTTTATGCTCCTTTGACCCTCTCCTCCCATATTATCAAACTATTTTTTTCCCTTATTCATTATAAAAATATAGTCACTGGGTGCACATTTAAAGGGATGTTAAAAATGATGTACAAAGTACATAGGAATCATGTAAGAGTGAAATAATGAATCTAGAATTGAGCAAACTATGCACTACTGAGTATGAGGAAAGTAAAAGAACATACCCATTTTGTGGGACAGTTTCTGAGTGCATAATAACATCTAGATGCATCTTTATATCTACATGCATCTACTGCAGTCTATTAAACAGAACACAATACCACAGAAAATGACCTCAGTTAACAAGTATAGCTCAGCTAGTGTACATCAGAGGAATCAATGTGCAATAATTGTATATCTTACCAGCTATTAGACTGTGGCAACACAGAATACGGGAGCAGATGGTATCAGGCAATGCAGGTGGAACACAGTCAGTCTTGTCAAGTAATTCTGTCAGTATATACCAGGCCCCAAACCAACATAGTGAAAAATGGCAAGATCCCAGTTCCAGAGCAACTAGATTACTTGGTAGGTCCTTTAGATATGGATATGTACTGAAGCAAAGTTAATTACTAATTAAACAAAAATTGAAAACATTGACTTCAGGAACTAAGAGCCAGTTGGAACCAGCAGAAAGAGGAGTTTAGAGATGATCCTTTGAGTATGGAATAAAAAGGTACTTAATCTACCATTGTAAGATAAAATACAGGACACCCGGTTAAATTTAAAATTCTGAAGAAATTGAATAATTGCAATATTTGGGACATGCTTATACTGAAAGGAAGTCCATTGTTTCTCTGACGAAAAACTTATTTGCAAAATCTGGCAATCTTAATTTATTGACAGCTCTATGTGAGAAGGTAGCTTTGTGCACTCTAAAAGGTCTCAATCTACAAGAGAAGAAAAGTAAACCCAATTTTAGGATCAGGAGGAATGTACAGATTAGGAATCTAGTAGTGCCAGATATCTGGCTGGGATAAATCTTTGGAGCTGAATTCAGTTTCCCTAAACAATTGTTTTTAAACAATGGTAGGGGAAAAAGAAAATCCCTCCTGATTTATGTATAGCACTGATATGTATGAAACCTGGGTGGGTTTTAGTTTCTAGTCTGTAACATCAATGAAAGGTAATCTGCCATAAAATTTTAAGTATCTACATCTGAAAGTCAAATAGTTTATTCATGAATTCCAGTTTAAAATGTGGTTTAGAGTTCCACTATTGCACTCATTTGATGGTGTCTATTTTTTATGATATTTTTAAGAATTTGGAAGAGTCAAGCCTTCTTGATTTGTCTAAGAAATACATGTTGCCTCTTAAATGACTCAAGAATTATTACTAAAGAAAACTAACTGAACTCCAAACTAGGCATCAGTAGCACATTGTGAATTCTTCATATTCCCATTGGAAGAAGATTCATTTATCATTCCTTTCTCAGATGGGTTTGTAAGAAGAGCAAGTTGGGTATAATCTCATATTTATTGCCTCATATTTCATTTTATCATTCTCTTAACAGTAGTCATAATTCTATTAATAACATGGTTGTATAGTTGAGACTGAAATTTGCCAGCAGGGTAATTTATTGTTTGTCATATTGATATACAGACTTATGGAACTCTGATGCCATCTCCAGGATCATGGGATTTGGGTATATGGCAGTATTTTATCCCTTTCATACATTAAACAGGGATGGAGATGAGAGTTGCTGTATCTACTTTATTCATTTATTTTAGGAGGTGCTGGGGATGAACCTGGGACCTCATACATAGGAAGCAGGCGCTCATCCACTGAGCTACATCTGCTTCCCGCTATATCCCCTTTTTTCCCCCTACATTTTTGTGAAATTACTTTTATTATTATTAACCACTGTTTCTTTATTACCAAGTGCAATATGAGGTCCTAAGGTCAGTTCTAGTAAGGTAGTATTTTTATTAATATAGAAAACAATCTTGGAAGGTGGCAGAATTCTGGGATTTAGGAGAGATTTTGACTGCTTTTCTTGTCCTGTGTATTTTTCAAGATATCTCTAATTGAAGGATGCTATATTTTTGCTCTAATTCCTTTTAAAATTCATTATGTATAATTAGGAAAACATTAAATGACAGCTTAAGAAAAAAATCATTTCTCTTTAGAGCATGAGTGAATGCAGTGCACTGTGATTGACGGCTTCTTAAATCTCACTCCAGGGAGAGACTTGCCTCAGATCACAAACGACAAATGCATCTCTCTGCCTCCTCAAACAGAGCACTCAGGAAGGAGATACAAATCACAGACTAAGACCATAAAGAGTACACTCTTTGTCCTGTCTCTGTAGAAGCATTTCCAATGCTTTTTATGGAATATAGGCTCTTAGCACAACATAATGGTTATTATTTCTAAGCAAGAGCAATTCATAGCCAAGACTGAAATGGAGAAGAGCTTGGATTACAAAAGCTGGGTAAAGCATTCCTCTGACATCAGAGATTTGGGGTTTTACTTTGTCCACTCCTAGAATGCATTTGTTTTTGTCAAAGGAGCAATAAAGTGCCTTAAAATTCTTCAAGTCAGATTACTCACTCAATGCATTAAACTCTCTAATGACTCATGAAGAAATTAGGGGCAGAGAAAAAGAGGAAATCCTAATGATATATTTTTAGTCCTGAGAAATAGCGTGAAATGTTTGCATTTAAGGGAAGAGATACTCTGAGTTATAGGTAAGAATATCAGCTCTGGTGGCAGAACACCTCTGCCCCTTCCCAGCTGAGAGGAAGTTAGATGGCTACTTCATCTCCCTATTCCTCAGTTCATTAATTTGTAAAACAAGAGTATTAATTTTGATAATAATAAATACTATTAATAATTTATGCATTTCATTGGATTATTGTAAAAAATAAGTTTAATACATACCAAGTGCTTTGAGCTGCTCCAGGTACATAATAAATACTCAAGAAACATTTGCTAGTACTTATTGTGTCACCTGTTCTAGACGTTGAATAGGTGAGCTGCTATTTAGTACAACTAATTTGGTTTTCAAGCAACCCTTAAAATAAGGATAATTAATACAAATACTAGGCTCTGTCTATGGAAATTGAGACTTACAGATTCTAAGTTGTGAGTTGTACCCAAGTTATGCCAGTCAGATTTGTTTTTTTGCTTGTTTGTTTGTTTAAGGTATGGGTGATTGAACCCAGGACCTTATACGTGCAAAGCAGGTGCTTGACCACTGAACGATACCTGCTCAGCAATATTGATTCTTGAACCCTTCTCTATTTTATGTTGGTTTATCTAGCATGTTTTAAAAAAACAACCCTTTTTGTTGTATTTTTGTTTGTCTTGAAGGAAAACAAGTTTAGCTAAATATAATTAAAAAGAAAAACATAAATATGCACATGTGACTCTCTGAAAATCTAGATTTTAGCTTGTTATTTCTATTTCATTACTAAATTCTGTTTTTATTTTTACTATTCTCATATATCTCCTCTTTGTCTATCCTTTTATATTGTTGAGATGACTGCTATATCAATTAGGGCTTGGGAAGAACTGAAACAAACTCTACATAAATGAGTGAAAGAATAAGATAAAATAATCATAAAATAAATAGCTTTACTGTTTAATTCATAAAACCAGGAAAAAAAGAACAAAATAGCCGGGCCTTAAGTAGGAAAGAAACTAGACTTCCTGAGTAATTTCACTACCAGAAACAAAATGCTAGTATCTTTCAAGCAATTGCTATGGAATACCTAACCTAAGGTGCAGATACCTTCGTTGGCCATGCATCTTAAGGTCTAAATACAGAGAGAAATGAGAGAGAGAGAGAGATTGAGAATCAGTAAATTTTGCCTAGGGTCATGTGCACACTTCATTCTTGGCAGTATGAGAGTATGAGTTTAAAAAACACTCATTTATCCAAAAAAGGACCACACTGAACAGAAGAAGACAAAGTAGGTAATGAAAATGTTGTGAGCTAATGAGAGGGAAGAAGAGAGAGTGATGGTGTGAACAAATCAAGGCATAAGCTGCCTACATTAAATCTCTTTTTCTTTCTACACTTATTTTCTCAGTAATTCATTGTACCCTAATAAATTACGGTATATGGTGCTTCAATAGGCATATCCTTCAATTTTTTAAACACCTTCATTGAGATTTTGTTAGGGATTGTCTCATGTCCGCCATAAAAGGCATATTCAGGTACCAACTCCTGGATCTGTGGGTGCGAATCCATTTGTACATAAGACCTTTGAAGATATTATTAGTTAATGTGCCCAAACTGAAAAGAGGATGGCCCTAATCCAAGAAGGCTGAAGTCCTTCTAAGCAAAGGATATCAGAAACAGAAAAAGACACAAGAAGAGTGGAAGTCAACGGTACTCAGATGAAAAAGAAGGTATCACCAAATACATTGTCACATGACAGAAAAGCCAAGGAACCCCAAATATTGCTGGTCAGCCAGAAGGCACCAACCTTAGTTGGAAGCCAGCTTGTTAGCCCCTGAAACTGTGAGCCAATAAATTCCTGTTGTTAAGCTAACCTGTCATATGATATATTTTTTTAGCAGGTAGAAAATTAAAACAGATGTAATTCACATATGTAATTTACTAATTTAAAGTGTACAGTTCATTGATTTTCAATATATTCATGTATATGCAACCATGACCATAGTCAATTTTAAAACATTTGTAATGTCAAAAAGACTACCCATACCTGTTAACTATGACCCCCATATTCTCTCACCCACTCTCTAGCCCTAAGCAGCCACTAATCTACTTTCTATCTCTATATATTCTCCTATTATAGATATTCATATGGCGTTACATAGTATTTGGTCATTTGTGACTGATTCATTTGACTTGGCATAATGTTTTCAAGGGTTATCTACATTGCAGCCTATTTATTTTTATGAATAATATTCCACTATATAAATATATCACATTTTGTTTATCCATTCATACACTGATGGACATTTGGGTTATTTATATCTTATGGGTTTTATGAATAATGCTGCCATGGACATCTGGGTACTACTTTTGCTCGATCCTATGTTTTCAGTTCTTTATATTCCCTAGGGATGGAATAGCAATATGATACGCTAATTTAATGTTTAATAATTGAGGAACTGACAGATTGTTTTCCAAACAGTTGTATTATTTTATGTTCTTCCTATTAGCAATGTTCTGATTTCTCCACATCCTCACCAATACTTGTTTTTATCTGACTTTCCATCCTAGTGAAAGTGAAGTAGCTCAGTGTGGTTTTTATTTGCATTTCCCTGATGACTACTTCTGTTGAAGGGCATAGTAACAAGTTCAATAATAATTTTCCCTTGGGTAATGTGGGTGACAATGCCCTCTACCTCCCACCGCATAACTAGTAAGTTTTCCAAATATTAGTAAGATGTTTGGATTCTTTCCATTTTATATTTGTACTTTTGAGAAAATTGTTATTTTCTTGATCATTATAAATAGTAATTTCAGACAATGAGATAAACCTAACAACCAGGAAATGCAAATTTTGCCTATTCAATTATGCGTTTATACAGACTATTATTAATTTTCCCTCTTGCCCTGCACTCTAGTACAGCAATGCCCTTGTTTGATGTTTGAAATTCTGTTACATAATAATGTTGAAATGGTGGAAGGGAATCGTTTGTAGCCATTTTTTTGGTTCACATGGGAGAACATAGCAAAATAAATCAACAAAGCAAATGTGCATGAAGCAAGTGCAAACAGCACTTATGAATGATGAAAATAATGGCATGAGATCTAAAGCTACTTATCTTTATAATGACTTTTCTTATAGGCATTCTAAAACCTGCCCACAAAGGGAGAAGAGAAACAAAGTCATCTTTGCTTTGAACAAATCTTTTTTCATTAACATTTATGGGTATGATTTAGTAAAGGTCCTAGCCTTTTGAAAATTTGTCTGGTTTTGTTGTCTATTAAGATCATGAAATAATATGTTTCCTGGTTCTATCTCTACAGGAATAATTACAACCAGCGGCAAACAGAGCTGTGTTTTTAATAATATCTTCCACTATCAGTATTGCTCAAGCTATTATAGTTGTGCCTTCTACCAAAAAACAAGAAAACCAGATATGTGTATGTTTATTTCCACCCTCAGTTTATAATTCATTGTGGTAAACATATTACTGGAAAGAAATGTGCTTCATATCCCAGAAACAGACAAAAAACCTAGTTGCAAAGCCAGGTAACGTAAGCTGAGTCCACATATGAGACTCCAAGCAAGTTTCCCAAGCAGATGTCTCCCAAAGTAAACTAACAATTAGCTTACTAAATAAATAAGCAAACAAATAAACTGCTTGTGTATGTATATGTGTGTGTTCCTCAGATACCTGCAGGGCTTTCTTCTCTCCCATATATCCCTTGAAGACTGATATATATACTTTCAAAGGAATCACAGCCTAAAGCTTCCTGGGCATTCCAAAGCTTTGTCCACTGGAGTTAATCTACTGATGGATGAACATTTCTTATTTAATTAGATATTGAATGTATATTCTATAATATGAGGAAGGGGTAGATTTTTGGGAAGCTGATATTTTCAACTTTCAATACCATTTTATAAACATAGTATTTCTTAAATAAAGTATAAAGTCTATGTAATTCTGCATATTTGAACTAACTTAAATCTTTATACCGTCTCCATTTAAATTTTCTTGATCTTCTCTATGACAGTAGGCTGAGATAGTAGAGATGGTAAAATAGACAGTGAAAACTTTATTATATTCTGAACCAATTTAAATTAGCACCTATTTCTTAATGATCCACCAGACAACTAGGATGTCACTGGTAAGTAGTTTGGCACGTATGCCATGGAAATTGCTATCTCAGAAATTTCTGTTATTGAGAAAATACGTCTCCATATAGTAAGCTGTACCCTTCCCACAGACACAGCAAACTTATGAACTGGTAGCAGAGGAAACATTCTATTCTGTTGTTGGAATCTAGAGAAGGGTTGCAGTAATATGCTCAAAACAAAAAGGAATGAACTTCCAAAAAATTACACATATGGATAGAAGTAAAGTAAGGATTGCTCACCTCTTTCTTTTACCCACAGGGGAATATATTAAGTAATTCTGCCTTCCTTAAATTTCCCATAAATATATAAAGGACCAAGCCAAAGGATGGATATAAGTGCCGAGCTGTGTGGACATAAATTTGAAGCACCTTATATTTGTGTAAATTTTGAACATGTAGTCATGTAGTCTATGTTCAAATGTACCGGATCTAGAAGGCAACACTCTGAAGAACTTGGCAATCACTCAATAACCCACAAAGCTAAGTTGAATGAGGCTTGAGGATGGGCAAGAAAACAAGTTGTTTCCGGTGGCAATCATCTGGACTGCAACTGACCATTTGACACAAGCATGGTATCTGTGTGCTACACAAATATTCTGAAGGAGGAAATATATCCCACGAACAGAAAAGTATGCACAGAGCAGAAAGTTCAACAGATTTGGCATGTAAGTGATCAAGGATAACATACATGAATTAAAGCTGCCACATCTCTACATTTAATATCCTACCAACTAAAGACAATGTTCTGTAAATAACTGGACCAGATGGACCCATCCCAATATGTCAATACATAAAATTGTAGGGTTTATTTACAAGGACTGTAAAAATGAAGATTGGAGCATAACAGCTTTTTAAGGTATACAAACACCTCTAAGTTAAAAAAAATACAACAACAAATTTAAATCTGCAAATAATATGTATCCATGTACCAAAATCAAAATACACAGCATTTTGGAATAAAAGCTCAAAGAGGAAATAAAGGAAATCAAAGAAGAATTAAGCAGGACAAAGAAAAAAAAATGGGAAAGGAAAATAAAGTCTGTAGCAGTTTGACATTATTTATGAATTCCAGAAAGAAGGATTATGTTTTTAAACTGGTCCATTCCTCTGGGTGTGATACCTTCGATTGTATTAGACTCAGCTGAGATGACTTTGATTAAATTATGTTATGATTAGGGCTTTTACTCAACCATGTCAGAAGGGTGTAACTCAGGTTAAGTCCCCGCCCCCTTGGTGGGCTGATATAAGTGGGCACTCACTCAAGAAAGCACAGAAGATATACATAGGAAGAGAGAGAGAGCTCCACAGACATGGCAGAGGAGAGAACTTTAATCCTGCAGTCCCAGGAAGAGAGATGAGCCATTCTTCTGACAGTATGCAGAACTGAGAAAGCCCAGAAAGAAACAAGCCCTATGCCAGCCTGGAGTTGAAAGAGAGGAAGGCTGAGCCCTTGAAGAGATCAGCAACCATCTTGCTTCAACATGTGGCAACTGACTTTGTTGAGAAATCTATCTTGAGTAGGACTCATTAGGGCCTTGTAACTGTAATCTTTTATCCTCAAATAAATACCCTTTATAAAAGCCAACAGATTTTCCAGTACTTTGCATCAGCACCCCTTTGGCTGACTAACACAAAGCCCTTAAAGGAAAGACAGCTATATAAGGGATAAAAATTCTAGAATAGACATTATTAACAAAACTCTCACAAAGATTGGACTTGTAAAGAGAAAAATAAGCAAAATGAAATGTAAAAGTGGCAAGTAACTAGAATCAGTAGAGAAATATGGTAAAAATGAATACATAATAGGTCTAACAAATCCATAATTAATACTCCTAAATAGAATAGCACATATGGAAGACGAAAATACGCAAAAAGGATACCGAAAGAAGAGTATTTCTTCTAAAAATGTTGAGGTAAAAGGCACATCACATGTCAAGATATGTTATAAAATAATCTATTCAAAGTCCAATGAAGTTACTCGGCCTCAAGAATAATAAACACTTATGGACTCGCAGAGCTAAACGAACTTGAATGCATCCTCCTTCTGTCAAAGGAGAGCAATAAAAATGCATTCTCATTTATTTGAAGTCACTGACTTTTGTGGTAACTAAATGTGGAAAATACAGCAAGGTTTCTCCTTGCAGCTTAAAGCAAAATGTTAGAAGAAAGAGAGAAGCTGAGAATTAAATTGTTGGGCACAAATAAACCAGAAGCTGATTCCAGAAATTCCAAGCTTCAAGAAATCAAGTCCCCAGATGATAATGCCACATTTGAGGAAGTAACTAAACTTGGAACTTGTAAGTCAGAACTGAAAATGCAGTTATCCAGGAAGGACTTGTGCAAAATCTTACTAATGGCTTGAACTTTTGCTTCTTGCATGCTAAACCGATACGCTTTTTGTGAGCTCTATATGAACAAAACCAGTCAATCTAGACTAAAAGGAATATGGAGAAGAGATATGGAAGGAAAATGGCTTTAAGGGGAAAACCATGGAAGCTGAGGTCTGGAATTAAGACATCTTATGCCAGGAAAGGGACCACATCCATGTGTATGGAGAGAGTGAGCTTGCCTAAGCATTTGAAGAGGGTGGATGGCCCAGCCTGGTGGTTAGGGACAATTTTACCACCGCAGGCTACAAAGTGGGTGAAACATATTCCCGAAGGGTTTGGGAAAGTGGGGTTGGTTGCCACTCCAGTACTCTGAGAAGGGTGGACTTGTTCCCCATAGATTAGGGGAGGCCAGGGTACCACCTCATTGTCCTGAAGAGATTAGGCCTGTGTGCCAGAGATTAGGTTGAGACTTTACCCCAGAGATTGGGTAAAGTATGGCCATCACCCAAATGTTCTTAGAGGGTGAGGTTTGGAGTTTGGTTGCCACCCAGACGCTTGATGAGGATGGAACCAAGAGAACAGCCATTGGGCAAGGATGTGGAAAGGGTGGACTCGCATGAGGCTCCAAGGAGGAAAAGAAATCATTATCTTAAGAATGACTCTCAGACTTTGAAATCTAATAGAGTATGCACTGCAGGTTTTCAGAACTGTTGGGGGACAGTGATTCATGTTTCCCTCCCAAATTTTCCTGAAGGTAATGCGCATGTTTATCCTATATCTGTCCTTTTGTATTTTGGAAGTAGATAAATGATTTTGTAAATTTCACAGGTCTACAGCTAAAGGGGACATTGTCCCAAGAAAGTTCTTTTTTCTATAAACTGATTGTGATAAGATTTTGTAGTTAGCATTGTTACTGAAATAAGGTTTTTGGAATATTTTAATGTCTTTTTTTGGGATTCAGAGGGTGGAATGTGGCAGTTTGATATTATTTATGAATCCCCAAAGAAGAGAAAAATTATGTTTGTAAACTGGTCTGTTCCTCTGGGTGTGATACCCTTTGACTGTATTAAATTCAAAAGTTTTAAGTTTATTACATAAAAGATTAGGGCTTTGATTCGACAATGTTGATAGGGTGTGAATGAAGATTTGAGTCCCAGCCCCTTTAGCGGGCTGCTATAAATGGACACTCGCTCAAGACACAGGGAGAGAGAGCTCCACAGTCATGGAAGAGGAGAGAGGTCCTTAGAAGAGATATGACCCATTCGCCTGATAGTTTCCAGCTGAAAAGAACAGAGCAACTGAGCCCTATGCCAGCATACAGCTAGGTTCCAAAGAAGCTGGGCCCAAGGAACCTTAAGAGGAAGAAGGAAGGAGAGGTTAGGCAGAGATCGCCTGCCATCTTGCTTCGACACATGACAACAGACTTTGATGAGGAAGTAACCTTGAGTTGGACTCTTTAGGGCCTTGTAACTGTAAGCTTCTACCCCAAATAAATACCCTTTAGAAAAGCCAACAGATTTCTGGTACTTTGCAGCGGCACCCCTTTGGCTGACTAATAGACTCAGGTATCTTGCTAACGTACAGATTCTGAGTCATTACAGCAGGGATGCAGCCTGAGATTCCATCTGCAAAACACTCAGGTACTGCTCCTAGGCAGCTGGTCCATGGTAGCAAGGGCTTGAGGGACACACACACTCCCCTTTAAGAAATCCTAAACTTCTCTAGGCTCCCATCAATTCTCTCAAATGCAAGTGAGTTAAGACTATGACGTCGGTTTTTAATGCACCTTGTTTCTTTGATGATTCCAAGCAATGTCTCAAAATTTTTCAGAGAATACCATTTTAGGTGCTGGTATATACTGGCATGTATGTGTTTGGATTGGGAAAGGATATCCCTTTTAATATTCAAACCTTTCTGAGGAGGATCGAGATTCCAATTATTACCCTTTAATAAAAGATTGGGAAATTGTAGTGTGTGGGGGTGGGTAGGAAAAAACAATTTACCTTAGATCTCAGAAACCATTGACCTAATACTGAACTTACAGAGCCCCTGTCAATGTTCTGCTCTTAAATTAGAAGTAGGTAATCTTAAATTGTGGTACTTTCCCCTTGTAACAATTTTGTTTCAGTGGCATTCATGAGGGTGTGAAAATAGTTAATGTTAGCCTATCATGAACAAAAAGTATTTGTAATTAAGATATTCAACAGAGATGCCAACTGTAATACAATTACCTAGGTAACATTTTCTTATCTCCACTTTTAAAACTGGGCCAAAATTTTTTACTGGGACATAAAATAGCATTTCCTTTTCCTTCCTCTGAGATAGAGATTAGTTCAGTCATCATTTTTTGACATTGCACTCACCCAGAGAAAATTATGGGGAATTAAATATAAAAGCTTTCCCCCTCCTGGAGATTCTCCATTTCAGAGAAAATCATAGAGAATTTTAAAAAACTGGGGTTGGAAGGAAAGTTACCTGGTTTAACCACTTCTGAAGCATGAACTGGATACTTGCTTATAAAGAGTGAGAACTGTAGCAATTATGATTTCAAGAAAAAATAGTAAGGGTTTTGGAATAGGTCCTCTATGTAACAGAGAAAGTAGAGGAAATTTCATGAAAAAAATGTTTAATCTGTCAAAGGAAGAGCAGGACTGCAGCACTCCTCTTCCATTTAAAATGAGGAAATATTGCTCCACAGATAAAAAATGATGCTGTGAACAGGGAAGCAAAAATCCTTGGGATGCACCCAGGTAAGAGGAAATGTTTGGATCTCATGCAAAGGAAATAGGGATTTTTACACAGATGGTGCTTTGGTAATTTTTATTTATATTTTTTAAATTGATGATTGGGGAGATGGTGATAGAAGGGACAGGAGTATAAGGAAGAAGAAAATCAGGGCACTGAAAACATGGGATCCAGGAAGGGCAAATGGCCCATTTTGTTCTTTTAAGTCACAGAGGGCAGTTTCGTTTCATGGTAGGGAATTGAATCTTGTAATGGGTCAAAAAATAGCATTGCCCCATATCTATGTCCCAGGGATATTGGAAATAGAAATAACTCTATGTAGATGGTGTTGAAAATATCATCCAAGCAGGGAGTGCAGGCTTTGCTGCTGTTGCCCGTCTTCACACAGCCGCCCTCGGCTTGGAGTTCAGCTGCACTTTGTGAACAGACTTCATCTGGGAGTCGATATTTTCTGCTCTCTCCCTGCATTTAGGCTTTTCCAAAAATTTGACCAAGCACAATTTCATCATCTTTCTGATCGTCAGTACTTTTAAGGTAGGTGGTAGTTTTTACATATTTTATACAGCAATTTTTCTTTGTCTTCAGTGTGTGACTGACCTGAGTAACTTAGCCCAATATTATGAGAGAGAGGGGCCACAATTATTTATTGAGCACAAGGATGAATAAAATCAATGCCTGTTCTCAGGAACTCAAATTCCTGTGGGCCCTAAAAAGCAGTTTATGGTTCTTAATCTCAAATTAGCATTACAGAATCCCCAAAATTAGATATATTTTTAAAAGACAAATTGCATCCTCTAAGAATAGCTATTCTAAAATGACAGCCAGTACGTCAACAATTATACTAGTATGAAAACCACAAAGAAAATTGGAAAATTTTAATATTTTTAATTTAATCCTAGAGAAGATTGAAGAAATAGAGAATAGAAGAAAAAAACAGAAAATAATTAATAAGAAAATGGGTTTAAACCCAACTATATGAAAACTGCATTAAATATGTATTGAAAAAAAATTCTATTCCAAAAACCAGAGATTATCAGTGATTACAAAAACAAGGCCCAGTTCTACGCTATGTACAAGTGAAAACGTTAAAGAGACACAAATAAGCTGAAAGTAAAATAATGGAAAAACATAAACAGTTATCATGAGAAAAGTGATGGACCTATGTTAACATCAAACACAGGATTCTTCACAATAAAGAAAATTGTCAAAGACAATGAGAAGAGGGTAAATTAAATGAGAGGATGAAATAATATTAGAGTTGTTGCATATAGTAACAGCTTCAAAGTATCTAAGGCAAATAGTCACAGACTATTAAGAGAATTAGACAAATTCATAATCATATTTCATGGCTTTAAAAATCTATTGGTAATTAAAATAAAAAGGAGACAAAATCAAAAGGAAATAGAGTATGAAAATAGTGCTAAAATAGCTGGACTTCCACTTGTAAAAAAATGGAACTTGTCACGTCTCCCATGATTCACAAAAGTTAACTCAAAATGGATAATGGAACTAAATGTGAAACAAAAGGACTTATTTTCCAGAAGATAACAGAGGAGAAAATCTAGGTGATCTTGGGTTTGGCAATGATTTTTGAGGTGAAATACCAAAAGAACCATTCATGAAAGAAAAAATTGATAGTTGGACTTAATAAAAAAAAAAAAAAACTTCTGCTATGTGAAAAACACTATTGAGAGTAAAAAACCCCACAGACTGGGAGAAAATATTTGCAAAGCACATTATTGTCTGATAATGGACTTGAACCCAAAATATAAGAAGAAATCTTAAAACTCATCAATATGAACATACACAATCTAGTTAAAAATGGGGAACAAAGCTGAGCAGACGTCTCATGAAAGATGTACAAATAGCAAAGAAGCATTTGAAAATGTGCTCAACATCAACATCATGTATTTTGGGATTTGCAAATTAAAACAATAATAAGATACTACTACACTCCTATTAAAGTGGCTAAAATCCAAAACACTGTTGATACCAAATGCTGGCGAGGATGTGAAATGGTAGGAAGTCTCAGTACTGCTGCTGGGAATGCCAAATGGCACAGTTATTTTGGAAGAGAGTCTGACAGTTTCACTTACAAAAAAAAAAGTGCTAATCTATTCCTACAATATTATGCAGCAATTGGACTCCTAAGTATTTACCCAGTTGAACTAAAAACTTAGGTCCACAAGAAACCTGCCCACAAATGTATTGCAGCTTTGTTCATAATTGCTAAAAGTTGGAAGCAACCAAGATGCCCTTCAAGTGGATAAACAAACTGGTAAAACTGAGCAATAAACTATTATTCATTGACAAAAAGAAATAAGTTCTCAAACCATGAAAGAACATGGAGGAAACTGAAATGAATATTGCTATATGAAACAATTCAGTCTGAAATGACTATATACTATTTAATTCTAACTACATGACATTCTTGAAAAGGCAAAATTATAGAGAATGAAAATGTCAGTGTTTCTTAATGTCTTTGGGTGGGGGGAGAAGTGGATAAATAAGTAAAGCACAGGAGAATGTTAGGGTAGTGAAAATGTTGTGTATAATACTGTAATGGCACAGTGATTAAATTATGTATTTGTCAAAACATATGGAGCTGTACAACACAAAGAGGAAACCCTAGTGTAAACTATGGACCTTAGTTACTAATAAAAGTATCAGTATTAATTTATTTCATTAACTGAAATAATTGTACCACATTAAGGCAAGATGGTAATAATGGAGGAAACTGTTTGTTGGGAGGGTAGGGGGAGGGTAGGTGGAAGTATGTGGGAACTCTGCAATTTCTGATGAATTTTTCTGTAAACCTAAACTGTACTAAAATCAAAGTACATTGAATGAAAAGAGGAAATAGAAGATTTGAAAATTATCGGCCAATTTCCTCTATCTAGAATACTACAGCCAATGAATGCAAAGTATGCATATTTTGCAAGAGCACATGGAATTTTGGCAATGATATGTGCCATATGTTGGACATAACACAAATGTCAATAAATTTCGAAGAACTGAAATCACCTAGAGAATATATTTTATTACGACAGAATCAAATTAGAAGTAAATAAGAACTAATAAAAGCATTTCTTTAAAAATCCATCAGTATTGAATATAAATGGACATACTTCTAAACAGCCCATAGATCAAAGAAGATGCCACAAGTAAAATATTATACAACACAAATAAATATTTTTTTTAAAGCTTGAAACATGAAGCTAATGAAGGAGACAGGGTTCCAAATTAAATCCCAAATAAGCAAATGCGAAATTTCTCAATTTTGGGTATGTTAAAGGACTCACGAGACTTCGCCTGGCATAAATGGCACAGCAAAAGAGAGAGATTGCAAACAAACCTTGGGAACCTGAGCGTGATCCAGATGAAACCTCCGAAGAGTCCTTATTGTAGGCGGTTGCGCTTCGTCTCCAGATTGGACCACCAAGATCTTTGCAACAAATCTTGGTTTCGGGAGAGCTCAAGTTATAAGTGCCTGGTGGAGCGTCTTTTTGTCCTGCAGTCAGTCAAGCCAGGCTGTCAATCCAGACCTTAGTCAAGCCAGATCATGCAAACAATCAGTAAACAAAGCAACACTGAGAATATCACTCTTACACTGTTTTAAAAACAAATTATTATTCTCGTAATTCTTTCTTTTGAAAATAGTTTTTGGGAAAGTTTCATAGGGAACATATGTCTACAGGTGTTAGCAGTGGTCAGTGGTGCTGAAACACCATGACTGCATTCCAGAGAACATTTGACAGTGTCTTATGACACTGGTATTACAATGAGGAAGAAGGGAGGTGTTGTGTCATTTAATGGGTAGAGGACAGAGACAATGCTGAACATACTACATTCTATAAAACAGCTCTGCACTAAGTAGAAATATCCAATGCAAAATGTCAATACTGATAATGTCGAGAAGCAAAAACATAACATTACACAGGAAAGTTAGAACTGAAAGAAGAGGCACCAAGTCTAAATCAAAAGTCTCAGCAAAAACTCCTGGGAGAAATTCACATTTTCAAGAATTGTGGAATTGATTCATCAGTGGGTGGCTACCAGATATTTCTACTTACAGTTAAATAAGCAGACAATTATTTTGGAATTACATCTATCATAAAAATAAAGAATGGACTCAGAAAACCAGAAGATACAGAAAAATAGAGAATAGGAGCCCAGAGGAAGAGGTAGGTGCCAGTGGGGGAAACTGAGAGATAAGGTGGAAGGGAGATGAGCAGTGGGTGTACCTTCTTCTGGGCATCCCTCCCCCACCAACTCAGTCTCTCTCTGTGACTGCTGAAAGCCCTGTGATATCACCTCAGAACCCTAGGCTGAAATGTACTTTCTCAGGGTCAATTGTCTGAGACAGTGATTGGGTTTGGAATATGGAGATTTTTCTCTTTATTCTGACTTGTATTAGTACTCTATGATTGAGCCAAACTCAGCTACCTGGGTCCTGAATTTTTTATTCTTCCTCTTGTCTATATTGGGGTTCTTAATTATCTTGCTCCACTACAGACAGAGGAAGTTTATATTCCAGAGAGTCAAGAAACATCTGGATTTAAGTGAGGTAAGGGACCCAGTCCACAGTAGAGTCACTTTCTTTCTTTCTCCTGTTCCATTTCTCACTTTTCTAGACCCATTAATGAGGGCCCAGAGGGACACCTAATGGGATTAAACAAAAGACTGAGATCTGAGGAACAGTTTGGGGAGGGCAGATATTAGATAGAGACCCAATCTCAAGACCATCCCTCTGGTGTGGCAGAGAGCTTCCAAATAAAATCCCAAACAGAGCAATTTATGGGCTATAGATTGTAATATTGAGAAAATCTGTGATACCCACAGAGAAGGAAGACCTTCAGCACTGGTTCACCCATCCAGTCCCATAACAAATGTGCCTGGGGAAGCCCTTTTCTTCTGTTAGGGTTGATATGGAGAGAAATGATGAGCCGCCAAAAGGCACTAATTGGATTTACAGTTCAATCTCTTACCTCAGGTAGGAACATCCTGCAGGATGAAGCACACATGCCCCAAGGAGATGCTGTACTCTGTTCAAAAGAGCCCTGCTGATTAAAACTCAGGGGAGGTTAGGAAGTCGGGAAATGTTTGGTTATGATGCCAGTAATGGTAGCACAAATCTGCAAATGTAATAATTGTCACTGAAATGTATTAGACACTTAATAGATGGTTTGAAGGCAAATTTTATCTTATTTCTATGTTACCATCATACAACTTGAAAAAAACAATTCAGGATCCCCTCCAGAAGACACATTTTACATTATTCAAAGAAAAAAAAACTTAGACATTACTTTACCCATTTAAAATGAATCACAGGCAAAGAACAGTGGATTCATTATTCATAAAATGAAGTTCTGCAGGTTGATGAGAAAAGGGATATCAAGAATTACATCCCCTGCCTCCCTGCTATTCTCATTTTTCAGCTTCAGTCCAGAGACAAGAAGGAAGAGAGAAAGGGTGCTTTGTCAGGTACACTTCCGCTCTCCCAGCACACTTGCTCCCAGGGTGAACCTACATCTCACGACCCCCTTGAGACCCCACACCACCTGCTGGTGGTAGAGTATATCACCTCAGACAGCAAAGGCCCAAGGGGGCACACACCCAAAGAAAGAGACCCAAACTTCGGTCACTGTCCCATCCCTGCTCTGTCAGTGCTTGGAATGAAAGAAGGAAGGATCTGGGGAAGGAGCATGTGTAAGATGCTATGGAACAACAGTCTTGGTTGGTTTGAGAGGCAGAAATTCTGGGACCTGCTGTGAACAAGGGGTTTGCACTAAACCTGATATTCCTCATGTGAAGTAACATTTTGTTCAGTTTACTTCACACGGTACTCCCGGAAACATGGGAAATAATTAGTGTGAAAGTCCTTGATAAATGATTGAACATTAAACCTGTGTAAGCCTCTCCATTGTTCATTGTTTCCCTTGAACACCTGGCATATCATGCTAGTTCTTGGAGCTCTTAGAACCTATTTCTCTGAGAGAGTTTTCCAAAGGGCTGTGACAATGCAGCCCTATAGAAGGTGTTTTACTGCTGCCCTCAATGCATTTAACCCAGTCTTCTGATTTCCCAGCTTGGAGAGCTTGCCAGGGAGGTGCTGTGGGGACACCAGATGGGAGTCCTCCTGGGAAAAGGTGATTGATCTCTTCTTTCCTCCCTACCTTTCTTAGCACAGCTGTGCTATTCCAGGGTCCAAGTGCTGGGCTAGGATGGGAGATGGAGGGGACCCAGAGGGAAACAATGATTAAGACATTGGGCAGGGGGGAAAGTCTACTGGGAAATCAGGGATACAAGTCAGTTGGGATAGAGGCCCCAGCAGCCCCTCCCCGGCCCAGGCCTACTAAGGCTTTCTGTCCCCCTTTTTCCTCTGACTAAAAGTCTCTACCTTGTTTCCTGTAGCCCCCTGCACAAGCAACCTGGACTGGCTAAATACTGTCATGTCACCTGTCACCTGTGGGCCTTTCCATCTTCCCGGATGACCATCTGCCAAAGGGGGAATGAGCAGAGGATACTGCTCCCCTCTGTGACCCCTTCAGCATCCCAGTGTCTGGCCTCCACTCCACCTCCACACCCTCAGAGGGACCTGCCTGTGAGATCTATGGCTGGGTCTCTCTAAGTCTTGCCTCTGGTGACTCACTCTGCCCTCCTGGGGCACAACCTCCTGCCCCTCTGTGGGAGGCCCTGCAGCACTGCTGGGGGTGAGAACCTCCTCCAGGTGGGGTCTGGGGAAGTCCAATCTCCCTTTAGAGACACCATCCTCGTCCTTGCCAATCTTGCCTCTTTCCCCCTCATTGCCTTCTTTCACTCTTATCCTACCCTGGCCACCCCATCACCATGAATGACATTGGCCATTTCCCTCATTCCAGAATCCTTCATAGCACTGGCTCCCACATTCCCATCCCTGTTTGTTTCCTACACCTTGAGAACCTCCTCACCCCTGCCTCCAGAGTTCCTCTCACCCTGCACCCCTTTTCCAGTTTTCCTTATGTTCCTATCACCCCACCATGTGCTATTCACCTCTACCCAGGCACTTCTGACCCATTCTACCCTGGTTCCCTCTGCTTTTCCCTTTTCTCATCCTCAGTCCTGTCCTGTTCTTTATCATCTGAGCACTTGTTGCCCCAGGACCTGCCCACACGCTGCCTTTCTTCTCCTTCATCCCTCTCTGTCCATCTCTGTCCTGTCCATGTGCTTACTGAGGTCATAGACAAGAGACATCCATCCACCCCAACAACTTGCCTTTTCCTTCCTTACACCTCATATCCTTGACCCATTTCCCATCCTGACCTCACACTCTTTGTGGCCCCCACCTCTTAACCTGGCCCTACCTTTGATCTGGACGTCAAAATTCCTCCCAACCTGGCCCATCCCAGAATTCCCAAAGGTGGACTGAGCTGCTTGAGCTGCTGCCCTCTACCACCACCAGCTTTTGACTACCCGCTCCACTGGGATTGAAACAACCATTGCAGCCCATCAAGAACCACCGCTAGGTCCACTGAAATCCACCCCTACTGGCTGGCCTCTTCCTATGCAGAGATGCCTTTTGTTGATTCACATGCCAACACGACCTGGAGCTACAGCCTGACACCTGTCCAGATGAATTGGAGGTAGGTTGGCCCCTGGGACCTCTCCCTGCCTTCCCCAGAATGGAATCTAGGGATCTGTCAGTTTCCCAGCTGACTGAAGCCTATACGGAGGCAGAAGGAGAAATCTGTGATAGCAGGAACTCCCGAAGCTTCTTGTAAGGAAGCACTGTAATGAGATTACATTCCATAAATATCTCAAAGAAGAGGACAATTTGAATCCCATCTTAGAACACGTCCACAGAGAGGAAGGGCTGAGGGACCTCCAAGACCAAGGTAAGAGCTCCATTGCCCAGACCAGTGTTTTTCCTGACACCTTTTGTCCAATGATCCCTCCACACCTGGAGGAGAAACCAATTCCTTCACAAACGAAAAAGCGTTAACATCCTAAGGCGAGCTCTTCCTTGCCTTTGAAAAGAGAAACATTAAACCAGCCAAAAGAGGTTCAGATCCTGGGAAGTGCCCCCACCCAGAGGAAATTGACCCTAAATTCAGAGGCTCCCTGGCTCGGCTTCCTGCAACCTGGCAACGAAATATAGAGCCACAGGGCAGTCCCTGTGGGGACTGGGACGTCAGGAGCAACAAAGTCTTTGTCACTGGAAAAACGGGAGATCTGAGGACATCTTGAGTTGCCTAGTTTATTTTCCTGCCTCTCCTACAGTGAACTCCTACCAGGAGCAGTTGTATTTCACCTAGAAGTGAAAAAGCCCAAATCTTCTGGCAAATTCTTTAAATGGGTAAGACTGTGCTGTGGAGGGTGCAAAACCTGAATGCATCCTCCTTCTCTCTAAGGAGAACAGTAAAAAAGTATTCTTGTTTGTTTGAAGGTACTAACTTTTGTGGTAACTTGTTATTCATCAGATAACGCAAGCACCAAACAATGAAACGAACGTGAATCCAATACTCCATCCCTCTCCAACCCACAACTTTCAGACTTTCTTTTATGTTACTATCATCAGAGAATTTCCCTCTGTTATTCTTAAATATGACTTTGTGAGTGGGGAATGAGTCAACTTCAGGATTTCTCTTAAATTGTATCCATTGTTAATCATGGTTAGCAAAAATTTCTTAAAGTTTTGACAGGTTACACTTTTACATAATATCTGTGAAATCCTTTGTCCTTCATTTGTTTTCCAAATATTGTAGTTTTGAGTTTTGTCCAGCTGGAACATGGACTTAAGGGATATTTGTTCCTTTGTGCTTGGGAGACATCCTCCAAGATTCTCAACTAACCATTACTTTTATACATAAAATTACCTGTGGTTCATACTTTATGCTAAGTATGAGCAAATATACAAATACGTAAGTAATAAAAATTAATAAAAAATAATAACCAAGTCAAAATAAATTTCCTATAGCCCTTTCTAAACACTGTAGCCTTTGTCTTTGGGGGTGGAGTATAATCTTATGCTCCTGGATCTAGCTACTTGCTTATTAGCAAGTGCTTAATAAATTCACAGGAAGTAACCAGCACTTTCCTGCCATTTGACACTGAACTTGAACAAAATCCCTGCATTCAAAGTTTTTATTTGGTGTTTCTTAATATAGATATAACTGTGCTTTAATAATTTTGGACTTTTAAATAAAAAAATAAGTGGGTCCATTATCCATAGTGCATTTGTGGAAGTCAAATTCCTTTTCATATCCTAACATCCAACAGTATACTTACTATTATCTAATATTGAGGCTTACTGTAGATAAAACTAATATTTTATGTTTATGTTTACAACAATAGCATATGAGTTCTTACTTTCACTGAATAACACCATATGTAGAAACTATTAATACAGTATAAAGCTATTGATGCTTACAGAAATTTTGCTGAAAAAACACACAAAGATTTCATACTATAACCCCCAGAATTGTGAAAGAGATATCACATCCATAATTATATTTTTACATGGAGTAAAGGGAATTTTGCCAATGAAATTAAGTTAATCAATTAACTTCAATTAATCAGAAGGGAGATTATCTGGCTGGACAGATCTAATCACATGAGTTTTAAATCCAGAGAACTGACTCCGCCTGTTAGAAGTCAGAGAGATTGGAAGGGTCAGAATGACTCAACAGGCCATTGCTGGTTTGAAGATGGGAGCTCTGTGTTTAAGAAAGTGGGCAAGCTATCAGACCATTGAGTGATTCCTGGCCCACAGCCAAAGAGGCAAAGGGGAACTTACACCTACAGCAGCAAAGCAACAAAGAGCTAGGTCTGCAAACAATCTTCATGAACTTGGTGGTAGAGTCTTCCTCACAATCCCCAGCTAAGAGCCCAGACCAATCAACATCTTGATTTTAGACTGGTGAGAACCTAAGAACATAACCCAATGAAGTCTGTATGGATTTTTGACTAAGGGAATTGAGGACTAGTAGATGAATGTTGCTTTAAGTTCCCAGTTTTAGCTAATTTTTTATGCAGCAATCGAAAACTGATACAGATATTTATAGTGGTGTGTCTTTCCAGATGGAATCTGAATAATGGGTGAGGACTGAGTAAAAGCCCCACCCAAGTGAAATGAAATTTTTACCTTGAGAAATTGAATTGATAAGAAATGAAATCATCTGAAAAATAATAATGTAAGAAATAAATTTTAGAAATTAATATATGTAGAATCTAATTGCTTGAGGTTTGTACTGATAGGAAATATTTATTAGCACCTTTAAGAAAAATAATCTTCATATGCTTAGACACCTTATCTTTAGAATCTAAGATTGATCCTAGGAAGTTAGTATTAAGACAAGGTAGGGAGAGAAAAAAAGTCTAAAGTTCTTAAAGCAGAGGTTCTCAACCTTTTTAATTCCACGGGCCTTTTTGCCAGTCTGGTGAAAACCACAGACCCCTTATTAAGTTCATACTATATTTTGTATTATTTAATAAATATATCACATTCACACCAACATGTCCCCACAACAAAAATATAATGTTGTTTTTCTTTTAATTTAAATTCAAGCTCATGGACCCCTTGTTAAGAGCCCCTGTCTTAGAATGGTTATTGATAGATTGGAAAGGAATGTCTAGTTAATAGCGGAGACTTATCTGCAATAGTAAGTTGCATATAAGAACAATTGAAAGATGATTTGAATTCAGGAAAATAATTGGCATCCTGGTCCAAATACCACATACATTTTAGCATATTGACTGGGGTTATAGGAATTTTGTGTGTGTTTGGGGGTATGTGCATTTTATTATCTTTAATTCCAGATACATCCTATTGGACTTAACCTTTTATTTCCTGATTATGCAGAGATTAACATGCATAGTCTTGGCCAAAATGAAAGATTTAAATATATTCTTGGAAACAGGGCATCCAACCTACATTTTCTGGCACATTCATCCTGATATTCCAGTCTTTGCCACCACTAGGACTGATTTCATATTCTACAACAAAATGCACCATAACCTAGTTCCTTACACTGTGATTTTGTGGAATGACTGAAAATTCCAATCTCCCTGATAAAGAGGTTCTCATGCATTGTAAGAATGAAGTTGTAGTGAATCCTTGCTTTCTAATATGAAAGGATAAAGCTCTTAGAAGGTAGATCACTGTGATCGTTTGACCTACTCGTTGGACATGGGCTTGAATGCAGAATTATGTTATCAAGTTTTGGTGGCAGTGTTATTATATCAAAGACATAGGTGTGAGTTAGCTGAAATTCATTTCCCAGTCCAGCCCACACTGTGATAACTAAAGACTTGATGGTGTATTTAAACTTGTTAAGTTTAGAGTAGGTTCTTTAGAGTGAAATGCGCTTATTTCCTTGGGGTGTGCAAGAAAATCAGTGTGGGAAAAATGGTGAAATTTTATGAATACTTACCTAAGTAAAATTTGTATTCTGTATATCTCAAAATTGAATCATAGAGAGAGGTACAGTAGTAGTTATTTAAAATTCATATACAAACAGACATATATATATATAGGGAAATAGTAAGCATTTTATGATTTCATGCACGATGACATTTTGCATTTTTTTTCAAATATTATCTGGTGGATATTTCTGGAAATGAAGAATTCTAGATGCTCAATAATTTATTGAGCCCATTTATAAAGTGTTAGGTGACCCTTTGGATTTTTTATCCAATGTTTATATAAAATATTTCAAATCAACCCCAAATTGGAAGAATAAAAGAAAAAAAGAATAGCAAAGAATAAAAGAATGCCAATAGACAATTTGAAAATTGCAGAAATTATTACATTGGCTCTACACTAAGAAATGAGTACTTTCAGAATTTATATAAAGATACGTAAATATAAAAGGCATTTTCTTTATTTTTCAATACTTTTAAAGGTAATTGACTACCTAAAGTAAAAATAATTCTTAGAATTTATCAATTTTAAAACAAGCAAATTTAAAATATATGAAAATGAGAACACAAAGAATGGGTGGGATGAATTGGAATGAAGATGCTGTAAGGTTTGTTTAATATAGTGAAAAAGGTATGAAATGTATGGGTATACCATGTTTATATATTATAAAACCTAGATCAACCACTAAAATATTAGAAAAAGGGCTATAACTAATAAGCTAATAATGGAGATAAAACCAAATAATAAAAAATAGACATTTAATTCAAAAGCCTGCAGAAAAAGAGGAAAGGTTTGGGGGCAGAAATAACAGATGGAAAAATGCAAAGCAACTAGAAAGGTATTATATTTTAAAATAAAATAATTGTATTAAGTGTAAATGGTCTGAGCATCCTAATTAAAAGACAGTGATTGTCAGGTAGGTAATAAAAGCAAGTCCTGGCTAAATCCTTTATGCAACAATCCAATTCAAATATAAAGTAGATAAGCTAGAAATAAAATGAGAAAAAATGATATCTTGAAAAATTTATCAAAAGAAATCTGGAGAGCTATCTTACTATCAAACAAAGTAAGCTTCAGATTAAGGATTATTACAAAAGACAGTGCAATATTTTACTTACAGAAAAAACAGTCAGTTCACCAATAAGATATAACATTCCAAAATGATTAATGCCTGTAAGCATAGACCTTGAAATATTTTATCCTGATGGAGTAAAAAAGAGAACCATGCAAATTCAGTTATAGTTTGAGACATTAACCCTCTTCTTTCAGTAATTGGTATGAGAAATAGACAGAAAATCATTCAGGAACAAAGATCTAAACAGTATTACCAACCAACTTGACCTTGTAGTTAACATTTATTTATAAAACACCCTGCCTATCAACAGTAAAATACACCTTCTTTTCAAGTACAAGCAATGCCTATATACTCTCCACCCATCACCATGGCACATTTGTCACAAGTAAGAAACCAACAGTGGTACATTACTGTCAACTAAATTCCACACATGATTCAGATTTTACTAGATTTCCCACTAATGTTTTTCTGGTCTAGGACCCATCCCAGATATATCACATCGCATTCTGTTGTCACGTATTTTCTGGTCTAAAATAGGTTTCCTGTCTTTTGTTTTTTCATCACATTGGCAGTTTTAAGGGGAACTCAGCAGGTATTTTGCAGAATGTGCCTCACTTTTTGTCCAATGTGTTATTCTTTATTAGACTGGGATTTATGTGTTTTTGAAAAAACAAAGATCAAGGACCTTTTGAATCATATCTTGTCATGTGTACATGCCATCAATATTGCATAACTTATGATTTTAACCTTGTTTACCCGGGCAATGTAGTAGTGGAGTAGTGTTTTAGTAGTTTGCCAAATTCCTTGACATTCCTTTTTTTTTCGGCAAAATCTCACCTTTGGCAGCAAGTCAACAAATGATTGGAGGCAAGTTCAAAATATCCCTACCTGAGTCCTGGAGAGATGTAATGCTAAGGGTCCACCATGACATTAGCACCTGCTTTTTTCAATCCAATAACCCTAGAATCTGTGGAAGGAAAAAATAAACAACAGTAAAAAAAATCCAATTAAACAAAGAAATAATTCAAAGAATGCAAGAAAATTGTCTAAACTTCCAAATCTAAAGTAAATCATCAGCTATAAAAATGGATAAACAAGTCATATTCTTATTTTAATCACCATTTTATTAGTCATCCAAAGGAGTGCTGACACAAACTACCAGAAACTGGTTGGTTTTTATAAAGCGTATTTATTTGGGGTAGGAGCTTACAGATACCAAGCCATAAAGCGTTGTTACTTCCCTCACCAAAGTCCATTTTCACACGTTGGAGCAAGATGGCTACTGACATCTGCGAGAGTTCAGGCTTCCTGCATTCCTCCCGGCTCAGCTCCTGTTTTCTACATGAGGACAGCTGTAGACTATGAGGCTCTCTAGGCTTAGCCTTTCCACAAGGTCAGATGTAGACTATAAGGTGAACAGCTCTGTCTCTTTCCCCAGGGCTCCAGGTTAAGACTTCAGCGTCAAACTCCAACAGTAAGAACCCCCAACTCTGTTCTTTGCCATGCCTTTTATCTCTGAGTCCCCAGCTAACCAAGAGGTGGGGACTCAATTCCCTAATCACAACTCAATCATGCCCAGGTACAGATCAGATTACAAACATAATCCAATATCTACTTTTGGAATTCATAACCATATCAAACTGCTACAACCATATCTAAAAATTTTGCCATCAGATGAAAAACAATTGCAAATATTGTGAATTCCATTTTCAGATAAGATCTACCAGAACTATTTTTAAGTAATCTTTCAATACCTCCTGATCATTATATTTGTATTAGAGATCAGAGATAAAAAGAATATGGGATTATTTTCCTCTCATAATACATTAAAAAATACATGCATTAATATGAAATACTAATTAGTCCTCAAATTAAATTCTGATTAAAATATGATATGATGCTCTTTAAATGTATAAAACATATTTAGGGAATTAATTGCTTCTGTTTCCACCCTTGATGGAGTTTTGAAATAGATCTTTATTAACTCTTTACTGACTTCTAAATTCTTACACTTTTCCTGATCAGTTTCTCTGCAGTATGATGCAGAATATCATAGCAGTCTGTGGTGCATTCACTATATCCAAAATCTGTCTGAGTCAGATGCAGAAATTTGGCCTGCATATAGATAGTTCTTCAAGTGTATGCATCCTCATATATTTGATGCACTAACTCTAAATTTCCAACAATAATTTTATTTTTACTTCAGTTTTTCACAGTGAATTTTATTTATTGGATGGTTTAGTTATAACATGCCATTTTAATTTTTCAAATGTGTCAAAACTGGTCATAAATCAATAAGTGAGGTTATAGCAATATCTGAAATTATAGAAAGGATGAAGGTTCTAAAGTGATTATGCAACTCTATGTTTTCATTGTGTATATTACAGTGGTGAATCCATTACTGACACTTTATGTGCCATGCCATTGGATCAAGTTAAAGAACCTGGAGCAAAGCTAATTAGAGATAGACAATGAAATTCACTTTTAGATATAGTAAGCTTACAAGTAAAATTTATTCAGGCATTCATTTATTAATCCCTTCATGGAGATTTATTGATGACCTTCCCTATATCATTGTGATAGGCAGTGTGGATAGCTAGAATTATGCTTATGCACAGCTTCTTCTGAGTCAGGGCTATAAAAAAGGCAATCAACTATTACTATTGCCATAATGCAAGTCTGAAGAGGATCCAGATGTGGCGCAAAGGAAGGAGTGGTTAATTAAATCTAGAAAAGTCTGAATAAATAGCTCCCTGGGGTGTTAGGCAGCAATGGAAGAAGAAAGAAAGTAGTATCAAAAATGAGGGTTTTTTGGGGGGCAGGAGCAGCAATACGAGCAGATTCACAGCTATAATAATTCCATGCAATCATTCATTTTCAAGGAATTGGCTTTTACTCAAATGTTGCTAGAACGTGCCTAATACAGAATTGGTACTCAATAGAGCTCTGGTGCCTTCAATTAATGTAGAATGTTTGTTTAATTTAAACCACTGATTGAAATATTTAAAAACTCCTTAGTTAACTTTGTATACATTCCTAGCTCTATTTTTGTTTTTTTGTTTTTTTGTTTTTGGCAAATTTCTGTTGAGAATTTTCCACTTGTTCATATAGAACATTATAAACTGTGATTTCTCAATATGGACTGGTTTCAGTTTTCCAAAAAATTTGCGGTCATCCCAGATGAAATTATATGCAAGGTGTTCCAAATTCTCAGTGTAGTTTCTTTAATTTAATAATATCAGAAATGTATATATTATCAATCTGCCCAGGAATTATTTAAAAATTATTTTTAAAATAGTAACTTTCATTTATACTTATTGAATGATTTTTAAAGTTTATTTTTTCTATCTTTATGAATGATGAATGTTTAAATTTTGAAACAAAAATAAAAATAATATATAATTAGTAATTATATATTAGATTATAAATATTTCAAAGCAAATATATGTATCTACCAAATCTTGGTTATGGGATTCTTTTTTTTTTTTTTAATTAAGCTACCATTTATTTTAGGAAATGAAGGCATTAATATGTAGTAGGCTCATTTTGGTGTAGAAAAATTTTGCTTAGTAAAAATATAACAATTTTCAGTTAGTCAAATAAGCCAAATCTCAAAATGGTAAGTGTGTGATTTTAAGTTACTGGCTCACAAAAGTATAGCTTAATTCCCTTCGTAATATCTTATGCCACATAATGACTAGTGAATGCCAAGAATCTCACCATTGAGGATAGTTAATGATACTGATATCTGTATTCAGTGAACTAAGGCCCTCAAGGTCAATAGGTTTAAAAAAAAATAAAGCAACAAATCACAAAAGTTAAATCTAATTAAATTATTCTTTCATTCTATGTATATATTTTTCTTGCACAGTGCTAATTTTTAAATGAATAGGAAATTGATTCATTTTCTTGACTAGTCAGAAATTTTTATCTTATCCTTTTTGTTTAGTTGCTAATTAACATCTCTTTCAGATACTTAGTAGAACAGTGAACTATAAAATAGAAATATAGGCATGTATTGGTTAATGTGACCTTGGACACCTTCTTTATTTTAGAGTTCCTTTCTTCTAATACTGAGAGGTAGTGAACTGTTCATTTTAAAGGAAAATCAATTAGTTGGTTAATTTTTAAATAAGAAATTCTTTAAAATTATAATTTCACCACTTGAAATTATTAAAATCACTTTGGGGTACCACAAAAATAATACACATTAATATATTCATTTTAAATTTATTAATGCATTAATTCATTCAGTAAAGACTAATCATGCTCTAATCCCTATTATGGAAACTTGAATATAAAAATTGAGAAACATCATACTTCCCTCTATGCAAAATTATTGAAAAGAAGTTCCCAGGTATGTTCTCAGATTAAATTCCACATTCTTACATAACTGCATGAACTTTATTTATTTAATTGAAAGCAAGAGAAATGGATTCTAGGTCAGTAAGAAAAATGTATTTTATTGAAATAATATGGGAATACATACAAATTTTAAAATGCAATATATTCATTTTCGAATATATTAAAAATATTTTAAATTACTGAGACTGGTAATTCTCAGTCTCACCCTGATCAGTCTCAAAGGTGCATTCCTGACTAGATGAATCCACTGTATTCTTGCATTACTAACCTCAAGATTCATAGTTCTTAGTGCAACAGCATCTGTCTATCAAACTTCAATTACATTTCTATCCCTCCACTAGTGAAGGGCATTATATCTAGATGGTAATCTCAGCATGGAAGTCAACAATGGGAAAGAGACAATTGCTGAAAGCTAATGAGAAACATATGGGAAGCCAGAAAGTGCTTGACACAGAGGAAAGATCACACTGCAAAAAAAAGAGTCATGTCATACTATAATAATAACATAACTGATAGTTCTTCAAAGACGTTTTTCATTCTGGCTCTGTTTTCACTCTCTTAGAGGATCTAAGGTATATACTCTCTTTCTTTTTTAATCTCTAGGCATTTAATCTGTGAAAGTTGGACACATGATCCAAAGATTTATAGAATCTGTGCTAATTAAAATTAGATTGTTTTAAATCCATACAAAATATATTAAAGGCAGATGCACATTGCCTAAATTAGTATTCTTCATTCCATTCCAAGCCAAGTCCTTAATGACTGGTTCTTAGGTGGGGAAGCACTAGAGGGAAACTTGATTCATTCAGGTAGATGCTGTATTGCTACTCAGTGCATTTCACAGATTGCTATCATTTATTCATCAAAAATTCTAAAAACAAGTGCTGTCTTCACATCATTTGTGAGGAATATGGTCGCTGACCTGTTTGACTGGAAAACACTAATGTGCCAATATTAATCTTTTTAAAAATGTTAGTCTTTATCCTATTTCTCAATATTCATGCAGCTGATATTGTGGAAAGTACCAGGGGGAAATTCAGAAACTGTGAAGTTACTGTCTACTCCTTTTTACCATTCAGTGAATGAGTGACTGGATAACATTCATTCCCTTTTTTTTATTTTTTATTTTTTTATTTATCCCCCTCTCTGGTGGCTTGCTTGCTATCTGCTCTCTGTGTCCATTTGCTGTGCATTCTTGTGTGTCTGCTCGTCTCCCTTTGTTGTGTCATCTTGCAGTGCCAGCTCTCCAGGGGAGCGGGCTGTCAGCTTTCCGCAGGCATGACTGTCAGCTCTCTGCGGGCATGGGCCAGCTTGTCTTCACGAGGATGCCCTGGAACACGAACCCAGGGCTTCCCATATGGTAGATGGGACATTCATTCCTTTAAAGCATTTTTATCTTATGCTTTCTATTTACCAAGTACTCTTTAAGTAAGAGTACCAAATACTCTTTTGGTATGTGTGAAACTTACCAAAAGTGAGTAAGTACAGTTTCTCCTTTCAAAAAGGTTACTTTAGGAAAAGAGAAGTCATTATGATTATTAACATATTATGAACTTTCTTTACAAAAACCTAAAGATGTGACCAAGTAAGCCAAAAATCTCAGGAATCATCATCTTCACTGAACCTGGGAAATGGTCCCAAATCTTCACGCACATTATAGACAGGAAAAACTTGAAATAAATCATTGAGGGATGACCCATAATTCTGAGTCCCAAGAAAGTGGTAGGCAAGTCTTCCTCATATTCTGTAATTTACAGAAGCAAAAATAGGCATCTCAATTTTAATAAAATTCACTCCTCTTGGAACCAATGTCAAGCAATGCAAATCAATACATTTCTGAAATTGCAGCAGCAGGACTCAAAGATCAATACTATGACTATTTCTATCAGAAAATAATTGGAAAATATGTGAGGCATAGCTTTTCTTTGGTGGCTTTTTATCCACTATTTTGTTGTAGGGAAACATCTTTAACTAAAAGGGAGTTTCTACGTAATGATTGATATGAGGAAAGGCATCATATCAGATCGAGAAGAATTTGGCTACAGCATTTCATAGAAATCCTACAGGGAAAAAATTAAAAGTGTGTACCATTAAATGTCCTCATTAATAAGGTAGAAAGGTTAAACTAAAGCAGCTTAGTAGTTATTTTAAGAAAATTCATGACAAAATTGAAAAAAACATTAGTAGTAGAAGTTGATATAGAAATATGATGAAAGAGAAAGCAAGAACATTCTGGAAAGGATAAATTAGTCAAAAGTAGTTTACTGGTTGATTAAGGAATAAAGAGACAGAGTAAAGTATCCAGGCTTAAGGATGAAAACAGAGATAAGTATCCACATAGAAAAATATTAATCAAGTCTTGAAAATACTACCTGCAATCTCTAGGGCTAGAAGTTAAAAAATCTGAAAGTGAAATAGCAATATTAATCCAAGAACAAAGAAACTGCTGTCAATTAAAATAGAAGAAATGGTAAAGATAATTGGAAGTCTATTCCTCTGGCCAGATGATTTTACAGATGAATTCTACCTATATTTGAAATAGGTAGAAATGAAAATAAATGTGTAGCGGTTTTACAAGAACTAGGGACAGCCACACATCCAGAAACACCTGTTGGTCTTCCTGGCAACTGGAAGAGTGTCTTAAGAATGAACTGGAGATTCCAAATGTGTGGGGAAACATCACTCATGCTCAGAGGTCAAGTTAGGTGAATCCACTATTAGTGATAACATGCAAGTATAAAAAAGCATGAAATCTCTCTGAGTTTAAGAATGAGAATATATTGACACCAATGTGGTAACTTTAATTCTATACTACTGTTGACTTCACTTACTTATGATTAAAGATGCAAAATAAAATATGAACAGATATCAATTTACTAATACAATATTGGGATTTATTCTAAGACTGCAAATGTGAATCAACATCAGGAAATTTAGCAATATTATCTATTATACAAGTAAATTATGGAAGACCCATAGTTTTTATCAAAGATCCTAAAAATAACATTTTGATAACATTTAACCAAGATTACTAATTATTATTTTTTTAATTCTGAATAAAACAAACAGCAGTAAATGTCATAACTTTGTGACTAGAATAAATAGTATAAGAGAGGCTATAAGGAAATCTGTGAAATATTAACCATTTGCTTTAAGAAACAGGTAACAAAACTTTCCATCAAAATCTTGAATTCTGGTCCCAGAGAAAAGTCTGGTAAAGTGACTAGATCCATGAAAATAAGCAAAGGATATCTTTAATACTAGCTAAAAGTAGAAATGGGAGCATCAAAACTGAAAAACCCCAGGATTAAGTTACATAAGGAAGTAGAAGAGATATGAAGAAAATGATAAATTCTCATCTCATTGGAAGAAGTTTAGGGATAGGTTCAGAGGTGAATATTATATCATTGACTTTGGTTTAGAACTGCTGTAACATGGTGATTGTTAAAAGCAGCCTTTCAGTTAGTTTAAATGTTGCTCTTAAATTCTATATTAAAATATACCATGTTATAACCTGCTTCAAAGTTATTCTGTACCCCACACCCACCTCCATGAGTCATTTTTCAGCAGATGAAGATACATAGTTGTTCTCTTGAATTAGTAAGCTGTGATATTGTAAAAACCATCACTTCTACTAAAATAAATGTATACATTTAAAGCCGTTTCATCTTTAATGCAAAGATTGTTTCAATGTATTTTTGTCTTAGTATTGGAAAAATTATTTCCAATTTTATGATGGACTAAATACAAGTGAATAGCATGATTTTTAAATGAATATATTTTCCTTGCCAGGCATTAAAACATTTTACCAACATATTCAAATCAATATAATAGCATAGATAATTAGACATGAAATTCAGGGAACAAAATAGAGAATCCAGAAATGGATGTCAATAATTATGTGAATTTTCTAAATGAAAATAAATGTGTAGTGATTTTACAAGAACTAGGGACAGCCATACATTCAGAAACACCTGTTGGTCTTTCTCGCACCTGGGAGAGTGTCTTAAGAATGAATTGGAGATTCCAAATGTGTGGGGAGACACCATTCATGCTCAGAGACCAAGGAATATGGAGGGTCAAGTCCAAGACTCTGAAGTATGCTCCTGATATTTTGGATATATTCCTTAATACTAGAAAGGGAATCAAGTAAGAAATCATGTCTGAAAGCTAAATATGTAAGTGATAAGATCAATATTTGCCTGAAACTAAAACAGAAGTCAATTAAAATATAACCACTATAGAACAAATGACAGATAAAAAATAAATTCAGACACTGTATCAAGTAATATTTTATTTTCACAATATATAATTGAATCTCTTCAGCAGAATTTCTAGAGTTTGACAATTAAATGTCTTGTCAAAATTTTCTCAACATTGACAGCTGCTAGAAATGTTCTTAGTGTTACTAGGTTTTACATTTTGCCAAGTTAAATAAATAACCACTTTTCACTTAGATATAGGGAGAAACAATATAAATATTTTGGCTATTATTACAAGTATAGGATAATATTGATGAAAATGTCACTTTAGTAAATTTGCCTTCTTCTCTAGTAGAAATTGACTAATATAAAAACAATTCTCTGGTTCACTTCTAGGGCTTAAAGTTTTGATCAGTGGTGATAATACAATTTCACAGAAGCAGTCGTATAAACTATTTTATGTTCTGTTGAAAGAAAATGTTTCCTTTATTAAGTTTAATAAGTGTGTACAAGTTTGTTGTGTGTCTTTTAAAAATACATTAACTACATTATATGTAAAAAAGTATCACACATATATATATATATGTATTTTTTTTTGTCCCAAGTGCATTTCCTCCCATTAGCTAGATTGAGAAATGAGTTGGGAAAGCTTAGTCCTTACACTTTGGAGCTACAAATTGAATGATGGAGCAACTGGCTTTCCTGATGACAAAATTATCTCTGAAATTGATCTGCATCTTGACTTCACTGTGTGTACAGAAATTCTTCCTTGAAGTATGTTTTCATGTCCTAGGCCTGCTGTAACAAAGTACCACAAACTAGGAGGCTTAAACAGCAGAGATTGTCTCAGAGTTCTGGAGGCTACAAGCCAAAACTCAAGGTTTCAGCAGGGCAGTGTTTCCCTTGATATCTATAGGGAAGAATCTGTTCCAGGCTTCTTTAGTGCTTTGTCTTTGGCAACTTAAGGCATTCTCTTCTGTTTACATCCACATTTCCTCTATTTTTTAAAAAGATTTATTTACTTTAATTTTAATTTTTTAAAAATTTACCCTTCCTCTTCCCAGATAATTCTCTTGTCTCTCTGCTCATTGTTTGCTCGCCTTCTCCAGGAGGCACTGGGAACTGAACCAAGGACCTTCGTCATGGGAGGCCAATGCCAATGGCCTGAGCCACATCCACTGCCCGCAGGCTGTGGCATCTCCTGGCTTGTGACACCTGCTCATGGAGGTGTCTGCTCATTGTGGCAGTTTCGGCGTGCGCCCATCTTCTTTAGGAAGCACCAGGACCCGAACCTGGGACCTCCCATGTGGTAGGAGGGTACCCAACTGTTGAAGCCACATCTGCTTCCCGATTTCCTCTGATAAGGATACAGTCATATTGGATTCCAGCCCAGCCTATTTCGGTATGAACTCACTTAACTTGCCTAATTCTATCCAGAATGACCCCCATTTTGAAATCCTGGAGATAAGAATTTTACCAATCTTTTTGAGAAACAATACAGTCCATAACAGAGAGGATTAACAATTTGGTGGATGTTCAAGAATACTTGAAAAAAAAAAAAAGGTTGATTTAGCTACTCCTCTATTTGAGGTACCAAATGATAAGACCAAAGCAAAAGCAGATTGACTGAATTTTCATATCTAAGACAATGTTTGGGATTTCCTACTGAAAACCGAGGCTTATCTCTACATGTCTTTTTTATTGAGGCTTTAAAAAATGAGTGGAAAAGTAAATCCCTCATTCATGTGCTAAGGCACTTGAAACTGAGTTTGAAATGGGAACACATTCCCTCCAAAAAGGTAAGCTTTGCTTCCCATGTAGACTTCTCGCAACCTTCAGAGAATTAATTACCCACTACTAATTACAAATTGCTAACCTTGCTCTAAAGTCTCTTTTTACATGCAATATCCTGCATGGTAGCACTTTGTTTGTATATTTATCACACTTATCTGACTGTGAGCTCCTTAAATCCAAGAGTAGTGCACTGTGGAAGCTCAATACAGTATGATTAATCTGAGGGAACTAAACAGAGGGTTTTACCTTCCTGGTACTGAGTCAAAAAGGTCTGGTTAAGCCATGCTATACAGAGACACCTCAAATGATGGAAACACTCCTGTAACTGAAATAAAGCAAACGATGCCATAAGATTGTCAATAAAATGTGAGAACCCCTAACATGGTAGAACAATGGGAAAGGGCAGAAAATTCTATTTTTTAGCTTCGAGGAAACAAAATGCAGGCACTTGTCATAGGTGACACGAATCCTCACTCAATCTACCTTGCAATTTTTCCTGACAGAAGGGACTGCTGGCCATCCTATCATCTAGGAATTCCCCCACGTGTTTAGTCTGTCAGTTGAAAAAGATTCAACTGATTATGACAGATGGGTATGAAGTCTGTCACAGCTCTGATGGACAGAGGAGGGAAAAGCTTGATAAATGCTGAGAGACATTCTGTCTTGATGATTATTTTACAAAGTCAATCATCTGTATTCTGGGTACTAACTATCATCTGCTCTAGGAAAATTATTACCGCCTACTAATTGGCATACATTCTACTTCATTTTTTGATTTAAAACATCAATGATAATTTTATACCTGAAATTATATACAGAAACACATCTAAAACACATAAACTTTATAGTTTGCACCTTATAAAACTTGGATTAAATGATGTATCTCTGCCTTAAGAATGTCAACGTCATATGTACATGAAATGTGTTAATATGGAAAAAGACAGGGCTCATTCCTGACTATACTGTCAACATCCTGTTAATGCTTTCCATTCGCCTAACAACATACCTTAATAATTATTTCCATAAAACTGTCATTTCTGAAAATCACTTGAAAATTGCTCCTATGTAATCTTTCTAATTTGTAAAATGGCCTTTTTCATCTAGAATGGTCACTTTACACATAGAGAGGTCAGACAGGAGCAGTTTTACCCCCAGTGTTTAGTATACCAGGCTGGGATTCTACAAATAAGCCAAACAGAAGGAACCCTTTTATTTTTCTTTAAAAAAGAAAAAACCTTTTACAGAACGCTTATTTTTCAAAAGATATTCTTTTTAGGTTTTTGACATATCCAAGGGATCAAAAAGTCCTTTTTTCGTTAAAGTTTACATGCTGCTCTAGTCGAGAGGCGACTGCTCTCAGGTGCCCTCCGAGTCCCTCCGGCTCTCTTGGCCTGCTTGGAGAGGCAGAGGGCCCGAGCCCTGAAGATTAAGGTTCCCGGGTGCTGTGTCAGCTGGCTTCCAGCTTGTTTTGAATTGATGAGGACCACATCCAGGAGATGACGGAATGGGGGGAAAAGGAAAGGTCAAGGTATTCTTCATCTCCCTCACACGCGAAGTCTCCGATCTCTGCTTCTGTCGTCACATTACCTGCTCTGACTCTAATTCTCCTGCCTCCCTCACCTGCGGAGCCACGATAATCTCCCTGTCTCCAGGTCCTGAACTTAATCACATCTGCCAAGTCCCGGTACTACGTAAGGTTTCATAGTCATAGATTCCGGGGAGCAGGGCATGAATATCTTTAGGGAGTCAATTTTTGGCCTACCGCAGAACCCAACTCTATTTTAATCAGTGTCTCAAGAGTTTAGCCTATGGGTAACTCTGCTTTTCCTTTCTTAATTAAAGGCCTCGTGTAACCCCTGAATACAACACAATATCAAGATGACTATTCCTATCCTTGCTAGATAACGTAACAATTAATTCTCACCAGAGTTGATTCTTAACTTTCCCTTACTTTGTTGAGATGGACAGGTAGGCAAGAGCCAAAATCCTTAATTTGATCTGTTTACCAGAATGCAGAAGTCACTTACAAAAGAAAAAGACTAGTACTGTTGCAGGTATTTTGGAGAATGGACAGCATCCAACGTGTAATGATTTATTCTGCTGCAGAATGTGTTCTGGACTATCTTAATCATTTGTTCTGGGATATTTTAATCCATCCAGACTTATCTACAGGTTTCAGCTAAGAGAACAATGAAAATGAAAAAGGGGATAACCTAAGCATTAAGATTATTAGACAGCATATAAAGAAATAATGGTCTCAATCAATCTACCATTAATATCCAACATCTTGTCCAAAGATGGAAGGTTTTTACCATCTGATTGCGCATTCATAGACTCTTACACTAAAATCAAATTTCTGTACTTCACTGTACTAGCCATATCATCTTCCCTAATGAGACAAAATTTATTAACACTAGAAATGAAAATAATCCTCCAGAAAACAAATTCAGATGTATGTATATATATTCCATATTTCCAAAAACAAAATATTTGAATTCTGAAAAATAGTGTTATTCTGCTTCTCTTTTTGAAGTTTCAAAAAAATTCAATAAAACCCAAAGGAATTTACAATTTCTATGCAATTCCTACCAAAATTCCAGCCGCTATTTTGCAGAAATGGAAAACCGACACCTCAAATTCATATGGAACTGCAGGGAGCTCTGAGTATCCAAACATTTTTTAAAAAGAAGAATAAAGTTGGAGAACTCCAACATTCAAATTTCGAAATATCATAAAACAAGAATCAAAACAGAGTGCTACTGGCATAAGAGAAGATAAAGTGCAATGTAATATAACTGAGAGCTCAGAAATAAAGCCATATATCTATGACCAATTAATTTTGACAAAAGTACCAAGATGAGTCAATGAGGAAAGAAATAACTGTCAGCAAATAGAACTTGGCCAACTGGATTTCCATGTGCAAGAACGAACTTGGATGGCAACCTCATGCCACATAGAAAATTAACACAAACTGTATCAACAATCTAAATATCATAGCTAAAATGGAAAAATTCTTAGAAGAAAGTATAAGGGTAAATCTTCATGTCTGGGATTTCTCAATGGACTCTCAGATATCACATCAAAAGCACAAGCAAGAACAACAAAAACAGATAAATTGGGCTTCATCAAAATTAAAATGTTGTGCATCAAAGAACACTATCAAGAAAGTGAGGAAAGTGAATGTAACTCAAATGACTAGGCTTCCGCCTACCACATGGGAGGTCCTGGGTTCAATTCTTGGTGCCTCCTGGAGAAGGCAAGCTGGTGCAACAGGCAGGTGTAATGAGCGGATGCAACAAGATGATGCAACGAAGAGGCCCAAAGAGGAAACACAATGAGAGAGACAACAAACCAGGGAGCTGAGGTGGCTCAAGCAATTGAGTGCCTCTCTCCCACATGGGAGGTGCCAGGTTCAGTTCCCCGTGCCTCCTAAAGAGAAGATGAGCAGACACAGAGTGTACACAGCAAATGGACACAGAGAACAGACAGCAACAGCGAACAATGAAGGGGAGGGGGAATAAATAAATAAATCTTAATAAAAAAAGAAAGTGAAAAGGAAGTTATATATCTATTATGATAAAGTTCTAGTATGCAGGTTATGTGAAGAACACTTACAACTCAACAACCAAAACACAAACAACCCAATTAAAAATGACTGAAGAACTTGAATAGGTATTTCTCCAAAAATGCATACCACAAATAGCCAACAATCATACGAAAAGATGCTCAACCTCATAAAATGTTAGGGACATGCAAATCAAAAGCATAATGCAATACCAGTTCACACCACTAAGACTGTTTTGATAGGAAAAAATAAAAAGGAAAATCTCAAGTGTTGGTGAGAATGTGGAGAAATTGAAAGTTACATACTTTGCTGGTTGAACTACCAAATGGTATAACTGCTGTTTAGAGCAGTTTTGTGTTCCTCAAAAAACTTAAACATAGACTTGCCGAATGGCCCAGCAATTCCACTCCTGGATATATAACAATGAATGGAAAGCAACTATTCAGACAATTACTTGTAAGTCATTGTGCACAGCAGCACTGTCTACAATATCCCAAATGTGGAAACATGCATTCCCATCAACAGATGGCTGGATAAACAAAATGTGTTAGAACCAAACAATGGCATACTATTCAACTCTACATAGGAGTGTGGTTCTGACACATGCTACAACATGGATGAAACTTAAAAACATTGTATTATATGAAGGAAGCCAGGAATTAAAGGTGGCATCATCTTCTCCATGTTTTACTGGATCCCATGCAGCTTTTAAATTCTTCTAAGTAGGCTTGACTTAAAGAGTATCCCCTTCAAACCAGGCAGTAGTTGAAGATACAGTGACAGATCCAATATACTCCTAGTGCTGCCAGTACCTAGGTCAAATACACTGAAAATGGAGAATGATGATACAGGGAACCAATCTGCACACTGAGTTTCACAAAAATATGTGCTTTTTACATCTTCTTTTTATTCTATCTCTGGGCCTAACAGAATTTAGTAGACATTTGAAAAATGTGAATGGAAATTATATATTTCTGGAATTTTGTAAGCATTCATGGCCAAAACAGTTAAACTAAAGGTTTTTCTGTCAGTTTTAGTGCAACCTTGAGCTTAGCCGTATGTTTTACATGTTCTTTGTAGGTGATTTGATGATGTGTAGTTATTCATTTGCTTTTCATGATTTATCTGAATTAAGCCCAGGCTGCTGAATCTAGCTGTTTTGAAAAGGCAGAACACAAGTTTTGTTATTCACCTTACATTAGACCTTGAGAGGATTTTTAAATTTAAAATTTTTTTAAACTATTGAAGTTACTAACAAGCTCATTGGGTATGTTGTTGCCATGAAAACTGCTCTCTGAAGCACATGAGGCATTTGTATTATATTATCTATATTGAAAATATATGTATCAGCAGCAGGTTAGGGAAACACAAGGTTCACATTCATATTTTTAAAAGCTTTTTGTGGGTAATGGATTTTTGAGAACCAACTTCTACTCTTCAGAACAACAAAAATAGGGTACATGAGTGTATTTTGTAAACAATTAAGGTACCTCAAAATGTATGAGTTCTCAGAATGGTTGATGAAAGAGGAATGCACTGGTTCTGTGTTAGTGATAAGGAAATTACTGATGGAATAACTGATATTGGACCCTCAAGCTATCTCATCTCTTTTCACGAGGCAACTTTGATCTTCAAGGGATGGAAAATCTAATTAATTTTATATAAGATGTAGAAATATATTGTAACAGAGTAAGTTATTAGACACTTTTTTCCAGGCTGGGTTATAGTTGTTTAACCACATCTTTAGAGCTTCTACCATATACTCTCAAAATAACAGCCAAAAAAACCTCCACATTGAGGCTTTTTTGTCTATTTTTAAAAATGGAGCTCTAGATTATGACATTCATAGAATAAAGGAGCATGGAAAATTTTTCCTGTACCATATCATCAGTCTTTTCAAGTGAGAGATATACCAAAGGGAAGAACACACAAGTGGAGAGAGAAGATGAGAAAGAATGGGAAAGAAGCAAAACAATGAGAAAAGAAATGGAAGGATGAAAATTAATAGACAATATTCCTTTAGAAATGAAGGAACAAAAACAAAAAATGAGTCATCAAGAATCTTTTTAAAAAATAGAGAAAAAATATTTAAAACATATCCATCTTCTTTTAATAACAAACTGTCCAATACACAACTGTAGTAATTATGTGGTAAAACAAGTTAGTATCATTATGTTTACTCTGTCATCTATCCTGACTTCTTTTCACTTACACAGCATGTTACTTCCCAGAAACTTAATTTCTTTCATCAGATTGATTGTCAAGTACTCCAACCCTCCTCATCCCTTCAATCACCATTTTTTTCCTTAAACATTCAGTAGCAAAGATAGTCACTAAGTTGTAAATCAACAATTAAGTTAGGTACACATTCTCTGATCTACTCTTTGGAAGGTTTCATTTGCTTTAAAATTTAGAGTTGGGGTTCACTGCCATGCCGGTTGGCCCTTCTTTGGAGCTGGTGTTTCTGCGTGATGGAGCTGGACTCAGATGGGATCTGTTTTCACAAGCCTTTCATGCTACTTTACTGGAATTGTAGTTAGTGCTAGGGCTTAAGATATATCTAGGGGATTTGAATCTCTGGACTGACAATATGATAGCCAGGCCCTGATCATCAACAGACTTCAGCTCCTACACTCTGATTTATTGGACTTACCCCACTCAGCTAACATGGAGTTGAAGAATGTCAACCACCACACCATGGAGCCTAGAGTGCCTACAACTGAAAGCAGGAGGATTGCATCCAGCATCCATGTGGAATCTAAGCCCCCTCTTGACATAGATGTGGAATGGACACAACCAAGTCAAGGTCCACAGGAAGGAGGAATACAGTAAGGATCAGAGTGGACTTAATGATATCCTATTCATGAACTATTGTGGTTAATAATAGAGAAAATGTGGCATTGATGTGGAAAAAGTGGCCATGGTGGCTGCTGGGTGCCAGGAATGGGAGGAAGAGAAGAGATGTGGAGACATTCTCTGGACTTGGAGTTGTCCTGGGTAGTGCTCCAGGGACAATTGCCGAATGTTGTATGTCCTCCCATGGCCCACTGGATAGAACGTGGGAAAGTGTGGGCTATGGTGTGGAACACAGGACATGGGGTGCAGCGATGCCCGGAGATGTACTCACCAGACACAATGGATGTGACATGATGATGGGGGAGAGTGTTACTGTGGGGGAAGTGGTGGGGTGAGGGTGGTGGGGGTGAATGGGGACCTCATATTTTTTGAATGTAATATCTTTTTAAAAAATGAATAAATTGAGTAGAATTTGGAAATAAAAATAAAAATAAAAATGAAAAAGTATAATTGCTGTTTATTTAAGGGAGTGTAGACAGATGTAAGAATTTCTAAAAGAACTACAAATTACATTTTTGAAATGCACATTTTTATTTCCCCCGTTACTGTTCCTATTTGAAACGTGCTATTAAGTATATATATAATATAGGAATTAAATATATTTAGGCTCCAGAGCACAAAGGACTAATATAATTTTATAACATGATCTAGTCTAATTTTTCTTTTTATGTTTGGTCCCAGAGCTATATGTTAATTTTTATTTTATTGCTTTTGTTGCAGAAGAAAGAAACTAAACTGATTTTAATGTATTACTTTATTTTGGTTAAATATCTGCAAAACCATGCATTCAGATTAATTTTACATCAAATTTAGAAACATGCATTTTTCCTTTGAAATAAGTGTAGTCATGAGAAGAATGCTTCATGTGGAAATTCATGTAAAGAAACTATTTTAAAAGGATTATATTTTCAAGGGGTTCAGGAAATGTGTCCTCCAGAGAAACATTTCATTGGTACTACAATAACTGTGTCAAGACATGCAATATAGCAAGAATGAGTTCTCATTGCATCTTGGAGATTGACGACTGGCTTGAGCTGATGTCAGATGAGAACAAAGCACATACAAGGGAAATTGTACCAGGTTACATCTTTAGTTTACTGATACAGATGGAAAAAGTTATTCCCTAGGAATAAAATGTTCTAAATAGATCTAAGTGGGAGAGACTCTGTAATGATAAATGAAATTGATTAGTCTCTGTGGCCCATAAAATTGAATTTTATTTTATTCTAATAGGCTTTGTGATTTAAGACTCCTAGCACAAATAAAAAACTTAAAAGGAGAAGAAGCTTAAAGAGTAGAATTTGACTATATGAGGTGTGACCTTAGTAGTTCTCTATTGAGCTATATAAAAATGTTATCATTTTTAGAAATAGTATATTTAATCTCTAAGATGAATGTATTGTAGGAAAACTACAAATTACTTACCTAAGTCACCTTTTAAAAATGTGTGCATAAGCTAACACATTTATTCATGGCTAATATAACTGTCAGAGAGCAAACATTTATTGATTATTTATCTATGTCATCCATATTCTCAGTTTCCTACTGTTAGCTATAAATGAAACATAATACCATCTTTAAATGTTTGAGTTTCCAGTTATCTTAACTTTAGAAAAGATAACTATATAAACTTTACCAGACTCTGTAGCTACTGGAAAATTACAAAATCCCCAAATGGATTTTTTATTTTCCATGCCAAATGGCATGATTTGTTGGCTCAGGATATTAAGGGTATGATATTGCCTCAAACTTTGTTCAATGTCAGGTACATAAAAATGAAATTAATTCAGATAAAAATGAACAAGAATTGAAAGGACTCTAAACTATTTCACAAAACAAATGCTGGAAGGCAGAGTGGCATTTTAAAATACCAAAAAGCACACTCATAAGAGAATCAGGTACATCTCTTCAGTATATGAATGTCTGTCATGAGCAAGGGGATTAATGTCTGCTTTAGATAAATAAGTATTTCAAATAGAGATTTGTATTTACCTTAAGGCAGAATTTTGTTCCAGAAGGAAGGATTCCAACTATGTCTGCAACTTGAGATAATGGGTCCCCAGTTCCTATATATGTTAAAGCATTGGCTCAAATGCATGAATGTTTGGGAAGCAATTTAACTGTCATTTGGATGGTGTCTAAATAAGACACTATTTTATGGTGTTATTCTACTGGATTTGCCTTCTTGATTTGACCAACTGAAGAATCCAAACATATAATGAGATGTGAGTTTTCTTGGATGTGTATTTAAAAACCAGCTACTCCTTTCACTCTGTGGTTCAGATAAATAAGTTACATTGACAGTGTGAAGATTTAACTGATATGGAATGTCTGTTGACATTTCTAAAGAAAATGGCCTACACAGAGTTTGAATCCTAAAAAAAAAAAAAATCCAGTTCTAACAAAAATAATTCATATTCCTATTATGTAGCTATAAGTTATAATCAAATAGATTAAATATAATTAGAAAAATAATGGTTATAATTTCAGCTCTGACATCTGTCAGCTGTTTCCTCTATCATATAAATGGATTGTAGACAGGATTTAAGTGTGAGGATGGAGTTAACGGTATATGTAAATGTATGATTCAATACCTGACACATATGAAGGACTCAATAAATATTAATATTGTTTTCTTTCATTTAAATTGAAATTATTTTAAGTTCCAACAGAAAAAATAATACCACTTCTTATTAATAATTCCCAGCAGGTAAGAATGCAATTTAAGTATTAATGTTATAAAGTAATGTAACGTCCACTAAACTTACTTCCATTTCTTTATTCCCATGAGTCCATCCACATCCAATGGAGAACAGGCTAAGCTTACTGAAGCTCAAGCTCTCTATGAATTTCTTCTTCTTACCCTCTAAGTTGCAACTAATGAATATGAACTACATTGCTTCAGACTGAGTCCCAGTTCTGGTCAGTTGGATAAGATGCGAACTGTCACTGCAGGAACATCCAGTACTTGCTCTCCAACGGAAATAACTGCCACTGCAGTTACTGGTCAAGCCACCACTTTTTAAAGTGACAGGAATTTTATCATCCTCCTGTCAAAAATTCCTTTAATTACTAGAAGTCTGGAAAGTTTATTAGAGGCAAAGGAAGTCTCCAGTGCGAAGGTTAAGACTTTTGTAACTGGTTCTGAAAGAAGGAAAAATGCATAGAGACATTCAAATAACTCCCTCCTTAGACAACTTTGAAAATAGGCTCTCTTCCCAGGCAGTAAATATGTTTTTCTTCCAGATTTACTGTAAATATGTGTTATCCCCATTCCAAGATGGCAAGATTTCATGTATCTTAATACTAAGCATACCATTTTGGTTTGTTCCACAGAATAGTTGATTGATTGTATTTCCACAAACATGGATTCACAAATTCTAAATTTTATCTTTTTATTGTATCTCTTTATTACAGAAGGAAAGAAAATGTAATTTTTCTTGTCTCTAATATAGAAATTTTTGATTGATAGCATCACACAAGTATTGGCAGTCAGTTGGATGTTAAATTAATATATATGGTTTTACTTTACATTTTCTGTATTTCAGGCACAGAGAGACATAGACATGTAGTAACTGCCAAATTTATATAACAATGGATATTTTAGCCGACTGGCATTATTAAGCATCTGTATTTGTCAGCAAGTTTAAATAAGAATAATAGTTAAAAGAAACAATAAAAACAAGCTCCTCAAAAACATAGATCCTTCAATTCATGACACCTGTGTTTGTCAGGGCTCTCTAGGGAAACAGAATCAACAAGGGATATCTGTCGCTAGTAAGAGATTTACCAGAGTCTCTCATGCACAAGTCCATGTTCTGCAGGGAGGCTGCAACCAGGAGCTCCAATGAAAGTCTAATGAAGATTCTTGATGAGTTCTGGGAGATGTTGGCTGTCCAAAGATGAGCTGGGAAATTCTCTCTCAATGCTGAAATCACGTCCCCTTTTAAGGGATTCAACCGATTGGGTTAAGCATCATTCATTACTGATGGCAATCTCCCTGACTGATGTAATTATAACCAGCTATCTATGATTTACCACTGCAGTAAAGTCAATGGTGACTAAAGTCCATAAATGCCCTTGTACTACAGTTAGCCCAGTGCTTGCTTGACCAAACAACTGAGCACAATTACCAGGCTGAGTTGACACAACAGCTGAACCATCCCCAAACATATTATACCTTCTTGTAAAAAAGTATTTTTATTGAAACTGTGGAGATATCAGAAGTAGAAATGGAAGAAATGCATATTCCCCTACAACAGAAGTAGTCAATGATTTAATCATCAGTCTCTATACCTTTCATACGTTTTTAGTCACATAATTTTATGATTTCAAATCATATTTCAGGAGAAAATCCACCTGTGAAAGACTTGCAAGAGGAGGGACTGTTTAAAGTGGCATTTCAAAGCCTGAGACAGATCAAGAGATCTTGGCTTGGACAAAGGCACAGTGAAAGTGTAGCAGAGTGTAAACATGGAGAGGAAGATGTCCATTAGGAGGAGCAGCCTAGAATAGGTCCCAGAGTCTTCTAGGGGTAAGGAGAACGTGCAAAAGTGGGGGCAGCCCCATGCAAGACGTCAGAGAGCAGGTGGAGGGAGTAGAGTGCCTACACAGGAGGATGATCCATTGTGGTGGAGCAGAATTGAATCAAGTAGAGGAAGATCACTGTGTTAGTATCTTAACTGCTAAAAAAAAAAATTCAATGGGTTGGCTTTGAAAACATGAATTTATTGGTGGTTTTGAGGATAAGAAAAGTCCAAAATCGTGGAGTCAGCAGGCTGATGCTTTCTCCTGGAAGTTTGGCCTTCTGGGGTTGGCTGCTGACAATCCTTGGTCCTTGGCTTTACAGCACTGTGGCTATGCCCAAGGCCATGGCATCTCTTTCTCTTCTGGGTTCTGATGAGTTCTAGTTTCTGGCTACTCCCTCTGGCTTCTTCTTCCTATATCTGAATTTTATTCTGCTTATAAAGGACTTCTTTAATCCAGATTAAAGCCTAAACTGATTGAGTTGGCCATACCTTACCTAATAATAACACCTTCAAAAGATCCTAATTACAGCAGGTGCACACCCACAGGACCAGTGGTTAGGACTTGAACATGCCTTTTTAGGGGGACATTAAACAATCCCCAGCAGTTACCAGGTTGAAAGGGGACCTGACATGGATAACTGAAGTCCTAATGGGCTAATGAGGGTGTTCAGGTGGAGTGCATCTGAGGTGTGTGATAGAGACTTGGAGTCCTGGGAAGGGCATCCACAAGGGAGAAAGGGTCACTCTCACTCTGGAGGATGGATCAAATAAGTGAGCATACTGAAGATAATGACAATAGATTTCTCACTGTGGGGGGAAAGAGTTACAAATTTAAAATGTATGAAAACTGGAATGAGTCCTTTGCTGTTGAGTTGGGATTGGTGATATCAGTATGGACTGAAGTTTATAAATATGTATGTATATATACATACATATATATAGAGAGAGAGAGAGAAACAGAGAGACAGAAAGACAGAGACAGTAAGAAAAAAAATCAATGAGATTTTTTCTTCTGCAAAGTAATTATGGGCATATCCTAAAGGGCATGTGTTATAAACAACTGGAAAATTAGACAAAATATATAGGGAAAAAAAAACGTTTTCCAACATTGGACAACAGGCAGTGCAAGACTTTGGTTTTTGAAGCTCCACCATCCCTTCACTGTGCATTTTTCCCACATAAATTCTCTCCTGATCCTTCTTAGGCTCTGAGTTGCTACTTTGCCTTCTGCAAGGTAAGCCTTTTGCTCCCTTTGGGCTCTGACACCCCAAGTCCAAACATCACCCCATGTGAAGAACTTCATCACTTTTTAAAAAAATTTTAATGCTTAAAATTCAGTTTTCCAGCCTTTAATTATCAAAATTATCGCAATACCTTTCTACCTGGAGAAATGTTCTGGTTAACCTAAACAGAACCTGGTAGCCAAAGTTTCTAGAATTGATGGGGCAGAATAATGGAGAGATAGGAACCACGAAGAGAAATAGCCTCATAAAATTTTCATAGGTATACTTTGAGATTTGATTATACATAGAGTGAAACTCCATAGGGACAGAAAAATTTTTAAATAACTTTCAGGGTCAAAACAATCACCAAGGAACATAAGCCAAACTGTCCCCAGAGCTGACAGACTGTCGGCCATCATTTGAGCTTCCACCAGCCACTGAGGAGTGATTTTTAAATTAAAGTAGCCATTCAGTGGTATTCACAGAAGAGTCAACTCTTAGTAGTTGGGATAAATTGCTTCTAGAGGAAAGGTTCCTCCAGAAGTCCTGTAAATATACTTTAAAAGAAGATTCAAAGTAATTTGGCTGGGCAGGCGGTGACGGCTGGACTTGCACACACTGGCCTAAAGTGCATCTCGCGTCTGTGGTCCCCATGTTGGCGTGGCCCCTAGTTGGGCCGCTGGGAGGAGCGGACAGGAGGCTCCCGGCGCTCCCACTGTGCCAGCAGTGGTAGCCGAGGCTCTGTGTGTCCATCTGTAAACAAATTATAAGTAACTTCATGCATGCCCAAACTAGACAAAATACCTTCTCAAGTAAGATGAAAAAAAGCAGTACTCAAGTAAATGAAAACACAATACTAGACTTTCAAAGAAGCAAGGAACTATGTCCCACAGCCAGGAAAGAAACAACTAATAGCAAAAGATCCAGAAGTAACAAAAATGAGGGAATTAAAACAACCATTATATATTATGCAATTTATGAGGAGATAAAATGGAACATAAATGTTAGATCTGGAAAATCCAGACGCAGAAATGAAAAATTCACTGGGTAAAATTAGTGTCAAATTAAACATTGCAGAATAAAAGAGATGGTCTTAAAGACATAGTTTTAGAAAATATACAAATGAAAAACTGAAAGAAAAGAGGAGAATAATTAAATAAATGAGAAAGCATCACTGTCCTATGGAAAACATAATGGCTGATATTTGCCAAAGTTGATAAAAAATGTACACATATCAAGAAGCTCAATAAAATATAAAACAAAATTAACAAAATTCCTAAGTTACATAATTAATTTTTTGAGAACAGATAAATAATAGAAAACATTAACAGTAGCCAGGAAAAATGAGTAAAATTATATAAAAGAACACAAATATAAGAGTGACCACAAACCTGCCTTCAGAAGCTATGCAAGCCAGGAAACATTAGAAAATAAATCCTTATAAAGTAATTGCAGCAGTTTGATATTGCTTATGAATTCAAAAGATAGATATTAGATATGTTTGTGAACTGGTCTGTTCCTTTGGGCATATTAGATTGGATTGGATACAGAGGTTACACTTTTACTTGATTAGTAATGATGAAGGCCTTGATTGGGCCACATCAGTAGGATGTTGAATCCCCACCCACCAAGGGGAACAAATTAAATGCAGAGTAGTTAGTTGGAGTTTTAATGATGGATCTCTGGGAAGTAAATACACAGAGAAGCAGATATGTGAGGCAAGAGAGAAGGTTCCATTAGACACAGCAGAAGCCTGGGAAGAGAGACAAGCTATTTGTCTGATAGTTTACGGCTGGCCTTGTGGAAAGAGCAGAGCAGCTGAGCCTGGAGAGAAACAAGCCCCAGGAAAGAGACGAGCCTTATCCTAGTCTACAGCTGATTTTGGAAGAAGCTGGGACCATGGAAACTTAAGAGGAAGAGGAAGCCTGAACCCTTGCAGACATCAGCAGCCATCTTGCTCCAACACATGGCAACAGACTTTATGCTTTATGGCATGGTAACTGTAAGCTTCTACATCAAATAAATACCCTTTATAAAAGCCAACAGATTTCAGGTATTTTGCATCAGCACACTTTTGGCTGACTAATACATTGTTGAAAACGATATGTTTCAAAATTGAAGGAAATCGTGAAGACTTTTTAGACAAACTGAATTTCTTACTAGCAGAACTATAAAATAGGTTATAAGGAGTTTTACAGATGGAGGGAGAACAATGCCAAATGAAAACTTGAACTACACAAAGGAATAAAATACAATGTAAAAAGTAAATATAATAGATTTTTCCTTATTTTAGAAGATAATTGGCAAGGTTAAAAAATAATAATATATTTGTAGTTTCAAACATATATAGGTATAAAACATGTAACAACAAGAGCATAAGTGTTGGTAGAGAAAATGAAAGCATACTATTGTAAAGCTGTTAAGTTTATATGTGAAGCAGCATGTTATTATTTGGATTAAACTGTGATAAGTTCAAAATACTTAAAGTAATCCATAGAAAAGCCACTAAAAAACAAAACAAAATTAGCTATAGTTGTAGTAATCATCAAAATAAGGAATATAAACAATATTCCATTAATCCCAAATCAGATGAATGTGAAAGAAAAAAAGAGCAAAGTCCATATAAAACAAATTGGAATCAAACATCGAGATGATAGATTGTCCCAGGTTACTTGATAACTGAAAATTTTTCTAATGCTTTAAACACGTTAACTAAAAAGTAGAGCTCAGGGAGTGGATGTGGCTCAGTGGTTAAGCACCTGCTTCCTATGTACAAGGTCCAGGGTTCAATCCCCAGTACTTCCTAATAGTCAAACTAGATAAAAAATAGAAACATCAATGTATATTTCCTACAAGAAACTTGTAAGTAGTATTTTAAAAATTAGAGTTGGGGTAAAAAAAGCTTTAGAAAAAGACATTCAATGCAAACAATCTTAGGAAAACTGTAGCAAGTATGTTCATATCTGAATAAAAGAGAATGAATAAGGAATATTCCATGTATTGAAAGGAGCATTTCATAATAATGATGATGTCAGTTCACAAGCAAGACATGACAATTCCATATATGTATGGATCTAATGAAAATGAGTTAAAGTAAATGAAACAGTGAGAAAACTTAAAGAAATGGGAAATTCACCTAACCATGATAAACAACAACCATTTTTAGCCTTAAGCAACTAGATTATTGGGGGGAAAAATGAAGTCATGGTTTTAAAACATTGTACAACAGATATTCAGGACTCTTATACCTGTTAAAGGAAATAAAATATAAATTCCCATTTTACTGCTATGGATAGTTTTCAGGTTAGCCCAGTGGTTTCATAAAATTGAAGAAACAGAGATTAGAGTGTGGGGAGATGTACAAGCTAGAATTTTCACAGCAAATTCATGGAGAAAAGGTAAATGAAGTTAAAGAGAGAGAAGGAAAGAGTAAGTGAGATAGAGAACATCAAAGAGAGAGAGAGTGCGTATGTGCACAGAGCATGCAACACATTTACCAGAGATTATTCCCTTAATATTTTAGCTTATTAGTGACATGTGGATATGTGAGAAAAAACTATTGAGCCTGGGGAAATTTTTTGATGAAAAAAATCCCACAGAATTGGAAGCAGATGTGACTCAAGTGATAAGGCCTCCACCTACCATATGGGAGGACCCGGGTTTGATCTGTGGGGCCTCCTGGTGAAAAAGAATAAGAGAAAATAATGCCTGCATGGCAAGCCAGTGCCCATGTGGTGAGCTAAGTGCCTGTGTGAGTGCCCGTGTGGCAAGTGAGTGCCTGCATGGTGAGTAAGTGCCTGTTTGAGTGCCTGCATGGTGAGCCAGTGCCCACACGGTGAGCCAGGGTCCACGTGGCAAGATGAGTGTCCATGCAGCAAGCCAAGTGTCCACACAGTGAGCCAGTGCCTATGCAAGTGAGTCACACAACAAGATGATGATGCAAGAAAAGAGAGATGAAGTGGGGTGTCAAGGTGAAGCGCAGCAGAGACCAATAACTGAGGTGGCACAGGTGACAGGGAATCTCTCTCCACATCAGAGGTCCCCAGGATCAAATTCTGGTAAATCCTAGAGGAGAAAGACGAGAAGAGTAGACAAAAAATAGATACAGAAGATCGCACAGTGAATGGACACAGCAAAAAAAAAACCCAGCGGGATGGGGGGAGGGGAAGAGAAAAAACTTCCCACAGATTTAAGGAGCTTTGCATTCAGTCTGAATTTATACAAATGCCAAGGCTGATAAAAATAAAATTGGCAAAAACTAATGATAATACATCACCACTAACAAAAAATCTTAAAAGTAATGAAAAGGGAGAAAAAGATATGTTACATACGAAAGAACAACTTTAGGAATACCGCAGAATACACATTAGAAATATGGACCCTAAGAGCCAATGGAACAAGTGAACAAGTGTCAATCGATCACTCTCAAATCCCTCAAAACTGAAGGCAAAATAACATTTTCAAAGCAAGAAAAACTGATGAAATTTGTATACAATCGATCTGCACAAAAGTGTGTGTTAAATAAAGTTCTTCAGCCCATAGGAAAATGATATCAGGTAAAAAAGTTGAATCTACACAAAGGAATAATGTGCACCATAAATAATAGAGATGTGTATAAATATTAATTTTTTTGTTTCTGTTAAAATTAATCTATGGTTTAATGTGAAATGACCACAGTATCTTATAGACTTTGTAGTACCTACAAGTAAAATGTATAAAATTAGAGTCTAAAACAAAGGTTCTTAATAAGGGGTCTGTGAGCTTAAATTGAAATTCAAAAAAACGTTATTCTTGTGGAGATGTATTGGTGCAGGTATGAGATATTTATTAAATATTACACACTATAGTATGAGCTTAATAAGAGGTCTGTGGTTTTCACCTGACTGGCAAAGGGGTCTATGGAAAAAAAAGGTTAAGAACCCCTGATCTAAAAGATTTAGGAAGGGATATGCAAGACTTTATTTTATATATTAAGTGGCATTATTTGAAGGTATATTGATACATTAAATATTCATGCTGAAATCCTACTTAAGTCAATACAAGCCTACAATAAATTGGCATCTGTAATACATCAAAGGAAGAAATAAAGAATAATAAAAATGATAATTTTTTACAATCAGGAAAAGAGATAAACAGAATAAATAGAAAATAATTACATTGGTGGCAGGCTTAAATCCTACCATATTTGGTAGTTTGGAATTTTGTGTTCTCAGAAAATCATATTCTTAAAGCTAATCAATTCCTGTGAGTGTAAACCTATTGTAAATAGGTTTCCATGAGCTCATTTCAGTGAAGGCATGTCCCAGGTGTGCCTTAATCTCTTCCTGGAGTCCTTTATAAAAGGGATGAATACTGGAAGCAAGAAGCTGAAAACAAAGAAATCTGGAAGGGAAGGGAGAGACCAGCAGACACCACCATATGCCTTGCCCTGTGGCAGAGGAGTCAAGGATCACTGGCAGCCAGTCTTCAGGAAGAAAGCATTGCTCTAATGATGCCTTGATTAGGGCATTTTTCTCAGCCTCATAGCTGTAAGCTAGTAAATTCCCATGCTTAAAGACCAACATATTTTATGGTATCAGCTTTCAGCATGCTAGCAAACTAAAACAAATATCAATAACTACACTAAATATTTAGAGACTAAACACCCCAGTTAAACAGAAATTAATGCATAGGACAGCATAAAGAGACCACAAATAGACCCAAAGATAGAAGACAAAATTTTTTAAAAGGAAATCAGTGGTAAAAGAAAAACAGTTTGACCGAAGTATGACAGAACTCCTAGATGTCCATTAACAACCAAAACATGAATCTTGTCTCGCAAACTACTGAGAAGATTACCTTGGAATTAATTATAGATAAGTCTAACATAAATCTATAAACCTTCCAGCAGAAAACATAAAAATATACATCTTTATACCTTGGTTTAGACAGAATAGTTCTTAGATACGAAACAAAAATCACTAGGCATAAAATAAAATTAAATGCTATATTGTGATATTTACCAAAATTAAAAACCTCTGCTAATGAAATAGTATTAAGGAAATAAAATCAATCTATAAACTGGAAGACAATATTTGCAAACTTATATCTAACAAAGGGTTTGTATCCAATATATGTATATATATATATAACGAAAATTTACAGCTTAAAAATAGGAAGACAAAAAACTAAATTAAAAGACTGATCAAATGATCTAAACATATACTTTGAAAAAGATAATATATAAATGGTCAATAAGTAAATGGAAATAAACTCACTTTATTTCATCATCTGGGGAATGCAAGTTAAAACCACAATGAGATATTATTTTGCACTTGCTAGAATAAAAGAAATTGAAAAATATATACATATATCATGTGTTTGCTAGGATGTAGAGCAATTGAAATTCATATCCTGATGGAGGGTGTGTAAAATGGCACAATTATTTTAAAAAACAGTGTGACAGTTTCTTATAAAGTTAACCTTACTTAGCAATTCTAGTCTTATATTTATTCACACAAAGATTTGTACATCAATTTTATTCACAATGACATTGGAATGTAAATAAGTAGAAAGTCCTTCACTAGATTTATGGAAAAAAACACATAGTGACATTTTCCTACAATGGAATATTTCTCAGCAATAAGAAATAATGACCTACCATAAATACAGCAGCATGAATACATTCCAAAGACTTCACGCTGAGTGAAAGGAGCCTGACACAAAAGAGTACATATGCAATATGGATTGTACAATAATACAATAATTCCATTTGTATGAATTTTAAGGAGTAGGCAGAAATAATCTAAAATAATAAAATCAAATGGGTGTTGTTTGTAGCATAGAAGAGGGTTCTGAATTCAAAGAGCATGAGGAAATTTCTCTAAGTGTCATGAGCATAAATATATTAGAGTCATGACTGCATATGCACGCATTTGTCAAAATTTGTTGATGTGCACACTTATAATGGGCTCATTTTATTCATGTAATTTATACTTTTAAAGAGTTAACTTAAACAAACACATAATCTTGTCAATCTGCTCTTCTCACACTCTGGTTACGCTACTGACACTATGACTTTGCTCATGTAATTCCCAGCTGCTTGGAAAGCAGCCTTCTTTCTCCAACTACTTGTACAATTCAATACCCTCACAGAAAGCCCAGTTGGATTTAATTTCTCCATCCCTACCATTTCTATAACATTTTACTTTGCCTCTCACACAACATTTTGCATACTCTACCATGTTGTACAGAAATGTATATGTTTCTGTGCCTACTTATGAATCATGAATGGCAGAGACATTGTCTTATGTAGCATGGGACATTAAACAGAATGGTGTATTAACTAGAAAATGTTAAATTTAGTTGAACTAAATGGAAAATTGTGCATTTTTAAAATCACAAATAATAATTGGCAAAATTTATTACTCATATGTTAAAGTATAGACTCCAGCAGTATAAATGAATTTTAATCTACTATGAAATAAATTGCTTGAGAATTGTATCTTATGGTTTAGTTGTGTGCATAATTCACCATCTTTAAAATATTTTATTTTTATTAATTGAATTGGCAACTGTAGCAGTTTGATATTGTTTATGAATTCCAAAAATGATATTGGATTATTATTATTATTTTTATACAATATTTTCGTTTTTATTATAAAAATCCACACACAATAAAGATTGTCATTTCTTGGCTCTACTTGCATTTAGCACTTGCTCTTGAGCAGCTTTTTTTGCTTTTACCATTTCAACGAGTTCCTTATATCATTTCATACAGTCCTTCTTTGTCCTACCAGGCACTGTTTCTGCTATTTTCCCCCATCTTTCAGGTGTATTTGCTGGATATGTTTTCAAAACTTGTTCCAAAAGCTTCTGTTCTTCTCTTGTCCAAGGGGTAGAATCTGTGCATGGTCCTTCAAATCTTTCTGAAGGTGTGGCATTGTCTGCTTGAGGTACCGCTCCATGTTCTTTTTTAAGTTTATCAAAAGCCTTTCCGTTCATGTCATCTTTTTGATGAGGGTCAAGTTTTTGGAGACTGTTTGCTTTGCCAGTAATATCTTTGGCAGTTCTCTTGACTCCAGAAGAAGAATTTATATTCTTGTAGTTGGCAATAACTTCCCATCTTGACTTTGTCCCAGCAGGGAAGAGGTTCACAACTTTAATTAGTAATTGTAGATCATCTTCGGACTAATTTTTACTGCCATTTCCACCTCCACCAATTGATTTTTCTGCATTCCTAGATGCTTGTCACATACGAGCCTCAGCTTCTTCTTTCTCCTTTCTAATTTGCTCATTTATTTCTTCCATCTGTTTTTCTAGAGCAGCCTTTCCTACTTCTTTTGTAGATGATGTGAGTGATTCATTGAGGCACTGTAAGCTTGCTAGTTCAGGCCGATTACAAAGTTTTTCCACTTCTTCCATCATTTTTACCTGCTCCACCTCATTGTCAGAAAAGTGATTCCAAGTCTTGCAGGAATTTCGAAGTTTTTGCCTTTCCTTTTTAATGGCTTTTTTTCTGGGTATCTTTTTCCTTCTTTGCCAACAATGCTTGCTGTCTAATTTCCTCCTCTTCTTTCTCCTTAGCTAACCAAGCAGCTTCTAATTCAACTTGTCTTTGTTTTTTCTTTAGCTTCTTGTTCCTTCTGTTTTGCTTCTGCTTTTGCTTTCTTCTGTGCTGCTTTCTAGGCTTTTTCTTCTTCCTTGAATTTTTTTATCCTTGGATCACAGCTATATACATTATCAACTAATGCTCTTATTCTGTTCATTTCTTCTTTTTTCCTTTGTGCCCTTGTTGCTCTATTTTGCTTTTCAATCCATCTCCTCTCATCATGACATTCTGTGTTTTCTTTTTCTTCTTCATCTAAATAAGAGAATTCTCTCCAAGAATCAAAATTATACCAGAAAGAATAAAATGCATCTACATCTTCAAATAATGATTTCATATCACCAAGTTTAGGAACACTTTTCTTATTTGACCACCTGGAATTCCTTTCAAACACTGGGGAAAACACTTCGAAGAAATTGTCCTTTGCCTCGCGTTTAGAAGGAACTGAGTTATCAAAAGTAGGATCTACACTGTTAAATTCTCGTCTTTTCACTGGATCAGACAACATTTCATAAGCTTTAATTATGCAAGTAAAATAGTCATTATCCCCTTCTTTTATTGGTTCACCAGCTGCTTTCCATTTGTCTAGGTGATGTTTTAAAACCATTGCTTTATGAGCTGCTTTGATCTGTCTCTGTGTAGCTTTGTATCTTACATGACCAAGTCCAAGAACTGCATAATGATCCTGGTTCTTCCAGTCTTTGGGATCAAGTGTTTTCAGCATGGGAAATTCTTCTAACTGCAATTCTTCATCTTCTGATTCCTCTGATAACTCTTTCTTAACCTCCAGTTCCAGACGTCAGAGTATGGGTGATGGCGGTGCATTGGCCATCTGCAGCGCTTGGCAGGAGCAGCATGATGGCACCGGAGCCAGCCCCGCAGGCACACTGTTCCCATTTCAGATGGAGAGGGCTTAGCATCCCATCTGCTTCTATCTCCCCATTGGAGCCTCCCGCCTAAGTTCTACGAAACCCTGGAACTGGTGCATGGAAACGGCCAATAACCACTTCCGGGATGGAGCTTTCTTGGTGCTGCAGCCATATTGGATTATTTTTGTAAACTGGTCTGTTACTCTGGGCATATTAGATTTTATTAGATTCAGAGATTTCACTTCTACTTGATTAATTAATGATTAGAGCTTTGACTGGTCCACATCAGTAGGATGTTGAATCCCTGCACCCTTGGTGGGGAAAACTATACAACAGAGGAGAGATTTGGAATTTTAGATTATGGAACCCAGGAAGTAAATACACAGGAGAAGAACACGGAGGAATAAAGATGGCCCCAGGAAAAGAAAGAGCCTGATAGCCTACAGCTGACCTTGTGGAGTGACCGGAGCAACTGAGTACAGAGAGGAGTGAGTCCCAGGAGAGAGATGAAACTTATCCCAGCCTACAGCTCATTTTGGAAGAAGCTGGGACCATGGAGCCTTAAGAGGAAGAGGGAGGTTGAACCCTTGCAGCTTCAACATGTGACAACAGACTTTGGTGAGGGAAGTAACTTATGCTTTATGGCCTTGTGATTATAAGCTTCTACCCCAAATAAATACCCTTTATAAATCCCAGCAGATTTCTGGTATTTTGCATCAGCACCCCTGGCTGACTAATACAGCAACATTCACAACTGCTTTCTTTCCAACCATAAAAGACTAAAGGACAACATTCATACAGATTCATATAAAATAAAGATCACGTTTTATGCACCAAACTTTAGAATTTGAGATGCCATTTCTTTAGTATAATTAAACCTTGCAAGTGAGAATATGTTGTTTTATTGTTCTGTTTTGTTTTGGTGCCACATTAACTATTCAAGTCCTTACAAACGTCTCCAATAATTATGATCATGTTTTTAAAGAGTCTCAAAACAGGTAGTCTCAATAGTTCAAATCTGAACCCTATGTAGTGTAGAAGATCGGTGTAAATATCTAAACTTTATTAGCTACTAAATATGAATACCCAGTATAGTGGTTTGAAGCAGTATATACCCCAGAAAATGTGTTCTTAAATCTAATTCATTCCTGTTGGTACAAGCCCATTGTAAAGAGAATCCCTTGATGAAGCTACTTCAGTTAAGGTGTGACCCACCTTATTCAGGATAAGAATCTTATTACTGGAGTTCATTTTAAATGGAATGAATACAGAAAGAGAGAGGGAAAGAAAGCCATGGAAGCAAGAAGCTGAAATCAACAAAACCCAGAAGAGTAGGGAGAGACCAGCAGGAGCTGCCATATGTCTTGCCCTGTGGTAAAGCACCAAGGATCACTGGCAACCAATCTTTGGGAAGAAAGCATTGCCTTAATGATGCCTTGATTTGGACATTTTCTTGGCTTCAAAACTAAACTTATAAGGTAAGCTAATAAATTCCCATTGTTTAAGCCAAAACCATTTCATAAGAACTGCTTTAAGCAGTCAAGAAAACTAGAACAGATCTTCTTACCAGGAGAGTAGGATGCTGCTATTGCAAATACTGAGAATGTAGAAATGGCTTTGGAATTGGGTAATGGGTAGAGGCTGTGTATTAGTCAGGGTTCTCTAGAGAAACAGAAACAACAGAAGATAACTGCAAATATGAGATTTCATAAAATTGTCTCATACAACCGTGGGGATGCATGAGTCCAAATTCCTTAGGGCAGGCTGCAAGCTGGGAAGTCTGACGAATGTTTTCAATGAATTTTCCAGGAGAAGCTGGTTGAATGAAGTAGAGGTGGAAATTCTCTTTTCTGACTGCTGAAATCATCACTTCTCCTTTTAAAGCCTCCAACTGGATACGACTCCTCTTACTGCTGAAGGCAATCTCCTATTGATAGTAAATGTCATCAGTCATAGAAGTAATCAATTTACAGATTATTTAAGTCTATGAAATGTCCTCACAGTAACAATGAGGCCAGTACTTTCTTGGCCAAGCCACTAAACACCATTACCTGGCGAAGTTGGTGCATGAGCTTAACCGTGACAGGCTGGAAGAATTGTGTGGTGCCTGACGGAAAAGGCCTAGATTGTTGTGAAGAGGCTGTAGAAATATGGATGCTAAAAATACTTCTGAAGAGGTCTTAGAAGAAAAAATGATGAGTGTGTAATTGGAAACTGGAGGAAAAGCGATCCTTGTTTTAAAGTGGCAGAGAATTGGCAAATTCAGGCCTGATGTCAGATGGAAGGCAGAACTTGAGATTGGGTATTTAGGTGAGGAGATTTCCAAGCTAAGTGTCAAAAGTGCAACTTGGTTTCTCCTTGCAGCTTATAGTAGAATGTGAGAGAAACGGGATAAACTGTGAACTGAAGTCCTGGGCACAAAGAAGCCAGAAATGGATGGCTTGGGAAATTCTGAGCTTCCAGAAAGTGAGTTCCTGGAGAATAATGCTCCATGGGTTTAACTGAGCAAATATTTAGTCAGCCATTTCAGTGTAAGTCAGGATTCGAAATGCAGTTATCCAGGAAGGATCTGTGGAAAGTTCTATTGTCTGATGGTTTGGACCTCTGTGTACTACATGCAAAACCAACAAATGTGTGTATGTGAGTGTATGTTTGAACTGAACCACTGCCAACCAAGACTAAAAGGAGCAAAAAGGGAACAGGCTGGAGGCGAGGTCGCTTCAAGGGCAGAACCGTGGAAGCTGAGGTCTGGACTGAAAGTCATCTTCTCAGGCCAAGAAAATGGCCCACCCATGTGTGGAAAGGATGAGTCTTTCCTGGTGCTTGGAGAGTGCTAGCCTTAAGCCCCTTGTTCAGGAAGAGGGCTGCATGCTATGGCCCCAGTCTTCAGAGAGGGCAAAGGAGCATAAGCCCCAGGGGGTAGCAGAGAGTCTAGCCATTACCCCAATGCTTGGGGAGGGCGGAGTCCTTATCACAGTGTTCAGGGAGAGCAGGACTGCTGCACCAGCATATGGAAAGGGTGGAGCTCTCACTCCTTCAGTCCCAGAGGACAAAACATTTTTCTATAGATGACCCTTACAGTGAAATTTAATGGAGTGTGTCCTGCAGGGTTTCAGAATTGTATGGGACCTCTGACCTCTACTTTCCTTCCACTTTCTTTCTATGGGAATGGGAATGTTTATCCTATGCCTGTCCTGACATTATAAATCAGAAGCTGACAACTATTTCTCTAGGTTTCATAAGCCCAGAGACAGAGGGGACTTGTACCCCAAGACATACCACTCCTATAACTGATTTTGATAATGCTTTGATTTGGACTTTTTCTCAGCCCCAAATCATAAGCTAATACATTCCCATCGATCAAGCCTTACCATTTAATTTTATTTGCCTTGAGCAGCTTAGGCATCTAAATGCTTAGATATGGTATTTATCATCTAGATTTTCTCTTTGTCAAAAGCCCAGTACCTTGAATTAATTGGACTTAATTGAGCCAGAAACCAGAAGTCAGGGAGACCTAGAAGAGAAGGAGAGAATACCCCAAGTATTGCTGTCAGCCAGCAGCAGACATTAGAGTCTTTGGGAAGAAGCAAGACTTGCTGATATATTGATTTTGGATTTATTTAGCCTCAAAACTGTAAACCAGTAAATTCCCATTGTTTAAGTCAACCCATTTTCTGGTATCTGTGACAGTTGCTCAGGCAAACTGATGTGGGTAGATATGAAATAAAAACACAAGGTAGGGGCATGCATGGCATGCAGGCGAGACAGCTGTTATTTTAAACAAAGGCCTTTTTGATATTGTGATATTTGTTCAAGGATGGATTAAATGAAAGTATAAACAGTATGCAATATATTCAAATTTATCTTTGACATTCACTTTGTGTGTTAAGCATGGTCAATTAATAATCTTTAACAACTATAAATTAATGTAAAGCTCAATTTTGACCAGGTCCAAATTTTAGGATATAAATTGATAAATTTATGTTTTATGAATTACTCTTCTATTTCAAAGATTATTCATGTTAGAGAATTAAATGTATTCTTTCTTGACTAAGACAAATTATTTATGACCAAATTAATTTTTTCAACATCACAATATATTCAGATTTGCCTCAATATTGAAGTGCATTCAAATTTTACACCTTATTGCATCATTTAAAATAATTGATTTTGAGATTAGAATGTTAAGCAAATCAGTGCCCAATGAATTGTTTAAACAATCCACAGTCTTCATTACATTGACTCATAATTTTTTAAAAAATTATTTGCAGTTTTATTTAATTTTCAAAATTGATCTTCCAAGAATGATTGGAGGAGTGATAGCACTAGAAATTCCAACACAAAGTCTAGCCACACTTCAATTCTCATGTCTGCCTCATTATATTATTGTTTTCCCCATCTGAAGATGAGAAAAAATAGTCACACTTAGGATTTGAGATTTACAGGATTTCAGAGAAATTATTTTATTTCTTTGTATCACAGCCAACTCACCTTTAAATCATAAACCATAGTTTCCTTTTAACAGAGTTATTGTGGGTATTTAAAGAAATACTGTATTAAAGAAACTGGTAGCGACTTTTAAAATATTCTTTTGTCCCTTCATAATTGAAATATTGACCAATTATAATTGACTGCTTAGGTTGGCTAGAGCAAGCAATTATTTTCCCTCTAGATTTTAATTGTATTAAGATTTTGCACTACGTTGAAAAAGAAATACAATAAACTTTAGAGTGTAAAATTTGATCTATTTAATTTAATTCAAAGTCTGGTCTCATATCACCATAAATGAAAGATTTGCCTCCTTTTAACTCACCTTCCTTGGCAGGGGGAATTTTACACATTAAATGTGTTCCCTAGTCTATGGTGTCTATGACTGCATGCACTGGGGTAGTCTGTCATTGACTATCAGCATGCTTAACATTTGGAAACGATGGGTGGGTGGCTTAAATGTGAAAAAAGACTTAGTAATTTAGTTGACCTTAAACTCAAAATTAAGACATTCCTATTAAGAAATAGGAATGTGGCTGAAGCTTATTAATTGCAATATAATTTCTTGGGCTGGGGAAACAGAAAAACTGCTTTTTATCTGAATCCATCAGACAACATTTTGGGGCTGCATTTTCAGTGACATTGACACATTTAGAAGAAAGGGACTGTTAACTTGACATCATGGCCCATGAAGAATATTTGAAAAACAAAAGCTGTAATATTAATTTCATATGGACTCTAATAATAATAGTAGTTCATGAGTGTTAGGATTTACTACATAACAGGCTGAGAGATGGCATATGAGTAATATAGTAGTTACGTACAGAAAGACTGAGGGCAGACTGGCTTGAAACACTAGCTGTCTGAAATTGGACAAATTATTTAATGTCTCTGATTCTCAATTTCCTGACATATATAAGAGGTTGTTGTTAGGATTAAATAAGATAATATGTGCCATAAATATTGTTAGAGAAAAACAGCACTCATTGGGACGTGGAGACTGACAATTGAAGGTAGAAAGTTTACAGAGAAGCTCTCCCAATGAAGAAGAGACTTCAACCCTCCCTTGGCCCTTGGACGGGGTGGCTAGGAATTTATACAATATTCCAAAAGGCAGAGGAATGGTTAGTTCGTGGGGAGGGATTTAGGGACTGAGTACAGCCTGGGGCCAAAGAGGGGTTGAAAAAGCAAATCCTTTCCTTTACATGGTTACTTGGGGTAGGGAGCTAAGAAATGATATATTATTGGACTGTAAGAGGGGCTGAAGGAGCTTTGGTCAGGAGGGAGTGGAGACTCTTCTCTTGCCCTTTTCTGGCGCCCTGCGGCTTCTCTGCTCTTGTGAGGGGATGGTTGGTTGCTTTCACACACACCTAGGCTATGGTTTGCTCAATCAGTCTCCGAGCCCCTGGATGGGGGGTGCCTCTTTTTCTGTCACAGTCTGTTAATCACATATTGTGAACTTTACAACAGGGAATCTCTAACAAATTTCCAGCTCATAAATAATACTCTCCAAGTGATTTTGTCAGATAGAAATTATTGTATTTGAACCTTTTATTTAATCCAATTCATAAAGATGGCAGCTCTACAAGAAGTATAGTTGTTTAGAAGGGCAAAATTATAGATTTAGCCAGGGTTAGAACACACAAATTCTCATGCTGAGAACACTCTCTGCCCTGGGGAAGCACAAACTATGATTGAGATGAGAGTAAAAATTATCATGAAAATTTCAATGAAGAAGCTGCCAAGTAAGAAAATACAGATGCAAAACTGCCAAGAGTGGTTTGACAGCCTCAGCAATTAGTGATAACTAGATGAATGGAGACATCTGAGGAGAATCTTGAAGAGTAAGTGTGTCTTTAAGAATTGAAAGTATAGTTTGATTAGATAGACCTGAAAATTTCTTCACATATTTTGAGAAATTCAAATGGACAAATGTAGTCAATAGTTTATCTTTCTTTTCTATATATGTGAGAAAGAAATATTTATAACCTGTCTCTATGTGTGGCTGCTGTGCTAAATGTTGGCACATGATTTCCCATGTATTAATTAGTAGCAGTTTGTGTTTTGAATAACACGAAAGACACATACACAATTGAAGCTTAATTTGCTCATAGGTAGAATAGGTAATAACTATTAAATACTGGTTAAGGAAGGGAGGCTTTGAAAAGATGTCTTAAAATTTTTTAATAAAAAGAATTTTAAAATTTATAAGTTGAAATATGAAATCTGCACAAACTTTATGACACAGTTTTATGTCAAAGTATATAATATTTCTGCCAAAAACAAATGAGGGCATTATAGGAACGCATATTAAGGAAATAATTGTACAGAAAGGGAAGTCAGTCCAATTTGACTTTCCTAAAGAAAACTCAAAGTGGGTCTTTTCCGTACATAGATAATTAAAACTGATTACATAATATTTTTTTGAAAACATTACTTATATTCCATTTCTTTTCCTTTATATTACAAGAAAAGTCCATTTACTTTTAACCATATAATATAAAGGACACAAAAGAGACCCATCTTTAAACATTACTCTGTAGAGGAGAGCAGAAAATGAAAAGGGAAACATAATTAGCATAGATATATGGGTGCATGACTCCATTAATTAGGCTGTAGGGGGCATTCAACACATAAAGAATTTTATCTCACCTATTTTTTCAATCGTTATCTTTTTACAAACAGGTACTTTGCCAATTTCTTCTGTTATGAAGCCCTCCATCTATGATGTCACAAATGCTATTAGCCTCATGGAGTGAAAACTTCAGCCTGGTTAATGGGGCCATTCAGAACATAAATCTGAGCTCTAACTGAGTTAATAGCCTACATATGCGCTTGCCAATGTGGGAGAGGGAGTCAAGTTTTAGTTGGAGAGAGCACACAGTGATGGGTCATTTTTAATTACAGGAAAATGAACTGGTGTTTGGAGAAGAATATCAAGCGATTTCTGCTTCAATTACTATCTCAGTGTTTTAATCTTTATAACGGGAAAGCCTAGCTTTACTTGAAAAGCATATTAGACGTTTTCTCAAGTGTGAATGTATTATCTTTTCCCATGCATTTCCTATAGTCTGTCAAACAAATTGATTTAGGTGTGGTTGCCACATTGTTTAATTATCTCACATTTTAACTGTATAGTTATCCTATTTTTTACAAGAATATGCCCAAACACAGTCAATAGTGTGCATTAACCTTAATTTCATATCTTGAAATCTGAGTAATTGAAATTTTATAAAAAGAGATACCAGCATGTTAGTATGCATTTCCTCTTTTATTTTCCCAATCTCAAATATTTGCCTTTTCTTACTTCATTGTTACCAACATTCTAGAAGCCAATAACTTCATTTGCTCCTGTGTTTGTATTATAGGAAATGTTGTGGCCTACACCTGGAGGTTATTTGCACACTGGGCCAGGTATTCCATTTTGCATCACCAAGTCAGTCAGAGATGGTAGAGGTTTGTTCCTAGCATTTCCAGGGCATTAGAATTTAGAGTTAATGATGGTCACAATAGATGTGATCTAATAGATTCACTCTTGTTTATTATATAGTGATCATTGCAGTAATGAGTTGGATATTTCTTTAGATTAATAGATCTAAAAATTGTCAATTTAATTTAGCAATGTGGAGTCCGCCGTGACCATGACAGAGATAGAAACAGTGGTGACAGGCCTAATTGGTATGAATTTAGGAGATAATTTTTATAGACTAGTTTATACTTAAAGACTCTAAGCCATATATGGACAGTTTATATATATGTATGCTTGTATAATTTTATTATTATATGTTTTAGTAAATAAATATATATTTTAATAAATAAATGTATTTCTATTCATTTATGCCCTCCTCCATAAATGCATGTCTCCATTCATCTTATCTCTCAATTCACATTGGATCACTTACCATTTCCCAAAAATATTATCATTCATATTACCACTCCCAACTTGATGCCTGGGTTTCTGCCTCTTCCTTGATTACTCAGCTCTGAGTCATTGTTATTTATCATTATGGGGGAAATAACTGACAGCCACTTACAGGAATCTGCCATTTGGCACTTGTAATTTTGAAATATTATATACATACCATCTGTTTATTTTTTCATCTTTCTCTCTTTTTTTTTCAAGTTCTTCCTGATATTAAAGTCTGCCTAGCTGCTCATTAAAATCATTTTTGTTACTTCTGGGCTCACAGGTGGATAAAATTTTCCAGTCTCTCTTACAGTTAGGTGTGGCAAATGATGGCTGTGAGATCTAACCAATATGGGGGAAGTTTATGTAATCCCACGAGTACCTTCCATGGGACACTCACCATATATTGCCCCTCTCCTCCCTTGTCCTGGTGGTATGCTGCTCCCCAAGGGGACTGTAGAAGCTATGATTCGACAGTGTCAGGGTCTCTACCAGCCTGGATCCTTGAATGACTACATGGAGTTTCCCCTTCCCCCACATGAATCATCAGCATCATCCTTTTAAGACTTTGTAAGCACCTGAGATTTTAGCACAAACTCAATTCATATATCAGGTACCATAAAACCTCTTTAATCCTTCAACCTATGTTTACTTGCTATTATGTACCAGATACTGTTTCATTTACTTTACAATGACATGCATAATGCTTACCATATGTCAGGGATTTTCTTAGCACTTAGCACACATAAACTCATTTGATACTATAACAACCCAGGAGGTAGGTACTACTATCATCCACATTTTACATAGGAGCAAACTGAGTTGGTGGCAAAACCAAGCCGGACAATAGAGTCTGTTCTTGTAATCCTAGTGCTATGCTGCTTTTCCTATTCCAAATACTAGGCTTAAGGGTGAAGAAAAGAAACAAGGCATCTATCCACATAGACTATACGGGCTAAAGGATGAGACAGATGAAAAGAGACTTAAGAGGCATGATAACTAATAAAATGTGTGATGCTGAATTAGACCTGGGAAAGCTGAAAAATAAAATAAACCATAATAGATATTACAGAACAATGCCCCCTAAATATAGATATAAACAGTGAATTACATAATAATATAAACTCAATGGAAAATTTCTTATTTTGTTGCCTCGATAAGCTGATAATTGATAGTTAGATAGAGGGGGGAAAATAAAGCAAAATCAAATGGGACAAAATGTAAACAATTGAGTAAAGGGCAGACAGGAGTTTCTTGAACATTTTGTTGTTTATTTGATATTATAATAAGTGAAAAAGTTACTACAAAGTAAAAAATGCCAATAATATGTGCTGAAAGAAAATAAAAAGTAAAGGGAAAGAGAATGATGGGAAATCTTTTACAGTAACCTACTGTTTGATCCAGGTGATGGGACAAGCCGTATTTGAGAAATAAAGCTGTGAGAAATGCAAACATGAAAGTCCTACTTAGTGCCTTCAAGGAAGAACAAGTTTTGTGTTACTAGCGTAGAAAGAGCATCAAAGGGAGTTACATGACTTTATGTTGGATAAGTAGGCAGGAGTCAGAGTCTTGTAAATAATGTTAAGAAACTTGAATTGCTTTCTAAGATTAAAAGGAAATAAAATTGTTTGGGGCAGGGAAGTGATATAGTCTAATTTGCCACTTAAAATATGAGTATGTATATAGAAGACTGAAGGAGATAAAGGGGAAAATAAAGAGAACAGTTAGGAGAATATTATAGTGGTCCAGGTAGAGGTGGTAGTTGAGATGGAGGTGGTAATAAGCAGCAAGTGGCATATATTTCAAAGGAAAACTTCCAAAAATTTTCCATGGATTTAACATATGGATGTGGGCACAGATAGATGGAATGCTATCAAGATCTTAGTGCCATCATTAAAGACCAATAATCTGGACAAGCCATCTGGGGGTACTCTTTCTTTCAATAGCTACAAAACATTCTGAGTACAGGTTTTGTGTGGCAGTAAAAAGTCCAGCATGTCCCTGACTTCTGAAGAATCATGAAGAAAGCCTATCTTTAACTGCTTGTTGCTTTTCACATTTCATTCAGAATTGCTGTTCAATGCCTTTTGTCATTCACCACTGGTCATTTAGAAACTTACTCTCCCTCTTGCTACTCTCCAGTCCATTTTACTCTGTAAATATGGAAGACAACCCCTATCTCTTTTAATCAAAAGATCAATAATACATGTTTGTTAAATAAATTTTATTAAGGTCTGGAGATACCTAAACGAAAGCTATAAATCAGGTACTACTGTACTTAAAGTTGATTTGCCATGCTAATTCTTGAGGGCATCCCTATTGGTGACTCTTAATTAAACTTGCAGTTGTTCTTCATCTCTAGGGTACACACTCCTTCCTATTTTTTTTTTGAAGATTTATTTATTTCTCTCCCCTCCCCCCTCCGTGACTGTTCTCTGTATCTATTTGTCTTGTTTCTTTGTCCACTTCTGTTGTCAGTGGCATGGGAATCTGTGTTTCTTTTTGTTGTGTCATCTTGCTGCGTCAGCTCTCCGTGTGTGTGCGGCACCATTCCTGGGCAGGCTGCACTTTCTTTCGCGCTGGGCGGCTCTCCTTACGGGCCGCACTCCTTGCACGTGGGGCTCTCCTATATGGGGACACCCCTGCATGGCAGGGCACCCCTTGCGCGCATCAGCACTGCGCATGGGCCAGCTGCACACGGGTCAGGGAGGCCCAGGAATTGAACTATGGACCTCCCATGTGGTAAACGGACGCCCTAACCACTGGGCCAAGTCCGTTTCCCGCATACTCCTTCCTAAAAGGAGCCATCTCTTATTTGTAATTTCACACATCTTCTGAGGGCCATAATTTCTGCCTTCCAGAAGGAAATCCAAATCCATTCCCCTCATAATGATTTTGGCAATCAAGGACGGCAGAACTTTCACATCAATGAGAGCAGATTTTCTGCCACAAAAGCGAAAATTTACCATTTTAGAATAGGATTTTACTTTCCTTTTGTATTTTCTTTGTCTTTTTTTTTTTTGAAGATACATAGATCACAAAAAAATGTTACATTAAAAAATATAAGAGGCTTCCACTAGTCCCATCTCCACTGACAAAGCACACAGAAAGTGTCATGTACTCCTGGGTCCCAAAGCTAATTTCAAATATTTAACTTTGGTAGCAGAATAATTTTCAGCATCTGAAATTAATTGGTATTGATTTTATTTTGATCTCTGAAGTCTTCAAATTCTTACCTGTTGCTTAAAGTCCTCCCTAACATCTACAAATAGGAACTATTCTTCATGGTGATTACATTATTTTTCATTCTAAAGCAAACTCCAGTGGTTATAGCTTTTCAACTTATTATATAAAGTGAATGTTGAGTATATTCAGAAAAGCATCATAATCAGATAATTATTAAGATTCAATTTCTGATCAGACACAAAAAGCTTTAAAATTGTCAGGTTTTTTTTACTCTGAATCAGCAGGCGACAATATCCTCACCATTTTATATTCTGAGTAATTATCTCAAACATTTGTAGGCTGCTGCACCTTTGCTAACTATGAATCTGTTAGCTGTAGATTTCACTGGTTTTAATAACAGAAATCATGATTATGATGGTGTTCAGACTATCTGACTCTGCTGTTATGTCTATGTGCAGTGCCCTGTGCTGACCCCTTTGGAGCAGTGTGCTTTTATAACTTACCCTGTCTGCACACATGGAAGTCACAGTGGTGTTTTAGCCTGAAACATGGTGCATTGGATGTGATCTTTCTCATTGGAAGACACAAGAGAAAGTTAGGGAACAAAATCAATATGCTCCTCTGTATTTATTGACCTTGTCAAAACAGGATATAATCAGTAAGCCTACGCTTTGAGCACTGAATTTTTCACTGCCATCTTTATTCACTGGGAGCAGTACTGTTATTTTCTAAAAGGGAGGCTGAGGATCAATATAGCTACTAATAGTGTTGACTTGTCTACAGCTAATCGGCACTGTGAGTTGGATCTTCTTTATTATAGTCACTGACAGATGAGAAAACTTGGAATTGAGTCTACACTATGCCAAAGCAACTAAACAAAAATAGCTTCAAAAAACCTAGAAGAAACTTTTCGCCACGGCCCACAGAAAAGAGTCTGTCTATAATAAAAAAGTTTTGATTTGAACTTATGTGATTCTGAGGGAAAATAATTTTCCTTAAAGATAATGATCTTGAAGATACATATCTCAACTAATATCTGAGGAGCATCTTCAGTGGAGCACTAAAATATAAGTTTTCTCCTTATATTAAGTTTTGTAATTTAAAGCGAATAATGGCCTTGTCTTATAAAAGTAACTTAATTTTATCCAGTTTCTACATTTGGGAAAGTCATTCTACAATTGTATATAATTCTTGGGCCCTTAGAGGAAAACATCTTTAAGTGTGTCTTCTCACACAAGATGGCGATGGAAGAGGAGAAGTGTTATCTTACTCACTAAGAAAATATTCAAAGTCAATGTAGAGAATTTCCAGCTGCAGATGGATCTCCAGGCAAAGTCTAATGTGCCCTACCTATTGTATAAAATTGTTTAGCAGTTTTGGAGGGTTATAAGTATTCTATTTTCAGAACTTCACCTGCAGTACATTACATTAGCATATAAAGGCACTGATTTCAACACACCTTTAGAATTATTTATTCCCTTTTCCAGCTGGTGAAATCTTATTTCCATGAGTATCAAAATTATATCTAGCTAGTGACCCATCTCATTTTATTAAAAAGTCAAGTATTTCACCTGTATACTTCATTCATAATATGGAGATACCTCATTGATAAGTATATCTGCAAATCTACGGAAAATTATGATTTGCTCCACAAATCCATCGTAGCTATACTGGTCAAATGTATATTGCCAGAGCACTGGTTTGGGCTTTGTTCACCATCACTGCTTGGTGTTTTCACCATCACTCCTGCAGCTCGTGGATTCACGCCTTCTTCTTAAGCTTCCACAGCTCTCCACATAGCAACCTTATTTCAGTATAGTTCCTACCTAATTTCACTACCAGAATTGTTAAAGTTATATTATAACCTGTAAAAGATGTTATTAAAGCTTCAGGGATAACAAAAGGGAAATTCTGCTCCTACTACCTGTGGCTACTCTTGCAGGCAACAGGTCCTGACTCACCCTCACAGGGCCCTGAAAGGAAGTCCCTGCCTAGTCGGAGAGACACTCCATGGAGCAAACCTGTCCCAGTCAGAGAATTCAATCTTCATTTTTTGAGGACCAAAGGACAATGACGGTTTCCTCCTACCCTTGGGTCAGAGACCTTCTTCCTGAGTCCCTCACTCTCCTATTCAAATATTGAGCTCTTCTCAACGTAATTGACACTATTTGTGAACCAAATCTTCAAGGAGAACTTTGCTTTATCCTCACAGAAAAAGACATTAGAAACCAATAGGTACAATAGGCTATGATGAGGAAGGGCACACATTAAATTGATTTATGCTTTTAAATAGAAGTAAGATTTTAAAACACAGAAGTAGGTTGTCCAGATACCCATGACTGTAATGCAGTAATCTTCTCCCTTTAACTTACTGTGCAGATCACTGAAGAATGCATTTTCCTGACACATGGGTTCTCCATAACATGTTTTTAGAAGTTCCCTAAAGAGCAGGCACAATGTTTATAGTGTTACATTGGTTAAAATATTATTTAACTAAACTAAGCATCACATATTTATTGAGGGTAAATTAATAAAGTTTATTCAGGATATATGAGAGAAACTCATTGGCTATGTAATTAAACATATATAAAAATTGTTATTTGAGATATGTAAGTTGATAATTATAAGTAATTAAATCGCCACACCAATTAATTTAAATAACTATAAATGATGATGTTGTCTAAGTTTACCTTTGTTTAAATTTTTTTCAAAATGTTCAAATATATTTAACTACATTCCATTTGTTGTTTTCTTTTTACAGCATAATTTTGAATAGCATTCCAATTTTTCTATATTTTTATATTCCATTGATAATATTTTTAAAAATAAAACATTTGCAACACTTCAGAAACTATTGAATATCCAGGAGTAAATTCTGACCAGATGCCTCACTAATTAGTCAGTATTTTCCAGAAAACAGAACCAAAATGAAAGCTAGCTAGCTAGCTAGCTAGCTAGAAAGATAGATAGATAGATAGATAGATAGATAGATAGATAGATAGATAGATAGATAGATAGATAGATAGATAGATAGAATATAGACATTTAAATAGTTATGTGCATTATGTGCATGTGTAGAGATTTACTTTAAGGAATTGGTTATGTATTTGCAGCAGCTGTCAAGTTGGAGATCTATAGGCAGGCCAACAGGCTAGAAATTCCTTTAAGTCGATGCTGCTCTCTTGACTCCAAAATCCATAAGGGAGGCCACTAGACTGGAAAATCAGAGAGGCTTAGGTGGTATAGTCATGACACAAAATTTCTTTTTACCTTTGGCATCCTTGCTCAAAAGGTGTCCTTGCTCATAAGGTTTCCACTTGATGCGTATGAGGACCATCCACCCACTGTATCCAGGACAAACATTTTAATTTAAAGCTAACTGATCTTAAATGCTAGTTCCATTTACAACACACTTCCACAAAAATATCAAGGGCAGTTTTCGACCAAACAACTGGACAATAAAGCCTAGCCCAGTTGACACATGAAATTAGCCATCACACTCACCATTTCAAAATACTATATTGTATTTTTAACTACAAACATGGGCATTGTCTTAAATTTTTTTAATTAAAAATAATCAAAATCAGAAAATTAACACTAATACTTTACTAACATCTTAAATGCAGATCCCATTCAAATTTCAGCAATTGCTCCCAAAATGTCCTTTTAGCAAAATCATCCAATGCACTAATTGCATTGAGACACCATGTCTTTTTAAAATTGTCTCTTAATTTATGTTTAGCTGGTGTATCTCATGATTGTCTTCAGATTGTGAATCATTAGTAGGACTGTCACAAAATGGTTCTCATTGTACCTTAGGTGTCATGCAGTCTCACTGTGTCCCATTTCTGGTATGGTTGGTATGTTTTAGACTTTTCCACTGTAAAGATTCTCTACTTTTTTGTCATTATTAAGTATTTGAAGGAAGAGATAATTTTAAGCTATGTGAATATTCCATTTTTCACAAAATTATTGTCTCTTTCATGGAGTTGTCTTATTTTATTCATTTTGATGTTCAATGTGTCTCTGGGTCGGAGAGTTAGAGTCCACTCAGTCTGACTTTGTGTCCTTTTGACATGTGTTCATTATTCTTTAGCATCCCCTTGGTTTATATCACAAAAAATGTTCCATATTCATATTTTCCCTGTCCTGGCTCTGGAACTAGCTATTTATCCAAGGAGTTCTGACTCCTTTTCTTGGAAAATAATATTTAGAAGTCAAAATCTAGGTGCTAGGGGTACTCACTGACATTGGAGTTTGCTATTCCCAACTTACTTACACATAGTCTACACATTTATACACACTCCCTCTTATCTATCATTCAATCTTCTATCTGTCATCCATTCATTGAAATCTATGAATGCATACCAAGATTCCTGATTGCAATTCATATCATAGTGTTTTGTATTTATAATTCCAATTTTGACATTGAAAAACCAGATTTCCATTATCTTAATAAAATTATTTATTTGGTCAGATCCCCCATATGTAATTAATTGTCCATCTCTGCCACTACTCCCTCCCCTATGTGGATGCCGTCCTTCCCCTGGTTGGCTCTTGCAGAGCACTCCAAGCTACTCCTTAGTGAGAATGCCCTCTTTATCACACTCAGCTCTGACTTGTCTCACCAGGATACCCACATTCTTGCATGGAAAGATGCCCTCCTCACCCAACTTGTAATCCAAAAGCTTTTGCCTGGCTTTTCCTTTGGTGTGCTTATGCCCTTAGACTCTCTTTGAGCCACTGCCATGGGAGACAGCACCATCATACCACCGCTTTCACCATTCTAAGTAATGGCTTTAAAATTGGATTGTTCAGGAAGGGAATTTAAGGGAAGGAAAAGGAAAGAAAGTGAAGGGGGTTAGGGTAAGAAGTGGAAGTGGAAGTGAAAGAGGAAACACAAAGATTAAAAATAAGAAATGTTTAATGTAAGAAAGAAATACAGACTTAATGAAACAACCCCCAACATCTAAAATACTTGAAATAATTTTTCTTTGGAGTTATCTGCCAATTAACTATATTAGTCATTTCCAGGATTTATTGTTGATCTTTTAATTTGATTTGGGAAGTTTTTAAAAAATATTTCTTTGGAGTCAGTTACTCCTATATTTCCTTTGTTTTGTTACTAAAATATAGAAAACAAAAGATAAGAAAATGTTATATGTGTTAACTATTGGTTGTAGTAACAGGCATTTTTTATTATTGTTTTTCTTTTTATGCACACCTCCTCCTCCTCCTCCTCCTCCTCCTCCTCCTCCTCCTCCTCACAGTAAAGAAAAACTTTCCTATAATACTAGTGAGATACAAATGTAAGGAACAGACATCTCCGTGTCTAAATTCCAGCAATAGCACATTGAAATATCAAAATATCTAGGTTTCAACAAAACATTGCAAAGTATACAAAGAAACAGGTAGTGATTATCTGACCAAATGAGATTAAGGCATTAGAATCCATCTATGAAGAGGAGCATATCTAGGACATATCAGACAAAAACTTTAAAAAACAGTCCAAAATATGCTCAAAGAGCTAAAGGAAAACATAGATAAAGAACAAAAGGAAATCAGGAAAGCAAGAGATAACCATAAAGAGAATATCAGCAGAGAGATGGAAACTATAAGAAGTAATTAGACAGAGCAAAAGATCACAGTAGAATCAATTAAAAATTCCCTAAAAGGGTTCAACAACACATTGGAGGTGGTGGAAGATAGAATCAGAGAACTTGGAGTTAAGACCGTTGAGATTATCCAGTCTGAGAAGCATAGAGAAGAAAAACAAAATAAATTGTACAGAGACTAAGGAACCTGTGGGACACCACCAAACATATCAGTATGCATACTGTGGGAATCCCAGAAGGAAGAGAAAGACAGAAAGAGACAGAGAGACTATTCAAAGAAATAATGACTGAAAATTCCCCAAATTTAACAGAAGACAAGAATATATACATCCAAGACTCTCAACAAACTCATAAAAATATAAACTCAAATAGTCCCAATTCATAACATACTATAAGCAAATTATCACATGCAAAAGATAAAGAATTTTCAAAGCCACAAGACAGAAACATGTTACATACAAGGGTGTATCAATAAGATAAAATATCTATTTCTTATTGGAAACCATGGAGCCAAAAAGGCAGAGGGATAACATACTTAAAATGCTGAAAGCAAGAACTTGCCAACCCAGTGTTCTATATCTGACAAAACTATCTTTCCAAAGTAGAGATTAAACTGTTCACAAATAAACAAAAGCTAAGTGAGTAGTCTGCTATCACTACACTAGTCCAACAATAGATTCTAAAGAGACTTCTGCAAGTTGAAAGGAAAAGATACTAGAAAACAGGTTGAAGCCACATAAATAAGTAGAGATCTAAGGATGATGGCTTTGGTTAATATAAATGTCAGTACTATTGTATTTTTGGTTTGTAACTCCACTTTTTACTTACTACAGAATCTATAAGGCAAATGTATAAAATATAATGATAAATCAGTGATTTTCTAGATATAAAATTTAAAAAAATGTGTCAAGAACTACATAAGTTAGGGTCAGGAAAGGTATAGGAACATAATTTGTGATACTATTGAAGTTAAGTTGGTATGTAACCAAAAAATTGTTATAGATTTAGGATATTCAATTTAAGCACCATGATAACTACAAAAGGAATATTGGAAAATATGCAAGCTCATAGAAAATGAAAATAGAGTACAAGCGGCCAGGAGCAGGTTGCAAGTGGAATGGGAATTAATGCATAATGATTTCAGGGTTTCTGTTTGGGAGGGGGCTAATTTTAGTAATGGAAGGTAGAGAGGGAGCCACAGCCCTTGTTAATGTAACTAATCCCATTGAATGGTATGCTTTGCAGTGGTTGATATGGGAAAGTTTATGCCATACATATGATCCCACAATTAAGAAAAAAAGCAACAAAGTAAATGCAATACATGATACTGGGCAAGATCTAACAGGGAGGAAAAAAGGCTTTTTCTTATGAAAAAAACTTAAAATATAGGTAGTAAGCTTTATATCAATGTTGGCAATATCAGTATTTCCTGAACTTGATAACTGCGCTTAAAGTGGTTACATTAGTGAATATATGTCTTCTTAGGAAATACACATGACAGTATTAGTGTTCAAGGAGCATAATGTCAACAAACTATACTCAAGTGTTCAGAATGCTGATTGATAGATAAGTAGACAGGCAGATGGACAATTAGATGGATAGATAGAATGATATGACAAATGTGGTAAAATATTAAAATTGGTGGGTCTGGGTATCTGGGAGGATGGGGCTTTGGGAGTTGTATGTGTGGGGTTTGTTTAGTTTCTTAGTTGTGAAAAATTAATAAAATACAATAGGGTTGGCTTAAGAACAAGAATTTATTGGCTCATGGTTTCAGCCACTGGAAGGCTTTCTTCCTCCTAGAGTTGGTGTCTGGCTAGCCAGCAATCTTTAGGGTTCCTTTGGGGCTGCATGGCGATGCACATTGTGGCATCTTTTACTTTCTTTTCCTTGTTCCATTGATTTCCAGCTTCTAGCAGCTCCCCATGGCTTCTCTTTCTATGTCCAATTACTTTTACTTATTAGGACTTCAGGCATATTGGATTGGGACCAGGTTCGTTCAGACTTGGCACACCTTACATAAAACCATCTTCAAATGTCATATTTTCAAATGAGTTCACACTCACAGGACGAGGGATTAGGAATTGAACATGCCTTTTTTATGGAACATGAATCAATCTTCAATAAGATTTGTATTATTTTTGTAACTGTCCTGTATGTTTGAAGGTATTTCAAAGTAAAAAGTTTAAAAAATATGTAGCTTATTTTATGTCAATTATAACTTAGGTATTTGTAAACAATTAAGATATATTTTCCTTAAGGGTTTCTGGATTTTTACCATGTTTTATTTTAATTTTTTTCACACTGTTTTTTGTTTAATTTATTTTCTTTTTATTCTTACATGTTCAATTCATATATGTGTTTTTTATAAAGCTTAAAGAAATGTTAGTTTTCTATACTTGCATATAGATAAAAATGAAAATTACAATGATTGAAGTTCCTTTCTTTTAATTTATATGAAATGGCATATTTGTCATAGAATAATTTCCTGTATATATTTAGGACTTTTTCAGTATTTTTTTTCTATTATAATGATCAATTGTTTATCCTGTGTCATTATCATAGTATTTTGATAATCCTGTGTCACTACCACAGTATTTTGAGTGAAATAGATTTAAGGCAAATTTTAGGATTTCATAAGCTCTATCCCCTTTACAATTTTACTTTTACAAAAATGATTTGACCTTTATTTTACTGTCACTATTTTTTGAAAATTTTTAAATCATTCTTTCAATATTTTTAACTCCTTGGAATTTTGATTAGAGTTGCACTGATTACACTGCCAATGACTGTGGTATTTTGAGACTTTGATGGACTGGAGAAAGGTTCATGTTTTTAGAGCTAATCCATTCCTTTGGGTGTAAACCTATTGTAGGTAGGACCTTCCCTTTGATTTGTTTGTTTCAGTAGGGCATAACCCAGAGTGTGTTTTACCAGTCCCCTTACTAGAGCTCTTTATATGCAGGATGAAGACAGAGAGAAAAAACTGCAGAGACACAGAGAAAAAACCACAGACAGACAGAGAAAGCCTCGAGAGCAAGGAGCTGAAATCAATGAATCTGGGAGAGAGGAACCAGGAGCTGAAGCAAGGAAGTGCAAAGTGAAGGGAGAGACCAGCAGATGCCTCCATGTGCCAGTCTTTGGAAAGAAAGCATCATCTGATGATGCCATGATTTGGACATTTTCATGACCTCGGGACTGTAAACTTGCCATCTTATAAATCCCCATTTTAAAAACCAACCCATTTCTGGTATATTGTATTTGGCAGCTTTTAACAAACTAAGACAATGATCTAAACTCTGTGTGATGGTAAATTTGCCATTCTGAAAACACTTCCTCTTAGAGTCTCATTTGATTCCTTTTAATAAGATGTTATTTATATTATATTAGTATTGTCTTTTGGGGTGAAATTTAATATTTTATGAATTGTGTGTTCTTTTTTGACTAATTTAACAAGATTTCCAATTTTGAACATATTATTACTACAATACAAATAAATTTTCCTTATAGTATTATGTTTCATTTGTATGTAAGGAACTCTTTTTTTATTTTCTGATTATTTTATATTATTTTCTTAGTATACTAGTAAAGAACCTATAATATACCATTTTCTAATAATGTGTGATAATGCTTATAGTAGGTTTTTAATTTGAATGCAATTATATATGTAGCTTTGACTAAGTATGTATCATAAAATATTTAATATAGTATAGCTTATTTCATAGCAGGTTCTGGAATAGACATAACCAGATGTCATTTATTAGGATCTGTGAACTTTGCAAATTTATTTAATCTCCAAACTTCAAAGTTTTTAACCTATTAAGCAGCAATTATAATCATGCCTACTTCCTGACAAGACTTAAATGATGTGAGACTCACAGGAAATATTGTGCTTAATGTATTTAATAATTTAATAATGAGTAAGCAAGCAAGAAACATCAGCTTAAAAAGAAAATATGTTTAAAGCATTTAGCAATCTTTGACTAACAATAGTAACCACAATAGCAATTAGTAACCCCTCAATAAAATTTGTCATTTTTTATTGTTTGTGAGAATTTTAGGATCCAGCACATAAGGGAAGATACTCTTGTAGAAATTAGCTGTGGCTCAAATATAAAAAACAAACAAAAAAACCTGGTTTAAGTCCCTACTCAAAAATTGTTAGCCGAATAAACTTAAAAATGTTAACATTTTGTGCTTCTATTTTCCTGATATATAAATTGGCAATCACAAATGATTTTTTACGTGCTAAATCCAAAGATGTGAATAATTTTCATATCCTTTGTATAATTGTAATAGTAAAAATCACTGCTTTCGAGCATAAGAATAAGTCATGTTAAGGACATATTATTCCTTCCTCAAAAACCGAAAATCAAATACCTCTGTAATTCAAACTAGGTAGCAAAATACGCTTAAGTAATAATTTCTATTTCTTTATTTATTTGACTCATTCAGAAAAGCTGTTTTTCTACACTTGATTTTAGGATGGGTCTAAATCTGTGAGCAAAGCTTCTTTTTCCCTGTGATATGTTTTCTCAGTGATGTTGCTAATTGCTTCCAAGAACTTTTTCATACTAGGAGAATCACTTCAGAGTTTAAATTGTCTGAAAATCCCCATCGACTCTGAAGGAAAGTGGGAGAACTCCTGGAATAAAATTGGCTTGCAATAGGAGTGTTCTGCTCTGTTAAAGTAGTAAATTGGAGATTTGATAGATTTATAGTAAAGTACAATATTGTATCATAGAAAAAAAAGTAAATAAATGCTGGGAGAAAGAAAACAAAGAAAATGATACATGATTAGTATAAAAAAAAGGGATTGAAAAGAAGATTTGAGAATAAGGTACATGAAATAAAACAGTGAGAACTGGTGGTAGGAGAAAAAAAGGTAAAAAGGATGACATGTGTCTTTCCAGTTCTTGGTGGTTTGGTTTTTTTTTAACTAGCTAATTTTCTCTTTCTGATTCAGAGTAAATATTGCTTAACATTCATGACAAAAGTGTGCATTTGCTAAAATTCTTTGAGTATGGTGCACTAAAGTATATTTTAAGCATTACTCCTTTTTATAGATTAAAAAAAATTTTTAAAGATACACAAATAATACCAAGTATTACATAAAAAAATATGAGGATCCCAATCCCTTCCCACCCCACCCCCACTCCTCTCACATCACCAAATTCTTTAATCAGTATGGCACATTCATTGCATTTGATGAATACATTTGGGAGTACTGCTACACAGCATCGATTTTAATTTACATTGTAGTTTTCGTTCTCTCCCAGTCCTTTCAGTGTGTTATGGCGGGATATATAATGTCCTGCATCTGTCCTTGCAATATCATTCAGGACAACTCTAAATCCTGAAAATGCCCCCATATCACACCTTTTCTTCCCTCTTCTTGCCCTCAGCAACTCTTGTGGCCACTATCTCCACACAAATGATACACTTTCTTCCATTGCTAGAAGCACAACAATTCTATAGTAAGTCCACTCCAATCCATATTTTATTCCTCCATCCTGAAGACCCTGGAATGGTGATGCCAGCTCCACCTCTAACTTGAGAGGGGCCTAGATCTCACATGACTGATGGATGGAATTCTGAATTTTCCTGCTTGTAGTTATAGACTCTCTTAGTTCCCTGGTGTGGTGGTTGACCATCCCTACCTCCCTGTTAGCTGACATGGGCATGTCCAGCTAGCCCAAGAGTGGGTGCTGCAACTCCACTGAGGCTTGGGGCCTAGTCAGCACACAGTCAGTCCAGAGATTCAAGTCTCCTGAGCATACACCAACCCCAGCTCCAATTAAAGTGACAGAAGAGGCAAGACAGAAGAGGCAGAAGAGTCCAATTCTATCACCCTCAGGAGTACAAATTCCAAAGTAGGGCCCACAGCAAGGCACTGAACTCCAGAGCCATCTGTCATGACCAGCATTACTCTTATTAGTCTACAAATCATTTAAAAAAATTCTAATGGTATAATATGAATTAAGTTTATTTTTGCAATTGTTCCATAGAGTTTCTGTCATTATTAGGGTGTCCTAGAGTATTGTGCAAGCATGAAAAATTTGGAGTCACCAAAAATAATTATTATTATTCTAATAATTATTAGAGTGTCCTGTGCTGCTGTTATTATATTAGACTCTTTCACTTCTTTAGTCTCATTTACTTTTGATCAGGTTATTAAAAATTAAGAACTGAACCTCAGAGAGATCCTATGCTTCCCTCAAGACCACACTAGATCAATTGGAAAAAACAGAAGTTAAAATGAAATTTTCATAATTCCAGTTCTACTATGAGATTTATTTATTTTTTGTCTGATGGCCACAATAGTTGCAAAGATAAATTTGGTAACTACTAGTTAAGTTCATTAGTCAATTAGTAAATCAGTTTCTAAGAACAGAGATGTTAGTATCTTTAAGCAGTCAAAACTTCAAACTTGTTAAAATTATTCGTTCAATTTCTTAAGAGTTAAAGAGGGAAACAGACTTAGGTCAACTGAAAGAGCATCCGTCTACCATATAGAGGGTCCAGAGTTTGATAGCCAGGGCCTTCTGACCCATGTGGGAGCTGACCCATGCGCAGTGCTGCTGCACGCAAGGAGTGCCGTTCCACACAGGGGCATCCCCGACAGGGGTGCCCCAAGCACAAAGAGTGCACCTCGCAAGGAGAGTTGCCCCACATGAAAAAGGTGCAGCCTGCCCAAGAGTGGCACTGCACACACGGAGAACTGACGCAGCAAGATGACGCAACAAAAAGAGACAGTTTCCAGATGCCACCTGATAATGCAAGCAGATGCAGAAAAACACACAGCAAATGGACACAGAGAGCAGACAATGGGGGGCGGGGGGGGAAGAGGAGAGAAATAAATAAAATAAATCTTTAAAAAAAAGAGTTAAAGAAAGAAAATGGCTAGTGAAATTTTTTTTAAAAAATTGGTCCGCATTTACATTGGCACCGTAAGTTGCGTTAGTGAAATTTTGCATATGTGGGAAATGAGACTTCAGCTAACTACTTTAGAGATAGAAAAGATCAGAGGAAATCACCAGGAATTCTCTCCCTGCACAGTCCCTGAGAATGTAGAATTATATCCTGGAAAGTAAGAGAAGAAACATGCAAAATCCCTCTAACAGTTCCAAGGTTAAGCTACTAGGCAAGTCAGCCTGGATTTGGAACGGAATTTTGGGGGAATCCTGCAAAGATTAGGTGGGGATTATTGAACAGTCTAGCCAGGAAGTTTGTGATCTTTATTTCTTACTTCATCCTTTGGATAAGGCAGATGGGACAGAGTTCCTATCCTCTGGTGGCAGCAGTGGCTTTTTGCATTCTGAGACCAAGCTACGCACTGCAGATAATTCTGGCCAGTTACAGGAGAACCCATGCCCAGATCGGACCAATTCACATCCTACTCTTACCTTATATTCACTGGAAACAGAATGGGAAGCACTAGGGCAAATATCCTGTTCCCATCTGAACATCTAAATTAAGGGCTGCAAAGGGAGGTGAACCATTAAATCACTGATCATTCAAGACTAAAATCCTTCAATGTAGAAGTGTGAAAAGACTGAACTAAATGGGGAGGGTGGGTACACTGGGAAATAGGTATTAGAGTAATTTAAACAAATCTTTAAAATAATCACTTTTTATAGCCCTAGAGAGAAATAGGGGTCTAACATACACATGAATAAAATGACATTTATAAGGCACATGTGGACATTAATGAACAGAAAATTAGTTATGGAAATGAAAACATAATTTAAACAAATAAATTAATTGGTAAAAAGGTTATAAATCTTTGGAAAATAATAGAAATGATGAAATCACATCACAGTGTTAGTAACTAGCAGAGCTATTATATCAGTATGACAGTGGTTGAAAGGTTAAGTCTAAGATCATTTATATCGCTATATCCCATGGGACTGTATAACATAGTGAAACCTCATGCAGAATACAAATATGGATGATATTGCTTATATAAGATTGTTTTTACAAAATATAAATACAAATAAACTAGAGAGATGGAAGCAGAATAGCAGCTATGTTCAGCAGGGTAGCATAAAGAGACTGGGAGATGATGAGTTTTTAATGAAAATACTCTAAAACTGAAGAGGTGAATGCACAACTATGTGATTATATTGAATACCGTTGATTGTGGATTTTGGATGGATTTATGCTTTATTAATATGTATCAATAATGTTGATTTAAAAATAATAGTTTAAAAAGCAAAACTGATAAAAACAAAGTGAATTTTTGGCTAGAAACAAACTCTTCTGGCAGGAGAAAAAGATTAAAGTAATGAACAATGGAAAAGAACCCTTGTGACAAAGGGTGAGTAGAAAACAAAGTTCTAACATATGACTAACAAGAATATACCAATCTATATATTTATTCATTCACAGAGTGATGAACATTAGGATTTTTTATTTCCCTCCATCTATTTTCTTGAGGCTTAATTTGCTGCTCATTTTCTAAGTTTAGTACAAGATTTTTTTTCCTTCTTGTTTTACACTAATATATACATTTAAGGTTGGATATTAGTAATATTGCTGAAAGTTCTGAGCTGCTGCTTTCTGTTTATTCACGTCTATACTGCTGAGAAAGTTCCAATTTTTTTCAAAGAAAACAAATCCCAGAATATAGTGCTCATTTTGTTTGTTTCCCTTTTTCCAGGATCATGCTTCTTCAATTTCTAGTGCATTGTTTGCTCTCTGAGGCTTTCAAACAGTAGGGGTGTGTGTCTGAGAAAGAGAGAACAAACTTTAATGTTTTGTGTGCTTTTTTCTTCAATGGAAGTGTTGTTCTAATTCAAATTATTCAGTCACAAGCAAAATCAGAAGTTTTCTTTCATTTTATATGGAATTAGTTGGTGGTGGTTCTATTTTTAATTTAGTCGATATGGTATAGGATAGCAAATGGGGTCATAATTGTATTAAATGAAGAATATATATGATTCTAGCTAGAATCTAGAATCTCCTATGGGAGGAAGGTAAATAGGTTTTCATTTTTATAAGGAATAGTTGTATTAATTTAAATTAGAAATGCTATTATTTATATTACTGTTTTGGAAGTTAAGAGTAAGAAGAGGGTAGTGATCAAGTTTGAGTAGCCAGAGAGTATACTGTGGCGAATGCTGCTGACTGCCCATTCAAAGTCACTGTTATATCCCTGCTATCCCCTACTCTACTGCAATGGTCGGGAAACCAACCACTTTATTCTCTCAACCTTCTTATGCATTGAATCCTGAATATGATTTAACTTCCTTTAATGTCTCTGTGAGTCTTTTATTTTGAATACAGTTAAGTGGGAAGAGAGACATAGCACTAAGTCATCACTGTATTAGTGGGATTCCAGAGGAAGGGAGCAAGTCTGATACTGCTAAGTGTAACAACATTTTCCTAAATCAGAAAGTAACTTTCTGATTATGGAAGGAAGAAGCAATGTTTTCTTTGGTGACCTAATTTTATGATGCAGCTTTGAGAGCTCTGTGTGTCAACTCCACCAAGCATTTACTTTTTCACCCATACGACAGATCTTTAAGCAATTTTAGATCTGTGATAGATCTCTCTTGGTTTATACAAGCAAGAGCAGAGCCTGTTCTTTTCCCCTGAACCTGACTAATTAACAAAGTTATTGCACCCAAGTGTGTCTGGGATATGAGGAGTGAATGAATCCTATGAGCTGTCAAACTGTGAACAAGAATGAATCTATAGTGCATGGAACAAAAGATATTTCAGCATTCTCTGTAATATTTTATCTAACTAAACTTTCTTAAGACAAAAATGACAAAATCTTATGTTTGTTAATTATTTCTTGTGGGAATACAGGTGTTTTTTCTTATTGTCTTTCATTTTTCTGTGTTCTAAAACATTTAAAGGAATGAAAAAGATATATTTATATGTGTATATATATATATATATATATATATAGCAGTAAAACTTATATATGGAAAAGAACAAATGCCTCCCTCTGAAATTATAAGTAAACTAAGCTTAATAATCCACTTGGAGTCTGAGATGCCTCTTTAGACTATTCCAACATAGTTATATTTGCAAGACCCAGAGCTCAGTCCTAAAAAAGAACTCAGGTACTGTGTTAGTCAGCCAAAGGGGTGCTGATGCAAAATACCAGAAATCTGTTGGCTTCCATAGAGCAAGATGGCTGCCTATGTTCAGCCTTCCTCCTCTTCTTGGGGTCTGTGGTTCCAACTTCTTCCAGTATCAGCTGTAGGCCATCAGGCTCTCTAGACTTTGTCTCTCTCCTCAGGGCTTGATTTTCTCCAGACTCAGGCTTGCTCGTCTCCACAAGGTCAGTTGTAGACTATCAGGTGAATGGCTTGTCTCTCTTGCCAGGTCTCTGCCATGTCTATGGAGCTGTTTCTATTCTTCTGTGTTCTTCTGTGTGTTTACTTCCAAGACTCCATCTCAAAACTCCAGCATCAAAACTCCAATCAATTCCACTGCTCTGCTGTGAAGTTCTCTCTGTAAAACCCTGCCCACCAAGAGGGCAGGGACTCAATGTCCTACTGACATTGCCCAATCAAAGTTTTATTCATCATTTAATCAAGTAAAAGTGAGACCTCTGAATCCTATATAATCTAACATGCATACAGGGGCAGACCAGTTTACAAACATCATAATCCAATATCTATTTTTGGAATTCATGAACAATATCAAACTGCTATACTCCATTCTCTGGTCCAGAGGATATGAGCTCATTTGTAAATAGGACCTTCAAAGATCCTTTTAAGAGGAGGACAAACTGAATCAGGGTGAAGCTTAAGCCAATATGACTGGAGTCCTTATTAATGGAGGAAGATGGTCATGTGATAGGGGCAGAGATTGAGTTATGGACTGCTGGTAAGCCGTCATCAGGATGCTACAGATTTCAGAGAAAGCATGGTCCTTAAGTTAGGAATTCTAGCCTCCAAAATTGGGAGACAATAAAGTCCTGTTTTATAAGGTAAGCTGTCTGTGGTATTTGTTTTAGTAGCCCACACAAACTAAGACAAACAATGAGAAGGAAATCATTGCCATATGGTATAAAGGAAAAGAAAAATGTACAAACGCATTCATGGCAGGATTAATATGGGAACGGAAAACAATGTAAGTGTAATTACTGAACCTAGTAAGAATTCAGTATATCATAGAAAAGTTGATAAATATAATGTTCTCTCACCTATATTAAGTGTATATCTGGCTATATAGTATGGATACAAACTTCTCTGCTTATTAAAAAAAAATTCTCTCTGATTTTGTAAGTGAGGAAATGGCTGGAGGGGTTGAGAGTTAAGTATGAGGATTCCTGTAAATGTAGCAGCAGCTACAAAAATAAAAGGAGAGACTTAGGGGTATTGCTTGTCATTCATTGAGTATTGTCAAAATTGATGCATTGACCAAGAAAAAAAACAGGCTTTGCAGGTTCTTTTGCCTTTCTACTAGGAAATGAACCTTGTGGTTGCCCTACAAAGTGTAATGTGTTGTCAGAATTTAATGAAATACTTGTAACCACGATTTGGTTGACATGTAGACCAAACCAGAAGTACCTGGGAGAAAGGAGAGGAGTAGGGATATGTTGTTTTACATAGTATAACCAGGCTTTGTACCAGGTCATTGAATCTTTGAATAATGTTGTCTTCAACAGGCAATTGTTCTCAATTCAGAATAAAGTGAAAATAACTTTTGCTATTTTGACTCTATCTTGTTTGTGCAGAAATCTCTTGACTCTGTGCAGTGCCTAAGAAACAGTTTTTCTTGTAGCATTTTATTGTGTTCATGACTTTAGTCACTTTAAGGGCAATGTACTTGACTTGAAATTACTAGCAAACATCCAAGGTAATAAAAACTATTACTCAAGGTATGGAGTGCACAAACTTGCTAATATGGTTACAGTGAATCCTGGTCGATAACCTAAAGAGAAAATAGAAAGAATGACAGTGGTGAAAAGACACAATAAATTTTCAATTAGTATTTTCTTTAACTATTTTAAAATACAAATAATAATTTTAAACAGGCTAATTTTATTCTTCATTTCTTATTTTTATTATTGATTTTTAAAATAAGAATTCAACACAAATTCACTCATTAGATTATGGCCTTGAGAGGGATGAAGGTGTTAAAGAAGCAACTTTGAATTTTTCAAAATGGACTAATGGAAAATGATTTTTACTAAAGATAGTGGTAATTACTTAAATATTGAATATTGGCTGCGCAAGGAAACACTTTGACATTCTAAACGCTTGACTTCTTTCTCTTCTTCAAACTGATAGATGTATTATAATGTTTAGTATCATTAAATTATATTCTAATTGCAAATTCTTTAAATAGAAATGGATGACACTTTGCTTTGTTCTGTGCCACACACTTTCCCAGCTGTGATTATAGAAGTTATAAATACATATGCCAAAGAAGCTAAGATCTGGTAAAGAAAAGAGCCACATTAAATGACATGAATCATGAAACTATTCCTTTTAATATTTAATAGTTTTAGGAGAACTGTGCCACAGTAGGAGTTAGCTTGTAAGTGAAGATGACAACAATATTTAAAGTACTACTTGTCAGTGTAAACATAATTCTGGCCATTTATCAATACTTTTGTTATAACTGGAGAAAAAAATAAAATGCAGAAATTTCCTGCCACTATTTAATTTCAAAACTGCCCTAACATTCCCCTGGGATTTAATTAATAACAAATAAAAGAAACTTCCTAATACACTTCATACTGCCTAGACAAAGGGAAAATATTTCATATTGAATTTTCTTTACTAAAGAAAATGATTTTTTAAAATTTTACTACTCTGATGTAGTAGGAAATATTTCAGTAAACTTTTTTGGTGATTTCAGTAAACTGAAAAATTAACCGTGATGCATAGACTTCTGCATTGCAAGTGATGAAAAGGGACTTCAAATGAATGTGGACTCTCAAGGCCTTTAGAGCATTCCCTACCCTTTAGTTTTACTCATAAGTCATTTGGGAAGTAAAAGAATACACTGCTAATGTGCTGCCCTGACTTCGTTGCCACCTCTGTGGAGACTGACTCTGTGCTGACTCTGGTGATTCTATCACCACCTAGAGCCTCTGGCTCTTCCTGTCACTTACAGAGGTAGGTAAAACACCCAGCTCATGGTGCCTGGTTTCCCAAGGAACAGCATAAGGAACCAGGTTATATAACTTAGAATTGTGAGGAATTACAACCTTAAGGAGTGAACTGCAACCAATGAAGGAGAGGAGATGGGAAGGAAATACTGATATATCACCCCCCATCTCTCCTCTGGCAGCCTAGTATTAGTCTCAGCGACACCCCATATGAACAAGTGACTGGCTATGTCTACTCTGCAGCAATAACCCCTTTGGTTATGTTCTGTCTTCTGTTTGGTTCCCTCTCACTGTGGTGGGATTGTACCTACTAATAAAGAATTATCACTTAAACTTGCCTTAGTAAGGGGCCCCTCCAGGATCCCTTGCCTCAGGTAATGGGCACCACCTCTTTGCCAGAGAACCTAATCTGCAAAATCTTTAGTCATAGAGATGGTAGCTCAAATGGGTTATTAGGATGGTGGGTTCCAAGTGTAGACATTATGTCATAACTTGCTGGGCAGCTTCCAACACAGCCTGGTTGTTTGAACCCCACTCAGATAATTCTGTATAGTGGATTAGCCCATATATATAACCAAATAAAATGCCCCAGTGAGGTACATATGTTCTCTAACACACAGAGTCCAATAAGATGTTGAGTCTTCTTTTTGATGATGGGGACCAAAGACATAGCAGGTTTTCCTTGACTACTGAAGAGATTGAACAGTATGAACTTGCTCACATAATCATATTAAATTTTACTTGCCTAGCTGGTCTCTGAATTTTGGTGGGGTTTATCAATTATCCTTGTTGGGGAGGTATGGCAACACTGCGGTCAGGTCCATTGAGACCTAGATTTCTGATTTGTCATTCAAGAGAGAAGTAGCCATATAAGGACAGCTTTGCACACCTGAGGGCAGAACGCTGAATCCTGGCCAGCTCTCTGATGGCAAAGGGCAGGGCATTTAGTTATCTCTGTCCTGTTAGGCACTCTTTCTAATTGGGCAAATTCTGTCTTATGGTATGGAAAATAAGATATAACACATAAATTTCTACTCCCCATACAAATGTAGAAATACACAGTGCATTGACCTATAGAGTCCCACTGCAAGGTCATTTTCATTTCTATGAACATTTCTCAAACTATTAGCTCAGTCTGGATACTTGAACCTAGTAGGATGGCAGCTTGGATTCCTATATCATAGACACACAATATCATAGACATTAGACTTTGACATTAAGTAAGGGGGATTCACTTTCATTTTCAAGAGGTTCAGCAGCTTCTTGCTAAAGTATATACACACACTTACACCCTCTTGGTTCTGATTCTTTGGAGTACCCTGAAATATACCCATTTATAATATCCCTTGGGAGTTTGTGTATTTCAGGAAAATCTCCCTAAATTGGTCATGGACTCTTAGGTTGCTTCCATCTTTGGCAATTATGAATAATGCTGCTATGAACCTGGATGTACAAATATCTGTTTGAGTCTCTGCTTTCAATTCTTTGGATGTATAATAAAAAGTAGGATCACTTGGTCATATGGTATGGTAATTCTATATTTAAATTCTGAGTAACCACTAAACTTTTTCATAGCAGCTCAACCATTTATCTATTTCCATCAATCTATGAATGATTTTTCCTATTTCTTATATCATCTCCAATATTTGTTATTTTCCATTTTTTTAGTAGTTGTCATTCTGATAGATGTGAAATGGTATTTCATGAATTTGATTTGTGATTTTCTAAAGGCTAATGATTTTGAGCATCTTTTCATGTGCTTATGGGCCATTTGAACATATTCTTTTGAGGAACATCAAGTTTTTGCCCACTTTTGAATTGCGTTGTTAATTTTTGTGATTGAATTGTAGAATGCCTTTATATATTCTCAATATTAAACCTTTGTCAGATATGTAATTTCCAAATATTTTCTTCCATTCTCTAAGTGGCCTTTTGCTTTCATGATGAATTGCTTTGATGTACAAATGTTTTTTAATTTGATGAAGCTCCATTTACCTCTTTTTTTTCTTTTGGTGCTTGTGTTTTTTATCTAAAGTCTAAGAAACCATTGCCTAACACAAGGTCCTGAATATTCCTTCCTGTTTTCTTTAAAAAGTTTTATAGCTTTGGTTCTTAAATGTATGTCTTCAATCCATTTTGAGTTCCTTTTTGTATATGGTGTGAGGCAGGGGTTCAGCTTCAGTCTTTTGCATATAGATATCCAGATTTCCCCATACTTTAGTTGAAGAGACTATTCTTTCTAAATGGAGTGGACTTGGTGTCCTTGTCAAAAATTAATTAGCCACATATGTGAGAGTTTATTTCTGAACTCTCAATTCTCATTACTGTAGCTTTGTAATAAGCTTTAAAATCATGAAGTGTGAGTCTTCCAAATTTGTTTCTCCTTTTCAAGATTTTTGGCTATTTGGGGTCCCTTATGTAGATTTGCTTTTCTTCACTGTTTCCTGTTTGAATTGTGTGTTACACATTTTACTGTGCTATTTATTAATTCATTGTGTCCCCGCAAATTTGTATAAAAGAAAAAATAGAGGCTGAGGTAAATAATATTTGCTTCCAGAAGTACCTCTCCCTGGATCCTTTAGAGAGCATGAACCTGCCAACACATTAATTGCAGATGTTTAGCCTCTGGAAATATGAAAGAATGAATTTCTTTTGCATTAAGCCACACAGTTTATAATCATCTGTTATGGCAGTCATAGGAAACTAATATTTTGAATATGAGTTATTTATTAGATACATAAAATATACAAATATTGTCCCCTTATCATTGGCTTTCTCTTAATAATGCTTTGTGATGAGCAAAATTTCTTAATCGTGATGAAATCCAATTTATTTTTTTCATTTATGGATCATACTATTGGTTGTATATAAGAAATCTTGAGCTAAAAGTTTCACAAAAATAAAATATTTGCTCTTAGGTTTTCTGTCACATATTTTTTAAATAAGGTTCTCCATTGTGGGCTATGAACCATTTTGAATTATTTTTTGTACATGGCACATGCTTTGAGGTATCAGTAAAGGTTTTGATTGGTTGTTCATTCGACACATAGATTTCTAAATATTCCTGCAAAATTTGTTGCAAAAAAATCCTTTCTTCATTGATTTGCCTTTATATATTTTGTTCAAAAGTAATACACACATATATATGAGATGATTTCTGTGTTTTTAATGTATTCCATTTTTATTTGTGTCTTGCACCAGTAGTTCACAGTTTTGATTGCTATATATTTATAACAAGTCTTTTTTTTTTTTTAGAATATTCAGGAATATATCCTAATACTTTATTTTTTTTTAATTTTTTAATTGATTTTGTAAAAATATTACATTACAAAAAAATATATGAGGACCCCCTACCACCCCCACCCCACCACTCGCCCCCCAGCAACACTCATTCCCATCATCATGACACATCCATTGCATTTGGTAAGTACGTCTCTGGGCACCTCTGCACCTCATGGTCAATGGTCCACATCATGGCCCATACTCTCCCCCATTCCATCCAGTGGGCCCTGTGAGGATTTATAATGTCTGGTGATTGCCCCTGAAGCATCATCCAGGGCAGCTCCAAATCCCTAAGACACCTCCACATATCATCTCTTCCTGCCATTCCCCATACCCATTAGTCACCATGTCCACTTTTCCCACTCCAATGCCACCTTTTCTCTGTGGACATTGGATTGGTTGTGTCCATTGCACCTCTATGTCAAGAGGAGGCTCAGATTCCTCATGGATACTGGATGCAATCCTCTCGCTTTCAGTTGTACGCACTCTAGGCTCCGTGGTGTGGTGGTTGTCCTTCTTCAACTCCATCTTAGCTGAGTGAGGTGAGTCCAATAAATCAGATTGTAGGTGCTGAAGTCTGTTGAGGCTCAGGGCCTGGCTATCACATTGTCAGTCCAGAGATTCAGATCCCCTAAATATATCTTAAGCCCCGACACCAACTACAACTCCAGCACAGTAGCATGAAAATCTTAAGAAGAGAGATCCCATCTGAGTCCAGATTCAACACGCATAAACACCAGCTCCAAAGAAGGGCCATCTGACATGGCAGTTAATCCCATCTGCCATGACCATAGCACCCATGGGCCTCTTTAGCCCTTAAAGGAACCAATATCTGGGGGTTGTATCTACTTTATCTGTCTCTTAGACTCTGCTCAGTTGTGCATAAGGGCAGTCCTTCTGACAGCCTCCAGACTCTTTTTTAGAGACTCGTAGCCATATAAACTCATTTCTCCTTTCCATTTCCCCCTTAGATTAGGTCAAACAGCATTTTAAAGTCATGTTATTTTATGTAGACAGGGATATTCTGCTGATCTGCATTGAACCTTCCATTCAAGGTCATTCTCCAGTTGCATCATCAGTTGGTAGTTGATAGTGATCCCTCAGTGCCAGGGAGGCTCATCCCGGGGTGTCATGTCCCATGCTGGGGGGAAGGCATTGCATTTACATGCTGAGTTTGGCTTTGAGACTGGCCACATTTGAGCAACATGAAGGCTGTCAGGAGGAAACTCCCAAGCACAATGCTGCTCTAGGCCTTGTTCTTATTTCAGGCATATCAGCTCACAAGCATAGTCATTAGCATCAGGGGCTCACTGTTGGACCCTCTTTCCTTCCCGGTCCTTGCCGCTGCACTTGGGAAACTGTCGCTGCTCCCCGAGGGACCACGACAGAGCACCACTGGCCAGGAACCCAGTACCCCCCCAGCTGTAGTTTTTAATTGTTGCCACTATGAGTATATCCAAACATTACCATGGACCCTGGACATATGTCCTGTATAGCTCCCTGTCAGTCATATATCACCTGTCAATAGTATCCTATACCGTATTCCTCTGTTGCCATTGTTGAACCACTCTGTGATCCAGAACTTCCTGAAAATTGAAGCCCAATATAATGTCAGGATCCCTTACTAGCAAAATGGCATATAGCGATGGGTTTAAAGGTTAGATATAGAATACGTGTTGACTTGGAAAAAAATTTACATCCTATCTTTTTCTTTTTTTTTTCCCCTAATTATTGAACTTCTCTTAACAAGAGCCCTAGACCACAGCAATTCATATATATAATATACAGCACTCCCACACATCCACCACAAAACTTTTTCCCTTCCACAGCGATACTCTTACACCCTATTCACATCATATTTACTTAAAGTGATGTACAGAGTCTGAGACAATAGCTTTCAAACAAGGTGACATCTGTGCTTACATTGTGGTGCTTACTTTAGGATACACAGTTTTCTAATATTTAGTTATCCTATGTTTTACATTATGGTTTACATTATCAGTCTGTCGTCTCCAATATGTTATGGTGTAATATTACATGTTTTATATCCATCCTTGTGTACTCTCGCGAAACTCCTCTCTTACCCCCCCATTTACCTTGGTACCACACATTTAACATCCATTTTCCCATCCACCTTGGTGCCCACAGTGACAGCCAACCTCCATTTCCCGAGGAGCCACGTCTAGAGATAGTTGGAATAGTGTTCAGGGCCTAACTTGCTCAACTGCCCCAATGCCCTGGGAGCCACCCTTTCTCTCGAGAGATACAGTTCCCTCTATTTGATGGCATTAGTCCTCCCCAGGATGTGGGTCCACCCCCACTCTCACTACTTGGGTCTCTACCCAATGGTGCCACCCACTCGGGCAAAATGAGCATTCAGACATTCCTCAGGAGCCCGTCCCGCATCGGACCATCCCCTCCAAGCATTCTAAACAGGTAACCCTCTTAATTATATTTTGATACGATTTTCTCGGCATTTTACTCTCCACCAACACCTGACACTCTCCTATGTTCGTGTGCTACCCCTCCCTCCCCCCATTTTTGTGCAATATTACCCATCCGCCCATCCCCAGCCACCCTCAAACCCGCAAAGCCCCTCCCAAAGGCAACCCCTTGCCCCCATTTTATCTCTTCTTTGTGTTCATACTTACCACCAGCTCGTCATAAATTCCACCCCTGCAGACGTCAGCTCACTTCCTTCCTCCACCCCCCGATTTCCTGTAAGCCTATCGTTCAGTCTCTTGCTCTCTGAGGCAGCTTGCTTATTTCATATCATTGAGGTCATGTAGTATTTGTCCTTCAATGCCTGGGTTGCTTCACTCAACATAAGGTTCTCAAGATTCATCCATGTTATCACGTGTGTTTGTAGCGTATTTGTTCTTACAGCTGAGTAGTATTCCATTGTGTGTATATACCACATTATATTGATCCACTCATCTGTTGATGGGCATTTGGGTTGATTCCAACTTTTGGCAATAGTGAACAATGCTGCTATGAACATTGGTGTACATATATCAGTTTGCGTCCTTGTTTTCAGTTCTGCTGGGTATATACCCAGCAGTGGTATTGCTAGGTCATATGGCAAATCTATAGCTAGTTTTTTGAAAAACCACCATACTGTCCTCCAGAATGGTTGAATCCTTCTGCATTCCTTTCTTCACATCCTCTCCAGCATTTGTATTCTTCTGTTTTTTTCATAGCTGCCAATCTTATGGGTGTAAGATGGTATCTCATTGTCGTTTTGATTTGCATTTCCCTGATAGCTAGAGATTTGGAGCATTTTTTCATGTGCTTTTTAGCCATTTGTATTTCTTCTTTGGAGAAGTGTCTGTTTAAATCTTTTTCCCATTTTTAAAATGGGTTGTTTATCTTTTTATTTTCAAGATATAGGAGTTCTTTATATATGCAAGTTATAAGTTTCTTATCAGATATATGGTTGCCAAATATTTTCTCCCACTGTGTGGGCTCCCTTTTTACTTTCTTGACAAACTCCTTTGAGGTGCAGAAGGCTTTAATTTTAAGGAAGTCCCATTTATCTATTTGTTCATTTGCTGCTCGTGCTTTTGGTGTGATGTTCATGAAGCCATTTCCTATTACAAGGTCTTGTAGATGTTTCCCTACACTGCTTTCTAAGGTTTTTATGGTCTTGGCTCTTATATTTAGGTCTTTGATCCATCTTGAGTTGATCTTTGTATAAGGTGTGAGATGGTAATCCTCTTTCACTCTTCTACATATAGCTATCCAGTTCTCCAGACACCATTTGTTGAATAGGCCACTCTCTCCCAGTTGAGAGGGTTTGGTGGCTTTATCGAATATTATGTGTCTATATATGTGAGGTTCTATATCAGAGCTTTCAATTCAATTCCATTGGTCTGTGTGTCTCTCCTTATGCCAATACCATGCTGTTTTCACTACTGTAGCTTTGTAGTATGTTTTGAAGTCAGGTAGTGTGATTCCTCCAATTTCGTTTTTCTTTTTCAGTATGTCTTTGGCTATTTGGGGTCTCTTTCCTTTCCAAATAAATTTCATAGTTAGTTTTTCTAGTTCCTTAAAGAAGGCTGTGTTGATTTTTATTGGGATTACATTGAATGTGTAGATCAGTTTTGGTAGGATAGACATCTTAATAATATTCAGTTCCTATCCATGAACAAGGAATATTCTTCCATTTATTTAGGTCTTCTTTGATTTCCTTGAACAGTCTTGTATAGTTCTCGGTGTATAAGTTTTTTACCTCTTTAGTTAAATTTATTCCTAAGTATTTGATTTTTTTATTTACTATTGTGAATGGTATTTGTTTCTTGATTTCCTCCTGATCTTGCTCATTATTGGTGTACAGAAATGCTACTGGTTTTTGCACATTGATCTTATAACTTGCGACTTTACTAAACTCATTTATGAGTTCTAGAAGCTTTGTTGTAGATCTCTCAGGGTTTTCTATGTATAGGTACATGTCATCTGCAAATAATGAAATTTTGACTTCTTCCTTTCCAATTTGAATGCCTTTTATATCTGGTTCTTGCCTCAGTGCTCGAGCAAGTACTTCTAAGACAATGTTAAATAGGAGTGGAGACAATGGGCATCCTTGTCTTGTTCCTGAGTTTAGAGGGAAGGATTCTAGGATTTCTCCATTGTAAACAATGTTGGCTTTAGGTTTTTCGTATATACTCTTTATCATGTTCAAAAAATTTCCTTGTATTCCAATCTTTTGAAGTGTTTTTATCAAGAAAGGGTGCTGTATTTTGTCAAATGCTTTTTCTGCATCTATAGATATAATCATGTGATTTTTTCCCTTCAATCTGTTTATATGGTATATTACTTTGATTGATTTTCTTATGTATAACAAGTCTTGATATCAGTAAACATGCACCCTCCAACTGTAATCTTAGTTATTAAATTTGTTTTCACTATTCTAATATTCTGCTTTTCCTAGAATTTTAAGAACCACATATTATTTATGACTGTAAAAATTCTTCTGCAATTTTAATAGAGATTTTGATAATATATATGTATACTTAATTTGCATATATAATCACAAATTAATTAGGTCTTTTTACTAGTGCTTTGTAGTTTTCGGCATAAACATCTGAATATATATTGCTAGACATTTTAAGTATTTTATTTATCTATTTATTGCTACTGTACACAGTATTTAATTTGCTTTCCTTTTATAGCAGTCCATTGCTATTATATAGAAACACAATTAAGTTTGCACATTGACCTTTTATTCTTCAGTGTTGCTATACTCATATGGTAGTTCCCATAGCTGTTTTGTAGGTTCTTCAGGGTTCTCCCTCTAGACGAACATGAAGCCTATGATAGAAACAATTCTGTTTTTACTGTCAGATGTGCATGATTTTATTTACTTTTCTTGCTTTATTGCACTAGATAGAATATCTTTAAATGCTAGATCAGAGTGGTAAGAGTCAATATTATTGTTTTGTTTCCAATTTAGTTGGGAGAGCATTTAGTCTTTCAACTTTACATAAAATATTTGTATAGGTCATTTTGGTAGATTCATTTTTGTCAAACTTTAGGAGTCTTTTCTATTCCTACCTTGCTGACAATTTTTTTTTTTTAATCATGAATGGATGTTGAATTTTGTCAACTGACTTTACTCTATCCTATGAGATCATGTATTGTTTCTTCATTAATCTCTGATAAGATGGATTATAACAACTGATTTTCAAATGTTTCACCAGTCTCACATTTCTAATATAAAACAAATTAGACCATTATGTACTATAATTTCTAATGCTGCTGGTTTTGACTTATTACTAATTTTTAAGATGTAGCTGAATGTTATTGGATAGTGATTCTCTTTCCCTTTAAGTTCTTTGTCTGGTTTAGGTATCAGGGAACTGCTGGATTCATGTGATATGTTAGGAAGTGTTTCTTCCTTATCTAGGAGAATTTGTGAAGAATTGATATTATCTCTTAAATGTTTCATAGAATTCATCAGTGAAGCAATATGGGTTGGTATGTTCTTTATTTGAAGGATTTCAACTTAAAAGAAATAAATTTATTTCCTAGATAAAGGAAATAAATTTTATCTAAGTAGTTTAGATAAACTTTGTTAGTTTATGCCTTCAAAGAATTGGTCAATTTCTTCCATGTTTCTGAATTTATGGACATAAAAATATTGATAACATTCTTTAATTATCCTATTAATGTTGGTAGGATGTATATTGAAATTTGTTTCGTTAATATTATTGGTATTTGCACATTTTCTTTATTTTTTTCTTCTGACTCTGGTCACTCTGGCTAGAGATTTATCAATTTCATTGATCTTTCCAGAGAATCAGATTTTAATGTCATTGAATTTTCTATATTGATTTTCTGTTTTCAATTTCATTGATTTCTTTTCATTTCCTTATTGATTTGTTCCTTTGCTTCTTTGGAGTTTAATTTGCTCTAATCTTGATTGTCTTACTGATTTTCTGTTTACTTGTTCTATTTATTACAGAGTGTATGTTTAAGTCTCCACTCTAATTTTGTAATTGTCTATTTCTTCTTTTAGTTCAATTTTTATAACTCATGCTTTCCTGTTCTGTTGTTAAGTGCATACACAATTAGGATGGTTATATTTTCTTGCTGAGTTAAACATTTCATTATTTTTCCTGGTGATAGTCTTTCTCCTCAAGTATCCTTTTCTGATATTAATATAGTCAGTCCAGGGTTTCTTTTACTTTTTTAATTTAATTTAATTTTTTCCTTCCCCTTCCCATCCCCTACCCTGCTGTTTTTGCTGTCTGTGTCCATTCACTGTGCAATCTTCTGTATCTATTTCTCTTTTTGTCTTCTTTTCTCATCTTTCTCCTCTAGGATTCACTGGGATGCAATCTTGGAGACCATGATGTGGAGAGAAATTCCCTGTCAATTGTACCACGTCAGTCCCTGGTCTCTGCTGTGCTTCACCTTGACTGTCTCCTTCATCTCTCTTTCGTTGCATCATCATTTTGCTGCATGATTCACTTGAACAGGCACTGGCTCACTGCATGGGCACTTGGCTTGCTGTGCAGGCAGTTGGCTCACCACACAGGCACTCGGCTCCTAGGCAGACATTTGCATGGGCACATGGCTCATCGCATGGACACCAGCTCGCCATGCAGACACTGGCTCACCACATGAGCACTCACATGGGCATTTGACTTGCCACATGGGCACTCGCATGGACAATTGGCTCACTGTGCGGGCCCTTGGCTCACTGTGCAGGCACTCATCTCACCACATGTGCACTGGCTCACCATGCAAGTTTGCTTTCTCTTCTTTTTCACCAGGAGGCCCCAGGGTCCTCCCATATGGTAAGTGGAGCCCTTATCCCTTGAGTCACATCTGGTTCCCCAGCTTTTCTTTTTAACTTAATGTTTGCAAAATATATCTTTTCCTATCATTTTTACCATCAATGAATCTATGTACTTATAATCTTACCGGGATTTTTCTTAACAGCATATAATTTTGCCTTGCTTTCTTCTCAAATCTGGCAATATCTGGCTTTTGATTGATATGTTTAGATCATCTACATATAATTACATAGATGTAATTATAATATGGTTGGATTAATACCTACCATATTGCTAGGTGCCGTCTATTCATATTGGCTGCTGTTTTTCTTCCTTTTCTTCCTCTTTTTTTTTTGTCTTCTTTTCCTTTAAGATTTCTTGAAGACGTCTCTGATAACAAAATCTTCCCATTTTCTGTTTGTCTGAAAAACTTTTTTTTTTTTAGAGATGTTATGGTTTGAATTTTGTCACACAAAATTATATGTTCAAGGATTAAACCCAGGTAACATAAATGTGATCCTCTTTATAAATAGGATCTTTTAAGATGTTATGCATTTTAGTATAAGTATTTACCTCATTCTGGAATTCGGACACTTCCTACAACTTCAGTGTATTTCACTTCCTTCTTTGTTGCAAACTCTCTGCTGTCTTATTGACAATAACCCTTTTGCAACAAAATTCTTATGTATGGAATGAACCAGGAACAGAATCTAGGTTCTGGGAAATTTTCTCATCAATGTATGCACAATTCACAAGGGCTGAAACATTTTCTTTTCTTTTATTTATTTCATTTTTCATTTCTTCCCCAGTTTTGAGCCCATTATCAAATGGATTTCGAAAAGAAACAAAATTAGACTACACTGGATTAAGGCGGGCCTTAATCCTATGACTGGCATCCTTAAAACAAGTGAGGAATTGGACACATATACTCACAGAGAAGACAACTGTATGACATATATATATATATATCATATATTATATATATATATACTTTGAATTGGAGAATGATTTTAAATTTTTCTCTTATAGCCTTGAAATAAAGTTAATATATTTGTATATTAAGGATTATCTAGCTCTTTTCTAGATGATAAGAATTTTAAATATAGATCCAAATTTTTTAATAATTATAGAATCATTATATTTTATGGGCCTTCTTAAGCAGTTTCAGTTATTGTTTTATTTATTTTATATCTATTTTAATAATGCTCTTTATAGTTCCTTCTCTATTAATATTTCCTGAATCTCATTTTCTTTCAAGCAATTTCATCAGATAATTGGCCTATTCATAACACTTTTTAAAAGATCACCATTTGAACTGATTTACCCTGCTTATTTTTCACCTATTTTCATGTTTTGTAGTCTCTTCTAATCTTTATTATCTACTTTCTTTTAATTCTTTGATTTATTATACAATTGCTTTTCTTTAATTTTTATAGTTTGAACTTACTCTATTATTTTCAGCTTTTCTAACGTTCTAATGTAAGTACTTGAATTTCTAAATTTTCCTCCAAATGCCATAATTCCTACATACCAGAAATTGTGATACATGGTATTTTTGCCATCTTAAGTTGACGCATAAGTAGTTTTTAAAGTGTATTTTATAAAAAAATATTTTTTTCTAAATTCAACATACAAGAAAATCAGTGTCACTTTTTGTAGTGATTTCTAAGTTAATTATATTAAACAAAGACTCTATCACATACTTAAAATCAGGAATGCTTTAATAACTACTTCTATTACGTTTCTTGGAAAAATATGTATATTTGGGGAAAAAGCATTTTATAAAAACTCACATACCTATCAGTGTGAATTAAATATGGAATAAATATGGAATAAATATTGCAAAAATAATAAACAATAGAAGTTTTAAGAACTATAACTTGTCTTTTTGCTGTGTTTATGTTAACATAAATATCACCTGGACTGTCAAACTAAAACTATTAATATTATCCACAAGATTGTAGCTGATTCTGTCTTAATGGTAAAAGGTAGTATGGAGGCCAGCTGGCTCAAGTTCTCATTCAAAAATATTGTCAGCTCCCACCATAGGACATAGTTATAAGGCCTGTGTTTGCTGCTTTTTCTGTTTCCTGAGGTTATTATACTGCTGTTGGACATTCTGATGGTTATTATATTTCTTTCTCCCAACAAGTCCCAAACCACTGGTTAAAATTATACTCTATGCAGTAAAAGAAACCAAATCAACTTCCTTTTCCATTTGTTAGCAGTTAGATGACTTGAAGATAACTTTAAAACCTTTTTATTATTTTCTTCTTAAGTCCAGTTTAACTGGATGATATGGATTCTGACTTTAGAGTTGTCCATCAGTGGCCTGGCTTATAATGCAGACCCAAACATGCATGCTTCACTCCTGATGCGGTCGCACAACCGAGATGTTGGTGGCACTGCTGTTTCCTGTCTTTTGGATTGTGATGCTCTGTGCATTTGCAACAATCTCCAATTATCAATGTTTCCACTATACCGTGAAACTCGTGCAGGCATGCCTGTTTGATTCACTATTATATCCAGACCATATTCAGTTGGTTGTCAGTAAAGATTTGCTAAAGTAATGAACGACGTCAGCATTTAAGGTTTTTATAAAACTACAACATAAACTCTAATCCATGCTGTGTAGCAATGCTCTGAAGTGTACTCTTCAAATGCAATGAATGGACCACAGTAATGAAAGAAGTTGTCAATGTGGGAGGAGTGGGGGGTGTGGGGAGTGGGGTATATGGGAATCTCATATTTTTTAATGTAACATTTTGTGTGATCTATGTATCTTTTTTAAAAAAGGATAAGAAAAGAAAAGTGTCACTGTCAAAAAAAAAAAAAATAACTCATTCCTTTTTAGTATCAATTGTAAGGTTTTTCTAGCTAGTATTTATAAAGTGTTTTTGGTCCAGAGAATGATCTGCTATTATCCTTTCTTCCCAAAACTCTGTTGGGAGTCTGGAAAAGACTTAGCTCCTCTGCTAATCTCCCCTCCCTCACTTGATTTTTGAGCCTTGATTTGGCATTGGAATTTTAATAGTGGGAGGCATGTCAATAAAAGAAAAGCGTATGCAATTGATAAAGAAATGTTGAGTATCATGTCTATGCATTCCCATCACCTCTTCTTAAGCAGCACTCCATTTCTATTTCTTGTCCTCCTGTCTCTTGATGAAAGTGATGGTCTCTCTTTAGGAAGTTTAGAGAAAATAATAGGAAAGAATCATGGAAATTAAGTACTGGGAAGGACTGTACATATCAGCTCATCTATAGGTTTCAAACAGATTCTATTTCTTGTGCTAACCCTGATGGCTCTGTAATGGATGTATAGAGAACAATGTTCAGACAGATAATGAGGCTAATTTAGGGCCATTGGGTGATTAGGCTTTTATTCATTATCATTGTCTACTGTAGGCTCAGAAGTGGGAGGTGGTGGTTGGTGGTACACTTTAAAATATAAACTTTTACTTACAGGCCTTAATCCTTGTTCTGTTTCTTGATTCATATTCTTGCTTTAGTATGTTATAGTTTCTCTCTGATCCTCAGTTTTCAAACTTATTTAAAAGAAGTGTATATTTAGGGGTACAGAGGGGAGCACAAGTCATGCTCTACTAAACCACTTTTCCAAAGAAGCAAGTGGGGAATTCTAAGATATGTCTAATAATAGCTGATATTTTGATTCATTTGTAGTTTGTTGTTTTCAAAAGATCTTTTTTCAGAAGATGTTGATATATTTTTTATATTTAGTTCATTTGAATTAGTGGCAATGGTGGTAGTACTCTGTATTTTGGGAATTAACAAGATGTTACTGGTAAAATTCTGAATTCTTTTGAAACAAGAAAATATATAAACTCAGATTTCTCTCAGAAGAGTTCTGTTTATTCTTATGATTATTAGAAAATATTTCAAACTTATCAGAGTGTTGTGGCCTCATTAAGGAGCACAAATGGTTTGTTCTGGTGCTGGTGTCTTTACTATCCTTACACGCTGTCTTCTGGTGAGTCATTCCTCAGGTTTTTTTCTCTCACTTTTACCTGACTCTGACTGTACCAAGATGTCATGTTCCTCAGGAGAGAAGCTCTTATGTAATCAGCATCCCTGGGATCTAGGAATGTGGAATTGGTTCACACAACATTCAGCATGGTAGCCTATGCATAAGAATGAGCAAACGAAAATCCATCCCATTGCTCAGAATCTTTCAGAAAATGTAGTCAATATTAGCAAACAGAAGGTATTATAGGAATCCAGATGCAAAGATAATTATTTGTTCTACAAGGAACTTATGGGAAATGAAGCAATATTAATTAATTAATTCATTCATTCATTCATTCATTCATAATTTCAACAAATATTTATTGTGTTCCAGGAGGTGTTCTAACCAATGGCTATATATCAATGAAAAAACAGACAAAAAAATCACTCCTCATGGAGGGAAATTACATAAAAACTAAACATAATTACTGTGCTTTTGGTTGAAGTAGGGCAAACATATGAAGAAAAATAAAAGGATGAGGCAAGGGGATGGCAGAGGAGAAGTTCAAATTCCAACTATGTCGGGAGATCATGAATCATTGGAAATGTTACTTGGAGTAAATATCTGAAGAAAGTAAGTGGATAACTCACAAATTAAGAGTTAATAATAATAATGTAATGAAAAAACAATAATCAGTAGGTAGAACCAGTGTTTTGTCATAGCACAGAGCAGAAAACAATAATGATGCCTCTGCCTTGTGGATTGAAACACATAGGCATTATCTATTATGTTTCAATGAATGAAAATATGATAATTAAAATATAAAGCATTTACCAAGTTAGTCAGAGGAGGAGAGATTCCAGTCATAAATTTCAACATTTGTAGAACAAAAAAGGAAAGTCCTAACATATATGTGCTATCCCACGTATTTCCAGTGGAGGAGTGAGGGAGGTGAAGGCAAAACAAAGAACTGAAGGAGATGAGGTGGCTGAAATAAGGGAACTAATATTCTAAAAGTCAACATTATGCTATAGGGAAAAAGAGAGTAATACGAAGTTTACAAGACAAGTGAATTACCAGATTTACAAAAACTCTTACTGCACCTTTTTTTAAAAAAATTCAAAACTTATTTCATTATTTCCCATTTTACATTTATATTAAACTACATATACATATATGAAGTTTATATGTTTGCACACACACATATATATTGCAAAGTTCATCCCTCAACAACATTTGCTTTCTTCTTCATCTTTGCTTATGTTGAGATTTCTGTTCTGATTCATTTGTTTGACTAAAGTTCTTTTCTGAGTATGTCCCTTAGATGAGATGTGTGCTGATAATTTCCATGAATTCTTGCTCATTGGGTGACAGTTCTTTTCTCTCAACAGCCTGTGGGTGTTATTATTTCTTTAATCTAATAAACTTTATTTTTAAAGAGGTTTTAGATTACAGAAAAGTTACATTGGAAGTATGAGGGATTCCAAGGTGCCTCTCTCTCTCTCCCACATCATCTTCTATTTTTTAAAAATGTAGCAGTGGAATTTATTATCATGTATCTGTAAAAGCCACTTGTTTTAAAAAATGCACATTTAAAAAATGACTCACTCATCAAGAGGATCTTTGAAGATTCTATTTAGATGAGGCCAAATTGAATCAGAGTGAGCCTTAGGCTATATGCTTGAGGAAAGCCGCCCAGCGTGAAAAGAAAGAGCAGCCTGCCCAGGAATGGCGCCGCCCACACTTCCCGTGCCGCTGATGACAACAGAAGCGGACAAAGTAACAAGACAAAGAAACAAGACGCAGCAAATAGACACCAAGAACAGACAACCAGGGGAGGGGGGGAAATTAAATAAATAAATAAATCTTTAAAAAAAAAAAAAAAAAAAAAAAAGAAGACTTCTAGACAGAGACACAGATGATTGAGCAAAAGCAGAAGCCAGAAGTTGAAGCCATGCAATGGAGGCAAAGACGCAAGCCAAAGAACCCCAAGCATTGCTTCCAGCCATCACCAGAATGTTGGCAGGATCCCAAGGGAAGCATGGACCGTGATTTTGAACTTAGCTTCGAAACCCTGAGACAATAGATTCTAGTTGTTTATCCCAACCCATCATGTGATATTTGTTAAGGCAGTCCTGGAAAACTAAGAGATGCATTGAAAAGGATCATAAGAAAATCCTATTAGTAACTTCATGTCCACAAATGTAGAATTAGATAAAATGACTCATTTACTTGAAAGAAACAAACTACCAAAACCCACTGAAGGTGACTAGATAACCTGAACAAACATATAGAAATTGAATCAATAATTTAAAATTTTTCAAAAAAAATACTAGATGCAGATTGGTTCTCTCATGAATTCTAGCATTAAAGAATATTTATCTCTGTTTTTGGAACCTAAATATTTAAAGAAAAAATAATATTATTCATTATCTGTTCCAGAAAATAGAAGCCATGAGAATACTTACATGAGGGCAATGTATCTTAATATTAAAACCAGGTGGAGATACTATAAGAAAAGGGACTATAGATGAATTACTCTTATAAAATAGTTACAGACATCCTAAACAAAATATTAAAATATCAAATCCAACAAAGTATAAGAAGAAATAATCTGAAAATATAGGTTTGGAGTGGTCATTTGTAAATCCAAACACGTCAACTATGGTAAGAGAATTATAAACAAAGGCCCAGGTAGGATTAATAGTGTCCATTTAACTAGTCCTATTTGGGGCATAACCATGACTAAAATGTTGTATCTAAGTGTGGCTGGAGAAGATTCAGATTACTTATGGTTCCTTCTAAATAAATATAAAATATTATCATGGCAAACACTTTTCCAGCTTTCCTTTATGTGTGTATGATGTGAATCAAGAACTTGCAAAGCCATTTTTTTTTAAGATTTATTTTTACTTAATTTATTTCTCTCCCCTTCCCCCCACCCCCACCCCAGTTGTCTGTTCTCTGTGTCAATTTGCTACATCTTCTTTGTCCGCTTCTGTTGTCAGCGGCACGGGAATCTGTGTTTCTTTCTGTTGCGTCATCTTGTTGTGTCAGCTCTTTTGCTGTCTTGCCTCTGGACTCAGGCTCCAGCTGCTTCTCCTCTGCTTGGATCACCGTGAAAGTAAAACCTGGGTATTTATAACCTATAATGGAAAACTGTAGCCTGTAAATCAGCCTTCTTTTTCACTTTTCAGTCCCTTCCTCTCTACCTGGGACCCCTGATCTGTTATTTTCTCCCATTTCTCTTCCCTCCCTACCAAAATAAATTACTGACCTAAATAAAATTAAAAAAAAGTACTTGCAAAGCAATTTAATTTTAGTAACTTAAAGTATAATAAAATTAATTAAATATGGATGGTACACATCTATATCTATATTATCAGTATCTATATATTTTCTTTTTGTGTTGTTTACCTCCCAAATCAATATTTCTTGCTTCTCTTTATTAGTAACAAGACTGCCATTCTCAGCGTTATCTGTAGGATTTTATATTCAATTAATATTTAATTTAATACCCAACTCGCATGGTCCTAAGTTGTTATTATGTTTTTCTAGCTTGTTATAAGAAACACCATATTTGTATAACCATTTGAAGTTATCATAACAGTTTATGGGGATAGTTCAATCCCCAATTATATATATATATAACACATATGTATATGTACACATATGTATATGTATACATATATATGTGTACATATATACATATATATGAGTTTTCTGCCATTTAAATAGCTTCAAAAATATTAACATTCAGAATTTGAACAAAGTGATTTGCATATAGAAATATCTAGAACTAGAGCAGCATGATAATTGATAAAAATCTATGTGTGGAATAATCTACAAAGTAAGGAATTATTTCCTATAATTAAAGGATGGGATATGATCATCAGAGTCGAAATAAAACACAAAAATGAAGTTGGAATATGAGATATTATCAGCTAGGAACCTCTTGAAATTGATATTTAGGCACTGTGGGGATGAGGCAATATAGCAGACAAGTAATTCAGGGGAATGTTATGTACAATACTGAAAGAGAAAATAAAACATATAATATATGACCAAGGAAGCATCGTTAAACAACAGTGAAGGAAATTTATCTCTTGAAGTATTGGGATAAACTGTTTATCAATTTTTAGAGACAAATTTAAATATAGACTTCAATCCTTCACATAAATCCAAATCATTTAAAATACAAATATTTTAATGTAAACCATGGCAACACTAGAGAAAAGACCATTGAATGTAAATTTCTTGGAAGCAGAAGCAATGTTGTCTACAAAATTAAAAGTATTTCCCTGTCTTTAATAATTTTTCAATCTCATTGTTCAAAAAAGTTAGATACAGCTATATAAAGAAAAAAATAGAATCATGTAAGATTCCTACCGTGTAACAGGTATTGCCACTTTATTTTTGGTGAATATATTTTCTAGAGTTCTTGTTATACATAAACACACATATTTTAAATGCAAAAATAATATAAATACAGGTTTTAAAACCATCTATGTGTATGTTTCACTATAGTCTATCAAGATAATCAAATATATTTGTAACAATTGTGGATGGTTTTGCAATATTCAGTTATATGAACAGAACATAGTCTATGTGAATATATGATTAGTGGACATTCAGCTTGTTTCTAACTTTACAATGACTAAAAGTGAAACAATATATGTTTTATTACCACATATCATTTTGGACAGTTGCCTAAAGATATTAGAGATGAATTCCTAAAAATAAAATTTTGACTTATAGCCCCAAAGTGCTGTAGCCACTTACATGTTCATCTATATTATTTGAGGATAACTATGACCTCACACTCAACTACATTGAAAAAAATAATTTTAATTTTGAAAATATTGTGGATGAATTGAAGATAGGTCATTCTTGTTATTTTTTTTTAGTTTTTTAAAATGTATTTATGCTCCTTCTCCATTGTTTGCAGTCACTGTCTGCTCTGTGTCCATTTTGCTGTGTGCTCTCTGTGTTTGCTTACCTTCCTTTAGGAGGCACCGGGAACCGAATCTGGGACCTCTCATATGGAAGAGAGGCGCCCAATCACCTGAGCCACATCAGCTCCCTTGTTTGTTGTGTTTCTCATTGTCTTTCCTCTTTATGTCTCTTTTGTTGTGTCATCTTGTTGTATCAACTCACTGTCCCTGCCCACCACACAAGCTTGACTTGTGTGGCACCATGAACCAAACTCAGGAACTCTCATGTGAAAGGCGGAAGCCCAGTGGTGCTTCTTGCTTTAATTGGTATTTCAATAATCAGTAGGCCTGGGTGTCCTTTTACTGAACACTTCCATTTTTTCTTCTATGAATGGACACTTACCATCTGAGAGATTTTGGGCAATACCCAGAAAGTACAAAATCTTAAATTCATATTCTAAAATGGTAAAAATAATAGTATTTGACACTTAGGGATGATGACATAAATGAACAAGCTAGAAGTATGTTAAGCTTTTGAGGGAGACTTTGGCATACAGGAAATATATATATAATATACACATAGCAATTACTAGTTATGATTAATATTATATAGTAATACTAATATTTATAGTGAATATTATTTAATAACATGGAATAACATGATATGATAGTAACTGAAAATTAAACATTATAGCACAATGTAATACATGGTTACATTTAATCCTATACCAACAATATATAAAATTGAATATAAAATTCAGTCTTTCTACATAGAGCTGGATGCTTTCTATTTATTCAGCAAATGTTATATCAACCAAAGTTGCCACTTATTTCTGAGGAATAGGGAATTATGTCTTTTCTAGTTTATTTTATATGCATTTTGCATTCCTAAAGCAAATATATGTTGTTTAATAAAAGTAAAATTATTCTTTTAAGAAGTTAATTAATTATGGCCTGGGTGTCAATTTCAGTATAAATCCTATCCACATCTGAGATTCAGATATACCTAAGTATAGTTAACTAGTTAATGTAGGGATCCTCCTAGTTTTGTTTGCATTTGGGCTCACAAGTTCATCTGTGGAGAGAATATATATATAATTATATCCGTATAATATATGTAAGTTCTGTGAGACATTGTCAAAGGAAAAATTCTATACCCATACTTCTGTAGCTCTGCTAATATACAATTAATACTTTAATTGAGTATTAAAGAAAGCAATGCTCAGTTTGGGGGAGATGATGGAAGTCCTTAAAATACTTAAGAGTTATCAACTATGAACCTGGAGTTATTTGCATAGGTAATCAACAGAGAAAGTGGCAAAGAATCTCCCTCAGGCACCATGGGGCATTTAGAACAAAATACAAAGAGAAGGGAAAGCAGAAAATATATATACACACATACACTCAGATAGATAGATAGATAGATAGTTTTATCTATATATAGTGAACACACCTGAAATAGGTTTGGGGTCTCCAAGGACACTTAGAAAGTTAATCACAGTACACTAAATGTATAAGCAAAGCAGAAAAGTATGGTGGACATACTTGAAATAGCTTTGGGAACCCCAGGGACTATTATGAGGTTAATTGCAATGCACTGTAGTTAGTTATTGCCCTAAGGTTTGGAGGCAAGAGTCAGCTAAAATTAACCTATTTTGCAGTTAGCGATTTCATTGCAAGCAGGGAATGTTGGTTAAACCTTTGAAAAACAAATTGACTCTAACAATAAATCAGGATGGTGCTGCAGGGGCAATCACTGGACATTGTAAATCCTCCCAGGGCCCACTGGATGGAATGTGGGAGAGTATGGGCCATGATGTGGACCATTGACCATGAGATGCAGAGATGCCCAGAGATGTACTTACCAAATGCAATGGATGTATCATGATGATGGGAGTGAGTTTTGCTGGGGGGGGAGTGGTGGGGTGGGGGTGGTGGGGTTGAATGGGACCTCATATTATTTTTTTAATGTAATATTTTTACAAAATCAATAAAAAAAATGTTAAAAAACAAAAACAAAAACAATAAATCAGAATCAAAAGGGTTAATGTCCTAGAGAAAGTGAGGATCAAAATGCTATTCTCCCCACAAGATAACTATAATCAGTCACAAGATGGCCAACACCGAAAATGGAGGCACAGGAAAATGCATAAGAAGCAAGAATGATAGATGTAGGACATCACTCAAGTCTGACAATCAGTGAAAAATAAATTGCCATCTGGGTCAACAGACTGCTTTTATTGCTCAAACCAATCCTTGTCAACAAGCTGAGTTATGGATAATGCCAGTTCTTGCTGATCTGTTGCAGCCTGCCTGCCCACCTGGTTCCAGGGATTGTCTGAGAGTCCGATCATTCCCTTTAACACAAATGATGGACCAGGTATAGAAACAGCAAAGCATACTGGTATGGGTGGTATCAGTGCAACCGGAAATAGCATATTGTGTAATCCCATCTGAAAATATGGAGAGGAAATGAAGCAACATCACGCCTTAGTGTTGGTTTAATAGAAAAAAAGCAATATCTTTTCCTTTTCTTTTATTAGAAAATTAATGAACTCATGAACATCTCCCAATTCCATATAGGAAAAACTAAGAAAAAAGTAATTCATTATTGTCATTTACTTCAGATCATATTGTACTTATATATGATCACACCTTTATTCACTTTCCATCATTTGAGAGCCAAAATGTCGCTTACAATCCAAACACCATATTTAGTTTCCTAAGTTTATCATGGCTAAAAAAGACATAACATCATTTTTCCACGTAGTTAAAAAATTCCTTAAGCAGAAGTGATTAATTAATTAAATAAAATTATTTCCCTGTTTTTCATAATTCCATGTAATGCAAAAATCTAGAAAACCTATGCACATATGAGTGAGAAAACACATGCAAACTTCTTTTCTTATGTTTTATATTAGGTATTGTTGATATATATTCCCATTATAGTCCCTGTTTTACATTTTAAGCTATCAGCTCTTTATGTGTTTTGTTTTTTTAAAACTATTTGGCAGTGTGAAACTTAACCCCTAATATGTATAAAAATTTTTTTGACTTCTTTTTGTAACTTTTCTCATACTGGCAAGTTCCAAAATTATTTTTTAAATTTCTGTTGGAAGTGCACTTATTTGTATATTTATATTTTTAATTGATACTTGTAAAACTATTGACTATTCTTAACTATGGACATGATAGGCTTCTCTCTTTATTCAATTTTGTTTTATTCTTCTCATTAAACTTTAGAGTTTATATATATATATATATACTAAAATTTATGCACAAAACTTTCTAACTTTTCTTCTCATGGTTAATGAGGTCTTCTTTTCTATTTCAGTTTCTTAGTGAGCAAATATATTAAAAAATGCATGTTAGCTTTTCTATATGTATTTATTAATTACATCACTGATCTCTAATGCCCCAAAATGGTCTTTTTTCAGCTGATTTTATATATATACATTTCCTTGTTGTTGGGGCTTGATTACTCTCACCTGTGAAATACAGGTTCAAGTCTTAACCCCAGGTCCTGTGAACTCATTTATAAATAAAATCTTTGATGGTTCTATTTGGGTGAGACCAAATTGAATCAGGGTGGGACTTAATCCAGTATGGTAGAAGTCCTTAGCAGAGGAGACTTAGAAGCAGCCAGTAGAAAACCAGAGGAGACACAAGGAGACAGCCTACCATGCGACAAAGGAATGCTGGCACAGTGTCACAAGGATGGTACAGACTCTAAGGTCCTCCAAAACTGTGAGACCGTAAAGTCTTGTTGCTGAAGCCAACCAGTCTGTGGTGTTTCTCACAGCGGCCCTGGCAACTACAACACCAGTAATCATACTTTGTGCAAACTTGCATTTTTAAAACATCTCTAATAATAAATTCAGACCTTTAATTTAAGGATTCTTCTAGGTAGAACTACCAGTATCTATCATAGTATCTGCCAAATAGCAATTGGTTCAGTAATTGTTTACTGACTGAATAATTAAAGTTAAGTTATAATAGGTAGGGTGGTAAAATCATCCTAACCTTAATTACAAGTTTCTCCAGTGCTATGTAGACATATCTTTGATATGTGTGGGAGTTTTTATGCATTTATTATACACACAATTAAAATCAGGATTAGGTGCTAAACTGATCTTTGCTGTGTTTTTTGCCTTCAATTAACTTGGTATGCATTTAATTAAATTATTTTTTAAGGGAAATCTCTTTCAAAAATGATTATTTGCTTCATAAGTGGTGATGAATTCCCCTTCATCATCATCCTATCTTATCATAAATTTTTTAACCCCTTCTATCCCGAAGTTCAAGAACAAGGTTTGAAGGGATTAATAGTCCATGTACTTGAGAAGAGAAATAGGGAGAATAAGGGCAGCCTCTATGAGCTGCTAAACTCTCCTCTCCTGTCATGATATTTTCAATAATCTGTTTATGTATTTACATCTCCCATAGGAGTGTATTATGATTAAGCTTTATATTGTGTACATACAATCTGTTGTGCAATTTAAGGCTTCTTCTGAGAGAAAATTGGTACTAGTTGTTTATACGTCGCATTTCACTTTTCTCTTCTCAGGAGCCACACATTTCTTACTAATTCTGAAAAGGAAAACATGGGTATTTAGAAAACTTTAAGCTCTTATTTGAATTAAGTGCTGGGTAGCAGTGTTTTATTTTCACTTAGAAGTTGTACAATATTAACCTCTTTTCTTATGAACTTATGGTCATAGAATGTAACCGGTTCTCTTTCTACCTTTATGAATTTAGTGAGTTTTAGTTTGAGAGGGCATAGAAATTTTATAAAGATGTAGAAATTAGGTGACCAAAAAGCCTGTGGAGACATTTCAGGTTGGCAGTGCAGTTTGATTATTTAAAAAAAAACAACTGAATTATCATTAGAAGTTACTACCCCTCGTTTTACCACAGACCTCATGATAGTTTCTGTCACCTTGTACAAGATCACTTCACACATTTACTTCACTTGTCTAACCCCAGAATGCGTTGGGATTTATCTTATCTGTTCTAAATTTGCTTCTTCCTTTGCTATGATTGAAGCATAATTAGTGAAGAATTTAATTACTAGTGTATTCCTGTACATTTCCTCTCTTAGTTCTAAAAATATTTCCTTTGTATACTTCGGGCTCTTACTAAGGTCTGAAGATTTATGTTCAATGCATGTTCAGTGGATTTTAGATAATTCATCAATCAAAATGAACAATTTCCTTTATGTATTGATTTTTCTTAACTTATACTCTGTTATATATTGATATTACACATATTGCATTTATTTTAATATCTTTGAAAGTCTTTTTTATAGTATCTCAGTTGATTAATTAATGCTTATCTTGATAGTATATTATCCAGTTTAAATTTTGACACACAACCTAGATTTCTTAACCATTTAATATGAAAATGTATTCTTAGATCAGTGGTTCAGAGAATTAGTTTTTGTTTAGGTTTCCCCAGAGACATTTAGCAGGTAAATGTCTAGTCTTAAATTCTGGAATGGATTTTTTTTTCATCATTTTCTTTCATTAACTATTCTTCATTTAGCCTAGTCTATTTTCTTTTCTTGTTTCAGGAATTTTGTTTTTGAGACTATAAAGCTGTCTAAATATTTGTCTTGCATAGGAAAAATTTTAAACTTCAAAATTGTGCTCTTTACACAAGGGATGTTTATTGCAGCATTGTTTGAAATGCAAATGATTGGGAGCAATGGGTAAATGCATCGATAAAGGCCTGGATAAATAAATTATAGGGACTTATATTCAGTGGAATATTAAGTAGATGATAAAAATACAATCTATGTGCTAATATGGAAAAGAAAGAAACACATAATAATAAATATTTTTAGTGAGGAAAGGCAAGGTTCACAAGAATATGTATAGAATATATCAATTTAAATCACAAAAGGGTGACAAGGGGTCTAAAGTTCATGAAATATATTTTTTCATTTCAATCCTTTTTATTCTGTTAGGGAGGTGGTATCATGAGAATATCTTATGAATGTTGTATATCTAATTTATGCTCACAATTATATGCATATATACAAATTATATATTATATCAAATATATACACTGTCTTTAATTTTCATAATTTATACAAAAGCATTATTTTAATTGGTCCATCTTTTTCTAATTATAATTTCAGGTTAAATGTGGACTAGTATTTCATGAAAATTAAATTTCTTGACTGTCTAAAGTCCCTTATACTCTGTACATCCATGCTACTAAAAAACACCTCTCTAATAATAAACTGGTAGTTGTTAGAATTCTAAATTATCAGTCCAAAGCTCAGAAAACTGATATGTATGTAGGTGAAGAGTACTGAAAGCATGTACACACTCAGAATTATAAAAGTATTCTGATTAATTTTTAAAATCTGAGAATTCAATATTTGTCTTCATTATTTTTCTGATATGAAAATTAAAATAGTGCCATTATGAACAATTGAAACATTAAAACAAGAAGAAAATAAGAACTTGCTTCTGGGATAAGTTCTTGGCATGACTTAGTATTTATAATTATTTCCAATGCTCCTTAAAACAGAAATAGTAGCTGGGATAGAAGAAAGCAAAGAATAAGCCCAGGCAACAGCTTCAAGATAACTAGGAGACAAGTTACCATGATGCACTTCAGAATATGGGTGAGGGTGAACCACCATTAGCTGAATGCACGCTATCTGTCAAGAAGTAGCCGCTATTCAGAAATAGTGGAAGGAACAGAAGAGGAGTTCTGATGATCTTAAGTGCCAAAGCATAAAGAAAAGGAAGCAAATACCCTCCTGGAAGGAGTATGTAGTTCAAAACAAGGAGATCTGAAGAAAACCTGTGAGCAAAGAAAAGGGCTCCACAAGTTTCAATTTGTTCAAGAATTCAAAAAACACCAGGGAGGAAGCAGATTTGGCTCAATGGATTGAGCAGCCACCTACCACATAGGAGGTTCAGGGTTCAAACCCAGGGCCTCCTGACTTTTGTGATGAGCTGGCCCATGAGCAGTGCTGATGTGCACAAGAAGTGCCGTGTCACACAGGGGTATCCCCCATGTAGGGGAGCCCCACGCGCAAGGAGTACACCCTGTAAGGAGAGCTGCCCAGCGCAAAAAAAGTACAGCCCGCCCAGGAGTGGCGCTACTCACATGGAGAACTGATGCAGCAAGATGACGCAACAAAAAGAGACACAATTCCCAGTGCTGCTGACAAGAATATAAGTGAACGCAGAAGAACACACAGCAAATGGACACAGAGCAGACAACTGAGGAGGGGGGAGGGTGGGGAAGGGAAGGAAATAAATAAAAAATAAATCTTAAAAAACAAAACCAAAAAACACCAGGGAGAAACACTAAGTCCATGAGGCCTCAGAAATAAAATATAAATATCTTTACAAACCAAATCTTTCTTTGAAAATAGGGAGATAAACTGAAAAGATGATACTTTTGAGAGGAGGATTCAGAAGGAGCAAGGAAAGAGAAGATCAGGTATAGAGAAAGGAGTAGAGGTGGTAGAAGTCAGGTCACATAATTGTTAATGGAAGACTTTTCCTGGAGTATTATATCTCTGTGTGTATATTTATCCAAATCATATGCTTATATCAATTAATTTTCACAGATTAGACACCTGTGTGACCAAGACCCAGATTAAAAATATATGCACATATATATTAAACCCTATAGTACCATAGAAAGGAGATCACAGGCCTTTCTTTTGCAGTAATATACATAGAACTCAAAATTTCCCATTTTAACCACTTTCAATTGCGGTTTTTGGAACATTTACTGGTTATATGTATACATAAAATATGCATACTCTCATATACACGTATCTTCATATATAAATATGTGGTTCATTGATGTATAACAATATGATAGTAATTCCAAACATTAAGCTATATCTGTAAAGTAGAATGTTATTTGGTATTTAAAAAATATTTTTTGTCTTTGTGTGCCTTTGTGCATGTGCAAATATTAAAATTTAAAATATTTGGTGTTAAAGAGAAAATTGCAGTAAATATGTCTATAGACAAATGCAATGTAAGCATGCAATAATATATCATAACATATGTAAATAATTTTGTGATTTATTACAAGCAGTCATTTGGAAATTTAAGATACCCATCATTGTGATTGTTTTTTAAACAGTTTGGGAAAATGCTCTTTTTACTTCTTCATTATTTCTGTTTCTCCCTAATTTAGTGTTTTTTTTTTTATCATATAGAAATACTATGCATAGTTCAATAAAAATAGATGCTGACAATGAAAGCAAAGAAATTGAGAACATTTTGTGTGCTGATTATATGAAACATCAAAATGAAAACTTCCAATCATAATTGTTGCTATAAAATGCATATTTTTGGGTGGTTCTACTATGGGATTTATTAGGTAAAAAGCTTACAATTTTGAGACTGTGAAAATGTCTGAATCAAGGCAGCATCAGAGATGTTCAGATAGAATCTGAATCCAACTTTGTTTCCACCATTTTGTTTCCTCCTTGGGGTCATCATTAGGCAATTTGTTATCATTGAATCAAAACACTGATATCACAATAACAATACTAATGATGATAATCTTTACAATAATACATTATTAACTAGTTCTTATACTGGGATTTTAAAATTTTCATCCTCGATCAACCAAGAGTGACTCTGAGGACACCTCACCTCAGTTTCCAAGATTATTGCCTTCTAAGAAACAATAGTAGACAACTACATTGTGTAGATTTTATCTCTCATTTTACTGTGTGCTTTTTAAATTAGAATATGCATTTTCCCACAAATTCCTTGTAATTTGACTTAAGACATCAATTAGGAAGAATTGCTGATTCTATGAAAATTTTCTGTGACATATTCTTTTTCTTTCTTTCTTTTATCTTCTTTTGCCTGTCCCACAATTGTTCCGTCTCCTGAAGATCCATAGCTATCTATTTACTGCTTTAGGGAAAGATGGAACAATCACAATGAAAGATTTTATTAGCTTCTGAAACATTGGATAATCTCACATACCTTTTTATAAAGTTATTTTAATTCCTATAGCTTTTTTTGTAGAGTGGTAAATACTTTTTCCATCATGCACACATGGCAGTTGAGGCTCTGAAACCAGTGTGAAATATATATAAAAGAATACTTATTTTGGAGATAAGTAATTGAATTCAATGTTCACTTTTTTCCATATATGATATTTATGAATTAGAACAGATCATTTAACTATTTCTACAATCGGTTACACATTCATATGCAAAACAAATAAAATATTTAATATATGTATTTGTTTTGATAATCAAATAGGATAGCATAAATAAAGACTCTAGCCCTCAGTGAATTCTGAATAAATATTAGATGCATTGCCTTCTAGCTTTAGAGAGAGATTAATCATTCCCAGAAAGTAAAAAATCCAGATAATGGAAAAACCATGTATCAACCTCAAATATGTCAGACTAAATCTTATGATTTTTATTCTGTAGAGAAAGAGATTTTACAGAAATATTGTAGTTCTCTGGAAAGCAGGTCAGATTCTCTATACCAAAGACTCCACTCCAGGTGTATTGACCTTATTTTATAAACCTATTTGCTATTCCCACATTGTTTTATGGCTAAGAGGACTTTAAAAAATGCCACAATTATTCAGCCAGCCTTAAAGTTGAAATGCACTCAAACTAAGATTGTATACAGTAAATTTGTCATTAAAATGACTATAAAATTAACCATTCATTATATGAAGTAGAAGTAAAGTCAAAAACAAACACAAGCTCTGAATGCTGAAACCACTCAAAAAGTAAAACTTGCAATAAATTAATATAACTAAAGCTAAAATCATTTTCCAGTTGGCAAAAAGAAGCAATGCATAATTCAAGAAGAAATAATATCTCAGTGAGTGGAGACCCATGGAAAAAAATATGATATTAACTCCAATCCTAGGAAGTCCTGTTTTGATCTAATAAAAGAAAACAGACATATGTTAAACCCTCAATATTAATGCATGGTGCTGTGAACCTTATTCAGCAAAAACTAAAGCTTAGTAGTTACCATAGGTTCTGAGGGGAGGGGGATGAAAGAATAGATGGAACATAGGACTATCTTAGGGCCTTGGAATTGTTATAAATGATCTTGCAATGATGGGTATAGGTCATTATACATTTTGTCAAAACCTATAAAAGGATATGGTGCAAAATGTAAACCATAACATAAACCAATGACCATAATTCGTGGCAATGATTCAATATTTGTTAATCAATTGTACCAAATGTACCACATTCATGTAAGATGGTATTAATAAGGAAAAATGTGAGAGGAAGATGGAGTGGGGTATATGGGAATCCCCTATATTTTCTATGTCACTTTTCTGTAATGTAAAGCTTCTTTGAAAATAAAATGAAAAAATAAGACATTGGGGAACATAAAGAAGAAATTATAAATATACATAAAAGATAAGAGCTCTTACAATGATGAAAGACATACTGCAAAAAATTTATTTTATTCTATTTTTTATTTTTTATTTTTAAATAATTTTTATTTTTCACTTTGTTTTGGGGGTGGTTTTGAATTGCAGAAGGGCTGCAATTGTTGCAGAGGAGGATTCCTTGTGAGGGGTACCAGGGGTGGGGGCATGTATGAGGAGGGGTGCACTTGGTTCATGCTTCTGTGGAATATGAATGTATTCAAGTGGCCATGGAGTGTTGTCTCAGTGGGTGGAGACCCATGTAATAACCAAAAGAATATTGAATCCCCACTCTGGGAAGGCCTGCTACATTCTCTAATACAGTGCTAAGAATCCCTAGGGTAGATGGGCAGTGCCTAGTGGAGGACAGACCAATATGTCAGGCCCTTGATATCAATGCTTGTACTTATGAACCTTGCTCTTGGGAAATTGAAACTTAGCCTACTATTATATATTGCCTAAGAGTTACCTCCTGAAAGACCCCTTATTGCTCAAATGTGGCCTCTCTCTAAGCCAAACTCAGCACATAAACACACTACCTTCTCCCTAGCATGGGACATGATTCCAGGGGGTGAGCCTCCCTGAAACTGAGGGATTATTACCAAGCACCAACTAGCAATGCAGTTGGGTAAAGACTTTGACTAAAAGGGAGAAATATTAAATACCAAGGAGTTTCTATGGCTGAGTTTTTGAAATGAGTCAGGGGTCATTACAGAGGTTATGCTTATGCTTGTCTCAGGAGGATCTCACTGACAGCCACAATAAGCAGTGCCTCAAGCTGTGGGGCTCCTGAAGGCTGTAGAGACATCTAGACACTATAGGCAGGGCAGACAATCTCAGGAATTTGGCACTCTGTTAGTGGGCCTTACCTTGGAATATATAATAACCTATCTCCCCAATGTATGAGATTTGGATTCATTTATAATATTCTACATATTGTTTCTCTGCCTCTTTTATTTGAACCCATAATTATGCCCATTAAACATGTGTCCCAGAGACTTAAATCTTCCAGTTGTTCATGTGCTGGTTGAGCCCTGGACCTCAGCAGAGTTGTAGCCAACATCTACTCTCCAGTTCATTGGACTCACCCAGGACAACTAACAAAAGGATGATGCTGGACAATGCCCAGCCCAAAAAACAGAGAGTATCTACAACAGCAAGCAAGAAAATTCATCTGTCTGCTGCATACAATCTAAGCCCCTTCTCAATTGGAAGAGAATGGGCATCACCATCTCAAAATCCTCAAGATTGAGGAATGAACTAACCTAAGAAGGGAACACATCTATGGAGTAAAGGACATATTATTATTCTAGTATTGGAAGAACTTGTAACAAACATTGATATAAACACAGTGGTCACCAGAGATTCTGGGGTGGAGGGAGGTGGAGGGAAGAATAGGTGTAACCATGGGTCATTTTTGGGACATTGGGATTGTTCTGAATGACATTGCAGTAACAGATACAGACCATTATACATTTTATCAAAACCTATAAAATTGTGTGGTGCAAAGTATGAACCATAATGTAAACTATTGACCATGGTTAGTAGCAATGCTTCAATATGTGTTCATTAATTGTAACAAATGTACCACACTAATGAAAGCTGTTGTTAAAGGGGTAAAGTTGGGGAGGGGGAAGGATATATTTGAGTCCCCTGTATTTTTGATGTAACACTTACATAATCTAAAGTTTCTTTAAAAATAAAATAAAAATTTAAAAAAAGAAGAAAGAGTCATCAGGGTTATTTCTTAGAGTACCAAATTTTCCAGTTGATTTTCTTTCTTTTTTTTTTTGCTAGTCATAGACTGACAAAATGAACAGACCCTTGTTGCCTATTGCCCTTTCCTTATTGATAAGAATGACAAAGATTATGAAGATGATTAAAACAAAGAACAATTCAAAATGTCAAGGTTTTATTGCTGAGTCCTGGTAGGTACCAGCTTGATGCATACACCAAATAATATATCCCATGTATACTATTAATATTTAAATAGACAGATAGATAGATTAATAATATCCAATGAGTGGGTGATTATTTCATATGATAAAGTAATTTTGCCATCTTGTATATTGGACATAACTGAAGAACTGTTTTTAAAATATTTGGCATGCTCAACTGTCTGGCACGTCCAGCTTAGAAAGAAGGGACAGTATTAAATAGCAGTTGCAGGCAATGGCTCTAGGTCTGGACCATCTGTATTAAAATCCTTCTTCATCTCTTATAAGATGTAAGAATTTGGGCAATTTACCCAACCTCTGGTCTGGCCCCAGTTTTCTTATCTAGGAAATGGAAATGACAGTAGCTTCCACATAATAGGTTTGTTGTGAGGATGAAATGAGTTTAAAAATATGGACCATATAAACATGTCTGATATATAAATAGTCTTATGTGGAATTTATGACAAAGAAATTTTAAAAAAAAGAAATAGGAGGAGGAAAAGATGAGAATGAAGAATTAGGATGAGGAGAAAGGAAAATAAACCAAATACATGTTCTGACAAGTGTTTAGAGATTTTGAGCTTTAATGTTATGGTAGATGTATGATTTGTTTTTGTGTACTTTGTTCCGCAGTTTATGTATTTTTAGAAGAGACCATGTTCTTGGCTTATGAGAAACATAATTTGAAACTTGACAGACTTAGGTTCAAATCTTCATGATGATCTTTTCTAACTATATTAGTAAAATTATTTATTCTCTCTGACTGTTTCCCCTGCAAAGTAAATAACATTCATCATATTGAAATGCTTAAAATTAGATGTGTTGAAATGATAGTGACTAATATCATTAGCTATTAGAACCAGCTTTTTTTTTAACATTCTGAATAAATTATTAAAAAATTTCAGGCTCAACAAATTGCTCTAAATTGTACAAGTAGTAAGTGACATTGTTAATAGTTAAACCCAATTTGACTCCAAAGCATATGATCGTTGTACTGCACAAATTTCCAGACAAAATAATTCCAAACACATTGTTTCATTTTATATCTTTACCCAAAGGGGAATAAAACCAAATTTTATAAATTTCAAATTATCTATATATGCACAATATTTTAGTTTGCTAGGCTGCCGAAACACAACATACCAGAAATGGTTTGGCTTTTACAATGAGGATTTATTAACTTGCAACTTACAGTTTAGCAGCTATGAAAATTCAAAATCATGGCATCCTCAGGTGATGGTTTCTCCCTGAAGACTGACTGCCAGGGATCCTGGACTCCTCTGTCACATGGCAAAATGCATGGCACATCTGCAGCTCCCTCCATTCTCTTCAGGGTTTCATTGCTTCAGCTTCTTATTACTGGCTTTCTCTCTCTTTGTCTAAATTTCATCCACTTCTATAGGACTCCTGTAAGAAGGATTAAGACCTGCTCTGGGCCATGCCTTAAGGAACCTAATCAAATGACCTACCAACAATAGGTTCATACCTACAGAAAGTGACCAGTTTTAAGAATACAATTTTCTAGGGTATAAACAGTCTCAAAGGATCACATATGGGAAGAGAGAGACATCATTTCTTGAAGAGGTGGATGGATATTTTCTTATCCTTTTGCATTTTAAGTATAAGTAACTCTATCTTTACACAGCTCAATTGATAAACTGGTATAGTATCCCTACGTAAAAGGAAGATCAGGAAATCATCACTCAAATTTACCTTTTTCGTTAAGGTATGGTCTACAATTTCAAATGTTGAACAAGATGCATCTATTTACTATGTAAATTGTGCCATCAAACATTGCATTTGCATCTGAAAAGAGTTCACCCCGTTTTCTAACGAGGCTATCAAATGAGTCAAGATTCCTCCCCATGACATCCATCCTACCTGCAGTATCAATGCAGAAATCTGCATATTATCTTTAAAAACTGAAAAATAATTCAATTTTATTTTTAAATCGATAAGTAGATTATAGACAAAGAAGTTTATAACACTAAAGAGGATATGTTTTAAAGTCTTCCAGAAGAACCTCAATGAACAAATAAATGATGTATGCACTAAGGAAACTGTTCTGAGTTGTGTGAGATCAGGTAGAGTTTGACAGTTTCAAGGTCACTAAGGGCCTTGACTAATTAAGTATAAGAAGCATTAATCTGTAGGATACTTGGGCTTGGGAGTCAGACAGACCTAAATTTGTGTATTCTTCTTACTTCCTCTGTAACCCTGAGTATATTATGCAAATAATCTATGACTCAAGTGTCCCATATGTCAAATAGGAATCATTAGAAATAGTATGCACATCATAGGACTGATGTAAAGTTTATATTAAATGATCCAGAAAAACATTCAGCAGAGTACCTGGCATTTTGCAAAACCAATTCTATTTGCTTTGTGGAAATAAAATTAGAAAAGAAGTAGAATTTTTCCACTCATTTACATACCTAAATTTATCAAAACATTAATCTTACAACTGCCTCTCTTCTAATCATTTTAAGCCTAAAGGCAATACTTGAGTTATATGAATTGATACCACTTGGTAGAAAACATTTCTTCAAAAATAATCCAGTGAGTAGGCTCATAATATATCCATCAAATATTTCCAATTCCTCATTTCTGTCCCCAGAGTAAAATAATAATATATTTTAAAGATTTTCCTTGTTCATTAAGAAAATTGAGTTAACAAGGGAAATATTTATGAATAAAACACCATTTGTTCTTCTGTGCTAGATCCTTCACATACTTTATTTCATTTAACCTTCGTAATCACTCAAGACTGGCTCTATACTAAGTCTCTTAGGTGAAAATGCTTATCTTCCTAGAAAAAAATAGTAAATTAAGATGAATTACAATTTTCCCCCCAAAATTTTCATTTCTACATACTGCTTTAGAGGCCAGTGGGTTGCATTTACACATGTTTTGCTCAGTTGATACTTATAATTAAAATATAAGAGCCTCCCTTTTCAGCTAAAAAGGATCATCTGATTTTTCATAATAAAAGGCAAACATTTCCCAAAGTCCTGGCTATAAAAGCACTTATCTTTCCTAAAAAAAAAAACATCCAAGGAAGACTTTTTTTTCATAAATATATTGCTCTCTGATTCACAGCCACCACCCTATCACACAAGGATTATTATGGAGCACTGCTACTATGCAATGCAAATATTTCTCTTTCCTGCTTTATTTTGAAAAAATGCCCATAACCACTCCCCCATTGCTATGTTGTTGGTATCAGTTACATTTATTTAGCTGAGGAAGGTGAGCTGCTTGTCTCTTTTTCCTCTTCTATAGCACTAGAGAGTGAAAATGTGCAGATTTCTCATACATATGGCCATTTCTGATATATGGACACCCTAGTGCAGCAGAATGAAACTTCATTGTCTTACTGCTTAGGAAGCAAGGAGACAGCCACAGACTCAGCAGGAAAACCACCATGTTCAGCAACATGGTGCTTCTTGCTCTGTAACTTTAAATTGAGGATGCTGATTCTATAGGGGACAATTCTTCAGGTTGGTTCATTGACATTCGGAAATGTTATATCTAATCTGTTTATTTTGAGGAAATAACGATGAAGAAAAGTAAAACCAGGTAAACAAAGAATACACATACATAGATCACACAATCTTACACAATTACTATATGAGCTTTTGGTTTGAATCTGGTTTCTTGTCTTTCAGATTGCAATAATTTTATATTTGGGGTAATTAAAGTATTTCTACTATTAAGTCTTCCCAAGTAAACAAATATAAAAACATGTATCTCCATTTATGCTGGGATGATGAATAAAGAAAAATGATAAGGAGGAACAGAAATGAAATGTGTATATTCTAATACACACATGCATAGAAGTATAAATTAATACAACACACCTGGAATATCTGATATTTCTCAAATATCAGAAATTTAAAGTAACTTAGATCTTCATGTGACTTTTAAAGCCATATTCTTGGGAATCTATTAATGACAAAGTTAAATTAGAAAGATATATTAGATAGTTAGATATATAGATACAGAAAAATAGGAAGAGGTAGATCTCTACCTAAATCTGTCTAGAAAAAATGGATATTCAAAGATAGGGATTTGAGAATATAATTAGATATCCATGTAATGCTCTAATCTACAACCATTTAAATGATAATAAGTATTTCTGCAATTGTGTTTATATTTTTCCAGTAAGAATATTGTTATAAAATTGCACATGCAATTTCATTATATAATGAAAGATTTATATATAAAGGATAAAATATAAACATAAATATATGTATGTGTGTGTATTTATATATGCATACATATGCACATATCCTCATATGTTCATGTGTATACTTATGTGTAGAGATGGATTACATGTGTATTATGCATGAGTATAAATGTGTTAATAAACAAGTGTATATGCAAACATACAATATATATAAATGTGTGTTTATATACACACACAAATAACATATATATGTACATAATGGGATTCATTATCCATTATGTATGTATAAGGAGATTAGTGTCTACAAATATCTATTTGTATATGTATAATTATTTATATATTAGTAAATATATGTATATGCATATGTATACATACACACATATGGAGATACACAACATATATATACATTCACATACCTGAATGTATATTTGTGTACACATAGGCATATGCATGTGTGCATCTGTATACACATGTTCATTGTATAAACATATATGACCATTTGCATATATGTATTGCATGTGCATGGGCATAATCAAACAAACATACCTTATGAGTACATGTCTACATTATATATAGTATAATATATATATTTCTATATAATCTAATTATATTGGATTGGTAATGTTTGCCAAACATTTTTCTAAATTGGAGAGTTAAGATGGTTTTGACACTGAATGTGCAATTCCTTCCACTCAATCAACCCTCAATAAAACAGGAAATTTAATTTTAATTATTATAACATTAGAACTGAAAAATAAGAAAGTATATTGCTAGCAATTATTTTTCAAATAAATTGGGAACTAAATGTGAATCATTTGATGAAGAAATAAGACTAGAAGAAAGTATAACCAACATCATTAATAGGAAAGGAATATTGAGGATTTGGGAGTGGTACAAGGTAGAGCAGGTGGAAAAATAAGCCGCTTTTAACTCTTCTACTTGGGTGAACAGGAAGCTGCTGTTTGTTACTATTTGTTCCTGGGCCAAGATAGCAGGAAAAAATCCAAGACAAGAAATGGACTTCCAGGACACAGAAAACAAATATAGAATTATATATGGAGACTCTGTCTCTAGGTTCAATTACCTAAACATCTCTTGTTCAGAGTATGCTTCTAGTAAAAGGATTGCAAAAAGGAGATTAAGTAACAACAAAGAATCTCCAAATATTTGATTAATGCAAGCATCATAAAAAGAGGATACAAAATCATAAATATTAAAAAATGTCCAATATAACAACATTAAAAAAATTGAATATGTCTCAAGTCAAAGTATCATTAGCGTATGTGGAGAGCTTAAAATAAAATAATGAATTCCTCAAACAGGCTTATGTTAAAATATTACCTCATTTCATGGTGGTTTAAGGGCAGCTTATTGACTTTAAATAAAACTACTTTATCTTGCATTTGTTCTTCTTACTCATCCTTTTGTGTTATGATGCCTTGGAATCTTTTTTTTTTTTTACTTTTTAAAAAAAATTAATTTATTCAAATATATCACCCACACACAAACATACATAAACAATAAGTGTATAGTAATAGTTGTGAACTTACAAAACATATATAACATCATACAGGACTCTCGTAACTCACCCTACTACCAACACCTTACATAGTTGTTAAACCCTTTTAACTAGTGATTAAAGAGCATTGTAAAAATATTATTACTAACCAATGTATTTTCCCCCAACCCTCCCTATTATTATCTTTATGTAATTTATATGTGACCATACATAAACAATTAAGTGTATAGTAAAAGTTGTGAAGTTACAAAGCAAATATGCATAACATCATACAGGGCTCCCATACATCAACCCTCCACCAATACCTTGCATTGTCATGAGATGTTTGTTACAAATTATGAAAAAATATTGTCAAAATCTTACTACTAATCATAGTCCTTATCTTATATTTGATGTGTTTTTCCCCAAAACACCTTATTATTAATTTTAGATATATTTTTTATACAGAAGTTGCAAACTTACAAAACAATCAGGCATATATGCAGAATTCCCAAGCAACTCCCCTCAATCAACACACCACTCTGTGGTGGAATATTTGCTACAGAAAAGATAATATCCTCTGATTGTTACCATCCATAGTATACATTTGGCTCACATTTTCCATACTGCCCCATTATCAACACAGTACATCTTTGGCATAGATGCAAGAATATTATATTATTACTGCTAACCATAGTCCATAGGTCATTCCAGTTGTATTTTTCCCATGTGTTCCCAACACGCTGCAGTAATGATATACATTTGCTCTAGCTCACAAAGGACACTCTTGCATCTGTAACATCAACTGCAATTCTCATCCACCTCTTTGTTTATTATGCTATTCAGTTCCTAGATTATTCTCTAGCATTCTGTGAATTGACATTTACATCCCTAGACTACCATTTTCAGCCATATCCCTATTTACAAGCCAGCTATTACTATTTTTACCATCCATTCTATACATTACCACACTTTTACAGTAAAGCTAATTAAAACTTCTACATACATCACTAGCCCATCTCAGTCCTTCTCTTATCTCCATTAAGAATCCACTTGGCCTCTTTTTTATTTTCATGGAAGTCATACTTGCATGCCTCTAAGTAAAGATGTAAATCAGGGCTCCAAAATAATCATCTGCCTTACAGAATAAATTGTTAATACTCATCTTTTTTATACCATACCATAATAGATAGATGGAGAGATATAAATATATATACTCATAAATATGTACAATACATCTATCTATCTATCTATCTATCTATCATCAATCAAAACATAGTTATACAGTTAATATTTAATGCAAAATTCCAAGATCACAAGATTCAAATTAAGAATTAAAATATCAAGGGAAGCAGCTGTGGCTCAAAATCAGTTGGGTTCCCATCTACCATATGGGAGGCCCTGAATTTGAGTCCTGGGGCCTCCTTGTGAAGGCAGGTTCACCTGCACTCTGTGGAGAGCCCCCGGCCAGGGCACCTTGAGGTGCCACCAGCCCGCAAGCACCACGGAGAACTAACTCAGAAAGGTGACACAACAAAAAAGGGAGACAAGCAAAAAGACCACAGAAGACTGCACAGTGAACGGACACAAAGTGCAGATAGCAAACAAGCCACAAAGGGGCGGATGAAAAAATAAAAATAAAAATACAGACACAAAAGAATACAGAGTGAATGGACACAGAGAGCAGACAGCATGCAAAAAGCTTCAAGGGGGAAGGGATTAAAAAATATATATATCACCAATATTTTTAAACTTCCTGTAAATTCCCATCAGATACCAATTCCTTCAACCCCTTGTAAAAAAATATCCATTAAGAATTTTTTAGTACATATATGAAGAATGAATATGTAGGTAGTTTTATCACATGCATACTTATCCAAATGGTGTATTTTTAGTTTTTTATTGTTTCTGAACATGACTTAATATATATGTACATTTTATCCTGACTCTTTGGGGATGAGGCCAAGCTCTGACCATTACTTCCTGCATAAACTTGTGTTGCCTCAATTTCCACTTCAAGAAATGAGATAATACTTGCACCTTTTCTATGAGGTTATTATGAAGATTAAATTAGTTAATATATGCATAGCATTTAGAACAATGCTTGCACTATAGTAAGCATTATTTAAATTAAGGGTTGGTCATTACCATAATGATTATTATAGTCACACTTGTTTTATTTTCCACTTTCTAAATAATCCATAGTTTATTTATTTGTTTTTAGTTTTGGTTTGTCACTATTTCATTTAGTGGGTTTATATTTATGTTTTTAAGTAAAATTGGGAAATAATTTATCTTTTTCGTTGATTTTTTGCATTTTACATGCAAACACACACACAGAAACACATACCTTCATACACATTAATGTTTTATCAGATCAGGCTCAAATAACTGTTCATAGAGCATTTCTTGTTTTTCCCTATTTTTTGTTAAAATGCACTTGCTTGGTATTATCTATTTGTTAGAATTTAATAAAGTAGGGTGAGGGGTTTCTTTTTTAAAATTTATTTATTTCTCTCCCTAAACCTCATCATTTGTGCCCCCTTTCTGCTTCCTGTGACTGTTTGTCTTCTTTTTTTAGGGGGCACCGGGAGCCAAACCAGGGATCTCCCATATGGGAGAGAGGCACCTAATCACTTGAGCCACTTCCACTTCCCATTTATTGTGTCAATCATTGTGTTTCTTCATTGTGCCTCTTTGTTGTGTCATCTCATTGTGTCATCTTGTTGCATTAGCTTGCCACATCAGCCTGTCACATTAACTCACTGTCTTACTCATCTACTTTAGGGGACCCTGGGAACCGAACCCGGGATCTTCCATGTGGTAGACAGGCACCTAACTGCTTGAACCACATCTGCTTCCCAGAGGGGTTTCTTTTAACAGAAAATCTGTACCTGGAAAATCAACTTGTATTGTAATTATAAGACACTTTCCACATTTTCTATTACTTTTTGTGTCACTTTGGTAAGTAGTGATTGTCTAGGAATGTTTTTATTTCACCTAAATTTAAACATGCATTGATAAAAAGTATTATACATCATTGTTTATGTGAGTTTCATTTTGAATATAATTTGTAGGTATTCCTTCTGTTGTCCCCAAAGATTTGATTGCTTAGTAGTATCTTTATAGGACTACTCTTTGTCTTTATTTATTAATATATTATATTGTATTTCTTGTTTATGATTTAATTTATGTTACCTTTTAATACTTTCCTTCAATAGTATATAAATAACTACATTATTATTTTAACAACTTTTAAATAAACATTTACCTTAGTAATTTTCCCCATGTCTTATCTTCTGATATAAAAATTTAATAGCATACTTTAAGTATTTTGTTAGATGTTTCCCATGAGTTTGTCATTATCTTTCAGTTTGAAATATTGCTGAGATATTTGGAATTATTTCTATCATATTATTTGTGTTTTGCTGCTGTCCAATTTTTAGTATTTTCTCCTTTCTTATCTTTATTTTTAAAAAATGAATTCATTCCTGTTTGTTTTCTCAGTCTACTTGTTCTCCCATACTGGTTTGGGATAGAATAAATATTCTTTTTCTATTTTAAAAATAATTACCCCTGAAGTATTGTTATTTTTTCTTACTGAACTCTAAAGTAAATCAATATCTTACACTACTTTCTGAAAAATATAAGGGCTTTAAAACATGTTGTCTCCAATCTTTTCTCTATCCATGAAACATGCCATCATTGTCTGTTATTTATTCTTATTTTATCAATCATAAAATTAATTTTATTATATCATTTATAACTTCATACAGATCACTTTCTGCTGGGTCACCAAATTCATGTATCCTTCCACTTTGCAGTTCAAATATTTTGCCTAGGATAATTTTCATTCTTTTGAGGAACATTCAATACGAGTTTTGTGCTGAAAACTCATTAGAAGAAGGTTTATGTATCTTCATATATCACTTTTAGATTTTTAGATACATGTTTTCATTGCTACCTTCTGTCATGCATTTATTTAAAACATTACAGGAGAAAGATTAATTCCCAAAGTTTATTCATGATAGCTTTTGTTAGAATAAATTTAATTTATATTTAGTTTCTCGTTTTTATAATTTTTGTATGTTGACTATCAAATTGGAACACAATTACTTTCATGAAGAATTTCTAATTATATTCTTTAATATTTAAAGTATTAAACCAAAAACTATTTCACATACATAAGAAGATATGTATGTCAGAAAATACAGTAGATATTAATAATATCCTTACTTATTCACTAAGAAACTTGAAAGATAAGTAGATAGATAGATATAGATAGACAGATAGATAGATAATGATGTCTTATCAGCCACCCAGATTCTCGTGTAGTGCGACATCATATCTAACTATAAATGAATTGGGAAATTATGGCTTGAATTTTATCATAAGTATGTTCAGCAATTTTTCCAGACTCTGTGCTACTGATGGAAAGGTATGCTACTGATGGAGTCATTTATTCCAGCTGTTAGCATGCGACTTGATATATGACACTACCAGTTAAGAATGAAAGGTCAGTTTTTTTGAGGGGAAAAAAAGGAAAAACAAAAAACAAAAAAGGACCTGTTCCTTGGTATCTGTATTCTTTCTTATATAGTTCCCCTGACATTTGCGAGCATATTGAAGAGTGAACTGTGGTTATTAAAAAATTTTATGATCCATAAGAATTAAGCCATCTCTATGATGGCATTCTTGAGATTCTGCATGAATTTGCTGTTGTTATAGCTATTATTGCAGTTTTATATGAGGCTCTTGGCCCCAGAATGCTAAAGGTATTATGGGTTACTTGTTAAGCTACGTATAGTTAAAATTAAATTTTTGTCTTCTTTTACTATTCTATATTCTTCTTATCTATTTTCTATTGTGGGATGTATTTCTTTAATAATGAAAACTTAAGAATAATATTTTAACAAGAAATGGGTTAAGAACAAAATTTATTATAGTCTAAAGAGTGCACAATTTGAAATTAAAGAAACTGAATTTAACTCCTAGTGTTAGAGTGACATAACTTTTTAATAAAGTTATTTCATTTATCTGGACCTAATTTTCTCTTCCCAAGGGTGGGATAACTATGCCTAACTACATATTTTGTTTTAAAAATTAAAGATATTATTATTTTACCTGTTAAGTAAATGGAATATAATATATGGTAGTTATTATGATGATGAAGATAAGCATAAGTAAGGCAATAAGTAGCATTTTATGAAAAGTTAAAAGTTATATCTCATTATAAAAATAAAATGACCATCTTAGTTTGCCACAGGGCTGCTGAAGCAAAGTACCAGAAATGAGTTGGCTTTTATAAAAGGAATTTTATTTAGGGTTAAAGCTTATGGTTCCAAGGCCAAGAAATATCCAAAAGAAGGCACCATCAGCGATGCTTTTCTCCCGCAAGTCAGCTGCCACGTGGTGAAGCAAGACGGCAGGTGATTTCTACCTAGGTCTCAGCCTTTCCCTCCAGGCTCACTATCTTTCAAATCCCAGTTCCTGAAGCTCAGGTCTGAGCAATGAGGCATAGGGATTTTTGCTTTCTGGCATCCTCTGTCAGTCTCAGCAGCTCCACTTTCTTTCTGAATTCAGCAGTGAGCTATCAGGCATGTGGCAGGGCTTATCTTCTGAGGCCTGAGCTGCTCCATGGTTTCCATGCCTCTGTGCTGTGCTGGTTCCAGACACCAGGACCTCTCTTAGTCCTTGGGGCATCTCTGTTTTCCTACAGTCTTCTTTCTCACCTGGCAGGATCAATAGGCGGCTTCTTTTCCTGTGTCTTCCTCTCTCTGTGTCTCTGCTTACATCAAACCCAGAAAGATTGCAGAGACTCAACGTTCTCTGAGTCATGTCTCACTGATATAGTCTATTCAAAAGCAATGTAATCAAGTGATATAAAGTTAATCTAATATAATCAAAGCATACAGCCACACACACAGGAATAGATTACTTTAAAAACATGATCTTTTTAGATTCACAAAATACAGACTTTCACAATTAGTATACATTTGTACTATAAGTTGCTAAATGAATATATCCCAATTATATCCTTGGGAACTGAGAACAGATTAAAGTGGGGGGGTGGGGGTGGGGGGGGCTATAGCCCTGTTCAAACCATTATGAGGTTAATTTGGACCAAACTCTTTTCATCCCATTCTTTCCTCCCTGTCCTCAATATACCTCACTCTAATGAAATCAACATGATGAATTTTTGCATTATTTGACTCAAGAGTCAGCTCAGATACCTCAAATAACTAGACAGCTAATGATTTCAGATCTCTTTGTAAAATAATCAGGGAAATATACACATATATATGTATACATTTTTATACGCTACACTATATTGTATTATAATATAATATATAAGTACCTATGTCTTACTTTGCCTGAGCTACTATCACATACCACACAATAGACTGGCATAAACAACAGGAATTTATATTAGTCATGGTTCTCCAGGGAAAGAGAACCAACAGGAGATACATGGGAATGGGAAGTCTGAGTTCTGAAGGGCAGGCTGCAAGCTGCCAATGAAGCTTCCAATGGATTCCCCAGGAGAAGTTGGCTTGCTGAAGTAAAGACAGAACTTCTTTCTGACTGCTGAAATAATCAATTCTCTCTTCAATTTATTGGCTAAGGCATCTCTCACTGTGAAGGTAATCTCCTTTGTTGAATATAGATGTAATCAATCATAGATAAAATCATCTGATTGATGATTTAAATCCATAAATATGCCCACAGTGAAAACCAGACCAGTGCTTGCTTGACCAAACAACTTGACACCATTAAGTCGCCAAGTTGATACATGAACTTAACCATCCATCACATTTCAGCTCTTGTCAACTTGGCATCCATATAAATCTCCTAAATCCATGTTCAATCTCCAAATAACATAATTCAACTGTCCTGTGTTCACTCAGAAACACACTAACTCCTTAGAAGAGGGATATTGCCTTGGGCCATATTCACTCCTAAATTTGATATCCTATAACTTAAATACTATGATATAAAGTTAACATAACTTATGTCATATGAAAATTTGATAAGGAAGAAAACAAAGATTTTGCATTATACACACACACAACTATATTCATAAAAAAACAAGGAAGAAATACTCATAACCATTATAGTCCTCTTTTCTGTAACTGGTCACGTGGCTGGAGTTCATATTTATTACTACCTTCTTCTACTATTCATTCCATATTCCCTTTACCTTCAGAAAACACTTGAGCCAGCCATAACTCTTTGGCTGTTGGCTAAAGTTTCTGTGCCATTCATAGCCCTGCCTGAATCAGGTTTTACAGTTTTCCATTGGCTTTACTCACGGGGCATCATAGTACTAAGAGCTGCCCTAAGGGACTTCCTATATTCCAGGCAAACTCTTATTCATCTCCATTGTGTAGTAGCAGTCAGTACATTTTTTCCTCCTTGTATAGCCCAGATTGGGCACATTCTTTGTCTTGTCCACATTCTGGTGGGTGTGGACCCATTGTAAATAAGATATCTTCATAATGTCACTTCAGCAAAGGTGAAGCGTCAGTGAATCCAGTGGTGTTTTAATATGATTTAATGGGATCTTTTATATGGCAGAGTGAAAGTCAGATGGAGAGAGAAATGGGGAGAGGCTGCCATATGCATTGCCATGTGACAGTAAAACCAAAGACCAAAGATCATAAGCAGAAACCCCAGAATGCAGCAGTATTCAAGAAGAAAGAATTCTCTTGTGGATACCTTGATTTCAGATTTCTTCTAGCCTCAAAAATGTGAGCCAGTATATTCTCATAGGTTAAGACAACCCATTGTAGGATATTTGTTTTAGCAGGTAGGACACTAACACAAAGGATTAGAAGGTAGATGTCCAAACGAGGTTATGCTTCCTCCCCAAAGACTGTGGCATTTTGGTGCTGGCTTGCAGGCAATCTTTAGGGTTCCATGAATTTCCTGTCACATGGCAATGCTTTCTTCATTACATTCCAGGTCCCTACTGATTTCCTGTTTCTACCTGTGCCCTTCTTTTTATAGGGCCACCAGTGATCTAGATTAAGATGACCCTCATTCAGTTGGGCCACACTCACCTTAACTAAAAATAACATAGTCAAAAGGTCCTCTTTATAATGGGTTCAAACCCACAGGGATATGGATTGAGATAAGAATATGTCTAAATTGGGGTACATAATCCAACCTACCACAATAAATTAATTATATACTTTATACATTAGATAGGTAGACAGATATAAATGATGAGATAGAGACAGCAATAAAGGCATGTACAATTGTAACAGCAATATGGGTATTTTTTTCCAAGGATATTTGGCCTTTCCTTGAATAAATATGTTCTGAATAAGTGAGCTATCTTGGATCTGCAATCAGAGACTATGCTTTTCCATTGTAACAGCTGATACAATCCTTTATTAGGTCTTGAGAAATAATTAACTGTTCATCTATCTTGGTCCTTAGAATACCATACCTTATTATCTGCTGGGATATTCCTAGGGGTCAGGTTACCACAATTGCCTTTCAGGCCTTGCTGCATATTTAGAAATTACATTTACCATGCCTCTGACCCTTAAGTTTATCTACCTTCCCTCTAACATTCTAAAATTCTATCATCCCCACTAACACTAAGGAACCTGTGCTACCTAAGTTTGACAGTGTGGAAGAGGTATCAAAGCAGGAGGTTTCTCATCAAAGTAACTATATAAGCTACTAAATGAGCCTGCTAACAGTTCTATGAATACTGACAGATGACATGACACTAATGGGTTAAGGTTAAAAGACTTGGTTAGTTGATTTTGTTTCCTATGCTGCTCAAAGCAGATACTATGAAATGATTTAGCCTTAAACAATGGGAATGTATTAGCTTATGTTTAGAGTCTGTGAAAATGCTCAAACTAAGACATCATCAAGGTGATGCTTTCTTCTCACAGACTGTCTGCCTGCAGTCCTTGGCTCCTCTGACACATGGCAAAGCATATGGTGCTATCTGCTATTCTCTCCCTTCTCTTCTTAAAGCATATGGTGCTATCTGCTATTCTCTCCCTTCTCTTCTTGGTTTTGTTGATTTCAGCTCCTTACTTTTGTGGCTTCTCCCTTTCTTGCTCTCTGTACTCATTCTGTTTATAAAACACTCCAGAAATAGTATTAAGATCCATCCTTAGTGAGGTATGTCACACCTCAACTAAAGTAACCTCAGTTGTAAGTAAGTAACCTACTGACAATGGGTCCACACCCACAAAAATGGATTGAATTTAAAAACATCCTCTCTGGGGTACATACAGCTTTAAACAACCACACAAGGGAAAGCAAAAGCAGTAGTAGGAGTATTGATATAGTTGTGCTGATTCTCCAAGACTCAAACTCCACAAGACAATGTGGTGTATCAGGTAGTATCTCCATGAAAAGTCAAATGTGCTCTAAGAGTGAAACCCTAAGCTTATGGAATCAGTAGCTCTTACAGCAGGCAATAAACAATTTTGTTTTTCTTTTTAATTTTTAAATTTTTATTTATTTCTCTCCCTGACCCCTGTTCCCATTGTCGGCTCTCTGTGTGCATTTGCTGTGCGTGTGTTCTTCTGCATCTGCTTGCATTATCCAGTGGCACTGGGAAACTGCGTCTTTTGTGTGTGTGTGTGTGTGTGTGTGTGTGTGTGTGTCATCTGTGTCATCTTGCTGCATCAGCTCTTCATGTGTGTGGTGCCACTCCTGGGTGGGCTGTGCTTTTTTCACGTGGGGCAGCTCTCCTTGTGGGCACACTCCTTGTGCATGGGGCATCCCTTCACAGGGACACCCCTGCGTGGCGCAGCACTTCATGCATGTGGCAGCACTGTGCATAGGCCAGCTTACCCCACAGGTCAGGAGGCCCTGGGGATCCAACCCTGGATGCTCCATATGGTAGATGGATGCTCTATCAGCTGATCCATGTCCGCTTCCCAACAATTCTGTTTTTTGACCTGAAGGGCACCTGATCCACTGCAGGTCCTTGGATACATTATCTCACTTTCCAGGATTGCGGATAGTAATCCTGAGAAGTGGCCTGGGCTAAGGACTTTTTACATTGGCATTTGCAGCAAGATGTGTAGGTCAGGAGGCCCATGACTGACTGCCTCCCAACAAGCCCAATTCTAAGGCAGCTCTTCCATCAACAATCTTGGCCTATGGAGGGCAGCACCATTGAGATTTTCAAACTTCCAGTACCCTCTTCACCAGTACATTCCTTGTTATCTTAATGAGACAACTGTCCTCTGGGACATCTGGAGAACACAGTCAGGTGGTGTGCTGTCAGATCTTACAAGGTTAATCCATACTAATTTGTGTAGTAGCAGTCAGTACAGTAATTCCCTTCTTGTATACCCCAGATTGGACATCTTTCTTCCCATATTTTGTGATCCCTCCCTTAGTATTATGCCAAGAAGTTCAGAACTTCCATTTAATTTGCTGAGTGTGCATGTAAGATTTAAGAACCCATTGCTACAAACTCTTAGAACAGGATCCTCTTCCTAAACACAGATGAGTTCCCCTATGGACCAACACTATCAAGATCCATTTCTTACATGTTGCCCATGGTTCCTTCTATTCTTTTAGCAATTAACCTATCTGAGGCTATGCTAAGATTTGACTTTGTTGTCAGCCTAGAGTAATGATTGTAGCAAAGGAAGATCTTGACAAGCATAAGCATTATATGGTAACATGCCTCCCTCAGAGGAGTTCATTGCATGGTTTCCAGGCACAGGGCAGCTCATTTTCTCTAGAAAGGGGAAAAGTCCCTCTTTTCTCATCAGGCAGGTTTCAGAGGGAAAGCTGTAGGCTTAAGTTTCTCAGATTTACCCTTTCAAATACCCTTATAATGTTTCTCAACATACTACAATTTTCAGACAATGATTTTTGTTTGCAGATATGCTACCATTACAATTAGATTCTGGTCCTAATTTTGAGAACAAGCTTCTCTGTGCCTTAACAGCTGTCCTAAGGCCCTCTGGAATTGATTGCTTGCCTTGCACTGGTAATTGGCTTCCCTAATCCTATCATTATATATTTTATAGATTGTCAATGCATGTATAAGAAATCAGATTACTTCAATCAGGACAATTATCATCATCTAAGTACCATGTAATGTCATAGCCACTATATATTCCAATTCTCCATGTTTTATTTCCATTTACACTTCATTCCATCTAACCAGAGATGGTCAGCCACAGGGATGCTGATGCAAAGTACCAGAAATCTGTTGGTTTTTATAAAGGATATTTATCTAGGGTAAAAGTTTACACTTACAAGACCCTGAAGAGTCCAACTCAAAGCTGCTTTCTCACCAAAGTCTGTTGCCACATGTTGAAGCAAGATGGTGGATGACCTCTGCCTGGTCTCTCAGACCTTCCTATAGCAGTGTCTGGCAAGGGCTTGTTTCTTTCCAGGCCTTCTCAGCTGCTCAGTTGCTCAGCTTCTCTGTTATCTTCAGCTGCAAACTATCAGGCAAATGGCTCATCTCTCTTCCCTGGGCGTTAGCTGTTTGAGCCTTCCTCTTTCTGTCACACAGCAGGACCGAAACAACCAAGTTCTCTCCTCTTCCATGTGTCTTCTTGAATGAATGCCCATTTACAGCAGCCCACCAAGGGCACAGGGACTCAACCTGACTGATGCCTTGCTGATGTGATTGAATCAAAAGCTCTAAATTGATTTTATCAAGTAAATTTAATACCTTTGAATTTAATACAATCAACGGGTATCACATCCAGAGGAATGGATTAGTTTACAAACATAATCTTTCTTTTTGGGATTCATAAATAATCTCAAACAGCCACAGATGACTTTAGTGATTTGTGACTCTACTTAACACATGTTATTACCACCTACTTTCCACAGCAAGGGAATCCTTGGTGCATTAGATCAATGGTTAACTCCAGAATCCTATCCTAATTTTAGGAGTAACTCCCTCAATCTATCCTCAGAAAACAAAATATATACAGAGGGCTTGTATGTAATTACTTTATTAGGGAATGAAAGTCCAAGGAGCAGAAATAAAGGAAAAAGAGAGTAAGTTGAGAAGGCCAGGAGAGCCAATACAAGCTACATTAAAATGATAACTGCTGTGTCCAGTTGTCTGTTCAACTCCACAGTATCTTTCAAAAAAAAAAAAACCTATAAACTACATCACTAAAGATTCCATTAGGGAAGAAAGAAAAAGAATTTATCCGCAGACCTCAATCTCCGACTGATCACCTATCACTTGTGGGTTTTCAATTCCTTTCTCCTCATTTTTGTTTTGTTGTGATGGATGGATTTTAAGCAGAATTCCACGGGGTCCTATAACTCCACATCAAAGGGATAAGAGATGTGAGGCTCTGAATGGCCAGCTAGGAAACCAGGGTCTCTCAGTTTGTACAAGCAAGTAATATAAGAGTCCAGGAGCAGTTGTCATAATTACTGTCATACTTACTTCAATCTGTAACTATATTAATAGCAGAAGCATCATGGTTTCATGTACATAAGGAAAAAGAAAATGTACAGATTGAGGGCAAGATATATGATTGAATCTAGTATAAAAGTACATGATTAATTCTCCACTGTCCAAGACTTCTCAAGGTCATTGCTTTTAAATCATCCCTACCACCATATGGTTCCTGTAACCACTTGCCTCTGACAACCAAGTGTCCTTGATTGGTCTTTTCCATCCTGTTTCTATTATCATTCCATTGACATCAGTAGCATTTCACATTATGACAAGTAAATTTCAAAAAAAATTCCTGCCCACTCAAACTCTGAGTGATTTATTGAGCCCCCTTTAATTAGGAATTGCATTAGCTGAACACACAGCTGAATTCACCTAAAATATTTGAATTTCTCTATTCCAAAGAATTTAGGGGATCTCATTTTTATCTTAATGTTGACCATCTTTGAGACAATCCTAGGTCTATGTAGAACTACAAAATCTACTTAGCAAATTGAAATCTATGTTTAAGACAACTATAATAATATTCCTCCAACAATTATAAAGAATTCTCATAACTCACATACTCCTAGAGAACCTTAAGTGTTTTTTAGGCAATAAAGTCTTGTTTCCATTCTTTGTTTTGATTTTTTGTTTGTTTGCTTTTCCTTGGCTTCCTTTGGACACACTAGGACCTGGCTATAGTTGTAAAGACAATGAGGTGGGGGAGGGTGGAGCAGGAATGGAACTATGTGGTTTTTGCAACAAATCTCCCAGGGGCTAAATATATATATATATAAAAGAAATGCATGAAGAAGCTGGATACACAAAAGAGAAGGGACTTCAGTAGACAAAGAAGTCTCAATATAGGATAGGGCATTAGGGGACTCAAATTGCCTCAAATTGTCCAAATTCCATCACATAGCCTCATTCCAAATCTCATTATCTAACATTATCGAACTTTTACTTATGGCAATAGGTAAGGCTTTGACATCTTCTGAGATTACAATTTGGCAATATTCCTGATAAAATTTTGAAGTTATTAATTAGCTATCTTAGCCCTGTAGCTGAAAGAGATAAGGAAGTCACGAATCTTTAAGCATGTTCTTAGAAAGCCTTTAAATTTCAACCCAGGAATTTTTTCTGTTTCTTTTTCTTTTTAATTCAACGTCAAAAGACATATCCATACTTCCCCATGAACCCTGACTTCTATACATTCTTTTCCCTGATATATGACAATATAAATATGCTCCCCTAAAACTTTGACTTTTGTATGCATTTGATTGTAGGTTATCTGAGATAATGATTTAATTAGCTCTTTCTGCACTGTTGATCATGAACTAACAGATTCACATCTAAGAACTTTAACACTTACTGCCTCCTTCCTTTGTTGGGTTTGATAGCTAGACTCATATTTGCCTTAATTCCCGGAGGATTTGTTGTCTTACCATTGTTGATATTGGGCTGTGTTCTTAGTTCCATGCAACAGAATTTAACACTGGATACATTAAGAAAAAACAGAAGATGATTATTTAAAAGACTATTGAAAATTTAATTGGGGACAGACCACAAGACTTAGTAAATGAACAAAGTAAAACAAAAAAGAAAGTACAAGAATTGCAACAATTATGATTTATTGATGACAGATTGGCTATGATTCTACAGCAGCTGCTGGACCTTGTCAGCACTTCTGAACATTACTGCTGCCACCATCATGAGTAAATTGTAACATCCTCTTCAATCATCTCAGATTCAAGTATCCAAATAAGGGCTTTTGATTATCTATGCATACATGATAGTCTATAAATCTTGACCTCTTTTACCTTCTATCATTACAACTGACTTAATGCCTCCAGTGAAACTTGCAAGATTATATACAATGAGGAACTCTCTAAAAGTAATAATGTTCATACACAAAGGAAAAGGTGGTAGGTGTTCATTAAATTTGCATGTTTTTGTTGAGAAAATGAATAAATGAAGAAAAAGTCCATTTGAGGTTTATTGGTTTTAGGACATATTTAAATGAAATCTTCAAAAATATGATTTATGCAAAAGTGCCCTAAAAAGGTATAAATTTTTCAACTCATATTTGGGCTTGTTTTTATTACCTATCCTGAAAAATCATAAGAAGCTCCAAAATATATTTTATCCTAAGCCAATGTAAAATGTTTCTAATGGTTTTATAGCTAGTTTGCACAATAAACCATAATTAGTTCAATTAAAATATTTAATATATAACACAAGTCAGAATCCCCTATAAGAAACCTACAAAAATGAAAGAGAATATACCAACATATATATGTTCATCAATATTTTTTATTGCAATGAAAAGCAGCCACACTGAAAATGAAAAGCAAAAGCTATTTTATACCAGCCACACATTATAATAGCATTTGCTTTGGAAGATTAAGCAAGTAGTTTCTTAAGTAAAACTGTAAGGGCAATAAAGAAAATGTTCAATTTGTAACACATCTCTAAAGTTATAAACTTAATTTGGGCAAGCAAAAAATTGTTTTAAGCATCAGATTTTTTCATAAAATTAACAGCTTTTAATTTTAAAAATATTTAAAGTAGACATAAATTATTTAAAATAACAAGCAAATTAAAAATGATCTCACCCACTGAGTAAGTTACGAGAACGTCATAATGTGTCTTCCCAGTGAGAGAAAGCATGCCAGCTTCCACTCCTTTGATACATGATTGACTTCTTCACTGAGGCCATACTTCACCTGGGCAGTTCCCAGTCAATGAATGGCCCATTCTTTGGGGCTGCAGGATTCACCTAATGGCAACTTGGGTTCAAGAATGCCCCATTGGCTTAGGTGAAATATTCTTAGAACTGCATTGCAGTTTGAGACTCTTCCTGCCCAACTCTCCTTTCTTTCGCCTGTCCTGCCACAGATGTCAGAACTGCACCAAAGTTAAAAAATTCTTGCTTAGTCCTGTTTCCTCCTCTGTGTACTTCACAGGTATTTCTCCAATAATTCACTTTTCTATCTAGTTCTATACTGGAGTCTGCTACTTAGAGGACTCAAACTGTCACATAGTATCTTTGAAACAGTAATCTCTATCACTTCTCTCAAACTATTCCATCTGAATAAACAGTGGCAGCCAAAACAATATTTTATATATATATATATATATATATATATATATATATATATATATATATATATATATGGGATTCTGGAACTCTAATTGCAAATAGACTATTATGCTCTTGTTTTTATATACTGCCTATGTAAAAATAATAGCAGTATCCCAGGAGAAGAATGGCTAACAGTTTCATTTAAACCTAGATAAATAGTCTGTGAGTCAGGCTCATGTCTCCTTACATATGATATATCTCAATTTACTCACAAGGAAAATTTCTATTCTTTTAAAATTTTTCTCTCCTTTCCTACCTCACTCGATTTTGTTAACATCACACGTCTCTTTTTCTCTCTACAATAAGTATTACCACTTGCTTAACAATGAGATGATTTTTGCCCTCAAGAGACAACAATTTCTGGAGATACTTTTGGTTGTCACAACTCCATGGGAGGTTGATACTTGCTTCTTGTAGGGCAAGTCTGGGACTGCTGTCAAATGTCCTAAAATGCATAGAAAACACCCCACAAAAGATATTTATACAGTTCAAAACATAAATAGTGCTAACATAGGAAAATTTTGTTAGCAAATCCAAGTCAAAACCACATAAAAAATTAATTATTTTATTTAAACGAGTTCTTTTATAGTGACTATTGACCAATTAATTACTCAAAACTAATTTGAAAGTTGGATTATTTGATAACCTGCAATGGAGAGAAAGAATGCTATGCCAGAGCAAGGTATTATCCTGTGATTGTAAATTCCTCGGCATCTTCTCATTTAGTTCAAAGAATTTAGATAACTACTAAGTCCCTTGCATTCCCACTATCTTTGGATAGATAATGATATCAGCCTTATATAGAGTTATGATAAATAGTGTGTATATATATATATATATTTATAGACCTTTATATGCATAAATCATGTAGCACACAGTATGCGATCAATAGATGTTTTTATTTTAATCATTATTGTCATCTATAACTGTTCTTTCAGCATGCCAGGATAAAGGGAACAGGTATGCTACTGTGCTTATTTTAAGAAGAAGTTTCAACCTATTTGAAGATGTTGTTGGCTGTTGTCTACTATTAAAATATCAGTTTTAAGTTCAGAGGATTGTATTTATTCAAGATCTAGAATTCATTATCTGCTAAATTGGCTGCTTTCCATAAGTTTCCTTTGGCTTTATTTTTATGATTTTTTTTTTCAATTTTAAAATGGCATTAAAAAGGCTTAATATTCCTTATCTGTAAAATAACAATATGCACTTTTATAGGGTTACTGTAAGTATCAAATCAGATGAAATATCCAAAAGCACTGTGAATCTGACACATTTTCTACATTCAAGTCATCACAAGTTCAGACACTACTTTGCAGATCCATTTCTGGATTTATTTTCTTGACAGACTTTAGATAATGAGTAAAAGGCATGATGAGTGGTATTTTTTTTAAACTTCTGATTGAGATTCTTTCATTAAAATGCTAAACCTATACGAAAAAGATAAAATAGAGATATTATTTAAGGCGGTGAAATTGAACAAATTTATGAGATACTTTTTTCAATTTATTTCAGAATTCATTACAAGTTCCTAACTGACCATTATTAAATCTTTGCAGTTTCATTCAGTTTTCCTCAGAAGTTTGTTCAGATATGTTTTGCACTTTACATATTTAATGATGCACCATGTCCAATGCTATATAAATTCTCCTAAACATTTTAACCACAGATTTTGTGACCATTGGCAGTCTTTGTAGAGTGTGTGAGTGTGTGTGTTTGTGTGTGTGCGTGTGTGAATGTGTGTAGGAACAATTACTATTTCCTTTATTTTATTTTGAGACTCTTTTTTTTTTTTTTTTTTTTCCTTTTCGTCATTATACTTTTCTTTTTTCTTTTTTTTTTTTAATTTTTTAATTTTTTATTGACTTTGTAATAATATTACATTAAAAATATATATGTGAGGTCCCATTCAACCCCACCCCCCCACCCCCCCTCTCCCCCCCCCCAACAACACTCGTTCCCATCATCATGACACATCCATTGGATTTGGTAAGTACATCTTTGGGCACCTCTGCACCTCATATACATTGGTTCACATCATGGCCCATACTCTCCTCTATTCCATCATGTAGGCCCTGTGAGGATTTACAATGTCCGGTGATTACCTCTGAAGCACCATCCAGGGCAGCTCCATGTCCCGAAGACGCCTCCACCTCTCATCTCTTCCTGCCTTTCCCCATACCCTTTGTCCATTATGTCCACTTTTCCCAATCCAATGCCACCTCTTCTATGTGGACACTGGATTGGTTGTGTCCATTGCACCTTTATGTCAAGAGGAGGCTCAGATTCCACCTGGATGCTGGATGCAATCCTCCCATTTTCAGTTGTAATCACTCTAGGCTCCATGGTGTGGTGGTTGTCCTTCTTCACCTCCATCTTAGCTGAGTGTGGTAAGTCCAATAAATCAGATTGTAGGTGCTGGAGTCTGTTGAGGCTCAGGATCTGGCTATCACATTGTCAGTCCAGAGATTCAAATCCCCTAAATATATCTTAAACCCCAACATTAACTGCACCTCCAGCACATTAGCATGAAAGTCTTATGAAGGGAGATCCCATCTGAGTCCAGATTCATCACACATAAACACCATTTCCAAAGAGGGGCCATCTGCCCTGGTAGTTAACCCCATCGGCCATGACCATAACTCCCATGGGTCTCTTTAGCCCTCAAAGGAACCAATATCTGGGGGGTGTATCTGCTTTATCTGTCTCTCTGACTCTGCTCAGTTGTGCATGAGGGCAAACCTTCTGCCAGCCTCCAGACTCTTTTTTAGAAACTTGTAGCCATATAAACTCATTTCTCCTTTCCATTTCCCCCTTACTTTAGGTCAAACAGCATTTTAAAGTCATGGTATTTTATGTAGACATGGATATTCTGCTGATCCGCATTGAACCTTCCGTATAAGGTCATTTTCCAGTTGCATCATCAGTTGGTAGTTGATAGTGGTCCCTCGTTGCCAGGGAGGCTCATCCCCGGGTGTCATGTCCCACGCTGGGGGGAAGGCATTGCATTTACATGCTGAGTTTGGCTTCGAGACTGGCCACATTTGAGTAACATGAAGGCTGACAGAAGGAAATTCCCAGGCACAAAGTTGCTCTAGGCCTTGTTATTATTTAGGGTTTATCAGCTCACAAGCATAGTCATTAGTATCAGGGGCTCACTGTTGAACCCTCACTCCCTCCCGGTCCCCACCACTGTACCTGGGAGACTGTCGTTGCTCCCCTAGGGACCACGACAGAGCACCACTGGCCAGGAACCCAGTACCCCCCCTACTGTGGTTTTTAATTGTTGCCACTATGAGTATATCCAAACATTGCCATGCACCCTGGACATATGTTCTGTACCGCTCCCTGTCAGTCATATATCACCTGTCATTGGTATCCCATACCAGTATCCCTCCATTGCCATTGTTGAAACACTCTGTGATCCAGAACTCCCCGAAATTTGAAGCCCAATATAATGTCATGGTCCCTTACTAGGGAATGGCATATAGCGATGAGTTTAAAGGATAGATAAAGAACTTGGATAAAGTTAGATAAAGAACTTAGATAAAGAATGTTGACTTGAAAAAATTCCACATCCTATTTTTTTCTTTTCCCCCCCCCCCCCCCTAATTATTCAGCTTTTCTTCACAGGAGTCCTAGACCACAGCAATGTATATATATAATATACAGCACTCCCACACATCCACCAGAAAACCTTTTCCCTTCCACAGTGATACTCTTACGCCCTATTCATATCATATTTACTTAAAGTGATGTACAGAGTCTGAGACATTAGCTTTCTAACAAGGTGACATCTGTGTTTACATTATGGTGCATACTTTAGGATACACAGTTCTTTACATTTTTAGTTATCCTATGTTTTACATTATGGTTTACATTATCAGTCTGTCATCTCCTATATGTTATGGTGTAATATTACATGTTTTATATCCATCCTTGTGTACTCTCAAGAAACTCCTCTCTTACCCCCCATTTACTTTGGTTCCACACATTTAACGTCCATTTTCCCTTCCACCTTGGTGCCCTCAGTGATAGCCAACCTCCGTTTCCTGAGGAGCCACTTCCAGAGATAGATGGAATAGTGTTCAGGGCCTAACTTGCTCAACTGCCCCAATGCCCTGGGAGCCACCCTTTCTCTCGAGGGATACAGTTCCCTCTATTGGATGGCATTAGTCCTCCCCAGGATGTGGGTCCACCCCCACTCTCACTACTTGGGTTTCTACCCCATGGTGTCACCCACTCTGGCAGAATGAGCATTTAGACATTCCCCAGGAGCCCGTCCTGCATCAGACCCTCCCCTCCGAGCATTCTAAACAGGTAACCCTCTTTATTATATTTTGATATGATTTTCTCGGCATTTTACTCTCCACCAACACCTGACCCTCTCCTGGTTCGTATGCTACCCCTCCCTCCCCCCACTTTTGGGCAACGTTACCCACCCGTCCCTCCCCAGCGACCCTCAAACCCGCAAAGCCCCAAGCAAAGGCAACCCCTTGCCCCCCTTTTATCTCTTCTTTGTGTTCATACTTACCACCATCTCGTCTTAAATTCCACCCCTGCAGACATCGGCTCATATCCTTCCTCCACCCTCCGATTTCCTGCAAGCCTATCGTTCAGTCTCTTGCTATCTAGGGCAGCTTGTTTATTTCATATCATTGAGGTCATGTAGTATTTGTCCTTCAATGTCTGGGTTGCTTCACTCAACATAAGGTTCTCAAGATTCATCCATGTTATCACATGTGTTTGTAGTGTGTTTGTTCTTACAGCCGAGTAGTATTCCATTGTGTGTATATACCACATTTTATTGATCCACTCGTCTGTTGATGGGCATTTGGGTTGATTCCAACTTTTGGCAATAGTGAACAATGCTGCTATGAACATTGGTGTACATATATTGGTTTGTGTTCTTGTTTTCAGTTCTGCTGGGTATATTCCCAGCAGTGGTATTGCTGGGCCATATGGCAAATCTATGGCTAGTTTTTTGAGAAACCGCCATACTGTTCTCCAGAATGGTTGGATCCTTCTGCATTCCCACCAGCAGTGGATGAGTGTTCCCCTTCCTTCACATCCTCTCCAGCACTTGTATTCTTCTGTTTTTTTCATAGCTGCCAATCTTATGGGTGTAAGATGGTATCTCATTGTGGTTTTGATTTGCATTTCCCTGATAGCTAGAGATTTGGAACATTTTTTCATGTGCTTTCTTGCCATTTGTATTTCTTCTTCGGAGAAGTGTCTGTTTAAGTCTTTTTCCCATTTTTTAAATGGATTGTTTATCTTTTTATTTTCAAGATGTAGGAGTTCTTTATATATGCAAGTTATAAGTTTCTTATCAGATATATGATTGCCAAATATTTTCTCCCACTGTGTGGGCTCCCTTTTTACTTTCTTGACAAACTCCTTTGAGGTGCAGAAGGCTTTAATTTTGAGGAAGTCCCATTTATCTATTAGTTCTTTTGCTGCTCGTGCTTTTGGTGAGATATTCATAAATCCATTACCTATTACAAGGTCCTGTAGATGTTTCCCTACACTGCTTTCTAAGGTTTTTATGGTCTTGGTTCTTATATTTAGGTCTTTGATCCATCTTGAGTTGATCTTTGTATAAGGTGTGAGATGGTAATCCTCTTTCATTCTTCTACATATGGCTATCCAGTTCTCCAGACACCATTTGTTGAATAGGCCACTCTCTCCCAGTTGAGAGGGTTTGGTGGCTTTATCGAATATTATGTGGTTGTATATGTGAGGTTCTATATCAGAGCTTTCAATTCGATTCCATTGGTCTATATGTCTCTCCTTATGCCAATACCATGCTGTTTTCACCACCGTAGCTTTATAGTATGTTTTGAAGTCAGGTAGTGTGATTCCTCCAATTTCGTTTTTCTTTTTCAGTATGTCTTTGGCTATTCGGGGTCTCTTTCCTTTCCAAATAAATTTCATAGTTAGTTTTTCTAGTTCCTTAAAGAAGGCTGCATTGATTTTTATTGGGATTGCATTGAATGTGTAGATCAATTTTGGTAGGATAGACATCTTAATAATGTTCAGTCTTCCTATCCATGAACAAGGAATAGTCTTCCATTTATTTAGGTCTTCTTTGATTTCCTTGAACAATCTTGTATAGTTCTCAGTGTATAAGTTCTTTACCTCTTTAGTTAAATTTATTCCTAAGTATTTGATTTTTTTATTTACTATTGTGAATGGTATTTGTTTCTTGATTTCCTCCTGATCTTGCTCATTATTGGTGTACAGAAATGCTACTGATTTTTGCGCATTGATCTTATAACCTGCGACTTTACTAAACTCATTTATGAGTTCTAGAATCTTCGTTGTAGATCTCTCAGGGTTTTCTATGTATAGGATCATGTCATCTGCAAATAATGAAATTTTGACTTCTTCCTTTCCAATTTGAATGCCTTTTATTTCTGGTTCTTGCCTCAGTGCTCGAGCAAGTACTTCTAAGACAATGTTAAATAGGAGCGGCGACAGTGGGCATCCTTGTCTTGTTCCTGAGTTTAGAGGGAAGGAGTCTAGGATTTCTCCATTGTAAACAATATTGGCTTTAGGTTTTTCATATATACTCTTTATCATGTTCAAAAAATTTCCTTGTATTCCAATCATTTGGAGTGTTTTTATCAAGAAAGGGTGCTGTATTTTGTCAAATGCTTTTTCTGCATCAATAGATATAATCATGTGATTTTTTTCCTTCAATCTGTTTATATGGTGTATTACGTTGATTGATTTTCTTATGTTGAACCATCCTTGCATACCTGGGATGAATCCCACTTGGTCGTGGTGTATAATTCGTTTAATGTGTTGTTGAATACGATTAGCAAGTATTTTGTTAAGTATTTTTGCGTCTAGGTTCATTAGAGAAATTGGTCTGTAATTTTCCTTTCTTGTGATGTCTTTGTTTGGCTTTGGTACTAGGGTAATGTTGGCATCATAGAAGGAGTTGGGTAATGTTCTTTCTGTTTCGATGGTTTGGAATAGTTTCAGCAGGATTGGTGTCAGTTCTTTCCGGAATGTTTTATAGAATTCACCTGTGAAGCCATCTGGCCCTGGGCTCTTCTTAGTTGGGAGATTTTTAATAACTGATTCTATCTCTCTGCTTGTGATTGGTTTGTTAAGATCATCAATTTCTTCTTTTGTCAATATGGGCTGTTTATGTGTTTCTAGGAATTTGTCCATTTCCTCTAGATTGTCATTTTTGTTGGAATATAGTTTTTCAAAATATCCTCTTATGATAGTCTTTATTTCTGTGGGGTCAGTGGTGATATCGCCTTTCTCATTTCTTATTTTGTGTATTTGCATCTTCTCTCTTTTTTTCTTTGTTAGTGTTGCTAAAGGTTTGTCAATTTTGTTAATCTTCTCAAAAAACCAGCTCTTGGTCTTGTTTATCTGTTCAAGTGCTTTCTTATTTTCTATTTCATTTAGTTCTGCTCTTATCTTTGTTATTTCCTTCCTTCTTCTTCCTGTTGGGTTACTTTGTTGTTGTTTTTCTAATTCCTTCAAATGTGCAGTTAGTTCTTCAATTTTTGCTCTTTCTTCTTTTTTGATATATGAATTTATGGCTATAAACTTCCCTCTCAGTACTGCTTTTGCTGCATCCCATAAATTTTGGTATGTTGTGTTATCATTATCATTTGTTTCAAGGTAGTCATTGATTTCTTTTGAGATTTCCTCTTTGACCCACTGTTTTTCTAAGAGTGTGTTGTTTAATTTCCAAATCGTGGTGTGAAATCTGGGCTTCTTTCCCTTGCAAATCTCCAGCTTGACTCCACTGTGGTCAGAGATAATGTTTTGTATGATTTCAATCTTTCTGAATTCGTTCAGCCTTTCTTTGTGGCCTAGCATATGATCTATCTTGGAGAATGATCCATGTGCGCTTGAGAAAAATGTATATCCTGCTGTGTTTGGGTGTAGCGATCTATATATGTCTATTAGATCGAGCTCCTCTATTATACTATTCAGATGTTTTGTTTCTTTGGTGATTCTCTTTTGAGATGTTCTGTCCAGAGTTGATAGTGGTGTATTAAAATCCCCCACTATAATTGTAGATGTATCTATTCTTTCACTTAGTTTTTCCAGCGTTTGCCTGACGTATTTAGAGGCACCCTTGTTAGGGGCATAGATATTTATGATTGTTCGATCTTCTTGACAGATTTTCCCTTTCACTAAAATGTAGTATCCTTCTTTGTCTCTCACAATTGTTTCACATTTAAAGTCTATTTTGTCTGATATTAATATAGCTACTCCTGCCTTTTTTTGGTTATTGTTAGCTTGTATGATTGTTTTCCAGCCTTTCACTTTCAATCTCCATGCGTCTCTGGGTCTAAGATGTGTCTCTTGTAGACAGCATATGGATGGGTCATATTTCCTTATCCAGTGTCCCAGTCTGAATCTTTTGATAGGTGAGTTTAATCCATTGACATTCAGTGTTATTACTATCAAGGATTTATTTGTGTTAGCCATATTTTGATTGGATTTGTGTTCATCATATTTTGTTTGTATATTTTTTTTTGTCTTTTTTGTTGTTGTTGTTGGTCTTATACTCTCCTCCAACTTTGCCTTTCCTGTTTTTTCCTTTCTTCCTGCAGAACTCCCTTTAGAATTTCTTGAAGGGGAGGTTTCTTGTTGGTATACTCTTTCAGTTTCTGTTTGTCTGCGAATATTTTGAACTCTCCATCATGTTTGAATGCTAGTTTAGCTGGATAGAGTATTCTTGGTTGGAAATTTTTTTCCTTTAGTACCTTGACTATATCATACCACTGTCTTCTTGCCTCCATGGTTTCAGAAGAGAAATCAGCACTTAATCTAATTGAGCTTCCCTTGTATGTGATGGTTTTCTTTTCTCTTGCTGCTTTTAGGATTTTCTCTTTGTCTTGAGCATTGGATAATTTGACAAGTATATGTCTTGGGGTGGGCCTGTTGGGGTTTATGACTTGTGGAGTGCGCTGTGCTTCTTGGATATGTACATCTGTCTCTTTCAGTAGATTTGGGAAGTTTTCAGCCATTATTTCCTGCAACACTCTTTCTGACCCCTTTCCCTTCTCTTCACCTTCTGGAATGCCTATAATACGTATGTTTGAGCGTTTTGCATTGTCATTCAGGTCCCTAAATCCTAATTGGATTTTTTCTATCTTCTTATTGACCCCTTCTACTATCTGTTTGATTTCTGATGTACTGTCTTCCACATCACTAATTCTCTGCTCTGTCTCTTCTAGTCTGCTGATATTTGCTGCAAGTGTATTTTTGATTTCTTGAACTGTGGTGTTCATTCCCATCATATCTGTTATGTTTTTGCGTATGTCTGCAATTTCCCCTCCAAGTGATGTCTTCATGTTGTTAACCTCTTTCATTACTGCATCAAATTTGTCGGTGATAAATGTTCTGAGATCTTTCATTGCTTGTGCCAAGTTTTGCTCCCCTTCGTGATTATTGGTTTGTTGATTGGATTCAGCCATGTTTTCCTGATTATTGGTTTGGTTCGTAGATTTTTGTTGCTTTCTGGTCATCTCTTTATTTTGACGAATTTAATCAGTTCCTTAGCTTCTTTGTCTGCTCTTGGAGGTTAATTAGTTGTTATTTTTGCACAGGTGTTATATCTTCTCTTTGTCACTTTTTTCTTCTTATTCTAGTTACTTGTTGTTGGTTAAGTTCACTTTAGAGGAAAGTATTAGTGTTGGGGAAAGGCAATTGTGTAAGCAAGGGAAAAGTGTAAAGTTGTATTGGTGATGTATGTTAATAAAGCAGGAATATGAGATCTGGAAGGATGGAGGTTAGATTCATGTAGATTGTATAGAGTTATAGCTGTAGGTAGAGTACCTTTTATGAAGTTGATGACTGAATTTGGGAGGAATATGGTATGAACTACACAGCTATTGTTTTCATGAGAGAGGGAAAAAGAAAAGAAAGGTAATAGTTTCAAGAGTGGATAATAGATAGAAAACAGAACAAAGGTATTAGAAATTAAGAGTTAGACACTTTGTGGATCAAAGAACGGGAGGTGGGGGGTGGAATATAGGAGAGACAGTAGATGATAGTGGATATCAAGATGCAGGGGAAGGGGGATAGTGTAGGTAGCCTAAATCAGTTCACACAGAAATGAGGCAGTGGAGGATGGGAAAACCCAGCAAATGTGAGGTGTTCCCTGTAGCACCTATTGTATACTTGAATTAAAGTAAAAATAAGTGGAAGATGAGGGACAAGAGGGAAAGAGAAAACCGAAAAAAAAAAAAAAACTAATTATAATAAAGAAAAAAGAAAGGCAAGAAGAAAGGAAGAAAGAAAAAGAGGATGGGCAAACGGTGGGGAACGGATAGGGAGAAGAGAGATACAGGTACACACGTGTCACAATTGCAACACTATCTAAAACAACAACTTCCCCCCGCTTTGCCCTAAAACCCCCCCGTCTGTCTGCCCAAATGGGTCTGCAAGCACCTCCCTTCCCACAAACCCCCAATAGGCCGCCCAGGGCCCACGAACTCCCCGGTACTGCAGATGCTCAAAAAAAAAAAAAAAAAAAAAAATTAAGTAAAATTAAAAAAAAAAAAAAAAAAAACAAAACCAGAAACCCCTCCGCAGGCCCGGCTCCGCCCGCCGCGGAGGCTTGGACCGGCTCTGCCCGGCTCCTCACGCCGCCTTGGCCTGGCCTGGCTCCGCCCAGCTTCGCTCGCTACAGCGGCCCAGCCGGCTCCGGCGTCCACCTCCCGCCACCGCGGCCTGGACCGGCCCTGCCCGGCTCCGTACCCGCCGCGGCCTGACCCGGGCCCGCCCGGCTCCAAACGCTACCGCGGCCCGCAGCCGGGGCCTGCACCGGCCCCGCCCGGCTCCAAGCGCTACCGCGGCCCGCAGCCGGGGCCTGCACCGGCCCCGCCCGGCTCCAAGCGCTACCGCGGCCGGCAGCCGGGGCCTGCACCGGCCCCGCCCGGCTCCAAGCGCTACCGCGGCCGGCAGCCGGGGCCTGCACCGGCCCCGCCCGGCTCCAAGCGCTACCGCGGCCCGCAGCCGGGGCCTGCACCGGCCCCGCCCGGCTCCAAGCGCTACCGCGGCCCGCAGCCGGGGCCTGCACCGGCCCCGCCCGGCTCCAAACGCTACCGCGGCCCGGCTCGGCCTGGCTCGGCCCCGCCCGGCCCCGCTCCGGCGTCCGCCGCTGCGGCCCGGCCTGGCTCAGCCCCACCGAGCGGGGCTAGATGCCTCGTCTCCGCCTACCCAAGAAGGGAATCCTCTACAGGTAGCTGGGATCTCCGTGTATATTTCACAGATGAATCCTCTCTGTTACCTTCCCTCCAAATCGATGTCCAGACACCTCCGGACCAGCAAAAATCCCGAAACAATCCGGTCCCAAAGAGTCTCCAACGCCGCCCAGCCGATTCCCTGCAGAAGACTCTAACAGGGATGTTCACTCAGCCGCCATCTTGCCCATCTCTATTTTGAGACTCTTAACACAGATCTGAATACTCCCCAATTTTTGCAATAGACAAATTTGTTTCTTTATATGCTAATTGCTGCCCTATCAAATAGGAAAAATAGTCATACAATGGGGGATAATGTTGGAATGTTTGAAATTGAATGTTCTTCTTTCATTCCAGAGTTCTTGTTATTAATATCCACTGTGAATATCAAAAATATCGTTGATGAGCATATAGATCGTGTCTCTGCAGTATCCCTGCAACCTATTTCCTTTTATATTGTAAACAGGTACTGTGAATTGACTGACAGGCCTAAGCTGATTATGGTCATCTTGTCTCTCTTGTTTGCAGGTTATAGAACTAAGGAAATGAGTTCATGACATTGCTTTACACTTAGGAATAAATTTATGAATGGGCATGTGATTCAATGAGATATAATGTTGAGGTTTCTGAGGTCTTTATGGATTTTTAAAAAAATTTTGCTAGAGCTCCAGGGAGAGAGGTTTTATGCATTTTTAAAAAAGTGTTGTTCAGAAGTGTGAGGCATTCCTTTGATTATCAGACTGAGGATGAATCTGAAAATTAGAGGAGGTTGGGAGGAAAGAAACATAGAGAAGTGAATCAAAATAAATTCTTTAGAATTAACTCAAACCTGAAGCTTGCTTTTCCTTTGGACTTCCAGTTATGTATGATAATACATTTCCTTATATTTAATTCTATTTTCTTTGTGTTTATTTTTGACAAAAACAATGAAAAATCTGGTATAAAAGGAAGAGGGTAGTGTGTATAGATTCAGGCTGATCTGGATTTGAATCCATTCTGATTCATTACCAATTTTCTCTATTCATGTAATATAATCTATATGATTTCCATGTTCTTGTTTTGTAAAATTGTCATAATAAAGCTTCCTGTATTACCATAAAATTATTGTATGGATAATTTCATCAATATGTATAGAGAACTTGACCAAGATCATGTGCTTGATGAATTTTGCCTATAATTATCATAATTACTATTTTAATAGTAGATATTATTTAAAATGATTAAGTTGACCAGAGCTTTGATTAAGTCCATCAAGAAATTTTCTGTATGTTGGTGTATGCTATTTACATTTCAGAAGAATAAGTACAGATTGAAAACACAGATAAGATCCCTGAGGAATGTTTTAAATTCTTTAAAAATTCACTATGAATTTGTATTTAAATTTTTGATGATTTTATTTTAGGATAATATTCTCTAAAATTGAAGTGTATCTATTTTTCAGGCATTGGGCATAAAGTCATTATATCATAAAAACCTAAATTTGAAACCAGGTATCTTAGATAACCTAACCTGACTGTAGGACTGTCCAGTGTGTTTTACAGGTTCTTATCAATTAGTTTCAATTTCAGGGCATTTGTAGACAACATATTTCCTTCTCACACCCTTTATTTGTTTTTAAAAATTCATTCAAAATACTTACCCTCACATAGCTCAAAGGCTTAATTCAGAAACAAAATAAAAGCATATAGTTATGGATGCATTTGATGAACCATTTCCATGTCTTTGTTCTGAACACTTCATTGTTCTAAAGTGCTCTAAACACTTATTTATTTAACATCATTAAACATTTACTGTTTACTTTTGTATTAGTCAGCCAAAAGGATGCAGATGCAAAGTACCAGAGGTCTGCTGGACTTTATAAAGGGTATTTATTTGGGGTAGGAGCTTACAGTCATAAGGTCATAAAAGATTAAGTTACTTCCCTCACAAAAGTCTGTTGCCACGTATTGGAGCAAGATGGCTGCCAGTTTCTATAAGTGTTCAGCCTTCCTCTCCCCCCTAAGTCTCCACAGTCCCAGCTTCTTCCGATCTCAGCTGTAGGCTGGAGGGCTTGTCTCTCTCTGTCTTTGGAGCTCTTTTCTTTCAGGGCTCAGCTGAAGCTGTATGCTGTAAAGTTCATTTCTCTTCCCAGGGCCTCTGCAGTCTAATGAGCTGTCTCTCTTCTCCTGTGTTCTTCTTCTCTGTATATTTACCTCCCTGTGTACCTCTGTTTTATCCCCAAGGGGGCTGGGACTTGACGCTGAGTCACAGTCTAATGATGTGGTTGGATCAGAGCCATAATTTTAATGTAATTTAATCAGATGTCTCAGCCAAATCTAAATACAGTCAAAGGGTTATCACACCAGGGGAACTGGCCAGTTTACAAATATAATCTATATTTCTTTTTGGAATTCATAAATAATATCAAACTGCTACAACTTAATATTTATTGATTGTTCTAAAGTGTTCTAAACTCTGCATTATTCTAAACACTTTATATATATTGCTTTAGTTAAATCTCACCAAAACTCTATGATATAGGTACTATTACCATTTTTATTTTACGAATGAGGAAATTGAGATATCAAGAGACTGAGTAAAATAAATCAACATAGCTAGTAATTTGATTGTCCAAAATTTTAACTCAAGGATATTAGAGGTACATTGTCATAACTTCTAGCCAGTAGTGCCTTTCACAAATGATTAAAATAATTCAGGTGTATACTTAATAACTACTTACTATTCCTTACCTCATGGGGAAAAGAACCATTACTTAGCCTTGATTTAAAGAAGAGAAAACTAAAGCAAGAGATTAACAACTTGACCAACTTCAAACAGGATGGAAATGGTGGAATTGAGATGTCAAACAAAGTGGTCAAATGTCATCAACTATACTTTTAACCACTTTGCTATGCTGTTCAGGGAAACAGAAGAGTTATTTGTAAGTGAGATAACATAAAATGTCAGTTTGTCAAATCAAATTTACATGAGCGACATTAATCAATATCCAGCTATACTAATGATTTTAAGGAAAAAGGTAATAAAAATCCAGGTAGATAAATTTTTAAACTTCTTAATATTTAGTCAATCAGGTTATTAGGCTGTTTAAATTTCAATACCAATTTGAATAGGAAATATTGAAAGCAATGAAAAGAGTAGAACTGATTCTTTAAAAGAAAATGTACTTCAACCATTTGAATGCTTATATGTCCCAATAAAGTCACTGTATATTACATACATTGCTGTTAAAAGAATATTAAATAGTACCTTTGAACATGGTCATTATTGCTATTGTTTAGTCGCATGCTTAATATATTAAGCATTACATGTGTGGTGCCTCACTTAATTTTCACAGCAACCCATTTGATTATGAGAAATTGAGTTCCAATAAAATTGTATAGCTTGCCCAAGGTCAGATACCATTGTTTATCAATTTTATTGATTATATTTTGTTTTTCAATGAAAGACAGAGACTGAATACATGTTTCATATTATAGGTTACTAAAGAAAGATACCAGGTAAATACAATGAGGGATTCTGGATTAGCTCTTAACTGGAAAAACAAAACTCTTAACTGGAATAATATTGGGGCCTTTGAAAAATATGCATAATACTCTAAATTTTTTAAAAAACAGCATTGTATCATTGTTAAATTTCTTGATTTTGATACTTATATTGTGGTTATTTAAAGAAAGACCTCATTCTTAAGAAATACAGAATAAAGTACTTAGGGGACAAAGGAAAAATAAGTCTAACACACGAAAAGTTCAGGAAAAAATGTATTCATGTAAGAGAAGAAAGAGAAGAAAGAGAGAAATAAAGTTATTTTTAAAATGGGGGAAAGATAATCAGTTGGTTAATATGGATAAAGGGTATATGCAACTTTTCTGTAAATCTGAAATTTAAAAAATAAAATGAGTTACTCTTGCTACCTCATTCTTTATCTGTAAAATGAAGATACCAATGCCTTAGGTCTTGGAACCTTGTGAGCATCAAAAAAATAATAATCTATTTAAGCACATAGGAGGATGGCTAAAAATAAGAAGTGTTCAATATTTTTATTTATTTTCAGAGTAAATACATAAGTATTAAATTATTTAAGTAATTTCCCTGGAATCATATTGCTGGAAAGTAGCATAGCTGTACCTCAGAACATATAGCTTCCAATCTCTAAGCCTGTGATATTTAAAAAAATTTTTTTTAGAGAAGTCATAGGTTTACAAACAAATCATAAAAAATTCAGCATTCCCATTTTATCCCATTCTTAATACTTTGCATTAATGTGATACTTATAACAATTGATGAAAGAATATTAAAATTGCACTATTAAATATAGTCCATAGTTTATATTAGGGTGCATTTTTCCCATAACACCTTGCACTAGGATGGTACATTTGTTATAACTCATGAAAGACCATTTTTATAATTGTACTACTAACTATAGTCCATTGTTCACATTAGAGTTGTGTAGTGATATGTTTTCTGTTTTAATTTATATTATAGTAACATATATACAACTTAAAATTTCCCCGTTTGACCACATTCACATATATAATTCAGTGCTGTTAATTACACTTACAATGTTGTGCTACCATCACCACCATCCATTTCTTAACATTTACAATCAACAAAAATAAAAATTCTGTACAAATTAAACATTAACTCCCCATTCCCTACACTAAACCCAGCCCTTGGAAATGTATATCCTAGACTATAACCCCATGAATTTGCTTGTTCTAATTATTTCATATTAGTGAGATCATACAATATTTGTACTTTTGTGTCTAGCTTATTTCATTTAACCTGATGGGTTCAAGATTTATCTACATTTTTACATGAACCAAGAACTTCATTCTAAAATTTTTAATGCTGACTAATATTCCATTGTATGTATATACAGCAGTTTATTTATCCATGCATCATTTGATGTACATTTGGGTTACTTCCATATTTTGGCAATTGTGACTAATGTAACTGTGAACATCAATATGCAAACATCCATGTGAGTCATTGGTAACAGTTCTTTGGGGAATATACCTAGTAGCAGGATTGCTGGGTCATATGATAATTCTATACTTAGTTTTCTGAGGAACTGCCATACTGTCTTTCACAGTGGTTGCGTTATTTTACGTTCCCACCATCAATGAATAAGTGCTCCTTTTTCCTCTGCATCCTCTCTACCACTTGTAATTTTCTTTTTTTTAATGGTTCCCATTCTAGCAGATGTGAAATGGTTTCTCATTGTGGTTTTGACTTGTATTTCCCTAATAACTAATGAAATTTAGCATCTTTTCATGTGCTTTTTAGCCATTCAAAAATGTTCTTTGGAGAAATGTCTATTTATGTCTTTTGTCCATTTTTAATTGGGTTATTTCTCTTTTTTATTGTTGTCAGATTTCTTACATATTCTGGATATATAAGCCCTTATTGGGATATGTGGTTCCAAATATTTTGCCCCAATGAATAGGTTTTCTTTTCATTTTTATTATAAAGTACTTTAATGCAAAAAAGTTTTAAATTTTAATGAGGCCCCATTTATCTATTTTTCCTTTTGCTGCTTATGCACTGGGTGTAAATTCTAAGAAACTATTGCTTAGCATAGGATTTGAAGATGATTCCCTACATTTTCTTGTAGGAATTTTATAGTCCTGGTTCTTATGATCAGGACTTTGGTCCATTTTGAGTTCAATTTTGTATAAGGTCTGAGATAGGGATCCTCTTTCATTTTTAACATCTGGATATCCAGTTCTGTCAGCATCATTTGTCGAAGAGACTTTTCTTCCCCAGTTGTATGGATTTGGCAGCCTTGTCAAAAATCAATTGGGGAGGAAGAGTTGTAGCTCAGTGGTTGAGCACCTGCTTCCCATGTAGGAGGTCCTGGGTTCAATCCCTGGTACCTTAAAACAACAACAACAAAACAAAAACAAAAACAAAGGGAGTAAGGAAGGAAAGTAAGGAAAAGAGAAAAAAATTAATTGACCAGGCCCTTCACTGGCCTGCAGGTGGGGCCCTGCCAGCCCCACCTGCTAGCCACCTGCTAGCTCCAGAGTCTGCCCAGCTAGCTTGCTTTGCCCCTTGAACGAGGCTGAGGGGCTATGGCCAGGGAGAGTTGGCCAGGTGCAAGAGGTGGGTGGAGTCTCGCCCTCTTGGCAAGCTGCCTTTCTAAATACTCGCTGTGTCCTCACCCCAATCACTTGGCCTCAGGTGGCTTCTGCCAGGCAAACTCTGGTGGACTTGGCAAATTGCTTAGAACATGACACTTATCCAGCTAATCTTAGAGCCCTGAAGTCCTTTGCCCAATCTAGTCATAAATGAAGTTGTATCAGAGTAAGATGGACGGTAGCTTTGATTGAAACGGTGGTGAGCTGGAGCCACCTGATCACTAACAAAGGAACTTCCTTTAACCAACAATTGCCAGGGCTGCCTTTCAAAATAAAAACAGAAAGAAAAAAAAAAGGGGGGAAATAGGGCTTACCAGAACCTTAGATCGATGCTGCTCAGACCAGTCAAGGCTGAATGTGTCTGCACTGTGAGAAGAATGTTCACGGAACGCTATTGTGTGCATAATTATTCACAGTTTTGTTAAATATTTAATCGTTTAGCACAAGTACATATGAGTGCAGAGTATGTCATTTCATTCCATTTGAATGTCTTCAGTGTTTTCTTTAAATGTATGCAGAGTTGCTGCCCCTTTCTTGAACTATGAGTACAGCAATCTTTTTAAGTCCCAATATGAGTAGAGGATTCTGAGCTTTAAATCTAAGGGGAACTCAGCAGCCTGGTTGGCACATGCAGTGAACATCAAGAAACCATCTTGCTGTGGAAACAGAATTATTTTTCTTCTTCCTCTTTGAAATATCTTTCCTTTTGATACAAATTTTCTTCCTTGTTTACACAAGTTCAACAATTCAAAAGGAAAATGCATAGTGAAGGTTTCAAAATGGCAGGGAAATTAAGTCTCATGAACATTTGTGGTTTTCATTTGGGCTCTAGGTATATGGTCTTAAAACCATTGGGTTGTGGAGGCAATGGCTTGTTTTTTTCTGCTGTTGACAGTGACTGTGACAAAAGAGTAACCATCAAGAAAATTGTCCTTACTGATTCCCAGAGTGTCAAACATGCTCTACATGAAATCAGAATTGTTAGAAGACTTGATCATGATAACACTGTAGAAGAGTTTGAAATTCTTGGTCAAAGTGGAAGCCAGTTAACAAACGATATGGGCTCTCTTACTGAACTGAACAGTGTTTACAGTGTTAATATTGTTCAGGAGTACGTGAAGACAGACTTGGCTAATATGCTGGAGCAGAGCGCTTTACTGGAGGAGCTTGTCAGATTATTCATGTATTCAGCTGCTACATGGGGTCAAGTATATTCACCCTGCAAACATACTGCAAATAGATCTCAAACCAGGTAATCTTTTCATGAACACCAAAGACTTGGTGCTGAAGACAGGTGACTTTGGTCTTACATGGATCATTGATCCCCATTATACCCATAAGGGTCATCTTTCTGAAGAATTGGTTACTAAATGATACAGATCTCCACATCTTTTACTTTCTCTAGTAATTACACTAAAGCCATTGACGTGTGGGCTGCAGGCTGCATCTTTGTCGAAATGCCAACTAGTAAAACCCTCTCTCCAGGTGCATATGGACTTGAACAGATGCAGGTGATTTTGGAAAATTTTCCCATTGCACATGAGGAAGATTATCAGGAACTTCTCAGCATAATTCCAGTTTACATTAGAAATGAAATAACTGAGCCACAAAAAACCTTAAACTTATCTGCTTCAAGGAATTAGTCAAGAAGCCCTGGATTTCCTGGAACAGATTTTGTCATTTAGCCCTATGAATTGGGTTGACAGCAGAAAAAGCACTCTCCTATACTTACATGAACATATATTCTTTTCCAACGGATGAGCCAATTTCAAGGCTTTTTTTTCCTATTGAAAATGAAGTTGATGATATTTTGCTTATGATTGAAACTCACAGTCATATTTATAACTGGAAAGTGACCATGACTGTCAGTTTCAGAGCTTGATTGGCCTATGCATAGCAACTTAGATATTGAGAAAGTTCAGCTTGACCCAAGAGCTCTGTCTAATGTTACTGATGAAAAAGAAATACAAGTTGATCCTCAAAAATATTTGAATGGAGATCAGGAAAAGTATCTGGACCATTCTGCTTTTGATACCAAGCACTCTACTGAGCCTTGTTGGCAGTAAAAAGATCATCATGAAAACAAATATTGTGATCTGGAATGTAGCCATACTTGTAACTACAAAATGAGGTCATCAGCATATTTAGATAACTCAGTTTGGAGAGAGAGTGAAGCTAATCATTATTATGAACCCAAGCTTATTATAGATCTTTCCAATTGGAAAGAACAAAACAAAGAAAAAACTGGTAATAAAGGCAAGCCAAAATGTGAAAAGAATGGATTGGTCAAAGCCCACATAGCTCTAGAAGAAACATCATAGCAACTGACTGAAAAAGAAAGGCAAAAGAATCAGGGATTTAACACTTTCATTTCTTTTTTGTAAAAACTATTCAACTTAGTTTGCAATATGAACCTACTGGTATTGTTGATAAAATAAATGACTTGAATAGCTCACTGTCCCAACTGGAATTGAAAAGCTTGATATTGAAGTTAGTAAGCCGAGAAAAAGAGGAAAAAGGAATGACAAATTTGGCTCAATTAGAAGCCTTGTACCAGTCTTCTTGGGATAGCCAGTTTGTGACTGATGAGGAGGACTGTTTTCTTATGTCAGTTTTGTTGTGAGGTAAGGAAGATGAACAAATTGAGAAGGAAAACACTTATACCAGTTACTTGGACAAGTTCTTTAGTAGGAAAGAAGATGCTGAAATGTAAGAAACTAAGCTAGTAGAGGATGGGAAGCTTGGGGGAGAGGAAATGAGGAAGGAATTCTGAACAACAATGGGGAGTTCCTCTTTACCAAGCAGCTGGAATCCATAGGCACATGGAAGTGCTTAAGTTACATCATTATTATAGTTTAAAGTTGTACATAAGACATATTTGTTTTTATTGTATATTTTTACTGAATGATCTATTCTGTTTCAAGGCAAGCATGAATAAAATTAGGTTAAATGTAGGGCATGACATCACAGTCTCTTAGAAATTTCTATCATCTATTTTATTTTACTGAATACTGTCTGTATCTTTGGTTATCCTGTTTAAAGAAAAAGGACAAATAAATCATAACCAGCAAAAAAAAAAATAGTTGGTTCTAGGTGTGAGTCTATTTCTGAAATCTCACTTAAATTCCATTGGTCTGTATATCTATCCTTATGCCATTATCATGCTGTTTTGAACACTGTAGCTTTGTAATAAGCTTTTTATAAAAAGGAAGTGCTGGGGATTGAATCCAGGACCTCATGCATGGCAAGCAGGCATTCAACCAGTTGAGCTACATACACTCCCTATAATAAGCTTTAAAGAGAGGAAGTATGAGGCCTCAAAATTCATTCTTCTTTTTCAAGATGGTAGTGGTAGTTTGGTATTATTTATGAATCTCCCCAAAAGAGAAAGATTACATTTGTAAACTTGTCTGTTCCTCTGGGTGTGATGCCCTTTGGTTATATTAAATTCAAAAGTTTTAAATGTACTTGATAAAATCAATTTAGGGCTTCTGATTGGGCTACATCAGTAAGGTGTAGCTTGGGTTGTGTTCTCATCCCCTTTGGCCAAATAAACAGACACTCACTCAAGAAGACATATAGAAATAGACATGGAAAAAGAGAGAGCTCTGTCCTGTTTGATCTTGGGGACCCAGAGAGAGATGGGTCATTTGCCTGATAGCTTACAACTGACCTTGTGAAGAGATGAGATCAACTGAGCAGCTAAGAAGGCCCAGAAAGAAAGAAGTCCTGTGCCAGCCTGTAGCTGAGAAAGGGTAAGGCTGAACCTTCACAGAAATAGGCAACCATCTTGCTTCAAGATGGGGCAACTGACTTTGGTAAGAAACCAACCTTGAGTTAGACTTTTTATGGCTTTGTAATTGTAAGCTTTTACCCCAAATAAATACCCTTTATAAAAGCCAACAGATTTCTCATACTTTGCATCAGCACCTCTTTGCCTGACTAATACAATGTCCATGGTGTAGCAGTTTGATATAGTCTATGAATTCCAAAAATAGATATTAGATTATGTTTGTAAACTGGTCTTTTCCTCTAGGCATATTAGATTATATTGGATTGAGAGATTTCACTTTTACTTGATGAAATAATGATTGGGGCTTTGATTGGGTCATGTCAGTAGGATGTTAAGTCCCTGCCAGAGAAACCAGACCACAGAGAAGGTGAGAGTGTCCGAGCTGGAGCCCTGGGAAGTAAGCTCGCAGCAGAAGAGCACAGAGAAGCAGATAAGTGAGGAAACAGAGGCTGCATTAGACACAGCACAAGTCCCGAGAAGAGAGGTGAGCTGTTCACCTGATAGTTTGCAGTTGCAGAGACCAGAGTCCTAAGCAGCTGAACCCAGAGAGAAATGAGCCCTGGGAGGACAAGACTTACTTCTGCCTCCAGCTGATACTGGAAGAAGCTGGGACACACAAAGCCTTCAGAGGAAAAGGGAGGCTGAATCCTTACATATATCGCCCACCATCATGCAACAACATGCAGCAACAGACTTTGGTGAGGGAAGTAACTTGTGCTTTATGGCCTGGTAACTATAAGCTTCTACTCCAAATAAATACCCTTCATAAAAATCAACCAATTTCTGGTATTTTGCATAAGCACCCCTTTGGGTGACTTATACACATGGTTAACTTCATGCCTACATATTTGTCCTTTTAGTTGCTATTTTAATTGAAATTTTTTTCTTGATTTCCTTCTCATATTGCTGATTACTAGTGTATAAAAACTACTGATTTTTGCATGTTGATCTTGTATCTTGCCATTTTGCTGACCTCATTTATTAGCTCTGGTAGCTTTGTTGTAGGTTTTTCAGGGCTTTCTATATATGGAATTATGTCAACTGCAAATAGTGGAAGTTTATATCTTCCTTTCCAAATTGAATGCTTTGTATTTCTTTTTCTTGCTCTGTCCAGTACAATGTTGAATAATATCTGTGACAATGAGCATCCTTGTCTTGCACCAGATCTTAGAGTGAATGATTTTAGTATTTTATTGAGTATGATGTTATTTTTCAGTTTTTCATATATGCCCTTAATCATAATGAGAAAGTTTCCTCTATTCCTATTTTCCTAAGTGTTTTTGTCAAAACAGGATGTTGACTTTTTTGTCAAATGTCTTTTCTGTGTCAATTTAAATGATCCTGTTGTTGTTCTCCCCCTCCATTTTGTTAATAGACTGATTTTCTTATGTTGAATCATCCTTGCATACCTGGGATAAAACCCATTTAATCATGGTGTATAATTCTTTTAATGAGCTCTTTAATGTGATTTGCAATAATTTATTGAGGATTTTTGCATCTATATTCATTAGGAAATTGGTCCATAATTTTCTTTTCTCATATCTTTGTTATTAGGGTGATTTTGACTCATAGAATGAATAAAATAATGTATCCTTCTGTTCAGTTTTTTGTAAGTGCTGAGTAGGATTTTTATTAATTCTTCTTGGAGGGTTAGTAGTGAAGCCATCTGGTCTTGGGCTTTTCTTTGTTTAGAGGGTTTTCATATCTGATTCAATTTCTTTACTAGTAATGGGTCTGCTGAGGTTTTCTATTTATTCTAGGGTCACTGTAAGTTGTTTGTGTGTTTCTAGGAAGTTTTCCATTTCATCTAGGTTGTCTAATTTGTTGGCACACAGTTAGTTCTAGTATACTCTTATGATCCTTTTTATTTCTGAAGAGTTAGTAATAACCCTTCCTCCCATCACTCATTGCTGGTTTTATTTATTTGCATCCTATCTAATTTTTTTCATTGTCGGTCTAGCTAAGAATTTGCCAATTTTACTGCTCTTTTCAAAGAATCAACTTTCGGTTTTGTGAATGTTCTCTTTTATTATTCTCTATTTCATGTTTCTGTTTTAATCATTGTTATTTGTTTCCTTCTTCCTTTTGCTTCTGCTTGCTGCTTTTTTCTAACTATTCCAGGTGTGCAGTTAGGGCTTTGGTTTTAAATCTTCTTCTTCCTTAATGTAAGCATTTAGGGCTATGTGTTTTCCTCATAGCATTGCTTTCACTGCATAAGTTTTGATATGTTGTGTTCTCACTTCATTCATCTCAAGATATTTACTGATTTCCTTGTAATTTATTATTTGATTGTTTAAGAGTGTGTTATTTAACTTACACGTATTTATGGATTTTTCAGTTCTCTGCCTGTTATTGATTTCTAGTTTCATCCCATATGGTCAAAGAAGATACTTTGTATAATTTCAATCTTTTTAATTTTATTGAGACTTGGTTTTGGATCCAACCTGTGGTCTCTCCAGGAGAACAATACATGCAGATTTGAGAAGAATGTATATCCTGCTATTTGGGGGTATGATGTTCTGCATATGCCTTTTATATCTAGTTCATCTGTAATATTACTCAAGCTCTCTGTTTCCTCATGGATCTTCTGTCTGGATGTTCTATATATTGAGGAGAGTTGTGTATTGAAATCTGCAACTATTATTGTAGAGGTGCCTCTTTTTCCCTTCAATTTTGCCAGGATTTGCCTCATGTATTTTGGGACACCAGGGTCAGGCATAAATATTATGGTTTTTATTTTCCTTTGTTGATTACCCCCTTTATTGATATATAACATCCCTTTTGTCTCTTGTAACATCTTTTAACTTAAAGTCAAAAATTTTTGACCCACATTACCTCTTTATATTTTGCATGTCCATTATTAGGAACTACAATACACCTTTACTTATATAATTGTAATCTGACCGTCATTTCTTCACATTAATCCAAGCCATCTCTCTCCTGTCTTTTCCTTTCAACCTGCAGAAACCCCTTCAGTAATTCTTGTAAGGCAGGTTTTTTGTTTAAAAAGTCTTTCAGTTTCTGTTTATCTGTGAATATTTTAAATTTTCTCTCATTTTTGAAGGACAGTTTTGCTGGATAAAGAAATTTTGGCTGGTATTTTTTTTCTTTTTCAATACTTTAAATATATCATACTGCTGCCTTATTGCCTTTATGGTTTCTGATGAGAAATTTGCACTTAATTTATTGAGGTTCCTTTGTATGTTGAAAGTTGCTTTTCTCTTGCTACTTTCAAAATGTATTTATCTTTGGCAGTTGACGTTCTGATTAGTATGTGTCTTGGAGTAGGTCTATTAACTTTCACTCTTTTTGAAGTACATTGTGTTCTTGGACATGTATATTTATGTCATTCATAAAAGTTTGGAAATTTTTGGTAATTATTTCCTCAAATATTCTTTCTCCCTCTTTTATATTTATTTCTTCTTCTGGGACACCAATGAGGTGTATGTTTGTGAGTTGGATGGTGTCACTCAAATCCCTAAGACACTGCTCAATTTTTTTTCTTTTCTTTTCTCTATTTGTTCTTCTGACTGCATAATTTCCATTGTCCTGTCTTCTTGTTCAATGATTTTTTTCTTCTCTATATTCAAATATGGTGTTGTATATCTCTAGTGTGTGTTTTTTTTTGTCTCTTCTAGTGTGACTTTCATCCCCATAATTTCTGACATTTGCAATAAAAAGAGAATTAAAAAAAAACAAATACAAGAGTGAAATATAATCAACCAGCACAACCTGAAATTTTATAATAAAGTATTTCATCAAGCGACTCCAATCGATAATTATAATGAAGATGAATCTTGTAAATAGAAGTTATCTTGTCTAGTACTATCATCACATTTTTTTCACAGAACAGTTTTTCCCTGAATGGGAAAATTAAATGTTGTTGTTCAAGTACATTCCTCTAATCTTTTGAATAAAAATGTATTCTTTTCTTTCTGAAAGGGTTTGTTCAGAACATGACAAAAATATTAAATATGTTGGTTTAGACCAAAAGGAAAGAAACTAAGGAAAACTAAATTTAGTATAGCCTGTAAAAATCAACCAACGTGTTATTTACAGGTTTGATATCACTGAAGCTTGAATAATCCATAATTTGAAATTAAAATTTTATAAAAATAAAATATCCATCATATGCCTGTCATATGAATGAAATAGGCTATCACTCAGAAATAAAGGATGAAAGTTGGCTATATAGAAAAGGTGAAAAAGTGGGTATTCTCAATGGAAAATATAAAAATTAGGAGTAGTGTGTAAGTGTGTTAATAGACACAAAATTCAAATATTCTCAGGACACTTTGTTATGTATCACTAGTTTTTTTTTTCATGAGTAAGCCTTGCCTTCCAAAGTTTTGAATTAATGTCCTAAGTCACCATCTAATAGCCATTTGAACTCAGCAGTTATTTACCCTGTACTTCCTCAGATTTTCCATAATTAAAATAGAGTTTACAGTAGTATATGATTCAATGACACTGCACATATAAAATTATATGAATGACTGCCTTTATGCACATGGAATGATTTAAATTTTATTTTAAAGATTTATTTTATGTATTTATTTCTCTTCCCTTTCCCCCCCAACCCAGTTGTCTGTTCTCTGCATCTATTTGCTGCATCTTATTTGTCCGATTCTTTTTTTTTTTACTTTTTTTGTATTCATTTATTAAAAAACATTACATTAAAAAAATATGAGGTCCCCATTCACCCACCCGCACCACCCCCACCCCACCACTCCCCCCATAGCAACACTCTCCCCCATCATCATGACACATCCATTGCATCTGGTGAGTACACCTCTGGGCATCGCTGCACCTCATGGTCAATGGTTTACATAATAGGCCATACTCTATCACGTTCCATCCAGTGGGCCATGGGAGGATATACAATATCTGGTAATTGTCCCTGCAGCACCACCCAGGAGAACTCCAAGTCCTGAAAATGCCTCCACATCTCATCTCTTCCTCCCATTCCCTGCACCCACCCAGCAGCCACCATGGCCACTTTTTCCATACCAATGCCGTATTTTCTCGATTACTAACCAAAATAGTTCATGAATAGGATATCAGTAAGTCCACTCTAATCCTTACTGTATTCCTCCTTCCTGTGTACCTTGACTTGGTTGTGTCCATTCCATATCTAGGTCAAGAGGGGGCTTAGATTCCACATGGATATTGGATGCAATCCTCCTGCTTTCAGTTGTAGTCACTCTAGGCTCCATGGTGTGGTGGTTGGCATTCTTCAACTCCATGTTAGCTGAGTGGAGTAAGTCCAATAAACCAGAGTGTAGGAGCTGAAGTCTGTTGAGGCTCAGGGCCTGGCTATCATATTGTCAGTCCAGAGATTCAGATCCCTTAGATATATCTTAAACCCCAGCACCAACTACAATTCCAGTAAAGTAGCAGGAAAGGCTTGTGAAAAGAGATCACATCTGAGTCCAGCTCCATCATGCAGAAATACCAACTCCAAAGAAGGGCCAACTGACATGGCAGTGAACTCCATCTGCTGTGACCATAAAACCTGTGGGTCTCTTAAGCCCTCAAGAGAACCAAAACCTGGGGTTGTATCTACTTTATCTGTCTCTGAGATTCTGTTCAGGTGTGCATAAGGGTGATCCTTCTGACAACGTCCAGACTCTTTTTTAGAGACTCATAGCCATATAAACTCATTTGTCCTTTCCATTTCCCCCTTAATTTAGATCAAAAAGCATTTTTAACTCCTGTTATTATATGTAGACAGGGATATTCTGTTGGTTCGCGTTGAACCTTTAATTCAAGGTCATTTTCTAGTTACGTCATCAGCTGGTACTTGGTAGTGATCCCTTGGCACCAGGGAGGCTCATCCCCTCATGTCATGTCCAACACTGGGGGGAACACAGTGCATTTACATGCTGAGATTGGCTTCAAGACTGGCCACATTTGAGTAACACGGAGGTTGTCAGGAGGGAACTCTTAGGCACAGTGCTGCTCTAGGCCTTGTTCTTATTTCAGGTGTATAGGCTCACAAGCATAGTCATTAGTATCAGCGGCTCACTGTTGGACCCTCATTCCTTCCTGGTCCTTGTCATTGGGCCCGGGGGACTCCCACTGCTCCCCTAGGGACCATGACAGAGCCCCCCCGGCCAGGAACCCAGTACCCCCCCAGCTGTTGATTTTAGTTGTTTCCACTATGAGTATATTCAAACATTCCCATGCACACTGTACACATGCCCTGTATAACTCTCTGTCAACCATATGTCCCCTGTCAATAACATCCCATACCAGTATTCCTCTGCTGCCATTGCTGAACCATTCTGTGATCCAAAACTTCCTGAAAATTGAAGCCAAATATAATGCCAGGTTCCCTTAATAGTAAAATGGAATATAGCGATGCGTTTAAAGGTTAGATATTGAATACATATTGATTTGGAAAAATTCTACATCCTATCTTTTTCTTTTCTTTTTTCCTAATTATTGAGCTTCCCTTCACAAGAGCTATAGATCACAGTAATTCATATATACAATATACAGTACTCCCACATATCCAATATAAAACCTTTTCCCTTCCACAGCGATAATCTTTTAACTTATTCATACCATATTTACTGAAACTGATGTACAGATATTGAGACAATAGCTTTCAAACAAGGTAACATTTGTGTTTACATTGTGGTTTATGCTTTAGGCTATAGTTTTCTAAATTTTTAGTTATCCTATGTTTTACATTATGGTTTACATTATTAGTCTGTTGGCCCCTATATGTTTTGGTGTAATATTATATATTTTATATCCATTCTTGTGAAACACTTATATTGCCCTCACAGTTACGTTGGTGCCATCTATTCAATATCTATTTCCCCCTCCCCTGGGGGCCCACAGTGACAGTCAATCTTCATTTCTTGAGGAGCCATGTTCAGAGATACTTGCAACAGTGTTGAGGGCTTGAATTGCTTAACTGCCCAAATGCCCTGGGAGGCACCATTTCTCTTGAGATTTACAGTTCCCTCTATTTGATGGCATTAGTCCTCCCCAGGATGTGGGTATACCTTCACTCTCATTATATGGGTCTCTACCCAATGGTATAACCCACTCTGGCAAAATGAGCATTCAGATATTCCCTAGGAGTCTCTCCTACATCAGATTATCCCCTTTAAGTATCTTAAACAGGTAACTTTCTTAATTATATTTTGAAAAGGTTTTCTCGGCATTATACTCTCAACCAACACTTGACAATCTCCTATGTTCGTATGTTGCCCCACCCTGCCCCCAATTTCTTGGGCAATATTACCCATCCCTAGCCCCCATCAATCCCACAAAGCCCCACTCAAAGGTAACCCTATGTCCCCATTTTATCCCTTCCTTGTACATATACTTACCTCCAGATTATCATAGATTTCACCCATGTAGATGTCATCTTACATCCTTCCTCTACTCCCTGATTTCCTGTAAGCCTATCTTCAAGTCTCTAGCTTTCTGAGGCAGCTTGGTTTACTTATTTCATATCATTGAGGTCATGTAGTATTTGTCCTTCAATGCCTGGGTTGCTTCACTCAACATAAGGTTCTCAAGATTCATCCATGTTATCACGTATTTGTTCTTAAAGCCAAGTCGTATTCCATTGTATGTATATACCACATTTTATTGATCCACTCATCTGTTGATGGGCATTTGGGTTGATTCCAACTTTTGGTGATAGTGAACAATGCTGCTATGAACATTGGTGTGCATATATCAGTTTGTGTCCTTGTTTTCAGTTCTGCTGGGTATATACCCAGCAGTGGTATTGCTGGGTCATATGGCAAATCTATGGTTAGTTTTTTGAGAAACCACCAAACTGTCCTCCAGAATGGTTGCATCATTCTGCATTCCCACCAGCAGTGGATGAGTGTTCCCATTTCTTCACATCCTCTCCAGCATTTGTATTCTACTGTTTTTTTCATAGCTGCCAATCTTATGGGAGTAAGATGGTATCTTATTATAGTTTTGATTTGCATTTCCCTGATAGCTAAAGAATTGGAGCATTTTTTCATGTCCTTTTAGCCATTTGCATTTCTTCTTTGGAGAAGTGTCTGTTTAAATCTTTTTCCCATTTTTTAAATGGGTTGTTTATTTTTTGTATTTTCAAGATATAGGAGTTCTTTATGTATGCAAGTTATAAGTCTCTTATCAGATATATGGTTGCCAAATATTTTCTCCCATTGTGTAGGTTCCCTTTTGACTTTCTTGACCAACTCCTTTGAGGTGCAGAAGGCTTTAATTTTAAGGAAGTCCCATTTATCTATTTGTTCTTTTGCTGCTCGTGCTTTTGGTGTGATGTTCATGAAGCCATTTCCTATTACAAGGTCTTGTAGATGTTTCTCTACACTGCTTTCCAAAGTCTTTATGGCCTTGGCTCTTATATTTAGGTCTTTGATCCATCTTGAGTTGATCTTTGTATAAGGTGTGAGATGGTAATCCTTTTTCATTCTTCTACATATGGATATCCAGTTCTCCAGACACCATTTTTTGAATAGGCCATTCTCTCCCAGTTGAGAGGGTTTGGTGGTTTTATCGAATATTATATGGCTATATATATGAGGTTCTATATCAGAACTTTCAATTTGAATCCATTGTTCTGTGTGTCTCTCCTTATGCCAATACCATGCTGTTTTCACTACTGTAGCTTTGTAGTATGTTTTGAAGTCAGGTAGTGTGATTCCTCCAATTTTGTTTTTCTTTTTCAAAATGTCTTTGGCTATTCGGGGCCTCTTTCCTTTCCAAATAAATTTCATAGTTAGTTTTTCTAGTTCCTTAAAGAAGGCTGTGTTGATTTTTATTGGGATTACATTGAATATGTAGATCAGTTTTGGTAGGATAGACATCTTCATAATATTTAGTCTTCCTATCCATGAACAGGGAATATTCTTCCATTTATTTAGGTCTTCTTTGATTTCCTTGAACAGTCTTGTATAGTTCTCAGTGTATAAATTTTTTACATCTTTAGTTAAATTTATTCCTAAATATTTGATTTTTTAAATTTACTATTGTAAATGGTATCTGTTTCTTGATTTCCTCCTGATCTTGCTCATTATTGGTGTACAGAAATGCTACTGATTTTTGCACATTGATCTTATAACCTGCGACTTTACTAAACTCATTTATGAGTTCTAGAAGCTCTGTTGTAGACCTCTCAGTGTTTGCTATGTATAGGATCATGTCATCTGCAAATAATGAAATTTTGACTTCTTCCTTTCCAATCTGAATGCATTTTATATCTGGTTCTTGCTTCAGTACTCGAGCAAGTACTTCTAAGACAATGTTAAATAGAAGGGGAGAGAGTAGGCATCCTTGTCTTGTTCATGACTTTAGAGGGAAAGATTTAAGACTTCTCCATATATACTCTTTATCATGTTCAAAAAATTTCCTTGTATTCCGATCTTTTGGAGTGTTTTTATCAAGAAAGGTTGCTGTATTTTGTAAAATACTTTTTCTGCATCTATAGATATAATCATGTGATTTTTTTCCTTCAATCTGTTTATATGGTGTATTATATTGATTGATTTTCTTATGTTGAACCATCCTTGCATACCTGGAATGAATCCCACTTGGTCGTGGTGTATAATTCATTTAATGTGTTGTTGCATACGATTAGCAAGTATTTTGTTAAGTGTTTCCATTTCTAGGTTCATTAGAGAAATTGGTCTGTAATTTTCCTTTCTTGTGGTGTCTTTGTTTGGCTTTGGTACTAGGGTAATGTTGGCATCATAGAATGAGTTAGGCAATGTTCCTTCTGTTTCAATATTTTGGAAGAGTTTCAGCAGGATTGGTGTTAGTTCTTTCCAGAATGTTTTGGAGAATTCACCTGTGAAGCTGTCTGGACCTGGACTCTTCTTAGTTGGGAGGTGTTTAATGACTGATTCTATCTCTTTACTTGTGATTGGTTTGTTGAGATCATCAATTTCTTCTTTCGTCAATATAGGCTGCTTATGTGTTTCTAGGAATTTGTCCATTTCCTATGAATTGTCATTTTTGTTGGAATACAGTTTTTCAAAGTATCCTCTTATGATAGTCTTTATTTCTGTGGGGTCAGTGGTGATATGTCCTTTCTCATTTCTTATTTTGTGTATTTGCATCTTTTCTCTTTTTTTCTTTGTTAGCCTCACTAAAGGTTTGTCAATTTTATTGATCTTCTCAAAAAACCAGCTCTTGGTCTTGTTTATCTTTACAATTGCTTTCTTATTTTCTATTTCATTTAGTTCTGCTCTTATCTTTCTTTCTTTCTTTCTTCTTCCTGTGGGATTACTTTTTTGTTTTTTTACTAATTCCTCCAAATGTGCAGTTAGTTTTTCAATTTTTGCTGTTTCTTCTTTTTTGATGTATGAATTTATGGCTATAAATTTCCCTCTCAGTGCTACTTTTGCTGCATCCCATAAATTTTGGTATGTTGTGTTATCATTATCATTTGTTTCAAGGTAGATATTGATTTCTTTTGTGATTTCCTCTTTGACCCTCTGTTTTTCTAGGAGTGTGCTGTTTAATTTCCATATCTTGGTGTGAAATCTGGGCCTCTGGCCCTTGCAGATTTCCAGCTTCACTCCACTCTGGTTAGACATATTATTTTGTATGATTTCGATCTTTCTGAATTCATTAAGCCTTTCTTTGTGGCCTAGCATATGGTCTATCTTAGAGAATGATGCATGTGCACTTGAGAAAAATGTATATCCTGCTGTGTTTAGATTAGACAATTTGGGGTTCAAAGAAAGGGAGGTGGAATATAGGAAAGACAGTAGATGAGGGAGGATATCAAGATGTGGGGGAAAGGGAATAGTGTAGGTGGCCAAAATCAATTCACACAGAAATTAGGCAATGGAGGATGAGGAAACCCAGCCATTGTGAGGTGTTCCCTGCAGCACCTATTGTATAATTAAGATAAAATAAAATAAGAAGAAAAAGAGGGAAAAGAGAAAAAAAAGAGAGAAGAAAGAAAGAAAGAAAAAGGAGGGGTGGGTAAAGAAAAGGGAGGGAAACAAGTAAGGAAAAGAAAAGAAGAAAGAGAACAACAACAACAGCAACAACAACAACCAAAAAACCCTAAATAAATGAAAAAAGACCTTGGGGGATACAATGGGAGAAAAGACTAGGAGATAATGCAATATTAGCAACCAGGTCAATAAAAAATAAAAAATAAAAAAAAAAAGAAGAAAAAAGAGAAAAGGAAAGAGAAAAAAAAAGGAAATGTTGAGGGCCAGGACAATCAAGGATCTCAGATGGACCTCAGGGCGTGGTGGATTCAGGGATGAGAAGTCTGTGCTATTGCAGACTGAAGAAGTGTGAGTCTCTGGAGTGTGGGCCACCAGGGTTTAGGGGACACAGACCTGGCAACCTCAAATCCGGTTAACAGGGAGCCTGGGAGCAACACAAGTGCAACACAGCCTTCAGGGATCCCTGCAGCTGGGTGCCAGCCCTATGGGGCAGGGTCACATCCGCAAACTCTGTCCTCTGCATCAGAAAACTGAAATTCCCCCTCTCACTAGTCTTCTGTTGCTGTCTCACCAATTCGCCTTCAGGACACCTCCCGCCCTGCAATCCCCCGAAACAGCCTGCTGGGGCCTCCCACCCTGCAAGCCCCCAAAACAGCCTCCTGGTGACTCCTCCTTATTGTGAGCCATGTAAGGATGCTGCAGATCAGCAGCCTGGCCTAGGGGGTGGGACTCTAGCTGGAAGTGCTGATATTCATGTCAGAAATTCAAAATTCCACGCCTCGCAAATAGCTCCGTCTGTCTCACCATATCGGTTTCCGAAGGCCTCCTGCCCTGCAAGCCCCTGAATAGCCCACTCAGGGTTTATGAATTCCCCAGCACCGCAGAGCCTCCAGGAATCGCCGCCATGTTGCTGTGGTGCCACCTGCCTAACGGAGGAGCGTCCTGTGTGCAGCCCCTGTAAGAGAGCCTCAATTTTACCTTTTACATGAATCTTCTCTGTTACTGTCCCACAAAATCGATGTCCAGACACCTCCTGCCCTGCAAAATCCTGAAACAGCCTGGTCCTGAAGAATTTCCAACGCTGCCCAGTTGCTTCTTTGCAGGAGAGACTATAAGGTGCACTCACTCAGACACCATCTTGCCCCGCCCCCCTGAATGACTTAAATTTGAATATCCTATTTCTTTTCCTAAAAATGACCTAACACAACAGTTAGCATAGAGAAATAAAATAATCTGTAATTTAATAGTTCAAATTAAATAACTGCAAATATTATATGGAGTAGTGGAAGAGCAATAAGGAGGATAAAAAGAAGAAAAGAAAATGGTTAAGGAGACTAGAAAAAGTAAAATAAAATTATTAATTCACTTTGGTACAATGTGGAAAAGAAAATATTATTTTAAGCTGACAAATTTATAAGTAGAACCTTAAATATATTTAAGATAATGGCAAGCAACAGTTACATGCTTAGTTGGATGTTGAAGGAAAGAAGCAAGAAAGAGGGAGAGAATAACAAGATATAACAAGCCAATTTTATGGTTCATAATGATAAGGAATGAAGGGATACAGTCTACAAAAATAAAGTACCAAGGGGATTATATAAAAGTAATAGGGGAGCAGGTGTAGTTCAAGTGGTTGAGTGCTGACTCCCCACATGTATATGAGGTCCTGGGACCTCAAAAAATATATAGGATACAAGCACCCATAAGAACAAAAATACAAATATTTCTGGCCCTGGAACCTCAAAAAAAAAAGCATAAAAGCACCCATAAGAACAAAAATACAAATATTCTTTCTAGATTTGGAAGTATAAAAAAGAACAAAGAAAACTGACCACATAGTTCAATTTGTTTCATTTATATATAGTATTTTAGAGTTGTTGTTCATATGCAGACATGTACATAGTTAAAATTAGAAGAAACTTTTGTCATATCAAGAATCTTAAATTGACTTATGTCAAAAAAAAAGAAAATGATTTTCAGGTTGTCTTACCAAGCAAACATAACTCCATACTGAATGTAAGAATGTACATAAAAGGATAGGCAAAAATATATCAAAAATGCAAATAAAAAAGGAGAAATCATTACATTTGTATCACACTAGGTAGAAATGGCTTCCCCATCCAAAATAAATGAAAGTCTAAAAGAAGCATTTCATATTGCTGAAAGCTATCATTAGTCATGGTTTAGTAGTTATTCACATCAATGGAGGAAATATAAGCAGTAATTTAATGAAACAGAAACTACAAGACAAACAAAGTGAAAAGATACATTCTAGTATCATTCATCACTAAAGTATCCTTGAGAAGCAAGTTGATTTCATGTCTGGGAACAGAAACGTTGAAGATGAGCCTGGAGTATCTTAGCAGATCAGAAAACCATGAGATTTCAAACACTTATGGAATCATTTCAAGTGGAACAGTAGCCATCTGAAAGGAGATCCCAATGGCAAATTTTGGGAAATTTATACCAAATTTTGCAAATTTAATATCAATTATAAAAAGAATCATGATGGATTGAATCACATAGACTTGTGAGTAAAAACTACTGAGTCTATATGATACTGAAAAGCAAGTCAGGAAAAATATTATGTCACTATCTAGGGTTCCTATCAAAACAAATCTTTTATTTGAAAATAGGTAAATAATGGAAAAGAATTGAGCATTTACCCTGCTTTTCCAGTAGAAAGTCTAATTCAAGTTTACTGAATTATTGTTCCAAAGATGTATCAAATTCTCTGATATGATTGGTATAATGATTTCACCTCTGCAGGGCACTTGGATTAAAGAATATGTAGTTATGAGTTCTAGTTAAAACTTCAACATTGGCAAGATTTATTTAAAAATGTACTCCTATGATCAAGGACTGTCCAGTTTCAAGACCTTTTCTTTGCCACTGCTAATTTGTGCCAATTATTGTCTTCTCTTAAATTAAAGAGAAAAAAATCCAAAGTGACCCAGGGAGCCTAAGACCTAACTAATTGGCCAATTAACTGATTCATTATTCATCTATCTTTCTAAAATAGAAAAAATCAGAAGAAAGATTCAACAATAAAACTGTTATTAATAAATAAATGTGGAAAATTGGAAAATTTCTATTAGGATGTAAATAACTGAAAAAATAAAACTGAGTTGGTATTTTATTTTGAAATCATTTTATCTTTACTGATATGAAGAAAGGAAAATATAAAGGCTAAATTAATGAATGCAAATGTATTATGGATTCTCCTTAAACATATGCCAATCACTTATGTATGATTTCCCAAATCACTATTCACTTTAACAATTAAATAAATAGCTCTACTTCTAAATAGCTCTACTTTTAATTAATAGTTACACTTCTAAATAGTTCTACTTCTAAAAGCTCTTCTTCTAGAAGCAATTAAATAAATAGCTCTATTTTTGTTTGATGTGTTGTCAAATTTACATTTCTTCTTATGACTTTAAAATGTCTTCTGATTTTAATTATATATGTTCTCTACACAATGGTCTGAAATCTTTCCCAGGTAAAATCTGACTATGATGGGTTAAGGTCAAAGAGCTATATTGGAAAAATGCTCCCCACACTTCACTGTAATCAACAGCTAGGAGTGTAAATTTAATGTGAAGAGAAAGAATTTAGGTAAATTAAAAATAGTGAATAGCAATCTAGTAAAAAACAAAACAGACAAACCAATAGTGATAGACATCAAGGCAATCACCAGGTTCTCAATAGCTAATTTAGAACCAAGTCAAAGTGCAGAGGAGAAAAATGAACTTTAAAGTAAATCACTGTAGAACAGACTAAGAACTAGAAATAAAAGATGTGATTAGCACACATGCTGGAGACATCAATCTGAGATTTTTGAATGCAATAAGAAAAGCCCATCTAGAGAAGACTGAAAAATGGAAAGAACATAATTCATGGGCATACAGACAAATCATCACTTCTAAATATAAAAATCAAACACAATTATGTGGCAATTGACCCACTCAAGATAAAGATTGGATCTCTTCACCCAAGGTCATCACAAAATAAAACGTTCCCTTAAAAATCCATCATCTGGCCCAGAGCTTTACTCTTCTCCCCATACATTTCTGATAATGATGTATCTTGTCAGTTATTACCAAACTAAACTTGTAAAAGGAAATGAAAATTGAACATATCAGAGTCTCTATGTCAATATTATCCATAGGATAATCCTTACCAACAAACCTCACCCATGGAAAAATTGTTTTAAACATTTCTGTTGCCCTATCTAACGATGCAAGTTCCAACAAGTTTCTTCTGCTTTGCCCATTCTTATCACTGCTTCCATCACACTGAACATTTCATATTTTTCTTAATGTACTATATTGCCAGGGCTCTTTTGGTTGCATAGTACAAAAACAAATTGAACTAGCATATACCAAAAGGGAAACATGACATCACTGAAGGACTGACAGAGTTGAAGTAAGTGCTATGGGAAACGCTAACTGTTCCAATCCTGCTAGGATTCTTCTGTTTCATGTAGTCTGGATTCCTTTCTATAAACCCTCTTCAATTCCACAGCTGTTTCCTCTCTCCATGGGTTTCAGTTATTCCTAGGATTGCACATTCTTAGTTTCATCTTTAGTCTACGTAGAAGAGACTCTTATCCCTTCATTCCAAATTGAAAAATCTCAGGGACAAACTCAATTTAGCTTTCTGTGAAGGGATGACAAAAAAAAAAAGAAAATTTGTAAGGAAATCTGTTTATCAGAAGTGCAATGGAGTCAGCCTTAGAAGGATTGAATTATCAAACAAAAACACAAGAGGCATTTAAAGGGAAAAACACAATATGAATAAAATTTCTAAACTTACTTTTAGTGTATGTAATTTGAAAAAAAATATTTTTCTCACATGATTATCATATAGAGGTGGTAATATATTTTCAGATATCAGCATGGAAAAAGTCAGGGATAAAATTGTTTTCCCTAGAGAGTCAAGAGCTTGCAGTTAATGCTCAAGAAGTAATTTAGTTTGTAAACTATGGATAAAACTAATAACCCAGTTATTTTAAGTTTATCTCAGGATAAAAAGTGATCCCTACCCACCTCTCAATTAAGAGAATGCTGTTCATGTATTCCTAATGTTGGCTAGAAAATGTCTTAGTTTTGTTTTCTACAGTCACTAGTTTTCAAGTCTCTGCCCATGATCCTCTAAATTTGATTTGTAGTTTTAAGAACCAGTATCATTGAGTTTTTGCTTCATTTTACCAATTGCACTTACAAAGGTTTAACACGAAATGTATTCACAATAATCTCATAACTTACATTTAACAAAGGTAGATCCTTATGCTAGTAAGGCTTGTTAGAAGTATTTTGTATTTGTTTTTATTCATTCATCTACTGAGTTCAGGAACAAAGAACCATTCATTCACTATTGAGACATTGCATACTCTAAAATGTATAAAACTTCCAGGCAAACTAAGGAACAATAGCATAGGTTATACCTAGATTTCTGTCTATCTCACCATATGCTACTCTTTTGTGGTACTAGACCAGTCACAATGTGGGTTAATTAGAGGCACAATTTTACGTTTATCAGTGACTTGTGAGTGTGAGCATTGGCAAAATGGGGACTGTTAATTTAAAAACTTATACTTCTGAGGCCATGAAAGGGTCCAAATCAAGGCATCATTAGAAGATGCTTTCTCCTTGAGCTGCAGGTTTGGGCAATCAGGCATATGGCAGCATCTGCTTATCTCTCCCCGCTCCTCTGGCCTCATTACTTTCAGCTTCTAGCTAAAGTGGCTTCCTTTCAGATTCTGTTTTCCATTGATTTCAGCTTCTGTTTTCCAGGGCCTTTTCTTTCAGCTTCTGGAGTCCTCTCTATCTCTACAGCTTTTTACTGTGTCTGAAACTTTTTATTCCTCTCTTTATAAAGGACCCCATTAAGAGGATCAAGACCCATCCTGAGTCATGCAATCTAGTCAAAGGGCCTTAATTTAATTAATTTAAATCAAAAGGTCCCACCTACAATTGGTTTACATGCACAGGAATGAATTAACACTAAGGACATGATTTTGTGGAGAATTAAATAACTTCAGACTATCACACCATGTGATAGAAAAATCTAGGCCCAAAAGATTGCTGGGAGTCTGCTGCAGAAAAATAATGTCTTTAAGGACAAAACATCACTTCATTGACATCTGATTCTGTGCTTCTTGTAGCCTTGAAACTATGAGCCAATAAATTAACATTGTTTAAGCCAACTCATTGTGCGGTATTTGTTTTAGCATATATGAAACTAAGACTGAGGGGAAAATAGCTACTGTAGGGAAGAATCAAACTCCATCTGGGTCCTTTCTCCCTATGTCATCTATTTCCAAAAGCATTGGACTGCTCAGGGAAGGGCCATGAACAATATCACACTCATGGTTCTGATAAAAAGGAAAGAGAATAGACAAAAGCAAAAGACTTTAACCCTTGGGGAGGAAAGAATACATACTGACATAGGACTTACAGCTGGGAGTAGGGCAGGATCACTTAGAAGGCAGGCCCCAAACATGAGACACAGGGACACAGTGCCTACATAGGATCAATTCTTAGAAAAGTCAACAGAGAAGAACCCCCAGTGCCACCATCAACACCAGGCTAACCAAGGTCAATTACCCAGCTTCAGCCATTTACCAATGGTATAGGAGTTAGGAATGGGAATGAGAAGAAACACCTTTCCTGGTATATCCCACAAAAGTTAGATCTAAACCTGAGAATGGAGCAGACATGGAGAAAAACACTCTTGAAAACCCTCACTAAAAATAAGGTAATAATAGAGAAGCTTGAAGTCAGTAGTATATGAAGGATATTCAGAGGAACAACAATTTCAGTCCTAGTTCAATTACTAAGTACATTTACTCAACATCTGACAAGAAAAGATCAGCAGAAAGCAAGGCAAGCCTACTTCCAATAATAAAATATATTTACCTCATTCCTTACAGTTCTATCCAAGATGTTTGGCTTTCAAAAAGTTTAAAAGATGGACAAAAATAAAGCAATGAAACAACAAATGCTGAAAAGGAAAAACAAGCATGCAGAATCAGGCTTATATATGACTCAGTTCCTGGTACTATCAGACATGGATTTTTGAATTAACCGAGACTATATGTTTGAGTCTATATTGTTATAAGGGAGTAATATGAAAAATTAGATGAGTAATTCTTCATGAGATTTGTAAACTATTTAAAGAGTCAAATGGAAATGTTATAAATAAAACAAACAAGTAATGGAAATGAAGAATATTACTGACTGATTCATCAATAAACTCAAAATAGTCAAAGAAAGAATCAACAAACATGAAGATGCAATAAAACATTGCCCAAATGGAGCAAAATGAGAAAAAGATAAAAATAATTAAACAGCAGAGTATTCAAGACCTTAGAGACTGTTTTTAGAGTTCTAATATACATGTAATTGGGATCTGAGAAGAAAGAGAAATGTTTGAAGACATAGTGGCTAATGGTTGAGAATTTTCCAATGATAATGCAGATCCAAACAATAAATGTAAGAAATTCAGTGAATACCAAGGAAAATTTATATGCAGTAAATTCATATCCATAAAACAAGGCATAACACATTCAAATTGCTTTAAAGCAAAGACAGAGAAAATCTGGACAGCTGCCAGAATAAAGGATATATTGCCTATTGTGCAATAAAAGTAAATATTACAGTAGAATTCTTGTATAATACTATGAAATCCAGAAGACAATAGGGTGACAATTTAACATGCTGATAGGGGAAAAACTACCAACCCAGAATTCTATAACTGTTGAAAACATGTTTCCAACTTGAAGTAAAAATAAACCCTTTATTATGTAAAAAAAAACAAAACAAAACATACACACACACAAAGATTTAACAAAACTTGTCTACAATGCATCTACTTTGAATATAAAAGAAATATATATATAGATAAAATGTAAATAATTCAAAACATATACTAATCAAAAGACAGATGAATTTGCTCTAGGAATATCAAAAAAAAGCAGGCTTAAAGAGGACATAACCAGTAATAAAGAGGAACAATACATAGTGACAAAGGGAACAATTCTCCACATGATTTAACAATTCTAAGTGTATATATACCTACCAGAAGAGCTTTCAAATACATAACATATAAATAGAAGTAGAATAACAAATAGACAAATACAAAATTATAGTTGAAGACTTCACCACTTCTCTAAATAATTTACATAATAAGTACAAATAAAATCAATAAAGAAATAGAGTATCTAAACAACACTGACTTGCCCTAATTGCTCTTTCTAGAACACTCCACTATAACAAGAGATTATACATTACCTTCAAGGGCACATGAGACATTCACCAAGAGAGATCATATTCTAGGTCATAAAACACCAGCAAACTTAAATTATTGGAAATTATAAGAAGTATTTCTTAGATTTTAACAATTATACATAGCCATTAACAAAAAGAGGTATTAATAAGTTCTCTCAATATGTGGAAATTAAACAACATGCTTCTATGTAACCCATAGCTTGAAAAGGAAAGCAAATAATTTGGAAAAGTTTTGATGTGCATGAAAACGAAAACATCATATTAAATTTGTGCGATACAGCTTCTAACATATGTTGCTTGTATTAGAAAAATAAATGTTTTCAATCAGTGATTTAAGCTTATAAAATAACTAGAGAAAGAACTGTTAAGCAAAGAAAGCAGAAGTGAAGAGATTAAAAAAAGAGAAGTGCGAAAATGAATGAAAATAAGAACAAAAATATTAGGTAAAGCCAATTTAAAACTGAATTTAAAAAAAAAAAATAAAGCAATCTATGGGTAAAACTCTTTTCACATTGACCAAGTAAAAGAGAAAGTATCTACAAACATCAGACTGTAAGAGAAGATATTACTAAAGACCATGGAGACATCAAAAAGTCAATAGAAGAATGCTATTAATTATTCTATGGCCATAAATTCAGCAAATGTTAAAATTGACAAATTCCTTTATGGATACAAACTGCTAAAGGATATTCAAATAGGAATTGATAACTGAATACTCATACATATTTAAATTTAATTCATACTCCCAAATCCTTCAAAATAAATAAATTGAAAAACATAGACAGACAAGCTCTAGTGGGCCAAAATCACTGTGCTGTTAGGGCATTATTTTCTCAAAGCTTTAGAGTAGAGTCAAGTCCCTCACCTCTTCCAGTTTCTAGAGGGGCCCTTCCCTAGTGGCTCCCTTCCTCCATCTCAAAGCCAGCAATGTGGTATCTCTGTGACCCAGTTGGCATCATCATCACACCTCTTTCTCTAACTCCTCTTCTAACTTCCTCTTCCATTTTTAAAGTTGGTGTGATTGTATCAAGCACACTCAGATTATCCAGGATAATCTCCCTATCTTTAAATCAACTTTAGCAAACAAATTCATCTGCATACTTAGCTCACCTTTTCCATGTAACTAAATGTATTCACCATATACAGGAATTAAGACAAGAAATATTTGGGAGGATATTTTTCTTGCCAACTGTATCACGATTTTAACAGTCAAAAGAGCCAAAAAAAAAAAAAAAAAAAAAAGGTCATCCCTCAATAGATGCTGAAAGATCCCTTGCAAAATCTATTGACAATAAAAATTCTTAGCAAGTTAGAACTATAAGGAGACTTCCTCAACATTGTAAATGGTATCGACAAAAATCCTATAGCTAACATCATACTTAATGGTAAAAGACTGAACTGTTTCTCTCCAAGAATGAGAAACAAGGTGAGTGCTCTTCTCTAACACTGGGGTGTAGGACCCCTTCTCTCTGAGCATCAGAATGGTGGCCAGGCTCTCCACAAATGCCAGGGCACAGACCCCACCATCTCTAACCATGAGGGTGGCCACACTCTTCCTGGACAACTGGGTGCAAGACCAACCCCTCCAAATACAGGTGCAGGCAGCCTGTCCCCTTCCAGCACAGGGGCAGACCCATCCTTTCCACACACCCTTGAGTGGGCCCCATCTTCAGTCCAGACTTTTGCTTCCATGGTTCTGGCCTTGAGGTCATTTTTCTTTCAATTCATCCCTTCTCGGTCCCTGTCAGGCCTTGCTTCTGTTCATACAAACTTTGCAAAAACTTTGTTGCTTTGCATTTTTAAGACAAATCATTTTGAAGGGATGTTATTTCTTTATTTTAAAGTACCAGAACTTGATGCTTTTAAGTATATGAGTGTTCTCAAATCAACCATTTAGTATAATGTAAAATGTACAATATTATACCATCATTTTTAGGTCATCTAAAGACAATTTAGTTATGCTAATTCTATATAACAGGATGTTCATATCTAGCATGACACAGGGCATTATTACAGATTTATTTCTTCAATTATTCACAGATAATACAACATTGAATCCTCTAGTATTCTTCTGTTTTCTGCTTTTTTCAACACTCCTCTCCTTCTGCGTCCCCTCTCCCCGTCTTTCCATGTATATACAATATATATGTGTGTGTGTGTGTAATTAGTATTAGTTTCCTAATTCTGCTATAACAATTACCACAAACTTAGTTGTTTAAAATGACATGAACATGGTAAAATTTACTATCGTATGGTCTGGAATTCAGAAGTCTGTAATGGGTCTTACTTGGCTAAAAATCAAAATGTTTGCAGGAATAGTTCTTTCTAGAGACACTGGAGGAGAATCTGTTAGCTATGATTCCAGTTTCTAGAGACCACCTACATTCTTTGGCTTGTGATCCCTTCCACTCTTTTCAAAGCCAGCAAGGCAACATCTCAAAATCTTTCTCTGACTCAGAAACTCCTCTTTCTTCAATTATCTATAATGATCCTTGTGATTACATTGGTCCAACACTGTTTAAACACATCTATGAAGACTCTTTAGCTATGTGAAATAACATATCCCAAGTTCCAGGGATTAGGATATAGCTATCTTTAGGTGGCCGTTATTCTACTTTTTTTGTTCTTTCAATTTACTATTCATCTATCTACTTACCTATCTGCCATGTGTATATTCCTATGATCTGTCTATCATTTATGTCCTTGAATTCTTCTTCCAAGCCAAGTTTGTTTCTTTTTTCCTGCCTAGCCATTTTCCTTTATAATTTTTTTGAAGGCCTTGACTTGCTTAATTGTCAACTCAATGTGTTAATGTATTGTAACCACATATACTATCTCTACCTTGTTTATTTCATTCTCTTTAAAATTGAGGCATTTCCCTCCTTTTCAATATGAAAATTAATTATTTAACTTTGTAAATGTGTAACAATAGGAGTGGAAAACTATGATCCTGAGGAAAGAATTTTTTTTTTCAAATCCATGATAGCCCAACTCCCTCTAAAAGAGTAGCCCATTGAAGATGAGAATGTGAATAAAAAAATAGATCCTGAGAGGTGGGGCAAGATGGTGGTTGAGTGAGTGCACCTTATAGTCTCTCCTGCAAAGAAGTGGCTGGGCAGCATTAGAAATTCTTCAAGACCAGGCTGTTTCGGGATTTTGTAGGGCAGGAGTTGTCTGGACATTGATTTGGTGGGAAGGTAACAGAGAAAATTCATGTAAAAGATAAAATTGAGGCTCTCTTACACGGAGTTAGGGGCTGCCTGTGGGACGCTCCTTCCTGGGGTGGGTGGAACCGCGGTACTGGCACCACAGCGGTGATTCTTGGAGGCTCTGCAGTACTGGGGAATTCATAAGCCCTGAGCAGGCTATTAAGGGGCTTACAGGGCAAACGGGCTTCGCAAACCAATTTGGTGAGACAGACAGGAGTTTTTTGCAAGGCGGGGAATTTTTGATTTCTGACACAAATAATAGCGCTTCCGGCTAGAGCCCCGCCCCCAAGGCGGGCTACTGATCTGCAGCATCCTTAAATTGGCTGCAATATAGAGGCGCCCCCAACTGGCTGTTTCAGGGGTTTGCAGGGCGGGAGGTGTCCTGAAGTCGAATTGGTGATACAGCCACAGAAGAGACCCTAGTGAGAGGGGGAATTGCGGGTTTCTGACACATAGGTCAGAGTTTGCAGATGTGACCTCCCCCATAGGGCTGGCACCCAACTGCGGGGATCCCTGAAGGCTGTGTTGCACTGCGGTGCTCCCAGGTTCCCCGTTAACTGGATTTGAGGTTGCCAGGTCTGTGTCCCCTAAACCCTGGTGGCCCACACCCCAGAGACTCACACCTCTTGAATCTGCAATATCACAGACTTTCCATCCCTGAATCCACCACGCCCTGAGGTCCATCTGAGGTCCTTGATTGTCCTAACCCTCAACATTTGTGTTTCTTTTTAATTTTAATTTTTTTTTAATTTTTAATTTTTAATTTTTTATTGTCCTGGTTGCTAATATTGCATTATTTCCTAGTCTTTTCTCCCATTGTATCCCCCAAGGTCTTTTATTTTTCATTTATTTTAGGGGTTTTTTGTTGTTGCTGTTGTTGGTGTTCTACATCTTCTTTTCTTTTCCTTACTTGTTCCATCCCTTTTCTTTACCCACCCCCCCTTTTTCTTTCTTTCTTTCTTCTCTCTCTTTTATTTTTCTTTTCTCTTGTCCCTCATTTCCTTCTTATTTTATGTTATCTTAATTATACAATAGGTGCTACAGGGAACACCTCACATTGGCTGGGTTTCCTCATCCTCCGTTGCCTCATTTCTGTGTGAATTGATTTTGGCTACCTACACTATCCCCTTTCCCCCACATCTTGATATCCTCCATCATCTACTGTCTCTCCTATATTCCACCTCCCTTTCTTTGATCCCCAAATTGTCTAACTCTTAATTTCTAATACCTTTGTTTTGTTATCTGTCTTTTATCCACTCTTGAAATTATTGCCTTTCTTTTCTCTTTCCCTCTCTCACGAAAACACTACCTTTTTAATTCATACAATATTCCTCCCATATTGTCGACTTCCTCATTATAGGTACTCTACTTACTGCTATAACTCTACACATCTTACATGAATCTAATATCCATCCTCCCAGATCTCATATTGTTGCTCTGTTAACATTTATTACGAATATTACTTAACACATTTTCCTTTCTTACACAATTGCTTTTCCCTGGCCCTAATATTTTCCTTCAAAATGAACTCAGCCAGCAATAAGAAATTAGAATAAGAACAAAGTGACAAAGAGAAGATACAACACTTACACAAAAACAACAGTTAATTAATCCCCAAGACTAGACAAAGAAACTAAGGAACTGATTAAACCTGTCAAGATAAAATGATGACCAGAAAGCAACAAAAATCTACAAATCAAACCAGTAATCAGGAAAACATGGCTGAATCCAATGAACAAACTAAAAACCAGGAAGGGGAGCAGAATATTGCACAAGTAATTAAAGATCTCAAACATATATCAGAGAAAAATTTAATGAAGTAAAGGAAGAGGTTAACAATATGAAGACAACACTTGGAGGGGAAATTGCAGATATATGCAAAAAGATAACAGATATGATGGGAATGAAGCCCACAGTTCAAGAAATCAAAAATACACTCGCAGCAAATAGCAGCAGATTAGAAGAGGCAGAGCAGAGAATTAGTGATGTGGAAGACAGTACATCAGAAATCAAGCAGATAGTAGAATTGATCGATAAAAAGATAGAAAAAATCGAGCTAGGACTTAGAGACCTGAATGACAATGCAAAACGCACAAACATGTGTATTAAAGGCATCCCAGAAGGAGAAGAGAAGGGAAAGGGTTTAGAAGGAGTGTTGCAGGAAATAATGGCTGAAAACTTCCCAAATCTACTGAAAGAGACAGATGTACATATCCAAGAAGCACAACGCACCCCAAATATCATAAACCCCAACAGGCCCACCCCAAGACATATACTTGTCAAATTATCCAATGCTCAAGACAAAGAGAAAATTCTAAAAGCAGCAAGAGAAAAGAAAGCCATCACATACAAGGGAAGCTCCATAAGATTATGTGCTGATTTCTCATCTGAAACCATGGAGCCAAGAAGGCAGTGGTATGATATAGTCAAGGTACTAAAAGAAAAAAAAATTCCAAACAAGAATACTCTATAAAGCTAAACTAGCATTCAAAAAGGATGGAGAGTTCAAAATATTCACAGATAAACAGAAATTGAAAGAGTATGCCAACAAGAAACCTCCCCTTCAAGAAATTCTAAAGGGAGTTCTGCAGGAAGAAAGGAAAAAACAGGACAGGCAGAGTTGGAGGAGAGTGTAAGAGCAACAAAAAAGAAAAAAAGAAAAGAAAAAACAAACAAACAAAATATGACAGACACAAGTCCAATCAAAATATGGCTAACATAAATAATTCCTTGAAAGTAATAATACTGAATGTCAACAGGTTAAACTCACCTATCAAAAGATTCAGACTGGGACATTGGATAAGTAAATATGACCCTTCTATATGCTGTCTACAAGAAACACATCTTAGACCCAGAGATTCATGGAGGCTGAAAGTGAATGGTTGGAAAGCAATCATACAAGCAAACAATAACCAAAAAAAGACAGGAGTAGTTATATTAATATCAGACAAAATAGACTTTAAATGTGAAACAATTGTGAGAGACAAAGGATACTACATATTAGAGAAAGGGACAATCTATCAAGAAGAACAAAAAACATAAATATTTATGCTCCTAACAAGGGCGCCTCTAAATTCGTGAGGCAAATGCTGGAAAAACTAAGTGAAAGAATAGAAGCCTCTACAATTACAGTGGGGGATTTCAATACACCACTATCAACTCTGGACAAAACATCTCAAAAGAGAATCAATAAAGAAACAAAATATTTGAACAGTATATTAGAGGAGCTGGGTCTAATAGACATATACAAATCATTACACCCAAACACAGCAGGATATATATTTTTCTCAAGTGCACATGGATCATTCTCCAAGATAGACCATATGCTAGGCCACAAAGAAAGGCTTAATGAATTCAGAAAGATCAAAATCATACAAAATAATATCTCTGACCACAGTGGAGTGAAGTTGGAAATCAGCAAGGGCCAGAGGCCCAGATTTCACACCAAGATATGGAAATTAAACAGCACACTCTTAGAAAAACAGTGGGTCAAAGAGGAAATCTCAAAAGAAATCAAAGACTACCTTGAAACAAATGATAATGATAACACAACATACCAAAATTTATGGATGCAGCAAAAGCAGTATTGAGAGGGAAATTTATAGCTATAAGTTCATACATCAAAAAAGAAAAAAGAGCAAAAATTGAAGAACTAATTGCACATTTGGAGGAATTAGTAAAAAAACAACAAAGTAATCCCACAGGAAGAAGAAAGAAAGAAATAACAAAGATAAGAGCAGAACTAAATGAAATAGAAAATAAGAAAGCACTAGAAAAGATAAACAAGACCAAGAGCTGGTTTTTTGAGATCAATAAAATTGATAAACCTTTAGTGAGACTAACAAAGAAAAAAAGAGAAAAGATGCAAATACACAAAATAAGAAAAGAGAAAGGAGATATCACAACTGACCCCACAGAAATAAAGACTATCATAAGAGGATACTTTGAAAAACTATATTCCAACAAAAATGACAATTCAGAGGAAATGGACAAATTCCTAGAAACACATAAGCAGCATATATTGATGAAAGAAAAAATTGATGATCTCAACAAACCAATCACAAGTAAAGAGATAGAATCGGTTATTAAAAACCTCCCAACTAATAAGAACCCAGGGCCAGACGGCTTCACAGGTGAATTCTACAAAACATTCCGGAAAGAAATAACACCAATCCTGCTGAAACTCTTCCAAAAAATCGAAACAGAAGGAACATTGCCGAACTCATTCTATGATGCTAACATTACCCTAATACCAAAGCCAAACAAAGACACCACAAGAAACAAAAATTACAGACCAATTCCTCTAATGAACCTAGATGCAAAAATACTTAACGAAATACTTGCTAATTGTATTCAACAACACATTAAAAGAATTATACACCATGACCAAGTGGGATTCATTCCAGGTATGCAAGGATGGTTCAACATAAGAAAATCAATCAATGTAATACACCATATAAACAGAATGAAGGAAAAAAATCACATGATTATATCTATAGATACAGAAAAAGCATTTGACAAAATACAGCACCCTTTCTTGATAAAAACACTCCAAAAGACCAGAATACAAGGACATTTTTTGAACATGATAAAAAGTATGTATGAAAAACCCAAAGCCAACATCGTTTACAATGGAGAAATCCTAAAATCCTTCACTCTAAAGTCAGGAACAAGACAAGGATGCCCACTCTCTCCCGTTCTATTTAACATTGTCTTAGAAGTACTTGCTCGAGTACTGAGGCAAGAACCAGATATAAAAGGCATTCAAATTGGAAAGGAAGAAGTCAAAATTTCATTATTTGCAGATGACATGATCCTATACTAGAAAACCCTGAGAGGTCTACAACAAAGCTTCTAGAACTCATAAATGAGTTCAGTAAAGTCGCAGGTTATAAGATCAATGTGCAAAAATCAGTAGCATTTCTGTACACCAATAATGAGCAAGATCAGGAGGAAATCAAGAAATGAATACCATTCACATAGTAAATAAAAAATCAAATATTTAGGAATAAATTTAACTAAAGATGTAAAAAACTTATACACCAAGAACTATAAAAGACTGTTCAAGGAAATCAAAGAAGACCTAAATAAATGGAAGAATATTCCCTGTTCATGAATAGGAAGACTAAATATTATTAAGATGTCTATCCTACCAAAACTGATCTACACATACAATGCAATCCCAATAAAAATCAACACAGCTTTCTTTAAGGAACTAGAAAAACTAACTATGAAATTTATTTGGAAAGGAAAGAGGCCCCGAATAGCCAAAGACATTTTGAAAAAGAAAAATGAAATTGGAGGAATCACACTACCTGACTTCAAAACATACTACAAAGCTACAGTAGTGAAAACAGCACGGTATTAGCATAAGGAGAGACACACAGACCAATGGAATTGAATTGAAAGTTCTGATATAGAACCTCATATATATAGCCATATAATATTCGATAAAACCACCAAACCCTCTCAACTGGGAGAAAATGGCCTATTCAACAAATGGTGCCTGGAGAACTGGATATCCATATGTAGAAGAATGAAAGAGGACTACCATCTCACACCTTATACAAAGATCAACTCAAGATGGATCAAAGACCTAAATATAAGAGCCAAGGCCATAAAGACTTTGGAAAGCAGTGTAGGGAAACATCTACAAGACCTTGTAATAGGAAATGGCTTCATGAACATCACACCAAAAGCACGAGCAGCAAAAGAACAAATAGATAAATGGGACTTCCTCAAAATTAAAGCCTTCTTCACCTCAAAGGAGTTTGTCAAGAAAGTAAAAAGGGAGCCTACACAATGGGAAAAATATTTGGCTACCATATATCTGATAAGAGACTTATAACTTGCATATATAAATAACTCCTATATCTTGAAAATAAAAGATAAACAACCCATTTAAAAAATGGGAAAAAGATTTAAACAGACACTTCTCCAGAGAAGAAATGCAAATGGCTAAAAAGGACATGAAAAATTCTCCAAATCTTTAGCTATCAGGGAAATGCAAATCAAAACTACAATGAGATACCATCTTACTCCCATAAGATTGGCAGCTATGAAAAAAAGAGAAGAATACAAATGTTGGAGAGGATGTGAAGAAATGGGAACACTCATCCACTGCTGGTGGGAATGCAGAAGGATGCAACCATTCTGGAGGACAGTTTGGCAGTTTCTCAAAAAACTAACCATAGATTTGCCATATGACCCAGCAATTCCACTGCTGGGTATATGCCCAGCAGAACTGAAAACAAGGACACAAACTGATATATGCACACCAATGTTCATAGCAGCATTGTTCACTATCGCCAAAAGTTGGAATCAACCCAAATGCCCATCAACAGATGAGTGGATCAATAAAATGTGGTATATACATACAATGGAATACTACTTGGCTTTAAGAACAAATACACTACAAACATATGTGATAACATGGATGAATCTTGAGAACCTCATGTTGAGTGAAGCAACCCAGGCATTGAAAGACAAATACTACGTGACCTCAATGATATGAAATTAGCAAGCTGCCTCAGAGAGCTAGAGACTGGAAGATAGGCTTACAGGATATCAGGGGGTAGACAAAAGATGTAAGATGACATCTACATGGGTGAAATCTATGATAAGCTGGAGGTAAGTATGTGTACAAGGAAGGGGTAAAATGGGGACATAGGGTTACCTTTGGGTGGGGCTTTGCGGGTTTGAGGGGGGCTAGGGATGGGCGGGGAGTAATATTGCCCAAGAAATTGGGGGGAGGGTGGGGCAACATACAAACATAGGAGATTGTCAGGTGTTGGTTGAGAATATAATGCTGAGAAAACCTTTTCAAAATATAATTAGGAAAGTTACCTGTTTAAGATACTGAAAGGAGATAATCTGATGTAGGACAGACTCCTAGGGAATATCTGAATGCTCATTTTGCCAGAGTGGGTTATACCATTGGGTAGAGACCCATATAATGAGAGTGAAGGTAGACCCACATCCTGGGGAGGACTAATGCCATTAAATAGAGGGAACTGTATCTCTCAAGAGAAATAGTGGCTCCCAGGCATTAGGGCAGTTGAGCAATTCAAGCCCTCAACACTGTTGCAAGTATCTCTGAACATTGACTGTCACTGTGGGCCCCCAGGGGAGGGGGAAATAGATATTGAATAGATGGAACCAACGTAACTGTGAGGGCAATAGAAGTGTTTCACAAGAGTATACAAGGATGGATATAAAACATGTAATATTACACCAAAAACATATAGGGGACGACAGACTAACAATGTAAACCATAATAAAGCATAGGATAACTAAAAATTTAGAAAACTGTATAGCCTAATGTATAAACCACAATGTAAACACAAATGTTACCTTGTTTGAAAGCTATTGTCTCAATTTCTGTACATCAGTTTCAGTAAATATCATATGAATAGGTTAAAAGATTATCACTGTGGAAGGGAAAAGGTTATATATTGGATATGTGGGAGTACTATATATTGTATATATGAATTACTGTGATCTATGGCTCTTGTGAAGAGAAGCTCAACAATTAGGAAAAAAGAAAAGAAAAAGATATGATGTAGAATTTTTCCAAATCAACATGTATCTATATCTAACCTTTAAACTCATCGCTATATTCCATTTTACTATTAAGGTAACCTGGCATTAGATTGGGTTTCACTTTTCAGGAAGTTTTGTATCACAGAGTGGTTCAACAATGGCAGTGGAGGAATACTGGTATGTGACGTTATTGACAGGGGACATATGGTTGACAGGGAGTTATACAGGGCATGTGTCCAGGGTGCATGGAAATGTTTGGATATACTCATAGTGGAAACAATTAAAAACAACAGCTGGGGGGGTACTGGGTTCCTGGCTGGGGGGGGGGGGGGGCTCTGTCATGGTCCCTAGTGGAGCAGTGGCAGTCCCCTGGGTGCAACAGCAAGGACCAAGAAGGAATGAGGGTCCAACAGTGAGCCCCTGATACTAACGACTATGCTTGTGAGCCTATACACCTGAAATAAGAACAAGACCTAGAGCAGCACTGTGCCTAAGAGTTCCCTCCTGACAGCCTCAGTGTTACTCAAATGTGGCCAGTCTTGAAGCCAAACTCAGCATGTAAATGCACTGCGTTCCCCCCAGCGTGGGACATGACACCTGGGGATGAGCCTCCCTGGCACCAAGGGATCACTACCAAGTACCAGCTGATGATGGGACTAGAAAATGACCTTGAATGAAAGGTTCAACGCAGACCTGCAGAATATCCCTGTCTACATATAATAACAGGAGCTAAAAATGCTGTTTGACCTAAATTAAGGGGGATATGGAAAGGACAAATGAGTTTATATGGCTATGAGTCTCTAAAAAAGAGTCTGGAGGTTGTCAGAAGGATTGCCCTTATGCACACCTGAACAGAATCTCAGAGACAGATAAAGTAGGTACAACCCCAGGTTTTGGTTCTCTTGAGGGCTTAAGAGACCCACAGGTTTTATGGTCACGGCAGATGGAGTTCACTGCCATGTCAGTTGGCCCTTCTTTGGAGTTGGTGTTTCTGCATGATGGAGCTGGACTCAGATGTGATCTCTTTTCACAAGCCTTTCCTGCTACTTTACTGGAATTGTAGTTGGTGCTGGGGTTTAAGATATATCTAGGGGATCTGAATCTCTGGACTGACCATATGATAGCCGGGCCCTGAGCCTCAACAGACTTCAGCTCCGACACTCTGATTTATTGGACTTACCCCACTCAGCTAACATGGAGTTGAAGAATGTCAGCCACCATACCATAGAGCCTAGAGTGCCTACAACTGAAAGCAGGAGGATTGCATCCAATATCCATGTGGATTCTAAGCCGCCCCTTGACAAAGATGTGGATTTGACACAACCAAGCCAAGGTCCACAGGAAGGAGGAATACAGTAAGGATTAGAGTGGACTTAATGATATTCTATTCATGAACTACTGTGGTTAAAAATCGAGAAAATGTGGCATTGGTGTGGAAAAAGTGGCCATGGTGGCTGCTGGGTGCAGGGAATGGGAGGAAGAGATGAGATGTGGAGGCATTTTTGGGACTTGGAGTTGTCCTGGGTGGTGCTGCAGGGACAATTGCCGGACATTGTATGTCCTCCCATGGCCCACTGGATGGAATGTGGGAGAGTGTGTCCTATGGTGTAGACCACTGGCCATGGGGTGCAGCAATGCCCAGAGATGTACTCACCAGATGCAGTGGATGTGTCAGGATGATGGGAGAGAGTGTTATTGTGGGGGGAGTGGTGGGGTGGGGGCAGTGGGGATGAATGGGGACCTCATATTTTTTTAATGTAATATTTTTTAAAAAATGAATGAATAAAATAAAATTTAAAAAAAATAATAATTGTGTGAAAAGTTTCCATGTTTGCCTAAGGTAGGTTCTTTGCTTAGGATTACTAGCTTCTATTCTGTTCACAGTTAATATATCTGCATGATATTCTTGATCTAAAATAAAATATATGTATAAATGTAACAGTTAGTGTCTTAAAAACCATATTAGACCAATGTTTTAGTTTGCCAATGTCTGCTGAGGCAAAGTCCCAGAAATGGCTTAGCATTTATAAAGGGAAATTATCTGGGGCAAAAGCTTACAGTTCTGAGGCTGTGAAATGTCCAAATCAAGGCAGCATTAGAGGTGCCTTCTCACCAAAGTCATCTTTGGTTGATCCTGCTGTTTGGTCATGTGGCAAAGCAAGATGGTACCCTGTGATAAGGTCTTCTCCTTCTACCGTCTCTGGGGCTCAGCATGGGTTACCACACATAGGGCTGGTGGTCTTTCTGGGCCTTCTATGTAAACCACTACTCCTCTGCTTTCTTTCTGAGTTCAGGTGTGAGCTATCAGGAAGATGGCTTCTCCCTTCAGACTTTAGCTGCTCCATGGGCCCAGCCTCTTGGAGGCTTTATGCTTAAGCTTTGCTGCTAGCAATCCTCAAGTCCCCCTTTCACATTGTAAGGTAAAAAACTGCAGAGCTAACAAAGACAAAAACAAAAAATAAACAAACAAAAGACCAAAAAAATTGCAAAACTATCTTTTCATGTGTCTCTCTCTGTGTCTCCATTTATATTAGACCCAGCATCAGTATGGAGACTCATCCTGAGTCACACCTTACTGACATAGTCCAACAAAAGGGTCTCACACCTAAGGAATGCAGTAGTTCAAAAACATAATCTTTCTTTTTGGGATTCATAAAAGAATTTCAAACCACTGTTGTAGAATTTGAGAGAGGTTCAATTATTTGTGTATAGAGAGGCCAGGACTCAGGAATGATTTGAGAAGGAAAAATGGTTTATTGATGGCCGGCCAGACTCGAGAGCTTTCTGTTTCAATCCTGAGCCCCAAACAAGATTTTTGAGTTCCTTTTATACAGAGAGGAAAGGCCGTAAGCTTTTAGCATGGACCTCAGGCATTCTAGATAAGCTTTTAGCATATTTTCTTTGCATTTCCCCTAAATACTTAAAGTTTATAGACCTTGCATTGTTAAACTGTTTCCTGAGACTGGAGTCGTTGTCATTGTCACCAAGGGCAGGACTGCAGCCTTTTACCTTTTCACACCCACAAGTCAGACAGCTTAGGTTATCTCTGAAGAGACAAAGAGCCTCCCACCATAGCCCACATCACCACCACAACCAATATTATATTTGAAAGACAATTGCTGAAATACATTTTATATTATATTTTCAGCTTATTCAGTTTCACTAATTGTTCCAAAATAAAATTTATTCATGTATATTTTTTAGTAAATTATGTATAATCTAATATTTTCCACACATTTTAGACTAGAGTTATACAAAGAATTCTCTAACAATTTTCTGTAATTATTAATCAAGTCTTTAGTTTCTGTTTTTCTAAACAAAAAAATATTTTTTATTTCATTTTTCCAGTTCATGTGCTTTTCAGCATTATCATTCCCCTGACCTCCATATTTAATATAACTAATTGACATAGGAATGTAGTATATGCATACATAAATGTGCATATATATTTATTTATATATACTGTTAGATTGCATTTTTCATTCCTAAACTGTGAATATGTTTTATTAATTTTGTGCTTCTTAATTAGCCTTCATAAAGGGTTTACATTTGGTTTACATTTTATTTATTTATTCATTACTTCAAGGAAATGAACTTGCATGTTTATGAAGCCCATTGTTCTCTAATTAATGTGATTGTTATAATAAATTAGCCTCATACTTTCTGTTGGTTTATTTCTTTTATTTTCTGTATCCTAAATATTACTTTATTTTTATTCCTCACAATAAATTAAAAGAGATACTTTTTCCACTGGTAAAATGTTGGCTGAATCCCATAGGTTTTAATTTGATGCATTCTCGTCACTTATTCAGGAATAGTTTTTATTTCATATTTTAATATCCTCTCTTCCTCTACAATTATTGAGATTGTTTTTCTGTTTCCAAGAACTTCAATCTGGAGAGGAGGGTGACTTTCTCATTTGCTCTTAGATTTACTAAATTCTATCATAAAATAATTAACTTACCTCTAGAAATTTAATAAGTTGAAACAAACTATGCTCTATAACTTGTCATGCATCATATAATAAATAAATCATTCTCTATGTAAAAAATGATTTTAGTATACATAATTTATATGTAATATATATTATATATATATATATATATGTATATTTTTTCAACTTTCCAGTATTATTGCTTGACCATCTACTAGGCATTTCAATTTTTTAAGTATACTGAAAAAGAGGATAAATTCCACCTCCTATTTCTTTAAAACTATTTTCTTCCTCAATGTTTACTATATATATGAATGTTCTACCCTCCACCTGGCTTGTAAAGCCAAAAAGCACCTAGTAATTGGATTGTATTCATTTGTATCCTCCACCATCATCAACTCTGATCCATTAGGAAGTCATAGTCATTCTATTTCAAAGAAATAACTGGAATCCATCCATTTATCTCCAGGCCTCCTGCTATGCTTTGATTTCCAGCTACAAGAAATTTCACCAAGATTATTTTTGTAGCTTTATAATTGGTTGACTTTTCATTCATTCTCAACATAGCAACTGAAATGAGAATTGTTCCTTTTTAAAACAAAAATTCCATTTTTAGCAGACCTACATTTTCTACCCACTCACAGCCCTCATCCTCCTTCCCCATGCCTGAACTCTCCAATGGCTCTTTCAAAAACATCCAAACATGTTGCTGCCCTGTATGTAATGTGGCTACTATCTAACTCTCAAAACTCATTCACTCCCCTGTCCCCCTTACCATTATGCTTCAGCTACCTTTATGACTTTTTGTTCCCTACATGGCCCAGCTTATTTCTACCATTGGGTTTTATATTTTTTTCTTCTCTGTGACTGAAATTCTTTTCTCCAAAATTTTATATACCTAATAGTATTTCATTATTATGGTTTGATAAAATGGTCCTTTGTCAGAGAGGAGATCCCTGGCTATTCTTTTTAGGTACATTTCCCAGGTCACATTCTGAATTTATAATCTCCAATGATTTGATTCTTTATGTGCTTACTTTCTGAGATTCTGACCTTCCTTACTAGAAGTCAGCACTGTGACAAATGAGGACCTTATAAACCTTGGTCACTGCTGTCTCCTCAGCTGTTAGTACTAAGGACAAGATAAACACTCGGTAATCATTTGTTGGATGACTGACATCTCTTCATGCCAAATGATAACCTTCACTGTTTTGCAAACTACTTCCCTTCTTAGAAGAAGAGAGTCTGACCCCTAAATCCTTTCAAAAGAAATGTCCCAATATTTAGTCCATTGCCTTGAGAAATGCCCAAGGTTTCTGTTGTATATATGTATTTTTTTAAGTTTCCCAGTCATGAAAGCACAATAAAGTTGGGATGCAATGAATTTCAATATATTGCAAGGTAATAACCTTGGATATAAACTGTGAATTTTAAAATAACATCCTTATTAATAGAGGGTTTTCATCTTGTCTGTTCCTCCACGAAATTATCTAATTTTCTAACGTGTTATATTTTTCCTTTCTTCAAGATGATAACACTCTCATTCTCTTCTAATCAAAGGATCCCTTTATAATACTGCAGAACGTTTACTTTCCATTCTGTTCTACTTAGAGACCTGTAAACAAGAGATCTACAAGCACCTTTAACATTAGACTTAGATAACAGGGAAGAACTTCAAATACATTATTTCAATTAAGTCATCTTGTGCCGTTGGAGACTGGCAGCAGACAAGTCCTTGATCCATACCACATTTTAAGCCTTATTTGGAACATTTTCCCTTAACACCATATTGATAAATATTTATTTAGACCTAACCTAAGTTTATTAGCTTGAGCTTGCTTTTTTCAAGTTAGGATATGTTTCTGTATTTTATGCTTCCTTTGTATTCCCTTTACTAATTTTTGTTTTGTCAAAGTATATTTGGTCATTTTTCTTCTTCAATGATTTTGAAATTACATATCCTCATTTGCATTCCTGATGTCTGTGTGGGATGTAAATGTTTTTTCTTTTAAGGTACTAAGCTATGGAGTACTATTTTAGCTTTACATAAAGACAAAAATGCACTAACTTTGCTGCTATTACTTATCATTTTATATTAAAATAAAAATCATCTCAGAAAAAAGAAAATTAACCCCTCAATAATATACTACCTAGATTTTTTATATAAACTATCAGATAATTATTTTATAGATTAACATATTTTGGTTCAATATCTATTAATAACATTTGCTTGGTTCTATAGACACGCTAAGAATTATCTTTGAGAAAATTCAACTATACTGTTTTATTATCATAGCTATATATTTATGATTTTACTTTTATTATTTTCTTGATTAGAAGCATTACTCAGAGCTGTTATTTATTTGGTCACCACCTCTTCTTTTTAAACTCTGTGGTTATTATTTCATTGCCTTGCTACATTTTGTACATATAGAGAAAGTTTGCTGCCATTTGATTCTTTTTTGCATCTTGTTTTTAGTTGACCCTTCTTCCCCTGTGGTGATAATTTTTGAGTTTATCTGATATTCTTAAATATCTAAAGATTCACCAGAATATATCTTTACTGTAATTTCTAATTATTTGATTCTAATTATTCATTTAATACTTTCCATAGGAAGGCTTGAATTTCACTTTAACTCAGGAAATTTTATCCTATTATTTCAGTAAGTTAGATTTTAAGGCATTCCAATAAATTACATTAGTCTATTCTCTTGACCAGTAATTGTATTACGACTTTTAATTAAAATCCACTTTATAAGGAGATCAAAACTGATAGACCAAATTGTTCTTAGTTACATAATTAATTAGTGACATGGCTAGAATTCAGAAGCCAACTTTGCTAAGTGTTTTTCTTTGTTATTTTCATCAGATAGTGTTTCGTGGGGAATGTCTTCTAGAGATTGCTAGAATCCATTGTTATATTTTAAAAAGATGTTAACACCCACTTACATTCACAACCAGGTTCCCACATAAATATAAGTCCTTTATTTTATTTCTACTTGTGGCGTTGTGGTTTATGCATACACATAAACCAAGGTAGTGAAATGTAGAGCAAGATGATGTACAATGTTTAAATTATCACCAAGATGTTATCCATCCTTCTCTGTCCTTAAAATCCCTGGAAAGCTGAGGTAGATTGAATTATGCACCCCAATTTAGATATGTTCTTAATCTTAATCCATATTCCTGTGGGTGTGCACCCAATTGAATCTACTGAAGAAATTATTTTAGTTACAGTGGCCCAACTGAATGAGGGTGGTTTAATCCGGACTACTGGAGTCCTTTATAAGCAGAAGAAATTCAGACATAGTGAGAGAAAACCATGGGGAGGAGCCTGAAGCTAGACGTCGAGGGAACCCAGAAGAGAAAGACACCATCACTACATGATTCAAGGCAGGGATACAAGCCATGGAAGCCCACGGATCACCCAGAAGCCAGCACCAGAACATTATAGACTGTGGAGAGAAGGTATGGAATTGCTCAATTTTGGATTTCTCCTAGCCTCAAAACCATGAGTCTATTGGACTCACCCAAGACAATTAACAGGGAAATGATAATGGACAATGACCATCCCAAGGAACAGAGAGAGTCTATAACTGCAAGCAAGAGAGTTCCATCCATCTGCCCCATGGTATCTAAACCCTCTCTCAATTAGAGATGGAGTGGGCATCACCATCCCAGAATTCTCAGGATTGGGGAATGAACAATGGACTAGAATAGGCTTACTGTTATTCTACTACAGACTTATTATTATTTTAGCAATGGAAGAACTTTATCATTGATGTGGAGGAAATGGCCACCAGAGGTTCTGAGGGGAGGGAAGGGGAAAAAATAAATATACTATGGGGGCATTTTGGGACTTTGGAATTGTCCTGAATGATATTGCAATGACAGATACAGATCATTATATATCTTGTCATAACTTACAAAATTGTTCAGGAGAGAGTTTAAACTATGAGGTAAACTATAATCCACACATAGTGGCAATGCTCCAATATGTGTTCATCAATTGTAACAAATGTACCACATTAATGAAGGATGTTGTTAATGTGGAAAGTGTGGGAAGGGGAGGGAGTGGGGCATATGAGAATCCCCTATATTTCTTATGTATTATTTATGTACTCTAAGTATATTTTTAAAATTAAAAAATATATATATGTGTCTGGCTATTTCAGTTCCCTCACATTCCAAATAAAATTTTTTTTAGAGAGATTCGAAAAGTCTAATGAAAGCCAAACCTTAAACTTGGGAGTCAGGAATAAGCAGCCCAGATGTTTATCAGAACAGGAATTCTCAGTGGCAATGAAACCTCGCCACTGAGGTGGAAAAAAACACATTCAAGCAGTACAAATTATCCTCTCTCCTCCAGGGCAAAGTGGGGCATGTGGAGCTGCCATCTACCAACACTGACCCTAAGCAATTTTGACCTATCAGCGAGACAGGTAATGATGGTATCTCTTTACCTGTTCTTTTTGGGCTCTTTGTGCCATGTAAGTGAAAAAGAGATTATTTGCCATTTCTGGACTTTTTGTGCCTTGCAAAGAATAAAGGGATCATTTGCTGAAAGTTTCTATTGTGCCCTGAACCTCTGGTCCCATGACACATCTTTGTAATAACTATCTATCTATCTATCTATCTATCTATCTATCTATCTATCTATCTATCTATCTGTCTGCCTATCTATTTATCCATCAATCTATCATCTCTCTATCCCAATACATATTTATCTATCTATATATCTAGCAATTCATTTTTATCATTTTGGTTGTTAATGGTGACACAATTATAGAAACTTATTGTACTGTTATCTTTTCCAAAGAATACCTTTCACAGATTCTGAGGGGTTGGAAACCTGGAATTGGCAAGGCTGGGTGATTCTGGTTCAGGATTTCTTAAGAGATAGGTTTTGCCTTTTCATTAAAAGTGAGTCACTTTAACTATAGACATAGATATCACATACAAGATGATTTGTACCTGTATTAGTCAGCCAAAGAGGGGCTGATGCAAAATATCAGAAATCTCTTGGCTTTTATAAAGGGTATTTATTTGGGATAGTTACCAGGCCATAAAGCCTCCCTCACCAAAGTCTGTTTCCACATGTTGGAGCAAGATGGCTGCTGACATCAACAAGGGCTCAAGCTTCCTCTCCCTCTTAATGCTCCATGGTCCCAGCATCCTCCAATATCAGATGTAGGTTGGGATAGTCTTATCTTTCTCCTGAGACTTGTTTTTCTTTGGGCTTAGCTGCTCTGCTCTTTCTACAAGGCCAGCGGTAAACTAACAGGTGAAAGGCTCGTCTCCCTTCCTGGGGCCTCTGCCATGTCTAATGGAGTCTCCTCTCTTTCCTCACATATCTGCTTCTCTGTGTATTTACTTCCTGGGGCTCTAGCTCAAAACTCCAACTAGATCCTCTGCCTTGTCCTTTTCTCTATGAGTCCCATCTACCAAGGAGGTGGGGACTCAAGCCCTACTGATGAGGCCCAATCAAAGCCTTAATTACAATTTAATCAAGTAAGAGTAAAGTCTCTGAATCCAATACAATCTAATATATCACTATCCTTGAGAAACATACCAGTTTATAAACATAATCAGTATTTCTTTTTGGAATTCATCAATAATATCAAATTGCCACAGTACCCATCTTAGAAATTGGCCTATTACACTTCTATAGGCAATGAAGTCTAATAGAAAAAGGCTGAGTTCCTGGGTTCTGCCTTTTATTCTGCCATTAAACAATTGTGAAATTCCGATTCCTTATTCATTTAGCCATTCAACAAATAAATACTGAGTAGCTATGAATTATTCTGGATGTCAGGATATGTCAATATAAATATTTCTGCTCTTGTGGAAATTACATTATAGTTGAATTCCAAAACAATTTCCAGTTCTAAAAATCAGATTAGATATAAGTTTTTATAAGACAAGTGGGAATCTGGAAAAAGGCCCCAAGGGCCTGGGTGAAAGCCAAGAAGTAGGATGGATATAATTCCTAAGTTACAAATTCTAGACCTGAAGGTAGTCACAAAAATAAAATGTCCGGAGTCAATTCAAATGGAGCAGTCATAGGTAAGAAGCAGAATTTTGGGCCACCAACCAAAGCAAAAGGGCTCAGGATTTGAGGGAAATAGAGCCTGAAGCAACTCCCTGAGTCATTATCAAGTAGCTATAGGCAATTTTTACTGGGGGATTTAAATTAAGCCCTGTGTGCAAAGAGAGCTGTTAAAGAAGCAGTCTCAGCTTGATCAACCCTCAAATACAATGTTCCCGCTAATTGTATGGCACTGTATTTTCCAGGATGCCTAAAGGAAGACTCTAAGATAATGCTGTGTAATCATAAGTTTTTAGAAACTATACATTGTCACTGAGCCCAGCACTCATGTGTATAATTTGTCTGTGCTGATTAACTAAGGGGATTCACTTGAAGTCTGTCTCATTGGACCTGATTTAAAGGTGGCAAGTTTATGAAAAGCTGACGCATATGAGGGAATTATACTCCCCTGGACTACTTAATTTATTTAACCCTTCCAATCCTCCATTTACTTCCTCTTCATCTTCAAGTTAGTAATAGCACCACCACCTTGCTGTTGTAAAGGTTTAAAAAATTAATACATAAAAATGATTTAGAACAGAGGTAGGCACGTAATAGCCCTCAATAAATCCTAGCTATAAATAATAGAATGAGAAGAAAATGGCAGAAGCATATACTTAACACCAAAAAAATTATAAAGTGTTGTCTAATAGTTGTTGAATATTATGATTGTTACATAGCACCACATTTGGTCAAACATTACAGGTCATTGTATACTAGTATGTATTTTATCTTCTCAATTGGAATGTAAAATATGAGAGAAGAAATAGCAAAACAGAAGAAAACATGGTATTATTCTCTATCTCCACAACTAGAATACCGGCTGTCACATAATAAGCATTCAACAAATACTTATCATATGAATGAAAAAACCCATTCAACCCTTCTAGAAACTGACAAGGAGATAGATGTGGTGGAATATTACCTTATTAACACTTAAAATTTACTTACCCCTTACAGGTAATAAAATGTATAAATTTCCCCCCCTTGATATTTTTAGCAGTAAATGACAACATCATCAATCCAGTGGGGAATAATGTATTGTCCATTTGACAATGATAACTTGGTTGCTGAGAAACCTCAATGATTTCAGGATTTTGATTTCTGTGCACTAAGTACATGCCATACCATTGTAACATAACCAGTTCTGAGTGATTTATTCAAATGCTAATGATAACTTTATGTTTTTTCATATAATATTAAATTACTGAGATTTCAAGCAAGTCAAAGATCTGTCAAAGGAGATTTCTTCTTTGCTTTCGGTATTTATACTTGGGAAGCATTCATGTGTGAAAGAAACTCTGTGTGAGAAATATCCTGTTCATAAGGCAGAGGGAACAAAAAGTTACAATGTTCCCCTGTGGCTGCTATTTTTACTATGCCACTGTAAAAAAGTGGTTCTCTGTTTTAATTACTTAGCAGTAATCTGAGACCAATCAGAGCAACCCACATTAGACATGCTTAAAGATGGTATTTCAGTTATATGAACACATTCCGAGGCCATTCAAGAACGAAAAGGGTGTTCACTTCCTTTTATCACTCCAAGTGATTATATTTCCTCAGTATAATTTGTTAATGGCTCATTTTTTTTCACTGATTTTAAATCCAAACATCACAAGATAATTTCACATATATGTCTATAATTTTCTGGACTTAAAATTTTATTCCATTGCCCTACCTACTAATGCCTATGCCAGGATAAAATTATTTTGATTACCATGTCTTTATAGTATTTCAATATTTTATGGGAAAAGTGTCTTCTTTTTTAAACACCCCCCCCCCACCCCGCTGCTTACTTGCTGTCTGCTCTCTGTGTCCATTTGCTGTGCGTTCTTCAAGGGGTCTGTATTTTATTTCATTTTTCAATTGCCCCCCATCCCCCTTGCAGCTTGATTTTTGTCTGCTCTTTGTATCCATTCGCTGCACATTTTTCAGTGTTTTTATTTGTCTCCCTTTTTTGTTTCATCACTGAGTCAGCTCTCTGCAGTGCTTGCAGCCCGGCAGTTCTCTGCAGTGTGTAGGTGAGCCTGCCTTCACAAGGAGGCCCTGGGATGGGAACCCAGGGCCGTCCCATATGGTAGACGGAGCCCAATTGATTGAGCCACAGCTGCTTCCCAACAATTTTCTTTTGATTTCTCTTTTTCATAAAAAATAATTTTATTCAAAAGCATTTTCATCTTACTGAATCTGAAACTATTTTTAAGTTTAATAAAATAAGTTCTTATTATATTAGAATTATATTTTATTTACAATTTAGATTAGTTTACAGAGAATTGACATCTTGATTATACTGGGTCTTCCCTTAGGTAAAGTGCTATATTTTCCATTCAATCAGGGCCTATTTTGTATCTCTAAAGGAAGTTTTGTAGTTTCATTTATATTGATGATTCAAGCTATTTCATAGTTTTTATGATAGTGTTGAGTCGAATTATTGCTTTTATTAATTGGATCTTGCTTTCAATTGCATTTTAAAAAGACTGATTTATATATATAGGAATACTACAGTTTTGTATATTTATTTTGTAGCTGCCATTTTACTTTAATTTTAGACAGCATAATCATTTCAAGTTAAGTGGACTCTCCAGGATTCAAGTAGACATTATAGCATCTCCAAGTTATAAACATTTTGTCACTTCTTTTCTCAAGGTATAGTTCTGACTTTCTTTTCACCACTTTTTTATTTTTATGTGAATAACAAAGTTTATAAGCTTAAGCAGGATATTACTGTAAATAAAAATTGAATAATAAATTACACATTGATTTCTACATCTCCTCATTGAAATATCATAGGACATGAAAATATGTTCTGAAAATTGTCCGCAAGCCTCTCCTGTTACTTTACCACTTCTTAAATTACCTAGAACTTGCAGTTATGAAATTTAGGGGTGAAAGTGGGCATATATTTTAACTTTAAATATTCTTCAACAAATTAAGATTTTCTGATTATTTATTTTATCATTTATCTCAGTAACATGGAAAGTTGTATTGACAGAGTTTTCATACTTTTGAGCTATTTGTTGCATCCTTTTCTCTAAAGCCCCTCTCCACGTAATAGACTAGACAACCTCCCAAATTATTTCAAGATTTACCTTTCTTACATCTTTTTGGATAAAATAGTTATTGCTTTATTTTCATTCAAGAGTTGATTCACACTAAAATGTACTTCTGTATAGTCTCCTGCCTCTTAAGCAGTGTTTTCTTTTCTGCCTTTGCTCTTTTCTTCCTTTACTTACAGTACCAGCAAACGTTGTTGTGCATAATATTGCCTCAACCATTTCAAACTAAATATAGCACCTAATTATTTCCAGATTACCTGCCATAGACAATTTTTCAGTAAGTATATGTCTCCTTAGGCTGTTTGCTGCCATTTCTTTTTTTTTTTTTTTTTTTTTTAATTTTTTTATTTTTTATTGACTTTGTAATAATATTACATTAAAAATATATATGTGAGGTCCCATTCAACCCCACCCCCCCACCCCCCCTCTCCCCCCCCCCAACAACACTCGTTCCCATCATCATGACACATCCATTGGATTTGGTAAGTACATCTTTGGGCACCTCTGCACCTCATATACATTGGTTCACATCATGGCCCATACTCTCCTCTATTCCATCATGTAGGCCCTGTGAGGATTTACAATGTCCGGTGATTACCTCTGAAGCACCATCCAGGGCAGCTCCATGTCCCGAAGACTCCTCCACCTCTCATCTCTTCCTGCCTTTCCCCATACCCTTTGTCAATTATGTCCACTTTTCCCAATCCAATGCCACCTCTTCTATGTGGACACTGGATTGGTTGTGTCCATTGCACCTTTATGTCAAGAGGAGGCTCAGATTCCACCTGGATGCTGGATGCAATCCTCCCATTTTCAGTTGTAATCACTCTAGGCTCCATGGTGTGGTGGTTGTCCTTCTTCACCTCCATCTTAGCTGAGTGTGGTAAGTCCAATAAATCAGATTGTAGGTGCTGGAGTCTGTTGAGGCTCAGGGTCTGGCTATCACATTGTCAGTCCAGAGATTCAAATCCCCTAAATATATCTTAAACCCCAACATTAACTGCACCTCCAGCACATTAGCATGAAAGTCTTATGAAGGGAGATCCCATCTGAGTCCAGATTCATCACACATAAACACCATTTCCAAAGAGGGGCCATCTGCCCTGGTAGTTAACCCCATCGGCCATGACCATAACTCCCATGGGTCTCTTTAGCCCTCAAAGGAACCAATATCTGGGGGTTGTATCTGCTTTATCTGTCTCTCTGACTCTGCTCAGTTGTGCATGAGGGCAAACCTTCTGCCAGCCTCCAGACTCTTTTTTAGAAACTCGTAGCCATATAAACTCATTTCTCCTTTCCATTTCCCCCTTACTTTAGGTCAAACAGCATTTTAAAGTCATGGTATTTTATGTAGACATGGATATTCTGCTGATCCGCATTGAACCTTCCGTATAAGGTCATTTTCCAGTTGCATCATCAGTTGGTAGTTGATAGTGGTCCCTCGTTGCCAGGGAGGCTCATCCCCGGGTGTCATGTCCCACGCTGGGGGGAAGGCATTGCATTTACATGCTGAGTTTGGCTTCGAGACTGGCCACATTTGAGTAACATGAAGGCTGACAGAAGGAAATTCCCAGGCACAAAGTTGCTCTAGGCCTTGTTATTATTTTGGGTTTATCAGCTCACAAGCATAGTCATTAGTATCAGGGGCTCACTGTTGAACCCTCACTCCCTCCCGGTCCCCACCACTGTACCTGGGAGACTGTCGCTGCTCCCCTAGGGACCACGACAGAGCACCACTGGCCAGGAACCCAGTACCCCCCCTACTGTGGTTTTTAATTGTTGCCACTATGAGTATATCCAAACATTACCATGCACCCTGGACATATGTTCTGTACAGCTCCCTGTCAGTCATATATCATCTGTCATTGGTATCCCATACCAGTATCCCTCCATTGCCATTGTTGAAACACTCTGTGATCCAGTACTCCCCGAAATTTGAAGCCCAATATAATGTCATGGTCCCTTACTAGGGAATGGCATATAGCGATGAGTTTAAAGGATAGATAAAGAACTTGGATAAAGTTAGATAAAGAACTTAGATAAAGAATGTTGACTTGAAAAAATTCCACATCCTATTTTTTTCTTTTCTTTTTTTTTTTTTTTTTTTTTTTTTCCCCCCCCCCTAATTATTCAGCTTTTCTTCACAGGAATCCTAGACCACAGCAATGTATATATATAATATACAGCACTCCCACACATCCACCAGAAAACCTTTTCCCTTCCACAGTGATACTCTTACGCCCTATTCATATCATATTTACTTAAAGTGATGTACAGAGTCTGAGACATTAGCTTTCTAACAAGGTGACATCTGTGTTTACATTATGGTGCATACTTTAGGATACACAGTTCTTTACATTTTTAGTTATCCTATGTTTTACATTATGGTTTACATTATCAGTCTGTCATCTCCTATATGTTATGGTGTAATATTACATGTTTTATATCCATCCTTGTGTACTCTCAAGAAACTCCTCTCTTACCCCCCATTTACTTTGGTTCCACACATTTAACGTCCATTTTCCCTTCCACCTTGGTGCCCTCAGTGATAGCCAACCTCCGTTTCCTGAGGAGCCACTTCCAGAGATAGATGGAATAGTGTTCAGGGCCTAACTTGCTCAACTGCCCCAATGCCCTGGGAGCCACCCTTTCTCTCGAGGGATACAGTTCCCTCTATTGGATGGCATTAGTCCTCCCCAGGATGTGGGTCCACCCCCACTCTCACTACTTGGGTTTCTACCCCATGGTGTCACCCACTCTGGCAGAATGAGCATTTAGACATTCCCCAGGAGCCCGTCCTGCATCAGACCCTCCCCTCCGAGCATTCTAAACAGGTAACCCTCTTTATTATATTTTGATATGATTTTCTCGGCATTTTACTCTCCACCAACACCTGACCCTCTCCTGGTTCGTATGCTACCCCTCCCTCCCCCCACTTTTGGGCAACGTTACCCACCCGTCCCTCCCCAGCCACCCTCAAACCCGCAAAGCCCCAAGCAAAGGCAACCCCTTGCCCCCCTTTTATCTCTTCTTTGTGTTCATACTTACCACCATCTCGTCTTAAATTCCACCCCTGCAGACATCGGCTCATATCCTTCCTCCACCCTCCGATTTCCTGCAAGCCTATCGTTCAGTCTCTTGCTATCTAGGGCAGCTTGTTTATTTCATATCATTGAGGTCATGTAGTATTTGTCCTTCAATGTCTGGGTTGCTTCACTCAACATAAGGTTCTCAAGATTCATCCATGTTATCACATGTGTTTGTAGTGTGTTTGTTCTTACAGCCGAGTAGTATTCCATTGTGTGTATATACCACATTTTATTGATCCACTCGTCTGTTGATGGGCATTTGGGTTGATTCCAACTTTTGGCAATAGTGAACAATGCTGCTATGAACATTGGTGTACATATATTGGTTTGTGTTCTTGTTTTCAGTTCTGCTGGGTATATTCCCAGCAGTGGTATTGCTGGGTCATATGGCAAATCTATGGCTAGTTTTTTGAGAAACCGCCATACTGTTCTCCAGAATGGTTGGATCCTTCTGCATTCCCACCAGCAGTGGATGAGTGTTCCCCTTCCTTCACATCCTCTCCAGCACTTGTATTCTTCTGTTTTTTTCATAGCTGCCAATCTTATGGGTGTAAGATGGTATCTCATTGTGGTTTTGATTTGCATTTCCCTGATAGCTAGAGATTTGGAACATTTTTTCATGTGCTTTCTTGCCATTTGTATTTCTTCTTCGGAGAAGTGTCTGTTTAAGTCTTTTTCCCATTTTTTAAATGGATTGTTTATCTTTTTATTTTCAAGATGTAGGAGTTCTTTATATATGCAAGTTATAAGTTTCTTATCAGATATATGATTGCCAAATATTTTCTCCCACTGTGTGGGCTCCCTTTTTACTTTCTTGACAAACTCCTTTGAGGTGCAGAAGGCTTTAATTTTGAGGAAGTCCCATTTATCTATTAGTTCTTTTGCTGCTCGTGCTTTTGGTGAGATATTCATAAATCCATTACCTATTACAAGGTCCTGTAGATATTTCCCTACACTGCTTTCTAAGGTTTTTATGGCTTGGCTTTTATATTTAGGTCTTTGATCCATCTTGAGTTGATCTTTGTATAAGGTGTGAGATGGTAATCCTCTTTCATTCTTCTACATATGGCTATCCAGTTCTCCAGACACCATTTGTTGAATAGTGTTTGCTGCCATTTCTGTAGCCTTTATTCCCTGCTATGCGTGCTTTCCCAATAAAACTTTTTTGATCTTCATTTATAAAATTTAAATCCGTCTCTGTTTGGTTAAATTACATTTTAGAAAGGCCCACACATCAATCCCTTCTCTCCCCACCACTGAAATGATAAATGTGTGGCCTATACTTTAAAATTATATACATTATTATTCATATATCTCTGGTGCCTTTTCACATGATTAAAATTATTACACAATTATATAAAATATAATATATACTTAATAAATACAAGAGATTTGTTATAAAAAGCAATAAATTACTTATATAAATATGTATATAATATAAAGAATATATACATAGATATAAACATATCAGTGTTATGATAGTATATTACCTTGGACTCCACTACAACCCAACATATGTCGATTATAGTTTTTAATGTACTTTGAAAGATGCCATACTGCAAGTGAGAGTATAGGTTTTATGAGATTAATACAAACTTTTCACAATAAAGTTGGCACTTCAATTTTATTTGAGAGAGATTAGGGGAATACAACTGTGCTTAAATATCTATCTATAATTAACCTGTTTTTTTCATCTTTTCTGCAATATGGTTCTTAGCATTGTCTTTTAGTCTACCAAGGTGTCAAGTTCTAACTTACTTTATATAACAATGAAGATACGTTGCTTAAGAAATGTGAGCTATTGGATGTTTATGAATGGATTGCTACCTAACATAACTACAATTGACTATGCTATATGAACAGACTCTTTAAGTTTCCCTGGAGATAATCAATATGTGGTTTCTTGTTAACTGAAACATAAAATGTAGGATATGCTTATATACGGGAAATTCAGGGTTTTCATAGATTATACATGTAACTGAGAGTAAGATTTCGACCTCTTTTCATACAGAAAAGCATTTTCTCAGCTACATAGTGATTCATTACAGGAAGACATATATACAAAGCACTCCTAGCCACAAGTTATTAGAACCTGTTTGGTCAGCAAAACTGTTAAGTAGTTGCATGAAAATGAACTCTGCTGAAAAATGTCTTCTATTTTACTGTTCTTAGTTGCCTGAAAACACAGCCAGCACTTCATCAGCCATGGATATTTACAAGTCCTGTATTTAAATGCAATTGGGAATACAGAGGCAAATTTTTTTAAAAAACTAAAAACAAACACACTTTTAAAATAAGTATCCTCTAAAATTACACCTTTCAAAGGTATGGTTAGAAAAATTATTTTATTGTATTGCCTGCATGATGTCCTCAACAAATTAAACTTGGGATCCAATTGAACTTACTGCCTAGCACAAATTTTTGTAGAGGTCCTTATGAATACCTGTTGCCTGGATTAGTTAATTCCATTGTAATTTTTTTTTTATCATTATTAATCATTAGCTTCAAATGATAATTTTTGTTTTTATCAAAAATTTTTTCAAGCTTATCCAATATTGTGGTTTGGATGAGTACTAGATAAAAATGAAAAAAAAACTAATTCAGTCAGGCTTAACTCTTCTGCCCTAGTATCAGCTCTGAGTTAAGGGAAACTCAAACTTTGAAAAGCCAAATGAAGTGAACAGTCATGAGTATTTGGCTTCAAATATAGGAAGAAAACTTGTCCTAAATGAGATAGCTAGGTACCTAAGTCCTGGATGTATTGCTGTGTCAGGGAACTGAGTGAAAAGATATGTACGTGCCAATTTTAAAGAGCAAAAAGGAGTAAGAGCGTCAGCTAGCATGCTGCTGCTGCAGCATCTGCGCATCTTCTTTAGGAGGCACCGGGACAGAAACAATTACCTCCCATGAGGTAGGATGGCTCCCACCTGCCACAACAAGGTAGATGCCACAAGGAGTTAGACTCCACACCCACCACAACGAGCAGACGCCTAAACAAGCAGATGACAAAGACACCACAGTCCACGGAGAGTAGATGTGGCTCAGGCCATTGAGCACTCACTTCCCATGTGGGAGGTCTGGGGTTGGGTTCCTGGTGCCTCCTGGAGAAGGAGAGCAAACAATGAGTAGACAGACAATGAGAGAACCACCTAGGGGTGTGGGAGAGGATAAATTAAAAAAATAAATTAAAAAAAATATTTTAAATGGAAAAGGAAAAAAAAGGAGTAGGAGGCAGGAAATGTGGATTTCTAGTTCCAGTTCAGGCTCATTGCTTACTAACAGATCTTATCAGTGAAATGTGGTTATAACATCTTCCCTATCAGATGGCATAGCTATAATATGTGATTTGCTTTGTAAAATAGTATTTAAATAATATAAGAATGACAATAATAATATACATTTTGCTGATTACTTGATATGTGCCAAGTACTTCACAATTGATTTACATATGTTCTCATTTAATGCTTGTGAAACCCTATGATAGGTGTATTTTTACTATTACTTTGACACTGAAAACCATGAAGTTTAAGAGTCGTTAAGTACCTGGCCCAACCTCACACAGCTGGAAATGGTGGTGCTGGAATTGGAAGGCAGTCCGTTATGCCAGACTAACTCCCATTACAGATTAGGCTCTATTTTAAGTAATAGCAAATAGGACAAGGAGATTTATTGCATGTTTACATTTATTCTAAATCCAATGTTCTATGTTTCTAAGAAGTATATTTTCCTGTACACCCGTCAAAAGATTTTTGAAACTTACGCAAATTTAGCAGAACTGAGAGAAATGCTTAGCATTTCTGACATACTCTAAAATATAGACAAGCAAGAGAGATTCTATTTTGAAACGGATAGCAGGAAAAGAAGAGGAAGAGTGAAGAGGAACTGCTCAGAGAACATGGAGGAAAGAAAGGTTGTTAGCTGAGACAGCAGTGTCAGGAATTAACAGTAATGTCCAAAGAGAAGCAACCTTCAGGTAACTTATGAGTTAATTAAAAGGAAGGCATTCCAATTGATTGTGATTCCTCAGGGAACAATCTTCAAAAGTCTAGTACCAGAAATGTCCTGTACATATTAACACATGATCTACTGAACTTAGCAAATAGGATAAGAATAATAATACTGCTTTACAGTTTATAGAACTTTACGAGTTTACTTATCACTTATCTGAATTGTATCTCATTAAATGTATTCTCAAGTGTAATTAGAAGTCTGGTTATTAGAGCTGGAATCTGTCTAAGGATTAAAGGAAAGCATATAATTTCTTGTGAACAATCACTAAACACAGGGCATCCTCTACATCACTATCTCATTTGAGATTCCCAGCAACTTCAAAGGTAGATGTTATCATCATCCCACTATTGCTGATAAGGCTCAAAGAACTTTAATGGGACACAAGAGACAAAACTAATATGTATCAGAGTCAGTATTTGGATCTATTCGGTACGTTTTCCATCTAAAAGATATATTTTTTAACAATCCATCCCATCCTGTCCAGAATGAAAACAAGCTAAACATTTCAAAGGAGATTACTGTTTCACTAAATTGGAGTTACATAAGGCTTAAATGACTGCAGGTTCTTGTGGCTTTAATATTGGGTCTTTGGCATTCACATTGCATCTATGTAGCATTAGCTCAGTAGCCAAATTGCTTGGCTGCACAAATGTTCTCCGCTTACTAGGTGTGTGACATTGGGCAGACTACTCAATATATCTCTGCCTTAGCTTCATCATCATGGAGAGTGGGCAGGTAAAACAAATACTAGTTCATAGGATTTTGTGAGAATTAAATTACTTAATACAGGTACATTACTCAAAACTGTAACTAGTACATTTGAGTTTAAAAAATATATAATAATAATATTATTATTATTTATTATTACTCTCTAGAGATATTATTCTCAGTAAGCTTTAGCTTATAATCTTTATAATCACCAATGTAATAATGCTCATGCATTTAATTATAAAGATATGTGGAAGTGTTAAGTAAAATTATAAGGTGCTAAAAAATATAAAGTAGGTTTATTATCTTTATGGGGTCAAGGTTTTGTTAAATTCAATTGTCCCTGCTATTAATAAGCACATAAGTTTTCAGTTTTACTTTCAAAATTCATCATAGAATCACATTCAATTGGAATTATTTCCTTTAAATTAACTCATATGATTTCTGAAATCTTTTTCTCTTTAGTCATTATTATTCATTTTTTATGTCTTAGGCTCACGTAACACATACCAACAAGTGATAAAATGATGATTATGATGATGATGATGAAGAAAATGACAATAAAGATGATAACAATGATGGCACTCTTACTATTGTCTGCAAGCAGACACACCTGGACTCTCAATTACTATTCATTTTGCTTATAAAAATATATTTCAAGTTGAATGTACCTTATTTTTCTTGTGTATTAAATAATAGTGCCCAACTTGTTTTTCACATTTATTTTCCTGTTAATAGTTGGGAGACAAAGGCACTGGTAACCAATCTAGAGGAAAATTGCAAAGCAACCCTATTTGTTCTTTCTGATCCTCCTTTTCTGATTTCAGGCTGGAGATCCTGTTTCAATTTTTTATCCTGAGACACTTTCCTAAATCTAGTCAATTGCAACAAAATTCAATCATCTTTCCTTCATATGGGAAAATTTTATAATCTGTTTGGAAAAGAACTTTAAGTTCCCTTAATATTAACCATTTCTTTAAAAAGTCCTTGATTCATAATGCCATTGTCATGTGATAATTCAGAAATTTCTAGATGTGTCTGCAAGACTGGACATTCAGCCCCACAAGGGGTTCATGTGGATGAGCCTCCCGTGTGCGCAGGTACATGTAGGTGTGAGTGATTGGTGGGTTGGAGAGGAGTAAGTTAAGAGACTGACTAGGATTTCAAGTCCTGAATAGTCCAACTTTACTAGGAAGAACTGTAGGAGAAGGAGAAATCTTTTTTCTTTTAATTTTGGAATTTGATACAGGAGATTGTTACTATTTTCTTTAAAAATAAAAGGGAAATTAATTCTATAGGTCAGTACCTGTGAGCGAAAGGGGGGGAAAGGAATTTCAGAGCAAAGGGAAAGTGCATCCTTGCTTAGGTATCATGTTTCCACACACCCAGTACCTGTAAAGCAAGCTTTTCACTTCACAATACAGAGGAGAATTGGATGACAGTGTAGAAATTGTTGTAATAGCAGAGGTATTGGAACTAACAGAAGATTTTTGGTCACACTTGATTGTTCTATACTATCCACTCTCCAGGAAGAGCCACCTGAAAAGACTTCCATGAACTGCACGGCAAACTGAAAACTCCATTTTACTGTATGAATGTGATGGCATACTCACCTAACTATTGTTTGCAAGTAATCACTGGCCAGCTTAAGAACAGAGGGTAAAGTAATGGCATTGTCAATGGAGAAATAACAAACTAAGCAGCAGGTCAATGAAGGCATTTGTTTGGGGTCTTAGAAATGCAATTCAGGGAACACAGATTAAGGTAGCAACCAACATTTGTCTGATTTAGCATTTCCAGGTGAGTATATTTAAAGGAAAAGAAGATTAGGTAAACTGTGGTTAGTGAATACCTGGGCTACTCCAATTGTCCTTCAGGTTAGACAGTTTACTGAGTTATCTCATGGTTTGTTCATGGTGTCCTGATGTCCTAAAGGTTTTCAGGAACATTGTTGCTTGAGGCCTGGAATACTTTGGCAGTTTGATATCTGGCTGAGATTTGCATCAGAGGAATCTCTAGAATGACCTCCCTACTCCATTTTAAATCTCTTAGCCATAGTAACTCTATTTTGTTTTGTTTCTTTTTACATTTCCCCCTTTTCATCAAGACCATTCTTCGAAGACATCACTGATCAACATTTGATATTGACCCCTCAGCACCAGAAAGTCCATCCCTGGAAGTCATGTCCCACATACGGGTGAAGGTAATAAGTTTATTGCAGGAGCCACAGTCAGGGGGTGAGCCTTAGGCATTAATTGAAATTAAGCTTAATTTCATCATTACAGAAATAAGTTGTATATATGCAAGCTTTCAGATCAAGGGTTTGTCATATTAGCATGACTCAGGAAGCAGTTGTAGTCAGCTGATATTCTAAAGATGAGAAAATAGATAAGAGTAATTGTAGTGACTATAAAAAAGAGGGTTAGCAAGATCTGAAATATGCAAAAGACCCAACCTCTCCAAGACCCAAGTTCCAGCGAACAAACTAAGTCTCAAGCCTCAGATTCCCTAGTTTAGTAATATTTTAATTTTCTCTTTGATGACTTTATCTAGGCTTGAACACACACAGTTGCAGCCAATAACTGTGGTCCTTCTAGGGAGTCTATATTAGTGAAGACAGCAATTTCATAGATTGTCTAGGTCAGCCGCTTTTTGTGTGACTAGAAAAAGGGATAGTAAGTGGCAAGAAACTAGGAAGAGAGGGTAATGTTGAGAAAGAAGAGTTTTAAAAGGTGTGGGATTCATTATGGAAGATACAGAGATGGACTGGGGTAAATAGAAATAATAGCTTTTTGACTAATAATGAAGATTATAACAGGTGTTATTGCGTTTACTTCAATATAATGAAAATCAGGTCTGGTCCTGGTTCTTTGGTTAGCTGTTTACATTAGATGTGATACACTTTTGGCTGACTTATGCCTATGATCACTAGTAAGTATTATTCAGTCCTGGCCCCTGGCCTTGGAAAAGCTGTCTACATCATATCCCATCTACTTCTGATCTTTGGAGATTTTGGGTAGGAATGGATTTGTAGGAAGTGCTGGGAGCCTTTTAAAAATGAGAAATATGAATACAAGAATCAATACCTTCTAATTTAGCTGTACACAGGTTACTTAAAACCACCTGAAAGAGTCCTTTCCAGTACAAATTGCCAGGCTGAAGATTGTGATTTTGACTATCTTTTTCTCCTGGGAGTGTGCTGTAAAAGGAGTCTTCCACAAGGTGTGGCAGTTTGCAGTTTTGTAAATCCAAGAAAAGATCATGTTCTTTGAACTAATCCATTCCTGTTGGTGTGGGGCACTTTGATTGCATTAGAACCTGTTAGGGGTACTTTGGATTAGATTAGGTTTTATTAGATCATCTGAGGATTTTTGATAGGTTAGGTCTCTGACTTCTTCCTGGGGTCTTAGATAAACTGAGAACTGAAAGCAGAAACACACAGAGAAAGACAGCTGCTATTTTGACACTGCCATGTGAGACAGAGGACTCCAGGATTACCTGCAGCCACAGAAAGACAAAGAAGCCCCAAGAGGCTGAGTGAGGTGCTAGAGGTAGGAGGCTGGAATCAGCAAAGCCTAAAGGCATCACGGAAAGATGCCCCTGAGAGGCTAGGTCCATGAAGCGGTTCAAAGCTGAAGTGAGGAGCTCTGCTATGTGCGATCACCCACAGCTGCGCTCAGGGAGAAAGCAGCCTGGAGCAGAAGGCAGAGACCCAGATGGAGAAACACCATTTTGGATCACCACATGGCAGGAATACAGAATCCAGTAATATCTTTTGCTGAGAAAGCAACTCTGATGATGCCTTGATTTGGACATTTTCACAGCCTTGGAACTATAAGATTTTCCCCTAATAAAATTCCCATTATAAAAGCCAACCAATTTCTGGTATACTGCACTAGTAGCCTTAGCAAATGAAAACACCAGGGTTTCCTTTTCTTTAAGATTTTGATCAGTTCCTGACAATGGGTCAGTGTATTTCCTTTAATGAAACAGCACTCATATATTCCAGAATTTATTTTAAATTTTCCCTTTTATAATTTCAAATGGAACTAATTTATGTTTTAACATAGGAGTGGATCTTAAGTTTACTAATACTATATATAGGTAAGGCTCTTCATTGTGGTAGATTGAGGGATTCCATGAATTTAGCTAATTGCATTTTAATTACATCATTTGTTCTACTACGTTTGATGACTGGGGATGATAGGCATAATGAAAATGTTACAAAATAGGCATATTTTGTATATTGCTTTCATAATTTTCCCTATAAAGTGGGTTCCTTAGTCACTGTGATGTTCTGAGGGAATTCCCCAATTTGGAATTTTTTTTTCTAATAATATCTTTATGACAGTAGCAGCAGTAGCCAGTCTACAAAGAAAGGGTTTCAGCCCATTGAGGCTACATACAAAACATTGTTAGAACATATTTATAGCTTTGGTGAGGCAGGTTAGTGTAGGGAAAAGGAAGACTTGAGTCACCTGAGATGTGGCAGAAAACACGGCCATGAAACCCACCCAAAAACCCCCTGAGGGAAAGGCTGCTGCTCAGAATAAAGCCAGAAAGGTCCCACTTGAATCTCTTTCAGGGCTCAAGGGGAGGGTCTAGATAACTCTGAACAGACCTCCCTATTGGTCTTGGATAACCCCAAACAACAGGCCTCATCATTGGCCCCCTGAGAACTAACAGGTAGGGTAACCAATCAGAACAGCAGATAGCTGAGGCTCCTCCCCTAGCATTAGGACAGGGGAGGAGTGTATAACAGCATATTAAAGGTATCCCCCTGACCCCAAATGCTGTCTCTTGCTTGGAGGGGCCCACATCTACATCCTGGGTACGTAATTATTTTCTTCCATTTCTCAATAAACTCTTTTTACTAGTGTAACTAAAGTGTCATGTTCTTAAACTCTTTTATGTAGCATAGCCAAGAATCCAGAGGAATCCAGTATCCTCTGACTTTACTAGGCGAGTGCCAGCTAGGAGTTCTAGAGGCAGGTAATTCTCCCCAACCCTGGCCTAAACTTTTAATTATAGTCTGTTCATGCCTTCTTTTGTTTATCTGCCATATTCCCTTCTGCCATTTTAAACAGGTTCCTGGATAGACTTCTACAGGACATAAACTTTGTCAGTCCAGCCTTCTGGCTCCTTTTTTGAAGGTGGCAGCAGTGAGTCCCCATGCCAGGCAGATCCACAGAAGCTCTGGGTGACATGTGAAACCATCCTTGAGACCTGACTAGGCATGTGGCCTGAGTCAATCAGGAGCATGCTGGAAGCCTACCAGGCCCTCTCTGTGAGTTCAGAATGACTATCACCTGTTGAATACACCACCACCACTTAGCTCCTTTTAATTAGAAGCACCTTTAATCTTCTCACTACTGCTGTCATCATTTGGGTCTGAGAGATGCTTTGGAATGTCTTAGAAACTGAAAATGCATTTGCTAATGGTCCCATCCTTGGTAGCTCAGGGAAGTTCTTTTCCTTCTAAGCACCCCAGGAGGCCCTGAGATTGCTTTGGGGCCCCTGAGCCTGTTTGCTGGCAAGGGGCAGAACAATTAATCTCTAATCTCTTAATGGACTCAATGTCTGGTTTAACTGTGAAACACCCTGGCAGTAGCCATCAAATGAGGCCACTTTCTAAGACCTCTGCAATAGTAGGCCAAAAGAAAGATTTCAGGCCAGTCTCCTTTCTAGGAGGAATAACATGGCTTGGTAGCTTTCATCTGGAACCCAGGTCTGGACATCTCCTAAGACCTAGGTTGCCATGGCGATGACAGCATGGCTCTGAGTCCAAACAGAGAGGCCTGAGCAACTTGGGACCTTTTTTTGGAGGGTAAAAGTTTAGTCAGACCCAGAATGTGAGACACCAAATTGGCTGATAGACTCTTCTCCATTTTTCCTTGAATAATGAGCATGGCCTCTAACATACCAGCAGATTCCCTATTAGTGTTACCAGATTTTGTCTAGGTTCTTGACTATCCTGCAGAAATGAATTTCTGCACCGAATCCTGAAGGTGGGGTAGAGCATGACCATGGGCCCTTATGACAATGACCTGGGAGGATTGACAGGGCCCAGGACAAAAAATGGCTCCTTGGACAACTCTGTGCAACTTCAGCCTGGAGGAGCCCCAGGTGACTTTGATGTGGCAGGTAAGAATATTAACTTTTTAATTGATACGGGAGCCACCTATTCAGTTCTGACCTGTCACTCCAAACCTCCCTCTTCCAGAACCCACCTGGTAGTGGGTGTTGATGATCAGTCTAAAATTAGATCCTTTACTGAGCTTCTCCTCTGTCAAATAGGAGATCCAATAGTAAATCTTCAATTTTTAATTGTCCCTGAATGCCATATCCCCTTACCAGGACAGGGCACACTTTGTACCCTGAGGAGGACTGGCAGATATTCTTTACCCATATGCCATCTTTCCAGGGATATAAGTACCTCTTTTTACTGGTAGATATTTTTACTGGATGGATGGAAGCATTTTTCACTAGAAGGGAAACAGCAAACAAAGTGGCTAAGGACCTCCTAAAGGAAATTGTTCCCAGGTTTGGACTGCCTAGGTCTGTCCAAAGTGACAATGAGCCAATCTTTATTAGCAAAATAACTTAAGGTCTATCAGCTGCTTTTGGAATTAAATATCATCTTCATAGTTCCTAGAAACCCCAATCCTCAGAGAAAGAAGAAAGAGTAACCATACCCTGAAACAAATTTTGACTAAACTTTGCCAGGAAACTACATCATCTTGGGTCACCAATCTACCCATTGCTTTGCTGAGGCTGCGTATAGCTACAAAGGACCTGTTTCAGCTTAGAGCCCTTTTAGATGGTCTTTGGGCAACCTTTCTTCACCCAGGACCAGATACTTGATCAGGAGACCCAGGAACTCACCAAATACTGTATTAACTTGGGAAAAACTCAACATGTTACCCAGGAACTTGGGAACAAAATCCTCCCTAGCCCCAAATGTAGTTACCTTTACCTAAAGTTAAACTTGGAGACTGGGTTCTGATAAAAACCTGGAAGAGTCAAAATGGAAGGAACCTTACTCTATGGGTCTGATCTTTCCCACAGCTATTAAAGGAATAACCCTCTGGGTGCACTTCTCCTGAGTGAAGCCAACTGCCTAAGAAAGTGCCAACTCACTGGAAGCACCTGATGGGATGTTCAAGTGCCAGCCATTGGATGGCCTGAAATACCTCTTCAAGTGACAGAACTAAGTATTGTCTATGTCAAAGCCATTGTCTAAATTTTGTACTATTCCTTCTAACTTTAGCCCAAATGAAGCTTCACACATTTTACAACATCATCCTATTGCTAGGGGGAGGACAAGCTAGACACCCTTTAAGAAATCTTGTTTAAAGAGTGACCAACTTAGCCAATAAATCTTCATGTTGACTTTGTGTGTCCCAACCAGAAACATCCATGGCCTGGCCAGCTGCTCCTAAGCACTTGGCAACTGCCAATCTCAGAGTCTTGCCTATTGCCAAAATATCACCCAGTGTAGGGGTAGAATACCAATAACTCATCAGCCAGCTTCTCAAAACACTCCAACCTATTAAAATCTCCCTCTTTCCCTCTATTGGGACCTTTATGTATTTCAGTCCACATACCTAAGAATAATACCTTCTCCATCTATATCTACTCCAGTGCTTCCCAACACTTCTCCTCTCCTCCTTTCCTGGGACAACTTGATTTTACCTCCTGTAACAACACCTAGATGGTCCCCCAGCCAGTCAAATCCCTAGGTATGCTGACTTCTTTCCCTCGAATGGTCTACCTAACCCAGTACCCCATCAGTGCCACAATGCTTACCAATGCCAAAGACCCACTCAAGGCTCAGCAGCCAAGGGGAGGAATAGTAAGGGACTCAAACACTACCCAGCACTGTTGGAGACATCCTGCTAGCTCTTGTCACTCTATACTTCTAAGCACAACTATGTCTACCAAAACACCCCACCAAAGATGTCCTGGATGTATCATAAACTAGACTCCTCAAGGAAAAACTAACCTTGTCTGGAACACCCGGAGGAACATCCTGCTTCATGACCCAGGGCCCAATGGGTATATGTTGGTACTATCTGATGGCAGGATGACCAGTGAGCTGATAACTGTAAGCTCTGAAGAGGACTCCAGTTCACCAATAACTAATTTCACATTTGCTGCTACTTTAAACTACCAAGATATAATTTTCTTTCTCTGTGGAGACAAGACATATCTCTCCTTGCCTCACCTTTGGACCAGTTTATGCTCACTAGCATACGTCACCCCTTCTATCTACTATGGTCCTGAAAACCTCATGGTGCTATTCCCTGTATTTTCTCACCATACAATGATTAAAGGGTAGTGTCCCTTCTCACCCCGCTCCTAGCTGCCTTAGGCATAACCACCACTGTGGGAACTGGGGCTGGCAGTTTTTACCAAACCCAGCAGGTCCACAACAATCTCTCCCTAAAGTTCATCAACAGCATACTAGTTAGTCATGTCTTAGGAGCCCTTAGACAGCAAATAGACTCTCTTGCTTCCGTGGTGCTGCAAAATTGCAGGGCACTAAACATGCTGACAGCAGCACAGTGAGGGGCATATTTGTTCCTCAAGGAAGAAAGCTGTTTCTATGTAAATTGCTCTGGAATATTCCTAGACAGCACCCAAAACCTGCAAAATGAAGCCCACCAACTTTGGGAGGATGCAGCCTCTGGAGGCATGTGGACTTTCTCATTCTCATGGTCCAGTGTATCATGCTGACCCCCTTTTTGTGCCTGCTTGCCAATGACTTTTTATCCTTTTAGTGGGACTATATATCCTCAAAATTCTAATTAAGTTTATTTCTTCCAGACTCAATGCCTCCAGAACAAGGTATTAGTCATGTGGGGATTTCATCTAGCTGCAATCACAGTACTAGACTGATCTTCCCTCAACCTCAATAGAATAACCAGAGAGTTTTATAACCTACCAGGTAGAGATACTATCCCTAACCTGCAGAAAGTACCTACAAAAGAATGACTGTCACCCTTCATCCCCCCCTTAAGAATAAGGGTATAAGGGGGGAGTTGAGGCAGATTAGTATAGGGAAAGGGAAAACTTGAATCATAGCTAAGACTTCGGCAGAAAACATGGCTGTGAAACCCTGCCTGGAAACTGAGGAAAAGGGTCCTACTAAGTATAAAGTCGGAAAGACCCCAATGAGACTGTGGCCATGAGGAAGCTCCCACTTGGAACTCTTTCAGAGCTCAAGGGAAGGGAAGATAATTCCAAACAGGCCTCCTTATTGGTCCTGCATATCTCCAAACAGAAGGCCTCATCGCTGGCCTCCTGAGAACTAACAGGTGGGGTAGCCAATCGGAACAGCAAACAGCTGGGGCTCCTCCCCCAGCATTAGAATAGGAGGAAAGTGAATAACAGCTTAATTAAGGTAGCCCCCTGACCCTAAATGCTATCTCTTGCCTGAAGGAGTCCACATTGACCTCTTGAGTGTATAATTCTGTTCTTTTCTATCATTTCTCAGTAAACTCTTTTTACTGACTTAATTAAACCAGCATGTCCTTAAATTCTTTTATGTAGCATATCAAGAACCTAGAGGAGTCCAGCATCCCCCAAATTCATTGGGATGGGGGTAACTGAATAAAGTCCAATTGCCAAATTTCAAAAGACCTAGATTGTAAGCAAAAATGTCCTCGAGTGATATGAAAAGGTTTTCCTGGATTATGGGACAAATTAAGTAATTGTGATATATTTTAATAGCTATTTTAGGGGATAGTTTCTATAAATACTGATTTCCTCACCTTATCATATTATCAGTATTCCAGTGAGACATATTATGAATAATATCCAAAACTGTTTCCTGGTGGCATTTAGGGTTTACCATTAGAGTCAAATCATGATTTACTCGAAGGCTTATAAAAGCAGCTGTTATTTTCCTTTTATTTTCTCTATCTTCTGAGAAGGAGTACTTTTAATTTAATTTTACAATAAACTTATTTGGCTCAAAAGTTTTTATAAAAATAGGAGTAAAATTAGAGTTTATCACTGCACTTTTTGTATCTACTATGTATTTGCCCAAGAATGACTAGGAATTTTAATTATAGCCAAAACCCTGGTAACAGTACAGCATCTACCAATTGCATAATATAAGAACTGTTTATTATTTTTCCTCCATTGGAAGCTAAAAGCCTCTTTGTTTCTATAACATCCCCAAATCATTACTAATCCTACAGGCATACCAATTATTAGTATATATCTGTTGTTTTTTCCTTCTGCAAGTATACAGGCTCTTGTGAGGGCGAAAAGTTCAGTTTGCTGGGCTGATGTAGCATTAAGTAAGAAACTTGCTTTTATTATCTCATGATTAGAGGTAATAAAATATCTAACATCATGGATTCCTGTGTTATCTTTAAGGTGGGAATCATCTATATATCAGATAACATCTGCATTATCAGTTGGGGTTTCTTATAAATAAATTGTAAATGTTAGCAATTGGTTAGTTAAACCTATGCAGTCATGAAGAGTTTCCCCAGAAATAGTAGGAAGTAAAGTAGAAAGACTAAGTTTGCGAAAAGGAACAAAGGAGATACTGAGAGGGGAAAGTGAGAGAATTTTGTAAGAATCTAATCTGTTGGTAGAGAGAGCTTCAACAGATTGAGGAATGTATTTTGCATCAGCACCCCTTTGGCTGACTAATACAGAGGGTATGTCTGGTTTTCAGCCTTTTTAAAGTTGTGATCTCATTGATCTGCCATATATACTAAATCTTTAGGTTCCATTCTCACCCAATTTAGTTAATGACATTTTAGAGTGGGGCTTAATTCTTCTGAAAGGCCATTAACAAAAGTAGAAATAAATAGGATACAGGTTTCATAGGTAATATTGTCAAGAACTTAGAATTATTTAAAGGTTATTTCAAACCTGTTATAGTATTCATATACGGGTTCATTGGGTTTCTTGGTACATTTTTGGACTTTTCTCCAATCAATAATTTGAGGAAAATCTTCAGGTTTGACCTTATGAAGTTCCTTAGCTAGCATAAATGTTTCAGTTCGTCAGTAGTTCTTCATTTTGAAAAGTTATTCAAGGGATTTCCACAATTAGCTTTGTCTATCCAGATTTTGGGGTGACCTTGACAAGAAGTTATGTAAATTAATGGGTAAAGATCTGAGTATCTCTTCTCATAAGTCTGAATGATAAAGAGGCAGGTTAGTATAGGGAAAGAGGGAAAACAAGTCACAGCTGGGTCCTGGCAAAATAAAAACTGGGGGTGAGACCCCACCTGGAAAACCCCTGAGGGGAAGTTTGCTACAAAGAAAAAAGCTGGAAAGGTCTAGCAAGACACTGGCCATGAGAACCCATTTGGAACTCTTTCCAGGGCCAAAGAGAAGCCCTGGATAACCCCAAACAGGCCTCCTCATTGGGCCCTTGAGAGCTAACAGGCAGATTGTAAGACAACAAATCAGAACAGCAAACAGCTGGAGGCCCTCCCCCACATTATGAAGGGGGAGGAGGAAAGGCCTTAAAAAGGCCTACCTAACCTGGGACTACAAGCATGCATCTCATCCTGCAGCACACCTGTAACCCATGTCTCAGACTGTGTATTCTTTTCTTTCTTGTTTCTTAATAAACTCTTTACTTCCTTGCCTACCCTATGGTATTTCCTTAAATTCTTTTCTGCAACATTAGCAAGGAACTTAGAGGCCCAGGACCCAGAACATTCAGCTAACAGCAAAACTGAATTCTTTTGTAAAACCCACTGGGTCTTCAGTAGGATTTGGGAAATACTATTACTATAGAAGGGGAATGTTTTCGTTTCCTAGGCTGCTTAAAGCAGGTACCATGAAATGGTTTTCATCTTGAACAATGGGAATTTATTAGCTTATAAGCTTACAGTTTTGAGAACATGAAAATGTCCAAGTCAAGACATCACCAAGGCAATGCTTTCTCCCAGAAGACAGGCTACCAGTGTTCCTTGGCTCTTCTGCCACATGTGAAAGCACATGACAGCGTCTCCTGCTCTCTTCCTTCTCTTCCAGGTTTCATGGCTTTCAGTCTCTTCCTTTCATGACTTTCTTTTTCTCTCTCAGTAGTCATTCTATTTATAAAGGACTCCAGCACTAAAAGGATTAAGACTCATCCTAAATGAGATGGGTCACTCTATAGAAGTAGCCTCTTTATAGGTCATATAACGGGTCCACAACCACAGGGATGAATTAACTTTAAGAACAAGCTTTTCTTAACCACGGAGAGTTAGGCGAAATTAGTACATAGAGGAGGAAGACAGGAGTGGTTTAAAGGAGTGTTTAAAAAGTCAGAAACAGGTCGATAATTTTTCAAATTTACTAATGCCCTTAGATGAGTCTTTGTTAGTTTTAGTTAATTTAGTGTTTGATTCTTGAAGAAAGGCAATTTTATAATTAGTTATACATTTGGAAGCTTCCAAGTACCAATTAAAATAAGTATCTCATTCCGGTTGCTTAGTTTAGGAGTCTCTATTTTCTAGTTGAGCATACAAATATATCAATTTAGGCATACCAAAAAGTTCCCCATTCATCATCCCAAATCCCTCAAGATTGAGGAATGAACAAAAATAAGGGACAGTGTAACTATTGACTAATGTGGATTTATTGTTATTGTAGTTATTATCTTGTGTTAACTGAGTAATTTGTAACATTGATATATAAATTTAAAAGGTCACCATTGTGTCCACTATAATTTAAAATTTTCTCTAGTGTGCCAAATCCAGTACTACAAGATTTTACATTAGCAGTGCCATAATTTTTGTATGGGAACCCAAATGTGCTAGATGGTGGTGAACAATTAGAGAGCTTAGGATTTGGAATCCATTCTTTGTTTGTTTATTTTTAAGAGGTACCAGGGATCAAGCCCAGGACCTCATACATGGGAAGCAGGTGCTCAACCACTGAGCTACATCTACTCCCAAGGATACAACCTTTTAGATAATTCCAATTGTGGGTAGCCCTAAAACCTAAGCCTGAGAGGAATTGTCAAGCTTTTGGATATTTGTTTTATCTGGAGGACAGGCTGTGCTCTAGTTGTCTGACCAGCAGCCAGGTGCCCCTATTGCCTAGAAATTGTGGGGTCAGTGAATTTGTGTCAATCTCTACTTCTTTAGAAGCAAAGGCTTCCTCATTAAAAGATGTAGACATTCTATATTAGCGTTTTAAATGCCCAGCTTGTGCCCATCAAAATAATTATCTGATTGCTCACAGTCAGAACATAGGTCAAATTGATTGTTAGTGCCTCCCTCTACTGAAAAGAGCACAATATCATGATGGGAATTTTTAAAGTCCCATTCAAGTATTTGGCTGACAAGGAAATTTTCCTTTTATACCAAGAAGGTATATATAAGGTATATACCAAGAAGGGCAAAGACAAAAGGGCCACTGCCACCAGCCTAAAACAGAAGAACAAAGGCTCAAATACACAAAAGGGCTGAAGCCACCAGACCAAACCAAAGGAACCAAAGTTCGAAGGCATTCAATTAAAGGCCAGAACTTCAATATAAAGAGGAAGGTTTGGAGCCAAGACTTCCAGACAGGAGCCCAGGGGGCTCTTACTGGTATTGTTTCCGGATTTCATTTAGATTCTTTGACTATGCTGCAGAAATGAATTTTTTTTTCTTCTTTATTTTCTTTTAAATGTTACGTTCAGAAAATATGAGGTCCCCATATACTCCCCACCCCACCCACACCACCCCTCCCACATCAACAAACTCTTCCATCATTGTGGCACATCCACTGCATCCGGTGAATACATTCTGGAGAACCGCTACAGCACATGGACAGTGGTCCACATTGTAGTCCACACTTTCCCCCAGTCCACCGAGTGGGCCACGAAAGGACACACAATGTCCAGTATCCATCCCTGCAGCACCACCCAGGACAACTCCAAATCCTGAAAATGCCCCCACACCATATCTCTTCTTCCCTCTCCCAACCATCAACAGCCACCGTGACTGCCACCCTCTCCACATCACTACTACAATTTCTTCCCTTACTAATCACAATAGTTCCCCAGCAGAACACCAGTAAGTCCTCTCTAATCCATACTCTATTCCTCCATCTTGTGGACCTGGGATGGCTATGTCCAGCCCCCCTCTACATCAAGAGAGGGTTTAGATTCCACATGGATGATGGATGTAATTCTCCTGCTTGCGGAGGTAGGCACTCTAGCACACTGAGTGAGTTAGGCCACTAATTTATTCAGGTAGGGAGGGAAGAGAAATTGAAGAAAATAACAGATCAGGGGTCCCAGATGGAAAGGAAGGGGCTGAAAAGTGAAAAAGAGGGCTGATTTACAGACTATAATTCCCCATTATAGATTATAAATGCCCAGGTTTACTTGTGTAGTGATCCAAGTGGGAGAGAAGGCAGCTTCCTGGCTCATTCCTCATTCTGAAGGTTATTTATCTGCTCCTACAATAGCACTGTACGTGGTTGGGCTATTTCCCCAAACGTAGGTACCCACAGTCTACAGTAACCAGCCTTTCCTAGGAAAGTCCTCAGATGCTTCTTTGAGGTAGGGGAATACTAGTGATAGCTTGAACTCTTTTTGGGGAGAGAGACCTTTCCCCCAGGATAAGAAGGAACCCTAAATAGGAGACTTTCTGCTGAGAGATTTGTGCTTTGGATGCTGACACCCTATAGCCCTATTAGCTAGGAAATTAAGGACAAAAATGGTGTTTGTATTGGAAACTTCCTTCATTGGACTGCAAAGCAACAGATCATGTACATATTGTAAAAGGAGACTCTGAGGCAAGTGGAGATCAGTTAAGTCTTGAGCTAAGGCATTCCCAAAAATATGGGGGCTGTCTTAGAACCCTTGAGGCAACACAGTCCATGTAAGTTGGACTGGGGACCTAGAGTTGGACTCCCGCCGTTCAAAGGCAAAAGGAAGTTCAGATGGAGGGGAATGCAGAAAAAGGCATCTTTTAAATCTAGAATGATAAACTAAGCTGCGGTTTCTGGGACCTGGTTTAGCAGAGTATAGGGTTAGGCACAACCACATGAATTGGTGTTACAAAGCTGGTGACTGCTCTTAAGTCCTGAACCAGCCCATGGGTACTTTGGGCTTTTTTACAGGAAGAATTGGCATGTTGCAAGGAGACGGGCAGGTAATTAGTAGGCCATTCACCAAGAACTTCTAACCACGGGTTTGAGGCCTTTAACCACCTCCTCCTTGAGGGGATACTGCTTTCTATGAGGTTATGGCTGGTTAGTAGCATAAGAAATGGAAACTGGGGGAACCTGAGGGCCCTTCCAGGTATCCTTGTTTTTCAGACAATAGAATTTACTTTACTACTGATTTCTTGGGGAATAGCTGCTGATGAGACAGCTGATTCTTTATCCAGAACCATGGCTAAACACAGAGTTCTACATTCTTCCTTTGAGCACTGGCCTATAGGCACCTTAGAGGTTCTATTTATCTCTATTAGTTGGATGCATGTCCCCAGAGTACGAAGTAAATCCCACCCCAATAAGGTGGTGGAATATTCAGTGACAATTAAAAATTGATGGCTTATGATTAGGTCTCATATTTGGCAGAGGAGAGGCTTAGTAAAAGATTTAATTTTAGTCTTACCATCAACACCCACTACCGGACAGCTTCTGGGGGAGGGAGGTTTGGAGTGACAGGTCAGAACTGAATAGGTGGCTCCTGTATCAACTGAAAAACTAATTTGTTTTTTTACCTGCCATGCTGAAGGTCACTCAGGGCTCCTCTAGTTTGATGTTCCACGGAGTCGCTCAAGGAGCCACTCTTTGCCCCGGGCCCTTTTAGTCCTCCATAGGGTCGGTTGATACTAGGGCCCTGGGCTGTGCTCTGCCTCTCCTTTGGGATTTGGCACACCCTCCATCCCAGTGGTCTGTTTTCCTAAACTGGGGGCAGGCACTAGGGGGCTCCTTACATGGCTTAGGGTAGTTTTTCTTCCAGTGGTTAAGCTCTCCACAGTTGAAGCAGGAGCTCGATGACCTGGAGCCTGAGCTGGGGTGAGCCCAAGGTGGCCGGCTGCTTTTCATGGCAGCTGCAAGTAGCTGAGCCTTCTGCCTGTCCCTCTCTGCCCTTGACTCCTCAAAGGTGTGGTCGTGCTTTTTTTTTTTTTAAGATTTATTTATTTATTTATTTCTCTCCCCTCGCCCCCCAACCCAGTTGTCTGTTCTCTGCGTCCACTTTCTGCATCTTCTTTGTCCACTTCTGTTGTTGTCAGCGGCACGGAATCTGTGTTTCTTTTGGTTGCGTCATCTTGTTGTGTCAGCTCTCGGTGTGTGCGGCACCATTCCTGGGCAGGCTGCACTTTCTTTTGCACTGGGCGGCTCTCCTTATGGGCGCACTCCTTGCGCGTGGGGCTCCCCTATGTGGGGGACACCCCTGCGTGGCAGGGCACTCCTTGCGTGCATCAGCACTGTGCATGGGCCAGCTTCACACGGGTCAAGGAGGTTTGAACCGCGGACCTCCCATGTGGTAGACGGACGCCCTAACCACTGGGCCAAGTCCGCTGCCCTGGTCGTGCTTGTTGAAGATGGAAAAAGCTATGTTTAAAAGATAATTCAGTGAGGTTTCAAGACTTAGAGCTAGCTTTTGGAGTTTCCTTTTAATATCTGGAGCTGCCTGGCTGATAAAATAGGTTTTTAATATGATCTGTCCCTCCAGTGAGTCTAGATTACCTTGGGTATACTTTGTCATAGCTTCTACTAGTCTCCCTTGAAACAGAGCAGGATTTTCCTTTTCCCTCTGGGTTATTTCCTGCAGCTTTTTATAATTAACAGACTTGACAATGTACTTTTTCATTCCCTCTAGTAGGCATGCTATCATATGGTCTCTCTTCCTTATGTCTGCTTGCCCTTTTTGGTAGTTCCAGTTAGGATTGGCCTCTGGAACTGCCATAACCCCTACAGCATATTCCTGAGGCTGCTGGGCAGCCAGCACATTGGCATATCCCTGGGCCACCTCCTAAATCCAGCGTTTTTCTTCAGGGGTGCAGCACAAGACTAGGAGAACATGGACATCTCCCCACATCAGCTCAAAATTTACGGTTAACTTCTGAAATTCCTTGGTAAACTTATCTGGCTCCTCAAAAAATCACCCCAACCATTCCTTACACTAAGTTAAATCTGTTATGGAAAAGGGAACATGAACTCTAATTGTTCCTGCTTCTCCATTTGCTGCTTCCCTTATTGGATGGAGGCCATTCTTCCATCCCTTAGTAGGGTGGAAAGGTGCTCCACTCCTAGTGACTCCCACTGAGCTAACTATGGGCATATGAGGCTTGGAGGCAGAAACTAGAGGGGGAGAACTGAGGAGGGGATCATCTAAAATATCACCTTCCTTCTCAGGGAGTGGTTTCAGTTCCCAAGCATAGCATAGCTTGCAGGATCCACTTAACTGTGTATCCTGATACAGAACCATAAAAAGCTGAACATACAGAACCTCTGACTTTTTTCCTTCTTTCTTACACAAGGAGGTCTATCTGCAAAATAAGGTCATAATTTAGAGTACCATTTCAGGTCATTTTTGGCCACCTTTAAGGCTATACTGTGGCCATACAGTGTTGCAGAAGAAGGTCAGTTTCTTCTTCTTCAACCCTTTGGTGGGTAAGTTTGTCCAGTTCTTGAGAATACACTCCAGTGGCAAGTCTGCTGGTATGCTAGAGGCTGCACCCCTTATTCTAGGAAGAATGAAGAAGTACCTTTTTAGTCAACCGATCTGGTGTCCCAGAGTCCTCGTTTGACTAAAACACTCACCACTCCACATAATTTGGAGCTGATGCTCTGTCCCAGTGTCCTGAGAATTTCAATATTCAGAGGCTTCCTGGCATACAGGTGTCTCTGTGGGCGATCTAGGTCCTAGGGGATATCTGATGCTTCCTCCAGTGATCAGATCAATGTGCCCAAGCCGAATTGGTGGGAGACTGAGCAGAGGCTCCAAATCAAAGCACCTGAGATGTCTGTCTCTGAGGGCATATTTGGCTGCTCTCTGAATGGATGGGCCCAAAAATGGGGACCATTCAGTTTACAGCTCTGGTTCTCAGCACCCCCGACCATTACAGGGTCCGAGACTGATTGCACGGTTTCCCAAACAGAAGTTCCTGAGTTAAATCTCAGGAAACGTTTGGCTGCTCTCTGATTCCCGCCACACCAGGGAATCATAGTGCCCCTACCACTGGGCATTCCTGGGACTTCCTGGACTTGGGAGACAGGCTGAATAGATTTCAACCTGAAGCTGCCAAGCCAAATAGTGCTTCTTCCTTGACTATTGCTCCTTCTGAGAAGGGGCAAAAATCTTCTTCCTATTCTTACAGAGGTTCTTAAAGCCATCTTAGTTTTATGACTTTATTGTTTGATAGTTTCCCAGTTAAACCAGCCATCAAAAGGCCATTAAGTGGTGAGAGATTAATTGCTCTAGCTAACAGGCCTTGGGGCCCTGAGGCAATATCTTCTTTGCAAGCAAAGCCATTATCCCAGTTTCACAGTTATTAAAACATTCCAAAGCATTCTAACACAAACCTGTAAAGAGAAATTCCGTAGCAAGAGGTAAGAAGGTAAAAACGTGGGTAAAGTTTAATTATTCAAGGGTATTCTGGCCTGTGATGCCCTGGGGAAGGGAAATCCCATGGCATCCATTTTGGCTCTGCCTGCCTGGAGGGCTTGCAAAGGAGTGGACCCATTGGGAGGGGCAAGCCCCTGGGGCTTTCTGCCATTGCTGTGCTGCCTCTAAGGGGGAAGGGCTGGAGAAGGCAACAGCAGGCAGGCCCAAGGGCAAGGGCTCTGGCTGTTAAAAGGACTTTAAAAAGAAGCTTTGTGGGGCCTGGCGCTTGGTGGGGAACTTCTGTCTTGGCGGAGCTGTGATTTAAGCCACTGTCCTATCACCTAGTCATCCTGGCTGGGTCAGATCTCACAAGCCTGGGAACATGGAGAATTCCCATGCCCAGCCCCTTCCCTCCTGTGATTACATCCTGTGGGGGCTTGTATGTGAACCCACTTAAAATGAAGAACCAAAGGAAGGTGTTAAACAAGGCCATAGTTTCACTCACTAATAAGCTCCTGGCTGGCTCACCAAATATGTTACCAGATTTTGTTTAGGTTCTTTCACTATACTGCAGAAATGAATTTCAAGAGCACATGGGGTGAATTAAGCTAGTAATTTATCCAAGTAGGGAGGGAAGAGAAATGGGATAAAATAACAGATCAGGGGTCCCAGGTAGAGAGGAAGGGGCTGAAAAGTGATAAAGCGGGCTGATTTACAGACTACAGTTCCCCATTATAGATTATAAATCCCCAGGTTTACTTGTGTCATGATCCAAGCCAGGAGAAGGCAGTAGGAATTTGGGTCCAGAGGCAAGAATGAACTCAGGCCTGGTGCCACTTTTTGAACTGTTAAGTATCTCACCCTTTTGCTAATGGCAGGGGAGAAGTTCCAGCTGTTCACTGTTTTGATTACTTATTTCTCCCATCAATCTCCCTGGAGGGCCCGATGATTAAGTCCTTGGGGAATATCTGGGGCTTCTCTTGGTTTCAGAGGAAGTCTTCTTCTGAGTGACAGAATCTTGGGGAGGGTCTTCCAGCAGCCATCTTGGGGTTATTGATGTCCATGTGGACTTCTTGTCAGGTTCCAGATCTGTCTATTAATTTATCATCTTACTAGCCTGCTTCAGTATCATATGTGATTCCAACTTTGACTCAGTGGTCAGTGGTATCTTTGGGTTCCTTTCCTGACACCATGTAATCTTAACTGAGAAATAACAAACTAAGTTTCAAGGCAACAAAGGTGATTTATTACTTGGGGTCATAGAATTGCTATTCATGGAGCACAGATTTAGGTAGTAACTCAAATGATGTCTTTTCTTGGCACTTCCAGGAAGGGTTGTTAAAAGAAAGGATTAGATAAATTGTTTGTGCTTGGTGGCTATTTGGGGTATACCATTCGTCCTTCAGGTTGGATAGTTTACTGAGTTCTTTATCTTGTGGTTTTTTTGTGGTGTCCAGATGTCCTTAGGGCTTTGAGGAACATTGTTGCTTGAGGTTTTGGCAGTTTGTGCCATCTGGCTGAGATTTGCATAAGAGTAACCTCCAGAGTGATCTCCAGACTCCATGTTATATCTCTTAGCCATGGTAACTGTTTTGTTTTATTTCTTTTTATAGCATGATGCATGATGGGTCAGGAAACAGCCAGAGGTCATGAGGGACTGAAACCAGGAACTGAAATGGGAAGAACTGAGTTTTTTCCCTCATTCTTCTCAGGGATGTCTGTTTATTAACTCTTGCTCTTTCCAAACACACATAGAAAAATAACTTACCTGTAAACTTACTAAATAGATACAGAATAGGAGAGCTTTGTGGGTGTGAGAGAGAAAATAAGAAGTGCCAAAAATGAAATGTCTGGAAACAGGTATTACTAACAGGGGAACAACAGCCTACATACTTGTCCTCCTTTTATTTTAATACTTGAAAATTTCATTATCATAGACCATAATTGAGACCATAATCATCCTCCTCTCTGTAAATTAAAATTCGGTTCCCACTTCACTTCCTGAAAGAATAAGCTGGGGAAGGGAGGAAATGCTCAGCCAAGCCTAGCCTTGCCTCAATGATTTTCCTATTGCTACATATAATTTACTGATTACTTCTCATATGCTAGACACTAAGCCAAATGCTATGCAGGTATTATCTTATTCAATGTGCACACAGCTTTATGAAGTGGTACTATTAACAGTGGTCTGATTTTATAGATGAAGAAACAGACTCAGAGGGGGTTTAGTACATTACAGAAGATTATCCCACTTTAAAAGGGTAGAGTTATGATTTTCATTTGGGCAGTCTGATTCTAAAGCTGACACACTTAGCTGGGACTCTGCTACCCCGTTGTTATTCCTTGGGAATTTTAGGTGGTTGTTTAAGTCCCAGTGGCTCCCACTTAGATTTTACAATTTCAAGAACCTTAATTTTGTACCTCACCCTCCCTCCCCACACATGACTGACACATATCTGTCACCTTCTCCTCTAAGTTTCACTTCTGTATAAGCTTCTGTGTTTAACTCATAAGACAATTCTACACACTGACCTCCTACCTTCATCAAAATAAAAAAGAAACCTAGTTTTTTTAATATTTCCATTTACTTCCTAAAAGATAGTATTCTGTACTAACTTGAACAGAGCAGAATATTAGAAAATTATCCATGTTATTTTTTCCTCATGTGTTATACCCTGTTATTTCCTAAGATTTGCTGCATTACTATAAATGTATGAACCATGTCAGTCTTATAAGCTCCTCACTATAAAACTTTTTCACTCATCTCATTGAATCCTTTCTTACTTTAAAAGTGTAAGAGTCTTTCAATGATACAATGATAATATTGGTTTTTTTTTTAATTTTGAAGGACACTACCTTTCTTTTTTCATTCATCCTTTTATTTTATTCTTCATTTTGTGAATTTAAATGGATCCTATAATTGTCTTTTTAGACCCTTGCTCCTAACATGAGAGTACTTAGAGGTTATGATATGGGGATTTGGAATCAGAGAGATCTGTGTTTGCATTTTTACCACCTCCAATTGTTAGCTGAATGAGTCACTTAATCTTCCAAAATGACAACATGGCTACATTCTTCAGAACTGTGTAGAATAAGCAGGATCAAAGCCCTCCAGAACTGCATCATGCAGTGGTCTGTGGCAAACGCCCTTCACCTCAGGCAGGTTGGCACTGTTTCTCAGAGTCCCCTTTCTTACACATTGCTTGGCTCCTCCTCAGACCCATTCTGGCCTGGGCTGCCCGTGAGGTAGATTCTCTCCAATGTCCCTGCAAAGGGCTCCTTTCCCTTAAGCCAAGTTAACTTGTAGTCAGTGTTACTCTCTATTCTTTGCTTTTTTGCACACTGATTGTATTGCCAGCCATTTCCTATGGATATTGAGAACACAGTGTTCCCCATGTTGCAAAGTGGTCAACTGATAGTGGGCCCCTTAGAAATATTCAGTGTTCAAGGTCAATCTTCACTTCTTTATGGTTCTAAGAGTAGGGGGCAGGAATTAAAATGTTACGCAACAGGATATAACATAGCATAGTACTGTAGAGAACTGTCTCAGGGAGACAGCCTGATTTCAATCCACGGTTCCTCTGCGCTAGCTGTTAACTTGAGTAAGCCACTTAATCCTTTGTGGCTCAGTTTCCTCATAGGTAAATATAGAGAAGATAAAAGTGTTTATCTCATAGAGTTTATTGTAATTGGTAAGTGAATAAATTAATGTTAAAGGGCTCCATTAGTCTTACCTGTCATTACTATAGTTCTAACATATTGGGTTAGAACTATAGTAACCAGCCCTTGGGTGGCTCCCTTTGGATGGATGCTGGTGACATCCTGGCATCACTTTCTTGGTGATGTTATAGTTATTGTATTTTGGGTGGGTCTACATGAGATGGAACGGTCAGTGTAGTGCAGTGATAAATACAGGGAATTCTGGAGTCAGAGTGCCTTGACTGCACACCATCTCCCAATGTGTAATCTTGGGCAAGCTGCCTCTCGGGGTTTTGATTTCCTCATGGATGAAATGGGAATATTGCAAGTACCTATCTCATTGGGTTGACGATCAAATGAGATATTTGCAACTTATTTTCCAAGAATGTTTATTTTTCTTTGTCCTATTCTGAAAATTCTGCCATCTAGAAATTCTTTTGAATAAAAGGTCTTCCTTCTCTTTTTAAATGAAATATCTTTCTGAATGGAGAAATTGTTGGTCTTCAATATTCATATGAATTATTTCTATCAGCCCTCTTTCTTATTAAATCTAGTTGGGATCAACTTCTCTGAGGAATGGGATTATTCAGTGGAAAAACAGAGGGAATAGGATTCGTGGATCATGGATTACTCTGGTGGAATGGATCAATCCATCCCCTGTGGGTATCCTTTATATTCAGGTCTCATAAAGTCACCAGGACATTCTAACTCGGCAAGGAAAACCAAACGTACAAAAAGTAGTCATTTTTTCCTAGGTTTGGTCCTGTGCCCAGAAAACAGAAAAAAATATTCTTCTCATTCTTCTTTTTTCTATATTAGATGCATCCAATAACCGAGATCCAAAGGAGAAGGAGTGATTCAAGGAGAGAGAAGGAGTAACTGAAGAAGCAATATTTTGAAGAAGGAAAGAAGGTATAGGATTCAAAGCACAAAGTATGATAAGACTTTTGTAGAAAGAGATATAATTCCTCCTTTAACATAGGGTGAAGAAAAGGAAAATGGGGTGAAATGTAGAAGTTTGTGTGGGAAGATGAGAAATTGTGAAAGCTTTATTCCTTTTTTTCATGATGAAAATAGAGAATAAAGTGCTGAAGGGTGCATGGATGATTTGAAGAGCAAAGAAGTATGAAGTTATGATGATGGGCACTGGTTGGCAAGCTGTACCTGAAAAGGACCAGATAGTTTTAGTTTTATGGACTACACAGTTTCAGCAACACCTTCTCAACTCTGCTATTGTGGTGCAAAAGTTGCAATAGACAATATAAATAAATGGGTGTAGCAATAAATCTTTATTTACAGAAACAGGCAGCAGGACAATTTGGCCTGCTTGCTATAGTTTGATGACCCCGATGTTGATATTAGGGAGATATAATAGCAGGCTTGTTATGCATTTTAGTATACATTTTATTATAGAAATCATTAATTTAAAGAGAATCTAGTTAGCCCTACTGCATGGTATTTTTATTTATTTTTCTCCACACCTGGCTGGCTTAGTGCTTCAATGATATATTTGCCAAAAGGAATTGCCAATCCAAATAGAAAGTATAGGAAGTGGGTGTGGTTCACACAACTGGGTGCTCTCCTCCTACATGGGAGGTCCTGGGTTCAGTTCCTGGTACCTCTTAAAGAAGGCTAGCAAACAATGAGCAGACACAACAAACAGACACAGTGAGCAGACAGACAAGGAAGCCATTTCAGGCGGTCAGGGGAAAAAGGTGTAATAAAGATAATTTTAAAAAGGAGAAACAATACATGTATACATGGACCATAAATTAATAGAACTTTAATGTTGGACAGTATTTTTCTGGGTGGTGGTAGGAAATGTTAAAAATTTCCATTGGATATTTTATTATTAAGCTCCTTCTCATCCTCCTTTTATTCCTCCTCCTTTTCCTTCTTGAAAATATTAGCAAAACTCTCACTAATGTTTAGAGTTTATAAGCAAGAAAATGATAGCAATTTTTTTTTCACTAGCGAAAGAAAACTATATAACGGTCATTGAGACTTAGATACAAGGTGAATCAATGAACTAATTTCCTAAATATAAAAGAGAAATTGAGCCAGTTAAGATAACCTGGACTAAAAATCTGGGTCCTAAGACCCCAGGAAAGTCTCTGGGTCTTAGGAGGAAAATGCTAGAGAAGAAGAAAACTGACAAAGAGGGGCAGGGGAAGGTGGGGAGAAGGGAGTGAGGAGGATGGGAGAAGAAAGTGTAAAGGACAGGGAAAGAAGAACACCTTGGTAGATCACCAGGGATGGATGGATAAGAGCTGAAGTGAAATTTGTGAACTTTCTGAGACCTGATCACAGGCTACAGCTGCAGGAAATGACCTTGTAAATATCATGTTAGCATGACACCTCAAAACTCAAGTCTTTTATTTCTTTTTCAAAGATGGGAAAATAAAGTAATTGCATGTATCACTCTGGGATATTGAATATAGATTTTTTTCTCCCTCTCTCCTTCCCTACCTGCCTCCCTCCCTCCCTCTCTCTCTCCCCCCTTCTCCCTTCCTTCCTTCCTTTTTTCCTGTCAAATATCAAATGGAAAGTTGACAGGTATTCTATTTTTGCCCCAACCTTCAAGTTTCAAAAGTAACAAAAGAAAATTAATAACCCTTGCAATTATATTTTATTATAGCCAATATATCTATCTTTTCAACTATGTTTGCTGCTGTAATGCTCCATAATGTTTCCTTCCATAATACTCCCCATGCATTTATATAAAAAGTTTGAACAATAAATTATTAAATACATATATGAATGGGAATTAACAAAATACAAGATAGAAGAGGGTGAATAAAAATTAAACTATGTACACATAATACATACACAATCGGGCACTTATGCTTCCAGTTGTTTAAGTTTCTTTTTGTTTTTTAAATTGTCCTAGACAATTACTTGGGCGACCAGATCTCCTGAAAACAAAGAGAGAATTAAAAACAGTCCAAATAGTAATTCCAAAGCTATTTTCTATGACTTTACCACCAGATTTATCATTAAATGAAGGAAGATGGTACCTTCTTTTCTGAATGGTCTGTTCAAGTCTTTTGCCCATTCTTAAGTGGGATTTTTTAGTTTTTATTGCTCATTTGTAGAAGATCTCAATGAATTCTGTACACAAGTCTTTTGTCATATAGGTACATCAATCATTTTTCCATGTCTGTGAGACTTAGCATTTTTATTTTCTTACCCAGTGTTTTTTGCTGAGCAGAACTTTATTTTTTTATGAAGGAGAATTTATCGTTTTTATTTTCTTTCATAGTTAGGGCTTTTATATTCTGTGAAGGAAATTTTTACCTATTCCATGATTATGAAGGTATTCTTTAATGTGTTCTAGATCCTTTAGAGTTTGAGCATTTGGATTTATGTCTTCAATTATCACATATGGTATGAGATAGGGATCAACATTATTTTTTTGCCTAAAGATGCCAACTACCACTTGTTAAACTGACTTTCTCTTTCTCACTGAATTGTGTTGACACCTTTGTGGCCAGTCAATTAACTGCATATGTTGTTCTATTTCTGGACTGTTCCATTTTATTTGCTCATTGCTAAAACAGTATTGAAATATTTTATTTCTACATATATTATACATCCCACAAGACATTGTCTCTTTAGAGTCAAACATATTTTTAAAAAATTAATAATAATAAAAAAAAACCTCCCATAAGAAAAAACCTTCATCATTTTGCATCGTGTTTTTTTTTCTTTTCTGTAGGTGTAAATTCCCCTACATTTCTTCCCCTAAATTTATTCTGACTGGAGAAATTTTTAAAACATGTTTTTATAGCGTGTTTTGGTTTACTAAAAGCACCTGGGAGCACTATACCAGAAATGGATTGGCTTCAACAATGGGAGTTTATTCGGTTAAGAGCTGACAATTCTGAGGCTGTGAAAATGTCCAAATCAAGGTATAATCAGAGATGCTGTCTCACCGATGCTCAGCTGCTGGCCATCCTGGACTCCTGCCACAGAGCAAGACACAACGGTGGCCCTGCCCATCTCTGCCTTCCCCTTCAGGCTCACTTTCTTCACGAGTTCAGCTGTGGCTGATCAGGAACATGGCAGGGCTAATGGCAGAGTTGCTCATCTCTTCTAGCTTTACTCCAGTGTGTCTGAGACTTTTTCAGTTTATAAAGGACCCCAGTGATCTAATCAAAAGTTTCCATCCTCAATGGGTTTACAGGCACAGGATGTGTTTACTTTAAGAACTTGATTTTCTGGGGCCACAATAGCCTCAAAACAGCACACTCCACCTTCTGGACCTGGAAAAGACAGTTCTTTCCATATGCAAAATAAATTCATTTCATCATAACATTTCAAGTGCCTTTTAAATAATTTCAGTAAAAAATCTCATTGAAATCAGTTACAGGCATACAGTCTGGCTTGGGGCAAAATTCCCTTCCAGCCGTAGACTTGTGAAATTTGGAAAACAAGTTATCTACTTCCAATGTACAAAGGAGGGACAGTCATAGAATAAATATTCTCATTGCCTTAGGGTGAAATTGGAAGGAAAACAGGGGCTACAGGTCTCCAACAGTTATGAAAACCTGAAGGGCCGACTCCATTTGATTTCGAAGTCTGAAAGTCATCTATAGAACCATCCTTTCTTCTCCTTGAGGCTTCAAGGAGAGGGAGTCCCACCCCTTCCGAGGGCTTGCCCTGGAGCCTTTTCTCTGCTCCACCCTCATCAAGCATCTGGGTGGGGGATGGGCTCTAGGCCTCACCGTCCAAGGACATTGGAGTGATGCCACACTCTCCCCAATCTCTGGGCACAGGCTCAAGCCCCACAGCACAGGTGGGGGTCAAACTCTCCCCATTCCCCAGAGAATGTGCCCCATCCTCTCTGAAGCCTGGAGAGGCTTGAACAATGGGGCGGAAGGTGCGCCCCCTCCAAGCGCTGGGACATACTCCCCTTTCTGCACACATGGATGGGCTTGCTTTCTGGGCCCAGGAAGGTGTCCTCAGTCCAGACCTCAACTTTCATGGTACTACCTTTGAAGTCATTTTCCTTCAATCTCTCCCTTTTCTGTCCCTTTTAAGTCAGGTTGGTAGTGATTCAATTCATACAAATCTCAAAAAAAATTTTTGGTTTCACATGCAGGAAACAGGGATGAAATCACCAGACAGTAAGTCTTTCTACTTTCCTGGGTCACTTTGTTTCCAGTCCTGACTTACGCTGCAATGACTGACTGTTTCCACCTTCAGTTAACTCCTCCCACGGGACCTTTATTCTCTGGGGACTCATTTTCTGGAAGCTCAGAATTTACCAGACTCACTATTTCGGTGCCCAGGAGTTCAGTTCTTGACTTACCGCTTTCTTCTTGCATTTTGCTTTAAGCTGTAAAGAGAAGCCAGGCCATCCTTTCTACTTTTAGCTTGGAAATCTCCTCAGCCAAATATCCAAGCCTTTCACTTTCAAATTCTGCCTTCCATCTAACATCAGGAGTCAGTTTTGCCAAGTTCTCTGCCACTTTAAAATAAGGATTGCTTTCCTCCCAGCTTGCAATGACACATTCATCATTTCTGTCTAAAGCCTTATTGGAAGTATCTTTTTAGTGTTCATATTTTTACCAACAGTCTGGAAATAAATTCTCTCAGCTGCTTTTATTTGAAAAAGTATTTATTTCACATTTATAGTTTTAAAATTTTAAAAATTGTATACAGAGGTCTAGGTTTGCAGTTTGTTTTGTGCTCTCAGTATCACTCCCTTGTCTTCCATTTTTCTTAGCTTCTGATGGTATTTGCTATCATTTTAAATTTTGCTTCTATTTATTTATTTTTTATTTATTTACTGTTATGCCTAGTATATTAAATACTAATAAAGTATCTTTATTAGAGTCTGCTGAGTTCTTGACTGAATGGGTCTTTCATCTATTTTGGGAAAAGAAGAAAAAAGATAACTATTTTCTCCTAAAATACTTCTTTTGCTCCATTCTCTTTCTCTTCTCCCTCTGGAACTGCAGTCATACATAGTGTATGCCCTTTGATGCTGTCCCACATTTCTCATATGCTTGGGCAGTTGTGACATTTATAGCACTTTTTTTTTTTCTTGCTGTATTTAAATTTTACAATTTTCTACTGAATCTGACTTTGTGATCTAGGATTCTTCTTTTTGCTATGCCCAGTTGATGTAATAATTAAGTATATTAAAAAATTACATATTTTATATTTGAATGCAAGAAAAATCTCCATTTGGTTCTTTCAAGGGTTTTTTATTTCTTTACTGAAATTTATAATGTATTCATTCATATTTCCTTCTTTGTTTTGGGAAACAGTTAAATTAGTGCCTGTTGCAACCCAGCTCCTGAAGGGCACGAGTCCAGGCGCTGGCGAGACCAAGGACACACTCGGCACATCGTCACACAAGAGCTTTAATTATTGGGACTAAGGGACAGGAGAGACTTTCTCTGGGGGTGGCGGTTCACAGAATGAAGACAGCGCTCTGCAAAGGGGCGGGAAAATGAGGGGCAATCCATAGGGTCTCAGAACAAAGTCATTTCACAGCAGCTCTACATAAGTGGTGTCTGGCGACGTTGTTGTAAGAAGGAACTGTGCAGCCTGGGGGAAATTACAGTCTCCGGTACCATCTGTGCATCTTTCTCCTGTGAGGAGGTCTGTTGCAGTTTACCTTGTGTCCTGGGGCAGGCCGGCAGCTGTGGACTGCGGGCTGCGTTCCCATAGGGAGGGGACCCACTGGACCCCCACACTGGCTCTTACTTTCATCCCGTGGCAGCTCAGTGTTTTAACCTCCCATTTTATTATTTTCACTGGATTCCTTACAATATCATACCCCAAAAGTTCTAAATTTAGGAGTCAGCCAAGCATGTGAGGAGTATTTGCATATATATTTGAGATCCCCTTCTCTTTGGGTTCCTCCTTTCTGGAATATTCCCCTCAACCCCAGTTACTTAATCCTAGTAAGACTGCTCCCTTCTGCTTCATCTTCATCCTTTCACTGCCTCCGTCCACTGGATAATGCCCTGAGGGGAAAATCTATTAAATTGTGGAGCTTTCATAGTTTGCTTTCTTCTTTTCAAGGTTCCTGTATTTGTCTGCTCTCCAGGTGTTTAAACAGTTTTTATTTGTTTGATCCAAATGTTCATAATTTTTATTGAACAGAGTGTTTGTTTGGTAAGAGCCACTCCATCAATACAAAGGATAAAATGTATGCACACTTTTCAGCTCTTCTTTATAATGAAAAATTTGCAAAAATTTCCCCTGTCTCTGAAGTGATTTTGCCATCTCCTTCCGTCACCATATTCCCTGTAATAATTTTGGGAATGGGGAACATTTTGGGACCTTTCAACAACTCAAGCTATTGGTAGGGACATTTTCTAGTTAATCTTTTTATTGTTTTCTTTCCTTCATGGGGGAAGGGGCTTGCAAGGACTTAATGATTATTTTATTGTTGGTTGTTATTGTTGTTGACTTTTTTTTTCTGTTTAATAGATTTTTTTTTAAAGATATATAGATCATACAAAATGTTACATTAAAAAATATAAGAGGGAAGCAGATTTGGCTCAACTGATAGAGCATACACCTACCACATAGGAGGTCCAGGGTTCAAACCCAGGGCCTCCTGACCTGTGTGATGAGCTGGACCACACGCAGTGCTGACGTGTGCAAGGAGTGCCATGCCACGCAGGGGTGTCCCCCATGTAGGGGAGCCCCATGCGCAAGGATTGCGCCCCTAAAGGAGAGCCGCCACACATGACAAAAGTGCAGCCTGCCCAGGAGTGGCACTGCACACATGGAGAGCTGACGCAGCAAGATGACGCAACAAAAAAAAAGAGATGCAGTATCCCGGTTCCGCTGACAAGAATGCAGGTAAACACAGAAGGACACACAGTGACACAGAAGAACATGCAGCAAATGGACACAGAGAGAGCAGACAATGGGGGGGGGGGAGAAAAAAAAATGAATCTTTAATTTAAAAAAATGTAAGAGGATCCCATATACCCCCACTCCCCACTCCTCCCACATCACCAAATTCTTTCATCAGTGTGGCACTTTCGTTGCATTTGATGAATACATTTGGAGCACTGCTACACAGCATGGACTATTGTTTACATTGTAGTTTACACTCTCCCCTAGTCCATTCAGTGGGTTATGGCAGATACATGATGCCCTGCATCTAACTCTGCAATACTATCCAGGACAACTCCAAGTCCTGAAAATGCCTCCATATCACACCTCTTCTTCCCTCTCCCTGCCCCCAGCAACCCCTGTGGCCACTGTCTCTGCACCAATGATATAGTTTCCTCCACTGCCAGAGTCACAATAATTCTACAGCAGAACACCAGTAAGTCCACTCTAATCATTACTCCATTCCTCCATCCTGAGGACCCCAGGATGGACACTCCCACTCCACCTCTAACTCGAGAGGGGGCTTAGATCCCACATGGCTGATGGGTGGAACTCTCCTGCTTGCAGCTGTAGACTCTCTGGGCTCCCCTGTGTGGTGCTTGACCATCCCCACCCCCATGTTGACTTTCACTTACCTAAAGCAACTCACAATGAATAACAGTTGACTTCTAAATTTAGAAGAAGTCCACATATCACATAATCTACTCCCCCTTGCCCTGTTACTTCCCCACCCCTTACCTGCAGGTCCTGCTTTTTCCTTTACTACAGCCAGGTATTGTAATTAGAATAGTGTATCAAGTATTTCGCCCAGCCCTTTTCCATAGTGATAGTTATTCAATCCAGACCAAGCTATTTAGGGTTTCAGTTCAAAGAATTTTAAAAATGAAACTAATGGAAAACAAGTTCTTAATTCCCTGTGGCAAAACAGAAAATATGCAGGGAAGTAGGGACACATGAGAGACAAAGGTATAGAAATCTGATTGCATTTTTTCCCTACATTTAGCAAACACTGAAGATCATCCATCCCTGCCAAATGTTATCCTTTTTTATATTATGCAAGTTAGTTCAAATTGGGTTTCTATCCTGCAGTCAAAAGAAAGTCCTGAACCTTTTCCTTATACAACTAATCTGTCTTTTTACAACTGCCCATACCACAGGCAATCATTATTCCCATTGTTTAAGTGAGAAAGCTGTGAAAGAAGAAATTTCAATGACTACCTCACTGTCAGTCAAAGAAGGAGACACTTTGGAATTTTCCTTTGTGGTAAATGCTTAGGGTAAAGAATAATACTTAGAGTAAAAAGCAAAAGTTCAGATAAATGTATTTTTAGATCTGTCTTGTTTCTGTACCTTCCTGCCAGCTAATGGATTGCTTTTTGCTGTTTTGAACTCACTTGCTAGCATAAACCCTGATTATTTCAAGAGCGTAGCTCATCCATCTCTATGCTTAATTAAAGGTCATGATTAATTGAAATTGCGGCACCTTATCACGGCTCGGATTTAATTCCAAATGGCAGATTACACTAGATTGCAACTATTTCTGCAACTACCTAAGGACAGTGGCTAATTTTACTGCCGTGACCAGTAGTATTTTGATTGCTGTATTTTAATCAAGCTTCCCACCTCCCTGACTCAGCCATTACATACTCAAGAATTGAGCATTTTCTGTAAAATGCTGCAACTATATTTTTATATAATCACTTCAGTAGAGAGACATGCCATGGATTAGCAGCTTTCACAGCTGAGCAATTCTGAAGTAATGATCCCGTGATGAATAATTGTAGGGATTGTATAAAATAATGTACACAACTGGCTGCTATTGCACTCCAGCATCCTTTACCCTGTCCAGCTTCAGGACCTGGTAAGGTGGTAACAAGCAAATGTGTCTTCAGTATCCAAACTGTCAAATTAAACGCCTTGTGCATAACACCTCAGGGACACCAAACCCATGTGGTTCCTAACAGGCAGCAGAGTGAAAACTTGAACGGACTTTGTATCAGTTAGGACAGGTTATGTTTCGGGAATGGACACCAAAATTCTCAATGGCTGAAACAAACCACGGTTTATTTCTCAGTCATGCTAAGAGGAATACTGTATTAGAGTATCTACCAAGGCTTGGAAAGGATTGGGGAAGGAGGGTCCTCACATGCAAAGCTCAGAAGTATGACCTGTTACTGTCATCCTGAAAAGAAACCTGGCATTATTTATCAAAATTGTGTGTCTGCTCTGTGACTCAGCAATTCCAATTTTAGATGTATCTTCCCAGAATGTCTCCCAAGGCTATAAGGATGTACAAATAATTTTGAATAACAGAAAGGAATAAAGGCTACAGCATAACAGTTTTACATAAATTAAAGCTTTTAACTCACAGGTATACTATATATTTTACAAGATACACATATATTTAAGTGCCTACATGAAAAATAATATAGTTCATATAGGACAGCTGGGAATAGGAATGGTAGTCCAAGGAGGTAAAAACATTTAAAATTAAATATGGAATGTCATCTATGAAATAAGTAATATAATGAACTCTGCTCTTTGACACAAGGTCAAATCAGAAATTTTTAAAAAGGGGGAAGGGCTCAACATAATCCCTAAGGAAATTACTTTTACTCTTAACTATCTTTAGTCCATTGTGACTGAAGTCTGCAGGAATTTTTTATTTCTGGATATGGCCATTACTGGCTAATATATTTTCCACACCTAGGGCATCTTTTTATCCATTTAGAAATTAGTAATTTAATCCTTACTTTCCATTATTCTTTGAGGTACAAACATGAACAAAATTATGGTCTTCCCCTAACCCCCAATCATGTGAAGATAAAATAAGGATAACCTAGAATATCAAATAATTAAAAGAATAATAATAAAAGATCAGTAAACTAAAATGTGATGTAAATACCAGATTTGAACAGAGTGAGAGACAGATATGATGATGAGAATTTGGGAATGCACATATGTCCATGGCTGCAGAAATATTCATAGAAATGTGTCTACTCTCAAATGCACATCTCCTACCTCCATTGTTTTGTTTTTTCACTTATTCACTCATCCTTCTATCCATCCACCTATTATTCATTTATTCAATAGTTGGTGATGAATGCCAGCTTTCTAGGCCCTAAACAAGCACTGTCCTGGGTATAATAGATATATGTCTTTGCAAGATGGCCAGAATTCTTTCCATAATGAAGCTTTTAGTCTAGTCATGTCAGAATTTAGAGATGGACTCTGCCTTGGGACTGATACCAGCACAGCTGGACTCCTAATTTTTCTCCAAATATATACCTGATTAGATATGTAATAGAAGGCTGAGTAGAATTAAATATTTAGCTCTCTTCCAAAAGGAAATACTTTCTGCAGAAAGCTAAGAAAAATCAGGAGAAGGAAGATTAAGTGAAAATAACATTGAATCAACATTTCCATCTGTCGACTCCCTTAAAATTAGCTAGTGCTGAGAGCGTTTTGCTTATTTAAGTTTCATTTATGAATTCTAACAACAGATAAATTTTATTAAATAGCTAATTGAACTAGTTCTTTGAGTTCTGGAAAAGAACTTTGGTTTTGCAAATAAGAGTGGTCAGTTTACATTTAGAAGCGGAGAACACAGACACAGATAAATAAAAAATAATAAATGTTTGAAATAGGAATGATATATTAATTGCCATTACAAAGCCCTGTCCCCAAAAGTACAAGGAGGTAAGAACAGATTTTAATTTAGTTAAATGGAAAGATTAATTGCATTTTCTGCTGAGATATTTTTTGAACACTTTGAATATTTTTTTCCATAAAGTATACTGTTTAAAATGCAATATTTCTTGACTTTTATTTCCAAATAATTTATTATATAATATATGCTTGTGATTTTAATGCTGTTATCTGTAGAAAACAAGTGAATGAATAAAACAAAAAATTTTTAAATTGGTTTTTAAATAAATGCAAGCATTTAGTCTATGTGATTCTAGAACTTTTGTCTTTACAGACACACATATACCCACCACACAAACACATACACTCATGCTTTATATGATTCATTGCTTCATCTTGCAACCTTATTTTTACTTAATAATATTTCTTGAGTGTTCTCCCTGTCATCAGTTCAGTCCTACAACATTTTTTTTTTAGTTATAATTAACATACAATATGGTTCACGATGACTTTTTTTTTTTTAGGTACTGGGGCTGAGGTTTAAACACTGGACCTCATATGTGGGAAGCCAGCAGTCAACCACTGAGCCACCTTGGCTTCCCTAAGTTAGTTTTCCCATTTGTTCTGCCTGTTGTTTATTTTTGTTTTTTCAGACGGCACTGGGATCCGAACCTGGGACCTCCGTCGTGGCAAGCAGGTTTTCATCTGCTTGAGCTACATCTGCTCCCCACACAATGACTTTTAACAAATGTGTATACCCATACAACTAGCACACCAAAGGAGATAAAGACTATTCCACCTCTTAAGAAAGTTTTGTCATGCCACCTGGCAATCACTACCTCCAACAGTGCTATCTACTCCTTCTGCCGCAGGCAATCCCTGATCTAATTTCTATCACAATAGATTACTTTTGCCTATTCCAAAATGTTCATATAAATATTATAGAATCATAGCGTATTCACTGTTTTGTGCCCAAATTTTTCCCACATGCTCATATATGTTGCTAGATATATCAGTAGTTCATTCCCTTTTATTGCTGAGTATTCTGTTGTATGACTGTATCACACCTTATAAGCCATTTGCATTGTTTCCAATTTTTGGCTAGTATGAGTGAAGTTGTAGACATTTGAGACAGGTCTTTTATGAACATGTACGCCATTATATTAATGATTGTGTTTTATTCCATGGTATCAATATACCTGAAATATTTACTATTGTCCTATTAACTGGCAATTAAACTATTTTCATTCATCTCTAGCAAAACCAAGTCTGGTATTTGAGAATATATTTTTAATCTAAATATTTGCACCTATATTAAACTATTTTCTGAAGATAAATTCTCAAAATTTGAATCACTTGCTCAACAATTTAGATATACATTGACAAAGATTGATTCAGAATTTTTATACATTTGAAAATGATACCTTTAGTTTTCCACAAATAGAAAATGATTAAATATTATAATTTCTTTTATTTCTTTCCCTCTCCTAAGCTCTAGGTGTGAGAGTGGTTTGGGAGGCAGGAGGTTTGGAAGTTGGAGTCTTTTGTGGACTCCAGAAAATTATGTTCTTAAGCTAATCCTGTCCTGTGAATTAGATTCAGTTAAGGGAACTTCCTTTTGATTAGATCACTCCAGTAGGGAATGGCCCAGGGTAGGTCTTCATCTTCTTACTGGACCTCTGTATTTCTAGTCCTCCAGCATCCTGAAACAGATCCCTATCTCCTTTTGGGACTCCTCCTGCCACATTGTATACAATCTACATGGACTGGTTAATATCTTATGCCCACTTTCCCTCAAATTAAGGGTACATGTAAAGGACTACAGGTAGATACACACTCCCCATGTAATGTATCAGAAATTAGAAACAACGACTCAACCAAATCATTCCGATAGTACCAACAGCATCTCCACTGTCAAGTATCACTGATGGCAGTGTTGCAAATAGGATGTTCATATTCAGCGTAATCAGTATGGGTGTCTCCATGGAAGCATTTTGTGGCATCACTTTATCATTTTTCATGGCTCTTTAACTCTGCCTACCCATTTTCAAGTCTACCCACAGTGTCTCAGAATCACAAGATTCTCTTGCTAAACTCATTTCTGCCTAAATGAGCTCCATTTTACATTTCAATTGCTTGGAACTGAAAAACCTAACATGTAAATTTAATAATTCCAAGCAGAATTTCCTGGTTTTAAAAGTGCATTTATAAATGTCCTTCTACTTCTATGCATTTCTTCTTGACCTTATTTTTCCTGTTAGTTCTCTTGCTTCTTAGTTTTGTATATTTTGGATAGTAATCCATTCTGTAGCACATATAGCAAATATTTTCTCCAAGACTCTTAATATTATAACTTGGTTTGTTTTCTTAATGAAAATGTGAAATTCTGTAAAATATGTATATATACTTAAATTGAAGGGTATGCATAATGGCCAAATTTCTTTTCTCCCTCAATGTGAAATTTTTCATATTCCTTTTTAACCTTCTTATCTTTCTCTATTAGTTCATTCTTAAACATAAAAAAAAAAAAGCTTCTTAGAATCAAATCTTTATTGGAACAGTCTGTGCTTTCCCTCCTCTTGCACTGACATATGCAACTATCCTTCCAGCTTGGTACAACTGTGCAGACCCAATGAATTGTTGAAAGGGTCTGATATTAGATGAGTATTTTAGGAATAGTTTTTCTTATGTATCTGTGAATTTAGCCTCATAATAGTTTTGTGAAACAGGCAAGGATAGTATTAATATATTGGTTTTGCAGATAATATCATAAACTGAGGGATAAAAACCTAAACTTCATGAGGTGTAGAAACAAATATCATGATTTTAGTTTTTCATAATGTTATTCTATGAAATTCCTTAGACAACAAGAATTATATGGGTTTTTAATTAAATATTAAAATTGATTTTAAATCCATCACAGAGCATGATTAATTTGGTGGTTTTAGAAATTTTTTCTTTTGTTGTAAATTCTACAAAAACTTTCTAAGAATTAAAGAACACTGAAAACTAAATTTGACTTTTGCCTTTATAGTGTTTCCATTTCTTCCTGAAGAGAACTTAAAAAACAAACTTACTAGAAGAGATCATTTGTTTATACTATAAAAGACTGGCAGAACAAGTTATTATATAGCTGGTATGTGGAATGTTGTAGTAATCTGTCCAAATCATTAGGAAAATGTTCAAAGGTAAATTTTTTAAAAAAATCATAATATGGTTGTGATCCTTAAACTATTTTGAAGGCTATAGTTTAGTCTAAGCTAAAATCTTTTTTTTCACTCATAATAATCATCTTCCCCTCAAATATCTTTAAACAAAAGCAAAAAACATGAAACAGTACAATAACAAAGAATAAAGAGCACAAACTATTTTCACGAACAGAAAATCTCTAGCGCAGAAATATTAAAGAGTTGATTTCTTTGGGGAGTTAATCAATTAGCTTGTAATTCATTATAAAGATTTCTCCTTCCTATTATGAAGAGAGGTTGCACTATTTGAAGTTTCCATTCCATTTTTCAGTTCCTTTTCTAGAAGACCTGTCTTTACCCATTGTCTCTTTTTTCTTCACACATGGGGCATGAAAAGTAGACTGTTTCTGCTACTTCTGAAGCTGGATAGTGCAACTGTATTACAAAACAGCAATTTTAGCACCCGACACATCGAACTTCCCGGTATGACAAACCACTTCTATGTCTCTGCCCACGGAGGGGTAGCTGCCTCCCCCAGGTCTGCTTTCTACAGTGCCAAGGCCACAGCAGCTCTGGTGGCTTCCCGAAGCCAGGCCCTGGCCACCACGGCCACCCAGGAAAAATCAAAGGAGAGGGCCAAGTGTATGTGTATTTCTTCCGAACAAAGGCATTCTCCTATGTGTTCACGGTGCAACCATTAAAATCAAGAAATTAACAATGCTTTACTACCATCTATTTATAAGACTTCAATCGAATTTCTCTAGTTTCCCCATTTATGCCTTTTAAAGTGAAAGTATCCAATTCCCATTCTAGTGGTGCATTTAGTTGTCGGGTCTGTTTAATCTCTTTTGATCTGGAAGAGTTGGTCAGTCTTTATGTGACTTTAATGATAAACCTTTTGAGGCTTATGGGCAGAATGGTTTGCAAATGCTATTCAGTTTGGGTTTTGTGATGGTTAGGCTAATGTGTCAACTGGGCCAAGAAATGGTGCCCAGTTGTTTGGTCAAGCAAGCATTGGACTAATTATAATTTCATGGACTTTAATTATCAGTGAGTTGATTGCATCTATGGCTGATCACATCTACAATCAACTGAGGAGTTTGTCTTCAGCAACGAGTGATGTTTCATTCAATCAGCTGAAGGCCTTAAAAGGAGAAATCATTTCAGCGTTCAGAAAGAGAATCCCTGTCTCTACTTCAGACATCCAGTATCTTCTGGGGAACTTGTTGAAGACCTTCAGAGAAGTCCCTGGCTTGCCGACTGTACTATGGAATCTGGACTTGTCCATTCCTGTGGTCATGTGAGACACTTTTATAAAATTTCATACTATTTACAGATATCTCTTGTCAGTTCTTTACCTAGAGAACCCTGACTAATAAAGGTTTTTCTGATGCTTTAAAGTTTTGTTTCTGTGACAGGAATATCACAGATATTTTGGTATCATCACCTCATCACCTCCTATCTGATGGTGCCATTGTTCATTTGTGCCATTGTATACTCTGTGGTATCTCACAGAATCCTCCATTGTTAAGTAGTCTCTTTTTCCTTTGTAATCAATAATTATTTAGTGGAAAAGTACTCTAAGACCATGTGAAAAACCTGTGCCTCATCAAACTATCCAATTATTCTTCGACTCTTGCAGATTCCTATCTTATTAAAAAGATATAGTCTCTGATTATCATTATTTATTTTGATGCTTAAATTGGCCACTGGGATCAGTTTTAAGCTAACTTTCATGTCTTTTTCATACACCTCCATTATTTTTTGAATATCTTCTAGCTTTCTGGCACAGCCATAATTTCCAGGCTTGTGTTGTGCTTTCACAGCCTGAAAATGGCAATTTATGAGCCTTAGTTTCTTCTAGTAGAGAGTGGTAATTAGCAAACCAGATCTTGGTGTGAGAATTGCTTGTTGCTACTGGAATGTTGCCATTCCTTGGGTCTGCTAGTGAACAGAACTAGAAGATGTAAGTGTGTATGTATGTGTGTAGATATGTATGTATCTATCTCTCCCTATATATGTGTGTATATGTTTATATTTATATAAATATGTTTGAATCTCTATGCCCTTTTTTGTTTCCTTCCTGCCTTCCTTTCTTCCTTTCTATCATCTATGCAATGCCATGACTTCACACCAATATCTCCAATCCCAGTATACTCACACAACGTTCATTATAATTTCCTCCTTTCTTCTTTCTTCCCTTCCCATATTTGCTATTTCTCTCCCAACAGAGGAAGAAAAGGTTCCCATTATCCTTAATATGTATATGTAAGAGTGTGTGTGTGTGTGTGTGTGTGCGTGTGTGTATAGTCAATTTCTTTGTATGGAACAGACCACCATTTTGTTGTCACCTCACTCCCCGAAGCAGACATCTTTCTCACCACCCATGTATGTGTGTCTGCCTAACCCCACTCAAGCTGACTCCCTTCCCTGGGCTGCCCCTTCTTTCCCAGATCAGGTTCTGATGCCTGTACCAGATAACATCACACCCTGCTTCACCATGTGGATATCTTCCTCATCTTTCCGGGTTCTCATATTCTATTCTAGGCTTCTGTGACTCCTCCTACTCCTCAACTTACTAGGGCATACACAATGGTTATTGGACTAAGTTTTTTCACAAAAGGAAAGAAAGAGAAGATAGGACAAAGGAAAGGAAGAGGAGAGAAAAATTATATTATAAAATTACAAATACAACCTTGCTAGTTCTATGAATAACACTCTGGTAATCATTTATTTGATTTTTTTTTTCATTCCCCACCCCCCCCCCCCCCTTTGTGGCTTTTTGCTCACTGTCTGTTCTCTGTGTCCATTTGCTGTGTGCTCTTCTGTGTTTTTACTTGTCTCACCGTTTGTTGCATCACCTTGCTGAGTCGGCGCTGCACGGCACCCGGGCAGGCTCTCCACAGCGTGTAGGCAAGCCCGCCTTCACAAGGAGGCCCCAGGATGGGAACCCAGGGCCTCCCATATGGTAGACAGGAGTCCAACTGATTGAGCCATAGCTCAATCCCTATTTGCTTTAGTTTTATTTCCAGAATCACTGTGTCTTAGAAGGTTAAGTGAATTGTGCTTTGGAACACCCCCTTTTTTTGAGTTCACAATAAGAAAAAATTTAATTATAGGAAATGTACTTAGGAATAGTATCTATAATTTGACCTATCAGTGAAACCCTCTGAAGAGCAGAAGCATAAGAATTATAGCTATAATAAAAAGCAATTGCTAATGTTGCTAAGAAATTAATATATAAGCATAAGTTTGACTCCAACATATTTCAGGGAGCAGCTATATGATTAATTGAGAGTCATAACAACGAAATAATAGATCTAGGTTAAGATAACAAAAATGTTGCTCTTTGATAAAATTAATAAAAGAGTGAATATAATTGTTACATCTATTAAAGAAATCTTTACTGACTAAAATAAAAAAGTTAAAGCTCTCAGTATATGGATTTCTAATGTTAAAGCACTGACTGAGGAGTGCCAAGTGAAAGAGGGCTGTCAATTCAAAAACCAAGGATCTATCAGACATTTTAGTTCATTTCAGACTTCAAAATCTTTCATGTTCTTTCATGATTTCAGATGTTTATTTTCTTTTACACAAACAGATGTTTTAGTTGGTCCTTCAGGAGGCAGACAGTAAGGAGGAGTTAGCAGTATCAGCCATTTAGGGGGAAATAAGCTGAAAGGGAGAGGAAGCAGAATTGGTCAGCATAACACATTCCACCCACTCTGAGAGTTGTGAACAGGAAAAGGAGGTGGATCAGGATTGGGCAGGGAGAGTTTCAGGCCACGATACAGATTGGTCAAAGCATTGGACAACCCGACAGGGAGCTGTGGATTAGAGGTGGCCTGGGATGACAATACCCTACTACTCTCAGCATGCTCAGTCAGCGGCTGGAAGCTGTCCAGGAAGTATGTTTTCAGCCCATAAATGGAAACTTAGCCTGAAGGTGTTGCATCTGGTCCAATAACTGTCCTCATCTGAGCTTGGAGTAGAGCAATTTTTTGAAGGGAGATTGAAGTGGTGCACCACCATGACCTAGGGCAAAATAATTTTATTTGAACAAAAACTCTTAAAAATAAATTTATCAATGCAGATAATTTATTCCTCTAATTTATTCAGTTCCTGACAAATATCAGACATCATAGATAATATGAAAAATATAAACTAGCTATTTCTCTCAAGGAATTCAAAATCTGAAGGCAGGAGAAAAAACAGAAAAAAGGCAGTTAGAATTGAATAAGACAGTAGTCATAATAAGGTTAGGTATAGAATATTCTGTCAGATCAAGTTTATAGCACCTAATCTATTCTTTAGAGACTCCTAAGGCTATCCAGGTAAGGAAAGATAAATCAAAGTCTAAATCAAGTAGGAAATATTAAGTAAAAAAATATATAAGCTGGAAGAGTATGTACAAAAGCCTATGTTCTAGAAAAATGTTTTTTGTACTTATTTGTAAAAGTTAGATCTAAAGTCAGGCTGGACACACATGCCTACCTCCTCCCCACCCCAAATCACTACAAAATAAGTGGGATATATACATTTTCAAAGAATAAATTGATAATAATTTAAAAATAAAGGTTTGGGCTAAATAGCAGGTGATAAATGCACAGTAAGGAACTAACTATATAGGGAGGGCCTTTTAGTGGGAAATTAAGGATAACAAAGAGTGAAAAATAATGATATAAATCCACTTCACTCTGAGTCTTTCAACTGCGTCAAAACATCAAGCATCCTTACATAGATAACACTTCTAAAAACATCCTTGTTGAATATAGAGCTACTGTCTCAGGCACAGCTGGGTATATGGGTGCTCAATGTCTAACAATAGATCACACTAATGTTTTATTAATTATGGTCTTCAGATTCATGTGGATAATCTCTGAGAGATGTTTATCCACTCCTCATTAATTTCTGTCAAAATTGAGTATGGATATTCTATAACTTGTGGAATATTTACAAAGCTTATTACTATAAAAACCCTTTACATAAAAATGTCAGAGGTGAGTGAGAAAGAAAACAAACTCATTAAAGCAAATAATATTTATATAATATAGCAATGAAAATGCATGGGTGTACTTTTGCAGCTATTTATGAGGTTATACACAATGTTTATCAATTCTGTCCTTCACAAGAATATCTGATTTTCCCTTTGTCTTCTACTTCTCCTGCTCAGTCATATCTTTCTTTGTCTAGATTTCCTCACTATATAAGGACCTCAGCCATATAGAATGGATTAAGGGCCAACCTGATAGCATTTGGGTTCATCTAAATATATCTTTGAAGATCCAATCATAAATTAGTCCACATCTTAACTAATAATATCTTCAAAAGTCTTATTTACAAATGGGTTCATATCTACAGGACCAAAGTTTAGAACTTAAACAATGTTTTTTTGTGGAGGACCTTCTAGAAACTGGAAAGTCATATTCTTCTTCAATGAAAAATAGATTCACCCCAACCTAATATCCTGAAAGTCTTAAGTGATTGCAAAACCAAGTATAAGTCCAAAGCCTCATCGAAACTCAGTTATGGCTATGGTTCATCTTGGGACAAGTTCCTTTCTGTCTGTGAACCCATAACACTTAGAAAACAAATTAACTGCTTCCAAAATACAATGGTGGGACAGCCATAGGATAGATATTGCTATTCAAGAAGGGAGCAATTAGAAGGAAAAAGAGGTGATGGGTCAAGCAAGTTCAAAACCCATTAGATTAGAAGATCTGAGAGTCATCTATGGATTTGTGCTTTGTTCTCTGTGCCTGCCTGAGTGGCAGTGCAACCCTTTCTAAGCTTGGGTAGCAGCTATGCGCTCCCTAAACACCATGGCACAGGCCCCATTGTATCCAAAAATTTTTGTGCTAATCAGGCTCTTTCAAAACTCTGGGGCATAGGCCACACTCTCTCCAAACACTGGGAAAGGGACACTGTCCAGAATGTTGGGGCAGAAGGCCCACCACCCCCAAAACTGAGATAGAAGGTCTGTACCCACAAATGCTGGGGTTAAGGCCCACCCTGTACAAACACCAATGTGGGCCTACCCTTTCCAAATGCCAATGTGAAAGATGTGCTCTATCTAAAGTCCAAGGCAGAAGTACTGCTCTACCCAAAGGCATGGGTGAAAGCCCCTTTCTCTTGCCCCCAAGGACTTCTGCCGAGACTTCTGCTTCAAAGGTTCTGCCTTTGAAGTAATTTTTCTTTCATTTTTCCCTTTAAGTTCAGGATCTCAGTACTTTTTCTCATGCAAAATTGATAAAACCTTTTTGTTTTTCCATGCAATTCAAGGGGGCTATTCCCAATCTTTAAGGAAAGTGTGGCCACCAATCAGATACACAGACAGGTGTAGAGTACTTCACTTTGGAGTCTACAGAAATTTACATGCTGGGTTTTGGATTTTCTCAGGATCTTTAACCCCTTGTTTCTTTCCAATTTTTCCCCTTTAGAATGTGAATATCTACCTGTAACTATACCACCATTGAATTTTGGAAGCAGATAGCTTGTTGTTTAGGTTTCACTGGTCCACAGAAGGAGAGGGATTTTAGTCTAGGATGAACCACTCCCATTATTAATTTGATGAGACTTTGGACTAGAGTTGTTTTCTGAAATGGCTTAAGGCTTTTGGGATAATAGCTTGGGCTAATGCATTTTGATATTGGAAGAGCACGGTTTTATTTCTTGTGTTCCAGATGCTGACTGTTGGGGATTGAATCATTTCACTAACAAAAGACATGCTCAAGTCCTAACTCTGGTCCTGTGAGTATGAATCCATTTATAAATAGATCTTTGAAGATGCTAATACTAGTTAAGCTGTGGCCAACTTAATGAGGGCAGGTCTTACAATATGGTTGACATCCTTCTAAGGAAAGGAAATTGGACACTAAATGGAAGCCAGAAGTCAGTAGAAATCAGAGAGAGAGAGGAATTCCCATATGACAGAGGACTGTCAGAATGATACAGATTCTGGGAGAACAAAGCTCTGCCAATACCTTGATGTTGGAAATGGAACCTCCCACAGTATTAGATAATAAATCCCCATTGTTTAAGCCAACCATTGTGTAGTATTTCTTAGAGCAGTCTTGGTAAACTAAGGCAATAGACATGATACCGGTTCTGATATGTACAGAAACTGGAAAATTACCAATGGCTTACTATGTGGCAAATTTGGGTGAAAATTCTTAATACTTATTAAATCTCATATGCTAATAACATTCTTCATATCCAGGAAAAATTTTCAAGCTCTGGACTAGGATTCAACAACTCCCCAAATAAGTAGGCATATCATTATCATATCATTTATTTATTCAAATTTCCCCTCTGGTAATGGTCAGAAAAACCCTTGAGAAAGTTAATTTAAAAGATTTCAGGATTCATTTGAATATTTTTCAGGTTTTTTTTTTTCCCTCAAGAACAACCAGCCTCCTCTCCAATTTATGCAAGTATAGATCTATGAACTCACTCAAATCTGGAATTAATTTTGAGATCATGACTTTTTAATTATTGTATACTGTTATACCACTGTTAACCAGACAGAGCAAATTTCCCTTATATTGTTTAAATAGAGCCTTGATATTTTGACAAAATCTTTCATCCTTCAGAAGCAAATGATCAAATACTAAATGTTGTCAAGGACTTTGGTTTCAAAGGAGATTCTACTGTGGCTAGTAAAGAAGAAAAAAAGGATTTATTTTAAAGGATCTCAGAAAGCTTGAAAAAGGTGAAGAAAATGACTCCAGGCTATTCTTTCAGGAAAAACGTCCCACCAAAAGAGCATATTTTTTTCACTCAGAATCACTCAATTTTAAATCATAGTCACACATTTGATTGGCAAGAGCCAGGAATCTGAATCCAAGAAGTCTGAGAATTTGGCTTCTGGCTTTTACACTGGAAATGACTCTTATTTTTGTCTCCTAAATGAAGCAGAGATTATTGGAAAGAGATTATGGGTAGTCATAGTCATGAATATAACTACCCTGCACAGTCTTTTTCCAATGATGATATTGATTCCTCCACACTTAAATTTGGAGGTAAGGAAGATGACAACAACAAGACTTTTCCCAGCAAACATAATGCAGCTATTCTGTGGTGCATTAGTGAAAAGACTATTCCTATCCCTTTCAGAGTACAACACAAGGTCACATCAACTTCTCCCTTAGTTCTATTTGATTACAGATTAAAGCTCCATCACCTATAGAATAAACTATAAATTTAATCACTAAGAATTTATGATCTATACAATAATTGGGGAATGAATAACTCAAGAGTAATAGAATACTTAAAAATAGATAAATATTTGAAGAAGGAAAAAATATCAATTATTACCTCTGCAGTTGGTTATGAAAGCACATTTGGTATAAATGACTTCCTTGATTTTACATCCTATATATCCTATGTCCACATTTAGTACCTCATTTTCATGTTGGATACAACCAAATCTTCAATCTTCAGGGATCCAAATCCTTATTGGTCCTCTCTATATGGTGTTTACTAATTTTCCTTTTATCTTCACCATTGTACATGAAATGCTAGGTATCATCATATAGGAACTGCTGGGTTCCATATATACTTTTCCCTACACTAATTATATAGAAGAAACTGTATATCCATTTTAAAATAGGAGTCAATCAACCCAGCAAAAATGATTAATTGTATCTAGTTGTTAGGCTGGTATCCAGTTGTTTGGTCAAATACTGATATAATTATTCCTTTGTATGTATCTTAAAGATGGGATAAGCATCTAGCATCATTCGACCTTAAGAAAAGGATATTACTCTCCAAAATGGGATGGGCCTCATTAAATCAGTTGGACGTATTAACAGATAGAACTGAAGTTTCCATAGATCAGAAGGAGTCTCCAGCCTTCCTGAGTCTCCAGCCTAAGAAGCAGACTCAAGAATTCAGCATCATTCTCTCTAGAATTTCTAGCATTTGGGCTTCTCTACAATTTCAGATTTGCCAGCTCCCACAATCATGTGAGCCGATTCCTTATAAAAAAACTACACACACGCACATACACACACACAGTTGGTTCTCTTTCTCTTGAGAACCCTTATTTATACCCCCCTTTGCTAATTACTTTTCTGCTTCTTATCCACTGATGTGATGAGTCTAGAAAGGGCTATCCAGCAGTCCCAGCATCCACTCCAAATACATGTATTCCATGTACCCTATCAAAAGAAATTTTTGCAGTCAAATTGAATTATGAATAAATTTGGTATAGAATACAATAACTGAATGTGAACAAGCAAAATATATAAAGAATATGAACACTTAATGTGTTTTTTAAAATTTATATCTGCCCAGGCATTTTCTGGAGAAAGGATCAACCTGCAATGAGTATAAGTCACTGTTATTCTGCATGTTCTCCCTATACCCTAAATATAACATTAATCTATAAGCATAGTAATCCATCAAAACCAGCAGAACCATTTCATGGAAGAGAAGCAAAAAATTTCCAAGGTCAAAAAATATTAAATATAAATACCATTCTTCTTCACTGCCAGTTCTAAATAGTCTAACCATGGGAGAAACAATATTGCATAGTGATTTCTGTTTCACTGCTCATATTGCCTTACCTAAGATGTCATTCCCATGAGCCATTTGCTTTTTCCTGGAAGTTGGTACTACAATTGATATTTCCCAAGGCTTTCCTTCAGAATATAAACTTAGATATTTCTGGGATGTTGGGGATATGACAACAGCAATGAATTAATGAATGTTTTCAATTGTCTCACATTTTTTGTAGAAAACAAATTGTCAAAAGCAATATGAGATGGAATACTATGATTGTTACTAAGATTTTAGCAAAACCATGGAGGATGGGTAGTAAAGGCAGAAACATGACAAAGAGAAAGAAAATCAAATCCTTATTGTGATTAATTTTCTATTTCAGTCAGGACAAACCACTTCATGATTATGAAGTAAAGAATATAAACATAATCAATTTGCAATAATTGACAGCTGGTCCTTCCAGAGTTATGTTAGTCTTTTCCTTCAGTAGTGATTACAGGTCTATTGGATTCCACACAGTGATAATGGAAAGATTAGGCTAAGTGAGGCTAAGCTGATGTGGATAGATTCTTATATAACCTCCATTCTTATTAACATAGCAAGCTTGATTATGATCTAATTAAAAAACAACAAGGAAGCAAGAGAAGGAGGCTGATTGGTTTTCATCAGTGGATCATTTTGTTTACCTGAGTATTTAAGTGCCTTATGTAGTAGAGACTTTTGATAGGTATTTGCAATGATGCAAATTCTCTCTTTGTAGCAGTTTGATATAATTGATGAATTCCAAAAAAAAATATTGGATTATGCTTGATCTGTACCTGGGCATGATTGGGTTGTGCTTAGGGCATTGAGTCCCCACTCCTTGGTGAGTGGGGCTCACAGATAAAAGTCATGGAAGAAAAACAGAGTTGAGGGTTTCTGATGTTGGAGTTTTGATGTTAGAATTTGATGCTGAAGACTTAAACTGGAGCCCTGGGAAATCAGTACACAGAGGAAAGAGAAGCCAGCCCCAGGAAGAAAGGAACCTTAAACCCAGAGAAAAGCAAGCCCCAGGAATGTAGGAACTCAGGAAGCCTGAACCCTTGCAGATGTCAGCAGGCATCTTGCTCTAAATAGACTTTGGTGAGGGAAGTAACTTATGCTTTATGGCCTGGTATCTGTAAGCTCCTACCCCAAATAAATACAAAAACCAACCAACTTCTCGTATTTTGCATCAGCACCCTTTTGGCTGACTAATACACTCATTATAAGATTTTTCTGAGATATCTAATTATACACAGCTACCCAAAACATACTTAAAACCAGTTCTCCTATTTTTCCCATCCAGGTCTCTGACTATCCTGCCATTCCATTCATCAGTATCTGTGAATTGGAATATTTTTTGCTTATCTTTTCTTATAAAATAACTAAACTCTGAGATATAGTACTTGGATTTTTACCTTTTAATAGGATTTCCCTTTCTCATTCTACTTCAAAACCATATCTTTGTTAGGTTGTAAGGCTGAAGCTGTCCACATCAATGTGAAGACAGCATATCCTGCTCATATATATGTGAAATAGACTATACTTTGTGTTCTCTGATATCCTGTTTTTTAGTTTGTCAAAGGGCTGCTGATGCCAATTGCCAGAAATGGGTTGGCTTTTATAAAGAGGACTTATTTGGGGTAAAAGCTTATAGTTCCAAGGCTGTGAAATATCCAAACCAAGGCACAATCAAAGACACTTTCTCACCAAAATAAGCTGCCATGTGGCTAAGATGGCTGCAGACTTCATCCAAGGTCTCTGCCTTCCTTGCCACAATCTACCACAGGGTTTCTTAACCAGGAGGCCATGAGCTTGAATTGAAATTCAAAAAAAAAAAAATTACTCTTGTGGGATCTTGTTGGTATGGGTGTGATATATTTATTAAATAATACACAGTATAGTGTGGACTTAGTAAAGGGTCTGTGGTTTTCACTTGACTGGCAAAGGGGTCCATGGAACAAAAAGATTAAGGGCTCCTGATCTACTGTCTCTCAAAGCCCAGCTCCCAGAGTTCAACTGTCAGCTTTCAGGCATAGAGTCTGTCTCTTCTTGAGCTGCTCTATGGGCAGCCCCTCTTAGGTGCTTCATGCTTAAGTGATCCTCTAGTCTTCTCTCACACGGCAAAATCAAATGTGACAGCTTCATTTTTCTCTCTGTCTGTGTGTGTCTCTCTCGGTGCCTCCATTTTCATCAGACCCAGCAAGAGGGTGGAGGCTCAATGCAGCCACACCTCACTGATGTAATCCTATTATAAACCCTAAGGGATCATATCAAGTTTAATCCAATTAGAGACTCTTCAAATGAACTTGATGCAATCAAAGGGTATCACAGGAATAGATTAGTTTAAAAACATAGTCTTTCTCTCTTTGGGCTTCATAAAATAATTGCAAACTGCCACACCTATCAAACCTTTACCATGAAATATTAGCTATGCGATTGGGAGAGGTGATGGCAGCAAAAAGGTAAGCACACCGGAAGTATCAGCTATCTGTTTTTGAAATTTAGTTGTGTGTTTAGGATAATCTTGAGCTGATCACATATGTTCTTCCATCAATTGATGATAAAGTTCTGTTGGGCAAACCATATTTTATTGATCAATGGCCTAAGAACACATGTTCACATTAGTTTATGACTCGTAGTCATTTAATGCCCCATGATTAGTAACGTGGTCTCTATGTTAGCCTAGTAGCAAACCAAGAGCAGTCTCTCAGAGATCATTTCCTTGGCAAAGTGGACAAGAAAGCATGCTATTACCCCCGAAGTTCTTGAGGAATTTATCATACTTTATCTGCTTGAACTTTTCAGCAGGGTTCATTGTCATCCTAATCTGAAACAGTTATTTCAATCATACTGGATTGAAATACAAATGTGCCAATATTTTTTGCTTTATTTTATTTTGGTTTCACTTTCTGAGTTCTGTAGTTGCAAACATAAAAAAATATATTAGCATACTCACACAAAATTCTTGGCTTTTAGTCTCTTCTTTAAATTGATATGTTGGAACTTACTTTGTTTCTGTAAAGCTGTCCACCCACTGTAGCATTTTAATTCCTCTAGTCCTCTCTTATATCTTACAAGAGGCCATTTACCATCCAAAATTTTTCCTTCAATGGAAATTTCATGTTACTCAAGAAATTATAAGAATATAACACCTTTAGTATCTAGAAGAGAAGATGCAGTAACAGTATGAAATAGGTAAATATTGGGTTAGCTAGATTTTAAAGGACATACAAGTCACTTGCTTATTTATATACAAATACTTAACCACATCCTACCTATTTCTGGAAATCAACTGTATTGTACAATTTGATTAAACTCTAGACACACAGGCCTTGAGAAAGCTCATAGAACCAGCCAAATTCTCGACTATCTCTGAATTTTTGTCATGCTTTTATAATGCTTAGAAATATCTTACTAGGGCCCTTTAATTGGCTTGATCTTTTCTATTATTTAGGTAAAACCTAACATATATTTCCAAATACCACCCACTTAGCTATAAGATAGGTCTAGTTATTGTCCTTTATAGCATCATATTTTATTCCTAGCGCATTAGAAATAAACTTCATAACTTAAATTTTGTATTTACTTGTCTTTTTCCCAATACACTGTAATATCCATCAAGGAAGAAACTTTCTACTTTATTCTCTGTTGCATTCCAATCTTCTAGCCTTGATGCTGGTATATTTTGAGTATTCAGTATGTATATCCTGTCCTGTGCTACCAAATAAATGGAATATTTACATAAACATCATGACCATCATAATCCCCATTGCCACCACCACCACCATGCTATCATCAAAGCATTTTCTTAGTTCTGTTTGTTGAAGATCTATGAGGTGTCCTGCTCCAAATGAGCTACTTTTGATATGTAATTTAATTCTATTCTTTAAACAGCTAAGTAGAAGTTATTATTACCCCTTATATTGAGACAAAGAGACTGAAGTTAAGGTAACTTAATTAACTTAAACATATTAACAGGAAGAACCAAATGAAGGGATTTTATTTTAAATTGTGAATAATAACAAATATTGAAGGATTTTAAGGATGGGATTTTAATATTCACATATATTTAGGAGGATAATTCCAGCAAATGTATGAAAGATGTATTTGAAGGAAGATATTAATATTAAGGACAGGATCACCAAATGGAAAAAAAAATTATCCAAGTGAGAAATAATAGACATTAACTGAAGAAGTTATTGCCATAAGATAAATTGGGGTAGATTAGAACAATGTTAAATATAAATTGTCTTTATAATTCTAAGGAAGAAATTCTATGTCATTTATAATTGCTCTTTCTAATGATGATAACTTTGTTGTTTAGAAAAACGATATAGATTGGTTTATAGAAATTGAAATAATTTTAAGGTAATTATTAGTACATTGCTATATATTTCCTCCCTGACTATTAATAGTATTAGGAGGAATATATTTAAGACATTAATGCAGTTGCTTTTGAGGGATCTATATTTTTGTAGTTTGTCCTTTAATCACTATCATTTACATGAGTCTTTACTGTAGTTTGATTGGTGGGGTTTAAATGCCAATGCTCTATTAATGTTTAAGTGATAGTCAATCAAAGCACCACATTTTAATAAATAATCAAAAGATCTTATGAAAATAAAGTTTAATTACATATAAATGTCATAAAATATTTTAACAATTGTTTATATCTATTTATCTAGCTATCTAAATCTACCCATCTACCAAGTCGTCATTTATTAATATTATCTATGTATAATTTGCATCAACCATTTTCAGAAACAGGTTAGAATGAGTTTCATCAATTTTGTATTTAGAAACTAGAAAAATAATTACCTATATGAAAAATGATATGCTAAAGGCTGATAAACTCACTTTTAAAGAGCATTTACAGAATATAATGTACATCAATGAAGTAGAATTGTTGACTGCAGTGTTTCCAGGACTAATGCATTTTCCCCAGGCTTTTATACATTTTTAGTTATTGTGACAGTTTTTGAAACTTTTATGAACCCGAGAAGAGATCATGTTCTTGGAGTTAATCCTTTCCTGTGGGTGTGGGACCCTTTGATTGGACTTAATTCAGGTGGGGGCCTTTGATTGGAGTACTTCAGTGAGGCATGACCTCAGGTGGGCCTTGGCCCTCTTGCTGGAGTCCTATATAAACGGGAGAAACATGAAGAGCCATACGGAGAAAGAGAGCTGCCATTTTACTCTGCCATGTGAGTCCAGGATCACCTGCAGCTGCAGATAGACAGAGAAACCCCAAGAGGCTGAGAGACTGGCTGGAGGCTAGAATCAGCGGAGCAATTGATGTTACAGCAACAAAGCTCAGAGGAAACGGGAGATGAGAGCCATATATCTGATCACCCACAGATGAGCTTGGGGAAAAGTGAGCCAGGAGAAGAAGGTGGAGACAGCCCACCATTTTGCCTTGCCACTGCCAAGTATTGCCAGCAGCTGACCTTTGTTTAGACAGCATCTCTGATAATGCCTTGATTTGGACACTTTCACAGCCTCAGAACTGTAAGATTTTAACCTAATAAATTCCCAGTAGAAAAGCCAAGTCATTTCTGCTATTTTGCATTGGTAGCCTTTAGCAAACTAAGACAGTCTTTTTGTTAATCTTAGGATAGAATGGTGAGGTGTATACAAACCTTTGCCCATCTCTTCTTCATGTTCTTTCTTCTTCCTTTTCTTCTTCCTTTTGTTCATATGTCATTGATACTTATTTAGGAAAAAAAAGAAGATGCAGAAACAAAACTAACAAACCAAGCAAAATAAATGCATATTATCTACAATGAGAACATACTAAAATCACCACTGTCATCTTGGTGTATATCTGTCCACACATAATTTCACACATTTGTTGTAAATTACTAATAATAGCATATCTTATTAAAATTGCATATTTCTTCTGAACATACTTATATCACTTAACAATATATTATGGACATCTTGTTATCATTTATGTCTTAAGAAAGCATATGGAGCCCTTACTATGTATCTGGAACTATTACAGGCAATTAGTATATATCCATGGATAAAATAGATAAAAATCTCTTTTTAAGCAATTGCATAATAACTGGATAAATTATATTAGTTTTATAATTAATAAAGAAACTACATTTTAGTGGTTATGAATATATTGAGAACAAAATTGAGCAGGATAAGGAGTATCAGAGGTGTGGGGATTAAAATCTTAATATAGGACAATCAGAACAGACCTCATGGAGAGGGTGACTATATTAGTCAGCCAAAGGGGTGCCGATGCAAAGTACCAGAAATCTGTTGGCTTTCATAAAAAGGTATTTATTTGAGTTAGAAGCTTACAACTACAAGGCCCTAAAAATCCAACTCAAGGTTCCTTTCTCACCGAAGTCAGTTGCTACATGATGAAACAAGATGGTTGCCTATCTCCAGGAGGGTTCAGCCCTCCTCTCTCTTAGCTACAGTCTGGCATAGGGCTTGCTTCTTTCTGGGCCTTCTCTACTGCTCAGCTGCTCTGGTCTCTTCACAAGGTCAGCTGTAAACTATCAGGCAAATGGCTCATCTCTCTTCCCAGGGTTTTAGCTGTTTGAGCTTTCTCCTTTCTGTCATATGGCAGGACTGAAATGAACAAGTTCCCTCCTTTGTGTCTTTTTCTATGTGTCTTCTTGAGTAAGTGTCCATTTCTATCAGCGCACCAAGGTGGATCAACTCAAAACCCTACTCCTAACAGGTAACAGTTAAACAGGTAAATTAATCAAAGATATCTCAGTTGAATCTAATACAATCAAAGGGGATCACACCCAGAGGAAGAGACCAGTTTACAAACATGATTTTTGGAGGGATTCATAAATAATCTAGAATTGCCACAGTGACTATCTTAGTTTGCCATGCTGCTGTGTCAAATACCACACAGTGGGTTGTTTAAAACATACAAATATATTAGCTCATGGTTTTTGAGGCCAGAATTTCCAAATCAAGGTTTGGCGCTATGCTCTCTTCCTAACGTCTGCAGCACTCTGGGTGCTGGCTTTCCACAATCTATGGGGCTTGTATTTCTGCTTCCCATCCAATCTCTCTCCTCGTATCTGTTCTACCAGATTCCACTGACTTGCTATTCTTGGCTTCTCTTTATAAGGCCTCCAGTGAGAAGGATTAAGACCCAACCTGATTCAGTTGGCCACACCTCAACTAATATCAACATCTTCAAAAGGTCCTAATTGCAAATGGGTTCAAATCCATGGGACCACTGATAATGATTAAGAAAATGGCTTTTGTTGGGGGACATAATTCTATCTCCCACAGTGACATTTAAAGGAGAACAAGTGAATTAGTCATTCAAGCATCTAGGGGAAGCACAATGTGACCAGAAGGAGAAATCATTGAGAAATCTTTAGGTAGGGCGGCCCACAGTTTAGTCAGTTTGAATTGAAGGATTTCAGAATTGACCATGAAAATTATTTGAACATTAGGATGGCAGTTATTTATTGGAGGACATGCTTTGATAGGGATGAATGAGAGAGGTAGTCCTTCAGCAGGAAACTTTCAAGAGGTCAGCTGCTCCAGGGAGCAGAAGCCAAGAAAGGGGGATCTCTCAAAGTCCTAGGGAAGAGAAGAATGGAAAGGGGATTGCTCATGTATTTAGGAGATGGTACAGAGTCAGCAAAGCAGGGAGCCTCGGACTAGAAATTTTGAAGGTGCCTAAGTGGATTAGCCTTATATGTACAAAGTCTTATTTTATCAATTGAGAAAAAATGTTAGGCTACTTTTGTGGGGCAGGCAAAGTGGACTAACTCTAAAGGACTAAAATTTCTTATTTGGGCTGTTTTTAAAACAATTGGACATGTAAGAAATTGAATTTGCTGCTAATGGGCTTTTCTAATGGACCCAGGTAGCTGTAAAGATGTAAACACACAGGGCCTACACAAAAGGCAAATTTGTTTCATTCATGTAACACAGATACGGTACTTCTTTTCTTCCTATCTTCTTGCACTTTTCTTTCATCAAAGAATAAGAGATAAACATATTTCTATTATCCTTGTATTTAGAATCTACAAGGGAAAATGTGATTTTTTTATCTATGATTTGTAGCTTTTTGTTTCCATATCTTTTCAGTCCCTGAATAATAAATGATGAGTCATACTTTTTGTTCTTTTAATAACTCTAGAAGATTAGTTGATATGAAAGTAGAATAGAACTAAAATTTACTATTTAATGAAATTTTAAGTGAAAAAGTACATGTTTTCTCTTAGAAGTAGTTTCCTAATATGTTCTAATTAAAGAATGAACTGCTGTAATTGGTGCGAGAGAACTGGTAGTTGTGCTTTGTGTTCCCAACAAAAATCATCAAATCATATAATCAAACTTAGACACACACTTAGGAGGTCATTTAATCAAGGCCCTACCTGAATCCTTTCTACAAATATAGAGATGTAGGGGTCCCCAAGGCCCTATTTGAAAACCTTTATTGAAAATGAAAAAGAAAAAATAAATTCTTACACAGAACAGAAATTTATGTTACTGTCATTTTTCAACCATTTATGGGGATAAATAATGTCTATCTGTATTTTGAATTATAAAATTAAAACATGATATATCTAAGAAAATGTTTACTTTAAGTAAAGTTTCTGATTCTTTTTCTAACCCCTAACATATTTATACCATTTACCAACTGTAACTTGTGGTTTTTAATTTGGACATTAGTGTCTTTCCCAAATGCATAACATCTAACATAAACATCAGAAATTAATGAAATATCGATGGCATATTTCCCTAATATACAGTACTATATTTGTGTTGTTGTCATTGTTTGATTTTGTCTTTTTCACTTTTTGTTTTTAGTTTCAATACCTTTGGTTATTTCCATTGCTCTCTCTCTGAGTGGTGAGAAACATATCTCCTAAGGTGTCATTTTACCCTAAAGTCATACCTCCAAACTTTTGTTAAGAAGAAAACACACACACAAGATTTCATTGAAAATAAATTTACACAGCCATATGGTCTGTGCTTTTAAAATTATAATTTCACCAAACTCAAATAGTATCATTCAGGATACATAACAATAAACATTAGAACACTGTTTTAGCTTGCAATAGCATATATTAAAGTATTAGATTGCTCACAATTTCTCCAGGAAAACCAAAATCAGGATGATGTATTTGCAGATGGAGGAAGATCAAACCAGAGCCTTTGCAAGATGGATAGCACAAAAGTACCACAGCAGACAAGACACATGAAGAGATGTGACCTTACCACTAGTAACTCCTCATTTTCTTCACCAGGATATAGTATCTTCAAGCACTCTTGCCCCAAGTTATTCTCTATCCACTACAAAAATTCCTAGAGCCATCTGATGTGGATAGTCAAGTTCATGTGCTGATTTCTGCATTCTCTACACACAGGAACATCCACAATGTGTGGCTAATACTCATATTATATAATAATCATTGATATTCCAATCTTATAAATAGAAGACTAAGTACCCTTTGATTGTCCTGGTTCTGCTTGTCACAAAAATCTATCCGTCTTGTACCTGCTAATCCTTATAATATTCCATTTCATCCCATTTATAGATCTTTACACTATATTGAATTACTTGGAAAACAAGCAAGCAAAGAAGCTACTGTGATGGTTCATAAGAGGCTATACAAATGGTATACTGTATTAAAATTAGCTATTAAATTTGTGATTGCATGGTTAAAGAAAGCTATTAGATAAAAATAAAGCCATTTAATACAAATCCCAGTACATCTTTAGTGATAAATACCTGGAAATAAAAGCAAGCCTAATAAAATAACTATAATTAAGTACCACAATTTTCTAGAAAGTAATCTCTACTTGAATTTGAATGTGAATACTCAGTTTATTTCTATTCCCCTATATAATGACCATTTTCATTACTTCTATATATTGTGATACCTCACTATTATGAATACCTGCAGTGCCTGTTTATAGATTTAGAACAAATGGACTTTTAGAGTTGTGAGGCCTCTTGGATAATTTATAGATCCAGACTTCATTTAGCAAATAAGAATGTTTAGATCCACAAATATGGCTGTGCTCTTTTTTGTAATAATAAACTTTGTTTTTAGAGAAGATTTAGATTGCAGAAATGTATATCAAAATTATAGGGGATTGGGGGTGCCGATCCTCTACTGGCAGCACAAGCCATCTCAGGAACTATTCCACGGCTGGAATTGGAACCTCCAATTCCCAAAATGGGGGAGGAAGAGATGATTGGGCACCAACTTCAGCTACTGATAAGTAAATTCAGTGGGCTAAAGTATAAACCTAAGAACAGCTAAAGTTTGAACATGTCCAAGTAAGAAGAAGGCCAGTAGCTGCCATTTTTACTCTACTTCTGGCATGAGGGGAAGCTGGGCTGATTGAAAATACAGTGATGGTAGGAACCAGCTTCTTCCTACCCAGATTGAATTGGAGCCCTAGCCTAGGCTCCAGTGCCACCTCTGGCAAGGAGGAAGCTGGCAGAACCTGCACAACCCTCTCTGGGTAACTGCAGGTACATTCGGATGGCACAGTCTGAATAGTCAGAAGTCTATCAGGGCAACTCAGGTCATTTTGGACCTGCAAGGCATAGATTGCTGCCCACATCTGCAACTCCATTATAGAAGAAAGGAATGTGGAACATCAACATCACCAGCCTCTCTGGACAACTACAGTCTAGGCCTGCACAACTTGGATTATTACACATGGCTGTGTCTCTATCCCTACCCCTGGCAAAGGAGAAAAGTAGGAGAAGCTTCATTGGTCACTGGGACAATGCAGGCAGCTTGAGCCTCCACAGTTTACAGCAACAACTACATCCTCAGCACCTACTACACTAAACCAAAGAGAGAAACTACACCCAGAATAAATACATTCTAGTAAGCCAGATGCCAAGACACCAGCAAAAGATTACAATCCATACCAAAAAACAGGGAGATGTAGTCCAATTAAAGGAAAAAGATAAGCATCTAGATGACATAAATGAGTTGAGACAACTAATCATAGATGTTCAAATAAATTTCTTTAATAAATTCAATGAGATGGCTAAAGAAATCAAGGCTATTAAGAAGACACTGGATGAGCACAAAGATGAATTTGAAAGTATACATAGTAAAATAGCAGACCTTATAGGAATGAAAGGTGCAATAAATGAAATAAAAAATACACTGGAATCTTATAGCAGCACATTTGAGGAGGCAGAAGAAAGGATTGGTGAGCTTGAAGAAATGGCCTCTGAAAGTGAACATTAAAAAGAGCAGATGAAAAAATGAATGGAAAAAATTGAACAAGTCCTCAGGGAAATAAACAACAGAAGGAGATACGCAAACATCCATGCCATGGGTGTCCCAGAAGGAGAAGAGAAGGGAAAAAGGCAGAAGGAATATTTGAAGAAATAATGATAGAAAATTTCCCAACCCTATTGAATGATGTAGATATCTGTGTCCAAGAAGCACAATGTACTCACATCTGAATAAATCTGAATCAACCAACTCTGAGACACATACTAATCAGAATGCCAAATGCCAAAGACAGAGAGTTTGGAAACAGCAAGAGAAAAGCAATGCATAAAATATAAGGGATACCCAATAAGTTTAATTGCCATGGAAGCAAGAAGAGAGTGGTATGATATATTTAAGACATTGCAAGAGAAAAACTTCCAGCCAAGAATCTTATATCCAGCAAGAATGCCTTTCAAAAATGAGGTCACATTTAGAAAAGTCACAGATAAACAGAAAAAAGAGATCAGTTTTTCAGCAAATAACTAAAGTGTGTGCTACATCTGAAAAGAAAAGATAGGAGAGAGAGGCTTGGAAGAGAGTCTAGAAATGAAAATTATATCAGTAAGAGAAACTAAAAGTCTCAAAAAAGTGGTAAAAATAAAAATGACAGACAAAACCCAAAGGTCAAAATGAGTGAAATAAAAAATGCCTTGACATTAATAACATTGAAAGTTAATGGGTAGATCTCCCCAAGCAAAAGACATAAACTGGTGGATTAGATAATAAAGAGTGAGCTATCTGTATGCTGTCTGCCAGAGGTTCACCTTAGATCCAAGAATGCCAGTGGATTGAGGGTGAGTGACTGGAAAAAGATTTGCATGCAGTAACAACAGCAACAACAACAAAAAGCCAGAGTGGCTTTACTTATCAGATGAAATAGATTTTAAAAGACACTAGTAATGCACAATCTGAAGAAGTCAGGAAAAAAATTTACACAATCCATTTACACAATCAAATAAAATAATCAAATATTTAGGAATAACCTTGACCAAAGGTATAAAGCAGTTGTATTCAGAAATCTACAATGCATTGTTAAAAGAAATTTAAAAGACCTAAATAATTGGATAGAACATTCCATGCTCATGGATTGGAAGACTAAATATCATTAAAGTGTCAGTTCTACCCAAATTGATATACTGATTCAATGCAATCATAATAAAAATTCTACCAGCATTTTAAAAATAAATGGAAAACACAATTGTCAAATTTATTTGGAAGGATAAGGGGTCCCAAATAGCCTGAAACATCTTAAAAAGGAAAAGCAAAGTTGGAGGATGCTCACATCTGGGATTAAAATCATATTACCTAGGTACAGCAGCAAAAACAGCATGCTACTGGCATACAGAAAGACACATAGGCCAACAGAACCGAATTAGTAGTTCAGAAACAGACCCTCATATCTATCATCAAGTGATTTTTGACAAGCCAGTCAAATCCACCTAGCTCAGGCAGAACAGTCCATTCAACAAATGGTGCTGGGAGAACTGGCTATCCATAACCAAAGGCAGTAAAGAAGACCCCTATCTCACACCTTATCCAAAAATTAATTCAAAATGTATCAAAAACCTAAACATAAAACAAGAACCATAAAGCTTCCAGAAGAAAATGTAGGAAAACATCAAGATCTGATGGTAGGTGGTAGACTCTTAAAGGAGATCAGATGAGGACTGAGATGGACTACCAATGCTTTATGTATGTAGAAGTTTTAGTTATCTTTATTGTAAAAGTGTGGAAATGGTAACACATTATAGTGGTTTAAAAATGGGAATGTGGGTGGAAATGGTAGTCTAGGCATGTGTTTGCCAATCAAAATAAAGCTAGAGAATAACATAAGGACTGAATAACACATTAAACCCAGAGGTGGATGAGAATTGTGGTTAGACTGTACAGATGCTAGATTGTCTTTTATGAGCTAAAGCAGATGTATGTTACTATTGTAAGGAAATATGGAAAAGAATGGGAAAAATACAATGAGTGACTTACGGACTTCGGTTAACAGCAATAATGTAATATTTATGCATCTATGCCAAAGATGTACTATATGCATAATGGGGAAGAATGGAAAAAGCATGCCAAATATATGATATGGACCATGGTTAATGGTCTGATGTTATTATAATTTGTAACACATGTTCCACTGCAGTGTGCTGTGTTGATGGAGAGGTGTTTCGTGGGAATTCTGCACATATGCATGATTGTTTTGTAAGGTCACAACTTCTGCAATAAAAATATATTTTAAAAAAATAATTCCTAGGGTTGGGGGAAAAATACACCAAATGTAAGATACTTTGGTTAGCAGCAATATATTGAAGATGCTCTTTCATCATTCATTAAAAATGTTTCACAACAGGGAAGCAGCTGTGGCTCAATCAGTTGGGCTCCCATCAACAATATGCGAGGCCCTGGGTTCGCGTCCCAGGACATCCTTGTGAAGGCAAGCTGGACCATGTGTCTTGGAGAGCTGTTGGCCCATGTGCCATGAAGAGCTGACTGCCCGTGCACTGTGGAGAGCTGACCGCCCGTGTACTGCAGAGAGCTGGCTCAGCAAAATGACACAACAAAGGGAGACAAGCAGATACAGAAAAAACGTGCAGTGAATGGACACAGAGAAGAGACAGTAAAGAATGGAACAAGCCGCAAGGGGGGATTAAATAAATAAATAAATAAATAAATCTTTTAAAAAATGTTTCACAACAATACAAGTTGTTGTTATGTTAAGGAATGATAGCCCTGTATGATGTTATGCATGTTTGTTACTATACACTTATTGTTTATATATGTTCATGTAGGAATGATAATGAATAATAAAAAAAGTATAAGTGATTGAGGGGCAAGATGGTGGCACAATAAGGAGCTCCAAGGGTCAGCTCATCTGACAGGACAGTTAGGAATCACCCAGAGTTATCTAAAGCACCTGTTTGGTGTGCCAAGGATGCCAGAAGAGCATCCTGCAACATCTTTTTCAAGAGTCTATTCAACAAATGGTACTGGAAAACTGGATATCCATGGCCAAAAAAAAAACCACAAAAAACAAAAAACCCTACCTCACACCTTATACAAAAATTAACTCAAAATGGATCAAAGACCTAATTATAAAATTTACAGCCATAAATCTCCTAGAAGAAAATGTAGGGAAACATCTTCAAGACTTGGTGGTAGATGATGGATTCTTAAACCTTACACTGAAAGCACAAGCAATGAAAGAAAATGTGGATAAATGGGACCTCCTCAAACTTAAACAATTTTGTGATTCAAAGGATTTTGTCAAGAAAGTAAAAAGGCAGCCCACTCAATAAGAGAAAATATTTGGAAACTACGTATCTGATAAGGGTTTGATTTCCATTCTATGTAAAGGGGTCATACAACTTAATAAAAGAGCAAGCAATCAAATTTAAAAATGGGCAAAAGACTTAAAAAGACATTTGTCCAAAGGGGAAATACAAATGGCCAAAAAGCACATGAAAAATGTTCACTATCACTAGCTTTTAGTGAAATTAAATCAACATGAAAATGAGATATAATCACACACCACACAGAATGGCCATTATTTAGAAAACGGGTGAGCAGATGTAGCTCAAGCAGTTGGGCTCCTGCTCCCCACATGGGAGGTCCCTGGTGCCTCCTAAAGAAGATGAGCAGACAAAATGAGCTGGTGCAACAAGCAGAGAATGGATGTTTAAGTGGTTGGGTACCTGCCTCCCACATAGGAGGCCCCAGGTTCAAGTCCCAGTCCCTCTAAATAATAAGAATAGCAGACACAGTGAGCAGACAATGAGCAGACAGACAAGGGAAACTTCTCAGGGAGGGGGGAAATAATAATAAAATAAAATATAAAATAAAATAAAAATGTCACTGTGCATTAAAAAAAACAAAACCCAGGAAACAATAAGTGCTGGAGAAGAAACAGGAATACTCCTTCACTGTTGGTGGAGTTGTAAAATGGTGCAGTCTCTGTGGAAGAGTTTGACGGTTCCTCATGAAGCTAAATATACAACTGCCATATGATCCAGCAATCATTCTACTAGAAATACATCCAGAAGAACCAAAAACTGTGACACAAACTGACATCTGCACACCATTGTTCCTAGCAGCATTATTCACAATTGACAAAAGATGGAAATAACCCGTGTCCATCAACCAATGAATTGATAAACAAAATGGCATATATACATATGATAGAATACTACGCTGCAGTAACAAGAAATGAAATTGGGGCACATATGATAACATGGATGAACCTTGAAGACATTATGTTAAGTGAAATAAGCCAGACACAAAAGGACAAATATTGCCTGGTCTCACTAATAAAATCTAAATACAAAGAATAAACACATGGAGTTAAAACTTAGGCTATAGGTTACTAGGAGACAAGGGGAGGGCTGAGAAGGTGTACTGATGCTTAATGTATGTAGAAATTTTAGTTAACTTGACTGTAAAAGTATATAAATGCATAGAGTTGGTGGTAATACATTATAGTGAGTAGAACTAATACTGCTGGTTATAAATAGGATTGTGGCTGTAAAGGGTAGTCTAGGGATATAAAGGTCAATTGAAAGAAAGCCAAAGAATAATATAGGACTGACTACCATAGTGAACTAAGAGGTAGATGAGAACTGTAGTTAATAATACAAATACAAGAATGTCCTTCTATGAGCTAGAACAAATGTACATCACTATTGCAAGGTGGTAAGAATGTGGAAAAGCATGGGAAAAATACAATTAATGTAACCAAGAACTATAGTTAAGAGCAATACCGTAATATTCTTGTATCAATGTCAAAGATGTACAGTGTTAATAATAGAGGGGTATGGAATAAATATACCTAATGTATCCTATGGATCACAGTTAGTTGTAACAGTCTGATGATATTATCTCATAATCTGTAACAAACGTTTCAAAACAATGTAGTGTGTTTGCAGAGGGGTGTTATATGTGAATTCCACACATGTGCATGACTGTTTTGGAGGTTCACAACCTCTTTAATAAAAAAAAAAAAAGTAGAGGGGATTACCACATAATCCATCTCCACTCCCACACATTTTCTCCTGTTATTAATGTCTTAAATTAGTCTGGTACATTTGTTACAATTAATGAACCAATATTGAATCATTGCTACTAACCAAGTGTACATTATGCTTTACACTTTGTGTTAAACAGTTTTATTGTGATTTTGCTTTTAAAAGTTTAGTTATTCACAAATCTCAGAATACAATCCAGTTTCACATCTCATGAGTACATGCTCTCTGAAAACCACTGAATTGTCTGAATCACAAATCTGGCACTAGCATGAGCTGCATTTTATTTTTATCTACAAACATTTTAATGTTATATGCCTGTCTCCTCTAATAGACTGTATACCTTCAAAATCAGGATATTAAATATCTGTTTATATCATATACATTTATTCATTATCTATTTATAACTATTTATATTGCCACCTTTTCTTTCCTTCTTTTGTTTATACAGAATATTAGTAGTAATATACCAAAAAATATTGCCTATTGATTAATGTAGTTATGATTTCATAAAAAATGTTTAGAATTATTTTAATGCCATGCATAATGATACTTTTTTTAAAGCTAATACTCATATGAGGCACTGCTCTAATAACTCTATTTATGTCAAATCCTTCAGTCTTTGCAACAATCCTGTGGAACAGGCACATTATCATCTCTTTTAGAGATGAGAAAATAAGATCCAGAGAGGTTAACTAACTTGCAAAGGGACTCGCAGCATTTGACAGAGCTAGGATCAGACGGTGTTTCCAATTAGCTGGATTTTAAGTTTCCGTCCGAGTGGAGGTCAGTTATGTCACAATGGGAAACCGAGGCCATAATGCCTGAGAAAAGATTGTTACTCACAGTACTAGAGAGACATGGTGTCCATGAGGGGTCCACAGGAAGCAGCACAGGCTCCAGTGGCTCAACGAGCTGGCGTGGAGCCCACAGGCGGAACGAGTAACCCGCGCGGGCCTGTGCCTCTGCAGCAGCCCAGGCGTGGAAGTTAGTAGATTTCCTGCAGCAGCCAAGGATAGGTGAGTTTAAAGCAAACGTACGCGAAAAAGAGTAGAGCCTGGGGTCCAATATGGGTGGGATGGTCGGCTGTGAGTTCTGGATGCAGCATGTGGGTGCTGGTTGCAGATACGGGTCTGAACTCTGGGGAATCGAGGCCCCAGGGGTGAAAAATTGTTTATTATATTAAGTGAGACTAAGGTCAGGGTTGAGGCAAGTGGTTTAGCCAAAGCAAGACGGATGCCGAGACAGCGCAGAACATTTTTGATAGTCACGACTTTCTAGCTCCAGAGCAATACTCTCCTAAGGGCTTTTGCAACTAACCTCTAGTTGACATAAAATATGTGATGTTTCCCCCACAGCATAGTTTGCCAGCTGAAAAACTGCTTTCATTACCAACAGAGGTTAGTTTATTCTGAACTTTTATGGAAAGCAAAAGTTGGAAGAATGGTCTTTTCACTTTAAATTATAGGCAACTCTTCATACCCCTTTGTCTACGAGGGAAATGTCTCCCAAGCTGTAACTTCAGGTTTCCAAACTCTTCTGTATAGGTAACAACTCCTGCCAGCAATTTACACTCCAAACTCCCCTGTAGTTCTTTTTCCCATGTGATTAATAGCAGGCTATTATTATAAAACATAAATAAAAACCACAGTCGGCATACATACTGGTAAACAGGCGCTTTCTTTTACCCATGTTATGGATGTAAGTTAGAGCATTTGTTTTTTTAGTGCAAAAATTGTTAATATCTATCTAAATTAAAATAAAGAATATACCTTTAATCACAATCATTAGTTTTAGAATTCATTCTTCACACAAACTATCACTTAGTGAACAGAGAAGGGCAAATAGTGTAGTATTATTGCTTAACTTGATAAACTGTAAATAACCTAAATGTCCATCATCAAGGGACCTTTTAAAGATATGTGACAAAGCAGGGAATGGAGTACTTCTTAGCTGAATGATTCTGCCAGGGTCATATAACCTTTTGTCAGCAGACATAAGGAAATAATAATATGAAAAGGAAGCAGTCATCAAAGGGAAAAAATGAAACGATAATGGGGCTTACTCTACACAGCTATTTCTCAGTCTAAGGCAGTGCACCTTTGTTGTGTTATCAGCTGTCCATTTCATTCAAGTGGAGAGCCTCTTCATGTGACAGATTTGAAGGTGTATAGAGAATGATGATGAAATGGAAGAGGATAACCAGCAAGATATGTGAGGAAGTTGAATGCAAAAAATAAAAAAGTATGAATATTTCTTGTGATCCAGTAAACCTCAAATTCCCAGTATAAAAATGCAAATGTTAATGAGATTTTCTTATATTAGTATAACACTATACAAGTAGGCTTACGTTTTCTAAATTTTCATGAGAATAATACCTTTTATTTTTTTAGTTCAGTGCAAAGATTAAATGTTACAATTATGAACCTTCTCTGTCATTTAAGAACTCTTAATGAATTCTTACTTCCTTTTATTTATTTCTTTAATCCTTATAAGATGAACTGTGAGATAAAATTGATGAAAGTTAAATTGAAATTGTTTATGGCTAATGCTCACCTGGGATAGCTGAAATGTCTGTGAATAATTACAAGTCAGAAAGTGAGTTTGGTGAAAAAGAAAAAAAAATAGTATGTTAACTGAGGAGAATTTTATTGAAATTATTCTTCAAAAGACATGAGGTTTATCCTGGTACAGTGGAAAGAAAGTGATCATATTTATTGAAATTAAGGATAGAAAGGAGATAGAAATTTAATAAAATGTTTGTCTTAATCCCAGAAGATGTCTTCCTTTAGGGGAAAGGGAGGCAAACATCAAGCAAACAAACCAAACAGCCTCTCTCTCCAATTTAAAGGGAATATATGGGTATTCATATGGCACATCATACCCCTAGTACAACAAAAATAAACTGTGCACTATAAGCATTAAGATGTTCTTAAGGAGAATCCAAGACGTTTTCTCATTTGTAACATAACCTATAAAAGCCAACAGCCAGTGCAGTCATATTTGTCTTCTTTATTCATACCTACACTGAACTACAAGTATTCCCTTAGGCATCTATGGGGCTGCATATCAATATTTGTTTAAGCCAGTGAATAAAACACTTCGTGCCTTCTACTTCATGTCTGGCTGATGTCAGTCAAGACCTCATCTATATCTCCTAACAGCTGTTTGTGTGTACTGTTAGTGTTCTCCTTCTCAGCCAGTCCAGAGGATGCCAAACGTTTAATTCCAGAATTTCAAGCATATAATCATAAAGTATTATAACTTTCAATGAGATTTTCACTCTCATATATATGGGAAAATTCTTTGTGTAAACCAACACTGCTTTTCCTTTTTCTGAATTTTTGGCCCAACACTCTATCCCATAATTAAAATTGTTTAAACATTATAATCAATTTATTTTTCATCAGGAAACCAATCATAATGAAACACTTTCATGTTGGTTATAGGGCTGTTCAAATACCCATGTTAGGGTTCCATGTAGATTGTTGATAATGGATACCCAAGAGAGGAGGATATTGAAAATTGTTGTGAGAGATGATCAATTACCTCAGAAGAGAGACTACAGCAGACTTACTGTATTAGTCAGTCAAAGGAGTGCTGATGCAAAGTACCAGAAGTCTGTTGGCTTTTATAAAGGGTGTTTAGTTGGGGCAGAAGCTTATAGTCACAAGGTCATAAAAGGGTAAGTTACTTCTGTCACAAAAGTCTGTTGCCACATGTTGGAGCAACATGGCTGCCAGTCTCTATAAGTGTTCAGCCTTCCTCTCCCTCCTAAGGCTCCATGGTCCCAGCTTCTTCTGATCTAGCTGTAGGCTATCAAGCTCATCTCTCTTCCCAGGGCCTCTGCATCTGTATAGCTCTTTCTTCCTCTATGTTCTTCTCTGTGTGAGTGTCCACCACCAAGGGGGTGGGGACTAAACATCCTACTTAAGAAGACCAAATCAAAGCCCTAATCTTAACTTAATCAAGGAAAAGTGAAACCTGCTAATTTAATACAATCTAATATGCCCAGAAGAACAGAATAGTTTGCAAACATAATCCAATATCCTCTTTTGGAATTCATAAGTAATCTCAAACTGCCATACTTACAGATTTTGTTTGTAAATGTAAAAGGACTCTGAAAAGTAGTTGAATACATGTGTTAAAAATTAATATCACCACCTGAGAGCAATGTGCTGTCAGAAGACAAAAATCCTCTGCAGATATCAGTGCCCAAAATTAAAAGTTACACACTTAGATAGAAACAGGTTATTGCAGCTCACATCATCCTGTGTCTGTTTTCTTTCCATTTCAGGTATCATCTATATGTCAGTAAAGCCACTAAAAAATTACATGATACTATTAATTGATCTTTTAAACTATACAGTTTGGCTTATCGCGTGGAGCATTGACTCCTGAATACAAAAGGGTATTTTAGATAAATCTTAAGAAACACAGTACATTTTCATAATTTGACTATCAGTCCTGCAAGACAAAAATTAGTTTGCAAATTTTGCTTGTTTACTTTCTTTGTTTATTGTGTGTTTCTTTAGATTGTGTGATTATGTGCTTGTGTGTGCATATGTTTGCATGTGAGAGTACAATATTTCCAAAAGAGTGAGTTTGGGATCAGGAAATCCTGGAATTATGATTCTTCCATTTACTAATTGTACATTTGTTAAAATTTCTTAATTTTTCAGGTTTTTTTTCCCTACTCAATTCCATTAAAAATGCATGAATAAATAATGTCCCTATGTGATTTTGTTTTAAGGGGGTAGATAAGATAAATTAGATAGAGAAATGATAGATAGATAGATAGATAGATAGATAGATAGATAGATAGATAGATAGATAGATGAAAACATTTAAAGTAATTTGAATATTTTGAAGTTCACAGGACATGCCAATTGATAAAAATACTCTTCCTTTTCTGTTTTACAAACTCAAATATATCATCCACAACTGACCAAATGTACCTATTCCATAAAGTTTTTCTGAAGCTCCAAGACATATTGTATATCTCTATTACATTATCAATCTCTCTATTATACTACACATTAATCTATAGCAGGTATTTACATTTGTAGCTTCAACCCCTCCCCTCCATCTAATCAGCTGTCCTTAAGCTCAGTGACAGTATTTATGCTTCATGGTAACCAAGCAACTAAGAAGATTATTGAACTGATAGGTGATTTGTTTAGTAATATATTCTTATTTATAATTGGAGAGGTGGCATGGTATAATAAATAAATAAATAGCCAACCAAATGAATGAACAAACTCTGCAAAGAGTTACCAGACTGGATTTTAGCCTTAACTATATGACTAATTTGGAGAGGTAAATTTCTTTCCATGAAACTCTGACAGGAGGTGAAGGAGTAAATGGTATCTAAGCTGCCTTCTAGTTATAACATTCTGTGATTCTGTGCTGTTCAATCTTTGTTGAAATCCCAACAGCGTTCTACTTACTGCAGTCATCAAGGAGATTGTATTTAAAATTGAACACATCCACTAATAACAAGCAGAAAGTCTTAGGCACTTCTGGAATTGCCTTAAATTTTGCCTTGTCACTGCAAAAGAATGCCTCTAGTGTAAGATTTTTGTTTTGTTTTGTTTTGTTTTTACTGTGGCCTAAGGATTAGGCATGATTTATTGCACATGCTGGTTCAGACAACTTCCCAGGTATCCCCTAGTTAATGTCACCAGTCTGCATCCACAGTACTGAGTGACACTGTTATTAATCACTGAGACTCAAAGAAGGGAAGCAGAGGGAGGGAATCAAAGAAGAGAAGGGAGGGAGTGAGGGAATCAAACAAGGGAAGGGAGGGAGAGAGGGAGGGAGGGAATCAAAGAAGAGAAGGGAGGGAGGGAGGGAGGGATGAAGGAAGGGAGGGAGGGAAGGAGGAAGGAAGGAAGGAAGGGAGGGAGAGAGGGAGGGAAGGAAGGGGGAAGGGAGAGGGACTAGGTCTCCCAAAGGGAACATTCTTATCTAAGCCTAATTATAATACCCCTATTAAATCTGAGGAGGCAGGAAGGGCTTAGCCAAAAGATGCAATAAAGAAAAATGGCATATGCTTTACTTTAACAAGTTTGTGTTAGGATCCCAATTGCTGGTGTTTTTTCTAGCTCATTTGTAGAGACAAGTGCATGCTTGTCATCTTGTCTCTCTGTGCCTTTTAAGTATGGCATTTTAGGAGCATTTTAGGACCAGTTTCCTTAAAGTTATCGATTTGATAGTTTCTCATACTCAGAACTTGGATCCATCATTTGCAACCAAAACTAACTTGAGTTGCAGTCAAACCCCACACCAGGGAGGCAAGAGTGCCTACAACTGAAAGTAGGAGGATTGCATCCAGCATCCATGTGGAATCTAAGCCCCCTCTTGATATAGATGTGGAGTGGACACAACCATTCCAAGGTCCACAGGATAGAGGAATAGAGTATGGATTAGAGTGGACTTACTGATAGTCTATTCATGAACTATTGTGATTAGTAATCAAAGAAAACGTGGCATTGGTGTGGAGAAAGTGGCCATGGTGGCTGCTGGGGGTAGGGAATGGGAGGAAGAGATGAGATGTGGGGGCATTTTCGGATCTTGGAGTTGTCCTGGATGGTGCTGCAGGGACAGTTACTGGACATTGTATGTCCTCCCATGGCCCACTGGGTGGACTGTGGGAGAGTGTGGGCTATGACGTGGACCACTGACCATGAAGTGCAGCAGTGCTCAGAGATGTGTTCACCAAACGCAATGAATGTTTCATGATGATGGAGGAGGTTGTTGTTATGGGGGAGGTGTGGGGTGAAGATGATGGGTGGTATATGGGGACCTCATTTTTTTAACGTAATATTAAAAAAATAAAGACAAAAAAAAACAACACACGGTTTTTCCATGAAATCTTGCAGTTGAATTTTATTTATTTTTAATTTTTTTAAAAGATTTATTTATTTATTTAATTCCCCCCCCCCCCCCCCCCCCCCGCGCTGTCTGTTCTTGGTGTCTATTTGCTGCGTCTTGTTTCTTTGTCCGCTTCTGTTGTCGTCAGCGGCACAGGAAGTGTGGGCGGCGCCATTCCTGGGCAGGCTGCTCTTTCTTTTCACGCTGGGCGGCTTTCCTCACGGGCGCACTCCTTGCGCGTGGGGCTCCCCCACGCGGGGGACACCCTTGCGTGGCACAGCACTCCTTGCGCGCATCAGCACTGCGCATGGCCAGCTGCACACGGGTCAAGGAGGCCCGGGGTTTGAACCGCGGACCTCCCATGTGGTAGACGGACGCCCTAACCACTGGGCCAAAGCCCATTTCCCTTGCAGTTGAATTTTAGCGACTCTTCCCTCAGAATTCGACATGGACCTGAAACTAGTAGACTCTCCCAATGGATGCAGTCCCTCCTGCTTCTTACTTTCTGCCCTGCATTCTTCTCTTTGAAAGCTGTGCTTTTTACACTCCCTGCTGTCATGGAAGAACATATTTGCGCCAAAAACTTGAATTTATAGGTTACAAATTTGAGGATTCACAGTGCCTGACTGACAGTCTTCCCTCTCCAATTTCAGCTTCCTACAGGAAAGAACTGATGGGCTGAGCCTGCAAAGGTGTTTATCATTAGTCTGACAAATTGTGTGAAATGGGGAGTGGGCTTAATATTGGCTTGGAGGTCAAGTGCTGTGGTTTGGATGGGGAGGTGCTCTTCCATAAACAAATGAAAGATAAAGAAACAAAAGGAAGAGAGGTGATGTTTCAAAGACTGGGAGGTTATCTAAGTAGGTTTGTTATAGAACTTAGAATCTTTATTATGCAACACTAACCACTTGAGATTAACTGGAAAAACATCTAATGAAGTAACGTAGTAAGAAAAATATAGTCCATTCAGGAATCAAACCAATTTAAATATGGGTAAATTAAAAAGCAGGTAACATATACACAAGTGAACAAATAGATCAGGGAAGCAGTGAAACCACATGTATTTCCAAACTCTGGAATAATTAATTTTCTGATGGAGTTAGTATTTCAAAGAGATTATACAGGTAGATTTTTAGTAAGCAATTTTATTTTTACTGCATGATTGAAAAGACTTTACTTCTAGGTGCTGATCTGAGGACATTTCATCATCCCCATCTTTGAAATACATATTGTGATGACAAAATAATTTGTAACTGCTTAAATTGGAGAAGAATACCACCCCTTAGTAGTCATTTTGAAAATTTTTAAAATATAGAGTTGGTGAGAATAATCTAAGAGAAGGTCTAACTGACGTGTAAGGTACCTGGAAATTATCCTCTGTGGAGACTACTACCAAAATACTACTAAAAGACTCCTACCTCAGAATTAGCAAAGGTGGAAGTGAGGACCATGGACTTGAGAAGATCGAGAAAAGAAGGTATGGCCCCATCTTACTAGTGAGACAAGGAAGTACACTGATGCAGTAATTCATATAAAGAAGTACTTGCTCCAGAAATATACTGGTGATGAGTATAAGGCAGATAACTTAGTGTGCAAAGATGACTGGATTCTAATGAAGGAGAGAAGAATTTTACTTTCCTGTGTGCTTTTTGTTCCACCATAGCCAACATAAGGGAATAAAAACTTCTCTGGCATGAAAGCAAATAACATTACTGTATCTAGTTCTTTCTCTCTTCTACTCCTGAAAGATTTGAACAATACCTACACAGATTTTGATAGAAGCTGTAGCAGCCCTTCCTCTTACAAACATTGTATCAGATTTTATCTACAAAGTCATAAGTATCTCAAAATGGAAGGATACTATTAATGTAAAAACTATTATAAAGCTAATACAAAAACGTAAAAAACCAAATTAGTTAATGATCAAATGAATAAAATATAAATATCTTGAATATAAAAAAATCCTAAAATAAGTGAAGATGTCATTAAGACAAATGTGAAAAAGGGAGGACATTAAAGATCTTCATCAATTACATATGACTAAGATCTTACAATTAAAGAAATTAATTTGGAGAAGTAGAAGCAATTGAATACATGATTCCCTTTTTTTTTCTATCTGGTTGTCATAATTTTTTTTTTTTTTTTTTGGTGTCTCACCACACAGGTCTGGTATGACTTTTTTTTTCCTTTTTTTACCAGGAGGTCCCAGGTATCGAATCCAGGTCCTCCCTATGGTACATGAGAGCGCAATTGCTTGAGCCACAGCTGCTTCCTTCATAAGCTTTTTAAAAGCTTATATAACAATGTTATATTGTTAAATATAACAATGTTGTATTTAGAATTCATCTGGGGAGCAAAAATAAGTGGATTGCTACTTTTGTAAACAGAAATTACGCAATCATTTCAACAGAGATGAAATTCCCCAGTCATCATTTCCTTTAATGTGAGAATTGAATGATACCAGCAGTTTTATTTGGCAAAAAACACACTTAGGATGACAAATATTTATTAGGATTGAATCAATGCTATTTAATATTCTGATCAATATTTCAAAGGGTTTTAAGCACAGAATGGTTTATTCAACTATACATATTAGCCTCACCTATTTAGCAGTTGAATATTTGTTTACTCCAGTTAATTTAGTGCAATTCATCCAATAGATGAATCATCTGAATGGTCACAAAGTCAAATACACTGTATTTTTAAAATATTTCTCCCATTTATATTTTGTGGCATATGCTCACTCCCAACGCAATTAGTATATTCCCTCATCTCACTGTACTTTTGTATTTGGCTGAATTTCCTCTTATATGACATATACTAATATTTTTTCTTCCCTTGCCAAAAAGAATGTGTTCTTTTCAATTCTCACTGCTAAAATATTCCTAGGATTTTTCCAATATCTTCTATAATTATTCACCGACGTTCATATTCTTTTATTTTAATGATCCAATCTCACATTTTACCTAGTTGCATGGCTGCCCAGCTAGACATTACATTCCCCAGTCTTCTTTAAAGCTTGCATAATCATTAATGGTCAATGTCAAGTGAGCAAAATGATATGTGTCACTTATTGACTGTGGCTTTTAAAAGAATGTGTGTTCCCTCCACTGTTTCCATATCCTTCCACCTGACATGATGAGGACTGGATGAGTTTCTTTGGACTAAAGATAGAAATTACACCATTAGTTCTGAACTGATTATAATTACAGTATTAACAGCAGAAAGAAAGAAACTTCTATGTTATTTGAAGAACACTATGTTGGTGTATTTTTATACCAGCTTAAACAGTAACCTCACTAATACACCACCAATCTCCTACAGGATAATGTCCATGTAATATTTCTTCAGGTTCTTTGACTCTTGTCAAACAATCTTGAAGACAGAGATGATGAAGATTAGATACTCCTTATAAAATATCAAGAATCATAAAGCTATACTAACTAAAAATACATAGTTTTAGTGCAAAGGTAAATAAATTGAATAACTGAAGAAAATAAAGATATGCGAGAAACGTGATATTTACATTTAAAATGGCACTTAAATAATTGCCTTGTTGATTGATATGGAAAAGATAATAAGCATTTCACATAAATATCAAATATAACACATGAAATTAAAGGCCAGGAGATACAGATAACTAATTGTAGGAATACAATTAAAAATGTTTAGGGAAAATAAATGAACTGTAATATTGAAAAGCAGATTAGGGATTATTTTAACCTCCCAAAAGATAATCACATAAAATATACTGAGAATGTTTCATAAATTAAAACAGTAAACACAAAATCTTTGTATCTATAAATCAGCTTAAAATTATAGTCATAGCCTGGAAAACAAATTTGTGAAATATGTTTCAGAAACTTGATTGAGATATACATTTTTAAATGATTTAATGAAACAAGGCAAATCACACAATAACAGAAATAGATAAATGATATAAATAAATAATGCACATAAACTTCACCAAGAATGTTGAATAAACTTACTGGAAGATGCTTAAATGATTATTAATTGGAAAATACCAATTTAAGCAATGCAACACTGTATCATACTCATCACTCACTATGGGAAAATGCTGAAATAATTTTATTTCCAAGTGTTTGTAAGAAGAAGAAAGAAAATTCCTCCATGCCAAGATAAGGACTTTGTACTCTGTGGTAATTTTGAAGTTATCCATTTTGAAGTGCAATGATGTTATATTAACTAAAAATATTTCATAAGTCATCCTGAAGTGAAACATATATAGATATTTATGGCAGTTTTCTTCATAATAGTAAAAAGCATGAAAATCTTATGAATGTCCCACAAAAGAAGAAAAGTATTCATAAGAAAAGTATGGCATATCCATACACTTAATATGGGTAAATCTCAAAAATATATTTATTTTAGAATTTTAAAAATACAAAAAGATGCATATAGGAAGATATTATTTATATGTACTTATTTTTAAAAACACAAAACAAATTGGGAGGCAATATACAGAGAGATATTCATTAAGACTTTTAGACAAAAGATGAAAGACACCAGACATCAGATTTGGGTTGACCAATATATTCCAAATAAGATAAATAAAATAAATTGTGACAAACTTCTGAGATGGCAGCATGAGAAGCTCCATGGACCTGGTTGACAACAAATCAAGGAACCTGGTGAAAATTATTCTAAATAGATAGATAGATAGATAGATAGATAGATAGATAGATAGATAGATAGATAGATAGATAAATTCTCAGAAAATTGCCATACAGCTAATAAAAAACATGTACAGGAGAAAATCTACTAAAATTCTGTAAGAATATTGGGAGGCTGTGGCATTTCAACCATGACCCTTAGTCTCTCTCCTTACTTCTGACTCAGTCAATGGATACTCCAGTCCAGAAAGGGACAGCCAAGAGCACAGAGATCCTCTTCCTCCAGCTCTCAGTCAATGAGTGCTACATTACCTTACCTGGAGAGTCAGACCGGGCCGCCAGCATTTATCATGCCCTCCAGGTACATATATCAGAGGTTAAATCCCAAGTTATTATGGTTAAAATGTCAAGGGATCCTTTCTTCTACTCAGCACCACTCATAAAGTGGAAACTCTAAATCAGGATCAGCACGAGGAGAGTACTGGGGTCCCAAATGCTCTCACCCACACTAGTTCATAAGGCTGAAGCTCTAAGCCAGAAAGCCAACTCCAGAAAACCAGAATCTACACCCCTCGCCTATACCCTGCTCCTAAGGTAGGGATAATTCCATAAGAAACTGTCTCCAGCTCTAGCTTAGGAGCCATGGTTCAGAGATTTTTCCCAGGAAGAGATGAAGACCTTAATGATATAGAGTGCCAAAGCTCTCCCCAAAGGAACTTCATCTGCAATAGAGTATGGGAAGTTTAAAGCCTAAGAATGCTGTCAAAAACAGTGGATGTTTAAATGATAAACAATGAAAAGGAATTAGGTAACTGCATGAGAACAATAAATTAAACTCTGGACAATCTAGTTTACCAGAGGGCACCAGGGAAAGATACAGCTAAAATCATTCCTGAGGCAGAACAAACCTCAAAGACTGGCTTCAAAAACTACCCCTGTAAAGGGGTCTGTCTGAACTTTATTTCATCATAGGAATGAAAAATTTGTACTTCAGAACACTTTTAGAAACAACAGAGTAATCAGCGGGCAATTAGTAGAAAATAAGAGCTTGTGAGAGGAGGAAAGAGCCAGTCAAAATGAGCCATGGTAAAACTAGTGCATCCCAGGGTGACCATGCACACGCCCAAGGCCGCACCTTTTGTGGCATAGCATCAGAGTCTTCACACTGCAGGGGGAATTAGAGTTCACTACAATAGCCCAGATACCACAGAAAAAATAACCAAGCAAACAACAACAAGCCCTGGGAGGAGATATCAGTGTTTATAGTTGCTAAAATATAATATAAAAATATCAATCAACAAAAATTATGAGACATGCAAAATGTGACCCATTCTCCAGAAAAAGAGAGAGCAACAGAAAATGCTTGTGAGAAAGCTCAGATATAGGATTTACCACTAAAAGGCTTCATTTACTACTAAAAGGCAATCATTATAAATAGTTCAAAGACCCAAAGTGCTGGTGATGCAACTGGAAAAAGACCTTGAATAAAAGGGGGAAATGGTAAAGACAAATGAGATTTTATGGCTAAGAGACCTCAAAATGAACCAGGAATTTATCAGAGAGGTAACACTTATGCCCATCTCAGCAGGATTTCGTAGACAGCCAAAGTAGATACTACCCCAAAGAGAGGTGCTCCTGAGGGCTATGGAGAAACCCAGGTCCTATGGTCATGGCAGATAGCTCCAGAGTTTGGTGCCTTGTCAGTGGGCCCTACTTTGGAGTTTGTGCTCCCAAGTGTGACAAGGGTGGGCTCAGATGTGACTACTCTACACATGACTCTTCTGTTCCTTTTATTGGACCTATTTAGCTGGCACTGGAGTTGGTTGGTGTATGTCCAAGAGACTTGAATCTCTGGACTGTCCATGTACCAGCTGGGCCCTGAACCTCAGTGGAGTTGCAACACCTACTCTCCAGTTCATTGGATTCATCCACACAACTAACAAGAGGGTGAGAATGGAAACCACCACACCAAGGAACCAAGAGAGTCTACAACTGCAAGCAGGAGAGTCCCGTCTATCAGCAATATGGGATCAAAGCTCCTCTCAATTAGAGATGGAGTGGGCATCACCATTCCAGAATCCTCAGGATTGGGGAATAAAATATGGACTAAAGTGAACTTACTGGTATTATATTACAGACTTATTGTGATTCTAGCAATGAAAGAAATTGTATTGTTGATGTGGAAACAGTGGCCACTGGAGGTGCTGAAGGCAGGGAGAGGGAAAAAGAGGTGCATTTTCAGGATTTGGAATTGTCCTGAATGACATTGCAAAGACAGATACAGGATATTATATATCCTGCCTTAACCTACAGAATGGAGTGGGAGAGAGTGTAATCTACAATATAACCTATAATCCATGCTGTGTGGCAATGCTTCAAAATGTGTTCATCAATTGCAATGAATGTACCACACTAACGAAAGAAGTTGTTAATGTGGGAAAAGTGGGAGATGTGGGGAGTGGGACATATGGGAATCCCGGTATTCTTTTGTGTAACATTTTATGTAATCTATGTATCTTTTAAAAATAAATAAAAAATATATTTTAAAAAGTAAGGGAAGATATAATAATAATGTCTCATGATATGGAGAAATCCAATAAAGAGAAAAAAATGATCAAAATATAGCCAAATACAAAATATATATATAACCAAATACAAATGCTGCAGTTGCAAAATACAATAACAAATGAAAATTTCACCAAAGAGTCTCAACACACTAGATATGAACTGGCAGAAGAAATAATTAGTGAACTTAAAGATAGATCAATAAAGATTATATGATTTGAAAAATAGAGAATAGGAAATGAAGAAAATGAACAGAGTCTCAGAGAAATTTGGGACATCATTAATCACTCCAACATAGGTAGGCTGATTTAAAAAGCAACTGTATAAAAACAACATCTATATAATTTCAGTGGGATGAATAACATATATAAATGCAATATATTTGACAATAAGACCACATAGGGGTTGGGCAGGAGCAATGTTGTATTGCAATAAAGAAATGAACTAAACAGCAACTCAAATCTTTGGAAAAAATGAATAAAATAAGGAATTTAAAAATTAAAAAGTTAATATATCAAAGGCTATAAATATATACTTGCTCACTTTACTTACCTCTTCCAAATCTTATAAAATTATAAAAATAATACAGTATTGTGTTAATAACTTATTTAGAAATAATGTGAATGGCAATGGTATAACACAAAAAGAGAGAAAGAGGAACAACAGCTATATAAGAGTAACATTTATATTAGTATTAAGTTAATACAAATACAAAATAGATTCTGATAAACTGAGGTATAAATTGGTAAGCCAAAAAACAACCACTAACAATATAATTCAGAAATACAGTGAAGTGGGATAAAAAAACCAACTAGTTCAAACTATGGACTATAGTAAGACTACAACATTCTTTCATCAATTCTAACACAAGTACCATACCCAAAAAAAAAAAAAAAATATATATATATATATAGTGAAAATATCATTAAAGAAAATAAGTTGTTACACTAGAAAATATTCCCTTAATGAAACAATAGAGGAACAATAACAATAAAAAGGCATGATTCATATAGAAAGCAAAAAGTAAAATGTATTTGAAATTACAACTCTATTAAAATGATATTAACTGTGTGAGAATCAATCTATTTGAAAGGTGGTATTTGCAGACTAGATAAACAAACTCCAACTATATTCCGTCTCCAGGAGACACAGTTTATTTATTTATTTATTTATTTATTTATTTATTTACTTTTGGTTGGCTGATGGATTTTATTTATTTTTTCCTCTCTTTTTACTTTGTTTTAAATGTTACATTAAAAAATATGAGGTCCCCATATACCCTTAAATAGATTAAAATAGCTTGAGTGTGAAAGAATGGAAAGAGATATGTCATGCAAACAGTAATAATAAAATTGTTGGAGTACTTATACAAAATCAGACAAAAATGACTTTGAAACCAAAAAATATATTATTAGATTATAAAGTAGGACATTTTATAAGATTAAAGGGCCAACTGATGAGGAAAATATAACATTGATAATCATATATGTACCTGACAATAGAATACTAAATTACATACAGCAAAACCTGACAGAATTGAAGTGGGAAAAAGACAACTCAACAACAATAATTGCAAACACTAATACTTCACTTTCAATAACAAATATAGCAAACAAAAAATATTAGCAGCAAATAGAAGACTTGAACAACAGTAGAAAATAACTAGACCATCTATAAAATACTCTACTAAACAAGATCAAAATACACAATTTTCTCAAGGACATAAGGAACATTTTCCTCAGTAGAATGTATTTTAGGGCATAGAATAAGCCCCCATAAATTTAAATTGATTTTATTCTTTCTAAGAATTTTCAACAATGATAATGGAATGAAACTAGAAATTGATAACAGAAAAGCATTTGGGAAATTCAAAAATATGTAGAAATTAAACAGTGCTCTCTTAAAAGATGGTGGGTAAAATATAAAGCATATGGGAAGAGATAAAATAATTTGAGATGAATGGAAATCAAAGTGCAACATACCAAAACTTATGGGATGCAGCTACAGCAGTGGATACAGGGAAATTAATAGATATAAACTCCTATATGAAAACAAATGAAAGATATCAAATAAAAAAACTAACCTTCTACCTTATGAATCTAGATAGACAGGGGCAGATTAAAACTGGAGCAAACAAATAAAGGAAGCAGTAAATAAAAATTTAATTTAATGAACAAAACAATAGAAAATCAATAGAGAATATCAAAGAAACTAAAAGTTGGTTCTTTATAAAGATCAATAAATTTGACCAACCTGTAGCTAAACTGACCAAGAATGAAAGAAGACAAAATCAGAAATATAAGGAGGCATATTACTACTCATCTTAAAGAAATAAAATAATGATTATTAAAGAATATTATCATTGACATAGGCCTACAAATTAGTTAAATTAGATGAAATGGACAGAATCCTAGAAGAAACAAACTACCAAAACGGACTCAAGAGGAAACAGAAAATCTGAATATACTTACTATAGAAAAAGATCTTGAATTAGTAATTTTTAAAAATCCACAAAATAAAAGCCAAGGCCCAGATGGTTTCTGCCAAACATTAAATAAAACTTCATAGTATTTCTTTACACATTATTCAAAAAAAAAAAAAGAGAGAAATAACAATTCCCAACTCCTTCTATGAGGCCAATATTACACTGATAATAAACCAAACTAAAGCAACAATAAAAGAAAATTGTAGATCAATATCTCTTCTAAATATATACTTAAAAATCATCTCCACATTTCTAGCAATGCAAATGCAGCAACATGTAAAACAGAATGGTGTACCATGACCAAATGAGGTTTATCAAGGAATGCAATGTTGCTATAACATCTAAATATCAATTAATGGGATACACCATATAATGCTTTAATAAGAAAAAAAAACACAACATATTAACAGATACAGAAAATATATCTGAAAATATCCAACACCCTTTCATGACAAAAATACTCAACAAACTAGGAATAGAAGGGAATTCTCCAGCCAGATAAGGGACATCAATGAAAACCTCACAGCTAATATAATACTCAATGGTGAAAGACTGAAAACGTTCTTCCTATGTTCAGGAACAAGATGAGGATGTTCTTTCTCATCACTTCTAACCAGCATTGTTCTGGAGCTCCTAGCTAGAGAAATTAGGGGGTAAAACAAACAAGCAATTAATCTAATTGGAACAGAAGAAGTAAAACCATGTGTATGTGCAGATTACATGATCTCATACATAGAAAAATCGTAAGGGAGCCACTGAAAAAGTATTGGCACTAATAAATGAGCTTAGTAAAATTGCAGGATAAAAGATAAACACATAAAAATCACTTGTATTTTTATACACTAGCAATGAACAATGAACTGGTGGTTCCTCATAATGTTCAACCCACAGTTACCACTTGACCCCAAAATTCCACTCCCAGTTATATACCCACTGGAAATGAAAAGATTTGCCCATACAAATTTGTACACACATATTCTTAGCACTGTTATTCATATTCAAAAGGTGGAAACAACCAAATGTTCATCAACTGATGGAAACATAAATAAAATTTGGTATCCATATAATGGAATATTATTTGGCAATAAAAAGAGAGGAAGTACTGATACATACTACTACATCAGTGAATCTTGGAAACATGACAAATGAAAGACAGTAACAACCACCACATGTTCTATGAATCTATTTCTCCAAAGTGTCTAGAATAGACAACTCTATAGATTGCGAAAATAGATTAATAGTGGCCTTGGGTAGGAGGTTGGGGGAAAATTGTGAGTGATTATTAATGGATATAGGATTTCTTCTTTGAGTGATAAAATGAATCAAATTGTGATGATGGTTGCAGAATGCTAAATATATTAAAAACCAATAAATGTGCAGTTTAAATGAATTGATTTTATGTATGTAAATTGTACCTCAATAAGCTGTTATTAAACATACGCACATGGGAGATGCTGAGAATCCAGAAGAGTGTATTGGGAGTGAATATTTTGAGTAAGACATGTTCCACATTTGGGAAAATAGCTTGGCTAGGTTAAATCATTGAAAGTAAAATTTTAAATGGGTGGATGAGGGAGTTTTGAATGATTTTCAATACCAGGTCAAGAAGTTTAAAAATAATTGTGTAGACAATGGAGAGCTATTAAAGACTTTCGAGCTGGAGAATGAGAAAACCAGAGCTATGTTTCTGAAATACAAAAGTAGCAGTAATAAGAATGATGAATTAGAGGGAGCAGGCAGTAGGAGAAGTGTCAAATTGGTGTGCTAAAAAAAGTAAGTAATGTTGATGGAGTTTTAAACTAGTCTATAGAAAAAATGAACATTTAAATAAAACAATAAAAAAGGAAATGGTTCAAATGGATAAGTAATAAATTTTGTTTTGCTTATAGGAGTTGAGGTTTTGGTGGAATATCAATGTGAACCTATAAAGCAATCAGTTAGAAATGTGACTTGGCAAAGTTGGGAGAGCTGACATTTTTCAGGATGTTAATTACCACTGTTAACTGGCATGGTTTGTGTACCCTAGCTTTGTCACGGGCATCTTTTCTCTAAATTATTGGTTTTAAGGACTTGATTAGTAACAGAAGGAAACTCATATCATGTTAATAATGGAAAAAACTAAATCAAACCAGCCTTAGCCTAGATGACATTTTTGTGGTAATTAGGAAAAGGCACGTCTTACTACTCTATGCAGCTCTGTGCCAGCAAACATGGCTTGGCAAACAGCTTGCACTAGATTTCTGTTCCCAGTCCCTTCCTCTGTTGGACAGACCTGTTCAAGACTAAATCTGTATGACAGCATTCAGGAATTCTTGACCAAAATAAACTCCAACAGACTATTTCCAAATTATATTTAAATATGTTTAAAAAGTAGAATAAAAGTACTACATAACCAGGGGGTGTTATTTGACCCATGTTATGAATAATTCCATTATAAATATCATTAATAAAGTATAGTAAAATCACTGCATATTTTGCATTGCTACACCAGGAATTTCATAGTGAGATTTTATCATCTGTTAAATCATTTGAAGCTCCTTGTGAGCGAATTTGGCCTCACATTATACCTTGACTATCCCAAAGCATGTGCATCACTAACTCACAGGTAATTGGGGCTGGATTCCTGGGGTTTATTTTACTTTGATTATGGGAGTGGTTAAACTGCACATGACCGCTGCAGTCCACTTTCTCTTCCCAAAACCTATTTCCTTTGCATCATTTTCCTCATTTTAGACAGAGTTTCCATATGTCACATCAGTCATATGATAATTTTAATTGTTATATTAGAATAAAAGAATAGTTAGCACACAGTGCTGAGACTAAGATGTACTAACTTGCATAGTCTCAGTATGTAAATTTTCTGTAACCTAAAGCTTCTTTGAAGACAAAATGAAAAAATAAGATACTGGGAGAATAAATGGAAGAGAAAATTACTGTCCATACAAAACAACAGATTTTACAGTGATGAAAACATAATATCAATTTTTTTGAAAAATTTTATATTTTTGATTATTCCAAATCTTTCTTAATTTTTTGTATTTTATTTCTTAGTTCTAAAACTATCATTATTATTTCACTTTCTTATTAATTGTATTTGGTTATTTTGTTGGCTTCATTTTTGAAGAAGTTTTGGATGACAGAAGGTTTACAACTGTGGCAGGGGAGGATCACTGGTGTGGAGTGTCAGTAATGGGGGATGCATGGGAGGAGGTTCACTTGGGGCATACCTACAAGTCATATAAATGTGTTCAAATGTTCATGGGGCATTGTCATGGTGGGTGGAGATTAACACAATAACTGAAAGAATATCAAATTTCCATCCTGGGACCTCTGTCACATTCTGTAATGGGACAGCAAGAATCCCCTGAGTACAGGGACAGTGACTAGTGAAGGAGGATGGTCCATTGATGGGCCCTTGATATTGATGACTGTACTTATGAACCTTTACTTTTGAAATTAAAACTTAGTCTAGTATTATATACTGCCTAAGAGTAACTTCCTAAGAGCCTTCTTGTTTCTCAAATGTGGCCTCTCTCTAAGCCAAACTCAGCATATAAATGCATTACCTTTCCCATAGCATAGGACATGACTCCCAGGGATGAGCCTCCCTGGCACCAAGGGATTACTACCAAACACCAACTAGCAATGCAACTGAAAAAAGCCCTTGACCAAAGGGGGAAAGAGTAAAGACAAATGAGTTTATATGGCTAAGAGACTTCAAAGTGAGTTTGGAAGTCACTCCAGAGGTTACACTTATGCACATCTCAGTGGATCTCATTGACTCATTGACTGCCAAAGTAAATATTTCCTCAAATAGTGGTGCTCCTAAGAACTCTGGAGACACCCAGACACTAGAGGCAGAAAAGGCAGCTAGAAGTTTGGTACCCTACCATTGGGTCCTACTTGGGAATTCATTCTTCCCAGTGTGACAGAGTTGGACTCAGTTGTGGTTTTCCTACATATGGCTCTTCTGCCCCTTCAACTTGAACCTGTATTTAGTACTAGAGTTGATAGGTGTATGTTCAAGAGACTTAAATCTTTGGGCTGTCCATGTGCAAGTTAGACCCTGAATCTCAAAATAGTTACAACACCTACTTTTCAGTTCACTGGACTCACTCAGGACAACTAACAAAGAGATTATGATGGACTATGACTATCCCAAGGAACAGAGAGAATCTGCAATTGCAAGCAAGATAGTCCCATCCATCTGCCCAATGGGATCTAAGCCCCCTCTAAATTAGAGGTGAAATGGGCATCACCATCCCAGGATCCTCAGAACTGGGGTATGAACAATGGACTAGAGTAGACTTACTGGTATTCTACTATAGACTTATTGTGATTCTAACAATGGAAGAACTTTTATCATTGATGTGGAGCTGTGGTCATTTGAGGTTCTGAGGGGAGGGAGAGGGAAAAACAGGTATAATATGGGGGCGTTTTCGGGACTTGGGAGTTGCTTGGAATGACATTGAAATGACAGATACAGACCATTATATATCTTGTCATAACTTACAAAATTGTGCGGGAGAGAGTGGAAACTACAATGTTAACTACAATCCATGCTTAGTGACAATGCTCCAAAATTTGTCCATCAATTATAACAAATGTATCACACTAATGAAGGATGTTGTTAATGTGGGAAAATGTGGGAGGGTTAGGGAAGGGGCATATGGGAACCCCCTATATTTTTTATGTTACTTTTATGTCACCTAAGTATCTTTTTAAGAAAAATAAAAAAGTATATTAAAAAAAAGAAGCTAGACTTATTTTGCAAAATGTTATAGGAATTTTTCTTGGTTCATGACTTGAGACAGTTTCATGATTTTAGTTTGAGGATTCCAGTCCATTGTATGTAAAATTTGGGTGTGATATCTAACTCTGTATTTCAAGACTCTCATATTCACCATCAACAGACACCTTAAAAGTAATTCATGAACATTAACAACAACTAGAAATGCTAAAAAAATTGCTTGGCAATTTTTGGATAAATTTAATTAAGGATTAAAAAACTATTAATCCCTCAAATTTCAAAATGGTATTTAAAAATCATCCATTTGTCCTGTGGATATACCTAGAACATTTTTTAGACTGATAGCAATAACAACAGCATCACAACTTTTCAAATGAGAATTGAACATGAATATCATAATCTAAGTATAGAAATTCCAGTGACAACTTCTCTCTGGCCACATGCTTCTCAAGACAATTGGTATCTATCTATGTGAGCATAATTACAATATAAATAGAAAACTGCCTGTCTTAGTTTCTCAACTGCTAAAACATGTCATACAATGAGTTGATTTAAACAATGGAAATCTATTAGCTCACAGTTTTGAGGCTGAGAGAAGCCCAAAATTGAGATGCCAGCTTGGTGATTCTTTCTTCCTGAAAACTGGCATTCTAGGGCTGCCGGTGATCCTTGGGTCTATGTTCTCTCCTTTCTCTTTCCGGTTCCCTTGTCTTCCAGCTCCCGGCTCCTCCCTGTGGCTTTCTCTCTCTATGTCTGAGTTTTATTCTCTTTTTAAAGGATCAAGTAATATACATTAAAGCCCAGCCTCACTCATCTTGGCCATACCTTAACCAAAGTAACATCTTCAAATGGGTCCACAATCAGCAGAATGTGGACCAAGAACTTATCCAAGCTGTGGTACACAATTCAATCCACTTGAGGAAAAAAATAGTCATTCAGTAACACAAATGAATATTTGTTTATTCAATAATTTTAATTGACATCGAATGTCCTTTTCTTTCCAGATTTTTTTGGTAAATATTAAGAACATTTTTTGTAGCCAAAGTGAAACACATTCACATTTTTTAAACTTTCATTACCTTAAAAGAAATCCTGACAAAATGCATACTGATGTGCTAACATCTCTGTATTTGTTTAAAAAATTCACTATTATTCTCTATCAACATGTTTATATTATTTCTATTTAAGAGCCATAAAATAATAAATAATTATAATTTCTTTTAAGTGCCTTCATTTCCTTGGTTTTCAGATGAGTTCCTTACTTTGATTGAAAGTTGGCTTGTCTTACATATGTTAAAATAAGGCCACTAGTCCCTGAGACCAGTCTCCACTACTAATTGGAGGTATGATTGTAGGATCTTAGGTAAGTTGACTTAACTTTTGTGTGATTTGATTTCCACTCAAAAAAGGGGAGGGGGGATAGTAACTGAAACTCCTAAGGTTGTTGTAAGAATCAGATGAATCAGATGAGTTATTTGTAAAGATTTTAGAATGTGGCACTATCTAAAAGTCTGTTAAATAAAAATTTTAAAAATCATCTCATGAATGAGGTGATTGGTGGGAAAAGAGAACAAATTACTTTCTGTCATTCAACACTGAGAATGCAGAGAGTTTTATTAAAACCAGACAAGAGGCCTATAACAGCCTCAGAGCATTGGTAATTTTCCCTGTAATCCCAGACACATTTCATCTCCTGCTAAGAGACAGCAGGAAGCATTGGGTTGAATCAATAATATTTAATTGCTATTTTTATTTGCTTCATGAAGTGCCACTTGCCTAAATCGTATTTCCTGCCCTAGGGTTTAAGATGTATTACACATGATATCTGGATATCAATATAGGAGCAGGTCATACAAAGTAGTCTAGTGATTTTTAAAAGGAGGGTAGTAGAAGAGAGCCATGTTCTCTTACAAAGGTTAGGAAAACCTGTAAATTAACAAGAAGTTATGTACTTTGAGGTCTACAAAGTATATGAGTGGGGGCTTTTTTGGTCTTTTAAGGAACTAGACATGTGGACAGCAAATGGAAATATAAATGAACAGATGAAATGGAAATGTATATATAAGGTCACTGGAAAATTATCTGAAAAATCCAACATTAATCAACTGTTTATTTTAAAGACACAGCCACCAGAAGACAATGAATTGAAATATGACCAATAAGAATAAGTTAAAGGCTTTGGCTCCTTTGTGCTCTTTTATTTAGACATACTTTTCTCTCCATTTCAGCATAGAACCTAGACAATAACTGTAAAGTAGGTGGGCCCTTGCATGCTAGTATAAAGGAAAGCACTCTTGGGAAAGGATTTATAGCAAATAAAGTAACAAAGTGAAAAGTTCTATGAAAATTAGCTTCTTTTTTTCTTTTTTTGTTAAGAATCTACTTTCTTACCATTTAGAGACTATTAAATTCTCTTTATACCATGATAAATTATAGCAAGTCAAAGGAGTTCCATTAGATACTAAATATGGAAATTTATGGTTTATGGCAGTTCTATATAAAAATAGGCCTCGAGATTTGCATCAGATAAAGTTATGCTGTGTAAGGAGCAAAAGGAGGAGATACTTTTGTGGTCTTTCTTAGCTAATATAGAATATTGCTATCTTGATGTTCCAAAATTTTTATATGTTACAGCTAAGAAACAGTGATGAATATACAATTCTCTGATTATACCAAATACCAGTGATTGTAAACTTTGGATGATTGTATGTTTTATTAATATGTATCAATAAAGTTGATATGTTTAAAAAATATCAGATTCTTTTATCTATCTTACAACACTGTGGTAAATGTAACTGGAAGGCCATTACTTTTGTTGTTGTTGCTGTTGTTGTTGTTAATCTATTCCATTTTGAAATTACTTGCCAAACAAACACAAATATTCAATGAGACAGAAGAGGCTATAAACATTTGTTATTTGGTCAGATAATTTCTTTTTGACTGAAAGGTTAAATGAATGTGTAAACATAGCAAAGAGCTCTCCAGCTGAAGATAAACAAAGGGATTCCAAAATAATATTGGTGCATTTTGAAGGTATCTATTGATAATCTATACACCCTGCTAATATTTTGTAGACTTCATTCAAGGAGAAGTAAAAAGAAATACACAGACTCATATAATACCATCTAAAAAACAATATAACACTAAAGGAAAATCAAATACCTTCTATGAATCAAAGGTATTTTTAGGGTGATATAGAACTTTGTGCTCCTAATTTATTTATTTAAATTTGAAAACACTTTATTCTGGCTTTAATATCTATGCATTCATCTAATATCTTTGGAATATTACCTGAATAATATAATTTGGTTGTATTTTGTAGGTATTATTGCCTTTATCACAATGTCTATTTTATAGGATGAATTGGCATTTTTTCTTAAATTGGCCATTACATGTTTCTCATATAAACTCTTCAAAGATTACATATAAAGAAGACATTTTTATTGATATTACAACAATTATATTCCCCAAATCAGCATCTGACATCATGTTTAATAATGAAATAATTGAATGATAGATGCCATAGACAGATTTAAGGCAAGGATAGCACTTAACAGAATTTGCAATTATTTGTGCAATTATTTTTTTTAATATTCATTGCTTCCATTGTCTTACTCCATGAAGTTGGGAACTTGTTTGTATTGTTCACTATTATATTTACAGAATTTAGCAAAATATATATAACATAATCACAATATAAATATTTGTTAAATTAATGAATAATTAAATGAATAAAACTACAACTAGAATTATTCCACAATCATTTCAATGACTGAGTATAAGAAAAATAAGAGGTGTAAGTTTTAGAAAGGATGGGGCATAATGTTATTAAAATCAACTTTTTGTCTGCATAGAAAGATGCTAAAGTATGGAAAATGACAGAACTAAATGTAACTTCTGGCTGGATAGAAGTGAGAAATCATGGTCCATAACAGGGCTCAGGAAAATCAGCCTGTGGCTTCTAAGCTAAGAATATAGTATTGCTTTGTTTTAATTTTACATTTTTAAAAGGTAAGAACAAGAGTAGGAGGCAGGGGGAAGAGAGAGGGAGAAATAGAGAAAGGAGAAGGGAAGAGAGAAGGAAAAAAAATAGGAAGGAGGAGGAGAGTGGGAGAAAGGTAGAAGATAAAATAAATGCATTATATCTAAAATAAAATGTGTAACCATGGATAGAACTCTAAAACAAAAGGGAGGAAATCACCTTCTTTACCTAGAGGTGTTGAACTTTGAGACGAATAGTATTACTGAATGGGTCTGTGTTTTTTCCTTCTTGAGAAGAAGTTGATATTTTCTACATCATGATTTGCATGTTGACTATTTCCTTTTCCAGATCTAAAATAATTCCCTACATTTATGGTTTAGTGTCTACTTTTAGAGAAAAGCAAATAATGAAAACATTCTTCAATCTTCTAGAAAATAATAAAAAGAAAAGTCTTTTTCCCAATACTGCCTAACTCCTAGTCATCTCTTTGAGGGTAAAATAAAATTTGACCCATAATTAAAATGGATAGATGAAGATTACTGACCAAACACTGATACAATGTAAATAAACCATAGATGCAACTGTGTCATATAAAAATCATAAAATCTTTTAAAATTTCATACACCATGAATCTCTAATAAGGTTCCTTACTACTTAGTGGTAGTATCATGAAGAACACATAACATTTTAATCTATTTACACGTGTACAAGTTTGGCTTTTTTGCTAAGGGCAACTGCTCCCAAGGTGCCCTCACTTAGCTATCATCAGAAATCCATTATGGCTTTCCAAGTACAAGTATTATCTATAGTGCTTGGTATCAAGGGAGAAACCTCTACTCTAATTAAAAGAACATAAAAGACAGCTTTTTCCTGCGTGAGCAAGCTGGACTCATTGCTATTTAAATCTCACTGGCTGCGTGTAGGCAGTCCCAACTTGCAAAAGGGTTGTGCATCACAATTTCATTTATAAGACATTTGTGAGCTTGCAAGGTCTTTATCTGTAGAAACAATATCTTAAAAGAACATTTGATTTACAGACATTTTACAAAGTGATTTAACCAGTAGAATTCCTGAAATTGGACTTTATTCTCTGATTTATATTTCTCTTTGAAAATGGCTGGTTGTCTTTTTCCCTCTGTTTTCCTTCTTTTGCTGTCATTAATCTTTCAATTCTTCTGGATTCCCCTATACCAGAAGAACAAAATTATCATTTTCCAAGACAAGTGTTCAGGCATCAAGAATTCTTCATTGTGCTTTAGGAATCTATATACTCTAAGTGGTCTTTTCTCCCTGCATTTCCCAGTCCACAGGAGCCCCCACCTCCAAACACAGTCCAAACGGGCTCCTCTACCACCAGAAATAAACTTCAACCCAAGTAAGAGGCACTGTGACCACAGTCATGCATCATTTGGGCTCCCAGCATCATTCTAAATAGCAGCATTCAGGGTAGCACCATTGAGCACACTCAAAACAATGTCACAGAAGTCAGCCCAGTTAAGGAACTGTCTTGCAGAATATCTATGGTTATTACTCGTTTCACTCAGTCAACTTTTAGAATGGTTTCATAACTAAACTAATTCACTCCCTTGTTAGGCTCATTTATATAGACTTGAAGCAAAGTTCTCACATGGTCTACTAAGCATATATTCTAAATCTTTTGACTCTTATACATAGCAAGCCCTATTCTCTGTTATACTTGGTTGGATGATTTAATCAGCTCAATATTCTGCCTGGCAGAGGTCACTATGTTAGTGATATTTTTCATTTTGGCATGGTCCTCATACTTTAAATAGAGCATCTTCTTTAATCCCGACATCAGTCTACCAGAATAAGCCCTATAATTAACCCACTTTTTTTTTAGTCTATGTGAATCTATAAAAATACATACATTATTTTTATTTTTATTTTTTTTCCTTTTATTGTGTGTTTAATTTTTTTTTGTTTTTATTTTATCTGAATAAAATAACTTAGAGAGGTTAACTAATTAGCCCAAAGTCATATCACCAGGTCTGGAGTTTGAACCAAATCTAGCAACTCTGGCTGGTGGACTTGGCCCAGTGGTTAGGGCATCCGTCTACCACATGAGAGGTCCGTGGTTCAAACACAGAGCCTCCTTGACCTGTGTGGAGCTGGCCCATGAGCAGTGCTGATGCGCAAGGAGTGCCCTGACACGCAGGAGTGTCCCCTGCATAGGGGAGCCCCATAAGGAGAACCACCCAGCGGCGCGAAAGAAGTTGCAGCCTGCCCAGGAATGTACCACACACACGGAGAGCTGACACAACAGGATGACAGGACAAAAAGAAAAAATACAAATTCCTGTGCCGCTGACAAAAACAGAAACAGACAAAGAAGATGCAGCAAATAGACACAGAGAACAGACAACGGGGGGGGGGGAGGGGGGATGGGGGGAAAATAAATAAATAAATCTTTAAAAAAAATCTAGCAACTCTGGAACATCATTTCTTTATCATTAAGTTGTAATAAATTTTATTATAAAGTGCAACATTGAAGTGCAACATTGAAAACAAAGAACAAGGATAAAAGAATAAGTAAATTTCATCCAAACAATATATTTAATCTAAAATAGCCTTTGATTAAAATTTGTATTCATACTGTTACTATTAGTTCTTAATTTTATCTAGGCATTTTTATTCATTCAGTCATTCACTCTTCACACAATCTAAATAGTTTGCTGATCTTTAAAATGTGCTTGATTTCTCTGGAAAACTTTTAGCTGAAAATTTTCTGTCTAAGAAGACTTCTTGAACTAAAAATATCCAAAATTCTAATGTTTACTTTACTAATATTTTTGAATCTTTATTCATTGATAATGCCAGTGCTTGGGACAGTATCTGACACATAAAAGACATCAATATATATTTGATGAATGAATGAAATATTTCAAGTCCATTCATGTCAATGGGATCCCTGTCTATCTTAATCACAATAAAATAATCAAAGCAGCTTCCAACTGTCTTTCCCTACTCTGAACTCATACCATCTTTGGCTATGTAAGTTTGAAACTATGTATTTTTTATGATTTTTAAATCTTTGATTTGTGAATATATCACTATATTCTATAGCGATAATGTTGACTTCAGTTTTGGGCATAAATATACATTTGCTAAGCATTTAAAAATTGTAACCATGTCAGAGGAAACAAACCGCCAGAAGGATAACCATTTTCCCCACAGACTGAAGGCAGTCTTTTATCAATATTTTGATTTGAATTCAACCATCTGAGCACAATCATTTAAACATCAAATCCAGCTTTCAGAATTGTATCATTTAATTCAACTGTACTGGTGACTTAAGGTTCTTGAAAGTGTGAGGTTAGCTCTTACTATTTTCTCTCACATCTTGAACTTCTATTATCACTTAATGTTGTTTGTTCTTTTTCAATTCGAATTCCATTTACTTTCCCGTAGGAGAGAAAAGCAAAAGGTGCCATCCTAGACACTAAGAATCTTTCTGAAAATAGACGGGGGAGAAAGAGAGTGCCGGAAAGAGAAAAGAAGGAAAAAAGAAAAGTGAAAGAGGGGTGAGAGAGAGCTTTGCTCATAATGTGAAAGATGTAGGGGAAATCTGGATTTGTTGTAAGAAGATTTTGTTCCTTTCTTAACTTAATCATTTTACTATTTTGACCTGGATTTTGCTGGTCTTAAAGGTTAAAATAATGCCAGCTTCACTTATGTTACCATTATGCCATGAGAATCAAAGCAAGTCAAAGTCAATCGTAGATTGTGAAATGGATTGCAAATGTAATGATGTAATGGCTAGCACAGAGGGCTAGGTGTTAGATGAACTAGATTTGAATTACAGCTTTGCCATTTTATGGATCGTTTTACCTATTTGGGCCTGTTTCCTATATTGAAAGGTGGTGAAGTTTAAATAGTAAAATGCATATGAAATGTTCTCTGCTAGCACTGCAAACATTGAGTGAAACTGAAAGAATATTTATTCATATTATCTAACTTGCTGTCCTCAACCAGTATGAGAAAATACAAGGCAAGCAGCACTGTTACTATTTTATATTAAGCAAGAAAGCAAAACAAGCAAAGATAAATTCTTGTCATATGCAGAGTGAGAAATAGAATTGGAGTCTCCAAAATTCTGATCATCAGTTTTATAGATGACAGTAAATAATTTACACTTTTCTTTAAACACTGCCCTGTGAAAGGAAAAGTGTTCTTCAGATTGAATAGACTCCAGATGAATGTTATATTCACCACAAAGTGTGATATTAATTTCTACTGTTTCCATGTGCCAAAGAGGAATGTTTTCTTTTATCAAGATGTTACTAAAATACATCCTTGTGTATGAGGAAATCCAAATCTGAGCAGGCTTGATAAATTTCCTTTAATTTAATAAGTTGAATATTCTATTGGTTGTTTTTATTAAACACATCTTTCCTCCTTAAACTTTTCTACATCTGCCCATGACATTTATTTGAAATGTACTAGGGCCTATGCTGATGTGGCTAAGTTTTTATGTTTTATATGCACGAAGTAGTGGTGGTCTGTGGGTTTCATAACTCCACGCTGCATTGCTCAAATGAGCATATCCAGCTAGTCACAGGCTGAGCTGCGTGAGATGGTATGTCCTAATTAAAATAGGCTTTTCCTTCCATTCAATGAAAATCAAATCAGCTGTGCACAGAAATAGCAGAGAGAGTCAATAGCAACATTTGTTTAGGCAAAAGAAGTTCATATCTTCAGAGGATGCAAAAGTCCTGAAATGACACAAAGACAAATTCTAAGTTAAAAAAAAAAAAAAAAGAATAACAAAATCATAGAATCTTAGGATTAGAAGAAACCTGAATGGTCAAATGCTATAGTCACCCATTTGATGCTTGAAGGTCTTCTCCAAAACACTAAAAAGTGTTTTTTTTTTTCTTAGCTAATTTTAGGGTATTTTTTTAAAACCTGCACTTTAAGTTTATTTCTGGAGAGAGCGCTAAATATAATACATTTTAACAATGTCCATTTACAGCAAAAATGAAATATAAGAATATTCTTTCCACAAAAATAATGCTGATTGGGAGTTTGGATTTATCTAAATTCAATTTGATTTGATTTTCAATATGTTGACCAAGAAGATTCATGTTTTCAATATCTAGAGAGAAAGCTGCTTACATTTTGATTTAAATTGAGAACAGAACAACCAAATTGAGATCCTATTTTAATAATCTTAGTTTAAAATATGTGCTCAGTCAGATCCACTCACACTGAGTAGTATCACTGAGCCAAGGTATTGGGCTGGACGCTGGGGATGAAAATTGGAATGAGACATGAACCAGCCCCTCAAGGGGCTCAAAGCATATTACTTAATAGGAAGGCACAATGTAAATTAGCACATTTATTATGCTCTTATTAACTTGTCCCATCTCATTATCTAATAGCAATAAGGGGTGGGAATTCAACATAATGAAAAAAGCATAGCACCCAAAGACAGCTTTCACATTATTTTGATTACTCTGCTTAACTACCAGCAGAATTTCAGAGATTGGAAAAGCAATTAGAGAAGTCACGGTGGGAAAATACAAGGACAAAGGGATATTGATCCTACGGGCACCAATGAGATACATACCAGGATTCAGATATAAGCTCAGTGGGGAATTCCCCTGCAACAATATACTTTACTCTATAAATTAATCTTGTATATTTCCTATTCTAATCCAATTTTGCTTAAAAGTAGATTAGCCTTTATGATATTTAGTGTTTGTTAGCTGTTGGTATTTGCTTGATAAGCATTCCAACATTTTTTTTTTGCTAACCTGTCATCATCATTTTGTTTTTAAATTGTAAATTAATTGAATTAAGGACCAGAGAACAGAAGCTATGGGTGCAGGTTTTGGGATTATTTGTAATTTTAGCTCCTTGGTTTCAATTTGTGTAGTTTCATGTCACTGAATTTCTCTGGGCCTAAATTTCCTTGCAAAATAGATAAAATTTTACCTACATAATTGCCTTGTACTGAGGAATGTATTAAAAAGGTATGTGATTAACAATTAAAGAGTCCTCAGCAAATAGCAATTATTATTATTACTGACCCTCATACTATTGATCTTAAATTATGTTTCTGGATCTTTCTTTTTTGGGGGCTCGCCATATTATTTCTTTAATTGTCTTGTCATTTAATATGTGCATTATCTATATTGCTTATTTATTTTCCCCTACACATTAATTTTAACATTATAGAGATTATTTTTTCTACCAGTGGATAGTCATCTTAATTATTAAATAATAGTGTGTATGGGTTCCAGGTCCATATAACAAGATTTAGCCTTACTTTTTCTTACCTCTTATTCTCAGTTTCTATTGTTTAATATAATTTGTCTTATTTTTAAACTGATAAACTTATTGAACTATTTTCATAAATATTATTTATTTTTGCTACAAATTTTTTGCTTATATCATATCTGAAATATATTAATACTTACACAACTATACATAATTCATCATTTATCCATTTTGAAATATGTTTTCAGGTCTTTTTTTATTCACCTCTATGTTTTGCTTGTCTTAGGTGTGTTTAAGAGTCCATGGCCATTGTATATCCTCCCATGGCCCACTGGGTGGACTGTGTGAGAGTGTGGGCTATGGTGTGGACCATTGACCGTGAGGTGCAGTGGTGCTCAGAGATGTATTCACCAAATGCAATGAGTGTCTCATGATGATGAAGGAGGTTGTTGTTATGGGGGAGGGGTGGGGTAAAGGGGTGGGGGGTATATGGGGACCTCATATTTTTTTAATGTAACATTAAAATAATAAATAAAGACAAAAAAAAGAGTCCATGGCATTTTCAGTAAAACTATGGTAGCTATGAACTTTCTGACCCTTTGAATATATGAGAATACCTTTTTAATTATTTTACATAGGAGTGGCAAATTGGACATAAAATTCTTGAGTTTCAGATTGTCTCCAAAAAGTTCTATTTTCTTCTGATATTTAGAAGTTCAGAGCAAATACCTTTGGAAAAAACAATTTACCTCTAGGAGACTATTAATTCGTTATATATATATTTTAAATCTATGCAATGAAGATTTAAAAAAATATAAATGTTTGCCATAATCATTATTTTCCTTTAATATTGTCTCCCCTTTTAGGTATTCTACTCTACTTGACATGATCGTTTGCCCTGGGAATCTGTTATATAAGAAGTTTATGTCCTTTTCTCCATCTTTCTCCTTTCCATTTACCTATGGCTTTAAAATTTTAATTCTGGGTGAAATTCTTTACTCTTTTTTTCTACTTTATCAATTCCATTTTAGGTAATATGCTACTACTTGCTCCTTATATTCTTTTCTTTTCTTTTTTTTTGGTTTTATTTTTCATTTTATTTTATTTAGCTTGGGAATCATGTTTCCCATTCTTTTCAAATTTCCTGATCTTAAAGTATTTATTCTCAGTGATTGTTTAATTCAGGAATAAACTCTGCAGTAGTCACTTGAATTTTCTTCAGCGTGAAGTCTGAGTTATCTTGTTTCTAAGCCTCCCATTTTATATTATAACATGTAAGATGTACAAATTATAAGCACACAGATACACAAAGAATATACTCATGTAACACCACCCAAAGGAACTGAATGTTAATGGAAGATTTTGCATCCATTCCCAATTAGTATGCCCTGCTTCTTCCACAAAGGCAACTACTTTTTGGAATTCTGATTCATATATTAATTTTTCCTGTTTTTAAAACACTGAGTTGGGGAGCTGATGTGGCTCAGTGGTTTGATTGTGGGCTTCCCACAAACGAGGTCCCAGGTTCAATTCCTGACCCTGGTACCTCAAAAAAAAAAAAATTGAGTCACTTAGTATATCCTATGTTGTGTCTTCTTTCTTTCCCTCTACAATAACTTTCAAGATTTGTCCATGTTGACATGTGTGGCAATTTGTCTATTTTCATTGCTGTGTGTTATTCTATTTTATGACTATTTAACACACTTTGTTTATTCACTATTCTGTTGTTAGATACTTGAATTGTCTCCAGATTTTGGCTGTTGCTTTTCATGATGTTAGAAATATGCACACATTTCTCTTGGGCACATACTTCAGAGTGGAAATAAGTGATAGGGCATACATAAATTCAATTTTAGTAGATAATGCCAAATGATTTTCCAGGACAACGATGGAATACTGTCAGGAATATTGGTTACCCAATGTTGCATTGAAAATAATCCAAAATTTAGTGCCTTAAAACCATAACCATTTTATTATGCCTCATGGATTGTCTGAGGCAGGGATCCAGGCTATCTGAGGGTAATGTCTGTGAGATAGTGGGTAGTAAGTCTTTGGCAAGAATTCTTGGATTAGAAACTTTGTTTTTTCTTTAGGCAGGAATTGGTCGGCTGTGGTCAGAATGGATTGCCTCTTCCTCAGAATTCAAAAGGTCTGATAAATTTAATTAAAGGGCAGGACATACTCTGAAAATAAATATTCTCTAGGTATTCAAAGAGAAATATATCCTAACAAGAATTTGATGGTCTAATTTCAAAAGGTCCCATGTAAAATATATTTAAAACTCTCAGATTTATCATTTCATGATTGACTCATGTGTCCCATAGGATATGGAGAGGCTATGGAGGCTTCTGTCTGGATGATTCAGGAAATGTCCAGGAGCGCACTGGAAATTATTGGTGAACAAAGACGTCTCAAGAGGCCTTCTTTTCTAAGCAAGGAACTTCTTGCTTGTCACATCTGTGCATCTAAAAGCTGTTTTGATTAGCGAAAGTGTCAGAAGTGTACATTTCTGTAATAGCTAAGTCTTCAAGAGTAGGCAAGGTATAGTCATAAAGCTGTTTAATGCCATATAAATCACTCGAATTTAATTCTTTAGACAATGGAGAGATGTTTTCAAGAAGGTAGAGATATGATTTGGTTTTGAAAAAAGTTATTAATAACAGCTGTAGTAAATGTATTGAAGATGTGTGAAAATAGAGGCAAAGAGAACAGTTGAGAGACAAATGTAATCTTCTAGGTGAGATGGTGAGATTAGTAAGGTCTCAATTAGGGGAAAATTTATAAAGATGATATAAACAATATTAGGCAGAATCAACTATACCCATTTAAATCTGGTCTGAGGGTGAGGGGAACTCTAATTCTGAAGTTGATGTCTAGATTACTGGTAATTGCATTGAGGTCAGAACATATAAGAAAAGCTAGCCACAGCATTATTTTCTATACCCTAGCAGTTCCTTTAAAATAAAAAATAAAAATAATAAACAAATAAATAAATATAAACATAAAATATAAAAATAAATATAAACGTAAAAACTTGATTTAAAGGAAATAATGATGAACCTGTAAAAGTAACATTATTTGTAAAAGAAAACCCACACATGCACATACAGATATATACACACTATGTTAAACACAAGCAATATTCCACTCACCAGAAGCAGACTCAGCAATTCTTCTTACATCAATAAATGTTAGGCCAACAACTTGCTCTCAGCTTCATAAGGAATCTGGAGAAAAGATGAAAAGTATATCTATAAAGAATTTCTATATACATCTCTATAGATAGAGATATATAGAGACAGTAAGATTTTTTTGTTCCACATACTAAGAAATAAAAATTTCCTCACACAGAAAAAGAAAATAAGAATCTAAACCTAGATACAGAATAATACTGAGTTAGATGAGATTTTGTACATAAGTGTGTGTATATCACAGGTCCTGGTAAGGTGGGTTGGCTTTGCATCTGCTCTTTTTGGAAGTATTTTCATAAACAAGATATTTTCTCTGCCAGTTTGAATGTGTTTTGCCTTTCTTTGCCAACAACTCTTTTGCCAAGATGCTGTGTTAAGCTAACTTCTATTTTCGCCAGAAAACATAGAAACATAGTGGGACTTCCTTAATCGCTGGAAAGGGATCTAATTAATCACATACATATGACAGCTGGAGGCTCATATCCCCAGGATTGGAGCTGTAATTATTCAAAACAAATAGAAAACTTCTATCCAATGAGCTGCTTTGACTGAATTTCTAGACCTCCATAAATTTTTAAATAAGTTTTGGTGGATCGGAAGATTCTGAGTTGTTCATTTTTCTGACTGCTTAAAAAATAACTTTGTTCCTAAAAACATGCTGAATCACAAGTAAAGTGATTTGAAATCAAACGCTGGATTATAATTTCTAATCAGAGATGTAACCTGGGTAATGACCATATGCCATGTACTAGAAGTGAAAGTAACAATATTGAGAGAAAGGTGTTCTTTCCCAAAGCTTTGACAGTAGTTTTCATTCTGTCAATTCATCAAACAGTTCATACATCAAGACTCAATTTAGAAAAATAAATCCCTACACATGTACAAAGCTACAGCTATATGTAATACGCTTGCTTTTCCCAATACACATGGGTATATTTATGGGAACTGTCATTTGGACTTACAAAGTGTGTGCAGAAGGAAGAAGAAAAGGTCATCTTTGCATAGAATATCAGAAAATGTCAGTAATTTGAGAACTAATGACTAAAAGATTAAAGCCATGTTTTTCATGATTGATTTAATGTTTGCCACATGATTTGTACTCAGTAAATCTTCCTCATCCCAAAATGTATGTGTGCTGGTCCTAGAAACTGTCCTAAGCCAGAAAGGAGGGTGAAAAATTGAAAAACTGAAGCATGAAGATCATTTGGCGAGTATTAGGGTACCACAGGAGACTCTTGAAACTCAAGGATTATAAAATAATGCATTCATTTCACGGATTCCACTATCCATGGTTGGTAGTCTGATGATACTATCTCATAATTTCTAACAAATATTCCACCATTGTGTGATGTGTTGGTGAAGGGGTGTTGAATGCAAAATCTACAAATGTGCATAATTGTTTTATAAGGTCACAACGTCTATAATAAAGATATATTTAAAAAAAAATAATAGGGTGGGTTTGGGGAAAATTATACCAAATATAAGATTTGGGCTATTGATAGCACTAATACTTTAATGATGCTTTTGCACAGTTTGTAAGAAATGTTTCACAACAATGCAAGGTGTTGGAGGTAGGGTGATGTATGGGATCTGTGTATGATGTTATGAATATTTATTTTGTAAGTTCACAATTTTTACTGCACGATTATTGTTTATGTATGAATGATATACTTCAATTAAAATTAAAAAAAATAAAAACTTGCATGATTTCAGGTGGTGAGAATTAAAAAGAACAACAAATACATATTAGTTGTATTTTTGTTACTTATAACCCAGTGACACAGATTAATAGCAGATCTCATCCTCAATTCTTAAAGACTACAAGTCTCCCAAGTTTCAAAAAGAAGACAAAAAATTTACCATGAGGATAATTCAATATTTTTATATTTGCATTTTTATATTTGTAGACTAGAGTGCATTAAAATATCATAAATTCATTATTATATAAAATCTTATAAATATATCAATTCTTAGAAATATGTATTGCTTACAAACATAATGGCAAACAAAATATAAATATCAATAATTTAAAAAGGAAGTCTGATTCTAAATATTATGACAATAATAATATTGTTTTATGGCAATAAAAGACAATAAGATTGGGTTAGATAATATTTTTGCCATCTTTTGCAAATATACAAGAGACCCTCTAGTTTATATTTAGGCATGAAATTTAATTTTTGGGAGGTTAATACACAACTTTAAACTCAGTAAAATTCATAAACTTTAAGTATTAAATTCAATGAGGTTTTTTTTAAAAGATTTATTTATTTATTTTTTATTTCTCTCTCTCCCCCTGATGTCTGCTTTCTGTGTCCATTCGCTGTGTGTTCTTCTATGGCCACTTGTATTCCTGTTAGCAGCACTGGGAATCTGTGTCTCTTTTTGTTGCATCATCTTGCTGCGACAGCTCTCCGTGTGTGTGGTGTCACTCCTGGGCAGGCTGTACTTTTTTCACATGGGGCATCTCTCCTTACAGGGCACACTCTTTGCACATGGGACTCCCCTACATGGGGGACACCCCTGCGTGGCACAGAACTCCTTGCATGCATCAGTACTGCGCATGGGCCAGCTCACCACACAAGTCAGACGGTTCAGGAGGCCCTGGGTTTGAACCCTGGACTTCCCATGTGGTAGGCAGATGTTCTCTCAGTTGAGCCAAATCTGCTTCCCAAATTCAATGAGTTTTAATCACCACCCCAAACAAGACCGCACTTTTCCTTTACCCCAGAAATTTGTCTCATATTCCTTTCCAAGCAAATTCTAAGCTCCACATCACAAGGAGCAACATTTTCCTAACTTTCAAAACCATATATTAGTTTCACCTTTTCTAGAATGTCAAATCAATGGCATCATGCATAACATATTGCTTTGTGTTTAGATTCTTTCCCTTAACAGGGTTTTGCACTTCATCGATATTGTTGTACTTACCAATATTTGTTCCTTTCTTTTTTTTTTTAAAGATTTATTTTTATTTATTTAATTCCCCTCCCCTCCCCCGGTTGTCTGTTTTCTGTGTCTTTTTGCTGCGTCTTGTTTCTTTTTCCGCTTCTGTTGTCGTCCGCACGGGAAGTGTGGGCGGCGCCATTCCTGGGCAGGCTGCACTTTCTCTCGCGCTGGGCGGCTCTCCTTATGGGGCGCACTCCTTGCGCGTGGGGCTCCCCTACGCGGGGGACACCCCTGTGCGGCACAGCACTCCTTGCGCGCATCAGCACTGCGCATGGGCCAGCTCCACACGTGTCAAGGAGGCCCGGGGTTTGAACCGCGGACCTCCCATGTGGTAGACGGACGCCCTAACCACTGGGCCAAAGTCCGTTTCCCATTTGTTCCTTTCTGTCGCTAAGAAGTATGCCATTGAATGACTATACCATTTGTTCACCCATTCTTCTCTGACAGAATTGTTTCCCATTTGGGGTAAATAAAGCTGCTAGGAACATTCTTCTACAACTCTTTCTGTGGATTATAAATGTGTGTGGATATATAAATATGGAGGTGTATATACCTTTTTGGTAAATACTTAGCAGAGAAATTCCTAGGACATAAATAAGATACATGGTTAATATTATAAGTAACTACTGAAGAGTTACGTATGTGGATAGAGTATCCATAAAATTGTTCTTCAAGGTAGGTATTGCATTTACCATTTCTACTACAGTGCCGGAGAATTCTAGTGGCTCCACATCATTGCATACATAATATATTACCAGCTCACTTTATTATGAGTGTAAAATACTATCTCATTGGGGCTTTATTTTCATTTTCCAGATGACTGATGATGCTAAGACTTTTAGAAGTATTTTGGTTTTCTTTTACTTTCCTATATCAGTCTTTCCCATATCTGTGTCTATTTGGACCTTTTGCATGTTTTTGTTTTGCCCTCTTTGTTACTTGAAAGAATTGATATAACATTAAGACAATAATGTATATTTGAAAAGCATCAATGTATAAGTTCAATTAAATACTATTTATTATTTATTTATTCATTGAAGAAACAGAGCCCACTGATGAATACCTTTGTAGAATTTTTTAATGTCATATTTGATCTCTTTTGAAAGATCTGCAATATGCCTTTTCAGTTCATAACACAAATGTAGTGTAATTTCATACTGTCACACTAAAACCTGAGAAAGGAAATAAAATTTCAGACTACAGGCAAAAGTCTCATATTAACAAGACTATAAGCAATACAGAAAAATCAAATAAAGCTATGTATTAAAGAAATGTTTTTAAAATGAGACCGTGATTGCTTAAGCCTGAAAAAGAATAACAAAAAAACTATTTCTTTAAGTGAAGAGATAGAGCAGGTTCATTTTCTTCTAAACGAATATAGAATTTTATACTATATTCTAGTCAATGCAGAGCCTTGGGAATGGAGTTTCTTGTAGATCCAGATAGGGGTTAGAGCATGGGGGATACTGCAGGGCGACAACCATATATACGGCCTGACTGCAAATTCTCAAGAAAGACGAATTCTTTCTTGGAGGGTCAGAGAGATACACTTCTGCTGCCTGTGAGTCTCGGTGGGTTCAAGCGCCATAATACAGACAGGTGTTTGGCCTATTGCCTTAAATTACTGAAGAATGATAGCCCCTGAAGCAGCTGGGTCTGGCTCTTATTCTTACTGAAAGTGGCCAAGTGACAAGGACTCAGCCGACTAGTCACATAGACGGTGATACAGCATCAGGGCTGAAGGTCCCCCCGCAAAAATCACTGCAAGCCAATGGCATGTATCCATTTTGAACATTTCAAAATTCAAGTTATTGGATTTTCATCTCATTTCATAAACCATCTTATCAGCTACAGCCTAAAGCTTTTCAATAGTTTAGGGTAAAATCTGGTAACAATTTTTCCAAACATCCCTTGCAAAGTAGAATTTGTGCAGGCAGATCTAAGCCCCATAAAAGGATTTTTCCATTGAACACTTATGAAAATATAACAAAATATATTGTAGCCCAGAAATTTAAGAAGAATTTAATATCCTGAAGCATGTCTCCTAACATATTTTATGTTATTACTCTTTAAGTCAAAGGAGACAAAGCATATACTGATCTCTGTAAAATATAAAAAATATAATACTAAGGGAAGAAAAGTGTTAAGAGAAGAAAAGAATAGAAAAAAAGGAGACAAAAACTCTATGCAATAGGATATCAATTATATAAAAGTATTTGTTTCATATATTAAAGAAATATGTCAATTCTTAAATGTTTTTAAATTGCCATTTCTGAAAAAAGAGGTCATATTTAATGTAAATATTCTATGCTTTTGTACATTGTGTAAAATATAATTTTATTGTTTTAAAGTCAGATAATTGAATGTTCTTTTAACAGATAGCTATAATATAAATATAAAAATGGAAGATATACATCTTCATTAAAGCAGAAGAAAAAGTATCAACTTAGTTTATTGTAAATAAAAGGTAGAAAATTATCTTTAATGCATTGTCTGGGTATCACACAGGGTTCCTGTTCAGCTGATCAGAAGTTTCTTTCAGAAAATATCACCACACAGATGCACTACGTGAAGACGAACTTTCTCCAGGTGGGGCTTTTCACATGCCTGCTTCCAGGTGAATACATCCCCTTATCAACCCTTTCGTAAGAGATGGATGTGAAGAGGAGGGCGGGCAAGAGCCTTTTCAGTCTTTAGCTGGTCATAGGAAAAACAAAATATTATTTGTATCTCAGCAAAGTATTACTTTTGGAGGGCTATTTCCCTGGGCCTGGCATGATGGAGATACTACTACTTGGATTTTGTAATCAATTGAAAATAAAGCTTCAAATTACCTTATCTGATAAATGATTAAAGAAAAATTGTATTTGGCTCACTTTTGGACAGTTCGCTCATGTTTTTCTTTATTTTTTAAGAATTAAAAAAAAACAAAAAACAGAGTAGACTGGTTGCAGACCTCAGTATTCTACATGACTGACCAGTTTAATCAAGTGATAAAGTTGACATTGGAAGAAAATTGTCCTATTTAGTCTTTTCTAATTCATAAAACTTTCTCATATGATGAGAAATAAATTACAAAAAGTGAATATTTACCAAAGTGGATGTATTAGTTAGCCAAAGAAGTGCTGATGCAAAATACCAGAAATTGGTTGGCTTTTATAAAGGGTATTTATTTAATTTAGGAGCTTACAGATACCAAGCCATACAGCATAAGTTACTTCCCTCACCAAAGTCTATTTCCACATGTTGAGCAAGATGGTTGCCAATGTCTGCAAGGGTTCAGGGTTCCTCAGTTCCTCTCTTCCAGGGTCTTGCTTCTCTCTGGGTTCAGGGTTCCTCTCTTACCAGGGCTTGCTTCTTCCTGGATTCAGGGTTTCTTTCTTCCTGAGACTTGCTTCTCTTTCCTCTGTATACGTACTTCCCAGGGCTCCAGCTTAAGATTTCAGCATCAAACTCCAACATCAAAAATCCTCAAACTCTGTCCTTTGCCAAGTCTTTTATCTGTGAGTCCCCACCCACCAAGGAGTGGGGACTCAACACCCTAATGGCATGGCTCAATCGAAGCCCTAATCATAACTTAATCATGCCCAGGTACAGACCAGATTACAAACATAATCCAATGTCTGTTTTTGGAATTCATAACTGTATCAAACTGCTACAGTGGAAAATATATATTGTTTTTATTTTCTTGGTGCTCAGCTTATTTGAAATCCTATAAATCAAGATAATATATTTTATTATTATATGTGGACCTAAAGGGAAGAACTAAAGGAAAAAACCCAGGCAATGGTCCAGAGTATCTGCAGCTCCAAGGCTAAAGGTGCTAAAATGGCTTGGTACAGAGATGAAGATGAAAATCCCCTTCGTACACTTTCCCTAATCAGCATTGCATTTTGGATAACAACAAAAGAACACTAAATGCCACTTACCAAGTTAGGTCTAGGTCCTCTATATCCTGAAAGAATAAAAATTTCTCTCTAATAACAGATTTGTTTACACAGTTTTTGGGTAGTTACTATGTGCCAGATACAACAATATTATTTGCTTTGCTTAAAACTTCTCATTTAATTTTCTGTTATTAATGATTCTGTTATTCCCATGTTCCAGAAGAGGATACTAACGCATTTTATGTAACCAAAAAATTCACAATCAACTTGTTGCAGATTGAGGAATCAAACTTAGTTTTATGGGACTCAAAAGTCCAGTTCTTAATCAATCACTTACATCAACAAAACCAAAGGGTTAACTGTTATGAATAGGTGGTCATTGTTAATTGGAGTAGTGTTTAATGAATTGATTCCTTGGAAATTCTTAATTACTTAATTAAAATAATTTGCATTGAGTTCATTCATACAAAATTAATTTACTTGTGTCAGTGTTCTGCCTATCACTATCAAATGGTACTCCTTTAATAAGGATTATAAGAAATGCCTCAAGGGAAGACATACAAAAGTTCTTTGATATTCAGATTGTAGGTTCAAGTTAAATGTCTCCTTAAAATGGGACTAATATTTCATTGTAAATAATAAAATATAGTTGAATGAGATTTAGTATTGAAAATCATTCCAAAGATTATGAAAGTAAATTTGTCTAACCTCCTATATTTATACAAGTTTTGTTATAAATTAAAATTAGGACCTAATTCTTAAAACAAACAGAATATTTGAACACTTTCTATAATATCCTCCTTCTGACACTTCTTTTGATAAATATTGTACAATAGAGTAAGATAACAGATTTACAAAGTTAAAGAGGGTAATTTTCCAAATACTTGTTCATAGACTTGGTTTTTGCATTGACTTGTCAAATTTCCTAACAAATTCTCTTATTCCTTTTGATTCTCGACACAATTTTGCATTTGCATGTGGCTCCAGTAACTGTAATTGTATATATACATAGGCACAATTTAATATACTTGAAGCATAATTCTACTTGAAGCACAAACAAACTTAGAGATTTCCTCCATGTACACTTAGCATGCTGGCATGGCCAAGTCAGAGGATACTTACACACACATGCTTTGAACAGACACAGCCTAGTAGCTCATTCTTTGCTTCATGATCCTTGAAAACAGACGGAATGTTTTCCTCATCCTATCCTCTGCCCTTGCCTATTCCTTGGCTTAGGATAAGCATTTGTTCTTTTGGAAGAAGACATAATTCTAATTTTTGTTTTCCCTTATCTTCCTCACACTATGTACCACAGCCAAATTGACTGTGTACCTTATCTTTAGTTTTAGATTTTTAAAAATCATCTTTCAACCCAGATCCTGGTCTTCAATAGGCATTTGATAAATATTCCTGAACAAATGTGTTTATTCTAAACACAAAATAAATAAAAGAAAGTAACAAGAATTATCTAACATGTTTTATTTATGTTATTTTTATCAATTTTTATTTATGTGACAGTTTTTGATGATTATTCCCAGTTTTGTGGAAATTTTATCATTGAACCTTTAATTTAAAATTCTGGTTCTAATAATGTTAAATCTTTTTTTTAGTTAGTAAACAAATAGCACAAATAAACTTTCTTATCCTACACCTACAAGTATGTCTGCTCCCTAGATGATAATCACAATCCTAAAATCAATTCTCATAAAAGCAACTTATCACAATTGGTGAGAAACCTGAATTTGTTCACATGGTGTTCCTTAAATTTGGGAAGTATATTTTTACATAACTATTATATTTTAGAAGTATTAAAAAAATTTTAGGCAATTTGAAAATTAGAAAGCAGACTCAATTTTCCTAGTAACTGATGTCATAAAAGGAATTTCAGAAGATTAGTATTTTCCCCATAGTTTGCTTGCTACATCAAAGGTACATAAATGTTATCACACTATTACTGCAAAAGAATGCTAAATGAGGTCTTTGCCATTGAGCATAACTAGTGTATACCAGCCGCCCTCCGCACCCTATCCATTTTAAGTTAAGGTGCTTCCCTTGTAAAGAAGGGTCTTAACATTTATCAGGTAATCTTTTGCCTATACCCACATGAAAATGAGATCTTTAATCAGGCTCAAAGATTAAAAAAGAAAGCCAGCAAATGAGTTTTTTCCAGGGCTATGCATTCCCTACCCTCACTCCAGTGGTGGAATAATAGAGTGTTTCTCCCTAAAGTGATAAGATCAGAACTAATATTTAGAGAACATTCTTCTGGACTCTAGAGTATATAGTAACCAATTCTCGATTCTCTAACATAATACTTATATTAGCCAAAAGGTGGAAGCAACCACCCAAGTGTTCATCAACAGGTGAATGGGTAAAATATTATGGTATATACACACAACAGAATATTCTTCAGCTGTAAAAAGGAATGCAGTTTCGATACATACTATGACATTGATGAACCATGAAGACATCACATTGAGTCAAATAAGCCAGACACTGACTAGTATTGTATGATTTTGCTCTAGGAAATACCTAGAATAAGCAAGTTTCATAAAGATAGATAGTACATTACAGGGTATAAGAGGCTGGCAAAGGGGAGGGAAAGAGGCAGTTATTGCTCATTGGGTACAGAGTTACCATTTGACGTGATGAAAAAGTTGGGGAAATGGATATTAGTGAGGGTACCACAGTATTGTGAATGGAATTAATATCACTGGACTATAACCTTCAATATTAAAATGGGAAATTTTGAGTTGTATATATGTTAATAAAATTAAAAGTTAAAAAACTATATATAAAGAGAAAGAGGGAGTTGGGACATGGGAAAGAAACCTGAAAGAATGGATTAAAATGAGGACATGAGAGTAATAAAGCTGTTAAACTGTATCATCCCATAATGAATCTAAGTTATGAAATAAACTTGTTACACTAGGTTCTTCAAGCCTTACACCACACCCACTTTCAGGCTTCTTGCCATTTTAGGTATAAAAGTCTATTTTCTCAGCTCCAAAAGATAGATAAAAACAATGCAGGTGAGCAGATGTTGCCAAGTGGTTGAGTGCCTTCTTCCCAAGTACGAGGTCCTGGGGTCAATCCCTGATACCTCCTAAAACCAAAGCAAAACAAAACAAAAATCAATGCAGTATGTGCTAAACAAGCAAAATGGACAAACTACATATATGTCTCCAATCTCATTTTTCTTAAGATAATCTCCTCAAATACAAATTACATAGTCATATCCCCAAAAAATTCTTACAAAACACAAGGCTAACATAAATGTTTCATCTCCAATGTCTCTGTTATTATATTGATAGCCATATAATTTATGAAAGTATCTTAAAAATTAATACCCTCAAGATATTTTGGTGATACTAATTAAAATTAAATTTACCAGAGGACAACCAGTAAGATGGCGGCAGAGTAAGGAGCTTCTAGAGTCGGCTCCTGCTACAGGATGGTTAGTAAACACCCAGAGCTCTTTGGAGCTAGCTGAAGCACTTGTTGGGGAGCTGTAGGAGACCAAAGAGCATCCTGCATCATCCTTGAAGGAATGGAAGGAGGAGGCTGCCCATCTGCAGAGAAGACTTCTAAGTAGAATGCTCCATGACCTGGAGGCTAGTGCCCATCCTCCACTGGAGGCACAAGCCACCTTGGGAGCTGTTTCATGACTGGAATTGAAAGCTCACTTCCCAAAAATGGGGGAGTAATAGACACTTGGGCACCAACTTCACCTGCTGATGAGTTAATTCAGTGGGCTAAAGTATAATCCTGAGAACAGCTAAAGTTTGAGCCTATCCAAGTCAGAAAGAGGCCTATGGCCACCATCTTAACTCCATGCCTGGCATGAGAGGCAGCGGGGTGGAATGAAAATCCCAGTGCTGGTGGGGATGAGCTTCTTTCCATACAGTTCAGATTACAACCGTAGCCTAGGCCCCAGCCCCAACTCCGGCAGGGAGGAAGCTGTGGGGACCTGCACCAGCCTCTCCAGGAAATTACTGGCCAAGCAAGTGTGGCGGCTGGTGTTTGTTCTACTTGGGCAGCAGAAGCCACCCAGGATCTATTCTGTGGCTCAAATTGGAAGCTCCATTTCCCAAAAACAGGAGGAGGAGTCGTTTGGCCACTGATTTCAGCTATTGACTGGTAGAGTCACCTGGCTGGCTAGAATACAACCCTAAGAACAGCTGGAGTTTCAACTTGTCTAGGTAGGAAAGAGGCTGGTGGCTGCCATTTTGACACTGCCGCCTGCCTGAGAAGAAACTGGGCTGACCAAAAATCACAGCGATGGTAGGGAAAGTTTTCTTATACCCAAATTGGCCTGCAGCCCTAGACTAGGCTTTGGCCCCACTTCTGGCAGGAAGGAAGCTGGCGAGTCCTGCACTGGCCTATCAAGATAACTGCAGGTACATTTGACTGGCACAGACTGAATAATTGGAAGTCTATCAGGGCAACTGTGGTCATCTTGGGCCCACACTACATAGATTGCTGCCCACAACTGCAGCTCCATCCCTGTCCCAAGCAGAGGCAAAAGGAATATGCAGCTTCATCAGTCTCTTTTGGCAACTAGAGTCTAGGCCTGCACAACTTGGATTATTCCACACAGCTGTGACTCTGTCCCTTCCCCTGGCAAAGGAGAAAGTTGGAAGAAGCTTCATCGGTCCCTGGGGTAATGAAGGCAGCTTGAGCCTCCACAGCTTATAGCACCAATTACATCCTTAGTTCCTACAGCACAACAGCAAGGGAGAAAGGAGGGGAGGCCCTAAACAAAAGAGAAAAGCTTCACTCAGAATAAATACTCTAGTAAACCAGGAGCCAAGACACCACAAAAAATTAAAATCAACACCAAGAAACAAGAAGTTATAATCCAGTCAACTGGGTGTGCTAGAGCCTGAAAATAAAAGAAAGGAGGGAGAGGTCTAGAGGAGAGTCTAGAAATGGAGATTATATCAATAAAAGTAACTAAAATTGTCAAATTTAGTTTTGAGTAGTGGAAATAAAATATGACAGATAAAATTCAAATAGCCAGGAATAAACTTAACCAATGATGTAAAGCACTTGTATTCAGAAAACTGCAACTCAGTGTTAAAAGAAACTTTTAAAAAGCCTAAATATCTGAAGAACATCCTATGTTCACAGATTTGAAGATTAAATATCATTAAGATGTCATTCCTACTCAAATTGATATGCAGATCAAATGCAAACCCAATAAAAAGTCCACCGGCATTTTTTAAAATAGAAAACATAATTCTCAAAGTTATTTGGAAGAGTAAGTGGTCCTGAATAATCAGAAACACCTTAAAAAGGAAAAATGAACTCTCCTCTCTAGACTTTAAATTATATTACCTAGCTATAGTGGTAAAAACAACATGGTAGTGGCATAAAGACAGACACATAGACAAACGGAATCAAACTGATGGTTCAGAAACAGAGCCTCACATGTATGGTCAAGTGATTTTTGACTAGCCTGTCAAACCTACATAGCTCAGACAGAACAGTCCTTTAAAAAAATGGTGCTGAAAGAATGGGATATCCCTAGCCAAAAGAAGGAAAGAGGACCTCTATCTCACACCTTCTCCAAAAATTAACTCAAAATGGCTGAAAAACTTAAAAATAAAAGCAAGAATCTTAAAGCTTCTTAAAGAAATTATAGGAAATACATTCAAGACCTGGTGGTAGGTGGTGGATTATTATTTTTTAATTGTCTTTTTAAAAAAATAAATAGATCACACTAAATGTTATGTTAAAAAACATAAGAGGTTCCCCAATACCTCAATCCCCACCCCTCTCCCACTTCTCCAAGATCAGCATCCCCTTTCATCGTGAGGGACATTCATTACATTTGGTAAATACACTATGGAGCACTGCCACACCATAAGGACCATAGTTTACATTGTAGTTCACACTTTCCTCCAGTCCAACTAGTGGGTCATGGCAAGATAAATAATGTTCTGCATCTGTTCCAGCAATTTTGTTCAGGACAACTCCAAGTCCCAAAAATGTCCCATATCACACCTCTTCCTCCCTCTTCCAGCCCTCAGCAACTCCTGTGGTCACCGTCTCCACATCAGTGATACAATTTCTTCCATTCCTAGAGTCACAACATTTCTATAGTAGAATACCAGCAAGTCCATTCAAATCCATATTATATTCCTCCATCTTGTGGACCCTGGGATGGTGATGTCCACTCCACCTCTAAATTGAGAGAGGGCTTAGATCCCACATGACTGATGGATGCAATTCCCGTTTGCAGTTGTAGATACTCTTGGTTCCCTGGTGTGGTAGTCAACCATTCTAAACTCCCCATCAGCTGACCTGAGTACCTCCAATGAAATGGAGAGTAGGTGCTTCAACTCTGCTGAGGCTCAGGGTTCAGCTGGCTCATGGACATTCCAGAGGTTCAGGTCCCCTGAGCAAAGACAAAGTAGTGGATTCTTAAAGGGGATAAGAGGAGGACTGAGATGGACTTCTGATGTTTAATGTCTGTAGCAATTTTAATTACCTTTTCTGTAAAAATGTAGAAATGTATAGAGTGGATGGTAACGCATAGTAACAGCTACTTTATAAATGGGGAGGTGGCTGATAATGGTAGTCTAGGTATGTAAATGTCAATTGATGGAATGCCTGAGAATAATCTAGGAACTGGAAAGCACAGTAAACCAAGAGGTGGTGAGAATTGTGGCTGACGATACAGACGCAACAATGTCCTTTGTGAGCTAGATCAAATGTACATCACTATTGCAGGGTGGTGGGAATATGGAGAAGCATGGGAAAGATACAACTGGAGTGACTTATGGACTTTGATTAGAAATAATAATATAATATTCTTGCATCTGTGCCAAAGATGTACTGTGTTGATAATGGGGAAGTATGGAAAATGTGTGCCAAATGTACACTATGGGCAGGATAACAATCAGATGATATTATATTATTTGTAACAAATGTTTCACCACAGTGTGGTGAGTTGATAGAGGAGTGTTTGGAAATTCTGCACATATCAGATTGTTTCGTGAGTTTACAACTTCTGTCATAAAAAATATACTTAAAAAATAATGATAGTGTGGGTTTGGGGAAAAACACACCAAATGTAAAAAAAGAACTATAATTAGAAGTAAGATTGTGACAATATTCTTTTGTAATTTATAAGAAACATCTCATGACAATGCAAGCTGTTGGTGGAGGGTTAATATATGGGACCCCTGTATGATGTTACATGTGTTTGTTTGTAAGCTCACAACTTTTACTATACACTTAATTGTTTATGTTTTCCATACTGCCTCATTATCAACACAGTACATCTTTTGCATAGATGCAAACATGTTATATTAATATTAATCACAGTCCATAGGTCACTCCAGCTGTATCTTTCTCATGCTTCTCCACATTCCCAACACCCTGCAGTAGTGATATACATTTGCTCTAGCTCACAAAAGATATTCTTGCAAATGTACCGTCAACCACAATTCTCATCCACCTCTTGGTTTACTATGCTATTCAATTCCTGTTCTCTAGCATTCTGTGAGTTGGCATTTACATACCTAGACTACCATCTACCATTTTCAGTCATATCCCCATTTATAAACTAGCTGTTACTCACTATGTGTTACCAACCACTCTATACATTTTCACACTTTTACAGTAAAGGTAATTAAAAGTTCTACATACATTAAACATCGGTAGTCCACACAGTCATCTTTTTATCTCCTTTAAGAATCCACCACCTACCACCGGGGCTTGAAGATATTTTCCTACAATTTCTTCTAGAACTTTTATGGTTCTTGCTTTAGGTTTGTGATCCATTTTGAGTTAATTTTTGGATAGTGTGAGATAGGGGTCCTCTTTCCTTCTTTTGGCTATAGATAGCCAAATCTTTCAGCACCATTTGCTGAATGGATTGTTCTGCCCAACCTGTGTGAGTTTGAGAGGCCAGTCAAAACTCACTTGATCATACATGTGAGGGTCTGTTTCTGAATCATAAATTTGGTTCCATTGGTCTATTGTGTCTGTCTTTAGGTCAGTGCCATGCTGTTTTTATCACTATAGCTAGATAGTATGATTTAAAGTCTGGAGATGAGGGTTCACTTTTCCTTTTTATGATGTTTCTGGCTATTCAGAACCACTTACCTTTCCAAATAAATTTGAAGATCATGTTTTCAATTTTTTCTTTAATGCTGGTGTTATTTTTATTGGATTGCATTAAATCTGTATATCAATTTGAGTAGTTCTGACATCTTAATGATATTTAGTCTTCCAATCCATGAGCATGGAATATTCTTCCAGTTATATAAACCTTTTTAAAATTTCTTTTAACATTGAGTTCCAGTTTTCTGAATACAAGTGCTTTACATCATTGGTTAAGTTTATTCCTGACTATTGAGTTTCATCTGTCATATTTTATGTTCATTCTTTTTACACTTTCAGTTACTTTTCTTGATATAATCTTCATTTCTAGACTCTCTTCCAGGCCTCTCTCTCCTGTCTTTTCTTTTCAGGCTCTGCCACACCCTTTAGTATTTCCTGAAAATTGGGTCTCTTGCTTAGAAATTCTCTCAGTTTCTGTTTATCTGTGAATATTCTAAACTTGCCCTCATTTTTGAAAGACAATCTTGCCAGATATAAGATTCTTGGCTGGAAGTTTTCCCTTGTAGTATCTTAAACATATCAGATCACTGTCTTCTTGCCTCCATGGTTTCTGGTGAGAAATCAACACTTACTCATATTGGGTATCCCTTATATGTTATGCTTTGATTTTCTCTTGCTGCTCTCAGAATTTTCTCTTTGTCTTTGGCATTTGACATTCTGATTAGTATGTGTCTTGGAACTGGTCTATTCAGATTTTTTTCAGATGGGAATACATTGTGTTTCTTGGACATGGATATCTATGTCCTTCAGTAGGTTTGGAAAAATTTTTACCATTATCTCTTCAAATATTCCTTCTGCCCCTTTTCCCTTCTCTTCTTCTTCTGGAACACCCATGATGCATATGTTTTCATGCATTTTGCTGTAATTTAGTTCCCTGGGACCTTGTACAATTTTTTCCATTCTTTTCTTCATCTGTTTCTTTGTATATTCACTTTCAGAGACCATTTTTTTCAAGCTCACTAATCCTCTCTTCCACCTCTTCAAATCTGCTGTTATATGATTCCAATGATTCCAATGTTTTTTCAATTTCATTTATTGCATCTTTCATTCCCATAAGATCTGCTATTTTTCTATGCATGCTTTCAAATCCTTTGTGTTCATCCAATGTCTTCTTAATATCCATAATCTCTTTAGCTATCTTATTGAATTTATTAAGGAGATTTGCTTGGAAATCTATGATTACTTGTCTCAACTCCTTTATGCCATCTGGAGGCTTATCTTTTTCCTTTAACTTGTTCCTTTAACTTGTTCTTTTAACAGCTTCCTGTTTCTTGGTGTGGATTATAATTTTTTGTTGGTGTCTTTTCATCTGACTTACTAGAGTATTCATTCTGGGTGCAGTTTTTCTCTTTAGTTTAGGGCTTCCTGCCCTTTCTCCTTTGCTGGTTGTACAGTAGGAGCCAAGCATGTAGTTGGTGCTATAAGCTGTGGAGGCTCAAGCTACCCTCATTGTGTTAGGTACCATTGAAACTTCTGCCAATTTTCTCCTTTGCAAAACGTAGGGATAGAATCACAGTTCTGTGGAATAATCCAAGTGCGGGCCTAGACAGTAATTACCCAGAGAGACTGAAGAAGCTTCATACCCTTCCATCCCACCCACCCCCCACCACCTGTGGCAGGAGCAAAGTTGCCAATGTGGGCAACAATCTATGCAATGTCAGTCCAAGATGACCACAGTTGCTTGGTAGACTTCCAACTTTCAGTCTGTGCCAGTGAAGGTTACCTGCAGGTACCTGGGTAGGTTGGTGCAGCACTCACCAGCCTCCCTCTTGCCAGACATGGGCCTGATGCCTAGGCTAGGGCTGCAAGCTGATCTTGGTGAAAGAAACTGTTTCCTACCATCACTGTGATTTTTGGTCAACCTGGCTTCTTAGGCTGGGGGCGCAGTCAGAAAGTTGGCCACCAGCCTCTTTCTGACTTGGGCTGATTCATACTCCAGCTGTTCTCAGAGTTATGTCTTAGCCAGCCAACTCTACAAATCAGTAACCAAAATTGGCAGCCAGCCCTTCCTTCCTACCCTGATTTTGGGAAATGGAGCTTCCAATTCCAGACACAGAATAGATCCTGGGGCAGCTTGTGTCGCCAGAGAAAGATAAGCTGGCCTCCAGGCTTGGTCAATAATTTCCTGGAGAGTCTGGAGCAGGTCCCCACAGCTTCCTCCCTGCCAGAGGTAGGGCTGGGGCCTAGGCTAAAGCTACAATCTGATCTGGATGGGAAGAAGCCAGTTTCTACCAACACTGTGATTTTCAGTCCACCCCGCTTCCCCTTGTGCCAGGTGTGGAGTTAAGATGGCAGCTCCCGGCCTTTTTCTGACTTGAACAGGCTCAAACTTCAGCTGTTCTCAGGATTGTAGTTTTAGCCCACTGAATTTACTCATCAGTAACTGAAGTTTGTGCCCAATGTCTCTTCCCCCTCTCTTTTGAGGAAGTGGAGTTTTCCAATTCCAGGTGCAGAACAGCTCCTGAGGTGGCTCATGCCTCCAGTGGAGGACGGGCACTGGCCTCCGGGCATGGAGCCTCTACTTTCAAGTCTTCTCTGCGGATGGGCAGTCTCCTCCTTCCATTCCTTCAAAGATGTGGCAGGATGCTCTTTGGTTTTCTGCAGCCCCCAACAGGTGCTTCAGCTAGCTCCAGAGAGCTCTGGGTGTTTACTAACTGCCCTGTAGCAGGAGCTGACTCTAGGAGCTCTTTTACTCCACCACCATCTTGCTGGTTCTCTCTAGTAGTAATATTTTGACAATGTTCTTTAATCATTAGTTAAAAAGGTTTAACAGCAATGCAAAGTATTGGTGTTAGGGTGAGGTGCCTGAGTCATGTATGATGTTATATATGTTTGTTTTGTAAATTCACAACAATTACATTTCTTATAGTTTATGCATGTTTATGTATGAGTGATATAGTTCAATAAGTTCAAAAAATTAAATTTGCCAATAATTGGGATTATTTGCAAAGTGTTTTTTTTCAGGTGATATTAGTGAACAATCACAAATGCTGTTTTGAAATCATTCAATTTGTAACACTCAAATTTATTTGTACAAGGGTGGTTGTATAACTAAGGATGTTAGAATTGAATTATTTATGCTAAAAGCCAAAATAGGGTAATAAAAATACTCTGAAAAAGTTAGAAAGGGGTTACATGATAGTTATCCACCCTCTCCCCTTTTTCATGCAGTACCAGGGATTGAACCAATGGCCTTGTACTTGGGAAGCTGACACTCAACCCCTGAGCTATATCTGCTCCCCATTGGTTGTCCCTATATACTAGAACATAAATTTTATGTAAAATATTTCTGTTTACTTACATATTACCTATTTTTGGTTAGATAGTTGAAATTCCCCAACCAAACCTAAGGACAAAATTATGCTAAATAAATGAAAAAGCTATTTGAGTATTGTGTTATTAATGATAATGAAACATATCATCTCTGTAAGTAATTATCATTATTTATTGGATGTTCAGAAACCAATGCTATTTAACCTTCAAATAGTACGAGAAAAATTTAATCATATTTCAGATGAACTTTCCAAATTATTATTTAATTCAAGAATGGCATTTTTCACACTAAAGTAACCTCAAAAGCCTTGGAAACATGTATCTTGCCTAGGAGATATTATTGAAAATACACAAACTCAGGCAATTCAGAGGATTAGAAAGATTAAAGTTCAAAATCTACTTAAATAATATAAAATGAAGATAGTTAAATATTCAGAATTGTCAGAAACTACTTAAACTTTTCAAATTATTACCCATAAAAATAGAAACTTATAAATTTTTATATCTCAAAAAAACTTTTGTATAACTCGCGACTTAGCTTCATTCCCCTCTCCCACAAATTATTGTTGTCAAGAAATGGTCTAGTGAATTATTCGGATAGAAAGCTTTCTATAAGAAAATATTGACTAAAATTGAAACTTCTTAAGTGAATATTAATGAATTCAAATTCAGATACTTAATAACCACGTGAGACTGACTATTTACTTAACCTCTCCATATCTCACATATCTCATGAACAGAACTGGAATAATACTAAAACTGACCTCATAGTTGTTGTGAAAATGAAATGACTTCATCAATGTAATATCCTTAACAAAATGATTTACACATATTAAGCCTCTGATAAATTTTAATTCCTTTTTTGATTTCATCTTTTACCCCCCATAATTCTTTCTCCTTGATATTCTAGGAACATACTCCCCTGCTATTGTAATCTATTAATTTATCACCTGGACAATCAATTTACTCTTCATACCCAAGTAAAACACCCGTAAATGAAATAGTCTCTTTGATATAAGTAGAATCACTATCAAAGAGTATGAGGTACATCACGGTTACCATGGTGTCCCATATTAAATTAATAAATATTAGAGTAACTTGCTAATCGTTTATATTTCAATAAATAGAATATTTATGACATATCAATTTATATCAAGGATGTTATCAGGTTGTGTCAAAGGAAATGTGTTTCATCTGATCAAAATACTAAGTAAATTAATTATATCTCTAATTTTCATATTACAGACTTTAATAACTTAACACTTGATTGTCACTGTCTCTTTTCTTTGAAACTTATAAAGAATGAACATAAGAGTAATGTAACATGCTTTCCCCTCTTCCATAGAATCCACCTTACCCAGTGAGGAGATGACAAACAGGGAGTTTAGAAACAATATTGGAGAAGAAAAACTAGTTATTGTGCAGAACAGAGTCTTTCTGAGACCCCCAGTCAATATTGATTTCTTCTCCAATGTTTCCACTAGTGCCAATTTAAGCTTTGAACACTGTGGAAGCATTGCAACATTCTAAGCCTTTCATAGATTTATCCAATAAAATGGAGTTTTAAGATAGATGATTAAACTCTTTGATATTTTTGTAATTGGACTGAAAGTCAAGTTGTGTAATAGTTAAATAAAATATGATACTAGTCTTCTGTATGCTTGCCAGTGCAACCTAGCATTCTCTAATGGAGAATGTCATGAAGGACTCCTGATAATCATGCAGTAATGTACCATGTTTCTCTATAGAAAATCTGTTTTAATTTTCTTCCACAATTATTTTCAGTATCAACAATGCTTTGAAATAGAAAATGTTTTCTGTTTTCTACACAATCATGACTGAAATCCATTGTGGTATTGAAACTTTAAATGGACAGATAAAGTTGCTTCTGGTTATTATTACATGATAAACAAGATATTTGGATGTTCTACAGTCTTCTAAGTCAATGTTTTTATATTTGGAAGAAATTTCACAGGTGCAAGCTATTTCAGCACTCACAGTACAGTTATAAAAGATGAATTAAAGTGAATATGTCAAATTTTAAAGTAACTATTGACATAAAATATATAAACCATTAAATACACAATTCACATGTACAGTTAAATAAGTATTGACATATAACTGATATATGCCACATATATGTATGCATATGCATGTATATTATATATGATGAATATAACCACCATCCCAATCAAAACAGAAAATCTTTATCACTCCTATGGCTCTGGCAAACAAAGACCTGATGTCTATCCTATAGATTAATTTAGTCTAATCTAAAATGTTATATATACAATACATACTATTTTATGTTTGTCATTTTCAATCATACTGCTTTAGAAATGCATCCATGTTTCCTGTAAGTAGTTCATTCATTTGTATTGCTCAGTAATATTCCAGCATTTGAATTGTATTTGAAAATACAAATTTGTTTATTTATTAATTTAATATGGATATTTGGATTGTTCCAGAATTGTAAGAACTATGATGTTAAGATGTGCAAGGATACAGCATATATTTTCAATTCTTCTGGGAAAAATATCTAGGAGTGGAAATGCTGAGTCATATGGTAAGTATATTTATATTTATAAGTTTATATTTAAACTGCAAAGCAGTTTTCCAAATTGATTTTTATTGGCTTACATTTCCGTTGGCAGTATAGAAATTCCAATCCTTGGCATTACATCACCTGGTATTTTCAATTTTATTTATGTTATTTTCCATGTTAGCCATTCCGGTGAGTGTAAAAACTAACTTGTGATTTTAATATGTATTTCTCTGGCAACTTACTTATTGTCAGGGTTCTTTGTGGATTATGGATGTATGTTCTTTTTCAGTTATATGGATGACAAATGTGCTCAAGTATTTGTCTAATCTTTTTTTTTTATGACACTTCTGCCTTGCAGACATTTTACTTTTGAAGAAATAAAATTAATTTTCTTCTTTTATGGTTATTAAAGTTTTGGCTTTTTAAAAGTAAGTTCCCTGTTTCAAGGTCACCAAAAATTTCTTTAATTTTCTTCTAAAAGTTTTGTAGTTTAATTCTTCTGTTTAGATCTTTAGATCTGTACTTCATGGGGATGGTGTGAGGTAAGAAGGAATGAAGTTATATACATAAAGCTTTTCCATATAGATGTGTTGAAAAGTTGATCCCTTTCTTCATAAAGCATTAATTAAAATGAATTGATTACATTTGTTTGCACTGATTTCTAGACTCTATTCCATTCCATTGATTTAAGTGGCTAAACTTACGTTATGGTATTAAGTTGATTACTAAAACTTAAACTGTGGAAAACATTGTGTTAAGGTTTTTGACTCATTTATTTTTAAAAATTTTGTTAAGCATATTAGATCTCTTAAATTTTATATACATTTTGAAAACATCTTGTGAGCTTCTACAAAAATGCCTCCTGGGATTTTAATTGAGATTGTGTTTAAGTATATAAATCCTTTTGAGATGAATGAGCATTTTGAAATCATTAATTTGGTCCATGAATACATTATGTCTTCATTTATATACAACTTCTTTAATTTAATCAACAATGTTTAACAATTTTTATTGTACAGATATTAAATATTTTTGTTAAATTTGTTCCTAGTACTGTATGTTTATGCAAATATAAATGTATTTTAAAAATTTTGACTTTCAAATGTTTCTTGCTAATATATAGGAATTTCATTATTTTCTATGTATTAACTTTCTATTCTGCAACCAAGTTAAATGTACATATTTCCCCGGGGGTTTTATGTTAGACTTCTGATGATTTTATATACAGATCAGTGATTCTCAACTGGGGGTTATTTTGTCCCCCAGGAGATATTTGGCCATGTTTGGAGACATTTCTGGTTCTCACCACTAGGAGAATTCTCCTGGCATTTAATGGCTAGAGACTGGGCAGCTCCCCAGGGCATACTTTTTCTGGACTGTATGTAGCGTGGAGGGTGAGAAACCCTGATGTAAATAATCATGTTGACTGCAAAGAGATAATCCAGTCTAGGTCTCTTTTACTTGTGTTTTTGTTTGTTTTTTTGTCTTTTCTGCCTTAATACACTGTTCAGGGCTCCTAGCACAATAATGAATAGAAAGGGGTTTTGAGCTTTATGTCTATAGTATCTTTCCAGAGTTTGAAAAATTATTGGGAATATCAAATAGCTTTTTTTTTTTTACAAGGGCTTTATCTATTGATGGTTACTGTAATATACTGAGATATATGTATTTATTAATGCATTAAAATCACAATCCCCATTATATGGGAACACAAATATTGTATTTTATAATAAAAAACTATACTTTATACACAAAAATAGTGAGATGTGCCAACATTTTTAATGCCTGGTTTAATAAGATACAGAAAACTTGTCTGATGCTACATTCAATCTGTTAAATATTTTGTTTTTCGTTGATGTAGATGAAGAAAATCCAGATTCATATAGATATGCACTGGAGGAAGGAGAAGTACTGTAATTAATTTGTAGATTATTGTAATTATTCTTTTTTGATAATATACTGAAACTTGCCAAGAGTTGTTTCTTAAAGTTGTTTCCATAGTTGCAATGTGGAATCTGAAAGCACGTCTCTTAATTTGTTTTGCTTCTTATGTTAAAATTCTTTGAGTTAATGTGCAATTTTAATGGACCTTTTTCCCATTCATAAATTTGTAACATCATGCATTGTTCATTTGGAAAAATACTGATTTATTGATTGTATTGGTTCCATAGGGTTGCTGCAGCAAATTACCATACACTGGGTGGCTTAAAGCAACAGAACTTTATTCTCTCACACTTCTGGAGGCTCTAAGTCTGAAATCAAGGTTCTGGCAGGGTCAATCTCTTTGAAGGTTCTAGGAGACCACCTTTCCTGGTCTCTGCCGAGCTTCTGCGTGGTTGTGGCAGCGTAACTCCTGATCCAGAGCTTGACACACAAATTGATATTGTTTCTTCGTGAGTCACGTTTATCCCATTGTTTTATAAATTAATTTGTGTTAATTGTGTCTATGTTGTCAAATTTCCTGGCATAAAATTATTCACAATATTCACTTACTATTTTAATGTCTACAGGAACTATTGTGGTACCCTCTAGTTCAGTCCTGTTATTGCTTTTTTTTTTTTCCCCTTTTTTCTCTTTTCTCTAGATTATTCTTGGCGGGGGGCCTTTTCAAGTTTAATAATCTTTTCAAAGTATCATGTCTGACTTGTAAAATGTTTGGTTGTCTTTTCATCTTTCACTTATTTATCTTTTTATAATTCACCTATTTATATTTTTATAAATAGCCTTTCACCTATTTACTTCAAATAATTTGTTCATTTTATTTGAGCTTCTTAAAGTGGAAACATAAGTGACTTATAAAAATTATTTTCTAATATAACCTTATAAAACTAAGGTTTTCCCTCTAGTAATGCTTTAACTACCTGCCACCAATTTCTAAATATTGATTTTTCTTCATAGTTTAATTCAAAATATTTTCCAATTTCTCTTTTCATTTCTTTTTGTCATTTGTGTATATCCTATAACTATCTTTCAGGTGAAGTTGGTTGACATATCTGTCATTAACTCCTATATCATGGTTGATTTCTGTTTATATTTGTATAAATTTCTGAGGAAGTCATGTTAAAATATCCCAGTATGATTGTGGGTTTGTCTATTTCTTCATTATATTGCTCCATTTTAAATTAGTGATTCTATTATTGAGTGTATACACAGTTTTGATAGCTATGTTCCCTGATGTATATGACTTTTGTTATTATGAAATGCCCCACTTTATATCTGACAAAATGTTTCTTTCCTTAAAATTTATTTTTTCTGTTTGGTGCATCCATTCCTACTTTCTTATGCTTATGTTTACATGAAACATTTTCTATACTTTTTACTTTCATATCATGTGAGTCTTTCTGTGTCTTATTTGTCTCTTGTGGTATCCTAAGATTATCCTACATTTATATGAAGTCTGACAAGCTATACCCTTTAAAAGAAGTGTTTTAGTGCATTTTTATATAATCTAATTACTGGTATAGTTACATTTAAACCTAAATTTTGCTCTTTCTTTTACATTTTCCCTTCTGTTCATTCCTTCCTTTGTATTTTTCTGCCTGTGACTTTTATTTGTAGAATATATTGTTTAAATTTTATTTTTATTTCCACTGTTGATTTTAGAGCTCTACACTTTATTTTTATCTGTTAATGATGGCTCTTAGGTTAACAAATTCATCATTAATCTATCACGTCTATGTTAGAGTTACTATTAAAATTGATTTTACATCATTTCCCACATTTCAAATATAAAATTCTTTCAAATGAATACTTCTATTTATCCCCATTGTTATTACTATATTTATTGTATATTTAACTTTTGCGTAGGATGTAAACCCCATTTTACAATTTTATTATTTTTATTTAGTATTTAAAGCAATCAGGTATACATTAAGGGGATTAAGAGAAAAAATAAAACAATTTATTTGATATTTGCCCACAATATTTGCCATTTTCATATCTTTGTGTAGTACTTCATCTTTCTGTATCATTTCCCTCCATCTTGAAGAACTTCCTTTAGCATTATTTTAAATACAAGTCTGCTGGAGATGAATTCTCTCAAGCTTCAACAATCTGAAAGTGACTTTCATTCTTGTTGTGAAGAATATTTTTGTTCAGTAAAGAATTTTGGGATAACACTTGTATTTATTTTATTTTTTAATAATCCTTTTTATTTTTAATAGATTTATATTATTTTTAAAGATACATGGATCATGCAAAATGTTACATTAAAAATATAAGAGGATTCCATACACATCCACACCCAACCTCACCCCCCACTCCTCCCACATCGCCAAACTCTTTCATCAGTGTGGCACATTCATTGCATTTGATGAATATATTTTGGAGCATTGATGCACAGTATGGATTTTAGTTTACATTATGATTTACACTCTCTCCAAGTCCATTCAGTGGGTTATGGCAGGATATATAATGTCCTGCATCTGTCCCTACAATATCATTCAGAGCAATTCCAAATCCTGAAAATGCCCCCATATCACACCTTTTCTTCCCTCTCCTTGCCCTCAGCAACTCTCATGGCCACTGTCTCCACATCAATGATACAGTTTCTTCCATTGCTAGAGTCACAATCATTTTATAGTAGAATACCAGTAAGTCCACTCTAATCCATATTTTATTCTTCCATCTTGAGGACCCTGGGATGGCAATGTTCACTACACCTCTAACTCGTGAGGGGCTTGGATCTCACATGGCTGATGGATGAAATTCTCCTGCTTGCAGTTGTAGACTCTCTCGGGTCCCTGGTGTGGCAGTTGACCATCCCCACCTCTCTGTTAGCTGACCTGTAAGTCCAATGAATCAGAGAGTACGTGTTGTAGCTCTGCTGAGGCTCAGGGGCCAGCTGGCACACAGTCAGTCCAGAGATTTAAGTCTCCTGAGCACACACCAACTCCAGCACCAAGCACAGTTTTTAGTAACAGTGACAGAAGAGGCCTGTATAGAGAAGTCACATCTGAGTCCAACTCCATCACAGTCAGAAGCACAAATCCAAAGCTGGACCCACTGGTAAGGTAATAAACTCCAGAACCATTTGTCATGACTGTAGGACCTGTGTGTCTCCGTAGCCCTCAGGAACACCACTAGTTGGGGTTGTAGCTACTTTGTCTGTCTCTAAGATCCTGCTATTTATTTTAAATATTATTATTTTACATTTGAGCCCTTTCAAGACGTCATTCTATTGTCTCCTGTCTTTGACTGGTTTTGATGAGAACTCATCCATAGTCCATATCCCCCATATATAATGAGTCTGTATTCTCTGGCTCTTTATTTTTAACTAACCAGTATTGGTTTCATTTTATATGTCTTGCTTATATCTCTAAGTCAATGCTTTTCATATTATTTGGGAAATATCTGAACATGATGTCTTTTAAGTATTTTTCCTGCCACCTTAACTTTATTTTCTCTTCTGTGATTCCAGTTACATGGACTTGAGAATGTTTAATATTATTTCACAAATTACTGCTGTCCTGTTTATTTTTATATAACATACTCTATTAGCTGTTCCTCTTTAATTTTCAGATTGAATTTTTTTGGTCTCATCTTCCACTTAATATTTCTTCTCACATTTACAATGTATTTTTAGCCCAAGCACTCAGTTTTTTTATTTCAATTATTGTATTTTTATGTTTAGAACTTTTTTTATTATTTTACTCATTTTAATTTATATTCTCTTCTGAATCTCCCTATTGATCCCTAATTTAGACCAATTGATAATTTAAAGATAGATGCAAATTCCTTGAAACTACTCCCATTGAAATTTGGCTCCCATTTCCTCTTGAATTGGGATTTGCATATAACTGTTTTCAACAGTAATTTACGGCAAAAGTAAAACTAGCCTTTAAGAGACCCTACAGCTTCTAAATTATTTTCATGGAGGCTTGAAGCACCATTTAAGATGATCAGCTACTATGCTAAAGAGACCACCTGCAGAGTTCCTGAGACAGTGTGAAGTAGGAAAGACCGTCGGCTGCACCCAGCCTTTAAAATAGCCCCACCTAGGCACCAGCCACGTGCATACGATCACTTGTTACCTCTAGAGTGGACTAGTCGTAAGGTGATCACAACTGAGTGACTCCAGTTGATATCAGGTGGGATAGAAGCATTGACTAGCCTTGACCTGTTCAAATTGCTGACCTAAAATGTGCCTGTAATAAAAATCATTGTATTTTTTAGCCCTTTGGAGGAGCATGATGTATAGCATAGATAACCAGAACAAAATTTAACACTGGACTGGAGTGATGCACCAACAAAAAAAACCTCCTGACCTGGGCTTTGGAATCAGGGTTTAGAAAGAGGGTGGACGAGCATGAAGGTCATGGTTAGTGATAACTGTTAAGGAAGAAAAGTAACTGAAGAAGGTCACCTGTGGCATATACTGGCAGGGCAAATAGTGAAATTTTACCCACTGTAACATGGAAATTAGGAAAGGTAACCAATGATGTCAGATGTAGGTAAAGAGATTTCCTGGCAAAATATTGAACTTTCCAAAGACTTCTCTTATTGCCTATAACAGAACAAGAACAGTGACCTGAAGAAGAAATGTTCAATATTTTTCAAGTAGAATTGATATTTATTATAAAGGAGTCAGGATTTTACAAAATAGAAATTTTTAATTCTCACCCTTGTCTCTCCTGGGAAAATACATTAGTCAAAGTAAGAAATGGCATCAGACACTTCCAAGAAAATAGGTCTTGGGGGTAAAAATGTCCAGTGTGTGTTTTTCACTTTGTTGAAATCTCTGAAAGATTTTTGAGTGTGCTTACTAAGACTTGTTAAATCTTAAGGTTGTGATTCCACAGTCTTTTATTTATTTTTTTTAAGATTTGTTTTATTAATTTCTCCCCCTTTCCCCCCCACCCCAGTTGTCTGTTCTCTGCGTCCATTTGCTGTGTGTTCTTCTTTTTGTCCGCTTCTGTTGTCAGCAGCACCGTGAATCTGTGCCTCTTTGTGTTGCGTCATCTTGTTGGGTCAGCTCTCCGTGTGTGTGGCACCATTCCTGGGCAGGCTGCACTTTCTTTCATGCTGGGTGGCTCTCCTTAGGGGGTGCTCTCCTTGCGCGTGGGGCTCCCCTACCCAGGGACACCTCTGTGTGGCACGGCACTCCTTGCGCACATCAGCACTGCGCATGGGCCAGCTCCACACGGGTCAAGGAGGCCCGGGGTTTGAACCGCAGACCTCCCATGTGGTAGGCAGATGCCCTAACCACTGGGCCAAGTCTGCTTCCCCACAGTCTTTTAAATGGATAAAAACTCATTTAAGAATTTTTAAGGCTTTGTCCACATCATGTTGACTTTCTGCCCAAGGAAGGGAAGAATTTGTCTCATAATAAAATTTGAATGTTTCTTTTATCTAATGGCATAACTTGAAACACTGTGCAATTTGAAACGAGAAAGCCCACAATGATTTAAAGGTATTTTGTGAGGCTTTACTAAAAGCAACAAGGGTCATTCCAATTAAAAGGAGGCCTTTGGTACCCAGACAGCCACAGGCAGGAAGAGGGTCAAAGGATGACTCAGTTACAAACAGGTGCCACTCGTTATGGAAACTGAAGACTGACTCATATGACAGAAACCCTGCTCTGGGAAAACTTCTAAAATGCTCATTAATACAGAATTTCTTCTAATTTATTTACTTTTAAAATTATTGTTGACTATCATAGGCTACATTTAAAATAATGAAAGGCAAATAATGTGTTTTATACCCTTTTTCCACACACTACATGTAAATATTATGACATATGCATATTTGCTTGTGTCTAAAATTGTCCTGATTTCTGAAAACTAAAAGTTGGTGTTAACAATGAAACAGAAAGGCAATTTTTTCTCTGACTTTGCATCTGATTTTTTCACATGTTAATGATATATACAGGGTTACAGGAAGGATTGTTTGAAGTCTGAATTCACAGGGGTCTCTCATTTTAGATTAAAATCATCTTTGTTCTATCTGTGATTAGAAACTGCTCTCAATCAGGACATTGATTCCCATATGACTATATAAGAGGATGTGAGGCTGGAGCTCCCAGTCTATATTGATAGGGATACTCCAACATTTTTCTGCCCTGCAAAGTATTTCTATTGCAGCACACCTGTGGACTCAATAAAATTGGTTGTGCGGGTTGTTTCTTCTCTGCTTATTTCTGCATCACCCCACATCCAACAATCCTTTTCTCCTAAAGTACAAAACTGAAAACCCATATTTAGCGAAGCCCTACAGTTTCAAAAAGAGTCTCATGAAATCATATTAACTGCTACCACGAAAGGGCAAAATTGGAAATTTGAAAGATGTTCTTTTGTGATGATTAATTTATCTATTTATCATTTGCTATCTCTCTGTATCATCAAATATTTCCTTTAGGTGATTGCACTGTGCAGCACTTTGACTGAAATGGGCACATTCTCTGTGTCCAGACCTTTTTATTCAATCCTCATAGCAACCTTATTGGATAAACAAATAATGCTCCGATTAAAAATGAGAAAAGGAGACTCTTAAATTTAAGTAACTTAAATAAATTCCTACAGCTGATTCCAAAGACAATTTATTTTATCTATACCACAAATTAATTAAAAAGAAGGATCATGGAGGGAAATATGAAGAATAAATTACTCATTATTATCTTTTGGCGAATTAAATAAATATCCACAAGTACACTTTATGCTAAGTGAACATGAAAACCTCACAATGAGAGAAAAATTGCTAAAATTTTTTCTAAATGCTTTAAGTCCACATTATTCTGGGGACAGAAAGCTCCACCAGCTTCACATTTTTTAGTAACAAAACTAGTGGGTTTTTTTTTTTTTTGCTGTTTCTATTTTTTTGTATTTTATTTTATTTCTTTGTTTTTCCCCACCCCCTCATTGTTTACACTTGCTGTGTCTGTTTGTCTTCCTTGTTTCTTTAGGAGACACGGGAATCGAAACCCTGACCTCCATTGTGGGAGGGAGGTGATTAATCGCTTGAGCCACCTCTGTTCCCTGCTTGTAGTGTCTCTGATTATGTTCCTTTCCCTATAAATCTTGTTGTGTCATCTTGTTGCATCAGTTTGCTGTGCCGGCCCATCACGTCAGTTCAGTGTCTTGCTTGTCTTCTTTAGGAGGCACCAGGAACCTCTGTTCCCCGCCTTTTTTGTGTGCCTCTCATTATGTTTTTCTTCTTGTGTCTCTTGTTGCAATAGCTTACCATGACTGCCCATCATGCCAGCTTGCTGTCTTCTTTAGGAGGCACCAAGAACCAAACCAGGTACCACCCTTGTTGTAGGTGGGAGATGAATTGTTTGGGCCACATCCACTTCCCTTTTTTTTTGTTTTTTGTTTATGTGTGTGTGCATGCATGCGGGCCTTATTGGTAGGTTTTTGACTGACATTTTTATATAGAAGCAAGATCATTGATGCAGAAAAAACAAGAAATTTGAGAGTAAATCTTGTTTTTAAATATATTTTAATTTTTTTTAAAAAGAAGCATAGGTGACTTAAATAGCACATACACAAAGTAGAGGGGATTCCCATATGCCCCACTCCCTGGCCTCCCACAATTTCTCACATCAGCAACATCCTTCATAACTGTGCTACATTTGTCACAATTGATAAACACAACTTGGAGCACTGCCACTAAGTGATGATTATAGTTTACATTGCAGATTACACTGTTTCCCACACATTTGTGTAAATTATTATATGATATACAAGGACCTGTATCTGTCATTGAAATGTCATAAAGGAAATGTCCCCAAAATACACCTATTTTTCCTTCTCTCTCCCCTCAGAACTACCAGTGGTCACTGCCTGCACTTCCATGATAGAAGTTATTCCATTGCTAAGGCTCACAACAAATCTACAGTAGACTGTAACTCTACACTAGTTCATCATCCATAACCCAAACTGGAGGATTCTGAGATGGTGATGACCACTCCACCACTAATTGAGAAGGGGCTTAGGTCCCATTGGCCAGATGGATGGTACTTTCTTGCTTGCCGTGTCAGACTCTCTCTGTTCCTTGAGATGGTCATTGTCACTCATCTTTTCTTTTGTTAGTTGTCCTTGATAAGTCTAAAAATTGTACAGTAGATGTTGGCAGAGTTGCAAATCTGTTGAGATTCAGGGCCCAAGTGGCACATGGACAACCCATAGATTTAAGTCTCTTGGATATACAACTCCCAACTCTAGTACCAAGTATAGCTTCAAATAAAGGGTCAGCAGAGCCATGTGTATGGAAAACACAAATGATTCCAATTCGATCACACTGGAGAGCATAAATTCCAAAGTAGTTCCCCTTGGCAGAGTACCAAACTCCTGAGCAGCCTGCCCTGCCTGTAGTGTCTGAATGTCTCCAAAGTCCTCAGGAGCCCCACTATTAGAAGTAATATTTACTTTGGCAGCCTAAGAATTCTTGCTGAGACATGCATAAATGTAACCTCTGAAATGAACTCCTGACTCACTTTGAAGTCTCTTAGCCATATAAAATCATTTGTCTTTACCCTTTCCCCCTTTTGGTCAAAGTATTTTTCCAATTGCATTGCTACATGGTGCTTGGTAATAATCCCTTGGTGCCAGGGAGGCTCATCCCCAGGAGCCATGTCCCATGCTGAGGGGAGGAAGGTAATTCAATTATACACTGAATTTTGGCTTAGAGAGAGGCCACATCTGAGTAACTAGGAGGCTCTTAGAAGGAAATGTTTAAGCACCCTATAATAATATGCTAAGTTTCAATTTTAAAATAAAGTTTCCCAAGTACAGTCATAACAATCAAGGGCCTGTCAATGGTCCATTCTTCTTCACTTTTCTCTGCCCCTATATTCAAGGGATTCTTGTTGTCCCATTACAGAAAGTAGCAGAGCTCCCCAGGATGGGAATTTGATATATCTTTGGTTAGTGCATGGCTCTCCACCCACTGTGACAATACCCATGAACATTTGAACATATTCATATGCCTTATACATTTGCCCCAGGTGAAACTCTCAGCACGAGTCTCCCCTCTCCGACACCCTGCACCAATGATCCTTCCCTGCCACAGTTGTAACCCTTCTGTGATCCAGTAATTCTTCAAAAGTGAAGCCAACAAAATACACAAATACAATTAGAAGGAAAGTAAGATAATAATGATGGTTTTAAAAATACAAATAAAATACAGTTTTTAAAAGTCTGAAATAAAGAAAAAAATAAAAAAATATAAAATTTAAATTTTTTTAACATTATATCTATCACCACTGTAAGAACTGTTGTCATATATGTATAGTGACATTTGTCTCCATTTATTCTTCCAGAATCTAATTTTTATCATTTTGTTCAAAGAAGCTTTAGGTTACAGAAAGTCATGTACGGAATATAGATGATTCCTGTATACCCAAGGTATACTACACTTTCTCCTTTCCCCTATTAATAACATTGTACATGGGAATGATAAATTATTTACAATTGATGTACAAATGTTGAAACATTGCTACTAATCATGGTCAATGATTTACATTTGTGGTTTACATTTCAGACCCTACACTTTTACAGATTTTGATGAAGTTTAACATTGTCTTTATTCTTTATCCATTCTTGCAAGATCATGTAGTGCAATTGATCCCCCTTTTATACCATGTCATTAAATAACATGGAGTAATCAAAGCCCTAACCTTGATTTAATCAAGTAAAAGTCAAACATCTGAATTAAATACAACCAAAGGGTTATCACAATCAGCAAACAGAGGAGTTTACCAACCATAATCAATATCTCTTTTTGGAATTCATAAATAATATCTAACTGCCACAACTACATATTTAAGAACTTATGTCTTTCTAAATGTACCATAATGTTAAATTTATACATCAAAGCTTGAAACACTCTATTCAAGAATTTGTTCAATAGACATTTCAATCATTGAAAAAATAGATTAAGTTTAAGTGTTATGTGCAATCAAAATCAGGAAGAAAATGTTTTTCTCAAGCAAGTAAAAACTAATTTCAGACTCTCTGACATTATACAAAACCAGATACATATAAAACATTAAGTGTCTGTACTTTGATTCTCTGTACATCCAGGACTTGGTCAAAACATGTTCTTTTATAATAAGCCCAATATTTTGCCTCATATGTTCCAAAGATGGATGTAATCAATGTGCCTATGGGAACTTGTAGCTGTATATAGCATATTTTTAGAATGCTGAAATAATACATGAAGGAAGAATTTTATGAAATAGCAACTGCCAAATAAAAGATTAGGCAGTTATTGAATGATTATAAAGTATGCATTAGAAATCATTCACTAAACAATTGAAATGAAGGACCAAAATTAGTTAGATCACTTAAATATTGCGTTACATTTTAGCTATCATGTCGAGATTATATTGAGAGTTGGTGTAGCTCATGGGTTTGAACTTCAACTTCACATATATGAGGTCACAGGATCAATACCCAGCACTACATTTAAAAAATTATGTTGACACTTCCTTGCACATATGTGGTAGATTTAGAACATGAAACTTGTGGTCTAACCTGAGTTATTCCAACCTTAGCCATTTGAGATATAACATACTTTGTGGAGCTGTAAAGCCATTGCCACTATGTCTTTTCTGAATTTCTGATCTATGGTATATTTCAGCATGATAAATTTTTTTTTTTTTTAATAGTACTAACCTTTCATGTACTTTCTTATTGACTAATTGATGCAGGAACAACACAGCTCTTCATTTTGCCACTCTTCTCTGTTCTACTTCTAGTGATTTCTTTCTGAACTCACATTCAATGCAGGTGTCTACTCCTACTGGAGCCTAAGGGCTCCATGTATTTAGTCTCGGTCTTCAGACATATGTCATCAACATTGCTGTACTGACTGGATTTTTTGAAAGTCAAGTTTCATCAAGTCAAGTCCCTTCTTAAATTCCTTCAGTGAGCCCTCATTGTCCTCAAAATAAAATTCAAACATTCATTCTAATACAGACATTTTGTAACATGATTCATATCCATATTTCCAACCTCTTCTCTCCCCATGCCATTCCCGAAACAAAAAGGAAAACACCCCCAAAAATGCATGGTCCCCATCCATGTTGAGAAAGTATGTGGATTCAATCACTATGATACTGAAATCACAAACTATGGCAATCCTACTTTTTTGCCTATATTTTTAGCTGTTTATAGTTATATTACTCCTTTGTTTCTACACGTTATTTTTGTAAAGTGCCTTCACTGATTTTTCACCCAAGAACCAAATATCAGGTTTTCTGTAAAATTTGAACCCACTGCCACATTCTCTTGAATGTATCCTATGCTCATTTTTATCACTCTCCTCACACTCTCCCTGATCTACCTCCCTTCTTCTTAATAGACAACCCAGCTTATTACTAAAAATACATTTCATCCTTCATGAGAGATCTGCCTCATCTGCAAGAATACCTGCTATAAATAAGTCATCACCTCCTTCATCCAAGTCAGATACCTGGTGTGCTCCATAATATTTGAGGTTGTTATGCATCACATATTTTTGGTCCTACATTTTTTAGAGTACAGCTATATCTCTCACTTCCCCACCACTCCTCAGAGTGAATGGTTTCCATTCTACTTCCTCATGCATAACTTTAATGCGTGCTCAAGTCACTCCCATCATAAAAATCCTCTCCCTAACCTGCAAATGCCTATAGGAACCTTGCTATTATTCTTCCATATCTCATCTAATTATCTCACAAAATATTTTTCAGACAATTTACCTTAATCACTGTCTCACCAGCTATTAAGTATTCAACCACTTCTACCTACTTTCTTTATTTTTTTAAAGATTTAATTTTTTTATTTATTTCTCTCCCCTCCCCCCTTCCGCCTTCCCACCTCCCCCCCCCCCCCCCCCCCCCCCACCCAAGTTTTCTGCTCTCTGTGTCCATTTGCTGTGTATTCTTCTGTAACCGCTTCTATCCTCATCAGCGGCACTGGGAATCTGTGTTTCTTTTTGTTGTGTCATCTTGTTGTGTCAGCTCTCTGTATGTGTGGTGCCTTCTTGGGCAGGCTGCACTTTCTTTCATGCTGGGCGGCTCTCCTTACAGGGGGCACTCCTTGTGTATGGGGCTTCCCTACGTGGGGGACACCCCTACGTGGCAGGGCACTCCTTGCGTGCATCAGCACTGTGCATAGGCCTGCTCCACATGGGTCAAGAAGGCCTGGGGTTTGAACCACGGACTTCCCATGTGGCAAGAGGACACCCTATCCATTGGGCCAAGTCTGCTTCCCACTTCTACCTACTTTCAAATTCATGTCGCTACCACTCCCTACAGAAAAGAAATCCATTTGCCAGACTTATTTTCTAACCTGTAAACCTGGTTATGTTGTTGAGTACTTCATATCCCATGGCCAAACTAAATGAAATTCAAGCCCACTCAAGGATGTCAATTAATTTTCGTGATATGCTTCTCAAATTTGTTATCACGTTTCAGCCATACTTGCTCCCATATCCTTTTTGGTTGTTAGTTCACAACAGTTTATAATTTTGATAGAATTCCTCCTTGTTCCATAATATTCCCTGCCTCTACAACTTGTTCTATTTGAAATGTCTACTAAAATTATATTCCATAGTGAAGTTTCTTCTGTGTATTTTGGAAGTCTCTTCTTCAGGGGAATACTCCTCTCATTTGATGTGGTACTAGGTAGTCTCAATTCATAACTCCATTGTACTCCTTGACACAGTGATAATGCCATTGACCTTATATTGTAACCTCTTTCTTACTTTGTCCTGAATACTTTTTTAGATGTCTCCTTCTTGAGATGACTTCAAATTAAAACCTGCATTTGATTCATCTCCAGAAGGGAAGCTGAAAAGGAGCAGGTAGTCAATAATTTAGGCTTTTAGGCCACATATTCTCTTTTGCAACTCTAAACTCTGATGTGTTAGCCCAAAAAATAACCTTAGATAATACATAAATGAAATGAATGAGTGTGGCTCTGTTTCAATAAAACTTTATATACACACACTGAAATTTGAATTTCTTACAGTTTTCTCCTGACATGAAATATCATGCTCCCTTTTGTCATTTAACCCTTTAATATATGAAAATCAGTTTTAACTCTCAAGTCATACAAAAAACATGTAACAAATTATATTTGGCCTGCTTACATCTTTTCTATGTAATTGCTGCAATTCACACAAAACCTAGCTGGTTATACAAACTCAATATCTACTGAATGAATGAAGGAATGAAATGGTTCTATCTAAGATTGAAAAAAAATTGATGATTGAGTAATAAATAAATGAAGCAATTATGTTTTGACTCTCATCACTACCCTTTTATTACTCTCAGAATTATAAATGATTTTGTATAACCCTTATCTTCAAAAGGATTGGAGTGAATTAAGGGCAAAAATCATGATTACTTCAGCAGAAAAAGCATTCGACAAATCCATCACCTTTACGATAAACAGACTAAAGAGAGCAACCTTAATAGAAACCTACTAAAAATCATCAGCTACCAGATTTAGAATAAATCTAAGATCAGACAGGAAGAGGATGGAGGTTCTCAGGATTGCTATATAACCTTGTACTGGAGGTTGTGAACAGGGATGAAAGCAAGATAAAATACTAAAAGGTACCCAGTTTGAAGTGAAATATCTTTATTCACCCTTCCTTCTCCTTCCTTCTGGATCCTAGGTCCTTTGGTAGCTCCTCACACATCTCCAGGGCTCCTTAAACTAGACCTATCAAGTGGACACCATATTAAATTTACCTCCTTTAATCGTCAGGAAAAAGCCATTGTTTGATCTGGCCCTTTACAAGCTTCAGCCAGACAACATAGATGTCGTAGAAGTTTGGCATTATTTATGAATTCCAAAAATAGATACAAGATTCTAATTGTATATGGGACTGTCTTGCTGGGAATATTCTATTATGTTGGATTCAGAAATTTCACTTTTACTTGATTAAATAATCGTGAATGTTTGATTGGTCCACATCAGTAGGAATTCGTGTCCCCACCCAACAAAGGCCAGAGAAACTGCACTGCGGAGAAGGGAAGTGATCATCTTGAGCTAGAGCCCAGGGAAGTAAGCACATAGAGGAGTTTGGTCATGAAGAAAGTGAGAAGGCCCTGGAACAGAAACAAGTCAAGCACTCAGTAGTCTAAAGCTGGTCTTGTGGAGATAACAGAATAGCTGAACCTGGAGAAAGGCAAGCCCCAGAAAGAAGGGAACCCAGGAAGCCTGAACTTATGGCAGACCTCAGCAGCTATCTTGACCCAACACATGGAAACACACTTTGGTGAGGGAAGTAACTTATGCTTTACAGCCTGGTAACTGTAAGTTCCTACCCCAGATAGATACCCTATTTAAAAGCCAACATATTTCTGGTATTTTGCTTCACCATCCCTTTGGCTTACTAACACAGATGTGGACAGGTGATTTTTGTGGTTTATGCTTCATGCGGCTGAGTAGGGATCCAGTGATCCCCAAACCACTGTACTCTCTATGCACGGTATGGGACACACCCATGTTTAATGCCTGAGACTGAACCAGGGAAGATTTAAATGGTTCTCCCTAATTTAAAAAGATCAATTTGTAGCAAGTCAATCATATTAGGGGCAACAAAATAATGACAGCAAGATCTTAGCCATTCTCATCATGTAGAGACAGAAGGAAGGGAAGAACTCCCCCTTGTACAGAAAAAAAAGATTCTAATGTTAGCAACCATTTTCCTTGAGCCCATGTTAACTCTAGAGAGATGTCAACAAAGTGCCTTTTAGAACATTGGCCAGCCACAAGGACATGAATCTTTGAGCTGTGTGTGTGTGCATTTGAGAGAGAGAGAGAATCAGTGTTTATTGGGGTACCAGAATTCCTTCTCATCAGATGCTCATTTTCCCTCTCTTCATTTTCTCTCACTCTTCCACTCAGTGTACACAATACCTTGTCTTAAATTTACACTTCAGTCTTTGTAAGGTGTTGTGTGTGTAAACACAGGAGACATTATCAACAGTGATGACCTACTGAAATTTCAAGCCAGCCACTCTGAAGACTGTGTGGAGAGGTGACTATCTTCCTCAAGGTCTTACTATCTCGGGAGACCTCAATGTTGAGTGCAAAGTTAAACTACAGTCATGCCAGATACATATGTAGCATCAATCCTATTTCTAGGCTCCCCACCACTCAACCCAGGATCTATCAAGGAATATCCCCTAAAGGCACACCAAAGCACTGTATCCATACAGCAATGGAAACTTGTTCCTGTTCCTGACCCTGTTCTGAATGGGGATAGACATGGAGATATGGCCCCACCGAGGGGTCTAATATTATGCATCTACATTTAAAGTAACTTCCCATTGAGAGTTTGCAAAGTAATACTTGTGGATAGTTTGAGCTATCTTGTTCAAAGTGAAAATGTAATGTGCTTCTACCTTTCAGTTTTGCTAATTCCTTTTCTCTGCCCTCCTTTCTCTTTGGATTCCTCTTGCTAAGAAGTGAAGAAGAAAAGGAGTACTGTTTTCCTGAAAATTCCCCAATTCCATATAGACTTTAACCCAGGCTTAGGGTGTACATCAGCCAGCTAGCCCAGGAAATTCCACACTTAGCCATATACCTGTAATCTGTCACACCAAACTGTCTTCCCTCTTTGAGGGTGGAAGAGTAAAAGTAGTTCAGGTTTTCACATAGACCATTGAACAAGAGTGGCATTTTGTTGAGGTAGGTAGGCAAACAGGAGTACCAGCCACCTTCCAGCCTGCTACACAGATAAAGAAGTTTCCAGTTCCCTCTTGTTTTCAAGTGTATAAGGGTGAAGGAAGGGAAGTAGCTGGGCCTCTATCGACTTCCACCAGGGCTACAAGATGAGTTGGGTAGTTGTGCATTTCTACCCACCTCCGGCTGCTTGAGAAATAATTCTTGGAGCATCTGGGAACCATTCCTCATCAATGGAAACTGTTTTATTATCAACTGTGAATACAGGGTCCCATCACCTCCAGATTTCTCATCAAAATTCTGTGAACTATAAAAGCTACTTCAAACTTACCCATTCTGCAAGCTGAATGAGATCTTTTAATTTTCTAATCCAGTCGCCCCACTTCTGCCTGTTCTCCATACAAACACCTATATAATGTTAATGGATGAGAATGAGCAGGATAAAGTATCATTTATACTGAAGCTTTATAAACAATTCTCAAATGTCTTAATGCATATTTGTTATGTAATCTACAAATAGATGATGAAAAAATCTCCTTAAATAGATCTCTGAGCAGCTGTGGTGCCGAAATCAAGAAATGGGTGGGTAAACACCACCATGTCACCCTCCTCCCATCTTCTTGTTACCTTGAGAAGTCAAAGCAAATGCTCAATAAGAGCAAAGGATATCCTAATCTATCCCCTAAATTCAAAGTCCTAGGTTATCCTCAACTTATACTCCCAGGCATGTCACAGGCAGAAGGCAGCATGTGACAATTTGGACAAATAAATACATGAATGGTGAAGATTTCTGCTTATGATCAGAGAACTTCTTATGTCAGGGCTATTAGATAATGTGTAAGTGTCTGCTGATTCCCTTGACATTTTCTAAATTTTCAATCTATTTTGAAGCTCATTCACATTGCCTGCATAGGAGCTCCCCATTTCCTAGCTCCTAGCATTTGTCTGCATTCTTCCTGAGCTCCCTGACCCTCTGTATCTTCAAACCAGCAATGGCTTGCTGACCTCTCACAGTCTGATTTCACATTCTCTGCTTTTAAATGGCTCACTGATTAGTTTCCCCTTACCATAATCTGCCTCCTAAGTGACCCAATGTCAACTGATTAGTAACCTTAATCACATAGGCAAAATTGTCTTTTTGCAGCCAGAGAGGTCACAGGTGGATCACTTTGTGGGTGTGGAGGTCACCTGGCAGCCAGACACCAGGCCCCCAAAGGGGTCGCAAAAGGAGCAGTGTCCTCCACACAGTCCCCCTTTGGCAGATGGTCATCCTGGGGAGGTGGAAAGGCCCACAGGTGACAGATGACCTGACGGTATCATACCAGTCCAAGTTGCTTGTGCAGGGGGCTGCAGGAAGCAAAATAACAGTTTAATCAGAGGAGGAAGAAGTGGGCAGGGAGCCCCAGCAGGCCTGGGCGGGGAGGGGCTGCTGCTGTCTCTGTTCCTACTGATTCCTTGCATCTCTGGCTTTTTAGGAGACGTTTACATACTTCCCATGGCGTTCTTGTGCATTTTTTCTCTCTGTGGTCCCCCCTCTTATCCACCCTAGACTGCTCTGGGATCCTGGATAGCACAGGCCACACTCAGGAAGGTGAGCAGGAAAGAACGACTAGAGATGAATCACCCCTGGTGTCCCCACGGCGCCTCCTGACAAGCTCTCCAAGCTGGGGAATCAGGAGACTGGGTTACATGTGGTAAGGGCAGGAGTAAAACACCTGCTAAGGGGCTGCATGTCACAGCCTGTTGGGTGAGGCTTTTAGAGAAATAGATTCTAAGAGTTCCAAGAATGAGGAAATGATGTCAAATGGTCACAGGAAACAAGGGAGAGGCTCACACATGTTTAATGTGCAATCTTTTATCAAGGACTTTCACACTAATTGTATCGTGTGATCCCTACAAATATCATGTAAATTAAACTGCAGAAGAGTTATTTCACAAGGGGAATCTCAGATTTCATGTAATTAAACTCTTTGTCCCTAGCAAGCCACACAATTCCTAATTCCCACCCTACTGACATTTGTTTCACTGCATCTCACACATGCTGCTTCTCTAGCACCTTCCCTCTTTCTTTACAAAGATGTGCAGAGGATGTGAGAGTGTCCCAGGGTTTGAGAATTTTCCTGTTTTCATGCCTTCTGGGACCTCTGCTCTCTGAGAGGTTCTTTAACAACTGACAGGCTCAGACTATTAAGGTGACTTGGGCTGTCGGGGATTGAGGCTTTGGTTCATCCTTGGTGTAGGTGTGTTGGGAGAGCAGACCATTATCTGTTAATTCACCCTTTTTCTCCACTTTCTTGCCTCTGCACTGACACTGAAACCAAAAGAGAAGATACGATCTCATGGAATACATTCTCTGTCTTTTCAAGGAAACCTTCAGAACCTATCCATGAAGAACATATCCTTTGTATTAGTCTGTTAAACATTTTTAGTGAGTTAATTCCATTGATTATCTTTTCATCTTTGAATAACAAATTATTTTCTGTTTGAGATATCACTTGATTTTTAGTCAAGAGTCTTTTTGGAGAAGAGCCCTCTTGTGAACAGGACACAGAATCTCAACCCTGCAGGAGCAGGTGTGGCCTTACAGAAGAATGCTGGTCCCTGACGTCACGCTTGGACGAGAATGTCTTATCGAGCCTTCTAGAGGCTCAGCACTGCTCTCCACATCAGCCTTACCATATGGAACCCTCTTGGCCTAGAGACGCCTGATGTGGGAGATGGACAGTGAAGAAGTGTTGAGGGACATTTTGTTCAATGTATATGTTAGTCTTTTGGGCTCAAAATTTTTTGTGTGGAAATCTTCATGATTCTGATTTTGAATTGTGAATGGACATTTAAATTCACTTTCCTACTACTTCTTATGTCAGATTTAGTAATGTTTTACTAACAATGTGCTCCTTTCATTTCCAAATCTGTTCATCACTTCTGAAATATCAGTTTATCTGTTGAAATAGGCTTGATTATGTCTTTTATTTCTGATGTTGACATTTGTGCTTCTTCTCTTTTTCTTGATCAATCTTAACATATGCTTATTGAGTTGATTACTTTTTTCAATGAATATATCTTGCTTCCGTTCATCCTCTCTGCTTGTTTCCCATTTCACAAATTTGATTTTTCTTTTTCCTTATATTTATCTCCTTTGAGTTTAGATTTTTTTCAATTTTGGAAAATTCTTCTGATTGCCAGTTTTGCTTCTTTATATCTAAATTATGTATTATGAGTTAGAAATTTCCTTTGACTCTTTTATTTTCACTGCAACCAATATATTTTGATATATAGTACTTATAAATGAATTCCAACATATCATCTAAATTCCTTTTTGATTTCATGTCTGACCTATGTGATATTTAGGATAATATATTTTTGTTTACATACATGCTAGGAGTTTTAGTTTGCTTGAAGTTTTTAATTTCCATTTAATCATATTTTGAACAGAATTTAACCTGCTTATGTTTGGGACATTTTGATTTTGTTAATAATTATTTTAATTTCCATATAAGGTCATTTTTAAAAAAAAATCCATTCTTTTTTGAAAAACAAATTTCTTGTTCAAATATTCTGTGTAATTTTAGATTAATTTCATGTTAATAAGTAAATTGCTCAAAGTAATAAACATGAAAAAATACCATGCAAAAAAAACACAACAAACACACAACAAAGTTACTAGAAATAATATACAAGTTCATCAAGCTTGACAGGGTGTAAAATTAATTCTCAAAAATCAGCATCACTTCTATTCACTACTAATGAGCAGTCTGAATAGAAAGTCAGACAAAAACTTCCACTTTCAATAGCCACTGAAAGAATAAAATATTTAGAAATAAACTTAACCAGGGGCATAAAGAACCTGTATTCAGAAAACTATAAAACATTGCTAACAGAAACTGAAAAAACTTAAATAATTGGAAGGACATTCCATGTTTATGTATTGGAAGACTCAATATGTTATGATGTCAGTTCCACCTAAACTGATTTACAAAACAACACATTTATTAAAATGAATTGATTTTAATGCAAACCTGTGCTTGGCAGAAATGAGATAAAGTTCTTCAACTTACTTATTTTTAAAAGATCATGTTGAGCTTATTAGGTCATTTTAATTTTTATATACATTTTGAAAACATCTTGTCAATTTCCACAAATATGCCTCTTGAGATTTTAATTGAGATTGTTTTTAAATATATAACCCTTTTGAGGTGAATGAGCATTTTGAAAATATTAATTTGTTTCATAAATATATTATGTCTTCAATTATTTAGCTCTTCTTTTATTTAATTAACAATGTTTAATCATTTCACTTTACAGTTATTAAATATTTTTGGTAAATTTGTTCCTACTATTTTAAGTTTATGCAAATATGAATGTATTTTTAAAAATCCTTCTTTTTAACGCTTGATGCTAATCTGTAGGAAGTACATTGTTTTCTGTGTATTAACATTCTAATCTGCAACCAGGTTAAATGTACATTTTTTTCCCAGTGGTTTTTTGTTAGACCTTAATGATTTTATAGCGAGACCAGTGGTTCTTCACTGGGGGTTATTTTGCCCCCCAGGAGATATTTGGCAATGTTTGGAGACATTTCTGGTTCTACCACTAGGAGAATTTTCCTGGCATTTAATAGTGAGAGAGTAAAGTTACTACTAACCAGTTTACATTGCACAGGGAAGCCACACAGAGCAAACTTTTTCTGGACTGAATGTAGTGGGGAGATTGGGTAACCGTGATGTAAATAATCACGTAGACTGCAAATAGATAATGTCACCTCTTTCTTTCAAGTCTCTGTCTCTTTTACGTATGTGTTTATTTGTTTGTTTGTTTTCACTCTTTTACTGCTCTGTTTAGGGCTTGCAGTACAATACTGAATAGAAAGGGGTTTTGAGCTTTATATCCTCAGTGTCTTTCTAGAGTTTGGATGTGGACCATTGACCGTGAGGTGCAGCAATGCCCAGAGCTGTACTCACCAAATGCAATGGATGTGTCATGATGATGGGGGAGAGTGTTGCTGTGGGGGGAGTGGTGGGGTGCGGGTGGTGGGGGTGAATGGAGACCTCATATTTTTTTAATGTAATATTTTTTAAAAATGAATTTAAAAAATCAAGGAAAAAAAAGAAAATTTATTGAGAACTTCAAGCAGAGTTTCTTTATGTTAGCTTTATCTGTTGATGGTCACTGTAATGCACATTAAAACTGAGAAAAATGTATTTATTAATGCACTAAAAATAACAATTCCCATTATGTGGGAACATAACTATTGTATTTTCTAATAAAAAAACTATATTTTGTACACCAAAAATAGTGAGATGTTGCCATTTTTTAAATGCCTGGTTTAATACGATACAGAGAACTTGTCTTTTGCTACATTCAGTCTGTTGAAATATTTTGTTTTTGTTGGAATATATGAAGAAAATCCTGCCTCATACAGATATGTATTGGGGAAAGAAGAAGTACTGTAATATAATTTGTAGATTATTGTAGTTATTCTCTTTTGATAATATACTGAAACTTGCCAAGAGGCTGTTTCTTAAAGCTTTGCTGCAATGTGGAATCTGAAAGCAAGTCTCTTAACTTGTTTTGCTTCTTATGTTAAAATCATTGAGTTAATATGCAATTTTAATGGATCTTTTTTACCCATGCATAAATTTGTAACATCATGCATTGTTCATTTGGAAAAATTCTGATTTGTTGAGTGCTTTGGTTTCCTAGGGCTGCTGCAGCAAATTACCATACACTGTGTGGTTTAAAGCAATAGAACTCTATTCTCTCACACTTCTGGAGGCTCTAAGCCTGAAATCAAGTTCCTAGCTTGCTCTCACTGCAACACACTTGCTCTCACTGCAACACACATGAAAGGGAACTCCTTACACACCCAAGGATGCAAACACCAGAAGTAAGAGTGGGAAGGAGGGACCTGCACCTAACTCAACCCCAGTTTTACTCTCTCCTTTAATGAAAGTAGCCACAGCAGGTGGAGTTAAGGTACATGTACAGGTCTCTTTCTCCATGAGCAATTTAATTCAAATAAAGGATTGAATAAAGGTTTTAGAGGACTTTAAAATGACTATACACCAGTTTCACCTGATCTAGTGAGATGTGGGCATTATTCTCTCTAACTACACCACTGTTGACGAGAAATGCTAGGTGGCCATAAATGCCACCCTTCATCCCACTGCCTCTGCAGCCCCATTCATAGACCTCAAGTGGGACTATGAAGATGAATGACACTGCCAACACGGGAATCACTTCCTCAAGTGCATAGTGGTTGGCCTTGAGCAGTGGATAAAAAGGCATTCAAACTATGAAACACTTGGAAAGGTCATCCAGAAACCAGATTAAAATCCAATTGTCTTCCACAGCAGGCTAGTGGACTGATGAGAGAATACATGAACCTGGAACCTATGTTGCTGGAGGAGATCACATTACTTAATACACATTTCACCAACTAGTCTGCCCCAGACATCAGGCTGAAGCTGCAGAAACAAGATATGGGTCCTCAAATTCAACCAACCCACCTCCTGGACATTGCCTTCAGGGTCTTTCCTAACTGATCTGGCTGTGGCAGAGAAGAAGGAAAAAAGAGATTGGGCAAAGGTCAAGGAACAAGCTTGCCTTTTTGCAGAGCATGCCAACTTAATTGCTGCTGCAATTGGTCCAAACCACAGTCACTGAGAAGCCAGTCCATGTTTCAGGTGTGGAAAGATGGGCCACTGGGCAAAATCTTGCCCACATGCCTGGTCACAAGACATGATTCACACATCCCCACCTGGACCATGCCCTACATGCAGAAATGTGGGGCACTAGAAGAGGGAGTGTCTCTCCACTGGAGTTCTCACAGTTGTGGTAGTGCCTGGGGGAAAGGAGGCTGCTAGTAGGATTTGGAATGACAAGGCCAAAGGTTCAAACCTGTACTAAGTTCCCCGTTACTCCACAGGAACTTTGATTTAGCCTCACCATCAACAAAAAAATCATTCAATTTTTAGTGGACATGGGGACCACTTATTCTGTCCTAACAGAACATCAGGGGGAGGCCCAGATATCCCCACATCGGTTCACAGGCATTGAAGGACAAGAACAAGATTGCCAAGAAACAGTCCTGCTTCCATGCATGATAAGACTGTGGCATTTTCCAGTCATTCCTGTTATTTCCAGAGTGCCTCACCCCTCTTCTCAGATGGGACATTTTAACACGCATTGGGGCAAAAAATTTCGTGTACTGTGAAAGTCTGGCTTATACTGGCTATGAAAAGTGACTCATGTCGACCACCTCATATCCCATCACAAGTCTGAAATTGCAGATTTCCCTTTGGTTTGGGCGAGCAGTGACCACCCACCCATTAAAATCACCCTGAAAGTCTCTACCCAGTTTCCACAGGTCCAGCAATATCCCCTTCAGAGGATGGAAGGCAGGGCGTTTGCCTACTGATAAGAAACTTTGTGAATCACAGACTTCTTGTCCCTTGCAATTCACCTGTAATACCCCCGTTTTACCAGTCCAAAAGCCTCATGGGTAGTAGTGTCTTGTCCAAGAACTACTGGAAATTAATGAGGCAGTTATCCCAATACACCTGATTGTGCCAAAGCCTTACCCTATTCTGGTTCAAATCCCAACACACATCATTCACTTTCAAGTTCTTGACCTAAAAGATGCCTTCTTTTGCAACCCCTTAGACCTAAACTCCTACTTTCTCTTTGCCTTCCAGTGGGTCTACCGAAGGAACCCATTTCACTCAGCTGATGTGGACTGTCCTCCCTCAAGGATTCTGGGACAAACCCCACCTCTTTGGGACAGGATTATAAAATGACTTAAGGTAACTAACCCTAAACAAAAGCACTCTCATTCAGTATATGGATGACCTGTTGATTTGCAGCCCATCTAACTCAGATTCTCTCACTGATACCCAGTGCCCCTTGTCTTTCTTAGAAGAAAGGATACAGAACGTCCTCCCAAAAGGCCCAAATCTATCAACAGCATATCTAATATCTGGGACATATTCTGACCCTGGTAACTGAGTCCAGTCCCCCAATTGAAAGGAGGGAATCTTGGCAATTCCTGAGCCAACAACCAAGAGGCAAGTAATAAAATTTCTAGGAGTTGTAGGATACTGCCTATTTGGAACCCCAATTTTGGCCTTATTGCTAAACCACTATATGAAGCAACCCAGGGTCTGGACAGTGACCCACTGACATGGGGGGAAACAGGAAGCCTCCTTCAATAGACTAAAGACTTTGCTATGAATAGCACCTGCTCTAGACTTGCCAGACGTCTGCAAGCCCTTCTTTCTTTATGCAGATGAGAGGCATAGGTTTGCCTTTGGGTCATTGTCAAGAAACTTGGTCCTGACTCAAAACCCATCACCTATTTTTCCAAGCAGCTGGACCCAGCTGCAAAATCCTGGCCTTCCTGTTTAAGAGCAGTGGCATCTTCTGCCATCTTAGTGACAGAAGCCTCCAAATTGACTCTGGGGCAACTGCTAAAAGCCCTTACCCCACACCATGTTCACAGTATCTTGGACTCCACTGGCCACCACAGTATGTTCCCTGGGTAACTCACTAAATATCACATCCAGCTTTTGGACACTCCAGGTCTCACTATCAGACCTTGCTCTTCTGTAAATCCCATCACTTTCTACCCTATAAAGAATATAAAGGGAAACCTATCCATAAATGCTCGGAGGCTTTGGAAACCCTAACTCCGTTAGTACAATCTGAACTTTATGACCTTCCCCTTCCTGATTCACAAGACCTTCTCATGGATGGATCCAGTTTCATCAACACAAAGGGCAAGAGGGTGCCAGGATATGCAATGGTCTCCTTCTCCTCCATCTTGGAAGCCAAGCCTCTCCCAGCCAACACTTCAGCACAAAAGGCAGAATTCAGTGCCTTAATCAGGGCTTTGGAGCTTTCAAAGGACCAACAGGTCAATATATATACCACCTCGAAATATGCATTTCACATAGCCCATGCCCATGCAAGCATCTGGAAGGAAAGGGGACTTTTAACCTCCCAAAACTCTCCAGTGAAGCACCACCAAGAGATCTTAAACCTTCTCAAGGCCCTTGCCCTACCTTCGGTGGTTTCCATCATCTTCTGTGCAGAATACCAACACCAGAGCATGCTACAGGTGAAGGGCAGCACAAGGGCAAATAGGGCAGCTAAGGTGGCAGCTATCAATGTCTTACACTCCCATGCTTCCTCCTCTCCAGACATCTTGTCCATTCCTCCAATTTCCCCAACTTACTGTGAGGAAGAACTAGCCAAGGCAAAGTCAGAGGGCTATGAAAACCATAAGGGATGGCTGTTATACCCTACTGGTTGCCGATTAGTCCCTGCCTCGAAGCTATGGAAGCTAATCTGGGGAATCCACCAAAGCATCCACTTGGGAAGGGATGACTTATTTGACCTAATGTGTCCCATCATTGCTGGCAAACGTTTATTCCACCATAGAGTAGGTTATCTCAGCCTAACAAATTTGTGCAAAAAACAACAGCAATAGTTCACACCCTCCCGTCCTACTCACCGCCATGCAGAGATGTAGGTAGATGCCCAGAGAAGAATGGCAAACTGACTTTACCCACAAGTCCAGAATACAGTGTTTTTTTCATACTCCTGGTACTGACAGATACCTACACAGGGTGGGTAGAGGCTTTTCCTTGTCACTCTGAATAGGCCTCTGAATTGGCAAAGCAGCTACTAATGGAAAATATCCCGCACTTTGGACTCCACAGCTCACTTCAAAGAGACAATGGACCAGCATTTACAGCATCCATCACCCACCACATTGCTAAAGCTTTAGGAATAAAATACTCACTGTATAGTGCATGGCACCCACAATCTTTGGAAAAGATGAGTGTATGAACAAATCTGTTAAAACCTCACTATCAAAGTGATGTCAAGAAATGAAGATAACAATGGTCTAAAGGTTCTTCATCTCTGCCTTCTTTGCAACAGGACTCATCCAAAAGAAGACATTCACATGAGCCCCTTTAATCTCCTCTATGGATATTCTTTCCCATCTGCTGACCCCTTCATTGCCTCAGAGATCACTAACTCTCTCACTTTGTTTCACAGGTCTTCTCCATGCAGCAGGCATTCAAAAATATATGAACTCTTCCCTTTCACCCCCAGGATTTGGGGCAGTTAAGGAATAACAAGTAGGTGATCTTGTTTACCTGAAATCCTTTTAAAAGGCTGGAAGACACCCGTGAACTGGTTTGGAAGGGCCTTCACATGGTCACTTTTAGTATTCCAACTGCTGTAAAACTGAGCTCCCTCCACACATCACCCGTGACAAGCCCTTTATTGTTACAGGCCCTATTCCTGAAGCTCTAGAGGCCCCCACCTATTCCTTTGAACCCATCCAGGATCTCAAGTTCCTGTTCTGGGAAAACGTTTGCTTGTTGAAGGCTCTTGACCTCCTCCTTGCCAGATGTTTCTGTGAAGTATTCTTTGTGTTCTTCTTGTGGGTCTTTCTTATTCCTCCAGCACAATTATGTTTTGCCTATCTTACTCCTAAATCTTTTTGTTGGGATTGGCTTTTAAAACCACTCTACATTCTCATTTATTCTCCCCAGTTGCTGAAGAGGCCATTTCCTTCTACTACTTATCTTCCTGCTGACTCTGTAGGGGCCAGGAGCAAAACCTCATTCCCTACCCCTCACCGCAACTCTGTGGGGCAATCAATTAATAGAGGTAAAGTGGGTCCTACCGGCTAAAAGGAAGGGGAGAATACATACCACAGGAGACAGAATTGACTGGTTTTAGCCAGAAACCTCTTCCTTTCTGGTGCTGGAGGAAGACTGGCAAACCACAGGCTCCACACAACCTGCAGAAATGCAGTGTGAGCTAGAGAAAGCCAACATCCGCTATAGTGCAGGAAACCTTAGCTTCTTATTTGCTGACCTCCTATACACCAAACTAAACACCTCTGGGTCCACATTCCTCACTTATTTCTCCTATAATGGGATGGGCTGCCAGGTAGGCTCCCTGAACACCTGCATACACACTATCCAGATCTCTAAGCAAACACCTAGGCTTGTATCGGGGGATGGCTTGCGAACCCATCAAGTGACTCTAGCACGGCAAAGGGGATAACTCAACTCTACAGATTAATACCAACACCAATTGGGCATTTTGCCATGGCAGGCCCAGTAGCCAACATTTGAATAAATACTACCTCATTAACATGACTTATACCCAGAATATTTGCCACAAGATCCATGTTAAAAACACAACTCTAGCCTGGGACCACATCAGGGTTACCTTTAGCCTGACATGGGGAATAACACCACTCTCCCCAACCCTAGCATGGGGTTCTTCCTTTCCCAGTCTGATATTTAGGAAAACATATCCACCACCATTAGCTATAAGACTAGTGGTAATAGGGGTAGGCTAGAAGCTGAGTTTCTTCTTGTCTTACCCTTTCAGTTCTGGGTTATTCTTTATTTGTTGTGGGTCAGCTTACTGCACCCTCCCTTCATTGTGGTCAGGCACCTGTGCTCCCAGCCTCCTCATCTCTGAGTATCTTGAATGACGCTATCCCAGTCCAACTTTCACTCCACGTTTTGAAGCATGTAAGAGCAAGTTGAGCTTAGTCCCTTGTCCTTCTAATAGCCATGACAAGAATACTTGCAGGGATAGGCTTAGGAACTACCTGATTAGGCATTGCCTCTGATACTTTTTGCCCCATCCCTCTAATATTCTCCCCAAACTCATCTCTTCCTGATTGCAGGCCCTGAAATCTCACCTTAAATTCCAGCCTGCCTTGGGGAAACTGGATCAGGCAGCCAGACCCTTTTTTTGACCCCTTGTTCTAAACCCTCTCCCTTTTATCTACATCCCTATACAGGAGGAAGCAGCTGGACACAGAAACTGGGCCCTCCCTCCCATAAGAGAAAAAGAGAGGAATGAAAGAGAGAGCAGGTAAAGAGGCCTGGGACTCTTAGGAAGAGGAATCCTGAACTAACCAGTAGGAAGAGGGATCCTGAGTCAACCAATAGAGTAAGAGAGCTTTCAACAAATAGAATATATTAATGCTTTAATTAATAGGCAGGTATTCAGCATCTCCCAGTTAGCATACCCTGTTTACATAATATGCTAATCTGGTTTTCAAATTCTAATCCATGTCCTTCCTCAGAACCAATGCTTGACTAATCAGAACTTCAAACTGGGGCTCACTGCCAGGAGTGGTCACACAACTAGACCATATCAAGAGTGGCTCTGAAGTTCTTAGCCCCCATTCCATCAATGCCCCAGTAAGACAAATGTCGAGCTGCAAAGCCACGTCGAGCTATGAATATCAAGTCTAGCAGGGAATGCCAAACTGAGCTACAAACACTGGCCTGTGAGAGGCGACACAGAGTAAGGAACATTGAGGCAAGCTGCAGTGATGAACATGGAGTGGTAAGCCAAGCTGCAACGCCAAGCTGTATGCTTCCACCAGCGGCTAGGCCAGGCTTGTGCCTTAACCAGGTTGGGCTGTAACACTGAAGGCACTTCTACCAGTGCATCAGGCCAGGCCAGTGTCTCATCCAGGTTTGTGCCTTTGCTAAACTTGTGCAGCAACACCAGGGAGCATTTTGATCATCGCCCTGGCTAGGTTCAACTTCAAAACTGAGCTGATTAAATAAAATTTGATTGTACTGAGGTCTTGCTTCTTCCTCCCGAAGTCCTTCTGAACCAAAGAACGAAAGTCGTGACAACAATAATGATTGCTCTTAGGTTAACAAAAATGCATCGTTAACCTATCAAAGTCTATGTTAGAGTTACTATTAAAATTATTTTAAATCATTCCCCACATTTCAAATGTAAAATCCTTTCAACTGAATACTTCTATTTATCCTCATTGTTATTACTGTATTTATTGTACATTTAACTTCTGCATAGGATACAAACCCCATTTTAAAATTTTCTTGTTTTTACATGGTAGTTGAAGCAATCAACTCTTAAAGGGGATTAAGAGGAAAAAATTAACAATGTATTTGATATTTGCCCACATATTTGACATTTTCATGACTTTGTGTAGTACTTCGTTTCTCCCTGTATCCCTTCCCTTCATCTTGAAGAACATCCTTTAGCATATTTAAAATGCAAGTCTATAGGCAATGAATTCTCTCAACCCACAACTATCTGAAAGTGCCTTTATTTCATTCTTGTTCTGAAGAACATTTTCGCTCAGCAAAGAATTTTGGGATAATGGTTTTATTTATTTAAATTATTATTGTTTTAAATTTCAGCCTTTTCTAGATACCATTCTTTTTTCTCCTTTCTGCCACTGGTTTGGATGAGAACTCATTCATGTTTCATATCTCCCCATATGTAAAGATCTGTGTTCCCTGGTTCTGTCTTTTTAACTCAATGGTGGTAGTTTCATTTTATATATCTTGCTCATATCTCTAATTCAATGTTTTCATCTTATTTCAGAAATATGTGAACATGATCTCTTTTAAGTATTTTTCCTACCACCTTATCTTTCTTTTCTCCTTCTGTGATTGCAGTTACATGGACTTAAGAATGTTTGATATTACTCCACAAATTACTCATGTCCTGTTATTTTTATATAACATAATCGATTAGCTGTTCCTCTTTAATTTTCAGATTGATTTTTTTGTTTTGCATGTCACTTAATCTTTCTTCTCACATTTATAATGTATTTTTAAGACCAAGCATTTAGTTTTTTATTTCATACTGTATTTCACATGTTTAGAATTTTTTTATTACTTTACTCATTTCAGTTCATATTCTCTTCTTAATCTCCCTACTAATCCCTAATTTAGACCAAGTGGTAATTTAAAAATAGACCCAAATTCTTTAAAACTACACCCATTGAAATTTGGCTTCCATTTCTTCTTTCCTTGAATTGGGGCTTACATATAAATGTTTTGAACAATAATTTATGGCAGAAGAAAATCAGACTTTAAGAGATTCAATAACATCTAAGTTATTTTCATGGAGATTTGAAGCACCATTTAAAAAGTTCATCTATTGTGCTATAAAATCCACATGGAGATTTCCTGAGACAGCGTGATTTAGGAAAGACCATCAGCTGAACCTGACCTTCCAATCAGTCCCACCTGAGCCATGTGCATAAATTCATTTGTGACCTCTAGAATGGACAAGTCATAATCTGATCACGACTGAGTGACTCCACTTAATATCAGGTGGGATAAAAACATTGACTAGTCTTGATGTACTCAAATTACTGTCCTATAATGTGGCTTAAATTTAAAAAATCACTGTTTCTTTAAGTCCTTTGAAAGTGTGTGATATATAGTAGACACGCAGAATAAAATTTAATACTGAAATTGTGTCATGCTGTAACAAAAAACAAGTTCCTGGCCTGGGTTTGGAATCAGGGTTTAGGGAAGGGATGGAAGAGCTTTAAGGACATGGTTAGTGAGTAATCCTTTGGGAAGAAAAATGACTGAAGAAGGTCACCTGTGGCATATATAGTGGCAAAACAATCAATTAAATTTTGCCCATGGTAACATGGAAATTAGGAATGGTACCCAATGATACCAGAAGTATTCCTGGGAAATATTGAACTTTCCTGGCAAAATATTGAACTTGCAGACCAACTTCTCTTATTACTTATAATCGAACAGGAACAGTGAACTGAGTGAAGAAATGTACAATATTTTTTCAAGTAGAATCGATATTTATTATAAGGGAGTCAGGATTTTACAAAATAGAAATTTCAAATTCTCACCCCTTGTCTCTCCTGGGAAAATACATTAGTCAAAGTAAGAAAGACACTTCCAGTCAAATATGTCTTGGGGTAAAAATATCATGTGTATTATTTTATACTTCATTGAAATCTCAGATTTAACTAAGACTTTTTAAATCTTAAGATTGTGATTCCACAGTCTTTTAAAATATAACTCATTTAAGAATTTTTAAGGCTTTGTCCATATCATCTTGACTTTCAGCCCAAGGAAGGGAAGAAGTGGTTTCAGAATAAAATTTGGGTGTTTCGTTTATCTAATGACATAACTTGAAACACGGTACAATTTGAAACAAGAAAGCCCACAATGTTTTCACAGGTATTTTGTGAACATTTACTAAAAGCATCAAGCATCCAATTAAAAGGAGGCCTATGGTACCCAGACAGCCATAGGCAGGAAGAAATCTCAAAGGATGACTCAGTTACAAACAGGTGCCACTTATGGAAACTGAAGACTGACTCAGATGACTGAAGCTCTGCTTGAGGAAATCTTCCTATGAATGCTCATTATTACTAAATTTGTTCTAATTTGGTTACTTTGTTTTTTCTTAATATTTGATTATTTTTCACTCTCCTAGGCTACATTTAAAATAATGAAAGGCAAATAATATGTTTTATACCCTTTTCCCTTAAATTGTATGTAATTATTATGAATTGTATGTTTGCTTATGTTTAAAATGGTCTCAATTTCTGAAAATTGTTTGTGTAAATAATGAAACAAATATATTTTTCTCTAATTTTTGCATCTGATTTTTTCCACGTTAGTGATATATAGAGGGTTACACAAAGGATTGTTTGAAGTCTGAATTTGCAGGAGTCCCTCGTTTCAGATCAAAATCATCTTGGCTCTATGTGTTATTAGAAACTGCTGTCAACCAGAACATTAATTTCCATATGCCTATATAAGAGGATGTGAGGCTGGAGCTCCCAGTCTATATTGATAGGGATACTACAACATTTTTCTGCCCTGGAAAATATATCTACTGCAGCCAAACCTGTGGATTCCATAAAACTGGTTTTGCAGATTGTTTCTTCTCTGCTTATTTCTATGTCATGCCATGTCCAACAATCCTTTTCTTCTCAAGTACAAAACTGAAAACCCATATTTAGTGAAGCCCCACCGTTTCAAAAACAGTCTCATGAAATCATATTCACTGCTACCTCAAAAGGACAAAATTGGAAATTTGAAAGATGTTATTTTTGATGATTAACTTTTTTAATCTATCCTCTGTCATTTCTCTCTCCTTATCATCAAATATTCCATTTAGGTGATTGCTCCAGTGCAATTCACTACTCCAAATTCCAGTGTCCACTGCCTCCACATCTGTGATAAAAGTTCTTCCATTCCTAAGATCACAAGTCTATAGTAGAAAAGCTGTAAGTCTACTCTAGCCCATTGCTCATTCCCCAGTCTTGAGAATTCTGTGATGGTGATGCCCACTCCACCTCTAATAGGTCCCATGGGGCCAATGAGTCAGACTTTCTTTCTTGCAGGTGCAGACTCTGTTACTTGAGATGGTCATTGTCACTTATCTTCTCTTAGTTGTCCTGGGTGAGTCCAATGAACTGAAGAATAGGTGTTATAAGTTTGTTGAGATTCAGGGCCCAACTGGCACATGAACAGCCCAAAGATTTAAGTCTCTTGGATACACAACTACCAACTATAGTACTAACTAGAGGTACAAATAGAGGGGCAACAGGGCAATGCTACTGAGTCCAACTCAATCGCTCTGGGGAACCTAAATACCAAAGTAGGTCTCACTGGCAGGGTGCCTAACTTCTGAGCTTTTTGTTTTACCTATAGTGTCTGGATGTTTCTAGAGCCCTCAGGAGCTCCACACTTTGAAGTAATATTTACTTTGGCAATCTATGAATTCTTGCTGAGACATGCATAAGCGTACCCTGTGAATTGATCTCCAACTCACTTTGAAGTCTCTTAACCATATAAACCCCTGTCTTTACCCTTTACCCTTTTTGGTTAAGGGTTTTTTCCAGTCACATTGCTAGTTGGTTCTTGGTAATGATCCCTTGGTGCCAGGAAGGTGTGTACCTGGGAGATGTATACCCAGGAGTCATGTCTCATGCTGGGGGGAAGGTAATGCACTTATATATTGAATTTTGGCTTAGAGAGAGGCCACAATTGATCAGCTAGGGTCTAATGCTTATGTATTCTATAAAAATATGCTAAGCTTCAATTTCAAATGTAAAGTTTCATGAGTATAGTCATTACAATCAAGGGTGAATCAATAGTCCATCCTCCTTCACTTGTCTCTGCCCCTGTACTCAAGGAATTCTTGCTGTCCCATTAGAGAAAGTGGCAGACCTCCCCAGGATGGGGATTCAAAAAGTCTTTGGTTATTGTGCAGATCTCAATCCACTGTGACAATGCCCATGAACACTTGAGCACATTCACATGTCTTATATATATGCCCCAGGTGAACATGCCCCCATGCACCTCTCCCCTCTCTGACACCATGCACCAATGAGGCTCCCCTGCCACAGTTACAACTTCTGTGATCCAAAACTGCTTCAGAAGTGAAGCCAACAAAATACCCGAACACAATTAATAGAAAAATGAGATAATAATGATAGTTGTAAAAATACAAATAAAATACAATTTTTTAAAAGTTTGAAATAATGAAAAAATTAAAAATATAAAATTAAAAATTTTTAACATAATGTCTATCATCACAGAAAGATCTGTTGTCCTATATGTACAGTGGCATTTGTATCCATTTATTCTCCTAGAGTCTAATTTTGATCATTTTGTTCAAAAAAGCTTTAGGTTACAGAATAGTCATGTACAGAATATAGATGATTCCCATATACACAAACTATACTACCTTTTCACCTTTCCTCTATTAATACATCTTACATGTGGATGGTATATTTTTTATAATTAATGTACAAATATTGGAACGTTGCTACTACCTATGGTCAGTGATATACATTGTTGTTTACATTTCAGACCAGCCTTTTATAGATTTTGATGAAGTTTGACATGGCCTGTATCCACCCTTGAAAGATCACGTAATGCAATTCAATACATGACATGGTGGAATCAAAGCCCTAAGCTTGATTTAATAAACGAAAAGTCAAACCTCTCAATTTAATACAACCAGAGGGTTATCACACCCAGCAAACAGAGGAGTTTACAAACATAATCAATATCTCTTTTTGGAATTCATAAATAGTATCTAACTGCCACACCTACATGTTCAAGAAGATATGTGTTTCTAAATATATCATTATGTTAAATTTACTCATCAAAGCTTCAATCTCTCTATTCAAGAATTTGTTCAATAGACATTTAAATTATTGAAAGAATAGATTCATTTTAAGTGGTAAGTGCTATCAAACTAAGGAAGTAACTGCTATTCTCAAGCAGGTAAAAACTAATTTTATACTCTCTGACATTATATATAACCATATACATATAAAAAATAAGTTTCTGTACTTTGTTTCTGTGTACATTCAAGTATTAGTCAAAATATATTCTTTTGAAATAAGCCAATTATTTTGCCTCATATGTTCCGAAGCTGGATATAATCAACGTGCCTGTGGGTATGTGTATCTATATACAGCATATTTTCAGAATGCTGAAATAATATGTGGAGGAAATTTATGAACTAGCAACTGCCAAAAAAGACTAATCAGTCACTGAGTGATTATAACGTATGCATTAGAAATCATTCAGTAAACAACTGAAATGAAGGACCAAAATTAGCATGGGCACTTAAGTATTGCTTTACGTTTGAGCTATCAAGTCAAGATAATACTGAAAGTGGATGTAGTTCAATAGTTTGAGTTTAGCTTCACCTGAATGAGGTCCTGAGATCAATCCCCAGCACTTCATTTTAAAAAATTTTGTTGACACTTCATTGCACATGTGTGGTAGATTTAGAACATGGAACTGGTGATCTAACTTAAGTTATTCCAGCCCTTAGCCATTTAAGATATGCTATACATTGTGGATATAAAAACACCATCCCCGCTATGTATTTTCTGAATTTCTAATCCATGGTATATTGCAGCATAGTAAATTTTTTGTTTTATATTTATAAATGAAAGTAACTTTCATTTACTTTCTTACTGACCAATTGGTAACAGGAAGAACACATCTCTTCATTCTGCAACTCTTCTCCATTCTACTTCTAGTGATTTCTTTCTGAAATATTTGATGCAATCATCTACTTGTACTGGAGCCTAAGGACTCCATTTTTTAATCGCTGTCTTTGGGCATATGTCACCCATAATGCTGTACTGAGAGAATTTTCTGAAACTCAGGTTTAATCAAGTCAAGTCTCTTTTTATATTCCTTCAGTGAGTCCCCATTGTCTTCAAAATAAATTTCAAACTTTCCCTCCACTATAAACATTTTGTAGCATGATTCATATCCATAGTTTCAACCTCTTCTCTCCGCATGCCATTCCCCAAACAAAAACAAAAACACCCAAACAAAAGCATTGCCACCCATCCAACAATCCTGCTCCCAGTTGAGAAAGAATGTTCATTCAAAAGCTATGATATTGAAATCACAATCTATGGCAATCCTACTTTTTTGCCTACAAAAGGCATGTACCTATATTTTTAGCTTTCTAGAGCTATATTACTCCTATGTTTCTACACATGATATTGTTGTAATGTTTCTTTCCTGATATTTGCCCAAGAACCAAATAACAGGTTTCCAAAAGTTTCGAACCCACTGCCACATTCTTTTGAATGTATCCTAAGCTCATTTTTCCCACTCTTCTCAAACCCTCTACTGATCTGCCTCCCTTCTTCTTAATATACAACTCAGCTTATTACTAAAAGTACCTTACATCCATCATGAGAGATATGTCATCCATAAGAATACCTGCTATAAACCTGTCATCACCTTCTTCATCCAAATTTGAGTGCCTGAAGTGCTCCATAATATTTGAGGTAATGTATCACATAACTTTGTTTTAATTTGTCCTACATTTTTTAGTTTACGGTTACCCCTCTCACTTCCCCAACATTCCTCATAGTGAATGGCTTCCTCTTTCATATCCTTTCTGCAAACTCAAATCACTCCCATCATAAAAACCCTCACACTAACCTGTGTATCCCTATAGAAACCTGGCCATTATCCCCCCATATCTCACCTAAATTTCTTGCAGAATGTTTTTCAGAACACTTACCATAATCACTATCTCACCTCCTATTAAGTATTCGGCCACTTCTACTTATTTCAAATTCATCACTCAAATCTTCTCTATAGTGAAAAATCTATTCACCAGGCTAATTTTCTAACCTGAAAGCCTGCTTATGGTATTTGTGTACTTCATATCCTATGGCAAAAATATATAAAATCAAAGCACACTCAAAAGTAAAATACTTTTTAAGATAAGGCTTCTCAAATTTGTCATCACATTTCAGCCATACTTTCTGTCATGTCATTTTTGGTTGTTTGTGTATAACATTATAATTTTGTTACAACTCCTCCTTGTTCCATAATATTCCCTGCCTCTACAACTTGTTCTATTTGAAATGTCTATTAAAATTATATTCCATGTTGAGGTTTCTTCTGTGTATTTTGGAAGTATCTTCTTCAGGGGAATACTCTCATTTGATATGGTAGTAGGAAATCTTCATTCGAAACTGTTGCATTCTTTTACACAGAGATAATGCCATTGGCCTTATATTGTACCCTCTTTAGTACTTCATCCTGAGTACTTTCTAGTCATCTTCTTCTTGAGATTACTTCAGATTAAAACCTGCATCTGATTCATCTCCACAAGGGTAGCTGTAAATAGGCAGGTAGTAAAAATTTTAGGTTTTTAGGCCACATAGTCTCTGTTAAAACTCCAAACTCTGATATGTTAGCACAAAAATAACTACAGGCAATACATAAATGAAATTAATGTTTCTATGTCCCCCAAAAACTTTACATACAGACACAGAAATTTGAACTTCTTAAAATTTTCTCCCAATGTGAAATATTTTTCTCCCTTTTATTTTTTAATGCTTTACAATATGAATATCAGTTTTATTCTCAAGTCAAACAAAAACAAGTAATAAATTATATTTGGCCTGCTTACATCTTTTCTATGTAATTTCGGCATTTCACACAAAACAAAGCTGCTTATAGGAACTTGCAAATATCTATTCAATGAAGGAAGGAATGAAATGGTTTTACTTAAGGTTAAAAATATAGGCAGCGGACTTGGCCCAGTGGTTAGGGCGTCCGTCTACCACATGGGAAGTTCGCTGTTCAAACCCCGGGCCTCCTTGACCCTATGTGGAGCTGGTCCATGCACAATGCTGATGTGGGCAAGGAGTGCCCTGCCACAAAGGGGAGCCCCATGCACAAGGAGTGCACCCCTTAAGAAGAGCCGCCCAGCGTGAAAGAAAGTGCAGCCTGCCTAAGAATGGTGCCACCCACATGGAGAGTTGACACAACAAGATGATGCAACAAAAAGAAACACAGATTTCAGTGCCACTGACAATAACAGAAGCGGACAAAGAAACAAGATGCAGCAAATGGACACAGAGAACAGACAATGGAGCGGGGAAGGGGAGAGAAATAAATAAATAAATCTTTAAAATACATACATATATATGTATTGATGATGAGTCATAAGTAAATGAAGCAATTATATTTGGACTGTCCTACCCTCAGAGCTATAAATGATTTTGTATAACCCTTATTCTCAAAAGGATTGGAATGAATTAAGACCAAAAACATGATTATCTCAACAGAAAAAGCATTTGACAAAATCCAACACCCTTTCATGATAAACAGACTAAAGGGAACTACCTAAGTAGAATAAATCCCATCTACTAAAAGTCCTCAACTATCAGATGTAGAATAAAACTAAGAACAAACAAGAGGAAGGATGTAGGTTCTCAGGTTTGCTATTCAGTCTTGTAATGGAGAATGCTGACAGGGAATTAAGCAAAGTAAAAAAGTAAAAGGCACCCAGTTTGAAGTGAAGTAACTTCATTCCTCCTCCCTTCTCCTTTCTTCTGGACCTTGGTCCATTGGTAGCTACTCACATGACTCTAGGGCTCTTTAAACTAGACCTAGGATGTGGACACCTTATAAAATTTACCTCCTTCAACTGTCAGGAAATTTTGCTTTCTTTGTTGCTGGCAGTTGTTCCATCTGGCTCTTTACAAGCGTCAACCAGACAACATAAATGTAGCAGTTTGGCCTATTTGTGAATTCCAAAAATAGATACTGGATTCTATTTGTATACTGGTCTGTCTCTCTGGGAATATTAGATTATGTTGGATTCAGAAATTTCTCTTGATTAAATAATGATTAATGCTTTGATAGGCGAGTGTCCGGAGGATGATGAGTCCTGACCCCCCAAAGGGACAGAGAACATGCACTGCAGAAACGGAAGTTAACAATCTTGTGCTAGAGCCTGGAGAAGTAAGCACACAGAGGAGTTGGTCATGAGGAAAGTGAGAAGGCACTGGAAGAGAAATAAGCTATTTGCATAATAGTCTACAGCTGGCCTTGTGGAGATAACAGAATAGCTGAATCTGGAGAGAGGCAAGAACCTGGAAGAGAGAAACCCAGAAAGCCTGAACTCTTGGCAAACCTCAGCAGCCACCTCAATCCAACACATGGAAACACACTGTGGTGAGAGAAGTAACTATGCTTTACGGCCTGGTAACTATAAGTTCCTACCCCAGATAGATACCCTATTTAAAAGCCAACATATTTCTGGTATTTTGCATCACCACTCCTTTGGCTGACTAACACAGATGTGGACAGGTGGCTTTTGTGGTTTATGCTTCATGGGGCTAAGTAGGGATCCAGTGACCCCCAAACTACTGTACTCTCTATGCATGGTATGGGACACACCCGTGGTCAATGTACTGAGGCTGAACCAGGTAAGATTTAAATGGTTCTACCTAATTTAAAAAGATGAATTTGCAGCAAGTTAATAACATTGGGAGCAACAGAATAATGACAGCAAAATCTTAGCCTTTCTCATCAAGTGGGGGCAGAAGAAAGGAAAGAATTCCTCCTTGCACAAAATGAAAGATTCTAATGCTTATACCCGTTTTCCTTGAGTGTAAATCCAAAGCCCGTGTGAACACTGGAGACATAGCAAAAAAAGTGCCCTTCGGAACATTGGGCAGATTCAAGGAGGTGTCAGAGCTGTGTGTGTGTTTGTGTGTATATGTGTGTGTGTGCAAAAGAGAGAGAGAGAGAATCAGTGCTTACTGGGATACTGGACTTCCTTCTCAGTAGCTTGTCATTTTTCCCTCTCCTCATTTTCTTTCCTTTTTCCACTCATTATACACAAAATCCTTGTCTTAGATTTACACTTCATTCTTTGTAAGGTGTTGTGTGTGGCAACACAGGAAACATTATTACCAGTGACAGCTGACTGAATTTTCAAGCCAGCCACTCTGAATACTGTGTACCGAGGTGACTCCCTTCCTCAAGGTACCTACTATTTGGGGATACTTCAATGTTAAGTTCAAAGTTAAACTACAGCCATGCCAGATACATATGTAGCATTGATCATATTTTTAGGCTTCACACCGCCCAGCCCAGGATTAATCAAGATATACACCTAAAAACACACTCAAGCCCTGTGTCCAGACAGCAGTAGAAACTTGTTCCTGTTTCTGACCCCCTTCTAAGTGGGGTAGACATGGAGACATGGCCTCACCCAGAGGTCTAATATTACATCCCTACCTTTAAAGTAACATCCCAATGAGAGTCTGGAAAGTAATACTTACAGATAGCTTGAGATACCTTGTTTAAAGTGAAAAGATCATGTGTTTCTTCATCTCTCAGTTTTGCTAATACCTTTTTCTGCTTTCACTTCTCTTTGGACTCTTCTTGTTTGGAAGTAAAAAAGATAAGAAATAATGCTTTGCTGAACATTCCACAATTCCACACAGGCTTCAAATCCAAGCTTATGGTGTACAACAGCCAGCTAGCCCAGGAAATTCTACACTTAGCCATATACCTGTACCTTTCACATCAAGCTGTCTTCCCTCTCTGAGGGTCAAAGATGAAAAGTAGGTCAGGGTCGTCACACAGGTCACCGAGCAAGAGTCACATTTCCATTGAGGCAGGTAGGAAGACAAGTACCACCACATCCCAGCCTATTCTGTGCATGGACTCCACAGATATGGAAGTTTCCGATTCCCTCCCGTTCTCAAGTATGTGAGGGTAAAGGAAGGGAAGTAGCTGGGACTGTATCGAATCACACTGGTCCTACAAGGTGAGGTGAGAAATTCTGCATTTCTACCCATTTTGAGCAGTGTGGGAAAGGAATCTTGGGGCAGCTGGCAACTATTTCTCTTCAATGGAATCTATTTTATTATCAACCGTGAATACAGGGTCCCATCACCTCCAAATTCATCCTCAAAATTTTGTGAACTATAAAAGCTACTTCATACTTACCCATTCTGCAGGCTGAATGAGATCTTTTCCTTTTCTAATCCCAGTCGCCCCACTTCTGCCTGTTCTCCATCCACATACCTATTTAACGTTAAAAGTTGAGGAGCAGGATAAAGTCTAATTTATATTGAGACTTTATGAACAGTTCTCTAATGTCTTAATGCGTTTCTGTTATGTCTTCTACAAATAGATGATGGAAAAAACTACTTAATTTGATCTCTGAGCAGCTGCAGTGCGGAAACCCAGAAGTCGTTGGGTAAACACCACCAGTGTCACCCACCTCCCATCCTCTTGTGACCTTGCGAAATCAAAGCAAACACTTATTAAGAGCTAAGGGTATCCTCTTCCATCCCCTAAACCCAAAGTCCTGAAATATATTCAACTCAAACCTCTAAGCAGGTCACTGGCAGAAGACAGCATATGATGGTTTGAACAAATAAATAAATGAATGGTAAAGATCTCTGCTTATGATGAGAATTTCTAATGTCAGGGTTATTGGATAATGTGTAAGAGTCTGCTAATTATCCTGACATTTTCTAAATTTTCAGTCTACTTTGAAGCTCATCACATTGCAGAAAACCATTCCTTGCCTGCATAGGTGCTCCTATTTCCCCAGCTCTAGTATGTGTCTGCATTCTTCCTCACATAGCTCCCTGACCTCCTGTATCTTCAAACCAGCAATGGCAGCTGACCTCTCACACTTAGTCTGATACCCTCTTTGGTCACAGTTGAGTACTTTCTCTGTTTTTAAATGGTTCATTGATTAGTTTCCACTTCCATAATCTCCCTCCTGAATGACTCAATATCAACTGATTAGTAACCTTAATCACATCTTCAAAATTGCCTTTTTCCAATAAATGGCATAATTATGGAGGGGGTGTTAGAATATTCAGAGTCCTGGGGATTGTGGCAAGGCATCCTACCTTCTCTCACCCAAATCTGTACAATGTTCCACAACCATTTACTCTATCCACAACTTTTCAATAATGATATTATTCAATGAAAGAACCAACTAATAAATCATTGGCTAACCACAAAATGGTTTCATTTATGTTAAACCAGAATGTTATTTAGATAGCAATAAATGTGGAACTCTAAGATGAGAAAAGGAAGTCAGTGAGCTTGATTTTCATAAGTATGTGTGATCCCAGACTTATTTTTTATTCATTTAGTAAAGCCATATTATTTAAACCCAGTTTACTTATAGAGGAGAAAGACAGACAGAAATGGAGATATGGGGAAAGAGACAAACATTTACAAAATGAAAAATTTTAATGTTTTGGAGGGAAATTTCTTATATCATTAATTACAACAGGACCAAGTAGCAGGAAAATTAAGGATAATCTGTGCATAACTATAAAACATTTGCCAATGAGCTAAATAAATAACTATGAAAAAGTTCATAAAATCAAAGGGTTTACCAGGTTTAAAAATGTATTGAGACTTTTTGTTAAAATTGTTTCTAATTTTTTATTGAGTTTTAAATTCCTTTAATTACTGTCTGCTTCCAGTTAGTATAATATTATTCTATGAAACCATAGTAACTTCTAAAGAAACTGTGAGGATGAAATGAAGACTGACACTTTACTAACTCATCAGGAACAGATATGCCACCAGCACATTGTCCACCTGTCTTCTCAATTTTCATCAAATCAAAACAATGTCAAAAAACTTCAATAATCTATGTCAAAATAATTGAGCACAAAGGATTTCTTACATAGTATTACATATGTAATACTACATAAAAGTATTAGTAATCTATCAATACTTTGAGACATTGCTGGTAAGTATGACTCATTTTGAACAAATATAAGTGTTGCCTTATGGTTGAATCATCAACCACTTACAAAGTCATATTTTAAAATTATAAATTGGAGGTAATTCTCAGATTACTTTAACAAAGTGTAAGTCAGGGAATTGTGGGCTGCCGTGGAGTTTTGCTTTTTCCATTGTTTGGTGCTTGGTGTGTGTTGTGAGTTGTTTGATAAAAAACAAATTATCGCAAAAATTTGGATGATGCACACAAGAATCGCAAAAAGTAGTGGCTTCAAAGAATAACTTTTTATTGTTCTCGTAAAGCATTTTTTTTTCCTGGATGCAGTCCATTTCTTTCTGAGGAACCACTTCTCCCCTGGACTCGCCTGAGGCTCAGTGTGAAGGTTCCAAGGAGTTGAAGCTCACTTTAGGGAGCCCGTAAACTAAGTGGCATTTTCTTCTGGGTCAGAGGACATCCCAGGGGCTGGTCCTCCTCTGGCAGCTTTCAGGTGTCCTTCCTGCACCTTTGTCTTTCTCTTTTTCAAAATCCAACGAAGGGCCCTCCTTAGTATATTTATTCATTTTGGCTTGGGGAAACCCTGGGTGTTCTCTTCCAGGCCTGGTGGGATCATGGAACAAAGGGTGTCAGGAAAATCTCTGACCTGGGTGGGGGCTTCTCTTCCCGTGGCCTTGGGGATCCCTCAGCCCTTTTTCTGGTGAACATATTCTAGGAGGAGTTTAGGTTGCCCTCCTATTTGAGAAGTGGATGGATTGTAGTCTTATTAGAGGGCTTCTTTGTAAGGAGGACTTAGGGAGGTCTTACTACCAGAGGCTGCTCCCCCAGGTCTCCCTCTAAGACCCACCATCTGAGAAGCGGCCAGGTCCCCACTGGTCCCACCCTGGGCATGGCAGTTAGAGGCCCTGGAAGCCAACCTATCTGATTCCATATTCAATTCAAGTTGGCGGGCCTGGAGCTGTGTCTCTACATCCACGTTTATTCCAACCCCAATGGAGTGGGTGCTGGTTGCCACTGGCTGCAAAAACATAGCAGCAATAGCCAGGTGTTCAGAGTTGAGGGATAGAGCGCGACTGTCCAGTGTCCCTCTGGACAGGCTCTGACTGGCCCTAATGTTACTGGTGTTACTAGCCTGAATTAAAGTGAGAGAGAGGGCAATGGATGGGGTAGGGGATACCTTTTGCCCATGACCTCTGTGGATGGCCTGAAGAAAAAGAGGAGGGCAGAGGGGAGAGGCAAGGCAAGGCAAGAGAAGGCAAGGGCAGGGAGCAGGACAGGGGTGAGGGTGAGGAAAGGGAAGGACAGAGGGAGGGCAGGTAGAATGGGCCAGGAGCATCCTGGGGCAGAGATGGAACAGCTGGTGGTGGGGAAGATGGGAACATCAGGAAGATAGGAAAAGAGATGCAGGGTGAGGGGAACCCAGGAGGCAGGGGTAAGGCGGCTCTCAGGGTGCAGGTCAAGAAGAGGGATGGGAACGTGGCGGGGAGGGTGCCAGGGAGGATTCCAGAATGAAGGAAATGTCCAATGACGTTGGTGATGAGTGGGTGGCCAGGGTGGGATAATGGGGGAGGGAGGAAGTGGGAGGGAAAGAGGAAGGAAAGGGAAGGACCAAGATGGTGTCTCTAAAGGGGAGGGGGGGTGGAATTCCCTAGACATCACCTGGAGGGAGGTTCTCACCTCCAGCAGTGCTGCAGGGGCCTCCCACAGAGGGGCAGGAGGTTGTGACCCTGAGGGAAGAGGGAGGAGCCAGAGCAAGACTTGTAGAGGACCCAGTTGGAGAGATCACTGCCGCCAGTCCCTCTGTGCATGTGGGAGCAGCGTCCTCCGCACGGTCTCCCTTCTGCAGACGGTCATCCTGGGGATATGGAAAGGCCCAGATGTGACAGGTAACATGACAGTAACTGGCCGGTCCAGGTTGCTTGCTCAGGGGGCTGCAGGAAACAAAGAGGTTTACTCTGAGGAAGAAGGGGGACTACGAGCCCCAGCAGGCCTGGCAAGCAGAGGGGCTGCTGTTGCCACAGTCCCCGCTGACTCCTTGCATCCCTGGCTTTCTAGGAGACATTTTACAGAATCCCCATGGCGTTCTTGTGCATTTTTTCCCTCTGTGGTCCCCCCTCTTATCCACCCTAGACTGCTCTGGGATCCTGGATAGCACAGGCCACGCTCAGGAGGGTGAGCAGGAAAGAAGGACTAGAGATGAATCACCTTTTCCAAGGACTCACACCTGGTGTCCCCACAGTGCCTCCTTGGCAAGCTTTCCAAGCTGGGAAATCAGGAGTCTGGGGTACATGCAGTGAGGGCAGGAGTAAAACACCTGCTATGGGGCAGCATGTCACAGCCCTTTAGGTGAAGCTTTTAGAGAAATAGATTCTAAGAAGTCCAAGAACGAAGAATGATGTCAAATGGTCATGGAAACAATGGAGGGGGCACACATATTTAATGTACAATCTTTTATCAAGGACTTTCACACTAATTATATAGTGTGATTCCTACAAATATCATGTAAATTAAACTGCAAGAAAGTTACTTCACAAGAGGAATCTCAGGTTTAGTGCAATTAAACTCTTTGTCCCTAGCAGGCCACACAATTCCTAACTTCGCATCCCACCGAGATTTGTTTCCCTGCATCTCACACATGCTGCATCTCCAGCACCTTCCTTCTTTCTTTACAAGGATGTGCGGGGGATGTGAGAGTGTCCCAGGGTTTGAGAGTCTTCCTTGTGTTCATGCCCTCTGGGACCTCTGCTCTCTGAGAGGGTCTTTAACAACCGACGGGCTCAGACTATTAAGGTGACTTGGGCTGTCAGGGATTGAGGTTTGGTTCATCCTTGGAGCAGGTGTGTTGGGAGAGCAGCACATTACCTGTTAATATACCCTTTCTCTCCACTTAATTGCCTCTGCGCTGACACTGTGAAATCAAAACAGAAGATATGATCTCATTGGATATAATCTCTGTGTTTTCAAGGAAACCTTCAGTACCCCATATATGAAGAATGCATCCTTTCTTTAGTCTATTAAACACTTTTAGTGAGTAAATTCCATTGACTATCTTTGCATCTTTGAATAACAAATTTTTTCCAGATGAGATATCAATTGCTTTTTAGTTGAGTCTTTTCTAAGAAGAGCTCTCTTATGAACAGGACACAGAATCTCAACCTTAAAGGACCAGGTGTGGCCTTACAGAAGGATGCTGGTCCCTGTCATCACGCTTGGACAAGAACATCTCATCGAGCCTTCCAGAGGCTCAACACTGCTCTGCACACTAACCCCACCACATGGAACCCGCTTGGCCCATAGATACCTGATGTGGGATATGGCAGTGAGCCAGTGTTGAGGGACTGTCTTTAGTTGAACACCCTGAATTTCCTAACCTTACAATCCATAGCCACAAAAAATGTCTTGGCTAATTTATCCTTGAGCCCTATGGCACACCCGCATGGATGGTCTGTGAGGTTTGGATTGAACTATTGCCCCACCCACTTCAATACTGCCCTCCCCTACCTGCTCCCTAGATGATAGTCTCTTCTCTCTGAGAGTTTATTACTAAGGTGTTCCTCTGGGCCTACATAATGGGTTTAGAAAGTGGGAAGTGGGACAGGAGAAAACAGTCACTCTCTACTGTAAATTGACCCCAGGGTCCCTTACCTCACTCAAGTCCAGATATTGCTTGACTATCTGGAATATCAACTTCCTCTTCCTGTATTCGAGCCAGATGTTTAAGAGCCCCACTACGGAGAAGAGTAAGAAATGAGGTTCCTGCACCCATGTAGCTGTGTTTTCGCTCAGCTAAAGGGTACTGAATAAGGACAGAATAAAGAGAAAAATCATAGTCCAAAGCCAAGTGCTGCCTCAGGCAACTGGCACTGAGAAAGCACTTTCCAGCCTAGAGCTCTGAGATGACATCATCGCAGGGCTTCTAACAGCCACAGTGAGTCAGTTGGTGGGGGAGGGGATGCGCAAGGGAAGTTGCACCCAGGACCCATCTCCCCAATCAACTTGCTCCACCTTTGCCTCCATTGATGCCCCTCCTCTTAGCCTCTTTTTCTCTCCAAGATTTTCTGTGGCTTCCTATTTTACAAATAACTCCTTTAGTTACTTCATATGTATAATTATTATACAGTTTTCCATTTCACTCTGTGCAGAAATATCTAGTAACTAGTGTACTAATTCAGCAATTCCATGATCTTTGAAAATGTGAATTTCTCCCTGAAATTTTGCCTGAAAATCTTGATTTACCCCTAGTGACTCCTCTTCTCTCAAAAAAACTGTCCTGTTTTTTGGTTTGTGTGTGTGTGTAAGTGTTGTGAACTATCTCAACTTATATCAGGTTCTCTCCATGGTTTCTATCGAAATTTTGGGTTAGATATTTCTTTTTGATGTTATTTTTGGTCAGATATTTCTTTTAGTTTGAGAATTTACCAGGACTGACAGTTCTTTTCTCTGCCTGCTTTCTCCTGTATGAATATCATCCCCATCATGTCTTTTACCCAGAGAACTTAAAATTCAAGCCGTATCTTTCTATATAGTCTTCCTTGACTTCAGAAGTGTTCTCCTTTTGTTTTTTTTAAAGTCTATTCATAAAACCTGTCATTTAATATGTTTACAACATAGGTTTCCATATGTTTTAGAAAACATTAGATTAAAAATAAGTTTAAGAACAACAAATAAACTTATACAAATTTGGCATACTCAGAACAATAATTCCCAACTTCTAATATCAGTATAAATATATATATTAGTCAGCTAATGGGGTGCAAATGCAAACCCAGAAATCTGTTGTCTCATATAAAGGGTATTTATTTGGCATAGACACTGATAATCACAAGGCCCTAAAGAATCCAACTCAAGGTACCAGAAGAGGAATTTTCTCATCCAGAGTCTGATATCCCGTATTGTCATAAGATAGTGGGCAATGTCTGCGGAAGTTTGGCCTTCCCCCTTCCTTTTAAGACTCCAAGTTTCCAGCTTCTTTCAAACACACATATAGCATGGCATAAGGCTCATCACTTTCCCCCAGGCTGCTTTCTTTCTGGGCTCAGCTGCTCTGGTCTCTTCTCAAGGTCAGCTGTAGACTATCAGGCTCATTTCTCTTCCTGTAGCTGCAGGGTCCTGCCTAAAGAGCTTGCTCTCTTCCTCTGTGTTATTCTCTGTGCATTTACTTCTGTCTGATTGTCCACACACCAAGGGGTGGGGTACTCAAAGCGCTGCTGACAAGGCCGAATCAAAGTCCAAATCTTAATCGATTAAGGTAAAAGTGAAACCTCTGAATCTAATTCAATCTAGTATATCCAACAGAACACACCACTTTACAAACATAATCCTATATCTATTTTTGGAATTCATAAATAACAGCAAACTACCACAGTATAGAATACAAATTTCCCTAAAATTGTCAGAGCATATTTTAAAAATGATTATTGGTTGTTAATGAGTTTGGTTGTGAAAGTTAATTATTCTTGACCACACTAAAACAGCAAATTAAATATCTAAAATTAATAAGTCATGAAATAATGATGCAAATACTATTTTAAAATATGGAAGTCAATATTGAATGCAAGAGTTGAAAGGTTAAAGAACTTTCTCCTGGGAAGCTGGATTTGAAAAGTAACTGGGACAAGAGACTGAGAGATTCATTGTTTTTTTTTAAATTTTATTTGTTTTATAGAAGGGCTTGATATCTAAAATCCTGCTGTGAATAAAATTAAAAGTACTTTAAAGTAACAAGTGACCCCCCCACACAAGTGTCTGATGTGAATTTTATTTTAAAATTTCTATGTCAGAACAAAACAATTCAATTGTAAGTTCTTGTAGCAGTTTGGTCTTAAGAATTCTACAAATATATGCTGGATTATATTTGTAAACTGGTCTGATTCTCTGGGCATCTTAGATTATATTGGATTCAAATGTTTCACTTTTACTTGGTTAAATAATAATTAAGACTTTGATTAGGCTACATCAGTAGGAAAAAAAATGCCCTGCAGAGAAAGGCAGTTGGAGTTTAATGCTGGAGCCTCAGGAAGTAAATACACCAAAATGCAGATACCTGACAAAAGAGAAAATGCTCCAATCATCGTGGTAGAGATCCCAGGAATAGAGAGGAGCCACTTATCTGACAGTTTACAACTGGTCTTTTGGAGAGAGCAGAGCATTTAGCCCAAAGAGAAATGAAACACTGGAGAGAGACGAGACATATACCAGCCTACAGCTGATATTGGAAGAACCTGAGTCCATGGAGCCTTGACAGGAAGAGAGAGGCTAGACCCTTCTTGACGATGGCAGCCATCTTGCTCTAACACATGGCAACACACTTTGGTGAGGGAAGTAATTAATGCTTTATGGCCTGGTAACTGTAAGCTTATACCCCAAATAAATACCCTTTTATAAAAGCCGTTAGATTTCTGGTATTTTGCATCAGCACCACTTTGGCTGACTAATATAGTTCTACTTACAATTAAAATGCAATTTAAGAAGACAAGATATTCAGAAATGCCTTTCTATTGGAAAACATCATAATCTGGATTAATTAGAGTGAGCACATTTTGCAAAATATTTCTGAACTCTCAACTTAAAACAAATTCTAATGGATAACAAATACCACCACACAAAAATCTTAACAAACCATGAAAATCAAAACATTATTTAACTTATGACTGGAACTACACGGGAAAGACCACACTGGTCCAGGTAGAGCTGGAATTGTGCCTAATCCATAATCCTAGTGCTTCACTGGATTTGAGTCCAGCTGAGGAACTGCCTTTCAACTTGACTAATTGGAGACTTTGAACATGAGACAGCCCTAGTTGTACTCAAAAAGTCATGTATTCTTCTGCAGGCAAAATATCTTTAAATTCAATTGCAAAGAGGGAATTGGAAAAATTTGGATGATGCACACAAGAATGCAAAACTAAACTAGTTTATGGTGGAATTTGGTGGGAACTTGATAATTACTATCAAATGTCTTCCCTAAAAATTCTTATCTGTAGCCCTTTTCTCATATAATCCAGGTATTTGAATTATACCATAATCTCAGAATGAGGATCCCAAGGAGAGAAAGAATATTTACATCCATTCAAATTGTTTATCCTTAGCATCTGGCAAAAACCAATCAACTTCATTGAACTAAATCACCTTCATTCTTTCTTCTTAAGATTCCTAAAGTTAAAATTCAAATATACTGCTCATATTTATACCTAGAAACTAGGTGAGGAAACCAAGTACCCTGTGCAAGTGTCAAAATTCTATTCAAAAAGCACAGAAGGTGTGTATTGAGTGAAGATACGAAACACGAATGAAGTAGTTTACTAAATAAGCACACAGAATTTTAAAGAAAATCTTGAGTTTTAAGAAGCACAATGAATTATGAAATTTATTTCTAGTCACACCAGATAGAATAAAAGATAGAGAAGTGGAAGAGAAGATTAAGCATCCACAAAAATTAAAATTAAAAAATCTGTGTGATTTCTTCAAAAAGGTAACAATATAGGCAACAAATAGGTAAGCATATGGTAAGCAAAATGCTTAAGAAAGCCTTTCCTTTATTTTACGGACACATTCATTAACTACTTAGGAAATGAATTAAATTTACTAGGACCCTCAATAATGTTCATTATTCCTCTGCATATGATCTAGAATAGAAGAGATATAAGTTCAGTACTTAATACTAATGAATGCATTAATCAATGCATCAGTTTTTCATTGAGCTGCAGTTGCCTATCCTGTCTTTGAGAGTTTATCTCAGGCAGTGCCTCTCTTCATGCCTCTCCCAGCTGTCCTAAGCATCACCACTGCTGTATGAACTGAGGTTGCCAGTTTATACTAAAACCCAGCACCTCCACCACAAACTCTCTCTCCAGATAACTCTGATAACCAACAACATAGAAGAACTCAAGGAAGAATGCTGTTTCCCATCAACTCTGGGATGTTGCAGCTTCTGAAGGCACCTGCCCTTTCTCACTCTCCAGGTCTAGTATAACATGACTGGCTCTTTCTTGGGCCTGCTTAGCATCATCTTCTTTATAATTTCAGTGGAACCATGTATCTTTAAAATCCTAATTAAAGTTTATTTCTTTATTTATATGGCAATCTCATCCAGTTCCAATCAGGATTCCAGACCTATCTTCTCTCTACCACAATAGGAAAACAAGAGAAGGTTATACCGTGTCAGGCTGGAACTACTGCCCTAACCAGCAAGAAGTAGCTACAGAAGAATGACCATCAACTTCAGTGCCCCCTTAAGAAGATGGGCATGAACTCTCTGAGGGGTAGTTAAGAAAGGTTATTCTAGCAAAAGGGGGAAAGTGACTGCCCCCCCTGGCAACATACCTGACAGACCACATGGTCAACAGATCACTTGGTCATGAGACCACACCCGGAAACCTCCTGAGAAGGCTGAGATCCTGGCCATGAGAATCTCATTTGGAATGAGAGAGAAAGCCACAGATATCCTCAAAAGGGGCCTCAATATTGGGCCCCTGAGGAATTGATGGGTGGGTTAATCAATCAACAGCAAAAGACTGGGGATCCTTCCCAAACATTAGCAAGGGGAGGAACAATTAATAGTGTAAAATGTAAACACGCAAGCCAAATATCACACTCTCTGCCTAGAGGAGCCTGCATTAAATGTCACTGTGCCTTTCTGTCCTTCTCTCCCATTTCTCAGAAAGCTTGTTCTTTCTCCAATTTCTCAATAAATACTTTTTCCTGGCCTAGCTAAAAAAAAAAAAGCTAGTGATAAGAACATTTTAAATTGAAATTGTTGAACATACAGAACTATCTTTCAAGGATAAAACAATGAATTCTGAGAAATTGGCAGAAATGGTGGCAGAGTTTAAGAATTCTGTCACACAATAGAGAGAAATCAATAACAAAAGAATATGACATTCTCCACCAAACAGATGATAAGGCATTATGAAGAATTTCCAAAATGCAAGAAATAGGACACAATATCAATACCCATCAATGTTTCATGCTATCCATGTCTATGCAAGGAGAAACAGAGGGAAGACAATGAGTCACCCATAGACCTAAGAAAAGGGAAGCACAAAAGATTCAATGCATGTTCAGCATGAATAAAAGTGACTTTTGATAGTGGCAGGTGCCAACCTAGTTACAAGGAAATGTGGGGAGAAAGGTATAAACTCAATGGAAAAGAAGATAACACCAGTAGAGATAAATTACCCAACATGAGGATAATGGATTGTATCTATGCAGCAAATCTAACAACTAAACCAAGGAAGGATTAAAAAGATGTGATTCTTTTCTGATTGTGTCAAAATCCAAACTTATGGGACAAATGGTTCAGTATACATAAAGGAAAATGTCAAGGAATAATTGTCATTTGGCCAAAAGTAGCTTCATTATTGAACTTGAATAATAAATGACAGAAATGTCCAGGCAACAGTAGCAAGAGCAACTCTTTTTTCAGGGAAGAAACATAAAGCCACCTCTCAACTCTTACATCCAGAAGTCTATAAAACCAGGTTTAAAAATTGTTGAGGTGTCTGCATTCTAATAATATTCTCAATCAAATTATCAATCAAGTGCAAAGACAATAATCAAACATTTAGATAGTGTATTAACTAATACCTTTAACACATGTGTTCCCAAATTCAACCAAAAAAATACAGGAGCCAGAAATTCAGTTAATGGAGTGTTTCAGCATGTCAAGCACTTCAGAAATAGAACAGTTATGGGGAAAAAGGAAATTATTAATGTAGACTTCATATTGTACATAGGTTTTTGTTTTTTTTTCCCAAATCCATCTATAAATTTAGTTATATCAATTAAATTATCATCAAGTGTGTATGTGTTTGCTTATATATATTCATAGTAGCATTATTCATAATAGCCAAAAAATAGAAACTCCCAAATGTCCATTAATAGATGAACTGATATCAAACATGTTATATCTAAAAATGAAATATTAATCAGCAACAAAAGGAGTGGAGTACTGATATCTGCTACACTACAAATTGCTCTGTAAATGTTATGCTAAATGAAAAGAGCCAGACACAAAAGGCTATATAGTGTATGATGCATTTTATGTATAATGTCCTATATGGGCAAATGTATATATAAAGAAAATAGAATATTGTTTGCCATACGATTGGGGATAAGAGAGTGTAGAATAACTCAATGGTTACAGAGTTTCTTTATGAGATAATTAACATTTTTGAAATGAGACAGTGGCAATGATTGCACAAGTTTGTAAATTTATTATAAACTGGAGTATTGTATATGCTCAAAATGTGAATTTTCTGATTTGTGAAGAATATTTCAATTAAAATTGTAAGAGACGAGAAATGGGGAAAATAGTGTCAAACTAACAGGCACAGAGTCAATGATCTCACAAAAACAAGGAAGAAAGTGTCAAAAGATACTTGGGGAACCTGTTTTGGGGTCAGCAGACTAGGACAGTTTTACATAACATCCAGGAGATGGAGGAACAGAGACCAAGAAACCAAAAGGACAAAAGTGAGTTACCAAGCCCCTGGTGCAGCTGGAAGGGCTCCACTCCTCCACTCCCAAGTTTTAAGTAGGGATGAAATTCTTGGCTCCCTGCAGCCAAATGAGAGGGGAACAGACATCTTCCTCCCCGTGAGCTGTTTCAAGGGAAAAGGGTGGAGGACTTGGGTTGCTTCTCTTCAGTGAATTGTACCAGCAGACCCTTCTTTGAACCTCTATTCTGCAACACAGGAAAGCCCAGAAGGAAACACCTCTGTGTAAAGGTGCACTGACGTGTGCCATCTGCTGGCCAATATGGACATTGCATGGACAAAAAACTTACCATCTCTCAGTATCCTACCACTGGGAGACAATCTTTGCCCACTTGCGAGTCCATGGCCTGATTTTCATAACTTAAGCTGGGCAATTTTAAAGACCTAGAATAAATTGAACAAAATATGAAAGAAGAGCTACGGGGAAAAAAACACAATAGGCAATAGAGAGAGAATTTGTCCATCAGAGTAAATTCACCAACATATTCAGATGCATAGAGCAACAGAAAAATTACAAGTCACACTAGGAAATAGGAAGAGATGTCCCAGCCAAAAGATGTAACCAAAGATCCTGAAGAAATACAGGGGTTAAAACAATTAATCCATGATAATCACACAACTCTCCTAAATCATGTAAAAGAATTTAAGAAAATAATGACTAAAGAATTAAAAGACATGAAGAAGACACTGGGAGAGCATAAAGAATAATTTGTAAGTCTGCAAGGAAAAATAACAGATCTTATGGGAATGAAAGACATGATGAATGAGATTTAAAACACAGTAGAGTCACGTAAGAGCAGAATGCTCAAAGACACAATTAGTGATTTTGAAGACAGACATCTGACATGGACAAGACAGGGAAACAGGAAGAGAAAAGGGGGAAAAAATGGAAAAGAGTCTCAGGGAATTGAATGACAACACAAAATGCACAACTTTTGCATTATTGGTGTTGCACAAGGAGAAAAGAATAGAAAAGCAGTAGATGGAATATTTGAAGAAATAATGTTCAAAAACTTCCAACCCTTATGAAGAATATAAATATCAATATCGAAGAAGGATAATACATCACAAACAGATTAAATCTGAACAGACTTGCTCCAAGACATCATCTATGCAGAATGACAAATATCAGAGATAAAAAGAGTATTCTGAAAGCATCAAGAGGAAAGCAAAGCATCATATACAAGGGATCTCGAAAAGATTGAGTGTCAATCTCTCATCAGAAACATTGGGGAAAAGCAAAAATCGTATGATGTATTTAAGGTATTGAAAGAGAAAAACTGCCAGCTAAGAATTCTGTATCCCACAAAACCGTCCTTCAAAACTGAGGGTGAGTTCGAAGTCTTCACAGACAAACAAAGCCTAGTAGAATATGTAACCCAAAGACCAAAAGTACAAGAAATAGTAAAGGGAGTGCTGCAGCCTGAAAGGAAAGAAATACACACATGTTCAAAGCATATAATGGTGTCTGTAACTAACAGAGCTATTATATGGGTATGACAATGGTTGAAAGGGAAAGTCTAAAGTCAGGTATATTACTAGAAAGAGAGCTGAAAAGCATACATGAGACTGTATAAGAGAGCAAAGCCTCATATAAGACAAAAATATGGGTGGTATTGCATATATAAGACATTTTTTTACAAAATATAAATGCAAATATACTAAAGAGAAGAAAAAAGAATAACAGCTGTATACAGCAGGTGAGACATTGAGAGGTGATGAGTTTTCTGTTTTTATTATTATTGGAATAATGATATTCCAATTATTATTTTTATTGGAATAATATTATTATTGGAATAGTAATCACTCTGGGAGTGATTGGGGTGATGTATGCACAAAGACATGATTACACTGAATACCAGAGATTGTACTTTTTGGATGGATTTATGCTTTATTAATATTAATCAATAAAGTTGATTTGTTTAAAAAAAAAACTGAAAGTGTTGAAGAGGATGTGGATAAATAGGAATGATGGGAATGTGGAATGGTACAGCCATTGGTTGTTCCTAAGGATGTTAGATATCAATGTACCATGTGACCCCACATTCCAGTATTAGGTATATACCCAGAAGAACTGAGAGCTATGACATGAATAGACATCTTCACAACAATGCTCATAGAGATGTTATTCAAGATTGCCAAAAGATGGAAACAACCTATGTGTCCATCAACCAATAAATGGATAAACAAATTAAATGTATACACATGATGGGATATTATACAGATGTCTGAAGAAATGAAGTCATGGAGCTTATGACAACATGGATTAACCTGGAGACATTATGTTGACTGAAGCAAGTCAGGTACAAAAGGACAAGTATTGTGTCCACTATTATGAACTAAATATATTGAGCAAACTCATGGAATTAATAGCTAGAATACATCACCAGAGAATTAAATATGGTTAGAGAATGGAAAGCTGAGGATTAATCTGTGCAGAATTAGTAAAACATTGTTTGAGATTGGAGAAATGGTAAAAGCACACAGGATTTGTAATTAGTGGAACTAACATACGTGTACAATAGTGGGTAAAAGCACATCATAGGATTTGTAATTAGTAGAGCTAACATGTGAGTATGATAGTGGGATGTTTTATGTTTTTATTTTTATTTTTTTGGAGTTTTTAAAATACTCTAATATTGATTGAAGTGATGCATGCCTAACTTTGTCATTATACCAAATGCCATTGCTTATAGAGTTAGGTACTGCATGTTTTATGGACAAAAAATTAATAGGGTGATTTGGGGAAAAATACAGCAAATATAAGATATGGACGATAGTAGAAATACCTTTTACTATACTGTTTCATAAGTTGTTACATATTTTTCAAAACAATGAAAGGTACTGGTGGTAGGATGAGTTATCGCAGCCCTGTGTGATATTATGCATGTTTATTTTGCAAGTATAAAACATTTATGATAAACTTATTTTTTATGTATGTTTATGTATGAATGGCATAGTTCAATAAATTTGTAAATGAAGAAAATGTAAGAGGAAAAACGTTTTAGTAATTCATTAAGAGCATATAAGGAGAGGTGGGGTGGAAATGAGTATAATGTTTTCTGGAGACACTTGATGGTATGTGCAATTTTATATTTTTTAAATAAGTTTCAAGATCAGGGTAATTGTCCTATAAGTTGAACAACTTTCTGAAAGTTTTAAAGATCCCAATAAGCAAGAGTTTGAAAAGTTTATAAACAATTCTAATAATTTTTCATGGAATTTTATGTCTCCACATTTTATGGTATGCTTACGTAGAATATAAGACCTGGAATGATCATGAATTCTATTTTCCTATAATTTCCATTTATAGTCAGTCGTTAGATTGTTAGGACATATTTTATTCAAATTCAGATGAAAAGCCTTTAAATTTTTCCCATCCTTTGATATTCTTTAATTAACAACATTAATTATTTTTTTCTCATTAAACTGATAGCTGTGTTCTTTAGCAAATGCATAAAAACACAAATACAGAACAGAGGCCAAAACAGAAAGCACAGCATCAAAACAACAGAAAGCAGTCCTACCTCTTACTACATCATATATATATGATGCTATCCTAGGATTTCAAATTATTTAGTAATTGAGATATTTTATGCACCTGTAAAATATTTATCAATAAATATTTCATGCAACTTGATTTTAATGGCTGTTCAGGGCCTGATTCTATGTATCAACCATAAATTTAAAGTGATCCTATGCTACAGACATTGAGATGGTTTTCAGTCTTCTGATCATGTAAATATTTATGAGCGGATTTTGTAGCGTTTATCTTTCTGAAAATATCTTATTTTCTGAAGATACTTTCCAAAAGGGTAATTTCTACATTAGATATTTCTACTTATAATGGTAAGATATTTTAAACAATTGTCAAATAAACACCTATAAATAGTATCCCAATTTTTTGTTATGGAGTTACCTTATTAGTTTGTCAGATTCTTGAAAACACAGTTCACTGCCATGTTTATTTTAACATAAATATATATGTAATTTTATGGTTAATTGCCTTCTTACATATTTTGGATTTTATGCCTTCTCTTTTTTTTATAGATATATTTTTTTAAAATCAATAAATACTGTAACAAATGTTACATTATAATTAACTTAAGATTCTTATAAGGTAGCATTTTAAATTATTATGTGGGATCATTGAAATAGTTTCCTTCCTGGTTTATACTTTTTATATCACACAGACATATACACACACACTCATCTGTTTTATCATTTCTAGGTTTTGTTTTCACTTTTAAGAAATGATTCCACATCAGGTTTTTTGTCTATTTATATTGAACTGTATATCTTTTCCATTAAAGGTAAAAAATAATTCCAAAAGCTTTTGAAACCAATACATAATTTTATCACTAGACATGTGGCAATGTTTGGCAATGCACGGTAAATAATAACCCTCACTTTCTGGATTTCCATTTCACCTATTAAAAGTATCCTTTCCAATGGCATCACCTTTGAGTGTACATTTAGTTCAATTCAGCTATCTCTTCCCTTACTGGTTGGGAATTTTGTGTTCTATTGTGTTCTGCAATTGATTTTGGTTTGAATATGAAGTAGGCATCAAATTTTGTTATTTCAGTTACAATATGGAAATGGCATAGCAAAATACATTGAAAATATTTTTCTCCCATTTTGCTTTTGGGCCACATTTTTCACAACCAAGTAAGTAGATACATATACTTCTGGAACTATTGCTGCCCCCTCAATTCAGGTCTTCTGCTCTTCTCCATACTGTCTTAAAAATATCTTTATAATAATTCTTGTTTTCTGGTAGAGCCAGCCCCACCATTTTATCGTTTTTAAAACTTTTTATTGAACGTGTATTGAAGTCTTTTGTGCTCAAGGTTTTGTCTTTGGGAACGTCAATGATTCTGATTTTAAATCGTGAATGGAAGTTTAAAATCACTTTCTGAATTCTTCTTATGTCAGATTTGGTTATTTTTACTAACAATGTGTTCATTTCATTAAGATTTCCATATCTATCCACATCGCTTTTGAAATATTTTATCTGTTGAAAAAGGTTTAATTATATGTTTTCATTTCTGCATTGACATTTATGCCTCTCTCTTTGTTTTTCTTGATCAGTCTTAACTTACCCTTATCAAGTTGATTACTTTTTCATTGAATCTATCTTTGCTTCCATTCATCCTCTCTGTCTCTACTTGTTTCCCATTTCACAAATTTGATTTTTCTTTCTCCTTTATTTTTATCTCCTATGAGTCAGTTTTCTATCAATTTTGGAAAATTCTTCTGATGGCCAGCTTCACTTCTTTATATCTAAATCATGTATTATGAGTCAAAAATTTTCCTTCAATTCTTTTATTTTTGCTGCAAACAACATATATTGACATATAGTACTCAAAAATGAATTCGGACATATTATCTAAATTCCATTTTGAATTCATATCTGTATGTGATATTTATTACTATATATTTTCATTTCCAAACATATTGGGACTTTTAGTATGCTCATTGTTGTTAATTTTCACTTAATCATATCTTCAACAGAAATTAACCTGCCTGTTGTTATGACATTTTGATTTTGTTCTATACATGGTTATTTTAAGTTCTATACAAGGTTATTTTATTTTAAAAATTCATTCATGCTTCAAAAACAAATTTCTTGTTCAAATCTTCCATTTAATTTTAGATTAAATACAGGTTAATAAGTAAATTGCTAAAAACCGAGCTGAGAATGCCAAGCTTCAATGAAGAACATCAAGTGGCAAGCTTAGGTTCAAAACCGAGCCATGCACTTCCACCCACACCTCTGCCAGGCTTGTGCCTTGGCCCAGACTTGAGCTGTAATGCTAAGGCACTTCTTCCACCAGTGGCTCAGGCCAGGCTGGTACCCCCGCGAAGCTTGTGTCTCAGGTAAACTTGTACAGCAAAACCAGGGGGCATTTCCATCATCACCTTGACCAGGTTCAAGATAGTACTGAACTGATTAAATAATGTTTGATTACACTGAGTTCACCCTTCTTCATTCTGAAATCCATCCAAACCAGAGAATAAAAGTGGTGAAAATATTTGGTGCCAAAACTCAGGATCTACGCTACCAAGACCAGCACAACAGATCCGGTGCCTGAGAACACTGCAGGACTCCTGATTGGGTGAGTCCAATCCTTGTTCCCACATATTTGAGCCAACTCCCTTCTGCTGATTTGGAAGTGGCAGATCGGCAGGTAGAGTGTACACCTCTTGTGTTTTCCACTGGATTCCTAGGTTGTTGAGCTCCTTCCTCCTTGCGAAACTGTTCGGTTCCAGCCATTGATGCCCTCAGGCAAGCTGTGCATGGCCTCCTACGTCATTGGCCTCCAAGGCTGTTGGCAGGATGGGACAAGGTGAATCCCCCAGGATTCCCCAGTTGGTTGTATGTTCAAGCGCTGGAGAGACTTAGGCTTGTCTGACTTGAAATGCAAACTAATGGCATTCTTGTGTAAAATAGAATCACTTTAGTACAATCTAGAATGTGAAGAACACTTGCCAGTTAATGGGACTTTGATTTATAACACTATCTTACAGCTTGATCTTTTATGCAAGAGAGGGGAAGAGGACAGAGGTCCCCTACATCCTGCCTTTTTGCTACTTTCCCAGTACCCCAGGAGGAGAAATACTGGATTCTCTAAGTAAGCAATCCAAGGACCCACCCCAAGAGAAAAGGGATCCTTCCTCACATATGCTGGATGACCCAGTCCTCCAACCTACCCCAAAAGTGCTTCTTCCTTATTTACCACTGCTCTCGGCACCCTCCCTCCCCAAACCTTTGCTGTCACCAAAACACATATGAAGGAGAACTCCTTACACACCCAAGGATGCAAACACTGTGAGTAAGAGGGGGAAGGAGGGACCTGCACCTAGCTCAACCACAGTTCCACTCTTTCCTTTAAGGGAAGTAGCCACAGCAAGTGAAGTTAAGGTACTCCTACATGTCCCTATCTCCATGATCGATTTAAACCAAATAGAGAGACTGGGAGGTATTTGTAGGATTCAGTAAAGATTTAGAGGGGTTTAAAATGACTATACAACAGTTTAACCTGACCTGGTGAGATGTGGACTTTATTCTCTCCAACTGCACCACTGTTGATGAGAAACTCCAGGTGGCCATTGATGTCTCCCTTCCTCCTGGTGCCTCTGCAGCCCCATTCACAGACCCCAAGTGGAACTACAATGATGAATGACACTGTCAACACTGGAAATACTTCATCAAGAGCATAGTGGTTTGCATCAAGTGGGGGATATAAAAGCAAGTGAACTATGAAAAACTTGAGGTCATGTAGAAACTGCCAGAAAATCCAGCCATCTTTCAAAGCAGGCTTTTGGACTGCATGAAAAAAATACATGAACCTGAATCCTGAGTTACTGGATGGGATCACATTACTTAATATGCATTTTACCAGCTAGTCTGCCCCAGACATCAGGCAGAAGCTGCAGAAACAAGATATGGGTCCTCAAACCACCAACCCACCTCATGGACATCGCCTTCAGCATCTTTAGCAACCATGATCTGGCTGTAGCAAAGGAGAAAGAAAAAAAGAAATCAGGCAAAGGCCAAGGAACAAGCCTGCCTTTTTGCAGAGCAGGCCAACTTAGTCACTGCTACAATTGATCAAAACCAAAGTTGCTGAGAAGGCAGCCCATGTTTCAGTTGTGGAAAGATGGGCCACTGGGCAAAATCTTGTCCACATGCTTGGTCATGACCAATGACTCACACATCCCTCCTCAGACCATACCCTATATTTAGAAATATGGGGCACTAGAAAAGGGGCTGCCCCTCCACTGCAGTTCCCAGAGTTGTGGTAGCTCCTGGGGGTAAAGGGGCCACTGGCCAGGATTTAGAATGACAGAATCCAGGGTTCAACCCTCATATTCAGCTTACCATCAGTCCATAGGAACCAGGGGCTAGCCTCACCATCAACAAAAAAAATTATTCATTTTTTACTAGACATGGGGGCCACATATGCTGTCATAACCGAACAGCAGGGAAAGGTCTGGAAACCCCCCGATGGGGTCATAAGCATTGAAGGACAGGAACAAGACTGCCAAGAAACATTCCTTGTGCCACACAGGATAGGAGATGTGGCCTTTTCCACTCATTCCTGATACTCCCAGAATGCCCTACACTTCTTCTCAGGTGTGACATCATAACTTGCTTTGGGGCAACAGTTTTGTGGACTGTGACAATCTGGTTTATGCTGGCTATGAAAAACGACTATTGTCAACTACCTCATATCCCAACACAAGCCTGGAATTGTGGGTTTCCCTTGGATTGGGATACCTCCACAATGGGGCAAGCAGTGACGACACCCATTTAAATCGCCCTGAAACACCCTACCTTGTTTCCACAGATTCAGCAATACCCCTATCTGAGGATGGGACACAGGGCAATAGCCCACTGATCAGGAACTTCTTGAATCACGGACTACTTGTCCCTTGCAATTCACCCTGTAATACCTCCATTTTACCAGTCCAAAAGCCTAATGGGGAGTACCATCTTGTCCTGGATCTACAGGTAATCAATGAAGCAGTTATCACAATTCATGTGATTGTGCCAAACTCTTACCCTGTTCTGGTCCAAATCCCAACAGATATCACTTACTTCTAGGTTCTTAACCTAAAAGAGTCCTTCTTTTGCATCCCCTTGAACCCTAGCCCCTACTTTCTCTTTGCACTTGAGTGGGTCTTCCTGGAGGAGCCCATTCAACTCAGCTGAAGTGGACCTTCCTCCTTCATGGATTCCAGGATAGCCCCCACCTCTTTGGGCAGCATTACAAAGTGACTTAAGGGAACTAACCCTAAACAAAAGTACTCTCATTCTATATATGGATGACCTATTGATTTGCCACCCATCTAACTCAGACTCTCTCACTGACCCCAATATACCTTGTTTTTTCTAGGAGAAAGGGGATACCAAATATTCCACAAAAAGGCCCAGATATGTCGACAGTGTGTTCAATATCTGGGACATATTCTGACCCTGTGTAACTGAGCCTTGTCCTCCAGTCGAAAGGAAGGAATCTTCACAATTACTGAGCCAACAAGCAAGAGGCAAGTAAGACAATTACTGGTTGTTGTGGATACTGCCTATTTGGATCCCCAAGTTTGGCCTTATTGTTAAACCACTGTATTAGTCAGGTTTCTCTGGGGAAACAGAATCAAGAAGAGATATCCATTATCCATCAATAGTATACAATTTTAGAAGAGTCTCTCACCTGACCATAAGATGGGCAAGTCCAGGTTCCACAGGCAGGCTCCAATGAACATCCAGTGAAGGGTCTTGATGAGTTCTGGGAGACGTTGGCTGTCCAAAGATGAGCTTGGGAATTCTAACTCAATGCTAGAATCACTTCCCCTTTTAAGGCATTCAACTGATTGGATAAAGTATCACTCATTGGTGATGGCAATCTCCCTAATCGATATAATTGTGATCAGCTATCAATGATTCACCACTGCAGTAAAGTCAATAGTGACTAAAGTCCATAAATGCCCTCATATTACAGTTAGCCCAGTGCTTGTTTGACCAAACAACTGGGTAAAATTACCTGGCCAGGTTGACATAATAGCCTAACCATCACAGCTGCTATATGAAGTAACCCAGGGACTGGACAGCAACCAACTGACGTTGGGGGCAGAACCTAAAGTCTTTCTAGGAACAGCACCTGCTCTAGCCTTGCTGGACCTCCACAAGTCTTACTTTCTTTGCGTGAATGAGAGGGATGGGTTTGCACTTGGGGTCCTTGTCCAGAAACTTCATCTTGACCTGAAACCCATCACCTATTTCTTCAAGCAGCTGGAACCAGTTGCAAAAGGCTGGCCTTCCTGTTTAAGAACAGTGGCAGCTACCACCACCTTAATGACAGAGATTCCAATTTGATTCTGGGGCAACCACTAGAAGCCCTTACCCTACACCATGTTCATAGCATCTTGGACTCCACTGGCCACTGTAGGATGTTCCCTGGGTGACTCACAAAGTATCACATCCAGCTTACTTAAGGTCTTAAGGTCTCACCTTCAGACCTTGCTCTTCCACGAACCCTGCCACTTTCCTCCCTATAACAAATGAGGAGCCTATTCATAAATGCTTGGAGGCTTTGGAAACCCTAAATCCATTAATCCAGTCTGAACTTTATGATCATCCCCTTTTTGATGCACAAGACCTTTTCACTGATGGATCCAGTTTCATCAACTCAAAGTGCAAGAGGGTGGCAGGATATGCAGTGGTCTCCTCCTCCATCTTGGAGGCCAAGCCTCTCCCAGCTAACACTTTGGCACAAAAGGCAAAAATCATCACGTTAACCAGGGCATTGGAGGTTTCCAAGGACCAACAGGTCCAGATATACACTGACTCCAAATATGCCTTTCACATAGCCCATGCACATGAGGTCATCAGAAAGGAAAGGGGATTTTTAATCTCCCCAAACTCTCCAGTAAAGCACCAAGAGATTTTAAACCTTTTCAAGGCTCTCAGTCTACACTCAGCAGTTTCCATCATCTACTGCCCAGGACACCAATTCCAGAGCACCCCACAGGCAAAGGGTAACACAAGGGCAGATAAGGTGGCTCAGGTGACAGCAATCAATTCCTGCACTCCTGTGTTTCAATCTCTCAGCCATGTTGCCCATCCCTCCAATTTCCCCAGCCAACACTTAGGAGTAGCTAACCAAGGCAAAGTCAGAGGGCTACAAAATCTGCAAGGGATGGCTAGTACTCCTACCGGCCACCAATTAGTCTCTGCCTTGATTCTATGGAAGCTAATTTGTGGAATTCACCAAAACACCCACCTGGGAAGCGATGCCTTATTTGACCTAATGTGTCCCATTATTATTGGCAAACACTTCCATTCCACCATAGAACAGCTTACCTCAGTCTAACAAATCTGCACAAAAAACAACAGCAATAGTCCATAACCTCCTATCCTACTCACCACTATGCAGAGGCGTGGGCAGATGCCCAGAGAGAAATGGAAAATGGACTTTACCCACATGCCCAGGATATGGGGTTTTTCCCTACTCCTGGTCCTGGCAGATACTTTACAGGATGAGTAGAGGCTTTTCCTTGCCGCTCCAAAGTGGCAAGGCAGCTAATAATGGAAAATATCACCCTTTTTACTCCCCAGCTCACTTCAAAGTGTACCAGAATGTGTATTATCCATCATCCAACACATCGCTAAAGCTTTAGGAATAAAATACTCACTGTACAGTGCATGGCACTGGCAATCTTCAGGAAAAGTTCGTGTGTGAATAAAATTATTAAAACCTCACTATCAAAAGTATGACAAGAACTGAATATAAAGGCTCTTCTTCTCTGACTTCTTTGCATCAGGACAGCTCCTAGAAAAGACGTTCACATGAGCCCCTTTAATTTCCTCTATGGACATCCCTTCCCATCTGCTGACCCCATTGTCTCAGAGATCACTAGCTTCTCTCATCTTGCATCACATATCTTCTCCATGAAGTGGTGATGTAGGACCATGTGAACTCTTCCTTCCACCCCCAGGACAGGAGGCAGCTAAAGAATATCTACTAGGTGGTCTTGTTTACTTGAAATCCTTCAAAAAAGTGGTGGAAGACATCCTTGAACCAGTTTGGAAAGACCCTCACATGAGCACTCTCAGTATTCCAACTGCTGTAAAACTGGATTCCCTCCCCACCTGGGTTCACATCTCCCATGACAAGCCCTTTATTGTTATAGGTCCTGTTGCTGAGGCTCTAGAGGTCCCCACATATTCCTGTGATCCCATCGAGGATCTCATGTTCCTCTTCCAGAAAAAGTGTGCTTGTTGAAGACCCCTGACCTCCTCCTCACCAGACTTTTCTGTGAAATATTCTTTGTGTTCCTCTTGTGTACCTTTCTTATTCTTCCAGCACAATTATGTTTGTATACTTTGTTCTTACCTATTTTTGCTGGGCTTGGCTTTTGTAGCCACTCTACATTCTCACTTATTCTCCCCAGTTGCTGAAGATGCCATTTTCCTCTACGACTTATTTTCCTGCTGATTCTGTATGGTCCAGGAGCAAAACCTCATTTCCTACCCCTCACCCCAACTCTGTGGGTCAACCAATTAATGAAGGTAATATGGATCCTACTGATTAAAAGGAGGGGGAGAATTGAGTGCTTTAAGCCAGAAACCTCTTCCTATCTGGGGTGGAGGAAGACTGGCAAGCCATAGGCTCACCTGCAGACCTACAGTCAGAGCTAGAGAAAGCCAACATCCCCTACAGTGCAAGAAACATTAACTTCTTATTTATAGACCCCCTATACACCAAACTAAACACCTCTGTGATCACATACCCCATTTGTTTCTCCTATAATAGGATTGGCCCTCAGGTAAGTTCCTTAAACACATGCATACACAGCATTCAGATCTCTAAGCAACCACCTAGGCCTGTATCAGTGGATGGCTCATGAACCCATGAAGTATCTCTAACCTCTAACCAATAGGATAAGTGACCCCTACAGGATAATATCAGCACCAATTGGGCATTTTTCCAGAGCCAACATTCAAATAAATACCACCTCATCAACACCACTTACAGCCAAAATACTTGCCACAAGATCTGTGTTAAAAACACAATTCTAGGGGGAAAGCCAAGATGACAGCAGAGTAAAGAGCTCCTGGAGTCAGCTCATGATACAGAGCACTTGGTGGTCACCCAGAGCTACCTAAAGCACCTGTTCAGAGGATTCAGGAGACCAGAGGAGTATCCTGCAACATCCTGGAGAGTGTGAAAGGAGGTGACTGCCCCATCCTCACAGATGAGTCATGAGTAGAATCCACAACACCACAGAGATTGGTGCCCATGGCATGCAAGCCATCTTGAGAGCTATTCAGTGGCTGGTGTTGGAAGCTCCATTTCCCTCAAAAAAAAAAAAAAAAAAACCCGGGGAGGAAGACACAGTGTGGCTACTGATTAGTGGATTTGGTGGGCTGAAGTAGAATTCTAGGAACAACTAAATTTTGAGCCTGTCCAGGTCAGAGGAAAGATAGTGGCTACCATTTTGACTACACCATGGGCACCAGGGAATGTGGCACTGACTGAAAATAACAGTGCTTATAAGGGCTGGTTTCTTTCCAACCAGGTTGGATTGCACGTCTAGCCTAAACCCCAGTCCCATCTCCAGCAGTAAGAAAGCTGGGTGGACCTATATCTCCTTTCTGGGAAGTTGCAAGCCACACTGCAGAGGCTGGTGCCCATCCTACTCTAGGGGTGCAAGCCACCTCAGGAGCTATTCCATAGCTGGAGTTAGAAGCTCCAATTTCTCATAAATGGTGGAGGAAGAGACAGTTATCTCCTGATCTCAGCTACTGATAGTAGACTTGGCTGGCTAAAATATAATCCTACAGACAACTAGGGTCTGAGCCTGTCCAAGTGGGAAAGAGTCCAGTAGCTGTCATTTTGACTCCACCCCCCACCCCCCCCACCCCCAGTATGAAAGGAAGCTGGGTGACTGAAACCCAGTAAAGTCAGGGACTGGCTTCTTTCCACCAAGATCTGACTGCAACCCTAGCCTAGGCTCCAGCCCCACCTCCAGCAGAGAGGTAGCTAGCAGGACCTTTATCAGGCTCTCCAGGCAACTTCAAGTGCACTCCATTAGCACAGGCTGAATAGTTGGACACCTGGGGCTGCATCCCCACAACCCAAGAGAACAGGAAAGGAGCTAGGTATCCTTGGCCTCTCCAGGAAATGACAGGAGTTTTCAGCTCACACAAACAGATTTGTTGAGTGCCTTTTAGTCCATATCCACCTCTGTCCCCCCACAGGATAGGAGGGGGCTGGTGTTCCCTCAGCCTCTCAGGGAAACTTCAGGTAGTTTTAGCCTGCACAAGCCTGATCATTTGGACACTTGTGGTTCCACCTCCATCCCCAATAGGACTGTGTTTTCCCAGCCTCTCTGGGTAACTGAAGGTGCTTTGGGCCCACACAGCCTGGACTGGTGGGTACTTGTGGATCCACCCTCACCACCCAAAAGGAAAGAAGGGGGCTGGTGCTTCCACAGCCTTTTGGGCAAAGGCAGAACTTTGGCCTGCATGGACTGGACTATTGGATGCCTATGAATCCACCCCCATCCCCAATAGGTTAGGAGGGATCTGGTATCTCTGCAGCCTCTCTGGACAACAGTGGGTACTTTTGGCTAACAAGGACTGAACTGTTGGGTGACTGTGGATCCAAGCCCACACCTTAAGATGATAGAAGAGGGCTGGTATTTCCTCAGTCTATCCAGGCAATAGCAGGTATTCTCAGCCTAAAGGGCCTGAACTGTTGAGCACCCATAGAGCCACTCCTACACCCAATAGGATATAGGAGGGGGCTGGTACTTCCTTAGCCTCTCTGGGCAATAGTGGGTACTTTCGGCCTACAGGACTGAACTGTTGAGCATTGGGGTTCTGTTCCCACCCCCTAAAGGACAGAAGGGACAGTACTTCCTCAGCCTCTCAGGGCAATTGCAGGTATAGTTGGCTCACAGAAATGGGATTGCTGGGCATGCCAGAGAGTCCATTCCCATCCCTGACAGGGAGAGAGTTTGGGGCTTTATCAGTTTATCTGAGCAACTGTGGTCATTGTGGACCCACACAGCATAGATTGCTGATGACAACATAGCTCCATCACTGCCTAAGGTAGGGGACAAAGGGTGTTAAGCTTCATCAGTGTCTCTGGGTGACTACAGACAGTCTTCTTGTGCCCAACTTGGATTATTGCACATGGCTACAGCTCTGTCCCTACCTCTGACAGAGAAGAAAGTGGTAGAAGCTACATCAACTCCTGGGGCAATGTGGGCAGCTTCAACCTCCATAGCTTACAGCACCAACTACATCCTTGGCTCCTACTACACAACCATCAGGGGAGAAAAGACAAGAAATCCTTAAATTAAAGGGAGAAACTGCACCCAGAACAAATACATCTACCAAGCCAGAAGCAGAAACACCAATGAAAAATTACAATTCATACCAAGAAACAGGAAGAGGTGGCCCAATTAAAGGAACAAGATAAGCCTGCAGATGACATAAAGGAGTTGAAACAACTAATCTTAGATATTCAAACAAATCTCCTTGATAAATTCAATGAAATGGCTAAAGAAATTAAGGATATTAAGAAGACATTGGATGAGCACAAAGAAGACTTTGAAAGGATACACAGAAAAACAGCAGACTTTATAGGAATGAAAGGTGGAATAAATGAAATAAAAAATACACTGGAGACATATAACAGCAGATTTGAGGAAGCAGAAGAAAGGATCAGTGAGGTCAAAGACACAGCCTCTGAAAATGAGCATACAAAGAAACAGATGAAGAAAAGATTGGAAAAAATTGAACAGAGTCTCAGGGAACTAAATGACAGCAAGAGACATGTAAACATATGTGCCATGGGTGTCCCAGAGGAGAATAGAAGGGAAAAGGGGCAGAAGGAATATTTGAAGAAATAATGGTAGAAAATTTCCCAACCCTATTGAAGGATATAGATATACATGTCCAAAAAGTAAAGTGCACTCTCATCTGAATAAATCCAAATAGACCAACTCTGAGACACATACTAATCAGAATGTCAAATGCCAAAGACAAAGAGAGAATTCTGAGAGTAGCAAGAGAAAAGCAATGCATAACATATAAGGGATACCCATTCAAATTAAGTGCCAATTTCTCATCAGAAACTATGGAGACAAGAAGACAGTGGTAGGATATATTTAAGATACTACAGGAGAAAAACTGCCAGCCAAGAATTTTAAACCCAGCAAGATTATATTTTAAAAATGAGGGTGAGATTAGAATATTCACAGATAAACAGAAACTGAGCATTTATAACAAAAAGACAAGCCTTGCAGGAAATACTAAAGGGAGTGTTACAACCTGAAAAGAAAAGACAGGAGAGAGAGACCTGGAAAAGAGTCTAGAAATGATAACTGTATCAGTAACAGTAACAAAAAGTGTCAAAAATAAAATGATAGATAAAATGCAAAGAATAAAATGGATGAAATAAGTATTGCCTTTACAGTAATAACATTGAATGCTAATGGATTAAATTCCCCAATCAAAAGACACAGACTGGCAGAATGGATAAGAAAATATAAGCCATTTATGTTTTCTGCAAAAGACTCACCTTAGACCCAAGGATACCAGTAATTTTAAAGGGCAAGTTTGGAAAAAGATATTCCATGCATGCAACTTTAAAAGCAAAACTGTTATTAGAGAAAAGGGAGGACATTACATATTAATAAAAGGAATCATTCACCAGGAAGAAATAACAATCATAAATATACATGCACCTAACCAGGATGGCCCAAGATACATGAGGCAAGCACTGGCAAAACTGAAGGGAGAAATAGACATCTCTACAGTGATAGCTGGAGACTTCAATACACCACTCTCAGCATTGGCTAGAAGATCAGGGCAGAAGATCAATAAAGAAAGAGAAAGGGAAATGGACTTGGCCCAGTGGTTAGGGCATCTGTCTACCCCATGGGAGGTCCGCGGTTCAAACCCCGGGCCTCCTTGACCCGTGTGGAGCTGGCCCATGTGCAGTGCTGATGCGCACAAGGAGTTCCCTGCCACGCAGGGGTGTCCCCCACGTAGGGGAGCCCCACGCGCAAAGAGTGCGCCCCTAAGGAGAGCCTCCCAGCGTGAAAGAAAGTGCAGCCTGCCCAGGAATGGCACCACCCACACTTCCCATGCCACTGACGACAACAGAAGTGGACAAAGAAACAAGACGCAGCAAATTGACACAGAGAACAGATAACCAGGGGAGGGAAGGAATCAAATAAATAAATAAATCTTAAAAAAAAAAAAAAAGAAAGAGAGCGCTTGATTACTATGAAAAATGAACTAAGCCTAATAGACATATACACAGAACATTGCCCCCCAAAAGAGTAGGATATACATTCTTTTCAGGTGCTCATGAATCTTTCTCCAGGATAGACCATATGTTGGGTCACAAAGCAAATCTCAATAAATTCAACAAAATCAAAGTTATACAAAGCACTTTCTCTGATCATAATGGAATAAAGTTGGACATCAACAAATGGCAAAAAAAAAAAAAAAAGGGAAAATTCATGTATATGTGGAGATTAAACAACACACTCTTAAGTAGCCAGTGGGTCAAAGAAGAAATTTCAAGAGAATCAATAAATATCTTGAGATGAATGACAATGAGAATACAACATAGCAGAACCTCTGGGAAGGCAGTGTTGAGGAGAAAATTTATAGCTCTCAATGCTTGCATTAAAAGAGAAGAAAGAGCTAAAATCAGTGACCTAGTTACACAGCTGGAGGAACTAGAAAAAGAACAGCAAACTAACCCCAAGGCAAGTAAAAGGAATGAAATAACAAAGATCAGAGCAGAAATAAATGAAATTGAGAACAACAACAAAAAAAACAATAGGGAGAATTAACAAAGCCAAAAGCTGGTTCTTCGAGAATATTAACAAAATTGACAAACCCTTGGCTTGACTGACTAAGAAAAAAAGAGAGAAGATGCAAATAAATGAGATAAAAAAATGAAAAGGAGAACATTACTACTGACCCCACAGAAATAAGAGAGTTCATAAGAGGACACTATGAACATCTTTATGCTAAAAAACTAGACAATGGAGAATTACAGCAAGATGGCAGTGGAGTAAGGAGCTCCTAGAGTCAGCTCCTGCTACAGGGCAGTTAGTAAACACGCAGAGCTCTCCAGAGCTAGCTGAAGCACCTGTTTGGGGGCTGCAGGAGGCCAGAAGGGCATCCTGCAACTTCCTTGAAGGAATGGAAGAAGGAGGCTGCCAAACTGCAGAGAAGACTTGTAAGTAGAGCATTCCACAACCTGAAGGCTGGTGCCCATCCTCCACTGAAAGCCCAAGCCACCTAGGGAGCTGTTCCATGGCTGGCACTGAAAGCTCCATTTCCCAAAAACAGGGCAGGAGGAGATGGTTGGCTGCTGATTTCAGCTACTGATTGATAGACTGGGATGGCTAAGGAATAATCCTAGGAACAGCTGGGGTTTGAATTTACCCAAGTCGGAAAAAGAGCAGTGGCCACCATTTTGACTCCACCCCCAGCCTGAGGGGAAGCTGGGCTGACCGAAAATCATGTGACAGAAGGAACTGGTTCCTTTCACCTAGATCAGCCTGCAGCCCTAGTCTAGGCTTCAGTACCACCTCTGGCAAGGAAGAGGCTGGCTAGCTTAACACCAGTCTATCCAGGCAACTGAGGGTACCTTTGGCTGGCACAAACTGAATAACTAAAAGTCTCCTGGGGCAACTGCAATCATCTTGAACCTGCATTGCCTAGGTTCCTGCCCACACCTGCAGATCCATCCATGCCACAGGCAGGGGGAAAACGGACATGAATCTTCATCTCTTTCTCTGGGCAACTACAGTCTAGGCATGCACGACTTGGATTATTCCACACAACGTAACTCTGTCCCTACCTTAGGGAAAAGAGAAAGTTGGGAAACACTTCATCCATCCCTGGGGCAATGAGGGAGGATTAAGCCTCCACAGTGTATAACACCAGTTACATCCTTGGCTCCTACTGCTCAACCAGCAAGGGAGAAAGGGCAGGAAACTCTAAACTAAAGAGAAAACCTACACCCAGAATAAATACTCTAGCAAACCAAATGCCAAGACACCAACCAAAAATTACAATCCACACCAAGAAACAGGAAGCTATGAGCAGTTAAAGGAATAAGATAAGCCTCCAGATGACATAAAGGAGTTGCAACAACTAATGATAGATGTTCAAACAAATCTTCTTAATAAATTCAATGAGATGGCTAAAGAGATTAAGAATATTAAGAAGACAGTGGATGAGCACAAGGAAGAATTTGAAAGCATGCATAGAAACATAGCAGATCTTATGGGAATGAAAGGTGCAAAAAATGAAATTTTAAAAACAATGGAATCATGTAATAGCAGATTTGAAGAGGCAGAAGAAAGGATTGGTGAGCTTGAAAAAAATGGTCTCTGAAAGTGAATATACAAAAGAACAGATGAAGAAAAAAATGGAAAAAATTGAACAAGGTCTCAGGGAACTAAACAACAGCCAGAGATGTGCAAACATATGTGCCATGGATGTCCCAGAAGGAGAGGAAAAGGGAAAAGATGCAGAAGGAATATTTAAAGAAACAAAGGTAGAAAATTTCCCAACCCTATCGAAGGACATAGATATCCATGTCCAAGAAGAAATCGTACTCCCATCCAAAAAAATTCAAATAGATTAACTCTAAGACACATACTAATCAGAATGTCAAATGCTGAAGACAAAGAGAATTCTGAGAACAGCAAGAGAAAAGCAGTGCATAACATATAAGAAGTACCCAATAAGATTAAATTCTGATTTCTCACCAGAAACCATGGAGGCAAGAAAACAGTGGTCTGATATATTTAAGATATTATGACAGAAAAAGCTTCCAGCCAAGAATCTTATATCCAGCAGGACTGTCTTTCAAAAATGAGGACAAGATTAGAATATTCACAAATAAACAGAAACTGAGAGAATATATAAACAAGAGATCCAATTTTCAGGAAATACTAAAAGGTGTGCTAGAATCTGAAAAGAAAAGAGGAGAGAGAGGCCTGGAAGATAGTCTAGAAATGAAGATTATATCAATAAAGTAACTAAATGTGTCAAAAACATGGTGAAAATAAAATATGACAGATAAAACTCAAGTAGTCAGGAATAAACTTAACCAATGAGGTAAAGCACTTGTATTCAGAAAACTGCAAACCAATGTTAAAAGAAATAAAAAGTCCTGCATAACTGGAAGAACATTCCATGCTCATGGATTGGAAGACTAAAAATCATCAAGATGTCAATTCTACTCAAATTGATATACAGATTCAATGCAACCCTGATAAAAATTCCACCAGCATTTTAAAAAAATTGAAAGCACATTTAGCAAATTTATTTGGAAGGGTAAGGGGTTCTGAATAGCCAGAAGCATCATAAAAGAAAAAGCAAACTATCATCTCCAGACTTCAAGTCATACTACCAAACTATAGTGGTAAAAACAGCATGGTACTGGAATAAAGACAGATACATAGACCAATGGAACCAAACTGATGGCTCAGAAACAGACCCTCACATATATGGTCAAGTGATTTTTGACTAGCCTGTCAAACCCACACAGCTCAGGCAGAACAGTCCATTCAGCAAAATAGTGCTGAAAGAACTGTATATCTATAGCCAAAAGAAGGAAAGAGGACCTTTATCTCACACCTTATCCAAAAATTAACTCAAAATGGATAAAAAACCTAAAAATAAAAGGAAGAATCATAAAATTTCTGGAAGAAATTGTAGAAAAATGTCTTCAAGACCTGGTGGTCGGTGGTGGATTCTTAATGGAATAAGAAAATGACTGAAATGAACTACTGATGTTTAATGACTGAAATGAACTACTGATGTTTAATGTATGTAGAGGTTTTAATTAGCTTTACTGTAAAAGTGTGGGAATGTATAGAATGGATGGTAAAAATAACAATAGCTAGTTTATAAATTGGGATGTGGTTGAAAATGGTAGTCTAGGGATGTAAATGCCCATTGACAGAATGCTAGAGAATAATCTAGGAACTGAATAACACAGTAAACCAAGAGGTGTATGAGAATTGTGGCTGCAGGTACAGATGCAAGAGCGTCCATTGTGAGCTAGAGCAAATGTATATCACTACTGCAGGGTGTTGGGAACACATGGGAAAAATATAACTGGAATGACCTATGAACTGTGGTTAGCAGTAATAATAAAATATTCTTGCATCTATGCAAAGGATGTACTGTGTTCATAATGGAACAGTATGGAAAATATGTGCCAAATGTATACTATGCTAATCGAATCTAAGAACACATTAAAAGAATTATCCAATCTGATCAAGTGGGTTTTTAACCAGGCATGCAAGGCAGGTTCAACACAAGAAAATCAATCAGCATAATATACCACATTAATAAATTAAAGGAGAAAAATCACATGATCTTATCAATTGATGCAGAAAGGGCATTTGACAAAATACAGCATCCTTTCTTGATAAAAGTACTACAAAAATAGGATGTGATGGAAACCTTCTCAACATTATAAAAGCCATATATGAACAACTCAAAGCTACAATTGTACTCAATGGTGAAAGACTGAAAGCTTTCCCATTGAAATCAGGGACAAGACAAGGATGCCCACTGTCACCACTGTTGTTCAATATAGTGCCAGATGTTCTAACTAGAGCAATCAGGCTAGTAAAAGAAATAAAAGGCATCCAAATTGGAAAGGAAGAATTAAAAGGTTCACTATTCACAGATGATATGATTGTATATCAGAAAGTCCCGGAAAATGTACAACAAAGCTGTTAGAGCTAATAAATGATTTCAGTAGAGTGTCAGGATACAAAATCAATATGCAAAAATCAATGATGTTTCTATACACTAATAATGCACAATCTGAGGAAGAAGTCAGGAAAAAATTCCATTTACAATAGCAACTAAAAGAATCAAATATTTAGGAATAAATTTAACCAAGGATACAAAGCACTTGTATTCAGAAAACTATAATGTATTGCTAAAAGAAATAAAAAAGACCTAAATATTTGGAAGAACTTTCCATGCTCATGGATTGGAAGACTAAATATCATTAAGATGTCAAGTCTGCCCAAATTGATATAAAGATTCCATACAATCCCATTAAAAATTCCACCAGCATTTTTAAGCAAATAGAAAACACAATTATCAAATTTATCTGGGAAGGTAAGAGGCCCTGAATTCCCAGAAACATCTTAAAAGTGAAGTTGGAGGATTCTCTCTTCCAGACTTTAAATCATATTACCTAGCTATGGGGTTAAAAACAGCATGGTATTGGTATAAAGATAGAAACATGGACCAATGGAAATGAATTGATGGTTCAGAAACAGATCCTTACAACTATGGCCAAGTGATTTTTGACAGGCTGTCAAGCCCACCCAGTTGAGGCAGAACAGTTTATTCAACAAATGGTATTGGGAGAACTGGATAGCCATAGCTAAAAAAAAAAAAAAAAAAAGAAGACCCGTATCTCACACCACATACAAAAATTAACTCAAAGTGGATCAAAAACCTAAATATAAAAGGAAGTACAATAAAGCTCCTACAAGAAAATGTAGGGAAATATTCTCAAGACATAGTGGTAGATGGTGGATTCTTAAACCTTACACCAAAAGCACGAGCAAGAGAAAGGAAACATGGATAAATGGGAACCCCTCAAACTAAAACAATTCTGTGATTCAAAGGACTTCATCAAGAAGGTGAAAAGCCAGCCAGTCAATGGGAGAAATTTGGAAACCACATATCCGATAAGGGTTTGATTTCCATTCTATATAAAGAGATCATACAACTCAACAATAAAATAACAAGCAATCCAAATAAAAAATGGGCAAAAGATTTAAATAGACCTTTCTCCAAAGAGGAAATACAAATGACCAAAAAAGAACATGAAAAAATGTACAGGTTCCCACGTTCCTGATGGAAGAGGAGGAAGAAGAAGCGTGGGCGTTGCTGGTAGGCAGCCCTGACGAGGCCCGTAGAGGTGGCCTCGCTGCCCCCAAGGTGCTGCCGGCCCTCTGTGACCCCAGTCGCCTGGCACACCGACTTTTGGTGCTGTTGCTGATGTGCCTCCTTGGCTTCAGTAGCTATTTTTGTTATGATAATCCTGCTGCCCTTCAGACTCAGGTTAAACGGGACATGCAGGTGAATACCACGAAATTCATGCTGCTGTATGCCTGGTATTCTTGGCCCAATGTAGTTTTGTGTTTCTTTGGTGGCTTTTTGATAGGTCGAGTATTTGGAATAGGATGGGACACCATTATTTTTAGCTGCTTTGTTTGCATTGGACAGGTTGTGTTTCCTCTGGGGGCAATAGTTAATGCTTTTTGGCTGATGGAATTTGGAAGGTTTGTGTTTGGGATTGGTGGGGAGTCCTTAGCAGTGGCCCAGAATACATATGCTGTGAGTTGGTTTAAAGGCAAAGAATTAAACCTGGTGTTTGAACTGCAACTTACCATGGCTAGAATTGGAAGTACAGTAAACATGAACCTCATGGGATGGCAGTATTCTAAGATTGAAGCTTCGCTGGGTTCTGCGGGTCACACAACCCTTGGTGTCACACTTATGATCAGGGGTATAACATGTATTCTTTCACTAATCTCTGCCTTGGCCCTTGCTTACTTGGATCAGAGAGCAGAAAGAATTCTTCATAAAGAACAAGGAAAAACAGGTGAAGTTATTAAGCTGACTGATGTGAAGGACTTCTCCTTATCTCTGTGGCTCATATTTATCATCTGTGCCTGCTATTATGTAGTGGTATTCCCTTTTATTGGGCTGGGAAAAGTTTTCTTTACAGAGAAAGTTGGATTTTCCTCCCAGGCAGCAAGTGCGATTAACAGTCTTGTATATGTCATATCAGCTCCCATGTCCCCAATATTTGGGATCCTGGTGGATAAAACAGGAAGAAACATCATTTGGGTTCTGTGTGTGGTGGCAACCACTCTGGCTTCTCACATGATGTTGGCCTTTACTCTGTGGAACCCTTGGATTGCTATGTGCCTCCTGGGACTCTCCTATTCATTGCTTGCCTGTGCACTGTGGCCAATGGTGGCCTTTGTGGTTCCTGAACATCAGCTGGGAATTGCATATGGCTTCATGCAGTCCATTCAGAATCTTGGGTTGGCGATTATTTCCATCATTGCTGGCATGCTGTTGGATTCTCGGGGATATTTATTTTTAGAAGTTTTTTTCATTGCCTGTGTTTCCTTGTCACTTTTAGCTGTGGTGTTGCTCTATTTGGTGAATCGTGCCCAAGGTGGTAACCTAAATTATTCTGCCAGGCAAAGGGAAGAAATAAAACTTTTTTCTCATACTGAATGAGAAGTTTAAAAGACTGTCATAAGAAGGTGGCTTCCCACACCATTGTTTGAAAACCTCCATTTTTTAGAATTTAATCAGGGAAAATAATGGACTGAAATGGTTACTATATTTATATTTTGAATATGCCTTTTTCAAAGTATATTTGTGAGGATTGTTTTAGCCCTGTCTCCTTTGTATTGGGAGTTGCTGAAGAATTCTATTTTAGAATATGCTACTCAATAGTGAAAAGTCTAGGAAATTGCTTTGGAATATCCAGGTAGACTTCAGTAAGGACAGTAAATAATTGTAATTATTGCACCTTGTTTTGAGGTAATTTTCACTGAGTATATGTTAGGGATATGGCCTTTATCTTTAAGCAAAAAAACCCTAAAAACACAAAAATGGGTTCTCTTGGTGTAGATGGGTTATTTTATACAGAATAAACTATGACATTGAGATTTCTTATTCACTTTTGTAATAGGGAATAATGATAAGGAATATGTGAAAGCTATTTTTATGGGGGAATTCTTCATATTTACAAAAAGCAGCTTGTATTCTGCTCTCGAGTTATGAGAGGCTACTGAACAGTGACCTTTCAGAGCTGCTTTACCTTTCTGTTACTGAAGACCCAAATTACTTAGGAATATAATGTGTACAAACTTTCTGTATAGTGTTTTCTTATAATCTAATAACTAAAAAGTGTCCTTCAAATGATGATGATAATTGCATATCTACATGGGTAAATAAAAATACTGTGAAAAGAAAAAAAAAAAGAAAAGAAAAAATGTCTATATCACTAGCTATTAGGGAAATGCAAATTAAAACAATGAGATATCATCTAGCACCACATAGAAAGACCATTATTTAAAAAACAGACAACAATTCTCTCTGTTGGAGAGAATGTGGAGAAATAGGAACACTCCTTCGCTGTTGGTGGGAGTGTAAAATGGTGTAGCCTCTGTGGAAGACAGTTTGGTGGTTCCTCAGGAAGCTTAATATAGAATTGCCATATGATCTAGCAATTCCTCTACCAGGAATATATCCAGAAGAACTAAAAACTATGACACAAATGGACTTCTGCACAACAGTGTTCATAGCAGCACTATTCACAATTGCTAAAAGATGGAAACAATCCAACTGTCCATCTACCAATGAATGGATAAACAAAATACGGTATATATATATGATGGAATACTATACTGCAGTAAGAAGAAATGAAATTATGACACATGTGATAACATGGTTGAGTCCTGAAGACATTATATTGAGCAAAGTAAGCCAGACACAAGAGGAAAAATATTGATTGATCTCATTAATATGAATTAAATATGAATAATAAACACATGGAGTTAAAACATAGAGTATAGGTTATTAGGAGATAAGAGGAGGATTGAGAAGAACTACTGATGCTTAATGTTTGTAGAAGTTTTAATTAACTTGTCTGTGAAGTGTGGAAATGAATAGAGTTGATGGTAAACACATTACAGTGAGTAGCAACCGAATTATAAATGAGATTGTGGCTGAAAAGGTAGTCTGGGGAAGTAAATGTCAGTAGAAAGAAAGCTAAAGAATAATGTAGGGATTGAATAACACAGTGAGCCCAGAGGAAGATGAGGATAGTGGTTAAGGGTACAAATGCAAGAGAATATTTCTGTGAGCTAGAGCAGATATACATCACTATAGCAGGGTGATGGGAATATGGAGAAACATGGGAAAACTATTGGTGTGACCTATAGACTGTGGTTAACAGCAATACTGTAATTTTCTTGCATCAATACCAAAGCTGTACTGTATTGATAATAGACGTGTGTGGAAAAAGTGTGCCAAATGTATGCTATAGACCATGACTGGTGGTAACAGTCTGATGATATCACATAATCTGTAACAAATGTTCCACCATGGTGTGGTATTGTATGGGAAATCTACACATCTGTATGATTGTTTTACAAGTTCACAACATCTATAACAAAATATATATGTATATTTTAAAAATAGTGTAGGTTGGGGGGAAAATACACCAAATATAAGATTAGAACTATAGTCAGTAGTAATATTTTGATGATGCTCTTGCATAGTTTGTAACAAATGTTTCACAACAATGCAAGGTTTTGGTGGAGGGGTGATGTATGAGACCCCTGTGTGATGTTATGTATGTTCATTTTGTAAGTTCACAATCTTTACTATACACTTATTGTTTATGCATGTTCATGTATGAATTATATACTTCAAGAAAAAATATATATTAAAAAAAAAAACATAACTCTAACCTGGGACCACATCAGGGGTTACCTTAATCATGATATGGGGGATAATACTGCTGTCCCTTAACCTAGCATGGGGTTCCTCCTTTCCCAGTATGAAATTTAGGTAAAATATCCACCATCATTAGCAGTAAGATTGGTGGTAATAGGGGTAGGCTAGACCTGAGGTGACTCTTTTTTATTTCTTTTCTTACCCTATCAATTCTGGGTTCTTCTTTATGTGTTATAGGTCAGCTTATTACACCCTCCCTGCACTGTGGTCAGGCACCTTGCTCCTGGCCTCCTTATCCCTGTGATGAAGATCATGAATGACACTATCCCAGTCCAACTTCCACTTCTGGTTGTCAAGGCCATAAGAGCAAGAGAAGCCTAGTCCCTTGTCCTTCTGATAGGTACGGCAGGAATACTTGTGGGAATAGGCTCAGGAACTGCTGGATTAGGCATTGCCTCTGATACTCTCGCAAAACTCTCAGCCCAATTCCAATAAATAAATGACCACCTAATTCAGGGGCTGGAGGAGCTGGAGGCACAACATTAATCTCTGGCCCTTATGGTCCTCCAGAACAGAAGGGCCCTAGATGCCCTCTTATCAGCACAGGGAGGTACCTGTGCATTCCTGGGAAAGGAATGCTGTTTTTATGTTAACAGGTTGGGAAAAATCTAAAACACAATTCAAGAAGTGAAGCGATGCTGAAAAATAGAAGTGGGAAGACAGTTCTAACTCTTTTCTACAGCAATGGATGCTACTGTCCTTCTCCCATTTGTAACTCCTCTAATAATCATCCTGCTCCTTCTTTTTGCCCCACCCCTCCTCCATGCTCTCACCAGTCATATATTCCTGACTGCAGGCCCTGACATCTCAGCTTGTTCTCCATCATGCCCTGGGGAAACTGGATGAGGTGGCCAGACCCTTTGTTCAACTTCTTTCCAAATTCCCACCCTTTTATCTACATCCCTATACAGTAGGAAGTAGCAGGACACAGAAACTGTGCCCTGCCTCCCGTAAGAGAAAAAGGGGGTAATGAAGGAGAGATCAGGTAGCTGAATCTGGGACTCCCAGGAAGAGGGATCCTGAACTAACCAATTGGAAGAGGGATCCTGAGTCAACCAATAGGGTAAGAGAGTTTTCAACAATAGAACCCTTTGCTTTAATTAGTAGATAGCTAACCAGCACCTCTCATAGTCAGCCCATCAGCGTCTCCCAGTTAGGATACCCTGTTTACATAATATGCTAATCTGGTTTTCAAACCCTAACTAAGGCCCTTGCTCAGAACGAGTGACTGACCAATCAGAACTTGAAAACTAGAGTTCCACCACCAGGAGTGGTCGCATAGTCAGACTACATGAAGAGCTGCTCTGAACCTCTGAGCATGCATTCCACCTATGCCCTGGCCAGAGGAACATTGATCTTCAATGCTGAACTGAGCTATGAATGCCAAGCTGAGCTACAAACACAGAGCTGTAAGAGGCAACACAATGCTGAAAATGCCAAGCCAAGCTGCAATGATAAGGAGTGAGTGGCCAGCCAAGCTGCAATGCTGAGCCATGTGCTTCCACTGGCACCTCAGCCAGACTTGTGCCTTAGCCCAGGCTGAGCTGTAACACTGAAGGCACTTCCACTGGTGCTTCAGGCCAGGTCAGTGCCTCAGCCACGGTTGTGCCTTGGGTAGACTTGTGCAGCAAAACGAGGGGGTATTTCTGTCATCTCCCTGACCAGGTTTAGTTCAATACTGAGCTGATTAAATAAAATTTAACTGTACTGAGGTCACATTTCTTCATTCTGAAGTTCATCTGAACCAGAGAATAAAAGTGGTAACAACACTAATGATTGCTCTTAGGTTAACAAAATGCACCATTAACTTATCAAAGTCTATTAGAGTTACTATTAAAATTGTTTTAAATCCTTTCCCACATTTCAAATGTAAAATCCTTTTAAATTAATACTTCTATTTACCTCATTGTTATTACTACATTTATTGTACATTTAACTTCTGCCAAGGATGTTAACCGCATTTTACAATTTTATTTTTACTTGGTAGTTAAAGCTATCAATTCTTAAAGGGGATCAAGAGAAAAAATAAAACAATATATTTGATATTTGCCCACATATTTGACATTTTCATGTCTTTGTGTTGTACTTAGTTTCTCTCTGTATCATTTCCCTCCATCTTGAAGAACATCCTTTAGCATTATTTTAAATGCAAGTCTGTAAGCAATGAATTCTCTCAACCCAAAATTATCCGAAAGTACCTTTATTTCATTCTTGTTCTGAAGAACATTTTTGCTCAGTAAAGAATTCTGGGCTAACAGTTTTATTTATTTTAACTATTATTTTTTTAAATTTCGGCCCTTTCAAGATACCATTCTATTGTCTCCTTTCCTCCACTAGTTTTGATGAGAACTCATCCATGGTTCATATCCCTACCCTCCAAGTAAAGAACTGTATTGTTTACACTCTCCCACCAGAACATTCAGTGGGTTTTGACAGGATATATAATGTCCAGCATCTGTCCCTGCAATATCATTTAGGACATCACCAAGTCTCAAAAATGTCCCCACATCACAGCTCTTCTTCCCTCTCCCTGCCCTCAGCAACCACCATGGCCACTTACTCCATGTCAATGTACAGTTTCTTCCATTACCAGTCTCAATAGTTCTTTAGTAGGTCCAACAAACTGGAGAGTAGGACTTGCAACTCCGCTGAGGCTCAGGGCCCAGCTGGCACATGGCCAGTCCAGAGATTCAAGTCTCCTGAGTATAAAAAAAAAAATCATTGTTCTTTTAAGCCCTTTGATACCCAGAATAAAATTTAATACTGGAATGGTGTGATGTTCTAACATAGAAAATGTACAACTCCTGGCCTGAACTTTGGAATCCGTTTAGGAAGAGGATAGAAGAGCATTAAAGACGTTGTTAGTGAGTAATCCTTAGGGAAGTAAGTAACTGAAGAAGGTCACCTGCGTCATATACTGGAAAAACAATTAATTAAATTTCGCCCAAAGTAATGTGGAAATTAGGAATAGTATCCAATGATGTCACATGTAGATAAGGAGATTTCCTGGCAAAATATTGAACTTTCCAACGAACTTCTCTTATTGCATATAATCAAACAGGAACCGTGAACTGAAGGAAGAAATATTCCATTTTTTTTTCAAGTAGAATTCATATTTATTTAAAGGAATCAGAATTTTAGAATATAGATATTTTAAATACTCACCCCTTGTCTCTCCTGGGAAAATATATTAGTCAAAGTAAGAAATGGCATCAGACAGTTCCAGCAAAATAGGTCTTGGGGTAAAAACACCACGTGTGTGGTTTTATACTTTTTTGAAATCTCAGAAAGATTTAAGAGTGTGCTTATTAAGACTTATTAAATCTTAAGGTTGTGATTCCATGGTCTTTTTAAATATATAAAGCTCATTTAAGAAATTTTGAGGCTTTGTCCACATCATCTTGAGTTTCAGCCCAAGTTAGGGAAGAGATTGTCTCAGAATAAAATACCGTTGTTTTGTTTATCTAATGGCATAACTTGAAACACCATTATAATTTGAAACAAGAAAGCCCACAGTGTTTTTACAGGTATTTTGCAAGGATTTACAAAAAGAAACAACGGTCTTTCCAATTAAAAGAAGGCCTTTGGTCCCCAGACAGCCATGGGCAGGAAGAAGGGTCAAAGGATGGCTCAGTTACAAACAGGTGCCCCTCCTCATGGAAACTGAAGACTGACTCAGATGACAGAAGCCCTGCTCTGGGAAAACTTTCTATGAATACTCATTATTACTAATTTGATCTAATTTAGTCACTTTGGTGTTTTTTTATATTTGATTAATTTTCACTCTCCTGGGCTACATTTAAAATAATGTAAGGCAAATAATGTGCTTTATATCCTTTTTCCATACACTATATGTAATTTATTATGAATTGCATGTTTGCTTATGTCTAAAATTGTCTCAATTTCTGAAAATTAAAAGTTTGTATCAACAAAGAAACAGAAAAATATTTTTCTCTAACTTTTGCATCTGATTTTTTCACATGTTAATGATATATACAGCATTAGTCAAAGGATTGTTTGAAGTCTGAATTTACAGAAGTCTCTCGTTTTAGATCAAAATCATCTTGACTCTATCTGTAATTTGAAACTGCTGTCAATCAGCACGTTACTTCCCACATGACCATATAAAAGGATGTGATGCTGGAGGTCTGAGGGTATATTGACTGTGATACTCTGACATTTTTCTGCCCTGGAAATTACTTCTACTGCAGTCACACCTGTGGACTCAATAAAATTAGTAGTGTGGGTTGTCTCTTCTCTGCTTATTTCTGCATCACCCTATGTCCAACATCCTCTTCTTCTACAGTACAAAACTAAAAACCCATTTTCAGTGAAGCCCCACAGTTTCAAAAACAGTTTCATGAAATCATATTCACTGCTACCACTAAAGGGAAAAATTGGAAATTTGAAAGATGTTCTTTTTTGATGATTATTTAACTTTTTTAATCCATCATCTATCATCTCTATCTTCAAATATTTCCTTTCAGTGATTGCACTGTGTAGCACTTTCACTGAAATGGGCACTTTCCTTTGCCCAGTCTTTTTTATTCAATACTCATAGTGAACTTATATTGGGTAAACAAATAATGTTCCACTTAAAAATGAGAAAAGGAGACTCTTTTTTTTTCTTAAAGATTTATTTTTTATTTGTTTCTCTCCCTTCCCTCTCTCCCCCCAGTTGTCTGCTCTCTGTGTCCATTCTCTGTGTTCTTCTGTGTCTGCTTGTATTCTTATCAGTGGCACCAGGAATCTGTATCTCTTTCTGTTGCATCATCTTGCTGAGTTAGCTCTCCATGTGTGTGATGCCACTCCTGGGCAGGCTGCACTTTTTTTGTGCTGGGCAGCTCTCCTTACAGGGTGCACTCCTTGTGCGCGGGGCTCCCCTACACAGGTGGCACCCCTGCGTGGCATGGCATTCCTGGCACACACCAACAATGCGCATGGGCCAGCTCATTGCACAGGTCAAGAGGCTCTGGGTTTGAACCCTGGACCTCCCGTGTGGTTGGTGGACACTCTATCCATTGAGCCAAATCCATTTCCCAGGAAAGGAGACTTTCAAATGTTAAGTAACTTAAATAAATTCCTACAGCTGATTCCAAAGTTCATTTATTTTCTCTATACCACATAAAAATTAAAAATGATGTATCATGGAAGGAAAATATGAAGAATAAGTTTCTTGTTATTATCTTTTGGTTAATTGAATGACTATCCACAAGTACACTTTATGCTAAGTGAATATGAAAACCTCACAAAGAGAGAAAAACTGCTAATTCTTCATGAGTACTTGAAGTTCACATAATGTAGGGACAGAGAATGCCCAAGGTTCAAATTCTTTAGTAACAAAATCTACTGGAGCTTTTTTGTTTTTTTTTTTAAGATTTATTCCATTTATTTCTCCCCATACCTTCATTGTTTGCACTTACTGTGTCTGTTCATCTTCCTTGTTTCTTTAGGAGGCACTGGGAACCAAATCTGGAAGACCCTCCTTTGTGGGAGGGAGGTGTCTAATTGCTTGAACCACCTCTGTTCCCTGCTTTTTGTGTCTCTGATTATATATTTCATCTTCTGTGTCTTGTTGCATCATCTTGTTGTGTCAGTTTGCTGTGCCCTCCTGTCACACCAGCATGGTGTCTTGCTTGTCTTCTTTCAGGAGGCACTGGGCATGTCTTTGCTGTGTCACTCATTATGTTTTTCTTCTTTTGTCTCTTGTTGAATCATCTTGGGGCATCAACTTGCCATGCCTGACCATTGTACCCACTTGCTGTCTTCATTAGGAGGCACTGGGAACCAAACCAGGAACTTCCTGTGTGGTAGGTGGAAGCCCAATGGCTTCAGTCACATCCACTGCCTGTTTTCTTGTTTTTTGTTTATACATGTGTGCCTCCATCTGAGCCTTTTTGGTAGGTTTTTGCCCGACATTTTTCTATAAGGGGAACACAATTGAAGCATAACAGAGAAACACCAAGAATTTTGATAGTAAAACTCTTTTTTATCATAATATTTTAAAAACAGAAACTTAAATTGCTCAAATGTTAAACAAAAAATATAGGGGATTCCCATATGCCCTGCTCCCTAGCCCTCCAACATTTTTCCACATCAGCAACATCCTTCCTTAGGATGTGACTGCATTTGTCACAGTTGATGAACACATCTTGGAGCATTGCCACAAAGTAATGATATAGTTTACACTGTAGTTTAAACTCTCTCCTGCATATCTCTGCAAGTTATTATATGTTATACAATTGCCTGTATCTGGCATTGACACATCATTCAGATTAATTACTTAGTCCCAAAAATGCCCCCAATTACAATTATTTTTCTTTCTCCCTCACTTCAGAATTTCCAGTGCTCACTGCCTCTACATCAAGAATAAAAGTTCTTCCATTGCTAAGATCACAACAAGTCTACTAGAACAACTGTAAGTCTATCTAGTCCATGGTCCATTCCCCAATCAAGAGGATTCTGTGATGGTGATGCCCACTCCACCTCCAATAGAGAGGGTCCTTAGGTCCCATGGGGCAGATGGTTGGCATTATCTTGCTTGCAGTTTCAGATGCTCTGTGTTCCTAGAGGTAGTCATTGTAACTCATCTTTTCCTTGTTGATCATTCTGGGTGAGCCCAATGAACTGGAGAGTAGGTGTTGCAAGTCTGTTGAGATCCTGGGCCCAACTGGCACATAAACAGCCCAAAGTCTCTTGGACATACAACTACCAACTCTGGTACTAACTAGAGATTCAAATAGAGGAGCAACAGAGCCCTTTGTAGGAAAAATGCAACTCAGGCCAATTCAATCATATTGGGAAGCATAAATTCCCAAGTAGGACCCACTGGTAGGTTACAAAACCCCTGAGCTGTTTTTCCTGCCTATAGTGTCTGGATGTCTCTAGAGCCATCAGGAGCATCAGTTTTTAAATAATATTTACTTTGGCAGTTTATGAATTCGTGCTGAGACATGCATAAGTGTAACCTCTAAAATGAACTGCCGACTCACTTTGAAGTCTCTTAGCCATGTAACACATTTGTCTTTACCTTTTCCCCCTTTTGGTCAAGATTTTTTTCCAGTTGCATTGCTACTTACTGCTTGGTAATAATCCCTTGGTGCCAGGAAGACTAATCCCCAGGATTCATGTCCCATGCTGGGGGGAAGGTAATGCACTAATACACTGAATTTGGCTCAGAGAGAGGCCGCATTTGAGCAACTAGGAGGCTCTTAGGGGATAATGTTTAGGCATCATATAATAATATGGTAAGTTTCAATTTCAAAAATAAAGTTTCACAAGTACATCCATCATAAGCAAGGGCCTGTCAATGGTCCATCCTCCTTCACTTGTCTCTGCCCCTGTACTCAAGGGATTCTTGATGCCTTATTAGAGAAAGTGGTAGAGCCTCCCAGGATGGGAATTCGATATGTCATTCTTTATTTTGTGGCTCTCCACCCACTATGACAATGACCATGAACATTTGAGCACATTCATATGTCTTATACATATGCCATAGGTGAACCACCCCCAGGCCATCTCCTCTCTGATACCCTGCACCAATGATGTTCCCTGCCACACTTGTAAACCTTCTGTGTTTCAAAACTTCTTCAAAAGAGTAGCCAACAAAATTCCAGAATGTAATTAATAGGAAAGTAAGATAGTAATGATAGTTTTAAAAATATGAATAAAATACAAATTTTTAAAATTTTGAAATAATGAAAAAATATAAAATTAAAAATATTTTAACATTGTGTCTATCATCAGTGTAAGATTTGTTGTCTTGTATGTACAGTGACATTTGCTTCCATTTATTCTCCCAGTGTCTATTTTTTATCATTTTGTTCAAAGACGCTTTAGGTTACAGAAAAGTCATGTACAGAATATACATGATTCCCATGTACCCAAGTATACTATCTTTTTCTCTTTTCCCCTATTAATAACATCTTACATGTTGATGGTACATTTATTTATTTATTTTTATTTTATTTGTAAGCATGTTTCTTTAATGTTAGTATGAGTTAAAAATTAAAAATATGCTACATGCCCAATAGAATGAATTTGTCTTGATGGTACATTTTTAAAATTGATGTACAAATACTGAAACATTGCTACTACCCATGGTCAATGATTTCTATTGTGGTTTACATTTCAGACCCTACACTTTCATAGATTTTGATGCAGTTTGATGTGGTCTGTATCCATCCTTGCAAGATCATGTAGTGCAAGTCCATCACCCTTTTACACCATGTTATTACATAACATGGAGTAATCAAAGCCCTAATTCTGATTTAATAAAGTAAAAGTCAAACCTCTGAATTAAATACAATCAAAGGGTTATTACGCCCAGCAAACAGAGAAGTTTACAAACTCTGATATATAATCAATATACCTTTTTGGAAATTATAACTAATATCGAACTGCCACAACTACATATTTAAGAATTCATGTGTTTCTAAATGTATCATAATGTTAAGTTTATTCATCAAAGCTTGAATCACTCTATTCAAGAAATCATGCAATAGACATTTAAATCATTGAAAAAATAGATTAATTTTAAGTGTTAAGTGCTATCAAAATCAGGAAGTAAATGTTATTCTCAAGCAAGTAAAAACTAATTTTAGACTCTCTGACATTGTACACAACCAGATACATATAAACCATTATGTTTCTGTACTTTGTTTCTGTGTACATTCAGGACTTGGTAAAAATGTATTCTTTTAAAATAAGCTAATATTTTGCCTCATATGTTCCAAAGATGGATGTAATCAATATGTCTGTGAATATATGTAGCTATATACAGCCTATGTTTAGAATGCTGAAATAATATGTGATGAAAGAAATTTATAAAATAGCAACTGCCAAATAAAAGATTAAGCAGTTATTGAATGATTATAAAGTATACATTAGAAAGCATTCATTAAACAATTGAACAATTGGTACAGGAACAACATATCTCTTCATTCTGCCACTCTTCTCTCTTCTATTTCTAGTGATTTCCTTCTGAACTCACAGTCAATACAGTCATCTACTCCTTCTGGAGCCTAAGGGCTCCATGCACTTAGTCTTTGTCTTCAGTCATATGTCACCAACACTGCTGTAGTGAGTGAATTTCCTGAAGATCAAATTTCATCAAGTCAAGTCCCTTCTTTAATCCTTCAGTGAGTCCTCATTGTCCTCAAAATAAATTCAAACCATCACTCTGATACAGAATATCATAGCCTGATTAATACCCATAATTCCAACCTCTTCTCTCCAGAAACCATTCCCAAAACAAAAGAATAACACCAAAAAAAAAAAAACAAGGTCCCCATGCAAAACCCAGTTTCTAGTTGAGAAAGAATGTCGATTCAAAACTATGATATTGAAATCACAAACTATGACATTCCTACTATCTTGCCTACAAAAGGCTATGCCTATATTTTAACTTTTTAGAATTATATTACTCCTTTGATTCTACACATGATGTTGTTGTAATGTGTCTTCCCTGATTTTTCACCCAATAATCAAATATTAGGTTTTCTATAAATTCGAATTCATTGCCACATTCTCTTGAATGTACCCTACGCTCATTTTTCTCACTCTCCTCAAATCCACTACTGATCCACCTCCCTTCTTCTTAACACACAACCCAGCTTATTACTAAAAACACATTTCATCCATCATGAGAGATCTGCCTTATTGGCAAGAATACCTGCTATAAACTTGTCATCACCACCTTCATCCAAGTCAGAGTGTCTGGTGTTCTCCATAATATTTGAGGTTGTTATGCATCACATACCTTTGCTTTAATTATGTTCTACATTTTTTAGAGTACAGCTACATCTCATACAAAAGCAAGTAAAATTATATTTGGCCTGCTTATATCTTATCTATGCAATGGCTGCACTTCACACAAAACCTAGCTGGTTATAGGAACTTACAAATATCTATTGAAAGCATGAAGGAACGAAATGGTTCTATCTAAGTTAGAAAAAAAATGTATTGATAATTGAGTCATAAATAAATGAAGCGATTATGTTTGGACCCTCAGTCCTATACTTTTATTACTGTCAAAGCTATAAATGATTTTGTATAGCCATTATCCTCAAAAGAACTGGAATGAATTAAGGGCAATAATCATGATTATCTCAACAGAAAAAAACATTTGACAAATTCCAACAACCTTTTATGATAAACAGTCTAAAGGGAGCCACCTAAATAGAATAAATCCCATCTACTAAAAATCCTCAGCTACCCAATTTTGAATAAAATTAAGAGCAAACAGGAAGAGGGTGGAGGTTCTCAGTACTGCTATTCAACCTTGTACTGGAGGTTGTAGACAGGAAGTAAAGCAAGATAATAAAGTAAAAGGCACCCAGTTTGAAGTGAAGTAACTTTACCTACCCCCCCGCCTTCTTTTTTCTTCCTTCTGAATCCTAGGTCCATTGGTAGCTCACACATCTACAGGGTTCCTTAAACTAGACCTATCATGTGAACACCATTTTAAATTTACCACCTTTAATTGTCAGGAAAAACTTTTGAATCTTCATTGCTAGCAATCACTCGATCTGGCCCTTTATAAGCTTCAACCAGACAACATAGAGGTTGTACCAGTTTGACGTTATCAATAAATTCCAAAAGTAGATACTGGATTCTATTTGTATACTGGTCTGTCTTTCTGGGCATAGTAGATTATACTGGATTCAGAAATTTCACTTATACTTGGTTAAATAATGATTAGTGCTTTGATTGGGCCACAGTGGAATGTCCCACCATGGGAAAGAGAAACTGCATTGCAGAAAAGGAAAGTTGCAATCTTGAGCTAGAGCACAGGGAAGTAAGCACACAGAGGAGTCTGGTCATGAGGAAAGTAAGAAGGCCCTGGAAGAGAAACAAGCCACTCACCTAATAATCTACAACTGGCCTTGTGGAGATAATAGATTAGCTGAGTCCAGAGAGAGGCAAGCCTCAGGAAGAGAGGAACACAGGAAGCCTGAACTCTTGGCAGGCCTCAACAGCCTTCTTGCTCCCAACACATGGAAATAACACTTTGTTGAGGAAAGTAACTTAGGTTTAATGGCCTGATAACTGTAAGTTCCTACCCCAGGTAAATTCACTTTTTAAAAGCCAACACATTTCTAGTATTTTGCATCAGCTCCCCTTTAGCTGACTAATACAGATGTGGACAGGTGACTTTTGTGGTTTATGCTTCCTGGGGCTGAGTAGGGAATCCACTGATCCTCAAACCACTGTATTCTTTATGCACAATATGAGACACAACCATGGTTAATGTCCTGAGGCAGAACCAGGAGAGATTTTAATGGTTCTACCTAATATAGAAAGTTCAGTTTGCAGCAAGTCAATCATTGGCAACAGAATAATGACATCAAGATCTTTAGCCATTCTCATCAAGTAGGGACAGAAGGAGGGGAAGAACTCCCCCTTGCACAGAATGAAATATTCTAATGCTAGCCCCCATTTTCCTTGAACCTAAATCCAAAGCCCATGCAAAATCTAGAGAAATGGCAACAAAGTACTCTTCAGAGTATCGGCCAGCCACAAGGAGGTGAGTCTTGGAGCTGTGTGTGTGTGTGTGAGAGAGAGAGACAGAGACAGAGACAGAGACAGAGACAGAGAGGCAGAGAGGCAGAGAGACAGAAACAGAGAGAGAGAGAGGGAATCAGTGTTTACTGGGATACCAGAATTACTTCTCATCAGCTGGTCATTTTCCCTCTCCTCATTTTCTTTCTTCCCTTCAGTGTACACAATACCTTGTCTGAAATTTACACATCATTCTTTGTAAGGTGTTGTGCATGTAAACACAGGAGACCTTAGAACCAGTGATGGCTGACTGAACTTTCAATCCAGCCATTCTGGAGACTGTGTGTTGAGGTGACTCCCTTCCTCAGGGTACTAACTATTTGGGAAAACCTCAATGTTGAGTTCAAAGTTATACTACAGCCATGCCGGATGCATATATAGCATCAATCCTATTTCTAGGCTCCCCACCACACAGCCCAGGATCCATCAAGGAATATTCCCTAAAGACACACTCAGTGAACTACAGGATAAACTATTATCCATGTGGTTCAGTGGTGCTCCAAAATGTGTTCACCAAGTTCGATGAGTGTGCCACAGTGAGGGGGGAGGTTGTTGGTGTGGGAGGAGTGGGATGGGGGAGGGGTGGGAGGTATATGGGAACACCTTGTATTTTTTAATGTAATATTTTTTGTGATGTATATACCTTCAAAAAATACAATTTACAAAAATGGGGTGGGGGGTGGGGAGTGAGGTATATGGGAACGTCTTATGTTTTTTATGTTTTTTAATGTAACATTCTTTGTGATCTACTAACTTTAACTTAAAAACTGTTACAAAAATAAATTTCTCATCAGTGGAGATGGTATTATTAGTACACAACTTGAGGTGTCCTAGAAGTACACTTTTTCATGTGGAGGTGGGCATTGTTTCTTTCTGAGGCTCCAGGTCCCACCTGGACTAGTCTGAGGCTCCATATTTAGGTTCCAAGAAGCTGAAGAACGCTTTAGGGAGCCGCTGAACTTCAAATAATTTTCTTCTGGGCCAGAGGGCATCCCAGTGGCTGCACGTCCTTTGGCAGCTTTCGGGGGTCCTTCCTGCCCCTTTGTCTTTCTCTTTTCCAAAATCCAGTGAAGGGCCCTCCTAATTACATTTATTCTTTTTGCTTTGAGGAAAACCTGAGTGTTCTCTTCCAGGCCTGGTGGGATCATGGAACAAAGGGTGTCAGGAAAATCTCTGACCTGGGTGGGGGGCTTCCCTTCCTTTGGCCTTCGGGGTCCCTCAACCTCTTCTGGTGGACATGTTCTAGGAGCAGTTTAGGTTGCCCTCCTATTTGAGATGTGGATGGAATGTAGTCTTATTAGAGGGTTTCTTTGTAAGGAGGACTTGGGGAGGTCCTGCTGCTGGAGGCTGCTCCCCTGGTCTCTTTATAGTATGCATCTGTTGTGGTGCCATCCAGCAGCTCTGCTCCCGCAGAGGTAAGGATGAACAGAGCAAGACAATACACAGTAACCGCTCTGGAGATGCAGGCTGGTGGCACAGGTCTGATTTATTGAGGAAGTGTAGTAGCTTTTATAGACCATGAGGCAACATGCAAGCAGCTTACTGGCTATGCTAATTTAGTGAGGCTGATTGGTTCATGTGCTCTAGTTGCTGTGGGGAAGGCAGATTTCCGAGGGACATGCCCGGGCATTTCCGCCACATGCCTCAGCGCTATCTTTTGGGTGGAACCCCAAAGCCCTTATAGTTAGAGAGGTTTTCCTATGTCTAACAAGGCATCAGTGGCTTGCCCACAATTCTCCCTTTTTTCTTTTATTAGAGGCAAGGCGAAGCACCGGTGTTGTTTTATACCAAGGTGACTGTGCCTGTCTTAGGTTGTCCTCCTCTGAGTATCTTACCCATCATTGGCTACCTGCCAAGCTCTCTGGCATGGTGTTTATCTCTGCATTTTTTGCAGGACTGCGGGGCCAAAGATATTCGCAGCTTGAGAAACGGTTTCTGCAGTGCCTTCTTCTGCTTCTAGAGCACTGACCGTAAGAAGGGAAAGGGGAGGTGTTGAAGAAGAGGAGTGGTTGGTCGCTGCTGAAGCAAAGGTGACTAGGTCCTCCTCCTTTGCAGAAGCAGAGGTGACACTCTTGTGGCCAGTGACTTCCACTGGAGCCCGTGGAGCAATGGCTTCCTGCAGAGGGCCGTTAGTAGGGGTTTTTTGTTGAGAAAGGTTAGTAGCAGGTGTCGGGATGAGCAGAGGGGAAGTTTCAGAGGGGGAGCAGTTGGGGCTTTGGGGTATATCTTTGAGCGATGGGTATAAGGGATTGCAGTCAGGTGGTACATAAGGAGGTGTGGGGGTAGAAGGAGTTGCGGGCATGATGGAAAACAGGATTGGGGAAGGTACATCTAGCAGAGCACCCGTAAGGCAAGCATGAATGGCTAAGAGAGCGGGAATGAAGCCTAGAGGAAAGGTTTTTCCCTCATGGACTTCAACAGAGCACACGCGCTTAAGCAGCTTCGCCTATGTGGCGGGATCCCATAGGGCGGCTGTGGAGAGCCAGGGGTTAAAACGAACAACAAGGTCCCAATATTGATTAAGTTCCTTTTCAGAAATTTTGATGCGCCTACTTGCCAAAAGGGCACGTAGGGCGCGTGCTTGTGGAGCCTTCTCAGAGGAGGAGAGATTACCCATTCCGAGGGTCACTTACCAACTGCAATGCCGAGCAGCACTTGATAGCTCGCTTATATTGTCTCCAGGGTTTTCAGGCCCCACGTTGGGCACCACATGTTGTGGTGCCATCCAGCGGCTCTGCTCCAGAAGAGGTAAGGACAAACAGAGCAAGACAACACACAGTAACTGCTCTGGAGGTGCAGGCTGGTGGTGCAGGTCTGATTTATTGAGGAAGTGTAGTAGCTTTTATAGACCATGAGGCAACGTGCAAGCAGCTTACTGGCTATGCTAATTTAGTGAAGCTGATTGGTTCATGCACTCTAGCTGCTGGGGGGGAGGCAGATTTCTGAGGGACATGCCCCAGCATGCCCAGGCATATCTGCCGCACACCTCCATGCCATCTTTTGGGTGGAACCCCGAAGGCCTTATAGTTAGAGAGGTTTTCCTACATCTAACAAGGTGTCGGCGGCTTGACCACACCCACCATCTGAGAAGTGGTGAGGTCTCCACTGGTCCCTCCCTGGGGATGACAGTGAGAGGCCTCATAAACCAAATGACCTGATTCCAAGTCCAATTCAAGTTGGCAGCCCTAGAGATGTGGCTCTACATCCACATTGATTCCAACACCAATGGAGCAGGGTTTGGTTGATACTGGCTGCAAAGTTGTAGCAGAGGTAGTTGGGTGTGCAGGGGTGAGAGGTAGATGGCGATTTCCCAGTGCCCCCCTGGACAGACTATGATTGGCCCTGATGTCACTGGCCTGAATTAAGGTGAGGGAGAGGGCAAGTGGAGGGAGTAGAGGGATGCCTCTTGCCCATGACCTCTGTGGATGTCCTGAAGGAACAGAGGAGGGCAGAGGGGAGAGGCAAGGCAAGGGAAGGTATGGGCAGGGGCAGGGAGTAGGACACAGGTGAGAGTGGGGAAAGGGATGGACAGAGGGAGGGCAGGTGGGATGCACCAGTAGCCACCTGGGGCAGAGTTGGAAGAGCTGGTGGCGGGGGATTATGGGAACATCAGGAAGAAAGGAAAAGAGTTGCCAGGTGAGGGGAACCCAGGAGGCAGGGGTGGGGGGGCTCCCAAGGTGCAGATAAAACAGGGAATGTGGGAGGCAGTGCCAGGGAGGATTCTGGAATCAGGAATACAGCCAATGCTGTTCATGATGGGGTGGCCAGGATGGGATTAGGGTGAAAGGAGGAAAAGGGAGGGAAAGAGAAAGGAAAGGGAAGGACCAGGATGGTGTCTCTAAAGGGAGGTAGGTTTCCCCAGTCACCACCTGGAGGAGGTTCTCACCCCCAGCAGTGCTTTAGGGGCCTCCCACAGAGGGGCAGGAGGTCGTGCCCCAGGAGGGAAGAGTGAGTCACCAGAGGCAAGATGTAGAGAGGACCCAGCTGGAGATGTCACAGGCGGGTCCCTCTGTGGGTGTGGAGGTTGCCACGAGGCCAGACACCAGGCCCCCTTCAGCAGATGGTCATACTGGGGAGGTGGAAAGGCTCTTGGGTGATAGGTGACCTGATGGTATCAGGCCGGTCCAGGTTGCTTGCACAGGGAGCTGCAGGAAACAAGGTAGAGGCTTTAGAAGAGAAAGAAGGGGGCAGGGAGCCCCAGCAGGCCTGGCCAGGAGGGGCTGCTGCTTCCGTAGTCCCTACTTACTCTTTGCATCCCTGGCTTTCTAGGAGACACTTTATAGACTCCCCATGTTGCTCTTGTGCATTTTTTCTCTCTGTGGCCCCCCCTCTTATCCACCCATGACTGCACTGGAAACCTGGATAGCACAGGCCATGCTCAGGAGGGTGAGAAAGAAAAAAGGGCTAGAGATGTAATACCTTTTCTGAGAAGGACTCCTACCTGGTGTTCCTACGGCGCCTCAGTGGCAAGTTCTCCAAGGCTGGGAAATCAGGAGACTGGGTTACATGTGGTAAGGGCAGGAGTAAAACACCTGCTATGGGGCTGTATGTCACAGCCTGTTGGGTGAGGCTTTTAGAGAAATAGATTCTAAAAGCTCCAGGAATGAAGAAATGATGTCAAACAATCGAGGGAAACAATGGAGGGACTTACACATGTTGAATGTGCAATCTTTTATCAAGGATTTTTCACACTAATTGCATCATGTGATCCCTACAAATATCATGTAAATTAAACTGCAAAAAAAAAAAAGCTATTTCACAGGAGGAATCTCAGGTTCAGTGCAGTTAAACTCTTTGTCCCTAGCAGACCACACAATTCCTAACTTCCCATCCCACTGAGATTTGTTTCACTGCATTTCACACATGCTGCATCTCCAGCACCTTTCCTCTTTCTTTACAAGGATGTGCAGAGGTCATGAGAGTGTCCCAGGGTTTGAGAATCTTCCTTGTCTTCATACCCTCTGGGACCTCTGCTCTCTGAGAGGGTCTTTAACAAGTGACAGGCTCAGACTATTAAGGTGACTTGGACTGTCAGGGATTGAGGCTTTGTTTCACCCTTGGAGTAGTTGTTTTGGGAGAGCAACACATTACCTGTTAATTCATCCATTTTCTCCACTTTCTTGCCTCTGTACTGACACTATAAAACCAAAACAAAAGATACAATCTCATGGGATACATTCTCTGTCTTTTCAAGGAAACCTTCAGAACCTATCCATGAAGAATATATCCTTTGTATTAGTTTGTTAAATATTTTTAGTGAATTGATTCCATTGATTACCTTTTCATCTTTGAATAACAGTTTTTTTCTGAATGAGATATCAATTGAATTTTAGTCAAGAGTCTTTTTAGGAAGAGCTATCTTATGAAAGGGACACAGAATCTCAACCCTACAGGAGTGGTGTGACCTTACAGAAGGATGCTGGTCCCTGTTATCACAGCTTGGACAAGAATGTCTCATTGGACCTTTCAGATGCTCAGCCGTGCTCTTCACATCAGCCCTACCATATGGAACCCGGTTGGCCCAGAGATACCTAATGTGGAAGATGGACAGTGATCCAGTCTTGAGGGACTGTGTTTAGTTGAATTCCCAAACCTTCCTATACCTTACAATCCATAGCCACAAAAAATATCTTTGTGAATTTTTCCTTGAGCCCTCTGCCACAGCCACATGGATGGTCTGTGAGGTTTGGCTTGAAACTATTGCTCCCCCTACCTGCTCCCTAGATGATAGTCTCTTCTTTCTGAGAGTTTATTACTAAGGTGTCCCCCTGGGCCTACATAATGGGTTTAGAAAGTAGGAAGTGGGACAGGGGAAAACAGTGACTCCCTATTGTAAACTGATCCAGGGTCCCTTAACTCATTCAAGTCCAGATGTTGCAGGACTCTCCTGTATATCAACTTCCTCTTCCTGTAGTGGAGGAAGATGTTTAAGAGCCCCACTACAGAGAAGAGGAACAAGAGAGAATCCAGCACCCATGTGCCTGTGTTTTGGCTCAGCCACAGGGTACTGATCGAAGTTAGAATGTGTCCAATCCCAATTGCTGTTTCAGGCAACTGGCAGGAGGAAACATGTCCCAGCCTAGAGTTCTCAAGTGACATCACAGGACTTTGAGCAGCCACAGTGATTCAGTTGGTGGGGAAATTGCTCAAGGGAAGTTGCACCCATGGCCCATACCCTCACCACCTTGATTTACTTTTTTTCCCACTGCTCTTAGCCTCTTTATCTCTCCATATTTTTCTGTGGCTTCCTATTTTATCTAGTAACCAGTGTACTGATTCAGCAATTCCATGGCCTTTGAAAATGTGAATTTCTCCCAGAAATTTTGCCTAAATCTCTTGATTTACACCTAGAGACTCCTCTTCTCTCAAATATAGCATCCCATTTTTTAATTTATGTGTGTGTGTGGGGGGGGTGTTGAGATATATCTCAACTTATATCAGAGTTTCTCTCCATGATTACTATTGAAATTTTGGGTTTGATAATCTTTTTGGTGATATTTTGATCAGATATTTCTTTTAGTTTGAGAATTTACCAGAACTGACAGATCTTTTCTCTGCCTGCTTTCTTCTATATCATTACTTTCCCCATCATCTCCTTTACCCAGAGAACTTAAAATTCAAGCAATATCCCTCTATGTATTAAAGTTTCTTTACAAACCCTGTCATTTAAAGTTCATTTTAATTAATATAATTAATATTCTAATATATTGAAGAATAACATTAGATTAAAATAAAGTATTACAAAAACAAACACATTTATACAAATTTGGCATACTGAGAATAATAATTACCAACTCCTAATAATAATGTAGGTGTTTGTATTAGTCAGCAAATGGGGTGCTGATACAAAACCAGAAATCTCTTGGCTGTGAGAACTGAGGTTGGCAGTTTCCACCAAAACCCAGCATGTCCACCATAATCTCTCCCTAGAGTCAACCAATAGCATAAAATAACTCAAGGAAGAATGCTGTTTCCCATCAACTTTGGGAGGTTGCAGCTTCTGAAGTCACCTGGCCTTTCTCACATTTATGGTCAGTATACCATGGTTGGCCCCTTTTTGGGCCTGCTTAGCATCATCTTCTTTATACTTTCAGTGGAACCATTTATCTCCAAAATCCTAATTAAGTTTGTTTCTTTATTTATGCGGAGATCTCATCCAGTTCCAAGCAGGATGCCAGACCTGTCTTCCCTCAACCACAATAGGCTAGCCAGAGAGGATTTTACCCTTTGGGGTTGGGACTACTGTCCTAACCAGCAGCAAGTAGCTACAGAAGAATGAACATCACTTCTCCTACCACCTTGATAATAAAGGCATGAACTCTCTGAGGGGAAGTTGCAGCATGTTAGTCAAGTGAATGGGGGAATGTGGTTGGCCAAGCAGGTAACTTGACTGACAGATAACATGGCCAACAGGTCACTTGGCCCTGAACCCACCTGGAAACCTGAGAAGAAGGCTGAGATCTTGGCCATGAGAATCTCATTTGGAATGAGAGAGAAAATTCCAGATATCCTCAAAAGGGGCCTCAATATTGGCCCCCTGAGGAATTGATGGGTGGGTTCGTCAATCAATAGCAAAGAGCAGAATCTCCTCCCCAAAGAGTAGCAAGGGAAGGATCAGTTAATAGTGTAAAAGGAAACACAGAAGCCAAATATCACACTCTTTGACTAGAGGAGCCTTCATTAAGTCTCACTGTGCTTTTCTGTCCTTCTCTCCCATTTCTCAGAAAACTCTGTTCTTTCTCCCATTTTTCAATAAATTCTTTTTTGCTATCCTAGCTAAAAAAAAAAGCAAGCAATAAGTAAATTTTCAATTAAAATTGTTTAACACACATAAATATCTTTCAAGGATGAAGGATGAATTAATTCTGTGAAATTGGCAGAAATGGTAGTAGAATTTAAGAATTTCTTCACACAATAGAGGGAAATTAATTTAAATAATGAATATGACATTCTCCACCAAAACAGATGGTAAGGCATTATGAAATATTTCCAAAATGCAAGGAATAGGACACAATGTCAATAACCATCAACAGTTCATGTTATCCGTATTTGTGCAAGGAGAAGCAGAGTGAAGCCACAGAATATCAGATGGACCTGAGAAAAGGGGAAGCACAAAAGATTCAATGGGTGTTCCACAGAAATAAAACTGAATTTTGATAGTGGCGTGTTCCAACCTGGTCACTATGCAATGTAGGGAGAAAGTTATAAACTGGATGGAAAGGAAGATAGCAGTAGTAGAGATAGGGAGAAATTACCCAACATGAGGATATTGGATTTCACCTATGCAGCAAATCTAACAACAAAACCAAGGAAGTATTAAAAAGATGTGATTCCTTTGTGACTGAGGCAAAAGCTAAATTTATGGGACAAATTGTTCAGTATATATAAGGGAAATTGTCAAGGACTAATTGCCATTATGCCAGAAGTAACTTCATTATTGAATTTGAATAATAAAAGACAGAATTATTCAGGAAACAGCAGCAAAAGCAACTCTTATCAGGGGAGAATCACAGAGCCATCCCTCAACTCTTAAATCAGAAGTCTCTAAAACCAGATTTAAAAATTATTGAGGAAACTGCCTTCTAATAATATTCTCAATCAAATTACCATTCAAGGGCAAAGGCAATAAGCAAACAGTTAGATATTGTATTAACTAATACCTTTAACACATGTGTTCCCAACCTTAACCAAAAAAATATGGGAGTGAGAAATTCAGCTAATAAAGTGTTTCAGCAAGTCAAACACTTCAGAAATAGAACAGACATGGGGGGAAAGCAAAAGATTAATGTAGACTTCCTTTTGTACATAGGTCATTTTTTTGCCAAATCCATCTATAAATTTAGTTATATCAATCAGATTATCAGCAAGAGTGTGTGTGTTTGCTTATATACATTGATATCAGCGTTATTTATAATAGCCAAAAAGTAGAAACACCCAACTGTCCATTAATACATGAACTGATAACAAATATGGTATATCCAAAAATTGAATATTAATAAGCAAACAAAAGAGTGGAGTACCGATATCTGCTGCACAAATGTCCCTGGAAATGTATGCTAAGTGAAAAAAAGCCAGATATAAAAGGCTAAATTTTGTATGATGCATTTTATATATAATGTTCTAAATTATCAAATGTACATATAAAGAAAATAGAATATTGTTTGCCAGGGAATTGGGGATAAGGGAGTGTAGGGTAACTCAGTGGTATGGAGTTTCTTTATGAGATAATTAACATTTTTCAAATTAGACAATAATGATGATTGCACAAGTTGGTAAATTTACTATAAAGCACAGAATTGTATGTGCTAAAAGTGTGAATTCCCTGGTATGTGAAGTATATTTCAACTAAAAATGTAGGAGAGGAGAATTGTTAAAGTGTGGAAATGTACAGAGTGGATGGTAACCACATACTGAATAACAGCTAGTTTATAAATGGGAATGTGACTTAAAATGGTAGTCTAGATATGTAAATACCAATTGACAGAATGCTAGAGAATAATCTAAGAACTGAATAACATGGTAAACCAAGAGGTGGATGAGACTGCTGGTTGATGGTACAAATGCAAGAGGTGTCCTTTGTGACCTAGAGCAAATGTACATCACTATGGCAGGATGTTGGGAATATGGAGAAGCATGGGAAAAATCCAGCTAGAGTTATCTATGGACTGCAGTTAGTAGTAATAATATAATATTCTTGCATCTATGTGAAAGATTTACTGTGTTGATAATGAGGCAGTATGGATAATGTGAGCCAAATGTACACTATGGACATGGTAACAATCAGATGATATTATCTTATCTGTAACAAATGTTCCACCACAGTGTGCTGTTTTCATGGATGGGTGTTGTTTGGGAATTCTGCCCATGTGCATGATTGTTTTTTAAAATTTACAACTTCTGTCATAAAAAAATATATTTAAATAATAAAGGGTGGTTTGGGGGTAAAACACACCAAATGTAAGATAAGGACTATGATTAGTACTAAGATTTTGACAATATTCTTTCATAATTTGTAACAAATGTCTCACAACAATGCAAGGTGTTGGTGGAGGATTGATGTATGGGACACCTATATGATGTTATGCATATTTGCTTTGTAAATTTTACTATATACTTAATTGTTTATGTATACTCCTATATAAATGATATAAAGATAATAATAGTAGGGTTGGTTGGGGGAAAATACTTTGGTTAGCAATATTTTGAGAATGCTATTTAATCATTAGTTAAAAAGGTTTAACAACAATGCAAGTTATTGGTGGTAGGATGAGTTTTGAGAGTCCTGAATGATGTTACATATGTTTGTTTTGTAAGTTCACAACAATTATTATACACTTATTGTTTATGTATGTTTATGTATGAGTGATATACTTCAATAAAATTTTTTAAAAGATATGAAGAAGACAATGGGGGAGCATAAAGAACAATTTGAAACCATGCAAAGAAAAATAACAGATCTTATGGGAATGGAAGGCATAATGGGTGAAATTAAAAATGCATTAGAAGAACATAAGAGCAGAAATGAATTGTTTGAAGACAGAATTAGTGATTTTGAAGACAGAACATCAATAGGAGAACATAAAGAGAAGAGAATGGCAGAAATGGAATGGACATCCTAACCCTTATGATGGACATAAATATCAATATCCAAGAAGGATAACATATCCCAAACAGAATAAATCTGAACATACCTGCACCAACACACCTATAATTCAGAATGACAAATATCAGAGACAAAGAGAGGATTCTGATAACAGCAAGAGAAAAACAAAGCACCATATACATGGGAAACTCAATAAGATTAAGCACCAATCTCTCATCAGAAACCTTGGGGGCAATAAGAAAGTGGTATGATGTATTTAAAGTACTGGAAAAGAAAAAACTATCAGCCAAGAATTCTGTATCCTGCAAAACTGTCCTTCAAAACTGAAGGTGTGTTCAAAGACTTCACAGACAGACAAAACCTGGTAGAATATGTTAACCAAAGACCAGAACTACAAGAGATAGTAAAAGGAGTGCTGCAGTCTAAAAGGAAAGAAAAACACACATGTTCAAAGCATATAATGATGTTTGTAAGTAACAGAGCTATTTTATAGGTATGACAATGGTAGAAAAGGAAAGTCTGAAGTCGTGTAAATTACTAGAAGGAAAGCTGAAAACCATAACTTTGGACTGTATAAGATAGTAAAACCACATATAAAACACAAACATGAGTGATGTTGCATCTATAAGACTGTTTTTACAAAATATAAATGCAAATATACTAGAGAGATGAAAAAAATAGCAGCTATATACAGCAGGTGAGACACTGAGAGGTGATGAGTTTTCTCTGTTCCTTTGTTTTTTTGTTTATTGTTATTATAGGAATAATGAAAGTACTCTGGGAGTGATTGGGGTGATGGGTACACAAAGACGTGATTACACTGAATACCAGAGGTTGTACTCTTTGGATGAATTTATGCTTTATTAACATTTATCAATAAAATTTATTTGTTTAAAAAATACTTCAAGTATTGGAGAGGATGTGGAGAGAGAAGAATGCTTATTCAGTGCTGGTGGGAAAGTGAAATGGTACAGCCATTGGTGGTTCCTAAGGATCCTAGATATTGATGTACCATGTGACCCCACATTCCCATATTAGGTATATACGCAGAAGAACTGAGAGCAGTGACATGAACAGGCATCTGCACACTGATGTTCATAGTGATGTTATTCAAGATTGCCAAAAGAAACAATCCATGTGTCCATCAACCAATAAATAGATAAACAAATTGCATGTATTCACGTGATGGAAAATTATACAACTGTCAAAGAAGTGAAATTGTGAAGCATAACATAACATGGATGAACCTAGAGGACATTATGTTGCCTGAAGCAAGCCAGGCACAAAAGGACAAGTATTGAAACTAAATATATTGAACAAACTCATGGAGTTTATAGCTAGAATATGTCACCAGAGAATTAAATGAGGTTAGAGAATGGAAAGCTGAGGAATAACCTTTGCAAGATTAGTACAGCTTTGTTAGTGAATGTTTGGAAATGAAAAGAAATGGTAAAATCACGTCATAGGATTCATAATTAGTGGTGCTAACATATAAGTATGATAGTGGGATATTTTGTGTTTTTCTTTTTCTTTTTTGGAGTAATGAATATACTCTAATATTGATTGAAGTGATGTATGCACAACTCTGTCATTTTACCAAATGCCACTGATTGTACAGTTCAGATGCCGTATGTTTTATGAACAAAAAATATAGGGTGGTTTGGGGAAAAATATGGCAAATGTAAGATATGGATGATAGTAGAAATACTTTTATGATGCTGTTTCATAAGTGGTTATTTATATTTCAAAACAATGTAAGGTATTGGTGGTGGGGTGAGTTATGGTAGTCCTGTATGATGTTATGTGTGTTTGTTTTGCAGGTTTGTTTAGCAAGTTTACAACTTTTACTATACACTTATTTTTTATGTATGTTCATGTATGAATGATATACTTCAATTAATTTTTAAATGAAGAAAATGTAGGAGAAGGAAGTTTTTAGTAACTCATTAAGAACATAAAAGGAAAGATGGGGTAGGAATAAGTTTAATGTTTTCTGGAGACCCTTGATCATATGTGCAATTCTGTATTTTTAAAATAGGGTTCAAGATCAAGGAAATGGTCCTATAAGTTGAAAAACTTTCTGAAAGTTTTAAAGATCCCAGTAAGCAAGAGATTGAAAATGTTCTGCAGTTTATAAATAATTCTAATAATTTTGATGGTGTTTACATATGTCTCCACATTTTGTGTTATGCTTACATAGAATATAAGACCTGGAATGATCATGAATCCTATTTTCATATAACGTAATTTCCATTTATAGCCATTTGTTAGATTGCTAGAACATATTTTATTCAAATCAAGATGAAAAGATTTTAGATCACTTTCAAATTATTCCCACTTTTTGGTATTCTCTTATTAATAGCATTAATTATTTTTTCTCTTTAAACTAAGTGATAGCTATGCTCTTTAGCAAATGCATAAAAATAGAAATATAAAACAGAAGCCAAAACAGAAAAGCACACCATCAAAACAACAGAAAGCAGCCTGACACTTACTACATATGTATGATGTTATCCTAGGATTCCGAATTATTTAGTAATTGTCATTTTTATGCACCAGCATCATGTATCAATAAACATTTGCATGCAACTTGATTTTAATGGCTGTTCAGGGCCTGATTCTGTTATCATCCATAAATTTAAAGTGATCCTATACTATAAACTTTGAGATGGCTTTCAATCTTCTGATATGTAAATGTTTATATAAGTGGATTTTTTAACATTTATCTTTGTGAAAATATCTCATTTTCTGAAGATACATTCCAGAAGGGTAATTTCTATATTAGGTATTTCTACATATAATGGCAAGGTATCTTAAACATTTGTCAAATAAACACCTGCAAATAATATCTCACTTTATAATTATAGAGGTACCTTATTAGTTTGCCAGATTCTTGTAAACAGTTCACTACCATGTTTATTTTAATATTAACATAAATATGTATGTAAATTTTTTGTTAAATGCCTTCCTAGATACTTTGATTCTTACGGTTTCACTTTTTTTTCTCATATATATATATTAAAAAGCAATAAATGCTGCAACAAATGTTACATTATAACTTAAAGATTCTTATGAGGTAGCATTTAAAACAATTATGTGAGATCATTACAATAGTTTTCTTCCTGGTTTATCCTTTTGGTATCACATTCACACATAAACACACACAAGCACATCTCTTTTACCGTTTCTGGTTTTCTCTTCTCTTTTAAGAAATCATTCCACTTCAGGTTTTTTGTCTATTTATATTGAAATGTACATCTTTTCAATCAAAGAAAAAAATAATTCCAAAATATTTTGATACTATTTCATAATTTTATCAGTAGACATGTGGTATTGGTTGGCAATGCATGAGAAATATCAACCCTCACTTTCTGGATTTCCATTTCACTATTAAATGTAACTTTTGCAGTGACATTACTTTTGAGTGTACATTTAGTTCAATTCAGCTATCTCTTCCCTTACTGACTGTGAATTTTGTGTTCTGTTGTGTTCTGCCATTGATTTTGGATAGAATATGAATTAATCATCAAGTGTTAGTATTTCCATTAAGATATACAAATGACATAGCAAGATGCATTGAAAATATTTTTCTCCCATTTTGCTTTTGGGCCACATTTTTCACAGCCAAGTAAATAGATGCATATATGTCTGCTACTATTGCTACCCTCTCAATTCAGGTATTTTGCTCTTCTCCAAACTGTCTTAAAAATACCTTTATAATAATTCTTGTTTTCTGGTAGAGCCAGCCCTACCATTTTATCCTTTTTAAGACTTTTTGTTGAGTGTATATTGAAGCCTCCTGGGCTCAAAGTTTTCTCTTTGGGAATGTCAATGATTCTGATTTTAAAATGTGAATGTAAATTTAAATTCACTTTCCTAATTCTTCTTATGTTAGATTTGGTAATATTTTACTAACAACGTGTTCATTTCATTGATTTCGAAATCTATTTATATCACTTTTGAAATATTATTTTATCTGTTGAAAAAGGTTTAATTAAGTCTTTTCATTTCTGACATTGACATTTCTGCCTCTCTCTTTGTTTTCCTCATCAAGTTGATTATGTTTTTCAATGAATCTATCTGTTTATACTTGTTTCCCATTTCACTAATGTGATTTTTCTTTTTCCTTTTATTTATCTCCTCTGAGTTTAGTTTTCTATCAATTTTGGAAGATTATTCTGATTGTCAGTTTTGCTTCTCTATATCTAAATCATGTATTATGTGTTAGAAATTTTCCTTTGATTCTTTTTTTTTTTTTAATTTTTTTATTTTTTATTGACTTTGTAATAATATTACATTAAAAATATATATGTGAGGTCCCATTCAACCCCACCCCCCCACCCCCCCTCTCCCCCCCCCCCAACAACACTCGTTCCCATCATCATGACACATCCATTGGATTTGGTAAGTACATCTTTGGGCACCTCTGCACCTCATATACATTGGTTCACATCATGGCCCATACTCTCCTCTATTCCATCATGTAGGCCCTGTGAGGATTTACAATGTCCGGTGATTACCTCTGAAGCACCATCCAGGGCAGCTCCATGTCCCGAAGACGCCTCCACCTCTCATCTCTTCCTGCCTTTCCCCATACCCTTTGTCCATTATGTCCACTTTTCCCAATCCAATGCCACCTCTTCTATGTGGACACTGGATTGGTTGTGTCCATTGCACCTTTATGTCAAGAGGAGGCTCAGATTCCACCTGGATGCTGGATGCAATCCTCCCATTTTCAGTTGTAATCACTCTAGGCTCCATGGTGTGGTGGTTGTCCTTCTTCACCTCCATCTTAGCTGAGTGTGGTAAGTCCAATAAATCAGATTGTAGGTGCTGGAGTCTGTTGAGGCTCAGGATCTGGCTATCACATTGTCAGTCCAGAGATTCAAATCCCCTAAATATATCTTAAACCTCAACATTAACTGCACCTCCAGCACATTAGCATGAAAGTCTTATGAAGGGAGATCCCATCTGAGTCCAGATTCATCACACATAAACACCATTTCCAAAGAGGGGCCATCTGCCCTGGTAGTTAACCCCATCGGCCATGACCATAACTCCCATGGGTCTCTTTAGCCCTCAAAGGAACCAATATCTGGGGGTTGTATCTGCTTTATCTGTCTCTCTGACTCTGCTCAGTTGTGCATGAGGGCAAACCTTCTGCCAGCCTCCAGACTCTTTTTTAGAAACTCGTAGCCATATAAACTCATTTCTCCTTTCCATTTCCCCTTACTTTAGGTCAAACAGCATTTTAAAGTCATGGTATTTTATGTAGACATGGATATTCTGCTGATCCGCATTGAACCTTCCGTATAAGGTCATTTTCCAGTTGCATCATCAGTTGGTAGTTGATAGTGGTCCCTCGTTGCCAGGGAGGCTCATCCCCGGGTGTCATGTCCCACGCTGGGGGGAAGGCATTGCATTTACATGCTGAGTTTGGCTTCGAGACTGGCCACATTTGAGTAACATGAAGGCTGACAGAAGGAAATTCCCAGGCACAAAGTTGCTCTAGGCCTTGTTATTATTTTGGGTTTATCAGCTCACAAGCATAGTCATTAGTATCAGGGGCTCACTGTTGAACCCTCACTCCCTCCCGGTCCCCACCACTGTACCTGGGAGACTGTCGCTGCTCCCCTAGGGACCACGACAGAGCACCACTGGCCAGGAACCCAGTACCCCCCCTACTGTGGTTTTTAATTGTTGCCACTATGAGTATATCCAAACATTACCATGCACCCTGGACATATGTTCTGTACAGCTCCCTGTCAGTCATATATCACCTGTCATTGGTATCCCATACCAGTATCCCTCCATTGCCATTGTTGAAACACTCTGTGATCCAGAACTCCCCGAAATTTGAAGCCCAATATAATGTCATGGTCCCTTACTAGGGAATGGCATATAGCGATGAGTTTAAAGGATAGATAAAGAACTTGGATAAAGTTAGATAAAGAACTTAGATAAAGAATGTTGACTTGAAAAAATTCCACATCCTATTTTTTTCTTTCCCCCCCCCCCCCTAATTATTCAGCTTTTCTTCACAGGAGTCCTAGACCACAGCAATGTATATATATAATATACATCACTCCCACACATCCACCAGAAAACCTTTTCCCTTCCACAGTGATACTCTTATGCCCTATTCATATCATATTTACTTAAAGTGATGTACAGAGTCTGAGACATTAGCTTTCTAACAAGGTGACATCTGTGTTTACATTATGGTGCATACTTTAGGATACACAGTTCTTTACATTTTTAGTTATCCTATGTTTTACATTATGGTTTACATTATCAGTCTGTCATCTCCTATATGTTATGGTGTAATATTACATGTTTTATATCCATCCTTGTGTACTCTCAAGAAACTCCTCTCTTACCCCCCATTTACTTTGGTTCCACACATTTAACGTCCATTTTCCCTTCCACCTTGGTGCCCTCAGTGATAGCCAACCTCCGTTTCCTGAGGAGCCACTTCCAGAGATAGATGGAATAGTGTTCAGGGCCTAACTTGCTCAACTGCCCCAATGCCCTGGGAGCCACCCTTTCTCTCGAGGGATACAGTTCCCTCTATTGGATGGCATTAGTCCTCCCCAGGATGTGGGTCCACCCCCACTCTCACTACTTGGGTTTCTACCCCATGGTGTCACCCACTCTGGCAGAATGAGCATTTAGACATTCCCCAGGAGCCCGTCCTGCATCAGACCCTCCCCTCCGAGCATTCTAAACAGGTAACCCTCTTTATTATATTTTGATATGATTTTCTCGGCATTTTACTCTCCACCAACACCTGACCCTCTCCTGGTTCGTATGCTACCCCTCCCTCCCCCCACTTTTGGGCAACGTTACCCACCCGTCCCTCCCCAGCCACCCTCAAACCCGCAAAGCCCCAAGCAAAGGCAACCCCTTGCCCCCCTTTTATCTCTTCTTTGTGTTCATACTTACCACCATCTCGTCTTAAATTCCACCCCTGCAGACATTGGCTCATATCCTTCCTCCACCCTCCGATTTCCTGCAAGCCTATCGTTCAGTCTCTTGCTATCTAGGGCAGCTTGTTTATTTCATATCATTGAGGTCATGTAGTATTTGTCCTTCAATGTCTGGGTTGCTTCACTCAACATAAGGTTCTCAAGATTCATCCATGTTATCACATGTGTTTGTAGTGTGTTTGTTCTTACAGCCGAGTAGTATTCCATTGTGTGTATATACCACATTTTATTGATCCACTCGTCTGTTGATGGGCATTTGGGTTGATTCCAACTTTTGGCAATAGTGAACAATGCTGCTATGAACATTGGTGTACATATATTGGTTTGTGTTCTTGTTTTCAGTTCTGCTGGGTATATTCCCAGCAGTGGTATTGCTGGGTCATATGGCAAATCTATGGCTAGTTTTTTGAGAAACCGCCATACTGTTCTCCAGAATGGTTGGATCCTTCTGCATTCCCACCAGCAGTGTATGAGTGTTCCCCTTCCTTCACATCCTCTCCAGCACTTGTATTCTTCTGTTTTTTTCATAGCTGCCAATCTTATGGGTGTAAGATGGTATCTCATTGTGGTTTTGATTTGCATTTCCCTGATAGCTAGAGATTTGGAACATTTTTTCATGTGCTTTCTTGCCATTTGTATTTCTTCTTCGGAGAAGTGTCTGTTTAAGTCTTTTTCCCATTTTTTAAATGGATTGTTTATCTTTTTATTTTCAAGATGTAGGAGTTCTTTATATATGCAAGTTATAAGTTTCTTATCAGATATATGATTGCCAAATATTTTCTCCCACTGTGTGGGCTCCCTTTTTACTTTCTTGACAAACTCCTTTGAGGTGCAGAAGGCTTTAATTTTGAGGAAGTCCCATTTATCTATTAGTTCTTTTGCTGCTCGTGCTTTTGGTGAGATATTCATAAATCCATTACCTATTACAAGGTCCTGTAGATGTTTCCCTACACTGCTTTCTAAGGTTTTTATGGTCTTGGCTCTTATATTTAGGTCTTTGATCCATCTTGAGTTGATCTTTGTATAAGGTGTGAGATGGTAATCCTCTTTCATTCTTCTACATATGGCTATCCAGTTCTCCAGACACCATTTGTTGAATAGGCCACTCTCTCCCAGTTGAGAGGGTTTGGTGGCTTTATCGAATATTATGTGGTTGTATATGTGAGGTTCTATATCAGAGCTTTCAATTCGATTCCATTGGTCTATATGTCTCTCCTTATGCCAATACCATGCTGTTTTCACCACCGTAGCTTTATAGTATGTTTTGAAGTCAGGTAGTGTGATTCCTCCAATTTCGTTTTTCTTTTTCAGTATGTCTTTGGCTATTCGGGGTCTCTTTCCTTTCCAAATAAATTTCATAGTTAGTTTTTCTAGTTCCTTAAAGAAGGCTGCATTGATTTTTATTGGGATTGCATTGAATGTGTAGATCACTTTTGGTAGGATAGACATCTTAATAATGTTCAGTCTTCCTATCCATGAACAAGGAATAGTCTTCCATTTATTTAGGTCTTCTTTGATTTCCTTGAACAATCTTGTATAGTTCTCAGTGTATAAGTTCTTTACCTCTTTAGTTAAATTTATTCCTAAGTATTTGATTTTTTTATTTACTGTTGTGAATGGTATTTGTTTCTTGATTTCCTCCTGATCTTGCTCATTATTGGTGTACAGAAATGCTACTGATTTTTGCGCATTGATCTTATAACCTGCGACTTTACTAAACTCATTTATGAGTTCTAGAATCTTCATTGTAGATCTCTCAGGGTTTTCTATGTATAGGATCATGTCATCTGCAAATAATGAAATTTTGACTTCTTCCTTTCCAATTTGAATGCCCTTTATTTCTGGTTCTTGCTTCAGTGCTCGAGCAAGTACTTCCAAGACAATGTTAAATAGGAGCGGCGACAGTGGGCATCCTTGTCTTGTTCCTGAGTTTAGAGGGAAGGAGTCTAGGATTTCTCCATTGTAAACAATATTGGCTTTAGGTTTTTCATATATACTCTTTATCATGTTCAAAAAATTTCCTTGTATTCCAATCATTTGGAGTGTTTTTATCAAGAAAGGGTGCTGTATTTTGTCAAATGCTTTTTCTGCATCAATAGATATAATCATGTGATTTTTTTCCTTCAATCTGTTTATATGGTGTATTACGTTGATTGATTTTCTTATGTTGAACCATCCTTGCATACCTGGGATGAATCCCACTTGGTCGTGGTGTATAATTCGTTTAATGTGTTGTTGAATACGATTAGCAAGTATTTTGTTAAGTATTTTTGCGTCTAGGTTCATTAGAGAAATTGGTCTGTAATTTTCCTTTCTTGTGATGTCTTTGTTTGGCTTTGGTACTAGGGTAATGTTGGCATCATAGAAGGAGTTGGGTAATGTTCTTTCTGTTTCGATGGTCTGGAATAGTTTCAGCAGGATTGGTGTCAGTTCTTTCCGGAATGTTTTATAGAATTCACCTGTGAAGCCATCTGGCCCTGGGCTCTTCTTAGTTGGGAGATTTTTAATAACTGATTCTATCTCTCTGCTTGTGATTGGTTTGTTAAGATCATCAATTTCTTCTTTTGTCAATATGGGCTGTTTATGTGTTTCTAGGAATTTGTCCATTTCCTCTAGATTGTCATTTTTGTTGGAATATAGTTTTTCAAAATATCCTCTTATGATAGTCTTTATTTCTGTGGGGTCAGTGGTGATATCACCTTTCTCATTTCTTATTTTGTGTATTTGCATCTTCTCTCTTTTTTTCTTTGTTAGTGTTGCTAAAGGTTTGTCAATTTTGTTAATCTTCTCAAAAAACCAGCTCTTGGTCTTGTTTATCTGTTCAAGTGCTTTCTTATTTTCTATTTCATTTAGTTCTGCTCTTATCTTTGTTATTTCCTTCTTTCTTCTTCCTGTTGGGTTACTTTGTTGTTGTTTTTCTAATTCCTTCAAATGTGCAGTTAGTTCTTCAATTTTTGCTCTTTCTTCTTTTTTGATATATGAATTTATGGCTATAAACTTCCCTCTCAGTACTGCTTTTGCTGCATCCCATAAATTTTGGTATGTTGTGTTATCATTATCATTTGTTTCAAGGTAGTCATTGATTTCTTTTGAGATTTCCTCTTTGACCCACTGTTTTTCTAAGAGTGTGTTGTTTAATTTCCAAATCGTGGTGTGAAATCTGGGCTTCTTTCCCTTGCAAATCTCCAGCTTGACTCCACTGTGGTCAGAGATAATGTTTTGTATGATTTCAATCTTTCTGAATTCGTTCAGCCTTTCTTTGTGGCCTAGCATATGATCTATCTTGGAGAATGATCCATGTGCGCTTGAGAAAAATGTATATCCTGCTGTGTTTGGGTGTAGCGATCTATATATGTCTATTAGATTGAGCTCCTCTAATATACTATTCAGATGTTTTGTTTCTTTGGTGATTCTCTTTTGAGATGTTCTGTCCAGAGTTGATAGTGGTGTATTAAAATCCCCCACTATAATTGTAGATGTATCTATTCTTTCACTTAGTTTTTCCAGCGTTTGCCTGACGTATTTAGAGGCACCCTTGTTAGGGGCATAGATATTTATGATTGTTCGATCTTCTTGACAGATTTTCCCTTTCACTAAAATGTAGTATCCTTCTTTGTCTCTCACAATTGTTTCACATTTAAAGTCTATTTTGTCTGATATTAATATAGCTACTCCTGCCTTTTTTTGGTGATTGTTAGCTTGTATGATTGTTTTCCAGCCTTTCACTTTCAATCTCCATGCGTCTCTGGGTCTAAGATGTGTCTCTTGTAGACAGCATATGGATGGGTCATATTTCCTTATCCAGTGTCCCAGTCTGAATCTTTTGATAGGTGAGTTTAATCCATTGACATTCAGTGTTATTACTATCAAGGAATTATTTGTGTTAGCCATATTTTGATTGGATTTGTGTTTGTCATATTTTGTTTGTATATTTTTTTTTGTCTTTTTTGTTGTTGTTGTTGGTCTTATACTCTCCTCCAACTTTGCCTTTCCTGTTTTTTCCTTTCTTCCTGCAGAACTCCCTTTAGAATTTCTTGAAGGGGAGGTTTCTTGTTGGTATACTCTTTCAGTTTCTGTTTGTCTGCGAATATTTTGAACTCTCCATCATGTTTGAATGCTAGTTTAGCTGGATAGAGTATTCTTGGTTGGAAATTTTTTTCCCCTTTAGTACCTTGACTATATCATACCACTGTCTTCTTGCCTCCATGGTTTCAGAAGAGAAATCAGCACTTAATCTAATTGAGCTTCCCTTGTATGTGATGGTTTTCTTTTCTCTTGCTGCTTTTAGGATTTTCTCTTTGTCTTGAGCATTGGATAATTTGACAAGTATATGTCTTGGGGTGGGCCTGTTGGGGTTTATGACTTGTGGAGTGCGCTGTGCTTCTTGGATATGTACATCTGTCTCTTTCAGTAGATTTGGGAAGTTTTCAGCCATTATTTCCTGCAACACTCTTTCTGACCCCTTTCCCTTCTCTTCACCTTCTGGAATGCCTATAATACGTATGTTTGAGCGTTTTGCATTGTCATTCAGGTCCCTAAATCCTAATTGGATTTTTTCTATCTTCTTATTGACCCCTTCTACTATCTGTTTGATTTCTGATGTACTGTCTTCCACATCACTAATTCTCTGCTCTGTCTCTTCTAGTCTGCTGATATTTGCTGCAAGTGTATTTTTGATTTCTTGAACTGTGGTGTTCATTCCCATCATATCTGTTATGTTTTTGCGTATGTCTGCAATTTCCCCTCCAAGTGATGTCTTCATGTTGTTAACCTCTTTCATTACTGCATCAAATTTGTCGGTGATAAATGTTCTGAGATCTTTCATTGCTTGTGCCAAGTTTTGCTCCCCTTCGTGATTATTGGTTTGTTGATTGGATTCAGCCATGTTTTCCTGATTATTGGTTTGGTTCGTAGATTTTTGTTGCTTTCTGGTCATCTCTTTATTTTGACGAATTTAATCAGTTCCTTAGCTTCTTTGTCTGCTCTTGGAGGTTAATTAGTTGTTATTTTTGCACAGGTGTTATATCTTCTCTTTGTCACTTTTTTCTTCTTATTCTAGTTACTTGTTGTTGGTTAAGTTCACTTTAGAGGAAAGTATTAGTGTTGGGGAAAGGCAATTGTGTAAGCAAGGGAAAAGTGTAAAGTTGTATTGGTGATGTATGTTAATAAAGCAGGAATATGAGATCTGGAAGGATGGAGGTTAGATTCATGTAGATTGTATAGAGTTATAGCTGTAGGTAGAGTACCTTTTATGAAGTTGATGACTGAATTTGGGAGGAATATGGTATGAACTACACAGCTATTGTTTTCATGAGAGAGGGAAAAAGAAAAGAAAGGTAATAGTTTCAAGAGTGGATAATAGACAGAAAACAGAACAAAGGTATTAGAAATTAAGAGTTAGACACTTTGTGGATCAAAGAACGGGAGATGGGGGGTGGAATATAGGAGAGACAGTAGATGATAGTGGATATCAAGATGCAGGGGAAGGGGGATAGTGTAGGTAGCCTAAATCAGTTCACACAGAAATGAGGCAGTGGAGGATGGGAAAACCCAGCAAATGTGAGGTGTTCCCTGTAGCACCTATTGTATATTTGAATTAAAGTAAAAATAAGTGGAAGATGAGGGACAAGAGGGAAAGAGAAAACCGAAAACAAAAAAAAAAAAAAAAACAAACTAATTATAATAAAGAAAAAAGAAAGGCAAGAAGAAAGGAAGAAAGAAAAAGAGGATGGGCAAACGGTGGGGAACGGATAGGGAGAAGAGAGATACAGGTACACACGTGTCACAATTGCAACACTATCTAAAACAACAACTTCCCCCCGCTTTGCCCTAAAACCCCCCCGTCTGTCTGCCCAAATGGGTCTGCAAGCACCTCCCTTCCCTCAAACCCCCAATAGGCCGCCCAGGGCCCACGAACTCCCCAGTACTGCAGATGCTTAAAAAAAAAAAAAAAAAAAAAAAAAAATTAAGTAAAATTAAAAAAAACAAAAAACAAAAAACAAAAAACAAACAAACAAACAAACAAACAAAAAAAAAAAACAGAAACCGCTCCACAGGCCCGGCTCCGCCCGCCGCGGAGGCTTGGACCGGCTCTGCCCGGCTCCTCACGCCGCCTTGGCCTGGCCTGGCTCCGCCCAGCTCCGCTCGCTACAGCGGCCCAGCCGGCTCCGGCGTCCACCTCCCTCCACCGCGGCCTGGACCGGCCCTGCCCGGCTCTGTACCCGCCGCGGCCTGACCCGGGCCCGCCCGGCTCCAAACGCTACCGCGGCCCGCAGCCGCGGCCTGAACCGGCCCCGCCCGGCTCCAAACGCTACCGCGGCCCGCAGCCGCGGCCTGCACCGGCCCCGCCCGGCTCCAAGCGCTACCGCGGCCCGCAGCCGGGGCCTGCACCGGCCCCGCCCGGCTCCAAGCGCTACCGCGGCCCGCAGCCGGGGCCTGCACCGGCCCCGCCCGGCTCCAAGCGCTACCGCGGCCCGCAGCCGGGGCCTGCACCGGCCCCGCCCGGCTCCAAGCGCTACCGCGGCCCGCCCGGCTCCAAGCGCTACCGCGGCCCGCAGCCGGGGCCTGCACCGGCCCCGCCCGGCTCCAAGCGCTACCGCGGCCCGGCTCGGCCTGGCTCGGCCCCGCCTGGCCCCGCTCACCGCCGGCGCAGCGCGGCCCGGCTCTGGCGTCTGCCGCTGCGGCCCGGCCTGGCTCAGCCCCACCGAGCGGGGCTAGATGCCTCGTCTCCGCCTACCCAAGAAGGGAATCCTCTACAGGTAGCTGGGATCTCCGTGTATATTTCACAGACGAATCCTCTCTGTTACCTTCCCTCCAAATCGATGTCCAGACACCTCCGGACCAGCAAAAATCCCGAAACAATCCGGTCCCAAAGAGTCTCCAACGCCGCCCAGCCGATTCCCTGCAGAAGACTCTATCAGGGATGTTCACTCAGCCGCCATCTTGCCCCCTCTCCTTTGATTCTTTTATTCTTGCTGAAACCAACGTATATTCATATATAGTATTTAAAAAATGAATTCTGACATACTACCTAAATTCCTTTTAGATTTCATATCTGAACTATGTGATATTTATGATAATATACTTTAATTTCCAAACATGTTGGGGTTTTTAGTTTGCTTATGGTTATTAATTTACATTTAATCATAATTTAAACAGAATTTAACCTGCCTGTGATTGTGGCATTTCAATTTTGTTAATAATTATTTTAATTTCCATATATATATATTTTTTAATCCATTCATGGTTGAAAAAAATTTCTTGTTCAAATCTTCTATATAATTTTAGATTAATTTCAGGTTAATAAGTAAATTGCTTAAAATAAAAGACATGAAAAAATGCCATGCAAAAAGTAATGGAAAAAAATACAACAAAGCTACTAGAACTAATAGAAAAGCTCATCAAACTTGACAGGGTGCAAGATTAATTCCCAAAAGTCAGCAGCACTTCTATGTACTACTAATGAGCAGTCTAAGGAAGTAGTCAGAAAAAAAGTTCAACTTACAATAGCCACAAAAAGAATTGTGTATTTAGAAATAAACTTAACCAGGGATATAAGGGACCTGTATTCAGAAAACTGCAAAACATTGCTAAAAGAAACTAAAGAAGACCTAAGTAAATGGAAGGACATTGCATGTTTATGTACTGGAAAACTAAATATGCTATGGTGTTTGTTCTACCAAAACGATTTACAGCACAATACATTTATTAAAATAAATTGATTACCTATGTTTACATCAATTTGTAGATTCTATTCTACTCCATTGATTTAAATGACTAAACTTGTGCTATGACATTAGGTTGATTATTAAAGTTTAAATGTGGAAAAGAGATTGTGTTAAGTTCTTCAACTTACTTATTTTTACAAGATTGTATCAAGCATATTAGGTCATTGAAATTTTTATTTCAATTTTGAAAACATCTTGTCAGTTTCCACAAAAATGCCTCCTGAGATTTTAATTGAGATTATTTTAAGTATTTAAATCATTTTAAGGTGAATGAGCATTTTGAAAACATTAATTTGATTGATGAATATATTATGTCCTCATTTACTTAGATCTTCTTTAATTTAATTAGTAATGTTTAATCATTTTTATTGTATAGTTATTAAATATTAAATATTTTTGGTAAATTTTCTCCTAATATTTTATGTTTATGCAAATATGAATGTATTTTAAAAATTCCATCTTTTAAAAGCTTGTTGCTAATCCATAGGAATTTCATTGTTTTCTGTGTATTAACGTTCTCTTCTGCGTCCAGGTTACATGTACATATTTCGCCAGTGGTTTTATGTTAGACTCCTAATGGTTTTATAGCAAGACCAGTGGTTCTCCGCTTGGGGTTATTTTGCCCCCCAGGAGATACTTGGTCATGTTTGGAGACATTTCTGGTTCTCACCACTAGAAGAATGCTCCCGGCATTTAATGGCGAGGGAGTAAAGTTACTACTAACAGTTTACATTGCACAGGGCAGCCACACAGAGCAAACTTTTTCTGGACTGAATGTAGTGTGGAGGTTAAGAAACCCTGATGAAATATTCATGTTGGCTGCAAATAGATAATGTCACCTCTTTCTTTCCAATCTGTCTCTTATGTGTGTGTGTGTGTGCTTGTTTTTCCTGCCTTAGTGTTCTGCTTAAAGCTCCCAGAAAAATATTGAATAGGAAGGGGTTTCAAGTTTTATGTCCTCACATCTTTCCAGAGTTTGAAAAATTATTGAGAACCTCAAGTAGGTTTTCTTTATGTTGGCTATAACTATTAATGGTCACTATAATATACATTAAAACTGAGAAAAGTGTATTTATTAATGCACTGAAAATAACATACCCCATTATGTGGGAATATAAATATTGTATTTTATTATAAAAATGCTATATTTTATAGAACAAAAGTAGTGAGATTTTGCAATTTTTTAAATGTCTGGTTTAATATGATACAGAGAACTTGTGTTGCTACATTCAATCTGTTGAAATATTTTGTTTTTTTATTGAAGTATATAAAGAAAATCTTGCCTCATACAGGTATGTATTGGGGAAAAGAGAAGTATTGTAATATAATTTATAGATTATTGTTGTTGTTCTCTTTTGATAATATACTGAAACTTGCTAAGAAGTTGTTTCTTAAAGCTTAGTTGCAATGTGGAATTTGAAAGCATGTCTCTTAACTTGTTTTGCTTCTTATGTTAAAATTATTGAGTTAATATACAATTTTAATGGATCTTTTACCCATGCATAAATTTGTGACATCATGCATTTTTCATTTGGATAAAATGCTGATTTATTAAGTGTATTGGTTTCATAGGGCTGGTGCAGCAAATTACCATACACTGATTGGCTTAAGGCAGCAGTACTTTATTCTCTAATACTTCTGGAGGCCCTGGGTCTGAAATCAAGGTGCTGACAGGGCCAATCTCTTTAAAGGCTCTAGTAGACCATCTTTCGTGGTCTCTGTCGAGCTTCTGCTTGGTTGTGGCAGCGTAACTCCTGATCTGGCACTGGACACACAAACTGATATTCTTTCTTCACAAATCATGTTTATCTCATTGTTTTATAACTAGTGTGTTAATTTTGTGTATGTTGTCAAATTTACTAGCAAAGAAATGGCACAAAAGTATTCATAATATTCACTTACTATTTGAATGTTTGTAGAAACTATTGTGGTTCTCTCTCTTTCATTCCTGTAATTACTAATTTTTTTTTTTATTTTCACTTGTCACTTTTCTCTTAATTACTCCTGCTGGGAACTTATAAAGTGTAATTATCTTTTCAAAGTATCAAAACTGACTTGTAAAAGGTTTCTTTGTCTTTTCATCTTTCACTGATTTATCTTTTTAAATACAGCCTTTTACTTTACTACTTCCTTCATGTAATTTGTTCATTTTATTTGACTGTCTTAAAGTGGAAACATAAATCACTGTCATAAAAGTTATCTCCAAAATAACCTTATGAAACTATGGTTTTCCCTCCTAGCTCTGCCTTAGCTACATCCCACAAATTTTTAAATATTGATTTTTCTTCATAATTTAATTCAAATATTTTCCAATTCCTCTTTTCATTTCTTTTGGTCATTTGCGGATATCCTATAACTATCTTTCAGGTGAGGATGGTTGATACATCTGTCATTATCTTCTATATCATGGGTGGTTTCTATTTATATTTGGATAAATTCCCCAGCAAGTCATGTTAAAAAATATTCCAGTATGATTGTTGGTTTGTCTACTTCTTCATTATATTGTTCCATTTTAACTTACTACATCTGTTGAGTGCATATACATTTTTGATAGCTATGTTCACTGATGAATATCACTTTTATTATTATGAAATGCTTGACTTTACATCTGACAAAACATTTCTTTCTGTAATGTTTATTTTTTTCTGTTTGTTGCATCCATTCCTATATTCTTATGCTTATGATTTGCATGAAACATTTTCTATTCCTTTACTTTCATATCATGTGAGACTTTTTATGTCTTATTTGGCTTCTGTAGCATCCTAAAATTGTTCTACTTTTATAGTCAGTCTGACAAACCATACCTTTTAAATTAAGTGTTTTAGTGCATTTTTATATAATGTAATTATTGACCAATTTATGCTTAAATCTATATGCTGCTATTTCTTTTACATTTTCCCCTTCTGTTCATTCCTTTGTTTCTATTTTCCTGCATGTGGCTTTTATATGTAGAGTAGAATTTTTTTAAAATTTCTTTTTCTTTCCACTATTGATTTTATAGCTACATTTTTTATTATTATCTGTCAATTGAAGGAGAAAACAGAGAGCTGAGCATGGGACTCATAGGAAGATGGATCCTGAACTAACCAACAGGAAGAGGGATCCTGATTCAACCAATATGGTAAGAGAGTTTTCAGCTAGTAGAATCCATTTCTTTAATTAAAAGTCAGCCAATCAGCACCTCTCATAGTCAGCCAGTGAGCATCTCCCTATTAGGATTCACTGTTTTTCTGATTTTCAAATCCTAACCCATGTCTTTGCTCAGAACCAGTGATTGATCAATCAGACCACTTCAACTGTGGCTCCAACTCCAGGGGAGGTCACACAGCTAAACTATATCAAGAGAAATTCCAAAGCTCTGAGCCTGCATTCCATCTTTGCCCTGGCTAGAGAAATGTTGAGCTGCAAAGCTGAGTTGAGCTGTGAAAGCTAAATCGACCTGTGAATAAATGCCAAGCCGAGCTCCAAATACCGAGCTGAACCAAACACAAAGCTGTGAGATGAGACACCGAGCTGAGAATGTTGAGCTGCAATGATGAATATTAAGCTGCAAGCCAAACTGCAAAACTGAGCTGTGTGCTTCCACCAGCACCTCAGCCAGGCTTGTGCCTTTGCCCAGGTTGAGCTGTAACTCTGAAGACACTTCCACCGGTGCCTCAGGCCAGGCTGGTGCCTCAGGCAGGCTTGTGCCTCAGCTAAACTTGTGCAGCATCACCAAAGGGCATTTTCACCATCATCCTGACCAGGTTTTAGACCAATACTGAGCTGATTAAATAAAGTTTATTTGTACTGAGGTCACATTTCTTTATTCTGAAGTCCATCCGAATGAGATAAGTGGTGACATTTGTGTTTTAAACCAAGATCTATAGTACCAAGACCAGTGCAACTGATCCCACGACCAACAACACCACAGGAACCCAGGTTGGGTGAGTCCAATCCTTGTCCCCACATCTCAGGGCCACACCCCTTCTGCTGGTTTGGAAGTGGCAGGTCGGCAGGTAGAGAGTGTGCACCTCTCTATGTTGTCCTTTCCACTGGCCTCCTAGATTGCTGGGCTCCTAGCTCACTGGGAAAGCATGTTTGGTTCTGGGCAGGGATGCCCCCCAGCAACCTCTCCATTGCATCCTAGGTCATTGGCCTCCAAGGTCATTGGCAGTATGGACAAGGTGAATCCACTCCCTGGGATTCCCCTTTTGGTTGTATTTTCACACACTGGAGAGACTTTGGCTTGTCTGACTTGAAATGCAAATGATGACATTCATGTGTAACATAGAATTGCCTCAGTACAACCTAAAATTCACAGAACAATCACTGGTTAACAGACTTTGATCTATATAACACCATCTTACAACTAAATCTTTTTTGCAGAAGAGAGGGCAAGTGGACAGAGGTCCCCTACATCCTGCCTTTTATGCTATTCTCCCAGTACTCCAGGAGGAGAGAGAAATGCAGGGTTCTCCAAAGATATCCAAGGACTGACCCTAAGAGAAAAGGGATCCTTTCCCAGCTATGCTGAATGACCCAGTCCTCCCAACTACCTAAAAGGTGCCTCCTCCTTACTTACAACTGCCCTCAGCACCCTTCCTCCACAAACCTTTGCTCTCACTGCAACTCATGTGAATGGGAACTCCTTACACACCCAAGGAAGCAAACACTGAGAGTAAGAGGGGGAAGGAGGGACCTGAACCTAGCTCAACCACAGTTCCACTCGTTCCTTTAATGGAAGTAGCCACAGCAGGTGGAGTTAGGGTACACGTACATGTCCTTTCTCCATGACTGATTTAAATCAAATAAAGGAGAGACTAGAGTGTTATTTAGAGGATTCAGTAAAGATTTTGGAGGGGTTGAAAATGATTAAACAAGAGTTTAACCTGACCTGGGGAGATGCAGACATTATTCTCTCCAACTGCACCACTGGTGATGAGAAACACCAGGTGGCCATAGATGCCACCCTTATTTTTGGTGCCTCTGCAGCCCCATTCACAGACCACAAGTGGGATTACAATGACAAATGGCACAGCCAATGCCAGATCACCTCCTTAAGTGCATAGTGGTTGGCATTAAGTGGGGGATAAAAAGACAAGCAAATTATTAAAAACTGAGAGAGGTTGCACAGAAATTGGCAGAAAATCCAGCCATCTTCCACAGCAGGCTAGTGGGCTGCATGAGAAAATACATGAACCTGGATCCTGAGTTGCTGGAGGGGATCACATTGCTTAATATATATTTCATCAATTAGTCTGTCCCAGACATCAGGCAGAAGCTGCAAAAACAAGATATAGGTCCTCAATTTCCACCAACCTTCCCCTTGGACATCACCTTCAGGGCCTTTCACAACTGTGTTCTGGCTGTGGCAAAGGAGAAGGAAAAAAAGAGATCAGGCAAAGACCAAGGAACAAGCGGGATTTTGCAGAGCAAGCCAGCTTAATCACTGCTGTAATTTTTTTTTCATCTAGTAAAGTCATATTATTTAAACCCAATGTATGTATAAAGAGAGCAGAAAGACACACAGAAATGGAGAGACCAGGAAAGAGAGAACATTTACCAAATGAAACATTTTAATGTTTTAGAGGGAAATTTCTAACATCATTAACTACAACAGGACCAAGGAGCAGGGAAATTCAGGATAATTTGTGCATAATTATAAAACATTTGCCAATGAGTTAAACAGATAACTATGAGAAGGATCATAAAATTGAAGCATCTGCCAGGTTTAAAAGTGTATTTAGAAAGAACCAGCAAGATGGCAGCAGAGTAAGGTGCTCCTAGAGTCAGCTCCTGCTACAGGGCAGTTAGCAAACACCCAGAGCTCTCTGGAGCTAGCTGAAGCACCTGTTTGGGGCTCTAGGAGGCCAGAAGAGCATCCTGCAATATCCTTGGGGGAGTGGAAGGAGACTGCCCGTCTGCAGAGAAGACTCATGTGTGGAGCACTCCATGCCACAGAAACTGGTGCTCATCCTCCACTAGAAACACAAGCCGCCTTGGGAGCTGTTTTGAGGCTGGAATCAAAAGCTCCACTTCCCTAAATAGGGAGGAAGAGACAGTTGGGCACCAATTTCAGCTTTGATGAGGAAACTCAGTGGGCTACAGTAAGATCTTGAGAACAGCTAAGGTTTGAGCCTGTCCAAGTCAGAAAGAGGCCGGGAGCTGCAATCTTAACACTGCGCCTGGCACAAGAATGAGCAGGGTCGACTGAGGATCCCAGTGCTGGTGGGGGCTGGCTTCTTCCCATCCAGATCATATTGCAGGTCTAGCCTAGACCCCAATGCCACCTCCAACAGGGAAGAAGCTGCGGAGACCTGCACCAGCTTCTCTAGGAAATTACCTGCCAAGCAGTGGAGGCTAATGATCATCCTACTCTGGAAGCATGAGCCGCCCCAGGAGTTGTTCTGTGATGGGAGTTGGAAGCTCCATTTCCCAGAAACAGGCGGGGGAGGAGATGGTTGGCTGCCGATTTCAGCTACTGATTGGGAGACTTGGCTGGCTAAGAGATAACCCTGGTAACAGCTAGGGTATGAGCCAGCCCATGTCAGAAAAAGGCCAGTAGCCTCCATTCTGACTCTGCCCCCAGCCTGAGGGGAAGCCGGGCTGATTCACACAGATCAGCCTGCAGCCTGCCTAGGCTTCAGCCCCTCCTGTGGCAGACAGGAGGCTGAGGAGCCCTGCACCAGCCTATACAGGTAACTGCAGGGAACTTTGGCTGGCATAGACTGAAAATCAGAAGTCTGCATAGATTGCCACCCACTCCTGCAACTCCATCCCTGACCCAGACAGGGGAGAAAGGGATGTGAAGCTTCATCTGTCTCTCTGGGCAACTACAGTCTAGATCTGCACATGAATTATTCCACATAGCTGTGACTCTGTCCCTACCCTTTGCAAAGGAGAAAGCTGGAAGAAGCTTCATTGGTCCCTGGTGCAATGAGGGCAGCTTGAACCTCCACAGCTTACAGCATCTACTACATGCTTGGCTTCTACTGCATAACCTGCAAGGAAGAAATGATAGGAAGCCCTAACTAGAGAGAAAAACTGAACTCAGAAAAAAAAAAAAAAAAAACTCTAGTAAGCCAGATGCAAAGACACCAACAAAAAATTATAGTCTACACCAAGAAACAGGAAGCTATAGGCAGTTAAAGGAACAAGATAAGCCTCCAGATGACCAAAGGAGTTGAGACAACTAATTATATATGTTCAAACAAATCTCCTTAATAAATTCAATTAGATGGCTAAAGAGATTCAGGATATCAAAAAGACATTGGATGAGCATGAAGAAGAATTTGAAAGCATACATAGAAAAATAGCAGATCTTATGGGAATGAAAGGTGCAATCAATGAAACTAAAAAAACGTTGGAATCATATAATAATAGATTTGAAGAGGCAGAGGAAAGGATTGGTGAGCTTGAAGAAATGGCCTCTGAAAGTGAACATACAAAAGAACAAATGAAGAAAAGAATGGAAAAAATTGAACAAGATTTCAGGGAACTAAATGACAGCAAAAGGCATGCAAACATATGTGTCATGGGTGTCCCAGAAGGAGAAGAGAATGGAAAAGGGGCAGAAGGAATATTTAAAGAAATAATGGTAGAAAATTTCCCAACCCTATTGAAGGACATAGATATTCCTGTCCAAGAAGCACAACATACTCCCATGTGAAAAAATCCAAATAGACCACCTCCAAGACATACTCATCAGAATGTCAAATGCCAAAGACAAAGAGAGAATTCTGACAGCAGCAAGAGAAAAGCAATGCATAACATATAAGGGATATCCAATAAGATTAAGTGCTGGTTTCTCACCAGAAACCATGGAGGCAAGAAGACAGTGGTCTATTATATTTCAGATACTACAAGAGAAAAACCTCCAGGCAAGAATCTTATATCCAGCAAGACTGTCTTTCAAAAATGAGGGTGAAATTAGAATATTCACAGATAAACAGAAACTGAGAGAATTTCTAAGCAAGAGACCAGATTTTCAGGAAATACTAAAGGGTGTGCTAGAGCCTGAAAGAAAAGATAGGAGAGAGAGGCCTGCAAGAGAGTCTAGAAATGAAGATTATATTAAATTTATTTGGAAGGGTAAGGAGTTCTGAATAGCCAGAAACATCATAAAAAGGAAAAGTGAAACCTCATCTCCAGACTTAAAATCATAATACCTATCTAAAGTGGAAAAAACAGCATGGTACACAGACACAATAGACCAATGAAACCAAATTTATGGTTCAGAAACAGACCCTCACATGTATGGTCAAGTGATTTTTTGACTAGTCTGTCAAACTCACACAGCTTGGGCAGAACAATCCATTCAACAAATGGTGCTGAAAGAATTGGACATCCACAGCTGAAAGAAGGAAAGAGGACCCCTATCTCATACCTTATCCAAAAATTAATTCAAAATGGATCAAAAAACAAAAATAAAAGCAAGAATCCTAAAACTTCTAGAAGAAATTATTGGAAAATATCTTCAAGACCTGGTGGTAGGTGATGGATTCTTAAAGGAGATAAGAGAAGGACTGAGTGGACTACTGATGTTTAATGTATGTAGAAGTTTTAATTAGCTTTACTGTAAAAGTGTGGAAATGTATAGCGTAACAGCTAGTTTATAAATGGGAATGTGACTTAAAATGGTAATCTAGTTATGTAAATGCCAATTGACAGAAAGCTTGAGAATAATCTAGGAACTGGATAGCACGATAAACCAAGAGGTGGGTGAGAATTGTTGTTGATGGTACAGATGCAAGCGTGTCCTTTGTTAGATAGAATAAAAGTATATCTCTACTGCAGGGTGTTGGGAATGTGGAAAAGCATGGGAAAAATCCAGCTGGAGTGACCTATGGGTTGTGGTAATAATATAATATTTTTGCATCTGTGCAAAAGATGTACTGTGTTGATACTGAGGCAGTATTGAAAATGTAAGCCAAATGTACATTATGGACATGCCAATAATCAGATAATATTATTTTATCTGTGGCAAATGACACTCCATATTGTGGTGTGTTGACGGAGGGGTGTTGTTTGGGAATTCTGCACATGTACATGATTGTTTTATAAGTTTACAACTTCTGTCATAAAAAATACATTTTAAAAATAATAATAGAGTAGGTTGGGGGAAAACACACCAAATGTATGATAAAAACTATGATTAGTAGTAAGATTTTGACAGTGTTCTTTCGTAGTTTGTAACAAATGTCTCATGAAAATGCAAGGTGTTGGTGGAGGGTTGATGTATGGGATCCCTGTATGATGTTATTCATGTTTGCTTTGTAAGTTCACAACTTTTACTATACACTTTATTGTTTATGTATGTTCATATATAAGTGATATAAAAATAATAATCGGATTGGTTAGGGTAAAAATACTTTGTTTAGTAGTAATACTGAAATAGCATTGTATTATTATTTTCTTTATGTATATATGTTTAAATAATTGTATTAATTTTATAGCATTTGATTTTCATCTAGCTTTGTAAACTTTGATATCAATATTATCATAATTTTATAAAATATATTTTGATATAATTATTTTGTTTTCCTCCATCTGCCAACATCTAGCCCATAAATAGCCCTTGAATTTATTCAGCATTTATCATTTTTAAAATTTATTTTTCAGAGTATATTTAACAGTACTTTGTAATAAGGTATTTCTTCTTTCCTCTCTAAGTTTTGTTCTATCAGTTGGAAGACAACTGGTCTCATTTCTTCCCTTTATATATAGTAGAATATATTATTTAAGCCATTTGGGCCTGGTGCTTTATTTTGGGTGATGTTATTAATTGTTGATGCAATTTACTTAATAAATAAAGGATTATTCAAATTATCAATTTCTTCTTGTCTTAATTTTGGTAATTTCTGTCTCTCAAGAATTCAGTTTACTTCATATGAGTTTTCAACTTCAGGACTGTATTAGGGTTCTCTAGGGAAACAGAACCACCTGGAGATATTTGTAAACATGAGATTTTATAGAATTGCCTCTTTTGAGCATAGGGATGAACAAGTTCCAAATTCCACAGGGCAGGCTACAAACCAGGAACTCCAATGAAGTTCCTTGATGAGTTCCCCAAGAGTAACTGGTTGTCTGAAGGAGAGATGAGAATTCTCTCCTCTGACAGCTGAAATCATTTAGTCCTTTTAGTTTTCCAATTGATTGGATGAGACATCTTTCACTGATGAAGGCAATTTCCTCAGATTAGTTATAGTTGTGATCAGTCATAGATGCAATTAACTCACTGATGATTTAAGTCTACAAAATGTCCTCACAATACAAGTTGGCCAGTGTTTGACAAAACAACTGGACACTGTTATGGGGCCAAGTTGGCACATCAGCCTAGCCATCACAAGGTCATAGAGCTTTGATAATATTCTGTTACTATCCTTTAAATATCTATGGACAAGTAATGATAACCCTCTTTCATTTATAATATTATTGTAATGTGTCTTCCCTCTTTTTTTTCTTTCTTAGCATTGGTAGAGGTTTCTTTCTTTCTTTCTTTTTTGCATCAAAGAACCAGCTTTCTATTTAACCTTTACAAATCTATTACAAGGTGGAAGTGAGTAGTTGTGCAGTGAAGGGATATGAGAGAGATGTAGTGATGCTATTGTTTTGGGTGGTGCAAGATTGACAGAGGTTAGAGTGGGAAGGGTGAGTCAGACAATCCATGGAACTGGGGTAGGGTTAGGGGAGGGAGCAGGTGAGCACAGGGGCTCAGCAGGTGTGTGGTCCAACTACAATGTTGGGAAAGCTCTTATGGCAATACAACAAGGAAAGTTTACTGGTTTAGGGTGTTAGATGGGAGGGCATTCAGTACAGGGCATACCTGGGGCAGTCTTCTAGAGAATGTGCAAGTGTTTATTTTGCCATAGTGCATTGTATAAGTGAGTGAAGACCCACATAATGAGTGGGAAGGAAGGAGTTGGATTCCTATCCTGTGGAGACCCAATATGTTCTCAAACAGAGGGGTGGGGATCTCTTGAGATCACAGGGAGTTCCAAATAGGGGAGGACAGATCAGTGCGTCAAGCCCTCAGTGTTGTTGCAGGTAACTATGAATCTTGACCTTCAAGGAGAGAAGTCTGATTATTGCCATGAGCCCCAAGGGGAGGGGTAGGGAAGAATAGAGTAGATGGAAGAGGAGGTAGTTAGGAGGAAATGGAAATGTTCTGCATGATCTTACAATGATGGAAACAGGCCATTTTGAATTTCATAAAAAAATTTGTAAAAGTATATGGTCTAGAGTGTAGACCATAATGTAAACCATTGACCATGGTTAGTGGCTATGTTTCAATATTTGTACATTTGTTGTGACAAATGTACCATCCACATATTAAAAAGTTATTGATAAGGGAAGGGAAGAATGCAGGAGGATGTTGGGTATATAGGAGTTCCCTGTGTTCTCTATGTGATTTTACTGTGACCTAAAACTTCTTTTAAAACAAAATGAGAAAAAGTAAGTCCCTGGGAAAGAAGTGGAAGAAAATATCACTGAACATATAGGACAACAGATATTACAGTGATAAAAGAGAAAACATCAAAAAAATTTTAATATTCTTCATTACTTTTTAATATCCAGTTTTTAATTTTTATTTTAGTTTTACCTTTTCTAAATTATTATGTATTTTATTTCTTATTTTTTTTACCTACCAGTATTATTTCATTGTCCTATTAATTGTATTTGGTGATATTCTTGGCTTTATTTTTTAAGAAGTTTTGGACCACAGAAGGGTTACAACTGTGGCAGGGGAGTATCATTGTTGTGGGGTCTCAGTGATGGGGGATACATTGGAGGAAGTCACCTGGGCATATATATAAGGTACATAAATGTATTCAAATGTTCATGGATCATTGTACTGTGGGTGGAGATTCACACAATAACCAAAAGAATATTCAATTCCCTTCCTGGGGAGTTCTGCCACATTCTCTAATGGATCAGGAATAATCCCCCAAGTGCAGGACAATGACTAGTGAAAAAGGATGGTCCATTGTTGGGCCCTTGATATTGACAATTATGCTTATGAGCCTTTGCTTTTGAAATTGTAACTTAGCCTAGTGCTATAAGGTGTATGCCTAAGAGTGACCTCCTCAGAGTCTCCATGTTGCTCAAATGTGGCCTCTCTCTAATCCAAACTCAGCATATAAATAAATTACCTTTCCTCCAACATAGGACTTGACTCCTGGGGATGAGCCTCCCTGGCCCTGAGGGATTACTACCAAATACCAATAAGCAATGCAACTGGGAAAAGACCTTGAATAAAAGAGATAAATGTAAAGACAAATGAGTACATACGGTTAAGAGATTTCAAAGTGAATCTGGAGGTTATCCCATAGGTAACACTTACGCACAACTCAGCAGGATCTCATAGACTGCTAAAGTAGATACACCCCAAATAGTGGGGCTCCTGAGGGCTCTGAAGACACCCAGGTCCTACGGTAATGGCATAGCTCTGGTGTTTGGTACCTTGCCAGTAGGCCCTACTTTGGAGTTTGTGCTCCCAAATGTGACAGAGTTGGGCTCAGTTGTGACTTCTCTACACATACCTCTTCTGTCCCTTCTAGTTGAACCGATAGTTGGTGCTGCAGTTGGTAGGTGTACATCCAAGAAACTTGAATCTCCAGGCTGTCCATCTGCCAACTGTGCCCTGAGCATCAGCAGAGTTGCAACACCTACTCTCCAGTTCATTGGACTCACCCAGGACAACTAAGAAGGTGGTGAGGATAGACAACAACCATACCAAGTACCTGAGAGAATCTACAACTGCAAGCAAGAGAGTTCCATCCATTAGCCATATGGGATCAAGGCCTTCTCTCAATTAGAGATAGAGTGGACATCACCATCCCAGAATCCTCAGAACCAGGGACTAAAATATGGACTACAGTAGGTAGACTTACTGGTATTCTACTATAGTCTTACTGTGATTCTAGCAATGGAAGAAATTATATTACTGATATGGAGACAGTGACCAGTGGAGGTGCTGAAGTCAGGGAGAGGGAAAAAGATGTGTAATATGAGGGCATTTTCAGGAATTGGAATTGTCCTGAATGACATTGCAATGACAGATGCAGGCCATTATTTATCCTGCCATAACCTACAGAATTGAGTAGAGAGAGTGTAAGTTACAATGTAAGCTATGATCTATGCTTAGTGGTAATGCTCCAAATGTATTAATCAATTGCAATGAATGTACAACACTAACGAAAGAAGTTTTAATGGGGAGAAGAGCGAAAGGTGTGGGGAGTGGGGCATATGGGAATCCCTTATATTTTTTTGCATAACATTTTGTGTAATCTAAGTATCTTTTAAAAATATTTTTAAAATGAAGCTTTCAATTACATAATTGATACATCAAAAATATAGGGGGATTCCATACACCCTACCTTTCCCCTTCCACATTTTTCTTCATTAACATCTATGATTAATATGGTTTATTTGTTACAATTGATGAATACATTTTGAAGCTTTGCTACTAACCATGGCCAGTAGTTTTCATTACAGATTACACTTCACTATGCTTTTTTACGGGTTTTGAAAAAATATATAATGACTGGTACCCATTATTGCAATGTCATTCAGAACAATTCCAATGTCCAAAACTTACCCCTAATCAAAGCTATTCTTCCCTCTATTTCCCCTCAGAACCTCTGGTGGTCACTGCCTTTATATAAATATTACAAGGTGTTCCATTGTTAGAATAATAAATCTACTTTAGTCCTTAGTTTCATTCCCATCTTATATTAGTTTATCCCTCAAACTTGAGGATTTTAGGACGATTGTGCCCACTCTGTTTCTGATTGGGAGGGGCCTTAGATCCCTTGGAACAGATGGATGGAACTGACATGTTTGCATTGTAGATACTCTGTTTATTGGGGAGGGTGTTGTGCATCATGATCATTTTGTTAGTTGTCCTGGGCAAGTTGGATGAACTGGAGAGTAGGTGTTGACTGCAACTCTGCTGAGATTCAGGGCTCAACCAGGATATGAAGATTTAAGTTGCTGGTACATATGTCTAATGGGTATAGTGCTAATTATAGGTTCATATAAAAGGGTCAGAAGAGCCATGTGTAGGAAAATTATAAATGAGTTTAGCTCTATTACGTTGGGGAACATATATTCCAAAGTAAGGCCCACTGACAGGGTGGCAAATTCCTGAGATTGTCTGCCCTGCTTACAATGTGTGGAGCCCTCAGGAGCCCTACTATTTGAGGCAATGTTTACTGTGATAGTCAATTAGATCCTTCTGCAATTTGCATAGCGTAACCTCTGGAATGACCTGCCGACTTACTTTGAAATCTCCTAGCTGTGAACACTCATTTGTATTTAATATTTCTCCCTTTTGGTCAAGGCCTTTTTCCAAATGCATCAATATTTGGTGCTTGGTAATAATCCCTCAGTGCCAGGGAGACTTATCCATGGCAGTCATGTCCCATGCCAGGGAGAAGATAGTGTGTTTATAAGCAGAGTTTGGCTTAGAGAGAGGCCAAATTTGAGCAACAAGGAGACTTTCATGAGGTTAACTCTTAGGCAATACATAATAGTAAGTGAAGTTTCAATTTCTCAAGATAAGATTCATAAGTACAATCATCAACATCAAGGACCTTGCTTAATAGTCTGTCCTCATTTGCTGGACACTACTCATGTCCCAGAGAATTTTTCCTGCTTTATTAAAGAATGTAGCAGGACTTCCCAGGATGGAAATTCAATATTCTTTGGTCTCCACTCACGGAGACAATACCCCATGACCATTTGAATATATTCAATACCATAGAGGCATGTCCCATTTTCACCCCTTCCCACACATTCCCCCATAACTGACACCCCACATCAGTGATTCTCCCTTGAACAGTTGTGTCCATTCTGTGATCCAAAATCTTCCCCAAAACAAAGCTAAAAATAAACAAATACAAATAATAAGAAATCAAAATAATAATAAGAAAAAATAAAAGAATTAAACATAAAAAGAATAAAAATTAAATAAATGTAAAAGTAAAAAAAATTAAAAATAAAGTACAATAAAATATTTTTCTTCAATGTTTCTTTCATCACCATGTGATCTGTTATGTTTTATGTACAGTGACAATTTCTTTTGTATGCTACACCAGTGTCTTATTTTTCTTTTGCTTTATATTCAAAGAAGCTTTAGATTGCAGAAAAGTCACAGATACAATATAGGGGATTCTCATGTACCCAACCCCTTCCCCCTTTCCCCCCCCCCCCCCATTAAAAAGATTTGGTATGTGTAGGGTACATTTGTTACAACTGATGTACAAATATTGAAGCATTACTGCTAACCATAGTCAATGGTTAACATGATTTGCATTTTGCAAACTCAAATTTATAGGCTTTGACAAAATTTTAAATGATCTGTATCCAGCACTGCAAGGTCATGTAGAACAATTCCAATGTCCTTGACACAAAATATTCTCCTTTTTCCTCCCTTTCCCCTCAGAACCTGTGATAACCACTAATTTTCAATTTTTGAAGAATAAAATGTTTCATAGTTACATGCAGTAATACTGAAGGCTTGACATATTAGTCTGTTTTCTTTTATTAGGCACTGCCTATGTTCTTGAAAGATTCCTGCTGCTCTAATTGAGAATATAGCAGAAATCCCTAGGGTGGGAGTTTAATATTTTCTTGTTTATGTTGTGCATCTCCACCCACTGAAATAACACTCTATGACAAGGTGAACATTTTCATAGTCCATGGAGGGATGCTATAGACAACTGATTTTTGACAAGTTTACCAAGTACTCTCAATGTGGAATGAGTAGTCTCTTCAACAAATGTTGCTGGGGAAATTGAATAACCATGTACAAAAGAATGAAGGTGGACCCCTACCTCATACCATATGCAAAAATTAACTCAAAATGGAATCACTACCTCAATGTAAGAACCAAAACAATAACTCCTAGAAGAAAGTGTAGGGTAGCATCTTTAGGATTTTGTGTTCACAATGGCTTCATATTTAAAGCATAAGTAAGAAAAGAAAAAAATAAATAAATGACCACATCAACATTAAAAAAAAAAATTTTGTGTGTGAAAAAGGAATTTATCAGGAAAGTAAAAAGAAAACCTATGGAATGAGAGGAAGTATTTGGGAACCACATGTCTGAACAAGGTTTAATATCCAAAAATATAAATAAATCCTACAGTTCAACAAGAAAAAGACAAACCACCCAATTAAAATTACTGGAAAATTACTGGAGAGGTTGTAGAGGAATAGGAACACTCATTCACTGTTGGGGGAAGGTAAAATGGTGCAACTGCCCTGAAGAAAGTTTTGTAGTTACTCAAAAAGATAAGAATAAAATTGCCATATTACTCAAAAAGGTATGTACTTGTGGCAGTTTGAGATTATTGTATGAATCCCAATAAGAGAAAGATTATGATTGTAAACTAATCTATCCCTCTGTGTGATACCCTTTGATTGCATTAAGTTCAGCTGAGATGTTTTTGATTACATTACCTGTTAGGATTGAGTTAGGGTCTTTTTTATTTGACTCCATCAGTGGTCATGCCTCAGGTTGGGTCCCCAATCCCTTGCTGAGACAATCTCTCAAGAAGACACACACATGGGAGAGAACTTTTTTCATTTTTGATCCTGCTATGTAACAGAAAGGAGAAGCCACAAAGAGTTAAATTCCCAGAGAGAGAGATGGACCATTTGTAGGATAGCTTACAGAGGTTCTTGGAAAGAGAGCTGAGACTGCTATAGGAAGCCCTGAGAGACAAGCCATATGTCAGCCTGCAGCTGAGATCAGGAAGAAGCAAGACCCACAGGACCTCAAGAGTAAGATGAAACCCAGAGGGGAAGGCTCAAACCCAGCAGAGATAGCCCCCCATTTTGCTTCATCATGTGGCAGCTGATTTTGATGAGATAGTACCTCTGATGGTAACTTGAGTTGGACTTTCTCAGTCTTGGGACTATAAACTTTTACTTCAAGTATATGCCCTTTGTAAAAGCCAAGAGGTTTCTGGTACTTTGCATTGTCACCCCTGTGGAAAACTGATATAACACTCAAAAGAATTGAAAGCAGGTGGACAAGCATCTATTTGCACACAGATGTTCATTAGTGGTGTTATTCAAAATTGTCAAAAAATGGAAGCAACCCAGTGTACATCAGCTGATGAATGGACAAATAAAATGTGGTATAAACATATAATAGAATATTATTCGGCTGAAAAAAGGAATGAAGTTCTGAGACATGCAGCAATATGGATGAACATTGAAGACATACTGTTAAGTGAAATAAGCCAGACACCAAAGGGTAAATAGTGTATAATTTTATTAAATAATTAGAATAAGAAAATTCAAAGTGTCAGCAACTATAATATTGGGTATGTGATACAGAGGTGTAGGTATGAAATGAAGTCTTGATGCTTGAATTATACAGAGTTTCTGTTTGGATGATGGGAAAGTTTAGGTAATGCCTGGTGGTAATGGTTGCACAACATTATGAACAAAATTAACCATTCTAAATTAAATATTTGTTGGTGGTTAAAAGGGAGATTTGTAAGTTTTATATATGTTTCTAGAATAACAGTTTAAAGAACCAAAATAAACTTAGAATTGTACAGCATAGAGAGGGAGTCAAAATATAAACCAAGGGCTATCATTGACAGTATGATTATAATAATATTGTGTAATCAGTTTTAGCAAATGGACTGCACATACATGATGGTAATGATGGAGGATGTGGAGAACTGTATTTCTGCATGAGTTTTCTGTAAAAGTACAACTTCTTTAATAAAAAAAAATGGGATGAAAGAGGAGGCATAATAGCAGATGTGGCAAATTCTCTATCTTGGTAAGTGATTGAATTCAGCCTTACTTTTAAAATGTCTGCTGTCCTATGCTGTCCCATGATTTCTATAACCCATTCAAAGTGTACACTCTATGGTTCTCATATTAATCACAGAGTTATACTGCCATCATCTCAGTCAATTTTATAACATTTTCACTACCCCAGATGGAAAAATCCCATAACCTTTGTGATGGTTAGGCTAATGTATCAATTAAGCCAGGTAATTGTGCCCAGTTCTTTGGTCCAGCAAGCACTGGGCTAATTGTAATACAAGGGCATGTATGGACTACAGTCACAATTGACTTTACTGCAGTGGTAATTCATAGATAGCTGATTAGAATTACATCAATAAGGGAGATTGCCATGAGCAACCCTTTATCCAATCAGTTGAATGCCTTAAAGGGGAAGCGATTCTAGCATTGAGTGAAAATTTCCCAGCTCATCTTTGAACAGCCAATGTCTCCCAGAACTTATCAAGAACCTTCACTGGATTTTCACTGGAACTCTGGTTCTAATCTGCCTGCGGAACCTGTACTCATGCATCGTCATTGTCATTTGAGAGTCGCTTATAATACCACATACTATTGACAGGTATCTCTTGTTGATTCTGTTTCCCTAGAGAACCCTGACTAATACAGCTTGATACAGAGAGTGGGGTCATTCTTGAGGAACAGAGTCTTAAACATGGGGTGTATGAGGTTGTTCTGGGAGTTTTGCAATTTGACTCTCTATTCTAATTGGACTCAAAGGAACTGGCAACTTCTTTTCCAATAATAAAGAGGCTGCTAAAAGTCGATGGCATGAGTTGGCAATTGAGACACAAAATATTATCACTGGATTCCCCTACTTCCATGCTTGTAAGAAGCAAGGATCTGGGCAAGAGTGTTTTCAACACTTTTAACAGAGTTTTGTAGAGTCAAATGGTATAACGATGTTGGCTGGCTCCTCCTAGATACTCTGGATACTGTTACAAAGGAAGGAGATGAGTTAAAGGCTTCAAATTTGAAACAAACACCGCATGAATGATGCAAAAGTTTCTTTGTGTGCTCTGAAAGAAAATCTCCTCTCCTATGGCCACAGGTCCAAAATAACTGAGAACCAAACTCAGACTCTCATTGTACCAGTAGCAAAATTACAAAGGAAACTAAAATCTCAGCTCCACAGGGTTTCTGGAGTTAAAATGAAGGCATTGATTGGCAAAGAGTAGAATCCAGAGAATTGGAATGGAGACATAAAGGACAATGGTAATATTGGTGGAGCCATTGGAATGCTGAATTCTGCTGAGACTTCACCAGATAAGCCTGAGATGGCCTGCCCAGTGGAGACTACACCTTGTCAACCTTATATTATACAGCCTCCAGCCTGCCCCAGGGAGTCCAAAACAACTTCCAGCTCTGAGGTAGGTACCAACCAAACAGAAGCCTGCCCTGCCCAGCCTCCAGTCTGCCTCAGGGAGTATGGATCTCCTCCCAGCCCTGAGGTACATACCAGTCAAATTCCAGCATGCCCTGCCAAGTCTACAGTTTGCTATGGGGAGACTGCCTTCCAACCCCTCCCTGTCTCCGCAGAAAAAAATGCAAGGGAATGCCCTGAAGTCAGTAGCTTGCAAGGCATTTCTAATCCCTCTCCTTACCCACCCCCACCAACTCTCTTGTCTTGGAGAACAATTTCTAGACTAAAATCACAAGTGCCCAAAGGTGAAATACAAAGTGTGACCCATGAGGAAGTAAGGTATATTCAGTAAGAACTGCATGAGTTTTCCAAATTCTTTAGACAGAAATCAGGGGACTATGTGTGGGAATGGATACTAAGGGAATGGGATAATGGTGGAAGGAATATAAAGTTGGATCAGGTGAATTTATTGCTATGGGCTCACTAAGCAGAAATTCTGGATTCAACGCTGTAGCTTGAAGGGTAAGAAAGAGCTCTAACAGTTTGTTTGGATGGCTGACTGAAACATGGACAAAAAGATGGCCTTGCTTAGAGAGATTGGAATGCTAGAATGGATTTACCATTTGAGAGCTACCCACCCACCCCAGAAATGTCCACAGGACACACGTTTAACCAAGACAGTGAGGAATAAATTTGTAAGGCTAGCTCCATCTTCCCTGAAGAGCTCTGTGATTGCTCTTCTCTGTAGTCCAGATATTACTGTAGGCAGGGCTATGATGGAATTAGAATCCTAAACATTATGGGGATGATTGGATGTCAGACCAGTAAAAGTCAAATATAGGCAGTTAATCACCAAAGTCAAGGTGGGCTTTGGTACCACCGCAGTGAAAGGCAAATTCAAAAAAGCACTCAAAATAGCCTGAGTCACTTAGAGTTATGGCAGTGGCTAATACATCATGGGATACCTAGGATAAATAGATGGGCAGTCTACTAAATTTCTTCTGGATCTGTATAAGCAGAAGAGTTCTAGGTCAAGTGAACAAAATCCTAACTCAAATTATAGATGCAGAGAATCACAGCCCCTTAATCAATTTCCAGACTTGAGACAGTTTACAGACCCAGAACCCCTTTAATAAGGAGAAGGCCAGGTCCCCTTGGGAAAGGATCCTGTTAAACTGCCTAAATGTATATTGTTAATCTTCCTCCCACCTTCCCCCAAGGAGATCTACAGCCTTTTACAGTGTAAATGTGCACTGGGGAAAAGGAAATGATCAGATGTTTTGGGTATTATTAGAAACTGGCTCAGAAATAACAATTCCAAGATACCCAAAATGTCACTGTCATCCACCAGTCAGAGCAGGGGATTATGGAGGTCAGGTATTTAATGGAGTTTTAGCTAAGGTCCACACTCACAGTTTGCCCAATGGGTCTCCAGACCCTTTTGTGGTTATTTCCCCAGTTCCAGAATGCATAATTGGAATAGACATACTCAGTAACTGGCAGAATCACCACATTAGATGCCTGACTTTTGGTGTGAGGGCTATTACAGTTGGAAAGGCCTAGAACTTGGAAGCCTAGAACTGCCTCTACCTAGAAAAATAGTAAACCAAAAGCAATACCGGATTCCTGGAGGGACTGCAGAAATTAGTGCCACCATCAAGGATTTGAAGATGCAGGGTGGTGATTCCTACCACATCCCCATTCAACTCTCCTATTTGGCCTGTACAGAAAACAGAGGCATCTTGGAGGATGACAGTAGATTATTGTGAACTTAACCAGGTGGTGACCTCAATTGCAGTTGCTGTTCCAGATGTGGTAACATTGCAAATCAACACATTCCCTGGTACCTGGTATGCAGCTATTGATTGGCAAATGCTTTTTTCTCAATTGCTCTTAATAAGGACCACCAGAAACAGTTTGCTTTCAGCTGGCAAGGCTGGCAGTATATCTTCACTGTCCTGCCTCAGGGGTATATCAACTCTCCAGCCCTATGTTATAATATTGTCCATAGGGATCTTGATCATCTCTCCCTCCCATAACACATCACACTCGTCCATTATATTGATGATACCATGTTGATAGGATCTAGTGAGCAAGAAGTAGCAAAGACTCTAGACTTACTGGTAAGGCATTTATGTGAGAGAGGATGAGAGATAAATCCAACTAAAACACAAGATGCTTCCATCTCAGTGAAATTTCTAGGTGTCAAGTGGTGTGGGGTAGGTAGAGATATCCCTTCTAAAGTGAAGGATAATCTGTTGCATCTGGCTCCCCCTATGACCAAAAAAGAGGCACAAAGTTTAGTTGGTCTCTTTGGATTTTGGAGATATCACATTCTTCATTTGGATGTACTCCTCTGATCCATTTACCAGGTGAACAGAAAAGTTGCTATTTTGACTGGGGACCAGAACAAGAAGAGGCTTTGCATCAGGTCCAGGCTGCTGTGCAAGCTGCACTACCACTGGGACTATATGATCCAGCAGATCCAATGGTGCTAGAAGTTTTGGTGGCAAATAGAGTGGCTGTCTGGAGCCTTTGGCAAGCCACAATAGGATAATCACAATGCAGACCCTTAGGATTTTGGAGCAAAGCCCTGCCATCCCTTGCAGATAATTACTCCTCTTTTGTGAAACAGCTTTTGGCTTGCTACTGGACCTTAGTGGAGACTGAATGTTTAATCATGGGCCATCAAGTTAACAGGATACCTGAGTTGCTTATCATGAGCTGGGTATTGTCTGACCCTCTAAACCATAAAGTTGGGAATGCACAGCAACACTCCATAATAAAGTGGAAGTAGTACATATGAGATAGGGCTCAAGCAGGTCCTGAAGGTACAGGTAAGTTATTATGAGAAAGTAGCCCAAATGCTCATGATCATCACTCCTGCCATGTTACTGCCTCTTTCCCAGTCCAGAGCTTTGGCCCCTTAAGGAGTCCCTTACAATCAACTGATGGAGGAAGAGAAAACTTGGGCCTTGTTTACAGATAGTTCTATGTCCCCGTCTCCTTCCCGCCCAGTATTGGCAGCCGGCGCTGCCCCTCCTTCTCCCCTTCTCCGTCTTCCGCCTAGCTGTTATCTAGACAGCCCACACTTTCCCCTTCCCCTCCCTTGCTCCTAACCCCTTAGCCAGCTTACTGTCCAGTAACCGCCTACTGTCCAGTAACCGCCTACTGTCCAGTAACCGTCTACACAAGCAACAGCACCCACTGGCACCAATCAAGTCCCTTTACGTATCCCTAGACCCTATAAAACCATGTCCCCTTCTACAATAAAGCAGACTTGTGCCCAGACCTTGTCTCCGTGGTGTTCTTGCTTGCACCGCGCGTCCCCCGTGCCTGAGCGGAGAGAGCGAGGGCCCAACGGCTTCGTGCCGACCCCCCTCCTCTCCTTCGACCATGAGGCAGCCCCCGTCTGGAGAGCCCGCCCGGCCATCCACATCGACCCTCCCGGAGGCCCGCCGCTGCCCACAGTTCTACATGATATGCAGGTACCATCTGAAAGTAGACAGCTGCAGCACTGCAGCCCCTTTCTGTTACATCCCTGAAGGACAGTGCTGAGGACAAATCCTCCCAATGGGCAGAACTTTGAGCAGTGCACCTGGTTGTTTATTTTGCTTGGAAGAAAAAATGACCTGAGGTACATTTATACTCTGATTCATGGGCTGTAACCATGGTTTGGCTGGATGGACAGGAAATTGGAAGGAACGTGATTGGAAAATTGGTGAAAAGAGATCTGGGGAAGAGGTATATAGACAAACCTTTTTGAATCAGCAAAAAACGTGAAAATATTTGTGTTCCCCATGAATGGTCACCAGAGGGTGACTTCAGCAGAGGAATATTTAAATGACCCACTCTGTGGCTAATACTCAGCCTCTTTCCCCAGCCACTCCTGTCATTGCCCAATGGGCTCATGAACAAATTGGCCATGGAGTTAGGGATGGACATTATGCATAGGCTCAGCAAAATGTACTTCCCCTTACTAAGGCTTACTTGGCTACAACCACTGCTGAGTGCCTAATCTGCCAGCAGCAGAAACCCACACTCAGTCCCCAATATGGCACCATTCCTCAAGGTGACCAGCCTGCTACCTGGTGGCAGGTTGACTACTTTGGGCTACTTCCAACATGGAAGGGGCAGTGATTTGTTTTAAATGGAATAGACGCGTACTCTGGATATGGGTTTGTATTTCCTGCATGCAATGCTTTTTCCAAAACTCCTAGCCATGGACTTACCAAATGTCTTTTCTACTGCCGTGGCATTCCGCACAGCATTGCTTCTGATCAAGGGACCCACTTCAGAGCAAGTTATATGTGGGAATGGGCACATGCTCATGGAATTCACTGGTCTTACAATGTTCCCCATCATCGTGAAGCAGCTGGATTGATAGAATAGTGGAATGGCCTTCTAAGATTCAATTTGGTGCCACCTAGGTGGCAATACTTTGCAGGACTGGTGCAATGTTTTCCAGAGGGGTGTGTATGCTCTAAATCAGCATCCACACTATGGTGTTGTTTTTCCCATAACCAGGATCCATGGGTCCAGGAATCAAGGAGTGGAAATGGGAGAAGCAGCACTCATTATTACCCTTAGTGACCCACTAGGAAAATTTTTGCTTCCTGTCCCTGCAACCTCAAACTCTGCTGGTCTACAGGTTTTAGTCCCAAAAGAAGGAGTGCTGCCACCAGAGAACACAACAATGATCCCATTGAACTGGACGTTAAAACTGCCACCTGCCCACTTTGGGCTCTTCTTACCTCTGAATCAACAGTCAAAGAAGGGAATTACTGTACTGGCTGGGTTGATTGATTCTGACTATCAAGGGGAAATAGGACTGCACCTACATAATGGGAGTAAAGAAGAGTTTGCCTGGAATACAGGAGATCCTCTAGGGCATCTTCTAGTACTGCCATGTCCTATGATTAAAGTCAATGGAAAATTGCAACGACTCAATTCAAGCAGGACTAACAATGGTCCAGAATCTTCAGGAATGAAAGCTTGGGTCACCCCACCAAGCAAAGAACCATGACCAGCTGAAGTGCTTGCTGAGCATAATGGAAACATGGAATGGGAAGTGGAAGAAGGTAGTGATAAATATGAACTTCGACCATGTGACTAGTTAAAGAAACAAGGACTATAATGGTCATGAACCTTTCTTCCTTGTTTCATTATGATGATGATTGTATATGTACATAAAGCGAATTTCTTTGTCTTCTTCCCCCAACTTTTCCCTTATCATATAACAATTTTTATCAGTTTCATATCATAATATTTCAAGGATGTCAAGTTTAAGAGTGAATATTACCCAAGAACTTGCACCCTATTCTGTATGGAATTAATGTGTTTCCAGTTGTAAGCAGGAGAGTTGAACATTGTTAGATGGAAATATATATATGTGAATGTCTGTTATTGTTTTTACTTAGAAACTAAGTATGGTTTAAGGTAATGTGTATGGTTGCCAAGTTTACAAGGGGTGGACTGTGATGGTTAGGCTACTGTTTCAAGTCAGCCAGGTAACTGTGCTCAGTTGTTTGGTCAAGCAAGCACTGGGCTAACTGTAATATAAGGGCATTTATGGACGTTAGTCACCATTGACTTTACTGCAGTAGTAAATCATAAATAGTTCATTAAAATTACGTCGATTAGGGAGATTGCCATCAGCAATGAATGACACTTTATCCAATCAGTTTGAATTCCTTAAAAGAGGAAGTGATTCCAGAATTGAGAAGTTCCCAGCTCATGTTTGGATGGCCAGTGTCTCCCAGAACTTGTCAAGAACCTTCACTAGACTTTCATTGGAGCTCCTTGTTGCACCCTGCCTGTGGAATCTGGACTTGTGCATCCCCACAGCTGTGTGAGTGACACTTATAAAATCACATACTATTGACAGATATCTCTTGATGATTCTGTTTCCCTAGAGAATCCTGACTAATACAGTGGTGTAGCAATAAGGCCAAAATTGGGAATCCAAATAGACAGTGTCCACAACAACCAGAAATTGTCTTATTTACCTCTCAGTTGTTGGTTTGGGATTGCCAAGCTTCCCTCCTTTTGAGTGAAGGACAAGGCTTGGTTACACTGGGTCAGAATATGTCCCAGATGTTGGACCTGCTGCTGACAGATTTGGGTCTTTTGGAGGGTTATTTATTTGGCATCCCATTTCTCCTAGAAAAAATAAGGTGCACCGGGGGGTGAGCTAGAAAGTCTGAGTTGATGGACTATAAAACAATGGGTCATCAATATACTGAATGAGAGTGCTTTTGTTTAGGGTTAGTTCCCTGAAGTCATTTTGTGTCACTGCCCCAGAAAGGTGGGGGCTGTCCTGGATCTTTGAGGCATGACTGTCCATTTCAGCTGAGGTGAAATTGTTCCTCCAGGAAGACCCACTCAAAAGCAAAGATAAAGTAGAAGCTAGAGCCCAAGGGTATGCAAGCATCTTTTAGGTTGAAGGCATCTTTAGGTTGAGAACTGAAAAATGAGAGATGTCTGTCAGGATTTGGGCCAGAAGAGGGTAAGGGTTTGGCATATTTGGGTGAATTGTGATAATTGCCTCATTGATTGCCTGTAGTTCCTGGACAAGATGGTACTTCCCATTAGGTTTTTTGACTGGTAAAACAGGGCTATTACAGGGTGAATTGCAAGGGACGAGGAGTCTGTGATTCAAGAAGTTCTATGTCAGTGAGCTAATGTCTTGTCTCCCAACCTCAGATAGTGGGTATTGCTGAACCTGTAGAAACTGGGTAGGGTCTTTCAGGGTGATTTTAATGGGTGTGATGGTCACTGCTCATCCAGGTTTGGGTGTCCCAAACCAAGGGAAACCCACAATTCTAGACTTGTGGTGGGATATGAGGTGGTTGACATGAGTCGCTTTTCATAGCCAGCATAAGCCAGATTGTCACAGTTCACTAAATTGTTGCCCCAAGGCAAGTTATTATGTGACATCTGAGAAGAGGTGTGGAGCATTCTGGGAGTATCAGAAATGAGTGGAAAAGGTCACATCTATCACGCATGGTGGCAGGAATGTTTCTTGGCAATCTCATTCCTGTCCTTCAATAACTGTGACCCAATAATGGGGGGATTTCCACATGTTCTGTAGGATGGAATAAGTGGCCTCCACATCCAATAAAAATTGAATAAATTTTTTGTTGATGGTGAGACTAACCCAAGTTCCTGTGGACTGATAATAAGCTGAATACAGGGGTTGAACCCTGGGTCCTGCTACTCAAAATCCTGGCTAGTGGCCCACTTTCCCCCAAGAGCTACCATAGCATTGGGTACTGCAGTAGAGGGGCACTCTCTCTTCTAGTGCCTCACATTCTGCATGTGGTCCCAGGTTGGATGTGTGAATCATGGGTCATGACCAGACATGTGGGCAAGATTTTTTCCAGTGGCCCATCTTTCCACACCTGAAACATGGGCCGCCTTCTCAGTGACTGTGATTTGGACCAATTACAGCAGAGATTAAGCTGGCTTGCTCTGCAATACGGTGGGGTGATCTCTTTTTCTTTCTCCTCTGCCACAGTCAGGTCACAGTTGTGAAAGACCCTGAAGGGGATGTCTATGAGGGGGGTTGGTGGAGTTTGAGGGCCCATATCTAGTTTCTACAGCTTCTGCCTGATGTCTGGGGCAGACTAGTTGGTGAAATGCATATTAAGCAATGTGATCCCCTCCAGCAACTCAGGATCCAGGTTTATGTATTTTCTCATCAGTCCACTAGCCTGCTATGGAAGATTAGCTGGATTTTCTGCTGGTTTCTGGGTGATCTCTCTCAATTTTTCATACTTCACTTGCCTTTTTATCCCCTGCTCAATGCCAACCACTATTCACTTCGGAAGTGTTGACAGTGTTGGCAGTGCTGTTCATCATCATAGTTCCACTTGGAATCTGGGAATGGAGCTGCAGAGGCACGAGGAGGAATAGTGGTATATTAGTCAGCCAAAGGAGTGCTGATGCAAAATACCAGAAATTGGTTGGTTTTTACAAAGGGTATTTATTTGAAGTAGGAGCTTACAGATACCAGGTCATAAAGCATAAGTTACTTACCTTACCAAAGTCTATTTCACATGTTGGAGCAAGATGGCTGCCAATGGCTGTGAGGGTTCAGGCTTTCTGGGTTCCTTCCTTCCAGGGTCTTGCTTCTCTCTGGGTTCAGAGTTCCTTTCTCCCCATGACTTGCTTTTCCTGGGATCAGGGTTCCTCTCTTCCTGGGGCTGGCTTCTCTTTCCTCTATGAGCTTATTTCCTGGGGATCCAGCTTAAGGCTTCAGCATCAAACTCAAACATCAAAACTCTAACATCAAAAGCCCTTCACTCTGTCCTTTGCCATGCATTTTATCTAGGAGTCCCCACCCCTTGTGCCTTAATGTTGTCCAATCAAAGCCCCAATCATAACTCAATCATGCCTCGGTACAGACCAAATTACAAACATAATCCAATATCTATTTTTGGAATTCATAACCATATCAAACTGCTACAGGGGCAGCTATGAACACCTGGCATTTCTCTTCAACAATGGTGCAGTTGGAGACAATAATGTTCACATCTCCAGGTCAGGTTAAACTGTTGCATAGTCATTTTAAAGCCCTCTAAAATCTTTACTGAATCCGCCTAATACCTCACCAGTCTCTCCTTTATTTGATTGAAATTGGTCATGGAGATAGGAACATGTACATGTACCCTAACTCCACTTGCTGTGGCTACTTCCCTTAAAGGAAAAAGTGGAACTGTGGTTGAGCTAGATGCAGAGCCCTCCTTCCCCCTCTTACTCTTAGTGTTTGCATCCTTGGGTGTATAAGGAGTTTCCCTTCAGGTGGGTTGCTGCAAGAGCAAAGGTTTGGGATGGGAAGGTGCCAGGAGCAGTGATAAATAAGGAGGAGGCACATTTGGGGTAGGTTGGAGGACTGGGTCATCCAGCATATCTGGGGAAGGATCTCTTTTTCTCTTAGGGTGGGTCCTTGGATATCTTAATTAGGAGCACCCTGCATTTCTCTTTCCTCCTGGGATACTGGGAGAGTAGCATAAAAAGCAGGATGTAGGGGAACTCTGTCCACTCCCCTTCTCTCTTGCAAAAAAGATTGAGCTGTAAGATGGTGTTATAGATCAAAGTTCCGTTAAATGGTGACTGTTCTTTACATTCTAGTTTGTGCTGAGGGGATTCTATGTTACACAAGAATACCATTCATTTGTGTATCAAGTCAGACAAGCCATAGTCTCTCCAGTGGGTGAAAATGCAACCAAGATGGGAATCCCAAGGGGTGGATTCAACTTGTCCCATCCTGCCAACAACCTTGGAGGCCAATGACCTAGGAGGTCATGAAGAGGTTGTTGGGGGGTATCAATGCCTGGAACAGAGCATGGTTTCCCAAAGAGCTAGGAGCCCAACAACCTAGGAGTCTGGTGGCAAGTGCAAGAGGTGTACAATCTATCTGCTGACCTGATTCTTCCAAACTAGCAAGAAGGGGGTTGGCCCTGAGATATGGGGATGAGGATTGAACTCACCCAACCAGGGGTCTTACAGTGTTCTCAGGCATGTGATCAGTTGCACTGATCTTGATAGCATAGATCCTGTGTTTTGGCACCAAATGTTTTAATCACTTTTATTCTCTGGTTTGGATGGCTTCAGAATGAAAAGAGGCAAACTCAGTACAATCAAACTTTATTTAATCAGCTCAGTATTGATCTTGAACCATGTCAGGGTGATGATGGAAATGCCCTCTGGTTTTGCTGTACAAGTATACCTGAGACACAAGCTTGGCTGAGGCACTGGCCTGACTTAAAGCACTGGTAGAAGTGCCTTCAGAGTTACAGCTCAAGCCTGGGCCAAGGCACAAACCTTGGCTGAGGTGCTGGTCGAAGGACCCAACTCTGTGTTGAAGCTAGGCTTGCCACTAGATGTTCATCTTTGCAGCTCAGCGTTCTCAACTAGGTTCTCAGCAGTTTACTTATTAACCTGTAATTAATCTAAAATTATACAGAAGATTTGAACAAGAAATTTGTTTTTCAAGAATGAATGGATTTTAAAAAAATAACCATATGTGGAAATTAAAATAATTATTAAAAATATCAAAAAATCACAACCACAGGCAGGTTAAATTCTGTTCCAAATATGAGTAAATGGAAATTAATAATGAGCAAACTGCCAACATATTTGAAAATTAAAATATATTATCATAAATATCACATGGTTCAGATATGAAATCAAAAAGAAATTAAGATAATATGTCAGAATTTATATTTAAGTACTATATATCAATATATGTTGGTTGCAGCAAAAATAAAAGAGTTGACAGAAAATTTCTAACTCATACTACGTGATTTAGACACAAAGAAGCAAAGCTGGCAATCAGAGGAATTTTCCAAAATAGAAAACTAAACTCAAAGGAGATCAATAAAAGGAAAAAGAAAACTTAGATTAGTGAAATGGGAAGCAAGTATAGACAGAGAGGATGAATGGAAGGAAAGATAGATTCAATGCAAAAGTAATCAATTTAATAAAGGTAAGTTAAGACTGATCAAGAAAAACAAAGAGAGAGGCAGAAATGCCAGTGCAGAAATGAAAAGATATAATTAAACCTTTTTCAACAGATAAAATGATATTTCAAAAGTGGTGTGAATAGATATGGAAATCTCAATTAAATGAATACATTGTTAGCAAAACATTACCAAATCTGACATAAGAAGAATTAGGAAAGTGAATTTAAATTTACATCCACAATTTAAAGTCGGAATCATGAAATTCCAACTGAGAAAATTTTGACCCCAAAAGACTTCAATAAAAAGTTTTCAAAAGGATAAATAATTGGTAAGGCAGACTCTACCATAAAACAAGAATTATTTTAAAGGTATTTTTAAGATAACATGGAGGAAAAAAGATCTGAATTGAGAAGGCAGCAATAGTTCCAGAAATATATGTATTTATTTACTTGGTTGTGACAAACGTGGACCAAAAGCAAACTGGGAGAAAAATACTTTCAAATGCATCTTCCTATGTCATTTGTGTATTGTAATTGAAATATTAAAATTTGATGCCTATTTCATAGTCAATTCAAAATCAATCGAAGAACACAACAGAACACAAAATTCACAATAAGTAAGGAAAGAGATAGTTGAATTGAACTAAATGTACATGCAAAAGTGTTATCATTGGAAAGAATACTTTTAAAAGGTGGAATGGAAATACAGAAAGTGAGGGTTGATATTTACCATGCATTGCAAATCAATACCATATGTCTAGTGATAAAATTATGAAATAGCTTCAAATGCTTTTATAATTATTTTTGTCCTTTGATGGAAATGATGTACATTTCAATATAAATAGACAAAAAACCTGAGGTAGAATCATTTCTTAAAAGTGAAAACAAAACCTAGAAATAATAAGACTGATACATGCATGTGTGTGTATATATCTGAATGATATAAAAAAGGTAAACCAGGAAGGAAGCTAATTCAATGATCTCGCATAGTAATTTTAAATGCTATCACATAAGAATCTTTAAGTTAATTACAATGTAATATTTGTTACAGCATTTATTGATTTTTAAAATATATCTATGAGAATAAAAGAGAACCCATAAAACCAAAATATCTAAGAAAGCAATTAACAAAAAATTTACATATATATATTTGCGTTAATATGAAAATAAACATAGTAGTGAACTGAGTTTTCAAGAATCTGACAAACTAATAAGATATCTCTATAAATATAAATTGGGATACTATTTGTGTTTATTTGACAAATGTATAAGATATCTTGCCAATGTAAGTAGAAATAACTAATGTAGAAATTACCCTTCTTGAATGTATCTTCAGAAAATAAGATATTTTCACAAAGATAAATGTTACAAAATCCACTTACACAAATATTTACATGATCAGAAGACTGAAAGCTATCTCAGTGCTGTAGCATAGGATCACTTTAAATTTATGGATGATGCATTGAATCAGGCCCTGAACAGCCATTAAAATCAAGTTATGGAAAGTGGATTTGGCTTAACTAATAGAGCATCTGCCTACCATATGAGAGGCCCAGGGTTCAAACGAAGGGCCTCTCCTGACCCACGTGGTGAGCTGGCCTACACACAGTGCCGATGTGCACAAGAGCCACCCCATGTGAGAAAAGCACAGCCTGCCCCAGAGTGGCACCGCACACACAGAGAGCTGACACAGTAAGATGATGCAACGAAAAGAGAAACAGATTCCCAGTGCCACTGACAAGCATGCAAGTGGACACAGAAGAACACACAGCAAATGGATACAGAGAGCAGACAATGGGGGGGGGGGGGGGGGCGGTGGGAAGGAAGGGGAGAGAAATAAAATTTTTTAAGAAAACCTTAAAAAATAAAAAGAAAAACAATTCTACTGAAGAGAAGGTCACAATTAAAAACAAATCAAGTTGTGTGCAAATATTACATGACACTGGTGCATAAAAATGTCAATTACTAAATTATTTGAAATCCTAGGATAACATTAGATATATATGATGTAGTACGGGATAAGATTGCTTTCTGTTGATTTGATGCTGTGCTTTTCCATTCCTTTTGGCCATTGCTCTATAATTGCATTTTTATGCATTTGCTAAGGAGCATAGCTATCACTTAGTTTAATGAGAAAAAATACTTAATGTTATTAATAAAAAGAATACCAAAGAGTGGGAATAATGTTAAAATGATTTAAAGTCTTTTCATCTGGATTTGAACAAAATATGTCCTAGCAATCTAATCATAGTCTATAAGTGGAAATTATGTTATATGAAAATAGGATTGATGATCATTCCAGGTCTTATATTCTATGTAAGCATAATATAAAATGTGGAGACATATGAAATTCCATAAAAAATTATTAGAATTGTTAACAAACTGCAGAACATTTTCCACCTCTTGTTTATAACTTTCAAAAAGTTTTCCAACTAATGGGAACATTTCCTTGATCTTGAAGCTTATTTAAAAAAATACCAAATTTCACATATGATCAAGGGTCCCCAGAAAACATTATACTAATTTCCATTCCATCTCTCCTTATATGCTCTTAATGAATTACTAATAATATTTTTCCTCCTACATTTTTTCATTTAAAAATTTATTAAAGTAATCATTCATACATGAACATACATAAGAAATAAGTGTATTGTAAAAGTTGTAAACTTGCAAAATTAATATGCATAACATCATACAAGACTACCATACTGCAACCTACCATCAATGCCTTCCATTGTTTTGAAATACATGTAACAATTGATGAAACAGCATCATAAAATTATTTCTACTATTGTCCATATCTTACATTTCCTGTATTTTTCCCCAAACCACCCTGTTATTTTTTTGTTCATAAACCATGCAATATCTAGACTGTACAATCAATGACATTTGGCATAATGATAGAGTTATTCATGCATCCCTTCAATCGATAATAGAGCATCTTCATTACTCCAAAAAAGAAAAACACAAAAAATCCCACTGTCAGACTTGTATCGTAGTTCAACTCATTACAAATCCTATGACGTGTTTTTACCATTTCTTTTCATTTCCAAACACTCAAAAACAACATTTTACTAATTTTGCACAGATTAAATGTCAGCTTTCCATTCTCTAACCACATTTAATTCACTGGTAACATATTCTATCTCTTAATTTCATGAGTTTGCTCACTATATATAGTTCATAATAGTGAAATCAATCATACAACACTTGTCCTTTTGTGCCTGGCTTGCTTCAGTCAATATAATGTCTCTAGGTTCATCCATGTTGTCATATGCTTCACGACTTTATTTCTACTTCAGGCTGTATAATATTCCATCATGTATATACATGCAATTTGTTTATTCATTTATTGGTTGATGGACAAAAGGGTTATTTCCATCTTTTGGCCATCTTGAATAACATCACTATGAACATCAGGGTGCAGATGTCTGTTCATGTCACTGCTCTCAGTTCTTCTGGATATATAACTAATACTGGCATGCAAATCATATGCTATATGGATATCTAACATCCATAAGAACCACCAATGGCTGTAACATTCCCCATGCACACCAGCAGCAAATAAATGTTCCTATCTCTCCACATGCTCTCAAACAGTTGTAGTTTTTTTAAACAAATCAACTTTATTGATAAATGTAATAAAGCATAAAAACACCCAAAGTAAACAATCTCTGGTATTCAGTGTAATCCCATATTTGTGCATTCATCACCCTAGTCACTCCCAGAGCACTTTCATTATTCCAATAATAACAATAAACAAAAAACAAATGAACAGAGAAAACTCATCACCTCTCAATGTCTCACCTGCTGTACATAGCTACTATTTTTTTTCTTCTCTTTAGTATATTTGCATTTATATTTTGTAAAAACAGTCTTATATATGCAATATCACCCATATTTGTGTTTTATATGAGCTTTTACTATCTTATACAGTAGCGTGTATAGTTTTCAGCTTTCCTTTTAGTGATATACATGACTTTAGACTTTCCCTTTCAACCATTGTCATACCCATGTAATAGTTCTGTTAGTTACAAACACAATTACATGCTTTGCATATCTGTGTTTTTCTTTCCTTTCAGGCTGCAGCACTCCCTTTACTATCTCTTGTAGTTTTGGTCTTTGGGTAACATTCTGCCAGGTTTAGTCTGTGAAGACTTTGAACTCACCCTCAGTTTTAAAGGATAGAGAATTCTTGGCTGGCAGTTTTTCTTTTTCAGTGCCTTAAATACATCACATCAGTCTCTGCTTACACCCAAGGTTTCTTATGAGAGGTTGGTACTCAATCTTATTGAGTTCCCCTGTATATGATGCTTTTCCTTTTTCTTGCTGCTTTCAGAAACCTGTCTTGATCTCTGATATTTGTCATTCTGCACAATAGGTGTCGTGGGGCAGGTGTGTTTGAATTTATTCTGTTTGAGATGTGTTGTTCTTTGATGTTGATATTTATGTCCTTCATAAGGGTTGGGAAATTTTTGGTCATTATTTCTTCAAATTTTCCTTCTACCACTTTTCCATTTTAATTTCTTTCTGTGACAGCAATAATGCTAATGTTTGTGCATTTTGCATTGTCATTCAATTCCCTGAGACTCCGTTCCATTTTTTCCAATCTCTTCTCTTTCTGTTCTCCTGTCTTTTCCAGTATAGATGTTCTGTCTTCAAAATCACCAATTCTGTCTTTGAGCAATTCAGTTCTCTTCTTTCATTCCTCTAATGTATTTTTAATCTCACCCATCATGTCCTTCATTCCCATAAGATCTGATATTTTTCTTTGCAGGCTTTCAAATTGTTCTTTATGCTCTGCCAGTGTCTTCTTCATATCTTTTAACTCTTTAGTCATATTTTCTTATATTCTTTGAAATGATTTAGGAAAGTTTTGTGATTATCATGGGCTAATTTTTAAACCCTGCATTTCTTCAGGATCTTTGGTTACTTCTTTTGACTGGGTCATCTCTTCCTGTTTCCTGGTGTGACTTGCAAGTTTTTGTTGATCTGAATCTGTTGGTGAATTTACTCTGATTGCCAAATTGCTCCCTATTGCCTATTGTGCTTCCCCCCCCCCCCCCACAGCTCTTCTTTCATATTTGGTTCAACTTATTCTAGGTCTTCAAAATTGTCCATTAAGTTATTAAAATCATGCCATGGACTCACTACTGGGCAAAGATTTTCTCCAAGCGGTAGGGTACAGAGAGAACTGACAAGATTTGTGTAAATGCAATTTCAATATCGGCCAGCAGATGGCACACATCAGTGCACCTTTCCAAAGAGGTGTTTTGGTCTACGTTTTCCTGTGTTCCTATGTTGAATCTCCAGAACCGAGGTTCAAAGCAGGCTCTGCTGGCCCAATTCACTGAAGAGAAGCACTCCAAGTCCTCCGCCTTTTTCCCTTGAAACAGCTGATGGGAAGGAAGATGTCAGTTCCCCTCTCGATTGGCTGAAGGGAGCCAAGGATTTTATCCCTGATTAATATCTCAGTGGTGGAGTGGAGCCCTTCCAGCTGCACCAGGGGCTTGGTAACTCACTTTTGTCCTTTTGACTTCTTGATCTCTCTGTCCCACACCCTTCTGGATGTTGTGTAGCCCTGTTCTTAGTCTGCTGACCCCCAAAACAGGTACCCCAGGTAGTTTTTGTCTCTTTTTCCCTTGTTTTTCTGAGATCATTAATCTATGCCTGTTAGTTTGACACCATTTTCCCCAATTCTCCTCTCCTACATTTTTTTAATTGAAATATACTTCACACACCAGAAAATTCAGACTTTGAGCATATACAATTCTGTGGCTTATATAAACGAATGAACCAGAGCAATCTTTGCCATTCTCTTATTTCAAAAATCCTAATTATTTCATAAAGAAACTCTGTATTTATTGAGTTACTCTACAATCCCTTATCCCCAATCTCCTGACAAATAATATTCTATTTTCTTTATATATACATTTGCCCATATGGGACATTATATATAAAATTCATCATACACTATATATCCTTTTGTGTCTGGTTCTTTTCATTTAACATAACATTTTCAGGGCCATTTTCAGTGCAGCAGATATGAGTACTCCACTCTTTTTTTGTTTTTGTTGATTAATATTCCATTTTTAGATATAATATATTTGATACTAGTTCATCTATTAATGGACGTTTGGGTGTTTCTACTTTTTGGCTATTGCGAATAATGCTACTATGAATATATGTAAGCAAACACACATGCACTTGCTGATAATTTGATTAATATAACTAAATTTATAGATGAATTTGTCAAAAAAATTCTATGTACAATATGAAGTCTACATTAATCTTTTCCTTTTTTCCCATAGCTGTTCTATTTTTGAAGTGTATGACTTGCTGAAATACTGCATTAGCTCAATTTCTCACTCCTATATTTTATTGGTTGTAGTTGGGAACACATGATACAGGTATTAGTTAATATAATATCTAAATATTTGCTTATTGTCTTTGCATTTGAATGACAATTTGATTGAGAATACTATTAGAATGCAGATTCCGCAACAATTTTTAGACCTGGCTTTATAGACTTCTGGATTTAAGAGTTGAGGGATGGCTCTGAGTTTCTCCCCAATAAAAGATTTGCTCTTGCTGCTGTTGCCTGGACATTTCTGTCTTCTTTTATTCAATTTCAATAACGAAGTTACTTCTGGCCTAATGGCAATTATTACTAATTTCCCTTATATATACTGAACCATTTGTCCCTTAAGTTTGGCTTTTGACTCAATCACAAAGGAATCACATCTTTATAATACTTCCTTAGTCTGGTAGTCAGATTTGCTGCATAGACACAAACCATTATCCTCATGTTGGGTAGTTTCTCTCTATCTCTCGTAGTGCTGTCTTCTTTTCCATTAAGTTTATACCTTTCTCCCCACATTTCATTGTGATCAGTTTGGCACCTGGTCAGTGTTACTTCTGCTGAACACCCATTGACTCTTTTGTGCTTCCCCTTTTCTCAGGTCTGTCTGAGACTCAGTGGTTTCCCTCTGCTTCTCCTTGCAAGACATGAAATGTTGATGGTTATTGATAATATGCACTATTTCTTGCATTTTGGAAACTCTTCATAATGCCTTATCATCCATTTTGGTGGAGAATGTCATATTCTTTTTGTTATTAATTTCCCTTTATTGTCTGAGGGAATCTTAATCTCTGCCACCATTTTGCCAATTTCTCAGGATTCATCCTTCATCCTTGAAAGATTTTTATGTGTGCTAAACAATTTTAATTGAAAATTTACTTATTGCTAGCTTTTTTCTTAGCTAGACCAATAAAAAGAATTTATTGAGAAATGGGAGAAAGAACAGAGCTTTCTGAGAAATGGGAGAGAAGGACAGAAAGGTGTAGTGAGATTTAATGCAGGCTCCTCTAGGCAGAGAGGGTGTTATTTGGCTTATGTGTTTATATTTTACACTATTAATTTTTCCTCCCCTTGCTAATGTTTGGGAAGGGGCTCCAGTCTTTTGCCATTGATTAACCCACCCATCAATTATTCAGGAGGCCCAATGTTGAGGCCCCTTTTGAGTATATCTGGGGCTTTCTCTCTCATTTAAAATGAGATTCTCATGGCCAGGATCCCAGCCTTCTTCTCAGGAGATTTCCAGGTGGTTTCTCATGGCCAAGTGATCTGTCAGCCATGTTGTCAGTCAGCCATGTTACAAGCTGTGCCAGCTGCCTTCCCCTTTCACTAGAATTACCTGCCTCAACTTTCCCTCAGAGAGTTTATGCCCTTATTCTTAAGCGGGAACTGAGAGGTGATGGTCATTCTTCTGTAGCTACTTCCTGCTGGTTAGGGCAATAGTCCCAACCCAACAGGGAGTAAAGCTCTCTTGCTATTCTATTTTGATAGAGAGAAGATATGTCTGGCATCCTGGTTGGAACTGGATGAGATCTCCAGATAAATAAAGAAATAAACTTAATTAGGAGTTTGGAGATACATGATTTCACTAAAATTATAAAGAAGATGATGCTAAGCAGGCCCAAAAAGGGGCCAGCCATGTTATACTAGACCTGGAGAGTAAGAAAGACCAGGTGCCTTCAGAAGCTGCAACCCTCCAAAGTTGATGGGAAACAGCATTCTTCCTTGAGTTATTTTATGTTGTTGGTTAACTCTAGAGAGAGATTGTGGTGGACATGCTGGTTTTTGGTATAAACTACCAACCTCAGTTCCTACAGCAGTGGTAATGTTTAGGACAGCTGGGAGAGGCATGAAGAGAGGCACTGCCTGAGATAAACTCTCAAAGACAGGATAGGCAACTGCAACTCAAAGAGAAACTTACACATTGTTTAGTGCATTAATTAATATTAAGTACTGTACCTTTATCTCTTCTATTCTAGATCATCTGCAGAAGGATAATGAACATTGTTGAGAGTCCTGTTAAATTTAATTAATTTTGTAAGTAGTTAATGAATGTGTCCATAAGATAAAGGAATGGCTCTCTTAAGTACAGTCTTCCTTTTTCCTTACCATATTTCTTTTTGTTGCCTAATTGTCACCTTTTTGAAGAAATTACACAGAGTTTTATTTTAATTTTTTTGGATGCTTAATCTTCTCTTCCACTTTTCTCTCTTTTATTCTACTATGAGGTAGCTAGAAATAAATTTTATAGTTCATTGTGCTTCTTAAAACTGAGGGTTGTTTTTTAAACTCTTTCAGCATGCTTATTTTGTACACTGCTTCATACATTTTTTTCTATCTTCACTCAATATGCACCTTCTGCTGCCTTTGGAAGATAATTTTGACACTTGCTCAGAGTACATGATTTCCTCACCAAGTTTCTAGGTATATTTATGAGCATATATTTGAATTTGAATTTTAAGAATCTTCAGAAGAAAGAATGAAGGTGATTTGACTTGGTTTCTGCCAGTTGCTAAGACTAAAACAATTTGGATGGATGTAAATATTCTTTCTCTCCTTGGGATCCTCATTCTGAGATTATGGTATAATTCAAATGCCTGGATTATATGAGAGAAGGACTACAGATAAGAATTATTAGTGAAGACATTTGATAGTAATTATCAAGTTCCCACGAAGTTCCACCATAAACTAGTTTAGTTTTGTATTCTCTTGTGCATCATCCAAATTTTTCCAATTTCCTCTTTGCAATTGAAGGTGAAGATAGTCTGCCCGCAGCAGAATACATGACTATTTAAGTACAACTGGGGCTGTCTCATGTTCAAAGTCTCCAGTTAGTCAAGTTGAAAGGCAGTTTCTCAGTTGGACTCAAATTCAGTGAAGCACTAGGATTATGGAAATAGACACAATTCCAGGTCTACCTGGTCCAGTGTGGTCTTTCCCGTGTAGTTCCAGTCATAAGTTAAATACTGTTTCGATTTTCATGGTTTTTTGAGATTTTTGTTGTAGTGGTATTGGTTGTCCATTGAGAACTTGTAGTAAGTTGAGAGCTCAGAAATATTTTTAAAACGAGCTCATTCTAAATAATCCAGATTGTGATGTTTTCCCTTAAGAGGATATTACTGAATGTCTTATCTTCTTAAATTGCATTTTAATTGTAAGTAGTACTGTAAAAGCAGCCAAAGGGGTGCTGATGCAAAATACCAGAAATCTGATGGCTTTTATAAAAAGGTATTTATTTGGGGTACAAGCTTACAGTTACCAGGCCATCAAGCATTATGTATTTCCCTCACCAAAATCTGTTGCCATGTGTTGGAGCAAGCTGGCCACCAAAGTCTGTAAGGGTTTAGGCTTCCGATTCTTCTTAAGGCTCCGTGGTCTCAGCTTCTTCCAGTATTAGCTGTAGGCTGGTATATGTCTCATTTCTCTCTGAGCTTAGCAACTCTGTTCTCTCCACAAGACCAGCTGTAAACTGTTAGGTGAATGGCTCCTCTCTTCCAGGGGCCTCCACCATGTCTAATGGAGCATATTCCCTTTCATCAGGTACATGTGTTTTTGTGTATTTACTTCCTGAGTCTCCAGCATTAAACTCCCACTGCCTTTCTCTGCTGTGCAGTTTGTTCCACTGATGTAGATATAGGATTAATCATTATTTAATCAAGTAAAATCAAGTAAAATTCTGAATCCAATATAATCTAAGTTGCCCAGAGGAACAGACCAGTTTACAAACATAATCCAATATCTATTTTTAGAATTCTTAAGTAAGACCAAACTGCTACAGAAGCTTAAAATTAAATTTTGTTTTGTTCTGACTTAGAAATTTTAAAAGTAAAATTCACGTCAAACATTTGTGGGGGTCATTTGTTATTTTATAGTTTTATTTTTATTCACAGAAAGATGTTTAGATATCAATTCCTTCTATAAAACATATAAAATTTTTAAAAAACAATGAATCTCATAGTCTCTTGTCCCAGTTACTTTTCAAGTCCAGCTTCCCAGAAGCAACTTCTTCAAACTATCAGATGTTACATTCAATATTGACTTCATCTTTTTTAAAAGTATTTGCATCATTATTTCATGATTTATTACTTTCAGACATTTATTGTGATCCTTTAGTGCAGTCAGAAATAAATGACTTTCACAACCAAACTCATTATCACCCAACAATCATTTTTTAAAATATTCTCTGACAAATTTGGGGAAATCTGTGTTCCATACCATGGCAGTTTGCTATTATTTATAAATTCCAAAAATAGATATAGGATTATGTTTGTAAAACCGGTGTGTTCCGCTGGGCATATTAGATTGCATTTGATTCAGAGGTTTCACTTTTACCTGATTAAAATTAAGATTGGGGCTTTGATTCAGCCATGTCACCAGTACTTTGAGTCCCTGCCCACTTGGTGTGTGACACTCACACAGAAGTAAATGCACAGAGAATAACACAGAGGAAGAGAGCAAGCTCATCAGACAGGATCCTGTATCTCCAGAAAGAGAAATGAGCCTGATAGTCTAAGCTGACCTTGAGAAAAGACCAGAGCAGGCGAGCCCGGAAAGCAAGCAGCCCGGTGGACAGTGATGAGCCTTATGCCAGGTAATATGTGAGTTTGGAAGAAGATGGGGCAATGGAGCCTTAGAAGGAAGGGGGAAGGCTGAACCTATGCAGACATTGCCCACTATCTTCTGCCAACACGTGGCAACAGACTTGAGGTGTGAAAATTCCTCTTCTGGTACCTTGAGTTGGATTCTTTAAGGCCTTGTAATTATAAGCTTCTATGCCAAATAAATAACCTTTATATGAGCCAAAAGATTTCTGGTTTTGCATTAGCACCCTATTAACTGACTAATACATACACTTGTACTATTATTAGGCATTGGTAATTATTGTTCTGAGTATGCCAGATTTGTATAAGTTTATTTGTTGTTCTAAAACTTTCTATTAATCTAATGTTTTCTAAAATGTATGAAAACATATGTTTTAAACTTATTAAATGACAGGTTTTCTGAATAAACTTAAAAACAAACAAACAAACAGAGAGCCTTCCTGAAGTCAAGGGAGAACACATACGATGTGTCTTGAATTTTAAGTTCTCTGGGCAAAGGAGATGGTGGGGACAGTAATGATACAGGAGAAAGCAGGCAGAGAAAACAATTATCAGTTCTTGTAAATTCTCAACCTAAAAGAAATATCTGACTAAAAATAACCCCAAAAAAGCAATATCTAAACCAATATTTCAGTAGTAACCATGGAGAGAAACTGATAAGTTGAGATATTTCCCAACACACACACACACACACAAACAAAAAAAAACTGGGCAGTGTATTTGAGAGAAGAGGAGTCTCTAGGTATAAATCAAGATTTTCAGGCAAAATTTCTGGGAGAAATTCACACTTTCAAAGGCAATGGAATTGCTGAATTAGTACACTGGCTACTAGATATTTCTGCACAGGTGAAATGTTTAATTGCATAATAATTATACATATGAAGTAAATAAAGGAGGTATTTGTAAAATAGGAAGTCCTAGAAAAATCTGGAGAGAAAAGGAGGCTAAGGAGAGGGGGGTCGGATGGGGCAAAGGTGAAGCAATGTGGTGGTGGGGATGGGCCGTGGGTACCACATTCCTTGGGCATCCCCTCCCCCACCAACTGACTCACTGTGGCTGTTAGAAGCCCTGTGATGTCACCTCAGAACTCTAGGCTGGAAAGTGCTTTCTCAGTGACAGTTGCTTCAGGCAGTGGTTGGCTTTGGACTATGGAGGTTTTTTTCTTTATTCTAACTTAGATCAGTACTCTTTGACTGAGCCAAAACTCAGCAACATGGGAGCATGAATCTCTCTTTCTACTCTTCTCTGTAGTGGGACACTTATACATCTGGCTCGAATACAGGAAGAGTAAGTTGATATTCCGGATAGTCAAGCAATACCCAGACTTGAGCGAGGTAAGGGACCCTGGGATTAATTTACAGAAGAGAGTTACTGTTTTCTCCTGTCCCACTTCCCACTTTCTAAACCCTTTATGTAGGCCCAGAGGGACACCTTAGTAATAAACTCTCAGAAGAGACTATCATCTAGCAGGTAGGGGAGGGCAATATTGAAGTGGGGCAATAGATCCAAGCCAAACCTCATAGTCCATCCATGTGGGTGTGGCAGAGGGCTCGAGGATAAAGTCACACAGACAGTCCCTCCACACTTGCTTACTGTCCATCTCGCACATCAGGTATCTCTGAGCCAAGCAGGTTTCATGTGGTAGGGCTTGTGTGGAGAGCAGTGCAGGCTTGATGAGACGTTCTTGCCCAAGCTGCGATGACAGGACCACCATCTTTTTGTAAGGCCACACTTGCTCCTGCAGGGTTGATATTCCGTGTCTGATTCATAAGAAGGCTCTTCACAAAAAAAGACTCTTGACTGAAAATCAATTGATAGCTCATCCAGAAAATAATTTGTTATTCAAAGATGAAAAGATAGTCAATGGAATTAACTCACTAAAAATATTTAATAGATGGAAGAAAGGATACCTTCTTCATGGATAGGGTACTGAAGGTTTCCTTGAAAAGAGAGGCATTGTATCCCATGAGATTGTATCTTCTTTTTTGGTTTTACAGTGTCAGCAAAGAGGCAAGAATGTGGAGAAAATGGATGAATTAATAGGTAATGTTCTGCTCTCCCAACACACCTGCTCCAAGAGTGAACCAAAGCCTCAATCCCTGACAGCCCAAGTCACCTTAATAGTCTGAGCCTGTCCGTTGTTAAAGACCCTCTCAGAGAGCAGAGGTCCCAGAGGGCATGAAGACAAGGAAGACTCTCAAACCCAGGGACACTCTCACATCCCCTGCACATCCTTGTAAAAAAGAGGGAAGGTGCTGGAGATGCAGCATGTGTGAGATGCAGGGAAATGAATCTTGGTGGGGTGGAAAGTTAGGAATTGTGTGGCCTGCTAGGGACAAAAAGTTTAATTGCACTAAACCTGAGATTCCTCTGTCAAATAACTTTTTGCAGTTTAATTTATATGATATTTGTAGGAATCACATGATACAGTTAGTGTGAAAGTCCTTGATAAAAGATTGCACATTCTACATGTGTAAGTCCCTCCACTGTTTCCCTTGGTCATTTGACATCATTTCCTCATTCTTGGAGTTTCTGAACCTATTTCTCTAAAAGCCTCACTCAATGGGCTGTGACATGCTGTCCCTTAGCAGGTGTTTTACTCCTGCCCTCACCCCATGTAACCCAGTCTCATTTCCCAGCTTGGAGCGCTTGCCAGTGAGGTGCCATGGGGACAGCAGGGGTAAATCATCCTCAGAAAAGGTGATTGATTTCTAGTCCTTTCCTGCTCACCCTCCTGAGCATGGCCTGTGCTATCCAGGTTCCCAGAGCAGTCTAGGGTGGATAAGAGGGGGGACCACAGAGAGAAAAAATGCATAAGAACACCTTGGGGTGTCAGTAAAATATCTCCTAGAAAGTCAGGGATGCAAGGAGTCAGTGGGGACTGAAGCCATAGTAGCCCTGCCCCTGGCCAGGCCTGCTGGGACTCCCTGCCCCCTTCCTCTGACTAAAGCTTCTACCTTGTTTCCTGCAGCCCCCTGCAGAAACGACTGGACCTGCCAGTTACTGTCATATCACATGTCACTCGTGGGCCTTTCCACCTCCCCTGGATAACCATCTGCCAAAGGCCGACGGTGCAGAGGATGCTGCTCCCTCTATGGCCCCTTCAGTGGCCCAGTGTTGGGGCACCAGGTGACCTCCACACCGGCAGAGAGACCCACCAATGAGATTTCTGGCTGGGTCTTCTCCTTGTCTTCCCTCTGGTGATTCACTCTTCCCTCCTGGGGCACGACCTCCTGCCCCTCTGTGGGAGGCCCCTGCAGCACTGCTGGGGGTGAGAACTTCCCTCCAGGTGGTGTCTGGGGAAGCCCAGCCCCCCTTTAGAGACACCATCCTGGTCCTTCCCTTTTTCTCTTTCCCTCCCTTTTCCTCCCTCCCCCCTCTCATCACCAACATCAGTGGCCATTTCCCTCATTCCGGAATCCTTCCTGGCACTGTCCCCTATGTTTCCATCCCTGTTTTGACCTGCACTCTGAGAGGCCCCTCACCTCTGCCTCCTGGGTTCCCCTCACCCTGCACCTCTTTTCCGGTCTTCCTGATGTTCCCATCACCCCTGCCACTGGCTGTTCCGTCTCTGCCTCAGGTGGCTTCTGGAACATTCCACCTGCCCTCCCTCTGTCCACGAAATAAAGTACACCTCAAGTTGTGTAACTTATTTTCCCGCCTCTCCCCACAGTGAGCTGCTGCCAGGTGCATTGGTTTTGTGGTGGAAGTCAAACCCCAAAATCCCCAGGGAGGTTTTTTAGATGGGGGAGATTCTTGCCAAGGGTGTTTCCCCAAAACATCTGAATGTTTTATGAGAACAATAAAGTTATTCTTCTTTGAAGCCACTGCTTTTTGTGATAATTTGTTCTTTATCAAGCAACTCATACACCAAGCACCAAACAATGGAAAAACTCCACGGTAGCCCACAACTCCCTGATTTAGTTTCTTAATGTAATCTGAGAGTTTCCCCCAATTTATAATTCTTAAATGGGACTTTGTGAGTAATGAGTCAAACCCTAAGGCAACACTTACATTTGTCCAAACTGAGTCATACTTATCAGCAAATTCTCTTAGTACTGACAGATTACTAATACTTTTATATAGCATCTAAGGTATACATTGTGCTTGATTTTTAAAAATTCAAATTTTTTACATAGTTTTCATTTGATGAGAAATGAGAAGACAGGTGGACAATGTGCTGAAGGGATATCTGTTACAACTTAGTGAAGTGTCAGTCTTCATTTCATCCTCACAGTTTCTTTTGAATTACTATAGTTTCATAGACTAATAATATACTAACTGTAAACAGACACTAATTAGAGGAATTGAAAATTCTGTAAAAAATTAGAACCAATTTCACCAAAAAGTCTCTACATCTTTAAACCCAGCAAACCCTTCAATTTTATGATTCTACTCATAGTTATCTGTTAAACTCATTGGCAAATTTTTTGTAATTACGCTCAAATAATCCTGAATTTCCCTGCTACTTGGTACTGTTGTAATTGTCTAAGAAATTTCCCTCCAAAACATTAACATTTTTATTTTGGTAAATGTTTTTAAATTATATGGCTTTGCTAAATGAAAAAATGAGACTGGGATCACACACATATTTATGGAAATCATATTCACTGACCTCCTCAGAGTTCCACATTTTATTTACAGTTATCTTAACATTCTGGTTTAACAAATGAAACCATTTTGTGGTTAAACCAATGATGTATTAGTTGGTGGCTTTCATTGAATAATTTTTGATGTATTGTGGTTTTCATTATTGAAAACCTGTTAATAGAGTAAATGGTTGTGGAACATTGTTCAAATTTGGGTTAGAGGGAAGCAGACTTGGCCCAGTGGTTAGGGCATCCGTCTACCACATGGGAGGTCCGTGGTTCAAACCCCAGGCCTCCTTGACCCGTGTGGAGCTGGCCCATGCGCAGTGCTGATGTGCGCAGGGAGTGCTGTGCCAGGCAGGGGTGTCCCCCACATAGGGGAATTCCACGCGCAAGGAGTGTGCCCCATAAGGAGAGCCGCCCAGTGCAAAAGAAAGTGCAGCATGCCCAGGAATGGTGCTGCACACACGGAAAGATGACACAACAAGATGACGCAACCAAAAGAAACACAGATTCCCGTGCTGCTGACAACAACAGAAGCAGACAAAGAAAAATATGCAGCAAATAGACACAGAGAACAGACAACTGGGGCTGGGGGGAAGGGGAGAGAAACAAATAAATAATAAATCTTAAAAAAAAAATTGGGGTTAGAGAAGATTGAATGTCTTCCCATAATCCTCAGGACTGTGGATATCATAACCCACCCCTCTAATTATTCCATTAATTGGAAAAAGGCAATTTTGCAGATGTGATTAAGGTTACTAATCACTTGACACTGGATCACTCTGGAGGTAGATAATGGTAAGGGGAAACTAATTAATGAGCCATTTAACAGCAGAGAATGTGAAATCAGTCTAAGTGTGAGAAGTCAGCTGTCATTGCTGGTTTGAAGATAGAGGGGATCAGACAGCTGTGTGAGGAAGAATGCAGGCAAATGTTAGGAGCTGGGAAATGGGGAGCTCCTATACAGGCAGGGAACGGTTTATGAACTTCAAAGTAGATTGAAAATTTAGAAAATGTCAAGATAATCAGCAGACACTTATACATTATCTAATAGCCTGACATTAGGAATTCTCTGGTCATCAAGAGAGATCTTTACCATTCATATATTTATTTGTTCAAATCATTACATGTTGCCTTCTGCCAGTGATCTGCTTAGAGGTATAAGTTGAGGATCTTCCAAGACTTTGGGTTCAGGGAATGGAAGGGGATATCCTTAACTCTTAATGCATGTCTGCTTTGACTTCTCAAGATCACAAGAGAAAGGAAAGAGAATGACAGTGTTGGTATTTATTCTACTATTTCTGGGTTTTGGCACCACACATGCACCCCGATCTTATTATTTACTTTTTTTCATCATCCATTTGTAGAATATATAACAAAAATGCATTAAGACATTTGAGAACTGTTCAAAAAGGCTCAGTATAATGTACTGGGGGAGAGTGTAAACTACAATGTAAACTATTATCCATGTGGTGCAGCACTGCTCCAAAACGTATTCACCAAATGCAATGAATGTGCCACAATGACGAAAGAGGTTGTTGATGTGGGAGGAGTGGGGTGTGGGTGGGGGGTATATGGGAACCTCTTATATTTTTGATGTAACATTTCTTGTGATCAATTTGTCTTCCAAAAATACAATTTTAAAAAATGATGGGCTTAGGAGGGTGGGGAGTGGGGTATATGGGAACGTCATGTTTTTTAACGTAATGTTTTGGGTGATCTATTAATTTTTTTTAAAGATAATTTAAAAATTATTAAATTTCTAAAAAATTACTTTATCCTGCTCCTTCTCATCCTTTAACATTAAATAGGTATGTGGATGGAGAACAGGTAGAAGTGGGATTAGAAAAGGAAAAGATCTCATTCAGCTTTCAGAATGGGAAAGTTTGAAGAAGCTTTTATAGCTCACAAAATTTTGAGGAGGAATTCAGAGGTGAGGGTACCCTGTATTCACAGTCTACAATAAAACAGTTTCCATTGGTGAGAAAGAATTGCCAGCTGTCCCAATACTCCTTCCCTATGCTGCTGGAAGCAGGTGGAAATGCACAACTACCCACCTCACCTTGTAGCCCTGATGGGATTTGATAGAGGCCCAACTGTTTCCTTCTTTCACTCTCACACACTTGAAGAATAGGAGGGAATTGAAAATTTTCATACCTGTGGAGTCTGGGCACAGAGCAGGCTGGGAGGTGACAGTACTCGTCTTCACCTACCTGCCTCAATGGAAATGTGACTCTTGCTCAATGGCGTGTGTGAAGACCGTGAGCTACTTTTTGTCTTTCACCCTCAGAGAGGAAAGACAGCTTGGTGTGAAAGATACAGGTGTATGGCTACATGTGGAGTTACCTGGTGAGCTGGCCCTTGTACACCACAAGCCTGGGTTTGAAGGCTGTGTGGAATGGGGGATGTTCAGTAAAGCAGTATCCCTTATCTTCTTCCACTTCCTAACAAGAGGAGTCCAAAGAGGAGGGAGACCAGAAAAACGTAGGAGCAAAACTGAGGTGAAGAAGCACATGATATTTTCACTTTAAACAAGGTATCTCAAACTATCCACGAGTATCACTTTCTAAACTCTCATTGGGAAGTTACTTTAAAGGTAGGTACATAACATTAGACCTCTGGATGGGCCATGTATCCATGCCTACTCCCACTCAGAAGGGGGTCAGGAGCAGGAATAAGTTTCCAGTGCTGTCTGGACAGTCTTGAGTGTGCCTTTAGGGGATATTCCTTGATTGATCCTGGGCTGGATGGTGTGGAGCCTAGAAATAGGATCGATGCTACATGTATATCAGGCATGGCAGTAGTTTAACTCAGCATTGAGGTTTCCCCAAATAGTAGGTACCTTGAGGAAGGGAGTCACCCCAACACCCAGTCTTCAGAGTGGCTGGCTTGAAAGTTCAGTCAGCTGTCACTGGTGATAATGTTACCTGTGTTGCCACATACAACACCTTACAAAGAATGAAGTGTAAACTTAAGACAAGGTTCTGTATACACTGAGTGGAAGAATGAAAGAAAATGAAGAGAGGAAAAATGACCAGCTGATGAGAAGGAATTCAAGTAAACCAATAACCACTGATTCTCTCTCTCTCTCTCTCTCTCTCTCTCTCTCTCTCTCTCTCTCTAACAGTCACACACATGCAAACACACACACACAGCTCAAAGACTCACCTCCTTGTGTCTGGCCAATGCTCTGAAGGGCACTTTGTTGCCATCACTCCAGCATTCAGATGGGCTTTGGATTTAGGCTCAAGGAAAATTGGCGCTAGCATTAGAATCTTTCTTTCTGTGCAAGTGGGAATTCTTCCCTTCCTTTTCTTCTTACTTAGTGAAAATGGCTCAGATCTTGCTGTCATAATGCTGTTGCCCCAATGTCATTGATTTGCTACAAATTGATCTTTCTAAATTAGGTAGAACCACTTATTTCTCTCCTAATTCAGTCTCAGGGCATTAACCATGGTTGTATTCCCTACCATACCTAAAGAATACAGTGGTTTGAGGATCAATGGATTCCCTACTCAGCCCCGTGAAGCATAAACCACAAAAGTCACCTGTCCACAACTATATTAGTCAATTAAAGGGGTGGTGATGCAAACTACCAGAAATACATTGGCTTTTAAATAAGGCATTTTTCTGGGGTAGAAAATTATAGTTACTGGGCTATAAAACATAACTTACTTCCCTCACCAAAGTGTATTTCCATGTGTTGGATCAAGATGGCTGCCAAGTTCTGCCAAGAGTTCAGGCTTCCTGGGCCATGCCATTCTCCAAGTTCAGCTATTCTGTTGTCTCCACAAGGCCAGCTCTACACTATAAGGTGAATGGCTTGTTTCTCTTCCAGGACATTCTCACTTTTCTCATGACCAAAGTCCATTTTGAGCTTACTTCCCTGGGCTCTAGCTCAAGATTGTAACTTCTTCTCTGCAGTGCAGTTTCTCTGTCCCTCAGTGGGCGGGGACTCAAAGTCCTACTGACATTGACCTAATCATTATTTAATCAAGTAAAAAGTGAAACTTCTGAATCCAATATAATCTAATATGCCCAGAAAGACAGACCAGTATACAAATAGAATCCAATATCTATTTTTGGAATTCATAAATAATGCCAAACTGCTAAAACATTTATGTTATCTGGTTGAAGCTTGTTAAGGGCCAGATAGAAGAACTGCCAGCAACAAAGACATCCAAGTTTTTCCTGACAAGTAAAGGTGGTAAATTTAATATGTGTCCACATGATAGGTCTAGTTTAAGGAGCCCCGGAGATATGTGAGGAGATATCAATGGGCCTAGGATCAAGAAGGAAGGAGAAGGAAGGGGAGATGAAGTTATTTTGCTTCAAACTGGTGCCTTTTACTTTTTCATCTTGCTTTATTCCCTGGCCAGTAAAAGGTTGAATAGCAATAGTGAGAACCTCCATCCTCTTCCTGTTTGATCTTAGTTTTATTCTACATCTGGTAGCTGAGGACTTTTAGTAGATGGAATTTATCCTATTTAGGTAGTTCCCTTTAGTCTATTTATCATAAGAAGGTGTTGGATTTTGTCAAATGATATTTCTGTTGAGATAATCATGTTTTTTGCCCATAATTCACTCTAATCCTTTTGAGGGTAAGGGTTATACAAGATCTGAGAGTAATAAAAAGGGTAGGACTGAGAGTCCAAACAAAGTGCTTCATTTATTTATGACCCATCATCACTGTATATATATATATATATATTTAGCCTTAAATAGAACTATTTCATTCCTTCCTTCATTGAATAGATATTTGTGAGTTCCTATAAGCAGTTAGGTTTTATGTGAAATGCACGAATTACATAGAAAAGATGTAAGCAGGTCAAATATAATTTATTACTTGTTTTTGTATGACTTGAGAGTTAAAACTGGTATTCATATTTTAAAGGGTTAAAAAATAAAGGGAGTGTATTTCATGGCAGGAGAAAATGGTAAGAATTTCAAATTTCAGTGTCTGTATATAAAGTTTTATTTGAAACTAGAAACATGTATTTCATTTGTGTATTGACTATGGTTATTTTTGTGCTAACATGTCAGAATTTGGAGCTGCAACAGAGATTATGTGGCCTAAAAGCCTAAATTATTTACTGCCTACCCATTTACAGATCCCATTCTAGAGATGAATCAGATACAGGCTTTAATTTGAAGTAACCTCAAGAAGGAAATGACTAAAGTGTTCTGGACAATGTAATAAAGAGTGTACAATATAAGGCCAAAGATATTATCTCTGTGTCCAAGAATGCAACAGAGTTATGAATGGGGACTACCTAGTACCACATCAAAGGAGGGGAATATTCCTCGAAGAAAATACTTCCTAAATACTCAGAAGAAACTTCACCATGGAATACAATTTTAAGGCGATGTTTCAATTTTAACAAGTCAGGGAATATTATGGAACAAGGAGGAGTTCTATCAAAATTACAGTATTAGATACAAATAATCAAAAATGAATGGCAGAAAGTATGGCTGAACTGTGATGATAAATTAAAGAAGCCATATTTTGAAATGTATTTTACATCTTTGAGTGGACTTGAATTTCATCTATTTTCGCCATAAGATATGAAGTACACAAATAACATAACCAGGCTTACAAGTTAGAATATTAGTTTGGTGAATGGATTTCTTACTGTAGAGATTTGAGTAATGAATTTGAAAGCATGTAGAAGTGGTTGAATACTTAATAGGATGTGGGACAGTGATTATGGTAAGTGTTCTGAAAAATATTCTGCAAGAAATTTAGATGAGATATGGGAGAATAGTGGCAAGGTTGCTGTAGAGATATTCAGGTTAAGGAGAGGATTTTTATGATGGGAGTAACATAAGCATGCATAAAGTTTATGCATGAGGAAGTAGAATGGGAGCCTTTCACTCTGAGGAATGGTGCAGAAGTGAGAGAAATAGCTGTAATCTAAAAAATGTAGGACAAAATTAAACACAGATATGTGATGCATAACAACCTCAAATATTATGGAGTACACCAGGCAATCAGACTTGAATGAAGGAGGTGATGACTTGTTTATAGCAGGTATTCTCACAGATGATGTAGATCTTCTCATGATGGATGAAAGGTATTTTCAGTAATAAGCTGGGTTGTGTGTTAAGAAGAAGGGGGGTGGATCAGTAGTGGGTTTGAGGAGAGTGAGAAAAATGGGTAGGATACACTCAAGAGAATGTGGCAGTGGGTTCAAATCTTTCAGAAAACCTGATATTAGGTTCTTGGGCAAAAATCAGGGAAGACACATTACAACAATATCATGTGTAGATGCATAGGAGTAATATAGCTCTAAAAACCTAAAAAAGATAGGGATATGCCTTTTATAGGCAAAAAGGTAGGATTGCTGTAGATTGTGATTTCAGTATCATAGTATTTGAATCCACATTCTTTCTCAACTGGGAGCAGGGTTTGTTGGATGGGGGCCATGGTTTTTGGGGGTGTTTTTGTTTTTGTTTGGGGAACAGCATGCAGAGAGAAGAGGTTGGAACTATTAATATGAATCACTCTACAAAATGTCTATATTAAGTGAAAGTTTGAATTTTATTTTGAAGGAATATAAGATGAAACCTGAGTTTCAGAAAATTCTCTCCATACAGCATTGTGGGTGATATATGCCCAAAGACAGAGACTAAAAAATGGAGCCCTCTAGGCTCCAGTATGAGTAGACAATTATATTGAATATGAGTTCAGAAAGAAACCATTAGAAGTAGAATACAGAAGACTGGCAAAATGAAGAGATGTGTTCTTCTTGTTACCAACTGGACAATAAGAAAGTAAATGAAAGTTTAGTAAAAGAAAAAAAACATTTTATCATGCTGAAATATACCAAGGATCAGAAATTCAGAAAATACATAGTGGGGATGGCTTTTTCATCTCCACAATGTATGGTTAATCTCACATGGCTAAGGGCTGGAATAATTTAAGTTAGATCACCAGTTCCATGTTCTAAATCTATCACACATGTGCAAGGAAGTGTCAACATAATTTTTTTTTAATGAAGTACTCTGGATTGATCTCAAGACCTTATACATAGAAGGCTAGAACTCAAATCCCTGAGTTACACACATTCTCAGTATAATCTTGATAGCTCAAATGTAATGCAATACTTAAGTGGCCACACTAATTTTGGCCCTTCATTTCATTTACTGAATGGTTTCTAATGCATACATTATAATCATTCAATGACTTCTTAATCTTTTATGGCAGTTGTTATTTCATAAATTTCCTCCTTCACATATTATTTCAGCATCCTAAAAATATGTATATAGATATATATACCTACAGGTACCTTGGTTACATCCAGCTTTGGAACATATGAGACAAAATAATTGGCTTATTTTAAAAGAATGTATTTTGACAGTCTTGAATGTACACAGAAACAAAGTACAGAAGCTTAAATTTTTTATATGTGTATGGTTTTATATAATGTCACAGAATATAAAATTAGTTTTTACCTGCTTGAGAATAGCATTTACTTCCTTAGTTCGATAGCACTTAACACTTAAAATTAATGCATTCTTTCAATGATTTAATGTCTACTGAACAAATTTTTGAATAGAGTGATTCAAGACTTGATGAGTAAATTTAACATTATGAAATATTTTGAAACACATATCTTTTTAAACATGTAGTTGTGGCAGTTAGATATTACTTATGAATTCCAAAATGATATATTGATTATGTTTGTAAACTCCTCTGTTTTCTGGGTGTGATAACCCTTTGTTGTAATAAATTCAGAGGTTTGATTTTTACTTTATTAAATCAAGCTTAGGGCTTTGATTCTACCATAGCATATAATGACATGGTATACAAGGGGGATGGAATTGTACTACATGATCTTGCAAGGATGGATACACACCATGTAAAACTTCATCAAAATCTATAAAAGTGTAGGGCCTAAAATGTAAACAACAATGTATATCACTGACCATGGGTAGTAGCAACATTCCAATATTTGTACATTAATTGTAAAAAATGTACCATCCACATGTAAGATGTTATTAATGGGAAAAGGAGAAAAGGTAGTATACCTTGGGTATATGGGAATTATCTGTATTCTGTACATGACTATTCTGTAACCTAAAGCTTCTTTGAACAAAATGATCAAAATTAGACTCTGGAAGAATACATAGAAACAAATGCCACTGTACATATAAGACAACAGATCTTACTGTGATGATAGACATTGTGTTAAAAATTTTTAATTTTTAATTTTTTCATTATTTCAAACTTTTTTAAAAATTGAATTTTATTTGTATTTTTAAAACCATCATTATTTCATTTTCCCATTAATTGTATTTGGGTATTTTGTTGGCTTCACTTTTGAAGAAGTTTTGGATCACAGAAATGTTACAACTGTGGCAGGAGAGGATCATTGGTGCATCATGTCAGAGAGGGGAGATGTAAGGGGGAATATCATTTGGGGCATACATATAAGGCATATGAATGTGTTCAAGCTTTCATGCGCATTGTCACAGTGGGTAAAGACATTTTGAAATCCCATCCTGGGCAGCTCTGCCACTTTCTCTAATGGGACAGCAAGAATCCCTTGAATACAGGGGCAGAGACAAGTGAAGGAAGATGGACAATTGACTGGCCCTTGATTGTAATGACTGTACTCATTAAACTTTACATTTGAAATTGAAACTTAACATATTTTTATAGAGTGCCCAAGCATTACCCCTGAGAGCCTCCTAGTTGCTCAAATGTGGCCTCTCTCTAAGCCAAAATTCAATATATAAGTGTATTATCTTCCCCCCAGTGTGGGACATGACTCCCAGGGATAAGCCACCATGCCCGTGAGGGATCATTACCAAGAACTGGAAAAAGACCTTGACCAAAAAGGGGAAATTGTAAAGAGAAATGAGTTTATACTGCTAAGAGACTTCAGAGTGAGTTAGGAGATATTTTCACAGATAGGCTTATGCACATCTCAGCAAAAATTCATAAACTGACAAAGTAAATATTACTTCAAATACTGGGGATCCTGAGGGCTCTGGAAACATCCAGACACGATAGGCAGGGCTAACAGCTCAGGAGTTTGGCACCCAGTCAGTAGAACCTACTTTGGAATTTATGCTTCAGTGTGATCAAGTTGGTCCCTATAGCAGTTTTTCTACAGGTGACTCTGTTGCCCCTCTATTCGAACCTCTAGTTAGTACTAGAGTTGGTAGTTGTGTGTCCAAGAGACCTAAATCTTTGGACTGTTCATGTGCCAGTTGGGCCCTAAATCTCAACAGACTTGCAACACCTACACTACAGTTCATTGGACTCACCCAGGACACCTAACAAGAGGAGATAAGCGGCAATGACCATCTCAAGGAACAGAGAGAGTCTGCAACTGCAAAAAAGAAAGTCCCATTCATCTACCCCATGGGACCTAAGGACCCTCTCAATTAGAGGTGGACTGGGTATCACCATCACAATATCCTCAAGATCAGGGAATGGATGATGGACTAGAGTATACTTACAGATTTTCTATTGTAGACTTGTTGTGATCTTAGCAATGGAAGAACATTATCATGGATGTGGAGGCTGTGGACACTGGAGGTTCTGAAGTAAGGGAGAAGAAATAATAAATAGAATTCGGGGCCATTTTGGGGACTAGAGAATTAACCTGAATGATATTTCAATGCCAGATATTGGCTATTGTATATCACGTAATTAACTTACAGACATGGGAAGGAGAGAGTATAAACTACAGTGTAAACTATAATCATCACTTCATGGCAATGCTCCCAGATGGGTTCATCGATTGTAACAAATATGGCACACTAAGGAAGGATGTTGCTGATATGGGAAAATGTTGGAGGGCTAGGGAGCAGGGCATATGGGATTCCCTGTATTTTTTGTGTAACATTTAAATTATCTATATTTCTTTAAAAAAATAAATATAAAATTATATGGAAAAAAGATGTACTATCAAAATTCATGTTTCTCTGTTAAGCTTCAATTGTCTTGCCCCTATGGAATAATGTTAGTCAAAAAGCTACCAAAATGATGCACATGCATGCACACACATATACAAACAAAAAACAGTTAAACAGGTAGTGGATGTGTCTCAAGCCATTGGGCTCCTGCCTACCATAAGGGAGTTTCCTGGTTTGGACCTGGTACCTCCTCAAGAAGGCAGTGAGCTGGCACAATGGTCATGTGTAGCAACATGATGCTACAAGATGATGCAACAAGAGACACAAGAAGAAAAACACAATGAGAGACACAGCAAAGCAGGGAACAGGGGTTCCCAGTGCCTCCTGAAAAAAGACAAGGAAGACAGCAAGCTGGTTTGACCAACAGGCACAACAAACTGACACAATAAGATGGTGCAACAAAATACACAGGATGAAAAATATGATCAGAGACACAATAAAGCAGGGGAAGAGGTGGTTCAAGCAATTAGGTGTCTCCCTCCCACAATGGAGGCTACAGGTTTGGTTCCCAGTGCCTCCTAAAGAAACAAGGAAGATAAACAGACACATCAAGTGCATTCAACAAGGGGATGGGGAGAAATAAATAAAATAAATCTTTAAAACAGTAACAAAAAAAAAATCCAGTAGGTTTTGTTATTTAAAAATTTGAAGCCGTAGCACTTTGTCCCTAGCATAATGTGAACTTAAAGTGTTCATGAAGATGTTGGACAATGAATGTCCTGCCATGGCCCACTGGGTGGACTGGAGGAGAGTGTAAACTACAATGTAAACCATTATCCATGTGGTGCAGCAGTGCTCCAAAATGTAGTCACTAAATGCAATGAATGTGCCATGATGATGAAAGAGGTTGTTGATGTGGGAGGAGTGGGGTGAGGGGAGTGGGAGGTATATGGGGACTTCTTATATTTTTTTAATGTAACATTTAAAAAAAATAGAGAAAAAATTTTTTTAAAGAATTAGCAGTTTTTTTCTCTTTGTGAGGTTTTCATGTTCATTTAGCATAAAGGATGCTTGTTGATTTTCATTCAACTAAGCAAAAGATAATAAAAAGTAACTTATTCCTCATATTTTCCTCCCAAGATCCATCATTTTAATTCCTTTGTGGCATAGATAAAATAAATGGTCTTTGGAATCAGTAGTAGGAATATATTAAAGTTACTTAACATTTAAGAGTCTCCTTTTCTCATTTTTAAATGGAACATTATTTGTTTACCCAGTATAAAGTAACTGTGAGGATTGAATAAAAAAGACTGGGCACAGGGAACGTACCTATTTTAGTGAAAGTGCTGCACAGTGCAATCACCTAAATAGAATGTTTGATGATAGAGAGAGAGATGACAGATAATAGATTAAAAAGTTAATCATCACAAAAGAACATCTTTCAAATTTCCAAATTTGCCATTTTGTGGTGGCAGTGAATATGATTTCATGAGATTGTTTTTAAAACTGCAGGACTTCAATAAACATGGGTTTTCAGTTTCATACTTTAGGAGAAGAGGGTTGTTGGCCATGGGGTGACACAGAAATAAGCAGAGAAGAAGCAACCTGTACAACCAATTTTATGGAATCCACAGTTTCAGCTGCAATAGATCTACTTTCCAGGACAGAAAAATGTTGGAGTATCCCTATCAATATAGACTAGGAGTTCCCACATCACATTCTCCTACATGGGCATAATGTCCTGAGTGACAGTAGTTTCTAATCACAGATAGAGTCAAGGTGATTTTGATCTAAAATGAAAACCTCCTGTAAATTCAGACTTCAAACAATCCTTTGTGTAATTCTCTATATATCACTAATTTGGAAAAATAAGATGCAAAAGTTGGAGAAAAATGTTTTTCTGTTTCATTATTTATACAAACAATTTTCAGAAATTGAGACAATTTTAGACATAAGCAAAGATGCAACTCATAATAATTACATATAGAGTATGGAAAAAGAGTATAAAACACATTTGCCTTTCATTATTTTAAATGTAGCCCTGGAGAGTAAAAAATAATTAAATACAAAAAAAAGCAAAGTAACTAAATTAGAACGAATTTAGTAATTTTAATGAGCATTCGTAGGAACATTTCCTCAAGCAGAGCTTCTATCATCTGAGTCAGTCTTCAGCTTTCATAAGGAGTGGCACCTGTATTCAACTGAGTCTTCCTTTGAGCCTACTTCCTGCCCAGGGCTGTCTGGGTACCAAAGACTTCCTTTTAATTGGATTGACCCTTGTTGCTTTTAGTAAATGCTTGCAAAATACCTGTAAAAACATTGTGGGCTTTCTTGTTTCAAGTTGCACAGTGTTTCAAGTTATGTCATTAGATAAAAGAAACACCAAATTTTATTCTGAGACAAACTCTTCCATTCCTTGGACTGAAAGTCAAGATGATGTGGACAAAGCTTTAAAAATTCTTCAGATGAGTTTTATATATTTAAAAGACTATGGAATCACAACCTTAAGATTTAAAAAGTCTTAGAAAGCATACTTGTTAAATTGTTCTGCGATTTCAACAAAGTATAAAACCATACACATGGCAATTTTACCCCAGGATGTATTTGACTGGATGTGTCTTTCTTACTTTGATTAATGTATTTTCTCAGGAGAGACAAGGGGTGAGAATTTGAAATTTTGATTTTGTAAAATCCTGACTCCTTTATAATAAATATCAATTCTACTTGAAAAAAAATGAACATTTCTTCCTTCGGTTCATTGTTCCTGTTCGATTATAAGCAATAAGAGAAGTTCATCAGCAAGTTCAATATTTTGCCAGGAATTCTCCTTGTCTACATCTAGCATTATTGGATACCATTTCTAATTTCATCATTACCACGGGCAAAATTTAATTAATTGTTTTCCAGTATATGCCATAGGCGACCTTCTTCAGTTCCTTTCTTGCCTAAGGATTACTCAGTAACCATGTCCTTAATGCTCTTCCATCCTCTTCCTAAACCCTGATTCTAAAGCCCAGGCCAGGAACTTGTTTTTTGTTAGAGCATCACCCCAGTCCAGTATCAAATTTTGTTCTGGATATCTACTGTGCATCATGCTACTCCAAAGGATTTAAAAGGACAGTGATTTTTTTTTTATTAGAGCCACATTTTAGGACAGTAATTTAAGTAGATCAAGACTAGACAATGTTTCTGTCACACCTGATATCAAGTGGAGTCACTCAGTTGTGATCAGATGATGACTTGTCCACCCTAGAGGTCACAAGTGATTTTATGGACATGGCTCATGATCTTTCCTAATTCATGTTGTTTTAGGCACTCTCCATGTGGATTTTATAGCATAGTAGTTGAACTTCTTAAATGGTGCTTCAAGCCTCCATGAAAATAACTTAGAAGTTCCCAGTTCTCTTAAAGTCTAGATTTACTTATGTCATAAATTATTGTTGAAAACATTTATATGGAAGCCCCAAGTCAAGGAAAGAGGAAATGGAAGCCAAATTTCAATGGGTATAGTTTCAAAGAATCTGGGTCTATTTTTATATTACCACTTGGTCTAAATTAGGGATTAACAGGGAGATTAAGAAGTGAATATAAACTAAAATGAGTAAAGTATTAAAAAATATTCCAAACATGTAAAGTACAATAATTGAAATAAAAAACTGAATGCTTGGCCTTAAAAATGCATTGTAAATGTGGGAAGAAAGATTTAGTGACATGCAAAACAAAAAACTCAATCTGAAAATTAAAGAGGAAGGGCTAATAGATTTTGTTATATAAAAATGAACAGGACATCAGTAATTTGTGGAATAATATCAGACTTTTTCAAGTCCATGTAACTGCAATCACAGAAGGAGAAAAGAAAGATAAGGTGGTAGGAAAAATACTTAAAAGAGATTATGTTCACATATTTCCAAAATAAGGTGAGAAACATTCAATTAGAGATATGAACAAGATATATACAATGAAACCACTGCCATTTATTTGGAAAAATAGGTGATGGGTTTTGGGTCAGGACCAAGTTTCTTGACAATGACCCCAAGGGCAAACCCATGCCTTTCATCCATGTAAAGAAGGAAGGGCCTGTGGAGGTCTGGCAAGGCTGGAGCAGGGGCCGTTCCTAGCAAAGTCTTTAGTCTGTGGGTGCTGGCTTCTTGTTCTGCCCCCATGCCAGTGGGTCATTGTCTGGATCCTGGGTTGATTCATATAGAGGTTTAGCAATAAGGCCAAAATTGGAGATCCAAATGGTAATATCCCGCAATTCCCAGAAATTGTGTTACTTGTCTCTTTGTTGTTGGCTCAGGAATTGCCAAGATTCCCACCTCTCAACTGGGGTTAGAATATGTCCCAAATATTGGACATGCTGTTGACAGATTTGGGTCTTTTGGGGGATATTTGGTATCCTCTTTCTCCTAGGAAAGACAGGATGTGCCAGGTGCCAGCGAGAGAGTCTGGGTTAGATGAGCTGCAAATCAAAAGGTCATGAGAGTGCTTTTGTTTAGGGTTAGCTACCTTAAATCATTTTGTAATGCTGCCCCAAACAGGTGGGGTTTGTCCCAGAATCCTTGAGGGAGGGTGGTCCACTTCAGTTGAGTTGAAATGAGTTACTTCAGGTAGACCCACTCTAAGGCAAAGAGAAAGTAGGAACTAGGGTCCAAGGGATGCAAAAGGAGGAATCTTTCAGGTTGAGAACTGAGAAGTGAGTGATGTCTGTCGGGATTTGGGCCAGAATAGGGTAAGGGTTTGGCACAATCAGGTTTATTGGGATAACTACCTCATAGACTGCATGTAGTTCCTGGAGAAGACAGTACTTCCCATTAGGGAAATTAATCAATCATCAGTCATGGAGAAAGGGACATGTACACGTACCCTAACTCCACTTGCTGTGGCTACTTCCCTTAAAGGAAAGAGTAGAACTGGGGTTGAATTAGGTGCAGATCCCTCCTTCCCCCACTTACTCTTGGTGTTTGCCTCCTTGGGTGTGTAAGGTGTTCCCTTTCACATGTGTTGCAGTGAGAACAAAGTTTGGGAAAGGAGGATGCCAAGAGCAGTGGTAAATAAGGAGGTGCATTTGGGGTAGTTTGGAGGGCTGGATTGTCCAGCATATCTGGGGAAGGTTCCCTGTTCTCTTGGGGTGGGTCCTTGGATATCTTAATTAGGAGAACCCTGCATTTGTCTCTCCTGGGGTACTGGGAGAGTAGCATAAAAGGCAGGATGTAGGGGACCTCTGTCCACTTCCCCTCTGTTTTGCTAAAAAGATTGAGCTGTAAGATAGTGTTATAGATCAAAGTCCCATTAACTGGCTGTTGTTCTTCACATTCTAGTTGTACTGAGGTGATTCTATGTTACACAAGAATGCCGTTAGCTTGTGTTTCAAGTCAGACAAGCCAAAGTCTCTCCAGTGGGTGATACAACCAAGAGGGGAATCCCAGGGGTGGATTCACCTTGTCCCATGCTGCCAACAATCTTGGAGGCCAATGAACTAGGAGGCCATGTAGAGTTTGCTGGGAGGCATCCCTTCTCGGAGCTGAAAACATTTTCCCAATGAGCTAGGAGCCCAACTATCTAGGAAACCAGTGAAAAGTGCAATATAGAGAGGTGTACACCCTCTACCTGCTGGCCTGCCACTTCCAAATCAGCAGAAGTGGGGTGGCCCTGAGATGTGGGGACAAGGATTGGACTCACCTACATGGGGGTCCTGTGGTGTTCTCAGTCACAGGATCAGTTGCACTGGTCTTGGTAGTGGAGATTCTGGGTTTTGGCACAAAATGTTTTCGCCAATTTTATTCTCTGGTTCAGATGGACTTCACAATAAAGAATCGTGACCTCAGTACAATCAAACTTTATTTTCTCAGCCTGGTATTGATCTCGAACCTGGTCAGGGTGATGATGGAAATATCCCCTGGTGTGACGGCACAAGCTTCCCTGAGGCACAAGCCTGGCCTGAGGCACTAGTGGTAGAAGCGCCTCAGTGTTACAGTTCAAGCCTGGGTCAAGGCACAATTCTGGCCAAGGTGCTGGTGGAAGAAACTTTAGTGTTACAGCTCAACATGGGCTAAGGTAAAAACCTAGCCAAAGTGCCCATGCAAGCCCACAGCTCAGTGCTGCAGCTAGGGCTGCTGCTCAGTATTCATCATTTCAGCTAGGTGTTCTTGGTTCTGTGTCTCTTCTCACAGCTCGGTGTTTGGCTCAGCACAGCATTCGTAGCTCAGCTCAGCATTCACAGCTCGACTTGGCACTCAAAGCTTGGCTCAGTGTTGCAACTGGACGTTCCTCTGGCTGGGACGAAGATGGAATGCATGTTCAGTGTTTCAGAGCTGCTCTTGATAGAGTCTAGCTGTCTGACTGCCCCTGGGGTTGGAGAACCAGCTGTGATGTTCTCATTGGTCAGTCACTGGCTCTGAGCAAGGGCATTGGTTAGGGTTTGAAAACCAGCTTACTGTATTTTGTAAACAGGGTATTCTAGCTGACTTGCTGACTATAAGAGGTACTGACTGGCTGACTATTAATTAAAGAATGGATTCTATTGGATGAAAGCTCTCTTACCCTATTGTTTGACTCTGGATCCCTCTTCCTATTGATTAGTTCAGGTTCCCTATTAGAAATCCAGTCCCATGCTCAGCTACCTGCTTGCTCCTTCAATTAACAGATAATAATAAAAATAGAGCTATAAAATCAATAGAGGAAATAAAAGGAAATTTTTTAAAATTTTCTTCTATAAATAAAAGCCATATGCAGGAAAATAGAAACAAAGGAATGAACAGAAGGGAAAATGAAAAGAAATAGCAAAATATAGATTTAAGCATAAATGCACTAAAATAGTTCTTTTAAAAGGTATGGCTTGCCAGACTGAATATAAAAGTAGGGCAATATTAGGATACTACAGGATCCAAATAAGACACATAAAGACTCACATGATATGAAAGTAAAGGGATAGAAAATGTTTCTTGAAAATCATAAGCATAAGAATGTAGGAGTGGATGCATCAAAGAGACCAAATAAACCTTACAGAAACAAAATATTTTCTTAGATATAAAGTGGAGCATTTCATAATAATAAAGTGATATTCATCAGGGAACATAGCTATCAAAAATGTTTATGCACTCAATAACAGATGCAGTAAGTTAAAATGGAGCAATATTTTAAAGAAGTAGACAAACCCACAATCACACTGTAATTTTTTAACATGACTTCCTCAGGAATTTATACAAACAGAAATAGAAATCAACCATGATACAGAAGATAATGACAGATGTATCAGGCAGCTTCACCTGAAAGATAATTATAGGATATGCACAAGTGACTAAAAGAAATAAAAGAGAAATTGTAAAATATTTGAATTAAATTATGATGAAAAATTGATATTTAAAAATTTATAGGTTGAAACTAAAGCAGTGCTATGAGGGAAAACCATAGTTTTATAAGGTTATTTAGAAAATAATTTTAGTAACAATGACTTATGTTTCCACTTTAAGAAGGACAAATAAAATAAACTAATTATATGAAGTAAGTAGTAAAGACTATATATGAAAAGATAAATCAGTGAAAGATGAAAAAACAAACAAACCTTTTACAAGTCAGTTTTGATACTTTGAAAAGATTATGACTCTTAATAAGTCCCCAGCAAAACTAATGAAGAGAAAAGAGACAAGTGAAAAAAAAGAAGAAAAAAAATTAGCAATTACAGGACTGAGTGAGAATGTACCACAATAGTTCCTACAAATATTAAAATAGTAAGTGAATATTATGAATACTTTAATGCCAATTTTATACCAGTAAATTTGTCAACATAGACAAAATTAACACATTAGTTATGAAACAACGGGATAAACATGACTCATGAAGAAACAGTACATTTTGTGTGTCAAGCTCTGGATCAGGAGTTACGCTGCCACAACCACATAGAAGCTTGGCAGAGATCATGAAAGATGGTCTCCTAGAGCCTTCAAAGAGATTGGTCCTGCCAGCACCTTGATATCAGGCTTAGAGCCTCCAGAAGTGTGAGAAAATAGAGTTCTCTTGCTTTAAACCAGCCAGCGTATGGTAATTTGCTGCACCAACCCTATGAAACCAATACACTCAACAAATCCGAATTTTTCCAAATGAACAGTGCATGATGTTACAAATTTATGCATGGGTAAAAGATCCATTAAAATTGCATATTAACTCAATGAATTTTAAATAAGAAGCAAAACAAGTTAAGAGACTTGCTTTCAGAGTCCACATTGCAGCTACACTTTAAGAAACAAACAAGTTTCAGTATGTTATCAAAAAAGAATAACTACAATTATCTACAAATTATATTTCAGTACTTCTCCTTTCCCCAATACATACCTGTATGAGGCAGGATTTTCCTCATATACTTCAACAAATACAAAATATTCTAACAGATTGAATGTAGCAACAAATGAGTTCTCTGTATTGTATTAACCCAGACATTTAAAAAATTTCAAGATCTCACAATTTTTGTTATATAAAATATATTTTTAATTATAAATTACAATATTTATGTTCCCACATAATGGGGATTGTTATTTTTAGTGCATTAATAAATACATTTTTCTCAGTTTTAATGTGCATTACAGTGACCATCAATAGATAAAGCCAACATAAAGAAAACCTACTTGAGGTTCACAGTAATTTTTCAAACTCTGGAAAAATACAGAGGACCAAAAGCTCAAAACCCCTTTCTGTTCAATATCCTGCTGGGAACCCTAAACAGAACAGTAAGGCAGGGAAAACAAACACACACACACATAAATAAAAGAGACAGAAACTGGAAAGAAAAAGATGACATTATCTATTTGCAGCCAACATGATTATTTACATCAGGGTTTCTCAACCTCCCTACTACATTCAGTTCAGAAAAAGTTTGCTCTGTGTAGCTGTCCTGTGCAATGTAATCTGTTTAGTAGTAACTTTACTCCCTCGCCATTAAATGCCAGGTGTGTTCTCCTAGTGGTAGAACCAGAAATGTCTCCAAACATTGCCAAATATTTCCTGGGGGGCAAAATAAACCCCAGTGGAGAACTTCTGGTCTCACTATAAAATCATTAGGAGTCTAACATAAAACCACTGGGGAAATATGTACATTTAACCTGGTTGCAGAATAGAAAGTTAATACACAGAAAACAATATAATTCCTATAGATTAGCAACAAACTTTTAAAATATGGAATTTTAAATATATATTCATATTTGCATAAACATAAAATATTAGGAACAAATTTACCAAAAGCATGTAATAACTTTACAATAAAATAATTAAACATTGCTAATTAAATTAAAGAGATCTAAATAAATGCAGACACAATATACTCATGAATCAAATATATTGTTTTCAAAATGCTCATTTACTTCAGAAGGATTATATACTTAAAAGTAACCTCAATCAAAATCTCAGGAGGCATTTGTGGAAATTGACAAGATAATTTCAAAATGTGTATAAAAATTACAATGACCTAATATGCTCGACACAATCTTTAAAAATAAGTAAGTTGAAGAACTTAATCTCTTTTCTGCACTTAAAACTTTAGTAATCAACCTAATGCCATAGCAGAGGTTTAGTCATTTAAATGAATGGAGTGGAATAGAATCTACAAATTCATGCAAACATATGTAGGCAATTAATTTTAATAAATGTTTTGTAAATCAGTTTAGGTAGAACTGACATCATAACACGTTACTCTTCCAATACATAAACATGAATGTCTTTCCACTTATTTAGGTCTTCTTTAGTTTCTGTTAGCAAAGTTTTGTAGTTTTCTGATTACAGGTCCTTTATGTCCCTAGTTAAGTTTATTTCTTAATACTTGATTCTTTTAGTGGCTATTGTAAATGGAAGGTTTTTTTCTGACTTCCTACTCAGACTGCTCATTAGTAGTTTACAGAAGTGCTGCTGAATTTGGGAATTAATCTTCCACAATGTCAAGTTTGATGAACTTGTCTATTATTTCTAGTAGCTTTGTTGTGGTTTTTTTATTACTTTTTGCATGGCATTTTTTCATGTCTTTTACTTTAAGCAATTTATTTATTAACATGTAATTTATCTAACTACATAGAAGATATGAACAAGAAATTTGTTTTTCAAAAAAGAATGGATTTTTTTAAAAAAACCATAAATGGATCTTAATATAATTATTAATAAAATCAAAATGTTCCAAACACAGGCAGGTTAAATTCTGTTCAAAATAAGATTAAATGGAAATTAATAACACTGAGGAAACTAAAAGTCCCAACATGTATGTAAATAAAAATATATTATCATAAATATCACATAGTTCAGATATGAAATAAAAAATGAATTTAAATAAAATGTTGGAATTAATTTATAAGTACTATATATCAATATATGTTGGTTACAGCAAAAATAAAAGAGTCCAAGGAAAATTTCTATCTTATAATTCATGATTTTTTGGATATAAAGAAGCAAAGTTGACAATCGGAAGACTTCCAAAATTGAAAAGAACCTAAACTCAAAGGAGATAAATATAAGGAAAAAGACAAGTCAAATTTGTGAAATGGGAAACAATAGACAAAGATGATGAACAGAAGCAAAGATATAGTCATTGAAAAAAGTAATCAACATGATAAAAACAAGTTAAGACTGATCAAGAAAAAGAGAGGCATAAATGTCAATATCAAAAATGAAAAGACATAATTAAACCTTTTTGAACAGATAAGCTGATATTTCAAAAGTGATGTGAATAGATTTGGAAATCTTAATGAAATGAACACATTGTTAATAAAACATTACCAAATCTGATGTAAGAAGAATTAGGAAAGAAAATTTAAATTTCCATTCACAATTTAAAATCATAATTATGAACATTTCCACAGAGAAAATTTTGAGCCCAAAATACCTTAATATACATTCAATACAAAGTTTTAAAAAGGATAAATGGTAGGGCTGGCTCTACCAGAAAACATGAACTATTATAAAGAATTTTTAAGACAATATGGAGAAGAGCAAAAGACCTGAACTGAAAAGGTGGCAATAGTTCAAGAACTATATATATTTATTTACTTGGTTGTGACAAATGTGGCCCTAAAGCAAAATGGGAGAAAAATATTTTCAACTCATCTTGCTGTGTCATTTCTGCATCTTCACTGAAATACTAAAACTTGATGCCTACTTCAAATTCTATCCAAAATTACTGGCAGAACACAACAGAACACAAAATTCACAATCAATAAGTGAAAGGTTGTTGAATTGAAGAAATGTACACTCAAAAGTGATGTCGTTGGAAAGGATGCAGTTAATAAGTGAAAAGGCAATCCAGAAAGTGAGGGTTGATATTTACTATGCATTGCCAACCAGTGCCACACGTCTAGTGATATAATTATGAAATAGTTTCAAAAGGCTTTTAGAGTTACTTTTGTCCTTTGATGGAAAATATAAACAGACAAAAAAAAATCTAAGGAGAAATTATTTCTTAATAGCAAAAACAAGACCTAGAAACAATAAAAAAGACATACATGTGTATATATGTCTGTGCAATATAAAAAGGTTAAACCAGGAAGAAAAATAATTCAGTGATCTCACATAATTTTAAACGCTATCACAAAAGAGTCTTTAAATTAATTACAATATAAAATTTATCACAGCATTTACTGATTTTTAAAATATCTATGAGAACATAGGGTACCCATAAAACCCAAAATATCTTAGAAGGCAATTTAAAAATCTACATATATGTTTATGTTAATATTAAAATAAACATGGTAGTGAACAGTGCTTTCAAGAATCTGGCAAACTAATAAGGTGTCTCCATAACTATAAACTGGGATACAATTTGCAGGTGTTTATTTGACAAATGTATAAAATATCTTGCCATTGTAAGTAGAAATATCTAATGTCAAAATTACCCTTCCAGAATGTATCTTCAGAAAATAAGATATTTTCACAAAGATAATGTTACAAAATCCACTTACACAAATATTTACATGATCAGAAGACTGAAAGCCATCTCAATGTCTGTAGCATTTAAATTTATGGATGATGCATTGAATCAGGCCCTGAACAGCCATTAAAATCAAGTTGCATGAAGATATTTATTGATACATGACACTGGTGCATATAAATGCCAATTACTAAATAATTTGAAACCCTAGGAGAGCATCATCTATATATATGATAAAGTCAGGGATAAGATTGCTTCGTGCTGTTTTGACAGTGTTCTTTTCTATCTGTTTTAGCCTCTGTTCTATATTTGTATTTTTATGCATTTACTAAAGAGCATGGCTAAAACATAGTTTAAAAAGAAAAAACAACTAATGTTATTAGTATAGAATATCAAAGTGTGGGAATAATTTTAATATGTTTTAAAGCTTTTTCATCTGGATATGAATAAAATATGTCCTAGGAATCTAACCATTGTCTATAAATGGAAATTATGTTATATGAAAATAGGATTCATGATCATTCCAGGTCTTACATTCCATGTAAGCATAACATAAATGTGTAGACATATGAAATTCCATAAAAAATTATTAGAACTTTTTACAAACTGCAGAACATTTTCCATCTCTTCTTTATTGGGATCTTTAAAACTTACAGAAAGTTTTCCAACTTATGGTAACATTTTCTTGATCTTGAACTTAATTTAAAAAATACAAAATTGCACATATGATCAAGTGTCTCCAGAAAACATTATACTCATTTCCACCTCTTCTCTCCTTATGTACTCTTAATTAATTACTAAAAACTTTTTTCTTCCTACATTTTCTTCATTTAAAAATTTATTGAAGTATATCATTCATACATGAACATACATAAGAAATAAGTGTATAGTAAAAATTATAAACTTGCAAAATGAACATGCATAACATCATACAGGACAACCATACCTCACCCCACCGCTAATACCTTGCATTGTTTTGAAACATATGTAAAAACTTATGAAACAGCATTGTAAAAGTATTTCCACTATTGTCGATATTTTACATTTGCTGTATTTTTTCCCAAACCATCCTATTAGTTTTTGTTCATAAACCATGCAACATCTAAACTGTACAATCAATGGCATTTGGTATAATGACAGAGTTATGCAGGCATCACTTCATTCAATACTATAGTATTTTCATTACTCCAAAAAGGAAAAAGAAAAACACAGAACATCCCATTATCATATTTGTATGCTAGTTCCATCAATAATAAATCCTATGATGTGTTTTTCCATTTCTTTTCATTTCCAAACATGCACAAACAACATTTTACTAATTCTGCAAAGTTTAAACATCAGCTCTCCATTCTCTAACAACTTTTAATTATCTGGTGACATAGTCTAGCTATTAATTCTATGAGTTCATAACAGTGAAATCATACAATACCTTTCCTTTTGTGCCTGGCTTGCTTCAGTCAACATGATGTCTCTAGGTTCACCCATGTTGTCATATGCTTCACGACTTCATTTCTTCTAACAGCTGAATAATAGTCCATGATGTGTATACATGCAATTTGTTTGTCCATTTATTAGTTGATGGACACATGGGTTGTTTCCATCTTTTGGCAATATTGAATAACGTTGCTATGAACATCGGTGTGCACATGTCTGTTCGTGTCACTGCTCTCAGTTCTTCTGAGTATATACCTAATACTGGAATGCACAGTCACATTGGTACATCAATATCTAACATCCTTAAGAACCATCAATGGTTGTAACATTCCACATTCCCACCAACAGTGAACAAGTGAATCTCTCCACATCCTCTCCAACATTTGCAATTTTTTAAACAAATCAACTTTATTGATAAATATTAATAAAACATAAATACACCCAAAGAGTACAATTGCTGGTATTCAGTGTAATCCCATATTTGTGCATTCATCCCCCCAATCACTCCCAGAGCACTTTCATTATTCCAATAATAACAATAAACAAAAAACAAACGAACAGAAAAAACTCATCACCTCTCAATGTCTCACCTGCTGTACATACCTGCTATTTTTTTCTTCTCTCTAGTATATTTGTATTTATATTTTGTAAAAACAGTCTTATATGTGCAATATTACCCATATTTGTGTTTTATATGAGGTTTTACTATCTTATTCAGTTTCACATATGGTTTTCAACTTTACTTCTAGTAATACACATGACTTCAGACTTTCCCTTTCAACCATTGTCATACCCATGTAATAGCTCTGTTAGTTACGAACATAATTATATGCATTAAATATGTGTGTTTTTCTTTCCTTTCAGGCTGCAGCACTCTCTTTACTATCTCTTGTAGTTCTAGGCTTTGGGTAACATTCAACCAGGTTTTGTTTGTCTGTGAAGACTTTAAACTCACCCTCAGTTTTGAAGGACATTTTTGTGGGATACAGAATTCTTGACTGGCAGTTTTTCTCTTTCAGTACGTTAAATACATCATACAACTTTCTTCTCACCACCAAGGTTTCTGAATGAGAGGTCAGCACTGAGTGTTATTGAGTTTCCCTTGTATATGATGCTTTGCTTTTCTCTTGTGGGTTTCAGAATCCTCTCTTTATCTCTGACATTTGTCATTCTGAAGAGCAGGTGTCTTGGGGCAAGTATGTTCAGAACTGTTCTGTTTGGGATGTGTTGTCCTTCTTGGATATTGATATTTATATCTTTCATAAGGTTTGGGAAGTTTTTCGTCATTATTTCTTCAAATTTTCCTTTTGCCATTTATACATTCTCTTCTTCTGTGACACCAATAATGTGAATGTTTGTGCATTTTGCATTTTCATTCAATTCCCTGATATGTTCCATTTTTTCCACTCATCTCTTCTCTTTCTGTTCTTCTGTCTTTTCTAGGTCATATGTTCTGTCTTCAAAATCACTAACTCTGTCTTTGAGCAATTCAATTCTGCTCTTATGTTCCTATATTGTATTTTTAATCTCACACATCATGTCTTACATTCCCATAAGATGTTATTTTTCTTTGTAGACTTTCAAATTATTCTTTATGCTCTCCCAGTGTCTTCTTCAAATCTTTTAATTCTTTAGTCATATTTTCTTAAATTCTTTGAAGCAATTTAAGAGAATGGTGTGACTATCACAGATTAATAGTATTAAACCCTGTATCTCTTCAGGATCTTTGGTTACTTCTTTTGGCTGGGCCATCTCTTACAGTTTCCTAATAAAGCTTGTAATTTTTGTTGACATATGGCCATCTGAATATGTTGGTGAATTTACTCTGATGGCCAATTTCTCTATCTATTGCCTATGTGTTTTTCCCCCACAGCTCTTCTTTCATATTTAGTTCAGTTTACTCTAGGTCTTTAAAATTGTCAGGCTTATGTCAGAAAAATCAGGCCATGGACTCCCTAGCAGTCAAAGATTTTTTCCCAGTGGTAAGATACAGAGAACTGACAAGTTTTTCATCCATGCAATGTCCATATTGGCCAGCAGATGACAAACGGCCATGCACCTTTCCAGAGGGGCGTTTCTGTCTGTGCTTTCCTGTGTTCCTGTGTTGAATCTCCAGAACAAATATTCAAAGCAGGCTCTGCTGGCCCAATTCATTGAAGAAAAGCACCCCAAGTCCTCCACCCTTTTCCCTTTAAACAGCTGATGGGTAGGAAGATGTCTGTTCCCTTCTCATTTGGCTGCACCAGGGGATTGGTAACTCACTTTTGTCCTTTTGGATTCTTGGTCTCTCTGTTCCCATGCTCCTGGATGTTATGCAACACTGTCCTAGTCTGCTGATCCCCAAAGCAGAACCCCCGGTAGCTTTTGGCTCTTTCTCCCTTGTTTTTGTGAGATCATTGATCTATGCCTCTTAGTTTGACACCATTTTCCCCAATTCTCCTCTCCTACTTTTTTAATTGAAATATTCTTCACAAATCAGAAAATTCACACTTTTAGCATATATAATTCTATGGTTAATAATAAATTTACAAACTTGTGCAATTATTGCCATTGTCCTATTTCAAAAATGTTAATTATCATAAAGAAACTCCATATCCATTGAGTTACTCTATACTCCCTTATCCCCAACCCCTGGCAAACAATATTCTACTTTCTTTATATATACATTTGTCTAATTGAGGATTTTCTCTTTCTTCACGTGTCTGCATCTTTGTGTATTTACTTCCTGAGGCTCCAGCATTAAACTCCAACTGCTATTTTCTGCAGTGTGGTTTGTTCCACTGACATAGATCAAAGTATTAATTATTATTTAATCAAGGAAAGTGAAACTTCTGAATTCAATATAATCTATGATCTCCAGAGGAATAGAGATGTTTACAAACATAATCCAATATCTGTATTTAGAATTCTTAAATAATACCAAACTGCTACAAGAACTTACACTTAAATTTTATTTTGTTCTGACAGAAATTTAAAATAAAATTCACATCAAACACTTGTAGGGGTGTGAGTTGTTATTTTTAAAGTAGTTTTAATTATATTCAGAGAAAGATGTTTAGATATCAAGCCCTTCTATAAAACAAATAAAAATTTTAAAAAATTGAACAGTGAATCTCACAGTCTCTTGTCCCAGGTACTTGTCAAATCCTACTTCCTAGGAGAAACTTCTTTAAACTGTCAACTCTCACAATCAATATTGACTTCCATATTTTGAAATAGTAGTCACATCATTATTTCATGATTTTTTAATTTTAGACATTTAATTTGATCTCTTAGTGTAGTCAGTAATACTTGACTTTCCCAACCAAACTCATTATTATCCAAAAGTCATTTTTTAAAATATTCTCTGACAATTTTGGGGAAATCTGTGTTCTATATGGTGGCAGTTTTCTATTATCTATAAATTCCAAAAATAGATATAGGATTATATTTGTAAACTGGTATGTTCCTCTGGGCATATTTGATTACATTAGATTTAGGGGTTTCACTTTTACCTGATTAAATTAAGACTGGGGCTTTGATTCAGTCATGTTACCAGTACTTTGTGTCCCCATACCCTTGGTATGTGGATAATCACTCAAAAGTGAATGCACAGAGAACACAGAGGAAGAGAGCAAGCTCATTAGGCAGGATCCTGCAGCTCCAGGAAGAGGGATGAGCCTGATAGTCTACAGCTGACATTGAGAAGAGACCAGAGCAGCTAAGCCCAGAAAGAAAGCATCCCAGGGGACAAGGATGAGCCTTACTCCAAGCTATATCTGAATTTGGAAGAGGCTGGGACTATGGAGTCTTAAAAAGAAGGACAAAAGCTGAACCTAGGCAGACATTGCCCACCTTCTTCTGCCAACACATGGCAACAGACTCTGGGTAAGAAAATACCTCTTCTGGTACCTTGAGATGGATTCTTTAGGGCCTTGTGACTATAAGCTTCTATGCCAAATAAATATCCTTTATATGAGCCAACAGATTTCTGGTTTTGCATTAGCATGCCATTAGCTGACTGCTACATACACTTACATTATTATTAGGAGTTGATAATTATTGTTCTGAGTATGCCAAATTTATATAAATTTATTTGTTGTTCTAAAACTTTCTAAAATATATAAAAACCTAACTTTAAATGTATTAAATGATGGGTTTTAGGTATAGATTTAAAAAAAACAAAAAACCCAAGAATCCTCCTGAAGTCAAGGGAGAATACATAGAGGGATATGGCTTGAATTTTAAGTTCTCTGGGTAAAGGAGATGGTGGGGAAGGTAATGATCCAGGAGAAAGCAGGCAGAGAAATAATCTGTCAGTTCTGGTAAATTTTCACCCTAAAAGAAATATCTGACCAAAAATATCACCAAAAAGAAATATCTAACCCCAAATTTCAATAGTAACCATGGAGAGAAACTCTGAGTTGAGATACTTGAGATATTTCTCAACAGTCACACACACACACACACACACAAAACAATAAAACTGGACACTGCGTTTGAGAGAAGAGTCTCTAGGTGTAAATCAAGAGATTTAGGCAAAATTTCTGGGAGAAATTACATTTTCAAAGGCCATGGAATTGCTGAATTAGTACACTGGTTATTAGATATTTCTGCACAAAGTGAAATGGAAAATTACACTACAATTATACATATGAAGTAATAAAGGAGGTATTTGTAAAATAGGAAGCCACAGAAAAAAATGAAGAGATAAAGAAGTTAAGAGCAGGGGGTGAGTAGGGGTAAAAGTGAAGCAATGTGGTGAGGGGATGGGCTGTGGGTGCAACTTCCCTTGGGCATCCCCTCCCACACCAACTAAATCACTGTGACTGTTTGAATCCCTGTGATGTCACCTCAGAACTCTAGACTGGAATGTGCTTTCTCAGTGCCAGTTGCCTGAGGCAGCAATTGGGTTTGGACTATGGACATTTTCTCTTTATTCTAACTTTGATCAGTACCCTGTGGCTGAGCCAATACTCAGAAACATGGGTGCTGGAATCTCTCTTCTTCCTCTTCTCTGTAGTGAGGCTCTTAAACATCTTGCTCCACTACAGGAAGGGGAAGTTGATACACTGGAGACTCCAGCAACATCTGGACTTGACTGAGGTAAGGGACCATGGATCAGTTTACAGTAGACAGTTTTCTCCTGTCCCACTTCCTACTTTCTAAACCCATTATGTAGAACCGGAGGGACCCCTTAGTAATAAACTCTCAGGAGAGACTATCATCTAGGGAGCAGGTCGGGGGGGGGGGTTGCAATATGAAGCAGGGCAATAGTTTCAAGCCAAACCTCACAGACCATCCATGTGGGTGTGACAGGGGCCTCAAGGATAAATTCACACACACATTTTTTGTGGCTATGGATTGTAAGGTTTAGGAAGTTCAGGGTATTCAACTAAAGACAGCCCCTCAACACTTCCTCACTGTCCACCTCCCACATCTGGTATCTCTGGGCCAAGCGGGTTCCATATGGTAGGGCTGATGTGGAGAGCTGAGCCTCTGGAAGGCTCGATAAGACATTCTTGTCCAAGCTGTGACATCAGGGACCAGCATCCTTCTGTAAGGTCACACTTGCTCCTGTAGGGTTGAGATTCTGTGTCCTGTTTATTAGGTCACACTAAAAAGCCAGGGATGCAAGGAGTCATTTGGGACTGTGGCAGCTGTAGGCCTTCCCTTGGCCCCAAAGATGGACCGTGCAGAGGACGCTGCTCTTTCTGCAAACACTTCAGTGCCCAGTATCTGGCCATCAGGTGACCTCCACACCCACAGAGGGACCCGCCTGTGATATCTTCTGCTGGGTCTTCTCCAAGTCTTGCCTCTGGCAGCTCTCTCTTTCCTCAGGGGGTATGACCACCTGCCCCTTTACGGACAACATCCTGGTCCTTCCCTTTCCTTCCTCTTTCCCTCCCTTTTCCTCCCTACCCCCTTATCCCACCCTGGTCACCCCCTCATCACCAACATCACTGGCCATTTCCCTCATTCTGGAATCCTCCCTGGCACCGCCCTCCACATTCCCATCCCCCTTTTTGACCTGCACCCTGAGAGCCCCCTCACCCCTGCCTTCTGGGTTCCCCTCACCCTGCACTTCTTTTCCCATCTTCCTGATGTTCCCATCACCGCTGCCACCAGCTGTTCCATCTCTGTCCCAGGTGGCTTCCGGCCCATCCCACCTGCCCTAGCTCTGTCCCTCCCTTTCCTCAACCTCACTGCTGTCTTGCTCCCTACCCCTGCCCACGCCTTCTGTTGCCTTGCCTCTCCCCTCTGCCCTCCTCTGTTCCTTCAGGACATCTACAGAGGGCATAGGCAAGAGGCACCCCTCCACCCCCTCTACTTGCCCTCTCCGTCACCTTAATTCAGGCCAGTGACATCAGGGCCAATCATAGCCTGTCTTGGGGGGCACTGGGCAGCCGCCCTCTACCCCTCACTCCTGCACACCTGGCTACAGATGCTACAAATTTGCAGCCAGGAGCAACCAAAACCCTTTCCCTTAGGGCTGGAACAACATGGATATAGAACCACAGCTCCAGGTATGCCAAATTGACTTGAATTTGGTATCAGGTAGGTTGGCTTCTGGGGCCTCTCACTGCCATGCCCAGGGAAGGACTGGTGGGAACTTGACCACTTCTCAGATGGTGGGTCCTATAGGGAGACCTGGGGGAGCAGCCTCTGGCAGCAGGACCTCACTAAGTCCTCCTTACAAAGAAGCACTCTAATAAAACTACATTCCATCCTTCTCAAATAGGAGAGCCACCTAAACTCCTCCTAGAACATGCCCACCAGAAAAGGGTGAGGGACCCCAAGGCCAAGGGAAGAGAAGCCTCCCACCCAGATCAGAGATTTCCTGACACCCTTTGTTCCATGATCCCACCAAACCTGGAAGAGAACACCAAGGTTATCCTCAAAGAAGAATAACTATAGTAAGGAGGGCCCTAAGTTGGATTTTAAAAAGAGAAAGACAAAGGGCAGGAAGGACACCTGAAAGCTGCCAGAGGAGGACCAGCCCCTGGGATGTCCTCTGACCAGAAGAAAATGACTCGAAGTTCAAGGCTCCCTAAATTGTGCTTCAGCTATGTGGAACCTACACATGGAGCCTCAGGCTAGTACAGGCAGAGACTGAGGTCTCAGGAAGGAACAATGACCGCATCCACAACAAAAGTGCACTTTGAGGATACTTCAAATTGTGTAATTTATTTTCCCTCCTCTCCCCCCATTGAGCTGCTGCCAGGTGCACTGATTTTCCAAGTGGAAGTCAAAAACCCCAAAATCCTCAGGGAGGTTTTTTAAATGGGGGAGACTCTGTTGCAGAGGGTGATCTGCCCCCACAATACCTGAATGCTTTATGAGGAGAACAATGAACAGGTATTCTTGTTTCAAGACACTGTTTTTTTGTGATAATTTGTTATTTAGCACGCAACTCATACACCAAGCACCAAACAATGGAAAAAAACAAAATGCCACAGTAACCCACTGCGGCGGCTTGCTCGGTCGGTAGAGGTGGGGTCTTGGCTGCAGACGAGGGGTCGGTCCAGCTTAGGACGAGGGGTCGGTCTCACAGGGGTTGCGCGGTTTGGCTGACAGGGTCGCCCAGCAAAGCCGGCGACGAAGGGGTCGCCCGGAGAAGCAGGCGATGAACTGGGGACAAGGGAGGCCAGGCCCTTGTCGGGGGCTCTCAGGACTGGAGGGCGCACAGCAGAAGAACTACCGCGGAGACAAGGTAAACACGCAAGTCCACTTTATTGAAGGAGAGGCAACAGTTTTATAGGGGCTGGGGAAGGCTGATTGGTCGAAGCCATGCCCTGTTCTGATTGGTTGCCGGCGAAAGGTCAGTGGGAGGTACTGGATGGGGGAGGGGTGGTGGTTAGGGATTGGCTGTCGCTGTTGCTGGGGGAAGGGGCAGGGTTTAGTGATTGGAGGTTGCTGTTGCTGGGGTAGAGGGCAGACTTGAGTTTCCCGCCTTGTGCCTGGCTGTTGCTGCTGTCGGGGGAGGGAAAAGGGCAGACTGGATTTTTCCGCCCACGCCTGGCTGTTGCTGCTGTCGGGGGAGGGGAAAAGGGCAGACTGGAATTTTCCGCCCTGCGCCTGCACAGGGAGAAAGAAGAAGGGTGCCGCCCCACAGGCATCGTGTGGCGCCATCCGGGAGGAGGGGCGGCCGCGGAAGCATGGCTGCCGAGAAGGGGAGACCAGAGGGCACTCTGCGCCCATGCCGAGCTTCCTTCAGGGGTGGCGGTGAGTCCGACCAGCCACCCTATTATGGGGGCAGTGGCTTGGCCTACCGCAACCCACAATCCCTGACTTTCTGACTTACAGTTTGTTAATGTAATCTGAGAATTTCCCCCAATTTATAATTCTGAAATGTGACTTTGTAAGTAGGTGATGAGTCAACCCTAAGGCAACACTTACATCTAGTCCAAAGTGAGTCAAACTTATCAGCAATGCCTCAAAGTATTGACAGATTACTAATACTTTTATATAGTATCTAAGAATTCCTTTGTTTTTTTATTTTTTTTGAAATAGATTATTCAAATTTTTATATTGTTTTCATTTGATGAAAAATAAGACAGGCAGACAATGTGCTGAAAAAATATCTTTTACTGAAGACTTAGTAGAGTGTCTGTCTTCATTTAATCCTCACAGTTAGTTTTGAAGTTCCTAGGGTTTCACAGAATAACATTATACTAACTGTAAGCAGGCACTAATTAAAGAAATTGAAAAACTCAATCAAAAATTAAAAACGACTTTATCAGAAAGTCTCTAAATACATTTTTATACCTGGTAGACCCTTCAATTTTATGAACCTTCTCATAGATACCTGTTTAACTGATTGGCAAATATTATATAATTATGCATAAAATATCCTAAATTTCCCTGCTACTTTTCCTGTTGTAATTAATGAAGTAAGAAATTTCCCACCAAAATATTATAATTTTTTATTTGGTAAATGTTTCTCTCTTTCTCAATCTCTCTGTCTCTGTCTCTCTTTCTCCTCTCTTTACATATAACCTGAGTTTTAATAATATGGCTTTCTTAAAAAATGAGTCTGGGATCATACATATATTTATGGAAATCAAATTCACTGATGTCCTCTTTTCATCTTAGAGTTCTTCATTATATTTACTATCTAAATAACATTCTGGTTTAACATAAATAAAACTTTTGTGGTTAAACCAGTGATATATTAGTTGGTTAGCTTTCATCAAATAATATCATTATGGAAAAATTTAATAGAGTAAATTGTTGTGGAATTGTACAGATTTTGGTGAGAAGATGTCTTGCCATAATTCCCAGCACTATGAATATTATGATAGCACACCCTCCATAATTATGCTGTTAATTGGAAAGAGGCAATTTTGCTGATGTGATTAAGGTTACTAATCAGTTGACATTGCATACTCAGAAAGGAGATTATAGTAAGTGGAAAGTAATCAGTGAGCCATTTAACAGCAGAGAATGTGAAATCAGACTAAGTGTGAGAGGTCAGCTGCCATTGCTGGTTTGAAGACACAGCAATGTCTTGTGAGGAAGAATGCAGGCACATGCTAGGAGCTGGGAAATGGGGACCTCCTATGTAAGCAGGGAATGGTTTTCTGCAATGTGAATGAGCTTCAAAATAGATTGAAATTTTAGAAAATGTCAAGATAATCAGCAGACCCTTACACATTATCTAATATCCCTGACATTAGAAATTCTCTGATCATAAGCACAGATCTTTACCATTCATATATTTATTTGTTCAAATTGTCATATGCTGCCTTCTGCCTGGGACCTACTTGGGGGTAAATGTTTAGGATATGCTAAGACTTTAGGTTTAAGGGATGGAAGGGGATATCCTTAGCTCCTGATGAGTATCTGCTTTGACTTCTCAAGGTAAAAGAGGATGGAAAAAAGACTTCGGTTAGTAGTAATATTTTGACAATGCTCTTTAATCATTAGTTAAAAAGGTTTAACAACAATGCAAGTTATTGGTGAGATGGTGAGTTGAGAGTCCTGTATGATGTTCTATATGTTTGTTTTGTAAGTGCACAACTATTATTGTATGCTTATTGTTTATGTATGTTTATGTATGAGTGATATTCTTCAAAAAATTTTTTAAAAAAGGATGGGAGGAGGGTGACAGTGGTGGTGTTTACCCACCCATTTCTGGGTTTTGGCACCGCACCTGCTCGAAGATCTCATTAAGTAGTTTTTTTTTTCCATCTACTTGTAGAAGAAATATAACAAAAATGCTTAAGACATTTGAGAGCTGTTCATATAAAGGCTCAGTATAAATATAAATTAGACTTTATCTTGCTCCTTTTCATTCTTTAACATATAGGTGTGTGTGTAGAGAACAGGCAGAAGTGGGGCGATTGGGATTAGAAAAGGAAAACATCCCATTTAGCTGGCAGAATAGGTAAGTTTGAAGTAATTTTTGTAGTTCACAAAATTTTGAGGACAAATTTGGAGGTAATGAGACCCTGTATTCATAGTCAATACTAAAAGAGTTTCCATTAATGAGGAATACTTACCAGCTGCCCCAAGAATCCTTTCCCATGCAGCTGGAGGCAGGGAGACATGCACAACTTCCCACCTCACCGTTTAGCCCCAGTGGAGCTCTATAGAGGCCCAGCTACTTCCCTTCCTCCACCCTCACATACTTGAGAATAGGAGGGAACTGCTGCAAACTTCCAGATCTGTGGAGTCTAGGCACAGAGCAGGCTGGCAGGTATCGGTACTCCTGTTAACCTACCTGCCTCAACGGAAATTTGACTCTTGCTCAATGGCCTGTGTATCGACCCTGAACTACTGTTTTCTCCTCCATACTCAGAGAGGGGAGACAGCTTGGTGTGAAAGATACACGTGTGTGGCTAAGTATGGAGTTACCTGGCTAGCTGACTGTTGTACACCATAAGCCTGGGTTTGAAATTTGTGGAACTGGGGAATGTTCAGTAAAGCAGTATTCCTTATCTTCTTCCATTTCCTAACAAGAGGAGTCCAAAGAGGATGGAGACCAGAAAAATGTACGAGCAAAACTGAGAGGCAAAGAAGCACATGATATTTTTACTTCAAACAAGATAACTCAAACTATCCACAAGTTTTCAGGTTACTTTCCAAACTCTCATTGGGAGTTTACTTCCAAGCTAAGAACATAATAATAGACCTCGGGGTGGGGCCATGTTTCCATGCCTACCCCTCTCAGAAGGGGATCAGGAACCTGAACAATATTCCAGTGCTATCTGGACACAGTGCGTAGGTGTGTTTTTAGGGGATATTCCTTGATGGATCCTGGGCTGGGTGGTGTGAAGCCTAGAAATAGAATAAGTGCAACCATGTGCCTGGCATGGCTGTCGTTTAACTTCGAATTCAGCATTGAGGTCTCCCCAAATAGTAGTACCTTGAGGAAGAGAGTCACCTCTCCACAGTCTTCAGAGTGGCTGGCTTGATGATGTTGCTGACCAGAAAGTTCAGTCACCTGTCACCGGTGAAAATGTTTCCTGTGTGGCCACAGAATACCTTAAGAAAAATGAAGCATAAATTTAAGACAAGGTTTTGTGTTAACTGAGTGGAAGAAAGAAAGAAAATGAGGAGGGGGGATATAACCAGCTGATGAAAGGAATGCAGGTACCCCAATAAACACTAATCCCTCCTCCCCCCCCTCAAACACACACAGACAGCTCAAAGACTCACCTCTTTGCAGCTGGCCAATGCTTTGAAGGGCACTTTGTTACCATCTCTCTAGAGTTCGCATGGGCTTTGGATTTAGGCTCAAGGAAAATGGGGGCTAGCATTAGGATCTTTCTTTCTGTGCAAGGCGGAATTCTTCCCTCCTTCTGTCCCTACATGATGAGAATGGCTAAGATCTTGCTGTCATTATTCTGTTGTCCCGAATGTGATTGACTTGCTGCAAAGTGATCCTCCTAAATTAGGTAGACCATTTAAGTCTCCCCTGGTTCAGCCGCTGGGCATTAACCACAGGTGCATCCCATATCTTGCATAAAGAGTACAGTGGTTTGGGGATCACTGGATCACTACTCAGCCCCATGAAGTCTAAACCACAAAAGTCACCAGATGGGTCAACATCTTTGTCCACATCTATGTTGAGTGGTTGAAGTTTGTAAAGGGTCAGGTAAAGCAACTGCCAGCAAAGAAGATAACAAAGGTTTTGGCGCCAGAAAAGGAGGCCAATTTAATATGGTGTCCACATGATAGGTCTAGTGTAAGGAGCCTGGAGATGTGTGAGGAGCTACCGATGGACCTAGGAGCCAGAAGGGAGGAGAAGGGAGGGCGATGAAGCTACTTCACTGTCACACTGGGTGAGCTTTACTTCTTTTTCTTGCCTTTTTCCCTGTCTACAACCTCCAGTACAAAGTTGGATAGCAGTACTGAGAGCCTCAGTCCTCAACTTGTTTTGATCTTAGTTTTATTCTAAATCTGATAACTGTAGAATTTTTGTAGATGGGATTTATCAGATTGAGATAGTTCCCTTTAGTCTGTTTATCATGAAAGGGGGCTGGATTTTGTCAAATGCTTTTTCTATTGAGATAATCATGTGGGTTTTTTTGCCCTTTATTCACTCCAGTACTTTTAAGGATAAGGGTTATACAAAATCATTTATAGCTCTGAGCATAAGAAAAGCATGGGCCTGAGAGTCTAAAGATAATTACTTCATTTATTTATGATTCAACCAATAATATTTTTTTAACTTTGATAGACCCATTTCATTCCTTCTTTCACTGAACAGATATTTGTAAGTTCCTATAGGCAGCTAGGCTTTGTGTGAAATGCAGGAATTACATAGAAAAGAGGTAAGCAGACCAAATATTGTTTAGTATGTTTTTTGTATGATGTGAGAGCTAAAAATGATATTCAAGCATTAAAGTGTTAAAAAAAAAAAAGCATAATTTTTCAGGGCTGGAAAAAAATGTGAGAAATTCAAAATTTAGTATCCATATATAAAGTTTTATTGGAGTATAGCCACTCATTCATTTATATATTGTCTGTGGTTATTTTTATGCTAACATGGCAGTTTGGAGCTATAAAAGGGACTATGTGGCCTCAAAGTCTAGAATATTTACCTCCTGCCCTTTTACAGAATGTATTTTTCAACCCCTGCTGGAGATGAATCAGATGTAGGCTTTAATTTGAAGTAACCTCAAGAAGAAGATATCTAGAAAGTATTCAGGACAAAGTAAAACAGAGGGTACAATATAAAGCCAATTGCATCATCACTGTGTCAAGGAACTCAACAGAGTTACGAATGGGGACTACCTAGTACCACATAAATGAGAGGAGTATTCCCCTGAAGAAGAGACTTCCTAAATACTGAGAAGAAACTTCACCATGGAAAATAATTTTGGGACAGGCATTTCAATTAGAACAAGTCGAAGAGCCAGGGTATATTATGGAATGAGGAGGATTTCTATCAGAATTAAGAAGTATTATAAATAACCAACCAAAAAAGCCATGGCAGAAAGTGTGGCAGACATGTGATGATATATTTGAAAAGCCATATCATGAAAATATTTTACATCCTTGAGTGGGCTGAATTTCATCTCTTTCACCATAGGATACGAAGTACTCAAATAACATGACCAGGTTTACAGGTTAGAAAATTAGTCCGGTGAATGAATTTATTTTTTCTTACAGAATAGATTTGAGTGATGAGTTTGAAAGCAGGTAGAAGTGATTGAGTCCTTAACAGGAGGTAAGAAAGTGATGGTGAGCATTTTGAAAATATTCTGCAAGAAATTTAAATGAGATGGAGGAATAATGGCAAGGTTGCTATAGGGATTTGCATGTTAGGGAGAGGATTTGTATGATGGGAGTGATTTGATCATGCATAAAGGTTACGCATCAGGAAGTAGAGGGGGAGCCATTCACTCTGAGGAATAGCGGGGTAGCGAGGGAAGGACCCGTACCCTAAATAAGGTGGGACAAAATTTAACCAAAGATGTGTGATGCATAATAAGTTCAAATATTATGAAGCACACCAGGCACTCAGACTTGGATGAAGGAGGTGATGACGAGGTTATAGCAGGTATTTTCACAGATGAGACTGATCTCTCATGATGGATGAAATGTAAGTAATAAGCATGGTGTTTGATAAAAACAAGGAGGTGGATCAATAGTGGGTTTGAGAAGCGTGAGAAGAGTGAGTGCAGGCTACATTCAAGAGAATGTGGCACTAGGTTTGAATCTTAAGGAAAACCTGATATTAGTATCTTAGGAGAAAATTAGGGGAAGACACATTAAGACAACTTCATATATAAAAGCAAAGGAGTACCAGCTCTAAAATCCTGAAAATTTTGGCTTATGCCTTTTTTAGGGAAATAGTATGATTGTCACAGTTTTTCATTTCAATATCATAGTTCTTGAATCCACATTATTTTTCTAATAGGAGCCAATTTGTTCGAGGAGGGAGGCAATGCTTTTTTTTTCTTGATTTGTTTGTTTTTGTTTTGGGGAATGACATGAGGAGAGAAGAGGTTTAATGTTACATTAAAAAACATTTTAAAACATAAAAAACATAAGAGGTTCCCATATACCCCACTCCCCACCTCATCTTTTTTGTAAACTGTATTTTTTGAAGATATATATATATATCACAAAAAATGTTATATTAAAATATATAAGAGGTTCCTGTATACCCCCCACCCCCCTCACCCCATTCCTCCCACACCAACAACCTCCTCCTTCATTGTGGCACACTCATCGCACTCGATGAACACATTTTGGGGCACTGCTGCACCACATAGATAATAGTTTACCCTGTAGTTCACACTCTCCCCCAGTACATTCAGTGGGTTATGGCAGGATATATAAAATCCAACATTTGACCATGCAATAATATTTAGGACAACTCGAAGTCCCAAAAATGCCCCCACATCACATCTCTTCTTCCCTCTCCCTGCCCTCAGCAGCTACTGGGGCCACATTCTCCACCTCAATGCTACAATTTCTTCTGTTACTAGTCACAAGCGTTTTATAGTAGAATATCAGTAAGTCCACTCTAATCTATATTTTATTCCTCCATTCTGTGGATCCTGGGATGGTGAGACCCACTCTATTGTGAGGACAAAGAGGACACACTGAAGGAATTTAAGAAGGGACTTGGTGAAACTTGATTTTCAGAAAATTCACTCAGCACAGCATTGTTGGTGACAAACGCCTGAAGACAGAGACTAAAGGCCTGGAGCTCTTAGGCTCCAGCAGGAGTAGACAATAGCCTGGAAAGTGAGTTCAGAAAGAAATCTCTAGAAGTAAAACAGAGAAGAGTGGCAGAATGAAGAGATGTGTTGTTCCTGTTACCAATTGTTCAGTAAGAAAGTACACGAAAGTTTAGTACTATAAAACAAACAAAAAAAATACCTTGCTGAAATATACCACGGATCAGAAATTCAGAAAAGACACAGGGGGAATACTTTTTGCATCTCCACAATATATGGAATATCTCAAATGATTAAGAGATGGAATAACATGTTAGATCTAAGGTTTCATGCTCTACCACACATAGGAAAGGAAGTGCCAACATAATTTTCTTTGATGGGGTACCAGGGACTGAACCTGGGACATCATACCTGGGAAGCGGGAGCTCAATCTCCTGACCTACACCTGCTCTCAGTATAATTTTGACATGATAGCTCAAATACAAAGCAATATTTAAGTGGACTCACTTATTTTGGTCCTTAATTTGCATTGTTTATTAAATGATTGCTAATGGGAAGAATGTAATCATTCAATAACTGCTTAATCTTTTATATGGCAGTGGCTATTTCAGAAATTTCCTCCTCCAATTATTATTTCAGCATTCTAAAAACCATGCTGTATGTAGTAACATACATCCACAAGCACATTGATTACATCTATCTTTGGAACTTGTGAGGCAAATATTTAGCTTATTTTAAAAGAATGTATTTTACCAAGTCCTGAATGTGCACAGAAACAAAGAACAGAAATTTGATATTTTATATGTGTCTGCCTGTGTATAACGTCAGAGAGATTGAAATTAGTTTTTACCTGCTTCAGAATAACATTTACTTCCTGATTTTGATAGCACTTAAAAATTGAAATAATTCTTTTTTTTTTCAGTGATTTAATGTCTACTGAACAATTTCTTGAATAGAGTGATGCAAGCATTGATGAATAACCTTAACACTATGATACATTTAGGAACATATATCTTCCTAAATATATAGGGAATGTACTAAAGTATTTAAAATAGAAAATGGACATTATTTTTTTAAAAAGAAAGTCCAAATTCCTGACATAATCGGAGGGAAAATATTCTGAGATCACCAATGAAATCAGGCTTTTTGTCTTAAGATATGAGATTGAATATGCCACTTGAATATCCACACGTGAATAAGCAAGTTAAGAAAATTAATTTGCAAAGCATAGAATTTTTGGTGATGGTTACTTGTTTGTACACATAACAGTATGATTCTCCAGGCTTATGATGTCAAACTTGCTATTTTGCATACTACATAAAGTAGAGTAGGTTGTTGAAGCTTTATGCAAGTGTACTAGAGTTATGAGAGCCAACTAACTTCTAAATAATGAAGGGAACATTCAGAGCCTTCTAAAAATATAGGCATCCAGACACCAGGAGACTAGCCTGTAGCTGAGCACCCTCTTGACTTAGCAAGATTATTAATGGCACTAATAAAATTGAAACTGACCAGCTCTGCTGCAAAGGAGCTGATGGGAAAATGCAACTGAGCATAACCTTCCCTTTGCCAAAGAGAAGGACTCTCCATGTCTTGCTTTTCTGATTTCTGGTCAGAAAAGTTGGCATTGATTTTATTTAGTACTGACCAGTGATTTTTATTGAACTACAAGGAATTGGCAGCATAAGAACCTAAAGGATTTACTCTAAAAATTTTTTTACTGTTTTTTTCTGTGTATTTATAAGGTGTTACGCATCAATGAACCTGCCCCTATAGAAAAAGGCCCATCAAAAACCTACCAACAAGGTGTGCCTGCACACACACATACAAACAAACAGAAAACTAGGTTTTGTTATGAAAGAATTTGAAGCTGAGGCACTCTGTCCCTAGAAAATGTGAATTTAAAGTGTGCAGGAAGAATTAGCAGTTATTCTCTCTCTCTGTGAAGTTTTCATGTTTACTTAGGATAAAGTGTATTTGTGGATGGTCATTCAATTAATCAAAAGATAATAATGAGTGACTTATTTGTCATATTCCTTTCCTGAGCCATCATTGGAATCAGCTGTAGGAATTTGTTTAAGTCACTTAACATTTAAGAGTCTCCTTTTCTCATTTTTAAGTGGAACATTGTTTACCCAATAAAGTTTCTGTGAGGATTGAATGAAAAAACTGGGCATAGGGAATGTGTCTATTTCAGGAAAGTGCTGCACAGGGCAATCACCTGAAGGAAATATTTGATGAGAAAAAGGAAAGAGATGATAGGTGATAGATTTAAAATAATCATCAGAATAGAACAGTTTCCAAATTTCCAATTTTGCCATTTTGTGTTAGCAGTGAATATGATTTCAGGAGACTGTTTTTGAAACTGGGGGCTTCACTAAATATGGTTTTTCAGTTTTATACTATAGGAGAAAAGGATTGATGACATGGGGTGACACAGAAATGAGCAGAGAAGAAACAATCTACACAACCAGTTTTACGGAGTCCACAGGTGTGGCTGCAGTAGAAATGCTTTCCAGGGCAGAAAAATGCCAGAGTATACCTATCAATACAGCCTCGAACCTCCAGGCTCACACCCTCTCATATGTCATCTGGGAATTAATGTCTTGATTGACAAGCCAGTCTCTAATCACAGAGAGAGCCCAGATGGAAATTCAGACTTCAAACAATCCTTTGTGTGATTCTCTATATCATTAACATGTGAAAAAATTAGATGCAAAAGTTAGAGAAAAACTTTTTTTTCTATTTCATTGTTTACACAAACTTTAATTTTTAGAACATTGGGAAATTTTAAACATAAGCAAACATGCAATTCATAACAATTACATGTAATATATGGAAAAAGGTATAAAATATATTATTTGCCTTTAGTTTTTTAAAATGTAGCCCAGGAAGGTCAATAATAGTCAAGTATAAAAACACGGAGTCAAAGAAATTAACATATTCAGTAATAATGAAAATTCCTAGAAGTTTTCCCCAAGCAGGGTTTCTGTCATCTGAGTCAGTTATCAGTTTCCATAAAGAGTGGTACCTGTTTGTAACTGAGCCATCCTTTGACCCCTCTTCCTGCCCATGGCTGTCTGGGGACCAAAGGCCTCCTTTTAATTGGAATGACCCTCATTGCTTTTAGTAAATGCTGGCAAAATATCTTTAAAAATTTTGCATACTTTCTGTATTTCAAATTGCACAGTGTTTCAAATTATGGCATTAGATAAAAGAAACACCCAAATTTTATTCTGAGACAAACTCTTCCCTTCCTTGGGCTGAAAGTCAAGATGATGTGGACAAAGCCTTTAAAATTCTTAAATGAGTTTTTATCTGTTTAAAAGACTGGAATCACAACCTTACGATTTAATAAGTTTCAGTAAGCACACTCTCAAATCTTTCTGAGATTTCAGCAAAGTATATAACAACACACTTGACATTTTTACCCTCAGGACCTATTTTATTAGAAGTTTCTGTTGCCATTTCTTACCTTGACTAACATATTTTCCCAGGATAGACAGGGAGTGAGAACAACTAAAAATTTCCATTTTGTAAAATCCTGACTCCTTTGTAATATCTTAATTCTACTTTTAAAAAATGAGCATTTCTTCCTTCAGTTCACTGTTCCTGTTCTATTTTAGGCACTAAGAAAAGTCAGTTAGAAAGTTCAATATTTTTCCAGGAAATCTACTGAGCTACATCAGACATCATTGGATACCATTCCTAATTTTCATGATACTGTGGGCAAAATTTCACTAATTTCCCTGCCAGTATATTCCACAGGTGACCTTCTTCAGTTACTTTTCTTTCTGAATGATTATCATTAACTGAGTCCTTAATGCTCATCCATTCTCTTCCTAAACCCTGATTCCAAAGCCCAGGTCAGGAACCTGTTTTTGTTAGAGCATCAGCCCAGTCCAGTATTAAATTTTGTTCTGGTTATCTAAACTATACAGCATGCTACTCCAAAGGGCTTAAAAGAACAGTGATTTTTATTACAGGCACGTTTTAGGTCAGTAATTTGAGCGGATCAAAGCTAGTCAATGCTTCTATCCCACCTGATATCAGCTGGAGTCACTCAGTTGTGATTAGATTGGGACTTGTCCACTCTAGAGGTCACAAGTGATTGTATGCACATGGCTGGTGTCCAGGTGGGGCTATTTTAAAGGTTGTTTGGGTTCAGCTGATGGTCTTTCCTACTTCATGCTGTCTCAGGAACTCTCCATGTGGTCCCTTTAGCATAGTAGTTGAACATCTTAAATGGCAATTCAGGCCTCTATCAAAATAATTTAGAAGTTGTCTTCTCTTAAAGTCTAGTTTTACTTCTGCCATAAATTATTGTTCAAAACAATTATATGCAAACCCCAATTCTAGGAAAGAGGAAATGGAACCCAATTTCAATGGGTGTAGTTTCAAAGAATTTGGGTCTACCTTTAAATTACCATTTGGTCTAAATTGAGGATTCATAGGGAGAATCAGAAGACAATATAAATTAAAATAAGTAAATTAATAAAATTGTAAACATATAAAATACTATAATTGAAATAAAAAACTGCTTGGCTTAAAAATACATTGTAAAAGTCAGAAGAAAGATTAAGTAGGATGTAAGAACAAAAAAATTCAATCAGAAAATTAAAGAGGAACAGCTAATAAATTTTATAAAAATGAACAAGGCACCAATAATTTGTGGAATAATATCAAACTTTCTAAAGTCCATGTAACTGGAATCACAGAAGGAGAAAAGAAATATAAGGTGGCAGGAAAAATACTTAAAAGAAATCATGTTCAAATATTTCCCAAATAAGGTGCAAAACATTGGCCTAGAGATATAAGCAAGATATATAAAATGAAACCACCATCATTTGGTTAAAAATAAAGATCCAGTGAATACAGTCTCATTACAAAATGGGGGGATATGGACCATAGCTGAGTTCTCATCAAAAACCAGTGGAAGACAGGAGACAATAGAAAGATATCTTGAAAAGGCTGGAGGGAAATGATACAAAAAGAAACTAGGTATACACAAAGATATGAAAATGGCAAATATGTGGTAAATATCAAAGACAATGTTTTAATTTTTTCTCTTAATCCCCTTAATGTACACCTGATTGCTTTAGCTACCAAGTAAAAATAATAAAATTGTAAAATGTGGTTTACATAATAGAGAGAAGTTAAAAGCAGAAAAACTATAGTAATAACAATGGGGATAAATAGAAGTATACTGTTGAAAGGATTTTACATTTGAACTGTGGGAAATGATTTAATATCAACTTTAATTGCTACTCTAACATAGATTTTGAAAGGTTAATGATGCATTTTGTTAACCTAAGAGCAATCACAAACAGGTAATAATAAAATGTAGAGCTATAATAGCAATAGAGGAAATAAAAAGAAATTTAAAAACAAACTATTCTACAAATAAAAGATACAGGCAGGAAACTAGTAACAGAGGAATGAAGAGAAGGGAAAATGTAAAAGAAATAGCAAAATACAGATTTAAGCATAATTACATCAATAATTATATTATATAAAATGCACTAAAACACTTCTTTTATGGATTAGACTGGACTTACTGGTATTCTACTATAGAATTATTGTGACTCTAGCAATGGAAGAAATTGTATCATTGATGTGGAGACAGTGGACACGGGAGTTGCTGAGGGCAGGAAGAGGAAAGGAGAGGTGTGATGTGGGGGCATTTTCCGGATTTGGAGTTGTCCTGAATGATATTGCAGGGACAGATGTAGTACATTATATATCCTGCCATAACCCACTGAATGGACTAGGGGAGAGTGTAAACTATAATGTAAACTATAATCCATGTAGTGTAGCAGTGCTGCAAAATGTATTCATCAACTGCAATGAATATGCCACACTGATGAAAGAGGTTGTTGATGTGGGAGGAGTAGGGGGTGAGGAGTGGGGTATATGGGAAACTCTTATAATTTTTTAGTGTAACATTTTGTGTGATCTATGTATCTTTTTTTTTTAATACAATAAATAATTTAAAAGTAAAGTCTAAAAAAAGTATGGTTTGTCAGAATGCATATAAAAGCAGGCCAATCTTAGGAAACTACAAGAGAGAGGACACAAAAATACACAAGATTTGAAAGACAAAGGGATAGAAAATGTTTCATGCAAACCATAAGCAGAAGAAAGTAGGAATGGACACGGCAGACCAAATAAGGAAAGAAAATGTTTTGTCAGATGTGAAGTGGGGCATTTCTAATAATAAAAGTCAAATTCATCAGGGAACATAGTTATAAAAAATGTGAAGAAGACAAAACCACAATCATACTGAAATATTTTAATGCAACTTTCCTCAGGAATTTATACAAATATAAACAGAAATCAACCATGATACAGAAAATAATGACATTTGTATCAACCAACTTCACCTGAATGACATTTATATGATACACACAAATGACAAAGAAAAAATGAAAAGAGAAAAGGGAAAATATTTTGAATTAAGTTATAATGAAAAATCCATATTTTAAATGTGGTGGGATGCAGCTAAAGCATTACTGGGAAGGAAAACCTTAGTTCTTTAAGCTTATATTAGAAAATAGTTTTGATATCTGTGATTTATGCTTATACTTTAAGAAGCTCAAATAAAATGAAGTTATATGAAGTAGAAAAGTGAAAGACTACATAAAAAGATAAAATCAGTGAAAGATGGAAAGACAGCCAAAGCTTTTACAAGTCAAACTTGATACTTTGAAAAGTTTATTAAACTTGTCCCCAGCAAGACTAATCAAGAGAAAAGAGACAAGAGAAAAGAGGGAAAAAAAATTAGCAATTACAGGAAATTAATGAAATAGAACCACAATATTTCCTACAAACATTAAAATTGTAAGTGAATGTTATGAATACTTTCATGCCGATTTTATACCAGTAAATTTGACAACATAGACAAAATGAACACATTAGTTATAAAACAATGGTATAAACATGACTCGTGAAGAAACATCAGTTTGTGTGTCAAGCTCTGAATCAGGAGTTATGCTGCTACAACTATGCAGAAGCTCAGCAGAGACCACAAAACATGGTCTCCTAGAGCCTTCAAAGAGATTGGCCCTGCCAGCACCTTGATTTCAGACCCAGGGCCTCCAGAACTGTGAGAGAATAAAGTACTGTTGCCTTAAACCACCTAGTGTATGGTAATTTTGCTGCACCAGCCCTATGAAACCAAGACACTCAATAAATCAATGTTTTTCCAAATGAACAATGTATGATGTTACAAATTTATGCATGGTAAAATTCCATTAAAATTGCATATTAGGTCAAGGTACTTTAATATAAGGAGCAAAACAAGTTAAGAGATATGGTTTCAGATTCCACATTCCAACCAAGCTTTAAGAAACAAACTCTTGGCAAGTTTCAGCATATTATCAAAAGAGAATAACTACAATAATCTAAAAATTATATTACAATACTTCTCCTTTCCCCAATACATACCTGCATGAGGCAAGATTTTCTTCATGTACGTCAACTTAAACACAGTCTCAGTTAAAATCCCATAAATATCCCAGATATTTTTGTGGAAATTGACAAGGTGTTTTCAAAATATATATAAAAATTAAAATGACCTAATATGTTCAACATATCTTTTAAAAATAAATAAATTGAACAACTTCATCTCTTTTCCACACTTAAAGTGTTTGTAATCAATCTAATGCCATAACATAAGTTTAATCATTTAAAATCAATGGGATGGAATAGAGTCTAGAAATGGTGGAAACATATATAATCAATTCATTTTAATAAATGCTTTATGAAGAAAGGGATCAACTTTCCAACACATATTTACGGAACAACTGAATATATATAATTCTATTCTTTCTTATCATACCATCTTCATGAAGTAGAGATATAAAGATTTAAACAAAAGAGCTAAAACTACAAAACTTTTTGAAGAAAATTAAGACAAAATTTTGGTGACCCTTGGGATAGGCAACTTATTTTTAAAGGTCAAAACTTTAGTAGCCATAAAAGAAAAAATAATGAATTGCATTTCTTCAAAAGTAAAACGTCTGCATTGCAAAAATGTCATTATAAAAAAGATTGAGACACAGATAGAATATATTTGTAATCCATATAACTGAAAAAGGACACATATCCAGAATCCACGAAGAACTTTGACAATTCAATAAAAAAGAACAGTCCTTTAAAAAAGAGAGAGAAAGATTTCAATGGATTCTAATTGAGAACATAGCAGTACTCCCCCCATGGGAGTTTAATATTTTCTTGTTTATTATGTGGTTCTCCACCCACTGAGATAACACTGACAAGATGAACATTTTCATATCCCACCCACAGAAGCATGCCCCAGGCGCGCCCTATCCCACATATCCCCCCACCCCTGACACCATAACCCTGCCCTGCCATATTTGCTAAAGAATATTCCCATCATTGTAGTTTTAAGCACATACCTACAAATCCCCAGACCAAAGAGCCAGCTTTTGGTTTCCTTGATATCCCTATTAATTTTCTGTTTTCGCTTTCATTTGTTTCTGCTGTATTATTTATTATTTATTTTCTTTTGATTGCATTAGGATCTTATTTTTCTTTTTTATGCCTTTTCCTAAGGTGGACCCTTAGATTATTGACTTTAGATCTTTCTTCTTTTTTTTTTTTTTAAAGATTATTTATTTATTTCTCTCCTTCCCCCCCCTCCTTCCCCCCCCCCCCCCCCCCCCCGTTGTCTGTTCTCTGTGTCCATTTTCTGGGTCGTCTTCTTTGTCCCCTTCTGTTGTTGTCAGCGGCATGGGAATCTGTGTTTCCTTTTGTTGCGTCATCTTGCTGTGTCAGCTCTCCGTGTGGGTAGCGCCATTCCTGGGCAGGCTGCACTTTCTTTCGTGCTGGGCGGCTCTCCTTACCGGGCGCACTCCTTGCGCGTGGGGCTCCACTACCCTACACGGGGGACACCCCTGCGTGGCAGGGCACTCCTTGCGCGCATCAGCACTGCGCATGGGCCAGCTCCACAGGGGTCAAGGAGGCCTGGGGTTTGAAACGCGGACCTCCCATGTGGTAGATGGACGCCCTAACCACTGGGCCAAGACCGCCACCTCTTCTTTTCAAATGTGTGCATTTAATGCTACAAATTTCCCTCTAAGCATTACTTTTACTACATCCCAAAATTTGGATAAGATGTATTTTAATTTCATTTAATTCAAAATACTATTTTAATTTCTCCTGTGACTTCTTTAATACTTGTTATTTAGAAGTCTGTTGTTTAATCTCCAAATATTTTGAGATTTCCAAGATATCTTTCTCTTATTGATATCTATTTTCATTCCACTGATAGCTTTGTGTGATTTGTGTTTTTCAAATCTGTTAAGGAGTGTTTTATGGCTCAGGGCATGGTCTATCTTGGTGAATGAATGTTCCTTGTGAGCATGAGAAGAACGTGTATTCTGCTGCTGTTAGATGAAGTATTCTATAAATATTAACTACATCCAGTTGCTCAATGGTGATGTTTGCTTCAACTATATATTTACTGATTTTCTGCCTGCTGGATCTGTCAATTACTGATAGAGGCATGTTGAAGTTTCCAACATTAATAATGTATTTGTCTATTTCTCTTATTGAATTCAAATAATGGCCCTGCCAGTTCCTAGATAGATATCTCCATGCCAGTTACTTACCTTACTCTATATGCCTGTGTTTTCTCATTTATAAAAGCCTATGCACACTGCAGATGACAGCACAAATAATCGGTATATATACTTTTGTTAAAAAAAATTTTAAAGGCAAAATCCACAAGCTCCACCCTCTCCCCAGCTGCCCAATTGTAATTTAGATAATCATGGTACATCATAGGTTGTTGGGAGATATACTTTAAATTATTATAAGATTATTTTAAGTGAAGATTCTATTGCAAAAACCATAAATTTATAGATTGAACTCCCATGTAATCTGCACCTTGATTAAAAAGCAAAGCATTACTAGCTCCCCTAGAAGTCTCTCATTACCCTCTTTCAGTAATAATTATTATGCCGTCTTCTCACAGCATATTTTAATTTTGACCGTTTTTATATTAACTTTTTTGTCTTAGATTATTTTAGCCTATTCTTGAACGGTAAATGTAAGTGGAAACAGAGCAACATGCACTTCTGTTTCTAGATTCCCTCACTCAATATTTTTATAGAGTCATCATTTTTATCAGTATTGAAATTGTTACTATTTTATTGTTGCTATAAAGTATTCCATTGTGTAAATAGACCACAACATACTTATTGATTTTACCAATGATGGATATTTAGGTTATTTCCAATTTTTTATTATTAATACACTTGCTATAAACATTCTTAAATATATTTTTCTGCACTCTCTCCTCAGGAATATACCTAGAAGTAGAACTGTCAGTCCATATGGTAGATGTAAAATGAGCCTTTTTAGATATGCTAAAAGTTTACTGAATTTGATACTTATTTATGTTCCCACAAGCAATGCATGAAAGTTCCAGTTGCTCAAAATTCTTGCCCTTACATGTTACTTTTCCTTCCTTTAATTTTAACTATTTGAATGGTAGTATAGAGGTATCACATTTATAGGTGTAATTTGCAATCACCTGAAGAATAATGTTTAAGCACTTTATCTTATGTTTATTGTCTATTAGACTATCTACAAAATGGAGAGCCTTGTGACCATTTTTAAAATAGTGCATCTTTTTCTAATTGTGGTCAAAGTGCTATTAGGATCTGGAAACAGGATGTTTTTCAGATATTAGATTGTAAATATCTTCTTCCAATATATCTCTTGCACACTTTCTTTAGTAGCAATGTCTTTTTTATGAGTAGTAGTAGTAGTAAGTACTGGAACTTGAACCCAGGACCTCGTACGTTTGAAGTAGTCAGGAGCTCAACACTTAGCTACACCTGCTCCCCTGCAATGCCTTTTGAGGAAGAGAATTTTTGTTTTACTGAAGTCCAATTTATCATTTTTTTCTTTTCATTGTGAGAGAAGTTTGCATCTTGTTTTCTTTTAGAATATTAATTTAGATTTCAATTTTAAGTCTATAATTTAGATCAACTTCATTTCTCTGAGTGATATGAGGTATTTATGGACATAATTTTTCATAAGGATATGTAGTTGTGCTTCTTGATAGAAAATCCTTTTCCTGTTCAACTGCAGTTTTGTGTATATTATATATAATTATATCATATGTGTGTAGTTATACATTTGGAAAATTTATTCAGTTACATTGGTCCACTTGAGTCTTCTTAGATGTTGGGGAAAATGGAAATTAAAACTACCATGAGATACCACTATATGTCTACTAAAATGGCTAAAATTTTTTAAAAGCCTAACCACACAGAACAATGGTGAAAACATGGGGAAACTGAAACGTTCATATATCACTGATAGAAACGTGAAATGGTACATCCACTCTGATCACATTTTGGCAATTTCTGAAAAAGTTGAACACGCATTTATTGCATAATCCAACCTCACCACTCTTAGATATTTACCCAAGATAAATGAAACCGTGTGCACACGCAAAGATTTAAATATGGAAGTTCAGAGTAGCTGTATTTGTAATGGTTCAAAACTGGACACAATACGAATGTTCATCAACTTGTAAGGGAATACTACCTTGCAAAAGAAAGAATGAACTACTGATACATACTACAGTATAAATGAACCCTATAATAATTATATTGAGTGGAATATGCTAGACAAAAAGAGTACAGTCTAGATGATACAATATATGTAAATTTTTAAAAATGTAAACAAAGATGCTATGATAGAAAAAAAATAAGTGGTTTGTTGTCTGAAGGGTCAAGTGTAGTGGCAAGAAGGAGGAATTACAAAGAAGTATGAGGAACTTTTGAGGGTGACATATAGAATCATTATATTTATTTATTTTATTGGGAGAATCTCTTCCAGAACCTACTCTCAAGGGATTCTGTAAAATACTTCTTAATTTTCTTCCCAACATCAAAAAACTATATACCTAAAGTAAGACCCAAAATACGTAACAGGTAGTGGGGGGGTAGGAAGATTCCAAAGAAATATTAACAAATTCAACATTTATATGACAATTTTAACAGACTTTTACCTGCATTTGAAAGATCAAATAAAGAAAAGCAAAATGAAAAAAAAAAAAGAACTGCAAATATTAACACTGACTCTATTATTTTATTTTTAGATTCAAAGTAGAATTAACTATTAAAATTGTTAGCTCCTAGATGTGTCTGCACTGCGATACTTTACTAAATATTTTCAATAACCCAATGACAATCATCATTTTACAATATAGAAACCCAGGCTTTCTGCAAAGTAATTTAACAGTTAGTTTTAACAGAGAAACTTGTATTGTGTCTTCTAATTACATGTCTTAAATTTTTTCCAATATCCATATTATTATTTCTGGAATAAACAAAGCCGGTTTGAAAAAGAATTAACTTTTTAAATGGAGATCATTGAACAGAAAAGTTGACTAAATTTACCCCTAACACATTGAAAAAGTGCAATTTCCAAAATGCTATTTACAATGTGTTGCTACCCTAAGCAAAATTATACTTGTCCACTTTGCCTGTTCTTTAAATTCTCTAACATATCATGTAAGATGGTTTGCCAAGATCTGTTGGATATATCTATATACCTACAGAATAATATCATAAGCCAAAATCGTAGGAAAAGCTATGCATACCGCAGCCTCAGAAATCTCAGAAATGGAAAACCCTGAATCAGCAACCTCATTGAAATGAGATACCCTTTGTGGCTTTATGGCACTCTGTCAATAGCATAGCCTCAGACAAAGTAATTTATTTTTGCAGTTTTCTGTTTTCATTGACTGACTGATGCATGACATTAGATATGTGATAAGCCAATGGCATTTCTACCAAGCAGGGCAAGTATAGGTTAAGGAATAAAGGCATATACAATTTGCACAATGAACGATTATCAAAACATTAGCAATTTTTAGGGATTTTGAATATAACAGTCATTTGCAAAATGTTTTGTAATAAAGATCAAAAAACTTATCGAATATTTAGGATATAATATATGACAATATGTCTGTTTTTATCTTGCATTGCCTTATCCCATCTCAATAAGACTGCCCCCGAATGCCCAGCGGGGTGTCAGCATCAGCCTGTGAAGTTACCAGACTTCTGTTACAGCCCTTATGTGACTTGGCTATTCAAGTTTTCTCAGTCCACACGTAATATCCACATTCTTATCATAAGCTGGGTGCTTACTCAGGCTTTTTTTTTAATTTCAAGAATTTCATAATTCTTGAAAGCTGGTGCTCACATTTTCTCTTAACATACTTCCTGCCTGTGTCCAAACAGAACTTTCTCAGGTTATGTATCCCCTTGAGCCTTTAACTTGGGCCTTGAACTTTGACCAACTGATGCAATTAAAACCATATTGTACCTATATTTTGTATCTCCTTTACCATTTCTTAAAGCAATCTAGGAAAATTTGAAGGTTTTAATTAAAAAATAGATACGTGTATCTGTATTACTAGGAGGGGAAGGAAAGAGGAGGAAAATAAGAAAACTTCACACCCTCAAATATAAAATATTAGAATGCTTTATGTTAGAAAACTTAACTAAATTAAAATTATAAACCTTAATTTTAGAAGATATTAAATTTATTCTTGGACCTATATTAGTAAAAAGCAAAATCATTTAAGCAATTTCACTTATCTATTTACTTTAATTTGGTTTCATTTAGATACTAGTTCATTTACTCTTCCATTTATGTCTATTTTCTTGAGTCCATAAATAGCCCAGCACAAGTAATATTTCTTTTGATAGGAAACTTCTACTTGATTATAATGTAATGCTTCATGATCATACAGAAATATGCCTCAGATTTCACTGTCTAATAGTAAATGAGCTGGGGTTTGTTGTTTTTTTCTTTTCTTAAGTTAGGTCTCCATTTTATCTGTACTATTCCTTCCACTCATGGAAGAAATTGGGTCTTCTGTTTGGTTCATCCTAGAAGCTGTAGTGTAAACACAGTATATTTGAGATACAGGATAAATTAGTGATAGTGACATTTATTCAAATTGGTATCAAACTTTTTTCCCCAGCCATCAAGCTGAGGAGGAAAAAATAGAAGAATGATTAATAAAAAAAATACAAAACAAAAAAACTCTGAGTAAAATAACAGCTTCACTAAAGTGTAAGAAGGTAGGTATTTGGAATGGAAGTGAGATTATCTTCTTGTTACCCTACAGCTAAAGTTCTTCTCCCCACTTTCAGAGGAATGAAACTGTAGCAGTTTGATATTATCGATGAATTACAAAAAAAAATTTGGATATCTTTGTAAACTGATCTTTTCCTCTGGGCATATTAATTGGATTCAGAGGTTTACTTGATTAAGTAATTATGTAAACTTCTTGTGTCAGTAGGGCGTTGAGTCCCCACCCTTCGGTGGATGGGGAGTCACAGATAAAAGGCATGGCAAAGGACAGAGTGGGAGGGCTTTTAACGTTGGAGTTTGACGCTGAAGTCTTAAGCTGGATCCCTGGGGAGAGAGACCTAGCCCTTTGCCTGATAGTCTACAGGTGATTTTGTGGAGAAAACAGAAGAGCTGAGCCCAGAGGAACCCAGGAAGCCTGAACCCTCGCAGACGTCGGCAGCCATCTTACTCCAACAAGTGAAAATACACATTGGTGAGGGAAATAACTTAGGCTTTATGGCCTGGTATCTGTAAGTTCCTACCCCAAATAAATACTCTTTATAAAAACCAACCAATTTCTGGTATTTTGCATTACCACCCCTTTGGCTGCCTAACGCAGAAACGTTTGATAAAGAGAAGCAAAGGATTATCAATGTGAAAAGTAAAATTGAGCAAATCCTCTCTTTTCCCCTCTCCTTTATTAATGAGTGAAATTTGGAGATTGTTCACATAGTAGCCTTTCGACTTTCTGCTTGCTTTGAAGACTCAAAAACCCTTGCTTATCAGACAAGCAGGAGAAGAGTGATTAAAGGCAGAAGTACTGTTCAAGAATAAAATGCTTGTGTTGTTTCTTTTCTCTCTCCTTCTTCTCTCTCGTTCTCTCTTGCTCTCTCTCGCTCTCTCTTTGCTCCCTCTCACTCTTGCTCTTGCTCTCACTCCCTTTATTTTTTTTCAGGAAGTTGTGGGTTTACAGTATCCATCAAGGAATTACAGATTGAGGAGCAAGGCAAAAAAAAAAAAAAACTCATGTATTTGGGGTCTTAGAATTGCAATTTGGGGACCACAATTTCTAGGAGCAGCCCAAACTGTGACCCATTTGGGGGCTTCCAAGCAAGGGTTTTTTTAAGAAAAAGAAGAAGATTACATAACTTGTTTGTTTAAAAAAACATTTATTTGCACACCAATTTGGGGCTTTCCTAATGTCCTTCCAGTTAGGCAGCTTACTGATTTCTTTGTCCTGTAGTTCGTTCTTGGAGTTGGATGTCCTCAGAAACCTTGTTGCTTTTGCTTTTGCACACTTTGGCAGAGAGTGATGCCTGGTGAGATGTGCATGAAGGATCCTTGCTTAATGTCCTCCTGACTCCATTTTAAATCTCTTGGCCATAGTAACTCCATTTTTTCTTTTAAATCTCTTTTCTCTCACTAGAAAAATAATGAACAAAATGTTGAGTTCGGTATACCCTGTCTCACATCCACAGTTTTCCCTATTGTTAATAATTGCATTAATGTGTTACCTTGTTAAAATTGATGAAATAACAATAATGTTATAATGTTTCCATTAATTATTATCCACAGTTTACATTAGGATTAACTTTTTGTGTTATACAGTCATATACAGTTGGGTTTTTAAATTTTTATTCTGGAAACATATGTACAACCTAAAATTTCCCTCTTTTAACCACATTCAAATATATAATACAGTGGTGTTAATTACATTACCTTCACAATGTTGTATTATCATCATCACCGTCCATTACCAAAACTTTCCTATCACCTCAAACAGAAACTCTGTACCAATTAAGCATTAACTCCACATCTCCCATGGCCCCAGCCACAGTACCTAGTAAACTACTCCACTAATTTGCATATGGTAATTATTTAATGTCTATGAGATTATACAATATTTGTCCTTTTGTATCTGGCTTATTTGTCTCAACATGAAGTCTTCAAGTTTCTCCCATGTTGTTTTATGTCACAGAACTTCATTCCTTTTTACAGCTGAATAATATTCTACTATATGTATATGCCCCGCATTTTGTTTATCCATTCATCTGCTGATGGACATTTAGGTTGCTTCTGTCTTTTGGCAATTGTGCAGAATACCACAATGAACATTAGTGTGCAAATAAACATTTGAGTTCCTACTTTCAGTTCTTTTGGCTTTAGGAGGGTGGACCCAAGAGGAAATTTCTGGTTCAGTCATTCCTGCTACCACTGGATAAACAGACACCGACACACAGGCACCCCAGTATGCACATATGGGCTACAAGGACCCACATCACTCTAGGATGGGGACAGGATGGGCAAGGGACAAGCAAATGTGTCTCAAGATTCTCCTAGCAATGTTTAAAGCTGCATTTTCTTGATTTGGCACTCATCCAGTTACTGCAACCCTGTAATTATTTTCTGGAGTTTGGAGGAAGATGGTTCTGCTAGTTTTTGCTAGCTGTTCAAAGGTTCTGTGGGGGAATGGCACCCTGGATCGCTGATGTCACCACCTTGGCCGACGACAACACTATGCTGTTCTCTTAAGAGCATATAAATGATATTCTGAATCACTGGAAGATGGCAGAAAAGGAAACACTTTATTTTAATGACTCCCTTTACTTTTCAAAGCTGTTATTCATATGAATTACATTTTAGTCTATTTTTTAAAATAATGGTTTTTTTCTTATGTGATATTTAAAGAGAAAACTTGAGTACTATCCAAAGAGCAAAACATTCAGCACAATACACAGGAGAATTCACTCCTCCAAATTTCCTGTTCATTTTCCCCTTAGTTGTTCTAAATTCCAAAGTTATAAGTAGTACCAGGTTATGTCTGAAAATCACATTCGATTTTCTCTAGCATGCTAAACTCAAGATATTTAAAACCCTGTTTTAGTGAAAGTAAATTCTCCATGTGCTTCAAGAAAAGGTGCAAAGTAGAAGGCATCATAAATCTCAGAAAGAATCATAACAACTTAAGAATACTTTGGTTCAAAATCAAAAGCATTCACATTTCATGTCAACGGCATTATGCAAACTTTATGCTAATCTTTACTTAAAATTATATACTACTAATACTTGAAAATTTAGAGTTCTAGTAATCTGGGGATATGTACACAAACGTTTGCTCCTTTAACTTTTTTTTTAAATTTCTTCTTTTATGTGTCTTTTATTTTCATTTCCTTTCAAGCCTACATGTTACCATATATTTTTTCTATATGTGCACATGTAATATTCAGAATTCTAGAAGAAACCAGGAGGGTTTAGTAAAGGAACCATTTTCAAAGTTGTGATCGGGCAGAAACCTATTAGATAATCTTGTACCCAAAAACTAATAACAGTAGGATTTTACCACCACCTTGGTCCTGAAGAGATGAAGTGAGGGAGGTTAGCCAGCACAAATGTTAAAGACAAAACAAACATTTAGATTATAATGACATAAATGGGTGTATGGAGAGGGTCATCTAATGGGAGAATATCATTATTATACATTTAAGCAATGTGCTAATATGGTCAGATACACCTTTTATAAATGTCTGCAGTAAATTGAAGGGAGAGAGATTTGCAACCTCGAGACCAACTGGGAAGTGTATAAAACAATCCAGGTACAAGGTAATAACATTGAGTGGGCTATGATAGCTAAAAGAGAATAACACAATTGAAATGTTTGCGTGAGTCTGAGTGACATTAGAATGTAAAGCTGTAACACTTGGAAAAATGATTCATGTCTTTCCTTAGCCTTTTCAGGTAAACATTACTCAATCCTAATTAGGCTATTTTGTTTTCCTCCTTAAGTCACCAAAAATGTTGCCTCTTGCTATGTGTATCAGTCAGCCAAAGGGGTGCTGATGCAAAGTATGAGACCTTTGTTGGCTTTTATAACGGGTATTTACTTGGGGTACAAGCTTATAGTTACCAGTCCCTAAAAAGTCCAACGCAAGGTATCATAAGAGATACTTTCTCACCCAAAATCTGTTTCCATGACTTTAAATCAAGATGGCGAGTGATGTCTGCAAGGATTCAGCCTCCCTCTTCCTTTGAAGTTTCTCAGCTTCTTCTGATCTCAGGTGTAGGCTGGCATAAGGCTCATCTCTCTGCCTGGAGCTCCACTCTTTCCAGACTCAGCTGCTCTGATCTCCAGAAGGCCAGTTGTAAACTCTCAGTTGAAAGGCTTGGCTCGCTCTCCAGGGCTGTGGTGTCAAAATCCAACTCCCTTTCTTCTCCATCTCCGTGTGTTTACTTCCATCTGAGAGTCTATTTTATCCCCACCAAGGGGGTGGGGACTCAACCCTGCATGCCCTAATGACATGCTCAAATAAAAGCCCTAATCTTGATTTAATAAAGTAAAAGTGAAACCTCTATACCTAATGCAATCTAATATGCCCAGAGGAATAGACCAGTTTACAAACATAATCAAATATCTATTTTTGGAATTCATAAACGATACCAAACTGCCACACTATTCAATAATGTGTAGACCCCGAGTTATTGAGAAAACTGTTAGGTCTATTTTTTCATTCACATTATTCAGTATACTCTGTTTAAACACCGCCCCTCAACCCACAAGGCCATCCAAGCGCCATGAAGAAAAATTTAATACCTCCAAGTGCTTTGCTCACCAACACCTTATGCATACACCCTTGATAACTCTTACCATACAATGCAATTGTTCACCTTCCTCTTCTTTCTCAGCAGAAGAGTGACTCTAAGGATTTGCCTTTACTAACTTTGATCAAGATTAAACAGGGCATATTCTTATCTGAAACTTGGCCATGGAATCACACAACCACGGTTTGAATATTTGCACACTGTGGCAGTTTTCGATTATTTATGAATCCCAAAAGGAAAAAGATTATGTTCGTAAATTGATCTATTGCTCTGACACCCTTTGATTGCGCTAAAGTCAGCTGAAGTTTGTTTGAGTGGATTACCTGTTAAGATTGAGTTAGATTTTCTTTTTAATTTGACATTTACATCAGTGGGCATGACTCAGGCTGAGTCCCCACCCCCTTGCTTGTATAAACGGACACTCACTCCAGACACACACAGAGGAGAGAACCTTGTCAATTTTGATCCTGCCATATGACAGAAAGGAGAAGGCTCAAATAGTTAAAGGCCCAAGGACAGATGGACCACTTGCCTGATAAATTACAGCTGACCTTGAGAGGAGAGCCAAAACTGATGTGGGAAGTCCTGAGAGACAAGCCCTGCGCCAGCCTGAGCTGAGATGGGGAAGAAGCTGGGCCAAGCAGCCTCAGGAGGAAGACGAAGCCAGAGGGGAGGCTGAAACCAGGCAGAGGTGCTTCAGTACATGGCAGCTGACTTTGATGAGAAAGTACTTCTTATGATACTTTGATTTGAACTTTTAAAGCCTTATAACTGTATGCTTTTATCCCAAATAAATGCCCTTTATAAAAAGTCAACAGATTTCTGGTACTTGGCATTGGCATCCCCTTTGGCAGACTGATCCACATACTTACTAACTTTCCATGTTCTCAGTCACTTCTAAATGAGATAAGAATTTCTCCCACTTTGGTGGGAATAAAATAATACAATTCATATTATGATCTAAGCCAACTGTCTAATGTGATTAAATTAATTCATGATTTAGGATTGCTATTATCTGTTTGACATAGGGTATGAAGATGTATAATAGGTAATCAATGAATATTTGAAAAGAGATTGATAACACTGAAAACATTACTACTTGCCTTGTGCTGGACAAAAATCTACACACTTTTCATAAACTGGCTCCATTAACTCTTACAACAAGCCTATGAAGTTAGTGCTTCTATTATGCCAGTTTTAAAGATAAGGAAATGGAGGCAAAGAGTGATTTTGTAAACTTACCCAAGGTTACATAATCTATTACTGGCAAATCAAGAGTTAGATCCCCACTATTGTCTCTCCAGATAGAAGAATGAAAGACTCTGTTTTCCCAGTTTTTGCATATGTCCAAAAAACTTTATGCAGGCAAGAATGAACCTGTGTTCCTCAGTGGAGTGTTCTTTTAGCAGGCTCTCTGCCTTGTACACTGTAAGTCTAAAAAATATTGAATGAATGTTTGTTTTTAATTCATTCATACAACAAATTCATTTATCCCCCGGAGATGGCTCCCTCATCTGTTCAGTCGTTGTTCTTGCTCATTGTTCACTTGTTTTTGTTCGTTGTTTACTCGTTGTTTTTTGTTTGATGTATGCTCATTATCTGTTCTGTTTTGTTTTCTTTTCTTTTAGGAGGCACTGGGAACTGAACCTGGGACCTCCCATGTAGGAGGCAGGCACTCAACTGCTTGAGCCACAACCACTACCTCAATTCATTGTTAATTGCTTTGAAAAGATCATTATCATAAATATCATAAATAACGGCATCAACAAAATCAAATCAGCTGTTAGGAAGACAAGAGTAAATGTCATAAACTGAGATTTCCTTAATTTTGGAAAGACTGAAAATGCAGTAACAGAGAAATTATAACAAGTATGTGTCTCCTGCCTCTATGATTATTTGTCTTATTTTCAGACCTGCCACTTAGGTTCAGGTAGAGTAAAATACTCATATGGCAGATTACACATGCCAGCACTTAGCATCACTGACCCCTTTGGAAAAGAAAATGGTGGAAACACTCATCATATTTATACAGCTGTGACTTTTTAGCAATAATAAGCAGATGACTTATTAATACAACCCCTCAATTTTCCTTGCTTACACTTACATATTTTCCAATAGTATTAGTCACTTTGTAGATTCTTCTATTATTTTTGAGTCCAGAAAATAAGAGTAATGAATTTTATCCATTCTCTTCTCCTTTTGATGTGTTCAATTAATATTATTAGCAAAATATATGTCTGAGCACATATTCAAACTGTGAGCATTAGGCACTGGCAGACCCGAGATTTCTAATTTGTTAGAAATCAGTATTCAGGGCAGGAACATTCTAATCCTCTACAAGAGATACAGAGAGAAAATAATGTTTAGTTTACACCATTTAGACATTAAAGGACATCATATCACATGCTAATTACATTATTATTTCCAGGGTTCAGAGAGACTTTGCTTTTCTGCTAGTGTTTTTATTTAGAACATTTAAAACAATATTAGAACTTTTTACTCCAGATTCCAGAAACTGTATTTATTTTGAATCTAAGCAAATAGCTCAATTTTTATTGTCAATAAGCATTCATTGTTCATTTTCTCAAGCTAAAACTTGAGGGAACAGATTTTTTTCCCAATTTAATTTCTGACAGTTTCCTTCTTTTTTGGTGAACACAGTAGGAAAAGATATTTTCCACTCTCCTTTTGCCCCTACTATTCACCATACCAAATGTAGTAAGAGTGGTGTTCTAATTCATAATCAGTCTTATCTGAATCGACATTTAGCTTGATGTTCTGTGGGGCAGAATTGTAAATACCTGGTGATTTCCGACTTGAAATAAAATGGACTGAGAAACAGCAACTGATAAAACATTTTCAAAGACTGGTAAGTGTGAGAATTTGGCCAAATTTCAAAGCCGCTTTCATTTTGGCTTATGATCAAATGAGCAAAGATGCTAGAGTCACAGCTCCATTTGACCTGTGGATAGAAGAGAGTGAACATAGCTACTCATTGCTTCTCTCTTTCCTAGTGGAGGTGAGCCATAAATCTGATGATCAATGCAGCCCTCTCAGTGTTGGCAATGTGACATATCAAAGATGCTCAGAGATGTGGGCTTGCTGCCCTAATCACAGTAGATTGTAAGATATGATGTCTCAGTCCTCAGGTCTAACACCCTGTCATATAAGGCTGTTTCTTGCAGCATCGCCAGAATATTTCTGTATCCTATTTCTTGCTTGACCATAGGACCCAGAGCCAGCCTGGCCCGAGCCAACACTGTATCAGCAGGCTATAACTTGTCCACTGCATACTGAGACACTATCTTGACCAATTTTAGGTAAGGGATTCTGTGATCTCTTTTCCATAAGAACTTTGTAAAAGGAGGTATGATTTTACTGCGTGCTATGGAGGACAGCACATGGGAAGAATATCAGCAGAAGAGAGTTCCACTCTGTGCTAATGAGGCATCTTTAGAAGAGCTAATTAGCTTGTCAAAGCCTTGGGTTTTTTTAACAATGGAAATAACCACAAACATACACTATAGCTCCCACAGGGTTGAGGGGAAGGACATATATCATCATTAGCATAAATGAAGTACTTTGTAAATTCCAAAGTAGTGTATTGATGCTAGCTCTGTTATTATTGCCTCAGTGAAGAAAAATATTTTCATTCCAGATATAAATACCATTTCTTCCTCTATGAGATCAGCAAAGAAATTTAACCCGATTCCCTGATTTAGCAGACATTACCAGTGGAATTCATAATATCCCTCCTCCTCTTCATTCTCATTCTTCCTATCATAATCCTGAATTTGGTTAGGGTAGCTCTGCATCCAGTTAAAAATACCTGTCTCCTCAAGTTGTAGGTAGGACACTGGTTCTGGCCAAAGGAATATAGGAAAATGCCAAATGGACTGGATTTCAGGGTAAATTATTGATACGATGACTTTTGAAGGGCATTTCTCTTAGCTATTTCATCGCCCCAATTCTCCCTTTCTGTAACTTGGATTCAAAGCCATGAATGAAACAGCCATTTTGGGAATGCCAGAATGAAAGAAACAGATCAAAGACTGAGGACTAGGAAGTGTGAAGGAGGCTGGATTGCTGGAAGCATCGTGGTGCTTCCATTCCAGCCTGTGAGTAAATAAATCATTACTACTCTAAAACAATGTGATTGGGTTTCTAATACCTGCAGCAGATTGTTATCCCAAACTGGCATGGTGACTGCACTGTTCTCAGCCCAGAAGCAGAAAATGGGGGGAAACAATGCTGTACAGATCTCTTCCTGTGAGAATGAACTTGACGCCAGACTCTGCCTCCTTCTCTTCACTCTTAAATATCTTTACTTAACTCTTTTCTGTACAATGTCCAGATTTTAGTTATTTCAGCAGAGGTGCTGGTATAATATATTATTCACCAATTACCTGGAAAAGTATTCCCAACAGAGTTTTAAATTTTCCTTCCTTCCTTCCTTCCTTCCTCCCTTCCTTCCTTCTTTCCTTCCTCTCTTCCTTCCTTCCCTCCCTCCTTCCCTCCTTCCCTCCTTTCTTTCTTTCTCAGTTTTCTTTCTCTTTATTTCTTTCCTTCTGTATCTATCTATGTATCTATCTATCAATAGATATCTGTATCTATCTATGTACCTATCTATCTATGGAAGTTTGGGATTATTTATGAATCCCAAAAAGAGAATGATTATGTTTGTAAACTAATCTATTACTCTAGGTGTGATACATTAAATTCGGTTGAGAAGCCTTTGATTAGTTTACCTGTTAAGATTGCTTTGAGGGTTTTTTTTCTTCTTCTTTCTCTCTTTTTGAGGTACCAGGGCCAGGGATTGAACCCAGGACCTCATAAGTGGGAAGCTAGCACTCAACCCCTGGGTCACATTGGCTTCCCTGAGTTATTTCTTTTTTTCATTTATTTTGCTTGTTGTTAGTTTTTGCTTTTTCAGGAGGTACCAGGAACCGAATCCTGGGGACCTCCCATATGGGAGGCAGGCACTCAACCACTTGAGCCACACATGCTCCCAGGTTTTTTTAATTCGACCACATCAGTAAGTCTTGACTCAGGTTGAGTCCCCACTCCCTTGGTAGGTTTGACATAATGGGCACCTACAGAGAGAGACAGGCACACAGAGGAGAAAACTTTGTCAACTTTGATCCTGCCATGGGAAAGGAGAAGAATCAGACAGCTAAAGCCCCAGGGATAGATGAACCATTTGGCTAATAGCTTACAGCTGACCTTGGGAAGAGACCCGAGACTGACACAGGAAGGCCTGAGAGACAAGCCCCAGGTGAACCTGAGCTGAGCTCGGAAGAAGCTGGGCCAACAGAGCCTCAAGAGGAAAAGGCAGGCCACAGGGGAAGGCTGAAGCCAAGCAGACATGGCCTGCCTCCTTGCTTCAACACTTGGCAACTGACTTGGGTGAGATAGGGTTTCTTATGGTACCTTGAAATGGACTTTGGTGAAAAAGTACCTTTTATGGTAACTTGAGTTAGATTTTCCATATCCTTGGGACTGTAAGCTTTTATCCCAGATATGTACCCTTTGTAAAAGACAACAGATTTCTGGTACCTTGCATTGGCAGCCCTTTGGCAGACTGACTATCTATCTATCTATCTATCTATCTATCTGTCTATCTATCTATCTATCTATCTATCTACCTACCTACAGTCAGTTATGCTAGAATACTTCTTTTGAAAACAGTGTGTTCCAAACAATTGATATGTTAGGGATCGATCTGAAAATAATGTAGATCTCATATTACGTTATGTGCCATTTTATAAGCAAGAAATAGATGAACTCATTAAACTGCACCCAGCTGCAGTGAGCCAGTGCACACACACACTGTCAAGGTGTACACATGCACACACAAACACCCTCAAGATGCACATGTGCATGCATACATACCCTCTCAAGGTACACACATGTGCACACACACACTGTCAAGGTATACACATGCACGCACACCCCTCAAGGTGCACATGTACATACACACATACCTCAAGGTGCAAACATGCACACACACAAACCCTCAAGGTACACACATGTGCACACACACCCTCAAGGTGCACACGATCCCACACACACCTCAAGGTGCAGACGTGCACACACACCTTAAGGTGCACATATGCACAGACACACTCTCAAGGTGCATATGTGCACACACACTCTCAGGGTGTACACATGCACACACATACACATCAAAATTGTACTAGCTACTTCACTTCACGTCTTAGGAGTCATGTGCTTTTTCATCTGGTGTCACAACTTTCTGTATGATTTCAGAGAACATTCCTCCCATCATTTCCTAATAACTCACATAATTCAGCCCTGCTAAGGCCCACCTTCCCAGACAAGCTACAAGTTTTATTAAGATAAAGTTCCATATTTACTGTTCCCTGGATATTTTTTAACCATGAAAACATGTATAAAGTTTTGCTGTTTTTCTTATTAGATTCCTACTATTTTGGTTCATTTTTAATGTGCCACTGATTAATATTTTCAGTGTTGTGCTCCTTACCCCATTTTCCCTATGAGTTTTGCATCATTTTGCATAGTATAGTGATTTTTAGGAACACATATCTTGCATTATAGAACTATATCGATTGGGGTAGACAGAGTACCTACCTGGAGATGCTTGTCATGGATGGCATAAAGGTGAGATATCTATTCATACATCATTTTGCAATTAAGAAAAAAGCACATTGGCAGTTTTACACTTTTATAAGACTGCATTGACTCAACTCCTTTCCAGCAGCTTTGTATATATATAAATTATTTTTTTCTTTAAAGAGTTGATAATTTATAAGGTAAATAATGAGAGCATTAATGTTTCCATGAATCAGAGTATATATGAAGATGCTGCTACTGGGCATCATTTGGACTTAAAAACTACCTCCTGTCTATAAAAATATCTATAGATAAATCGACATCTTTTTATTGGTACATCATTAAAAATATATAGGATTGCTAAAGGACGAGTTGTGAACTTGAAAATTTTGTCTCCAATACCCCATGCTTTAGGCTCCTAGAATTGAATTCTGCTGTGAACCAGTCAAATTATGCCTTCTTGGAAATCTCCTTACACTGTGATCTATTATTTCTCAATTACCTCTCTGCAGACCAGGGAGATAAACTGAAGTTCCTCACACCATTTTTTCTACTTTTTCCCTCCTCAATTAAACTAGGTTTTGACACATCTAGTCTTACTGTTTTCTTTCCCCCTGATTCTCTCTTTCTCACTCCTGATATGTGTGGAAGAGAATATAGGACCCCTGTTTTCAAAATCACTTTATTTGTACAACACTTTGCAGAATTTTGTACTTCAATTTCATTAGCATTCTGTTGAGTAGAAATTAATTTTTGATAGACAACATTAATAGAAACATTTGCATTATATATTACAGCATTCAAAACACTTGAGCGTGCTATATCTTGAGCCTCACTTCAAACCAGTGTAATGTCTAAGTCATATGTAATGAATTGAATAAAAATGAGGAAATGTAGGTTCAAGGAAGCCTAGAGCCTTCATGAAAGGAACTTAGAGAATAAATGCTAGTGCTAGGATTTGAAGAGTACCATCTGTGGCATTTGCCAACAGAGTTGCTTCTGAGTCGTAGAAATAATGGTCCTTAACATTCCTTTATAAAAAGTTTCCCAATTAATAGATTACTGGGCTTTGGAAAACTATTTTAGTTATCAAAAACTAGGTGGAAAAGAAACGTAAACCCAGATTATACCATCTAGGAGACAGTAAGATCTTTCTATCTTATTCGCATTTGAACTTTGTCCTTGGCTAGTCACACAGCAGGCCCACTTTTTAAATGCCAGAAAGTTTGTACAGTAGGCAGGTGCCTAGTCTAGGCAGGTGCCCTCATCTCGGTTAGACTTGGAAAATCCTCACAGGGCCCACTGGATGGAATGGGGGAGAGTATGGGCCATGATGTGGACCATTGACTATGAGGTGCAGAGGTGCCCAAAGATGTACTTACCAAATCCAATGGATGTGTCATGATGATGGGAACGAGTGTTGCTGGGGGGGGGAGAGGTGGGGTGGGGGGTGGGGTTGAATGAGACCTCATATATATATTTTTAATGTAATATTATTACAAAGTCAATTAAAAAAATAAAATAAAATAAAAATAAAAATGCAAAAAAAAAAAAAAAGAACTTTGAGAAGCTGGGGAAATGATGGAGGGGTTGATCCAAGAACTTTTCGAGGGGAATACACTTTTAATTAAATAAAATATGGTAGCTTTGAAGCTAGAGGAGAAGAGAAGAGAGAAAAGAAGTTCTGAAAGTGTTAAAGACGGTATCCTTGGTTCCGATTCTGGCCCCTTCACAGGGGTTACCATACCCTTGATACAGGTATTAGAAAGGGTGCATACAGAGGTCAGGAGAGTAACACCAGTGGCTTTTCTTCAACATGGAAACATAACAGGGCAAAGGATGTTTTTCCCCATTTTCTAAAAATATAATAAGAGCTTTATGATATTAAATATTCCCATCTACACTTGCCTACAAGCATATGCTTCCCTATATTGGAAACAATTCATGAAAACCGTTGATAATTGATACTTCTACTAACACCACGCCATATATTTTTTTAATTCTCTGATTTTATTCATAGAACTTAAAATGTTTTGACATAGCCTTCCTTATTTTGATTCTCTGTATCCACATTCATTCATTAACATTAGAAATTTTTGAACTTGTGGTTCTTATAGTTCATTCATTCATTACCATTAAAATGTTTTTCCAATAATATTAGAAGCTTTTTTTGTGGTTATTACATTTAATTCTAAAGTGAATATTTATACAAGTAACTCTTTTCCCTCATGTTGAATTAGTTTCATATGCTAAATTCTTAGGGGAAACATTACAGTGTCAAAAAGTTTGAATATTTGTATATTTGCATACTCTTATTATTTCCAAATGGCTTTCTAAAAAGTTATTCAAAATATAGTGCCACCAGTAGTATATAATTTTTTACTGAAATACTCCCAATTGCTGCTAGATTTTCCAACATTTGTTGATTTAATAACATAATTATATGTAGCTTTTAATAATATTAAAAACTGTACTGAAAATTTTTTCAAGTAAATTCATCAATTTTTTTCAATATTTTTAAATGATTGGCTGAGTTGTGGGATTATATGCCTTTCACTTTCTTTATTCTATTACTTGTTTTCCTATTTGTGTACATTATACATGTATTTTATGTTTATAATCAAAGAATAAAATAATCCTGTTAAATTGTTTCTCTGTTTTTACTATTACATTATTTTTTCTATTTACTGTTCATTAAACTAAATACTATTGATTTCATCAAACTGCATATTGCCATAAATGAAATAAAACTAATAATTTTCTACAACTACAGAAGAATTGTAAAGAGAATACTGGGAAATACTTTCTAGCAATATAAATTTCTAATTTCCAGAGAATAATTCTTTCATTCACATATCTCAGGCAGATGCCTCCTTTAGTTTTATTTTTACAAAAAATTCCTTTTGTCAGCAGATGTGCTTGTTTACTGCCAAGCTTATAATGCAAAGCAGCTTATCTTCTTGCAGAAATAAGCACATTCAGTTTACCACACCTTACAGAACAATGCCATTTTCTAATGTTCATCCCTAGAGGAGCAAGTTGAAGTAGATATTTTAAATCCAATAGAAACAAGGAAAATAATCACAGTAAGCATATATTATTTTCTCTCTAAGCAACACACAGAACTCACAAACAAAACCTTAAATATATAATTTGAACTCTCTAATCCCCATTGTATAGAATTTCAATCGGAAACACTTTTAGTGAAAATGCATGTTCTTAGTTATCTATCTTTTCAATGTACCTACATTTTTCAGAATCATTGCAAGAAAAATTAAGGGAGAATCTGGCTTCAAAGTCACTGATCTATTGTGACTTTTGCTAATTCGCTCTCTATGCAATTTATATGTGAAGGAGAACTCCAGAATAGTAATCACTATACTATACTGCACTTAGCCCGTATGGTCTACTAGATTGTGAGAATTTTGAGGACAAGAACCATAGCTTTTTAATTATCTATTCCCACCATTTAGCACAGTGCCTCTCACAGCATGTGCCCCATGAGTGATAATTGAATCATTGAAAAAATGATGAGAGGAAGACAAGTCCCACTGTGCCATAGAAATCAGTAGAATTTCACCACTGAGGGATTAGGAACCAAGCTTTTATGGAAATCTATCTGTACATAGGTTTGTACTTTTTGGGAATATTGAGTCTTTAGATTCTACTGCAACTCTACTCCCTGCTGCTGAAGTTTCTTCAAATATTATGAAGCTAGAGCATTATCTATAGGACGGAATTGTCCTTAATACTCTCACTTATAATTACGTCAGGGTTTTTATTTAAATCAATATAGCCTCTGGGCATGAGAAAAGTAAGGTTACTCTGCACAACCATGGACAAGGGCTAACATTTGGTGATTTTGCCCGTTGACAGTGAGTTGGCATGGCAACACGTTCTAAGGTCAGCTCTTGAGAACAGTTCCTTACACCTCCAAAGGTGTTATAGTTCATGAGAGAATGGTCTCATATTTGTTCTATTAACTTAAGTCCATCTTCCACCACAAGATTCACTATGTTATACAGTGGAAAAGGGAATTCTTAGCTTTAATTTTTTTTTAAGTTGTTTAGAAAGAAGTTATTCAAAATGCACATTTTTAAGTTATCAATAAGTTCTAAAAGAGAACTATTCAAATAGTTGAATATATTTTCTATTGCTTAATGCTAAATATTTTAGATTATATTAAATCTTTATTGAATATAATAGTATTTATTTGTTGAAATGTCTTTTAAAGAAGCAATACAATGTCATCAGAGTTTCCCACCTCAAATTATACTTCTCGAGAATGTATATGTACCCATTTTGTCACTATTACATCAATTCAGATGTTATTAATGTTAATCTCTAGCATTGGTAGAGAGAAGGGATATCCCATTTTGTTTTAAGCAAGGTTTCCTTGATCTATAAAGGTCTTACACATCTTGGATTTATTGAAACAACTTCCTTCTTTCTTTTTATTGTACAATATTTCTATTTTTTTGCTGTTTTTTTTGAGGGGGGGTTGACTTATCAAATACACCCAACCTTTGGCATTACTCTCACAACTATTTAGACTGATTTGCATGTTTATTTTTACAATAATTATACATATGAACATACCAAGAAGTACAAATGTAAGTATGAAGATCATTACACCCACATGAACCTACTGTCTCATTCTAGGGCTTTCTATATAGTTCTAGTGATTACTCATGCATTTATTTTGAATTTACAATATATATTATCACCTTTTGAGGCATATTCACTTCATCCCCTTATTTTTCTCATCTTTCAGGGTCTTTTCATACATTTGAATTTCCAGGTGAACAAATAATTTGTAACATTTCCTAGAAATAGAATTAAATATTTATATAGATCTTGTATGAAGTGACTATCTCTTCAAAAATATATCTGTGGGAGTTCCAGAAAGATGACACCAGAGCAGGCAAGCAGGGCTCAAATGTCTCCCAAAAATAATGGAGAAAGGGTCAAAAGCTGTCTAAGGGATCTGCTTTGGGGGTCAGCAGACCAGGACAGTGCTGCACAACTCCTAGGAAGGTGAGGGACAGAGAGATAAAGAACTCAAAACAACAAATGTGAGTTACTAAATCCCATGGCAACCTGGAAGGGCTCCCATCCCCCACCCCCAAATATTAAGCTTGGAATAGAAAGAGAAAAGAATGGAAAAAGATGGATAGGCTCTCAGGGAATTGAATGCTTATGTGAAACACACAAACACAAGCATTATCAGTGCCCCAGAAGGGGATGAGACCAGAAAAGGGGCAGAAAGAATTATTTGAGGAAATAATGAAGGAAAATGTTCCAACTCTTATGAAAAACATAAATACCAATATCCAAGAAGGACAATGCACCCCTAGAGAATAATTTTGAATTGACCTATCCCAAAACAACTGCTATTCAGAATGACAAATATCAGAGATAAAGAGAGAATTCTGAAAAACAGCAAAAGAAAAGAAAAGAAAAGCATCATATACCAGGGAACCTCAATAAGATTAAGTGCTGACCTCTTATCAGAAACCATGGAAGTGAGAAAGTGGTATGATGTATTTAAGGTATTGAAAGAGAAAAACCGCCAGCCAAGAACTCTGTATCTCTCAAAACTGTCCTTCAAAAAGGAGAGAGATAAAAGTCTTCATAGACAAACAATAACTGAGAGAATATGTTACCAAAAAACCAGAATTATAAGAGATACTAAAGAGAGTGCTGCAGTCTGAAAGGAAAAAACAAGGGTTAGAGATTTGGAGAAGAGTATAGAAATGAAGATTATTAGGAAGGGTAAATTAGAGTGTAAAAAGACAGACAATAATAAGATGTGACAACAAAAAGCCAAAGGATAAAATAAGCAAAGTAATGTCTTTATAGTAGTAGCATTGAATATTAATGGCTTGAAACCCCAAACAAAGTCATAGACTGATAGAATGGGTGATAAAAAAAAAAGAGCCATCTATATGCTGTCTACGAAGACTCACCTCAGACATAAGGACACAGCAGACTGAAAGTTAAAGGCTGGAAAAAGTTAAGGGTACATAAACAGTAACCAGAAAAGATCTGGAGTAATGATATTAATATCAGAAAAAAAAATTTTGTCTGACAAAAACTATCACTATACTATATGTAAAAATTTTAATTGGTGCCTGATAATCTTTGATTGAATAAAATCATAGTTTAATGTTGGTCTGTTACTGGGATTTAGTCTTTTTCCAGTTTTCAGTATTATACATAATGTCATTTTTGTATATTAAAGAATATCTTTTAGAAGTTATGAACTGAGCTTTGAAAATTGACTTTAAAATCCCTGCTCACTTCTAATTTGTTTCATAGATAGACAAGATACTTCTCGTTTTAAAGCCTCTTTCCTCTGTAAACAACAGAATAGTTTTCCAAATACCTTATTTCACAGGTTTGGTTGAGAATTCATTGAGATAGTTTGCAAAAGAGGCAGGGCAATGCCTGTTAGAAAATCATATGCTCAACAAACATAGGATTCAAAGGCATTTGTTTATAAATCATATTTCCCATAGTTGACTTGATTAGTTTAAGATAGGCATCAATCAAATGCACAGGTCTTGATTAGGTTAAGATACTTATAAAACACCTTTCCCTCAACAAAATTACAATCATTCAGAGCTTGTTCGCAGTGCTTAACTTTAGTTCTCTCTGATAGCTGAAGTAGAAATGACTGTCAAAGTAATTTTAAGCTTCTACAATTCTGCTCCAAGCTCCCCAGATTCCAAGGAGATGGAAGTCACCAAAGCTCGAGTCAGGGAGACGGAGGCAGAAACTGAGAAGCTCAAGAAGATGCAGGACGATTTAGTGAAGCAGACGAATATGGGTCCAGCTCCAGTCAGAGCCGGGCAGGTGCCCACGTCCTCTGAGGAGAAGATGGAGGTTGATCCTCGCTGACTTCACAATCCTCCCCTTACTAAAAAGAAAAAAAAGTATGTATTAGGAGGAGAGAGAGGAATATAACTGGAAAGAAGGAAAAAGGGAGAAAGGGAGAAAGGGAGGGAGGAAGAGAGTGAGAGAGAATCCGTTTACTAACCGCAGAGGAGGGACCTGCTTTGGGGAGCAGGGGAAGGCCCTGGGAGTGGGGCAGGTGCTGCTCATTCATTTCTTCTGGGGATTCCCATGGATGCATCTCAACTGCCCGAGCTGCTCACCATGTTTCCCTGTCCCACTTCACCCCCTTGGGAGCTGCTTAAGAGTAGGTGGGCACGGGTAGCAGGAGGGTTTGTTTCACCCAGGGCTCTGAAAGGACATCGAACTGTTCTGCTTGTTAACTACCCCCAATGTCCTCCCTGCCTTTCTCAGTCCCCTCCTGCTAGCTTCCTGTCCTGCCAGATCTACCATTCACCCCATCCCCTATTTCAGGCTCTCTGCCCCTCAAGTTTGCCTGGTGATCTCATTTTGATTCTTTTTGTGTTTCTTTTTCTATTTTCCTTGTCTTCTTTTAAATGTTTCCTCAGCTGGAAGATTTCTGTTCAGCTCCCAGAGGCTCCAGTGTAAAATCTGCCCCCTCCAGTAGAAATGCACTACCTTGTGTTGAGGGGTTTCGGGTGTTTTTTGAATTTAGGTTTTTTGTTTTGCTTTGTTTTTCCCTTTTCCTTGTGTTCCTCTTTATTTGGAGGGAATGAGAGAAAGTGGGTGTAGGGAGGTCGGAGGTGGATTTTGTTTTTTTAGCTTATTTCCAAGGAGTGGGAGAGTTGTTTTTTGTTTGTTTATTTTTTAATATGTGTCATGAATAAAGTTATTTTAGAAAATAAAAAATAAACAATAGCAAAGAAACAATTGAATTGAGTTCATTTCTAAGCTGTTCAATTTTCCAGGATTTATTTATTCCCTAAACGTTCAAATTTAATTAATCTGAATATTTCTTAGTCTCCTCAAGAAATACTATTTTATTTCCTGACTTTGTTTAGTCAAAGAATATCACATAATTTTAAAGTTCTTAAAGGCATGTTTCCCTGATAGCATTACATCCTGCTGTTTAGTAAGCGCTTAACAATATTCCTTTTGTAAATGAATGAATGAACTATGCCTGAAAAATAGCATTAAAAACTGATTTGAAGTAGAAAACATAAAGCACATTTCAGCAATTACTTTTTAAAAATACAGATAGTTAAACTGGTTTTCCTTATCTAGTAAGTTATCTATTTTTTAATTAAAGTTGTACTTTTATGGAAAAATCATTCATAAAATAGTGAGTTCCTATATACCACCCTACTATAAAAACCTTTCATTAGTATGGTACATTTGTTACAATTCATGAATGAACACTTTTATATTTGTACTATTAAATGTAGTCCATGAAGTTCATTATGTTACACAGTTTGCTGTATTGTTTTGTTTTTAATTTTTAGTCTAGTAACATATAAGCCACCTAAACTTTCCTCTTTTAACCACATTCAAATATATAATTCAGTGCTATGAATTATGCTCACAATCCTGCGTTACCATCACTACCATCCATGACCAAAATTTTCCTTCACCTCAAACAAAAACTCTGAACCAGTTAAGAATTTTTGAACATAAAGCCAGTTAAGCTTTATTTCCTATTCTCTTTCCCAACCCAGTCCTCTGGTAACCTATATTCTAGTTTCTGGCCCTATGATTTTGTTTATTCTATTTATCATTAAGATCATAGATTATTTGTCCTTTTGTGTCTGACTTATTTTATTAAATGTGTTTTCAGAATTCCCACTGATTGTGGTATATATCAAAACTTCATTCCCTTTTGTGGTTGAAAAATATTCCATTGCAGGTATACAGATTTTATTTATCTATCCATTGGTTGATGGACAGCTGGATTGCTTCCAACTTTTGGCTCTCATGTATTATATTGCTCTGAACATCAGCGTGCCAATACCTGTTTGAGTCTCAGCTTTCAGTACTTTGGGGTATATTGCTAGGAGTGGGATTGCCTGGTCATATGCTAATTCGAAACTTGGTTTCCTGAGGAATTGTCAAACTGCCTTCCACAGTGGCTGCGCCATTTTACATTCCACCAACAACGAATGAGTGAGTGTTCCTATTTCTCCACATCCACTCCAAAACTTGTAATTTTCTGTTTTTTTAAATAGTAGCTCTTCTGGAGAGCATGAAATAGCATCTCTTTGTGGGATTGATTTGCGTTTCCCCAATAGTTAAAAGATGTGGCCTTTGTTTTATACAAGCAAAGATAAAGCAGGATTTAAAAATTCTTGATATTAAAATTTACATTCAATTCTGAATATCTTTTTAAAGAGACATTTACATGATAATTACTCCTCTTGCCTTAATCAAGTTCCTGATATGTATCCTGATATATACATGCCTATTTGAACTCTGATTTCTTTTTTACTTAGTAAAAGAATGAAAAGGGGAAATTGCCATCTTTCGGACAGTTTTTAGAATCTAGGGTATAAATCGGAAAATTCATTAATCCAGCTTCTTTATATATTAGTAGTAAATATATATCTGCCCCAAACTTCTGTTTTTATAATAAATTTTCCAAATGTACATTTGGAACAAGGAAAATGACTATGGTCATTTGAAGCTGTATTAATTTACCCACGGAAAAGCATGTTCTTAAATTTAACCCATTCCAGCAGGTGTAAATCATTTGTAAGCAGTAACTTTGATGACACAAATAAATACATAAAATCAGAAATGAGAGGGGCGACATTACCACTGACCCTGCAGATATAAGAGAGGTCATAAGAGGTTACTATAAACAGCTGTATGCCAAAAAACTGGACAATGTAGATGAGATGGACAAATTTCTAGATTCATACAAACAGCCTACACCAACCCTAGAGGAAAAGAGGATCTCAACAAACCAATCACAAGTGAAGAGCTTGGAAGAGTCATCAGTAACTTCTGAATGATGAAACGCCCAGGACCAGATGATTTCACAGGTGAATTCTACCAATCATTCAATGACCATCTTACACCAATCTTGCTCAAGGTCTTCCAAAACATGAACAGGGAAGAACACTACCAAACTCATTTTAGGTAGCCAACATTCACCCTAATACCAAAACCAGATAAAGATACTATGAAAAATGCAAATTAGAGACCAATATTTCCATTGAATATAGATGCAAAAATCCTCAAAAAACTACTTGCAAACCAAACCATTAGCATATTAAAAGAATCAACACCACAATCAAGTGGATTTTATCCCAGGTATATAAACATGATTCAACACAAGAAAATCAATTATGGTAATAAAGAACATTAATAAATTGAAGAAGAAAAATCACATGATCCTCTCAATTGATGCAGAAAAGGCATTGAACAAAATACAGTATCCATTCTTGATAAAAACACTCCAAAGATAGGGAATAAAAGGAAGCTTTCTCAACATGGTAAAGTGCATATATGAAAAACATACAGCTAACATTGTTACTCAATGGCGAAAGAATGAATATTTTCCTTCTGAGATCAGGAACAAGACAAGGATGTCCACAATATTCAATATTGTGATAGAAGTTCTAGCTAGAGCATCTAGGCTAGATAATGAAATAAAAGGCACTCAAATAGGAATGGAAGAAGTAAACCTTTCACTATTTACTGATAATATGATCCTATATCTAGAAAATCCTGAAAAATCTGCAACAAAGATACTAGAACTAATAGACAAGTTCAGAAAAGTTACAGGATAAAAAATTAATACACCAAAAATCAGTAGCAATACTATCTATTCCTGATGAGCAATCTGAGGAGGAAATCAGAAAAAAAAAATTCCACTTATAACAGCAACTACACGAATCAAATATTTAGAAATAAACTTAACCAAGGACATAAATGCCCTGTATTCAGAGAGCCACAAAACATTGCTAAAAGAAACTGAAGAAGACTTAAATAAATGGAATAATATTCCATGTTCATGGACTTAAGTATATTATGAAGATGTCAATTCTATCCAAACTGATTTACAGACTTAAAGTAATCCCAATAAAAAAGATGAACAGCCTTTTTTTTTTTTTTTTTTTTTTTTTGCAGAAATGGAAAAGCCAATTATCAAATTTATTTGGAAGGGTAAGGAGTCCCATGCAGCCAATAATGTCTTTAAAAGTAAGAACTAAGTTGAAAGGCTCTCGCTTCCTGCCTTTAAAGCATATTACTTAGCTACAGTGATTTAGAAAAACAGCATGGTATTCCAATAAAGATAGACAGATTGACCAATGGAACCATACCAAGAACTCAGAAATAGTGCCACACATCCACAGTCAGCTAGTTTTTGATAAGGCTTTTGAGCCCATCCAGCTAGGGCAGACAGTCTATGAAACAAATGGATCTTGGAGAAATAGATATCCACATCCAGAAGAAAGAAAGAACTTATCTCACACCTTCTACAATATTAAATCAGAATGAATCAAGGACCTATATATAAAAGGTAGAACCATAAAACTCCTGGAAGAAAATGTAGGGAAACCACTTCAAGGTCTTGTGGTAGGTGGTGGTTTCTTAAACCTTACTCCCAAAGCATGAGCAAAGAAAGAAAAAAAATGGATAAATGGGACTTCCACAGAGGTAAGCACTTTTGTGCATCAAAGGCCTTTGTCAAGATGGTGAAAAGGCAGCCCACTCAATGAGAGAAAATATTTGGAAACCATATATCTGATAAGGGTTTGATATCCATGTTATTTGAAGAGCTCATACAAATCAATTATAAAGTACAAACAATCCAATTAAAAATGGGCAAAAGGCGGCGGACTTGGCCCAGTGGTTAGGGCATCCGTCTACCACATGGGAGGTCCGTGGTTCAAACCCTGGGCCTCCTTGACCCATGTGGAGCTGGCCCACGCACAGTGCTGATGCGCGCAAGGAGTGCCGTGCCATGCAGGGGTGTCCCCCGCATAGGGGAGCTCCAGGTGCAAGGAGTGTGCCCAGTAAGGAGAGCCACCCAGTGCAAAAGAAAGTTCAGCCTTCCCAGGAATGGCGCCACCCACACAGCGAACTGACACAACAAGATGACGCAGCAAAAAGAAACACAGATTCACAGTGCTGCTGACAACAACAGACGCGGACAAAGAAGACGACGCAGCAAATAGACACAGAGAACAGACAACCGAGGCGGGGGAGGGGGGGAGAGAAGTAAATAAATAAATAAATCTTTGAAAAAAAAAAATGGGCAGAACACTTGAATAGACATTTCTCCAAAGAGGAAATGCAAATCACTAAATAGCACATGAAAAAAAGTTTATGATAAACTATTAGGGAAATGCAGATTAAAACTAAACTCAGATATCATTCCTTTCATACCATATAGAACGGCCATTATTAAAAAAAAAAAAACAGAAAACTACAGGTGCTGAATAGGATGTGGAGAAACAGCAACACTCCTTCAGTGTTGGTGGGAAGGTAGAACGGTGCTGCCTCTGTGGAATACAGTTTAACAGTTCCTCAGGAAGCTAATATAGAACTTCTATATGATCCAGCAATTCCATTACTAGGAATATTTTCAGAAAAACTGAAGGCAAGGCCACAAATTGACATTTGTGCATGGATATTCCTAGCAGCATTATTCACAATTACTAAAATATGGAACCAGACCAAGTGTCCATCAACTGATGAATGAATTAGGAAAAGGTGATATATACATACAATGGAATACTTTTCAGGTATAAAAGAAATGAAACCGGGATGCATATGACAACAAGGATGAACCTAGAGGATATTATAGTGAGTGAAATAAGCCAGACACACACTCACAAAAACAAATATTACATGGTCTCACTAGTATGGACTAAATATGATGAGTAAACTCATGAAGGTAAACTCTTGAGTACAGGCTACTAGGAAATGGAGTGTGCTAAGAATGGGAGATAATATTTCATGTATGTAACACTAATTAATAAGGTTAATTGTAAAAGCATAGAAATGAATAGAGTTGAGAGTAATGCATTATAATGAGTGTTACTAACACTGCTTATTTCTGATTGTGGCTAAAAAGGGCAATATTTGGAAGTAAATGTAAACTGAACAGAAACTAGAGAATAATATAGGGTATTATATACATACTCTGTATTATTCTCTAGTTTCTATGACTCTGGTGGTGGATGAAGATTGTGGTTCATAGAGCAAATATGAGAATGCTCTTTTACAAAGTTCTAATAATAGGGTGATTCTCTGGAAAATTACAACTAATGTGACTTATGAACATAGTTAATAGTAATGTAATATTCAGCAGCAACAGCAAGAAGATTTTTTTTCAATACTAAGGGAAAAAATAGGGAGGTATAAAGGTATACAGGATTTTTCCTTTTGGAGTAATGAAAATGTTCTAAAATTGACTGAGGTGATGACAGCCCAACTCTGTGATGAAAATGACAGCCACTGAGTATACACTTTGACTGGACTGTACAAATCATGGAACTTATAACACAAGGAGTCCAGTGGTGGATGATGGATTGTGGTTAATAGGACAAGTATGAGAACATTTTCTGCTGAATGATAGCAAATATATAATACTCATATAAGGTGTTAATAATTGGGTAGGTTAGGGGAAAATTACACCAAATGTAAGATATGGCTTATCGTAACTAGTAATATTTTGACTATGATTTTTCATAGTTCGTAACACGTTTCACAACAGTGCAAGCTTTTGGTGGTGGGGACATGTATGGGAGCCTTGTATGATGACACGCATGTTTGTTTTGTAGATTCATAACTTATACTATGTATTCATTTTTTATGTATGTTGAAGTATGAATGATATGCTTCAATAAAATTTTATTTAAGAAATTACAGAACAAAAAGATTGAATTCATTCCTTTTTTCTATGCCTTTAATAAAATAATATATACATAGTTGTAATCATTCTTTATATAGAATTTTATATTTTACTGCATAGCCTAACAAAAATATTCTTTGCATGTTATCACACTGTTATCACACTGTATTACTTTTTAAGGAGATAACAGATTGAGTTTGAGACCTCATATATGAGAAGCAGGTGCTCAACCACTGAGCTACACCCACTCCCCAACATTTTAATAGGTGCAAAATAATCTTTGGTTAGATATAATCCTATTTACTTTAGTGTTGGTCTGTTATCAGGAATTATACTTTTTCCATTTTTAGTATTATAAATAATGTAATTTTTGTGTATTAAAGAACTTTTAATAGTTATGAACTGAACTTTGAAAACTGGCTTTGAATTCCCACTTCTAATTAGCTTTATGACTGGACAAGAAATTTCTCTTATTTAAAGACTCTTTCTTCCCTAAAAAGGAATATAGACTTGCAAATATGTATTTCACAGTGTTGTTTGAGAATTCAATGAGGTAGGTTGTAAAGAAGCATAGGGCAGTGTTTGTTACAAAATCAAATGCTCAAAAAAAAAAAAATAGGATCCAAAGGAATTTTTAAATGAAATCAGCCTTCCCATAGTTGGCTTGATTAGCTTAAGTTAGACGCCAATCAAATGCGCAGGTCTTGATTAGGTTAAAAACCTTATTATAAAAGACCTTTCTCCCAGCAAAATTGCGTCATTTAGAGCTTGTCTGCAGATAGATAGATAGATAGATAGATAGATAGATAGATAGATAGATAGATAGATAGATAGATAGATAGATAGATAATGTTTTAAAAGATGATCTCGTGTGCAGGGGGATAATCCCATAACTGCTAAGGAGGGACCTGCTTTGGCGAGCAGGGCAAGGCCCGGGGAGTAGGCACGGCTGTTCATTCTTTCACTCTGGGGATTACACATCTCAGCTGCACAAGCTGCTCCCCAGGTCTTCCTGCCCCACTTTCCCCCACTGCAGGCTGCTCAAGGGTAGGTGGGCGTGGGTGGCAGGAGGGCTTTCTCCCACCTAGGGCTCTGGAAGGACACCAAAACTTTCGACTTGTTGAGTTTTCTCTTTTCCCCTGCCTTTCTCAGGCCCCTTCAGCCAGCTTCCTGTCCTGCCAGGTCTACCACCCACCCACCCTCTCTTTTCTGGCCACCTGCCCTGCAGATTTCCTGGTAATCTATTTTGTTTCCTTTTGTATTCTTTTTCTGTTTTGATTGTCTTCCTTTGCAGGTTTCCCTAACTGGAAGATTTCTGTGCAGCTCCTAGTGGCTCCAGAGTAAATCCCATCCCCCCAGGAGATATACTCTATTTTATATTGATGGGATTGGGGTGCTTTTTTTCTTTCAGTGTTTTCTTTTGTTTTGTTTTTTTCCTCTGCCTTTTTCCCCCTTTTTTTGGACAGAATAGGAGGACGTGAGTGCTGAGAGGTGGAAGGTGGATTTTGCTTATTTATTTATTTTAGCTCATTTTCAAGGGTTGGGAGTTTTGTTTTCTTTTGTTTTTGAAAAAAATAAAATAGAATTTTTGAAAAAAAAATATAAACAATAGCAAAGAAACAGTCAAATTTTCTGAATTCATTTTTAACCTGTTCAATTTTTCAGGATTTATTATCCCTACATTTTCAAATTTAATTGAACTGAATATTTCTCACTCTTCTCAACAATAACTATTTTATTTCCTAATTTCAGTTAGTTAAAAAATATCACTTAATTATAAACTCCTTGAAGGCATTTCTTTCTGATAGCATTACACCCTGTAATTTAGTAAGTGTTTAACACTATTCCTTGAGTAAATGAATGAATGGATATGCCTGAAGGACAGAATTAAAAACTGCACATGAAGAAAATGAAAGCACATTTCAGCAATTTTTAAAAAAAATATAGATAGTTAAACTGATTTACCTTATCTAACAGGTTTTTGTTATTGTTGTCGTTTTCTAATTAGAGTTGTCTTAGCTTTCTGGGAAAATCATGCATAAAATACAGAGTTCCTCTATACCACCCTATTATAAATAGCTTGCATTAGTGTGGTACATTTGTTACAATTCATGAATGAAGATTTTCATAATTGAACTTTAACTGAAATCCATTATTTACAATAAGACTGTTGTTCAGTCTTAGTATTCTATTTTGTCTTTAATTTTTATTCTAGTAACCGCTATACCACCTAAAATTTCCACTTTTAAACACATTCACACATATAATTCAGTGTTGTTAAATATGTTCACAATCCAGTGTTACCATCACCTCCATCCATTATCAAAACTTTTCCATCACCCCCAGAAAAACTCTTAACTAATTAAGCCTTATTCCCCATTCTCATTCCCCACACAAGCCCCTGGTAAAGTATATGCTGATTTGTATGAATTTGCTTATTCTAAGTATCAGTAAGATCATAAAGTATTTGTCCTTTTGTGTCTGGCTTATTTCACTCAACATATCTTCAAGGTTCATCTGTGTTGCCATATATTTCAAATCTTCATTCCCTTTTGTGACTGAAAAATATTCCTGTGCCGGTGTATACTTTTTATTTAGCCACTCATTGGTTGATGAACACTTGGGTTGCTTCCAGCTTTCGGCCCTCGTGAATAATGCTGCTATGAATATCAGTGTACAAATACCTCTTTGAGTTGCTGCTTTCAATTCTTTGGAGTATATTCCTAGAAGTGGGAAAGCCTGGTCTTATATTAATTCTATGCTTGGTTTCCTGAGGAACTTTCAAACTGTCTTCCACAGTAGCTTCACCATTTTGCATTCCCACCAACAATGAATGAGTGTTCCTGTTTCTCCACATCCTCTCCAACACTTGTAATTTTTGTGAACCTTTGTAAGTAGTAACTTTGATAATGCAAATAAATAAATAAAATCAGAAATGAGAAGGGTGATGCTTCCACTAATGCAGCAGAATTAAGAAAGTTCTTAAGACAATCTAGGAACAACCATAGGCAAAAAGGAACTAGACAGTGTAGACTATATGGACAAATTTCTGGATGCATATGAACAAGCTACACTGACCCTAAAAGAACAGACCTCAACAAACCAATCAAAACTAGAAGATTGAAAGAGTCATCAAAAACCTCCAAATGAAGGGAGCAAGTGTACCTCAGTGGTTGAGTGCCTGCTTCCCATGTACCTTCTAAAAAATAAAAAAGAATAAAAATACATAGAAAATAAACCTCCCAGTGATGAAAAGGCCAGGACCAGATAGCTTCACAGGTAAATTCTACCAATCATTCAAAGATGATCTAATAATACCAATCTTGCTCAAGCTCTACCAAAAAATTCAGCAGGAAAGAATGCTCCCAAATTCATTCTATGAATCCATTACCCTAATACCAAAACCACAAAGACACTACCAAAAATAAAATAAAATTACAGACCAATATCTCTAATGATTATAGATGCAAAAATCTTCAAAAAACAGTTGCAAACCAAATTTAAAACACATTAAAAGAATCATACGCCATGATAAATGCCTTTTATGCCATATATGCAAGGGTTTTTCAACACTAGAAAATCAATTAGTGGTATAAACCACATTAATAAATTGAAGAAGAAAAATCACATGATCCTCTCCTTGATGAAGAAAAGGTATTTGACAAAATTCAGCATCCTTTTTTGATTAAAAAAAAAACCTCCAAATGATTGGAATAGAAAGAAGTTTTATCAATATGATGAAGTGCATATATGAAAAATCTACATTTATCATTTTACTCAATGGTTAAAAACCGAAAGCTTTACCTCTGAGATCAGGAACAAGACAAGGATACCCAAAGCAATAAATAACTGTTGTTATTTATTGTGCCTGAAGTTCTAGCTAGAGCAATTAAGCTAAAGAAATAAAAGCACCCAAAATGGAATATAAATTTCATTTGTAATAGTGGCTAAAAGAATCAAATATTTAGCAATAAACTAAACCAAGGACATAATGGGCCTCTATTAAGAAAACTACAAAAACTTGTGGAAAAAAAAAAGGAGATTTAAATAAATAGAAAGACATGCTGTGTTCTTGGGCTGGAAGACTAAATATTGTTAAGCTGTCAATTCTACCCAAACTGATTACAGATTCAATGTAATCCTAATAAAAATACCAACAGCCTTTTTGGCAGATATGGAAAAGCCAATATCAAATTTATTTGGAAGTGTAAGGGGACCCAAATAGCCAGAATGTCTTTAAAAAGAGGAACGAATTTGGAGGACTCTCATTTCCTGACTTTAAAGCATATTATTTAGCTAACAAGTAAAAACATGGTACAGGCATAAAGACAGATTGACAAATGGGACTGAACTGAGAACTCAGTAGTAGACCTTTACATCTACGGTCAGTTGATTTTTGGCAAGGCTGTCAAGCCCTCCCAATTGGGCCAGAACAGTCTATTCAACAAATGATGCTGGCAGAACTGGATAGCCATATCCAGAAGAAAGAAAAAGGGCCCCTATCTCACACCTTATACAAAAGTTAACTCAAAATGGATCAAGAACCTAAATATAAAATTGGCAACTATAAAACTCCTACAAGAAAATATAGGAAACATTTTCAAGATCTTGTGATAGGTAGTAGTTTCTTAAATCTTACACCCAAAACACATGAAACAGAAGACAAAATAGAAAAATGGGACATCAACATTTTTGCATCTCAAGGTCTTTGTCAAAAGGATGAAAAGGCAGCTGACTCAATGGGAGAAAATATTTGTAAATCACTTATCAGTTAAGGATTGAATATCCATGGTATGTAAAGAGATATTACAATTCAACTATAAACAGAAACCATTCCAAGAGTGAATGTGGCTCAAGCAGTTGAGTGCCCGCCTCCCACATGGGAGGTCCCAGATTTGGTTCTTGGTGCCTCCAGAAAGAACAAAAACAAACAACAAGCAAAACAAGCAATAAAGCCAACTCAGGAAAGCCGATGTGACTCAGTGGTTGAGGGTCAGCTCCTCCCCACATACAAGGTCTTGGGTTCAATTTCCAGCCCCCAGTACCACAAAACAAGCAAACAAGCAAACAAACAACTAAAAAACACCCAATTAAACAATGAGCAAAAGGCTTATATAGACATTTGTCCAAAATAGAAATACAAATGATGAAAAAAAAAACATGAAAAAATGTCCAACATCACTAGCAATTAGGAAAATGCAAATCAAAACTACGATGAGATATCATTTCACACCTATTAGAATAGCCACTATTAAAAAGCCAGTAAACGACAAGTGTTGGAGAGGTTATGGAGAGATAGAAACACTTATTGACTGGTGGTGGGAATGCAGAATGGTACAGCCCCTGCTGAGGACTCTTTGGCAGATCTTAAGGTGTTGAACATAGACTTTCCATGTGACCAGCAATACCACTACTAGGTAAATACTCAGAAGAACTGAGAGTGAGACACGAACAGACATCTGGACACTGATGTTCATAGCAGCGTTATTCATAATTGCAAAAGCCTGGGAAACAACTCAGGTGTCCATCAACCCATGAATGGATAAACAAATTGTAATATACGCACATGATGGGATAATATGCAGGTATAAGAAGAAATGAAGTCTTGAAGCATATTACAACCTGGATGGACATGAAGGACATTATGTTGAGTGAATCAAGCCAGACACAGAAGGACAAATACTTATGATTGCGCTATTATTAACTAAATGTAGTGTGTAAACTCATGGGGTTAATAAATAAAGTCACTAGAAAATAGAATGAAATTAAAGAATGGAAAGCTGAGAGTTAACCTGTGCAGAACTGGTAAAAAAAAGGGGGGGGTGATGTTTATAAATCTTTGGAAATGAATAGAAATGGTAAAAGCACATCATAGTGTTTGTAACTACTATATGGCTATGGCAGTGGTTGAAAGGGTAAGTCTAAGGTCATGTACATTCCTAGAAGGAAAGCTTAAAGATGTAACATGGGATTGTATAATATAGTGAAACCTCATGTGAAATAAGAATATGAGTAATATTCTATTTATAAGACTGTTTTTACAAAATGTAATTACAAATAAACCAGAGACAGAAACAGAATAGCAGCTATGTATGTCAGGGAAAACAGAGAGATTGAGGGGTGATGAGGGTTTTTTTAAAATTTTTTATCTGTTTTTTGTTATTATTAATAATGAAATTCTCTAATAATGATTGAAGTGATAAATGCACACATATGTGAGTATACCAAATATCATTGGTTGCACACTTTGAATGGATTATTGCATTTCAATAAAATTGATTTGTGTAGCAAATCAAGTAGGACAATAACACATTATTGTTCTTTTTGTCTGTTAATATGAATAACTTCCAACTGTTCTTTTGAAAAATCCAATTTGGTAGTACATCTCTTTTAGGGCATTACTGGATACCCTATGCTAATATTTTAATAGAATTTTTGTAGTTATAGTCTTCAATAAATTACCTATACTCTGTATTATTATCATTGTCTGGATTTTTTATCAAAGTCTTTCTAGGTTAATAAAATGGTTTTGTATCTTTTTTCTGTTTTACTGATTATAAATAATTCTGTGACTGATCTAAATTTGGTTAAAATGCAATGTGAACACATGTTAGATGTTTCTTTGTGGGAATTTTTAACTGCTAATTCAGTATCTGTGATTGTGTGTGTCTTACTATTAAGTTTTCTATTATATCTAGAATCAGTTTGGATAATTCTTTTATTTGCTGTCAATTTTTATTGTGCAACTTTTCCAATTTTACTAAAAAAATTTTACTGAAATCCTCTTATTTTGATAGACATTGATGCTGTTGAGATATTGTTTATTTTTGTCTTTCCTCTCTTGATATTTTTGTATTATTTTGAACAGTTTTGCTAGTCTTTTATCAATGTTTTTTACCTTTTCAGGATTTGCACTTCTTAGCCTTATATTATTGTACTTGGCTGCCTTATTTTCTGGCTTATTATTTTTCATTTCCATCATGTATAATTTTTTATGTATCCTGTTCTTCCATTTCACAAGTTCTTAATTTGAATGCTTTGCTTACTGATCTTTATCATTGTTAATTACCAATTAAAATTCCTAATAAAATTTAGCATTTGACTACATATGAAATAACCCAGAATATTATAAAATTTAAATAATGTATTCAACTTTTTGTGACTAATATCTTTAACTTTAATTGCTTTCTAGCTGAACTCTCTTCTTCCTTTCTTTTCTTTTTATAGAATCATTTTTGGGATTTTTTGTTTGCATTCCATTTTCATTTCCTTCTGTTTGTGTGGAAATTAAGAACTCTATTATTTCAAGATTTGGGGGGCTACATTAGGTAATTCATCTAATAAATCACTTTGTAAATTTTGCTAGCATTTTACATCTTGGATTATATTCTTTATAAATCCCATCAGATTAAATCTGTCAAGTGTGTGTGTGAAATTCACTTAATTCTACAACTGCTTTATAAAGATATAATAAACAAATGTAAAATCAACCCACTTAAATGTTGTTTTTAATATATTCAGATTTTGCAGCCATCATCAAAATCTATTTTAGAACATTTTAAGTAACCAAAAAAACAAAAACAAAAACAAAAAACAAAACACTTAGATTAGCAGTTACCTACAATGCCTCCAGCTATGCTTAGTTGTAGAAAACATTTTTGGAATTTCTGTCTCTATAGATTTTGGTTTTCCTGGACATTTCATGTAAATGCAATCATACCTTATGTAATCTTTCTAGACTGGCTCCTTTCACATAGCTTAATGATTTCCACGTTTATCCATGTGTTAGCATACAGCCATACTTCATTCATTTCATAGCTGCTTAACATTCCAATATATGAATATATGCCATTTTATTTATCCATTCATCAGTTGATAGACATGGGTTGTTTCCAACTTTGGCCTGGATAATTCTGCCACGGATATTCATATACAAGTTTTTGTACAGATACATGGTTTCATTTTTCTTGGGTATAACCTAGGAGTGAAATTACTGGTCATCTCTAACTCCAGATTTAATATTTTGAGGTAGTGCCAAACTGTTTTCCAACGTGGTTATGCCATTTTAACTTCCTTCAAGTAGGATATAAGGGGTTCAATTTCTAGACTATCTCATCAACACTTGTTATTATGTCATTTTAATTATAAGCATCCTAGTGGGGGTGAAATATAATCTCAGGGCAGATTTGATTTGCATTTCCTGAGTGGTTTACAGTAATGAGCACTTTTTAATGTACTTAATAATTATTTGTATATCTTCTTTGGAAAAATATCTATTCATATATTTTGCCCAGTTTTAGTTGTTGCTATTTGTCCATTTATTATTGGGTTGTAAGTGTTCTTTAAATATCCTCTCATACAAGTCCTTTATCACATATCTGATTTACAAATATTTTTTCCATTCTATGGATTGTTTTTTTCCAATTTACCAGTGATGCTCTTTGATATGTCCTTTGAAGCACAAGAGTTTAGAGATTTTAATTTCGATGAAGTGCAAATTGTGTGTGTGTGTGTGTATATATGTATATATATGTATATATATATAATTACTTGAGCTTTGGCTGTCATATCTAAGAACCAATATACATCCAAGGTCATGGATGTATATTTTCCTCTAAGGGTTTTATAGTATTAACACTTAGTTCTTTGATCCATTTTAATTTAATTTATGAATATGTCTGAGGTAGGAGTACAAGTTTATTACTTTGTATGTGGATATTTGGTTCTTCCAGCCCCATTTTTGAAAGGACAATTTGTTTCCCATATTGAATTGCTTTGGCACTCTTGTTCAAAATCCAGTGAAGGTTTATTTCTCGACTCTCAATTCTATTCCATTGATCTAAATGTCTATCTTTATGACATTATTACATTGTCTTAATTCTTATAGTTTAGTAATAAGTTTTGAAATCAAGAAGTGTGAATTCTCCAATTTTGTACATCATTTTCAAGATGTTTTGGTTATTCTTGGTCATGGTGGCTTGGAGCTATGGACACTCAAAAAAATAAAAAAATAAAAAAACATGTTCCTAAGCTTAATCCATTACTGTGGCTGTGAATGCATGTAAATAAGATGTAAATAAGACCTTTTAACCAGGTCATTTCAGTTAAGTTGTAGCCCAGCTTAATGAGGATGGGTCTTATTCCATTACAGAAGGCCTTACAAAGAAGGTCACAGAAGGGGAGCAGCCAGAAGTTGTAAATGAACAGAACCAAAAGAAAAAGGAAAGGCCAAGAGAGGTCACCCTGGCATTGCCATACAATAGAAAACCCAAGGACCAAGTCCTACTGCATCCAGCCCCAGAAAACCACTGTCTTGTGGAGCAAAGCGTTACCTTGATGATGCCCTGGGTCTGGATTTCTCCTAGCCTCAAAACCATACATTAATAAATTCCCATTATTTAAGCCAACCCACTGCACGTATTCACTTTGGTAACCAGAAAACTAATTGTCAATGTCACATTATCTTAAATCCTATAGTTTTGAAGTCAAGATCTGTGAATTCTCCTATATTGTACATCTTTTTCAAGATGTTTCTGGTATTCTTTTTCCCTTATATTTCCATATGAATGTTCAAATCAGTTGTTAATGTCTGCAAAGAAACCAGATGGAAATTTGATAGTGATTGCAATTAGCCTGTAAGTCCAGTTGGAGATTACTGCCATTTAAACTATGCTAAGTCTTCCTATCATGAATTTGGGATATATTTCTATTTATATAGGTCTTCTGTAATTTCTTTCAGTGATTTTTCCTATACTTTTCAGAGTATTCATTTCTCACTCCACTTTTTAAAATTTATTTCAAAGTATTTTTTGAAAGTATTATAAATTTTTAAAATTTCATTATTGATTGTTATTGTTATTTTATAGAAATACAATTGACTTTGGTATTTTTATTTTGTCTCCTGCAATTTTACTGAGTGCTAATAAATCATAGAAAATAGTTTCTAAAATATATAAATTATAATGTCCAGTATACAATTTTAAATTAACAAAAGACAAAGAAAGAGTAAATATCAACAATTGTGAAGAGGGAAAAGTATAGACCCTGTAATAAACTAGACATCATAAAGCACACAAAGACATGCCATTTAAAATATGTTCAGATTCAATGATCATAATAAGGTAACAGATGGGAAATCTCAGTACTGAAATGTAAACCATACTTAACTACTAAGTGGAAATTCTAAAACTGAAGAAAACAATATCAATTTTTTTTTTAATTTCTTAATGGTTTAACTGCATATTGAAGATGGCAAAAGAAAAGGTCAGTTAGCCTGAGGACAGATTAATACTATTACTCAATGTATTAGCATTTACATGCTGCATAACAAATTTCCACAAATTTATCTATTTAAATCAATAAAATTGTATTATTTCACTGTTTTCCATGGGGTAGGAGGCTGAATATGGTTTAGCTAGCTAAAATCAGGGTGTTGATTAAGGCTATACTAAACTCACAATTTATTGGCAGAATTCAGTACTTTGATGTATGAATGAGGTCCCTATTTTCTTGCTGGCCATCAGCCAGAAGTCTTCTCAGCTTTAATACCCCTTTTGCAGTCCTTTGCCACATGGCCCTCTTCACAATGTGAGAGTTGCCTTCTTAAGAGAGCATATCTAATGCACTGTCTCTATGAATTTTTCTCTCTGATCTCTAGATCTTCCTTTAAAATTTCTACCTTATTATATATCAGAGACACCCAGAATAATATCTTTTTAGATTCACTTAAAATCAACTGCTTAGGTACCTTAATCACATCTGAAAAATTCTTTCCTCTATGCTATATAGCATCATCTAATCATGGGAGTAATATCCAGTTATACTCACAGGTTATGCCCACACTCAAGGGGAAAGAATTGTAAAAAGCATGTGTATCAGGGAGCAGAAATTCTAAGGGTCATCATAGAAAACTGGCTACCACATCCAATACATTATACAGGAAAAAATATTGGTAAAGGTTGAACAAGAATCTCAAAGATCTGTTAGAAAATTTGTCGGGACAAAAAGTGTATAATTGGAATCTCAGAAGACTAGGAAAGAGTGAATGAGAGAGAAATTATTGAACAAAAATGTCCCAAATTTGATAAAATAGATAAATTTATAGCTCAAAGAAGCCTGGAAATGAGAAATATAATTATGCGAAGGTATGAAATTAAAATGTACATGTTATCAAATGAAATGTTTATTTAAGAAGAAAATAGCAAGGGTTATATAAAACAGCTATTAGAAGTAAAAAGTGAACATAGAAGAGCCATAGTATACAAGGTTAGTTATAAAAATTAATTGTATTTCTAAGTAGTAGCAGAAAACAATTAGAAAATGTTCATATCAACATGTCCATTTATTATAACATCCCAAAGCATGAGGTTCTTGTGAAAAAAAATAACAAAACATTTAAAAACCCTCTAAACTGAAAACTACTCTATATTGTTGAAACAAATTTCAAAAATCCCAAAGAAATGGATAAAGATACAACGATCATGGACAGGAAGGCCCAATATTGTTAACCAACTAATTTTACGAAATTGGCATAGTGATTCACACTATCTCAATGAAAAAAGTGTATCACAGTAAACATGTTGTAGACAGTAACAAATTAATTGTAAAATTACTTAGAAAGACAAAGAAAAAAAACAACACAATCTTAGTAAAGAAGAACAAAGTCAGAGAACTTAAGAGACAGTAATAACTCAGTGTTATGTTAGAATAAGTATAAGCAAACAAATATATAGTACAAAATAGCAAGTCAAGAATTAGAATCAACTGATTTTTTATAACAATGCTAAGGAAATTCAATAGTGAGTGAACAGAATTTTAACCAATTGTGCTGGAAAAACTGGATAAATACGTGAAGAAAAGTACAACTCAATGTCCTGCTTAAACTATTCAAAAACTTATAGATGCATTATAAAACTAATCCTTAAAAGAATAAGCTATAAAATTATAAATTTCCTTTAGCAAAGCAGAGAATATTTTCATGAAATTTTGTTATTCTACCAAATATCTCAAAATTGCAAAGTTCTCATCATCAAAAGATAAAATTTTTAAATGTAAAGGTAAGACAAACAGGAAGAAAGTATTATCAATAAACATATCTAACATAAAACTTACATTGAAAATATATAAACAACTTCTATAAATCAGTAATAAATACAAATGAGACAATAAAAATGGCAAAAATCTTTCAGAACACTTAAAAGAAGATAATGCAAATGGCTAATAACAATATGAAATATACCCAACATCCTTACTCACCAAAGAAAATGCAAATTTAAGCACAATGATATCATTCCTCACATACTAAAATGAATAAATTTAAAAAGACTGAAAATACCAAGCTTTGGTGAGGATATAGAGCAATTTGTAAGGTCATCCATTGAAGGAGGCAATCTTACTATTTCTTTGGGAAACATTTGCCAATTTCTTATAAAGTTAAATATAGACCAACCACGTGCTCCAACCATTCCATTACTCAATGTTTGCCCCATAGAAACGAAAAACGCTGTCCATAAAATGCTTGCACAAATTTTTCACAGCAACTTTATTCATGATAGCCCAAACATTTGGAACCAACACAATGTCCACTATGAAAGGGATGGACTAAGAAATGGTAGTATATTCACATGATGGAATAGTTCTTAGCAATAAAAAAGAAGGAACTATTGATGAAAGTAACAGAATAGATTAATCTTGAAAACATTATACTGAGGAAAATACATTGTCAAAAAAAAAGATAAAAGCTGCATGATTCCATTATATAAAGTTCAAAAAGAGGCAAAACTAATCCATAGAAAAGAGAAAATTATTCGCTGTTGGCTAGTAAGGAATAACTGGAAAGGAGAACAAATGAAAATTCCTGGCTCCATGAACTTTCCCGGTTCTTGAAAATGCTGTACACATGCTATGATGGTAGTTACATGGAATAATAGGTGTGAATCTAAAATGAATAAATAAATCAGTAAGTAAATAAATTTATATTAAAAAGTAATTGAAGGGAGAGAACCAGCAAGATGGTGGTAGAATGCTTTTGGCTATTTCCCTTCAAATGAATTAGATAATTGCCTTTTCTAATTCTGCAAAGTAAGCTGTTAAGGTTTTCATTGGTAGTGCACTGAATCTATACATCAGTTTGGGTAAAATTGACATCTTCACAATATTCGTTCTTCCAATCCATGAACATGGAATGTCTTTCCATTTGTTTAGGTCTTTTAAAATTTATTTTAGCATTGTTTTGTAGTTTTCTGCAAATACATCCTGTACTTCTTTGGTTAAATTAATTCCTAGGTATTTGAGTCTTTCTGTTGCTATTGAAAATGGAATTTCCCCTCTGATTTCCTCCTCAGATTGTTCAATACTAGTGTACAAAAACATTACTGATTTTTGATTCTTGGTCCTGTATCCTGACACTTTGCTGAACTCATTTATTAGCACAAGTAGCTTTGTCATGGATACTTCAGAATTTTCTAAGCACAGGACCATGTCATCTGCAAACAGTGAGAGTTTTACTTCATCTTTTCTTATTTGGATTCTGTAGCAGTTTGATATGGTTATAAATTCCAAAAATAGATATTGGATTATGTTTGTAATCTAGTCTGTACCTGGGCATGATTGAGTTTTGATTAGACCACATCAGTAGGGTTTTGAGTCTCCACCCCTTGGTGGGTGGGGACTCACAGATAAAAGGCATGGCAAAGGACAGAGTTGGGGTTCCTAATGTTGGAGTTTTGATGTTGGAGTTTGATGCTGAAGTCTTAAGCTGGAGCCCCAGGAAGTAAGCACACAGAGAAAAGAGAAGCCAGCCCCAGGAAGAAAGGAAACTTGAACCCAGAAAGAAGCATGACCCTGGAAATGGGGAACCCAAGAAGCCTGAACCCTCACAACTGTTGGCAGACATCTTGCTCCAACAGGTGAAAATAGACTTTGATGAGGGAAGTAACTTATGCTTTATGGCCTGGTATCTGTAAGCTCATACCCCAAATAAATACCATTTATAAAAACCAACCAATTTCTGGTATTTTGCATCAGCACCCCTTTAACTGACTAATACAGATGCCTTTAAAAATTTTTCTTGTCTAATTGCTATAGCTAGAACTTCTAGTACAATATTAAATAACAATGGTGACAGTGGGCATACTTGTCTTGTTCTGATCTTGGAAAGCTTTCAGCCTTTCCCCATTGAGTATGGCTTTGGCTGTGGGTTTTTCATATATACCTTTTATTATATTGATGAATTTTCCTGTCTTTTGAAGTGTTTTTTTAATCAAAAAAGGATGCTGGATTTTGTCGAATACCTTTTCTGCATTGATTGAGATTATCATGTGATTTTTTTTCCTTCAGTTTTTTAATGTGGTGTATTACATTGATTTTCTTATGTTGAACCAACCATCCATACCAGAAATAAATCCCACTTGGTCATGATGTATAAGTCTTTTGATATGATTCTTGATATAGATTTGCAAGAATTTTGCTGAGGATTTTTACATCTATGCTCATTAGAGATATTTGTCTGTACATTTCTGTTCTTACAGTATCTTTATCTGGCTTTGGTATTAGGGTGATGTTGGCTTCATAAAATGTGTTGGATTATTTTGCCTTCTTTTCAAATAAATGAAGACTTTAAATAGGATTATTGTTAATTCTTCTTGAAATGCTTGGTAGAATTCACCTGTGAAGCCATCTAGTCCTGGACTTTCTTTCTTAGGAGATTTTTGATGACTGATTCAATCTTTTTAAATGTGATTGGATTGTAAGCTCTTGTATTTCTTGTAGCATCAATGTAGGTTGTTTGTTCAGTTCTAGGAATTTGTTCCTTTCATCTAGGTTGTCTAGTTTTTTTGACATATAGTTTCTCATTATATCCTCTTATGATACATTTTCTTTCTGTGGGGTCAGTCATAACTTCCCCCCTTTCATTTCTAATTTTATTTATTTGCATCATCTCTCTTTTTTTCTTTCTTAGTCTTTTGTTAGTCTAAATGTTTGTCATTTCTATTGATCTTCTCAGAGAACCAGCTTTTGGTTTTGTTTATTTTCTCTATTGTTTCTTTCTCCCCATTTCATTTATTTCTGCTCTAACATTTATTGTTTCTTTCTTTCTGCTTGCTTTGGGAATGGTTTGCTGTTTTTTCTAGTTTCTCCAGTTTTCAGTTAGATTTTTTATATTAGCTCTTTCTACTTTTTAAATAGATGTGTGTAAGGCTATAAATTTCCCTCTCAGCACTGCCTTTGCTGTATCCCATAACTTTTGACAATCAGTGTTCTTGTTTTAATTCATCTCAATGTATTTACTAATTTCACTTACAATTTTGATCCACTGATTGTTTAGGAGTGTTGTTCAGCATCCACACATTTGCAAATTTTTCTCTTTCTTGTCTATTATTGATTTCCAATTCCATTATGATCTGAGAAGGTGCTTTGTATAATTTCAGTCTTTTTTTCTTTATTGAGATCTGCCTTGTGACCTAACATGTGGTTTATCCTGGAGAAAGACCCATGAGCTCTTGAGAAGAATGGATAATCCACTGAGTTTTGGTGCAACATTCTGTATATGTCTTTTAGGTCTAGCACATTAGTCATATTGTTCAACTTCTCTGTTTCCTTTTTGATCATCTATCTAATTGTTCTGTCTAATGATGTGAGTTGTGAATTGAAGTTTCCAACTCTTATTGTAGAGATGTCTATTGCTCCCTTCAGTTTTGTCAGAGTTTGTCTCATGTATTTTGGGTCACCCTGGTTAGGTGCCTAGATAAATATGACTGTTATTTCTTCCTGGTGGATTGTCCCTTGTATTAATATATAATGGCCTTCTGTATCTCTTATAACTTTTTTGCATTTAAAGTCTGTTTTGTCCAATATTAATATAGATACCTCCACTCTTGTTTTGGCTACTGTTTGTGTTGAGTATATTTTTCCAACCTTTCATTTTCAACCAATTTGTATCCCTGGGTCTAAGGTGAGTCTCTTACAGGCAGCACATGGATGGCTCTTTTTTTTTATTATTACATTCTATTAGCCTATATCTTTTGATTGGGGAGTTTAATCCATTCACATTCAATGATATAACTGAAAATGCATTATTTACTTCCACCATTTTATTCATTATTTTTCATATGTCAGATCTTAATTTTGTCTGTGTTTTTACTCCTTTGTTTATCTTTTCTGCTAATCTTGTCTTCTATACTCTTCCCCAAACACTTCTCTCCTGTCTTTCTTTCAGGCTGTAAGACTCCCTTTAATATTTCCTGCAAAGTTGGATTCTTTTTTATTAACTCTTTCAGTTCCTGTTTGTGAATATTTTAAACTGACTTTCATATTTGAAGAACAATTTAGCTGGATAAAGAATTCTCAGCTGGCAGTTTTTCTCTTTCAGTATCCTAATTGTATCATACCACTGTCTTCTTTCATCCATGGTTTCTGATGAGAAATACACACTAAGTCTTACTGGATATTCCTTGTATGTGGTAGTTTGCTTCTTCCTTGCTGCTCTCGGTATTTTCTCTTTATCTCTGATGTTTGACATTCTCAGTATATGTGTCTTGGAGTAGGTCTCTTCAGATTTATTCTGATTGGTGTTTGCTGCGTTTCTTGGACATGTAAATTCATTTCTTTCATGAGTGTAGGAATTTCAGCCATTGTTTCCTCAAATATTCATTCTGCCCCTTTTTCTTTCTTTTCTCCTTCTGGAACTCCCATAACACGTATGTTGTTGGATTTCATGTTTTTTATCTCACCTATTGTGTCTTTCATTCCCATGAGCTCTGCTACTTTTCTATTCAGGTTTTCAAATTCTTCTTTGTGCTTATGCAGTGTCTTCTTGATATACTTTAACTCTTTAGCCATATTGCCTGTCAACTCATTAATTTAATTTTGGAAATTTGTATGAATCTCACTGATTTGTTGTCTCAAATCCTGTGTCTCATCTGGGGCTTTGATATATTCTTTTGTTTGGGCCATTTCTTCCATTTTCTTAGTATGGCTTGCAGTTTTTTGCTGATGTTTAGGTACCTGATTATGATGGTGAGTTTACTCAGATGCTCAAATTCTCTCTCTTTCTTGGGATTTAGTGGAGGAATGCTGTGTGTTACTGCTGTTCTTTGATTCTTTGTTCAACCTGTCCTGGGTCTTTAGGATTGTCCCTGTGAGTTGCTCAAATCTGGGCCATGGGCCCAATAATGGATTGCAGACACGCTTCCAAGGGTCTTGGGAAGGAAGGCTATAAGACTGGAAAAAGCTCTCTTAATTAGTTTTAATTTCCTCACATTCACTTCACTGGTCCACCAGCAGTTGGCACACTTTGGCAGCACTCTCAGTTCAAAGACTGGTCAGAGTGTATTCATTGCAACACAGACTGAATCAGGGTGATACAGGATGCTGCCAGGGAGCTAAGAGCCTCGTAATTTAAACTTTGTCAAAGGCTGTTTTGCAACCTTTATTGGGATTCCCCTCTCTTTTCCCAGGTATGAAATTATTTCACCCCCATCTGCATCCTCAACAACCAGTCCTGTCAGTAGAGAGGGAGATTGAGAGGGTTGAATCTCTTTAGTCCTGTGCCTGCTCCCAAGGTAAATGATGGCGTGACCCCACCCAACCCGGAAGGGCTTGTGGGACACAGCAGACCAAATCTGTGGATCAAAAGGTGAGTCTGGCTCAGGCTGCATCCCTATCTCTCCTATTTCCTGGGGAGATGGATCCCTGTGACCTCCTTTGTCTATAGCTGCCCACCGGGAGGCCTGAGAATTCAAAAGTATCTGTAGGGTGGGGGAAGATGCTGGCAGCTGCAGCTGCAGATTTTAACCCACAGTTTAGTCATAGAGATTCTTTTCCTTTTTCCTCTTTCCTGGGCATTGTCCAGGCTTCCTTCGGTGTACTAAACTCTAGAACATATTTTTCCAGGTTGTTGCTGCCTGTCCTGTAGCTATTTTACTGGGAGAGAAGAGAGTCCCATGTCTTTCTAGACCACTAGTCCACCATCTTCCTGGAAGTTCCAAGATTTTTTTTTTAATATATCCACATTCTGGTCTTCTTTGTTACATTTTTCTGGATTTTTTTCCTCTTCCTTTAAATGGGCCATAATTTCCTGTTTGTTTGTCTTGTACTTTTTTGTTGCATATTGGACATTTTAATATTTTAAACTGTTATTTCTGGGATTTATTCTCTGAGATGTCTGTTTCTTTATTTTGTAACTAGCTGATGATAAGACAGAGATGTTCTTATAAAAATGGTGTGTCCAAGGTGAATGCAGTATTTAGTTTCCTTCCTGTTTGTTTGTTTTTTTTTTTTTCCTGGTCCTCTGCATTGTCCTGAGTTTGTACTTGTTATTTGTTTTGGAGTTCCCCAGTTTATAGGAGTTTTAATGCCCTATTTCCCAAGTGACAGACCTCCTGCTCCCAAGTGTTTAAAGCAATCAAGCCTCTGCTCCACACTGTCTGCCTTTATTATTTCTTACACTCCTTTAGTTGTCAACTTGCTTTCACCAGGAGGACAAATTCTGACGAGGGGGACACATGGAAGAGGAGTTTCACAAGTCAGGATTTCACAGATGAACAGGACCAGGAAAGGGGTGCCGACCAGTTCCAAACTACCCTGGGATGGGATCAGAAAGGGCTCCAGAAGCTTTTTCCATGGCTCCCCAAAGGTAAGCTTTTTAAACTGTCCAATAAATGGAGCCCTTGAACTTGTCCCCTGCAGCCCTGAAGAAGCAGTGCATCTTTTAAGTCTCCTTCACTGCTTCCTTTGTCATGTTGGAACAATGACCACACTAAGAGCTCAGTTCCCAGCCATCTGAAGTCCCTAATTGAAAGCTGTCATCGTGATCAGCAGTGTCCACAGTGGTTTTGGTTAAGAGGGTTTACCAGAGAGCTAGCCAGGGGCTGTACCTCACAGCTGCCTGCTGTGAGAGTGGAGCTGGGCATCATCAGTCCTCATGTGGAGAAAGCAATTTACTGGTCTTTACCATAATTTACCAGCCTCTTCCTCCTGCTCTTCCCTATATGCTCTACAGTCTTCTATGGGTCTCTGGAGTTTCAAAATAGTTGTTTCATCAGTTCCTGCTTGTTTAATAGTTTTTGATGGAAGGGCTGAATCCTGGAAATTCTTACTGTGCCATTTCCCCCTAATCCTACCATTTTTATCACTGCATAGCTTCCTGTTGAGTGTTTATAACACTATTTCTATATCCTACTTTGATAGACATTTAGATTGTTTCTAGTTTATTATTGTTGCTATTTTACAATCATTGAAACAGTCAAATTGCTGTACATATTTTACATATGCAAGGGAATTTCTCCAGTCCAGTGATTCCTAAAATGTGATCCACAGATTGCTGGGAGAACCCACGAGCCTTTCAGAGGATCTGTGTGGTCAAAATTAGTTTCACAATAATACTAAAAGGTTATTTGCCATCTTCACTGAATTGAAATTTGCATTGATGGTACAAAACCAATGGTGTGTAAAACTGCTGGCTCTTCAGCACAAATCACTGCTGTTGTACTTTACTCTAGTAACCATTTTATTCCTCTCAACCATACATTTGCTGTAAAGGGGGGGAAAGTCAGTTTCACTTAATGGTATCCTTGATGAAGCAATAATATTTTAAGTTTCATGAAATATTGGCTCTTGAGTACAAAATACCTTTTCTGCTATTTTGAAATGGGAAGCATACAAAGAGAACTTCCACTGCATATCTAAGTATGATGGTTGTCTCCAATTTGTTTATCTTGATTAGCAATTAGCAACCCCCATTCACTATAATATCAAGTATATGAAACAGGTGATTAGTTGTATACTTCCCTTATTCTTTAGTCGTATTCTTGCCATTTGGAGTCATTCTTTATTCGACAAATAACTGTCCCAAGTGAATCCAGGCAAAAGAAAATGTTACAGTGGGTTGACATAATTGAACAGACTATGATATATTGAGGTTAAGTCCACAGATTCAACTCCTCTACCAAAGTTGCATTTTTTAGAGGAAAAATTCAATTCTGAGACCTATTTCTTTGTTTCCAGAGTATCTCTTTCGTAAGATCAGTAAAATTAAGCTTAGTAACGCCTGAGTTTAGCAAATCATTTCTAGGCTAAAACTTGTTTCTATGTTTGGCTTACATCTATACATTCCCTGTTTTCCTTAGATTTTAGCTGAATGATGATAATTTATAATTATATAAATAGTGTAAAGTGTTAAATTTCCATAAATTGACATATAATTATAAAAAAATATATTTATTGTTATATTCATTTGTTACTTTTCTATTTTATGATATATTTATACTATAATTAAAACTATAAAATATTTTTAAATGCTATCTAGCATGTTTTCTTATTTTAGTGGGGCAGTCTGACTAGGTAAGGAGTCCTAAAAATGGCTAGAAATAAAGGTCCCACAATGGATTTTAACAAGCCAGAATGTGGTTATATCTGCATTATTAAGAGATAATTCCAGCTACCAGGTGGAGAATAAATTAGAGAAACTAGGGTAAATATGAGGAAACATGTTAAGAATTATTTACAGTTGTCTTGGTGGCATGTGTTGCTGTCAAATGAAATGCTACATAAAATAATTTGGCATGGAGATAACTTGAAACTTTGGATTCTGCTTTCCATGTCTGGTAACCATTACCCATAAGTTCATCAGGTAGGAGAAAAAGACAAACTATTGAAAGAAACTGCCCTCCCACATGATATTAATTAGGATTTTGGAAATGCTGGAAGACATTTCTCCATAGGTCTCTCACATTTCTGCACATCTTAATACAGATTTATGTTCCAGACTATCTTTTCAAGAATTTTTTTTTTTACCAAACAGCCTTGAAGACAGAGATAGGGTCTCTCCCTAGTGTGGAGGCAGATTTGTTTGCTGGACAAGATAATGTCGCCTGTGAGGACAAAGTTTTGGAAGTTTTGTTAGAAACTCCTTTAAAAAATAGGGGTACCTAAACACAGGGTTCCTCAGCTGTAACTCTAACCACTGCATGCCCAGCATCTATCTGGGTAGCTCCATGTTATCCCCACGGGCAAAGGGAACTTATGCAAACAAGAAGCTCATGCTGCCTGCTGACCCAGGAGTAATAAAGCTCTTTGTTTCTGACCCAAGAGTTAGGTGTCTTCTTCCAGTATACAGGCAAACTGTCAGTTTGAAAGTAATATAAAATTTCAAACCCTTTATAGTTCTTTCCTTTTACTACCTCATTGTGGGAATGGAGCACTCAATTAGCACATAAGCCACATCAGGAGACTGGACTATTCCTCCATGAGTTTCTATTATACAACAGTGGACTAATAAACATTACACTATTCAAGGAAAAGAATGCTCACACTCCCTCTTGCTCAGCTTAGCAGTAGGACAAGAGGAAAGAAATGGAAAGACAAGAGAGAAAGTAAATGAAAGAGTTCTCACTCATTTCTAATGGACTGCAATTAGCCATAAGTCCTACAAAGGCTCAAAGGATAGGCTTTGAATTAGACCATATATAGTTTAACCTAAAAATATATCGGATGAGGGTGGAATAAAATAAGCCAAGTTGTTATCATTTATTAGAAAACTAAAGTGATCTCTACTGAAAATGCATTGCCTCAGAAACTATACTTTTTGTCATTTATAACAGCTTGAGCTAAGGTGATGCCAGTGGAGATGGAGAGAAGGGAATCGTAATTTAAAGTGATGGAGTTAAGAAAAGATGGAGAAGAGATAAGCATGATAGATATATATTAAGTAGAGCAAGGAATGGGTCAACATTTGGGGTTTAAAAAGTGAGGGAAATGGAGAAGTCTGGAGTTATGCAAAACAAATGTGATCTCTCTTCTGCAATTTTATAGAGAAAATATTTCATGTAATGTTGAAACCAGAAAGTATTTTTTAAATCATCTGGTTTAGAATACTCACTCTACAGATGAGGGAAGTTTCAACAGTCCCACAGGTAATTATTAAGTGATGGCCCTTCGCTTTGAACGTAGATCATGTCAACAGTAACTCCTCATTAAACCTGCAGCTTTCCATAAACCTGCATTATCTTTTCTGATTATCTGTTCTTAATTGTTCTTAAGTAAATTGACATGCTTTCTTTAATGTTATTCTCTGGTGGAAGTAGGAGTAAAAGGAGAGGTTGAACAGATTCAAAAGAATAATAGAATATCAAGGTACATATAGCATTGTAAAAATCAATCTATATGATTAATCTGTTCATTTGCATAGGAGCAATAAAGTAACTTTAAACAAGACTATGCTTATTTTAAGGTTTTACAGATTAATTTTAGTTAAGAAACTGGAAACTCACACATCACTTGGCGAAATACTCTGTTTTAATTTGGGACATTTTCTATAACTTGATAAGAAAGGTGAATCTATTTATAAGTGTTGCTTTTTCAGTTTCATTTCACTCGTGTTTTTCCCTGAAAATGTGATAATAACAGCAATATAATTATTAGTGATAAAATCAGTGACATGGTTTTAAATATGTTTAATTCCCCAAACCGTTTTTCTATCTACTTCTTTCTCTATGAGAAATACCTGAGTCTCCTTGGCCATGAGGAAATGATGTAGGAGTAAGAGTTTACTTTCCTATCCATTATGGAACCCACAAAAGGTCCTCTTTCTGGAAGCCATATTAGTGTAAAGATCAACACAGTACATTAAATTGGCTGTCCTGTTATCATCATCAAGTTCATGAAGGAACTACCCATGCCTGATGGAACAAATACTAACTAAAGCTAATCTGAGCCCAATTATGGACTAATAAATAAGGGTTTCTCACTTATTACTAGATTATGCGCCTGATGAAGCCTACTCCATGATGCACTAGTGTAACAAATGGGTACTTCTAATGCATTCATCCAGCATTAAATGCAAGGCACTTAGAATGAAGAAAATTCAACACTTGCCTGATGTATTAATGGACAAATATTGTCCTTGACAAAATGGGACTTGAGAAGTTATTTAGTGCTAATCACAAAGCTTAAATCTCCACTGAAACGTATCAACCAACTAGCCATGTTTTTTCATGTGCACATGCACTGTGTTTCTACCTAATATCTTAGGCAATAAAACTTGGTTCATTTCTTTTTGATCATTTTAATCTTTAATCTTTTAACCCCTCCCCTTGGCTAGATTTTGCAACAAAACTTAACAGAGTTAGAAACAAATAAATTTTAGTCAGTGTATATCAATGAATCCAAGGCAAACTTTACCTTTCATTGCCCCATCTTCCCTTTTCAGACCACATGCAAATGCACATACAGAAAGCAATTAAAAACTCCCTTAATCTCAACAGCATTCTTAAGTGTAGAAATTTAGGACAAAAAATTCCCATTCAGTCCATTCAGTTCCATCCCACATATTTCTTAATTGGCATAGGAAGTGCATAGAACAACCTTAACAAGTTTCTGTTCCTTATTTTTCAAGGCAACTTAATAAATAACTTAAAAATTCCTTCTACAACTAACCCTAGGTCTCTCAAATACAAATGTTGACACTATATTGACTTAGAGCTAAATATTCTTCTTTACTTAATTTTTAATATGTACCTTCTCTTTTAGAGTGGGAGTGGGGGAAGACAAAATATCCAAGAAAGATTTTACATCCGAAGGAAGATTGTTGACTCTACTGAGAGTACTTAGACATAAGGTCAAGACAAGGATATACTGGACAAGAAAGAATGTGTTAAAATATTTCCAGTGTGGATAAAGTAATCTCATAATGTAATATGTTGAACAAATTATTGCCAAGAATTCCTGACACTTCCTTATTGCTTTTCGTATATGTTGTCTATTTCTTCCATGACTCAAAAGTTCATCCATCCATTGTTACTTAATTCCTTACAGACTGTGATCTATCACATGTGTCTCTAGTTTATTCCCATCCCACCTACTTTGCACACAGTTACAGTTCATATTTTATCAATTTTCCTCAAGACATTTACTGATATTCCTTGACTAATATCTGTGGGGTAGGTCTCCATTTCAGTCTCTTGACAGGACCGTTATTTCTCCTTCTAGTCAACTTGGACTCAGCTTGGACTCCTCACTAATCTTTAAATACATTGTAGCCAAATGTCCACGATTTTCTCTCAAAATTCCAATTATACTAAAATTCCAATTTTCTCTCAGTTTCCGCTATAACCACACTCATATTTGTCAGTTTATAGTTTCTAATTATTGGTACAGCAGTTCATTTCTTTGCATCTGCTTTCATTTTGGCCCACTGTGACCTATTCTTCACCTCGCATTCTGAAATCATGCTTCTAAAAATGCCACTTCTTTGTAACCTTCCTGACACCAATAATCTCTTCCTCTGCTAACTGCTGTCTCTTTCTCTATAGAATGTAAATACGTTGAGAACAGGAGCATACCAACCCTCATTTCTGCTCTGTCCTCTAAAATAAAATATGTTCTCTGATCTCTCAGAAAGAGATCTCTATATAGCATAGTTAAATTAATGTTTGGGTAAAGTATAGAGTAATTATTTATTGTGCGGGATCAATTTTTCTCCTTCCAAGTTAAAAATAATAATTTTCAGTGTGGACATTGTCTCCTGTGTTCTGATGAACATATGTATTAGCTCTATCTGTAGGCAGGGCAGGTACACATGTTAACCAGTGCAATGACTGACTAGTTTATGCTTTTAAATGAAGGTTTGGAATGTGTGGACTATTTATTTCAGTATCTTTCTAAGCTAACCAAATATACAAATATTACCTTAATCTTCTTCAATAATTTCTTTGATTACAAGTTTGTAATGAAACATACAATCTCCATTAGACAGTCAATTTTTTCTTGAGGAGTTTGACTACAAATTTCACCAAAGGATTTGACCTTCCATGACACAAAAGACCATCAGTTTCATTATGAATAATTTTGAAAATGTTTATCAGCTATGAATTGAAAGCAGTATCTATTATTTGTTTAAATTATATTACAAGAGCTTCCTTGGTATACAACAGCATTAAATCTATTAGGAAAATGGATGGAGGAATTCAATAGAAGTTTTTCAGTACATAATCCATTATCAGAGCATTTACCATAAATACTAGAGCTTTGTGATTCTGTGCACCTGTCACATTGCCTTTTAAGAGAAGATCTTTTATTTAAATGCGTTTGTTTTAATTTTTACAAATAGGTATTTAGAATAATGGAGTGAACTTATGGTACTAAAAATGCAATTGAAGATATTGCCTATACTATATGGTGCCTAATGGATTGTGTTGTCATTAGAAAAATTAATTTGCATTGACTTCTTGGGAAACCACTGATTTCTGACTCTATGTAATTCAGTGTTTAAAAATATGTTTACAGGGCGTAATTCACTGAGAGCTCTTAAAATTGGTCTGAAATAGAGTAGACACATCAAATACAAGTTAAATGATTGACTGTTTTAAACTTTGATATACTGAATATTTTATATTGAAAGTGAGAAATATTTATATTACTAAATCTTTTTAAGTCCTTTTATATGTTCTTTTTCTGCATTCAAAAAGGAAATATAAGTTTTGGGTACATGTTAGTTTATAAGTTCCAGAACATGTTCTAATTTAGCATAACACTCAGAACAAACAGAATTTCAGTGAGACGTTAAGTACACTTTTGTTTATAAGGACTTACTCTTTGTTGATCAGTGAAATTTCAGTTATTAACATTCTCCTAGGGAAGTGGACTCATCCCAACATATAGGGCATCCATCTACCACACGGAGGTCCAAGGTTCAAACCCCGGGCCCCCTTGTCCCGTGTGGAGCTGGCCCATGCGCAGTGCTGATGCGCGCAAGGAGTGCCGTGCCACGCAGGGGTGTCCCCCGCATAGGGGAGCTCCAGGCGCAAGGAGTGTGCCCAGTAAGGAGAGCCATCCGGTGCAAAAGAAAGTTCAGCCTGCCCAGGAGTGGCGCTGCACACACAGAGAGCTGATGCAGCAAGCTGATGCAACAGAGACACGGATTCCTGGAGCCGCTGACAACAATACAACAATAGAAGCAGACAAAGAAGAACACACAGCGAATGGACACAGAGAACAGACAACTTGGGGGGGGGGGAAGGGAAGAGAAATAAATAAACAAAATAAATCTTAAAAAAAAAGTCTTTAGACACTAGCAGTCACCTATCAAGAAAGACCGTAGAGCTTTAATATATATCATGTTTCCCACAAAAGTAATTGTTTGATAACAACTCTAATATAGTCTCTTTTGTTGTTATTGTGTAGGACATTTCCTAGAGGTGTCTACCATTGTGAAAATATTTATCACTGATAACTAAATAAATTATAGTGTTAGAATTGTCAGTTAAATACAATTAACAAATATCAATTGGCATTTGTAACTGCTGAATTCAGAGATTCTGCTTATGTGTGTGCATCTGACTACTTCACTGTCTTTTCTAAAATAGTAATGCCAAGCATGAATGTATTAAAATCCAAATTATTTTATTTTAACTTTATTTACTTCTTTTTCTCTTCTATATTGCAGTTGAGGCATTGTATCGATTTTGTTAAGAACCATGGGAGCTACATTGTTTATGATTTTCACTTTGAATACTAAAATAAAAAAGGGGTGCTGTGTCTGATAAAGCTGAAAACCACTGGTCTAGAAGATTAAAAGAAGGTCATATTAGTCAGGTTTATTTTTTTGAAACTGTTCTACATTCCCCGAAGGATCTAATTTACCAAACAGATTGAATTTGCTGTGAGAAGTTAAGCACAATTCAGATTACCATGGATACAATGAATATTGAATGAATAACAAATGAACAGTGGCTCAAGGTTGGAGAAGGATGAATTATGTCCATGGAAATAAGAATCAGTGAATATGAGGCAGTTATTAAGTGCATTGAAGTTTTAAAGCACCAAAAAATTAAATTGATAACAGAGAAAATAAGTGAGAATTAAGGGGGGAAATGATGTAAGAAATCATGAACGAATAGTGAGTTGTAATAGCAAAGATATACTTTTGGATGTTTTTTTCTCCCAGGTTTAAGAAAATTAGATTGTTCAGTCACTCTTCATGTCTATAACACCAGGAGGAAGAAATTATCCTAGGACTAAAAAAGAATTAGAAGTAACTTCCAGTCAATTTCATCATTCATATAAAGGCTATGAATCCAAAACTAGTATAAGTAAGACCCTGATTATTTTCTTTTCATTAAAAATTCCAGGAAACAGAGATTGATCCTAGCTTCCAGAAGTGACAGCAGATTTTTTTTTTCCTTCGTTTTTTTGTTTGATGGAAAAGAGCAAGAAGAAAGTATTTTCTAAAGTATGCCTTTGTTTTTGGCTGGAGTTTAAAAAGAGTAAAATAAAATGTCAGGGACACAGTAAAAGGTGCTGAGACTAAAGTTCTGATATGAATGTTATGCTGACTTCCAGATAAAGGAAAAAGCTCTGATTCCAACTGAGGGCTGATTTTGGGAGTACGTCATGACTAATTGCCTTTCATTTATCAAAGAGGCTGCATATAAGCTATCAGTAAGATATATAGCAGAAGCCTCAGACTGGCTTCAAGACTAAAATTCTATCCAGTGTATCCAGGGACAAGAATAAGAATGAGCATTTCAAAGAATGATATTGTTTATATGTTTTGTTTTCCTTATATAACCTGCTGATATTATATAACTTGATTTGAGACAATATATTTATGCTAACAAATCCTGATTTGTGTGTGTGAGTTAGGACACTTACAACATTTTGTTTTTAAATACTCCCAGTGACAGGTAAGTGTTCTTAGCCCAGCACATGTACAGAATTTCGTAAGAGTTGAATGAATGAATACAACAACAAATGAACCCCCAAAAATGAATATTTAATTGCATAAACTACTTGTTAAGTTGAAACATCTATATGCTTAAAACATTTAAAGATGCACCCATATGACTAAGAGGTATACATATTATTAAATAACTGAGCAAAGAACAATCAATAATGCTACAAAAATCCTTGAAATAATCAACTATATTTTTTCTCAATGTCAAATATTTTTATTTAAAGCAATAGATGAACAGTATATCCATTACATTTGCAAGTTATGAGGCATAATAATAAAATGAATACCCGTGAACCCACCCTTCAATTTTAAAACTAGAATTTGGCCTCTAATCTGTCTCTATTTCATCTTCTATGTCTGCCAATTGATAACAATCTCCCTGAATTTTGTGTTTATCAAAATAGCTTTCTCACTTGTGTATATATCCATAATCAATGTTATTTTTCTTCATTTTTAACTTAAAATTGTTATTATACTGTTTAGATAGCGAAAGGGACTTGCTTTTTCATTAAGCATTGTATTTCTAAGATTCATTCATGATGTTGAATAAATTCATTCTTCTCAATTATTTATTTTTTACTACTGTACACTATTCTACTCTGTAACTATAGCCACAGTTTATTCTCTTTAATGGACAAGTGGATTTTCAGTTTTTATCAGAATGAATATTTGTTGCTGTAAACATTATTATATATGTCTCCTGTTGTACATTTGCAAGTGTTTCTCTAGAATATATTCTTAGGAATAGGCTTGTTCAGTTGTAGTACAGTGAGCAAATATCAACTTTTTAAAATAACATGATATTGTTTTCTAAAGTGAATTTTCCAATTTAAACTCTAGCCAGCAACATTTGAGTACCCCCGAAGCCATTGTCTTCAATATCAAAATTGGTTAGTGGACTTGTTATAGCCTTACATCATTTTGTGCATGTGCAGAGGATATTAAATATTTCACTGTGGTTTTAGTTTACATTTTCCTGATGCTGAAGGAGTTAAGTAGTTTTTCATGTGTTTGTCATCCCTTCATGTTTGCCTCTTCATCTTCTGCCCATCTTCCTCTTAGGTGATTTATTTCTCTTTTTGACTTGTAGATGTTCCTTGTAATTTTTTTTTCTCATTACTTTTTATTAGAGAAGTTGTAAGTTCACAGAAAAATCATGCAGAAGGTACACCCCATCACACACAGTTTTTCCTGTTAACTCTTTGTATTTGTGTGGCAACTTTGTAACAATTGATGAAACAATATTATTATTATTGTACTACTAACTACAGTCCATAGTTTACATTAGGGTTCTCTCTTTGTGTTATGCATCCTATGTTAAAACGGACAATTTTCAGTTGCATATGTTACCATAATCAGCTATATTTAAAAAGTACTTAGAATAGTTAAAATTGTTAGAGATCTTAAGTCCCTTCCAGTTTTTCTAAACCTCAATTTCAAACCCTAGTTAAACTTATTTTCATATGTTACAGTGCAATCTGCCTCATATGTGGAATCAAAAACAAAACAAGAAAACAAACAAATGCCTTCTTTCCTTACATTATTTTAGACAGGAATTTCTAAAATGTTTTTGTTTATCTCCTCATGCAAACCTATATACTTAAAACACATTAATGATTAGCCCTACAAAAGATTAATAAGATCTTTCTTTATGTTTCTAAGATTGTATGTTCCTTCGTTTTTTATTCTACATCCTCAAATTCAATATTTTCCCCTGGATTTTCACCTGATTTATAGATGTTTGCTCCGTTGAACCCTAATTATTTGTCTTTGTAAATTGGAGTGGAACTATTGCTGGTGTCCAGAAATTACATGACTTATGTAATTACTTTGACTATAGTCATAAATCTTCATTTGTTTGAAACTGGGATTTCTGAAAACTTAACCTAGATCACCACATCATGGAAATCCAGAGTCAGGGATGCCAGGTACTGAGAAATCAGGTGTTTATTAGGCTACACATGACCATGTGGAATTTTCTATGAAAATTACAAAAGTGGACGGCATTAAATACATAGAAAAGCCAGTTTCTGTATATGTTCCTAATCAATTATCTTGTTTTATATATATGTGTACATTTATAACTTTTATTCAAAAAATAAGCTCTATTATTCTAGCTAATAATTTCCTGATAGGATGTCCCAGTGAAATTATACAAGTTGAATCAATTGAATTGAATTAAAATGAATTGAATTATACTATCCAGTTATCTTATACATTTTCTGACTGTAACTTTTTGGACTAAATTTTTTTTCCCTTCTCCACTTAAAAACTACAAAACTACCCACCCTCTACCATTTCTGAGTTCAGAGAATTAGCCACTTTTCTCTGCCTGAAAAGAAACAGCATTTAGCATTTACTTATTGAGTTACTGAAGCTTAAATCTCTGCAAGATTGAGAAACCTTCTATTTCCCATTGGATTCTCATAATAGCAATGATCTAGAGGAGTAAAATTCCTGTCAAAATTTCTGAGTGCATGATTGTTCCATGTTTTATGTGATTTTTCCTCTTCATTTTCTGCTACCTCAAGAATTTGTATGTTTTCCATGTGAGATATGACAAATAACATCCCTAAATCTGAATCTCTCAGATTTTATTTTTTATAGCTCCTGGACCATCCTGCATACATTCAACTATGGTGGTATGATATTGAAATGATAAGAAGAGAGTAGCAGTCAGGCTAAAATTGTAGAGGAAAGAGAAATTAAATAAGATCAGGAACTAGAGAGGAAATGCTGGAGTGTGAAATTTTCTAGTTTCACTTTCTATAGATCTTTAGCTTGGATCAAAGAACTAACAGAGGCACTAACTTTTCCTATAATTCAAAGCCATATGACAAAGAAAAATCTACAAGTGAACCCTGCAAGGCTGGCTCAGTTTCTCGTTAGCTCAAAAGAGAGTTCACTTATTTCTGCACAAAGCTGAAAAAGCCACATACGGCATATTTCTTTGCAAAGCTATTACTTATAAATTGGAGGAGACTCACCCTCCATCTCTGTTTCTCTATATCCATCCTATCCAAAACACACTACCACCATATCTAAACCTACTTAGAGATTATGAACATTCTCCCTTCAGAAAGGAAATGTGAATAAGTGGTGTTTGCTGTTTGGTTGTTTTTTTATTAACTTAGTCTTTATCATCAGAAATCTTTCTAATTCAAAAGGCAGGAGATTTCTCAAGCTTTTGAGTTTTAAGAGCTGAACAGCATCCCAACAAGTAATTGAGAAGTCCTGGATGGAATGGGCAAGAACAATGTTCCTAGATTCTTGTTTTCCATATAATGTTTCCTTCCCTAAAACACTCAAAGAAGAGAAAAGGATTCAACAAGAAACATTTCTTTTTAGAAAAGGCAACGAATAAACTCCTCCTTAAAAGTCAGCTGCAAGAGGAATTTTCCGTGCATCATAGTACGTTGCCCTGACCTCACTTTTGCCCCTCCACCACTTAACTGTGTGGGTGGAACAATGCATAAACACAGTTTATATGATCTTAAAAATTGTCCTTCATTCTGGACTTCTATTATTGACCTTCTCATTTTCTTCAGTCTATGGGGTGCTAGGGGAGAGGATTATTTATTAATGAGGCACGTTGGCCCAGAAGTTCGTACTCTCTTTGTGGCCAAAGGAGTGTACATAATCATTTCTCTCAAGTGATGGGGTATACAAATGTTAAGCTTGGGTTAAATAATGCCATTAGCAAATGGCACTGACACAGCCATGTTCTACAACCCCTTATGTAGCCCTTCAGCCCAAGAGTCATATATAGTAAATCAGTAAATAACACTTACATGATGTCTTTGAATAGGTTGCAACATAGTAGAGAAAGACAAAAGAAGATGAGCTGTAACCCAGTTAACACCCAGAGCTGATCCTCAGCAAGGCTAATTCATCCAGTAACAAATAACAGTTTTCTTATGCTGACACTTTCATCTTCAGTGTGCAAGATTACTGGGCTGCATTTTAGAAGTTGAAGAGAAATTCCTTGGAAGGAAATAATAGGCTAATATATGTTGCATCCTGCATACATTACTGCTTTGACTGCCTTCTACCAGTTCAAACTTCATTGATTCCATTTGTACATTACACATGGTACTCACGCTTGAGTAAATATAATAGATGATTGTGACCACAACCAACCTGAAAGATCACATTGCCTCCTACAGATAAACTAGAAGACATAGTTTTCAATTTTAATGGCATTCCTGAAGAAAATCATATGGTGTTTTCTAAATTCATTTTGGTCAAGCTCTAATTTTGAAAATTAACTGCCGAAATGGGGGGAAAATGCTTTCACATACTTATTTAATCAGGCATTTTTAAAATATTTCACATGGGTGAAAGATCTATACATAAATATACATATGCATATTAATTTGTCAGATTTGGTAAGAAAACTAGCATAACTAAAAACAGATGGTGATTTCATATTTTCCTAAAACTCTTATTTTCCCTAAAGAAAGGAAATAAAGAATAGATGGCAAAATGAAATTGACTTCTTTTCTCCTGTTCACTAGGTTTTTTAAAACATAAAGTCCCACATAAAATCAATGTTACCTTACAGCTTATACTCATTGCTAATTACTATATAATAGTGTTATACCTACTTAAAATATTTGTTTTTTTATACCCTAATATTGTGGAGAGTCAATCTTTTCATATTAGTTCAATATTATTAAACCACTTTATCTATTTGAGACCAGTTAAAACAAAGAGCTTTTAGAGAATCATCTAAGATATAATGTTTCATATATTCAGAAATATATTTGTAATATTCAAATGTAAATCATAGACTGGGTAATGAAAGGAGAAATGAAAATTCATCTTTCATCCATTTTTAATATAGAACTATAGATAATTTGGGAGTTTTTATTAATATAATTATTTTGATTAGCACCATAGTATCTAAAGTGAGCAGCATGATATAGCGGAAAGATTATAGACTCATGAGTCAAATAGTTATGAGTTGGAATCCCAACATCAGATATGAGTTCTTTGGTAAATAGCTGCTTCAATGTTTGAAGCTTCTGTTAAATTATCTGTAAAAATATAAATAAAACTAGAAATATGATAACTACTAAAGAGATATGGAATCTGAAAGATGCCACATTGTCACAATGTCTAGATTCAGCAACAATTCCAATACTGTAACTTTATCCACATTCTTATAATTGCCTGGCTTCTTATAAACCTTACCTTTCTATCATGCCATTCAATTGAAATAGTTTCCTGGTCTACTTATTCCCCAAAATATTACATGTACAATCTTTTTTTTTTAAAGTACTATCCATGACTAAATGATTAGGCATGGAAACAATTATATAACATGCACAGAAAGGAGAAGAAATCGCCATAATTTATACAGACCCACAGGAGGTATAATAGCATACATAACTATTTTTCAATTATATTTCCATATCAGATATGCTTTTTATCACTTGCATAAAGTTAGACAATTTAGGCTGAAATAGTTAAAACTCATCATTATTTACATTTAAGTATATATCCTTCCAGACTTTTTTTTCTTTGTATATACTCATGTATATATGTGTAAGTAAGTACACATGCTTGCACCCAGCTGTCTATATAAATGAATGCACACTTTGAATCACATACAGAGAATTAGACAATTTTCTTGTAGACAAGCTGACCCCAGGTAGGAGAGTACCCATCTTCTTTATTAGATATGGTTGGGAATTAGTATCAGTTTGGGGAAATGGAATGTTTTTTAAAAAGTCATTTTTATGAAGCCATGAAATTAATACAAGTAAGGCAATTAAAGCCTGTCAAAGACAAGAGGCACCAGATAATTAGGGAGATGATTTTATTCAGGATATTGCAATACAGTGAGTATTCATTAAGGAAAAATACTTTAAAGTAAAGGGAGGGGCCCTGCAATTGTAATAGAGGAAGGTAAATAAAGGAATCATCACAAAGAATGGAGATAGTATTATCCAAGGCAAATGGGGATGAGTAGAAGTGGGTCTTAGCAGAGCCTTATGGGTAAAGTGGTTCTTTTCCAAAACACATTAAGTGTGGGGGGGGGGGGGAATGTTAACCGTGGCTGTTTTCCTGGATCACAGCACTCAGATGAAATTAAATATTGCTATGTTGCATTAGCACAGACATAAAAAAGAATTTGTAGATTTGTGCAAGGTGAGCACTTATCTGGATAGTTTTGGTCACAATAGCTGTTTGTTTTTTAATTCAGCACTAAGGTTATAGGAAAGCAATTGACTACTTGCCCAAAATATCAACTATGTATTAGTAATCCAACTTACAACTACAATGCATTAGGAGAAACATAGCCTGTGCTTATCAACTGATAAGTATCATCAGCAGGTAACTTCAAATCCAAGGGATTGATAATCTGCCCAGAAAAGTAACAAGATTTCACTCCCATTTCAAATTTCCCTTTCCTATCTGTTATCTCAGGGGAGTCAGAGGGGAGAGCATTCGCTATTTCTTATAAATTAATACTTGAATCTGCACAGTGGTCTGAGACCTAGTATCACCTGACCCCGCATGCTCTTCTATCTGTCCCCAGGCTGCCGCCCCTACCATACCCTATCCCTCCAGTCATGAAACCATCAATAATCCTTTCAGGCTGCTGCTACCATTATAACACCACTGGTCACAAGTGCAAAACCTCTCCTCTCCCTCCTTCCACAGATCTTCATATTGACTGAAACATTTGGCAGGGCCTTCCTGAAAGCTCAGGGAAAGTAGAAGAGGATTACGTTGGAGAGTAACTTCAAACTGCTGGTCTGAGATGATTATTGGAGACGTTTAGTTTCATTAAATCGCCAATTCATTTGGTGCTAAATATGTGTTGCAATCATGGGGTTAGTTCTTTTTCTTTCTTTCTGCTCCAAGTCCTCAAGGAAGTTTGCCTACAAAAGGATGTCCTCAGGGATGCCTCTTTTTTTGGAACAGCTGTCAGCACTGAATAGACTTTTCAAACAAATCAGGTATGGCGAATTTAAAACAGTCACTGGTTAATTATTCTGATATGATCCATATGGAGTCCATATGGCTCAACTTTCTATTTTCAGATTTCCCCATTTCAGGGTTATATGAACTTGTACCAAATGGGATAGGAAATGTGGTATCAAAAACTACAAATCTCAGTGACTTAACATAATAAAAATTGCTAGCTTTGTTAAGGCATATGTCCTCTGCGGGTCGGCTCAGGACACCTCGGCACCTTACCCTCACCCAGTGACCCGGGATGATTTGTAATCATCCAGAACAGTCTCAATATCCTAAAGGAGAGAATGAACAATCCCCTAAGATTTCAACCTAGAAGAGACACACATCTCTTCTGCTCTGGTTGCATTGGCCAAAGCAAGTCACATGGCCCCACTGATATGAAGAGGTCAGAGAATTGTATTCTTAATATGAGTCTCAGCAGAGAATGGGAACTTTTAGGTTGACCACACCAATGGCTATCACCAACAAAAAACCTTTTCACTCAATTCATGATTTCACTTACTTGAGCCTTTACTGAGCTTTTCAAATACCCCATCCCTGTCACTACTAGTAAGGAGCTTCTGTTGGCTACAATGGCAATAAACCACTAAAGGTGAGTTACATTTTCTACCTGGAGCTTTAGTCAGTGTCATCTGTCTGCTGGCAGAAAGCTGCTGAGCCCCTCTCCCACTGCTTGCACTGAGTACAAATCTTTGATAAATTTGACTGGGATCACTTGGCTCACCAACCAACTCAAGTTTCATTTCCAGCAAGGATTGGAAAACACCAATTTACTGCCTCAGGAACAACCTCACCCCTTCCAGGCACCTCAGCCATCCATCCTAGCAGAAGGAATCCTTGGAATCCTCTACCTCAAATCATGTGCTAATGCCATATCCTCAGTGGTCTGTTTTAATCCAATTCCAGTATGCCACCTTCAATAATTTCTTACTTAGTAATTAAAAACAGACTTTAATTTTTATTCTTAACCCCATAAATTCCAGCAAATGGGAAGGCATTCCTAGGCTAATTAAGGTGTTCAAAGCTAATTAGCAACTTTTCAGCTCTGTCTTTGCTTATGTAAATCAGCAAGCATGTGACTGGGAACAGTTAGCTATGCATTATATCTGACTTCAGATGGCTGAGAAAAAAAATGCACCGTAGAACAGGCAGCTGCCTCTGAACCAGTAAGACATCTGCCATTCAGCCCTTGGGAGATCTGGAATGCCCACATGATCTGAGCTTCCTCCTAGTATCATCTCCTGAATGTCCCATATAGGCCTTGTTAGGTAGGGATGTCATTGGACAGGAGCCTGGCATGCCCTGTGATTCTCTGAGGTCACTATTAGTTTTTGTCTGTTTTCCAAAATTAGACAACAGTCTAATGTAGTACTGGAAAAACCCAGCATAGCTTAAATATTGAGGCATTGTATGCAACCTTCGTAATTGAGGGTTAAGAATTATATAGACGTCTTTATATTATAAAAAATAGCAAAAAGTTAGTATCTGAACTTGCTGACATGGGTTGGATTGGGCCTAGACCTGCTGTTATGAGGGCTGTTCTAAACAGGTCTCATCCCTGTTTATGGTTACACAAAACTTAGCCTCTTCCTTGTGTAAAACCCGTCCACCCTCCTGTTTGATATCCATATGGAAATCCTATCCCAGAATCTTGATCTCTGATAATGAGTATAACCTTATAACTCACCCTGGTTTGGTACCCACCCCACCATGTTCAATCACCTAATGTTTATTAATGAAGGAATCTCTCTATGTGCAGCTCTGCCCAGTTATCCATCAGCATCTTGATGATTTAAAATATTAGAATTTCTGCAGTTTGGGGAGGTTGATCTGAGATTGTCCATCTCCAGTCTCCAACTGGCAAATAAATTCTCTTTTACCATGTGTCTGTCTTTTCTGCTGTGCTGAATGGAGGAACCCCAGCCAAGGATCACCCAGCCACTCTTCACAGTTGGAGGTTTTGGTAATTAAGAGGTTAGGGACACGATAATATGACCACAGTCTTGTTCCAGTTACCCTCAGAGGGATTATTGCTCTTTTAGAGAGTTCCATGGCATAGTGCTCTTCATATGTAGTGTATATCTAAAGTTAAGGTGGGAGTCACACAATAGGAAATGTTAGAATGCCTAATATCCAACAAAATGGTAGTATGTATTATATCAGTTGCCTGGCAGTTTTAAAGAAAACTTAGAACATCAGTTAAAACTTCTTTAAATGGTTATTGGGGCTCAAATCATGTCCTCACAAGAGATATGTTCAAGTTTTAATCCTCATTCCTGTGGGTATGAACCCATTTGTGAATAGGACCTTTGAAGATGATATTACTAGCTAAGGTGTGAATGAGAGAGGGCCTTAATCCAATACAGCTGATTTCCTTATTAGCAAAGGTCGTTGGACACAGAGGTAGAAGGCAGAAGTCAATAGGAGCCAGAATTAGGAGAAGCCAAAGAAGGAAAGAGAAATAATACCATGTGGCAGAATTGCCAGGACACTACAGATGCTAGGAGAAAGAAAATCCTGCCAATACTTTGATGTTGGATTTCTAGCCTTCAAAACTGTGAAGCAATGAATTGATGTTGCTTAAGCCAACTCACTTTGTGGTGTTTGTCCTAACAGCCCTGGCATACTAAGGTTGTGGGCATCATGAAATGTATATTCTTGACTTTCCAAAAATATACCCTTAGAAAGCTCCTGGAATCTCAACCTTGACTACAGACACTGAATAGGATGACTGCATCTGTTTCTAACTCTGTCCCTTTTCCAGCAAACCATGACATATCCACCACAACTGTACATTGCCATCAATCTGACTAATGGTTCATCATCCCAAGTACTCAGGTTCAAAATTTTCCGTAACTGTCTTTTCCCTTGGATACATTAGTTGCCCCTATTGCACCAAAATATGATGTGGCCAGACCACAAGTCTTAGAATTATCTTGAGTCATCCTATTGATGATGCCCTTTCATGTAGTTGGTAATCAGTTAGTGGTCTCTGAAGAGCTGAATTGTGCACCACAAAATGGCATGGTTAAGTACTTACACCCAGTCTGTGAATATGGCATTATTGGGAAATAGTCTTTAAAGGTATAATTAGTTAATAGGAAGCCAAGTGGCTTAGGCCCACCATAATCCCATATGACTGATGTTCTTATAAGAAGGAGAATTGAACACAAACAAAGGGGGAAATGCCAAGGAACCACTGAGGCAGAACACATCATGAACGGCCAGCAAGTTACCATCAGAAGCCAGGTGAGAGGCTTGGAACAGAGTCTTCCCTACAGACCTCAGAGGAATTATGGCCCTGCTGACCCCTTGATTTAGAATTCTAGCTTCTGGAATGTGAAACAGCAAATTTCTGTTGTTTCAAGCCATCCCGTAATTCGTGTTCTATTATAGCATCCTTAGGGAACTAAAAGAAACACTGAGATCCTTCTAGTCTTCATCTCCCACTTGACACTTATCTTATCATCCAACCGTATATCCAGGGTCCTTGCACGCCTGCTTAATTTCTAGGCAGTGAATTACATGGTGACACAAAGGGGCTCATGTGCTTCTTATGAAATTTAATTGCCTATCTAGGCATCATGCTATCCTCTGTTTTCCTGGCCACATGTGGATTTACTCTGAGTAGAGGCCCAAAGAGCCAGAGGCACTCCACTCAGTGCAGAAGATAGCAAAGTCAACCTTGCCCTCGGGATTGTCAGAAGAGAAACAAAGCACTGTTTTGCTTCAGCTTTAAAAAATGTCAAATGGAACTTTTTTTTTTTTAAATTACTATAGTGGGGGGTAGAACAGAACAGGCTTCAGTTACTTTTCCCTGATACAACTTCTGATCTCTATGCAATAGGAAGATTGCATAATTTCTCTGAGCATTTCACCTAGGAGATGTAGTTTTTTATAATGAAGTGGTTTAGTAACAGTGCCTTAGTTTGAATTTCATTGCAAATGTGGAGTGAATTACAATGTCACAGGTGGTTTTAGGCTAAGTTATAGTATAAACTTAATGCCAAAAATGTTTAAGTTAAAGAGGACTAGAGGATTAATTATATACCTACAGCCAGTCTGTGAATGACTGATCACATTTGGAAGGAACTCTGTCTATATCCAGTTAGTGTCATTCAGAAAAGAGCCTTTGGGTCTCTATCTTTGATTGTGTGCATACACTCCATGTCATGCCGTTGATCTTACATAAGTTGGAACATGCCTCCAAATTGGTATCTCTTCCCAAAGATACAAGAATGATCCAGCACCTCTTCCTATGGCCAATAGGCAGCTATTATAATGCCTGTGATTGTTTATAAGAACTCCCTACCCACCCCTCTGACACCCAGGCTAACTGATGAAATATCAACAACTCATAAATGATCACTATGGTAGTTTGAGGCTTTTATGGACCCCAGAAAAAAACATGCTGTTGAAGTTAATCCATTCCTGCAAGGTGTGAACTTACTGTGAGTAGCATCTTTTGATTAGGTTACTTTATTTAAGGATATTTTGATTAGATTACTCCAGTCAGGTGTGACCCAGGATGGATCTTAATCCTTTTACTTGAGTCCTTTATAAATGGGATGAATTCCAGGACAGAAAAAGCCACATAAATTGAGAAATAAAGCCCAAAGCCAGAAGCTGAAATCAATGAAACCAGCAAGAGAAAGGAAAGATCAGCAGATGTCACCATGTGCCTTGCCATATGACACAGAAGTCCAGGATCATCAGCAGGTTTTGGGGAGAGTATCACCTGATCATGCCCTGATCAGGACATTTTCATGGCTTCAGAATTGTTAAGCTTGCAAGCAAATAAATCCCCATTGTGAAAGCCAATCCATTTCTGATATATTGTATTTTGCAGCCTAGCAGACTAAAACTACTGCCTAAACCAGCAGTTATCAACTAGAAATTTTAATTAAAAATGAATTTTAGGTAACATCATACTTTACAGACAAATAGCAAAAGCATCCAAATAAACTTTTCATTTCTTAAAAATTAATCTCAAACATCCTAATTATGACTTTCTTTTTTTATATTTGAATGTCTAAATGGCCAATTTGTGTTTGTATTCTTAGAAAAATAGAAATACGCTACACCAAAATTATTTTGAAGACTCCACTTCCTGCAGTTTTCATCTTTGAAATGACAGTGCAATTCAGTATCTATGATTCCCACCAAAGATCAAAACAAAACAAAGTAAAAAGGCAAAATCCTTGCTTGAGCCAAAACTCTGTAAGAGACAAGGTTCAAATTAACATGTTTTCCAACATCTCAAAATTCTTTCAGAAATTTCCAGTTAAAAAATCACAAAAGGGAACTCACTCCTGAGATGCAAAAACAGTGGATATCAGGAAGTCCTTTAGTATTCTTTAGTTCTTCTGCCTGCAGACCTATAGCAGGATTGTACTTTCCTGTCCCCATGAAGGGAAGCGTGGAATTTATGCCTATCACAAGTTTGTGAGTACATAATTTACCACTCTCCTTGTTTGGGACTTGGTAATTGTGGTGGCTTATGTCAAGAAGAACCCCCCATCAGCCTAGGTCTTTCAATGAGAAGAAATTACTCCATCTAGGTACTAGATTTAGCAAATTTAGATATATAGGTATCTCTGAATTAAATTTGAATTTCAGATAAACAGGTATATAAGATTTATTAGCATAATAAAAACATATTAATATGTTTTTAGAAAAACTATGTTCCATGTGTATTAGTCAGTCAAAAGGGTGCTGACAGGAAATACCAGAAATCGGTTGGTTTTTATAAAGGGTATTTATTTGCAGTAGGAGCCTACAGATACCAGGCCATAAAGCATAAGTTACTTCCCTCACCAAAGTCTGTTTGGAGCAAGATGGCTGCCGGCATCTGCAAGGGTTCAGGCTTCCTGGGTTCCTACATTCTCGGGGCTTGCTTTTCTCTAGGTTCAAAGTTCCTTTCTTCCTGGGACTAGCTTCTCTTTCCTCTGTGAGCTTACTTCCCAGGGCTCCAGTTTAAGTCTTCAACATCAAACTCCAAAATCAAAACTCCAACATTAAAAGCCCTTGAATCAAAAGCTCCAGCTCTATCCTTTGCCATGCCTTTTTGATGTGAGTCTTCACCCATCAAGGGGTGGGCACTGGGTGGGGACTCCACACCCTAATGATAATTCAATGTTGCCCAGGTACAGATCAGATTATAACATAATCCAATATTTCTTTTTGGAATTCTTTAATTATATTAACTTGCTATACCATGCAATATTTGGGGAAAGTTTATACTAAAAATGTATTCATTGTTTATTTGAAATTCAAATTTAACTGGGTGCCCAATCTTCAGTATGACAACTCTACCTCTACCCGCCCCAACACCCTCCTGCACCCCCCAAACATGTTGATTGATTATCAAATAAATGTATTGAGTTAGATTCCTAAACTTTGAGGATTATTTGCTGTTGCATTTTACCTAGGCTATCTTGACTAATACCAGACATTGCTCTGTTACATATCTTACTCCAGGAATTAAAGATTTTCCTTGTGCAACTGATAGCATCACTTTTCTCATAAATTTATACATAGTCTTCATTCATCTTTATAAAATCAAATGCAAAGCTTTATACTAAATACGAAAAGACAGACATTTCTATGCCTTTTACTTCTCAGAATGTGAATATGGGCTTCCATCTCCGTGTAAATAAAGGTTTTGCAGTAGAAAGAATAGATATTTCTAATCTGAGGCTGACAAATGATAGTGGAAAAAATTACTGAGCATCATGCAGACTGTCTGGGAATGGAAATAGGATTTACAAAATGTAGTAGTGACAGGAACAATGGTAGCTCCTGATGGAATGGAGAGGAAAAGAGCACCAAATAAGGCCCTTGTCATCAATAGGTGTCGAATAAATAAATACTGGTTCAGCCAAGAGAAACAATTAGAATTCTCCAAACTGGGATCAGATCTGAAGCTCCAGACTTAATATGATGTCTGATGCCTACTGATGTATCAAATACAAGAAAAGTGGTGGCATCTGACTCTCGTTTGTATTATTTTGTATTTCTGGCACTAAAGAGAAATAAAATGCTTCTAAACTAAATGCTTTGCAAGTATTTGGGGAGAAAAAATCTTCCTGGAAATCTGAAACATGAAATAGCCTGGCTTCCCCTAATTGTTTTTCATTTAAATGAGGCAGTCTTTTCCATTCCTTCCACTCACACCTCACAGCAAATTATTTCCTCCTACAAAGAAAGTAAACAACCCAATCCAAGGGAGAGGAAAAGTGAAGGTTTTTATCACAATTTCATACATCTTTTAAAAACTGTAGAATAATAAGCTCTCAGAATCAGACAAGTCCTTAACACAAGATCCCACCGTCCTGTCTGGTAAACTACCTGTTAAATGATAATATTTTTCAAATGGTCCGATTTTGAGATAACATTTAAGAAGATGATGTTCTGTTTTCTAGGAAATTAATTTATACACTTTTTGATGAAGGTAAAATGTATAAGGAGAAAATGATTCCATGACAAAAACAAGAATTACAGTATAGATCATGGATCATTTACTCCTCAATTCCCAAAATTCTCCCATCTTAAGTCTTCACACACATGTGCAAAAGATACTCTGAGTTCCCTTGATAGAGAAACAGTGGTTGCATCTGAATGAACTCTGCCTGGACTAGCTTCAGGCTGCTGCTGATTGTTTAATCTTTAAGAATGAGTATGATTTAGCTTGACTGAGAGATACACATTCCCCCAGCCCCAGGCTGAAAACACAGAAGCTGGAAAAAACTGTCTTCAAAAGAAGGGACAATTCTTTGAAAGTGTGCTATGAGACCAAGAAGAAGATAATGGCTTAATACAATACTGGCTTATGGGAAGGCATTTATTACACAGGAGGATTTCCACCCAAGAATAGTCTGGCATACAATGGGTGTCAATATTCAGTGAAGAAACTATTGAATTAATGAATAAAAAGTAGAGATTAATAATTTAATAATGTAGAACTGATAAAATGAAAATCATGAGAAGGGAGATTGGAGATGAAGCAGAATATGTGGAGAGCTTGTCTTTAGATAGGAAGCAAGCAACTTTCTTGTAGTGAGAGAAAGAGATCGAGAAAGCTTATTGTTTTGTTATTATTATTGATTATTGATTATTGTAGAAACAAAGTCATCTGCTGGGACTGATATTAAAGGTTAGAGTTTGGGACAATGAATACAAAGAGAGAAAAAGAGCACTAGAGATTTTAGAAGACTGAAGAAGCTTTGAAATGTGTGTTGTGGCAAAGCAGGAAATGAGAGAGTAAGCTGATTAGGGAAACTGGCAATTAACGCCAGGATAGGGCATAATGCATATTAGCAATAGTGATATTTAGTGCTTTCAGTAATGCCAATCTATTTTTGTGACTGTTTTTCAGCACTCAGCTAGGGTAGGCAGGCTGGTGCAGGAAAGGTGGGTACTGTAACACACAAAGGATGACGTTATCCCTATCCTTAGAATAAAGCCAAGGTTTAGGTAGTAAGGAGGTGTAGGGAGTATCCAAAGGAGAATTTAGAATTTAAAAGGGATTTTGTTGATGGAATTCCAGGTTGGAAAGAAGTGGAGACTTTGGGAACTTTCAAGTAAAGAAAGGCTCATACAATCTCAAGGAAAGACCGTGCAGAAAAATCTGGAAAACTAGAGGGAATTCAGTTAAGGAAAACAAGAAGAGAAGAAATGCAGTGCAATCACCCACTTTGAAAAGATCCAGGACTCAGGTTTCATAGTTTGGGATGGAGGTCCTTTGGACGTGGTTGTTAGGAGGGTAATTTCTTTCCATAATGGACTGTGGATTGCATGTTGAAAGCAGGATGAAAATGATTAGTATTTCATCATTATCTCTATAGTCCAGGGGCAAGGGCTGTGGCTGACAGGGGTGGCCTATCATGCTTCAAGACATCTTGGGGACCGTTCTGTTTCTAAAACTGGTAAGTATGTGGACAAAAGTCTATTTTATTCTAGAATCTTGGCGAACACTGTCTTAGCTCTTGGTATAGATTCAAATCAAAGGAAAGGAAACAACACCTAAAAATATATTTTTTCTCCCTAAAAAAAGAAAATCATATGTTCCTTTTCATCATCCACTGTTTTGTCCCATATGCACTCATCTCTATACATTTGAATTCAATATGTAGCCGTGGTTGTACTTCTTATAGAAAAAGAAGAAGGAAAGCATTTGTTATTAAGTTTCATACTTTCCCAGGTAATTTATTGAAAGAAAAGAATAAGAAGTGGTTTGTAATTAATATACATTTCCCCACAAGTATGAGCACATTAATTTCTCTATTTTCTGAGAAGGGTAAATGCATTTTCATTTTGTTACCAAGGAAACAGTCAGTAACAACAAGATTTCTTCTACTGTGTGTTGTACCCCCTCCTTCCTGAGTAAAAACGAGTTTCTTACATGAATTTCTTTAGACAACTTCCTTTAGTCTATCTCAATTTTGGCTGGAGTGTATTTGCACTTTTGCTCACTTTAGACAATTTGGAAGAAAATAAAATACAGCACTTCCAATTTCCAGATATAGCCATATTAATATATTTTCTTTGTACATTATCCTATCTATATTAAAAAGGAAACAAGAAACTAAAACAAACTGAGAAATGACAAAGTGCATATTATTTTATAGTCTGCTTTTTCACTTAAGACATTAGCGTGTTATTACATGTTTTCAACAATGCGCTTCTTGATGGCTACTTTCTGCTGTGTGGATGCTCTGTAATTTATGTGTTAAATTTCATATTCTTGGACATATTTACACAGTTGCCAAATCTAGTGTAGAGGCCATATTCCATATTGACTTCTAGAAGGTCTTTACCTATTTCTTTTCCCAATTGGAAACGAGGGTGCCCATTTATACCCATGGTCTGGAAAAAAATATTTTTTAACCATTTGTTTTACTTTCCTCACTGCTAAAGCAAGTGGTTTAAACAATGGGAATTTATTGGCTCATGGTTTTGAGGCTAGGAGAAGTAGAAAATCAAGGCATCATCAAGGCAATATTTTCTCCTGGAAGACTGTAGTACCTGGGACTGGCTGCCACCAATCCTTGGTCCTTGGCTTTTCTGTCACATGGCAAGGCACAGGGGAGCTTCTCCTGGCTTCTCCTTTCTCTTCTGGATCCCAATTACTTGCAGCTTCTGGCTGCTTGCTCTGTGGCTTTTTTTCTGTCCGACTTTCTCTCTGCTTATAAAGGACTCCAGTAATGCAGATGAAAGCCTAACCTAATTCATTTGGGCCACACTTTAACTGAAGTGACATCTTGGAGAGATCCTTTTTACACTGGTCCACACTCCCATAGGAAAGTAAGTTTGAAACATGGTTTTCTGGATTACACACTCCATACCACCACATCATTCATTTTCATCTTTCTTCATATGAAGGGGGAAATTGAATTCACTTTAATATCTACTGTTTGATTATTTGTAAGCTTGAGCCATGTCATACACTTTGTGTGTGACCTGTATTATTTTTCAGAATTGCCTAACTATACCTTTGATATTTTTTTTTTTAGTTAGTAAGAATTTTTTTCCAAATGTTAAAGATTTTAAGTCACCTTTTTTTTTTACTCTCACATGCTGGAATATTATTTATTTCTTTTTATTACATATCAATTGTTTCTGGTGTTTTTGGAACAGACCATTTTTAATTATTACTTGTCATCAAAGTAATTCATACAAGTGGTAACAAATTGAATAACTCCAAAGAGTCAAATTTGAAAATGTGTTTGTCTCACTCTTCCTTACATAGTCTGCTCCCTGAGAAAAATGATTGGTCAGCTATTTCTGTATTTTGATTCTGATTGTTATTACCATAAGTTTAAATAAAATAATCATTCCTCTACTTCTTTATTCATCTATTTTAGATAATAACTACTGTTGTCCCACTACGCTGGATGACAATTTACTTCACTTATATTTTCCCCTTTCTTCCTCTTAAAGATTAATGGCTATATTATTATATTTGCTTCTTCCATTGGTGAACTTTGTGCCTTTAAATAAGTTTTTTTTTTTAAAGACTTTTTTAAATTTTATTTTATTTAATTCCCCTCCCCTTCCCCGGTTGTCTGTTTTCTGTGTCTTTTTGCTGCGTCTTGTTTCTTTGTCCGCTTCTGTTGTCGTCAGCGGCAGGGGAAGTGTGGGCGGCGCCATTCCTCGGCAGGCTGCACTTTCCTTCGCGCTGGGCGGCTCTCCTTATGGGCGCACTCCTTGCGCGTGGGGCTCCCCTACGCAGCGGGGGACACCCCTGCGTGGCAGGGCACTCCTTGCGCACATCAGCACTGCGCATGGGCCAGCTCCACACAGGTCAAGGAGGCCCAGGGTTTGAACCACGGACCTCCCATGTGGTAGACAGACGCCCTAACCACTGGGCCAAAGTCCGTTTCCCTTTAAATAAGCTTTTGTTTTCATAAATTTTATTCAGTATCTCAATTCCTCTCCAAGTAAGATGAGAATTTTAGCAATTCTGTGCTTTTCTCCATTTTTTCCTCTCCTTTTCTTTCTTATCTTCTGGAAGCTACCTTTCTTTTACAAATCTATCAAGGATTTTGACATTTACATGTGTTCTTTACCTTTGTAATTTACAACCACAATAATGTCTTCCATGCTTTCATGAAAGCCAAAAAAGCATTGTCTATATTATTATAACTTTTTAAATATTCTTCATTGCTGAGCCAAGCATTGTGGTTGGAGAATATTTCCTTCTCCCTGGATATTCTAGAAGCAGAAGCTTTCTAATATTAAGGTCATGATTTTAATAACTTAAAATTACAATAGTGTTCTTTGCTTTTTCTCAACTCTTGTTGGAAATGCCTCGTTGAATCATCAGGAGATATAATTATGTGGTTGCTTTAAAATAAATTCATAGATCTTATAAAATACGTTTCTTCAATTCATACTGAGCTTCTTTTAAATTAGAAGTGCTTGTTAAATTTTAGGAAATATCTTGTGATATGGATAACAAGATAATAATTTCCTTTTTAAAGCAATTATGCTATTACCATCAATATCAAACTATAATTTTGAAGTTTGTTTATTCATGTTGTACTATGGTTTTAACATATTATATTTGATTGTATAATACTAATTGTTTTGCATTTACATACTTAAACAAGGTTGCTTAAAAATCTACCTTTACCAGATTTTCATTTGCGTGATATGCTTTATTTATAAAACAATTTGCTAGTACATTAGTTATCTACTGCTGCATTAAAGATTACCATATAACTTTTATTTTCTGAAGATGGGGAGTTTAGGAGTGCCTTAGCTGACTGAATCTCTCAGGAGATTGCAGTCAATTTGTTGGGGCTGCATTCTTCTAAAGAACCAACTTGGGCTGAAGAATGGGTTTCCAAGCTCAATCAAATAGTTACGGTCACCTCTTTATAGAGTTGTTCACAATATGGCAGCTTGTTTTCCCTAAAGAAAAAATACGAAAGAAAGACAAGGAGACAGAAAATGGAGTCAAAGAGAACTCATATTGGAAGTTGAAGGTATTTATTAACTAATTTAGAGTGCCTGACCATCACTTCTATCATATGCTATTGATGCTATTGGTCATACACTCCAACCTTGGAAAAATGTGTAAGGGCACTATAAAAAAAGTGTAAGTATCAGCAGGTGGCTATTGTCAGGTCACATTTTGGAGACTGGCTACCATAAAAAGCCATGATTCTGTTACTGTGCTCTGCAGTTTTAAAAGATAAGGAAATTTAGCCCTTCCTTCCTTCTTTCCTTCCTTCCTAGTCCTTTTTTAAAATTTAATTTGTACACTTTGGCTTGATATATTTTAAAATATATACTTTTACAATTTTTCCATGCTTTTTATTTGGAATTTAGTAAGCCATTTAAATTGGTGTGCCTGATAACAGATTTTTTTAATTGGTATTATTGTTAAAATTATCTTTGCAGTTCATGTATGTCAAGAACGTAAATCTATCTTTAATATCTTATCTTAGAATTTACGTCGTTTTATTATTTTCCTTTTAAAGAATCTTTTCCAATGTGTGCTCCACATCAAATACTCAAAGTCCCACAGTGCCTATTCTACTATTTATTACACCCCAGGTGGACGTTAGTTTTTTTGCTGTAGTTTTCTAATTTAGTTTTATTTCATTTTTATTGTTTTTATCTCATTTTTTATCTCATTTTTATGGCTCTCTTTTTGTTTGTTCCATCTTATCTTTTGTTCCTTTTGTCATGCCACTGCTTGCTTCTCCCCATTCACCATACACACACACAAACACATACACACACAGTCTAAAATGCTTATTTCTGTCAGTTATTGTCCATGAAGTGACTCATCCCAACAAGGTACAAGATAAAGTTATCACTCATTAGCATCTTCAAAGTAAAGGATGAATAGACGCCAGTTAAGATGAACTTTGAGGCATGACCACTTACAGAAATATATTAAATATTTTAACACATAATAAATATATTTAAATTATTAAATATATTTCACCCTTTCTCTTTTTTTCCATAAGCCTCTGTCTGATGATTTGACTTCTGCAGCATATTTTAAATCATTGTTGATGGTAGTTGTGTTCTTGGTCTGTTGATTTCTTCCTAATTGAACTGTTTACCCTTTATCATTAGATTCCATCCATATAATAGTAGTATGCATTAATAGTTAGTTTTGATTATGTTGTAAGATTTCATTATTTTCCATGTCACACTATTTTAAAGTATTGGCAAGAAATTGCACTGTGTGATTCACTAGAATTCATTGCTATATATGTAATCTCTTCCTTTCTAACAATGCTTTAATCTTCCTCATAATCTTTAAACTCATAGATTATTGATCTATATTTTAGATCCCAATGCACTATACATCTAATAATTCCTTCTCATTACTTACTGCATCATTACCTTTTAATGCCTGCCTAGTTTGCAATACTTCTAAAATAAGCTCCTCTATCCATCATTCCGGTAGTAGTATCAAAACCCTTAGAACGGTCTCCTATTTTTTCATAACAGCATAATTATTAACTTTTGAATACAAAGTTTACGTCTTAATTCCCAATGCACTTACTGTTCTAAAAAATCACCCCCCAAATAAATGTTTGTTACCATATCATACAATTTATTTTTTGAACAAGAGATAAAAATCTACCTAAACATCTCTTTCATTATTTATTTTGAGAGAGTTGTAAATTCCCATGAAGTTACAAAAAATAATATAGAAAGATACCAATTACCCTTTACCCAGTTTTCTCCAACTATAATATTTTGTAAAACTATATAGTACAGTATCAAATCCAGGAAGTTAACATTAACATAATGTCAAGTACAGAGCATTTGTATCATCTTAAGGATTCCTCACGCTGCTCTTTTTTTATAGCTACATCCATTTCCCTCCAGCCTTACCCTGCCCCCAAACCCTGTCAACCAATATAAGGATCTCTATTTCTATAATTTTGTCATTTCAAGAATGTTATATAAATGAACTCCACAGTAATTAGCCTTTTGGGATTGGCATTTTACAATCAATATAATTATGTGGAGAGCTGTCCAAGTTGTTTTGTATGAATAGTTTATTCATTTTTATTAGTGATTAATGTCCCTTGGTTTGGTTGCACCACTGTCGGTTTAACCATTCACCTGCTGAAGGACATAAGGGTCATTTCTAGTTTTTGACTATTACAAATAAAGCATCTATAAATATTAGTTTATTGTTGTTGTTGTTGTTTTAACATGTCTTCCTTGTTCTGTGACAAGAACCCAGGTGTGCAATTGTTTGACCATAGGGTAATCACATGCTTAGATTTCAAGAGTTGCACATTTAGTTTTCCAGACTGACCCTACCATTTTATATTCCCACCACAATGAATGAGTTATCTACTCCTTCTGCATCCTAACCAGCATTTGATATTGTCATTCGTTTTCTTTTTAACTGTTCTGATTAATGTGTACTACAGCTCTTTGATATGTTAATTTGCATTTCCCTAATGTCTAATGATGATGAGCACCTTTATATGTACTTATTTGTCATCTGCATATCTTCTTCACTGAAATGTCCATTTTTTAATTGTATTGTTTTGGACTTATTTTACTGTTGAGTTTGAGAGTTTCTTTAATATATTCTAGATACAAATCCATTGTTGAATATGTGATTTGTAAATATCATCTCTCATTCTTTAGCTTGTCTTTTCATCCTTTTAACAGATTCTTTCATAAAGCAAATGTTTTTTGATTTTGATGTCTAAGAACACTTTGCCTAACCCTAGAACCCAAAGATTTCCTCCTTTATATATTCTAAAATTATTATGGTTTTATATGTACATTTTTGAAGTGTGAGATCCATTTTGAGTTAGTTTTTGTTCAAGGTGTAACACTAAATTCAAGGTTTGCTACATTTTTCCCCCCATATGGCTGGCTCCAGCCCTATTTGTTGAAAAGGCCATCTTTTTGCCATTAAATTTCTTTTGCACCTTTAGAAAATCCCAAGGAGAGAAGGAAGTCTCTTTCAACCATTCATACTTGTACTTATCATATTCTTTCTTCCTGCTTTACAAGGTTCCTTCTTATAAGAACTACCATTAGCTCTTCTTTTAGGGTTTGACTATTGGGGAAAAATCACTTAGTTTTCCTTCATCTTAGAATTCCTTGATTTTCCCTTCATTGATAAAGGGAATTTTCTGTGGGTATAGGAATCTGGGTTGACACTTCCTTCGGATCTTGGTTTCTGATGAGGAATTCTCTGTAACTTAAATTGTTTTCCCTCTCTAGATAAGGTGTCATTTTTCTCTCACTGATTTAAAGATATTTTCTTTGTCTTTAGTTTATCAGAAATATAATTGTGAGACATCTTGGCATGGATTTCTTCGGGTTTATTCTGTTTAGTGTTTGCTGAACTTCTTGATCTGCAGATTTGTGAGTGACTCATCAAATTTGGGAAGTGTTAAGCCATTATTTCTTTGAGGTTTTTCAGCACCACCCTCCTCCTCTCCCTCTGGGACTCCAATGACATGAATGCTAGGGCTTTTGCTATAGTTCCATTGGTCTCTGAAGCTCTGTTAAAATTTTTTCAGTCTATATTCTGTCCATTCAGATTGGGTAACTTCTATTGTTCTTTCAGTTCAGTTCACTGATGCTTTCCTCTACCCCGTTCCTTCTGCTGTTGAGCCCTTCTCCGTTGTGTGTGTATATATTTTAGCTATTATTTTTCAATTCTAAAACTTCCATTAGTTTCTTCTTTATATCTTCTCTTCCTTCCCAACACTTTCAGTTTCTTTGCTGAGTCTTTTTTTCTCTTTTTATTTGTTTTAAATATTTTCAATTACTCATTGACATATTTTTATTATGGCTGCTTTAAATCTTTGTCAGGCAATTCTGATATCTCTCATATCTTAGCTTTGGCATCCACTGATAGACTTTTTCATTCAGTTTGAGGTCCAGCATTATAATACTCTAGATCATACTTAAAGTCCCACAGTGACAATTCTATTTAGATCATATTTAAACTATGTTTCAGGTGACTTTTGCTGACACAGCTTTCTCAGGGAAAAGTAGTTCATGGCCTCATTACTGCCAATTGGAGGTAAAAGTTCAGTTTCCCTAGTTGGCCTCCACTAACACCCAAAGGGTTGGGCTCCTTATTATTCGTGGAGGTAAGAGTTCTGCCTGCCTTGGTCTCCACAGACATACTGTGGTTCCATTACTGCTAGGCAATGGCAAAAGTTCTGACCCTTCTCCTGACAGTACACCAGCAGGGAAGCAGAGAGGTGGTTGGTTACTCTAAGATGGGGGTGAAAGTCCTGGAACCCACTTGGTGTCCCCTGACATGGAGGACAGGGAAGGGCTCATCACCAGGCAGTCAGGTTGACAGTCCCAGCTCCACTCTGATAAGAATGTCAGGGCACCTTGTTATAACCTTACGAGGGTGAAAGTCTAGGTTCTCCCCTCAGATACTCTTGTCATGGCTGTGATTGGGTCACAGATTTGTTTTCTGTTGTGTTTGGCTGGAACAGAGCAGTTACATTGTCCCTCAATTTTTGCCTTTCTAGGCTACTCCTTACCTAGCCCTTTGGCTAGAGAGGGCAATCTTTTATTGAACCTTTTTTTTTTTTTTTTGTCTGAGCTCATTGGCATTTCTGAGTTTCCAGTCTTCTTCACCTCCATGTTTAGAGTATATGACTCAAAAATAATACCCAGGGAAACAACCACCTTACCATTTCTTAATTCCTAAGGTCCCTAGGTGGTCTACTATTCTTTTTCCACCTTTTTAGAGCCTTCATATGTTTGCTTTGTATATAATGTCCAGAGTGTTTCATTGTGCTTAACAAGTAGGAAAAGAAAAAACACATCTATACTGATTTTACATTTTTATTGCATAGAACGCTAAGCCTCTGTATCCACCCACAAATTTAATTTCTTTAATTAATCAACTGAATATAATTATAATCTTATCTTTAATGATAGTAAATTGTCTCTGTTGTACTCCAATATCTAATTCCCACACTCTTCTTCCTACCACCACCTTTGTTTGTTTGGTTATTATCATCACTTATTCATGAGTATGTGCTTCACTAAAAACTGGTTATACCCAGCTTGGGGGTAAGGAGTAGGCATTTATGGGACAAACTGATCTACGCAGCTGTGGTAGCCCTTTCCCTCGGCAATTATTCTATGCACAAGTATGTGATACCATATGGTGAATGTGACATAAAGAGAAATTGGTGGGAGGCATTTGGGAAAGGTTTTCTAAATCTTAAAACAGAAACACGGGATATTATCAGGTGTGAATGTGACCCTGAAACCACTAGACCAACTTGCATTAATGGAAGTGAAGGGGAAATGCAAAGGATGGCAGGCACAAAAATATAGAGAATCTGGGATTTTGACAACATCATTCAGGTATGGAATTAATCCTCCTTAGAACTGCCTTCTTTCTGGAACTCGTGTTTTGTGGCATGCATTTACTGAATTTTAGAGGCACTTTGAAATATTCTCCTTGTCCTTGCAAGCATATTTAACATTTTAAAAGCTAATGAGCATTATCTCTTGAAAAAAAGCAAAAACAGTCATACCAAAAATTTCATAACGATTGACTTCATTATTGTTTGGGATATGAGGCCAGGAGCACCAACAAAAATGTATTTATTGAGTCAAAATTCTTTATTGTCCAGGGACTGTACTTTCATATTGCATATGCGTGATATCAGATTATTCTAACTACATTTTATAGAAGAGTGAGATTGCGGCTTAGGGAGTAGAAGTTTGTTTAAAGGAAGACAGATTTGAATAGCAGGTATAGCATTTGAGCCAGTGTTTATGGTCTGTATCTGGTGATGCTGGTTATAATATGTACAAATCCCACTCAGTAGCAAATGTCACCAGTGCATTTTGTGCTTGAGACTTTCTTCTATGTAAACGCGCTACCTGAGGAATTGGCATCAACACAGGATTCTTCAGGAAGTCACATTTCATTTTCTTCCATAGATGGAGAGATTTTTCTTTAATTGTTCTGTGCATGCAGCACAGAACCTTAGGGAAATACTAACTGTTCTTGGGGGGCATCCTAAACAATGAACAGCTGGAAGACAGTCTGACTTGGCAGGCAGAACAGCTGGCTAGAGGAAAGGGACCAGGATTTCCAACCTCTTTTCCTTTCCTAACAAGGAGTGACCTTGAGCAAAGCCCTGTCTGTTATGCCTTTGCCCTAGCACAAATCAACATGGAAATTGAGGGCTGGGCTTGATGTACATTTAATATACCAACTCTATATGCCTTATGGCTGTTTCCATGGAAACCTATATTCATTTGGAAGCTTGAATATGTTTTCTGATGGCAGATGTTTGTGGCATCTCCTTCTACTGCAATGATATCTAACCCTGTTTTTATGGCATGAGGAAGATGCACTCTCAAACTATATGGTTTTAAAAATATCAAAGCAAAATTTCATTTCATTTTACTTTAAACAGAATTATGGAGTTGAGAGTTAATATGTCAGAAAATTAGCAAGCCCTAATTCCTTTGAATTTCTAAACCAAATAAACAGAGTTGCAATACATGAAAAGTAAAGAAACCAAAGTCAGTAATCTGACCAATTCTGAATATAATTTCCAAGAACCACAATGCAAAAGGAAGGGTCAATTTGGAGCAATGGGATGATAAGGGTTTTTCTTCCAACTTGTACATAACACACTTAAAATAACAGTAGAAGTTTGTTGCCAGGGAAAAAGTACTTCTGCTCTCTAAAAAGGCATTCAGCCATTGGACTGATTTGGGTGGTTTGTGGCAGTATATTTTGCTGGTCAAGAGTCCCAGTTTAAAGTTAGCTTCCAATTTTGACTTCCACTATTTATTAGCAATGTAACTGTAGGCACATTACTCAACCTTTCAGTATTCTTTTTCTTCTTCTGTGAAATGAGGACAATGATTAGTGTCCACTTACAGAGCAGCTTAGCAAAGAGGGTAAAAACCACTGCCTTGGAGCCAGACTGCCTAGACTCAAATCCTGCTGCTACCACTTACTAAGTGCATGTCTCTAGAATATACCTCCAATTTCCATTTGCTAATGAGGATAGCAATATTACCCACATCAATGGATTTGGGTGAGGATTAAATGAATTAATATTAACAAAGCTCCTAGAATAGTAACTAATATACAGTAATTAAATTGACTAATAGCTATTACTGTTATTGTTAGCACTAAACTAATGCTGTTTTGAGAATTAAATGTGTTAATATAGTTAAATTACTTGGACCTGTTCTTGGATCCTATAAGTACACAATCAGTATTAGACATTACTATTAGATACCCACTTCTCTCTGACTAAAATCTATTCATATGTATTCCACTGCTTAAATTCCCAAGGTCAAAGCGTAGCTCACATGTACATATACTTATCTTGAATGCCCAGGAAATCTAAGATAAACAGAATGATGACGTTTGAGTCTGGAAGGTTGGTGTGAGTGCTTTCTTTGGGTGGTTCAGTCAACAATTAAAGGTGGACCACCAGAGGCTTACTTGGAAAATGTAGGCCAAGTGTCTCTGGATAGCAAGATATTCAAGTCATTGAGACAGCAGGGCAGACCAAGACATCCTAAATATATAACTGCTAAGCTGGAAACTCCCTGAGGACAGCCTGAATAGCTCACTGTCTTATCGCTATCTTGTATCACAATATCTAGCTCATGGCATGCATAAAATAAACAGGGACTATGGCAGGGGAGGAGCACTGGTGTGGGGTATCATTGATGAGGGATGCATGGGTGGGAAGGAGTTCTCCAGAGCATGCATATAGGGTATAGATAGTTTTAGATGTTCATTGGGTATTGTCATAGTGGATAGAGTTACACATGACAATGGCAGAGTGCTAAGTTCCCATCCTCGGGAGCTCTGTTGCATTCCGCAATGGAACAGCAACAATTCCCCAAGTGTGACGACAAAGACAAGTGAAGACGGATGGTCCTATGATGGGCCCTTGGTACTGATGACTATGCTTATGAGCTAGTGTGCTTGAAATTTGAACTAGGCCTAGAGATACAATGTGCCTAAGAGTTACCTCCTGAGAGCCTCCATGTTGCTCAAATGTGGCCACTCTCTAAGCCAAACTCAGCATGTAAATGTGTTACCTTCCCCCCAGCATGGGGCATGACTCCCTGGGATGAGCCTCACCAGCACCAAGGGATTACTACCATCACCAGCTTGAGAAGCAACTAAAAAAAGACCTTGAATAAAAGGGGGAAATGGTAGAGATAAATGAGTTTATATGGCTAAGAGACTTCAAAATGAGTCAGGAGGTCATCAGAGGGTTCGCACTTTGCACATCTCAGCAGGATCCCAGACAGCCAAAGTAGATACAACCCCAGGTATTGGTGCTCCTAAGGGCTATGGAGACACATAGGTTCTATGGTCATGACAGATGGCTCTGAAGTTCGGCACCTTGCCAGTGGGCCCTACTTTGGAATTTGTGATCCTGATTGTGATGGAGTTGGACTCAGATGTGACCTCTCTACATATGCTCTTCTGTCATTTTTACTCAACCTGTGATTGGTGCTGGGGTTTATATATGCTCAGGAGACTTGAGTCTTTGGACTGTCTATGTGCCGGCTGGGCCCTGAGCCTCAGCAGAGTTGCAACACCTACTCTCTGTTCATTGAACGTACCCAGGTCAGCTGACGGGGAGGTGAGAATGGTCAACCACCACACCAGGGAACCGAGATTTGTCTACAACTGCAAGTAGGAGAATCACATCTATCAGGCTGTGGGACATAAGCCCCCTCTTGATTTAGAGGTGGAGTGGACATCGCCATCTCAGGATCCACAAAATGGAGGAATACAATATGAATTGGAGTAGACTTGCTGGTATTCTACTATAGAACTGCTGTGATTCTAGCAATGGAAAAAATGGCATCACTGATGTGAAGACAGTGGCCATGGGAGTTGCTGAGGGCAGGGAGAGGAAAAGGTGTGATATGGAACATTTTCAGGACTTGGCATTGTCCTGAATGATACTGCAGGGACAGATGCCAGAAATTGTTTATCCTGCCACAACCCACTGGATGGACTGGGGGAGAATGTGAACTATAATGTAAACTATTGGTTCATGTGGCGTGGCAGTGCTCCAGGGTGTATTCACCAAATGCAATGAATGTGCCTCACTGATGAAAGGAGACATTGATATGGAAGGAGCAGTGTTGGGTGGGGATTGGGGTATATGGGAACCTCTTATGTTTTTTAATGTAACATTTTGTGTGACCTGTTTATCTTTAAAAAAAAAAAACAATAAAAATTTTAAAAATAAACGGAATGCATGTATGAATTAATATTAAATATTAAAACAATAACTAAAGAACTATACTAGGGCTATTAAAATGAGTCACAATGCTGTCAGGAATCTCTGTTAGGAAGATATGTCAGCATCAAGTGAAAGAACAGAAATAAAAAATTTGCTCACTTCTAACACAGGAAAGCTGAAGACCTATTTTAGAAGTGGACAACAATTCATAGATCCTGGAATAAATAATGTCATCAGATTTAAAATAAGGAAAACTGAGCATTGAGAATTAAGAGAAACCACATACATTAAAAGCAACAACATCAAGACTTACTAGAGGGAACAAAAATAAATAAGAAAATCCTGTTTTGAATTTTCAGTGGCAGTATCTAAAAATAACTGATAGAAAGAATGGCTCATAAGATAACACAAACATGATATAAAACTTACATTGGGTAAGATAGACATTTCCTTTACTATCCTAAAATAATAAATAACTTTACCTTTTTGAGCAAATCTACATTGAAACTACTAAAGTTCTTCATAATGTCTTTGATACTGTTACTGACCCTATCTTTATAAATTAAAAGGTTTCATGGTTTTCAGTCCAGGGTTTGTCAACCTGGCAAAAGAGAAGACTCATTAAGAAATGATTAGGAAAGCATTGATCCCCAAGAAAACAACTTAATATAACTCTCAGGAGTGGAGCACAGGTTTTTTTTTTTTATTAAAATAGTTAAAGTGTAAAAGTGATTCTGATGCACAGTGAGAATGGGGACCATTTTCTCAGCCTGTTTTTTCAAAGCAGCCCACTCCTGATCATTTTGGTTCTCTGCATTTTGCAAGCCCTAACTCACCGAGTCTCACTCTTTTGAAGGAGACAAAGCAGAGCTGCCCCTCTGGGCACGCGCCATGATGTTTATCACACCTTGCCTGATACCTGCCTTCTTTTAAGACATGTTGCACATTTGGCTTCTCCAGCTACAGTTTCAGTCCTATATTTAATTCTGGGGTCTATTCTGATATTAGAAAGAATATTTCTAAGCACTAACTACAGAAAATACCCTAGATCATATCAAATTGCTTTTGCAACATATTTAAAACAACATATGAACTAATAATTCTGCTGCTAGCTAGTTAAATTTTTCAGATTCCAAAGGTTCTTTTACCTACCCCTCATTCTAGGAACTGTATTCTATTAAACTGCTACAGCCTTATCTCCTTCTGATAGAATTCCTTGACACCAACTGTCTACCTACCCTGAATATCCAAGTGCTGATAGACCCAATAAAATGACAACACAGAATAAGAAGTCTCTTTACAAAACATTTGGGCCAACTTTACAAATAAATAAAGTAATTTTCATATCCTGGCACCTTAGCCAAAAGATACAGCTTTAATGTAACTTACAGATATCTTTGAATACGATAAATTCCCATTGGAAAATAATGATAAGTGCTTTCTAAAGTATAAAGTGCTTTCTGGTTTGCTGCACAGGAAGTCCAGTTGGATTTGTTCATTTCTGTGTTCTGTTCATAATTATCTACTGAGACTTCCAACCTGGCCAACCGCATTGCCGCAGCATGCCACTGTGCCAAACAGAGCTGTCATGAAGAATCTGTCTCCAAGCCTGGGAAAATGATTAAAGTACTTTCCTTCCTAAGGAAACCCTGATAGAACTATCTTTGAAAATAATGAGAGGTCACTGCAGCTGACATTATTGCATGTTATTATTATCCCCAAGGCTTTTGTAATGTAATCATAGAAGTGTGGACAATACCTTGGTAATATAAGCAGCCTCAAATACAGATAACTATGCCCTTTTTTTGTAGTAAAGGCACTAAACTCAAGCTGTAAATTAGTGAAGGCTAAAAAAAATCAAGTCAGAGATGTTTAAAGACTCAGACAAAAACAATAGTCACCTCAAGGAAAGGCAACAGAGATTAGAAGAGAAAAAAGCCACCAATGGATATTTATGGAACCAGTGTGGGGAGTATCACTGCATTATACAATTTATAAAAGAAAATACACCTGTAGTAATTTATAGTAAATGTTGATATCCAATAGTAGGATATGAATATATAACAAGATGATTTAATTAGATGTAAGCAATTATTAAAAGCTGTTGTGTTTGTTACAAATTTCTAAGGCTATGAAAATAATGGCTGTAGTGAGCAAACATGATGAATCCTGAGCTTGTGATGAAGCCAATGTCACAGGTTTTAGAAACTGGAAACAAGGACTGATAGGAAGCGGATGATCAAAGCTTACAGCTTCCCAATTTTCATGCTATTTTATTTACTGTCAAAATCTCATATTATATTTGTTATAATTGTTACTATTGTTAGGTAACCACTCTCCATGGGTCTCACATTTCTGCACATCTTGCAAGGAGAGATACTGTCACTTGCTCTAGACAATTTTTCAAGGATGTTTTGCATAGCGAACATTTTGGAAGACAGAAAGAGCATTTCCCTCCAGAGTAAAGGACAAGCATATTTATTATTCAGTGTAATAGATGCCCTAATAGGTCCCAGAACTCAGGGTTCCTCGAACACAACACAACCGAGGCTCCCTTGTGTCACCCTGTGACTTCTTTATTTCTCACCCAATAGTCTTGGGTTTTTGGCCAGTATCCCATGAAACTGTGGCAGGCTGACTGGCTATCTTCTGCGTAGGGTAAAATCTCAGATGCTTTACAATTCTCAGCAGTTTTGGAAGTGAAAATAGGAAGCCACCAGACATGTGGCTTTCTGGACGAGGAAGGACGAGAGATCTATGAGCCATTTTCAGAGATAACAGAAGATGCTCTGGCATCTATAAATGAATATACTCACTCACATGGTGAGCAAGGACTGGGGACACTAGGGGTAATGTTCTCTCACCATTCTGTTTATGAATGTTCAAAGGATGAGCAGTGGGAAGATTGAAACAAGCCACCTGGGCGTATGCAGAAAAAGGGCTGCTAATGTGACAGCAGTGCAGCAGGCCCCACAGCCAGATCCAAAGGTAACGCAGTTATGGCTGCTGAGCCAAGGAGCCCCCTAAACTGAAATAAATGGAGCCAGCAATGATGGCCTTGCTACTCAATACAAAGCTCTTTGTAGACGAAAAGAAATAGAAGCTTAATTACTTAAAGACTGAGTAATTGCTGAAAACTACAGGTAAAATTGCATTGCTTATGCACAGCTACTCTCTCCTGTATTTCCATCCCCATATTTCCTTCACTCTTATCTCAGTTGCTTTAAGGAAAAATATAATTATAGGTCTGGTCAAGGTTGCCCTATTCCTAAAAGGGACCAAAGTCCTTTTGTACGCATCTGTGGAGTTGCTACATGATGCACAAGAATCAAATTGTTGATTGAATGTACACTACTCAAATTTCCACCATTGCTGTCTGACTTCATTATCTTTCAAACATGGAAGTAAATCCACCATCTTAGACTGGACAAAAAGTAAAGAACTCTGTGTTTCAGATGCAGAGGATACCATTGTATTGCCAGACTTGTGACTCCTATAAGTGTTTTGTATTTATAACACTTTGAAGGTGGACACATTGTATGTGGCATTGCTCCTGGACCCCCATGGCAGATTGACTGCAACTGCCTTTGACCTGTTCCTGGGCTGTTAGTGGTGCCTCACCACTGTGGACACTGTTTCAGGTTAAGCTGCTATTGTTCCAATCTGATCAGCTGATGACAGTCAATCACTTGTGGTGCTTGAAACTGTGTTTGGTTGACTTTTCAGACCATTTGCAGTCTAACAATCACCAGCAAAAGCTACTCTGTCAAGATATTCATTGGACCTTTAAAGTTCCTTGTCAATCACAGTTATTTGGTATTGTTTAGCATTAGAATGGCATCCTCAAAATTTACTCAAAACATTTCTAACTCTATTTGACTCACCTCCTCCAGGTTCATACACCTTAGAAATTCAGTTTAGCCACCAAATGTGGCTGTGCCCAGAAAAGGATCATCTCCTCTTGACCAGTTCCCAGATAATGATCAGAATAAATGGGACAGATTTTATATAGACCACTGTATTAGTCGGCCAAAGGGCTACCAGCAATCTATTGGCTTTCATAAAGGGTATTTGGGGTAAACACCAAAGGCTGTGGAAAGTCCAACTAAAGGTACCTTAAGATATACTTTCTCATGAAAGTCAGCTGCCACGTGTTGAAGCAAGATGGCAGGGGATCTCTGTGAAGCTTCAGCCTTCCGCTCTGGGTTTCTTCTCTCAGGCTCAGCTGCTCCACCTCTTCCTGATTTCAGCTGCAGGTTGGCATAGGGCTTGTCTTTCAAAGCTTCTTGTATCAGTCTCAGCTCTCTTACCAAGGTCAGCTGTAAGCTCTCAGGCAAAATGGTTCCTCTCTTCCCTGGGCTTTAGCTGTCTGAGCCTTCTTCTTTCTGTCACATGGAAGAATAAAAAATGACTGAGCTCTCTCTTGTGTATATCTGTCTGTGTGAGTGTCCATTTATCTCAGACCCACCAAGGGGGTGAGGACTTAACGTGAGTCATGCTTTACTGACACGGTGGAATCAAAAAGTCCTCAAAGCAATCTTAACAGGTAATCTAATCAAAGTCACCTCAGCTGAATTTAATGCAATCAAAGGGTATCATACCCAGAGGAACAGATTAGTTTACAAACATAATCATTCTCTTTTTGGGATTCATAAATAGTCTCAAACTGCTACAACCACTTTTAAGAATTCAGAATTTCAACCTGAAATACTCTAGGGTATGATGCTTTTTTTTTTTTTTCTTCTTCTCTTTTTTTGCTGCTAATCGTCTAATCGTAATTTCAGATTAACCTGATTGGTACTCTCCAGGTAGCAGCTCAGCCAAAGGAGTCCTAGGGAATTCAAATTTAAGTCTGGTTCAGCTAACTGGATTCTCTTGTTAGAGTGATGAGGTCCTAGATCAGAAAAACGATGGGTACTTACCTGAGAATACTGTTTGCCCAGTCCCCCTACAGTGGTTCTTGTGAGTCATCATGGGGGTATTCTCCTTATATTTTACAAAAACACCATTGTCCTTCTTAAAGCTGACCTTTCTGGATGAAAGGACTGGGTGCAAGGAGTGATGATTAGAGCAAAGATAAATGTATAACTAGTAGAATGGGAAACACCAACATTTTGGTGTGTGGGGGAAAGCAGTCTGCCTGACACCTGGGAGAGAACACTTCAGTCCTGGAAGGTACAGAGGAATAAGGGAGCTTAATGATTTTATTTTCAGAATAGGTGCTGGGCCCTTCTTCAAGAAGGGAAATACCCTGGTGTGGCTCACCCAAACAGTTGAAAGCCCCGTAAATTGAACTGACTGCTCTCTCCAAAAACTTGACAACATCTGTAGCAACTTCTTAGTGGGGTGGGCAAATGCCACCCAACTGATGGTCGGGAAAAGCAGGACAGGTTGGACAGAATGCTCTCAGTAAATCCAAAGTCAAAGACTAGTGTCAATTAAACAAACTAAACTGGCTAACCCAGGATGACCAGCTGTCCAGGAAGCTTTGCTAGAGGCCCTATCAATGTGTGCTGTCCTAACTTATTTAGCACTCGCTCATGGGCCCTAAAAAGTGTAAATAACACTTTCTTTCCAGGATGCCATGTGTCCAGGACTGTATGTCTCGTGCGGAACCAGGCATTAACTTATTTGCTCATATCTTCTGCCTGCGTGCTTTAAACAGTAACAAACTAATTTAGCCTGCAAGTATGGTAAAATGACATACCTGTGTAGGTTAAATTATATACCCCAGAAAAACACATTCATAATCCATTCCTGTGAGTATGAACCCACTATAAACAGGACCTTTCAAAGATGTTGTTTTTAGTTGATGTGTGAATCAGGATGGCACGTAACCCTAACACAGGAGGCCTTATAGAGAAGGCCACAGGGAGAATGCCACCTGGGAGGAGTGGAAGCTGAGAAACAGTAGAACCTGGAAGAGAAAGGAGATGATGCTGCCATGTGCATTGCCATGTAACAGAAAAGCCAAGGAATCCTAAGAATTGCAGGCAGCAGCCCAGAGCACCACAGTCTTCAGGGAGAAAGCATTGCCTTGCTGCTGTCTGAGTCTGGGCTGCTTCTACCAAAAACCCTGAGCCAGTAAATGTACACTGATTAAGGTAGCCCACTGTATGAGGTTTGCTTTAGCAGCTGGGAAACTAAGACAAAACCCTTCATAGTTCTTAATAATTATAATATAAAACATAATAAAGAAAACTTACAAAGGTAAGCAGAACAAATCAACTTATTTAATCATTACCTAATATTACTTTTAAGTGATTCATTACTAATTTAGACAAAATATTTTAAGGAAAATATTTAATATTCAATATTTATTACTTAAAAAATTATATTTGCTTATGAAATGAAAAATATATAAAGGAATACCAAATCTCCATTATTCATCAATTTAAATTTTGAAGAGTTAGAAATTCCTGATTTTCTGATTCATACATTTGGTTTATGAAAAAGTTTTTTTCACTTGTGCCAACTCTGGTAGTTTTAAGACGAATTTGGGATTATATCTGAGTCTAGCTGGAAAGAATACTGTGAATGAAGGAATAGCAGCTCATATGCCAGGTGTTTGAAATCCCTAGACCAATATTTATTTATCTTGAGAGAGATATTGAAAAGAAAATTGTTGTGAGGCACCATAGGAATTTAGAGCTTTTTATGTTAATTAAGTACAAACATAAAACTAGTTATAGTTACTTTGTACATATAGCTCTTAAACAATTAAACAAGCAAAACCAAGTTTTCCAAATTAAAGGCAAACTAAATTTAAAAACCAATACATTTTAATTCATCAAAATTAATTGACAATTGCCATTATGAGAAATCGTACATGGAAGCATGACACCTCCTGCACCTTTTGCTTAAGGTAACTCTGTTCTTGACTTAGAGAAAGTAAATGGCATTAAGAGATGTGAATTTTTATCTACTGTTATTAAACAGATTATGCTAACTGTAATACTTTGTAACAAGGGAGAGAAATGTCATATCTATACACTGTTTCAAGCTTATATGTTTAGACATGCTTCTTGTTTGCTTGTTGTTTTAATAATTCTGTTTATAAATGGGGCAGACAGGGTCAAACGTGTACTTTCGTGTATCAAATTGGAGAAAGTTGTGATTGGATGTCATCACAGATCCTCATTTCTTTCCTGTAGAAAGTAACAAAATGGACCAGATCAGCCTGACAATCCACCCACAGAGATCCTGTAAGATGGCCCTACAGAGGTTTGTCTGTAGGAAGTTGCCTGACCCCTATTCCAACCACCTCCTCTAAAACCAAGCCAGCCTAGCCCCTAAACTGAATATGCCATTAGATGAGGCCATCTTTGCCAGAGGACCAAAAGGAATGTGGATGATAATTGAGTCATTGACATTGAGAGAGAATAACAGGAGATTATAGACCTTTACTCTCCATTTCCAATTTATTTTATAGTGCCATGGAATACAATCCTCAGAGAGGACAGAACACCCTAAATTTGGATAACATTAAAAGAACAATAGCAAGAACAATCACTTTTATTTTCACCAGCCATTGTTCTAAGTGAATTATCCGCATGTTAGGAAGAGAAAAATTAAGTCAGAGATTTGTCTATGGACACAGACTCATGTACATGTCTTCTATGCCATATGTCAGTAAACATGTTCTCTAAAGACTAGATAGTAGTAGTTTAAGCACTGCAGATGCACAGTCTCTGTAACATTGACTCAACTCGGCCTTTGTAGCACAAAAGCAGCCTAAGATGTCATGTAAACAAAGAAGCCTGACTGTGTTCCAATAAACCTTCATTTCTGGACCCTGAAATTGAATTTCATGTAATTTCCATGAGTCATGAAATATTAATATTTAAGTTTATTTTCAAACAAATCAAAATATGAAAACCACTTTTTGCTCATAGGCCATGCAAAACCAGGCAGGAGGCTGGATTTAGCCACAGGTCATAATTTGGAGACCACTGTACAGTCTGTATTTAAGCTAACATTTTGATTCTTATGTTTGATTTTACTGTTTTTGTTTGGTTTTGATTACTTCAAAATTCCTTCACACAGTTCGTGTAATGATCAATATTTTTTGAGCTACCTGAAACTTTGAATAAATCATGTCTCATAACATCATTTTAGTTTTATCAGAAATACGTGCATCTTTTAATATTAGGTCCTTCTTTTTCTATTTTTTCTTAGTATATGTCAGTAGAAAAATAACTACTTGCCACCTACGTGATTTGTTTTTAATGCTATAAAGTGGTTGTGCTGGTTTGAGTCTCAGCTAATCCATTCCTTGCATGTAACACTCTTGTACATAGGACCTTTTGGTTAGATTCAGTCAAGGGCTCTCCCTTTTTATTAAATCACTTCTATAGTGCATGACCCAGGGTGATTCTTTTTCTTTAATTCCCTCCCTCCAGGTGACTCACTCATTATGTTTGCTAGTTGTTTTTTGTTATTTGTCTGTTTCTGGTGTTTTTTTTTTCTTTAGGAGGCACCAGAAACTGAACCTGGGACCTCCCATGTGGGAGGCAGGCACTCAACTGCTTGAGCCACATCAACTCCCCCCAGGGTGGTTCTTAATCTTCTTACTGGAGTCCTTTAAAAATGAAGGAATAAAAAGCCACAGACCAGGGTAAAAATCAGCAAACACGTCTAGAAATTGATCGACCAGTGAGACAAAAAACAACAGGCCTGGAGGAGAGGAGAGAGATGAGCCAAGCAGTATTCTGCCCTGCTCTATACCTAACTGCCCACAGCTACAACTTCGTGAGGCAGCATCTCTTGATGATGCCTTCCATAGACACATCCACGGCCCCAAAACTGTAAGCTTTTAGCCTAATACATTTCCATTAGAAAAGCCAACCCATTTCTTGTATATTGCTCCTAGCAACCTTTAGTAAATGAAAACAGTGGTCATCACCAAGTTTTAAAATATTCATTTATATTTCTCTAAAAGTGATTGAAGTGATGAAAGTACAACTATGTAATTACACTGAATAATATTGATTGTACACTTTGGATGAATTTATGATTTATTAATATGTATCAATAATACTGACTTGTTTAAAACAAACAAACAAACAGGGATTACTTATCAATGACCCCAACTAATCCAACCAGAAATAAGGAATCCAGTAGAAACTCTCCTAGGTAATATTTCTGTGTCTGTAGCCCTCATTCTTTCCCTAGGTTCATAACCTGTCCCTTCTTGCCTAACGAACAAAAAGCCAATTCTAATACCTCGTAAACTATATTAATTATCTTTGAAGAGTGGGACATAATTAATATAGGAAGATGCCTATTACTGTGAAAATAAATGCAGCTTAAGAATTTGTTGAAAAAGGCTTATGGATGGGAAACTTAGTGTATGAAATGGAATGGAGAGGTCAAAATCAAAGGACGGTCCAGGAAGCTGGTAGGAATGTTTTTCTGGTATATGGAATACGAATGTGCAAAGTAAGGAGAAGAGCTGTGATAACCTAAAAATTATAAGAAAACCAATGAAGTAAGATAGATAACCAGACAGTGAACATTGTGTTGTACCCAGTTTAATCTCTGGTGGTAGAGTTTTCAAGTTCATCATTCAGTATTGACTTTGGGGTTGAAAGCTATAGAGCAGTTCAGGCATTTGGTGCCTCACCTGGCTTCATCTCCAGTCCTCTCGGACTTTATCTCTTCTTTTATGTTGCTATGCAACTTAATAATTCTTTTTTGAAAACCCTTAACACTGCTCAACTGGTGAATAAGTGTATGGGTTTTTTGGGTTTTGGTTTTGGTTTTGGTTTTTGGATAAAAATATCTATTGTTGGGAAATTAAAAGCAAAAGATCAAGAAAAGAAAGTCCAATAGTCTGAAACAGTAGGTGTCATTAAAGATTCATTCATTCTTTCATTCATTCATTCATTCATTCAGTCATTCGACAAATATAAATGGGTATTGTTATCTGCCAGGAACTATTCTAGGTGACGTGGAGAGGCAATGAACTAAGCAGCAAACTCTTTTCATTTCCAGAACTTTGAGTCTTATATGGGGAGAGAGAGAGAATAAGCAATTAAATGAGTAAAATTAAGTAAGATTAGGGATAAAGAACATTGATTGGCACAGCCAGGGGTGCTGTTTTACATAGGGGGGAAAGGGAAAACCTCAGAGGATGACATTTGAGCAACAAACTGAAGAAAATGAGGGAATCAGCTGTATGGATAGCTGTGCAATGAGCATTTACATCTTCAGAACTTTCTGAAATTGTTTTATGTAACCACAGTTTTGACTTAAACTGGGTGGTACTTCATATAAAATTGAGATGACTCACATGATGACAGAAATCACTGGCCTAATCAATATTTAAATTCTCACTTAATTGAATTTACTTTGTCTAATACTTTTTCTATGAGGATTATAATCAAACTAAAGACAAACTCAGGCCCCAAGTGGAAGTGAATAGCTAAACTACTGATTTTTGGCTTTGAAGTCTAGCTTCAAGCAATTTAGTGAATTGTAGCATTTGTGAATTAAGGACCTAAGACTAACAATAGCATAAGAATGAAAAAAATAATAAAAGGTTACTAAGAAATAGCTGTTCTTCAGATAATCAACATTGTGCAAATTATGGCATTGGCCATAAAGAATGTGTAGTTCTTGGATATTTCAAAAGAGAATTTAAAAAAAATATATTGCATATCCTTTTAAGAAAACTCACTTTCACTTTTTCAGTATAATTAATAATGGAATACATAAAATAATCATTGTTTAACAATAGACTATCACATTTCTTAGGGAGAGGAAAAATGATCTGCTCAAGAAAATCTTGCAGTCATGTGCAAAATTCAATTTAATGTGTTTAATCACTTAATAAAAACTGACTCTTCCATAGCACTCAACAAATTACAAAAATCTTTCACATCCATTATCTTCTGTAGTTCTTATAAAATCCAGCTAGGTATATGTCACCATTATTATTGATGACACTTTTATTCTTTTCCATTTTACATATCAGAAAACGGAGACTAAGACCATCCAAATGACACTTGTGATTCCACAAATGATAAGTGGTCTTCTTTTTCCTTTACCTTTCTCCTACTTTTTGCTTCTCATCTCTCCTTACTTTTATAAACTAAGATACAAATCTTGTGGGTAAGGAAAGGCTGACTCTTACAAGTATAATCAGAGTGTGAGGTAGGTGGAATCTAGTTACTAGAATGAATGCAGCAACCTTTCCCCTTCCCTTTTACTCACTTTCCTTCACACCTCTACACAAATCACCTGTAGGAGTTTGGTATTGTTTATGAATTCCAAAAATAGATATTGGATTATGTTTGTAAACTGGTCTGTTCCTCTCGGTGTAGTAGATTATATTAAATTCAGAGGTTTCACTTTTACTTGATTAAATAACGATTGAGGCATTGATTGGACCACGTGAGTATGACGTTGAGTCCCCACCCTCTTGGTGGGCAGACACTCACAGAGAAAAAAGACATGGCAAAGGACAGAGTTGGGAGTTTTTTAATCCTAGAGCCCCAAGAAATAAATACACAGAGAAGAAGATACATGTGGAAAGAGAGAAGGCTCCATTAGAAACAGCAGAGAACCTGGAAAGAGAGACTAGCCATTCCCCTGATCGTTTACAGCTGGCCTTGTGAAGAGTACAGAGCAGCTGAGCCTAGAAAGAAATGAGCCCCAGGGGGAGAGACAGGCCTTATGCCAGCCTACAGCTGAAAACGAAGGGAGCTGGGACCACGCAGCCTTAAGAGGAAGAAGAAGGCTGAACCCTTGCAGAGACCGGCAGCCATTTTGCTCCAACACGCGGCAACAGATTTTGGTGAGGGAAGTAATTTATTCTTTATGGCCTTGTGACTGTAAGATTCTACCTCAAATAAATACCCTTTATAAAAACCAACTGATTTCTGGTATTATGCCTCAGCATCCCTTTGGCTGTCTAATACACCAACCAACACTGATACTCTCCTTGTACTCAAGAACAGAGATGGCATGTTCACATCCTCAAGGAAAACAATTAGAATGATATTCCAGTATACATCCATAGTAACTTGCTAACTGAGTATCTACTGTGTATTTCTGCTCCTTTTGTCATTTTTTGATCCATCAGAGTACTTAGCCAAATTGTTTTTGTTAGGTCAACTGCAGTCTGTTTCAATTTATGGTATATTCTAAGAACATTCCAAAGATATTGTCAGATCTACTTAGAAGATAGTGTGTTAAGTAATAATCTGTAGACATTGGAGAGCATATTCTTCACCGTATATAGTTAATGTTATGATCAACTATTCCTGCCCTCAAGTGTCCTATTGGGTGGCCAAGTTGATGATTTTAATTTATCTAAATATTTCAAGGTTATTTATGTGATTTTGGCACTCCTTGATTCTAATGTCATGTATGTATCTGTAATGTTAACTCCATTTAGCCATTTCTTTAATGCTACCTCCTCCTGACTTATGATATAAAGGCCAAGAGTTAAGGCCAGCAGTTCCTAATACCCCTGTAAATTTAATCAAACACATTGATGCTATTGATGGATGGCAGGTTATCAATAAAATCACCTGCTCCTGACGATCCTGAACCACTCTTTCATGACATGTTGTCCTAGCCAATTTTTACTTACCTTTCTCTCATTCTTAGACTAATTTCTCTTAGAAGCAATGAATATGGTTGTCCTGTTCATAATGCCAATTTTCTTATCAGAGTTTTCCCCACTGAATTCCTTTACAATCTGATTTATGGACCCTTTTTGTGTATTATGAAATTCCATTTCAGTCAGTATATATATATATATATATAGTAGGTGTCTATTAATCAACAGCAAACAACATTTGAGGAAAGAGCGTTATTAAACATATAAAATTCTTGTCAACTCACCTAAACTGCTTGTGTTTTTTAAACAAAAAGCAAAGTTATTGATTAAAGTGATGGAAAGTTTGATACTAATACACATACAATATGATATGAATTAAGTCAGAAATGTCAAATTTCTCCATTCATGATATATTACCAGTCCTAGAAGTATAAATGCTCTCTATATAGAAAATACGGAAATGAAATTTCCATCTACCCTTTAAAGGGTAGGCTAAATCAAAGGAACAATAAAATCGCTTATTTCTAGCACAACTAAAACAAAGAAAGCTTGTACCCTCCAAATAATATCATAAAAGAATAAACCATAAATAATTCCATCATCCACATATAATTGGAATTAAAAATTTATTTTTATAAATGTTAGATAATAGATGCCAATAGCACACATTGTCAAGTACGTGAGTCTTTTGCCATAATAAAATCTGGGTTCAACTTCTTTAGCTTTACTTAGTTTGTTTAGCCTCAGAATATTTTCACCAGCCAGAGGGCTGTGTCTGTTGATTTCACAAAGTGAAAACACTTTGTGGTTGGTTCATTTCAAGGTATTACCACTATCGGCAAAACAATGAAAACAATAAACACTGGTAACATCAGCGTTGTAAGGCCACATTGTGGAGGACACTATCCCAGGGCCTCATCCCTAATCAGACATTCTTAAATTGCCTAGTGGCACCTCTGGTTAAATACACTGACTTGTCAGGTAAAGAGACAATGAAAGGAGCATTCCAAATTCAGATAAGCCCCTGAAAGGTTAAAATCCACACACCATGTAAAATGTGAGACATCTGTAATATGTGAGACATCTGTAAAAAACGGCCTTGAGGAAGTTTGGGGGGTAGTAGATAAATACAACAGATTCATTAGGTGTATAACCTTTGGCAGGTCTTCTTAATGTGCTTGTTCCAGTTTCCTCAACTACAAACCGTGAATAATTTTTCTTCCATAAAGATTATTTCGAAGTAAAGAAATGTTCCAAATGCATACCACAGTACTTGTAAACTAACAGGTACCCAATAACTAGAACCTGTATCTGTTCCTGCTATTGCTTTTGCTATTATTCTTGTTATTCATAATAACCATGTTAGAATTCACTCTGAAGAAGTATTTTCTTAGAAACCTCTCTTCCATCAAAAGAGGTCATGTTCTCCCATCCAGTGGGATTGATGCTGCTTTTTTCCAAAATAGAAAAGATAAACCACATAAACCTGTCCTTGAGCCTGAACAATTGGGATAGAATCTCATTCAAACATTATTCTTGGGATATGAAATACTTGAAATCATGTAATTCCATAGCCCCTGATTGCCTAGACATATTTTATCTTTATAAAACATATGCTTCATTTTTCAAAATTACAGTTAAAACAATCGCATGCCCATCTTACAACTTCTGATCCTACCACGTATACCTGATTCTAAAAAAAAAAAAAAGTCCCTTCCAGCCTTATTAAAACTTCTTTCAAACTTTTGTCCCCCTCAGTTTTATTCCATACATCCATTTTCATTCCGATTTCAATTTCTACCACATGTATTAAAGATAATATTATCTATCATTTAAATTATTATTTTGACAATATTTTCAAGGCCACTGGTCCATGGTCCTTTCTATTTTGCTAAGAATAAAATACACCAAATCCTGGAGCAATACATCTATTCTATAAATGGAATATCTACAAAACAGACAGTACAAAAGGAAGTGATCATTATTAGACACTTTGAGAAGTTATTTTAATCTAATTTATACTAGGAAGGATTTTGACTCTGAAAGCAGTACCTACAGAAGGATGAAGGGAACAGAAACAAGGAGATAAAACAAAAACAAACAAAAACATTTTGATTCTAAACAATAAGAATATAACTATATTTGCCAAACATTTCAGAGGAGAACTACCAAATAGTATAAGTAGAGGAACAGCAATTTTACAAGATAAATAACTCATATCAAGATGCACAGAAGTCTACAATTTCTTAAAGAAATCTCCATAATTGTTTTTAGGTATCATAAGGATTTCCTTGGGTTAAATATTCCAAATCACTGCTTTAGATGAAATGCTGATTTTGTATTTGCAAGTAAACTTTTCTAACATCATAATATGAGACCACCCTATATAGCATGTTATATTCAATGTTTGTAGATTTAAGCAAGAGAACAGTTAATTTAAAAATAATTACCTAAACTCTTTCATAATTGTGATAGTTGTGTATGCTTACCTTCATTTTCTGCTTTTAAATGAATCATGTTTAGGAGGACACTTTGCTTTTGCTAGTTTTTAATTGTGGAAATTACCAGGTGCAAAAATTTAAATCATCTTCAAAAATTGATTGACAGCCCATAAATTTAAGCTTTTCAAAGCAATATATAAACATCTTAATATGCAGGTGATAGTGTGTTCTAATATTAAAACAACAATGCTCAACAATACAATAAACAAGAAAAATAAGAGAAACAAAACAGAACAATGTTCTCAAATCCATGTGCATCTTAGGGAATAGAAAATGATCAGCATGGCTACATACATGGAAATCTGCTGAACCTATCAATGGAGAGCTGGGCAGGTAATTCATAGCAAAATGTCTAAGGGGAGGGGGAGGAGTGTCACCATTATCTCAATCTGAACTGTTTCAGCTACAATATTAGAAAACTACTACTCTTTAAAAAAGACATGAAAGAGTGCAATTTTTTATTTGGTGGAGGAGATCAAGAGACTCTTCTTTGATAAAAGTTTCAAAGTGAAGTCCATTTACACTGAGATAAAAAAAAGAATGGGAACAAAGAAAAGCAAACTCGACCTATGTAATAGGTTGTAAGTGAAGGAGGGTGATGATTCATGTCCATCTCCCAGCTTTGAAGATGATGTGATGGTTTGAAGAGTAATTACCAAAATCTTTATCAAATACAATGTTATCTGATACAGAGTGTGGAATGTATCATTGATCTCATGCAGTATTATATTTATAATATTGATTAATAGAAGAACACTGTAGCCATTCGATATTATTTATGAATTCCAAAAATAGTTATTGGATTAAGTTTGTGAATTGATCTGTTTCCTCTGGGCATATTACATTGGACTGGATTTAGATGTTTTGCTTTTACTTGATTAAATAATGATTAGGGCTTTTGATTGGACCATGTCCATAGGACATTGATTCCCCCTCCCCACACCGTCCCCACCTTTGGTGGGCTGGGACTCACAAAGAAACTGTACCACAGAAAAGGGTGGTTGGAGTTTTGAGCTGGAGCTTGGGAAGTAAACACACAGGAGAGAGAAGAGCACCTGAGCCCAGAGAGAATCATGCCCTGGGGAGAGAGACAAAGCTTAGAGAGCCTGAGAGTCTATAGCTGACCCTGTGGAAAGAACAGAGCAGCTGAACCTGCAGAGAAATGAGCCCCAGGAGAGAAATTAGAAGAAGCTGGGACCATGGAGCCTTAAGAGGAAGAAGAAGGCTGAACGTCGGGAGCCATCTTGCTCCAACACATGGCAACAGATTTTGGTGAGGGAAGTAACTTGCACTTTATGACCTGGTAAATGTAAGCTTCTACCCTAAATAAATATCCTTTATAAAAGCCAACAGACTTCTGGTATTTTGCATCAGCACCCCTTTGGCTGACTAATACAAATACGTTCTTGTTGGTGGATCATTAAAACTCTAACAAAATTTCCCAAAGAAGAGCAGGGTAATATGTTCTCTTTGACAATATAAACATTCTGGCAGTTGATTGTTACTTTCATACCTTGCATATGTGAAAAGCAGTCATATTTTAGATTTAGCTAATGAATAATATTTCAATTTTAACCATGTAACCTCATTCCTGTAATATATAGCATGTAACTGTGACTTGTTCCCTATTATTGAAAACTGTCTTTTGTCACAAAGTAAGTTCCTGTTTTTCACTCACTAGAAAATTTTTATTTTTCACTCCCTAGCAGGTTCCTGTTATTTGCTCCATAACAAGCTCCTGTTTTTATTCCCCAAAACATGTACTGGATGGAGAAGCCTGAGACCAAGATCACACTCTGAGGAGCAGTGGGCACAATTCAAGTGGGCAGAAATAGCTGCTATGAGCTTACCCTATCTCCCCCTCTTCCAATGCCCAGTTTGAAGACCTTAGTTTGCAGGTGGGCTCAGCCAATGTCATCCCTGTCCTCACTTCTCTTTGTTTAAATCTAATAAAAACCTTTGGCTCTTTGTGCAGGGCAGCAGATTTTAGATTGCTCTCCCGAACTCTACCAGCTTTAAAAAATATATAAAAATCTCTTTCCCTTGTGTGATCAGTCTTAGTATAGACTCAAATCTTCTGCACCAGGCAAGAACCCAGAGAACTTGCAGCAGTCCCCTTCAATTTAGCACCCCAAATGGGACCCTGTGATCTCTGAGGAGACCACTGCCTGGTGGACTCATTGGCCTCCTGGGGTAAGTCCTCCCTGAGCTCAGCTCTGTAGCCACTGGAACCAATTGCCTCCAAGAGCTAGTACTGGGTCCTCTGGTCCCTGGGTGCTGCTGGTCCTGAGAGAGCAACAGATTAACAAGCAAAACAGTGGAAACATTTCCTTAACTCTGGTAAATACCCTATATTGAAAATTTTTCTTTAACTCAAATTTGGTCTTGTTGATTTGGGTTTACATTTCCCGCCAAAGCTGTAGGCAGCTAGTCTGCCCTGGGTTTGTTGGTCTTTGTCTTGAGGACACTTGAGTCTCAGAGTGACCACTGGGTAGCAGCTCTCTGGCATAGGAGACCCCATCGTGCCCAGCCAGACATGCAGGTGTCCTTTGGTCTGAAACCTAGGAAGTGTAAGTTGATTATTGTTGGATCTCCTGGAAACAGAGGAGAAGTTCAGAATGGGTAATAAACAGATCTCTGATGTTAAGGGGAAATGTTGCTCATTGGAATATATTTTGGATAATTATGTACAATCTGAGTATGAACTTATGACTAAGAAGAAGATGATCCTCTTATGTAAACTGGCTGGCCCAATTATGACTTAGAAGATAATGTTGAATAGCCAGAAGAGCGATGTCTAAACCACAGTGTTATTTTACAGTTAGACTTATTTTGTAAGAGAATGAGAAAATGGGGCAGAATCCTATATGTGCAATCTTCCATGTCTTTGTATCAGAATAAGAATTTGCAGAAAAGTGTTCAGAATTACAATTCAAATTAGGGAGTTTTATGTTTCTGTGTTTCTGTGTTCTTATGCCTGACCTATTAGTGTCTGTCTGTTTGATGTATATTTTCCTGCCTCCAGATGGTAAACCTAAATTAATAAATAAAATTCTTAAGAGAGTTCTATTCAGATTGCTTAAAGATAAATATATAATAAGAGCTTATATATAAATTACTTCTAGAGCCCAAGAAATTGGAGAAGCTGAGCTTCTAGTACTCTTTCAAATCTTCCTGTCTTTTTCCTCTGTGTTCTAACTGAGCCTAATTCCCTTTCTATGAAAATAACCTTTCCCAAAATCCTAATGAAGATTTAGTTGGTCTTGTACAGAATTCAATTTTATCACTCAGGTTTATGAACCTGGATACCCAGACCTTTGCCAATTTATTTACAGGACTACTGGTGAAATTCTTGCAGAAATCAGCACAAACAGAAATATTTTCAAAGAAAACAAAATGCTTTTCAATTCACTACTGTGGTAGTTTGCAATTCCTTTATGAATCCCCAAAAGAGAAAGATTATGTTTCTGAACTAATCCATTCCTGTGAGTGTGGAACTCTTTCAGTTGCACATGTCAGAGAGGCATGGCTCAAGTTGAATCTCTGCCACCCTGCTGGGTCTGATATAAACAGAGACATACTAAGTATTTAAAGTGCAGAAAAATCATGCTTACATTTAACCAAAGTAATCATTATTCTGACAAGTTTGATTTTTATAATAATTATATGTTAAAGAATGTTTAGAGACAGTTTCCAAAATAATTTTGATAGCTTGAGTATGTAGGGTTTATAAAATGTGTTTGGTTTTTTGTTTTTTGTTTTTAGGAAAAAGGGAGTAATTTTTTCTTTAGATAAAGTAACTAGTTAATAAAAGAGAAAAATATAAGACAACAGCTGAATGAATATAGAAAGTGCAAAAGATTCACAAAAAGTATTATAGTCAATGTTAAGTATAATATGATGGGTTTATCTGTAGTTTTAAAAGCATTAGTATAAAAAATACAGTGATTCAAACTAAAATTTGGTTCTCTCTTTCTTTTAATGTGACAAAATTTTTTAAGTCCTTAATCTGTTTTTAGTAAAAGTTTATAAAGAATTTTTCTCCTGAACAGTGGCAAAAGCAAAAATTCTGCGTTTTATCAAAATAACTTCTTGTACTTATGTTAACTTTATTAGTTAAAAAACCTCTTCTCATTTAAAAAAAAAACATAATGTTCAATCCTAACAACTATTAATATTTTGCTTTCTCAAAGTGAAACCTAGAGAATACCTTTTTACTTCAAACTATTACAAATATTTTTTTCTTTCGCATTGCAAAAAGTAAAGATCTTCCATCCTTGAACATTTGGTAAAAGTGTGAATTCTGCCTAGTCAATGGCTCTCACCTTTTATCTTACAAAGTTTTTCCAGTTCATCTCTTTGGACCCCACAGATTCAACAGTTGGCCTTTATGTGGGGATGTTAGGAGTAGGGTAACTTGATAAATACCTCAAAATATAAAATATTGCTATATAAAGAGACTCAGTGACTGCAAGACTTGAGAGGTTGAGACACCAGAAAATTTAAATTTATGATTGAGGAAGTTTAAGATCCTCCAAATCCTCTAGAAGCTGGGGTCTAATAAGGGAAACTTTAGCCTTCAAAGAATCTGTTCGTGTACGCATGAGAGAGAGAGAGAGAGAGAATGGATAAAATATTTTATTGCACATAATATCAGAGAAAGCTATCAATGTACATACTGGCTTATAAACAGAAAACCATATACACATAGAAAAAGAAAATTGACTTGCTCATATTAAAATACAATTACAGACTTCATGGTATTCAACTTTCATTTATAAGGTATTACTATGTGCACAATGCTATTATCTACATCATTAATGTATGCCAGGTTAATTTTGTTTTAAATTCATTTTAATTGCCAGAATAAATTTCATTTATATATCTTCTGTTACCATGCACTTACGACCATCTGCTTTCAGTTTTAAAAGAAATCAGGAGGAAGTTTTTTATGGCATTGAATTATGATAAAGTCTTTTATTAACATTGGTATTATTTTAGGATGAAAGATATGCATTAGATAAACTTAAAGCATTAAGGCCACTTGACAACACGTGTCTGTGCATGTTTGTATTTTGCCTGATACATGCAACAAAATAATGTTTAGTAATTTGTAGTCAGGAATTTTGTTTTTTTTCACTAATGTAACAGAATATTAGTTTTTGAAAATGAGATACTTATTTCTCTTTGGGTGCATATTCATAAGCAGAGGAAAAATAATCACGAAGGCACTTAGCAGAGGCTCAATTTCTAAAATAAACCTATCAGATTGACAAAGAATAAGGATTGCTCAAAGTATGCTATGCAGATGATAACCCCCACAATATAAAAGAAACATCAATGCCCATATACATCTTCTCAAGGAAAACCACGTGCCTAGCAAAAGTGTACTTGAGAAAAATTAAAACAGTGAACGAGAATAATGCAATTCTGTTAGCATTGGGTGGTAGGCTGAAAAATGCCCTGTCACCAAAAGATATCAAAGTCCTATCTCCGGGATTGTCAACTTACCTTTTATGGCAAAATAAAGGTTCTTCGCAGATGTCACTAAGTTAAGGTTCTTTAGATGGGAGGATTATCCTGGATTTTCTCTGTGGACCCTAAATAAAATCACATGTATCCTTATTAGAGGGAGGTGGAGGGACATGTGACACACAGCCTTGATGAGTGGAGTGATTGGGCCACAGGTCAAGGGATGCTGGCAGGTAGCAGCCCCTGGAAGAGATAAGGAACAGTTTGTCCCTTAGAGCCTCTGCATGCAGCACAACCCTGTCTACACTTTGGTTCAGTCCAGTGAAAAGGACTTTGGACTTCTTGCCTGCATAATTGTGATGGTCACCAAATTTATGGTCAGTAGTCACAGCAGCCACAGAAAACAAATGCTCACTGGAAAAAAGGTGAATCAATCAGAAGAGAATGAATCCATAAAGAGAGCTATATTTCAGTTGGCATTTTCTACATGAAACAAGTGGAATTTTAAGTGACTGAAGAAAACAAATGTCTCTTTCAGGATAGTATGTAGTAAACCGATAAACATTTTGAGGGAAAGAACAGCTTAACTTAGATAAAATACAAAATAATTTTCGGATGAACAAGAGATCTAAACAAAAATAAAACAAAAAATCTAGAAGAAAATATAAGTCCCCTCCCTCAAGAAATTAGAATCTCAGGGGATCATTTTAAAGAATGAAGTGAAAATATAAGCATTAAGTCTTTGAGGAAAAAGAAAAGAAAAACAAAACTAATGTACAGTCACATGTATTTGACTTACCTTTTCCTCCTATAATGTGTGTTTGCTTCTGAGAACAGACTCATTATAAAAGTTGAAAGATATGTGAACTTAAACTATGTAAGACTTAGGGCCCAGAGACTCTATAACTTGAAAAAAATATTGTATAGCCTTCCAGAAGATATTTTTCATTTTGCAAATGATGTTGCCAAAGAAAATTAGAGATGACAGAGGAGGGGAGTAATATCTAACTACAGCAGATACTCCTTCCCATTGTATCTTCCCCAGCATCTTTGGTTCTATGCGCTATTTGGTGTTTGGTGTTTTCCTCTTTTATATCTGATTTTCTCAGGCAATAAGTACACAATCCATGCCCTTTTGGGAACAGATCAAGATTAACAAGCAACACTTTTTACCACCTATTGTGTATGTTTCACCAAGTCTTGTTTTATTTATTTCAAACATGTTGACTGTCCTGTGACCTCAGTCGTCTGGTGGGTCCAAAAAACTATGACGTTGTAGATGATCTAGCATTCTCTTGTTAGCATGAGATCATTAGGACAGGAGCCACTTTCTGGTTTTCTTTATGCTAAGGGAAAGCTGGCATCAACTACATGGCCAGCTTTCTTATGACCTGTGAAAATCAGTGGAAAGCAGTCGACAATTAGTGGATTTGTTTATACTTACAAAAGTGAAGATTTTAAGATGCAGTACAGTTGTATATTTCAGTTTCTTTTTTTTTTTAATTTATTTAAGATCATCTATTTGGACTCATTTGCCTATTACACAATCCATGCTCTGCTGTGATGAACACCAGGGCCACTATAAAGTGAACTTATTAGCTACACACTTGGAATACCCTCATGTGGATAAATTTTGTTTGTCATACTCCGAAGCATGCGTACTTGCAAGACAAGTTGGTCTGGATTTTTAACTAAAGCAAAACTCTTGCGGCTGGGGCGGCTTGCACCCCGACGCTGACGGGGGGGTCTGGAGGGGTCAGCTGGCTGCAAAGGCGTCTGAGGCTGCGGCAGACAGCCTCAGAGGGGCTCTCAGGCGTGGAGGACGCGCGGCGAGGGGAGAAAGAATGCCGCGGAGACTAGGTCTGGTACGCAAGTCCGGTTTATTGCGGAAGGGGACATAGCTTTATAGGGTTAGGGACTGCGTGGAGGGATTTGATAGGTGCGGGCGGGTACTGCTTCTTGATAGGTGATTGTAAGTGGTTGCTAGGCAGAGGGCTGGCGGAGAGGTTTGGAATAGGGGAGGGGAAAGGGGGAGTGAGAGCTGGCCGGATGTTGGGCTAGGCGGGAGATAAAAAGGGGGAGGGCAGCACCAACTAGCTATTAACAACAAAAACCTAGTCAAACATAGTCACCTTATCTAAGCCCAGTAAGCAAAAGCAGTATCACTTCTTACCGCACCGTTTGCTACTGTAGCAAGCCAAGCGCCCTTCCTCCCACAAACTCTTACTTTTAGGCTTGTCTTCACATGATGGATAACTTTGCAGATTTTATTAGCCTCTGTAATATTTCCTCTATGAGCAAACAAAATTTTTTGTCCCACAGAATCTCAAGGTTTGGAATGGCCCTTGGAAGTTTAGCATTCATCCAACATTCCCCTTGGCAAAAAATGATTATTGAAAAATGTTAATTCAAACCATAGCTGCTAACCTTGATCTGGAATTTATGACTAGAACTATCCTTTAGTATTTGATGGATCAAAGGTAGAGACATCAGAATGCCTTTTTGACAAAATTATGGAAAGAAGAAAACAGTTGTTAGAGCAGGACTGAACACTTGGACAACTAGAACCACATCTTCAAGTGTTCCAACTACATGTTGTCATTCTGCCTCCCAAATTATATGTGAATTTCTGCTGGAGAAGTCAAGGACAGTTTACGTCCGGCCCTTGCCAATAGCTCCCTCCTTTTCTTTGTGTGCAAATGTTTCAGTATGTTTCCATTCCACAGCCAGGAGTAGATATTAAGTATAGTGACCATTCCTTCAATCCTAAACTTGGGTCAAGCAGTACCAGCTATTTGCCAGGGTAAAAACTCTGTGCAAAAGTTGCTTGAAACATGCTTTCTTTCCTGTGGTTGGAGTCCTCCCCCTGCTGTGTATAAATACCCCACCCTCACCCCCTGGGTGGCACAGATTTGCGTCTCCTCTCCAATGGGAAGTGGGGCATGTGGTTCTACCATCCACCAATGCTGACCTGAGAAGGTGACCTCTCCAGGAGGGTCCTCTTCTGCTCATTTGGATCTTTGTGCTTTGTAAGTATTAACAGAGCAGTCATTTGCTGAAAGTCTTCGTTGTGCCTGAGTCTATGCTCCTACAGTGCACTGTGTAGCAACTTGCTCCACCATTTCATTCATTTTTACCTATGTCTTCAGCTACCTGGCATGTAAACTAGGCATGGTTGGCTGATGCATGATATGCATGCAGGATGCAATGCGCATGATGGTACCAGGCATCAAACTGGAGTTTTCAAATTAACTTCCATCTACTTACTCTATAATTTCCATCTTCTCAGTGTTCTCTCTCCTTTGTTCTCTCCCCCAGTTATTTACATTTGAAAAATAATTTTCCTGTTCTCTTTAAAGTGAGAAAAGTGTTCATCAGCTGCAATTAAGGTGTTCATCAGCTGCAATTTTGTAGGGAAAGCTTTTGCATAATGCTAAGGCAACTTTATTCTATAGAGTTAAAATTGAACTAGATTACTGAAGATACTTCAAAGATTATTTTAACATATTTTCTTACATATCTCTGATTCTGACCATTTAATAATTCTTGTTACATCATGTTACAAGTATGGTAGGATTATCATCAATGTTTCAAGTATGGTAGGATGATAATACTATCAACACGTCTATTTTTTCTGTTGCCAATTAATTATTATGAGAGAAAAAGAGAGAGGGAGACAGAGAGAAGAGATGACATCTCTCAGGCTTGCAGAAAACGTTAATAGGAACAAAGTTAGGAAGAAAAATAAATATAATCTTTTATTGGAATTTTGATCCCAAACTCAGACTGAAATTTGTAAATGAATCTATTGAACTATTGCATGTTATATGTTCATTTAAAAGCTCTGGTTCTGCAACCATGAAGGTCAGGTTAGAATCCAAACTCTTCCAATCTTTGGGTAGGCTATTTAACTGCCTTTAACCTCATTTGTAAAGTGGAGAAAATTACAGCCACTCCTGCCATGAAATAAAAGAATAGAAGTGCAACAGATTTTAGATAGAGTGAATATTTCTTCCAAAAATAGCAGCTACATATTTATTACATAAATATATCATATGTCTTAGAGCAATACTTGTATTGTGAGGCCTGTCATTGTATTTTTAGATATAAATGTTATAAAAATATTTCATACTCACTCTACAAATTATTGGATTAGAGATGTAGAAAAATGCAGGCACCTGAATGATTCCATATAAAGCAGTTCATAATCATTGTGAGCAATGTGAACAGTGATTTATACTTGCTCTTTGTATTTGAATTTTGGCTGGCTATTTTGTGAATTATAGAAGTGTATAATGAAACATAAATCACATTTAACAGTAAAATTATATTCAAAGTTCTGGATTCAATCCCCAAGAGATATTAGAAGGTTATGTATAAGTGTGTGGTCTGGCAATGGGAGAACTAATGTGAATAAAAGTAGAGAAATTCTGGAGTAAAGAGATCTGCCCACTTCTAAAAAGAAGTGCATATAGTCAGACCATGTGTATGTTGATCTACATCAAAATCTCCTGCACTTAATAAGCAGGAAATGTTATCATTATGTTCATAATTGAATGGTTAGTAACAAATCCAGCTTTCTTGCATGATATGTACATCCAACTCATATCCATCGGATATGTTCTTAAGAAACTTTTGCTGCATATGAATTTCAAAATAATTTTTAAAAGTGCTGTTGAATTATTTTGGTAAGAGACTCTACCAACCAGACTTCACATTCAGGTGGGTGTGGAAAGAGAACAGTACTCAGATTCAGCTGGCCTGGGATACATCTCTGCATCAGCCATTTACAATGTATTTGATTTTCCCTTCTCAAAACCTGAGTTTTCTTAATTGAGTCCCGAGTTCAATAGAAGGCATTCATAATTTAATTTCTTGTATGACGTGTTCACAGAAATAGTAGTCAGTCTTTTCCTTGCATTGTGGCTATTTGATTATTTTATGTTTCATTGTTCTTAGCAATCACCTGGTTAAAATTAATGTTTTCATAGGATTTAGTACATAATAAAAAGAATATTTTAAAGAATTCCATTTTTCACAGAATGCATGAAAACATAGCTATTTGTTTCCCATTTCTATTGACCTATTTTCCTGTTATGATATAGAATGTATTACAATTATAGTACAAGTCGTTTTAAGTGTATATCGCCTAAAATTCTCCATTTAAAAGTAGATTGATATGCACAAGGTTCACCTCAAAAATTATTTTAGATATATTAATATTATTTATTAAACATGTCACTTTCCTTATGAAAATAGTTAAAAATATATTATTCATAACTGTATTAGTTTGCCAAAGGGCTGCTGATGCAAAGTACCAGAAATCTGATGGCTTTTATAAAGGATATTTATTTGGGGTAAAAGCTTACAGTTAAAAGTCCATCTCAAGTTTGCTTTCTCACCAAAGTCAGTTGCCATGTGTTGAAGCAAGATAGCAGGTGATCTCTGCCAGGTTTCAGCCTTCCCCTCTGGGCTTCTACTTTTAGGTTCAGCTGCTCTTCTGATTTCGGCTTCAGGGTGGCATAGGGCCTGTCTCTCAGGGTTCTTATATCAGTCTTGGCTCTCTGTCCAAGCAAAATGGTTCATCTTTCCCCAGGTTTTAGCTATTTGAGCTTTCTCTGTTCTGCCACATGGCAGGATCAAAAATGAAAGAATTCTCTCTTCTATGTCTTCTTGAATGTGTGTCTGTTTGTATCAGACCCAGAAGGGGTGCAGAGACTCAGCCTGAATCACATTCACTGAAGTAGTCAAATTAAGAAAGCCCTAACTCAGTTTTAACAGGTAATCTAATCAAAGACATCTCAGCTGAATTTAATGAATTCAAAGGCTATCGCACTCAGAGGAAAAAATCACTTCACAAACATAATCTTTCTCTTACTGGGATTCATAAATAATCTCAAACTGCCACAATAACACTAACTGTTAATTGCCTGGAAATTATTAAATCAGAATTTTTCATGTGCTATTTCAGGTAAAAAAAATTAAAAAAATTTTGTACTGTTTTGTACCCATTTCATGGCTACATACCAATTTGACATATTGGTATGCTTGAATAGAACAGAGAATACAACTCCAATAAAAACCTTGCCATACTAGAAAAAAACCTTAAATAAAAGGGGGATGTGGTAAAGACAAATGAGGCTATATGGCTAAGAAACATCAAAATGAGTCGGGAGGTAATCAGAGGCATCATGCTTATGCACATCTCAGCAGGATGTCAGAAGACAGTCCAAGTAGATACCACCCCAGGTACTGGGGCTCCTGAGAGCTACAGAGACACCTGGGTCCTATGGTCATGAAAGATGACTTGGAGTTCAGTGCCTTGCCAGTGGACCCTACTTTGGAATTCGTGCTCCTAATTTTGTTGGAGTTGTACTCAGATGTAACCTTTCTACACATGCCTCCTCTGTCACTTTTACTGAACCTGTGGTTGGCTCTGGGGTTGGTGTATGCTCAGGAGACTTGAATCTCTGGACTGTTTGTGCCAGCTGGGCTCTGAACCTCAGCACAGTTGCAACACCTACTCTCTGGTTCCTTCGACTTACCCAGGTCAGTTAACAGGGACGTGAAGATGGTCAACCACCGCACCAGGAAACAGAGAGTCTACAACGGCAAGCAAGGAGAATTCCATCCATCAGCCATGTGGGATCTAAGCTCCCTCTAGATTTAGAGGTGGAATGGATATCGCCATCCCAGGGTCCTCAGGTTGGAGGAATAAAATATGGATTAGAGTGGGCTTATTGGTATTCTACTACAGAAATATTGTGATCTAGCAGTGGAAGAAATTATGTCATTGATGTGGAGGCAGTGGCTGCAGGAGTTGCTGAAGGCAGGAAGAGGGAAAAAAAGATTTGATATGGGGGCAATTTTGGGACTTGGAGTTGTCCTGAAAGATATTTCAGGGACAGAGGCAGGACATCATATATCCTGCCATAACCCACGGAATGGATTGGGAGAGAGTGTAAACTACAACATAACCTATAATTCATGCTGCATAGCAATGCTCCAAAACGTACTCATCAAACGCAATGAATGTGCATTTGAATGTACCACACTAATGAAAGAAGTTGTTGATGAGGGAGGTGTGGGGTATGTGGGGAGTGGGGTATATGGAATCTTTTATATTTTTTAATGTAACATTTTGTGTGATTTATGTATCTGAAAAAAAAAAAGATTTAAAAAAAGGGAAAAAAAATCTTGCCATGAATGTACTAGTCAGAAATTTTAAAATATATAGCACTAGTTTAACTTTTTTCCAAAAGTAATTAGGAAATAAGTAAGCTTTTGTTAAAAATTATAAATCACCTTTATTCAGAGAAGCAAAGCACAACTTACCTTAAAATATCCCACCTTTCATGACAAAATAGGAGAACAGCCATCAATACATATTAAATTTAAAACTTCCCTGATACCATAAAACACATGCATGGAGTTCAGGCAGTGCTTAATACTTCTAGGTTTTATTCCATTTAACCTGTAACTGGGAAAAAGACAATATTAAACTTCAAATTCCTAATTCACAACAACTTTTCTTTGTCAATTTCATAAGCATTTAGGGAATTTTTTGAAGGGCATCACATGAAAAAAATACATAGACTCCAGCACTTTCTTCTTTTTTTTTTTTTTTAAGATTTATTTATTTTTATTTATTTAATTCCCCTCCCCTCCCCTGGAGGTCTGTTTTCTGTGTCTTTTTGCTGCATCTTGTTTCTTTGTCCGCTTCTGTTGTCCTCAGCGGCACGGGAAGTGTGGGCGGCGCCATTCCTCGGCAGGCTGCTCCCTCCTTTGTGCTGGGCGGCTCTCCCTATGGGTGCACTCCTTGCGCGTGGGACTCCCCTACGCGGGGGACACCCCTGTGTGGCACGGCACTCCTTGCGAGCATCAGCACTGCTCATGGGCCAGATCCACACGGGTCAAGGAGGCCCGGGGCTTGAACCGCGGACCTCCCATGTGGTAGACGGACGCCCTAACCACTGGGCCAAGTCCGCTTCCCTCCAGCACTTTCTTTACTCTGTTTAACAAGAAGAGAAGCTGTAGCAGAAAGAAGATGCTCTGTTATCCCGGAAAGAACCTGAGTTCAAATCACAGTTATCAGTTTTATTAATTTGGAAAGATCATTATGATAGGATTATTTGGGTCTTACATCAGATAATGAAGTCAAAATTAGCCCACACCTGGATATTATGTTATGCCTCTAAGACAAAACTCTTGTTTTGTCAGAAGGTTTTTTTTTTTGAGTCCAGAATAATCTCATGTTAAAAGTGTTTGTACTACTCCCTTTTATGATGTGACATATTTTGTTATAAGACAATGTACTGTATAGCATGATGTTTAATATAGTTGGGTTTGGAAGGCTACTTGCCTGGATTTGAATCTTGACCTTGCCTACTTTGCCAGCTGTAAGAACTTAGACAACTTAAATAATTTCTCAGTGTTCACCTTCCTCATGCATAACACGGGGACCACATTTATGCCTTCCTTAAGGTGATGTTGATTCTTGTAAAGAAATGCCATAGTATCTGGTACATAATAAGCACTCAGTAAATATTGGCTACTGTTGCCATTTGAGAATGGTTGTGAATTCTTTATACCTGGGTGCAGGTGCCTGTTTTGTGTGTGTGTGTGTGTGTGTGTGGTCTTTAGAGAATAAAGTTATTAAGAACAGTAATGTTCTTTAATTTTGTTAATGTAGAAATACATTAAATCATTTAACCCATCTAATTATCCAGATAGCAGCTTGTCTTTAAATTGCCAATACTAGTATCCAGTGATATTTAAAGTATAGGGATAATTAGTCTAATTAAAAGTGAGTTTAATCAGTAAGAGCAATAAAGATATATAATTTATTAGTGTAATTATTGATTAAACATATTGTGCATATTTGAATTGTGCAATTAATATTTGAGTACAAACATACACCCACACATGCATACATACACATGCACTAAGATTTGGAACCTTCATATAATTCACCTAATGTTTAGCCATACTATTTAAATTTTTAAATCTATTATTACCCAGGCAAAAAATAATTATGTTGTTAATAGCAACCCTACTGAACTCTTGAAATTTTCAATCACTAAACAGAGTGAACATTTTTTAAAAATGTTGGTTGCCTTTAGAACTAAACTTTCTTTTCAATGTCATTTTTTATATTTATGAATAGTTTAACATTCAAACTATTGGAAACTATTCATGTAGGGAACAGATAAAATGTGCCATTCAACCATTGATTTGGACCTACCTGGCAATGTAATTCAGATGGGGAAAGAAGGCTATTAAAATCTTCTATGAGTGAAAACATGAAAGCTAATTTCTGCCAGTATCTTTAGGTAGTATTTCTGAGTTTAGAGATACATTCTCAGTCTGTTTCACTCTTTCACACCTGTTATATGTGTGTGTGTGTGTGTGTTTTAAAGACTTATTCTGATCCATATAAGCTAAGAACAAAGGAAAAAATTATATTCAGAAAATTACATCTACACACTCTCGATATCAGTCAGATACTATGGAGATGACAGAAAACTTTCCTGAATGGGAATAATCTTTTATAAAGTATTTTATCAGCAAATGCATACTAGTCTGTTACGATGAGTAATCAGCTTTAAAATAATACTTATTCTAACCTAAAATACACTGAAAACAACTACATCATTCAGTGGTGTAGTTGTGAACATCAATCACAATGCTGTAATAACTATCATAAATGACTATCAAAATAACTATCAGAAATAACTATCAGAAATGACTAATTATATAAATTAATGTTTACCTAAAGTTGGCTCATCTAAATTTCCTTTTCAACTGAAAGAATGAAAATGTCTTAAAAATCTAGAAAATATGATTACATTAATTATTTTAATTTTAGTATTAAAGAAATAATCATTTCATTTATTATGAAAATATCACATGTAACTAAATCAAGAAATATAGAGAGTAACTTAGTTAGAAAACTAAGTACATTTGGCAGTGTTTACAAAATGTGTTTTAAAAGATTGAACATTTGGACTCTAAAATTTATCCTAAAGAAAATAATAATAATCAAGATACTTTAAAGTGCCATCATATAGTCATTGTAACACTACTTTTTATAAATTTTAAAATTTTGGAACAATCTTCCAAAAAATAAGAAATTATTTTAGTATATTGATTTTTCCATATTGCACCATTATACAAATATTTAAAAATTATATTTTCAAAAAATTTTACCACAAAAATAATTTAATCATACTCTTTCATGGTAAAAGCAAGTTGTAAAACAGTTTGCATTTTATGATCCTAAATTCGTAAAATGTAAAAAGTGTGTTCTCTGGGAGCAGCTATATGTGTGCAGTTTACTATCATATGCTTTCTTCTATCTAAGCATATGCCTTGAACAGAATAGATGTCAAATCAGCATTTCTGAATGAAGAAATAAGACCAAAACTAAATCCATAGTGGTCAAGGAATTTATTGAGCTCTTTTTAAAGACTGCAAATACAATCGCCTTCTAAAATTAAGAGAGGTTATGTATCATTTTTACTTTTCAAGGATATACATAAGAAGATCACCTTTTTAGAGATTATAATTAATAGTGGTAAAACTGAAATGAGAAAAGACTTCCATTTTGCTACTCTATAATTTTCCTTTTCTGTACAAACAAACTGATTATTTATATCTAGACCTATACCACATAATTGTTTTGCAGTGGAGAAAATAATCCTGTCAGTAAGCTGATTCAATGTTCTAAAATGATTACATCATGATGGAATTTTCTGTCTTATTTTAGCATTCTTTCCATTACCTGGAATGGATGCATTTGGCAAAGTGTTAGAATACCTATTCACTGACTAATTAAGAAAATGAAAAGAGTGCTGATTTCTCAATTCAAGAGTCATGATGGAGGACAGGCATTAAGACTTAGATGTATTTCTTAGGTATTAATAACAGAATATACCTTTCTTTTTAAATTATTAAATTAAATCTGATTTTTTGCGGGGTGTAAAATTTTAGGGATAAAATAGAGCAAAATTAATTACAGGGGAAAGTTGGTTTTTGAGACATCCTCAGTTTTACAAGTAGTTGTCTCCTTAGGAATGTGTTAGGAATAAATACATTATATAAAACAGATGGAAAAATAATATGGATTTGTATTTATACTGAAAGACATTAAGTTGCCAAAAGGTGATATTAATCCCCAAAGTAAATTTTCTGCCCCAGTAAATTTAATTACAACACTCTTCTGGGTCACAGCATACAATTTTATTTTTATTCTTATTATTTTAAATGCTATTCTACTAATAGCCTTTCTCGTTTCACTTGGTACCTTTTTTATCTGCTGTCTATAGATCTAGGGAAAAAAAAAAAAACAAAGATAAGAAGTACCTGGAAATTCTTTCAAAGGTCTGAGTATTGCTTTTCTAAATTAAAGGAACACTTGTTTGCAGTCCACCTACAAAAGACTTTACTAGACTAACTGCTAATTGCACTCCTTGTTGAGATGTTCTTGGAGAAACCAACCATGAAACAAATAAGTGAAATTCCACTTTTCTTTTCCTGCTAGTTCAGACTTCTTTTATTTTAATATGTAGTCTACTATAGAAAGACATTTTCAGAAAAGATATCAATCTCAAATTTTCCATTTAACAAGTGTTTTCTAGTTCTTCCTCCAGGCTTTGTGCTGTAATAAAGCACATAAATGCAGCCTCACAGAGTTTATGATCTATTCTGTTGGATCAGTAGATGGGTGTTTCGGTAGTATAAAGTTACTGAATAAATACTGATACAAAGTTAACTGTCTTCCTTTCATTTACATAAGCATGACTTCATTTACACATGCAACACATGCATGTATCCACCTGTGCCTTTGGTAAGCTATTGATTTTTTATCCAATTTCTAAATGTGTAGAATAAGATTTTGAAAACAAATCTACTGGAAATTGTATCAATAGCAAGGAAAAGAATGTTACTAACTTGCTTTTGAAGCCATTTAAATGCTTCTGTCTTTCTTAAAAGAATAAATAATAAAATGCTGCTTTAAAAAAAACATTTGACTAGCATCTCATGAGGTAGCCTCTTCCAACTTTCTGATAAAATACCAAAAAAATTGCAATCAAGATGGAAGCACATATCACCATTAAAAACTAAGATTTGAAGCAACTTATTGCCAAAATCTGGAAGGAATCGCCAGTACCTATGAAACTGATAAGCTTGAATTGAAAAAGTATTGTATATCCACGAATTGCCTCATGGTTTATTATGTTTGTTCACCAAACATCATCTACTGGAAAACAAAGTATGGACTCTCGTCATATCTCCCTCCCCTAAAACTATAGAAAATATGGCAACTTTCTCTTTACTTCAAAGAAAAGATTCTTTTTGGAGTGGTTTTATTACCATACACAATCTCTCTCTATTCAGAGAGAGAATCAAATAAGATATTTGGAGAAGAGGAAAAACTATCCTCAGGGCCCTTTAGTCAACACAACCTCATTCTCTTCATTTTTCGGTGTAACTACTGCTTAAAATTTTCCTCCCAACTGCTGACAGTGGTGTGTGTGTGTGGCAGGGCATCGTTATTACTGTGAAGGTTTCTATTCTCTGTATCCACGCTCTGATGACTCAACTCTTCAACAATTTCCTAAGACACATTTTACCACTAGGCAATTTATTCTGCAGGAAAAGCAGAAACTAGATGTGTTAGTCAGTGTTCTCCAGGGAAACAGAATCTGCCAGTTCTTTATATCTATCTATCTATCTATCTATCTATCTATCAATCTATCTATCTATCTATCTATCTATCTATCTATCTATCTATCTATCTATCTATCTATCTATCTATCTATCTATCTATCTATCTGTCTATCTGTCTGTCTGTCTGTCTACAGCCTCTGTCAGTGTTGTTTCTGATACGTTTCTGATATATTATGTAAATATGATGACATATAGGAATTGGCTCATGTGACTGGGAGGATGGTCTAGTCCAAATTCCTTAGGGCAGGCCACAAGCTGGGAACTCTGATGAAGGTTTTCAATGAATTTCCCAGGAGAAGTTGGCTGGCTGAAACAGAGATGGGAATTCTCCCTCTGACTGCTGAAATCATCAGTTCTCCTTTAAAGGCCGTCAACTGACTGGATGTGACTTCTCTTGTTGGTGAAGGCATCTCCTCAGGTGACTGTAGATGTGATCATCCATAGATGCAATCACTCTACTGATGATTTAAGCCCACAAAATAGCCTCACAGTAACAATCAGGCCAGTGCTGGCTTGACCAAACAACTGGACACCACAGCCTATCCAAGATGACACATGAACTTAAATGTCAGGCTAGTTTAGCTGCTTCCTCTTTCCCAGCCAAGGCTGAAGCATAGAATATGGTTCCCACTCATTTTCTCTTCCTATGCACTTTCCTGCTTTTTGGTCCCTGAAAGTAAGTGCACCTGAGCGCCTCAATCAGTGTCGTTCCCAAGAGCTAGGTGTAAGTTAAGAGGGAGAAATCCTTCTTCACTTAACTGCCCACAGTTATTACCCCTTTAGAAGAGACTCCTGTCTTATGCACATAAGGAAAACCAGTAGTTTATTTCCTATTTGGATTGTGGCCTTTGTGTGTAGACTCCCCAATAGGAACCACTGAGGGCAGGGTCTAATAGTACCCCCCATGCCTTTAAAAGGTAAGAAATGGTAGACTGGCAATTAAACATCATTACCTGGAAAGAGTGGTTCCCACTGCCATTGGCAAGAACAATCAGAAAAAGAATTGGAGCAGAAAATCCTGAGAATTCTTTATTTGAATGGACTACATTATTCAAAGTATTAGAGAATTAGAAATGGAGACAGAAGAGAAACAGTTGGGTGCTAGAATTCAGAACTGGACTGGAAGCTATAAACACTAACCTGCTCTCTAGTGGCTAATCTGAGAAGACAGCTCAACACATAGAAGGACAGTGAGAGGAACCGGAGGCAATCTTTATGTCTGGATATTGGGATATTTCATTATTCACTTCAGCAAAACACAGCAACATCATAGGGATGATGAGAACTAATTCAGATCAAAAGAAAAGAGAAGATCCAGCTACAGGCTCAAAGGTCAAGACATGTCTCAGGATTAACAACCTATATATACAAGCTAGAACCATAAAACTCCTAGAAGAAAATGTAGAGAAATATGTTCAAGATCTTGTTGTAGGTGGCAGCTTCTTAAACCTTACATCCAAAGCATGACTGACAAAAGAAAAAATAGTTAAATGGGACCTTACAAACTTGAACACTTTTGTGCATCAAAGGACTTTGTCAAGAAGGTGAAAATGCAGCCTACTCAATGGGAGAAAATATTTGGAAACCACATATCTAATAAGTGTTTGATATCAATTCTATATAAAGAGATCATACAACCCAATGATAAAAAGGCAAGCAACCCAGTTAGAAAATGGGCAAAAGACTTGAATAGACATTTATCCAACGAGGAAATACAAATGGCTAAAAACCACAGAAAAATATTCAACATCATTAGCTATTAGGGAAATGCAGATCAAAACAACACTGAGATGAAATTTCACACCTTATAGAAGGGATATTGTTAAGAAAAAAAAAGCCCAGAAAGCTACAAGTGCCAGAAAGGATGTGGAGAAACAATAACACTTCTTCCCTGTTGATGGGAATGTAGAATGTGCAGCCTCTGTGGAAGACAGTTTAGCCGTACCTTAAAAAGCAGTACCTTAAAAAGCAAAAAGTACCTTAAGAAGCAGAACATAGAACTGCTGCATGATCCAGCAATACTGTTACAAGGAATATATTCAGAAAATTTGAAAGCAAGGACTCAAACTGACTGGTGTTCATAGCAGTATTATTCCCAATTGCTAAAATATGGAACCAGCTCAAGGGTCTGTCAACTGATGAGTGGATAAACAAAACGTGGTATATGCATACAACGGAATACTAGTCAGCTGTAAAAAGACACGAAATTGGGATGCATGTGAAAACTAGATCAATCTATTATGGTGAGTGAAATAAGCCAGACACAAAAGGACAAATACTGTGTGGTCTCACTAATATTAACTATATATGATGAGTATACTCACAAAAGTAAACTGTAGAGTATATGTTACTAGGAAAAAGAATGTGAGTTGAGAATAGGAAATGATGCTAAATGTATGTAGTAGCGTCATTAATAAGGTTAATTGTAAAAATGTGGAAATTAATAGAGTTGAGAATAACATTATAATATAACACTGTTGCTTTATAAATGTGATTGTGGCTGAAAGGGGTAGTATGTAGAAGTAAATGTCAAATGAAACGAGAGTGATCTAGGGTATGTATAACAGTGATTTTAATAGTGGATGAAGATTGTGGTTAACAGTGCAAAGAATGCTCTTCTTTTACAAAGTGCTAAGAATATAGTAAAACACAGGAAAATTACAACTAATGTAACTTACAGATGATAGTTAACAGTAATATTGTACTATTTTGCAGCAATGACAAGAAGATATTTTTTCAATATTAAGGGACAACTGTATTGGGTGGTATAAGGGGATATGTGATTTTTCCTTTTGGAGTAATGAAACCATTCCAAAACTGACTATTGTGAGTGTACACTTTGAATGGATTGTGCAAACTATGGGACTATAAAACACAGGGAATCCAGGGGTAGATGGTGGACTGTGGTTAACAGGACAAATATGAAAACATTTTCTCCTGAATGATAACAACTATATATTACTTACATAGGATATTAAAAATTGGGTGAGTTGTGGGAAACATACACCACATGTAAAATCTGGGCTATAGTTAATAGGAACATTTTGATGATGTTCTTTCATAGTTTGTAATAGAAGCTTCAATACATTTTAAGGTGTTAGTGGTAGGAAGATGTATGGGAGCCTTTGTGATAATATGCATGTTTGTTTAGTAAATTTAAAATTTTACTATACATTCATTGCTTAAGTATGCCCATGTATGAATGATATACTTCAATGAAATCTTATTTAAAATAAAAAACTTTGGGTACATATTGTGACAGAACAGGAAGATTGTATGATTCTTTTTTTTTCTATGCCTTTTTAAAACAAATTTTTATATACAAAATTGTAATCATCCTTTATATACAATTTTCCTTTTATTAATTTGCCTAACAAAAATATTTTTGTATCTTATCATGCACTGTATAACTCTATTAATAGGTACATAATCTTCGGTTAGATGTAATCATACTTTAGTGTTGGTGTAATATTGGAATTTAGTCCTTTTCCAAATTTTAGTATTATACACAGTGTAATTTTTGTGTATCAAAGCAAGCTTTTTAATAGTTATGAACTGAGTGTTAAAAACTGGCTTTGAATTTCCTGCTTACTTTTTTTCCCCTTTGAGTTATTTTTTATTATCTTTTTTTTAAGATACATAGATCGCACAAAATGTTACATTAAAAATTTTAAGAGGTTCCCATATACCCAACTCCCCACACACTCCTCCCACATCAACAACCCCTTTCATCATTGTGACACATTCACTGCATTTGGTGAATACATTTTGTAGCATTGGGGCAACACATGGATTAATAGTTTATATTGTAGTTTACAGTCTCTTACTTTTAATTAGCTTCATGGTCAGACAATATACTTCTCTTTTAAAGCTTCCTTCTTCTCTAAAAAAGGATATAGATTTGAAAAGATCTATTTCACAGGACTGTTTGCCAATCAATGAGATGGGATGTAAAGGAGCCTAGCACTCTGCCTGTTACATAACCAAATGTTCTGCAAAAATAGGATTCCAAGGCTTTTTTTTTCAATCACATTTCCCATTGTTGGCTTGATTAGATTACGTTAGACGTCAATCAAATGCACAGGTCTTGATTAGGTTAAGAACCTCATAAAAGACCTTTCTCCCAGCAAAACTGCCATCATTTAGAGCTTGTCCGCTGTGTTCGACTTGAGTTCTCTCAGCTCTCCGAAGTTGAAATGGCTGACGAAATAATTTTAATCTCCTGCAATTCTGTTCCAAGTTCCCCAGATCTCAAGGAGCTGGAAGCGATCAAAGCTCGAGTCAGGGAGATGGAGGCAGAAACTGAGAAGCTCAAGAAGATGCAGGACGATTTAGCCAAGCAGATGAACACGCGTCGAGCCCCAGGCAGCGCGGGCCGGGCGCCCGCGTCCACGGAGGAGAAGATGGCGGCCGACGCTCGCTCCGTCTTCGTCGGCAACGTGGACTACGGCGCGACGGCCGAGGAGCTGGGGGCGCTCTTCCAGGGCTGCGGGCCCGTCAGCCGCGTGACCCTACTCTGCGACAAGGCCAGCGGCCATCCCAAAGGCTTTGCCTACGTAGAGTTCTCCGACAAAGAGTCCGTGAAGGCCTCCCTGGCCTTGGATGCGTCCCTTTTCAGGGGAAGACAGATCAGGGTGACGCCCAAACGCACCAACAGACCCGGCTTCAGCGCCGCGGGCCCGGGCTTCCCCGGAGCCGCCCGCAGGGCCCCGCGCGGCGGCGGTGGCGGCGGCGGCAGAGGCGGCCCTCGGTGCCGCGCGGCTTTCCACGGCAGGCCCCGAGGTCGGGGCTGTGGGGGCCGCGCGCGAGCCGCTTCGTGGTGGTCCCCTTACTAAAAAGAGCATGGCTTAGGAGGAGAGAGAGGAATCTGTGCAAAGAAGGAATAAAGAAAGAAAGATAATGCAAGATGGTTGATGTTTGTTGGAAAAATTATTTTTTTAAACGATGATATACCGTGGAAGGGAGATGAAGCCCGTAACAAACTGCTGAGGAGGCACCTGCTATGGGGAGCAGGGCAAGCCGGGGAGGAGGCACGGCTGTTGCTTCATTCACTCTGGGGATTACCGTGGCCACACCTCAGCTGCACAAGCTGCTCCCCATGTTTCCCTGTCCCACTTCCCCCCACTGGGGGCTGCTCAAGGGTAGCTGGGCATGGGTGGCAGGAGGGTTTTTCCCCCCACCCAGAGCCCTGGAAGGACACCGAAATGTTCAGCTCGTTGAGTTCCCTCTTTGCCCCTGCCTTTCTCAGCCCCCTTCAGCCAGCTTCCTGTCCTGCCAGGTCTATCACCCACGCACCCCCTCCTTTCAGGCTCCTTGTCCCTCCAGGTTGCCTGGAGATCTATATCGTTTCCTTTTGTTTTTCTTTTCAGTTTCGAGTATCTTTCTTTGCAGATTTATGTAGCTGGAAGATTTCGATTCAGATACGCGAGAGGCTCCAGTGTCAATTACCTCCCCACCTGGCGAAATGCACTACCTTGTTTTGGGGTGAGTTTTGTTTTTCGTTTTTTTGTTTCGTTTTGATTCTCCGTTTGCCTTTTTTCCCTTTTGTTTGGAGGGAATGGGAAGAAAAAGGAGTGGGGAGGTGGGAGGTGGATTCTGTTTATTATATTTTATTTTTCAGCTTATTTCCAAGGAGTGATTTATTTTCTTTTTTTAATATGTGTAATGAATAAAGTTGTTTTGGATAATAAAAATAAACAATAGCAAAGAAACAGTCGAATTACCTGAATTCATTTTTATGCTTTTCAGTTTTCCAGGATTTATTTATTTCCTAATTGTTCAAATTTAATTAATCTGAATATTTCTCAGTCTTCTCAACAAATACTATTTTATTTCCTGATTTTGGTTAAGTCAAAGAATATCACTTAATTATAAACTCCTTGAAGGCATTTCTCCCTGATAGCATTGCACCCTGCAGTTTTGTAAGTGCTTAGCACTATTCCATGAGTAAATGAATGAATGAATCATGCCTGAAAGATAGCATTAACAACTGTGTAGAAGAAACAAAGCACATTTCAGCAATTATTTTTAAAAGTTATAGAGCATTACATTAGTTTTCCTTGTCTAGCAGGGTTTGTTTTTTGTTTTAATTGAAGGAGTTGTAGCTTTACAGAAATATCATGCATAAAATACAGAGTTCCCACACACCACCCTGCTATAAACACCTGTATTAGTGTGGTACATTTGTTACAATTCATGAATGAACATTTTCATAATTGTGCTATTAAATGTAGTCCATCCTTTACAATAGACTTCCCTGCGTTGTGCAATCCTATGTTTTTTGTTTTGTTTTTAGTCTAGTAATATCTATATTGTTAGCGCCAAATTTTATCACTGCTTTTGTTCCTTAGTTCAGACAGACTTCAGAATGAAGAAATGTAACCTCAATGCAGCAACCAAACGTTTATTTAATTACAGCTCAGTGTTACAGCTTGAGCAGTTCTACAGCTTGAGCAGTTCTACAGCTGGAGTGTTAGCCTGGCCAGGGCAAGGATGGAAGCACATCTCACACACAGCTCAGTGTCACCGCTCCATGCTGCAGTAACGGGGCGAAGATGCAAGAGCACAAGGGGTGAAGATGGAAGCATAATTAGGGTTTAGGGGCTGTGCTAGATGTAGATTCACTGTGCAGCTACCCTGGGGGTGGAGTTGTAACTTGCAGTGCTTTGATTGGCTTGCCATTGGGTTTCGCACGGGAGCATTGGCTAGGGTTTGGAGACTAGATTAGCATTTTATGTTACTAGGGTATGCTGACTGGGAGGTGCCTGACTGGCTAATTATTAATCTCTTATGCTATTGGTTGGCTTTTCCTCCCTCGGCCCAGGGGTCACAGCTCGGTCACAGGCCGACTCCCTGATATATGACCCAAAATTTCCCCTTTTAATCACATTCAGATATATAATTCAATGTTGTTAATTATGTTCACAATCCTGTTACCATCATCACCATCTGTTACCAAAACATTTCCTTCATCCCAAACAAAATCTCTGAACCAATTAAGCTTTCATTCCCTCTTCTTTAACCCCACCCTGGCGCCTGGTAACCGATATTCTAGGTTCTGTCCCTCTGAATTTGCTTATTCTAATTCTTTCTTTTCATTGAGATCATACAGTATTTGTCCTATTGTGTCTGGCTTATTTCACACAACATGTCTTCAAGGTTCATTTATGTTGTCATATATACCAGAATTTCATTCTCTTTTGTAGTTGAATAATATTCCATTGAAAGTATATACATTTTATTTATCCACTTATTGGTTGATGGACACTTGGGTTGTGTCCATCTTTTGGCAATTGGGAATAATGTGCTATGAACATTGCTGTGCAAATATCTGTTTGAGTCCCAGTTTTCAAGCCTTTGAGGAATATTCCTAGAAGTGGGATTGGGGTCATATGTTAATTCTATGCTTAGTTTCCTGAGGAATTGCCAAAATGTCTTCCACAGTGCTGCACCATTTACATTCCCACCAGCAATGAATGAGTGTTCCTAATTCTCTACATCCTCTCCAACATTTTGTAATTTCCTTTTTTGTAAAATTAGCTATTCTAGAGGATAAGAAATGGTAACTCATGGTGGAATTGATTTGCATTTCCCTAAAGCTAATGATGTGGCCTTGTTTTTTGCACGCAAAGATGAAGATGGGATTTAAAAATTCTTGATATTAAAATTTACCCTCAGTTGTGCATTTCTTTTTTAAAAAGACATTACATGATAATAATTCCCCTTGCCAGAGAAAAGTTCTCATATATCCAGATATATACATGTCTATATTAGCTCTCATTTCTTTTTTCCTTAGTAAAAGAACGATGAAGGGGAAATTACCATCTTTCTGCTAGACATTAGAATCTGAGTTATAAATGGGAGAATTCATTTATCCAGTTTCCTTATATATTAGTAGTAAAGATAGATCAGTCCCACACTTCTTTTTATAATAAATTTTCTAAATATACCTTTCAGAAAGAAAGAGGAAAGTGTGATTATCTGACGCTGAGTGTACCCCAGAGAAGCATGTTCTTAAATTTAAGCCTTTCCTGTGGGTGTAAACCCCTTGTATTATGAGTACTTTTGATGAAATTACTTCATTTTACATGTGTGTGGCCCAGCTCAATCAGGATAGTTTTAACCCTATAACTTGAATTTTTATAAGGGGAGTAAAATTCAGACAAAGAGAAAGTCACAGGGCAAGAAGGTGAACCCAGAAGAGAAGGACAATTGCAGGTGATGTAGCTAATGTCCCTTGCCATCTGACTAAGGACCCCAGAATCAACAGTAGCCAGCCCCAGAATGGCAATCTTCAGAGAGAAAGCATTGCCTTGATAATGACTTGATTTGGACTTTTTTTAACTTCAAAACTTTAAGCTAATAAATCCCCATTGTTTAAGTCAGTCCATCTCATGATTTTTGAGTATCCTAGAAAAGTAAAGTAGATTTGTCATTTTTCAAAAGGAAAAATGTAGTGTTCTAGGAGTACTCATTTGTAGGATTCTGTATGAGAATTCTATGTTGCTTTTCACTAAATGTAGAGTTTCATCAGGTAGTTGTACAAATACAATAAAAAGCTTCTATTCCTTCAATAACCCAATGCTTCAAAAGATGGCAGTGTAATACAGTTGTTAAGTGTGTGAGTTGCTATGTCTGTCTACAGAGAGTTTAATTTCTGTGACATTTACTACCTGTTTGACTTTGGGAAACTGTGTCCTCAACTATAAAGTGCTTATAATAAATATAAGGTAAATAAAATTTACCTATTGTTATCATGATTTAGAGCATTTATCATATAAACCCAAGAAAATCTTGGAAAATTCCTGTTTCTGATCTCTAATCTGAGCAACTTCCAAATAATTCTTTTGCATTTACAAGGATCTACCTTCTTTTAATAAACTGGCTTTGAATTCATTATTTTTAAATTTCTATTTGAAGGTGTCAATATTTATCCTTCAAGCCATTGGTAGGAGTTTGATTTCTGGAATAAAAAATACCAGATGCAAATCCTGACTCTTGTATTTGCTCTTAGTTTGACTTGAGTCAAATGTCTTAACCTTGATGCTCCACAGTGTCCTCATCTGTGAAATGGAATTAATTCTTTATAGCCTTAAATGAGATGATCTGTATAAAGGACTTAGCACAGTGTTTTTCATATAGCAAGAAGTCAATACACTTATAGCTAAAAAGGGATAACAATCATTCCATTAATCCCCACCATTCTTCTCTGCTTCCGTCTGACTCTTTGGGTGGCATTCCTACAGATTATTATGTATAAGTATTAATAAGTATTGATGCTGAGAATTGTATTGATTTTTATAAAGTTAAGATTTTATATCCACTCACATTTTTAAATTAGGTGATGAAATGAAATTTATTGATATGCATTTGGAAAATGATCAGATTTTTGTAGTTTCAGAATATGGAAATATGAGTTTGAAGTAAAGTGATTATGAGAGATTCAATTATTTGGAATGGAACAACCTTAATTTTTTAAAGTATGATTTAAAAGTAAGATCTTGACAAATGACACAGAACAACAATGAAATATAATATCAGGAAAATAGAGATAAATCAGGAAAACTCTCAGTATCAGAGAATTGAGTTTGGTACCATTGCGAAGATTTCTCCAAAGATGAGCTGCTTTTGATAGTTGCTACATTTGGAATATCAGGTCCTGACTTACAGTGTTTAGGAGGTTTTCACCCGTTTTTGTTTTTTTGTCTGCTTCCAGGCATTCAGGTGTTGAATAAGATGTGTATCTTATTTTCTCCTATGCCATATATCTTCTAATACAGAATTCATGAAAAAGGACCATTTTGGTTTCCTGGCACTCTTTAAAGAGAGGACAAAAGAAAATTTGTGTGCATATTTTTAAGAGTGTGTGTGTGTAGTATAGGTGTGTGTATATGTGTATAAGTGCCTGAACTAAAGAAGTAAATAGAACATACCCAAGCCATAGAACCCTACAGGAAATGGGGAAAGCTGAATAGAGACACCAGGGAAATATATCTTTAGAAACATGATCAGATGTAGTACGTAGTGGAGTTTCTGTAAAAATGGAAGGCTGTCCCTAGAGATATGAGAATGCAGCTGTGGAGCTGGATCAGCTCAAGGTAGAAGGGAAGCAAGTTTAATCTAAGGAACTAATGTTTGACGGCTATACAAAACAGAATTCTCAGGGGAAGGCTGTTTTTGACAAATGCATTGTTTTTCCTCTTGTAATAACTATTTGTGTGTTGTTTTCCAATGATGTAGATAATTCAGTCTCATTTTATAACACTAGAAATTATTTTTTAATGCTCCAGTTTTTTCCCCATTCAACTACCCAGAAATAATCACTGTTAATGTTTTAATGCTCATCTTTTAGTTTCATAGATAGTTCCCATATGAGTTTAAAAATTAATGTTATATCTCCTTCATAAATGAAGAGACCCAAATGTCTACAGATGCAGTAACTTTATTTATAGTGATTTTCTTCCCCATATCGAGTGTTATTTCTAAACATAAATAAAAATATTTAAGCATAATTCTTAAAAAACTTCTACAACACATTTAGGCTTACAGAAAAAATTGTAAAGAGAGTACAAAGAGTTCTCATAAACCCAGGACCCAGACTTCTCTATTATTAACATCTTACATTATGGTATATTTGTTAAAATTATTGAAACAATATCATTCATTATTATTAACTAAAATTTATATTCTATTCAGTTTTCTTAGTTTTAATCTATCATCTGTTTTCTGTTCCAGAATTCCATCCAGGATATATTCTATTTACTCATCATTTCTCCTAAAGTCCTCATGGCTGGGAAAGTTTCTCAGATTTTCATTGCTTGAGATGATCTTGAGAGTTCTGAGGAACACTGCTCAGGTATTTTATAGGATATCCTTCAATTGGAATTTTTTCAGTTTTTTTTTTTTTCATGATTAGCCTGGAGTCATGGGTTGAAAGACCATGGAGGCAAAATGCCATTTTCATCACACAGCATCAAAATTTCACACTATCAACATGGCATGTCACAGTTGATGTTGACCTTGACCACCTGGATGAAGTATATTATTTGTTAGATTTCTCCACTGTAAAGTTAATCTTTTCCCCCTAATTCTATATTGTACTTCTGGAGAAAGTCACTTCAGAAGTAGTAGGAAGATGTGATCCAATTCAAGGGAGATTATTGACATAAATTATTTGGAATTCTTCCACAAGAGAGATGTGTCTCTTCTCCATCCCTCATTTATTTATATCAATATGGCCTTGTGGATATTTATTTTAGATTTTGAATTATAACCTTTGTTAGATTGAATCATGTCCCCCACAAAGACATATTCAATTCCCATTCCCTGACCTTGGTGTGAGTTCATTTGTAAATAGGATCATGATCCCAGGCCTGTAGGTGTGAAGTTATTTGTGAATAGAATCTTCGAAGATCCTAATGAGATGAAGCCAAACTGAATCAGAGTGGGCCTTAATATAGTATGATTGAAATCCTTATAAGCAAAGGAAATTTGCACATTGAAGTAGTAGCCACAGAAGGAGGCAGAAAGAGAGATGGCCATGAGAAGAGGTAGATATTGATAACTAGCAAGCTACCACCAGAACACTGCAGAGAAGTCGTCTCCTGCCAATACCTTGATTCTGGACTTCTAGGCTCCAAACTGTGAGATAATAAATTCCTCTGTTTTAAACCAACCAGTCCGTGGTATTTTGTTATAGCAGCCCTGGCAAACTAAGGCATAATCCAATACCACTTAATTTAATACTTGCTTAAATTGTTGCACATTTGACCATTAGAATTTCTTTTAGTTGGTTCCTTATTCTGTAACATACCCCCATCATTGTGTGTATGTATGTGTTAACATTTCTTTATTTTCCCTATGCTACAATATGCTCCAGACTCATCTTTTATATTTCCTATCTCAGTTCTAGAATCTTCTGAAGAACAGTGCTAGAAACCAAGATCTGGGCAACAGGCATACTTGTTGCTACTGTGGTTTCATTATTCATAAGCCTTCTCAGCTGACAGATCAATAATGTGTGTATATTAATTTGTGTATACACACAATGTGTGTATATTAATTTGTGTATACACACAAATTCATAAATATTTCTATATTTAATCTTCTATACCTATATTTTCCTAAACACGAATTCCTACAATGTCTCTAACTCTAAACCATACCATATGGATCATTTTCATCTGTAAATTCCCACCATGAAACCTAGCTTCTACCATCTGCCATTCATTTAGTTAATTTTTCAACTCAGTTATACACATAAAGCTGTACTAGAATTGTTAACCCACCCACTTGTGAGAAACAACTTTATCAACGAGAAGGTAGCGCTTATGTGGAGTTCCTTTTACGTGTAGTCTTATAGACTTCACTCATTTCCAACTTACTTAGATCAGCATCCTTATCCCCTATCATATTTAGTGAGATAGCTTCATACATTTTGTAACACAGTTAAATTTTCTTGTCATATTCTGTATGATATTCTGGGTTCATTTCTTTAATTTCAACTAGATTAAGATTTCTTCTTTGTACTATAAAGTTATATGGGTTTTGAAGAATGCAGTTATCATGAATCCATAAAGTATTAAACAGAATAGTTTCACTAACCTAAAAATCCCCTATGCCTTTCTCTTGAACCCTTTCTTCATCAACCCAAACCCCTAACAAGCACTGATCATTTCCCACCATTGCGATAGCTTTGTCTTTTCAGAATGTCATATAATCGGAATCATACTGTACGTAGCTTTTTCAAAGTAGTTTCTTCACTAGGCAATATGTATTTTAGCTTTATCCTTGTATTTTCAAGACTTTATGTATCAATTCTTTTATTCATCAAATAATATTCCATAATAAGGATGTACGACAGTTTGTATATATATTCACCTATTGAAAGGCATCATGATTTTTTCCAGTTTGGACTGATTGTACATAAAACTGCTGTAAAACTCCTCATACAGGTTTATTTGTGAATATAAGTGTTCAAATCAATTTAGGTAGTAACTAAGAGCATGATTGCTGGAGCTTATGGTAAGACTATGTTTAGCTTTGTAAGAAGCTGCTAAACTCTCTTCCAAAACGGCTGCACCACTTTGCATTCTAACCAACAATGAATTAGAGTTATTATGCTCCATTTTCACCATCAATTGCTGTAATTTTCTTTTGGATTTTTCTCCTGTTTTATATATGTTTAGTGATATCTCAGTGTTGTTTTAAATTTAAATTTTTAATGAAAAATGATGTTGAGTATATCTTGATATGATTATTTGCTATTCGTATTACTTCTTTGGTGAGATATCTGCTTAGATCTTCTGTACATTTTCGAATTGGTTTGTTTCCTGTGAAAAGTTTTAAGATTTCTTTATATATTTTTGATGCAAATTTTTTGTTGAGTATGTGTTTACAAAATTTTTCTCTCAGTCTGTAGTTTGTCTTTTTTTTAAACAAATCAATTTTATTGATACATATTAATAAGGCATAAATCCATCCAAAGTGTACAGTCAGTGGTATTTGAGATAATCACATAGTTGTGCATTCATAGTAGTTTGCCTTTTGATACTCAAGTATGTGTTTCACAGAGAAGATTTTAATTTTAATAATAATTTAATATAAAAAAATAAAACATCTTTTTTTTTCTTTCAAGGATTATGTTTTGTGTTTTTCTAAACCCAAGGTCACTTAAGTTTACTACTAGATATTTTACAGTTTTGTGTTTCACATATATGTCTATGCTCCATTTTGAGTTAATTTTTTTGGTGGAAAGTATAACGTCTGTGTTTAGGTTCTTTTTGTGTATATGGATATCCAACTGTCAATTATTCTACCACCTCTTGTTGAAAAGTCTGTTTCCTTTGAATTGCCTTTACTCTTTCCTCAAAAAAGGGTTTATTACTTGTGTGGGTCTAATTCCAAGGTCCTTTATTCATTTCCATTGGTCCATGCTTCTCTTCTTTCATCAGTACTACACTTTCTTGATTAATTTATCTTCATAGTAAGTCTTGAAACCAGGAGTGTGAGAATTCTAACTTTGTTATTCTTCTTCAATATTGTGTTGGACATTCTAGGTCTTTTTCATTTTCACATAGAATTTTGAAACAATTTGTCAGTATCTACAAATAACTTGGTGGTAATTTGATTGGGATTGCATTGTCTATAGCCTAATTTGGGAAGAATTGACATCATACCAATATTGAATCTTTTTTATGGACATTAAATATTTATTCATGTATATAGATCATCTTTGACTTCTTTCATCAGAAATAGGTAATTTTCCACATCACAATCCTGTATATATTTTGTTAGATAGTAGCAAAACCTTTCTTTTTTTAGGTCTATTGTAAATGGAATTTTTTATTTCTTTTGAAATTTTAATTCAGATTCCAGTTGTTCAATATTAACCCTGACTCTTGCAATCTTGTACCTACTTATCAGGGAGTCTTTTTGTCAATCTTTACAAAGATCACCATGCTATTTTGAACAAATACAAGTTATTTCTTCCTTCCCATTGTGTATAACTTTTATTTCCTTTTCTTGTATTATTTCCCTAGCTATGACTTCCAACACTATGCAGAATAGGAGTGGTAACAAAAGATACCCCTGATTTGTTCACAGTCTTTGGGGAAAACTTCTAGTGTCTCCCTATTATGTATGAGGTAGTTGCAGATTTCTGTAGTTGTTCTTTACCAAGTTGAAAAATTTGCCCCATTCCTAATTTATTATGTTTTATTATCCAGAAGGTATATTGAATGTAGTCAAGTGGTATTTCTGCATGAATTGGAACAATTATAATATTTTATTAATTTGTCTTTTTGACATGATTTTATCAGGGCACTAACAGGAGCATTGATCACCAGACCCTCCACCTTTACCAGTGAATCAAGATCAGCAATTCTGTTCGAGGATTCTAGCATAATAGGACAAGAGATGTGTTAGGAGGTGACTCTAGTCTTGAGATTGATTTGTTTTTTGATATTTTAATTTTGCTTGTTAGTGTAGCATACTACTTTGATTTATTTTCAAGTGCTAAAAAGCCTCATATACCTGGAATAAACCCCACATTTATTATAGGTGGACTGCTGGCATTGAATTCCCTCAGGTTCTGTCTGAAAAAAAGTCTATGTCTGCTCCATTTTTGAAGGTTATTTTACTGGATATAGACTTCTCAGATGGTATTTATTTCTTTCAATACTTTAAATATGTCACTCCACTCTCTTCTTGATGGCATGATTTCTGTTCAGAAATCTGCTCAGTCATGTTCCTTTATCTTAGAGAAGACTAATCAAGATAAATGCAAAAAATTCTGCATGTTAGCATATTCTATTCAAACTGCAGAAAACTAAAGACAAAGAGAAAATCTTGAGAAAAGCCAGAGGAAAGAACCATGTATTCCTCTATTTTTCTCTTTATTTCTTTGCATTTCAGTATTGAGATTTTCTACTGACAAACTTTCAATCTCACTCATTCTTTCTTTAGCCATGTTCAACCAACTGATGAACCCATTAAAGGCGTTCTTCATTTCTATTATAGTGTTTTTAATTTCTAGCATTTTATTTTGATTCTTTCTTATAATTTCTTTCCTCTGCTTTCATTACACATTTTTTTTTTTGCATGTGTCTACTTTCATCTTTAGATCCCTTGGCATATTAATCATAGTTATTTTGAATTCCTTCTCTGATAATCAAAAATGCGTTTTATCTGAGTCTGGTTCTAATGCTTTATTTGTGTCCTTTTTTTTTTTTTGCATTTCACCACTCCTTGTAACTTTTCTGCTGAAAACTGGGTATAATTTATTGGGTAATAGGAACTGAAATAAAGAGGCCTTTAGTGTGAGGTTTTCTATCAGTATGGCTAGGTGATGGGCTATTTTTTAATGTTTATTAAGGCTATAGGTTCAGAGACATCAAATTCCTCTTGTGTGTTTTTGTCACCTTTATTGTCTTTGAGATTCCCTAAGAAGTTCTCTTTAGATAGAGTCTGTGTCTTATAGTTCTTACAGCTAAAGTTTGCTGTTATTATTCTGGAGCCCTGTTGGTATAGTAGTAAAGGATGGGGTAGGAGCAAAATTCTATAATCTTATGAAAAAACCATAGTCATTTAGAGAGCTTGTGTCCCTGAAATGTGACCTTGCCAAGTGTTTCTTAACTTCCCGCCCCTTAGGTGATACTGGAAAGCTAGATTTGGAAAGTTACCTCTCCCTGAAGTGGAATTAGGCTATGATAAAGTATTTGTTCTTAAGACTGCTTGACTTTGTTATGGAGAACATCTTGGCATATTCCAAAGTGGTTACTCTACCTCTCTGTCTATCAGAGTCAAGGGAGGATGCTTCTTGGCTCTTCACCATGAGAACTGGGTAGAATTCCTAGAGGCAAAGCCCATGGAAGTTGGGGAGACTCCATAAATCAGAGCCCAAGGAGTATCTCACTCTCAAGGCTATCCAGGATCAACACTCAGTAATTTGTCAAAATTACCATGTAAGTGTTCTTGTCAGTTTATGGCTTCAGTAGCTTCTGCTCCAGATAAATAGATGCTGCTTCTATGTCAACCCCTCCGGCATCATTAGAGACAACCTGGCCCAAGTCAGAGAGGGCCTTAAAATACAAAAGCTAGAGCAAGAAGCCTCAGGAGCCTTTTCCTAGAGATTCAATGGGCTTCTCTCTTACCTCCTTCCCCTCTTAGGCCCGCTCATTACCTTTCTCCTGCTGCTCTCTCTAGGGCCGTAGGCCATCAAAAAGATTATTCAGCTCGTCAGAGATCAAATTAACACTGTTCTCAGTAAACCCATTCAGGTCCGGTACCAGCGAATCCGCACCACCGAAGAAGAGGCGCCGAGAGTCTCCACCTACCACCTCCCCCTCTGAACAGCCAGCCGCCCTGCAGCGCGCTCGAGCTCCAAGCCCCTTACCTATGCCCCTTCTCACCGCCCATCCTAACCCCTTCCCCTTCCCCTTCCCCCTCCCCCGCCCTGTTTACCTAAAGCCGCCAGCATCCCATCGAGGCGCCGGACTGGTTAGCCAATGACGGGCAACGGGATTGGCCCCCCAGTCAACCTAAGACAGGGACACGGCCTTTTGTTGCCGCGCTTCCCCATGACGGGTAAGACTGGCCACATGCGTGGCACGGGCATTGCCCGGCTGGGCGCAATCCCGACCTAAAACAGGCACAGTCCCCCTCCCTCCCCGAATCAAGCATTTCGGTGGAGCTTAATAAAAACAGAGGGGGAGATGTGGGAGTGCGAGCCACCGTTGCTAAGCCAACCCGGCAACAGGCGTGTGCACAGCCTGAAGCCGCAGTTCAGGGTGGCTGGAACGGGCGACCACGCCCTCAGCCTGGTACGGGCGAAGCGCCCTCAGCCTACCCGGGCAAGATACATCAATAACGGTCGCCTCCCACTATCTGCCGCCTAGCCTAACATCTGGTCGGCTCTCACTTCCCCTTTCCCCTCCCCCATTCCTAACCTCTCCGCCTGCCCTCTGCCTAGCAACCGCTTACATTCACCTATCAGGAAGCAGTACCCGCCCGTACCTATCAAATCTCTCCACGCAGTCCCTAACCCTATAAAGCCGTATCCCCTTCCGCAATAAACCAGACTTGTGCCATCAGCCTGTCTCCGCGACTCCTTCCTGGGTCGTGCACCCTCCACGCCTTCGGAGCCCCTGAGGGAAGCCTCAGCGGCCGTACGAGGCTTTCTTCCCCACGCCAGGGACCCCTCTCGTCCCACTCCGGGACCCCACTCGTCCCGCAACAGGGACCCCGCTCGTCCCATAACAGGGACCCCGTTTCGTCCCTCAGTAATAGCTATACACCCTGGCTCCTCCTGTATCTCCAGATTACTAGGGAATGGTTTGCTATGGAACCTCAGTTTTCAGTGGGTCAGAGAAAGAAAGTTGGTGCTTTTTAGTTTTTTCAGCCTCTCCTGTTTTTCTTTTAGAAATATTATTCTTTATTTTAAAGATGAAGTACTTTACACCATTCTTTGGAGTGAGAATAGAAGAATTAATAAGTTATTTAGGAATTACAGTTTGACATTACCCAGTAGCCACATCACAGTTATTTTCCTTATTTCTAAAACTATGCTATGTATTTTAGGAAGGAACACACTCTAATCTATTGCTGTCATAGATAACAAACAAACAAAAAAGTAACACCAGAATAATAAACAAATAAGCAGACTACAAAATATATCTTATTCCCAAAGGGAAGACATATAGACTCAATAATCCTTCAAAAATAAAGTAGTTTTTTTTTTTCTGTTGTTCAGCAAAATTTGTTTTCAACCTTTTTAAGAAAAATTACTGCATTATCAAAAAGGGACTTTGTTTCCTTTATTCTTTTCAATTTTTTCACCTAGTTTATTTCTCAATGTCTTTGTTTTTAATTTTTATTAACATATGTACAACTGAAAATTTCTCATTAAACACTTGAAGCATATAATTTAATGATATTTTGTACATTCTTAAACTTTCTGTACCCATTAGGTGATAATTCCCCAATTGCCCCAACTTTTGGCCCTTGGTAACCTGTGATCTACTTTCTGTCTCTATGAATGTACTTATTGTAGGTGTTTCATATAAGTGAAAACATCCAATGTTTTGCCTATTGTGCCTGACTTACTTCATTAAACATGATGGATTCAAGTTGTATCCATGTTGCAGTATTTATTAGGACTTCAATCCCTTTCATGGCTAAATAATATTCCATTGTGTGTATGTGTGTATACTGCATTTTGACTCTCCATTCATCTACTGATGGACACTTGGGTTTCTTCCATCTTTTGGTTATTGTGAATAATGCTTCTGTGAACACTGGTATACAAAGAACTGTTTAAACCCATTTTCAATTCTTTTGGATATGGTTTTAGTTTTCTACGTAGTAAAACAAGTATCATATAATAGACTGGCTTAAATAAGGGAAATTTATTGGCTCATGGTTTTGAGGCTAGGGAAAGTCCAAAGTCAGGGCATCAACAAGGTAAGGCTTTCTCCCTGAAAGCGACACCTAGTTCTTCATTTTTCTGTTACATGTGCAATGCACCTGGTGGCCTCTACTGGCATCTCCCTCCATTTGACTTTCCTGCCTTAAAAGGGATTAAATACCCAATCTCATTCAATGAGGCTACAACTTAACAGAAGTAACATCTTGAAGAGTTCTTATTTACAGAGGATCTATACCCACCAGTAGATACACAATCATAGGTACACAATTCAATCCATAGATATATACCTAAAAGTGGGATTCCAGGATCATATGGTAATGCTATGCCCAACATTCTAAGAAACTGCCAACTTGTTCTCCATAGTGGTTACATAATTTTATATCCCCACCAACTATGTACAAAGATTTCTGTTTTTCTGAATGCTTATAAACAATTATTAGTTCTGTTTTGCTTTTTAATAAAATAGTAATCTTGTATGTATGAAGTGGTATCTCATTGTGGTTTTGATCTGCATTTCCCTGACCAATGATATTGAGTATCTTTTCCCTTTCTTTGTTATCCATTTGTATATCTTCTTTGCATAAATGTCTAGTCAAGCCCTTTTCCTATTTTTAAATTGTTTTATTTTTCTTTTGTTGTTGAGTTGTAGCAGTTATTTATGTATTCTGGATTTAAACCTTTATTAGGTATATGTTCAATTATTTTTTCCCATGGTGTAGTTATCTTTTCACTTTTGTGATAATGTCTTTTGATGTACAAAAGTTTTAAATTTGAAGTCCATTTGGTCTATTTTATCTTTTGTTGTTCATCCGTTGGTGTCATAATCAAGAAATAACTGCCAAATTCAAGGTCATGAGGGTTTTCCCCAGTTTTTCTCACATCTTCTTCAAGGCCTGCCTGAAACAGATTCCCTAGGAGTTTTAGACATGTGCCAGGGACAGGATCAGCACTCTGAGATGTTCACATTGCCCTTTGAGCCAGGAGATTTCAGGAGGTGTGTTCTTAAGACATAAGCCAAGTACACTGGACTTCAGATTTTAAAAAATGATATGGTAGACTGCCTTTAACTAGCTTACCCCAGAACCCAACAAGGCAGGAAAATTGAAATTCTGTATAAAATTTACCCCTATGTAGAACTGGAATTCTTCTATGGTTACTCTGTTGGGTTAACTTAAATCTCAGGTATTAAGACCTACTTAGAGGGACATAAACCCAAAGACCCTCCCTACTGAAAGCCTCAAAAAGAATGTTTCCATGACGTGGAAAAAAGCAAACATAAAAATAAATTCATAGTTATGGCCTAGCCAGATATAACAAAGAAAGAAAGATAATTCTGAAGAGTAAAACCAGTTTTACCATATTATGGAAGTCCTAAGAAATTTTAGCCAGCTACTTGTTATGCCTATGGAGTGATATCCTTGTCCATCATTATTTAAATTCCCTCTGTATGTCAGAGTCTTGATGGAAAGTAGTAGCATAAAACTAATAAACAAAGAAATTACAAGATGTGGATAGGTTAAGGAAAAACAACAAAGGATGCCGTGGTACCTTGGACTAGTACTTAGGTCTGAAGTTCAAGGGGAAGGAGTGGTCAATGAAACTCAAAAAATACAGCTGTATGGAGAGGGCAGCCTGACAAATTTTGCCAACCTACATCAATCTGGCAATGAGGGAGCTGGGAGAACAGACACTTCAACCTCATTTTCCTTTCTTCCTCTGATGTTCTGTCAGTATCTCTGCTTGCCTGCACCCAACTGAACGACAGAAGGCAAGGGAGTTAGTTAAATCAGTGCATAGAGATTCAGTTCTCTGGGCAAAGAGCCAGATGAGAAAAGGTAGAGAGGGCAAAAAGTGATCCAGCCAACTTCCAAAGAGAAGCTCAAGTCCAGGCTGCCAGGTCCAGACTGCAGGCCAGAACAAAAGATATAGTAATTAATCAACACTGTCTTGCAAAGAGAAGCATGAAAAACTGAGGGTCTAAAACACAAGAAGACCAAGGTCTAAAACAGAAAACCCAGACAGACAGTGCAGTGAATGTCAGCACTGAAAGTAAGAATGACACAACAGCTGACATCTCACAGAAGTAAGAGAGAGATGATCTGGTGTGGGCAGTCCTTGGTGATCTCTTCCTAGATGGTCCAACAAATGACACTATTTTCAACTCATGAGGGAATAACAGTTGGCATGAGGAGATGTTTAAAAATTAATTTACATTGCCTGTCGGTGCTGTAAAATTAATTCATTCATACACCACTGGGGGCTGTGAAAGTTGTTAGTACTTTCCGGGAAATAACATGCAACAAGACCCCTAAAATGCTCATACCCTTTGAGTGAAAATAGCAAGTTTTATTGTAATTTTCATCATTTTAATTTTTTTCATAAAAGTGTGTTTATTTCTGAGGGAACACTGCTGGAACAATCTAAATGTGGATGCTGAGAAGGTGATTTTAATATTCTACCTCTGCTGCCTGGTTGGGTAGAGTTTACATTGGCATGCTGTTCTGGCAGGGCTAAGTGAAAAAACTGGAGCACTTGGCACATATACTAGGTGGTATCCATGGAAAATAAAAGGTTTGGGGTGAATGATGAATAACGACATCTAAAAGTTTTTTTTCAAAGCCAGATGCCTCAAGAGATGTACAAGATGCTGAGATCCTGGGTCCACGGTTGGGAATAGTAGTGGCAACCAGGAATAAAGAGCAGCAGGGCCACTGGACAAAGGGGAAGTCATTTCAGAAAAATAACAAAAACAAGAGTTATTACCCAGAGCTGCATTTTACATGATGCTGGGAGGTGGAAGGAGGGGCTGGGGAAAGAGGGACTCAGTAAGGCATGCGAACCAGAATCAGGCAGAGAGTGTGCTGAGTCCAACACACAGGAGGCCTGCAGCTCTTCTCCCCATCACAAGAGGTCAGTGTGGGCCCGTGTAGGTTCTGGGGCAAATGGTCAAGGCGGAATCAGGTTGAGCAAGCCAAATTTCATAAATAGAATCCATAATCTATATGCTGGTTAATTTTGTAATAATCCACTTTAGAAAAAATATGTTGACACCCTTCATTAATGTGAAAGCACCTAAACTCTGACCCCTTGAGGAGATCTAGAGTAGCAAAACACTTTGGGAAAATATTGTAGGACTGAGATGGTTATTTTTCTCTGTTAGACAGGCAACAGAACATAGTGGAAAGCATAAGGACTTTGGAGACAGTAAAAATCATGTCAGATCTCAACTGTGTGATCCTGAACAAGTTATTTAACTTCCCTGAGACCTTCTCTTTAATAACAATAATAACCATAGTAATATCTGCAAACGTTGTAAGAAGATAATGATTTTATAAATGATTGACTTATGAGCTCTCATCATCTACATTTGTACCAGTCAGCTAACTTAACTATTCCTGACTTTGATAAGAGCACCAGGTCTGAAACACAGCTAGGAGGTGGTCATTATCTATTTTATCTTATTGTTACTTACAAACTCAGTTGGCCTTTCGTGAGAAAATCTACTCACTGCTTCACAGCCAGAGCAAATGATGTGAATTTTGTTTCTGTTAACAATTGCCCAGAGCTGAGGACACTGACTCTGGGCAGCCATCAACTCCAGTACGGAGGGTGCTGCACACCAGCCAATCACCAACAGAATGTTCTTAAGAGAATAAACAAGAAATCAGCAACAGGCACCAGAGAACAATGGCTCAAAGCTTTCGGAATAATGCATCCAGAAAGAAAGAAGGATGTATATTGAGTCTAGAATGTGCCAAAAATAGAAGATAAAGAGAAGCCTGAGGCTCATAGCCAAAGTTTAGGGATAAAACATTTTTTTGTGAGCTCATAGAAAGTCAGATTTAGCAGAAACATCCTTTCATCTTTAAAGAATCATCATCACAGAAAAAACATATGACTTTAATATGACAATAAGAGGTTATCAAAATGCCCAACCCAACATAAGACTCTCAGTAAGGATGAAGACTAGATGGTGCTTTGTTAAAAAAAAAAAAAAAAAAAAGATTCTCCTCTGAAAATTCAAACACAGTGGTGAGAAAATCTGAACTTGATATCTTATTTAAAACAACATCTTAAAAAACAACATCTTGAGTTGGAAGGGGGTTGGGCGATCATCATATCAGACCACTCATTCTACAGAATACTATAGCTAAGAAAATCTAAAAGGTTTATTGCAGACATATGAAGGCAAAGTACCGAACTTCTGGCTTGTGATAAAATAGTATTGGTTTTAACATTCTCCAATAAAAGGAACTAAGATTCCTTGGAAAAATGGCTGATTCTAGGGCTGGGTGAGGAAATATACAAGATGAACCTGGAACGTCATGTAGTGTCAGAATATAAAGAATTGAAAGAAAAAAAAAAAGATGGGATCATGTCAAAAATACACAGGAGCCAAACTGGAAGAGTTCCACAGGGACAAAACTGAAACAACTTCAGCAACAAAATCAATAAATAAAATAGTATTGGATCACAAACTGTTATGTATTGAATTGTAAAACAGATATACTGAAGTCCTAATCCCTAGTATCTCAAAGAGTATCCTTACTTGGAACTAGGTTGTTCCAGATGGAATTAGGCAAGTTAAAATGAGGTCATACTGGAGAGGGTGGGCCTATAATCCAATATGACTGGGATCTTTATAAGAGACACAAACAGACAGAGGAGAGAACGCCATGGGACCACTAAGGCAGAGAATGCCTTGGATTTCTGGGAAGTCCTTACCACAAGTCAAGAGATGCAGGGAACAGATCTTTCCCTGGAGCCTGTGGAGGGAGTGTGGCCCTGCCGACACCTTGATTTTGGACTTTGGGCTTCCAGAACTGTGAGACAAGAAATTTCTGTTGCTTTAAGCCACCCAGTTATGGCAACCCCAGAAAACTAAGGCACAGGAATAGATACTAATACCAATAAATGACTGAATAAATGAATAAATGGAGAAGAAAATCCAAATCTTCCTTAGAGAAGAATTCCAAATAATATATGTAGATATACTCTTTTCTTTTTTGAGTTGAAACTTAAACCTCCTCTACCCCTTTCTTGTAGTCTGGACTTACAGACTTCCAAAAATTAGAGTATGGGAAGTGAAAAACACTTTGCAGTATAGAAAGCTAGTCAACACTACCTTCACTAGGAAATCAAAGTTAACATACCGTGTTCTCCCTAGTATTATGTGATATGAAGAGTACTTCACTTCTGGAGCATTCTTCCATGAAACCTATGAGCCCAGTCTAATGAGAAAATCATTAGACACACCCATGATGAGGAATATTCTACAAAATATCTGACTAGTACTCTTCAAAACTGACAAGGTAATGTAAAACAAGGGAAGATTGATCAGCTGTCACAGACCAAGGGAGACTTGGGAAATATGACTGAGTTGGATTCTGGAACAGAAAACAACATTAGTGGAAAACCTTGTGAAATCTGAATACATTCTGGAATTTGGTTAATAATTATAATAAATACACCATGGTTATGGAAGATGTGAACATTAGAGGAACCTGGGTGTATTCCCTTTACAACTTTTCTATATATCTAAATTTAATCTAAAATTAGAAGTTTATTTCTAATATCATAGTTTTATTTCCCCATGGAATGTTTCTGTGAAAGCTCAGTTTCCATATTTTGTCACAATACTAAAAACTGGGACTATCAACAAACTATTACCAGAATTTTAGACAAAAAATGGTTCTAATCGTAAAATTTTAAGTCAGGAATATATTAATAAGCTAGAAATGATGCAACTTTTATCCATGATAAAGAACTACAGAGACCTAAGTTATGAACTCCAAACAGACTAGAAAGCTCAGTAGTTACTCCCCAAATTTCCAGAAAACTTCTGAAGTGAAATAAAGTTTATTTCTCAGGTCCTTTCCTCCATTAATCTCTCTCCTTTTGTATCCATTCTGGTTCTTCAATTCTGTCAGTCATGCAAGGGAGACAAATTTAAAGTTTGAATGATGAAAAATGAGGGAGAGAATAGAAAAGGGAAGTGCATTATATTATTTTAGGATAATAGAATATTCAGCTTTTTTCTAGGTTATTATGAGATAAATCTTGTGGCAGTTTAAGATTATTTATGAATTCCAAAAAGAGATTGTTTGCAAACTGGTCTGTTTCTCTGGGAGTGATGGCCCTTTGATTGTATTAGATTCAGCTGAGACATCTGATTAAATTATGTCAAGATTAGGGCTTTGATTCAACCACACCATTATAGTGTGACTCATTGTTGAGTCCCAGTTCCCTTGGTAGGCTGATAGAACAGACTCTCACACAGAGAAGATACTCAGGAGAAAACAGAGAAAGACAGGGCAGAGGAGAGATGAGCCTGATAGTTTACAACTGACATTGTGAAGAAAACAGAGTAGCTGAACCTGGAAAGAAATGAGCCCTGAGAATAGAAATGAGCCCTATGCCAGCATACAGTTGAGATCATAAGAAGCTAGGCCCACAGAGCCTTAAGAAGGAAGAGGAAGGCTGAACCTACACAGATGTCGCCCACCAATTTGCTTCAAAAAATGGCAACGGACTTTGGGTGAGAAAATACCTCTTATGATACCTTGAGTTGGACTTTTTAGGGCTTATAACTGTAAGCTTCTACATCAAATAAATACCCTTTATAAAAGCCAACGGATTTCTGGTACTTTGCATCAGCACCCCTTTGGCTGACTAACACAAAGCTCAATAAAAAATTTAAAGGCAAATATAACTGGACAAAATCATACACCAGAAAAATTACAAAATGAAATAATTAAAAAACTTTCTAAGATAAAGATACTACATCAAAACAATTTTTGAGGTAAGATCTTTAAATTTTCTACAAAAATTATTTGAACAAATTATCCTGTTCATCAGTCCTAAGGAGAAGCTTTCCATAAGCTTACCCAACTATAACTTTTTGTTAATCTAAATTTTTGAGGAAAAAAGAGAAGCCCCTAACTTAGGGTTTCCCACAACATTTTAATGAATTAGGGGTCTACTCAATAGTAATTTTCTGTTATTTTTAACTAATTTTCAATGACGATTATTTAAAGAACTGAGCCAATAATTGGCTATTTTATTCCAGGTAGCACTATGAATTCCTTATGGAAAGGATTATGGGATTGGCTTTTTTTTTTTCTTTTCTAATAGAAGGTACTGGGGATTGAACCCAGGATCTTGTGCGTGCAAAGCACACACTCAACCCACTGAGGTACACCATTCCACTCTCCTTTTTTAAAAAACAACAATGAGCTTTTAAAAATGAAGGAACATCAGCTCTCTCCTATGTAGCTAATAGACATGTTTCAGAAATGGAAAAGAAGTTGACAATTATTAAGTACATACTATAAGTCACTCACTTTGTCAAATTTATCATTTAATTATTTTAGTGAAACAATAAATTGATGACAAAACTCTGCATCTCAGAAACTAAACTGGCAAGACACAAACGTTATTAATTGATTGTTAGAGAATTCACACGCAAGTCTGCTTACTCCAAAGACAGTCCTGAAAGCCAATGGGATTGCCAGTTTCAGGCAATTGTGATTCTTTAGATTCAGATCAAGTAGCATTTTCTTTTGCCTTCTGTGGAAATCTCTACTAGGAATGTGTAAGCTCATTGGAAGGTCATCCAAGAGGAGCAACCTAAATGTTGAAGGGGCAGACAGAAGAGCGTTCCTAAGAGAAATGAAGGGACTGAGTTCAGCCATCTGACCTCAAAGCAGGAACTGGAAAGCTATGAACAAATCCTTGCAATGACAAGTAGAAGGATAAAGGGATTACTAAGTGAGTACATTGATAGTAGAAATTGGAAATGTTTCATGACTAACTATAGAGAAAATGGTCCATAATATATGTGCACTTTCGAATTGTATGTTGTGATATTGCACTTATGTTGTTTCTTGATTATCAGAATAGTGAGTTTGTCCACAATTGTATGTTTGGAAAATATAGAAAATCATCAAATAGGAAATTTTAAAAATTGGTATTTTGACCATCTAGCAATAACTACTGCTACAGATGTGTTATATTTCTACAACTACTTATTTGTACCCATATGTATGGACAAATGAAGAGATTCGAGTTAGGGTTATTGAAAATGTACTGCTTTGTCAAAACAATCTTCAGTGTTATTATTTTACCTTGGAATTTTTAATGACTATAATTTTCCAAGATATTAAATTTTGCTTTCTAGAAGTAATTAAGGTTACTTTTGCAACTTTAATACATAATCCAATTAGTTTTAATGTTTGAGAATGGAGGAATTCTCCCCAAATTTTAATTTCAAAAATTTAACGTCTACAGAAAAAAAAAGTTATAAGAACAACACAAAGAACACCCATAAAATCCTTTCACTCAGATGTGCCAATTGTTATCATTTTCCCACATCTATTTAATCTCTTACCTTGCTCTTTCTCGCTCATGGATAGAGATATACACATATATATGTACACACAGATAATATACACACATGCACATATGCACATATATGTGTGTGAATGTATATATGTGTATGGAGATATATATATATATCTATGACAACTGCAGACAATAGGACACTTCAGCTCTAAAGATTTCAGAATAAGAACTTTCTATTTCTTTTATATAATCACACAAAAAAACTGAAATAATTTAACATAAATATAATACTATTAACTAAGTTATAGTCCATATATAAAATGTTCCAATAATGCCCTTTATTTCTCTTTGTTTGCTTAGATCCAGGATCTAATTAAAGAATAAGGATGACATTTAGTTATCATGGCCCTTTAGACTTACTTAATCTAAAATATTTTCCCAGCCCACTTTGTCTTTAATACCACTTTTACGTATCTAGGCCTGTTGTATTGCAGTTTCCCCAAATTTGGGTTTTTTAATTGTTCCTTATGATTAGACTCATTCAATTCTCTCCCCTCCCCACCACCAAGGATATTACATAGTGTTGTTTTTCCTTTCTTTATGAAACACACCAGAGAAGAGAGGAAGTCAAACTATATTGAGCTCCATATTATTAGTGATAAGCTTGATTGCAGTGTAAAGGTGGTATTCAACAGACTTCTCCGTGGTAAAGGGGTCTTTTTCTCTTTGTAATTAGTAACCATTCATTAGGATGATTTTAGGAAACTGTGTGACAAACCTACTCATAGCTTTCTTTCTCTCAATGATGTCAGAATCCATTGATAATTTCTTACTTGAATCAATTATTTAAATTTGGTTATTTAAATACCATACCTCCGTCATGATTTAGTTGTCATTTTTGTGTAAAGAGCTTATGCTTCTCTCTCCTCTCCCATTTAATTGTTGTTTATTTAGTCAATGTATTGTAATCCAAGTCTAACATTATCTATTTTTATGTTCAAATTGTCTCACATTTAACAGCAGCTCCTCAAGCTGCTTCATCAATTTTTGAGCACTTCCTTAATTTCTGATTCAAAAAGATTTTCTAGTCTCCCCTTATGTTCCCTATATCAGCCATTTCTCATTTCTCCAAAGAGCCCTGATTTATGTATTTAGAAACTAACCACTCAGTGCTAGATATGCACTCTGGGATCCCATCTCTTCTAGACCCTTTCAGTAAACAGGGCTACGAAGAAAGATTTATACTGAGTCCCCTATTTACAGTCCAACACCACATGGTTCTTCTTTAGTTTATATATATAAATTGATTCCTCCTCCCATTATAAGAAACTTTATTGCCAACAACATCAATATATTTATGAGGTTGGTGCAAAAGTAATTGTGGTTTTGCATTGTTGAAATATGCCGTTTGACATTGGCAAACATTCTTAAATAAATGCTTTTAGGTATACATCATTTTAATATGCATATCTTACGTTATGTTTTTTTTGCTAATGACATTAGTTGCTGTTTATTTTATATTTATTTTAGACTGTGGAAATGATGTTTAAAAAAAAGCAAATTTGAGAGGTTTTCTTGAGTTCACGATGAGTTGTAAAGCAGTAGAAACAACTTGCAACATCAACGACCCATTTGGCCAGGAACTGCTAACAAACATACAGTGCAGTGGTGATTCAAGAAGTTTTGCAAAGGAGACAAGAGACTTGAAGATAAAGAGTATAGTCGCCAGCCATCAGAAGTTGACAACGCCCAATTGGGAGCAATCATTGAAGCTGATCCTCTTAAAACTACATGAGAAGTTGCTGAAGAACTCAGCGTTGAACATTCTACAGTTGTTCAGCATTGGAAGCAAATTGGAAAGGTGAAAAAGCTCAATAAGTGGGTGCCTCACTTAATGAAAATCAAAACATCATCATTTTGAAGTGTCATTTTCTCTTATTCTACGCAACACCAATGAACAATTTCTCAATCAGATTGTGATGTGCAATGAAAAGTGGATTTCATATAATAACCGGCAATGACCAGCTTGGTGGTTGGACCAAGAAGAAGCTCCAAAGCACTTCCCAAAGCCAAATTTGCACCAAAAAAGTCATGGTCACTCTGGTGGTCTGCTGCCAGTCTGATCCACTACAGCTTTCCACATCCTGGCAAAACCATTACTCTGAGAAGTATGCTTAGCAATTCGATGAGATGCACTGAAAACTGTAATGCCTGCAGCCAGCATTCCTCAACAGAAAGGGCCCAATTTTTCTCCATGACAACACCCGATTTGCACGTTGCACAACCAACGCTTCAAATGTTGAAGGAACTGGGCTACGGAGTTTTGCCTTATCTGCCGTATTCACCTGACCTCTTGCCAATCAATTATTACTTCTTCAAGCATCTTGACAACTTTTTTGCAGGGAAAATGCTTCCACAACTAGCAGGATGCAGAAAATGCTTTCCAAGAGTTTGTTGAATCCTGAAGCATGGCTGTTTATGCTACAGGAGTAAACAAACTTATTTCTCATTGGCAAATGAAAACAGTTCCTATTTTGATCAATAAAGATGTGTTATTTGATTTAAAATTAGTTGTAATGATTTAGCTATAGTGATTTAAAATTCACAGTCCAAAACTTCAATTCCTTTTGCACCAACCTAATATTTTCTCAATCTATATGTGTGCTATGAAGAGTTTTGTAATTGCTGCAATACCACTACCAACAAAAAAGCCTTTCTAAGTAAAGATCAATACATCTTTACAATTTCCCCATATTAAATAAATTTGTTAACTTAATGTGAAGTTTTGGAATTGTATTACTCTCATTAAATTTTGTAAAATATATTTTTATTAGAGAGGTTGTGAACTTACAAAACATTCATGCACATGTGTGGAATTCCCATACAAAACACCTCCACCAATACATTACATTATTGTGAAACATTTGTTACAAATTATGAGATAATATGAGATTATTATCACTAACTATGGTCTATTCTGTACATTTGGCATATTGTTCCTATTCCTATTCCTATTATTAACATTATTATTATTGGCATTGATACAAGAATATTACAGTATTGCTGTTGACTAAAGTCCATAGGTTACATTAATTGTACTTTTCCCATGCTTCTCTAAATTCTTACCACCTTGCAATAATGATGTGCATATTTTCTCTAGGTCATAGCAGGACACATTTTTGTATTTGTACTATTGACAATAATTCTTATCCACTTCTGGGTTCATTATGATATTCAGTCCCTAGATCATTCTTCAGCTTTCTTTCAATTGACATTTATATCCCAAGACTACCCTTTTCAGCCACAATCCCATTTATGAACCAGCTACATTAGTTCTACTCACTATAATGTGTTACCACCAACTCTATCCATTTCCAGTCAAGTTAATTAAAACTTCTACATACATTAACCTTTAGTACCTCTTCTCAGCCCTCTTCTTATCTCCTACTAATCTATACTCTAGGTTTTAACTCCATGCATTTATTCTTTGTATTTAGTTCATATTAATGAGACCATGCAACATTTTTTCTTTTGTGTTTGGCTTATTTCACTTACCAGAATATCCTCAAGTTTCATTCATGTTATCATATGTGTCCCAATTTCATTTCTTCTTATGGCAGCATAGTATTCCATCATGTATGTAGCAGTTTGATATTGTTTATGAATTCCAAAAGTAGATAATAAACTATGTTTGTAAATTGGTCTGTTCCTCTGGGCATATTAGATTGTATTATTGTCAGAGGTTTCACCTTTACTTGATCAAATTATGATTAGGGCTTTGATTGGGCCATGTCAGTAGGACAACCACCAAGGGAGCGGGGACTCAGAGTAAACCACAGGGCAGAGGAAAGAGCTGTAGTTTTGATGATGGAGCCCATGAAAGTAAACACAAAAAGCAGCAGATATGTGAGGAAAGAGAGAAGGCTCCATTAGATATGGCAGAGGCCCTGGGAAGAGAGCCGAGTCATTTGCCTAATAGTTTACAGCTGGCCTTGTAGAGAGAGCAGAGCAGCTGAGCCTGGGAAGCAACAAGCCCCAAGGACAGAGACGAGCCTATACCAGTCTACAGCTCAGACCAGAAGAAGCTGACAGTGGAGCCTGAAGAAGGCTGAACCCTAGCAGAGACTGACTCCAACACAGGGCAACAGACTTTGGTGAGGAAAGTAACTTATGCTCTATTGCCTTGTGATTGTAAGCCTCTACCCCAAATAAATACCCTTTATAAAAACTAGCCAATTTCTGGTATTTTGGATCAGCACCCCTTTGGTTGACGAATACAGTATGTGTATACAACATTTTGTTTATCCATTCATCAGTTGATGGACACTTGTGTTCTTTCCATCTTTTGGCAATTGTGAGTAACACCATTATGAACATTGGTGTGCAAGTATCTGTTTGCATCACAATTTTCAGTTCTTCTGGATATATTCCTATATAGCCAGTAGAGGAATGCTGTATCACATAGTAGCTTTATATTTAGCTTCCTGAGGAGCTGCCAAACTGTCCTCCACAGAGGCTGCATACCATTTTACATTCCCACCAACAGTGAAGGAGAGTTCCTAATTCTCCACATCCTCTCCAGCACTTATTGTTTTCTGTTTTTTTTTTTTAAATAATGGCCATTCAATGTGGTGTGAGATGATATCTCATTATCATTTTGATTTCCATTTCCTTAATAGCTAGTTCTGTTGAACATTATTTCATGTGCTTTTTGGCCACTTGTATTTCCCCTTTGGAGAAATATCAGCAGGATTTCATTGTCTGCCATAGTAAAATTGCCTCAAATAGCAGGGATCCTGGCTCTGAAGACATCCGACACTATAGACAGAGCAGACAGCTCAGGCGTTTGGCACCCTGCCAGTGGTAAGACAGGCAAGCTTTAAGTGTGACAGAGTTGGACTCTGTTCTGGTTTCCCTACACATGGCTCTTCTGCCCCTTCTACTTGAACCTATAGTTAATACTAGGCTAAATGGGTGTATGTCCAAGAGACTTAAATCTTTTGACTTTCCATATGCCAGGTGGGCCCTGAATCTCAGCAACATTACAATACCTACTCTCCAGTTCGTTGGACTCACCCAGGGCAACTAAATAGGTGATGATGGACAACACTCATCCCAAGAACAGAGAGAGTCTGCAACTGCAAGCAAGAGAGTTCCATCCATCTGCCCCATGCAATCTAAGCCCCCTCTCAATTATAGGCAGAGTGATCATCACCATTCCCAAATCCTCAAAACTGGGGAATGAACAATAGACTAAAGTAGACTTACTACCATAGATTTATTATTATTCTACCAATGGAAGAATTTTTATTATTGATATGGAGTCAGTGCCACCAGAGGTTCTGAGGGGACAGAGAGGAAAATAGGCATAAATAGTGGCATTTTCAGAACAATGAAATTTTCCTTCATGACATTGCAATGATGGTTACTGGCCATTTTATATTTCATCATAATTAACAAAATTGCATAGGACCAAGTGTAAACTATAATGTAAACTATAATCTATGGTTACTGGCAATGCTTCAATATGTGTTCATTGATTGTAACAAATGTACCACACTAAGGAAGGATGTCGTTAATGTGGGAAAGTGTGAGAGGAGGAGGGAGTGGGGCATATGGGAATCCCCTATATTTTTTTATGTTACATTTATGTAATCTAAAGTTTCTTTAAAATAAATTTTGAAAAACAAGACTTTTGCCCCTTTTGTAAATTGGATTGCTTGCTCATTTATTGTTGAGTTGTATGATCTTTTTATATAGAGTGGAAATCAAACTCTTATCAGTTATGTGATTTCCAAATATTTTCTCCCATTGAGTGGGCTTTTCTTTCACCTTCTTGATGAAGTCCTTTGAACTATAGAAGTGTTTAAGTTTGAGGAGGTCCCATTTATCCATTTTTTCTTTTCATTGTTCATGCTTTTGGTGTAAGGTTTAAGAATCCACCACCCACTACCAGGTCTTAAAGATGTTTCCATACATTTTCTTCTAGTTTTATAGTTCTTGCTTTTACATTTAGGTCTTTGATCAATTTTGAGTTAATTTTTCTGTTCTAATTAAATTTTATATGCAATATATATTCAGCATATATATTTTTGCTGTACATTTACTTTAAGGATAGTATTTTTATATCTGTAACTATTTTCATAAGAACCTCTATTAGTCAGCCAAAGGAGTGCTGTTGCAAAATACCAGAAATTGGTTAGTTTTTATAAAGGATATTTATTTGGGGTAGGAGCTTAAAGATACCAGGCCATAAAGCATAAATTATTTCCCTCACCAAAGTCTATTTTCATGTGCTGGAGCAAGATGGCTTCCAACATCTGCAAGGGTTCAGGCTTCCTGGGTTCCTCTATTCCAGGGTCTTGCTTCTCTCTGGGTTCAGGGTTCCTCTCTTTCTGGGGCTTGCTTCTCTTTCCTCTGTGTACTTACTTCCCAGGGCTCCAGCTTGTCTTCAGCATGAAACTCCAACATCAAAAACCCTCCATGCCTTTTATCTGTCAGTCCCCATCCACCAAGGGGGGATCCAATATAATCTCATATGCCCAGAGAAAAAGATCAGTTTACAAACATAATCCAATTATTCTTTTTGGAATTCATCAATAATATCAAACTACTACAGAATCCTTAAAACAGCATTTAAATATCTCTACTTTTCTTTTTATCCCCTAAATATTTACTCCATGAATTCTCTATTTTTGAGGTTTTAATTTTTCTTTTTTGTTATTACATGTATACATATCTTTGAATTTTTTTTTGCTGTCATATGTATTTTCAGAATCATTGCATATATAAGAATGTGTTTCTGCTCACTATCATATATTAAAAGCATTTGTGTTGGGTATAAATTCTGTGATGTATTTGGCTTTTCCTCAGAATGCTATCAACAGGGTATCATGGTCTTCCTGTGTTTGTTATTGCAGAGAAAAGTCTGAAATTGATACAATGTGTATCAATTTGGTTAGAAGAATCTTTCCTTAAATTTATTTGTTTCTCTGCTTGGTGTCCGGGGCAGAGGGGGGAAATTAATAGAAATTTAAAAAATCAGAATGTCCTTAGTTGTGTTCCTTCATTTTAAAAAATTTTACCATACTAAAGTATATACAACTCTAAATTTCCCACTTTATCCACTTTCAAGTATACATTTCAGGGATATTAATCACATGTCCAATATTGTGCTACCATCATCAACATCCATTTCCAAAACTTTTTCCTTGCCTCAAACAATTACTCTGTACCTGTTAAGCAATAAGCCCTTTTGACTTCAATTTTCCTGGAGTTTGTGACTGATCCATTTTAATCTCTTTTAGTTTCTCCATAGTACAGAGGTTTTCTTTCTATTTTAATTTATATTTTTATTTCCAAATTTTTCTTTTATGTTTTTATGACCATGCCTACTGTGAAAGTTTGAGATTATTTTATGAATCCCCAAAAAAGAAAGATTGTGTTTGTGAACTAATTTATTCTTGTGGGTTTGATGCCCTTTGATTTTATACTTTTGGTTGAGGTATATTTAATTAGATTACTTGATAAGCTTGAGTTAGGGCTCTTGATTGGACTATGTCAGTGAAGCCTGACTTAGGTTGAGTCTCCATCCTCTTAGTGGAACTGATAAAAAGAGACACATAGAAAGACTCACACACACAGACAGGAGAAAAGGTAACTGTATTAGTCAGGGTTCTCTAGGGAAACAGAATCAGCAGGAGAGATCTGTCAATAGTATGCAATTTTATAAGGGTATCTCACATGACCATGGGATGTACAAGTCAAGGTTCCACAAGCAGACTGAACACCAGGGCTCCAATGAACGTCCAACGAAGGTCCTTGATGAGTTTCTGGGAGATGTTCACTGTTCAAAGCCAGCTGGGAAATGTTCTCTGAATGCTGAAATCACTTCTTTTTTTAAGGCATTTGACTGATTGGATAAAGCATCACTCATTGCTGATGGCAATCTCCCTGATTGATGTAGATGTAATCAGCCATCTATGCACTAAACTCACAGGTGACTAAAGTCCATAAATGTCTTTGTATTACAATTAGCCCCGTGCTTGCTTGGCCAGACAACTGGATTCAATTACCTGGCAAGTTGACACATTAGTCTAACCATCACAGTAGCCACCATATTTGATTCTGCAATGTGAGAGAGAGGACTGTAGGGAAACAGAAGCCCCTGAGAGGCTCAAAGAGCTGAGCTCCCAAGACTGAGAGAGGAAGACTGTTAAGAGACAAGCCTTATGTCCAGTTTGCCTACAGCTGCAGAAAGGTGGAGATCTTGGCAGAGATTGATGGCCATTTTGCTTCACCATGTGGGAATATTCCAGGATCAACAGTAGTTGACTTTGATGAGAGAGCACTACTTATGGCACCTTGATTTGAAATTTTCACAGCTTTGGAACTTAGATATTTTACCCCAAATAAATCTCCTTTATAAAAGCCAACCCATTTCTGATACTTTGCTTTGTCAGTGTTTTGGCAAACTAAAACATCTACCATGATGGATATTGAATTTCTGTTCACTTACATTCTTTCATTTTTCCAACTGCTATTTTCTAGTCTCTATTCTGCTAGTATTCCCTGCCACACACAAGCCCCTGTTTTAATTTATCCTCAGAATGGGATAAGACATATGGAATTGCTCTCTGTTATAAAGTGTCAGTGTCCTCTGAGGGCTTATTCTCTTTCTACCTGTATAATGATAGAATCCTATTATACTGATATAGGGTAGGTAGAGCATATGTATGTAGGATATATGAGTAGTCCCATTCCCAGTTTCTAACAGACAATTCTATATTGTGATTATCCATTCTGCTCCCCAACTTTTTTGATGTTCTGACCAAAGTCCTTTAAAAACTACTATTCCTATTGAGTTGTTAGAAGATGTCCTTGGTTCTTCCCTATCCTTGCAGTGAGTGCATTCTCCTTGAGATTACTTCTCCTAAAATGCAAGAAACTGCTGACAGTCTAGGGTCCTTCTACACTTTGCTTTTAAAGTAATTGTAACACTTAAATTATTTCAAGATGTTTGTATTGGATCTCTTAATGACTTTGTAGACAGTGATAGAAATATATATATTATTGCTTACTTTTCCCATTGTCTTAAAAACAATTTAATTATCAGTTAGGAGAGACTGATTTGGAGTCTGAAAGACAAATTCTGTTTCCATTCAGAAGCATAGAGATCCATTTTAAATTTGCCTTTGAAATATGGCAGTGATACCTCCTGTTAGAGTCTCAGGGCTAAAGTGTTCACAGACAGGTCAGCTGAGTCATCCTTCATCCTGAGTAATTCAAAATACCATTATTATTGACTCTTCTCATTCAGAGAAGCAGATTCTACTCTTTCCCTTAAAATAATTCTTTCCAGTCTCTCACAACTGTTCTAGGATGGACTGTCTCTCTGATTTATCATCTAATTAGAGCTCTTTTCCTTTTGTGTCTAGGAAGAAGGACCTGCTCCTCATCTATTGTCCAGGGCCATTTCATATACTCAAACCTCTTAGTAAATCACAAATCATTCTTTCTTCCTCTAGGTCGAAGGAGCACAGTTTCATTTGCTTTATCTCATAGAAGCTGTTGTCCAAACTTTTCATCAAACCTGATTGTTTTCATCTGAAATAATGCTATTTCATACATCATTGTGATGACCTAAATGATGTGTGAATTTTCTAGTAAGGTTAGAATGCTATGTGAATATCCTGAGAGAAGTTCCTCCTAATCCCCCATCACATTGTATGTTGCATGAAGGAAGAGTCAAATGACTAGAATGATTCCCATTTCTGAAAAACATAATGTAGCTGTGTGTTGCTCCTGACTTTAAATATATAGTGCTTCACTTTCTTAAAGATAAATTTGGGATCATCACCTTTTGTCCAACACCTCTCTAGATTTCAAATTAACAGTGAAATATTTGTATTTTTCCATTTCCATCAGTCACACCAATTAAAATTCATTGAACATTGTACATGGAAAAATTCTTAGTGCGTATTAAATCAAGACAAATAACACTTCAATAAAGCTTTATTTTGTGATATATGCTGGGAGATTAAGAAGCACTAGCCTCTGACTACTTATAAACCAGTGGAACAGGAATCATAGACATTTTAGGTGACACTGATCACATTTCTTAGTCCATTCTATGGCACAGACAAATCTGATTCCCCGAACTCCCCAATTTTCTACCACCTCTAGGCCTTAAGGATATTAAACTCCAGATCACTAAAACCACTAATGTGATAAGACTTAGAAATAGGCTGCTACTGTCTTTCTTTACCAGAACCTAGTTTTTAATTACCTGCTTTATAAGTACAAAAACCAAACAGGACTGATTACGTCACTCTTTACCCACAATTTTCACAATGAGCTTTTCCACAGATCCTCACCAAGAGGGAGTCTTTATTTTCCTAATCTGGGCTGGCCTTGTGGTTTGCTTTGGACAACACAAAGCAGAAGAAGTGACGATATGCCAGTTCAAAGCCTGGACCTCAAGAATGGTTGCACACTTCTGCTTATTCTCTTGGAACTTTGCAACCTCCATGGCAATAAATCCATGTCATCCTCCTGGAGAATGTGAAACCTTAACCAGAACCACCACAGCCAAGCTATCTCAGACAAGACTCCAAGCAGCCAAGCCATCCCTTACCTAATCTACAGCTGACTGCAGTGTGCAGGGTGGTAGGCCCCAGCAGAGTCCAGGAGAAGCACTTAGCTGAGCCCAGTCTCAACTGCAAACTGCAGAATTGTGAATTAAGTGAATTGTTGTTGTTTTACAGCACTCTCGTTGCAGAATAATAGCTAACTAGTGCATTATGTTGCTGGGTGCCAGTCAGAAGAATGGTCCTTATAGGTAAAACTGTGCTTAATTTAATTAGTCGTTATACTTCCAAAGATCACACAGCTCCTAAATCCAGACTGAGGAAGCCACTGCCCTTAAAAGAACGGCAGATATTTGCTTCATTGTGAAGACTGGCATATGATTGCCTGCTTAAGTCAATGCAGGTCATGAACTCTTCTCTCTTTGATTATTAAAGGTATCCTATGATAACTTTTCAAGAGGGGCATAAAACTGGTAGAGACTATAGAGTCCAACAAACCTAAGTTTAAATTCTCAAACATTCACTGTGCAAGTTCGGTCAAATTATCTATACATTTTTAAGGCTAAATGCTCTTAGACATAAATGAGGTAATTGCATTTACTGATAGGTAAGAAAACCAAGAAATAGTGTATTTAAAGTTCTCAGTACAAAGTTGCCAATAATATCATTTCCTTTTCCCAAATAATGGGTATGCAATTTAAAGGTTGACACATTCTTGTAACAATTTTGTTTTCATTCCAATGGAATCTCAAAATTTGGCAGTGCATGAATACAATATATTGTGAGGAAGTGATTAAAATGAAAACACATCGTTTACTTAAAGTTAGGAAATATTCTCATATTTATTTTAGGCATTGATTCTTCCCCACAAATATATCTCAATACCATACATGAATACTAAGAAATAATATTCCATATTTAGCTTGTGCTACATTATGACACATGGATGATCTTGTTGAAACATCCTAAAACAAAGCTGGTTTTGTGCTACTTTCTTTTGTGAAATGTTTCTTCTTCTTCCCTGTCCCTTCCTCCCTTCCTCCCTCTCTCCCTCCCTTCCTCTTTCCCTCTCCCTCTCTGTGTTTGTTTTTGTTTGCAATTTAAAATAGATAAGAAATACATTTGTTCAAAAGTGGACATTTAACATGAATACATTACTAACAGAAAGGTGAAATGTTAACCTAGAAATATGTGATATAAATGGAATCTGCATTATAAAAAGGCTTTAGAATATGTGATTTAATAGAGACTATTCAGTTAAATGACAGCAGCAAGGGAAGGATTGGGGAAATCAGTGATGAAAGAGATATTTATTTGTATATATTTATACTTGCAAGATTATAAAGTAACTGAATTGCAATTGATTTGACTTACATGCTCACAGTTAAGAATAACAGTATTTCAAACTGCTTTCTTACATTTATTTCAAAGATATACGGTAGCATCTCAGGTTTCAAATGGTGTGTGGCTAGCAGTCTACAATGTAATCTTTCCTATTTTTAAATTAAAGTATCCATAAGTACTTAAAAATATGGAAATTCACAGTTAATAAAACTACGAAGGAAAGAAAATCTAATGTCAGAATTCAACTAGAGTGGGATTGAAATATAATCAGACTTCAGTGCATGGTACACTCTGACATAATCCATAAAGAAGAGTTTCCAAAAATACACAAGTTTTTTAATGCCTAAGCCAATGTACATTCTGTGATTGAGAGACACAAGGTGTTTACTAGACAAGCATCCATTTCTACCTCAGCACTAAGTGTGAAAAAATTAGAGTTCCCTCTAATAACATTCTCTCAATTCAAATATTTCTTTATACAGGCATAGGCTATAACATAATAATCTAACAGCTAACACAAGTTGAAGGTTTTTCTGAGATGTTAAATTCTTTAAATACATTATTCCATTCAATACTTGCAACAAAACTATTTACTTTTAGAGTTAAGGAAAGATGACTAGAACACATATTTATTTACATTGTGCCATAGAAATTACCTATGCCCCCTAAAATACTATCATTTTTATATAATTCATTGTGTTAGTAAATGGCATAACCAGACTTGATACTTAGTTTATATGTCTCCAAACCCTTTTTAAACCCAGGAACAACTGAGAAAGAAGTGGAGAAGTTCTGAAACTACTGGTGTGCAGTGAATTTTCAGTGGAGTTTGGCTTCATGTAGAATGCTGTATATTAGTGTTTTGGAACAAAAATTACCATTATAAAGTTGAATGCTGGAAATGGTGGTTTTGCTTCAGTTCAGAATACCAGAGAACTAACTAGATCAAAGAAACTAGCTCTTATTACTACTCTCATTATGCTTTTAAACCCTACTACAAACTGATCCCTCCCTGAAATGGGAAGCAAAAGTGTGGTTGTGTACTTGAAATGCAAAGTAGAAAGAGAGAAATAGGGAGAATGTATACACATTAATACACAATAATTTATCCTACTCTCCCAACTTTATGATTTTTTAATTTACTATTAATATATTTTCTATATCAAGATGGAGAGATGTGAATCTTGGGAAATCTACCTGGGAGGTGGGCAATCTGGGTAAAGTTTAGGAGGGGGTTGAAAAACGAGAAAGAAGTTCATTCAAGAAAACATTTAAGTAGTAGGTAAAAGAGTGCATTGAAATGGAATTTTCCAGATTCTCTACAAAGTCCATAGTTTGCATTACTTGCATGCTTTTCATGAAAATGCCACCATGTGAGGAAGAGGTCTCATACTAGTGTCTTAGTTTTCTGTAGTTGCTATAATAAAGTACCCAAAAGTATTCTGCTCAAAACTACAGAAATTTAGTCTCATAACTCTGAAGGCTGGGAGCCCAAAATCAGAGTATCAGCAGAGCGATGGTCCAATTGAAACCTGTAGAGGACAGTCCATCTTTCCTTGCCTCTTCTAGCTTCCGATGTTTGCTGACAATTCTTGGTGTTCCTTGACTTGTAAAAGCATCACGTATCTAATCCATCTTCATGCGGTCTTCTCCCTGATGTCCGTCTTTTCTGTCTTTTTTCCAAACTTCCTTTTCCTAAGGGCACCTGTCATATTGGAGTAGAACCCATCCTAATCCAGCTTGGCCTCATTTTATCCGGTCACATCTTCAAAGACCTATTTCCAAGTAAGTTCACATTCACAGACAGGGGATTAGGTTGAGCATATCTTTTTGGGGGACACAATTCAACACCTCACACCAGGGAAGGCATGAGTGACCGAGCAGGAGCTTTGCTCAGCACACTCTACATGGTCAGATTTCAGCAGCATCCTTGCCTATTCAATTTTTTTAATATTTTTTAATTTTTTTAAAGATACTTAGATTACACAAAATGTTACACACAAAAATAGAAGGGATTCTCATATGCCCCACTCCCCACCCCTCCCACCCTTCCCCACATTAACAACTTCTTTCATTAGTGTGGTACATTCATTACAATGAATGAACACATTTGGAACATTGCCACTAAGCATGGATTATAGTTTACATTGTAGTTTACACTCTCTCCCACTCAATTCTGTAAGTTATGGCAGGATATATAATGACCTGTATCTGTCATTGCAATTTCTTTCAGGACAATTCCAAGTCCCGAAAATGCCCCCATTTTACACCTCCTTTTCCCTCTCCCTGCCTTCAGCACCTCCAGTGGCCACTGTCTGCACATCAATGATATAATTCCAATTTTGTAGTCTCAAAATTATAGGAGTTTTAGAGCTGCCCCAAACTTATTTTGCCTGTATTTCCAGATGTCTTAATAAGCAAGTACTGTTCTCCTAAATTCAATAGTTTAGTACATTCTTTTTGAATAAGAAAATACAAAAATATCCCCATCATTAAATAAATGCATGGTAACTTAACAAAATATAGACTGTTTTTAAGTTTACATTAGTATATTTCCCTATTGCTATAAAATAGTTTTCCCTTCTAATCATTTTTGTAAGGGTCACTCTACTAAATGCCTTATATAATTTAGTGGGTATGATATATTCCCTTAACAGATGAGAAATCTGAGATCTTCTGGAATTAAAGTAACTTACTTGAGGACACAGACTTAATAAAAATCAGAACCAGGATTTGAACCAACTCAATGTGATCCTAGAGTACCATTTTTAACAACCACCTAATTCTAAAACTTACTTAAATGGTAATTTTATCACTTGATATTGTGGTACATTACGGTTTGAGTTAATGCAAAATTTTTCAGTATGGGACATATTCAAGAGTCAGCTCTCTTCATGTTCTGTTGTCCTAATAAAAAATATTTAATTAAAAATTTTTTAATAATGTCCCCAATGTCATTTATGGAGCTGCTTTTATAAAACCAGTTTGTTAGGAAGACTAACCAATAAAATATTGAGAATTGAACCAAAGAAAATGAAATTTTTCAACACTGATGATGATCGCTATGACTTTTTTAAAGTTCATTGTTATGTAAGCACCAAATATTGAAAATAAGGATTGTGACCACTAGTATTTGTTACCCAAATATTGCAGTTGTAATATCCAAAAATAAGTAGGAGAAATTATAGATAAAGGGACTTTATTGCTGCTAAATTGACTTCTAGATGAAAAGAAAGATGCTGTGAGGCTAAAACTTTTTTATAGTAGATAATTTAACTTAAATTGAACCAAGTATAAGGCAATAAAACATATTGAATTAATCAAAATCAAGGTCATGAATCTTTTATATGCAGCCACTTTTCAGCTAAAGCTAAAGCTTTAATCTTTCTTACAGTTCTTAATACCAATAGATTCCTTATTTCTCATAAGTGCTATGAAGCTACTTCTTTACACTTTGACTTTATTACTTACTTTATTGCAGAACTCTGAAAAATGGGTGGTTAAAAATCTCATTGATTCTGTATGATTTTCAGATTTGCATATTCTTTTAAGTTGCTTGGGCATTAAGTACATTTAGATGCAATCCACTGTGAACGGAATCACCTACTTCCTATTAATATACCTTTTAGTCTTCCTAGATTAACTTGATTTTGTTCACCTGATTACTTTAGTTTGCGATCGTTATCAAATTGTTATTAAGAAATCTGGCTTATTACAGGTTATCTTTTTCTTAAGTGATTCTGCTCATATGCAAAGATATTTTCTCAGGAATGAGAAGTATGTGATTTTTTATCCCAAGGTGACTTAAAGAATGAATATGCACATAATACTGGTAAACTTTTAGAGACCTAGGAATGCATTTCATAGGTATCACTGTATAGATTTATTACTCTTTATCTTGACCAATAAAGCAGTCTATTTGATTCTGATTTGTTGTTTCTATTTTTAATCTAACAAAATAGATTATCATCATTAAAAAACAATTAGTGCTGTGGCTCAAGAATCAGGGGAATCACATTTTACAACCAGCCCTGCCATACAACCCTAAGCACGTTTTTTTCTTTTATTCTGTTTAGTCATCTATAAATTGAACTGTTGGACTAAATGAAATCCTGAAAACCCTACAACCTTTTATGTAGTATAAAGAGTAAACTTCTGAGGCCCCTACTGAGATTAGCCTGAGGCTAGCATGTAACTGAAAGTATATAGAAAGATGCAAAGTCAATTCCCATGAACAGATTTATTTAGAAATTCTTAACTGGCCACATTCCTTCCTGGCATTTGGTATTCAACATGACAACATTATGTATCTTTGTTTTTCTCCACTGCCTTCTCCCTACACACCCAGATAACTGTCCTCTCTCACCCAATTGTTTGCCCTATGTCCTTATAACTATCTTTTATTTTTCAACATAGGTAAGTTTAGTCCAGTAAAGGTATTTTCTTATGGGAAAAGTGTCTGGGTAAGAATAGAAAATGTAGACTATTGATCATTATGCTATACTATTTTAATCCATGTACAATTGTGATTAATGATCTCTATTCTTTGATCCTTTGGTTCATTTAGACATAATTGTTTATTTTCTATAGTATGGTATATTACCCTTAAATAAAATATAAAAGTTTCATACATGCAGGTACTAAAAAACAGGAAGCCAATGAAGTCCCCCTTTTTGCTTAAGTGATTTTGAATTTGCTCTGTTATTACAATGAAAACAGTCTTGAAAAATATGAAAGTGGTCTTTACATTTAACAGACCCTAAATTGTCAAAAAAAAAATAACGTAGAGGAAAAAAAGTAAGGTTTTCTCCCTCCTCAAATTTGTAAAACCTTTTCTGAAATAGCAAAGAACCTGGAGGAATAGTTGTCTTTTGTATCTTTGGCCACTGCCTCCTAGTCTACGGGGACTAGGATATAAGGTGACTTAGAAAGAAAAAAAAATCAGGGGGTATCAGTGAAGAGCGAGTTGCTATATGGTGTGTCATGGGAACACAGGCTCAGGGACAACAGAAACTTTCAGCAAATGCCTGATTTATTACTTAGAGAGCACAGAGGATCCAAGAGAGCAGGGAAGGAGATCCAATCTCAGCCAGTCCTCCAGGGAGGCCACACTGCTCCTGTCAGAGTGGCTGGATGGCAGCTCCACACACCCCACTTTGTGTCAGAGAGGAGAGATCCTGTGCTATGGGAAGGCTGAATATTTCTACACCACAGGGGGAGAAGGGCCTACCAGTGAGAGTTCCAGTACTGATAAGCAGCTGGGGATGCTGTTCTCAGTTTCCAGGTTTCAGGTTTGGTCAGGCCATTTCCTAAGACCTAACTCCTCCCCTGGGCCATGAAATGGGAACACATGGCAACATCTGCACACAAAGGAAAGGGGAAGGGGGGGAAACGAAGACTGGGAGATGGGAGATGCTGCTAGGTACACCCCTGACTTTCCCAGCAATTGGTGTATTTACTACATTACTGCCACCTTTAATAAGATCCTGCTGGGGAAAAAAAGCCAAGCTTTTATCCAACTTGCTCACATAAAAATGAGAGGGAAGCTTTGTTGAGAGGTTGAGAGTCTAGTAATTATGTACCTTGTGCCACTAGAAAAGTAGAATATCTGACCCCAAATTAACATTAGCACATGAAGGCACAGGGAATCAGAGAGCACAGTGGGAATAAAATATTAGGATTTAGGGAAAACCAGAGGATAAGGTGAGGTCAGATTCACTAAGCCCTTTCTAAACACTCTCCTTTATGCACTGAGGAGATAATATTTATATTCCTAGAATGCAGTATGGGATTAGAAGCAGTTAGCTGGGACTCCTGACTATAGCTTATTGTTTCTGAGGTGAATGCCAAACTGAAGTGGTTTAACCAAATGCTGCGGGATAAGCGGAATGCTCAAAGGTATTGCTACAGAAAAAAACCCTCAAGGCAGGGTCTAGCTTTAAAGACCACTAACTAAACTACTTCTTTAGAGTCTTTTTACTAGCTTTTGGAATCAATAAAATATACTTTTTTCCCTAAGCAATTTTGAGGGATATTTCCAACAAAGGCTTGTTTTGGTAAAAAACTAAGACAGTTCCCATATCCTTCCAACCACACCACATGAAAATGGAGGCTAAAGGAGTGCAGCCCCGGAAAGAGAGCCCTCTCAGTGGCCAGTGAATTACAAGAGATACGGGAGAAACTCCCTACAAACGGAATTTGGGTCAGGCAAATTGACTGACAATTGGACAACGGATTATTTTTGCCACCACATTGGAAGAAAGGCAGAAATGTGAGTATAGCTTTGCATATACACACATGAGATGACCGTGATCCGTTAGTATTCCCAGTAATGTGAACCTCTACTTTCCAGGCTTTCCTTGGGCTAGATTGTCTGATTTCTGTCACTTGCAAATTAAAAACACCTAACTAATCCAACAGGAAAAAATACTATATTTCATCAACTTTCAACTTAATTATCTTGGAAAAAAATATGAAAATAAATCCAAGGAATTAAGAAAGAAAATAATTAATGGAAGTAAAAACCTAGTGATCCTAAGGAGATAGTTGAAACCAGAATATTTATTGAAAAAATAATAAATAAGGAAAATATGGCAAAAAATAAATATAGTGAACATATTTACCATATTATGAATGAGAAATCAGAGAGGTAGAGAATTGTTCATTAGAAGTAAATATTTGAGCATACGAATATAGATAAAAGGACATTTTACTTACAAAACATGAAAAAGAAAATAAAAAGAAACTGAACATTATATTTCTCAAATGTGTATAGAATTGGAAGAGGCAAAATGTTAAAAAAAAAAACCACACACACACACACAATTTTCTCCTTATTAGGAGCTAGGCTGAAATGATGTCACAGCCAACCTTAGAGTCAAGAAATAACTATTAATTTAAATTGGCAATTACAGAAAGAAAAGGAAATCCAGATCAACTTAATTTATCATTTTGAATAAAAAAATCTTCAAATAGCATCTACAGTCAAAATGACTGGGTACATGAGTAAAGTGTCCAATTCCATATAGTGATTATGCAGAAGCACAGGCATTACTTTTGTTAATGTCATCTACATTTATATATCACCCGATTATATATATATATATAAAATCGCCAGATTATGTATCAACTTATTAATAATTCAAAGCATAGTTATATGATTTTTTTTCTCACAGATGTCGAGAATTGCATTCAAAAAGTTAGCCAAGGAAACGGACTTTGGCCCAGTGGTTAGGGCGTCCGTCTACCATATGGGAGGTCCACGGTTCAAACCCCGGGCCTCCTTGACCCGTGTGGAGCTGGCCATGCGCAGTGCTGATGCGCGCAAGGAGTGCCCTGCCACGCAAGGGTGTCCCCCGCGTGGGGGAGCCCCACGCGCAAGGAGTGCGCCCGTGAGGAAAGCCGCCCAGCGTGAAAAGAAAGAGCAGCCTGCCCAGGAATGGCGCCGCCCACACTTCCCATGCCGCTGACGACAACAGAAGCGGACAAAGAAACAAGACGCAGCAAATAGACACCAAGAACAGACAACCGGGGGAGGGGGGGAAATTAAATTAAAAAAAAAAAAAGTTAGCCAACACCTGTTTTTTAAAAATTTGATTCCAACTATAATTGATATGATCTTTCATATCAAATTAAAAACAACAAAAACATTACTATATTTTAGCATATTTTTGGAAGCAAACAAGAAAAGAAGAATCAAATTTTATATTTAATAAGGTAGAAAGTCCAGGTAGCATCAATTAAGATAAAGGATCACCTGAAAAAAAATTAAAACTTAACTAAAGTGTTATTTGAACTAATCAGAGTGATCATTAAATGAGTTGGTTAGAACATTGATGTACAAAACCTTTCTAAATAATGATAATAAAATATTCAGAAATATATTAGGAAAAGTAATAAAAAATATAAGTATCCCAAAAGTAAGCTTTAAAATATCCAGGGCTTAAATATGTAACATAAATTTTTTGTTATGAAAAGAATAAATGTTTAAGTGGACTCCAATTTATCATTTTAATAAATAGCATTGTGTGGCAGTTTGAGATTACTTTATTAATCCCCAAAAGAGAAAGTTTATATTTGTAAACTATTCTTTTCCTCTGGGTGTGATACATTTGATTACATTAAGTTCAACTGCGGTATCTTTATTAGATTACCAGTTAAGATTAGTGCTTTTGATTTGATTATGTTGGTGGACGTGACTCAGGTTGAGTCTCCTTCCCCTTGCTGGGTTTGATATGAATGGACATTCACCCAGACAGACAGACACATAGAAAGAGAGATCTCTGTCATTTTTGATCCTGCCTGTGACAGAAAGGAGAAGGATTGAGCAGCTGGGGTCCCTGGGAGAGATGAGACATTTTGCTTGATAACTTACAGCTGACATCGTGAAGAAAGCAGAACCAAAACTGATAGAGGAGGTGGGGAAAGAAACATGCCCTATGCCAAGAGACAGAACTACAGGATCACTTAAGCAGGAAGCCTCAAGAGGAAGAGGAAGCCCAGAGGGCAAGGCACGGACCAGCCAGAAATTGGCGACCATTTTGCTTCAGTTGACTTTTCTGAGAAAGCAAACTTGAGTTGGGTTTATTATGGCTTTGTAACTGTAAACTTTTACCCCAAATAAATATCCCTTGTAAAAGTCAACAGATTTCTGGTACTTTGCCTTAGCAGCCCTTTGGCTGACTACTACAAGCATTATATCAGCCAAGGTGCAATCAGGGAAGCAGAAGTCCCGCAAGTGGGAAAGGAATGTATTATAGGAATCAGAATTTGCACAACTGTGTGAGGAGCTGGAAAAATAAGGCACTGAGAAAGGGAGCTGATGCTCCAGGGACCAGGCACTAACCAGTTTGGGCTGGATCAGAACGTAGAGAAAGGAAGAGTCTAAGCAAGTCCCCATGTAGAGTGGGAGCATGGAGTAGACTTGTGTAGAAGCCCATTGTGATGGCTTTGTATGGACATGACTTCTGTGAATTTGCAGTGAAGTGTCTGGGGTGTACCAGGAGTCATGGACAGTTAGCAGGACTGGCAGAAGGAAAGGAAAATTAGGCCAATATTGTGGGAAGAGCCAGGACATACCAGAATCTCCCTGGACCTCTGGAGGTGCCTTCCACTTCCTCCAACAATGATGACCTTCAGAGCTTAGTGACTGCTGCTTCACTTCCTTTTTGCAAAACTTCAAAATCTCATGCACTTCAGTTTGGCCAACTCTACTCTGGAACCAAATAGGGAAGTGAAGTTTAGAAAATGTACTTCTTGGGTAACCCAGTTGACACATGTATCCGATTCAAAACCCTAGTTATTTTTTTTTTTCTTTCTGATTTCAACAAAGTTTTTCAGAGTTCAATGGTGACTAAACCAAGAATAGCAGGGATAGTAATGAAAATCAAGAGTAACAAGAATGAATTTGTCCCATAAATTAAATAAAATATAAACCAAAACTGTAATATGAATATTTTAATGATAGCTTTAAAATAAACAAGACTACTAGACAGAGAAAAAAAAATCGAGAAAAATATATGTATTATATGTATTAGTCAGGGTTCTCCAGGGAAATAGAATCAACAAGAAATATCTGTCAATAGTATGTGATTTTATAAGAGTCTCTCACGCAACCGTGCGGATGCACAAGTCCCGGTTCTGCAGGCAGGAAACAGGGGTTGCAATGAACGTCCAAAGAAAGTTCTTGACAAGTTCGGGGAGATGTTGGCTGTCCAGAGACGAGCTGGGAAATTCTCAATGCTGGAATTACTTCCCCTTTTAAGGCATTCAACTGATTGGATTAAGTGTCACTCTTGCTGATGGCAATCTCCCTGACTGATGCCGTTATAACCAGCTATCTATGATTTACCACTGCAGTGAAGTCATTGGTGACTAAAGTTCATAAATGCCCTTGTATTACAGTTCGCCCAGTGCTTGCTTGACCAAACAGCGGGGCACAATTACCTAGCCTAGTTGACACAATAGCCTAACCATCACAATGTGCTTATTTGTGTGTTTATTTAAACACAAAACATCAAATGAATTTCAGGTGGATATTATGCGTCCAGTCTTGTTCTAGCTGATAGTGATACAATGGTGAATAAGATAAGGAACATTTACTATCATCAGGTTAGTATTTTAACATTTTATACAAAATTTGTGTGTGTGTGTGCATGTGTGGGTATTCTGTGTGAAGAGATTTCTCTTACAAGGTATTGATATGAAATTGATATGAAATATTTTCTATTGTTTTATTGAATGTCATCCCCTCTTTTCTTTTCCCTGCTGGTTAACAGATTCTTAAAAAAATACCTTAGCTTCACTTGAGACATTTTTATTCTCTGTTGGTTATTTAAGCTACACCATTATACTTATCACTTATTCTTTTTGATTGAAATTCCAGTCTCATATTTGATTTAAGTTCTTCTCCAACCAGATATGCAATAATATACCATGTTTCCCCCAAATTCATTCCCACACGGTGTTGAAAAACAATGCCAGTAGTTATCCAACTGGACACCAGGATGTTAGCATCTGGTGACCAAGAAATTACGGACTAAGCTGCAAGGCAACAAAACCATTTATTTTGGGGATCTTAGAATTGCATTGCAGGGAATACAAATTCAGGTACCAAACTATGTCCTGACTTGGGGCTTTCAAGCAAGTGTTTTGAAAGATAAAGATTACATTAGTTGTTCTTAAAGAATTATGATTGGTGGATATTTTGAGCTTTTGAGCTTTCCAAATGCCCTTCAAGCTAGTCAGTTTACTTATTTCCTTACCTTTAGTTGTTTCATGGCATCCAGATGACCTCAGAAACATTGTTGCCTTTGGTTTTGCATACTTTGCCATTTTGTGATATCTAGCTGAGACTTCTCCTAAGAGTGCCTCCTAAAAGGCCCCCCAACTCCATTTTAAATCGTTTAGTCATTTTACCTCCATTTTTATTTCTTTCCTTACCTCTCTCTCAAAAATGACCACAATCTTTGAGGCTTTTTGTTTCTTTTCCCAGATATTAGGGAAAACTTTCTATACTTCTCCCCTGACTGCCAGGAATTTTTCACAAAGTTGGTAGTAGCTCGTTTATTGCCGCATGTTGAGTGAAATAAGCCAGATACAAAAGACAAATATTGTGCAATCTCACTCATATGAAATAGAAAGGCAAACACATAGGTTCTGGCTATCCAGAATATAAATTACCAGGGGCCAAAGAAGGGTAAAGAATGGGGAGTTAATAAATTGTATAGAATTTCTGTGTGTTGACTGTAACACTTTGGTAATGGTAGTACAACATTGTGAACATAATTAAGAGAACTGGATTATTTATTTGAATGTGGTTAAAAGGGGGAAATTTTAGGTTGTACTGAAACTGGCTGCTAGCCAGCCTGTATCTTAACCCTCTCTTACTTGTTTGAGGTCCACCTACTTACGTTTATGAATCAGTAACTTGCTTCCATGAAAGCCTCATTCTTGTATCTTTCTTCCCATGTAGAAACTAGTCAAGAGAAGTTTCAAGTAGAGCAGGAGACTGAAGCATGGGAAAAAGGATGGAATTTTAACCTAAAGTTACTTATGTTTAAGTAATTAAAAAACATGCTTCTCATCATGTCAAGGCCACCATTTTTAAGCATGCAATCTATGAACTGGCATGATCTATCACTGTGCATGCTCAGCTAATTCCTGCTCCAGCCTTATTTTGTCACGCTGTCATGCCACCCTGCATCACCTTATCCCACTTCCACAGTTCAGCCTCCACTAAGTCATATAAAAATCCTAAATCTTTACAGCTCAAGGAGAAACAGATTTGAGTCTTATCTCTTGTCTCCTTGCCTGACTGCCTTGCAAGAAGTAAATTCTTTCTTGTCTCGAAATCCTGGTGTCCTAACATTGGCTTCGATGCACACTGGGCAAAGAGTGCATTTGCTCAGAAACAGTATATATGTTACTGGAAAAAAACTTTAAAAAAATAGCCCTGTGCAATATGAACAGGGAACCCTATTGTAAACAATAAACTATAATAAACAGTACAATTGTAAAAATGTTCTTTCATGAATTGTAACAAATGTACCACACAAACACCAGGTATAAATAATAGAATGGTATATGGGGACTCTGTATTTTATGCATGTTTTTTCTATAAACCTACAACTTCTCTAATTAAAAAAAAAAAATCCCTCCGTAAACAAACTACAAGAACCAGAAGATCAGGGAAGGAGGAATGTGGTTGGGAGACGTGACTTGTCTCAATAGCTGACATTTTTTTCAAGTCAGAATGCAGTTGATTTTGATTTTATTATTCTCAGTTATGAGCTTTTGTCACCACTTATAAGAGAAATTCATGGCAGTCATTGTTTTCTATAATCTTTTTTATCTTACTTATGGGAACATTCAATGTATACCTTTTCCTTCTAAGGTTGTGTGAAATTCTCAACCTTGTCTTTTTTCTGTTTGATTTTTTTCATTATCCAAAATACCACCTACTGCCTTTATAACCTTGTCTTTCAACTTTTCACAACACAGGGATTCAATTTGTTAGAGATGCTTATTCACATAGAATCTTTGTCTAAGAAGTTATATTGTTTGGTATTCATTTGCTTGACATTTCCTCTAACCCCAGTGTTTTACAGGTGGTTAATAGACATTGCCAGTACTTCATCAACTTAGTTTTCCATAACGTTGTTGTTTCTCTCCTTTAAATTATCCATAAAAACTATCTGAGGGTAACGTAGTGTAAATTTCTTAAATTATCTAATATGAGGATGATTGCTTTCTGAATTCCCAAAACTGATCAAGTATTAGCATTTATTCGAGAAGTTGTACAATTAAATTTGAGGACTTTCTAAACATTCATTTTCAGAAGTAACGGGATTCCCTAAAAGCTGGATGATCCACAATGTGACTCAAAAATTCTTGAAGTTGTAGAATACAGTTATCATAATATATATTTCTTCAATTTTAATTCAAGGTATAATAATTCAAAACCTTTTTATAAACACTTGATATCAGTGCAGATAATGAATCAAATTTTCTTTAACTCCTCTTTTTGCAAACTAATTTTTGGTACTGAGAAGAGTAGATTTTCATTATGCCACTTGAAAATGCAGTCTTTTCTTTCTCACTGTTTTTTTCTCCTTCTTCCTCTTTTATTTTCTTTTCTATTTTTCATTTGGGTTGATCATGATATAGTAAATTCAGCACTAACCTCAAAATCATGAAAATATCAGTTTCTCCACTTAATGGATGTGTAGGTATAAGAGCAAAAACAAATGTAAAAATAAACAAGTTTAATTCTCCCAATTGGGCATAAGGCAAAAGACCTCTTTCTCCCTCCCATCTCTTAATATTTGCTTCAGAAAACAAGTATTTGTAATTCTCTCTTCTTCCTTCAGCAATGTAAACAAGTAAGATAAACCTTATCTCCCTGGAAAGAGATAAGCCTAACTTCCAGAGGGCTCCAAATTTTAAACCTACTTCTGAAATACCTTGAGAATGTGCATGTAATGAATTGTATCCATTTAGCCCCATAAACTGTCTATAACAGGTCTTCGTAGATTGCCTGTGTGATACATCACAGGCTAGCTTAATACTAATTTATTTTAACAATTAAATAATAAAGAGTTTTCCTTATTCTATATCTGTGCGGAGAGGTTTTCTGGGTAGAGAGAAAATTTTTAAAAAATCATATTTCCTCAATATAGGTCAAGAAAATTTAATATACCTTTTTGACTTTCATTTCTCACAAGTCAAATTAAATAACATATCCCTTGAAAGTGTACAGTCTGGGGTCAAGAACATTCTTAAAAAGGAATTTGACCTAAAGTCTATTTATAAATAAATAAAGAAACAGGACAATATAGAAGAGAAGTAAAGACAAAAATTATATTATTTTAGGCTCAGAATTAATTAGAATATTTCAGAAAGAAAATTGTGAGAAGGAATCAATAAAACTAAGGACAGGTTTTGAGAAAATGGCATAGGATATAGAAAAAAATTATAAGCATAAAAGCAAGTAAATAAACAAGGGACAAATAAAAGAGACTAATGTAGTAAATGCATGGGCCTAAAGAAACAAACAGAATAAATGCAATAGAAAGTAATCACAGAAATATATACAATTGCTTCAATAGTGCCCAACTAGAAAATCTGACCAACACTGGTAGGCATCACCTTACAGTCCCCAGCCCATTATATCCACAATTAAACAAATAAAGAAGCTTGATTAAATGAACTCAAAGTCTTTTTGATCCTGCAAAAGTAAACAGAAATCTAAAAAGAACAAAATTAATTTTCCCTGGTGCAAAAGGGAGAGGTTCCTCTCTTCTTCCATTCTCCCTTTTGGCATTTATTAGAACATTTACTTTAGAAAACTTATAATTGTGAACTCTTCCTCTGCCCCATTGAAATGCACCCAAATCTTCCTAAAAGCTAAGTAAGTTCATTGCTAATTATGACACCCTAGGCATCTTTCTCTTAAAGAATGGGACCTATCTCTTTGAGATATAATTATCAAGGATGATAGAGCTCCATTGCCCAGTTTCCAGTGTTAGGGTAGGACCTAACTTCAGCAACACTTGGTTTCTAAGTTGCAAAACTACCTCCAGTTGTAAAGATATGAGAAATTCGTTTTTCTTTTAGGTAAAGGCAATTAGCAAACACAGATGGTCACCCCAATTACCGGGTGAATTTAGAAAGAACTATGTGTGACAAATGGTAGTTAAGTCATTTTACTCAAAGACTCGTTATAATTTATCTTGAGAATGCATTTGTATCTGCCTGGCTATAGAAAAGAGTAAGGTTTCTTTCCGTTTTTTTTGCAGTCTCTTAAACAGGTTGAATTTGATGCATGTCACATTCTAGTATAATGCTTACTCAATAATAAAATCTTTTTCTCTTCTACTTTTATGAAGAGATTTTCTGGATTGTCAGGAGATTTTGTTAATTATGTTTCTTCAATGACACCTTTAACAATTTAGGTCTTAAGAAGGAATTTCTAATACATTTCTAGAAGAAGTGATCACGGAGAAGGAAAGGTTTGCTATTTATAGCTGCTTTTGTCTTAAGGACAAATATGGAGAAGCAACTGCAAAGTTGATTATACTTTAAGTGGCTTGGGACACAGATTAAATTTGGAGATCCACTAAGAGTAGGGACTCTGATTAAACGACCCCACATTGAACAGGTGAACTGAAGGGTTATGCCTTCTAGGTTAATGCAAACTGGAAGAAGGTAAATTCACATAGACTGACAAGCCAACTTTCCATTGCCAGGTCCAATGCAGACATCAGTGTCCTTCTCCTAAATACTTTTTCTGCATATTATAAAAAAGAGTTTAGCATTTCTTTTTAATTATGCTTGTTTTTATTTTAAGGAAAAAAATTCACATATATGGAAATACATAAGTCTTAAGTATGCCATTCCATTACTTTTGATAAATGAACACACCTGTGCACATGCCAAATCCCTGTCAACATAGAACATAATTACCTTCCCAGAAAGTTCTTTGTGCCTATTCTCTGGCCAAGACCTCCCTATCCCCTCCACCCCTGAAGTAAGCACTATTATGATGTTTTCCCAATATATATTAGTTTTGAGTGTTCTTGAAATTCATATGTTAAATCACATGGTATTACTCTTCTGTTTAAGATTTCTTTCCTTCAGCCTAATGTTTCTGAGACTCATCATTGCTTGTATACATCAGCAATTCATTCATTTTATTGGGGAGCCACTGTCCATTGTATTGCAATACTGTCATGTGTTTTTCTGTTTTCCACTTGAGGAAGAGCTAGCCTGTCTACAGTTTGGGGCTGTTAATGTAAAACTAGCTATTAATATTCTTGCCCAAGTGATTTTGTGAACATATGTGTTCATTTCTCTTGGATAAATAACTAAAGATGAAATGGCTATATCATTGGGTAGGTGTAGGTTTAGCTTTATAGGATACTTCTGGAATTTGTGTTTTAACATGGCTCAACCATATTGTACTTCCTCTAACAATATATGACATTTGTGGTTGATTCATTTCATCACAAATATTTTGTTTTGTCAGTCATGTTAACAATTCTAGTTGGTGTGTTATGGTTCCAATTTGCATTTCTCTGATCACCAATTATGTCGAGCACATTTTTATGCATTTTTTTGTACATTTATGTATCTTCTCTTACGAGGTATCTGTTAAAATTTTTGCCCAATTTTAACTGCGACTTTCATGTTTTTATCTTTGAATTCTAAAACTTATTCATTTATTTTTGGCAGCAGTTCTTTGTCAGATACATTTTGCAAAAATTTTGTCCTTGCATGTGACTCAGCTATTCATTTATTTAACCATTACTTCATTTAAAATTTTGGTGAAGTTTATTTTAACAATTGTTAATGAATGTATTCTCTTCAGTTTTATTCTAAGAATTTTATGCCTGTAGCTTTTATGTTTAGATCTATAATCAGTATGAAACTAATCGCCATGCATGATGTGATGTGAGAGTTGAAGTTGAGTTATTCCAACACCATGTTTGAAAAGGCTTTCCCTTTCCATTGTATCAATTTGGCGCCATTGTGAAATACTAAATAATTGTGTAATGTAAGTGGGAGTTGATTTCTGGATTCTCTATCATGAGTTCATCCAATCATTTGCATCTCCCCAAGAATGTAATTAAATTTGGAGATGACGACACCATAAAAGTAGAGCTAGTAAAGAATATACTCTAGTGGCAGCAGAAGGCACAAAACTTTACCGGACATAGCAGTGACAGTAATGCTAATGACTCAGTCCAGTTTCCAGTCCAAAAAGTAATGATAGCATAAGCTCAGTTATACTGACATGGTAGTGGTGGCAGAGTATCTTCACCAGAATAGATCAGAAAGTTAATTGACAGTGTCTCAAGATATTATATCTCCTTATAGTGGACCCTGTGTGCTGTTTAAGTAATAAAGCAGTCATTTCCTGAAAGTTCTGTTGTGCCTAAGCCTGTGGCCCCACAACGTACTATGTAGCATCTCCCTACACATATCCATCCTAACAAAGCCTAAACCAATCCTTGAGAAGAGTCCAAATGACTTTCTGGTAACTTTCAGTGTTTTAGAAAAAAGATCAACAGCCTTTAAAGAAAAGCAATGAAACCCACAATGCCAGTATTTGATTAAAAAGTATGAACATATAAAAGACATTTAAAGAGGCAAGAAAATTTGACCTTCAATCAAGAGAAAAATAGGCAATAGACTCAGTCATAAAGATGACCTAGATTTGGATTTAGTAAACCAGAGCTTTAATATAATTATAATGAATATGCGACATAAGTTAAAGGAGAATATAAATATAATGGACATGGGAATTACAAGAAATATATTTTGATTTCTCAAATTGAAAAATATATGCAATTAAAAGAAAAGATAAGTAAATGTGAAAACAAGTCAGTAGCAATTATTTAAAGTAAAGCACAGAAACAACAAATAGTGGGAAAAAAAATATCAGTGACCTGTGAGAAAATGTCAAGAGGACTAAAATACATATAGCTGGATACACAAAAGAAGAAGAGTAAGGAGAAGGAGCAGAAAATATATTTTTCAATATAACATTAGAAATTTCCCAAATTTTACAAATTATACCTCAGTGGTCCAGGATGCTTTGTGAAATCTGAGCAAGATGAATACAAAACTCTATGTAGGCAAATCATACTCCACACTGTTGAAAACCAAAAGGTTAAAATTGTCAATGTATCCAGAGAAAATACGTGCAGTAAGGAGAGAAGGAAAATGATAAGAATGACAGTCACTTCTCTTCAGAAATCATATCTGGCAAGAAGAGAAAGGAATTACATTTTCAAGCTGCTGAAAGGAAAAAATGAAATTTTAAACTTCAAATCTAACAACAACAACAAAAATTCTTCAGAAATACTGGTGACAATGATATATCTCTTCACACCAACAGGGTGGCTATTGTTAAAACACACACACATGAAACAGAAAATAAGTGTTGAAGAAGATGCAGAGAATCTGAAACTCTAGTTCCTTGTTGGTGGGCATGTAACATGGTGCAGCCACTGTGGAAAGTAATGTGGTGGTTCTTCAAAAAGTTAAATATAGAATTACCAATGACCCAGCAATTCTACTTCTAGATAAATATCTACAGAAAGTGAAAATGGCATCTCAAAAGATACTATTTATAGCAACATTATTCACAATATCCAAAAGGTGGAAACAATCCAAGCATCTAACAATAAATGAATGGAAAAGCAAAATGTGGTTCATATACACAAAGGAATATCATCCCACCACAAGAAAGAATGAAGCTATGGGACATGCTGCAACATGGAACAACCTTAATGACATTATCCTCAGTGAAATAAGCAAGGCAAATTTGGACAAATATAGTATGATGTAACTTAAAAGAGATGAATAGAAATAAATTAACAGAGATAGAAAGTATATAAGAGATGGGAAGGTGAGGGAATGGGGAAAGGGGAAGTATTTGTAAAAAAAATTTTTTTGAATTTAAAAAAGAATTAAATGTCTATTTTATTGCTATACTTTTGACCTCTTTTTTTATTAAATTCATGGTAAGAGATAAAGTTTATTCTTACATAAATTCTTTTAAGTAAAAAAAAATGAATCTTTTAAGTAAAAAAAGTATTTAATAAGTTGTTATTCATATAATATAGGAAATGGCAAAAATGCTTCAGATGTTTGAGGGGAGACTGAAGGTAGGCCCAGAGGCTGATGATGGAGAACCTCGATTGAATGATAGACTGAGCCAGTGAAGAGACAGGATGGGCTGGGCCAGAAGGAGTTGACTCCCATAGCCAGGAATCTGGTGTGATCAGGGTATACCCTGCTGTCTGGAAGTGCCTCGTAGCCCAAGGAGGCTGGGCCCATGCATTTAAGAGCTCTAGGCTGGCCACTTACCAGCCACTGCCCCAGAACCACACTTGCTGCCACTTTCCTGATCCTGGCCCTGTTAGGTGTTGCCCATGTCTGCCCCAAAGGCCCCTTCTAGGAAGCAAGCATTGTGTGCCTCCTCCCCAAGTCTGCCACCTTTTAAGTACCACTGCCTGCTTTCCCATCTATCCATCCATTTATCTACCCAGAGCTCATTTCATGGCCACCCATTGGAACAGATGCTTCCCTGTCTAGAAACCAATTCCTAGATCAGGAGCCACAGGGAACAGAGTTCATTTAGCCCAGAGATAGAAATCCCCTGAATGTGAGCCATCCTCACTCTTTCTTGCCCTCACCTTCAATATCAAATTCTTTGGTGAGAAGTCTGTCCTGGACTTCAGTCTTCCTGGTGTGTGGGTTAGACTTTTCCAGGGACCCAGGGTCAATTCAATGTTTAAATTAACTTTCAGAACAGAGCTAGGTAGGGGTGAGGTACAGTCAAGCTCCAGTAAAGGTCCTTATGTATTTGGCCTTTGGGAAGAGGAAAAGAAAATTTTAAAGACATAATGGTGGTATATACTCATTTTTTGTATTTTTAAAAAGAAATAATTTGTCCACTGATAAAACTGATAAAATATGTTAAAGGAATATATTTAGAGTGGAGCTTCTGGGTAAAATGGTGGAGTAGGGAGTTCTAGGACTCAGTCCTTCCACCAAAACAACTATTAAACAGGTAGGAGCTGTCTGAAAAAACTATCTTGAAACTCCAGAGGCAGAAGACTACTGTACAGCATCCAGGGAAGAGCAGGAGAAAGAGGGTGATAACTATTGGTAAAAAACTGTAAATTGCTCCCTCTGCATGGTGACTCCTGGCACCCATGCCCCACTCTCATAGCAGGCTGTCACAGGGTCTAGTCCCTGGTTACTTGCTGCTGAGGAAAGGAACATACAAATCTTATTTGCCAAGAACAGGGGTGGCACAGGTCATCACTGATCATGACTTTTGATTAACAAATTTGGATGGCTGGAGTCCCAGGCTCTAAGGACAGCTATTATTTCAACCTATCCCAGACAAAGGCAGCAGCAGCCATTGTTTCAACCCTATACAGACAGGGGTAGAGGTGGAGATTTTAAAATGCATCAGTTCTTTATGACTAGTGGAACAACTAACTGAAGGGCTACAATTGCTGGGCAGGCCAGGAAAATTCATCTTTAGGGTGCCAGTAGAGAAGCCATTGGCTCCCTTCCTGATTCTTTCCCTAGGGAACTTTGGAGATGGTCTATGTCCCCTTCATGAGTCCCTGGGCCTGTTTTGTCTGGGAAAGACTGAATTGGGAAAGTCCTCTCAGGGTGATCCTCTCCCAGAATTTGCCCTCCAGACAAAAGCAGTGTGAGACAGGGGAGGGGTGTAAAAATCTATCTATAGAGGTGGGGAGTCTGAGACAAAGGTCTGCTAGCTTCAAATACCCAGGAGAGTGATGTCTGTCTTCTGGGAAACAGAAAAGACAACAAAACTCCTGTAAAGAGAAGAATTTTCACAACTAACAAGAAAAAACCAAGGATAAGGCAGAGGTCAAAAAAAAAAAGGGAAAATCCTGTACAGTAAATTCATCTTGGACTGACATCTCTGATAGAAAGATCTTCAAGAAAATCCTTGTCTTATCCCCAACTGGTTACAAATCCAAGAGACAGACATCCCAGGGCATAAATTCCAGAATTAAAATTTTAAAATATTAAAAAATACAGTGTGAAGCAAAAGAGGACAAGACAAACAAACAGGAAATGATGACCCATCCAAAGGAAGAAGATAAACGTACAGAAAACACCAAAGAAGAAGATGAGAATATGGACATACTGAATGAAGCCCTTAAAAATGACCTTAAAAATGCTCAAGCATATGAAGGAAAGTACAGAGAAAAAAAAATAAATGATATAAGGAAAAAAATGAATTAACTATTTGAAAGTCTAAGTAAAGAGATAGAAATTTTAAAAAGGAACTAAATAGAACTATAGGAGTTGAAGACCACAATAAGTGAAATGGAAAATGCCCAGGAAGGTTTCAAGAGCAGATTGATACTGGCAGAAGAAAGCATCCATGAACCTGAAAACAAGATATTTGAAATGAGCCAGGATGAGTAGAAGAAAAAAAAAAGAAATATTAAAAGTGAAAATAGCCTAAGACATCTATGGGATACAATCAAGTGTACCAATATATACATTATGGTAGTCCCAGAAAGAGAAGAAAGAGAAAAAGGGACAGGAAGAATATTCAAAGAAACAATGGCATAGAATTTCCCAAACTTAGCAAAAGATGTGAATATGCACATCCAAGAAGCTCAGAGAACTCCAAACAGGATAAATATGAAGAAAAATACACCCTGTAATGTATTCATTGCATTAGCAAATGAAAAGTACAAGAACAGAGTTCTAAAAGCTACAAGAGAAAAGAAACATACAAGGGAGTCCCAATTAGTATGCATGCTGATTTCTCATCAGAAACTATGGTGGCAAGAAGGCAATAGGTTGACCTATATAAAGTGCTGAAGGAAAACAACTGCCAGCCAAGAATTTTATATCCATCAATACTTTACTTCAAAAATGAGGGACAGATTAAGACATTCTCAGATAAACAAAAGCTAAGGGAGTTCATTAACTCTGCCTTATGAACAATGCTAAAGGGAGGTCTTCAGAGGGAAAGGAAAGGACATGAGACAGGGTTCAGTCATCACAAAGAAAATAGACCTGTGATAAATGTAACCATTTGGGTAATTATAAAGGCCAGTAATAATGCATTGTATTGCTTGGTGCTTCCTACAGGTATTAAAATGTAAATGCATAAAAAGTAATGATAAATCTTGATATTTGGACAATATATCAATATATAAGTGGTAACAAGTACAAAAAATGGCGGGGGACAGAATGGTATAGCAAAAGTATATGTGCATGCTATCGATGTTAAATTGGAATCAAACCAAATATGATTGTTATTGTTTTAGGATGTTAAATTTTAACTGCAGCGTAACCACAAGGGAATAGATGAAAAATATATCTAGATGGAAATGAGAAGGCACTCAATATGATACAAAACAAAAAGGTAAGTAAATATAAAAGTAGGCTTCAATGGAAGTGAGGGACAAAAAATAGTATAAATCAAAAGGCAGAGATTGGTAAAATGGATAAAAAAGCACAAAACAACTATGTATTCTTTAAGGTTTACCTGAAAGTCAAAGAAACAAGTAGGTTGAGGGTAAAAGGATGAAATATATATATATATATATATATATATATATATATATATATATATATCATGCAAATAGTAAACAAAAGAGAGCTGGGGTGTATATACTAAAATTGGATAAAATAGACACTAAGTCAAAAATAGGGATGAGGGACAAAGATAGTCATTATATACTGATAAAGGGGGCAATTCAATAGGAAAATGTATATATGCACCCAACAAAAGAACCCCACAATATAGGGAACAAATACTGATTGATTTGAAGGAGAAATTGATGGTTCCACATTAATAGTAGAAGATTTTAACACACCACACACAATAATGGATAGACCATCTAGTCAGAAGATCAATAAGGAAGTACAGACTTGAATGATATACTAAACCAACTAGACTTAACTCTCATGTGTAGAACACTGCACCCCATGAAAACATAATACACATTCTTCTCAAATTCACATGGATCATTCTTCAGGAATGACTATACATTGGGTCAAAAGGCAAGTCTCAATAAAATAAAATATAATGAAATCATACAATGCATATGCTCTGATCACAAAAGAATGAAGTTACAAATCAAAAAGAGGGAGAAATGGAAGATTCACAAATGTGTGGAAATTAAACAACATACTCTTAAACAAACAATGGGTGAAAGAGGAAATCAGAAGTGAAATTAAGAAATATCTTGAGGTGAAGGAAAAGAAAATACAATATACTACAACTTATGGGATGCAGGGAAGGTAGTGCTGAGAGGGAAATTTATGGCTCCAAAGTACTATACATTAAACAAGAAGAAAGACTTCAAATCAGAGATTTAACCTAAAAACTGGAAGAACTAGAAAATGAAGAGAAAATTAAACTGAAAGCAAGCAGAGGGAAGGAATAACAAAGATTAGAGTGGAGATAAATCGAATAGGAAACAAAAAATCAAGACAGAGAATCAACAAAACCAAAAGTTCCTTCTTTGAAAAATCAATAAAATTGACAAACACTTAGCTAGACTGACAAAGATAAAAGAGGGAAGATAAAAATAATGAAAATCAGAAATATAAAAGGAACATTACTACCTACCCCACTGAAATAAAAAGGATTATAAAAGGATACTATGAACAAATGTATGCTAAAAATTAGATAACCTAGATAAAATGGACAATTTTGTAGAAACACACAAACTACCTACATAGACTCAAGAAGAAATAGAAGAGGTAAAGAGATTGAATTAATAATCGAATCTCCCAACAAAGAAAAACTCAAACCAAATGGCTTCACAGGGGATTTCTACCAAATATTCCAAGATGACTTAACTCCAATTCTGCTCAAACTCTTCCAAAAAATTAAACAGGAAGGTACACTCCCTAACTCATTCAATGAAGTCAACATCACCCTCATAACAAAGCTGGAAATAGATACCACAGAAAAAGAAAATTATAGACCACTAACTCTTATGAATATGGATGCAAAAATCTTCAATAAAATACTTGGAAACTGAATCCAGCAGCATATTAAAATAATTTATATACCATGATCAAATGGGATTTATTCCTGGTGTGCAAGGTTGGTTGAACATAAGAAAATCAATTAATGTAATACACCACATTAACAGAATGAGGGATGAAAACTACATAAGCTAAAATTAACAAACTCCTAGAAATTGTAGGGAAGCATATTCAAGACATTGAGGTAGGCAATGGTTACTTAGACCTTACACCCAAAGAACAAGCAACAACAATGAAAAAACATATAAATGAGACCTCATCAAATTTAAAGCCTTTTGTTCCTCAAAGGACTTTATTATGAAAGTAAATGACAACCTACAAAACAGGAGAAAATATTTGGAAACATGTATCTGATAAAGGATTAATATCCAGTATATATTAAGAAATCCTTCAACTTAACAACAAAAGACAAAAGACCCAATTAAAAAATAGGCATTTAGTGAAAATGCTTTAATATTGCTTACAGTGAGGAATGCACAACTCCGTAATTACACCAAATGTCATTGATTGTACACTTTAGATGGATTACATGGCTTATTAATACATTTCAATAAAATTGATTAAAAAATGGGCAAAAGACTTGAGTAGACATCTCTCCAAATAAGACATACAAATGTCCAGAAAGCACATGAAACATGCTTAATATCATTAATCATCAGGGAAATGCAAATCAAAACCACAATAAGATACCATTTCACACCTATTAGGATGACTGCTATCTAAAAAATGTAAGATAACAAGTATTGGTGAAGATGTGGAGAAATAGGAAAGCTCATTCATTTCTGCTGATAATATAAAATGATGCAGCTGTTGTGGAAGACACATTGGCAGTTCCTCAGGAAGCTAATTATAGAACTATCATTTGGCCTGGCAATCCCACTACTAGGTATATACACAAAAGAATTGAAAGCAGGTCTCAAAAAGATATTTGCATACCGATGTTCATAATGGCATTATTCACAATTGCCAAAATATGATAGCAACCCAAGTGTCCCTCAACTTAGTAAAATGTGGTATATCCATACAATAGAATGAAATCCTGATACATGCAACAATATAGATGAACCTTGAAGACATGATGTTGAGTAAAATAAGCCAGACAAAAAAGGATTCATGTTGTATTATCTCACTGTTTTGAAACAATTAGAATAAGCAAACTCATAGAGCCAGAATCTAGAAGATAGGTTCGTAGGGGATGGGAAAGGATTAGTGAATGGGAAGCTAATACATAAGATTGTAAAGGATTCCTATCTGGAATTATGGAAATGTTTTGGTAATGGATAGTGGTGATGGTAGCATAACATTGTGACTGCAATTAAGAGCACTGAACTATATATCTGAATATGATTGAAAGGGAGAACGTTAGATTGTATATATGGTAAAAGAATATATTTTTTTAAAAAATCCATGGAACTACACTACACAATCAGTGAACCCTAAGTTAAACTATGAACTTTAATTAATAGTACAATTATAAAAATGTGCTATCAATTATAACAAATTTTCCACACCAGTGCAAGTTGTTGTTCGTGGGGTGGTACATGAGAATCCTATATTTTATGACTGATTGCACCCTAAACTCACAACTTCTCTACAGGGGAAATTATGTCAGATGGAAATGTGGGTCTACAGGAAAGAAGGGAGAGCACTGGAAATGTAATTCAATATAGAAAGTTGTTTTTCTCCTAGGAAATTCTTTAAAAGACAATTGTAAAAGCTAAGTGTAGATATACTACTATAAGGTCCAAATATTCATGAAGCAGTATTCTGTTAAGAAAGTTTGTAATAAGTTTAGGATACCTATTGTCATCCCAGTTCAACTACTGAGCAAATAAGATGAAAAGTTATAGCTAAAAATATCAATGGAGAAGATAAAATACTATATTACTAAATACTTGATTAATCCAAGAGAAGGCAGAAAATAATGAATCCAAAGGCAAAGAGAAAATGAGGCAAAGAAAAAATAAAACACAAGTGGATAGACTTAAAACCAATCACATAAACAATTATATTAAATGTAAAGGGACTGAACAGTCCAATTAAAAGATAACACCTATCTTTTATAGCATCAGACAGTATTACAAAGCAAGACCCAAATACATGCTGAATATAGGACATGTATTATAATTATATAAAGACATTCAAACACTAAATACATAAAAACATTATGGTTATATTAATATCGGACAAAGAGGACTTCAAAAAATGAGTATTATGTAGTAGTCATGATGATATAATTCCATCAAAAGACATAAACAAATTTAAATGTGTTTCACCTATTTCCAGTTGAGTGAAGTAAAAATTCCCAGGTCTAAAGGAATTAATAATTAATCTAGAGTTGGAGATTTTTATGCTTATCTCACAGTAATTGAAAAAAAAATTGGACAAAATATTTTTAAAGCAGAGATTTGCCAACTCTTAACTAGATTTAATTTGCATTTCTAGAATTATGCCAGCAACAGTACAATACACATTCTTTTCAAGTGAAAATGGAACATTCGCCAAAATTGGTAATATGCTGAGCCATCAACAAATTTCAATAAATTTTAAAGCATTAAATCATTCAAAATAATTCTCTTATCTTGTTGCAGCAAAGCCAAGAGTACTGAACCACAGAAGAAACCCAAGACTGGCACTCAGGGGAAACAGAGGAACAGATTTGTTATGTGTGGGCCCAGAGGAGAGTCAATCTTCAAAAAGCCCCACTTTTCAGTTTCCATAGGTTTATATAGGATTTCAGGTGGAATCAGCCTAATTTTGCTCATTGGCTAACGTATTGCTGGTGAAATTTGGCAAGCAGGGTTACAGAAGCAGAATGCAAGTGCAAGGCTCTGCTTTTGCAAGCTGATTTACAGATGTTGGGACAGGAGTTACTATGTGCTAGGCCATATTTTCACAGGCTGATTTACAGAAGCAGGGGCAGGAGTCATTCATTTGATATTTTCCTGCAAGGCCATATTTTCATAGGCTGATTTACAGAAGCAGGGGCAGGAGTGCCTTGTTAGATATTTTTGCAAGGTTATACTTTTTATTTCTCAACATTTCCCCCCCTTTGACACCCCTAAAAGTTTTTTATAGGGTGTCACTCATGCTAAGTGTCTTATATTCTCTTAAGGTCAGAACTCTTGCTGTTGCTCTCTGGATTACTGTTGTTGCAGTGAATCTGATAAGCACATTGACTATGCAGGGGCCAAATGTGATCAACATGAGTAAAGTGATTAGGGGACCTCCTAAGGGTGAGAGCCAAGAGGACTATTATCCCAGATTCCAGCTCCATGACTCCTCTAGTTCCCTTTTTCCTTTTTGAATCCAGTCTCTTAGCTCTTTTACTTTGGTATAAACTATTCCTGATTGGTTGACATAGTAACAGCATTCCTCCCCAAGGAGTATGCATGTTCCTCATTCCTCAGCTGTCAATAAGTCTAGGGCTCTCCTATTTTGCAGGGCTGCTGTGGCTAGTGAGTTGACTTGGCTCTGGAAGGAGAGTAGGGAGTCAGCAACTCATTCTATGTCTTCATTTAATTCTCAGGAGAGTTTGTAATAAAAGTTGAAGGAAGAACCCAATCCTCCCAGTCCAGTTCCTACTCCCATGACTATATCTGCTCCTATAAGGGTGGTGGTGAGCAGAGATCATTTGGCCCACTCTTGGTGCAGGTTTAGGGCTTGTTCTAGCTCATTTACAGTATATACCAACACTTCTGGTGTTAGGAACACCATTGTGCAACTCCCTGTCCAGTTGACTTCTAAGCATCTATATGAAGTGCTTCCACCTAGGAAGAACAATCCTGGGAAGTTACACCAGGTCAAATTGTTTGCTCTGGTTTTATTGGCAGTGTGTAGGCTTGCAGGAATGGTCCTGACCAATTCTGATATTAGATCAGAGTTTTTACCCAGATAGCAGGTTATACTGTATTTATTGTCTTCTGAGAGAACTAGCCAGATGTTGAGGGCCATGGGGACAATACGGGTGATTTCATTGCTAATTTTAACTAAGGTTTGGTTTGGAGTCCACCCTGGAGGAGATGGGGTGCCTATAAAGGTTTTTCTTGAGAGAGGCAGGCACAGCCAACAGATGTTGGTGTCCTGGCAAGCATTAAGGAGGAGGATACATGTAAGTAGTGTTGACTAGCTCTTCCACCTGCTGAACAGGGGCTATGAGCTGAGTAAGTTGGTGGAGTCCTATGAGGTTTGCCTGCTGATATTTGGGGCCTCTGGTTAGTCAGACAAGTTTGGCACAGACCTGTTCTAAGATTTTTTTCTAGGGCTTGGTCCTGCTTCCCTCCCTCATCAGACATGCCTATTTGTGGGAGATAGGTCCAGCATATAGTTTCCTCTAGGTTACCCCAAGTTTTGCAGTTGCCCCAGTGTTTCATTGCACCCATCCAGAACTTTTGCCCATTTTCTGAACATAGTGTAACAGTTTGGATAACATAACATTTTACTGGCACATAGGTGTGATAGTTAAAGGTAGGGACAGGAGATGATTGTCCCTTGAGCTGCTTTAGCCTCTGTATGGCAGTGGATACGATGGCCTTGTAGCACCCAGTACAGTGGGGGTAGGAGTTGGTGGTGGCCCAAAGACAAGTGAGGAAAAACAACTTAAGGTAACAAAGCATCCTACAAGACACAGGTACGTTATTAAGACTAGTATCCTTTCAACTACACTTCAGTGTCTGGGAGCTGTAGCTGCCAGTTCAGTCCCAAACAGTAAGCCAAGCAGTTTGAAGAGGAGCAGGAACCACAGGGAATAGGAGTTCATCTAGTCAGGTGATGGCAATTCTCAATGGCTCTGGGCAATTTGGATTTTCAAGGGACAGTCAGGTATAGGGTGAGTTATTCAGTTGTTTTGTTTTTTGTTGATGTGTGCCCTTTTAACTCTAGTATGATGAATCCAAGGGGCAATACCTGAAACTTTTGAGAGCAGTGGGGGTTACAAGGATAACAGTATGTGGGCCCATCCAAATGGGCTGGAGGGGCTCCTTTTTCTAGTCTTTTACCCAAACTAGGTCTCTGGGTAAGTGTGGGTATACTGAGTGGCTTAATGGGATGGGATCCTGAGACAAGACAGTTTTGTGTATTTGGACCAGGGGTTTTCCCAACTGCTAGAGGGTGGAATCCTGGCCAGTCTCTCCTAGGTGTCTGAGATTTCCCTTGAAGGCTTGAATAATTGAGGGTGGTCATCCAGCTCTAAGGAGGGCTAATGGGAGCAGATCTACCCACAGGAGACCAGTTTCCTTACAGAAATTGGCTAAGGTAGTTTTGAGGGTTCAATTCATATGTTCCACTTTCCCTGAGCTCTGGGATCTATATGCTGTAGGAAGCTTCCACTTAATGCCTAACATTTTCACTAGCTCTTGGATGATGGCTGCTACGAAAGCCAGACAATTGTTGCTGCCTATGGACAAGGGTATCCCATGCCGGGGAACTATTTCTCAGAGCAAAGCTTTAATTACTTCCCTTGCTTTTTCAGGGCAGGTGGGGAAGGCTTTCACAGCCTGAGAAGGTGCACATTATTACTAATAAGTATCTATACCCTTGACTTGGTTTTATTTCTGTGAAGTCCTTTGTTAAGTCTTCAAAAGGGGCAGTTCCTGTGTGTTGGATGCCAGCGGGAAGTGACTTGAATTTTCTTCTTCATGCAGTCTCCATTCCTTGCTCCAGGGAATGGTGACAAGGAGGGTGAGGATGGTCCTAAGGTTTAAACTTGCTGACACCTTAGGTCTAAAGGTGATCTGGGCTCCCAGTTTAGTTAAAATGTCCTGCCCAGCATTGGAACTGGGCACTCAGATAGATACAGCAATTCATGGGTTACTTTGTGGCCACCCAACTGGCAGTTTCTGGACTGGCAGAAAGGCCACTGACTGGATTGATTTCCAGTTGCCCCTATGATGTTAACTGTCTTTCTGCTAAAGGGGGCAACTGGCATGGTTACTACCAAATATTCGACTCCAGTATCTACCATAAAAGTCATTGGTTGGCCCCCGATGTTTACTTTGACCATGGGCTCATGGGAGCTGAGTTCTAGTGAGTCAGGTTACCCCTATTTGGAGTTGAGTCCCACTAGCCCAACCAGTTGGTCTTGGGGTTCGAGCCAGTATTGTCCTCTGAGAGCATTTCCCTTGTTAGTTTGGCCTTTATGCAGACATTCATTCTTCCAATGTCCAGTTTCTTTACAGTAGGCACATCAATCTCTCACCAAGGGCACTCTCTTGTAGGTATCCCTCCCTTTTCAGGGTGGCCCTCTTGGTAAGGTTTGGATTCCATAAGGCTGCTGCTAACACAGAGACCTGGTGTTTCATTCACTTTTTCACTTCCCTTTCAGCAATTTCATCCTGATTGACAAATACTTTGTTTGCCACTTCAAGGAGCTGGGAAATGTTCATCCCTGTGAATCCTTCTAGCTTCTGAAGTTTCCATCTGATGTCTGGTGCAGCATGGGCAATGAAAACTGCATTGACTGTCCTCTGGCTTTCCAGAGTATCTGGGTCGAAAGGAGTGCAGATTCTGAAGGCCTTGCAGAATCACTCTTAGAAATCTCCTGGAGGCTCTTCAGGCTTTTGAGTGATGGAGGCCATTTTGGACATGTTTGTAGACTGCCTTTCTCCTTCTCGTACCCCTCTAAGGAGGGCTTCTCTATACCACTGAAGGGCAGCCTGTCCCTGATCTGTGTTAAAGTCCCAGACTGATTGGGCTTCCAGTGCTGCCTCCTGGGCCTATTCTTCTGGCTCCAAGACACCTGTGGGGGCCTGTTCTCATAACCACTTTCTGGTTTCCATGAGGATCCAGCTTCTCTCCTCTGCATTGTACAAGGTTAGGAGGTGTTGGTGGCAATCATCCTAAGTGGGGCAGTGGGTCTGGAAAATGGACTCCATGAGGTCAATAAGAGTCTAAGGCTTTTCTGAATATGAAGGGGTGTGGTGATTCCAGGGCTCTGTGTTTCACAGAGGGGCATCTGAAGTGCGGGCTGTGCGGACCGAAGTCTTCTTGCTAAAGGGGTCTCAGAATCCCCCTCAGGGGGGGTGCTGATGGGCCCAGGGAGACTGAGGGTGGAGGAGTCTCTGGGAGATCTACTTGTGGAGGCCCTAGGGCAGGGAGATGCCCTGGAATGACTGGAACATATGGCAGTAGTAGAGTGTCTTCCTCCAGAGGTCCTTATAGAATAATAGGTTTTGAGGTCTGGCTGTTTCAGCTATTAGGACCCTACTCTGACCCTTCCTTCTGACAAAGAATTGGACCCAAGGGGTCAGGGTTTGGGCGATTTCTAACCAAAAATTGATGTAGGGAAACTAATCAGGGTGGCCAGGGGTCCCAGTGATGACCTGACAAACTGCACAAAACTTGGTTATATCTAAGGTTCCTTCTGAGGGCTAGTTAATACCAAACGTGGGCCACTCCAACTTGCACAAGGTCCGTAGAGTTCTGGGGGACATACGGACACCATAATCCCCAGAAAAGCCTTTCTCGAGGTTTTTTAACATACAATCTAAGACTGTGAGCTTGGACTGCAATGATCCCATCCCTGAACGGTGTCGCAGGACAAACAAAGGAGGGGAGCCTCTCATGAGGCCACTCAGATGTCCTCCTGTTCTCATGTCTCACAAGAACTTAAGCTCATCTTAGCTAAGGCATCCAAGTAGAGTCCAGATTAGCCATTATGTTGTATGACATAGCTGCGGAGTGCAGGTTGGGGTCCACTCCGACTCCATAGTGCAGGCCATGGAGCCACAAACTGGATCAGCAGAGACAAGCCTCCACAGTCCCCATTCATTCACTCAATCACTCAGAGGTTACACAGTTCCACCCAAGGGATGACCCTATACTGGAATCTTGAATCGCGAGATCTTGGGAGGTGATCAGTCTCCCCTTCTGTCCAGAGACAAGCCTAACAGGACTCAGAACCCTGGGGCCTTACCTTTCCAACATCTCCTGATGTTGTTCAATCTACTTCTCCACCAAGTCAGGCCAGGGTGGAGGACACGGGCCACAGGGATCCTTCCCCTGAAGGAGCCCCATCAAGGGGATAGGTGGTGCTGCCTCGTTCATGAGGAGATCTCCACCGGCCACTCCCGTCAGTCCCAAACTGGAGGCTCAAGGAGTCAGCACAGTTGGGTTTCACAGCCAGGGAATCAAATGTTGCAGCAAAGTCAGGAGTACTGAACCACAGAAGAAACCCAAGACTGGCACTCAGAAGAAATGGAGGAACAGATTTATTAAGCACTGGCCCAGAGGAGAATCAGTCTCCAAATTCTGAGCCCTGTTTTTCAGTTTCCATAGGTTTATATAGGATTTCAGGTGGAATCAGCATAACTTTTGCTCATTGGCTAATGTGTTGCTAGGTGAAATTTTACAAGCAGAGTTACAGAAGCAGAATGCAGGTGCAAGGCTCTGCTTTTGCAAGCTGACTTACAGACACAGGGGCAGGAGTTACTTGTTAGAGAGTCTTCTGCTAGACCATGTTTTCACAGGCTGATTTACAGAAGCAGGGGCAGGAGTCATTCCTTTGATATTTTCCTGCAAGGCCATGTTTTCACAGGCTGATTCACAGAAGTGGGGGCAGGAGTGCCTTGTTAGATATTTTTGCAAGGTTATACTTTTTATTTCTCAACAACCTTAATGTAATTAAATTAGAAAACAAAAAGTATCTAAAAATACCTATACATTTTAAAAACTAAGCATCATACAATTTTCCATTATTGTATTCTACCCTATTAACTAAATAAAAGAGAAAATTGCACAATCATTTAAAAAGATGCAAAAAAATAATTTCACAAAATTCAATACATTTCATGATTAAAACACAAAAGGAAACAAAATAAAATTAAATTAAAAAGATCAATAAACTATGAATAAAAGTGAATTTTCTCAATCTGTTATAATAAAGGGCATCTGTGAAAAACCAATACTTTTCATCTTACTTAACAGTAAAATAATGAATACTTGTCCTCTAAGAATAGGAATAAGTCAAAGACATTGGTTCTCTCCATTGTTTCTGACACTGTCCTAGAGGTCCAGGCCAGTGGAATAAGGCAAGTCCATGTGAAAAAATGAAGTAAATATTGGAAAGTAATAAGTAAAATGATCTTTGTTCATATTTTCTATATGGAAAATCTTATGGAGTCTACAAAGCAACTATTAGAACAAATGATTGCTTAGAGTATGATTGCAGAGTACAAAATCAGAACAAATAAGGCAATACTACTTTGAATGCTAACAAAAATCAATTGGAAAATGAACCTTTAAAATATAATTTATAATAGCAGAAATAAACACAAATACTTAAGAATAAATTTCAGAAAACTGACAAGCAGATTCTAAACATATAGAAAAGCAAAGGATCTGAAATAGCTATCACCATTGTATCAGTCAGGGTTCTCCAAAGAAACAGAAACAAAAGGATATACCTATACATATAGTAAGAGATTTATTGTAAGGGATTAACTCTTGCCTATGAGGATCGGCAAGTATGAAATCTTTAGGGCAGGCTGACAGGCTGGAAAATCATACAAGATTTCTATGTTGGAATCTTAAGTCTGAATCTCTTCTTCTTAGGGAAATTCAGCTTTCCTCTTAATATCTCAAATTGATTGGCTGAAGCCCACCATTACTGAGAGTAATCTCCTTTACTTAAAGTCAACTGGTTATAAATTGTATATGTTAATCACATTTATAAAATAACTTCACAGCAACATCAAGGCTAGTGTTGGACTAAACAATTGGAAACCATAACCTCATCATGTGACACATAAAATTGATGATCACAACCATCCTGAAAAACATGAACAAAGGGAAGAACTTAAACTAAATGATGGCAAGACTTGTTAAAAATTAAAGCAGGTAATCAAGAGTATGATGTTAATATAACATAGACAAATAGATCATTGGAGCTCAAGGAAAAAAATCCAAATATAATCCACACTTGAAAAGTCAATGTGTTGTTCAAAACACCAGTGTAATTAAATGGGAAATGTAAGCCAATCAAGTTGGAATAAATAGTATATATGAAAAAAATAAAATAAAATAAACCTCAATCTCTCTTCTTACCATACACAAAAATTTATTTGAGAAGGTCCAGAGGACTAAATATAATAGCTAAATCTTCTAGAAAAAACACACAGAAGAAATTTCTTCATGACTTGGAAATAGGAAAATAATTTTTAGATAAGAAATTAAAGTGTTATCATAATTTTAAAAATATTAAAATGTACTTCATAAATTAAAATGCGTACTATTTAACAAACAGCATTAAGAGAAGAGAAATGCAAAGTATGAACTAGGAGAAAATAGTCATGATAAATATAATTGATAAAGGACTTACATCATGAAAATATATATATATGATGTAATATATATATAATGTATATATATGAGTATATATACTACAGTGGGTGTGTATCTATATATAAAGATTAGTACAACTTGATTTGACAATAAATGAACACCCAATTGAATAAAAATGTGCAAAACACTTGAACAGATTTAGCAAAATAGATAAAAATGGCCAATAATAACAAATAAAGGTGGTAAAAGTTATCAACCACCAAGAACAAGTAAATAAAAATCAAAGTGGGATATTGCCTTCCATTCAGCGAGAGTGGCTAAAGTTTAAAAGTTTGATAATATGAAATGTGATGAGGATGTGGACACCTGAAACTCTTTCAAATAGTGAAATGATAACACCTTTTTGGAAAACTTGATGGCATTTTAAAAATTCAAGTTAGTAATACATGTAACCAATGGGCCCTCCACTTCTACTTTTAGGTATTTATGCAAAAGAAATGAAGACATACTTTCACAAAAGGACTTATAATAGAATGCTCATTGCAACTTGATACCAAAACCTCAAAACAATCCAAATGTGTAAAAAGAAGCAAGTGGCACTTTTTTTTTTCTTTTTTTTTAGGTGCTGGGGCCTGGGAGTCCTGGACTTTGTATGTGGGAAGTCAGTGCTCAACCTCTGAGCCACATCGGCTCCTCTGAGTTGGCTTCACTGTTTGTTTGCCTGTTGTTTTTTGCTTTTAGGAGGCACCAGAGCCTGAACCCAGTACCTCCCATGTGGGAAGCAGGCACTCAGCCACTTGAGTTACATCTGCTTCCAGGGGCACATTCTTATAATGGAATAAATAGACACAAACATCCAATAACATAGAAGAATTTCAAAAAGTATTAATGAAGGAAGCCAGACACAAAAATCATGCATTCTGCTTGAGTCCAATTTTATGAAGTCAAGCAACAAGCAAAACTAATCTGTGCTGATAGAAATCAGAGTAGTAATTGCCTCTCCTTCAGGGGGATCATTTGTAATGGGGCATGAAGAAACTTTCTGAGATGGTGGAAATGTTCTAAATCTTAATTCACTTGTTATTTGCATGGATTTATTCAATTTTCAAAACTCATAGAACTCTGCATCTTACTGTAGGTAAGCTATCCCTCTATAAAAATTATTATAAAATGAATTCATGAGCTAAGTTTTAAGGCATTAGTTATATTAATTTTATTTGAATTCCTTAGTCCATGTTTCCTAATATCATCTATTTTGAATTTTATTTTATCCATCTTGTGTTACAGGCTTGTATTTTTGTATCTAAATGCATTGTATATTTAGATTCAGCAGAAAATATAAATCCTGTGCAAAATGGAATTTACATTTAGCATTGCAATACATTGGTCTGAAGCTATATTTAACCTCCATAACTTATCTATTTGTTCATTAACAAATACATTTAGGCACTGTGTATAATTGTGGGTACAGTTGGGGAAAAGCCAGAACGTTTACTATCACCGGAATTAAAAATCTCTCAGGGTGCAGATTACTTAGGAAATTCCAATTTATCATCATCAGGCCTGAGAAGCGTCCATTGAATTTAGTAAAGTGGAGGTTGGTGGAGTTCCTATAATAACAGTGCCAGTGGATAACTAGGAACCAAAATCAGTGTAAGCATTTTTGGAGTGAATGGGATACTAAGTGGATATATCACATACAGACTCTGTGTGGCAGTTTGGCTCTGGAAGTGAGGAGGGTGATAGAAAGACAATTGGAATAGATCTAGAGTCAAGTAAAGTCAGTTTGTTTTTAAATTAAGTCTGCAGTTAAGCACATTCAAAGAGAGGAAGAAGCTGCTGGTGAGGGAGCAATAAAAATATATAGGATAAGAGAATTAACAAAAAGGGTGAGGTATCTAAGGGGAATCACAGCCGCATCTAGAAGACAATCTTCTAAGAAGAGTGTGGTTACTGTATTCATTTTAACTTGAATAAAAGGAGCTAGAAAGAATGGTGTGCTCATTTTGTAAAGGAGAGCTAAGAAGTTCCCTTATTATCTGTTTTCTTGGTGAAACAGGAAGAGACATGATCTTCTGCTGATCCTGAGCAGAAAGATGAGTTTCTGGGGATAGTTTTTGGAGTTATTGGGTAAGATATGAAACATCTGTTGTAGATAACAAGAGAGGGGTTGACTAAACATAAGAAATGCAAAATAATCATTAGGGAATAGTATGGCTCCAGAATTTATCAATCTCTGGTGTGATTTTTCCTACATGGCTCAGTATCCATCATGTACTCAGGGTAAAAATGGATAGTTGGATTGGCTCAATTTTCAGGTTTCACCAAGCAAGGATAAGAAAAAGACAATAGGATGTCATTTTTATTATGGTTATATTTATTATTAAGAATGATTAAAATGATATCAAAGTGACAAAGGCATGAGGTGCCTAAAAGGTTGAAGGATACAATTCAACTGAAATAATAAAAACAACACATGAAAAGGAAAAAAAAAAGTTTTTTTAAAATTTTCTGATGAATAGATGCAAAATTACAAGTATTCCCCTAGAGTCTTTAAATGTCAGTAAATTAATGCAGTAAAATTGGAAAAATGAACAGAAGGTACTGGGAGCTGCGTATTCTTTTTTAAAGAAGGTGATGGTTTCCCAAAGGACAACTATTAAGTTACAAATAATGGTAATATTTAACCTTCTTAAGTTTAGCAAGCATTTATTTAGCTGTTATCCATAGTAACATCTATTACATCACTATGGCAAGTAATGAATTCTGCAAATTGCTTCCCTGCCATATGGGGATTTCTAATTTTAGGAGAAACCAGAGATTTTTCAGTCCCCAAAGATTTGGCAGAATTTATTTACAGAAAACTTTCAGAAAAATACCTTAATTTTCTAAAAAGTGACATTGTGAAAAATTCCTGTTTATCACAAACACTAACAGTAAGGAAAGTCTCACTAACAAAATACCAAAAAGTACAGATATATCTGTATTAGCAGGTTGCCCAATCAAAGGTGAAAGTCCCAGATTGCTTCTATAATCACTACACTAAGCTTAAAAGTCTTAGTACTTGATGAAGAAAAAGCTATGACAATGAGATAACCTAGTCAAGTATATTAATTAAAACCCGGTTTTTCTGGATTTTCAAACTAGACATATAACTGACCACTCTTACTTCTGATGACAATTCCCATATAAAAAGCAATTTTTTTTCTGAATTTTTATTATGTAACGCATAGTTTTGACTAAAGACGATCAACTGAAGTTGAATTATAGAGTGGAATTGTACTCATGCAATAGCTTGAGATAGCATACATATTGTAGTTTTACCCCAAAAATGTAACTTGAATATATGAATTATAATTATAATCAACCTAATTGTATAAATTATGATTATGAGGTACTGATATGCAAACTTATAGATTCATACATTCCCAAACTATCCATATATGTCATCAATAGCCACACAAGTGCTCATGAGCAGCATGGCAGCATGGGATACCAGAAAGTGCTAAATATTTGAATGAACTAGAACATGAATTCCAATTCCAGCACCTCAATTTACTTTTGTGACATCCTTCTTCTGTAAAATAAAGATACTAATATACATTTTACAGATTGCTGTCAAAAGTCAATGAGATAACACTGAGTTCTCAGCCCAAAAGACTCTCCTAAAGTGTTATTTCTTCTCCTCTCTCCCTTCTAAGTCTATTTTGTATATTTGAAATGTGTTAAGATGAATATGCTAACTTCACACTTTTAAATCAGTATTTCTTAACCTTTTACGTCTATGACACACTTCAAAATATCAAAAAATTTGGCAGGGAAAAGATTTAAATGTAAAAGATGATAATTGACTAAAGCTTGGCACTTACCCTTTCTCTGGGTAATTTTATTCCATCCTGTGGTTCCTTCTCCATGGATGAGATGCCTACATTTTTCTAGAAGTTGGTCCAGACATTGATTCAGCTCTACCAATTAGCACTATGCTGCCAAAGATCTGTAGTCTCCCCTCGGCAAGGACTGCTCAGCTAACAGCCTATCAATTTGAGATCTTAAGAGGAAAAGCTGAATTTTCCTAAGAAGAGATTGAGACTTAAGATTGCAACATAGAAATCTTGTATGAAATGCAAAGAGGGAGATCACAAAATATCCACATCCACCTACATGAATGAAATGATCTTAGTTCACACAACTTTCCCATTTCCTCAACACTGCAGGAAATGTAGAAGTGTCCATTTTAATACTTTATAAACAATATTGCTGATTCAGTATATAATTGTGAGAAGAAACCAGATTAAATTTTAAAATAAATTTATATTTATATTAAGTTATGTGTGTGAGACTTATGGAATTCCTAAGGGCAAAGTATGGACTCTGTGGGAAATATTTATTTAGTTTTATTGAGTTACGATCCTTGGCAAATGATTCATATTGGTGACTCCAAAATCTCTATCTTAAATTGCACTCTTTCTTTCTGGATAACTGATTTTCCAGCTGTCTTCTCTGTATCTACATCTGGGCACTTCGAACTCAGCATGCACAAAACAGAATTCATTGTACTTCTCTGTAAGTCCAGACCTCATCCTTTGTTAATTAACAGTGAACTTCATCACAATATGCTTTGTCTACCTCCCTGCAAGGAACTCCCTTATCCTTTACCTAAAATTTGACACCAAATTTTCAAAAGGCAAAATGGTTCTTGAGTTAATTCCTTCCCTGTTTCCACTTACAAAACTCTAATTCACCATATTTCACTAAAACTTTTGCAAATATCTCCTACTATCCATCCTATTCATCCCTCTTTCACTGCTCATGTCCTTCTATTGTCTTTTTAAGTTAAATTTATATAATTGCATAATTTTCATGCTTAAGTAACTTTGATAGCTACCAATAGACCAAAGGATAAAGCTAAAACTTATTATTATGTCATTTTCAGATTGCACGAATAAAGCTAAACCATCTTTCTAGATTTTTTCCCACCATCTGGCACACTCTAGCTGCACAATACTACTCTAATGGAGTAAGCTGTACAGTTCATGATCCTATCATCACTCATCCTTTTGCTTCTTTTCAGAGAGCCCTATCCCATCGTTTTCACCTCTGGGATTCCAAGGGTTGCAAAATCTCCAGTAGGCACTATGATATCATTTATGCGTATGTGTCCCCATGGAGCAGACAGACCAGGAGGGTACTCTTGAAAGTTATGCAACATGGTCACAGCCGTACATTCAGAACTCATATTCCTAAGAATCATCTTTCCTCTCTTATTTATTCATTCATTTAGAAAATCATAAGTCAAGACCCACTGTATGGCAGGGCATGGCCAGAGATGTTATGAAAACTGACAAGAATGTGTTTTAAGGATACAGGTACAAGGTATCTGTAGACCCACCAGGATCCTAGGTAGGGAAGGAAATGGGCTATATCTTGTTCAGTCAGCTGCAAGGTATGGAACTATGAGCAAGGATGCAAGATCTACAACCAAAATCAGGACTGAAATGTGCAGCCAATTCACCAAACTTATTCATATATGCAACAATAATGCAGAAATTAGGGAAGCCAGATGATTGAGGAGAGGAAACTTGGACTAGAAGGAGACATGAAGACTAGTCAGAGAGACTATCTTCTGCTTAGAAGACAATTACATCAGTTGTATGCGGTAATCCAGTGATGAACAAACTAACCAGATAACATTAACCCTACCGGCACATCAACATTAACCAAACCATTTCCTCCTGTTAAAATAGCCAAGCAAATTACATTTAACAAACTTTAGTAGATAATATTATTAACCAACTGTTGCTTTTGACATTCATTTTCTTTAAAAAAAAAGTTTCATTCCAAAAAAAAATGTACTCAATGTTTTTAGACATTTTAGAAGATTTAAATTGTAGTCTTCTTTTGGTGTTAAATTTGCATTTTAATTACTTATAACATTTCACTTTAAACCTCACTCACAAGTTCCTTTTCTTGCTTTTGATTCATAATACTATTTCCCAAACAATCATCACAGATTAATAATATATATGAGAGAAAAAATTTGAAATAATTCAGTACGGTGATCATCGAGACAAACCAAATACACGTAAAGTTGCTTGGATGATACAATTAAAATATTTCAGAATTATATACAAGTTGGAAATAGGAAAGAAGTACTTCAAACAGCAGGAAAATTAAGAAGGATTTCCCCCACCAAAGCATATAATACACTCGAGAACAGAGAGATAAAAATGGTAGAAAATATGGAAACTATGGTGTGAGACTATGGAGTTCTTGGAATACCCCATTAACCAGTTCAGTTTTGGGGTCACAGGCAGCTCACATTTATATTTGGGTGGATATTTAATTGCATAACTATATCTCTCCCTTATTAGTTTGGTAATTATGCCTTTATGAATTATTCGCTTAGTGATTACCCTAGAGATTGAAATATGTATCCTTGACATATTAAATTTCTGTCTTGAATTAGTACTTTAACCCTCTGGCTAACATAGGGCTCTTACACAATTTAAGCCATTTAACACTTCCACATTTTCTATTTTGTGATGCACTATTTTAACACTTAGAAGTATACAAAATTTCATGCAGCATATAATTTTTATGACCTACATTAATATATCACTTCCCAATCATTTTATACTTTTATTTTCTTAAACAGAACTCGAAAGTTTGCCTGGATTTGCATAAAGTGTGTGAATTATTAATATACATGTCTTCTACTATCAGGTATTTCTATGGTTTTAAAAATAAGCAACAATGTGATACCAATTATTTTATTAAATATCTACTATTTTCTTAGAGTAAATTTAATGTGCAACTAGTGGATGAAAGTGAATGAAACTCTTAAATGTTTTTGGATCATATTCCCAAAGTGCATTCTAGAAATACTGTATTGTTTCATACTACATCCTTTAAAATGAGATTGAGTTTTGTTTTCTGAACTTAGGGTATTATATATTACTGTTTAATAAGTAGTTTTTTGTTTTTTTAAAAGTATTTTTTATATGTTTTTAAAAGATACATAGATTAAACAAAATGTTACATTAAAAAAATATACAGGATTCCCATATGTCCCACTTCCCATACCCCCCACTTTTCCCACATCAACAACTTCTTTCATTAGTGTCATACATTCATTGCAATTGATGAACACATTTTGGAGCACTGCTACACAGCATGGATTATAGTTTATATTGTAGTTTACACTCTCTCCCAGTCCATTCAGTGAGTTATGGCAGGATATATAATGTCCAGCATCTGTCTCTGCAGTATCGAGGACAACTCCAAGTCCTGAAAATGCCCCAATATCACACCTCTTTTCCCTTTTCCCTGTCTTCAGCAACTTCAGTGGCCACTGTCTCCACATCAATGATATAATTTCTTCCATTGCTAGAATCCCAATAAGTCTATAGGAGAACATTAGTAAATCCACTCTAGTCCATATTTTATTTCCTAATCCAGAGGACTCTGGGATGGTGATAACCACTCCACCTCTTAATTGAGAAGGGGCTTCAATCCCACATGGCTGATAGATGGGACTCTCCTGCTTGTGGCTGTAATCTCTCTTGGTTCCTTGGTGTGCTGGTTGTCCATCCTCACATCCTTGTTAGTCCTGGGTGAGTCTAACTAGCTGGAAGGTAGGTTCTGCAACTTTGCTGAGGCTCAGGGGCCAGCTGGCACATGGCCAGCCCAGAGATTGAAGTCACCTGGACATACACCCACTGACCCCAGTGCCAAACACAGGCTCAATATAAGGGACAGAAGAGGCATGTGTAGAGAAATCACATTTGAGTCCACCTGTGTCACACTCAGGAGCACAAACTCCAAAGTAGGGCCCACTGGCAAGGAACCAAACTCCGGGATCATCTGTCATGACCATAGGACCTGGGTGTCTCAAAACCCTCAGGAGCCTCACTAACTGGAGTAGTATCTACTTTGGCTGTCTTTAAGTTCCTGCTGAGATGTGCATAAGCACAACCCCTCTGATGACCTCCCAACTCATTTTGAAGTCTCTTAGCCATATAAACTCATTTGTCTTTGCCGTTTTCTCCTTCTATTCAAGGTCTTTTTCCAGTTGCATCACCAGCCAGTAGTAATTCCTAGGTGCTGGGGAGGCTCATCCCTGGGAGTCATGTCCCATTCCAGGGTGGGGAGGTAATGCATTTACATGCTGAGTGTGGCTTAGAAAGTGGCCTCATCTGAGCAATATGGGGCCTCTCAGGAGGTAACTCTTAGGCACCCTGAAGCTCTAGGCCACGTTGAAATTTCAAGTGGTAAAGGCTAATAAGGAAAGTCATCATTATCAAGGGCCCATCAATGGACCATCCTTCTTCACTGGTCATTGCCCCTGCACTTGGGGGATTGTTGCTGTTCCATTACAGAATGCAGCAGAGCTCCCCATGGTGGAAACCCAGGAATTCCTCAGTTGTTGCCTGAATCTCTACCCACTGTAGCAATACCCAACAAACATTGGAATATATTTATATACCCTATATACATGCCCAGGGAAACTCCCTCCCATGCATCCCCCCATCAATGACACCCTACACCAATCTTCCTCCTCTGCCATAGTTGAACCACTCTGCAATCCAAAATTTCTTCAAAAATGAAGCCAAATATATTGCCAAATTCAATGAATAGGAAAATAAGAGATAGTAATGATAGGTTTAAACATAAAAAATAAAATGCATAATAATTTAGAAAAAAATAAAATAAAGTAAAAAATAAAATTGGGGTACTAAAAAAATAAAAAATATTAAAATTTTTTTTTATATTTTGTCTTCATCACTGTATTAACTGTTGTCCTTTATGTACAGTGGCAATTTCTTCCATTTCTTCCTCAGTGTATTATTAATTTTTTCATTACATCTTCAAAAAATTTCAGGTCACAGTAAAGTCACATACAGAATATAGGACTCCCATATGCCTATTATCCTATTAATGATCTTGCTATATGTGAATGATACATTCGTTGCCACTAATGTACAAATATTGAAACATAGCTACTAACAATTGTCAGTAGTTTACATTATTGTTTATTTTAGACCATACACTTTTATAAATTTTTGTTGAAATTTAACATGGCCTGTATCTAACATTGCAAAGTCATGCAGAACACTTCCATTGCCCCCTAACTACCCTCTCTTCCATCTATTGTATTCCTGCCTCCCCCTCCCCTAGAGACCCATACTGACCGCCAGACTTCACTGCTTAAAGGACAAGATTCATAGATACTTGCAACAGTGCTGCGGTCTTGACAGACTAGTCTGTCCTCCCCTATTAGGAATCACCCATTCTTTCAAGAGACACCCTCCCCTCTATTTAAGTATATATCTGGACCTCCCCGGGATGGGAGTACAACAGCTTCCCATATATTATAAGGGTCTACACCCACTGATATAACACACTGTGACAAGATGAACACTCACACACTCCCTAGAAGCCTGCCCTACATGTGCCCTGTCCCAAATGCCCCCCACCCAACACTCTAAACCAGTAACCCTTCCCTGTCATATTGCCAAGAGAGTTTTATCAATATTGTAGTTTCAAACATGTATCGACCAATCCCCAATGTTCACCTGCTCCTTCCTCCAATCCTCCCCCCAGTTCCATGGACAGTCCAACCCATCCCCTCCACCCTAACCCCTGTCAAGCTAGCAACAACCAACTGAATTTATCACTATACCCCTTTCATATTCCTTCACTGCACAACTATTCACTTTCACCTTATCATAGATTTCCCCCATATGCGTGTTGGCTCACAACCTTCTTCTACCTATTTCCTGTAAACCTATTTTCCAGACTCTAGCTGTCTGGGTTAGCTTGATTTGCTTAATTCATATCAGTGGGGTCATGTAATATTTGTCCTTCAATGCCTGACTTGCTTCACTCAACATAAGATCCTCAAAATTCATAATGTTACCCTGTGTGTTAGTACTGTATTCCTTCTTACAGCTGAGTAATATTCTATTGCATGTATATACCACTTTTGTTTATCCATTTATCAGTTGATGGGCATTAGGGTTGATTCCAATTTTTGGCAATGGTGAATAATGCCATTGGTGTGCATATATCTGTTCTTGTCTTTGCTTTCAATTCTTCTGGGTATATACCCAGCAGTGGAATTGCTGGATCATGTGGAAGATCTATAGCTAGCTTTTTGAGGAACCACCAAACTGTCCTGCACAAATGCTGGACCATTCTAAGTTCCTACCAGCAGTGGACAAGGGTCCCCATTCCTCCACATACTCTCCACTACTTTGGGCCCTCTGTTTTTTTAATGGCTGCCACTGTAATGGGTATAAGATGATATCTCATTGTAGTTTTGATTTGCATTTCCCTAATACTAGTGATGTTGAGTATCTTTTCATATGCTTTTAAATTATTTGTATTTCTTCTTTGCAGAAGTGTCTGTTCAAATCACTTGCCCATTTTTTAAATGGCTTGTTTGTCCTTTTATTTTTGAGATATAGGATTTCTTTATGTATGCTGGATATTAGGCTCCTATCAGATAAGTGGTTACCAAATATTTTCTCCCATTGGGTAGGCTGTCTTTTCACTTTCTTGACAAACACCTTTAAGGTGCAAAAGGTTTTAATTTTGAGGAGGTCTCATCTATCTATTTTTTCTTTCAGTGCTCATGCTTTGAGTGTGAAGTTCAAGAAGCCATTTCCTATTATAAGATCCTGTAAGTGCTTTCCTACATTATCTTCCAAGGTCTTTATGGTCTTGGCTCTTATATTTAGATCTTTGATCCATCTTGAGTTGATTTTTGTATACAGTGTGAGACAGTGTTCCTCTCTCATTCTTTTGGATATGACTATTCAATTCTCCAAGCACCATTTGTTGAAGAGGCTGTTCTTTCCCAGCTGAGTGGTCATGATGACCTTGTCGAATATCAGATTACTGTATATGCAAGGATCTATATCAGAACTCTCAATTTGGTTCCATTGGTCAGTATGTCTACCCTTAAGTCAATACCATGCAGTTTTGATCACTGGAGCTCTATAGTATGTTTTAAAATCAGGTAGTTTGATTCCTCGAATGTCATTTTTCTTATTCAATATATCTTTGGCTATTTAGGGCCTCCTGCCCTTCAAAAAAATTCATAGTTTTTTTCCAATTCAGTAAAAAATGTTGTTTTAATTTTTATTGGAATTGCATGAAATCTGTGGATTAGTTTAGGTAGGATAGACATCTTAATGACATTTATTTTTCTTATCCATGAACAGGGAATGTTCTTCCATTTATTTAAGTCTTCTTTGAATTCATTTAAGAGTGTTGTGTAGTTTTTTGTGTATAAGCCATTTACATCTTTAGTTAAATTTTTTCCTAGGTATTTTACTATTATAAATGGTATTTTTTCTTGATTTCCTCCTCAGATTGCTCATTATTGTTGTATAAAAATGCTACTGCTTTTGCAATTGATCTTATAACCTGTGACTTTACTGAATGCATTTATAAGTTAGAAAGTCTGTTGTAGATTTCTCGTGGCTTTCTATGTATTGGATCATGTTGTCTGCAAATAGTGAAATTTTGACTTCTTCTTTTCCAATTTGGATGCTTTTATCTATTTTTCTTGCCTCAGTGCTTGAACAAGTACTTCTAACACAATGTTAAGTAGGAACAGTGCTGGTGGGTATCCTTGTCTTGTTCCTGATCTTAGAGGGAAAGCTCTTAGGATTTCACCTTTATATATGATTTTTTAGCTGTGGGTTTTTATATTATACCCTTTATCGTGTTCAGAAAGATTCCTTCTATTCCTATCTTTTGTGGTACTTTTATCAGGAAAGGGTCTGTATTTTGTCAAATACTTTTTCTGTGTCTGTAGAGATGATCATGTTGTTTTTTTCTTTTGATCTGTTTATGTGGTATATTACATACATTGATTTTCTTATGTTCAACCATCCTTGCATACCCAGGATGAAATCCACCTGGTCACGGTGTATAATTCTTTTGATGTGCTATTGAATAAAATTAGCAAGGTTTTTTTTTTTTTGAGGATTTTAGCATCTTGATTCATTAGAGAGATTGATCTGTAATTTCCTTTCAAGTGGCATCTTTGTTTGGCTTTGGTATTAGGTAATGTTGGCATTGTAGAATGAGTTAGGCAATGTTCCCTCTACTTCAATTTTTTGGAAGAGTTTAAGCAAGATTGGTGTTAGTTCTTTCTGGAATGTTTGGTAGAATTCACCTGTGAAACCATTTTGTCCTAGGCTCTTTTTAGTTGGGTGGTTTTTAAAAACTGATTCTATCTCTTTAACTGTGATTGGTCTGTTCAGTTCATCAATTTCTTCTTTTGTGAATGTAGACTGCTTGTGTGTTTCTAGGAATTTGTCCATTGCCTCTAAATTCTACTTTTGGCATATTATTTTTCAAAGTATCCTCTTATGATACTCTTTATTTCTGTGGGGTCAGTGGTGATATTCCCTTCCTCATTTCTTATTTTGTTTATTTGCATCTTCTCTCTTCTGTTCTCTATTAGTCTAGCTAAGCGTTTGTCAATTTCTTTGCTCTTCTCAAAGAACCAGCTCTTTTGGTTTGTTTATTTTTTCTAGTGCTTTCTTATTTTCTATTTCACTTAGTTCTGCTCTGATCTTTATTATTTCTTTCTTTCTACTTCCTTAGGGGTTAGTTCATTGTTTTTCTATTTTCTCCAAGTTGTGCCGTTAGGTCTTCAATTTTAGCTCTTCTTTTTTGATATATCAAATTATGGCTATGAATTTCCCTCTCTGTACAGCCATTGCTACATCCCATAAATTTTCATATGTTGTCCTGTCATTTTAATTTGTTTCAAGGTAGTTACTGATTTCTTTTGAAAGTTCCTCCTTGGCCTACTATTTGTGTTGCTTAACTGTTGAATGTGTTGCTTAACTTCCATATCTTTGTGCCTAATCTGGTTCTCTCTCCCTTGCAGATTTCCACTTTCATTCCATTGTGGTCAGAAAAATTAATTTGTATGATTTCAATCTTTCTGAGTTCTGGAGACTTTCTGTATTGCCTAGCATGTGGTCTATCAAAGAGAATGATCCATGTGTACTTGATAAGAATGTATATCCTGCTGTATTTGGGTGTAGGGTTCTGTATATGTCTATTAGGTCCAGATCTGCTAATGTATTATTCAAAGTCTTTGTTTCTTCATTGATTCTATTTTGAGACATTCTCTCTAATGGTGATAATGGTTTATTAAAGTCCCCCCCTATAATTGCAGAGGCATCTATTTCTCCACTTGGTTTTTCCAGTTTTTGCCTCATGTATTTTGAGGTGTCCAGGTTAAGTGCATAAATGTTTTTGACTGTTCTTTCTTCTTGAAAGATTACCCCTTTTACTAATATATAGTTTCTGTCTTTGTCTTTTACAATAGTTCTGCATTTAGCATCTATTTTGTCTGATATTAGTATAGCTACTCCCACCCTTTTTAGGTTATTATTTGTTTGTAAGATTGTTTTCCAGTCATTCACTTTCAACTTCCTCGAATCCCTGGATCTAGGTGGGTTTTTTGTAGATAGCATATAGAAGGGTCATATTTCCTTATCCATTCTGCCAATCTGTGTCTCTTGACTGGTGAGTTTAAACCATCAACATTCAGTTTTAATACTCTCAAGGAATTACTTACATTAGCCATATTTTCTTTGGGTTTATTTATATCATATGTTGTTTTTATTTCTCCTTTTCTCTTTTTAGTTGTGTTTACACTCTCCTCCAATTCACTCTCTTTTTTCTTTTCAACCTGTAGAACTCCCTTTAGTATTTCTTGAAGGGCAGGTTTCTTATTGGCATACTCTCTTAGTCTTTGTTTATCTGTGAATATTTTGAACTCTCTATCATTTTTTTTTTCTCCATCATTTTTGAATGCCAGCTTTGCTGGATAGAGAATTCTTGGCTGGAAGTTTTTTACTTTTAGTACCTTGACTATGTCATACCACTGCCTTCTTGCATCCATGGTTTCTGATGAGAAATCAGCACTTAATCTTATTGAGCTTCCCTTGTATGTGATGGTTCTCTTTTCTATTGCTGCCTTCCATATTTTCTCTTTGCCTTGAGTATTGGAGATTTTGACAAGTATATGCCATGGAGTAGGACTGTTGGGATTTATACTGTTTGAGATATGCTGTGCTTCCTAGACATGTACATCCATCTCCTTCAATAGAGTTGGGAAGTTTTCAGCCATTATTTCCTCTAACACCCATTCTGTCCCCTTTCCCTTCTCTTCTCTCTCTGGGATGCCTATAATGTGTATGTTTGGGTGTTTTGTGTTGTCATTCAAATCCCTAAGTCCTTACTGGATTTTTCCTATCTTTTTATCTATCTCTCCTATTATGTTTGATTTCAGCTGTACTGTCTTCCATATCATTAATTCTTTCCTCTACCTGTTCAAATCTGCTATTATGTGCTGAGAGTGTATTTTTTATTTCTTGAATTGTGCCATTTATCACTATCATGTCCATTATCTTTTTAGGTATGTTTATAATTTCTTCAGTATGTTCTCCCAGTGTTTTCTTAATATCCATAATCTCTTCCTTCAATTCATTAAGTTGACCCATGATATTTGTTTGGACAGCTTTGATTCGTTGTTCAGTGCTCTGCTTTTCTTCCTAGTTCTAGTTTGTTTATTGAACTGGACCAAGTCTTCTTGTTTCTTGATATGGTTTGTAATTTTTTGTTTCTGTCCTGTCATATTTTTATCTCGATGGGTTTATTCAGTTGATTAGCTTCTCCCTCTACTCTAGTTTTATTTAGTTGCTATTGTGTGTATGTGTTAAGTTTTTCTCTTTGACACTTTGTTCTTCTTATTCTATTTCCTTGTTCTTGTATATGTTCCTTTGAAGGAAAATGATTGGGGCCAAGGAAAGCAAAAGTGGTAAGAAAAGAAAAAGGATAATAGTAATAATGGTAGTAAAAGTTATAAGAGGAACTATTTAAGACCTAGAAAAATGAATCTTTAATTCATGTAAGCAGTGTAGAATAATAGGAATAAAAAAGTGTAGCACCTACAATGAAATGGGAAACTGAAGGTAGAGAAGTATATAGAATGAATTAAAAGTCTAGAATGATGAGTGAGGGAAAAAAGAAAAGAAAGGACAAAAAGAAAAAAGTTAATAAAGGAAATAAAACAGAATAGAAGAGTTAGAAATTTAAAAAATAAAACAGGAAAATTGGGAACTAAACAAAGAGAAGTGGAATGTAAGAACAACTGCCTAAAGTGGAAGATAGAATGATGTAGGAAGGAAAAAAGATAGCATTGGTACCCAAATTCAGTATACACACAAAAGAGTAAATCAAGAAAGAGGAAACACAGCAAACAAGAAACAAGTCAGCAGCACTAATTTTAAAAATTGGGGAGGAGGAGGAGGAAAGAAAGACAAGAAAACAAAAAAACCCACAAACAAGCAGTCAAACAAAAACTAAGGATAAACAGCCTTCCCTCTTAGGCCCCTGTGGAGTTTCTCAGGCTGTTGGTGTTTATCAGTCAATTATTCTGTGCCCTTCCTGCTGCAGGCTTTGAAGCAGGTTTTAGCAAGCAAACTAATTTAAATTTTAAAACAAAAGTAACATTTTTTTAAAGGAAAGAGTCCCAAGAGAAGTTAATGAAAGAATAATGTCTATGTTTTCCCTCTCCTAAAGTACCAACTGTATATTTAATATCTCAATAGGTCAGTACTCTAAGAGGAGCTAGGAATTGAACTAGAGACCTTGTGTATTCAAGGCTAATTGGGTCAATTAGCTCTTCAGAAATCTATCTAGTCACTTTCCCTCAGGCAGGTTTGACTCTGCAATTGGATAAATTCCTGCTAATTAAGAATCTATCCTTGCATTTTTCTATCTTATCGCTTTGTCTCCCAGGGCCGCAGGATGCAATAGCTTGTATGAGAGTTCCCTTTCGAAATTCAAATGGGACCCTGTTGACAGTAACTCACTGCAGAAAAAAATGACTGTCAACCCTCTTCAAGAGCACCTACTCCTCCCAGGGAGCCCCAGATATGTTCTTGGAAGTTTATTAAGCACTTCCTACTGCCCATTTCCCTGAGGGAATTGAAATTTTGATAGTTTCCAGCAGTGGAGTAATTGCCTGACTCCACCTTCTCCCAGGCCAATTTTCACTATCCCAGGGTGGTTAGGTAAATCAGGCTGCCTCAGCAGTTTCACCTCTCCCCTCTTCCTGATGTTACCTCAAGACAGCTGGTATGCTCCTCACAAAGAGGGTCCAGGCAATCAAACCCACAGAAGAAAAACTTCCTTCCACCCTTCACCTAAAACCTCTCACTTTCAAAGGATGCCTCCTCCAGCTGGGTGACCAGTGGGAGTCTGAGCTCATTGAGGTTTCTTGCCCTGAGGGTGGAACTTAGCCATCCTGCAGCTCCAACCTCAAGGGCCAGAAACTCATGGTTTTACCTTGAACAATCAGTCTCTTTGTCAGGATCTCTGCAGATTGATGCCCTGAAACCACCTGCTCTGTGGGTTCCCAAAACAGTTCATTCAGGCAGAATCTTGTCCCCTCTCTGCTGTTTTCTTGCTAGAGAGATGATGGGTATGCACTTAATCTGATGCCACCTTACCCCTCCCCTAGTAAGTAGTTTTGAATTGAATTTTTAGTTTAATGAATAGTGTATATTTGAATATATTTGTTATTGATTTTTATTGTACAATTTTATCAAGTTTTATTTTGTAATTTTGGTACCATTGCTTTATTTCAGGCAGTGTGCAGTTATATAGGTTTGTTGGAAGAGTAATGAACAAGAGTGCTAAAAATGCTTTCACAAGAAAACTAAAAATATAAGCGTTCATATTGAAAATCAAAACAAAAAAATCAGTATCTAGTGGAACTTAGCTTTAATAAAATAGCCACATGTTTTCATCATGTTTATTGGGGCCACAATTTAATTTACCCTAAATACCAGCCATGGAAATAAAAAGCAATTGCTGGTGAGAAAACAAACCAACAAACCAACCAGATTTCCCAACACTATTATGGTTTAGAACAAACCTGTAATACAGTTCTCTTGAAGTAGTGTTCATTCCTGCCTTGATGACATGATTCCAGTCTTCCACATCCCAACCCTCTCCACAGAGTCTCCCCCTAACATGCTGTATGGTACACGTGTTTGGAGGAGATGACTTTTAAGTCTTCACAGCATCAGGCTTAGGCACTATGACCTCTGCTTCCTCCCCTTTCTGGGATGTCTCTTATCTACTCTACTTTCCCTTCTGAAGTCACTAGCATGTACTCTGCAATCTGGTATTCTAAGCCTTGGTCAGGACTCAGTCATTCTCCCTGGGTGACTTAGCCACTCTTTTGACCTGATGGTGTCATGGAACTCTCAGAAGACTGTGCCACCACTCTGACTCAGGTGTTCCCTGAAGTGTTTCCTACAAAGTCGGCATCTTATGGCCCTCTGGTGACATCTTCTTCCATCTGCTTCTCCATATAGTCCCATCTACTTCTCCATGTAGTTCAACAAGACTTCCATCGCTGATTTCAGTCCCCATTCCCCTGATATCAATATTAGCTTTTAGGAAAGCCAATCTCATTAATACATAATATGATATCTTCCCACACAGATGGATAATCACAGAGAACAAAAGCAAAGGAATGTTTTCTAAAATACAAAAGAGAAAAATTGCATCAATAATTCAATATATTATACCCATTATATATTTATATATTTCATTCTTTGTAGATACAACAATTAATGTTGCCCAACTATCTATAACTTAAGAAAGCACTATAGAGTGACCCCAAGGCTCAAAACAGCTCTTGTAAGCTCTAAGCTGATATTGTCAAATGAACATCCCAGAAATCCATACATTATTTAAACACTGTTATGTATTATATTAAATTCAAAATAAGTTACACACTCTAGTATTTTTGTTGTAGGCCTCCTATGACTGATCTTAACAAACATTAAATAAATAAACATTTGTTCAGCAGTACCTACAGTTCTCTTAAATGCTTACCCATTAGCAGCTATTGTAACCCTTCAGTTAGTGAGGGGATTGCCTCTGGCCAAACAGCAAAAACGTAATGTGCTTGCGTTTGGAGATTCTCCATTAAAGACCTCTTGGCTAGGCCTTGCTGTGGAGGTGAGCAGCCAGGGACACTTAGCTCTAAGATAAATCATAAGTGGCTAGGGAGGGAAGGTTATTTGTTTAATCTTCCAAAGGCAAGAGACATAGTCACTAAATTTTCAAAGGGGTATCCCTTCATATAATTTTGAATTGCCAGAGGCTCTGGATAGTAGTAATTTTTATATGTACTCCACCTATACAATCAATCATCCTTTTCTTCTAGCTTTGGAAATTCTACTTTCCCCATGGTTGAATCTTTCCCTTCTCCTACTTGAATATCAGCTTCCATACCCTACTGACCTGTAGTCCATACTTAACTCTAAAAGAAAAGGCCTATTTTGAGGTTGTTTAGGCAAATTCTGCTTTTCCTTTGTTTTCTGCTATTTTTCTTAAATCCTGGAGACAATAGTGTACTATTAGAACTACAAAAATTTGACATCTCCTTGCTGATGGTAGGGGTCAGGTAAGGGGAATAAGGAAAATAACACTGGGTCGAAAAGAGATGCTTTCATCATTTTGTGGTGAGTCTAAGGGGGAAAAATCACTCTATGATTTCTTAAGTATCTCCAGTTCTTAAACAACAGCATCATTCTGGTTTTGACTATATCCTAATTGTTTTCTTATTTTTGTGCTTCTTTCTAATCATGTGGTCATACCAGAAAGAGAAAGAGACAGTTTGGTTTTGGGGTTGCAGTAATTAAGTTTCCCTAGGGGAACAGAACCAACAGAAGATACCTGTAAATCATATGAGATTCTATAAAACTATTTCATATGATTATGGGGATGCACAAGTCCAAGTTTTGTAGGGCAAGCTGCAAGCCAGTGGCTCCGATGCAGGTCTGTGATGAGTTTCCCAAGAGACTATGGCTGTCTAAAGTAGAGATGGGAATTCCCTCTCTGAATGCTGAAATCACTTCTTTTAGGGCCTTCAGCTGATTGAATGAGACATCACTCATTGCTGACAGCAGTCTCCTCAGTTGATTGTAGATGTAATCAGCCAAACATACAATCAACTCACTGATGATTAAAGGCCATGAAATGCCCTTATATCACAATTATTCCAGTGCTTGTTTGACCAAGTGACTGGGCACTATTATCTGGCCAGTTTGGCATATCAGCCTAACCATCATAGGGGTGCATATAACAATCTCATGGTTGAAATCAACAAAAAAATGGCCAGAGCCTTAGTTTCCTAGGCTGCTTAAACAAATACCATGAAAAGGTTTGACTTAAACAATCGAAATTTATTAGCTTACAGTTTTGAGGTGGGGAAAGAGGATCCAAATAGCCAAAGACATATTGAAAAAGAGAAATTAAATCAGAGAAATCACACTACCTGACTTTAAAACATACTACAAATCTATAGTGGTCAAAACTGCATGGTATTGGCACAAGGATAGACATTCTGAATAATGGAATGGAATTGAGAGTTCTGATATAGATCCTCACATATACAGTCATCTGATATTTGACAAGGTCACCAAGCCCACTCAACTGGGAGAGAATGGTCTCTTCAACAAATGGTGTTTGGAGAACTGGATATCCATATGAAAAGGAATGAAAGAGGATTACCATCTCAACACCTTATACAAAAATCAACTCAAGATGGATCAAAGACCTAAATGTAAGAGCCAAGACCATAAAAACCTTGGAAAACAATGTAGGAAAGCATCTATAGGACCTTGTAATAAGAAATGGCTTCATGAACTTCAAATCCAAAGCACAAGTAGCAAAAGAAAAAATTGATAAATGCGACCTCCTCAAAATTAAAACCTTTTGCTGCTCAAAGGAGTTTATCAAGAAAGTGAAAATATTTGGTAACCATATATCTGATAGGAGACTAATATCCAGTATACATAAAGAAATCCTATATCTTGAAAATAAAAAGACAATTTGTGCTCCTGAGTGTGATGGAGTTGGACTCAGATGTGAGATTTCTACACATGCCTCTTCTGTCACTTTTACTGAACTTGTGGTTGGCACTGGGGTTGGTATATATTCAGGAGACTTGAATCTCTGGGCTGGCCATGTACCAGCTGGGCCCTGAGCCTCAGCAGAGTTGCAACACCTACTTTCTGTTCGTTGGACTTACCCAGTCATCTAACATGGATATGAAGATGGTCAACCACCACACCAGGAAACTGAGAGTGTCTACAACTGCAAGCAGGAAAATCACATAAATCAGCCATGTGGGATTAAAGCCCTCTCTCGACTTAGAGGTGGAGTAGACATCACCATCCCAGGTTCCACAGGATAGAGGAATAAAATATGGATTAGAGTGAACTTATTGGTATTCTATTATATAACTATTGAGACTCTAGCAATGGAAGAAATTTTATCATTGATGTGGAGACAGTGGCCACGGGAGTTGCTGAGGACAGGGAGAGGGAAGAAGAGGTATGATGTGGGGGCATTTTTGGGACTTGGAGTTGTCCCAAATGCTATTGCAGGGACAGATGCAGGACATTATATATCCTGCCATAACCCACTGAATGAACTGGGGAAGATTATAAACTACAATGTAAACTATAATCCATGCAGTGTAGCAGTGCTAAAAAATGTTTTCACCAAAAGCAATGAACGTGCCATACTGATGAAAGAGGTTGTTGATGTGGGAGGAGCGGGGTGGGGTGGGGTGTGGAGTATTTGGAAACCTCTTGTATTTTTTTTTTACTGTTTTTTTTCTCCCCCCCTCCCCAGTTGTCTGCTCTCTGTGTCCATTTGCTGTGTGTTCTTCTGTGACCGTTTCTATCCTTATCAGTGGCACCAGGAATCTGTGTTTCTTTTTTTGTTGCATCATCTTGTTGTGTCAGCTCTCTGTGTGTGCGGCTCCATTTCTGGGCAGGCTGCATTTTCTTTTGTACTGGGCAGCTCTCCTTATGGAGCTCACTCCTTGTGCATGGGGCTCCCCTACATGGAGGACACCCCTGCGTGGCACGGCACTCCTTGCACACTTCAGCACTGCGCATGGGCCAGCTCCACACGGGGTTTGAACCGTGGACCTCTCATGTGGTATGTCCATTGGGTCAAGTCCATAGGGCCAAGTCCACTTCCCTTTTGTATTTTTTAATGCAACATTTTTTATGATCTATGTATCTTTAAAAAAAAGACAAAAATTTAAAAAAATTTTAAAAAGACAAAATCTAAAAAGAAAAATGTTTGGGACAATGCAAAATGTCCTTGAGAAGTTAAAATCTAGAAGTAGGGCACATGCACACATTTTCTAAACACTTAAAAAATTGTGGGTAACAATTATGATAGCAGAGATGAAAACTAAATACAATACAGGAAGTGATTGATTCTAGAGAGGAAGAGGAGGCAAGGTTTCATAGTCAAATGGCTAATATCTCAACATTTCATAATGGGAAGGAGGATATTTGAAGCATCAGGAGATGTGTAAGTGATGGATAGAGGGGGCAGTATCATGAAAAGCAAGTAATCCATTATGGTTATATAACATTATGTTATAGCAGAAATCTCTGTTAATTAAAACTAGGAAAATAAGTAGCACCTGGGTTAAGGGCGGCTCAAATGTCAGGATAAGATGGAGTATTATTTTCTTATCATTATAAATCTATAAAATGGTTTGGAGCAAGGAATAGACATATTAAAAAAATATCTGTTTTTTAAAAAAAAATGGGCCTTGGAGAGATTTCTGTTGTATTATTTAAAACTTAGCTGAAGGAAGTCAGGGTATGACAGCAGAAAGACCTGATATAAAAAAGCTATTGCAGTACTAAAAGAAAGAAGATTAGGTCTTGAATGAGGGCTGTATCAGTGGAAAAGGAAGGAGTGGACACACCTGAAAGACATTGAGGTGAGGAAATCATTCATTTTCATTAATACTTCCCTTTACTGCAGACTTTATTTTCATAATCAGCTGGAAGATAATTCCAGTATGGCTTGTCAGTGATCCCAATCCATTTAAGATTTTAATCAGGCAGTTACTATCTGGTAATAAAATGACGTTTAATGTTATAGTGATGGGCCTTTTAAAGAGCTCCCATCAGTAATTGAGTTGATACTCAGTAATGAGTTGATCTGTATTAAGCACACTGTGCTTAGTTTAATGAACTTAAATTTCATGTTTGCCGGAGCTAAGAGCTTTATATTAAAGCCATGCCATTTTGTGCTGTCTAGAAAAATTTTTAGTTCTATTTCATAAATGTACATTGCATAACTATTCTTGGTTGGGCACTTGGAGAATAATTCTAACTTTTTTAAATGCGGTAGATTCCTTGTCTCTTTTAATTGTCGGCTTGTCACCAAATCAGTCACAAGACTTTATAACTAGAGGAGATAAATTGCATTGTTCCCAAATCTTCAAGTTCATTAAGGGTAACTCATGAAATGTAAGATAAAAGTTGAAATTGCAAAAATGTCTTTTCTCTAAATTATCTAAATATAGTAGTATTTTGCTAATTCAATTCAGTAGAAAAGAAAATTACACAACTCAAGCAGTTGAGCTTTTTGGAAAGTTGTTGCATCAAATTCATTCCCAGCTTTATCTATAGTTATCTATATATTTATATGTATATCTATATTTTAGCTATATATATAATCTCTATGTTTATATATTTTTGTCAAATTAATATTTCAACAAGATCTTGCTTTACGTCAATGAAGTCATTGCTAAAACACACTTTCCAGGAAGCAAATAATAAATAAGAGAGAAAGAACAATTTAAACATTCCTTTATGTGTTATTAATATCATTGGATGTAATAACAATTATAGTAATATTATAAAAACTCTACAAAAGGTAAGTCACTGAATTTTTATCAATGTACAAAATATTAGATTTAAAAGGATAACAAATTACATACATACATGTATATGTGTGTGAGCTATGGAATATTTAATTACCATTAATAATTAACTAATTAATTAATTGCCATTCAAACTGTTTTCATTTGATCATGTTCCCTTTAAGATGTTGTCTACATGAAGACCATATAACAGTTAGTTATAACTTTCTTGTGACTACAATTTCAAATGACATTCTCCTTTTCTTTATGTTTTCATTCTTTAATTTTCCTGTGTTGATTTATTCACCTCTTTTTTTATAACAAATCAATTTCATTGATACATATTAACAATTCATACAAAAAGTACAATCAATGGTATTTGGTATAGTCACATAATTGTACATTCATCACTTCAATCATTATTAGAATATTTTCATTATTTCAATAATAATAATAAATGAAACAATGGACAAGAAAATTCCTCACATCTCAATCTCTCTACGCTTTCCTTGCTGTATATAGCTGCTATTTCTAGCTATTCTTGCACAATTATTTATTGGTTGATTAAGCAGTTTTATTGAGATATATTCAGATACTATACAATCTATCCAAACTTTATAATCAAGGGCTTTTAATACAATCACGATATTGTGCGTTCATCACCACAAAAAAATTTAGAACTATTTCATTACTCCGAAAATAAAAACTCACCCCCTAGCATTCCCCCCACCCAACATAACCACTAATCTAATTTCATCTTTATAAATTGATTTATATTTACATTTTACATAAATGGAATCATACACTTTGTGTCTAGTTTCTTTCACTTAGCATAATGGGTTTTCTGGTTTTTTTTTTTTGATATTAACATTTTGTAGTATTAACATACATTTGTTCAACTTCAAAGCAAAATGGTCTTATATATGCATTCCTACCTATTCTTATTTAACATTCTTTTTAGTATATTCTGCTTTGCAACATTACCCTCATATATGAACATTTTGTTGACTATACCATATTCCATTTGAGTAATTCTTTTTGTACTTAATTTTATCATCTTAGCACATATTATAGTGAAAATGTGGCCATCAGATACCCTGCAATAAAGATCTTTATGCACAGAGATTCATCTGTACTTTGGAATGGTTTGAAATACTTTTTGAATCTTTTTAAATTTTAAAACAAGTGGCATGATACTTAATATATTAGTCTAATATATTTGGTGTGGAAAATTTGAGCCTAGATATTGTTCCCATGTAGACATAGCTTTATACGCATATTTAATCGATTGTCTTCCAAATAATTTCAAAATCATTAGCCTGTTCAAGAAAAGAATATCCACTCAGAGTTTGCAACAATTCTTGAAGAATTGCTGTATCTTAATGTGTGAGCTCACATTAACTGATCTTTTGGGTTAATTGTTCTAGGCCCATAGAGACCATTTTTATTGATTCAAGGACTTAAACACATCTGATTTGTCCAAGCAATGAAGAAGCATTTAATAAGGAGTCTAAAATAAAAATGTATTCTCATTTCTTTGGGCACTTGAGAACGAAAACGGTGGACTAGCTTAGAAATTTAACTATGAAAAATGGCTCCTGTGAAACAGCAACCACTACTTTTCATGAAAATAATGTGACATTTTAAAAGCGACCCAGTATATAAGCCATAGAAAGAGGAGTTTTAATGGAAAAATTATAATTATCATGTAAATTAAATATTTCCTAATGTAATTCAGTTATCCTCCTACTAATAAAAGTAGGAACTCCTTTAAAGTATGTCTACAGGTCATAAAATATAGCAGTATTAATCAGAGTCTTTGGGGTCCAATGAAATAAGGATATTTTGGTTTAAAGGAATTGTAACTCTGTCAACAAAACTTACATTGATGAGGTAAAGCTATTGAAATATTTTGCTTTATTTGACCATTATAGATAGCTTCTCAAGATCTCTCAGGCCTCAAAGAGGATGTCTGGTTCCAGTGATTGATTTTGCCTCTCTATCATCATAAATTCATGGAGTAATTTTCGATACTTTCCTTCACCTTATGCTAGAGAAATACATCCACATTCCAGATTTCTGCATAGCCCTTTTTTGAATTGGATTTCTGTTTTCAAAGCTATTGCATATGGACTTTTAACAGCTGTTAAGGTTACATCTACTGCTACCTCTGACGCTGCTGGCTGAGAGTCAACAGCTCCCATCAGCCTTGGTAGTTTGGCATGAGTGTGAAAGCTATTCACTGTTTAATTACAGAATTAAAACCTTTCTGTAAAAGCTCATCTATGGTAGCTAATAATCTCTGGTCCATTTAAGTAATGAGCTTGCTCTCCAAGGCCTCCTAAAATAAATGGCAGATTGATACAAGTATATATTTGGCATTGTGCAGGTCCCCTTTGGCTTAATAATGGACAGGAGGTCCATCATTTCTATATTTCCCAGTCAAGGTCCAGCCTCCTACTGCAAGTTGAGTAGGTAGGTTATCATCCAGAAAGGGGTTCTGCTTGACCTGTGAAAAAGTAACGCTGAACCCTCTCCATGATGTTATGGGTGGGAAAGAGGAAGAAGATGCTTTAATGTTTGGATTTCTACTTTTAATCCTGAAGAAGTCCTTGAGAATTTCACAGGCATGTTCCTTCATGTTTCTCCATCTGAGTCAGCTAACTCAGATCTCCAAAGGATGGATTTGTTTTGGTGAGTCCCTCACAAAAAGGAGGGAGTGAAATTAGGTTGAGGAGAAATGAGAGCAAAATAGAATCACTGCCCTATAGTTTGGAAACTAAACTCCTTCTCACATTTCTTGAATTTAATTGTTTTCCCAGCTCTTCTATTCTCTCTTTTTCTCTTTTAGATTGTTTTCTCGTAAAGCTTAAATGCTGAGATTCTGGACCTTAATGCTTGGAATCACTGCTTTTTAGTTGTTTGACTTTGATCAATTTCATACCCCCTATGTATCTTAGTTTCTCCATAATGGAAAATGGGTATGATAAGTGTACTCTCCAATCAAGATTGTGGTGAGAACTAAATTACCTTATACATATAAATTCCCTCAGAACAATGTCTGTTATATAACGTACCCAATAAAAGTTGCTATTTAATAATATTTAGAATTTTCAGTAGAGTTCCATTTGTGGCTTTCTTTTTATTTAACATTGGACAGCATATCTAATAATTTATCATGGAAGAATTTGCATGCTAGAAAGTTATCTAGTCTGAAATGCTGACAATGGAGGTAGTTTGGGAAGAAAAGTACATAGAAAGGGGTTTCCTTTTTAAAAATAAATTACAAATTTCTCAAATGGTTGAGTTGAAAAAACTCCAGAGGGAGTATTTCTATTGCTAACGAAAAAGCGGTTGGAGAAATTACTAATTTATTCTTACCAAAATAACCTAACTGTATGAGTATCACATTTAAAAGACTGTCAGTATTTATCTAGTGAAAGAGCAATAACTATATTACTTTTTAGAGTGCTTTTATATAAATAACTTTGTGGAGTAACATATACACAACTCAAAGTTTTTCATTTCATTCTTCTTTTTCCCTATTAGAGATATTGTGGGTTTACAGAAAATTCATGCATAAATTACAGGATTCCCATATATCACCTTATTATTAACATCTAGCATATCTGTTGTACCACAGACCTCTCAAAGATCACCCACCAAATTTTGTCAATGTACAAAATATTAGAGAGGATAGAAGAAAAACAAATTATATACATACAAATACATGTGTGAACATGTTTGTGTTATGGAACAGAAAACACACACATTAAATAACTGTCAGGCCCAGAGCTGAGCAGGGCATAATTTGCTGCTGGTATGATATGTGGGTACAAGGAAATGGTAAGACTGTTCCAAAAACCATGCTTTTTCTTATAGCAGACAAGACTGTTGTCTTGTAAATATATAAGGGTCATTAAGAGTTCCACTCAAACGTAATATGGTTTTAAAAGGCCACAGAGTTAGTAGTAAGTAAATGCAGATGTTTTTAAAGACAATATGAAGCACTGTTTTACTGCAGTTGTTATTGCCTGGCAATTATGCTGACTTGTTTATCACTGCTTTGAGTCCTTTTCTAAATCCCTTCAAGTATGTGGGCTAATGTTCCAGTGTTGAAGGAGTGCTGCCAACTAAAAAGGGCAGGAATCTCTGCTGTGACAGAAAACACACACACATAAACATAACGCACACATTAAACTTGGAGTGACAAGACTCATCCTTCAACTGTAAAATGATCAACTCTGGGTCCTTGGAAAGGCATTAGATTTCTCAAGACTGAGGCACTGTGAACAGCAAAACAGGCTTAATACCTCTCAGATAGCGGGATGTTTGTGAAATAAAATAAACAAGACACTACATAGAAAAGAAATGTAAAAAGAAGATCCCAAAGATCCCAAAACAGAACTCTGTGGGAGTCGACTATAAAATAGATAATCATGGAGGAAGAAAGATTTATAGACTATGGATCTTGAATGGCAAAGGGCAGGCATCAAGAGTTCCACTCAATTGTCAAAGTCAAAGCAAGTGAGTAGCAGCCGTGAAGCCAAGTATATGGCTAATGTGTCTCAGTTTTACCAAAAGCTGTCTGCCAACTATTTCAGCTAATGGGGTAGTACAGAGGCTGTGGCAACTGCAGGGGAAATTTCGTACCCTGCCTAAGTATCATGGCCCTACATCTCCTCTGGAGAAGTTTAAGCAATAGCATCAAAAAACGGATGACCAAAAAGCAGTGTTGAGACCTGAATCCCCCGAAACGGAAAGAAATAAAATGACCATGTTGCGTAAGCATTTATGGCATAAATCAACTCTGGCTATACACAAGTACATATGAAAACAACCCTGAGAAGAAAAAAGTTATGTTGCTTCATTTTGACTTCCCTAATAGAAATGTTTGCACTTAACAAAGAAAATACTCTCTATAATACATAAGAGTAGAAATGTGAAACCTAGAGAAAGTAAAAGCAAAGCTAAAATGAGAAACTTTTAAAGTTTGTTTCCAGTCCCTTTCATTTTGTTACTCTTAACCCACCACAAATAGAGATGAAAAATTGATAAATTTTGAATTGTGACATTTTTATGAAAGAGGTCTTATTTGATTGGGTATTCAGGATCACAAAATAGTCTTTATTTCTTTAAGAATGTTTTTAGAAATAGTTCAGTCAGAATATTTTATGGGTAAAATGATTTGTCTTCATTATTATACCTAATTTGGAAAATATCTGTCAGAAATTTCAAATTAATTGGTTATCTAAAGTAAACAATCTAAGTGAGGATACAAGTAGACTTCTAAAATTTACAGAAAATTATAGATACAAATGGGATGTTTAATTACCATTTGTCAATTCATATTCATGCTAGCCAACACTCAAAGATAGAAATGTAAAGGCATTTAGAATGACTAATTCATTAGAATGAATTGCCACATTAACTACTTTAAAAAGCATTTATTGTAAGCATTTTGGGGATGGCAGTGTAAGAACCACCAAAAATCCACTCCTCCAGCAATGGGAACATTGGGAAAAAATGTCTAAATGAACATTTCATTACTCTGGAAATTAACTTATGACTTGGTCAATCCAAGGAAGGTTTATACAGAAAAATGTCTGAATCTCAGAAGAGCTAGCTTTGCAGTATTTTACCTTGTCCTATTCCCATTTTCCTCCACACAGGTCCCTGGTAGCCTTTAAAATCAGTAGTCCAACAACCAAAATACCTGTGAAAAACAGCAGCACAACTGCCACAGGAAGGGGCAAATAGTTTTCAAGTGTCCCAGAGACCCCATCTCTGGAGAACTGTTACTACTTGGTAAGTCTTATCTCCCTCAAAAAGCCCCATTCACAGGTCTTGTTATTAGACAGAACCTAGGGTTCATTCAATGATATAACCCCTATCCTTGAAGAGATTGGGAAAAAAGTCAATAGCGATTTTATTTCCCAATCCTGAGGATTCTGAGGGATGGTGATGCCTGCTCCACCTCTAAATGAGAGGGGGCTTCTATCCTACATGGCTGATGAATGGGACTTTCTTGCTTGCAGTTATAGACTCTCTCAGTTCCTTGTTGTGGTGGTTGTCTATCCTCACCTTATTAGCTGTCCTGGGTGAGTCCAATGAACTGGAGAGTAGGTGTTGCAACTCTGCTGAGGCTCAGGGTCCAGCTGGCACATGGACAGCCTAGAAATTCAAGTCTCTTGCACATACACCTACCAACTCCAGTGCCAACTATAGGTTCAATAAAAGGAACAGAAGAGGCATGTGTAGAGAAGTCACAACTGAGCCCAACTCTGTGGCACTAAGGAGCACAAACTCCAAAGTAGGGCCCACTGGCAAGGCACCAAACTCTGGAGCCATCTGCCATGACCATAGAAACTGGGTGTCTCCATAGCCCTCAGGATTTCAGGTAGTATCTACTTCAGCTGTCTATGAGATACTGTGAGATGTGCATAAGTGCTCTCTCTGATAAAATCCCAACCCATTTTGAAGTTTTTTAGCCATATAAACTCATTTGTCTTTACCATTTCCCCCTGTTATTCAAGGTTTTATTCTAGGTGCATCATTAACCAGTGCTTGGTAGCAATCCCTTGGTGCAAGGGAGGCTCATGCTTGGGAATCATGTCCCATGCTGGGGGGAAGGTAATGCATTTATATACTGAGTTTGGTTTACAGAATTGTGATTCTACCAATGGAAGAAATTAGAGACAGTGGAGACAGTGGCCAATGGAGTTGCTGAAGGCAGGGAGAGGGAAAAAGGTGTAATATGGGGGCTTTTTCAGGACTTGGAATTGTCCTGAATGACAGTGCAAAGACAAACACAGGACATTATATATCCTCCCATAACCTATCAAATGAAGTGGGAGAGAGTGCAAACTATAATATAAACTATAATCCATGCTGTGTGGCAATGCTCCAAAATGTGTTCATCAATTCCAATGAATGAACCACACTAATGAAAGAGGTGGTTAATGTTGGAAAAATGGGAGGTATGGGGAGTGGGCCATATGGGAATCCCCTTATTTTTTTTAATATAACATTTTGTGTAATCTATGTATCTCTTAAAAATAAATAAAAATGTATTTTTAAAAGGTCATTAGCAATTGTTTACAATGTAGATGCTTGAGGGTTTTTTTTAATTAATTATTTATTTTTTAAAAATTACATTAAAAAAATATGAGGTCCCATTCAACCCCCCCGCCCCCACCCCCCACTCCCCCACAGCAACACTCGCTCCCATCATCGTGACACATCCATTGCACCTGGTGTAAGTACATCTCTGAGCATCACTGCACCCCTAGTCAATGGTCCACATCATAGTCCACACTCTCCCATGTTCCATCCAGTGGGCCCTGGGGGGATCTACAATGTCCCGTAATTGTCCATCAAGCACCACCCAGGACATCTCCTCGTCCCGAAAACGCCTCCACATCTCATCTCTTCCTCCCATTCCCCAAACCCAGCAGCCACCATGGCTACCCTTCCCACACCCATTCCACATTTTCTCTGTGGACATTGGATTGGTTGTGTCCATTGCACATCTATGTCAAGTGGGGGCTTAGATTCCACATGGATACTGGATGCACTCCTCCTGCTTTCAGTTGTAGACACTCTAGGCTCCATGGTGTGGTGGTTGACCTTCTTCAACTCGATGTTAGCTGAGTGGGGTAAGTCCAATAAATCAAAGTGTAGGAGCTGAAGTCTGTTGAGGCTCTGGGCCTGGGTGTCATATTATCAGTCCAGAGATGCTTGAGATTTGATACCAGCTGGATTGAAGAAGAAACTGGCTGAAACCTTAGAAGGCAAACCTAAGGAATGAGATGACCACAGGAGACACTGAAAATCTTGAACATATATGGGAATCTAGGAGGCCACAACCTTATTCAGGTATGTTGATATGCACAAAAAACACTTAAGAATTTCCTGATCTCTTCCCTTATTGTTGACCTTGCAGTAATGAAGGCTATGACAGAGTTTCAAATTACTAGAGTATTAAAGACATGCTCCTAGGGAGCCTGTGTGGCTCAGTGGTTGAGCACTAGCTTCCCACATATGACGTCTCAATTCCCAGCTCTGATATCTCAAAAAAAAAAAAAAAAAAGGAAGAGAAAATGAAAAGACATGCTCTAATATATATGCACAGACCTTTGGCAAATGGAATGAGACTTGTTTGTTCAAATCATTTAGGAATCTCTGTCCAATCAACTGAATGATGAGCTAACTAAGCAGAGAATTTAGTTACCACATATGAGAAAGAATACAAATATTAATCATCAATGCTGGAACATCACAAAACAAAAAAAACAACAAGAAATAGCAACAATAGCAAGTCTTAAGGAGTTGGGGTTCTGATTTTGATAACTGACAAATTATATCCTTTAAAAAATACAGTTTCCAAAAAAAATTACAGGACAAAAATGAAACAGGAAAGTGTGGGCCATACATAGGATAAAAAGCAGCCACTAGAAACTGGACGTAAAGAAGTCCAGATATTGGGATAATGAGACAAATACTTGAATGTCCCATAAAATAGAAAATATTTATAAATAGATAGAAAGTATAAAAATGAACCAAACAGAAAGCCTAAGCTTGAGAGTACAATTAATAAAATTTAAAGAAAAATTCACTAGAAGGGCTCAACTGTAGACTTGATCTTACAGACGAATGAATCAGCAAATGTGAATATACCTATATTCATTTGGGATTATCTGGTATGAGGCTTAACACACAAAAAAAGAGAATAGTAAAAATAGCTTCAAAGACCTGTTGGACACCATCAAATACACCTATATAATACTCACAATGGTAGAAATTGAGGGGGAAGAGAGAGTGAGAGGCAGAATAAATATCTGAAGAAATAATAGCCAAATAATCCCCAAATTTGATGAAAGTAATCTACATGTACAAGAAGCTCAGCAAACTCCATTAGGATAAATTTAAACAATCCACTTCTAGACATATAATAGCCAAACTGTTGAAAGACAAAGATAGAATATTGAAAGTTGTAAGAGAAAAATGACTCATAACATGCAAGGGATCCTCAATATGATTAAAATCATATTTCTCATTAGAAACTATTTTGTCTACTCCAGTGGGATGAGAGATTCTAAGTGCAGAAAGAAAATGTCTGTCAACCAAGAATACAATCTCCAGCAAAACTCTCCATCAAACTGAAGGAGAAATTAAGACATTCCCAGATTAAAATTATTTAAAAGGGGAAAAAAACCCTGAGAGATTGTGTTGTTAATTAATTTGCCCTTAAGAAACACTAAAGGAAATCTTTCAGGCAGACATAAAAGATCTCCAGTGAGTAAGTAAAATCATGATAAAGAAATAAAGAGCACTGCTAAAGGGACTATATAGGTTACAACAACAATTAAAAAAAAGGGTAAATGTATTTTTGTCTGCAACATTTATCCTTTCCAATTTGATTTAAAGACAACTGGTGGTTGACCGTCTTCAACTTCCTATTAGCTGGCCAGGGTAAGTCCAATAAACCAGACAGCAGGAGTTGAAAGTCTGCTGAGGCTCAGGTCCTGGCTATCACATGGACAATCCAGAGATTCAGGTTTCCTGAGTATACACCAACCCCAGCACCAACCACAGGTCCAATAAAAGTGACAGAAGAGGCATGTGTATAAAGGTCACATCTGAGTCCAACTCCATCACACTCAGGAACACAAACCCCAAAGTAAGGTCAACTGACATAGCACTGAACTCCAGAGCCATCTGCCATGACCATAGAACTATGGGTCTCTGTAGCCCTCAGGAGAACCAGTACCTGGGGTTGTATCTACTTTGGCTGTCTCTGGGACCCTGCTGAGGTGTGAAACAAGAGTGCCTACAACTGCAAGCAGGAGAATTGTATCCATCATCCATGTGGAATTTAAGCCCCCTCTCAATATAGAGGTGGAGTATATCCTCCACAGGATGGAGGACTAGAGTATGGATTAGAGTGGATTTACTGATATTCTACTATGGAACTATTGTGATCAGTAATGGAAGAAATTGTAGCACTGATGTGGAGAAAGTGGCCACTGTAGCTGCTGACGGCAGGGAGAGGGAAGTAGAGATATGATGTGGGGACATTTTCAGGACTTGGAGTTGTCCTGGGTGGTACTGCAGGGACAGATGCTGGACATTGTATGTCCTGCCATGGCCCACTAGGTGGACTGGGGTAGACTGTATACTACAATGTAAACCATTATCCATGTGGTGCAGCAGTGCTCCAAAATGTATTCACCAAATGCAATGAATGTCCCATGATGATGAAAGAGGTTGTTGATGTGGGAGGAGTGGCGTGAGGGTGAGGGGGGTGGGGGGTATAAGGGGACCTCTAATATTTTTTTAATGTAACATTTTTAAAAATAGAGAAAAAAAGACAACTGGGAGCAGCAGAAACCTCTTTTGGTGCTGCTCCTGCATTAATGCAACTTTAGCTCAATAATATGGCTCTGTACCCCCCCCCAAAAAAAAGACAACTGCATAAAATAATTAGAAACTTGTATGCATGGGTTTATGAATCATAAAAATGGAATTTGTATGCCAGCAATAGCACAAATAAGGGTACTTAAGCTATATGGAAGCAAAGTTTTTGTATTGAAAATGATGGTACTGATATGAACTAGATTGTTCAAAGTTAGGATGTTAATTGTAGCCCCCAAGGAATATCACGATGAAAACAACTAAAAAAACATTAAAAGATAAAACAATTAAATTGGCTGCAGAAGGGCAGGGGGAGGGGTATATGCAGATGTGTTCATATTTCCATTTGAAGCTAACAGTGTGTGAGCATCTCTTGGCTATACCATAGGAAAACATTGTTAATTCAATAGAAACATATGTTCTTGCTAATAATTCAATATAGATCTGATAATGAATTTTCTTAGAAGCATTATACTTATTGTACTCTTGCTTTTGTCTCACTTTAACTTGAGCATTATTAAGGGAGCACAGTTTTGTAATTCTGCCAGTATCTATAGAGGCCTGTTGATATTTTTGTCCCCAAGAAAGGAATACATTTTTTTCCCGCTGAGATGGTGTCATATATTCTTGGTCATCACAATATCTCATGGCTTTGGGGCTGTGAGTTGGTAAATATTCATGATGTGTGATAAAGCATGATACATTCTGTGAGATCTTGACTAGATAAAAATGTATGCTCCGTTGTGTCTATACACACACAGGACCTAAAGGTTATGTCAAACTAAACTGCTTGTGATTCTGGATGACTTTTGTGTTCTTTGCTTCTTGTGCTTTTCAGTTTTCTATATTGCACAATTAAAAGTTTGAAAAAAAATAAATGTTACTTTAAAAACCTTCAAAAAAAAAAAAAAGATAAAACAATTAAAATGAAGGAAACATAATATATATATACATTTAAGAAAAGAAGAAAGTGATCAAGGAAGAGAGGCACAAAAAAGTCTTCTTTAAGGTGCTAATTAACTAAATTAGAAATTATTCCCAACCTGTCCACCAACAAAGGTAATTTAATAGAATCTACCTTTTTTTTAACATATAATTCTTACATTAATATTTTCAAGATGACTTGTTTCCTATCAATTCAATCTCTCAAGGTAAACATTTCATTTCAGCTGGGTGCTGCCTTTGCTCAATCCTTATACATTTCCATTTTATTTGAAAAGAGAAATCACTCCAATTACCTGCATTAGTTTTCCATTTGCTCACAATTCTGTGAGTCAGAAATCTGAATAGGATTGAGTTTTATGCTTAGGGCTCTGCAAGTCAAAAATCAAGATGGTCACCCAGCTGGACTCTTAACTGAGGGCACTGGGGAAGAATCCATCTTCAAACACAGGTTGTTTGCAGAATCCAGTTCTTTGCTGCTGTAGGTTTGAGGTCCCCATTTCCCTAGCAGCTCTTAGCCAGGGACCACTCCACGCTCATATGGATTACCCATATTCCTTAACACATTCCTTATCACATTGCTTCCTCTATCTTCAAACCAGCAGTGACTTGTTGGGTCCTTCTCATATTTCCCTGTCTTGGGCTTCTTCAGCTGTGAGAGTCAATTCTCTGCTTCTAAACTCAGCTCACATGATGAGATTTGGCCCACCCAGATAATCTTCCTTCCAAGGAATACAAAATCAATTGGGTAGTAACCCAAATTACTGTATGAGTCAGCCGAAAGGGGTGCTAATGCAAAATATCAAAAATCAGTTCGTTTTTATAAAGGGTACTTATTTGGGGTAGGAGCTTACAGTACCAGGCCATAAAGAACACATTACTTCCCTCACCAAAGTCTATTGCAACATGTTGGGGCAAGATGACTGCTGACGTTTGCCAAGAGTTCAGACCTAGTCAAAGCCTTAATCATTATTTAATCAAGTAAAAGTAAAACTTCTGAATCCAATATAATCTGATATGCCCTGGAGCAACAGACCAGTTTACAAACATAATCCACTATTTATTTTTGAAATTCACAAATACCAACCTACCACAACTACTTTGGCAAAATTCCCTATTCTCCATCTAACAGTATAATTATGGATATCTCCTAATAGCCACAGACCTGGGGAAATGGCAGGAATTCTTGACTTTTTCATTAAATTTCCATAGACATCGGCATCCATGTACTATGTTATTAGTTTCTGCTTAATGGCATTAGTCAATAAAAGCAAGAACACACAAACCATTGTTGGAGCCATACAACCTTGGTTTTATTACTTTAAACTGCCATATTAGGTAACAGAAATATGTTGAATGCAAGGATGTGAGATGGATGTGAATTTTGATTTCCAAAAATGCACTTATGATCATAGATTCATTTTTTGTACTTTGTAAGACCAAAATTACTAAAATAAGTTAAGTCCATATAAAGAAATACCAAAGCTCTGAATGTATGGAAATATTTCAAGTTGCAAATTATTCCTGTGCCAGGTAGCAGGAAGTTGCTAGCTATTTAGTGCATGGATTTATAAAGCATTTTCTAATAAAGAAGTCTAGGAGTATAAGAACTTTTTGCTTTAAAAAAAGGGGGGGGGTGCTTTCAGTGTTTTAAAAGGGATATAAGAATATCTTTTGCTTGATTTTCATTTTTTATTTTTAGCACTATATATTTTTGCATATTTAGCATAATATCTTTATATGAAACCCACAAAACTTTACATCTAAAGGTCAGGCTTAGCTGAGAACCTTTAAGACTGTCTCTCTCCTAACCACTCAGGGACAAATATCTCACTGTCCTTTAATAAATTAAAATGGCCCCAAAACTGCAATAATCTATTTGGAAAAAAAATTGAAATAAAAAATCAGAAAAGGATTTTTTAATATAGCCTGACAAACTTGGAGAACTCACTATATACAGTTTACAGTGGACTTAATTTTAGGCTATGCCTGAAAGTGACTTACCTACTCAAAAAGTAACACTTGGCAATTGCAAATGGAAGGAAATTCTCTGATTAGCAAAAATGCAGACAGGAAAGGAGTAGAACGGAGAGGGATGGGGTGTTGGTTCTTCGTTTTGTTTTTTTCATTATTTGGGTGTTTGCTTGTATTAGTTATTTGACAAATAACAAATTACCACATAAGTCAGTGTCTTAAAACAAGAACACACTTTTATTGTTCTCCTTGTAGGGAAGGGGGATGCATTCAGGCTTTGCAGCCTCCACAGCACAGTCATGCCCATGTAAAGAATGTGCCCGAGGACTGCTTTTTTACCTCAAAGTGGAAAATGATGGCTCCTGGCTGGAGTTCACTGGGGTGGGGTGGGGGGCAATGAGGGTGAGAGGAAAGTAGAGGAGGCAGCCAGGGCGTCTTCAAAAAGCACGCATTTCAAGCACGCGATGGCTCCTGACGCCCCCGCACCTGCTGGGACTGCTCTGTGCCTCTGCTCCTGCCTGTATTATTTTCCATGTTAAGGAAGGCTGGAGCCAGGGAACCCAGGATTTTAGGAGCCATTTCCCCCGGGCCTGGGCTTGCCCTGGGGACTGGTCCTCTTTTACCTGGTTTCAGGTTTTCTCTCTGCTCCTTGATATTTCTCTTTTTCCAAAACCAACGAAACACCCTCCTTAGCATACCCCCTTTCCTGTTTGGGGAACAGTGGGGTTCTCTTCCAGGTGTGGGAACATCATGGAATGAAGGGTGTCAGGGAAATCTCCAGCCTGGGCAGAGGGCCTCTACCTTGGGTCTTGGGAGTACCTCAGCCATTTTCTAAGTAGACATATTCTAAGGTGGGATACAGATGGCCCTCCTCTTTGAGGAATGTATGGATGTAGGTAGAATGTTGTCTTATTATAATATTTCCTTTGAAGGAGGTGCTGAGAGAACTCCAGCAGCCACAGCCTTTAGAGGCTTCCATCAGCTGAGAAGCTACCAGGTCTCACTGGTCCCCCTTAGGCAGTGAGAGGCCTGAGAAGCCAACTTACCTGATCTTAGGGTCAATTCAATCTCATAAGCTTGGGGCAGGGGCTTTAGAGTCAACGCAAGGTTTCTCTGGCTGAGAAGACACCAACCAGGAGGGGTGGATTTCTGTGGCTCTTGACGGAGGAGGAACTAGCTGCACAGTGAGAACAGTGGCAGCTAGTTGTGGTGCAAAGATGGGTGGTGGTAGAAGGCGGAAGCCCAATGCACCCCTGGGGCTTCTGGCATGGGACATGATGGGAAGGGAGTTGATGTCCTGACTGAGGACATAGTCAGGAGAAGAGGTGGGGTCGACAGGGTGAGGCCAGGGAGGGGGAGGGGGTCCAGGATATGAAGCACTCTGGTGGAAGGGAGGAAATAAAAGCACACTGTGGGCATAGAGGTGGGCAGCGGGGAGGGTGAAAATAAGGAAAGGGAGGTGGTGGGCAGGTTCAAGGCACAAGCACTCGAGTGACAAAGAGCAACCCAGAATTGAGGGTGTGTAAAGAGAAAAATGGAGGAAGAGAGGATCAAATGGGCAAGAAGTCACCTATGGCAAAGATGAATAAGCCAGGGGCAGGGGAAATAGAAAGACGAGAAAAAAAGATACGGGGCTAGGAGAACCCTAGCGGCAGTGGTGAGGAGGTTTTCAGGGTGAGCTGGATAAGTGGGGATGGGCATGTAGGAGCCAATGCTAGGGGGAGGACTTTTGTAGCCAAGGGTAAGGCCGGTGATGGAGGTGATGGCTGTGATAGCAGGGAATGGCCAAAGAGTGATAAGGGGAGGAGGAAAAGGATGGAAATGTGGGAGAACAGGATGGAACTAGGATGGGACAAGGAGCTTCCCCAGGCATCATCAAACCCAGCAGTGCTGCAGGGGCTGCTCACTGAGGAGCAGATGTTTCGGCCCCCAGAGGTAAGAGTGAGACAGCAGAGGTGAGACGTACACAGAGAACTCAGCCACAGATGTTTCTCACTGGTCACTCTGCAGGTGTGGAGGGAGCCTGAAGGCCAGACCCTGGGATGCAGGAGGGGTCACAGAGGGAGCAGCTTCCTGTCCTCCAGACAGTTCCCTTCTGGCAGATGGTCATTCCAGGTAGGCAGGCATGCCCATGAATGATAGGTTATCTTCAAAATATCTGGCCAGTCCAGGGTGCTTGCACAGGGAGCTGCATGAGAAGTAGATGTGAGACAGCAAGCTCTGTTAGGCCTGGCTGGGTAGGGTTTCCTGGTGCACCATGGCCCAACCCATTCCCTGCATCACTGGTTTTCCAGTAGATATTTAACCCTCACCCCATGGCTTTCTTAAACATTCATTCCCGATGTGGTCCTCTCCTCTATGCACCCTAGGTGGCTCTGTGACCCTGGACTACCCTTGGCTATGCTAAAAAGGATGAACAAGAAAGAAGGGGAAGAGATGAATCACCTTATCCAAGGAGGACACACATCCAGCTCTTCCCTGGCAAGGTCTCCACACTGGAAAAAGAAAACTAGGTTACATGTGATGATGGCAGGAACAGTATGTCACAGTTCTTTATGGAGTCTCAGAGACCAGTAGCATATGAACTCCAAGAATGACGACATGATGCCAAAGGGTCATCAGAAACAATGTACAGGCTCACACGTGTTTTGTGTTTTAGCATTGATCAACACACTAATTAACTCCTGTGATCCCACAAATGCCCACTGAAGTAAGCCTGAACAAATATTATTTCTTAGGAGGAATCTCAGGAGTACAATGAAACTCCTTGCCCACAGCAGGTCCCTGAATCCCTGCCTCCCAAACAAACCAAAACTTATTCCATTGCATCTCACACATGCCCCAGTCCCAGCTCCTTTCTTTCATTCCAAGGGTGGGCAGAACAGGGATGTGAGAGTGCCCCAAGGTTTGGGTGTCTTTCCTATTACCCAGTCCTTTGGAACCTTTGCCAACTGAGAGGTACTTACTCCAACAACTGGCATCCTCAGAGACGTGCAGGTGGCATTGGCAGTCAGGGATGGTGAAAGGCTGGTTCATCCTTGGAGCAGGTGTGCAGGAGAGCAGAAGCTCACCTCTCAATGCACCATGTTTCTCCATTTTGTCTCTGCACTGATGATAAAAAACAAAAATAAGGAAGCCATGGAACCCAATTCTTGAACTCTCTTTTTTAGGAGAATTTCATCCATGTATAATGTATCCTTTGTACTTTGCCTGTTTTACACTTTTAAGTGAGATGATTGGTTTGAATAATACAAATTTGTGTGTGTGTGTGGGGGGGTGGATACTCTATTGACTTTTAATCAAAGTCTTTTTTTTTTGAGAAGACCCTTCTTAGGACACAGAATCTCAACGCTACAGGAGCAAGTGTGGCCTTACAAAAGGATGCTGCTCCCTGACATCACAGCTTGGACAAGAGCATCTCATTGAGCCTTCCAGAGGCTCTGCACTGCTCTCCACATCAGCCCTACCGCATGGAACAGAGATACTTAATGTGGGAGATGGACAGTGAGCAAGGACTCTCTTTGGCTGAATATCCGAAATTTCCTAAATATTAAAATCCATAGCCACAAATAAATGTGTTTATGAATTTATCCTCAAGCTCTCTGCCACATTCACATGGAGGGTCTGTGAGGTCTGGATTGAAACGACTGCGCACTTCAATATTACCATCCTCTATCTGCTTGCTACATGACAGTCTCTTCTCTCCTAGAATTTTGTACCAAGGTGTCCCTCTAGGCCAACATAATGGGTTTAGAAAAGTGAGAGGTGGGACAAGAGAAAACAGTGACTCTCTACTGTGGGCTGGTCCCAGAGTCCCTTACCTCACTGATTAATCAGTTCCACAGTCCTTGAAAGTGTGAATGTTTCCTAGGAAATACTGCTAAACCTACTGATTTATACCTGGAAGCTCTTCTGCTCTTAACTTTTGCTTCCCTGAACAGTATAAATTTGTTGTTTTGGTTTTATTGTTAACCTCAGCTTAGAACTCGTCAACATTGTCACTGTTGACATTTTTTTTAGGTCAGACATTTCATTTTGGTGCAGGGCTATTTTTTGGAATGTCATATGCTTAGTGTCATCCTTGGCCTCTACCCACTAAATGGCAGTAGCAGCACCTCCTGTTCCCCTCATTGCAACAACCAAGACTCTGTTGTCAAGTGTTCCTTGAGGGGGCAAAATCACACAATTTCAGAACCACTGACTTAGATAAAAACTGTTGAACCTCAATAACTTTAAAAACAAATGATATTATTTTTATTGATTTATGTAAATATGCCTTTCAATGTTTATCTGTGCATAGTATCTCCCCATATGAGGCAGTGAGAAAGTATAAAATGCTGAAGTAAAGCACCATATCAATTCCTGACTTTATTTTCACTCATGCCACTGCTAATTATAGTGTATTAACCTTGGCCCAAGAAGTTCAATTCTTTTCCATCCAAATGGTAAGAATTCAACTAGCACTGACTGCACCTACCTATGCTTGTTTGTCCTGCATCAGTAGTTTTCCCATTGTCTTTTATCCCACAGAACTTCAATTTTAAGCCATATTCTTCTATCTGTTCTCCCTTTACTTCAAGAAAATCTCTCTTCCCTCTAAAATTTTAGCTTAATATGTTTAATTGATTGAAGCCTTATGCTTTAATATGACATTTCAAAATACCAGTGATTCATAGCAAATATTTAAAATAGTGGGACTAACAAATTCACTTACATAAATCTGGGGTAATTCAGAAAAAGTATTTATGAAGTCATAATATTGTAACTACATTACATAGATTTAACCAAAATTATGATACAATTATTTTAAATGAATATCTTAGGAAAATGTTCAAGCCAAGGCATTGCTATCCACAGTTAAAAGGTCAAATTAAATGTTAAAATTAATAAATCATAACACTTTCTGCCTCAAAGAACATTATTAAGAAAGTGAAAAGACATTCTAACATATGGGAGAAAATGTTTGGAAACCATATGTATTAGTCAGCCAAAGGGATGCTGATACAAAATACCAGAAATTGGTTGTTTTTTAATTTGTTTTAAATTTTTTATTTTTTATTGAAGTATATCATTCATACATGAACATGCATGAACTGCATGAACAATAAGTATGAATAAAGATGGTGAACTTACAAAATAAACATACATAACATCACACAGGGGTCTCATACATCACCCTTCCACCAACTCTTTGCATTGTTGTGAAACATTTGTTACAAACTTGTTATACAAGAGCATTGTCAAAATATTACTACCAACTATAGTCCTTATCTTACATTTGGTGCATTTTTCTCCCAACCCATACTATTTTTCTAAAATATATTTTTGTTACAGATATTGTGAACTTGCAAAACAATCATACAGATGTGTAGATTTCCCATACAACTCCACGCCCTGGTAGAACATTTGTTACAGATTTATTTGGGGTAGGAGCTTACAGATACCAGGCCATAAAGCAGAAGTTACTTTCCGCACTAAAGTCTATTTTCACGTGTTGGAGCAAGATGGCTGCCAATGTCTGCAAGGATTCAGGTTACCTGGGTTCCTCTCTTCCAGGGTCTTGCTTCTCTCTGGGTCGAAGATACCTTTCTTCCCAGGGTTTACTTCCTCCAGGGCTCATAGTTCCTCTCTTCCTGGGGCTGGCTTCTCTCTCCTCTGTGAACTTACTTCCCAGGGCTCCAGCTTAAGGCTTTAGCATCAAACTCCAACATCAAAACTCTAACTTCAAAAACCCTCAACTTTTTCCTTTGCTATGCCTTTTATCTGTGAGTTCCCACCCACCAAGGGGTGGGGACCCAACATCCTAATGACCTGGCCCAATCAAAGCCCTAATCATAACTTAATCATACCCAGGTTTGGACCAGTTTACAAACATAATCCAATATTTATTCTTGGAATTCATAACTATGTCAAACTGGTATACCATGTATGTGTTAAGGGTTTAATATTCAGAATATGAAAAGAATTTCTACCATTCAACAACAACAAAAAGATAAACAATATAATAAATGGGCAAAGGACATGAATACAATTTTTTCCAAAGAAGATGTGGTCAAACAGCACATGAAAAGATGCTGAACCATCAGGGAAATGCAAATCCAAACCACAATGAGATACCACCTCATGCTCTCTTGAAAAAAAAAAAGAAGTAAAACACGGTAAAATAACAAGTACTGACGAGAAAGCAAAATGCTACTGCTGCTATGGAAACCAGTTTGGCAGTTCCTCAAACAGTTAAACATAGTTCTAGCCTGTGACCTGGCAATAGCAATTCTAGCTATATACTCAGAGAACTAAAAGCAGTGGCTTTCAATTGTTGTATATATACACCAATGTTCATAACAGCATTATTCACAACTGCCAAATGACAGGAGCAAACCAAGTGTCCATTAACTGATGAAGAGAAAAACAAAATGTGGCATACATATACAATGGAAGGTTACTTAGCCATAAAAGGAATCAAGTGCTGGGACATGTAGCAACATGGATGAATCTTGAAGATACCATGTTGAGTGAAGTAAGACAGACACAAAAGGACAGATATTGAATGATTCCACTTATGTAACCAGAACATGCAGATTCAGAGAGACAGAAAGTAAACTAGAGGTACCAGGGGCAATAAGGAGGAGAAAATGGAGCATTAAGACATAATGGGGCAGGGTCTCTGGTTTGGATGATGGATTTTTTTTTTAGGAGATACCAGGGATTGAACCCAGGATCTCATAAATTGGAAAAAGGCACTCAACCCCTTGAACTACACCTATTCCCCTGGATGATGCGAAGATTTTGATGATGGATGGAGGTGACGGCAACACAACAGTGTGAATGAGATTAATACCACTGAAGTGAATATTTAGGAGTGGTTGAGATGGGGAATTTTAAGTTGCATATAAAAAAAAAGAGACTGAAGAGTCAATGACTATTAAATGCAATGTAGGATCCTTGACTGGATCTAGTAATGGAGGAGAAGGTAAAAAGTTGTAATATATGTATATATATATCATATGCTTTCTATCAAGGGTAAATTTCCTGAACTTAATAACTGTACCTACTGTGGTTATATAAGTGAATAACCTTGATTTTAGGAAAGTATACATGTAAGTATTAAGTGGCAAAGGAGAATGAGGTATGCAACCTACTCTGAAATGTGTAGAAAATGGATTGATAGAAGGAAAGGAAGGAAGGGAGGGAGGAAGGGACAGAAGGAGGGAAAGAGGAAGGAAAATGTTAAAACTCAGTCACCCTGGATTTCTGGGTGGGAGATATACTGGAGTTCTCTGTATTGTTTTTGTATTATTTTGGCACCTTTCCTGTCAGTTTGAAATTATTTCAAAGTGAAAAGTTTTTAAAGAGTAACTCCAAAATTGAAGACATGATGCAAATGGTCTTTTAAAATATGGAGGTCAATAAAGAATGCAAAAGCTAAAAGTTTGAAGAGGTTGCCTCTGGGAAACTGGGCTTAGGAAGTAACTTGGGACAAGAGATGCTGGGTTTTATTGTTTTACATTTATCAGTTTTATAGAAGTATTTGCTTTCTAAACAGATTGCTCTGAAAGAAATAATTAATGTAAAAATAACAGGTATGGGTGTTTGATTGGGACTTTATTTTAAATGTTGTATGTTAGAATAATATAATTTTTTAAAAAAGAGTTCTACTTATGATTTAAATGCAATTTAAGGAGACCAGATACTCTGTTATACCCTCACAATGGAAAACATCCCAAGGCTATTTTATTGAGAGTGAACCTAATTTGAAAAGCACTGCTGAGTTTTCAAGAAAGTAAAGCAAGTCCTCAATGAATAACAACCACCACCACAACAAAAACATCAGCAAACAAAATGGAAATAAGCTTACAACTGAAACTCAACTGAAAAGGCCACACCAAAACCAGGGCTGCCCTGGAAGAGTGCCCAACCCATAATCCTAGAACTTTACTGGGTATGGACCCCACTGAGAAAGAGCCTTTCGACCTGATAAGCTGGGGGCTTAACCTGAGACCACCTCCAATTATGGAGTTATCTAAGAAAGACTTATCTTCAAATGCAGAAAGGGACTTAGAAAATCCTGCATGCTGCCCAAGTGAATCAAAGTAAAACCAATCAGTTTGTGTTGGAACTTGTGGGAAATTGATAATTAATATCAATAGTGCTCCCTAATGATTTGTATCTGTAATTCTGGCATTTGAATTACACCATACTCTCAGAATAAGAACTCCAATGTAAGAAATATCATTTAAAATGGATCAAATTTGTAGTAGTCCTAGCACCTAGAAGAAACCAAGTCAAATCAACTCAATGCATGCTCCTGAGGAGGTCTAAAGTTACAAAGTTCAAACACATAGTTCAGAGTTATATTTAACAAACAGATGAAGAAACCGTTTACCCCAAAGCAGCAGTCAAATGAATCTACAGAAAGCAAAAAATGTGCATAAAGCATAGATATTGGACATACAAGAAGTGGTATGCAAAATAATTATGTTTAAAGTGTTTTGAAGCAATGTTCAGTTTTAAGAAGCACAATGAATTAAAACCTCTATTTTAGGCAGATGCTGGCAGCCATCTTGCTCCAACATGTGGCCAAAGACTTTGGTGAGGGAAGTAACTTATGCTTTACAGCCTGGTAATTGTAAGCTTCTACCCCAAATAAAAACCCTTTATAAAAGGTAACCAATTTCTGGTATTTTACATCAGCATCTCTTTGGCTGACTAATATAGTGGCAATGCTATTGAGCTTTAATTTTTAAGAATGAAATTTTCAAGCCACCTGGCAAAAAAACAACTTGCCTGACAGGGGAAATCAGAAATCCAGCCATCAACAGTTAACCCCAGAAGTCAATAGAGCCAGGTTTAAACCTTTCTGAGGAAAATGTATCCTAATACTAACACTCTTAATCAAGTTTAATTCTAGTGTGAAGACAATGAACAAACATTTAGAAGCATTAAGACAAATTGACTAAGAACTATAAATCACATGTTCCCAGCTTTAAAAAAATACTGGAATATGAAAGTGTTCATTAAGTCAAATATCCCAGAAATAGAAATAGGAGAGGGGAAAAAATAGGAACGATTAAGGAACACTCAATATTATGAAGATATTAGGCCTTAAACTCAGTCCCAGGGACGCTGCTCACAGGTATGTGTGTGTGTGTATGGGTGTATGTGTTTAATACTGAATGCTTCATTTCAATCATAAATAAGAATCTTTTATAAAATAAATAATTTATTAATTCAATGAACTTCTTAGCTCACCATTTGAAAGACTCTTAGGGTCAGGTACTAGCATCATTACTGATGTTATCATGAAGAATAAATGTGATCATAGACTTCAAGGGCAAATGTGTGTGTGTGTTAGAAGAAAGATTCCTTTGGCTTTTCAATTCACAAGATCATGTCATGTGAAAGATAAATAGTTCTACAATTCCTGTTCAAACTAGATGCTCTTTTCACCTTTCTTTAAATGACCTGTCTATAATCTCTAGCACAATGTTGAATAAACATGGTCAATGTTCTCAAGGGTAAATGAGTAGATAGCAGGATTCGAGCTTCAAATGCAAATACAAACTTTACAGAGCTGTATGTAATAAAATAAGTTATAACAAAGTGATGCACAATATTCCATTAAGCTTCAGAAAGAAAATAAAAACCTTACAGATAAACTGATATTTTGACTGAGTTGTGATGTGTTGTTTGGATTTACAAAGTAGAGAAAAAACGTGTAGCAGCTTGATATACTTATGTATTCCAAAAATAGATACTGGATTATGTTTGAAAACTGGTCTGGATTTGGTAGTGATTAAATTACGATTAGGGCTTTAACATCAGTAGGGTGTTGAGTCCCCGCCCCTTGGTGGGTGCGCATTCACAGGTAAGAGACACGGCAAAGGACAGAATTGGAGTTTTGATGTTAGAGTTTTGATGCTGGAGTCTTGAACTGGAGCCCCAGGAAGTAAGCACACAAAAGAGCTTGATTGTGAAAAAAGAGAAGTAAGCCCTGGGAAGACAGGAACCCTGAGCCTGGAGAGACGCAAACACTGGGGAAAGAATAACCCAGGAAGCCTGAACCCTGGCAGATGTCAGCAGCCATCTTGCTCCAACATGTGGCAAAAGACTTTGGTAAGGAAAATAACTTATGCTTTATGGCCTGGTAAATGTAAGCTTTTACCCCAAATAAATACCTTTTATGAAAACCAACCAATCTCTGGTATTTTCCATCAGTACCTGTGGTGGTTAGGCTAAAGTGTCAACTCAGCCAGGTAATTGTGCCCAGTTGTTTGGTCAAGCAAGCACTGGGCTAACTGTAATACAAGGACATTTATGGACTTTAGTCACCATTGACTTTCCTGCAGTGGAAAATCATAGACAGCTGATTACAATTACATCAGTCAGGGAAAATGCCATCAGCAATGAGTGATGATGCTTTATCCAATCAATTGAATGCCTTAAAAGGAGAAGTGATTCCAGAATTGAATGAGAATTTCTCAGCTCATCTTTGGACAGCCAACATCTCCCAGAACTCATCAAGGACCTTCACTGGACTTTCATTGGAGCCTCTGGTTACAGCCTGCCTGAGGAACCTGGACTTGTGCATTCCCATGGTCATGTGAGAGGCTCTGATAAAATCTCTTACTATTGACAGATATCTCTTACTGATTCTGTTTTCCTAGAGAACCCTGACTAATATAGCACCCCTTTGGCTGACTCATACAGAATTTGCTGGGGTCGTGCTTTTGAATTACCAAAAGGCTGGAAGAGTTTTATAAACCGGTAAGGGGTATTTTTTCAGAGGATTGTGAAATGCTTGATGGAAATCACTTTGAAGAGACTGTTGATAGCAATATGGATGCTAAAGTTACTTTTTATGATGCCTTAGAAGTAAATGATGAAACTATTATTGGAAACTGGAGGAAAGGCGATCCATGTTTTAATGTTGCAGAGAATTTAGCCAGATTAACTCTTGGTGTTTTATGGAAGGAAGAATTTCAAAATGGTGAGTCTGGGCATTTAGCTGAAGAACTTTCCAAAGTAAATCTGGAGAATGTAGCTTGGTTACTCCTTGCAGGTTATAGCAAAATGCTAGACAAGAGAAATACTCTGAGGACTGAACTGTTAGGCAGAAAGAAAACAGAAACTGATTCTTGAAATTCCAAGCCTCTGGAAATCAAGCTCCCAGAAGGTAGTGCCCCATTTAAGGACTTAACTAAACTTGGAACATGCAAATCAGGATTGAAGATGCAGTTATCTCAGAAAGCCTTGTGGAAAGTCTTACTGTGTGATGGCTTGGACCCCTTCTTCTTGCATGCTAACTCATCAAGAGTTTTGAGAGAGCTGTATGAACCAAACCACTGTCAGTTTGGATTAAAAGGGACATGGAAAGAAGAGACTGAAGGAGAAACTGCTTTCAGAGGAAAACCATTGAAGCTGAAAGCTGGAATTAAGATATCACCTTGGGCCAAGAGAGGAACTCCACCCATGTGCACAGAGAGGGTGAGTTTGCCCAAGCAGTTGAAGAGGGTGGATGTTCCCTCCCGATGTTCTGGGAGAGTTTTGCCACCCCAGGTTACAGAGAGGGCAGAGCACATTCCTCAAGGATTAGAGAGGTTGAGGTCAATGCCCCATAGGTCTGAGAGGGTCAGGACTGTCCCCCATGGATTAGGGAAGGTCAGGTGGTCAATGCATTGCTCTGAGAGGGTTGAGCCTGTGTGTCAAAGGTAGGGAGGATGTTGTCTTCACCTTACTGTATTAGGAGGTTAAGTCTCTAAACCAAAGATTGGGTAAAGTGTGGCAGTCACCCCAACCCTCTTAGAGGGTGAGGTCTGGAGATTGGTCGACACCCAGATGATTGAGGAGGGTGAAACCATGAAAATGGTCATTGGGCAACATGTGGAAAGGGTGGGTCCCCATAAGAAGGACAAAGGAAAAGAAACCATCCTCCTAAGAATAACTCTCAGACTTTGAAATTGAACAGAGGACACCCTGCAGGTCTACTGAACTTTAGAGAAACTGTGACTCACATTTCCTTCCCAATTTGTCCTTATTGTAATGAGAATGTTTGTCCTTTGTCCATTGTATTGGAAGCAGATGAATTGTTTTTTAAGTTTGAGAGGCCTAAAGCAGATAAGACTTTACCCCAAGACAAACTGTATTTCTCTAAATTGATTGTGATGTAATTTATTACTTGCATTGTTACTGATTTAAGGTTGTTTTTTTTTTAATATTGTTATGTCTTTTTGGAATTCAGAGGGTGAAGTGTAGCAGTTTGATATAGTTATGAATTACAAAAATAGATATTGGATTATGTTTGCAAACTGGTCTGTACCTGGGCATGATTAAATTATGACTAGGGCTTTAATTGGGCCACATCAGTAGGGGGTTGAGTCCCTCCCCTTGGTGAGTGGGGACTCACAGATAAAAGATATGGCAAAGCACAGAATTGGAGTTTTGATGCTGGAGTCTTGAACTGGAGCCCCAGGAAGTAAGCACACAGAGGAACTTGGTTGTGAGAAAAGCAAACCCTGGGAAGAGAGGAACCCAGGAAGCCTGAACCCTGGCAGACGCTGGCAGCCATCTTGCTCCAACATGTGACAAAAGATGTTGGTGAGGGAAGTAACTTATGCTTTATGGCTGGTAATTGAAAGCTTCCACTCCAAATAGATACCCTTTATAAAAAACAACCAATTTCTGGTATTTTGCATCAGCATCCCTATCGCTGACTAATGCAGAATGCAATACTTTATTATTAATTGATATCAATATTTGAGCATCTTTTGTGAATCCAAAATTATCCTACACAGTTTACATACTATATCATCTATCTATCATCTATCTATCTATCTATCTATCTATCTATCTATCTATCTATCTATCTATCTATCTTCATCTGTCTACCTATCGATTTATCATTCTCCTTATATCAAAACCTATAGGAAATTATTTGTCCTTTTTTTTAAACTAGAATGAAGGAAAACAAGATCCCCCAAAAGTAACTGCAACAATTGTATATAGTTAATAAAGAACTATAACTCAAATCCAGACTTGCCTTTCTCCAAACTCACATATCTAGAAATATTGCACATTGCATATGAAAAAAGAGTCTAAGAAGAGGGGGTGTTTCAGATATAATTATAGACTTTCCAGTACTAATATCACACATGGTCAATTACCTATAAGAAGATGATAAGGCTAAGGGACATAAAAGTTTAAATTCTCAGAATTTGGGAATAAGGGCCAGAGGTGATATTTCTCTATTTTTCTCTCTCCTGACACTGACTTCAGTGATCATTATTCATAATACTAGTAGATAAATTTGGAGGAGATAGTGAAATATGGAGGAAAAAGTGAACCATATAGTCTTTGTATAGCCTGCTCCCAGTGATCATCATAAATTCATTAGCATATCTGAATATTCTGAAATTCAATGAGTTCTGTCTTCATATATTGCCATGGGTACCACAGATGGACTGGGGGATTTCCTAAAACAGTCAAAGTTCCATGGAGTGACATTAACAATATGAACCATGTATCAAGGATTCTTTTTATCACTATCTCATATCTTACCTTGTATTGGACATTCCCAAGACCACCCCTACATAACAGGACTTATGTGATTCAATGTAATGGACTCAAACTCATGGCTAAGATTTATTATAGCAAAGTAGAGAAAATACATGGCCATGTTGTAAGGGGAAACAACACTGGCAACGAGTGCAAGAATCCCTTTGCAGACCTTTAAAAAGATTTCTCTCTCCCATGAGAGGTCAAGGGGAATGTATGCTTCTCCTCAGCAACAAAAACACAGCAATACTAATGAAAGCTATGGACTATGGTTAGTAGTACTATTTGGATGATCTTTAATCAGTTGGAACAAATGTCCCACAAAAAAGCAAGGTGTTGGTGGTGGAGTGGTAAATGGGAATCCTGTATGGTATACACGATTATTTTGTAAACTCACAACATCTTTAATTAAAAAACAACAACACATTAGAACAACGTATATAGAAATTTTTTTAAAAAGTTATTTCTCAGAAGAGCTGTTAGTAAATTAAAATTTCCATTTTTAAGCACAAATAAATATGATTTTATTCTTAAAAAAATACAGCAATATGTATAGGATATTTTTGCCCCAGGAAGTCCACTGAAGACTCAATGCCTAAGGCCTGTGTAAGAAGCTAGTCCCGTGGGTACCTTCTGCTTATCATGTACGAAAATCCCAGACTCTTGGAAAGGAAAGCAGCTTTTTAGCCTAAACCACACTATTTGTACAAGCAGTTTAGGCACAGTGAACCACCCTCGTCAGTTAGGAAAAGTTGCATAACATCGAGCATCCAGAACTGTTTACAAATGAAGTAGCCAGAAGCTAATTCTTTGGCACAAGTCTCAGTTCTTATCTCAGTCCCTTTGATCAGGTGTTCTTAGGATTCTTCAAGTGTCTCATATGGTTTTAAAATGTTCAGTGGGGTGTAGAGCCATTATTTAAGCATTCTAGCTTTTTAAACAAGTTCATCCACTTCCCCTTTTTACAGTACCCAACAAACAATTCAAAATTAGCATCTGAAAAGGTTAAAGAAATGGAAAACTCTAAATATCTTCAAAGAAGTGATGAAAAGTATTCATCAACCTACAATTTCATGCTTGGCTAAGCTTCTTGCGTGAGTATGGGTGAAATAAAAAGATATTTCTGGCTGAAATAGTTTACTATTCTACTGATGGTACATCAGGATAGTTAATCAAGAGAAAAGTTGGATGCAAAAATCAATAACAACAACAAATGAATAGAGATATCTGTATATTTGTACTAACTCAATAAATAATGGGATATAAAGTAAATTAAAATAGTGACTAATTTTTAAAAATAAGTAAAATGCTAGATAAAAATTGAATAGAAAATTGACTAGTTAAACCATTCTAGGACCATTTCATCTTAAGAAAAAAGAATAGAAAAATCGATTAGCTTTTTTTTTTGGAAAGTTATTTAATTTTAAAAAAGCAAAATGAAGCAAAATAAAATAATAAAAAGTCCTTTATGATATTCACTAGACAAATAGTCATGAATGCATAGCTTCCAAACCAGAAGCATGCAAGAGATAATAAATAAAATTTAATCAAATTCAACAAAGATACTATAAAATGTTTGGAATGATTTCCTCCCAGGATAGCAGGGTCTTGTTATTCAAAGAATTGATGATGGGCAGGCAATAAGAGTAAGTGGCTATTATTTATATCCTCTAAATCTTCTTTCTTGTACATAAAAATACTTAAAATTTCCCAAAACTACTTAATGCAGCTATCCCAAATACAGCCACAAATACACTCTGCCCTTCTCAAACTAGGTGACTTAAATATCATCCATTTATTGCACCAGCTTCAAGTTCTGGAACTCGAATTGTATACTTGTCTATTTCTAATTATGTTTCTCCTAATTAGTTTTAGGTGCTAGCCCCTTAGGATCCAAGAACCTATGCTGATATGATAAGATATACATGGAAGTTTAAAATTCATGAATCTGTATTAACAAATAGCATTGCTTTGAATTCTATAAAGGAAAATACCTTAGCAGCAAACATGTATAATTTGGCCAATACTGAATATCTATAGGAATTTCTAATACATTCCCTTCTTTGGAGGATAAAATAGGCAAAAGAAATATTAGGGATATAAACTACATAATATATACATAAATTATATAATTTATATATACATATATATAAAGTCATTTTAAGACCATATGTACTAAATTATGAACATTGACAATGCAATGTGTTCCAGAAATTGACCACACATTACAACAGCAACTGTGTCCAAATATTGATTCTCTCAGCCCTCTGGGAAGGTAAATGAACAGACTCATCTCTTTTTATCTTGGTGTGGCATACAATCATTATAATTTACTATCTATGCCACACTGTGAAAATTATTGGGAAATAATACAGAGTGAACTTCAGAATAATCAGAGCAAACAAAAGAGTAATTTTGGGGTAGCATTATCTAACTGAAGTATAATAATGAAATACTTATATTTTCTTACTCCTAAACTTTACTTTCACAATTTAAAATTTCTGAAATTCAGTTGAGTCTTGCAATCATTTAAACATAGTTGTAACTATCACATAGAGTAGCAAGTTATAATGCTGTGGTTGATTCCAGTGTGTCTGTGCATTAGAAATAGTTTCAGTAACTCTTAACTGCCCCTTCAGTTTAGAATTTCTAGTAGTAATAAACAGGATGTTAAAATAAAAAGTAACTCTTTCCATATCAGTTTCAATTGTGTTTCCAAGAAAAACATGTTCCAACTTGTCCCAAATTCCCAAGAGAAATGCGTGCCTGTCAAAGCAGAAGTTGACACAGAAGATTCTGAAAACTTTTTTTGTGAGTCTTAGCTAACCACTGATACCCAGTTAATGGAAGACACAAAGACTGAGAGAGGGATTTTTAAAGGAATGTCAGGGTGCATAGACTGCCCCCTGGGCTTTTTAGGGAATGCATTTTTTCTTGCCTTCAATTCAGAGAGATCAGTTTAGGAACTTTGAGGATGGTGGGAAGATGGCAACAGACTGACAGGCAGAGCTGAATGCTCTCACAAAAAACAATGGAAAAAAGTCAAAATCTGTCCAAGGGACCTGCTTTGGGGGTCAGCAGACCATGACGGTGCTACACAAACCCCAGAAGGGCAAGGGACAGAGAGATCAAGAAACGGAGAAGACAAACATGAGTTACCAAGTCCAGGTGCAGCTGGGAAGGGCTCCCCTCTCCCACCCCCAAGATAAGAATCTGGGATAAAAACCTGTCTCACTGTAGCTGACTGAAAGGGGAACAGACATCTTCTTCCCTGTCAATTGTTTCAAGGGAAAAGGAAGGGGAGGTCAGGGTGCTTTTCTTCAATGAATTCGGCCAGCAGAGCTGGTGTTAAATCTCTGATCTCCAGAGTCAACACAGGAACACCAGAAAGCCAAGACTGAAACACCGCTATGGAAAGAGGTGCTTACTCACTCCATCTGCTGGTCAGTCTGGGAACTGCATGAATAAAAACTGCTCTCACTCTCTGTATCCAACCCTTGAGAGAAAATCTGCATCCCACTAGTGAGTCCCTGGTTCGATTTTGAAAACTTAAGCAGGGTATTTTCTAAAGACTGAGAATAAGTTGAACCAAGTATCAAAAAAGAACTGTGACGGGGGTGGGAGGGGTGGGGCGACCCACAAAAAACAATAGGTAAGAGAGAGAAATTAGCCATAAGAGTAAATACACCAAGATATACAGTTGCCTAGACATCAGCAAAAAAATTACAAGCCATACTAGGAAACAGGAAGAGATGTTCCAGCCAAAAGAATAAACCAAATATCCTAAAGAGATACAGAATTTAATAAAATTAATCAGTGATGATCATACAGCTCTCCTAAATTACTTCAAATAATTTAAATAAAATATGGCTAAAGAAATAAAAGCTATTAAGAAGACACTGGGAAAGCATAAAGAAATACTTGAAAGTCTGCAAAGAAAAGTTACGGACCTTATGGGAATGAAAGACACAATGGATAAGATCAAAAATACGTTAAAGGCACATAAGAGAAGATTTGAATTGCTTGAAGATAAAATTAATGATTTTGAAAACAGAACTGAAACTGGAGAAGAAAAGAGAACAGAAAGAGAAGAGAATGGAAAAAATGGAACAGAGTCTCAGGGAATTGAATAACAATGCAAAATGCACATTCACATTATTGGTGTCCTAAAAGAAGAGAATGGAAAAGGGGCAGAAAGATTATGAGGAAATAATATCTGAGAACTTCCCAACCCTTATGAGAGACATAAATATCACTATCCAAGAAGGACAATGCACCCCAAACAGAATGGACCTACCCCAAGACACTTACTATTCAGAATGACAAATATCAGAGATAGAGGATTTTTAAAACAGCCAGAAAAAAGCAAAGCATCACATACAAGGGACACCTGATAAGACTAAATGCCAAATTCTCATCAAAAACCATGGAGAAGAGAAGAAAGTGGTATGGTGTATATAAGGTACCAAAAGAGAAAAACTGCCAGCCAAGAATTTTGTATTTGGCAAAGCTGTCCTTCAAAAACGAGGGTGATGCATGGTGAGCAGAGTGCCCAAGTAAGTGCCTGCATGTTGAGCTGAGTGATCATGTGAGTGCCCATGCTGCCAGCCAGTGCCTGTGCAGCAAGCCGAGTGCCCATGCGATGAGCCAGTGCCCACACAAGTGAGTCACGCAGCAAGATGATGACACAACAAAAGAGAGACAAAGGGGAGAGTCAAGGTGAAGAACAGCAGAGACCAGGAACTGAGGTGAGGCAACAGACAGGGAACCTCTTTCTGTATCAGAGGTCCCTAGGTTCAAACCACAGTGAACCCTAAAGGAGAAAGGTGAGGAGACAAAAAGAGAAATAAATACAGAAGATCACACAGGGAATTGACATAGACAGCAAAAACAGCGGGGGGGAGGGGGGGAAGGGGAATGAATGAATGAATAAATAAATAAATAAGTAAATAAATAAATAAATAAATAAAATGAGGGTGAGGTCAAAGTCTTCACAGACAAACAGAAACTAATAGAATATGTTATCAAAAGTCCATATTTGCAAGAGATACTAAAGGGGGTGCTGCAGCCTGAAAGGAAAAAACAAGGGTGAGAGATTTGGAGAAGAGTTTAGAAATGAAGATTACTAGGAAGGGTAAACTAAAGGATAAGAAGACAGACAATAGAACAATATGACAACAGAGACAAGGACAAAATGGATGAAGCAATTTGAAGTTTTCAAGTAGCCCTTCACATCTATCTAATGAGCACTGAAATATGGAAAGAAGACCTTTCTTGAGCAAGAACACTCCAGGAACAGCAGAAAGTGGCACAGAGGATTAAAAAGAGTGAATCATCAGCAGAATTAACAGATTTCTGACTATGACTTTGAAAGTGCTGAGATTGTTGCTGTTTGTGCAGCTATTGCTGAGAAACAGAAGACAGTTTCAACAAATAAAGCAATGGTTATTGTGTCTGCTTCTGGGACTACAGAGGTTGTAACTAAGAAGGAAGACAGTGCTCCACACCAGATGGCTCTGTTTTTATCAAAGCCCATTGAAGGAAAATGCATAACATGAATTATTGGAATTTGTTTTTTTTGATTATCATTTAAAGTTTTAGACACAGGGACATTTATTCTGTAGAAACAGGGCAAAACTCCTGTTTATAAGAAAAGTCTTTCAGATGAAGAATATAAATCTAAATGGTAGCATTATTGTATAGTAGTTGGAGTATGCTTTGATAAGTTATGGTTTATACTTAAGATTAGAATTCTGAGCAAAATATTTTTGATATATAAATTTAATTTAATCCAAATATATGGATGGATACATTTTAAAGACACAACGTGAAAGCAAATTCTTGAATAGTAAATAACTTGATCAGTGTTTTTAAAGTGTTGATTCATTGACTTTTGCTTTATGATAAAGGAAATAAATGATTGTTTTCTCTCCTACAAATATACTGCTATTACTATTCACTCTTTTTTCCTTTCTTCTACAGAGCAAGTTTGTCACAAGGCTTAAATGTTTATAATCATTTTGATTCAAAGATGTGGTTTTCTTATATGTGGAATCTTTGAAAGTTCAGCCAAAAATGCATGCAAAGGTGAACATTCTGAAATTTCTCTTAATTCTGATTTGTGCTGAAATTTTTGGCTTTAACAAAGTTATAACAGTGGTAGTTGCCTCCTTCAGTATTTGTTCAGATGTGTGAAGTACTGATAAAAGTGATAATGATGGTTTTATTTTTTAGATTATTACTGTAGGTAGGTTAGTTCTTACAAGTGAGTTATTTTTTAAAATGTGCATTTTTTTAATAAGTGGCTTTTAAAAATACATCATAATAAATTTTACTGCTATATTTTAAAAAATAGGGGATGATGTGGGAGAAGGAAGGGAATACATGAGAATCCCTCAAACTTTCGTTGTAACTTTTCTGCAATCTAAAATGTCTTTAAAAATAAAGTTTATTATATTTAAGAAAAAAAAAGAACTTACAATGTTTCCCTGTGGAGCTTGGTGTAAAAGTGTCATAAAAAGCTGATTTCTGACTCAAGTCAGAAATCGAAAGAGCTAGAGACTGTGTCTGGGGCACTGTTTTGATAATAGAGCAAGAAGATGGTTATTTCTGAATTGGGAGAAGCTTGAGGGTCAAGAGTTCATTGGGGCAAAGGATACATGAGTTTCTTCAGCCACATCTGAGCCATTTAAGAATCAGCCTGCAATTGTCTTAGATATTATTCAGTGGAACTTCTTGGAGGGATGAGGCTGCCTTAACAGAAAGAAGCTGGAAGTGAACTGCCAATGCCGAGGGGCTGAGAATTTAATCAAGTCCACACAAGAGTATGCTCAAGTCCTCCCCTCCCCATCCCCCATGCTATGGGTATGAAACCATTTATAAACAGGGCCTTTAAGGATGTTAATTGTTAAGATGAGGCAAAATTGAATGAGGGCAAGCCTTTTTCCAACATTACTGAAGCAAATCATAAGCAGAGGGAATTGAACAAGGAGAAAGAAGCCAGAGAATGTGTCAGATGGCCATGTGACAGAGGCAGAGAGGCAAGCTAAAGAAGCCCAAGAATCAATCATGGCCAGAACAATACAAATTCCAGGAGGAAGCATGGCTGCTGAGACATTCATTTTGGACTGTTAGCTTCCAACCCCGTGCAACAGGACATTCCTATAGTTTAAGCAAACCAGTACATGTGAGTTTTTCCTCCTAGCAGCCCGGGCAAACTATGACAAGATGCATTCACCTCACAGTGAGTGGAGGGGAGACAGGTGCTAAGGAACTTATCTAGACATAGACAGTGCTAACCTGAAACACCTGTCATAGACAGTGCTAGCTTGAACACCCGCCACGGACAGTGCTAATTTGAAACACCTGCCAAACCTAGAGTGGCCGATGACACAGAGACTACCTCAAAATCCAGCAAGGTAAGACCCTACCTGCCATTGCCTGGGCTCTCTGTCCAGTTTCAACCCTTTTAAGGAATCACTAAAAGACAAGTACATGGAGGACATGGAAAAAAGCTTGCTATCCACACTTTTCATCCCAAGGGGCCTGCTTTGAAGTAGAACGGAGGCAGGGGAGGAGAGAAATTCTAAATGAATTTTAAATTTGTACTATAAAATGGAGTGGGTATTTTTCTGAACGGAGACTTTTTGTAATTATGCTTATCACCTAACAGTATTTATAAAAGTCAGGCTTGCCCTAGATCCCCTCCAAAAGGCAGATTACAGTTAGGCCCAGGGAAGAGTCAGCAGTGAGGGCCGGGGGTGGGCATGGAGGAGGGGAGCAGAGAATGGTAAGAAGGTCTGGCTCTTGCAATGCAGTAGTTACATTTGTCATGTTAAATTAGTAACTCGCACATGGACTTAGCCCCAAATTTTGACACCTACTTTTCACATTAAAATGTCTTTTAAAATATTTTCTAATAGAGATTGAAATGATGGGGGGAAAAAACTTATACAAAGAAGTTCACCTGTCCAACATCTTGACTTAAGGGAGTTACTGTGCTAATGAAATAATGTATTAATAATTCTCATAAAAAAGTTAAATGTATACCTAACATGTGACGGAGCATTCTACTCTTAATATTCATCTGGGAGAAATGAAAGCATATGTCCACATGAAGATTTACTCATGAAAGCTCATTACAGCTTATTGTAACAGCCAAAAAACTTTATATAAAAGCAGTAATTTCCTCAATAAATGAAGAAACAAACACATTGTAGGTGTCTATACAATGCAATACTACTATTTGGCAATAAAAAACAATGAAATATGGACAAGAGCATGGCAAATCTCAAATATTTATGTTGTGTGAAAAAAACTAGACAAGAAAGGAGTCCATGATGTAGGATCCCATTATGTAAAATTCTAGAAAATGCAAGTTAATCTATAGTGAGAGAAAATCCATGGTTGCATGAAGAAGAGAGGTAGAGGAGGAAGGGTAGGATTGCAAAGGGGCAAGATGAAACTTTTGGGGGAAAGTGGATATATGTTACCTTAACTGTGGTAATGATAACACAAGTGTATAGCTAGGTCAAAACTCAGACTCTGCACTTTATATATGTGGAGTTTATTTCTTATTGAATATACCTCATTAAGATGGTTAAAAAATCAATTACTTAAAATTTCTAAAAATAAATAATTTCATTCCTATATAAACTAAAGGATAGACAACTCCATTATTGGATAGTTCCATTAGTCATTTTATAAAACTATATAACCTTATTCCCCAAATATATATCATTATAAAATATAAGCTCATTTTACTTATGAATATAGATGCAAAAATCCAAAATAGAGTACTAACAATCAGTTATTAAGAATAATAAATGTATTATAATCTAGTAGACTTTATTTCAGGAATACAAGAATGACTCAGTATAGCAATAGTTTAACAGAAAAAAAGTAAATGGGAATATTGATAGATGCTGAGGACAAATTTGAAAAAATAAATTTCTCAGGAAATTCTGAGAATATTTTCTTAAGGAATATAAATTCCAATTTCAAATTAATGTTCCAGCAATAATTTAAAGCAAAATACTATAGCCATTTACTTTAAAATCCAGAATAGTACCAAGATATCAATTCTTTCATTGAATCCGCAGATTTACTGATGATGCAATATTTTTTAAATTTTACTATGTTTAACTCTTAAGGGAAAAAGAAAATGTAATATTGTTGTTATTTTGAAATGACAACTATTTACTTTAAAAAGCAAGTTAATCCAGTTTTAAAAATGAATCACTTATTTTATTTGGAGGTAATAAGGAAATTTAATGCTGTAGTTGTACACAAGTTGCAAATCGAGTGTTTAAATATTAAGAGCTATAGTCTTTTGCTTCTTGTCATGAGACAAGCCCTCTCACCATAAAGAACTAGAATACTGGAGAAATATATATGAAACATTTGTTTTCAGACATTGGATGGCAGAGGTGGCAGAGGGTTGTGATGCCTAGGAAAAGGAACAAACAAAGGAGCCTTAGGATCATGCAGACTTTGTACTTAGAACACTTTCTAGTTATCGGCATAGTGAGGAAAAAGATTTGCCAGCTTGCTGAGCTGAAGAGAGCAAGACAATAGCATTTGTGAAGAGGGGTTGAGAATGCTAGAATTCCTGGGGAAAGTACCAGAAAAGGTTAACCTTTGAAGAGAAAAGCTCCTGAAATCTGCAAGGGATTCCCTTGACAATTTATTCATCTGAATAATAAACCTCAGTTGCACAGTGTGAGATTCCACAAGGCTAGACATGAAACAACTATACAAAAAAAAAAAAAATTGCCTTGCAGTATGAGCTGAAAAACTACAGGTTTGGGAGACATAGGGTTGTGGTGAGGCATACTGGAAAGAGGTCATTAAACAACTAAGGTGTTCAATGGAAAAGCCACACATTAGGACAATGGTTAAGTTATCCCTGGAGTCAAGTCTACTCTAGGCATGCCAAACTAAACTTTTTTTTTTGTAAGGCATGATTAGATTTAATATAATCAATTATAAAAATAGAGAGCATAGCAACAAACATAAATAATATTTCAAATATAATAAAAATTAATTTTAACATAATTCTAATTTTTATATTACAACTCTGACTATTGGACATAATCTCTAAGAATGCAATATCAAACTAAACTTTTTACAAATTCTCAAAAAGATCAAAACAAGCCTCAAAAAGGTCAAGTTGATCATCTTACCCAAACAAAACACTTTCTTTAAAATAAGATATATCCAGACAGGGAACATCGTACTGTTCAAAATTTCCAGTACCCAATAATAATATATCAGACACATGAAGGAGCAGAAAATGATGACTCAATAATGGGAGAAGAATAAATCAATAGAAAAATACCCAGAAATGACAGAGACAATGGAACTAGATGCAATGATTTTGAGCAGATATTACAAATATGCATAAAGACTTAAAGGACAATATTAAAATAAAGAGGAAAGAACTGGAAGCTGAAAATGTAGAATAAAATTAAACTTTTAGCACTCAAACATATTCACTTAATTGTTTCAGAGTAGCAGGAACAGTTCAGAAGCAAAGAAACGTTCTAAATTGATGCATAAACACTGAAAAAATTAACATCAACTCATTGACCTATGGTACAGTATCAACACGATTAAAAGGCTTAATTGGAGTCTCAGAAATAAGAGGATGAAGAATATATTTGAAAAAAATTGCTAAGATTTTGAAAATTTAATAGTTTTCTAAATCCACAGATCCAAAAAGCACAATTAACCCTAAGCAGAGAAGAAAAACTCACCAAGGTACATCACAACTAAATTGCTGCAAACCATTGATGAAGAAATAACTACTACAAGCATCATAGGAGGAAAAATACTACATAGAGAGAAAAAATAAATTATTTCTGACTTCTTGTAAGAAACAATGCACGTCAGAACACAATGTAATGAAATATTCATAGTGCAGAAAAAATTAAAAACTCAGCCGAGAATTTTATATGCAATAAGAACAATCTCTGAAAGTGCCATCTTTTATTTATTTATATTTTTATTTTTTTAAATTTGTATTTGTCTTTTTTTTTAAGATACATAGATCACAAAAAAATGTTACATTAAAAAATATAAGAGGTTCCCATATACCCCACTCCCCACACCCCCTACTCCTCCCACATCAACAACCTCTTTCATCTGTGTGGCACATTCTTTGCATTTGATGAACACATTTTGGAGCACTGCTATACCGCATGGATTATAGTTTACATTGCAGTTTACCCTCTCCCCCAGTCCATTCAGTGGGTTATGGAAGGATATATAATGTCCTGCATCTGTCCCTGCAGTATCATTCAAGACAACTCCAAGTCCCAAAAATGCCTCCACATCATACCTCTTCTTCCCTCTCCCTGTCCTCAGTAACTCCCATGGCCACTGTCTCCACATCAGTGATACAATTTCTGCCATTGCTAGATTCACAATAGTTCTATAGTAGAATACCAGTAAGTTCACTCTAATCCATAGTTTATTCCTCCATCCTGTGGACCCTGGGATGGTGATGTCCACTCCACCTCTAAATCAAGAGGGGACTTAGATTCCACATGGATGATGGATGCGATTCTCCTGCTTGCAGTTGTAGACACTCTTGATTCCCTGGTGTGGTGGTTGACCATCTTCACCTCCCTGTTAGCTGACTTGGGTAAGTCCAACAAATCGGAGAGTAGGTGTTGCAAACTCTGCTGAGGCTCAGGACCCAGCTGGGATATGGCCAGTCTAGAGATTCAAGTTTCCCAAGTATACACCAACCCTAGTGCTAACCACAGGTTCAGTAAAAGTGACTGAAGAAGCATGCATAGAAAGGTCACATCTGAGTTCAAGTCCATCACACTCAGGAGCACAAATTCCAAAGTAGGGCCCACTGACAAGGCACTGAACTCCAAGAGTCATTTGCCATGACTATAGAATCTGTCTGTTTCTGTAGCCCTTAGGAGCACAAGAACCTGGGGTTGTTGTATCTACTTTGGCTGTTTCTGGGATCCTGCTGAGACATGTGTAAGCGTGACCTCTCTGATAACCTCCTGACTCATTTTGAAGTCTCTTAGCCATATAAACTCATTTGTCTTTACCATTTCCTCCTTTTATTCAAGGTCTTTTTCTAGTGGCAAAAGTGCCATTTTTAAGCAAACAAAAACAATTTGTTGCCAGCAAAACAACACCTTAAGAAACATTAAAGAAACATCGTTAGGATGAAGGGAAATGATGCCAGAGAGAAACTCAGATGAACACAGAAGAATAGAGTGTCAAAATTTTAAAAATATGTAAATTTTTACATGTTTTAAAAACTAAATGGAAATAAGAAACAATAGCATCAATAATAAGCTACCTAGGAATGAATTTAACAAAATATGCCTAAGTCCTGTACAGTAAAAAGTATAAATCATTGCTAAAAAACAAGATAAATAAATTGATAAATGTCCTATACAAATGGATTGGTTAACTCAATATTGTTAAAATGTCAGTTCTCAACAAAGGTAGATATAGATTCAACATGCTGTCATTCAAAATCTCATCAGACTTTTTAAAAATGGAAACTGAGAAATTGTTTCTAAAATGTTTATAGAAATGCACAAGGCCTAGAATTTCAAAAGACTTAGAGAAGCAAACATAGAGAACATACAGTGTCTGATTTCAAGACTTTCTATTAAGCCATATTAAACAGCATGATATTGTAATAAGGACAGACATATAGGTTAATGAAGCAGAATAAAGTATCTAGAAATAGATTCATAAATTAGATTTTCAATAAAGATATCAGGGGAATTCAGTTGGGGGGAAAGGATAGTCTTTTCACCAAATAATGTCAAAACAACTGGAAATCTATATGGAAAAAAAGGAGAATAAAGAATCTTAATCCTTCCATACCAAACACACACAAAAAAATCCCAAATTATTAAGGATCTAAAAGGAAATGTAAAACTATAAAACTTCTGAAAGAAAAGTTAGGAGAAAATTTTCATGACCATTAGATAGACAATGATATTTTTGGACACAAAAAGCAGTAATAATAAAATGAAAAATAAGGCTTCTTCAAAATTAGAACTGTCTGCTCTTTAAAGTATATGATTAAGTGAAGGAAAAGGCAAGACATATTGTGAGAAATATTTACAAGATATATATCTGATCAATGACATATCCTGAATACTAAAAAATCTGAATTATAAGGCAAACAATACACTTTAAAAATCAGTAATAGATTTGAACATATACTCCACAAGGAGGTACACAAATGGCTAACAAGTCCATGGCCAGATGATCATCATCTGTGGACATCAGGGAGAAATGCAAATTAAAACCAAAATATGATGCATTTTCATACCTATAAGAATGGTAACAAATTATAAAGGCAATTCCTAGTATTGAGAAGGATGTAAAACAACCAGAACACCAATACATGTCTGAATTCAGTATGAAATTGTTACCAATTTTGGAAAATGTTTTGGCATTATTTTATAATGTTCAATATAGATTTAGCATATAATCCACATTTGCCCTCAGCTATTTAACGAAGAAAATTGAAAATATTTTTGCACAAAGACTCAACTGTGAATGTCCATAGAAGCTTTACTTACAATAGCCTCGACTGGAAACATGCCAAATTTCCATTACAAAGCGAATGGATGGATAGTTTGTGGTATATCCCACACAGTACAATACTGCTTAGGAATAAAATGGAACCAACTATTAATAAATGCAATAGGGATCATTCTAAAAATAAATAGACTGGGTGAAAGAAATAGACACAAACAATATATACTGAATCATTCCATTAATATGAAATTCCCAAACGGAAAAAAGCTAACTTAAATTGACAGAAATTAGATCAGTGATTTCCTGGAATGTAAGGAGGGAAAATGAACTGTAAAGAGGCATAATGAACCATTTTGGAGCGATATTTTCTATACATTGTTTGTGGTTGTAGCTATATTTGCTCAACTCATCCAACATTTAGCTCACAATGAATACATTTTATTGAAGATCAATTATAACCCAATAAAGATGATTTTTAAAATTTTAATCTTTCTTATAAACCAACCTCTTATAAACCATAATCTTTTAGAATATCTGATGTATAATGGATAAACTAAAACAAAAAAAATCAAAATTCTAAGAATTACTTCTAGATGAATAATAGAGGATCTCTTTGAAGAAATATAGCAAACATTTCTGTAGGATATAAAAGATGATGTGAGTAAATGAAATGAATACATACACTGTGTTTTGCTTTATTGTTAATTCAATGTGTGTAACAAATAGACCTGATAGCAAAATGTAATATTTTGTTCCACTTTAAATAAGAACGGATTTCTTACATGAAAGAAGTCTTTGTTTCCAAGTTGTCTTACATATTGATGTTAACCAATATCTGCTAAGGCAGATTAACTTTATAAAATATATCTTCAAAATGCATCTTTGCATGGATGATATCAGAATAGGTTAAAGTACACTAACTGATCATTAAACTAGAAACCAAAATGAAATTGATAGGGCTAAGGTTTATAATCGCAAAAATTTTGACAGTTCATGGAAATACTGAGCATATGATCTCATCATATATTAATCATTGTGTACCTAATAAATTATTTTATTCTAACATTTAGTAAAAAACCCAAAACTATTTTGGAACATAAATTGAGAGACAGCAAGCAAACTCTACAAGTGCTGCCATTTCCCCACCCCACTTCTTTATGTGACATCAGTGTCTTGCCTTAAATTCAGGGAAGTCTGTTGTGTGAGCCTCTCACAAATATCTACATTTTAAAATTCATCAATCCAATAATAGCAGTCAACCTTGTAAAATAGCTCTAGCTTCATAGCTCAAATATGTTTCTAATTTGCAACTTTAAGCAGAGAACAGAAATAATTTATAAATCTCTGGTCACATGAAGGTACTTAGCAGCTAATAATAAGACTTGCATTGCAAGAAATAGCCTTAATATTTAATTGAATTCAAAGTCAAGCAAAAACCATCTATTACAATTTTGGTGCATCATAGGTATCCTTCTTTATCACTACCAAGATAGGATCTATATAAGCTGTCAGCACAAAAATAGGGCAGTTGAACTGCTTCCTAAAGGAGACTGGCAGAGTGCTAAGATCTGGTAAATGAGGCAGAGATGAGGTCTGTGATGAGACATAAGGAGACTTCAACTCCTATCAAGGATACATAAAAGCACAAAAGAACAAAGAGACTGGTACTACATAAATGGACTTAGTTGAGAAAAAAAAAATCTAATCATGTCATTATATGGCTTTTTAGAGGACTCAAAGCATCTTTCTTTAAATAATTCTGCTATTATATAAATATGCTATCCTCTGAACACAGAATTTAACAGGCAGATAACTTAGTTATATGTCTGAATCCCTGTCCTATTGGTGTAACGCTAAACCTGAGATAGTAAAGAAAGAAGAGAAACTTTCTAACTCAGAGAGATCAATTCCAATATTTCATCCACATTGACTTTTTAAAAAGAGTGTAGGCATTGGTGAGATGATCAGATACAGGAAAATCCAGAATGGGAACATAATAGTCTTCATAAGTGACCACAGAAAATCCCACACTTGGCCCCTAGTAATTCTGAAATTAAATTCATATGCATAGAAGCTTTAGTTTATAGCTATATTTGGGAAGATATACTTTCAGTGGGAGAATTCACCTGTAGAAAAGAAATGAAGATGATATAGAAAGTGACATGGCATTTATTTTCATTCCTGCCATCCGGACTTTGTTCAAGGCCTATTGGTTGAGGGTCAAAAATTATTAGTACTATTCAAAAGAGACCTTGTGAGATTAGAGCTACAGTTATTCCTAACACAATACTCAAGATTAAATTTGACACAATTGTCCAGTAGGCCTGTGATGGTTAATTTCATGTGTCACCTTGGCTGTATTATGGTAACTAGTTGTGTGTCCAAGCAAGCACTGGCCTGATGGTTACTGTGAAGGAGTTCACTGACAGATTCAAATCATTAGTCAGTTGATTACTTCTATGGCTAATTACATGTGTAATCAACAAAGGAGACTGCCTTCCCCAATGAGAAAAGTCTCCTTATTCAATCAGTCGAAAGCCTTAAAGGAAGAATTGATGATTTCAGCAGTCAGAAAGAAGAATTTCTACCTCTACTTCAGCCAACAAGCTTCTCCTGGGGAATTCATTGTCACTATCAAGTTGCCAATTGGTGTCTGCCTCATAGAATTTAGACTTGTTCTCAAGGATTTCATGAGACAGGTTTCTAGTAAATACATATATTATTTTTGTTTTCCTGAAGAACCCTAACTAATACAAGGCCCTGCTCTCTACCTCTCTGGAAGCCCAGTTTGGGTACCAGGAAGAAAGGTAGCTTTTTTTTTTTTAGAAGCATGTAGAGCAAAAGCAAGAACCATTGATGATAAAGGAGAATGACAAGGCTTCCTTGAATGGCCTTCCAGGCAGAAGATCTAAGGAAACAGAATCACAAGCAAGAAAGAAATATTTTTTTTCTGAGGTAGAAAATGCATCAAAGAACTGAAAGAACCAATGTGCTTGGAGCAGGCTGAGGATAGGAACTCCACAAAATGAGACTTCAGAAGAGGGCAGGAGTCAGATTATACAGGGCCATGTTGACTGTATTAGGAGTACGTGAAATGGGCAGTCATGAAAGAAGGAGACTGGTTTGATCCAAGCTGTTTTTCCCACCATTTATCTTGAATTCAAAATTCACTATTTTTATTTAAAAAATTAAAGAAAGAAAAGGTATCTAGTGGTAAAGTCCATAGTCTAAATGATACAGCTAATAATCACTCTTTAGTCTTTCCTTATATAATAATGAATGTTTTGCAATACAAGGAAACATCAACAATAAATATTTTTCTGTTTGTTGAGAGTTGCTGGAAATGCCCCACCCAAAAGTCACATTCAGGTCCCCACCCCAGTCCTGTGGGTATGAACCCATTTGTAAGAAGGACCTTTGAAGATGTTTGGCTAAGTTGTATCACACTGAACAAGGGTGGACCCTACTCCCTTCAGTATGACTGAAGTCCTTACAAGCCAAGGAAATTGGACACAAGAGTAAGCCATGGAGATTAGCCAGAAGCAGAAGTCAACAGAATCCAGAAGAGAAAAGAGGAGATGCCACCATATGATGGAAAAGCCAAAGAACTCCAAAGAATGCCAATCAGCCAGAAGATACCAATCCCAGGAGGATGCAAACCTTCTAGACTCTGAAACCATGAGCCAACAAATTCCTGTTATGAGACCAGGAATTTCTTTTAGCAGCTGGGAATCTAAAACAAGGGTGTATGATAAGTGCTTATAGAGCTAGAAATCTTAAATTTTGTTCTATAAGAGGAAAATTGGGTGCTGAAAATATCTTGTTACAAGATCCATTGTGTCCAGAGGATGGTAAGAAAGGGTCTAGTATCTTGAAGCAGAGATTCTGGGTTATAGATAATGTGACCATACTTTATCATCATCCATTTGAAACTGAAAGAGGGCATTATTCTTAACTACACCAGAGAAAAGGAATAAACGGATATAAACTAACATGAAATACAGACACCTTAGTAGAATTCCTCTTACTGCTGCAATAAGCTTGGGGAGATTACCTTCTTTTAAAACTTAAAGAAGTTCAAGAAACTAAGACTACTGTCTATGGCACTATATAAGGCACTCCACAAGGGTAGCATACCCCACTTCTACCCAGTCCCTAAATGGAGATTAAAAGTCTTACTGGGGAAGAGGGGGCAGAAGCAGATAGGAGGAAACTTTGAACATGATGAGGGCCCATGGGAAAGCCTTAGGGTTGGGACAAATTGGCAGGTTCCTTCCAAAGCCAAACATTCCCTTCTCGAAGAATGTGACTCTGCAAAGCTGGATCATACAATTCATGGGATGACTTCTTAAAAGGTAGTCCATGATCTTGCTTCAACCATGCAGCTCAAAAGGATGCCCAAGACCACCACAGGCTTTGTGGCAGTTACACCCCTTGATATTAGAATTTTATTCGAACTAAAAGTATTTCCTCTGCAACAAAGGAAGATGTCACTGTATATGCAAGACTCAGTGCCTTTCTTAAGTCTTCATCCTAATCTTTCCTGGAAGCATATTTCCTCCCAATTCAATCCACAGTGTGTATTAAATTATCATTGATCTATGGTATAACTTAGCTATAGCATACACAAAAGCCCCAAAGCAAGGGCCTGGAAAACCAGTGGGGGAATGTCTTAGTTTGCCAGAGCTGCTATGACAAAAACCATATACCAGTTGGAATACTTAATGGGAATTTACTATCTCACCATTTTGAAGGCTAGAATTACACAATCAAAGTCTTGCCAGGCCATCCTCTCTTCTAGAGTCTTCTAGTGTCCTGGCACTCATTCTGGTTTGCTGCAATCCTTGGAGAGCCTTGGCTTGTGTCTCTGACTCCATAACATGGCACTCTGTCTCCTTGGTCTCGTCCTATGGCTTTCTCTGACTTTTGATTTTTACTGACTGATGTATCCAAATTTCCTCTGCCTTATAAGGACTCCTGTCATATGGATTAAAAACATATGTTTCAACTTAGCCTTTTCTAATTAGGATCTTCAAATAGTCTATTGACAAATGGGTTCACACTCTTAGGAACACAGATAAGATTTGTATTTGTCTTTTGTGGGTACATGATTCCATCCTCAGCAAGGGAGAAAAGTCTGTCAGGCACATCATTTTCCTAGGGCAAAGAGGCAAGATTTCACAGGGGACAATGCAAGCCAACACTTATTATTGATCATATGGCCACAAGACAGAGATTCAACACAAGCCAATTTGCAAATTACAATGTCTTGTATTCTTGATAAGCTTTGCTTTAGTCTTCTAGGCTGCTGAAAGCAATATACAAATATACCAGAAATGAGTTGGCTTTAACAATGAGGATTTATTAGCTTACAAGCTTACAGTTCTGAGGCTATAAAAATGTCCAAATTTAGGCATCATTAAGACATGCTGTTTGACCAAGTTGCAGCTGTAGATGATCAGGCATCATCAGGTGACACTTTCACCCTGAAGACCAGCTGCTGGTGATCCTGAACTCCTCTGTCACATGGAAAATTATTTGGTGGCATCTGCTGGGCTTTCCCTTCTATTCTGGGTTTCCTTGCCTCCAGCTTCCAACTTCTATGGCTTTCTGTCTCTTACTCTGAATTTTGTTCCCTTATAAAGGACTCCAGGAAGAGTGTTAAGACCCATCCTGGGCCACTCCTTATGGAAGCAACCTAATCAAAAAGGCCCTTAACTGAAGTTGCTAGTCTAAAGGTCCCACCTAATGGGTTCACACCAGGAAGAATGGATTAGCTGTAAGAATATGATTTTTTCTAGCGTCCATCAAGCTTCAACCTGTCACACTCTTCAATTGGCACATTTGAGAGCAAAAAGCGGTCATTTTCTATATGCCCCTCTTGTTAGGCACTTGGGAGGGGCTGAGTAAATACCTGGCTGTCTGGTCCTCAGTAATCAAAATGGTCTAAGTACAGCATTCCTAACATACCAATATTCCTACAGCTTTTGCAGCTGAGAAGCTCAACACAAAGACAGAATCTATCAGTGAGTCAACTCACTGTTTCTTTCTAAACTTAATGTAGCTCTTGGAAACCTGATATGGGCTCCAAAGATTCCCCGGTAGGTTAGCAGAACTAGAAGTGCTAGCGACCAACTCTTCCCCTGTCACAACTCTGCAGCAATGTATATTCAACCAAAAGACAAAAAGAAGTGAAGGTTTGTTCTCTAGTTTGAGGAAAATCTGACAGTAATAAAGCCCCAATTGTCTTGTGATTTAAAGGCATGACAAGCTTTATGCTTTATCATACGATAAGAAAGTCATCACAGGATGGTAAGCAGGGGTGAGATAAAAGGGACAAAGGCCTCTTTTGACTGTCTATTGGACTAGCATTTGGGTTGTGATTTATTACCTACTACCTAGCACAACTATTCTCAGAAAAGTTAACATAGGTGAGTAATGGAGGTCAGGGGAGGAGAAACCTGAATTCGGGGGCGGCTAACCTGACTTACTGGAAGGTTCAAGTAGGCTTCATTACTAAAGATAGAGTTGAAGATATGGACTTTGGGGTCACAACCCTCCTGTACTTGGATTCCATCTTTGTCACTAAATGGATGAGAACAGGCACGAAATGTCAAGTGTCTGAACCTCAGTTTCCTCCTCTACACAATGGGGTTAATAACCAACCTCACAGGGTGGTTGTGCAAATTAAAAGTTATACTGTCTGATGTGTCATTTATCACAGAGCTAGGAAGTCCTCCAAAAGCTCCATTAGTTGCTGGTCTAAACTTAAATCCATACACAAGAAAAGTTAGGATGTGCAATTTCCAAGTTATATTAAGATCACATTTGTTGCTGATTAAATAATGGAGGGCAGTTAACACCTATGAGACATATAAGAGATACTTAAGGCTTGTGTGTGGGGGGAGTAGCAGTATATTTGGAAAGAAGTGAACAGATTATAGATATGGTGACAATCATAGCATCAATAGGATGAATTAGAACTGGGAGGAGGCATGAGAAAAGAGAGGAGTCAAAGCACATAGATTCCTTTTTCAGAAGTTAGGAAATCTAAGGTTTATAGACACAAGCCAAAAAAGTACTTTTTTCCTTTATATCTCTTGCACTACATACATACAGACACACATATGTGTGTGTGTGTATACCCACACAAAATGGAAACCTCATTCAGCTGTGTTAATCATTTCTTTGTTGTCCTAAAGGATATCACAATGGTGTAGAACTTAATTGACCTTATTTTATTTACCTTATTTTAGATACTGCATAAAGTATGTATAGGATATTCAAAATTCTCAATGCAGGTATAATTTTAATGAACTTGAAATACCAAAATTATATCTGTCAATGTAACCTCCCTCAAATCAGAACACACTCCTTGTATTAATTCAAATTCCAAAGACTCTTTTGTGTTGTATGATTTAATAAGCCATTCTAAACTTTATATCCTAATTATACACTTCAGCTAACTCATCTGTGCACATACTACAAGTGTTCATTCACTAGTCAATTATTTACTACAGTCTTGAATTTATATCCAAAGAGTTACAATTTAAGGAAAGCAGTTCCTTGCAGTGTATAATGTTAATGAAGCATGCAAAAGCTTACAGAGGGCTAAAATAAAATCCATTTCATATCAGCCCATTAAAAATGTTTCCTTGGTTAGAAATGGCAAATCAGCCAATACAAGAGAAAGAATCAGAATAAGATTTGTTGAAACAATTGTTATCCTTTTAAAATAAATAACTTATGTGCTCTACAATATGATTTTTATTGACACACATTTTCTCTAGTATATCACTAGCTATTTTAATGTTATGTATTTACTACAACTTTATTGCACCATTCCAAAATTATAGAATACCCGCAAAATGAATGTTTTAAGTGTAAGCATGTTTCTTAAACAGATAAATGCATTTACATACAGAGCATACCACTGCCAAGCACACATATACAGTAATACTTGTGAATCTAAAATTCAAAATTAAAATTTTTTGTTTAATTTTTCTAATTCTTAGAACAGTAGAAAATTAGGATTTGTAGTAACTTAATTATCTAATCCAACATTCATTATATAAATGAATAATTTATAATCCATGGGAATTGAATAGACCAACATTACATATTAAACTATTGACCAATCCCATGCCAAAACAACCAGGGATTTTCCAGTCCATGTTTTTCTGTGTGCATCGCATTCTTCCCCACCTTCTTTTCATTCTTCTTTACTCTTTATGCAGTGCATGGTGGACTGGAGCTACGTACCACAGAAAAAAAATTCTTAAACTTAGTTCATTCCTCTGGGTATGAAACTGGTGTTAAGTAGGGGCTTTGAATGAGGTTACTTCAGTTAAGGTGTGTCCCACCTCAGTCAAGAGGATCTTAATCCTAATTCCTGGAGTTCTTTATAAGCAGAATGACATTCAGAGAGTGAGAGAAAGCCAGAGAGGGATCAGCCAGAAGCTGAAGCCCAACAGAACTGGAGAGGGACCAGAGTATCCTGGAGACTCTGTCCACCATGTGTCAGAGGAGCCCAGGGCCAAGGATCACCAGCAGCCAGCCCTGGAACACTAGTTATCAGAAAGAAAGGGTCACCTTGATGATGCCTTGATATGGACTTCTATTAGCCTCAAAAATGAGAGCTAAAAAAATTCCCATTGTTTAGGTCAATCCATTGCATGGTAGTTGCTTGAGCAGCCAAGGAAACTAAAACAGTGTAATGTGTAGCAAAAGATAAGTATCTTAAGAGTCAAAAGGGATGCAATATTTCTTGCCTTAGTCAGTATATTTAAGACTTGGTTGTAGAAAGGAACACAGTGATAGCTCTATATCAACAAAACCTACAGATATTAATAATTTGAAATATGCAGAAATTTGTCCAGAAACAATATTATTCATTTGCAAGATAAAAATTTAGGGTGAACTTATTAAAAGGCATTATTCTGAAGCTTAAAAGTAAACATGACAGACATGTTCACTCCAGGGCTTGCATTCTTTTGAAGGAGAGAAAATAAAAAAGTTAAAATTCACTTAAAATTTCTGTATGTGTAAGGAGTACTATTAAGGAAAAAATAAGGTTAATGGGTACTTATTTAGAAAATTCAGAACAATTCAGAAGGAATACCTTCTTTTAGGCTGCTCAGGAAAGACCTTACCTTGAAAGTGTCTTTTAATGCAAGGGCTGAGTAGAAATGAGGCACATGAAGAATGAAGTCAAGAGCCAAATATGCAGAGGGAAGGGCCTGAATTAAGGGCAGCAGGTGCGAAAGCAGTAGACATGTTTGATAACCTAATGGGAAGTCACAAAGGGTGGAGGACAGAACAGCCCTCAAAGAGGTGGAGGAGAGCCCTCCCATCAGTACACAACAGTTTCCTCAGAAGACCCAATTTTCTTTTCTCAGGCTTATGTTTTACCTAACTCTTTTACCTTCTTCAGAGAGACCAAAATTATAAACCACTATTGTATGGCTAGTCCTAACATGTATGTGACATTTGAACAGTCATTTGCATTTTACAATATGTTAAAATAGTTGTCATTTTATATGGTCCTCATATCAGCCTACTGAGGTATCCAGGCCAGGACTTAGAAGTGGCATTTACGCAAGGGTTAACTGAAGTCTATGGTGCATACTTTTATTTTTATGTATTTTGTTATCCACTTTTTATCACAGTTGTGTGTCTGGGTGTGTTATTTTCCCTTTCAAAATTAACTGCTTTACATTCTAGTGTGTAGAGATTTCTACCTTGAGGAGAATCCCTGGTATAATCATGTATTCTTTGGGGACAGTTTCCAACTGTTACATTTGCTTTTTATCAGCTGTTTTTTGTGACTCTTTCTGACTCTCCCATGAAAAGCCATTTTATCTTTGGTAAGTCCTACAGCTTCTAGAAAATTCCCTCAGATTTACTATGGGAAGAAAAATTATGAAATATTCAGTCATATTCTTCGCTGTTCTCTCAGACTCTTTAGAGCATACGACCAGAGCGACTCCCCCAGAACAGAGGTTCGCTCTGGACCACTGGAACATAAAGCCCCGGATGCCAGCCTACCACTGTGTAGGCAATTCTTATCTAACAGGATTCTTTTTTGTTAATAAGCTCCACAAGATGACACAAAGACGCCAACTCGAGAAACACCCCTGCTATCTTATAAGTCCTTATATTAACATGAAAATTCAAAAGATGATAACAGTAGAATCGCATAAAAACACAAGAACCTTCTGACCTCTCCCAGGTTGTTATAGACATAGATTTGCACCGTAAGAGGAGGTTATTCTCCTCTATGCTTTTATTCTTAGAATTCTAATATTTTCCATTAGGTAGAGGTGGAACCCTGGAATACAAACATTTGTTTTTCTAGATAAGACCAGTTTACAAACAATCATTTATTAATTGAAACTTTTTGAGCACCTAATACTCTAAGTACTATGCTAAGTGTTGGGATTACAAAGGAAGATTATAAAGAAGAAACACACACACACATTCCTCTAGATGCTAGAGGATGGGACAGATGATTAAAATGTATGAGAGAGCCAAATAAGAGACACTTACATTACAATATGATAAATGCTATGATAGCAATATGCACAGGATAATTTCAGATTTCAACTTAAACTTGCTAAATATGGCTTTGAAGGCAAAACCCAGAAAATTGTTTCTCTGCTCCAAAGCTTGCTCAAAGCCCAAATACCCTCTCAAGAGTGTCTTCTCTCACCCAATAAATCTTTCTCTGTGCTATATCCTTGTTATTCTTTGTTCCTTCCATTGATTAAAAAGTCAGATAACTGGTAACACATTAAGATTTCATCCATTTCCACAATCATGTCCTTCCATTTTTGTGATTGTTGAATATTTATTTTCTCTTGATATAATTGCCCCATGGTTTCCCTGCCTTCCAATAATGTTCTAAGTTCTGCTTAAAATTTTATAGTAACTGCTTGGTCTGGTAAATTCTTAAGTTACTAGAAGCTTCAGTTTTAAAAATAAAAATTTAAAAATAATTTGAACTGAAGAAAATGGGAAATACATGTGTAGAATAATATTTTCAATCAAAACTCATTGAAATATCCCCAAATTTATGAAACAGTGTATTCTTCAACAATTACAATTTTAAAAACATTTCCAAATGGCTATTCTGGTTTCTACTAGTGTAACAGAAGTCCCTCCTATTGATTTCTTACGTAAAACTCTCTGAAAAGTATTAGTGTCAGTTAAATTTGTTGGATAATGTAAATTGATCTTTGAAGCCCAGTGGTGAGCTTTTATTTGTAGAAATACAATGAGTAACACATGAGGTACATCTGAAAGCAATATAATCGGCTTCACATTGCAAAATTAGAAGACAATGAGCTTTCTTTGAAGAGGAACAAAGGAAAGTCAGAAGCCAAATAGGAACAAGTTTTATTTGTTTGATGAAGACTTTAACAGATAAGGGACATTTGGACAATTGACAATTCCTTTTCAAGTATTTTATATATTTAGTCAAATTTTTTTGGCAAACAGACAAAATGATGACTGCCGTGTACTTCCCTTAATAAAATCAGTAAGAAAAATAACACTAATTAAGCAATAACTATACAACAGGTACCCTGTTGCTTTACATATTGTATATGCTTTACATATACAATAAATGTATAAGACAAGTTCTTTTACTATCCCAGGAAAGAGAAATAAATCACTTAGCCAAGATCACAAGGATAGTAAGTGGAAGAGTTAAGTACTCCCAAGTACCAAGTAACACTGTCTTTAAATACGGTATATAGTTCATACTGATTCCTAACTTGATCCATGAACAAACATGTGTACATTGTCAACAATTTCATCTTCATGCCAAAATTTCATTTTCACTCTTTCATATCCTTGATTGATCACCACTTAGCAAGAACTTTCAACATTTAATTTCTCTAACTTCCAGCACTTTAGTCGGTATGAAACTATAGAAATACTAGCTAGCATTATTATTGAAATAGGCACTAAGTGGATCTTGTTTTGTATTAAAGAAGAATCAATTTTAAAATAGAATCCAAATCACTGAATCTGGGCACAGCACCAGAGGGCACCATTCACACAGACTAAAAGGTGTACAACCTTGTCAGCTGTAAGTGGTGACCCTGGAACAGACCTTAGAAGTGATATAGCCACTTTTATACATACAGCTAAGATAATATAGATGTAAAAACTGTTGTTAAAGGTAATTAGCAAGCTTTAATATACTTGAGACACAAATGGTCTAATTTTGTTTTGTTTTGTTTTGTTTTGCTTTTGTTTGATAAAGGTCAGTTCTTTCACATTAAAACAAGCTTAAAAGGGAGAAAATTTAAGTTTCATAAAGTTAAAAATGTTTTGATGCTTTGAAAGTATATTGAAAGACCTTATCAAGCACCATGCTTATGATAATAATGAATTTGCTTTAAATAAATGATTAATGCATTTGTGCAATGAATTTGTACAATTTTGAAATTAATATTCTTTAATTTCTGTGACTAATTTTTTTTAAGTTTCAGAATCAGAAAATAATATGATTAACTTTGTGAAATAAAATAAGTTCAATACACAGCTTTTCTTTTGTATAGTATAAATATGTTAATTTCATGTATATTAATGCTTTCATATTGAATAATGATGTTTCTATTTTTATCACAGGAAATTTTTAAAACATAAAAAGAATAAAGAAATTTAAAACAAATATGTCATTAAGTTTACCCATCAAAGATAGCCATGCCATTATTTTGATTAATTTCCTCTTGTCTATTGCATTTAAGTATTTATATGTATATATTCATTGTTTTGCTGCCTACCTTTTGACTTAAATTGTTTTTCATGACCAGTCTTTCATATCATTAAAACATAACTTACAATTTCTGTATAGTCTTTACTTATAAAATGCCTTATTTAAGCAATCAATTATTGACAAGATAATTGGATTTTCTTCCTTCACTTTTATAAATACTACTCTGAATGACATCCTATACAATATCTGAGTAAATTTTGAAATTCCTAAGAGAACATTTTGAAATGCGATTACTGAGTCAAAAGGCATGAACATTTTCTAAGGTTTAATGCATTGATAAATTGCCCTCCAGAGAGAATGAAAAAATTCTATATCAGCAATCAATATATGAGGATATTTAATTATATGAAGATATCCATTTCCCTTTGAATTCTCACTCAAATGTCAACTTCAATTTATTTTTAGTTTTTACCAATTTGATGGGTAAAAAATTATTATTTAATTTTGTTTCTTTGAATTGAAATTTTCTCATATCTGAATGATGAATTCATATTTTTAGGTGAAACGCTATTGAAATATTTTCTACTGAGATTGTCAACCATTTACTCATTCGTAAGTAAGAAATTTTTACAGGTTGCATTTTTCAAAGACATTAGAATGTGTTAAGCTATAAGGAACAGAAAACCCAAATTAAACTGGGTTAAGTAATATGGAGGAGCTGAGGAATCATGTAATCAGAAAAGGGCAGCAGTGCAGTGGGGCTTGTCTTGGATCAGTCAAGTCCCTGGTCCTGATTCCTTAAGATTCTAAGTATCTGCCTTTCTTTTCATGTTCCAGTTTCTTTATCAAGCTAGTGGAGGTTCTAAACCTTCTCTACATTCACAATTGTCATTTGCCGGTCTTTTTAAAAGAACTTATCTATATTTATCCATTTATTAATTTTCTACTAGAGTCTTATTAATTCTTAAATTTTCCTTAAAGTTTAAAAAAAAAGTCCATCAAGTTATATGTAGGGCTTGAGACTGATTTAATAATTTGTGTGGGACTTAGTGAAACTGTTGAATTAGAAGTTCCTTCATTTCAGGAAAATTTCTCTCCATTATAACTTCTCCAAGTGCTTCTGCTACATTCAGTTTTATCATTATATAAAACACCAAAATATTTGTATGATGGCCCTCCAATATGTTTTTCTGTACAGAATTGTCTAACATAATTTTACTTCCTCTGTTTTCCACTGAGTAATTCAATTTTCTGTAATATATATTTCCTTTTCTTTCTAAAGCATCTTTAAGATTCTTCAATTGCATGATTTTTTTTTCTCTTATCTTTTTATTTGGTGTTCTTAGCCAATACCCATTTAATCTAAGAATATTTTAACTGCAGCTGTTTCAACAGAGGTCATGGTTTCTTAACATTTGGTAGTTAACACAATGCAAAGTTTTATTTCTAAAAATTTGCATGGTATCATCCCTTTTGAAGGCCATGTTCTCTTTTATTATGAAGGCACTATTTTTAAGCTATTTATTATGGAAATTCTCAAACATAATGAAACCCCGTTTTTTGCTATCAAGATTCAGCAGTTATTAACATTCTATCATTCTTATTTTGTCTGACACCACCCACAACACTGTTTTTATTATTACCATTCAGTTTAAGGTGTAATTTGCATGCATCATGAATCTTAGCTTTCTAATTTTGACAGATGGATACAATTGTGCAGCCCACATCCATATCATGACGTAGTATTTTGTTTCATCTCCCCAGAATGATGCCTCCTATTCCTTAGCCTCTTCTACCAAAAAGACAGTTCTCTGATTTTTTTTTCACCATAGGGTATTTTTACCTCTTCTAGAATTTCACATAAATAGAATAATATGGCACCTTTTTGTATGCACTGCTTTCACTCAGAATTCTACCTGTGAGGAGATGCATCCGTGTTGCGGCGCACTGCCAGGGCTTCCTTTGTTCTATTGCTGAACAGCCTGTCTCAGTATGATTACACCACGCTTCTTCAATCAGTCCTACTTTTGGTGAACACGTGGGTTGCTTCCAGTTTGGGACTGTTGTGAATAAGATTGTTGTGAATTTTCTTGCATGTCTTTTTATAAACATATGTTTTTATTTCTCTTAGACAAAAACCTAGGAGACGAATTGCTGGATCAAAGTTAAGGGTCTATTTAACCTTATTTTTAAAATAGCCAAACTCTTTTCCAAAGAGGTTATATCATTTCATATTCCCACCAGCAGCACATGGCAGTGCAAGTCATTCTAATTCTTTGTCAGTGCGTGGTGGGATCAGTTATTTGACTTTAGGCCATCATAGTGCATACATAGCAATATCTCATTTTAATTTTAATTAGAATTTTCCATATGACTCATGAAGTGGAGACACTTTTTCATGTTCTTATTTCTGTATTTTACTTTGATAAGTGTCTTTCAAGTATTTTAGCCAATTTTAAAAACTGAGTTGTTTGAATTTTTTATTGTAGAGTTTTAGGATAAAAGTCCTTGTTAGATACAGGTTTTGCAAATATTTTCTCCCCTCCTGTGCTTTCTCATTTTTTAGTAGAGTATTTTTGTTGAAAGAGGTTTGTAGTATTTTAAGTCTTTTTTTTTATTTTATGGTTATGCTTTCTGTGTCTTCTCAAAAAAAAGTCTTTGCCTACCTTCAAAATTATTCAACTTTGCTTCCTTCTAAATACTTTATATTTTTAACATTTAGGCTTACATCTTATGATCTATCTCAAATAAATGTTTGCACATTGAGTGAGACAGGGGATAAAGCTCATCTTATTTTTCTATATAGATGTCAGTTGTTTGAGTACTAGCTGTGGAAAAGACTTTCTTTTCTTCAGGAAATTGCTTTTGTGCATCTTGAAAACTATTTTACTGTATAGCTATGTCTCTGTATTAGTTAGGGTTCTCCAGAGAAACAGAACCAACTGGATATATAACGATATAAAGAGATTTAGTAGAAGGAATTGGCTCATGTGACTGGGAAGGCTGACAAGTTTGAACTCTGTAGGGTAGGCCACAAGGTCACTGAATCCAATAAAGGTGATGCTGAAGGCCTCAGTCCAAATTTCATAAAGAAATTTAGCTGGCTGAAAATTCCAGTAAGAGCCAATGCTGAAGTTGAGGCACAAATTCTTCTACAGACCCTGAAATCCTCAGTTCTGACTTTTAAGTCTTCCAACTGAGTGTGTGAGAAGACTCCCCATATTGCAGAAGGCAATCTCCTTTGATTATAGATGTAACCCACTAAATATAGGTGCAAATTCCATCTACAAAATGCCCTCATAGTAACCAGCAGAGTAGTGCATGACCAAACCACTGGACACTATAGCCTAGCAAGCTGACACATTTTGTTGATATATTTGGCAGTCCATGTCAAGGAACTGACTATCTTGATTGCATAAGCTTTGCAGTAAATCTTGAGTTAAGTAGTGCACATCTCTACCTATATTCACTTTCTTTTTTTTTTTTTTTTTTTACTGTGTTGTATGGTAGGTGTAGGTTTTTGTTTTGTTTTGTTTTGTTTTATTTTATTTTTTTAAAAAAATATGAGGTCCCATTCAACCCCACCGCCCCCACCCCACCACTCCCCCCACAGCAACACTCTCTCCCATCATCAGGACACATCCATTGCACCTGGTAAATACATCTCTGAGTATCACTGCACCCCATAGTCAATGGTCTACTTCATAGCCCACACTCTCCCACATTCCATCCAGTGGGCCCTGGGGGGATCTACAATGTCCCATAGTTGTCCATGAAGCACCACCCAGGACAACTCCAAGTCCCGAAAACGCCTCCCTATCTCATCTCTTCCTCCCATTCCCCGCACCCAGCAGCCACCATGGCCACCCTTCCCACACCAATGCCACATTTTCTCTCTGGACATTGGATTGGTTGTGTCCATTGCACATCTATGTCAAGTGGGGGCTTATATTCCACATGGATACTGGATGCACTCCTCCTGCTTTCAGTTGTAGACACTCTAGGCTCCGTGGTGTGGTGGTTGACCTTCTTCAACTTGATGTTAGCTGAGTGGGGTAAGTCCAATAAATCAGAGTGTAGGAGCTGAAGTCTGTTGAGGCTCAGGGCCTGGCTATCATATTGTCAGTCCAGAGATTCAAATCCCCTAAATATATCTTAAACCCCAGCACCAACTACAATTCCAGTAAAGTAGCATGAAAGTCTTGTGAAAAGATATCCAGTTCCATCACGCAGAAACACCAGATCCAAAGAAGGGCCATCTGATATGGCAGTGAACCCCATCTGCCATGACCATAGAACCCGTGGGTCTCTTTATCCCTCAAAAGAACCAATACCTGGGGTTGTATCTACTTTATCTGTCTCTGAGACTCTGCTCAGTTGTGCATAAGGGCAATCTTTCTGACAACCTCCAGACTTTTTTAGAGACTCGTAGCCATATAAACTCATTTCTGCTTTCCATTTCCCCCTTACATTAGGTCAAACAGCATTTTGAAGTCATGTTATTATATGTAGACAGGGATATTCTGCTGATATTCACTTTCTACTCTGGCTATTTTTGCTTACTTGTGTTTCCTTTGTATAGGTATACTTTAAAATCAGTATGAAAATTACATGTTAAAATAGTGAGAATGTGATTAGAATTACCCAGAACCAATAAATAATGGGAAGTGACATCTTAAGAATATTTTTTTTTCATAGTATTTCTTTTTTTTTTTTTTTTATTGACTTTGTAATAATATTACATTAAAAATATATATGTGAGGTCCCATTCAACCCCACCCCCCCACCCCCCCTCTCCCCCCCCAACAACACTCGTTCCCATCATCATGACACATCCATTGGATTTGGTAAGTACATCTTTGGGCAGCTCTGCACCTCATATACAATGGTCCACATCATGGCCCATACTCTCCTCCATTCCATCCAGTGGGCCCTGTGAGGATCCACGATGTCCGGTGATTACCCCTGAGGCGCCATCCAGGGCAGCTCCACGTCCCAAATACACCCCCACCTCTCATCTCTTCCTGCCCTTCCCCATACCCATCGTCCACCATGTCCACTTTTCCCAATCCAATGCCACCTCTTCTATGTGGACATTGGATTGGTTGTGTCCATTGCACCTCTATGTCAAGAGGAGGCTCAGATTCCACATGGATGCTGGCTGCCATCCTCCCATTTTCAGTTGTAATCACTCTAGGCTCCATGGTGTGGTGATTGTCCTTCTTCAACTCCATCTTAGCTGAGTGTGGTAAGTCCAATAAATCAGATTGTAGGTGGTGGAGTCTGTTGAGGCTCAGGACCTGGCTATCACTTTATCAGTCCAGAGATTCAAATCCCCTAACTATATCTTAAACCCCAACGTTAACTGCACCTCCAGCAGATTAGTATGAAAGTCTTATGAAGGGAGATCCCATCTGAGTCCAGATTCATCACACATAAACACCATTTCCAGAGAGGGGCCATCTGCCCTGGTAGTAAACCCCATCGGCCATGACCATAACTCTCATGGGTCTCTTTAGCCTTCATAGGAACCAATATCTGGGGGTTGTATCTGCTTTATCTGTCTCTCTGACTCTGCTCAGTTGTGCATGAGGGCAATCCTTCTGCCAGCCTCCAGACTCTTTTTTAGAAACTCGTAGCCATATAAACTCATTTCTCCTTTCCATTTCCCCCTTACTTTAGGTCAAACAGCATTTTAAAGTCATGTTGTTTTATGTAGACATGGATATTCTGCTGATCCGCATTGAACCTTCCATATAAGGTCCTTTTCCAGTTGCATCATCAGTTGGTATTTGATAGTGGTCCCTCGTTGCCAGGGAGGCTCATCCCCGGGTGTCATGTCCCACGCTGGAGGGAAGGCATTGCATTTACATGCTGAGTTTGGCTTCGAGCCTGGCCACATTTGAGTAACATGAAGGCTGACAGGAGGAAATTCCCAGGCACAATGTTGCTCTAGGCCTTGTTCTTATTTTAGGTTTATCAGCTCACAAGCATAGTCATTAGCATCAGGGGCTCACTGTTGAACCCTCACTCCCTCCCGGTCCCCGCCGCTGTACCTGGGAGACTATCGCTGCTCCCCTAGGGACCACGACAGAGCACCACTGGCCAGGGACCCAGTACCCCCCCTGCTGGGTTTTTAATTGTTGCCACTATGAGTATATCCAATCATTACCATGCACCCTGGACATATGTTCTGTACAGCTCCCTGTCAGCCATATATCACCTGTCATTGGTATCCCATACCAGTATCCCTCCATTGCCATTGTTGAAACACTCTGTGATCCAGAACTCCCCGAAATTTGAAGCCCAATATAATGTCATGGTCCCTTACTAGGGAATGGCATATAGCGATGGGTTTAAAGGATAGATAAAGAACTTGGATAAAGTTAGATAAAGAACTTAGATAAAGAATGTTGACTTGAAAAAATTCCACATCCTATCCTTTTCCCCCCCCCCCCCTAATTATTCAGCGTTTCTTCGTAGGAGTCCTAGACCACAGCAATGCATATATATAATATACAGCACTCCCATACATCCACCACAACACCTTTTTCCTTCCACAGCAATACTCTTACACCCTATTCACATCATATTTACTTAAGGTGATGTACAGAGTCTGAGATATTAGCTTTCTAACATGGTAATATCCGTGCTTACATTATGGTGCATACTTTAGGATACACAGTTTTTTACTTTTTTAGTTCTCCTATGTTTTACATTATGGTTTACATTATCAGTCTGTCGTCTCCTATATGTTATGGTGTAATATTACATGTTTTATATCCATCCTTGTGTACTCTCAAGAAACTCCTCCCTTGCCCCCCATTTACTTTGGTTCCACACATTTAACGTCCATTTTCCCTTCCACCTTGGTGCCCACAGTGACAGTCAACCTCTGTTTCCTGAGGAGCCACTTCCAGAGATAGATGGAATAGTGTTCAGGGCCTAACTTGCTCATCTGCCCCAATGCCCTGGGAGCCACCCTTTCTCTCGAGGGATAGAGTTCCCTCTATTTGGTGGCATTAGTCCTCCCCAGGATGTGGGTCCACCCCCACTCTCACTACTTGGGATTCTACCCCATGGTGTCACCCACTCTGGCAGAATGAGCATTTAGACATTCCCCAGGAGCCCGTCCTGCATCAGACCCTCCCCTCCGAGCATTCTAAACAGCTAACCCTCTTTATTATATTTTGATATTATTTTCTCGGCATTTTACTCTCCACCACCTCCTAACCCTCTCCTGTGTTCATATGCTACCCCTCCCTCCCCCCACTTTTGGGCAACATTACCCAACCGTCCCTCCCCAGCCACCCTCAAACCCGTAAAGCCCCAACCAAAGGCAACCCCTTGCCCCCATTTTATCTCTTCTTTGTGTTCATACTTACCACCATCTCGTCTTAAGTTCCACCCCTGCAGACATCGGCTCATATCCTTCCTCCACCCTCCGATTTCCTGTAAGCCTATCGTTCAGTCTCTTGCTATCTAGGGCAGCTTGTTTATTTCATATCATTGAGGTCATGTAGTATTTGTCCTTCAATGTCTGGGTTGCTTCACTCAACATAAGGTTCTCAAGATTCATCCATGTTATCACATGTGTTTGTAGTGTGTTTGTTCTTACAGCCGAGTAGTATTCCATTGTGTGTATATACCACATTTTATTGATCCACTCATCTGTTGATGGGCATTTGGGTTGATTCCAACTTTTGGCAATAGTGAACAATGCTGCTATGAACATTGGTGTACATATATCGGTTTGTGTCCTTGTTTTCAGTTCTGCTGGGTATATACCCAGCAGTGGTATTGCTGGGTCATATGGTAAATCTATGGCTAGTTTTTTGAGAAACCGCCATACTGTCCTCCAGAATGGTTGGATCCTTCTGCATTCCCACCAGCAGTGGATGAGTGTTCCCCTTCCTTCACATCCTCTCCAGCACTTGTATTCTTCTGTTTTTTTCATAGCTGCCAATCTTATGGGTGTAAGATGGTATCTCATTGTAGTTTTGATTTGCATTTCCCTGATAGCTAGAGATTTGGAACATTTTTTCATGTGCTTTCTTGCCATTTGTATTTCTTCTTCGGAGAAGTGTCTGTTTAAGTCTTTTTCCCATTTTTTAAATGGGTTGTTTATCTTTTTATTTTCAAGATATAGGAGTTCTTTATATATGCAAGTTATAAGTTTCTTATCAGATATATGATTGCCAAGTATTTTCTCCCACTGTGTGGGCTCCCTTTTTACTTTCTTGACAAACTCCTTTGAGGTGCAGAAGGCTTTAATTTTGAGGAAGTCCCATTTATCTATTAGTTCTTTTGCTGCTTGTACTTTTGGTGAGATATTCATAAATCCATTTCCTATTACAAGGTCCTGTAGATGTTTCCCTACACTGCTTTCTAAGGTTTTTATGGTCTTGGCTCTTATATTTAGGTCTTTGATCCATCTTGAGTTGATCTTTGTATAAGGTGTGAGATGGTAATCCTCTTTCATTTTTCTACATATGGCTATCCAGTTCTCCAGACACCATTTGTTGAATAGGCCACTGTCTCCCAATTGAGAGGGTTTGGTGGCTTTATCAAATATTATGTGGCTATATATGTGAGGTTCTATATCAGAGCTTTCAATTCGATTCCATTGGTCTATGTGTCTTTCCTTATGCCAATACCATGCTGTTTTCACCACCGTAGCTTTATAGTATGTTTTGAAGTCAGGTAGTGTGATTCCTCCAATTTCGTTTTTCTTTTTCAGTATGTCTTTGGCTATTCGGGGTCTCTTTCCTTTCCAAATAAATTTCATAGTTAGTTTTTCTAGTTCCTTAAAGAAGGCTGCGTTGATTTTTATTGGGATTGCATTGAATGTGTAGATCAATTTTGGTAGGATAGACATCTTAATAATGTTCAGTCTTCCTATCCATGAACAAGGAATAGTCTTCCATTTATTTAGGTCTTCTTTGATTTCCTTGAACAATCTTGTATAATTCTCGTTGTATAAGTTCTTTACCTCTTTAGTTAAGTTTATTCCTAAGTATTTGATTTTTTTATTTACTATTGTGAATGGTATTTGTTTCTTGATTTCCTCCTGATCTTGCTCATTATTGGTGTACAGAAATGCTACTGATTTTTGCACATTGATCTTATAACCTGCGACTTTACTAAACTCATTTATGTGTTCTAGAATCTTCGTTGTAGATCTCTCAGGGTTTTCTATGTATAGGATCATGTCATCTGCAAATAATGAAATTTTGACTTCTTCCTTTCCAATTTGAATGCCTTTTATTTCTGGTTCTTGCCTCAGTGCTCGTGCAAGTACTTCTAAGACAATGTTAAATAGGAGCGGAGACAGTGGGCATCCTTGTCTTGTTCCTGAGTTTAGAGGGAAGGAGTCTAGGATTTCTCCATTGTAAACAATATTGGCTTTAGGTTTTTCATATATACTCTTTATCATGTTCAAAAAATTCCCTTGTATTCCAATCTTTTGGAGTGTTTTTATCAAGAAAGGGTGCTGTATTTTGTCAAATGCTTTTTCTGCATCAATAGATATAATCATGTGATTTTTTTCCTTCAATCTGTTTATATGGTGTATTACGTTGATTGATTTTCTTATGTTGAACCATCCTTGCATACCTGGGATGAATCCCACTTGGTCGTGGTGTATAATACGTTTAATGTATTGTTGAATACGATTAGCAAGTATTTTGTTAAGTATTTTTGCGTCTAGGTTCATCAGAGAAATTGGTCTGTAATTTTCCTTTCTTGTGATGTCTTTGTTTGGCTTTGGTACTAGGGTAATGTTGGCATCATAGAAGGAGTTGGGTAATGTTCTTTCCGTTTCGATGTTTTGGAATAGTTTCAGCAGGATTGGTGTCAGTTCTTTCCGGAATGTTTTGTAGAATTCACCTGTGAAGCCATCTGGCCCTGGGCTCTTCTTAGTTGGGAGATTTTTGATAACTGATTCTATCTCTCTGCTTGTGATTGGTTTGTTAAGATCATCAATTTCTTCTTTCGTCAATATGGGCTGCTTATGTGTTTCTAGGAATTTGTCCATTTCCTCTAGATTGTCATTTTTGTTGGAATATAGTTTTTCAAAATATCCTCTTATGATAGTCTTTATTTCTGTTGGGTCAGTGGTGATATCGCCTTTCTCATTTCTTATTTTGTGTATTTGCATCTTCTCTCTTTTTTTCTTTGTTAGTGTTGCTAAAGGTTTGTCAATTTTGTTAATCTTCTCAAAAAACCAGCTCTTGGTCTTGTTTATCTGTTCAAGTGCTTTCTTATTTTCTATTTCATTTAGTTCTGCTCTTATCTTTGTTATTTCCTTCCTTCTTCTTCCTGTTGGGTTACTTTGTTGTTGTTTTTCTAATTCCTTCAAATGTGCAGTTAGTTCTTCGATTTTTGCTCTTTCTTCTTTTTTGATATATGAATTTATGGCTATAAACTTCCCTCTCAGTACTGCTTTTGCTGCATCCCATAAATTTTGGTATGTTGTGTTATCATTATCATTTGTTTCAAGGTAGTCATTGATTTCTTTTGAGATTTCCTCTTTGACCCACTGTTTTTCTAAGAGTGTGCTGTTTAATTTCCAAATCGTGGTGTGAAGTCTGGGCTTCTGTCCCTTGCAAATCTCCAGCTTGACTCCACTGTGGTCAGAGATAATGTTTTGTATGATTTCAATCTTTCTGAATTCGTTCAGCCTTTCTTTGTGGCCTAGCATATGATCTATCTTGGAGAATGATCCATGTGCGCTTGAGAAAAATGTATATCCTGCTGTGTTTGGGTGTAGCGATCTATATATGTCTATTAGATCGAGCTCCTCTAATATACTATTCAGATGTTTTGTTTCTTTGGTGATTCTCTTTTGAGATGTTCTGTCCAGAGTTGATAGTGGTGTATTAAAATCCCCCACTATAATTGTAGATGTATCTATTCTTTCACTTAGTTTTTCCAGCGTTTGCCTGACGTATTTAGAGGCACCCTTGTTAGGGGCATAGATATTTATGATTGTTCGATCTTCTTGACAGATTTTCCCTTTCACTAAAATGTAGTATCCTTCTTTGTCTCTCACAATTGTTTCACATTTAAAGTCTATTTTGTCTGATATTAATATAGCTACTCCTGCCTTTTTTTGGTTATTGTTAGCTTGTATGATTGTTTTCCAGCCATTCACTTTCAATATCCATGCGTCTCTGGGTCTAAGATGTGTCTCTTGTAGACAGCATATGGATGGGTTATATTTCCTTATCCAATGTCCCAGTCTGAATCTTTTGATAGGTGAGTTTAATCCGTTGACATTCAGTGTTATTACTATCAAGGAATTATTTGTGTTAGCCATATTTTGATTGGATTTGTGTTTGTCATATTTTGTTTGTATATTTTTTTGGTCTTTTTTGTTGTTGTTGTTGGTCTTATACTCTCTTCCAACTTTGCCTTTCCTGTTTTTTCCTTTCTTCCTGCAGAACTCCCTTTAGAATTTCTTGAAGGGGAGGTTTCTTGTTGGTATACTCTTTCAGTTTCTGTTTGTCTGTGAATATTTTGAACTCTCCATCATGTTTGAATGCTAGTTTAGCTGGATAGAGTATTCTTGGTTGGAAGTTTTTTTCCTTTAGTACCTTGACTATATCATACCACTGTCTTCTTGCCTCCATGGTTTCAGAAGAGAAATCAGCACTTAATCTAATTGAGCTTCCCTTGTATGTGATGGTTTTCTTTTCTCTTGCTGCTTTTAGGATTTTCTCTTTGTCTTGAGCCTTGGATAATTTGATAAGTATATGTCTTGGGGTGGGCCTGTTGGGGTTTATGACTTGTGGAGTGCGCTGTGCTTCTTGGATATGTACATCTGTCTCTTTCAGTAGATTTGGGAAGTTTTCAGCCATTATTTCCTGCAACACTCCTTCTGACCCCTTTCCCTTCTCTTCACCTTCTGGAATGCCTATAATACGTATGTTTGAGCGTTTTGCATTGTCATTCAGGTCCCTAAATCCTAATTGGATTTTTTCTATCTTCTTATTGACCCCTTCTACTATCTGTTTGATTTCTGAGGTACTGTCTTCCACATCACTAATTCTCTGCTCTGTCTCTTCTAGTCTGCTGATATTTGCTGCAAGTGTATTTTTGATTTCTTGAACTGTGGTGTTCATTCCCATCATATCTGTTATGTTTTTGCGTATGTCTGCAATTTCCCCTCCAAGTGATGTCTTCATGTTGTTAACCTCTTTCATTACTGCATCAAATTTGTCGGTGATGAATGTTCTGAGATCTTTCATTGCTTGTGCCAAGTTTTGCTCCCCTTCGTGCTTATTGGTTTGTTGATTGGATTCAGTCATGTTTTCCTGATTATTGGTTTGGTTTGTAGATTTTTGTTGCTTTCTGGTCATCTCTTTATTTTGACGAATTTAATCAGTTCCTTAGCTTCTTTGTCTGCTTTTGGAGGTTAATTAGTTGTTATTTTTGCATAGGTGTTATATCTTCTCTTTGTCACTTTTTTCTTCTTACTCAAGTTACTTGTTGTTGGTTAAGTTCACTTTAGAAGAAAGTATTAGTGTTGGGAAAAGGCAATTGTGTCAGCAAGGGTAAACTGTAAAGTGGTATTGGTAATGTATGTTAACAAAGCAAGAATATGAGATCTGGGAGGATGGAGGTTAGATTCATGTAGATTGTATAGAGTTATAGCTGTAGGTAGAGTATCTTTTATGAAGTAGATGACTGAATATAGGTGGAATATGGTATGAACTACAAAGCTATTGTTTTCATTAGAGAAGGAAAAAGAAAAGAAAGGTAATAGTTTCAAGAGTGGATAACAGACAGAAAACAGAACAAAGGTATTAGAAATTAAGAGTTAGACACTTTGTGGATCAAAGAATGGGAGGTGGGGGGTGGAATATAGGAGAGACAGTAGATGATAGTGGTTATCAAGATGCAGGGGAAGAGGGATAGTGTAGGTAGCCTAAATCAGTTCACACAGAAATGAGGCAGTGGAGGATGGGAAAACCCAGCAAATGTGAGGTGTTCCCTGTAGCACGTATTGTGTACTTGAATTAAAATAAAATAAGTGGAAAATGAGGGACAAGAGGGAAAGAGAGAACCGAAAAAAAAAAAAACACTAATTATAATAAAGAAAAAAAGAAAGACAAGAAGAAAGGAAGAAAGAAAAAGAGGATAGGCAAGCGGTGGGGAACAGATGGGGGGAGAGAGATACAGGTATACACGTGTCACAATTGCAACACTATCTAAAACAACAACCAAAAAAACCCCTAAATATCTGTATATAAAAAAAAAAAAGGACTTTGGGGGAGACGCTAGGAGAAAAGACTAGGGGATAATGCAATATTAGCAATCAGGGCGTCAAAAAGAGTAAAAAAATAAGATAAAGTGAAAATAAAAACAAAACAATATGAACCATTAAAGATAAAACGCAAACGTTGAGGTCCAGGGCACTCAAGGACCCCAGGTAGACCCCAGAGCGTGATGGATTCAGGGGTGGAAAGTCTGAGACACTGAAGACTCAAGAGGTGTGAGTCTGGGTTGTGGACCGCCAGAGTTCAGGGGACCCAGACCTGGCAAGCTCAAATCTGGTCCACAGAAAGCTTAGGAGCCCCGCAGTGCAACACAGCCCTCAGGGATCCCCGTAGCTGGGTGCCAGCCCTGTGGGGGAAGCCAGATCCGCGAATTTTATATTGAATTTCTGATCCCTGAAATTCACCTAACTCCTCAGGGTATCAGCCTTTGAACAGCTCCCTCCCTGTGCTCCCTCGCAACGGCCACTTGAGGGCGCCTCTACACCACGGCCAGTTCAATGACCCAGATCCCAAGCCCCGCAGGGTGGGGTGGGCTTCAGCTGGAAACGCCGAAAACAGACTCTAAGATCCGAAATCCCAAACTTCGCAAAATATCCTCCAATCAGCTTCCAGACGTGTCCTCCTCCCTCACTGCACCCTACAACAGTCTCCCAATTGTGTCCCCTTATTGTCCAAAATCCAATTCCTTTGCAGATCGGCAGCCGGACCTGTGGGGATGGGGCTCCAGGCGGAAGCACTGCCCCCCCCTGTCCAGCGACCAAAAACGTCCCCCGCTTCACAAGAAAACACCGTCTGTCTCCCCAAATCAATCTGCAAAGGAGTCTTGTCCCAACAATCCCTCACCAGCCAGCCCAGTATCCGCGAATTTCTCAGCACCGCAAAGCCTCCAGAAAGAGGAAAAAAAACCCAAAAACCCCTGGCCGCCGCGGCTCCGGAGCTTCAGGAGCACCCGCTACCGCGGCTCCGCCCACCCAAGGAGGGAACTTCCCGCGCCCAGCTGGGACCTCCGTTTATATATTATAGATGTATCCTCTCTGTTACCTTCCCACCGAATTGACGTCCAGACACCTTCCAACCAGCAAAAATCCCCGAAACAGCGCGGTCTCAAAGAGCCTTCAACGCTGCCCAGCCGCCCCCTGCAGAGACACTACCAGGCAAGCTCACGCAGCCACCATCTTGCCGAAAAGCCTTAAGAATATTGAATGTATCAGTCCTACAACATGATATACCACTCCATTTAATTAAGTCTTCTTTTATTTCTTTCAGCTACATTTTATAGCTCTTATTGTAGAAGTTTTCTGTATGTGTTAAATTTATTCCTGGTTGTTTATTATTTTATAATATTTTAAATGAAATTGTATCTGTTTATATTTTCTAATTATTCATTTCTAGCATATGGCAATCAATGGATTTTTTTGCATAAAATAATGTATTCTAAGACCTTTTATAAAATCATTTATTAGTTCCAATTTTTTGAGGATCATTAGTGTTTCCTATGTACATGATAATTTAGTATATAAAGCAGTTTAATTCTCTATTTTTCTGCTTTTATTTTATATTGCTTTATTAATCTTATTAATATCTCAAGTACAAAGTTGATTAGAAGTGGTAAGAGCATAATGTTTGTATTCAGTTATTTACCATTAATTATGACAATAAGTATATGGATTTTTTTGGTAGATGCCTCTTTATCAGAAAGAAGTTCCCTTTTTTTCCTGTGTGCTTAGTGTTTTTATCTTGTAAGTTGTTGAAAATTTCAAATGCTTTTTCTGCACCTATAGAAGAAATCATATGTATCTGTTCTTGTTATTCTGTTAATATAACAGATTAAATTAATGGATTTTTCAATGCTAAATTAAGTTAGTATTCCTGAGATAAACCTGCTGAAGAATGATACAGTATTCTTTTTCCTTATTGCTGAATTTGATTTGCTAATATTTTGTGAAGGATTTTTGCATCTATGATCATAAGGGATGTTGGTCTGTAATTTTCTTTACTTGTAACTTTTTTTGGTCAAGATTTAATATAAGGCTTTGCTGGTCTCCTAAAATGAGTTGAGAAGTGGTTTCCTTTATTTTCTGAAAAAGTTTGTATGAGTTTGATATATTCTCCTTAAATGTTGGATAAAATTTATTAATAAAACCATTTGGACCTGGAGTTTTCTTTGTGAGAAGATTTCTGATAACAAGTTCAATTTCTCTGATACAGTGTTAGAACTTTTTTTAATATCACATTTCCCCACTTTTATAAGTTGTGTTTTTCATGACATTTATTCATTTTATCTAAGTTGTTAGATTTTTGGCATGAAATTGTCATGACATTTCTCTAATATCCTTTTTTTAAAAATTTCTCTCCTTCCTCCCCATCCCCCCCACCCCCGTTGTCTGCTCTCTGTGTCCTTCACTGTGTGTTCTTCCATGACCACTTCTATCATTATCAGTGGCACCAGGAATCTGTGTTTCTTTTTGTTGCATCATCTTGTTGTGTCAGTTCTTTGTTTGTACGGCGCCATTCTTGGGCAGGCTGCACTTTCTTTTGTGCTGGGGAGTTCTCCTTACAGGGCACTCTCCTTGTGTGTGAGGCTCCCCTACATTGGGGACACCCCTGCGTGGCACGGCACTCCTTGCGCGCATCAGCACTGCACGTGGGCCAGATCCACACGGGTCAAGGAGGCCCGGGGTTTGAACTGCGGACCTCCCATGTGGTAGGCACATGCCCTATCCTTTGGGCCAAGTCCACTTCCCTCTAATATCCTTTTTATGTCTGCATGATCTGTGGTAATAGCTCTTTCTATTCATGATATTGACAATGTGTTCTTCAATCTTGCTAAGAGCTTATCAATTTAATTAAGATTTTCAAATTTCTAACTTTTGGCTTTGTTATCTATTATTTGTCTTATTTCAAAATATGTATTTACTTTTTCCTTCCTTTTATTCACTTTGGGTATAATTTTTTTTAATCTGTTCTAATTTCACAAAGTCAAACTTACATGATTGCTTTTAAGCTTTTATTCTTACTAATAGAATTTTCTCTTGTCCCTACTTTCCTGCATCCTAAAAATTTTCCTGTGCTTTATTTTCATTATCATTTAATTCTGAATGATATATTGTTTCCTTTATGATTTCTATTTTAATCCATTTAATCCATGAGTTATTTTAAAATGTGTTTAAAATAATGGCCTATTACTGGAGTCCTTTATAAGAGAAGGAAATTCAGACATTCAGAGAAAGCCACAGAAAATAAAAAATAAAACCAACAAAACCCAGAAGAGAAAGAATAAGTCAGGAGGCACCACCAAGTGTCTTACCATGGGACAAGTTAAGGGTCAAGAGTCACCAGTAACCATCCCCAGAACATCATAGTCTTGGGAAGAAAGAGTTGCCTTGATGTGGATGTTTCCCTGGCCTTACAACTATGAGCTAATAAATTCCCATTTATTAAACTGTCCCATTTCATGGTATTTATTTGGAAAGGCCTAGGAAACTAAAACAGATTTTGGTACCAGGAGAGTGGGGTGCTACTACTGCAAACACCAAAAATGTGGAAATGGGTTTGGAATTTGATCATGGATTGACAGAAAAGGCCTAGACTGGTTTGAAGAAACTGTTCTCAGGAATATGGATACTAAAGGTAATTCTGATGAGGCCTTAGAAAACAATGATGATTGAGTTATTGGAAACTGGTGGAAAGGTGATCCTTATTTTAAAGTGGCAGAGATCTTCGCATAATTGAGTTCTGATGTCAGATGGAAGATAGAACTTAAGAGGGTTGAACTAGAATATTTAGCTGAGAAAATTTCCAATGTAAGTGTGGAAAGCTAAGTCTGCTTTCTCCTTGCAACTTACAGTAAAATACAAGAGGAAAGGGATAATCTGAGAACTGAACTCCTGGGCACAAAGAAACCAGAAATTGATGATTTGGAAAATTCTGAGTTTTTGGAAAGTGAGTCCCCAGAGAATAATGTTCCATCCAAGGGTTTAAATGAACATTCCACCAGTTAGCAATTTCTGGAGAAGTCAGTATTGGAAATGCAGTTATCCAGGAAGAATACGTGGAAAGTTCTTTTGTCTGATGATCTGAACCTCTGTGTATTACATGCAAAATCAAGTTTTTAGTGAGAGCTGTATGAACAGAACCACTGCCAGCCTAGACTAAAAGGGACTGAAAAGGAAGAGATTAAAGGAAAAATCATTTCAAGTGCAGAAAGAAAGAAGCTGAGTTTTGGACTGAAGACATCTTCTCTGGCCAAGGTAGTGGGTACACCCACATATGTGGAAAGGGTGAGTCTTCTCTGGCACTTGAAGAGAGTGGGTCTTCCACCCCATTGTTCAGGAAGAGGGCTACCACCCCAAGGTTCAGAGAGGGTAGAGTCTGGAGATTGTGGAGAGTCTGGCCACTATCCCAGTGTTGTGAGAGGGTGGGGCCTGTGTCCCAGCACTTGCAGAGAGCCTGGCTGCCATCCCATTGTTTGGAGAGCATAAAGCCTTTACTCCAGTGTTTGAGGAGAGCATGGCCATTGCACAAGCAATTGGAAGGTGTGGGGCTGCTACTCCATCAGACCCAGAGGAAAAAACATCATTCTATAGATAACTTTCAGATCTTGAAAATCTACTATTATATGACCTGCAAAGTTTTAGAACTGTTTGCAACCCATGACCCCTGTTTTCCTTTCATTTTCTCCCTATAGGAATGTAAATGTTTATCCTATGCCTGCCCTTCCATTGTATAATGAAGGTGGATAACTTCTTCTCTAGGTGTCACAGGTCCACTTGCGGGGAAGTGTGCCACAGGACAGACACATCCATAACATATTTTGATGAGATTTTATACTAAGCATTGTTTCTGACATGACTTAAGACTTTTGGGACATTGTAATGGCATTAATGTATTTTGCATACAGAAAGAACGTGTTTTTTTGGGGTCTACTTGGGGGAGTGTAATGTTTTGAAGCTGTTATGTATTGCAGGAAAATCTGTTCTTAAATTTATTCCATGCCTGTGGATGTGTACACATTGTAAGTAGGACCTTTTTGGTGAGGCTACTTTAGTGAAGATGGGACCCACCTCAATCAGAACGGATCTTAATCCTCTTCCTAGAGTCCTTTATAAGAGAAGGAAATTCAATACAGAGAGAATGCCACAGAAAATAAGAAGCTAAAATCATTGAAACCTGGAAGGAAGGACAACCCCAGGAGACACCACAATGTGCCTTGCCTTGTGACAAGCTGAGGACCATGGGTCACCACAGCCAGTCCCAAAACACCACAGTCTTGGGGAGAAAATATTGTCTTGATGTCTTGATGTAGATATTTTCCCAGCCTCAAAACAATAAGCTAATAAATCCCCATTGTTTGAGCCAACCCATTTCATGGTATTTGCTTAAGCAGCCTAGACACTAAAATATTAAGCTTTTGGCACTTTGAAAATCATGGAGATTTTTGTTGCAGCTGAGCACATATTCCATTTTGGTGAATGTTTCCAGTACAAACACACATACACACAAAATTGTGCATTCTGCAATTGGCGGATGAAGTGTAATTCGATAATTTGATAGTGTCATTTGAATCTTCATATCCTTACTGAATTTTTATTAAATATTTAAGTGTTCTTATTTTACCTTCACTTTTGTACAATATTTTCATATTATGTAGAATTATCTTTTGAAATTTAAAAGTTTTATTTACAGCTAAAGCATATTCCTGCATTCCCTTTTCTTGTTGCTGCCATTAATCCAGGTGAGAAGTCAGGATCATTTGTACTGTTCCATTATGTATAATATGTTGCTATTAAGCTTATCAAGTCAATTTTTAATTTCTTATTAGAATTCCAATTCTAGAATTATGATTGTTTTTATATTCCATAATTTGCTTAAAATTCCATCTATTTATGAATTATGTATATAATTTTTAAGTCTTTGAATATATTTATATTAACTGCACTAAAGTTCTTGCTTCTTTTTTACTTTATTTTTTTATTTTTTATTTTTAAAGATACATAAATTGCAAAAATGTTACTTTAAAAAATATAAGAGGTTCCCATATACCCTACCCCCTACCCTCCACTCCTCCACATTACCAACTTCTTTCATCATTATGGCACATTCATTGCATTTGGTGAATACATTTTGGAGCACTGCTGCACTGCATGGATTATAGTCTACATTGTAGTTTACACTCTCCCCCAATACTTTCAGTGGGTTATGGCAGGATACATAATGTCCAGCATCCATCCCTATAGTATCATTTAGGACAACTCTAAATCCCCAAAATGCCCCTACATCAAATCTCTTCTTCCCTCTCCCTGCCCTCAGCAACTACCATGGCAAGTACCTCAGCAAATTTCTCACATCAGTACTACAGTTTCTTCCATTACTAGTCAAAATAGTTCTATAGTAGAATACCAGTAAGTCCACTCTAATCCATATTTTATTCCTCTATCCTGTGTACCCTGGGATGGTGATGTCCACTCCACCTCTATATTGGGAGGGGGCTTAGATCCCACATGGTTGATGGATGCGATTCCCCTGCTTGGAGTTGTAGCACTCTCATGTGTTGTGGTTGACCATCTTCACCTCCTTGTTAACTGACCTGGGTAAGTCCATTGAACTGGAGAGTAGGAGTAGCAACTCTGCTGAGGCTCAGGATCCAGCTAGCACATAGCCAGTCCAGAGATTCAAGTCTCCTGAGTGTACACCATCCCCAGCGCCAACCACAGGTTCAGTAAAAGTGACAGAAGAGGCATGTGTAGAAAGTTCACATTTGAGTCCAACTCCATCACACCCAGAAGTTACAAAGTAGGGCACAATGACAAGGCCCTGAAATCCAGAGCCATCTGCCATGACTGAAGAACCTGTGTGTCTTTGTAGCCCTCAGGAACACTAGTACCTGGGGTTGTATCTACTTTGGCTGTCTCTGGGATCCTGCTGAGGCATGCATAAGCACGACCCCTCTGATGATATCCTGACTCTTTTTTGAAGACTCTTAGCCATATATACTCATTTGTCTTTGCCATTTCCCCCTTTTATTCAACATCTTTTTCTAGTTGAATCACCTGTTAGTGATTGGTAGTAATCCCTCTGTGTCAGGGAGGCTCATCCCCAGGAGTCTTGTCCCATGCTGGGGGGAAGGTAATGCATTTATATGCTGAGTTTGGCTTAGAGAGTGGCCACATTTGAGCAGCATGGAGGCTCTCAGGAGGTAACACTTAGGCACCCTGCAGCTCTAGGCCTAGTTCAAATTTCAGGCACAGAGGCTCATGAGCATAGTCATCAGTATCAAGTGCTCATATTGGACCATCTTTCTTCACTGGTGTTTGTCCTAATTCCATCTATTTATGAATTATGCGTATAATTTTTAACTCCTTGAATATATTTATATTAACTGCACTAAAGTTCTTGCTTCTTGATCACAATATGTGAGTTCCCTCTGTTTTGACTTCTATTGATGATTTTTTTGTTCTGGAGAATTGGTCACATTTTTCTGTTTGTTTTTTGTTTGTTTGTTTGTTTGTTTTTTGCATGTGTAGTGATTTTTTATTGGGTACTAAACATTATGACTGATATGTGTAAAGACTGTATTCTATTATGTTCCCAGGAAGAGTGAGCTTTTGTTTTAAGGCTGGACCCATAAGTCAATCTCTGCCTCCCCTGCTAAAATTTCTACTCATTTTTTTAAGCTTCTACCTGCTACAGTTGGCCAAACTTCCTGTGTTCTCCTCATGCATTCATAGGTTAAGCATGAGTTTTGTGAATTTTAGGTGAATTTTGAATACAGATATCTGGGGTCCATTTTTCCTGTGGTTTCCTCCCTCCCAACATTTCCCTCTTAATTTTCTGCCTTATTTTTTAACCACAACTTTGTCCTCTGACCTCAAACCAGTGAGCCTAAAGCTTTCTTCCCTCAGAGCTGTCTTCAACTGAAGAGTGTCTTCTGTCAAAAAGCCACAAATACAACTTTTACATGTAGCATTTCATACTTCAATGGGAGATTACTCTCTTCTGTTGTTTGCTAGTAGTTTCAAATTTCAAATAGATTTGCTTTCCTAGTTGTTGTTTGTTTTCCTCTGTGGTAGTGTTGGCACTAACAAGCTATGCTGCCATTACCCCAAAGACTGTTAGAAGCTAGATATACTCTTTTTTGTTCACTGTCTCTTGAATGATTTGAGTTTATTAATGATAAATCTGTGTTGTTTGTATTAACTGTTAAAGTATATCAAGTCTTATTTCTTATTTTTATCTACCTGTGCATTTCTGTTTCCTATTGGTATGTTTTGCTTAGAGCTTTTGATTAATGACTATTTGATGTAAACGTAATTACCAATTTTGTTATTTAGCTTCTTTAATATAGGGATGAGAGAACCAGAGTTATGAACAATCTCACCAGTGAACTCTATATTTGCGTAAGTGGTGCATCTGCATAGATTTCTCTACCATGAAGAAGCACGTTGTGGGTGTCTCTGACTTCTTTCCTAGAGCTGACATGCATCATGTCAGGAAAAAGTTTCCCCCTGACTTACTGCTTGGGTCAGCCACAGCATAAACCCTTTCAACTTCCTTTGCAATTATTTTGTCCAAAGTTTAAACAAGGTATTGTTTACCACAAAATCATAAAATCCCCCATTGCATGTATACAGTTCAGTGAGCTTTAGTAAATGTATACAATTGTGCAACCTTCACCATAATCCAGTTTTAGAACACTTCCATCGCCCCTAAAATTCCTTACATCCAGCTTTGCAGACAATCCTCTCTCCCACCACCAACTCAAAGCAAATATTAATCTGATTTTCATCTCTATAGTTTTCTAGAAATTTCACATAAATAAAATCACACACAATATGTGCTCTGTTATGTCTACATTCTTTCACTTAAAATATTTTTGATATTCACCCATATTTTTGCATCAGTAGTCTGTTCCTTTTTGTTATGGGGTAGTATTCCATTACAATGATATATCACATGCACCAGTTGATGGACACTTCAGTTGTTTCCAAGTTTGAGGTTTTCTTTTTTAAATACTATTGCTCGTATTTTCAAATGTTGTACATGTGGTAAAGAGACACCAGAGCTATCCTTGTGGTCTGATATAATAGTTCTCATTACCTCTCCAAATTATAAGATGTTTTGTGGAATTCTGATTTTATCTTCCACTTACTTTCCAAAAATAATAAGAAATTCTCAAGAGAATTAATAGGAAGTAGGTACATTCATTCAGTTTTGTGGCTGAAATTTTCTGGGTATAAATGGTACCCTTCCTTCCCAGGAAGAATTTTTGTAACATTGTATTTGTATGTTTTTTTAAAATAACCTTCGGAATCTGTGAGGAGAGGAAATTTACTAAATTGCTGTTTCTCTGAAAGTCCTTACTTCAGTTTTTCCCCAAAATCAATAAGCAAAATTCTTCATGCCTTATTTTTCTAAAATGCCATTAAGATTATATAAATCACAGCCTGATTCAACTCTCCAATAAAACTTAAAGAATATTACATTCCAGTAAATAGTTTGTATCACTAAGAAACTATGCATTGACAGGTCTAGCTCACACTATAGACCATTAACTTACAGTATTACTACATACCTTCTTTCATCTGTCAAATAGCGGTTTTCTGACAAGATGTACATCAAAATGGTAGTTCAGCAACTCCAGAAAACCTCCTCATCTGATTTTCCACTTTGGCAGAGCAACTCTGGAAAACCACCTTTTTCTAACCCTAAGAACCAAAACCATTAACAATTGAATAGCATGGCCTCAGATGGAAACCACCATAAACAACACATCTAAAACTCGTGCTTGATGTTGACACTCAAAACTCAGAACAAATCACACCATGCAGGATTTATATGACGTATAAATTGAAGGAAAATTAGGGCCTAGATTTTTCACATAGAAATTTCAAGATCCAATTTTTCAGTGTTTTGCAGACTCCATTTATGCTGTGATGTACAGAAATAATCACTGGAATAACTGATTTATTTCAGAAACAAAACATTATTTATATCCACCTTTTATCTCTTAAATTGTAATTTCTTGGGATATGTGAAGTTTTAGCCAACTATCCTGAATTATTCTGTGCTTCGACTGTGTGCCACAGAATAAAAATCACTGCAAAATTATTATATGTATTATAGCAGCAACTGTAGGTGTGATTTTTACAAAGGAAACATATCCTGAACTTACGTAAATTTTTCTCTAGAAACAAGATTCCATTAAAATGAGAGATGTTAGTTAGTTCTTAATTTATGTGTTTTATTTTCCCTATCTAAGCATAGATGATTATAAAGTCGACCATAATGTCTTCTTTTTCTTGTACTGAAGAAAGAATGTCAGTATAGATTTATATACATATATATATAAATTATATGCCTGTGTACAGTTGTCTCAATAAAAAATGAAAGCATTATCAAATGCATTATTTTTGTGTTGTAGAAATTCAAATAAAACAAAGCAAAAATATAATTTATTCTCAATTGCTTGCAGAATCACAGTTCCTTCTCAAACACCTCCTGCTTAAAGTGTAAACCTAAACTGCTCAGATCACCTACACCATCCAGAGAATGTCTTATGTTTCATTCTGCCTATCGTTAGCAATCATTCTGCTGTGGCAAATACTTCTTAATGAATTTTCAGTCTCAAGTATTTATTCGATCCTTAAAGAAAATTTAAGTAAGGCTAAAGGGAAATATATCAGTCATGCCATTTAGACAAAAGCAAAAATGGATAAGGGGCTTTTCAGTGTGACTTGCTCCTTTATCCTATACTGGGAGATAACTGATGAGTTTGAGAAAATGAGGAATAAATTATTCTGGCAGTAGTTGGGTAGAATCTAAGTTGTGAAAAACTCCTTTCCCCCATTTTACTTCACCCCATATATGCAGCTGTCCAGATTATTCTACCTATCCAGCTTTTTTTTTCTGCAGTTTACTGTGGAAGATAATTGAGAATGGCTTACACTTCTCATTTTCCAATGCCTTGCAATTTTCTTATCTGCAGGTTAGAAGCTAGAAAATCAAAGCTTCCTCTCTTATGCTCTCTTAGAGCTCAAGGTCCCCACGTGGCCTAGCGTCTACCAAACAGATGGTCATCCGAGATTGTGCAGGGATGAAGGAACCTTGAGCATTGTAACATGAGCTGGGTCTTAAAGCATATGCCCAGGAGTGCACACATCCTTTTGACTCACACTTATTGGCTCACATTTATTTTACAAGAGCAAGTCATCTGGCCTAGCCTTCATCACTTGTGTAGCGTATAAATGCCCCCAGGAGGGGCAGCACATATTTGAGAGCAATAACATCGTACTTTAAGGAGGAGAACAGCACAATTTTATTTATTTATATCAGGGAATAGATTATAGGGAAACAAAAATGGGAGAGTGAAGCTAGATAAGAAATTTTTCCAATGTCCAAGTAAGCTATGATCGTGGCTTCTACAGAGCATTTGGAAGTAGAGAGAATGTGACGTGTTTTGGTGGTAGAGTCAACATGACTGGCTGATGGATTAGATACTGAGGATCAAGGAAAGGAATTATTCAAAGATGATTCCTCCTGCTTTATTTCACCAATGATGATCAGTGTGAACCCAAGAAAAGTTAGAATCCAGGAATGGTGATTCACCATGAAGGAGAATCAAGTAATTCTTTCCATAACTATCACATCCAAGGTACCAGGAGAAGATAAATTTACATGATGTGCCACCCCACGCATTAAGGAACATACAATACCTAGATTGTATAAATTGATACAGGGCCACAAAATTTATTTCGTTAGCATATTGTAATGCTGATAATAACATGTAAAGGAGAAAGCACCAATAAGGGGAAAATGCAGCCTAACTATAATTTCAATGTAGATTTCTTTGAAAAGTCTAAATTCAGACTTAGCAAATTAAAATCCAAAGATTCTGAAAATAATGCATAATGACCAAATAGTGTGTAATCCATGAAGACAAGTATGATTCAAAATATAGGAAATCACTAAATAATCACAGAAAGAGGTTAGAAATGTGAATCATATTACCCCTCTCTCTCTTATGACATATACCAAAATCTCTGTTCTTGGAATTTCTTCCCAGAAGTTTCACCTAACTGGGCTGTTAGGCTAAAACAATGCGATTCAATTACTTTCCACTCAATTTTTCCCAGTCTTTTCTCTAGTGAGTAATTTATAACTCAGTGATCTCCAATCTAATTGACTCTCAGTTTAATGGTCCCCAAATTTTTCCACACAGGATTAATTACCTTAGGGGAATTCCACAGGCAAGGCAATGAGTGCTTTTGGATTGTTTCATTTAATGTTTCTTGCTTCTTTTATTCACAATCAACAGTGGATGAGAAAGGTAGAGATAAGAACATTATTGTAAAAATCAAAGGCCACAAACTACTTACAACTAATTGAAGTTATTTACTTCCATCATTTATTCACTCAGTAAATGTTTCAGTTTTTCTAATATGTTCCAAACACTGTGCTAGGAAGTGAGAGTGAAAGTTCTTCAAGTTCTTAAAGAATTTTTTTCTTTATAGGTATATTATTTTAAAAGTCTATCCATATAAACATAGGGTAGATATATATAAGAAAAAAAAACAATAAATAACAAGGCCCAAGTTAACAGAAAACAAAAATTCACAAGATATTTTGATTGCTAGAAGTTTGGGATGTGATAACATAGCCAAGTGGTTGGCTGATAATCTTGTATGCAGACCACGTAAGTACAACATGGACAGAGGGTACTAAGAGTAGAAAATAGAGAACAGAACCTTTTCCCAATTTGTCTTTGTATCATTTGTGGTTCTAGCAGGAAACAGATGGTACATACTTAATTATGATTATTCATAGAGGATTTAATAAAGTGACTAATTGCAAAGATGTAAACGGGGTACAGGAAGCACCTCCCGGAGGTTGTTCCCAACTCCAGATCCAGGAGACCTGGGGAGGGGGTCATCCAATAGTTCTGGAGAAAGGACTGCAGAGGTGGAAGCCAGCCTGAGACAAGCCAACAGGGAAGCAATCTGGAGGAAAAAATATCCAGACCTCACCTTCCATTTCCCCACCAATCTCCTACTTGGCTCCCCATTGGCCAAATCCAGCTAGAAATCAGAGCAAATGTTAAAGAAGTTACTACAGACTAGCCCATGCAAAACAGAGAAGTTGAGCGAGGAGACCTGGAGGGAAAAAAGAAAAAGGGAAGATATCCACCCAAGTCTTCTCAAATATGATGTAATTAAAGAAAAACAATTAAGTGTATAACTAAGTACTATCATTATGAAATCCCATAGAACAGTTGCATCATAACACATGACCGATGCTCTAAGCAGAGTTCATAAAACAGCACAGGATACCTTTCTAACTCCAGGAATTCCACAGGGTGAATTCAGTCTTCTCAGTCCTCTTTACTTCCCCCTCACCCTGTTAGAGACGCCCTCTTGGCACAGGAGTCCTCCCTTCAACTGCCACCGAAAAGCAGTTACTTCAGAAAAATCAGGCATGTGATCAAGCTAGAGAACTTGTATGGGAGAGCTGACAGACCCAGAGAGTCAGGGAAGAGGCCCTCTGCCTGTTCTTCTTCTTTTATTTATTTATTAAGATTCCACACCCCCACCCCCCACTTATTTTGCACTGGCTGTCTGCTCCCTGTCTTCTGTGTCTGCTTGTCTTCTCTTTAGGTGGCACTGGGAACTGATCCTGGGAGCTCCCGGAGTGGGAGAGAGGATCTGGATCTTTTGTGCCACGTCAGCTCCCTGGTGTGCTGTGTCTCTGTCTCTCCTCTGTGTCTCTTTTTGTTGCCTGTGCTTCTAATGCTGGCCAAAGCAGCCGCCTCCCTAAGACATGACGGCTCTGCTTTCAGACCCAGCCTCCCCCTCCCCAGTGCCTTCAGCTTAAATGCCGGCTGGTGCCGGCTGAAATGACGCTTCTAAGTTTGATGGGGACCAATACCCGAGCCTGAGGTCTTAGGTCAAGGATGTTTCCTACAAAAATGGGTTAAGTTCACCCCGCAGTCTGCCTTGGGCACAGGCCTGCCCCAGGTTCCCTGCTTTCTAGGTGAAGAGCCACTTCTTTTATTTTCAGTCCATTAACTTTTAACACATGTATTGACGTAGTTGGATTCAACTATACCATTTTATAACTTGTTTTACACTTGCTCCCTGTTTTTTGTTTAATTTCGCCCTTCTCTTGGATGATTTATTTTTAGACTTTCATTTTAATGTTTCATCGTTGTTTTTTTATCCATACCTCCTTGCAAGGAAGCGGGTGCGCAGTTCAACTTCCTGGGGCGCTGAGCCAGGCCCCGTGACAAGTGCGGGCCCGCGGAGCACTCGCTCGCTTCGTACCACCAGCGCCCCCGGTGGCTGCGCTGCGGGACCGCACCCTGGGCCGGCCCAGTTCCGGGGCTCGCGCCCCACGGCCCGGGCGCCTTTGGCCTCCCGCCCCCTGCCAGCTCTGCGGCGCCGCGGGCTCTGGGCAGTGGCCGCAGCCGGAGGTCGTTGCCCCACGAGCCCGGCCTCCCCACGCGCGCCCGAGCGCCGAGGCGGTTGCGGGGTGGCTAGGGGCCCGGCCCTGCGTTAGGCCCGCGGCGCCGCGTGCCCTGGGGACGGCCCCGGGCTCCTGCCCGCCGCGCTCCGTCCGCCCGCGGGCTGCGCCGTCTGGGCGGCCGCTGTCAGCGGTGAACGGTGAACCTCCTGCTCCTCAGCCTCGGGCCTCGTCCCAGCAGCCGCAGCCTTGGTCATCCCATCCGTCGCGGGGCTGCTGTCCTCTGCAGGGTCCCTCCCCTCCCCTGTGGTCTCCCAGTGGCCTGGGGCGGGGAGGGGGGCGAGGGGCCGGGAGGGGAGCCTGGGCACAAACACCTCCTGCGTCGGCCTCGGGGGCGCTGAACTCTGCGGGCACAACCAATTCCTTTTTGTTTTTCTCCTCTAAATCGGTATGTTTTAATTACACCTACATACCTTTGTGCTTTGCTGAATATGAACAGGTGGGCGGTTTTTGATGGTTGGTCAGTTTGTTTTTTTCTTGTTGAACTTATTATTTTGGTTTACATTATGGTTTATTTTTTTTTAATTTCTTAAATTAAAAAATCACACGGAATGTTACATTAAAAAACAAAACAAAAAACATAAGAGGTTCCCATATAACCCACTCCCCACTCCCCACCACATCATTTTTGTAAATTGTATTTTTTTAAACTTTAAAGATACGTCTTCTAGTCTCTATGGTTTCTAACAAATCAATTTTTCCCAGTTTATGATATGTCCAGGTTTTCCCTGTCAAGACTGTCTTTTATCTTTGGATTGCAGCAATTTGACGCTTATGCACTGGTAGGCTTTATTGTCTCCAAATTCATCTACATTGGGTTTTGCTAAACCTTAATCTGTAAATTTGTATCTGTCCCCAAATCGAGTCATTTTCTGGCTATCACTAAGTAATGTTTCTGTCCCATTCTCTCTTTGCTAGGAAACTTCCCAAATCTTAGATCTTTAGAAATCCCTGAGGCACTGTTCATTTTTTCAAATCTATGTTTTCTTTCAGATTTGAGAATTCCTAATGATTTATTTTTAAGTTCACTGATTCTTCCCCCATCATCTCCATTATTTTCTTAAAAGCATCCAGTGAATTTTTATCACAGATAATGAATTCTTTCAGTATTAAAATTTATTTCACTTTTATATTTTCCTTTTCTTTACCGAGGTTTCTTTTCTATTCACTACCTTTTCTTTACCTTGCTAAACATAGAGTATTGCCCATCAATATATATATTTTATAGAAAACATGTTTGCAATCTAAGTTAAGAAAAAGTTACATCATTTTTTAAAAAATCAAATTCTTGGTTACTAGTGGAATTAGGGCATCTTTCTCTATTTTATTTTTATCAAGTAGAACAATTTGAGTTATTTTCATTTGAATTGAATAAAAACAGCTGGTGTGGAAAGGGGTAGGTTAGGAGATGAGCATGTTTGATCTCTGTTGCACTGATTGTTCCAGTTATTTAGGATGAGATGGCATTGGGTTACTTACTAAGCACTTACAAAATGTATTGAAAGATAATTTTAAGTGATAAGGACCAAGAGAGTGAAAAAGTAAATGTCAAAAAACACCCATTGAAATTCTACTTATAATGTAAAAAGCTAAATATCTAAAGAGATATACCCATTTAAAATATTATATAGAATTTTTTAAAAGGTAATAATAATATGAAGACACATGAACAATTGTTATAATGTATGAAAAAATCTAAAAAGTCAAACTGATTGTTCCAGTTATTTAGGATGAGATGGCATTGGATTACTTACTAAACACTTACAAAATATATTAAAAGATAATTTTAAGTGATAAGGACCCAGAGAGTGAAAAAATGTCAAAAAATACCCATTGAAATTCTACTTATAATGTAAAAAGCTATCTAAAGAGATACACCCATTTAAAATAATATTATATAGAATTTTTAATGTAACAAGAATGTGAAGACACGTGAATAGTTACAATGTATGAAAAAGTTTAAAATGTCGAAAAAAAATAGTATCTACAACATGGTTACAATCCTGTAAAATTATGTCACCAGATGAATGAGGACTGAAAGAAAACTAATAATTATGTCACCAGGTAGATGAGGACTGAAAGAAAACTAATAAAAATTGGGCAGTGGCCACCAGAATTTCTGAGGGATGGGACAGGGAAGAATAGGTGTAATATGGGGACATTTTCAGAACATCGGAGTTGTCCTGCAGGACATTGCAGTGACGGATACAGGCCATTGTATATTTTGTCATAACCTACAAAATTGTGCAAGCCTGAGTGTAAACTATAATATAAATTGTAATCCATGGTAAGCAATACTTCAATATGTGTTCATCAACTGTAACAAATGTATCACACTAATAATGGATGTTGATTTGGGAAGGAATGGGAAGGGGAAGGAGTGGGATATATGGCAGTCCCCTATATTTTTTCTGTAACAATTATTTATCTAAAACTTCTTTAAAAATAAATTTAAAAAATTTTTTTTTGATTTGTTGGTAATATAAATATTGATTAATGTTATCTATTACAGTTCTGTAAATACTATAATGTTGATTGTGTAGTAAAAATATCTGTTTGAGCTTATTTTAGTTTTCATTTAAAAATATAATGAATGAACATGTATTAAGCTCTAGACTCTTATATTAAAACCTTAGATTTAAAATGTGAATTATAACTGTAGAGCATACTTTTCTTTAAAAGCAATAACGTCTTCTTTGAAGGATTTAGTATTGTTCTAGAGATCTGCCAAATGCAACTTCAAGAATCAAAAATACTATCACTCATTTATCTCCTTATTCATTTGTACGTGCAATAATTATTCAGTATGTTTTTACTTTGTGCCAAGCACAGAGGTAAGTATTAGAATGAATAAAACATAGTCCCTGCCCCCTATGAACTTTTAAAATACTGAAAGAGGCAGGCTTACAAATGAGAAAACAAAGCAAAACTAAATTTCTAGTAGAGGCTTGCCTCACTTTTTAAGATACAGACATTGTCTCTAGTTTGCCTGGAAAGAACTGATGGAAAAGCGATGCTGTTCTTGGAAGGATTCTCTTAGAAAATGACAGGTTAATTGAATATTTATAAAATTAAATAGAAAGCCCTGGGGACACCTGGGGGTAGAGGGATGCTCTACTTCTTTGAGCTCCCTCTGGAGTTTCTTCTTGTTATCTTTTGAAATATGAGATCTCCACCAAGACAGCTAACCCAGATAGCCAATCAAGCCCATGGTTCATTAAGTTTGACCCAATACAAAATAAGACAGACAAACCCTTGCCCAATCAATAGGAGCCAAGCTAATTTCGTTTTTCTGTCTACAAAACTCATGTGCCATTCCTTGAATTCCAAAGTCACTTGTGCTCTTGACAGGGATCTGGCTTCCTCTGCTGCAGCAAAACTTTGGTATTTCGAATAAAATGCTGTCGTCTGCAAACTTGACTCCAATTTGACTTTGAACAATCTTTGATGGATAATATAGAGTCAGACATGGAAAGAAGAAAAGTGGAAGGTAATGGACTTCTAAAACAGGATTAGCATCTGAAAAAAACCTGAAAATTTGGGACCAGAAGTGGCTTGGGGTCACTGGAACACAAGCCGTATCTACAGAGTGACAAGCAGTAAATCTGGGAAAGTAGGCAGAGAGGCCAGTTCATGAAGCCTCATACATGCCACTAATGGAAATATTTTAGACTTTTTAGACTGTTTGTCTATGTCCATTTTAAAAGTTATATCCAAATAACATCACATTTTGTGAAAGAAATAGCTTTCTTATCACTAAATGGGACAATTGGCCTATTTTCAGCTCTATATTCAAAATGGACAAATTCTATAAATCTCTAATTTAACTAATTTGATATTCAGCTTTTAAATTGGCCTGTGTTATCAAGTCTAATATCTTAACTGTATTCATTAAAATAATAACATGTAAAAATATTAAAAGTTTCAAGATACATTATCAAAGCATTCCAGATGGATGAAAAAAATTTATGTGCTTCAAACAGGAAAATGCTAATAAAAGCAAATGAAATTTCCAGGAGACAAATCATTAATAAAACACTGCAAGCAAGTTAGAATTGAATATATTGTTTTAATGGGGCTGGTTATCTTTAGATTTATAGCTACTCACAAATAATAACAATATTTATAACATGTTTCGATTATAATTGTAAAAATACTATGAATTATTACTAATATTTTTGGAGATTTCCCTATAGCAGACTCAGCATGAAGTACTTTATGCTTTCTATCTTATCTAATTCTCCCATTAATCATATAAGGTAGGTATTTTCATCCTCATTTTAAAAGAGAAATATCTGAGATTTAAATTCTGAACAAAGTGCCCAAATTAATTAATTTAGCCAACAATATTTAGAGTTGTGATTCAAACTGAAGTCTTTCTGCTTTCAGAGACTAAAATGAGGAAAGACTTGGAATTAGTTCACTTTTCCTTTATCTATGGTGACCTATTTCATGTTTTGTAAGATAGAGCAATCTGCTAAGTTGGGGAAAAGTAACAAGCTACCACCGAATTCTGTTAATAGGAAATAACTTCTTCTTCCCCCTTAACAAATCCATTTTTACCCTGATGTATGAAAATTAATCAGGTTTATCATGGTATGCCTAGCTATGGGCTATTATTAATGGTTGTGAAATTATCAGGATACAGAGTTTGACTTGATGTGAACAGGTGTAAACTGCATTCCCAAGGTTGATTTTTATGCTGCATGCATTAGTATTTCCATTTATTAGTTCTCAGTTGGCTGACTACTCATTCCTCCAAAGGAGATAAAAAATTTCTTAAAGTTGTTTTTTTTTTCTTTCCAGGAACAACATGGTCTTTCATCACAGGACTTTAGTATAATGGAAGCATTTATGGTGATCTACATATATAAAGTTCACATTTTGTAAACACTTTTTTTCATTTAAAGCAATTTTATTAGCATTTAAAGACTTCGTTTTAATGGAGAAGATGAATCAATTGCCTCTTCCAGCATGTTTTTTTAGAACCAAAGTAGCCCTTCTCTATTACAGAACATAAGAAAACTGTTCTCCAACATAGCTTAGTTGTTTTGTTTTGTTTTTGTAGACATTTAAGCAAAGATAGTTTAAGATTTTGAAGCCATAAAAACCATGTAAATGGCACTGAGAATATGAAGATGGTATGTATATATCTGGAAGGAAAAAAAGAAAAGCTATGCCTCACCTACTATATTATCCCACAGAAGCCAGGCTGTAGAAACACACTTTTTTCCTTGCCACCGGGTCAAATAACATTTCCTTTGAAGACATCAGGTAGAAAATTTAGCAACTATTTCTCTGCACTGCAGAAATTAGAATCCCCAATATATGAATTTTCCTGTTACCTCTTGCCTGTTTTAAAATTTGTTGTCTTAGTTTTCCAGGCTTGCTATGACATATACCACATGATGGGTTGGCTTAACCAAGAATTTGTTGGCTCACGGTTTTGAAAGCTAGAGGTTCAGAATCAAGGTATCAGCAGGGCCTGCTTTCTCCCCAAAGCCTGTAGGTTCTGGTACTGGCTTTCCACAATCCCCAGAGCTCCTAGGCTTACATGTCTGCCTCCGTCACATGGCGATGCCCTTGATGTCCTCCTGGGGCTCTTTCTGAAGTCTGGCTTTTCTTTATAATGTCTACAGTCATAAGAATTAAAGGCCCACTGCGGTCACCCCTCGGGCTGAAGTGTGGTTTGCTGGCCTGGCAGGGGAGCGGCCGCGGTAGGCCTAATTCCAAGCCGCTGCCCCCATAATAGGGTGGCTGGTCGGACTCACCGCCACCCCTGAAGGGAGCTCGGCATGGGCGCAGAGTGCCCTCGGGTCTCCCCTTCTCGGCAGCCATGCTTCCGCGGCCACCCCTCCTCCCGGATAGCGCCACACGATGCCTTGTGGGGCAGCACCCTTCTTCTTCTTTCTCCCTGCGCAGGCGCAGGGCGGAAAATTCCAGTCTGCCCTTTTTCCCCCTCCCCCCGACAGCAGCAACAGCCAGGCGCAAGGCAGGAAACTCAAGTCTGCCCTCTACCCCAGCAACAGCAGCCACCAATCCCTAAACCCTGCCACTTCCCCCAGCAACAGCGACAGCCAATCCCTAACCACCACCCCTCCCCCTTCCAGTACCTCCCACTGACCTTTCTCCGGCAGCCAATCAGAACAGGGTGTGGCTTCGACCAATCAGCCTTCCCCAGCCCCTATAAAACTGTTGCCTCTCCCTCAATAAAGTTGGACTTGCGTGTTCACCTCGTCTCCGCGGTAGTTCTTCTGCCGTGCGCCCTCCAGTCCTGAGAGCCCCCGACAAGGGCCTGGCCTCCCTTGTCCCCAGTTCGTCGCCTGCTTCTCCGGGCGACCCCGTCAGCCGAACTGCGCAACCCCTGTGAGACCGACCCCTCGTCTGCTGCCGGACCGACCCCTCGTCCAAGGCTGGACCGACCCCTCGTCCGCAGCCAGACCCCACCTCGACCTACCGAGCCAGCCGCCGCAGCCCACCCTGATTCAGTTTGGCCATACCTAACTAAGATCATAGAAAAACCTATTCACAAATGAGTCCATCCCTTAACTGATGGGTATAATTTACAAATGGGTCCACACTCACAGGAATGTAGATTAAGATTAAGAACATGTCCTTTTTCAGGGTAGATGGTTCAAACTACCACAGTCATCATAATGCCATTATATTCTTGTACTCAGGTTGCTTTTTGAGTATGAAGACTCTAGATATACAGCTTACTATATATTTGTTACAGTAATAAAAATAAAGAAGTGACATACTTTGTGCAAATTCTTTTAATGCTTACCCTATATGTGTTGACGGTTACACACACTTTAGATATACTAGGACTGTGGGCAGCAGTGGATTTTAGAAAATGATCAGAGAGCATTAAACAGAAGAATAAACTAGGATCGTGGCACACAAAAAATCAGAATTTACTGGATTTATTTTCTTCCTTATCCATTCCACATCAAGGTATGTCATTCCAGAGCAGCTCTGCCAGTACCCTCAACCCTCTAGCCATGTATTCTCAATATACAGCAATGAACATGTCAGCAATTGTCCTAATTTATTCCACAATGCTGGTCACTGCTATAGAAATTCACACAACTATTTGGATATATTTCTCTTCAAATTCATGACATTAAATTTTAGCTAACCCCCATGATACTCCTTGAAAATCCTATTTTTGCTTGACTGTCCCTATTTCCAATGCCTATTTTCCTCAGTGATAGCTTCAAGCTTCCAATAGCTTCTTCATACTACCTATGTGATTCAAGTTCAGGTTGCCCTGGCTTCCTATTTAACTAGCGCAGGTGGGGTATCCTAAAATCTGGCCAACAAACCTATTTTCATCATTGTATCTTTACATATTTCTCCTTAATTCTTTTATTCCTTCTTGCGGTGTTTTCCAACATTAAGTAGCCCTATGGCAGGTGAGAAAAGAACTGTTGCTCTGCTCATCATCATAAAGCAAAATAAACAAGAAAAAAAAAAAGCCAGTGTCAAGAAGCACTGCCACTCTTTTCCCACATATAGCTTCCACCACCACCACCAACACCCCTGCACAGAGATCATAGAGTCTCCTGAAAATGTATATAAACTCCCAAATTTTCATTCAGGAAGTGCAGTGGTGGAAGCAGCAACTCTAGTAGTGCTAGTGGCATATGAGTAAACTAGGCTCATATTTAAGGTTGTTTTCCCATCCACGTTTGAATTGCATTTCAATCCATGCCCCTAAGTGAATTGACCCCTAAAATCACAAATGCAAGACATGAATTCCAAACACCATTAATGAATTCTGAACACCCTCCAGGAGGAATAGTGGCCTGATATGTGGTAGATATAGGTCCATGGGCAATAATGCATAGATCCACTATCATCCAGGGGATCAACTTGGATTACACAATATAAATTGCTATTGAAGAACCTGAAAGTTCTGGGCAGTGAGGCAGAAACTAGAAATAGAGAAATGGAGAGAAAACCACATACATGAAGCCAATGTTAAAAGGTGTTGGAATTAAGGTAATGGAGAGGGTCTGGGAGATTTCTCTTAGTGCTGGATCATAACCACAGGTGGTTCTTGGTGGAGGCCTATGACTTCACCCTGGCAGGAAGAGAGGGATATTTTTTTACCCATTTGAAAGTGAATGACTTAATTGCTTCCTTTTCTTTTTTATTCTGAATCCTTCAAGAAGACTCAGCTGTATTAGCTTTTAATTTATATTGGTGTCTTCCCTGGTATAAAGAGAGATTGAGGTATAGCCAGGGTTCTAGTCCTTAATCAGCTTCTTACAGTGGTTACAGGACTAATGGAGAACACCCAATTCCATACTGTTTATTACAGTATAAATAAATAAATAAAGATAGCTCTTTCTGCCATCTGCTGTGCAGACTCTCTAGCCATGGTAAACTCTGATGGACTACCAGAGCTCAAGACAGTTTTTGTCTTTTTAGCCTAAGACCTATATTTATTAATACAACCAATATTTATTGAGTACCTATGTTTTACCAGGCATTGCCTATGCTCAGGATTACTAATATAAACTATTCAGGTATAATCCCTGCCTTCATTAAGATCACAGATTGTCAGGGCAGAAAGCCAGTTAATAAGAAAGATGAATTGGCTAACTTCTCCCTGTTCTATAACAGTGTGAACTGAATGAAAAGAATTAAATCCAATCCAAGGAGCAACTTAGGGACAATTTTAGGTCTTAGGTAGATTATGGAACTACCTAAGGACAATAACTGAGGGGTGGAAGATGAAGGCTTGTAGGAGAAATGTTTTATGTTTTTGTTTTTCCCACATGTAGAATTTAACAGTATTCTCTCCAATGTTAATTAATAGAAGGTTACAGGTGATATGGTAACTACACTAGTGATGGAAACAAGGCTACCCACCATTCTAAATGGTAAGGTATGGATCCAGAATTGAAGGACCCTGGTTGATTGGAGCCCTCTGTTCTCAGGAACCTCTGAGATAAGGAAAAGTCAGTGCTCACCCAGATGAGACCCAAGAAACAATTTTATTTTCTAGAAAATAAGAAATCAGTGAATAAAAGCAGTTTCCATATAAGGGGTAGCGTTTTCATTTCCTAGGCTGCTCAAAAGAGATACCATGAAAAGAGTTGATTTAAACAATAGAAATTTATTAACTTACAGTTTGAGACAAATCAAGGCATCATTAAGGCAATGTTTTCCTCCTGAGGACTTGCTGGCAGGGATCCTTGGTTCTTAAGCCACATGGCAAGGCATATAGCAGCTTGTGCTGGTCTCTCCCTTCTGTTCTGGGTTTTGTTGCTTTTAGCTTTTTTTTCCTTAACATCTTTCTTTCTTTTTTTTCCTTCCTTCCTTCCTTCCTTCCTTCTTTCCTTCCTTCCTTCCTTCCTTCCTTCCTTCCTTCCTTCCTTCCTTCCTTCCTTCCTTCCTTCCTTCCTTCCTTCCTTCCTCCCTCCCTCCCTCCCTCCCTCCCTCCCTTCCTTCCTTCCTTGTCATTATTTTAAAAAATACATATATATTAACAACCAGCAAGATGGTGGCAGTGTAAGGAGCACCTAGAGTCAGCTCCTGCTGCAGGGCAGTTAGTAAACACCCAGACTATCTGGAGCTAGCTGAAGCACCTGTTTAGGTGCTCCAGGAGACCAGAAGAGCATCCTGCAACATCCTCAAAGGAATGGCAAGAGGAGACTGCCCATCTGCAGAGAAGATGGGCATGCCACAGAGGCCGGTGCCCATCCTCCACTAGAGGAACAAGCTGCCTCAGGAGCTATTTAGCAACTGGAATTGAAAGCTCCATTTCCGAAAAATGGGGGAGGAAGAGATAGTCGGGCACCAACTTCAGTTACTGATGAGTAAGTTCAGCAGACTAAGGTAAAATCCTGAGAACAGCTAAAGTTTGAACCTGTTCAAATCAGAAAGAGACCAGTACTTGCCATCTTAACTCTACACCTGATACAAGGGGAAGCAGAGTGGGCTGAAAATCACAGAGCTGGTAGGGACCAGCTTCTTTCCAACCAGATCAGATTGCAGGTCTAGCCTAAGCCCCACCTCCAGCAGGGAGGATGCTGGGGGATCTGTGCCAGCCTCTCTGGGAAATTACTGGCCAAGCCATGGAGGCTGATGATTATCCTACTTTGTCAGCACAAGCTGCCGCAGGAGCTATTCTGTGGCTGGAATTAGAAGCTCCATTTCCCAAAAATGGGAGGAGGAGATGGTTGGCCACAGATTTCAGCTACTGATTAGTAGATTCAGCTGGCTAAGATATAACCCTAGGAACATCTAGCGTGTGAATCTGTCCAAGTCTGAAAGAGGTCAGTGGCCACCATTTTGACTCTGCCCCCATCATCAGGAGAAGCTGGGCTGACCAAAAATCACAGTGACTGTAGGAACTGGTTTCTTTCATGCAGATTGGCCTGCAAACCAGGCTAGGCTTCAGCCACACCTCTGACAGAAAGGAGGCTGGTGAGCCTTGCACCAGCCTGTCCAGGTAATTGCAGGTGCCTTTGACTGGCACAGACTGAATAATCAGAAGTCTACTGGGGCAACTGCAGTCATCTTGGACCCACACTGCGTAGATTGCTGCCCACTACTGCAGTTCCATCCCCACCCCAGACAGGGGAGAAAGGGGCATGAAGCTTTATCATTCTCTTTGGGCAGCTATAGTCTAGGCCTGCACAACTTACATTATTCCACACAGCTGTGGCTCTGTCCCTACACCTGGCAAGGAGAAAGTTAGGAGAAGCTTCATCAGTCTCTGGAACAATGAGGACAGCTTGAGCCGCCACAGCTTATAGCACCATATTCATCCTTGATTCCTACTGCACAACCAGCAAGGGACAAAGGGCAGGAAGCCCTAAACTAAACAGCAAAACTGAACCCAGAAGAAATGCTTTTGTAAGCCAGATGCCAAGACACTAACAAAACATTACAATCCACACCAAGAAACAGGAAGCTATGGCCCACTTAAAGGAATGAGATAAGCTTCCAGATGACATAAAGGAGTTGAGACAAATAATCATAGATGTTCAAACAAACCTCCATAATAAATTTAATGAGATGGCTAAAGAGATTAAGGATATTAAGAAGACATTGGATGAGCACAAAGAATTTGAAAGCATGCATAGAAAAATAACAGATCTTATAGGAATGAAATGTACAATAAATAAAATTTAAAAAACATTGGAATCATATAATCACAGATTTGAGGAGGCAGAAGAAAGGATTGGTGAGCTTGAAGAAATGGCCTCTGAAAGTGAACATAGGGAAGAAAAGATGAAGAAAAGAATGGAAAAAGTTGAACAAGTTTTCAGGGAACTAAATGACAGCAAAAGACATGCAAACATATGTGTCATGGGTGTGCCAAAAGGAGAAGAGAAGGGAAAAGGGGCAGAAGGAATATTTGAAGAAATAATGGTAGAAAATTTCCCAACCCTATTTGAAGGACATAAATATTCATGTTCAAGAAGCACAACATACTCCCATCTGAAAAAACCTGAATAGACAGACTCCAAGACACAAAATGATTGGAATGTCAAATGCCAAAGAAAAAGACAGAGAATTCTGAGAAGAACAAGGGAAAAGCAATGCATACATATAAGGGATACCCAATGAGATTAAGTGCTGATTTCTCACCGGAAACCATAGAGGCAAGAGGACAGTGATGTGATATATTTAAGATACTACAAGAGAAAAACTTCCAGCCAAGAATCTTATATCCAGCAAGATTGTCTTTCAAAACTGAGGGTGAGATTAGAATATTCACAGATATACAGACGCTGAGAAAATTATAACCAAGAGACCAGTTTTTCAGGAAATACTAAAGGGTATGCTAGAAAAGACTGGAGAGAGAGGCCTGGAAGAGAGTCTAGAAATGAAGATTATCAGTAAAAGTAACTAAAAGTGTCAAGAGTGGTGAAAATAAAATATGACAGATAAAACTCAAATAGTCAGGAGTAAACTTAACCAATAATGTAAAGCACTAAATATCATTGGAAGACTAAATACCATTAAGATGTCAAATCTACTCAAATTGATATACAGATTCAATGCAATCTCAAAAAAATTCCACCAACTTTTTTTTAATTGAAAACATGCTTTTCAAATTTATTTGGAAGGGTAAGGGGTCCTGCATAGCCAGACACATCTTAAAAAGGAAAAGCGAATCCTCAACTCCAGATTTTAAATCATATTACCTAGCTATAGTGGTAAAAACAGGATGGTACTGGCATAAAGACAGATGCATAGACCAATGGAACCAAACTGATGGTTTAGAAACAAACCCTCACTTGTATGACCAAGTGATTTTTGACTAGCCTGTCAAGCCCACACAGCTTGGGCAGAACAATGGTGCTGAAAGAACTGGATATCTATAGCCAAAAGAAGGAAAGAGTTTCCCTATCTCATATCTTATCCAAAAATTAACTCAAAATGGATCAAAAACCTAAAAATAAAAGCAAGAACCATAAAACTTCTAGAAGAAATTGTAGGAAAATATCTCCAAGACCTGGTGATAGGTGGTGGATTTTTAAAGGAGATAAGAGGAGGACTGAGATGGACTACTGATGGTTAATGTATGTAGAAGTTTTAACTAGCTTTACTGTAAAAGCATGGAAATTTATAGAGTGGATGGTAACAAATAGTAACAGCTAGTTTATAAATGGGGATGTGGCTGAAAAAGGTAGTCTAAGTATGTAAATGCCGAACGACAGAATGCTAGAGAATAATCTAGGAACTGAATAACACAGTAATCCAACAGGTGGATGAGAATTGTATCTTAAGGTACAGATGCAGTAGTGTCCTTTGTGAGCTAGAGCAAATGTGCATCACTACTGCAGGGTAGTGAGAATGTGGAGAAGCATAGGAAAAACACCACAGGAATGACCTATGGACTGTGAGTAGCAGTAATATGATATTCTTGCACCTATGCCAAAAATGTACTGATACTGTATGGAAAATGTGTCCCAAACGTACACTCTGGACATGGTAATGATCAGATGATATTATCTTATCTGTGAAAAATGTTCCACCACAGTGTGGTGTGTTCATAGAGGATGTTGTTTAGGAATTCTGCACACGTGCATGATTGTTTTATAAGTTAACAACTTCTGTCATAAAAATATATTTAAAAAATAATAATAAGGTGGGTTGGGGGAAAATATGCCAAATTTAAGATAAGGACTATAATTAGTCATAAGATTTTGACAATATTCTTTCAAAATTTGTAACAAACGTCTCACAACAATGCAAGATGTTGGTGGAGGGTTGATGTATGCGACCCCTGAATGATGTTATGCATGTTTGCTTTGTAAATTCACAACTTTTACTATACACTTATAGTTTATGTATGTTCATATATAAATGACATAAAGATAAAAATAATAATAGGGTGGGTTGGGGGAAAATACTTTGGTTAGTAGTAATATTTTGAAATTGCTCTTTAATCATTAGTTAAAAATGTTTAACAACAGTGCAAGCTATTGGTGGTAAGGTGAGTTATGAGAGTCCTGTATGATGTTATAGATGTTTGTTTTGTAAGTTCACAACCATTACTATACACTTATTATTTATTTATATTTATGTATGAGTGATATACTTCAATAAACTAAAAAATATATATAAATACACACATATTTTTAAAAGATAATTAGTTAACACAAAATGTTTCACACAAAAATATAAGGGATTCCCATATGCCCCACTCCCTACATCTCCCACCCTTTCCCATATTAACAACTTCTTTCATTAGTGTGGTACATTTATTGCTATTGATGAACACATTTGGAGCATTGCCACTAAGCATGGATTATAGTTTACATTATAGTTTATGCTCTTTCCCACTCAATTCTGTAGGTTATGGGAAGATATATAAAGGCCTGTGTTATCTGTCATTGCAATGTCATTCAGGACAATTCCAACTCCTGAAAATGCCCCAATATTACATGTCTTTTTCTCTCTCCATGCCTTCAGCTCAATATCGTCTCAACATCAATGATATAATTTCTTCCATTGCTAGAATCACAATAAGTGTATAGTAGAATACCAGTAAGTCCACTCTAGTCCATATTTTATTCCCCAATCCTGAGGATCCTGGGATGGCGATGGCCACTCCACCTCTAATTGAGAGGGAGCATCGATCCCAAATGGCTGATGGATGGGACTCTCTTGCTTGCAGTTGTAGCCGCTCATGGTTCCTTGCTGTTGTGGTTGTCCATTCTCACCTCCTTGTTAGTTGTCCTGGATGAGTCCAATGAACTGGAGAGTAGGTGTTGCAATTCCACTGAGGCTCAGGGTCCAACTAGCACATGGACAGACCAAACATTCAAGTCTCTTGAACACATACCTACCAACTCCACTGCCAACTATAGGTTCAATAAAAGGGACAGAAGAGACATGTGTAGAGAAGTCACAACTGAGCCCAACTCTGTCATACTCGGGAGTACAAACTTCAAAGAAGGGCCCACAGGCAAACACAAAACTCTGGAGCTATCTGCCATGACTGTAGGATATGAGTGTCTCCAGAGCCCTCAGGAGGCCCCACTATTTGGGGTAGTATCTACTTTGGCAGTCTATGAGATCCTGCTGAGACATGCATAACTGTTAACTCAGGGATGACCTCATGATTCACTTTGATGCCTCTTAGCCATATAAACTAATTTTCCTTTACCTTTTCCCCCTTTTATTCAAGGTCCTTTTCCAGAAGCAATGCTATTTGGCACTTTGTAGTAGTCCCTTGGTGCCAGGGAATTTTACCCCTGAAACTCACGCCCCACACTGGAGAGAAAGTAATGCATTTATATACAGAGTTTGGCTTCATGAAAGGCCACATTTTAGCAACATAGAGGCTCTTAGGGGGTAACTTATAGGTACCCTACAGTGCTAAGCTAAGTTGCAATTTCAAGAGAAAAGGCCCATAAACATAGTTGTCAATACCAAGGGTCCATCATTGCACAATCTGTCTTTACTAGTCATTGCCCTGCACTTGGGGGATTGTTGCTGTTCCATTAGAGAATTTGGCAGAGCTCCCCAGAATGGGAATTCAATATTCTTTTGGTTATTGTGTGAATCTTCACCCACTGTGACAATGCCCCATGAACACCTGAACACAATTATATTACTTAAATGTATGCCCAGGAGAACTTCCTCCCATGTATCCCCCATCACTGACACCCCAGCTCAGTGATTCTCCCCTGCCACAACTGTAACCATTCTGTGATCCCAAACTTCCTCAAAATTGAAGCCAAGATATCACCAAATACAATTAATAGGGAAATGAAATAATAGTGATAGGTTTAGACATAAGAAATAAAATACATAATAATTTAGAAAAACTGAAACTTAAAAAATAGGGGTATAAAAAATGAAAAATATTTTAAAATTATTTGATGTTCTGCCTTTTATTGCTGTAATATCTGTTGTTTTGTATGTACAGTGAGATTTTCTTCCATTTCTTCCCCAGTGTCTTAGTTTTTTTCATTTTATCTTCAAAGAAGTATCAGGCCAGAGTAAAGTCACATACAAAACACATATATCCAACATCCTCCTCCTTTTCCCCCTTCCCATATAAATAACCTTTTTAAATGTTTATGGTACATTTGTTACAACTGATGTACAAATATAGAAACACACCTGCTAACCATGGACAATGGTTTATATTATTTCTACACTCTAGACCATATATTTTTATGAATTTTTGATGACATCCAACCTAGCCTGTATCCATCACTGCAGGATGATGCAGAACACTTCCATTGCCCCTAAATAACTCCTCTTCCATTTCCTCTATTCCTTGTTTTCCCTCCCCTCAGGGCCCATGGTGACAACCAGGCTTTACTCCTTGAAGGACAAGATTCATAGTTACTTGAAACAACTCTGAGGGCTTGACACACTGGTCTCTCTCCCCTATCAGGAACCCCCCATGCTCTCAAGAGACACCCACCCCTTTGTTTGAGAACATATTGGGCCTCCCCAGGATGGGAGTCCAACTCCTTCATTATGTGGGTCTCCACCTACTGAAATGTTGGAGTGACGGACCCAAAGGGTATCAGGAATGAAAGACAAAGAGAGATTGGGATCAGGGGTTCTGAGAGCATTGATTTCTCAAGCTCATCAGACAAGTTTATTAATATCAGGGGCTTCTTTATATACCCCAAGCAACCATGAGAACCAGCAACTATTCTAGCTAACTATTCCCATAACTTTGTTAATGAAAACACAGTGCACAGTGGATAAGAGAGTAACTAAAGTCTAAGATGTTCTATTATGTTATTGAAACAAGTATACTCATAAATCTTGTTGCCCAGGTTACTTGAGATATCAAGTCTGGGTACTGCTGGAATGTTGTGCTTCACAGAGATTAGCCACCTGCACATACATCTCCAGGGACAGCATGACCCAGTGGTCAGAAAGTAACTTGCTACCATGGAAACAACATGCCTTTGTGTCCCACATTTCCCCCTTTTTGTTTTAGTCAGGGTGACTGTGCCTGTCTTAGGTTGCCCTCCTCTGAGAGTCTTACCCGTCATTGACTACCAGCCAAGCGCTCTGACCGTGGGGAATTATATCAGGGTTTTAGCAAGTACCAAATTATTAGCTTGTCCCATCGCGTCAACATGGTGCAGTCTTTGGCATATTTCTCGTCCCAGACAAGCAACCACAATAAGCAACAAGATTAATACACAAAGTCCTATTCCTAATGCTGATAAAAAATGCTGAGACTTCCACCAATCTACTGGATTAAACTTATTAATATGAGAAATTAAATCATTAAAGATATCCTTATCTTCAGCTACATAAATCTGATTATGAGACATTTCTAATATCTTTTTCTGTAATTCTTCTATTTCTAATGACATATTACCTTTATGACCTATTAAATGATTTTTAATCTTTTCCCAATCAAACATAGACTTATTATAAGCAAGTGGAGTAATACAAAAGTTACTTTCATTCCAATCACATTTCAATCCCCTTAAGTTTAAATTATACAATTGATCTCCAATATGCAAAACAGCTGATTCTAAATTATTAACTCTACTGTTTAATTCTCCATCAATATATTCTTGACTATGCCATAAGTCACTAGCATTCTTATGCCATTCATGCACGTATTGTTGAGTCTGCACTGTCTCATGCAAGGCCATGATAGCTATAGTGGCAGCTGCAATGACACCAATCAGTCCTAAGATGCCAGCTATTATCAGTCCCACAAATCGCTTCAAGCACTTCAGGATTTCTCGAGCCATATGGAACAGCAGTTGACTCTCAGGTGATGATTGCCAAATTTGGTTCAGTCGCACTGGAATCCACACTCCCCGCTGCCTTCGAGCCATTGTGATGAAGTCTCCATTCTGTAAAATGTTCTCAGACAAATAAGTATGCAAGGCCCCACTTTTATAAAATAGAGCATTCTCAGTTATAGTTAATTTTCCAACCACAAACACATAAGCATCTTTTACACACTCCTGAAGATGATGAATTTGATTTAAATGCGGATATTGACCATACTTACTATTATTCCCAATCCATTCTATAGTAGGAGCTATTTCTAGAAAAACTTTCCATAAGTTCTTTTGAATATGTATAGATGTAACATCACACCATGGAGTAGGTATCCATTTTCCTATATATTTCCAATCACTATTATTTTTAGTAAAGATTATTTTTTCATCATGATTTAAGGATTCATGAAATGGATAGTGCATATTACTAATTTGCTGTCCTTTACTATTTAGACCATACCAAATAAATCTGTCATTATATGGAGAGGGACTCCCCATTGGGGCACTCTCCCACACTATTCCATAGGAATCATTAAAAACGACAGATCCTCTTCCCATATGGCACTCTTGCCATCCTTCTTTATCCTTACTTTCTTTTTGTGGACAATCATAATCAGGATTTTTAGTCATGATTAAATCATAAGAGGGAAATAAAGTCACAATAAACAGAGTATTATTATTTTTGAAGATAGTTGTGGCCCGATTTTTAACATACATACAGGAAGGATGGTTACCAATGCATAAAGGTCGATAATCAAATGGTAATACCGGATTATAGATTCTTTGTCCTTCCTCATAGGGTTTAATTGGCAATCAATCATCAATTGGTCCAGGGAATATATGGGTTTTATTCAGATATATATGAAAGAATGGATCTTTCCAGGTTAATACTTTAAGTAATGGGGGGTTAGGTATATAGGCCCAATAAGTGTAATTACTGGCAGCTTCTTCATTACTTACGATCACCATCATCAGAAGTTGCAGGAGACCCCATCTCTTCATTCCAGGGTTTAATCCTCTTTGCAGGTAGCCAAATTTGTTCTCCATTTTCTGAAATAATAAGAGCATAGCCTTGCCCCCTTACTTTAATCCTGCCTTTTTTCCATTCATTGCTTAAAATATCTTTCCAGAATATTGGTTGATCTTCATTTCCTGCGTCCACTGTAGATGTCTGACATTTTCCAAAGTGACATACTGCAGGTGTCAATGAATTATAAACATTAAGAAAATTTAAAGTAAATAAAGCCTTTGCCAATTGATCTTTTGGTGTTATAATACCATCATCTCCCCCTTTTTGTTTTAAAAGCATAGTTTTTAGAGTATGATGGCTGTGTTCAATTATGGCTTGACCTGTAGGATTATAAGGAATGCTGGTAACATGTTCAATACCATATTTTAAACAGAAGGATTCAAAGGATTTACTAATGTAAGAAGGTCCATTATCAGTTTTAATTTTCAGAGGGCATCCCATTACAGCAAAAGCAGACTAGAGTTGTGAGTGAACATGATGAAAATGTTCACCACTTTGTGCAGTAACCCACGAAAAATGAGAGTAAGTATTAATGCAGACATGGACATATTGTAGTTTACCAAATGATTGTATGTGAGTAACATCCATCTGCCACAGCTGATTAGGAGCCAGGCCTCTGGGATTAGTCCAAGCCTGAAAAGGCACTGTAGTTAAGGGTCCACAGGTGGGACAGGTACAACTAATTTCTTGAGCTTGATGTTTTGTTAATTGAGGAAATTTATGTTTAAGTCCCTTGATATTAATATGAGTTAATGTATGATATTTACTGGCATCCTGCAAACATCCTACTAATAAATCAGCCCTTGCATTTTGTGTAGCTAGAGGACCAGGAAGGGAAGGATAAGATCGGCTAGGAGTAATATACATATGGGCTGACTTCTTTGCTGAATGAGAGCTTGAAGGCCGGCAAAAAGTTGAGATAATTCATTAGTAATAAAAATATGAGCTGTTTCAATATGAGCTACAGTTAAACACACATATTCAGAATCAGAGACAGTATTTAAGGGCTCTTGAAATATTTGTAAAACCTTAATGATGGCTGAAAGCTCTGTGTGTTGAGCAGATGAATAAGGAGTTTGTCAAACCTGTTCTTTTTGAGAAGTAACGTATGCTACTTTTTTATTACTATTACTATCAGTAAATACTGTACAAGATGGTTGGGCTATGCACATAGCCCTGAAAAGCACTGCAAAAGTTTACTGTTGGGTTTTTTACAGATAGAGGAATGCAGCTGGCTTGATTTGTTTAAGAAGACACTAAAGAAAGTTTTAGCAAGTTTTAAAACAAAGTGATAGCAACACAGCTGGACATTAACTTCTTGAAATAAACTAGCAGTGTCTGGGATAGCTGCATACTACAGTGTTGTTACTTTAATCTATGATAAGAGGTTGTTTCTGTGACACACACTCTTTTATAATTATTAAAACCATAATTAACCACATTGTACTTTTTAATATTATGCTGAAATATTGGTAACTTTATACACTTTTAAGCATTTATAGAAACCTTTTACTCATACAACTTTAATTAAAAGAGGGTTAAAGGAAAGAAAAAACTTGTTAATTTTATAACACTTTAAAACACCTTTTATTCAACTTATAACATATTAAATGAACTTAATTATTACTTTAATTTTTCTTTCAAGGTAAAAGAACAAATCTCTTATAATTAGTTTGGAATAAAAGGCTACTTTTCAGGGTTTAATTTTGAGAAAACAGGTTTGAATGTTATGTTCTTTTAATAGAGATAAAACTTTTCCTTCTTGGAACACCGAGGAAATTATGAGGTTAAAGCACAAGAATTTATTTTGATAAAACAGACTTTCTTTATATATAGATTATTCAGGATAAAAGCTTTTACCAAAACAGATTAATGACTTGAGAGGTTTTGAGAAAGAACAAAATTTTAAGTTTGCATTAGTATACTACTTGATACTAAACCTTTTAAATTTTTATAGATAGATCCATTAAATTTTATTTAACTTTAATCATAAAAATTTCTTTTCCACGAACCTTCTACACTTTCAGTATTCACCTAGGTTTTGTTCCATATTTTATTTTTTCTTAATAACCAATTATTTTATCTTAGGACAAAATCACTTCCTATTTCTTTAATAATAAAATCACATTCTATATATCTTACATACTAAGTTACCAGGCAAACTTCTTACAACATATAATACCATCAACACTAAAGAAGCTTGTTAAAATAATAAACTTTTCTTCACTTTAAAGACTTAGTAGCATGCAATATTAGAAACAGTCCCCTAGAAGCAAGTTGTCGGGGGAGGCTGGCTGCTGATGAATTTTCCCATTATAAAATTACCTTTTATTATTATTATTATTATTATTAATTCAGGTTTGTTTAATAATGACTTTTTGGAATTAGCCATTTAAACACTTTAATTTAAACAATGCTTCATAAGACTTTTTATAATTATTTATAACCATATAGACTATAATTATATTATTTTAAGACAAATTTTACTTTTACAGAACACATTTCTTTACTTAAAGTTACCACAATACTTTCTACAACTTGCCACATGCATTTAAGTTCCAAGAGTTTATGAAAATTAGCCATCCTCCTTTAGGACAAAACACACCTTTTTGCAAAAATGTATTAAATTTCAGTTAGCATTCTCACAAACTTTTAACCTTTTTAATATTCATTTAAGTTTTACATCCTTCATATTATCCTGTGAAGAAAAATAAGTTATTCATTTCAATCTAGGCAAGAACAACTTTTTATAAAAAGACTTATAGTAATTTTGTTAATCAAGACTCACAATTTTTATCATTGTAGAGATCTTATTAACATTTAGACTTATGTATTAATATAAGCGCTTATTTAATTTTTGGCCATTTGAATAGAGCTCTTTTATAAATTTTTGTTAATTTATATTACCATCCAGAGGTATCAAAATATACACTGACATTGAACAAACAGACAAACACAGAACAATCACAACACAGTAACAGAAACATACAGTTTACAATTAACTCATAATTCTTACTTTCTTGGTATACCTGCTTTTAAGTTCTTATTAAGATTTCTTCTGGAATCCATGTTGCCTGTAACATGCAAGCTTGTGCTTGGAAACATTTTTATTAGTTATCAGCAATCAGTTAAGATAACTTGAGACAGACCGTTAACACACATTTTTGGATTATTAATCTGTAAGACTATACCGAGACTTGAAGTTCAGGAGTAAACTATTGATTTAAAACTGAAAATTCCTTTTTAAACCTTGATAAAAATTTTGTGCTAATTTTATTATCATGGTTAAATAAGCCCAATTAGAATTAGCATGGAAATAAAACAGAACACCAATGTTACCATGTTTTTCTCTTTTTCCAGTGGCTTAACTCAATTAACCCCCAGTAGCCCACAGCTACATTGTCATGTAGACAGCAGGGGGTTTGCTGAGTTGCTGCCAGAACAGTTTCCTTATCTTAGTTAACACTTTAACAGAGAGTTTTCTTACAAGCCTGATTTCACTAACAAGGACTTTGTTTAGTACTTTTGCACATTTTAAATCTTTCAATAGTTTAAAAGGTATTGGTTCAGGATGAAACTTGACATCCCCTTGCAAATTATATATATTTGTATCTGGTGGTATCACATGTAATGTTACGGGGAAAGCAGATAATAATTGTTTAACATAAGGCAAAGCATCGGCAACATCTGAAAACATTTCTAATTTAGTCTTAGTAACAGAAAGCAATTCAGTAGGTGCAGAGGATTGTACTGGATACACAGAAGATATTTCATTAAGACACTTCACTGAGCTTTTATTGATGAAAGGGTTAATATCAGGATGAGGGAAAAAACCTGATGGTTCCCCATTCGCCTCAAGTTCCTGTTCTTGTTCCAATTTACTTCCTTTCATTTTAAACTTACTTATGGGCTTAGAAAATATAGTAATTTCATCTTTCTCTCCTTCTTCAGACTGTAAAGGATCTAAGGTGGCAGCAATTTGCTGGCACAAAGCCCACACAGATAAAGGAATGGATTCCCCTCTTTGATATACTCTTCCTAAAGCTTTCATTACCCATTTCCACTGTTTCAAATTTAAAACATTACGCCCCTGAGGCTGAAACCAGTAACAATATTTCTGAACTAAGGCAAAAAGGTCAAGTAAATCAGCCTTTTTTACTGAAACTCCGACAGTATTTAAAAGAGATTTTGGTACCTGTGAATATTTTCCATCCATCCTGGTTGATTACCCATACCCTGATGCTAGCAGAAAACAGGATTAATTAAAATTCTTACCAGTGTGTGGTCAGACTCGAGTCACCTTTTGATGGATGCCTCAACCTTTCTGGAAGGTTTTCAGTTCCACGTTCCTGATACTGTTGTGGAAGAATCTCTGCTGCAATCACTACTTCGGGCCCCACGGTGGGCGCCAAATGTCGGAGTGATGGGCCCGAAGGGTATCGGGAATGAAAGACAAAGAGAGATTGGGATCAGGGGTTCTGAGAGCATTGATTTCTCAAGCTCATCAGACAAGTTTATTAATATCAGGGGCTTCTTTATATACCCCAAGCAATCATGAGAACCAGCAACTATTCTAGCTAACTATTCCCATAACTTCGTTAATGAAAACACAGTGCACAGTGGATAAGAGAGTAACTAAAGCCTAAGATGTTCTATTATGTTATTGAAACAAGTATACTCATAAATCTTGTTGCCCAGGTTACTTGAGATATCAAGTCTGGGTACTGCTGGAATGTTGTATTTCACAGAGAGATTAGCCACCTGCACGTACATCTCCAGGGACAGCGTGACCCAGCGGTCAGAAAGTAACTTGTTATCATGGAAACAACATGCCTTTGTTTCCCACACTGAAACAACACACTATGACAAAATAATCACTCACACCTGCCCCAGGTGTTCCCTGTCTCATGCATCCCCATTCAACACTCTAAAGTAGTAACTCTTCCTTGTCATATTGCCAAGAGAGGTTTCCCAACATTGTAGTTTCAACCACATACCCACAAATCCCCAGTGTTCACCTGCTCCTCTCTCAGCCCTCCCCCCAGTTCCATAGACCATTCAACCCACCCTGCACCCCTGTCAAACTTGCACCACCCAACACAATAGTATCAATACACCCTTGTCATATCCCTTCATTGGACAGCTACACATTTCCACCTTATCATAGATTTCACCCATGTGGACATTGGCTCACAGCCTTCTTCTCGTTATCTATTTCCTGTAAACCTATCTTACAGACAATTAGTTCTCTCTATCTGTTCAGTTTGCTTAATTCATATTAGTGAGGTCATGTAATATTTGTCCTTCAATGCCTGGCATGCTTCACTCAACATAAGGCCCTCAAGATTCATCCATGTTATTCCTTGTGTTAGCAGTGTATTCTTTCTTATAGCTGAGTAACATTCCATTGTATTTATATACCACATTTTGTTTATCCATTAATCTGTTGATGGGCTTATGGATTGATTCCAACTTTTGGCAATAGTGAATAATGCTGCAATGAACATTGGTGTGCATATATCTTTTGTGTCCTTGATTTCAATTCTTCTGGGTATATATCCAGCTGTGGAATTGCTAGATCATATGGCAGAGCTATAGTTAGTATTTTTGAGGAACTGCCAAACTATCCTCCACAATGGCTGGACAATTCTACATTCCCATGTGCAGTGGATGAGGGTCCCCATTTCTCCATATACTCTCCAACACTTGCAGCCCTCTGCTTTTTAATGGCCACCAGTCTAATGGGTCTAAGATGATATCTCATTGTAATTTTGATTTGCAATCCCTAACAGCTAGTGATGAGGAGCATCTTTTCTTGTGCTTTTTAACTCTTTGTATTTCTTCTTTGGTGAGGTGTCTGTTCAAATCACTGGCTCATTTTTTAAATGAGATATTTGTCTTTTTTTCCCCCTGAGATACAGGATTTCTTTTTATATGCTAGATATTAGACTCCTATCAGATATATGGCTACCAAATATTTTCTTCCAATAGGTAGCCTGTCTTTTCACTTTCTTGACAAACTCCTTTGAGGTGCAAAAGTTTTTAAATTTGACAAGGTTCCATTTATCTATTTCTTCTTCCACAGCTTGTGCTTCAGGTGTGAAGCTCAGGAAACCATTTCCTATTACAAGTTCCTGAGATGCTTCCTTACATTATGTTTAAAGTTCTTTATGGTCTTGGCCCTTGTATTTATATCTTTGGTCCATTTTGAGTAGATTTTTGTATAGGTATGCAATGGTATTCCTTTCTCATTTTTTCGATATGGATATCCAGTTCTCCAAGCACCATTTGTTGAAGAGGCCATTCTATCCCAGTTGAGTGGCTTGGTGACCTTCTCAAATACCAGATGACTGTATATGTGAGGATCTATATCGGAACTCTCAATTCCATTCCATTATTCAGAATGTCTATCCTTGTGCCAATACCATTCAGTTTTGATTACTGTAGTTTTGTAACATGTTTTAAAGTCAGGTAGTATAATTTCTCCAATTTCATTTTCTTTTTCAATATGTCTTTGGCTATCCAGAACTTTTTGCCCTTCCAAATAAAAATCATACTTAATTTCTCCAATTCAGTAAAAAAAAATGCTGGGTTGATTTTTATTGGGATTGCATTAAATCTGTAGATAGTCTTTGGTAGGATAGACATCTTGATGATATTTAGTCTTCCTATCCATGAACGGGGAATATTCTTCCATTTAAATCTTCTTTGATTTCCTTTAATAGTGTTGTATAGTTTTCTGTGTAAAAGTCTTTTACATCTTTAGTTAAATTTATTCCTAGGTATTTGCTATTTTTCATTTACTATTGTAAATTTTTTCTTAACTTCCTCCTTAGATTGCTCATTATTGGTGTACAGAAATGCTAGTGATCTTTGCACATTGATCTTATAACCTGCGACTTTACTGAACTCATTTATAGGCTCTAGAAGATTTGTTGTAGATTTCTCAGGACTTTCTATGTGTAGGATCATATCTCTGCAAATAGGGAAATTTTGATTTCTTTCTTTCCAATTTGGATGCCTTTTATATTTGTTTCTTGCCTCAGGCTCAAGCAAGTACTTCCAACACAATGTTAAATAGATGTGATAGTGGATATCCTTGTCTTGTTCCTGATCTTAGAGGGAAAGATTTTAAGATTTCACCATTGTATATGATGCTAGCTGTGAGTTTTTCATATATATCTTTTATCATGTTGAGTAAGTTTACTTCTAATCCTATCCTTTGCAGTGTTTTTAATCAGGAAAGGGGGCTGTATTTTTTCAAATGCTTTTCCTGCGTCTGTAGAGATGATCATGTGATTTTTTTTAATGTGATCTGTTTATGTGGTGTATTACATTGATTGATTTTCTTATGTTCAACCAACCTTGCATACCAGGAATAAAATCCACTTGGTCATGGTGCATACTTCCTTGATGTGTTGTTGAATATGATTAGCAAGTATTTTTTTGAGGATTTTAGCAATTAGGTTCATTAGAGACATTGGTATGTAATTTTCCTTTTTTGTGGCATCTTTGTTTTGTGTTGGTATTAGGATAATGTGGGCATCAGAGAAAGAGTCAGGGAATATTCCTTCTACTTCTGTTTTTTGGAAGAGTTTAAGCAGGATTGGTGTTAGTTCTTTTTGGAATGTTTGGTAGAATTCACCTGTGCAATCATCTGGCCCTGTGCTCTTTAGTTGGGAGATTCTTGATGCCTAATTCAATCTTGTTACTTGTGATTGGTCTGTTGAGTTCATCAGTTTCTTCTTTTATCAATGTAGGCTGCTTCTGTGTGTCTAGGGATTTGTCTATTTTCTCTAAATTATCCTTAATGTTGGCATATAGTTTTTCAAAATATTCTCTTCTAATACACTTTATTTCTGTGGGATCAATGGTGATTTCTCCATCCTTATTTCTTATTTTGTGTATGTGTCTTCTCTCTTTTTTTCTTTATTAGTCTACTTAAGGGATTGTCCATTTTATTAAACTTTTTTAATAACCAGTTTTTGGTTTTGTTTATTTTTTCTAGATGCTTTTTTGTGTTCTCTTTCATTTATTTCTGCTCTAATCTTTGTTATTTCCTTCTTTCTACTTCCTTTGGGCTTAGTTTGCTGTTCTTTTTCTAATTCCTCTAGGTGTGCAGTTATGTCTTTGATTCTAGCTCTTTCCTCTTTTTTGATATATGTATTTATGGTTATGAATTTTCCTCTCGGTACAGCTTTTGCTGCATCCCATAGGTTTTGATATGTACTGCTGTCATTTTCATTTGTTTCAAGGTAGTTACTGATTTCTTTTGTCACTTCTTCCTTGAATCACTGTTTGTCTAAGAGTGCGTTGTATAACTTCCATATCTTTGCACCTAACGTGGTCCTCTGCCCATTATTGATTTCCAGCTTCATTCCATTGTGGTCAGAATAATCATTTTGTATAATTTCAGTCTTTCTGAATTCATTGAGGGTTGTTCTGTGGCCAAGCATGTGGTCTACCTTGGAGGATAATCCATGTGCACTCAAGAAAAAAAGTATATCCTGTTATATTTGGGTGTAGTGTTCTGTTTATGTCTATTAGGTCCAGACCCTCTAATGTATTATTTAAATTCTTTGCTTTTTTATTGATTCTCTGTTGACATGTTCTGTCTAATGATGATAATGGTGTATTAAAGCCCACCATTATAAATGTAGAGGCATCTATTTCTCCACTTAGTTTTTCCAATGTTTTCTTCATGTTTTTTGAGGTTGCCCTGGTTTGCTGAATTAATGTTTATGATTGTTCTTTCTTCTTGAAAGATTATATATTTTACTAATATACAGTGTCCAGCTTTGTCTCTTAAAACAGTTTTGCATTTAAAGTCTACTTTTTCTGATATTATTATCATGACTCCCACAAAATTTTGGTTGTTGTTTGCTTGTAAAATTGTTTTCCAGCCATTCACTTTCAGCATCCTTGAATCCCTGGTTCTAAGTTGGGTTTCTTGTAGACAATATATAGATGGGTCATATTTCCTTATTCCTTTTGCCAATCTATGTCTCTTGACTGGAGTGTTGAATCCATTAACATTCAGTGTTATTTCTGTCATGGAATTATTTATATCAACCATAATTTTTTGGGTTTTATGTATGTCATATGTTGTTTTTATTTCTCTCTTTTTAATTTTTTTACTTTTTACACTCTCCTCCCACTCTCTCTATCCTGTTTTTTCCTTTCAAATTGCTGCACTCCCCTCAGTATTTCTTCAAGGACAGGTTTCTTATTAGCCTACTCTCTTAATTTATGTTTATCTGTGATTATTTTGAATTCTCAACCATTTTTGAATGCCAGCTTTACTGGACAGAGAATTCTTGGATGGAAATTCTTTTCTTTTAGCAGCATAATTATGTCATGCCCCTGCCTTGTTGCATTCATGGGTTCAGATGAGAGATCAGCACTTAATCTTATTGAGCTTCACCTGTATGTGATGGTTTTCTTTTCTCCTGCTGCATTCATTACTCTGTCTTTATCTTGAGCTTTGGACAATCTGAAAAGTATATGACTTGGAGTAGGCCTTTTGAGATTTATAATATTTGGGGTGTGCTACTCTTCCTGGACATGTACATCCATCTCACCCAATAAAGTTGGGAAGTTTTCACCTATTATTTTCTCCAACATGCCTTCTGTCTCTATCCCTTCTCTTCACCCTTTGGGATGCCTATAATGCATATATTTGAGCATTTTGTATTGTTGTTCAGATCCCTAAATCCCTGCTGGATTTTTCCTATCATTTTTATCTATGTCTTCTACTATCTGTTTGATTTCAGATGTACTGTCTCCCACATCGCTAATTCTTTCCACTGTTTATTCAAATCTACTGTTATGTGTTTCCAGTGCATTTTTTATTTCTTGGATTTTGCCTTTCATCACCATCATATCTGTTATCTTTTTATGTATGTTTACAATTTCTTCTATGTTCTCCTAGTGTCTTCTTAAATATCCTTGGTCTCTCCCTTTGCTTCATTAAGTTGGTTCTATAAAATGGCTTTACTAAAAGAAAAAAAATAAGTCTGGGATCACACACATATTTATGGAAATCAAATTCACTAACATCCATTCCTTATCTTAGAATTCCACATATTTATTGTTATCTAATTAACATTCTGGTTTAACATAAATGAAACTTTTTTGTAGTTAAACCAATGATGTATTTGTTGCTTTCATTGAATAATATCCTTATGTAAAAACTGTTAATAGAGTAAATGGTTGTAGAAGTTTGTCCAAATTTTGTTGACAGAGGTGAGATGTGTTGCCATAATCCCCAGTACTGTGAATATTATAGGATACCATGCCCCTCCATAATTATGCTATTAATTGGAAAAAGGCAATTTTGAAGATGTGATTAAGGTTACCAATCAGTTAACACTGTGTCACACAGAAGGGAGATTATGGTAAAGGGAAACTAATCAGTGAACTATTTAAAAGCAGAGAATGTATTCCAACTGGTGGCAGAAGAGGAAATCAGACTAAGTGTGAGAGGTTAACATGCCATTGCTAGTTTGAAGTTGCAGGGAGTCAGCTACCTGTGTGAGGAAGAATGCAGGCAATTGCTAGGAGCTAGGAAATGGGGACATCCTATGCAGGCAAGGAACTGTTTTCTGCAATGTGAATGAGCTTCAAAGTATACCAAAAATTCAGAAAATGTCAAGATAATCAGCACACTTACACATTATCTAATAGCCCTGACATTAGAAGTTCTCTGATCATAAGCAGAGATCCTTACCATTTGTATATTTATTTGTTGAAACCATCATATGCTGCCTTCTGCCTGTGATTTGCTTGTGGGTAAATGTTTAGGATATCCCAGGACTTTGGGTTTAGGGGATAGAAGGGGATGTCCTTAGCTCTTAATGAATGTCTGCTTTGATTTCTCAAGGTATAAGAGGATAGGAAGAGGGTGACAGTGGTGGGATTTACCCCCCATTTCTGGGTTTTGGCACTGCACCTGCTCAGAGATCTAATTAAGTAGTTTTTTTCATCATCTATTTTTAGAAGAAATATAACAAAAATGCATTAATCAATTTTGGAGCTGTTCAAATAACATCTCAATATAAATTAGACATTATCCCACTCATTCTCATCCTTTAATGTTATATATGTGTGTGTATGGAGAACAGGCAGAAGTGGGGTGTTTGGGAAGAGAAAAGGAAAATATCCCATTCAGCTTGCAGAATGCATAAGTTTGAAGTAGCTTTTATAGTACAGAAAATTTTGAGGAGGAATTTGGTGGTGATGAGACCTTGTATTGACAGTTGATAAGAATACAGTTTCCAGTGATGAAGAATAGTTGCCAGCTGCCCCAAGAATCCTTTCCCATGCAGCCAGAGGTGGGGAGAAATGCACTGGTTCTCACCTCCCAAGTAGCCTTGTGGAATGGAATTCTATAGAGGCCCAGCTACTTCCCCTCCTCCACCTTCACATACTTGAGAACAGGAGGGGAACTGGAAACTTCCAAATCTGTGGAGTCTAGGCATGGAGCAGGATGTGATGTGGCGGTCCTCCTGTTCACCTACTTGTCTCAATGGGAATTTGACTCTTGCTTAATGGCCTATGTAATGACCCTGAACTACTTTTTCTCTTCCACCCTCAGAGAGGGAAGACAGCTTGCTGTGAATGATACAGGTGTATGGCTAAGTGTGGAGTTAACTGGCTTGCTGGCTGTTTTACACTGTAAGCCTGGGTTTGAAGTCTGTGGAATAGGGGAATTTTCAGTAAAACCGTATTCCTTATCTTCTTCCATTTCCTAACAAGAGGAGTCCAAAGAGAAGGGATAGCAGAAAAAAGGTATTAGCAAAACTGAGAGGTGAAGAAGCACATGATATTTTCACTTTAAATAAGGTATCACAAACAACCCACAAGTATTCAGTTACTTCCCAAACTCTCATTGGGAAGATACTTTAAAGGTAGGTACATAATATTAGACCCCTGGGTAGGGCCATGTCTCCATGCCTACCCCAACTCAGAACTGGGTCAGGAACAGTAAGTAGTTTCCAGTGCTATCTGGAGAGTGCTTAGGTGTTTCTTAAGGAAATAAACCTTGATGTATCCTGGGTTGGGTGGTGTGGAGCCTAGAAATAGGACAGGTGCTACATATATATCCTGCATGGCTGTAGTTTAACTCTGAACTCAACATTAAGGCCTCCCCAAGTAGTAGGTACCTTGAGGTATGCAATCACCTCTCCACATAGTCTTCAGAATAGCTGGCATGAAAGTTCAGTCAGCTGGCTCTGGAGATAATGTTTCCTTTGTGGCCACACAGAACACCTTATGAAACATGAAGTGTATGAAGTGTAAATTTAAGATAAGGTTTTGTATTAACTGAGTGGAAGAAAGAAAATGAAGAGGGAGAAAATGACCAGTTGATGAGAACCAATGCAGGTACTACAATAAACACTGATTCTCTCTCATTCTCTCTCTCTCTCTTTCTCTCTCTCTCTCTCTCTCTCTCTCTCTCTCTCTCTCTCTCTCTCTTTCTCTCTCTCTCTCTCTCTCACACACACACACACATGCACACACAGCTCAAAGACTCACCTCCTTGTGGTTGGCCAATGCTCTGAAGGACAATTTGTTGCCATCTCTGTAGAGTTCACAAGGGTTTGGGATTTAGGTTCAAGGAAAATGGTGCTAGCATTAGAATCTCTCTTTCTGAGAAAGGGGGAGATCTTCTCTTTCTTCTGTCCCTACTTGATGAGAATAGCTAAGATCTTGCTGTCATTATGGTGTTGCCCCCAATGTGATAGACATGTTACAAATTGATCTTTCTAAATCTCCCCTGGTTCAGCCTCAGGGCATTAACCACAGCTGTGTCCCATACCTTACATAAAGAGTACAGTGGTTTGGGGATCACTGGATCCCTACTCAGTCCCATGAAGCATAAATTGCAAAAGTCTCCAGATGTGTCAACACCTTTGTCCACATCGATGTTTCTGGTTGAAGCTTGTAAAAAATCACATAGAGCAACTGTCAACAAAAAAGTTATCAAAGATTTTCTTGGAAATCAAAGGAGGTAAATTTAAAAGTGTCTGCATGATAGGCCTAGGGTAAGGAACCCTGGAGATGTGCAAGGAGCTACCAATGGACCTAGGATCCAGAAGGGAGAAGGGAGGGGGAATGAACGTACTTCACTTTCAGACTGTGTGCCTTTTACTTCTTTATCTTGCCTTATTCCCTGTCTACAACCTCCACTACAAGGTTAAATAGCAGTAGCTAGAATTTCCATCCTCTTCATGTTTTCATCTTAGTTTTATTCTACATCTGGTGGCTATGGACTTTTTGTAGATGGGATTAATCTGATTTAAGTAGTTCCTATTGGTCTGTTTATCATGAAAGGGTGTCGGATTTTATTAAATGCTTTTTCTGTTGATATAATCATGATTTTTTTGCCCTTTTTTTTTTTTAAAGATTTATTTATTTATTTATTTAATTCCCCTCCCCTCCCCCGGTTATCTGTTCTCTGTGTCTTTTTGCTGCGTCTTGTTTCTTTGTCCGCTTCTGTTGTCGTCAGCGGCACGGGAAGTGTGGGCGGCACCATTCCTCGGCAGGCTGCTCCCTCCTTCGCGCTGGGCGTCTCCTTATGGGTGCACTCCTTGCGCATGGGGCTCCCCTACGCGGGGGACACCCCTGTTGGTACAGCACTCCTTGCGCGCATCAGCACTGCGCACGGGCCAGCTCCACACGGGTCAAGGGGGCCCGGGGCTTCAACCGTGGACCTCCCATGTGGTAGACGGACGCCCTAACCACTGGGCCAAAGTCCGTTTCCCTTTTTTGCCCTTAATTCACTCCAATACTGTATTAATCAGCCAAAGGGTGCTGATGCAAAATACCAGGAATTTGTTTGTTTTTATAAAGAGTATTTATTTGGGGTAGGAGCTTACAGATACCAGGCCATAAAGCATAAGTTACTTCCCTCACCAGTCTATTTTCACATGTTGGGGCAAGATGGCTGCCGATGTCTATGAGGGTTCAGGTTTCCTGGGTTTCTCTGGGCTCAGCATCTCTGTTTTCTCCACAAAGTCAGCTGTAGACTATGAGGCTTTCCATGCTTTGCCTCTCTCCATAAAGCCAGCTGTAAACGATGAGACAAACAGCTCTTTCTCTCTCCCAGGGCTCCAGCTTAAGATTTCAGCATCAAACTCCAACATTAAAAGTCCTCAATTCTGTCCTTTGCCATGCATTTTATCTGTGAATACCCACCCAACAAGGGGCAGGGACTCAACATCCTAATGACACGGCCCAATCAAACCCCTAATCATAACTCAATCATGCCCAGGTATAGAGCAGATTACAAACATAATCAAATATTTATTTTTGGAATTCATAACCATATCAAACTATTAAAACTACTTTTAAGGTTAAGGGTTATACAATATCATTTATAGCTCTGAGAATAATAAAAACGTTGCACTGAGAGTCCAAACATAATTGCTTCATTTGTTTAATCACATGAAATGTTATATTAAAAAACATAAGAGGTTACCATATACCCCACTCCTCACCCTACCCCCCACTCCTCCAGCATCAACATTCCTTTCATCAGTGATGCACATTCATTGCACTCTGGAGCACTGCCACCCCACATGGACCATAGTTTACATTGTAGTTCACACTCTCTCCCAGTCCATCCAGGAGGTCATGGCAGGGAAAACAATGTCCTGCATCTGTCTCTGCAATACCATTCAGGACAACTCTAAGTCCTGAAAATGCCCCACATCACACCTCTTCCTCCCTCTCCCTGCCCTCAGCAACTCCCATGGCCACCATCTCCACATCAATGATACAATTTCTTCCATTGCTAGAGTCACAACAGTTCTATAGTAGAATACCAACAAGTCCTCCAATCCATATTATATTCCTCTATCTCATGGACCCTGGGATGGCAATATCCACTCCAACTCTAACTTGAGAGGGGCCTTAGATCCTACATGGCTGATGGATGCAATTCTCCTACCTGCAGTTGTAGACGGTCTTGGTTTCCTGGTGTGGTGGTTGACCACACTTGCCTCTCCGTCAGCTGACTTGGGTATGTCTATTGATCTGGAGACTAGGTGTTGCAACTCTGCTAAGGCTCAGGGCCCAGCTGGCACATGGGGAGTCCAGAGATGCAAGTCTCCTGAGCATACACAAACCCCAGTGCCAATCACAGGTTCAGTAAAAGTGACAGAAGAGGCATGTGTATAGAGGTCACATCTGAGTCCAAGTCCATCACAATCAGGAGCACAGATTCCAAAGTAGGGCCCACTGGCAAGGCAATGAACTCCAGAACCATCTCTCATGACCATAGAACCTGTGTGTCCCCATAGCCCTAGGAGCATCAGTACCTGGAATTGTATCTAATTTGGTTGTCTCTGGGATCCTGCTGAAATGTGTGTAAGCTTGACCTCTCTGATGACCTCCCAACTCATTTTGAAGTCTCTGAGCCATATAAACTCATTTGTCTTTACCAGTTCTCCCTTTTATTCAATGTCTTTTTCTAGTTGCATCACCAACTAGTGATTGGTATTAATCCCTTGGCACCAGGGAGGCACATCCCAGGGAGTCATATCCCACTCTAGGGGGAAGATAATGGATTTACATGCTGAGTTTGGCTTAGAGAGTGGCCACATTAGAGCAACATGGAGGCTCTCAGGAGGTAACCCTCAGCTTAAGGCCTTGTTGAAATTTCAAGCTCACAGGCTCATAAGCATAGTCACCAGTATCAAGGGCCCATCATTGGACCATCCTTCTTCACTGGTCTTTGTCCTTACGTTTGGGGGATTGTTGCTATTCCATTGTGCAATGCAACGGAGCTCTCTAGGGTGGGAACTCAGCACTCCTGCAGTTGTGATGTGTAACTCTATCCACTGTGACAATACCCAATGAACATCTGAACATATCTATATACCCTATATGTATGCCCAGGACAACTCCCTCCCACCCATGCATCCCCCATCAATCATATCTCACACCAGTACTCCTCCCCTGCCATAGTTGAACCTCTCTGTGATCCAAAACTTCTTCAAAAATGAAGCCTAATATATTGCCAGATTCAATTAGTATGAAAATGAAATAGTATCGACAGATTTAAAGATTAGAAATAGAATATATAATAATTTAGAAAAACTGAAATAAAGTAAAAAATAAACTGGGGTATTAAAAAATGAAAACTATCATAAAGCTTTGTTTTTGATGTTTTGCCTTTCATCACAGAAATAGGTGTTGCCCTGAATGTACAGTGGCAAGGCTATCTCCTCTGTTCCTCAGTGTATTAGTTAGCCAAAGGGGTGCTGATGCAAAATACCAGAAATTGGTTGGTTTTTATAAAGGAAATTTATTTGGAGTTAAGCTTACAGATACCAAGGGGTGTGGACTCAATACCCTAATCATAACTCAATCATACCCAGGTACAGATCAGATCACAAACATTATCCAATATTTCTTTTTGGAATCCATCAATAATATCAAACTGCTACACTCAATGTCTACATCCTTTTTTTTTTTTTAATTTTGCCTATTAAAAGTTTTAGATCACAGTAAAGTCACATATACAATATAGGGGACTCCCATATACCCAACATTGAACCCTTTTCCTACTTCCCCAGCAATGATCTTTTTACATTTGGATGTTATATTTGCTACAGCTGATGTATAGATATTAAAATATAGCTACCAACCATGGTTCCATTATGGCTTACATTATGGTTTATATTTTAGACTACACTTCTCTAAATTTTTGGTTACATTATGGTTTACATTATGGTTTACATTTTAGACTATATATTTTTATAAATTTTGGTGAAATTTAACATGGTTTATTTCCATTGTTGCACAAACTCGTGGAACACTTCCATTGCCCCCCAGTTACCCTTACTTCCATCCATTCTCTCCCCCTCCCCTCAGGGCCCACAGTGACAACCAAGATTCACTGCTTGAAGGACAAGATAGATACTTACAGCACTACTGAGGGTTTGACACTCTAGTCTGTCCTCCCCCATTGGGAGCCACCCATGCTCTCAAGAGACACCCTCTCCTCTGTTTGGGAACAGCAGTCCAACCCAGGATGGGGTACAACACTTTCCCACTCATTATATATATATCCATGCACTGATACAACACAATATGGCAAGATGAGCACCCACACACTCCGTAGAAGCCTGCCCCAGGTGTGCCCTGTGCCAGATGCACCCGTCAAACACCCCAAACAAGTAAGCCTTCCTTATAGTTTCTAAAGAGTTTTCTCAACATTATAGTTTCAGCCACATACCTGACACTCTCCCATGTTCACCCACTCACCCCAAACCCTCCCCCTATTTCCATGGTCCATCTGGCCCATCCTCCTAACCCTAGTCCCCCTCAAGCCTACAAAGCCCCACCCAATAGTATCCCTATGCCCCCGTCTTATCCCTTCTCTGCACAACTGCTTACCTCCAATTTATCATAGATTTTGCCCATATAGGCATCAGCTCACATCTTTCCTCTCCCCCCCCTATTTCCTGTAAGTCCATCTTCCTATCTCTACCTCTCTGAGACAGCTTGATTTGCTTAATTCATATCAGAGAGGTCATGTCGTATTTGTCCTTCAATGCCTGACTTGCTTTACTCAACATAAGGTCCTCAAGATTCATCCATGTTATCCCATGTGCTAACACTGTATTCCATCTTACAGCTGAGTAGTATTCCATTATGTGTATATACCATTTTTTGTTTATCCATTCATCTGTTGATGGGCATTTGGGTTGATTCCAAATTATGGCAATTGCGAATAGTGCTGCTATGAACATTGGTGTTCATATATCAGTTCATATCCTTGTTTTCAGCTCTTCTGGATATATACCTAGCAGTGGAATTGCTGGATCATATGGCAAATATATAGTTAGTTTTTTTAGGAACTGCCAAACTGTCCTCCAGAATGGCTGGATCCTTGTACATTCCCACCAGCAGTGGATGAGGGTTCCCATTCCTCCACATCCTTTCCAACACTTGTAGTCCTATATTTTTTTAATAGCTGCCAGTCTAATGGGTATAACATGATCTCATTGTAGTTTTGATTTGCATTTCCCTAATAGCTAATGATGTTGAGCATCTTTTCATGTGCTTTTTAGCCATTTGTATTTCTTCTTCAGAGAAGCATCTATTCAAATCTCTTGCCCATTTTTTGAATGGGTTGTTTGTATTTATTTTTGAGATATAGGATTTCTTTATATATATTGGATATTAGGCTTCTATCAGATATATGGTTACCAAATATTTTCTAGATGCTAAAATCCTCAACAAAATCTTGCTAATTGTATTCAACAACACATCAAATGAATTATACACCATGACCAAGTGGGTTTTACCCCTGGTATGCAAGGATGGTTCAACATAAGGAAATCAATCAATGTAATATATCACATAAACAGATTAGAAGAAAATAATCACATAATCATATCTATAGACACAGAAAAAACATTTGACCAAATACAGCACCTTTTCCTGACAAAAAACACTGCAAAAGATCAGAATACAAGGAAACTTTCTGACCATGATCAAGGGTATATATGAAAAACCCAGTCAACATCATTTACAATGGTGAAATCCTAAAATCCTTCCCTTTAAGATCAGGAATGAGACTAGGGTGACCACTATCTCCACTTCTATTTAACACTGTGTTAGATGTACTTGCTTGAGTACTGAGGCAAGAAACAGATATAAAAGGCATCCAAATTGGAAAGGAAGAAGTAAAAATTTCACCATTTGCAGATGACATGATCCTGTATATAGAAAGCCCGAGAAATCTACAACAAAGCTCCTAGAACTTATAAATGAGTTCAGTAAAGTTGCAGGTTATAAGATCAGTGCACAAAAATCAGTAGCATTTCTGTACACCAATAATGAGCAATCCAAGGAGGAAATCAAGAAACAAATACCATTTACAATAGTAAATAAAAAACACAAATACCTAGGAATAAATTTAACTAAAGATGTAAAAGACTTATAAAAGAACACTATACAACACTGTTAAAGGAAGTCAAAGAACACTTAAATAAATGAAAGAATATTCCTTATTCATGGATAGGAAGACTAAATATCATTAAGATGTCTATCCTACCCAAACTGATCTACAGATTTAATGCAATCCCAATAAAATTTTTTACTAAACTGGGAAAACTAACTATGAAATTTATTTGGAAGGAAAAGAAGCCCCAAATAACCAAAGACATATTGAAAAAGAAAAATGAAATAGAAGGAATCACACTACCTGCCTTTAAAACAAAGTTATAGTGGTCAAAATGGCATGGTATTGGCACAAAGATAGACACACTCATCAATACTTTTTTTAACCTTATATCGACCCATTTCATTCCTTCATTCATTCAACAGATATTTGTAAGTTCCTATAAGAAGCTAGGTATTTTGTGAGTAGGAATTATATAGAAAAGAGGTAAGCAGGCCAAATATAATTTATTGCTTGTTTTTGTATGACCTGAGAATTTAAATTGATATTCATATTTTAAAGGGTTAAAAAATAAAAGGAAGCATAATTTTTCATGACTGTTGAAAACTGTAAGAAACTCAAATTTCAGTATCTGTGTTAAAGTTTTATTGGAACTTTATTTATTACACTCATTTATTTATGTATTGTCTATGATTATTTTTGTGCTAACATGTCAGAGTTTGTAGCTGCAACGAAGACTATGTGACCTCAAAGCTTAAAATGTTTACTAATTGTTCCTTTACAGAAAATGTTTGCCAACCCCTGCTGGAGATGAATCAGATGCAGGCTTTAACTGGAAGTAACCTCAAGAAGGAGATGACTAAAATATATTCAAGACAAAGTAATATAAAGGGTACAATAAAAAGCCAATGGCATTATCACTGTGTCCAGGAATGCAGTGGAGTTATGAATGGAGACTACCTAGTACCACATCAAATGAGAGTATTCCCCTGAAGAAGACACTTCCTAAATACTGAGAAAAAACTTCACCATGCAAAATAATTTTGTGACAGACATTTCAATCAGCAGGGGATATTATGGACCAAGGAGGTGTTATATCAGAATTAGTAAGTTTTATAAACAAACAACCAAAGAGGACATGACAGAAAGCACGGCAGAAACGTGATGATAAATTTGAGAAGCGATATGGCAAAAAGTATTTTACATCCTTGAGTGGGCTTCAATTTCATCTATTTTTACCATAGGATCTGAAGAACTCAAATTACGTGACCAGGCTTACAGGTTAGAAAATTAGTCTGATGAATGGAGAGATCTGAGGGATGAATTTGAAAACAGGTAGAAGTGCTTGAATAGTTAATAGGAGGTGAGAAAGTGATTATGGCAGTGTTCTGAAAAATATTCTGTGAGATAATTAGATGAGATATGGGGGAATATCTCATCTAATTAGATGCATGTTAGGGAGAGGATTTTTATGATAGAAATGATTTGAGCATGCTTAAAGTTATACATGAGAAAGTAGAGTGGGAGCCATTCACTCTGAGGAATGATGGGGTAGTGAGAGAAGGCACTGTACTCTAAATACATTAGGACAAAGTTGAACCAAAGGTGTGTGATGCATAACAACCTCAAATATTATGAAGCACACCAGGCACTCACACTTGGATGAAGGAGGTGATGAAAACTTTATAGCAGGTATTCTCGCAGATGAGGTTGATCTCTCATGATGGATGAAACGTATTTTTTACTAATAAGCTGGATTGTCTTGTAAGAAGAAAGTGGATCAGTAGTGGATTTGAGGACAGTGAGAAGAGTGAGTGTTGGATACATTCAAGGGAATGTGGCACTGGATGCTACTCTTAAGGAAAAACCGATATTAGCATCTTGAGCGAAAATCAGGGGAAGACACATTACAACAATATCATGTGTAAAAGCAAAGGAGTAATATACCTTTAAAAAGCTAAAAATTTTGGCATATGCCTTTTTCAGGCAAAATAGCAGGATTGCCATGGTTTGTGATTTCAATATATAGTCTTTAAATCCACATTCTTTCTGAACTAGGAGCCATGTTGCTGGATGGGGGGCAACACTTTTTTTTTTTTTTTTTTTTGGTGTTTTTGTTTTCGATTGGGGAATGGCATGGGGAGAGAATAGGTTGGAAATATGGATTCGAATCATGTTACAAAATGCCTGTATTAGGGAAGCAGACTTGGCCCAATGGATAGAGTGTACATAGAGTCCACAGTTCATACCCCCGGGCCTCCTTGACCCATGTGGAGCTGGACCATGTGCAGTGCTGATGGTGCACAAGGAGTGCCCTGCCATGCAGGGGTGTCCCCCACATGGGGGAGCCCCACGCGCAAGGAGTGAGTTCCATAAGGAGAGCCACCCAGTGCAAAAGAAAGTGCAGCCTGCCCAAGAATGGGCACACATACAGAGAGCTGACACAAAAAGATGACTCAACAAAAAAAGAAACACAGATTCCTGATGCCACTGATAAGGATAGAAGTGGTCACAGAAGAACACACAGCAAATGGACACAGAGAGTAGACAACTGGCTGGGGGGGGGGGGTACAAATAAATAAAAAATAAATCTTTTAAAAAATGCCTATATTAGAGTGCAGGTTTGAATTTTCTTTTGAGGACAATGAGAACTCACTGAAGGAATTTAAGAAGGGACTTAACTTGATGAAACTTGAGATTCAGAAAATTCACTCAATACAACGTTGTGGGTGACATATGCCTGAAGACAGAGACTAAAGGCATGGAGCCCTCTAGTCTCCAGTAGGAGTAGATGACAGCATCATATGTGAGTTCAGAAAGAAATCATTTAAAGTAGAATAGAGAAGAGTGGCAGAATGAAGAAATGTGCTGTTGTTTCTGCTAACAATTGTTCAATAAGAAAGAATACCAATGTTCAGTATTATAAAATAAAACCATTTTATCATGCTAAAATATACCATGGATCAGAAATTCAGAAAAAACATAGTAGGGATGGCTTTTTCATTTCCACAATGTATGGCTAAGGGCTAAAGGCTAAGGACTGGAATAACGTAAGTTAGATCACCAGTTCCAACTAAATCTACCACACATGTGAAAGGCAGTGTCTACATAATTTTTCTAAATGAAGTGCTGGGGAATGATCTCAGGACCTTGTACATGGGAAGCTGGAGCTCAAATCCATGAGCTACACCCACTCTCAGGATAATCTTGAGATGATAGCTCAAATGTAATGCAGTATTTAAGTGGTCTCAATAATTTTGGGCCTTAATTTCAATTAATTACTAAATGATTTCTAATGGGTACATTATAATCATTCAATAACTGCTTAAACTTTCATTTGGCAGTTGCTGTTTTAGAAATTTCTTCCTGCACTTATTATTTCAGCATTCTAAAAATCATGCTGTATATAGCTGCATATACCCACAAGCACATTGATTACATCTGTCTTTGAAACATATGAGGCAAAATATTTGGCTTATTTTTAAAAAATGTATTTTGACCAATTCCTGAATATGCACAGAAACAAAGTATAGAAAGTTAGTGTTTTATATGTATCTGGTTGTGTGTAATGTCAGAGAGTATAAAATCTGTTTTTACCTGCTTGAGAATAAAACATACGTCCTGGGTAGCCATGGTGGCTGCTGGGTTTGGGGAATGGGAGGAAGAGATGAGATGTGGAGGCATTTTCGGGACGAGGAGATGTCCTGGGTGGTGCTTCACGGACAATTACGGGACATTCTAGATCCCCCCAGGGCCCACTGGATGGAACATGGGAGAGTGTGGGCTATGATGTGGACCATTGACTAGGGGTGCAGTGATGCTCAGAGATGTACTTACCAGGTGCAATGGATGTGTCACGATGATGGGAGAGAGTGTTGCTGTGGGGGAAGAGGGGGTGGGGGCGGGGGGGGGTTGAACGGGACCTCATATTTTTTGAATGTAATTTTTAAAAAATAAATAAATAATTTAAAAAAAACATACTTCCTGATTTTGATAGCACTTAACAATTAAAATTATTCTTTCAATGATATAAATGTCTACTAAACAAATTCTTAAATAGAGTAATTCAAGCTTTGATGAATAAATTTAACATTATAATACATTTAGGAACACATAGCTTCTTAAATATGTAGGTGTGGCAGTTTGATATTATTTATTAATTCCAAAAAGAGATACTATGTTTGTAAACTACTGTTTGTTAGGCATGATATCCCTTTGGATGTATTAAATTCAGAGGTTTCATTTTTACTTTATTAAATCAAGCTTAGGGCTTTGATTCCACCATGTCATATAATGACCTGGTGTAAAGAGGGGGATGGAATTGTACTACACGATTTTGCAAGCATGGATACAGACCACATCAAACTTATCAAAATCTATAAAAGTGTCGGTTCAAAATGTAAAGCACAATGTAAATCAGTGATCACGATTAATAGCATTTTTCCAATACTTGTATATCAATTGTAACAAATGTACCATCCACATGTAAAATGTAATTAATAAGAAAAAGGAGAAAACGTAGTGCATGGTGGGTATAAGGGATTCACCTATATTCTGTACATAACTTTTCTGTAACCTAAAGCTGCTTCACACAAAATGAAGAAAATTTGACTCTGGGCAAATAAATGGAAACAAATGTCACTGTACATACAGGACAACAGATCTTAGAGTGATGATAGAGATAATGTTAAAAATTTTTAAATTTTTAATTGTTTTCATTATTTCAAACTTTCTAAAAGTTTTATTTTATTCATATTTTTAAACCATCATTGTTATATCATTTTCCTATTAAGTGTATTCAGTTAGTTTGTTGGCTTCAATTTTGAAGACATTTTGGATAACTGAAGGGTTATACCTCTGACAGTGGAGGATCATTGGTGTGGTGTGTCAGAGAGGGGAGATGCATGGGAGAAGCTTCACCTGGGGCATACCTATAATGAATATGAATGTGTTCAAATGCTCATGTGTTCAAATGGTCACAGTGGGCGGAGATCCACACAATAACCAAAGAAATATCAAATTTCCATCCCACGGAGCTCTGCCACATTCTCTAATGGGACAGCAAGAGCTCCCTGAGTACAGGGACAGACACTAGTGAAGGACAGGCCCTTGATTGTGATGACTGTACTTATGAATCTTTACTCTGAAACTGAAACTTAACATAGCACTGTAGGTGCCTAAGCATTACCCCCTGAAAGCCTCTTTGTTGCTCAGATGTGGCTCTTTCTAAGCCAAAATTCAGCGTGTAAGTGAATTACCTTCCCCCCAGTGTGTGACATGACTGCCAGGGATCAGTCTCCCTGGTACCAAGGGATTTCTACTAAGCACCAACAAGCAATGCAACTGGAAAAAGACCTTGACTAAAAGGGAGAAAGGGTAAAGACAAATGGTTTTATATGGTTAAGAAACTTCAAAGTGAATCAGGAGGTCATTTCATAGGTTACTTTTATGCATATCTCAGCAGAAACTCATAAACTGCCAAAGTAAATATTACTTCAAATAGTGGAGCTCCTGTGGGTTCTGGAGACATCCAGGCACCATAGGTAGGGCAGACAGCTCAGGAGATTGGCACCCTGCCAGTGGGACCTACTTTGGAATTTACACTCCCCAGTGTGATAGAGTTGGACTCAGTTGTGTTTTCCCTACACGTGGCTCCATTGCCCCTCTATTTGAACCTATAGTTAGTACTAGAATTCTTAGTTGTATGTCCAAGAGACTTAAATCTTTGGGCTGTTCATGTGCCAGTTGTGCCCTGAATCTCAACAGAGTTGCAACATATACTCTCCAATATATTGGATTCACCCAAGACAACTAACAAGATGAGTGACAATGACCATCTCAAGTAACATAGAGAGTCTGCAACTGCAAGCAAGAAACTCTCATCCATCTGCCCCATGGGACCTAAGGTCTCTCTCAATTAGAAGTGGTATGCGGCATCACCATCAAAGAATCTTCAAGATTGGGGAATGGATAATGGACTAGAGTAGACTTACAGTTGTTCTACTATAGACTTGTGATCCTAGCAAGGAAGAACTTTTATCATGGATGTGGAGGCAGTGGCCACTGGAGGTTCTGAGGGGAGGGAAAAGTAATTTGGGGGCATTTTCAGGACTTGGGAATTATCCTGAATGAACTTTCAATAACAGATACAGCCCATTGTATATCAGGTAATAACTTGCAAGGGTGTGTGGGAGATAGTGTAAACTACAATGTAAACTATAATCACTTAGAGGCAATGCTCCAGGATGTGTTCATCAATTGCAACAAATGTACCATGCTAATGAAGGATGTTGCTGATGTGGAAAAATATGGGAGGGCTAGGAAGCAGGGCATATGGGAATCCCCTATATTTTTTTGTAACATTTAAGTAATCTAAATGTCTTTTAAAAATTAAATTAAATTAAAAAGTATATTTAAAAAAAGATTTATTCTCAAAATTCTTGTTTCTGTATTATTCTTCAATTATCTTACACCTATAGACAAAAGTTAGTCAAAAACCTACCAACAAGCCTTGCATGCATGCACACATATATATAAATAAAAACACAAGAAAATGGGCAGTGGATGTGGCTCAAGCCATTGGTCTCCCACCTACCACATGGGAGGTCCCTGGTTCAGTTCCCAGGGCCTCCTAAAGAAGATACCCAGCTGACATGACAGTCAGGCATGGCAAGCTGATGCCATAAGATGATGCAACAAGATTCACAACATAAAAAACATAATCAGAGACACAACAAAGCAAGGAACAGAGGTGGCTCCAGTTAATAGGCACCTCCCTCCCACAATGGAGGTTCTGGGTTCAGTTCTCAGTGTCTCCTAAAGAAACAAGGAAGATGGACAGACATAGCAAGTGCAAACAAAGAGGGGATGAGGAGAAATCAATAAATGAAATAAATCTTTAAAAAAACCACACACACAAAAAAACACCATAGGCTGTATTATGAAAAAATTTGAAGCTGTGGCATGCTCTGCCCTTAGAATAATGTGAACTTAAAGTGTTCAGGAAGAATTAGCAATTTTTCTCTATCATTGTGAGGTTTTCATGTTTACCTAGCATAAAAGGTACTTGTGGGTATTCATTCAATCAGCCAAAAGATGATAACAGGAAACTTACTCTTCATATTTTCCTTCCACAATCCATCATTTTAATTCATCTGTGGTATAGAAAAAATAAATGGTCTTTGGAATCAGCTGTAGGAATTTATTTAAGTTACTTAGCATTTAAGAGTTTCCTTTTCTCATTTTTGAGTGGAACACATTTATTTACCCAATAAGGTTGCAGTGAGGATTGAATTAAAAAGAACTGGGCACAGGGAATGTGCCCATTTCACTCAAAGTGCTGCGAAGTGCATTCACATAAAGGAAATATTTGATGATAAAAAGAGAGACGACAGATGAGAGAGAGATTTTAAAAATTAATCATCACAAAAGAACATCTTTCAAATTTCCATAATTGCCATTTTGTGGTAGCAGTGAATATGATTTCACAAAACTGTATTTGAAACTGGGGGCTTCATTAAATATGAGTTTTTGGTTTTATACTTTAGGATAAAAAGATTGATGGACATGGGGTGACACAAATAAGCACAAAGAAACAACCTACACAACCAATTTTATAGAGTCCACGGGTGTGGCTGGTACAGGAATACTTTCCAGGGAAGAAAAATGTTGGAGTATTCCTTTCAATATAGCCTTGGACCTCCACCATCACATCCTCTTTTATGGTCATGTGGGAATTAATGTTCTGTTTGACAGCAGTCTCTAATCACAAATGAGCCAAGATGATTTTGATCTAAATTGAGAGACCCCTGTAAACTCATACTTTAAACAATCCTTTGTCTAATTCTGTATATATCACTAACATGTGAAAAAATTAGATGCAAAAATTAGAGAAAAAAAGTTTTTCTGCTCCATTGTTTACATAAACTTTTAGTTTTCAGATTTCAGGATCATTTTAGACATAAGGAAGCATGCGATTCATAATAATTGCTTGTAGTGTGTGGAAAAATGGTATCAAACACATTATTTGCCTTTCATTATTTTAACTGTAGTCCAGGAAAGTCAATGATAATCAAATATAAAGAAAACCAAAGTAACTAAATTAGAACAAATTTGGTAATAACAAGCATTCCTAGAAGTTTCCCTTGAGCAGGGCTTCTGTCATCAGAGTCAGTCTTCAGTTTCCATAATGAGTGGCACCTGTTTGTGACTGAGTCATCCTTTGATGCTTCTTCCCGCCCATGGCTGTCTGGGTACCATAGGCCTCCTTTTAATTGGAATGACCCTTGATGGTTTTAGTAAATGCTCACAAAATACCTTTAAAAACATTGTGGGTTTTCTGTGTTTCAAATTGCACAGTGTTTCAAGCTATGACATTCGATAAAAGAAACACACAAATATTATTCTGAGACAACCTCTTTCCTTCCTTGGAGTGAAAGTCAAGTTAATGTGAACAAAGCCTTAAAAATACTTAAATGAGTTTTATCTTTTCAAAAGACTGTGGAATCACAGCCTTAAGATTTAGTAAGTCTTAGTAAGCACATTCTTTAATTTCAACAAAGTATAAAACCACATACTTGACATTTTTACCTCAGGGCATATTTCAGTGGAAGTTTCTGATGCCATTTCTTACTTTGACTAATGTATTTTCCCAGGAGAGACAAGCGGTGAGAATTTAAATTTTCTATTTTGTAAAATCCTGACTCCTTTATAATAAATATTAATTCTACTTGGAAAAAAATTGAACATTTCTTCCTTCAGTGCTCTGTTCTTCTTCTGTTATAGGCAATAAGAAAAGTTAGTTGGAAAGTTCAGTATTTTGCCAGGAAATCTCCTTTCCTACATCTGACAACACTGGATACCATTCCTAATTTCCATGTTACCATGGGTAAAATTTCACTAACTGTTCTGCCAGTATGTGCCACAGGTGACCTTCTTCAGTTACTTTTCTTCCCTAAAGATTATCACTAACTGTGTCCATAATGCTGTTCCACCCTCTTCCTAAACCCTGATTCCAAAGTCCAGGCCAGGAACTCGTTTTTTTGTTAGAGCATCACCCCAGTCCAGTATTAAGTTTTGTTCTGGTTATCTATCCTATACATCATGCTACTCTAAAGGGCTTTAAAGAACAGTGATTTTTATTACAGGCACATTTTAGGTCAGTAATGTGAGCAGGTCAAGGCTAGTCAATGCTTCTATTCCATCTGATATCAAGTGGAGTCACTCAGTTGTGATCAGATTATGACTTGTCCACTCTAGAGGTCACAGGTGATCGTATGCACGTGGCTGGTGCCCAGGTGGGGCTATTTTAAAGGTCGGGTTCAGCTGATGCTCTTTCCTACTTCACACTGTCTCAGGAACTCTCCATGTGGATTTTACAGCACAGTAGTTGAACTTCTTAAATGGTGCTTCAAGCCTCCATGAAAATAATTTAGAAGTTGTAGGTCCTCCTAACAGCTAGTTTTACTTCTGCCATAAATTATTGTTCAAAACATTTATATGCAAGCCCCAAATCAAGAAAAGAAGAAATGGAAGCCAAATTTCAATGGGTACAGTTTCAAAGAATTTGGGTCTATTTTTAAATTACCATTTGGTCTAAATTAGGGATTAATAGGGAGATTCAGAAGAGAATATAAACTAAATGAGTAAACTAATAATAAATTCTAAACATGTAAAGTACAATAATTGAAATAAAAAACTGAATTCTTGGACTTAAAAATGCATTGTAAATGTGAGAAGAAAGACTAAGTAACAAAAAAATTCAATCTGAAAATTAAAGAGAAGCAACTAATAGATTATGTTATATAAAACGGAACAGGACATCAGCAATTTGAGGTATAATATCAAGCTTTCTCAAGTCCACGTAACTGGAATCACAGAAGGAGAAAAGAAAGATAAGGTGGTAGGACAAATACATAAAGGATATCATGTTCAAATATTTCCCCAATAAAATGAAAAACATTGAATTAGAGATAAGAGCAAGACATACAAAATGAAACCACCATCATTTAGTTAAAAATAGTCAGAGAACTTTACGTAGGGAGGGGGACACTAGCCATGGATGAGTTCTCATCAAAACTAGTGGAAGAAAGGAGACAATAGAAAGATATATTGAAAGGAATGAAATTTAAAATAAAGAAAACTGCTATCCAAAAATTCCTTACTGAGCAAAAATATTCTTCAGAACAAGAATGAAATAAAGGCACTTTCAAATGGTCAGGACTTGAGAGAATTCATCACCAACAGACTTGTATTTAAAATAATGCTAAAGGATGTTACACTGAAGTTTCAACCACATACCCACCAATTCCCAGTGTTCACTTGCTCCCTCCCACAACTCTACCCCAGTTCCATGGACCTTCCAACCAAACCTCCCTAATGTGCCCCCCTGTCACATGCACCACCCAACCTAATATCACTACACCCCTATCATATCCCTTCACTGTATAACTACTCACTTACAGCTTATCATAGATTTCACCCATTCGGGCATTGGTTCACAACCTCCTTTTCTAGTTCCTGTAAACCTATATTCCAGACTCTAGCTCTCTGAGTCTGTTCAATTTCCTTAACTCATATCAGTGAGGTTATGTAGCATTTGTGCTTCAATGCCTGGCATACTTTACTCAGCATAAGATCCTCAAGATTCATCCATATTATCCCGTGTATTAGTATTGTATTCCTTCTTAGAGCTAAGTAATATCCCATTGTATGAATATGCCAAATTTAGTTTTTCCATTCACATCTTAATGGGCATTTGGGTTGATTCCAACTTTTGGCAATAGTGGATAATGCTGCAATGAACATTGGTGTGCATGCATCTTTTTGTGTCCTTGCTTTCAATTCTTCTGGGTATATATCCAGCCATGGAATTGCTGGATTATATGGCAGATCTACAGTTACTTTTTTGAGGAACTACTCAACTGTCCTCCACAATGGCTGGAAATTTCTACATTCCCAATTGCAGTGGATAAGTGTTCCCTTTCCTCCACATGCTCTCCAACACTTGTAGCCCTCTGTTTTATTAATGGCTGCCAGTTTAATGGGTAGAAGATGATATTTCATTGTAGTTTTGATTAACATCCCCTAATAGCTAGTGATGATATGCATCATTTCATGTGCTTTTTAGCCATTTTTATTTCTTCTTTGGAGAAGTGTCTGTTCAAATCACTTGCCCATTTTTAAAATGGCATGTTTGTCTTTTTATTTTTGAGATATAGGATTTCTTTGTATATGCTGAAAACTAGTCTCCTATCAGATATTTGGTTACCACATATGTTCTCTCATTGGGTAGGCTGTCTTTTCACTTTCTTGACGAACTCCTTTGAGGTGCAAAAGGTTTTAATTTTGAGGTGGTCCCATTTCTCTATTTTTTCTTTTACTGCTCATGCTTTCAGTGTGAAGTTCATGAAACCATTTTCTACTGCAAAGCCCTATAGATGCTTCCCTACATTATCATCCAAGGTCTTTAATGGTCTTGGCTCTTATATTTAGATTTTTTATCAATATTGAGTATTTCAAAAGTAAGGTGTGTAAGGTGTGCAATGGTGTTCCTCTCTCATTCTTTTGGATATTGATATCCAGTTCTCCAAGCACCATTTCTTGAAGAGGCTGTTCTTTTCCAGTTAAGTGGGCTTGGTGGCTATTTGGAATATCAAATGACTATATATACAAGGATCTATTTCAGAACTCTCAATTCGGTTCCATTGGTCAGTATGTCTACTCTTGTACCAATATCATGCAGTTTTGACAACTGTAACTTTGTAGTATGATTTAAAATCAGATAGTGTGATTCCTCCATTTGCATTTTTTAAAATTATGTCTTTGGCTATTCAAGGCCTCTTGCCCTTTTGAATAATTTCATAACTGGTTTTTTCAATTTGGTAAAAATTGCTGTGTTGATTTTTAATGTAATTGCATTAAACATGTAGATCAGTTTGTGTAGGATAGATATCTTAATGGTGTTTAGTCTTCCCATCCATGAACAGGGAATATTCCTCCATTTATGTAAGTCTTCTTTGATTTCCTTTAACAGTATTGTGTAGTTTTCTGTGCATAAGTCAATTACACCTTTGGTCAAATGGGATTTTTAAATTGATTTCCTCCTCAGATTGCTCATTATTGTTGTACAGAAATGTTACTGATTTTTGTCTATTGATCTTAAAACCTGTGACTTTCCTGAACTCACTTATAAGCTCCAGAAGCTTTGATGTAGATTTCTCGGGGCTTTCTATGTACAGGATCATGTCATCTGCTAATAGTGAAATTTTGACTTCTTCCTTCCCAATTTGGATGCCTTTTATATCCTTTTCTTGCATAAATATTCAAAGAAGTACTTCTAACACAATGATAGATAGGAGTGGTGAGAGTGGGCATCCTTGTCTTGCTCCCAATCTAGAGGAAAAGCTTTTAGGATTTCACCATTGTATATGATGTTAGCTGTGGGATTTTCATATATATCCATTATCATGTTGAGATAATTTCCTTCTATTCCTATACTTTTCAGTGTTTTTATCAGGAAACGATGCTGTACTTTGTCAACTGCTTTGTCTGCATCATAGAGATGAGTTTGTGACTTTTTTTCTTTTTGAAAAAAGTGGTATATTACATTGATTGATTTTCTTATGTTGAACCATCCTTGCATATCAAGGATATAACCACTTGGTCATGGTGTATAATTCATTTGATGTGTTGTTGAATATGATTAGCAAGTATTTTGTTGCAGATTTTAACATCTAGAGTCATTAGAGAGATTGGTCTATAATTTTCTGTTCTGGTGGTGTCTTTGTTTGGCTTTGGTATTAGGGTAAATTTGACATCATAGAATGAGTTAGGTAATGTTCCTTCAACAATTTTTTTGGAAGAGTTTAAGCAGGATTGGTGTTAGTTCTTTCTGGAATGTTTGGTGGATTTCACCTGCGAAACCCTTTGGTCCTTGCCTCTTCTTAGTTGGGAGGTTTTATATTCATTCATTCATTCATTCATTCATTCATTCATTTACTTCTCTCCCCCCACCCCCCAGTTGTCTGCTCTCTGTGTCCTGCACATCAAACCCTGGACCTCCTTTATGGTAAAGGGAGCCCAACTGCTTGAGCCACATCTGTTTCTCATTTGGGAGGTTTTTGATAATTGTTTCAATTTCATTATTTGTGATTGGTCTGGTGAGTTCATCAATTTCTTCTTTCATCAGTGTAGGCTGCTTTGTGTTTCTAGGATTTGTCAATTTCCTTTAAATTAGCCTTCTTTTTGGCAAATAATTTTTCAAAGTATTTCTGTTATGATACTCTTTATTTCTGTGGGGTCAGTGGTAATAGCTTCTTTCTCATTTCTTATTTTGTGTATTTATGTCTTCCTCTTTTTTGCTTTTGTCTAGCTAAGGGTTTGTCAATCTTATTGATCTCTAAGAAGCAGCTTTTTGGTTTTGTTTGTTTTTTCTAGTCCCTTTTTTCTGTTTTATTTGGTTCTGCTCTATTGTTTGTTATTTCCTTATTTCTACTCCTTTGTGCATAGTTTGTTGTTCTTTTTTTTAATTTCTCTGGTATGCATTAGGTCTTTGATTTAGATTTTTCTTCTTTTTTGATATATGCATTTATGTCTATGAATTGCCCTCTCAGTACAGCTTTTGGTGCATCCAATAGATTTTGATATGTTGTGTTTTCATTTTCATTTGTTTCAAGGTAGTTACTGATTTCTATTGCAATTTCCTCCTTGACCCACAGTTTATCTAAGAGTGTGTGGTTTGCCTTTCATATCTTTGTGCCTCATTTTGTTCTCTGGCCTTTACTATTTCCAGTTTCATTCCCTTGGGTCAGAGAAATTACTTTGTAGAATTTCAGTCTTTCTCAATTGATTGATGGTTTTACTGTGGCCTAGCATGTTGTTTATCTTAGAGAATGATCGATCCTTATGCCCTCGAGAAGAAAATATATCATGCTGTATTTGGGTGTAGTGTTCTGTATATGTCTATTAGGTACAGATCCTCTAATATATTACTCAAAGTCTTTGTTTCTTTATTGACTGTCAATATGTTTTCTCTATTGATGATAATGTTGTATTAGAGTCTCTCGCTATAATTGTAGAGGCATCTATTCTCCACTTAGGTTTTCCACTGTTTACCTCATGTATTTTGAGGGACCTTGGATTGGTGTATAAATGTTTATGATTGTTCTTTCTTCTTGAAAGATTATCACTTTTACTAATATATAATGTCCACCTTTGTCTCTTAAAATAGTTTTGCATTTAACTCTATTTCATCAAACATTAGTATAGCTACTCCTGTCCTTTTTGGTTGTTTTTTCTTGTAAGATTGTTTTGCAGGCATTCACTTTCAGCATCCTGGAAGCCCTATGTCTAGGGGGGATTTCATGTAGACAGTATATTGATAGATCATACTTCCTTATCCATTCTGCCAATCTGCATCTTTTGACTGGTGAGTTCAATCCATTAACATTCAGTATTATTAATTTCAAGGAATTACTTTACTTACATTAGCCATATTTTCTTTGGGTTTATATGTCAAATGTTGTTTTTTTCTCTTTTTTAATTTATTTTTTCTTTCCAATCTCCTCTAAATCTCTCTCTTCTGTTTTTTTCCTCTCAAACAGTAGCACTTCCTTTAATATTTCTTGAAGGGCAGGTTTCTTATTTGTATACTCTCTTTATTTCTGTTTATCTGTGAATATTTGAATTCTCCATTATTTTTTAATGCTAGCTTTGCTGGATAGAGAATCCTTGGCTGGCTATATTTTTTCTTTTTGCACCCTAATTATGTCATACCTCTAGCTGCTTGCCTCCATGGTTTTGGATGAAGATCACCGTTTAATCTAATTGTGCTTCCCTTGTATGTGATGGTTCTCTTTTCTGTTGCTGCTTTTGGTATTCTTTCTCTGTCTTGAGCATTAGACAATTTAATAAGTATATGTCTTGGAGTAGACTTGTTGGGAATTATACTGTTTGGGGTGTACTGTGCTTCCTGGACTTGTACATCCTTCTTCCTCAGTAGGATTGGGAAGTTTTCAGCTATTCCTTCCTGTCCCCTGTCCCTACTTTTCTCCCTCGGGATTCATATAATGCCTATGTTTTTGGTTTGTATTGTCATTCAGATCCCTAAGTCCCTGCTGGGTTTTTCCTATCTTTTTTTCTATCTGTTCTACTATCTGCTTGATTTCAGATGCACTATCTTCCACACTGCTAATTCTTTCTTCTGCCTGTTCAAATCTGATGTTATCTGTTTCCAGTATATTTTTTATTTTTTGGATTGTGCCTTTCATCACCATCATATTCTTTTTCTTTTTATGTATGTTTACAATTTCTTCATTATATTCTCCTGGTTTTTTCTTAATATCTTTAATCTCTTCCTTCATTAAGTGTGCTCTGATTAGTTGTTCCATGTTATGCATCTAATCCAGGTTTTTAGTTTGTTAATTGGAATGGGCCTTGTCTTCTTTTTTCTTAGTATGGTTTATAATTTTTTGTTGGTGTTTAGGCATCTCTTTATCTTAATGGGTTTATTCAACTGAGTATTTTATTTCTCTAATCTAGGGTTTTATTTATTTGCTGTTTTTGTGTGTGTGGGAAGTTTTCTCTTTGACACTTTCTTCCTCTTATTCTATTTCCTTTTTGTTGTCTATGTTCCCTTGAAAAATAAAGATTAGTGCCAGAGAAGGGGAAAGAGTAAGAAGAGTAAAAGGATAATAAAAATAGTACAAGGTAGAAGAGGATCTGTATAAGACCTGGGAATATAAATAATTAACTCATGTAAGAAGTACAGAGGAATAAGAGTTTAAAAAGTGGGGTAACAACAATAAAATGAATAGAAAAAATATCTAGAAAGAATTAAAAGGCCATAATTATAAGAAAAGAGGGAAAGAGAAAAGAAAAGACAATATGAAAAAAGTTAAAGAAAAGAAAACAGAATAGAGGAGATAGAAAAAAATATTTTTAAATTGAAGACTAGACAAAAAGATGTTGAATGTAATAACAAAAATAGCAGAATATAGGAAGATGAAGGAAGGAAAAAATAGTGTAGGTAGACAAAATTGGAACACACAAAAGGGAGAAACAAAGGAAGAGGGAAACACAGCAAACAAGAAACTAGCCAGCAGCAGCAGCAACAACAACAACAACAACAAAATGTGGAGGGGTGGAGAAAGGGGATTAAAATAAAGAAATCACAAAAAACAAACATTCAAGCAAGCAATCAAGCAAAAACTAAGGAAAAGATCCCTTTCCTCTTAGACTCCTGAAGAACTTCTCAGGCTGCCGGTGTTCATCATTCAGTCAACCTGCTCCCTGCACTCTACAATGTTTGAACCAGGTTTTAGCAAGTAAACTACGTTAAATTTTTAAAAATGGACATTTTTTAAAGAAAAATAAGAGACCCAAGAGAAGCAAATATAAAAATAATGTTTATGTGTTCCCTGCCCTGAAGTATCAGTTGGGTGTTTGATAACCCAGTGGATCACTACTCTAAGGAGAGCTGGGAATCAAACCAGGGACCTCTTATATTCAAAGCAGAGCTATCCAGTCACTTTCTCTAGGGCAGATTTGACTTTTTGCAGTTTGGTAGATTCGTGCTGATTAGGAGCCTGTCTGTCCCTGCCCCCTTTCTATTCTTACTGCTTTCTGTTCCAGGGCAGCAAGATGCCATAGCCTGTGATATTGGATCCCCCCACACCTCTCCTGGTCAGATTAACTTCCCTTCTGAAATTCAAATGTGACCCTGGCCTCTGAACTCACCACAGAGAAATAAATCTCAACCCTCTTCCAGACCTCCCCCTTCTCCCAGGGGACCCTAAAAAGGCCCCTGGAAGGTTATTAAGCACTTCCTACTGCCCACCTCCCTTAGGGGAATTGGAATTTTGAAAATGCTCAGCACCAGACCTCATTTGCCTGACCTCATCCTCTTCTTGCCCAAGTTCCTGTCTTCCAGGTCTACTAGGTAAAACAGGCTGCCTAAGCAGATTCACCTCTCCCCTTTCCCGGGGCCACCTCTTGCCAGCTGGTATGCTCCCTAAAGTTCAAAGGAGATCCAGGTAACCAAATCCACCGAAAGGTACCTCTCTTCACCCTTCCTCAGAACCCTCTTCCTCCGGAGAATGCTCCCTCTGCTTGGTCACTGGTGAGCATCTGTGGGTTCAAAGTGGCATTTTGACTTGAGGGTGGGGCTTAGCTGCCTGCTGTTTCCAGACAGCAGGGTGAGAAATTCATGGTTTTCCCTTGGGCTTTTTGTCTCTTTGTCCAGTTCCTTTTATTCTATGACCTGAAGGCTCTTGCTCTGTGGGTTCCCAAAACAGCTCACTCAGGGTTTTGTCCCTTCGCAGCCATTTCTTGCAAGAGAGCTGACGAGTGCCCCCATAAACCTGCCATATTCCTGCTTCTCCACTTTCAGCTTCTTGATCCCCTGGCTTTCTCTTTCTCATTCTTTTTCTCTTTCTCTGAATTCATTCTGTTGATAGTGGACTCCAGAATAAAAGACTTAAGACCCATTCTAAATGACCAAAACTATATGGACCACACTTTAACTGAAGGAACCTCATTAATAGGTCCTACTTACAATGGGTTCATATCCAGAGGAATGGATTAATTTTGAGAACCCAATTTTCAGACCACCCTATAGGTAGATAGATTCTGTTGATGTGGTGAAGGCTTGGGTTCAGGTTGCAAAAATGCTCAGGTATGTTCTCCTCAATTTTCCCTTCAGGACCTCAATGTAAAAATAGATAAAGTTGCAGGCAGCAAATTTTGATGAATGATGATATAAATTCCTGGTGAGTACCAGTTCCATGAGATAGATCCATGGCCCAAGTGCCCAAGAAGTGCCCAGGAAATTACAGACATGAGAGAATTATGTCTAAGTTTTATTAATTCTCTGTAAGTGGGTGAAAAACGTCCTTCGAGGAGATCAAAAGAAGTAGCTAATTAAAACCCAGATAAAAAGATAATTAAAAAGATGATTAATACTAAGGGGGGAATGGCAGGATCACAATAGCTGACAGAATGAGAGCTCTTTTGGACCCAAATTACTTCAGATGCCATCTCTGTCAAATTCATGGCTGAGTTTACTCAGATCACTCCCATATGTTTCTGGGCTCTTAGTCTGGGAGGATATTTGATACAGAGGCAAAGAAGGAAGGGGACTGTTAACCCTCCACTTTGTTAAAAATAGAGGTGCTAAACTTCCTACTGAATAGCTTTGGCTGTGCCTGCATCAGACCAGTCACAGAGTTGACAGGGAAAGAAAAAAAAGTCTAGCAGGCTTCAGGAGAACAGAAAGGAACGATTCCTAGGACAGATAAATTCCTCATTCTCTCATTCTCTCTCTGTCTCTCTATTCCCACCCTGTTACTAGTAAAGGAAATGTCTAACACCAAGATTAAAATTAAAAAGGGGGGGGGAGAGATGCAACAGGATGGCATCATTGTGGGTGTGCACTCCATAGCTCTCTTGCAAAAAAATGGCTGAGAAAGGGCAATATCCTACCCAAGTGAGCTGTTTTGGGAAACCATATAGTAGGAGACTTCAGGACATCAATCCAGAGAGAACTGGATAAGGAGATGGAGAACCCAAAGGAAAGCCATGGGTTGCTTGCTGCTGTGGCTGGAAGTGGCAGGCACCTTGGTCCCATCCTCAGGGAGGATAGCTTCTGTGGACCCCCTGACTCTCACCAGTCAGGGAGTGGGAGGGAGCATTCTCTGGGAGGAGGAGGTTTCTGGTGTGAGGTGGGGAGTGGTTTCCTTTCCATGGGTTTGGACACTTGAGCCTGCTTTGAGTCTCAAGGAGGATGCCATCCAGCATCAAGGTGGCCCTGGGGAGAGGGGAGAGAGGTATCTGCCCTCTCAGCTGCCCCAGGAGAGAGAAACTTGGAAATGGAGGGAACAGAGACAGGCAACTAACTAGGCCAGCAGGTGAAAACCATAAAAATTCCAACTCCCCTTGTTGTAGCAGAGAGAAGTCAGGTGTATGCGATATTGAAGGCCAGGACACAAGAAGCTGAGAAGGAAGATTTATTATGACTGGCTGGACTCAACGGACTCCTGTCCTAATAAAAGCCAAGCCCTGAGTAGGATTTTTGGGTTCCTTTTACACAGAGGATATAGGAGTGGGGAGACAAATGGTGCTTATATGCAAAAGGACCTTTTTGTTAGTTTCTTCAAGCATTTTATCTGAGTATCAGATAGGTTATAGCCTCCAGGTACGCTTTAACACATACCCCCCACATTCTGGGTAAGCTTGAATTAACACATTTAGTTTGTATCCTCCCTGAATATCCAAAGCCTATAGAGTTTATACCTCTTAGTTGGCTTTCCAGAGAACTAGGCACACTTGGATATAGAATAAGTTTGAATTTATGCACAGGCCATATTTCTTCCCCCCTTTGATGCATGCTTAAGGTTATTAAGCTTTGGCATCACTATTGTTAGAGTCTTTCTGGACTGACTGGTATGTATATAGAACCATGAAATGGGCAGCTCTCTGTGTTTTTCCTATACCATTTATTAGGATGCATATTCCGTTTACAATGAAAGAGAGGAAGCAAGAAATTATGGTGCATCTTCCTATAAGAAAGGCAATTATTCCCACTAGAAGCTTAAAATTGTCTGCTATTGACTGCCAGTTTCCAAAGGGATTACTTAAATTCCAACCATTCCAGGTCTGCACTGGAACATGAGCAACTTTTACCATTTTGCTTGTAATTTCTTCAATAACCTTTTCAGTGCTGTCTAGTTCAAGGCGGCAATTAGAGAGATTGAATTTTCCATAAACTCCCCCTTCAGCTGCCAGGAGATAGTCTAGGGCAAGATGGTTTTGATAGATAGCACTTCTGAATTTAGTTTGCTGTTTGGCTAGTAAGTTTAGAGCATGGGCAGTTTCATTAGTTTTTATTTCTACCACAGCTTGTAAGAGGTTGATTCAGTTTAGCATATAAATAGGGGTCCAGGAACCCCACATGCCTTCCTCTGCCAAAGTTGCTGGCCCATAGTACTGGACTATATGCTCAGGGAGCCATTCTTCACCTCTCCAGGTAATGAGAGCCCTTTTTTCTCTTATGTTTTGATACACTGGTTGGCTTAGCTCTTTCCCTTCTGCTAAGGGAATGAGGAAGAAGGAGGGTTTTATGTACCGAGCATACAAGTACCACACCAGTTTCAGAAAAGTTCTCAGAATGTGACCTTTCCACAAAATCAGTACAGACCACTTGGGGCAGTAAAAGGGCCTTTTGTGGTGGAGGTCCACACTGTGATTAATTTGGGGAAAGTACAGTTTATGAGAATGAGGTCAGATTCATTCCATATTCCTCAAGGCTCTGTTGTATTGGTGGTGTAATTTTGGAATTTTCCCCCTGTACATGTTAGATTTCCAACAGATATAGAGGAGTTTAGGCATGCTCTTGAAGCACAATGTTTTCCTATGACAGAAGTTTGCAAGGGCCACATACTATCTTGGGGGATGGCTGGGAGGCCAATTTCATTATATAGTTGGCTGTAACTGTATTCTCTATTTTCCCAGGGCCATTTGTCTCCCATATTATTACCTCCACATACATAGCATGAGGAGACATTTAAGGCTGCCCCTACTACTTCAGCTAGCTTTATAAAGAGGTTTTTTGCTGCTTGCAGAATGGAAAAGGGCTTTTCCATTTCTTCATAGAAGAAGTGGAACACAGAGTGGACTTTACTTGTGAATGGATGTCCCCAATACCCAACCCAGATATAGGCTTTGTCAATGCAGAGGTCCATTTGGACTCTTAAGTCTGCCAGGATTCAGGGCTAAGGATGATGAGAGTTAAGGGATTACATTGACTGCATGGACAGTTAACCGGGGCCATTCCTTTGGTAAGGACAGCTGTTTGTTTAGTGGTGTCTGTGTTCCAGGTGGCCCAGGTGACACAGGAACAGTAGGGACAATAGTATGCACCAGAAGACCCCTCCTCAGGCTGCACTTTTCAATTCTGGAGCACACATATATTTATTGTTGAGTATATGAGTATATTTCTGCTCCAAGCTGAGCCCTCCACATTTGGTGTTCCATGGTATCCCGGAATCTATAACTTGACATGCATCAAAAGGAGGGACACTTGTTGCTTCCAGCTAGTGATGGGGTGGGGTTAAGTAGCTCCCCATTTTTATTAAACACTTATTTCCCATTTATGGGAGACTGTTGGGGGCTTGGGGTCATAGCAGGTTATTTGGCCGATATGTTACAGACACTATAGGAGATTCCTTGAAACTGGCAGGTGATTATATGGTCCTTGCAGGTGTCATGGCTATGATATATTAATGTAGTATTGATATGGGCCCCCGTTTGCACATCTTGGCTACATGGCTTACACTCTGTGGTGCTGACCTGGGACCAGGGGAAGGTCAGGATTAGGAGTAGGGAAAATAACCGAAGGGGTATTGTAACAGGATTAAACCAGATTGCTATTCTTTGGCTATGTGTAAACCAATCAGCTTCTGGGGTGTGATTGGAGCAGAGTTCGGTGTTCTGTCCTCACCCTTTGGCCATGCATGGACCAGTCAGCTTCCAGGGTGTGACTGGAGCAGGGCTTGGTGTTTTGTTCTTTCACAAGATGAATTTGGTTAAGTTGTGGGTATCTGGAATACAAGCCCAGGATTCTGGAACAGCTCACTTGACCCAGCTATGATGTACCCAGGGGGTAATTTCAGCTACTTTAACTGCACTGGGGTCATATAAAATGACAAGATAGAGTCCTCAACATCAAGGGGTTAGTGGAGCTGATTTCCAGTCTTTGACCCAGACTGCATCTCCTGGCTTGCACAAGTGTATGGAGCTGCTGAATCTAATGGGGCCCTTTTCTTAGACCCAGTGATGAAGGTTTTGTAGGCTTTTTCCTAAGCTTATCATTTGCTGAGCTATTGATAAGTTTCCTCCTTCTCTGAGATCCCCTTCTATATGTTAGATTAAGGAGGAGGGGGGTCCTCCCAAAGAGGATTTCCTAAGGGGTTAGACTTAGCTTTCTGCTTAGGTTGGCCCAAACTTGGAGGGGAGCACTTAGGAGTACTTGCACCAATGTTAACCCAGTTTCTTGGCAAATTTTGGCATTATAAGTTTTCAATTGTATGGTTCATTCACTCTACTTTTCCTGAGCTTTGAGGATGGTAAAGAGTATGAAGTTTCCGTCGAATGTCCAGTGCTTTGGCAATCTTTTGGGTGATTTTGGAGATGACGGTGAGTCTGTTGTCAGAGCCAATTGAAGGGGTATGATCTCCCTGAGGAGAACTTTGACCATTTCTTCAGCTTTTTTGGTTCTAGTGGGAAAGGCTTCCACCCAGCCGGAAAAGGTGCAAATGAGAACTAGGAGATATTTATAGCTTCCAGATCATGGCATTTCAGCAAAATCACCACTAGATCTTCAAGAGGCATACTGCCAATTCTTTGGACTCCTGGGGCTCCCATGGGTCTCTGGTGAGTGTTATTCTTTGTACATATCATGCACTGCTGGCATACGGCATGGGTGATAGCAGCTACACTTGGGATGTAGAAGAACCTTTCTAACACTTCTTTAAGATGGGTTTTTCCCAAGTGTGTGTTTTCATGGTAGTCTTGAACTACAGTTGTGGCTAATATTTGAGGCACAACTATTCTGTCATCAGGCAATGTCCACCACCTGTTTGCTCCTTGTGTCCCACTCTCAGAGTATCCACTCTCTCTCAGCTTGAGTATATTGTGGTTCCCAGTGATTCAGAGGCTGTGGGACAAGAGCAGGCAGTGTATACTGGAGTTTCTGATAATTACGAGGTTGAGGAAGGAGGGTAGCAGCCAGATTTTCAGATAGGGATCCTTCCCATGCCACTCTTTTTGCTTCAGCATCTGCCCTCAGATTTCCTTGAGCGACGGGTCTGTGTCTTGTCTGGTGTCCCTTGCAGTGCATCACGGCCCCTTTGACAGGCTCCCAAAATGCTTCTAGTAGTTCCAGAATCTGTGTGCCATATTTAATGCTCTTTCCTCCTGAGTTAATGAGTCATTTTTGTTTGTGTAAGGCTCCATGCATGTGGAGGGTAAGAAAGGCATATTCAAAGTCTGTGTAGATGTTAACCTTGGCCCCAGCCACAAGTTGTAGGGCTCAGGTGAGGGCAATGAGTTGGGCTTTTTGTGCAGGTGTGTTATCTGGGAGGCACTGGGCCTCCACTGTGGTTTCAGAGGTTACTACAATTTATCCCACTCGCCAGTCACTGCCCTGAATAAAGTTACTCCCATCCATGAAGAACTCCATATCAGGATTTGGTACTGACTGGTCTTGGAGGTCCAGCCAGCTGAAATGTACTTCTTGCAATGTTTCCAGGCAGTTATATGTTGGAATTCCTGGCTTAATGGGTAGGAGGGTAGCAGGATTCAGGGTTTTTTACAGGTTGCAGTTGGATGGATGGATTGTCACATAATAGGGTTTGATATTTAACCAGGTGGCTGTTAGTAAGCCAGTGTGTTCCTTTGGCTTCTAAGATTGTGATTACTGCATGCAGAACCCAAACAATTATAGGCTGCCCAAGAGTTAATTTTATGGTTTCTAGTGTTAGCATTGCTGCAGTTGCTACAGTTTGCAGGCATGATGGCCATCCCTGGGCTACAGTGTCCAGTTGTTTGGATAGATAAGCTACAGGTCTTTGCCAGGGACCCAGGTATTAAGCGAGTACTCCTACTACAATAGTTTGGTGATTATGAACATATAGGTAGAACAGTTTACTGAGATCTGGAAGCCCAAGGCTCGGTGCTTTCTACAGAGCCTGCTTGAGAGCAGTGAAAGCATCTTTCTGTGGGCTTTCCCAGAACAGGGGATCATGATCTCCCCCCTTTGTGGCTTCATATAAAGGGCACATGAGGACCCCAAAATTAGGGATCCAAATGCTGCAGAATCTAGCAGTTGGGAATTCTCCCAACTTTTGGCAAGTGCTGAGTTAAGGGAGGCTACAGATTGCTTCCTTTCTTTCAAGTTCCAATTCACAGAGCCCCTGTGCTATTTTATAACCTAGATATTTTACCTGAGGTAGGTGGATTTGGGTTTTTTTCTTGGACACCCAATAGCCATTTTGCAGATGTTTTAAGAGGGCATGGGTTCTGCTAGCACAGTATTGGTAGGTGGGACTTCCAAGGATGAGGCCATTTACATATTGGAGGAGAAAACAGTTATGGCTTTCTGGTTTAAAGGATTTGAGATCACGCACCAGGGCTTGTCCAAAATAACAGGTGCATTTTAAAATCCCTGGGGGAGCCATGTCCAGGTTAGCTGTTGCTTTTCACCAGAGTTTGAATTGTCCCATGTAAAGGCAAAAATCAGTTGGCTCCAGGGCTTATCCAAATGCAGATGTCTTTAAGATCCAGGCATGAAAGTTTGCTGATGAGGGTATCAAGCTGAGGAAAGTGTAAGGATTAGGGACTGCTGTTTGGAGGATTACTACTGCCGAGTTGACTGCTCACAACTCCTGGACCAGGTGGTAATCCCCATTAGCCTTTTTAACTGGGAAGAGTGGGGTATTCCATGGAGACTGGCATGGCTTTAGTATGCCTTCATTCAGCAATCTCTGAATATGTAGCCAGACTTTTTCTTGCGCTTCCTGTGGAACTGGATATTGCTTTATACTCACTGGACTTTATTTCAATAATAATTGGAGGAATGTCATGTGCCATCTCCATTGGGTTTCCCTCTGCCCATACTTTGGGCACATCTTTGAAGGGGAGCTGCATGGCTGTGGATTGGCCAGCTTCGCTGAGGCAGAAGTCTCCATTCCTCCTGCAGAGGGTGGGTTAGCTCTATTTTTTGAGTGTTTGATAGTCCCAGGGTTAATGTGGATTGCCCCTTAGCATTAAAGGTAATTTGAGCCTATAGTTTAGATAGCAGGTCTTGACCCAGGAGGGGGACTGGGCATTCTGGGAGATACAGGAATTGTTGAGCGACTTCCTTACCCCCAATGTTATAGGTCCTGGCTTGGAGGAAGGGCCGCTGTGTGCTTTTACCAGTTGCCCCTACAAAACTGGCTTGTTGCTTTGATAATGGCCTGATTGGCTTGGTCATTTACAGTGTTGAGCCCCAGTGTTGACCATCATACATATGGTGTAGCCCCTAGTTTGGACTCCAACCATAGGCTCCATGGGGCTGAGAGAATAGAAGACTGGTCTGTACTAATAATCTCCATCAGTCTTCTATTCTCACAAGTCTGATGAGCTGATTCACAGGTTTTCCTTCTGAATTTTTGTGAACCCAGGGCTTAGTTTGTGATGCTCCACAAGCTCTTCTGGCTAATGCTTTGGTGGTTCTTTTTGTAATGATGGGGTCGAATGGTCTGTTGGGGTGCTCCTGTTTCCAGTGCCCCTCCTCCTTGCAGTACACACACTGATTTCACCCTAGGGGTCAGCTCCTCTCCACCTCCTTCGGGCAGGAATTTCCCAGTTACTTTCCTTGTCACAGGATTGCTTTTTTTTAACTATTGCTGCTGTGAGAAGGTCTGCTTTTTTTTCATCTTCCAATTTTCCTCCCTCCTGGTTTCTACATCATAGTTGACATAAAATTTGGTGGCTACCTCCATGAGCTGAGAGATACTCATACCAGTGACCCCATCTAACTTTTGTAGCTTTTTTTGGGTGTCAGTCTGTGATTGGGCAACGAATGCTGCATTGACCATTGCTTTACTTTTGGGAGCATTTGAGTTAAAGAGTGTATATACACAAAATGTCTCACACAGTCTCTCATAGAATTGAGCTGGACTTTCATTGAGAGTTTGTAGAATTTGGGTGGTTTTTGCCATGTATACTGCTTCTCAGCTCCCAGCTCTGACCCTTTCAACTAAGGCCTTATGGATAGTTTCTAGTCGGTTGAGCCCAGTTGTATTACTGGGATCCCATTGGGGGTCCTCATCTGGGAACTGTGTGCAGGCATATTGGTCGCTGTCCAGGGTTCCCTCAGGTAGGTGCTCTTTGAACCAGGTTAGAGCCCCTTGTGTGACTCACATTCTCTTCTTAAAGTTGAGTAAGGTCATGAGGAGTTGTTTACAATCAGCCCAGGTGGGTTTGTGGGTCTGTATGATGGACTGGGAGAGGTCCGTCATGGCCTGAGGCTTCTCTGAGTATGGTGGAGTATGGCTTTTCCAGTTAAAGAGGTCAGTTGTAGTGAAGGGTTGGTACATGAATATTTGGTTTCCTCCTTGAATCTGGCCATCTCTATCATAATAAATTGGAGGTCGGGCTTCACGGAGAGGTAATTGTAGGGCAGTCCTTTTCCCTGCTCCACCTGCCTCTGGGTTTCACCGTAAGCTGAATTGTCTTTTTTCAGGGACTCCTTCCTGACTGATAGTTGGCTGTACACTGCCAGGGGCAAAAGGCTGCAGGGGTGGCTGGGATGCACTTTCCAGTGTGGATGGTGGCAAAAACAGCTACTGGGACAATGTGGATGCACTTCCTGGTATGGATGATGACAAAGACAGCTGCTGGGATGGTGTGGATGCACTTCCCAGCATGATGGTGATGGTGGAATGCTGCTTAGGGAAATTGGCTCATCCCCATTCCTCAGCACTGGTGTGGTAAGAACAATCGCATAGAGTGGCAGTTCATTTTCACCAGACCCTTCTAGAATGGGTGGGTCGGCACTGGATTTGGGGCTCACTTCCTCTGGACCCTTTGCATGGTGCTTGTTTGATCTGGTTCCTGGGACAGTGCTTCTGGGCTTTTGTACCAGGCAAATCCTGGCTTCCTTAGTCATACATTTCCCTAACCAGGGCCAACTTTGACTCACCGCATCCTGCCAGGCATCGATGTAGGGGACCTGGTCAGGGTGCCCTGGTTTTTTGATTACTATGTCATGGACTTTATGGATCATCCAGGATCAAAAGTGCCCTCCTGGGGCCAATGCACTCTGAAAGTTAGCATTCTAATTCACAAAGCATTCTAAGCTTTCCTGGTTGGAACTTTATGCCATAAACATCTCCATGGAATGCTCAGGAAAAGTTTTTCAGCATAAAACCTAATGGGGTCCTGCTTTGTATGTTTCCCATGTTTCCACCCTGTGTTGATGCTGCACAGCACTAGTCAGCCTTTCACTTCATCCGTTTCCAGTGACATTCCTTGTGGGAGCTTACGGCACCTCTTAGCCTTAGTGGGTTAGTATAAACCCTAACTCAGAAGAGGGTACCTTGACAGGGAGGCCCTCCAGACCACCTTTGATGAGATGATGTCACCACAGAACCATGGATTTGGACTCTGCACTCACCCTGCAGAAGTGTGTTTCTGTGTCTCACTCAGTCTCCACAATCATATGCACACAACCACCCTCTTTCCTTTCTTGGACCTAGAGAAGATGGCTTCCCCCTTCTCCTCAGGAGTACTGGGGTCTTCTTTGAGAGCTGATCAGGCTCCTCTCCTTATTTTTCAGAATTAGGCTTTTCCTGCACTATGCCCCCTGGGGGTCTTACCTGTGTGGCATGCAGAGTTCCTTTCTTCATTCTCAGGGTCTCTTAAAACCTCTGGTGCCTCCAGTTTCTCTGGGATGGCTCTGGTGAAGTCTACAACCTCTTTCTGGATTAAGGGGAGTCCAGGGGCATCCAGGTCTGGGGTTTGCAGTCAGGTGTATGCAGTATCGAAGGCCAGGATGTGAGAAGCTGAGAAGGAAGATTTATTATGAACAGCCGGACTTGGCAGACTTCTGTCCTAGTGAAAACAGAGCCCCAAATAGGACTTTTGGGTCCCCTTTACACAGAGGATATAGGAGTGGGGAGTCAAATGGTGCTTCCATGCAAAAGGACCTGTTTGTTAGTTTCTTCAAGTGTTTTATGTGAGTTTCAGATAGGTTATATCCTCCAGGTAAGTTTTAACACATATCCCCCACATTCCAGGTAAGCTTGAATTAACACATTTAGTTTGTATCGTCCCTGAATATCCAAAGCCTATAGAGTTTATACCTCTTAATTGACTTTCTAGGGAACTTGGGACACTTGGATATAGAATAAGTTTTTTATTTATGGACAGGCCATATTACTCTAAGGAAAACAGGCAGTAGAAAGAGCCCAATAAGCTTTCAAAAGTCGATTTAGAGTTCCCTGGGAGGAGGAGGGATCTGAAAGAGTGTTGTGAAATGGTTTCTTTGTGGTAAGTTTTGTCAGATAAGGCTCCTCTGAATCTCAGAGTGGATTCTGACCTCACCAGGAGAGGGAAGGGGGGATCCACTCAGACAGACTGTCACCCGCAGTTGGCCTGGGAAAGAAAGCAATTAGAGTAGAGAGGGAGCTGGGACAGACAGGCTTCTGTTCAACAGGACTCAGGCAAATTGCTAAGATTCTAATTTGCCTGAGGGAAAGTGTGTGGAAAGCTTTCTGAAAGGCTAAGTAACCTAAGGAGAAAGTTTAGCTCAGAGTAGGAATTCCCACCCTGAATATATAAGGACCATGGTTCGATTCTTGGCTCTCATAAAAAAGTGATCCACCAGAGTATCAGACACACTGCTAATACTTTATGACAGGAAACACAGACGTTCTTTTTGTATTAGCCTTTTGTGGATCTCTTATTTTTCTTTAAAAAGTTTCCTTTTTAAAAATTTAACTTTTTTACTTGAGGAAAAAAAAAAAGTTTAAAACCTGCAGAGGAATTAAAAAAAAAAAAAAAAAAACCTGCAGAGTGCAGGCTGCAGTGTGATTGATTGATGAACACCAACAACCTGAGAAGCTCCTTATGGGTCCAAGAGAGAAGGCTGTTTTTCATTATTTCTTTTTGTTTTGTTTGTTTGTTTTTTGTTCTATTTTCTCCCTTCACTGTCTTTCTCCTTTTTTAAAAAATTAGGTGCTACTCTCATTTCTTGTTTGCTGTCTTCTGTTTCTTTATTTCCTTTTTTATTTACTGATTTTATCTATGTACACTATTTCTTTTCTTTCTTTCACCTTTCTATCTTCTTACTGTTGTTGTTTATTTATTACACCTCTTTTTGTTTTGTTTTCAATTTTTCTTGTTTTTATTTCTCCTTTTTCCTCTGTTCTCTTTCTTATTTTACTTTTTTATTCTTTTTCTTTTTTCTTTTCTCTTTCCCTTTCTTCTCATTGCTCTGGCCTTGGATTCTTTCTATATATATTTCCATATTCTGTTTCTCATTTCATTGTTTCTATTCTACTTCTTAATTCTTATTCCTCTTGCACATCTTACTTGAGTTAATTATTCATTTTCCTAGGTCTTATATGGTTCCTCTTCTTTTTTACAAGTATTATTACTTTTATCCTTTTTTTCTTCTTACCTCTTTCCATTTCTCTGTCCTAATTTTTTTCTCTCAATGGAACATAGACAAAAAAAAGGAAATAGAATAAAAGGAATGAAGTGTCAATGTGAAAACTAACCTCACACATAAAAACAAAAACAAAATAAAACCCTAGAATAGAAAGAGAAGCTAATCCACTGAATAAAGCCATCAGGATACACTGATGCTTAGACACCAAAAAACAAATACAAAACAAAACATAAAAAACAAGTCATCCTGAGAAACAAGAAGACATGACCCAGCCAAATGAGCAAAGTAAAAAACAGGAGGACGTGTACAACATGAAACAACTAATCAGAGATGTCCAAACAAATACCATGAATCAACTTAATGAAGTGAAGGAAGAGATTAAGAATATTAAGACGACCCTGGAAGAATACACCAAAGAAATTATAAATGTACATAAAAAGAGCACAGATATGAAGGTGATGAATAGCACAATGCAAGAAATCAAAAAATACCCTGGACACATATAACAGCAGATTTGAACAGGCAGAGGAAAGAATCAGTGATGGGGAAGACAAACAATACAGTTGAAATGAAACAGATAGTAGAACAGATAGATAAAAAGATAATAAAATTCCAGCAGGGACCTAGGGATTTGAATGACAATGTGAAATACATAAACATACACATTATAGGTATCTCAGGGGGAGAAGAGAAAGGAAAGGAGAAAGGTGTTTTGGAGGACATAATGGCTGGAAATTTCCCATCCCTATTGAGGAAAATAGACACACATGTTCAGCAAGTACAGAAAGCACAGAGCACCCCAAACAGTATAAATCCTATCAGGCCTACTCCTAGACATATACTTGCCAAACTGTCCAATGTTCAAGACAAAGAGAGACTACTGAAACTAGCAAGAGAAGAGAGATCCATCATATACAAGGGAGGCTTGATAAGATTAAGTGCTGATTTCTCATCTGAAACAAGGGGCGCAAGAAGGCAGTGGTGTGCCATAGTTAAGGAGCTGAGAGAAAAAAAACTTCCAGCCAAGAATTCTCTTTCCAGCAAAGTTGGGATTCAAAATATTCACAGATAAACAGAAATTAAGAGAGGTTGTCAGTAAGAAACCTGCCCTTCAAAAATACTAAAGGGAGTTCTTCAGGTTGAAAGGACTAAACAGGATAGAGAGAGTTGGAGGAGAGTATAAGAACAACTAAAAAGATTGAAAAAAGAAATTAAAAAAAAACATATGGTATGCAAAAATACTAAAGAAAATATGGCTAATGTAAGTAATTCCTTGATAGTAATAACATTGAATGTTAATGGATTAAACTCTCCAGGCAAGAGACACAGAATGGCAAAATGGATGCGGCAATATGATCCATCTATACATTGTCTACAAGAAACTGACCTTATTCACAGGGATCAAGGAGGCTGAAAATGAATGGTTAGAAAACAGTTTTACATGCATTTAATAACCAAAAAAGGGTAGGAGTAGTATACTAATGTTGGATAAAATCTACGTTAAATGCAAAACTATTGTGAGAGACAAAGAAAGCCACTATATACAAATAAAATCAAGAAGAATGACAAATCATAAAACATTTATGCACCTAACCAGGCTGCCTCAAAATACATGAGGTAAACACTGAGAAAACTAAGTGGAGAAAGAGATGCCTCTGCAATTATAGTAGGGTATTTTAATGCACCATTGTCACCATAAGAAAAATTATCTCAACAGAGAATCAATAAAGAATCAAAGACCTTGAATAATATATTGGAGGATATGTCCATAATAGACATATACAGAACATTATACCCAAATACAGGAGGATATGCATTCTTCTCAAATGAACATGGATCATTCTCCAAGAGAGACCAAATGCTAGGCCACAGAACAATTCTCAATGAAATCAGAAAGATTGAAATTATACAAAGTAATTTCTCTGACCACAGTGCAATGCAGCTGGAAATCAGTAAGGGGCAGAAAAACAGACTAGGCATAGAGATATGGAAGTTAAAGAACACACTCTTAGACAATCAGTGGGTCACGGAGGAAATTGCAAAGGAAATCAGTAACTAACTTGAAATGAATGAATGACAATGCAGTGTCAACACCAATGGGATACATCAAAAGATGTACCAAGGGAGAAATTCATAGCCATAAATGCCTATATTAAAAGAGAAGGAAAAGCTATAATCCAAACTGTACACCAGGAGAAATTAGAAAAAGAATAATGAACTAAACTCAAAGGAAGTAGAAAGCAGAAAATAAGAAAGATTAGAGCAGAGCTAAATGAAAATGAAAATAAGAAAGCATTAAAAAATTAAACAAAACCGAAGGAGATTCTTTGAGTAGATTAGCATAATTGTGAAACTCTAGCTAGACTAAAAAGAAAAAGGAGAGAAGATTTAAATGAGGAAGGGAATAACACCCTGACTCCACAGAAAAAAAAGAAGATGAAAATGAGGAAAACAATATCACCACTGACCCCACAGAAATAAGAGGATACTTTGAAAAATTGCATGCCAAGAAGATGGATAATTTAGAGAAAATGAACAAATTCCTAGAAACACACAAACAGTCTATGTTGACAAAAGAAGAAACTGATAAACTCAACAGACCTGTTACAAGTAATGCGATTGAATTAGTCATCAAAAACTTCCAACTAAAAAGAGCCCAGGATGAGATAGTTTCACAGGTGAATTCTCCCAAACACTGTGGAAAGAACCAATACCAATCCTGCTTAAACTCTTCTAAAAAAAGTGGAGGGAACATTGCCTAATTCATTCTATGCCAACATCACCCTAATATCAAAGCTAGCAAAGACGCCATGAAAAAGGAAAACTATAGATCATTCTTTCTAATGAAACTAGATGCTAAAATCCTAATCGTATTTAACAATATATCAAATGAATTATACGCCATGACCAAGTTGGTTTCATCCTTTGTATGAAAGGATGGTTCAACATAAGAAAATCCAATCAATGTAACACACCACATATACAGATCAAAAGAAAAAATCACACGATCATCTCTATAGATGCAGAAAAAGCATTCTACAAAATATAGCACTCTTGCCTGATAAAAACACTTCAAAACATAGGAATAGAAGGAAACTTATCAACATGATAAAGGATATATGTGAACAGCCCACAGTAACATTATAGTCAATAGTGAAATCCTAAAAGCTTTCCCTCTAGATTGGGAACAAGTCGAAGATGCCCAATGTCACCACTCTTATTTAACATTGTGTTAGAATTATTTACACAATTACTTAAGCAAGAAAGAGATATAAAAGGCATCCAAATTGGAAAGGAAGAGGTAAAAATTTCAGTATTTGCAGATCCAGTGATCATATATCTTAAAAGCACTGTGAAATCTTTATTAAAGATTCTAGAGCTTATAAATGAGTTCATTATTGTGGCAGGTTATAACATTAATGTGCAAATATCAAGTGAATTTCTATTCACCAATAATGGCCAATCTGCAGAGTAAATCAAGAAAAAAATCCCATTTACAATATCAACTACAAGAACCAAATACCTAGGTATATATGTTACTAAAGTTGTAAATGACTGGTATGCAGACAACTGCACAACACTGTTAAAGGATATCAAAGAAGACCTAAATATATTGAAGTATACTCCTGGTTCATGGAGAGGAAAACTAAACATCATTAAGATGTCTATCCTACTCAAACTGATTTACAGATTTTCACAATCCCAATGAAAATTACCAAAGCATTTTTTACTGAAGTGGAAAAGCTAACTATGAAATTTGTTTGGGAAGGCAACAGGCCTCAAATAGCCAAAGACATAAAAAATAAAAATAAAAATAAATAAATTGGAGAAATGACATTTCCTGAATTTAAAACATATTACAAAGCTACAGTGGTCAAAAGCATGGGATAAATGCAAGGACAGATATACCAAATAATGGAACTGAATTGATAGTTCTGATATAGATCTTGCATATACAGTCACCTGATATTCGACAACTCCAACATGCCCATTCAAATGGGAGAGAATTGCCTCTTCAACAAAGGTGCTTAGAAAACTAGATAACCATATCCATAAGAATGAGAGAGGAACACCATCTCACACCTATACAAAATAAGTCAAGAGGGATCAAGGATCTAAATATAAGAGCCAAGACCATAAAAATCTTGAAAGATGGCGGCGAACTTGGCCCAGTGGTTAGGGCATCCGTCTACCACATGTGAGGTCCACAGTACAAACCCCGGGCCTCCTTGACCTGTGTGGAGCTGGCCCATGCACAATGCTGATGTGCACAAGGAGTGCCCTGCCGCGTAGGGTTGTCCCCCGCATAGGGGAGCTCCACGTACAAGAAGTGAGCCCCATGAGGAGAGCCGCCCAGTGCAAAAGAAAGTGCAGCCTGCCCAGGAATGGCACCACACACACGGAGAGCTGACACAACAAGATGATGCAACAAAAAGAAACACAGATTCCCATGCCGCTGACAGCAACAGAAGTAGACAAAGAAGACGCAGCAAAATAGACACAGAAAACAGACAACCAGGGTGGAGGAGGGGAAGGGGAGAGAAATAAATAAATAAATAAATCTTTAAAAAAAAATCTTGAAAGATAATGTAAGGAAGCATCTACAGGATATTGTATTAGGAGATGATTTCATGAAATTTAGACCCAAAGCACAAGCAGTGAAAGAAAAAACTAGATAAATAGGACCTCCTCGAAATTAAACCTTTTGCATTTCAAATGAGTTTGTTAAGAAAGTGAAAAGACAGCCTACTCAATGGGAGAAAATACTTGGTAACCATATATCTAATAGGGGCCTAATATCCAGCACATATAAAGAAATCCTATACCTCAAAATTAAAAGACAGACAACCCATTTTTAAAATGAGCTGGTTGTTTGAGTAGACAGTTCTCCAAAGAAGAAATTAAAATGGCTAAAAAGTATATGAAAAATTGTTCAACATCACTAGCTATTAGGGAAATGCAAATCAAAACTATAATGAGATGTCATCTTACAACGATTTGACAGGCAGCTATTAAAAAAGCAGAGGACTACAAGTGTTGGAAAGGATGTGGTACCCTCATTCACTGCTGGTGGGAATGCGGAATGATGCAGCCATTGTGGAGGACAGTTTGACAATTCCTCAGGAGGCTAACTAGAGAACAGCCATATGATCCAGCAATTCCACAGCTGGGTATACAGCCAGAAGAATTGAAAGCAAGAACACGGACACAAATATGTAGCATTATTCATTATTGACAAATGTTGGAAACAACCCAAATGCCCATCAACAGAATTAATAAACAAATTATAGTATATACCTACAATGGAATATTACTCAACTGTAAGAAAGAATGGAGTATAACACATGGGATTACATGGATGAATCTTGGAAACCTTATGTTGAGTGAAGCAAGCCAGGCACTGAAGGACATATATTACATGATCTTAATGATATGAATTAAGCAAAATTAGCAAATTCATAGAGCTAGAGTTTGGAAAATAGGATTGCAGGAGAGAGAAAGGGAGAAGAAGGTTGTAAGCCAATGCCCATATGGGCAAAATCTATGGTAAGAATATTCTTCAAGATGGAGGGAAATGATACAGAGAGACACTAAGTATTACACAAAGATATGAAAATGGCAAATATGTGGGCAAATATCAAATATATTGTCTCATGTTTTCCTTTAATCCCCTTAATGTACACCTGATTGCTTCAACTACAAAGTAAAAATAATAAAATTGTAAAATGGGGTTTACATCCTAGGCAGAAGTTTAAAGTACAATAATTATAGTACTAACAATGAGGATAAATAGAAGTATTGAGTTGAAAGGATTTTACATTTGAAATGTGGGACATGATTTAAAATCAATTTTAATAATAACCCTAACATAGACTTTGATAGGTTAATGATGCATTTTGTTAACCTAAGAGCAATTAACAGATAATAATAAAATGTAGAGCTATAAAATCAATAGAGGAAATAAAAATAAATTTTTAAAAAATTCTATTCTACATATAAAAGCCACAGTAGGAAAATAGCAACAAAGGAATGAACAGAAGAAAAAAATGTAAAAGAAATAGCAAAATATAGACTTAAGCATAAATATATCAATAATTACGCCACATAAAAATGCACTAGAAGGTATGGTTTTTTCAGACTGAATATAAAAGTAGGTCAATCTAGAATACTACAAAATCCAATTAACACACATAAAGACTCACATGATATGAAAATAAAGAGATAGAAAATGTTTCATGCAAATCATAAGCATAGGAAAGTAGGAATGGATGCAACGAACAGACAAAATAAACTTTAAGGAAAGAAAGTGTGTTGTCAGACATAAAGTGGAGCATTTCAAAATAATAAAAGTCAAATTCATCAGGGAACAAAGCTATCAAAAATGTGTATGCACTCAATAACAGATGCATTAAGTAAAAATGGAGTAATGTAATGAAGAAGTAGACAAACCCACAATCATATTGGAATATTTTAACATGACTTCCTTGGGAATTTATACAAACATAAACAGAAATCAACCATGATATAGAAGATAATGACAGATGTATCAACCAACTTCACCTGAATAACAGTTATAGGATACACACAAATGGCAAAAAGAAATTAAAAGAGAAATTGGAAAATACTTTGAATTAAATTATAAAGAAATATCCGAATTTAATAAGAATTGGTGGGATGTAGCTAAAGCAGTACTCAGAGGGAAAACCTTAGTTTTATAAGGCTATATTAGAAAATAATTTTTATAACAATGATTTATATATCCACTTTAAGAAGCTTAAATAAAATGAATGAATTATATGAAGTATGTAGAAAAGTGAAATGACCATATAATAAGATAAATCAGTGAGATGAAAAGACAACCAAACCTTTTATAAGTCAAACTTGATACTTTGAAAAGATTATTAAATTTGATAAGTCCCCATCAAGACTAATCATGAGAAAAGGGAAAAAAGAGGAAAAAAATTAGCAATTACAGGAATGAATGAGAGGGTACCATAAGTGAATGTTATGAATACTTTTATGCCAAATTTATGCCAGTGAATTTGACAACGTAGACAAAATTAACACATTAGTTATAAAACAATGGGATAAACGTGACTCGTGAAGAAACAACATCAGTTTGTGTGTCAAATCCCGGATCAGGAGTTATGCTGCCACAACCACGCAAAGCTCGGCAGACACTATGAAAGAAGTTCTCCTAGAGCCTTCAAAGAGAGCACAGCCCTGCCAGCACCTTAATATCAGGCTTAGAGCCTCCAGAAGTGTGAGAGAATAGAGTTCTGTTGCTTGAAGCCACCCAGTGTATTGTAATTTGCTGCAGCAGCCCTATGAAACCAAGACACTCAAAAAATCAGTATTTTTCCACATAAACAATGTATGATGTTACAAATTTATGCATGGGTAAAAGGTCCATTAAAATTCCATATTAACTAATGAATTTTAACATACGCAAAACAAGTTAAGAGACATTGTTTCAGTTTCCACATTGCAACTAAGCTTTAAGAAACAATCTCTTGGCAAGTTTTAGCATATTATCAAAAGAGAATAATTAGAAATGTCTAAAAATTATATTACAATTCTTCTCCTTTCCCCATTACATTCCTGCATGAGGCAGGATTTTCTTCATATGCTTCAACAAAAAAAAAAACAAAATATTTCAACAGATTGAATGTAGCAACAGACAACTTCTCTGTATCCTATTAAACCAGATATTTTAAAAATTGCAAAATCTCACTATTTTTGTTGAATAAAATACGTTTTTATTATAAAATACAATATTTATGTTTCCATATAATGGGGATTGTTATTTTTAGTGCATTAATAAATATATTTTTCTCAGTTTTAATGTATATTACAGTGACCTTCAATAGCCAACATAAAGAAAACCTACTTATGGTTCTCAATAATTTTTCAGACTCTGGAAAGATGCTGAGGACATAAAGCTCGAAACCCCTCCCTATTCAGTATTATTCTGGGAGCCCTAAACAGAACACTAAGGCAGTAAAAACAAACACATACACACATGAAAGAGACAGAGATTGGAAAGAAAGAAGTGACATTATCTATTGCAGTCAACGTGATTATTTACATCAGGGTTTCTCAACCTCCCCACTACCTTCAGTCCAGAAAAAGTTTGCTCTGTGCAGTTTCCCTGTGCAATGTAAACTGTTTAGCAGTAACTTTAATCCTTCGCCATTAAATGCCAGGAACATTCTCCTAGTGGTGAGAACCAGAAATGTCTCTAAACATGGCCAAATATCTCCTGGGGGGCAAAATAACCCCCAGTGGAGAAACACTAGCCTCCTTAAAATCATCAGGAGTCTAACATAAAACCACTGGGGAAATATGTACATTTAATCTGGATGCAGAATAGAAAGTTAATACACAGAAAACGATGTAATTCCTATAGATTAGCAATGAGCTTTTGAAGGTTGGAAATTTAAAAAATGCATTCATATTTGCATAAACAAACTATTAGGAACAAATTAGCAAAAACTTTAAAAAGCAGTACAGTAAAAATTATTAAACATTGCTAATTATATTACAGAAGATCTAAATAAATGAAGACATAATATATTCATGAATCAAATTACTGTTTTCAAAATGCTCATTCACCTCAAAGGAAATTTATATACTTAAACACAATCTCAATTAAAATCCTATGAGGCATTTTTGTGGAAATTGACAAGATGTTTTCAAACTGTATATGAAAATTAAAATGACGTGATATACTCAATACCAATTTTTAAAAATAAATAAGTTGAAGAAGTTAACACAATCTCTTTTCCACACTTAATACTTTAGTAATCAGCCTAATGCCATAATATAAGTTTAGTCATTTAAATCAGTGGAGTGGAATAGAATCTACAAATTGATGTAAACATATGTTATCAATTCATTTTAATAAATGCATTGTTCTGTAAATCAGTTTAGGTAGAATCGACATTATAACATATGTAGTCTTCCAACACATAAACATGGAATGTCCTCCCATTTATTTAGGTCTTATTGGTTTCTGTTACAACATTTTGTAATTTTCTGAATACAGGTCCTTTATGTCCCTAGTTGTTTACTCTGAAATATTTGATTCTTTTAGTGGCTATTGTAAATGAAATTTCTTTTCTGACTTCCTACTTATTAGTAGTGTATAGAAGCACTAAGAATTAATTTTGCTCCCTGTCAAGTTTGATGAACTTGTCTTTTAGTTCTAGTAGATTTGTTGTGGTTTTTGCATGGTATTTTTCATGTTTTTTACTTTAAGCAACTCACTTATTAACCTGAAATTAATCTAAAATTGTATAGAAGATTCAACAAGAAATTTTTTTACAAGCACCAATGGATTTTTTAAAATACCAATATATGGAACTTAAAAAAAGTATTAAATAAATCAAAATGTCACAACCACAGGCAGGTTAGATTGTGTTCAAAATATGGGTAAATGGAAATGAATAAGAATGAATGAGCAAACAGAAAGTTCCAACATGTTTGGAAATTAAAATATATTACCATAAATATCCCATAGTTCAGATATGAATTCAAGAAGGAATTTAGATAATATGTTGGAATTCATTTTTAAATACTATATATCAAAATATGATGGATGCCAAAAACTTCTAACTTACAATGCATGATTTAGATATAAAGAAACAAAGCCGGCAATCACAAGAATTTTCCAAAATTGATAGGAAATTAAACTCAAAGGAGATAAATATAAGGAAAAGGAAAACTCAAATTATTGAAAACTCAAATCAAGTATAGACAGAGGATGAACGGAATTAAAGATAGATTCATTGAAAAGAGTAATAAACTTGATAAGGGTATGTTAAGACTGATCAAGGAAAACAAAGAAAGAGGCATAAATGTCAACATCAGAAATAAAAAGACATAATTAAATATTTTTCAACAAATGATATTTCAAAAGTGGTGTGAATAGATTTGGAAATCTCAATGAAATGAAATCATTGATAGTAAAATATTACCAAATCTGACATAAGAAGAATTAGGAAACTCAATTTAGAATTCCACTCATAAATTAAATGTTCAGAATCATGAACATTCCCACAGAGAAATCTCTGAGCCCAAAAGATTCCAATATACATTCAATAAAAACTTTTAAAAAGGATACAATGGTAGGACTGGCTATACCAGAAAACAAGAATTATTATAAAGGTATTTTTAAGACAGTATAGAGAAGAGCAAAAGAACCTGAATTGAGAGGGCAGCAAAAGTTCCAGAAGTATATGCATTTATTTACTCGGTTGTGACAAACGTGGGCCAAAAGCAAAATGGGAAAAAAATATTTTCAATGCAATCTGCTATGTCTTTTGTGTAATCTTAATTGAAAGACTAAAACTTGATGCCCATTCATATTCTGTCCAAAGTCAATTGCTGAACACAACAGAACACAAAATTCACAACCAATAAGAGAAGAGATAGTTGAATCAAACTAAATGTACGCTCAAAAGTGATGTCATTGGAAAGGATACATTTAAGAGTTGAAATGGCAATCCAGAAAGTGAGGTTGATATTTACCGTACATTGCCAACCCATGCCACACATCTAGTGATAAAACTATGAAATAGTTTCAAAATGCTTTTGGGATTATTTTTGCCCTTTGATGGAAAAGATGTACATTTCAATACGGACAAAAAAAAAACTTGAGCTGGAATCATTTCTTAAAAGTGAAAACAAAATCCAGAAACAATAAAACAGAAATGTGTGTGTATATGTGTGTGTGTGATACAAAAAGTCTAAACCAGGAAGGAAATGATTTCAATGATCTTACATAATAAATTTAAAGGCTACCTCATAAGAATCTTTAAGCTAATTACAATGTAACATTTGTTACATGAAGCATTTAGTGATTTTTTAAATACATCTATGAGAAAAAGAACCCATAAAAATAAAAATAACTAAGAAGGCAATTAACAAAAAAGTTACGTATATATTTAAGTTAATTTAAAATAAAATGATAGTGAACTGTGTTTTCAAGAATCTGACAAACTAATAAAGTATCTCCGTAACTATAAGTTGGGATACTATTTGCAATTGTTTATTTGACAATGTATAAAATACCTTGCCATTACGTGTAGAAGTATCTAATGTAGAAATTAACCTTCTGGAAGGTATCTTCAGAAAATAAGATATTTTCACAAAGATACATGTTACGAAATCCACTCACACAATACTTACATTATCAGAAGATTGAAAGACATCTCAATGTCTATAGCATAGGATCACTTTAAATTTATGGATGATACATAGAATCAGGCCCTGAACAGCCATTAAAATAAAGTTGCATGCAAATATTTATTGATACATGACACTGGTGCTATACTAAATAATTTGAAATCCTAGGATAGCATCATTTGTATATGATGTAGTAAGGGGTAAGATAGCTTTCTGTTATTTTGATGGTTTATTTTTTATCTCTCTTGGCCTCTCTTCTATAATTGTATTTTTATGTGTTTGCTTAAAAGCATAGCTATCACTTAGTTTAATGAGTGAAAAATAATTAATATCATTAATAAAAGAATATCAAAGGGTGGGAATAATTTAAAAATGATTTAAAGCCTTTACATCTGGATTTGAATAAAATATGTTCCAGCAATCTAACAATTGGCTATAAGTGGAAATTATGTTGTATGAAAAGATCATGATCATTCCAGGTCTTATATTCTATTGAAGCAGAACATAAAATATGCAGACATATGCAAACACCATGAAAAATAATTAGAATTGTTTACAAACTGCAGAACATTTTCAATCTCTTCCTTATTGGCATCTTTAAATCTTTCAGAAAGTTTTCCAAGTTAAGAACATTTCCTTGATCTTGAAACTTATTTTTAAAAATTTGAAATTACACATACATTCAAGTGTTTCCAGATAACACTATACTAATTTCCACCTTTTCTCATTATATGCTTTTAATGAATTACTAAGAACTTTTTTCTCCTACATGCTTTTCATTTAAAAATTTGCTAAAGTGTAGTTTATTAAAATATATTTTTATTGAAGTGTTAATATATCATTCATACATGAACATACATTAAAAAATAAGTGTATAGTAAAAGTTGTAAAATTACAAAATGAACATGCATAACATCATACAGGACTCCCATACCTCATCCCACCTCTAAAACCTCTCATTGTTTTGAAACATTTGTAAGAAATTATGAAACAACCGCCACAACATGGAGCCTAGAGTGTCTACAACTGGAACCAGGAGGAGTGCATCCAGTACCCATATGGAATCTAAGCCCTCACTTGACATAGATGTGCAATGGACACAACCAATCCAATGTCCACAGAGAAAATGTGGAATGGGTGTGGGAACGGTAGCCATGGTGGCTGCTGGGTGTGGGGAACGGGAGGAAGAGATGAGATGTGGAGGCGTTTTCGGGACGTGGAGTTGTCCTGGATAGTGCTTCACGGACAATTACGGGACATTATAGATCCCCCCAGGGCCCACTGGATGGAACGTGAGAGAGTCTGGGCTATGATGTGGACCATTGACTATGGGGTGCAGTGATGCTCAGAGATGAACTTACCAGGTGCAATGGATGTGTCATGATGATGGGAGAGAGTGTTGCTGTGGGGGGAGTGGGGGGCGGGGGCGGTGGGGTTGAATGGGACCTCATATTTTTCATAATGTAATTAAAAAGAATAAATAAATAATTAAAAAAAATAAATAAAAAGCTTTAAAAAAAAAAAGAAATTATGAAACAACATCACAAAAGTTTTTTTACTAACTATTGTCCATATCTTATATTTGCTGTATTTTTCCCCAGACTACCCTATTATTTTTTTGTTCATAAACCACACAGTATCTAAAATGTATACCCAATAGCATTTGGAATAATGACAGAGTTGTACATGCATCAATTCAATCATTATTAGACTATTATCATTAATCCAAAAAATAAAAAAACACATAAAACAAACCACTAACATACCCATATGTTAGCTGTACTAATTGCAAATCCTATGATGTACTTTTAACATTTCTTTTCATTTACAAACATTCACAAACAACTTTTTACTAATTCTCCACAGATTAAACCTCAGCTTTCCATTCTCTAACCACATTTTATTCTCTGGTGACATATTCTAGCAATTAACTCGAGGATTTTGTTAATTATATTAATTCATAATAGAGAAATCATAAAATATTTGTCTGGCTTGCTTTACTCACCATAATGTCCTCTAGGTTCATCCATGTTGTCATATGATTCATGACTTCATTTCTTCTGATAACTGTAATATTCCATCACCTGTATACACCCAATTTGTTTATTCATTCATTGGTTGATGGACATATAGTTGTGTCCATCTTTTGTTGTGAATAATGTCGCTATGAACATTGGTGTGCAGATGTCTGTTCATATCGCTGCTCTCAGTTCTTTTTGGTATATGCCTAATGGTGGTATGGCAGTTCACACAGTAAATCTTCACCTAACATCCTTAGGAACCGCCAATGGCCGTACCATTCCACATTCCCACCAGTAGCAAATTAAGTGTTCCTTTCTCTCCACATCCTCTCAGACACTTGCAGTTTTTAAAAAACAAATCAATTTTATTGATACACATTAATAAAGGATAAATCCATCCAAAGCGTACAATCTCTGGTGTTCAGTGTAATCACATATCTGTCATTCATCACCACAATCATTCCAGAGTTCTTTCAATATTTCAATAATAATAATAATAATAAACCATCACCTCTCAATGCCTCTATGTACCTGCTGTACATAGCTGTTATTTTTTTCTTCTCTCTAGTATATTTGTATCTATATTTTGTAAAAACAGTCATATATACAATATCACCCATGTTCATGTTTTACATGAGTTTTACTATCTTATACAGCCTCATGTTATGTTTTTTAGCTTTCCTTCCAGTAATATACATGAGCTTAGACTTTCCCTTTCAACCACTGTCATACCCATATAATAGCTCTGTTAGTTACAATCACCAAGATATGTTTTAAAAATGTGTTTTGTTTTTTTCCCTTTCGGGCTGCAGCACTCACTTTACTATCTCTTGTAGTTCTGGTCTTTGGAAAACATATTCTACCAGTTTTTGTTTGTCTGTGAAGACTTTGAACTCACCCTCAGTTTTGAAAGACAGTTTTGCAGGATACAGAATTCTTGGCTGGCAGTTTTTCTTTTTCAGTACCTTAAATACATCATACCTCCTTCTTTTCACCCCCAAGGTTTCTGATGAGAGGTCTACACTTAATCTTATCCCATTTCCCTTGTATGTGATGCTTTGCTTTTCTCTTGCTGCTTAGAATCCACTCTTTATCTCTGGTATTTGTCATTCTGAATAGTAGGTGTCTTGTAGCAGGTCTATTTGGATTTATTCTGTTTGGGGTGAGTTGCCCTTTTTGGGTATTGATATTTATGTTCTTCATAAAGTTTGGTAAGTTTTCAGTCATTATTTCTTCAAATTTTCTTTCTGCTCCTTTTCCATTCTCTTCTCCTTGTGGCACACCAAAAATGTGGATGTTTGTGCTTTTTGCACTGTCATTCAATTCCTTGAGACTCTGTTCCTTTTTCCTTTCTCTTCTCTTTCTGCTCTCTTTCTTCCAGTTCAGATGTTCTGTCTCAAAACCACTAATTACTTGAGCAATTCAGTTCTTCTCTTATGTGCCTCTAACGTACTTTTTTAAAAAAGATTTATTTTTATTTATTTCTCTCCCCTTCCCCCCTGTTGTCTTCTCTGTGTTCTTTCACTGTGTGTTCTTCTGTGTCCTCTTGCATTCTTGTCATACGGCACTGGGAAACTGTTTCGCATTTTTTGTTGCATCATCTTGCTGCACCAGCTCTCTCTGTGTGCGGCACCACTCGTGGGCGGGGCTGTGCTTTCTTTGTGCAGGGCGGCTCTCCTTGTGGGGTGCACTCCTTGCGTGTGGGGCACCCCTACATGGGGATACCCTTGCATGGCACGGCACTCCTTGCACACGGCAGCACGGCCCATGGGTCAGCTCACCACATGGGTCAGGAGGTCCTGGGTATCCGTATGGTAGGTGGATGCTCTATCAGTTGAACCACAACCGCTTCCTTCTAATGTACTTTTAATCTCACTTATCATATCTTTCATTCCCATTAGGAATGTTACTTTTCTTTGCAGGCTTTCAAATTGTTCTTTATGCTCTACCAGTGTTTTTTAAATATCTTTTATTTCTTATTCATGTTTTCTTAAATTCTTTGAAATGATTTATAAGAGTAATGTGATTATCACTGATTAATTGTAAGTCCTGTATCTCTTCAGAATCTTTGGTTACTTCTTTTGGCTGGGCCATCTCTTCAGTGTTTCCAAATATGATTTGTAATTTTTGGTTTATGTCTAGCCATCTAAATATGTTGGTGAATTTGCTTTCATGGCCAATTTCTCTCTATTGCCTATTGTGTTTTTCCCCACAGCTTTTCTTTGATATTTGGTTCAATTTATTCTAAGTCTTTAAAACTGTCCAGCTAAAGTTATAAAAATCAGGCCAGGGCCTCATTGGTGGGGCACAGATTTTCTCCCATGGTAAGATTCAGAAAGAATCAAGTTTTTGTCCATGCAATCTCCATATTGGCAGATGGCACACGTCAATTGCATCTTTCCACAGAGATGTTTCAGTCTGGGCTTTCCTGTGTTCTGTTGTTGAATCTCCAGAGTAGAGGTTCAAAGCATGCTCTGCTGGCCCAATTCACTGTGTAGAAGCACCCTGAGACCCCTCCATTTTCCCTCTAGACAGCTGACATGGAGGAAAATGTCTGGTCCCCTCTCAAATGGCTGCTGGGAGGCAAGGATTTTATCCCTGCTTAATATCTTGATGGTGGGGAAGTGGAGCCCTTCTGGCTGCACTAGGAGCTTGGTACCTTATTTTTGTCCTTTTGGCTTCTTGTTCTCTCTGCCCCTCACCCACCTGGAAATTGTGTAGTACTGTCCTAGTCTGCTGACCCCCCAAGCAGGACCCCAGGTAGCTTTTGACTCTTTCTGCATTGTTTTTGTTAGAACATTGAGCCATGCCTGTTAGTTTGACACCACCTTCTCACAGTTCTCCTTTCCTACATTTTTTTATTGAAATATACTTCACATACCAGAAAATTCACACTTTTAAGATATACAATTCTGTAGTTTATAATAAATTTACAAACTTGTGCAAACATTGTCATTTCCTATTTTCAAAAATGTTAATTATGCCATAAAGCAATTCCATATCCCCTGAGTTACTCTACAATCCTTATCCCCAATCTCCTGGCAAGCAATATTCTATTTTCTTTATATATATATTTACCAATTTGTGACATTATATATAAAATGCATCATACACTATAGTATTTTGATATGGTTAGATATTGGATTATGTTTGTAAACTGGTCTGTCCCTATGGACATACTAGAGTATATTGAATTCAGAGATTTTGCTTTTACTTGATTAAATAATGATTAAGGCTTTGAATGGGCAATGCCAGTGGATGCTGAGTCCCCATCCCCTTGGAAACCATACTGTGGAGAAGGGAGTTGGAGTTTTGATGTTGGTGTTTTGATGCTGGAGTTTTGAGCTGGAGCCCAGGAAGTGAAAACATGGGAGAAGAACACAGAAGGATAGAGATAACTCATTAGACACAGCTGAAGCCCTGAGGAGAGAGACAGATCCATTCACCTCATAGTCTACAGCTGATGTTGTGAAGAGAGCACAGCAGCCAAGTGGGGAAAAAAACCGAGCCCTGGGAAGAGAGGAACCCAAGAAGCCAGAACTTTTGAAAGAAGTCAACAGCCATCTTGCCCCAATATGCAGCAATAGACTTTGATGAGGGAAGTAACTTATGCTTCATGGCCTGGTAACTGTAAGCTTCTATCCCAAATAAATACCTTTTATGAAAGCCAACAAATTTCTTGTAGTTTACATCAACACCCCTTTGGCAGATTAATACAGAATTTGGTACTGAGGAGAGAGGAAGTGCTTTTGCAATTACCAAAATGCTGGAACAGTTTTATAAATGGATAAGGGGTATTTTTTGGAGGAATTGTGAGATATTTGTTAGAAAACACCTCAGTGCTTTGAACAGACTGTTGTAGTAAAACAGACACTAAAGAGACTTTTTATGATGACTTTGAAGTAAATGATGAAACTGTTTTTGGAAACTGGAAGAAAGGGGATCTATTTTTTAAAGCTGCAGAGGAGTTAGCAAGATTAACTCCTGTTTTATGGGAGACAGAATTTGAAAATGGTGAACATGAGCATTTAGTTAGAGAACTTTCCAAAATAAACTGGGAGAATGCAACTTGGCTTCTCCTTGCACATTATAGCAAAATGCTAGATGAACAAGGTAAGCTGAGGGCTGAACTGTTGGGCACAAAGAAACCAGAAACTGACTCTGGAAATTCCAAACCTCTGGAAATCAAGCTCCCAGATGATAGGTCCCCATTTGAGGACTTAACTAAACTTGGAACTTGTAAATCAGGATTGAAGAGGCAGTTATCTTGGAGAGACTTGTTGAAAGTCTTACTGTCTGATGGCTTGGACCCCTGCTTTTTTGCATGCTAAACCAAAAAGCTTATTGAGAGAGTTGTATGAACAAAACCACTGTCAGCTTGGATAAAAGGGGCATGGAAATGAGAGATTGAAGGAGAAAACAGCTTTAAGAGGAAAATCATGGTAACTGAGATCTGGAATTAAGATGTTGCCTTGGGCAAAAAGAGGAACCCCACCCATGTGTACAGAGAGGGTGAATTTGTACCAGCAGTTGAAGAGAGTGGATGTTCTCACCTGATGTTCAGGGAGAGACTGCCACCCCAGGGTACAGAAAGAGTGGAGCACATTCCTGAAGGATTAGGGCAGTTAAGGTTAGCACCCCATAGGTCTGAGAGGGGTGCACCTGTCCCCCATGGATTAGGGAAGGCAGGTGATAACTTCTTGCTCTGAGAGGATTGAGTATGTATGCCAAAGGTTAGGGAAGACACTGTTGCCTTCATCGCAATTTACTAAGGGTGTTAAGTCTCTAACTCAAAGATTGGGTAAGGTGTGGCAATCACCCTAATACTCTTTGAAGGTGAGGTCTGGAGCATGGTCACCACCCAGATGCTTGATGAGGGTGGAGCCAAGAAAATGGCCATTGTGAAAGCCTATGGAAAGTGTGGGTCCCCATGCAGCCCCAAGGAGAAGAAACCATCATCTTAGTAATGACTCTTAGACTTTGAAATCTAATGGAGGATCCCATGCAGTTTCATTGAACTATAGAGGAATCATATCTCATGTTTCCCTCCCAATTTTTCCTTATAGTAATGAAAATGTTTATTCTTTGTCCATTTGTGTATTGAAAGCAGATAAATGATTTTGTAAATTTCAGAAGTCTACAGCAGATGAGATTTGCCCCAAGACAAACTGAACTCATTTAAACTGATTGCAATGTGATTGTATACTTAGCATTGCTACTAATTTAAGTTTCTAAAAAACATATTGTAGTGTCTCTTCGGAATTCAGTGGGTGAGGTGTAGCAGTTTGATATGATTTATGAATTCCAAAAATAGATATTGGATTGTTTGTAAACTGGTGGGTACCCCTGGGCATATTAGAGTGTATTGGATTTGGAGGTTTTGCTTTTACTTAATTATGAATAAGGCTTTGATTGGGCAATGTCAGTAGGATGTTGAGTCACTGACCCCTTGGCAGGCAGGGAGTCACAGAGAAACTGCACTGCAGAGGAGGGAGTTGGAGTTTTGATATTGGAGTTTTGATGTTGCAATTTTTGGAGGGTTTTTTTTGTTTTTATTTTTTTCAAAGATTTATTTTTATTTATTCCTCTCCCCTTGCCCCCCTCCCACCCCAGTTGTCTGTTCTTTGTGTCCATTTGCTGTGTGTTCTTCTGTGTCTATTTCTATTCTTGTCAGTGGCACCAGGAATCTGTGTCCCTTTTTGTTCCGTCATCTTGCTGCACAGTTTTGATGTTGGAGTTTTGAGCTGGAGTCCTGGAAGTGAACACACAGGAGAAGAACACAGAGGAATAGTGATGGCTCCTTAAACACAGCAGAAGCCCTGGGGAGAGAGACGTAGCAATTCACCCATAAGTTTAGTTTGGCTTTTGTCTCAATCACAAATGAATCACATCATTTTAATACTTCATTGGTTTGGTTTTTAATTTGCTGCATTATCCTCATGTTGGGTAATTTCTCTCTATCTCCACTAGTGCTATCTTCCATTCCATCCAGTTTATACCTTCTCCCCACATTTCATTGTGACCAGATTGGCACCTGCCACTATGAGCAGTCAGTTTTATTTCTGATAAATACCTATTGACTCTTTTGTGTGTCCCTTTTCTCAGGTCCATCTGAGACTTGGTGGCTTCACTCTGCTTCTCCTTCCACAGACATGGATTACGTGAACTCTTGATGGTCATTGATACTTTGTCCTATTTCTTACATTTTGGAAATTCTTAATGCCTTACCACCTGTTTTGGTGGAGAATGTCTTATTTGTTCTATTGTTAATTTCCTTCTATTTCATGAGGGAATTCTTAAACTCTGCCACCTTTTCTGCCAATTTCTCACAATTCATCCTTTGTCCTTGAAATATAGTTATGCATGTTAAACAATATTAATTAAAATTTTATTTATTGCTAGATTTTTTTTAGCTAGGCCAGTAAAAATAATTTATTGAGAAATGAGGGAAAGAACAGAGCTTGCTGAAAAATGGGAGAGAGGGACTGAAATACACACTGATATTTAAAGTGGGCCCCTCTAGGCAGAGAGTGAGATATTTGACCTGTGTATTTACCTTTTAAACTATTAATTATTCCTCCCCTTTGATAATGTTCGAGAATGGGCCTTAGCTGTTTGCTGTTGATTGAATCGCCCACCTATCAGCTTCCCAGGGGACCCATGTTGAGGCCCCTTTTAAGGAAATCTGGGGCTTTCCCTCTCAGTCCAAATGAGATTCTCATGGCCAGGATTTCAGCATTCTTCTCAGGAGGTTTCCAGGTGGGGTCTCATGGCCTTGTGGTCTATCAGCCATGTTGTCTGTCAACCATGTTGCCTGCCAGGCTGGTAGCCTTCCCCCTTTTATAACACTAACCTGCCTTTACTCCCCCTTCAGAGAGTTCATACCCTCATTCCTAAGAGGGCACTGAGAGCTGATGGTCATCATTCTGTAGCTACTTCCTGATGATTAGGGCAGTAGTCCCTATCATACAGGGCATAAACCTCTCTGCCTACTCTATTGTGGTTGGGAGAAGACAGGTCTGGTATTCTGGTTGGAAATGGATGAAATCCCCACATAAGTAAAGAAATAAACTTAATTAGGATTTTGAAGATAGTTACCACTAAAAGGATAAAGAAGATGAGGGTAAGCAGGCCTCAAAAGGGGCCAGTCATGGTATACTAGGCCATGAGAGTGAGAAAGGCCAGGTGACTTCAGAAGCTGCAACCTCTCAAAGTTGATGGGAAACAGCATTCTTCCTTGATTTATTTTATGTTGTTGGTTAACTCTAGGGAGAGACTATGGTGGACGCACTGGGTTTTAGTATAAACTGCCAACCTCAGTTCCCACAGCAGTGGTTATACTTAGGACAGCTGGGAGAGGCATGAAGATAGGCACTGCCAGAGATAAACTCTTAAAGACAGGATAGGCAACTGCAGCTCAAAGAGAAACTTACACATTGATTAGTGCATTTAATAGTATTAAGTACTTTACCTATATCTCTTCTATTCTAGGTCATATGCAGAGGGATAATGAACATTGTTGAGGGTCCTGGTGAATTCAATTCATTTTCTAAGTAGTTAATGAATGTGCCCATAAGATAAAGGAATGGGTCTCTTAAGTATTATCTTTATTTTGCTTGCCATATGCTTGTCTTTTTGTTGCCTATATTGTTAATGTTTTGGAGAAATCACACAGAGTCTTTGATTTTAATTGTTGTGGATGCTTTAGTCTTCACTTTCATTTCCCTCTCTTTTGGTTCTACTATGTGACTAGAAATAAATTTTATAATTCATTGTGCTTCTTAAAACTGAGGATTGATTTTTAAACTCTTTATGTGTGTTTATTTTGTATATTGCTTCAAACAAGTTTGGTATCTCTACTCCTTATACAGCTTCTGCTGCTTTTTGAAGAACATTTTGACCCTTGCTAAGGGTGTATGGTTCCCTCACCTAGTTCTAAATATAAATATAAACTATATGTTTGAAGTTTAGCTTTAGGAATCATCGAAAGACAGTGTGAAGGTGATTTGCCTTGGTTTCTGCCAGATGCTAAGAAAACAACAATTTGGAAGGATTTAAATGTTCTTTCTCTACTTGGGATCCTCATTCTGAGAGTATGGCATAATCCAAATGCCTGGATTATATGAGAGAAGGGCTACAGATAAGAAATATTAGGGAAGATATTTGATAGTAATTATCAAGTTCCCACCAAGTCCCAAATTTTTCTAATTCCCTCTTTTCAATTGAGGGCAAAGATTTTTTTTGCATACAGCAGAATACATGACATTTTGAGTACAACTGTGGTTGTCTCATATTCAATGCCTCCAATTAGCCAAGTTTAAAGGCAGTTCCTCGTGAGCCTCAAATCCAGTGAAGCACCAAGATTATGAATTAGACACAATTCCAGGGCTACCTGGTTCAGTGTGGTCTTTCCAGTGTAGTTGCAGTCATAAGTTTAATGTTGTTTTGATTTTCATGGTGTGCTTATGATTTTTGTTGTAGTGGTAGTTGTTATCCATTGAAAACTTGCTGTAAGTTGAGAGCTCAGAAATATTTTTCAAAATGTACTCATTCTATATAATCCAGAATGTGAAGTTTTCCAGTAGGAGGGCACTTCTGAATGTCTTGTCTTCTTAAATTGCATTTTAATTGTAAGTAGAACTGTATTAGTCAGCCAAAGGGGTTCTGATGCAAAGTACCAAAAATTTGTTGACTTTTATAAAAGCTTATTTATTTGGGGTACATGGTTACAGTTACCAGGCCATAAAATGTAAATTACTTTCCTCACCAAAGTCTGTTGCCACGTGTTGTAGCAAGATGGCCACCAACATCTGCAATGGTTTAGCCTCCCTCTTCCTCTTAAGGCTCCATGGTCTCAGCTTCTTCCAATATCAGCTGTAGGCTGGGATATGTCTCATTTCTATCCAGGGTTCCATTTCTCTCTGGGCTCAGCTGCTATGCTGTCCTCAAAAGGCCATCTATAAACTATCAGGCAAATGGCTCCTCTCTCTTCCAGGAACATGTGCCATGTCTAATGGAGCATTTTCTCTTTCCTCACATATCTGCTTCTCTGTGTGTTTACTTCCTGAGGCTCCAGCTTTAAAGCTTTAAACTCCAACTACCCTTCGCTGCAGTGCAGTTTTTTTCTGTGAGTCTTTGACGGTGGGGACTCAACATTCTACTTATGTGGCCCAATCAAAGACTTAATCATTATTTAATCAAGTAAAAGAGAAATTTCTGAATCCAATATAATCTAAGACACCCAGAGGAACAGACCAGTTTACAAATATAATCCAATATCTATTTTTAGAATTCTTAAATAATACCAAACTGCTATAAGAACTTACAATTGACTTTTGTGTTGGGCTAACTTAGAAATTTTAAAATAAAATTCTCATCAAACATTTGTGGGGCGTCACTTGTTATTTTTAAAGTAGTTTTAATTTTATTCACAGAAAGATGTTTAGATATCAAGTTCTTCTATAAAACAAATAAAAATATAAAAAATAAAGGAATGACTCTCCCAGTCTCTTTTCCCAGTTACTTTTCAAGTCCTTCTTCCCAGGAGCAACTTCTTTAAACTTTCGGCTCTTGTAATCAGTATTGACATCCATATGTTAAAATAGTATTTGCACCATTATTTCATGATTTTTTAAATTTTAGACATTTAATTTGATCCTTCAGTATGGTCAGTAATACTTGACCTTCACAACCAAACTCATTATCAACCAATAATCATTATTAAAAATATTCTCTGACAATTTTGGGGCAATCTGTGTTCTATACTGTGGTAGTTTGATATTATTTATGAATTCCAAAAATAGATAGAGAATTATGTTTGTGAACTGGTGTGTTCAGCACTTTACTTATGTTACTAATATTACTAATATTACTAGTATTAGATTCAGAGGTTTCACTTTTACTTGATTAAATTAAATTGGGGCTTTAATCCTGCCACATCAGCAGGACATTGAGTTCCCACCCCTTGGTGGGCAGAAACTCACACAGAAGAACACAGAGAAAGAGAGAAAGCTCATTAGACAGGATTGTGACTCAGGGAAGAGAGATGAGCCTGATAGTCTATAGCTGACCTTATAGAGGAAACAGAGAAGCTGAGCCAGGAAAGAAAGCAGCCCAGGGGAGAATAGGAGCCTTATGCCAGATTACAGCTAAGATTCGAAGAAGCTAGGACCATGGAGTCTTAAAAGGAAGGAGGAAGGCTGGACCCACGCAGACATTGCCCACCATCTTGTAACAATATATTGGGAGAAACCACCTATTCTGGTACCTTGAGTTGGACCTTTGGGGCCATGTAATTGTAAGCTTCCACCCTAAATAAGTCCTCTTATAAAGCCAAAAGATGCCTGGTTTTGAATCAGTACCCCTTTAGTTAACTAATACATATTGGTATACTATTACTATGAGTTGGTGATTATTGTTCTGAGTATGCCAAATTTTTGTAAGTTTATTTGTTGTTCTAAAACTTTCTTTTAATCTAATGTTTTCTGAAAAATATTAAAATGTATGTTTTAACCATATTAAATGACAGGTTTTGTGAATAGAATTTAAAAAAAACAAAAACAGAGAACACTCCTGAAGTCAAGGGAGAATACATAGAGGCATATTGCTTTAATTTTAAGTTCTCTGGGTAAAGGAGATGGTGGGGATGGTAACAATACAGGAAAAAGCAATCAGAGAAAGGATGTCTCAGTTCTGGTAAAGTCTCACCCTAAAAGAAATATCTGACCAAAAATCTCCTCAAAAAAAAAAAAAAAATCTAAGCCAAAATTTCAATAGTGACCATGGATAGAAACTCTGATATCAAAGTTGAGATATTTCACACATATACACACACACACTTACAAACAAAAATACAGGTCACTAGATTTGAGAGAAGAGGAGACTTGACTGAGGTAAGGGACCCTGGGATCAGTTTACATTAGAGAGTCAGTTTTCTCCTGTCCCACTTCCCACTTTCTAAACCCATTATGTAGGCCCAGAGGGACATCTTGGTAATAAACTCTCAAAGAGAAGAGACTATCATCTAGGGAGCAGGTAGGAGAGGGCAATGCTGAAGTGGAGCAATTGATTCAATTCCAGACTTCACAGACCATCCATGTGGGTGTGGCAGAGGCCTCAGGGATAAATTCACAAACACATTTTAGTGGCTATGAATTGTAAGGTTTAGGAAGTTCAGGGTATTCAACTAAAGTCAGTCTCTCAACACTTCCTCACTGTCCATCTCCCACATCAGGTATCTCTGGGCCAAGCAGGTTCCATGTGGTTGGGCTGATGTGGAGAGCAGTGCTGAGCCTCTAGAAGGCTCAATGAGATGTTCATGTCCAAGCTGTGACATCAGGGACCAGCATCCATTTGTAAGGTCACATCTGCTCCGGTAGGATTGAGATTCCATGTCCTGCTCATAAGAGGGCTCTTCTCAGAAAAGACTCTTGACTAAAAATCAATTGATATCTCACTCAGGAAATATTTATTATTCAAAGATGAAAAGATAATAAATTGAATTAACTCACTAAAAATGTTTAACAGACTAATACAAAGGATACGTTCTTCATGGATAAGGTTCTGAAGGTTTCCTTGAAAAGACAGAGATTGTATCCCATGAGATCGTATCTTCTCGTATGGTTTTATAGTGTCAGTGCAGAGGCAATTAAGTGGAGAGAAAGGGTGAATTAACAGGTAATGTGCTGCTCTCCCAACACACCTGCTTCAAGGGTGAACCAAACCTCAATCCCTGAAGCCCAAGTCACCTTAATAGTCTGAGCCTGTCAGTTGTTAAAGAGCCTCTCAGAGAGCAGAGGTCCCAGAGGGCATGAAGACAAGGAAGACTCTCAAACCCTGGGACACTCTCACATCCGCCGCACATCCTTGTAAAGAAAGAGGGAAGGTGCTGGAGATGCAGCATGTGTGAGAAGCAGGGAAACAAATCTCCATGGGAAGGGAAGTTAGGAATTGTGTGGCCTGCTAGGGACAAAGAGTTTAATTTCACTACACCTGAGATTCCTCCTGTGAAATAACTTTTTTTGCAGTTTAACTTACATGATATTTGTAGGGATCACATGATACAATTAATGTGAAAATCCTTGACCATTTGACATCATTTCCTCATTCTTGGGGCTCTTAGAATCTATTTCTATAAAAGCCTCACCCAACGGGCTGTGACAAGAAGCCCCATAGTAGGTGTTTTATTCCTGCCCTCACCACATGTAACCCAGTCTCCTGATTTCCCAGTTTGGAGAGCTTGCCAGGGAGGCACCATGGGGACACCAGGTGGGAGTCCTCCCGGGATAAGTTGATTTATCTTTATTCCTTCTTTACCGCTCACACTCCTCAGCATGGCCTGTGCTATCCAGGTTCCCAGGGCAGGGTGGATATGAGGGGAGACCAGAGAGAAAAAATGCACAAGAACACCATGGGAGTCGGTAAAATGTCTCTTAGAAAGCCAAGGATGCAAGAAGTCAGTGGGGACTGGGCAGCAGCACCTCCCCCGGCCAGGCCTGCTGGGGCTCCCTGTGCCCCTTCTTCCTCTGAACAAACCTCTACTTTGTTCTTGTAGCCCCCTGTGCAAGCAAACTAGACTGGCCAGACACCCTCATGTCACCTGTCACCTATGGGCCTTCCCACCTCCCCAGGATGACCATCTACCAAAGGGGGACCATGTGGAGGACGCTGCTCTCTCTGTGACCCCTTAGGCAGCCCGGCATCTGGTCTACTGGTGACCTCCACACATGCAGAGGGACCTGCCTGTGACATCTCCAGCTGGGTTCTCTCCAAGTTTTGCCTCTGGCGGCTCCCTCTTCCCTCCTGGGGCACGACCTCCTGCCCCTCTGTGGGAGGCCCTGCAGCACTGCTGGGGGTGAGAACCTCCTCCAGGTGGTGTCTGGAGAAACCACCCTCTCTTTAGAGACACCATCCTGGTCCTTCCCTTTCCTTCCTCTTTCCCTCCCTTTTCCTCCCCACCCCTCCCCCCCCAATCCCACCCTGGCCACCCCCTCATCACCAACATCATTGGCCATTTCCTTCTGGAATCCTCCCTGGCACTGCCCCCAACATTCCCATCCCTTTTCTTGACCTGCACCCTGAGAGCCCCTTCACCCCTGCCTCCTGGGTTCCCCTCACCAGCACCTCTTTCTGTCTTCCTGATGTTCCCATCATCCCTGCCACCAGCTGTTCCATCTCTGCCCCAGGTGGCTTCTGGCCCATTCCACCTGCCCTTCTTCTGTCCCTCCCTTTCCTTACCCTCACCCCTGTCCTGCCCCCTACCCCTGCCCACACCTTCCCTTGCCTTGCCTCTCCCCTCTGCCCTCCTCTGTTCCTTCAGGACATCCACAAAGGGCTTGGGCAAGAGGCATCACTCCACCACATCTACTTGCCCTCTTCCTCACCTTAATTCAGGCCAGGAACACCAGTAACATCAGGGCCAATCAGAGCCTTTCCAGGAGGGCAGTGGGCAGCCACCTTCTACCCCTCACCCCTACACACATGGCTACTGTGATTTTGCAGCTAATAGCAACCAATACCCCTCCCATTGAGGTTGGAATCAACGTGGATGTACAGCCACAGCTCTAGGATTTCCAAATTTTACTGGACTTGGAATCACACAGTTTGGCTTCTGGGGGCTCTCACTGCTATGCCCAGGGAGGGACCGGTGGGGACCTGGCCACTTCTCAGATGGCGGGTCCTATAGGGAGACCAGGGGGAGCAGCCTCCTGCAGCAGGACTTCCCTAAGTCCTCCTTACAAAGAAGCACTCTAATTAGACTACATTCCATCCACTTCTCAAAGAGGAGGGCAACCTAAAGTCTTCCTAGAACATGTCCACCAGAAAAGGGTAAGGGACCCCCAAGGCCATGGGAAGAGAAGCCTCCCACCCAGATCAGAGATTTTCCTGACAACCTTTGTTTCATTATCCCACCAGTCCTGGAAGAAAACTCCCAGGTTTTCCCAAAAACAAAAAGAATAAACATAGTAAGGAGGGCCCTTCTTTGGATTTTGAAAAATAGAAAGACAAAGGAGCAGGAAGGACCCCCGAAATCTGCCAGAGGAGAACCAGCCCCTGGGATGTCCTCTAACCTAGAAAAAATGCCAAAAAGTTCAGGGGCTCCCTAAAGCAAGCTTCAGCTTCTTGGGACCTACACATGGAGCCTCAGGCTACTTCAGGTGGGTACTGGGGCCTCAGGAAGAAACAACCAAATCCACAAAATAAAGTGCACTTCAAGGACACCTCAAGTTGTATGCTTTATTTTCCTGTCTCTCCCCACAGTGAGCTGTTGCCAGGCCCAGTGGATTTCCAGGTGGGAGTCAAAACCCCAAAATCCTCAGGGAAGTTTTTTAAATGGGGGAGCCTTTGTTGCAGAGGGTGTTTTTCCCGTAACACCTGAATGCTTTCCAAGAGGAAAAATAGTTATTCTTGTTTGAAGCCACTGCTTTTTGTGATAATTTATTACTTATCAAGCAACCCATACACCAAGCAACAAACAATGGAAAAAGTAAAACACCATAGTAGCCCACAACTCCCTAACTTATGGTTTGTTAATGTAAATAGAGAATTTCCCCCAATTTATAATTCTCAAATATGACTTTGTAAGTGGGTAATGTGTCAACCCTAAGGCAACACTTACTTCTTGTCCACAGTGAGTCATACTTAGCAGCAATGTCTCAAAGTATTGACAGATTACTAATACTTTAATATAGCATCTAAGAAATCTTTTGTGTTTGACTCAGTTGAAATAGATTTATCAAGTTTTTTGACATTGTTTTGATTGGGTGAAAAATGAGAAGACAAGTAGACAATGTGCTGATGATGTGGGCTATGGGTAGAAGGCTCTGTGTCTTTTCAGAGATAACTAAGTTGTTTGACTTATGAGTGTAGAACGGTAAGAGGCTGCAGTCCTGCCCTTAGGGACAGTGACAGCAGGCTCCAGTCCCAGAAAATGTTTAACAAAGCAAAAACTATAAACTTTAAGTATTTAAGAGAAATGCAAAAACCAAAGCTTATCTAGAATGTCTAGAGTCCTTGCTAAAAGCTTACCTAAGATGTAGAAGAGATATATGCTAATTGAAGCCTATTGAGAACTAAAACAAAGGGACCATTTAGCCTTTCCTCTCTGTATAAAAGACGTTTAAAAATCTTGTTCAGGGCTCGGGATTCAAACTGAAAGCTCCCAAGTCCGGCTGGCCGTCAATAAACCATTTTTCCTTCTCAAAATCATTCCTGAGTCCTAGCCTCTCTATACTCAAATAATTGAACTTCTCTTAAATTCCACAACATATTTGGCGACCACGAAGGGACTACAAATAAAAGCCAGAGACGGTAGCATTTTGCTGCCCCTTCCAAATTCCCGAGGAAGCCGAGAAGACTCGGGTGAACCCCAAATCTGGGCACCCCTAGATTAAATTTAATCCAGAAAAGATGTGAGCTCCACCAGAATCTTCCCGACAAAAATCGAGGGCAATAGAAAGTCTGAAAAAAAAGATTCTGAAAATGAAAAAGAACTCCGAACATAGAAGAAAGTAAGACTCCCCGGGTAAGCACAGTCTGGAAAGCCCTAGCTTTAATTGCTAAGAAGGGGAGGCTGATCACCTCCCGAGAGAACCCTAGTAGCCCCAGAAGGCTGGGGGGAAGCCGTTCTCTCTAAGCTTAAGAAAAAAAAGAAAACCGGAAAAAAGCCCTGATGTTTTAAGTTTGTCTAACTGCATGTTAGAATCTGGTACTGGTCTTATATCCACTAAAAGAGTAAAGTCTCGATTTTAATAAGAAAAGCTATTTATAAGTTCAAGTCCTAATGTCCTAAAAATTAGTCTAGATTAAGAGAAACAAAACTTAGTTACAAGAAAATAAATCAGCTTTTCTGGTGGAGCTTGGTCTGAGTGTAAAGTTTAAACAGTAAAAAAGTCTAGCTAAAATCTTTTGTTATAGTGCTAATTTGTAAATAAATTCGCTTTATACCAAATGTTAAGTGTTCTAAAGTTTGTAATGGCTGTGGGGGCAGCCATAGTAAAAATAAATATATAACTTGTGAGTCAGATTAGTAACCTTTGTGCTTCTGTCTGTGTCAGCTCAATGTTAGTGTCAGAGTTGTGTCCTTATGTAAAGTAAAATTACAGCTGAGCTAGAGCCCTCCCTTGCCATTGGCAAGGGAGTAAAATGATTCTGGGGCAAAAGCTGAAGAGTCTAGATGTTTGCAGAGTCTAAATATTTGTGCATGCTCTGCTGTCTTGTCTCTAGTCTAGCCCTTTGCCGGGGCTTGGAGGCCATCTGTGTCCATGCCAAGCACCCAAGTCTGTTAAGAATGTCCCAGTCAGGGCTGCTAGGTTCCTGAGAGAGTTGCCAAATTTGAGTAAGTTCTGTCTGCCCATTTTAGCTGAAAGCTGGAAAGGGGAGAGCGGCTTGCCCCTTTCCAGTGAGTTCACCCTTCTATTCATAAGCCGCATTCCTGTTTGTTGTGCACCCGACTGCCTGGAAGGGGAAAAAGTGAAAGAAGTGAAAAGCAGAATCAGAATAAATGCAGTAAAGTTCCCTCCTTAGGGTGTCAAAGCCAAAATACGTTTGCATTCTGCTCAGGTTCTTAGAAAGTATTGTAGTAACCTTAAGTAAGAAAATGTGTTCTGTGAAGGTAAAATTTGTCTTAAGAGTATAAATAATTATAAAAGTTTTACAAAGCATTGTTTAAAGTATTTAAGTGGCTAATTGCAAAAAGTCATTATTTAACAAAACTGAATTGATAATAATAATAATAAAAAGCAATTTTATAACAAACTTATTCGGCAGCCAATCTCCCCTGCCAACTTGCTTCCAAAAAAACTGTTTCTAGTATTACATGCTACTAAGTATTTAAAGTGAAAAAAAGTTCATTATTTTAACAAACTTGTTTAGTATTAATAGCAATTATATGTTGTAAAAAGTTTGCCTGGTAACTTAGTATGTGAGATATATAGAGTGAGTTTTTATTGTTAAAAAAACAGAAAATAATTTTGTCCTAAGATAAAATGATTAATTATTGAAAAGAGTAAAGTGTAAGACAGAACCTGAATGAATACTGAAAGTGTAGAAAGTTTGTAAAAGAGAAATTTTTATAATTAAAATTGAATAAGATCAATATACAAAAAAAATCTTTTATCAATAGCTTCTTGTGCTTTAACCTCATCATTTCCTCAGTGTTTAAAAAAGAGTCTTACCTCTTAAAAAAACATTTATGTTCTAGAAATCAAATCCTGAAAAGTAGCCTTTTATTTCAAACTAACTGCAGAGATTTATTCTTTTACTTTAAAAGAAAAATTAAAGTAATAAGTTCATTTAATATGTTATAAGTCGAATGAAAAGTATTTAAAAGTGTTATAAAATTAATAAGTTTTAAAAAAATTAATAAAAACTGTAACTAAGAGTTAAAATCATTTATAAATGCATTTATATTATAAAACAGTAAAAAGACAATAACTGAGATTATAGCTGGGTAAATTTAGCCTGAAACTATTATTTAAGTGTAAATTCTACACTAACCTTTCCTTTGTTTATAGTTACTTCAAGCCTAACCTCACCCTTTGCCTTTGCCTATAGTTATTTCATAATTGAAAAAAGCTGGGACATCACTGTCTCCTCTCCTGGTATTAGTAACCCTTTCTCTCATGAATTCAAGTGTAAACTAAATAAATTGCTGCCTGATAAAATAAAGTTAAATGGCCACTAGAGTTTTATTATCTCCAAAATCAAAAAGGGGGGTAGAAGAAAAAAAATCTCCTGCCTTGACGGTCAGTGTTCCTAAGAGTGGCAATTCATGAGAGAAAGCAGTCTGTCTCCCTGAGGCTTCAAATAGCCTCAGTAAATATATATAAAATTAATCTTGTTGCTTATCCAAAATTCTGCTAATTTCAAAATAAAATATAAAGTTCTAAAACAAAATGGTGCTAAGGCATTAAGAACATTTTAGTTATTACAATCCATTAAGTAAAAAAGAAAATTCTTGTAGTAAACTGCATGGTCATAGTGCAAATTAAGAAAAGTTTCAAAAGTCTTTGAAAAGTTTAAAGTAACTAAAGTCATGTTGTTGTGTCAAACTATTCGTGTCTGCCTATTTGCTCAAATTGTTGAAGTTAAATATGCAGTTATATAAGTAATATGCATTTCTAGACCCCTAATTAATTAAGCTAAACAGTATATAAAATAATGCAAATTATAAGTAATATCAATGAGTTGTGTTTGTGTCTAACTCTTTGTGTCTGCCCATTTAAAAAAAAAAAAAGCTCAATGTATGTCTTCATACATCAAGATAATATCAAATTAACAAATAAAAATTCTTAAAAAAAGTCTATTCAAATTGTTAAAAATTAAATATGCAGTTATATTTATAAATATTCTTAAAGCCCAAATTAAACTAAGCAAGATGAAAAAGTCATAAAAATCTGATTATAAAAACAATTAAGAAAGGGCCTCCTCTTTGCAAGAGCTTTTAAAGCAAGACTAGGTGTGGCAGATTAAACCTATCTACTAGGCTAGAGAATTAAAAATCAGTTTGCCTAGTAATTTCCCAGTTTCAACCTTTGTCAGCCATAAATTAAAAAAAAACAAAAACAAAAACAAAAACAAAGATTAAGTTAATTTTCACATAAGAAAAATGTTGATGTGACCCCACGGCCTGCTGCCTCAGTCTCCCACTCCCGGGTTAGACAGCAGTAAAAGAGACCAGTTTAGGCCAGTCCTATGAGCAGTAAAAAGATGCCCAAAAAAAAGCTAACTAAGTCGGTGCCATTTCAGCACTAAATTCTATTCCTTATTTGACAAAGAGGAAAGCAGGTAAAAACTAAAATGGTTAAAATGTAATAAAAAAAGTAGTTAAATCAAACTTTTGCGTGAGAAAGTTAAATCTCAAATAAGCTGTAACTTCTGAAGTATCCAATCTATAAAAAAACAAGAAGAGCTCACATACTAAGCTTAAGAGTATAAATTGTGTCATTTTTCTTTGTTCGCGGCACCAGCCATATCTGGCTCTGCACCCCTTCTTGCAAAATTGAAAATAAATTATTTTCTTCTCCACAATCTAGTGAGCCTTAATTTCTTCCAGAAGATTACTTTCCAATGAAATAAAAGTAATTAGTAGCTCTATCAACAAATTCTCAGTAAGTAAAAGAAAGTCCATAAAAACTATAAAAATCTTTCCTAAGTTATAATTTTTAAAAAATTAAGTAATTGTGTAATGTGTTTTAAAACCTGGTAGTCAGTATACTTTTAATTTAATAATATTCATAACTTAAAAAAAAAAGTTTTTAGCTTCCTGTAAGAAAAAAAAAAAACATTCCTTGCATAAACTATTATAGTTTCAATTTTATTTAACTTGAGTGTAATCTCCCATAGTTAATTTATAAACTAAATTAACATTATATATACAAAATCTTTACAGTAATAAAAATTGTAAGTTCACATTAGTGAAATTAGGCTAAAAAAAATTGTAAATATGCTCTCTTAAATAAAAAGTAAATTTCTTTCATTAGTAATTGTAATTTAGTAAATTTATTTAAACATGAAGTAGCTAGTCAATGTGGTTATAGTCAATTATAAAAAGTTTGTAAAACATCTTCCAAGCTGAAAATGTTTAAATAGTTCTAGTTGTAAAAGTCATTGTTAACTAAAAAAACTTAAATTAGTATTAGTAGCAAAAATAACTTCATAATAATAAACCTGTCTAAAAGCCACTGCAAAATACACATTTAAGTAAATAGTAATAAAAAAGTTGTCTTGATTCTATTAGAAATATTCTGTTTTCATTCTAACAATGAAAAATAATATTTTCCTCTATTACTAAAGTAAAGTACCTACTGTTATCTTCATAGTAAAATTGTGTAAGTAAATAGTCATTTAATATATGTATTGCGTTAAGTTGTTTAAAAAATATATATAAAACAAAAAATAAACTTTAACATTGTCAAACTCTTGTGCATTCAAACCAGGCCTTGTATACATTACAAGTGGCCTCTCCATGTGAGTTATTAGCTAAGCTAGTCACTGACCCCTCAATTAAAAATATGTGCTATATCAGTCTCTAGTTCTGCTCCTAAAGTCGATAGAAACTATATTGCAGTTTCAAGCTCCTGCAGCCAATAATAACTCAGTACAGCCAAGTGTACAATAAATATCGCCTCCAGACTGGCACTGTTCCATGGTGCCAGAGAGCACTATGCACCAAGCTAGTAAAATACTAAAAAATCTCTGAAATACTAAAAAGATGCTGCAACTTGCTCACTGCGTTAAAGAACATGCTAAGTGGAGCCATGATACCAAGAAACTGTAAGTAAAACTTAAACACAATTAGCATTATAGCCTGCTCTCATGGAGAGATAACATGTAAAGTATTACAAACCTAAAACTCAAAACTAATAATGGCAACTCTGAATCCTTATGCATTAAGTAATACATTAGTTAATATTAAGTGCTGTACTTTTATCCTGTACTAAATATATGCCTAATAATTGTAATATTATCTTTTCTATTTTAATTCAAGTGCAAAAGTATATTAGACATGTTAAATTCCTGGTAAAATCATTTTCTAAACAGTTAATAACATGTCTATAGAATAAAGTGGCAGTCTCAGCCAGTCTCAGTTAGCAAAAGTAAAGCTTGCTTGCTAATAATAAGTCACCTATTAAACAAGTCAAAATTGCTAAAAATTGTACAATAAAAACCAAAGTGTAAAAATCTTTATTCTGTAGTTCTAATCACTCCCACAAGTAAAAACTAAGAGTATTTCCAAATTAGTGTTCTAATCCTGAGTGAAGCCAGTTGCCCAAAGAGTACCAGTTCACCAAGAGCATCTGACAGAGCGAATGAGTGTCAATCATTAAACAGCTTAAAATGTGTCTTCAGACAAAGCTAAGTGTCTGTTGCAATTTCTCTCTAAAGATAAATAACTTAAAAAAATATATATATGCTGTTCCCACCAGCTTTTAAAAAATGCCATCTTTATAAGCACCTAACCTTGTCTACCTCTGTAATCCAATGTGTCCTCTTTTAAAAACAAGTATTCCAAAATTTTAATTAAGTTTGTTTCTTTCAGAGTGAACATCTTATTAACCATATGAAAACTTCATCCAACTTCGTACAAAATGCCAGATCCATCTTCCTCCAGTTAAAATAAATTAAAGAGTTTTACACCTTATTAAGCAATGACTACAGCCCATGGCCAGCAAAAAGCAGTTACAAAAAAGAAATCGTCTCCCTTCAGCACCCCTTTTAAATTAAAGGTGTAAACTCTTTAAGAGTAAAATAAAAGTAATAGATAGATCTGGAACCTGACTAAAAATCCACGTGAGTGCCAGTGGCAGCAGAATAACTGCGGGAGGCCCCTGCCCAAGATTCTGCTGTCCAGAATAAAAAGTTCTAAACTTCTAAAAACAGTCCTAGATGCTGTACTAAAGACTGATAAATAATCAGTCAAGACAACAAACAGCCATCCACCTCATAGCTCCAACAATAATTATGCCAAAGCTTAGCAAGTAAACTTTGACAAAAAGGGGGGAATGATGTGGGCTATGGGTAGAAGGCTCTGTGTCTCTTCAGAGATAACTAAGTTGTTTGACTTGTGAGTGTAGAACGGTAAGAGGCTGCAGTCCTGCCCTTAGGGACAGTGACAGCAGGCTCCAGTCCCAGAAAATGTTTAACAAAGCAAAGACTATAAACTTTAAGTATTTAAGAGAAATGCAAAAACCAAAGCTTATCTAGAATGTCTAGAGTCCTTGCTAAAAGCTTACCTAAGATGTAAAAGAGATATATGCTAATTGAAGCCTATTGAGAACTAAAACAAAGGGACCATTTAGCCTTTCCTCTCTGTATAAAAGACGTTTAAAAATCTTGTTCAGGGCTCGAGATTCAAACTGAAAGCTCCCGAGTCCGGCCGGCCGTCAATAAACCATTTTTCCTTCTCAAAATCATTCCTGAGTCCTAGCCTCTCTATACTCAAATAATTAAACTTCTCTTAAATTCCACAACACTGAAAGGTTATTGACGACTTAGTAGAGTTCCAGTCTTCAAGTCTCTAGGACATATACCTACCAACTCCAGTACCAAGTATAGGTTTAAATAGAAGGAATAAAAGAGGCATGTGTAGAGAAGTCACAGCTGAGTCCAACTCAGTCCAACTCAGGAGCTCATACTCCAAAGAAGGACCCACTGGCAAATCACCAATTCCAGAGCTATCTGCCATGATCATAGGACCTGGGTGTCTCCAGAGCCCTCAGGATCTCCACTATTTGGGGTAGTATCTACTTCATCAGTTTATGAGATCCTGCTGAGACGTACATAAACCTTACCTCTGGGATGACCTCCCGACTCACTTTTTTGTCTCTGAGCCATATGGATTCATTTGTCTTTATCTTTTCCCCATTAATTAAAGGTCTTTTTCAAGTTGCATGCTTGGTTGTGTTTGTTAGTAATGCTCAGTTCCAGGGAGGCTCATCCCCAGGAATCATGTACCACAATAGGAGGAAGGGAATGCATTTATATGCTGAATCTGGCTTAGAGAAAGACCACATTTGAGCAACATGGAGCCTCTCAGGAGGTAATTCTTAGGCACCCTACAGCACTAGGCTAAGTTACAATTTCTAGAGCAAAGGCCCATAAGCATAATTGTCAATATCAAGGGCCCATCAGTGGACCATCCTTCTTTACTAGACTTTGCCCTGCACTTGGGGGATTGTTGCTGTTCCACTAGAGAATGTGGCAGAATCCCCCAGGATGGGAATTCAATATTTTGGTTATTGTGTGAATCTCCACTCACTGTGGCAATGCCCTATGAACATTTGAACACCTTTATGTACCTTATATGTATCCCCAGGTGACATTCCTCCCATGTAGTCCCCATCACTGACACTCCACACCAGTGATCGTCCTGTCATAGTTGTAACCTTTCTGTTGTCCAAAACATCTTCAAAAATGAAGCCAAGAATATCATCAAATACAATTAATAGGAAAATGAAATAATAATGGTAGGTTTGAAGATAAGAAATAAAATACATAATGATTTATTTAAATAAACCAAAAAATTAAAAATTAAAAATTAGGAAACTAAAAAATAATGAAAAATATTTTAAAAATTATTTTGAACATTTCATCTTTTACCACTGTAATATCTATTTTCTTGTATGTACAGTGATACTTTCTTCCATTTGTTCCCCAATGTCTTTTTTTCATTTTGTCTACAAAGTTTTAAGTCATAGTTAAGTCACATCCAGAACACAGGATCTTCAATATACCAAACATCCTCCTCCTTTTCCCCCTTCCCATTTCAGTAGCCTTTTTATATGTGGATGGTACATTTGTTAAAACTGATGTACAAGTATTGAAATATAGCCACAGACCGTGGTCAATGGTTTACATTATGGTCTACACTTTAGACCACATACTTACAAATTTTTAATGAAATTTTTACATGGCCCATATCCCATCATTGCAAGATCATGCAGAACACTTCCATTGTCCCTTAAGTACCTCCTCTTCCATCTACTCTATTTTTCCTTCCACCTCCCCTTGGGGCCCATGGTGACGACCAGGCTTCAATCCTTGAAGGACAAGATTCGCAATTACTTGCAACAACACTGAGGGCTTAACACATTGGTCTGTCCTCCCCTATTAGGAACTGCCCATGCTCTTGAGAGACACCCTCCCCTCTGTTTGAGAACATATCAGGCCTCCCCAGGATGGCAGTCCTCCCCTTCCAACACCCTAAACAAGTAACACTTCCTCGTCATATTGCCAAAAGAGTTTTCCCTACATTGAAGTTTCAACCACATACCCGCGAATCTCCAGTGTTCACCTACTGCCTCCCATAACTCTACTCCAGTTCCATGGAGCATCCAACCCACCCTCCCCAACCTACCCCCCTGTCAACCTTGCATGACCCAACCCAATAGTATCTCTACACCCCCAAAATATCCCTTCATCCAAGACCCAAGAGAAGATAATACAAAAATAATGTCTGTGTGTTCCCTATCCTAAAGTATCAGCTGGTTATTTGATGACCCTGTAGATCACTATTCTAAGGAGAAGTGGGTATCAAACCAGGGACCTCTTATATTCAAAGCAGAGACTACTCCACTGAGCTAAACTTTCTCTTTGGCTCTGTTAGCTAGAGAGCTATCCAGTCACTTTCTCTAGGGCAAGTTTGACTCTTTGCAGTTTGGTAGATTCCTGCTGATTAGGATCCTGTCTGTCCCTGCCCCCTTTCTTTTATTGTTTTCTCTGCCAGGGCAGCAAGATGCCATAGCCTGTGACATCGGATCCCCCCACACCTCTCCTGGTCAGGTTTAGTTCCCTTCTGAAATTCAAATGTGACCTTGGCATCTGAACTCACAACAGAGAAATGTCTCAACCCTCTTCGAGACCTCCCCCTAATCCCAGGGAACCTTAAAAACGCCCTTGGAAGGCTACTAAGCACTTCCTACTGCCCACCTCCCTTAGGGGAGTTGGAATTTTGACAATGTTCAGCACCAGACTTCATTTGCCTGACCTCATCCTCTTCCAGCCCAAGTTCCTGTCTTCCAGGTCTACTAGGTAAATCAGGCTGCCTAGGCAGATTCACTCTCCCTCTTCCTGGGGTCACCTCTTGCCAGCTGGTATGCTCCCTAAAGTTCAAAGGGGCTCCAGGTAACCACATTCACAGAAAGGAAACCCCTCTTCACCCTTCCTCAGAACCCTCTTACTCCTGAAGAATGTTCCCTTCTGCTCAGTGGCTGGTGAGCATCAGTGGGTTCACAGCAGTACCTGCCCTTTCCAGCTACCAGGGTGAGAATTGTACAGTATTCCCTAGGGCTTTTTGTCTCTGTCCAGTTGTTTCTATCGACGACCTGAAGCCTCTTGCTCATTGGGTTCCCAAAAGAGCTCACTCAGGGTCTTGCCCCTTCTGAGTCATTTTTTGTGAGAGAGATGATGAGTGCTCCCTTAAACTGATGCCATCCTGCTGCTTCTCCACTTTCAGCTTCCTGCTCCCCTGCCTTTCTCTTTTTCTCTCTCTGAATCCATTCTGTTGATAATGGACTTGAGAAAAGAAAAATTAAGACCTATCCTAAATGGCCTAAATGAGATGAATCGCCCTTTAACAGAAACAACCTCATTAATAGGTCCTACTTACAATGGGTTCACACTCACAGGAATGGATTAATTTTGAGAACATGTTTTTCTGGGGTATGTACAGCTTCATACCACCATAGATAGGTAAGTAGATTCTGGTGATATAGTGAAGGCTTGGGTTCAGGGTGCAAAAACAGGCAGGTATGTTCTGCTCAATTTTCCCTTCAGGACCTCAAAGTGAAATTGGGTAAAGTGGCAGGCAGAAAATTTTGGTGAATGATGATAGAAGGTTCCTGGTGAGTATCAGCACCATCAGACAATCCATGGCCCAAGTGCCCAAGAAGTTTCTAGGAAATTACAGACATGAGAGAATTATGTCTAAATTTTATTAATTCTCTGTGAGTGGGTATGAAAACCATCCTTTTAGGAAATCAAAAGAAGTATCTAATTAAAACCCAAATAAAAAGATAATTAAAAACATGATTGATTCTACAGGGGTAATGGCAGGAAACACAATAGCTGACCATCAGATTGAGAGCTCTTTTGGACCCTAGATTACTTCTGATGCCATCTCTCTCAAATTCATGGCTGAGTCCTCTTTACTCAGATCACCCCCACATGTTTCTCAGCTCTTTTAGTCTGGGATGAGATTTGAAATGGAGGCAAAGAAGGAAGGCAGACTTTAACCCTCCACTTTGTTAACAATTCAGCTGCTAAATTTCCTACTAAATAGCTTTGGTTGTGTGTGCATCAGGCCAGTCACAGAGTTGACAGGGAAAGAAAAAAAAGTCTAACAGGTTTTGGGGGAACAGAAAGGAAAGATTCCTAGGACATCCTCTCCACTCCCTCTCATTCTTTCTCTTTCTCTCTCCTTCCTCCCTGTTACTGGAAAAGGAAATGTCAAACACCAAGATATTTAAAAAGTGTGTGTGTGGGGGGGGGGGGGGAGAGTCCAAGAAAGATGGCATCATTGTAGGTGGGCACACACAGCAAATGGACACAGAGCAGACAAAAAGGAGGGGTAGGAGGGGAGGGGAGAGAAATAAATAAAAAATAAATCTTTGGGGAAAAGAAAAAGAGCTCAAGCTTTTCAAAAGCCTATTTAGGGTTCCCTGGGAGGAAGAGGGTCAAGAGTGGTTTCTTTGTGGTGAGTTTGGACAGCTGAGGACTCTCTGAATCTCAGAAGGGATCTGACCTCACTAGGAGAGGGGAGGGGAGATCCTCTCAGATAGGCTGTCACCCCCAGTCATCCTGAGAGAGAAAGCAATTAGAATAGAGAGGGCGATGGGACAGACAGGCTTCTATTCAGCAGGACTGGGCAAACTGCTAAGATTCTAATTTACCTGAGGGAAAGTGTGTGAATAGCTTTCTGAAAGGCTAACTAACCTCAGGAGAAAGTTTAGCTCAGAGTAGAAATTCCTGCCTTGAATATATGAGGACCCTGGTTCAATTCCTGGCTCTTCAGACATAAAACTGATACTAATGTCAGACATAAAGCTGATACTAATGTTAATATAAGCATTCTTTTTGTATTAGCCTATTATGGAGCTCTTATTTTTCTTTTAAAAAGTTTCTTTTTAAAAAATTCAACTTAGTTTACTTGAAAAAAAACCCAGTTCAAAACCTGCAGAGGAATAAAAAAAAAAACTGCAGCAGTCAGGCTGCAGGATGATTGATTAATGAACACCAACAGACTGAGAAGCTCCTTATGGGTCCAGGAAGGACTGTTTTTCATTTTTTCATTTTTTCATTTTTTATTCTTTTTTTAATCTTTCTTTCTCCATTTTTAAAAAATAGGTCCTCCTCTTTCCCTTTCTTTTTTCCCTTTTTTTCATTTACTGATTGTGTCAACCTATGCTATTTCTTTTATTTGTCTTTCTATTTTTGTTTACTGTTGTTGTTCATTTCACCTCTTTTTGTTGGTTTTCAATTTTCCTTGTTTTTATTTCTCTCTCATTTTTTCTGTTTTCTTTTTTCACTTTTTAATTCTTTTTCTCTTTTCTTTTCACTTTCCCTCTCTTCTCATCATTCTGGCCTTTTAATTCATTCAATATATATTCTGTTTCTCATTTCATTGTTTCTGTTCTGCTTCTTTATTCTTATTCCTCTTGTATGTCTATCTTGAGTTATTTATTCATTCTCCTAGGTCTTATATGGTTCCTCTTCTATCTCTTATTATTATTATTACTTTCATCTTTTTTCTCTTCTTACCTCTTTCTAATCCTCTGGTCCTAATGTTTTGTTTTTTTTTTCTCAAGGGAACTTAGACAACAGAAAGGAAATATAATAAAAGGAATGGAGTGTCAAAGTGAAAATTTACTTCACTCATAAAAATAAAACCAAAATAAAACCCTAGAGTAGAAAGAAAAGCAAAACAGCTGAATAAACCCATCAAGATAAACACATGCCTAAAAGAAAAAAGTCATCTTAATAAAAAGGAAGACATGGCCCAGACAAATGAGCAACGTGAAAAACAGGAGGACATGTAGAACACGGAACAACTAAATAGAGATGTCCAAACAAATATCATGAATCAACTTAATGAAGTAAAGGAAGAGATTAAGGATATTAAGAAAACACTGGGAGAATAACACACTGAAGAAATTATAAATGTACATTAAAAAATTACAGATATGATGGTGATGGATGGCACAATGCATGATATAAAAAATACACTGGAAGCATATAGCAGCAAATTTGGACAGGCAGAGGAAAGAATCAGTGATGTGGAAGACAGTACAGCTGAATTCAAACAGATAGTTGAACAGAGAGATAAATAGATAGTGAAAAACCAGCAGGGACTTAGGGACTTGAATGACAACATGAAACACACAAACATAAACATTGCAAGAATCCCAGAGGGAGAAGAGGAAGAAAAGGAGAAAGGAGAGTTGGAAGAAATAATAGCTGAAAATTTCTTAACCCAATTGAGGAAAATAGACTTACATGTTCAGGAAGCACAGAAACCACAGAGCACCCCAAACAATATAAATCCTAACAGGCCTACTCCAAGACATATTCTTTCCAAAATGTCCAATGCTCAAAACAGAGAGACTACTGAAAGCATCAAGAGAAAAGAGATCCATCATATACAAGGGAGGTTCAATAAGATTAAGGGCTGATTTCTCATCTGGAGGCAAGAAGGCAGTGGTATGCCTTTGTAAGGTGTTGAAAGAAAAAACTTCCAGCCAAGAATTCTCTATCCAACAAAACTGAGATTCAAAATATTCACAAATAAAAAGAAATTAAGAGAGTTTGTCAATAAGAAGTCTGCCCTGCAAGAAATACTAAAGGGAGTTCTTCAGGTTGAAAGGACTAAACAGGATAGAGAGAGTTGGAGGAGAGTGAGAGAACAACTAAAAAGATTGAAAAAAAGAAATAAAAAAACCATATGGCTTGCATAAACCTAAAGAAAATATGACTAATATAAGTAATTCTTTGGCAGTAATAACACTGAATGTTAATGGATTAAACTCTCCAGGCAAGAGACACAGAATGGCAAAATGGATGAGGAATTATGATCCATCTATAAGTTGTCTACAAGAAACTCGCCTTATACACAGGGATCAAGGAGGCTGAAAGTGAATGGTTGGAAAACAGTTTTGTATACAAATAGTAACCAAAAAAAGGGCAAGAGTAGCTATACTGATATCAGACAAAATAGACTTTAAATGCAAAACTATTTTTAGAGACAAAAAGGCCACTATATAAAAAATAAAGGTGATAATATATCAAGAAGAAAGAAAAATCATAAACATGTATGCATCTAACCCCAGTGCCTCAAAATACATGAGGTAAAGACTGGAAAAACTTAGTGGAGAAATAGATGCCTCCAGCAATTATTATCAGGGACTTTAATACACCATTATCACCATTACAATATAATATCTCAACAGAGACTAAATAAAGAATCAAAGACCTTGAATAATATATTAGAGGATTTGTACATAATAGAATATACAGAACATTACATCCAAATACAGCTGGATATACAGTCTTCTCAAATGAACATGGATCATTCTCCAAGAGAGACCACATGCTATCCATAGAACAACTCTCAATGAGTTCAGAAAGATTGAAATTATATAAAGTAATTTCTCTGATCACAATGGAATGAAACTGGAAATCTGTAAGGGACAGAGAAACAGATTAGGCACAAAGATATGGAAGTTAAAAAACACACTCTTAGAAAATCAGTGGGTCAAGGAGGAAATTGTAAAAGAAATCAGTAACTACCTTAAAATGAATGAAAATGACAGCACAATGTATCAATACAAATGCAGTGCACAGAAAGATGTAACAAGGGAGAAATTCATAGCCATAAATGCATATATTAAAATGAAGAAAGAGCTAAAATCGAAGACCTAATTGCACAAAAGAACAATGAACTAAACCCAAAGGAAGTAAAAAGAAAAAAATAACAAAGATTAGGGAAGAGCTAAATGAAATTGAAAATAAGCACTAGAAAATTAAACAAAACCAAAGCAGATTCTTTGAGAAGATTAATATAATTGTCAAACCCTTAGCTAGACTAACAAATTTAAAAAAAGAGATGCAAATGAGGAAGGGGATATCACCACTGATCCCACAGAAAAAAGAGAGAAGATGCAAATGAGCGAAAGGCATATCATCACTGATCCCACAGAAATAAAGTGTATCATAAGAAGATACTTTGGAAAATTGGATGCCAACAAGATAGATAATTTAGAGAAAATGGACAATTTCCTAGAAACACACAAGCAGCCTACATTGACAAAAGAAGAAATTGATTAACTCAACAGACCTATCACAAGTAAAGATATTGAAGTAGTCATCAAAAACTTCCAACTAAGGAGAGCCCAGGACCAGATGGCTTCACAGGTGAATTTTCCCAAACACTCTGGAAGGAACTAACACCAATCCTGCTTAAACTCTTCCAAAAAATAGAAGTGGAGGAGACTTGCCTAACTCATTCTATTATGCCAACATCACTCTAATACCAAAGCCAGCAAAGATGCCATGAGAAAGGAAAACCTATAGACCATTCTCTGTAATGAAACTAGATGCTAAAATTCTCAACAAAATACTTGCTAATCGTATTTAACAACATATCAAATGAATTATACACCATGACCAAGTTGGTTTCATCCCTTGTATGCAAGGATGGTTCAACATAAGAAAATCAATCAATGTAACACACCACATATACAGATCAAAAGAAAAAAATCACATGATCATCTCTCTAGATGCAGAAAAACCATTCTACAAAATATAGCACTCTTGTTTGATAAAAACACTTCAAAACATAGGAACAGAAGAAAACTTATCAACATGATAAAGGATACGTGTGAACAACCCACAGGTAACAACATAGTCAATAGTGAAATCCTAAAAGCTTTCCCTCTAGATCAGGAAAAAGACAACCATACCCAATGTCACCACTCTAATTTAACATTGTGTTAGAATTATTTGCACAAGTAATTAAGCAAGAAAGAGATATAAAAGGCATCCAAATTGTAAAGGAAGAGGTAAAAATTTCAGTATTTGCAGATCTTATGATCATATACTTCAAAAGCTGTGAAATCTACATCAAAGTTTCTAGAGCCTATAAATGAGTTCAATAAAGTGGCAGTTTATAAGATTAATGTGCAAAACTCAGGTGTATTTCTATACACCAATAATGAGCAATCTGAGGAGGACATCGAGAAAAAAAATCCCATTTACAATATCAACTACAAGAATCTAATACCTTGGAATAAATTTAACTAAAGCTGTAAATGACTGGCACACAGACAACTACACAAAACTGTTAAGGAAATTAAAGAAGACCTTAATAAATGGAAGAATATTCCCTGTTCATGGAGAGGAAAACTAAACATCATTAAGATGTCTAGCAGTGGACTTGGCCCAGTGGTTAGGGTGTCCATCTACCACATGGGAGGTCCGTGGTTCAAACCCCAGGCCTCCTTGACCCATGTGGAGCTGGTCCATGTGCAGTGCTGATGCGCACAAGGAGTGCCCTGCCATGCACGGGTGTCCCCCATGTAGGGGAGCCCCACGCGCAAGGAGTGAGCCCCATAAGGAGAGCTGCCCAGCATGAAAGAAAGTGCAGCCTGCCCAGGAATGGTGCCACCCACACAGAGAGCTGACACAACAAGATGATGCAACAAAAAGAGGCACAGATTCCTATGCCACTGACAACAACAGAAGCGGACAAAGAAGATGCAGCAAATAGACACAGAGAACAGACAACCGGAGTGGGGGGGGGGAGGGGAGAGAAATAAATAAATAAATAAATCTTTTTAAAAAAAAAAAAGATGTCTACCCTATCCAAACTGATTTATAGATTTCGCAATCCCAATGAAAATTACCTCAGCATTTTTTTTTTACTGAATTGGAAAAGCTACTTATGAAATTTGTTTGGAAAGGTAACAGGCCCCAAATAGCCAAAGACATATGAAAAAGAAAAATGAAACTGGAGAAATGATACTATCTGACTTTAAAACATACTACAAAGCTACAGTGGTCAAAATTGAATGGTATTGGCACAAGGATAGACATACCAACTAATGGAACTGAATCGAAAATTCTGAGGGAAGTGGATTTGGCCCACCAGATAGGGCATCCACCTACCACATGAGAAGTCCAAGGTTCAAACCCATGGCCTTCTGACCTGTGTGATGAGCTGGCCCACACGCAGTGCTGATGCGCGCAAGGAATGCTGTGCCACACAGAGGTGTCCCCCATGAAGGGGATCCCCACACGCAAGAAGTGCGCCCCATAAGGAGAGACGCCCAGTGTGTAAAAACCGCAACCTGCCTAGGAATGGCATGACACACACAGAAAGCTGATGCAGCAAGATGAAGCAACAAAAAGAGACACAGATTCCGGGTGCCACTGACAAGAATACAAGCAGACACAGAACACACAGTGAATGGACACAGAGAGCAGACAACTGGGGGGGAGGGGGCGGGTAAGGGGAGAGAAATAAATAAAAAATAAATCTTTTAAAAAAGTTCTGATATACATCCTTGCATATACAGTCAACTGATATTTGACAACGCCAATGTGCCCATTCAAATGGGAGAGAATTGCCTCTCTAACAAAGGTGCTTGGAAAACAGTATATCCATATCCAAAGAATGAAAGAGGATCACCATCTCATGTCCTATACAAAACTTAAGTCAAGAGGAATCAAAGATCTAAATATAAGAGCCAAGACCATAAAAATCTTGAAATATAATATAGGGAAGCATCTATAGGATCTTGTATTAGGAAATTATTTCATGGACTTCAGATCCAAAGCACAAGCAGTGAAAGAAAAAATAGATTAAAAGGACCTCCTCAAAATTAAAACCTTTTGCACCTCAAAGGAGTTTGTCAAGAAAGTGAAAAGGCAGCCTACTCAATGGGAGAAAATATTTGGTAACCATATATCTAATAGGGGTCTATCAGCACATATAAAGAAATCCTATACCTCAAAATTAAAAAGACAAACGACCCATTTTAAAAATGGGCAAGTGGTTTGAATAGACACTTCTCCAAAGAAGGAATAAAAATGGCTAAAAAGCACATGAAAAATTGCTCAACATCATAGCTATTAGGGAAATGCAAATCAAAACTATAATGAGATACCATCTTACAACCATTAGACAGGTGGCTATTAAAAAAGCCAAGGACTATAGTGTTGGAGAGGATGTGGAGGAACAGGAACCATTATTCATTGCTGGTGGGAATGCAGAATGATGCAGCCATTGTGAAGGACAGTTTGGCAATTCCTCAGGAGTCTAACTATAGAACAGCCATATGTTCCAGCAATTCCACTGCTGGGTATACACCCAGAATAATTGAAAGCAAGGACACGGACACATAAATGCACACTAATGTTTACAGCAGCATTATTCATTATCACTAAATGTTTGAAACAACCCAAATGCCCATCACCAGAATCAATAAACAAATTGTTTATACATACAATGGAATATTACTCATCTGTAAGAAAGAAACAGTATAACACATGGGATAATATGGATGAATCTTGAAAACCTTATGTTGAGTGAAGCAAGCCAGGCACTGAAGGACATATATTACTTGACCTCACTGGTATGAATTAAGCAAACTGAACAAATTCACAGAGTTAGAGTCTAAAGATAAGATTGCAGGAGATTGAAAGGGAGAAGAAAGTTGTAAACCAACGCCCATATGGGCAAAATATGATAAGGTGTGCGGCTGGGGCGGCTTGCACCCTGATGCTGACGGGGGGGTTTGGAGGGGTCAGACTAGAATGCAGTGGCGTCTGATGCTACGGCAGACAGCATCAGAGGGGCTCTCAGGTGTGGAGGACGCACGGCGAGGGGAGGAAGAATGCCGCGGAGACCAGGTCTGTGCGCAAGTCCGGTTTATTGCGGAAGGGGACACAGCTTTATAGGGTTAGGGACTGCGTGGAGGGATTTGATAGGTGCGGGCGGGTACTGCTTCCTGATAGGTGATTGTAAGCGGTTGCTAGGCAGAGGGCTGGCTGAGAGGTTTGGAATAGGGGAGGGGAAAGGGGGAGTGAGAGCTGGCCGGATGTTGGGCTAGGCGGGAGATAAAAAGGGGGAGGGCAGCGCCGGCCAGCCGTTAGCAGCAAAGGCCTAGTCAGGCGTGGTCACCTTATCTAGGCCCAGTGGGCAGAGGCGGTATCACTTCTTGCCGCACCGTTTGCTACTGTGGCAAGCCGGGCACCCTTCCTCCCACAAAGGTGGAAGGGTATAGTTGTTCAGTGGAGGGGCATGACAGTGATGCAGTGACACTATTGGGTTGGGTGGTCCTAGTTTGTTAGGTTTCTAGGGTGTGGAGGGTGTTTGGATAGTCCATGTAACTGGAGGAACAGTTGGGAGATGGAGCAGGTGAATACGGAATTTGCAGGTTTGTGGTTGAAACTACAACATTGAGAATGTTCTTTTGACAATATGGCAGGTGAGGGTTATTCGTTTCAGATGTTGTTTGTAGGTGGCATTTGGGACCGGTGCACCTGAACAGGCTTCTGGGGAGTGTTTGAGTATTCATCTTGTCTTAGTGTGTTGTTGTATCAGTGGGTGGATAGCCACATAATGAACAGGAATGTGTTGGGCTCCCATCCTGGGAAGTCTGGCTGTATTCTCAGATAGAGGGATGGGAGTCTCTCAAGAGCCAAGGCAGTGCCTAATAGAGGAAAACAGACCAGTATGTCAAGTCTTCATTGTTGTTGCAAGTGCCTATGAATCTTGTTCTTCAAGGAGTGAAGCTTGGTGGTTGCTGTGGGTCCTGAAGGGAGGGAAAGGGAATAAGAGAATAGATGGACCATGGGGCATTTGAGCAGCAATGAAAGTGTTCCACACAATCTTGCAATGATGGATACAAATCATGTTAAATTTCATCAAAATTTATAAGAGTGTATGGTCCAAAATGTAAACCATAGAAAGAGGTGACTAATTGCTTGAGACACCTCCACTCCCTGCTTTCTTGCATCTCTCATTGTGGTTTTTCCTCCCCGCATCTCTTGTTATGTCATCTTGTTGTGTCAGCTCACCACACCTGTCTGCCATGCCAGAGCACTGTCTTCTTTAGGAGACAATGGAATCTGAACCAGTGACCTCCCATGTGGTAGGAGGGAGCCCAGTCACCTGAGCCACATCCACTTCCCTAATTTCTTATTTTTTAAAACTTTCATTCTTATTCCATTTTCATATTAATTGTATTTGGTTATTTTGTTGGCTTAATTTTTTTTTTTTAAGTTTTGGATCACAAAATGGTTTCAACTATGATCGGAGGATCATTGGTGTGGGGTGTCAGTGATGGGGGAATATAGGAGGAAGTTCACCTGGGGCATACATATAAAACATAAAAATGTGTTCAACTGTTCATGGGACATTGTCATGGTGGAGGAATATTCACACAATAGCTGAAAATATCAAATTCCCATCCTGGGGAGCTCTGCCACATTTTCTAATGAAAGAGCAAGAAATACCAGAGTATAGGCACAATGACTAGTGAAGGAGAATGGTCCATTGACAGGCCCTGGATATTGATAACTAACTGTACTTATGAACCTTTACTTTTGAAATTGAAACCTAACCTAGTATTATAGGTTGCCTAAGAATTACCACCCTAGAGCCTCCTTGTTGCTCAAATGTAGTCTCTCTCTAAGTCAAACTCAGCATATAAATGCATTGCTTCCCACCCCCAGCTCAGACATGACTCCCAAGGGTGAGCATCCCTGGCACCAAGGGACTACTACCAAGCACCAACTAACAAGGAAACTGGAGAAAAGCCTTGACCAAAAGGGGGAAAATGCAAAGACAAATGAGTTTATACGGCTAAGAGACTTCAAAGTGAGTTGGGAGGTAATTCCAGAGGTTACTCTTATGCACATTTTAGCATGATTTCATTGACTGCCGAAGTAAATACTACCTAAAATAGCAGGGCTCCTGAGGGATCTGGAGACATCCCGACAGTATAGGCAGGGCAGACAGCTCAGGAGTTTGGTGCCCTACTTTGGAATTTATGCTCCCCAATGTAACAAAGTTGGACTCAGTTGTTTCCATACATGTGACTCTTCTGACCCTTCTATTTGAGCCTATAGTTAGTATTAGAATTGATAGGTGTATGTCCAAGAGACTTAAGTCTTTGGGCTGTCCATGTAGCAGTTGGGCCCTGAATCTCAATAGAGTTGCAACACCTACTCTCCTGTTCATTGGACTCATCCAGGACATCTAGCAAGGAGATGATGATGGACAATGAAAATCCCAAGGAATGGAGAGTCTACAACTGCAAGCAAAAGAGTCCCATCCATCTTCCCTGTGGAATCGAAGCCCCCTCTCAATTAGAGGTGGAGTGGTCATCACCATGCCAGAATCCTCATGTTTGGGGAATGAACGATGGACCAAAGTAAACTTACTGGTATTCTATTATAGATTTATTATGACTCTCACAATGTAAGAACTTATATCATTGATGTGGAGGCAGTGGTCACTGGAGGTTCTGAGGGCATGGAGAGGGAAGAATAAGTGTAATATGGGGGCATTTTGGGAACTCAGGAATTGTCCTAAATGACATTGCTACAACAGATACAGGCCATCGTATGTCTTGCCATCGTATAACCTGCAAGATTGGACCAGAAGGATTGTAACCTACAATGTAAACTATAATCCATGCTTAGTGGTAATGCTCCAGAATGTGTATAAAAATTGTAACGAATGCACCACACTAATGAAGGATGTTGCTGATGTGGGAAAATGTGGGAATTGTGGGGAGTGAGGCATGTGGGAGCCCCCTTTATTTTTTAGGATACATTTATGTAATTTAAGTATCTTTTCAAAAAGATAAAAAATATATTTAAAAAAAAAAGATGTGTCCTATTCAAACCAGAAACACTGTGATCCAGGGCACAGCCTTAGTGGAGAAGGGAAATTGTGGTGGAGATAGTTCTAGAAGTGGAGTTTCTGTGTGAATGGCAATAGTGTTAAAATCAAATGTTCCATAAGCTCCATCTAGTTGAGGAAGAATAACAGGGCGACTTTCAGCCCCACTTCCAGCTCCCTGCTTCTGCTCTCACTTCCACTTTCCCTCTTTTTCCCTTTTGGGAATGATTTGGACTGACTTACATAAAAGGAAGCAGATTTCAATTAAGGGACCAGGGACAATGCAGGCACTCAGAGAATTGAGAATTCAGTGAAGCAACTCATCAGTCTAGGGGTACCCAAGCTCACAGAGAATGTTTTATCTTCTGACGATGGGCAAAATACATAGAAGATCCTCTTAAACTAGATAGAGAGTTCCATAATACTTCATTGACCATGGAAAGTAGGAAGAAAAAAATCTTAAAGCTCAAGGAACCTCTGGAGGAAAAGTTAGGTTTAGGCAAAGTCAGAGAGCAAGAACTAACTCATGGATTCAATCTTTCTTCTCTGATGGTGGCCTTGAGCCTTTTATTCGCAATATTGGTTTTGCTTATTATTTAAGACTTGTTTTTGTTTTGAATTTATCTTCAATCCTCTATTAACATAAATGACCACTGTTTACAAGGAGAGCAGAGGAAAGAGAGCTTGTCAAACCAAAAACACCAATATTAATAGCTTAAAGACAGATCCTCTGATTTAAACCATTTCTTGCAGCTTTCAGGGGATATCTTCCAACACCTTTACCTTTCCCTCCTTGAGAGATTTCATTCTAAAGTCATCAGCTCTGAGTTACAGACCTGCTCTGCCCTTTCAGTTAACTACTGAATCATCCCACTCCTTTTTTAAACTGTCTCTTCTAAAATTTTTGGTATGAAATTAATCATTGAAAATACAAAGTTTTCAGCATTAAAAATGTGTTGAAATGCTTAAAGCTATTTTAAAGTTTGGGAGTTCCCAAGAGGATACTATATGAGTGTATGAAACCTCTGAAACACCAATCCCAATGAATTCACTTGGGAAAAGATTTGTTTTTTAAAAAATAGCAAATAAAATTTGAGTTTCTGTCCCCAAAGAAACTGAGTTTCTAAATAAGTCCGTAGGAATTCCTCATGCACTTTGCAAAAGCTCCTTACATTTTTTATTCTTTAAAGGCAGACATTTCTTAATTCTGTCAATCTTTTGTGGTGAGAGATAGTTTATTTCATGGATAAATTGTTATAACTCACAGAAGAATCCAAAATAACACAAAACACAGTAGTGGGACAATCCCCTGGAGAACATAGAGCCAAATAAATCACATTTTGCAGCATTTCTCACCTTATCAAGGAAACATTTCTATCCAGATGAAATAAAGATAAAATATCTGAGGTATTCACAAAAAAGGGAATAAGTCATAAGAGGACAACATGGAAGCTAAGGAAGTGAATATTAAAGAACTGTATGCCCTGCATTGACAGCGGTGCCCTCAAGGCTATAGAATTAAGAAAAATCAAGTTTTCCCTGAATAGTTTTATTATAACCCTTGATATGGTATATTATATCACAATCCCCACAAAATCCCCACAAAAAGAGATACTCTAGCAGCAAGCAGAGAAAAATGCTACTCTTGAAGAACATTCTCCCAGATGAAGAGAATATGAGACTCATTTCAAAGATTGTGGTTACAGAGAGGGGTCAAGGCAGACAAAACCTGAACAGTGTTCAGTGACCTTGACAATTTACAACTCCTGTTGTAACATCATTAATTATAAGAGTTTCTGAGAACTATGGCAGACTTTCTTCTGTTCTATATTCTCTTTGAAGTGTCAGAAGATAATTGACTTTACAAAATCGAATGTCTTTTTTAAAAAATTTCCTTTCCCAGTTAATTGAGTCAGAATATCTTTTCATTTTAAGCAAACATGTTCTTCAGATCTTAGATTCTATTACAGCACCATCCGTAAACAACACACGTACTTGAGAGGGAAAGAGAAAGAGAGCAAGGAGGGGAGGAAAATGTACTGAAAGAGAGACCGGCACTCAGATTTTTTTAAAAATCGCCATATATATGTATATAAGAATATAGAAAAGTATAAAAATAAATATAGTTCAGTCCAAAGGTGAGAGCAGAAAGACAGAAAATTGAAATTCATGTCTGACCTTTTTTTCCCCTGTGAAATAAGAGACAAAACAATCAGTTAGGATAAGATATAGCAGACGTGGAACTTAAGGAGGGAAATACAAATTTGGAATAGTTTACTGAAGGGAATTATGAATAGAGTCAAATAGAGATATGCAATAGTGCTGATTTCTTAACCTGCATTTTGGTAGATGGTGGTAGATTGCACTATCAAACCCAAGTTTTTATACCATCCGCCTCTTGCTGTTTAAATTTGCAGAACCCTCCTCAACATTTGACTCAACAATGTGACTTATATTCTCTAGAAGGTATTAGATGTGATGCAAGGTAGGACCTGAAAATTTCGTGCATTTCTGGACTTCTCCCCTTGAACCTCTGCCATGATGTATGAAGACTTTCCCAACATGTTTGTTATATAGCATTGCTACGGCAGTGGAACCTAACACATACATCAAGGATCCTGTTACATTGAAAGCATATACAATTGTGGTAGCCATAGTACATATAGTTATACCATTTTCTCCAACAGTGTTCAAGGGCCCAGGCATAGATACAGAAATGACCAAAGATTTGCAGTGAAAGAAAGGATAAAGCAATTGTAGTGATATATCATATATTTAATATAATATAAAGAGAATAAAACCAGAAGAAGCAGGATTGATTGGGGGGGGGGGGGGGGGAATGAACTCATGAAGAGACCAGGGCTTTTTTATGTGAACACATACAGGGAATAAATAAATAAGATTATTGTAGGAATATAATATTCAGTTCAGAGAATGGAATATTGGAAAGTAAAAATTCAGATGAAGGATTGTTTTGAACGATGACAAGTTAGAAAATATAGCCGTAAGAATGATGGAGTTGCAAACTATTGGAATTGTGAGACAAGAGGGAGTCTAAGTGATTGTCAGTGTTAGCACTGGGATTGTGGACTATCCCTGTATAATGATAGCAGTTAGGTATAATGGGAACCAGAGAAATAAAGTTAAAAATGTCTGCTCAATGAGAGATACAACCAGAAGTCAACACAGGGTCATGCTGAGGCATAGAAATTGCTATAGTCAATAAAAGTAAAATAAAAGGGAACTCTAGCCATGTGAGTGGAAAAGTAAGACCTAAGAGCATCTTCTCCAAAGGGAGCCACTAGCCTGATGATAGGTTGGAAACAGCCTCAGGATTTTATACATTTTGAAGTTTGGTAGAATTTTTAGCTTCTTCTCAAAATCTCTTGGAGTTAATCATAAATTATTCATGTTTGAAGGAAACTTGGAGGTTACTGAGGCTAAATCCCACATTTTTAAAGTAAGAAAATCAAGCAAAGAAAGAATAAATTATCTACCCAGATTCATAGAGCTATTTAAAGGCGATTGAAACTCCAGGATTCTGAAAGTAATTATATCTTTATGCCCCTTCAAACTAAGTTGTCCCTTTACTGGCTTAGTGAGATGTTTCTATTATGAAAAGTGATTTTCTGCTTATCAAATATTTTGTTTTATAATTACCAGGGTATGACATAAAATCAGTCCATTAATCAATGTAATATATAATGAGCTTAAACAAAATACAAAGATGACAATAAACTACCAAGCATGACTTCTGGGCTGCCAATACCTCTTTTTTTTAATCAACCCTTCCTCTTCAAGATGCATTCCCAAATCTTATTACATTATAATTAAATCCAAAGAATAAGTGACCCTTCCCTCATCACGTTGAGCTTGAAGGTTTTTTAAGAGTTTGGATTATTCATAGGTCCGTTATGCTAATGGTACTACAAATCCTCTCATTTCTCATATATGTCCTGACTACTGTGTACTTGTGGCTTTTTGAGAGTTTGCTGTGATAATTTAACTGTAATGAATATGAACACCAGTGTCATAATTCCTGAGGACAGGTAGAACGACAAAGAAATGAAGTAAACCATTTATTAAAAAAAAAAACAACGTAGTGTAACTTTGGTCATTATGTAGGCTCCAAGTCTTTGGAATGCAGCCTTTCCCCCACACACACACATATAAACACATAAATACTTTAAAACAAGTGCATACATAGTCTCAAGCTGAATATATGCAATCTAACATTAGCTTTAGGGAGGATACTTGAATATGATGGTCTGGAGAAATGGCATAAAAAATCCACTGTAATTTTTTAAGTCAGACCATATCCACCATGACCACGTCTGTACACACTTTTTGAAAGATGACCAGAATAATTAAAAGAGCTGGGATCATTTCTTTTAAAAAAAATTATCTTTTTTTAAAAAGATACATAAATAACACAAAATGTTAAAATAAAAAATATAAGAAGCTCCCATATACGCCACTTTCCACACCCCCCACTCCTCCCACATCAACAACTTCTTTCATCAGTGAAGTACATTCATTGCATTTGATGAGTACATTTTGGAGCATTGCTGCAGCTCAGCAGCTCATGGATTATATTTTATGCTGCAGTTTACACTCTCTCCCAGTCCATTCAGTAGGTTATGGCAGAATATATAATGTCCTGCATCTGTCCCTGCAATATCATTCAGGACAACGAAAAGACCCGGAAATGCCCCAATGTCACACCTCTTTTTCCCTCTCCTTCCCCTCAGCAACTCCTGTGTCCACTGTCTCCACATCAGTGATATAATTTCTGCCATTGCTAGAGTCACAATAATTCTATAGTAGATTACCAGTAAATCCACTCTAATCCATATTTTATTCCTCCATCCTGAGGACCAACCTTAAATTTTAAAATTTAGTGGGGGATTTGGTAGTTCTTTCCAAATATTTGAAGGTACATCAAATAAAGATCAGACTTACTTTTTAATGTACAAAATCTAGAACTAGAACTAATACATAAAATTTGCAAGTTAAAGTCAATACAACATTGAATTTTCTTACATTGTTGGATAATAGTGAGCTTTCTTGTGAGGTAAGTAAATTCTTTGTGATTGAAAGTATATAAGAGGAATTGACATTTTGCTATGAAGGCTCTTATTAGAATGATTCATTACAATTCTAAGATTTTGTGATAGACAATTATATATGAGGCAGAGTTATCTAAAATTACTATGTACCCACACAGACCAATATAAATGTACCCTTAGATCCCATTGCATTTCATTAATAGACAAAATGACTTTTTCCTTCAGCCATTTTGAAAGTTCTGAATATTATGTTTAACGTAAAAGACCTATATCTTCACAAACCGTTAACTAAACAAAGTTTAAGAGGTAGCTGAGATACTTCATTTTAAAAATATAAATTTTTCAGAATGAACACCACCCTACTAATACTTTTATCATAACATTGTAGAAATTAAATCTAATGTCATGTCAACCCAATTCAATATCAAGAGATTACTGTTATTATTTTAAAGTAGGTTATAACAGTTACACAGATTCTAGAACTGTTTAAGCTTTTTTATAAATTTGAATCGTTTTTTAATTTATCAAGACTGCTACAAAGGTTTATAGCCAAGAGATCTGATGTTTCTTTATGTACTTCTTTGGGACAGGTTTCTTATAACTTATAACTTTGTTATTCATTGTAATAAACTGGGTATAGGCTGTAAAACAAATGTGTCTTTAATGACAAAATCTAATCTGAGAATAATCATCGAGTTATAAAATAGTATTTCTCTGTTCTACATATACAACTGCTGTATACTTTTTGAAACAAGTTTTATGCATTTCAATATTGAATGATTGGTCCAGAACAGATCCAAAATTATATAGAATCTCTAATAAAAACCCAAGTTTTGTCTTTATATTAATGAATACTTTTTATATTAGAACAAACCTGAAAATACCATGATAAAGTTTTAAAGCAGCTTCAAGAGCTACCTATTGTATTATGGCCACAGAGCTTAAGAATGGGAAGACTGTTTCTGCTTCAAAACAATCATAAGAAATATCTGGATAAACTCTTTAGAACTTAATGTATGTATACATATATTTTTTAAAATTCTATCAATAAATACTAATGACTAAAGAAAGAACTGATTTCACTTGGAAACATTTTTTAAGTACAGGTCAATATCTTGTTGTCACTTCAGAGAACAAAGTAGTGAAGCAAGATGTGGTTGGAACCTGTGGACTAGAATATTAGTAACATTGGATAGAGCAGGATGTTGAGGCAATCAGCAAAAAACAAATAAGCATATGAAGGCATTTTTATCAGAGTAGCACTGAAAAAGAAGGACAGTATTAATTGTAGTCTCACAAACCACGATCCACTCTGGTGGATTTCTTTATGAAAATGTACCCCAGGGCCCAAGATCTAGTTGTATACCCTATTTTGTGCAGTTTCACTTCATCTCGCATCAATCAGCATATCATGAATGTGGTTTATGCCCAAAACACACAGGTAGATACTGAAGAAGGCTTAGGAAAACATACTGATGCTGTTTCTATCTTCAGGAAAATTAAAAACTAAAGAAAAGTAAGTGTGTGTATATATACAAATAAATACAGGTAAGAACAAAAGCAGGAGGCGTACAAGTAGAATCTAACTCATTTCATTTTAAAGAACATGCTAAGCTGTACTTATCAATCAACCAGATTTATCAACAGTACATGTATGGTATTGCATACATGGGTTATTATGGGTTATCATTAGAAAACAAATTATTTAACTATTAAACCTATTTGTAGTAATACAATGGCTAATATATTTTAATGACTTATTATGTGACAGAAACATTACAAACAGTTTCATAACAAACTCTCTCAACAATTTCTGGAGGGTTCAGATGAGAGAACATGTGATTGAAGAGGTTATGGATTTATTGGCACTATTGGAAAAGGTCAAAGTTGGATTCAAACCAAGTGTGTGAACTGCAGGGTCCACCCTGGTAAGCACTGGATATGCTTTCCTCCCTTCATCAGGGTTCGGATTAGTTTGCCTAGGACAGTCCCCTTGGCACCTGCTGTCCCTGTGTAATTATACAGAGACACCTTTTACTTTCAAATGTTTTCACTTTCAGTGATAAATTATATGGTCACTCTAACTGTACTTTATGCTGCTAGAATTGAACAATTTCTAGTTCAAAGCCCAAAATCATGTGTAGCATGTGTGTGTATGTGTGTACGTGTGGTTTTCTAAGTCATAATGAAGTATGAAAAATGGCTATAACATGGGAATACATTTATAGATTCGCTACTCTATTCCTCATTTTCAAAAAGGCTATTTAGTAAAAGGTGAAATGGAAAGTAGGCAATTAAGTGGTGAATCTGGATAGCCAGTATAATCAACTTGAATAATTACAACAGAAACTTAGTCATCTGTCTCTAAAAGATACCCTTAATGGAATTCATGAAAACCCTTTCACAGAAGGTAGATTAAATTAATATTCTTTTGCTGTTCAAGTGCATATCACACCAAATAATATTAGGCCTACTGGTTATTGCTCATCCATGACATAATTTTGATTCTCCAAATTTTAATATTCCAATGTCAGGTGATTTAATATAAATTTAATTTTTTTCTTTTGATGTATGATTTTTGATTCATAAAAATATAATTTGAAAAAGACTCAACACACTGTAGAGAATCAGCTTTATAAAATGCACCAGACCAGTTATCTAGGTATTTATATACAAATTATATACAAAATATACAAAATTTACTTAATATATATATATACTTAGCTTATCTTGTATGTCTATGGTATACAACATTGCATACTGTTCATTATATACATAATTTATAATAAGAATATTTATTTCCAATATTAGGATTTCATGTATCACTTGCATAATACATAATAATAAAAGCACTTTTTGAGCATTTTTTAAATACAGGGCTCCCTTCTAAGCACTGAATCATTCCCCAATATTTACCACTACTAAGTGGTAGGGGCAGATTCAAATCTGAGCAACTCATCCACAGGAGTCTGCTTCCTTAGGCCACACATACAGTATTAAAATTAATAGTCATATCTTTTAGTTTTAAAATTGATGCTAACTCCCAATTTTCCCATGAAAAAAGAACTGATAGAGTATTTGGAAATTCTGGGGAAAAATGATTCTTCCCTGATACTGGTTGTGATGGGTGGAATTATGTGCCCCAACAAACACATGGTATTACTTTTAACCACTTACCTACAGGTGTGAGCCCATCATAAATAGGGCGATGACCATGTTATTTTTAGTGACAGTGGGCCAGCTGAACCAGGTGGGATTTGATCCAGATTCCTAGAAGCCTTATAAAGACAACAGAAGTCAGAGAGGTGAGGCACAGAAGTCACAAAGGAGAGGACATTGCCAGGTGATGGTAAGTAGAGATACAAGCTTAGGAAACCCAAGGATCACCAGCAGTCAGCACCAGAAAACAAACCTTGCCAATACCTTGATTTTTCACTCCGTCTAACCTCAAAACCTTGAACCAATAAATTTCCATTGTTTAAGCCAACATCATGTATGATATTTATGATAGCAGATCAGGAAAACTAAGAAACTGACCAAAGTTGTCTGCCTTCCTTTTTGGCATCCAGCTGGCTCCATGTTATCCTCTGATCCATTTCTAAAAGCCACTCAGATCTGTATGGCATGTTAATGATCAGCAGTGTGATCACCACCTCAGCTCAAGATTACTACACTTATGGGAGACAATTTTTAATTTAGTTTGTATTCCTGTGCAGTTTGTTCAGAGTTCACATAAATTCCATCATCATATTTATTTGCCCTCACAGTTTGTTTTACTAATATTTTAGAGTCACATATCTATATGAAAATATTAGGTTTTCAGCAGTTTAGCTCAACTTAAAATAAGTGTTCTGCAAATATTCTTGTTGCACTTACTTGAGAAAAGACTTTCTTCTCCTATGTGGAAACAACACAAAGGTAGCATGACTGTGGCCTGCCTTGCCAGGATGCTGCCAAGTTTTGATAACTACCTTTGAAAATATCTTTCTCCTCTACTCAGAAATAAATCATCCCAAGATTTAACAGCAACACATTTATTAAACATTTCTCTTGGTTATTATTAGCCTGAAATTTTGTCACTTAACACTGTAGCAGACCCTATGTGTATGTGTTTGATTGTGTGTTTGTAAGAAATTGTTACTCATAAATAGTTATTGCATCTATTTAATTATTTCAATCAATGAAAATCCTTCTTGGATACAAAATGTTTCCAGAATAATCTGATTGCTTATATCTTGGTTTTATATGAAATGAGAAGGAATTAGAATCAAGTTCTGTCAATTTTCTGACCAAGTAAGGTTTCATTCCCCTGAGATCTTGCCTTTCTTTCCCAAATGGGATTTCTTTGGTTCATTAACTCTGAATAATTACATTAGACAGACCTATAGAGAAAGGAAAGAGGCATTTGCCCAGAGGAGCTAAGATGGAACTCCTAACAGCCAGAATTCCTGCTGGCTCTATATTTGAAAAGATCCCTGAACTTCTACTTACTTAAAGCACTAAAGCACTGACAGAACAAAAATAACATTAAAATTTTAGTTTTCATCAACTTGCTCAATATCATTTAAATGCCACTAAACAAGGAAAAATCTGAGAAAATTTATTTGGACTAGGGTGCCAGATATCAAATGCAGCCATAAAGTTTGTCAAGGATAGGAGTTATTCCCTGTCAGAAAATAGAAATAATAATTACCATTTTTCCCTAGGGTTAACATATATGTTATTTCTTTTAAAGAAAATTCTAATTTTGAATCAAATTTAAAACAAATATTGAAATACTACCCACCAGAAAAAGGTGGAAAGAAAACTATATAGTTCAGAAATTTGGACTGTCATAAAGAAAAGAAAAATATCAGAGAATAAATGAACATAAAATGAAATATTTTTTATTATTAATTGATCTTTAAGGTAAGTGTTTCAAAAAACAAGAAAATATTAAACTCCCATCATGGGGAATCATGTCAAGACCAATATTTTAAGTCCTCAATATTGCTGCAAGTAACCATGAATCTTATTCCTCAAAAAGTAAAACTTTGTGGTTACCATAAGTCCCAAGGGGAGGGGGAGAGAAGAATAGAATAGATAGAATACAGGGCATTTTTAGGGCATTAGAATTTTTCTGCTTGATCTCACAGTAATGGATACAGGCCATTTTAAATTTCATCAAAATTTATAAAAGTGCACAGTCCAAAATATAAATCATAATATAAACTGTTGAACATGGTTAGTAGCAATGTTTCAATATTTGCACATCAATTGTAACAAATGTTCCATCCTGATGTAAGGGAAAGGGGAGGGTGTTGGGTATATGGGAATCCCTATATTTTCTATGTGACTTTTCTGTAACCTAAAGCTTCTTTGAAGATAAAATCAAGAAAAAAAAAAAAGATACTGGGGAAAATATGGAAGAAAATATCGCTCTGCATACAGGATCTTACAGCGATGAAAGACATAATGTCAAAAAAGTTTTTTATTATTTAAATTTTTTTACTTTTGTATTTTATATCTTATTTTCAAAACTATCATTATTTCATTGTATTATTATTTTTATTTGGTTATTTTCTTAGGTTCATCTTTAGAGAGGTTTTGGATCACAGAAGGGTCACAACTGTGGCGGGGGGGAACATTGGTTGTGGGGTGTCAGTGATGGAGGGATGCAAGGGAGGGGGTTCACCTGGGGCATCCCTCTAAGGTATATGAATGTGTTCATGGGGCATTGTCATGGTGGGTGGAGATCTACCCAATAACCAAAAGAATATAAAATTCCCATTCTGGGGAGTTCTGCTACATTCTCTAATGGGACAGCAAGAATCCCCCAAGATAGGGGCAATGACTAATGAAGGAGGATGGCTCATTGATGGGCCCTTGATATTGATAACTGTACTTATGAGCCTTTTGTTTTGAAACTGAAACTTAGCCTAGTATTGTAGGTTGCCTAAATGTTACCTCCTGAGATCCTCCTTGTTGCTCAAATGTGGCCTCTCTCTAAGCCAAACTCAGCATATAAACACACTACCTTTCGCCTCGTGTGGGGCATGACTTCTGGGAATGAGCCTCCCTGGCACTGAGGATTATCACCAAGTGCCAACTGGCAATGCAACTGGAAAGAGACTTTGACAATAAGGTGATGGTAAATACAAATGAGTTCTTATGACTAAGAGATTTCAAAGTGAAATGGGATGTCATTCCAGAGGTTACACTTATGGATGTTTCAGCAGGATCTCATTGACTGCCTCAGTAAATATTGCCTCAAATAGCAGAGCTCCTGAGGGTCCTAGAGACATCCAAACACTACAAGCAAGGCTGACAGCTCAGGATTTTGGCACTTTGCCAGTGGGCCTTACCTTGGAATTTATGCTCCCTAGTGTGACAGAGCTGGACTCATTTGTGGTTTCCCTACACATAGCTCTTCTGTCCTTTCTATTTAAACATATATTTAGTACTATATTTCATAAGTATATGTCCAAGAGATTTAAATCTTTGATTCATCCATGTGCTGGTTGGGCCCTGAATCTCAGCAGAGTTGCAACACCTACTCTCCAGTTCATTGGACTCACCCAGGACAACTAACAAGGAGATGATGATGGACAATGCCCACCCCAAGGAACAGAAAGAGTCTGCAACTGCAAGCAAGACATCTCTATCCATCTGCCCTATGGGACCTAAGCCCCCTCTCAATTAGAGGCAGAATAGTCATCAGCATCCCCAAATCTTCAAGTTTGGGGGATGAACAATAGACTACAGTAGATTTACTGTCATTCTACTGTAGACTTAGTGTTTTTCTAACTATGGAAGAACTTTTATCATTAATGTGCAGGCAGTGGCCACTGAAGGTTATTAGGGGAGGGAAAGGGAAAATAGGTGTAATATGGAGACATTTTTCAGACATTGGAATTGTCCTGCGTGAGGTTGCAATGATGAATACCGGTCATTATATATTTTGTCACTTTACAAAATTGTGCTGGATAGAGTGTAAACTATAATGTAAATTATAACCCACAGTTCATGGCAATGCTTCAATATGTGTTCATCAATTGTAATAAATGTGCCACACTAATGAAGGATGTTGTTACTATGAGAAAGTTTGGGAGGTGAAGGGAGTGGGGTATATGGGAATCTCCTATATTTTTAAAGCAACATTTATATAAACTAAGGTTTCTTTAAAATAAATACTTTTTTAAAAGTTAAGTGTTTCTTTAAAAAATAGCACTAAGATTTTAGGTAATTAAAGCATATGGATATGTGAAAAGGATGATAGAAATATGGCAAAAAAGGGAAGAAATATGGAGTACTCTTTTATAAGGTACCTGCACTCACTTGAGCCGCATCTGCTTCCCTGCATGTGAAGTTGTACATTTGAAGGCTGAGTTAGATTAGCTAACAATGGATACTATATATAATCTCCTATATAAAGGAGATTAAAATAATAATATAAAAGTGTTCAATTAAAACTGGAGGTAGCAGAAAAAAAGTGTGATTAAAAAAACAAAGAACAAAGAGCAAGTTATATGGATGAAAACAATTATAAACATGGTATGCATTAATGTAACTATGTCAATAACTATTGTAAATGTGAATGGTTTCAATACACCAATTGAAAGACAGAGGCTGTCAGAGTGAATTTTAAAAAGAAGACTCAACAAAATATTGTCTATAAGAAACCCATCTTAAATATCAGGACACAGATAGATTAAAAGTCAAGATACTGAAAGATAAACCATTCTAACACTAATCAAAAGTAAACTGGAGTAACTAACTTAATTTTATACTTGGAAGACTTCACAATAAGGAAAATTACCAGGGATATTGGTAAAGTGTTCATTTCTCCATGAAGACATGGAGATCCTAAACACATATGCACCTAAGAACAGAGAATGAAAACACATAAGGCAAGAAGTGATTGGACTGAAAGGAAAAATAAACAAATTCACTATCACATTTAGAAATTTCTATGACTCCTTTTCAGTAATTGATAGATAAAGCAGGCAAAAAATTCAGTAGCAATTTATTTGACCTGAATAGTACTATCAATCAACTTGATCTAACTGACATTGATTACTTGCCCATCCAACACCAGCAGAATATACATTCTCAAGTTTACTTGGAAGAGTCATTCAAATAACATACATACTGGGCCATAAAATACAGTTTATCAAATATAAAAGAATAAAAATTATACAAAATAAGTTGTCAAACAGAATGGAATTAAGCTATAAATCAAAACAGAAAGAGAGCTAGAAATCCCAAAATACTTGGAGATTAGACAATGCACTTCCAAATAACCCATGGATCATAAAAGAAATCTCAAGAAAAATAAAAAAAAATTTTTTTTGACTGAATGAAAATTAAAATACAAGTTATCAAAACTGTGGGTTGTAGTAACAGTAGTGCTTAGAGGGAAATTCTAACATTGATTATACACAAGAGGAGAAGAGAAAGATCTAAATTAAATAATCTGAGCTTCCATCTTAAGGAACTAGAGAAAGATGAAGAAATTAAGCCTAAAGTAAGGTGAAGAATAATTTTTTTTAAATTAGAGCAGAAATTAATGTAATCAAAGAATATCTATATAAATGGAGAGATATTATGTTTCTGTATTGACAGACTTAATATTGTTAATATACCAATTCTTTACAAATTGATCTATAGATTCACAATCTCAACAATTTTGTAGATTTCAACAAAATGATTCAAAAATTTACGTGGAAACACAAAAGACCTAGGATAGCTGACACAAACTGAAGAAAAACAACAAAGTTGAGAACTCATACAATCTGATTTCAAGATCTATTATAAAGCGACAATATATAATGCAGTATGATATTGGCAAAATAATAGAAAAGAACAGTGGGACAGAATAGAACTCACAGAAATAGATCTATATAAAGTACAGTCAATTGATTTTTAACAAATACACAAGGGCAATAGAATGGAGAAAGGATAATGTTTTCAGCAATTGGCATTGGAAAAATTAAATGTCCATATGCAAAAAAATAACCTTGACACAGACCTTACACATTACATAAAAATTTGCCCTGAATGGATCGCTGCAAAATGCAAAAATTCTAAAACTTCAAAAACAAAACAGCAGAAAATCTAGATGATTTTAGGTTTAGTTAAGGGTTTTTAGCTACTGAAACATGATCCATAACGGAAAATGATGATAAATTGCACTTATTAGATACAAAGTTCTGCTCTGTGAAAGAAACTCACCAGGAGAAAGCATTTTCAAAACACATATTTAACAATAGACATTTACCCAACATAAATAAAGAACTAATAAAACTCAATCAGTGTTTAACTGTGGAGCAATGGAAGTGTTCCACAAGATCATGCAAAGATCAAATGTAGGACATGTTAAATTACACCAAAAATGTATAAAAGTATATAGGTTAAAATGTAAACCATAATGTAAAACATAAGATAAATAAAAATTTAGAAAATTTTATAGTCTAAAATATAAACCATAATGTAAACCCAAATGGAACCATGTATGAAAGCTATTGTTTCAATATCTGTACATCAGCTGCAACAAATATAATATGAACATGTAAAAAGATCATTGTTTGGGAAGGGACAAAGGTTTGATGTTGGATATGTGGGAGTACCATATATTGTATATGTGAATTTCTGTGATCTAAAACTTAGGTGAATACAAACTTAATAATTAGGAGAAAAAAAGAAAGGATGTAGATACTGAGGAAGAAATAGAAGAAATTGCCTTGCCGCTGTACATACAGGACAACACCTATAGTAGTGATAAAAGGCAAAATAGCAAAAACAAAGTTTTTTCATTTTTTGATACCCCAATTTATTTTTCCTTTATTTAATTTTTCTAAATTAGTGTGTATTCTATATCTAAACTTTAAACCCATCACTAAATTCTATTTTACTATTAATGGAATCTGGCAATATATTAGGCTTCATTTTTAAAGAAGTTTTGGACTACAGAGAGGTTCAACTATGGCAAGGGAAGAACACTGGTGTGGGGTGTTATTGATAGGGGGCACATGGTTGGGAGGGAGTTCTCCAGGGCATGTATACAGGGTACATAAAAATGTTGGGATATTTTCATAGTGGTTTCAGTTAAAAACAACTGAGGGAGTGCTGAATTCCCAGCCAGGGAGCTCTATCATATTCCCCAATGGAACAACAACAATCCCTCAAATGCAATGGCAAAGACCAATAAAGATGAATGGCCCAAAAATGAGCCCCTGATATTGATGACTATCCTTATGAGCCTGTGTGCCTGAAATATAAACTAGGTCTAGAGCTGCAGAGTGCCTAAGAGTTACCTCCTGAAAGCCTCCATGTTACTCAAATGTGGCCATTCACTAAGCCAAACACATTGTGTAAATGCATTACCTCCCCCTCACCCCAGTGTGGGACATGACTCCCAGGGATGAGCCTCCCTGGTGCCAAGGGATTACTACCAAGCAGCAGCTGATGATGTAACCAAAAAAAGACCTAGAATAAAAGGGTCAACTTAGACCAGCAGAATATCTCAGCCTACATGTAATATCAGGTGTTAAAAACTGCTTTTTGACTTTGGATAAAAGGGGGAAATGGAAAGGACAAGTGAGTTTATATGGCTATGAGTCTCTAAAAAAGAGGGAAGTCATCAGAGAGGTAACACTTATGCACATCTCAGCAGGATACCAGAGATAGCCAAAGTAGATAGAAACCCAGGTACTGGTTCTCCTGAGTGCTACAGAGACCCACAGATTCTATGGTCATGGCAGATGACTCTGGAGTTCAGTGCCATGTCAGTTGGCCCTACTTTGGAGTTTGTGTCCCTGAGTGTGATGGAGTTGGACTCAAATGTGACCTTTCCACACATGCCTCTTCTGTTACTTTTACTGGACCTGTGGTTAGCATAGGGTTAGTGTATGCTCAGGAGACCTGAATCTCTGGACTGTCCAAGTGACAGTCAGGCCTGAGTCTCAGCAGATTTGCAACTCCTACCCTCTGGTTTATTGGACTTACCCCAGCCAGCTAACAGGGAGGTAAAGAAGGTCAACCACCACACCAGGGAGCCAAAAGTACATACAACTGTAAGTAGGAGAATTGCATCCATCATCCATGTGGAATCTAAGCCCCCTCTTGATGTAGAAGGGAACTGGATATAACTATTCCAGGGTTCACAGGATGGAGGATTAGAGTATGGATTAGAGTGGACTTGCTGGTGTTCTACTGGGGAACTATTGTGATTAGTAATGGAAGAAATTGTACCATTGATGTGGAGAAAGTGGCCATGGTAGCTGCTGATGGTAGGGAGAGGGAAGAAGAGATATGATTTGGGGGCATTTCCAGGATTTGGAGTTGTCCTGGGTGGTGCTGGAGGGACAGATGCTGGACATTGTATGTCCTGCCATGGCCCACTGGGTGGACTGGGGGAGAGTATAGACTACAATGTAGACCACGGCCCATGTGGTGCAGCAATGCTCCAAAATGTATTCACCAGGTGCAGTGAGTGTGCCATGATGATGGAAGAGGTTGCTGATATGGGAGGAGTGCGGTGAGGGGGGTGTGGTATATATGGGGACTTCACTTTTTTAATGTAATATTTAAAAGAAAATAAAGAAGAAGAAGAAAAAAACTCAACAGTAAAAACAGAGCATTCTATTTTTTTTAATGGGCCAAAGATCTAAATGGACACCTCACCAAGAAAATATATAGATGGCAAATGAACCTATGAGGATACCCATCATTTATCATTAGAAAAATGCAAATTTAAAAATCAAGATCTACTACACACCTATTACAATGGCTAAAAACCTAAAAATCTGGCAATATCAATTTTTGGTAAAGTTTAGAGCAATAGGAACTCTCACTTATTGTTGCTGGGAATGTAAAATGGCACAGCCACTTTTGAATACAGATTGGCAATTTCTAACAATACTAAATACAGTCTTACTATACTTCCTAATAATAGCACTCCAGATTTTTATCTCATTTAAAATCTTATGTCCATACAAATATATACAAGCAAATGTTTACAGCAGTTTGATCATAATCACTAAAAACTGGAAGTCATCATTATGGTTTTCAATAGGTAATTAGATAAGAATAGTGAAGTTCATCCATAAAATAGAAAGCTATTCAGTGTTAAAAAGGAATGAACTCTCAAGCCATACAAATCCATGGGTTAATCTTGAATGCATATTACTACATGAAGGAAGCCAATCTACAAATGCTACATACTGTATGACTACATCTATAATTCATTCTGGTAAAGGCAAAGCTATAGAGACAGTAAACCTATCTGTGGTTGCCAGGCTTTGGGAGGGAGGAAAGAGGGTTGACTAAAGTGAAACCCAGGAGATTTTGTAGGGTGGTAACACTATTCTGTATGATTCTGTAACAGCAGGTACATGACAAAACCCATAGATCGTTACTATAAAAGAGTAAACCTTAATGAATGCAAATTTTAAAAATAAATTATTTGGGAGGTCCCGAAATCCCAGAATGGAGGCCAGGCTGTGAGAAAATAATCTGCATAACACAGAATGAGACAACCTTGATGAAAAGGCTGAGGGGAAAGTATTCACCAAAGTGACTTTGAAAATGAGTGGAGACGGTAAGACTAACAGTAAAAGGATCTGCACTTAATAACATTGTGTTCTAGCTAATAAAGGGTTTTTCCCACAGGGCTACAAGTTAATAATTCTGAAACTACTATAAATGTGTATTAGAACTGAACAGTTAATTAAAGGGATAGCCGATGGGGTCAGCCAGGTTTCTTATTGTTGAAGTGGAGGTTACAGATGGGCAAGGTGAGAACAGTCCCTGTGGTAAGGGTTTCGAGTTGTAGACATCAGCATGAACTCATGTTTAGCTTAACATAGATAAAACAGATGCACTTATAAATAGCTATCAATATGTGCACATGAATTAGTCAGTATACACACAAATATTCCCTTGGTCAGCTAAAAATCAATGACAACCCTGTAGCAAGGAGTACTTCTATAGATCATGTCTAGCTTTTTAATATCATGCACCAATGAAAGGAACCAAGGATCTTTTAAGAACTGGTTAATTCTAGGACTGAGGCAGGAATTATACAAAATGAGTCTGGAGCATCTTCTAGTGCCAGAAGGTAAGGAAATGCTTTGAAACAAAACAAAACAACAAACCACATGATGGGAATATGCCAATGGGACATTTGAAGCCAATGGAAAGAGTATCAATGGCAAAATATGGAACCATTTGAGCAATAAAAGAAAGTAATATTGGATTATAATCCAATGTACAACATAAAGATTCATGAATCCATAATAATATAAATAAATTATTGCATCAATATATATATGGGGGAGAATAGACAAACCCCCCCTGAAGAAGAATTCCAAACAATTTATTGAGATTCTCTGCTGTCAAGAAGATGAAGGATAATTCCTCCTCCAAAAGGTGGCCTGTAAAACTCTTCCAAAGAATACAGTATAGAAAGGGGGTAAAAGAGTTACTTTACAGTGGAAAAACATAACCATCACAATGATGCCAGGTGATCAAAGTCAGCGTCAGCAGTGGTGAGTCAGGTTGCTAGCTTGTTGAGAAGGGCACTCTACCTCTGTGGTTTCCTCACAAAAACATATAACTCCCTCTAGTCTAATTATGATGAAAATAAACAAATCCCAGTTAAGGGACATTGGAAAAAATACCTGAACAATACCTTTCAAAAGTGTTACGCTCATGAAAAACAAGCCGAGTCTGAAAGACTGTCACAGCCAAGAGGAACCTTAGGGGACAGAGCAACATGGAACCATGGATGTTATCCTGGAACAGAAAAGGACACTAGGCAAAAAACCAAGGAAATATGAATATAATATAGACTTCATTTATTAATAAAATATCAATATTGTTTCATTAATTATAATAAATGTACCATATTAATGTAAAATGCTAATAGTAAGTAAAACATGGGTGTGGGAAATATGAAAACTCTCTGTACTATCTTTGCCATTTCCCTGTAAATATAAATCTATTCTAAAATTTAAAAGTTTATTACAAGCATTAAAAAAAATGAGACACCCAAGAAGGGCTGATGGTGAGGTAGGAGGTTGAAAAACAACAATATTAAAATTCAAAAATAAAGAGTAGACAGATTATTTTAGACAAAAAGTACTATTTTCTGAATTATAAAATGAGATATGTGTAACAGACATTATTTAATTGTGTATCCCCATTTATAGATGAAGAAACCAAAGACATGAGGGATTGAGGGACTTCTGACTTGGTCAGATTGATACTTTTCTAATATTTCTGGAATTCTACATAGAAACTAAGTTTTTTTTAAAGTTAACTGTTATCTGGAAATCCCTCCTTTTTTTCACCTAAGATTTATTTATTCACTCTTCCTCCTTCCCCTCCTCCCGCCCTGCTGTTTTTGCTGTCTATGTTGTCTTCTCTTCTCATTTTCTCTCCCTGGAGCCTCCTGGTGAAAAAGAAGAGAAAATCGTACCCACGCTGCAAGCTAGCACCCTTCACAAATGAGTCATACAGCAAGATGATGACGCATCAAAAGAGAGACAACTGGAGAGTCAAGGTGAAGCAGCAGAAACCAGGAACTGAGGTGGCACAATTGACAGGAAACCTCTCTCCACATCAGGATTCTGCAGACCGAATTCTGGTGAATCTTAGAAACTGAGTTCCCAAAGATGGTATCATTGCTCTTAAGTTGTTCTAAAACTCTCTAGGAATTGTTAAAAGGCTTATATTTCTTCTGTTTTGAAATACACAAGTTCTTTTCATTTTTATTTTTCAAAATGTTCATATTAAAACAAATCCTTGGGATGCCTTTACTAAACCTAAAATACTAATAATATATCAATACTGCTTTTTAAGAAAAGGGATACCTCCTCCCTTATTTCTTTGTTAACATACATTTCTACAAGTAGCAAAGTATCATTCCACAAATGTATATTTGCATAAGGAAGCTTCCCTACGAAAATAATTCTTTCTTATATATTTGCAATGGATGGTCTTTTGAACCCCTTTGCCATTATTTAAAGTAATTTGTACCTGTAAATAAAGGTAATGCATTATTTTTAAAAATTAAAGCTAAGAAATACCACAGCAGTCTGGGACTTCTGAAATATTCTGGAGTAATAGAATTTCATTATATTTCTGGAAATCATATTTGTCCCACAGGAATATTTTGAATCTGGTAGACGATGAAAGCAAGCAGTGTTCTGTCCTTTCCCTGATACTCAGCTGAGATTTGGGATCTTCCTAACTCCTACTGCATTTCGGTGAATGACTTATTGGTGCAAAAATCTTTTCCTAGAAACATAATCGAGAGTATTGCAGGGAGAAGATAACAATCTTTGGTTTTGAGGCTTGTTAAGGTGATACCTGCAAATGTAGTAACATAAGGCAGCTTTCTTTTTCCCACCAAAATCAGTTTATGTTCCAATGCTACAACGACTGGAATCAACAGTTGATACTGACAGCAGAAAAATTCCTCTAGAGACAGATCAATTGGTCTGCCTTTCCGTATGTCCCCAGCATTTGCACACATCAACAGAGTTTCTAATTAGCGTGGTTTGCTCACATCAATCTGGGGTTCCCTTTGCATTCAAAATCGCACAGGAATTCACCTCAGAGGTGCTTGGCCTCCCTCTTATCCTGATTAGCTCTTATACATAGCTACTTTTGCCTCGTATCTGAACATTCATCTAATAAACTGTAGCCAGAAAACAAATTTGGCGTTCTTCCCACTCTTAGTGAGAGACATTGGCACTTACACAGAAAAGAACACATAGTTTTAGCAGGTTCTTTGAGCCTCCGTGGCATTCCTCTGGTGAAAAGTGATGTGATAATGAGAAATAATTTCTCTTTGATGTAAGACAAATGCATACACATCAATCTAATATTAGCCCATAATTACATCCTTTGCATCATAGATAATGATTGTTGCCTAGTGCAAGGAGCAAGTGAGAATTCATTTTAGAGAGCTTGTAAGTTTTGTCATGTTATTATGAGCAGGGCTCAAAAGAGCAGGGTAGACATATGTCATCCACCAGGTCATGAAAATAGCTTTTTTAAGCAAAAGGTTTCTGGGTGACGGCATGGGCTAAAGTGGTATTTAACCTGCATTCAACTGCGTATCCTGTCGCTGTTCCTGCAGTTTCTAGATGAAGAAAAGCATTGAATATTCCAAGCAGGTCTGCTCACCGACATGCTATTAATGAATAGTGGCACCGCATCACGTTTAGAGGAGAACCAGACGAAGGAAGCTATTTATGTAACTTATTATTCCAGGCTACAAACCAAGAAGCAGTGGCTCTTTAATAGCCAGAGCCAAGAATTAGCCGAGCAAGGAATGTCTTATTCCTGACAAATCAATCTAGCGTTTCGCTTCATTCCACTGGAGTAATTAAACATTTGTATCCAAGGGGATCCATAGGACATCGTGCATAACACATTTCAGCCGTCACCCACTACCATCTCTAAACAGCACTATAGCCAAACGTTTCCAAAAATTACTACCGAGAGGGACTAGTGGAGCATCAGGCAGAATCCTTCATTGATTCATGTGGAAGAGCTCCACAGTGATGGGGTATATTTTGTGATTGAAGTGAAGTAATCCACAACGTGTCCATAGGAACAAGCTACCTAAGGTTTTATCATATGTTCATAAAGAATTACTTTAGCTAGTATGAATTTTGTGGCCCACAGTTTTGACATAATGCATTAAATAAGGTTTTTTTTTTGTGGCTGTTTAATTGTATTTGCAATGGTCAAAAGTAATAATGCTCATGATTTAAAAATAAAATAATAGAGAATCTCTTTTAATTAAAAGATCTCCTGCTCTTCACTAATCACTACAAATCTTTTTTCCTAGATGTAAAAACCTACATTTAATGCTTTCTGGTTTTAAAATTTTTTCCAGTGGTTATTTCAATCTCTCTAAATGATATGTGTGTAGAGGTTTTATTGGGTTACTGATTTGATAAATTATTTATTGACTTCCTACTGGGATAAATAAGAATTTAGCTTAATTACACTCCTCCTTCCTTACCTTCCTTCTCTCTCATATACCATTTATGCCTGATATAACAGGAGATCATTCCCTGAAATCCTTCAGAAATGAACCACCTCATATGAATCCTAAAAATTCTCCCTTATTATAGTTCATTTTCCCCATTATTTATTTTAAACAAACAATAGCCTGGAATGACCAGAGATGTCTGGAATGTTTAAGAAATTCTGGTGGTGATAGTGAAAACAAAAGGCAAAGAAATTTGCCAAAAATTTAGTCACTATCTCCATGTATATGACATTGCTAATAAGTGTCACATATCTGAACAACTAGGCCCTTAAAACTCATTTTTTTTAAAGCAATGGAAAAAAGAGTTATCTTGTGTGGTGAAGAAACTATAACTTTAGAATAAAAAATTTTAAAAAAGATCCTAAAAAAATTATAAAAATGGTACTTGGAACTTGGACTAACTTTTCCACTGACAGAATTATATATGGATTTAAAAGGAGCTGCATTTAAAATAATTTAGATGGAAAGGAGGATGACATGCTCTGACAAACTGAGCTGGACGATTTGAAATGTGGCTCCAATGGTGAAAAAAGACAGTGATGTAAGAGATGAAAGTAAAGAACCTAAATAAAATTGTTGGATAAAATCTGAGCATCAAGAAAAGAAAATCTGTATTTATCTCTGATTTATATAATATATTATAAAAATATGTTTTTCTGTTATTTATATATTTTTAAAATATGCAGCTCTATTAAGAAATTAAATATTATGGAGATACAAATTAGCATATTCATCTATATTTCTAAATTTATGTGTAGTTCATCTGATCAAATTATTTTTTAAAGGAGCTTCTCATTTTAAAAATGAGGGATTACCTTATATTCAAGTTCTATTAATTAACTCTGCACAGCGATTTTTTACTTTCTGTCTTCAGAGTCCAAATGCTTCTTTTTCACTTTGGAGGAAAAAGATTTTCAATATGCAAGGTACAATGTGGGGAGAGAGGGAGGAGAGAAGGAGTGGGAACAGAATCCGGGTTCTTCCATTTAGTAACTATGTGATATGCCACAAGTTAAATAATATCTCTGGGCTTTATTATACCTAAAATGGGAATTATAATAGCATATCCCTCACAGGTTTGATGTGAGAGTTAGATAAAATAATCTCTGTAAAATTTTGAGATATTCAGGTTCATTGCTAAGCCATTTACCAAAATGGGTAACACATTTCCTAAGTCAGGGAAGGGGGTAGTTGGGGATTAACATTTTGCTTGGGGAAAAAAAGAATATTTAAGATGCCTTATAGGTATCAAGTGATGATATGAAGTAAAAACTTTGCTATAAAAATCCAGAGTTCACAGAGCATTTAAGGAATGAAAGGAGAGCCGTTCATCAGCATGCAGGTGGCATTCTAAAGCAGGAGCCCAAAGAGAGGACCTGGGGAAAACTATTAGTTAAAGAAGAGAAAGGCTCTCAGGATAGATGCCCAGAGTTCTTCAGTACTGAAGATTGAGCGAAGTTGCCAGCTGAGAAGAGTTAAAAGTAGCAACAAGAGAGATGAAAGGAACAATGAAGGAATGTCACAGCAACAGCATTAATCGAAATTCATTTGAAGATAACAGAAAATAAACTATCACTTTTAAGGGGAAGGGATTAAATACAGGCAATTAGCTGCTTAGGAATACGATGCTTGGGCTGGACCACCAGAAAAGACTCAGAACAAGATAGCTGAGATCCTGTCAAGCGAAGCACTTCACATGTCATAACCAGATATCTGGTGAAACATGCAGGCATTTGTCCCAGCTGCTGACTTCTGCCACTACCTTACCTACAGTATGGAAATAAAAGCCATAGATCAATTGACTTTATATTCAAGTCACACCTGTTAGATATACACATCAAAAAGAGTCCTTATTGCTCTATGCTCTGCTCCCTCTCTCAATTCAAATTCTAGTATATCTCATTGGCATTACTTAAATCCCTACACCGATAAACTGGTGTATATGGAAGTCTGGGAAATGCAGTTTTCAGCTAACTACTGTGGTACGAGAAGGCAAAATAGAAAAATATAGGAACAGATATTAAATGAGTCAATTTATATTATCTATCAAAAGACCTAAGTGGAAAGAGTTATTTAAAAAAGAAATCAGTAGCCAGCTATATTCAAAGCTACTAGTAAGGCAAGTAAGATGAAAACAGAAAGACAGCAATTGAATTTTATTTTATGAGAGGTTCTTAATAACCTCAGGAGTAGCCTTTGGATGTTGAAAACTTTAGGGAGATGGAGTGGGTTGAAGAGTGAGTAAGAAGTCAAGAAATGGAGACAGTAAGTAGAAACAACTCATTCTAGGAGTGTTTCTGCAAGAAGAAGAACAGAACTGGGACAATAGATGGAGATGAATAGAGAAGTTAATACAAAGGTTTTAAATGTTGATTTTAAATGGGATTTGTCTGTAAACAGATAGAAACAATTGAATAGTAAAGGAGAATGATGTAAGAGAAAAGGGGGCTAACTACAAGATGAAGTCACTAAGAAGATAAAAACACTGAAAAGAGGAAAGAGGGTAAAAGGAAAGGAAAAGACTATTCTTCCATGGAATTGGACAGAAGAGGGAATACAAGCACAAAGAAATTTCGCTGATTTGATCATGGGAAGTTGAGGGGGTTCTGAGCTGTTTCTCTTTTCTGCACAGAATAGGATGTGAAGTGAGCAGTGAGCAGGTGTTGGCTGAGTGAGATTTTAAAAGAGGTTAAGCATGAAATAGGCATCTTGGGGAGTGGAATGGCGAAATTACTATAGGGAAAATAAATATTTTTTGCCCATTAGGGGTATTTAGGTATGAAATTAAATGCCATTATTATTGAAATTAAATAGCATAAAGTTTTGAGAAAACTTTAAATATTTTAATGTAGATATAGGAAATGGTTAGAGTTGGTTTTGATCAAAATCAGGGTTTCTCCAGAAAGGGAAAACAGTGGGAGGGAGGAAAAATGGATTCCAGAGTGCTTTCAATGAACTAGTTATAATAATGAATTGTGAACCTATTGGATAAGAAGAGAAATGAAGATAGAAGACGGGGAGGGATAGTGGGAAAGTTTGATGAATCAATAGATCAGGGGTCCCTATCCATGAGGCCAAATTTTGGAGTGGACCATTGGGAACAGAGGATAAATGGTAGTGGGCAGAGTGATGTCATTAAGATTATCTGTGATGAACAGGTCTATGATGTGACCACAGGAATGTGCAGCTGAAGTGAGTTTAGAAAAGCTTGACTGAAGTGAAGAGGCCAAAAACTAGATGATGGGCATGATGTATGGGTCATCTCAGTTTATTCACTATTGATAATAGTATCACAAATGGAGATTAAAATCTGAGTCAATGAAAAAAATTTCATTAATAAGGCTAAATATTTTAGAGGACTAGAGATATACAATGAAAGTAATTTAGTAGGATTACTAAATCCACAGCGTGGACATCAAGCTGTGGTTATGATAGAGGAAGGAAAAAATATATATGCATAGCATATATAAATATCGACATAGATGCATGTACACACATTATACTGTGTTGGTAAGTAGGAATCAGCTCATCTGACATAAATATGAGAATGTTTTGGAATAAACGAACCATTACATGCAGCTTTGTTATAATCCTTCTAATTAAGACAAGCCACTCAAGGAAATTTAAAAATCCTACGTGTTTCTTAACGTGTTGTCTCTCCTACAATTAATTCCTTGATGACATTGACTGTCTTATTGATCTTTATGTTCCCAGCAACTGGCACAATGTCAGGCACACTCAATAAATATTTGTTGAATTTAAAACTCTAAGAGGGAAGCAGATTTGGCTCAACTAATAGAGAGCCTGCCTACCACATGGGAGGTTCAGGGTTCAAACCCAAGGCCTCCTGACCTATGTGGTGAGCTGGCTCACACACAGTGTTGTTGTGCACAAGGAATGGCGTGTCACACAGGGGTATCCCCTGTGTAGGGGAGCCCCACATGCAAGGAGTGTACCCCTCAAGGAGAACCACCCCATGGGAAAAAAGCACAGCCTGCCCAGGAGTGGCACCACACACACAGAGAGCTGACACAGCAAGATGGATTCTGGGTGCTGCTGACAAGAATACAAGCAGACACAGAAGAACACACAGCAAATGGACACAGAGAGCAGACAACAGGGGGGTGGGGGAGGGGAGAGAAATAAATTTTAAAAAATCTTTAAAACTCTAAAAACCTTAATTATGTAAATTAGGTAAAGAGATCTTCTCAAATTAATAACTGAAATATGGGGAATTTGAGAGAATGGAAATTGCACAACCAGAGTTAACTGTATTTTGCTCTTGTGAAAAACAAGATATCTGAACAATATTTTCACTTGTCAAGCATCATATCCATTGTATTTCAAAGCCTAGCATATTTCTAATTTACTAAAATAAATGTGGATTGAAAATATGATATATTATCTTCATGCACGTATTAGCAAATGATTTTTATGCCTATTTTCAAGGAAATCAAAAGATAGTGCCCAGCATGACCCTAGGAATTTGCTCAGACAATCTCTATTCATGGTTCATTAGTGATAAGCTCTGCCAAGCTGGTGGATAAATAATCATGTTCATTCCCTCTCATAGCCTCTCCTGCTTAGGGAGGCCATTAACAGATAAGAATGGCATTAATGCACATTTCATATAATAAAGATTCCATAAAACTAAGAATCTTATTTTCACTGTCAAGGTCCCATAACCACAGTAAGGAGATGAGGAATAAGAGATAAAAAGCCAGAAATAGCAAAATTCAATACAATTTTAAGTGAAGTGTAACGAGAAATGTGAGTGGAAAAATGCAGTTAAATCCTAGCAGAAAGAGACGGCTGATAATTAAATATAAATATAGAACGCAAATCTATCACAAATATAAATATATATGAATACGTATGAACATAATATGCATGTATAGTATATGTATATGTATTCTAACATACATTTAAGTGTGATTACATGAAACAAAATGATTTTCTTAAACCCTGTCTGGCAGTTGTTATGAATCTCCTTCACATTTAGAGAGAGCTAGTTAGTTGGCACGAGAGTAATAAATGGAGAGCAAACCATTTCAAACCCTTAGACAAATATGCACATGGAGTCCAATAAAGGCACAGGCAATACCTGTGCTGATGAAAATCATGTCCTGTATTATGGTCTGATGTCTCTATTTCCTTCTTACATTGGTAGAAAAGATTTGTGAAAATATTTGCTTCCCCCAAAATAAATTACGCATACCAGTTATTAATGGCTTACCCTAGTAATTAAGAACACCTATTTCTTCTTGTATTTTTTTAAATTTATTTCTCTCCCCTCCCCGCCTCACCCCAGTTGTCTGCTCTCTGTGTCCATTTGCTGTGTGTTCTTCTGTGACCGCTTCTATCCTTATCAGCGGCACCAGGAATCTGTGTCTCTTTTTGTTGCATCATCTTGCTGTGGCAGCTCTGTCTGCGGTGCCATTCCCAGGCAGGATGCACTTTCTTTTGTGCTGGGTGGCTCTCCTTATGGGGTGCACTCCTTGCGTGTGGGGCTCCCCTATATGGGGGACACCCCTGTGTGGCATGGCACTCCTTGCGTGCATCAGCAATGCGCAGGGGCCAGTCCCACATGGGTCAAGAAGACCTGGTGTTTGAACCAGGGACCTCCCATGTGGTAGGCGGGTGCCCTATCCATTGGACCAAGTCTGTTTCCCTATTTCTTCTTTAATACTATGAATGGGGAACAGATATTTTCAAATCCTGAAATATTCATGGTCTGAAGGGATAATCTTACTGGCCTGACAAATCATATATTTTTAAGTATAATGTACAGGACAAATGCCTTTGTAAAATATTTTATTTCATGTAGTCTGGAGGCACCTGTGTGACTATTTGGATAAGATTAACAGGAAAATGGATGTGGGTCCCATGTTCCTGGGATTCACCATTTACTACTGAGAAGAATGCTCAGAACTTTATTAGGAAAGGAGGACCAAACAGCTTAGAAGCTCTTAATGTGCACCAGCTCTTCACTGGAAACATGTTCTTAACACTGCAGCACTGTAAAAACAAACAAACAAACAAACAAACAAACAAAAAACTTGGTATAAGCCTCTGCTCTAACCAATGCATCAAAACTAGCTAAGCATAGTTAGTTAGACGAAAGGGGTACCAGTTGCCTCTCTAAATATTCAATTTTGTTTCAAATTGAGATTAAAAAAGAAAACATTCATGATCCAAGTGTTCCCTTTCTCAGGGAAAGCAAAACGATACTTAACCCCTCAAAGGAAGTAGAGAGACAACTGATTTTTTAATGACTCATAAAGTTACAAATAGCAACCAGAAAGAATATTTGAAGTAAGTTCAAGGCAATTCTTTTCTTGCCCAGAGACGTAAAGAATAAAGTATTAACATAATACACAACATCACACTACCAACCAGATTTTGCCAAAAAGCATATAAAAAATTTTGTTTAATTTTTATTTTGAATTTTAACTTATTTTAATTACAGAATAGATGAAGAAATTGATACAATAGCAATAAAACTCAAAATACCCATTATCTGAAAAAAAAGTTACAGAAGTTAATATTACATAGGATTTACTTCAGATCTTTCTCTTTTTTTTTTTTTTGTGGAAAGAAATAACACATTGCATATATCACTAAGGTTCCTCACTCCACTGCATCTCTTGAATTCCTTCACCAGATATAACCATGATTTTAGAGTTGAAATGAGTCTCTCATGAATATGTTATCCTATATATTAATAAATTTATCTGTATTTGAAAATAGAATTATGTGGTTTGAATAGTATGTGGTTTAAATGTTCTCATACTGAATGAGTCCTTATATAGTATCCATGTTTGTTGGCTCAGATTCATGTTAATCTCTAATCAATGCCCAATTAATGGTCATTTATATTGTTTCTCATTTCCACTATCTATTTCCAACATTGCAATTAACATACCAGTAAATGCCTTTTTTACATGTGCAAGTGCTGAGAGTTGCTATTCCAAGTTAGCAACCCCTGCTGTGGGCTGCTACTCTAAGTTAGCAACCTACGAGGACCGGGCGGGCTTCCACGGCTCCGCGGTGAGCCCCTAGGCCAACGCGTAGGCCTAGGTTCTCCAGGCGTGGGGGACGCGCGGTAAAAACCACGGAGACAGCCTGTGAGAATGAGCTAGTCCAATTTATTGCGGAAATACACTTGATTATATAAGGTCGGGTCAAGGGAGGGGTAGGAATTGGGGCGGGTAAACTACGGGGCGGTAGTGGATAGGCGGAACTGTGCAGGCAGCTATGAGGTAGGCGGTGATTAAGAAAGGGGGCAGATTATGAGTTGGCTAAGTGGACGGGACTGGCGGGAAGGATAGCAACGGCTGGAAAAGGGAGATAACAAAGGCAAGGAGGAGGGGTGAAGGGAGGCAGCAACAATTGCTCCTTTTGTTTTATAAAAAAAGGGTGTGAGAGAGTAGAGGGATGGGCTGTAGAGGGTGAGAGAAAAAGGGGGCAGGATTGACTGGCGATGGGCAAATGACATATCATTTGGCCAGAATGTATGCATCGCCCTTAGGGTTGGTGCGTGCCGGTGCTAGACGAAATATCTAACATGATGTTGCGCACGCTTTTTTGGGGTGGATAGCGCTGTGGCTGGCTTAACTGCGAAGAATTCTCAGACGTATAGCAATAAAGGGGGGCGGAGGGTGCACCCAAGCCCTTTACGCCGAGGGAAGCGAACCCGTACCGACGGCTAAAGTCAGAGAGCTTCACAGCAAGCAGCTTCACAGGCGGGATGTACAGTGGGAAGGGGGGTGAGGACGTGGTCGAGATTGAGGAATGGAATCAGAGGTAGCAAGACGTTGGTAATGGATTTGAACAAATGAGGAAAATACACTGTCAGCATGATCTTTGGCAAGGCGGATGATTCGTCGAATGGCCCAAGGACCAACGGTGAGACCTAGGATGATGAGCAGAACTGGGGTTAGTAACGGGAGAAGATAGGGGAGGAGGGGCTGCAAGAAGCCCCAGGAGCCAGCAGTTTGGGCTCGTTCAAGTCGGCGTTGATTGAGACCTTTTTCAAGTTCTTTTAAACTGGAGTCTACTAAACCGGTATAGTTGGCATAAACACAGCATTCTTCTCCTAGAGCTGCACATAGGCCACCTTCTTTAAGGAGGAGGAGGTCAAGGCCTCGGCGGTTTTGCAGAACAACTTCAGAGAGAGAGTTGAGAGAGTCTCTAAGATATTTGACTGCGTCTCGGAGGTAGATAATATCAGAGTCTACTGCTTGCCTGAGGTTTTGAAGGGCGGAGCCTTGTGTGGCTAGAGCTGCAACACCAGTGGCAGCTCCAGCTGCAGGTAGGAGGGAAGTGACAGTGAGTACAGCAGTAATAGGTTCGCGTTTGTGGAGGTAAATAGCTTCTTGAGTGTGATCAAAGGCTTCTAAGAAATGTAGAGGAGTGCGATAGATGACTCGAGGCGTGAGGAGGATGAGAGCACACGTTTCTTTGGTCTTGTTAAGTGTGGCAACAGATAAGCATGGAGTAAGTCCAGTGGAAGAGCAGAGCCATAGGGTGGTGTTTAGAGGAATTAAGTATTTGGCAGAGATGTGTGGGGAGGTATAGTTGGCACAGGCAGTAAGGCTAGGAGTGTGGGAAGAACGGGGGTGAATGCATAAACCTTTGGAAGAGATGTGCGTAAAAGTGAGTGGGACATGAGTAGATTGATTCCAATTGCAGGAAGAGGGGGAATCGTTGGTGGAGGAAGTAAAGAGTGGTGAAGGGATAGCAAGTGGATCATAGAGGGGGAGGCTGGGGGAAAGACACAACCAGCAAGAGCGAGTGAGGTTGGGGTGGGAGGCGTTGAGAGAGGAATAGGAGGCGTTTAGGAGTTTGAAGTAGGGACTAGAGGGGATGAGAGGATGTGGTTGTATACTTGAAGCGGGGGGGAACGTGGAAGGGGTGGCAGACGTAGGAAGCGGTGGGTTGAGGACTCGGTTTGGGCTGACATTAATTGCGGGGCGACTGGAGGGGGATCTTTTTCGGATTGTGAAGAAGGCTCCTGAATCATAACCAGTCTGGTAAAGACGAATTCCCCAAGTGCGACCCACGAGCCAAGTGTCTGCAGAGGGGTCTTTGACGAGGAGGGAGACGTTTGGGTGTTGGGGGGATAGTTGCCTGCTGAGTAAGGAGAGGTTAGGATCTTTGTTAGGGGGGTTTGCCCAACCAACAGCCATGGTTTCACATCCCCATGAGGGACAGAAGAAATGCGCGGGGTTATGGCAGGAAGTGGAGGATAAGCCTATTGAAGAAGGGCAGATATAGTAACCAGCAATCCCGAAAGCTGACTCATCAGGGCCCGGGGCAGCACCATACCCGTACCCACTATGACAGCTTCCTCCCGGACAGTCTGAGTAACAATTATGGCTTTGTCCAGAAAGGCGGCAGATGTGAACTGTGAAGGAGGGGGCTCCAGCGGTCACGTTAAAGGCGAGATCTGTGTTTGATTTCCATTCAGAGAGGGTCCAGTTAAATGGCTGATGGGATGAATAACTCTGGGCAGAGGAGGCTAAAGACAACATGAGAATGAGGAGATGAATGAGACGGGGGAGGGTGGAGGGGCAGGAAGCGGGGGCCTGAATAGAGCGGGCCTGTCGGAGGAGTTGAAGAACTTGACGTTCGATGGGGTCATCATCTTCAAGGGAAAGACGGCTTAGGCGGCGGGCAAAGAAGTGTTGTCGACGTCGTTCGCGGCGAGAGAGAGCTGGTGTGGTCCCCCTGGGCGACGGTGTTGGAATAGCAGGCTCAGATGAATGTACTTGGGGGCGCATAGTAGTCATGGGAGAAGAACTACAAGGGAGATGAGGATGGCAATTAAAAGCAGCCAGGCGACAGCGAGGAGAAGGCGTTGGCGAAGGTTCCAATCTGTCGGGGCTGTGGCTGCGAGACAGACAGCTGAAAAGATTGTTAAGAAAGTGAAAATTACAAGAAAAAAGCAAAGTAAGAGTGGGTGGGAGGGGAGCTTGAGGAGCATTTGCACTGGGAGTTCCTTTCTTGATGGGCGATAAGACACGTTTTAGTGACGGTCAGACACTTGTCGACAGCGGGTTGGGGAGGCAGCGAAGGCCTTTCTTGTGGAGTATGCAGGGTCAGGTCTTTTGAGAGATCTGGCGGAAGGATGGAACGGGCTAGAGAAATCCAGTCATAAGGAAGAGCAAGTTGGACCCCTAACTCTTCTATTAATTGTTGGACATATGGGCTACCTATGCCGTCTTCTTTAACCGCTTTGCGAAGAGTTTTAACTTCTTCGGCTGTGAAGGGAAGCCAAGTCTGAGGGCGTTGCTGCGTGGGCAGCGGGTTGAGCGGGTATAGCTGGGGGGAGGAAGGGTGTGCTTCTCCGGAGCCGCCGCTATATGGCGGTGGCGAGGAATGAACAGTAGCAGGAAACAGGTGAGAGAGCGGCAGCTTAGCAACGTCATAGCGACAGCAAGCTGGCGGCGGGACCTTTTTGGGCGCCGGACAAGATGGCGGAGAAGCCACGTCATTTCCGGAAGCCGGCCAAGATGGCGGCGAGGACACGTCATTTCCGGGGGCCGGCCAAGATGGCGGCGAGGACACGTCATTTCCGGGGGCCGGCCAAGATGGCGGCGAGGACACGTCATTTCCGGGGGCCGGCCAAGATGGCGGCGAAGTCACGTCATTTCCGGGGGCCGGCCAAGATGGCGGCGAAGTCACGTCATTTCCGGGGGCTGGCCAAGATGGCGGCGACATTATGTCCGGGGCAGGGCTGGAAGATGACGAGACAGGGAGGGGCGGGTAAAGGTGAGAGGAGGCGCCTTTGTTCCCGCCGGCGGGCTCGGACATAGGTGAAGAAGAAGCCGGAAGTGTGCCATTTTGGGCAGAGGTGGAAGAAAAAGGAGAAAGTCCGCTATTTTGAGGAGCTACTGAAGCGGCTTCTGCGGGCCATGGGGAGCGCGGGCGGGGAGGTTCGCGCTCGAGAGCGGCGGCGAGCTGGTCAGACAGAGAATTTGGGTCGCCAGGATCATCGGGCTCATAGTCATTGGGTTGCTTAACTGATTTGTCTCGGATGGCTTCTGACGGTGCACCAAGGAGGCAGGCGCATATGGCTACTAGAGCAGGCAGCAGGCCGTGCGGAAAAGACCGCTTTTCATGCTCTATGGCGGAGGTGACTCGATCTATGAGTCGAGAGTATGTGTCTGGGCTCCAGAGCTGGCAGGTGGCAAGCCACGGATTAAGAGGGAGTAGCAGGTCCCAATATTTTTGGAGCTGTTTTAGGGAAACGCGGACTCCATTGGTATCAAGCAGGGCGGCTAAAAGCCGAACCTGAGGGGTATGGTGTGAGGAGAGAGAGGTGCCCATAGTGGGAGAAGAAAAGACGGCGATGGGGTCCCTACCTGGAGAGCTGAAATGGTCGCCAGTAGACAGCAGCAGCAGCAGCAGAGAGGGGCCGGAGGGCGGTGGAAGGAAAGGATCCCGGGCGAGCCCCCTGCTGAGAGTTGCTATTCCAAGTTAGCAACCCCTGCTGTGGGCTGCTACTCTAAGTTAGCAACCTACGAGGACCGGGAGGGCTTCCACGGCTCGGCGGTGAGCCCCTAGGCCAACGCGTAGGCCTAGGTTCTCCAGGCGTGGGGGACGTGCGGTAAAAACCACGGAGACAGCCTGTGAGAATGAGCTAGTCCAATTTATTGCGGAAATACACTTGATTATATAAGGTCGGGTCAAGGGAGGGGTAGGAATTGGGGCGGGTAAACTACGGGGCGGTAGTGGATAGGCGGAACTGTGCAGGCAGCTATGAAGTAGGCGGTGATTAAGAAAGGGGGCAGATTATGAGTTGGCTAAGTGGACGGGACTGGTGGGAAGGATAGCAACGGCTGGAAAAGGGAGATAACAAAGGCTAGGAGGAGGGGTGAAGGGAGGCAGCAACAGTGCAAGTGAGTGTTCTGGGTTAAAGAATATTCTCAACTCAAATACAAACACAAAATAATTTTAGTTTCATGCAGGCACTGTATTCCAACTATGTTCTTTCTGTTGTAATCTCCCTTCCTAATTACTTGCTGATATACTGTCTGAGCTCCATAGATTCTCATTTTAGAAGTTAAAATATCTTTTTTTTTTCATTTCTTTTTTTTGTCTTTTTTTTAATAATGTTACATTCAAAGAATATGAGATCCCCATATGCCCCCCACCCCCTTCGCCCCACTCCTCCCATAACAACCACCTCCTCCATCATCATGGGACATTCATTGCACTTCGTGAATACATCTCTGAGCACTACTGTACCACATGGTCAGTGGTCCACATTATAGTTTACACTCTCCCCCAGTCCACCCAGTGGGCCATGGGAGGACATATAATGTCCAGTAATTGTCCCTGCAGTACCACCCAGGACAACTCGAAGTCCTGAAAATGCCCCACATCAAAATATCTTTATTTTAAAGCTTTAATTGCAGCCTCTACCTAAATCTCATGTCCCCTCTTCCCTCATCCCCGGTTAGAGATGAAACCTGGGCTGCTAAGAGTAGAGAATCTGGGCCACAAGATTTAGGAAGAGGAAGAAGTAAAGGAAGGAGTCTTTTAGTCAATTTCCTTTTTTTTTTTTTTTTCCTTCTCTGTCCTTTATTGCTGCTTCTCTGGCTAATACTGAGAGGCCATCATTTCTCGGTGTGGCAGCCTTACAAACACTGGGTCCTTTACCGAGGCCACTTTACGATTTCTTGATTTGGGGAATCTAGATCAGACTTGAGACCTCCACCACCTTTACCTCCATCCATGGCCAATAAACATCAGTGCCACTTGCTGCTGGGAGTTCTTCTGTTCTGCCAAGGGAACTGAAATACAATTCCTTGGTGTTTCCCGTTTGACCCACCAGAAATTCCTGTACCTTGCCACAGGGACCACGTGCATGGAGTGGGCTCCATGATCATCCTCTCTTTCTGCCCTGCCTCATCTGAGTTTGCTTTTCCTATTCCACTACCTAAAGGGTCAATGAGCAAGACTCCTTCCTAAGCGAACGCATGACTGAGTAATAAAATGTTTGTCTCCCCACCTTGAGGAAGCCCCCAGGTTGATGAGGTAGTCTTCAGAAACCACCTCCCTTGGATCCAGGGAAAAGAAAGTTCTCCTTTCATGTTCCAGGTCTCTTTCTAAGGACACAGGGCTGTTCCAAGGATTCCTGTCTTCTCTTTGACTCCATTTTCTGGAGAGCTGGAGAAGACTGAAGAATGGCGTGGTGATGGATGATGTCTGGGGTGAGCGAGCTTAGCTTCCCCATGTCTTAGTAAGCACTGATATCCCTATCATTAATAACTGCCTTTGTAAGGTGGGTAATTAATGCCCCTTCCTGAACACTGGACTCTGATTATCATTTCTGGAGCAAAAGGGAGAATCTGATTCAATTTCTGTTACACAGAGAAAGAAAGGCTAGAACGCAGGTTATGCAGTTTTTTCAAAATAACCAGATAACTTTTTGGTAAAGTTGCACTCTTACAGGGCAGTACCAATTTGTAATTCCATCACCTATATAAAATTTTTCAGTTTATTTTTACCTAAACTTTGTGTTAACAGACATTTTAATATTTGCCAGTCTCATGGAAGTGAAATGATATCTCAGAGTTGTTTTGATCTGTACAACCTTGATTATTAATGATATCAAGCATATTATCATATGTTTACTGACATTAGAGATTCCTATTCCCTGTACCCTTTTTATATTCTTTGACTTAGTTTTACATTTTTTGCTTTTTTAAATAAAAACTACATACTAATCTTTTTCTAATATGTTTTGTAAATATCTTTTAATGTTATATAAATATATATTATTTCCTATAATTTTAAAGTTTTAAGATTGTCTAATCTATCAATCTTTTTATCATTTGTGCATTTGTTCTTTGCTATTTCAAGTCACAAAATTTTCTCTTATGAATTGGTTTAGTTTTCCATTTATTTAGGCTTTTTATGCCCTTTAGTTTCATCTATGAAGGCTCTGCACATCTTATTAGATTTATTCCTAGGAACATTAATTTTTTTTGCTTTCATGAATGGTATATTTTTATTTCAATATCTGATTTTTATTTAGAAAACAGAAATGTTATTTATTTTGGGAGGCAGTAATTAAACTCTGCATCTAGGAACTATGCTAAATTCATTAATTCTAGTAGTAAAATCTCTTATAAAGTAGAACATTATTAAACCACAAATAATTACAGCAGATACTTATTTCCAGCCCTGTGTTTATTGCATTGCTTCAGTGAGGCATGGCCCAGGGTGGGTCTTGGCCATCTTGCTGGAATCCTTTATAAACTGAGTACTGAAAGCAGAGTCACATAGAGAAAAGCAGTAGAAACAGACAAACCCCAAGAGGCTGGAATCAGTGGAGCAGAGAGGCATGGAAAGAGGCCCCTGAGAGCCTGAAAGAGATGAGATCATTATAATCTGCCATGTTCCTGATCACTCACAGCTGAGCTCAGGGAGAAAGTGAGCCTGAAGTGAGCCTGGAATAGAGACAGAGACCTTGGCAGAGACCAGCTGCCATAGTAATTTGCCACATTTCAGGAGTCTAGGATCACAAGCAGCTGACCTTTGGTGAGACATCTCTGGTAACACCGATTCAGACATTTTCACAGCCTCAGAGCTATAAACTTTAACCTAATAAATTCCCAGTATAAAAGCCAAGCCATGTCTGGTAGTTTGCACTGGCAGCCTTTAGCAAACTAAGACAAACCCTAATAAGTTTTGTCAGTTTTTCTTATTTCACTGTACTCTTCTATAAATTTTAATACAAGTCATGAAGGCAGATTTCTTTGTCTTATTTCTAATAGCAAGGGATGAATGTCATGTTTGTTTGAAGTGTTTGGAGGATGCCATTGATCAGATTAGGAAGGCCCTTATTTCAATGTTTTCAAAGAGTTGATGATGATTAGAAGCATGATGAAGAAAAAAATCGATACTAAATATTAACTTTTTTCCATCTATATTAAGATGATAGATGCCTGTTCATCTTTAATTTGTTAATGAGGGGAATTATAATAACAGCTCTCAAATATTAAACTATCCTTGCATTTACAGGACAAACTCTATTTCATGATGTATTCTTCATGAACATTAATAGATTATGTATATCAAGGTTTCATTTATTCAGAAATTTAATTTCTTATGCATTCTTGTCTAATTTTGGAGTCAAAATTATATTGGACTTATGAAAATAAATCTTTTGTTTATTAATTTAATACTTTTAATGATATTTTCAATTTAATTTTATTTTGGTGCTTTATTTTTAAAATATACATTTTTTTCAATTGTACTAGAATCTTTGAAGTTTTATAAAATTAACTTGAACATTTCTCAAGAATATATCACTTTATCTTCATTTTTGAATTTATCATTTACGATTAATCAAAACATCTCTTTTTTATTTCTTTTTTTAATAATTAGATTTTTTTCTCTCTCTCTATTTTCTTAAATGTTACATTCAAAAAATATAGGAGATCCCCACAAACCCCTCACCCCCCTCACCCCACTCCTCCCACATCAACAACCTCTTTCGTCATCATGGAACATGTGTTGCATTTGGTGAATACATTTTGGAGCACTGCTGCACCACATGGATAATGGTTTACATTGTAGTTTACACTTTCCCCCAGTCCACCCAGTGGGCCATGGCAGGGCATATAAATTGTCCAGCATCTGTCCCTGCAGTATCACCCAGGACAACTCCAAGTCCTGAAAATGCCCCCACATCATATCTCTTATTCCCTCTCCCTACCATCAGCAGCTACCGTGGCCACTTTCTCCATATCAATGCTACAATTTCTTCCATTACTAATCACAATAGTTCCATAATAGAATATCAGTAAGTCCACTCTAATCCATACTGTATTCCTCCATCCTGTGAATCCTGGGAAGGTTATGTCCACTCCACCTCTATATATAGAGGGGGCTTAGATTCCACACAGATGATGGATGCAATTCTCCTACTTACAGTTGTAGGCACTCTTGGCTCCCTGATGTGGTGGTTGACCTTCTTCATCACCCTGTTCGCTGGCCAGGGTAAGTCCAATAAACCAGACAGCAGGAATTGCAAGTCTGCTGAGGCTCAGGGCCTGGCTGTCACATGGACAGTTCAGAGATTCAGGTCTCCTGAGTGTACACCAACCCCAGCACCAACCACAAGTCCAGTAAAAGTGACAGAAGAGGCATGTGTAGAAAGGTCACATCTGAGTCCAACTCCATCACACTCAGGGACAAAAATTCCAAAGTAAGGTCAACTGACATGGCACTGAACTCCAGAGCCATCTGCCATGACCATAGACCTATGGGTCTCTGTAGCCCACAGGAGAACCAGTACCTGGGGTTATATCTACTTTGGCTGTCTCTGGGACCCTGCTGAGGTGTGAGCCAAGAGTGCCTACAACTGCAAGCAGGAGAATTGTATCCATCATCCATGTGGAATTTAAGACCCCTCTCAATGTAGAGGTGGAGTATATCCTCCACAGGATGGAGGACTAGAGTATGGATTAGAGTGGACTTACTGATATTCTATTATGGAACTATTGTGATTAGTAATGGAAGAAATTGTAGCACTGATGTGGAGAAAGTGGCCACTGTAGCTGCTGAGGGAAGGGAGAGGGAAGTAGAGATATGATGTGGGGGCATTTTCAGGACTTGGAGTTGTCCTGGGTGGTACTGCAGGGACAGATGTTGGACACTGTATGTCCTGCCATGGCCCACCAGGTGGACTGGGAGAGACTGTAAACTATAATGTAAACCATTATTCATGTGGTGCAGCAGTGCTCCAAAATGTATTGATGTACAGTTATTGAAACATAGCTTTCAAACAAGGTTTCATTTTGGTTTACATTATGGTTTATATATTAGACTATACAATTTTCTAAAATTTTAGTTATCTTATGTTTTACATTATGGTTTACATTTTAGCCTATAGACTTTTATACATTTTTGGTGTAATTTAACATGTTCTATATCCATATTGCATGATCTTGTGGAACACTTCCACTGCCCCACAGTTACCCTGATTCTATCTATTCAATACCTCTCTCCCCCTCCCCACAGCACCCACAGTGACAATCAATCTTCATTACTTGAAGAACCATATTGACAAATACTTGCAACAATGTTGAGGCCTTGACATAATCAACTGCCCTGACCCATTAGGAGCCACCAATTCTCTTGAGAGACACAATTCTCTCTGTTTGAGAACATCAGTCCTCTCCAGGATGTGGGTATACCTTCACACTCATTGTATGGTATACATATACACCCAATGATATAACCCATTATGACAAAATAACCACTCATACACTCCCTAGAAGTCTGCCTTGTGTCAGATGTCCCCCCTTAAGCATCTTAAACAGGTAAACTTCCTTATTATATTTTCTAACGAGTTTTCTCAGCATTATAGTTTCAACCATATACCTGACAATCTCCTATGTCCAAATGTTCCCCCACCCTTCCCCCAATTTCTGGGGCCATCTGACCGTTCCTCCCATCCCTAGCCCCCCTCAAGTCCTCAAAGCTCCACCCAAAGGTATCCCTATGCCCCCATTTTATCCCTTCCCTGTACAAATACTCACCTCCAGTCTATCATAGGTTTCACCCATGTAGGTGTCAGCTCACAACCTTCCTCTCCCCCCAACTTCCTTTAAGCCTATCATCCAGTCTCTAGCTCTCTGAGACAGCTGGGTTTACTTATTTCATATCAGAGATCTCATGTAGTATTTGTCCTTCAATGACTGGCTTGCTTTACTCAACATAATGTTCTCAAGATTCATCCATATTATCACATGTGCTTGTAATGTATTCCTTCTTATAGCTGAGTAGTATTCCATTGTATGTATATACCACATTTTATTTATCCATTCATCTGTTGATGGGCACCTGGGTTGATTCCAACTTTTGGCAATAGTGAATAATGTGGCTGTGAACATTGCTGTGCATGTATCAGTTTGTATCCTTGTTTTCAGTTCTACTGGGTATATACCCAGCAGCAGAATTGCTGGGTCATATGGCAAATCTATGGCTAGTTTTTTGAGAAACCACCAAACTATCCTTCAGAATGGCTGGATCCTTCTGCATTCCCACCATCAGTGCATAAGTGTTTCCATTCCTCCACATCCTCTCCAGCACTTGCAGTCTTCTGCTTTTTTTGATAACGCCAGTCTCATGGGAGGAAGATTATATCTCTTTGTAGTTTTGATTTGCATTTCCCTAACAGCTAGTGATTTGTAGCATATTTTCATGTGCTTTTTAGCCATTTATATTTCTTCTTTGGAGAAGTGTCTAAGTCTCTTGCCCATTTTTAAAATGGGTTGTTTATCTTTTTATTTTCAAGATATAGGAGTTCTTTATATATGCAGGATATTAGTCTCCTATCAGATATATGGTTACCAGATATTTTCTCCCATTGGGTAGGCTCTCTTTTCACTTTCTTGACAAACTCCTTTGAGGCGCAAAAGGCTTTAATTTTGAGGAAGTCCCATTTATCTATTTGTTCTTTTGCTGCTCATGCTTTAGGTGTGAATTTCATGAAGCTGTTTCCTATTACAAGGTCCTGTAGATGTTTCCCAACATTGCTTTCTAAGGTCTTTATGATCTTGGTTTTTATATGTAGGTCTTTTATCCATCTTGAGTTGATTTTTATATAAGGTGTGAGTTGGTAATCCTCTTTCATTCTTTTACATGTGGATATCCAGTTCTCCAGGCACCATTTGTTGAAGAAGCCATTCTCTCCCAGTTGAGTGGGTTTGGTGGCCCTGCCGAATATCATATGACTGTATATATGAGGATCTATATCAGAACTTTCAATTCAGTTTCATTGGTCAGTGTGTCTATCCTTGCGCCAATACTGTGCTGTTTTCATTACTGTAGATTTGTAGTATGTTTTGAAGTCAGGTAGTGTGATTCTTCCAATTTCTTTTGTAAACAAACAATATAAATATCTTTATAAATATCACTATCCCTGATCTATTTATATTGGATTATAGAATCTTGACAATCATCATAAGTCATGCTGACTTATTTTAAAATTTAACTGTAACAATTCTTGAAGAATATTCTGGATTTTGGAAATTTGTAAATACAAGAGAAGTGATAGGGCAGCCGGGGGCGGCGGCGGTGCCAAAGGCTCAGCCCGGCTTGGCACCCAGCTCGGCCTTCTCGGCTCCTTCCTCTCCATGGCTCCCAGAGGTGGCTCCAAGCAGCAGTCCGAGGAGGACTTGCTCTTGCAGGATTTCAGCCGTGACCTCTCAGCCACGTCCTCCACGCTTTTCTTCGGGAACGCCTTCATCGTGTCTGCCATCCGCATCTGGTTATATTGGCAAATACGGCATATGGATCTTATTCAGTCTGCTGTTCTGTATAGTGTGATAACCCTAGTAAGCACTTATTTGGTTACCTTTGCATACAAGAATGTAAAATTTGTTCTCAAGCACAAAGTAGCACAGAAGAGGGAGGATGCCGTTTCCAAAGAAGTGACTCAAAAGCTTTCTGAAGCTGACAATAGAAAGATGTCTTGGAAGGAAAAAGATGAGAGAGTCTTATGGAAGAAGAATGAAGTTGCTGATTATGAAGCTACAACATTTTCCATCTTTTGTAACAACACTCTATTCCTGGTCTTGGTCATTGTTGCTTCCTTCTTTATATTGAAGAACTTCAGGCCGACAGTGAACTACATTTTGTCCATAAGCACTTCATCAAGACTTACTGCCCGCCTGTCTGCTGGCTCCAAGTAGACTACGTCAGCATCCCCCCAACTTTGTGTCTAGGGGTGGCCTGTGGTATATGGAAAAGTAGCAGGGTGGTCAGGGTGGGAGACACACAAGATGTTTTTGTAGCCTGGAGTTTGAGGATTTAAAAATCCAACAAAATTTAATTCAGTATTTGTTTATTGGCTCTTTTTGACAGATTGTTGAAATTAAATGAATTGAAAGAGAAAAAAAAAAAAGAGAAGTGGTAGGATAGACTCACTGAAACCATATTAGAAATAAACTAGATATAGTTTGCATAATGATTAGTACATGGCCATAGGCATAGCATTAGAGATATATATTGGCAAAATTATAGATATAGTAATAGATATCTAATTAACACTTAAATATAGATATGCTTGAATTACTTTCTGATTCTTCCTTTCTAAAGAATTGGCAGTGACGCCCTAAAACAGCTATGGCCAATGAACATGTATAGCTTGGTTCAAGGAAGACTTTGTTTTCCCTCCTGGTTTGTCTTGCTACCAAGCCAGTGGTGTTTCAATACAATGAGTTTTATGGGTCAAGGATAAATTAGCAATTCAGTCTCTCTGGAATTGCCCAGTAGTTGAGAGTCAAAAACACACTGTCCGTGTTAACTGTGGAATAGCTTCTGGCTACATACACCATACATTCAATCAGTAAGTCCTCCTTCTGGAAACAGTCCAGAGTCCAGTTCCAGGCTTACTTCTGCCTGAGGCGGGGCAAGCTGATAGAATTTTTCAGAGCCCTGGATGAATTGGGTGATCAACAATGCTTTCAATACTTCTTCCAATTCAATGAGCACAGAAGAGGAAAAAGATAAATGGGTTCGTTTCAAAGAACATGATTCAGTTATATGAACCATTACATAAAGTACCAGAATGATGGGCTTGAGAGCAAATAAAATACCACTCAAGTAATATAGAAGGAATGCAATTTAATTCTCTGGTGACAGATTACCTTACAGAAACCACTTTATAAAATTTTCACCAACTCGCATTCTCATTAGCACTATACAAGCGTAACTGTCTCACCTCACCTTTGCAAACACTAGAATTGATTTTCATCTCTGTAATTTGTATAATTATTAAACTTGCATATTTAATATATGTATATGCATTATCTATACACTATATATATCTTATTAATTTGCGTATCATTATGACTTGATGAAATAACACATATAGTTGATAAACAGAATTGAAAGTTAATACTTCATCCAACATGGAGCTGCCCTGGATGGTGCTTCAGAGGTAATCACCGGACATTGTAAATCCTCACAGGGCCCACTTGATGGAATAGAGGAGAGTATGGGCCATGATGTGAACCAATGTATATGAGGTGCAGAGGTGCCCAAAGATGTACTTACCAAATCCAATGGATGTGTCATGATGATGGGAACGAGTGTTGTTGGGGGGGGGGGGAGAGGGGGGGTGGGGGGGGTTGAATGGGACCTCACATATATATTTTTAATGTAATATTATTACAAAGTCAATAAAAAATAAAAAAATTAAAAAAAAAAATACTTCATCCAAGGAGAATGGGATTCTTAGAAGTGAGGCAGGGAGTCACTGATTATCAATCGCTACAAACTTGAGTGGAAATTAACAAGCAGATACACCATGAAGAGGATATGATTGAGGCCAAAAGAAGAGAAAGGCAGAGGTCACATCCCTGAAGGACTTTTGAGAAAATCAGGGAAAATGGAAGAATCTGTGTTACAGTCTTATCATCAATTAGAAAACTGTTGTAGTATGAGAAGTTTGTGAAAATTCCTGGCTGCTGAAAATTTTGTTCTATTTAAGAAGAACACCTTGTAACTCCTACACTTCTCTGACTTACAATTTAACCTCCTAAAAAAGTACAGCTAAATAAACAAAAATTCTACTTAAGATGCAATTTGGTTATTTGTATATTTACACATACAGAGTAAACTTATTCTTGTCAATGGTTACATGATGTTTCAATTCACAGGTGAATGATTATTTAATCATTCCCATGCTGAAGGACAGTGTAGTGATCAGTGTGCAGTAATATCGTTACGTGCTCATCTTTATATGCCTGTGCAATATATACTCAGCATATACTCTTAAAAGTAGTATTGTATAACATATACCATGGTTATGAATAATGGCCTCACAACAGATAAATAGTGATGAAAATCTCCATGAATTATACTAACTAGTTTAAGATCTATTGTGAAAGGTTTGTAGATAACACTATAAAGAATAAAAATGATTTTACAATTATTTTTGAAGCACAGAATGAAAAGTGATTGGACTAATGCTTGAGATTAGTAGCGACAAGCAGAGAGACCTGAAAGTAAAAGACCTGAAGGTATAAAATCCAGTCTTGTAAAGAGAGATCCGTACCCTTCTAGAAGTCTCAGGAACTTGTGGATGCGTTCATGCAACGAGCATCAGTGCCCACTGAAACTTAGCTATCATGACGTGAAACAAGTCCAGAATCTGGGATCTGAGGAACAGGTGAAAGGTTTTTTTAAATTCTTTGCTGGTGTCTTTTGCCAAGCTACTCTTTATGAGCTTATTTCCTCAATTATAAAATAAAATATGAAGAAGAAGGTAAAAAAGAAAAATGAAAAAGAAGATTCTGTTGCAAAGGATGATTTTGAGAATTTGAGTTAAATAAAAACACTACTAATTTTATAAATAACATTTGTTATTACTAATAAACATTTTGAAGAATATGAGAAAAGCCAATATGGCTGCCAAAGGAAGTCCCGTGGATTGTTTTCATTCTCTCTTATTTTTGTAAACAAGATGAAACATTAGCTAGTTTACTGAGAAGGGTCCAGGGTCATACGCACAAAACAAAACGGAAGTCACTTGATAATCAATGAAGCAAGCTCGTGATGACTGCAGAGCATTGTTCTTATTCCTTGCTATCAAAAGTCACATCTGTTACTTATTTGAAAATAGAGCACATATACCTACCAAATGGTGAGATGAAAGCTTAAATGTACAGGAGACAATTCCATTGAAAAGTATAGCCAAAGGAGGCACACGGATTCTCACACACAGAACAGAAGACCAAATAAACATGGAGAGACACACACTAGCTGGACAAGAGTTAGAAAAAACTAGGAATGTGGGTTTCAGGAGGGACACTGTTCATAAACCATGCCAGAGAACAGCCAGGTGGAAAAGGGCAGAGTACTGGGGCCTTGAAACGCACACAGGACAACTACTGGAATGAGCTGGAAATGTGTCAACAAAAGAGTGAGAGAGAAATACTGGTTTTACTAAATAGCAGAAGAGCTACAGGATGAAAAGTAAAAATATTTACAAGCATTTTATGTAATATTACAGTGGAGAACAAGTACCTAGGGGTAGAATCTGATGGCACCAAAAATAAAATGAAGGACTTTTGGAACAGTTAGCACCGTTCATAAATGGACAGGCCTCCTTTGAGGGATGAGATTTTTCTGACATTGAATTGTCAACGAGGAGACAGGACAGCTCCAGAATACAGGGAATACATGTTCTTTTCCCCTCATCTCTTTCCTATTACTCTCCAAGTCTTCCTAAGTCTTATGTATTTGCTTAACTTTGGCTTAACTTTGCTGCCTACAGGCACATGCCTGTATCCTCCAGCCATCTGTTGTTTTATTGCTAATAAGCCAAGTTTTTAAAATGTCAGACTCAACATATTTTTATGCCACTTTACAGCATTTCTCATGATTATTCTGAGCACCATTCAATAGTTCTTTTTAAAATTAAGTACTATGACACAAGTATACGTTCTGTAAAGCTAGACCAGAGGCATCTATAATGGGATCATGGGGTCAATATGAATCCTTATTTCTTTTTATTAAGTTGATAACACTATTATTTTTGCAAAATTAAAGAGGTTAGAAAGTTGTAAAATCCACCACATACATGCTAATGAAAAATTCCTGCACATTTTATAAACTATGTTTCTTTTTAATTATGAAATCATTATACTCTATAAAAAATTTGAAAATTCAAAAATATGAACATAGAAATTTACATTACTTATGATCTCACCACCAAGAGATGTCTGTTAAGTATTTTGTTATATATTTCATACAATCTTTTATACTTATTTTAATTTAATAACTGTGATTAATTTTACATGTCAACTTGATTCTTCTGTGGTATCCGAATGTCTGATCAACACTGGCCTAAAAGTGGTTATGGAGGCATTTTATAGATGTGATTAGCATCTATAATCAGTTGACTTAAATAAAGAAGAATACCTTCAATAATGTGGGTGGGCCTCATCTAATCAGTTGGAGAACAGAAGATTCCAGAAAATAAAGAAAAAATCCTGCCTCAAGACTAGATCATCTACTCCTCTCTAGGTTTCTAGTCTGTTAGCCTCTTGTACAGGTTTTGGACTCAAGACTGTAATATCACTCTTACCAAAATTTTCAGCCTGCTGCCTGCCTTACAAATCTTGCTAAGACCCAAGGTGTGTCTTAATCCTTTTACTGGATCTTAAAAAGAGGAAGAGAGCCACCATTTTCACTGTGCCATTTGATAGCGATCACCTATAGCCACAGAAAGACTGAAAGCCCGAGACGCTGAGAGAGAGGCTGAAGGTTGGAATCAGAAGGGTTGCCTGAAGCTGAAGAGAAAAGGCCCACGGAGAGATGAACCATATGCCTGATAGCCCACAGCTGAGCCTGGAGAAAAAGGCAGAGTCCAGCAGCCATTTTACCTTGCCATGTGGCAGGAGTCTACGATCTGCCAGTAGCTGACTTTTAGTTGGACAGCATCTCTGATGATGCCTCGATTTGGACATTTTAACAGACTCAGAAGTGAAAGATTTTTCCCTAATAAATTCCCAATATAAAATCCAACATATTTCTGGTATTTTTGCATTGGCAGCCTTTAGCAAACTAAAACAATATAATTAAATATCCTGAATGATACAGTTAAGTGCATGTAGGTACACGTGAATGTATATATATATAACTATAATGTATATATACACATACACATCATTATACACATACACAGATATAAACACACAATATGGCTTTCTACTTGGTTTTATCGCCATTAAGAAGTATAATTTTACCTGTGCACTCCAATCTTTGTAAACATCATTTTATTGACTGCCACATATCATATAACAATATGCTATTCTTATATTCAGACTATTTCAATTTTCTACTATTGTAAATAGAATAACCATTAATAAGTTATTGCCTAAAACTTTCATGTATTTGGAATAATTTCTGAACCAGAACATATAGAGAATTAAAAGGTATTCATGTATACTTCACCCAAATTTAGGAAAGGTTGACCTGGAGTACTGATAAACTAGAATAAGTCTTGTGTATCTGGAATAAAAATATCTGTACTCACATCTCTGAATGTAACTTAGTGAATGCAGAAATTTAGTTTCTTAATCAATGAGAATTTTTTGATAACCAAATGTGGTAGTATTTGTGAAAGTACATTGTAAAACATAGATATGGATAACAGTACTGTTATTTTTAATAATAAAAACATGATATTGGTTTAATGACCAATGAAGGATTAAGCAGAGCATTTATTTGAAAACAAATTTGTGCTATAAGAGTATACAATTTTTCATTTATGTGAAATTTAATGCTACAAATTATTTACATTTGTTTTCCTAAAAAGGATGAACTTCATGCTTATATAAGACATTGATTCTCACAGTCCTATTCACGAGTTTATTACCTATCTCCTTGCTTTCTTCTTGTCAAATAATTATATAAGCTTAAATTAAACTTTATCCAATTTACAATGAAATTATAAAGCTAACCTAATTAATATTTCAAAATTAAATTTGACTGTACAAGAGAAGATAGGTGGGTATCATTTTAAATGAAATTAAGTGATTCATCATTCTCTCAAATGAAGGTTCTACCTTCAAAGGATAAATCCATTCCCTAAACTACATGTGTAACAAGTTTATAAACAGGCTCAGATCAACTGCCTCTACCTTCTTCCTACTGTAACACACAATTGACTTTTTAAAATAAAATTTTATGGAAGTATATGATTCATACATGAACATACATAAACAGTAAGTGTATAGTTAAACTGTGAACTTAACAAAACGAACATGCATATCATCATACAGGGTTCCCATATATCTCCCCACCACCACCAACTTGCATTGTTAAGAAACATTTGTTACAAGAGATGAATGGGCATTGTCAAAATAGTACTACTAACTATAGCCCATAGCTTACATTTGATATATATTATTTCCTCCAAGCCATCCAATTATTAACACCTGGTATTAGAATTACGTATTTATCATTCAGGATAGACTATTCTCCTACTTATCCTGTTAAACACAGTCCATCTTTCACCACTGGATACCCTGTATTATACAGTCCCATACTTTGTACAATCTATACAAAATGTACACACACTGGCTCTCATTTTCATCACAGGGTTGTGCTGTCATCACCTCGGTCGGTTTTAGTATTCATTACTACAAAAGGAAAAATCCTATACCCTATTATCATACCCTATTTTACCTCTCTACTGCTGTCTCTTAAAATTGATATTCTGTCTTCTTGCCTGTGCAGCAAAATATTACATCAGTTGTAACTTTTCTGTGTATCTCCATATTCATAACACTTTGTTTTAAAAAGGAACATTCTTATATACATATACACTGTCAGGTCTGAGCTCCTCAGCCAAAGTGGGGGAGTCAGCGCCACTAGCAAAGAAAAAGGCACATGGAGCCATGGGGCATTTACGCATATAGAGTTTATTGCATGCTCTTTACCTTCCCCTGCTCTCTCTCTGCTCTCTCCTGCACCTGTTCCTTTAAGCTTCCTTTGTTCTCTCTACTCCTTTGCTTACATGGGAGCTGCTTTTATGTTGCTACTGTCAGAATATGTTATTGGCTCTTACAGTGGCATACCGATCATGTTACATATACTGATAAGCTGTTGCATGGGTCAGTCGGATCACGTTCATCCCCCTGAAGCTGAGTGCAGTTATGCTGTGTCATTGCATCCCAGATATTGCAAAGAAGTATCCAGGATGCTTAGGCCATTTAACTATTGGACTCTAGCTCCCCCTACATATTCTAACCAAAATCTTCATTTATCATTGAAATCACTATATTTCCATAGATTATTCTCTAGTCTCCTTTCAATTAATATTTATGTCTGCAGATAACTCCTTTCAGCCACAATCACATTTGTAAATCAGAAGTGTTAGTTATACTCACTATAATTTGTTACCATCAATTCTACTCATTTCCACATTTTTAAAATTAACCTTAATAAAAATGCTACATACATTAAGCATCAGCTCCCATTCTCCATCCACATTCTATTTCCTATATTTCTAGAGTTTATCTCCACGAGTTTACTCACCATATTTAGTTCATATTAGTGAGCTGATACAATATTTGTCCTTTTGTGCTAGCTTATTTTACTCAACATAATATCCTCAAGGTTCATCCATGTTGCATATGCATTCTGATTTTATTTCTTCTTACAGCTAAATAGCATTCCATTGTATGTATATAATACATTTTGTTTATCCATTCATCAGTTGCTAGACACTTGAGCTGGTCCATATTTTAGCAATTGTGAATAATGCTGCTATGAATATCAGTGTGCAAATGCCTGATCCCATCCTTGTTTTCAGTTTTTCTGAATATATGTCTTAGAAACAGGATTTCTGGATCATACAGCAGGTCTATGTTCAGCTTCTTGAGGTACTGCCAAATATTCTTCCACCATTCTACATTCCCACCAACAGTGAAGGGGCATTCCTATTTCTCTACATTCTTCTCAGCACTTGTAGTTTTCTGTGTTTTTCAATAATGGCCCTTCTATAAGGTGTGAAACAGTATCTCATTGAGGCTTTGATCTGCACTTGCCTAATAGCCAGTGAGGTTGAACATTTTTTCATGTGCTTTTTGGCCATTTGTCTTTCCTCTTTAGATAAATACCTGTTCAAGTCTTTTGCCCATTTTTAAATTGGGTTACTTGACTTTTTATTGCTGAGTTATATGATCTCTTTATATAAAATGGATATCAGACCCTTGTAAGATATGTGGTTTCCAAATATTTTCTTCCATTGAGTAGGGTGCTTTTTTGTACATAGGGTTTGTACATAGGAAGCAGGTGCTCAGCCACTGAGCTACATCAGTTACCCAATAAGAGTTGGTTTCCCATTTGTTTTGTTTTTTTTTCATAAGGTGCTGGGTCTCAAACCTGGGACCTCATACATGGGAAGCAAATGCTCAACCAGTTGAGCTCCATCTGCTCCTCTCAGCGAAGTCTTATGAAAAACAAAAATGTTAAATTTTGTGGTGGTTCCATGTATTTATTTATTCTTTAGTTACTCGTACATAAATTTTATGAAACTGCCACCTACCACAAGATCTTGAAGATGTTTTCCTACATTTTCTTCTAGAAATTGTATGGTTGTAGCTTTTATTTTCATGTCCTTGATCCGTTTCTGAGCTAATTTTTGAATAAGGTATGAGATAGGGTCCTCTTTCTTTTATTTGGATATGAATATCCAGTTCTCCCAACATGATATGATGAATTCTGAGTTCTTGATTTGGTTCCATTTGTCAGTCTGTCTAATTTTATGCCAGTATCAAGCTGTTTTTACCACTGTAGCTAGGTAATATGCTGTAAAGTCAGACAGTGAGAGTTCTCCAACTTTGTTCTTCTTTTTAAAGATTTTTTAACTATTCAGAGCCCTTTATCCTTCCAAATAAATTGATAATTGGCTTTTCCATTTCTGGGGAAAAAACGTTGTTTGGATTTTTATTGGGATTACATTGAATCTGTGAATCAGTTTAGGTATAATTGACATCTTAATGATATTTAGTCCTCCAATCCATTAACATGGAATATAATCCCATTTTTCAGGTCTTTGGTTTCTTTTGGCAATGTTTATAATTTTCTGAATACAGATATATGTCCTTGATTAAGTTTATTCCTAAATATTTGATTATTTTTGTTGCTATAGTAAATGAACATTTTTTCTGAATTTCTTCTCAGGTTGTTCTTCAATGTTGTATAGAAATGCTACTTATTTTTGCTTATTAGTCTTGTATCCCACCACTTTGCTGCACTCATCTATTAGTTCTAGTAGCTTTGTTGTAGATTTTTCAGGATTTTCTAGATAGAGGATTATATCATCTGCAAATAAAGTTTAACTTCTTCCTTTCCTATTTGGGTGTCTTTTATTTCTTTATCTAGCCTAATTGTCTATCTAGAACTTCTAGCACAGTATTGAATAACAGTGGTGACAGTGGGCGTTCTTGTCTTGTTCCTGATCTGAGTGGGAAAGTTTTCAGTCTTTCACCATTAAGTACAATGCTAATTGTGGGTTTTTCATGTATGCACTTTACCATGTTGAGAAAATTTCCAAATATTCGTATCTTTTAGTGTTTTTATCAAAAACGATGCTGTATTATTTCAGATGCCTTTTCTGCATTAATCAAGAGGATCATGTGATTTTTCTTCTTCAATTTACTAATGTGCTTCATTACACTAATTGATTTTCTTGTGTTGAAAAATGCTTGCATACCTGGGAGAAAACTCACTTGCTCACAGCGCATACTTCTTTTAATGTGCTTTTGGCTTTGGTTTACAAGTATATTGTTGAGAATTTCTGCATCTATCATCATTTTAGAGAAATTGGTCTGTACTTTTCTTTTTTTCACCATATCTTTATCTGGTTTTGGTATTAGGGTGATTTTGGCTTCATAGAATGAGTTTGGTAGTGTCCCTTCCTGTTCAATGTTTTGGAAGAGTTTGAGCAAGTTTGATATTAAATCTTCTTTAAATGACTGGAAAAAATTCACCTGTGAAGCTATCTGATCCTAGGCTTCTCATCTTTGAGAGGTTTTTTTATGACTTTTTCATTCTTTTTTCTTGTGATTTTATTGTGGAGGTCTATTTTTTCCAGGGTCAATGCAGGTTGTTCATGTGTTTCTGGGAATTTGTTCATCTCATATTCATTGTCTAGTTTTTGGCCTTATAGTTGTTCATAGTAGCTTTTATTTTTGTGGGGTCAGTGATAATGTCCTCCCTCTCATTTTGGCTTTGTGTCTTCTTTCTTTTTTTCTTTGTCATTCTAGCTAAGGGTTTGTCGATTTTGTTGATCTTCTCAAAGAACCAAATTTTGGTATTGTTGTTTCACTCTGGTTTTTCGTTGTTGTTGTTGTTCTCTATTTCATTTCTGTTCTGATCTTTATAATGCCTTTCCTTCAGCATAGTTTAGGATTAGTTTGCTGTTCTTTTTCTAGTTCCTCCAGGTTTGCCATTAGGTCATTGATTTTAGCTCTTCTTTTTTATGTAAGCACTGAGTGCTATCAATTTCCCTCCCAGCACTGCCTTGCTGTATCCCATAGCTTTGTGTGTTGGTTTTTTTTTTAAGTACTGGGGGCTGGGAATTGAACCTGGGACCTCCTATGTGGGGAGCCAGAACTTAAGCACTGAGCCACATCAGTTGCCCTGAGTTGGTTTTATCATTTGTTTTGCTTGTCGTTTGTTTATGCTTTTTCAGGAACCAAGCCCAGGATGTCCCATGTGGGAGGCAGACACTCAACTGCTTGAGCCACATCCGTTCCCTCCTATAAGTTTCTGTATCTTGTGTTCTAATTTTTACTTTTCTCAAGATATTTACTGATTTCCCGTGAAATTTTTCTGTAACCCACTGATTATTAAGAGGGTGTGGTTTAATCTCCATATATTTGTGAATTTTCCTTTTCTCCATCTGTTATTGATATCCAGCTTCATTAGAACTTCCATTACAACCTGGTCTTCAGCCATACTTAGCATCTTATTCTCAACAACCATACAACTAATAGTGTGATTCTGTTATAAAACACATTTTACTATGGAAAATTGAAATATGTACATATTTAAAAACAAAATTAAAATACATGCTAATATATTGAGTACATATTATATATATGTAGTATGATGAATTATACTTATCACCTAGGTTTAACAAGAATCACCATTCTGTCATTCTACACCCAATCTTTATTTCCTATCTGATCATGATAATGACAAAATATTGTTATTATAAATAATTTCATTTTACAGTTATTTTATAAAGGTAAAACATGTATTTTTGCCACACTAAAAGCTAGAACATCAAACTGTCCCCTCCTCTTTCTATTTGCCTTGACATTATAGGACAATTCAGTGAGGCTTCTGCCTTCACAAGTATCCATGTGGGAAACAAATCCATATTGGTGACAAATTTCAGGACACACATCAAGTTTTCAGTTTCTCCAGTAGTTCTCATACTGCCTCACTCTGGTTCCATAAGGCACTGAGGACACCACTTTGTAGTTGATATAAGTGATCTATGCATTGTTCCTTCTAGATAACTCTAGTCTCCATGAGTGTTTCTCTTAAGGACCCTCTCAATTCTCTGAACATGCCCTCCTCTTCCCCGATAAGGAAAGGTGAACTTCCCTCCAGCTCATGAATTGAAAAGACATAAAGGCAATTCTCGAGTTCACCTTATTCCTTAAGAATGCAGCTATTGTTCAGATAGTTTAGAAATGTCATCCTTTTAATTCCTAAATTTAAACTTTTGGGGTGAAAGTTCCATAACTAAAAAGAAAACTGACTTAAAATAATGAAGTCATATTCTATCTTAAATAATTTACAACAATTGTGCCTATAATATATTGTTTTTACTTATGAGGAGGGCTTTCTGATGGTTTGTTCTGGTTAAGTATTGCTAACTCCTTTTAAAAAAAGGAAGGCATCTTTATCAAGGAGGAAGGGAAGCTGGAGAGCTGAAAGAGCCAGCACTAATAGGATAAAATTAAAGAAAAGGAAAGGGAGTCTATAAGAGAAATAATGCACTGACAGTGAAATCTATCACTTTGTTGAATAAGTCCCCATGGACATAATGGGAACAGTATCTTCCAGATAATTAATGGTAGTGTGATCTTGTTGATAGGACATATAAATGGGTTTCTTGGAAAAATGTTCTCCTTTCAATGTTATTACCTCTTTAGGTCCCACAGGAAAAAAAGACTCGAATCATTCATCTGAGCAACACAGTACATTGCCAGAGTATATTTATTTATCCTTGGCCACCCTTTTTAAACACGAAGAAATATGCATCTCCCTTTCTGAACCAGAAGCTGATGAGAGTACTTTTGCTCATCAACATTTTTGGAAAATTTTTGTTTTTTCTATTCTGTGTTTAGCCAAAGGGGGAAAAAGGGCATTAAACATAGAGGAACCAATATTTATAATTTCCTCATTTAGACAACTAAATATTTTATCCATCACATTAATCAAAGCTCTGGGATGGGGGAGGGTAATCTATTCTACATAGCTATTGAGGATCCAGACCTGTTGATCACTCGATGCCACCACCTATAGAAGAAAAGGGATCAAATTAAATATGTTGAAGATTATTTCCCCCAAAACTGGAAGGTGACATACATCACTTCTTTCTGCATTCCATTGACTTTAACTAGTCACTTGACTTCACCCAGATGCACCTGGGCTGAGATATGTAGTACAGAAAACGTACCCAGGAAATTTTATAAAAAAAGAAATCCTATAAGGAGATTGTGGTGGTTTGGAGTTGTAAGTACCCCCAAAAAACATGTTCTTAAATCTAATCCATTCCTGTGGGTGTGTACCCATTGTAAGTATGGCATTTTGATGAATTACTTCAGTTAAGTTGTTTTCCATCTCAGTCAGGATGGGACTTAGTCTTATTACTGGAGTGCTTTATAAGTGGAATGAAATTCAGACTTAGGAAGAGACATTCACAGGCAGCAAGAAGCTAAACATCAACAGAACTCAGAAGAGAAGAGAGAAGGCAGGAGATGCCACCATGTGACAAGTTAGTGACCAAGAATTGCCAACCATCAGCCCTACAAGGCCACAGTCTCTGAAAAGAAAGCATTACCTTGATGACACCTTGATTTGGACTTTTTCCCAGCCTCAAACCATGAGTGGATAAATTTTCATGGTTTAATCCAACCCATTACATAGTATTTGCTTGAGTATCTTAGGCAACTAAAACAGAGATATTCTCTCATTGGCAAGGAATTACACAAAACACAAGGAAAACAATCATTTTTTAATGAAAGTATCAATGTTCAACCTGTAAACCTGAAGCTAGTTATCTTACTTAGCTCAGGAGAATGGGATAATTTTGAGCCATGGACACAGTAAACAAGAGTTTGGACCTGTAGCAGTATTTTCTTACTGGAAACCACAAAAATAGAGAGATTATTTTAAAATTTGTAAAATGTATGCTAATACCAGGCACTGCCTTGACTCAGAATTTCCAAAACCCAGCATGAAAGACTGAAAAGTTAGAGCTAACTCTAAGTACAACCTGGCAAGAATGTTACTAGTAGTAGGAAGGAGTGCCATGGAACGATAGAGAGGGATTAAGTCTTCCAAGGGTGACAGTGTTGACAGGAACTGAAATTGCTCACACCCTGGACCATAAGGTTGCACCAGGAAGTTGTCAGTCCACAAGCATTTTCACAGTCCTCATCCTACTCTACCGCACTGCAGTGTTTGACACCATGGATCACTTCTTTCTTGAAACTCTCTCTTTTTTAAATATTTTTTGAAACTCTCTTTTCCTGAATTTAAGAATACCGAAGGCTTCTCCTCCCTCTGACTCCTCTTTACCTGTCTTCCTGTGTCATTCTTTCCATTTCTCTTGATCTAAAACTGTGGAGATTTTGGTTCACAGTCCCAGTGAGATTGTATCAAAGGGGAAAAAGGGTAGCTCCCAAAGTAAAATCAGGGCTGTAACCAGAGAATGGTAAAATAGGTGCTGAACAGGTAGAAACAAAAGTTATCAAAGCTTCTTTTCTTTTACTTTTTATTTGGAAATAATTACAGTTGCACAGGAAGTTACCAAGACACTTCAGAGAGGTATCACATTTTTTTTAAAATGGTGAGTTGGTGAATATATAAAACCAACAGATAACATCAAACTTAATGTTGCAAAACTAGATTCGTTTGTATTAAAGTCCGAAAAGTTGCTCACTCTCACCATTGATATTAATGAAGTTTATAAGAACTTGAATACTAATACTAGATATTGAAATAAATATCATAAGTATTGAAACAAAAACAAAATATATGCCAGAGTGCATATATGCCAGTGTCCCTTGTAAAATCAAGGCCTGGAAAAGTATATTGCAGGAAAGTGGTTCAGACTAATACCTTTGGACATGCCTTAGTTTTGTGGAGTTGCTCTGTTAAAAAGTTCACCTAAATTATTCATCCAACAGCTGCTTTTTTGCCCCATGATTAGGCACAGAAGAAGGAGGCAATGCTTTCAAGTAAAATAAAAGATAAAAAATGAACAGTTTTTCTTTGGGAAAATAATATTGTGGAATAGTCTATCAATAACATAAGCTCGCAAACTTCTTGAGGGCAGGGACCACGCCCGTTTCTTTTGTCTTTTTATTCCAATACCTTACACATAATAAGTGATATAAAAACAAATTATATAGAGAATTTACAAAGCGCAGAAACAGCTTTTGAGTACTTGCATATGTTTAGAACTGGATAAGCATAGAGATTATAAGAGATAAATAAAGAACTAAATCTGCCTGATTTAGAAAGTAAACAGGAAATAAGAACACTACTTTTTTTCAAAGTAAAATACTTCCATGTTTAATCTTAAAGAATAGATACAAAAAGATTTTAGATGTCCCTGGGAATTAAGGAAAAAGATTCTCATCCCTAATGGAGGATCTGGGTTGGTCTATAATCGGTATTCAAAAGAGACAACTTCTTTTTAATGTGTAGTCACTAAATGAAGTGTGAAGCTTCCCTTTCAGATTAATGTAAAAACAGGTCTTAAGGCTTAATGTCAAAATTAAATTACTCTCTTATAACTTTTCTTCAGAAAATCAGTGAAAGAATGGAGGTGCAAACTGTGCTAGAAAAATAAACAAGAGCACAGTACTTTATAAACCAGTTTAAAAAAATATCAACTCTCATACTGGGGAATGGAAATGTCTTCATCATCTAAAACTTATGTGGCTTCAAATTAGAAATTTTAAAAAGTTCTTAACTAAAGGCCTCAAGAAATAAAATTAAACCTCGACAAATACTGAAGTAATTTCCAGAAAACATTACGAAAGGGAAAATGTGTTAGAGATAAGGTGAGAAAAAGGTGTTCAATTGCCCGAACCTCTCCTTGCTGGCTTCCTCACCACTGGTGTAGTTTACAGCTTGATTGACTTTACTTTCTTCTACCAAATACCACATCTCATTAGATTCTTTGCAATTCTGAAATTCTGGTTTGGTGGTGAAATGCAATTTTCCAAATATATCCATTTATTTATGTTTCCTGTTTGTTTCTTTCTTTGCATGGAATTTAAATCCATTCATTATGGAAAGAAATGCAAACTACAAATCTGATTACCTGGTTAGAGCACAGATTTCAAGAGGCCCACTAGGATGATATGCAAATTTTGAGGGATATTTAGGACTTCCCAAGTCTCCCCAATTCCTCAAGAACATTGCTTTAATTAATTCATGATGGAATTCCTTCTTCTCATGCCTTATTCCCAGTCTGAAAAAGGAATCAACATTTTTTTCAGAGACTTCTTGGCCACATCACCAGTCCTGAGAATAATTTTATCGTGTTCTTACATGTTTTGTGTATGTACGTGTGCGTGTGTGCATGTGCACATATGTATATGTAGCACTGTAAGTGAATAGGTTAGGACATCAAGAGATGGACCTCAGCCAGAAAGATGTTTCTTTTCCTATATTTGTGGTCATTTTAATGGTATCTTTCTCTAACTCATTGCAAATCTTTCTGCATGGACTAAAAATCGCGGCTCAATGCATCTGAAACAGAATGAGCCCATTTCATTTCCTTTCATTCCCCCTTTTGGAGACACTTTCTCTAGAATAATCTGTCCTCCCATCCAGAGTGACAGCTTGGGCTTTAGGTTTCTCTAATCCATTTATCCATGTTCACCTTAATCATAAAATGGTATTTTGTAACTTGTTTTGTAACTTACGAATATGATCTATACCTTGCTCCATATCTATAAATACTTTTCTCCACCATCATTCTTACTGATGGAATACTATCTCATCTCTCAGCTGTGCGATGGCTATTTTTTGTCTGCCCCTTCAGAGCACATCAACCATGATTCATCCTTTCTGTGCCCTGGAAAACCCATATAGACTGCCTCAGCCAGGGTCTTGCCATATGGCCTCCAGTTGAGTTCAGCGAATGGGAGGCCCCAGCAAGAGATCAGAGATCAGGAGGGGAGTGAGATATGATCCTTGACCTCCTCCTGCCTTGTCCCTGAATTGACTGAGTCTACCTAGAGTGACGGGTTCTACTGTTAGGGCTTCACCATGTGCTACTGCTGCTTTCTCTACGTTCAATTAACTGCTTCCTCCCTTTATCCTGAGAGAGAGTGGTAATTTTTCTTCATTGTTTACCAGCCTGAGAGTGGTTCTTCTTTCCTTTTGGTTCTTTTAAAGTCCCCACACCATTTCTATTATTCCTTTATTAATATCTGCTCCAAAAATCCTGTCTGTGGTATTTTGTTTTCTTGCTGGGAACCAGAGTTATGCAATAAGTGGTGCAAGGAATCACCCCAGAAAACAGAAAGCACACACTCAAAATAGTCACCTTCTGAGGTAGTGGGAAGGAACATTAGTGGCATTAAATGTCACCTTAATGACCAGGTTCCACTGCTAGTGTCATGAAATAAATTGCAAGTAAAGAACAAGGTATTGGGAGAACAAGTGGCTGTGGCACTTAATTGCTATCACAATAATATTAATTCTAAAATTTCTAAGGTCATCTAGGAGCTTCTCCTGACCTTAGAGAGTATACAGATTAATAAATAAACTGAAATCTTTCAATGCCCAACTGAAAACACGTGCGGAAAACCAGAAAACCTCCATAGAAGTGTTAAAGAATTCACTCATTTCCTGTAGTCAAGGAAATTTGTCTGAGGATATAGCCCAGAGCCTAAGCAGAATTGAAGAGCACATTTAATGCTCTACCTTGATCAGTTGCTTATGTTTAAGTAAGTACCATAATGGGGAAAGAAAGACTCAACTCAATGTTATACCAAATAGTTTTACTAAAGGAAATTTTGTCCTCCCTCCTTGTATCTCTGACCTCAGTAGGTTTGGAAGTTCTACTTGCCAGGGAACAATCATTGTTTTAGCAAATTGGAAACTGAGATTGCTTCCTGGCCATACTACTATCCTCATACTAATGACCAGTAGGCAGAGAAGGGAATTACCAAGGGGAAATTGGGTTACTGCCATACAATGGGGACAAATGAGAACTATCTTTGGTACTAGGAAATTCACAAAAATGTCTTTTGGTATGCCATGTCCATAATAACGGTCAATGAGAAACTGGAAAGATCCATTAAATATAGGACCTTCATGGTCTCAGATCCTGCAGAAGTCATTTTGAGAACCCCAACAGGTAAAGAATTTTCTTCCTGTCAAGGTAGTTGTGGTGGTTTGAAGCTGTATATACCCCATCCCTGTGGGAACAAACCCTTTGTAAGTGGGACCTTTTAATGAGGCTGCTTCAGTTAAGGTATGATTCACTTCGGTGAGGATGGGCCTTAACCCTTTTACTGGACTCCTTTATAAATGGAATGACTATGGGGAGAAAGAGAGAGAATGCCACAGAAGCAAGAAGCTGAAAGCAACAGAACCCAGAAAAGAAGGGAGAGACCAGCAGCATTTCAACATATTTGCTTGGAGCAGCCTAGGAAACTAAAATAGTACTCTGTTCTTTAAGGAGATATTCCATAATGGGAGGTGGAAGAAAGAAGCTATTACTATCAACTTGAACTTTGGATGATAAAGGCTCCCAGTTTCTCCACTACTGTCAATCACAGGGGATTTCAGCATCCCTTGTTATTTTCTTTAACCATGCTCACCCTTTTTAAATAGTCCCTTTATTAAACTCTCCTCAATTATCCCATTTGAGAGAATCATCTGTTTCCTGCTGAGATCCTACCAATTTATATAAACCATCTTCTACCATTGCGCATTTAGATAATTTCCCTTTTTTATGTTTTAGATGACCATCATAGACATCTTAGTAGCCGAATCATTTATTTCATTAAACCTATGTATGTAGAATTGAATTAATCTTTTTTTAAGGTTTATTTATTTATTTATTTCTCTCCCCTCCCCCCCCACCCTGGTTGTCTGTTCTCTGTGTCTATTTGCTGCGTCTTCTTTGTCCGCTTCCATTGTTGTCAGCGGCACAGGAATCTGTGTTTCTTTTTGTTGCGTCATCTTGTGTCACTTCTCCATGTGTGCGGCGCCATTACTGGGCAGGCCACACTTTCTTTCGCGCTGGGTGGCTCTCCTTACAGGGTGCACTCCTTGCACGTGGGGCTTCCCTACATGAGGAACACCCCTGCATTGTACGGCACTCCTTGCACACATCAGCACTGCACATGGGCCAGCTCCACACATGTCAAGCAGGCCCGGGGTTTGAACCGTGGACCTCCCATGTGGTAGACAGATGCCCTAACCACTGGGCCAAGTCCATCACCATGAATTAATCTTAAGCCTCGTTTCATTGCACATAATTATCTTTGGTATTGCATGGTCCTTTTTATTTACTATATTCACTTACTTATTTCAATTATTCATTTATGAAATAAATAAAGTGAACATTCAGGGATCCACAACCTAACCCAAGGACTAGAATAGTAATTTTAAAAAGTCTATAAACAATCTGCTCCATCCTTATTGAATTCTCCTGTCTCTCCCACAAATTCCCCCAGAGATAATCATTATCCTGAACTTTGTGTTTATTATTTATTTACATAAATTTTATTAGTTATTTGTATGCAATGTCAAACTGCTATATTATATAGTTTTTCTGTTTTTTAATTTTATAAAAATAACCATAATATATAAGCAAAATATAGGAAAAGGCATGTATCCTGAGATACATAAAGAGATGATAAACTCCCAATTAATCAAATAAATGCTAATCTAGACAAGAATGAGACACCACTCTGTACCAATTTGGTAGGCAAAAGTTAAGACATCTTTACAATCTGAAAGTCAGAAAGGATGTGGATTACAGGTGGAAGTTTAAATTGATTCAACACTTTGGGAAACAATTTTGCATTTTCTTATAAAACTGAACATTTATTTATTCTATAATGCACAATTACACTCATGCATTTACCCTTTGGTACATGTTATAAAATTGCATAAATAGAATGTTTATAATAGAACTGTTCATAAAAGGAAATAACAGTGGAAACAATATAATTGCACACTGATACAAGAGAAAAGATGAATAAATATATTAAGTATGCCCATTACACAGATGAAGGAAAGACTGCCATCTCTTTTAGTCAGGTATCGCCCTTGGTCTGAAAGTCAGATTATTAAATGATGTCCTGATAGATAAAATAATAGCAAAAACAATAATAATGACACTAGTAATAGATTAATGAAATGTTTCTTAGGAGTATTAGTTTGCCAGTTCTTCTCTTGCAAATACCACAAACCGTTTGGCTTAGACAAGAGGAATTTATTGCCTTGTGGTTTGGGAAGCTAGAAGTCCAAAATCAAGGTGTCTCCAGGCCATGCTTCCTCCCAGAGTTGATAGCATTGCAGTGCTGGCTTGTCAGCAATCCCTGGGGTTCTTTGGCTTGTAGATGCATCGTATGGTGAGCTCTTTCTCCTTCTCTGGCTTCTACTTCTGCTCAGTTGTCTGTGTCTCCATCTAAATTTCCTCTTCTTATGAGCTCTCTCTACTCATATAGATTGAGGTCTGCCCTGATTCAATTTGATCTAAATAAGATCTTAGAAGATCTTTTGATCCTTATCACAAATGAGTTCACATCTATAGCATGAGGGATTAGAAATTGAACATGTCTTTGTTGGGGAAATGATTCAGTCTATCATATTATGTGAAAGGGACAGTTGACTTATCTGAAGACTCTACCTTGGATGTTCTCTTTGTTACTGGTTATATGTCCTAGATTAAAATAATGAGACTTAAAATATTTCTTCACAAACATTAATAATAAAATACAATGATAGTGGTCATCTTTGGGAAAAGAAAAGGCTTTGGTCTTTTCATTGGAAAAATAAACAGCTTAGGAGTAAATGGGCAAATAAGTATTATGCACTCATGACAGATAATCTTGAAAGGAATGACAGATCCAAAACTAAGCTATGACTACAATTAGGGGAAATTTTAGTGTAAATATGATTATTAAGCTGACTCTTAATTTGGGATGGAGGAATAGGTAAGATTGTTTTCCTCCTTCATTATCTTCACCTCTAAGAAATGTTGCTACAAAACGTTGCTTCTAATAGGAACACTTTGACTAAATTCTGCTCTGGGACGCTATAAAGGTGGAAGCAACATGCTCTCACACAGCAAAAGAGAGCTTATCCCCACCTCACATGCCCCTTGTCACAATATTGGATCTGGAAATTGCACAATTGTTGGCTAAATAATTGTGGATCCTAATAAAATAAGAACACTGAGGGACATTTGTGAAATATTGGAGTTCTCATAGACCCTCTTCCACATTGTATATTCACACATTCAACCACAACAAGGCTTGAGGTGGTGAGAACCCCCTCTTGCCCCTCAACAAAGTAGAACTAAACAGAACCAGATGCAAATTTCCTGTGTGTGTATATATTTGTTGGATGTATGACCCAGAGAATACATCTGTATCTGTGTGTGTGTCTGTTCATATGCCAGTTGAGCCCTGAATCTCAGCAGAGTTGCCACACCTATTCTCCAGTTCATTGGACTCACCCAGGACAATTAACAAAAAGATGATGGTGGACAATGCCCATCCCAGGAAGTGGAGAGTGTCTGCAACCGCAAGCATTACAGTTCCATTCATCTGCCCTGTGGGATCTAAACCCTCTCTCAACTGGAGACAGGGTGGACATCACCATCCCAATATCTTCAAGACTGAAGAATGAACAAACATAAGGGTGTAAAGCAACTATGGACTGAAGTAGATTTATGATTATTCTAGCAATGGAAGAACTTATATCATTGATGTAAAGGCAGTGGCCACCAGAGTAACATGGGGGCATTTTGGGGGCATTGGAATTGTCTTGCATAGCATTGCAATGATGGATACAGGCCATTGTGCATTTTGTTAGAATCTATAGAACTATGCAGGGCAAAATGTAAACTATAATGTAAACTATAGTCCTTGGCTAGTACAATGCTTCAATATGTGTTCATCAGTTGTAATAAATGTACCACACTAATGAAAGATGGGAATCCCCTTTACTTTTGATGTATCATTTATGTAGTCTAAAGCTTCTTTTATATATATATCTCTCTCTTTAAAATGTATTTTTTAAATTCCTTGTGAACCCAGAAAGCAGCCAACCTGCCCCTCTCTTACAGATAGCTCTATAGTTTAGCTTAAAGTAATTTTCTTTTTTCAGTTAGCTCAAAAGCATATTTTTGCAAGTAGCAGGAAGCTAAGAATCCCTTTTTGGAATTTCTTCTTAAGATCCAAAAGATCTGCTAAACCATTCCTGAAGCTCCTGACCTCTAAATAGAAGACAGAAGTGAGAATATACTAGATGCTGAGTAGATAGTAATGTCTGGCTGTCTGACAACAACAATTTATTTCTCTTCCATACTATAATTAATGCTTCCTCCTGACTATTCTCCACTTTATGAGGGATGCAAAGTATTTTACAGGCAGACAATTATAAGTTTGATTTATTTCAGCTCTATTCCACTTCACACCTTTTCTCATGACTGGTAGGATTGAGTTTGTTACTTCCAGCTGAACAACAATCCAATTAGGATTCCCTAATAGGATTCCTTATTCAAGATTTATACATGCATATGCATATTCTTAAGAGCCGCATGTTAGCATAATGTGCAGTGATAGAAAAGACCCTTGATCAGAAGCCAGAATATCTTAATTTTGGCCTGACTCTGATAACCAAATGACTTCAAGAGAAAAAATCTCCTGGCAAAATCAGAACACTGTACACTATGATTGGAAAAGACACTTCCAGCTCTCCATCATTGCATTTAACTTTGAACTCTCTCACTATAAATCCAATTTTAAAATTCCTTCTTCCCCAACTGGTTTTGTAGACCCAATTAGTGAAGTCCCTTCCCTCCACCATCACGGTGCCCTTCATCACGTTCTCTCCAGGACCCCAGAAGGGAATGATCCCCTAAAAAGTTATCTACAGTTTCTGTGGACGTGACCTTGGAACTGCTTGCCCATGTCACCCTGTTCTTTTTTATATTTAATTAAACAAAATATGTTATTGATTTCAGCACCATAAATCATGAATTCATTCAGAAAACCCTTGAAAAACAAATGTCTATTGTGTATCTATGATGTATCAGGCTATTCTTGTGGTTATTTTTTTTTTCATGGATATTAGCATTTACCATACACCTTTGCATTAGGCCTAAACCTATGCGAGAAATTCAACAAACAAGAAAAGGGCTATATTTGGGAGTTAAATCTATTTTATATTGTTAATATTGTGTAAGTATGACAAATACTAAGTATGATTATTGCATGTGAATACTGAGTAAGCCTAGAAGATGTTGGTTTTCACATCAATTCCTCAAATGTCAAACACTTTGACATAAATATTTATGACATGTATTCACTCATTCATTCATTCATTGACTCTTAAAGGGCCTTTTCTGAAAGGCCATGTGTTTTTGCAAGATTGGATGTTCTGCCTTGATAAATTTTCCACAATTTCACAGTGCACTTTGAATTTGGAGAAAGCTATGAATTACTTTTTGGTCTGCCCCCAATTGAATTATCACTTCTTTTTTTCAGGGCTGAGAAATCAGTTTTCTCAACTACTGGATTTTACAGTAGTTGGATTTACAGACTTTCAATTCCTTTAATATTATAAGCATATTGTCATTCATAGCAATTTTAATTTTTTCAACTCAGAGTTTATGATGAGGTAAGCACTTAGAAAATATTGGACACTTAACATTTGATATCTCATTGATCCTCAAAAGTATGATGTGTGATTATTAGGATTCCCATTTTAGAGATGAGGAAACTGAAGATCAGAAAGCTTAATTTTCACAAGGTAGAGCTATGAATTGAACTGTCTCCCTCAAAAAGACACGTTCAAGTCCTAATCCCCCATTCTGTGAATGTGAGTTTGTTTTTAAATAGGATCTTCGAAGGTATTATTAGTTAAAAGAAGGCAAAACTGGATTAAGTTCCTAAGGCAGTATGAGAGGGGTCCCAGGAGGAGAAGAAATGTGGACACAGTGAGACAGGCAGCAGCAGAGAAAAAAAGAGTCAGAGCGCCAGCCATGTGATGGAGGCAGAGACTGGGTCACATACCACAGTCCAGGAGCAGCATGGATTGCTGGCTACCCCAGAAACCAGGGGAGCAGCACAGAACCCACTCTTTAAGTGAAAGCATGGCCCTGCTCACACCTTGATTTTGGACTTCTCCTGTCCAAAACTGTGAGATAATAAATTGTTATTTAAGCCAACTCACCTGTGGTTGTTACAACAGCCCTGGCAAACTAAGGAAGCACTCCAAAAGAGACGCACTTGAACCAGGATTTGGAATCCAGTCAGTAGGGTTCACCTTATGGCTTTGCTTCCTTAGACATGACATGGCCCATGTCACTACATTGACAGATTATAAACGCATTCAAAATCAAAGGAATTTCCTTTCAGTTAGTTTGTGCAGCTTAAGGGGAGGATGATACTATCCATTAGCTTTTGTGAAATATTGAAAATAACCATTATTGCCTTTAGGGGATTTAAAAGGATTCTGGGACCCCAGATTTGTAAGTATAATACTGGATTTACCTTTCCTAAGATCCTGTGGATAATATTAAAAAAAAGGAAGTTTCAATTTCCTTTTCATAGATATGTAAGGGTCTGACTTTGCGTTGGTTCTAGCAGCCCAGTTAGCATTTTCTTTCATTTTTTACAGCCTATTCAAGTCTTACCTGCTCTTTGCCCTTCTCTGTAATAGTTCTTTTATTCTTCCTTAGGAAACAGGTTTGATATCATAGCAAAAAATTAATTATTAAAGGAATAAGTGTTTTAGGTACTTTCTGTCTAGAAATGGAAATTGGTTTATATTCAAAGACCTTAAGAAGCCAAATTTCAAAGTCTCTTTATAAACTGATCTGAAACATGATGAATGAAATTGTTGAACAGAATTTCTGTTATAAATGTGGTCATCAAAGAAAGTCATTTCCTGTTTGGTTTCTATTTATCATACTACATGATAGACTTTGAATAAAGAAGAATAAAAGTGAACATCATTAAAGCAGATGATCCATGCAGAAAAGGTCTTTAAAGACAGTTGCTATTGATGAAAGATGTCAGAATCATTACATATTTATAAAGTGAAAAAGAATTAAAAATTGAGAACCTTGAAATGTGTAAGATTGCGTAATCTAGAAATCACCCTTAATAGGAAATGACCAATTAATTACATACAGTTGTCGCAGTGTGGGCTCGCCCGGAGGGCCGCTGCAGGGGCGGTGTGGGCTCGGGCGGAGGGCTGCAACACACGGAGGGGCCTTCCGAGAAGGCGCTCCGGGGCCGGCAAGGTGAGGAGGACGCGCGGTAGGAAGAAGACTACCGAGGAGACCAGGATCTGTGCGCAAGTCTGATTTATGCAGGAAGTACAGCGGTTAATATAGGGCGAAGACGGGGGAGGGGCAGGGGGCGTGGCCGGGGGGCGGCAGACGGCTGATAGGTTCGTGCAGGGGTGCATCACTGGTTGCGGGCAGAAGACGGGGTAGCCAGGGTTCTCGGCGGCAGCGAGGTGGGGCTGTCATGGTGCGGCGGTGGCCCTCGGGGGAGAGGCGGGGTTAGGCCACCGAGGGGGAAGTGGGTGCAGCTGGGCAGAGGGGCGGGCAGTATGCCCGAACCCCAAGCGGAGGGCCTTAACGCCCGTTCCCGCCACCCGGGTCCGACTCGCACCGGTGCCTGGAGACGAGCCGACCCTTGCTGTCGCCGCGCTCCCACACGGTGCCACCCTACAACAGTAATCAAATTTAAAAGAGTTGAAATTTCTCAGACATTTGTTTACTAATGGCAAGTGCCAGACACAGGGCTAAGTGATAAATATATGATTCAGTTTTTGATCTTTATTAATTTTAGAAATTACTTACAGAAAGAGAAACAATGATGGTCACCAAATATTGTTGGCTTCCCTCTATTTCTCAGTCTCTGGCAGTTAAGGGAAATCATGTAACTAGTTCTTATACTTTATATGTGAGCTTAAATAACTTGTGTCCCTTCTAGGTTAAGACAGTGAAAAACAATGAAAAGTTCCTGTACAACTGTCAGTTTTTCATCTCCTCTGCTTTACTGATCTCAGAGAAGGGCATATATTTGAAGTGGTGGATCTGTAATATCTAAATAACCTGGATTGCTGAATTTCTGCATGAACGACCAGACTATTAGTAGATTCAGCATGAGTAAGAAATAAACATTGTTTGTTTGTTTGTTTTAGGTTACTGAGATTTAGGGACCATTTATTACCACAGCCCAGTATAATTTTTTTCTGACAAACACACTCTCCATGTCATTCATTTGACAAATATTATGGAGTACCTTCTATTTGTCAGCCTTGAGCTAGGCCCTGAAGATGTGACAGCTAAGAAAAATAAAATCCCTGGAATATGGAGTTTGTAATCTAATGGGCTCCATATTAAATAAGTTTTTGAATAATTATTTGTTACCAATTATCTCACTATTTTAATCAATGTATTATTATATATGCTCTCATACAACATGAGCCACACTCAAATAAGAATATATATTATTCAGGTTTCATTTTGCAAAGGAGCCCACTTAAGCCATATGCTCACTTTAACCAAAAAAATCTTGACTGCAGAAAGTGGATGTGGCTCAGGTGGTGAGCGCCCACTTCCCACATGGGAGGTCCAGGTTCAGTTCCTGCAGCCTCCTGAAAAAAACAAAAACAAAATGACAAGCAAAAAAAGTGAAAAAACTAACTCAGGGAAGGTGATGTGGCTCAGTAATTGAGTCCTGGCTTCCCAAATATAAGGTCCCGGGTTCAATCCCCAGCCCCGGCATCTCAAAAAAAAAAAAAAAATCTTGACTGCAATTATCACATTATAGCAACATATTTCAAATATCCACCTATTCAAGCAATGTAAGGATTTTCTTAACTTATGTTTTCTAAACGCAATAAAGGATTTTTTTTTACCTCAGTGTTATCTTAGGCATTGCTATTCAGTGAAGTAAAAATTAAATATCTTACAGTTCTGGTTTTAACATCCAACCTTCTCTTTTTTGAAGCTGGTGATATGCTCCACTTGAATTTATTATCATCACAGATAATGATTTATTTTAGTGTCATACTTTGTACCTTCTGTCTGTGACACATTTTATGGTTTTTCTACCTTTTTTGCTTTTTGTTGTGTTAGTTAAATTTGCTTTTATTCTAAGTCTGATTTTTCATTTTAGATATGTGCACATTATACATTCTATGTTAATTTTAGCAGTTATTATAGAATGTTAAAATGTATGTTGAACTTACTCAAAATAATCCATATCATTAGCCTCTTTATACACATTACAAAGAAAATAAAACACATATTCTGATCACCATAAAGAAGTTAAATTCAAATATTGCCTGTTTCATTTATATTACGTTTACTTTTAATGGGTGGATATGATGTTATTATTTTGAAACCTTTGTTTAAAACATGTTTGCATAGTTACTCTTATTTTCTCACCATTGTTTGCTCTCAGACTTTTCCTTCCAGACTAATTTTTCTTCACTGTTTATTAGTCCCTTTAGTGAGATTCTTTTAGTAGCATACTCTCATTTCTGGTGGTATGAAAACGTCCTTGTTTTGTTCTAACTCTAGAAAGATGGTTTCACTGGGCATACAATTTTGTGTAGCCAATTATTTTCTCTTAGAAGTTTGATTATAATACAGTTTCTGGCTTGCATTGCTTTCATTTGAAAGAAAATATTTAACAGTGAAATTGTTGTTCCTCTATGGATAACCTGTCATTTTCTCTAGCTGTTTTTAGTACCTTTCCTTCATTTTTAGTGCTCTGCAGTTTTACTATGCTACATTTATAACTAGATTTTTTTTAACTCAGTTTGGGATTTATTGAAATTCCTTAATCTGAAGAAACATGTTTTTCATCAGTTTTGGAAAATTCTCAGCTAATGTCCACTCATATATTGTCTCTTCCCCATTGTCTCAATTATCTCTTGATATTCCAATAAGATATAGTCTATCTTCACTGTCTCCTCAAAAAACACTCATATTTCCTACCTCTTCTTTTCCTGTGCCAAATTTTTGGTAATTTCTTAACATCTATCTTACAGGTTATTATTAATTCTTCTGGTGTCAAATCTCCTGTTTAGCCCACCCACTGAATTTCTCTTCCTCATATGTTATTCAGTTCAGAACTCCTATTTGGATTTTTCCCCCATCTGGCTAAATTATACAATCTTTTTATTCCTTGGTCAAAATTTAGAAGATTTTTAAACAATTTTTAAATACATTAAAAACATTTCATAGTCTGTATCTGAACATTTTAATCTGAAGATCTAGGCTTCATTCTCTTTGCTGTTTTTTGTTTCTACCAAATTCAGCCATTTGATTTATTTCTTCAGTGTATACTATACACTGTAATTTTCTTCTTTGTACTAGTATTTTTGTTTCCATAACTGTTTAGTGAATCACATTTGCTTGTCTAGTAATTTTTATTACATACTGGATATCATTGGTGATACACTAAGGATAGTTTCAATTAACTTTCTTTTTATCTCCCCTCCCCTTGCGGCTTTTTGCATGCAGTCTGCTCTCTGTGTCCATTTGCTGTACGTTCTTCTGTGTCTGTATTTATTTTATTTCCAACCCCTCCCCTCCTTGTGGCTTGCTTGCTGTCTGCTCTCTGTGTCCATTCACTGCAGGCTCTTCTGTGTTCTTGCTTGTCTCCCTTCTTTTTTATTGCGTCACCTTGCTGAGTTGGCTCTCTACAGCACCTGCGGACCTGGCGGCGCTCCAAGGTATCTGCGGGAGAGTCTGCTTTCACAAGGAGGCCCTGGGATGTGAGCCAGGGCCTCCCATATGGTAGACAAGAGCTCATCTGATTGAGCCACAACTGCTTCCCTCAATTAACTTTTCAGGATATTGTATTTTGTTTTGGCACACAGTTATAGACAACTCATGGATTCTGTTGATCATGGTGGCTTGGATTTATGCTTTCTTAAGGCAGATCTGTTTGAGTTTCATCAGTATTCCAAAGGAGCCACAGGGCTTGGCTCTTACTCCTAAAATATGGCCTTTCTAGATTCATATCTGAATGCTCAGGGTTCTCAGTGAAATCCCTCCACCCTGCACAGGCCTATAATCCAACATCTCCCAGCACCAGGCAACTCCTGGAATCTCTATGTATCTCTCATTCTTGCAGCAGCTGTTCTTTTGGAGTTTTGTTGTGCAGATTTCTAGCAGACAGCCAAGGATTGAAAAGAAACCCCTTGAACACTGTTGCCCCACCCATTTATAGCTTCCTTCTCTCCAGTGCCCTACACTGAAAATTCCAACAACCACCTCATGAATCCCAAGCTCCAGATCTCTTGTTCTTCATCTTAGCGAGACTATGATGCATCTCAGGTTCTACTTTGTTCTGCTGCTGCTGGAAACATGATTCTTGGCAGAAAGCTGAGGAGAGGTCCATGTCCTGTTTCTCATTCCTTTAGGATCATAATTCTGTGCTACTTATTAGACAATGGCTGAAAACACTGGTTTCATTTTTATTTTAGTCTAGATTTATAGTCTTAAGGTAGGAAGGTAAATCCAATACCAATGAATTCATTATGGCCAAAAGTGGAAGTCAAGCACATAACAAATGATATCTAGAAACTCTTTTTTATTTATTATGTAAGAATCCTTTAAGACTTAGATTTTTAAAAAATATACTTATTTTTTTTTGAAGACACTTAGATTACGTAAATGTTACACAAAAAATATAGGAGATTCCCATATGCCCTGCTCCCTAGCCCTCCCACATTTATCCACATCAACAACATCCTTCGTTAGTGTGGTACATTTGCCACAACTGATGAACATACCTTGGAGCATTGCCATTCAGCGATGGCTATAGTTTGCATTGTAGTTTACACTCTTTCCCACACATTTTTGCAAGTTATTATAAGATATACAATGACCTGTATCTGTCATTGCAATGTCAATGTCACATTACACCTATTTTTCCCTCTCCTTCCCCTCAGAACCTCGAGTGGCCACTGCCGCCACATCCATGATAAAAGTTCTTCCATTGCTAGGATCACAACAAGTCTATAGTAGAACAACTGTAAGTCCACTCTAGTCTATCACCCATTCCCCAGTCCTGAGGATTCTGTGATGATGATACCCACTCCACCTCTAATTAAGAGGGGCCTTACATTCCATGGAGCAGATGGATGGGACTTTCTTGCTTACAGTTATGGACTCTCTCTTTAACTTGAGATGGTTGTTGTCAGTCATCATCTCCTTGTTAGTAGTCCTGGGTGAGTTCAATGAACTGGAGAGTAGATATTGAAAGTCTGTTGATATTTAGGCCCCAGCTGGCACATGAGCAGCCCAAAGATTCAAGTCACTTGGACATACAACTATCAACTCTCGTACTAATTATAGGTTCAAATAGAGAGGCAACAGAGTCATGAGTAGGGAAGACACAACTGAGTTGAACTCTATATACAGGGGAGCATAAATTCCAAAGTAGGGTTCTCTGGCAGGGCACCAAATACCTGAGCTATCAGTTCTGCCTATAGTGTTTGGATGTCTTCAGAGCCCCCAGGAACCTCACTATGTGAGGTAGCATTTACTGTGGCAGTCAGTGAGTTCCTGCTGAGATGTGCACAAGCACAACCCCTGCAGTGACCTCCAAACTCACTTTGAAGTCTCTTAGCCATATAAATTCATTTGTCTTTGCATTTCCCCCCTTTTGGTCAAGGTCTTTTCCCAGTTGTATTACTAGTTGGTGCTTTCTTAGTAATCCCTTGGTGCCAGGGAGACTCATCCGCAGGAATCATGGTCCTTGTTGGTGGAAGGTAACGCCATTATATGCTGAGTTTTGGCTTAGAGAGAGGCCACATTTGAGCAACCAGGAGGCTCTCAGGAGGTAAGTCTTAGGCAGTATATAATAGTAGGCTAAATTTCCATTTCAAAAGTAAAGGTTCATAAGTACAGTCATCACAATCAAGGGCCCATTGATGGTCCATTCTCCTTCAGTAGTCACTTCCCCTGTACTCAGGGGATTCTTATTGTCTCATTAGAAAATGTGACAGAATTTCCCAGGATGGGAATTCAATATTTCTTTGGTTACTGTGTGGACCTCCACCCACTGTAACAATGCTCCATAAATACTTGAACACATTCTGTGCCTTACAGTATGCCCCAGGTGAACATCCTCCCATGCATCCTCCATCTGTGACACCCCGCACCAATGATCCTCCCCTGACACAGTTCTAACCTTTCTGTGATCCAAAACTTCTTCAAAATTGAAGCCAAACAAAGTAACCAGATACAACTAACAGGAAAATGATATAATAATGATGGTTTTAAAACCAATGAATAGAATATTAAAAAAAAATTTAAAAGCTTGAAATAACATATAAATAAAATTATAAAATTACAAAATTCTTAGCATTATGTGTTTCATCACTGTAAGATCTGTTATCTTGTTTGTACAGTGACATATGCTTCCATTTATTAGCCTAATTTTTTTTTCATTTTGTCTTCAAAGAAGCTTTAGGTTAAAGAAAAGTCATGTACAGAATATAGGTGATTCCCATATACCCTCTCCCTTTTCCCCTTTCCCCTACTAATAACGGTTTACATGTGGATGATACACTTGTTACAATTGATGTACAAATATTAAAATATTGCTACTAACCATGGTCAATGATTTACATTGTGGTTTATGTTTTTGACCATACACTTTCATAGATCTTGATGAAGTTTGACATGGTCTGTATCCATCCTTGCAGGATTTGTAAAACAATTCCATCACCCCAAAAATGTCCTGCATTTCATCTATTCTATTCCTCCCTCCCTCTCCCTTCCGGACCCATGGTAAACCACCAAGATTAACTCATTGAAGTACCAGATTCATAACAACATGCAACAACATTGAGGACTTAACATATTGGCCTGTCCTCTCCTATTAGACACTGCTTATGTCCTCAAGAGACTCCTGCCCCTTTAAATGAGTTCATTGCAGGACTTTCCACGTTGGGAGCCAAACACCTTTCTGCTCATTATGTGAGTTTCCAACCCCCCCCCATACAACGATACAACACACTCTGACAAGAAGAATGCTACCCACTCCCTAGAAGCCTGCCCCAGGTATGATCTGTCCTGCATGCCTCCCATATCCAAAACCTTTAACCAGTAACCCTCCCCTGCCATTTTTGTCAAAAGAACATTCCCAGCTTTGTCGTTTCAGCAACATACCCACAAATCCCCAGAGTTCACCTGCTCCCTCCCCCAACCCTCATCCTTGTTCCATGGGCAGTCTAACCCACCCTCCCCAACTGACCCCCCTCACAGACCAGCACCATCCAGCCCAATAGCATCACTGCACCATTGCTATGCCCATCCACTGCATGACCGCACCCTTCCACCTTATCATAGATTTTGCCCATATGGGCATTGGCTAACATCCGTCTTCCTTTCTGTCTCCCATAAACCTATTTTCGAGACTCTAGCTCTGTGAGTCTGGTCAATTTACTTAATTCATATCAGTGAGGTCATGTAATATTTGTCCTTCAAGACCTGGCTTGCTTCACTCAACATAAGGTCTTCAAGATCCATCCATGTTATCCTGTGTGTTAACATTGCATTTCTTCTTACACCTGAGTAATATTCCATTGTATATATGTACCACAATTTGTTTATCCATTCATCTATTGATGGACATTTGGTCTGTTTTTCAACTTTTGGCAATAGTGAAGAATGTCACTATGAATATTGGTGTGCATATATCTGTTCGTGTCCCTGTTTTCAATTCTTCTGGGTATAAACCCAGCAATGGGATTGCTGGTTCGTATGGCAGTTCTATACTTAGCTTCCTGAGGAACTGTCAAACAGTCCTCCACAATGGTTGCACCATTCCACATTCCCACCAGCAATGGATAAGGGTTTCCATTCCTCCACATCCTCTCCAAAACTTGTAGTCCTCTGTTTTTTAATAGCCTCCAATCTAATGGGTGTAAGGTGATATTTCATTGTAGTTTTGATTTACATTTCTCTAATAGTTGGTGCATTAGTCAGGGTTCTCTAGGAAAACAGAATCAAGGAGATATCTGTAAATTGCATGAGATTTTATAAGAGTCTTGCACATGAACGTGGGGATGCACCAGTCCAGGTTCCGCAGGCAGGCTACAAACAGGGGCACTAATGAAAATCCAGTGAAGGTCCTTGATGAGTTTCCAGGAGACATTGGCTGTCCAAAGATTAGCTGGGAAATTCTCTGAATGCCGAAATCTCTAGTTTTGGTTTTGTTTATTTTGTCTAGTGCTTTCCTATTTTCAGTTTCATCTAGCTCTGCTCTAATCTTTGTTATTTCCTTCTTTCTACTTCCTTTGGTGTTAGTTTTTTGTTATTTTTCTAATTTTTCCAGGTGTGCATGTAGGTCTTTGATTTTATTAGGTTGGTGCAAAAGGAATTGCAGTTTGCAACCACGAATTTTAAATCATTATAACTAGGCTCCAATACATCTTTATTAATCAGAATAGTAACCATTACAATCAGCACATTTTTGCTAGTGAGAAATAAGTTTTTATATTCCTGTAGCATAAAAATCCATGCTTTGGGATTCAACAAACTCTTGGAAAGCATATTCTGCATCCTGCTGGCTGTGGAAGCAGCTTTCCTGCAAAAAGTTGTTGAGATGCTTGAAGAAGTGGCTGTCAGTTGGCGAGAGGTCAGTTGAATATGGCAGATGAGGCAAAACATCATTTTCACTCAATTTTTGAAGCATTGGTTGTGTGACACGTGGTCATGTGTTGTTATGGAGAAGAATTGGGCCCTTTCTGTTGACCAATGCCAGCGGCAGGCATTGCAGTGTTTGGTGCATCTCATTGATTTGCTGAGCATACTCCTAATATGTAATGGTTTCACCAGTATTCAGAAAGCTGTAGTGGATCAGATCAGCAGCAGACCACCAAACAGTGACCATGACCTTTTTTGTTGTTGTTGTTGCAGGTTTGGCTTTGAAAAATGCTTTGGAGCTTCTTCTCAGTCCAAAAACTGAGCTGGTCATTGTCAGTTGTTGTATAAAATCCCCTGTTCATCGCATGTCACAATCTGATCAAGAAATGGTTCATTGTTGTTGCATAGAATAAGAGAAGACAACACTTCAAAATGATGATTTTTAAAAATTTTTGGTCAGCTCATGAGGCACTCACTTATTGAGCTTTTTTACCTTTCCAATTTGCCTCAAAGGATGAAAGACATAGAATGGTCAACGTTGAGTTCTTTGGCAACTTTTTATGTAATTGTAAGAGAATTGGCATCAATAATTGCTCTCAGCTGGTTGTTGTCAACTTCCAATGGCCAATCACTGTGTTCCTCATCTTCAAGGCTCTCATCTCCTTTGCAAAACTTCTTGAACCACCACTGCACTGTACATTCATTAGCAGTTCCTGGGCAAATGCATTGTTGATGTTGCGAGTTGTCTCTGCTGCTTTATGACCCCATTTTGAACTCAATAAAAAGCATTCAAATTTGCTTTTTGGTAACATCATTTCCATCATCTACAATAAATATAAAATAAATGGCAAGTAATAATTAGCAAAAAACATGAAGTGAGAAATGCACACTAAAGTGATATATAACATAACCACATTTACTTAAGAATGAATTCCAATATCAAACAGCAAATTTCAACAGTATAAAACTGCAATTATTTTTACACCAACTTAAATAGCTCTTTCTTCTTTGTTAATATAGACATTTATGGCTATGAATTTTCCTCACAGTACAGCTTTTGGTGCATCCCACAAGTTTTGATACATTGTGTTGCCATTTTCATTCATTTTAAGGTAGTTACTGATTTCTTTTGTGATTTTCTCCTTGATCCACTGTCTAAGAGTATATTGCTTAACTTCAATATCTTTTTGCCTAATCTGGTTCTCTTCCCTGTACGGTTTTCCAGCTTCATTCCAGCATGGTCAGAGAAGTTACTTTGTATAACTTCAATCTTTCTGAACTCTTTGAGAGTTGTTCTGTGGTCTGGCTTGTGCTCTCTCCTGGAGAATGACCCATGTTCAACTGAGAAGAATGTATATCCCTCTGTATTTGGATGTAGTGTTCTGTATGTCTATCAGGTCCAGATACTCTAAAGCATTATTCAAAGTCTTTGTTTATTTACTGATTCTCTGTCAAGATGTTCTGGTGATAATGGTGTATTAAAGCCCTTCATTATAATTGTAGAGGCATATATTTCTCCACTTAGTTTTCCAGGGTTTGCCTCATGTATTTTGAAGTGCCCTAATTAGGTGAATAAATGTTTATGATTATTATTCTTTCTTCTCAATAGATTACCCTTTTATTTATTATAGAATTTTTCTTTGTCTCTTACAATAGTTTTACATTTAAAGTCTATTTTGTCTGATATTAGTATATCTATTCCAGCTCTTTTTTGGTTATTGTTTGTATGCAAAATTGTTTTCCAACCATTCACTTTCAGCTTTCTTTCATCCCTGGGTTGAAGGTGGCTTTCTTGTAGACAGCATATAGATGAGCTATATTTCCTTATCCTTTCTGCCAATCTGTGTCTCTTGATTTGAATTTAATCCAATAGCATTCAATGTTATTACTGTCAAGGAATTACTTACATTAGCAATATTTTCTTTAGGTTTATGTATGCCATATGCTGTTTTTATTTATCTTTTTATTTTTTCAGTTGTTCTTATGCTCTGCTCCAACTCTCTCTCTCTCCTGTATTTTTGTTTTAACCTGCAGAACACCCTTTAGTATTTCTTGAAGGGCAGGTTTCTTATTGATATACCCTCTTAATTTGTGTTTATCTGTGAATATTTTGAACTCTCCCTCATTTTTGAATGCCAACTTTGCTGGATAGAGAATTCTTGGTTGGAAGTTTTTTTCTTTTAGCATCTTAACTATGTCATACCACTGCCTTCTTGCCTCCATGGTTTTAGATGAAAAATCACCACTTAATGTCATAGAGCTTCCCTTATATGTGATGGATCTGTTTTCTCTTCCTGCTTTCAGTATTCTCTTTGTCTTGAGCACTGGACAATTTGACAAGTATATGTCTTAGAGTAGGCCTGTTAGGAATTATACTGTTTAGGGTGCACTGCACTTCCTGGACATGTACATCCATTTCCCTCAATAGAGTTGGGAAGTTTTCAGCTATTATTTCCTCCAACACACCTTCTGTCCCCTTTCCCTTTTCTTCTCCCTCTGGGATGCCTAAAATGCCTGTTTGGGCCTTTCATGTTGTCATTCAAATCCCCAAGCGCCTGTTGGATTTTTCTATCTTTTTATCTATCTGTTCTACTGTCCAATTTTAGATGTTCTGTCTTCCACATCATTGATTCTTTCCTCAGCTTGTTCAAATCTGTTATGTGCTTCCAGTGTATTTTTGATTCCTTGGATTGTGCCATTCATCAGCATCATTTCTATTATGTTTTTATGTATGTTTGCAATTTCATCAGTATGGTCTCCCAGTGTCTTCTTAATATCCTTAATCTCTTCCTTCATTTCATTAAGTTGATTAATGATATTTGTTTGGACATCTCTGATTAGTTTTTCCATGTTCTGCATCTCCTCCTCATTTTTAATTTGTTCATTTAACTGGACCATGTCTTCCTGTTTCTTAGTATGACTTGTTTTTGGTTTTTGGTTTTTTTTTGTTGTTAGTGTCTAAGTTTCTGTTTATCTTGATGTGTTTATTCAGTTGCTTAGCTTCTCTCTCTACTCTAAGGTTTTATTTTGTTGTTTTTGTGTTTGTGGTAAGGTTTCACTTTGATACTTCATTCCTCTTATTCTATTTCCTTGCTGTTATCTACCTTCCCTTGAAAGAAAAAAACTACAACCAGAGAATAGGAAAGAGATAAGAAGAGAATAATAATAATAATAGTAATAGTAAAAGGTAGGAGAGGAACTGTACAAGACCTAGGAAAATGAATACTTAGCATGAGTAAGAAGTACAGAGGAATAAGAATAAAAAAGTGGAATAGAAACAATGAAATGAGAAACAGAATAGAGAAAAATGTATGGAATGAATTAAAATGCCAGAATGATGGGAAGAGAGGTAAATAAAAGAGAAAGAAAATATTAAAAAGGAAAAAAATTAAAAAAGAAATAAAACAGAGAAAAAAAGAAAGAGAGAAAAAAATGCAAGAAATTGAAGACCAAACAAAAAGAGATGGAATGAAAGAACAGCGACAGAAAACAGAAGATTGAATGACAAAGGAAAGAAAAGAAATAATAGCACAGGTAGGAAAAGTAGGTAAACTAAAAAAAGAAAAAAATACAGGGAAACAAAGGAAAGGGAAACATAACAAACAAGACAGTTGCAACTAATTTTTTTAAAAAGAGAAAGAACAAAAGAACAAAAAACAAAAATAAACATGGGAAAAAAGCCTTCCCTCTTAGACCCCTAAGGATCTTCTCAGGCTGCCAGTGTCCATCAATCCATTAACCTGCAACCTGTCCCCTGCAGGGTTTGAACTGTGTTTTAGTGAGTAAAGTCAGGAAAATTTTAAAAAGGAAACTTTTTTTTAAAAAAATTAAGAGATCCAATAAAAGCTAAAAGAATATCTATATGTTCCCTATCATAGAGTTTCAGCTGGATGCCTGATAACCCAGTGGATCACTTCTCTAAGAAGAGCCAGAAATAGAACCAGGGACCTAGTACATGCAAGGAAGGAATTCTTCCACTGAGTTAAAGTGTCTTCTTAGGTTGGTTAGCCTTTCAGGAGACTATCAGACCACTTTCCCTCGGGTAGGTTAAATTCCTTGCAGTTTGCCAGAGTCCTAATAATTAGGCACCTGTCTGTTCCTGTCTCCTCTCTAATCTAATTCCTCTCTTTAGCTGGGCAACTGGATGTGACAATCTGCCTGAAGAGATCCCTCTTCCATCTCTCTGTTGAGTCTGAGTCCCTTCCAATATTCATAGGGGATTCAGCTGGCCAAACTTACTGCAAAGAGACCACTCCCTACCCTCCAGGACCCCTCTTCCTCCCAGGGAATCTGCCCTCACACTGGGTTTGGCGTAGGGAGCCAGGGCTCCACCTAGGCTATTTGCCCTGAGGGCGAAGTATATGTGCTGCTTCCAGCCATATTGATGAGCAATCACAGTTTTCCTTTGACTTCTTTATTTTTCCAGTACCCTCCTAGATGACTCAGAGCTCCTTCCCATTCTATATATATCCAAAGCAGCTGGCAGGGAGGAAGATGCCTGCTCTCCTCTCAGTTAGATGCAATTCACCAGGAATTTGACCCTCACTTAATCTTGGGGATGGTGAATGGGAGTCCTTCACAGTGGCTGGGGAGGTTTCATATTAAAAACCCACAGTTTGTTGTTTTGCTTTCTTCATCTCTCTGCCCCTCACTCTCCTGGGAGTTGTGAAGCAGTGTCCTGGTCTACCGTCCCCCAAAGCAGTTCCACAAGGCAGCCTTTGGCTCTTTCTCTGTTATTTTAGTGAGAGCTAAACCTTATCTGCCTAACCCAATGGCCATTTTCCCACAATCCTGAGAGTTCTCATATTTGCTTTCATCAGTGTCTGGAGTACAGTTACATGGACCACCTTAAAAAATTTATTTTGAGATCACATAGTGGGATAGTTAGTTTCATGTGTCAACTTGACCTAGTCCTTACTTTGTAGATGGGACTAACATCTATACTCAGGTGATCTTAAGTAAAGGAGATGACCCTCCATAATGTGGATGGGCCCCATATAATCAGTTGGAATTCTTAACCGGAAGAACTCAGGGCTCCTGTGCTCAGAGGAATTTCTACCTCAAGACTTCAAGCTCAACTTTTATCAGAATTTTAGCCTGCCAGCTCCCCTCAGGAAGTTGGTCTAAAGATTTCAACATCATCATTGTCAGAATTTCTAGGCTGTGGCAATGTACCCTATGGAATTTGGACCTTGTGAGCCTCTACATTACATAAGCCAATTCCTTTTCTATCATCTATCTATCTATTTATCTATCTATCTATCTATCTGTCATGCTTTTTTTTTGCTCTAGAGAACTCTGACTGATACACATGGGTAATGTAAATTCTGGAATCAAAACAATTTTTGCTCCAGTTTTTCATAAGGAATTTTTACAGGAGACTTTTTCTCACTTGTATGCAGTCCCAAGGCCGAGATAGGGAAGTTTCCATACTGTGACACTCTGTATAGGGCAATGTTGCTCCTAGTTCACCTTTTCATTGAAATTATCTTTCAGTTTTACATAGGTTTTACATAGGTAACCTTTTGTGACTTTCCATGTTGTGCAGGCTCTGAGCATTGCCAATTGTTTCTCTCATGAGGTCTATTAAAAACCAAAGGCTGAGGAGGAGATGTAACTCAGTGGTTGAGTGCCTGCTTCCCACTTATATGAGGTCTTGAATTCATTCCCTGGTACCTCCTAAAAGCAAAACAAAACAAAATTGTAAAACCAAAGGCTCCCGACCTTTGGAAGATGCTCTCTAGTCAGATGTTGGCATCAGCAATTAGTAAATGTCCAAACTTATTTGTTGTTGCTGTTTTTGACCTCTAGGGATTTTTCTGACTTTCTTTCTAACTCAGGCACAAATTTAAAGAGGTGTTTTAATATTGGATCCAGTATTTAATGTTTTTACCTAGTCTGTCATGTTGGCAGATTAAAAGAATATATTGTCGGTATGCTGTGACAGTTAAGTTCATATGTCAACTTGGCTGTGTTATGGTATCCATTTATTTAGTCAAGCAAACACTGATCTGATTGTTATTGTGATGATATTTCATGGACTTACATCATTAATAAGTTGATTATATCTATGACTGATGACATCTACAGTCAACTAAGGAGATTATCTTCAACAATGAGAGGCATCTCATCCAATCAGTTGAAGGCTTTGAAAGGAGAAGCGATGCTTTCAGCAGTCAGAAGAAAGCATTTCCGTCTCTACTTGAGCTAGCCATCCTCTCCCAGAGTAGTCATCAAAAACCTTCATAGGCATTCCTAGTTTGAGGCCTGCCCTATGGAATTTGGACTTGCCTATCTCCACAGTTGCATGAGACAATCTTATAATAAGTCTCATGATATTTACATATATCTCCTGCTGGCTCTGTTGCCCTAGAGAAACTTGACTAAATCGTATGGTTAGGGAAAGTTAACTTTCCCATTCTGAATTTTCTTATTCCACTTTTATTCTTGCCAGATTATCCTTGGCACCTTTTGTCTGTGCTGAAATAGTAATTCAACTTGAAAAATATTCATTTTCTCCATCTACAATTATTATAAGTATAGATTACTATTGAGACATTCACAAATGCTATTTCCCACACCTTTAGTTAATCCTTCACTTAATTAATTGCCAGGAACTTAATTAAACCTTATTTGCCTCTACTAAAAGGACAGGGTCAATGGTAGGTTTTATGAAGGACTAAATATTCAGTTCTCCAATGATGTCGAGTTGAGCTAAGAAGACTGTTACCTGAGAAAACTCAATGAAAGTTAGAATAAAGGATGCTCAAAGAACCTGTTGGAGAGAAGCCACTGTCAGAAGAAAAGAAAGATTTAATTGTGCATCAAAATGAAGAATGAAACTGAAATAGGAATATAATTGAAGAGGAGAGTAGCTGAGAAAATCAAGAGAACCCACTGAGGACTGAGGTATAATCCATAAAGTGAGGCAAGCTGGTTCAAAAGCCAAAGGTATGAATGGTAGGTATGTATCAAGGCATTCTTTTTATCTGGAATAGAAATAAATACATCCTCATGGGACTGGAGAATGGGGTGAAGAGAGAAGGTGCAATAGTATTTAAGGAGACCCACTGAGGCTGATCCATTCACTCTGAAAAATATTTGCTGCTAGGCAATGGTGTCTTTGTTTTCACAGTAAAAAAGCTTTCCTTCTTACCCTGCTGGCTTTGGTTTATCTGCCTGGACCATTTTGGTGAGGTGGCCCTTGTATATTGCTAAAGCTTTTTTGAGTTATGAAATTGAGTCCAAATTATAAATGTAAGATCCAAATGTTCCCTTTGTGTCAGTGATTAGGTATGTCATTAATATAAAATATAGTTTGTGATTCACTATGAAATACCTACTTCAACAGCAGCCTGGATTTTACTATTTAATTATTTCATCATGTCTGGATTTCAAATATAACCTTTCATTTAAAATCAGTTTAAAGATCTTTGCATTCATTTTTTTTTTTAATGATCAGAATAATACATTTCTTTGTTCAGGATTTTAATGCTTTCATTTTCAATAAAAGCATTCTCATTGTCTTATAAATTGGTTGCCAAGGAATTCCTTCATGAGATACACAAAACAGACTTAGATTAAATAACACAGAGATCCCCTCCAGCTCTGAAATTCTGTGACAGTGTGTAGAGTCTATGTTGGTAAGAACTTCAGTGCAACTTAGCAAATAAATATTGAATTCAAGCTAACCCATCTTTTCTTTCAAATTTTCTCCCCAGCCGTCAAGTTCTCACTACTGAGTGCTCATTTACATCCCTCTTTACCAACTAAATTATGAGGTCCTTAAAATAGAAGAGTTCTTCCTTATTTTGCAGCCCGTTCAGCTTAGTTATACAGTAAATGCTAAAGGAAGAATAAAAAATTAATTAGCCCTATAATTAGGTAGATCAAGTAATTTTTGAACAGTGACATTTCATCTCTGATAATTCTTCAAGAATAAAAACCTTGAGATTGTGTTTGAAAATATATTCTCCTTTATCCTAATAACCCCAAAAGTCTCACCCAATCTCAGTATCAGTTTCATGAAACAGGATCTTGTGATCTACTTCCCAACTGGATGTGCAAACAATAGAACAAACCCTCCATTCTATAAAAGGGAAGTAGCAAATAGCATCCCAGTTTCTGAAATCCCTCTGGGCAACTATGGACAGGTTCCCCTGCCTAGGAGACAGACATATTTCTCCCCTGGGTACAGGGATATTCCTTCACCTCAGTTATTGTTCTCTATGGGTCTATTTTTGTTTCTTTGTTTGTTTGGTTGGGTTTTTTTTTAATTAAGAAGTTGTAGATTTACAGAAAAATCATGCATAAAATGCAGCATTCCCATACTTATTATTGATACTTTGCATTCATGTGGTACATTTGTTACAATTCATGAAAGAACATTTTTATAAATATACCAGCAACTAAAGTCTATCATTTACAATAGAGTTCCCTGTTGGTATTAAGTATTTGTGTGGTGATGTTTTTTTAAAATTTTATACTGGTAACATACATACAACCTAAAATTTTCCCTTTTAACAGCATTCAGATAAAATCCAGTTTTGTTAATCATGTTCAGAATGCTGTGCTACCATCACCACCAGCCATTTCCAAAATCTTATATCAATACAAAAAAAAACTCTGTACAATTAAATTTTATGAGTTTTTTCCTTTACCTTGCATCCCAGAATTTGGGGGCTTTTTTACTTCCTCTCATTTGCACCTCAACCAATTCATTCTTGAGCTTAACTCTGTACTATTGTACTAGTTTACGTTTTTATTATTTCCCTTGAATTTCTCTCATCCAAACAGCTTCTTATGTACATTTTTCTGCCATCATGATATTGACTAAATACATTACTAAGTGATTTCCTATTTTTCAGCTTCTTATAATAATGTATCATCATTCCTCCATCTCCAGTGTCCCCATCGTCTACCAGATGCTCTCCAAGCCACTGCCACATATTTGTGATGATGATGCTGCATGGTCAACCAACCCCTAAGCCAATGCCATAAAACAAAAAACATTTATCCTCCTATTCAAAGACCTGTGGGCTGGTGTAACAGTTTTATATAGTTATGAATTCCAAAAATAGATACTGGATTATGTTTGTAATCTGGTCTATTACTGTGCATGATTGAGTTATGATTAGGGCCTTGATTGGGTCATGTCATTAAGGCAATGAGTCCCCACCCCTTTGTGGGAACTCACAGATAAAAGGCATAGCAAAGGAAAGAGTTGGAGTTTTTGATGTGAGGGTTTTTGATGTTGGAGTTTTGATGTTGAAGATTGATGCTGAAGTCTTAAACTGGAGTCCCAGGAAGTAAGCTCTCAGAGGAAAGAGAAGCCAACCCCAGAAAGAGAGGAACGCTGAGCAAGCCCTAGGAAGGAAAAAACTTTGAACCCAGAGAGAAACAAGACCCTGGGAAGGAGGAACCCAGGAAACCTGAACCCTTGCAGCCATCAGCAGCCATCTTGCTCCAACATATGAAAATAGACTTTGGTGACGGAAGTAACTTATGCCTTATGGCCTGGTATCTGTAAGCTCCTACCACCAATAAATACTCTTTATAAAAACCAACCAGTTCCTGGTATTTTACATCAGCACCCCTTTGGCTGACTAATACAGCTGGCTAGAGCAGCTCTTCTGCTAGCTGTGGGTCTCCAGGGCTGCTGGGATGGCTCTGCTTCAGACTGCAGGTCTATGGGCTACCTGGGGCCACTCTACTCCATCCTCATTCTGGGGCCCAGGCTGGAGGGGCTGCAGCTACAGGAGCATGTTGTTGTCATAACAGAAGTCATAAGTTCCCCGAGGTACAAGTAGAGAGACATGATCTCTCTTAGTGTCCACATCTCATTGACCAAAGAAAGTTACATGACCAAATGCAGTATCACCTGGCACAGAATTATACACTCTCCATGAAAAGGAGGAAATATTTATTTGCTGTACAATAATCTAATTTACCACATTCATTCACCAAACAATAGTTATGAGGAGCATAAAAACATTAATAAATCCCACAAATCTTATGATTATAAATGAGCCCCTTCCTCTAATCTAATGCCTATAACTATAGACATTAGGATATAACCCTAAAATTTATAACAATATATAGAAAACACTATAATATATCATAAAGTCTATTTAACTGCAGTTTTGTACTTATTTTCTTGTTCTTGAATAGGACAAAATCCTGTACATGAAAAAAAATTCGAAACTTCTACGTATTTGTTATACTCTGCTGGAACACATTAAATGGAAAAAGAATCAAGGAGACTAATTGTGATCCAAAGAAATGGGAATGCTTGCCTCTCAGCCTAGGCATGCTCACAGGGATGGAAAATCTAATAGAAATGCATCCATGAGATGAGAAGTATCTGAACAGAAAGCTCTGGACCCTCCTCCTTCTCCCCGCAGCTTCACTATTTCTCCTTATTAGGTTCTACTGCCTTTAAAGAAGGAGCTGCATGCTTCTTGGATGGATTTACTCATCCCCATTACGTTAGACAAAATGTCCAGTGTTTTTCATCTAGCATTGATAAAGAAAAGAGAAACTGCTTCTTACAGCTTATTTGCCTGAAAACATAATGAATCACTTTATAATTTTGTGAGGAAGCGTCAAGTGAGTTAGTCCATGTGTAGCATTTATATTTTTATAAAATCTGTCAATTGAGATGGAAGCATTTCAATTTAGGTCAATGATTCTCTGAAAACATGATATGACGAAACCATAAAAATACTACACAATCATGTCTCTAAATTCATCGAGGTAAATTTCCTTACTTAGAGCAACCTGGGATAGGCAGGGAAGGTCTTGCACCCAATCCCGGTATGACCCAGTGTGGATGGTTAGAGCTTTGGGAGTCTCATATCCTTGCAGGTCCTTGCCAAGTTGTTGTTTTAAAAAACATTTGATTCAGTAAGTGGGTTGGACGAGAAGGTAGGACAAGGAACCCCAGACACAGCCCGGAAACCTGCAGTAGGAATCTAGATGAATGATAAGGGAAGAACAAAAAAAAGCAAGGAATACTTAGAAAGGCAGGAAAACAATTGGCATTAAGGAAGCTCTTCTTTTTTTTTTTTTTAGAGATTTATTTATTTATTTCTCTCCCCCTACCCCCTGCCCCGGTTGTCTGTTCTCTGTGTCTGTTTGCTGTGTCATCTTTTTTGTCCGCTTCTGTTGTTGTCAGCAGTACAGGAATCCGTGTTTCTTTTTTGCTGCGTCATCTTGTTGTGTCAGCTCTCCGTGTGGGCGGTGCCATTCCTGGGCAGGCTGCACTTTCTTTCGCGCTGGGCGGCTCTCCTTACCGGGCGCACTCCTTGCGCGTGGGGCTCCCCTACGCGGGGGAGACCCCTGCGTGACAGGGCACTCCTTGTGCGCATCAGCACTGCGCATGGACCAGCTCCACACGGGTCAAGGAGGCCCGGGGTTTGAACTGCGGACCTCCCATGTGGTAGACGGATGCCCTAACCACTGGGCCAAGTCCGCTTCCCAAGGAAACTCTTCTAAGATAGCAAATGTCCAGGACTCAGGTAGCTTTTAGATACAGGTCTTTAGTCATTTTTAAGCAATCTGGTGGTATTAAGACAGGGTTCCCAGACAGTAGAAGGTATGGGGGCTAGGAAATTGGACAAAGGAAATTAAGAGGTAGTCTCAGGTATAAGAACTAAGGGCAAATGAGGAAAGAAGTGGAGAACAGAAATAAGTGGGGAGGAAGGAATAAAGCAAAGCTATTAGAGAGGAGTGAGAGGCACAGTATTAGTTCTCTGTAGCCCCCTGTGCTCCTCCTGCCAACTTCTGTTGGCTTTCCTTCTGATTGTCTGCACCTGTCCTTTAGAGGATTCTCCATGGGCTTCTGGATTTCCTTAGGCTGCAAGCCCAGAAAACCAAAATTACCTCCATCTGTACATCTGCTGCCTCAGTCCACACACACCCAAAGTCCCTCCATGGTGCTGCCCCTGGTGTGAAAGCCAAGTTCCTGGCTTTGAGGCCGACATTCTCTGAGGTAACATTTATGCACTGGAGCAAAGTTGAGCAAATTCAGCCTTCAAGGCAAATCCTGTGCAATGCCTGTTTTGGTAAATAAAGTTTATTTGGAACATGGCCACACTCACTTGTTTACTTTTGACACTATAAAGCAGGGGTTCTTAACAAAGAGGTCTGTGAGCTTGAATGGAAATTGAAAAAATATTATTCTTGTGGGGATGTGTTGGTGCAGATGTGATCTATTTATCAAATAATACACAGTAGAGTGTGGACTTAGTAAGGGGTCCATGGTTTTCACCTGACTGGCAAAGGGGGATCGATGGAACGCAAAAGATTAAGAACCCCTGCTCTATAGGCAGGAATGCAGCATCCCAGCAAGATGCAGTGGAGGCTGTGACTGTGCCTAAGATCATATCCTTGGTTGGTTTGTCCCTTGCCCTGTCCTCCTGTACCCATTTCCTTACCAGTTTCTCCTGGGCCTTTTCTTTAAATAAATCACTTACAAAAAAATCCTTGTTCCAAGGGCTGCTTCTGGAGAACCTGGCTTATGCAGACAGCGGCTATGACATTGTCTGGGTAGTTTCTCTTAGGTACTTCCCTGATCACTTTGTCTTTGACTCCTCTGGGCTTAGGCATGGAAAGCTTCATTTATGAGACGAGAATGCTGACGCTAAGGCTATAGGAGCTGAGTGCTTTGCCCAAGGTTAAAAAGGTAGAGAGCTAGGGTTGGAAGCCAGGGCTACCCTGGAGAGGCAGTAGAATGGGTTATTTTATTTTTAATGCCCAGATCAAGAGTGGAAGCTGTGTTTGGAGCTGTACTCATTCAGGATTGACCAGGAAAAATCTGTTGCTCAGTAACACCCATTTAAGCTGTGCACGTAGTGGGTGGGCATGGCATGGGGGGCAGGGTGTGTGTGTGTGAAAGGAAGTATTCAGGGTTCATGATCTAGAGCAGCTTCACCATCTAGTAAACAGGGGACAAGACACACGCTGGTTCTTCATTGTCATGAGTCAATCCTTCAAATTTAAATTCTAAAGTCCTTTTCTCTCTTTACTTAGCTTTTGGCAGTTTCCCTATACTTCTCCCAATTATTAATAGATTTTTTTAATTAATAAATTTTATAGTTTAGAATAGTTTAGATTCCTAGAAAAGTTGCAAAGATAGTACAGAGAGTTCCCATACACCCCGCACCTAGTTCCCCCTATTGTTAACATCTTATGTTCCTATGGTCTATTTGTCACAACTAATGAACTAATGAAGATACATTATTACTGCTAGGGTCCATTCTTTATCAACATGACTTGTCACTGTGATCTGAAATTTGATCACTTGGCTATAGGCTTTGTTGGGTTTCACCACTGGTGAAGTTCCTCTTGTAATCTCTTTCCATACTATGCTCTTTGGAGGATTCATTGTGCACAAGCCACATCATGCCTATTTCATTATGCCCAAGCCACAGTTGAGTAGGAAGTTCTGCCTCACATCCCTGGAATTGGAGTAGCTTGAAATTTTTCTGGACAGGAGACTTGTCTCTTCTTCGCCATATATTTATTTATATTAGCACCAAACTCTTTGATATTTATTTTAAACACTGAAATATTATAATCCAGTAGTGCTTGATATATTTTCTTGCTCAAACTCTTTCAGCTTTGGTCACTGGGGTTTCCTTCAGTTGGTGTCTGTGTCCTTTTGATGTATCCTATCATTGCGTTGTGGTTTTTTTAGCTGTTGCTGATGTTGTGGTTTTTGTAGCACTTCCTTACTCTTTGGCACTACAAGATGCTCATCTTGTATATTCCCTGTCCCAACCCTAGAATCAGCCATTTCTCCAAGAAGCCCTGATTGCTTTTATTGGACAATGACATCAAAAATGAAGGTCTCAGAGCAAGCTCTTGTCATTGTTACTGGGGTTTTGTTGGTTCCAAGCCATCTCAACTAACATAGCGACTTTGTACAAGTGTGTACTTACCTACATTTGGACGCGTATCTATAAATATTTCTATATGTACCCATCTATTTTAAGCTAAATATGAATTCATACTGATTTCACCAACTCTAATCCTTTACCATGTGGATCTTTCTAACTTTCACTTCTTGCTTCTGGGTAATCTCCCAACCCGAGAGTGAGAAACCTGGCTCCCACAATTGATCACCCACTTAATCAAATGCTTAATTCCAGTTTCCATGGGAAGTGGTCAAAATGGTTAACCTATGGTTTACCACCTAGATTACAGTACTTAATACACAGTTTCACTTGCCTTTATACTTACAGTCTATAGTCATTTCCAAATTTGCTTTGGTCAGGTATTTTTCCTCTGCCCCATCATTGAGGTTGTTTCATCCATTTGTAGTACAACTGGATTGTTCTGTCACAATTTTCCATTCCATCCTGTGGCTCCCCAACTTCCTAAATGATTCTTTCAATTTCCATTTACTGGAGAGAGGGGGCAAGATGGTGGCTGCGTGAGCTTGCCTGGTAATGTCTCTGCAGGGGGCGGCTGGGCAGCGTTGAAGGCTCTTTGGGACTGCGCTGTTTCGGGGATTTTTGCTGGTTGGAAGGTGTCTGGACGTCGATTTAGTGGGAAGGTAACAGAGAGGATACGTCTATAATATATAAACGGAGGTCCCAGCTGGGCGTGGAAAGTTCCCTCCTTGGGTGGGTGGAGCCGCGGTATTGGGCGCTGCTGCAGCTCGGGAGCCACCACGGCCAGGGTTTTTTTCCCCTTTTTTTTGGAGGCTCTGCGGTGCTGAGGAATTTGCGGGTACTGGGCGGACTGGTGAGGGGTTGATGGGACAGGACTCCTTTGCAGATCGATTTGGGGAGACAGACAGTGTTTTGTTGTGAAGCGGGGGACGTTTTGGTTGCGGACAGGGGTGGTAGCGCTTCCGCCTGGAGCCCCATCCCCACGGGTCCGGCTGCCGATCTGCAACGGAATTGGATTTTTGGCAATAAGGGGACACAATTGGGAGATTGTTGCAGGGTCCAGTGAGGGAGGGGGACACGTCTGGAAGCCGATTGGGGAATATTTTGCGAAGTTTGGGACTTCTGGTTTTGGAGTCTGTTTTTGGCGTTTCCAGCCCCCCAGCGGGGCTTGGGAGCTGGGTCATTGAACTGGCTGTGGTGTAGAGGCGCCCTCAAGTGGCCGTTGCGTGGGAGCACAGGGAGGGAGCTGTCCAAAGGCTGAAACCCTGAGGAGTAGGTGAATTGCAGGGTTCAGACATTAAATATAGAGTTTGCGGATCTGGCTTCCCCCGTGGGGCTGGCACCCAGCTACGGGGATCCCTGAGGGCTGTGTTGCACTGCGGGGCTCCTAAGCTTCCTGTTGACCAGATTTGAGGTTGCCAGGTCTGGGTCCCCTGGACTCTGGTGGTCCACACCCCAGACTCACACCTCTTGAGTCTTCAGTGTCTCAGACTTGCCACCCCTGAATCCATCACGCCCTGGGGTCTACCTGGGGTCCTTGAGTGCCCTGGACCTTAACGTTTGCATTTTATCTTTATTGGTTCATATTGTTTTGTTTTTATTTTCATTTTATCTTATTTTTTACTCTTTTTGATGCCCTGATTGCTAATATTGCATTATCCCCTAGTCTTTTCTCCTAGCGTGTCCCCCAAAGTCCTTTTTTTATACAGCTATTTAGGGGTTTTTTAGTTGTTGTTTTAGATAGTGTTGCAATTGTGGCTCGTGTATACCTGTATTTCTCTTCCCCCTACCTGTTCCCCACCGTTTGCCCACCCTCTTTTTCTTTCTTCCTTTCTTCTCGTCTTTCTTTTTTTCTTTATTATTATTAGTTTTTCTTTTTCAGTTTTCTCTCTCCCTCTTGTCCCTCATTTTCCACTTATTTTATTTTAATTCAAGTATACAATAGGTGCTACAGGGAACACCTCACATTTGCTGGGTTTTCCCATCCTCCACTGCCTCATTTCTGTGTGAACTGATTTAGGCTACCTACACTATCCCCCTTCCCCTGCATCTTGATATCTGCTATCATCTACTGTCTCTCCTATATTCCACCCCCCACCTCCCGTTCTTTGATCCACAAAGTGTCTAACTCTTAATTTCTAATACCTTTGTTTTGTTTTCTGTCTGGTATCCACTCTTGAAACTATTACCTTTCTTTTCTTTTTCCCTCTCTCACGAAAACAATAGCTTTGTAGCTCATACCATATTCCTCCCATATTCAGTCATCTACCTCATAATAGGTACTCTACCTACAGCTATAACTCTACACAATCTAAATGAATCTAACCTCCATCCTCCCAGATCTCATATTCTTGCTTTGTTAATATATATCACCAATACTACTCTACACTTTTCCTTGCTTACACAATTGCCTTTCCCCGGCACTAATACTTTCCTTTAAAGTGAACTTAACCAGCAACAAGAAATTAGAAAAAGAAGAACAAAGTGACAAAAAGAAGATATAACACTTACGCAAAAATAACAGCTAATTAATCTCCAAGACTAGACAAAGAAGCTAAGGAACTCATTAAACCCGTCAAGATAAAAGGATGACCAGAAAGCAACAAAAATTGACAAACCAAATCAGTAATCAGGAAAACATGGCTGAATCCAATCAACAAACTAAAAATCAGGAAGGGGAGCAGAACTTCGCACAAGCAATGAAAGATCTCAGAACATTTATCACCAACAAATTTGATGAAGTAATGAAAGAGGTTAACAACATGAAGACAACACTGGGAGGGGAAATTGCAGACATACGCAAAAACATAACAGACATGATGGGAATGAACACCACAGTTCAAGAAATCAAAAATACACTTGCAACAAATATCAACAGACTAGAAGAGGCAGAGCAGAGAATTAGTGATGTGGAAGACAGTACATCAGAAATCAAACAGATAGTAGAAGGGGTCGATAAAAAGATAGAAAAAATCCAGCTAGGATTTAGGGACCTGAATGACAATGCAAAACGCTCAAATATACGTAGTATAGGTATTCCAGAAGGAGAAGAGAAGGGAAAGGGGTCAGAAGGAGTGTTGCAGGAAATAATGGCTGAAAACTTCCCAAATCTACTGAAAGAGACAGACGTACATATCCAAGAAGCACAGCGCACTCCACTGGTCAAAAACCCCAACAGGCCCACCCCAAGACATATACTCATCAAATTATCCAATGCTCAACACAAAGAGAAAATCCTAAAAGCAGCAAGAGAAAAGAAAACCATCACATACAAGGGAAGCTCCATAAGATTAAGTGCTGATTTCTCATCTGAAACCATGGAGGCAAGGAGGCAGTGGTATGATATAGTCAAGGTACTAAAGGAAAAAAATTTCCAACCAAGAATACTATATTCAGCTAAACTAACATTCAAACATGATGGAGAGTTCAAAATATTTGCAGATAAACAGAAACTGAAAGAGTATACCAACAAGAAACCTCCCCTTCAAGAAGTTCTAAAGGGAGTTCTGCAGGAAGAAAGGAAAAAACAGGACAGGCAGAGTTGGAGGAGAGTATAAGAGCAACAAAAAAAGACAAACTAGACGGGGGAAAAAAATACAAACAAAATATGACAAACACAAATCCAATAAAAATATGGCTAACACAAATAATTCCTTGAAAGTAATAACACTGAATGTCAACGGATTAAACTCACCTATCAAAAGATTCAGACTGGGACATTGGATAAGGAAATATGACCCATCTGTATGCTGTCTACAAGAGACACATCTTAGACCCAGAGATGCATGGAGATTGAAAGTGAATGGCTGGAAAACAATCATACACGCAAACAATAACCAAAAAAAGGCAGGAGTAGCTATATTAATATCAGACAAAATAGGCTTTAAATGTGAAACAATTGTGAGAGACAAAGAAGGATGCTACATTTTAGTGAAAGGGAAAATCTGTCAAGAAGATCGAACAATCATAAATATTTATGCTCCTAACAAGGGTGCCTCTAAGTACGTGAGACAAACGCTGGAAAAACTAAGTGAAACAATAGATGCATCTACAATCATAGTGGGGGATTTTAATACACCACTATCTACCTTGGACAGAACATCTCAAAAGAGAATCACTAAAGAAATAAAACATTTGAACAGTATATTAGAGGAGCTGGAACTAATAGACACATATAGATCATTACACCCAAACACAGCAGGATATGCATTCTTCTCAAGCACACATGGATCATTCTCCAAGATAGACCATATGCTAGGCCACAAAGAAAGACTGAATGAATTCAGAAAGATTGAAATCATACAAAACAATATCTCTGACCACAGTGGAGTCAAGCTGGAAATTTGCAAGGGACAGAGGCCCAGGTTTCACACCACGATTTGGAAATTAAACAGCACACTCGTAGAAAAACAGTGGGTCAAAGAGGAAATCTCAAAAGAAATCAATGACTACCTTGAAACAAATGATAATGATAACACAACATACCAAAATTTATGGGATACAGCAAAAGCAGGACTGAGAGGGAAATTTATAGCCATAAATTCATATATCAAAAAAGAAGAAAGAGCAAAAATTGAAGAATTAACTGCACATTTGAAGGAATTAGAAAAACAACAACAAAGTGACCCAACAGGAAGAAAAAGGAAGGAAATAACAAAGATAAGAGCAGAACTAAATGAAATAGAAAATAAGAAAGCACTTGAAAAGATAAACAAGGCCAAGAGCTGGTTTTTTGAGAAGATCATCAATTTCCATTTACTAAGATTCACTTTTTCTACTCCAAAAGGGCTCAGAATGTCATGTATCTAACAAAATATATTACCCTAAAAACAAAACAAAACAAAATAAAACCTGTACTTCACCTACTAAAACTACCACTACCATAATGTCTGGTGTTCTCTGATCTGTTTACAATCTCTGTAGTTTTGCCTTTCCAGAAAGTAATATAAATGGAATCATTCAAAGTGTAGCCTTTTCAGAGTGGTTTCTTTCACTTAATAAAATGCATTTAAGATTCATCACATTTTTGTGTTGCTTGATAGCTCATTCCTTTTTATAACTGATTAGAATTCCATCGTATGAATATACCAGTTTGTTTATCCACACATCTATTGAAGGTCATCTTGGTGGCTTCCAGATTTTGGTGATTATTAATTAATCTGTTACAAACATTAATATGCAGATATTTGTGTGGACATAAATTTTCACATCATTTGGGTAAATAATCTAAGAGTGCTATTACTGGGTTATATGGTCACACTAAGTCTAGTTTTGTAAGAAACTGCCAAACTCTTTTCCAATGTGGCTGCACCATTTTGCATTCCCACCAGCAATGAAAGAGAGTTCCTGCTGCTCCACATCTTCACCAGCATTTGGTGTTATATAAGTATTTTGATTTTTTTCATCATTGTTTTGTAGTTTTCTGCTTGCTGTAACTGAATTTTCTCTACTTTAGAATTCTCCCACATTTTGTCTGAAAAAGTCTTTATATCTCCTTTACTTTTGAAGGATAATTTCATAGAGAATTCTAAGTTGTTTTTTTTTCCTTTTTTTTTTTCCATCAGTGCATTAAATATTTCACTCCAGTATCTTCTTGCATGGATTTTGATGAGAAATTGCTATAATCCTTTTCCTTGTTTGTCTTTAGATAAGATTATCTTTTACCTCTGGGTTCTTCCAAAGTTTCTATTTGTCTTTGGATTTCTGCACTTTAAATATGACATGCCTATGTGTGGGTTTTCGGCATTTACGGTACTTGGTGTTCTCTGTGTTTCTCCGATCTGTATCATAGTAGCTGTCATTAACTTTAGAAAATTATTGGACATTGATACATTGTTTCAATCCAACTTTGAAGGGCACAATTTGGGGCAGCCATAAGAGAAAAGAATGCACCGGCAAAGGGATAGACATGAGTTTTATTGGGACTTAGGAACAGGAGAGGCTCTTTAATGGCGGCCAAAGAATGACAGTAACACTCTGCAAAGAGGTGAGAATAGATGGGACAATATAAGGAGTCTCAGGACAAAGACATTCAATAGAGTATGAGAACAGTTTCTGCAAGAGTTCACAAATGGGTGCTTTGGTGATGCTATGGCTGGGAAAGGAATATACATACAGCCTTGAAAAGAGTAGAGTTTGCAGTACCATCTGCATATTCTTTTCTATGGGAGTCTTGTTTTTTTTTGACTAGTGAGTGTCCAGATTATGCCGATACCTACATGCTTTGGGGCAAGGAGGGAAAGTTCCAGCCCTGGACTCCCACATACTTCCAAAGTTTTTCTGCTCCGTTCGCTATATTTTCTCCTAATATTCCCATTACACTCATGTTAAATCTTTTGATATTGTCCTACAATTCTTGGATGTTAGTTCTGTTTTGTTTTGCTTTTTCATTCTTTTTTTTTTTTTCTCTTTGCTTTTAAAATTGGGGATTCTTTATGTCCTGTGTCAAGCTTGCTTATTCTTTCTTCAACTGTTTCAGTCTATGAATGTGCCCATAGATTACAGTCTTTATTTGTGTTACAGTTGTTCTAAGTTCTAACTTTTCTTCCTTTTTTTCCTTTTAGGTGTTCTATGCTTGCACTACCCATCTTTTCTTTTATGTTGCATATTTTTTCCATTAGCACCTTTAACATATCAGTCATAACAATTTTAAGTTCCAGATCCAATTCCAATATTTGAATTATACCTGAATCTGATTCTGACTATTCTTTGTCTCTTCAAAATCAGAGTTGCATTTTTCTTATCTTTTGGCAAGCATAGCAAATTTTTTCTTGAAAGTCAGACAAGTTGTATAATAACTGTGTCAAACCATTAGTATAAGGATTTATGTTGATCTGCCTAGGAGCTAGACTGTTTTTAATTTTGTGATAGCTATAGGTTCCAGAGACTTTAAATTCCTCTAGTATTGTTTTTCTTTCCTCAGGACTTTGGGCTTCTTTAAGTACACCTCATCATGCAGTGTTTGTACCTTTCAGCAATTTCGATGGTAATTCACTGTGGGTATGGTAGGGAATGGGTGCATTCTGTGGTTTTCTGATTAATCTGCCTTTAAATGGACCAGTGCCTTGTCTTTCACAAGTTTTTCTCCAGTTGTATCATTTTTTTTCCTTTTATGCCCAGCCCTCTATTTCTTTTCCTAGTTGTAGTACTCCCAATATACTTTCTTGAATCCCTGACCATTGTTAACTATTTTTCTCTTATGTGAGGTAGGAAATATGTAAGTAGCTGGAATGGGTGGAATTTTCTTAGCCCAGATGGGATAAGACTCTGGTAAAGTCTTTCCCCTTGGAAAACAGGCATTTGCTATGGAGACATCTCCAGGTGTAGTTCACAATGATTATTATTCCCCTTCTCCTGACAAAGGTAAGGAAGGACTCTTTCTGGAATCTTTGCAGTGTGAACCTGGCAGTGTTCCTAGAAGTGAATCCCCAAAGATTATGGGGAGCTGCCTAAGACCAAAGCTCCCAGGACTCTCTCACTTTCATACTAGTTCACAGCCAACTTCCAGGAATTCATCAGAGATGATGAATTACCATTTAAGTGTTCTTACCAGTTTATTGTTCCAGCCACCTCTGATCCTGGTAAGCAGATCTGAACTGTGTCTAATCTGTATGTGACAACAGTGTCTCAAGATTCAGGGGTGGTAATTTTCTGCTGGGTCCAAAACAAGTTATAGATTTCAGTTTAACCAGATTTATCTTCTTTTAAGGGTGTGACAAACTCTAAGCTCTTTATATGTCAAAGATGAAACCAGAAGTTGGTATTCTTATTAAAGAGATTTTATATTACCAGTGCTAACAAGATAACAGAATTTAGATGTGGAAATTTTTTTTTTTGGTTACAGTGTGGTGGGTTAAATTATATCCCAGTTTTGATATGTTCTTACATATTGGTCTCCATCCTGGTAGGTATGGACCCAATATAAATAGGATACCTTGAGGATATTATTTCACATAAGATGTGCACAACTGAATCTTGTTGGGTTTTAATTCAGATTGAGAGCCCTTTATATGCAGAATGAAAATCAAGCACAGAGAAAAAGCCACAGGAAGAAGCCATAAGTCAAGGGAACCCAGAGGAGAAAGGAAAAAACACCATCATGCACATCATCATGGGGCAGAAAAGCCAAGGACCAAGGATCTTTGGAAGCCAGCCCCAGAAGAGTCTTTGGGGAGAAAACATCGCCTTGCTGATGCCTCAAAACTGTGAGCTAATAATCCCCACTCTTGGAGCCAATTCATTATATGGTATTTGTTTTTAGGAGCTAGGAAACTAAGACATACAGTGTTTCAAATCTTTGTTTGGGAGAAGGTTCTATGGCTTCTAGTAAATCTCAGTCTTTTATTGGGCTGTGTCTTGGGACTGTGGCCTTCAAAGTGCTTCTTTCCTTCTTCTAGTGGTGTACTCCCCACACCCACCCTGTTCTCTACTACCTTCCAGACTGCAACATTCCCAAGTGAACCCCTAGATCCTGATGACTGGTTTCTTCCCATATCATCCTGTAAGTGAGACAGAAAGGCTGGAAAGGGCTGGAGTAGGGAAGAATTTTAACCCAGATGGGATCAAGTTTTAGAATTGCAGTCTGGTGAAGTTCTTTCTCTTGGAAAATAGGACGTTGTTAAGGAGACAGTTCTGTGAGTATTTCACAGAGGTACTCCCTTCCCTACTCCCCACCTGCCAGAGCCAAGAGGAGGGGGTCATTCCCAGATCTTCACTCTAAGAACCTGGAACCTGATAGTAGCCCGGGGGGGGGGGGGGGGGGGGGGGGCGGAAGGGGAGAGGGGAGTGTGGGGGTTCCCCTGAGAGGAAGACTGTGGTTCCCAGGAGCTTCTCACTCTCAAACTAGTCCAAACTCATCCCTCCACAATTCATCAAAATTCCCATTTAAACATTCTGATTCCAGCAGCTTCTACTCTAGGTAAGCAGATAGCTGTGATTCTCCGTATTTGCCTGTCTCTCCAGAGTTTGGAGAGGCATTTTACCCTGTACCCTTAAGTTGTTTTGTTGTTTTTGTTGTTATTGTTTATATGGAACACTTTATGAATTTGTGTGTCATCCTTGCACAGGGGCCATGCTAATCTTCTCTGTATTCTAATTTTAGTATATGTGCTGCCGAAGCAAGCACTGCCTTTAAGGTTTTTGATGGGTCCAAGTGAAAAATCATTGATTTTCAGATTTTCAGTTTGTATTGCCTTTTTTTTTTTTTTTTTTTTGGTCACTTGGAACAATAACTTCCAAGCTCTTTGCATATCAGAGCTGATATAATAAGTTAAAACAAACTATTTAAAGGTATATATTTCATTCAGTGAAACAGTTCTTATGAAGGTACAATAAAATAAATTGTAGAGGTTCAGTTCCTGATATATCAGGCATATCTTCAGACTAATTTACTTCAATCTCCAACTTATTAGTCAATACTGACTAATTTACTTCAATCTCCAACTTATTTTCACATAGATTTTCTGTCATTATACAAGATTGGATAGTGTTGTTATTTAATTTAAAGGTTGATGGAATTATAGTGAATTAAATCTACCTAAATGTGAACTCATTTCTTTACTTGTGCATGTTTCTAAGTTATTTAGCACCAAAAGGGAGACATTATAGTCTTCCATTATAGGATCCTTCAAAGGCTCTTGTGCCCATTTTTCTTTAATAAACTCAATACAGATACTCCTTTTCCAAATGGCTGATTATTTAACCAGAGAGGGAGAATAGAAAAGCAGCCTAATACTTAAAATTAGGAATTAGTATAGAATTAGAAATAACAGGGGCAGCAATTTCGAAGAATCAGGCCTTAGGTGGATGGCTTCAGTATTTCCATTGTCATTTAGGAATCTTAAAAATCTTTGAACCTCATTAGCTAGGACTGCCTTAAGAGCACTCCAGAACTGTGCTTTGTTATTGCTCAAGCAGCACAAAGATGAAAGTGAAATAGTCACATATATTTTAAAGAATGTTCTAAATTAAGATTGTTCAGACTTCATGTCCGTGCGTGCCCACTTTTACCAACTAGAATGAATATTCCTTTCTCCAGGGAGCATTTCAGTAACACTGGCTGAATGTATTTTTCACATGTTGCATTTTTAAAATTCTGCTTAGCCTGATAACCCCTTTCTGCATTCATCTCACTGAAGAAATCTTCCTATATACTTCTACAGAAACACCAAACCTCTATAACTTTGCTGTGTTTCTGTTGGGCATTTCCTTCTCCTACTGTATGTTTCAGTCATCTCACTTTCTCACCTAGGAGAGAAAATGAAGGAGATGCTATATGCATTATTAAGGAATGGGACTCCTCTTTCTTTTGGAAACAGAACCTCTTTTCTTTCCTGCCTTAGAGAATGAATTTTTTCAATCTCTTTACACAAAGAGAGAAGTCTCAAAAACCCCAGGAGTCCTGGAGAGACATTTGTTCTTTTCCTTCTGCTTCATTTGTTTGATGGAAAAACATCAATATTCTGTAAGGATATTATGCCCTCCATTGCAATCAGTCTGGTGGACACATTAACCAAGGTGCCCCAATTTCCCTTAACCAAAAGGTGAACCTGTGACCCAGGCTAAGTCCAACAACTATCTTTGGAATGTGAAGCTTAAACAATGTAGAGCAAAGTGGTAGGTAGAATTTAAAAGGATTGTGAAGATGTAATCAAGGTCCCAAGACAGCTGAAAGGACGATTATCTTTGGTGGGCCTGATCTAATCAGTACTCTCTTAAAAACAACTGAGCTTCCCTTGAAGAGATATATTCAAAGTAAGGGAGGAATTTAACACAAGGGAAAGAGTTTGACATGAAGAAGAGTCACCATTGCTGGTCTGAAGATTGAAGGGGAAACATGGCAAGGATTGAGGGTAGCCCCTAAGAGATGAGAAAGATCCTTGGCTGACAAGCAGCAAAGAAATGGCTCCTATATCCTACAACTGAAAGGAACTGAATTCTGCCAGCCATCTGAATAAACTTGGAAGTGGATACTTCCCAGAGTTTCCATATTACACCTCAGCCCTGCTGACATCTTCATTTTAGTCTTTGACACCCTGAGCACAGAATCTAATCACATAATGCCTCAAATTCTGACCTGAAGAACTCTGAGCTATTAAATGATATTGTGTTAAAACCTGCTCGGTCTGTGCAATCTGTAACACTCAAACAGACGTGGTGGGATGGATATGATTCAGTCAAAAGGCAAAGATGTGAATAGAAGATTTCAGTACAATGTGAGCAGGGACTTTAAAGAAGAAATAAGTGGACATTAGGATGGCAAAACAATATCTTAGTTAGGGGATTGACTGGAGAGCTTGTTCATTGGTTTCTGCTCCTCACAGTCCTTGAACTATTTTGATTCAAATCCTTCCTGAGGTTCAGTTTCTGAATTTCTCTAGATCCTTTCAATAAGTTCCCATCTGCTTAAGTTTTCCAGAATAGTCTTCTATTACTTGCAATCAAAATACAGCAAGAGATATGTGCAATGGAACCCAAAACACCTCAAAACACTTCATCCCAAGTGGTTTGCCAAAGAAATTCTAGAAGTTTTTCATGTAAGTTTGAGACACCTTTACTCCTTCATCAAAATGTTCTCCTCAGCCCAATTTGTGACATTAAAAATAGTGAGGAGGGGAAATAATGTCACTGTATTATGAGTACATTGTTGCCTTTCTCGCTTTTTGGCTTGATTTTTTATTTTCAGGATTATTTGCTTTGGGAATTTCCCAGTTTCTTTTTGGGAAGGTAAGAGATGAAGTTAGGCCTAAATTTATATTGTTATACTGGACTTAATATCAAATATATTACATTGAAAATATGCTATGCTATATTTTATTTCATATTTTTATCTATTATTGTATATATATATTATATAATCCATTGAATACACTATCTGATACAGAATATGCTGCACTGAAAATTTTATCATGTGTTTTCCCATGATGCAGACTGTTTAAGCATTTATTTGGTTGGATGGATAGTTCTTTGGTTGATTTTTGCTACAGGGGCAAAGCCTGATCCATCAAAGCTAATCCTTTACTAATATCAGATTTTACACTATTTTTAATATACCAACATTCCTTGATTTGTAACTCATTTGAAAGTGCATCAAATTCTATATTTAATTGAAACAAAATGAGATAAGACAATGTGCTTAGCTCTTTTTCTTTGGTATTTTCATTCCAATGTAAATATTTATGTAGATTTGATTGATCAGAACAGGGAATATAGTATAATGGTCACTGTGGTCTTTTGATGTGTCAAATAACTGGGCTATAGTTTTTCCCTAAAACATGAATCTAGATGTTGCTGCAAAGGTACTTTGTAGATGAGGTTAAAGTCCACAATCAATTGAATTTAAGTAAAGACATTACCCTAAATATATAAGATATATATACTTAGATAAGGTGGATGGGCCTGATTTAATCAGTTGGAATGCCTTAAAAGCAGAGCAGAGACATCCCTGGAAAAGCAGAGTGTGGACAGCAGCTGCAGCCAATGCCCCAGAGTTCCAGCCTGCCCTTCCTGATGGTTTGCTCTAACTTTCAGACTTGCGTAGCCAGCCCCACATTCATATAAACCAATTCTTTGTGATACGTCTCTTTTTTTTTTTAGATTTTATTTATTTATTTATTTCTCTCCCCTTTCCCCCCCACCCCGGTTGTCTGTTCTGTGTCTATTTGCTGCGTCGTCTTTGTCCACTTCTGTTGTTGTCAGTGGCACGGGAATCTGTGTTTCTTTTTGTTATTGTTGTTGCGTCATCTTGTGTCAGCTCTCCGTGTGTGTGGCACCATTCCTGGGCTGCTGCACTTTCTTTCGCGCTGGGCGGCTCTCCTTACGAGGTGCATTCCTTACCCGTGAGGCTCCCCTACACGGAGGATACCCCTGCGTGGCAGGGCACTCCTTGCATCAGCACTGCACATGGGCCAGCGCCACACCGGTCAAGGAGGCCTGGGGTTTGAACAATAGACCTCCCATGTGGTGGACGGACGCCCTAATCATGACTGATGGCATGGTCAAGAGAATAAACCCTGGAACCAAACTTCCTGAAATCAAACCCTGGACATTTTTCTTCATGACCTTGGTCAAGTTACTATTTGTGCCTTTTTTCTTTACTTGTAAAAGGCATATAAATACTTCCTTTCTTATAAGCTTGTTGGGGGAATTTAAGAGGTTGAAACATGTAAAATGAATAGAATAAAACCTAGAACATAATACATAGCATTAGGATATTATACACATTAAATAAATGTTTACTTGTACTTCTTATCATTAGTCCAATGTGTTCAGAAGACAACCTTGACTTCTAGTCATCACTGTCCAAGTCCCTGCCTATTTGAAGTTCTCTGCCCAAACTAGAATGGCGTTTTAGTTTGCTAGGCTGCTGGAATGCAGTATACCAGAAATGGGGTGGCTTTTCCAATGGGGACTTTTTAGGTTGCAAGCTTACAGTTTCAAGGCTGAGTAAAGGTCCAAACTAAGGCATCATCAGGTGATGCTTTCACCCTGAGGAACAGCTGCAGGCAATCCTGGACTCCTCTGTCACATGGGAAGGCACATGGCAGCATCTGCTGGTCTCTGCCTTCTCTTCCAGGTTTCATTGCCTCAGCTTCTAAAATCCTCTGGCTTTTTCTCTCAGCTTCTGGGGCTTTTCTCTCTGTGTCTCTCTATATGTTCATCCCACTGATAAAGGACTCCAGTAAGAGGATTAAAACCCACACTGCATCATGCCGTACTGAAGTAGCCTAATCAAAAGTTCCCACCTACAATAGGTTCACACCTATAAGAGTGGATTATCCCTAAGCCTCAGACCACCACAGATGGCTTTCAAATTCTGTTCCCTTTACCTGGATCCCCTTTCACCCCATTACTGGCCTGGTTAGCTCTCCAATGCTGTGAAATTCAGCCGAGCTTATGTTTCCTGTGGTAGGCAAAATAATGATCCACAGTGATGTCCACAACCTAGTCATCCTGAGAATATGCTGCCACACATGGCAAAAGGGACTTTACACATGTGCAAGTCATTGAGATATGAAGATGATCTGGTATTATCTAGTGGGCCCAATCTCCTCACATGAATCATTGAAGTGGAAAGGGGAGGCTGAAATGTAGAATCAGAGTGATATAATGGGAAAAGGACTCAACCCGAAGTTGCTGACTTGAAGGCCATGAGTCAAGAAATGTGGGTGGGCTCTACAAGCTGGAAAAGTCAGGGAATGGATCCTATGCAGAGCATCCAGAAAGGAAGGCAGCCCTGCTGAAACCTTGCTTTTAGTCTGGTGAGCTCCATGTCAAAGCTTTAATCTCAAGAACTATGAATTATTACTCATATTGTTCAAGCCACTAAGTTTGTGTTTGTTACAGCAGCAATAGGAAACTACTGTATCTCCTCTAGCTAATTCCTTGATTTACAGAGAAAGCCAAGTTGCCCTCTGTTCAATCCTTATCAAATCTAGAATCTCCTTCTACATTGTCCTGCTCATATTGCCAGAAAATGATCTCTGAACCTATCTACAGCATTAAACTCTTAGTGTCTCAATGTTTACCATCCTTTTTACATTAATAATACAAAGCCTGACCCAGCAGCATGACACAAAGCAAAAGCTTCCCAAGGGTTTATCTATCTGAACCACTGTTCTAGTGATTCCAAAACCCTCTATTTTGAAAACAAAATGAACAAACAAACAAAACACTGAGACTGGATCAGAGAGTGTGTCAGCTCCATTTGTCCCTCTGCACAGGCTCTTGGTTACCTGGAGGCCAAACAAAGTTTGATACATAAACCAGTTAACTTTCAACTCACTCTTGCCTCTGAACACTCTTCTTAAGCAACCAAATAACACTTCCACAGTGCTTTGAGATGATTGGGCTCTCCATCCACACCCCCACCTTCTTTGGTAAAATGTCATAAGCATTGTCTAAGTTTTCTCATGCCTGCTCTTCCTCAAACTTCTTATCTATGGAAACCAAGTCTTGAAACCAATCAGACACATGATGAGTAATCATAATACTTAGAATTTTTGAGATCAGTAAGGATTTGTTCCATCCCAACTCTTGAAGAACATAAGACAGGGCATCCACAAGACCAAAGAACGCACCAGGAAAATAGTTAGACATGAGCTTTACTGGGACTTACAAATTGGAGAAGCTCTTCCATGGAGGCTGGTTGAAGAAGGAAGATAGCATTCTGCAAAGAGATGAGAAAATCAGGGGTGATATAAGGGGTTTCAGAACAATGACATTCCATAGGATATAAGAACAGAGTTTCTGCACGAATTACATGAAAGCACAAACAGGTGTTTGCTGATGTTATCACAGGAAGGGAGTACACAGCCTTGAGAAGGTTAAAGTTTGCAGTACCATTGTTGTGGAATTTAAGAGAAGTTCAATTATTTGAGTATAGAGAGGCCAGGACTCAGCAATGATTTTGAGAAGGAAAAATGGTTTATTGACGGCCGGCCAGACTCGGGAGCTTTCAGTTTGAATCCCGAGCCCTGAACAAGATTTTCAAACGTCTTTTATACAGACAGGAAAGGCCAAATGGTCCCTTTGTTTCAGTTCTTAATAGGCTTCAATTAGCATATATCTTCCACATCTTAGGTAAGCTTTTAGCATAGACTCCAGACATTCTAGATAAGCCTTTAGCACATTTGGTTTTTGCATTTCCCCTAAATACTTAAAGTTTATAGCCCCCGCATTGTTAAACATTTCCAGTTTCCTGGGACTGGAGCCTCTGCCAGTCCCCAAGGGCAGGACTGCAGCCCCCCACCGTTCCACACCCACAAGTCAAACAACTTAGTTATCTCTGAAGAGACAAAGAGCCCTCCACCCATAGCCCACATCATTCCCCCCTTTCTGCCAAAGTTTAACTTGCTAAGCTTTGGCATAATTATTGTTGGAGCTATGAGGTGGATGGCTGTTTCTTGTCTTGATTGATTATTTATCAGTCTTTAGTACAGCATCCAGGACTGTTTTTAGAAGTTTAGAACTTTTCATTCTGGACAGCAGAATCTTGGGCAGGGGCCTCCCGCAGTTATTCTGCTGCCACTGGCACTCACGTGGATTTCCAGTCAGGTTCCAGATCCATCTATTACTTTTATTTAAAAGAGTTTACACCTTTAATTTAAAAGGGGTGCTGAAGGGAGACGATCTCTTTTCTGTAACTGCTTCCTGCTGGCCATGGGCTGTAGTCATTGCTAATAATGTGTAAAAACTCTTTAATTTATTCTAACTGGAGGAAGATGGATCTGGCATTCTGTACGAAGTTGGATGAAGTTTTCATATGGTTAATAAGATGTTCACTCTGAAAGAAACAAACTTAATTAAAAATTTGGAATACCTGTTTTTAAAAGAGGACACATTGGATTACAGAGGTAGACAAGGTTAGGTGCCTATAAATATGGCACTCCTTAAAAGCTGGTGGGAACAGCATATATATTCTTTTTTAAGTTATCCATCTTTAGAGAGAAATTGCAACAGACACTTAGCTTTGTCTGAAGACACGTTCCAAGCTGTTCAATGATTGACACTCATTCGCTCTGTCAGATGCTCCTGGTGAACTGGCACTCCTTGGGCAACTGGCTTCACTCAGGATTAGAACACTAATTTGGAAATACTCTTAGTCTTCCCCTGTGGGAGTGATCAGAACTACAGAATAAAGATTTTTACACCTTGGTTTTCATTGTACAATTTCTAGCAATTTTGACTTGTTCAATAGGTGACTCACCATCAGCAAGCAAGCCTCACTTTTGCTACACAGCAGAGTACAGCAGAATATAGAAGTTAACTGAGACTGGCTGAGACTGCCACCTTATTCTATAGACATGTTATTAACTGTTTAGAAAATGATTTTACCAGGAATTTAACATGTCTAATATACTTCTGCACTTGATCCAAAATAGAAAAGATAACATTACAATTATTAGGCATATATTTAGTACAGGATAAAAGTACAGCACTTAATATTAACTAATGTATTACTTAATGCATAAGGATTCAGAGTTGCAATTATTAGTTTTGAGTTTCAGGTTTGTAATACTTTACATGTTATCTCTCCATGAGAGCAGGCCATAATGCCAATTGCGTTTAAGTTTTACTTACAGTATCCTGGTATCATGGCTCCACTTAGCATGTTCTTCAACGCAGTGAGCAAGTTGCAGCATCCTTCATCTTAGAGAGATTTTCCAGTATTCTACTAGCCTGGTGCATAGTGCTCTCTGGCACCATGGAACAGTGCCAGTCTGGAGGCGATATCCATTGTACACTTGGCTGTACCGAGTCATTATTGGCTTGAAGCTTGAAACTGCAATATAGTTTCCATCAACTTCAGGAGCAGAACCAGAGACTGATATAGCACATATTTTTAATTGAGGGGTCAGTGACCAGCCTAGCCAATAACTCACATGGAGAGGCCACCTGTAATGTATACAAGGCCTGGTTTGAATGCACAAGAGTTTGACAATGTTAAAGTTTATTCCTTGTTTTATATATATTTTAAACAACTTAACGCAATACATATATCAAATGACTATTTACTTACACAATTTTACTATGAAGATAACAGTAGGTACTTTACTTTAGTAATAGAGGAAAAATATTATTTTTCATTTATAGAATGAAAACAGAATATTTCCAATAGAATCAAGACAACTTTTTATTACCATTTACTTAAATGTGTATTTTGCAGTGGCCTTCAGACAGGTTTATTATCATGATCATGAAGTTGTTTCTGCTACCAATACCAATCTAAGTTTCTTTAGTTAACAATGACTTCTACAACTAGAACTATTTAAACATTTTCAGTTTGGAAGATGTTTTACAAACTCTTTATAATTGACTATAACCACATTGACTAGCCACCTCATGTTTAAATAAACTTACTAAATTACAATTACCAATGAAAGAAATTTACTCTTTATTTAAGAGAGCATATCTGCAATCTTTTTCCTTTAGCCTAATTTCACCATGTGAACTTACAATTTTCATTACTGTAAAGATTTTGTACATATAATGTTAATTTAGTTTATAAATTAACTATGGGAGATTACACTCAAGTTAAATAAAATTGAAACCATAATAGTTTATGCAAGGAATGTTCTCTTTTTCCCTTACAGGAAGCTAAAAACTTCTTTTCTTTAAGTTATGAAAATTATTAAATTAAAAGCATACCGACTACCAGGTTTTAAAACACATGCGTACTGACTACCAGGTTTTAAAATACATTACACAATTACTTAATTTTTTAAAAAATCATAACCCAGGAAAGATCTCTCCGTAGTTTTTATGGACTTTCCTTTACTTACTGAAATTTGTTAATAGAGCCACTAATTACCTTTATTTCGTTGGAAAGAAATCTTCTGGAAGAATTAAGGCTCACCAGATTGTGGAGAAGAAAATAATTTATTCTCAATCTTGCAAGAAGGGGTGCAGAGCCAGATATGGCTGGTGCCACGAACAAAGAAAAATGACACAATTTATACCCCTAAGCCTAGCATGCAAGCTCTTCCTGTTTTTCCATAGATTGGATACTTCAGAAGTTACAGCTTATCTGAGATTTAACTTTCCCACGCAAAAGTTTGATTTAACTGCTTCCTCTATCACATTCCAACCATTTTAGTTTTTACCTGCTCCCCCCTTTTTCAAATAAGGAATAGAATTTAGTGCTGAAATGGCACCGACTTAGTTAGCTCCTTCTTGGGCATCCTTCCACTGCCCATAGGACTGGCCTAAACTGGTCTCCTCCACTGCTGTCCAACCCGGGAGTGGGAGACTGAGGCAGCAGGCCGCCGGGTTACATCAACATTTTTCTTATGTGAAAATTAACCTAATCTTTGTGTGTTTTTTTTTCAATTTATGGCTGACAAAGGTTTAAACTGGGAAATTACCAGGCAAACTGATTCTTAATTCCCTAGCCTAGTAGATAGGTTTAATCTACCACACCTAGTCTTGCCTTAAAAGCTCTTGCAAAGAGGAGGCCCTTTCCCAATTGTTTCCATAATCAGATTTCTATGACTTTTTCATCCTGCTTAGTTTAATTTGGGCTTTAAGAATATTTATAAATATAACTGCATATTTAATTTTTAACAATTTGAATAGACCTCTTTTAAGAATTTTTATTTGTTAATTTGATATTATCCTGATGTATGAAGACATACATTGACCATTTTTTTAAAATGGGCAGACACAAAGAGACACAAACACAACTCATTGATATTACTTATAATTTGCATTATTTTATATACTGTTTAGCTTAATTAATTAGGGGTCCAGAAATACATATTACTTATATAACTGCATATTTAACCACAACAATTTGAGCAAATAGGCAGATATAAATAGTTTGAGACAAAAACATAACTTTAATTACTTTAAACTTCTAATCTTTACAAAACAAGTGTGACTGCAAACATTTCAAAGACTCTTGAAACTCTTCTTAATTTGCACTATGACCATGCAGTTTACCACAAGAATTTTCCTTCTTACTTAATGGACTGTAATAACCAAAATGTTCTCAATGCCTTAGCACCATTTTGTTTTAGAACTTTATATTTTACTTTGAAATTAGCAGAATTTTGGAAAAGCAACAAGATTAATTTTATATATATTTACTGAGGCTATTTGAAGCCTCAGGGAGACAGACTGGTTTCTCTCATGAATTGCCACTCTTAGGAACACTGACCGTCAAGGCAGGAGACTTCTCCCCCTCCACCCCCCTTTTTGGTTTTGGAGATAATAAAACTCCAGTGGTCATTTAACCTTATTCCATCAGGCAGCCATTTATTTAGTTTACACTTGAATTCATGAGAGAAAGGGTTACTAATACCAGGAGAGGAGACAGTGATGTCCCAGCTCTTCTCAATTATGAAATAACCATAGGCAAAGGCAAAGGGTGAGGTTAGGCTTGAAGTAACCATAAACAAAGGAAAGGTTAGTTTAGAGTTTACACTTAATTTCAAGCTAAATTCACCCAGCTATAATTTCAGTTATTACCTTTCCACTGTTTTATAACATAAATGCATTTATAAATGATTTTAACTCTTAGTTACAGTTTTATTAATTTTTTTAAAAAACCTATTAATTTTATACCACCTTTAAATACCTTTCATTCGACTTATAACATATTAAATGAACTTATTACCTTAATTTTTCCTTTAAAGTAAAAGAATGAATCTCTTGCAGTTAGTTTGAAATAAAAAACTACTTTTCAGGATTTGATTTCTAGAACATAAATGTTCTTTTAAAAGAGGTAAGACTCTTTAAACACTGAGGAAATGATGAGGTTAAAGCACAAGAAGCTATTGATAAAATATTTTCTTTGTATATTGATCTTACTCAATTTAATCATGAAAATTTCCCTTCCACAAACCTTCTACACTTTCAGTATTCATTCAGGTTCTGTCCCACACTCTACTCTTTCCAATAATCAATCATTTTATCTTAGGACAAAATCATCTTCTGTTGCCTTAACAATAAAAACACACTCCATATATCCCACATACTAAGTTACCAGGCAAACTTCTTACAACATATAATTGCCCTTAATACTAAACAAGCTTGTTAAAATAATGAACTTTTCTTCACTTTAAATACTTAGTAGCATGTAATACCAGAAAGTTTTTTTGGAAGCAAGTTGGCACGGGAGATTGGCTGCCGAATAAGTTTGTTATAAAATTACCTTTTATTATTATTATTATCAATTCAGTTTTGTTAAATAATGACTTTCTGCAATTAGCCACTTAAATACCTTAATTTAAACAATGCTTTGTAAAACTTTTATAATTATTTATACCCTTAAGACAAATTTTACCTTCACAGAACACATTCTCTTTCTTACTTAAGGTTACTACAATACCTTCTAAGAACCTGAGCAGAATGCAAACGTATTTTGGCTTTGACACCCTAAGGAGGGAACTTTACTGCATTTATTCTGATTCTGCTTTTCATCCCCTTCACTTCCCCCGCTTCCAGGCAGTCGGGTGCACAACAAACAGGAATGCGGCTTATGAATAGAAGGATGGACTCACTGGGAAAGGGGCAAGCCGCTCCCCCCTTTCCAGCTTTCAGCCAAAATGGGCAGACAGAACCTACTCAAATTTGGCAACTCTCCCAGGGACCCAGCCACCCTGACTGGGACATCCCCAACAAACTTGGGTGCGTGGCGCAGACACAGATGGCCTCCAAGCCCCAGCAAAGGGCCAGACCAGAGACAAGACAGCAGAGCATGCACAAACATCTAGACTCCGCAAACATCCAGACTCCTCAGCTTTTGCCCCAGAATCATTTCACCCCCTTGCCAATGGCAAGGGAGGGCTCCAGCTCAGCTGTAATTCCACTCTACATAAGGACACAACTCCAACACTAGCCTTGAGCTGACACAGACAGAAGCACAAAGGTCACTAATCTGACCCACAAGTTTATATATTTATTTTCACCACGGCTGCCCCCACAGCCATCACAAACCTCAGAACACTTAACATTTGGTATAAAGCGAATTCATTCACAAATTAGCACCATAACAAAAGATTTCAGCTAGACTTTTCCACTGTTTAAACTTTACACCCAGACCAAGCTCCACCAGAAAAGCCAATCCATTTCCCTGTAACCAAGTTTTGTTTTCCTTAATGTAGACCAAGTTCCAGGACATTAGGACTTGAACCTATAAATAGCCCTTCCTATTAAAATCGAGACTCCACTCCTTTAGTGGATATAAGACCAGTACCAGATTCTAACATGCAGTTAGACAAACCCAAAACACCAGGGCTTTTCCCCAGTTTTCCTCCTTTTCCCAAGCCTAGAGAGAACGGCTTCCCCCCAGCCTTCTGGGGCTACTAGGGTTCTCTCGGGAGGTGATCAGCCTCCCCTTCCTAGCAATTAAAGCTAGGGCCTTCCAGACTGTGCTCACCCGGGGAGTCTTACCTTCTTCCATGTTCGGAGTTCTTTTTCGTTCCCAAAATCTTTCTCTTCAGACCTTCCATTGCCCTCGATTTTTGTCGGGAAGATTCTGGTGGAGCCCACATCTTTTCTGGATTAAATTTAATCCAGGGGCGCCCAGATTTGGGGTTCACCCGAGTCCTCCCGGCTTCCTCAGGGATTTGGAAGGGGCAGCAAAATGCTACCGTCTCTGGCCTTCATTTGTAGTCCCACCAGAGTCGCCAAAAATGTTGTGGAATTTAAGAGAAGTTCAATTATTTGAGTATAGAGAGGCCAGGACTCAGCAATGATTTTGAGAAGGAAAAATGGTTTATTGACAGCCGGCCAGACTCGGGAGCTTTCAGTTTGAATCCCGAGCCCTGAACAAGATTTTCAAACGTCTTTTATACAAACAGGAAAGGCCAAATGGTCCCTTTGTTTCAGTTCTCAATAGGCTTCAATTAGCATATATCTTCCACATCTTAGGTAAGCTTTTAGCATAGACTCCAGACATTCTAGATAAGCCTTTAGCACATTTGGTTTTTGCATTTCCCCTAAATACTTAAAGTTTATAGCCCCCGCATTGTTAAACATTTCCAGTTTCCTGGGACTGGAGCCTCTGCCAGTCCCCAAGGGCAGGACTGCAGCCCCCCACCGTTCCACACCCACAAGTCAAACAACTTAGTTATCTCTGAAGAGACAAAGAGCCCTCCACCCATAGCCCACATCACCATCTGTACATTATTTCCTCTGGGGAGGCCTGTGACATTCAACTAGTGAGTGTCCATGTTAGGCTGGTGGCTACATGCTTCAGGCTGTGTTTCATTTCAGGGGAAGGGGGATTCCGGGGCCCTGGACTCCCACAGAATCCTAGGCTTCCCCATCTCAGGCATTTAGCTTTTTATGAGAGGAGGAAGAACACAGTCAATGAATTGAGGGGAAAAACAAAATAATATAATTCAACCAAACACTTAGCGACTTATGGGAGTGATCCTGGTTAGAATACAAACAAATTTGTTTCTTAAAACAAATGAAGATTTTTTTTTCCTACTCCATTCTGATCTCTTTCTATGGTCTCAACTTTAAAAAGTATTGCCACTTTTTAAAGTGGCCACTATTGGTTTCAGACAGGAAAAGGCAGGATGTAGCTGTGGAAATAGAGTTGAGCCTAATCTAATGGGGAATGTCTCAGTTTGGTGGGACATCTGGTCGTAGCCTTAGGTAAGCATAGAAATTCCCCTACAGCTTGTTGACATGAACCATGCCTCCAGCAAAAGTCAAAACAGAACTTTCTGCAAAAGTTCTGTGGCAGCCAGGCACTACTTTTGTCCCTCTGGAAATAGCAAGAGCCTGAGGGGACAGACTGATCACAGAGTAAAAAGAGGCAGAGAATGTATGCTGAAGGATTTGTGATGCAAATGATCAGAGATAGAGGATTACAGCAAAGGGCAGATAGGAAAAGAGATGCAAAATGAGGTCACAGTAGTGTAACCTAGGCAGGTTGACATGGCCAGGCCAGGTAAATATTGACTGGCTTACATTTGTCTCCAAGTAGCCTGGTCACCTCTTTGCTTCGTTCGCTTCCTTCTCATAAACAATACTAAATTCCATTTCTACACTGAAAAATCAGATAAAATTGGTTCACCAAGGTTGAGGTTGACCTCATTCCTTTGCAAGGAACATGAAACCTTTCAAAATAGCATAAATAGAGACTTTCCTGTTTTGTGAGATTAGAGAATCCTCCACCAACAAGCAAGAAGAAGTAAAGCCTAGTTTCACAGCAATCAGACATTCATAACGCAGCTCCTTTCTTTCATTACTTGGTCTGGGTAGATTTTAATCCCTCCTTTTTTAACACATATCTTCTAAACCAAAATTTCAGCATTACCTGTGACTCCATCTTTACCTAAAGTTTTCATACATTGTGCCAAATTCGTCTATCTTTTTAATTTAAATTATTAAGAAAAAGATTCTGATCGTCTCAGCCAAACCGATGGATTGATTCAAACTGATTCAACCAGTCCTAGCCTTGGAGTGAATACTGAGCTCTTCCTTCCAGGCCCTGGAAGAATGAGTACTCTAAACACAGTTTAGATTGCAAAGGAAAAATAATGTTCATCTATTGTATAGAAGGACTGAGAGCATCTCAAATGTCTTTCTGAGTAACTGAAAATTCTAAACATGACCCAAGTATGCTTTTCTGTGGAAACAATTTAAGAGGATGTTGAGAGGATCTTTTACATTGTCTCAGAATTGTAGGTAGAGACCCAAGGCTGAGATGAGCAAACTGTAATTTCTCCCCCATTGTGGAGACAGGTGCCAAGAGTTTAACTCCAAAGCACTAGCTAAGAGATGGTCAGACTGGTCCTGAGACGAAGACTCCATCACCCATCACCGTCTTCAGAAAGTAAAAGAGAACTGTTAAAGAAAGATTTATTGAAATGGGAAGAACTTGAGAGTTAAGCATTATCAGCCTAGGGAGGAAAGCTGTGGCCTTTCCCTCAGGCCAAGAGGCAAGACAGGTAGGAGAACCATTGGTGCAGAATGAGGCTCCCCAGAAGGGGGAAAGAGGAACAGCCCATGCCTTGTACAGAAAACTTCTTACTCAGAAGAGGGACGGATCTGCATGTTGCTCTTATTGAGTTGGAAGATAGGAAGAGAATCAGAGACTTCAGGAGAGAAAGACAGAGGCTGCCCCCTCAATTTGGCATGGCAAGAGCACATGGGTGCTGGCTTTTCTGTGCATCAAATGATCAAGTTATAGTTGAGTATAGGCCATGTTGCCTGTGCTAGGAAAGCGGACTGCTGATAGGGAACTCCACACAGGGGGAAACCATTATCTGAATTTCAGGAACTCAAGGCAGTTCATGAAAAGGCATTCCAGAAACATCAAGGAATGATGCAATGGGGGTTCTCTCCTTGAGTCTCCTGAAGAAAGCATCTGGAAAACCTTGATCAAGCATTGATACACAGACTTCAGTCACGGTGCAAAGCCATCTCTTTACGTGGCCCTCCATTACTTTTACCTGACTCTGTAGGAGCCAAAGTCAACAAAAAAGAAAAGTACCAGAAAGAGGAAAAGGACGAAGTCAGGAGGAGGGACAACAGAATCAACAGTGCAGGTCTCTCAGGCCGCAGGTGGGGTCTGAGTTAGCATGGAAGGGAATAGTGCATGGGGGGACTTAAATTTGGAATGACGTTCAAAGTGGCATAGTGGCTTAGCCAGAAATGTACCTTTTAATATTTGAAAATAACTTGAAAGCTAAAGATATGCCCAAGGTATTATCATGAAGAAGTAAAGAAAAGAGGTTCAAGAAAATATGTCTGAAGGCAATACCAGAAGACAAAAATAATACTGTATCTTCTATGTCTTTACCCACCATATTTCAACCTGTAATCTAAAACATTATAAGTTACATTATAAATTATATAAAATATTTTCGAAATATTTGCTCAGAATAAAAATTTTGAAAACCGAATCATATGACAAAATGTATGATAAATTAAATATATGAAGGAAAAGGAATACATAAAAACTTAATGAATATATGGATAATCACATGATACATAAATGGGAAAGGACTTTGTGTGCACAATGTCTATAAAACAAGTCTCAAATATTTTTAAAAAATCCATAATTTTGGCTACACATTTAAAATCTTTCTATTTAATACCAAAAAATTAACTCATCATTTGAAGTCTGATAGACATCCAGATTTCTATTTTTAAGAACCATATTATTAATTTTAACAATGTAATTCCTGAAAAATGGTATCTTTTTAAGTGTTACGAATTCTTAGTCTTTATTCTTAAATTTCTTAGGTCTATGGAGATTTTGAAAATCAGCTCTGAGTGCATTAGTTATTTGCCTTACAAAACATGCCATTTCAACTTAGTTAAATTTAGATTACCTGGATATGTCCCTCTGTGAACTTTTGCCTATATATGTGTATATATATATATACACACACACACACACATATACTTATACATACATATTTTACCCATTTACCCAACACCCCTAAATCATTGGTATCAAATGGCATTACTTCAAAGCAGTTGACTCAAAATATCTCTTGTTCCTCTCAGATTCCTGGAGTTGCTTACAAGTATTTGTTGATTAGATGGTTCCTTTATTTAAGTACTTGGGCCTTTTGCTCTGTTGCATTATTTTAACACAATCCTAACTTTTGGCACCCTAGGATGAACCACTCTGGGTCATCATAGATAATTTCTAGTAAAATGTGTACTTTATTTCTCAGAATTTTCTTTTTAATTTCACATCACCCCAACCTAACTCACTGAGTGACAGAGACAGATAAAGAGAAAACAGAGAAAGAGAATTGGTCCTAATTTATGCTTCAGGGGATCAATGAATATTTTAAATCTAATGCAAATTTTAGCATGATTATGTATTTTTCTGGGGAAAATATATTTTTTCATAGAATTCACAAAGAAATGTATAAATCAAAAGATGATTAAGACTCTGTGGTCCAATAGTTTTGTCCTTTGTACCATATAAGTCAAGTTTTGTATCAACATTGTGGCAATTTTATAATATGAATTGGTTGGGAAAGCATCAAAAGCATTATTCATGTATATTGCCAAGTTGCTTTCCAACTGATGACCGCACTATTAATATTTTCAGAGTGCTCGTTGAACTCTCACCCCAGAGCCGCCAGTTGGCATTTATGTTAAGACAAAAAAAAGCTTAGCTGAAGGAAAGGATTCTTCACTGTTTATTAAAGTTTTTATGACTTTAATTCCTATTGGGTATTAACATTTCTTAAATTACTGAGAATTTATAATTCCTCTTTTTAAATAGTGCATGTATTTTTTGTTTCCATAGCACATACTTATATTATTTGATTGTATTATCCTGATTCTCTAATTTAATTTTATTACATTTATTGTATTATCTTATTCCACCGTTTATTCATTAACACTTTTGCGGCGGCTTGCTCGGTCGGTAGAGGTGGGGTCTGGCTGCGGACGAGGGGTCGGTCCCGCTTGGGATGAGGGGTCGGTCCCACCTGGGATGAGGGGTTGGTCCGGCAGCAGACGAGGGATCGGTCTCACAAGGGGTTGCGCGGTTCGGCTGACGGGGTCGCCCGGCGAAGCCGGCGACGAAGGGGTCGCCCGGAGAAGCAGGCGACGAAGGGGTCGCCGGAGAAGCAGGCGACGAACTGGGGACAAGGGAGGCCAGGCCCTTGTCGGGGGCTCTCAGGACTGGAGGGCGCACGGCAGAAGAACTACCGCGGAGACAAGGTAAACACGCAAGTCCAACTTTATTGAGGGAGAGGCAACAGTTTTATAGGGGCTGGGGAAGGCTGATTGGTCGAAGCCACGCCCTGTTCTGATTGGTTGCCGGTGAAAGGTCAGTGGGCGGTACTGGACGGGGGAGGGGTGGTGGTTAGGGATTGGCTGTCGCTGTTGCTGGGGGAAGGGGCAGGGTTTAGGGATTGGTGGCTGCTGTTGCTGGGGTGGAGGGCAGACTTGAGTTTCCCGCCCACGCCTGGCTGTTGCCGCTGTCGGGGGAGGGGAAAAGGGCAGACTGGATTTTTCCGCCCACGCCTGGCTGTTGCTGCTGTCGGGGGAAGGGAAAAGGGCAGACTGGATTTCTCCGCCCACGCCTGGCTGTTGCTGCTGTCGGGGGAGGGGAAAAGGGCAGACTGGAATTTTCCGCCCTGCGCCTGTGCAGGGAGAAGGAAGAAGAAGGGTGCCGCCCCACAGGCATCGTGTGGCGCCATCCGGGAGGAGGGGCGGCCGTGGAAGCATGGCTGCCGAGAAGGGGAGACCCGAGGGCACTCTGCGCCCATGCCGAGCTTCCTTCAGGGGTGGCGGTGGGCCCGACCAACCACCCTACCATGGGGGCAGCAGAATTAGGCCTACCGCGGCCGCTCCCCTCGCCAGGCCAGCAAACCACACTTCAGCCCGAGGGGTGACCGCAACTTTAACCTGGACCTGTCCACATGGAACAGGATTGTGACATGTGTAAATGTAACAGCCTCCTTATACTCAGAAAGTCGCTCAAGTCTCAGGTCTCACCTTATACATATTTTAAATGGTGTAAATAATCCGTTAACAGATTACTTTTTTAAAATTCATTCCCTTATTTTAACACATATAAGCACTCTATGCTCTTTAGAGACAGACCAACAACTAAATCCATAGGGATAATACTCATAGCAGTAATGTTATAGAACTTCCAATAAATTTACGGAGACTTATGGACTTGAATTTTCAACCAAAATATATCATAGAGTTAAATTTAGGAAGTTGTTCAATTAATGGGATAGCCTGGGAGGCCTTACTTTATCCATTGTTACTCTGCTAAGCATAAGGTTCATTTTGCAGTCATCTGTAAGAAGAGAATTATTAGCTTCTTAACATTTTGTATTATGATATTTTGTTTACAAGGACATGGCCAGGGACTTCTGTAATGGGCACACTTGTTAAAATTACAAACCAATAAAGTAGAAATATATATATATATATATATGTATCAAGCCCACTTCTACTGATACTGTTTTACAATTAATTAATTTTAATAAAGGGTCTGTAAATCTGATTTCCCAGAGAATCCAGAGTGATGATACGCCTGTATAGAGGATAGAGTCTTCATGCAATCATGTATCAACTATGCATGCATATACATGTGTGTGTGTAACCTCAAACAGAAGAAACAATATTTTCACAATAGAAATATGCAATTATTAATACCAAGTGGAGGCTCCAAAACAATTCACAGAAAAGAGGCAGAAAGATATAATTTTGTATATAATGAGTGTCATTATTTTAATGAACAATATTTGAGCATCTCACATAGGCTGTGTGTTAAACCAGGTTCAGGGGTTAGAAGAACTGATGGTAGAGGGGTAAATACAAAGACATAGAGTAAATACCATTTCCTGTAAATATGCTGATAGAGGTTCGTACTGAATCTCATGTCCCTTCATGGGAACATTAGGATTGCCCACTTATTCTCTATGACAGCAGATGAACTCAGGGAAGACTCACTGAGAGAGGGAGGAGGACAAGTTGTAATGTCTAAGCCAAGCTGTAAATAAATCAGCCAGAAAAAGGGTAATCAAGGAGAATGGGGAAGGGAAGAGAAAGCTGGATTACAAACAGAAGTGACACCCTAAACCAAGAACATGGTGAGATTATGTGTACAGAGGATTAAAATCATGAACAAGGTGGTAGATGAGGCTGAAGACATAACCAAAACAAGAGCACAAGATTTTATACAAACCTGTTAATAACCACAGATTCTCCACATTGTAGGCTTGTGAGTTGTTTTTAATTTTCTCTGTGTGCCATTTTATAGTTTCAAAGTCTCATGTAATGAAAATGTACTATTTATGTATCAGAAAAATAATTCAAATACAGAGTAGTTAAAATATTATCTGAAATCTCTCCCTTCCCCACCTAAATGCTCTCTGTACCCATTGAAAAAGGATTGGAAGAAAATAAATTTCTTACATGGTTATCTTTGGATGGAAGGGATCTGGATGATTTTTATTTTCTTAGTTATGCTTTTAGATTTTCCAAATTCTCTACATAGGAAAGTATTATTTTCATAATTAGGAAAATATTATAAAACAAATACCAATTAAGTAAACAGTCAGTAATTTAACTGTGAGAAGGTTTTATTTTCTGACAATTGCTGGTTTAACATATTATCTCCTGAATGTCCCCAATGCTTGTAATAACTTCTGGCCACTTTTGTCTCACTTACGCATTTTTAATATTTATAACATGGGTGGTAATTACTCTTCCGTTCACTAGGAACTTTAAAATTCACAGTTATGTCTACCTTGCTCCCACCATGAACAAAGTTGAAAAGCTGTACTTATTTGTTTGCTTTTGGTTTATTATTATTCTTTCTCCATTAGGTGGCTCAGAACTGCTTTGGCAAAAAAGGATGAAGATAACTGATTCCTGAATCTATATTTTACTTATTTACCCAGAATCCCATTCTCCACATATAAAAATTCCTCCATTTTTCCTTTCTGCAGTTGCAAAAAAACTGTACTCTCATGTGTTGAAATATTTTACAATTCTTTACCTAACAACATGAATTAATAAACCCTAACATTATTTTTCATTTTTCTGCATACTACTATACTGAATAATTCAGAATATATAACCAATCATAATGGGAGGATCTATTTTCTCAAAAAAATACATATTCACTCAAAAACACCAGAAGTTTAGAGCAAGAAAATTCCAATGCTAATATGCATTACTTCCTCTGACTCCCCAAATTTTGTTTACCTCTAGGGTCACTTTTCCCCTCATCTTAATTTTTCAAGTTTTCCATTTCCATTTTTATGATTTGTCTAGTTTTTTTCTGCTTTTGTAGATTTCTGTTTTTGCCATGCAGTAAAACTCTTACATGAATAAGAATATGATTACAATGTCTATAATCAAGGGAGTTATGAAAAAACTTAACATCATTTTACACAGAAACAGGGAGCTTGGGGAGTCATTGAGTTCTCTTCTATTCAACCCCAGGGCCTATCATTGGATTTCAGACACCATTTTAATTTTAGGATGGAGTATAGCTGGCTGAAGAAGGCATATGCTTGGAACCTAGTAAACGCACAATAAAAGCTAGTTATATTGAATTACATTGAATTTGATTTCACTTTCACAAAATGATGCCCTTTGGAAAAAGATGCATATATTTTTGAAATTACACATTAGCATAGGTTAAATGAAAATGTTTGTTTTTGTTCTTGGGTTTGTTTAAATTACCTAATGCATTACCATTAGCTTCTGGGCACTGTGTTTTGTTTAATTTCTTTTTCACTTTCAACTTGTAACAAAGCAATGGGGAACTAGAGCATATAAACTAGCAAAATTTAATATTCCAAATAGTACACAATTCATACCTTCTAACTTACATTCCAAGAAAGCAGTTGTAAATAGGTGCCATTTGTTTTAATTTCATGTACTTTATTTATTTATTTAACCATTCAAGTGAGAAGAGACAAAGAGCCTGAAAATTGTGATTGTCAACTAGTGAATCAAATTTTAAAAATTCATAGGTTGTAAGATCAAAAAAGATTGACATACATTTTTTATTTTGTTTTTATTTATAAGTATGATCCTAAATCATACATTCTCTTATCTAGGCACATCAAGCTCATGAAAATAAAATAATCCTGAAAGTGGCCACAAGTGATCTGTTCATCTAGTTCAGGCTGTTTAACTGAATTACAGAGAATCCCATTTATAATGCACTCATTTATTTAATAAACATTTATTAATCTCCTATTATATACTAGACACTATTCTATGAACTAGAGATGTGATTATGAGAGAGGCTAGGCTTTTAAAACTCTCGTAGAAATGTAGGCCAATTATACAATAAACAAATGACTTAATACGAAAATATCAGATTATAAGATGTGCTATGCAGATATTGAAAATGCAGTGATATAATGATGATTGGGTTGTTTTCTCTGAGGTCACATTCAAATGGCAAGGAAGCCTTAGTCCCCAAAACAAGGATTGGGACGCCCCAGACAGAGTGACTCCTGAGTGCCAAAGCCTTGTATAAGCAACAAGCTCAGATATATGAAGACAAATGTTGGTGATGCATATTAAGTAAGAGGCAAACAATTATGAAATGAGACTAATGAAAAGGCAGGGTATCTGTAAACCACAGTAAGGACTTGGAATTGCTTTTAAAGGGATTGGGAGGCCGCCAATAAGTTTAAGTAAATTAAATTATTTACTTCTTCTAAAGACCCTATGGCTGCAATGTGAAGGTTGGTCTGAAAAATGGAAACAGAGATACCAGTAAGGTGTTTGAGTTGGCTCAGCTGCCAAAATATAATATATCAGAAATGGGGTAGCTTTTACAATGGGGATTTATTAGCTTAAAAGCTGACAGTCTGGACTTCCAGGGAGATGGCATCAGAATAGGTAGGCAGGGCTCAACCCTCACACCAAAGCAACTGAGGGTAAGAAGCTGTCTGGGGGACTTGCTTTGGGGCTCTGCAGACCAGGAGAGTAGTGTGCACCCCCCGCCCCCCAGGAAGAGAAGTGCAGAGAGACAAAGCTGAAAGAAAACCATGAGTTAGTAAGCCCCATGGCTGGGAATAGCACCCATCTCCCACCCTCAAGGCAGAGCCTGGATAAAACCCATGGCCTACTGTAGCCAGCTAAGAGGGGAACAGACACCTTCCTCCCTGGGAAGAGGAAGGAAGTATCAGAGGGTGGAGACTGGTTTCTCTTCAGTGAATTTGTCCAGCAGAGCACAATTTGAATCTCAGCTCTGGTCAGAAACGAATCCTTCAAATAGCCAAAAATGTCTTAAAAAAAGAACGAAGTTGGAGGACTCTCATTTCCTAACTTTAAAGCATATTACTTAGCAACAGTGGTAAAAACAGCACGGTACTGGCATAAAGATAGACATGTTGACCGATGGAACCAAATGAAGAACTCAGAAATAGACCCTCACAACTACTGTCAAGAGAATATTGACAAGGCTGTCAAACCCACCCAGCTGGGCCAAACTGTCTATTCAACACGTGGTGCTGGCAGAATGGGAGAGCCATATTCAAAAGAAAGAAAGAGGACCCCTATTTCACAGCTTATACAAAAATTGACTTAAAATGGATTAAGGACCTAAATATAAAATCTTCAACCATAAAACTAGAAGTAAATGTAGGGAAATATCTTCAATATCTTTTGGTAAGCAGTATTCTCTTAAACCTTAAACCCAAGGCATGAGCAAAAAAAAAAAAAAAAAGATAAATGAGACTTCCTCAAAATTAATCATTTTTGTTCTTCAAAAGACTTTGTTAAGAAAGTAAAAAGGCAGAAAGTATTTGGAAGCCATATATCCCAAGAGTTTGATACTCATGTTAGATAAAGAAATAATACAATTCAACAATAAGGGGACAAGCAACCCAATTTAAAAAATGGGCAAAGACCTGAATAAACAGTTCTCCAAAGAGGAAAAACAAATGACCAAAAAGCATGTGAAAAAATATACAACATCACTAGCCATTAGGGAAATGCAGATCAAAACTACAATGAGATACCATTTCACAACTTATAGAATGGTCATGTTTCCAAAAAAAAAACCAGAAAATTCCAAGTGTTGGAGAGGATGTGGAGAAAAAGGAATACTCCTCTGTTGGTGGGAATGTAGAATGGTGCAGCCTCTGTGAAAGACAGTTGGGCAGTTCCTCAAAAAGTTGAATAAGAACTGCCATATGATCCAGCAATCCCATTACTAGAAATATATTCAAAAGAACTGAAAGCAAGGACACAAACTGACATTTGCACACAAATATTCATAACAGCATTATTCACAGTTGCTAAAATATGGAACTAGCTCAAGTGTTGATCAACAGATGAGTGGCTAAACAAAATGTGGTATATACATACAATTGAATAATATTCGGTGTAAGAAGAAATGAAATCAGGATGCGTATGACAACATGGATGAACCTTGAGGATATTATGTTGAATTAAATAAGACAGACACAAAATGACAAATGTAGTATAGTCTCACTAATATGAACTAAATATGATGAGTAAACTCATGGAGGTAAAATCTAGAGTATAGATTACTAGGAAATAGAATGTAAGTTGAAAATAGGAGGTAATGCCAAGTGCATATAGAATTTTTAATAAGGTTTATTGTAAAAGTGTGGAAATGAATAGAGTTCATGGTAACAAGTTATAATGAGCATAACTAACATTGCTGATTGATAAATGAGATTGTGACTGGAAACAGTAATCTGTGGATGTAAATGTCAATTGAAAGGAAACTAGAGACTAATCTAGGGTATGTACAGCATAGTGATTTTGGTGGGAAGGGAGGATAATGGTTAATAGTATAAATATAAAAATTTTCTTCTTTTACAAAGTATTAGGAATATGGTGACAGGGGATCCAGTGGTGGAAGATGGATTCTAGTTAACAGGAGAAATATGAGAACATTCTCTCATGAACTATAACAAGCATATAATACTAATACATGGTGTTAATAATCAGGTGGCATGGGGGAAAATACACTCAAGGTAAGATACGGGCTATAGCTGGTGGTAATATTTTGATGATGCTCTTTCATAGTTTGTAACAAAAGTTTCACAACAATGCAAGGTGTTGGTGGTGGGGGAATATATGGGAGCCCTCTATGATGATATACATTTTTTGTAAGTTCACAAATTTTACTATACACTTATTATTTATGCATGTTCATGTATGAAGATATACTTCAATACAATTTTATTTTTTAAAAGCTTACAGTTCTGAGGCCATGAAAATGTCCAAATCAAGTAACTGCCAGGTGATGCTTTCTCCCCAAAGACTGGCTACCAATGATGCTGGACTCTTCTGATCCTTGAGGATATTATGCTGAGTTCAATAGCATAATAACACACTACCTAATGGCAGTGTCTGCTCATCTTTCCAGGTTTTGTTGTTTCACCATCTTGCTTCCAGCTTTCTCTCTCTTTCTCTGTATTCATCAGGTTTATAAAGGACTCCAGTAAGAGGATTAAGGCCCACCCTGGGTCTTGCCTTACTGAAGTAACCTAATCAAATGGCCCCACTTACGATGGGTTACACCCACAGGAATGGATTAACTTTAAGAACATAATTTTCTAGAGTTTATCCAACTTCACACTGTCATAGAGGTTATAGTTATCTTCTGTGTAAGAGATGGCAGACAAGGTCCCTGGGTGTAGAGCTGGACAGAAGTAGATGAAATTTGGAGTATACTTTGGAGATAGAGTAAAAAATACTTGCTGGCGAATTAGGTGTGACAATGAGAGAAAGAGGTATTAATAGTACAGCGGTCACCAGTGTGCCACTCTTACATTAGTAAATGCAAAATATACCTTTTGTAAAGAACAAATTTTGTGTTATATTTTTATTTTCATTACATTGTATAATATTGTAAGATTATTGCATGTCCTAATTTGATTTAAAATGTTAAGGGGTTTTTTCCTGTAGAAAGGCATAAATATAGCAATTTTGTATAAAGGTAACATATTAGATTTTTTATTTTTTCTTTTGTAAAAAAGTTTCTAACAGGAAAGTGGATATGGCTCAAGCGATTGGGCTCCTATCTACCACATGGGAGGTCTGTGGTCTAGTTCCCAGTGCCTCCTAAAGAAGACAGTGAGCTGGTGCAACAGGCAGTCATGGTGAGCTGAGGCAACAGGATGATGCAACAAGAGAGACAAGAAGAAAAACATAATCAGAGAAACAGCAAAGCAGAGAACAGAAGTGGCTTAAGCGATTAGGTGCCTCCCTCCCACATAGGAGGTCCTGGGGTCAGTTCCTGGTACCTCCTAAAGAAACAAAAGAGATGAACAGACACAGCAAGTATAAACAATGAGGGGGTAGGGAGAAATAAACATATAAAACACATCTTTTTTAAAAAAAGTGTTTAACATTGGGACTACCATTGCCAAATTGTATACAAGATATGAATTTCACCTTTTTTAAAAATTTCTTTTATGAACATTCCATATTTTGCTAATGAAAATATGTGATACTGTAATATGCATAAATTGTATTTTTAATGCTGTTTCATAACAATATTTTAAATTTTGGTTTGCATTTTTAATATTGGCAACACTTACCTTTAGTCCCAATAAAAGCTTATTGTATATGTAACAACATCATTTACCCTTTATCTCTCCCTATCAGTGCCAACTTCATACACTTAGTGGCAAGGCAATAAAATATAACTTTACAATGAAAAACAAAAAAAGAGTACATGCTTGTAGAATTCACAGCAATGTAAAAGAAGAGATGGTAAGCCAGCTAGAAGTAGGGCTGTAACAAGATTTATGCTTTGACAATGTTAACTTTGAGATGCTTATCATCTCAAGTAGAAAGATGAAACAAGAAGTTGGATATTAAGAGTTTAGAGTTCCATGGACTGGTCACAGCTGGAGATACATATTTGGAAATCACTGGAATATAGACGCTCTCTAAATCTATAGACTGCATGAAATCTCCTCAGAAGACTGTGAATAAAGAAGAGAATTAGAGAAGAGAAACCCAGATGCAGCTCTGCACTATTCAAACATTAAGGCATATAGCAGAGAAAGAGGAGCCTAATTTTATTATAGGGAGTGGCCTTCAAGGCAATAAGAGGAAAACTAGAAGAGGGAAATGTAATGAAATCAAGAAAAAAGTTGTTTCAAGGAGAAAGGCATAATTGTCTGATATGCCTGAAATTTGATTAGGATATGAATGGAAAAAGGACATTGGATTTTCCATGATGAAGGCCATGTGTGTTTTTGACAACAGCCATATCTGTAAAGCAGTTGTAATCAAATCTTTACTGGGGTAGACTGGAGGAAAAAAATGGAAGAAGTACAGATAGTCACTACTGACAATGGATAATTCCTTCAAGTTATTTTTTTTGGAAGTGTATTGGAGAAACGAGAATATTGCTGGAAGGACAATGAAGCCACAGTTGACAATATTTTGTTAGTCTGTAGTTTTTATGTTTTTGTTATTTGTTATTTAAATAACAGCAGTAATATTTATAATATTTATTATTCTTTAAAACTTGTTTGGGTGCAGATGAGAAGAAATTGATGACATAGAATAGAGATCATATCTATCATTCCAGGAGTAAAGGCCTTGAGAAGCCAAAAGGATTTAGGATCTGGAGGGCCTTTGAGAGGAGTCAGAATCCTCTACCCATCATTTCAAGAGAAAAGAGGGAGAGTATAAGTACAGAAGCACCGGAGACTACCATCAGGTGGGGGAAGAGGCAGGCAGAAGAGATTTATTGGCACCCTCCAGATTTTTTGAAATCTGAAACTGATTGGGTGAAGTAATCTCTGCCCTACCAAATATTGTCATTCTGCAATGATGCGTGGACAGAGTAAGCAGATGAAGCCAGAGCTAAAAGATGTCAGAAGAGTAGCTCTGTTGGTTAACTTCCTGAAAAGGCCAACCTTCTGACTCCTCCTGTGACTCCAATCATCCGTGGCTATAGAGCTGCCATGCCTGGATAACATACGATGACAAAGGACAATGTAGGAAAAGGAAAAACAAAAACAAAAAACTGGGAAGAAAACATGAAATGGGCAAAGGAAAGAAAGGGGCTGTCACTTTGGCAAGAGAAGCTTTTATGATGGGACCTAGATGAAAATGATCTGGAAAGAAAAGAGCTTTATTTGCTTCTAGCAAGAGGGTTAGTCTGAAGGTAAAAAGTGCCTTCTGGCAGATGGCAGAAGTTTGTTTTTATTTGTTTGCTTATATATATATCTTCATATTTATCTATATGGTACAGGCACTTTAGATAGCCAGAAGGAAAGAGAAACAAGAAAGAAAGATGTAGGCAAGGGAAGATCAAGGTGGAGATTAAATAAAAACCCCCAATTCCTGGAAACCAATGGCTCAAGGGTAGACAAGTTCAGTCCAGGAAAAGTGCATCAGAAAATTCAGATTTTTCAAACTATAAATCAAACAGGCAGTTTTGGCAACTTCAGCCTAGGGAATGCACAGGGTCTCTGGTTTAGCAATCTTTGTCATGTAAAGTTCTAGAAAGTTTTTAACCCTTTACACTGTGAAGGGAGAATTCCTGGGAGTTGAGGAGGCAGTCACCAGAGAAAAGGGAGCTGGAGGCTACCCCTAGGATTAAGGAGGAAGTGCAGAGGGAAGCAAACTGACTCCCCTAAGGTATTTACCCCTTTTTTTTTAACCTTATAGCTAGCCTCCCTTGAATATATTTTATTGTTGTTGTTATTCATATTGGTCTGTAGAATGAAAGTTTGAATAATAACCCATACACAGGGGTAACTGTTAGTATAGCTGGCCTAGAACAACTAGGTAGGGATTCAATTCATTAAATAATACATTGGGGGGAAGTGGATGTGACTGATAGAATGTCCACGTACCACATGGGAGGTCCAGGGTTCAAACCCAGGGCCTCCTAGCCCATGTGGTGAGCTGGCCCAAGTACAGTGCTGCTGCGCACAAGGAGTGCCATGCCACGCAGGGGTGCCCCCCACATAGGGGAGCCCCACGTGCAAGGACTGCACCCCACAAGGAGAGCCGCCCCACGCAAAAAAAGCATGGCCTGCCTAGGAGTGGTACTGCACTCACAGAGAGCTGATGCAGCAAGATGATGCAACAAAAAGAGACACAGATTCCCATTGCCACTGAGAATGCAAGTGGACACAGAGGAACACACAGCAAATGGACACAAGAGAGCATACAATGGGAGGGGAGGGGGAATGGGAGAAAAATAAATTAAAAAATAAATCTTCTAAAAAAATGTATTAAAAAATAATAATACATTGGAAACAAATTTTATAAAATTTAGGAATGAATGTTGCCCTAAAATATCTGGCTATAGTCCTTACATAGAAGAAAATTTTTTTTGGAAAATAAATAGAAAAGGATATTTACTTTTTCTATCATATTACAGTGAATAATTGCATATTTGATGATTTTACAGTAATAATTGTCAAGGCTCTTATCCATAATTTTAGGGTTAGTTAGAATAACTTTATGACGCTGTAGAAGCAAAATAAAATAGATTAAATTCTTGATAATATAAATACTGATTTCATAAAAGTAAATTATCTCAGAGTAACTCATGGATATATCAATACAAGTAAAGCCCCAGATAATAAACAGTTCAACTACCCTAGACAACTAGAAATACAAATATGTATTTAATTATAATAATCAATGCCTCCTCATCTAGGAAAACAGTAAAAATTCACTGGTCTGGGTCTGTGTTTGTGTGAAATCTGTTTCTTCTGTTTTCTCAGGGTTTTCTTTGTCCTTTTTTTTAAATCAGAAGTTGTAATTTTACAGAAAAATCATGCAGAATATACAGAGTTCCCACTTACCCCCCATTATTAACACCTCACATCTTGTTTTCTCAGTTTTATTCCATCATTTTTTATTCCCTTTTGCCCCACTTTATACCAGTTGTGACACCAGCTGAATTGCTAATAGACTCTACTGATCTTTGTTCAAAGGCTGTGAATTGCATAGGAAACCTAGTTATTCCCTCTGTACAAATGTGAATATGTGAGTCGCTGGTGCTACTTTTCCCATTTCTCAGCATGGAGCAATGGAGAATGAGAGTTAACTGAGCCTCTCTGTTTGCAGATGACGCAAAGTTCAGTGCTCCTATCTCATTGCCCTGTAGTGGAAGATCCCACACAACTTTCTTTTTTTGACTCCTTTCTCATCTCTTCGTCTGTTCTGTTCTCTCTTCCTTCCTTTACTTTTTTTCCTTTTTTCCTTTTCAATAACTCTGAACAAAAAATGGTATACAATTTATGAGTAAGTGGAGTGAAGGAATTGTTCATTCCACAACCAGAAGATAAACGATTTCTTCTATTCCCACATATTCCACTTCCCCAGTCAGTTTCTTCATCTGCACTGCAGTTTTGGTAACTCTATGTTTAGAAAGAGGGTGGGGAGGAAAGTTCAAATTACTCAGTATGTCTTCCAGCACTACTTCCATGGTGGCTCACTCACACGGAGAGCAATTTTGTGCTGGCTGTTGACCAGAGGCCTCGGTTCCTTGCCACATGGACCTGACCATAGGCTGCTTAAGCCATCTGCGTAACATGGCACATTAAGTAATCAAGAGAGGGCAAGAAGAAGTTGCAGTGTCTTTTATGGCATGGCCTCAGAAGTCACACACCACCCATAATTTCTACAATATCTTGTGGTTATACAGGTCAGGCCTACCCAGTGAGAGCAGGGACTACACAACTGAGGTCAAGGTAATGGTCATAATGGGGCCATTTTGGAGGCAAGGGTCATTGGAGGTCATCTTGGAGGTCACGTATCACAATGCTTTAAAATGTCTGCACATGTACTTAAAAGGGTAGAATTTTACCTCTATTTTCTATTTTCTTTAGATATATCAGTCTATTTTGATTTACAATTTCTTGAAGCAATTTTGGATATCCATTGTACTAGAAAAGTACTTATTTTAACTGAATTTTCAAATATACAAAGTTAAAGTTACCAGGGCAGATGGCCCCTCTTTGGAAATGGTGTTTATGTGTGATGAATCTGGACTCAGATGGGATCTCCCTTCATAAGACTTCCATGCTAATGTGCTGGAGGTGCAGTTAATGTTGGGGTTTAAGATATATTTAGGGGATTTGAATCTCTGGACTGACAATGTGATAGCCAGATCCTGAGCCTCAACAGACTCCAGCACCTACAATCTGATTTATTGGACTTACCACACTCAGCTAAGATGGAGGTGAAGAAGGACAACCACCACACCATGGAGCCTAGAGTGATTACAACTGAAAATGGGAGGATTGCATCCAGCATCCAGGTGGAATCTGAGCCTCCTCTTGACATAGAGGTGCAATGGACACAACCAATCCAGTGTCCACATAGAAGAGGTGGCATTGGATTGGGAAAAGGGGACATAATGGACAAAGGGTATGGGGAAAGGCAGGAAGAGATGAGAGGTGGAGGCGTCTTCGGGACATGGAGCTGCCCTGGATGGTGCTTCAGAGGTAATCACCGGACATTGTAAATCCTCACAGGGCCTACTTGATGAAATAGAGGAGAGTATGGGCCATGATGTGAACCAATGTATATGAGGTACAGAGGTGCCCAAAGATGTACTTACCAAATCCAATGGATATGTCATGATGATGGGAACGAGTGTTGTTGGGGGGGGGGGAGAGGGGGGGTGGGGGGGTGGGGTTGAATGGGACCTCACATATATATTTTTAATGTAATATTATTACAAAGTCAATAAAAAATAAAAAAATTAAAAAAAAAAAAAAAGTTAAAGTTGTAGGGACAGGATTTAAAGTGGGCAAAAAGGATCCAGCAGTAGGCTACTCTGTCAGGTAGCAAGGGAGAAATTCAGATACAAAGAAAAAGGTCAGTCCCTAAGAAGTGGAGGTGGAACTACTTTTTAGTCCAAACAAATAAAAAAAAGACCCAAGATACTAGAGAAGATTCAAATCTTAATGAGACCAGAGGCCAAAATGACTTGATGCTGAGAAGGTGTAGGATTAGGCATTCTCTAATTCTCCCTCACTAGGAACAAGATTATTTCCAAAGTCCAATGAAAAGTTGAGTTTGCAGATGGAATGATGCAGCAATAATTTTGGAGATTAGACTAATTCAATGGCAAGGACTAGGCAGTTCATGTTTATCTCACTTTTAGATAATAACATGTCATTTGCTCAATTTTTCCTCATCCCATTTATCTAATAGTTTTAGAGGCTAATGCCTAATTTACAGGAGATATTAGTAAGATCTGCCTTTCTACCCAGTCTCTGTCAGGAAAAAAGAAGGATTTTCTTTATTCCCCTTATATTCAGTCCTTTTGCCATGTCATTTTCATTATTCTGGCTGTTGAGTTAAACACCAGTATTAGAATGGTGCAGAATCTCTTCCCTAGATTTGCAAATGAACCTTGATACTCTTGAAAAAGTCTCCAAAATGCTCACCTGAAGAGTGAAGCACAGTCTCATAGCCAGAAAAGAAAGGACTACTGGTGTCTGGAAAAGGACTGTAATGCTAGATTTACCATTTATCCATCATTGTTCAGCAATTATTTATTCAGTAACTGTTATGTATTAGTATTTTCCTGTACACTTGGATTAGAGAACGAATAAAAGTGACAAATTTCTGCATTCATGGATTTTATATTCTAGTGAGAGAAATAATAAGACAAATAAGTAAACTATAGTGTAATAATTGCTGGGGGAGGGGAAAAGGTAAGAAAGGGAATTAGTGTGTAGGGGAGAATTGAAATTTTAGATAAGGGGCTCCAGGAAAAACCTTGCTGAGAAATTTATATTTCAGTAACTATCAGAAGGACATGATGGGAGGGGAGAGCTATACTTACCTGGGGGAAAGAGCATTTCAGGTAGATTTCATGATACTCAAGGCAGGTATTGTTGCTTTTTAACTTCTGGATTATGCTGCAGTTCTCCAATAAATATGTTTTGAATGAAGAATGAATCTCCATGCAGAGAAAATAAATCTTTTAAAATATCATTAATTTTTAATCATTTTATTTATTTTAGCAAATAAAAATGGTGCCCTCCTCAGAATGAAAACTTCCAATGGAAATTATGCACAGTAATGGGGGAAAGATAGCAATCTGTTGATAGGGGAGATATGCTGGCAAAAAATATGATCAATTAGAAGTCTGAGAAATATGGTTCACAGGTGCCTTAGGGGTAAATGCAAAGTTTATCTATGTGTTGATAAACTGACCTCATTTTGTAAATTTATGCTTTCTAGTCATTTTATCAAAGCAAATAGGGATTTCCACTGGGTTGTTCACATCTACTTTTTTTAGAAACAATTTTACCCAGGGATAAACCTTCAGCAACATTGTTTCATTATGGACCAAGCAAAGCTTTACACGTCATGTCTTGTCCTCTTTTACCCTGCCTTCTCATCTCCAACCCAGTGTGCATTTCTTCACCAATAGCCATCTATCCTGGGACATATTGCCAAGCCTAGTAAACAGTTTCCCTTCACCTAACCCCTGAAAGTCACATTACTAATGCTGAAACTCATATCTCCTAGTGATTGTTGCAGTGTTACAAGGAGATTTAGAATTTAAGCCCAGAGAGCAATTTTTCAAATCCTAACAGGCTCATTCCACTTCTTTCACAAAGCTGAACATCTTCTTAAAGTTGTATAAAACTTATAATTTGTCAAGTACATTTACATATGCAATTTTTTATTTGTTTTAAACCATCTCTAACAGAATGTGAGTCCATTGAAGTTACAGACAATTCCTTATTCTTTAGACTGCCAGGGTCTAGAGACAGTAATTGGTATGAAAATTGGAATTAATGCAATGATGTTGAATGAATCTGTGAAATGGAAAAATGTGGTATCATTACACTTTTTATGGATTAAGAAACTGAGGCATAAATAATTTGACTGAGTTTCCAAGACTTTCAAGCAATTGAACTAAAATCAGTACTTGGATATCTTGATACCAAAAACCACTGTTACTTCCATTAAAAAAAACGTTTGTAGCTTTTCGGATGAAACTTCTCAGGAGGGAATTAAGTTTCAAATTAGTTTTAGAGATGTATTCCAATGAAACTTGGGAATTTTTAAAATCTGGGAGGAGATTGAAGTCAACAAAAACTTAAGGAGCACAACATATTAATGCCTATTTCAATAAGGGTCATGATGTATAAAATAAGAATCTGCCTTGTATTTGAAAATCAGTCAAAAACTCTCCTCTCTTTTTGAAATCCTGTGAACTTTCTGCTGAAGCTTTATTGTATATATGAAAAGGCAATGCTTTTATAGGTCTTTAAGTAAATGGCCTCATTCTTAATATTTTAGAGCAAATCTGTACATAAAGATCCAACAAAAGTATTTTGAATATGAGCATGAATTGTTCTTTCCCCTGATCTTGCATTAATGAATGATCTGAATGTTGTTTTGAGTTTATCAACAGCCCTGGTATTTTCCTGAAAAGTATATTATTCTGGGATTTATAGGCTATACGTTCTTGACTTCTCTCTGACTAGCTTTGTGAAATGAGTAAGTCATTTCAGCATTATCTATCAGTTACTTTGATGGCAATTAAAATTGGTTCATATTTTTTGAGGGGAAAGCAAACATAAATAAGGAATATATATTATTATATATGAATATCTGAAAGGATTTTTTCCTAATCTCTGGAAAATCATGTTTCCCTTACCTCTGGAAATCCATATTGCTTAAAATATTAAGGTTTGGATCAATCTCATTCTTTTATGTCTAGAGAATTAACCTTCACTGAGAATTTTTTGAGATATTACAGAGGTCTTTCCAACTGTATTATTGTATTGAATTTTTTGATAGGCGATTAGATTAAGATGGCACATGGAGTTTAAGTTGGAATTTAAAGACTATCTCATTACCAGGTGCCTGGTCCTTTAGTTTATTATTACTTATGGTGATAAAATTGTAATCATAATAATAATGGCATTTGGAAAGAGGTTTATAACATCTATTATTTTACTTAATGCAATAACCCTATGTTGGGGATTAAAGACATGTTCACATCCAAACCAGCCCCCAGGCTTGTGGGTATGAATCTACTTGTAAATAGGATTTTTGAAGATGTTATTATTCCGTGTGGACTCATTTATGTATAGAGTGGAGCTAGGGTTTGCCTTAACCCATATGACTGGAGTCTTACAAGCACAAGAAACTCAGACATAGTAGAAGCCAGAAGCTAATAGAATCCAGAAGCCAGAAACCAGAAATCAGTAGAAACAAGAGGAGAAGTAGGACTACTTGAAGATTTGTATGGACCCCATGTAAAGAAACTGTTCTTGGAGCTAATCCATTCCTGTAGGGATAGGGCCCTTTGATTGGACTGGATTCAGTTGAGGGGCTTTTGATTGGATTGCTTCAATGAGGCATGACCATGGTGGGTCTTGGTCCTCTTGCTGGAATTATATATAAACAGAGGACTAAAACAGAGACACACAGAGAAAAAGCTGCAGAGACAGAGAAACCCCAAGAGGCTAGAAGAAGTGATGTCCAGAGCAGAGAAGAAAGACAAGCCATATACTTAATCACCCAGAACTGAGCTCAGGGAAGAAGTAAGCCTGGAAAAGGAGGCGGAGACCCAGACCGGCAGAACCGCCATCGTGTCTTGCCATGTGGCAGGAATCCAGGATGGTCAGTAGCTGACCTTCAGTGAGACAGCATGTCTGATGAAGCCTTGATATGGACATTTCCACAGCCTCAGAACTGGAAGCCTTTAACCTAATAAATTCCCATTTAAAAATCTGGCACATTTCTGGTATACTGAATCAGCAGCCTTTAGCAAACTAAGAGAAGCAGACATGAAGAAAAAGAGTTGTAATGTAATGGAAGAATCTGGAATACTACAGACTTTGGGGAGAAGGCAAGCCCCGCCAATATCTTGATGTTGGACTTCTAGCCTCCCTAGCCATGAGAGCATAAATGGTAGTTATTTAAGCCAACCAATTGTGTGATATTTCTCACAGAAACCCTGGAAAACAAGAAAGTCAATATAATCATCAATAGTTCAACTACTAATTCATACTACAGGTGAAATCCTCATTCCACAATGTCACTGGTTATCCTTGACATGCCTGGAACTTCAATATCTGATTCTTTGAAGGATACGGTACCGAGGAAATCAGGTTGATAATGTACAAATATACATAAAAGGGATATATATTATAAAGACAGTTGAATATATTACCAATATACAAAGACTGCTACACTTAGAGTGTGCATTTAGGCAGATCTCTTCACTTTTGCATTATAATAAAAATCAGTCATTACTGGGGTTGACTCCTTTTCTGATAATATCAGGGGTAGAACAAGTTCCTTTCCTGCTCAAAGAATCTATGGATATGTATACCCTAAGTATACCTAAAAAAAATCACAAGACAGCTAAATAGCTATGGAATATAAAATCCTGAATTATGTCCACTGCTAGAATTTAACTCTTAGCCCTATATGTGAACTACCTGAAGTCTATTTCTATAGGAAACTAAAGAGACTTCTAGAGATATTTCTCAGTGAAAAATGCCAATTGTTGCCATGATTTATCCAATATGAATACCTTGTTCATTGGAGGGGAGAAGTCAATAAATTTTCTAATGGAAGAGGACTATAGACTGAAAATTCAAGGGCCATTGACTGAACACTTCATGTGGCACCAACATTACCAGTATAGAGTCAAGTCTTATGTAGGGTTAGGAGATGGTAAAGTGAAAATTGAACAGTTAGAATTACCATTGGATATATCTACAGAAATCATCATCCAATAAAACTTACCTGCTTTTTCTCAATCATTGGAACTGATTACTATTTTGGTCGATCAGCAAATGAATGAGTTTGTTTAAGCTTAAAGGCCATTTTTCCTGGGTAAAAAAAAAAACAAACATTTTTAATGATAAAAATTTAATGACAAAAATTTTAATGATAAAAAAAATAAAAGAGACCACACAATGAGAAGCATGTGAAAATAGACATAAAGATACATTAATATCTCTCATTTTATGCTTCCTCTAGGACATAAGTTCACTGAGAAATAATGGGTCACACCACCAGGGGTTAATTTTGAATAAATTAAATTGTGCATGATGCAACACCACTGTTCTTTTATCTAACATGTTTTTCAACCAGGCACAATTTTGCCCCACAGAGGGTGAATTAGTCAACCAAAGGGATGCTGATACAAAGTACCAGAAATCTGTTAGCTTTTATAAAAGGGTATTTATTTGGGGTAGAAGCTTACAGTTACCAGGCCATAAAGTATAAGTTACTTCCCTTACCAAAGTCTGTTGCCATGTGTTAGAGCAAGATGGCTGCCAATGTCAGCAAGAGTCCAGTCTACCTCTTCCTCTTAAGGCTCCATGGTCCCAGGTTCTTCCAGTATCAGCTATAGCTGAGATAAGTCTTGTCTCTCTCCTGGGGCTTATTTCTCTCTAGACTTAGCTGCTGTGTTCTCTCCACAAGGTCAACCATAGACTATCAGGCTCTCTGTCTTCCCGGGCCCTCTGAGAAAAGAGTCATCTCTGTTCTTCTGTGTTCTTTTCCTGTGTGTTTACTTCCCAAGGCTCCAGCATCTAAAAAACTCCCAAAGTCCTCTGCTGTGCAGTTTTCTCTGTGAGTCCCTGACATCCCACTGACATGACCCAATCAATTAATAAGTTTGGGTATGGAATCTATTCCCTGTCAAGACCCTGACTGACGTAGACCCTCTTGAGTCCAGTCACAAAGACTTTACTTTCACTATACATTCCTAAATGATGCATATTAATTAGTCTCCTTTTCAGTAAAGATTTATTGAGCATTGACTATATGCCCAGCAAAAAGCTTAGAGTTCGGGAGACAAAGATCTCTGCCATAGAGGAGCTGGTGATCTAATAGATGAAATATACAGGTAAGCAAACAATTGTTATAAGTGAAAGAATATTATAATTCTTGTGGATGAACATTTTAGTGGAAAGAAGAGAAAGTAATATTTATTAGAATAATATCTTGGTTGAAGTGGGCAATGCTACATGCAGTTAACCTATGTCAGTATTTCTCTGCTTTTTTTTTTTTTAATGTGCATACAAATCACCTGGAGATCTCGTTAAAATACATCATTAAGACTCAGTAGGTTTCAGTGGGGCTGCAGTTCGAACAAGTTCCCAGGTGATGGCATTACTGCTGCTGCTTGGATAATATTAATACTGTGAGCAGCAAGACTCTAAATCTCACAACCAGAATTATTTTTTTTTTTTTTGGTAAGGGAAAGTGAATCTCATGGAGATTAAATAATTTGCCAAAAATTATATAAACCAAATTTGTACTGATTTGACTATTTCAGATTCCAACATGCAGATTTATTAACTATGCCAAGTGACCAACTTTGGGTAGTTATTGGGAGAGAGGGTTAAGGAATAAAAGCTTGACAGGTGATATGGCATTTCAATGGATTCTTGAAGCGTGGTGGGGATCTTCAGGTAGAAAGAAGAATACATACTTTTTCAGGCAACATGTGGAAAATAAGGAGGTGACTAATAGCCTGATGTGGTTCAAATAGGGCTAAAAGAATAGTGGATGGAGGCAGAAATTATACTAAAAAGCTTGATCATAAAATTGGGAGGATTATTTGAAACCACAAAGCAATTTTGCTGTTTTTTGTTTTTTTTTTTAATTGAGACAGGATTGAAAACCACTGAGTAATTTTCAGAAACAATCTCATGGATGTTTTCTATGAAACTCAGTACAGTGAGTTGTGGGGAAAGGAGATAAGTGGTAATCACAGAAGGTCTAGAAAATGATTCCATTTTTCAGTGGCAATAGAAGCAGAGATGGCCTGAAGATGGAGATTTTAAAATATCAGAAATAATAATAGTGTTTGGAGATTGACTGGATGAGGGAGTGAAGATGAGGGAAGCTTCAAGCATCCTGAGAATTTGTAGCTTTGGTTATTGGGTGAATTGTGACATCACTGCAAAGATAGGGGAACTAAGAGGAGAAGTGTTGGATAAAGAGAATGATAAAAATGTTGTAGGCCAGTAAATCTTTGTGGTAGCTTCTACAGATGAGGCATGTAAATTAAATATTGATTAGAATTTGCTATGCAAATAGAAATAATCAACTTGGCATCCCCTCAATAGCATTACCCAGGGAAAATTATACTGGTTGGCTATTAGAATACACATATCTCTTGTTTGCTGAGTAGCAGCTGCATGATCTTGTATTAAGCCCTAGTTAAAAAGCACAGCTGCTTTCTCTAAGGCTTTATAATTTCATTTAAAGAGAAAATTCATTGCATCAGCCAACTACTCAAATGAAGAAAACTGTAAGGCATGTCTAGAAAAAAGAGATAAAGGAATCTAGCTTCTGGATGTGTTTGATAGAAATGACTAGACAATTTTACTCTATTCAATAAAATTGTAAGACCAACAATAACACTATAAAAATGAGAGATAAACATAGAGAATAATCTAGCTGTGTCCAAACTAAGTGAGTAATTCCATACTTTGGTCGTATTTGTTCTGAGGGTATATTTTTCTTGTTCTCTTATAATTCTGTAATAATTATAAATAATTTATAAATAGAATGAGAAAGCAAGCACAGCAACAACCAACTTACTCCATGGATTTTATCAGATGTATTTTCCTATCTGAAACCCAAATGAGAACTAGGATAAGGATAAAGAAAGTGCAAGGCAGTGAAGCTGGTTAATAATGCAAGTACTGAAATTTATATATTTTACTCAGTGGAGCAATACTCAAGTCTCATTCAGCACTTATTTACTTATATTGTTACATGCCATTCTATTAAGCATGGAGGAAATGAGGCAAAGTGGAAAGAGGAAAAGCTTCAGATTCATTTATAAGCTCATGAACGTCTCAAGAAATGGAATCCTGTTATTACTCAGCCCTGTATATCCTATACCCAACACAGCAATCAGCATCTAGTGTGAACTGAATAATATCTGCACAACAATGCAACTTTATATTTGTCATGTCACCTCTATGAGTCTGTCTCACCTGTAAAATTATGAAAATATAATCTGACATGAGAGCTCATGTCAACAAAATGAGATTTGAAAGTAAACAGCACCATACTTGGGACATAGCACTTATTAAATAGGTATTAGTTCTTAACATACTAATTCATACTCAACATATTAGAAGTAGGAAACTGGAAAATAGAGCTGCTGGCTTGAGAACATGCAGAGTAATGAAAAGTGGCTGCTAGTAGACTATGAATGAGATGTAAGATAAGCAAGGTTATGGTATAGGAAATCACATACGTTTAGAAAATTCTACAGATAACATCATACTTAATCACAAAAGGAGTGATTTTTCTGCCTCTAAGATCAGGAACAAGGCCCAGATGTCTGCTCACAACATTTTTATTCAACATTGCACTAGAAGTTCTAGCCAGTAAAATAAGGCAGGAAAATGAAATAAAAAAAGAATCCAGGTTGAAAAGGAAGAAGTAAAACTGGCTTTTTTAGTTGACATCTTTGTAGAAAATCTAATGGAATTTATAACAAAACAAGAGTTTAGCAAGTTTGCAAGATATCAGATCAAATACCAAAGTAAATATCTCTATATACTAGTGATATACAATCAGAAATTGAAATGAATACAAAACAATATCATTCACAATAGCCATCATAAATTATGAACGCCTTAGGGAAAAATCTGACAAATATGTGAATTAACTACATTGAAAATTACAAATCATTGCTGATAGAAATCAATGGAGGCTTAAAAGATCAATAAATATATCTTTTTCATGAGTCCAAATTCTCAATATTAAGATGTCAATTCTCTCCAAGTTCATCTATAAAGTCAGTATAATATCAATCAAAATCCTAGCAGACTTTTTTTGTAGAAACTGAAAAGATGATTCTAAAATTCATGTAGAAATGCAAAGGGCCTAGAATAGTCCAAAGAACTTTGTTAAGCTAGAAAAAATTTGAAGGAAAAACATTTCATGATTTTATGGGGTTATTACAAAGCTACAGTAATCAAAGCAATGTGATATTGACATCAAGATAGAGAAAGAAGATTGCCTAAACCAAAAGATTCCAGAAATAAACCCACTCATGGACAACTGATTTTCAACATAGTACAAAAGTAATTTCAGTGGAGAAATTATGGCCTTTTCCAATAAGCCAATAAATGTTGCTGGAAAAAAAATTGTATATCCATATCCAAAAAAGAGGGACACTTCAATCCATACCTCACACAAATTCACTAAAAATGTATCATAGACTATCCAGACACAAATGTAAAATCTATAAAACTATAAACTTCTAGAAGAAAACAAATGAGAAAACCGTTGTGACTTGAAGTAGGCAAAACTTTCTTAGATATGATAAGAACAATTATTAAATGAAAAAAATGAAAAAAACTTGGACTTAGTCAAAATTAAAACTTCTGCGATTTGCAAGAAAAGATGCAGTTAAAAGAATGAAAAGATAAGCAATGGACTGAGGGAATATATTTGTAAATCATATATCTCATAAAGTGCTAGTATACAGAACATACAGAGGATACTCAATATTGAAAAAAGACAAAACAAACCACCCAATTTTAAAAAATGAACAGATACTTCACCAAAGAGAATACACCAAAGGCAAATAAGCACATGAAAAGATGCTAAAATTAAAATGATGGATCATGCCAAAAGTTTGCAAGGATAGGGAGAAACTAAAATTGCCATATGCTGCTACTGAGCATGTTAAATGGGCCAACTGTTTTGAAAAACTGGTCAGTTTCTTAAAAGTTAATCACACACCTACCTTAAGACCCAGTCACCCACTCCTATGAATTTTCCAGAAAAATGAAAATATGTATGCATAAAAAGCCCTGTATATGAATGCTCAAAGCAGCTGATTTGTAATAGACAAAACTGAAGATAATTTAAATTTTCATCAAAATCTAAGATTGGTAGATTGCGTTGTATACCCCAGAAAAGACATGTTCTTAATCTTGGTCTTGTGTTCCTGTGGATGTGAATCCGTTGCAAATAGGACCTCTGAAGATGGTGTTTTTAGTTTAGGTATGGTCCAGTTGAATGAAAGTGGATCCTAAACCAAGTTATTGGAGCCTTTATAAAAATAAGCTAAAGGAAGTAGCCAGAAGTGGGAAGTCAAAGGGAACCCGGAAGAAAAAGGAGAGGACATTGCTTTGTGATGGGAAAACCTAGGAACCCCAAGGACTGCCGGCAAGGCAGCGGCAGAACCACACAATCTTCAGGAAGAACGCATGGTTTCTCTGCTGCCTTGATTTTGTACTTCAAACTTTCTGAACCCATGAGCCAATAAATTCCCATTCTTTAAGCCATCCCATTGTGTGATATTTGTGATAGCAGCTCAGACAAACTAAAACAACAAGTAAATATACAAATTGTAGGTATATCCGTTCAATGGAATATTACTAATCAATAAAAATAGAATGAACCGTTGAAATACCACACGGTGTGGACAAATCTCAAAATAGTTATGGTAAGTGGAATAAGCCAGACAAAAATGATACGTGCTATATGATTCCATTTCTACAAAATTCTTGAAAATGCAAACCAACAGACCAGGGTTTGCCTAGGAATGGGGTTGGGGATTCAGGGTGGTAGGAGTGAGGCTCACAAGAGGACTTTTGGCATTGATGAGTATGTTCATTTTCTTGATTGTGATGATGTTTCATAGGTGTAAAAATTTGTCAAAATGTATCAAATTTTAAACTTTAAATCCATGTGGTTATTTTGTCAATAATATTTCAATATAGCAGTTTCAGAAAAATGATCAGGGTAAGAGGATCCAGTGTGACACAAAGAAGAAAGGGAGGCTGCAAACTTAAGCAGCTTGTTTAGAGTAGGCTCCATGGAGAAGGTGGAGTTTTGAAAAAGGCTTGAAAGGGAAAGGGAGTTAGCTTTGAGGGGGAGGTAACAGTCAAACAATGGTCCTAGGACATGAGTGTGCCTGGCAATGAGAAAGGGGGAGAGTAGCAGGATATGACGTCAGAGAGGCTCCAGATAAGAGGGGAACTTGCAGAGCATTTTAAAGATTTTGCTTTTACTGGACTTGAAACTGGTAACTACTAGAGGTTTTGATGCAGAGGAGTGACATGATCTACTTAAGTTTCAAAAGGATATCTTTGGCTGCTGTGTTAAGAATAATCCTTAAGAGAGCCAAAAGTAAAAGCAGAAACACCAACTAGGAGGATTTTCTGATTATTCAGACAAGGTATAGTGGCTTGGATAAAGATAGTATCAGGGAGGAAGTAAGAACTGGTTGGATTCTATGTATCCTTTCAAAGTAGAGCCAGCTCTTTCCCTGATGGCTTGGAGGTGGGATGTGAGCAAAAGGGAGGCATTTTCCTTGAGCTAGTCTTCAGTCTCATTCTTCTCCAGGTTTTAAAACTTTAAATTTTGTTCATATCCCCTTCAATATAATATAATGTCCCAAATGGATACATACCAGTTTTAGGTAAAGGGAGCTTCTTCTATTGCCCATTCTGAATATTTTACCCTCTGTGGATCTGTACTAAAATCATTTGGGGCTGTATCTTAATTTGCGAGGGCTACTGTGACAAATACCACAAATTGGTTCACTTAAACAGAAGAATTTATCATCTCACTGAATTGTAGGCTAGAAGTCCAAAATCAAAGAATCACCAGGCCAAGGTTTCTCCCAGAGTCTGTGGCATCCTGATGCTGACTTGATCTCTACCTTCATCAAACGGCAAAATCTGTCTCCTTCTCTAGCTTTCACTTCTGGCTTGTACTGACTGATTGTTTCTGAATTTCTTCTTCTTATAAGGATTCCAGTCATATGGATAAAGGCTGTGGCAGTTTGATATTATTTATGAATTCCAAAACAAGAGATTATGTTTGTAAACTGATCTATTCCTCTGGGTGTGGTACACTTTGATTAAATTGGATTCAGCTGATATGTCTTTGATTAAATGACATTAAGATTAGGGCCATGATTCCAACTTGTCAGTAGGGTGTAACTTAGTTTAGGTCCCTGCCCCTTGGTGGGCTATGTAAATGGACACTCACTAAAGAAGACACACAGAAGAACATACATGAGAAAAGAGAAAGAGTTCCATAGATGCCAGAAGAGAGAACTTTGTCATGACACAGAAGAGAAAGGAATGTTGGTCCTGCAGCCCCAGGGAGAAATGAGCCATTTGCCTGATAGTTGCAGCTGAAGAGACAACAGAGTACCTGAGCAGTTAAGGCCTGAGAAACCAGGCAGAGACTGCCCAATACCTTGCTTCAACATGTGACAATGGACTTTGGTGAGAAACTAACCTTGAGGTGGATTCTTTAGGACCTTGTAATTGTAAGCTTTACTCCAAATAAATACTCTTTGTAAAAGTCAAGAGATTTCTGGTACATTGCATCAGCAACCTTTTGGCTGGCTAATACAGAATTTGGTACTGGGAGTGGGGTACAGTCTGATGCAATTACCAAAAATGCTGGAACAGTTTTACAAATGAATAAGGGATATTTTTTGGAGGAATTGTGAGGTGCTTGATGGAAAAGGCCTAGATTGCTTTGAAGAGACTGTTGATAGGAATATGGAGCCTAAAGTTATTTCCAATAAGGCCTTAGAAGGAAATGATGAAACTGTTATCAGAAACTGGAGGAAAGGTGATCCATGTTTTAAAGTTGCAAAGAACTAAGTAAGATTAACTCCTAATGTTATACAGAAGGCAGAATTTGACAATTGCAAATTTGGACATTTAACCAAGGAGAGTTCCAAAGTAAATGTGGAAAATTCAGCCTGGCTTCTCCAGGAAGCTTGTAGCAAAATGTTAGATGAAACAGATAAGCTGATAACTGAATAATAAGGGATAAAGAAACCAGAAATTGATTCTGGGTATTTCAAGCCTCTAGAAATCAAGTCCCCAGACAATAGTGCCCCATTTGAAGAATTAACTAAACTTGGAATTTGTAAGTGAGGATTGAAAATACAGTTATCCAGAAAAACTTGTGGGAAGTGTTATTGTCTGATGGCTTGGACACCTGCTTTCTTCATGCCAAACCAACAAGCTTTTTGTGAGCTCTGTATGAAACAAACCACTGTCAGCTTGGACTAAAAGAGACATGGAGTGAAGAGATGGAAGGGAAAACAGCTTTAAGAGGAAAACCATGCAAGTGGAAGTCTGGAATTAAGACATCTCCTTGGGCTGAGAGAGGAACCTCACTCATGTGTATGGAAAGGATGAGTTTGCACAAGCAAATGCTTGCAGGGGGTGGATGTTCCAGGCCACTGTTCATGGAGAGTTTTGCCACTCCAGGCTACAGAGAGGGTGAACACAATTCCCAAGGGTTGGGGAGAATGAGGTCACCACCCCAATACTCTGAGAGAGGTGGACCTGTTCACCATAGGTTGGGGAGAGTGAGGTTGACACTCCATTGCTCTGAAAGGGGTGGACCAGCCCCAGAGATTAGGGAAGGCCAGGTTACCACCTCATTATTCTGAGGAGATTGGGCCTGTATGCCAGAGATTAGGGAGGATGTTGCCACCACCTCACTGTACTAAGGGAGTTGAGACTCTACCCCAGAGATTGAGTAAAGGGTGGCCATCACCCCGACATTCTTGGAGGGTGAGGTCTGGAGCTTGGTCACCACCCAGGTAGTTGATAAGGTTGGAACCAAGAAAATGACTGTTGGACAAGCCTATGGAAAAGGTAGGCCCCCATGAGGTCCCACGGAGAAGCATCATCTTAAGAATGACTCTCAGACTTTGAAATCTAATGGAGTATGTCCTGCAATTTTTCAGAACTGCTGGGGACTAATGACTTGTGTTTCCCTCCCAACTTCTCCTTATGGTAATGCAAATGTTTATCCTTTGTCTGTCCCTTTGTATATTGGAAGTAGGAAAATTGTTTTGTAATTCACTGGTCTACAGCCAGAGGGACTCTGCCCCAAGAAAAATTGTATTTGTGAAACTGTGGTGTGAATTTCAACTTAGTATTTCTATATGAAAGGATTTAAGGTCTTTTGAATATTGTAATGTCTTTTTGGAATTCAGAGGGCGGAGTGTGGCAGTTTGAGATTACATATGAATTTCAAAATAAGAGATTATGTTTGTAAAGTGATCTGTTCCTCTGGGCATGTTACTCTTTAGTTGTATTAGATTCAGCTGATATGTCCTTGATTAAATTATTATGTTAAGTTAGAGCTTTGATTCAACGTGTCAGTAGGGTATAACTCAGTTTAAGTCCCTGCCCCCTTGGTGGACTATATAAATGGACACACACCCAAGAAGACATCCAGAAGAAGATACATGAGAAAAGAGAAAAAGCTCCATAGATGCCAGAGGAGAGAACTTTGTCATGACATTGAAGAGGAGGGAAATTTTTGCCCTGGGAAGAGAGGAGGCATTCACATGATAGTTGCACTGAAGAGAACAGTGCAGCTGAGCAGCTAAGACCCAAGACATCAGGCAGAGACTGCCCACCATCTTGCTTTAACACATGACAACTGACTTTGGTGAGAAATCAACCTTGAGTTGGACTCTTTAGGGCCTCCTAACTGTAAGCCTTTACCCCCAAAAATTACCCTTTATAAAAGCCAACAGATTTCTGGTACTTCGCATCAGCACCCCTTTGGCCGACTAATACAAAGGCCTACCCTAATTCAATTTGGCCTCATCAAAACAGGATCTTTGAAATATCCTATTCACAAATGAGTCCATACTCACAAGACTGGGGATTAGGAGTTGAACATGGGAACATGCCTTTGTGGATGACATGATTCAATCTAACACAGACTATAATCACACTTGGTTGATTTATTTTGAGATTGAGGACCAAATCGCTCTCACTGCTCATCTTCTGCTTTCTTCAAAAACATTTTTCTGGCCTTGCTGTCATCTTTTGAATGTGTTCCAGTTTATACTGGCATGTATGGAAACATATATCTAAATCATCAGAACTCAATATGTTTGATAACTTCCTGAATTTTTGCTAAATCAGCAATTCTCCCTCTAGGATATATGCTCATTTTAAGAATATATTCCAGTTTGTTAGGAAATACAGCTTTATTGTTATTTGACTTAAATATGGGGTGGGCAAGGAGATATAAGTATGAAAAAAAAAAAAAGAGAGAAATGACTATTTACTGAATAGTATATAAAAATGTTTTCTACATCTCCTTGAGTATAAGGAAGCCCGGAAATAATTCTTTTCCTTTAACCTATATACCCTGGTGTGTTTATTCCTCACTTTCCTTTTTCACCTCCTTTTAATTGATTCTAATTTTCTAAGTCTAGTTCTATATTTATTGTTTTAATTTAGGTATTGCTTCCTGTAAACTACTTTAAATTATTTTCTAAAGAGTATGGAATATAAATAATAAAACATAACTCTAAGGAATAACAACAAAAGAGTCATATCAGCAGCAGATATTGAAGGGACTGAAAACTATCACACTATGATTTTATTTGTGCCAATGATTTTTTAAAGACATAAAGTTATAAATATAAGTGATTAAAAGTAACTTATTTGTTCTATTTGAGTAAACAGTATGTTTAAATCTATATAATCTTAATTGATTATTATTTTATTCTACTACTTTTGGGTAGAATAAAATATCATTGGCTTTCATTTCTGTTGTATTATTAAATATATAGGGAACTTCTCACCATGACATTTATATTTGGAAAAATCTTATTGCATAAAAAGATAAACCAAGTCAGCCAGGTCTCCTAAAAGTAATTGTCAGTACATAACATTAAGGCAATGATCCTAAACACTTTTGTGTCCAGAAACCCCTTCAATATTTTCATTTTGAAATACTAAGAATTTCTTGACACTACTAATAGTCAGAACTTCTTCCTAATCACCATGTAAAGTCCAGTGGTAACATTCAGAGATGATATGAAGCAGAGTCAAACATCAGAAAATTTTGGCATTTGCTGCTAATCTGCTTTTTTTCATGTCGTTTTTGGCTTCACAACTATTAACAGCAGCACACACACACATACACACGCACACACACATTCACTACCCTACATACCCTTTAAGTGCCCGGACAGCTACCCTTTGGCTCACTGGATTTCAGTACAGATATGGTGAGCAGTACTGAAATCTACTTTAGGATAACCCCTCAGTGTCCCTTTGCTTTCTCCAAAGTCACAAAAGCCACTTAGTCCTTGTACAGTCCTTGTACCGTTCAGTCAAAGCCCAGAGTGACAGCATGTGTTCCTCCAGAGCAAGCAGAAACTGATGAGGGGTGAGGGTCTGTGGATAGACTCTCTGCCTCCGTATCGTGGTTTGCAATCATTTGGAAGCCCATTTTACAGGATTCTGAGAGGGTACCCAGGGGTAGTCTGCTCATTATCACCCTTAATTTTGTCCATTTCTTGTCTCATTTGCCTTACTCCTCCACTTCACCTTCCTGGGATCACCTCCCAAATAAATTGTCCTTAAGTCTTTATCTCAGGATCTAATTTTGAGGAAATTCAAACCAGGATTCTACTTTTGTGTGCTCTGAGGATTTGGGAAAATCTATATGGGAACTAAAATAGCTAGACCACTAATATTTCCTGAAAATCAACTATATATTATGTACTTATAAACAGTTTCACAATTAATTCCCACAGCAAAATTAGGAGGTTATTATGATTTTTTTGCAGGTAGATTAAAGAGACTACCTAGTGCTACAGAATTAAATATTAGGAAAATTGATTTTCCAACCCTGATCTCTATGGTTTCAAACCCATGTTTCTTCTACCATATTGAGTCTTAAATTATATATATCAGTATTGCATCTTTCACCCAAGGAATTTTAGTAAAAATTTTAAGAAGATGAACAGCCAATAGGGTTTGTTTATAATAATCCTTAGAGACTGGCAGTGTCTGACCGCATTTCACAGGTTACATTTCAAAGAAAGATCTCCTTCTTTAGGGAACTCTTTCTTGGCGCTTTGGAGCTTGCCCAGCTGTTTTTGTTTCTGCTCTGGCCTAATTCCAATTCACATAACTCCAGTTGCCTATATAATTTCCCTTAAAACTGACTAAAAATATCCTCTGCTCTGCTCTTCACATTCTGTCACCACAGAATTAAAATAAAGTATTCTGAAATACATTAAGGCATGTTGTATAGCAACAAAAATTATTCCATCTTCATGAAAGCAACAAAAGAGAGAAGAGAAAGGTTGAAACTTAATTGGAATTAAGCATTAACAGTTACATTTATTGTTATGTTGAAATTGAATTTGGTTTTAATGATGTATGTGCTAGATGTTACCTGCTCAGTCAACAGTATCCAGAGACAAAATTGAGCTAATACCTAGAATTTTGATAGAGAATTAGCAAGTGAATTCAGTGTTTTAACCAAGTTGTTTGATTAAATTGAATGAGTCTGAGCTATTAGTTTGGATTGGGTTAAACGTAAGTGGTCAAAAATCCCAAATATGAATGTCCTAAGTAAAATAGTGGTTTATTCTCCTTCATGCAAATAAAATCTAAAAAGTGTTCCCAAATGGAAAAGGCTATTGATGACCACCCAAAAATCAGCTCCTTTATTTGGTGTTCTACCATTTTCTATATGGCTTTTATATCATGAATATGATGATTATTTAAACTGAAGCCATAATGCCCGTATTTCAGTCAACAGGAAGCAAGAAAGGCAGAAGAAGGAGATTCCCTTTCTCTTAAAGTCTTCTATACTCATGTTGCAAATGACATTTTTGTTGACATTGAACATACTAGATCATGGTCACCAGGCCAGTGGAAGAAATGTTTACTTTACACTGGGCAGCCATGTGGCCAACCAAAACCAGAGATTATATTACTAAGATACAGAAAAATGGACATTGAGGGGAACTACCATCTGCCACACATGGGTTTTAAAGTCAGACAAAGTTGGGGCTGGAAACTGGCTCTGCCATTTATGAGCTGAGTCATCTTGGTCATCACTTAATATGTGTGTGCCATAAATTATTTCATTTCTAAATATGGGCATCATGTGCTTAACCCCATAGGTTTCTGCAAAGATTAAATAAGATAATTCATGCAAAATGCCTTTCTCTGTGTATGACACACACTTAGTACCAAATAGAGAAAGCAGGAAGGTGTTAGGCATACTCTCCATATCAATCTTTCTCTCTAAATATTGATTGGGTGGTTTAAGTTTTGGGGGGAGGTGGCAGGTTTAGGAGTTTAAGTTTGTTGCTTTTTTAATAATGTAGTTGCAATGTTTGAGGGAGAAGGAGATTAATTGTTATTAGAATGGATAATAAAACCAAGCCTAATTCATTTATCATTTTCACCTAAATAAGCACCCCAACAATAATTAATATAATGTACTTCAAAATTTAGGAAACGCTTTTTAAAAAAACTGTCTTTTGTATCTTTAATCTAAAAGTATCCATATTTTAGTAATCCCCAGTTTTTACAAGTAAATCAGTTTGGGTACAGGCAGATTTGCTGTGTTGGCCAAAATCACACAATACAAATGGTCAATTATACAGGAACATAGCAAGAGATATTTATCTGAGGATTCCACTGAGTCATGGGACTTTCTCTCTACCCTCTACTTCATGGCTTGCCTGGGTCTCTTTTCAGGTCATGATCACAAATCCTGTCATCCAGCTCCATCTGACTGAAGTTAATAGTCCATAAACGGGCATGCGGTAAAGTATAGGTGGCTGTGAAAAGACAATGAGAGGGCCAACTTCATCTTCAGAATAGACTTCCTTCTGGCAAAAATGAGATGAATTTGAATTTCCACAGTGCCTATGGTCACGGTGATATAATGGTCTGAGCATATTTTAAGATTAGTAAAATCTACGTCTTCAAACCTAGGTTCAGGATAGACTGAAAAGAAAGTCTCTGCTTTCTTTCTGTCTAGGATTATGAAAATGATACAATTACATCTCATTTTTTCTTAACAAAATTTCAAACCATGAATATTTTTATAAATTAGGTATGAATATCCTATACATTGAGTAGAAAATACTGTAAATTATAATAATAGTAAAAATATAATTTTGCTTTTCTCCTAATCATTTTGATAGTTAAAATCCTCTCCCTAATCAAAAGTAAGAATTTTTTTTAACAATTTTTACAAAAGTAAGTAATTTTTATTACAATGAGAGTTATTCACCGCAGAAAAATCAAAGAGAGAGAGAAAGAAATGTAGCAAATAGCTTCTGACATTTTAAATAAAACAACAGAGGATTTGGAGAAAGTCAGAGACAGAATTTCTGAAATTTTGTAAATGTGCATGCATATAAAGCAAGCATAGAAGGTTAAGATCACTGAGATTCTTCCATGGTAGGAACTTATATCACATGGGTGACTGTGCTAACATAGATGATTATGAAATTGAAGAAAAAGAAAAAAAAAAAAACAAAGTTCACCTCATCCACTTCCAAAGAATGGAGGGTAGAGGTAGAAAGACAAAGAAGTCCAGAGCCAGGAAACTCATTCCCCACATTTCCTTATGATCCTGTCTACCTCCCTGTCACAAATTGGGTCAGTCATTGAGGGAAGAACTCTAGAGATATCTAAAGGAGTTTGGAGAGGATTAATAACAGTAGGGCTATTGAAATAGACCAGAAATAGTTGGTAAGCCTTTAGAGTAACACTTCACATTGCTAATATGCAGGGCAGTGTGACAGCCTGAATATGGTGAATCCCAAAAAGAGATTATGTTTTTGAACTAATCTATTCCTGTGAGTGTGAGGTCATTTGATTGCATTAAATTCAGTTATGGGATCTTTGATTAGATCAACAGATTAGATAAATTTAATCAGTGAGGCTTGACACAGGTTGGGTCTCTGCAATCTTGCTGGGTCTGATATAAATGAAGACATAGAAAGAGAGACACACAAAGAAAGGAAGCCACCATTTTTTACCAAGCCATGTGAAAGAGAGGACTGGAGGATTGCTAGTAGCCGAAGTTGAAGCACAAAGCCCCAGGTACCATGATGTAAATATTCAGGAAGAAAAGGAGAAGCAGGAAGACAAGACCAAGTGTGTCATGAGCTCTAAATAATTCTCTGCCTTTTCTAGTTAATTTCTTATATCACTGAAATAAAACTTACCACCTTAACCATAACAAGATGGAATATAATTCATAGCACTTAGGAATACGTTTCTTTATGTTTAGAGAATAGAATAAGTAAAAAGCTTCAGTAACACAGTGCTTATGAATTAACAGGTTGTCCTCAGATCACATGGGTCATAGATGTGATTGGAAATGTTGGTCTAATTAGCTTGTGTAGCAGTTTGGCATTGTTTATGAATTCCAAAAATAGTTATTGGATTATGTCTGTAAACTTGTCTCAGAGGTGTAACTTCTAATTGATTAAATTATGATTAGGACTTTGACTGGGCGATGTCAGTAGGGTGTTGAGTCCCTGCCCCTTGGTGGATGGGGACTCAGAGAGAAAAAACGTGGCAAATGACAGAGTTGGGAACTTTGAGCTGGAGCCTAGGAAGTAAGCACACAGAGAAGCAGAGCAGCCAGGAGTGAATTGAGGCCCAGGGAGAGAGAAAGAGCCAGTCACCTGATAGTTTACAGCTGGTCTTGTGTAGAGAGCAGGGTAGCTGAGCCCAGAGGAAAAAAAGCCCTAAGAAGAGAGGAATCCAGGAAGACTGAGCTCTTGGCAGACATTGGCAGCCATCTTGCTCCAACACATGGCAACAGACTTCGGTGAGGAAAGTAACTTATGCTTTATGGCCTGGTAACTGTAGGCTTCTATCTGAAATAAATACCCTTTATTAAAGTCAACAGATTTTTGGTATTTTGTAATAGCACCCTTTTGACTGACTAATACAGTTTGCTTCACACAATGCCTTCTGTTGCTATTCTACTAAAACCTAAACAAAAGATAACTCTCTAATTTCCCTCTAAATGAGGTATTTCAGAGTCTGTGAGAGATCACAATGAATACTTCTTCATCATCTGAGTTCTGAAAACAGGGAGAAATAAAACAAAGTAAATGTATACAGAATCCCAAATATATCCTTTATTAACATTAAATGCTACCCAGGAGTGAGGACAAGCAGGCCACCCCTTGTCAAGGCCCTTCTAGATGATTCTTGTGGAATGGAGTAGCAGAGAAGTCCTGCTCCCTCAAATAGCTCCTCCTAAAGAAATAAAGAGGAAGCTAAGCATGTCCAACTTAATCTTTTAAAATCTGAAAGTCAGATATCACTCACCTCCTATTGGTAAGAAAAGAAAAGAAGAGAGGCCAGGAGAGGGTCCATGTTGCTTCCACCAGGAAGGAATATCAAGCTGGAGAAGAATCATTACCTTCAAATGATATCAAATAGTGAATAAGTTACTAACCTCTTTTATCCTATATGTGATTAGGACCATTGTGTAATGTAAGTATAATGGACTCTAGAGCCCATTACATTATATTACATTAGACACTGTGTGTTCTACCTACTAATACATATAAACTATTTGACCTTCGTTTGCTCACACATAAAATAGGAATAATGATGCCTAACTTACTAGGTCATTGTGGGAAATAGCAATGACGCAATAAAAGTACCTGGGACATACCAGGGATTCAGAATATGTATGTGTATACGAATATGAATATATCATTATTACAAGAAAGCTATCATTAGTATCGCTATGCTTCTCTATTTTGAAGATTGATAATATTCACAATTTTTATGTCAGTGTGTTTGTTGTCTTCCCTGTAGAGCCTAGAATTTTAAAATCCATTGCTGGCATCAGTTTGTCTGTCTTAACATTCTTTTCTGTTTTATGCTCTCATTTATTTTCTTTTTTATAAAGCTATTTGTTTTCTCTAGAGTTTCTATTTACCTGTTTTTCTACTGTTTTCTTTTTGCCTGCTTTTATAAGATCTTTGATACTCTCTTTTGACATTGTGTGAATATTATTAAAACTATATATATATATATATATATCTTCTATATTATGGAGACCTTACCCTCAATTTCCTTCTATCTGCCAAGCATTTCCTTTTCTTGCTCGTCATCTTCAAAAATATGCTGGAGATTAACTTTTTGAGTCCTTACAGATTTGAAAATACTTTCATAATCATCATTGTCTACTCATTAATAAAATTTGCTGGTTGTGGACTGCTTGATTAAAAATAATTTTGCTCAGGGAGAACCAGCAAGATGGTGATGGAGTATGGAGCTCCGAGAGTCAGCTCCTGCTACAGGGCAGTTAGCAAATACCCAGAGCTCTCTGGAGCTAGCTGAAGCACCTGTTTGGGGGCTCCAGGAGGCCAGAAGAGCATCCTGCAACATCCGGACACTGCCCATCTGCAGGGAAGACTCTTACGTAGAGCACTCCACAACCCTGTGGCTGGTGCCCATCCTCCACTGGAGGCACAAGCCACCTCGGGAGCTGTTCCGTAGCTGGAATTGAAAACTCCACTTCCCCAAAATGGAAGGAAGAGATGGTTGGGCACCAATTTCAGCTATGATGAGGAAATTCAGTGGGCTACAGTGCCATCCTGAGAACAGCTAAGGTTTGAGCCTGTCCAGGTCAGAAAGAGACTGGGAGCCGGCATCTGAACTCTGCACCTGACACGAGAGGAAGCGGGGCAGACTGAGAATCCCAGTGCTAGTGGGGACCAGCTTCTTTCCATCCAGATCAGATTGCAGCTCTAGCCCAGGCCCCAGTGCCACCTCCAGCAGGGAGGAAGATGCAAAGACCTGCACCAGCCTCTCCGGGAAATTACCAGCCAAGCCACAGAGCCTGGTGATTGTCCTACTCTGGTGGCATGAGCCGCCCCAGGAGCTGCTCTGTAATGGGAATTAGACGCACCATTTCCCAGAAGCAGAGGAGGAGGAGATATTTGGCTGCCAATTCTGGCTACTGATTGGAAGACTTGGCTGGCTAAGAGAGAACCCTGAGATCAGCTGGGGTGAGAACCAGCCCAAGTCAGAAAGAGGACAGTAGCCACCATTATGACCCCACCCCCACACTGAGGGGAAGCCCGGCTGACCCAAACTCTCAGTGTCGGCAGGAATCAGTTTCTTTCACACAGATCAGCCTGCAGCCCGTCTAGGCTTCAGCCCCACCTCTGGTGGGGAGGAGGCTGAGGAGCCCTGCACCAGTCTATACAGGTAACTGCAGGTAACTTTGGCTGGCATAGACTGAAAATCAGAAGTCTACCAGGGCAACTGTGGTCATCTTGGACCCGCACTGCATAGATTGCTGCCCACACGTGCAGCTCCATCCCTGCCCTAGGCAGGGGAGAAACAGATGTGAAGCTTAATCAGTCTCTCTGGACACCTACAGTCTAGGCCTGCGTGTGGATTATTCCACATAATTGTGACTCTGTCCCTACCCATGGCAAAGGAGAAAGTTGGAAGCTTCATTGGTCCTTGGTACAATGAGGGCAGCTTGAGCATCCACAGCTTACTGCACCAACTACATACTTGGCTCCTACTGCATAACCAGCAAGGGAGAAATGATAGGAAGCCCTAAACTAAAGAGAAAAACTTCACCCAGGGAAGCAGACTTGGCCCAATGGATAGGGCATATGCCTACCACATGGGAGGTCCTTGGTTCAAACCCCAGGCCTCCTTGACCCATGTGGAGCTGGCCCATTCCAGTGCTGATGCACACAAGGAGTGCCATGCCACGCAGGGGTGTCCCCCGTGTAGGGGAGCCCCACACACAAGGAGTGCACCCCAAAAGAAGAGCCACCCAGTGCAAAAGAAAGTGCAGCCTGCCCAAGAATGGTACCGCACAAACGGAGAGCTGACACAACAAGATGATGCAATAACAACAACAGCAACAAGAGAAACACAGATTCCCAGCACTGCTGATAAGGATAGAAGTGGTCACAGAAGAACATACAATGAATGGACACAGAGAGCAGAGAACTGAGGGAACGGGAAGGGGAGAGAAATAAATGAAAAATAAATCTTTAAAAAAAAAAAACTACACCCAGAATAAATACTCTAGTAAGCCAGATGCAAAGATATCAACAAAAAATTAAAATCCACACCAACAAACAGGAAGATATGGCCCAGTTAAAGGAACAAGATAAGCCTCCAGATGACGTAAAAGAGTTGAGACAACTAATCATAAAGGTTCAAACAAATCTCCTTAATAAATTCCATGAGATGACTAAAGGGATTAAGGAAATTGAGAAGACATTGGATGAGCACAAAGAAGGATTTGAAAGCATACATAGAAAAATAGCAGATCTTATGGGAAAGAAAGGTGCAATCAATGAAATTTAAAAAACATTGGAATCATATAATCACAGATTTGAGGAGGCAGAAGAAAGGATTGGTGAGCCTGAATAAATGGTCTCTGAAAGTGAACATACAAAAGAACAGATGAAGAAAAGAATGGAAAAAATTGAACAAGGTCTCAGGGAAATAAATGACAGCAAAAGGCATGCAAACATACATGTCATGGGTGTCCCAGAAGGAGAAGAGAAGGGAAAAGTTGCAGAAGGAATATTTAAAGAAATTATGGTAGAAAATTTCACAACCCTATTGAAGGACATAGATATCCCTGTCCAAAAAGCACAACATACTCCCATCCAAAAAACCCTAATAGACCAACTCCAAGACACATACTCGTCAGAATGCCAAAGGCCAAAGACGAAGAATTCTGAGAGCAGCAAGAGAAAAGCAATGCATAGCATATAAAGGATATCCAATAAGACTAAGTGCTGATTTCTTGCCAGAAACCATGGAGGCAAGAAGACAGTGGTCTGATATATTTAAGATACTACAAGAAAAAAACTTCCAGCCAAGAATCTTATATCCAGCAAGACTGTCTTTCAAAAATGAGGGCAAGATTAAAATATTTACAGATGAACAGAAACTGAGAGAATTTCTAAGTGAGAGACCAGAATTTCAGGAAATACTAAAGGGTGTGCTAGAGTCTGAAAAGAAAAGACAGGAGAGAGGGGCCTGGAGGAGAGTCTAGAAATGAAGATTATATCAATAAAAGTAACTAAAGAGTGGTGAAAATAAAATGACAGATAAAACTCAAATAGTCAGGAATAAACTTAACAAATTATGTAAAGCACTTGTATTCAGACAACTGCAACTCAATGTTAAAACAAATCAAAAGAGCCCTAAATAACTGGAAGAACATTCCATGTTCATGGATTGGAAGACTAAATATCATTAAGATGTCAATTCTACTCAAATTGATATACAGATTTAATGCAATCCTGATAAAAATTCCACCAGCATTGAAGAAAATATTGAAAATATGATCATTAACTTTATTTGGAAGGGTAAGGAGCCCTGAATAGCCAGAAACATCATAAAATGGAAAAGTGAACCCTCATCTCCATTAAATCATAATACCTACCTATACTGGTAAAAACAGCATGGTACTGGCCTAAAGAGACACAATCGACCAATGGAACCAAATTTATGGTTCAGAAACAGATCCTCACAGGTATGGTCAAGTGATTTTTGACTAGCTTGTCAAACTCACACAGCTCGGGCAGAACAATCCATTCAACAAAAGGTGCTGAAAGAATTGGACATCCATAGATGAAAGAAGGAAAGAGGACCCCATCTCACATCTTATCCAAAAATTAACTCAAAATGGATTTTAAAAAATACTAAAAATAAAAGCAAGAACCATAAAACCTCTAGAAAAAAATTATTGGAAAATATATTCAAGACCTGGTGGTAGGTGGTGGATTCTTAAAGGAGATAAGAGGAGGACTGAATGGACTACTCATACTTAATGTATGTAGACGTTTTAATTAGTTTTACTGTAAAATTGTGGAAATGTGTAGAGTGGATGGTAACACACAGTGAGTAACAGCTAGTTTATAGATGGGGATGTGACTGAAAATAGTAGTCTAGTTGTATAAATGACAGTTGACAGATGCTTGAGAGTAATCTAGGAACTGGATAGCACAGTGAACCAAGAGATGGGTGAGAATTGTGGTTGATGGTACAGATGCTAGAGTGTGCTTTGTTAGCTATAGCAGGTGTATATCACTACTGCAGGGTGGTGGGAATGTGGAGAAGCATGAGAAAAATACAGCTGGAGTGACCTATGGATTGTGGTTAGTAATAATAATATAATATTCTTGCATCTATGCCAAAGATGTACTGTGTTGATACGAGGCAGTATGGAAAATGTGAGCCAAATGTACACTATGGACATGGCAATAATCAGATGATAATATTTTATCTGTAGCAAACGATACACCAAATTGTGGTCTGTTGATGGAGGGGTGTTGTTTGGGAATTCTGCACATGTGACTGATTGTTTTATAAGTTTACAACTTCTGTCATAAAAAAATATATATTTAAAAAATAATAATAGGGTAGGTTGGGGGAAAACACACCAAATATAAGATAAGAACTATGATAAGTAGTAAGATTTTGACAGTGTTCTTTCACAGTTTGTAACAAACATCTCATGGCAATGCAAGCTGTTGGTGGAGGGTTGATGTATGGGACCCCTGTATGATATTATGTATGTTTACTTTGTAATTTCACAACTTTTACTATACACTTAATTGTTTATGTATGTTCATATATAAATGATATAAAGATAATAATAATCGGATTGGTTAGGGGAAAACTACTTTGTTTAGTAGTAATATTTTGACAATGCTCTTTAATCATTACTTAAAAAGGTTTAGAAACAATGCAAGTTATTGGAGGTAGGGTGAGATGTTATATATGTTTGATGTTATATATGTTTGTTTTGTAAGTTCACAACTATTATACATTTATTAGTATGTTTATGCATGAGTGATACATTTCAATAATTTTTTTAGATCATTTTGCTCAGTATAATGAGGCATTTTATCTCTGTATTGTAAGTTTTTGTTTAAAGAATCTGTGAAGATGATCTCTTTGTAACAGCATTTGAGAATCGTCATTCTGCTGTAACTCTCCTGAACTCGCAAGTCTTAAATAATCATGAATAATTTTTCATTCATTGTTCTGGGCATTTGGTGGGCCTACATTAACTAAAAAGTCACCATCTTTAGATCTATAAAAATCTCTTCAATAATTAATATTATTTTAAATTTTTATCCTCTATATTCTCTAAAGTGATTCAAAGCATTTTAGTCAGATGATGGGCCTCCTTAAGTGATAATCTATAATTTGTCAATTTTGTCCAGGTTTTTCACTTCTTTCTCCCATTATTCTCTTTTCTGGGAGATTTCCTCAACTCTTCGTCATAGCACTTCTACAAATTTTTTAAGTAAATGTTCATTGAAATATCTTATACGTACATAAAAGTGCAAAAGTCATAAATTTACGGATCGAAGAAATTTTTCAATGAACTATATGTACAGGTTCAATAGCAGGCTTTCCATCTATGATGACAGAAATTGTTCCTTTGGAGATGAGTGAAGGAAGTGATAGAAGGAAATATAAGGGCAGCTTTCAGAGGAGTTTCAGAGGTGTCTTATTTTCTGATCTTATTTTTTGTGACTCATTACAAATAGTCCACCATCCAAATGGGATTGGTTTTGTGCATGGTGTGAGGTAAAGATTTACTTTTTGCTTTTGTATCTATACTTCCAATCTCTGTCTTTGGACTGGGCAGTGTAATCCATTTGCATTTAAATTCACCACTGGTAATACAGGACTTTCTTCTGCCATTTTTCTATTTAGTCTTTGTTAGTCTTATACTTTTTTGTCCTCCAATTCTTCTATTAATGCCTACTTTCATCTTTACTTGATTTTTTGTACCATACCATATTGAGTGCATTTTAATTTCCTTTTGGATATATTTTTCATATATTTTCTTTGTGATTACAATGGGTTAAAATTTAACATCCTCTATATATATACCAATCATATTTGATTTGATACCAACTTGAATTCAACAGCATACACATAAAATTCCTATAACCCCCACCTTTTTGTGTACTTGTCAGAAATTACAACATTGTACATAGTATGTCCCAAACCATAGATTTGTCATAACTTTTTATGCACTTGCATTTTTTTTCCTTCAGGAAGTAAGAAGTGGTCTTACCAAAAGAAAAAATACAATATAATAGTATTGGTATTTGTAATTACCCAAATGGGTATCATTACTGAAGTTCTTTATTTCTTTATACCACTTTGAACCACTGTCTAGTATCTTTTCCTTTAAGTCTGAACATCTTTTAGCTTTGCTTGTAGGGCTAGTCTAGTGGTGTGAACTTCCTCAGCTTCTCTTTACCTGGGAATGTCTTAATCTCATCCTCTTTTTAAAAGACAGTCTCATGAGATATAAAATTCTTGGTTGGCAATTGTTTTCTTTCAGTATTTTAAATATCTCAACCTATTGCCTTCTTGCCTCCATATTTTCTGATGAGAAATCAGCACCTGACTCAATTGGGACTTCCTTGTATATAATATGTTGCTTATCTCTCTCATAAATTTCTCCTTGTACTTTGCATTCAACATTATTTTGTTCAGTCTGTGATGGAGTATATTTTCTTCAGGTTTATCCTGTTTGTTGTTCTTTGAGATTCTTGGATATACATATTCATGTCTTTTGCTAAGTTTTGGAAGTATTCTGTCATTCTTTGAATATTCCTTCTGCCCTTTTCCCTCTTCCTTCTCTTTCCAGGGCCCCCATAATGCCAATTGGTACACTTGATGGTGTCCCAGAGGTCTCTTAGGCTGTTTTCATTTTCTATAATTATTTTTTTCTTTCTGCTTCTCAGTCTAACTCATTTCAATTATCTTGTCTTTGAGTTCACTGATTCTGTTTTCTGCTATTAACACCATCCTGAGAATTTTTTTTTTTCAATTCAGTTTTTGTGGTCTTCAACAACGGTAGTTTTGTTTGATTCACTTTAAACACTTCTACCTCTTTAATAAGACTCTCCTATTGTTCCTTCATTGTTTCCTGATATTCTTTAGTTCTTTCTCTGTATTTTCCTTCATCTCTTTGAACATATTGAAGATCATTTTTTTTAAAATCTTTTTCCAGTATGTCTACAGTCTAATCTTATTTGCTGATGTTTTCTGGATTTTTATTCTCTTTCTTTGGATGAGCTTTCATTTCCTGTTTCTTTGTTGGTCTTGTAATTTTTTGTTGCACTCTGCATATTTTAATATTTTAGAGTGTTAACTCTGTGATTTATTCCCTGAGATGTTTGTTTCTTGAGTTTCTATTCAGCTGGTAATATGACAGATTTTCTTGAGTGTCAGTAGCTGACAAAACCAAGCAAAGCTGAGCAAAAAAACCCTTTCACTATCTTTGCAAATTGGCTCTGCATTGACTGGTGCTCTCTCTGAGTTCAGCCCTCCTATTAGAAAGGTTAGCCAAAGGTGAATGCCAAATACAAGGGCCTCCTTGTCTTTTCTGGGCCTGTGTCTTATCCCAGCCTGTGCTTGTTAGTGGCTTAGGAGTTCCCCTGTTAAAGGAGTTTAAATGGCCCCTCTTCTTCCAGGAAACAGAACTTTTCCCTCTCCAGGGTGTTCCACTGCATGACTTAGAGCAAATAATCCTTTACCCTAGGCCACCCACCTCAATTACTTCTTATACTGCTTTTATTGTCACAAGCTGCTTTTGCTTGAAAGTCATATTTTTTGGGGGGGGTGGGGGAGGGAGGTAGATACCATGTCAGAAAGGAGTTTCCCAAATCACCCCTTCCCAGCCAGAAGTAGGACAGGGGCCAGCCTACAAAGGGAGTACCAGCAGTTCTATTCTGCCCTGGGGAGAGCATGATGGAAGAGCCAGGAAGGATATCAGGACATTCTTCCACAGGTCCCCAAAACTACACTTTCAACTTGTCCTCCACAGCTCTGAGGAAGTGTATAGTCTTTAAGTAAACTTTGCCTCCTTTTTCTGAGGCAGGGCAGAATAAAGGCCACCCTCAGAGATGGGCCCCCAAAGAACCAAAGTAGCTAATCAGAAGCTATGATCTGTGATCAGACCACACCTCCACTCTCCCACCTCCTGCACATCTCAGGTAACTGGATTTTTATGTCCCTTTTTTTGGCATCAGGAAGGTATGCCAGGGCCAGACCTTATTGTGAGAGTGAGGGATGGTCAATGCTAATCACCATGCAGAGAAAGCAATTTACTGATATTTAAAATACTTTTCCAGTTTCTTCCTTCCACTCTTTCCTAAACGCTATATAGTGTTCTACTGGACTCTGGAGTTTTGAAATAGTTGATTCAGACAGTTTCTGCTTGTTTGATAGTTGTTCTGGTGGAGGGACTAATTCTTGGAGCTTTCTACTCTGCCATAATGCCACCATAGTTATAATTATATCAACCTTGTATCCAGTAATCTTGCAAAATTCATATATTAAATCTAATAATTCTTGTGGGTTCTTTTAAATCTTCTATGTACTTTATCGTTACAATATGCATTATGGCAGTTTTATTTCCTCCTTTCAAAACATTAAGCCTTTCATTTCACTTTCTTCTCTTAGTCCACTGACTAGAACTTCAACTAAAATGTGAATGGAATGATAATGGTACCATTGATATCGTGCTTGCCTAATTCACATCTCAGGGGAAAAACAGTGAATGTCCCCTTGTTAAGTATGATATTTTCCTTTATCAGGTTAAGGAAGTATTTTTTTCTATTCCCAAATAAGATATTTTTTTATCATCACTGGTCGGTTATTTCTGTCAAATGCGCTCTTGTCATCTAATGAGATCATCATATCATTTTTCTCTTTCTTTTAATGTGGTTTATTGCATTAACTGATTTTCAAATGTTAAAGAAAATTGGCATTTTTGTAATAAACTCGACTGTGTCATGATGTGTGATCCTTTTATACATTGCCTTATTTGATTTAATAAAATATAATTAGGATTTCTGCATCAGCATTCACAAGAGAGAATGACTTGTGATTTTAACAATATCCTTGTCAGGTTTTTGTATCAAGATTATATTAGCCTCAGGATCATTTTGGAAACTATTACTAACTTTTACATTTTGTGAAATAGTTTTTGTAAGATTGGTGTTTTTGATTCCTTAAATATTTGAAAGATTTCAGAGATGACATTTTCTGGAAGAGAAGTTTTCCTTGGGGCAAGGTTTTCACCTGCACATTTTTTTTTATTAACAGACTTTCACTTCCACATCAGCGGAAGAGCTTGGGGCAGACTATCCAAAACTCTCAGCAAAAACCATTAGAATAGATAAAAGCTGTTTAGGCACTTAAAACATTTTATACTTTCTTTGTGGATTGACCCTTTTGCCACTCTGTCATGTCCTTCTTATTCCTAGTATTCCTTGTATGACTGCTTACTTTAAAATATATTTGTCTAGCATTTATATAGCTATATCAATTTTCCTTTCTGTAGTATTTGCATCTATCTTTTCCCATCTTTCTAATTTCAAACTTTGATTATTATATGTACATATATATTTACTAACTATAAATATATGTTGTATGTATTGTGATCAACATAGAGTATGAGCAACATGAATAGTTTTTTAAATCCAGTATTTTTAATAAGAGCATATGTTCAGTTTACTGATTAAGATACTACTGAGTACATGAAATTTTTTCAACCATCTATTTGTTTACTCTTTGCCCTACCCTTCCTCTGTTACCTTTTTCTCTCCTTTTTGTCTTCTTATTTATCAAATAATTTCAATTTATCCATCATTCCTTCTACTAGTTTGTGAGTTGTCAAGTTTTTACTATTCTTTTGGTGGATGTCCTAGATTCCAACATAGATCTTCACTAGAAAAAGTGAGTATTGCTACCTCTTCTCTAAGAAAGCAAAAATTATTTAAGAGGTTTCCTCAATTTACTCTCCTACTGCCTTTTGTGTTAATGTTATGTATTTTATTCTAAAGTTTGAATTTCTAAAGAAATTTTTTCATTATCTTGCAGTCAATGTTTATTTTGATTTCCTAACACATACCTCTTCCATTACTTTTCATCCTTCCTTTCCTTTCTGGGCTTCCTCTGAGGATCATATTCTTTCTGCATGAAGAAAATTATTTAGTAAGAATTTATTTTGGGGTAGGTTTGTTGGCTGCAAATAATATAGTTGTTTTTTGTTTTTTTTTTTATTGCCTGCAGTCTATGTTTTCCTGATTATAGTCTTATTTTCTGAATGATTTAGGAATTCTTTTTTGGTAATCTGTCTTCAGGAGGTTTTACCATCATGTGCCTAGATATATGTTTTATTTTTAATTTTACCTGTAATTAATAGTATTTTGTGTAGGTTTTTGCCCTTCACCAGTTTGGAAAAGTTATTATTTAGTCAAATATTGCTTCTCTCCTGCTATATTTCTCCTTCGCCCTCTTCCTTTATTGGGAATCCAAAAACATATATATGTTAGAATTTTCAATTAAATCTATATATTTCCTATGCTTATGTCTTTATTTTACTTCATTCTTTTTTTCTGGTTTTTAGTATGAATATTACTTTTTACTCATCTATATTCCAAATCATGAATCTTTTCTTCAACTGAATTCATTCGGATGTTAGCCCTATACTGTGATTAGTCAAGGTTTTTGGACCTAGTTATGATGGGTTTTACACCTTTCTACTTGTCTCTTAGAGTGTTATAAATTTGTGAATGCTATGATTGGTCCTTTTTCATAGTCAAATGTTGTCATTCTGTGGCTAGAGCTTCTTTGAGAATCTTTCTGAGGATACCAATTACAGTGCTTGGAAGATTTGCTGTTTTGTTCCACAGTCATTTGTTTTTATCTGTACTCCTCTTCTACATTGCAAGATTTACTCAATTATTTGGTGATCTCTGATTCATATTTAAGAAAAAGGAAAACTATAACCTTAACAGAAGCTCTTTTTAAGTAGGTGAGACTCATCACTGGGAGACTTTTCTGATATAAACTGTATAGATCCAGTTATGAGCCTAATGGACCACTAAGTTCAAGGATAGAAAAGGGCTTCTACACAGGCTGTGTTGATTCTTCCTAGGTCACTTTTACAATTCACTTAGAAAATAAGCATCCTTTTCTTTTGAGTATGAAACATTGTGTTCTTATGATAGAATTATTAACTTCTCTATATAGAAGTTAATTGGTCTGTTTTCATCTTTGACTTATTTTCAATTCTCCATTTTATAAGGAACCTTTTCTTAATTCAACCAGAAAAATGGAAACTCGTTAGCTGCAATAATCTCCATTAGAACATTAATCTATGATTTCCTCACTCTGCTTTATCAATTACCAATTTCCATCTCTAACAAATGTGTTAACCAATTTCCACCCACTTATTACCCCTTCTTTGTACTCCTTATTTTAGTGAGTTTGTACTTTTTATTGCTTTGTGATAATTTTAATAAGATCTCAGAGAAAGGATAAGCAATATATGTACTCAATCAGCTACTTGAACCCATTCATCCATTTTCATGGATTTGAAAATTTTAATAGATAGCTAATCATATTAATAGATTTTGTACTTATCGGTCTGGTCGAACTTTGAAAAATTTTATGTCATTCTCAATTTCCAAATGCAGCTTACTTCACTCTCTCTATATATATAATAGGATTTATAATGAGTATATCCTCTGAAATATCTATACATTTACGTAAAAGAAGTCTTCAAATAGGGAAAACTTCTAACATTTGTTTTTAAAATATCCTGAATTTAACCTTTGACTACTTTAAAATACCCTTAAAATATTTTAATAATTTCTTATTTTTAAAAATTGGGCACACTAGCTTAGAAGTATATTAGAATGCCAGAATTCTAGGTAAATACAAATGCTATATACCATGTTCTTTGTTTTAGACTTGAAGTTATATGTTAATTATTTACTTCTATTTCCTTGTACTTTAGATATTTCCTGAGAATTAGAATGAAAAGAAGAAACTTTAACTCACATTAATGAATGAAAATTATTGATAATTTAGCTTAATATCATTCTAAAATATATTATAATATAGAGTTGGGAACAATTTAATCCAGAGGTGATTGAATAATGATTTTTAAATCATCTTCAATTTGAATGTGTGACCCTTATACCAAAGAAAATTTTGACATAATAAATGCTTTCCTTGCATCTTTTATATTTTTTATTTTAGCATATGAGCAAACACTGTTCTTCCAGATGAAAAAGCCATATTGTTTTACACTGGTAGGAAAGAAACAGTGTTTCATTTCCTAGTGAGGGATTATAACTCTAGAAGATGAAACACCAGCTTCAAGCTAAATACTTACAAGAAACACATTTGTTTGCAACCAACTCCATGTTAATGTATAGATATCATTCTTCCAGATAGATAAAGAAAAAAACATTAAAGCATTAGACATTCTCTGGAAAGCCAATGGGAATTTTTAAAAATCCCAATGGTTTAGGTAATTAGACCTAAATATAGAACACAAACCAAAAACATCAGGGTCTCCACAATTTAGTGATTTCCCCCAGCAAATAACCAACATTTATTGAATGTTTACCATGTGGCAAATATTTCACAGGCATTATCTAACTTAATCATTGCTAAACTCCTATCAGGCAGGTAATATTTTCTACTCATTTTAGAGACTAGGTAATGGGTAAGGAATGTTAAATATCTCAGCTGGTAAGTCATAAAGCCAGAATTTGAATGGAGGATTGTCTGACTCCAGAAGCTATATGCTATTACTAATTTATTTTACAACGATTTTCAAAACAACTAACTGCGGGCCAGGTATTTTCCTTAGCACTAATGATGTAACAGTTAACAATTCAGATGAATCCCTTGGCCTTGATGGACATTACATTCTAATAAGGACAGTAGGCATTAGGTAGTGGAAAGGGGTAAATTAAAGTCAATTGCATCCCTCTGACTCAAGCGAAAGGTGTAATGGCTTGGGGAGAACCACATGTTCAGACTTAAGCATGTAGAATTTGAGGCACATTCCCAGCATCCAAGTATAATTGTCAAAGAGGTAATAATATATATTGGTCAGACACATGGAACATATGTACAGATTTTGACATTTTCTTACTAATAATTAAGAGGATTCGTGAAGGGCAAGTATAAATGCAGTAGAAATAACTGTGCCAGGCTCAGAGGGAAATCCTGCCAGCAAGACACAGACCACAATGCAATAAATTTACAAACACTGCCAAAAAGATGTAGATCTCAGATAGGGAATCCAAGGATAAGTACAAGTTGTCAGCTTCATTGGCTGCTCCATATTTGGGGGCAGCTATCTCAGGAGCTCACATGACAGCTCTCCAAGCCAACATGGCCCAGACTTAATTTCACCTACTGACAGCTACAGTCCAATACCACATTGATACATGGAAATTGGCCAGGCACAGGATTTTCATGTTTTGAATCATGGATGGGTATAGAAGGAGAAACAGATTCTGGAAGAATATGTGAGCCACTGAACTAGAATAAAAGATGAAAGATTACAAAGTAAGTAGAAAAAGATCACACCCTTTCTTTTTTTTTCCTCTCGCTTCCACCCCCCAGTTGTCTGCTGTGTCGATTCTCTGTATGTTCTTTTGTGTCCACCTCTATTCTTGTCAGCGGCACGGGAATCTGTGTTTCTTTTTGTTGTGTCATCTTGCTGCGTCAGCTCTCCATGTATGCTGCACCACTCCTCCACAGGCTAGACTTTCTTTCGCCCTTTCTTAATGCCTGAGACTGACAAGATATATCTCACTTTGAGTTAAGGTTGTAAGAACCTTCTTTAAAACATGGACATTGAAAACCAGGAAAAGGAGAAAGAACGGGATGCCACTCAGAGCAGAGAGGAAAAAGAAAAATGGATGTCAATACCAACTTCACTTATTTACCATTTTCTCAGTCTTAGCTACATTTTTTAAATCCTTGTTAATTCTTTTAATAGGTAAAATAGTACAAAACAATAGTACAGAGAAGACTGAGACTAAAGACAACTTAAATCATTTTAATAGGCTGCCCTACTGACTCACACTTCCATCTATCTCCATTACTGAAGACAGCAAAATTACAGTATAACCAATTTTCCAAGATTAAACTATTGTTTTGAAGTAGTATCAATGTCACTTAATCTTAATAAATACATTTAAAATATATTACAATATAAGCTGGTTTCTTATTATTTTTTACCATCTCTATTCTTCCAAGTTTGAATTTTATTCTTTGAGATCCATTCTTCTGTGCTTATTTATTCATTATTAAAAAGAGTTTTCCAATTGTATTAGCCAAAGGGGTGCTGATGCACAATACCAGAAGCCTGTTGGCTTTTATAAAGGGTACTTATTTGGGGTAGGAACTTACAGATATCAGGCCACCAAGCATAAATTATTTTCCTCACCAAAGTCTATTTTCATGTTTGGAGCAAAATGGCTGCCGACGTCTGCGAGGGTTCAGGCTTCCCGGGTTCCTCTCTTTCCAGGTATTCCTTCTCTCTGGGCTCAGGGTTCCTCTCTTCCCACAGCTTACTTCTCTTTCCTCTGTGTGCTTACTTCGCGGGGCTGCAGCTTAAACTCCAACATTGAATCTCCAACATGAAAAACCCTCCAACTCTGCCTTTTGCCAACCTTTTATCTGTGAGCCCCCACCCACCAAGGGGCAGGGATTCAATGCCCCATTGGTATGACCCAATCAAAACCCTAATCATAACTTAATGACACCCAGGTACAGACAGTTTACAAACATAATCCAGTATCTATTTTTGGAATTCATAACTATATCAAACTGCTATACCAATTGTATAGCAGTCTCATTATTTTGGTGTTTTCTAGGTTATAATTGCATTTTTATAGGTCTTAAAGTGTTTACAAACCAAAAAAGAAAATATCCCATTGGTTGGGCTAGGAGTAAGGGAGCCAAGTTGGAGTAATTGCAAAATAGTAGATAGTGTAATACTTTAGAAAATTCACAGGTATAGATTTGACTACTAGGTTTCCTATGTGACTATGTGACTATGTGACAATTAGTTATTAATCCTGAAACTGGAAATGATATCTATCTGTCAGGATTTTACTTTTTTAAAAAATTAATGAAATAAGCTTTGCAGAGTGTTTGAAATATAGTAGTCAATCAACAAATATTAGACAATTCTCCACTGCCTAATTTAACTGTATAACTAATAATCTAAGACAAAGTAGAAATGTTAGGGAGGTTTTCACTTTCATAAAATAATGAAGTCTTTGATACTTGACAGAATGTACTGATGAATATATGTATACTCCAACACAGGAATTGTATAAAAATTACACAATTAAATGTTAATACAAATCTTATCTTGAAATAAAGGAAATTATCAAATATAAATGAACCAAAAGACAATAAAAGGTGGAAGTAAGATTACAGAATGGTTACTTTGGCAAAAATGCAATAAAATTACAAATCAATAACAAAAGTATGAGGAAAAATTCTTACACTTGTAAACATAACATACACAAACACAATACACACACATACTTCTAAGTAATTGAAGTGTAAGGAAAGAAATCATATGGAAATGTATCAATATTTAGAACTGAATAACAATGAAACCAACATATATCATAACTTGAGAACATAAATAAAATGGCAAGTTAAAGAGAAATTGATAGACTAAGATGACAATATTAGAAATGAATATTATAAATAAAGATCCTGTCACTGAGAAATAATAATAGGCAAAGTTCAAAGAAAAACAAAGTAGGGAACAAAAAAGATAATAGCAAACCCCAACAAATGAGAAAACAAAGAAACATTAGGGAATATTTTTTGAAGTCAAATGAAATAGACAAAACTTTAGCATGCCTGATTAAGTAGAAACAGAACCACAATTAAAGAGAAAGAAAGAGAGATGGAAAGACTCTAATTATAAAGAGAGAAGCTGATTGTTTAATCACAAGAGAACAGTATTGTGGCAATTTGAACTTGGTGAATCTCAAAATGTTTAAGATTTTTTTTAAACTAATCTATTTCTGTGGGTGTGATACCCCTTTGATTGCATTAAATTCTATCAGTCTAACTTCTTCTGGTTAATGGGACACCAAATAAGACTAGTAGATTCTATGGGTATAAGCCATAATTCTAGAATATGCCCCTGATGAGAGAAATTGTTGCATGAGATACCATGTCAATAGATTATACTTTCTGTAAGGTCCTAAATATGGTGCAAATAGATGAGCATTATGTTTAGGAGGCAAATCACAACCATGAATACATCTCTTCTCTGGAGAAGAAATCATCATCCCTTGCATGATGGACAGAACCTAATGTAATCAATATTTATGAAGGTACTGGCTAGAATCCTCAGGAAATGGTGCCATGTTGTAGATTGAACATTGGCCTTTATTGTTAGAAAATTGTGCACATAGCATTAGCAGTTGTCAAAATATCTGTGGAAGCAGATACTACTGAAGGGTTGTAATGCAGGAGGTTCATTTGGGAGGTTCAGGGAAAACAACAAATGAAATGAAAAGGTGATATGGGGAATGGAATGGAAGGTAGCCAATAAAGGATGAGTTATTAATCCAGCTCCCTCAATGGGCATCTAGAGCTAAATCCTGGTGGGATTTCTTAGAAGTGTAAAACACACACCTCAGAATTGTCCCATCTTAAGTAGACTGCAGCTGTAGTATTTATCCAACTCCCATCAGTCACTACTTAAGTCTGCTCCCAGGTGGTATTAATTTTCAGGCAAGTCTGGTCTGATGCATGCATGAGAGGAACAGCCAGAAAAACGGCTTAGGCACAGATGCTGAAACTGGCAGTTTGAAGTCATCAAAAGGCATTGAAAAAGAATGGTCTAAGGCATATTGGTGGGACATCGGCAGCACCTGCTAGAGCCTTGTTCTCTGTCACTGTAACCATTTTGTATTTAGACTCATTAGACAAGCATCAGAAGGCTGGAAACAGGGATGGAAGCTAACATCTGCAAAGCAAGTGATCATGTATACCTGGTCATAGAGAGTCTCCTCCAGTAATAAATGTCCTCCAGTGGCATTTATGTAGGCCATAAATTTGCCCAGTGAGAGGACCACCCACATATTTCTCCAGACTGCCTGGTCACCAATTTTCCTATTTACAAGTTCCTCATCAGTCAGCCAAATTATTAGCAATATTCATTGAGTTAAGGTAATGCACAACTCAGGTGGCCGTTATTTCCACAGAAGATGTGGGTTGAAGAAGAGGTGGTGAAGTAATGAGAGAAGGTGCCACAGGAACCTGTGCCTGCTCACGTCATTTCCTGGCACCATCTAGACTTGTTTGGGCACTGTCTCTGTCTGAGTTTGCCAGGGCTGCTATGACAAACACCACACAATGTGTTGGCTTAAGCAACAAGAATTAGTTGTCTCATGGTTTGGGAGTTAGATATTCAAAATCAAAGTTTTACCTGGCCATGCTTTCTCCCTAACATCTGTAGCATTCAGGTGCTGGCTTGCTGCAATCCTTGGGGTTCTTTGACTTTCATGTCTGCCTCCATCACATGATGATCCCCCATATTGTTCTTTTCCTGTGGCTTTCTCTTACTTCTTTTGGATTCTTCTGACTCACTGCACCTGAATTTCCTCTCCGCATAAGGCCTCCAAGTCATATGGCTTAAGGCCCACATTGATTCAATTTGGCCTCATCTAAAATAGTATGGTCAAAGATCCTATTCTCAAATGAGACACACCTTAACTAATAATAGCACCTTCAAAGGTGTTATTTACAAATGGGTTCACACACACTGGAATGTGGATTAAGACATGAAATGTCTTTTGTGGGGCACTTGATACAATCCCCAACAGTCTCCTATGCAGAGTTTCTATTTTACAGTGAGATGCCACAGTGCATGTCAAATTGCATGGTCCCACGAATTAGAAAACACATATTGCGTGATGACCAGTTTGGCTCAAATAGTTATTTGGTGTCCAATAATCTGGTGTCAGGTCTTAGTGGGTCCACCCACAGAAGCTTCTTTCAAAAGGAGACTCTGTTGCCTGCGGAAGAAGATATGAATTACTCCAAAACCCTGGGCATATTATTAGTGATTGCCAGAGGCTCCCCACAGCATCTCCTGGCCACATATCTTTCCAACATATTTGGGTATGCTGAATCATAAGGACCACGTGGCAGAGCAGCTTATAACCCAGTCTGGACCTACTCTAAGCCTTTCTTGCTCTGACTGTATTCAAAACTGACAGCCTGCAAGCAAATGTTGGCAAGAGCTGCAGAAGCCTCCAGAGCCAGTGAGAGGGCAGTCAGAGCGTCAATATTCAGTAGATTTAGGGAATCCAAATTATATCACACATCAATCTTTGCTAATCAGCAGTTGAGAACAGATGCACTACTAATTTCTTTTGTAAAAAGAAAAAAATTTTATTGGCTTTTAAAAATGCCTCAACAAACCTGCCAGGAAAAGTTATTTATAAGAGTTGGGTAAAATAAATCAATAAACATACACCACCACCACCACCAAAAACAAAAATCTCCATCTCTTTGAAGGCTATGCCCTAGAGAGCAACTACAGGATCTGATGGTCCAAGAGTCCAGAAAAAAGAAAAGGAAACACAATGAAGTGCACCTGACCTTTATCAATATGTCTGATAATGTCATCTGCCAACCAGAGATAGAACATAGAGACCAAAGCTAAAGCAAGGTCTAGAGCTTGGGCTGTTTCATGTGGCTGAGAAGATAACAACTGGGGTTCAAGGGTCAACAAGGAAGTTGGCCCTTATTTCACCAGAATGTAATGATCAGGAGAAAATTACCTTATGGAGTAGATAGTGCCCACTCCATCAGTCAGAAATCAATGTAGGAATTCTGCAACTATTAAGTATATCTATTTCTACTCCACATTTTAGTAGTGGGGTAATAACCAGTGTGGTCTTTTGTCCCACACAACCCTGTAAGACATAATTAAGCCAAAACCCCATCTGTCCTCTGACCTCTCTAGGGTCCTACTATGACTGGCGAACCATAGAGGACTAATGGATTTCTAGTTATTATAGTATAGTAAGAGTTAATATCCAATAATTCCCAGAATGTCCAGGTATCTTGCTTTCCCAGTATAACGTTATGCTAATTAACTGTTAACAATTCTTTGCTTAATTTTATTTCTTTTAAGTTATCATACAATGAAATCAAAATTCTATGTACCTTTAAATGATTTTAATGTTGTTTAAATGAATGTTTAATGTTGATTAACATAACCTCCATCACAATCAAGATACAGAACAGTTCCAACAGTTCAAAAAATTCTCATACTATCTGTCTTAGTTTCCCATAGAGCAGCTGATGCAAAGTACCAGAAATGGGTTGGTTTTTACGATGGGAAATTTATTAGGGGTAAAAGCTTACAGTTCCAAGGCCATGAAATATCTGAATCAAGGCATCAGCGGAGATGCTTTCTCACCAATGTCAGCTACTGGCGGTCCTGGGTCCTGCCATCTCCCAGAGCTCAGCTTTGGGCAACGAGACGTAGGGCTTGTCTCTTTCTGGGCCTGCTCTCTTAGTCTCTGCTGCTCTGATTTCTTTTGAGTTCAGCTGTGGGCTGTTAGACATATGGCTCATCTCATCAACTTTGAGTTTCTCACAGGCCCAGCCCTATGGGAACCTCTTTCTGCGCCTCTGGGTTCTGCTGCTTCCAGACTCCAGGACCTCTTGCAGCCTCTCGGGGCTTCTCTGTTTTCCTGTAGTCCTCTCTCTCACATGGCAGGATTGAGGTGCTGACTTCCTTTCTCGGTATCTCTCCCTGTGTCTCCATTTATACATGACCCAGCAGAATGGAGGAGACTCAGGCTGAGTCATGCCTCACTGACCTAGTCCAATCAAACGCAATCTAATAAGGTGATCTGAAGTGAATCTAATGCAATCTAGGGTTCCACAAATACAAGAATAGATTAGTTTAAGAACATAATCTTTCGGGATTCAAAACAGAACTTCAAACTGTCATACCATCCCTTTGTAGCACAATAAACCCTACCCCTGCCAACACAGATCTGTTTCCTGTCACTAAGCTTTGCCTCTTCCAGAATGTTACATAAATTGAGTCATGCTGTGTGTAACATTTTGAGAATGGTTTCTTTGGCCTAGGTTAATCCCTTTAATATTCATCCAAGTTGTGTGAACTCAATATTTCATTCCTTTTTTATTACTGAGTAGTATTTCATTGTACAGATGTGCCACAGTCCATTTATCCATTTATCTATTTAAGCACATTTGGCATGTTTCCTGTTCAGGGAAATTATGAAGAGCTGTTGTAAACATCTGTGTATAGTTTTTGCTTGAACATATGTTTTCATTTCTCTGTGATGCATATCTACTACTGGGATTTCTGAATCATATGGTAAAGTGTATGCTTAATTATGTTAGAAAATGCCAGATTGTTTTCCAGAGTGGCTATCGCATTTTGCATTACTACCGCCGATGCATGGGAGTTCCATTCGCTCCACAGCCTCATTAACACTTGGTATTGTAAGTTTGTTTGTTTTTTTTATTTTAGCCATTCTAATAGGTATGCAGTGGTAGCACATCATGGTGTAGTTTTACTTTGCCTTTCCCTAATAGCTGATGATAGTGAAGATCTTTTCACATGTTTAATTCCCTCCTTTCTTCCTATCTGTTTAGATCTTTTGTCCACTTTTTAAATTGAGTGATGTGTTTCCTCACTGTTGAGTCTGTAAATTTTTTTACGTTTTATTTTATTTCATTTCATTCCATTTTGGATATTCTACATGTGCCTAGCACAATGGCATCAATAGATAGTTTCTGAGTACTGATGGTCCTAAAGTAAGACCAACAGAAAACAGTTGAGAAAAGGAACAAGTTGATTTTCTGCAGATAGCAGAGGGTTTATATGTTATAGAAACTTATATTGGTCCTGAAAAAAAAGAAAACAAGAATGCAATGTGTGGAGCAAGGCAAGTGTTCTATTACCTTTCAGAAATAGATATTCTATGAGACTGAGTTTGGCAAGGGAAACAGACATCGTTACATCCCTTGGCCTCAGGTTTGGCAAGAAAACCAGGTGCTTTAGACGGCAGGCTTATCACATTTTTTATATGCACATCACAAACTGAAAATGCTCTGGGGTATGCAGAGGTTGCAGAAAAATCTTAACTTTCTGCTTGGAAAATGAACAATTGATTGTTTTTAACTTCTGTACTCTGTGATCTCATGATTACTATGAATAACTGAAGATTAGTTTTATAATATCTATTAGGTAATTGCTGTCTCATTATTTCCTTCCAATTGATTCCCAATTAACTTTAGAATGCTGTATAATTTTCAGGTTAAACATTATTGGACTCCTAAAACCACTCTCACCTCTTAAATTGTAGACTAGCCGAGCATCTGCCACACTCAATTTTAGTTTCATATTTCATCCACTGTAAAGTCTAGATATGAAGCAGATAAAGTGGCATATCATGTTGCCTGTCTTCCTCTTTTCATCTGTGAGAAAGAACACTCACCATAAAGTAAAAGTCATGGCTGCACATTGGTTTTACAAAGTCATCTTATATATTTCATGAAATATCTCCTAAGTACTCAGAAGAGCAATACATTTGATTTTTTAGAAACAGAAATGTTTTTTTATATTTTATAGCAAAGAATATGTTAAATCTCTGGGAAACATACTTTGCAACTTAAGAATTTATTCAATGTATTACAGAATAAATTAACCCACCAAAAACTATGCTCCTGGATCCAGACAAATAGAATAATGGGATATTAAAAATTAAAATTAAAAATTAAAAATTGAGATGCAATTCTGTAGTTCAAGACCACTCTAAAGATATAAACTTTTCTTGTAAGAAGATGAAACAATTTCCTTTAGAAGAATTACTTCCATGAAAACTCTTTCTCAAAAAACTTTAAGGAGTTAAACTCAAATTCAAGTGAAAAATATCAACGGAACCTGAAGAATGAAAATTACAGTGAGGGAGGCTATTTAATAAGAGTGAGAAATGAGAAAAAAAAAAGCCACCAAAGGATACTGAGTAATATATGCCTAGACTAGAGGGACTGTAGAAAAAACAAATATATAAAAGCAAGAGTGACCTAAGCTCTTCATATGTGAATAAAATTCAAACTGCTGTCTCAGACCACACAATGAAAATAACTTTCAAATTGACTCCAACACATAATTCATATCAACTTATTTTATTGAATACTTTATTATGTGTCTAGGTGAAGATAAATAAGATATGATCATTGCCATGGAAATTTAGAATCCTTGCAGAAAGTAAAGAATAAATAAATAATAAAGACTGTTAAAAATAACAAATGGTAATGGTGAGATCTTATATCTTCATTTTACCAATGACAAGAGTTTAACAGATTATTTTGTTCAACTCAAATATATAAACTTTAAGGAATATGCAGGATAAGGACATATGTCTATGGAATGCATGGAGTATATGATTTTATTTCCATATATATATGAAATCCCATAGTACATGGAATATATTCAGAAAATCCATTTTAAAAATCTTTTTCATTAAATAATTTTATTCAAACTTTTTATACCTGCCCTCAATGTCAATGTCTTCATCATAACCAAAATGACTTACATAATTTTCCAGGGTAGTTTAAGATGTTTATCCCTTTGTAAATCTAGGTACAAAGTTGCTGCTAACATAAAATTCATCCCATGCTGTAAGCACTCATTCACATAACCTTAGGACCTATGCCTTGCTTATTTTTTTGGTAAACTTTTGTGATCTGTACAAATTTAACACTTAGTGAACTTTTAAAAAGTTATTCTTTAAGCACTAATTTGGAATTGTAGGTCTGCCCACTAAGATGGCTTGGATGCAATGATAGTCCAGTAGCAATAAGTGAAATTATGCCCCACATCTTGATTTCCATGTATCTTTTCCCACTGTGAAAGGAACCAAGGTGCCTCGGAGAAATGGCTTATTCTACATCTAGGGCAAGGAAGGAAAATGTGAGCCTAGAAAATTTGGTTGTGCCAGAAAACAAGAAAGGGCTCAAAGAGCAACGAAGTCAAGTTAATAGGGCACAGAAGCTGGCAGAAGGGGTTTCTACTACCTAAATTAGGGTCAACTTGAGCATCAAAAAAATAATGACGGTGATGAATTGTAGCACAATGAATAAAAACAAATCCATGGCTTCATACTGATATTCAGAAAGAGAAAGTGGGGTGGGATGCTACTCTTTACAGAAGAACCCCAGATATAAATGCAGAAGAAATGAATGAAATAGAGAATTACCAGTTGTAACTCCCATTGAAATAAATGATTCAGGTGGGAATCAATTAGATGCAATAGATGCAAAGACATTGGCAAAATGTTTCGAAAGAAGACATACATATGGTCTGAATATATCACCCCACAGATTATTTCTTAAGTACAAAGAGGGGGAAAACAGGTTACTGTAAAATTTCTTCACCATTTATTCCTTATTCAAAAAAAAAGTTAATAAGACTAGCCCCTGAATGGGAGTCCATAAGCATTATTTCTAGCTACCTTTTGATTTAATCTATTATTTATTCAGTTAAACACCTATGTATCTATTCTACATAAACTTATTATACATTTGGTGAAACTTAGTGAAAATATAAAGGTATTATTTGTTTTCTAAGCCATCCATGACTCAATAGATGTATCCATTAATTACTTGGTAATCACTGTATCTGGAAAAAAGCATGTCTTCTATTCACCATCAAAACTCAAATGTTTAACAGTATGAAATTCGCACACTACATTTGCATATTTGATGTCTATATAATATTATGTAATTACCATACTACACAAAAGCTATGTTTTTACTGGTCATGTCCAACTTTTCCTGAAGTCAAAAGCTCTTGTTTGTCCCTTTTCTCCCAAATGGTGAACACTGATAGGACAACAGATGATCTGGAAAATGGTAGATTTCTAAACTGATGGTCAATTTATACATTGGCCTGACACTAAATACTGGATTCAGTGGGAATGGTTGAGTGAGAATTATCTTGTCCTTTCAACTCTCTCCCTCTCAAATTTTCCAACAAGAGTTGGAAACAGTTAGGATGCAGATGGCAGCCAAAGCCACAGGCGGTCCTCCTGTTTCCAGCAGCTTGCCTGCTAATCTCAGGGATTAGAGAGCTCCAGGAGTAATGGCAAAAGCAGTAGTAAGGCTAACTCCCATAGTAAACAAAACCCAAACAGGGGTGCTCCTGAGGGCTCTAGAGACATCTGGATACTGTATTCAAGGCAGACAACCCCATGAAATCAGCACCCTGTCCATGGGCCTTACCTTGGAATATATGATCATCTATTTCCCCAGGGTAACAGAGTTAGACTTATTTATAATTGCCCTACACATGGTTCTTCTACCCCTTTTATGTGAACCTACAATTAGCAATAAACCTGTTGAGTATGTGTCCCAGAGGCTCAAATCCTTGGTCTGTTCATATGCCAGGTGAACCCTGAATCTCAGCAGAGGTGCAGCCAACGCCCACGCTGCAGTTCCTCAGATTTGCCTGGGACAGTTAACAAAATGATAATAGACAGCCCCCATTCCAAAAAACAAAGAGTATCTGCAACTGCAAGCAAAACAGTTCCTTCCATCTGCCCCACAAGGTCTAAGCCCCCTCTCAATCTGAAGCAGGGTGGTCATTACCGTCCCCAAATCCACAAGATAGATGCATGAACAAACAGAAAGGGGGAATGAAACCATGAACCAAAGTAGACATTATTATTGTCATAACAGAAGAACTGTTAGTGGTTACCAGAGGTTCTGAGGGGAAAGGAAAGAAAAATAGGGCATTTTTAGGGCACTCAAATTGTTCTGCATGATATTTCAATGACTGATACAGTCCAATATATATTTTGTCAATCCTATAAAACTGTATGATACAAAGTGTAAACTCTAAATTAAGCTTTAGACCTTGGTTAGCAGCAATGCTTCAATATTTGTTCATCAACTGCAAGAAATATACCACAATAACGTAAGATGTTATTAATAGGGAGGAATGTGGAAGGGAAGGGGTTAGGGTATATGGGAATTCCCCATACTTTCTATGTAACTTTTATGAAGTCAAAAACTTCTCTAAAAATAAAGTTTATATAGGAGGAAAAAGCAGTGATGAGAGAAGCACCATCAATCACAACAGAAGAAAAGCACACATTGCAAAAAATGAAAGACATTGTTAGACCACCCACCTAGGCAGGGCATAGATTTACATAGTCACTAGATAAGGGCTGCTGTATCCACACAATAAAAGCTCCATTATGTAGATTCACTTTATTTTTTTTAAGGATATCTCTTTTTTTTTGTCTTTATTTTTTAATGTTACATTCAAAGAGTATGAGGTCCCCATATATCCCCCACCTCCCTCACCCCACTCCTCCCCCCATAACAACAACCTCCTCCATCATCAAGAGACATTAATTGCATTTGGTGAATACATCTCTGAGCACCGCTGCACCTCATGGTCAATGGTCCATATCATAGCCCACACTCTCCCACATTCCACCCAGTGGGCCATGGGAGGACATACAATGCCCGGTAACTGTCCCTGCAGCACCACCCAGGACAACTCCAAGTCCCAAAAACACCCCCACATCACATCACTTCCTTCCACTCCCTACCCCCAGCAATCACCATGGCCACTTTCTCCATACCAATGCCACATTTTCTTTTACTAATCACAATAGTTCATGAATAGAATATCAGTAAGTCCACTCTAATCCATACTCTATTCCTCCATCCTGTGGACCTTAGAATGGTTGTGTCCACTCCACATCTATATGAAGAGGGGGCTTAGATTCCACATGGATGCTGGGTGCAATTCTCCTGCTTTCAGTTGTAGGCACTCTCGGCTCCCTGGTGTGGTGGTTGACCTTCTTCACCGCCATGTTAGCTGGCTGGGGTAAGCCCAATAAACCAGAGTGTAGGAGTTGCAGGTCTGTTGAGGCTCAGGGCCTGGCTATCACATGGTCAGTCCAGAGATTCAGGTCCCCTGAGTATACATTAAACCCCAGGAACAACTACAGTTCCAGTAAAAGTAACAGGAGAGACTTGTGGACAAAGATCACATTTGAGTCCAGCTCCATCACACAGAAACACAAACTCCAAAGTAGGGCCAACTGACATAGCACCTGACTCCACCTGCCATGACCATAGAACCTGTGGGTCTCTGTAGCCCTCAGAAAAACCAATACCTGGGGTTCTATAAGGGCAACCCCTCTGATAACCTCCTGGCTCTTTTTGGAGACTCATAGCCAAATAAACTCATTTTTATTCAGATCAAAAAGCATTTTTAATTCATGGTATTATATGTAGACTGAGATATTCTGCTGGTCCAAGTTGACCCTTTTAATGGGGAGAACCTACATTGTTATAATGAACTTGTACCTCTTCTGTTAGAATGAGTCTTAACTGTGTAGACCTAACAGATTGTGGAGAACTCTGAGGACTCCCACAAGCTTGCTGTAGACCTTTAAGTGTTATGCCTGCTTTGTTCATAGGTGAAGTTCAAGTGCCCAACTCATGATAGGTTTTCAGTGACTATTTGTTTTTTGAATTATTCAGTGAGTCTACTCAACTTAAGAAATTAGAGATTTATTATTGCAATCTAAATTCCTTTGACTTTATATTCCCACTTAAAAGTAAAGTTCTGTTGTTCATTGTTCACAGAATAAATTTATTGGCAAAGTAAAAAAGGTGGGGGAGACAGAGAAGAAAACTTGAGTCACTTTAGTCCCTCAGCCTAGAGGTAGCACCTGCACCCTTTTGTTTCCAACCTTCCAAGGCACAGAGGAGGAACTGCTGGTGTGGAATAAAACTTAAGCAGAAAAGTGATATTCGGGAGCATTCCAAAAAAACAATAGAAGAGCGAGAGTTGTGTAGATAAAAGCAGTTTCCTGAATGCTACCCTGAACCCATATTCTTAAGTTCAGGAAAGCTAATTTCACATAAAAATGAACAACAGAAAGGAATCAAGGCCAAATCCCCTACAAAGTTAATGTGAAGAAACAGAAAATAAGGGTCAGGAAAACATCCCTCCAATAAGGAAAGCATACTAGAAAAAACATTACCACAGACTAGACCAATGCTTAACCTTCCATTTCAAGAAAACACCAAAGGTAAAGGAACAACAGAAGTCAGAGGTAGACAGTGTCAGAAATGAGGTACAGAATTTAGAATACAATTAGAAATAACAGGAAAAAAATTTCAAAAACTATTTCAGATCAGAAGAAAGACAAGTTTGAATAAATGGCCTTTTATTTAAGAAAAATCAAGGCTGCAAAGACCAATTTTTATATCATAAAGAAATGTGATAGAAATTGCCCAAGAAAAAATGACGTATAATTAAGATAGGAGCCCCTGAGGAGAAAAACAATGCAAAGAACCAGAACAGATACTAAAACCAAACAATGTTCCTAAAATAAAAATAATAATTTGATGTGCATACTATGTACTTAACTTGAGAATATGAAACTAGGATGATTAGCTTCTAGATATATTTTAGATAAAAAATCTCAGATTTTAAAAAATCCATTGGGCATCTAGAAAATTTCTACTCTAATATGTATTGTCCATACAATGCATTGTATTATCTGACTTTCTAACAGAATGCTGTATGTCAAATGAAAATATAAAAACGTATTTCAGAGACTTAAAGAAAGGAAATGTAAACCAAGGCTTCATATCCAGAAAAACTAGCTTTCTATTATAAGGGACACAAACTGTTATCAACGGGCAAAAACTAGTAGATTATATTTTTCATGAGACTTTCAGGAAGAATCTACTAGAGAAAGAGTTTCAGATAACCAAAATGACTAAAGAGACATTGAAATAAGCATTGATGTAGATCATTAAATATACAGTTTCTTTTAGATCCAAGAACTAAATAAAGGTAACAAGAAGAGCATATAGTAATGTGTTATGTATAAAATCTGTATGTACAGTATGTTAGAGAACTAGAAAATACAGTTCCTATAGGAAACTTGTTTGTTCCATAGGAATAGTATCACCGAGTAACCTAATAGTAAATATAAGGAATCATGTTTTTATAACAGATTTCCAATTCATACATTTTTATAAAGAACTGATAGAATTACAATATAACTAATTTACAACCCCATACAACTAACAGGTCTAGGTTTGACCATCAATAGCTGCCAGCATTATAAAATTTGAAACTACCCAACACCACGCACCTGTTAATGGACACTCCCTAAAGTCTCGTCAAAGGGATCAAATGTGACTTTGAAAGAGCATCTGGATCCACCTGTCAGTTTGCTAGAAGTACGGAAGACAGAAGAACAAGTTAAAGTGGATTGCTAATATGCAATCTAAAATCCAAACCACCAGTCAAAAATGCCCTTGGGATCTTCAACATGTGAATTGTAAGGAATAGAAAGAAATACAAGATGCAAGAGAAACTGTAGATTTTAAAACACGTAAAAGGCAAATCAAGTTTATTTTTGTTTTATTAATTGACAAGACTAACCCACAGTATCTGATAAAAACACCTGGGTGATAAAGCCAGTGAAGTTACCAAGAAGTGGTTATTTTATCAGAGGAGAAGTTATTTACGGCGATGGAGAGGTTGTGTTTGGCATGGGGGCACGTGGAAGGTTTCAGGGGCAGCTGTTTACAAGAAGGTTCAAATTAAAATAACTCATTAAGAAACACACATGTTGTATGGGCTTCCATATTTGCATTTACTATAACATAAAGAGGATAAAAATCTAATTTATTTATGGTTGCATGGTGTTTTATGACACCATACCCCTATTACTAGGTATTTATTTCCTCTTTTTTTAACTATATCAAGAATGTTGTAATGAGCAAAATTTAACTAAATCATTTTGCCCATCCTTAATTATATCTTTAGAATGAATCCTAGAAGGGGAATTGCTGGATCAAAGGGTATGCACATTTTATGGCTTTTCATGTACCTTGCCAAAACAATTTCAAAAAGGTAGTAAATTCTTATTTTACGAGCTGCCATAACCTCTTCCTTTGCTTGCCATATTGATTATATTTCAAGTTTGATTTTTAAAACATTCTGATTTTAAAACACTTAAAATATTACAAAATTTCAGTTACATGGATAGAAATGCCCATTATGAAAAAGAGGTTTGGGATAAAGCCAATAATACATTGCAGGTGCATCCAATTGTGTTATTACTGCTATTTTGTATTAATTCCGAGGGTAACAAAAACTTCAACAATGATATATACAAGAAAATCACTCAATCTGTTTTAATTTCAAACACAGAATAAAATGTACTTTCTGCTATTTAGGTCAATTGCAACTATTAAGCTAAATGGACCAGCCTAAGAGGCAAAGTAACCATAAATTCATATTTTAATAGACTTGTCTCTAGGATGTCACAATGGTATTATGTGAATTCATTGCTCTAGGAAAACGGGGAATGAGAGGAAGGGCTTTTTTTTTTTTTTTTTTTTTGTCGTTGCTAGAGCCTAACACCAATATTGCTGACAACTGGTTGACTAAAGGCTTGAAAACACAGAGGTAGCAGGCTGGGAGGGCGGGCTTTGCGTTTCGAAGACTCAGAAGTTTACTGGGTGATAGGAATGCAGGTTAGGGGCCGAGCAGAAAGGAATTCGATACGTTTCCATGTCGGAGCGCGTGCGTGTTTATCTGTTTCTGCTCATAAGCCTCATTTCACTGGCCTCGTTCCTACCTTGAAAGGCAGGACCCCAGGGCCCCGCAAGAGCCGCCTCAAAGCTGCTGCGTGGCATCCCGGGCAGGGCCGATTCTTCCCGGGCCACCCCTGCCTCCCGCCAGCGTTCGCGCCCCTGTGGTTTCGGGGGGCTCAAGGCCATGCCGAGGCCGCCCCTCCACCGCGTCCTGCCGTTCCTCTCCAGCAGGGGCTCCCGTGGGGCCACCGCTTTGCTCGTCCACGTGGCACCGCCACGACTCCGAGGACAGGTGTCTCCTCCTGTCAGTCACTCTAATTTTGCTAAACACAGCTAGGCCCGCCCAGTGCTACACGCTCTCCTGGGTCCAGATGTCTCTGCCCCATAGCACTGCTGCCCCTTCAGGACATCGCTGCCACGACGCTAGGACCCTGGACCCCACGGCAAAGGCCCGGTGCCCTGGAGGTCGTGGGGGAATGTGTGAGGGCCTCTGTCCAGTTGGGTACACTTCTTGAGAAAGATAATAAAGCTGGGATGCTTGTGGCTGACCCTTTTATTGCTTGTGTGTGTGTAACCACTTTTATATCTCTATATAACTTTTATATTTCCTATCTGCTTCTGATATACAGCCTCAGAGAGTCAGGGATAGACCCAGAGATCAGGTTTGACTCAGAATCTCTCCACTCTGCAACCACCAAGTTCACCGAGTCACGATTTAAAATAGGTGGTACAGGCGGTTGACTTGGCCCAGTGGTTAGGGCACCCACCTACCACATGGGAGGTCTGCGGTTCAAACCCCGGGCCTCCTTGACGGATGTGGAGCTGGTCTACGCGCAGTGCTGATGCACGCAAGGAGTGCTGTGCCACGCAGGGGTGTCCCCTGCGTAGGGGAGCCCCACGCGCAAGGAGTGCGCCGCATAAGGAGAGCCACCCAGCGCAAAAGAAAGTGCAGCCTGCCCAGGAATGGCACCGCACACACGGAGAGCTGACACAGCAAGATGACGCAACAAAAAGAAACACAGATTCCCGTGCCTCTGACTACAACAGAAGCGGACAAAGACGCAGCAGCAAATAGACTCAGAGAACAGACAACCGGGGTAGGGGGGAAGGGGTGAGAAATAAATAAGTCTTAAAAAAATAAAATAAAATAAAATAGATGGCACCTCAGGATTGCGTATCAGTCAATTGTTTAGGCATGTGACCAAATTTCCAGACATGCCCAGATATGTTCAAACCCCGGAAAGGGACGCAGCCTAGGCTCAAGCTAGGACCCCTGCTAACATTTATTCATTTACCTACATGTAGCTCACATAGGATGAGGATTAGATGGACCTAGTTTGAGCCACACATTCCTTCTCTCTCTCTCACACACACACACACACACACACACACACACCGCCCCCGCCCCAAGTTAATCTCTCCTTCCCACTGTGTGGAATTAATCGGCTTTGTGCCAGCTCCCCTCCAAGTTCAGACTAGCCCAGGAACTTCTCATTTCGTGATCCTATGGAGCTTCCCTCAGCATCTGGAGAAGAATTCAAACAACATATTAAACTAATGATAATGATACAATCAATAAAATAAAAGTTGGTCATGCTAATTTAACAATAATTTTGACAACCTGCTACCTACCAGTACCCCCAAGCCATTTTCATTTTTTCTCTTCTACCTGCCTATTTTAGCTAGTAGCCAGTCACGAGCCAGAGAATATTAAATATGCCCCTGACTCTTTCTTGTCTCTAAATCTGAAAGACAAGAACAAATAGCCATTAAATTCTATAAGAATGTCATCCCTTACTTCACATGGTTTTACTCTTCTGTATCTGTTTTTAGATATTTCCTATCAGCCAATTTCAAGGCTTTTTAAGACTCTTTTCCTCTTCTCTCACCTTTTCTCTACCTTTTGTGACTCTTCCTCTGATACGTTCACACTTGGAAAATTTCAAGTATATGTCGTGCTATTTCTCACAACTATTTCAAATATCTTTACTTCAATCCATTCTGTCAGCATATAATTATTATCAACATCCTTTTTCCCTTTTTAGAGAAGTTGTGGGTTTATAGAACAATCATGCATAAAATAAAAGATTCCTAATATAAAAGCCTATTAACACCTTGCATTGGTGTGGAACATTTGTTACAACTGATGATAGCACATTTTTATAAAAGTATGATTAACTACATGGTTTAATTTAGGGTTCACTCTTTGTGTAGTATATAGTTCCACAGATTTTTACAATTTTTTATTCTGTTCTCATATCTCCAATCTAACAGTTTCCCTTTTAATCACATTCAGATACATATTTCAGTGCTGTTAATTATGTTCACATTGTTGTGCTACCATCACCACCATCGACAACCAAAGCATTTCCATCATTGCAAATAGAAAACCTGTACATTTTAAGCCTTAACTTCCCATTCCTTACCCACACCCCACTCCCTGGTAATCTGTATTCTAGATATGGACTGTGTGAGTTTGCTCTTTCTAACTATTTCAAATCAACGAGATCATACAATATTTGGTCTTTTGTGTCTACTTTATTTCACTCAGCATACTTTTAAAGACTTTTATTTCTCAGACACTACATTTGAGGCATAAGCAAACACAGTTTATGTAAGTGAATAGCTTTATCTTTCAGGAAATATTAATCGTAACTTTTGATTAATGCTTTTAGAAAATCCAGTTGAAATTGATTTGTTAAAAAGAGAAAATTATTCCCTCATGTGAATGGAAAGCCCAGTTTCTATCAGCTGAACGAATGGCTGGATTCAGGAAAGGAAAACTTACTGGCTCTGTTTTCCTTAGGGTGGTTCAATTCTTTGGTAGTTTTTCCCTTGCAGCAACATGGTTGCCAGACATTCAAGGCTTTTACTCAATCCTTCCAGCAACTCCAGTGGAAAACATGTGTCTTCTTCTTAAATTTATTCCTTCAATTGGCCTGTGTTTGAGTCACATTGGGATCTAACTGGTAATGTATGCATCTCCAGAACCGTGAGAATAAAACAGGCCACGAATGGGTCATCTGATTGCCCAGGAAGAGGCAATTGCTTAAAGTAAGTCAGAGTGACATTACTAAAAGAGGGACTGTAGATGCTGGACAGATATAAACAGTCCACTGTAGAGGATACCTGATAACTTTATGTGACTGTTTCATAAATAATAAATAATTGGGTTGTGTGACAGGAGGGCTTAGCTTCTACAATGCTCTGGTCACCCATTCCACCAGACTTGCACCTACAGCAATAAATCTACTGAACTTCATGTAAAAATAGCTCTGCTATATGTGTAAGCAGAATTAATTCTTGAATTGCCCTTTCACTCTTTGAACATCCTAGTTAATTTCTTCTTCTGCCACTTACTTTCTCTCACCCTTGGTGCATCTACTACCAATTATTAAACTTAAATCCATTTACTCCATTCTTAACCTTTTCTGTGCATTATCATAGCTTTATCTCCACACTCCAACTTGGGGTCTCTCTCTTGGTCCAATATACCCTTAGGCTAATCACTTATTAAAGAACCCTCTATGCTTGGCTGCAGACTCCTCAAACCTCAAACCCTTGGGACAACCCTATCTATAAGTGGCCCATTCCTGTATTTTACGTATGATTCTACTTTGAGGGTAAGCATAGGTACCAGGATTAGCTTAGAGTGTTTAGAATTATTTCTTGATGAAGTGGGCTGGATGTTCAGCCTGGTGCGTGTGATTTAGAGCAAGTACAGCAGAAAGTATGCACCGCCTTTGTCCTGCCAAGTGTATGTGTGGGAGGATGGGCAGTGATCAAGTTCTGTATCTTGTCAAAGAGTCAACATTTCTCCATTTGAAAGAATCCTTGTGCACATCTGTGGGCCATCCTGTCCCAAAGCATGCCCATCCGGTAGATAAACACTTGTGTCTAATAAGTGCGACAGAGCAATGATTCTCATTTGGGGACTTGGGGCTTGGGGATGAGGTACGGAGACTTCTCCTCCCCACCCTAACCCCACACCAGGATTGTGAGCCACTGATAGGGAGCAGTGGTGCCCAAGCCTGAAAGAATTACCTGCGCCTCTTTCAAATACCATACCCCTGCCAAGATATAAAGAATCAAAAGCTCTCAATGGAAGGCCTGGATACTGGCGTTTTTAAAAGTTCCCTAGATGATTCTGAAGATTAGTCAGGTTTGGGAATTACTAGGATATAGCATCTGGTCCCAGAGCAAAAAGAGAATTAGAACTCAGCAAGCATATGCTCTAATAGTTGTTTATCAGCGCCTTGCTTGCTTTGAATCAAAAATAACCCAAGCGCTTCCTCTTTTGGTGTTTGAGCAGAATGCATCCTCAAAGCACCACCCTGCAGAAGCAGCACATTCAAAGCTCCTTCATGGATGGATTAACTTTAATAGGAAAGCTGTTCTGGTGGCCCAGTGGGTGAACCTGACGCCACACCACTTCACCAGTGATCGCCGTGCCCTGTTTAAAAAAGTCAGGGCAAGGCAGTTCCCCATTGGAAAGATGCAGGAAAACTTCCTATGCTATGAGTACTAATTCTACTTTGGATGTTCTTGGTTAGATACAAAAGCAACTCCACACATCCCCCCAAAAAACCCAGAATGGCCATTCAATAGGAAAAAAAAGTTGGAACAAATCAGGTTCTTTATGTGAAACAGATGAAACTAATGATAGTTTCACTTTTTCACCATTTATTTTGGTAAACCACTATACACAGCATTTGAAACAAAAGAACATTTTCTACCTTTAAAATGTGAAAATTAAATTACTACAGCAAAGTTATATAAATGTACATTTAATGACAAAAAAGTGATTCAAAGTTAATTTAGAAATAAAGTAAAAAAATCTGAGTATATCTGTGTGGTGCATGTGCATATATTGAAACACATAAACAACTCTCACCGCCCAGGGAAATTACTGCATTTTCCTCACCACTCCTCTGGCTACTTGACATCTGTCCATCTCAGCTTCAGTGCCTGCAGCCAGAGACCTTTACCACTTGAGGTCCATTCCAGCTCTGCCCTACAGCACCTACAAAACACACCTGGCTGCTGGCAATTGTTTCATCAGGCCTCAGAAATAACGTGGTTTTTCAGAGATAGGTTTAAAGCAGCCAGGCAGTTAGCCCAATTTATCACATCTCTGTCAACTCTGATAATCTCCCCAACTGCAGACACTGTGGAAAGGACAAATGAGTTTATATGGCTATGAGTCTCTAAAAAAGAGTCTGGAGGTTGTCAGAAGGATTGCCCTTATGCACACCTGAGCAGAGTCTCAGAGACAGATAAAGTAGATACAACCCCAGGTATTGGTTCTTTTGAGGGCTAAAGAGACCCACAGGTTCTATGGTCATGGCAGATGGAGTTCACTGCCATGTCAGTTGGCCCTTCTTTGGAGCTGGTGTTTCTGCGTGATGGAGCTGGACTCAGATGTGATCTCTTTTCACAAGCCTTTCATACTACTTTACTGGAATTGTAGTTGGTGCTGGGGTTTAAGATATATCTAGGGAATTTGAATCTCTGGATTGACAATATGATAGCCAGGCCCTGAGCCTCAACAGACTTCAGCTCCTACACTCTGATTTATTGTACTTACCCCACTCAGCTAACATGGAGGTGAAGAATGTCAACCACCACACTATGGAACCTAGAGTGCCTACAACTGAAAGCAGGAGGATTGCAGCCAGTATCCATGTGGAATCTAAGCCCCCTCTTGACATAGATGTGCAATGGACACAACCAAGCCAAGGTCCACAGGAAGGAGGAATACAGTAAGAATTAGAGTGGACTTAAATGATATTCTATTCATGAACTATTGTGGTTAATAATCGAGAAAATGTGGCATTGGTGTGGAAAAAGTGGCCATGGTGGCTGCTGGGTGCAGGGAATGGGAGGAAGAGATGAGATGTGGAGGCATTTTCAGGACTTGGAGTTTTCCTGGGTGGTGCTGCAGGGACAATTGCCAGCCATTGTAGATCCTCCCATGGCCCACTGGATGGAGCATGGGAGAGTGTGGGCTATGGTGTGGACCACAGGCCATGGGTGCAGCGATGTCCAGAGATGTACTCACCAGATGCAAGGGATGTGTCATGATGATGGGGGAGAGTGTTACTGTGGGGGGAGTGGTGGGGTGGGGGCAGTGGGGGTGAATGGGGACCTCATATTTTTTTAATGTAATATTTTTAAAAAATGAATAAATAAAATTAAAAAATAAAATAAAATAAAGGCCAGTGTCACTACAAACCCTGGTGGCTGACCTCTAGCTGAGCCCTCAGAGCTACCCTGTCCTTATTTCTTTTTCCCTTGCTCACCACCATCTTCCACAGACAGTAATTTCATTCCAGCCTCTTCCTCACTTGGACAAACATTTGTTCTCAGCAGGAACCTTGTATTTGAATTTATGGAAAGAGATAATGTGACAAGTATGATCTTCAGCAACACTCTGCCTCCTTAACTTCAAAAGTATTTTAATACTCACGCACCTCATTCAAAATTAGTTTAATACTCATACACCTCATGTTCTCCTGTCTCAGAAGAAGAGTTATTTCTTCTCCTTTCCAAAAGTAATCACTTGAGTAGTGCCCTTGGCCTCTTTTTCACCTAGTCCTCTAGAGTCTAGGTCCATTGACCTTCCTTTCCCTTTCAAATGTTTAATTCCGTTTAGCCTCAGAACTGCTCAACTCTCTTCCATGAGAAAGTAGCCCCTCCCTTGACCTTGGTTCTGCTTCTTACTTTCTTTACTGAGGAAACATTCTAAACTTTTCAACCTTTTCCCAGAAAGACAAAAGCATTTTGCTGCTAAAGTCTTTAGCTTCTTAGGAAGGTTGACTCTTCCTACAAATTGTGTATTGCTCATAGACTGTTGAAAAGCATTTCTTAGATTCTGATTATTGAACTTTGTCTGCTTTCTTGGACTTGGTATTCTCCCTATCCTCAAGCCATAAGTGAAGCTTTGGTCTTATTTTGCCCACATCCTGCACCAGTGACTTAGTCCTTTTGCCTCCCCCCTTCAACTCTTATCTATTTTCTGCAAGGTAAGATTCAGACACAATCTCAGGGCTCCACTCAAAAGGATGGGGCAAATGCCATCATCATTCTTTTACATCATCATCTCGTGCAAACTTTTTTGCTTTTGCCACATTACTATTACCACTTCCATTTATTAGTCAATCCAGGAAATTTGGGTTTCTCCTCCCTATGCTAACAGGAAAATAGCAAGTGGCCTAATTGCCAAAAACAACTTGGTTCTTAACTTACTGGAGTTCTTTATCAGAGTCAACCACATAGGAATGCCATTTTTGTAATAAAAAATGGTTGTATATTGTTATTTTACATGGTTTATCATGCCCTCTTTCTTAAAATTCACTTGGATGCAATGAAAATGCACTCTACTGCTTCTACTTTTATTTCTCTGACCGTTTCTTCTATGTCTCCTTCATGGCCTCCATTTACTCATCCCTCTTCTAAAGTCAGTCTAGATATTGATGAGCTCATGAAATCATGGTTTCAACTACTACACATGGGTCAAGAACTAACAAATATCTATAAATCTAATTGACCTATATATCTCTATTCCTCTATGTGTCAAACTATTTATCTGTCCATCTATCCATCTATCTTTCTCCTGAACACTCAGAACTTTCTCTTAACTACAGACTAGATCTTTCTCTGGGTGTCCCCCAAGCATCTCAAATTCAATGTGTAAATAAATAAAACTTACCTTATTTGGTGACACTATCGTTCCAAATGACATAATATAGAAACTTGTAGATCATCTTTTCTTAAATTTAGTAAAAAAACAATCTCTGCCAATTTTACCACTAAATGTTATCTTTGCCTGATTATGGAGGGAGTATTAGGAATGGAGAGAGAAAAAAAACATTCTTTTTCTTCATTTCTAATACTTCCTCCATAGTTGATATGAAATTAATTCTTTCGTTAATGTGCTATTACAACAGCCCTCCTATCTAATCTTTCTGCCTTCATTCTTATCACCCTCAAGTCAATTTTCTACAACATGTGTTTGAAAACAGTCAGTATCCTTAAAATCCTTCAATTTTTCTCCATTAAAGTCAGAGACTCTAAGAGCTTTCAAATATGGCCCCACCATCCTCAACTTCTACCAGGTCTTTCCTAACCTCTTACCATGTAGCAAAACACAAATGCTTATAGCCCACCTCCCACATCTTGATCCTTAGCCCTTTCATGATTTCATCATTCAACCCTGCAAGAGGACTGACATACTCATCCTTTCACCTGACTAATGAATTTGGATTCTTCAAAACTTAATTCAAATATCACCCTTTCAAAGAAAACCTGTCTTGGGCTACTACACATGGGTCAAAAACTACCAAATATCTATAAACATATTGACCTATATATCTCTATTTCTCTATGTGTCAAACTATTTATCTGTCCATCTACCCATTTATCTTTCTCTTGAACACTCAGAACTTTCTCCTAACTACAGACTAGATCTCTCTCTGGGTTTCTCCCAAGCATCTCAAATTCAATGTGTAATGTTTGTTTCTTTGTTTGCTTTTGGTACCCAGGATTGAACCTGGGACCTCATACATGAGATGCAGGCACTCAACCACTTGAGCTACCTCCACTTCCCAGAGTTGAATTTTACAAATATTTGTAAAGCGAATAAAGTAGCATAGCAGGGACACTGAGTTCTATACTTCTAAATATCTCCCTCTGATGTAGAGCAAAATCTCCAATTTCACAAAAATTATCCTGAAAATCCAACCTAAACTTATCTACAGTAAAGACAAGACAGTATATAAAACATTTTAGGAAGATTTGCATTAAGTTATATTTCATGTGTGTGTTTTTTTTTAAGATTTATTTATTTTTATTTATTTCTCTCCCCTTACCCCCCACCCCAGTTGGCTGTTCTCTGTGTCTGTTTGCTGCGTCTTCTTTGTCCGCTTCTGTTGTTGTCAGTGGCACGGGAATCTGTGGCTCTTTTTTTCTTGTGTCAGCTCTCCGTGTGGGAGGTACCATTCTTAGGCAGGCTGCACTTTCTTTCGCGCTGGGCGGCTCTCCTTACGGGGCGCACTCCTTGCGCGTGGGGCTCCCCTACGCGGGGGACACCCCTGCGTGGCACGCACTCCTTGCGCATCAGCACTGCGCATGGGCCAGCTGCACATGGGTCAAGGAGGCCCGGGGTTTGAACCGCGGACCTCCCATGTGGCAGACGGACGCCCTAACCACTGGGCCAAGTCCGCCACCTATATTTCATGTTTTAAAGAACTTTGATCTATTAAAGATTAGGTTTCAGCTGTGTGGGCAACTTACCAAATTAGGGTTGCTAGATTTAACAAATGAAATACAGGACTCCCAGTTAAATTTTTAAAACTTCAGAAAAACATTAATTTTAATTTAACTATGCCCTATGTAACAGTTGACACATACACGTGAAAAAATATTTGCTATTTATCTGATATTCAGATTTAACTATGTGGCCTCAATTTTTCTGGCAACCATAACCTAACTGAAACCACTCATTTTTTGTCATCTCCACATAAATGATGTATTTCTTTTGTGCTCTATATAAATATGGGGAAATAATCTCCACTCTGTAAACTCAGATGTCTAAGATATACAATTTACCTTCTTTCTTTACAACAAAGCTTAATTTCTACAAAGTCCTTTTCCTATTCAGCATCATGACAGAACTATAACTTCAGTCAAATCAAGGGTTTGCTTCACTTCTCTGAGTTACCTCCAAATTCTGGGCCTTGACTTAGTGCAAGGGTTATCTGGTCCACCTCACCCTTTACCGTGCCGACACCTGCTGAGATCGCCCCATTCCAAATATGGACTTCATTCCTCAGTCACGCAGGTCACTGTTTATGTGCAATTACATTGGGTCCAGCTCACTTTCCAGTCAATCCTTTGTCTTCTTGTGCACACAGCATCATTTTTCTGTTCCTGTGTTAAGGTGGATTCATCGAAAGCTCAGGTTCACTATTTTGTTCCATTCTCATGAGCATGAAATTCATTCTTCCACTTCCATGCTGAGATCCAGAGCAGCTCTGTGTGGCTGACTCAGACCCATTTGCCTAGACCTACCATAGAGGCTTTCCTAATCTAGGCCCTGCTAAATTCTAGCCTTTGTTTTTTGATTTTTGTTTTTTGTTCTTCCTATGAAAGGGATACAGGTTTTCCCTGCATTCAGAAACACCTAAATCCATCTGGGTTTCTGTTTCTTCTCTCTCTCCAAACTGATCCCGCAGTTAAATAGAGAACCTGTTATCCAGGGACCCACAACTTCTATTGCTCATCTTGCCCCTTTACCTCTTCTTCACCCTCAAGAAATGCTGTTTAGTCTCAAGTAGGGTGGGAGGAATACCTGGAAACTTTTCACTTATTTATCAAATACTCAGAATACCTGAGACCAAGCCTTTTGTGTTTTATTTTGCTTTGTGTTCTCAAGCTTTAATTCTTTCCTGAATGCATAGATGAATGAATATAGGAAGTTTTACGAGCAAAAAGGTGTGAGCAGAAAGAGATAGAGAAATAGAGCAATATAGCTGTATGAATATATGGCTATATCAATATGTAGTTGTATTTTATAAATAATGTATAAACATGCATATATATATACACAAATATGTGTTTATGTATTGTGTATACACACTCAATCATTTCATGTGTTATCAGAGTGAAATGATCTGAAAACCCTCACTTTTTTGGAGTATCTTCCAATTAGAGGGTAGCATTTGGTTGACTGCATTTTGCTGCTCCCAAAGATTTGGAATGCCTTGCACTTAATGTCTTATTTCCACTAGAACAAGAATAAGGAGGCTGGCCTATTGCTGTGGTCACTGAAGTGGGTAAATTCAACCCAGAGTCATTGGAACATGCCCATGAGTAGATAGCATTCAAGAAAGCACAATTTATTTAACTAGAATCTGTAGCAAGCAGTTAAATACAGCGGGTACCAAGAGATTATGATACACAAGAATAAAAACATTAGTACCACAAGAAGAGATTTAAATGGTCATGTTTTGTCTTTTCTGATTCCATTTTGATATCCTAACCAACTAAGATTGGGAGAGAATAGCTACTTCTGCATCATTTCTCTCCACCATGAACTATTCTCATTCTTACAATTTTCTGTTTCTGAACTGCAGTCCAAAAGAAGTTGGGCTTGGTTAGTTTGGATGCTTGCCTCACAAAACTATTTATGTTGAAAAGTCACAAACCCCCTGGACAAACATCTGCACTCCGCAACAGCTCTTTCTAATTTCTTTTAGCTTGCTCCAAATTTCTCATTATCATCCAGATTTTGTCCCCAAAGGATCTTCTGTAAGAATGTGTCTGCATCAAGCCTGGTGCAGTTATTTCCCAGTTCCCTAAGCAGTATAGAGATGCTCATTGTAGGTTATATACAGTTTTGCTGCTACAAGAATATTTAGCTTTTTGTCTCAACTTTTTTTTTGAGTTTATCTTCGATAAATCTTTTATTTATTTTAGGTGTAGTGTAATAAAAATAGTAGAGGAGTGCTGGAGAGTTTGGGATAAAAGTGGGAAATAGTAGAGATTGGAAAGCTCAGGTATTTTGTAAATAGCAAAAAGGTTCAATAAATCAAGGACTGTTTAGAAGCATTCCATTGACTAAATTTCATACCATGCTATTTTTACTCTTCTTTTGATTAAAATAGGAAATATTGATTAGTATAAGGATATATTCTTTAAATGAAGTATAGCATGTAGCATGAAGGCGATACCTATTTTTTCAGTGAAGTATTCAGTGAACAGAAGAAGATAAAGTAGGTTTGAGTCAAATAAAGGACTTTTGTCATAACTCTCAGCATGAACCAAGTGCAAGCAATGGCAATCAGAGTATTTGGTAGGTCATGAACAAGGGATGACAGCAACAACAGTTATTGACCAAAGGCCTTCAGAATGTTAGGAGTTTATAGACCTATTTCCCATCAACACCCATTGGCCTCTAGAGAGAAAATAAATCTGAGGCAAAAATGACCTAATGTATTTTATTTTTAAATTATTTTGCTTGAGGTTAACTTATGTTTGTATGAAATTAAATAGTAATTTAGACCTAAATTGCTCATCAATAAACACATGCAGGCACACAAATGCATGCACTTACATACATGAACATAAATTCACTTGATTTCCATATAAAGGCAAAACTTTATGGGATAGTAACTGGGAAGGTAAACTGAAGAGAATAAAATCAAAGATATAAAGAACTAGAAAGGTGGACTGAGACAAAAAAAAAAGCAAAACCATGCACTTCTATTACTAGCAAACTAGTTAATAGAGAATCCCCTGCACCAGCCAATCCTTATGGGAGTTAGCATATGGGAGAAGGATTTTGTGGACTGAATTGGAGGAAATAGCCTCAAGAGGCAACAAGAAGAGAAATACTAAAGGCTCCAAGAAAGGAGAAAGAAGAAACAAATTAGGTTTCCCCACCCTCAGTTAGCAAGAATTCCACAATGAGAAACCACAAGTTGAGTGAGCAGGTTAAGTGACTGACAACAACCAGATAACCTGTAGATTCTTAGAAGTGTGTAAAGATACAGGGGGAGTGGTTCTGTATGAGACAGTTTTATACATAGAATGTTTGTACAAACACTAGTTCTGGCAAAGAACATGCCAGAGACTAACATACCATCCTGAAGATGTGCCCAGAAAGGGTCCAGAGTTAGTGCATTTGGTAGAATTCCAAGAAAATGGAATCCCTTAAACCTGAAACATGAAGAAAAATGCTTTTTCTCCCCTCCCTCCCTATTCCCACCATCCGGTTTAGACCGAGGTTTCATATATGGACTGAAGGTGTATTAATTTTCTATTGCTGCTGTCAAAATTACCACAAACCCAGGGGCTTAAAACAACACATTTATCATCTTACAGTTCTGGAGGTCAGAAGTTCAAAATGAGTCTCAATGGACTAAAATCCAGGTGTCAGCAGGGCCACTTTCCTTTCTGGAGACTCTAGAAGAGAATCTATTTCTTTGCCTCCTCCATCTTCTATAGGCAGCCTGCACTCCTTGGCCAAGTTGTCTCTTTCTTCAATGCTGGCAGCGTCACATCTGACCTTTCTTCAGTGGTCACATCTCTTTCGACCACAGCCAGGAAAGGTTCTCTATTCCACTCTTAAAGACTCATGTGCCTAGTTTGGCTCCAGTCAGATAATTGAGGATAATCTTCCTATCTCAAAGTCTCAAACTTAATCACATCCACAAAGTTCCTTTTACTAAGTAAGGTGTTATTATCACAGTTTATGGGAATTAGAATGTGAACATCTTTGGGGGCCATTACTCTGCATACCACACAAGGATATAGAGCATCAATAGACATAGATGAGGCAAAAGGGATTTCAGAGACTGCTGTTAGGAAAAGAAAGGCTCAAGCCACAGTCCGTGCCTATCCAAGGTTGAACTTAGTCATTTCTAACAGCCTCCCTGTGTCTTTCTGATTGAAGATATCAGATATCAGTATTTAAGGTGTTTCTAGAAATGCTGGGGGAAAAAAATAATCCCACAAGACAAATGACCTTGAGAAATTCACAAAGATAATTGCATTGAAAGAAGAACTACCTAAGGCCAGGGACAAGGAAAAAACACACACACATACCCTTACCTGTATGTGTAGAGATCAGAGAAAGTCAGTAAGATTGACTTGTCACCCCCCACAGACCCATATACACCTGCATATAGAAGCCCACAATTACCCTCTTCTTTTATATAACATCTATTAATGTTGGTTTCAATGTCATCAAATGTTTTTAAATCACGAATCTAGATTACATACTTTTATACATGTTGTACAGGTTAGATGCAATGAAATCAAAGGTGGTGCTGAATCCATATACCATAGTTTCTTTATCCTTTTTGTAAACTATGAGAAAAGTTAAAAAGAGGAAGATTACAATTTCTTGCTAATATCTTAGAGCCATATTACATGATGTCAGTGCTCCTTGCCAGAGTATGTTACTAGAACTAATTTAGTAATATTCCAGTTGCAAATTGCAGTCATTTTGTTCCAGTCCTCCTTGTTCACTTGCTATGTCCAAACATGCAAAATAGACCAGACACTTGGGCTCATTATGCTAAAACAGTACTATATCTTTTTTCATCTGAATTATCCAAGTAATTGAGGCCAGGGGGTTTCAGCCATCTTTCTAATTTGAAGAATTCCTCAAGTCACTAAATTTTTTGTGCATAGACACCACCTACAGACAGCAAGTAAGTTAGTCCAGTAGGCAACATCAATTAAGTTCTTGAGAGTTAAAACAATTTGATATTTTATCATCTCTGTCCACTTATAGAAACACCATGGAGGAAGGGGACTTTCATTTGTATGATATTGTCATAGACCAGGCTTTGGGTATTGTGCCTTTATACATTTACACATTTAATCTTCACACTATTCAAGCCAGTAAGTATTTCTATTTCACAAAAGAAAAAATATAATTCAAGTACAGAGAAGTTAAGTACCTTGCCCAAGTTCACATAGATGTGTAAGTGGCAAAACTAAACTGGAATTTTTGAGTAATTAAAATAAGTGTATTATTTTTCAGAAAAGTCTGCTGCTGCCTAAGCTATATCAGTTGGAAGGATACGACAGAATCAGAAGAGGAGAAAGAAAAGCAGCTTTCTAGGTTCACCTGTAAACAATGCCACTGAAACCCCAACTATTTTCCTTAGATTCCAGAGGAGTTCACGGGGTGATTACACATGCTCAAGAGAAATAGTTGCCACCTTCCATTGCTCCCAGTGACTCCCTGTGCTTGGCAGCACAGCTGCCACTTTGCCCAAAATGGAGAATGAAACTGCCCAGCCACTTTCGAGAAAGTGCTACCGGAATACTTCTTGCTGTCAACTCCGCTGTGACTTCCTTTTGATCTGGTGTAGGTCCTTGCTCTTCATTGACCTGGGCAGAGGCTCTTCTGCTCCAACAATTCCTGTGCTGACATGGCACGCAGAAACAACCTTCCGCTCTTCCCACAGCTCTGGGTTTTCTGCATTATGGCAGAAACCATCACAGTATCATTTCTAATTGAATCACCCTTTACGGTGGTCACTGCTCCTTGAGGCTGTAGCACTAGTCCAGTGTGGACACCGGCAGGCAGTGTCGGTGCCTCAGCCACAGGATATATCAGACGTGTCAGCCCTTTCTGCGAGTGTGCACCTTAACCCTTGCTTTCTTCAGGAGGCGTTCCCATCCCTTTGAGAAGATGGCGGTGAAGGGAAGACCCTTCAGTCGCCAGAGCTTTGATGCAGGCTACTTCCCTTTCAGACTCCAGTCAGGTGTCTTTGCTGTAAAACTTGAGTTCATGGTGTACATCAGTTCTCACTTGGAAGCTCTCAAGAGCAGGCTGGACACAGAAGCCTGTGTCCCATTTTGGCTCTCACTCTGAGAACACCGCTTTAGAAGCAGAGAGAAACTCTGAATTAGCAGGAGGTTCAAAGAACCTTAAAGTAGGAAGACTTGCATCTAATTGTTAATTTGACATAATAATGCATTTAAAATTAAAAAAAACAAAAAACAGCAACAACAATACTGACCAAATCTGTTATCACACAGAGGAGCAGAGAAAATGTCTCTGGCCTGAAAAGTCACAATTAGATTGTTGACCACATCTAGCTAGTCAATTAGATATAGAAATTAACTTCCTTCTCCTTCCAATCTGTAGTATGATGTTAAACTCATTCACAGTTGTCCCTAATAAGACGCTATATTGCACTGTGCAGTCTCTCCCAGGTACCTGCGTATCACGCAACTCACAAATTAAATTGCAGTCAGTGATGCCACAACGCAAGAGGCACTTAATTTTTGTGACACCTCACAGTGCCCTTCACGTTATTCATGTCCAAACATTGTACATGAAAGTAATCTCTTATGAGGTCAGTTCTAAGCAGTTTGCATCTGGTTGGTTTCAAGTGATGAAGAGCTAAATGCAAATAACTCACACTGCACACACACTTTCGACTGGAAATGGCAAAGTTGCCAATGGCTTACCGTGATCATAAGTCAGCATCTCTTTGTTAAAAACCATTATCATCAATACATATAAAACACTTCAGTAACTTAAACCAGTCTGTGTCTATAGAAAAAGCCCCATTGTTATCTGTGTGACTATGTTTGTACCTTTATTTATCCGTTGATTCAGAAAGACAGGTAAAGCGGTTGCTGTCGGGAGCAAGCCATTTTGCTTTTCCGCAGGAAATACAGTCTGGCAGCTTCAATAAAAACAGAGGTTCCAATTAACTCCCTCTATTACATAGAAAAGATAATCTTGCAGCCAAGCCCAGAGTAAGAGAAAGGAAAGGCAGACAAGAGAAGAATGAAAAATAGGGGGAAATCTAGACAGTCTAGTTCCTAACAGTGGCCAGTGCTCATTAGCAACGCCTAATGAGGGTGTTGGGGCCTTTTAAATCCCATTAATGCTCAGGCCCCACCCCCAGGGAGTTTCATTCATTTGCTTTGGGGTGGGGTCCAGGTATAGTGTCTCTTCAAACTCCCCAGATAATTCTAATGTGGAGGCAGTTTGAAAATCTTTGAAATAGAGGACGCCCATCAGCCACGTGCTAATTCTTGCTTGACTGTTTATTAATTTACAAGAATATTACTTAGTACAATTTCTTTTTTTTACAAAGAACGTTTTTTGTTTTTTTAAAAAAAGATTGATTGATTGATTGATTTCTCTCCTCCCCTCCCCCAGTTGTCTACTCTTTGTGCCCATTCACTGTGTGTTCTTCTGTGTCCACTTGGATTCTTGTCAGTGGCACCGGGAACCTGTGTCTCTTTTTGTTGCATCATCTTGCTGCGTCAGCTCTCCATGTGTGCAGTGCTGCTCTTTTTTTGAGGAGAGCAGCTCTCCTTATGGGGCGCTCTCCTTGTGCATGGGAATCCCCTACACGGGGGACACCCCTGCATAGCAGGGCACCTCATGGGTCCCATGTGGTAGGCGGGCACTCTATAGGTTGAGCCAAATCCACTTCCTGGTACAATTTTTTAACCATTGGAACTTTATGAGGGTTACAGTAAGCTGAATGAGTATATTTGCAAAATCAGGGTTGAGGCTCTAAGTGTCAGCACTAAAATGGTTAAGAGCTATTCATTTACTTAATTTGAAGATTTCAGCAAGTTAGATGATGAACAAGGCTGTGATTCTCAGTCTTCTACGCTTCATGGAAAACAGAGACATGGTGCAGGTTACTGAATTATTGTTAAAACTGTTGAAAGGATGCTTTGTACTTGAAAGAATAAAAGAGAATTATGCATACCTCCTGCTTGGAAAGCAGCCCCAACACAGCTTTTCTTCACCTTGAGTTCTTATTACCATGCAGAGACTTAGCCTGCAGGTTGTATGAGTCAGACATGGTCATAGAATTGTCTATTTGGTCCAGCCTGGTATACTTTTATTGTTTTATGAAAACATCTCTTATCCCTATCAGCCACATGAAAAACATACTCAGTGTCTGGGGGAGGCCAAATAATGGCCCCTAAAGATGTCCTAAACCCCAGCCTGTGGATATGTTATGATACATGGCAAAGGGAATTAAGGTAGCAGATGAATTTAAGGTTGCTAATCAGATGATCTTGTGATGGAGAGATTATTCTGGATTAATCAAGCAGGTGCAGTGTAATCACAAGGGCCCTTATAATTGAAAGCAGGAGGCAGAAGCTCACAATGAGATGACACAGACTCAACAACTCATTGCTGGCCTTGAAGATGGAAGAGGGCCATGACCTAAGGAACACGGCCGGCTCTAGAAGCTAGGAAGTCAAGGAAATGGACTTTCCCTTGGAGCATACAGAAAGGGATGCAGCCCGGCTGACCCATTGGCTTTAGCCCAACAAGACATTTTGAACTCTTGAGCTGCAGAACTGTAAGATACTAAATTAGTAATGTTTAAAGCCACAACAACAGGAGGAAACTAATAGTGTTTATGGTAGTTAGTCACAGCAGCAGGAGGAAACTGATAGAGCGTGCGTGGATTTAGATCCTAATCTGCTAATCTTGCCTCCAGATTTGACCTGATTTGGACCCAGATCTTGAGGCTCTTGACTTCTGGCAACCTGGGTAACTGTTTACAGCCTGGTCACCCAACTTCCATTTGGGCACTTGATCCAATTTTTCTCAGCCTTTGACTACAACTTCTCTATTGATTTTAATTTCATTTCTTTTCCTTGCCTGGAAATTTACATAAATAACAATCTGTTCAAACAAATCCCTCCACAGGACCTAACCCCCAGACCGACCTAACCCCCAGACCTTCCTCACCACGTGAAGCCCCTGCTTCTCTTATAGGCACACACCTGATCTATTTTGTTTTATGAAACAGAACCTAATGATCATATTCCAAGTGATATCAGTATCTGGTAATTATTGTGAGTGATTTTTATAAACTGAATAAAGCTATAATTTATCAACCAAGTCTTCAACAACCCTGATGAAAAATCTAAGATGTTTTGGTTTCCTGTTCATTAGAATAGGATGCAGCTGGCCTAACGATAGAGGAAATAAATCTGCCATCTACTGGTGTCCAGTGGAAACTACAGGCAGTGTAATTTATAGTTGGCACTGCAAAGCTATGAATATAATGTTTCAGTATAAGAGCAAGATTTTCTGCCTAAAAGTTTACCATTTTATGAAGAATAATAACCAACATATTATATTTGTGTGTCTTTTTTTTGAGATTCTACAATTCATTTTCTTTATCTTGTAATTTTGACCCTTAATTATGATAGTAGGAATTGAATAAATTCTGAGATATTTAATTAAATTATGTTCATCATAGTCCCATTGTTCACTTCATATTCTTACTGTTAGAATCAACATTTAAAAGAGTATTTGAAATAAAATCTCACTGTGTGCGCCCACTCATACTCATGCTGGGCTCAAATACACACACAAAGAAGTAGTTTGCTTCCATGTATCTTAAGTGTCTTAAATTAAAATTGTAAATCTTCTGACTTCAAAATAAAGGAAATCTTGAGTATTCTTGTTTAATAAAGATCAGCCTCTGGTAAAAAAAAAATTACACTGATAAGATCAATCCAGTAATTCATATTTATGTGTGTCTGGCTTTCACTATCACTTTAGGAATATGTTTTACTTTGTTAAAAGCTTCTAGGAGCAATATACCAGAAATGGGTTGGCTTTTACCATGAGGATTTATTAGGTTAAAAACTTAAAGATCTGAGACTGTGAAAGTGTCCAAATCAAGGCTTCATTAAGAGATCCTTTCTCCCCAAGCTGCAGCTGTGGGCGATTAGGCACATGGTGGTGTCTACTCATCTCTCCTCTCTCCTCCAGGGCTCGTGTTTTCAACTTCTGGCTTAAGTGGCCTCTTCTCAGCTTCTGTGTTCCATTGATTTCAGCTTCTGGCTGCTGGGGCCTCCTCTCTCAACTCATAGGGGTTTTTCTCTTTCTCTGCAGCTTTTTTCTGTATCAGTGCCTTTTCTTCCTCCATTTATAAAGGACTCTAGTAAGAAGACTAAGACCTACCCTGGGTCAAGCAATCTAGTCAACAGCCCTTAACTGAAGTAATTTAATAAAAAGTTCCCACCTACTATAGGTTTACATGCACAGGAATGGCTTAGCCCTAGGGACCCTTTCCTGCCCTTTGTGTGCTACTCTTGCCATTTGCTGAGGCTCAGGAATTCTCCACATCCATGCTGCATGCCCAGGCTTGCAAAATCTGACCCCAGTCAGGCTGGGTCATAGGAGAGTGGCTTGAATCATGGCCCTGCCAAGACAGAGGTCCCTGGGAAAGCACTGGGCCCTGCAAAACTTCTTCAAGCCATTTTAGCAGCCAGTCTTTGTCCTCAGGCTTGCCTGCCATTGCCTTCTCCCACCCTCTCCCGTAGGGGGGTGCATGGCAATGGCAGAAAGCCAAGGGCTTACCCCTCCCACCGGGTCCATGCCTTAACAAGCAGCATTCCTATCTAACCACACCCAGCTCCCTGGAAAAATGAAGTAAGAAGGCTGTGGGCAAAAGCCAAAATGGATGCTGTGGAAGTCCCTTTCCCAGGGCAGTCACAGGCCAGGATGCCCTTGCATAATTTACCTTTACCCATGTTTTACCTTTCTATTTCTTGCTATTGAATTTCTCTTTGCAGGTTAGTGTCAGAATGCTTTGGAATGTTTTTAAAACTGTAAAAATAAAAATGCCTTTGTCCAGCAAGAAGGCTATTGTCTCAGAACCCCAAAGCCTGTCAGCTAGAGCAATTAACTTCTGACCACTTAATGGCCTTTTGATAGCTGGTTTAATTGGAAAACTAACAGACAGTAAAGTCATAAAACTGAAACTATGTCTAAGAATTCTGAAAAAATAGGAGGAAAAAAACACACAGTTCAGCTTGGCAACTTCAGGTTAAAATCTAGTCAGCCTGTCTCCTGAGTCTAAAACTGCCCCAAAAATGCCCGGTAGCAGGAATGCTATGATTCCCTGGATTCCCTGGATTCTCAGCGGGAATCAGAGAGCAGCCAAACACTTCCTGAGATTTAACTCAGGAACATCTGTTTGGGTCAGTCAGTCTCAAACCCTGTACTGGTCAGGGGTGCTGAGAACCTGAGCAGGAAACTGAATGGCTCCCATTCCTTGGGCTCATCCATTCAGAGAACAACCAAATAGCTCCTGGGACAAAGGTCTCAGGTGCTTTGATTTGGGGCCATTGCTCAGGCCTCCCACCAAGTCAGCTTGGGATCATTGATCTGATATCTGGAATCAGATACCCCCAAGAAAAACCTCATGTGCCATCAATTAAAATCAAAGCGCTCCTTAAAATGCTAAAGAGGGAAACGGACTTGGCCCAGTGGTTAGGGCGTCCGTCTACCACATGGGAGGTCCGAGGTTCAAACCCCGGGCCTCCTTGACCCATGTGGAGCTGGCCCATGCGCAGTGCTGATGCGCACAGGGAGTGCCATGCCACGCAGGGGTGTCCCCCGCGTAGGGGAGCCCCACATGCAAGGAGTGCGCCCCTAAGGAGAGCTGCCCAGCGCGAGAGAAAGTGCAGCCTGCCCAGGAATGGTGCCGCTCACACTTCCCGTGCCACTGACGACAACAGAAGTGGACAAAGAAACAAGACGCAGCAAATAGACACAGAGAACAGACAACTGGGGGTGGGGGGTGTTAAATAAATAAATAAATCTTTAAAAAATAAAATAAAATACTAAAGAAATAAAATTTTCTTGTCTTAATCTGTGCTTAATTTTGTGTTCAACTTTGAAATCTATTTAACTTTGTCAGTTTGCTTGTGCCTAAGAAATCAGATTTAGGGTTCACCTGTTACAAGTTAGATAACGGTAAAAGGTAACCTAAAAATAAATCTTTAAATGCTAATACTGTCTTGCTAGGAAATTTAATGCATAACTCACAAGTGAAATTCATTTAATTGCTGGAAAAGGTGGAAAAACTGCATAGAGTTGTTACTAATAAAATTGTTTTAATTGCATAATTAATAAAAAAGTACTCAAATTAATTTTAAGTGAAAACTTTCTAGAAACTAAGAGTTGAAATCATTGTATAAGTACCTTTATATATACATAAAAAATTAACTGAAATTATTACAGCAGAATAAATGTAGCTTAAATTTCAGCTATTGTAATAGTAATCTTAAACTAATTTACTTTTGTTTATGACTATTTCAAGTTTATTTAGTGCTTACTATGGTAACAGTAATTATAACTGAAATTTACTTTTAATTAGAGTTATTTTATAACCAGCCTTACCTACCCCCAGACTTGAATTACTGTGATGATAGTCATAAACTGAGTTTGCTTTTGCTTATGGTTACTGACAGTCTGGGCTCACTCCTTGCCTCTGCTAATGGTTCTAAAACAAACAAACAAAAAAAACTGTATCATAGCATTAGAAACATTTTGGTTATAAGCCATTAATTAAGAAAGCCACAAAAGGAAGAAACCATGAACCCCTAGTCTGGAGAAGTTAGCAAAGAAAAGCCTTCAGGAAAATCTTTCAAGTGTTATTTTACACTTAAACTTGCTTTGTAAAAAGACAAAGAAAAGTGTTATGTAACTAAGTTGTGTTTCCATGTCAAACTATTCATGTCTGCCTATTTGCCCAAATTATTAAAATTAAATATGCAGTTATATATGTGATAAATATTCCTAGAACCCAAATTAGATTAAGCATATAAAAATCCGAATATAAAAACTATTGGGAAAGCTATGAAAAAATCCTTACTAAATTATAATTAAAGCAAATTAAATAATTATGTTATATTCCAAAGCCTAGAAGTCAGTATGGTTTTAAGATTATTCACAGTTTTAAAGTTTTATCAAAGACAAGAAGTTTTAAACCCCTATAGAGAAAAAAGAAAAAAAGAAAACAACATTCTTTGTTTAAACAATAACAGTTTCAATTTATTTGACCTGAATGTTATCTCTTTGGTTGGTAAAATACCAGAAAAAAGGCTATTAAGTTCCTGTTTAATAAACTTGAGTTTTAAAAAAATGTAAATCTGCCCTCTCCTAAATGCATGAAGTAAAATCCATCAGTTACCAATTATAATTTAAAGTAAATTAACCAGTCTATGTAACTGTGTTTAAGTATAAAAAGTTTGTAAGAACATCTTCCAAATTAAAGTATTTGAATGGTTAGTTCTAAAAAGCCATTATTAATTAAAAATCTACATTGGTATTAATAGCAAAAAGTAACTTCATAACAATAAAATCTGTCTGAAAGTCACCGCAATGTGCATATTCAAGTGGCAGTAGTAAAAAGTTACCTTGATTCCATTAGGAATCTTCTGTTTTCATTTTAAAAATAAAAAAGTGGTTTTTCCTCTACTGCTAAAATAAAATACCTGTGTAATTGACATCTTCATGGTAAAAGTATAAAAGTAAAAACACAAAGTACTAAAAGTTCATTTCATATATGATGTATTGCATTAAAAGTGTTTAAAAAATATATAAAAATCAAAAGATAAACTTCAACATTGCCAAAATCCCTTGTGCATTCAAACTAGGTGTCTAATACATGCAGGGTTCTTCTCCATGTGAGTTATTGGTTAATTTGGTCACTGACTCCTAAAACAAGAGTATTTACTACATCTCTGGTCGTGCTCCTGAAGTGGACGAGAACTACTTTGCAGTTTCAAACTCCTGCAGCAGCCAACAGTGGTTAAATATAGCCAAATGTACAATAGACATCGTCTCCAAACTGGCACTGCTTCATAGTGCCAGAGAGCACTATGCACTAGGCCCGTAAAATCTATTCCTTAGTTTCTCTCTAGTGCCAATGATGCTGCAGCTTCTGTGAAGAACATACAAAGTGGAGCAATGAATACCAGAATACTGAAAGTAGGACTTAAATACATTGGCACTATAGCTTGCTCCCATGGGAAAATAACCTGTATGGTATTGCAAACCTGAAGCTTAAAGTTATTAATTGCAACTCAAGAAAAAACTTACATATTGAGTAATATATTATTTAGTATTAAGAACTCTACCTATATCCTATTCTAGATATATGTCTGATAACTATGGTAATGCTATGCAGCAAAACATTGAACATGTTAAAAGTCCTCATCAACTTTATTTTCTGAATAGTTAATAAACATGACTATAAAATTAAAAACGGTCACCTTACCTAAAAGCAGTAAAGCCAACAGGTTTTTAATTAAAAACCCACCAAAATAACTTGGGGGCAACTTCTCACATCTTTACCCTACACGAGGTTAAAAAAATGTGCTTGAGTCCAGGGCCACCAGTGGCTTACAGATGGTCAGTTAACTAATACCATGCTCAATTACTAAAAACCCCCAAAGTGCAAATAAGGGTGTATCAAACTTATTCCAGCACCTATATTAATACTTAAAGTTTCACAATGTAACCAGGGCAACTAGCTTGGAGTTCACCCTGGAAACTGATAGGTGGCTTGTTGAAAACGGTCAAGTCTACCTGCCAGGGACAGTGCAGTAAAAACCCTTCATAAGCCTCACCAAGGCACTCATATGGGGAGGAATACCCCAACCAGCTTCAGCAAAGGGGTTTTAAAATAAAGAAAAAAAAGGCTGGTAAAAACAGTCAAAAAAGTTTATCAGGAGTTGCTCAATTAAAAGCCAAAATACAAAACCTTTACTCTGTAGTTCTACTCACTCCCATAGCTATTAAAGTTTAAAACAAATGTCTAGCTTGGTTTACTAATCCTGAATAAAGTAGCTACCCAAGAGTGCCAGTTCACCAGAAAAACCTGATGAAACATACAAGTGCCAGTCATTGAACAGCCTGGGATGCATCTTCGAGAAACAAAGTTAAGTAGTATCTATGTCAAAATCAACTGTTTCCTTTAACTCCAGACCAAATGCTTATTCCTAAGAAAAAGACAAACCAGATTTCCCTTTAAAAACCTTGCCTCTTTTTAGCTCCTTTGGCTTAACTGAAAAAAGAAATGCTTCTTCTCATTTCTGTCCTCTACCATAAAAACTGATATTAACAATTCATGCCTAATCCCATCATCTATTGCAATTTCTCTCTGGGGTTAACCAACAGTATAAAATAACTTTAAAATATGTGTGTGTATATATATATATATACATGTATATATATACCAACTTTAGAAAGGTGCCACCTTTGTAGGCACCTAAGCTTTTCTACTTCTGTGGTCCAGTGTCCTCTTAGATAAACCATGTATTCTCAAAATGTTAATTTTTGGGTTTGTTTCTTCCAGAATGAGCATCTTGTTGGCCATGTGAAAACTTCATCCAACTTCATACAGAATGCCAGATCCATCTTCCTTCAGTTAAAATAAAATAACAGTTTTTACATTCAGCTTATCAGGTAGAGACTACAGCCCATAACCAGCAGGAAGTAGCTACAGAAAAAAAATCATCTCCCTTCAGCACCCCTTTAAGATTAAAGGTGTAAATTCTCTGAAGAGAGAATAAAGCAGACTAATAAAATAGGGAACTAATAGATCTGGAACCTGGCAGAGAGTTCACGTGGACATCAATAACACCCAAGATGGCTGCTGGAAGACCCCCTCCCCCAGGATTCTGCTATCCAGAAAAAAAAAACTTCTTCTGGGAGCAAGGGAAAACCCCAGATATTCCCTAAGAACTTTATCATTGGGCCCTCACTGGGGAATTGATAGGTGGGGTAATCAATCAAAACAGTAAACAGCTGAGACTCCTCCCATGCTGTTATCACACTTCCCTGCTTCCTTCCCTTAATAATAACTAAAGTACGTGCTTTAATAAATAGTGCAGTAAGAACCCACCTCATGACTCCAACAATAGTGATGCCAAAACTTAACAAGTTAAGCTGGTATCAAAGGGGGGAATGATATGGGTCATGTGTGGCGGCTGTGTGTTTCTTCATAAATAACCTGGGCTGTGTGTGTAAACTTGCTAAAACTTAAGATTCCAGCATAAGCCATGTGTGCATGCAAACAATTAGAACTACAACCCCGCATTTCACAAACATGCCAACCACTCCAGTCTGCCTATTTCCCAGAAAGCCAATTAAGTGATATAAGCTCTATAGGCTTTGGCTATTCAGGGAGGATGCAGAATAAATGTGTTAATTCAAGCTTACCTGGAATGTGGGGGGATATGTGTTAATTCAAGCTTATCTGGTACACAAACAAATACTAAAACTCTAAGAAACAAAGAAAGTCCTTTTGCATAAAAGCACCATTTGACTCCCCCACTCCTACATTCTCTATATAAAAGGGACCCGAAAGTCCTATTCAGGACTCAGGTTTTGGACATGAGTCCCTGAGTCCGGCTGGTCGTAATAAATCTTTTTCCTTCTCAAAAATATTCCTGAGTCCTGGTCTTCAATATGTGATCAATGAATCTTTCTGCTTCCACAACAATATGGGAAGGAGTAAAAAACTATTTTCCTGGTATTGCTGTCAAAACTTTGAAAACATTGCAAGCCCTTATAATGGTTGCTTTGCTTGCGCCTTATTACACATTTGTGTTGAAGGAAAATCTTCAGAACAAAAAAGAATTCTGTCCTTGTGTCACTTCTTTCCCCTCCTTCTCCCTCTTTTACATCCCTCCTTAAAATTTTATTCAAATAATTAAGGTGGTTGGTCAAGGAGCACAGTATGAAAGCCAGGAACAGGGTAGATTGTTTCCTATGTCACAACCAGTCTTGGAAAGAAAAGGGCCCTTGGAGATACACAGAGAGCTGATATAAAAGGAGGGGCAAAAGCAGAGTGTGTATCTTTCGCTCACATGAACAAAAAGAGGAAAGAGATCAATGGGGAGAAAGCACGAAGATAAGCCATAAAAGCCCCACTTGATTCACTGACTGATATACCTGGTAGGTTTCAATTCAGTTCCTTTCATTTATTTTTTCGTGTCATCCAGAAACAGTAATTGTAACAATTACTACACACACAAAAAAAACACATGCCATAATCTGTAATATATGAGAAATTTCCATCCTACGACCTAATGATTTCACTTCTAGTTATATACCCAACAGGAACATGTTCATATGTACAAGATATGTTCAGAGCACGTACAAGTATGTTCAGAGCAACATAGTCCCTAATAACAAAAAATGAGAGGTATTCAAAATGTCCATCTACCAGAGCAACCAGACCAAGAAGCAACAAGAGGGTGACTCTTACTAACATGATGTTTGGGGGGAAATAAAAGACGCACACACAAAGCAAGATAGAGAATACATAGAGTATGATTGCATTGGGGTAAAATTTAAAAAACAAGTGAAACTGTATTGGAATTATTTGGAGAACATCTGTACGTGATAAACAAAGCAAAAGACCTGTGAGTTTTTATCATGCAATTCAGGTTAGTGGTTAAATCCAGAAGGAAAGAAGGCAATGGCACAGATCAAGAAGGGACACATAGGGTTTCTAGGTTCTAACAATGTGCTAGTTCTCAGCCCGGGAAGTATTACATCAGGTTTGTAATGAGTATTGTGTAGTTATGTTTTATCCACTTTTACAAAAGTTGCTTTTTGTTACATGATTTTTAAAACTTAACAAAGGGAGCACAATTCAAATAGCTTGTTTTCTTAATATTACATTGCAAATGCTACATGGTCAGGATTCAGGTTGGGTTTTGCTTGTGGCTGTGGTTTCCAGTGATGAACACAGAGCTGGAATAAAGAGCGAGCTCAACAAATGGTTGAACATTGAGTGAATGAAAGCAAAACTGAGCAAACAAAACTGACTTTTTTTAAAAATTTTAATTTATTATTAACAAAATGATTACAAGAGTTAATATTTATTGAATATGCTAGGCATTTTAGGTACTTAATATACATTATTTTATTTAATCTTCACAACAAACCTCTGAGGTTGGTACTAGCATTAAGTTCACTCGACAAATGAGGAAGCTGAAGGTTAAAGATTTAAAATGAAATGCTTATGGCTATCAGTCAGTAAGTGGCACAGATGGGATGCAAATCAAGCTCCATTTTATTTTAACATTTATATTCTTTCCTACTCTATCCATGGTCATTCTGAATAAACAGTATTGATTAATTAGTGATTGAATTAATTGATATGATTGAGAATTTTCATTTTGTTAGAGAGTTTTTCAGAGTAACCTTAGTCCTGTTGAGATTACTTTAAAAATCTTTCTAAAAATTTCCCTCACTGAATTATCTTCTATACTAAAGAAAGCCAGCCTTCAAAGTGTCACAAGTCATTGTACAGGAAATAAAATTTCCTCAAATTCTACTCTCTTGACCAGTACTTGTCAAAACTTCAAGATAGAGAGCATTGCTCTTGGCAACTATAAAAATAACTCCATTTACCAAAATTATATAGATGTTCTAAAGGAGAGATTACATCCACAAAATGAGGTATTATTGTCATAAGCCTTTATGCATCAAAAGTAATATTTTCCCATTTTGATGTGGTAGAACATAAAGAAGTTCCAAAAGAATGATGGGACTATATCAAAAGGATACAAGAGTCAGCTGAAAGGGTTACTTCCTGGCTGAATTAGAGAATTGCAGGCATCATAATAAATAATGATAATAATGAATTGTATCCTATTGAATAAAATAATTCATGAGATTGTGAGTGAAATATGACTGAATTGTACACTTGACTGTGGTTAAATGGGAAATTTTTAGCGCATTTGTTACTACAATAAAATGTAAAAAATAAAATAAAATTATCCATGAGTCCACCATAATGTTAATTAATTAGTGGGGTCAAGAAAAGAGTTCTTCCTTAAAGTAGAATGTCAGCTAATAAATATGGAAGAAGAAAGTCATCAGAGTTAGAAAAACTAGGGGAAAAAGTTTGACAAAGAACAGGGCATTTGCCTCATCTTAAATAATCTTGTGACAAATTATTTATTAACTATAAGGGAACTATGGGAAGTAATAATGGATAAACCTGGCTATTGCTATCTTAACCAAGTAAACAAAGCCAGCATCGCCAATACTGGGACAACCCTATGCCACCTGGCTCCTGATATGAATGGAGGGCACAATATCATTTCTGAAATTTCTGCCCAAAATGCATAATCTGAATCTAAATATGAGGAAACATTGGGGAATTCCACTGGCCTGCATTTTTTGTAAATGTCAAGGTCGAGAAAGAGAGAGGCTGAGGATCTGTTCCAGACATAGCAACTAACTGCAAGGGGTAATCCAGGATTATATATTAAACCAGGAAAATAAAATAGCTATAGTGGACATTCCCAGAATAACTGATGAAATATGAATATGAGCTGTGGTTTAGGTAATACTGTTGTATCGCTGTTGCAATTCCTGATTTGGTCATTGTACTGACATTATATAAGAAATTGTTTATTTTTCCTTAGGAAATACACACTAAAGAATATAAGGGTAGAAAAATGAGAACAGTTTTGAATGTTATAAAGTGAAATGTATTATACAAGAAGAGAAGCATAACTATAATGAGAAAGTATTTGACAGATTAAGTAGAGAAATATAATTAATAAGGTTGCTGTAGCCAATAGAAATATCTAAACATAAAAACTGCAGGAGGGGAATATACATTTTTTTTCAACTGCAGATGGGACATTTATAATAATTGTAATATGTTAAGTCACAAGGAAAAGCAGGGACTACATCTTCTGAAAACAATGGGAAAAGCTAGAAATCTAAGCCCTTTTAATATTTGTCCTCAGAGAGGCCTATCATGGACACATTACTTATCAGACAAGAAAAAATATAACCATTAATTACTGCCTGAAAAGATTAGAAACAGAACAAAATTAACTTTTGAAAACAGAAGGAAGTATAAAAAATAAATTTTGAAATGAGAATGGCAAAACAGAAGCCAAATCATTTAGAATCGTGAAAGAATATTTGAATAAATTTACACCGATATATTTGACAATGTTAAAACATTAAGCTACCTTAGAAATTGAGGAACCCAAAAGAAAAATCAAAAGTGGTGTCATCCCTAGGCAATTTAGGAACTAGTGAGGGTATATAATGTTCATGAAACATTGGGAGAAAATAATACAATAACTATTCGTAAATGTTTGGAAATGTAAAAGGAGAGAGATCAGTCCCAAGTCATGTTCTTTACTGAGAGTGTTAGACTTGTCAGATCATGCAATCTAGGAATTTACATCCTGTGACAATGGAGAGTGGAGCAAGACCTATTCATCAGGCCTCACCTGGCTACCCCTTCTGCATAATATGATATTTATATGCAATAATTGATCGTTGTAATGGCAAAAACCATGTAGGAACGATAATGTGATAAATTCCAGTATCTCTAATTAGTGTTCAAATAGGTTTAGCTAGGTCAAGAAAGCCCAGAAGAGGGCACAGCTGGTTGTACTAATTACAGGTAAGGCTCAAGCAATTAAAATGAAATTATCAGTTTAGAGGCCAATGTGTTAGGATAACAGAAATATAGAGACAAATCTTTAATGTAACTTTCTGCAGGTGTTTCCTAGAAGAATAGGGAAAGAATCTAGGCCTGTTTCTGTTGAGGGCTCAGAGAAGTAATAGAAGGAATGTTGTTTACTTGAGTTTTCTGCACTTTGGGGAGGGGAATACAATGTTTGGAAATTAATCTTGGATAAAAGGGCATAGCATCTCACAAGAAAACAAGTACTATGATGTATGTTTTAATAAATCATTTTTTTTAAGATTTATTCATTTTTTATTTATTTCTCTCCCCTTACCTCCCCCGCATTGTCTATTCTCTGTGTCCATTTGCTGTGTGTTCTTCGGTGTCCACTTGCATTCTTGTTAGCGGCACTGGGAATCTGTGTCTCTTTTTTGTTGCGTCATCTTGCTGCGTCAGCTCTCCATGTGTACAGCACCACTCCTGGGCAGACTACGCTTTTTTTTTTTGCCCTAGGTTGCTTTCCTTGCAGGGCGCACTCCTTGTGCATGGGGCTCCACTATGCGGGGGACAGCCCTGCATGGCAGGGCACTCCTTGTGTGCATCAACACTGCACATGGGCCAGCTCACCACATGGGTCAGGAGGCCCTGGGTTTGAACCCTGGACCTCCCATATGGTAGACAGATGCTCTATCAGTTGAGCCAAATCTGCTTCCCCATAAATTGTCTTTTGATAACTTATTTTCCCTCTTCACATTTGGTCTAACACTGATTTCAGCAAAGGACTCCACGTTAAAATTTGGTTGACATTCAGAGCTAAGTGCTGAGGTTCTAGACTTAGAATGTGAATTTCACGTGATTATTTCTTCCCCACCTAAAATCCCACCAATAATTAAAGGTTTAAAGTCACAAGACAGGCTTCAAAAATCTGAAGTACTCATTTTCCTGGTTTCCTGTACATTTCCAGGCAAATGTACAAGGTCTTTGGTGAAATAAGCCACAATTAATTTACCTACACATTTTTAGTCATGTAGACCAATGAAAATAATCTGAGATACAGAATATAAAAATTAATGTAGCTCCAGGGCATTACTTAAGCCTTTTTCTACATATTTCCTTCTCTGGGAGTCCTGGCATTGTGTCAAGAGCCCTTGAGAAAAACCCTTAAAAAGTAAAGCCCGACACCTAGATATGTGTGGATTAAGTCACGCCAAGCAAATAGAATACATTACATTTACCATTTTCTTGCAGACTTGACAATGGGTCAGGTATTGTTCTAGATGATTTTCGTACGTGATCAGTAATCCTGTTGACAATCCTGCAAGATAAAATCCATGCTGCTATTTCACAGGCATTAAAATAGGTCAAATGACCTGACTTCATTAGTGGCAAAGCTGGAGCTGGCTCCCATGAAGCATCTCTACTGCTGGCCTCATTGAGACCCCTTGGAAGGGAAAAAGAAATCAACTTCCAAGACAAAGAAGAGGGATTGCGGGAATGGGGTGGTCAGGGAACACATTCATTGGGTCATGACTGAGAAGAGAGTTTTTGGAAAAGTGTCACTGCCCCAGTGAATTAGTCCCCGTTTCTGACACCTGAGAACTAGTCTAGTTCCATAACAGAAGGAGGGGCAGCTGTGTTTGGGTAATTACTCTTGTTAATAACCCTAAGCTGGTCTTTCTCATTCACCGTTTGTGCTCCCTCCACTAAAGGGCCCTGGATCCAAGTGAATCTGAAGGGAAGTCAAAGCCTGGAGCTTCCAGCAGCAACTTCCACCTGCAGGAGTCCTGCGTGGAGGCAGAAAGCCTGATGTTAGCCCAAGATCCAAGTTTAGCAGTGGCACAGACATAGGGCTACAGCTGCTGACCTGAAGGGGGTGATGTGGGGGCTGGAGGTGAAGGGACTTCAGTAGAGGTGAAATCAAGAATATCAAAAGCCAGAATGGAATTAGGGAGTGGGGGAAGGGATTCTTGCACAGATACTGATGCTCCCAGAGGTCTGGAGACAAGGAGACAAGGATCTGCCCACATTAAATACACTGAGAAAGTAGGAAAGGAGCCTTTTCTCTTGGGTACATATCCCCCAAAAAAGGGGCAGGGCACATGGCTGCCAGGAGTTGTCTGGTCTAAATAAAGTCCCAGGGGATAACAACATCTTTTTCAAAGCTCAGTTGTGTAAAGACTTCTGTTTCTTGTTGTTCTAAACAATCCTTCAAGTTAGTGTCCATATATCATTCTAATAGAGCTATTCTAAACTGAATTCAATATGGTGACATGTTTATGATTATTTTATTTACTTTAAAGAACATTAAGGAAGGTATGTCTATTTTGTACTGCTATTAACAAAAGGCATTGCCACAACTCTTGAGATAATTCTTTCTAAGGAAGACAGGGAACTTAAAAGTTATAAAGGAGAAAAACAAACAAATTTGACTACACTAACATTTTTCATAATCTTGATGCCAAAATATGCCATAAACCAAATGAAAGTTAATACAAGTACAAAGGAACTATGTGTAAAATATATGATAGGCAAAGGTTTAATATCCCTAATACTCAATGACATTTGACAGATTATGTATGTAAAAAAAGAACACCCAGTCAAAAAATGGGCAAATTATTCAAACAGCCAAATCACTGAAGAAGAAAAGCAAATGGTAAATAAGCATATTAAGGGAAACAACCACAATAGCAGTCAAGAATATGCAAATTTAAACAACAATGGGGACATATTTTCACCATTAGTCTTATATATATGCATTCTTTTAATAATTTTGTGTTGAACAACAAAAAATGTTTGGGGAAGATTCAACTGAAACAGCCTCTATCAATGTTACTTTCAGTTGTTTATAAAGTCATCGTTAGTTTTGATCAATAGGTGCAACAAAAGTGTCACTAAGCCAGCTCCTGACCTAGTTCTTTTGGGAGGAGGGGCAGTTTACTCTCTTTGAGTCCTGTGCCACCAGAAGTTCATCTCCTCTGCCGAAGAGATAACATGGAGAAGACCCAGAAAAGCCCAGCCTACTGCCAAACCCACCAAGGTATCTGGCATTTAAGTGAAACCACCTTCAAGCCCCCAGACCCAACCAGTCTCCAGGTGAACACTGGCCAGTGATCCCAGTTGATGACAGGTACCACAGAAAAATTGCCCAGCCATGCGTGAGTATTGCCTGAATCTTCGACCCACTAAACAGTGAGCTCTCTAGCTAGCCAACTCTGCTTTAAAAGTACCTTGTTATACAGCAATAAACAATCAGAATAGATGCCAATGACTAAAAAGCAGGTAAGATGTCTGAGATAAACAGGCAAGAGAGGCCAGAAGAAACACAAAAATAAACAGAATCAGTCAAAGTCAAGAAGAAGTGAGAGGGCCAATAATCTGAACAATACGAGATGCAGAAAAATGTTCATTACATACCATAATTACAAACTAAGTAGCAACTTTAGTGGGAACATTTTTAGTGAAGGGATAGAAGTAAGCTATTTGAAGGAAACCAAGCAATTCCATTCCTAGGTTTACACAATGTACAAAATTTCTACATATAGAAGGTGAATATAGCAGTATTTGTCATGGGAGAAAATAAGAGTAACAGCCCAAATGTGCACTGACAGAAGAATGAACACATGACTTGTTATATTCGACGATGAAAAGGAATAACTACAAACTACGTCATGGATGAATCCCAGACACATCTGCAAGCCACAGAATGCTATGGAGAGTATAACCTTTTTATAAAGCTCAGAAATAAACGTAACTGAATACATCAAAAGCATGTGTAATACATATGTATTAAGAGACAATATGTATGTATAATATATATGTAATAAGAAAGCCAAGAACGACAGACACAGAACTCAGAATAATGCTCACCTCTCAGGGAAAGTCAAAAAAGGGAGGAGGAAAGGAGAGAAACAGTGCAAACGATATTGGTAAATGATGGGTTGATAACTTACATGTATGTGACATATATTCTTGTGTTATATCAAATGTAACAAAATATTTATAGGAAACATTTTTAAATAGAATGAAACGATCAAATGCAGATAGCATGTAGAGCCGACTTTTTTTTGCTATGGTAGGAAGGAAGGAGAAAGGGCAATATTTGAGGAGAGGAATGAAATGTTAAACATAACAGTTTTAAGAGGGCAGAAGCATAGGCACATCTCCAGATCTACAGGAAAGTCATTATTGAGTGAAACATAAATACACTAAAAGGTGTGGGGAAAGAATCCTAGATGTCAACACTGACAGGTGGAGTCTCTGGAGAACCTGCTGACATGTCACATTCTACTGAAATTCAGATTGATAATTGTGAATGGGCACGTTTGGGTATTATTTTTAACTCTACCCCAGTATCAATTTTTGTTTAATAAATTCACATATTCTTTAAAAATAAAAGGCATGCTGCCATTCTGCTCTGTCTGACAGGAAAATTGTAACCTTGCACTGTGGTGCAAATCTGTATTTAAATCTGATAGGCAGAAAATTTTGAACAAAGGCCATTTAAAAGAAATGCTGAAAATAAATTGGTTGTTTCCTATAGAGGGTTCATTTAAATATTGACTAAGGAGACTAATAGTTTTCAACCCTCCAGGATCCATTTCATCTTCTAAGTGGGTTCCAAAGTTTACTACTTTCCAGAACGACAGGGAAGGTTCTTTTAGCAGACACTGAGGTTTTTCCCGAAAATCTGAAGTGAAGACATACCTGATATCCACCTGGAGCAGTACATGGGCTGAAAATAGCTTCCCTAGTCCTTGGGTAATGAGTCATCACACCCACCCACACACACACACATATACCTTTTCCCTTGGAGAGCTATTAGGCAACTCTTATCACTCTGGAATCTGTAGGCAAAACTGTAGAAGCAAATAAATGTATTTTCATGAACACCAGCACCAGGTCCATTTTTTAATTTGTTCAGTGCCTGTCCTTGGTGCTTTTCTAGACACAGAGCATTCTGTCCTTGAGCAGGGATTCATATTCAAGGAGAGGTAGCTTTGACAAGGTAGCCAACTACTGAAGCAACAGCTGAACGAAGGTCAAATCTCAGAAGCCTGAGGTTAGGAATTCTCTCTTTCATCTGCACTATTATCTAGCTATTTCTTTTTCCTTTGAGAAGGAAGGGTTTCCCTCCCACCCTTGGAGGTTTGAGATGATGGGCAAAGACAGTTTATGCCTCGATATCAAACCGGTTAGAAAAAGTCCACTTAATGCCACTTATTCCCTTGAGCCAAGAATCAAATTAGAGCTGCTGCTGATGTGTGAAAATATGTAGAACGCTCATGGAGGGTGGCGGCCGGAGAAGAAACGCAGATGACCTCACAGGGCCTTCTTAATTAAGTGACCTGTGTGCATCACTGGGTCAAAAGGCACAAGGTCAGGGCTAACAGAACCCTTGATCTAGGGCCCACAAGGGAAAGTTTTGTGTGTTTTTTTCCTCATTAAGTTACAGTTTAGCTTTTTAAGAAAATGAGAATTTATTAACACGCACAAGAATGAAAATGCCAGACTACAAAATCAGGAGCAAGGGGTTTGGCGATATCTCAGTGTGCTGTCCCTGCACTCTTGGACTTTCAGGGTGTTGGGATTCAGGTGATAAAAAGCCTTCTGTAGATACTGCCTTTTGCTTGAATTGGGACTGTATGGGTCTACTCCATTGCCATGCTTGTTCCTATTTTATTTTCAGTTACACATTTATTATTTCATCAAGATGATCCAATTCGAACTCCAGAGTTTACAGGGGCATAAGCCTACAGCCTTCTTGATCAGTCACAATATTTTGGGGAGGATAAAACAACCACTGTCATCTCTTTGTTTGGACAATATCCAGGGAATGCAGACACATAAAGCAAAGCCTAATAAGATGCTCTACTTCGTTGGCAACATTATTGCATGTCTAACCTTTGTAAGCCATTCATAACATGCCACAGATGAGAAGACATTCTTTAAAATTTAAGATCTGTGCCCAAAATGGGAATAAATAGCTCTCTAGCAGGCTTTCAAATGTGTCCTTACATTTCATACAAAATTGCTTAAGTTGCTTCCATCTTCTTGGAGCTCTTTCCTCTCCGTAAAGTAGTCTGCACTTCTCATGCAGAGCCCTCGGGTTCCATTCCTCTCACTTAAATGGACTGAACGACCCTAAAGATAGCAAGGTCTGTACTCAGACTTGAGTGTGAACCAGGTCCCTCTGTCTTCTGAAGACTTAACTTGTTTAATAAGCTTTGAACTACTACCTTTCTCAAAAATGTTTTAAAGCATGATTTCATACCCCAAAAGACATATCTAAACAAGCAACTCTCTTAGCAATTTTAAAGCACCATTTTCACTTTCACACCTTAAAATAGGATATGACCTGAAGAATGTAATCCTAGATTTATTATATGGAGTTGGAAAGAAGTATAAGGTTCATCCATGGAGAAAATAGGTCCATTCCTGGTTAAAATATAATCAGGACTGTGTCCTTTAGGCAACATGAAAATTACAGTGTGGGAAGAACTCAATTTTTCCTCTCAGAGCAAAAAATGTTTTAAAGTCATGATTTAGAAGTTTTTCTAAAAAGGAAAAAAATAAGGCATCTTTAAAAGTAGCTTAGCTTCAAGAATATCTGGACTTTCTTGAATTATTTAATATCCTACCAAGAAATTTCTATTTATTTTTAATGTTATTTTCAGGTATTTTGCCTTTTTGCTACAGCAGTACAAATAGAGTGATTCATATGGATGATTAGTTACCCTAAAGCCTGCTCAGGATTTTCCTCAGCCTTCACAGAGCTTCCCTCCACCATAATCCAAAATCCCATCTGGAATTGGATCCTCACCATGTGACAGTGTGTCAGTTATCAATTTATTGCCTCTCAGTTCTGAGTGCATTCTCTAGTATAGGTAAGCTCTGTGATAACAGAAATCCTTTAAGCATTTGTCCTTTCAAGTGAGCCTGGTCTGGAGCTTGCATAGAGAGTGCTTGAGGGATATTCAAGAGAAAGAAACTCTCCTACAGTTTCTGGTATGAGCTGGGAGTCGGTGGCCTGGGTATAAGGACATCCAATGGAGCACTGCCCAATGGGAAAATGCAGTCCCTCCGTGACCTTGCAGCCTCGGCCTTGCCAGAACCCTTCTACCTGGAAATCAGACCCCTCCTTGTGGCGGGCACAATCTCAGAGCCTCCAGCCTCTGCAGGAGGCTAGGAACCTCCATACAGCCCACAAGATCTGAAAGCCTCCAGACCACACTGGCTCCAGATTGCCACTGCCCTCCCACCCATCAGTTGCTGATCAACTGCTCCCCCACCTCCTAACCTCTGGAGGATGACCTAGTGCCTGCCCAGAAATTCCAGACCAGCTCTGGCCTGTCCAAACCAGTGAAATGCTCAGCTATCTGGTGGGATGAGCCTCACTTGCTCCGGGGCGGTCTAAACCTCTTCCAAGTTTGTCCTTCCTTGGGTGCTCTTTCTCCACCCTAGGGTACCATAGTGCACTTCCTTATGTCTCAAAGCTTACTTGTTATCATAGTTAATAATGGTTTATGTTCAGCTTCCCCTGTGTGGACCTACTTTGTGATTTCTGTCTCTGATTGGACCCTGCCTGCCACATGCACAATGCCTAGAACTAAACTCACTAACAATTTGACACTTCCTTGGGGATTTCTATTTCTCTACACCTTTCCTAGATTGATTTTTATGTCAGGCTTGTGTAATTTCCCCCCCTAAGAATGTTTTATTATAACAAACTGCTCCAACATCCAAAATTGGGGCAAGGTATAAGATGGGTCTGACTGAGGGGCTGGGGGCTGGGGGCTGCAGCCACCTAGCTGGAGGAGGCAATGACAGTGTGCGGGGGTCACTGGTGAACAGCTGCTTCAAGCACCAGTAGGCTTCCTCCAGCCCCAGAGGCCACTTCAGGCCCCAGGAATGGCAGCAGGACTCCAGGTGGAGGTGCGGCTGCTGATCAAAAGAGCTGACTGTACTCAGTGTGACCCAGATGCCCCTGAGGTGGGGAAGCACAAGGCCAGGTGTGAGCTCCTGGGTCACCTGAGAAGGCAGCTAGGACCTGCTCCAGGTTCTTCTCACTGAAGCCATGGAGACTCAAGTCCAGTTCTGCAGTTGTGGTACCACTTCTGAGTCAACAGGGGGCTTCCCTCCTTGATGAGAATCAGCAGGTGAGGCACGCTGTAGAGACCCAGATGCAGCTGCTCCAGCTCCTGGCAGAGCAGATAATAAAGGCTGGCGGGCATGATGCTGGCACAGCTGCAAAGATCCAGCAGGTATAGGTTGGGGCAGCCATGGAGCAGGTGGTTCAGGTCCTCATAGCTCACAAAGTTGGAGGTAGAGTTAGTGAAGAAGAACTCCTGGAGGCTGGGGAAGACTGGTCTGGGGGCCGCCCCTCACCCAGAAGGCTCAGGCAGCCATATCAGGTTCAGCAGCCACAGCAGCTGTAAACGGGGGCAACCTTTCTGCTGGTAAGCTCTGGCATCAGTCGCAACAGCAATCCCCTAGCTGCCTGTCAGGCTGGAACTTGGGGCAGCAGCTGCCCAGCAGTACAGCCAAGATGCCAGCTGTCTGGAAACTACAGGTCAGCCACAGCTTGCATACTCAGGGCCCTGCCTCCTTTAGGAAACTTGCCACAGCTGTGGACTCCACTATGGAATACTGGAGGTCCACACTGTGGAGCTGGAGGCAGGTTTTGGCCAGCATGACAAGGGTGTCAGGGATCAAACTAGCAGCTGGAAATTGAGGACAATGAGCTGAGCACAGGACTTGCTAACCAGAATCAGCACGGGTATACCTGTGAATTCCAATAGATGAGGGTCAACCTCGAGAGCTGGGAGAACAAATTGGGCATAAACTATTCCATGGAAGCAAGGAGTTTCTTCTCTGCCTTAGTTCCAGGGTGTCAGCCAGCAGGGGTAACAGAGTTACTGTGTGCGGAATGCCAGCTGGGAGGTGGCCTTCAGCCAATGGCAGCACATATGGGCAACCACTGCAGAGGAGCATGGGCCCATCAGCTGCCACCAGCAGCTTTAAAATCTCCACCTGATTAAGGGCTTCTACAAAAACTTAGTTAATATGATACTTAATTTTGAAAGATTAATTGCTTCCCCTCTAAGATCAGGAACAAGATAAGAATGTTTAATCTAGCCAATTTTATTCAACATTATATTGGAGATTCTATCTAATATAACAAGACAAGAAAATGAAATAAAAGCAATTTAGATTGAAAATGTAAAAGTATCACTGTTTTTAATTGCTAAAAACATGATCATCTATGCACAACATCTGATGTCATCTACTTAAAAATAATGAAACTTAATATGTGAATATACCAAGATGGCAGGATACAAGATCAGTTGTATTTCTGTGTAATAGCTATACCTAAGTTGAAAACAAAATTAATTAAACCATACTATAGCATCAAAAATGTGAAATCCTTAGGGATAAATCTGGCAAAAGATGTGAAATACCAGTTTACTGAAAATTACAAAACATTATTGAGAAAAATTAAGGGAAATTTAAACAAATAGAGAGAGATGCTATGTTCATGGATCAAAACACTTCAATTGTTTATATATCAAGTCTCCTCAAATTGAGCTATAGAACTAACAAATTCTGGGGGTGGAAATCTTAGCATGCTTTAAAAAAAAAGACTAGCTGATTCTAAAAGTCATATAGGAATATAAATATCTAGAGCAGCCTAAACAACTTTGAAAAAAAAAAAAAGAACAGGTATGACTTAGCACTATCTGACTTAATAACACTATTTATTATAAACATAATTTAAGACAGTGTGGTATTATTTTAAAAAGTAGAGAAAGTAGATTAAGCAGACAGATTGAACATAGTCCCAAAATATACCCGCACATTTGTGGACAACTGGTTTTCAGAAATAATACAAAGGCAATTCAGTGTATAAAGAACAATCTTTTTCAAAATAAAATTGGTGGCACATTTGGATGTCCACCTGCAAATACCTGAACTTATATTGATTAGCACATCATTTACCAAGACTAACTCACAATGGAACATACACCTAAATGAAAAACCTAAAATTATGAGGCTTGTAGAAGAAAATATAGTAAAAAGATCCCTGTAACCTTGGGTTAAACAAAGATTTCTTATATCTGACATCAAAAGCATACTCTCCAAAAGAAAATTAGATAAATTTGACTTCACCAAAAATGAAAACTTCTGATCTTACTGTAGTAATATATACAATAATAAAGTTGTTAAAAATAATTTAGAAGGCTAGCATAAGGTTACTGAATTTTTATTTAATCAAGTAAATGTAGTAAAAGAAAGCCATCAGCATATTATCACTATTATTTCATAAGCAAATATGTAAAACAAAACAAGAAAATAATAAATACCAGCCCTTTTAAGTAAATTAATGTATTTCTTTTAAACTTATATTTACATTGTATTTCTTTTTCTCATTTTTCATGACTAATGAAAACTGCCTCAAAATAATAAATTTCCCTGGACTAGTCCTTGGAAACTACCAACCTTGGGAATTAGTTAAATACTGTGTGTCCTAGTCTACCTTTATAAACATTATTTATTGTAACTGGAGATATCACAGTTGCTGAAAAACAGATAATTAAAAATTTTTGGAGAACTTTAGTGAATACATTAGTATTGTTCCTTGCTGTAACAGATGTTCAATATTTGTGAATAATTGAATTAATGTCTTTGGTAGAATGCAAGTTGTCCCACAAAAAAGTTAATTTATTTTATTCCTAAGAAGTAAAGCATCCCTCACTATAATATGCTCTTGTAAATGCCTTCCCAATTAATGCAACATGCTATTTCTAACATTGCTTTTAGTACACATCTATTAAAAGGTGAAAAAATATCTTCTACTGATAGAAACTTGAACGCAATCACAAGAATGAAAGATATTATAGGAAGAATTTGTGATTCTAAATTACAAAATAAACTTGTTGGTTTGCCATTTAGGAAAACTTAAGAATAAACTTGACGAGATACAAACTCTGTGCACTGTTCTTTTACTCTTATTTTCCCATTATGAGTTGAAAGCCTAAAAATCATGCCCTGGGCTAATTTGCTTCTGGTGAAACTATAATAACTGGATATCTAATGCAGCAGTTTAAACTATGACAGTGATAAAATTTGAATATTTTCCTGTTCTATTCTTTAGAGGCTGATTTTTTATTAATTGCCCAAGGAGTGCTTTGGGTAAGTCTTTGAGATTTGATGTTAAGACAGTACTTCTAAAGTGGCCTCTGGGGAACATATATCAGAGCCAAGATGAACCTGTACAGAGCTATCTCAGCTCACAGTTGCATGGTCAAGGATTCTGCATAAACTTAAGGAACTGGAGGCAGCTTTTTGAGTAATGGGGCAGAGGCCTGAGTCAACTTGCAGTTTTAAAATAGAACAATAGAGTTAAGCAAAAACTAATAAAGAAAAATCCAAGCTCAGCGAAGCTCCTGATTAACTCCCAATTTGATGCATATGGAGTGTGGGAAAAACAGCTAAAAAGTAGGCTATTAATAGTCTGTAACTTGAAGTTTATATACCACATTCCCTCATTAAAGTGAAAGAAAAAAACCTCCCTGGAGAAATGGAGACATCCTACTAAGACCTCGAAAATTGGATGTCATTCCAGATTTGTCAATTCACTGTGGACAAGAAAACATGTCATTGATTGAAGAACAGCTAATTACAAGGTAAGAGAACTTCATCATAAGATCTATGCTCAATTCAGCCTGCCAATAGTTAAATTTCTGAAGATAAATGGTATTGTTAGAGAATATTTGCATACTCTGCTCATTAAAAGAATTAGTTTCTCATAAATTAATATGAATATTTGCATTTAAATGGACATATACCCACTGGTACAAGAGGGTGTATATATAGCATATCATATACAATTTGAGGAACAAATCAACTCAGAGAGGTCTCTTTTATGGTTCCTTTTATCTATGACCTGTTCTTCAACAACTACTGGGAGAAAATGCTGTGAGTTTGAATGGTTTACCCAATCCTGAAATTCAAGCTTGGACAGCATGAAGCACTAAAATAAGCAAGACTACAGAAGTAATGTGTGTGAGTATTAACTTTCATATATACCTATTTTATTTACAATATAAATGTTTATAGTGACAAATTCATATACCTAGACAACAATTCTGACATTGATGGGGAAGTGGGGATAGATAAATACATAATCTCTATTTTTAATATAGTGCTACTCTTTTGTATACACTCAAGGTTGTAGTTTAAGAATTTCCACTGTAAAAGCATATCTTTGCATGAATATTCATATTCTCATTTATTGTAAGGGGGGAAGAAAAAGAACCCTACATCATAAATGATGGAGAACATATATAGAGAAAGAGTCTGGTTTCTGTTGTCAAAAGAATTCAAGAAAATTATGGCAGAAAGGGTAACAGATATGGAAGTCTGAGAATGCTGGTACGACATTGAGATAATAAGCATTCTTAAAGAAGATGTCAGATAAATATATGAGTTAACAACATGATACCTGTTTCAAAGACATTGAAAAGAAAATGTACTCTAAGCAGGGCAAAATACCAAGAATTTATCAACAATCAACTTTATTATAAAATGAAAATTTACTTTGACCTTTAACAGAAATGTTAAAATTCTCCACAGCAATTCTGCATTTGTCCATTTCCCCTTATATGTCAAACATTTTGCTTTATTACTCTGAAACTATAACATTTGAATACAAAGTTTAACAACAATTTAATATTTCTTAATCTTAAACTTTTATCACTGTAAGATAAACTTCATTGTATTGACCTTGTTGAATCATTGGTTTGCTTTGCATACATTTTTATTGCATCCAAATTGAAAAATAAAACACTAAATATCATGGAGAATATTATTTGGGTTAGATTCAAATTTCTACCTTTAAGTTTTTAAAAATTTAATTGGACACATCCAAGTGAAATATATAAATAGTCATACAATACAGAATAAAGTTGCAAGAATGTTAAGACACAAAAAGGCTTGAGTGTGATAAGTAGTAGGTTAGAAAATGTAAGAGGAAGGTAAGACTAATGTGGATTTGAAATATAGTTAAGACATAGAAAAGTGGGAAGGAGAAGTCATTCTAAGGGGAAGCACATGGAAAGAAAAAACAACTGCCCTTCTTCAAATATCTATTGAGAACAATTGATGTGCCAGGCACTGTATCAACATGCTAGAAAACAGAAGTGAGTAGGACAAAGTCCATGTTCCCTAGGAACTCACTATCTATTGGTAGTGGAAATCACGTTTTGCTTTCTGCCTTTCTTAACTCCAGAATCTTGGTTTTTCTTGAAAATTCCGTTTTCTGCTGCTTTCAGATCATCTGATTCAGGTTGATTCAAAACTACTTGACCCCCAGTCCCAGCTCCTGGAGTAACCATGACCAAGTCATTCCAGTAGATGAGGATCATGAGACTGTTACCAGAACTATTGAAAAGAATGAACTCTCTGTAGGAGTTGCTAGGCTGGTAGAATATAGACACCTGGTGGCCAGTTGCCCTCCATGAAGAGGGAACTGGCCTATTGATAAAGCCTGTGAAGAAATCAGAGTCAAAAAACAGAAATTAGTGGATTTTTTAATATCACTAGGGCACCTGGATCCATCTGTACAGTCACAAATTATTTTGGAAAGGAATATTGCAACTTCTACTCAAATTTAAAGTACACACACCCCTTCACCCCAATAATCTCACTTTTAGGAATAGATCCTTTAGGAATATAAGCCTAAGGTTATACATAAAAAGTTGTTTATTAGAGGCAGTTTGTAGCTGAAAAGCCTGGAAACCTGAATGCCAATGAGGAAATTGTTGATTCAGCCATATTATGGACTAAGATCCAACTATTAAAAAATGGAAATGAAAGATCAGGAATAATGTGTGTGATGTATCTTTAAGTTGGAAAACTTTCAGAATAGTAGGTCCAATTTACTAAAAATATTTTTAATAAAATTAAACATTAAAAACCTTATATGCCTGCAAGCCATTAACATTGACTTGCTCAAGTGATTAAGAGCATTTGTGTTGCTTTACTTGTCACAAAGCACACATACTACTTTATGATTATAAAAATTACTGAAAAAGTAATATATTTAATTTAAAGTAGGACATAGGACTTTGGAATAAGTTTAGGTTAAGTCAATTACCTTCTATGAGCCTCAACTTGCTCAATTGGGAAAATAATGTGTATCCCATAAAACTGTTGAGTAAGCTTAATTAAATAACACATATATGGCTCCTAGCACAGAACTCTGTTCATAGTAGGGACTCAATAAATGTTAGTTATAAACATAGAACTGTAGAGAACTGAGGATTGAATGTCCATCAAATGTTTACATTTAGATACAGGAGAGAGAAGTATTGGGAAAGGCAATTACTAGAAAGATAACACACTGTGATGTTCAGGAGCACAGGCATTACAGCATGGCAATTCCTGAATCTGATTCCTGCCTTTTCATTTATTTCCTGTATTACTTGGGGTACATTTGCCATTCTCGATATTAATTTCCTCAGCTGGAAAGCCAAAGAAAGTGAGGAACAAGTATATAAAGCCACTGAATTGGTAAGAAAGGTATCACCAGAATACCTGAAAGGAGAAGTTTCCATCTTATAGTGGTTGAGAAAGGGGAAAAAAAAATTGATAAACAAGAACATGAAAGCAGGGGATGTAGACTCTCATTGGAAACTTGTGCTAAAGAAGACTGGAGAGGAAACTGCAGAATTAGAATAAAATGATGTCTTCAGGAAGGTAATCATATCAGTGTAAACACAAAAATAAAAAGCTGGTCAATATAAAAATATTGATGGTCCTATAGATGAGCGCAGCCACCAAATGGCCAAAGAACTGGGGAAGGCTAAAGTCCTAGGTGCTGCCTGGTGGGGGTTCCTCTGAGAAAACACCACTGGAAAAGGCCACCACTGGAAAGACTTCATGATGCCAACAGGGCATCTCAATCTGAGAGAGGGAGGAGAGATTAAAAGAAAAAGAGAGAGGACAACTAGCAAGATGACGGTGGAGTAAGGCACTCCTAGAGTCAGCTCCTGCTACAGGGCAGTTAGGAAATACCCAGACTTATCTGAGCTAGCTGAAGACCTGTTTGGGGGCTTCAAGAGGCCAGAAGGGCATCCTGCAACATCCTTGAAGGAATGGAAGAAGGAGGAGGCTGTCCATCTGCAGAGAAGACTCGTAAGTAGAGCGCTGCATGCCACGGAGGCCAGTGCCCTCCTCCACTGGAGGCACAAGACGCCTTGGGAGCTGTTCTGTGGCTGGAATTGAAAGCTTCACTTCCCCAAAACAGGGGAGGAAGAGCCAGTTGGGCACCAACTTCAGCTTCAACTTCAGAGGAGTAAATTCAGCGGGCTACAGTATAATCTGAGAACAGCTGAAGTTTGAACCCAAGTCAGAAAGAGGCTGGGAGCTGCCATCTTATCTCAGCACCTGGCACAAGGGGAAGTGGGGCGGAGTGAGAATCCCAGTGCTGCTGGGGACTGGCTTCTTCCCATCCAGGTCAGATTGCAGGTCTAGCCTAAGCCCCAGTGCCACCTCTGACAAGGAGGAAGCTGCAGGGACCTGCACTGTCTTCTCACGAAATTGCCAGCCAAGCTGCGGAGGCTGGTGATTTCCTACTCTGGTGGCACAAGCCACCCCGGGAGCCATTCTGTGATTGGAATTGGAAGCTCCATTTCCCAAAAACAAGGGAGGAGGACACGGTTGGCTGTCAATTTCAGCTACTGATTGGTAGACTTGGATGGCTAAGGAATAAACCAAGGAATAGCTAGGGTATGAATCTGTCCAGATTGGAAAGGAAAGAGGGCAGTGACAGCCATTTGACTCCGCCCCTAGCGTGAGGGGAAGCCTCGCTGACCAAACATCACAATGATGATAGGAACTGGTTTCTTTCACCTGAATCAGCCTCCAGCCCTAGCCTTGGCTTCAGCCCCGCCTCTGGCAGGGAGTAGAGTGGCTAGCTCTGCACCAGCCTATCCAGGTAAAGTTTGGGTACCTTTGGCTGCCACAAACTGAATAATCTGAAGTCTACCAGGGCAACAGTGGTCATCTTGGACCCACACTGCATAGATTACTGCCCACACCTGCAGCTCCATCCCCATCCAATGCAGGGGAGAAAGGGGCATGAAGCTTCATCGGTCTCTCTGGGCAACCACAGTCTAGGCCTGCACGACTTGGATTATTCCACACAGCTGTGACTCTGTCCCTACTTCTGGGAAACGATAATGTTGGGAGAAGCTTCATTGGTCCCCGGGGCAATGAGGGCAGCTTTAGCCTCCACAGTTTATAGCACCAGTTACATCCTTGGCTCCTACTGCACAACCAGCAAGGGAGAGAGGGCAGGAAGCCCTAAACTAAAGAGAAAAACTGCACCCAGAATAAATATTCTAGTAAGCCAGATGCCAAGACACAAACAAAAAATTACAATCCACACCAAGAAACAGGAAGATATGGCCCAGTTAAAGGAACAAGATAAGCCTCCAGATGACATAAAAGAGTTCAGACAACTAATCATAGAGGTTCAAACAAATCTCCTTAATAAATTCCATGAGATGGCTAAAGAGATTAAGGATATTAAGAGGACACTGGAGGAGCACAAAGAAGAATTTGAAAGCATACATATAAAAATAGCAGACCTTATGGGAATGAAAGGTGCAATAAATGAAATTTAAATAACATTGGAATCATATAATAGCAGATTTGAGGAGGCAGAAGAAAGGATTGGTGAGTTTGAAGAAATGACCTCTGAAAGTGAACATACAAGAGAACAGATGAAGAAAAGAATGGAAAAAATTGAACAAGGTCTCAGGAAACTAAACGACAGCAAGAGATGTGCAAACATATGGGTCATGGGTGACCCGGAAGGAGAAGAGAAGGGATAAGGTGCAGGAGGAATATTTAAAGAAATAATGGTAGAAAATTTCACAACTCTATTGAAGGATATAGCTTTCCCTGTCCAAGAAGCACAATGTACTCCCATCCAAAAAAAATCTGAATAGACCAACTCTGAGACACATACTCATCAGAATGTCAAATGCCAAAGACAAGGAGAGAATTCTGAGAATTGCAAGAGAAAAGCAATGCATAACATATAAGGGATACCCAATAAGATTAAGCGTTTATTTCTCACCAGAAACCATAGAGGCAAGAAGACAGTGGTCTGATATATTTAAGATACTATGAGAGTAAAACTTCCAGCCAAGAATTTTATATCCAGCAAGACTGTCTTTCAAAAATGAGGACAAGATTAGAATATTTACAGATAAACAGAAACTGAGAGAATTTCTAAGCAAGAGACCAGATTTTCAGGACATAATAAAGGGTGTGCTAGAGCCTGAAAAGAAAAGATAGGAGAGAGAGGCCTGGAAGAGAGTCTAGAAATGAAGATTATATCAATAAAAGTAACTAAAAGTGACAAAAGAGTGGTGAAAATAAAATATGACAGATAAAACTCAAATGGGAATAAATTTAACCAATGATGTAAAGCTCTCATATTCAGAAAACTGCAACTCAATGTTAAAAGAAATAAAAAAAGTCCTAAACAGCTGGAAGAACATTCTATGTTCATGGATTAGAAGACTAAATATCATTAAGATGTCCATTCTACTCAAATTGATATACAGATTCAACCTGTATATCAATTTTATGCAACCCTGATAAAAATTCCATCAGCATTTTAAAAAAAATTGAAAACACAATTATCCAATTTATTTGGAAGGGTAAGGGGTCCTGAATAGCCAGAAACATCATAAAAGGAAAAGCAAACCCTCATCTCCAGATTTTACATCATACTACCAAGCTATAGTGGTAAAAACAGCATGGTACTGGCATGAAGACAGACACATAGACCAATGGAACCAAATTGATGACTCAGAAACAGACCCTCACATGCATGGTCAAGTGATTTTTTACTAGCCTGTCAAACCCACACAGCTTAGGCAGAACAGTCCATTCAGGAAAATGGTGCTGAAAGAACTGGATATCCATAGCCAAAAGAAAAAAGAGGACCTCTGTCTCACACCTTATCCAAAAATTAACTCAAAATGCACCAAAAACCTAAAAATAAAAGCAAGAACCATGAAACTTTTAGAAAAAATTGTAGGAAAATATCTTCAAGACCTGGTGGTAGGTGGTGGATTATTAATGGAGATAAGGACTGAGATAGACTAATGATGTTTAATGTATGTAGAAGTTTTAATTAGCTTTACTCTAAAAGTGTGGAAATGTATAGAATGGATGGTAACAAATAGTGAGTAATAGCTAGTTTATAAATGGGGATCTGGCTAAAAATGGTAGTCTAGGGACATAAATGCCAACTGACAGAATGCTAGAGAATAATCTAAGAACTGAATAGCACAGTAAACCAAGAAGTGGATGAGAATTGTGGTTGATGGTACAGATGCAAGAGTGTCCTTTGTGAGCTAGAGCAAAGGTATATCACTACTGTAGGGTGTTGGGAACACATGGGAAAAATAAACTGAAATGACCTATGGACTATTTTTAGCAGTAATAATATAATATTCTTGAATCTATGCCAAAGATGTACTGTGTTGATAATGGGGCAGTATGGAAAATGTGAACCAAATATATACTATGGACATGGTAACTATCAGATGATATTACCTTACCTGTAACAAATGTTCCACCACAGTGTGGTGTGTTGATAGAGTGGTGTTATTTGGGAATTCTGCACATGTGCATGATTGTTTTATAAGTTTACAACTTTTGTCATAAAAATTATATCTAAAAAATAATAATAGGGTGGGTTGGGGGAAAAACACACCAAATGTAAGATAAGGACTATGATTAGTAGTGAGATTTTGACAATATTCTGTCATAATTTGTAACAAACATCTCATGACAATGCAAGGGGTTGGTGGAGGGTTGATGTATGGGACCCCAGTATGATGTCATGCATGTTTGCTTTTTAAGTTCACAATTTTTACTATACACTTAATTGTTTATGTATGTTTATATATAAATGATATAAAGATAATAATAATAGGAGGGTTGGGGGAAAATACTTTGTTTAGTAGTAATATTTTGTCTACTTTGATGCTCTTTAATCATTAGTTAAAAAGGTTTATCAACAATGTAAGGTGTTGGTGGTAGGGTGAGTTATGAGAGTCCTGTATGATGTTATAAATGTTTGTTTTGTAAGTTCACAACTATTACTATACACTTATTGTTTATGTATGTTTGTATGTGAGTTATATATTTCAATAAATTTATTTTTTTAAGAAAGATAAAGGAGAACTGGAGGACTGTAACCCAGAGGCTTAACCATCTTCATTAGTGAAAATGTCCTGTCTCCTCAATTTTTGAGGAGAATGGAATTTTACTTTTTTTCCTCTGATCAAGTATGAATAACATTTTTGAGGTACTTAATGCTTTGCTGATAACTGACTCTCTGATTGCTCTTTCTCCAAAGGGGGAAAAAAGAACTTAATGAAAGTGCATCAGGCCTGCACACAATGCTGCAGTAATTAGGAGTAATTATTTCTGCATTGCCTTAGCCTAGGAATGCTGCCTTGGCAGCAGTCTGAGAAGTCCTGTTCTGTAGCATAAGTAGAGGAGAGATTTGAACTGAAGGGTCTGTGTTCTACCTGCACAAGGAGGGGCCATGCTGATGGAGGTAACTTATGGACTCTCTTCCAAGAGAAACTATTGTCAACACTTTAAAGTCATTGTTTCCATCCAGAATGTTGGGACAATGAGCAAGTATTTGCATCCGTTTCTTCCTCTCTCCTAACTGTACTTCATTATGATACAGAGGCTTTGAAGGGAAACTCAGCAACTGAATTAACACTGTCCAACGATCTGGCTGAAGTTCCATCTGCCATTGCTATTCAGGGCAATGTCTCCAATCTCCACTATTTTGTGTAAGCGATGTCAGGCCCAACTCCCTTTTCTTATCAAACTGGATTGCCTGGTTTCCAATTCAGACTGGATTAACTTGAATTCCTTATCAAACCTGGTTTCCTTTATTTTCTTGTAATTTTGATAGTTCATATGATCTAATAATGCTGGAAACAGAAGATGATCAAGATTATACCCTTAGTATCAACTGCCTAGTGTTTAAGATTTAAAGATATTTAAAGACTTCATATGGAAGAGAATGTAGAGGAGAATCTTCAAGAATATATATATATACATATATATTTGTACATATTTCACTGACTTTTCTTAAGTCTCTAGTTAATGTTCTCCCCTCTCCACTCCCAATCAATCATTGTGAAATTTTACATTGTCAAGAGGGGTGAAATTGGAAGACTTTGAAGCACTTTAAAAAGATGATTTTTTTCCTATTAATTAGATCATTTGGGGTTGAGATGTAGCTCTTAGGGTTGAGTTCCACTGAAGTACCTCATTGCCTTGCTTAAATAGGGCTCCTTGACATCATGAAAGGAATAAAATTTCCTGAGCAACAAGCCCTGTTAGCTTTCCTCTATATGTCTCCACCAATTATTGTCCAGTCAAGTGTCAGAATACACACAGTAATTTGAATAGAGAAAGTTAAATACAAAGAATGACTCCTTTTATAAGAAATTAACTGAAGGGATAAAAGATGGCTGTAGAAAATACCCAGGAGGGAACAAATTCGGAAGAGGGGAAAGAAGATACACTTTATAGGATAACTGCCTAAGGTGGGGGTTCAGACCTCTTTAGAGAAGCCATATTGCAGCCCACTGGATAAGAAAGAAGTTTCCTGAGTTGTCCCAGGCCAGAACTTGTCCAAAGTTGGCAGGCCAAGTTTAGAGACAGAACTGTCTGCTGGGGTCCCTGCAAAATTTGTCATGAAGATGGGCACGAGGGTTGCTGTTGAACTTGCTGCAAAACCAATTGGGTACCAGCTGCTCTAACAGGGAAGGTATCAGGAAGCCATGTATAGAGAACTCACCAAAAGGCCATCAATGGTAAGGCTCCAGGAAGCCCTCAGATGTGCCTACGCAACTCGCACATCCACTTGTGGGGTGCTTCTGAGCTCATCAGGAGTGTCCTGAGCTCCGGCAAAGCACATGAGAAGAAGCAGGAAGAGAAGCCCCTTCTTCCTTCCGTGTCCCAATAGTTCCCTTTACTGACAACAATTAGCATTGTGCCAACTGGCAAGGAGGAAATGTTCTAACTACTCAAACAGGGCAACAAAGGGTAGATTTGGAGCTAAGAGGCCATTCATTTATAACTGGCACAATTTCATATACCAATACCCAAATGAACAAACTGGTAGTACATCCCCCTGCACTTAAGGCATCAGGGATCAACCATATACCCTCAGAAAGAATCTGAGCTTCCTATAGAATAGTAATGTATAAAATTCACAGCAGGAAAATTATGCTATTTTCCATAAGACAAAAACGATGTCCCTTCAACAACACAATTCTTAAAACAGTGGTTTTATACAAATAGCATCTTGGAAATACTACATCATCACTACATGTATCTACTCAAATAATGTTATTCCAGATTATCTCACAAGAAACCAACCTTTCACCATGATTTCTTGAGCAGCTCTTATGGGCCAGTAAGCAGATAGCTATTTGTGTGTGCAAGCGTTAATTCCAGCAGGTCTGGAAATGACCTGAGCTGTTTTGTTCAAGTTTCTTCAACATACTGATCCCCAGTCAAAACAGGAAGCACACTGATTAATAGTGTGGATATATCCATGAGTCTGAGGAGTTCCGGGGCCATTTGTACCAGTTTTGTTTCTTGTTAATGGTGACAGTATTATTTTCCTGGCAAGAACCTCAGAAAGGCAGCAGGGTTTTGCTCCTGGGGCTGGTTGCATAACAAGAGCATGCCTCCCTGACCTACAGACTATAGGAAACCCTGGCGGAGGCTCTATTTTGGGCTCCCTGGTTCCAAGGTGTTCCACCAAGGTGTTAACAATCTGAGAGTAGATGAGCTCTCCACACCCACCTAGAAGGGAAGCAACTGGAGAGAGCACCTGGCCTCTCTGGAACCCTGGGGGTTTCCATGCACAGCTTTAATCTAATATTGCTGCTATATTGTATCCTGTTTGTGAAGCAAACTAGATTTACAAGCATTGTCCTTTGGGATTCTGATTCTTTTTCAGCCATCGAACCTGTTCTAACTGCCATTGTTAGTGGGACAAGGTTGGATTAAAGTAGAACAAATCACTAGTCTTCACAAGGTGAGTGGGAAAATGTTGGGAATGTAGAATAGGTTATACCCCAGTGAGAAGCACTGAGAAACAGTTCTGTAAAGACTTTTATTTATAAGAGCTTCAGAAACTTTCCATTTGACACCTCTCCTCTTCCCTTGCTTGAAATTTCTCTAGATTTTAAAGCTATTAACAGAATCCTACATCTCATCATGTTGCCTTTAATATTTCCAAGTCAGTAAGTTTTTGTCATTTCTATCATAAAATCCAAATGATGAAATGTATTGGCTCTGGGTTGCATTTTTCCTTTTTCCAAAAAGCCAAATACTGAGAACAGTTTGCAATAAATGATACTTAAATTTCTCCTCCCATTTTTCTCATCTAGGATAGGATAGTACCATCATTTCTCCTCCTTGTTGAATGTCTGAGGAATCCATTGGATTTGCGTGTTTTTGAGTGTGTGGAGGGCCATCCCCTTCCAATAAAAGGCATTTGTTCCTTCTGCATGTCTTTCATTTTGTAGAGCTTATTTCTTAATGCCATGCTTGTGAGTGTTTAATCTTAGTTAGGATAAAGAATAAAAATATTGGATGTTTTTCAAGACTGAATGATGCTGTATATCTTTAAAAAAAATAGAACAAACAAAGGTTTTTTGTTCAGGGTTTAAATAGTAATTATATTTAGGTCCTAAGTGATTAATGAATTGGACATAAATCTTACTGGTCCTTGTAAACTAGCCAAGGATATGTTTTAATTTCTAATTATCAGGACTCTCCTCCCTGCTCTCATTTCTGATGTGGAAGCCTTGGGGAAGAGAGCAGTTGAGATCTAGCCCTGCTTTGATGTAGAGTATCCAGGGGAAGGATGAGCACAATCTGAGAAAAGGGAAATGGCCACAGTCCACAGCTTCTGTGTTGATTTGAGGTCTAATCAACACCTCTCATCTTGGTCAATAAAATCAATCCAAGAGAACAGTCCTAGTTTGTCAGCTGCTATGACAAATACTACACAATAGTTTGGCTTAACAACAGGAATTTATTTGTTCACAGTTTCAGAGACTTGACCAAAATCAAAGTGTCAGTCAAACCCAGCTTTCTCCACCAAATCATAGCATCCAGTTGCTGGCTTGCTGCAATCCTTGGGTTCTTGAGCTTGCATCTCAGCCTTCTTTTCCTTCTGTCACATGGTGATCTCTCTCTCTTTGTGTCTGCTCTCAACAGTTTCTGCTGCCTTCTACTTGCTGGCTCCTCTGGGCTTCTCTAACTCACTGCACTCAGATTTCTTCTGCTCCTAAAGGACTCCAGTATTACAGAGTGCAGCTCACCCAGTTCAGTTGGGCCACACCTTCACTAATAATGCATCTTCAAAGGGTCCTAAATACAACTGAGTTGCATCAGTTAAGATTAAGAACATGTTTTCGTTGGAGTTCATCATTCAATCTACCACTCAACCTAAAATGGGACCCCAGAAGAGGCACAGGGCCTGAGGAAAACGTCATTTACATTTGGGTAATGATGGGTGGGACGTTAAGGTGAGAGCTGTTGGTGCTATTTCTACTTTTTTCTATTTTGCCCAGTATTCAGGCCCTCTTCCTCCTTTTCAAGTGCTAAAGCTTATTTAATTTAGTTGAACCATGAGTGTATGAGCTAGAGAAAATTGAAATAGGCTGTTTGTAAATTGTGAGCCCAGAAGCACATTTCAAACTGTTCCTTTAAGTGAATTTCCTAGTATGAAATATGTACTTTATTAAATTATAAAGGCTGGCATTCACCTTGGAGAATGTGATCTTTTTCTGATGGAGAGTTTAAAAACTGCAAATAAAGCGCATCCTTAAGATATTCCTGATTATAGGTAAGAATAGATTTATATAAAATGCCTCTTAAGTTGTTGCAAAGTTTTTCACCCATAATTCCATCTTTGTTAAGTAGAAACAGCTTCTCAGAAAATAGCTCTTCTCTCTGACTTTCCCGCAGGGTAGCAGGAAGACAAAGCTTAATTGGTAAGATTGGCAGCCACTGACCACAGATATTCTCAGTGGAAGACATTGTTTTCAATTACCATAATCAGCGCTAGGCATAGTCACTCAGCCTAGATGTAACAGGCAAAAGGAGGAGAATTAGCAAAATGAAAAAATAGCCCACAGTTTGAATTGGACCCACTGGGTATGAATCCCAGCTCCCACCAGTTCCAGTGACTGGTTGTATGAGTGAACTTGAGTTCTCTGACCCTCAGCTTCCACATGCATAAAATGAAAATAATATTATTATTTTAAGAATTTAAGTGATGCCTAACATAGAGCTAACATTGGACTTGCTCAAATCGTTACTGATACCGTTATTATATTTATCATTATTTATGTGAAATTTAGACTGAGCTCTACATTTTTGCCTCTCCAGGCTCTAGTTAGCACACTAGGCTGAGTTAGACCTATAATCATGTTCCTAACCAACACTGGCATCCTTTGATCAAGGACAGGTTTGCCTTATTAAATTTCAATAAGACAGAGGTCATTGTCTTTTTCAAGAAAATATATATTATACAAAGGTAACATTGGAGTGTCACTTCTCTGGGATCACAGTCAAGCTCTCTTTTCCAAATATTAGAATATTCTAAATTAAGAAAGGCTAGAATAGTGTTTGCCAAGAGAAAATATTCACATTTGAGAATAAATAGGGAGGAGATAAATATGCTCAGTTATTTGATAAGCATTAGTATTTACGGTGACTTCACAAAAAATACGCACATTTTGCTACAAAGAAATATGACTTTTTAAAGCAAATGAATCATGTTGGAGTATATGAGAGAGGTGTGGACAAGAACTTAAAAGACAAGTAGCAGATTTATTACTGATGGAATTTCAAAACTAATCAAATTAACCAATGATGTTGGGTGAAAGGATGATGATAATTAAGTAAAATAAATTCCAGGTAGGTCAATAGTTTAAATGTTCAAATAAAGATTTACCAAAAAATATAATATGGAATATATGTCTAAGTTTACATATCACTAAAGCCCAAATTAATAAAGGAAAAGACTAACAGATTTGACTACCACCTCCAATAAATTTCTATATAGCAGAAGATATGTCAAAGAAAGTTTGAAAATGCAAGTGAAAAAATCTAAAAGCACACTTCATCACATACCAGATAAAGGAGCAGTGTCATTCAGGATGATGTTGTGATGGTGCTTTTGAAGGTATCACTGCCATGGATCCAGCAATATCCCAATCCAATGCCAACCCAAGCCACCCCTACCTCCAAAAAGGGTTCCCAAGGGAGCCTTACACAAGAAGTCAAAACAAAACCTAGATCAAACTACCATTTATTGACATCTATCCAAGTAATTAATATCCAAAATACCAAATATTCTAGTAAAAATTAAGTTAGAGCACAAGTCTTGATCTCAGACTTTCAGTAGAGCCTCTTAATCCTCCAGCCTCTGCCCAAACAACAATTCTCATTCTAAATCTATGAAAAGCATGCTCCAGAATGCTTACATAGAGCAAGCAAGGTCACCAGGCCTTAATAGTGTCCCTGACTTGATTTATTAATTCTGCCACTTGGAGTAGAAGCAGATATGGCCCTGCGCCTAAGGCTGGAAACCCTAAAGAAAGAATGGTCTGCAGGAAGAAAGGAAAAAACAGGAAAGGCAAAGTTGGAGGAGAGTATAAGACCAACAACAACAACAAAAAAGACAAAAATAAATATACAAACAAAATATGACAAACACAAATCCAATCAAAATATGGCTAACACAAATAATTCCTTGATAGTAATAACACTGAATGTCAATGGATTAAACTCACCTATCAAAAGATTCAGACTGGGACACTGGATAAGGAAATATGACCCATCCATATGCTGTCTACAAGAGACACATCTTAGACCCAGAGACGCATGGAGATTGAAAGTGAAAGGCTGGAAAACAATCATACAAGCTAACAATAACCAAAAAAAGGCAGGAGTAGCTATATTAATATCAGACAAAATAGACTTTAAATGTGAAACAATTGTGAGAGACAAAGAAGGATACTACATTTTAGTCAAAGGGAAAATCTGTCAAGAAGATCGAACAATCATAAATATCTATGCCCCTAACAAGGGTGCCTCTAAATACGTCAGGCAAACGCTGGAAAAACTAAGTGAAAGAATAGATACATCTACAATTATAGTGGGGGATTTTAATACACCACTATCAACTCTGGACAGAACATCTCAAAAGAGAATCACCAAAGAAACAAAACATCTGAATAGTATATTAGAGGAGCTCGATCTAATAGACATATATAGATCGCTACACCCAAACACAGCAGGATATACATTTTTCTCAAGCGCACATGGATCATTCTCCAAGATAGATCATATGCTAGGCCACAAAGAAAGGCTGAACGAATTCAGAAAGATTGAAATCATACAAAACATTATCTCTGACCACAGTGGAGTCAAGCTGGAGATTTGCAAGGGAAAGAAGCCCAGATTTCACACCACGATTTGGAAATTAAACAACACACTCTTAGAAAAACAGTGGGTCAAAGAGGAAATCTCAAAAGAAATCAATGACTACCTTGAAACAAATGATAATGATAACACAACATACCAAAATTTATGGGATGCAGCAAAAGCAGTACTGAGAGGGAAGTTTATAGCCATAAATTCATATATCAAAAAAGAAGAAAGAGCAAAAATTGAAGAACTAACTGCACATTTGAAGGAATTAGAAAAACAACAACAAAGTAACCCAACAGGAAGAAGAAGGAAGGAAATAACAAAGATAAGAGCAGAACTAAATGAAATAGAAAATAAGAAAGCACTTGAACAGATAAACAAGACCAAGAGCTGGTTTTTTGAGAAGATTAACAAAATTGACAAACCTTTAGCAACACTAACAAAGAAAAAAAGAGAGAAGATGCAAATACACAAAATAAGAAATGAGAAAGGCGATATCACCACTGACCCCACAGAAATAAAGACTATCATAAGAGGATATTTTGAAAAACTATATTCCAACAAAAATGACAATCTAGAGGAAATGGACAAATTCCTAGAAACACATAAACAGCCCATATTGACAAAAGAAGAAATTGATGATCTTAACAAACCAATCACAAGCAGAGAGATAGAATCAGTTATTAAAAATCTCCCAACTAAGAAGAGCCCAGGGCCAGATGGCTTCACAGGTGAATTCTATAAAACATTCCGGAAAGAACTGACACCAATCCTGCTGAAACTATTCCAAACCATCGAAACAGAAAGAACATTACCCAACTCCTTCTATGATGCCAACATTACCCTAGTACCAAAGCCAAACAAAGACATCACAAGAAAGGAAAATTACAGACCAATTTCTCTAATGAACCTAGACGCAAAAATACTTAACAAAATACTTGCTAATCGTATTCAACAACACATTAAACGAATTATACACCACGACCAAGTGGGATTCATCCCAGGTATGCAAGGATGGTTCAACATAAGAAAATCAATCAACGTAATACACCATATAAACAGATTGAAGGAAAAAAATCACATGATTATATCTATTGATGCAGAAAAAGCATTTGACAAAATACAGCACCCTTTCTTGATAAAAACACTCCAAATGATTGGAATACAAGGAAATTTTTTGAACATGATAAAGAGTATATATGAAAAACCTAAAGCCAATATTGTTTACAATGGAGAAATCCTAGACTCCTTCCCTCTAAACTCAGGAACAAGACAAGGATGCCCACTGTCGCCGCTCCTATTTAACATTGTCTTAGAAGTACTTGCTCGAGCACTGAGGCAAGAACCAGAAATAAAAGGCATTCAAATTGGAAAGGAAGAAGTCAAAATTTCATTATTTGCAGATGACATGATCCTATACATAGAAAACCCTGAGAGATCTACAACGAAGATTCTAGAACTCATAAATGAGTTTAGTAAAGTCGCAGGTTATAAGATCAATGCGCAAAAATCAGTAGCATTTCTGTACACCAATAATGAGCAAGATCAGGAGGAAATCAAGAAACAAATACCATTCACAATAGTAAATAAAAAAATCAAATACTTAGGAATAAATTTAACTAAAGAGGTAAAGAACTTATACACTGAGAACTATACAAGATTGTTCAAGGAAATCAAAGAAGACCTAAATAAATGGAAGACTATTCCTTGTTCATGGATAGGAAGACTGAACATTATTAAGATGTCTATCCTACCAAAATTGATCTACACATTCAATGCAATCCCAATAAAAATCAATGCAGCCTTCTTTAAGGAACTAGAAAAACTAACTATGAAATTTATTTGGAAAGGAAAGAGACCCCGAATAGCCAAAGACATACTGAAAAAGAAAAACGAAATTGGAGGAATCACACTACCTGACTTCAAAACATACTATAAAGCTACGGTGGTGAAAACAGCATGGTATTGGCATAAGGAGAGACATATAGACCAATGGAATCGAATTGAAAGCTCTGATATAGAACCTCACATATACAACCACATAATATTCGATAAAGCCACCAAACCCTCTCAACTGGGAGAGAGTGGCCTATTCAACAAATGGTGTCTGGAGAACTGGATAGCCATATGTAGAAGAATGAAAGAGGATTACCATCTCACACCTTATACAAAGATCAACTCAAGATGGATCAAAGACCTAAATATAAGAGCCAAGACCATAAAAACCTTAGAAAGCAGTGTAGGGAAACATCTACAGGACCTTGTAATAGGTAATGGATTTATGAATATCTCACCAAAAGCACGAGCAGCAAAAGAACTAATAGATAAATGGGACTTCCTCAAAATTAAAGCCTTCTGCACCTCAAAGGAGTTTGTCAAGAAAGTAAAAAGGGAGCCCACACAGTGGGAGAAAATATTTGGCAATCAGATATCTGATAAGAAACTTATAACTTGCATATATAAAGAACTCCTACATCTTGAAAATAAAAAGATAAACAATCCATTTAAAAAATGGGAAAAAGACTTAAACAGACACTTCTCCGAAGAAGAAATACAAATGGCAAGAAAGCACATGAAAAAATGTTCCAAATCTCTAGCTATCAGGGAAATGCAAATCAAAACCACAATGAGATACCATCTTACACCCATAAGATTGGCAGCTATGAAAAAAACAGAAGAATACAAGTGCTGGAGAGGATGTGAAGGAAGGGGAACACTCATCCACTGCTGGTGGGAATGCAGAAGGATCCAACCATTCTGGAGAACAGTATGGCGGTTTCTCAAAAAACTAGCCATAGATTTGCCATATGACCCAGCAATACCACTGCTGGGAATATACCCAGCAGAACTGAAAACAAGAACACAAACCAATATATGTACACCAATGTTCATAGCAGCATTGTTCACTATTGCCAAAAGTTGGAATCAACCCAAATGCCCATCAACAGACGAGTGGATCAATAAAATGTGGTATATACACACAATGGAATACTACTCGGCTGTAAGAACAAACACACTACAAACACATGTGATAACATGGATGAATCTTGAGAACCTTATGTTGAGTGAAGCAACCCAGACATTGAAGGACAAATACTACATGACCTCAATGATATGAAATAAACAAGCTGCCCTAGATAGCAAGAGACTGAACGATAGGCTTGCAGGAAATCGGAGGGTGGAGGAAGGATATGAGCCGATGTCTGCAGGGGTGGAATTTAAGACGAGATGGTGGTAAGTATGAACACAAAGAAGAGATAAAAGGGGGGCAAGGGGTTGCCTTTGCTTGGGGCTTTGCGGGTTTGAGGGTGGCTGGGGAGGGACGGGTGGGTAACGTTGCCCAAAAGTGGGGGGAGGGAGGGGTAGCATACGAACCAGGAGAGGGTCAGGTGTTGGTGGAGAGTAAAATGCCGAGAAAATCATATCAAAATATAATAAAGAGGGTTACCTGTTTAGAATGCTCGGAGGGGAGGGTCTGATGCAGGACGGGCTCCTGGGGAATGTCTAAATGCTCATTCTGCCAGAGTGGGTGACACCATGGGGTAGAAACCCAAGTAGTGAGAGTGGGGGTGGACCCACATCCTGGGGAGGACTAATGCCATCCAATAGAGGGAACTGTATCCCTCGAGAGAAAGGGTGGCTCCCAGGACATTGGGGCAGTTGAGCAAGTTAGGCCCTGAACACTATTCCATCTATCTCTGGAAGTGGCTCCTCAGGAAACGGAGGTTGGCTATCACTGAGGGCACCAAGGTGGAAGGGAAAATGGACGTTAAATGTGTGGAACCAAAGTAAATGGGGGGTAAGAGAGGAGTTTCCTGAGAGTACACAAGGATGGATATAAAACTTGTAATATTACACCATAACATATAGGAGATGACAGACTGATAATGTAAACCATAATGTAAAACATAGGATAACTAAAAATGTAAAGAACTGTGTATCCTAAAGTATGCACCATAATGTAAACACAGATGTCACCTTGTTAGAAAGCTAATGTCTCAGACTCTGTACATCACTTTAAGTAAATATGATATGAATAGGGCGTAAGAGTATCACTGTGGAAGGGAAAAGGTTTTCTGGTGGATGTGTGGGAGTGCTGTATATTATATATATACATTGCTGTGGTCTAGGACTCCTGTGAAGAAAAGCTGAATAATTAGGGGGGGGGGGGGGGGAAAAAAAAAAGAAAAAAATAGGATGTGGAATTTTTTCAAGTCAACATTCTTTATCTAAGTTCTTTATCTAACTTTATCCAAGTTCTTTATCTATCCTTTAAACTCATCGCTATATGCCATTCCCTAGTAAGGGACCATGACATTATATTGGGCTTCAAATTTCGGGGAGTTCTGGATCACAGAGTGTTTCAACAATGGCAATGGAGGGATACTGGTATGGGATACCAATGACAGGTGATATATGACTGACAGGGAGCTGTACAGAACATATGTCCAGGGTGCATGGTAATGTTTGGATATACTCACAGTGGCAACAATTAAAAACCACAGTAGGGGGGGTACTGGGTTCCTGGCCAGTGGTGCTCTGTCGTGGTCCCTAGGGGAGCAGCAACAGTCTCCCAGGTACAGTGGTGGGGACCGGGAGGGAGTGAGGGTTCAACAGTGAGCCCCTGATACTAATGACTATGCTTGTGAGCTGATAAACCCAAAATAATAACAAGGCCTAGAGCAACTTTGTGCCTGGGAATTTCCTTCTGTCAGCCTTCATGTTACTCAAATGTGGCCAGTCTCGAAGCCAAACTCAGCATGTAAATGCAATGCCTTCCCCCCAGCGTGGGACATGACACCCGGGGATGAGCCTCCCTGGCAACGAGGGACCACTATCAACTACCAACTGATGATGCAACTGGAAAATGACCTTATATGGAAGGTTCAATGCGGATCAGCAGAATATCCATGTCTACATAAAATACCATGACTTTAAAATGCTGTTTGACCTAAAGTAAGGGGGAAATGGAAAGGAGAAATGAGTTTATATGGCTACGAGTTTCTAAAAAAGAGTCTGGAGGCTGGCAGAAGGTTTGCCCTCATGCACAACTGAGCAGAGTCAGAGAGACAGATAAAGCAGATACAACCCCCAGATATTGGTTCCTTTGAGGGCTAAAAAGACCCATGGGAGTTATGGTCATGGCCGATGGGGTTAACTACCAGGGCAGATGGCCCCTCTTTGGAAATGGTGTGTATGTGTGATGAATCTGGACTCAGATGGGATCTCCTTTCATAAGACTTTCATGCTAATGTGCTGGAGGTGCAGTTAATGTTGGGGTTTAAGATATATTTAGGGGATTTGAATCTCTGGACTGACAATGTGATAGCCAGATCCTGAGCCTCAACAGACTCCAGCACCTACAATCTGATTTATTGGACTTACCACACTCAGCTAAGATGGAGGTGAAGAAGGACAACCACCACACCATGGAGCCTAGAGTGATTACAACTGAAAATGGGAGGATTGCATCCAGCATCCAGGTGGAATCTGAGCCTCCTCTTGACATAAAGGTGCAATGGACACAACCAATCCAGTGTCCACATAGAAGAGGTGGCATTGGATTGGGAAAAGTGGACATAATGGACAAAGGGTATGGGGAAAGGCAGGAAGAGATGAGAGGTGGAGGCGTCTTCGGGACATGGAGCTGCCCTGGATGGTGCTTCAGAGGTAATCACCGGACATTGTAAATCCTCACAGGGCCCACTTGATGGAATAGAGGAGAGTATGGGCCATGATGTGAACCAATGTATATGAGGTGCAGAGGTGCCCAAAGATGTACTTACCAAATCCAATGGATGTGTCATGATGATGGGAACGAGTGTTGTTGGGGGGGGGGAGAGGGGGGGGTGGGGGGGTGGGGTTGAATGGGACCTCACATATATATTTTTAATGTAATATTATTACAAAGTCAATAAAAAATAAAAAAATAAAAAAAAATAAAAAAAAAAAAAGAAAGAATGGTGTTCCTTAAAAAAATAAAAATAATTTTTAAAAAGAAAGGAAAAAAAAAAAAGAAAGAATGGTTGCAGGTCTCTATGCTTTTAAGGTTCAACTGTCCTATATATTAATAGTAGTCCAATCAATGACTCAATCTTTAATCAACAAGCAAATTAAACTCCCTTGGAGAGGAATGTGTGTCAAAAAGGGACAACATGGGTATAGAGAAAGGAGTGGGAATTCTCTGCACTTCCATTTAAAACAAGCTGAAAGCCAAGACTCCATTTGAGGAAATTATAGACATATCTGCTCTGGCTAAATTCTGGGCCTAACCTGTGAGGGTGTGAAGTTGTATGTGCCCCAGAAAAAAATTCTTAAATCTAATTCATACCTGTGGGTGTGAACCCATTGGAAGTAGGACCTTTTGATGAAGTTGCTTCAGTTAAGGCATAGCCCACTTCAATCAGGATGGGTCTTAATCTTATTACTGGGCTTCTTTAATAATGGAATGAAATTCAGGCAAAGAGAAAGCCACAGGAAGCAAGAAGATGAAACAGAACCTGAAAGAGAAGGAAAAGACCAAGAGATGCTGATGTGCCTTGCCCTGTGAGAGGGGGACCAAGGATCCCTGACAGCCAGCCCCAGAACACCACAGTCTTTGGGGAGAAAGCATCACTGTGATGATGCCTTGATTTGGACATTTTCCCAGCCTCAGAACTGTGAGCAAATAAATTCCCATTGTTTAAGATGAACCATTTTATGGTTTTTTTCTTAAGCAGCCTAGGAAACTAAAACATAGCCCTACTCATAAAGTGTAGGGCAATTATTAAGAGAATGGCCCAAGAATCAGAATTCTGTCTCCATCATGATTGTGTGACCATGAGTGCATATCTTAAAGTCCTAAACTCATTCCTTTACCTGCAAGTTAAAATAATATTTCTTTTGGAGTGTAGGAAGCATTAAATAAGAGGTACTAAGAAAACTATAATTGATGTTATTTTATAAGATATTGTTTCTTACTAAGTAATAATCCAAATTCTGGTTGTGTCCCAGTGCCTAGCACATAGTCAACTATTTCAGTCATTAAGAATAATTAATATTTATTCTTAATAAAATATTAATTTTCTCAGCAATACCTTGTAAATAACCACATTAACCAAACAAGCATATCCAGCTTTTTTACTAGCAAAGAACCTGGCAAGGTATATGATATGGATGCTCCTTCCATTCTTATCTCATCATTGAACATTATGTTCAGATCCTCAAAAGTGACCATCAGGGGAGCAGATGTGGCTCAAGCGGTTAAGTACCTGCTTCCCAAATTGGAGGTCCCAGGTTTAGTTCCTGGTGCTTCTAAGGAAAACAGAAACAAACAAGCAAAAACAAATGTAAAAACCAATTCAGGAGAGCCAATATGGCTCAGTGGTTGAGCTCTGGCTTCCTATACACAAGGTTCCAGGTTTATTCCCCAGCCCCTCGTATCTCAATAAAAATTTTTTTAAAAAATTTTAAGTGAACAATAGAGGGGAAATCATTCAGCAAGTATTCTATAAAACATCTTTGTCCTCCTGGTAGCTCATCATTTTTGATGTTGTGATTTGTTTCCAAGAAATGAAGTGTCTTCTTTTGGAACTCATTGCATGCTTTTAGTCCCAAGTCATTTAGAAACTTTCATAACTATTGAGATGACTATTGGATGGATTATAGCCCTTGTTCTGGTCCCCTGTGTGTATATGATAAGTCCTGGGAGCACTTCAAACTCCCCAAAATCGAAAACTACTTCTAAAATATCTCTGTAGGCCACTGGACATAGGCTTAGAATCTTCTTGGAGAAAACTGGATTGACAGGTTTTCTTTAGGCAGAAAGGTCTTCAAATAATTTCAAATTGCAAATACCTAAGGTCTTTATAAGAGTGGTTTTCTATCTTCAATTTACTATACTGATACTAAGCAGGAAAAGTAGAATTACTCTTAATTTAACTTGTAGGTACTATTTGCATGGCACAAAAATTCAAGACTCTAAAAAAAGGGTAAAAGGTTGACTTAACCAATTTACCTGCCCACAATTACAGTCAGAGATGGTCAAAGCTACATAAAACCATTGCCCAAAGTCACTGTAGTGGTTTGGAGATACAGAGTCTAGAAAAATGTTCTTCAAGTCAATCTATTCCTGTGGGTGTGAACCCTTGTAAATAGGATCTTTAGATGAGGTTACTTCAGATAAAGTGCAGCCCAGGGTGGGTCTTAATCCTATCACTGTAGGCCTTTCAGGGAGGGTCATAGAGAAAAAGAAAGAAAGAAAGAAAAAAAAAAAAGCCCACAGAAGGAGCAGCCAAAACCTGGAAGTCAAGGGAACCTGGAAGAGAAGGTTTTACAATGACGAAACTAAAACAATCACCTTATAATTCTTCTTGCGCTCCTGAGATTTCTAGCCCATTACTTGAAAAAATTGCTTAGATGGTGCATTTGAATATATTTTTATGTCCAAACTTTGATCATGGTTAGAGCTAAGCCATGGAGCTGATGAGCCTGGTAGAACAAAGAGAAGAAGTCATTGTTTGTTATAACTCACATTATACTGCATCTTCACAAGTAACAAAAAATATGGTGACTCCTTTATTTAATGTGTTACTGCACATCTGAGTCAAATGAGAAATACAGCAGTCCTTTCCACAACGATAAGGGCTAAGTTAAGTTTTATTACATGGGCATAGCTCTATTTTAATTTAGAAGAAATTTAAAGATGGCTGATTCACATAGGTTGCTGGGTTTTAGCATTTCATTCCTTTTTAGTTACTACAGAAACTTAAAATCCGAAGACTCAAACTGTCAGTGCAGCAACACATTCTTTTCTTATTTTTTCATAGCTATTTTATTTTAAATGTATCTCACGTAGCAAAACTCTTTTTCTCCCTCCAGAGAATCTGGCAGCCACAAAACTTAGCATTACCAGTGTCTGTGGGTGTCTCCATGTAGCAGTCAAGCACTCTGAAAGAATAATGGAGAAGTCACTGATATGTTCTAGAAAATCTGCCTAGCAGTCTTCAAAAATTTGGCATAAAGAAAATTAATTGCTGAAATCTGTAAAGTCTTTATTTAAATTCATTTTTTGGAGAGCAAGAGGGAAATCAGATTTTTTACATCTCAAATAAATGAGTTCCATGATCCATTAAGTTTTTTTTTTTTTTTTTGCTGCTGTTATATGAATATATTTTTTGTAGTAAAATGCATTGGTCTTGAATACAGTTTCAGAGTATAGGACCCTTTCATGAAATAGCAGCAAATGATGGAGGGGGTGAAGGCAACTGACATTTGTCTGGTTCTGATGCTTTGCTAGGTAGATCATAATTAATTATCTATATTATCTCTTTCCATTTCACCACACACTTGAAAGATATGGAGGCAGTAAGGAAATGGGTTAGAGTCAGTCCCATTTGGGATCATAGCCACTCACTAATCAGTCTCAGACAAGTTACCTAACCTCTCTCAGTTTCAGTTTCCTCCCCTGTAACTATGTTGTGATGTTGTTTTTGAGGATTAAAATAATGATAAGAAAATCCGTAAGTGAGCACAATCCACATAAAGACTATTCAATATATGGGGACAAAATAGATGATCAGTTATTATTGTTCATTTTACAGATTTACAAAAGTGAGACCCAGAAGTGAAAGTTATTTGTCCATATCACCAAGGTCTATTGTAATGGAGCTAGAGTTGAAATAGTACCCCTTGAGCCCCAAAGGTCATGGTCTTTTAATGACAAGATTCCTCTCAGAATTACTGCCTTAATTTTCTAGAATGAAAATCAAAAGAAATGTTTTGATTCCATTAAGGAAAAAAGAAAATATTTCGCATTTATTTTTTGTCTCTTCCAGGTTCCTTCTTATTTACAAATAAGGTGAGAAATGCAGGTATGTACTGTCTTAATCATCTCATAGGAATTCTAACAGGAGGAGTAAGTGGACAGATGAATGAAGTTGAAAGTAGGGAAGGCACCGACATGAAGTACAAGACGAACTCCAGGCCCCTGGATGACAGGGACTGTGAGCCGGGCAACTTCCTTTCAGTGGGGATGGGCAAAAGAGAATGGTGAGTTCCCTGTTTAGTCCACAGATGTGTACGGTTAGTGACTTGCCCAAGGGCACGCAGTTGTTAAATGGTAAATCTAAGGTTTGAAAAGTATAACATATCTTGCATTTTGAACAACAGGCTTAAAAAGAATTTGTTACACCTTTATCATGTTGTTTTTAATCACAATAAAATATGATATACATTCATATGTCAAAACCAAACAAATGCATTAAAGACAAATCTATGTAAATATAATGAGATTTAGTCCTAGTAGCATTTTTAAAAAATAGACTATTTAGTTTGCACTTTTGAAAGATTAATGTTTGCAGGGTCTGAAGCTTTCCTCTTTTTATTTAAATAGATGCATTTCAGGTAGCAGTGGTTGTAATTTCCTAGATCCCAGGATACTCCATAATGCTTCTATGTTTCCTGCTTTTGTGTATGGCAGGGCCACCGACTGGAATATCTTCTAGTCCTCACCCCTTGCCTGCAAGCAAACCAGTGTTACCATTTTAAATCTCAGTTCGGTTATACATTCCGCCAGAAAATTTTCCCTGGCTAACACTCCACATAGTTAACTGTAGCATTTTCTGGGGAAAATCTGCTTCTTGTATATGTTTCTTTTGCAATTATCATGCAGTAGAATCATATATTAAAGTATTTATCTTCCCAGCTCCACTAGGAGCTTCTTGAGCATCGATATTATATCTTAATCCTTCTGTATGTGTCATGTTTAGCCAAGTGGCTACCACATGGGATGCAATCAATAATTGTGTTTAATTGAATTACACTGAAAATGTGAAAACCAATGTCTTATTTAAGATTTGTTAACAAAACACCTTAATGGGTATCCAAGAGAAAAAAATTCTATACCTTCTACTCTTTAAAATCATTGTAATAATAATAATAATAATATTTTATAGTTTGGGGAAGATGTGTAGATGCTATTAATCTAGTTATAAGTGTTTCACTTTGGATTTGGGTTCTTAAGCTCACAACTAGTTGCTTATAAATAAAAATACTACAATAAATACTTAGGTAGTTTGAATCTATTTCTATTTACTGCTTTAAAAGCCCATGATGTTAACCCTAAGCCTCTATTCACATTCTCTAAACTTTAGATAATTTTAATATGACTAATCTAAATGTAGACTCATTCAAACCCAGTTTATTTAAAAGCACACTTAATAGGTTTCCGACAAAGAGCCATTTTACTCATTCAAACCCAGTTTATTTAAAAGCACACTTAATAGGTTTCCGAAAAAGAGCCATTTTACCAGGTCAGTAAATGTTATACTCTCTAACATCCCTGCGTTTTATGTGTGAGTATGGACATTTTTTGGCTTTTAAATTAGATGGGAAAAGCACCTTTGACAAAGATCACCAACTATGCATGCAAATTAGAGTTGCCTTTAGGCTTAGCTGCAACCTTCAGCCTGTACTTCCCAAATAAATAACGAAAGGCAGCAGAACCATCCACAAAGCTAAAGGAAATACTCCCCAGCCCATCTAACATTTCCGCACAGTCACTGCTTGGAAAACCAAAAATATGTCTGTGTAAAACTGCAGAATATTTGAAACTAGCAGGACTTTCTGTCAAGACCTGCATTTTATAGTGGCTTTTGATGCCTCACAAATATACATGAGCTGTTAATTTCCTTTGAAAGCATCATTGTTACATTACACATCTGCTTAAGAAAATCCCTGGCACTATTTGGAAGGTTTTTCACTTTATCTGAATTGCATTTTGCTGACCGCCCAGTGTTTCTGCTATTTCACATAGCTGGATATTCCCTCTATATTTCCTTAGAATGTGGCTGTGGAAAAAATATAATGGGCATGCAGGTAATGGAGCCTCACTGAGAAAATGCTGGTTCTTCTCACAGTATTCATCAAGGCAAATTGGTTCCCTGGTAGGCAGTTCTTAAAAGTAGCCATTAGTGCAGTTGCTGGTGTGTTTAGATAATTTTCCATGCGTTTTTGTCTGTATTGACTCTTCTTTGATTGACAAGTTCTATCCATTCTGTGTATTGACCCTACATGTATTTTAAGAACTCTGAGAGTAATTTCTTAGCTGCTTCTGGTCTTTAAACTACATAGTTAAAACTTTACTTCCATAACATTGCTGATTATGTTTTTGACTCATTGGCATCATTTACCATTAATTGCATATTTCAAGAAACCTATTGACTCATGTCTCTATCTAATGTTGTAAACTCTAGTAGCAACTGAGATGGGCAACTTTCAAGATTCACATCCATTCATTCATTCAATGTTTATAGGCAACATTATCTTCCAAGTGCAGTGTTAGAAGCCAGAGATAGAGATATGGATGTGGATATGGATATGGACATGAACATGGATATGGATATAGAGATATAGATATGCGGATATATAGATATATCTGATATATAGATATACAGATTAGATAGGTGCAGATAAAGCCATATATATGTGCATATATGAATTCAACTTAATGTGGTAAGCAATATAATAGAAGTGGGAAATAAACTGATTTGGAAAATAGATTAAATGCCTGCACGCCCTAGTTCACAACTTTATCCACAAAAACATGGAGGTATGGTGGTTCCAGCTGCGGGTGACCAGTCCTTAAAATTCTTACCTACCAATTGGCCTAATGAGACTAAAACATACTCTTTTTTGAGACAGTTCAAAATGGAGTACTGATACATGATACAACAGGAACCTTGAAAACGTTATGCTAAATGAAAGAAACTAGTCACAAATTACCATATATTATATGACCCCATTTATAGGAAATGCCCAGAATAGGCAAGTGCATAGAAATAGAAAGTAGGTTAGTATTTATCTAGAGTGACTGTGTGGAAGAGGGAATAGGGAGTGACTACTAATGGGAATGAGTTTCTTTTTGGGATGATGAAAGTAGTCTGAAATTAGTAGTAAGAATGATTTCACAACTCTATGAGTACACTAAAACATTGAATTGTACACTATAAATGAATGAATTAATGGTATGTGAATAATACCTCTATAAAATTATTTATAAAATATATGCATACATATCATACATACTAACATACACTAATGCATTAAAATATGTCTTAACATACATTAAAACAAATTATTAATTCTAGGTTCTGGTACTTCAAACTTTTAAAGAATTTCAGAACCGTTTTGAAATCAATTCATTTATGTGGTTAACTAGTGGCGCGTGATGAATGAAAGTCTATCTTGCTGCAGCAAGATGACAGAAAAAAAAAAGAGACGCAGTGTCCCAGTGCTGCCTGATAATGCAAGTTGGATGCAGACAAACATACAGCAAACGGACAGAGAGAGCAGACAATAAGGGGGAACAGGAAATAAATAAAATAAATCTTTAAAAAAAAAAGAAAGTCTAAAATTCATACACCGAAATAACCAGAAATAAACTTAGCAAATATTTTTCTTAAGATTAATTAGGTCACATGATTTAGAAATCATAATTAGGCTAGTGTCTAAATATTAAATTATATTATTGTGCCTTTCCTACCTAAAAATCTAAAATAAGTTGCTAATAATCATTGCTTGACAAATTATGAAATGCCTCTCTTACTTTTACCTGCTTCGATAGCATCTCACCCCTATTTCAATGAATTTGTAGTCACTGGTTATATAGAATGCCAAGAATTGTCTAGAAAAGCAAAACTGATTTTAAAAATGCATACTATTTCCCAAGTATTTTTAAGGACAAAAGCAATAGGCTATATTTATGAAGGATTTTTGTCTTGCTTTTCTTTTGTTTCATGGGCAAAGATGTATCAAGTTACACAAACAGCCCATTCATTTTTTCCAGTATTTATTCACGTATCCATGTCATCCACAAACATTAATCAAACACTAACAATATTCCACACGATGTCTTCTACACTACAAAATTAAAGGCAATGTCGTTGTCTTTGAGACACTCAAGGTCAAGTGAAATTATTGATGCCAGATTAATAGGTAGAGTTGAGAGCACAAATGTAAGTGCTGGTCTGAAAAAAAACTATATCATAATATTATTATTGTGTATCATCTACAAAGAACATATATAAAAACAGTATTTCATTTTTCATTCATAAAACCAGCAGAGCCACACCAGAAAGGACTGGTTAGTCCTTCATGTAAGCATTGTTGAAACAAAAAGTTCAGCTAACTTGAGCCCTGCCCATTGCTTTCAGGGGTTCTCTGAGACAAAGGATCCACATGATCAGAAGTTAGAAAAAGATCAGAACCAATATTGTAATCATCCAATTAAATCATTCCTCCCACTCTGACTTTCAGAATCCTCTTTCCTTCCCTTTTTCCTTACCTAGGATTGCAAATCAGCCCTCCAAACTTTTAATCTTCATAGAGATATAAGTATCTGGACATCCACAAACAAGTCTACAGGCCAACTGCTTTAAACCAGACCTTCAATCTCCTGAGTCTGGATTATCAAAATTGGCTGGTAACTCATTGCCCCAGCTTTGGTATCTCCAGCAATGCTACTTAAAATGTCATCTGTGGATGGGCACCAACTTGCAAACTATTTTTCACTGGTCCACAACAAATTAAATTATAATAAATAAGGGGAAGCATTTAGAAACTTTTGTAACAATTTGACAGACTAATTTTATATCCGCTGAATCTAATAATAAAAAATGGCTCTTGCGTCTTATACTTTTTTCGTTTTATTGTTTAGTAATTCATTTTCATTTAATCCTACAGAAGTACTGGTCCACAAAAAAATTGGAAAATAAACTGCTCCTTGGCCATGAGTAGTTTGAGAAGCACTGTACTACATCATCTAATCTATCCCACAATGTATTTCCAGAGTAAGCTTTCAATATTAGTTTCTAATCATGTTCTCCTCACTCTTTGTATTCCAAATGCCTAGAATAGTGATAAGGAGAGAGTGTGCTATGTACTCAGAAGTGATCAATTGTTTGAACGAATTAATAAATGAGTGAACATGAATCCCCTTCTTAGAACTCTTCAGGGCCTGCACAATTTCTGTAAAATAAAGCCCAAATATTTAGCATGACACAAAGACCCTGCACTACCTGGTTCCTAAGCAGCTTTCAAATGTTTGTTTCTCAGCCATCACTCACAGAGGAATTCAATACATCAGCCACATAAACTGCCTCATAATTTCTTGAAAATCTGTCTTTGAAGCCCATCTCTAAGACTTCAGGATGTGTTTAGTTAATTCTATGCTACATCTGCGCTTGACACTCAGATATGTTGCAGAATTTTACCTAATTAAAATTCAGTTATTTCTGCACGGTTTTGCTTTCTATGCGATAACGTGTTCCTAAAGGACAAAGATGAATTTTAAATCATTTCTATGGCCCTAGAACCTCAACTAAAGTATGTGGTCAATAGAATATTACTGAATAAATGAATAAACACAAATGTTGAAAACATTCTAGTTTAATTTTTTTTTATATCATTGTAGATTCATATGCAGTTGTAAAAGCAATATGGAGGGGTCCTATTTTGCTTTACCCAGGTTGCCTCAATAATAAGATCTTTCAGTATGACGATATCACAGCTAAAATATTGACATTGATAGTCAAGGTACAGAATGTTCTCATCACGGAAAGATTCCCTCATGTTGCCTTTTTATAATCACAACCACTTCCCTCCCACCTCCAACCCGTCCAAAACCCCAGGCAACTATTAATCTCATCTCTATTTCTATAATTTTGTCATTTTAAGAATGATATATAAATGTAATCTTACATTGTGTACCCTTTCTGGGGTGGCATTTTTCTCAAGCAGCATAATTCTCTGAAGATTCATCCAGATTGTTATGTGTAATACTGGATCATTTCTTTGGTTGCTATGTGGTATTCCATGGTAGATATGGGCCAGAGTTTATCATTCACCTGTCGAAAGCTTTCTGGGTTATTTCTAGTTGGGGGCTAGTACAAATAAAGCTGCTATAAACATTTGTGTTCAGGTTTTTGTAAGAATATATCTTCCTTTCTTTGTCTTTGGGGAAAATGCCCAGGAGTGCAATTACTGGGTCAGTACAGTAGTAGTTGCATGGTCAATATTTTAAGAAACTGACTGCCTAACTGGTTGGTATTCCCATTTTACATTCCCCACAAGCAATGTATACGTAATCCAATTTCTCTGCCTCTGCTTACTTACAGGCATTTGATGTTGTCGCTATTTTTTTTTTTTTTACCATTCTGATAGATGAATAGATGCCAGATGAAGTGGCATCTCATGGTTCTATTTGTTTTGTTTTTGAATATTTTTTTTCTTTGTTAGAGAACTTTAAGGTTTACAGAACAATCAGGCATAAAATACAGGACCCCCATATACCACCCTATTATTAACACCTTCCATTAGTGTGGAATGTTTATTACATTTGATGAAAGCACATTTTTATAATTGTACTATTACTATAGACGATGGGTTCATATATTCTCTTCACTGAAAAGTCTCTTCGTAGAAAAATTTTTAAAATTTGAAGTCCAACTTATTTTCCTTTGTAGATCGTGCTTTTGGTATCAAGTGTAAGAAATCTTTGCTTAGCCTTATATCCCAAAGATTTTGTGCTATATATTATCCTAAAATTTTTGGTATTGCATTTTACATTTAAATCCATAATCCAGTATAAGAAATTTTTGTATAAGGTGTGAGGTTTGGTTAGAGTTGTTTGCCTATGGATGTCCAATTGAAAAGGCTATCTTTCCTCATCAAACTGCTTTTTTCCCTGTGTCAGAAATCATTTGGGCACTGGGTTCTCTGCTCAATGATCTTTGTGTCTATCTGTCCATCCATAGTACACTGTCCTGTTAAAGTCAGGTAGACTAAGTAAGCCCACTTTACTTTTTCCAAATTTGTTTTAACTCTTTTAGCTCTTTATCTTTCAAAAGTTTTTTTAAATAAAATTTTGTCTATAGCTATGCAGAATCATGCTGGAATTTTTATAGGAATTGTATTAAACTTTTATATCAGTTTGGGGGTGAATTGAATTGTTACTGTGATGGGTCTTCCATAATCATGGAATGTCTCCTCATTTTATTTTTATCTTTCCTTTCTATTATCAAGTTATGTAGTTTCAGCATATAATATATACATTAGTTTTTATATATTCCTATGTATTTTTTATTAAAGATTTTAAATTGTATTATATTTTTAATGTCATGGTCTATGTTTCATAGCTAATATATAAAAATACTGTTTATTTCTATATGTTTATATTCTATCCTGTGATGTTGGGAACTCACTTACTTGGGATTTTTCTGTATAGACATAATGCCGTCTGCTTTAGAGACAGTTGTATTTCTTCCTTTCTCTTTGTAGGAATTTTATTTTATTTTCTATATTGCTTGCACTGGCTACAACTTCCAGTACTATTTGAATAAGATTTGTGAGAGCCTTATTCGAGATCTTAGTGGAAAAGTATTAGGTCTTTCACCTTAAAGTATAATGTTAGTTATAGGGATTTTTGTAGATACTCTGTATCAAGTGGAGATGTTTTCACTATTTCTATTCTTCTGAGATTTTTTTAACATGAATGAGTGTTGAATAATTTTGTCAAATGTTTTTCTGAGTCAATTGATAATGATTGTGTGATTCATCTTCTTTAGCTCATTAAATTATGGAATACAGTGATTGATTTTCAAATAGTGAACCAGCCTTGAATCCTTAGAATACACACACATGGTCCTGGTATATAATTCATTTTGTATATTTCCCAATTCTTTTTGCTAATAGACTGTTAGGGATTTTTACATTTATATTCATAAGAGATATTTGTCTCTAATTTTATTTATTTACTTATCATCTTTGTCTGGTGTGGGTATTAGAGTAATATTAGGTTCATTAAACGTATTGGGAAGTGTTTTTGTTTTTGTTTTCTATTTTCCGGAAGCTATTGTGTAGAAATGGTATTAATTCTTCTTTAAATGTTCAATGTAATTCTCCAGTAAAATCACCTAGGCCTGGAGATTTCTTTTTTGGTGTTTTGAAGGGGTTTTTTTGTAAATCAATTTCCTAATAGTTAAAGGGCTCTTCAAATTATCTATTTCGTATTGAGTGAGTCATGGTACTTAGTGTTTTTCAAGACCGTGGTTCATTTCATCTAGGTTGTCAAATGTTTGTGTGCAGAGTTTCCATAGCAACCCCTTGTTTTCCTTTTTGACTTCTGCATAATCTGTGGTGATATTTCCCATTTCATTCCTGATATTGGTCATTTGTGTCATTTCTATTTTTATCTTTTCACTCTTGCTGGTTATTTGTCAATTTTATTGATATCTGTAAGAACGAGCCCTTGGTTTCATTGATTGTTTTCTATTGTTTTCAATTTCATTGATTTCTGCTCTTATCATTAGTATTTCCTTCCTTCTGCTTGCTTCACATTAATTTTCTCTTCTTATTTTGTTTTTTTGAGGTGGGGGCTTTATATTATTATTTCAAAAATTTTCCTCTTTTCTAATTTATACATTTAAGGCTATAAATTTCACTCTTAGCACTGCTTGTCTGTGTCTCACAAATTCAGATAGGTTGTATTTTTTACATTTCTTTCAGTTCACTGTATTTTTTGATCCCCCGTATATTTGCTTTTGACCTATAGATTGTTTAAAAGTGTGTCAATTACTTTCCAAGTATCTAGAGATTTTCCCATTATTGTTCTATTATTGACTTCTAGTTGATATCATTGTGGATGGAGAACTCACTCTTTATAATTTCAATTCTTTAAAATTTGTCAATGTTTATTCCATTGCCCAGAATTTAATCTATCTTGATATATGTTCTGTGGGCACTTGTAAAGAATGCATTTTCTGCTTTTAAATGGAGTATTCTATAATTGTTGATTAGATTTATTGGTTGATGGTATCACTGAGTTCTTCTACATACTTGCTGATTTTCTGTCTAGCTGTTCTATCAATTGTAGAGGGGGATGTTAACATCTCACAATTGTTGTGAGACTCTGGATGTATTTAAACCCTCTGTTTCAGCTGGTTTCTCAGACCTCCTAATAAGGCAGGAGAAGAGGATAGGGGACTTAGTGCTGTCTCATTACTGATAAGTTGAGGTAAAAATCTCCACTTGGCCACTGCTGACACCCAAGATTTGTGGTTGCTCCTTGTTATGGCTAAGCAGTGACGGGAGTTCTGGTTCCCCACAGTGATGTCTATGACACCATGTTGGGCATGGACACATTGCCACATGATGGTGAGAGTTCTGACCGTCCTCTACGCCCCTCTGACAACACCCCAACAGGATGTGGTAGGGGCAGCCAGGTGGGCTGGAAGTCCTGGCTCCCCCGCCTGACCTTCTCTGACATCACCCGACTCCTCACTCTGCCTTTGTTGGCATAAACAGTGGCAGGGCCAATAGTTTTCTCTGTTTATTGCTAGAGTAGAATGGTTATTGTTTCTTGGTTTTCTATCTTGCTAGGCTGGCCACTTTCCAAGACCTTTGGCTAAAGAGAGCAGGCTTTTGTTGGAGCTTTTTTTGTCTGCACTCTTTTGTACTTCTGGGATATATGAAAGCAAAAAGAAAACCCAGGATCTCACCTCTGTCTTATTCCTTGGGTCCCGAGATTACTAATCAGTCTGTCAGCTTCTTTCTACCTCTCAGTCTTTTATATGTATGTTATATATAATACCTAGAACTTTTAAAGGTACTTTACAGGAGGAATAGGAAAAAGTATGTCTACTCTAATTCTCAGAAGTGTGTGAGTTCTGAAAATATTTTTTAAATAATAAAAGCTTAAGAAGTTATAAAAAAAAATAAATGAATCCTTGAAATTATAAAGGAAGAAAACATTGTATTGATATAGTATTTTAGCCATTTTCTGAAGAACATACTGAGGCTGTAAAGTATAATGGAAAAAATATCATACCAGATACAATGATATAGTTTGGTCTCAACTTTTCTACCATGAAAAGACTGCATTTGGATCATAATCCATATGTGTCAGCCCAAATGATATGCCACATAAACCGGTTAAGAAAAACAAAAAAATGAGAAAAAGTCAACCACAGCTTCAACACTCCTAAGCAAGGTGACTTAAAAGAATGCATGTAATACAGAATAATTGCACCATCCCATCAAACCACAATAGAGAAAAACTAAACTAGATGAACACTAAAGTTTTCAATACTCTGGAAAATTTTAATTGCATTATGACTACCATTCTTTAATTTTAAGCCTTGTGCTTTTGTTCAATGAGAGTAAATGGGGTGGTTAAAATCAAATTGGTTAAAATGTAGAGTCAGTTAAAATAAATTTTTTCCATCATTGGTTTTTATATACTTGTAATTTTAGTCACATGAATTAGTTGCGCAATGACTTCTAGCATTTTCAGCATTTTTTCCATTTTTTAGAATTTGGGGAGTTTCCAACTTTTTAAATTTCTAAATAATTTTAAATGTAATTTAAGTCAATTATGCTTCCTTTGTTTGAGTAACAGTTCTAAATAAATCAATTTGCCTACACTTCCATGCCAATCATCTGAAAACAACTTTGTTGATTATTTTTCAGCAGACTATAGTATTTTTTTAAAGTTTATGTGCTCAAAGGTGATTTTGATAATCATTGACAATTTTCTAAGTTGTTTTGGTTTTGAGTGTTTTAAATTCATTTTTCAAACAGTAAGACCAACTTTATGTACTGTGCCATAGTTTTAGGCATTTTTTATTTTGTATTTCCTTTGTAATTAAGCAGCTTTTATATGAAACGGTCATCTCCACTCCAAGATCAGTTAACATCACCATTTGATATGTCTGTGTTTTAAGACTTGGAACTTTTGTAACATCAATGCAGATTCCTGGAAGAAAACAAGTGACATGTTGCTCATGTCTGCAGCATCCCTTCCTTGGTGGCCTTCACAGGTCAGGAGTGCAGCTGAAGCTCCACCACAGGTGGGCATATGATACCCAGGGGCCAAGATTAAATCCTTCCATAAGCAACTACAATACCTATTTTCAGCTTATGCTTATAATTTAATATGAGTTCCAGAACTAGCAATCAAAAAATTCCTGACAAATACTTCAATATAATAGCATGTGAAAGAAAATGAATTCTAAAACACCAACTAGGAAAGAATCTGTCGTGTAACCAGCTTGAAGTAGGGCACAGCATGATGAAAGAAGCCAAAATCACTGAAGGTAATCAATCAAATTGAGTTACTGGATGAAAATTTAATTCCTTTGTACCTTCACATGAATTATTAAAATTCAGAAACATTGCCAATAATCACAGCAGGAAAAATTGACTAAAATTAAATTAGGAAAACAATAGAAAAATAGGAAAATCACCTAAACTATTTCTGAAATACAGACAAGTATGCTTAAAGATGAATAAGGCTTACACAAAAAAACTATTCCAAAGTCATTAATGTTAAAAAAAAAATAGTAACTAGAAAAATAAGTAGATATGGATATAGATGCATGTACGCATAGAGATATTTCTCAATTTGTTGTTTTGGCCTATTGTTTTATATCCTTTTTGAAAAACACTCAATGTTGTCTTTTAAAACAAAATGGTAAAAGTGGTATTAAATTAACTCAGACAAAGAGAAATATTCTACTCAACCATTTGAACTAGTAGTCATAGTAAATGCAAAAACAGTGAAGGTATTTTTGTGTATTCTTAATGATTTTTGCATTTTCATTTTTCCCTGGGTCCCTCAAACTTTAGAACAGTATGTGGATAGATGATTCAAATTTTTAACATCTCAAATGTGCATTTTACCTGGTCAAATGCATACTGCCTGCAGCTCTTGGCTAGGTCTAGCTCAAATAGTTCAGTCATTTCCAAGCATCACAAGGCAAAAACAAACAAGAAAGAAGGAAATTGATAGATTTATAGAGATAATACCCAGTGAGAAACAGAATAAAGAAAAAGACACTAGGAGAAAATATTTCACTCAGATTTGAGATTTTTTAAGTTTGAATTGTTGCCCCCATGTAACTTTCCATCATAAAATGCCCTCATTGTGATGTTTATTTTCTTCTCCTGGTTTTCTTATGGCAGCAGGAGCAACCACATAATTTGGGGGAATCCAGGGGAAAATGAAATGCAAGACCTCTTGTTCAAAAATCGTTGAGAATTTCAAGATGGCAACAGCAGAGCATTAAAAAAACAAGGGGACCTCTGAGCGTGGGTCCTAAAACAATAGCTCAGCTGACACACCCAAGAAGGTGGCCCTGTACTAAGTGTAAATTGCAGACACATCAAACAATTTATTAATAAGCATCTAGACCCCCTAGAAATATACATGAACTTTTACCCATTTATGTCACTTCTACATCTTTACATAAGGGAAATAGCAAGGATTTGTATATTTACAGAAAAAAAAAAAAAACCCAGTGTGATTGTAATAATGGAAAAACAGAAAATTTAAATAGAATATATATCAGTCAAGGTTCTCCGGAGAAACAGAACCAACAGAATATCTGCATGTGTATATTTATTATCAGGAATTGGCTCGTGTGACTGTGAGCTGGTAAATCTGAATTCCACAAGTCAGGCCACATACAGGCAGTGAATTCTGCTCAAGGTGATGCTGAATTCTTCCTTTGGGGAACCCGGCAGTTTGGATGTTCCAGTAAGAGTTGACATTGAAGTGTTCAGGCAGACATTCTTTTCATCCTTGGAATCCTCACTTCTTGCTTAAGACATCCCACTGATTGGACAAGTCCTACCTACATCATGGAAAATAATCTCCTTTAACTAGGCTCAATTGATTGTTGACCAAAGAATGGGACATTAGAACATAGACAAGCTGACATGTTAAATTAACCATCACAATTAATGAAAAACGATTTGTGCACAGCTTAAAAGGATATTAGTAAAACATTAAAAATTTCATTATAAAATGCTGTTAAATGAAAAAAGCAGGATAAAAAGGAAAAGTAGAGCCTATTCCCTCTCTTTTTTTCCCCTTTACTGTGTCTTCCATATACAATCTCAAAACTCAAGGGCATTTAATAAAATATTAATTAGTATTTATTGCTGGTCTATGGAAATGCTCATAATCGTTACTTTCTTCTTTATGGTTTTTATGGATAGTATGCATTTTCTACAAAGAACATTTATCACATTTATAACTAGAGGGGAAAAATAATAATAATAAAGTCTCTCCCTAAAACTGACAGTATTTAAGCAAATAGTTAGGGATGGTAAGCTGTTTGAGCAGTAATTTAAATAGGCCTACCTCAAACATATCGCATTCTATTAGTCTTTCAATATAGTCCTCTGAAGAAGCTAAATTTAGTGCAGAAATCTGTATTTAAGCTCAGTTTACAGAGTTTTCTTGGTCTACATGACCTGTTAGCTTTTTTCATTGTTTACATCATTGAACAGATTTAGTGCCATTTCTTTTAATGTACATATTAGCAAATATTGGACATGAAACTATTTTAAGTCCTTTTGTATAGAGTACATTCTAGTGACTTAGTCCCACAACAAACATTTTCCTACTGCTAAAGCAATAGTGACTACAAGTTGACCAAAACTATAGATGATGATTAGAAAGAATTTAGAATTTAGAAGTGTCTTAGCTTTTGGGTCCCCCACAAGCAAAGCCTGAGACAAGCATTTGTGTGTAGGCATTTTATTTGGAAAGTAATCACAAGAATCAGTAGAGATGGAGCAAGACGAAGGTGGGGGAAGCAATAACATTTATGGAACTACTTATTGCCATGGGCAAATGAAGTTCAATTGCTCTGAGGATGATCTGAGATGCTGTGTAGAATGCATTTTGGAATTTGGCCACCACAGGTCAGGAAGCTGAAGCATTAAAGTTCCCCATTGGTTGAGGGTCTTCTTGGAGGCATTGAACTTCCAGGCTACCTACATAAGAGCTGTGCAACTTCCTTAGGCTTTGGAGAGAGGCATAGCAGGTATTTGAGGGTATCAGAATGCTTAGGAACTGTCCAACAGCACAGCTGCAGCTGAAATCAGAGGTGGGCTGAAGTGATCTAACATAGGACCCTGAAAGGGTCCACAGCTGGAGAATTAAAAGGAGGGAAGTGAAATTGCAGAAATGAATGTTCTTGCAGTGTGACCTTGGGAAAGATAAAGAAGAACGGGAAGTAAGTCTAGTTGATCTATCTGTGTTTGTTGGTGAGGAGTAAGAGACAAGGGAAGGAGGCTAATAGAGCATGGCCATTGTCCTTTCACATATGCTGTGCACTGGTAAAACCTTTCACGGGCCAATTACAAGTGTGGGATGCTGCATATTGGGGAGACAATTTGAAAACATACCCAGAAACATGTGTGAATTTCTCCTCCACTTGCCATTTGTGACAGGTGAAATCCTGTCCCCCACAAAGATATGTTCAATCCTAATCCTAGTCCTGTAGTTAAGAACTCATATATAAATAGAATCTTTGCAGAGCCAGCTGAAATGAGGCCAAATTGAATCAGAGTGGGCCTTAATCCTACATGACTGGAGCCCTCATAAAAGGAAATCTAGATGAGACAAATGACAGAGTAAGAAAAAGTAGAAACCAGAAGAGGAGACCTAAGAACACACATCATGTGACGGAGATAGAAACTGCTTGCCAGAATGCTGCAGACTTCAGAGACAGCATGGCCCTGCTGTCACCTTGACTTTGGACTTCTATAAATTTCTATTATTCAAGCAAAATAGTTTGTGGTATTTGTTATAACAGCTTTGGCAAACTAAGACAACAACCTCTGCTGGTAAAAGACCTTTTTCCTATGATTTTTTCCCTTTATCAAACACTCAAATAGTTCTGCATCTTTGGAGCCATATCGGTGCCTATTCTTGTGTGATCATTGTTTTGGTGCTTCTTAAACAATTAAACTGAAAGTAATGACTAATCAACAGGTCTCTTCACTCCAAAGAATTAAATACACCTTAGACAATCCAGACATTTCTCTTGAATCCAGAGTAAGTTAAGTGACATATCTCTCCTACCATATCTGCCTTACAGACATTTTCAGAGTCTTAGAGGGATGAGACCAATGTATTGCAATAAACATTTTGAATAGTGCCTCCTCATTGGTTTGTCAGCATTTTTTCCATGTCTCTGTAACAGAACTTAACAAAGCCTATAGTAATACATCTTGCTGTATGTCTAACTTCACAGGAACTGGCAAGTTCTACAGTGATTTGAGACCTTACTTTATCCACCTCTGCACACACACTTCTCAGCACATTGCCTGTGGTAGATAGACTTATGTACCCCGATTTAGACATGTTCTTAATCTTAATCTGAATCCCTTTTGGTGTGAACCCATTGTAAATAGGACCTCCTAAAGATGTTATTTTTAATTTAGATTTGATCCAACTAAGTGGGGGTGGATCTGAATCCAGATTCCTGTAGGTTTTATAAAGAGAAAGTTAAAGAAAAGATTCAGAAGCTGGAAGCCAGCAGGAACCTGGAAGAGAAAGGTGGGGACACTGTCATGTAATAGGCGGCCGAAGAACAAGCCAAGGAATATCAGGGATAGCTAACAGCCAGCAACAAAATGCTACAGTCTTTAGGGAGAAAGCAAGCTGTTTTAGTCAGCCAAAAGAGGTGCTGATGCAAAGTACCCAGAACTCTGTTGGCCTTTATAAAGGGCATTTATTTGGGGTAGGAGCTTATAGTCACAAGACCCTAAAGAGTCCAAGTCAAGGTACTTACTCATCCAAAGTCATTTGCCATATGCTGAAGCAAGATGGCAGGCAATGTCTGCAAGGGTTCAGCTTTCCTTCTTCGACTTAAGGCTCTGTGGTCCCAGCTTCTTCCAGTCTCATCTGTAGGCTGGCATAAAACTTGCCTCTCTACCCAGGACTCATTTCTTTCCAGGCTCAGCTGCTCTGCTTTCTTCACAAGGTCACCTGTAGACTATCAGGCTCATCTCTCTTCCCAGGGCCTCTGCCATGTCTAATGAACTGTCTCTCTTCCTCTGTGTTCTTCTCTGTGTATCTACTTCTCTGTGTTCTTGGTTGAGCATCCATTTATATAGCTTACCTAAGGGGGATGGGAACTCAACCCTGCACACCATAACGATGTGGTAGAATCTAAGCCCTAATCTTAACATAATTTAATCAAAGACATCTCAGTTGAATCTAATACAATCAAAGGGTATCACACCCAGAGGAACAGACAAGTTTACAAACATAATCAAATACCTTTTCTTGGAATTCATAAATAATATCAAATTGCTATATAAGCCTTGCTGATATCTTGATTTTGGACTTCTTTTAGCCTCAAAAGTAGAAGCCAATAAATTTTCATTGTTTAAGCCAAAACCAGTTTCTGGTATTTGTGATAGCAGCCCTGGCAAACTAAGACATTGCCTGATACAGAATGAGTGACCAATACAGAATTTCTGAATTACTAGGCAAAGCATCTGCTTGGTTAACATTCTCTGATTTGTGTCAAATAGAGACATGACTTAGAACATCTGAGATCTGAATTTGGTTCTGCTACTACCAAGTGACAACCTTGGATAAGTCAACAATCTTCTCTCAATCTCATTTTTCCTCTCATCTGTAAAATTAAGGGGGTTGAGAAGATAATCCCAAGGGTGCTTTCAAGTTCCTGCTGTCAATGATCTCGATGTCACAGCTGTTAACTCATTAGAATGCACCAAAGGAATTCTGTCCCCAATTCCCTACCTAGCTTTCCAAAGTACTGTCACTTATCCGCTGACTAATGGTGTGTTTATATGTAAGTGTATAGACATGACAAAAGAGAAATTAGACTTTTAAATTAAGAAGCTAATAAGGAGTTTTGCTGCTTTGTTCTCTTGAAGTTTTAGAAGCTAGTATCTGTGCCTGCTTTAGAAGATTTTCTGTCAACTCCTTATGTTCTATTTCAATTTCTAATCTTTGGTTTTAGGGATAGGGCAATGCATGTTAATCTGTCAGTAACAAGAAACAGCTTTGATGTTAATCAAAGCACACTTTATGTTTGCAACTCCAGCTTCTGGTTAAGTAATAAACAACAAAAAATATCTAGAACTTTTATTCACTCTTTCAACAGACATGAATGGAATGTCTGGCATTGTGAGAACTCTAGCACCTGAGGAAAAAAGAGACTATGAAGTTGCACAAAAAATAGAGATGTTTTAATGAGCTATGGAATAAAGTTAAATCAAACATAACACTTCTACCAGTTATGAAGTTCTCAGGAAGTAGAGAATTTTAATTTAATAAATATACATTTATCCTGAGTACAGTTCTACCCATAGGTATTCAAAAGAAACAAGAAAATAATTGAAAAAGAAAATGTCAATCTTGGAATCTATCTATGTTCAAAACAAGCAATGAATTGAAAACTATAGTTTAATAAATGGAAACCTTTGAGGAAGAAGTAGGAAGATTTAAAACACACATATTTTAGAGTAGAAGTTATTTTAATCAGATTATGTTATCCAAATTTTGAGGGATTTTTAAGTGTTTTTCAAACTTTCATTCCAAATGAATACTCAAATGAACTGGTCTCAAACATGGATTAAGCTTGGTAATAAAGTATTAAGCTCAACATGCTAGAAACAAAATAATACTCACTATATTGTTCCGTTAGTATAATTTGCTTCATAACAATTTCTAAAACCATTAATACGTTTTCACAATAAAAACATGTAAAAATGTTGCAACTGAAAAAAAGATCAAATGTGGGAAGCAGCTGTGGCTCAATCAGTTGGGCTCCCATCTACCATATGGGAGGCCCTGGGTTCATGTCCTGGGGCCTCGTGGCGTGCCGCCCGCCCACAAGCACCACAGAGAGCCAACTCAGCAAGGTGACACAACAACAACAACAACAACAAAAAGGGAGACAAGCAAAAACGCAAAAGAGTGCACAGCAAATGGATACAGAGAGCAGACAGCAAGCAAGCCAGCAAAGGGGGAAAATAAATAACAAAAAATACAGACACAGAAGAATGCACAATGAATGGATACAGAGAACAGACAGCACACAGAAAGCTGCAAGGGGGTGGGGATTAATAAAAAAAGATCAAATGTGATCAAGTAACTGCTGGTATACTTTTAATAATAGTGAGTCCAATTTAAAAGGCAATTAAACAAGGTTGAATATACAAAATAAAATCAATTGAACATTTCAACACTTCTAACCATTAAACGTTTTATAATATATTTCTCTTATAGCTCACCATCAGTCTAAGAAAATACTGAATGGAAATGGAAATAATTAGCTGTACATAAATACAGGAGAATTTTTATTATATGGTACATGGACAACAGATAGGCATAAATAATTTTACCCCTTTTTTGGAGCAATCTACATTGATAACTTTTGATCTTGGCTTCTTCATATCTAGGGCATTCATTTCTCATCTTGGATTTTCGTTCTGGTGCCATATTAAGCACTTAATAAATATTTGTAGAATGAGGGCGTTGTCATTCATTTTAAAAGCTGCTTTAAACTTTTCTTTATAATAACTTTACATGGATACAAATTATATTTTTATGCTTTCACTCTGCATAGAAAAAACACTGGAATAATATAGACCAAAATATTTTGTTCTTTTTTGTATCCTGACGTATTTCACATTGTCTCATGTTCTAGAAGTAATATATATATATTGTTTTAATGACTAAAGAAGGGGCATTAAACAAAGATATCTGAAATACAACTGAAAGTTATAAAGTTATAATTTAACAACCAACTTAAGTTACAGAAAATATAAACTGGAATAGAGAAGCTCACCACTACTTTGTTCAATGTTTATTACTAGAGTCTTAGGGAAATGCAATTTATTTCCTTTCAGATTGGATTCATTCTGTTATGATTGTTTTAAAATGAGAGACATAAATGGGAATCAATACACCTTAAATTATTATATTACAATTTTAGCCTTTATAATTCAATCTGGAAGCCAAGATTGGTTCCTGTATTCCAGTAGTTCTAATCCTTTCCTCCCACCTTCTGCTTTGATCCACCATTTAAATTCTGCATACAATTCTTCACCTGATAATTATTAATGCATCAAATCTATAGAATTTTGAGGACGCGAGATCCATGATTTCTCCAAATTCCCCACATCCTCAATTAAAAAAATACAATGTATGAGCAGCAAGGCCTATATCCCAGATGTGCCACCTCCCATGGACAATCTGATTTCACCCTTCCTCTGCCTTGAAGCAAGACTCAGCTGAACGATATTGCAGGGACAGATGCTGGACATTATATATCCTGCCATAACCCACTGAATGGACTGAGAGAGTGGGTTAACTACTATGTAAACTATAATTCATGCTGTTTAGCAGTGTTCCAAAATGTAATCATCAAAGGCAATGAATGTGCCACACTGATGAAAGAGGTTGTTGATATGGGAGGAGTGGGAGGTGGGGAGTGGGGTTATATGGAAACCTCTTACACTTTCTAATGTAACATTTCATGTGATCTATGTATCTTTTTAAAAAAAATTTTAAAAAAAGAACCGCAAATCATTTTCCATTGAGTTAGTGAGCTATAGATAGACATTAGAGATTGTGTGGAAGACATGGGTGTGGATATACACATGGCACAATGCATAACATTTTTACTTCAAGATAAGTAATCTCCTTTGGATGTATCTTGCCAAGTCTCCAGTTTCTTCACATTCCAAAAATCCTTTTATATCTCCACCAGTCTCTTCTCCTCAGCCCTTCTCCAACTTCCTTGGTCCTTTCTTTCCTTTCTTACTCTCCCTTTCTTAAGAAGAGGAATGTATCCATGTCAGATCTCCAAGTTTGCATCTCCATACCCATCATTTAAAATTGTTTTCAAGTTTTCAAAAAGCCAATGAACTGATGACAAAGATTGTGCCCTAGAGTGTATGTGCAAAAAAAACTTTCCTCTCAAAATGTGAATTTTGCTTTCACATTTGTAATGTTTCTGAAATTGGGATGAACCTAACAATCGATATATGCATTTATTGTGGTGATGTTCTATTTTTCACCCCAAATATTTACCACATGGATGGTCATCTCAGAATATATAGTATTTTAAAATTGAAGAAATACAGTATGTGTTTTTTTAAATGTTATTATTTTTACATTGTGATTTTATAAATGCCATATTCTCTCATGGTATCCAGTAATGAAAATACAAAGATGAATAAGGACATGCAAAAATGCAGAAAGAAAAAGTTAATCTCTTCCCACCCCCATAACCATCCCCTGAGATTTCCAACATTAATAATAGGCTGATCTCTTTTCCCAATATTGGGAAAGACCAGACATAATACATATACCTGTACAGGTTTTTTGGTTGTTGTAGTTTCTATAAAAATATATTCATATTATATTACTTGATTTTCTTTCTTAAAATACATCATGAGGGAGTGGATGTGGCTCAAGAGGTTGAGCTCCTGCCTCCCACATGGGAGGTCCCAGGTTTTGGTTCCTGGTGCCTCCTGAAAAAAAAACAAAAACAAAAAACAAGGAAAACAAATGCAAAAACCAACTCAGGGAAGTTGAGGGGCTGAGTGGTTGAGTTCCATCTTCCCGCATACAAGGTCCTGTGTTCAATCCTGGCCCCAGTACAGAAAGGAGAGGAGAGGAGAGGAGAGGAGAGGAGAGGAGAGGAGAGGAGAGGAGAGGAGAGGAGAGGAGAGGAGAGGAGAGGAGAGGAGAGGAGAGGAGAGGAGAGGAGAGGAGAGGAGAGGAGAGGAGAGGAGAGGAGAGGAGAGGAGAGGAGAGGAGAGGAGAGGAGAGGAGAGGAGAGGAGAGGAGAGGAGAGGAGAGGAGAGGAGAGGAGAGGAGAGGAGAGGAGAGGAGAGGAGAGGAGAGGAGAGGAGAGGAGAGGAGAGGAGAGGAGAGGAGAGGAGAGGAGAGGAGAGGAGAGGAGAGGAGAGGAGAGGAGAGGAGAGGAGATCATGAGTCCAACTATGTAACATTCTGGAATTTTGAAATTATACTGATAGTGATCAGTGGTTGCCATAAGTCCCTAGGGGATGGGAGGAGGAATGAATAGGTAGAGTGCAGTGCATTTTCGAAGCTGTGAAACTATTTTGTATGATAGCACATTTGTGGTTGTATGACATTATGCATTTCTTCAAATCCATGGAACCATACACCCAAAGAGTGAACCCCCATGTAAACTATGGACTTTAGTTACTGAAAATGTATCAATATTGGTACAAAGATACCACAGTAAGGCAAGATAGTAATAATAGGGGGAAATGTGTGGGTAGAGGGTAGATGAGAACTCTGTACTTTCTGGGCAATTTTTTCTATAAACCTAAAACTACTCTAAAAATAAAGTTTATTATTTGGAAAATACATCGTAAAAGGATTATGGGAAGATGGTGATGGCCTAATAGGCAGAGCTGAAAACTCTCACAAAAACAAGAGATAAAGAGCCAAAAGCTGTCTGAGGGAACTGCTTTGGGGGTCAGCAGACCAGGACAGTGTTACACAACTCCAAGGTGAGTGAGGGACAGAGAGACAAAGAAGCAGAAAAGACAAACAGTGAGTTACCAAGCCCCTGTGACAGCCAGGAAGGGCCCCTTTCCCCCATCCCCAAGACATTAAGCTGGGGTAAAACACCTGGCTGCAGCTGACTGAGAGGGGAGCAGACATCTTCCTCCCTGTCGACTGTTTCAATGGAAAAGGGAGGAGATATTGGTGTGCTTTTCTTCAATGAATTCAGCCAGCTGAACCCACTTTGAATCTACGATCCGGAGATCCAACACAGAAAATCAGGAAAGCCCAGAATGAAACACCTCTGTGGAAGGGTGCACTGACTGGCACCATCTGCTGGCTGGACAAGAAATTGTATGGACAAAAACTGCCCTCTATGTATTTAATGCCTGGGAGAAAATCTGTGTCCCACTAGTAAGTCTCTGGCTTGATTTTGAAAACTTAAGCTAGGCAATTTTTTTTTAAGATTTATTTATTTATTTACTTATTTATTTCTCTCCCTTTCCCCCACCCCAGCTGTCTGTTCTGTGTATCTATTTGCTGCATGTTCTCCTTTGTCCGCTTCTGTTGTTGTCAGCAGCATGGGAATCTGTGTTTCTTTTTGTTGCATCATCTTGTTGTGTCAGCTCTCCCTGTGTGTGGCGCCATTCTTGGACAGGCTGCACTTTCTTTCATGCTGGTTGACTCTCTTTACGGGGCACACTCCTTGTTCATGGGGCTCCCCTATCGGGGGACACCCCTGCGTGGCACGGCACTCCTTGTGCACATCAGCACTGTGCATGGGCCAGCTCCACACGGGTCAAGGACGCCTGGGGTTTGAACCACAGATTTTCCATGTGGTAGATGGATGCCCTAACCACTGGGCCAAGTCCACTTCCCAAGGCAATTTTAAAGACTGAAAATAAGTTGAACCAAATATCAAAGAAGAGCTGTGAAAAAAACAAAAGCAATAGGCGAGAGAGAGAAATTGGCCATCAGAGTAAATTCAGTAACATAGTCAGATAACTAGACATGGACAAAAAATTACAAGCCATATTAGGAAACTGGAAGAGATGGTGCAGCCAAAAGAACTAACCAAATATCCTGAGGAGATACAGATTTAACATAATCAGTGATAAGCCCACAAATCTCCTAAATCACTTCAAAGAATTTAAAGAAAATATGACTAAAGAAATAAAGGATATTAAGAAAACACTGAGAGAGCATAAAGAACAGTCAGAAAGCCTGAAAAGAAAAGTAACAGACCTTATGGGAATGAAAGACATGATGGATGTGATTAAAAATACACTGGAGGCACACTAAGAGCAGATTAGAATTGTTTGAAGACAGAATTAGCGATTTTAAAGACAGAACTTCTGAACTGGAAAAGACAAGAGAACAGAAAAAGAAAAGAATAGAAAAAATAGAACATAGTCTCAGGGAACTGAATGACAACGTGAAACACACAAACTATCACATTATTGGTGTCCCGGAAGGAGAAGAGAGTGGAAAAGAGGTAGAAAGAATATTTGAGAAAATAATAACCAAAAACTTTCCAACCCTTATGAAGGACATAAATATCAAAATCCAAGAAGGACAATGACCCCAAAGAGAATAAACCCAAATTAACCTACCCCAAGACACCTACTATTTAAAATGACAAATATCAGAGATTAAGAGTGAATTCTGAAAGCTGCAAGAGACAAGCAAAGCATCACATACAAAGAAAACACAGTAAGATTAAGTGCTGACCTCTCATCAGAAACCATGAAGGAGATAAGAAAGTGGCACGACATATTTAAGGTACTGAAAGAGAAAAACTGCCAACCAATAATTCTGTATCCAGCAAAGCTGTCCATCAAAAATGAGGATGAGTTCAAAGTCTTCACAAACAAAAACTGATAGACTATGATACCAAGGGTGAGAGATTTGGAGAAAAGTTTAGAAATGGAAAGTATTAGGAAGGGTAAACTAAAGGATAAGAAGACAGACAATAGAATGATATGTCAACGGAGAGCTGAAGGACAAAATGGATGAAGTAATGCTGATGGATTGAATTCTCCAATCAGAAGACACAGACTAATAGAATGGATAAAAAAAATATGAGCCATCTATATATGTCGTCTACAAGAGACCCACCTCAGACTTAAGAACAAAACCAGATTAAAAGTGAAAGATGGGAAAAAAGGTATTCTATGCAAATAGTAACCCCCAAAAAAAAGGCTCGAGTAGAACAGATAAATGTAAAACAACATTATAGTATATGAACAATAATTACTCATTGCAACTTGCAAATTGTTCCTGTGATCAGTATTCTGTAATTTTTCATACAGAATAAACACTTGCTTTCTATTGAGGTGGGCTGGAAAAGACATGTATTTTTTGACACTTCCTTCTTCTTTAACCCTTTCTTATTCATATTCTTTAATTAAAATAATATATCTGGATCAATAATGGTTTAGCATGATTACTGTTAAACAAGAGATTGAGTTTTTCTGCCTCATAAAATATGAGTTAGCAAATTATCTGCTGTAATTCATTCCTGAATACAAATTTGACTATCTAGAAAGAATTACAGCCTAAATGGAAATTAAATAACTAAATCAATAATTTATTTCATTCTTAAAGATTATTATGTCCAAGAGTTAGAACTGTAATATAAAAATTAGAATTGTTATAATTAATTTTTGAATTATTTACTTTTATAAATGTTTATTGCTATGCTATTTTTTATAATTGATTACATTAAATCTAACTGTGCCTTGCATAAATATGTATATATATAAATACATAAATCATGAGTATCATTCACAATTCATAAATAAATCTCTAACTTATTTTTGATATCTATATGATAGTCCATAGTTTAATTAGTTTATTCAACCATTTCCCATTCAAATCGTTTCAAGTTTTTGGTTTTCAACTTCAGCAATTCTTCAATGCCCATCATTTGTACAGATGACCCAATGAATTGGTGCATTTATTTCTATAACGTATGGTCCCAAAAGTGTGATTGCTGGATTAAATGATAAAGGCATTCTGACTTTAATAAATATTTCTAGGTGAATTTCCCCAGAGGTCTCAGGATTCACACTGCCACCAGCAGCATTGGCTGCTCATTGCCTGACATTCTCACCAGAGCTGTTGTAGTTGCTCTTCTGAATGTTTGCCCTTCAAATGGAGGAAAATGGCCCCAATGCTACTTTAATTTTCACTCTCCTCACTACTACTAAGGCTGGGCACTTTTTTCTTACATTTCTTTGGCCATTTGGGTATCTTCTTCTCTTTCGAGTCTTTGTACATCCTTTGACTATTTTACTATTGGGTTGTCTTGTTATTGTTTTAGGAGGTACCAGGAATTGAACCCAGGTTTCATACATGGGACGCAGGTGTTCAACTACTGAGCTACATCTGCTCTTCTGGGTTGTCTTTTAATATAAAACAAATTTTAAGATCTTATTGTTTGAGGCAATATTTACTGTGGCAGTCAATGAGATGCTGCTGAGATGTGCATAAGTGTAACCTCTGGCATAATCTCCCAACTCACTTATCTGAAATCTCTTAGCCATAAAAACTCATTTTTATTTACCTTTTCCCCCTTTTGATCAGGTCTTTTTCCAGGTGCATTGCTAGTTGGTGCTTGGTAACAATTCCTTGGTGCCAGGGGTGCTTATCCCAGAGTGCCATGTCACACACTGGTGGGGGGGTGGTACAGAGGTCATGCATTTCTATGCTGAGTTTGGCTTATGACAGGTACGGGCGATTATATATTTTGTCATAACTTACAAAATTGTATAGGACAGAGTGTAAACTACAATGTAAACTATAAACCATGCTTAGTGGCAATGCTCCAATATGTGTTCATCAATTGCTACAAATGTACCACACTAATGAAGGATGATGTTATGTGGGAAAGTGTGGGAGGGGTAAGGAGTGGGGCATGTGGGAATCCCCTATATTTTTTATGTAACATTTATGTAATCTAAAGTATATTTTAAAACATTTTTAAGTATTAAAGAAATAAAATAAAACAGATCTTATTTATTACAGATATCATGTTGTAATTTTTTTTTGCAATTTAGCTTTTCCTATCAGTTGCATGCCCATACCATAATATAATTTTTAAAACATTCTTAAATAGTCAAACATCTCTGTCTTTTACTCTTTTCTATAGGAAGATATCCCACACCCCAAGTATATACAGTGTCCTATATGAGGGGTTTTTGTGTTTTATTCTTGTTTACATTATCGCTTTATTAAGGTATAATTTGCATACAATAAATTCACTCACTTTAACCACACAATTTGATGAATTTTCATAATTGTATATAGTCATGTAACCTCCACCAAAATCGAGATATTTAACAATCCCATCACCCTGAAGTTTCCTGATACTGTTTCACAGCTAGTACTTTATAAAATACTATCATACTGTTTTCGAAGTGATGGTAACATGTTGCATTCCCAAGAGCAATATGTACTGTTTCCAGTTGGTCCACATCCTCATCAACATTTGGTAGTGTCAGGTTTTTTAGCATCAGCCATTCAAATGGTATACAGTGATCACTCATTGTAGTTTTACTTTGAATTTACCTAATGACTAGTGAGACTGAGCATCTTTTCATGTACTTATATTTGCCATTTATATGTGAAATGTCTTTAAATCTTTTTTCCATTTTTTAAAATCAGATTGTTTTTCTTATATCACGGAGTTGTGATGTTCTTTATATATTCTGGATACAAGCACTCTGTCAGGATTAAGTTTAGAAAAAAATTTCCCCCAATCTATGCTTTGTGTTTTCATTTTCTTAACTGTCTTTTGATGAGGAAATGTTTTTAATTTTAAAGAAGTCATTTTTCCAATTTTTTCCCAAGTTTTTCCTTTTGTGAACATTTTAAGAAAGTTTTGCTGAACTCAATGTCACAAAGATTTGATCATATTTTTTCTTGATGTCTAGGTTTCTAGAAACAGAATAGTTTTAGATTGTACATATAGGTGTCTGGTTCATTTTGAGTTAATTTTTGAGTATGGTGTGAGGTAAGAGTTGAGATTCATTTTTTCTGTACAGATAGCTAGTTGTTTCAGTACCATTTGTTCAAAGACAGGTAATAAAAATATATATATTTAATTGTTTGTTCATCTGGAATTAACTTTCATGTAATATGAGGCAGGACTCTAGCTTAGTATTTTCCTGAGGAATAATCGATCATGCCAATATTATATAAATCATCCTCTTCCTACTGTACTGAAATGTACTTATTTCTTAATTTCTTATTCATACTTGTAACAATCCCAAGATTTTATTCTCTTCCACTGATTCATTTGATTATTTTTGTGTTAATAGTCCTGATACCAGGCAATACATGAGTTCTTCTGCCTATGTACTTTATTAACCAATTCCTGAGACACCCGGGTTTCAGAGTTTATTTGCTGACACACAGCAAAGGAGGTCGGTGTCCTAAGGATCCCTCTGCCTCTAGGAACTGCAGGAATCCTGAAAGCTTTATAATATCCAGGCTAAGCAGTTTTTGCTAATGAGTAATTGGGGTGGGGCTGGCTCAGTTTCCTCCATTAATAATTCAATGATTTCCTTCATTAAGAGGCTGAAAAGAATGGGGGGTGGGTACAAAATGGAGGTGAGTCACAGATTATTACAATCATAAGACAATCATTATCAGAGATCAAAGTATCAGGGGATGGGGATACGGAACAGGCATCAGTTACAAGGTTATTCTTATGAATTTCAAACAGGGGAGAGTGGAGTGGCTACCATTTTAATAGAAATGTTCAAATACAAGGATAAAATCAATCTGGAATAATCATTATAATAACACATCTTAATTAAAAATGACTGTATATAAAGGTAAGAACTCTCTGGAATACTCGTCAAAATTCCAGGATTTTAGTTGGAAATGACCATATACAAAGGGGAGATCAGTCTAGCCAGTTTCAGTAATTTCAGATATTAACGTTTAGATATTATATAATATTCTGTAATTGAAAAGGCGTTTATATAAAATTCCGTAGTTAAAATTATTTGTTCATTCTTAACCCTCAGTTACAGTCTGAAACAGGATTATTGGTTCCAAACCCTTCATTTTTTTCTCTTTCCATTTTCCCTTGTCTCATTAAATGGTCCCACCATCTACCAGCTGGTCAAGCCAATGACCTAGGCATTAGCCTCTACTCCTCTCTTTCCCTCATTTTCTATAAGTGATCAGTTCTCTCTTTGCATTACTCTGTCTCCACTGCTAACACACGTCCAAGCCCCCATACAGCTATCTTCGACCATACTCTTCCATGCTCACTAACTATAACCATTCTGGTCATTATTCTGTTCTTTGATCTCCAAGTTTGTTTTTGCCTCAGTCTTTGCACTTGCCATTCACACTTCCTGGAATAATCTTTCTTCAAAGTTATGAAGGCTAGCTCTTCTTTATCTTTCAGGTCAATGATAATGACTCAGAAATGTGCTTTTATCACCATATCTATGCAAGTGATCCACCACCCTTCCTCTGAGATCATTCTCTTAAATTAACATGTCTCTTGTCTTTATAGCATTTATCACTCTCTTATTTTGTCCATTTAATCAACAAATATTCTAACTCTTTGCAAAAATGCATGCTCTTTGAAAGCAAGCCACTCGTTGGTTCTCTTCATCTTTTTACTCCCAGAACCTGGTCAGTGATTGCCACACTAAATATTTTTTTAAAGAATTTATAATAAGAACGAATATATCATAAGGCAAGACAAATCTCTTTCCTTTCCATAATTTTCTTGGTGACTTTTTAGAGATTTATTTTTGAAACACCTTATATACAAGTTCCCCTTACTGTAATCATCTTATTGCTCATTTGAGTTCAAGGTAGATGCCTCACCCTAGAGTTAAATAGATACACTTAATAAACTGCATGTCTATAGCACCCACCATGCTGAAAATAAGCCCAAACAGATATTTTCCTAACTAGAACTCAGGCACCAAATATTTTCATTATTGAAGGATTCCTCCCCGTGTGTGCAAAGGGTGAACCAGCAGCAGAAGCCTGTTGCTCAGGGACAAATTAGAGCAAGGGACTAGCCTTGGACTGAGTGCTACCCAAGAGGGTGCTCATAAAATGTGGTGTCCATGCCTTCTGGAATATCACAGGCCCCAGACATGAGGAGAGGGCTTTATTCTCTCTTAGGCAAGACAGCCCTGGACCCACCCTCTGATGAAGGGCAGGGGCTTCTCTGACCACGAGGCATGATCCTGAATGGCAAACCACCCTGAAGGGACAGTCACTGGAGTGCCGGGGAGTGTAACCTGGGGAGGTGGATGCTGCTGGCAGCCCCAACTCCCACACTTGGGAGGTACTTCTGGAGACCTTGGGCATCCCCCAAAGAGAATGGGCTGGCTCACCCACTGCAGAGAACTCCCCTTTGGGTGTGTGTTTGGCTCCACTCTGGGATGTTCAGGACTGGGACTGGTCACCTGCTCTCCCAGGGCTCAGCTGCCACTGTCATTACCCTTGTTGCTAAGAAAACTCTTAGCAATCTGCAGTTGTTCTATATGACAATGAGCCCTGGGGGACACCTACCTCACTCAACCTCTCCCTGGAGCTCCAAATTTCATTTGACTCATTTTTCATTATGATCATCAGAGGACCTTTAACAATTCTAAGGAACTTATTGTTTTCTTTTATATCTTTTCTCAAATATCTGATTGTAATCCTGCTCCCCAAAGTAAATTCTTGCTGCCTCTTTAATCCTTATGAAGAGAAAGTATGAATTATATAAATTCATCCTAAATTCATTGTAGAAGCTGAAAAGGACCTTAAATACAATCTAATTCAATCCCCACATTTTACACATTAAATAAGGAAAAGTATCTCTTGTGCCTTGTGCAGGGCCTGGCATGGATGGCAGTGACTAAAATGTTTGTTGAATGAATAAATGAATTTCAAGGAATCATGACTTGTCCAAGGTCACACATCAAGTCTGTGATGGAACAGAGGTTAGAATACAGATTTTCTCATTCCAGAATTGAGTCCATTCGTGAAAATATATGGACCACATTTATTTATTAAAATAATCCAAAGAAGGTAAATACTTGTATATTTAAATAGCTACCGTAAGTGTGTCTTAAAACATCATTGTTTAAAGTTAAAAGGAGCCTTAAAAACAAAATAGTCTATCCCACAGCCTATTTACAATAAACACATAGAATAGTTTTCCTCTGAGTTCATTTATTGCTAAATGTATATTTCTCCCTTTCAATATGTATTGATTTTAATCAGCTAAAACCAGGATGAAAACTGGAAGCTTGATAGCTTTTTTTAAAGTCACGAATCGGAAAATAATTAAAGTTTACATCATGATGATATTCAAACCAAGTATTTTTAGATCACAGCATACATTAATAGCATACGATTCAAGACATGGAAGGAACTACATACATCTGAGGACTCAGGTAACTAACTTTCTTAGTAAATGTACTTGGGAAACTCTTTTCTTGAAAGATTTGGATAGTAGTGGGGAGAGAAGAAACACAGAGCACTCTGTGCCAGAGTGTTGGAAATTTTTAAAACTTGGTAAGGAGTATAAAAAACACTTCTACTCCAAATCAGTTCAAATTTCAAACTAAGCAGTCTCTATTTTGCAGAGGAAGGGGATTTGATTTCAATTTTTTTTTTTGCCACCTAGTCACTTGTAATAAGAAAATCCTCAAGGAGGGTGCTCTGAAACGGTGATATTTGTGAAATTGGCTGTTTTATCAGCTTAGTGATTCCCAAGTCCGGTTGACTTCAGAACTGCCTATGGCACTTTAAAAAATACAGATTTCTAGGCCTCATGGTAAACCTATTGTTTTAGTTTGTTAAAAGCTACTGGGACCAATATACCAGAAATGGGTAGGCTTTTATAGCAGGAAGTTATTAGGTTAAGACCATACTGTTCTGAGGCTATAAAAATGTCCAAATCAAGGCATTATCAGAGTAGCTGTCCCACCAAAGGTTGGCTACTGGTGATCATGGACTCTTGCAATGTGGCAAGACACAGTGGCAGTTCTGCTTGTCTGGGCATCTGCCTCCTCCTCTTTCCATGCCTCTGTGCTCTGCTGATTCCAGCCTCTGGTCTCTAGGACCTCTCTCTTAGTCTCTCAGTGTTTCTCCATCTCTGCCTCTTTTTCTTGGTGTGTCTGTGCTTTCAGTCCTCTGTTTATAAAGGACTCCAGCAAGAGTACCAAGGCCCATCCTGGGCATACCTCACTGAATCCAATCCAATCAAAGGGTCACACACCCATGGGAATGGATTAGCCCCAAGAACATGATCGTTTTTGAGATCTACAAACAGCTCCAAACTGTTGCACCTACTGTCCCGGTTTGAGTCTTTTCTGGAACCCAGAAAATCCTCTTCTTAAAGCAAACACATGCCTGTGCCTGTAAACCTATTGTATGTGGGGCCTTTCGACTAGATTACTTTTTTTAAAATATATTTTTATTAAGAAGTTGTAAACTTATGAAACAATCATGCACATGTATAGAATTCCCATACAACAACCCTTCACCAACACATTTCACCATTGTAGAATATTTGTTACAGATTATGAGATAATATCATCAGACTATTACCACTAACTATGGTCCATGGTATACACTTGGTATGTTTTTTCCCATACCCTTGTATTATTAACACAGTACACCTTTGGCATTGATACAAGATATTACAGTATTTTTGTTAACTATAACCCACAGGTGACATTAATTATATTATTTCCTTGTTTCTTCACATTCCTACTACCTGGCATTAGTGACATACATCCATTCTAGTTCACAGAAGGACATTCTTGCATTTGTACTATTAACCACAATTCTTATGACCTCTGGGTTCACTGTGTTATTCAGTCCCTAGATTGTTCTCTAGCTTTCTTTCAATTGACATTTATTTCCCCAGACTACCCTTTTCAGCCACAATCCCTTTTATAAACCAGCTGCTACTCACTGTAATGGGTTACCATTAGCTCTATCCATTTCTACACATTACGGTCAGTTAATTAAAGTTCTACATGCATTAAGCAGCAGTACTCTTTCACAAACAATAACCTATATTCTAGGTTTTAACTCCATGCATTTATTCTTCATATTTAGTTCATTTTAGTGAGACCATGCAATATTTGTCCTTTTGTGCCTGGCTTATTTCACTTAGCATGATGTCTTCAGGATTTATCCGTATTATCACATGTCCCATTTTCATTTCTTCTTAATGAAGCATGATATTTCATCATGTGTATATACCACATTTTCTTTATCCATTCATTGGCTGTGGACTCTTGGATTGTTTCCATCTTTTGGCAATTGTGAATAATGCTTCCATGACCATCAGTGTCCAGATGTCTGCTGTTATCACAGTTTTCAGTTCTTCTGGATATAGTCCTTGTGGAGGAATTGCTGAATTCTATGGCAGTTCTATACTTAGCTTCTTGAAGAACCATAAAACTGTCTTCCACAGAGGCTGCACCATTTTACACTCCTACCAAAAGTGAAAGAGTATTCCTATTTCTCTTCTCCTTCTGGGACACTCATGACACATACATTTGCATGTCTCTTGCCATCATTTAGTTCTCTGAGAACCTGTTCAATTTTTTCCATTCTCTTCTTCATCTGTTCTTTTGTATGTTCACTTTCAGAGGCCATGTCTTTAAACTCACCAATCCTTTCTTCCACCTCCTCAAATCTCCTGTTATGTGCCTCCAATGTATTTTTTATTTCATTTATTTCGCCTTTCATTCCCATAATACCTATTTACCTATGAATGCTTCCAAATTCTTCTTTGTGCTCACCCAGTGTCTTCTTAATATCCTTAATCTCGTTAGCCATCTCATTGAATTTATTAAGGAGATTTGTTTGAATAACTATGATTGCTGTCTTAATTCCTTTATGTCTTCTGGAGGCTTATCTTGTTCCATTGACTGGGCCATAGTTTCCTGTTTCTTGATATGGATTGCAATTTTTGGTTGGTGTCTTAGCATCTGGTTTACTAGATGTATTTATTCTGGATGCAGTTTCTCTCTTCAGTTTAGGGCTTTCTTGCCCTTTCTCCCTGCTGATTCTATAGTAAGAGCCAAGGATGTAGTTGGTACTATAAGCTGTGGAGGCTGAAGCTGCCTGTGTTGCCCCAGGAACTGAATAAGGCTTTTCCCAGCTTTCTCCTCTGCCAGGGGTAAGGAAAGAGCCACAGCCATGTGTAATGATCCAAGTCATGCAGGCCAAGACCATCTGTAGATGCCCAGAGAAACTGATGAAGCTTTATGCCTCTTCCTTCCCTGCCTGGAAGGGTATGGTGCTGCAGGTGTGGGCAACCATCTAAGCAGTGCAGGTCCTAAATGACCACAGTTGCCCAGGTTGACTGATGTAGCATCAGCCCACCTCCTTCCTTGCCAGGGGAGTAGATCAACCCTCTGGACTGCCCATGCATTCTAATCCATGTGGTATGAATGCACCTGCATTTGCCCTGAGAGGCTGAGTGAATACTGTCTGTTCAGCCCTTTAAGTGATGGGAATGGAGCCACAGGCTCCCAACATTTCAGTCCATATAGGCCAAAAGTGCCACCGGTGGAGAATAGGCACTGTCCTCCTTGGTGTGGAGTGCTCTACTCATGAATCTTCACTGTAGATGAGCAGTCTTCTCCTTCCATCTCTCCAAGATGTTGCAGGATGCTCTTCTGGCCTCCTGGGTCCCCCAAACAGAGTTTTAGATAGCTCTGGGTGATTACAAACTGCCCTGTAAGATGAGCTGACTCTTGGAACTCCTTACTCAGCCACCATCTTCTAGAGTTTGTGCGATTAGATAACTTTTTACTAGATCACTTCAGTTATGGGCCTTTGATTAGATTACGGGCTGAGTGGGTCTCAGTCCTTTACTGGAATCCTATATAAACAATGGAGAGAGGAAGAGCTGCCAGTTTTACCCTGTTATGAGAGAAAGGACTCCAGGATCACCTGCAGCCACGGAAATAGAAATCCTGAGAGGCTGAAAGGCCAGTAGCTGAAATCAGGGGAGCAGATGAAACTGAAGCAACAAGGCCCAAAAGAGAGGGGAGAGATGGGCCATATACCTGATCACCCACAGCAGAGCTCAGGAGAAAGCGATTCTGGAGGAGAAGACAGAGACAAGCTGCCATTTTGCCTTGTCATGTGGAAGGAATCTACAACTGCCAGCAGCTGATCTTTGGTGAGACAGTATCTCTGCTGATACTGGACATTTTCATGACTTCAGAACTTTAAGATTTTAACCTAATAAATACCCACTGTAAAAGCCAAAAAAAAAAAAGTCTGTTATTGTTTTATTTAGAAACTGAATATGGTTTAAGGTGATGTATGTGCCTGCCAAGTTGACAAAGGATGGACTCTGATGGTAGGCTAACATATCAACTTGGCCATGTGATGGAGCCCAGTTGTTTAGTCAAGCGAAGACTGGGCTAATTGTATTACAAAGACATTTTAGTTAATTGCCTGAATGGCTGATAGTCTACAATCAAGTGAGGGGATTGCTTTCAGCAATGAGAGATGGTTCATCCAATCAGTCGAAGGCCTTAAAAGACGTGATTTCAGTATTCAGGGAGACAATCCCTACCTTCCCTATTTTCAGACAAACAGCTCCCCCTGGGAAACTCATCCAGGGCCTTTATGAGAGTTCCAGGCTTGCAGACTGCCCTACAAAATTTGGACTTATGCACTCCCATGGTTGTGAAACAATTTTATGAAATCTCATAATATTTACTGATATCTCTTGTTGATTCTATTTCCCTAGAGAATCCTGACTAATATACCTACCAAATCAGAATTTCTGTCTTTAACACCTGGAATCTGTTAAGTATTTGAGAGAATGGGCTGTTTTGGCCTATTTCTGGAGAAATATTTCTGTCTTAATGTTGTGTTGTACTTGCAAACCGTTGAATGTTTTTAGAGATGTTGATTGCCCATAGACATTTTAGGATAGAGAACTGGATTACTGCAGGGAAAACGGGCAGGTTTTGTCCTTACCTTTCCATAAAAAGATGTGATCTATTGTGGTCTAAATATACTAAAAATGTGGGAAATGTTCTAATAGTGGTATCATTGTTTTCTGCTGGGATAGCTTTGTTTTGAGGCCACTGGAAAACACCACTCTCCATGAGCAGGAGAAGAAATTTTTCTTAAAGATAATGGCTATTCCTGAGATCATCCTAGGAAAGGAAGAATGTAAGAACAGAAAATAAGGACTTAGGCTGGTGGTGAGATGGGAACTCAAGTAAAGACCCCACCTGAGGCCATACCTGGGTTTTAGGAGAGAAGAAAGGTCTGTACTACTGAAAGGCTGGTCAGAAACTAGGCAGGGATGTGTGTGACAGTTTGAGATTATGTTATGAATCCCAAAAAGATCAAGATTGTTTGTAAACTAATCTATTCCTTTGTGTGTAATACCCTTTGATTGTACTAAATTCAGCTGAGAGAAAGCAAGCCCAGAGGGGAAGGTTGAACCTTGCAGAGATTAGCGACCATCTTGCTTCAACACATGTCAGTGACTTTGGTAAGAAGGCAACCTTGAGCTGGACTCTTTAGGGCCTTGTAACTCTAAGCTTTTACTCCAAATAAATATCCTTTTAAAAAGCCAACAGATATCTGACACTTTCATCACCACCCCTTTGGGCAGACTAATACAATGTGCCTTGGCCTGTAGGCTTGAAAGTAGATATAGTCATCCATACTAATAAACATAAGGAACCTAGAGGCTGCTTCTTAGAACAGCCTGTGTCTCTAGCTCCATAAATCCATCCTTCCTATGATCATTTAGAGAGTGGACTTCTTTTCACCTTGACCTCAAATTTTAAGGGGATGCATTGACTAGACCATATACTCCCCTAGACTGACTTGGGACTGAAAAGCTACAGTGTTTCTCATTTCCTGATTTGAATGTCAGTGGCATCCAGTGGTCAGGGCTGGAACCTGTTATATTTATCGGTATCTTGTCTCTCGGTATAAGATGAGATAAAATTACATAATTCCATATATCTTATGTTTTGGCAAGTCACAAATATGAATAGATTGAGAAATGACAGGACTTTGTGAAACTTGCAACCTTGTAGTATCAATTATAGGTCTTTGGCAATGCATTCAGAATTCCAAATAATGGAGTCCAGGGGACAAATATGGTATGTAAGGTGCTTCAGGGTGTTGTCCCCCTATAGAATCTTTGAACAACTAGTGAAAACTGGCAGAGCCATCTTTCTCAAAACTCTCAAAAACAGTTGCAGTAACTGGGCAAGTATCAAATCAAGAAAAGTCAATTTTTAAAATGGTAGGAGAAGCTCATAGCACACTTGGTTGCCACCTTTCCCAGAGTGATGTGGAGCCAGCCTGCATTCCCACTGTGGGTCCCTGGCCCTGTTCTGGGGCGAGCTGAGTAACCCTTACGCACATACTGTGGTGTCTACATGTAGGTGCCAATCGATGAGATGGCAACCTGAAAAACTGAACATGGAAACTCTCCAGCTCACCGTCCCAGAACCTGCCCTGCAGGCAGGTATAGCTTGCAGCTGGCTAAAGCAGTGTTAGAAACAATGAAGTGGAAGCAGCCTGGGGTAAAGGATTACCTTCTTTAAGAAATACAAAACAGAACCCAGGAATAGGGGGTGTTATTTCATTTGGAGTACAGGGGGCATTAGAATTACTGTAAAAGGGGAAATTCCCAAGGCCATTAGTTAGCACAAGCCCATGACAATACATAAGCTCAGAAAAGACCAAAAGAATCCTGCATTTCACTTTTGCCTCAGGCTGATCTTCTTGATTGGAGGGCTTAAACTCTGAAGCACAACAGAGTTAATTTGCAAAGTCTAGAAAGAAGTTTTGTTGTTGTTGTTGTTGTTGTTGTTTCCTTAGTTGGTTGCTTTGTTTTTAATTGTTCATTCATCTAGAATTGACTTTTGTGTAATATAATGCAGTCGATGTGGAAAACAGTTTGCTAGTTCCTCAGAGAGTTAAGTATAGAATTATCATATGATCCAGCAATCCCATTTCTAGGTATATATGCAAAAGAATTGAAAGCAGGGACTTGAGAAGACATTTTCATACCACACTGTTGCATTATTCACAGTTGCCAAAAGTTGAAAGCATCCTAAGTGTTCCTCAACCAATGGATGAACAGAATATAGCATATACATAAAACAGTATTCAGTAAGAGGGATGAAGTCCTTATACATGTGAGCACATGGATGAACCTTGAAGACATCATGTTGAGCGAAATAAAAAAGACACAACAGGACAGTGTATGATCTCACTGATAAGACATAATTAAAATAAGTGTTAGAGATTTGCAATAATTAACAAGCTGTAGCTCAGTGTCCCCTGATATGAACTGGGAAAAAGGCGAACCCCCTCCCCCATGTCTGAGGGCACTTTCCAACAGGTAAACAAAGAAACCCCAGTGAGTCAAGAGTAAAAGGAGATAGAGGTCTTCACTATGTACATATCAAAGGGTAATGGAGATCTTTACTACCTCTACCTGCATATCAGAGAGAGACGGAAACTTTCCCTATTCACATATTGAAGGGAAATAAAGAAACCCTTTAATCCATACAGATAAACCATAACTCCCTAACCCACTATTCTCTAATCATTATCAGGAAAATTTTTCACATAGAGGGTTTCCTATTGGTCCCTGCACCTCACTTGGACCCTCAACCCCCTCCCACCAACTATCATTCCCCCACCTAAAAATATACTGTATAAATTCAAATCCCCCCTTTCCAGAGTGGGCTGAAGTCTCTCTTCAGACCCCTTCCATTGGGAGAGCTTCTCAATGAATATATTTTCTGCCTGTGGTCTATCAGTCTCCACATCCCAGTGAACACCGTTTTTCTCCAACAATAAGTAAATTCTTGAAGTCAGTAACTAGACTACAGGTTACCAGAAAAGAGGTAGAGAAGGAGGAGTTAATGCTTAATTGGTACAGAGTTTCTGTTGGGATGATGGAAAATTTTTGGTAATAGATGGTAGTGATGGCAACACAACATCATGAATGTAATTAATAGATTGAATTATATATTAGAATGTGGTTAAAAGGGGAAATATTAGGTTGCATATTTTTAAAAAAGATATAGGACTGTTCAGCACAAACAGTGAACCCAAATATAACTCTGGACTATAGTTAACAGGTTAATTATAATAATATTAATCAATTTTAACAAAGGTACCACACTAATGAAAGGGTTAATAATAGGAAAAATTGTGTGGGGGATAGTGTTGAGGCAGGTTAGTATAGTGAAAGGGGGAAAGCAGCTGGCCCTGTAGAAAACATGGTCAATATACAACATGGCTGACAGACCACATGGCCATGAGACCCCACCTGGAAACCTCCCAAGAAAATGGTTGTCTGAAAGACCCTGTGAGATCCTGGCCATGAGAATCTCATTTGGAATGAGAATCCCATTGGAAGTCAAGGGAAAGTCCCAGATACCCTCAAAAGGCCTCACCACTGGCCCCATGAGAAATGTCAGGTAGGGCAACCAATCAGAACAGCAAACAGCTGGGGCCCTGCCCCAACATTATGAAGAGAGAGGGGGAAAGACTTTAAAAAGTCCTGACCTGGGGCCCCACACACACGATTTAGCCTGCAGTACGCCCATGGTCCATGCATCAGACCATGTACTTTTCTCGTTTTTTTGTTTCTTAATAAACTCTTTACTCCCTTTGCCTACCCTATGGCATGACCTTAAATTCTTTTATGTGACATTAGCCAAGAACCTAGAAGCCCAGAAACCAGAGACATACAGTAGCAGTATATGAGAACTGTATTTCAGCATGAATTTTCTATAAGCGTACATTGCTCCAATATTTTTTTAATTCCAATAAATGGCAATGAGTTTTTATTATTCACATTTGTCCAGCAAGAAGATCTTCATTCATCTTGAAAGGATTACTGACTTAATTACAAAAATATTGTGCTTTCATTATCCAAGACCAAAGGCTTTTATACTTGATTCAAATACCTGATGAAGAAAACTACTACTGCATTGAAGAGTTCTCAGTTTAGAAATGTCCTATAGATGCACTTTTTCTATTAATATAGCACCAAGTCATCATCACTACTGCAGCTCATACACCTAAAACTACAATGAAAACAAACTCTCACAGTTTTTGCTTTAAATATGTCATTCCAAGATTAAATATATATAAATCACTTGGATACACCAATTGATTTGCCTCTCAGAGAAAATGTCTTCAAATTTCAAATTGCTTTCAACTGATTTTTAGAAAAGAAAAGGGACTCAGAAGATTATCTTCATTTGTTTCTTGGTAGTAGTTAAGGGGTGACAATATTAATCTATTGCCTGGTCAAAGTGTGGTATAGATGTCCTTGAGCTCTAAGATTCTACCCCAGGCTGGCCTAGTTGACTAATGTGGTTAGTTACCTAGCAAGGGTATGATCCCACCCTTGAGCATGGTATTCAGAAATAGCCTGGATGAGCCTACTTCCATATAGCGTCCATGAAAAATGTAGGGAACTCAGGATTGCCGAACAAAAAGGTATCCCTCTAAAAATCAAAATCCAGCAAATTCAGGCCTTTTCTAGAGGCAATATGGGGCAACAAAGAACTCTGGAAACTTACCTGAAGATATTTAAGACCGCCACATTTGCCTTTGTTATCCTTTCTCTTAGTTGAACTTATAAAAAGATTGCATCATATGATCCTCTCTAGCTTCCTTCTCACTTCTTATATCAGAGAATAGAAGATGTAAGAGTAGAATAGCTGAATGATTTTAAGAATTACACATTAAACAGCATTACTTCAAAATGCCAACTATAGTTATAACAAATTTTTATGGTGGCTCATATTTTTCAGAAAACTCTTACATACATATCATCATAATTGAATTGTCTCAATAATTCTATGAGGTACGTATGATCATCACGTACCTTTTTGTATTTGAAAAAAACTGAGGTCTTGTGCAGTTAAGTAACTTGACCTAGAATACAGTATTTGTACATGTCAGAAAACTGTGATTTCAATCCAAATTTTCTAATTACAAATCTTCTGGTATTTTCACCATACATGTATTTCCTTGTGACATTTTTCTCTGTATTTGTCAGTGTTTTGGGTAGCTCCAGCTCCATTTGAGATTACTATTCTATCTTAATCCAGGCTCTTTTCTGGCTTCCTAGAAACTGCTACATCAGAATCCTTTAACCCTTTCTGGACAGGATTAGTTAATTGAGTAAGCATTTAAAATCAATTTTTAAAAGACTATGTACATATTTTAACTTAACACAAACTATCGATGTGTTTATTCCTCAGTTATTTTTTGTGTTTTTTTTTTATATAGGAATAAAATTTCCTTTGGTGTTGTTATTTTAAGTTTGGCCCAATGATGACATTTCATTGTCATTTTTCCCTCAATTGCACCAATAATGCATCATCACCAATTTCCAATTTTGAGCAGAGTGATTGTGAAAATTGTTGGTAGAGAAGTGTCACCTGGCAGGAAGCAAGTCTGGGATACTTTGGCAGTGATCTCAGAAATTGTTTATGTCGATACTCCTGAAAGAGAAACAGAATGCCATCCTAGATTTAAAACTCTTGAGGATACTAAAGCAGTAATAAATACACATACAGAAATCAAAAAGAAACGCTGCTGGAAACTTGAAGACCTCTCTGGTGATCGTGAACAGAAGTATTGGCAGAAGATTTTGGTAGATAGGTAGGCCAAACGTAATCAGCCTAAGGAAAAGAAAAGAGGCACTGAGAAGTTAATTCCCAAAGCTGAAAAGATTAGATGGGCAAACACTCAACAAGCAAGAAAACACATTAAATTTTCTGAATGTGATTGAACAAAAAACTGACTCACCTTTTAATGTTTTACTGGGTACTCGAGCTATTCATAAGAAATCCATTTTTATTATGATCGTGCTAAATAATGAATATTGTTCTAAGACCTACATCTAATTAAAAGAAATATCTTTATTCCTCAACTTATAAATAAAACTTTTTCTAGAGTCAAGTATATTGTATTACCACAATTTTTCATTACACATTTTATTTGTTGAAATCATCTTTGATGTAAATCAACCTCAAAGTGATATAGTAAATAAATGTGTTTTGAACATTATCATTGAAAGAAAGAGTAAAGAACTTAATGATACTTTTAAGATAAGGGAAAAACTTAATGAAACATTTAAAGCAATCTAATCAAAGATTTTCTAGATTTGTCTGATTTTTCCCAATATTTATAGCTATGTTATGCAAACCTATTTTTTGAGAGCTGACATTACCAAATCTTTCCAAACCTTTCAATGTGATTTGAGTAGAACCTACAATTCTCTTTTTACATTCATTTATCTTCAGTTTATATATTATATAATTATATAAGTACTGTAACAAATAAATACAACTGGTATAAATAGGTTTGTAAACAAACAAATCAAAACAAAACTGAATATTGATTAGCCAACAAGTCAACTGGTAAAAGCAGGACTTGTAGGCATACTAGCCTACTGAATACCTGGGGCATTCATCAGTGTGCTTTACAGATGGAACGAATGGGATGGGTTAATACAGCAATTCAGTTAAATAGAGGGCAGTTCCAAGACCTAGAGGCAGGGGGCTTTCTCTCTTTCTCACTGTAAAGTACATTTCATCAAGTAGGTCCCTGAGACTTGAGAGGAATATCTACTTTAAGAAGCCAAGAGGACTTTTAAAGAGCCAATAAGGAAAAAGTAGTCTCTTAATTAGGGCACCTGCTATAAACCAGGCTGCTCCTTTCTTGTGACCTTTTCAGTTCTTCCACAGAACTCTAATAAAATGTAAAGCAAGTGAAACAAAGCTAAAAGATAAAATATTAAATATTAAAATGCTCACATAATAAATGTTTCACTGAAGGTCAAGAAAAGTTAGACTTCTGGACAAAAAGCAATGAAAAACTTGAAGATGAATGGAGTCAGAGAATATACTAGGCAATCTGAGCTGTATTGCATTAGGCTATATTTCAGTTTTCTTGAAGTGCAAACAAATACCATGCTTTGGGTTGGTTTAAAGAATAGTAATTTTTTGGCTCTCAAGTTTGAGGCTAGGAAAAGCCCAAATCAAAACATCATCAAGGCATTGCTTTCTCCCTAGAGACTGTGGCATTCTGGGGCCAACTGCTGGCGATCCTTGGTCCTTAGCTTTTTGTCACATGGCAATGTACATGGCAGCCTTTCACTTCTCTTCCAGGTTCCATTGATTGCAGCTCTGGCTGCTCCTTCTGTGATTTGCTATATATATCTGTGTGAATTTCATTCTGCTTATAAAGGATTAAGATCCATCCTGACTGAGTTGGGCCATACCTTAACTGAAGTAACCTACATACAATTGGTTCACACCCATAAGAACAGATTAAGTTTAAGAACATGTTTTTCCAAATCACTGCAGGGTCCTTTAAAGAATTCCTCAGTTACCAGAATTAAGAAATAAGAATTAATGTGACCAATAGACAATAGTCAACAGCAATATTGTAGTATTCTTGCATCAATGCCAAAGATGTATTATGTTGATAATCGGGGCGTATGGAAAAAATATACAAAATGTAGCTATAGAATATAGTTAGTGATAATAGTCTGATGACATTCCACAACAATGTAGTGTGTTGGTGGAGGGGTGCTGTATGGGAATTCCACACATGTGCATGATTGTTTTGCAAGTTCACAACTTTAATAAAATTATATTAGAAAGAGAATAAGAGAGAAAGGGAGAAAGAAAGAAAGAAAAAGAAAGGAAGAGAGAGAAAGAGAGAAACAAAGAGCCCCAGGCAGAAGACTTCAAGTATGCTTAGACTCTTAGGTTTACCTTAGACTTTTAGACCAGAAGTTGATAAATGGCATGCTTTTTGACTCATTAATCAAATTTAAACTTCCAATCATGGTATTGGGAACATGGTGATAAAAAAATTAGATATGGGACACAGTGATAAAAAAAAATTAGATATGGTCTATGCCTTTAGAATACAATCTTGTAGAAGATAAAACAAACTTAAATCAGTAGGCCAAAATTTGAGTCATAGGACATGCCTAAGAGCAAATGTCAAATTGCCAAACAACTCCTCTTATCCCAAAATTGAATGTCATGTGTGAATATTTGATATCCATAATAGCTTAAAAGACTTGTGATATACAGTGATCAACCTGAGGATGGATTAAAAGTCAAAACAAGAGCATTTTAATTCTGGATAACTAACTCTAGACCTCTGGTTCTCCAGAACTAGTAAATCTCAGTTTGGGGTCTCTTGGAGACTATAAACATCCCCAAATATAGTGATAATGTCCTTGGGCTATTTTCTATATGACAATAAGCCTTATAAAATTACACACTTATACTCAATAACACAGAGAACAAATAGAATACTGCCTTCAGGATTAATAAAAAAGATCAAGAAGCCCTATATTAAACAAGGGGCACTTAAATCAGAATCCCAGAATCAAACTAAAAAACTGTTTTGTTTTTTTTTCATTTATCTCAGAGATAGACTTCTAAGGAATTCCCCATGTACTCCATTATTTTTAATTTTACCAACTGAAAACACTTGGTCTCTGAATCTGTTATACACAGTGATCAACCCAAGAATGAGAAGGCATATACATTTGTTGCTCAGATCAGATATTAACGGTGGTCTTTCCTCTTTACGGAGAAGACGAGAGAAAAAGAAAAACAAGAAAAAAGAGGAGAGGAACAAAAAGTAGAAAAGGCACTTGCCATTTTCTTCCTGGAATGAAATTACTTTGGCTCCCTGCTGTGGATTGTTCCTTTTACCTTCAGGAATTAGCTTAAATCCCACTTCCCATGTTGACTAAGCCTTTCTTAGTCAACCTTCCTAAAGTCATCTGCCATACCCTCTCTACCTCCTTATTTTCTATCATATAGCCTTTTTTGTTTACTTCATGACTCCTATCAAAGCCTGGAATTATTTGAATTTTTAGCTGGTTGTTTGCATATTATCTGATTCTCCCACTAGAAATGTAAGCTCTGTGAGGAGAAGGACCTTCTCTGTTTTGTCCCCTATCCATTAATACCAAGTGAGCAAATATCAGCCACAGTGGGTTGGCTTAACAACAGGTATTGACTGGATCATGGATTGGAAGTCTAGACGTCCAAAGTCAAGACACTGTCAGGGCTTGCTTTCTTCCCGAAAGTTGCTGCATTCTGGAGATGGCTTGAACCATCCTTGGGGTTCCTTGGCTTGCATCTCTGCCTCCTCTCCCCAGCGACCTCTCTCTCCCTGGATCTGCTCTTCAGGCTCCCTCTGACTCCCAGCTTCTGGGTCCTCTCTTTGACTTTCTCAGACCTCACTTTATGAGGCCTCCAAGAATATAGATTAAAGCCCACCTGATTCAGTTGGGTCGCAATTAAAAGGGATTTTAGAAGGTCTTACGCACCTACAGAATACAGATGAAGATTAAGGGCATGTCTTCATTGGGGTATACAATTCAACCTGCCACACTACTCAGAAATTTATTGAAAAGTGAGTAAACAAGACCCAAAACCTCCATTTGGAATACTACTGTGCTGTGCTAGACCCTTTTCCCTTATTTTTTGTCATCCTTACACACAAAAAAATAGATTTTAACTACCTTGATTTTTCCAAAAAAGTAAAGTAAGTCTCAGAGCAACTGAAACTGATTTTGCCAAGGTCAGTCAATGACGGTACAGCAAGTCAAATGCCTGTCTGCCTGCCTCTAAAGTCTATGTTTAGAAATACCCTTTTAGCTGAGACTCTCAAGGTGCAATTACCTCATCTGTATATGTTTGTGTGACAAGAAAACACAATCTCCTTTAACAATCTGTTCTTCACCTGTTATGGCATTTTCCATGCTGAATTATAATGGATCTCTTTACCTGGGTCTCCTCTTGAGTCTGAGAGCTCCTCAAGGGCAGTGAATTATTCTCTGGAACCAAGAGCTTCCACACTGTTCAACTACATGCTTGCGAAAGAAATGAATGGTTTGAGGATCAAGGCTATACAACCACAAGCTTTTCAAAGTAAAAGAAAAAATCAGGCCTTTTCTAACAAGAAGAAATCTGGAATAGGTGGTGAATTTATCAAGTGCAAATATCTATTCAGTGGTATATAGATTACTACCTTACAACCTCAGGGATCTTGTTGTCAACCCTTCAACTTACAAATTAGAAACCTAAGTAAAAGCCAAGGTAATTTTGCATTTAGCAATGACCCTATATCTTGTTGACAAAGTGCCATATAGTAATTAAGGACCCCAAGTCAAAACCGAAGACTATTTTTTATTACTGTCACTAAAGTTCTTGAATCTCTGGACTGTCCATGTGCCAGCTGGGCCCTAAGCCTCAGCAGAGTTGCACCCTTACTCTCCGGTTCATTTGACTTACCCAGGACAGCTGACAGAGAGATGGGGATAGTCAACCACCACACCAGGGAACCGAGAATGTCTACACCTGCAAGCAGGAAAATCGCATCCATCAGGCATGTGGGATCTAAGTCCCCTCTCACTTTAGAGGTGAAGTGGACATCGCCATCCCAGGGTCCACAGGATGGACAAATAAAATATGAATTCAAGTGAACTTACTGGTATTCTACTATAGAACTATTATGGAAGAAATTGTATCATTGATGTGGAAACAGTGACCATGGGAGTTGCTGACAGCAGGAAGAGGGAAGATGTGTGATGTGGGGGCATTTTCAAGACTTGGAGTTGTCCGGAATCATATTGCAGGAACAGATGCAGGACATTATGTATCCTGCCATAACCCACTGAATGGACTGAGGAAGAGTGCAAACTACAATGTAAACTATAATCCATGTGCTATAGCCATGCTCCAGAATGTATTCACCAAATGCAATGAATGTGACACACTGATAAAAGAGGTTGTTGATGTAGGAGGAGTGGGGTATATGAGAACCTCTTATATTTTTTTAATGTAACATTTTGTGTGATCTATGTATCTTTTAAAAAAAAAAGAGTAAAAATTTGCTAAAAAAAATAAAGCTCTTGTAAGCAACATTTAAATACTATGTGGAGGAATTGGAGACATTCCATTGAGGTGACTAAGAAATAGAAATATGGAAAAACCCTCATAAACCACTGGAAACCACTGGAAATTAGGGAAGGGAACAATGTCAATGTCACAAACTTTGAAGAAATTCTGCCTGATATCATGCATATAAAGCCAACCTAATTGTCCAAGGGAGATCAGACTCTCTTGGATTCTATTTTGCTCCCATGGGTCAATAGCATTTGATACAAGGCTGATGGAAGGCCACAGGGTTTATGTATCATTCTTGTCCCTGAAGTGATAGCAGCACAAATTATGAGTTTGGACACCAGACTGAGACTGTCCTGGAGCCTGACCAGCAGAAAGGGGAAGCAGGTCCTGGTGCTGCAGCTTGAAGCAACCGCAGAAAAATCAAGATTGCCCTAGTAAGGCTGCCCAAATCCTTCTCCTTTTCTCTGAATTGGTAATATATGCTTAACTGATAATATACAATGTACTTAAACCATCTAGCTCCCAAAGTTACAAAGAACTTGAAGGTAAAATTCTAATAGTAAACAGTAGCTCAGTGAGGAGAATCTGTACATTGCCTTTATGGTCAAACCCTAGACCTGTGTAGAGGAGCATGTGGATTTGGGTAGAAGTACATCCATTACAGCATTCTTCATATATAAAAAATGAGATCAGCCTAATGTCCATGAGAAGAATATTGTTTAAATAAATTATGATTTCAATGCAGTCATTAAAAATAATTTTAGAAGGATATTTAACAGAATGCGGAAACCCCAATGCTGTATTTTAAGTGAAAACAAAAACAGATGACCAGGAATTCTTTATACTATAATTATAGTTTTAAAGTTAAACCTGGAGTTAACACTAAAATGTCATCATCGGTCATGTCAAACCTCTGCTTAAAACACTTCAATAGCTTCCCATGACACTTAAGGAAAGGTCAACATGATCAATATGGCCCTGAATGTCCTCCTGATAAGACCCCTCCTTACACCAGCAGCCTCATCTCATGTCACTCTTTCCCACTACCTTCCAGACGTTGGGATATTGTTTCAGTGTCCAAAATGTGGCATGGCCCTTGCCACTAAGGTTGCTCCCACTTTCTGGAATGGTCTCTCAATCCAGCCTCCTCTTGTCAGCCACATGCCCCCCACCATCACCTTGCCATACAGCCACAGACACATACACTGTCCCTTACCTTGTGAGTCACCACTCACACTTGCAGTTCAAGTCAATCATCACAACTCAAAGAAATATTCCCTAGCAACCATACGAGGACCCTCTGATATACACTCTCATCGCTCTCCATCCTTCTCATTCACATTATTCATTACATTTAAATAATCTACTTTTGACTCTCAATGGTCTGTGAGTATAAGAAGAGAGATTTTATCTGTCTTATTTAATTGTATGTTGCAGAGTTGCTACAATATTGTACGTATTCAAAATCTATTTAAATAGATAGTATAGTTGGTATCTATTAGGTACTCACTTGCTTTAAGTGCCTTAAATGTATTAACGCATTTAATTTTCACAACAATCCTGGCGGTGGGTCCTGTTCCAAGCCCCATTTTAAAGATGATGAGGTCATGGCGCAGACAAATTAAACAATTCCCTCAAGGTCACATCGCAAGTACATGGCAGAGCTGGGATGCACATTCAGGCAGTTTGGCTCAAGAGCACTAATAAAAGGTAACGCTGACTTAGCGTGGACGCTGGACTAAATATTATTATAAATGCTTTACTTATTCAAGCCTTATAGCACACCTATGAGGTGGTTATGATTATTCTCTGTAGATGAGAAAATTGAGGCACAGAAAAGTTAAAGCAACTTGCCCAAGGGCATATTACTATTTGCACCTCTTACTCAGTTGCGAAGGACAGGACGGAGGGAGGGAACTACCTTTGAATGTGGAGATTATGGACAATTTCTTCCTGTTTCCATGATTGTTCAAAAATTATATGACGAATGTGTTTTGTAATAAGAAAAAAAGTTATTTCTAAAAAGATATAATTTAAATAAATAACTTGGTTTTAAAAACACTCATAGAATATGAATATATGACTGGAAAATGTACCTGGGTGCTTCTCAAATCCAACTCATTCTCTGATATTCATGTATCTCCAAAATATACCTGACAAATGGCTTTTCTTCAGCCTCTTCTAGATCAGCCTCAGGGTGGTCTGCTAATTAACATGCCTCACAAGAAACTGTGGAGAGTGTACCCATGAACTGAGGGATATCATCTCCCTTGAATTCCAACAGGAGATGACATCAACCAAAATCAGGTGATCCATTTTATAATCAATTTCACACTATGCAGATGCTGTGAAGCCCTGGGGGAAAAACCTAAATTTCCTCAAAGAAAATTATTTTTGATTGTTCACTGAACTGCTGAAGAAGCCAGCAGAATAAAATAATTTAACCCCAATAATTAAAATTATTGAAGTATTTCTTATGATTTTTTTTCTGGGACAATGAGGGAAAAAAAAGTGTGTGTTTTTTTTTTTTGCATGCTTGACTTTTTAAAACTGAACTTCTAATTGCCTCCTTTCCCATAGAAGGATGGCTTCTTCCTGCCTGCCCCCAAAGTACCCTTTATGTATTTCTATCATAGCAATTGTAACAGTTTATCCTCATTATTCACTTGCCTGGTCTTCTTTCTTATTCCTATTTTTAGTCTGTTTCTCTGGCATTTAACTCATTTTAAGAACATTAAGTTCTTAAAAACTGCACATTCCGTCAAAAAACACAGCTCCTCAACCAAAACCAATTTTATGAAACTCAAATTCTTTACTTGATTTTTTCACCTATTAAAACAGGTATATGTCAATGATTTCTTTAACAAGGATTTTCTTCTCCTTAGCACTTTCTTCACTCATCTTAGCTACTTTCTTTTTTTTAATACCCCTAACCATCCTGAAACAACATGCTACCCCTCAGCCCCTTGTTCACGGCAACTTTCATTTATTCCTTTCCCCTTTCCTCTCATTCTGAATTCTAAACCCCCCAAGAACTGGTCTTGCAAAGCAGGAAACTGTTCATTGGGCAGAGGAAAGTATGAGACTCATGGGTCAACCCAGAATCTTCTTCCAAGGACAAATGAGGGGGAAAGGCCAGTAACAATCATATATTAATAATTTTGTCACATCACAAAGATTTATCAAAGGAAAGAATGAATGACTAATAGTATAAATGACTCTGATTTATTTGAGAGATACATTTTACCATACCCTAGCCAACTTCTCTATCTAAAGTTTAACAACTTTCTCCCACCATTGTCCTTTTCCTTTCCTGTCCCCAAATTCTACCTATGAGTTATTCAATATGGTCTCCAGCTACTGCCCTTCTATATCATTGGCTTGAAACAGACTCAAGAACTTTAATGAGAGGTTATCATGGAACTATTTTCAGACTAATTCTAAGTGGAGAATAAAGGTCATAATACCACTATAGCAGCTAAAAGCACTTTTGCTGACACTATCTAATTTTCACAGAATTCTCAGGACATAGGAAATTAATTTGATTATGTTTCTAAAGACAAGGTGTTTTAGGCACAATGAGTAAAATAATGGGGGTCAATCTGTGCTTGCACCAGAAATAGACTTATATCTTCTAATATTCAGGGGAGACCTATTTGGATGATACAACTTGGCCTTTGCAAAAGGAGTTTTTTTCATCCTTTCCCTGCCTAATATGGAAAGGCTCAACGACTTGGATATCTTAATCAGTTAAGTTGAAGTTACATTATTTATGACACACACATCCTAAGAATTAGAGACTCCCTAAATTATATCGCCTCTAAACATAATTAATTGATAGCCTACTCATTTATGACAGCTTTATTTAAGAGAAATCTTAGGGATTAAAAAAAGAGAGGTTTATTTTCATTTTTAAAAATTCAGGTTGTTTGTTAATCCAAATTTTTGGAAAATTCTATTTTTCAGACTGTTATGTTCATATTTTGTTTCACATCTTCCATTTTATCTATAAAGTTGATATCTGAATCACATACTTTTGTTGCAATACCCACTGGAATATATATTGCAAGTATGTGAAAGCCTTCACTTTAAAATTCACCTGGACCATTCATTTCCCTTGAAGTCAGACTTCAGGATCTGCCAGTCCCCCATCTGGCTTCATATATTGGTTCTAGTTACTCATCCCTGGAATTTCTGCCCTGAGGACGCATTGTGGACACAACAACAGGTTAAACTTGGATGAAGAAAGGATTGAGTTGCTAAAATCTTACTTGGGAGGTGGAAGCCCCAGATGGATTGGGAAAGAGAAAAAGAGAAGTAAAGCAAGGAAAATGGGAATGATGCCTCAGGCACTGTCACCACACACGCTTCCCCTTCATATTAACCTGCAAAGTGACAGAGCAGGTCATCCAGCAGGCATGTTCACGCCACACCCAGGACTTCTCCAGAAGGGCTGCAAAGAGGGCTTGAGCCTTGGAGGAGCCTACAGGAAAGAGAAATGGGAGAATTTTGCCCACCTCCTTCCATCATAATGATATGGGCTATGTGTGAGGGGGCTGTGTGTTTCTTCATGAATAACCTGGGCTCTGTGTGTAAACTTGCTACATCTGAGATTCCAGTATAAGCCATGTGCGCATGCAAACAATAAGAACAGCAGCCCCGCCTCTCATAACCATGCCCACCACTCCAGTCTGCCTAGTTACCAAAGAACCAAGCCCCGAAAACTGAAACCGAAGCCTAACTGTTCACACCAAACGCTTCCTAACTCCACCGCCCCCATGCTCTCTGTATAAAAGCAACCTACAAGAAGGGTGCGGGGCTTGGGTTTTTTAACAGGAGTCCCCCAGCCCGGCTGGTCATTAATACATTTTCCTTCCCAAGAATATTACCGAGTTCTGACCTTCCATACACAATCGTTGAAGCTCTCTGCTTCCGCAGCAGTACTATTCCCGCTGATCTTACACAGGCAAACTGCCCTGCACTTTCAGGTGCCGTTCCACAATCCCTCTGAGACATCTCAGGAAGCAAGAACCAACACACTGTTGTGTGGGGCATTACCAAGTCCAAAAGTGCATGGAAGGAGCACGAATCCAGAGAGAAAACAAGAGGCAGTCTGAGAAGGAGCACAACGTTACTACCCTCATAGAGCCCCTTAGCACATAATTATTATATTCAGCCACTTGCTGAAGACACTACGACTCATAAGAAATACTTACGGCCTTCCTCACCAATGAAATCGATGCAGTGAGGGATCAAACAGGGATCAGACGAGATGTACTGGAGTTCAAGTCCTGACCCGAAGCTAAGCCAGGGTAATAAACCAGAAAGAGCCTGAAATAGAAACAGCCAGAATCTTGAGTGCAAAACAAAGTCCTTAGTACTAAAATTTGAAGTTCAGAACTAAAATCTGAAGTTCAGAAAACCGGAAACAAACACCAAGTCCGGTGTCACAGGTGGATTCAAAGTTGGGAGATGAAGCCCAAGACTAAAGGCCGGAAGAAACAAAAGTGGAGCTATAGCAGAACAGAAGAATAATCTCATGCAATTGCTTTAAAAGTGCTAAAAAAAAAAGATGGCACTTACCTTTATACATCAGTCGGCATGTGGCATCGTTACAGACAGAAGTAATGTATGTGAATGTGAAGCTTATAAGTGCTTCTGGAAATAAACTAATGTAACCAATTGCCCCTGGCCTTGCCAGTCAGACAAGTGAAATGTGGTCACATTTTCTTTAATAAACACATTATTCATTAATTTATAGTTTTGCATCAATGGCCTACTTTGTTCAAAGAACTGCGGTTAGGACCTCGTTATGCAGTGCTTAGTTAGAGTCATCACATAAGTCTTCATGGATTTTATAGTCTGGTGGGGATATAGACAATTAACCTACAATATATATTTATAATTATGAAGGGTTTGAATTAAATGAGCAAGTGCTAGGTGGCAGAGAAACAGGGAAGGAGAAGAGAGAATATGCTTAAATCCTTTGGTCCGGAGGTCCACCTATAGAATTGACTTAAAGCCCCCCTTCCTCCTAAATGCATGAAGTCCTCCCTAACAGGTTCCCCTCCCCAGGTATGATTGAGAATCCTGATGACAAATGTCCCACCAATTTATCCTCTTGTCACCTGCTGCCTCAACCACTGTCCTGCTGCAGGACATTGCCTGGAGGCCTTGGACTAGCATCTCTCTTCATTGTCTACGTTCTTTCCCCTGTACCTCTTTGCCCCAAGCCTAAAAACCACTGCTAAAAACAGGGTGCAGTTTTAATGGGATTTTCTGAAAGTCTGAGGAAAATGAAAGAGAACTATAACACAGAGCATACCTTATAACCTAGGTATGTGCATACTGGATATGCCTTCTCTTAGAACCCATAGTACCAAATGCATCCTTGGGTTTAGACAATCCCACTCTCAAGGATGTCTGGCCCAGACTGTCCTGGACAGTCTCCATGATCTATAAAGGCCAGATAAGCTTCATTCTATTGTCACTCTTACCACCTCTTCTCATTTCCTATCCCAGGATCAGTCTCTTTCAAGGAGGATTGTGGGTACACAAGAATTCCCTTCAAAGAAAAACATAGGCTCCAAGGTCTTCTTATCCTCATGGGTGAGCTACATTAGAACCCCACAATCTTGCATCAACACAAATTGAATTCAAACAGTGTTTAAGATATTAACCTGCCAGTCTAGTTGTTTTTACCCAAACTAAGTCTCATTCTTTTTGGTAATTCAAGGTAAAAATCAGGCTTACTTGCACATCCTTCCTGCAGGATCTGTCTTTATAAAGCAACAAGTTTCAGGTATAGTTGAATCTAGATGGATATTTAGAACAGAAATAATTCTCTCAAAGGTGATGCCACATGCAGCCCTGCCTAGCACATAGACCATCTTTAATATCATCAAAAAGCAGGGCCTCAGACATCTTCAAGTCTGCAGTATATCTTCATTTGCTTTTACATTTAAAAAAATGATTTTGTTTGTTTCAAACAAAGGATGAGTCTTCATAAAGAGAAATTGAAGTCTCTACCCTGCAAATGGAAAAATGCATAAAGTTTGAAAATACAAATTTAGTTTTCTTCCTTTCTAGCTTAGGGGGAAAAAAATGTTCACTTGATCCCTTCACCCCTAGAATGCAAGCTTGTTTTCATTAGCAGCCACCGCAATAAATAAGTCCCTTTCTCAGACTCTTACCTCAAGGATTGTCTTCAGTCTCCTGCCATGCACTTTTACCTGACTATTGCTGTCAAACTTCATAAATTCTTTGGATTCACCTGCTGTTTGGAGCTGTATGTATGCCTCCCTCCCCACCAAAACAAACAAACAAACAACAACACAACGATAAAAACATGTCCTTAAACTTAATCCATGCCTGTGAGTGTGAACGCATGGTCAGTAGGTCACATTGATGAGGATGGTTCAGTTAAGATATGGCCCAACTCAATGAGGAAGGGTATTAATCCAATTACTGGAGTCCTTTATAAGCAAAATGAAATTCAGACCAATGGAAAGAAAGTCAGAGTGAGCAACCTGAAGCTGAAAGTCAAAGAACACAGAGACCACCATAGGTGTTACCATGTGACAGACAAGCCAAGGACCAAGGGTCACCAGCAGCCAGGCCCAGGGCCCAGGCTTTGGGAAGAAAACATTACCTTGATGATGCCTTGATTTGAACTTCTCCTAACCTCAAAACTGTGAGCCTATATATTTTCAACCCATTGCATGCTATTTGCATTAGCAATGAGTAAACTAAAACACCCTGAAACTGTATTTGCACCCTAACAGGCCTGCCCTTCCTGGCTCTCATAGAAGTCGCCCTTGCCATGGACCTCCCCACCTGCTCCCAAGATCAGAGAAAGCTCTGGAGACTCAAGCCTAGTCCAGAATTCACCACCCCAGCATCCAGCATCATCGGACATGTTTGTTTCAGAGCTCCTTTTCCAACAGCCTATTAGTGCTTTCCAATGGCAAGTGAATCAATTGCAATTAAAGAAGCTTGGAGAATCGTACCATGAAGGGCCAGCTAAATTCAATAATTATTCAATGCCTAGGGACTATCACCTCCAGATGTACAAGCACATAAAATCAAGGTAAAACAGGAAAAAACAATTCAGACTTTCTCTTCTGACCGGGCCATCCATTGATCAAAGAGCAACCTGGTTCCCAAACTGTAAACCATATCACCCACTATACCACCACTCTAAGCCACAGACTTTGAGAATGTATGGGGTCTGTATCTCCATCTACCATATGGTTATGGATCCATACAGAGGGTTTGGAATAAAATGTTCTAGATCGGTGAGCTCAGTTCTAGAAAGCACTCACATATGAACTTCTTAATGCCACATCTGTTGTTATTTTACCCCATTTGAAGATAGACAAAGAGACAATATCCTCATACCTTCTGAGTAAATGCTATTAACTCAACTAGTTTGAGGGTTAGGGAACTAGGTTGTATAGGGTAGGCAACCAGGATGCTCAATGTCTTGGCTCTCTGGAGGAACCCCCTGCATCTCATTGACATGCTGTCAAGATTAGTGAAAGGATTCTCTTCATTCTGATGGAGGATGCCTGGGACATGCTTTCAGGTGAGAATAATTATGGACTCAATTGTGGTGACCAGCCTTATAAATGAAACAATTATCATTTGGGTCCAGTTTCCCATAGAACCATGAGGGCAAACATTGCTTATGCCCTCATTTACATTCCCCATCTAATTTGCCACTTCTATCCATGAAGTCCAGATCAACACACCAGCTAAGGAGAAGATGTCTCAGACAAGGAAGTAAAATGCTCTCTAGGTTCTTATGTTATGGAGCCAGACTTGAGAAGCACCACAAGCTACCCTAAAGCTCCTTCCCAGTATACAGAATCCCATGATGTTTATGTGTCATAAATATTCTCTGTGAGTGAAATTAGAGCTATATTCAATTTTTCAATATAAACACCTGTGATACAGGGAACAACTTGAAATTGAATTTCAGTTTCTCTTTGGGTAAATTCTTGGTAAAGAACATGAAAATTTTTTAGCTCCTTTTGAATAAAACCTAATGTATTTGTAGAAAGAGTAAATCTTTTTACAGTTGTGGGAAAAAGAGTTTAGCCTTATTGTGAATGTTGCTCCTGTTCTATTGTAGATGTTGGCTTATTGTAGCTGTTGCAGTTGTTCACTATTATTGTAGATGATGTTGCAGTTCTGATGGCAAACAGCTGCTCAGTAGTTTCCAATAAATACGATGTGGAAACTAGGGTCGAGGCTCTCAGTTCCAGAAGCTGGGTAGTCCTCTGGTCCCATCTTTATCTCCTCTCTTGTGTCTTTCTTTCTGTCCTTAATTTCTTTAAGTTCTACGATGCCTTCCCTTCAAGTCAACCTATTGCTGACTAATTACAGCATATAGTACCACAAGCAAAGGTTATATAGCCTAAAATTATATCAACATTGGATTTCACCATAGGCATTAATTTTTGTAGTGTAATGGATATATAATAATACAATCAAACTGTTTTAATTCACATTGCTATGTTGTCCCTCCTTTAGACAAAATACCATAAGGTAAATTCTACCCTGCTTAATAGATTTATTAATTTGCTCTTGTGATAAACAGAGGTGATTCCAGGCAAAGACAAACATAGCCAATGAATATGCAATGAACTGAAAAATTTTAAAAGGATTTGTTTGGATTATGTTGGGCATTTACTTCAGTTAGTCTTTTTATTACTATGATAGCAAAGTAGGCAAAATCAAGCACATCAATTATCTTTCAACTTCAATGATCTTTGATGAATAGCTAGAGGGTTTTTAAAGAGTACAAATTAAGGCAATTTTTAGAGAGCTGAGTGGGTTTAATAAATTGATTTAAAGCTATTTTTATGATTCCACTAATACAAACAATAAAAGAGACCAGGGCAAAGATATAACATCCAGAAAACATATTTTTGCCTTGGGTTGCCACTGAAGGGAATAAAAGGGTGTTGTTTCAGAGTTTTTCCACAAAGGACAAAACTATGAAAATTTCAGGGTAATATTCCCATGACTGTGAATCTTGGGTAATAGACTGGGACAGATCTGAAACATTCCCCAGGAATGCAAACATTTTTTTCTTCTCTCTCTCTTATTCCACTAATATTTCAAAGGTGGAATAAGAACTTATTGAACAAGCATCCCCAAAATTGGTATATAAATAATTTTTTTCTAAGTCTTACATGATCACAGTTTTTAAATTGTTTTTACTTAAAAAAGGTACCCCATTAAAATATTTATGACCATTTAAAACAAGTAAATTTGCACAATTAATTATAAACTCAGTCGAAACAAAATATCAATATATAAATAAATTTTAATGCAATACCACAAGTATGTGCTTAGCTCTGTTCTCTGCAAAGTTTTATATTAAATAAAAACTATAAATGAAGTAGAAATCACTCTCATCAAATATGAGTAGGACAAAGAACTTGGGAGGATAACAGATATATTGGATGATAGATTTCATATCCCAAAAGAGCCCATATGGAACATAAACAAAAAATATGCAGCTAGAGGTCAGGCACCTAGTTCAGGTCAGGTTTGGGAAGTGGTGTATGTAATTAACACTATGAGGCAAAGAATCCTAAATTCCCTTCTTCTGCTAGCCAGAGGACACAGGCCCTGTTTACTGGTTTCAAGTCATGGAATTGAGCTAAAGTAAATTTATTCCTGTGCCCCCCTTTTCCTCGCCTTCTTTTAAGCACTTAGAGAGCCCCTCCCCCTCCCAAGTTATTTTCTGCCTCCCTGCAGTATAACAATATATTTTTATTATTATAAGATAATACAAACCTGCTTTGAGGTCTGGCCATCAACCATGTGCCTGTCTAAAACGTTAATTTGTTCAAGTGGAGGTGTCTGCTTGTCCCATCCTATATTAAATTCAAAATTCAAGTTCACTGCATTGACATGAGGGGCAACCTTCTTATATGGGAGAAAAACTAATAAATATTTCTATTTTTTTCTTCCTTTGCAAAAATGAAAGTTCCTTTCTGTTAAATAACAGGTCCCTCAGTCTTTTGAGATTATCTTCTTTGAACAGTAGGAATAGAACTGTAACTTCCCGTAATTTCCTATCCTAGTGTTAACTGCAATTGTTCAATAATCCCTCTCCAACAGAAATATATGAAAACTACTATACTGTAATAAAACTTGGACACTCTACTTCTTAGCTGCCACCTACTTCTCTCAATTATCTCATATTCCCGTTTTATTGAAATAGTATTTTATCTCTTCCAACTTTCGTTCTAAATACCCAGGGGATTGTTTCATCCATAAAATATTCTTTGCAAGGATTTATGCCTGAGGTCAATGTCATTAGCTCTTTCATTTAAAAAAAAACAACAAAAATAAAACAACTGACCTTTTTAAATGAAAAGACAGACTTTATACATTTTTAGTTTATGTGTGGGTAGAATTTAATTTTTATGTATTTAAAGTGATCATTCACATCCGTCAGCATAGAATGCAACAGAATAATAATAATAGCAATAATGACTTCAAAATCTCATGTTACATGTCTACTATAGGATAGCTCTGCTTCCTAACTTCTTTATTCTGGATCATAGATTAAAAGGGCCCCTGCCCAACCTGGAGCATTTCCAGGTCTCCATGTAAATAGAAAAGAGAAGGCAAGTGAGAGCATGAAATGGCTCTTAAAACTTCTGTTTGGTAGTTACCTACATCATTCCCACTCACATTCAGTGAATCATAAGTCACAAGGCTAACCCTCCTCAAGGGATAAAACCCCCAAAGCCCACCCAATAATGACATCATGCTCTTAAAGTACAAGATATCATGATGGTCTCATCATTAGAACCAATTTTTGCTTCTCTGGATCCAAAGTCTTGTCAACTGAAAAGACAAGTTACTTGTATCCTACACAGACAATATACAGTGATGGAAACAAGCCCAAGATACGTTATCAACACTCTTGATTTGAAATGGAGAAGACTTACTGCAGTCATTATTCACAGCAATTCTGAAGTTCTACCCAGGAGATTTTAGAGGGTTCTGGGGTAAGGAACGTCAGTTGATTATATCTCAGTTCTGCTAGATTAGGCCTCAATCCCTGGATGCACTCTCTAGGAGGTCCTTTCTTTTTTATGATCCTGCTTGATCACAAGTGACATGCACATAAGAGATGAGCAGCTTTCTCTGCCTTCTCCCTGCATAAAAGCAGGCAGAGGCCCAGTGGTTGAATAAGCCATCAAGATTTTCTTTTAGTCTAGACCACTGAATCTTTTAGCAAGTGAAGTCTTTCAAATGCTGGGACTCACTTTATTTGATTCCACTCAGCAATATATACCAATAGCAGACTTATTTTCCCTTTCCTTGAATTTATCAGGTTCCTGCAAGAAAACCACACCCATAATTTTCCCTGAGCTTTTTTTTCCAATTAAAGGGATTTACAACCATAATCTACTCAAAGGTTTTAATAAAAGACAGGAAGGAAATATCCTTGCTTGGTTCCTCTCCAGAAGGCTGTTTTAATCAGCCTCTTTAATTCACAGGCAATTCTACTTTACAGCAAGGTTGAAAACCACTGCGAAATGATCTGTTAAACTTATCCAATAGCAACCAGGAAGCTCTACTTATATTCTGTTTCCCACATCTCTGCCTAAACCCATTAGCTTATTTGGTATATTATTTACCTTCCAAGTTATTGTAGGCAAACTTCACATCAAGTATTTCACCACTGCGTAACTTGGGCTACCATATTTCTAGTTTCCAATAACAGATTCTAAGGCAATTATTCATTGCTTGCCTTAGAGTCAATGCCACATATTTTCAGGTTTTTTTTTTTAGCAGGTCTCCATGTAATATACTAAGAATTGATTCAGTTGCCTTAGGCCAAGTCATGCTCTGATTAAAGATTAATCCAAAACCTCATTGATTTACAATAATAAACACAGATTCCTTGCTTAAGTATCAAGGATAACTTAAGTTCTGCTTTGTGCATCTTCATTCCAGGACCCAGGCTGAATGGGCAGCCCAATCCACACATTCAGCTCCCATGGCAAAAAGAAAAGAAAAGCTGGTGGAACCATGCAATGCCTCTTCTGGCTTCTTCAGAGGCATATGCTACTTCTGTTCATAGTTCATTGGCCAAAACAGTTATAAGGCCTAGTCTTTTATCAATCAAGCAGGGAAGAGTAATTTTCCCATAAGGAGAAACAGTAAATACATTGAACAAGAATAAAATCTGCTATACCATGATACATAGATCTAGTGCATTTCCACTTAATCATCACTCCTGACATGGGGTATGATGGGTGTTGGGGATATGATAAAATATGCAGCTATCCATTTGTAATTACCAAGGACTTTCAAGGCTCATCATCTTTGCTAGTAGGTAAACAAGTATGGAGGGGTTGAGCAGATAGATATCCTGGTCCCCCTGACTTCTGCCTCTCTCTCCAACAGTCTATCTATATTCATTTTCTATTGGTGCATAACAAATTGCCAAAACCTAAGCAGCTCAAAACAATGCCCACTTATTATCTCACAGTTAGGTAGGTGAGAAGTCTGGAAAGTTTCAACTGGATCCTCTGCTTAGGCTCTCACAGGCCACAGTCAAGATACTGAGCAACTGGACACTTATTAGAAAGCTCAGGGAAGAATCTGCCTCCAAACTCCTTAAGAGTGTAGACAGAATCCAGTTCCTTTGTTCTGAGGGCACTATTTCCTGGCTGACTCTGAGACTGGAACTCCTCTCCGCTCATTAAGGTTATCCACATCCCTTCTCACTTGGCTCCTTCTATCTCCAAAGTCAGCTATGGTGCCTTTAGTCCTTCTCACAGTTCAAATCTCTCTGACTTCTCTTATGCTATAACCAAAGAAGGCTTTTGCTTTTAAGAGCCCATGTGATTAGATCATTCCCACTCGGATAATCATTTCTATTTTAAGGCCAGCTGTGCCACAAGAAAAAATCTTATCATATTCACCACCAGTTCCAGAGATTAGGGCGGGGCATCTGTGGGGGACATTTTAGGAATTTTGCCTACTTTACCATCCCTTATTAATTTAATACATTCAAAATGGATTGTAAAATTACAGCTTACCTCAAATAGCTTTTCCTTTCAATGATCTTTAATGCCTCACTGAAGTCAGTGAGAGAAAATCCAAATTCTTTGCCGTGGCTTATAAAGTCCTTCACATGCTATTTGGAATCTAATTCACAATTTAACCTCTCACTAACTTCCAAAATGAACTCTTGAATCAGTCTGCTCCATTTTCTTTTGCAAATTCATCTTGGTTATTTCTACTAAATATTCATAATTTGTTGAATATGCTTCAGAGTAGTTAAGAAGTATGTCTAATGACTGGGAGAAGGTAGTCAATAATTAACTATTTTATCGGTTAAAATATTGGTTCATTTTCTGGGAGTTATCTGACAAAACATCTGTTAGCAGGACTTCTTCCATAAAAGGAAAGTAGAACTAGTATTTAATATATAAATAAGGAACTTTGCATACATTGCATCATTTAATCTTCAGAGTTTATTTAGATTGGACAGTATTGTTATTCTTTACAGACTTCAATTCAAGATGGTGGACTGAGATCAAACATTTATTTCTCATTCTTTCTAAAACCTTGAAATGATAAAAGAGGATGAAAAGAATTTAATGTGGAAAAACAACAAAAGAGAACAAGAATGGGTCTGTGCTAGATCATTTTATGTGTCAAGTTGGCTAAGGTACATTTTCCAATTGTTTGGTCAAATGTCAGTTTACCTGTTGCTGTGAAGGTATTTTGTAGATGTGATTAGCATGTACAATCAGTTGACTTTAAGTAAAGGAGTTGACCTCCGATGATGTGTGTGGGCCTCATCCACTCAGGTGAAAGTCAGGTGAATGGAGGTTTCCAGAGAAAGAAGAAATTCTGCCTCGGTCGACCACATCTCTTCTTGTCTGCATTTCCAGCCTACCAGCTTCCCCTATGGATTTCAGACTCAAGACTGCAACATCAGCTTTTGGCAGAATTTCCAGTCCTCTGCCCACTCTACAGATTTCTAATTTGCCAGCCCACAACTGCATGAACCATTTTAAAATGCACACACTCACACACACACACACACACACACACACCCTGTTGGTTTCTCTGGAGAAGTATGACTGATACAGGGTCATTAGCAAATTTCCAGAAGATACATATTGAAATGTTGACTAATGAAACAGGGAAGAGTGTTACAACATCAACAAATAGGAAGAGAATTTAGCAAAGAAACAATATCCTAGGATTTTCAAGCAAAATACAGAACAGGAGTTAGAAGTGGAGCTGAAAAGAAGATTAACTGATACCCCATATACAGAACTGTCACTCCCAGTCTATAATTCCTGTCCACCACCTTCACAGATAACAGCCGGTAGGCAGCCATTTACACCCAGTTGAGGAAAAAGGATTATGGAGGAGACCATTTGAAAGAAATTAAGTGAATTGTTTAGGGAGAACTTTGTTATTAAAAGGAAATAGCACCCAGGTGGAATCTAAGCCCCCTCTTGATATAGATGTGGAGTGGACACAACCATTCTAAGGGCCACAGAATGGAGGAATAGAGGATGGATTAGAGCGGACTTACTGATATTTTATTCATGAACTATTGTGATTAGTAATCGAAGAAAATGTGGCATTGGTGTGGAGGAAGCGGCCATGGTGGCTGCTGGAGGTAGGGAGTGGGAGGAAGAGATGTGATGTGGGGGCATTTTCGGGGGTTGGAGTTGTCCTGGGTGGTGCTGCAGGGACAGTTACCGGACATTGTATGTCCTCCCATGGCCCACTGGGTGGACTGTGGGAGAGGTGGGCTATGGTGTGGACCATTGACCATGAGGTGCAGCGGTGCTCAGAGATGTATTCACCAAGTGCAATGAATGTCTCATGATGATGGAGGAGGTTGTTGTTATGGGGGGAGGAGTGGGGTGAGGGGGGTGGGGGGTATATGGGGACCTCATTTTCTTAAATGTAACATTAAAAAAATAAATAAAGACAAAAAAAAAAGGAAATAGACAGCTGAAAATTATCAGACATTTGAGAAAAAGAAAACTTACAACATGAAAAAGAAAACCAGGACACACAGACAGAAGAAATGACCCAAAGTAAACAGAGACCAATCAAGAAAGAGAAGTTTAATATATTCTAGTTAGTATTCTAGGAAATGGTCCAGGCAACATGATATCCATAAATCATGAAGAGGCTTTTGTGAAGGAAAAATAAAAGCAGTAAAATAAACCGGAAAGAGCTCTTGGGAAATTAAAAAGTAAGATTAACACAATAAAAATTCTCATAGTCAAATTGGGAAATAAGATTAAGAAAACCTCACAAAGAGAGGAAAGAAATGAAAAAATATGAGAGCAAATATAAAGACACACCAATGCAAGACTATCCCTATTGCTATCTAAGTAATAGAATTTCTAAAAACAGATTACAGAGAACGCAGAGAAGAAAAATTACCGAGGAAATAATGAACAGGAATTCCCCAATACCAAATGCAGGAAACCACCAGTGTTCCGGGTGAAAGGCCCTAACACAGAAAATGAAGATCCACATCTAGGTACATCATTGTAAAATGTGAAAACACAAGCAATAAAAAAGATCCTCAAATCAGGAGGAAATAGGCACTAAGGCATTTTGTTACTTGCTTGAAATCTTAAAAGTAGTGACAGAGCTAATATTTGGAAACACAGTGTTGGTTTCTTATATCCATTTTCTTTCCTCTGTGTCAATGCATTTATATGTGGCAACTTTACACATAGAATTAGGAGATTATTCCCTTTATACAAAAGACAAAAAAAAAAAAAGCAATCTACTTCTTGGTTCACATTTTCAGTTGCTTCCTGGATATTTTAACATAGATGACCCTGTGCAAAATCAACATATAGGACCAATTAGATAAGGACTTTTAATAATTACTCACCTGCCTCTACCCTCCCCCTGCCAAAAATCCATCCCTCAAGCTGTCACCAGAGATATTTTCTAAACTATACCTGGTTCATTCACTCACAGATAAAATATGCTTCACAGAGAACACCAAAACTATAACTGGCATTCAACTACTTATATTAGGATGCCTAATCTTCTAAACCTTCTAATCGTCTCATTAATTTGTACTTTTATTTGTTCATTGAATTAATAATTATGGCACTTGATATGTGCCAGGTACTTATCTAGATGCTGCAAATATAATAGTAAACAAAAGAGACAAAAATCTCTGCCTTCATGAAGCTCACATTTTAATAAAAGGGAAATTCACTAAATGTGTTTAATAATTATTTTATATAGCATGTTATATAGTAATAAAATACTAAGGACAAAAATTGATCAGGGCAGGGGACAAGGAGTATGTGTCAGGAGATGGGGCTGAAATTTTGTTGGAAACGGCAAGGAAAGATTTCACAGTGGAGGTGATTTGAGCAAATGCTTGAAGACAGCAAGGGAGGGAGATATGAGGATAAATCAGGGAAAGAGCTTTCCAGGGAGAAAGAACAGCAAGTACAAAGGTCCTGAGGCAGGAGCACAATTGGCATTCTTTAAGAACTGAAAAATTTCAGCAAAATTAGAATGATCATAAAGGAGAGTAATCAATCAGAAAGGATGTTAGAGTAACAACCAGGGAGTAGATTACATACAGCCATATTGGTAATCGTAGTGTTTTTATTGAATGACAAGGAAATCCCTTAGAGGGTTTTGAGCATAACAGTAATATGACAAGAATGACATTTTTACAGAATCATTTTGACAGCTCAATTGAGATTAGAAGGGGCAAAGAGCAGAAGGCAGTTGAAAGCTATTGCATTAATTCAGGAAAGAGATGAGGGTTCCTTGAAGTACTGTAATTGCAGTGAAACTGGGAAGAAGTGTCTGGATTATAGAGATGACACAATTTGCTGAAGGATTGGCTGTGGGAGGTGAGAAAATTAAAAGTGTCAAGTACAAGATTTTGTCCTGAGAAAAAGGAAAACTGAAGTTGTCATTTACTAAATGAAGAAAGAAATGAGAGAAGCAGTATTTGAAGGGAACATTAGGAATTCCATTTTGAACATGTTAAATTTTAAGTATCCATTAGTATGCAAATCGAAATTTGAAGAAGCCCATTAAATACAAATTTTGGATTTCAAGGGTAATATCCAGGCTACAAATAAAAATTTGTGAGTCCTCCACCATAAATATTTATACAACAATATTTTATAATTATTTTCTATATTCCAAATACTGTGCTGGGACCTGGAAATTAAAGGATCAATAAGAAACAGGCTTATTGATTAAGAGATTATTTCAAACCCATCCCATAAATATGTGAATTTATACACCCTGGCCTTGAGGTTAGTAGTTACAACAATTTTGAATTTCAATGTTGAAGAACTGATACAATTGTTAGAATTATTGGGGGAAAAAATACATTAAAACAGTTATTATGTCTACAATCCATATGTTTAAGAAAATGTTAGAAATAAGAAAGACATTAAAAAGACCCAAATCAAAATTCTAAAGAAGAGAAGTACAATGTGTGTGATGAAAAATACAATGAAAGAGATTAATGGCAGACTAGACATTGCAGAAGACAAGATTAGTAAACTTGAACACATAGTAATAGAAATTATCTGTAGCAGTTTAATATGGTTATGGATTCCAAAAATGGATATCAGATTATGTTTGTAATCTGGTCTGTACCTGAGCATGATTAAGTTATGATTAGGGCTTTGATTGGGCCGTGTCATTAGGGTATTGAGTCCCCACCCTTTGGTGGGTGGGGATTCACAGATAAAAGGGATAGCAAAGGACAGAGTTAAGGGTTTTTGGTGTTGAAATTTGATGCTGAAGCCTTAAGCTGGAGCCCCAGAAAGTAAACTCACAGAGGAAAGAGAAGCCAGCCCCTGGAAGAGAGGAACCCTGAGCCTAGGCAAGCCCTGAAGAGAGGAACCCAGGAAGCCTGAACCCTCGCAGATGTTGGGAGCCATCTTGCTCCAACACATGAAAATAGACTTTGGTGAGGGAAATAACTTAGGCTTATGGCCTGATATCTGTAAGCTCCTACCCCAAATGAATACCCTTTATAAAAACCAACCTATTTCTGATATTCTGCATCAGTACCCCTTTGGCTGACTAATATACTATCCAAAACAAAACAAAGAAAAAACAGAATTTTTTAAAAGTTGAAGAGATCATCATTGATCTGTGGGACCAAAACCTTATGACCTAACATATGTGTAATTGGAGTGCCTACAAAACAGAAGAGACTGGGTGAGGGAATCATTTAAAGAAATAATGGGTGTGGTGATTTGAAGCTGTATGTGCCCCCAGAAAAATATATTATTCAATTTAATCCATATCTGTGGCCCCATTGTAAGTAGACCCTTTGATTTTGATGAAGCTACTTCAGTTTAAGTGTGACCCACCTCATTCAGAATGGGTCTTAACCTTATTACTGGAGTCCTTTTTATATGGAATGGAGAAAGAGAGAGAAGCCAAGGAAGTGAGAAGCTAAAATAAATGAAACCTAGAAGAGAAGGGAGAAACCAGCAGATGCCATCTTGTGCCTTGCCATGTGGCAGAGGAGCCAAGGATTGCTGGCAGGCAGTCTTTAGGAGGAAAGCATTACCTTGATGATGCCTTGATTTGGATGTTTTTCCAGATTCAAACTGTAAGCAAATAAATTCCCATTGTTCATACTGAACCATTTCATTTTGCTTTGAGCAGCCTAGGAAACTAAAACAAATGTCAAAAAGTTTCCAAATTTAGAGGAAACAAACTCACAGATCCAAGAAGCTCAAACACAAGAAACATGAAGAAACCTACAGTTTGGCATACTGTGATCAAATTGCTCAAAACTCATGATAAAGAGAAATTCTTAAAAACATCCAGAAGGAAAAAGACATGTTAAGTATATAACAACAAAGATAAGATGACAGGAGATTTTTTTGATGGAAACAATACAAGAGAGAAGACAATGAAGCAACATTTTTAAACACTTTTAAAAGCAAAGTCACCTAGAATTCTATTCTCAGTGAAAATGTCTTTTTTTAAAAAGGCAAAGTAAATAATTTTTCAGACATAAAAGTTGAAAGAACTCATCAGTACACCAAAATTTATGGGATGCTGATTAAAATCAATGTTAGGAAGAAATTTCCAGGACTATATATCAGCATTAGAATAAAAGAAAGGCACTATATCAATGACGTCAGGTTTCACCTGAAGAATCTAGAAATAGAAGAACAAAGTAAACCCAATATAGCAGAAAGGAAATACCATCAGAGTGAAATCAAATGAAATTTGTTATCAAAATGTTTCCAATAAATAGAAAAACAAAAAACAAAAAATGAAACCAAAAGCTTTTTCTTTGGACTGAACAAATATAATAAACCTCTAGCCAAATTAACCAGGAAAACACAAATTACCAGTATTAATAATAGCAGAGGTGATGACACTTCCTATTCTACAGCTATTAAAAGAATAATAAGGAAATATTTTTTAACAGCTTTATGTCAATACATTCAAAAACTTAGATAAAATGATTAAATCGCTTGAAACACAATATGCCAAAGCTCACACAAGAAGTAATAGATCACCTGAACAGCCCTATATTTTTTTAAGAAATCATATTTGTAGTTAAGAATCTTCTCACAGTCTGGGCTATGATGTGGACCATTGACTATGGGGTGCAGTGATGCTCAGAGATGAACTTACCAGGTGCAATGGATGTATCACGATGATGGGAGAGAGTGTTGCTGTGGGGGGAGTGGGGGGGGGGGTTGGGGTTGAATAGGACCTCATATATTTTTTTTAATGTAATTTAAAAAAATAATAATAAATATTAAAAAAAGAATCTTCTCACAAAGAAAATTCCAGGCCTAGATAGTTTCACTGGTGAATTCTACCAGGCATTTAAGAAGAAATAATATCATTCTGCACAAACTCTTCCAGAAAACTTAAAAAGGAGGTAACACTTCTCAGTTCATTCTGTGAGGCCAGTATTAACCTAATATCTAAACCAGAAAGAGACATTACATTAATTAAAAACCTGGAGATCAATTCCCCTCCTGAACATAGTTCCAAATATTTTAAACAAAGTTTTAGCACTTCAAATTCAACAATATATAAAAATGAAAACTAAATTATGATCAAGTGAAATTTATTCCAAGAACACAATGTTGGTCTAATATTCAAAAATCTATCACTTAAATTCATGGTATTACCAACTGAAAATTAAAAAAAAAAAAGATGACCATTCCAAAAGGCACAGAAAAAGCATTTGAGAAAATGCTTAAAAAAAAAAAAACAGAAAAAACAAAAAACGGGAGGCGGACGTGGGCCAATGGATAGGGCAACCGCCTACCACATGGGAGGTCCGTGGTTGAGCTGGCCTATGTGCAGTGCTGATGCACACAAAAGGAGTGCTGTGCCACGGCAGGGGTGTCCCCCTCACAGGGGAGCCCCACGTGCAAGAAGTGTGCCACGTAAGGAGATCTGCCCAGCGTGTAAGAAAGTGCAGCCTGCCCAAGAATGGTACCGCACACATAGAGAGCTGACACAGCAAGATGACACAACAAAAGGAAACACAGATTTCCAGTGCTGCTGAAAGGATAGAAGCAGACACAGAGAGCAGACAACTGGGGGGTGGGGGGATAAATTTTTTAAAAATCTAAAAAAAAACTTTCAGCAAACTAAGAATAGAAGAGAATTTCCACAACCTAAAGAAGGGCATCTACATAGTTAAAACTGAATTTTTCCACCTTAAATCATAAATAAGACAAATACATTTGCTTTTACCACTTTCATTCAATCTTGTACTAAAGATCCTAGAGCAAGTGCAATAAGGGAAAATAAATAAATAAATAAATAAATAAAACTATATTAGAAAGGAAGAAATAAAATTGTGTTTATTTGCAGATGGCATAATTATCTATGTTGAAAATCTAATGAAATCGGCATTGAAAAATGCTAATAGAAATAATGTGAGTTCATCAAGTTTGGAGAATTAAGGTCATTATATAAAATAATTGTATTTCTACATATTATCAGCAATAAGAAATTAACATTTAAAAATATTATCAATGATATGCATCAAAATAAATTAAATACTAGGGATAAATCACACAAAAGATGTGAAATATTTTTATACTAAAATATACAAAACATTGCTGAAGGAAATTAAAGAAGACCTAAATAAATGGAGAGAAGTTTATGACTTGGAAGATATTAATTCATTAAACATTAATTCTCTCCAAATTGTTCTGTAGATTCAATATAATCCCCATTAAAATCCCAGCAGGCTACTTTTTTTAATTAACAGGTTGATTCTAAAATTCATATGGAAATTCAAAGGATTTAGAATAGCCAAAACAACAATAAAAAATAGAAAAAAAGTTGGAAGAAAAGAATTTCTTGATTTCAAAATTTATACAACTACAGAAATCAAGACAATGTAATATTGGCATCAAAGTAAAAAATTGATCAATGGAACATAGAAGAAACTCAAGAAACATACCAAACTATGTATGGATAAATGAAATTTGATTAAGTTGCAAAGGTAATTCAGGGAAAGATTCACTTTTAAACAAATGTTGCTGAAACATTGGCTGTCCATATGGAAAACTAAAACTAAACTTGCATCCATACCCAATACCATAGACAAAAATGAACTCAAAATAGATCATAGACCTAAATATAAAACCTCAAACCACAAAATTTCTAAATGAACTCATAGTTGAAAACCTCTATGACCTTGGATTCGATAAAGATTTCTTAGATACTACATCAAAAACATGATCCATGAAAAAACAATTTGATCAATTAGACTTCATCAAAATCAAAGCCTTCCACTTATTGAGAAATACACCTACGAGAATAAAAAGACCCTAGTCAGAGACCAGGAGAAAATATTTAGAAATCATATATGTGATAAAGGTCTTGTGTCCAGAATATATAAAGAAATCTCAAAACTAAATAAGAAGAAAACAAACACAGCTAAGAGAAGATGACATATGGATGGCAAATGAACACATGAAAACATCATCAGTCATTAGGAAAAGGCAAATGAAAATCACAAGTTACCACTACACACTGACAAATTAGAACTCTCATACACTATTGATAGGAATATAAAATGGTATAACCACTTGGAAAACAATTTGGCGGTTTTGTGAAAAGTTGCATACATATACCATATGATGTAGCATTCCACTCCTAGGGAAATTAAAGCACATAGCTATACTAAGACTTGAACACAAATATTCATCACTTTATTTGTAATAGCTAAAAATTGGAAACAGATCAAATATCTATCCACAGGTGTATTAGCCAAAGGGGTGCTGATACAAAGTACCAGAAATCTGTTGGTTTTTATAAAAAGTATTTTCATGGGGTAGAAACTTACAATCACAAGGCCCTAAAGAGTCCAACACAAGGTGTTGTACCATAAGAGGTATTTTTTCACCCAAAAGTCTGTTGCCACGTGTTGACACAAGATGGCCTTGACATCTGCGCAGGTTCGGACTTCCTCTTCTTTCTTAAGGCTCCACGGGTCCAACTTCCAATTTCAATTGTAGGCTAGCATAAGGCTCATCTCTCTTCCTGGGGCTTCTTTCTTTCCAGACTCAGCAGCTCTGGTCTCTTCACAAGGTCAGCTATAAACTATCAGGCAAACGGCTCAACTCTCCCTCGGCTCCAGTGTCAAAACTAAGTTCTCTCCTCTGCCATGTCTTTTTCTGTGTTCTTCCCCTCTTTGTGTCTACTTCCATATAAGAGTTTGTTTTTTCAACTCACCAAGGAGGTGAGGTCTTACCCCCTGCATGCCGTAATAGCATGGTTGAATCAAAACCCTAATCTTAACATAATTTAATCAAACATATCAGCTGGATCTAATACAATCAAAGGGTTATCATCACCAGAGGAACAGTCCAGTTTACAAACATAATCTCTCTTTTTTGGAATTCATAAATAATGTCAAACTGCCACAATAGGTAAATGAATAAACAAACTATAGTAAATCAGAATATTTCCATTAATAAAAAAGGAATGAAATATTGATACCCAATACAACATGGATGAGATTCAAAATAATTATGCTGAATGAAAGAAGCCAGACAGATATCAAGTACATATTGTATGATTCTATTTCATAAAATTCTAGGAAATGCAAGTCAATATATAATAGATAGTGGTTATCTGTAGGTGAAAGCAGGCAAGCCAGAGAGGGAGAAAATGATTATATAGAGGTACAAGAAATTTTTGAGGGTGATGGATATCTCTATTATCTTAATAGTAATGATCATTTCATGACACATACATTTGTAAAGACATAAAATTGTACACATTACATATATGCTGCTTATTTTATGTGAATTATGCCTCAGTAATGATATTAAACCCAGAGAGAAGACAATTTTTTAAAAATCCAATAAGATATTCCATGGTATATACTACATACCTTTTCCACAGAGCTATTTCATTAGTGTTTTAATTTCTAAGTGATTTACTTTTTTTACAATAAGCATGTGCTTCTATTACAATTACCAAAAAATAGTCATAATATGTTACATGGAACAACTCATGAGGTTAAATCTGAAAAATCCCAACAAAGAAGCCATAGCAGAAAAAGCCCCATTTTCTTATTCTAAGGGTGTTCTAGTATGGAAGAAAACAAGGTCATTTTAAAAAGGCGACTTAAAGAAAATTGGTAAGTATACTTTTGAAATCTCTATAAATATTCAGGAGGAAGCCTGTGGACTCTAAATTGCTGATACTGCTATTTCCAAGATGCCTGCAACATCCACAGGAAAGACTCAGTGGAACTCTAAAGGAGCTGTTCATTAGAGCTACCTGTGTAAATTACAAGACAAAAGGTAATATTCAATATCAAATGCCCCCATTTTTGAGAAAGCTTCACAAAATGAGTTTGAAGTTGGCAGTGATTATCAGCAATGTTTTTGTTAGGGGCTTCACAAGGCTTTCTTTTATTCTTAATTACTTTTGAAACTGCCAACACTTATTCAATTAGATATGTTAATAGTCCCTAGATTTCTCTACACCTGTTTCTTCCAGCTGTCTGCAAGGCTGGTATTCCGACATCTGTACAGATTTGGTGATTCCATTTCCTACCATTAAATTCACAGGAAAAGAAGTCTTGGACCAATGTAGGGTTAAGGAACTTAAAGTAAAGACAAAAGATAAGTATGCATATTCTTGCAATGAAATCAGTTCCGTAAGGTTAAATTCTGGGACACATGCAATAATTAACAGAAAGTCCTCTACCCTTTCATAGAGATAAAATAAATCTCTTTGTGGAAGGGTTCCCTCACTTTATAAGCCCTCTGGTGCTTCAGTTATATTTATAACTACATATGAATATAAGGCCCAAGTGGTAGAATAGTTTTGATTATGAGAATTCATGTAAAAGAAGTAACTACTTACAAACTGAGACAATTAATACAGACCAAGGTGTCTGTTAAGAAATGCTTTCAACAACGTGCTTTTCCCCCATATTCTTTTATTCAGAAAATACTGTTAACCTACAGACAAGTTTCTAAGAGCAGGAAGTACAGCAGTGAAGACAAGGTCCCTGATGACATGGAACTTGAAAAATGGGGGGGGGGGGGGCAGGATTAATAAGCCTAGGTTGGGTAAGCACTAGGAAGAGGAAATGATTAGGTAAAATAACAGCAAGTGACTGGTTTGCATGGGGGGATGCTCTTTATACTTGTGGGTTAATAAAGACCAAGGAACTAATAGTATCTTGCCCTGTGCTGGAGAGAGCACTGGACAACTGGCACTGTACATTGATGCAATTTATATTGAGAGGATTTCGGCAAAACATATTAACACATTTTTAAATGCATGCAGATTAATCTAACAATTATATTTGTAGACTATTACCTAAAGGATTTGCACCAAGATTTTATTGTAAGATCACTAATTGTACAATTGTTTATAGGAGAAAAACATTGGGAAACATTGAATCCCACCAATAGAGGATTCATTGAACAAAGGAAATAGGGTGCATCAGCAAAACAGAATATTATACGGCCATCAAATGGTGCTATAGTGTTTCATCTTCATCTCAAAACTCCTTCATGATAATAAAGGAATATTTAGAAGGTGTAATGTCACAGGAATAAAAGGGGAGAGAGTAGTTAGCAAAAAAAAACAGGAGGTAAATGGAAGACTCTTCCTGAATAAGGGAGAACGAAGAAGCCACAGCCTGGAATTCATGTGCTATGAGCATTAAAAAGGAGTAGTTGATCTACCTGGCAATTACAAGAGGTAAAAGACAAGTATGACAAAAGGAAGAAATAACAAGGGCCAAAAATGGACAATAGATGAAGGTCTATGGACAGAAATACTTGAAACAACTTGCCCCCACCCTTGCCTGCCTCTAAGGGCCTGAAGCCTGATATTAGTAGCAAAAAAATAATCGTCTGGAAAGAACTAAGGCAGCTAAGGCTGGGTGTTGGCAGCATAGGGTAAACCACTCCCCGTTCTCTTATTTAGGTGTTTCCTAGACAGTTTCTTACCCCAGGGAAAGCCTGACAGTCACCAAACCATAACCACCTCCACAAGTCAGGCAGGCATTCTTCCTACCACCCCATTCAAAAGGAGCAAGTGAGACATTTGCGGAAGGCTGTAGCATGCCAGAGGAATACCAAGGTTTTTAAAAGACCACAATAAACTTTGGGGAAATAAAAAGAAGAAGAGCAATTAAAAAATGACAAAATAAGAAAGATAAGGTTAGAGTCCTCAGAAACATTTAAGAAGATATTACTTCTATAAAACAAAAGCACATTATGGAAGAAAAAAGCAATTGGAGAGTAAGAAAGAACTTTCATAACCAAACATTTGGATTTGAGGATGCGAGTAACTGAAACATATCCCAATTTCAATCCAACTAGGAGTTTTTTTCAGTGTAGAAGCTTCCAGATGGGGCCTGAGATTGTAAGTAACATCTTGGGTTTTGATGGCATGTGGGTAGAGAGCAGCCCCACAACCTTTTTCCCCAACGGAATGGAAGGAAGCCAGGGGTTGTCAGCAAAGAGCTCAGGAATATGAAATAGAACACCTTGCAATCAGAGGAGAAGTGGGTCCCCTGAAAGCCAAGGATCCCAGAGAGGAAGGGAAACCTTTGCGGGGCTTCAGGGAAACTAAAAAGAAGGAGCTGTTTGAGCCTAGCTCTGAAGCTTGGAAAGTTCTAGTCCAGTGGTTCTCCAAATTAGAAACACTTGGAGAGCTTTTACAAGTACCATTACCCAAGCCAAAATCCACAGCAATTAAATCAGAATCTTTGGGGGTGGGATATAAGCATTAGTATTTTTGAGGCAGGTCACTGCAGTGAACAACCAAGTTTGAGAGCCAGTGCTTGAGCTACTTTTGGCAGTAGCTCTAGTGGAATCACCTGGATGTTTGTTAGAAATGGAAAATCAGACCCTACTGCAGACATTCTGAATCAGAATCCACATTTTATCAAGATGCCCAGGGATTTACATGTCCATGAAAGTATGAAAAGCTCTATGTGTAGCCCAAGGACTAGGAATCCAGATCAATTAGATCAGAGATGGAGACCAGGCATTAGTACTTTTTGTATGCTGCTCAGGTAAATACCCATACCCGTGTGCTGCCAGGTTGCAGACCCCTCCTTCCCCATCGATATTGCAGTTAAGAGGACAAGAGCAGCAGAAAAGTTTCTCCTTGGGACCCAATGGGAGATTAACAAATCATCATCTGCTACACCATTGGCCCTTAGGGAATGAGACTCCTGCAAGTTCCACATCCTTAGGATTAACCCACAGAAAGTGGATCAGTGGCTCCAAACCCAAAAGATAAGACGTGAGCAAATAAAGAAAAACAATATACCTAAGGGTTTCCAGCCTCCAGAGGGAAGCAAAACAAGCAGAACCCAAAGAGCAGGTAGCTTCTAGCAAAAGCATTAAGAGTGCTTAAGGAGATTCAATTACAGCACAAAATAAAAGTATGTTGATCAACGAGAAATATTTTTAGTATTTAAGATGTTGTGTAGTTAGGTTTGTGTATCAGCTTGGCCATGTAATGGTGCCCAGTTGTTTGGTCAAGCTAACGGCGGCCTGATTGTTACTGTGAGGATATGTCATGGGCTTAAATCATCAGTTAAGTTGATTGCATCTATGACTGATTATGTGTACGATCAACTGAGGAGACTGTCTTCATCAATGAGAGAAGTCCTCATCCAATCAGTTGAAGACTTTAAAAGGAGAAGTGATAAATAGGGCATCTGCCTACCATATGGGAGGTCCAAGGTTCAAACCCAGGGCCTTCTGACCTGTGTGATGAGCTGGCCCATGCAGGTGCTGATGTGTGCAAGGAATGCCATGCCACGCAGGGGTGTCCCCCACATAGGGGAACCCCACGCGCAAGGAGTGTGCCCCTTAAGGAGAGCCGCCCAGCACGAATAAAGTGCAACCTGCCCAGGAATGACGCTGCGCACATGGAGAGCTGACACAGCAAGACGATGCAACAAAGTGAGAGAAGCGAACACAGAACACACAGTGAATGGACACAGAGAGCAGACAGCTGGGGTGGGGAGGGTGGGGAAGGGGAGAGAAATAAATAAAAAATAAATCTTTAAAAAAAAAGGAAGAGAGAATTTCCATCTCTACTTCAGCCAGCCAGCTTCTCCTGGGGAATTCATTGAAAACCTCATCAGAGTTCCCAGTTTGCAGCCTGCCCTAAGAAATGTGGACTTGTACATCCCCACAGTTGCATGAGACAATTTTTAGAAAATCTCATCATATTTACAGGTATGTCCTTTCAGTTGTTTGCCTAGAGAACCCTGACTGATAACATATATAATAGATTAATTGCACGCAATTTCCGCTGTTGAAAACCTAGTGTCTTCGAATATAAAGTGTAAGAAGTATCTCGCCAAGAGATGGGGCACCACAAGAGAAGACGACAATTTCAGAAGTCCAAGAAGTGGAAGAAAGGCACATTTAAACATCTCAGAGACAGAAAATGCAATTTTCCTGAATTTAAGAAATGTTGGAAGCTTCAGGTGGAAAGGCACCACTGAACTCCAGTTAACTCCAGGTTACTTTTAGGATCTGTAATCCATCTCCTACCCAGACTCCGACTCCTCAAGGCATAGGCTCTCAAACAGAACTCGTTTGGGAGTTAAGCTTCTGCTTCAGGATGAAAAATAACAACACTAACATAGATCGTGGTTTGTGGGCCCCGTTCCCAATTTAGTCAGGGCACTGTGTCTGAAAAACAAGCCCTGCCATTCGGATTATCCTCTCACAGTACCACTGGGGGGTTGGCAAGGCTGCTGCCATCACAGCTGGCATTATCCCGAGTTACTCAGCCAGAGGAAAATTGCTTCCTAATGAAATCTACACCCCCACCCCCGCTCAATTTTCCCTTAAGGTCTGAAGAGTGAAATCCTAAGAACTCATGCTAAGCAAGGCCTCTTCAAAAATTATGGTCTTTGCTCATTTGAGAGTCAGAAATTTTCCATTATATAGCCTCCCAGGATACATTTTAGCAAAAAAACAAAGCACAATTGTTTTGCTCACTTGTTAAACACTAACCATTTTGCTCCTAGCTCCATTACTTTTTCTTGTTTTATCCCTTTTATGCTAATAAGGAACCCATTTTCAATCTTTTCTGAAATAGGAAAAAGTAGGTTCTGTATATGGGAAATACGTGGTGTTGGAGTTTGCTGTAAAAATTATATGGGGAACAGCATGATTTTTTTTTAACACATTAAAGCAGGGATTCTTAACCATTTTTGTTCCACAGACCCCTTTGCCAGTCAGGTGAAAAGCACGGACCCCTTCTTAGAATGTAGCAGCAGCTAGTTTCATGACCCTTAACTAGCATCAGGTCTAACAACTACCTTAATTTTGAAGTATGGATGAACATAAGTGCCTTTTCGAGATATGCAACAGCTATAATGTGATATGAATGAATACTACTGTAATTTATTGCATACATTCATAAATGAAGGAAATGCTAGATTTCAGTGAGAGGCCAGAGAAAATAAAGATAATAAGTTGATTTTTTTTCAATTCCCCTGGTTAAGAACCCCTTCTTTAAAGTTTCAAAAGAGCTGTCACCTCCATTGCTTCATTTGATTTTCATCCCAAGTCTGCCAAGTAGGCAGGTGTTATAACCCCTCTTTACAGACTGGAATTCAGAGATCACCTAACTTCTTAAAGTTGGGTTGCTTAGAACAAGCAGAACTGAAACAAGAACTAGCTTCCCCGACTTTAATCAGATGTTTCCCCTCTGCCATCCTGCCTTTTAACTGTCAGCAATAGGCAGTCTCAATTTCTTTCTTGATCCTGGGATATTTGCTTTATTATTCTTTTTCTACTCAGGGATCCCACAAATGCACAGCAGGACTTAGCAACACCCCATTTAGTGTCGTTCAATGCTAGCTCTCCTTTTATGTATTCCCACATTCTCTAATGAGGACCCTGACTTAATTGCCTAATTCGGACATGTAATTTCACCAGTGTGACTCCAAGGTGCTCTGGTGATTCCCCAAACAGGCATGTTGTTTCAGTTTATTTGGATTTTATTGTGTCACCCTTATGCTTTATTTCTATTGCATTTCAAAGCAATCCTTATCATGCGTAGTATCACTTAAATAAGATGCCACGCTGCAATGTGAGGGTTCTCTAAATATTCCCTGTGTAACCATAGGAGGTCCCTTCCGAACCAAAGAGCTGTGAATCTTATCTACAGGTTCTGCTGTAAATTTTGATCTGGAGGCATGTTTAATAGCTTTTCAGTGGCTATTGTACAGGGAGTATTCACTAGAAATGATATCTGCTTATATAATTTCTTTGCCAAAATTGCTCCCAGCAACTAGAAAATCTGCTTGTACCTCTCCATCAGTATCCTCCCTGGAAAGGAGATATTTTCTGTTTGTGTATTGCATGAGGTATTTGATTTTACTTGATGATCTTTAAAGCACATCCAGAAGGACAAACAGCATATCCAATGATCCTTGACTTTTTCACCATTTTGATTATTCTCCTCCTTCATCTGAAAGATTTACTCCACCAAGCTTCACCAAGCTTACTAAGGAATTCATCATTTCCCCATTTTTCAGTAATAAAAATACATAAAATAATAGCAAACACATAGAAAGTGAGTTTAATAGGCTGGGCACTGTTCTATTGCTATATTTCTATTAACGTGTTTAACCCTTATGACAGCCAGACAAAATGAGTGCAATTTTCATTTTACATAGGAGGCACAGAGAAGACAACTGGTAGCAGTTAAAGAGCTGCTTTTTGAGCATAGGCAGTTTAGCTCCAGAGTCAGTGTTCTTAACCTCTCCTATTTGTAATCTCTAATTAGGTCAGTGAAAACACGTGGCTCTTTTAATTTCAATAAGGTGGAACCAGTGTAGCTATGACTTTCTCCAGTAGGCCAGGTATGCCAGGTGGAAAAGCCATTCTCCTTGAAGGCAGCTTACTGGAACCCAAGATCCCACCCCTGCCTGTGTCATCTTTTAAATTTCCAAGTCTCCTATTCTTGGTGCAAAAATAAGGATATTAAAAATTATCCTGTCTGCCCCATTCATGTCCAAAAAATCCTTCATGAGTACTAAGTTTGTGTCAGGCTTTACTGCTAAATCTTGGGATGTGAAGATGAAAGGGGTGAAATCATTTCCCTGATGGAATTCAGAGCCTACAGGGAAAAAATCACACTTACATACTTTGGGACAGGTTTGTGCTGTAGGGGTTTGCTGGTAGTTTGGGGCTTTTATGGGCCCCAGAAGATCATGTTCTTAGAGCTAATCCATTCTGGGGTGGGAACCTACTATAGGTGGGACCTTTTGACTGGGTTACTTCAGGTCAGGGATTTTTGATTGGGTTACTTCCGTAGGGCTTGACCCAGGCTGGGTCTTCGTCCTCTTCCTGGAGTCCTTTATAAGTGGGATGAGTACAGAGAGAGACACAGAGAGAAAGGCACAGGAGCTGAGGGAAAGCCAGAGGAAGCCAGCAGCTTAAGCAAAGAAACTCAGAAGAGAAGGAAGAGACCAGCAGATGCCACCAGGTGCCTTACTATATGAGAGAGGAGTCCAGTATCACCAGCAGCTGGTCCTTGGGTGAAAGTATCACCTGATGATGCCTTAATTTGACATTTTCTCAGTCTTAAAACTGTAAGCGTACTGTAAGCATACAACCTAATATATCCCCATTGTAAAGCCAACCCATTTCTCATATTTTGTATTTTGGCAGTCTAGCAAGCGAAAACAGATTACTGAATCCTAGGGGAGTGGAGAGGAAGAAAGGTGTAACAATTCTCTGGGATGAGCAGGAAGGGAAGGCAATGTCAGGAAAATCCTCATGGAAAACATGCTTCCTGAAAGGACTCTTAAAAGACCAGTAAATGTTCAGAATACAGAATGATGGGGAAACAGGTTATGATATGTAAAAACATGAAGATACAAAAGGAAAAGTTGTGTCCTAATTTAAAACATTCCTAAAAGTGTAGAATACACGTCTTCTAGGCAGTTCAAGGGTGGGGGCTTGACTCACAAATGGGGCTGGATGGTATGAACGGCAAGACAAGCATTTTATCAACTCCAAAGCACTGTACAGACATACAAAATTATTTAGGAGCACTGTTAAGGACCCAAGTCCTTACTGATGGCCCCACATTTCCCTGAGTTGAAGAATTCCAGCACTTGGACAGCTCTGGACAATCTTGGAATGTGACAACCCTTTGACTATGATAGGATCTCTGAGCAGGTTATCCTGAGCACTGCTCCAGAATAGCGAGGGAGGATGGAATTAAGATTGGCCTCTCACCCAGGATTTGAAATGAAACACTTTAGTTCTCAATTAGTTGCCTTGCTCCTAGAGAACCAAAGCCTGTGTTTCTCACAGATGCTTGGAGAAATCTGAGCGATTCAAAGAATTCTAAACAAAGACCTTTTATTACACCTTTTGGAGGGATATGAGGGTGCAAGACTGGATTGTTCAGGGGGGTATTTCAATTTTCTATTTCATTTTGCTTTTCAAACAAGGCAGGAAATGATGAGCAGCATAATTTAAGTAGGGTTTCCTGAAAACACATATATCCTCCCTACCTCATTCATTCTTCATTTTACTTTTGGAAAATTTCAGTGAAAGTTAGGAGTTTGCATTTTCTGGGGAAATGACACTGGCATAATAAGTCCATGAAATTTTCAAAGGGGCCCAGGTGGAAAGAAGACAGTTGTTGCCCATTTAGGCAACATGGTTTTTAAAGAGGAAATTATGTATCAATTGACCAAAATCAGAGTGTTCCTAAATAGTTGGGATAATTGATACATTATCCATTTTACTTTGTTGGTGTGAACAGAAGTTTTGTGGTCCTTAAAGATGTTGTGACACTTCTTTAACCTTCGTTTTTGCATGTATAAAAGGGAGCTGTCAGCAACTGTTCCTCTACAAAGCTTACCTGAATTTGGTCATTTCATTTGCAAGCAAATTAACAAAATCTTACAGTAATTGTACCCATAGATTGGTTTGTTTGTTTGTTTGTTTTTTAACATTTACAGTCTATGCTCCCTTATGTCAAAAATAAAAATAAAATAAATGTTCGTAGAGCAGAGATTACCTGCAAGGCATCAGGATGGCTCTTGAATGTCAAGAGAAGTCCTCCATCTTCCAGCTTACTATTAAATTGGGGGTAAATTTGTAATAGATTTGCAAATTTAATTCATACTTCAACTTGGCTGTGAAGAAATAGGTTGACTTTTTAACTAATTTGGTGTTTAAAGGCTCAACCTGATTTGTGAAAATAGTGACAGGAATAATAGTAATGGCAATATTCATAACAGTAATACCTCTTAGTCCTATCCAGTTTAAATTTTAGTCTGAGCTAATATTATAAATAGTCCCTTGTTGCAGTTTGATATTATTTATGAATCCCAAAAATAGATATTGGAGTATGTTTGTAAATTGATCTGTTCCTCTGAGCATATTAGATTGGCTTGGATTCAGAGGTTTCACTTTTACTTGATTAAACAAAGATTAAGGCTTTTTGATTGGGCCACATTAGTAAGACATTGGTGGGTGGGGACTCACAGAGAAAATGACATGGCCGAGGAGAAAGTTAGAGTTTTGATCCTGGAGCCCAGGAAGTAAGCACACAGGGAAGCAGATACCTGAGAAAAGAGAGAAGGTGCCATTACACACAGCAGAGACTCCACGAAGAGAGAGGAGCCATTCGTCAGGTAGTTTACAGCTGACCTTGTGGAAAGAGCAGAGCATTTGAGCCCAGGAAGAGAGAAACAAGCCTCGGGAGAGAGACAAGACTTGTCCCAGACTGCAGCTGAGATTGAAAGAAGCTGGGACCATGGAGCCTTGGGAGGAGGATGAAGACTGAACCCTTGTAGGTATCACCCTTCATCTTACGTCAATGTGTGGCAACGGAATCTGCGTGAGAAAGAACCTTTTACGGTACCTTGAGTTGGACTCTCTAGGGTCTTGTGACTGTGAGCTTCTATCCCAAACAAATACCCTTTATGAAAGCTAACAGAGTTCTGGTACTTTGCATCAGCACCCCTGTGGTTGACTAATACAGTCTTTAGGTAATTGTCCATATATTCTGGATAAAATGTGTTTAATCTCTCAATTAACTTCCCCCTCCCAGTTTCTCTTCCCAAGATGATGGCTATATAGGGAGGATGCATGATATGGCAAGGCCGCCAGGGGTGGGAGAAGGTGACAAAGGGGACTCATGCTTGTCATTGAACTTGCACTGGCTGGCACCTGCAACTATAGGTGTCACTGTTGATCTGGATTCTCTTGACTTGGTTGGAGTCTAGTACGGATCACTGAATCACCCAGCCTCACTTCACTCTATCCACCCCACCAGCCCGGCCATCCATGCTCTACCTTCATTGCATGTATCAGAATCCTGATGCACAAGCCCTCTGTCAGGCCTACCATCCTTCCAATCAGCATCAGTGCCACACAAGAACCTCGGTTGTAGCCCCGCCCCCTCACACCCCAAGGCCACCCACCTGACCTCACTGCACTCCTTTCCCAATGGCTCCCAATTATCTAAAGTACCTCCCTAGTGCCTGAGCCTTAACAAAAAAAAAAAAAAAAAAAGGAAATCTGGAGAGGTCTTGCTCCCAGTGTACAGATACTAAACATCATGAAAAGAAAACCATTTTAACATAACATTAACAAAAAAAAGTTTCAGAACTCAGACCTGCAGGTCGCACTCTTCAGAGACAAGGGGTCATTCCCCCACATTCATTTAATTCACTCAAATCATGTACGAGTCAGCTCGGCCATCAGGCCATCATGTGCTCCCTCTCTAACAGAGAAGAAAGGAATAGATGCCATCTCAGCATGACAAAATCTGTTGTGACAGTGGGATACACAGAGTGCTGGGGGCAGGGGGCCAGAGCCCTAACTAGTCTAGGAAGACCAGGGGAGGCCACCTGAGCTGGGTCCTGGAAAAGAAACCAGATCTGAGAAGGGATGGCAAGAACATGTCATGAGAGGAAGCAGCACTACGAAAAGACACAGAGATGTAAAAAGTGAGGCTCATTAGGAGAACTGACAAGTGGCTTGCTATGGCCACCCTGCACATCATATACATACAGCCTTCCTTTTCCCTCCCTAGAGGCTTTGATTTTGACTTGATTTCCCACAGCTACGAACAAAGGCTTAAATGCAATGCAGAAATGAACAGGGTCAGATGAAATGAAAAATACTTGTAGATGAATACCTTTTGCAGATGAAAGCAGAAACATTTTCAATGGTCTTTTAAAAAATATGATTTTGTTGTTCAAAACTTCAGCCTGCCTCTGGGTTTCAAATAGCAGAGTAATTGGCTATTGTTGATTTCTTTTATTTTTTTTTTCCTATCTAAAATAATTTCTTTTAACATTCTCCACCAATTACAGAGTAGTGGAGAAGGTAAATCACACAGGAAAATTCTGGCATTCACAGATGCCATAGTAACAAGGCAGTCTACCTAAAGAATGCATTGTTTAAACTGTAGAATAACTGGAAAAGAATAGCACTGAATACTTTGCTATGGCAGATGGTCTTTGTTCCTACTTTTATATAAATGAGGATTCTTCAAAATGTGCACATTCTACATATATTTAGAAATAGAAATAAATAATATAAATCCAGGAGTATGATACCAGAAAAGAGAAAAAGTCTCAGTACAGCATAAAAAGATGTTAAGGGGATGATAAAGCAGTAAAGGGTCAGTATATTCTTAAGGTAAAATCCTTAGGAAATTTTAGTGGTTGGAATTATTTTCTTGGGAATGAATCAAGCTTACTTCTAAACCTAGAGATTCAAATGTTTATGTGGCTGATTACAACTGCCAAGATTATCTATTTATTCCCTGTTGTTGAAAGAAAATATTCAGAGGAAAAGGGAAAAAAATTCATCCAAAAGTACCATCATGTTAATTCATTAAGGGATTCCACCTGTCAGAGTAGCAAGTAAAAAGGTATAGTTTGAAGTCTTAGATCTCTCCCATCCTGCTAAAAAAATAAATATCCCAAAAAAAAGTAATAGCATTTCTATGTTTTAGAGTAAAGAACTCCACCTTTTACCCTCAATGCACTAGTCAAACCAAAAGATTTAACAAATACTACTAGTTCTTGGTGTTAGGATATCATTAGATGTGATTTCCTTCAGGGTATATACATCTATGAGCCATTCCTTTTGGCAGAATTGGTTTGGGGTATGGAGGTGAGGAGAACGAGAGGAGAAAGTGTGGAGTCAGTGCATTCCCATTACTGAAGACTGGTGTGGTCATTTCTATACCATTACTGCAATGGACAGAGGGATAGCATAGGCTCAGAGTCTCTTAAGGATTGGTGTGGCAGATGACAAGAGATCTATTTACATGAAGCCTCCTGAGTATACTCAAACTCAAAATAGAGAGAGTTGCAATAGCACATGTAAGGTCCAGGGACAATGGACCAGTGACTGAGGTTGGATACGGGGGAGAGGATTCCTATTAGAATCTGACAAGGTTTCCTGGCCCAGCCTCATAGCTCAAAACATGTATTCAAGGAAAGGGCCAAAATAGAATAGCCAGTACCACTATACTTTCTGGAATACTGATAATATTCCAGAGCTGCTATGGTTTGCCAGAGCTGCTATGACAATTCGTACACAATGGATTGGCTTAAACAACAGGAATTTATCTCACAGTTTAAGAGGCCAGAAGTTGCAAATCAAGGTGTTGGCAAGGCTATACTTTCTCCTGGAGTCTGTAGCAATCCAGTGCTGATTTGCTACACTTCTTGGGATTCCTTGACTTGCCTCTCTGCCTCTGTCACATGGCGATGTCCTTGGTCTCCCCCTGTCGCTTTCTCTGATTTCTGGCTTTTTTGTGGTTTCTGGTTTCTATTGACAGTGTCCAAATTTCCTGTCTTTATAAGGCCTCCATATATATAAAGACCCACTCTAATTCAATTTGGCCACACCTTAACTAAAAATAATTTCTGCAAGTGTCCTGTTTGTGAATGGGGTATCACCCACAGGAACACAGATAACATATTTGTCAGCATACAGATGATGTCCACAGAATTATGCTTGAGATTTCATCTTCTTAAGAGGAACTTACAGAAGCCTCTTTGCATTGACACCTCCCCATGGCATTGGGACTTAACATCCTCAGTAGTAGTCACCACTTTATGAATATGGAGAAAGAACAAGAGGCAAGAAAATGACAACATATCCCATGACTGCATGTTCAGTGACATGGGCTCTACCAAGAAGAATTTAAAGGGGAGGTAGGCTTGAATTGAGACTGAAGTTGTTGCAGTTGTTGTAGAAAGATCCAGGTATATGCTATTTGTTTTTATTTCCTCTCTGTCATATATAGTTTTACTCCGAAGCTGGTATGGCTTAGAAATAAAAATTGCCTGCTAAGTGCCTGGTAAGTTTCCAAGAGTTGCCATTCAAAGTACCATAAACTGGAATGGCATGAAAAACAGAAATTTATTGCCTTATAGATCTGCAGGCTGGAAGTCCAAACACAAGCTATTCACAGGACTATGTTCCCTCTGAACCTCGGAGATTCTTTTCTTGCCTCTTGTTGTTTCTGGTGTTTGCTGGTGAACATTGGTCTTCTTTGGCTTGTAGATGCAGTACTCCAATCTCTGCTTCCATCTTTCCATGGACTTCTCCCTCATGTGTCTATCTCTCTTTCCAAATTCCCCTCTCCTTATAAGTACATCAGTCATATTAGGTTAAGGGCCCACTTGAATTCTCTTTGACTTCATCTTAACTTGATTACATTACAAAAACTCTATTTTCTAACAAAAGCACATTTGCAGGTTCCAGGGGTTCAGAATTCAGCATATCCTTTGGGGGAACACACTTTAACCCATAAGGTTAAGTGTCCTTCTATAGCATTCTATTAAGCCTCAGACAGTTGGGTTTACTGGCTATGTGAGCTAGTCACACCTCAGTAGTTCATTATCTCCTTGACTTCTGTTGAACTGCGTCTCATTAAACAATAGGAACAATCAGAAAAAATAATCCAGCACCCAGTTCTTTCTCTATGGAAAGAATGTAAGATACAATAGTGCATGTAAAAGAGGTAATTCTCCTCTGAGATATCTGACATCTCATGATATCAGAAGACACAGGTCCCTTTTTCTGTTTTATAAGGCATAGCTCACCAGGGAACTGACTAATAGCACCTAGTATGGACAATGAAGATGTGCTCAAAAGAAGAAAGAAAAGATTATTAATTTACATTTAGACTTAGACTTGGCCTTAGTGCCCAGTACTGGTGTCTTTCCTTGTCATAGTGGCCAAAGATTTCTCATCTCTATCCTCCATTATTTTTCTTCTTGGACATATAGCAGAGAATTTGGTGGTGACCGAGTTAGGACCAATAAACAATTACCACACCATTTGTGCCTGTCTATATCATTCCCTACTAAGAGGCACAGGAAATTTTGTTTTGTAACTAGAGAATGAATAGTTTTTCCTGAAATAAGAGCTCAGAGAATGACAGAAGTAGCAGCAACTGTCCCATCTGGCTCCTAGGCTTGTGTGTGACATCTATTTTTTAGAAGGCCAAAGACCGGAAAATCACACACGTTTCTTCATGAAGTTTGGCCAAGAGGTATGGCCAGAACTTGATTCATCCATTCATCTTTGAGACGAGAATTGTTTTGAGGGCACAGAGAAGAAAATGGGGTTCTTAGTCAAGGAGAAAACCTCTCTTCCTTCATCAAGCTTAATGGAACTCAGAACAAGTTTTGTATCTGGAAGATTTGAAATCTTAAGAGCAGTTAGATTTGGTATCCTTAGGAAGTGCATTGGAATCCTCAAGGGAGACAATGGATTGTCAGTGTTCTTGGAGCCAAGTGATTTTTTTGGGTAACAGCTAAGGGACAACAAGATAATGAGCAGGAGAAAACATTGTGCTCCCTGGGCAGATGATTGCATCCACTTGCTGCAGTCAAAGGTAAGTGCCTTCTTAGAGACTCTCAGAAGTAATTCCTATTAGAAAGTAAACTCTGTGTGAGCAAGAGCTTGAGTTTTGTTCTCTACTCAGTCCCTACCATCTGGCCCTTAGTGGGTGTTCAATAAATACTTGTAAGATAATAAAACCAGGATAATTTAATAGGGTCTTTAGTTATCATGATTTTACCATTAAATTATTGTAACCTAACATTTAAGACAAAGATTGGTGGATTATATTTGTTTTGTGGTCCAATCAATCTAACTTTTGAAAGTGGCCTCTCTTTTTGGCAAGGATAGGGAGGGAATTAGGGTAAAGAGTGATTTCTGCAGTGGCAAAGCCAGAGGTGCCCAACTGCTTCAAGAAATAACACACAATGCATGAGATTAACAACAGGAGTTTATTGAGCCATGATTTGGAAGGCTAGAAGTCCAAAATCAAGTTGTCAGTGAGGCCATGCCTTCTCTCCAAAGTCTGTAGCATCTGGTGCTGGTTTGTCACAATCCTGGGGGTTCCTTGGCTTGCATCTCTGCCTCCAGTCACATGACGATCTGTCTTTCCTTATGCTGGCTTCATCTGAATTTCCTCTTTTCATAAGACTTCCAGGTATGTAGATTAAATCCCACTCTCATTCAGTGGGGACACATTTAAATAGACTCTTAGAAGATCCTACTCCAAAATTAAAGGGTCCTATTTATAAATGGGTTCATGACCCCAGGAACAGAGGTTAAGATTCAGATTGAGAACATGCCTTTTGTTGGACTGCATGATCAATCGCCCGCAGTCTGCGCAGTGGTTCTGTTTTCACAGGGGGGAGGATGCTGCTGTTTTCCGACCACTCTGCTCAACCTCAGTGATCAGACAAAGAATAGCTGAGGGCATCCTCAGGGCCCCAAAATACAGCTCTCTGTTTGTGTGATTTTAAAATCCCAAATCACAGAGTCTGAAGCAATGCCCAAAGGTTCCTTCAAATCAAAATCTCCACCAAGGCTCTGATAATCCACAACAGGCAGTCCTCAAGCATAAGGCCTTTATGGGGCCTGTTTAAAAGGCTAATACAATACCTTGAAGGGGTAACATATTACTCCATCACCAGCCATTAATATTATCAGACAAATTAGTTTATCAGTCAGTCACTGAGCACACATTGTCTTATGGACTGGTAAATAGGACAGATTTGTTCATTTTTCCCTGTTTTAGATTATGATTTATAATACGAGCAAAACTGGAACAGCAATAGAAAAAACTAAGACAAAGACTAAAGTCTTTTCATGATCATACTGCAGTAACTTATGGTTTTATTTGTCTGGGTTCCCTCTCAGCTCCTATTCAGATTCATGATATGCTTCAAGTCAAATGTTTTCCATTTATTCTGAATAATCAATAGCTAACACATATTGATTGCTTACTGTGTGCCAGGCACTGATCCAGAAATTCTTACACAAATTTAATCATGTCGTCTTCACAACAGTAGGTTCTATTTTTATCCTCATTTTACAGATGAGGAAATTGAGGCCCAGAGGAGTTACCATTGCACAAGGTATCAAAGGTGACAAATGGTTGATTTAAACCTCAGGATTTAGTTCTTGTGTCCAGTCTTTTAACCTCTGAACCATACAGCTCACTTACATTGTGAGTTAATTAACTTGTCCACCGTTCCATCAATGGTGCGTAACAGATCAGAGTTGGAGCAGGTTGCCTGGGCCCTGAGCCCACCCTCTTAACTACACCATATAAACAATGGACATATTATCCTAGATGATACTCAAGCCTCTGAAAAAGTTTAATGTCATTATCCATTATCCCCATTGTACAATGTTGAGGTTCAAAAAGACTGATTAATTTGCCCAACTGCAGATCATAAGTGATAAATCGAGAACATAAACCCAGGTCTTCTGATTCCAGGTTTAGTGTTTATTCATTTTTGTTCCTTTTTATCTGCCTCTCTCGACATTCAAATTTTTCAATATAGTTTTTAAAAATCATCTGTTTACTCCCTACTTTATTCATTTAATGTAATTCCCAAACACTTTCCCTTGTTACTAGTTTTCATAATTATCATTTTATTGGCAGCCCAATAGTACACTGAGGTGATAAATCTTAATGTACTTGAACTCTCTTGTTGAATGTTTAGTTTTCTTTTACAGTTTTCCGATATTATAAATAATGTCACAATAAAGACATCTGTGCAATATCATTTTTCTTTTGAAGTCTTTCTTCAGGAATGGTTATGTACAGCACCTCTCATTTTGTTTGATTTACCAACAATGCTTCAACCTCATATAGTAAAAAGAGATCATCTTGCTGAGAGCAGCCCCTACCTCCAGCTGCCTGGAGAGGCTTGGATATTCTCGCTTCTTTCCTGGGGCTGCCATAACAAATTATCACAAGCGGGGAGCTTGAAACAGCAGAAATTTATTTTCCTACAGTTCTGGAGACCAGAAGTCTGTAATCAAGATGTTGGTAGAGTTCGTTCCTTATTGGGGACTGAGAGAGAGTGTCTTCCATGCCTCTCTCCTGGCTTCAGGTGGTTGCCAGCAATTCCTGGAGTTCTTTGGTGCCTCCCTCTTCACAAGGTCTGCTTCTTCTATGTCTCTGTGCATGTATCTCCCTCTCCTATCTCTTATGAAGACACGAGTCATTGGATTTAGGGCCCACTTTAATCAAGTATGACCTCATCTTAACTAATTATACCTGCAAAGACCCTATTTCCAAGTGAGGTAAAGTTCTGAGGTTTCAGGTGGACATGAATTTGGAGGGACAATATCCAACCCAGTATACTGCGCTGTGGCTGCTTCCGAGGCATTCAGCAAATCAAGTGGAGCTACCCACTTGCTGGTGGAATGCCCTTTAGTCAAAGCACGGCCTTTTGCCTTCTACCATCTGGTGGCACTTTTCTTATGGATGCTGCATGTAGGGACCCAAGCCTGAATCTCAAAAAATGATTGTCAGGTTTGAGCTTTGGGTTGGCACCACCCCTCTGGAAAAGGAACAAAGATTTTGAACTGCCCAAGACCCTGAGCACCTACCCCAAGCTGGTCTTGCCAGTGGGAGAAAGAGCACAGAGGCTCAATAATTAATGGGACATCTCTCTTTCTTAGTATTGTCACCAAGGCAAAACAATTTTTACAATGCTCACCTCATCTATTTTCTGGTATATTAATTCCTTGGGAGCAAAAATGACACTTTCTTTGGATCTCAATGTTGGCCCTACACCCAGCCGATGCTCAAATATTAATTGATATCTTCATATGGTGTTGGAATTTAGGGCAAGAGGGAATGTGTTTTATGCTTTGTAGCCAGTTAAGTCAAACAACCACTTTCACTAAAATGAAAGATTGATGATCATGGAGAGTTTGTGTACTTTGGATTGCATTACAGAAGTAATCTACTTATGCTAATTATCATGTCTCATTCCATGAAATTTTCACTGAGTGAAATATTGATTTTTAGAATTAAAAGTCACCTTGAAAAAATAATGGGTAACATATTCAGCATAGAGCTGATAAAAAAAGATTTTTAATTAATCTATTCTCACAACGTAAATGAATTTGAGAAAATAGGTAATTTTGCAAAGGTATTTAATTATCAGTTCTTCTCAAGATTATTTTTTCTGGAAGCACTGTAACTTAGAAAGAAGATAAGAGTATCACAATGTTGTCTTTCAAAATAAGTTATTGAGTTAAAAAAAAAATCTGCCAGGAATAAAGTAAATATTATCTTATTCCAGCTACAACCAAGAATTTTGCATTATTATTAAATGCAAAATATGAGCTACACTCCTGAGAAAACTTACAGCTTTGTACGTCATTGCACTTTGAACATTTTCAATATTTAATTATGAACTTTAAATGTGTTTCTGTTTAGCTGCTGAAAATTAATTACAACCAGCTATGAGGTAAGATATAGAAATATACTGAGGCAACCTCTAAATATAAAAATATTAATACATCAATATTTGCAGTCAAAAACAACAATGAACTACAAGCTACTAAAAATATGCTGTTAGCTAATTTTCTGGGTTCTATAATTTTCTTATTCCACAGAACAAAATTAATGAATACAATTATGATCTCAAAATGAATACAAATTTCCATTTGAAATTTGCAGAAAGAAAATTATAGGAAGTACAAACGAGAGAGGTCAATTTTAGAAATAATTATATCATTTCTGAGACTTATCTCTAAAAAACAACTCCCTGGAAGTTTTCTGCTTCTCTCCAGCTATGCAGTAGGGTAGGTTCCCACAGATAAGCCCATGAACCTCAGAAGTGCAGGCCAATGACCATGAGTGATCGACAAACAGTGCTAAGAGAAAGTGTAGGGTTTTGTTCAAGTCTGTCACCAACTGCTGCATCAGTAGAGGGAGGCGAAGGCATTAGTGACCCCTACCCTGCTCCAACATGTGCCTCTTTTGTCTGTTTTATAGATTGGCTTTTCCATGTGAAAGTTCTTTTTTCTGGTGCATGGTGAGGGGCACAGAAGTAAGGAAGTAGGTTCTGTTGCTAAAACAAGTCTGAAAACTATTGCTGTAATTTATTATAGAGCAGATCAGGTCAGTCATTTTTCTCTTTTTAACTTCTTTTTGGCATTCTAGACAAATCAATTGTAGTAGAGATTTAACTGGTAATGAAACTCCATCTAGAAAGTAAAAAAGGATTAATAGAACCCAAAGGAATATATGTGGCTGTTCAAGTGATCTAATAAACTAAGGAACAGAAATAAAGTGGAAGAGTATTAGCAAACTAGAGATCCAAAGAAATCAAGTAGTAGGGAAGCAAAAGAACTTGGATGGACTAAAAGACAGGTGGAGAAGACTATTTCAGAGGTTGCTGAAGACTGATTCCATGCACCTGCTCCAGAAGAGCGGTGTCCTCCCAGAAGCCTCCCATCACCCTACCCCACTTCTTGTTGTCCCTGGGGCCCCAGGTGGGCTAGGAGGCAGGGAGCTGTCTGTGCCTATTGCCCCTCCTGGGCCCTCAAGCTCTACCACAGATCTGCCGATGCCCTGCCCACTGCCTACACACGAAACAAGGGACCCCGTTGAGGGGGAAGGGGGCCCTAACTGGGTCTTCAGCCAGCAGCCAGCTTAACCATGGAGGAGTTAGCCAGGCACAGCCACCGTGAGTCCATGTCCTTCTATGTGTCTGTGCACACTCTTCAGGTACCACACCAAAGGCCAGCATTCTGGTCCCAATACCCATTTTAGAAGCCCCCCATGACCATGTATATGTCAGTAACACATGTACAAAACAAATTCTGTTTATCACTAATGTAAAAAAAAAAAAAAAAAAGCTGGCATAGTCACAGCCTATGAGGGCTAAAGTCTGAGGATGGGGGTGATTTACAAGATTATACTTTCACTTTAGGCTCTGTTTCAGATATTTAAAGAGGGAAATGTTGTCTTTTTCAACATTGATTTTGTCTCATCACAACCTAGATTTTTCATAGATCTTGTTCGAATGGGATTGTAAACTAAAAAAAAAAGAAGAGAAGCTGAATCATGAAACAAGACTCAGGGGGATGTGGAATGTAATAAAGTGTAAAGCTTCCCAAGGAATCAAGGTTTTTCTCTGTCTGCTAGAAAGTCCAATTTACTCTTTGGTTGCATTATTCCTTCAACAAGTACTTATTAAGGCTCTACAATGTGGCAACCTATTCTGGTCCAGTATAATTTGATGAATGGCTTTCTTCTCTCCATTAGACAAGGGAAAAGTTATAGAGTTGCAAAGTTTTTTACTTCAACTCCTGGCCTCTTCTGAGTTCCTATAGCACTTTCTAGTGTTTTAAGTAATATTCATCACACACTTTTTAAAGTATAGTTACTTTTCCATGTATCATTCCCTGTGTTAGACAGCAAACAGCTTGAATTACAACCCATATCATGCTCATTGGGGCCTTCTCCATAGCAGGTGCTAATTAAATTTTAAAAGCTGTAAGGGTAGGTGTAATTTAAATTTGCACAAAGCATACCTTCAGATGAAAGTTGAGCAAGCAGAGAGTGGTTTTTCACCTACTTGCTATTGGCCCAAGACATACTTAACGGTACACTGTGCCTTTCCTCAAAGAACTATCATGTATTTCATTTATTTCCACCAGAGGCCTAGATGGTAAATTAATCCAGGAATTATAAACATCAATATCATTTATCATATAGTAGAAAATTCAGGTCAAGAATTCAGTTTTTATACTTGATACTTCACTGGATTTATTTCTCATAATATTCTACCTCCTAATTACTAGCTAATGTACTTGGCTGGCCTCTCTCTCCATTTTATTTATCTAGGCCAAGTATACAAGGAGAGACCCTCACATTGTTTATACATAAGATGATTCTTGTTAAATACCTATTCCAATAATCAGATCTACACGTTGGTGAAGATCACTTGAAAGTTACTTAATACATGAGATGCTTATACACATACAGATGGGCCAGATATTGAACGATCAAAACTTTACACTTTTACCCATTTTAAAAATACATATTTTAATATACTTAAGATATTTACTATGTGATTGCAGTAGGTAAAACCTTCCTGGAGTTTATAATATAGTGGGTGATTAAATTCTAGGCAAGCAAAGTCCACTAATAAAAGTTAGTAACAAAATACAATGAGAGAATCAAATGTACAACTAGGATAGAGAATAAGGGTGGGTCAAGAATCTATTTAGAAAGAGTAATTGATCCTCAAATCACACTATCACACCTAGGAGGTGATGATTAAATTGAGAAGGAGCCAACTTAAATGCTGCAGAAAGATCATTCCATGAAGAATAGAATGTAAAAATTTCTAAAGTAGGGGACATCTTGGGAGGCAACACAAAAGACCAGAGTATTATGAAATAAGTGAGTTGAGGTTCTATAAATAAGTAGGGATCATTCCATTACAGGCCTTTTGGGCCAATATGTGAAGGTTGGGTTTAATTCAAAGAGCAGTGGAAATTCACTGAAGCAATTTAAAGCAGGCAAGTAACAAAATCTGATTTTAAAAGGTCACTCTGGATGCTACAGGGAGAATAGATTGTAGTGGGGGGAGAGCAGTAAAGGGAACATGAAACCAGGATATAATTTTGTTTCAAGCACTTCCATGTAATGTGCCTTGGATGGGAGTGCTGATAACAGGGGTGGAAGTGGTGGGATAGGGAGTGTAATTTAAGAGTAAATCTAGGAGAAATTACTAATATATTGCAAGTGGGGGGCTTGGAAGAGAGAGGAAAAGATTTTCCCCCAGCTTTCTGGATTAAGAAGCTGGAAAGAAAGATTGTACCATTTATTGACCTGAGGAAGAATATGGATAAAGGAGGATTCATGGGGCTAATACTAAATTTGGAACGTCCAAAAACGCCATCCAAATAAAGATATTAAAGAGCAGGCAAATGTGTAAGATTGGAGGTCTAAGAAAAAGTTGGACCCAGAGGTATAAATGGTAAGTCAGCAATACCTAGATGAAATTTGAATCTGTGGGAACATACGAATTCTGCTATGTAGTCTTTAGAAAGAAAAAGGGAAAAGCCTCTTACAGAACACTGAAGAACTCAAGCATTTAGTGATCTGTTTAAGGAGAGGAAGCCAACTAAAGAGAAAGGAAAAATGGACCAAAGAGATAGGAAGAAAACTAGGGAAGAATCATATTACCAAAACAAGGGAGAAGAGTGGTTCGGGGAGATCCTCAACATCAAGTAGGCTGAAGGTCAAGTAAAGGAGCACAGAAAAGCCTGTACTGGATTTGGCAACATGGACATCATCAGAGATCTTACAGCAATGTTTTTTGGGAAATGTTGAAGGGAGAATCCAGATTGGAGTACAACTGACAAAAGAAGAGCAGCTGACATAGAGCACTTAGAAAATGCTTTGGCAGAGAAGAGGCCCTTCATTCATTGATTCTTTAATCCGTGTTCTTCATTCAATGTTTTACACAAAGAATACCTAATTTTAGCAATGAAATTTCCTGATAATCCCTTCAAGATATGTGAGTTGCAAAATGTACCCACAGGTAATGGAATGATTTGATCTGATAGATAGAACTATTGACTATTGGGCAAGTTATGGTAGAAGAATGTTTTTAAAAATGATTTTGATTTTAAAGCTGTTGATGTTAATCATTTTTCTGTCAGTAATTAAAAGGCAGGGACAATTACTGGCATATGAAAATAAAATCCTATCATGAACAGATATGTACCTTTCTTATCTCAATAAGAAGGAGCAAACATCTAACTCAATCAGAAGTGTTTGGGGTGGTTAAGAAGCACAGAAGACGCTAACTTGAAATATAGGTCCTTGAGATGCTTAGAATTGAGACATTACATAAGCAATTTTAAATTACAAAGCAGGATCGTCTTGAATGGTAGAAACTATAAGAGCTATTAGAATTTGAAGCATGAGGGCAGACTCCTTATATGTTTCAAATACTTGGATTTATATTTTAACAAGACATCATCATAGAATACGAGTAGTGCAGAAGCTTCATCAGGCAAACAATGCAGTGTGGATATTACAATAAAATTTTACCCTCCCATTAAAAGATATGATTTTGCATCAATCTGTATCTTTTAGAAGCTTGTTGATACAGTGTTTTCTGATATATTCTTTTTCTCCAAATGCAAGTTCCAAGGGGAATACTGTCTATTACAAAAGGAACAAAATCAAATCTTTTAACTGTTGAGACAAGTGACTCATCATAACTCAAAATGGCCTACATAATAATAAAATCTAACTCTTGTGTAGCATTTACTATGTGCTAGGTAATGTTCTAATTTGTATATACATATATGCACAAATTATACACACATTTGTATATATGTATAAAAATAAAATATATGTAAGCATATTATCTAATTCTACAATACTTTGAGGCAGATATATTATTATCCTTATTCTACAGATGAGAAAATTAAGGAATAAAGATGTTAACTAACTTTTCTAAGATGATAATTAGTAAATGTGGAGCTGGAATTTGAATCCAGGTAGGCTGTATCCAGAGTCTTGCTCTGCCATGTGGGACTTAATGTTCATCTATTTGAAAAATGTTGGAGTTAAAGCTGATCTCAAGGGAGTCTTTATGTCATGGTTAAAAATGTCCCAGTCCTGTTCTGCATTTATGTCAATCTCAGAAGTCATGCTCTGTTCCTTCCAGCCAGTTCCCCACCTCCAGATTCTCTTTCTTGTGGGTAAAATCACTGCAGGTGTTACAGACCTCTCATTCTCACAAATCCTTTTATGGGAATAAGATAAAATTCCTCTTTCCCACAAGTCCCAGGAAACCTCTCCTTACATTGCATCGACTGTTACTTGATTGTGTGCTTACCTGAAAGTCAATTTCTGTGGTTGGAAAGGTGATACACATCTCAGCTTGAGACCATTGGAGCCCAACCTTGACTGAGAATAGGGAATGGGTAGCTTCCCACAACAAAACAGGAGCACTGTTCCTGGAAGGAAGAGAAATGCAACTTGGACATAAATAACCATCTAATATCCTCACAGTCCCTCTTGCTATTTTCAAATAAATTCATGTCTCTTCTAAGAGAGAACAATTGAAAGTTACAGACATTTTTAACACTCAGCACCAAGAGAGGGAAAATGTACAGTTCTCCGAGTTATATCTGAATATAGCGCCTCATTATCTGGAAACCTAAGCCCAAATACAGAGAGTAACAACATTGATATTCCAACAGTCAATAGCAGAGAAAGATCAGGATGACTACATTTTATTAAGCCACTTTGGAAAGAAGGAGAACTGGGTTTGGAAAACAGTGTTCAGTTGTTTATGACACATACCATATTCTTCTAGACTGGAATAACAAGAAATCTCAGACCTAACAGTGAGAAGAGTTCCTGGGCCAACTAATTATCTGTTCCTTGCTCTAGTTCTGAGAGAACTTCTCTTGTTCATTGCACTCCATGGCCACTACAGCGAGGCTTCTGCAAGAAAACTCCCTTCTGGAACTGCAGTCCTTTAAGCAGCCTATTCCCTGCTTGTGTAAGAATGAGCTCCTATGAATTACCTGAAGGGCTGAGCAATAACTGACCATTACTGGCCAGGCTTGGAATTTCTCTGGTGTGGTAGTTTGAGTCTTTTGTGGGCCCCAGAAAATTGTGTTTTTAAATTTGGACTGTTTGGACTGGATTCTGTTGAGGATCATTTGACTGGATTGCTTCAGTGGGGCATAGAGCAGGATGGACCTTGGTCCTCTTGCTGGAGTCCTTTATAAATGGGAAAGGGAAGGCCGCACAAAAAGAGAGAAACACCCAGAAGCAGAAATCAACGGAACACAGAAGCTGAGAGGGGGCCACTGGAGCCAGAAGCTAAAAACAGTAGGACCAGAGGAGAGGGGAGAGATGAGCAGATGGTGCCATGTGCCTGATCACCCACAGCTATACTTGAGGGAGATAGCATCCTCTAATGATGCCCTGATTGGGATAGTCTCACAGACTTGGAACTCTAAGCTTATAAATTAATATATCCCCATTGTAAAAGCCAACAATTTACAGTATATTGCCTTGGCAGCCTTTAGCAAACCAAAACACCTGGTGATACAATGCCCTTAAAATTTGTCTTGGTTTCTGCTTTAGTTTGCCCGAGCGTCTATCACAATTACCACAAACTGGTTTTGCTTTAAACAATGGGAATTTATTGATTCACAGTTTTGATACTAGGTGTCCAAAATCTAGACAGCAATATGGCTTGTTTTCTCCCCAAAGAATGTAGTGTTCTTTTTGCTGGCTGCCAGCAATCCTTGGGTTTCCTTGGCTTTCTGTGGGTTTCCGTGCTGATCCCCTTTCTCCCAGATCCTGTAACTTCCAGGTCCTCTTGATAAGGCCTCCAGTAATCTTATACCCCGCCCTCATTTGGTTGGCTCACACCTTAAATCAAAATAACATCTTCAAGGAGTCATATTTACATGGATTCACACCCACAGGAAGGCATGTTAAGATTAAGAACATGTGTTTACTGGAGTACATAATTCAGTTTACCTACCACAGCTTCCCATCTATTGTGTCTAGACAATTCCATAAACTAATTAACCATATTCAGAGACCTCTTGAGTCTCTGTCAAGGTCCTGTATACAGGTCAAAGACTACAGGTCTCAATTCTTGTCCTTTCCCTGTTCCTCAGTTAAGTGGGATCCATCTTGGCCCCTAGCTCAGGATAATCCCAAGAAACAAGGATTGGAATGCAAGACCCCTTGCATCTCAGCTATAGGGGTCTTGATGAAGCATTTACTGTTCTAAGCACATCACATAAATGAACTCACTTTTCACAGCCTGAGATGTAGGAGCTATTATTAAAATCCTCACTTTACAGACCATAAAACTGAAACATACAGAGTTTATTCAACTTTGCTAAGGCCACTCAGCTAGTAAGTAGCCAAGCTGGGATTCAGACTGAGGAAGCCTGGCTCCAGAGCACAAGCCCTGACCTCTTTGTTCCACAGAGAGCAGGTATCAGGAGTGCCTGGCAGAGGCCTTTGGGATTAAGGTTTTTCAAGCCCCATTATGCCTCCTGCTATGCTCCCCTCCTCTCTGCCTCTGGCACTGATTGCTCACCCATCATCACTAATTACAGGTTGCCTGTAGAAAGGATCCCTCTTAGCCAAGTTGTGGTCTCTTCCTTTTCTATGCTGACAAATCAACACCATCCAAAGCTTGGCTTTTTTTACAGGGACCATTATTTCAATAAGTGGCAAACACTAATATTTCCAAACTTTTATATATCAGGTTCCCTAAAGCTGTAACCTAGTAGGCACATTGTACGAATTCCAAGATAAAATTAAATGACAATTTAACCAGTTGTTAGGTTACCATATAATCAAGACTGCCAATTTCTCTTCTGCCTTTCACTATACTTTGTCACTTGCATGTTTGCAAGTCTATCACTCACAACTCCTATTCTGCACAACAAATTCTGTATTTGTATAGAAATTTTTGTTGGCAAGTGACAGAAAACCAACTTCAAGTTGCTGTAATAATAAAGGAAATGTAATGGTTTAAGTACTTCAGAGTCTCCAGAGAGATATCAAGAAAAACTTGAGGAAGCAACACACAGATCCACAAAAATTCAGATTCTCTCCATCTTCCATTTCTGGTTTGTAAGGTATTGGCTCCATTTCTGGTCTCCACACAGTGATCCATGTTCCCTTCTCCAGGCAGCTTCTATGTTCCTTCATAGAAGAAATATGGCTGCAGCAGCTCCAGACCTCACAACTCCACACCACATCATCATCCAGGGAGAAAGAAATAAGACTTCTCTTTCTCAGAAGGTGGCACAGAAATTGCCTTGAGTGCATTAACCTGGATTGAGGCATAATCATGACTTGGAGAAAAGAAGAGAATATATTGATTGATTTAAGTTTCTGAGGACCCACCCTGGAGCCCATGGAATGGGTAATCCTACCTGAATCACACGACAGAATGAGAGAGAGAGTATTTGCCAAAAGAATTTCCCAGAAAGAGGGAAAATGGATGTTATATCATGTATTAGTCAGCCAAAGGGGTGCTGATGCAAAATACCAGAAATTGGTTGGTCCTTATAAAGGATCTTTATTTGGGGTAGGATCTTACAGATACCAGGCCTTAAAGCTTAAATTATTTCCCTCACCAAAGTCTATTTGGAGCAAGATGGCTGCCAATGTCTGTGAGGTTTCAGGCTTCCTGGGTTCCTACATTCCTGGGACTTGCTTTTCTCTGGGTTCAAGGTTCCTTTCTTCCTGGGCTGGCTTCTCTTTCCTCTGTGAGCTTAATTCCCAGGGCTCCAGCTTAATTCTTCAGCATCAAACTCCAACAACAAAACTTCAACATTAGAACCCTCAACTCTGTTCTTTGCCATGCCTTTTATCTGCCATGCCCTAATCAAAACTCAATCACGCCCAGGTACAGATCAGATTACAAGCATAATCCAATATTTTTTTTTTTACTTCATCAATAATATTTAACTGCTATATACCACAAGAGCAGTCAATTGCAGTCAAACAGGGTCCAAGTCACTTTTTGATCTTTCAAAAAACTTACATTTGTTGTATAAATATAGGGTAGAGAATAAAATATCATTTCACAAGGTTTGTTAGCTGCTCCTCTAGGCTTCCTTATTTAGGTGAATTCCTCCAGGAATGCCAAATTTTAATTTTCCTTCTTGAAATTTTATTTTAGGTTTCTTTGTTGACGTAAAGAGTTATTTCCTGCTATTCTAATTAGCTTTTCATGTGCCTCCCCAAAGACTTTTTCTGATATACAAACAAATCTAGTACATGAAAGGCTCACCTATATATTTAGAAACAATGACCATGAATCTAAATTTACAACAGAGGAATAAAACTATCTCTAAATCTCCTTGATCTTCATTTCTTATACAAGCAAAGGATTATCTACCAATTACTATCTTTTTTTTACTTAAATCATCTTTCAGGGTCTTCCCACTATTAAACGTAGAATCCCTAATTCCATGTTATTTCAAGAAGATTACAGCATAGATTAGATTCTCATCTACCAAAACTAGGAAGAGCTGAATTAACTAATCCAAGATATGAAAACCCCTGTCAGTCTATTATGCCATAGTGAGTTTACAATCTACAAAGAAATGCATATGTGTGCATATAAAGTCTTCTCAACTTGAAAAAAAATCTTTATGAGAGTTTTTGAGCTAAATAAGGATTGCTAATGAATGAACAGAGCTACTCTTTATTTTCAACAACTTTACAATCTTTGGGTTTTAATCACAGAGACTGTGTTCAATTTCTCAAATCGAATAATTTTAAGTAACTCTAGTTTCACAAATAGGTTTCAAAAAATTATGCCCAAATAATTTTAATAATTATATTTGTAATGGAGTGTTTTCAGGATCTCTACTTGTATAGTTCATTCTAATATTCTATTTTGATTATATACTCTGCTGGTTCTAATACAATTTTCTTCTTCTTTAAAGTCTGTGGAGAATTGTGCAAGGCTTTCAAGTCTGAAGTGTCTGAACTCTAAGAGGTCTGCTTGGAGAAGTCAAATCAAAGGACAAATTCATCAGGCAGGACTAGGGAACTTGTGGGTGGCAATTTTATAGCAACTTGAATTATAGTTATAAAGAGATATCAGAGGCTTCCTTCATAAGATATTTTGGGGATGGGGATGGCTAAAAACAGTTATGTCAGAAATTCAGAGAAAACAATTCATGTTGTGAATTAGGAAACTTCAGGATTCAAAGAGGGGTTTGCACACAGGATGGAATCTGCCTGTACAGCATGTAGCAAAAGGAGAAACCCTTGGTCAGAAAATGGTACAAGAAGCTGATTTACTATGAACTAATAAAACTTAAGGGCCCTCCTTTTATACAAGCCTCTTCCAGGGCTTGGGTGGATCCCAGCATTTTATTTACATGGTGTGGTAAGTATAATAATGATCTCTCAAAGGTGCCCATGCCTAGTCCCCAAAACATGTGAATATGTTACCTTACATGGCAAAAGGGAATTTGCAGATGTGATTGAGTAAAGGACTTTGAGATGGGAAGATAATGCAGGATTATCCAGGTTTCCCAATGAAATCTCAAGATTTCTTATGGGAGGGAGACAGGAGGTTCAGAGTGACAGAAGGAGATAGGACAATGGAAGCAGAGGTTGGGGTGATGCAGACAGAAGCCTAGAAATGTGGACAGTCTCTAGAGGTTATAAAAGACAGAGAAACAGATGCCCCAGAAGACTCCAGAAGGAAAACAGCCCAGCCAACACCTTGACTTTAGGCCATTAAGCCTATTTTGGAGCTCTGACCTTCAGAACTATAATATATAATGATTAATTTTGAAGCCACTAAATTTGTAGTAATTTGTTACAGCAGCAATATAAAAATAATACACATGGTCACTGTAGCAGTTTGGCATTGTTTATGAATTCCAAAAATAGATATTGGATTATGTTTGTAAACAAGTCTGTTCCTCTTCACAAGTCTGTTCCCTTTGACTGCATTAAGTTCAGAGGTTTCACTTTTACTTGATTCAATTAAAATTAGGGATTTGATTCAGCCACGTCAGTAGGACATTGAGTCTCTGCCCCCTGAGAAAACCACAGAGGAGAGATTTTTAGAGGCTTGATATTGGAGCCCTGGGAAGTAAATACACAGAAGAACACCGAGGAATAGAGACAGCAGAGGCCCTGAGAAGAGAATGAGAATAATAGCCTACAGATGCAGCTGAGTCCAGAGAGAAATAAGTACTGGGAGAGAGACAAGACTTATCCCAGCCTACAGCTGAGATCAGAAGAAGCTGGGACCATGGAGACTTAAGAGGAAGAGGAAGGCTGAACCCTTGCAGACATTGCTTGCTCAATACATGGCACATGAGTTTTGGTGAGAAAGTACCTCTTGAGGTACCTTGAGTTGGACTCTTTAGGGCCTTATAACTGTAAGTTTTTACCACAAATAAATACTCTTTATAAAAGCTAACCGATTTCTGGTTCTTTGCATCAGCATCCCTTTGGCTGATGAATACACTCAACTATTTTTTTTTTAATTGTCCAAATAAGACATTTTACAGAAGTCACTTTAGGCTTCTATCCATTCACTCTTACTTTTCATCCATCATACTTTGCCTTCTGTCTTGTGATATTAGTGTGGCTATGGCCACTTTGGGGATTTAGTTGGAATTGCATTTAATTTGGTTTACTGTGATATGTGTATATAGTTCATAGTCATGTCTCTGTAAGTTAAGTTATTGCTAAGCATTCTGGTATAGGAAAAACTTCCAAGAATATTTCCCATGAGCTGATTCACCTAGCATCATGACCCAAAAGAGAAGGGCCAGAGCCATACTGTAAAATGAATATGTCCTATGCATGTGTATAGTTGGAAAGAAATATTGTTTTGAAATATTTAGAGCAAGGAGCTAGACTGTGGAAAATCCTTCCAGTCACAGCCATGTAAAATTGCAAGCAAAAAATTTGGGTTCTCAACTAAACCTAGCAAAATGGACCATCTCTCCTACCAGAAAGGTAGTATTACACTCAAGATATCATAAGGATGACATTGAACAACAAGCAGAATGAGTGTCATCCCTTCAAAGAGTAACTAAGATTCATGACTGCACAAGAAAAATTAAAATGTCCTCGTATTTTACACCTTCTTATGGAAAAAAACCTTGATATTGAGTTTCCTATATTTGAGTATTATCTTAGTTTTCTAAATGCTGTGCAAGCAATATATCAGAAATGTGTTGGCCTTTAAAATGGGAATTTATTAAGTTAAAAGCTTACCATTCTAAGGCCTTGAAAGTGTCCAAATCAAGGCATCATCAAGAGATACTGTCTCACCAGTTGAAGCTATGGGCAATCAGGCACATGGTAGCATCATCTAAAGAAGCCTTCTCTCAGAACTCAGCAGTGGGCAGTCAAGCACATGGCAGGGCACAATGCCAGTCCACTAGTCTCTCCCCCTCTCCTCCGGTCCTCGTCTCTTCAGCCTTGAGTTGCTCAGTAGGCTTAGCCTCTTGGGGGCCTCTTTCCGTGCCTCTGTGTTCCACTAATTCCAGGAAGCCTTTTTTCAGGGTCTCTGCCACTTTTTCTTTCTGTGTCTCTGCTATTAGAGACACAAAGAGAAAGGACTCCAGTAAAATGACCAAGAGCCACCCTGGGTCACACCTCACTGAAGTAGTTCAGTCAAAGATCCCCAACAGAAGCAACCCAATCGAGAATTCCTATCCACAATAGGTTTACATGGATTCGCTTTAAGAACTCAAACCAGCACAGAAATGGATTCACTTTAAGACTCAAGCCAGTACAACTACATAGTAAAAATGGACATGATGTAACCAATGAGTGTGAAACTGACAGAAACTTGTCTAACATTATCAATAAAAAGAAAAAAATAATAATGTGCTTCTGCTTTTGATTGTGGAGCAATTGCTTTCAGACTTAACTCTCATCAAAAACAACCATAAAAATGGGCAAAATATATGAAACAATGGTTTTCTATTTTTAGACTACAGGCAGGATGGTGCTGTGACTCATGAAAGAAGGAAAGCTCATTAGGTGAATTCTACATTCATCCTGAGTTCTATGTGAGGCAGGGAATTGAGGCCCAAGCAGAAAGCAATGGTCTTGCTTAGCTGAGGAGGCAGAGTTTGGAAGGCAGGGCACTGAGGCAGCTGGAAGTGACTGAGGAGGATTCCAGAAAGGAGGGAGCTACACAAAGATTTATGTACAGGACTTCCCCGTGGGTCATTGAAGAGGGCTGGGCTGCACATGTGCCCGGCAAAGTTCTTCCAGACCTAACAAAAAGGAGCAGGTCTGGGACTGCAAGTTACTGAGATGCAGAGGTTATCCAGTGCTGGGAAATTTAGGATTTCCGGCCCTAAGAAAGTGAAGAGACCTTTATATCATGATAATTCAGTTGAGACCCAAAAGTAAGCTACAGTTAAAGAGTAAGAGTCATATGAAGGGCAAAACACTTAGGTAGAGCAGTTTGATATGATTATATCAGGCTGTAATCCACATGAGTATTAAACAGAAAAGATTCAAAATAAAGCAGCAAAGCAACTCAGCAAATTAGCAGAGCAGAGGCAGGGATTCCTGGGAGGCCTGTCATCATTTAGTACCAGGAGAGTCTGTCCAAAGGCACAGGGCTCACCCACCAGAACGAGGTTAAGCATACGGCTCCAATTCTCATAGAAGGCTGGAAGAGCATGGAACCTTCCAGAACCTAAGGAACATGAAAGGGGTTATGGGTTGTGTCCCCCCAAAAGATATATTGAAGCCTTAATCCAAAGTACCCAAGAATGTGACCTTTTTTTAGAAATAAGGATGATATAGATGGAATGAGACAAGTTAAAATGAAGCCATACTAGAGAAAAGGGAGGTTTTACTCCAACATGACTGATGTCCTTATAAGAAGGGGCAAGAAGACACATAAGAACAGAAAGAGAAGATGGTCATGTGACAGGAGAGGCAGAGAGTAAATTATGACACAAACCAAGGAATGCCAAGGATTGCTGCCAGCCACCAAGAGGCACCAAGAGAGAGGAGGGAACAGATTCTCTCCTAAAGAGTAAGAGAGAAAATGGCCATGCTGACACTTGATTCAGACTCGGAGCCTCCAGAACTGAGATAACACATTTCTGTTGTTTTAGGCCATCCATTTTGTGGTAATTTCTTGTGGCAGCCCTAGGAAACTAAGACAACAGATTATCAGGGTAGAATTCCCATTGTGAGAGGAGAAATCCAGTTAAGAGAACTTGGGCATATGTAAGGGTCCAGCTAACAGCAAGTGGGACAATGTTGGGGCTGGAACTGCTTCAGGACTTCCTGTCTCCATTAAGAGTTAATTCTAGAACTATGGGCAGGCTCAACAGTGCAGACTGGAAGATAAATGATCAATCAAGGGATCTGAATGGTGGCACAAGGTCAGGTAATCACACAACTGATGGAGGAAGAAATCTTGGCAACTCTATGTCTAGGTTCAGAGGAAACCAAAATGGTGGCAGTTGGGCAGGAGAGTCTTACCCCAGAGTGGTGTGGATAGAGAGGAGGAACAGTGTCAGCCACTTGGCAGGGCCTGTGAGGCCTGAACCAGGAAGGCCACTTCCGCCCACTGCAAACATGCCTTTTGGATGAGCCTGAGTTTTCTTCCTGCTGCTTTAATGCACTATCTGGTCCCTAATTAGAACCATGTATCACTCACAAGACCAGGATAACAGTGAGCATTAAAATCTAAAATTAGGAAGCAGACTTGGCCCAATGGATAGGGCATCCGCCTACCATATGGGAGGTCCAGGGTTCAAACCCAGGGTCTCCTTGACCCATGTGGAGCTGGCCCATGCACAGTGCTGATGTGCATAAGGAGTGCCATGCCACGCAGGGGCGTCCCCCGCATAGGGGAGTCACACATGCAAGGAGTGTGCCCCGTAAGGAGAGCCGCCCAGCGCAAAAGAAAATTCAGCCTGCCCAGGAATGGTGCCGCACACATGGAGAGCTGACACAAGATGACTCAACAAAAAGAAACACAGTTTCCCGATGCCTCTGATAAGGATAGAAGCGGTCACAGAAGAACACACAGCAAATGGACACAGAGAGCAGACAACTGGGGGGGAGGGGGAGTAAATAAATAAATCTTTTTAAAAAAATCTGAAATGATCATCGAATGTATATGTGCAAGAATAGCATTGCATAACCAAGATGACATTGCTACTTGCTAGGTGGACATTGTTAAAGCAGGTCAAAAATCAAATCAGCAATCAAAGTGAGTAGTCTCATCACACAGAGAAGTCTATAAACTGCCTACATCTGAATCCCTTTAGGATTCTAGGAAATCAAGCCTTTGGAATCTGCTCTGGACCAGGGATAATTGTGAGAGACTAGTTGGAACGAGTAAGCAGATATTGGTAACTGGGAGTTCTGGAACTCAGAGCTTGCTGGTTCTTTCTAATAGCAGCAACTGGGGTTTTGCTTTGTTTTCTTTTATTTTGTTTCTGTGACACCAAAAGCAGAAACAAGAGACAAAACTACTATAAAGGAATAGGTAATATAAATAATTATAGATGAAATAATTGTGTACTTAAAACCCCAAGAAAATTAACTTTATAAGGTAATCAGCAAGGTGGTTAGATATCCAAAAAACACACACAGAAATTCACGCTATTCTAATGTTATACGCTTCTAGTTCTACCAACTTTCCTCTCTCGCTGCCCAATCTAGAATTTGGTGCCCAGGCTTTTGTTATGATATTTTAATGATCCATATTATTAATTTACTCCTTAAAAATTAACCTGAAGTTTATACTTCGATTATATTTTTAATCATTTTAATTATGTATAGTATTCATTTAACCAATTTTGCTATTCACTGCCAGTGCTTCTGTAGTACAATTACATCATTCTCAACGAGGTTTTTCTAATTTGCTTGCTCTTTATGTTTCCTCTCTCTGTCAGTTTATTTATCAGAGATGGAACTTGGGTGGTACAATTTATGACCTTATGTGTATTATAGAATGACTTTTTATTGCCACTCACCAAGAAAAACAATATGCCTACATGTCGTTCTGTAATATAACATTGTCCTCACCTCAAGTACAGCTTCATTGCCCTTTAGCAACGGAGACATCCTGAATCTACTTAAGTAATCAGATTTTTCTACTTGGATATTTGTAGGATATTTTTCCTTATCCTTTGAAATTAAGATCTCAACAAGAAGTGTCTAAATATTAGATTCATTTCATTAACGCTGCCTGTGTCTCTGTGAGAACCTTCATTCTGCAGACTCCATGATTCCTTCAGTGTAAGAAAGTTTCTATAGACATAGCTTCGATTACTGATTTTTTTACTGTTTGAACTGATGTCTTGTTCCTTTATCTGTTATGTTGGCTCTCCTTAATCTCCCATGTTTCATCTTTGCTGTCATCATCTTCATATCTTAATCCTTTCACTCTGTATCCTGAAAGTTTCTCAAATGCCTGTCTCACATCACCAATTCCCTTTCCTGTGCTGCCAGGTTTTATCTTTATTATTTCTAAACCATATTTGAATTTTCATATGGCAGTTTTTAGTATCCTCCTAATATTTACTTACTTTATCATCTCCGTCTTTTGCCTTACCTGTTCTTTGTTCACCTGTTTCACCGTGTTTGTGTTCTGTATTGTTAAAATTGTAAATTGAAATTTACTCCCAGGCACTACAATACATTTTTGTCATGGAGGCACCCACATTTTAAATATAATACTCTCCCCCTTTTATGCCACAAACTCTGCTCATGGATTTCATGTTAGTATAGATTTCTTTCCTATTTGCTCTTCCTTGAAACCAGGTGTAAAGTTTGCCCATAACTGGGATGCATAGGCCAGGAACAGGGATTCTTTATGATTTCCCTTCTATTCATTCCCCTGTGGGCTCTGAGAGACTCAACTATTAATCTGGAAACCCCAATTGATCAGCACATCTTCTTGGCAATTTTCTGCAGTTAGTAATCACGTATCTAGTGTCTCTCCTGGTCTGAAGAAGGACCACAATCCTCCTACCTGCTCAGCTGGATGTATTAATACAGATTAGCACATATTCCTGCATGATCTATGAATTTAAAAGAAGTAAAAAATACTGGAGCTGACAAAGGGCAACTTTCCCATGGCCACCTGCCCCCCTTCTCATTAATGCTTTCAGGTCCCAGAATGGAAAGCACCATTTTCACACTTTTTGGTTACAAGCCAATGTTAAATTACTCAGAATTTTAGACCCAGAATAGATTTTAAATGAGAAAGGCTAATTGGAAAAGTTGGGTAGTTTGGCCCCAGCTGCCTGTGCCATTGCCTCTCACACACTTAGGGCTCATGACTTTGTGACAGACGGAGAGATGGAATTTCTTCCCTCACCTTTCCTGACTGATCTACCATTGTGCCGCAGATCCCAATTAGTGCAAAACTGGAAATTTCTCCCTGGATCTGTCAGATCATTGGTCAAATATTCCTAATTCCACACGTTGCTATGTATGCATAAAGTTCTCCGGCTATTGAGATGTGTGACTGTGTGTGTATTTCATCAAGAACTGTAGGTCATGAAAGACTAGACACTTCCAATACTCCTTCCCCTTACATTCTTTCTCCTTCCTGCTCAAACCTGCACATATTGGAAAGAACAATTGATCTGAGGGGTCAGATTTCAAGAGAATGATTGGGCCATTTTTGCCAGTGGATGATATTGCTGTGTATTAAAATGTTTCATCCTTACTTCCACTGCTGAGTAAATAAGGTTCCCTAGCCCCTGCCTTCTCAGAACAGACCGTATCACCTTCTCTTTCTTCTCTAGCCAGAGAAGAGTGTGTTCCAAGATTTAGATTTGGGAGAGTGCTTAGTGGGAAGTGGGTAGACCCCAGCTCCAGCCCGGTTTTCCATATTAGTGGATTGAGGAATATAAACCCATGTGATGATAAAGTGTTATTTCCTCTAGTTTTTGTCTTTTTAGAATGTATAAAGAGGACAGGCAACGATTTAAGGCAGGCTAGAGTTGTTTCTTGGTCTTTAGTCTGATTTCAGCTAATTGTACTCTGACCTCTATTGAACCCAGAGAGGAAACTAATGGTCAATTGTCAGTTTCCTAACCCAGCTTGTATTTGTACTAATGTAGCTCATATTTTAAATATCACAAAAGAGTATCTCAGATGAAAAATGATCAAGAATAATTGACATAAGGAACACACTCTGGAAGTTGACAAAGAATACCTAGTATTCATCAGCTTGCTCTTTGCTAGAGATGTCAAAGAAAATTCTATTTATTAACCAAAAGGTACTAAATTCTCCAATTTCCACCTCAAACCTCTGTTAGCATAATCACAATTTTGTCATAGATATACAACTAATACATCTATATATAATCATTTTATGACATTCATCGGGTAATTTTTTTTAATTAGCACAGACCTTACCACTTAGAACTCTTATCGATCAAATCAGTTTTGATACCATCATTATGTTTTAAAGTTATTAGCAGAAAATTGCAAACAATGCCTAGATACAGTGTATCTAATACATAAAAATACCAAGAATTCTTCATTAATTTCAGTTTGCAAACACCAAATTCCTGTACCCACATTTATTCAAAAAATACTTTTTGTATGGGTCTTTTCTAGATCCTTAGTATATAGCCAAGAATAAGTCAGAAATGGCCCCTAATGCACTTCTGTTCATTTAATTCCTTTTTCTTAATGGGCAGGCAAGGCACTGCTTACAAATATTTGCTTCTTTAACCTTGCAATGTTTCAGGAACTCTTCCATGTGCACTGAATCTTTAAAAGGACCACAAATTTTTTCTCAGCTTGATTTCAGGTGGATTATCAGTTCTTGTTTCTGCAAGCATTGATGTATTAGTCAGCCAAAGGAGTGCTGATGCAAAGTACCAGAACTCTGTTGTCTTTTATACCCTATTTGGGGTAGAAGCTTACAGTTACTAGACCCTGAAGAGTCCAACTCTAGGTACCATAAGAGGTACTTTCTCACCCAAAGCCTGTCACCACGTGTTGACATAAGATGGCGGGTGATATCTGCGAGGGTTTAGCCTTCCTCTTAAGGCTCCATGGTCCCAGCTCCTTCCATTCTTAGCTGTAGGCTGGCATAAGGCTTGTCACTTTCCCAGGGCTGGTTTCTTTCCGGCCTCAGCTGCTCTGGTCTCTCCAAAAAATCAGCTGTAGACTATCAGGCTCATCTCTCTTCCTGGGGCCATGTCTATGGAGCACTCTCCCTATATATCTGCTTCTGTGTTCTCCTTCTCTGTGTATTTACTTCCCTCTCTTTGATTGAGCATCCATTCATATAGCCCACAGCTGTAGGTTAGCTATAGGCAGGGACCCAAACTGAGTCGCCCTAATGATGTGGTAAAATAAAAACCCTCAACTTGATTTAATAAAGTGAAAGTGAAGCCTCTGAGTCTAATATGATCTAATATGCCCAGAGGAACAGACCACTTTACAAACACAATCCAATATCTCATTTTTGCAATTCATAAACAATACCAAACTGCTACACATGGGAACCACCTTCTTAGTTACATGGGGAAAATGATAGGCTTGCATTCTGGGGGGGCACAGCTGTACCTGGCTGTTAATCTGACCAGCTTCATCTTCACCCAAGGGTCATACTAGATAACAACTACTTTATATGGGTGATAACCATGCCCCTTCTCTGCTTGCTTTAGGTCCTCACTTTATTGTAGTCTTGTTGTATTTGCCACAGTTGAATTGACATTTCATTTCACAGGGTGGCTCTGCATTTACCTGAGTCAAATTTTTAAAATTTGTGGATAGCATAGTTCTTGGAGCTATTCACAATACACTTCATTACTCTTTATCACCTTTCAGCCTCTTATTGGCTAAAACATGATGTTATATAAAAGTGTCAGGATGTTTCATAAGTTTTTGTTCCTTTTGACTTTCTTCAGTCTTTTCCTATAGTGATTTAGGGTGAAGTTAGCCAGTGGTAGGTATTTGTAGCAATAAAGCACTATCCTATGGAAAATTTGCTGGTCCACTACCTGTTTATCCCTTCCCTCACACTAAGTGCTGGAATGAAAGCGCTCTCCTTCAGAATGAGTGTTCTCCCACTTTGATAAACTGGTGTTTTAAGGGATATGAAAGAAGCCTATGTGAAAATTCCTTATAAGCAAAGTTTTAGACAGCTCCCATCTTAAAAGCTTTCCCAAAAATACCTCTAAGACCCTCATTGTTTCCGGTTGATTCTCTCTGTACTTTTGAGCTCTATGTTGTTGGAACATTCACAGTAAGTGACACAGTGTGAGATCTGTCTTTTCTGTGAAGAGTGTACGTGCTATAGTAATTTAAGAGCCATGATTCAGGCTTTAACACCCACAAAAAAGAAACTGTCAATGTCTGTTACAGCATCTATATTCTGCTCTCTTCTCTAAACCCAATCATTGGGGAACTGTCCATATTCCAGACTAAGAGCTTTGTAAAAAGAGATAAAGGTAGAGAGATGTTCACTGTAACCTATTTCTAAGTAACTTACTCATCCGTTGATTATCCTTCTATGCCGGATGGATGTCCTGGAAGATTTTAGCCAAGAAAGAATTATAGATGTTCTATTATGCACATCATTTTAAGTTATATGTTGTCTTTTTTGCTTCTTCAGAGTACACAAGGGAAGCAGACATGGCTCACTGGTAGGGCGGCCGCCTACCATATAGGAAGGTCCAGGGTTCGAGACCTAGGGCCTCCTGACCCATGTGGTGAGCTGGCCCACGCACAGAGCTACCGCATGCAAGGAGTGCTGTGCCACACAGAGGCACCCCCGCAAGGAGTGCACCCTGCAAGGAGAGCCACCCCACATGAAAAAAGCTCAGCCCATCCAGGAATGGTGCCACACATATGGAGAGCTGATGCAGCAAGATGACCCATCAAAAAGAGACACAGGTTCCCAGTGCCACCAACAGTGCAGTGCAAGCAGACACAGAAGAACACACAGCGAATGGACACAGAGAGCAGACAACAGGGGGGTGGGAAAGTGAGAGAAATAAATAAAAATAAATAAATAAATAAAAAAGAGTAGGCAACCACCCCTAGACTTTCCCATCCACTAGTTTACACCCAATAGCTGACTTTATCAATCCCTCCTTACACATTTTTTGGCTCCAGGTCTGACCCTATCCCAACCTCAGACTAGGAATTTTTAAAGGCAGCTTGTCCTCCAACAAGCAAGCACTCATCTTCTGATCCTTCATATGGCTGCACTCAAAGGGACATACCAAACTACCCCATGTACCCATGACCCATTGGAGGTAGATAGGATCTGGTCAGACTGAAATGTCTGTTCCGAAAAATCTAATAAATGTCTTCCTATTTCAGTGGCAAATATTGAGTTTGTCACTTTATGTGGGGCAATCATAAGTGATGGGTGGCAGGGAAAACGGTGTCAAATTACTGCTTTCAACAGCCCCATCCTGGGGCACATTCTTACCCAGGAGAAACTTCGACTCACTAGAAAATAATTGACAGGTTTAATCTTGATTCCTCTCCATATTATTATAGTCTACACCTTACATTTACAAAATACCCATACAAGTGATTGAAAAGTAAGAAATAGAAATTATAAACTCCCTTCTCTTCACAAAAATTTGAAAGAAGCAGTTCCTTGATAGATATATGAGAATTTATATTTTGGTGACTTAGACTTCAGGCAATGTGGTGTCATATCAAGCTCTTTGTTATAAAAATGGTTCAGAGTCTCAGTTTCAAGTATTTATACTGCCATCTAATAATTCGGTGGTCTCTTCATGCCTTCCCTCTAAATTTCCAGTTTTCCTTTCTTTAAAAATGAGATTTCAGATTCTATGCTTTTCTTTTTCTTTTTTTTTTTTTAATTTTCTTCCAGAAATATTTTAATAAAATTCGGCCATTCCAAGAAACACCCACTGCATGGCCATCAATAAAAGAGAACCATAATAAAATAGAAAATTTACCATATGGCTATGATTTAAAGGAAAAAAATAAACAACTAGCAGTCACTTGAGCACATCAACAAAATCCAATATAAAAATCACATTTCTTCTTATGGGCTATTATTAGGAATCTAAATGCATATTGAAATAAAATGTATTACAAATGTTGAATTATTTGAGTCAAAGGAACATCTATAGAAGCATCTGACCTCAAAGGCATTCTAGTTTGAGACTCAATTTCAGAATAAGGCATAACAAATGTTAACAGAAGACATACAAGGTAAAAGAAAGACTCTAAACTCCCCATATACTCTGAACCTGATAAAACAAATCTAGATTTTTTTATTATTTTTCTTTAAATAGTTACCAAGATGGAAATCCAAGATAAATAGAAGGCACAATAGTTTTGCTCTGGTTGTGCTTTCCTTTTAATGGAAAAAGTTCATTGGTGAGAAAGGAATGAAGGGAGAGAGCGCAATCAAACATGATTCAACTTAAATTCTGAATAACTACATGATTTGGAAATATATTTAGTTGAGCTTTTAACTTTTTTAAAGATAAAATTGGCCACTTGGATGAATAGCCTGTGTGTTTTGCAATGAATAAAGTCATTCTGATCACCTGCTATGGTTATGGTAAAGCCCAACATTCTAAAAAATGACGAAACAATTTTTTAAAAAGTTTCAGAACAGGAAAGAAAGCCTAAATATGGTTCCTCTCAGTTTGATCACAAGATAGAATATTATTTAACAATGAATAGCAAAATTTGGATAACAATGGTGTACAGGAAATAAATTTCAGATGAAATGAACAGTTTTAGCAAAAGGACAAAAATGGCAAATTTAAGAATGATTCAGTGGGAATGAAAAGTAAGAAATAGATAGCTGCAAGGGGTAGTGCAAAGTAATAGACAAAAGATGTGTGTGACTGATTAGCTACAGAGGGAGGTACAGAGTGGTGTCAGTCCCATAGCCACCACTATAGTTCAAGTGTTCGTTAATTTGTGTCCGAATTTTTGTCTTATCTTTGTGCAGTCAGCAGAATAATAGCCACCCAAGATGCCCATGTCCTAATAGCTGGAACCTGTGAATATGTTATCTTGCATGACAAAAGGAACTTTTCAGCTGTGATTAAGGATCTTGAGATGGGGAGAGTTCGCTGTATTATCCAGCTGAGTCCAATGTAATAGCAAGGATGCTTATAAGAGGGATCTAGGAGGGTCAGAGTCAGATGCAGATTTGAGGATGCTACACTGCTTGCTTTGTAGAGGAATGGAGCCACAAGCCAAGGAATGCTGCTGACCTCTAAAAGTTGGGAAAAGCAAAGAAATGGATACTCCTCTGGAGTCACCAGAGGGACCATGGTCCTGCTGGCACCTTAATTTCACTCCAGAAAAGTAAGATAATAAGTTTATGCTGTTTTAAGCTACTTAGTTTGTTGTAATTTGTGACAGCAAGAATAAGAAACTAAAGCATCTTCTTTATTCATTCCGGTCTCCAATTGATTCAGTACCAAGCAAAAAACTAATCTATCTAAAAAGTCATATTCATCACATCACTCCTCTGTTCAAAATCTTCAATTGGCTCCCTAATTCTCATATGAAAAAATCCACCTTTCAGCTGGAAGTCATTACTCGTAACACTCAAGCCCCAACTACCTTCTCAAACACAGTCATCGATACTGATTTTCACAAATATTTATTCTACAAAACTGGGCTCTGTCTCAGTTCACAGTCTTTACTCCCATTTGTCTCTTGAAAAGTAATATATCCAATACTGTAAAATTCTTCTGTCTAAGAGGATTTCTAAACTCAAAGTGATCATGAAAAATAAATGGACAGATTTAAGAATATCAAATATCCAACTGTCTCAATGTTCAAAAAACCAAAAGGCAAATAAATTTTGAAAAATATTTAAGACAGACACAGCACAAAAATACTTTACAAGGTTAATATCCAATATAGAAAGAATAATATAAATTCATTAATAACACAGATGACAATAGGTACATTTGTGAAACATCTAAAAACATATTTCTTCTAAAAAACTCAACTAATTGGAAATTACATGGGTATATATTCAACCAAAGAAATTCAACTTAAAATAACGATGTGCTATTTTAAGCTATAAATCAGTAAGTTTTTAAAATTATAAAAAAATAATGCCAAGTATATGGTGAAGCACATTCCCTAGCAATTATTTTATAAAGATAAAGCTATGTAAGAGCCCTTTGGCACTATGTACTCAAAGCATTAAAAATATAATTCCACTTTTGATTAGTCTATCCATATTATTTTAAAGGGATCAAATTGCCTGGATGGGGAATGATTTCAATTATGGAACATATTTTATGGAATCTTTACATCCTAGAAGTTTTTAAGACTTGTGGAAAATGCAAACTGGTGAAGTGCATATAAAGTGTATAAAATATAGGAAAAAGATGACAGTAAATGAATTTAAATGCTATCATTAGTAATTGGAAAGTGGTGAGAAATTATTTTTTCCTTTTTACACTTTAGAGGTAATTTATTTTGAGCACATATTTATTTTATATAAAAAGAACTTTATTTTTAAAAATGCTCTAACTACCTTTCAAGTCTCACCTTCACTTGGGCTCTTTTATGATTTTTTTTTCTTTTATCAGACCAAAGTGATAATTTTGGACCTTCACTTCTAAAACACTTCACTGCAATTTTCATGGAACTCTGGACATCCTACATTATTTTCTGTCACTTTTGAGCACAACAGAAAGGGGGCAGTGATATATAGTTCTTTATTAGATTTTTAACATATAGTTCATTGCCAAAAATAAAGCAGGTGCCCAAATAATGGCTGCTGAATGATGAGTAAATTCAGTCATGAAACTGCAACATTAGCCTAACTCATTTTAGTACAATCTCCATGTTCCAAACAAGGCTGGGCAATTTTCCCTATAAAATTGAGAGTCCCCATCAATTGACTGATACTTTTAAAAAGTGAAATTCTAAGGATGGAAAACTTGCTTAATTATGTTTTGCATCGCTTATATAATAAAAGGAAATTCTAAAGATGGAGGAAAAATTTCAATTCAATTTTTTCATAATAGACAATTTTTAGAGAAGTTTTAGGTTTATGAGAAAATTGCAAAAAACAAAGAGTTCTCATATATCTCCACACTCTTGACACCCTGCCTTCTGCATGTGGTTTCCATACTATTAACATCTTGCATTAGTCTGGCACATTCACTACAATTGAACTAATATTGACACATTGTAATAAACCCAAGTCCATATCTTACAATAATCCACTCTTTGTGTTGTATAGTTCTATGTATTTTGACAAATGCATAATGTCATCATCTGCCATTTCAGTATCATACAGAAGTTTCAGTATACCCTGTATATCACTGATAATTAGTCCCAAAAATATAAATACATGTCCACCCTAAATCAGGTGTGAGTTCACCATATCATTTTGGATATTGCACTTAAGTTATCTAACTCTCCCTATGCTGGGCCAGTTCTAGAACCAGGTCAAGTTCCCTAGCCCAGGTCAGCCTCCTTTCCTTAGCCAGTAACCCACCATGCTAAGGTTCTAGCAAGCCTCATGGAAGAAACTGTCCTGTTCCTGACATTTCCTCCACAGAGAAAAAAAGGTATAATATTTTATTTTCTCTACCTGATTCATTGTCAAGTCTAGAATCCTACTGGTGTTGTATTTTTTAGGTAAATATTAATGCATCTTAAAAGGAAATTTAGTCAAGCAGCCAATATTCAATGTACTAAAATGATCAGGGATAAAATCTCAAAGACACATGTCTCCCTATTTAAAGTTATCTGCAATGTGGAGCCAAAGGAAAATACCAGCCCAGTGAAGTTAGAAGCAGTAAAGTGGCTCTCAATTCATGTATATGACTTTGTTCTTGTTTTTTCTGCCTCTCAGACTAGAGAACCTGGGAAAATGTAATTTCTTCTTGAGTCTTGAGGTTGAAACAACCACTGGCCTCCAGGCTACTCTCATTTTGGTCCTCAGATTCTCTCAAGCACACCTAATATCCTCAGCAGTATCTGGAATGCCAAAAAGCTATCTCCTTCCCTAAAACCTTCAAATCACGCACTTAAAATATTGCCATTATTATAATTAGCATCCAATTGATAAGAGCAATCTTATCAACAGTTCTTTTGTCAGACTTTGTTAAATATAGAGGCTTTATCAACTGCATTTTTAAGGTTGTTTTTCCTCTCAATTATGACCTGTATAATTGTTACTCCTAGATGCTTGGAGCAATGATTTTTGGCCAGCTGCCTCAGAATAATTTGGATAATATGTTAAAAATTGAGACTTCCAGTCTGTGCTCCCATTAAATACTTTAGACGGTGTAGCAGTTTGATATGGTTATGAATTCCAAAAATAGATATTGGATTATGTTTGTAAACTGGTCTGTACCTGGGCGTGATTAAGTTATGATTAGGGCTTTGATTGGGCCACATCATTAGGGCGTTGATAAAAGGCATGGCAAAGGACTGAGTTGAGGGTTTTTGATGTTGGAGTTTTGATGTTGGAGTTCAAACCCCAGGAAGAGAGGAACCCTGAGCCCAGGAAGAGGCAAGCCCTGGGAAGAGAGGAACCCAGAACCCAGAGAGAAGCCTGAGGAAGGGAGGAACCCAGGAAACCTGAACCCTGGCAGACATCAGCAGCCATCTTGCTCCAACATGTAAAGATAGATTTGGGTGAGGGAAGTAATTTATGTTTTATGGCCTGGTATCTGTAAGCTCCTACCTCAAATAAGTACCCTTTATAAAAACCAACCAATTTCTGGTATTTTGCATCAGCACCCCTTTGGCTAACTAATACAGATGGGGATCTAGACTCTAGTTTATCAAGATCTCTTGTTCCAAATCAAAAGCACAAACAGATGTGGGAAATGTACTGCTGTTGTTGCTATCCAGTCAGACTGAAGCACTGCTTTGTCTTTTTGCCTTTCCCACCCCAGTTCTCTGGGATCTGCTCCTTCCTACAGCTATTGGATGGAGGATGAAAATGATTTGAAAATTCACTCAGAATCTCGACAATAGGTGCATTTTCCAAATTTAGTTCACACCAAATATGCTCCTCTAAATGGCAGACATCGTATGTGTTTCTTCCTCAGAAATGCAATAAAATTCCCCCATGGCTACAATCACTTGGAAATCTATAACATTTATTTCATGCCCATTTTCAGGTAACTAATGTAGAGACCTCTAGGAGAGAACAATAAAGAATCATTAGGAAAACTGTAGAGTAACCAAATTAAAGCATAAAGCATCATGCCCAAGCACTTATCTGACAGAAGCAAATGGAAGTTTTGAATTCCAACCAGGTTTAAACCATCAGACATGAACCTGAGGACAGAGGAGACAATGGGTCAAGACTCCAAGTTCTACAAATTGGAATGTTGAAATAAGAACCTGAGGTCAGCAAAGAGCCAGAAAAGTTTAAGTACATGGTTTTAGGCAAGGCTGGGGAGATCAACAGAATCTTGAAGATCAAGGTATGTACAGAATCCAACAGCTTAGAGACTTTGAAACAATGGCATTCAAGAGTGAAAATAGTGAAGCTCTGAGCCAAAGGCAGTGAGTGATTTTCTCTGTTTTCTTTCTGTCTCCTGTTGGATAAGCATGGACAGAGGTGTGGCAATTACTGGAAGCTCTTAAATGTTAAATGTACCCGGTAGGCAATTCATTCTTTCCTGCTTATTAATCCTTCCACTGTACCTCACAATGTACAAAGGCAAGTTCTGTTCCCTGCCTGCTGTTTATAGTGTTTATAATATATAAAAGACCTGGAGAAGTCTCTCATCTCAAGTCAAGTCTCTCAGGCAGTTTAATTCCTCATTAGCTTTCCTAAAGGCTAATTCAGTAGGTCTAACTCTGCTCTGCTGTTGCAGAAATATAATTGTCTATCCAGATAGTTTCTTAGTGTCCACCCAAACAAGAAAAGAGAAGTTGTTAAGTGGGAATTATGGAGATCTCAGACCTCACAAAAAAATGAAGAATTAAAAAAATAAAATAAAAGGAAATTTGACCTCAAGCAACTCATTTAATACCTCTAACTCTCAAGGTCCTCAGGTGTGAAATTGAAGATAGTATTTGCCCAGGTTGTTTCATGGGACTGTTATGAGACCCAAGTGAATTAGCATCTAGCAAAGCACTTGAGAAGAAGAGCATTATTTATATCATTATTAATGTTACATTTATTTGACGAGTATTTTATCTTAGTCAAATGTGTATAAGTATGCAATTGCATTTGGTAATGCAAAGAGGGCAAAAAGCGTACATAAAAATGGACAAAAATTATGATTATATACTTTTTCACAAGAGTGCAATAAGATAAACCCACACCAGGGCAACAGAAAATAAAATAATAATTTTAACACTGTTTCCTATTGTCATATGTAACTTCTTTTTTTAATGTACAAAAATAGAATAAAATTATAAGAAGTATTTACATGAGATCTGTGGAAGATTGAATTATGTACCTCAGAAAAAAAAAAAAACATGTGTTCTTAATCTTAATCCATTCTGTGGGTGTGAACCCATGGTAAATAGAAGAACCTTTTGAAGATGTTATTTTTAGTTAAAGTATAGCTCAACCAAAAGTGACTGGGCCTTAATCCTATTACTTGAGGTTTTATGAGGAGAAAGCCACGTGATGGAGCAGAACCTGGAAGGCAACAGAATCCGGAAGAGCAAAGAGAGGATGTTGCCATATGCATTGCCACGTGACAGAAAAGCCAAAGACCCAAGCAAGACCAGTAGCACCAGAACACTAGTCTTTGGGGGAAAAGCATCAATTTGCTGAAACCTCCATTTTGGGAATTCTTCTAGCTTCAAAACTGTGAACCAATACATTCCCATTGTTTAAGCCAATCCATTCTATGATATTTGTTTTAGCACGGGGGAAACTAAAACAGATGCCAATCCATATTTGTTACTAGATAGGTGGCTAATTTTCCTTTTAGCCAGCAAATTGCCCAGGAGAATCTAGACATCGAGGAAGTAAGCCTGGACAGGAACAAATTATTACCAGCTATACCTCTGTCTCACACTCTAGTGAACGAGTATGGACTTTGTGAAGAACCTGTCTTCTCTAAATGATTCTGAGAGATTTAGATCCAAAGAAGACTGAAAGGCCTTTCTTATTTGTTCATGATGATCAAGCTCAAATCTCTGTGATTTTACCTTCTTACCTCTCCAGCACAAGTAAAGTTCAATAAGTGGCACATGAACAAGTGAAAATTAAAAATGGAGCAAGAGAATTTATGTCAGTGCCCCAAGTATCCTGGCCAAATCTACATACATAGTCCTTTCACAGGCAAAAACATGGCTCCAATGTGGGAAAAGAAAAATTATATCTAGAAATGACACCTGAAAGGGCTCAAAAATCTACCTGGGCTAAAAATGTCATCCAGTCACCCGGAATGACAAATGTCATTCTGTTAAAATAACTAGTATGATTTCTGACTCCTTATTGGACCCTGACTGGTGCATTATAAATGAGGCTTGATGATCCAAACAATGAGCTTGGTCTCCCAAAAAACCCTAATGAACATGTAGCATAAACACAAAGTGAGTGCTAACCTATAAACACCTGGATTAAAAAAATATATCACTCAATCCAAATTGGAATTGTAGAATATCCACAAAAGTATAAGAAATGCATCATGTATCAGATATCAGAATCTACAGAAGCATACTTTTTATAAAGCTAGAGAAAACATCATAGCTTCAAATGATCATAAAAATATATAAGAACATTTCTTCTAGAATGTTGTCATTAATGTGACTCTGTCTCAAAACTTGCAGTCTCACTGTCTTCTTCCATGTTTCACATTTCCAGGGAAGAAAATCAAATTGGCCTAACTTTGGTCATTTTTCTGGCCAAAACTGTGGGATTGCACAACACAGACATGGTCTCTTGCACTTTGTGGGACCTTCCACTGTGTTTTGAGGCCATTTCCAGAGGAGAATGGCTGTGGGTCAATTTATTACACCCATTGGCCACCTGATGCCTAACTCAACTATGTAGATTTTGGTCTCTGTAAACAGTGGCACCAAGAAATAGATAGGGGATGGAACGTGATGTCCAATTGTCTCTCAATAGGGTAGTACTTGGCATTAGTTATACATGGCATAAAGGTGAGGATATCACTTGAATAGAAAAGTAAATAACATACATTTAAAAATAAATTCCATGCTGTTTTCATGAGAACTATGAATTCTAAGCAAATGATCTATAAGTTGAGTACCTTTTATATTAATTATAACGCTAATTTATTACATCGATGCACATGCCATGTGAAGAGAAGTTGTATTTATAATTGTATTTATAAAGAAACATGTTTCTTTGAATTCACCAGCTGAAGTATTTTGCTCCAGCTTCATTTTGGCATAGTTTGTATGTCCTGACTCCTAAAACCACCACAAATGCCCAGGTTCAGGATTTTTAAGCTTGTTGCTCTCTTGTCCTCTCCATCCAAGCAGAGGATTTTCATCCAACTTGATTCTTGCCTTTGATGGGATAAAAGCCAATTATTCTCTTTTTAATTCAGCAAGGCCCACTATTTAAGCAGCTTTCAGGAGCAGAATATGCTTTCCAAAAGAAGCCATAGACTTTGCTAAACCGTCTACAGTGGCAAGAACAGAAGAAAAAAAAAGAGCACACAGATGGCAATGCTGGAGGTTTTTCTCTCCTCTGGATCTACCCAGGGATGGATTTCTGATCAGGCGAATGCAACTGGACTCCTTTCAAGGCATTAAATGTAATTAGCTGTTAATCATTATCGTTAAAGAACTCTGCTTAGTGGCTATCAGGGTACCATCTGGACAGCTCATCCCATTCACTAGGGAAGCCCTGAATTTCCCATCCAAAAATGTGTGTGCCACTTGAAGACACTACAATACCTCTCAGAAACCTTTGGGGTGTTATATGGGAACTCTGTATTTTATGCATGATTTTCTATAAACCTACAATTGTTTCTAATTAAAAAAATTAAAACATAAAAAACTTTATATCTAGTAGGAAACTTGTCACAGACAGTTGAAATTAAGGCAGAAATTATCTTTTCACAAGTCAAAAGTCCATATAAAGCATAGGTTTTTCCTTTAAAGAAATGTTTACAGCCAGGTTTGAATGAGAGTAAAAGGGTTATTGTTTCCTACAGCTTTAACAATACCATCTAAATCATCAGGGTATTTGGTTGAAAACAATAGGAAATGACACAGGTAATCTGAAGCAAAGAGAGATTTTATTGGAATGATAATGGACAACAGGAAGGCCAAGTCTGGAAAACTTGCCATATACCAAGTGAGCTCTGAAGAGCTCTGCAGAATATAACCAGAACGGTCACCCCATGCTCAAAGTCACCGTATTGTGTTGTCACTTGCTCAAGATTCAGAGTCCTGCTAGAGAACACTTGGTTGGCCAAGATGTGCCATACATTTAGCACCTGGTTCTACAGGAATGGAAGGATGAAAACAGAGCTTGTCTCCTTTAGCTTTCACCATTGGAAGTTGCCACTATCTTCAAGTAGTGGTGGCGGGGAGTCACCCAATTAAGATGATGGTACAACTAAGATGTAGGCTTGGAAGCAGAACACTCCCAAAATGACAAATGTTAACTAAATCATCTCACTGCAAATCAAGCTTCCCTATAACAAAGGGAAAAAAACACAAAAAACACTTTCTAGTGGTATATGGAAAATCATTCCTGATCCAACATTAATCGAATCTATACTAACATTGCCTTAAAATATTATAGGGAAGGGGAAGCCAAGATGGTGGCAGAGTAAGGAGCTCCTGGAGACAGCACATGATTCAGGGCAGTTTTTATTCACCCAAAGCTACCTAAAGCACCTATTTGGAGGACCCAGGAGACCAGAGGAGTATCCTGCAATATCCTTGAGGGTGTGGAAGGAGGAAACTGCCCATCTGTACAGAGGACTCATGGGTAGAGCCCTTCACACTGCAGAGGTCAGTGCCCATGATATGCAAGCTGCCTTGGGAACTATTCCATGGTTGGAGTTGGAAGCTCCATTTCCCTCAAAAAAAACAGGGGAGGAAGACACTATGTGGCACTGATTTCAGCTATTGATTGGAGGATTCGGCAGGCTGAAGTAGAATCCTAGGAACAACTAAACTTTGAGCCTGACCAGTGGCCACCATTTTGACTCCACCCCAAGCACGAGGGGAAGTGGGGCTGACTGAAAATCACAGTGCTTGTAAGGACCGGCTTCTTTCCACCCTCGCTGGACTGTAGGTCTAGCCTAGAACCCAGTCCCACCTCTGGCAAGGAGGAAGCTGGTGGGACAAGCACCACCTCTCTGAGAAGCTGCAAGCCATGCTGCAGAGACTGGTGCCCATCCTACTCTAGTGGCACAACCCCCCTCAGGAGCTATTCCGTGGCTGGAGTTGAAAGTTCCATTTCCCGTAAGTGGTGGAGGAAGAGATAAGTTGTCCACCAACCTCAGCTACTGATTAGTGGACTTGGCTGACTAAAATATAATCCTAGAGACAGCTAGGGTCTGAGCCTGTCCAAGAAGGAAAGAGTCCAGTAGCTGCCATTTTGACTCCACACCCCAGCATGAGAGGAAACCTGGCTGACTGAAATCCAGTGAAGTGAGGGACTGGTTTCTTTCCACCAAGATCTGATGCATCCCTAGCCTAGGCTCCAGCCCCACCTCCAGCAGAGGTAGCTGGCAGGATGTGCACCAGGCTCTTTAGGCAACTGCAAGTGCTCTCTGCTGGCAGAGGCTGAATAGTTGGACACCAGGGGCTCCATCACTGTACCCCAAGAGAATAGGAGAAGAGCTGGGTATCCTCAGCCTCTCCAGGCAATGGCAGGAGTTTTAGTGCCTTTGAGCCCATCTCCACCTCTGTCCCCCCAGAGGCTAGGAGGGGGCTGGTGTTCCCTCAACTCTCAGGGCAACTTCAGGCAGTTTTGGCCTGCACAAGCCTAATGGTTGGGCACCTGTGGGTCCACCTCCATCCCCAATAGGACAAGAGATGGATTGTGTTTTCCCACGGTCTGGGTAAAAGCAGGTGCTTTTAGTCCACACACCTGGACTGGTGGGTACTTGTGGACCCACACTCACCCCCCAATAGGAAAGAAGGGAGCTAGTGTTTCCACAGCCTTTTTGGGCAATGGAAAACCTTCAGCCTTCATGGACTGGACTATTGGATGACTATGAATCCACCCCCATCCCCAATTGGATAGGAGTGGTCTGGTGTCTCCACAGCCTCTCTGGACAACAGTGGGTACTTTTAGCCAACATGGACTGAACTGTTGGGTGCCTGTAGATCCAACCCCACACCTTAAGAGAATAGAAGGGGGTTGGTGTTTCCTCAGGCTCTCCAGGCAATGGCAGGTATTCTCAGCCTAAAGGGACTTAACTGTTAAGTGCCCATAGAACCACTCCCACCACCCAATAGGATAGGAACAGGCTGGTACTTCCTCACCCTCTCTAGGCAATGGCAAATACTTTTGGCCTACAGAACTGAACTGCTGAGCATTGGTGCTTCTGTTCCCACCACCTAAAGGACAGAAGGGACAGTATTCAGTCTCTCAGGGCAACTGCAGGCATATTTGGCCCACAGAGATTAAGTTGTTGGGCACTTCAGAGAGTCCATTCCCACCCCCAGCAGGGAGAGGATCTGGTGCTACATCAGTTTACTTGAGCAACTTTGGTCACCCTGGACCCACAAAGCATAGATTGCTGGCCAGATATATAGCTCCATCCCTGCCTGAGGTAGGGAAAGAAGAGGTGTGAAACTTCATCAATGTCTCCAGGAGACTACAGACAGTCTTGTTGTGCCCAACTTGTACTAAAATACATGGCTGCACCTCTGTCCCTACCTCTGACAGAGGAGAAAGGTGTGAGGAGTATCATCAGTTCCTGGAGCAATGTGGGCAGCTTCAGCCTCCACAGCTTACAGCACCGACTACATCCTTGGCTCCTACTACACAACCAGCAAGGGAGAAAAGACAAAAAATCCCTAAACTAAAGGGAGAAACTGCACCTAGAATAAATACAAGCCAGGTATGGAAACACCAACAAAAAAAATTACAATCCACACCAAGAAACAGGAAGGATGGCCCCAGTTAAAGGAACAAGATAAGCCTACAGTTAAAGGAACAAGATAAGAGTTGAGACAACTAATCTTAGATGTTCAAACAAATCTCTTAATAAATTCAAAGAGATGACTAAAGAGATTAAGGATATTAATAAGACACTGGATGAACACAAAGAAGAACTTGAAAACATACATATAAAAAAAGTAGGCCTTATGGAAATGAAAGGTGCAAGAAATGAAATAAAAAATATACTGGAGGCATATAACAGCAGATTTGAGGAAGCCAAAGAAAGGATCAGTGAGCGCAAAGACATGGCCTCTGAAAGCAAACATACAAATGAAGAAAATGATGGAAAAATGTTGGACAGGGTGTCAAGGAATTACGTGACAGCAAGAGACATACAAATATATATCTCATGGGTGTCCCAGAAAGAGAAGAAAGGGGAAAGGGGAAAGAAAGAATAGTTGAAGAAATGATGGTGGAAAATTTCCCAGCCCTACTGAAGGACATAGAAATCCATGTCCAAGAAGCACATTGTACTCCCATCCAAATAAATCCAAATACACCAACTCTGAGACACATACTAATCAGAGTGCCAAATGCCAAAGACAGAGAGAATTCTGAGAGCAGCAAGAAAAAAGCAGTGCATAACATACAAGGGATACCCAATAAGATTAAGTGCTGATTTCTCACCAGAAACCATAGAGGTAAGAAGGCAGTGGTATGACATATTTAAGATGCTGCAGGAGAAAAAGTGCCAGTCAAGAATTTTATACCCAGCAAGATCATCTTTTAAACATAAGGGTGAGATTAGAATATTCACAGATAAACAGAAACGGAGAGATTTTATAACAAAAGACCAGCTTTGCAGGAAATACTAAAGGCTGTGTACCAGCCTGAACAGAAAAGACAGGCAAGAAAGCCCTGGAAGAGAGTTTAGAAATGACAACTATATCAGTAACAGTAATAAAAAGTGTCAAAAATAAAAAGACAGATAAAACACAAAGATCAAAATGGATGAAATAAGAACTGCCTTTACAGTAATCACATAGAATGTTAATGGATTAAACTCCCCAATCAAAAGACACAGACTGGCAGAATGGATAAGAAAATATAAGCCATCTATATGTTGTCTGCAAGAGACTCACCTTAGCCTGAAGGATATCAATAAATTGAAAGGGAAAGGTTGGGCAAAGATATCCCATGCACATAGTAACCAAAAAAAACTGGGGGTAGCTATAATTTTATCAGATGATATAGACTTTAAAAGCAAACCAAAGAAGGACATTACTTATTAATAAAGGGGATGATTCACAAGGAAGAAATAACAATCATAAATATATATGCACCTAACCAGGATGCCCCAAGATACATGAGGCAAACACTGGCAAAATTGAAGGGACAAATGACATCTCTACAATAATAGTTGGAGACTTCAATACACCACTCTCAGCATTGGACAGAACATCTGGGCAGAAGATCAAATAAAGAAACAGAGAGCTTGAATAATATGATAAATGGACTAAAACTAATAGACATATATAAAACATTGCACCCCAAAATAACAGGATATACATTTTTGTCAGGTGCTCATGGATCTTTCTCCAGGATAGACCATATGTTAGGTCACAAAGCAGATCTCTATAAATTCAACAAAATCAAAATTATACAAAGCACTTTCTCTGATCATAATGGAATAAAGTTGGAAATCAACAAGTGGCAAAAAGAGGGAAAATTCACATATGGAGATTAAACAACATGCTCTTAAATAATCAGTGGGTCAAAGAAGAAATTTCAAGAGAAATCAGTAAGTATCTTGAGATGAATGACAAAAAGAATACAACATATCAGAACCTATGGAATGCTGTGAAGGCAGCGTTGAGAGGAAAATTGATAGCCCTCAATGCTTATATTAAAAAAGAATAAAGAGCTAAAACCAATGACCTAACTACACAGCTGGAGGAACTAGAAAAAGAACAGCAAACTAATCCCAAAACAAGTAGAAGGAATGAAATAACAAAGATCAGAGCAAAGAGAAATAAATGAAATTGAGAACAAAACAACAATAGGGAGAATTAATGAAACCAAAAGTTGGTTCATTGAAAAGATTAACAAAATTGACAAACCCTTAGCTAGACTAAGAAAAAAAAAGAGAGAAGATGCAAATAAATGAAATAAAAAATGAAAAGGGGAACATTACTACTGACCCCACAGAAATAAGAGAGATCATAAGAGGATACTATGAACAACTTTATGCTCCAGCACTAGACAATGTAGATGAAATGGAAAAATTCCTAGGAATGTGCAAACAACCTACATTGATGCTAGAAGAAAAAGAAGACCTCGACAAACCAATCATAAGTAAAGAGATTGAAACAGTCATCAAACAGATCCCCAAAATGAAAAGCCCAATACCAGATCTTTTCACAGGTGATTTCCACCAAGCCTTCAAAGAAGATTTAATACCAATCTTACTCAAGTGTGGGAAAGAGTTTCACCTGTTCTATTGTAGATGTTGCCTTATTGTAGATGTTGCAGTTGTTCCCTATTATTGTAGATGATGTTGCAGTTCTAATAGCAAACAGCTAATTGATAGTTTCCAATAAATATGAGGGTGAAACCAGAGTCAAGGCTCTCAGCTCCAGGGCTGTGAGTCCCTTGGTCCCAGCTTTATCTCCTCTCTTGTTTCTTTCTCTCTGTCCCTTTATTTTGTAAGTTCTGTGTTGCCTTCCCTTTGAGTCAACCTAATGTGAGTTGATCACAGCACTCAAGCTTTTCCAAAAAATTGAACAAGAAGGAACACTACCAAACTCATTCTATGAAGCCAATATCACCCTAATACCAAAGCAGATAAAGATATTACAAAAAAAGAAAATTACAGGCCCATTTCCCAAATGAATGTAGATGCAAAAATCCTCAATAAAATGCTTGCTAATAGAATCCAACAACACATTAAAAGAATTATCCATCATGATTAAATGGGTTTTATACCAGGCATGCAAGGCTGATTCAACACATGAAAATCAATCAGCATAATACACCAAATTAATAAATCAAAGAAGAAAAATCACATGACCTTATCAATTAATGCAGAAAAGGCATTTGACAAAATGCAGCATCCTTTCTTGATAAAAATACTATGAAAAATAGGACTTGAAAGAAACTTTCTCAACATGATAAAGGCCATATATGAAAAACCCACAGCTAACATTGTACTCAATGGTGAAAGACTGAAAACTTTCCCATTGAGATCAGGGACAAGATAAGGATGCCCACTGTTACCACAGTTGCTCAATATAGTGCTAGAGGTTCTAGCTAGAGCAATCAGGCAAGAGAAAGAAATAAAAGGCATCCAAATTGGAAAGGAAGAATTAAAACTTTCACTATTTGCAGATGATATGATCGTATATCTAGAAAGTCCTGAAAAATCTACAACAAAGCTGCTAGAGCTAATAAATGATTTCAGTAGAGTGTGAGGATACAAGATCAATACACAAAAATCAGTTTCTATACACTAATAATACACAATCTGAGGAGGAAGTAAAGGAAAAAAGTCCATTTATAATTGCAACTAAAAGAATAAACTATTTAGGAATAAACTTAACCAAGATACAAAGCACTTGTATTCTGAAATTATAATGCATTGCTAAAAGGAATCAAAAAAGACCTAAATAATTGGAAGAATATTCCATGTTCATGGATTGGAAGACTAAATATCATTAAGATGTCAATTCTACCCAAACTGATATACAGATTCAATGCAATCCCAATAAAAATTCCACCAGCACTTTTAAGCAAACGGAAAACACAATTATCAAACTTATCTGGAAGGGTAAGAGGTCCTGAATTGTCAGAAACATCTTAAAAAGGAAAAGCGAAGTTGGAGGACTCTCACTTCCAGACTTTAAATCATATTACCTAGATGCAGTTGTCAAAACAGCATGGTATTGGCATAAAGTTTGACAAATAGACCAATGGAACTGAACTGATGGTTCAGAAACAGTCCCTCACATCCATGGCCAAGTGATTTATGACAAGCCTATCAAGCCCACCAGTTTGGGCAGAACGGTTTATTCAACAAATGATGTTCAGAGGACTGGATACCCATAGCCAAAGGAAAGAAAGAAGACCTCTATCTCACACCTTATACAAAAATTAACTCAAAATGGATCAAAGACCTAAATATAAAAGGAAGTACAATAAAGTTCCTAGAAGAAAATGTAGGGAAACATCTTCAAGACCTGGTGATAGGTGGTGGATTCTCAAATCTTACACTAAAAGCACAAGCAACAAAAGAAAACATGAATAAATGGGACCTCCTCAAACTTAAACACTTTTGTGATTCAAAAAGGTGAAAAGACTGCCCAGTCAATGTGAGAAAATATTTGGAAACCACATATCCAATAAGGGTTTGATTTCCATTCTATATAAAGATATCATACACCTCAACAATAAAAGAGCAATCAATCCAATTTTAAAATGGGCAAAAGATTTAAATAGACATTTCTCCTAAGAGGAAATACAAATGGCCAAAAAGGCACATGAAAAAATGTTCCATATCACTAGCTATTTGAGAAATGCAAATTAAAACAACAATGAGATATCATCTAACACCACATAGAATGGCCATTATTTAAAAAACAGACAACAAAAAGTGCTAGAGAGGATGTGAAGAAATAGGAACACTCCTTCACTGTTGGCGGGAGTGTAAAATGGTGCAGCTTCTATGAAAGACAGTTTGGCTGTACCTCAAGAAGCTAAATATATAACTGCCATATGATCCAGCAATTCCTCTACTAGGAATATATCCAGAAGAACTAAAAACTATGACACGAACAGACATCTGCACATCAATGTTCATAGCTGCTTAATTCACAATTGCCAAAAGATAGAAACAACATAAGTGTCCATCCACCAATGAATGGATAACAAAATGTGGTATATACATATGATGAAATATTATGCTGCAGTAAGAAGGAATGAAATTGGGCACATGTGATAACATGGATGAATCTTGAAGACTTTACACTAAGCAAAGTAAGCCAGACACAAAAGGACAAATATTGCATGGTCTCATTAATATGAATAATAAACACATGGAATTAAAACCTAGAGTATAGGTTATTAGGAGGTAAAAGGAGGGTTGGGAAGAACTACTGATGCTTAATGTATGTAGATATTTTAATTAACTTGACTGTAAAAGTGTGGAAATTTATAGAGTTGGTGGTAACCCATTATAGTAAGAAACAACTGATTTATAAATGGGATTGTGGCTGAAAACGATAGTCTGGGGAAGTAAATATCATAGAAAGAAAGCTAAAAAATAATCTAGGAACTGAATAACATGGTGAACACAGGTGGATGAGGATTGGGGTTGAGGATAAAAATGCAAGAGAGTCCTTCTGTGAGCTAGAGCTCACACAATACATCACTATTGCAGGGTGATGGAAATATGGAGAAGCATGGGAAAACTATAATTGGTGTGACCTATAGACCGTGGTTAACAGCAGTACAATAATATTCTTGCATCAATGCCAAAGATATACCATGCTGATAATGGAAGCGTATGGAAAAAGTTTGCCAAATGTATGCTATGAACCATGATTGGTGATAATGTCTGATGATATTATCTCATAACCTGTAACAAATATTCCACCATGGTGTGATGCTGTATGGGAAATCTACACATCTGTATGATTGTTTTGCAAGGTCACAACATCTATAACAAAAATATATTTTTTTAAAAATGGTGTGGATTTGGGGAAAAATATACCAAATATAAGATAAAGACTATAGTTGGTGGTAATATTTTGATGATGTTCTTGCATAGTTTGTAACAAATGTTTCATAACAATGCAAAATTGGTGGAGGGGTGATATATGAGACCTCTGTATGATATTATGTTTATTTTGTAAGTTCACAATCTTTACTATACACTTATTGTTTATGCATGTTCATATATGAATGATATAGTTCAATAAAATTTTAAAATAAATAAAAATATTATAAGGAAATCTTGAGATTGTGGGATGAGGTAATACAGTTCTTACCTTTTGATACCAATACCATACAGGGAAAAAAAAAATCCGTGCTCTTCTCCAAGATAGAATACTAGCCTCTCTGGACCTTTTCATGATATAAAATAGTATTTTAAATATTCCCTTTTTTTTCATGTATTCATTCTATGTGCATCTATTAAGTCGTTTGTGTGTCACTGTTTAAGGTGGCAGGATATATACAAAATTGTATTTAATGCTAGCCATACTTAAGTTTATTTGGGAAAATAAAATATATCTACCCAAAGTAAGCAATGAACAAAATAATATAAATGATGTACTTTGATGAAAGTCAACTAACATCCTATACATCCTTGTGCCTACTTAAGAATACTCTGTGTACAGGGCAATATCCAGTCCCAAGCAATATTTGCAGGCCTGGAAAACAGATATGGTGGGAAAGTCTTTTATTTTATCCTTCTCATCTGCTAAATAGTAGCTTGCCAAAATGTTACAGGTTTTCTCTTTTTACCCAGATAGCTGGGTACAACTTCTATAGCAAACTGTCTCTTCCTCCCTGTTCATCTTGTTAACTCCAGTTCATCCTTCAAGATTCAGCTCAAATATACCTCCTATAGGAAAGATTCCCTGATACACACTCCATGGGTTAGGTGTCCCTAATCCATGTCCTAGATATCCCATCTCATGTCTTCTTAAATTCATGTTGGTCTCTGCTCCTCTCCTCCACTAAACTTCACTCACACCTTGAATAAGAAAAAGAGAACCAACTGAAATTGGGGATGAAATGGAGTAAATTAATTATAAAGAGAATTTGATGGGAAAAAAATGCTGGCGCTTGTCAACTTGGTGGGGCTTAGAAGTTCATATCAAGTTAAATAATGACCCCTCCACAAACTTTAACATGTTCCTCCTTTAGCATGCTTAGCTGATTTTCAACTGCACTATGACAAGACTTTTGTATTAATGTCATTATTGTATCTCAATGTGGAATAGTTAGAATATGTTCAGTCTCTCACCTCTTGGGCAAAATCAGAGCAGCACTGAGGCCTACCATACACACCCCTGTAAAATAGTTGTATCAGTCATGACCAAACTCGCCAGCAATTTTAACAAATTTAATATAAATAGTTGGTTAATAGGATATAAAGCCTAAAAAGGCAAAAAGTGAACAGTGAAGTGTCACAGAAATGGTAATGACAAAAAGCAGCTACCACCCCAAGGGTCCTCAGATCTTAGAAGCTTACCAGAAAGGGGCTGAAAAATGGGCATAGACATCTGAGAAGGGAGTGCTGTTTGCTGATACTGGCATCTTAGGAGCTCAGAGGAGGATCCCTGCAGATCTGTGGCTCAGACCAGCTGGCTAGTGCTGGTGCTCTGAGGGGATAGAATGAAGCTGATGCAGAAAACGTAAAAAGGAAATGGAACCTGGAACCAGTTGCTGCTATCAGGGGGAAGCACCATTATTACTAGGGTGATACTGACAGCATCAGAGCCTTTTTCCTCCTCCCAATTTCTTTCTAGTTTCTACATTAATGGTGACACACAGGAGCACTAGGAGCAAAGGGGAAGCATAATTTGCAGAAGCCCAACTACAGTGTCACAAAGCAGGAGTTGGGAGCTTAAATACTCCATAACCAGCAGGCAGGCAAGGTTAAAGTTAGGTGTTCACCCTTCTCCTCCCTATTCCTTTGTAAATTTTACTCTAAGATTAAGTTTCCAAGACTTCTAACTGTAGCCATCCCAAAAATACTGTCACAAGCCACACAATTACACTATTCTTGCCAGACTTCTGACATAAATCAACTTGGTCATGTCCATTCTTAAATTCACCTGGATGGTGAAAAACAAGTTCATAAAAAATGATTCATTTCCAGCTTCCTTTTTCATCCACTCAATTTCTGATCTAATTAGAAAAACTTTTAAGCAAATACAAAACATGCCTTTAGTTCCTAGAGACACTTCATTTCCTGATCAAAGATGTAAGAACCATTCCACACAAAATTCTTCCTTACCCTCTGGATTAACGGAAGAATTTCTATACTATACAGGGAATACTGAGCTCCATCTCTAGGAAACTATGAGCTATCAGTCACATTTTGCTTTTAGACACTTTTACCAACACTTGTTCTAAAAAAAAGAAAGAAAAAAAATTCTGAGAAACTGAGTATCCTTCTCCGAACAGCATTAACCAACACAAACAAAATTCAAAAGTAGGTTTTCCGTAGACTGCATAAGGTTGTACTCCAGCAGAGCAGTGAGTAAAGTTTTACCAGTGAAATAATGATGAATGGTTTTTTCCATACCTAAGCACAACATTGAGTTAAAATCGGTACTGCATGACTCACTTTTTTAAACTCTTCTGAGAGTTCTACCCTGTAGCTTGACCTTAAGCCTGTCTTGTCTTTATGGACTATCAGATTTGTTCAGGGACCTCCAACAAGCAACTGCTTTCAGATCCTGCAGCTCACAATGGGGAAACATTCTTTGAATCTACTAAAGCAATTTCTCCCCCTCTGACTTTACAGCTCATGTCCAGTTGGTCAGTCAAGCATGTCTGCAATGAAAAGAAAATAGCTTTGAGGAAGGAGCATGGACTGCCTAGCGTAAAACAATCAACATAGGAAAGGTTCTATATAATTTATTCTCTCTTAACGTTTGAGAAACATCTTTCACACTTCACCCCCAAATTGGTCAATATACAATCATTGTCCAATTTCAATAAATTAACTCTAACAAGGACAACCTTAGGCAATGTGTTAGATATAGTAAGCAAAACAGAGTCTTAAAATTCAAAAGTCTTGATAATCTAATCAAAGTGATGGACATCTATTTTTTCATTCAACATTTTATTTCAACCATGGACAGGTGGAGTTGACATCCCCTCCCTTTAATTTTGTGTATGCTTTGTGATTGATTTAACTAATAAATACTGCAGTAAAGACACTGTGCCTGTTTCTGGATCCAGGACTCATAAAACGGACAGTGTCCACTTCCTGTCTTTGGAAAACTCCCTAATGAAACCCAGCCACCATGTTGTGTGGAAGCCCCAGCAATTCCATGGAGATGCCCACACAGAGAAGAACTGAAGCACCAGACTGACAGTCCTTGGTGAGCCCCCAGCCCATGGTCAACACTGACTGCTCGTCATGTGAGTGAGCCACCTTGGAGTGGATCTTCTGGTCCCAGTTGAGCTTAATTCTTGACCTACAAAATAATGAGCAAAATAAATAGTTGTTTTAAGATACTTTCTTTTGGTGTCATTTGTTACACAGAAAAAGAAAATAGACAACAGGCACGCACCATGAAGTTATCTGTTGCTTCATAGGTGAAATATCCCTGAGACATTTAAAGTTCTAATAATCCTCTTTATTTTCTCCCCAGTAAACATGTATTTCCCTCCTTTGACTAATATATGCTTCAGAAGGGGGAAAAGACAATGAGATATAAAAGTACACTAAATACATAAAGATCTCCTGTAATTCAACAACAGAAAGACAAACAGCCTCTGTTAATTTGCCAAAAGGCTGCCAATACAAAATACTGGATATCTGTTGATTTCCATAATGGAGATTTTTGGGGGGTAAAAGCTTACAGCTCCAAGGCCATGAAAAGTCCAAATCAGAGCACCTTAAGAGGTGCTTTCTCACCAAAGTCAGCTATTGTTGATTCTGTTGTCCAGGCATGTGGCAAAGCAAGAAGGTTGCTGATCTCTGTCAAGGTCTCAGACTTCCTCTCTGGACTCACTGTCTCCTCTTGAGCTGCTCTGTGGGCCCAGCCTGTTTGAGCTTCTTGGAGTCTTCTGTTTTCCTACAGTCCTCTCTCTCACAAATATGCTGGCTCCCTTTTCATCTGCCTGTCTGAGTATCTCTCTGTGTTTCCATTTATATCAGACCCAGCCAGCAAGGTGAGTCACACCTTGTTGACACAGTCCAAACAAAGCCCTAAAGTGATCTCAAGGGGTAATCTAATCAAAGTCCCCTCAGCTGAATTTGAAGCAATCAAAGGGTATCATTCCCAGAGGAAGAGATTAGTTTACAAATATAATCTTTCTCTTTTGGGGATTCATAAAATAATTTCAAACTGCCACAAACCCAATTTAAAAATGGGCAAAGGACTTGAATAGACATTTCTCCAAAGAAGATATGCAAATGACCAATAACCACATGAAAAGATGCTCAACATCATTAGGCATTGGGGAAATGCAAATCAAAACCACAATGAAGGAAGCGGACTTGGCCCAGTGGATAGGGCGTCCACCTACCACATGGGAGGTCCACGGTTCAAACCCCGGGCCTCCTTGACCCATGTGGAGCTGGCCCATGCACAGGGCTGATGCGCGCAAGGAGTGCCGTGCCACGCAGGGGTGCCCCAGCGTAGGGGAGCCCCACACACAAGGAGTGCACCCCATAAGGAGAGCCACCCAGTGTGAAAGAAAGTGCAGCCTGCCTAAGAATGGTGCCACCCACACAGAGAGCTAACACAACAAGATGATGCAACTAAAAGAGACACAGATTCCCCTGCCACTGACAACAACAGAAATGGACAAAAAGAACACACAGCAAATGGACACAGAGAACAGACAACTGGGGTGGGGGGAAGGGGAGAGAAACAAATAAAATAAATAAATCTTTAAAAAAAAAAAGCACAATGAAATACCACCCTACACTCACTCGAATGGCTATTATTAAAAAATAATAATAATGAAGATAAGTGCTTGTGAGGATGCAGAGAAATAGGAACTTTAGTATATTGGTGGGAATGTAAAATTGTACAGCCTCTGAACCACAGTTTGGTGGTTTCCTCAAAAAGTTAAATAGAGAACTATCATATAATCTGGCAATCACATTTCTAGGTATATACTGCAAAGAATGGAAAGCAGCGGTCAAACAGATATTTCTACACTAATGTTCATAGCATCATTATTCAATATGGCCAAAAGGTTGAAGCAACCCAAGTCTCCATCAACAGATGAATGGAGATAGAACAAGTAAGGTAAAATGTTAAAATTGCTGGATCTGTATACTTTGGGAGGTTATGTTGGAATTCTCTGTATGAGTTTTGTATTACTTCTGCAAGTCGTGTAACTTTGAAATTATTTCACAATAAAAAGTTTAAATAAAGGAAAAGTACATTATAAGATAGAAAACTCTAAGCATCATTCCCTTTCAGGTACTCGATGTGAATAGCCACAGCAGTAAGGGGGAGTGGTAGCCGCTGCCTTCATCTTCATCTCATCTTCTTCCACTTCACCCTCAACAATCTTATACATTCCATTCTCCCTCCTCATTGATTCCCACCTCTTCTCTATCTTTCATGTCAAACACTCCAAATGGACTTATGGAGAAAGAATAGAGAAAGACAAGGGATGTTAACCCACTAAAAAAAAAGTCTTCAGCAGTCACATAGCACTGCTCTTTATCTGTGTTCATAGCTCCTGGCCCATTTCTTCAGCCATCATAGAGAAACTACCTAGTTAAAATTGCAATCCCATTGACAAATGCCATATACCCTCTTCCCTGATTTGTTTCTCTCCATAGCACTTATTGCCAGAGAATACACTGTATATTTACTTAAGTATCTTGCTTATTTTTGTCTTCCCTAATAGAAAGGAAGCTCCATGAAGACAGAGATATTTGTCTGTTTTGCTCACTGCTACATTTTTGTTCCCTAAAACAGAGTCAAGCCCATGTAAGTTTCCCAATAAATATTTGTTAAATCATTGCTGTTGAACACTCTTGTGGTCTTTTGTAGGTTACCTTCAGAACACATCATTATTTATATTGAAAAAATGGGCTCCAAATTCCAAAGGTCCTCTTTTTTTTTTTTTTCAAGATTTATTTATTTCTCTCCCCTCCACGGGCTGTCTGTTCTCTGTGTCTATTTGCTGCTTCTTCCTTTGTCCGCTTCTGTTATTGTCAGTGGCATGGGAATCTGTGTTTCTTTTTGCTGCATCATCTCGTTGTGTCAGCTCTCTGTGTGTGCAGCGCCATTCCTGGGCAGGCTGCACTTTCTTTTGCACTGGGCAACTCTCCCTACGGGGTGCACTCCTTGAATGTGGGACTCCCCTGCGCAGGGACACCCCTGCGAGGCACAGCACTCCTTGCATGCATTAGCTCTGCACATGGGCCAGCTCCACACCGGTCAAGGAGGCCCAGGGTTTGAACCACAGACCTCCCATGTGGTAGACGGACGCCCTAACCACTGGGCCAAGTCCACTACCACAAAGGTCCTCTTTTTAAAAATTAACTTTGGAGCATAATCTTCTCAGGAATAGAGGATGATTTTAAGTTATTTTTGCAACACCTGATTTTTTTTTTAATTCAACAGGGTAAAAGTGTTTCATTAATAAATGTTAAATAATATCAAATGCATTATTTTCCTCTCAGATATTTCTTAATCTTGGCTTTGATCAAGCCAACTTATGAATAACTTACCAAGGTAAAAATCTTGACTGCTTGGTAATGAAATTTTTCTGTACTTAAATCATTTAAGTGAACACGGTCTGGTGATCTACTTCTATACCTAGTTTTTAAGAATTGGATTTTTTCTTTAGTAATTCTTTTTACAATAATTTGTAAATAATGAGAGCTAGTAAGCCATTTGGACAAGTAGATAGGTCACCACAATAAATATGTATGATTTCGAACAACAGCAACAAAAATTGATGCTTGATGCTAGAAATGACTAAAACCTACATTTTATGACTATTCTTTGTCCTCCTCCCTAATAACCCACTGATGTTAAGGATCTTTTAATTCATATTTTTATATTATTTCAAATTTTACAAACCCCATTCACACACATTTCTTACTTAATTCTCACAATAACAATGAAGTACGTTATCAGGTAGCTACTGCTGCATAACAAATCACCACAGAAACCTTACTGGCATGAAACAATAATTATTTATTTTTGCTCATCAATCAGTGGTGTTAGCCACATGTTCATTTGATCTCAGTGAGGCCCACTCATGCTTCTCCATCAGTTGCAGGTGTCCTAGGCAGCTTTAAGTACCTTATCTAGGCTCTCTCATGTGTCTTGGATCTTAACTGGACTAACAGGGCTATCTTGGCCTGCTCCACATGCCTCATAATCCAGGCTGGACACGTGCTCATGATAAAGTCAAAGAAGCATGGGAAAGAGCAGAAATACTTTTTAAAGTTTCAGCTGTGCTGTGTTGATTTTTATTGGGATAGCATTGAATGTGTAGATCAGTTTCAGTAGGATAGACATCTTAATATTTAGTCTTCCTATCCAAGAACAGGGAATATTCTTCCATTTATTTAAGTCTTCTTTGATTTGTAATTACTTGAAGAGTAATGTATAGTTTTCTGCATATAAGTTTTTAACATCTTTAGTTAAATTTATTCCTAGGTATTTGATTTATTTATTTACTATTGTAAATGGTATTTGTTTCTTGATTTCCTCCTGAGCTTGCTCATTATTGGTGTACAGAAATGCTACTGATTTTTGTGCATTGATCTTATAACCTGCGACTGTACTGAATTCATTTATGAGTTCTAGAAGCTTTCTTGTAGACTTCTCAGGGTTTTCTATGTATAGGATCATGTCATCTGCAAATAATGAAATTTTTACTTCTTCCTTTCCAATTTGGATACCTTCTATATCTGGTTCTTGCCTCAGTGCTCCAGCAAGTAATTCTAAGACAGTGTTAAAATTGAAGGGGTGGTAGTGGGCATCATTGTCTTGTTCCTGGCCTTAGAGGGAAAGATTTAGGATTTCACCATTGTAAAAGATGTTGGCTGTGGGCTTTTCATGTATACCCTTTATCATGTTCAGAAAATTTCCTTGTATTCCGATCTTTTGCAGTGTTTTTATCAAGAAAGGGTGCTGTATTTTGTCAAATGCCTTTTCTGCATCTATAGCTATGATCATGTGATTTTTTTTCCTTCAATCTGTTTATATGGTGTATTACATTATTAATTTTCTTATGTTAAACCATCCTTGTATACCCGGAATAAATTCCACTTGGTCATGGTGTATAATTCATTTATTGTGTTGTTGAATATGATTAGCAAGTATTTTGCTGAGGATTTTGGCATCCAGGTTCATTAGAGAAATTGGTCTGTAATTTTCCTTTCTTGCGTTGTCTTTGTTTGGCTTTAGTACTAGGGTAATGTTGGCATCATAGAATGAGTTAGGCAATGTTCCTTCTGTTTCCATTTTTTTGAAGAGTTTCAGCAAGATTGGCATTAGTTCTTTCTGAAATGTTTTTTTAGAATTCACCTGTGAGGCCATCCGGCCCAGGGCTCTTCTTAGTTGGGAGGTTTTTAATGACTGATTCTATCTCTTTACTTGTGATTGCTTTGTTGAGACCATCAATTTCTTCTTTCATCAAAAGAGGCTGCTTATGTGTTTCTAGGAATTTGTCCATTTCCTCTAAATTGTCCTTCTTGTTGGAATATAGTTTTTCAAAGTATCCTCTTATGGTAGTCTTTATTTCTGTGGGGTCAGTGGTGATATCTCCTTCTCATTTCTTATTTTGTGTATTTGCGTCTTCTCTCTTTTTTTCTTCATTAGTTTAGCTAAGGGTTTGTCAGTCTTATTGATCTTCTCAAAGAACTAGCTCTTGGTTTTGTTTATCTTTTCAAGTGCTTTCGTATTTTCTATTTCATTTAGTTCTGCTCTGATCTTTGTTATTTCTTTCTTTCTTCTTCCTTTGGGGTTGCTTTGTTTTTTTACTAATTCCTCCAAGTGCGCAGTTCTTCAATTTTAGCTTTTTCTTCTTTTTTGTTGTATGAATTTATGGCTATAAATTTCCCTCTCAGTACTGCTTTGCTGCATCCCATAAGTTTTGGTAAATTGTGTTATCATTTTCATTAGTTTCAAGGTAGTTATTGATTTCTTTTGAGATTTCCTCCTTGACCCACTGTTTTTCTAAGAGTGTGCTGTTTAACTTCCATATCTTGTTGTGAAATCTGGGCCTCTGGCCCTTGCAGATTTCCAGCTTCATTCCACTGTGGTCAGAGAAATTATTTTGTATGATTTTGATCGTACTGAATTCATTGAGACTTTCTTTGTGGCCTAGCATATGGTCTATTTTGGAGAATGATCCATGTGCACTTGTGAAAAATGTATATCTTGCTATATTTGTGTGTAATGTTCTGTATATGTCTATTAGGTCCAGCTCTTCTAATATACTGTTCAAAGTTTTTGTTTCTTTATTGATTCTCTTTTGAGATGTTCTGTCCAAAGTTGATAGTGGAGTATTAAAAGTCCCCCACTATAATTGTAGAGGCATCTATTCTTTCACTTAGTTTTTCCAGTGTTTCCCTCGCGTATTTGGAAGCGCCCTTGTCAGTAGGATAAATATTTATGATTGATCGTTCTTCTTGAAAGATTATCCCTTTCACTAATATGTAGTGTCCATCTTTGTCTCTCACAATTGTTTTGCATTTAAAGTCTATTTTGTCTTATATCAACATAGCTACTCCTGCCCTTTTTTGGTTATTGTTTGCTTGTAAGATTGTTTTCCAGCCATTCACTTCCAACCTCCTTGAATCCCTGGGTCTAAGATGAGTTTCTTGTAGACAACAACCTATAGATGGGTCATATTTCCTTATCCAATCTTCCAAACTGTGTTTCTTAACAGGTGAGTTTAATCCATTGACATTTAGTGTTATTACTTTCAAGGAATTACTTATATTAGCCATATTTTCTTTGGATTTGTGTTTATGTTGTTTTTTCTTCTCTTTTTGTAGTTTTAGTTGTTTTTACACACTCCTTCAACTCTGTCTCTCCTGTTTTTTTTTTCTTTCCTTCCGCAGAACTCCCTTTAGTATTTCTTGAAGAGCAGGTTTCTTATTGGCATACTCTCTTAGTTTCTGTTTATCCATGAATAGTGTGAACTCTCCATTATTTTTGAGTGCTAGCTTTGCTGGATAGAGTATTCTTGGTTGGAAATTCTTTTCTTTTAGTACCCTGACTATGTCATACTACTGCCTTCTTGCCTCCATGGTTTCAGATGAGAGATCAGCACTTAATCTTATGGAGCCTCCCTTCTATGTGATGGCTCTCTTTTCTCTTGCTGCATTTAGTATTTTCTCTGTCTTGTGCATTGGATAATTTGACAAGTATATGTCTTGGGGTAGGCCTTGTTGGGATTTATGCTGTTCAGGGTGCACTGTGCTTCCTGGACATATACATCCATCTCACTCAATAGGTTTGGGAAGTTTTCAGCCATTATTTCCTCCAACACCCCTTCTGTCCCCTTTCCCTTCTCTTCTCCTTCTGGGATGCCTATAATGTGTATGTTCATGCATTTTGCATTGTCCTTCAGGTCCCTAAGTCCCTGCTGGATTTTTTCTATCTTTTTATCAATTATCTGTTTGAAATACGATTTATTGGACTCACCTCACTCAGCTAAGATGGAGTTGAAGAAGGACAACCACCACACCACGGAGCCTAGAGTGCCTACAACTGAAAGCAAGAGGATTGCATCCAGTATCCATGAGGAATCTGAGCCTCCTCTTGACATAGAGGTGCAATGGACACAACCAATCCAATGTCCACAGAGAAAAGGTGGCATTGGAGTGGGAAAAGTGGACATGGTGGCTAATGGGTATGGGGAATGGCAGGAAGAGACGAGATGTGGAGGCGTCTTAGGGTCTTGAAGCTGCCCTGGATGGTGCTTCAGGGGAAATCACCGGACATTATAAATTCTCACAGGGCCCACTGGATGGAATGGGGGAGAGTATGGGCCATGATGTGGACCATTGACCATGAGGAGCAGAGGTGCCCAGAGACGTACTTACCAAATACAATGGATGTGTCATGATGATGGGAATGAGGGTTCCTGGGGGGGGAGTGGTGGGGTGGGGGTGGTGGGGTTGAAGGGGTCCTCATTTTTTTTTAATGTAATATTTTTACAAAATCAATTAAAAAAATTTTTTTTAAATTATCTGTTTGATTTCAGATGTACTGTCTTCCACATCACTAATTCTTTCCGCTGCCTCTTCAAATCTGTTATTTGCTGAGAGTGTATTTTTTACTTCTTGGATTGTGCTACTGATCCCCATCATCTCTGTGATCTTTTTGTGCATGATCACAATTTCTTCTGTATGGTCTCCAAGTGTTTTCTTTTCCTTTTTTTTTTTCCAAGTGTTTTCTTAATATGCCTAATCTCTTCCTTTACTTCATTGAATTGGTCTATGATACATGTTTTGAGAGCTTAATTACTTGTTTGGTGTTCCACTTCTCTTCCTGGTTTTTTGTTTGTTCATTGTATTGGGCCATGTTTTCCTGATTATTGGTATGGTCTGTAGTTTTTTTGTTGCTGTCTGGTCATCATTTTATCCTGTTGGGTTTATTCTGTTGATTACCTTCTTATTCTAGCCTTGGGGTTTAATTAGTTGTTGTTTTTGTGTACATGTTAAGTCTTCTCTTTGTCACTTTTTTCTTCTTATTCTATTTCCTTGTTGATGGCTAAGTTCCCTTGAAGGAAAATATTAGGTCCAGAGAAAGCAAAAAGGGTAAGAAAAGAAAAATGTAATAGTAGTATTGACAGTGAGTGTTAGAGAAGAACCGTATGTGATCTAGGAGAATGAATATAGAACTCATGGAAGCTGTGTATAGTTATAACCATAAAAAAGTGTAGTACCTATAATGAGATATTAAACTGAATATGAGGAGGAATATACTATGAATTAAAAGCTCAGTGTGATCAGGAGAGAGGGAAAAAGGAAAGAGAGGACAATAACATGAAGAGTGAATAAATGATAGAAAACAGATTAGAGGTATTAGAGATAAAAAAGTCAGAAATATTGGGGGCTAAACAGAGAGAGGTGGAATGTAAGAGAAACAATAAATGATGGAGGAGAGAATGATATACAGGAAAGGGGATAGCATTGGTAGCCAAAATCAGTACACACAGAAAAGAGAAAATTGAGGATGAGGAAGCACAGCAAATAAGAAATGTTGCCTGTAGCACTAATATAAAAAAAGAAAAAAGGGGGAAAAAGAAGAAAGAAAGAGAGAAGGAAAAAAAAACAGCAAGAGGGGAGGAAAAAAGAAAAAGAAATTAAAAGGTGGTGGGTGGGATAAAGAGGAAGAAAAAAAAAAGAAAACAGACCAACAAAAATGACCAGACAAGGCCTGAGGCAAAGTATCCTCTTTGCAATTGAATAAACTGCTTAGGAGTCTGACCTTCCCTCTTTCTCCCTTTCTCACTTTCCTCTTTCCCAAGGCAGCAGGAAGGCTGTGTGAGGGCTCCTGTAGGAAATTCAAATGGGTCCCTGGTGAACCAACTCACCTGAGAAAATAAGGACTCTTAATTTCTCCAGAGAGCACCCACCCCTTGCCAGTAACCGTAAATATGCTATTGGAAACCTGTAAAGCATATCCTACTGTCCCTCTCCCTTAGGTGTGCTACAAGGGGTTGGTTAATTTTCTGACTCCACCTTCTCCCAGACCACATTTCCTATCCCAGGGCATTTAGGCAAATTGGGCTCTCTCACCAGATTTGCCTCTTCTCTATTCCTAGGCTCTCCCCAAGTCAGCTAATATCTCCTCTGAAATCAACAAAAAGGGGGGGACCAGAAAATTGAATTGCACTCCTTGGCCCCTCTGGACCTCCCACCTAAACTCTCCCACTTCCGGAGTTAGTATGCATCCAGAGGGGTAGGGCAATGCTGGATTTCCAGGAGTGTTGAGCTCAGGAAACAGAGGCCCGGGAGACTGTAGACTCAGGGTATTTAGCGTGGGCCACGGGGGTTCAGGGGACACAGGCTTGGGGTTCACACATTTGGGGGACACAGGGTTTGGAACCTCTGCCCCACGACCAACAGTTCTCAGTGAATGCCATAACTCTTAGCCCTAGGTGGGAAGGGAGTCACCTTTCCACATCTTCCTTGCTCAGTGTTAGAAACCTGCAGTTCTACCTTGAGCAAACACCAATTCTGACGCAGTCTCTCCAGATCCATGTCCAGATACCTCCCGCCCTGCAGGTTCCTGAAACAGCCTGCTCTGGTAGGACTTCATCACCCGCACAGCCGGTCCCTGTATACTTTCTCAGATGCCATCTTGCCCCACCTCCTGACAGTTATTCTTAAGATGATGGTTTCTTCTTATCCCTGGGGCCTCATGGGGGCCCACCCTTTCCACAGGATTGCCAAAAGGCCATTTTCTTGGTTCCACCCTCATCAAACATCTGGGTGGCAACCCAGCTCCAGACCTCACCCTCTAAAAATGTTGGGGTGATGGCCACACTGTACCCAGTCTCTGGGGTAGAGTCTCAACCCCTTAGTACAGTGAGGAGGAGGCAGCATTCTCCCTGAACAGTGGGTGGAAACGTCCACCCTCATCAAATGCCAGGGCAAACTTACCATCTCTGTATACATGAGAGAGGTTCCTCTCTTGGCCTAAAGAGATGTCTTGATTCCAGACTTCAGCTTCCATGGTTTTCCTCTTGAAGTCATTTCCCCTTCCATCTCTCCCTTCGATTTCCCTTTTAGTCCAAGCTGACAGTGATTTTGTTCATAAGGATCTCTCAAAAACCTTGTTTGTTTAGCATACCGGAAACAGGGTTCCAAGCCATCAGACAGTAAAACTTTCCACAAATCTTTCCTGGATAACTGCATTTTCAATCCTGACTTACAAGTTTCAAGTTTAGTTAATTCCTCAATGGGCACTATCATCTAGGGGCTTGAATTCCAGAGGCTTGGAATTTCCAGAATCAGTTTCTGTTTCTGTTTTCTTTTTGCCCGACAAGTCAGTCATCAGCTTATCTCTTTCCTCTAACATTTTCCTCTAACATTTCCTCTAACATAAGCTGCAAGGAGAAGCCAGGCTGCATTTTTCACATTTAGTTTGGAAATCTCCAGAGCTAAATGTCCAAGCTCATAGCTTTCAAATTCTGCCTTCCATACAACATCAGGGGTCAATCTTGCTAAATTCTCTGCTACTTTAAAACACAGATTGCTTTTCCTCCAGTTTCCAATAATAGTTTCATCATTTACTTCTAAGTTCTCATCAAAAGTCTCTTTTGTGTCCATATTCCTACCAACAATCTCTTCAAAGCAATCTAGTCCTTTTCTATCAAACACCTCACAATATCTCCAAAAACTATCCCTTACCCATTTATAAAACCATTCTATTAGTATGGAAATTGCAAAAGCACCACCCTATTTCTCTGTACCAAATTTTGTATTAATCAGTCAAAGTGGTGCCCTGATACAAAGTACCAGAACTCTGTTGGCTTTTATATTTGGGGTAAAAGCTTACAGTTACTAGGCTTTAAAGAGCCCAACTCAGGGTACCGTAAGAGGTACTTCTTCACCAAAGTCTGTTGCTATGTGTATTAGTCAGCCAAAGGGGTGCTGAGGCAAAGTACCAGAACTCTGCTGGCTTTTATAAAGGGTATTTCAGTAGAAGTTTACAGTCACAAGGCCCTAAAGAGTCCAACCCAAGATACCTAGAGATACTTGCTCACCCAAAGTCATTTGTTGAAGCAAGATGGCAGGGGGTGTCTGTGAAGGTTCAGCCTCCCTTCTTCCTCTTAAGGCTCCAAGGTCCCAGCTTCTTCTGATCTCAGCTGTAAACTGGCATAAGGCTCATCTCTCTCCCCAGGGTCTGTTTCTTTCTGGGCTCAGCTGCTCTGCTCTCTTCACAAGGTCAGCTATGAACTGTCAAGCTCATCATTCTTCCCTGGTCCTCTGCCAGTGTCTAATGGAGCCTTCTCTCTTTTCTTACATATCTGCTTCTCTGTGTGTCTGTTTATCAGCCCACCAAAGGGGTGGGAACTCAACACTGAGTCACACTTTAATGATGTGGTTGAATCAACATAATTTAATCAGATGTCTCAGCTGACTCTAATACAATCAAAGGGTTATCATGTCTGAAAGAACAGACCAGTTTACAAACATAATCAAATATCTTTCTTGGAATTTGTAAATAATATCAAACTGCCATACCACATGTTAAAGCAAGATGGCAGGCCTGGTCTCTCCTTCCTTAGCTGCTCAGCTACACCGTCCTCTTAGGCTGAAAACTATCAGGCAAATGATTCATCTCTCCCTGGGGCTACAATATCAAAGTCCTCTTCAGTGTCTATGGAGCTCTCTCTTTTCTCACTTATCTGCTTCTGTGTGAGTGTCCATTTAGATAGGCCACCAAGGGGGTGGGGACTCAATCCTGATTCACCCTAATGACGTAGTCTGAAAATCAAAGCCCTAATCTTGATTTAATCAAGTAAATGTAAAACGTTTGAATTTAATACAATCTAAGGGTATCATGCCCAGAGGAACAGAAGTTTACAAACATAATCTATATCTCTTTTTGGAATTCATAAATAATATCAAACTGCTACACCATATCTAGCCTATTTATTTATATTCTTAGATGTTTTAAGAACCAGAACCATTTGATATTGCTAGGATACCTCAGGAATTCCAACCATAAAAGTTGGAATGCCAACCAGATTACTTGTCCTTTTTCAAACTGGATAAGTGCAAATCCTATTAGTTCACAAAAATCTCTGCTAGTTTTAATAATTAAATTGGCATTGAACTTCTGGGTGTGTGCTGCATATCCCTCCAGCTAAATACCGCCTCCTTCAAGACAGGAACCCAGTGTTCTATGCCTTTGTCTTCTTCCTGGTGCCTACCATGGTGCTATTCCAGTGGTAGAAATACCATTTGATGGAGAAAACAGAAAGAACATGATGTCAACCTGACAAAGTTTTCTATTAGAGAAATGCAAATTAAAAGGAAAAATCAAAGTTGGTCTTAGGTTGAGTAAAAGGTAAGAGGTAAGTTCCAACTGTGCTTATATAAGAAAAGAAAGTACATTTATTTTTTACTTTCAAAAAAGCCTTAATGTCAGCTAAGAGATATGAGGATTTACCTTATATTTACCTGCTCTACCACAGAGTTGGAAATCAACTCTGGGAACTACCAAGCACTGATGGGTGAACTAACTCTGGTTCTGTGTAATGAGCATCACAAATTTTGGGTTCAAGGAGGTACTCAGTTTTCCATTACAAAAATTGAAACCAGATTAATTTTTGTGCAATCTATAGCTTCTTTATTCAATAACTTTTTCAGACCAGGAAAAGGCAAATTTTTAAAGCCATGTGAGGTTTTTTCAAATATTTTTGTTCATGGGAAAGCCCCTTTTATCATGTCTGAGTCAGTGTCAGGAAATGGAACAATGGAAGAATATAAAGTGATAATTTTCCGTGAAAACCCTGAACATGCCATTCCTTTTTAGCAGTGTGAGTTTTAGCAATGTAAGTTTAGAGAAAAACACCAGAGGATGCATGTCATTTAGTTCTACAGAGAAGTGGAAAAACTCTACAGTGCTAAAAGATACTGTCATCAATTTCCACATGGAAACTGAAAGATTTTCTTTAATCTTGGATTTTAGATCTTCAGCTGGGGACAACTCAAAATCAACTCAAATTATACTGACATTTCCAACTCCTGGAAAAGGGAAATTTGTCTTCCTCCTAAAGAAACCTCTCAAAAGGATCTAGTTCAGGGGAGTAGTTGTAGCTCAATTGCTGAGACCTTCTTCCCACATACAAGCTCTCAGGTTCAACCCCTGGTACCTACTGAAAAAAGGATCTAGTTCACAGTCAAGTCTAACTTTACTGTTGAAGCAACAATTATGAGGCTATAAATATGACAAATACTTCACAGAAGCTATAAATATGTAGGCTTTTTAAAACACTCCAATAATGCCTATGGCTAATGTCATTTCCTTCTGACTTGCAATGACATTGGCTTAATTGTTACATATATGGAAACATTGATTGAGAGTGACAGGCAAACCAAACAGCTATACAAAATCTGATCTAGAGGTAGATTCAATGGTAGATTATTTTTCAATAATAGGACAAGGTAGATGCCAGAATTTTGAGTTCAGGGTTAGACTCAATCAATATCAATTTCTGAAAACAAAGACCATATCTACTAAGAAAAATCTATGTGCAGACTGAAAATAAATTATTCCAGCTCTTTCCCCAACACCACCATGCACATGAACTGCACCAGCAGAAACAGCCTCACTGTGAAATGACAGGTGCAACAACATTGCACTAAGATCTTTTCCTTCAAGACCCTTCACAAGACATATGTCACAAGCAAATGACATATGCATGTGAACATATGAAAACAAAAGCCTAAATGAAATAAGATCTACAGTAAGAACTTTCTAGATGTATAATAATATGTTTATGTGATTTCAATTCATTGCCACCAGATATATTTCATGATGTCAATGATGAGATTAAAAAAGATGTCAAAAAATTGGTCGGATAATCACCATATCGGTATAGTGAATAGACTGTTTTAAGACAGGGCCTTGACATTGTGGGCCCTAAGGGGAGGGGGAAATGGACGTGCAATGGATGGAACAAAGGTAAATAAGGGGGCAAAAGAGGAGTTATGTGAGAGTACACAAGGATGAATATAAAACAGCTAATATTACACCAAAAACATATAGGGGACGACAGACTAATAATGAAAACCATAAGACAAAACATAGGATAACTAAAAAATTTAGAAAACTGTACAACCTAAAGTATGGACCACATAGTAAGCACAAATGTTACCTTGTTTGAAAACTATAGTTTCGGAATCTGTACATCAGTTTCAGGAAATATGATATGAATAAGTTAAAAGATTATTGCTGTGGAAGGGAAAAGGTTTTATGGTGGATCTGGGGAAATACTGTATATTGTATATATGAATTTTGGTGATCTAAGACTCTTCTGAAGCTGACATTATGTTGGGATTCACTTTACGGGAAGTTTTGGATCACAGAGTGGTTCAACAATGGCAGCGGAGGAATACTGATATGGGATGTTATTGACAGGATATATATGGTTGACAGGGAGTTATACAGGGCATATGCCCAGGGTATATGGTAATGTCTATATATACTCATAGTGGAAACAATTAAAAACAACAGCTGGGGGGGTACTGGGCTCCTGGCCGGGGGGTCACTGTTGTGGGCCCTGGGAGAGCAGCGGCAATCCTCCAGGTGCAACGGCAAGAACCAGGAAGGAAGGAGGGCCCAACAGTGGGCTCTTGATACTAATGGCTACACTTTTGAGCCTATGCACCTGCAATAAGAACAAGGCCTAGAGTAGCATTGTGCCTGGGGGTTTCCTCCTGACAGCCTTCATGTTACTCAAATGTGGCCACTCTCACAGCCAAACTCAGCGTGTAGATGTGATGCATTCCCCCCAGCGTGGGACACGACACCCGGGGATGAGCCTCCCTGGCACCGAGGGATCACTACCACATACCAGCTGAAGAAGCAACTAGAAAATGACCTTGAATTAAAGATTCAATGCAGAACAGCAGAATATACCTGTCTACATATAATAACATGACTTCGGGAAGCTGTTTGACCTAATGTAAGGGGGAAATGGAAAGGAGAAATGAGATTATAAGGCTGTGAGTCTCTAAAAAAGAGTCTGGAGGTTGTCAGAAGGAATACCCCTATGTACAACTGAACAGAGTCTAAGAGACAGATAAGGTAGATATAACCCCAGGTATTGGTTCTTTTGAGGGATAAAGAGACCCACAGGTTCTATGGTCATGGCAGAAGGGGTTCACTGCCATGACAGATGGCCCTTCTTTGGAGCTGGTGTTTCTGCGTGATGGAAATGGACTCAGAGGGGATCTCTTTTCACAAGACTTGCATGCTACTTTATTGGAATTGTAGTTGGTGCTGGGTTTAAGATATATGTAGGGGATTTGAATCTCTGGACTGATAATATGACACCCAGGCCCAGAGCCTCAACAGACTTCAGCTCCTACACTTTGACTTATTGGACTTACTCCACTCAGCTAACATGGAGTTGAAGAAGGTCAACCACCACAACATGGAGCCTAGAGTGTCTACAACTAGAAGCGGGAAGAGTGCATCCAGTACCCATGTGCAATCTAAGCCCTCACTTGACATAGGTGTGCAATGGACACAACCAATCCAATGTCCACAGAGAAAATGTGGAATGGGTGTGGGAACGGTAGCCATGGGGGCTGCTGGGTGTGGGGAACGGGAGGAAGAGATGAGATGTGGAGGCGTTTTCGGGACGTGGAGTTGTCCTGGATAGTGCTTCACGGACAATTACGGGACACTGTAGATCCCCCCAGGGCCCACTGGATGGAACGTGAGAGAGACTGGGCTATGATGTGGACCATTGACTATGGGGTGCAGTGATGCTCAGAGATGAACTTACCAGGTGCAATGGATGTATCACGATGATGGGAGAGAGTGTTGCTGTGGGGGGAGTGGGGGGCGGGGGTGGTGGGGTTGAATGGGACCTCATATATTTTTTTTAATGTAATTTAAAAAAATAATAATAAATAAATATTAAAAAAAAAAAAAAAGAAAAGAAAACACCCAGTTAATGCAGGGGGGATATTTGGATCCATATGCACATCAAGCATTGTCTATGGGATGAATCAATGTTATCTCGTATACGTGGTGTCACATGATATAAAAAGAACATGTAAATCAATAAAGTAGAAATTCTCCTAAAAGTAAAAAAAAAAAAAAAAGACAGGGCCTTGGAAGAAATGGATTGTTTCCTTATTTCCACCAGTGAGCCTTGGGAAAGTCATGTGAACTTCCCTGTGGCTTTATCACTGACACTGGTTGGAAGGATAACATGAACACTAAGTCCCTTCTACTATTGGGATATGGTTATTTTTATTTTATTTCTCTCCCCTCCCTCCATTGTCAGCTCTCTATGTCCATTCACTGTGTGTTCTTCTGTGTCTGCTTATATTCTCATTAGGCAGCTCCAGAACCAATCATGGGACCTTCTGAAGCGGGAGAGAGGTAATCATTCTCTTCCACCCCCTCAGCTTCTGGGCTGCTGCGCCTCCTATTGTCTCTCCTCTGTGTCTCTTTTTGCTGCATCATCTTGCTGCATCAACTCTCAGCATGGGGCAGCACTCCATGTGGACCAGCACTCCACATGAACCAGCTCACCACACAGTCCAGCTCAGCTTCACCAGGAGGCCCTGGGTATCAAACCCTGGACCTTCCATATGGTAGACAGGAGACCAACTGCTTGAGCCACATCCACTTCCCTTTGAGAAAACCATAAAGTCAACCTCATTATTACCTTGTTTAATTTTTATCATACCTTAATTTATTCTCTGTGATGATATTCATAAATTATTTAATATCAGGGAATATGGTCTCCTCTTTGATTCATAATGATGTGGTTTTAAGTCTCAAGCACTCATTTTAATTGATTAGAAGAGAGCAATAAAAATGGACATTTTATACTTCAAATATTATTATATTATCATACAATCATTCTTATAAAGACAAATTACCCTTATTAATAATTATTAACAGATTTTCAAAAATATTTTATTGCTGAATATTATGTAGTAAAAGTTGTACTGTTGTAAATTATTACTGAATGGTATAGATTATTGCAAGCCTAATGAAATGAAATTTGGCAGTCTTATCAAGAGTCAAGAAAATAATCAATATTTTACTTCCACATAGGCTATAGAATTCAAGCAGTTTTGTCCTACGAATATATACAATTTAGAGCTCAAATAAAAATTATTGTATCATCTTTTTTAAAGTGTGCTGAGGAGATACAAAATTGGACCAATGAGATAATGGAAATTTGGTATTTTATTATATGATTATTGTAAGATATTTCCCAGAGTTTCAGATTCAGGAACACAGGCTGTTTCAACTGTTCTATGAAAAACAAAAGTCCCCATATCTGACAGTCTGCTCCAGAATTTTTTTTAAAAAGGGAGAGTAAATGAGGTAGGGATAATAAGTCAATATGCTGAAAAGAAAATATATTCTTGCCTAAGTCTAAAGAAGTAAGAATGCAGTAAATTGATCAAGAATAAAATTCATTTGTTAACACTGAAAAATAAAAATAATGGCTTCCATCATTATTGAGTTGTTGTTTTTGTTGGTAAGGGGAGAGGTAGCCAAAGAGTACTGTAATTTGTGACAGGGAAGTAAGGGTGCTGTTAGTGAGCCCAACACTAAGGAATAAGACATCAGGGCTCACCTGGGCCCGGGGCTGGATGAAGGACTATGCCTGCAGGAGCTTTGTAAGATTTTATCAATGTTTTCTTTACTTGTGTTACTCTTCTTTTCCTTTTTTCTATTATGATTGGCAGCTAAACCACTAAATCAAAGAGTTCCGGTTGTTATCATGCTGTATAACAAGAAAGTTAAGTGGAAAGAGCTCATAGCCCTGGGAAAGCAGCTACTCAAGGGACTGAATGTGTGATGGGCCAAAGCAGGAAAGAATAGGAGATGGGGTCTTTATTAGTCTGTCAAAAGGCTGCCAATGCAAAGTACCATAAATCTGTTAGCTTTTTAAAGGGGATTTATTTGGAGTAAAAGCTTGCAGTTACAAGTCCCTAAAGATTCTAATTCAAGGCACCATAAGAGGTGCTTTCTCACCAAAGTCAGCCGCTACATGTTGGAGCAAGATGGCAAGATGGCAGGTGATCTAGGCCTGGTCTTCCCTTTCCCTCCAGGCTTCCTCTTCCTCTTGAGCTCAGTGGACCCAGCCCCTTGACGCTTCATGCTTAAGTGACCCTGTAGTCCTCTCTCCTGGCAGAGGACTTGTTTCTTTCCAGGACTTCTATATCTGTCTCAGCTGTTCTGTGCTCCTCCGGGATTTCAGCTGTAAACTATCAGGCAAAATGGCTCATCTCTCCCTCCCAGCCTCAGCGGTTTGAGCCTTCTCCTTCATGTCACATGGCAGAATCCAAAATGACAGAGCTCCCTCTTCTTGTCTGTCTGTCTGACTGTGTGAGTGTCCATTTATATGAGACCCAGCAAGGGCCGGGAGACTTAACCTGAGTCACACTTTACTGACTAGTCAAATCAAAAAGTCCTAATCTTAACAGGTAATCTAATTAAACTACCTCAACTGAATTTAATACAATCACACCCAGAGGAATAGATTAGTTTACAAACATAATCTTTCTCTTTTGGGGATTCATAAAATAATCTCAAATTGCTACAAGGTCCAAATCTGAAAAATAGGGAATAAAATGGAGAAAAAGAAAAGGAGACGGTGGTTGGCAGGGGAGTGTGGGCAACCTAAAAATGGCCATAGCAATTTAAGAAATTGATTTGAGAGGAATCCAGGAAATTAGTTTGCTAGGAAAGTGAGGTAGTTGTTTCTCTGCCAAGGTTTACAACCTATCATTTACATGAATCTGTATTAAAATCTTTCCACTGTTGTGTTGCCTCCAAGGACTCCCCATTGTGTCACACTTCCAGGACACCCTGCTGACAGCCAACCCGGAATTTCACCTCAAAAGAAATGTTCACAGTTTGAAGTTGCAAAGCAGTGGTACTAATTCTCCCTAATGCACTAAAGACCAATAGGGAGGAGATCACAAAACACTTTATATTTTCTAATTTCTGAGATATATATAGCAAATCTGGAATGTACGTTTTAGAAATTTTTAAGGAAAAAAATCAAAGGACGTACAGGGTTTTCCTATAATACTTGTTATCATACCTCTAGATAGAAATAAATTTTAACAACTATATACCATAGAGTACAAAAACCAGAAAGAAATAATTCAGTAGCTCCATTTCAGATGGTTTTAAGGGGGAAAAATATTTCAATCATGGCCTAAACACAACACCAGTCACGAAAGTTGGAAAGGCAATATGGACTAGGATATATTGCTGCCAAGAAACCAGGCACTGCTGACCTTGTGTACTAAGAACTCCTTGGATATAGTTGGCAAGCATATTCCAAGGTGGAAAAAAAGGGGAAATAACATTGTGAAAGCACACTAAAGAGCAACACGTAAGATGGTGTTGCCTTAGTGAAACAAATCAATAAACTTCCAAGCATTGATATTTGGGAGTGGGAATCATTAGATTAAGATGACAGAAACTCGATAACCAATACTAATCTATCCTACATGTGATATTTAAAATCCATTTCCCTTCCTACTTTTACTGGCAACTAAACAGATTTTCTTGCTAATAGATAATTATCTTACTTAAAGGTAAATACCAAAAAAATCTATCTTCATAAAAACAATCCACTGTCTGTTGATTAGATTTTTTTTTAGTATTCTTATAAAATGTCATCAATTCTTTAAACATTTGTGCAATGTGTGCCCTGCATCAAAGCATTCGACTAATCCAACCATCACCCAGCTCTTCAAGTCATGTGCACTGGAGAGGGGCTGCTCTGTCAGGAAGAAGGGGACCCTTTTGCTAATTCACCTTCTGGCATCCTATGAGCTAACATCAGACCTGCTCCAGCCTCCTTCAGTGTTACCAAACCCTCCTCTCTCTTTCTCCTGTCCTCTTTTCGCTGTATCCAGTTTCAAACTCCTCTCCTTTACTAAAGCAAACACCTTGGATCATCACCTATTTTCTTGGCTCCTGGTTGACCTATTTCCTGAGGGTCTGACTGGACACGGAGCTTTCTTATTTTACTGTTGTCTGTTTCGTGTTATATTTTAACCCCGTTGGTTTTGCATCCACCTAGCCAGCTTCTGGCTCCTGCAGCAACATGGCTTCTCAGCCACACCTCTTAGAGCAGCGGGGCATGGCCCTAACTACAGTAAAGGGCAACACGCAGCAGGCAGAAAATGGCATCCTCGGGGCAGGCACCAGTCTCCCCAGACGTGCAGCACTTCCTTCACGAGCATCAACAGCCTTGGGAGGGCAACATCCTCCAGGGATTTCCAGAAATAGCTGCAAGGGGACTAAGGTAAGAATGGAAGACTCACAAAACTAAGTGTAGGTAAAACTGAAAATGTAGTATGTAAACAATCACTTAAGCAACAACTTGTAAACTGTGAGCAGAGAAGAAATCAGACTGTACAAGTCAATATAGTGCTAGAATATGATCATCCATAAAGATAAAAATAGTTGGCATGGAGCTAGGGGAGACACGGTAGCCTACAGAATGAGAGGGACTAGTCAAAAACAGTCAGTGCATATCCATGGGATGGAGATGGTAGGCCAACAGGTTCAATAAGAAATACCATCTTTATAGTCCTAATTTAGCCTATCCTTAATCTAGGAGAGGTGCTCCCTAAAATTAAACAAACCTGTTTTCATCAAATGAGGCTTCTGATTAAATGTTGTAGCCTTTGTCTGTTGCCTACAGGGAAAAAATATGCTCAACTACAGATAAGAGTGATTCAGTCTTAGCTACAGTTATATTTCTCATTACAAGTGAATAAATTGATACTCTAGTTTATACATCTTTCTCTTTTTATTAAAATGAGGCAATTTGTTGGTGTCTAATTATCTCAGGTTTGTGACAAGACCAAATATCTGGCCTTATAAAGCTGAAGGCCAGGCCTGGGCTGTGATGATTTGACTACTCTGCTCTACTCCCAAATGAATCAATCTCCTAAATTGCTGCCAGGATCACTAGACAGCACTGCAGCATCATACACCTGGGAAATGAACACACCTTGTTCTCTGAATTTCATACCAGAGAACACTTTATTCATTGATTTTCTTATTATTTTTATTGGGTAGATTCACTAAAAGATGTTCACTGCATTAACAACTAAGGGGAATGTATAGTTTGTATACAGTGAACACACATAATTTAAGTGAAATTCTAAGCATTTCTACTTGTTTGAGGGTAATATTTAATAACATAACATAGGAAAGAACAAGGAAGCAATGCCTTTTTCAATGTGTAAGAAACATTTTCCATTACTCCACCTGGAAGAAGTTTTTTCTCATTTAATCAAAACCTAGCACAGTCTATGAAGTCCTGTTACACCACTGAAGATGAGACAGAAATTGTTCTTTATCAAAGGTAGCTGCAGCAAGAATTTTTCAAAGCTCATATCAAGGGAAAATTAACCCCCTCAATTTCAGATTAAATGTTCTATGAGATTAAATAAAAAATTAATGATAACTGCCCCTGAAGTCTGATAGTTGGGAATTACAACTAAAGACTGGGAATTATCTGCAATTAACACTATCAGAGTTTTAATAACCCCTCCAAAACACCTATGCCAGGGTACATAAGCACATCCTACATAGAGGTCCTGCATAAGAAGATGTGCATGTGTTATGTGCTTGCAGTTTCACTCTGTTACCACCATTAGATACAAAATGTATCTAGTATTCCTTTCTAACTGCAGGGAATGTACCTTCCTCACTGTATTAGTTCCCGAGGATGCCATAGCAAATTACTACAAACTGGTTATCTTAAAACAACAGAAATGTATTCTCTTCTAAATCTGGAGTCTAGAAATCAGAAATCAAAGTGTCAAGAGGCCAGGTGCCTTCCAAAGGCTCTTGGGAAATTTCCTTCCTTGCCTCTTCCAGCTTCTAGTGGCCCTGGGTGTTCCTTGGTTTGTGGCAGCATCACTCCCTTTGCCGCCTCCATCTTCATGTGGCTGTCTTCTCCTTGTCCACCTCTGTGTGTCCAAATTTCCCTCTTCTTATTAGGACACCAGGGATACTGGGTTTAGGGCCCACTCTACTCCAGTATGACCTCATCTTCACTTCATGACCTCGGCAAAGATGCTACATGCAAGTAGGGTCACATTCAACAGTACTGGGAGTTAGGACAGGAACATATCTCTTCGGAAGATGCAGTTCAACCCACAGCCCCAGCTAAAAAGAAGTTCAACCGTAAGAGCCTTTAGACAGGTTTTCACAATCATCTTCAGGTATTTATACAAAGCACACTAGAGAAGAGGCAAGAACAAAATGCTACTATTGCCTCTTTGGTTCATTAAGGAGACCATGTGATGTCCCCGTGCCCCACTGTTTCCAGACCACATGGTCAGAGGTTCCATCCAGCTCTGACTGTCTAAGCTTTTCCACAGGCCCAATTCACACCAGATGTTTTGAGGACATTACTTGAAGAAAAAATCATAGGACCTTCCAAGAAATCTTAGTAGAAAAGCATTATGCAATTGTGGGCAGTAACATTCTTAATTCTTATTTCATCATCAAATTCATGTCTATGATAAAATGTTCCTGCTTCTGCACTTAGAATTTTTAGAGTGCAGTTAATAGTGAAATATTAAACTAAGTATTTTTACTATATCTGAATACCTCATTATCTCTCATTACCTTATTTTTAACTCTATCTGAAAGACACACCGCTTTTTTCTTTAATAAATATTATGCCCTTTTTTCAACTTGTATAATTAATATATGATCTTATTTTACCAAATTTGGAAAATACAGAAAAATACCAAAAAGTGAAAATAGAAATAATTTGTAATCCCTAAGGTGACTCCCACAAAGACATTCACTTCTTCTTTCAGTCCTTTTTCTATAAAAATAGTAGATAAATTTCTATTTAAAGTTGTACATTCTATAAATACTCCACAAATTATTTTTTTCCATTAAGGAATATATGGTATGTACTTAAATATGTGATTAAATATTATTATTAACCGTGACTTTATATACTTTATCCAATTCTTTATGCTTGAACATTTAGTTGTTTTGAATATGTCAGTATTATAACAATGCCTTCAGTGAAGATTCCTATACATAAATCCTTTGTGACTTTCTTTAAATGTTCTAACAATGTATTCCTACAGAAGTTACCCAGTCAAAAAACTGAAAGTTTTTTAAGGCTCCTAAAACATATTGCAAAATTTCCCTCCAGAATACTCATAATTAAATCCTAACCAAAATTCGGTATTACCATTTTTTTGAAGCATGAACATTTGAAATATTTTAAAACTGTAACATGTTTCTATTAATTTTACTTTAATTTCTACTAGAGTTAAACATTTTTCCATATTTTATTGACTAGTTTCATTCTCATGAATTACTTGTTCATTTTTTTTACCTGTTTACTGAGATATTTGTCTTCCTTAAATTGATTGCTTGCCCTGTTTTTAAATCAAGGATAGTAAACTCTGCCTTCCATGAAATCTTCCAGTTACTTATACCAGTTTGTCATATCCTGTATTAGTCTGGAAAAGGGGTGTCAATGCAAAGTACCAGAAATCTGTTGGCATTTATAAGAGTATTTATTTGGGGTAAAAGCTGACAGTCCCAAGGCCATGGACTGTCTAACTCAAGGTACAATAAGAGGTACTTTCTCATCAAAGTCAGCCACCAGGTGTTGAAGCAAGACCATGACGATCTCAACCTAGTTTCTGCCTTCCCCTCTGAGCTTCCTCTTCCTCTTGAGGCTCTTTGGGCTCAGCTTCTTTCCAAGCTCAGCTCAGGCTGGCATAGAGCTTGTCACTCAGGGCTTCCTGTATCAGTCTCAGCTCTCCTCCCAAGGTCAGCTGTAAGCTATCAATCAGGTAAATGGTTCATCTCTCCCCAGGGTTTTAGCTGTTTGAGCCTTCTCCTTCCTGTCACATGGCAGGATCAAAAATGACAAAGTTCTCTCCTCTGTGTCGTCTTTAGTGAGTGTCCACTTATATCAGACCCAGCAAGGGGGCAGAGACTCAACCTGGGTCATGTCCTCTATCACAGTCAAATCAAAAAACCTAATCTTAACAGGTAATCTAATCAAAGACATCTCAGCTGAATTTAATGCAATCAAAGGGTATCATACCCAGAAGAATAGATTCCTTTACAGATATAATCTTTCTCTTTGGGGATTCATAAAATAATCTCACACTGCCACATATCCCCTTTAGTAAGTGTATATTTATTTTTCAGAGGATTTTAGTAATATCTCATTCTTTATCGTTTTTTCTCACTTTGACTTTATGTTTGGAAAGTCATAAGACCTGAAACATATTCGACATTATTTTCTTCTATTTTGCTATAATTTTATTTTTACATTTAACTCTACTCATATTAAATTTATTCTGAAATAGAATCTGAGAGGAATAACTACCTTCATCTTAATTCCAAAATTTTATCAATTGTTCAAATAGTTTTGTTTAATAATTCCACTGATTTGAAAGAGTAGTCATTCATCAATTCAACAAATGCCTATTGGATGCCTATCGTGTTTCCCTTTCTGCCATATGGAACATTCTTTCACATTGTAGGGTCTGTGCCTTGGTTTTATTTGGATCCACTGACCTGTTTATCATTGACCCAATTCCATACTTCTAAAAATTACTATAGCTTTTTAAATCACAATGAATTTCTCTGTAATTCTTCTTGTTATAAGTAGTATTTGATCATAACTTAGTTTTTATTCTGGCTCAAAACTTATTGAGAATGCCTTTTTTCTATTTCCCACATGAATAGCTTTGGGTTTCTATGGAGGGTTATGTAAAATTTCATTAATTTCAAATTTTGTGATCAAAGAGTACAGACAGTGCAATTCCTGGTTTGGGGAATTATTTGATGCTTTTTGTAGCCTGAGAGAAATGTTTTGTAAATGTTCTATGAACTATTGGAAAGAAAGTGTAATCTCTATGGCACACAGAGTTTACTGAATATCTATTAAATTACTCCAGGAAATTTTTTCTTTAAATACTTTTCTAATTATTAGTTTGTTTCCATCATTCTTTTTTCTTCTACAAATGATTGATAAACTCTGCAAGGCTCTGGGTTAAAAAAAAAAAGCAAAAAGCTACATGTCCTCTATTTTCAAAGGTAAAATCTTTGATATAGTGAGGTTTATCTGAAATACTTTTGTATTCCAGTGTGAACTTTGTTTTCTTTACTCTTCATCAGTTGGGTCTTATCATTGTTAACTCCTTTTCACCCCTCTATATTCAAGGAGAGTTTCTTAGTCTTATCCTCCTTATTGTTGATGTGATATTTTCACATTTTTCTTTTTCTTATCAATAATGCATATAGGTCCCTATATTAGTCAGCCAAAGGGGTCCTGATGCAAAACACCAGAAACTGATTGGTTTTTATAAAGGGTATTTATTTGGGTAGGAGCTTACAGATACCAGGCCATAAAGTATAAGTTACTTCCCTCACCAAAGTCTATTTTCACATGTTGGAGCAAGATGGCTGCCAACATCAGCAATGGTTCAGTCTACCTGGGTCCCTCTGGGCTCAGCTCCTCTGGTTTCTCCACAAGGTCAGCTGTAGACTATGAGGCTCTCTAAGCTTTGCCTCTCTCCACAAGGCCAGCTGTAGACTCTCAGGCAAAAGGCTCTGTCTCTCTCCCCGGGGCTCCAGCTTAAGACCAGCATTAAACTCCAACATCAAAACTCCAACATTAAGAACCCTCAACTCTGTCCTTTGCCATGCCTTTTATCTGTGAGTCCCCACATACCAAAGAGTGGGGACTTAATGCCCTACTGGCACAAGAGGTTTACATAATTATTTAATCAAGTAAATCTATGAATGCAATATAATCTAATATGCCCAGAGGAAACTGCTTTATTCATTCATTGACTTTGGTTTTTCCAGAAGTCATCTTCAAACAAGATGAGATTAGTCAATCAATTCTTGTTATTAGAGAATGTTTGAATTTTGTGTTTGGCTTTAATCACTGCTCACAGTTGACTCCCATTCTCTGAACCTGAAACTGGAAGACGAACCAACAATTTTTAGTGCAATTTCCAGTTTCTAGAAAGTATTTATCTAGTTCATTCTGCTGCACTGAGATAGAGTCTTCCTCTAAGCATCCAGAAAACCCATCAATATGGCAGTAGCCAAATGAATTATGGAGTATTCATTGCAATTCTTGTAGCTATTAACAAGAAATTAGATCGTTCTGTAAGCAGACATGGAAGAGCCGCAAAGCTTACTGTTAGGAAAAAGGCAAGTCTAGAATTACGGATGTAGTTTATTTCCTCTAAAAAAATAAACCCATGAATGTGCATATGAATGTATGCAATGCATAGATAAAGGTCTGGAAAGATACATAGTAAACTGTTAAAAGTGGAGAGTGGGGTGGTATTGGTAGAAATAAAGCATGGCTTTCACATTTTACCCAGAATTTTTGGTTTGGTTTTATTTTTCATAACATGGATGTATTCACAGGTTGCTTGTATAAAATTTTTAATCTTTTAAATTCAGTTATAATTAAAATTTTGGATTATAATAGCATGAATATAAATACTGGCTCAAGTCCTGAGGTTCTGAAAAACCAGAACATGATCTTAATGGTAGTCAAACAGGAGACCTAAAACATAAATTAGTTTCTATTTATTTATTTTATTTTGATTTGGCATTTATAGTAGGAACAGTAGGTATTCTTAAGGCAATTGTTATATTAGCAAGCCTATTTTGTCCTGATTCTTTTCCTTCACTTTCTTCCCAATGACACAGTTTGGGTGGATGAGTTAAGAAGGATCTTCTGCAGGTTTCAAGACTAAATATGTTTCATATCGTGGGTCTGAAATCTGAAATCAGCCTCACAGAATATATAATTAAGTGATGGAATTTTTAATAGTATCCCCCAGAAAGCAACTTTGTCAACATCAAACCTTAGGATCCTCAAATTACCAGAAGGTTGATTTCTTTGTTATGGAGTTCAGTAGTGGAGATATAAACCCTAAAGGGTCATTATGGAATGTTGTTATTGAAGTGCCCTGTGTCTCGGTTTTTATACTTTATGGCAGAATTTTCTAAACATTCCTGTTCATGATAATCTTAGTGTCTCAGCAATTTTTTTCATGGTACCCTTAAGCCAAAAGACATATCTAACAGTTCTATTAATTAAGTATAAATAAGATAATGATTTTTTGTGTCCTTAATATTTAGCAGTTATTTGGAAAAATATATACACATAAATTGAAAGAAAAAAATCATATATATATTTTGCTCTTAAATCACCACAATTATTAACTGATGTGCTTGTTGGGTACTGCATGACTCCTCAAACTTTGGAAACAGATTCAACACTGCCATTGTCTTTTCCTCTTGATGTCCATGCAATACTTATATTCCATCACTGCCATCTTCCAAGTCCTTGCTTCACATAAATTTAAGACCATCAAAAGGAATGTAGCACAATCCGCTTTTGTAACTGAACTATCTTGAGTTACTTGTTTGCATAGTATCTGACAGATACCAAGCACTGCTTATATTTTCCCTGAAAAATATTCCACAGTGCCTCTGTGAGTTTTCGGGGCACTCTGAGGCATATAGGTGCACAGTTTAAGAACCGCTGTTTTATAGGGCTGCTGAAAAGATTAACAAATTGCAACAAAAATGCCTATCACACAGTCTGGTTCATGGCAAATGCTACACCTGTGCTTCCACTGCAGTCTGCGACCACTGTCAGCCAGCAGGATTAGGGAGAGACAAAGCTATTAGACATGAATGAGTCTAGGGACCAAACTGAACTTTGTAATGAGGTTCCATGAAATAGGGATGCAGCAAGAGTTTGAAATATCAACTCGAAGGATGTATTTCAGATATTAAAATCTCATATAGTATTGCTGTTTATCCAAATCATGTCTACCACCTTAATGAGCACTAATTATTATTGTATATATTTAAATGTTAATTACGACAAAGCATAACAGCAACTCACAGGCAATTTCAGAAAACTGAGAATGTTTTTAGCAATGAGTTGATCCTGCAACTGTCACAAGCGTGAGGAACTGGCTATCTGTAGGGCTATATCGTTTTATATCCACTTTAATGGCATTTATAAATATATTATCTGTAGATGGTAATAGACTGTAAATAGCAAATGATAAGTCAATGCATACACTACCACCAGACAGCTTCTCTAAATACTATAGTAATATACTTCCCCAAGTTCATTTATTTATTCAGCAAATGTTTACTGATCAATTACAATGTTCCAGTTATAGAACTAGTTGTTAAAGATACAATGAAAATAGTTATTTGCAAATCTGTTTTGTATTCATCTCTAAATGTTTATCTAGGAACTTATCTTAGTCTATTGACTTATTTAAGGTCCATATTTCCTACAAATCATATTTTCTACTTTTATTAATGGTTTGGCAAGACCTTTATTATCTTCTAATCAGCAACATTTATTTTCTTTCATTTTCATACTGATGAAAAATGAATAGAGTCATCAGTTGTATCCTCTCGATTTCTTGGAATAACAGAATGGAAGGATAGAAAGGAACTTCAAGCATGATTTCATGTTACAAACCATCTGATCCCCGAATCCTTTATTCAATGTCTTGGTCAAATGTGTGTCCAGTTCATTTTAAATATCTTCAGTAATAGGCAGCTCCCTCCCTCTCTGGGCAACCTGTTCAGTTTATTTGTCTAGCAAATTCTCACTGACCACCTTTCCCCAGGCCAGGCAATAAACTAGTTACTGTGTATATAATGAGGGCTAAAATACACGTTGTCCTTGGTCCTATGCAAGAGGCAAGCAATAGACATGAAAGAAACAAATAAAGGAATAATTATAAATGCCAGTGGATATTGAAAAAGAAATGGACCTGATGCTGTGATAGAGAATCACAGAGGATCATCAGGAAAGGGATCTCTCTGAAAATAACATTTAAGTCAAGACCTGAGGAATGATAAAAATCCAACCGTGCTGAGAGTGAAGTAGGAAAAAATTGTTTGGCATGCTGAGGAATTGAAAGGAAGCCACTGTGGCTTAAGCAGGATAGGCAAAGAGGACAGTCGCATGAGATGAGTCTAGAGAAGTAGAAAGTTCTTGGTTTAAACTGAAAGCTCTCTCCCTGTTATTCTCACTCACTTGTTCTACTTTCTTCTTTCAGGTCATTCAAATCAGACAGAACCTGGTCTACTTCCAAGAGCCAAACCTTCCAGAATTTACCTGTAGCCTCTCACTTGAATACCCTGTGGCTTCCCTTCACTTGGCTAAACATCTTCATCTCTTCACCCCTTTTACCTATGACTGGGAAGCCACACTTTCAAGGCCAAACATTGATATCAGAAGCAGAGTGGAGGTTTGGCCTTGGTTCCTTTTTTCTTTTCTTTTAAATTTTTTATTGTCTTTTTTTTTAAAAAAGATAAATAGATCACACAAAACATTACATTAAAAACATAAGAGGTGCCCATATACCCCACTCCCCACTCCACCCCCGCTCCTCCCACATCAACATCCCCTTTCATTAGGGAGGCACATTCATCGTATTTGGTGAATACACTTTGGAGCACTGCCACCGCCCATGTACCATGGTTTACATTGTAGTTCACTCTCTCGCCCAGTCCATCCAAGAGGTTATAGCAGGATAAACTATGTCCTGCATCTGTTCCCTGCAATATTGTTCAGGACAACTCCAAGTCCTGAAAATCCCTCAATATCACACCTCTTCCTCCCTCTTCCTGCCCTCAGCAACTCCCGTGGCCACTGTCTCCACATCAATGATACAATTTCTTCCATTGCTGCAGTCACAACATTTGTATAGTAGAATACCAGCAAGTCCACTCCAATCCACATTATATTCCTCCATCTTGTAGACTCTGGGATAGCAATGTCCACCCCACCTCTAAACTGAGAGGGGGCTTAGATCCCACATGGCTGACAGATACAATTCTCCTGCTTGCAGTTGTAGACACTCTCGGTTCCCTGGTGTGGTGGTTGATCATTCTCACCTCCCCATCAGCTGACCTGGGTAGGTCCAACGAACTGGAGAGTAAGTGTTACAACTCTGCTGAGGCTCAGGACCCAGTTGGAAATTGGACAGTCCAGAAATTCAAGTCTCCTGAGCATACAAACCCCAGCACTAGTAACAGATTCATTAAAAGTGCCAGAAGAGGCATGTGCATAGAGGTCACATCTAAGTCCAACTCCATCACAATCATGAGCACAAATTCCAAGGTAGGGCCCAATAGCAAGGCAATAAACTCCAGAGCCATCTGTCATGACCATAGAATCTCTGTGTCTCTATAGCCCTCAGGAGCACCAGTACCTGGGTAGTGTCCACTTTGGCTGTCTCTGGGATCCTGCTGAGATGTGCATAAGTGTGGCCCCTTTGATGACCTCCCAACTCATTTTGAAGTCTCTTAGCCATATAAGCTCATTTGTCTTTACCATTTCCCACTTTTATTGAAGGTCTTTTTCTATTTGCATCACCAGCTGGTGATTGTAGTAATCCCTTGGCACCAGAGGGCTCATCCCCAGGAGTCATATCCCATGCTGGGGGGAAGGTAATGCATTTACATGCTGAGTTTGGCTTAGAGATGACCACATTTAAGCAACATGGAGGCTCTGAGGAGGTAACTCTTAGGCACCCTGCAGCTCTAGGTTTAGCTGAAATTTCAAGCACATAGGTTCATAAGCATAGTCATCAGTATCAAGGGCCAATCATTGGACCATCCTTCTTCACTGGTCTTTGTCCTTGCACTTGGAGGATTGTTGCTGTTCCATTGGGAATGTGACAGAGCTCCCCAGAATGGGAACTCAGCACTCCCTCAGTTGTCGTGTGTAACTCTACCTTCTATGACAATAACCAACAAACATCCAAACATATCTAAATGCCCCATGTGCATGCCCTGGAGAACTCCCTCCCACCCATGCATCCCCCATCAATGACACCCCAAACCAGTGCTTCCCCCCTGCCATAGTTGAACCCCTCTGTGATCCAAAACTTCTTTAAAAATGAGGCCTAATATTTTGCCAAATTCAATTAGTAAGAAAATGAAATAGTATTAACATATTTAAAGATTAGAAATAGAATATATAATAATTTTTAAAAAACTAAACTAAAGCAAAAAATAAATTGGGGTATTAAAAAATGAAAAATGTCATAAAACTTTGTTCTTGACATTTTGCCTTTCATCATAGTAATAGGTGTTACCCTGCATATACAGTGGCCAGGCAATCTCCTCCATTCCTTCTTCAGTGTACATCCTTTTTTCTTTTTTAATTTCATCTTTAGAAAGTTTTAGATCACTCTAAAGTCATATATACAATATAGGGAACCCCCATATACCCAACATCAAACCCTTTTCCCACTTCCCCAGCAATGATCTTTTTACATGTGGATGTTATATTTGCTACAGCTGATGCACAGATATAGAAACATAGCTACCAACTATGATTCCATTATGGCTTACATTATGGTTTACATTTTAGACCATATACTTTTCTAAATTTTTGGCTACATTATGTTTTGCATTTTAGACTATACACTTTTATAAATTTTGGTGAAATTTAACATGGCTTATATCTATCATTGCACAAACTTGTGGAATACTTCCATTACCCCCAGTTACCCCCGCATCCATCCATTCTATTCCTCTCTCCCCCTCCCCTCAGGGCCCACAGTGACAACCAAGCTTCACTGCTTGAAGGACAAGATTCATAGATACTTACAGCTCTGCTGAGGGCTTAACACTCTAGTCTGCCCTCCCCCATTGGGAGCCACCCATGCTCTCAAGAGACACCCTCTCCTCTGTTTGAGAACATCAGTGAGCCCCAGGATGGGGGTACAACACTTCCCTGCTCATTGTATGTGTCCCCACCCACTGATATAACACAATATGACAAGAAGAGCATTCACATACTCACTAGAAGCATACCCCAGGTGCACCCTGTGCCAGATACCCCCCCGTAAAATACCCCAAAATAGTAACCTTTCTTATTATATTTTCTAAAGTTTTCTCAGCGTTGTAGTTTCAACCACGTACCTGACACTCTCCCATGTTCACTCACCCCAAACCCTCCTCCCAGTTCGACAAACCATGTGACCCATCCTCCCAAACCTAGCCCCCGTCAAGCCTTCAAAGCCCCACTCAATATTATCCATATGCCCCTGTCTTATCCCTTCACTGCACAACTACTTAGCTCCACTTTATCATAGATTTCACCTGTGTAGGCATCAGCTCATAACCTTCCTCTCTCCCCCTTTTTCCTATAAGCCCATCGTTCAATCTCTAGCTCTCTGAGACAGCTTGATTTGCTTAATTCATATCAGAGAGGTCATGTAGTATTTGTCCTTTAATGCCTGGCTTGCTTCAGCAAAAACATAATCATTACAAATTACCTCCTTTAAGAATCCTCTTTAGACCTGAGGACTTTCCAATCCTCTTTTTGTTAAACCTTTCTCCACAAGACTAGTTTCCGTAAAAAAAGCACCACCCTTGTCTTGGCTCCCAAAACTCTCCCTCTGGTTTTATATTCTCCTCTACCCACTCTCCACCACACCACTCTGAATCACTTCCTGTGTGTAACCCTCTGCTGCCCTCTTTTGGCCTTAATCAATGTGAGCTGATGACAGGAAACTCAACCTCCCTGCTCCAAACATCTCCATAGACACTTGAGCAGAGAAACTCTACTTTAATGTGAAACCCCTCCCGTGAGCATGGGCACATGCCAGTTCCTAAGGCAGAAGGGGTAACACCAACAGGACAGGCTGGCACCATTCCCTCCATTCCTGATCACATACTTCAGCTATTCAGAACTATATATGTGTATACATGTTTGTACTTACGTGAGTATGCATGTGTGTGTGTGCATGTATGTGAGTGTATAGGGAAGTATTTCAGTCACCATGTCTGGTTCTAGAAATACATCAATGGATAAGAAAACTTGTCTTTTAGAGAATATGGCCTAGTGGGAGACGTAACTGATAAACTGACCAGGATTATGATAGGGAATTAAAAGATGCTAGGACAGTGCATAAAAGAGGCACATAATGAAGACAAAGGGACAATGAAGATTTCAGATCTTCAGTCGTGATCTTCACATGGGCATGGGAGTATTTCATGCAATGCAAAGCTTGACACAGAACCTAATATTGCTTAGTCACTCCACAGTAAACTGGATCGTTCACACAGCTCAGGTTATCAATATAGAACTTGGGTGGCTTAATCCACTTCTACGTCTATTCGTCTATTCATCTATTAAAGGCCAGGACTCCTTTGGCCAGCAATGACGCCTAAGAAACCTGAGAACAGCAGCCACAAGCAGGGTAGAGCAAAGACTTCTCTGTAGTAACTTTGCCAACAGTTAAAACCACTCACCTCAAATCTCTATTCTCTTAAAATAGTACCCAAGGAAAGCCTTCTGGTTTGCTATCACTTCCCATATTACCCACCCCATAACATTCTGTACTTCTTTTCCTTTGATGCATTCACCTATTAGTCTCCTATATCCCAAAGCTTTCCACTGTGCCCTCTAGAATCCCTAGTCCTGGGATATAAGATTTTTCTGTATCCAAAGTTTTTTTTTTTCAATCCATAGTCTTTTACTGAATGTTTCCTTCATCCTTCTCAAGCATTAAGCTAAACTTATTTCTCCTATCAAAATATTGTTTTCCCTGCAGCCCTCTCAAAGGGAGGTTTCTTATACTCCTACATCTCAAACCGTTGGGGCTGGCCAGATGACAGCAAAAGCATTGGCCACTTTCCCTATTACCACTCTTGGCTCTTATGCTTGAAGTATGTGCCATCCATACTCATCATAGATCACCTGGTCATTCTCCTCCTTCATTAAAGTCTTTGGCAATGCATCATCTTTCCTCTATGTTCTTCTCTCATCCTGGGGGAATGCAAAGTCCATATGGAATGATGGAATCAATAATGGGTTAATTACTTATCAAAGATGAACCCCCCAGTTTTCTTCTTACTCTTTGTCATCTCCATCCCATGCTCAATTATGGGATCTTTTCCTCTGTATATCCCTGTATTAGTAAACCACAATGTTCGCCCTCTTTTCTCTCTCCACATCTCTCCCTGATAAATCTTATCTACAACTCTAGATTCAATTAAAATCTATATGCTTAAAATAATCAAATCTGTATCTCAGAGTCACAAGCCTGACTGTTTAAATAGATGTTCTTTTGTTGACCCACAGACATCCAAACTCAATATGTGCATAAAGGAATTCATCATCTTTCCCCAAAAGAGCTAGTTATCCTGAGAATTGTCCCCATTTTATAAGGATACCAGTCTTATTGGATTGGGTCTACTCTAATCCAGTTTGACCTCATGTTAACTAATCACATCTTCAAAGACCCTATTTCCAAATATGGTCAGATTCACAGGATTGGGAGTTTGGATTTGACCATGACTTATTTTTAGTTAATTTTTTAGTTTTAAAGAAGCTTTAGATTACATAAATGTTACATCAATAATATAGTGGATTCCCTATATCTCACCTCCTCCCCCTCCCACAGTTTCCAGCATTAACAATACCTTTTCATTTGTTACAATTGATTAACACATATTGAAGCACTGCTACTAACCATGGTCTATAGTTTACTTTATGATTTATACTTTGCCCTGACAATTTTGTAGGTTTTGACAAAATGTATAATGGCCTGTATCCATCATTGAAATACCAAGCAGGACAATTCCAATGTTCCCAAAATGTCTCATGTTACACCTGTTCTTCCCTCTCCCTCCCCTCAGAACCTGTGGTGGTCACTGCCTTTATATTAATGATACAAGTTCTCCCATTGCTGGAATAATCATAAATCTACTTAAGTCTATAGTTGTATTCCTCCTTTATGTTTATGCATTCCTCAATCTTCAGGATTTGGGGATGGTGATGCCCACTCTGTTTCTAATTGAGAGGAAACTTAGATTCCATGGAACAGATGGATGAAACTGTCTTGCTTGTAGTTGTAGATACTCTCTGTTATGGGGGATGGGCATAGAACTGAGCTAGTCCAATGAAATAAAGAGTAAGTGTTCCAAATCCTGCTAAGATTCAGGGCTCAACCAGCATATGACAAGACTGGGGATTTAAATGTCTGGGACATATATATAATGAGTATAGTGCTAATTATACATCCAAATAAAAGGGGCAAAAGAGTCATGTGTAAGGAAATTGTAAATTAGTCTAATTCTGTTACCTTGGGGAGCATATATTCCAAAGTAAGGCCCACTGGCAGGGTACCAAATTCCTGCAATTATCTGCCCTGACTATAGTGTCTAGATGTCTCTAGAGACCTCAGGAGCCCACTGTTTGAGGCACTGTTTACTGTGGCAGTCAGTAAGATCCTGCTGAGACATACTTAAGCGTAACCTCTGGAATGACTTCCCAACATACTTTGAAACCTCTTAGTCATAAAAATTCATTTGTATTTAATATTTCCCCCTTTTGGTAAAGGTCTTTTTCCAAATGCATCTGTAGGTGGTACTTGGTCATAATTCCTCTGTGCCAGGGAGGCTTATCCCTGGGTGTCATGTCCCACCCAGGCGGGGAGGGGAGTGGTGAGAAGGTAGTGCATTTATATGCTGAGTTTGACTTAGAGAGAGGCCACATTTGAGCAACAAGGAGACTTTCAGGAGGTAACTCTTAGGCAATATATAATACTAGGTAGTTCCAAGGGGAGGGGGAGGGAAGAATAAAATAAATGGAACATAGGACATTGGAATTGTTCTACTTGATCCTGCAATGACAGATACAGGCCATTTTAAATTTTGTCAAAACCTATAAAAGTGTACAGTGCAAAATGTAAACCAGAATGTAAACCACTGACCATGTTAGTAGCAGTGCTTCGTATTTGTACATCAATTGTGACAAGTGTACCATACACATGTAAAATGTTATTAATAGGGAAAAGGGGAAGAGGGTGTTGAATATATGGGAATCCCCTATATTTTTTATGTAACTTTTCTGTAACCTAAAGCTTCTTTGAAAATAAAACAAAAAAAATAAGACACTAGGGGAACATACATAAGAAATTGTCACTGTACATAAAAGATAACAGATCTTATGGTGATGAAAGAAACGCTGAAAAAACATTGTACTTTATTTATTTTTACCTGTTTTTATTCTTTTTATTTTTACTTGTATATCTTATTTATTATTATATTATTATTTTATTTTATTATAATTTTTATTTGTTTCTATTTTTAGCTTTTTTGGGGGGAGGTTTTGGACACAGAAGGGTCACAACTGTGTCAAGGGAAAATCACTGGTGCAGGGTGTCAGTGATGGGGAATACATGGGGGGGTGCACCTGCGGCATGCCTCAATGGCATATGAATATGTTCAAGTGGTCATAGGCTGTTGTCTTTGTGTGGAGACACACACAATAACCAGAGAATATTGAATTCCCATCCTGGGAAGTCCTGCTATATTCTCTAACCAAGCAGCAAGAATCCCCTGAGTACATGGGCAGTGCCTAGCAAAGGAAGACAGAACGTTATGCCAGGCTCTTGATATTGAAGTTTGTACTTATAACACTTTTCTTGACCATGACTCTTTTTTTGAGGGGGAGGAAGCAATTCAACCCAAAACAGCATACTTTTCTGATGTAGCTCCTCAGTAGCTCTCTTTCCTCATCTCTCACTTCTCTCATCTGCTGGATGCCCCAACCTTGCTGAACCACTGGGTTGCATACTTCAGGGGAATGAGATAACTCTGACAAATTCCTTGAAGCAGTTACAGTTCTATCTAGAGGACTTCCTTATTAAGTGTCTGTGCATGAAGAATGGAGGTTTCTAATGGCACCCACGTCAATGAACCCAAATGAGTGAACAAAGATAACCAGTTCCACCCAGGTTTGATTTTTGCACAGAATTCTCGTGAATACTGAGGGTTCACTAGAGAGAAAAAGGAAAAAAATGCACCTTTAACAAGAAAAGTTTAGCTCCAGCAGACTCCTTAAATTATGACAATGTTTACACATGATTGGCCCAGAATTTAGGCTGCAGTGAACCATCTCTAATGGCTCAATTCCAAGGCTAATAGAGCCAAGCAACAACTCGATGATCCTCTATGTCCTCTCATCTTTAAATCCCCAGGTCCTGGCATATAATCAATGCTTAACTCTATGCTGATGATCCCCTACAAGGTTGATGTCCATGTAACCTAACTTTTCCAGCACAACTGTGATTGCAAATATTCTCCTCTGTAAACCGGAGAACTGTTCCATAAATTTACAATGTGTGTGAAAATAGCAATGGAGAGGATCAAATAGCAAGCATTGCAATAAAATTATACATGTTAAAAGGGTAAGAACTGAAAAGATTTAAGACATCAGAGGCCCAGGAAGCATTGCAACATATGAAAACATCACATACTACCCCATATTATACATGCCTAGACACATAATGTTAAATGTGGACAATGTGTAGTACCCTCAGATAAAAATAAAACAGGTTAGGGTAGCGTTCTGTAAGAAAGCCACTCTCCTGGTTGACACATCTGAGTTTCAGAATTGAAATGAAGAGTCAAAGGGAGGAGGCCTTGATCTTCTTCCTCTCTTTGTTTTCATAATGCTTGGGACTTCATGAAGCTGAGAACAGTGAAAACGTGAATCAACAATATGAAAGAAACAGTATACATTTCACCATGGAATTAAGCCAAGTAGAGTAATTTGTAACTGCCACCATGACACTGGAAGGTGTTTTGATAGACCTTCATAGTCTCATTTATTTATTCATTTAACAAATACTGAACACCTCCTATCTGTCAGGCAGTGTTCTGGGTACTTGGCATATGAATCTAATGAACAAAGCAGAGATCCCTGGCCTCAAGAAGCTTATATTTTAGCAGTGGGTAGACAGATAGTACTGATGAACTAGTAAATTGGCCAATCACATAGTATGTTAAAAGATGATAAATTCTATGAAAAATAAATAAAGGGAGTGCCAGAGAGGGGGCATGAATGAAGGTTGTAATATTAAAAGAGCAATCAGGTTAAGCTTCATTTGAAAGGCAAGATTTGAGCAAAGATATGATAAAGGTGAGAGAAATTAAACAGACAGCTGAGAAAAGATTGTTCTAGGCATAGGGGACAGTAGAGCAAAGCGCTAGGCTAGGAGGTCTTTTCCCAGTTGTGATTTCCCACCTGTATTATGATTATTTTCATGGTCTCCTTCTTTCTTTAGACTGTAATCTCCAAAAGGGCAAGGATCCTGTTTGCTTTACTCCATTTTCTCTCCTGCATCTCTCCAGGGACTGGCAGAGAGGAGATGCTCAAAAAACATTTGTTGAATGATTAATGGAGTGGGATTAACTTCCACATTGTTGCTAGTGAACTAGAAAAACTCTTAGCCTGTCTTGACTAAGGCAAAGACTAGACTAGTCTAGTCTTCTTGGGATTTCTTTCCTCCCTTCACTGTCGGTTGGTTCTGGTGGTCTTTGAGTTCTACCCCATTCCTGACCCATACTTTCTATTGGGATGACTGTTTCCTTGCATGGAGATACCTGCAGTCTTACTCTTTACCTGATAAACTGAAATCTAAGTACAAGGGTTCATATGAACCTTCTAAGACTATCTAAAAAATAACTGCTTCCAATTACTTTTTCAGGGATTCATTCTGCTCTCCCCTAGCAAGGCTGAGCAAGTACTGCTCTGTTTCTCTCTTCTCTGGCTGGCTGCTTGTGTTCTGCAGAATCAGTATTCTTCTCTGCTGTGTGATGGACCGGGGGTTATCCCACTTCTTTTTGGCAGGAAGAGGAACTTCAAGTTTGGCTCAGAGCTGAAAACGGATAACACATTGAGAAGGAATAAGGTCACCACCATTCTTCCTGTGTTATTCACTATTAGACACTTTCTTTGCATGAAATAGCTCAGGAATTTTGCTGTTTTAACTATTTGGGGTCCAATACCATAAATATAGAAAGACGCGTTTTGCTGTTTCAGCTCCATGAGTTCCACAGCAGAAATGAAAACCTGAGCAGCTGTTGTTGAGAGGAAAACAAAATTTCATTCTTGCCGTTCAAATTCTTATGAAGTATGTTTGAAAAGATTTCATTTATTTTCTCATTTGAATAAATGAAAAAATAGAACAAAAATATACAAAAATATTTTAGCACAATATTTCAAAAGGAATACTTTTATAAATAATGTGGCAATTTATACATAACATTTTGTATACAATGTTATATTGTTACACTGGAAATAAAGGACTCTGAGACTATGTTGTAAAATTAAATAATATATGTAAGAAAGGTTTGTTCATAGTAGACACAACAAATGTAAAATCATATTATCAGCATGAGTTCATCCATGGGCACAAAGTAATACTGTAATAAACCTTACAGTAGAAGAATTTGATGTCAATTGAGAAATTTTATCTAAGGAATATCATAGAGCCCTCAAATGTATAATAGACAGAGATTCAATGAAGGTATATAATCTAAAATATTATTTTGGCCAAATGGAATTTATATTAAAGAAAGAGGTAATTCCATGTTGTAAAATTTAAATTTATTAGTTGAGCATCTTGATTAAGAGCATATATTCTGTAGGCGGCATTCCTGCTTTTGAATCTCAGCTCTACTTCTTACTGGCCATGTGTCCATGATCAAGCTATTTAACGCTTATAAGCCACAGTTTATTTCATCTGTAAAATAAAGCTAAAAATATTACCTATCCTTATAGAAATATTAGGAAAACCTTTGCTCTGAAATCTACTTTGACACTACTACAGTTGCTTTAGTTTTCTTGTGATTGTTAGTGTGGTTATTGTTTTCTCATTCATTTACCTTTTTTTTAAGATTTATTTATTGTTTATTTTTCTCCCCTTCCCCCCCCAACCCTAGTTGTCTGTTCTCTGTGTCTATTTGCTGCATCTTCTTCTTTGTCCGCTTCTGTTGATGTCAATGGCACAAGAATCTGTGTTTCTTTTTGTTGCATCATCTTGTTGTGTCAGCTCTCCGTGTGTGCGGCGCCATTCTTGGGAAGGCTGCACTGTCTTTTGCGCTGGGCGGCTCTTCCTAAGGGGCTCACTCCTTGCACATGGGGCTCCCCTACACAGGGACACCCCTGCGTGGCAGGGCATCCCTTGCGTGCATCAGCACTGCACATGGGCCAGCTCCACACGGGTCAAGGAGGCCCGAGGTTTGAACCGCGGACCTCCCATGTGGTAGACGGACGCCCTAACCACTGGGCCAAGTCCGCTTCCCTCATTCATTTACTTTTAACCCATTTGTGTCTTTAGATTTAAAGTGCATTTCTTATAAGCAATACACACTTGAGTCTTGCTTTTTCACCCAAGTCTTGCTTTTTCACCCAAACTAATAATCTCTGCCTTCAGTTTAAAAACATTCTTTTTGTAGCTCCATATTTATATATGGAATCGTTTTTCTTCCACCTGAAGAAGCTCCTTTCATATTTTTGGAGTACAATAGTCTCTATTGAAACTTTTTTTAGGAGGTACCAGGGATTGAACCCGAGACCTCGTACATGGCAAGCAGGCACTCAAATGACTGAGCTACACCCGTTCCCAAACTGCTTGTTTTTGAAATCTCTTTTCCATGCATCAAAGCTGTTACTATACTGCTTTCTCACTTGCTTTGCCTCTGATAAGAGATCGCTGTCATTCTTATCCTTGTTCCTCTGTACCTAGGGGATCTTTTTCTCTGGCCACTTTTAAGATAGGGATTCTTAACAAAGGGTCCATGAGCTTGAATTGAAATTCAGAAAAACATTTTTCTTGTGGGGATGTGTGGTGCAGGTGTGATATATTTATTAAATAAAACACAGTATAGTGTGGACTTAGTAAAGGGTCCATGGTTTTCACCTGACTGGCAAAGGGGTCCATGGAACAAAAATGTTTAAGAATCTCCATTTTACAATTTTTCTCTTTATCACTGGTTTTGATCAATTAATTTATGATGTATTTTGGTGAAATATTCTTCAAATTTCCTTTGCTTGGGGTTCATTGAGCTTCTTGGATCTGTGAGTTTATCCAATTTGAAAGCTTTTCAGGCACTATTTCTTCAAATATTTTTGCCCTTGTCTTTCAGGAACTCCAATTACACATATATCAGGTCACTTGAAAGAGACCCACTAGCTCACTGATGCTCTTCTCATTTATTACTACTATTGTTATTATTATTATCCCTTTTTACCTTCTGTGGTTCATTTTGGATATTTTCTACTTCTGCATCTTCAAGTTTACTAATTTTTTTTACCTGCAATGTCAAATCTGTCACTATTCCTATCCAGTGTACTTTTCATCTCAGACATAACAATTTTCATCTGTAGAAGTTCAATTCATTTTTTTAATTATCATCCATAACTCTATTTAACATGTTTATTTCCTCCAGGTTTTTGGAAATATAGAATATGATTACAATAACTATCTTAATGACCTTTTCTGCTCATTCTCACATCTGTGTCAGTTTCAATATATTGACTTTCTTCTCATTAAGGTTTCTATTTTCCTGCTTTTTGAATGCCCAGTAATTTTTTATTGGATGTCGGTCATTATGAATTTTATTTTGTTGGGTGCTAGATGTTTTTTATTTCCATAAATATTCTTGAGTTTTGTTCTGGGACGTACTTGGAAACAATTGATCCCTTGGGGTCCTGCTTTTAAGATTTGTTAGGCGAAACCAGAGCAGCACATAGTCAAGGGTTAATGATTCCTATCTACTGAAGGTCTTGACCTTCTTGTGTACTCTATCCAATGCCTCATGGCTTATGAGGTTTTCTAGTCTAACTGGTGGGAATAGGTACAATTGTCAACCCTGTGTGAATACCTTATATTATTCCCTCTAATTCTTTGAGGTAGTTCTTTTCCCTGCGGCAGGAGTTTACACATATGCATGTGTTGATCAGTAATCTATTGAATACTTGATTGGGGATCTGTACCATTCTCCAGCATTTTCTTCCTGTGCAGCTCCCTACTTTCTGGCATTTGCCCTGTGAAATTCAGCTACCTTAGCCTCACCAGACTCTAATCTTCACCTTCTCAACTCAAGAAGTTTTCTTGAGTTTGACCCTCTCTGAACCATGGCATGGAAACTCTCCCAAAGCAGAAAGTAAGGACAGTTGTAGAGCTCATCTCAGTTGTTTTCTCTCAGGGATCTCTTTCTTTCATCACCTCAGGTACAATATCTTGAAAATTGTTCATATATTTTGGCCAGTTTTTATAGTTATGTCGGGCAGAGAGATAAATCCAGTCCTGACTAGTCCCTCTTGACCAGAAGAAGTTCAATGCTGTAAAAAATCTAAAAAGATAATGAAAGGTAAGTGCTTAGAGAGAGTCCGATGAATGTTGGCTGTTATTATCATCAAAATTTTGAACAATTTAGATTGTTCTTTTAAGCAAATCTCCTCATTGTATGAACTGTTTTCATAAGTATGAGGAGAGTGTAGAGCAATGAAAATATTAATAGCCAATAATAATTGGGCACTAAGTCCTTTAAATTAATTGTCCATTTAATTTCAGTTCAACACTATAAAGTAAGATAATATCATCTGCATTTTATATATAATGAGTCTGAGGTTCAGAGAGGTTAAATAAATTGTTCAAGGTTACACAGCTTCTAACGTGTAGATAGAGAACAAAGCCAAGGTCCATCTAGCTCCAAAGCCCAATCTCTTACCTCTTTACATTACAGCTACATGATCCCAAAGCAATGTGAAAAAAAGGAAAATCCTTGCTTCATGGGCACAAAGGACTTTTAAAAAGAACTGAATAAAACTATGTCTTAGCATTTCCATAGATTTTCCTATTAATATCAGGAAGTCATTTTCACAAATATGTTATGAAAGTATAGGTTTCAGTACGACATTCTTGAGCTGGAGTTCAGCCACATGGGGAAATAACAAGTTTCATGATGATGTTTACTCTTCTTGGAGCACAGCAGATTTATTGAGGACACTGTTAGCATGACAGTGGATGACGTGAGTTCCAGCTTTGCTAGAGAGAAAGGTACTAAGAATGATTCCATGGAGCTATCAGGTAACTACAACAGAACATAGTTGGGACTGAGGGGCAAGGATATGTATTAATCTTTGGGCATAATAGCTCAACTGATATTTCTCTAGTTCATATGGTACTTATTGTAAAACACGCCTTTGTTTCCATAGATAAACTGTATGAAGAATTATACTTGACTTTCTATGAATCTATCTAAATAAAGTTCAGACAGATTTTGTTATACTCAAATGTAAGATTTCTGAAGCCTATACATAATATTGAAAGAGTACCAATATCATATTTATTCAGTATTTTAATACAGAAAAATATAAAACAGAAGTTTCTCTACAATTCTACTGTGTTGTTCTTAAAGAAAAAAATCTAATCCGTGCATATGGTTAAAATTTTCCAACAATACAGAAAGGTTCACAATAAAATTTAAACACTCTTTCTCTGTTCCCTTCTGGAAAGACCTGAGCCCTTCAGTTCCTCTTCTCAAAGGAAATTATTACTTAATTTTGTTTTGCTTAATTTCAGAAAAAATAGAGGCATATATATATCCACATATAAATGTGCCCTTTTTAAGAAAAATCTGTTGATAATACTCTCATATTTTTAAAACATTTCTAAAGTATTTTGGCCACAACATACATTCTAGTTTCTACCACTCATTCAAACTATTTTCATTATTTTCCACAATAGTATTTCCAACATGGGCAGGAAGAATTAATAAGCTTAGGAAGCCAAATATAAATATTTGTGTTTATGTTGAAATTTTGACTTTGCCTACGTGAGGTGAGAAAATTGATGATGCACATGGCTCAGTGGCAATCACTGCAGTTTGATCTGGTGAAGGAGGAACTTCTATGACAATTGAATGAATTATCCAAATCACTGAAAATAAAACTGAAAATAAAACATCTTTCGGTTTTCCTGATTATAGTTGATAAAGCCATAATGACATAGTCTATGAAAATACGGTATTTTTATATTTTCCCCCTTCTTTTTATCTGCTTGATTCCCAGGTTCGTGGTTTCTGGCAAGTTGGTTCATCTAGGGTGTGTTTGGGATTTTTGTGGAAAACATTGACTGTTTTTCTTTTGGTTTTATATCCAATTAATGAACTCTGACCTTAAATAATATAATGAGATATGATTATTTAGGTAGGAATCACTCTCTTTTTAGGCATCTTGATTTATTCTCCAAACTTAGGTTACTTTGATGACTGATCTGAAACTTATTGACTCATCTGGACTAATTTCATTTAAAAAAAAAAAAAAGGGCAAGAAGGGGGCCTTTGATCATTCATGATTCCTGTTCCGAATTATCCATGATTTCTTATTTATCATTCTTTCCTTTGAGAAGCAACAAGATACTTTTTTGGAGGTAAAGGGAAAATGGGAATAAATTGAAGAGTTCTTTTCATTCTTCTTAAGAATAAAATTAAAAGAATTTGGGTGTAGAGTTTTTCCATTAACTAATCTAAAAACTAAGTCTGGAGTGGATGGCTTAAGCAGTTAAATGCCGGTCTCCCACATGAGAGGTCGCGGGTTTGGTTCCCAGTGCCTGCTGAAAAAAACAAAAACAACAAGCAAAACAAATGAAACAACCAACTCAGAGAAGCCGATGTGCCTTAGTGATTGAGTGCATGCAAGGCCCCCATTTCAACCCCTGACCCCGGAACCTCAAAAAAAAAATGAAAAAATGAAAAAAAACTAAGTCAAGAAAGTGGCTATGAAAAACTCAGTCCTGGTATTATTTGAGTCTAAAACTGACTAAGATGTACAGTTTTTTCCTTCGAAAATCAGATTTTTATTTATAGAAAACACAAAAGAATTCACAAATTAATATTAATAAGAGGTTATTGAAAATAAAATCTAAATCCAGAATCAAATCTAATTTATATATCATCCCCCAATATAAGACAAATAATTTTGAAATGTCTTTAACTCCCATACTTATTTCCATTTTCTCAGCATAAGCACCCTGTAGAGATCAGCAGCAGAGCATCTAAAGAAAATATATTCCTGTACCTGTGTAGAGGGGTCTAAAGGGCACCACACAGATAGGAAGACATCTTGCTATCTCAGTTTTCTAACCTAGGTGCTTGCCTGGGTTCAAATCTTAACTCTTCATTTTAGCATATGATTTTAGAGAAGCTATTTAATCCTTCCCAGGCTTGGCCTCCTCACAACTGTTGTGAGGATTAAATGAACCTAGAATAGTTGGCACTTAGTAAAAGAAAAGAGGAAAGAAATCCAATGGTCATTGTGTGTCAGCTGTTGCCAGATATTATTTCCAGTTCTCACACACAGTAGGTAGGATATGTTCTTTTGGAAATGATGAAACAGAAGCTCAAAATGGCTAACTGGTCCAAGAGCACACATCTACTACTTACTTGGTACAGTTAGGATTCAAACCCAAGACTTGCTAACCCAAAAGGTCTTCTCCCACAGTGTCTCCTGAACAGTAGCATATATAGGTTTAGTTCTTTCCAGGAGGTTGTTCTAATCTTCACAGGGTTATCTAAGATTATTTAAAAACATATGAAAACACAAAAGATCCATGTCAGTACTTGACATCTAAGAAGTACTCAGTATTAGCTTAAAGCATGTCGGCCTCAACACCACGTCCCGTTGTTGCTCTCTAGAGCCCTGTGGGATTCTGTCTTCTGCCCCCATGTTGTCAGTCTCTGCTGATCACCTGACCCACGGGGCAGAGAGCTGCAAGTCTGGTTCTTTAGTCATACACACATATATATGATATAAATGAAATAAAATGCATGACGTTGATTTGAATATTTTATTCATTCTTTCCCCAATACTTGCATACCTCAAGCTACACTATTACTTTAAATAAGCCAAGCCTAAAAGGATATTTTCAAGGGAAGGAGTTAGTTTTGTGTATACAAATTAACATACCCATTTTAGGAGACAAAAAGCAGAGAAGACACCCACTTTATCCATACGATTTAATACATCTGAGTTTAACAATGTTTAAGGTGTCATTGCCTCCTTAAACAAATTGGATGCATCTCAGAGCCCCTATCTGAAATTTCCTTGTTTCATTTGGTCTAAATCAGTGGTTCTTAACTGAGGGCAATTTTGTGGCCTCACATGGCTCAGGGGCATTTGGCACACTCAGAGAAATTTTTGGTCGCCCCAACTGCCAGGGATGGGGATGAGGTGGGGTAAGGATGATGGGGGAAATTGCACTACTAGCTTCTAGTGGGTAAAAGCCAAGGATGCTAAATGGCCTGCAATGCACAAGACAGCCCACAAGCAAAGGATGACTTGCCCAAAACGTCAGTAGTGCTAAGGCTGAAAATCCCTGGCCCAGACTGATGGCACATTGGAATTGTCAGAGGAGCTTAAAAATAGCTAGTGCCTGGGTCCCTGGGTCTCCACCTACCCAGAGATTCTTACCCAAGAGGAAAGGAGTGGGCCCTGGTATGGATGGATGGATGGATGGATGGATGGATGGATGGATGGATGGATGGATGGATGGATAGATGGATGGATGGATGGATGGATGGGAAAGATAGATAGATAGATAGATAGATAGATAGATAGATAGATAGATAGATAGATAGATAGATAGATAGATAGATAGATAGATAGATAGATAGATAGATAGATGACAGAGAGATGAATGTATACATAGATGATAGATATTCCCCAGTTCCCCAGGTGATTCTAATGTACTGTGCAATCAGGATTGTGAACCACTGGTCTAGATGATGCCAACTGCTTTAGAGATGATTACAATGAGAAGAGATCCTTGCTGGGGTTTTGCCAGCTGAATTCCTGCCTTCCCTCCTCCCTTTCCAGTTGTGCCAAGAGATTCCTAATTTTTACCAGAGTCCATTAGAATTCATTGCTTGTCACAGTATTTTCCAAAATAGGATGCTGACTCACAGGGGGAATTCTCATCTAAATTAGCCAGACTCAAAATGCAAAAGCAGGGAGTTGGATCTTGCCCCCACACAAAACACCTCACTACTGGCTGCACCATATATATGGTTTTGACCCACAGTCCTTCCTGCGCACAGTCACATTGCTTTTTTTTTTTTCCTTCATCCGTTTTGCTCATTTTAAGCCCATAAACATCTTTGCTTACCTCTCTTAACTTGGATCTACCATGGTGTTCTCCTTCTTGCAGATTTATCCTGTCCATAGCCCTTCCTCTCAAGGCTCTTCAGTCCTCAGTTTAATTGTCCCTGCTCCTGGCACTAATGAATCACTGACAGCTAAACATTCTCATGCCATCCTAAATCTAGATGTGGAAGAATGTGCACCCCCCCCCCCCATTAAATATCAGTGGGTCAGAATCCCTACAGTGCCATGTGTCTGTACCAGAGGTAGCTTATTAAAGTACTCGTGTGGCTAAAGGAAAGCCAAAATGTGTGGGGAAAAAAAGAGATTATTTAATTTTTCTAACTTATGTTTCTCCTACAGATTGACTAAGAAATCTCGCCAGACTGAGTGAAAGGTTTAAAATACAGGATGGAAGATGATCTCAGGCACATTTAGATCAGAGCTGGTGATTGCAAATGTTCTGCAATAAACGTACAGATCCTTCCCTCCTCCAGATAACAGCTTACCATCAGCTCTGGAAGTCCAATTGCTGCCAAAGGAGGAAGGTTATTTTAAGCTATTTGACAAAATGATTCTAACTCCCAGAAAAAGAAAAAGGAAGCTGCTTTAATGCATATCAGCTGTAGACTTTATTTCCTGGCTTGTGTAAATGAAAAACTCCTACACTGTATGGAATTGGACATTTTCTGTTTACAAAAAAAAAAAAGCAAATATAAATAGTAGAAGAAATAGCGTTAGAAATTTCAGAGTTCTGCTGGTTGCCATGCAGGGGTTCTTAACAAGGGGTCCGTGAACTTGAACTGAAATTCAAAAAAGCATTATTCTTGTGGGTCGTGTTGATGCGGGTGTGATATAGCTATTAAATAACACCCGGTATAGTGTGGACTTAGGAAGGGGCCTGTGGTTTTCACCCGACTGGAAAAGGAGTCCGTGGACCAAAAAAGGTTAAGAACCCCTGAGCTAAGGTAATCTCAGTAACACCTATTGAGGAGCTCAGAGTATTAAAAACAATGTGGTTGGTATCATGAAAGTATTGATTATCAGTGCCAGAAAGAATGTAAGGGGTGTTTGAACAAGAAATAGCAGGGAGCAAATATGCACCTACATTCATGAATTACAAAAGGACTAGCCCTCTCTTGGCAGTTTTTTCTCTCAACTCCCTGTATTGGGTAAGCATGAAGGGTGTTGCCTTTACCCGAAGGTCTGTAAACCTTTTCTGCAAAGGGCCAGACTAAATATTTTAGGCTTTGCGGGCCATACTGTCTCCACGCAGTGATTCACCTCTGCCGCTATAGTACACAAGCAGCCACAGGTGATACATAAACAAATGGGCTTGCAAGTGTTCCTATAACACCTTATTTATGGACACTGAAACTTGAGTTTCATATAATTTCCACATGTCATGGACAATTATTCTCCCTTTGATTTTTTTTTCTTTTTTAAAAGCAGTTTTATCGATACATATTCACATACCATACAATCTATCCAAAGTGCACAATCAATGGCTTTTAGTATAATCACAGTGTTGTGTATTGATCACCACAAAAAAATTGTAGAATAATTTCATTACTACAAAAAGAAAAACTCCACACCCCTTAGCAGTCACCTCTTAATCCCTCTCTCATTCCCCAGTCCTACATAACCACTAATCTAATTTCATTTTTATAAATGGATTTATATTTTCATTTTATATAAACGGAATCATACAACTAGTTTTTTTTCGACTCTTTAGGGATGCTAATACCGTTCTTAGTTTGCAGGTTATACAAAAAGAGGCAGTGAGCCCAAACTGGCCCATGGGACATAGTGTGCAGAAACCTGCCTTGTAGTACTAGTATTTATTTCCTATTATTGAATTTCTGGAATTTTTGTTAAAAATTAATTGTTGGAAAGCACTGAAGCGAGTTCCATTTCTGGCAGTAGTGGAATAGAGATACTGACAACATCCTGCTACTATCACCTAAAAATGCTGGCTAAAATTTTTAAAATGGGATAGGGGGAATAAATCTTTTAAATAATTGGATGAACCTACAAGAAATTAAGTAAATCTGGTGAAGATAGAAGCATGGAAACCCAAATCAGGGAAGAGGCAAGCACCAGAACCAGTGGGATATTCTGGAGAAAAATACATATTTATAGGGTCCAGAACTTTGAAATATGAGGGAGACTGTGCTTCAGCCTACATGCTGTTGAACTCTTGAACCAACTCACACAAAGCTGATAGGAAGGGTTAGATCTTCTGGGAAAGGGTGACTAGAACAAAAATCAGACACAGTGTGTGAAAAAGAAAAGCAGTCAGCAAAGACCAGTGACTTCTGAGTTCTGTATCCGAGTGCAAACATAGAATGAACAAAAATTTCCCTTGGAAAGGTGGGTTTGAGGACTGAATGTAGATGATCTGATAGTTCTGAAAATTGCAAGCTAATAATTGCAATTTACAGTTTTAAACTCCCCCCTGGAACCTGGCAGAAACAAACACAAATTTTCCGTGGTAGAGGAACTCATATACCAAGTTCATAGAATTCCTCCACATAGGAATTAAATAAATAATTAAAAGAATAACCCCTCACAATAATTTCTCAGAATTAAAAAAAATCACAAAATGCACAAACAAGTCACAAAGACGAAAAGATAACAAAAATAACAAATAATAGAAGAAATACAGAAAGACTCCTTATATGAAATTACCAGATAATAAAAAATAAGCAAATGTACTGTGTTTAAAAAATAAAAGAAGAAATGGAAAATAAGAGAAATATTGAAAAATTCTCAAAAATGACCAGCAAGATACAAAAAAATAGAATTTTAGAAACTGGCAATTTTAATAAATTGAAATTTAAGATGCGATGAAGGTAAAATAGAAGATTAGGCATGGACAAAGAAAATATTAGTGAACAGCAGTGCAGATTTTAAGAAAGTTCCCAGAATGTAGTTCAGAGAGAAAAAGAGAAGAAAAATATCAAAGTATAGTTATGTGACATGGAGAACAGAGGGAAAAATTCTATAATCATCCAACCAAAATTCCAGGATGTCAGGATAATGGATATTATTCATATTATCTGTGTATCCAGGAGATAATAACAGAAATTTTTTTCCACATTATTCATTTGTTTGTTCTGAAACTCTGCACTGCAGGACTTTTAATATAGTGCTACATAGAATAGTTTTTAAGACAGAGGTTTATAAGATATAAAATAGAATCTGTCTATGCTAATAAACATTCCATTCACCAGGATGACCTGGTAATTCTAAAAGTAAATGATTGTAACAACATAGTTTCAAAATACATAAAGCAAAAAATTGACAAACTACAAGAAAAAATGAAAAAAAACACGACTATAGTAAAAGATTTTTTTTTGTTTTAAATAAGCTTGTTATTTTGGAATACTTTTAGATTTACCAAAAAAGTTGGAAGAATAGCACAGAAAGCTCTCCTATACCCCTCACCTTACTGTTACCACTTTGTACTACCATGGTCACTTGTCACAACAAGGAAAGCAACACTGGTACATTAATATCAACCAAACTCCTGACTTTAATTGCATTTTACTAGTTATCCCACTAATATCATTTTCCTTTTTGAGGCTCCCAGGGATCCAGGATACCACAGTACTTTTAGTAATTACTTCTCCTTACTTTCCTCTGCTCTGTCACAATTTTTTCAATTGGAGGACTACTACTCAAGTAAGTATCCAACTAAATGTTCTTCAAATGGGTTTGCTCAATGTTTTTTGCATTAGAATGGGGTTATGGATTTTGGAAAAGAATACCAAAAAGGTGAAGGACTCTACTCTTCACATGATGTCAGGGACTGAGGCAGTTGGCATGACTTATCACTGATCAGGTTAACCTTGAGCACCAGCCAATGTAGTGTGTGCCAGGTTTCTCCACTGTAAAACTACTATATTTTGTTTCTGCATAGAAGGAGGATCTACATAAATTATTCGGAATTCTTCTGTAAGGAAAATTTGTCTCTGAGCCCCCATTCATTAATTTTTTCCACCATTATTTATACCAGTATATTTATGTATATACTTGGGTTATAATCCAATACCACATTATTTTATTGTCCAAGATGTTCCAGGTTTGTCCCTTGGGAGCAATTTCAGGTTGGCTCCTGTGTCTCTTTGACATGCTCCCATCATTTTGATTTCTGAGCACTTCCATACTCGCTGGCACTACAAGATGCTCCAGACTCATGTTAGACCCAGCACTACAATTAGCCATATGTAAAAGTGTAGTGGGGGATTTTAACATCTCTTCTTACTAACTGAGAGAGCAAGAAGACAAAAATCAGTAAGGTTATAAAACATGTGAAGAGTGATATTAAGGAGCTTGATCTAATGGACATGTGTAGAACATTGCAACCAACAATTGCAACTTCTTAACTTTCCAAGCATAAATGAAATATTTACAAAAACCGTCAAACTGCTAGACCACAAATCTAGCTTTGATACTTGGTATCAGACTACTGTAGCTGAACACAGCGCAATGAGTTTGAACATTAATTACAAAAATATGACGAAGACTATCCTCCATAGTCAAGGAAATTTAAAAATATTCCTCTAAATAACATGTGGATTCCAGGAAGAAACCAACATGAAATATCTGAAAATATTTAGAATTGAACAATAATGAAAATGTGACATATTAAATTCACAGAATACAGCTAAAGTAGTACTTAAAGAGAAATAAATATATAGCCCCAATTGCTTGAAAGGAAAAACGTTTCAAGATTAATCACCTGAACATAAAATAAAACATTAGAAAAGGAACTTCAGAATAAAGCCAAAGAAAGTCATCAGAAAGGAATAAATGTTAGAATAGAAAATAATGAAATAGTAACTAAACATGAAAAAATTAATAAAACAGAGACATAAGATTAATCAAGTGAAAATGAAAGAGGACATAATAAAAAATATGAATAAAAAGAAGATAGATATAGCAGAGGATTAAACAGGTAAGACATAATAAGCAGTTATATTTTAAAATATAGATGAAATGGACAACTTCCAAAAATGCACAATTTAACAAACTGTTTCTAGAAGAAATAGAACATCCTAAGTTTCTTATATCCATTAAAGAAATTGAATCAGCTAAACATCTTTTTATCAAGAAAACATGAGATCCAAATTATCATTCAGGTGATTCTACCAAACATCCAAATGTAGGTCATTCCAATCTTGTACAAGCCATTCCACAGAACAGGAAGAAAGGGAAAATTCCCCAGCTCACTTTATGGGGCTAGTATAATCTTGCATGAAAATAGACACACAAAAATTTTTGAACATTAGTAAGATAATTCCAGAAATACTTAGGAAGGAAACTAGTTATAACCAAATTGGTTTCTTTCAAGACTGCAAGTTAGTTTAAGCTTAGAAATCAAATAATACAATTCACCATGAATAGATCAAAGGAGTAGATCATCTCAATAGAAGAGAAAATCATTTTCATAAATGATGTTTATGATATTTAAAAAAAAGATGACAAGACTAGAAGTAATCTTCCTTAATCTGGTCAAGGTTGGCTACCAAAAAACTACCACAAATATCATGCATAATGGTGAAATGATGAAAGCATTTCTTACACTGTAAGATCAGAAATAAGACCTACTATCATCAATTCTACACGGCATTGTGTTAGAAATCCTGCAATGCAGAGTTTTAAAACAAACAAATGAAAGTTACAAGGATAGGAAATGAAGAAACCAAACTGCCGATATTTGCAAATGCTATAATTATCTATCTAAAAATCCTTAAAAGAATCTACAGGCAAATTGTTGGAAATACTAAGAGGTGTTTACAATGTTGCTAGACATAAAATCAATTGCATATCTGAACACCAGAAACAATTTGGAAACGAAGCTTCAAAAATATGACCAGATTATGGAAGCAAAAATATAATGTACCTAGGAATAAATCTAACAAAAATACGCAGAACCTTTAAAGATAAAACTATAAAACTTTATTAAAAGCTACTAAAACCAACCCAAATAGGTGAAGTGTTTTTGCTAGGAAGACTCAAAATCATAGAGATGTCAATTTTCTCAACTTGCTCTATAGATTCAGTTCTATTACAATCAAAATCCCAACAGATTTTTTTCTCATGAAACATAGTGAGCTGATTCTGAAATTCATATGGAAGAATAAAGAACCAAAATTATACAAGGCATTCTTGTGGGAAAAAAAACAAGGTTTACTCTATTATCAATACTTATTATAAAGCTATAGATATTCAGACAGTGTGGTACTTCACCAGGGCCCGAGAAATAGTTCAATGGAATAGAATCAAAAATCCCCAAACAGACCCAAACTTATATAGAAACTGATTTATCATAGAGTGGCATTGAAGAGCAGTAGGGAAAGGATGAACTATTTAATAAATGGTGCTCACACAATGTCTATCCATATGGGAAAAATGAAATTGAACCTCTAGTGCACACTATATTAAAAAAGCAATTCTTAGAGGATTAGTGTGAAAATCAGAATCATAAAACATTAAGAAAACAAATTAGGAGAATATCTTCATGACTACAGGATAGGAAAATAATTACTGAAAGAATCAGAAAGCACAGACCATTAAGGAAAGGACTGACATATTTGACCATGTTGTAATTAAGAACTTCTACTCAACAGAAGCATATATAAAGAAAAAAAAGACAAGCCCCAATCAGTGTAAAAACATTTACAACATAAATATGAGTTAAAGGATTAAGAAGCATGTCATTAAGATATTCAAATCAGTACAAAAAAGACAACTAAATGGGCTTGGGAGACCCAGAGTGGGGAAAAGATTTAAACAGGCATTTTGTAAAACAGAAAGCACAAAAGACTCATAATCATACGAAAAGATGCCTTACTTATAGTAATAATAAAATGCAAATTAAAATCACTATTCTAAGCTGCATATGTTATATACTCTTTTCTTATGTATGATGAAGTTCCCAATAAAAATTTACTTTTTCAAAATCACTTGTTAGCAAGATAAAGAACTGATTGGAGAAAGGTAAAGCAAATAGACTCAGATTGTTGTTATAAGCAAGACATAATAAATGAGTGTGCTCATAAAGCAATACTGATGAGAGGAAAAGGAGGGGACAGTTTTGTGAATGAGCTCAAGGAAGATCATATTTATCTTACTCATCATTGTATCCTTAGTACCTAGAAATGAACTGGCACACAGTAAACATTTAATGAATATTCACTAAAGGAGTAAATAAATTTAATGACTGGTGAAATAAGAGAAATGTGAGAAATGAAAGAACCAAAGAAATCTATGATTGTCAAGTTTTCATTTTTTTTATTTTCATAGGTGTAAAATTTTATCAAAACATCTTGGTTTTACATTTTATACCTGGATAACTAAAGAGAATGAACACTCTTTCATATATTTGATAGCAGATGAAGTAGAAATTTTCCATGTTTGTTGATAGTTGTATCTCTCTTTTTATTGAATTAATTCACTATATATTTTGCCAGTTCATTCAATGAACTTTTAATATTTTATAGAATAATGTTGCTATGAATCCTTTGGCTCTCATTTTACACAAATATTTCAGAGGATTTTGATTTCCATTTTCCCTTGATTAAGTGAATTTTAATTTCACAAATATTTAAAATGTTTATACAGTTGAATCTGATATTTTTCCATGTAATAGCTAGAAAAATATCAACTTCCCAAATATTTAATAGCTCTATTCACTTCTAATCAAAACTGATAAGCTAGGTTTTCTATGTTTGGACTTAGTGCTTATTTAACCTATTTCCTTATACACATACTTTGGTATATGATGTAAGGTATGAATTTAAATTATTTGTTCTGGTGGCAGACTTGGCCCAGTGGTTAGGGCATCCGTCTACCACATGGGAGGTCCGCAGTCAAACCCCGGGCCTCCTTGACCCATGTGGAGCTGGCCCATGCGCAGTGCTGATGTGCGCAAGGAGTGCCCTGCCATGCAGGGGTGTCCCCGCATAGGGGAGCCCCACACGCAAGGAGTGCGCCCCATAAGGACAGCCACCCAGTGCGAAAGAAAGTGAAGCCTGCCCAGGAATGGTGCTGCCCACATGGAGAGCTGACACAACAAGATGACACAACAAAAAGAAACAAAGATTCCCTTGCCGCTAACAACAACAGAAGCAGACAAGACGACGCAGTAAATAGACACAGAGAACAGACAACCGGGGTGGGGGGGGAGGGGAGAGAAATAAATAAATAAATAAATCTTTTTTTAAAAATTATTTGTTCCCACAATTTTCCCTATTCTAATATATTGTCACATTAAAACTTTTCTTACATAAATCATAGTCATTTCCTGAGATTTCTGTGCAGTTGCATGGAACGACAGTTCATTTCTGAACTTAGTTGTGGCTTTCCAATCAGCAGTAATTGTCTGATACCTGAGCACACATCTCTTTTCTCTCCTTTGCTGATGCCCCCTTCCCATACTCTTCCACCAATGCCCTGAAGCGCTCTCCTCAGCCCTCTTATTTTTTCTGTGCAGGCACATCTCCTCTCAAGGCTTGTCCTGTCAGTCAGACCCTGACAACATATCAGGAGCTCTAGCCAAATCCATCTCCAAGCTCCAAATCTGTGGAGCTGGCATTTCAATCAAGCTGGCCTACAGGAGCCACAGGAGCAGCATGTTCAAAACAATACCTGTTTCCTTTCCCTTTTCCCCCATATACATTTTTTTTTCTCCTATATTCTTGTCCCTGTGGAAGGAACACCATGGACTCAGTTACTTAAGAGTGAGAGATCAAAAACTGTGAAATAACTCTCTCTACCATTCAAATAATAAAACAACAGCAATATTTACTGGGCACCACAACAATAAAATGTGCTTAACATTGTGCTGTTTTTATCTCAATGAATCCTCACGGCAATTTATGATATGGGTATTACATTATTCCCATTTTCCAAATGAGGAAATTAAGATTTAGAGATGTTCCCCCCAGGAGCAGAAACTAAGACAGGATTACGTGTACAAGATACTTGTTTGGAAAAAGACTTGTGAGGACAAAACAGGATGGCGGCCAGAGAAGGCTGAGAGAGGAGTCAAACCAAGACACAGGTCTAAGCTCTGTGGAGGAGGGAAGGAAGGAAGGCAAGTAGAGTAGGAAATTCTTAGACTGCAGCATAATCTGAAGTGAGTTTCAAAAGGCAGATGGAGAGTCCTCGACCTAAATTCCCCTCAGTATTCCCCCATGCTCAGTCACTGGCAGGGAGCAAGCCAGGGCAGCATGACTCAGAGGAAACGCAAGGCTGGAGTTCAGAGCCCAGCAGCGGGGCTGTGACACTACTTGCAGACAAAGATCGGAGAGATGCATTTTCATAACTGCCTCAGAGAGCTTAAGTAATTGGCCAAGATTTTGCAGATTAAAAAGAAGAAGCCGTAAGTCAAGGCCATGCCATAGGACTCCACATCCCCTGCGATTGCCAGGCAACACTTCCTCCTTCCATCAACCCTGCATCAAAGGGTATTGGAACAGGTGTCTAACTCATCTCCTTCCTCCCAGCTTCTTCTCTGCAGTAGACGAAACATGTATCCCAGTCATAACATATTCTTACCCTTCAACAGCATCATTGTGGGTATGAACCCATTGTTAATATGACCTTTTGAAGGGACTCTATTTCAAAATGTGTAATGAACTGAAGCAGGGTAGACCTTAATCAGGATTACTGCAGACCCTTAAAAAGACATCCTAGAAGTCACAAAAGTAAGAAAGGAGAGGACCATGTAAAGGTAGGAAGAGAGAAGCTGAGGAACCCCATGGCAGCAGCAATGGAACACTAGACACTTTGAGGAGAGAGCAGTGCTTTGCTGGTGCCTTGATTTTGGACTGCCAGCCTCAAAACCACGAGCCAATAGGTTCCTGTTGCTTAAGCCAGCCCATTGTGTGGCATTTTTCATAGCAGCCTTGCAAACTAAGACAGTTTTTTTGTTGTTGTTGTACTAGAAAGTGTGGAGTTATGCTGTCACAAGCCACAAACACCACCAAAGGGTTATAGTTATTTCTATATAAACCAACATATTTGAGCAAACTTATTCCCAAATTCAGTAAACACAAGTTAAAAGGATAGCTTTACAATATCAAGTGCTCAGAGAAATACCTATGTAATAGCTGTTCTTATGTTTCTTTGTTTTTTGCTTATTTGTCTGTTTCTTGCTTTTAATGTTGATTTCAGCATGACGTAACATACTCCTGGAAATATACAGATATTTTCTTATTAAAGTCTCCCAACAGTCCTAAGAGAGAAGTCTACCCACCACAGTCTTTACCAAGTGATTTCTTCCAAGCACATCAGAGTCTTGACAAATGTATAAAGTGTGTGCTTTGCAAAGTTAGTCTTCAGTAAGAAGTGAAGTATTGATTTGGTGGTTTTGTGTAGCAGAAATATATTTTCTCCTGACTTTCCTAACAAGTCTTTGATTTCTATCTTTTGTCCTCAGAATATTCCCTGGTGAATTTCCTCAGCCCCTAGCCATTCTCAAACCATGATCCTCTTTACAGTCATCAAAATCTAGATTCCAAGCCCACATATAAAAAGCAATTTCCCCCTAAAGCTTCCTGATGGGAGCAACAGTGGACTCACCACATTGAAAAGTATAAGGAAAGCTAGCAGATATTATACCCTTTCCTCCAAGTTGCAGAATATCCAAAAACAAATCAACACATCTTGAATGCTGAAGTTCCTTTGTGCCATCCAGTCTTCATCAAGTTGAAGAGATTTTCCAAACATCTCCCTTAAAAACCAAGTGAAAAGCTACACTTTCTAATTTAGAAATGCATTACACAGGAGACTCTGGTTCCTTGAATAAAACAGTGCTTCCCCTTGATCTACCTCCTAAGGAATGGGCCATCCATGGCCTCGTTGTCCAGTCACTGCGACTTTGAGTTGCCGCAAATGAGAAGGCTTGTCCATGAACACAGTTCCCTGAGTGAGGAAAGCACATAGACTCGCCATATAGTTCAGCTACGGCTTTCAAATCAGAGATGAAAGGACTGGCTTTTAGGAGTTCACAGAGCAGAGGAGGAAAACACTTTTACAGTGTTGTCAAGGTGTAGCTGTCCTTGAAGAAATGACTTCCTGACAGCTGCTGGTACTTTCTTTCCTGCCAATGTTTAATTTCTCTCAGAGAGGCAAGGCTTTAATTAGGTTCCTAGGGCAGCTAGCTCTGTATCTTTGGCCGAATCAAGGATACAGGATTTCAAAGTACAGGCTTAGATAGGTCTCCCATCATTACTGATCAAAAGTCTCCCAGGAACACTCCTGGGCTCAGACTTGAGTTCCTCGGAAACCAAAGCTGCCTTTTAGGGCTTCCTTCTAATGTAGCCATACACCAGCATTCCTGTTCTGTCAGACTCTGAAAGGGAGAGAGGAGTGTTTGGGAGGCAGAAATTTGATGCCATTTTATGTCTGAATCTACTTGCATACATCACAGGGAAGGTCTTCTAAGGAAAAGGTTTGCATCCGATTCACTGACTTGATTTTCAAAAGCACAACATTCTGAAGAAAAAATCCTGTAGTAGAGTACTATGATTTACTTTTCAACCTGGTTGAAAGTGGGTGATTCCTCTGAAAAGACAGATGCTGAATTTTAATAATGGATTTTTGGGGGCATGTGAAATTAAGCATAGAGCATCTGCTTTTACAATGCCAACATCTGTTTCTTCGACAGCTCAGCCTTCCCTTCTGCTAGATCCAACTGTGAATTTGGTATAGAATCTGACATGAAAAACAGATAAAATTGTTCATGGATGCTGAATTCTAAAGGGCCAGCATAAACTAGGCTATCAGGATTAGATTCTCATTCTAAAAGAATAAAAACTTCTGAGTCATTCTTGATCATGATCCTCAGACTTCCAATTGAAATCAAGAGATGTAGAATTTTTCAAAGAAAGGGTGACATCATTTACAAACAACATTGTGTGTTCTGTGGCTTTCTTTTGGAAAGTTTTTGAAAACTATTTAAAAGGCAGCTATTTAAGACTGTCATTGATAGTACAATATAGTACTACTCAGCATATGTTAGTTACATTTCACCAAGAAAATTCACCCAAGAAAAGAAACTTTCTAGATTATAAGCTTTCAAAACATCTTTCAGAGAAACTAAAATCATTAAAAGTGAAATCCAGTTTTGCAGTAAGAAGAAAATGTTTTCATTAGGCAACCATAAATGATCTTGGATTAAAGGAAAGCAAACACCCAGTTGAACAGTAAACTGGCTGCTCCCTGCTCTTGCATCCCTTCAATTCCCATATATTAATATTTGCTCATTTTTGGGAAAATAGCTTGAATTTGAACGTGGGAACCTGGCTTGAAGCTGAAATGTTTCCATAACGCAAATAAAAAGGGTGGGCTTAGAAACATCGGCCGTGACTAGATGAAATGTTGTCTGGTCAGCACGGAAATTGTTTGCGTGAAGAGGCATTTAAACTTTGTATGGACTGTTCCCTAGTGTTGCAGGTGTTGCAGCTTTAATAGCAAGCAGCCTTGAAAGTAAACATAGATAACTACTGCTTTGTAATTTCTAACAAATACAATGTGGAAACTAGGGTCAAGGCTCTTGGTCCTAGAAGCTATGAGTCCCCTGGTCCCATTTTTATTTTCTCTCTTGTGTCTTTATTCCTGTCCTTTTATTTCTTAAGTTCTGCATTGCCTTCCCTTTGTGCAAATCTGTTGCTGAGCTGGTCTCAGCACTCATTCATCAGATGTTTTAATTCTGCACCAGTGGGGCTAGGTATTGGGCATAAAGTAATTACTGATACAAACATACCCTTATGAACCTTAATGTCTAGTGGGGAAAATATCCATTTAACTAATAAACATGGAAGCAAAAATATAATTACACATTTTGTTAAGTGCTCTGAGGAAAAACTACAGAGCCCTCGGAGAACAAATAAATGGGGGAGGGGGCCATTTAGAATTATTATTCAAAGAAGGCTTTTCTGAGGAAGGGGAATTTAGCCCAAGACCTGAACACTAAGTAGACATTAACCATGAGGACACAAAGGTGTTTCGGGCAGAAATCAAGGAAGTGATTCAGTGAGCAGCCATTTTGGAAAGATTGAACAGAGAGGGCATTAAAGTGTTGAAGCAAAGGACAAACCATCAACAAAAAGGACATGGAGTAAGGAATTAAGTAGGGCTTAATCTTCAGTAGCATTCTTCTGACACATCATTTGAGATCTATAGAGTAAGCACTCAATAAAATGTTAGCTACTCTTACTTCTACAATGACGAGGAAAGCAACTACAACTACTATTGCTATTCTACCGTCTCTGGACTGCAAATATGCCATTACAAGGAAGAACCAAGCCAGACGTTTAGAGGCTTTTCATGTTATATTAAGAAAACTGCAACAAAAACTACGTACAAAGGGCAAGATGCCTCCAGTGGGGACTACAAAATCATTTCTATTTCCCTGATTGCCTTTGAAAATTATCCTATAAACGTATGCTAGCAACTACAAGGATAAAGAGGGAATGACCAAATGAGTTACTTGTGAGCACAATGGATGCTCACTCTTTTTAAATTTCCAGGAGCATGATATATCGGTTAACTGTTGTTTCACTCTCACTGCATTCCATTAATTTTGGAAGATTGTTGGCTGGTTATGCTGAGTGCTTCTTTTCATTATCCTTAGATAACAAATAAGTTGATTTTCAAACCGCAAATGCTTTCTTTTTAATCAAGCTTTTGTCAGAGTGATACCTAAGTTCAGGAATTATTACTTTAAAAATCTGTTTTAGCAACAAAACTCGCTATGGTTTCTAAGCACTCTGTTGCCTCCAAATCATGTTAACATGTGCACCCAGAGACTCAGGTATTGGGCCAAATCTTATAAGTCTAAATGAGAGAGAAAAAATTCAGTGACTATAGCTAGAAAAACAAATAATACAAATGCAGTTGTTCTAAAGATCATACATACAAATGATGTGAAGAGATGTTCTACATATTAATTCCTAAATTACTGATTCTGAAAGGTATAAGCAATGTCTTTATTGGATTGCTGTGTGTGAGCTGATTTGAAAAACGTCTGTCAAAAGAATAAGATCTTCACAGTTAAGAAAATGCCACATGAATAAACTCTTGCTGCTCTTGAATTGAATTACTTGGAAGCTCTCAGGGTACTGGTCCAGAAAATAAAATGATTAGCCTAGTGTCCACTACCCAAGTTAATGGCGGAATATCTAATGCATTGTTTTTTTCCAAAAATTCAAAAATTCATGACCCCATATGATTTTTTACTAACCTTGAGTATTTGATGATTCTGAATCCTGAGGTTGTGAGGTTTCTGGTGGTATCATCCAGGGTTCCCATATTATCTGATTCTTGAATCTTCTCTATGACAATCCTAAGGAGTCAAGCAACCTCTCCTTGAACACCCCCAATGGCAAGCAAATTCCTACTGCTTAAGACAACTATACTGAAAACCATCTCCTAAACAAGTCCAGAGCCTCGAATGTTTACCTCGGGAAAAAGAATTTCCAAAAGGGCCAAGTGTTTCTAACTATGTTCTCCTGTCTTTTCACAAAGCATTTGTCTTCCATGCTATCCCTCCTTGTTTTATTTTCATTTTTAAGTTGTAACTTTCCCTCTTGGATCTCACCCTTGGATTCCTGCAGCCACCATTATACCAGACCTTGAGATTGTACCACCCTCTTCTTAAGGTTCTGACTCAAGAATGGATGACAATCCTTCCCTCAGTCTCTTTAGGATAGTTAAGCAATCTCGGGATTTCAAAATAATACTTAATTCCTGAGTTTACAGAGAAAAGCATAAAGTCTCCAAAGGCTGCAGTCCAGCTCATGGTATAGCTAGTGCTCTTCCTGCTCTTTTTCTGCCAAGCTCAGCAGAATGTTGCTGTCATCTCTTCCTTCTGCTTCCATAATACTAGATGTAGCAGTTTGGCATTATTTATGAATTCCAAAAACAGATATTGGATTATGTTTGCAAATGTTCTGTTCCTCTGAGCATATTAGATTGTATTGGATTCAGAGGTTTCACTTTTAGTTGATTAAATTATGATTAAGGCTTTGATTCGGCCATGTCAGTACTTTCTGATGAAAACCACACGGCAGAGCAGAGTGGAGTTTTTGATGCTGGAGTGGGAAGTAAACACACAGAAACGCACTGAGGAAAAGAGTGAAGGCTCTATTAGACACAGCAGAGGCCCTGGGAAGAGAGATAAGCCATTAGCCTGATAAGTTACAGCTGGCCTTGTGGAGAAAGCAGAGCAGCTGAGCACAGAGAGAAACGAGCGCTGAGAGAGACACAAGCAATGTGCTAGCCGACAGCTGAGAAAAGAAGAATCTTCCTAAGGCCATAAAACCTTAGGAAGAGGAAGGCTGAACCCGCACAGAAACCAGCAGCCATCTTGCTCCAACACATGGCAATGGCCTTTGGTGAGGGAAGTAACTTACTCTCTATGTATAAGCTTCTACCCCAAATAAATATCCTTTATAAAACTCAACAGACTTCTGGTATTTTTCATCAGCATGCCTTTGGCTGACTAATACACAAGATCTCCAGGAGTAACTGGCACATTCCAGAGCCTAGAGAACTGAGGAGCAGGCATGTGGGCCTGCAATGTAAAAAATTCTCAGGCTGTTATATTGAAAGAAGAGGGGAAAGAGGAGAGGCTAGGACTTAATGGGGCACCAAAAGAAGATTCCAGACAATGTCTATAAAATAATGTGCCATTTCCACACCTGGCATGGGTCATTTAGCTGGATTAGTCAGGTCATTTTAGCAACCATGTCCCATGTTCCTTTTTGCAATGACCATACATCTTTCTTGTGTTTCCCCTATCATGTCTCTGCCATCACCCTCACTGTGTCCAAGCATTGTTTTCCCAGGAAAGCTCTGGCCTGGAACCTTGGAAGCACATCTCACATTATCTTCAGCCTTGCCTCTTAGAGAAGGGACTAAACCCGATGTACACTGATTGCTTCTCCCACATGTCTCAGTTTCAGAGTAGGCCTTTCAAAAACAAATAAAGCAAGGAGGGATAGCATGGAAGACAAACTCTTTGTAAAAAGACACATGATATATTTATTTGATTTTTTTAATATGTACATGTAAAAAAAAAAGCCATGACTCTGTTTGTATAGTGTGTGTAGAAACTTCAAACAGTGCCTGCACTTTCCAGATTTCTTCCCCAAGACAGCTACTGCTCCATCTGGTTCTATGCTTAGGGCACATGTGTTCATATGGAAGTGGGTAATTTTGTGTTTCTCTTTTAGGCTAACTGGCATCTTTATTTATTTTTCTAAAACTTGCTTTTTTCACATAATAATACATCTTGGAGCTCTTTGACTGTCACTGCATATATATTTACCTCATTCTTTGGAACTGCAGTATACATGGTGTTCTGTGAATGCAGGCACCATAATTTACTCAGCTAATTATCAATTGACGGATTTTGCTCTTACTAATAATTCTGTGGTAAACATCCTTCTACTCACTATGCCCACATATGAATATCTCTCTAAGATAGACACCCAGAAGTGGAATTGCTGCCTTGAAGATTACACATATTTAAAATTTTATTAGATACTGCCAAATTGCCATCCAAAAAGGCTATACCAATTTATACAAGCTGCAAAAGAGCAAAAACAGGGCTTCCCAGTCTTCCACAACTTCACAATTATCAATCTTTTAAAAATGTTGTCAACGTGTTGGATGAAGAATATCCTATTGCTTTTAGCTGCATTTTCCTGATTACTAGTGAGGTTGAGCATTTTTTATGTTTATGAAGCAATTGCATTGCTTCTTCTGAGTCATGTAACTTTTTCCTATCAATCCTCCATTAGAATTGCTTTTCTGAGAACAACTTTGAAAGAACCGGGCTTTGAGGAAGGACAACCCTTCAGTGGGGAAATGAGTTCAGGGAAAGGAAAGAGAGATACTGTACACAAACATATCTTACACTGTTACTGAATATAGCACCCAGAGCCAATTAGGGTGAAGCAGAGTCAATATTATCAGTGATTAAGCAGGTTTAATGTACTAACATAAAATAATTAGAATACCAGGTAATTTCACTTAATGGTGTTTCTGGTAACCTCTGACAAATTACTTCTTTGTGGCTCAGTTATTCTATCTATAAAATGGATAATAATAATATTGCCTGCCTGGTAGGCTTGCTGTGGGGATTAAGTGACTTTGATGTGTATAAAATGCTCAGAATAGTGTCTTGCATATAGTAAATGCTATATAGGCATTATTTATTATTATAATTCACAGGAGGTAAGTTGTGCAAATAACTCACAGCACATGTACAGCTGAGCTGAGATTATGTAAGAAATGGTGACTTAAAATGCAATGCAAGAATTAAAGAAATCATGGGTGAGAAATTCTCATTGCACGAGTGGGGCATGGGATGGTAAGCAATTAATATGAAATCTCCCGAGAGAGGGGCAAGCATCTGAGAAGTTGGAGCTGGCTGCCAACTAACTGATTTGGCTGTATTTTAGCTTCATGAGGCAGGTAGGTAAGTGTGTGGGGGGGAAGGAGGGGAACGAGGAGGCAGACTAGAAAAGGGTGTCCTACCAGACCATGTTCAAAACAGGGAGAGTCAGTAAATAAGTCAAGACAAAGCCTTGAGGGTGGCCTGAAAGTTATGAATAGGAGAGACTCACCCAGAGCCAGGAATTGGACAGGAGTTGAGTCAGAATGAGAACAGATGAAGATAGAAGAAGAGGAAGTAGGATGATAGCATCAACTTTATTGGTACATATGCCTCCCTCTTACGGGTCAGTGGATGTTAGGCAGGTTTGAAAGCAAGGGATAGAAAAGTTCAACTCGGAAACCAGCTGAAAATGACCATGACCTAAATTGACTCCATTAAAACCCCACTGCCTTGAAATGGTGCGTGCTTCCACATGCAACACTATGTTCATTAAGAATTCTGAGTTCAGGGTTCTAAGAATACTGAATATGATGTTAAAGATCTGCTCATCATAAAGCTTGAGATTAAAAGACAAAATTTTATTAGGTATCTAGTCAATGGACCTGCATTAACCTATTCCTTCTGCTCAGGGAAACAGTCTACATGCAGCTGATACACGTGAACATTCAAATGAATTTTAAAGCTGTAAATAAGAAGAGGGTTCTATAACTTGTAAAAATGACAATAAGGAGAGAATAAGAGATTGTATTTGTTTTCCCAGACCATGAAGTGAAATAATGGGGATGAATTCTCCCCAAACCGAGACAACTGAAATGAAAGCTTTTGCCTCCATGCCCTTCTCCCATCACTTCTAGCCTATGCTTTGTATTTGCAGAAAAGTAACTTTTCATCCTCTTTTTAAAAGTCTGTCAGAATATGTAAGCGTGACATACCCTCAATTATTTCTGGAGATGCATTCTGTATTGTGACCTTTAAGGGTTTGACATATTTGTGTTATTGCAACCTTGCAGAGGTAGGGGTAGTATTCCAAGAGTTTAATTTTAGTTATAGGATTAATGTTGAGTCCCAGGTCTATGCTATTAAAAATTATATCAACTGCAGAAATTGTAACTGCTTCTTCTCCAGATTGAATTCAGGTTAATGGGGGTAGGGCAGGAAACCAGTTCTGTAAAAGGCCCTGAACTTAGATTTGAAATATTCATGATCAAAACAAGCATCACCATTTATCAGTTGGAAGAGCCACTCAGCATCTTTTACTGTATTTGTAAAATGAGTAACTGTGGGAATTAAAAATCAAACATGTGAAATCTCTTTGTAATAATAGGTAATGCTTTTTGAGTACACACTATGTGCCAAGAATTCAGCTAAATGTATTATATGGATCATTTCATTTAATCCTCACAACAACCCTGTAAGACAACAAGTATTATTTGTGCCATTTTATAGATAAATGGCTTAGAGGAGTTAAATAACTTGCCCAAAATTGCAAAGCTAATAAATGAAGTAAGTGGGGTTCAAGTCTAGTGCTAACTCCAAAATTAAATTAATAACTGTTTTATACACACCTCACATAAGGTAAGTTCAGCTTTGGAACCAACCCTGACTCTAGAGTTCATTATTGGACAAGGATTTTAAGAGACCACCTACTGCTCAGTAAAGCACTGTTAAATTATTTATATATATTCCCATTTAAGTTGCATAACAATCTGGGTTACAGGATTATCCTCATTCTATAGAGGAGGAAAATGAAACATAGAGAGGTTAATTGAACTGTCCAATATCATACAGCTAGTTAGGAGAGAGCTCTGATTTGAACTCAAGTCTACCTACCTTCAGGCTCCTTGTACCTCCACAATACCATATGGAGTTGCATCTAACTTGGAGTTGTCTTAGTTTGCCAGAGCTGCTATGACAAATGCCACACACTGGTTGGCTTTAACAACAGTAATTTATTGACAGTTGTTGGGAATTTATTGGCAACCTAAGGTTTAAAGGCCAGAAGTCGAATATCAAGTGATTGGCAAACCCTGGAGCCTTTTCCCAGAGCCTGTAGCATTCCAGCAATCTTCTGTTACATGGTGCTCTCTCTCTCTTTCTCTCTCTCTCTCTCTCTCTATTTCCCTCTCTTTCTCTCTCTCCCTCCCCTCCCCTCTTGTGTCTGCTCCTTTGGTTTCTGCTGACTTCTGGCTTCTGCTTGACTGACTGTTTCTCCTTACCGGACACCAGTCATGTGGATTAAGGCCCATGCTGATTCAGTTTGGCCTCATCTAAATAGGAACTTCAAAGATCCTATTCATTACTTCCTGAGAGCCCCCTTCTTGTTCAAATGTGGTCTCTCTCTAAGCCAAACTCAGCATATAAATTCATAACATACCCCCAGTGTGGGACATGACTTCTGGTGATGAGCTTCCCTGGCCATGAGGGATTACTACCAAGTGCCAATTAGCAATGCAATTGGAAAAAGGCCTTGACCAAAGGGGGGAAAAGGTAAAGACAAATGAGTTTATGTGGCTAAGAGACTTCAAAGTGAGTTGGGAGGTCATCAGAGAAGTAATTCTTATGCACGTCTCACCAGGATCCCATAGACAGCCAAAGTAGATGCTACCCAAAATAGTGGGGCTCCTGAGGACTCCAGAAGCACCCAGGTCCTATGGTCATGGCAGATAGCTCCAGAGTTTGGTGCCTTGCCAGTAGGCCCTACTTTGGAGTTTGTGCTCCCAAGTGTGACAGAGTTGGATGCAGATGTGACTTCTCTACACATTCCTCTTCTGTCCCTTTTATTTGAACCTATAGTTGCCACTGGAGCTGTTAGGTATATTTCCAAGAGGCTTGGACCTTTGAGCTGTCTATATGCCAGCTGGGCCCTGAGCCTTAGCAGAATTGCAACAACTACTCTTCAGTTCATTGGACTTGCCCAGGACAACTAACAAGGAAGTGAGGATAGACAACCACCACCCCAAGGACCCAAGAGAGTCTACAACTGCAAGCAAGAGAGTCCTATCCTTCATCCATATGGGATTGAAGCCCCTCTCAATTAGAGGTAGAGTGGGCATCACCATCCCAGAATCCTCAGGATTGGGGAATAAAATATGGACTAGAGTGGACTTAACTGGTATTCTACTATAGACTTACAGTGATTCTAGGAATGGAAGACCTTTTATCATTGATATGGAGGCAGTGACCACCTGAGGTTCTGAGCGAAGGGAGAGGGAAAAGTAGGTATAATATGTGGACATTTTTGAGACTTGGGAATTGTCCTCGATGACAATGCAATGACAGATACAGGCTATTATATATCTTCTCATAACTTCCAAAATTGTGCGGGAGGAAGTGTAAACTACAATGTAAACTATAATCCACGCTTAGTGGCAATGCTCCAAAATGTGTTCATCAATTGTAACAAATGTATCACACTAAGGAATGATGTTGTGAATTTGGGAAAATATGGGAGGGGTAGGGAGTGGAGTATATGGGAACCCTCTATCTTTTTTATGTAACATTTTTGTAATCTATGTATCTTTTTTAAAAAAATTAAAAAGTGTGTGTGTATGTGTGTGTGTATAAAGATCTTATTCATAAATGAGTCCACACTTTAACCACCAATAACATCTTCAAAGGTCGTATTTACAAATGGGCTCACATTCACAGGACTGGAGGTTAGGATTTAAGCATGTCTTTTGTAGGGGACTTGATTCAATCCCCGGCAGAAGTTAAGTTCTAAAATCAGCACGTAAAGCAAAAATTGCATCTAATCAAAACCACTACTGAAAACCCCTTTAATCATAGATCAAGTACCATGCATATTACTATACTACATCAGAGACCCATAAGTTCAACACCAGAAATTTTTCCTCCAGGATTGGAACAGATTGCTGTTTCTTCAATTCAGCACAGATGAAATAGTTTATGTTTAGAGGCCATGTTTTTGAAGAGTAAATATCCTTAACACAAGAATTATGCCCAGCTCAATAAAATGCTCATATTATAAGAAGTAAATGGAAACTGAAGCCAACTGACTGAACAGCAAAGTAATGTTTCCCATTTCATGCTCTCTCCAGGGCATAGAGTCATTGAATGAAACAGCTCACCTATATGACTTGCATTTACTTTTTAAATTTTTGAGTTCATATAACGTGTCTGCTATATACTATAGAGCCACATCGAGGGTTAGAGGGAAAGAGGGTCTTCCTCAATGAATCTTGGATTATGAATATGGAACAAGGGAGTGACCATTTTTGCAACAACCAAAGTAGGTACTTTAGTGTTAACTAAATTTGAAACTCGCTCTCCCTCTTATGTCCCATGGCTTATGCTTCTTTTTCATAAAAGTAACTGGAACACAGTGGCCCATCTCAAAACCTAATTGTTGTATACTGAATGAGCATATAAATGAATAAAGGATTATGTTCTCTTTAACTTTAGAATCACGACAATGTCAGAAGAACCTATATCACTTTGAGGAGTTATTCTTCAGTTGGTTTGGCCCTCCACTCATAAGGCTTGGAGAATGCAGTCTGTTAGATTTCCTGGACCTCTGTCTTCCAATTATGCTTGGCAATTTATTATAGAAAATATTCAGTAAAGGTGAGAGAATGGACTCAGGAGTCAAAGTGCCTGTGTCCATGTGCCTGAGCACTTAACCTAACCTCTCCAAGGCTTAGCTTACTCATTGGTAAGTTGGGTAATACAATTATAACATTTCTTAGGAAGAAGTTATGTGGCAGGCACTGTTCTAAACGCTTTGTATGATTAATCTCATTTAACATCTCCAGACACCCTGTGAGGCAGCTCCTATAAGTTTAAGGATCTTGTTCAGGGTTTCACAACCAGGAAGCTGGAATTTTACACAAGCACTTTATCTCCAAAGCCTGTACACTCTATTGCCTCACAGGATGGTCATGCTTAAAGTGACCAGCTCCATAAAGCATTAAGCACAGTGTCCAATGCATAAAAAGTTGCCAATACATGTTATCTTTCATCATTATTAATAATAATATTCATAACATTGAGTGTTCTGAATTTGACAGGGCATGGAAATCACAGTGGGTGTCATGGTCAGGCCACCCGCAAACCCCTTTCAGAAAGATACCTCATTCCCCCAGCTGCCAGGAGTGTTGGGGCTGAGGACCCACAACAAAGTCCTGCTCCAGGAATTGCCCTCTGATGAAGGGAGAAGCCTTGCCCCAGGTTCACACTCTCTCTGGGACAGTTTTCATCCAGTGCTGGGTTGATGAGTAAAAGGTTGAAGTGGGATAGAGGACTAAGGCCCCATCTCCTTGCCTCGATTTGGGGGCAAATCTGCTCTAGAGCTCCCTATGGGACCTGCTGAAGCCTTTGATGGATCTGCAGCACCTTCTCCCTCTGCCCACTTCTGCTTCTCCCACCCCTTACAGGCACCATTCCCAGCATGGCACATTGCCCTGTAAGCTTCCTGCATGTAAATCTTCATCTCAGAGTGTGTTTTTGGAAAGTCCAACCTAAGATGGTAACAAAGGACCCCATAGTACCTCACAGCTCCCTGAAGCCAACAGGATCCTGAAGCAACACTTGGCTTCTCATGGAGAATTACACCCCTGATTTCTTACACACCATAGAGAACAGCATTCTCTCTTGATGGGCCCCACTCTTTTCCTGGTTTCATCCTTCCCTGTCCATTGCATTCCTGCCCAACCACTTTTCTTGATAAACATCTTTCTTTACCCTCCTGATTCTGTGCTGACTCTCTCATAAGAAGCCCAAGCAAGGCTGCACATTTACACGCTCTGGGTTGGCTGAGCTGAGCTTCTATGACCTGGGTCCAGCAGTCTCTAGACTTTATGGGTTATGCAAAACCATGGACAGGTAAATAGAATTAACCAGAAAAAAAAAAGAAAGAAAAGAGAATTGTTCATGATTCTTCGGTGTATGCATATAATAAAACACAGTGGGGAAGCAGATTTGGCTCAATGGACAGAGCATCCACCTACCACATGGGAGGTCCAGGGTTAAAATCCAGGGCCTATTGACCTGTGTGGTGAGCTGGCCCACTCGCAGTGCTGATGCGCGCAAGGAGTGCTCTGCCATGCAGGGATGTCCCCTGCATAAGGGAGCCCCACATGCAAGGAGTGCGCCCCATAAGGAGAGCCGCCCTGTATGAAGAAAGCGCATGCTGCCCAGGTGTGGTGCTGCACACATGGAGAGCCGATGCAGCAAGACAACGCAACAAAAAGAGACAGATTCCTGGTGCTGCTGATGAGAATCCAAGTGGACACAGAAGAACACACAGTGAATGGACACAGAGAGCAGACAACAGGGTGGGGGGAGAGAAATAAATTTTTTTAAAAATAAATATTAAAAAAAAAAAGTAGGCCTTCTCTTTAAAAACAAAAAACAAAAAAACATGCAGTGATCCAGACTTCATTTTGGCTGAAGAATTATGTGGCTCAATCCATGTTCTGGCAAGTGACACTGTCTCACCTGACAATTGAGCAGGTCAGATTGGAATATTGGTTTTTGAGTGACCACCCTGCCTTGACATTTTTCTGAAAATAAAAAGTCTGTATATTTTTATCTATATAAACACTTCCACGTATGACAGTAATTTTACACTAATTGGCTAACTGAATATGTATATGCTGAAGCACAAACATAACAAAGCACAAACATAAAAGAAAGAAAAGAGCAAACACAAGCTGTCATCCCAAAACGCAATCCTTGGAGAAAAATGCAGCAGACATTTGCCCGTGAAGAAATGTCCATCTCTTCTGTTGGGGGGCATTCCTCAGCCAAAGTTTGGTACTGGTGTAAATTTAAATTAGGGGTCCCAAGGAACCTCTTGCAAAGGATTTTCACATCTAAAGACGCCTCCTCTGAGCCCCGCAGAAGCTCCTTAAAGGAATAGTTTAAGTGTGAAACCGTTCTGTCTTTCCTCGTCAGGGAAAGGGAATGTCATAATCATTTCACATAAGACTCAAGGTCCCACAATGTCTTTGTTTCTTGGTCCCACAGACATTGCCTATGAAGAGGCTCATTGAATTAGAAAAGTAGATGCTCCAAAAGGTAGGATTCTGCCACAGCCACGGGAAGCGCCGCTTCTTTCAACATTGTCCAGGACACCCCAGCCCATCCCTACGCAGAGCTAGCAGCCGTATTTTCAGTTGCAGCTACTATTATGACTCAGCTGTCCCCAGTTCTTCAGTTAGGTTTTTCGGGGCTGCTAAGTGATGTCTCCATATTGCTGGCAACTTGACTGGAGGATGGAGCTGTAGATAACAGACTGTAAGGATCTTTGGGTGTTTTTTTTTTTTAAGGCAAAAAATACTTTATTTCAAAAGTGAGAAGATAATCTCTAAAACAGGAGATTTTTGCAGTTAAGGGTAAACAGACCCTTGTGCTGCAGTTCTTTATTCTTTACCAGGTTTCTGAGTTTTTGAAACTTACTACATTCGATTTTTTCCACACTGAGGTCATGATGCAAAAGCTGCTTTCCTTTTTTTTTTTTTCAGAGCTGAGGATCTTTTAAAAATTTACAAAGGCATCAATTGGATGCTCAGTGGTTTGAAGAAAACTTGGGGTATTTAGGAATGTTTAAATTCTGAGAAAAATAAAAGGGATCAAATTGCTTTAATTTTTTATTAAAATTATTTTACAAGTTGCACTACATTACTGAGCATTCCTACCTTAATTGAAATGAGAACAAGCCTGTTTTGGATATGCTTATTTATCACAAGATATAAAGATGGAAAGAATTATACACTCAATACAAGCTCTATAAAATCTTCCAAGAATGTGATGTCAACAAAAATGCAAAAGCTAAGAATCAGATTGGAGGTGTGGCTAAGTGATCTCCAAAGTCCTTTCCATCTTAAGATTCTAACATCTAGAAGTTCTTCTGGTTCATGTTTCAGTGGAGTATTTCTCTAATCAAATTTAATAAATTTAGATAAATGCATAATGTGTTATTTTCAAATGCATAATATGTCCTTTGCAAACTTTTCATTTAAACAGAATACACAGAACCCCTTGGAATTGTTTGATTGACTTCTGATCTATTTTTTCCCACAAAAGCTTGGACAGCTGGCAGTCAAAGCAACATGAAATGCACTCACAGAATATGAACTGATGTACACCACCAAAACCAAGACACCAATACAACAAAAGCAAAAGGGAAAAGGGAAGAAAATGGTGTCAACATAGTTGCTTTACTGAATGTCTAAGTTGGTGCTTGGCTTCCAGGCAAAGAAAGCAAAAGGGGCAATTAGAACCAATTATATTTCTCATTTCCAGAAAGAAGGAGGTACACTGTTCTTCAAGGAAATCAGGCTTTTTCTATAAATTATGTCTAAAAAGATGGCTCACAGAGAATTTGATATAAGCACGGCTAAGTTAGATAGGAGGAAAAATCTTCAACCTTGTCTCTGTTTGCTTTAGCAAATTTTGTCGTAACAACTAAAATAAAACCCAAGTGTGTAATCTTAAATATAACTTACTCTGTGCAGTTCTTCGAGGGAATAGGCTAATGCAATGCCAGTGTGCAGGCATCTGGAGACTCAGTAAAATGCACTAAATGGAGAATAAGCTGATCATTGGCTTACATTGTGGCCTGTTGAAAGACAGAGATGCTTAGAAGCCTTATGAGTTTTGTAATACAGGTTACCTCTACATTAAAGCCTTAGAGTTTTCATTGTTCTGTTTGGTGATTTTTATGATATAAAGAGTTTCTTTTTTGGTTTGTAATAATAACAACTAATAGTTACTGAACACTCCAGTGTGTCAACATGACAATTCAGAACTTAGAAAGATTTCTCTGAAAGTTGAGCCTTCTCTCCTACTCAGATGAGAGGGAACTGGCCTAAAGTTGGTATTTGGCCTATTCCCCTAAAAGCAGTAACTTTCTCTTATGAATTTGTCAAAAGTAACAGCAACACGTCATAATGCAATGAAAATACGGCTTAAAATAAGAATAATATTGAAGATTTCAGCTGAAGAGTAGGTGCCAACTCTAGCTTGGTGGTCTTGCAGCAAGAGTCATAATCTCATCCATGTATCAAGAAAGGGAGGGCAAGGGCTGGCATTTATCAGTAGGCCCCTGCCCCCGCAGCTCCTACTAGGTGCTTTGTCTTCTTGTTTATTTGTTTGTGTGTTGTTTTCTGTTTTGTGTTGTTGCCTATCTTATTGTTTGCTTTGTTCTGTTTTTGTTATGAATCGTTTTTAAATTCTTGCAGACTAGGAGTAGGGGCAAGGGGAAGAGGGCTGAACTGAAACTCTAGCAGCCCCAGCTACTTCTTCAAACATCAGTCCAAGGATATGACACATTTATTCTTCTCACTGATGGCAAACAAATAAAATATAGCTAAGTCAGTTATACCTAGTCTATAGAAGCAGATAAGTCTGAATTTGTGACTAGCTATTACACACCTGGAGAGATGTGGGAAGTACCAAGGAGTTCAGCTTAATAAATATCACCTAAGGAAAAGTTAGTCCCATTGTTTCTTTATAATCACAAAACAGATTTGTTTTTCTGGGTTCAAACACTGACTTATTAGAGCAAAGGACATGTCAGAAATGCAAAATAATGCATTCAATGTGGGGTGTGTGTATTTGTGTTCTTGAACGCACTTATATGTGTGTGTGAAAACATTCCTAGTCCCCAAACTCTTTCTCTAAGAGGTCCTTTTATGGTACCACAATAACCTAGAAAATACCAAATAAGCTGGCCTAAAGCATGTTAGGAATCAGTATTAACCACAGAGTGTCAAAGGTCAACATTAGAAAGAACCACATGGTACCCTGAACTCATAGCAAATGAGTAATATAATTTTTCCCTCCCTGTTGTCTGCTCTCTGTGTCCATTAGCTGTATGTTCTTCTGTGCCCACTTGAATTCTTGTAAGCAGCATCGGGAATCTGTGTCTCTTTTTGTTGCGTCATCTTGCTGCATCGGCTCTCTGTGTGCGGTGCCACTCCTGGGCAGGCTGGACTTCATGTGGGGCAGCTCCCCTTATGGGGTGCACTCCTTGCGCATGGGGCTCCCCTATGTAGGGGACACCCCTGCATGGCATAGTACTCCTTGTGCGCATCAGCACTACGGCATTGGCTAGCTCACCACATGGGTCAGGAGGCCCTGGTTTGAACCCTGGACCTTCCATGTGGTAGGTGAATGCTCTATCTGTTGAGCCAAGTCTGCTTCCCTGAAAGTGGGTTTTGATTTCCATTTTTTTCAGGGCCTTGTCTTCTTTCAAGTTTCTATGACAGAAAGCAGTACCATGTAGAATTCCATTCATGAAGATGTTCTGTCATGGAAATTGGCATCTTTATATGAAAAAGCCCAGTTTTCCTTCCTTTCTCATCTCATGGTTGAAATGCAAACCATGGAGCCTAGGGGATCACTGAGGATTCAGAGTGGCAAGCATGGTATAAAATAAATGAAACAAAAGTCTACACAAATGTATGACCATTAAATCCACTCCGCCTTTAAATAACGACGCATCCTAGCAGCAAATAGACAGTAAGCTTCTGTTCCATTTATTCCATTCTGTTTTATTTTTACATGCATGTTTACTATAAGCATTTAAAACCAGTTGCCCCATAATACTAGCCAGACCCTATGCCAAGCACTTCACCAGTAGTTTATCATTTAATCTTCACAACAGCCCTCAGAGTTTTAACCCCATTTTATAAATGAAGAAACTGAGACTTGGAACTATCAGTCAGCAGGTAAACCAGGAGGCAAAGCCAAGTCTGCCTGAGCTGTAGCCTGCAGACGGCTACACTGATGTTCAAAGTTGGCAAATAATCAGAAGTCATTTTGCACAATTTTAAGGCAGAGTCCACAGTGAAGGTAAAGTGATCAAGGAATCTGAATTTTGAAGACCTAAGTTTAAGTTGTGTGATCTTAGGTAAGAAGCTTAATCACTTAATTCTCAATGTTTTTTAGATGGGCACAACTTTTTAAAAAATCATCTTGCCAAGTCTTTGTATAAATCAAATGAAAAAATGCATGTAAATGCACTTTGTATAGCACAATACATAATATGGAATTATTATTATTAACCTTCTGCAGTTTGTTCCCTCCCCTGATTATTCTAATTGCTATGGTATGGAAATCAGGCTTGTTAGAATTTTCTGAGTAAAAGTTGGAAGAGTTTTTCTATAAATAATATGTGAGAACTTCAGAGCATCACCACTCAAATGTCTATTTGGCTCCTTGGATATGTATTTGCTTATTTTCTGGCTCTTAAATATGTTTCAAATATGAGAGGTGACTAGGTAGATAGATTAGTTGTAACTTTAATTGGCATATCATTTTTTTCACATTAAAATATGTAAATGTGGTACTACCAATTTAAAAGAAATGATAACCATTATTTTTATATTACTATTTCTCTGATCTCCAATTTCTATTGATGTGGAAATGAAGATTTTTACATAGAGTTGTAATTAAAGTATATGCAATCGCTGCTTGATTTTTTGCATATTTGTAGGTGACTTGTAGGAAACTAAAATTTTCATGCTCATCATTTGTGATGGAACGAAATTATCTAGAATTAATGTCATAAATAAATTATTCTTCAATTATTAAATATGTATGCTGTTTCCAAATTTCTACAGTGCTTAAATTGTGATGCTGCAAATATGTTTTTACTTAACAGCTTTCAGTTTTCTTTCATTTTTCATTCCTTCCTTCTTTCTTCTCTTTCGATTTTTGGCATAAACTTCCATGATTTGAATCATCTTATCAAAAAGGATCAACAGTTGTGTGGTTCCCTATATATGTCAATAGCTTGATTTTATTATCATTGTAGTAGTGTTCTTATTTCTTCAAAGCATCAACAGTGTAGGCATAGATACCCTGATTAAATACACTTTAATTTTCCTATGTGATTTTATTTAGTTCTTCATTATAACTAAATTATTCTAGGTAAAAAGTGAGTTTTTTCAATGTTGATATCCAAGCTTTCAAGAAGAGTCATTAAATAATGTTAGCACTCCCCATGGTTTTTATGTCTGTGTACAAGAATAACCTTTTGAAGTATCATCTGATATATACTACTTTCTTGATAATTAACTTGTTTTTAATTCTACATCTATTCCACCATTAAAGCATGATAGAAAGGATAAGCTTTATTGCTTCATTTAAGGGAAAAGAGACAGGTTAGACTCATAATATTGGCCCTTCCACTTCTGAGCAGATTTTTGTAAAACTATAGCAGAGGTGAGCGTTCTTCAAGACCATAATCATAACAAGCAGGCTGGAGAGAGAAAGAGGTGGGGGTTTTGTTGTTGTTTCAAGTTGTTGTTGCTGTTTTTTAATTCTACACATCTTGGAAGACCTAGAGTTCAACCCTTGTAGGAGCATAAATTACATCCAAAAACAGATGGAAATAAAGAATACGTGATGATGTAAGAGTTAGCTGAGGGAAAAAAAATGTTACCAACTGACGGAAAAGGGAGAATTAGAGTAGATGTGACTATCACTTTTCTGTAGTGAGTCCATGAAAGTACCAGGCTCTGTATCTAATTTAGAGGTTTGTGGTGAACCAATTTTAAAGTGACCCCCAATTCCCCCCTCTCCTGGTGTCCACATCGTTGAATAATTCCCTACCTTTCAGTGAAGGTAAGACCTATGATTTGCTCCTAACCAAGATCATATGGCAAGTTAACAGAATGTCACTCCCATGATGAGGTCATGTTACTTTGGAAAGATGAAGGGATGTCACTCCTGTGATTACAGTATGCTATCTAAGCCTCCATCATAGAAGACAGAAGCTAGACTCTCCTTTCAGGGCTGAGATGTGGATGGCCATGGTGAAGAAGCCCACATGAAAAGGAACTGCAGGCACCTGCCAGAAACTGTAGACATTCTCTAGGACCTGAGGACAACCAACAGCCAGCAAAACACCAGGGCCCTCAGTCCTACAACCACAAGGAAATGAATTCTTCCAACAACTGAATCAGCTTGGAAAGGGATTCTTCCCATCAAGCCTCCAGATTAAAATGCAGCCCACCTGACACTTTGATTGTAGGCTGTGAGACCCTGAGCAGAGAAACCAGCTAATCTTGGAAACTCAGCAATAATAAATGTTGACTTAAGCTGCCAATTTGTGCTAATTTGTTACACACCCATAGAAAACAAATACAAGGTTGCAATCCCGAAGAGGGAGTGGATAGATTTTATGGACCCCAAATAGGTTAAGAGGATCCCACAGCAGACAAAAACTATTCCCTGGCATCTTGAAACATAACCTGTGGGACTGGAAGGCTTGCAAAGAAGCCTCAAGGTCAACGTGGCTCTTATGTATTAGAAGAGTAGCTGAGAGGGGCCTGGGGTCAGCTCATTAAATTTTAACCTCTTCAGCATTGTACAGACAAGCTTCAGAAAATTCTCACAGCTGCCTAAAAGAGTGCATACTTTTTAGTTTCCTTGGCTGCTCAAGCAAATACCATGCACTAGGTTAAATTAAACAATGAGAATTTATTGGCCCACTGTTTTGAGCATAGGAGGAGTCCAAATCAAGTTTTCATCAAGGTTCAGCTTTCTTCCTGTAGACTGGCATTCTGGGGCTGGCTGCTGGTGATCCTTGGTCCTGGGCTCCTCTGTCCCATGGAAATGCCCAAGGTGGCCTCTCTCAGCCTTTCCCTTCTCTTCTGGATCCATTGAATTTCAGCTTCTAGCTGCTCCCTCTGTGACTTTCTCTCTCTTTGTCTGAATTTCATTCTTCTTGTAAAGGACTCTAGTAATAAGAATGAGACCCATCTGGATTGAGTTGGGCCATAGTTTAATGGAAGAAGCCTCATCAAAAGGTCCTACTTAGCATAGGTTCACACCCACAGGAATGGATTGAGTGTAAAAACATGTTTTGCTGGGGTGCATGACTTTAAACCACCACACAGAGTCAATGGACCAAGGATGCCCAGAGCAGAACAAGGGGGACATAAAGGGCATGGCTTTAAAAGCTTTAGGGGCGGCAGACTTGGTCCAGTGGTTAGGGCATTCGTCTACCACATGGGAGGTCCACGGTTCAAACCCCGGGCCTCCTTGACTCACGTGGAGCTGGCCCATGCACAGTGCTGATTCGCGCAAGGAGTGCCCTGCCACGCAGGGGTGTCCCCCACATAGGGAGCCCCACGCGCAAGGAGTGCGCCCCGTAAGGAGAGCCGCCCAGTGCCAAAGAAAGTGCAGCCTGCCCAGGAATGGCGCCACACACACAGAGAGCTGACACAGCAAGATGACGCAACAAAAAGAAACACAGATTCCCGTGCTACTGACAGTAACAGAAGCAGACAAAGAAGACGCAGGAAATAGACACAGAGAACAGACAACCGGGGGGGAGGAAGGGGAGAAATAAATGAATAAATAAATAAATCAAAAAATAAAAATAAATAAATAAAGCTTTAGGAAAAGAGCCAAAAGGCTGACTCCCCTCTTCTAACACCAGGATGGTTCAAAACACATTTCTAACTCTAGAAAAAGGAATAAGTATAATGGCAAGGAAAGGACCCTAAAAGATGGTGCTAAATCCTAAGAAACTGAGTTTCTTTTTTTTTCATTTATTTTTTTAATATTACATTCAAAAAATATGAGGTCCCCATATACCCCCCACCCCCCACCCCCCACTCCTCCCCCCATAACAACAACCTCCTCCATCATCATGAGACATTCATTGCATTTGGTGAATACATCTCTGAGCACCACTACACCTCATGGTCAATGGTCCACATCATTCTTTAAATCAGCACATTTAGGTTTTTAAACATGGATAGAAATAGAAATGTTAAAGCTAAATTATATTTTCATCATAGACAAAGTGACATCTTTGCCACTCATTTGGAAGCCATAAAATTTGGAACACACTATAGTTACTATGACAAATATATGTGCATGTGTTCATACATGAATAGTCTATTTGAGTTCTACTTTATCTCTTTAGCCCTATTTTCTGATATTTGGCATATAATATTCTTTTCAATTAGCTTTAACATTTTTCTGTTGATTCCTTTGTGTTTCATACCTATAAAAAGAACCCATTTTCAATAAAGAAGTTTTTTCCATTTCCAAGTTAATTCCTCATATCTTTTTAATGCTTTGTTGGGATGACAAAATTCTCTAACACTAATGAGATTTCAAAGCAGGGACCTTTTTATATGTCTTCACTCTACTCCAAATATCTATAATGTCCTTAACACAGAACCAATTTCTTTTCCACAACAGATATGGCAACAATTATTAAATTATTCATGTTTCCAGCCTTTATCCTAACCCTGGCCACTAACAAGAATTGTGGCTTCAAGTCCTCAAAATCAGAAAGACAGCTCAAGGCAGAGAAGGACTGGGAATCTGTAGGCTATGACTGGGGAGGTGGGCCATGAAAAGGTTTGAAAACTGAAGGATGAAAGAAATGTGGAAGTTCTTTCAATAAATAAAGGAAATGGATAGGAGAGTTGAAGGAAATTTTTAAATCCTGCTGTGATACATGTATCTCCATGATATTTGAAAAATGCAAATAAAGTATTCATTTTCAAATCATTTTGTGATGGACATGTTCAATTTAAGCTTGGTGCAGCTTTTTCTTGGCACTCTGTGTATGTTTGGGATTAATCTTAATAAGGACAACATGCTGAACATGTTCGAGTTTTTGATGTTTCAAAATCTTCATTGCATTGCACACAAAGAGTGTGAATCTTCACTTATACTGAGGTAGTAGATGTAAATGTGGTGCTTCGATTGAATATGGGGTATTCCCAGGATATACTACATGGAGGTTTGAACATTTTTTCTTAATCCATAAAGCTCTGATTTATCTTTTGAATATTTCTCCTAAAAGTAGACAGAGTTCATCTTATTAAAGTTTAACCCATAGATTTATACATGTGTATCAGTCACTTTGCTGCATAAGAGACAACCACAAAATATCAGCAGCATAAAAAATAGTATTTATTTCTAACTCACACAACTGCAGATTGTTTGGGTTCTCCTAACTAATGGACTTGGTTCCAAATTGTGATTGGGTCTGGGTATGTTTTTTAGGGTATGTTTTTTAGGCCTTTCATGCTCCTTGACCAGCATCTATCAAAAGAATGCCATCTTTGAGTAAAAGGATCAAGAAAGCAATCCAACTGTGCAAGCACATTTCAAGCTTTTGCTTACATCATGTCCACTAAAGTCTCACTGGCCAAGGCAATGGGTTAGCCAAATCCAAAGTCAAGGACAGAAGATATACAGTCCACTCAGTCTGAGATCAAGTTACTATTATAGGGGAGTGAAGAATTGATATGAATCATTCAATCAACCACAGCATGCACATAGTGCTAAATTATATTTTATTATATATGTGTAGCATTTGACATTAAATTTTATTTGAATATATTGCTAAAACCTTTCCTAATACACTCACAGGTATCAGTATAATCTTCTCATTAATATCATAGCATATGAAATATACAGCCAAAGATTTTATTGACTAGTTTCATTTCTTTAAACCATGTCCCCTGAAGTAAACACATAGGACTTCCTGTCATTAGCAGAATCAGAATGGAATGTGGATGGACAGCCCACTGACATTGCCAGGCACTTGGAAAATATGCGTGCAGGAGCCAAAGAGCCCATACACCCGTACTGTGGGTGCTCTCTCAATCCTGTGCCTGGCCACCCACTTCTGGAATGAAGGCAACTCATTTTGGAACTTGGGAGGAGACCAGTGGAAAAAAAAATTGGTAATAGCAAATTTAAACCCCATGATGGAGAGACTGATAAACTAGGAAAATCACAGGTTGATTTAGCAAGCAGCAGGGAGCTAGTAGGGAGACTTAAAGAGGAAGACTGACTAGCTGGTACAATAGGACAGGAAGATTGCTTCTCCTGCAGACCATTTTCAAAATTCCACAGAAACATGACTGTGATGCCAACCAGACAAAGGACTTAGTTAGAAAATGCCCAGTTAGAAAATACGAAGGAAGATTAAGGCTGAGGACAATGAGGGTACACACTGAGTGGACTGTGCAAAACACAGGGCTGTATAACAAGGGGAATCCATGGGTGGAAGATGGACTGTGGTTAGAGGACGACTATGAGAATGTTCTCTCATGAACCATAACAATTTTGTAGTGTTAATAATCAGGAGGGTTGGGGGAAAATACACCAAATGTAAGGTAAGGGCTATAGTTAGTAGTAATATTTTGATAATGTTATTTCATAGTTTGTAATCCAATGTTTCACAACAATGCAAGCTGTTGGTGGTGGGGAGATGTATGGGGGCCCTGTGTGATGATATGCCTGTTTTTTTTGTAAGTTCACAACTTTTGCTATTCACTTATTGTTTATGTATGTTCATGTACAAATGATAGACTTCAATAAAATTTTACTCAAAAAAAAAAAAAAAACCAAGGCTGATATGGCCATCATAAACAAATGGGCAATGAGTGTTTTTGTTACCAGAAAAGCTTAGGCTCAACTTAATGGCAGAAAATATCAGAACCAAACAGAGCTCTCACCTGGGAGCAGATCAGAGGAGAGACACCAGCTTATACAACCCCAGCACCCCCTCCTGGGAGCAGAGCAGGAATGGCTGCCTCCCACTTTTGACTTCCGTAAAAGAAATGAGATTTTAGGCCCTCATCTGCCTTAAGTTGGGGAGCCTTAAGCTATTCATTTATTGACTCTCCGTCTCAAGCATCAGCTATTCGTAATGGGTTTAAAACTATATGAATATAATAATATGTTTATCCTCTTCTTGCCTTAGAGGAAATGAGAAAAAATCTGCAAAATTACATGAAACTCTTCAGAAGCGAGGTATCCATCCCAATCCAGGATCCAGTAGTTACTCTTTTTTGCATTCTGACACATCCAAATCAAGACTCATTATACCAGCACTTTCAAAGGAGGAAATATTTTCTCACTGCTGCTAAGAACTCAGGCTGCTATCCTTGCTGTAAATACTGCAACGATGGTACTGCAGGGAGGGATGGAGCATTCTCCTTTTCACCCCAAAAGGAAAAGGTTGAGTGTAATTTGAGGGGATTTCAAACTCAGGAAGAGGTCATTCCTCTTCCACTAACTCTAAATGACTGGCCCACATTTCAAAGAGTGGTTCAGTTTCCAGAAGATGCTGCTTCAGTCTGCTTGTGAGATTTTTTTTTTTCCGTCTGCATCAATTGTAGCACTTGGAAATGGCATGGAGGACAACTCTGTTTGGCAAAAGCTCATATATCACAATAGCAAGTATATCCAAACTCATTTTTTTGAGTGAGATAGCTTAGACCATACAAACTCTTTAGTTCTGTGATCAAGACAGAAGTCTTGTCAACTAGAGTACATGAAGAAGAAAGTCCAGTTTGCCTTACAGAGTAATGTGTCTCCTTGAATTGGACTTTCCCAGGGAGAACATTCCTGAAGCACCATTCCAAATCATCTCAATTTCCACATGTTAAATTAGGACAATAGTATTATAAGTTATTAGACAATAGTTATTATTATTTATTATTTTAAGTATAACACTATTTCTGGTGATATTTAAAACTGCAGCCAAGGATTCTCTTTACATATGAAATAGACAAAAGATATCTGGATAGATGTTTTGTGGCCCAATAAGAAAGTACAAAATTGTTATAATTATCAAAAATTTTTGTTTGCTGCCTAGGCATCCATCTTACTTTGGCTAAGCCACTTGCCTCCACACTGACTTTTGGCCTAAGTACTAAGAAGCTTTCCAGTCCTGGGGAATAAACTCCCCCTGAGCCCAAATCTGCATCCTCCTCCACTATCTACACCATCTCCACACCTCATCCAAAACCCACAGCTGGTCCCAAATGACAAGCTTTCCATCCCAACTGCCATTGGACATCCAGTCACTTTCCCTTTTCGTGTGTGATTGTTTTAAACGAGCCAATCCTTGAATCCCGTGGGAAACCTCTGGACCGCCACCCCTGGACTACAGTAAAGGCTCTGCCTATGTGCTCCCAGTCTGCTGGCTGAGCCCCCCATGGCGGGTGCACCTCCCCTCAACCCCTTACGACCCGCCTCTCTCTCTGGGACCTGTGAGTAACAATCTCTTCCCATGCATTATGGCCTCCGTTTCCCATTGTCTCCCATCTGATCTCCACCAGGACCCAAATTTAAAATCCAGCTTAACTAATTCAAAACAAAAATCATAATGATTTTTGTTGTTTATGTGTAGTATTGAACAGTAATGAAACCACTTCCTAAGATCTCTTCAAATACTAAAACTATGAGAGTTTTTGTTTACCTACCCTAAGTGAAAGATAATCAAATAACTTAGTGATTATGTTCATCCCAGTACTTTAGATAGATCATGGTTCTAGAGTCAGCCAGGCTTGATCATAATGCTTCCATTTCATGCTGGAATTGGAGGCAAAAAAAAGCCTGGTCTTTGGAGTCAATGGATCAAATCAGGTTTGTATCCTAACTCTTGGCAAATGGTCCTTTCTCATCCAGCCTCAGTTATATCACCTATAAAATAAGGATGAAAAAGTCTATTCATGAAATTCTGAGCTCATACATGTAAAATGTCTGGCATGTAGAAGTCATTCAAGATAAAATCTCTAAATTAATGAAGATTTCACTGTTCTTGTGTATTTTCTAAAAGTCTTCCTTAAAGCCTCTTTTTAAAGAACCCAGAACTATTTCCTTAAACAAAAGGCTTTTACAAACGCAGGTTCTGGCAATTTGAAGCTTTTGTGGACCCCAGAAAAGCTAATCCATTCCTGTGCATGTAAGCCTATCATAGAAGGTATCTTCCTTCTGATTACATCATTTCCGTAGGACATGACCCAGGGTGAGTCTTAATCCTCTTATGGACTCCTTTCTAAATGGAGGAAAAGTAAGCTAAAGACACAGAAAGAAGGCTGCAGAGTCAGAGGAACCCAGGAGCTGAAAGAGGAAGCCACTTGAGCCAGAACAAGGCTGGGGGAGAGGGCAGAGATGCGCTGACATTGCCACTGTGCCCTGTCATGTGCCTGATGGCCCAGAGCTGCAGCTTGGGGAGAAGGGTCTCCTGATGATGCCTTGATTTGGACATTTTCACAGCCTAAGAGCTGTAAGCTTTTAACCTAATAAATTTCCATTGTCAAAGCCACCCCGTTTCTGGTATATTGCTCCCAGCAGCTTTCAGCAAATGAAAACAAAGGTCATGAGTTCCATGAAGGCAAGTTTCCAAAATCTTTTGGCTACAGTCACAAAACTAGTGCTACAAACAGGGCACCAAAAAGTCCTTTAAAAATACCACTCTCTGTGATGGGCCAAGTGTTATTCCACCACTCATTTGGATAAACACTAAATTGGAATGATTACCTCAAAAAAAAAAAAAAAGAGATTGGGAGAGACTGCCATCTTGGCCTCCTGGGCCCTATTTGAGCTCCCATAGTGCACAGCTTAGGAGAGGAAGCGGGAAATTCACACACTCAGCTAATAATCCCGGTGGATGTTGAAAAGGCCAAGCACTTGTCAAAACTGATCGCTTACTCCCCTGACAACAAGTAGAATGAGGACACCATGATGTTCTTTTTCACATCTGACAGGCAAACAGCTATTGGCAGTGTCTAATTTATAGATAGGTAATAGCCTGGCCTGAATTTGGTTTCTTGGGTATAGAGGAGAAGAAACTTTCCTTTATATTTTCTAGCAAAAGGGTAAAACCTAGGCAATCTTCTGAAATGAAAAAGATAGACTGACTTCTCATTTCCCTTTCTTCACCCCATTTTCTCAGCTCCTAATGTTGCTTTTTTCCTGTTTTCCAATACCAAACTGGGCCGGGCCGGTTGCCCCAAACTCCTTACTGAGATCCCACCTGGTCTTTTCCTACCACCCCAAATTCCTCCATGAAGCAAAATGAATTCCTTCCCTTCATTTCCCCTCCAATAAGAAAATTCCCCCAAAAATACTTTAATTTGCAATAATCAGGGTAAAATAACTTATGCTCATGTGTAATGGATGGATAGTTGCATATTTAAAAGTATATGATTATTGTCAAAATTAATGCCTAATTAGTAAAATGGAAGGCAGTGTCACAAGGCATCAAGTCAGTATAGCTTTCTTTTTCTTTTTTTAAAAAGAGAAGGATTAGGTTTTAAATCATTTTCAGGGTCTGCTCCCCTAAGCTGGTCTGATTTTTCATTGATTCATTCCTTCCTCAAATTTTGCTACCATGGATTCTCCGCAAGCTCCACACATTTTTTATTTGTTATTCCCCTGGAAAGAGTTCCTTAATACCTGAGTACTGCATAAATGGCTGGCCCAGAGTCAGAGGCATGCCTTTTAATATCACTGCCATCTACAGAAACAAAGCTAGACATGGACAGAAATTGAAATATGTCAGGCTATAGGGGGAAAAAAGATAGTTCTCCAAACCTTTATAGATAAGGCACTGAGCTGATAATCCCACAAGAAGCCTCCCAGTCCCCTGGAACTTGAAAGAGCTTGCCTGAGCCTGCACACTGCCACATCCCTATGGACAACTGCCAAGAACTGTCAACACAACTGCTCTACAAAGGAAGAAGCTCGCACTTTGGGAGGCGAAATGTCACACCCGGAGGGAAACTCCACTGAGAACAGCATCCACGTTTCTAAGTCCCTCAATCCCCTTCCCTGCAGGCCTTCCTGGGCTCCCTCCAGAGCAACTCCGCCTTTAACCTACCCACGGCTAGACCAGAGAACACGGATGTGCACAAAAACACAGTCTAAATTGTGAGCATTTGGATTTGTTTTTGTTTGACTCCCCAACGTGGGTTCTTCTCTCAGTCGTTCTCATTTTGAATCAGGTAATAAGAAGAGCTTCATCTTCTCTGAGTGAGCCGATTTTGAATTCTGGCTGCTTCTTGCTACCAATGATGCAGCCGGAATAAACGTAAAATTGTGAATCCGTACCGCCGCCTGCTAAACTACGTGACCTTGTGCAAATAACTCAGCTTCTCCCAAAGACAATGTCCCATTCTCTAGAATGGGAATAATAACACAAACCTGTTAGAGTGGTTTTTATGATTTGATGGCAATGCTATGTCTCATGAGGATTACTGCAATAGACTCAACTCTGGTCTCCCGTCTTCTCCCCCTGCCTGCCTTTCATCTGTTACCAACACAGCAGCTCCTCTGGTCCAGTTAAAAGACAAATCTTGTCACCCTCTGCTCAGCTCTCCTTCCTCCGCCACCTGCCTTCTCAGCCCATTCAGAGTAGAAAGCAAAGCCCTTCCTTGGCTTCTTTGATCTGACACTCCTCATAGCCTCTCTGAGTTTACCTGTAGCCACTCTTAGTCTGGACCATTTCGTTACTGCCACTCTGGGCTCCTCTCTATTCCTCAAATCTACCAGAAATACTCCTACCTCAGGGTCTTTGCACTTGCTGTTTCCTCTGCTTAGAAATTTTACCTTCAATATCCATATGGGCCACTCGCTCAGCTCCTTTTAGGTCTTTATTCAAAAGTCATCTTCTCAGAGAGGTTTTGCCTGGCTGACCTGTCCAAGATTCTAACCCACCCCCTGCCCAACACTTGCTCTTTTCTGCTTTATTTTTCTCCTTAGCACCAACTAACACACCCTACGTTCCCTGCTTGCCTTTTTTACTATCTGTCTCTCCCACTAGACTATAAGTTCCATGTTAATATTTTGATCTCTCAAGAACTATGTGACTTGTACAAAAAGAAAACGGAAGAAAAAGAAAAACTCAACTTCTTTGAACTGGGTTTCTTCATCTCTCTCCAATACAGTCCCACAGCAATGCCTGGCACACAGTAGGTGGCTTAATAAATGGTTGTTGCATAGAGAACTGAATCTAAAAGAGCTTTGAAAATTACAGCTTTTGAAGCATCAAAAAGGAGGAGAAGAACAAAAGAAGGGGTAAAGGCGGGGGAAGATGTGAAGAAAGGAGAGAGAAGTCTCATGTCAGAGATCCCAGATCACAGTGATATGGAAAAAAAATAATCTGGTGGCAAGAGGAAGACTGAAAGCAATCAGCACAGTTGAAAACCCCAGGAAAGAAATAAAAGGAAGCACAAGAAGGAAGGGCTGTTCCTCACTAATCACTGTGTTCAGGAGATTTAATTATAATTTTATCATGAGCTGGGGCAGTGCTATCCTCAGAAATTTAGGAATCATCCTCTAAATAAAATGTTTTAGTTTGCCAGGCTGCCGAAAGCAGATACCGTAAAATGGGTTGGTTTTTAAGAGTGGGCATTTATTAGCTTGCAACCTTACAGTTTCAAGCCTGAGAAAAATGTCCAAATCACGGTATCATAAGGCAATGCTTTCTCCCCAAAGACCAGCTGCTAGCGAACCTGGACTCCTCTGTCACATGGCAAGGCACATGGCGGTGTCTGCTGGTCTCTCCCTTCTCTTCCAGGTTTCATTGCTTTCAGCTTCTTGCTTCCCTGGTGTGGCCTTCTCTGTCCGTGTGTTTGAATTTCATTCTCTTATAAAGGTCTCCAGGAAGAGGATTAAGACCTACCCTGAATGAGGTGGATCATATCTTAAGATCCTACTCACCAAAAGATCCTACTTACCCTGGATTCACACCCACAGGAATGGATTAACTTTAAGAACATACTTTTCTGGGGTACAGCTTCAAACCTCCACATCCTCTCTTCTACAAAAGACCAATTCAACCATTCCCTCAAAGTGATCATGAACTTGTGAGAGGCCTAAAGAACTTAGAGTGATTCTAGGATGCCACTAGCAATTGGACCAAACTGCTCCCCATCACCATCTATTTTCCTGGGAAACTGATTTGAACATATGTGTGATGCGAATTATTCAGTCAGAGTCATGGTCATACTCTGGAATGGTTTGCTTCCTTATGCACACACAGTCATATGCAGATGCATACACTGCTTTAATACATAGTTCATAGATCCCCAATCTTCCTGCAATGCAAGGACCATGGCAGATCCCAACCAGTAGAATCCCCTGGAGCTAGGAGTTTTTAGCAGGCTGAGGAGGCTTCTTTCCCATGCCTGGTAGGCTCCCTAGGACCTTAGGGAGACACTCTCACCCTGGCAGAGGGGTCATTTTTCTCTCCTGGGATCCTTTTCTTTCTCTGGCCGCCCCAGCCTTGCGATTTGAATGTGCTAAGTTTTGCTCTGAACCAGTTTCAGAGGTCTGTCATGACAAAAACAGCATTCCCTTTGCAACCTTTTTGGAATCTTTATTTAGCTAGAGCCTCTTCATCCCAAGGATCTAAAGCATGATGGAAACGTTGGCTCATGAATCAAAGTAAGACTCCCTAGGTAGAGCCACCTGTATTTGCATAACAATTTAGCAGCGTCAAGCAGCAGGGCAAGGTCAGGTGAAATAAATGGCTGAGGTCATGGTTGTCTGGAAGTGGGATTGGAATTCAGAATTGCTGACCCCCACAGTTTGCCCTGCCCGTGGATGTCTCTCCCACCTCTTTCTAAATGATACTGTGGTATAAAATAAAGTAAGCCCACTGAATGTGAGGAAACCACAGACCTGCTCTTAACCCTCTCCTTTCCTTCTAATTCCTCATCAGGCAAATCAGGAAGGAAAAGGGAGCCAACCCACCAACCTCACTGTGTAAACATATAAATTAAAGAGCTTACTCGAAGCCGTCATCTGGGGGCCTTTGGGTTGAAAGTTTGACTGTTTGAAACTTTAAAATACTTTGAATTTCTTTAATTTCTTTTCCAAATAATTGCTTCGAATTGTCTTTTTATTATTATTATTCACAGAGCCTGAAAATATGGGGATTCTTTAAAAAAAAAAAAAAAAAAAGCAAAGGCCCACAAGCCAAGCCGGAGAGAAGGAAGCTGAAGAAATGAAACGTGTAAATGACTCTTGCCTTAATACCTTTACAGCGACCCATAGAGGAGAAGTTCCTTAAAAGTCACAGCTTCTCTGAACCTACCCCGGTGAACCGCTGGCTTTCAGATTCCTCCGGCGCGACCAGGAATTCAGAATTCTCTGCGGCTCGGAGTCCTCGCCCCCTTAGGTCGCCGGGCATTCGCGAGCTCCGGCTCCCAGCCTCAGCCGCGAGCGGACTTTCGGGGGCGCGAGCTGCGCCACCCGGGAACGTCGCCATCCGCGGGCGTTTAGCGCAGCCAAGCGACGGGCCGGCGCCAGGGCTCGGCCACGGGGAGGCGCCGGCTGAGGCGGGGAGAACTTGGGCGCCGCGAGCGGGACCACCCTTTGCTGGCCAGTCGCGGCGCTCCTCCGCGGAGGCGAGCGGCGGCGGCGCCTGGGCGGCACGAGAAGGAAGGAAAGGAAGAGAGGAAGTAGCGGGGGAGAGGGAAAATGAAGCCAGCGCCGGCGGAGCCCGCGACAGGGTGGCAGACGGTGGAGCGGGGCGGCTGCGGCTCTCCCGCACCCCGGGCGTGAACGGCCTCTCCCACGCGCCGCCCAGGAAGTAAGTGGGCTTCGTCGGAGCGCAAAAGGCAGAGAAGAGGATCCAAGCGGGCGCGCCGTCTCCTCTGTCACCACTGCCCCCTCGGAACTCCGAGTGCTGCGCCGTCCAGCCGCCCCGCCGGCCGGGACGCAGTGCCCGAGGCGCCCTGCAGATGGGGCGGGCAGGGAGCGGGCGCCCCCGCCGCGGGTGACAGGCGCCGGCCCGCCCGCCTGCCCCGCTCCGCGCAGGGACCCGGCGGGCAGAGGATGTGAGGCGACGGGCGGGACCTCGACGCGCGACCTGAGACTGCCGAGGGCACGCTAGGCTGGCCCCAACTCGGATGGCCGGGCGAGCGCTGCGGGCCTGGGGACCACTTCTCCGCGGCCAGTGAGCGGCGCGCGGGACCTGGGGGCGGAGACCTCGGGCGGCGGCGGCCGAGGGGCGAGGCGGGCGCAGGAGGGGGCGCAGGAGGGGGCGCGCTTTCTCCCTGCGGGACTCAGTAATGAGGAGACTGAGTTTGTGGTGGCTGCTGAGCAGGGTCTGTCTGCTGCTGCCGCCGCCCTGCGCCCTGGTGCTGGCCGGGGTGCCCGGCTCCTCCTCGCACCCGCAGCCCTGCCAGATCCTCAAGCGCATCGGGCACGCGGTGAGGGTGGGCGCGGTGCACCTGCAGCCCTGGACCTCGGGCCCCCGCGCTGCCGGCCGCGCTCGGGACCGCAGCGGGGCAAGCGCCCAGCGGGATGAGCCGAGGCCAGGGACGCGGCGGCCCCCGGCGCCCTCGCCCGGCGCGCGCTGGCGGGGGAGCGCCCTGGCTGGCCGCGGGCCCCCGGGCGCCCCGAAGCCTGGGGAGGGCGCCGGGGCCGGGACCCTCTGGCCTCGCGAAGCCCTGCTCTTCGCCGTGGACAACCTGAACCGCGTGGAGGGACTGCTGCCCTACAACCTGTCTTTGGAAGTCGTGATGGCCATCGAGGCGGGCCTGGGCGACCTGCCGCTCTTGCCCTTCTCCTCCCCGAGCTCGCCGTGGAGCAGTGACCCCTTCTCCTTTCTGCAGAGCGTGTGCCACACCGTGGTGGTGCAGGGAGTCTCGGCGCTGCTCGCCTTCCCCCAGAGCCAGGGCGAGATGCTGGAGCTCGACCTGGTCAGCTCCGTGCTGCATGTCCCGGTGATCAGCATCGTGCGCCGCGAGTTTCCGCGGGAGAGCCAGGTGAGAGGGGGGCTGGCGCGCGGCGTGGGGGCGCGCGCAGTGGGGACGCGCGGCGCTGGGGGCCGCCGCCCGAGGGACGCAGAGCGGGCCGGGGGAAGTCCGGGGCAACTTGGGGATTACAGCTCTGATAGTGTGTGGCAGGGGGAGGGGGAGGATCTGCGGAGAAGTAAAAATAATAATAATATTTACGCGTGGCTGGAAGCAAAATGTGAGGTGGGGGTCGTGGAAGGGAAGAAGGAAGTGGCGAGAATCAGCGAAAAACCTGCACGATTTGACCGGCTGCGACAAGTCTAGGGGAAGTCCGACAGAAGCAGCCCAAGGCGGGATGTCGGGATCGCAGAGAGCCAGAGAGCGTGGAAGGTTCCGCGGGGAGCGGGGGAGGGCGGAGCCGGAGGGGAGGGTCCCTGACCCGGTGTCAAGTCTTCTCGCCGGAGGAACGCTGAGAGCGTGTGGAGAGGACAGCCTCTGCTCTCTCGGACTTCTTTAGAAGGTGTGCCTGAGCCCAGGGCGATGGTGTCAGGAAGAAAGCACATTTCTCTGACTTCCCGTTTTTGAGTGAACAGAAAATCTGTAGCTAGTACGCAAGCATTTGAAATACTTAATCCCTCATAAAGTAAAAATGATGGGGGAACTCTTGGGGGGATGGTTTCTTTGTCCACACCTGCTTTCTGTGTGATGTGGGCTCAGAAGATGGTTTGCAGTTAGTATTTGAGCCCAGTTCTGCTCCCAGTTACTACCTTGGAATAAACGAAGAGGAATCCAGTGATTTCGTTTATTTTTTAAAACCTAGATATATTTTCAATGAAAGAAGCTATCTGTGAGTGTTAGTGACAATAATGATGAGATAAATATTGGAGGGAAGGACAGAATCCTCCCAGCAATAGGAGTTTCCTGCATTTTATACATTGTAGTTATCATAGTATCAAGCTTTATTTTGCCTTGCACAGAGCATTTATAAGCAAATAAGTAATTGGCATTGGCCCATTTTAAAGACTGAGAAACTAAGGCAAATTCTGGGGCTTGATGAACATCCGTCAGTGTACTCACAAGGGTCTAGACTGGAGGATTTTCACTCTATCCCTTCAGCTGGATAAATATTTCTATTCTCTCTTCTTCTTTTGATATATAGACAGAGATAAAATCTGAAATGACTAAGGGCAATATATAAGTGAAAAGTTTGATAGGATCTATGCATAAAATATCAAGGGAGTGCTTTTTCTAGAAAAATGAATCTTACATTTTTAATCTGGGCAAGGGTGGGTACAAGCTACTTTCAGCAGTTGCCCAGAAGATTCCTATTTAATGCTGAACTAAAGAGATTTGATCTGCAGACTGCAGGCTAATTAACTTTTATCTAAAATATTTCTGTCACCTGAATCTGAATGACTGCCGGCAGCAGATGGGAAGGCATGGAAAACACAGGTGTGCAAGGCTGCCGATGGCCAAAGTGTTATCAACGTGACATTACATCCAAAGGGTGCATCATTATTAATATATATGCAGAACTGGATCTAACAAAATGCAGGAGTCAGCACCCCTTGCTCCTCATCACTGCTTCTTCATTACCTAATCCTTCATAAGTTGCCAGTGATGTGCACGGTGTCCAGCCTCCTTTCCATTTGTTGATTGTTTGGCAAGAGTCTTAAAAGGCAAGAATTTCCCCCACAAGTATTGTCACTTGCCTCGAAGGGAAACTGTCTATGTTCCATGGAGGATGGGTGCAGTGTACAGCACATCACAGCAAGGGGCCTGAGAAACCACGAAGCAGCATCTAGAATCAGTAGACTTCAAATTTTTAGGGTCACTGGGGGAGCAAGGTCCTCCAGAGACAACCCTTACAAGCTGGTGGTAAAATAAATACTCTGCCAAGCATATTTACTTCTGTACTTCAATTTAGAAATGTATTTTAAACCACTGTTATCACTGTAACTTTCACGGTACGAATCTTGATACGGAAAGATTATTGTATTAACTCAGGTCTAGTTTGCCCAACTGAGGGCATTTGCTTTCATCTCCCTTTGTATTTTAAACTCAGATGTATCTAACTTGTCTTGCTTTTAGTATATCATTTAGATGTCACTCTGTAATATTTTGTATTAAGAATGACCCTGCTCAGTGCCAAGTCACTGTAATATGTAGTTATGGGGATATGGCCATAATCTTCTTGCAGCAAAAATAATAACTCTTCCTTCCCTTGCTTCTGCTGAGAAGTGGACCTTTATCTCATACCCCGATGTGATTTTTTTAACTTTCTAAATATAAAAGGAAGTCAGTCATTTCACATATGAAATAAACTTGACCTAACTGACTGCCTTTAGCCATTGTCACCATTGGAGTCTATTGACTAATGACCTAATTTGTCGATTGTGGCAGTGCCTAATGAAGGATTCTAGAAGAAAGTGGCTTGTTCAGACAACCAAGTAAAGTAGAATTGTTTCTCTTATTCAGAAAAATCAAAATTGCTTTTAGAGCAGGAGCAGCAACAGTTGTTTGCTCTCGCTTTCTTTCGGGCTGCTGATTTTTCACGTGTGAAGCCTTTCAGTAGTAAGTATTACTTTTGATGACATCCTACTGCCGTGCTTGAATGGAAGAAGACGCCACCAAGGTGATCAAACCACTGAGAAAAGCAGAATAGTTCAATGCAATAAGCTATTTATTCAAAATGTAGGATCATGGAAGTACATGGGACCAGCTTGGAAAGAACCAAATTCCTTCAGATAGGGATATCAATGAAAAGTAAGTTAGTTTACTCACTTGTGGAAAACTTATGCAAATTATCACTATATGACAAAAACTAGATTTAACAACATTACCCATAGATTGAGGTCAAAGAAATCTCCATGCAAAAATTTCTTACTTCACCACCACACCTAAACCCCACTTGAGGCTGACCCATTTTATTAAAATGCTTATATTCTTAGTCCTAAACTCTATTTCCCTGAACTTCAAATACTGCTGCTGCTTATAAAACCAGTTCCATTCACATTCAAACTACATTAAATTCCTTTCTTTCTCTTCTCTCCATACTACTTTTTCTTCAAGGGGTTTGCATAGTTTCTCCAACGTTAACTCCTTAAACTTGACCTATTGAAGTAGTGACAGATGTGAATTTTTTTCTGAAATTCGTATCTCATGCAAATTCCATAAAGGTTCCATTAGCGGTTGTAAATGAAGTAATGCATTTATCTTAGACCCAAACCCAAGCAATTCAAAAGTTGAAAAAGTTACATTTTCAACTCTCCTTGATGGACCAACCATAACTTTGCCTATCTCATGAGGCTTAAATGCTAACTAAATAATATGTTTATTCCCATGCAAATATAAGCATTTTAGGTGGTCTACTCTCTAACAATATAGGGCTAAGGACTGAAGCCTATTTATTAGAATTTGACTAGCACAGCACCTCTTTTGTATGCTACAGAAAACAGAATGATGATGCCACTACATACATACCTTAGGTGCCTCACAAGGGGACAAGTAAAGGGCATTTATTTTTAAAACATCTGCACTCCACTGTGTTGGTTTTCCTTGACTTGCTCTATGTAAATCACAGCTCTCTCCCTCTCTGGGGGAAATGCATTCTTCTGCAACTCGTGATGAATGGCTGGTAGTAGCACCTAATCCTTGCTGACTTGAAGATAAATGATTTTAAATTAAATATCAAGTGATGCAAAACTTTTCTTAACTGTGATCTTTCACAGATTCCTCTTGAGGAGCTGAGTTCTAGGATTAATTTGAAAGTTTTATTTTTCATTTGGGAATTTATTAACAGTATTTATTTATTTTTCCTAGATACAAATAGCAGAGAAGGTTAGCAGACACCATTCATTGGGCAGTCTGTCTCACCCACTTTTCTTTGTGCCTGACACAGGACAGTCATTTAATCCATAGAGAATATATTTGCTCTCAGTCTTCCTTGACTGTTATGTCTTGGAGTTAACTTATGATTGAATCAGCCGAGTAAAGTATCTGACTCCTCTGAAGACCAATTTTGATGACTAATTCCTTAATTTTGTGCCATCGGACTTTACTTCGTGTATCCCTCCCTGCCAAATCCCAGCCACCTGAGTCGAAAGATTCCCAGTCCAACTCTGCCTCTTACTGGCTCTGTAATCTTGGGCAAGTGAGTTTCTCTCTGAGCTTCTATGCTTATCAGTCAAGAGAAAGTAATTTACTAATCCGGCAGAGCTGTTTTGAGAATCAAGTGAGAAAGTGAAAGAACATTAGAAAAATTGTAATGTTAACCAAACAATCAACTAGTGGCCAGGTGTTGGGCATGATCTGGTAAGAATCATCCAAGTCCTAATTTCTCCACGAATTCTCCATTAGTTAACTAATCAAAATGGGATGTAATTCACAGTGTACATGTGTCCCCAGTGGCTTGTACCAATGGCAAATCTTTGCCTATGGTAGATCTAGCAGTTTCTAGAGCCTTAGGAACTGCCTTAGAAAAGTTAGTAAGATGCTGAAGGTCTTGGGAAATATTAGTCCCCTGCATTGGTCCTAAGTTTCCCCTATAGGCTTTCATTTGGTCGTTCATGAGACTGACTACACGGAGTCTGCCTCCCCACACTTGCCAACTATGTCACTAAGCACACTGCTTGGCCCATCTGCCTTTTTTTTTTTTTTTTTTTGCGACAAATGTTTCTTGGTGAAGGAAGCAATGTTGCTGGTTCTGACCACCACAAGCTCCTTAGCTAGCTGAGGATAATAGTTGCAAATGAGCTTCTTTGTGTACCAGAAAACTGAGTTTGACTCTCATAGCAAGGCATTAGTATGTTTTAGTGACATTACTGAATATTAAGATGAGAAATCTTATTGTGTTTTCTCCTGCTTCCTCTAGCTACTCCAACTCACATACACAAAAGAGTAGAGGGATTATACAGCACCAGAAATGTAATGCTGAATCTACAAAACTAGGCAAGAGAGAAAAAAGAACATCTCTTAGCATCTGTCACATTGGTTTATGAATGAATACATGAATAACAAAATAATGGAAATCTTTAAGCCTCTCAGTTGACTTTCTCTGATCCTTCCTTTCTGGGATGATGGGCCAAAAGAGCACTGGAGGAAAAAGAGTGAACAAGAACCAAGCCAGTTTGCTCCCTCTTCCCTCCTTTCCCCCAACCTCATCCCTCAGCCAAATTCTCAGATCTCTTTCTGGATCTGGCCACTTTTAAGAAGACTATCCACTGTGTTTGAGGAAGCAGGTCAGTCACACAGACCCGGGGCTGGTATTGTGTCAGCTGGAGTAGACCCTGGCACTGAAAGTCTGGGATCTGATCTGAGCAGGTCTGGTGATGGAGATGAGTGTTCAAGGGTTGACATGATACAGAATAAAGCAGGGCTACTCCCTCTTTAGTTAGACTGAATTATGCCTCATCATCATTCATTTGAGACATAGATTTAGTAAAAACTTTAATCATATATATTTTGTTGAATTTATACTTTTTAAGGCCTCTCACATAGGTGCTTATAAATCCAACAGCTCTGTAAGGTAGGTGACCATGTATAGACAATGTGTAGAGAAGTAGAAAGAACCATGTGTTGGAGAAAGTGAGAAGTCATAAAGAAGAGCAAAGGCTAATAGTGCCTTCTGATTTGATAGGTGTCAGCCTACAACCCCAAAACCGACCTGGCCCATCACTGTTTTTTTAGACTCCCAGAGAAAATACTGAAAGAAATAGCTACTTCCAGATTTGATTTTTTTAAATAATGTTATGCACTAAATGTCTAACAATGGGGACTTCATTAAATGAACTATGACATATCATTACAGTGGAACACTGTGCTCCCACTCAAAATATAAACTATTCTTATTGACATGAAGACGAAGGGAAAAAATTACAAACATTTGTGTAAAGTGTGACCTTATTTCTGTAAAACATAAAGTCTGGGAATTTATAAAGTGGTAACAATGTAACTAGATGGTAGGAATCCAGATTTTTTCCCCCTCTCCATACTTCTTTTCTTCAAAAATCAGTATGTTTTATGTATGTAATTAAAAATCACACAAAAAAAGATAAATCACCTCCACCTTTCCTCACATATGCTTTCAATACTTACATATGAAAACGTAGATTTCAGAAAAATAAATTGCCTTTGTTTTAGAGTATGTTTAACTCTATTGAAGTCCTTCCACAGTCTACTTTCATTTTGTCCTTACAATTACTTTGTGAAAATATTATTTTCTCCATTATTACTAATGAGAAGCATTGAGATGATAGCATTTGATGAAAATAAGTGAGGAGTGAAGAGAATATGATCTTGAGAAGCACAGACCTTGTTTGAGTCTTAGTTCCCCAACATTCTAGACATCTAAACTTGGGAAACAATCCTATGGCTTCATGCCTCAATTTCTTCAGTCTTAATATGTGACTGTCTCAGGCAGCAGATGTGGCTCAAGCAGTTGAGCCCCTGCTTCCCACATGGGAGGTCCTGGGTTTGATATCCAGTACCTCCTTTAAGAAAAATGAGGGGGGGGGAAACAAATGAAAATATCAACTCAGGGAAGCCAAAGTGGTGCAGTGGTCGAGTGCCAGCTTTCTACATATGAAGTCTGGGTTCAATCTCCAGACTCCAGTACCTCAAAAAAAAAAAAAGGAATAAAGTGAATAGCTCATAATTTATGGCACGGACAGCCTCCTGTATACAAAGGATGCATCTTCTCCTGATGATAGCGATCATTGTTCTAACACCAAGCATTGACATGATAGGATTAATAAAAACCAACCAATATAGGGGAGTGGATGTAGCTCAGTGGTTGAGCGCCTGCCTCCCATGTACAAGGTCCTGGGTTCCCATCCCCAATACCTCCTAAAACAACAACAACAAAGTCTAAGAACTTAAATATTCTGGCTTGCTCTCCAGGGTGCTTCTATATGTATTTCCAATATGTTAATAATATTCAAGCCTAGGAGGAGGAGCAGCAGTGAAATAATCCTGAGAAAAATGAAGAAATCTGCGTTTTGGAACCTTCCTTCGAGTCCCACTTACTGACGAGCACCCTCTCTTTGCATGGCATTAAGATGGTCGGAGACTGAGTGAGCTTTGCCTTCTAGATCCTTTGTATGGATACAGCGTGCCCAAAGCAGCCTACAGCAGAGGTTAAGAAAGATATTGTGGTTGTATTTAGCTGCATTAGGGAAGAATTCACAAGTCTTGTTTTACTCCTACCCTAAGTTCTCATATAAGCCTCCAGGGAAATAAAATCAAGGAACAATAGACTTTAAATCAAAGTCTCACTTTATAATAAGTGCATAAATTTCCAGTGCCAAGGTGTGTGGCTCTCTAACAAACGATTGGGTTAGAGCATATGGTTTTGGCTTCAGGTTTGTATGGCATTTCCTAGTTCCAAGTCCTGATGCCTTCCATCTGGGCAAATAAAAGAAGGATGTGGCAGAAGAGATGGGGACAAGAGGTGCATGTCTATGGAAAAGCTAGGTTGTATAATGCCCCTGCCCCCCCAAAAAAGAGCTCCATATGCTAATCCCTAGAACCTGTGAGAATGTTACTTTATAGGGCATCAGGACTTTGCAGATGTGGTTAAGTTAAGGACCTGGAGAAGGGGAAAGTGTCCTTAATTATGCAGTGGGCCAGAGGTAATCACAACAGCCCTTAAAAGGATACAAGTGCGACAGAATTGAATCGAAGTGGATGTGATGACCTCAGAAATGATGCGCTTTGAAGTTGGAGGAAGGCGCCTCCTTGAATTTAGTCCACTGAAACTGATTTTGAACTGCTGACCTCCAGAACTGCAAGAGAATAAATTTGTGTTGTTTGGATCCACTGGGTTTGGGGTAATTTGTTCCACCAGCACTAGGAAATGAGTACCATTGCCCATACAATGTTATGCATGGAAGAAGCAGAAGAGATTTAGAGCATGACCTGGCCTAGCTTACTCTGGGGAGCCAGGTTCTGGTTCAGTGTGCACATTTTGTAGCTGGAGCAGAAAAAGAAATAGCAAGAGAAATAGAGATTGGAAGACATCTGTCTTTTAAGATTCAGTGAACCCACTTAGTAGTAACTATATTTCAGGCTTCTTGGGGGTGCTAGAAAGGGCAGAATCTAACTTGATGTAGAGCTGAGGTTCAGAAATTTTTCCATTTGCTTACAGGCTTTATGTGAACTGGCATGACTGACTGGTGGTTTACTTTACCCACAGTTTAAGGGAGAGTAGCACTGCTCTATATCATGGCTTATAAAAAAGAACCATCTGTAAAGCAATCTTTTTTTTTCCCTTTCATTGGACCCTAACTATATTAAAACTGCTTGATGCACAAAACTCTGAAGGATTTTTAAAATGCATATTGCTTCTTTGATGATTATAAAATTAATTCATATGTACTACTGTCCAAAAATGTGTCCACAGACAAACTTGGATAACATTTTGGAGTATTTTATTATCTCAAGGATAATGAGGTAAAATTCTAGAAACAGTGAGGTACAATCAAGGAAAGCCTTTTTGCCTCTGGAAATGCTCATTGGCCTCAAAGAACAGGAGGGGAGGGTGCAAAATAACATCAATTTTTTTTAAATTTCCTGAAAAATCAGAGTTAGTGTGATTTTTCTGAAGGTTGGGCATTCTGAGGTGATGGCATTTCCATGTTAAAAGGTGAGCTTTTCCTTCGTATTTGCAGCTGAGCATTGTATTTTCATCTTTGCAAGAGGCTGTATCTGTAGAGTTGGACCTTTCAGTACCATTCTTAGAAATGGCTTAGAAACCGGTTGCTGTTATTCTCACCTCAGCTGGGGTGCTCATTAGCCAAAGTCTCAGTACCAAGCACTTGGATATGGCTACACAACTCTGCGTGCAATCCATTAGCATTTTTTTTGTATTGAAGTCTTCAACTGGGAGCCAAAAAAAGTTGGGTTAATACTCTCCAGACTAAAAAACAAAAACATTCTCATTTCCATAAACAAAATTAGATAGATGCTCAGCACGACTTTATCTAACAGAGTTGCAATCTCGCTCAGTTGTAGAATTCTATTTGTTCAGCCCCCACTAGAAGTTCTTAAACAGAGATCTCTTTAAACAAAGAATTTGCTTCAATATTGCGAATTTAATAGGTGCAGGTGTATGCATAGATACATCAAAACACACACTGCTGTTATTGTGTTAGTGCCATCGGAGTAGTCAATTTAAGTTACATCACACATTGTATTAAACACAGAAATGCTTCACTGTGTGCAAGAAAATGAGTAATTCCAAACCTGACCTAATCCAGCGTGCCTTCACCTGGCCCAGGCCGAGAGTGCCATCTAGTGGTCTCTGAAATATAGCTGGAAATTGAAGCATCCTATGATTTCAACTTCGCTAGACAGGAAAGGGCTCCACAAGCAGGTTTTAATCCATTTCCTGGTCTTTTGACTGTGGGAAATCTAGGCTCTCCCCCAAAGAGAAGAACTTCTTCTCCTTCTACTAAGATTCAACAACTTCTACTATCTCATAGATTGTGTCCAGAGAGGTGGGGAGAAAAATATGAGTGACTCCTACCAGCTTTAGAAATGAAGAGTGGATAGTATTTTTTTTAGTAGCTGTGTTTTACTCTCTTTGGTTCATAATGCAACGTGAAAAGATGCAGTCATTTTTATTGTGTTAAGCATATCATTTATTCTTTTATTTCTCATTATGAAAAATTTATGTCCCTTGTGATCATTCTGAAAGTTAATAAAATGGCAAAGAATTAAATAAAAATCACCCATAAACCCACCAAGCAGAGTCCTAGACATATGTGGGTGTTATAGAATTGGAACCATGCTATTTTGCAAATTTTCATTTTAACTTATCAACACATTGTACACACCTTCCCATGTCATTTAATAGCTTTCTGCATTACTGTTAATCCTTTGAATGAATTGTTTCATAGTTTAATGCATTTCTTTTCATCCTTTGAATGGATTGTATAACAATTTGTTTAATTATCCCCCCATTGTTTAATTTTAGCTTTTTCCTACTAAAAATAAACAAATAGCCCTGCAACTAATGGGACCTTAATCCAACGCCTTCTCCTTAGCGTTCTTGAGGCTGTGGACTACCATTTTCCTGAGTTTCAAGATACCATCATGGTTTTCCTCCTTTTTATCTTTTAGTCTGTCATTGTCTCTTTCTGCCTGTGCTACTTATCTTTGGCCCTTTGAAGCCATAACCATAGTACTGTGCTGGCTAATACACAGCCACCAGACCCATATGGCTATTTAAATTTAAGCTAATTAAAATGATATATGGGAGGAGATGTAGCTCAAGTGGTTGAGCGCCTTCTCCCCATGAATGAGATCCCAGCCCTGTAACCTAAAAAAAAAAGAAAGAAAAAAAAAGATATAAAATAAAAATTCGGTCCCTCAGGCACACTCACCACACTTCGAGGGCCCAGTGGCCACAGGCAGGTAGTGACTACTATCTTGGACAGCCCCGAGATGGAACATTACCATCTTCAGAAGAGCAAGTTACATTGGACAGCAGGCAGCTACAAGAAACAGAAACTCACTCAGTGAAGCTCCTATTTGGAGTTGTGGTGAAATCCTACAGGAAAAGGACAAGGAAAAGAAAGGCATGAGATACAACTGGCTGCCTCACTGGGTAGTGTTTGGGCAGCAACCCTCTTTATCCCTTTCCCTGGACCCAGTGGTTCTTTTATTTGCTCCCCACTTCCCATCTGTTCCATCTTCCTCTCCCGAAACCAGCTTCCTTCTCCCTGCCATAAGTTCCACACACATGAGGCTCTGATTTGCCATGGCAGGACTTGACCTCAATGCTATATAACTTGCCAACTCTATTTAATCAACACCACCTGATTGTATTTCCTGTCTCTCAATTCAAATTCTCCAGACATCTGAACGACTCTTCCCAACAGAGACTGGCTTCCCATAATCTCCCAGTCCAGTTATATGTCCTCCCTTGAACCAAACAGCAATGGCCAGATTCCTGAGATTGGTGCTTAGGATAAGCCCTGGAATACAGCTGTAAATAGAGTAATAAAGCCCCTGTGCTCAAAGAACTTATATTCTAGCAGGGAAGCAGACAATAAGATATGTAAACACATTAATGTCTAATATAGTATTACCAGGTCTAGCTGTTTGATATGGTTATGAATTCCAAAAATAGATATTGGATTATGTTTGTAATCTGGTCTGTACCTGGGCATGATTAAGTTATGATTAGGGCTTTGATTGGGCCATGTCATTAGGGCATTGAGTCCCCATCCCTTGGTGGGTGGGGACTCACAGATAAAAGGCATGGAAAAAGACAGAGTTGAGGGTTTCTGATGTTGGGAGTTTTGATGTTGGAGTTTGATGCTGAAGCTTTAAGCTGAAGCCCCAGGAAGTAAGCTCACAGAGGAAAGAGAAACCAGCCCCAGGAAGAGAGGAACCCTGAGCCCAGGAAGAAGCAAGCCCTGGGAAGGAAGGAACCTTGAACCCAGAGAGAAGCAAGACCCTGGAAGGGAAGAATCCAGGAAGCCTGAACCCTGGCAGATATCATCAACCATCTTGCTGCAACACATGAAAATAGACTTTAGTGAAAGAAGTAACTTATGCTTTATGGCCTGGTATCTGTAAGCTCCTACCCCAAATAAATACCCTTTATAAAAACCAACCAGTTTCTGGTATTTTGCATCAGCACCCCTTTGGCTGACTAATAACACCAGGTAAAGGCAAGTGCAGAGGAGAAAAATAAAGCAGGTCAAAGGATTCGAATGGCTATGGTTGGTCAGGGAAGGTGTCTCTGGGAGCTGACACTTGAGCAGAGAATTTAGTAAGGAGCAAACCGTGCAAGTATCAGAGGGCAGGCACTATAAGCAAAGGGAGCACAGCAATAAATATTTGTTGGCTAATGAATGCAGGCAAGGCCAGTGCTATTTTCAGCAGATAAGTTAGTAGGTAGAATTTCAAAGACGTAAATAGTGAAGTAATAGACAGATCTAATACTGCCCTGCCTCTGAGCTCATCCCAAGGTTTGGACTCCTGAACTAGTCCCTTGGCATATGGCAAAACCAAAAATTACTAACTAGAATTTCCACTTAGATCTCTCACCCTCACTTTAAATGCAGAATATTTAAACTTCAGTTCATCACCTTCCTTCTAGGATGGTGTTACCCCTCACCTCTAACAAGATTTCTCAAAGCACCCTTGACTGCTCTCTTTTCTTCTTACCCAGTTGTCTGCCTTCTTTGATGTATTTCTCATGACCCTATCCTTTCCTTCTTATTTTCCCAAGACATTACTTCCCCCCACCAATGTTCTTCAATAACTTCTGCATCTCTAGTTTCTTTTTTTCCAAACCACTCTGCACACTGCTGCTGGATAAATCTTCCTAAAGCAATTTTCGTTCTTTTATTTGTTCTTTCATTCAACAAACGCTTATCAAGCATAATGCCCAGAGCTTCACGCCACTCCCCTTTGTCAAAGCCATTTTATTACAGCAGTATTCTTATTCTTTTCCATGCCCCAACACTCCTGGGGAAGGAAACGCACATATACTAATAGCAATGATTCATTACAATGGTAATTCCCAGAATTGGGGTAGGGGACATCACCATTAACAGAACATACCAGATTCTCCAGGTTTTTGAGAGTATAGTTCAAAAAGAGCATTCCTTCTTCCACTCCCTAGACTCTGACATGCCTCCCCTAAAACCAGAAAAACACGGTTAATATGCATCAGTAATATTACCAAACCTCGCCCTCAAAGCCTTCTGCAAAATGTGCAAATAACTTTTTCTCTAATTCATGACATTCTGTTGGGCTACAAATACCCAGAAAGCATGATGTTTCTAGGCATTGAAATGTGTGTATGATTTTTTTAAAAATCAGCAAATGTAAATCATTACGTTGCAAAGCATTTCTTTCTTATATAACTATATAGAAAGACAGATATACACCTAAATGTGACAATTTCAAGTTAGTTGTGGTCCAATTCTGAATTGATTTTTCCATTGAAACAATGTTGGCTGTGGCTGATAAGACCAAAAGCCAAGCCACCAAAGCCTGTGTGACCCATAATATAGCAGAACTCTGGTATTCGTAGTCCTGGAGACACTAAGCACCATCCATAACAGGCTCTTTCCACTTAAAACCAAGGGGATGTGGATGGGCGAGGAGAACCAGAAGGCCTGGCTTCAAGTTACAGCTCAAGAATCATCTATGCATCCTTGGAAAACCTCTCTGGGGCTCAGTTTCTTCCATCGTAAATTGTAAATAGTCACTCATTTAATGTCTCTTCATTGAGTGCCTACTTGGCTATTTTAAAGCACTGATACAGGTCTTAGCAAGAACGTTCATGAAAACAATTTGTAAATTCATACTTTAAAAACAGATGGAGGGTCAGGAGCTGGGTTGAGTCTCTATCCCCCAGCACAATGGGGGTCTACCCCTTTGCACTCGATTGCTTTCCCATTACCAGACACCCTGCCCTTGTCCTTGCTGGTCTGAAAGACACCAGGTCCTCCTCCAAAATGAGTTGGTGCCTTGTGCTGAGAACCCCAAGGCATTGAAGGGGTACTGATGCAAAGAACCAGAAATCTATTGGCTTTTATAAAGGGTATTTATTTTGGGTAAAAGCTTACAGTTTTCAAGGCCCTAAAACAGGGGTTCTTAAACTTTTTTGTTCATGGACCCCTTTGCCAGTCAGGTGAAAGCCATGGACCCCTTACCAAGTCTACACTATGCTGTGTATTATTTAATAACTACATCACACCTGCACCAACATGTCTCCACAAGAATAATGTTGTTGTTTTTTTTTTATTTCATTTCAAGCTCACAGACACCTTGTTAAGGACCCCTGCCCTAAAGAGTCCAAGTCAAGGTTGCTTTCTCACCAAAGTCAACTGCCATGTGTTGAAGCAAGATGGTAGGCAATCTCTGCCTGGTCTCTCCTTCCTTCTTCCTCTTAAGGCCCTGTTTGATATAATTGATGAATTCCAAAAAGAAATATTGGATTATGCTTGTAATCTGATCTGTAACCTGGGCATGATTGAGTTATGATTAGGGCTTTGAGTCCCCACCCCTTGGCAGGTAGGGACTCACAGATAAAAGGCGAAGAACAGAGTGGAGGGCTTTTAAGGTTGGAGTTTTGATTTTGGAATGTGATGCTGAAGACTTAAACTGGAGCCCTGGGAAGTCAGCACGCAGAGGAAAGAGAAGCCAGTCCCAGGAAGGAAGGAAACTTGAAGCCAGAGTAAAGCAAACCCCAGGAACGTAGGAACCCAGGAAGCCTGAACCCTTGCAGACATCAGCAGCCATCTTACTCCAAATAGACTTTGGTGAGGGAAGAAACTTATGCTTTATGGCCTGGTATCTGTAAGCTCCTGCCCCAAATAAATACCCTTTATAAAAACCAACCAACTTCTGGTGTTTTGCATCAGCACCCCTTTGGCTGATTAATACAGGCCCCATGGGCCCAGCTTCTTCCTATCTCAACTGCATATCTTATCTTCCTAACTTCCTATCTCAGCTGCATAGCACTTGTCTCTCAGGGATTCCTAAATCAGTCTGGCATAGGGCTTGTTTCTGTCCAGGCTTTCCCAGCTGCTCAGCTGCAAACTATCAGGTGAATGGCTCATCTCTCTTCCTGGGGTCACAGGATCAAAGTTCTCTCCTCTAGGGTGTCTATGGAGCTCTCTCTCTTCTGTGTCTTCTTGAGTGATTGTCTGTTTATATCAGCCCACCAAGGGGGCGGGGACTCAACCTGAGTCATACCTTACGGATGTAGTAGAATCAAAGACCTAATCTTACCAGGTAATTTAATTAAGACCTGTCAGCTGAATCTAATGCATTCAAAAGGTATCACACCCGGAGGAATAGATTAGTTCACAAACATAATCTCTTTTTTGGAGATACATAAATAATCTCAAACCACCACAACAACTATCAAAACAATGATGATGGACAAGTCCCATCCCCAAAAACAAGGAGTATCTTCAACTGCAAGCCAAACAAGTCCTTCCCTCTATCCCATAATATCTAAGTCCTCTCTTCTAAACTAAAGCAGTCAAGATTGGGGAATGAACAAAATTAAGGAGGGAGAGTAACCATGAACCAAGACAGATTTATTGTAATAGTAGTTAATGGAGTAACTTGTAACATTGATATAAAATATAAAAAATCTGGAAACTAAAAAAAGATAATAAACTACTGCAGTGACTACATTAAATATCTAAGAAAGGTTGTGCTAGTTATATATTTATTAAGAACTAATAAATCTCTCATTCTATTTTAAAAAAGAACAGATGGAACATTTTTGTTGAAACTCTTTTTTTTTCCTTCAAGAAAACCAATTCCCAGGTCCAAGTTTTTGGAAAGCCAGGACACATCTTCCCCAGTACTAACTGAGCAGTGGGAACAGCCCCGCCCTTGCCCCTTCCTCCTGCATTGGAGCAGAGTGATGGCACTGTCACTCCAGGTGGCCAGCACCCACCGGAAGTGGTGGGAGGCACAACTAGACTTCACCCCGCCCAATAGGAACCAGAAAACATGGCGGTCCTAAATGTTCCCGTAGTCAGGGCTGAGGAAGGCAGTGAGGAGAGGAGAAGAGGGAGGAAGTAGGGAGTTTGGTGAGTTAAAGCAAGATAAGAGAGCTAGAGCTGGAGGACAGGTTAGAAAGAGAAACACTTTGGAAATTAAATGGTAAAGCCAGGATAGCCTGTTTATGTTCAGAAAGATAGATTAGCTAAGATTTCGGATTGCATCGCTTTCTAAATAATCCTCGGGAATGGGTTGGGATTGTAAAACGATCAAATCCCATTCGGCCTTCATTCCTTCCAAGTCTGCCTTGAACACTCCCAGCTGAGCAGCCACTTAGACTTCTGCATCTCTGACTTCTAGAATCACTTGAGGCTTTGGCTTCAAGGCCAGGGAAACATTAGGATCTCCCAGCAGAGTTCAGGAAGAAACCAAGAGCTTTTCTGTGGCCACATCGTCTGTGCCTCCATTCTTGGTCTCCCCCATTCTATTCTCCCAATTGCTATCAGAAAGAGAACGGGGTCACTGATCTGCTTAAGCACATGAGTGCTTCCCAAATGTCAGGCATTCCTGTACTGCCTTCATGATTTCTTCCATATCTCTGAATTACTTATTGCTATTGGTTTTTAAAGTATCTTATTGTTTTACTTAATATTTTCAGTCCTTTAAATACTGGCCTAAATGAGAACTCATATCACTTACCATAAACAGAAGCCAACTGTCAAAATAAATCCACAATGAGAACAAAACAATTCTAGCCAGATACGCTACCTGACAGAGGCACTGAGCCTGAGCCCTCTCCTGAAAGAGGAAATTTCCAGGTGTTAGAGAAGTGCTAAAAACACACTAACACCGACGGAGGCTTTCTCCTTGCCTACACAGAAGGATTAAAAGCTCATTGAAAGGGGATTAGCTTTCTCATTGTGTGAGTTAGTGTTATTTAACGTCACTTCCCTGGACGGCCAAGAATCTTCTCGTGAACCACCTGCTCTCTGCCAAACACGAGCGGAGAGGATGAAGTCTAAGCAGCTTAATGTGGCATCCAAGACCCCTCATTATCTGAGCCTTTCTTGTCTCTTCTCAGGTCTCCTGGATCCCAGCCCTCACCCTCTACACTCTGGGCTCCAGCAGTGTCTAAATGTACAATACTGCCCAAACCTTGGCACACGCTCTTCACAGTTTGGAATGCCCTCCTCTCAGTGTCTGTCTGAAACTCCTATTCGACGTTCAATGTTCTGTGCAACCATCACCTCTTCCATGCCCTCTGCACTGCCCATTCACCTCCTACCACAATTAACCGCTTTCACTTCTCTGTGATTTTGCTTTTTCTTCTTTTCTCAATCCATCCATTGTACTGGAATTGTTTTTTAACACACGCGCCTCTCCTACTGGATGGAATCCACAGTTCCTAACATAGCGTCTGGCTCATAACTGATGCTCAGTGAATATCTACTTAACAACACTAAGGGTCCAGTGTCCCAGGACTAAATGCCACCTGTGGAAAAATCACAGTCTGCCATGGTGGGATGAAGTGAATTTAGAGCACGTAGCGCCTTATGAAAGAGAGTCCTCGATCACCGTGGTGGCTAGAGACGGCTGCCCAGAATTTACTGTTATAAGACACAGAATAAAACTGGAAGAATAAGGCCTTGGGGAAATTGATATTGAAGGAAATAGAAAACCTGTTTCTACTACCCTATTAAACTTTTCATACTTCCTTCACTGTCCCCAAATCATTTTTCAATTTCCTTGAGAGCACAAGTGACAGAAAGTCACATTGTTCCCTCTATGTCTTTGAGCCACCGCTTTCCCAAATCTTCATTCCACCTTCAGCCAATTTCACTATATTGACATTTAAAATTAGAGAGAGCCAATGTCAATGAAAAATAACGTCACTAGAAATAATGATCAGAGAAAAAGAGAAAAAGCCTAGGATTTTTATTTCATCCTGTCATCTTTGTCAAACAAAATATCAGGAAATAAGACAAGAGCTCAGATCTGGGTAAGATTAGCCAGTTCTATTCCTAGAACCCCATTGTACTCTCTGTTTGCCTGCCATGAAGTGCAGTTCCTTAGGCTCTCAGCCCCCTAGACTGGTGGCCATGTATGTGATAAAAACAATCAGATAACTTTTCAAAATAGAAATCCCCAGACTTAGTGAATCAGAATCCCTGGGGTTTAAGCATAGAAATTGACCTTTGAAAACAAATGATTTCACAGGTGATTCTCTCCACAGGCGATTCTGTGTATCTTGGTTTTTGAAACCTCATTACCCTAAGAGTTTCACCTAATATGATTTTCAAAATGAGACTCAGAATTCCCTGAAATAAAACCTGCATTAAGTAAGTTTTAAAGTGTACATGCCCGGCACAGCAGGTTTCAGTGGATTATATGCTATGGCCTGATAGCTGTATTTTTTTAAAAAAAGAAACTCCCCCAGGTGATTGACAGCTGCCCAGAGCAGTTTGAGAATCAGTGACCTGGGGCACAGATACCTCGAGGGTGCCCGGAAGAGAGTGGAAACGTGGAAAAACAGTCCCAAACAATACAGTAGGGACTAGCAAAAATTGTTGGTAACCGAAGAGTGCCTGACCTTTCTAGAGCCAGCGGCGCGCCCCCACTGGCTGCCACCAGCTGTTACTCATGAGGAATGTTGCCAGTTGTTCTGACTTTTCACAGGGAGCCTGACAGTAGAATTTTTAAAATGTAAAAATATCAAGTGTTGACAACTAACTCACTTTAAAAACAAAAACAGTGTTGACAACTAATTCACTTTAAAAACAAAAACAAAAACCATCTGCAGGCCCAGTAGGGCCCAGGGGTCACTGGTTTGACACTTCTGGTCTAGGAAATGTCATGGCTTTTGTAACAGGCAAGTATTAACCAGGAATGCCTCTGTGCCTGGCTAAGTGATAAGAGGTGACGTGAGTCTGTAATCACAAGCACCGTGAGGGGGGAGCTGGAAAGATCTGGAATAAGTACACATAAAGAAGAGATGGCCACCTCATTTGAAAGCAAGAGAGCAGGAGGGGGGAAGCACTAAAAGAAAATGGAAGTAATCTGTTGTGTGCCCATAAAGCTTAATCATGAAGAGATAATGAGATCTGAGAACCACCTGACAGTTTTCCAGGTATAAAATATTAAATAAAATTGTTTATATCAAGTGGATTAGCAGTGGTGTCCAGATATAGTATATGTTCAATTTAAATTTTTTTGAAAGCTACTCCTCTTGTTTCCCCTTTCCTTAAACCTCTGGTTTCTCACACTAAAATTTAACAAGCAGGAGATTCCCAGTCTCACTTGAAAAGTCTTATTAGGTGACTTTTTCCTCAGGGTAATATGGTTTCAAAACAACAGTACTCAGAATTGCCTGTGGAGAGAATCACCTGTGAAGTTGTTCATTTCCAAAGGTCGATTTCTATGCTCCAAAAGGGATTCTGATGCACCAGGTCTGGGGATTTGTGTTTTGAAAAGCAAGCTCATGCCAAAATGCCGACAAACTCCCCTGCCTTTCATGTTTTCATAAAGAAAACTGAAACCAGCTCTATGATGAGAACAAGGTAGAGATGACAAAAGGATTCCAGTCCCTCATGAGAAATATCTTTTCAAAATACAAAAGTGCCCTTGCATCTCATCACTGTTTTTTCCTTCTGTGATTAGCTCAGTGATTACAAATCCTCAGCAAAGGAAGTTGATTTTCGACAGGTCCTTCACAGGACTCTAGAAATATGGTTTTAGTGCTAAACAAGTGGTCTTGACAATTTTTATGGAAAATTCTGAAAAATCTGATAATACTCTGGACCTGAGTGGTCCAGTAAAGCTGCCTTCACTTTATTGAACTCTGTTATGCATTGACATTAAAAATATGAGGTTTGCACCATTTAACATTATATCTAGGGGCTCTCATATCTTGGGAATATCATTCTTAAAAATAGACATTTACAAACAATGCCTCCAATGTCCACTGATCCTGTCTCCTCCAGAGAATACAGGAAGCATCTCTCAAACCTATAAAGATGGCCTTCCCTTAGTGTCTTCCCTCCAGGTACACGTGCTGCTCTTCCATCTCTTAAGAGGTAAAACTGTTTCCTTCTGCCCTTGATTCTGGCTTTGCCTATGACTTGCTTTGGTTGGTACAATGTGACAGAAGTGATTTTCTGGCACAAGCCCAAGTGGTAAGAGGATTGGAAAGCTCTGCCTTCTCAGTCTTGGAAGCCAAATACATTATAAAGAGTCAGATTGCTCCGAGACCACAATGCTGATAGGAGGCTCAAGCTAAGCATAGAAGGAGGCCATGTAGAGAGAGCACAATGCCTGGCCAGACCCTAACACTTCCAGACGTTCCAACCGAGGTGCCAGACATGCGAGTGAAGCAGCCATCTTAGATGTCAGAAGAACCACCTCACGGAGCCCATTCTGGGTTGTAGAATGATGAGAATAAATTGCTTTAAGCCACTAAAAAAAATCATAATAGTTTTGATAAGAAAACAATTTAATGGTAATGTTAAAAATATATACTTACAACTTAAAAGACATAATTTCACCACTTTAACATAAGTTTCCTTCTTGTTTTCGTCCTCTTATACTAGCTCTGGTGGTTTGAAGCTGTACATACCTCAGGAAAACATGTTCTTAAAGTTAATCCATTCCTATGGGTGTAAACCCATTATAAGTAGAACCTGTTGATGAGGCTACTTCAGTTAAGGTGTGACTCACATCAATCAGGATGCGTCGTGTTTTTTTTTAAAGAAGCCTTAGATTACATAAATGTCGCTTGAAAATATAGGGGATTCCCATATACCCCACCACCCATGCAGTTTTCCCCATTAACTACATCTTTCATAATGTGGTACATTTGTTAAAATTGATGAACACATATTGAAGCATTACCACTAACTTTGTACTGCACAATTTTATAGGTTTTGAAAAAATGTATAATGACCTGTATCCATCATTGCAATGTCATGCAGGACAATTCCAGTGTCCCAAAAATGCCCCTTGTTAACACCTATTCTCCCCTCTCCCTCCACTCAGAACCTCTGGTGGCCACTGCCTTTATATCAATGATACAAGTTCTTCCATTGCTAGAATAATAATAAGTCTGTTTTAGTCCATAGTTTTGCATTCCCCCTTATGTTTGTTCATTCCTTAACCTTGAGGATTTGGGGATGGTGATGCCTACTCTGTTTCCGATTGAGAGAGGCTTAGATCCCATAGGGCAAATGGATGGAATTGGTCTTGCTTGCAGTTGTAGATATTCTCTGGTTTTGGGGATGGGTGTTGTCCTTCATCCGTCAGGATGGGTCTTAATCATTTTACTGAACTCCATTATAAATGGAATGAATTCAGACTTGAAAGAAAGCTATGGAAGAAAGAGGCTGAATCAACTAAACTCAAAAGAGAAAGGAGAGACCAATAGATGCCACCAGGTGCCTTGCATGTGGCAGAGGAGCCAAGGATCACCAGCAGCCAGTCTTCTGGAAGAAAGCATCAGTTTGATGATGCCTTGATTTGGATATTTTCCCAGCCTCTAAACTGTGAGCAAATAAATTCCCATTGTTTAATCCTACCTATTTCAAGGTATTTGTTTTGAGCCGCCTAGGAAACTAAAACAGTGCCTTGTAGAAAGACTCAATAAATATTTGCTTAGGGACTTAATGAATGAATGAACTCCTGAAATCAAAATATACAATTTTTTATTCTGCTTTGCTACATTCCATTATGTCATGAATCTTTCATAAGCTCCCACAGACTTCAAATCATAATTCTCTACCTTTTTTGCTGATTTTTTCTGGTAATAAAATCAGGAAAATATAAAAGGTTAAAATGAATTCCATAATCCCTCTCCCCAGAAACAATCGCTTGTTGAGATATTTTCTTCCAGGATTTATTATGTAAATCTTTTTCTTTACATATGGAGAATTTCTATCCAGATTGTTTCATTTACTATGACAAGTATCTTTCACGTCATGGGAAATCAGTTGTCACCATTATTTTATTAACTGCATATCATCCCAGTCTGTTGGATATGCTTAGAATGTTGACAATTAAGTTGTTCATCATTTCTGTCATAAAATGATGTAAATTCTAATTGGAGTGTTTTCAAGGATCCTTTTTAAATAGGGTATAAGAATAACAATGTCCTTATATATCCTAGCATGTTTTATTTTATTTTTCATTTTTAAAAAATAGAGATAAAATTCTTTCCCCAACACACTCACTGAAACATCAATTTATTGTCTGGACATTTAATGAAGCTGAAATGAGAAGCCAATGATATTTACATTTATTGATTTGAAGGTTACTTGAATACTTGACTGATATTTTTATTTAAACATTTTGCCAAATGTGTCTAGGTTAATTTTTATTATTTTTTGCCAAGAGTGAGGTAAGTCCTTCAAATTGAGGGGTTGTTTTGTTCTGTTTTGTTTTGTTTTGTTTTTTAGTCCTGAAAAGTTTTCTTCAGTTCTATCTTTGATTCTTTGATTGATGCTTTTATTCCTGTTGTTTGTATTTTTTTTCTTAGCTACACAACCATTCTTAATTTATCTCCCATCTCACATCTCTAGGTGACCAAAATAGTTTATATTCTAAACAGGACAATTTTGAAAGTGAAAAGGGAAGTGTTAATAATTGCACTGGACATGGGCATGAAACAAAAAATGCCTGAGTACAAATTGGGACACACAACCACGTGCCCACCCTTTTTCTTATTATTTATAGTCTTGATTCGTTTATTATGTCTCCTGGAAGATTTTCTTAATTTTATTTTCCATATCACTAATTCCATGTTTTGTAGTGTTGATTATGCCTTTTATGCATCCAAAGCATATTTTTTAAATTTTTTTATTAGAGAAGTGTGGGTTTACAGAATAATCATACAAACTCTATCATTCACACCTTACATTGGCATGGTACATTGTTACAATTGATGAAAGCACATTTTTATATTTATGCTATTAACTATAATCTGTGCATTAATTTAGGGTTCATTGTGTTGTGCAGTTCCATGGAATTTTAAAAATTTTTTTCTAGTACCACGTATGTAGTCTACTGTTTCCCCCTTTTAATCATATTCAGGTATATATTTCAGTGTTGTTAATTCTGTTCACGATATTGTGCTACCATCACCACCATCCATTACCAAAACATTTCCATCATTCCAAATAGAAACTCTGTTTAAGTCTTAAATCCTTATTTCCTATTTGAATTCTATTATTGGATTTTTAGTTTCCCTGTGGTCTTTCCATTTAACACTATTCTTTTTCATTCCATCCTATTATTTTTCATCTCAATGTGTTCTCCTCTTGTGTGCTTCTCGTATTTCATCAAAGTCATCGTATCTTGCTTATTGTTGAAATGATAGTTTTATTGTTGAAATGCTATGGTAATTTTTCTTGTGATTTCTGAAGTAACCCATTTTCAGAATATGTATGCCTCTGCTTTGTACCACGGTGTTTTGTGTTTGTTGTTTATTGGAGAGGGGATCAGTTTACTCATTCTGAAACAATAAGAGATCTACCTATACCCTGTGTTATCCAAGAAGCAGGATGCTTAGATTGGTCACTGTCCTGCTTTGGATTCACTTATGTGCTGGATTAATCCCCTTTCCATTAAGTACAGCAGGATGGTAATTTGCCATACATGTCACCTAAACCAAACCTCTGTAATCAGCAGTCATCAAGCACATGATTGGCTCTGCTGAACAGAGATGGACTCTGCTCCTCCCCTGCTGCTTTGCTTTCTGATACTCACACAAGAGGTCCTTAACCAGGCATATGACCTACTCAGCCTCCTGGCCCAGAGTCTTAGGAGACAGACTTGTATATGTGAAAATTTTCCCAAGTGGTTCTGATATGCATCCTTGGTTCAGAGTCACTGATCTGAACCAATGAAATACTGTGTGTTTGTGTATGTCTGTGTGTTTGGGGGGGGTAGGGTAGGGCAGGAAATGAAAAAGCTGTCAGTTTGCATGTCTAGTAGGGCAATTCCTGATTCAGGAATAAAAATGTACATCAGAGGACTGAAGTAATTGGCACTCTGGTGCCTCAAAAAGCAGAATCTATGCAGTAGAGGGGCAGTAATGACTCTTTCAAATGAATTAAGAGATAGAAGGAAATGGATGATGGTCCTTGTAGGCATTATTGGAGCCAGTGGAGCCAGATTCCCTGGGTTTGAATCCCAGCTCTGCCACTTACTAGCTCAACACAACAAGGAAAGTCACTTAATCTCTCTATGCCTTTTTTTCCCCATCTACAAGATGTGGATGATAAAAACTCTCTCTCTGGGTTTTAAGAAAGTGTTAAGAAATGCCTAGAACATATTAAGTATTCAAGAAATATTAGCTATTATTTTCAGATAGGATATCACTCATATTTTTCAGTCTTGTTCCACTAGTTTCGGAGTTTGTATAGCATCCTTCTGGTTTATAGCAATAAATTGATTGTTAATAGAAGTTTATACAGAGTAAGAGGTGATAAGTTTTTTTGTCTGTTGTTTATTTATTATCATTATTATTTTTATTGGAATAATGAAAATGCTCTAAAAATTCTTGAAGTGATGAATGCACAACTATGTGATTATACCAAATACCACTGATTGTACGTTTTGGGTGGATTTATGCTTTATTAACACGTATCAATAAAATTGATCTGTAGGGGAAAAAATGTTCATAGAATTGTGAGCACTCATGTTTTTGAGTTTCATTTAGTGGGAAGTAGGGGGCGTGGCACTATAGCTGCCCCTACATTTTCTTGGAATTTTATGGATAAGTTCTTGAATGATAATCCATCCCATAGCTTTGATTTGAACAAGCAATCATTTCATTTCTCTCCCAGTTTTCATGCCATTTCCTAATGGCCGCCTTGTCTACCTCATCTCTCCTTCTGCTTGGTTCTGTGACTTCAGAGCAGCTCTGAAATTATGGTGAACTCCATGACCTGATTTGAAACATGCCAGGAGTGGATAAGCTAGTAAGGTCCAGGAAGAAAGTCATTCTCTATAATCAAAAGGTCCCTGTGGGTAAAAGTCATGAGGAGGTCAATTTAGCTCAAAACCAAAATCTTTCTAAGCTTTTCCTGACTGACTAAACTGCCAGATAGGAGTGTCTGAGTCAGGGCCAGTTGAGAGATAGAAACCACACCTGGTATGTGAAGAGAAAAAATTTAATATAAAGAATTAACTAGGTAAGAGGTTGTTAATTAGGTCACTGAAAGGATGTTAAGGGAACCCTACAGTATCATGAAGGGAGCAAATTCTGGAGCAGTTACCATCCCTGTGGCCGAGGACACAATAGGAAGAATCTGAACCTGATTCTTCGAGCACATAGAAGTTTAGAGAAGGAGCTCCTGGAAGCTGAAACTCAGATGTATGGGAAGTGGGGGGCCGTTTGGTTGGTAAAGGCATCTTGATCTCAAAGGAGAGGCCCTGAAGACTAGGGCCCAGAGTTGACTAGCTCGTTTGTGTCAGTGACTCCGGCCAGGATGAAGCAGCCATGCTGCACGTGTTGGAAAAGTTACACGTTGGTTTCTGCAGCCACTCTGGGAAGGAAATGCTGCTGCGGAGTCAAGACGCACGGCTGGGGCAACGCTTCAGGAACCTCGAGCCGAGCTGCAGAAAGCACTCAGGAAGCAGACAGGAGTAGCTTCTCCCACTCCAGTCTTGCAGTCTCCCTCTAGTGGCTTTTTTTAAAAAACTTTTTTTATTAAAGTTACTAGATCACAAAGAATATTACAAAACATAGAAAACATGAGGTTCCCATATATCCCATTCCCCACCCTCTACCCCATCATTTTTGTAAATTGTGTTTTTCTGAAGACATATACATCATGCAAAAAGATGTTACATTAAAAAATATAAGAGGTTCCCATATACACCCCACTCCCCCACCCTACTCCTCCCACACCAACAACCTCCTCCATCATTGTGGCACACTCATCGCACTCGGTGAACACATTGTGGGGCACTGCTGCACCATGTGGATAATAGTTTATCCTGTAGTTCACACTCTCGGCCAGAACGTTCTACTGGCAGAGACTACTGGGATCCTGCTGGCAAAACAGAAACGTGGTTTGCAGAGTCCCAATTCCAGCCTCCCAAAACATAGAATAGAAAGGTGGGTCCGGAGCTGAGAGATCGTAGCTGTCTTGGTCACAGTGGCTCATCCAAAGTGTCAAAGTCATAATAGCGATCGCTTTCAGCATTCATTGTGCCATACTAGGCGCTAAGCATCATACATTATTATATTTGATTCCTACCAACTCCTCTCAGGCAGCTGCTAGGTCTACCGCCATCTTATTTATGAAGAGGCTAGGGGTTAGAGACTTTCAGTAACTAGCCTAAGCTCACTTAGCTAAAATAGGCAACGCCAGGAGTTCTGTTCTCAAGCCTTACACAGCTCTGCCTCCTAGGCGGATGGTGTGGACGCCATGATTTCCTCCAACTCTGCGATGCCTTTGTGTGTAATTGATGCCTCTTTGCTCAACGCTGTTTGATTTTTGTTGTATTCTCAATAAAAATTATTTCACAACATTGAACTCAGTATGTTAGGCGTGTGTACATAACTGCTGAGAGCTGTAGAGTCTGGGCAATTTTCCAACTCATCTGAACTAAACCGATAGCCAAATCAGACAATTCAAACTTCAGATGAAATATATTAATGTGAATTATTTGCTTTGGCCATCTACTTTGTCTTCCAGATTGTCTGGGACAATGCCTCATTGCCACTCGACTTAATGCCACGTAATGTCACTATAATTGTGTGGCAGAATTCCTCCCTCAGACTTCTCACACAAGAGGCTAATTCTTCTCCATAGCCTCTCCCTTAGGAAAGCAATTTGGATAAACTGATTAAACGATTTCTCCATACATAGAAATCTCTTAGTTACACAGGGATCTAAAAAACAGGGTAGAAACTGGAAAGCATCACCCCACTGCATATCTCTAGACCAGGAGTTCTTAATCTGTTTTGTTCCACGGACCCCTTTGCCAGTCACAGACCCCTGTACTAAGTACACATTATACTGTGGATTATTTGATAAATAGATCACACATGCACCAACGTGTCCCCCCAAGAATAATGGTTTTTTTAATTTTCAATTCAAGTTCATGGACCCCTGAAATCTTTCCACAGGCCCCTTGGGGTTCTCTGGACCCCTGGTTAAGAACCTCTGTTCTCGACTAATAGAAATCTCTACTTCAAGAGTAAATTCATGTTGGTGAGAACTTGAGGCATCATCAATCATATGCCAACCCTTAAGATATCAGCAAAATATGTCTGCAAAAGATTACCATTATTTGCACATCTTTTTGAATTCTCCATACAATAATAAATTATATTTTTGTCTTAATTTGCATTTATGCTTGAGACTCAGAAATAATCATAGAATTCTCTGAGATAAAGAATTTGATTGAATACAAAATAGCTCCAATCGCTCGTTCAAGATTTTTTGGTAGTTGAGTCCTAGAACCTTAATTATCTTAGCTTCCAAGTTTCCACTCACCCACTGCCATTCTACTCAAACCCCCAATTATCATTTACCTAAAAATACCTCCCCAGTTTTTTAAAGACTGGACTGAGACCACCAATATTTTAAATATAATTTGTAAGCCCCTTACTCCTCCCCCTCCCCCGCCCACATACAGATTACTGGGATTTATACAGAGTTTTCTAAAATAAAGGATTTCCATGATAAAAATCCAGCAGACAGAGAATAAAAGAGATGGTGTGTAGAACATTTGAGAGAATGTGTGTAGAATAAGTTTAAGTTTGAGGCTTTCAAACAACAACAATTTTAGAAAGGCCCTCTTCACCATCAACTTCATAGATTACAAAAATGCCAATCCCACATTCTCTCACAGACTCTTTCATAATTGATAGAAGAATAAATACAGTGTAGAGTGCCTCATTCCTTTTGGGCCTTTGGTACAGGGCAACAAAGTCTTCTCTGTATCTTTATAATAAAAGCCATCACTCACACATGATGAGGATTTCATTATTACAACATGATTTTATTCACCTAACCTCACACACATAATGACCTACTATAGCAGAAGAAGGGTTTTACTCCTTCAAATGACAAATAAAGAAACTGAGCTCAGGCATTTTATTACCAAATAAGTATTAAACTGCAGTTTTCTGCTTATAAGTCCAGTCCTCTCTCCCTGAGATAACTGCATATTCTGAGATTCCTCTTCTGAGAGCTTAGGTCGCAAGTGCATGAGCTGCTGTGGCACCAACTTCAGACTCCAAACGTCCTCATTTCTCTCCTGAGCCTTGAATCACCAAATTCTGCTGCCTCAACACAGCCAGGGATATCCTACCAAAGAGCCCATGAACAGGAATTTGCTCTCAGTTTCAAGAAAAGGTATATATTTTTAACAATGCCTTTAGATTACCCCAATGGCATCTTAAAGCATTGTTTATTTTCATCTCTAGCTACTAAAGTGGATAAATAATCAATCTTGGCTCATTCTGGAAAAAACTGTATTTTTTGATACTTATTTGACCTTGAACACCTATTAACATATTTACCATTAGTTTTCTTATTCATATCCAGCCTCTAGAATTCTTGAACAACACATCTTCCTAGGAAAAATCAATTTCAAACGAGAAAAAGAAATACTTGAAGAATTGCAATACAGATTTTAGCTGGGAAAATCTGAGCATGCTGTTAAAAAGAAAAGTCCATTGCCAGGGGTCATGGGAACATTTTGAAATTGCCTGTGTTATGATCATTTTGAATCCTTTTCAAAGGTTTTTAAAAATATTTACCATGGCTAAAAAATTTAATCTTGAGCTTTCTACTATTATGTGGGATTCATAGAATACGTCCTATAGCATATTCATATGTTGGGGACTTACTCTAAATTTTATGTGAGAGCCTGCAAAGTTACTTTGAGGACATTTAAGAAACATCTGGGAGACATTAGTGTAGACCTTATAATTTTGGAACTAGAAAATCATCTGATATAAAAATGTCAGGATAACCATAGAAATGCGTGAGACAAATTGCCATTTCATTATTTCTGATGATTTATGCTTTGAACTGACATGATAGATTTAATACTGGATCTCTAAGCCAAATGACCCATCATTAACTATAACCTAAACAGAACCCATCATGATAGGTATTATATAGGTATTTCCCAGACCACTTCAATATATATGACCTTGGGCTCTCTGTAGGGCTAAGCCACAAGACTTCACTGCTTCTTCTTTACAGAGCTTTCCTCTCCAGCTTAAGTTTGGCAATATTACAAAATCTCTGTATTTCCAGTGGAGTAAAATATGCTTTCATTGGCTCTACTGTTAAAGTCATCACAAAAACCACATCCTGCTTGAAAAGATATTTGAAGGGCACATATGATGCCAGTCTCCCCACCATTGGACAACACATTGACCACATAAATAATGCTAAATCCTTGAAAATCATAAAACCCAATTTGTTATTGAAACCTTAAAATAAGATCACATTAGCTGTTCAGTGATCCATTGACTAATATTAGCAGTCAATCACTGACATGACCTTAGGGTCCTTTAGAATGGAAAAGATTTTACTCTCCCCAGTTAACTCATTTTAGAATCTTTATCCAACCTGTGACATTGCTCTTCTTATCCTGTTGCCTAAGTCTGTGACATATTCAGTACTTCCATGGCCCCAGCCCCCCACCCTTTTGCATGAAGGAACTCCCTCTTTTCCTTACTTGATAATCAGCAGGGCGAATTGGTCAACGTTAAGGGGAAAGCCTTGCCAAAGGACTGTCAAGAGAACTGAGCACCTTCCATCGTCATCTTCCTTTCTATGCTCCTCTCCAGCAGAAAATTAAGGGGGAAGAAGAGTAGAACATGACCCTTCACCAGAGCTTCCTAGCATTCCAAGAGGAAAGTAAAAGTTCCCTATCTACTAGTCCCAAAGCCTTAGGGTGCTTTGTCACCACCAAGGGTAAATACAGTTGCCTTGAAATTGTCTTAAAACTGTAGGCATATGTGCCTTGAAACTTGTTAGAGATGGCTCTGCTGTTACTGGGAGCAGTTGTAATGATTTGAACGAACAGGAGTGTTTGCTTAAACGACAGAGATAAATATATTAAGAATTAATTTACTTTTTAAATAATATGACTTCCATTTATATCCATTTCTTATTTCTGAGGACCTGAGCATCTGGAATATTTTAGAAGAAAGCATCACCAGGGCCACCAAAAGGAAGAAGGCCTTTCTGGATTGTGCCAAAGAGATGCAGGATCAGACAATAAACTATCCATAAAGAAGAGCACAGTCGAGTGGGTCTATATGGGATTTGGGTTTGAATTCTATCATGTAGCCTTCCTAGACAGAAGCAATTATTGGTGATAACAAATGAAGCTAGCCAGCGGGTCCCCAGTTCAGTTCATTAACGATTACCATGGACAGAGAAGTAAAGAAATTGCTGATGTAGCTGCAACCCTGGAGCTACTTATGTGCTATCGGGCATAATGCTACACTCCATAAGACAAAATATACTTCTGGGGAATTTTGCACTGCCTTTTTAACCTGCTCTTTCCACAGTTGACATTTCAACATCATGATCATATACTCTCCCGGGAGATACTGGCATCTTTTGCAAATTTCAGTGGCTATTGAATAATTGCTGTTGGGATATTTCTTGCATCTCATTTCCTTATTTAGGCTCACCATTTCATTGCAAGGCTGTGAGTTCTTGTCTGAAATCCATGAGTTTCATCTGCAAGTGGGAAAAGGGGGTGGGGAGAGATCAATCTACTTGGACCTGAGAGACTATAAAACTTGCTCATTTGGCAACACTTTCACTCACGTACTTCCTCTTGGTCTCCCTTGTGTACAACATTCTACATTTTTAGATAAGTGCGAATGTGAAGAATGAAATCTGTGTTCAAGGAACACACAGAAGCTTCCTGACCTATCCGAGCATTGCTTAAAAAGAACCTCTGATGACCAACTCTGGCAGCAAGTCTACTGCTTGGCCACATAGACACTCAGACACTTTTGCCTAGTGATCAGCCCCAAAAGAAGAGGCAGGATTTCCCTGAAGTAGCTTATGATAAAATGTATCATAAATTAAATGTAATAATGTCAGTCCTTCCAGTGCCCTGATTGCATAATCTAGTCATTATGTTTAAGAATACCTCCAATCCCTCTCCAAATTATGGCTTTATCTAACAGTGGCTAGAATGGATCACGGAAGAACAGGGGTTAATCTTGTTCACTTCTCAGGGTTACTATTAAAGGTGTGAGAAATTCACATTCATCCTGAAAATGGACCAGGGCCACCCAGGGCCAAAGGGTTGTTTAAGTGCATCTGACCCAATTCAGTTGTTCTGGCTTCACATTATATACAGTGCCAGCAGAGATTGATGATATTGAAGGAATTGAAAGGTCAGAAGAATGAATTAACTATCAAACTGTCAGTGAGGAACCTTTGTATTCCTTTGAAAGGAAGGTTCTACTAGTAGTAGGTAAGGGAGAACAGGGCTAGAAGGAAAGATATGAATTAAATCCTCTTGGTTTCCCTTCTTCCCTAAGAAAACCTTCCCTCATTCCCCACACTAGGTCATTCTGAAATACACTTTCTTTACACTCCTTACATTAGGTTCATAGAACTTTCCATGGTCTGTAATTATGGTTTTATTTGAAAAGTTTCTTGCCTCCTATGTTCTGATTAAGTCTCACCTAGCAATAAAATGTAATGATTCAAAGTATGGCCTGATTTTGAATTCCATCTTAATAGTTGTGTAAATTTAACTTCCTCCTCTGTAAAATGGGGATGTTACTTCCTCCATTGTAGAGCTGTTGTGTGGATTAAATGAAGAAAGAGTTGTAAAGCACTTTGAACAATTCCTGGCACATAGTACACATTGATCCAAGAAGTGTCAACTACTATTATTATAACAATTACTATTAGTGTGATTATTATAATAATATATCTTCTCCCCTTGAAACTCTAAGCTCCATGAGAGGAGAAATCATGTCTAGTTTATTTAACATTACATTCCCAAAATATATCATACTGCCCGGTATATAGTAGTCAATATAAATATTTTCAGATTAAATCAGTAAATCCAAAATTTTTTGCCTAGAAACATGAGTTACTCTGGAAATAAATATGACCTCAAACACCAAAAGACTAAGTTGCCCCCTTGTGGTGAAGTATGGCACATGTTTGCCCTATTCCATCAGGAAATCTGTTACATAAAAATATTTTAGGAAACATGATTTGATCCACAGGAAATCCAGTTTTGTAGTAAAGAGCTTTGAGTGGTTTTTTCAGTTTTTCTAATAATATCTAAAGTGTCTTTTTAAGACATTAGCCAAAGCAGCAAGCTGTTTGAACTTGATGATAATGGTTTCTAATGCTCAGTAAATACAGTCACTTACCATCATTATGCTCAGTTTAAAGTGAGTCCTTGGTCCTGTGTTTACACAAGAGAGATAAAGAGAGATAGAGCCATAAAGGAGGTAACTGTCTAGATAAAGAGATTTAGAGGCCAAGATGGAGATCCGAGATGGAGATAGAAGCACAACTGAAGTCAGAAGGAGCACAAGATATAGGGATGGATGGAGAGAGAGGCAGCAAAGAAAGGCAGATTTCTACAGGTCCCCCACCCCCTCAAAATTTCCCTGGACAATGTCTGTGAAATCTCTTACCAATCAAAAAGTAAACTTTTGAAGTTTTCAGTAGAAAGATAAATTTTTATTCTCATTATGGAGGCATCCTGACTCCCTGAGCCAATCAGTAAACAAATGCTACTGTTATTCCAGGCCCTGGGGATATGGTGGAGAACCCGAGTCTGGGCCTTCTAAGAACATAAGTTTATTTTAATGGGAAAAAAAAATTCAACCAATGCTTGAACAAATAAGTCAGATAATTTCAGTTATTGACCCATGCTCCGAAGAAGATAAAATAATGTAGTATGAAGAGAAGGTTGCCTTGGATGGCAGTTGGTGCTGTGGGGACACTACTGAAGTTATGGCGGGGGGTGTGGGGGGGAGCAACACTGAGCTGAGACCTGAATGTTGAGGAAGAATCAGGAACGTAGAATGCTGAGGCACGAGTTGAAAAGAAAGAGTAACGGCAAGGCTCTGAGACAGGAACTAGCTCAAGCATAATGGTTTTGAGACCACACAGGTGAAGTGAATGAGGCAGGGCCAGGTCATTTTGGGTACCGCCTAACGAGATTGCATTTTGCTCTAGTTGCAATGGGAAGCTATTGAAGTGTTTTAGCTAGGGGAAAATGGGAGTTTATATTCTTAAAAGATCACTCTGGCTGCTATGTGTAGAACGGATTGCCCATACAGGCCGTGGTGGAGGCAGGGAGATGAGTTAGGAGACTATCACATTAGCCCAGGTCTCAGATGAGGGATGTTTGCTCTAGAAGCAGTGAGATGGCGAAAGGGATTGAATTCAGGGTATATTTTGGAGTGAATGAGACTTACTGACTTAGAGTTTGAATTATGCCTCTCAAAAATATATGTTGAAATCCTAACCCCCAGAACCTCAGAATATGACTTTATTTGGATGAAGGGTCTTTTTAGGTATAAGTGGTTCAGGTCAGATTAGGTCATAAAACCAGTGTCTGCATCCATAAGACTTATGTCTTTACAAAAGGAGGAGAGACAGAGAGATACAGACACCGAAGGAAGACAGCCACATGAAGAAAGAGGCAGAGATCAGAGTGATGCCACGAGCGAAGGAACACCTGGGCCACCAGAAGCCAGGAAAGGCAAGGAAGAATCTTTCCCAAAAGGCTTCAGAGGGAGCCTGGCCCTGCCAACAACTTAGTCCCAGACTTCTAGCCTCTAGAGCTGTGAGAGAATAAATCTCTGTTGGTTTAAGCCACCCAATTTGTGCACCTTTGTTATGGCAGTACTAGGAAACCAAAACACTGGTGGATTAGAAGAGGGATATGGAGGGAAGAGGGGAAAACACTGATATCCCCATTTTTGGCCTGAGCAATTGGTGTGGATGGTGCAATCTTGGTGACTTGGGGAAGGCTTTGAAGGAAGTGGATTTGGCAGCAGTGTCTGGAGTGGGGTTAAGAAGACAGAAATCCATAAGTGGATTTGGACTTGATAAATTGTAGATGCCTAACAGGATTCCAAACAATGATTTCAAGGATGCAGTCAACTACACACAGTCCAGGATGGAGAAAAAAGGGTGTAGATGGTATCAAAACTTAGTGGGGGAGAGTATAGATCTGAAAAAGAGAAAGGCGAGGACAGAGCCCTAGAGCAGCTCAACAGTGAGAGATGGTAGAGGGAGAAAAAGCAACCAGTAAGGCACAAGGCCAGGATGGAATCCAGCAGCCTAGAAGATGAAGTGTTTCAAGAGGGAGTCAACAGCTGTGCCAAATATATTTAGAGGTGAGTCACACATAGACGCAAAATTGACCTTTGGTTTCAACAAAGTTTGGTAATTGATGCTGTTAATGAAAGTTGCTTTAGTAGATGGGGAACACAAAAGCCTAATATGATGGGAAAATGGAAATTGAGGAAGTAGAAATTGTATATACAGACAAATCTTCTGACTTTTGTTGAGGAAAAAAGGAACAAAACAATGGATAGTAGCTGGAGATGGGAAGGGAATAATATTAAGGACATTTATAAGCCAATGGGAGGTCCCAGGGGTGGGAGAAACTGCTGAGGAAGATTCCAGAAAAAAGGTCATTAGGGAGGTGAGAAAGGGTAAGAAAAATCTTCGGTCTCACTGCCCTTCAGTTCACAGCAATCTGTGCATTATTTCCGTGAGAAATAAAGCATCTTCACACCTCCGCAGTACGCTCCCAGTGACAAACTAGACTAATTGCAGGCAAGGAGAGGAGAGGATTTATGCCATAGCTGTCTATGTTCTCTCCCCATCCTCCATGCTGTATGTCTTAGTTTGTCAGAACTGCCATGACAAATACCACACACTGGTTGGCTTAAGCAACAGAAATGTCTTGGCTCACAATTTCAGAGGTTAGAAGTCCCAGATCAAGGTCCTGACAGTCCATGCTTTCTCCGGGACTCTGTGTGTTCTGGTGCTGTCTGGCTACAATACTTCAGATCCCTTGTCTTGTATCTCTGCCTCTTTCACATGGTGATATCCTTGGTCTCCTCCTGTGGCTTTCTCTGACATCTGGCTTCTCCTGGTTTCTGGCTTCCACTGACTGACTGCAGCAGGATTTCCTCTCTTTATAAAGCCTCCAGTCATGGGGCTTAAGACCTGCCCTGATTCAATTTGGCCACACCCTAACTAGTAATAACATCTTCAGAAGTCCTAGCTACAAATGGGTTCACACCCTCAGAGAAGCAGAAGTGGATTAAGATCTGAACATGTCTTTTGTGGGGGGCACGATTCTGTCCCCAACACTGTGTACAGGTGTGTCTCTAAATTCAAGTAGGCTGAAGCCTAAGTACTTTCTTTTTGTGCAAAATACTAAGAAACTTTCTGATTTTGCATAATAATAGATGAGTTACTTCAAGTTTTTAAAATCCTAGTAAAACTTATCAACTTCCTTTAACTGTCTGCCTCTTTACTTTACCATTGTCTTCTCTATGTATTGCATTTCCATTTTCACTTTGTTAGGATATCTTTCTGTGTTAATCATTGAGATTTCAGAGTCATTTCTCCTTTTATAATAATGGTATCTCACTTTAGATAACAGATAAATCACTGACTGTTTGCCTGAATATCTTTGTACTCAGTATTGGGTATTTATACAAATTCAACTATGAATAATTTATGAGGCACAAAAATATTTTCCCCCAAACCATCTGGAGTGTAAAGAAAATGGACTGACACACTGAGTTTGTGCATATCATGATGCACTTGTGTTTCCAATCATGCCTCAGGCATGGATTCGCTCGAGCAGTTCTGTCAATCATCTCTGCATTCAGGTGCCACTTTTCTGATTGACATCAGAGAAGATTTGTGTCATCTGAAAGGATAAGATTTTATGGGAAAGCAGATAATAATTACTCTTGTCTCTTGAGAGGAACCATATTAGTCAAGTCAGAAAGAAAATGACTAGTGAAAATACACACAACACCCCAGCTAGAGGTCGACCTTCTCAGTCTAAATCACCATCTATTCGTGTGCAGGGAGTTGCAGTACAGTGTGTTGTGGGAACACAGACTTAGGCACCACAGAAAGTTTTAGCAGATGACCGCTTTATTACTTACACAGCACAAATGGCCCAAAAAAGCAGGGGAAGAGAGCCCATGGTGGCCGTCACCCTGGGTGGCCAAAGTCCTCGGGCCAGGTCAGTAGATGGCAGCTTTGTGTCAGAGAAGAGAGACAAATCTGTGCTGCCCAAAGGTGGGGTATTTATACACCCCTGGGGGAGGGGGCCCTGCCACTGAGAGTCCCCACCCTGATAAGCAGCCTGGGCTACTTGTTCTGGGGGTTCTAGGCATGGTCAGGCCATTTCATTAGACATAACATCTCCCAGACTGAAGATTGAAATGTCTGCAGGCAGTGGAAAAGGGAGGGAGAGGGCAGCAAGATGGATTCTGAGGGGGGTGTCTGTGACTTCCCCAGAAATTCATGTATTCATTCAAGCAACAGACTCTCACTATGAGTCTGCTATCTTCTGGACTCTGCTACTTGGGATGTTACTAAAGGCAGCATCTCCCACCCACCGAATAGTCCAGTGAAGGACAGAGATGAGTATTAATTAGTAATGACTGCATCAGGCAATAAGTGATCGGGGGATATGCAGAGTGTGGTGGGGCAGGGAAGGAAAAAGAGGCAAGTAATCCAATTTGGATGGGCAAGGGAGGCCAGTCAGGGAGGTGTTTCTGCAAATGAGGGGCCTAAACACAGCCTTAAAAGAGGCTTGAAGAGTTAGTCCTGCAAAGAGAATTAAAAAGTATTCTTAGTGGAGAAAACAACGCATCCCTGGGATTGGAGGCAAGGGCTCTGGGCACTTGTGGAATTCCAAGGATTTTTGCAGTGACTTCCAAGGTAATCAGAAGTGAAGATACATTTAGGCAATTGAATAAACACGACAAGGTGGCAACAGCTGTGCTTCAAAAGAGATGAGCATGAGGGCTAGAATAAATAGAGATGAATCTGCTCTGATCAGACAGTCCAGGGTCATTCAGGACACAAAAAAGAAAAAAAAATTCATCAATATTGTGATTTTAGCATTTTGAGATGCTGGACTACGTTCTAAACTCTGGTTGACATTTCTCTTTTTTTATCTAGAAATATTAAGGACCTCTCAAGGTCGTTCTCTCTGTGGGTCTCTGCTTCCTAGACTCACTCAGAAAACATTATAATGCTTTTTGGAAACTCATTTAAAAGCCTAAAAGCTTTTGGTGTAATATATGACTGTTTCAAAGAAAATAATGCCAGTAGATGCTAAATAATGTTTACAGAATTAACATATAGGGATGTTGTGGAAGCAGAAAGATTCAGATCACATATTGAAGGCCAGGACTCAGGAATATTTTAAGAAGGAAAATTTTATTACGTCCAGCCGGGCACGTCGGACTCCTGTCTAAAAAAGCTGAGCCCGGAATAGGATCTTTGGGTCCCTTTTATACAGAGGATATAGGAGTAGGTAGTCAAATAGTGCTTTTATGCAAACAGACTTTCTTTGTTAGTTTCTTAGAGTTTTAGGTGTTTGTCTGAATATCAGATAGGTCTTGAATTAACACATATCCCCCACATTCCAGGTAAGCTTGAATTAACACATATCCCCCACATTCCAGGTAAGCTTGAATTAACACATATCCCCCACATTCCAGGTAAGCTTGAATTAACACATATCCCCCACATTCCAGGTAAGCTTGAATTAACACATATCCCCCACATTCCAGGTAAGTTTGAATTAAGACATTTAGTCTGCGTCCTCCCTGAATAGCCAAAGCCTATAGAGCCTATATCACTTAATTGGCTTTCTGGGAACTAGGCAGACTGGAGTGGCTGGCATGGTTACGAGAGGTGGGGCTACAGCTCTCGTTGTTTGCATGCACACATGGCTTATGCTGGAATCTTAAGTTCAGCAAGCTTATACACATAGCCCAGGTTATTTATGAAGAAACACACAGTCCCCACATACACAGCCCATATCAGGGACAGTAAATAATTGAATACAGAGATAATTCCAGGATCCATAGAGTAAATCAGATGTAAATCCAGAGAAATCATTTGATTTGATTTGATTCCTCTTAGCACTTAAAATATTAGTATTTAATGTTTCTGTGTTCTTCAGACATGAGATGATGGTTTATGTCTGTCACCATGGAGAAAAAAATCAGCAAATTCATAAATCAGTGTGCTCTTTATACCTCTCTTATACAGGGCAATTTATTGGCTTAAATACTGGAGAGAGGAATTAGAGTGTTTAAGTTTTAGCTAGACCTGAATCTTCACTTTAAAAATCCAGAGATAAAATTAAATACATATGGAAATATTAAAATTTAGTCATATTAAAATTGAATCATATTCACTAAAGACTACAATAACAACAAACCACCTCAATTAACCTTTGAAATAGAAAGAGAAATGCCTCCAATTCATCCTTGCCCCTCAATTCGTGGTCTTCCATAAACTGTACAGAAGCTTGGGCTAGGTGAACTTTCATGTCCATTCCAAACCAAGGGACAAAATCATGAGTGCACTAATTGGCTTTTGGTGGATCATTCAAGCTAATATTAATATTTCTGCCTTTATACTGAGCTTGAATGAATACGGGCCATGATTTGACAAGTGAGTTGACAACAGGACCAGAATCTCACCCAAATCTAAGAATTTAAAAACTAGCTAACTATGTGTTTGTTATTGTTGGTGGTGGTTTTTCTGTTGTTGTTTTTCATATTCTGTCACTGGGCTTACATAGACCTTCCTGAAAGAACGTGGACCTGTTCATTCAGGATTCACTGTCCTGGACCTGAGGTCACCAGAACCTCTTGAAGAGCCTTTGGGTTTGATCACTTAAGAAGATAAATTCAATATTTCCAATGCCTTCTTATTCTGAACCACGATTTGAAAGGTACAAAGAATAAATTATACTAATGTGCTCCTAGTAATTCAAGTGAAATAAAATGTCACTGCAGCAAAGTTTAATCATAATTAGTAGATCACAAATTTTGAAATAAAGTACTCAAATGGAAATTTACTGAGATTCCATTTAATGGCATGCTAAGACTATTTTTAGAGTTCAACTGGTCAATGTCAGTAGCAAGCAATGAATGTGAGTCAATAAAATTTTTAAAATTCCCCATTGAGATAAGAAGCCAATATGCAATTAAATTGATTTAATATTTGTGGAATTAATTTGGGCTGACATCCCAGTATATATGAAAGGCATATTACATCACAATTAGTTGAGCAATAGTTTAAATGTTCAAAACATACTAGTATCAGTAAAAAATGGCTTATAGAATTGAGAAATAAAGTTTATGTCAAGTGCAGTGTCAGTTCTAGAGGGTATTTAAAAATAAAAATAATCAGCATTCAGCTGAGTTTTCATTCTGTGTGTGATAAAGTCAATTAGCATGTGATATAAGCCATCTCTTAGTAATAGTTTCAAGCTGCATTGACATAAAGTAATCAAATTTCCATAGGAAATTTAACTTGCCTGCTAGACAGTTTAATTATCCAGTGAACATTTCAATAGTTCCCATTATAAGAAAATATGCCAGAGTTTGTCACCAAGAGTGTCTATAACAATGGTTTGACTACTTCAATAAATTTTAATTATCTTGTAAATCATCTGCCTGCTGATAGATATAAATGTGAATGTTCCTTCAAATATGACTTAATTTGACCAAGATCTAGGAGGTGCAACAGGAACTAAGTCAATCTTTAAACCAACACCTTCATTCCAAAAGTTCTTAAAATTTGATTTTAAAAAAATTTCTCTTGTAATATAAAAGATGAGTGGGCACTGAATTTGAAAATTATAGCTAACTTTAAATCCTCCTCCAGAAATGCCTCCTTCACTCCTACTTCTGCCATCAAAGCCACCACCCCTGCTGTCCAAGAAAAGATATTTGCATGATGTCTTCTGTTTTCACAGTGCTCTCCCCTTTAGAAAGCACTTTCATAGTATAATATGATGTGGTTCCCAAATCGCTTTGAAGTAGGTGATTGAGAATATTTTTCTCCTCTTACCCATGAAGAAATGGAAGTGTAAGCTTTTCCAGAGCAATCCTGATTTCAAATCCAATCCCCAATCTCCTCAATACTGCTAAAGCAGATCCATTTTACTGATAGGATGGTACTTGATGTTTTTAATTCCTATTTTAGACAAAATTGTAACATGCTTGTGCTCTTTTCCTAGCTCAGGGTATATCATAAGGGGTTGCAAGGAGCTGACAAAGGTAGACACAATGACACAGCAAAATGGAATAGCAGATAAACTGGTATTGTGGCAGGAGAGAGAGAAAATACTTTTTTTTTTTGAGGTACGGGGCCAGAATTTGAACCCAGAATCTCATATCTGGGAAGCCAGCATTCTACCACTGAGCCACATCAGCTCCCTTGAGTTGGTTTCTTCATTTTTCTTGTTTGTTTTTGTGGGGTTTTTTTAGGAGGCACCAGGAACAGTGCTCAACTGCTTAAGCCATACCTGCTCCCAAAAAATACATTTTTTAAAGAGGTGCAAGTGCTCCAACATCACCACAAGCTCAGCTCCACTTGGTTCAGCTGACATGGAAACCATCTGGTTCCACAGCCCCTGAGCACATTATGGTCCTACTGTCAGCCTCAAGGCAAGGTGCCAATTATTACCAGCAACCATCAAAATAAGGCTAACATTTACCAAGTACTTACTTCAGGCACTGGACAGTGATGAAGCTTCTACCTTTTCCAACCTTCCCATTTATCTATGGTCCCTTGACTTCCCACAGACTTGATCTTGCTTCAGTGCCTAAGGCTGGTTCAGAATTAGTCAGGACAGTCGTGAAGATATTGCCTCATGATCTGAAACTCAGCACCAGTCACAATTTCCTTTAGGCTGGCTCAAACTTTGGGCCCTATTTCATGTCAATGGCCTCCTGCCTCATTCTTAAACTGTTCCTCAATTTGTGGCCTGGTGTTAACAGGCTTAAACTCCATGAAGACTAAGATTTTGAACCCCATGAAGGCAAAGAACCTATTGGTCCTATTTATTCCTGTAGCCTCAGCAGTAGGTTCCAGTACCTGGAACGAAAGAGGCACTCGAGTGTTTGTTAAATGAATGGAATGTACCCCCACACTTCTACTCTCTTTCTCTTAGCATAACTTTCCAAATCTCATTAGCACCAGCACCATCATTATAACCTACCACGTACTGAGTGCTTACCACAGGCTGATGCTTTACACACATTAAGTTATTTAATCCTCACCAACCTTGCAAGGTAGGTAATGTCATTTTCATTGTACAGAAGTGGAAAATGAAGCTCAGTGAGGCAAAAAGACTTTCACAAGGTCCCACACACATGGCTCTTAAATGGCAGAACCAGCAGAGAGCTGAGTGACTCAACTTGAGCCACCGTGTTCTCTCTTCTGGACTCTCCTGAGAACTGCAGTGACCTTCCAAACCCCAGAGCCAGGGTTTAGACCTGGCTCCATGCTGACAGTCTTCCCTGATGCCCAACACCTGCTTTTCCAATGACTGCCTGCCCTGGATTACCCTTTCCTGTGCTGGGACATCTTAGCCAAGCTGACTGCTCTCCCCAGATCACCACACAGCTACATCTCTTCTGCAGCCACACCCCCTTGATCAATGTCCTCCCATCCTCAAGTATACCATTGGCTGCATTTAGGCCCAGAGTTTGCACCTGGATAAAGTACATCTTTAATGAGCGGGCCAGGACCCAGAGAGTGAGAGGCAGCCAAAGGCTTCCAAGGCTGAGCAAGGGTCAGGTGAGAGAAGTGAAGTAAAATTATTGAATGAGTTGAGTATCAATAATTAGATGAAACTAGAATGGGGATGGAAATGCAAGTCCCATGAGAAGACTTAAGTGATCACCATAAACCCACTTTCTGTGTTCCTGACTTCCTTTTCCAAAAACCAACCTTGGACTCAGTAGGGTTTGTTGCACTCAAAAGGTAGGGCATGTCTGCTTCTGCTGTTTCTTCTGCCTGAACATAAGACAGCTTTGTATCCACAGCCTGACATATAATAGCTGGCAACACGGTTTTTGTTGGGTGAAAATATCAGCCAGTTGTCTTCAGAGACAGTGTTTTGCATGCTATGCTGAGTTTCCTCCTCCTCCTGAGACTGGGCCAGTCTAAGATTGTCTGGTCTTTTCCAGGAGGTGGTTCCAATTCCAGGTCCCCACATGGCTCAGACTTCCCACACTGCAGGAGTGAAAAAGACCACCCAGCAGGGATTGAAATAGTATGCCCACTGCACCCTGCATCCACAAGCCTCTCTTCTGAGCATCCCTTGGACTTAACTCCTCTGCTATTTATTGTTTTACATTGACACTCAAAAGTCCCAAAGACTCTGTCCCCAGGTCTTTGCTGACAGCTCCTCATATTGTGATTGAATACCATTATAGATGATAGTCCCTACTGTGAAATTCAGTAAAATCTAAACGAAAATTCAAGCAGGCTTTTCCAGCCTTTCTGATTCATTGAAATCCAAAACCAATGCACTATACAAACTGGCTTGCCTTTGGAGATGGTTGACGAAGCAGCACAACTTTTGCCGGTTTTTAAGAGTTGCTCCACACAAGAGACTCCGTGAAGAAAAGAGCTTGACAGCCGGGCATACACGGGACTCAGGCTTAGCTCTCGGTGCTTCTCATGCCAGTTACCCAGGGCACCGTCAATTTAACCCTGGCCACAAGGCACCTTAAAGGTGACATCATTCCCTCGGCCTTTTGGCTCCCTTGTGAATGGTGGGAGCTATAAAGATGAAATCTGCAAATGCCAGGGCCTCTCTCACATGTTCTCACCAAGGAGAGGAATGGTTGAAAGCCCCCTCCCTCAGTCTGACAAATTTGGGTTTCAAACCCAGGCTCTACTTTTTCATGGCCATGTGCCCTTGGGAGAGTTACTCGCTCTTCTTGAACCCCAATTTTGTCATCTGTGAAACCAGGCTAATCATTATAGTCACCTTGTGAGGCCACTGTGAGAATAAAGTAACCCAATGCACAGAAAACACCAGCAGCACCAGTAGGTGTGAGTTTGTCATTTGTATTATTGTGATGATGATGTTATAATTTCTGGGCAGGGACTCTGCATTCTGTTTGCTGAATCCTTAATGCAACCCCAACCACAGTTAGTTTATTTAAAAGCTTGGGCTTCTGAAGGAGTGAGCTTTCATTTCCAGAAAGGAAAAAAAAAAAAGACCTATATCATATAGGTCAAATGAGGTGTGAGGAAATGAGAACGAGGAAACCAGCTGCAGCCTCTTTGAGAAAAGATAGCAGTGCAGAAAGCCTGTTCTGAGCCCTGAATGCTTTTAGTAATCAGCAGACTCATGAAAGGAAGAGAGTTTCTCTCTGTTAAAAGTAGTGGAAATATTATGCTCACTTGAGCTTTCTGAGCTTTGGCCTAGAAGGTGAAACTAAATGGATTTGCTTGCCCGAGAAAGAACCGAGAGAATTTCATCTTTTCTCCACTCTTAAAGCAAACCCAGCTTCATAACCAACTCTCTTCAATCATGGAATATCTCCAAACTCTCTGGCAAGTTCTTCACTGCCGCCAATCCTGCTCTTTAGAAGCTTTCACTAATTCAGAAAATCGCTGAATTTGCCATCTCAGGAAGAACAAAGTTTGATGGGGAGGACGTTCTCCAACAGTTGGCGCCAACAATTCCTTAACTTACAAAGTAGTGGCGGCACTAGTTACTAAAGAAAGAGGGGTTTGGAAAGTCTAGTGTGGGCATACTATTCCCACATAAATAGCCTCTCCCTGCATGAGATAGAGCCACTGTCTTCCCGCTCAGTGGTTGGTGCAAGCAGTGTTTGTAAAGGATAATCCTTTGCATAGGGAGTGACCGCAGGACTGCATCTGTGACGCCCCGAAGGCTGCTTCCCTGTGGCCGTCCTGGAGCAAGGGTGGACCAGCTCAGACCCCTCCGGCTGGTCAGCTTGACCTCTGTTGGAGCCCACTTTGGGACCGGGAGATGCCTTTTACAGACACCTTCTTCTTTATTAGTCCCCTGGCCTTGAGGGGTCTAGAGTTAAAGATCTGGGGCATTCCAGTCGGTTATTACTAGCCCAACCGCTGGTAGCATTTATTTGACTGGGAAATTTGGAGAAGAGGCACTCCTCCTGGAGGAAAAATGTAAATGTTTTCCTGTAAGCTCAGTTTTAGCTTTTAGGTATGTGCCTAAACATTTTCCTTCATTCATCCACCACATGAGGTCCAGGGGGTGGGTTATCCTGGGAGAGGCAAACTGGGATATTCAAAGCAGACGGTGGTTTGCGGCTCAGCAGATGTTAGTGTCCATCCTTGAGCTCTTCTTTGACAGCCACGAATATCACGTCAGCTCTGGAAGGGGCTCTTTCTTTATCTGAGTTTTCTATGGCTCCTCCCACCTCCACCTGATGCCTTAGTTTGACCTGGATTAAAAGTATCCATACGAGCTGAGCTAATAAACACCAACAGAGAGGAGGGTGATCCCTGGTCCATTTGACCCCCATGGATGGTGTTGCTGCTAGGCAACAGCGTTGGCTTCTTTTAAGTACCCCCTTTCCTCCACCCACCCCCCAAATTGACTAGCACACCGAGGGGCTTGGCAATTAGGCTTGTACCAAAGGATGTGCCATGTGCTGACCAGCTCCTTCCTTTGGATTTCCAGACACATGGTCCCACTGGAAGCAGCAGTGCCTCTGCAGGAGGGAAGCCGGGCTCAGAACTCTCATGGAGAGAGGTCAGGGGCAGGGCATGTGTGCATCTTCCCAAGTTCTCCCCCAGGCCCTGACGGGACTCCCTGTCCTTTTTTGGGTTGGCTCCTAATGACACTTATACAAAATACACTTTGTAGAATTGAATCAGTTACCTTGTTTATTGAATGTTTGTCCTTTTTTGTCTGAATCTTCCAATATACAGGGATATTGGGGGGGGAGCAGTCTAACAAAATCTTAGACAGAAAAAAAAGATATCCATTGCAAAAATGGTTGTGTGAAGATAGATGTGAGCATAAAAACATTGTTTTGTACTCACTTTGGCAAGCACTTCCAACACAATGACTCGACTCTAAGCAATCTGTAACAGCTACTGCTTACTGGGCTCTCACCCCACACCAGGCAATTTCTACGCATTATCACAGTCTCACATTTAATTCTCGTAATGAATCTATAAGGTAGGAGGAAGTAGTGTCCTCGTTTTAGAGATGAGGAGTTTATGACTCAGAGAAACTAAATGACTTGTAGAAGGCTACATGGCTCAGAGATGATGGCGCCAGAATTTAAACATAGTGTGGCCTGACTCTGAAGCCAAAGCCCTTAACCGCTATGCTTTACTGCAGCTCAAAAGAAGAGAGAAAAGTTCCACTTACTGCAGAAGACAGTGGCCAAGCCACAAGGACAGCTTGGGATTTAAGCAAGAACACTGTAGATGCTACAGAAAAGGATGAGGCAGTATAGAACCGAAGGAATATGGAAGCAAGTGGTGACTGTACCCACTATGTGGGAACAAAACACAATACCCAGGCAGAGAAGAATGGATGGTCAAAATGAAACCACACTTTTAGTTAAATGTGTTTGCTTTTATCAGTCATTATGTGTGTTTACAGATATGATGAGTTATCATTTTCAAATAGACTCCCTATTTTTTTCTAAAGCCTCAACTACAGTGTGTTTATACAATACAAAGTCTGGAATCTACTTATTACTACTAATCATAATTACTAAATGTTTCCTGAAGTACTTGTCCCCTTTTCCCACTCTTGCTGTACCCCATTAGTTTCATTTAGAGTAATTTCTACAATTTTTAATTAAATAAAATAATCATTTGTCCAGTACTTATACATTGTTTATTGCTTATGTACTGGACTGTAGTCAACAAGAAATGCTTTGCAGAGGATATGGCCCATATTAGGAGCTTTAAAATTACTTTTCTTGATTAAATGAGTGCTCCATCAAGGATCCTGTTTCCTTACTGATTGGTAAATAAATTTGTTGCATATACTCTCCCTTGTTTCTCATTTTCCTTTATTGTTTTGTTTATGATGGGTGTTTAAAGTGAAAAATAATACATTACAATGTACAGTTTAGTGTATTTCTTGTTATGTTGTGACTTCTATGATGTGTTTACCTTTTTGGTTTATCTCTTAATGATTTCATTTGTACTTTTTACTCTTTAAGGGCCTGGAATTTATTTTTAATATATTACAGAATTCGGCATCTAAATGATATTATTTTTCCAAATAATCTGTTTTGCCAATACTTAATTTCAAATATTATATATCTTCTACATATCTTTGTGATTTTCCATTTAAAACACATTAATTTTATATGGTAGCGCTTTGTCCTTTGTTACGTTAGTATCTATTCTATTTTTTTACCTGTTAATTCTTTTGTTAGTACTTCCTTTTTAAAATAATTATTGTTTTATTGGAATTGCATTTTCGACTGTGTTCACATATCCTCTAAAACAAGGCCCTTCTATCACTATCTTTTTCCAAATTTTCTTACCAGTCGTGCCTGATTTTTCTGCATTTGGAATTTTAAGACTTATTGAGTTCTAAGTGCACTGTGATCCCTAATGGCTTTCACCATCTTTCCCCCAACCCCTGGGTGACTCTCTGACCCTCAGAACTAATCACATGGCCACCTTGTGACCCCGCCCGCCCTCCAGCTCAGCACTTGACTTGTTGGGATTTCACTCCATGAAGACACTGCGGCACTGCCATTATCCACCTCCCCTGCCTCCTCTATGCTTTTAGGAATTGCAGCTTCTAAAGTAATGTAGAAGCAGATTATGACTGAAATTTTAAAAACCCAAAATCAGCAGAGTTGAGTGGAGTGACATCTTAGGCAGAAAAAAACAAGTGTAATCAGAATTACATTTGAAAATTCCTGAAATTATGCATTAATTTGACATATATGCTTTTGTGGACACAAATATGTTACAATGTCCTAGTCTGCTAGGGCTGTTGCAACAAAAACAACAGGAATTTACTGTCTGACCGTTTTGGAAGCTGAAAGTCCAAACTCAAGTTGTGAGCAGCTTGTGTTTCCTCTGGAGTCTGTGGCATTCTGGTGGTGGCTGGCTAGCAGTCCAGAACTCCATCTCTGCCTCAGTCACATGGCCGTCTCTCCCTCGTGTTTCCTACTTGTGTGTCCAAATTTCCTCTGCTTATAAAGATTCCGGCTGATTCAGCTTGCCCTCACCTTAACTAACAACATGTTCAAAGATCCCGTTTACAAATGGTTCACATTCACAGGACCAGGATTTAGGATTTGAACATGTTTTTGTGGGGACATGATTCAATCCGTAACAAATAATAGGTATGTATTACAGCATATAATATGCTATATGTAATAAAGAGTATAATCATTTAGGGGAATGAGAATTATCAATACCATTTAAATTCTTATTATCACTCTCCCTGCCTCCCTCTCCTGAGTATATGTCTTTTAATTTATGTAAATTATATGCACTTATGAGGCAGTTGTAGAGAGACACTTTCTGCTTTTTGGGTTGATTCGTTTCTGGGTCTCGATTTAGGAATCAAAAATGTGGAAATGATTTTGAAATTCTTCCTGGTCATGGATCTGCTCTTTTGCAAACAGCAAACCATACATCAGACAGATTTTTATTCTCAATTTGGTCCCATAGGTCTTTAATTTTGTCCCAGATTACAGCAAAACTTTTACCATCAACCTTCATGTATTTTCATATCTTTGTGTCTGTCTGCCTTTATTACTATAATGAAGAGAAATTGGGTGATGCTGCTTCAGGGGCTGCTAGACAAATGTCGTCTCACTAGCTATCGCTAAAATATTACTTTGGTAAATATTTGTCTGAAAAACTGTGTCCTGCAGTCTGTGAAAAAATGGACTTCAAAATCTGGAATTTCACAATAGAGTGTTTTTTAGGATCAAATGTGATTATATGGATTAACACTTAGTCATGAGCAGTGTCCATGTTTCACCCCATGTCCCTCTCTCATGCTAGGTGTCTTTGTTTCTGTGCCTGGTACTAAATGCTCAATCTGATCAGCCTAACTTCATTCCCCTATTTAGCAAGAGAGCATCCTCATTCCTGTTTCATTAGAGCTTGTTCCTCACACTCATTTAGTGAATCCCTCAGGAGAAAGGGCTTGGATGAGCCTTTGTGCAAATGGGGGCAAAAACTGAGTCTTGAAGCCCTGCTGGAAATGCGTGTTTTCCTCCCAGTTTTTCTGTGAGGAGATGATGCTCATGGTGCAGAACTTGTGAACAAAAGAGAAACTCCATGTGATAAATACTATGCCTGATTAGCTAAGAACTTGCTAGAATGATGGTTGAGATGTGGTCCTTGTCTTAAAGAAGCCTGAAACCTAGCGTAGGAGACAACCAAATAGCTACACAATGGTGTGAAGAATTATATATCAGAGGGATGAACAAAGTGACTCAATGACACAGATGAGAGCCAATGAACTCTCCCTGGTCACCAGTCAGAAGAACTAAATGCAACATTCACATGAACAAAACCCAGTTCACCAGTGTAGGAAATCAATAGGGCAAAAATATCAGGACAAAGTTAAAAGATCAGCAGGAGAAGTAGTAGAAACAGTAAGGTAGCAAACAACACAGAAAATGGTTTCTGAAAATTTGCATGGAAGAGCTGAATTTTGAAGGATGAATATGAATGCAGACATCATATACATCGGGTGGCGAGGTCATCATAAAGAAATTGTGTAGGCATGAAAATGCATGCTCTGATATGGGAAAAGCAAGGTGTCCAGTGTGACTTGCTTTGGTGGGCATGAGTGGGAGTGCCGGAGGTGAAGCTAAAGACTAGGAACAGCACTGATTTTGAAACATGTCCTACAGGTGATTCAGAGGTGATAATGCAGGAGAATGACATGGTCATATTTGTGTTAAAACATGGCAAACGGACTTGGCCCAGTGGTTAGGGCGTCCGTCTACCACATGGGAGGTCCGCGGTTCAAACCCCGGGCCTCTTTGACCCATGTGGAGCTGGCCCATGTGCAGTGCTGATGCGCGCAAGGAGTGCCGCGCCACGCAGGGGTGTCCCCCACGTAGGGGAGCCCCACACGCAAGAAGTGCTCCCCGTTAGGAGAGCCGCCTAGCGCGAAAGAAAGTGCAGCCTGCCCAGGAATGGCGCTGCCCACACTTCCCGTGCCGCTGACGACAACAGAAGCGGACAAAGAAACAAGACGCAGCAAATAGACACAGAGAACAGACAACCGGGGAAGGGGGGGGGTAATTAAATAAATAAAAAAATCTTAAAAAAAAAAAAAACTGGCAACAAAATAGGGAGTTGAGGACAAGAAAACAGTTGGGAAAATTTTGTTCCTTCAAGCTAAATGTGTAGCTTGCTTTGTATTGCACTTTGCTTTGGGAAGAGGGTTAAGGCAGAAGGGGAACTAAAAAGGAAGAAGGGAAAGATGGAAGCTGTATTCATTTCTTTTTTTTTTTTTCCTTCCTCGCCCCTCCCCCTCCCTACTGTTTTTGCTGTCTGTGTCCATTCACTGTGTCATCTTCTGTATCTGTTTCTCTTTTTGTCTTCTCTTCTCATCTTTCTCCTCTAGGATTCACCAGAATTTGATCCTGGGGACCTCTGATATGTCTCCCCTTCATCTCTCTTTTGTTGCATTATCATCTTGCCGAGTGACTCATTTGCACAGGCACTGGCTCCCTGCGCAGGCACTTTGGCTCATAGCATGGGCACTCAGCTCACCACGGGACACTGGCTCACCGCACAGGCACACTTTCTCTTCTTCTTTTTCACCAGGAGTCCCCGGGGATCAAACCTGGGTCCTCCTATATGGTAGGTGGAGGCCTTATCACCTGAACCACATCCCCTTCCCTGTATTCATTTCTTAGGACTGTCATGACAAAGTGCCACAAACTAGGTGGCTTAAAACATCAGAAAGTTATTCTCTTACAATTCTGGAGACTAAAAATCCAAAATCAAGGTATCAGCAGGGCTTTGCACTCTCTGATACTTTAGGGGAGGAGCCTTCTTTGCCTCTTCCTTATTTCTGGTGCTTGCCAGTGATCCTTGGTGTTGCTTGGCTTGTAAATGCATTGCCCCAAAACCTGCCTCCATCCTCACATGGCATTCTACTTGTGTGTCTATGTCTTGTGTCCAAATTTCACTCTTCTTATAAGGATATAAGTCACACTGGATTTTGGACTCACCCTAATCCAGTATGACCTCATCTTAACTAATTATATCTGCAAAGACACTATTTCCAAAAACAGTCACATTCTGCGGTATCAGGTGGACATGAATTTGGGGGATATACTATTTAACCCTTCAATCCAGTATGGAAGCTAAAAGGGGAGGACAGCAAGACCTCTCTGGAACAATTTATTTGAATTAAAATTAGGATCGAAGAAGTGAAAGTCCATTCCTCTCACCTCAAGACCTTGCCTGGTCTCTCAAGTCAGAAAGCTATATACTGGGTAGTGAAGCTTCCCTCTTTTTTGACTCTTATGATCTCATACAATCCTTTTCAATTGTAAAAACTTTTTTCATTGCCCTCCCTGCCATTACCAATACCAGCTTCGTGTTCAAACACGTAGCACCTAATCAAGACCCCGGAGGTATTTTCTCTTTCTCCCTAATGAATGCTGCCCACAGATGATCCTCCAAAAGTTCTCTTTCATCCTTGTAAACCCTGCTCAAAGCTTTACTTGGAAGGACAAAAGCCAAACTTTCAGAATAAATTTTAAGACCCCATCCTACCTACCACCATGATTGCTCTCATTTTCTCCCTTGCTCACAGTTTTTCTTCTGCAAACTCCCTAGGCATGTTAATTTCTTACTCTGCATCTATCAAAATCCTTTCAATCCTTCAAAGAGCTCAAAGTTAAGCTCAAATCCTATTTCCCATTGTACATATTTCTTGTGGGTATGAATAGTCCACACTTCTTTCCATTTGTACATGAAACCTTCTTGAGAAAGCTCTCCCTTTCTCTCTATACATATTATTGACCAAAATGCTTGCTAGAGTCTCAAAAATAGTCTAATGAAAGCATATTTAGTTCAACTCAACCAATATTTATTGCACACCTAACACATCTAAGGCATTGGGCTAAACATTCTCAGGGCCCCTGCAAAAAAATAATATGTCCAATATTTGTACTTGAAAAGAACAGTTAACAAATATATTCATTTGTTCTGAATCACCTATGATTAATAATTTGTGACTTTTCTAATAAGATAGTCTTTCTTCATTGAGCTGATGAGTCTCATAAGGAGAGGAAACTGTGGTGAAAGCTACGTAAATGTGTTTAAATGGCACACATTTTTCATTGCACAGCTAGAGTCTAGGCTCAGAAGATACACATATGAACTATCCACTTAACCTTGATTTATATATTGCTAATTGTTCCATGGATATTTGAAGAATTTCCTTCCTCAAGGGTCTAGAAGAAGTTCGGTAAACTATGGTGTATCCATTTTCCACACCACCTTTTTACATGTACCCACACTGTGATAAGGTTTCTTTGCTGTTAGTTCTAAAAGAAAGCAAAGGTAATTTCTTTCAATTATTTTACCTGAGAAAGGAAAGTTTAACAAACAAATTAATAACAGTGATACTAAGAAATGGAATGGATACTGGGGTCTGTCTGTAAGGAAGTTGACAGGCCTCTTAAAAATCTAAGACCAAAAATATAGTAGAGTCAACCCTGACATTCACACCAAGTCATGTGCCCACTGGTACTCTTAGCAAAAATGACCAGGGAATCAGTTATAAGGAATCAGTAGTCCCTGAGGAAGGAAGCATAGTTTTCCCAATAATGGCAACATTCTCCCAGAGGCATTTGAATATTGCAGGGAAAAAAATAAAGGATTAAGCCTCTTAGGAAAGCAAAAGTACCCTATGTTCTAGTCTTTGGTCAATGCTTTCTAATTCTTCTTTTTCGTATCTTTAAATACAGAATCCCCTTCACCTCCAACTGAGTTTAGAAAATTCATTAAGTTCTGATGCTGATGTTACGGCGTCAATCCTGACCATGAACGGCTGGTACAATTTTAGCTTGTTGCTGTGCCAGGAAGAATGGAACATCACGGACTTCCTCCTCCTCATCCACAGTAATTCCAGGTTCCACCTCGGCTCCATCATCAACATCACCGCCAACCTCTCCTCCTCCAGCGACCTCTTGAGCTTCCTGCAGGTGCAGCTGGAGAACATTAAGAACAACACCTCCACAATGGTGATGTTTGGCTGTGACATGGAGAGCATCCGGCGGATTTTTGAAATCGTCACCCAGTTTGGAGTAATGCCCCCGGAGCTTCGTTGGGTGTTGGGAGACTCCCAGAATGTGGAAGAATTGAGGACAGAAGGCCTGCCCTTAGGGCTCATTGCTCATGGAAAAACAACACAATCTGTCTTCGAATACTACGTCCAGGATGCTATGGAACTGGTTGCCAGGGCTGTAGCCACAGCCACCATGATCCAGCCGGAACTTGCTCTCCTTCCCAGCACGATGAGCTGCATGGACGTGGAAGCCACAAATCTCACTTCAGGACAGTATTTGTCAAGGTAGGATGCCTTGACACCCCATACATTGGGCTTTTACAGGAAGTAAGAGTTCCTTATTGATCCCCACTACCGAATTCTTGACCCTGGGTAGCTTTAACCTCTAACAGAATGTCTGAGGGACTTCCTAGTTTAATAAGGCTAATATCTCATGATTTGTCATCTTTAATTTTATCTATAGACTAGTAAGAGCGTGGTGCCATGGGGAACCCTTAGGCCTGCTTTTAAACCCTGACTTAAAAGCTGTGTGTCCCTCACAAAGCACCTAAAAGCTCTGAGCTTGTTTTCTAATTTGTAACTAGGATAATGTTGAATAGCTTGATGTTTTATAATAAAGACTTCGTGAAATTATTTATGAAAAGAACCCAGCACCATGCTTGGCCCTTACTAAATACACAATAACCCTGCACACTCTTTCCCAAATCAGAAGACTTGGATAAGTCTCTCTAAATCTATATGTAAAAAATAAATAAGTCAAGCAGGGAATGGATTTCTCTCTCTCCTCCCAGGCCTTGATGCTTACAGCAGTATAGAGAACTAGTTAAAGGCTTGGACTCTGGAGCCAGACTGAACTTGAATTTTAGCTCTGCCATTTACAACTTGTATGACTTGGTCTAACTTCTCTGAGCCTTCTTTTTCCTTATGAAAATGGATATAACAATAGATTCTAGTACCCATGGAGTTATTGTGATTAGATAACAATAGATGATAAGGATAGGTGATAGATAGATAGATAGATACATAGATACATAGATACATAGATACATAGACAGAAGAGAGGGATAGATAGATGAAAGATGAGAGATGGAACTAAGAACAAAGATGATGACAATGATGATGATGATTTTTAATTATGTACCATTCTTCTCCAGTTCCTCAACCTAATTCAGAAGTTAGAATGTAAAAATCCATTTAACTTAAAGATTAGTCCATCATATGGAAATGATTTTCATGGGTCCCTGGGAAAAGGGAAATATCCTTAAAGGATACTTTATAGGAACCTACATTTTCTTCTGAAAAGAGGCACCAAGAGGCCAAGAAGAATCAGAGATTTAGTCCTGTTTCAGAGGTGAAGATTTGCCTCTAGGGTAGGTCCTAATTTTAGGTGGTCTTCTCAGGACATCTGTCTGTATGAAGGAACACAAGGCAGCCTCATAAGATCCTGCCTTAGAAAAGACATGAATATTTGGTAAAGAGTCAGGGGGTCCTCAGCATTTTCCATTTAATTGAATGTATATAAATATATATAATTATCTATAAAATTGTTTGTGTATATATTTATATTACTTTGCTGCTAAATGCCATATATATGGCAGAGTTAAAGACTAAGCACAATCTATAAACTCCCTAAGCCATGTTGTTAATAAAATAACTCAAAATTCATTTGTTAGGGATCTATTAATCACAAGATTAGACATTCTATCTTTGTCTGAACTTTCTGTTATTCCCCATATTGTATTTGAATTTCCACAGGATTAAAGTCTATGCATATTTTATTTTACAGCAACCATCCAAATTTAATCAACTGTTTTTGAAGCAGCACATTATTGAGGTGCAGGATTTTATCTGGCATACGAAATATTCCTCTTCACCACAATGTATAGCCAAACCTTGATTTATAATTCTGAGCAGTCATTATTTTAGAAGTGCAGCCAGAAGCAGCAGCCATAGGAAAAACCACTTGTGAAAGCTACATTATGTTATTTAGTTTCTTTCTGTCTCATGCAAAAGCGAGAACACAAGAAAAATGGTTCTATTTGTATCCTAAAAGTGTTTAGAAACTACAGCAAGGAATATTTGTTGGCTTAGGTTATATGTACCCTAAGGGTTCATTTTATAAGCTCCAAATGATCTGTTTAGCTCCTTGAGATTTAATTTATATTAAAATCATGTGCCTCCTTCTCTAAGGATCCCATGGCACCTTGAACATGAAATTATATGATGGTGCTTAGCCCACTCTATCATCATCTGTCTGTGTGTCTAACTTCTGAGTTAGAATATAAACTCCATTAAGCAGAGACAATATTGTTCAGCCTAGCCCAGTGCTTAGCATAACACAGGCACTTAATAGATATTTATTGAAACTGACATAGAAAAAAGGAAAGGAAACTTTACATTATAGTGACATCCCCCATCTGCTGCTGCAGAAGAAAAATGGTTGATTTATAAATAAAATACTATCTAAATTTAAAAGACCTAAAAAGGTCTAAATGGTCAAGGCCTAAATACTTACTCTCTGGTTTTCTTCTCCTGTTTTCCTTTTTGTGGAATGTTAAATTAGCAGATAATCTCTGTCCTTTTGGCTGTTTCTACATGTTGCTTATTTTACAGACTTTGAAAGTTGTAAAAGAGGAGTGTGGGGTTTGGAGCCTGTCATCAATTCACAATGTCTCAATGTATAAGGGTCAGTGACAATATTTTTGTCCTCATGAATGTGTTTGAGATCTGAACTCAAAGAACTTCAGAAAATATAACTAGGACTTCCTAAGCTGCCTGAGGAATACAAACAAAGAGAAAGTTTCAAAGTGTTCAGCCAAGGGTCACCGGAAATGAGCAAAACCCTGGAAGGAGTCTTTGTAATGAATAACTGAAAAGCTGCCTTCATCCACAAAACATCTGTGGATTTTTCATCATCTTTATTTACTATGTTGAATACAGTCTTTTAGAAAGTTCGTTATTCTCAGTCCATAAGTCACATCTGCATACAGTAATTTTCTTAATTTTCCTCAATGTTGAGAGGCTGACCCCACTTCCTCACTGAATAATGAAAGTCCCAAGAATAATGAGCCATGAATAGCGGATGCCAGAGTAGTGCAAGCTTTTATTTCTCACATGGTCATTTTTGGTTTGGGCTGACAGAATTGTTAACATTTTAAAATGCTAATGAAATGGCCAAAAACATGGCATTTACAGCACAGGCTTTTAGACTAGAAAAATCATTTCTCATGGCAGACTACAGAGACATAATTATAGGTATAAGGATTTTATCCTTCCTGGGTCCCCACATGCCAGAGCAAATGTCCATCATAGCTAAGTGTAGACACAGCCATTTGGGGGCCACGTTCATAGTGTGATCTTTGACAGTTTACTTGCAAGATGTTTTCTTAAATGGTAAATATTTGGAGCAATTATATTTGGCATATTACTTGGATTCTGTCTCCATATACGCCTATGTGTAGGTGTTTATCTCCAGCCAATGGTCATTTATTAACGTAAGATGAGGTATTTAAAATGAAGACTCGAATCCTGTTCTTTTGAACTAGACTTCTGGTGTCTGAGGGCAAAAAAATAAGTATATGCTTATCAAACACTGAAATAAATGATTTTTAAAATAGGCATATATTCAGGTACACAAATAGGGAATTTATAAGTTCTTGTCAGAGAGCTGGTGATGAAGGAAGAAACACTGGCATTGGATTCTAATGAATATGAGTTTTTTGATTTGCAGCAGGTTCACAGACACAGGAAATGATATATGCAAATACACAAGAGCTGAGAGAAATTTAGCACTATTGGAACATAAGTTGCATATGAAGAGGATTTGAGATGACTCTGGATCTGTAGGTAATTTGATAGCACAGCACACAGGGCTTTTATGCCAAGCGAGGGCATTTGTATTTTGTATGGAGAGTGGATGTCAGCGGAATGGCAGGACATTAGCCATGACGTATTTATTTTTTTTTTTTTTTTTTTTTTTTTTTTTTTTGCAGAGCAAAAAAATATTTATTCAAGTGTTCCAGAAAAACATGGATGATAGATGGCAGCTCCAAGCAGTTGAGGCAGTTGCAGTAATGATAAATACTTAAAGCATACATTTATTCATTTATATAATTAACAAAACCAAAGTATTAATGAAGAAAAAGTTGCATATCTATATTATACACACACACTTACACACACAATAAGTTGTAGAAGAGTTACAAAAGGATTTAAATTTTTTTTTTTTTTTTTTTTTTTTATTCTTTGGTAGGTCAAATTCTTCCAACTAGAGAAATACTTTCAGGACAGAATCATTTTTCTGATGTTATATGGACAGATGCACATTCTCAGTTACACCATCATGGATGCAGCCATACTGAGTGTTGGGTCAGAGAACAAATAGAAGCATCTTGACATTGTTCTACTGCTATCTACATAGAAAGATTGATCTGGAGAATGAACATTTGTAGATAACTCTTGTCACAACTTTTCCTTTATTTCTTGGGTGTCAGCAATTATTTTTTCTTATATCACAAGCAATACATGTTTAGTGTAGAAAAAAATAAGCACAGAAGCTAAAGAAATTTCAGATCATCCATATCTTACAACCCTGAGATAATCACCATTAATGTTTTTGCATATGTCTTTTAAGATACTTTTCTATTTTTTTTTTTTAATTTTTTTATTTTTTATTGAATTTGTAATAATATTACATTAAAAATATATATGTGAGGTCCCATTCAACCCCACCCCCCACCCCCCCTCTCCCCCCCCCCCCCAACAACACTCGTTCCCATCATCATGACACATCCATTGGATTTGGTAAGTACATCTTTGGGCACCTCTGCACCTCATATACATTGGTTCACATCATGGCCCATACTCTCCTCTATTCCATCATGTAGGCCCTGTGAGGATTTACAATGTCCGGTGATTACCTCTGAAGCACCATCCAGGGCAGCTCCATGTCCCTAAGACGCCTCCACCTCTCATCTCTTCCTGCCTTTCCCCATACCCTTTGTCCATTATGTCCACTTTTCCCAATCCAATGCCACCTCTTCTATGTGGACACTGGATTGGTTGTGTCCATTGCACCTTTATGTCAAGAGGAGGCTCAGATTCCACCTGGATGCTGGATGCAATCCTCCCATTTTCAGTTGTAATCACTCTAGGCTCCATGGTGTGGTGGTTGTCCTTCTTCACCTCCATCTTAGCTGAGTGTGGTAAGTCCAATAAATCAGATTGTAGGTGCTGGAGTCTGTTGAGGCTCAGGATCTGGCTATCACATTGTCAGTCCAGAGATTCAAATCCCCTAAATATATCTTAAACCCCAACATTAACTGCACCTCCAGCACATTAGCATGAAAGTCTTATGAAGGGAGATCCCATCTGAGTCCAGATTCATCACACATAAACACCATTTCCAAAGAGGGGCCATCTGCCCTGGTAGTTAACCCCATCGGCCATGACCATAACTCCCATGGGTCTCTTTAGCCCTCAAAGGAACCAATATCTGGGGGTTGTAAGCCATGACGTATTTATAAAGTCATATTCCTGTAACAAATTAACCAAAAAGGCAATACAATATAAAAGCCTTATAAGTAATTTTTTTAAAATTAGGTTGCAAAAGTTATTTTTGTTTCTCAAAATTGGTCTCAGCCTTGCCCGCATTTACTCCCTGGCTGCGTTCTGAACCCCAGGCTCTGGTGAGAGTAAATAAGAGTTTGAGGATGTATCTGCTGTTTCTAGGGTTAGGGTTTGCCCAGGCCTTTCTGTAGAAGGATGTAGGTGCTAATAAATCCATCGTTCCCGCATTAGCCACAGCTTTGTCGAAGACAGTTATCCTTTCTTTAAGAATTTCAAGAGTCTGGACACTGCGAGACAGCTTGTTTCTCTTGGCTTAAGAAATCCCTGACGCTCTGGCTACCCTGGGACAACCTTCATTCTATTAGCAGTTATCCTCTGGCAATAGCTGGCATTACTAAGCTCCCACCCCACTTGATCCTGAAGAATGGTCCAACGAGTTAGAAACTCTTTCTCCTCCAAGCCATGCTCGTCCATATGCTTACATAGTATAGCAGTACCACGATTCACTGGCTTTTCATTAATGTTCTGTTTGTTCATTCTGCACATGTTATTGAGAACCTATTATGTGCCAGGCATTGTGAGGCACTCAGCTTCGGAAAACAAAACTAAAAAGATTGCAATAGATGTCCATTTAAATAACCCATGGTGTAAAATTATGATGCTCCTCAGTTCATGCCTGGGCATTTAGATGAGTTCCAGAAGAATTTGAGGCTACGTGATATAGTTCTAATTGTGGATATTTCTGTTTACCAGCCCTCTAGTTTACTGGCTTTATAGCTCTGGCAAAAAAAAAAAAAAAGTTATTTAAACTCTCTGAACTTTTATTTCCTTACCTACAAGGATTCCTTCCTCAAAAACTTAATCAGTATGCCTAAAGGCATTCAGCTAGTACCTCGTAGGGGAAGCTTCAAACCAGTTAATGTAAATCCAAGATTCAAGGTCTTTCAGAATCAATATAAGCCTTCCCTAATTGGAATCCTGTTACTTTGTAATTTATGGTCTCTCAACTAAAAACTAAAGAAATTAGGAGGCATGAATACCCATGCATAAGCTTTCTGCTCCATGTCTCTCAAGTCAGGCCAAGAGCTGAGTCTGGAATTTACACTGAGTCAAGGAGCACTCACTGGACACTGGAAAATGTGTATTCCCTCAGGACCCTATTTTGATGAATACAGCTCCAACTAACTTAATCCAGGATCCCAAATGTAAAAGGTTTTAAACTGTGGGATCTTTCCAAATCAGGAGTTTCCAAACTTGCATTTGCCTGAGAAGAAATGCTGTTCTTTGTTGACTTTTGTACTTCATATACATCCACTGTAAAATTTGGAGATGTGTCAAAGAAGTGTGAGGCTATACAAGGCAAACTTGCATCTCTACTCTGAATTCCAGATCTCTTTCTTGGGGCCTACTTCAATCTCCAGACCCTCAATTCTTAGTAGGGATGTTTGACTGACAAATATTGCATAATACCTCCTACGTCAGGGCTATGCCAAGGCAGTATGTGAAGCCACTTGGCCTCGTCTGGAACTTGATCCAGGGAGCCAGGATGAAACAAGTTGGGGTGTTAGAGTGGCCTGGAGTAGTCCAAGGGGTTGGCACAACCATAATTGTGGAGAAGAGTCAATGTCCATACCTAAAGCCAAGGGATAAGGACAAGACATGACTGCTATGTGCAAGAAAACAGCACCAACCTACCATTTTTGCCACATGGAAGCAGGAAAACTGAGAACGCTCTGTGTGTCTTATTTCCTGACATAGCGACATTCATCACATACCCCAAGAGCGACACAGCCCAAATATGTATCAACATAAGACCCAATCACACAGGACAGTATTTTACTGCTCTTGGGCAAATGGTCAAGAAGGGCAGGAGTTCCCCTTCCACCTTACAGTCTTTACTTACAACTGAACTTGGGCAAATACTGGCAAAACAGATCTAAGTGATTCATATGTATGTGCATATGTATATTTAATATATTATTAAACTTCCATTGCCCATAAACTGATAGAAATGTATTTTAAAGATGACTCTTGTATGTTGTCTGAAAAGATGATACAATCAATGATTCAAATGCCTAAGACCCTCTGTTCTAAGATTAGAATTTAGCAATTTCCAATCCTTATTAAATTCCTTATCATCGGAGAGATTTCCTTTTGAATTAATTTCTATTTTTGATACGATTCATTATTCAGGGAAAAATGTATGGGGATTTTAATGCTTCCAGTAGTCTGTGAATTGCAAATGCAAATGCTTCTCGGCTGATTGAGCCTCATTCCTGTGGCAGAGTGATGAAGAGCTCTTTAGGAGGCACTTGTCTGGTTTGAACAGAAGAAATGCATTTACTTGTATTTACCCCACCACCACCACCATCACCAAATTTACCGAGTAGGTTGCTCAGGCAGGCACCGCGTTGTGCCTAAGGTTCAAAGGTGACTCGTGGTAGGTGCTTCAATGAATGCTGACGCCTTTGCCAGCCTTTTCCTCCACAGCCTGCAATGTGATAAAGCAGAACAGTGGGGAAGGGAGGATTTGCTCCTTCCTAGCTGCTGCTCTGCAGGAGACGCTGCTCTTGGTATGTGGAGATAAATGTCAAATGCCCTCAAGGATCCTATGGCCTAAAAAGTCACAGATGGGGTAAAGCAACTGCCAAATACTTAAACTTCTATGCTGTGGAGGATTAGCGGTGACAGCCAATGAGTCATTTGACATGAAGCCCCAGAAATCATCTCCATTGAATGTTTAATTTAGAGAGCTGCCCCATATGTACAGAAGATCAGGGAAATGTTCTATGGCAAAATTAGACTGTGTGTAAACTCTGTGGCTAAGAGAGCCAACTTCATGTTAACATAAGAGGAGGTAGATACCACAAGGGGTTGCTTCAGGGAAACAGGTTATAAAGTGAAGACCACCTAGTAACCCCTGCACATGCCAATAGAGAAGTGTCACCCAGGGCTTTAGGAAAAGGGGAGATGGTAAAAGGGGCAATTAAAAAAAAATAAAGAGTAGTAAATAAGGTGGATTTCAGATAATGGTGGGAAGGGGGACTGGAGTGGCAGCACAACAAGTGTTTACATTAACTAGAGCTAGTCAATAGCCGATTTAAGACAAGATTTCTCACTGACAGGATGGAATCTTAGCATTGCCTCTGTACAAAGCCCACCAAAAGGAAAAGAGGAGAAAATCCAGACAAAAAAATAAGAAAATTAAAGCAATAATGAAAGAATCACAGATTAACCCATGTGCCAGAAACCACAAAAAGCCTCAGTCAGGCATGGGGAAAGAATGTAAACCTTGAGGAAAAGAAGATGTCAATGAGAATAATTCAGAGAATAAGAGAAACTGAGGAAAGCTTTGAAGGATTAAGAAAGATCACATTCATGGATCAAGATACAAATATATCATATAAATAGGTAATAATTCAGACAACCAGAGAAGAGGTCTCTAGAGGTCGTGAAACAGCAGAAGTGCTTACAATATTTCTGAAAGAGACAAGACTCTCCAGGGAGAAAATGTGGATGAGAGAAGAATGTGGGGCTCTTCAGTGATAAAGAGAAGAAGAAACTATATTAAGGGTGAATTTGTGGCTAATGCAAAATTTTTGATTGGAAGATTACAGTACATATTGTAGATGTGAATCACCTGAAGAAAATGGTATTTCTGAATATCTATGAATCTCTTTCCAACTCTCCTCCTCTGCCAAAAAGGGGGAGGAAAGATGGGGAGGAGGAAGATGGAGGAGAAGGGGGAGGAGAAAGGAAAACTTTAAGCATTGCCTAAAGGGGCATTATCATGATAGCATTTCTGCTATTTATCAGCAATTGATAGACCTGAAACTAAATTAAAAATGGCCAAGGAAAAAATATTTAAAGCAACTAAACCAGACACGCAAATCTAGTAAACCTGACAAGAACTGGGGTAGGGGGTGGGCTTTGGGACAGTTTGGGAGAATGTCATTAGTGATAACCTAGCCGAAGACTTCTAGTCAGATAAAGGCAAAAAATCAAAATTAAGTTCTCACAGCCTGAAAAAAATTGGTAGACGTTTATGGAGAATGAACAAATGTCTCATTCCCCAGGGTAAACTATTAAGTATGATAGGAGATGGTCATGGAAAAAATTTTCACTCATTTTTCAAGATGTATGAGAATGATGATACAGATTTTGTTAATGATACAAAGAAAGTTCCCAAGGGGGAGAAAATAAATGTTAAGGCTTCACAGAGCAAAATAGTTATTTTCATGTACAGCTATGATTAATGGAAGGCAACAATGGGGGAGCAAAGTTAATGGGGCAATTTAAAAGAAATAAACAACAAATGAGAGAAGTAGTTACACACAGAGGCAAGTTGTTGAGTGAAAACATTCAAAGTCAGAATGAACATATAACCTATAAACAACTAAGGACTGGAGGAAGGCGTGAGGCTTGTGATGAATTTAAACAACACAAAGTTAGATTAATATGTCTCCAAAAAGAAGAGTAGAAAGAGTGGGATTGGGAATTAGTTCAAAAGCAAGAAAATACACAGAATTATAATAAACATAATGTTAACAAAACTTTATATGTTGAACAAGATAGAAGAAAGCTCAGGAAGACATTATTTGTAGAAAGAGGGTTTCTTTAACTTAGTAAACTTTAGAGCTAGTTAGGAAGAAGTAAAGATAGTACATTGTTTTAGTTTCTTAGCTGCTAAAACAAAAACCATATAGTGGGTTGGCTTAAACAACAAGAATTCATTGGCTCACAGTTATGAGGCCAGGAGAAGTCCAAAATCGAGGAGTCAGCACGGTGATGCTTTTTCAGTGATGATTGGCATTCTGGGGCTGGCTGCCAGGGATCTTCAGTCCTTGGCTTTTCCATCAGCTGGCAGTGCACATGGTGGCATCTTTCTCTTCCAGGTTCCATTACTTCCAGCTTCTGACTGTTTGCTGTGGCTTCTCTTCTGTGTCCAAGTTCCTTTGCTTATGAGGATTTCAGTCAAATGGGATTATGCTCCCCCTCATTCTCTTTGGGCTCACTTTAACTAATAACATCTTCAAAGATCCTATTTACAGATGGGTCCACACCCACAGGACCAGGGGTTGGGACCTGAAAGCGCCTTTTGTGGGAGACATGATCCTATCCCCAACATATATCAATAGTGTAATTAAAAATATAAAGCAAGATAAACACCACAGTTAACAGGCCACAGAGAATGTACACTCACTTCAATTAGTACATGGAATATTTACCCATTATGATGGTATTCTGCGCTATAAACTTAAACAGTAGATTTTTATATGTCTAGGTACAATAAACCAAAGCTTAAACTATTTAGAGTGTTAAGAAAACTGCCTCGTTAATCACAACTGAGTCAGGTCTAAAGCAAGAATGCAATTATTAATATTTAGAAAACAATCAAAACAAAAGCCCAACATATCAAAATCATTTACGTGTGACTAAAGCAATAACCATGGTTAAATTAGGTAATGTCAGTGATTAGATTTGGAAAAGAAAAATATAAAGCATTTAGTGAAAGAAGAAAGATAGACGAGGGAAATAAGAAGAAAGACATTTTGTGGTTAGGAAAGAAAGGCATCAAAACGATGGAACCAATAAATTCAAGGTCTGCTTCTCTGAAATAATTAAAACAGACAAATCTCCTAAAAATGTTATAAAAATAAATTGCAAATAAAGTGGGCGTAATTGAACATAGATTTTTTAATTACAAGAAAAGTATACACATGTGTAGTAAATTTGGAAATGTCAATAAAGTGATGGTTATCTTCTAAAATACAAAATGCTAAAATTGGCAAGTAGAAATTAAAATAAACCAAAAAGTTAACTGAGACAGGTGTGAACAAATTACCTTCCACCACTACACCATATGCCACACACACAAAACTGAGCACAATGTAAAAACTGCCAGAACTATATGATGCACTGGTGTAGTCTTTCAAATCTTTAAGAAATAAATAGTTTCCATATTTACTCTGTTCTGATAGAAGGAATAGGATGATAAAACCGCTGATTCATTTTCTATCCCAAGGAGTATTTATTTCATAATTCAAGGTTAGCTGTTTAAAAAAGAATTTTTCTACCATTGATTACATGTGTGCTCCAAACACTATGCCCAGAAAGGTTTATACATCATCACAATAAACTCAGATAAAAAGACCATCTAAAACAGAGGTCGCAAATTGAAATGTCAGGCATGCAATATTAATGACTGAAGTGAGGAGGTACCTGGCAGAGGGGCACGTGCACACATGATGTGAGGATGGAGAGCCTCCAAAGAGGCTGATGGTTGTCTTTCAGGAATATAGGCCCATTGCCACCAAGTCTTCTGTTTTCTCATTTTTTTCAAGAAATTCTCATTCTTGGACCCCTATTTTACAATGCTGTCTTAGAAGATTTTTAAGATGTCATAGGTCAAAATAAAAGATTTGTTGCAAATAAAAAAGATTTGTTGCAAAACTGCAGGCTACCAATTTACAACATCAAAGCTAACTAACAACAAAAGGGAATTTCTGAAGATATATCTACTTATATTAAAACACATCAAAAAGGAGGAATAAAATAATGTTTTTTCTTAACCTGATGAGACTATCTAAACTAAATATGTACATCAAACAATATGGCAACTGAGATATTTTAAAAAATAAACACTGAAGAAATTAATTGAATACAAATACACATAAAGTGAGAGATTTATATATACAATTTTCCACTTGTAACAAAGAAAATAAAGCAAGAGGATAGATCTGAAAAAACAGTCAACAAACTTTATTTAATATATAAATGTAAAATATTTTCTTTTGCCCATTGAACATTTATAAAAATAATTTAATAAAAAGCAATTATATGCTTGATTACAAAGGAAGCCATAGTACATTTTTTAAATTAAAAAGTAAATATTTTATGGATCACTTCCTCTGATCACAATCTAATACAATCATACATTAATTAAAAGAAGATAATTCTTAATTGCTTGGAAATTAAGAATAACTCCAAAAGAAAAACAAACAAATTACAAAAGAATGGCACTTTAAAAGAAATGTAATTCTTTAATCACATTTCCAATGTCTTCTTTTCGGCTTAAGCTTTCTACTTCTTTGGGTCAATTTTGGCAAATGACGTTTTTCTAGGAATTTGTTACCATGGAGTTGCATATAATATCATTTATACTAATTTAATGCCAATTAATTTTAGTTTTTACTTCATTAAATCCTTCTTTCTAGGTCTCTTCTCTCTCTCTTTCTCCTATAGTTCCCTGTCTAAATTTTTGGGATAGGAGCATACTTATGTCAGTACTAGCTTCAAAATACATCCAATATGGTACTCCTTCTTCCCACCTCTGCTTGCTACCACCTCGTTCCAAACCACCGTCACCTCTCACCTTGGCTTTTGAAATAGCCTCCCCAGTGGACTTTGTGCTTCTGCCCTGGAATGGCTTATGACCACTCTCAGCATAGAACTATTGCAAAAACGTAGAATTAACATCAATGAATGAAGATCTGAATGCAGTTAAAAGGGAAAATTCTAGATAATATAAATGCTGCTGGAATCAAAATTAAAAGACAGAAAACAGGAAACGGACTTTGGCCCAGTGGTTAGGGCGTCCGTCTACCACATGGGAGGCCCGCGGTTCAAGCCCCGGGCCTCCTTGACCCGTGTGGAGCTGGCCCATGCGCAGTGCTGATGCGCGCAAGGAGTGCCCTGCCCCACAGGGGTGTCCCCCGCGTAGGGGAGCCCCACGCGCAAGGAGTGCGCCCATAAGGAGAGCACCCAGCGCGAAGGAGGGAGCAGCCTGCAGAGGAATGGCGCCACCCACACTTCCCGGGCCGCTGACGACAACAGAAGCGGACAAAGAAACAAGACGCAGCAAAAAGACACAGAAAACAGACAACCGGGGGAGGGGAGGGGAATTAAATAAATAAAAATAAATCTTTTAAAAAAATAAATAAATAAAAGACAGAAAACAGGGAAGTGGATTTGTCTCAACAGATAGAGCGTCTGCCTACCACATGGGAGGTCCAGGGTTCAAACCCAGGGTTTCCTGACTCTTGTAGTGTACTGACCGACGCATAGTGCTGATGCGCGCAAGGAGTGCCATACCACACAGGGGTGTCCCCTGTGTAGGGGCACCCCACCGCAAGGAGTGTGCCCCGTAAGGAGAGTCACCCTGCACAAAAAAAGCACAGCCTGCCCAGGAGTAGCACTGCACACACAAAGAGCTGACGCAGCAAGATGACACAACAAAAAGAGACACAGATTCCCAGTGCCGCTGACAAGAATACAAGCAGACACAGAAGAATACACAGTGAAAGGGCACGAGAGCAGACAACTGGGGGAGGTGGGAACGGGAAGAGAATTTTAAAATGCATATATCTGAAAAAAAAAAAAAGACAAAAAACTACCATAGGACTGTGCAATGCAAACAGTGAATCCTGGTGAAAACTATAGACTACAGTTAATAGTACAATTGTAATAGTCTCCCAGCAGTTGTAATAAAGGCAATGCTCTACTGCAAAGTATTAATAATGGGGGCGGGAATATGGGAACTCTATTTTCAGCATGATCTTTCTGTAAACCTACAACTTCTCCAGTTAAAATTAATTAATTAAGCTTTTGTTTAAAGTAAAAAAAAAACATTAAACAAACAACAACAAAACTTTTAAGTCATAATGTCACTTCTCAGCTCAAAACCCACCAATGGCTTTCCATCTCAGAGAACAAAACTCTTACTTTTTTGATCTACAAAATCCTATTTTCCCCAATCCCTGATCCCTCATAGGTTTCCTCTGTCCTCGAGTTCAGCTATTCTTCCCCTACTTTCCTGGATGTCCTCACACATACCAGTCCCATCTCGAGGATGCTGGTCTGGCTGCTCCCTCTACATGGAAAATTTTTTCCTCAGATATCCTTGTGGCTAGCTAATTTCCTTTCTTCAGCTCCACACTGAGATTTCACCTTCTCAGAGAGGCCTTTCCTGGCCTCTAAAATTTTACCCTATAACCACCAACTCTGATTCTTCTTATTGCCTTACCCTGCTTTGTTTTTTCTGTTTTGCACTTAGCACTACCTAGCATCCCATACTGATCACCTATATATCATAGTTATTCTGTCTCCTCTGATAGAATATAAGCTGCCTAAGTAGCATAGTCAACGGCTTTGTTGACTGCCCTCTCCTCAGAGCAGTGCCAGGCACCTAGTGAGTTTTGTTGAATGACTAACTGATTGGGTGATGTGTCATTTTAACATCATCGTTTGTTTTAACGAATAAGTTTTTTAAAAATCCTTTAATTATCAAGTCACGATTTTGTACACAGAGGTGGCTTCTAAAATATATCTTTAAAAAGTGAACACTGAACTTGTTTAGTCTAGAAACTGTCTCAAAAACATTTTTCACATAATTTGCGAAGTGCATACTTTCTCCCGGCTCCTATACAAATCAACAGGCATACTTACTTAGGGGCATACCTGGGAAGTAGGAAATGACTTTAATGCAAATGAACTAATGGGCCTGGTCCTCCTGAGCAGAGCGCTCGGTTGGGAGGTTTGAACTGCCTTGTTCAGCACTAAACCAGGTCCTCGCTCAGACGGACAAAGCTGAAAATCGTCTCCTAAGGGCTGTCCTGGTCACCATCTCTTCTGCCGCCCTAGATGCACATGTTACCCGCTTCCAGATCAGGATGATAAATGCAGACCTCTGGTTGTGTCGTTACTCTGCTCAGAGATCTCCCTGGCCCCCCTTTCCTAATGAAATAAAATCCAGTTTCAAAAAACAGACGTGCGAGGCCTCTCTAGTCTGGTTCTGACCTCCTTTCTCCTCTTTTATGTTCTAATACTTTTCTGCCCCGATCTCCAGTCAGACTGTTTTGATCCCCACGCCCTGCTGTAGTTCCCTCCTCCGGCCCTTCCTCTTCACTCCGGAGCCGGGAGGACCCCCTCGGCGCTCCTCTCGGAGCCGGAGCCGGGTCTGATCAGCCCAGAATGTGGTGGTGCCACGGTTCCCTGTGGCCTCGCTCCCAGTTTCCATGGCAGAAGCCTCAGGCCACCTCTCTTCTCGCTGCACTGCTGTTTGGGCCGGCACCGAGCTTATGCTCAACCAGGCCTCCAGGTTCTATTTACGTGACGTCCCACCCACCTGCGTTCCCCTCCTTCTGAATGGCGTTTGTGGACTAGATGCAACCCTGTGCGTTTGGCACTCCTACAATGACCGCTTTTCTTTTTGAAGATTATCATCTGATGGTACCATCTCCTCTCCACTTGGGCAGCCACTGCCTTAGCCCTTGCCACCTTCAAGCCCTTCTGCCACAAGAGAGAGGGGGAGAGAGAAAGCAAGGGAGAGGGAGAAGGAAGCAGCACTTGCCCACATTTGGAACTAGGGTCAGCCCCTCCTGTTTCCCAGATAGCTGGGAGGAAAAAATTCTAAAATCAAGTCTGATGACTGTGGTCCCTCCCCAGATAAATTGTCTTCATTGGCTTCCCATTGCCTTCATCATGACCTCCGACCTTTTTTAAATGCAACTTCTTTTTATATTTATAGAGAAAAGGTCGGTAATTACATATATAGTCATATGAATGGACAAAGATCTAAGTCCTCTTTTGTAGTTTTTCTTTCTTCTCACTTAAGTATCTGACACTTTTCCATCTCTACATCTCACAGGTGTTAAATATGAGTATGGGTATACCAAGATTTATTTAATTTAACATTGAGATTATTTCTAATTTTTTGCTAGTCAGACATGTCTGAGAGTAAATTGTTTTGTTAATTTTTTAAAATTGTTTTATTTCAAAATTTCTAAAATATCCAAGCAGTCTGTACCCACCAAGCAACAACTCCTCTGCCCCCACACCCCATCCCCTGATAACTGCCAATCTATGTTCCAGCTCCACCAATCTGCTATTTCTAGTAGTTCATATAAGTGAATCCATACAATATTTGCCCTTATATGCACTGCTTTTTTCCCTCACCCTAATGTCTTCGAGGTCCATTCGTGTTATCGTCCATCTCAGAACGCCATTCTTTTTAACAGTTGAATAATATTCCATTGTGTGTATGCACCACATTTTGTTTATCCATGTGTCTGACCTCAGACTTTTTCTAGCTCATCTCTCACCCTCATCCTCAGCCTACTTCTCATCACTGACCTTCAGGCAGCTTGCACGCTCTTGCCTCCTGCCTTTGCAAATGTATCTCCCCAGGTTTACATCCTCATTCCCCAGCCTCTCTTCCTGGCTGAGTCTTCAAGACTCAGCTCTGGCACCTGCTCCTCAAAAATAACCTTCCCTGATTGCGCCACTGCCCTTGCTTCCTGTGAGCTCCATCATGACAACTGTCACACTGTTTTAGAGTTACCTGTTCACTTTTCTTCCTCCCCAAAACTAGACCATGAGCCCCTTGAAAACAATGAGGATGGCTTTCATCTCTGAAACCTAGTGTTAAAAACAGTGCATGGTATTTGAATCTGTTTATCCTGCCAACAAAATTCGTTCTGATTTTTCTTTTTCTTGTTTTTCTGAGAAGAGTCCAGGGCAAGGGATTAAGAACATGGTAGAATTCAATTTAAGCAAAAGCAGGATCTCAACGTTTTCATCTTTTAGCTAATAGTAGCATTTGACCTTTGCTACTCATTGTCATTGCAGAGACTATGTCGTGAAGGGCACTATAACTAAAAGCTACCAATGAGCTTTTTTTTTTTTTTTGTCTATTTTATTGACTGAGAATAAAATAGACACGCATAATCCATCATAAAGGAGATTCTCCGGGACCCACAGTCTAGGTGCTAATTGCATAGGGAGAGGAGCACTGGGAATAATTGAAAGTTTAGATCCTGATTGATGCACATTCCTATGACGAATGACTGCCTCGAGACAACTGAGCATCGTCCTTCAGGGATGGCTACTCTGTTATTTTCCACCTAGAATGAGGAATAGGTTCTAGTGGAATGAGGACGCTGTATAATCTCTGAAAATTTTCTGAATACTTCTAGTGCCTTTTTTCTGAGATGGTTTAAGTGTATATTTAGGCAGAGCTAGTCTCTCAAGGTTCCATCCAATTTAAAGATTCTATGATCATTAAGCCCTAAAGGCTCTTAAAATAATGAAGGACTCTTCTTCCTACAACTTTCACTTTACTTTCTTGATCACTAAATTGACCAAATGAAATTAACTCTTTACTATTTACCATTTTCCTCCCAAGGCTATATTAGCAGGTGTATGTATTTGTGTTTTCGCAGGTCAAAAAGTAGGTTGTTCATCAGAAATATCATTGCACTCACCCTTCCTTTATGGTACCTCGGTAATTATCAATTGATTAATCTGGGTACATTTTAATGATTTGGCTCCCCACTTCTCTAAAGAAGCAGAAAATTGTTTTAAAGTCTGAGATAACTGAGACTTCATTACTTGTTGCCAAATAGAATTCATTTTAAGTGGTAGAGTCTCACTGGGGAGGGCTCAGATGAATAATTACCATTACGCTCATTCTACCAAAATGAACGCTTTCACCGCCTTGAGTGAGAGTAGCATCTTCAAATGTAATTTACATTTATATCACTAATGAAAATTAATACATTCTTTACACTTTCTGATTTTTCTATGTCCCTTCTGTGGCAGCATGACTTCTTAATGCTTGTATTTGCACACATAAATTACAGGATAATATTTATGAAAGGCAATGGATGAATGTGTTTTGGTGAGAGCCTAAACTTATATCACTCGATTCCTCAAAAATCTTCTATGTTACATTCCACATTTCTATTTAATTCCTTTTCATTTGAAATGTGCCTTGAATACCCTCTATGGTTTCATCCTAATGCAGTACTTTGTGTCTCCAACTAGAAAATTTCCATAAAAACACTTGGGAAAGTTACTTGGGGATGGCTCTGATTGAAAGATTTGAACGACATTAAATAACAGCTACCATATCTGAAACATTTGCTCCATGTCAGAAGGTGTGGTATGTCCTTTACATACATTATTTCCAACCCTTGAAATGGAAGAAGTATTATTTTCCCCATTTTACTGATGAAGAAACTGAAGCTCAGTGTAATGTAAATTGCCCAAGGTCAATGCTAAAAGGTGGCCGGGTCAATAATTAAATGCAGGTGTGTCTGATGCCAAAGCCCAGATTTTTCTTCTGACATGGGGCCATATTTAAATGGGCAGAGGTGCCATAAGCTTCTATGGTGCCTCTTATTGTCTTACCTCCCAGATTCAAGAAAGACAGATGACATGACCAAGCAATTTCCTGTCTAGTCCATATCAGAACATAGACTGCTGGTGCCCTGGCTCACAAGGTTAAGAATCAGAGTATCATTCGGTTGGTGATTTTCCTTTCTTTGACTCTGGCAGAAGCTCTCTCTAGAGTCAAAGCCAACTGTTTTTCTCTAATGAATTAGAGGGGAGGTAGCCTGAAGCTATCCTGAGAACTGCAAGTCTATTTATCATCTCTTTGTTTGCTTCATGGATGATATCCAACTTGCAGCTTTGACTGGCCTCAGAGGGACAGGTATGTTGATTGTTTCTATGCTACAGTGAGTAACATTAGTAAGAAGATCTGGCTATTTTCTAGTGTTATGAATGCAATATCTAAGCAGTTATAAAATTATACACATACTTATTAAAACTCATCCCCTGCAACAAAAAAATATTTATCAAGCTGATCTAGATGCACCAGAATTATAGTGAACAATATAAATGAGACATGATAAAGATGCTGAGAACCTCCATAACTTAGAAAGTTGTGAGAATACATAATTGACAGTTTACAACAGAAAACAATTAGCACATCTCTTAACTGAGAACGAAGGGATTTGGAATAAGACCAAGAGCTAAGTGTCTGGCAGGGGTGTTAGAATCTGAGGGTGAGATGTCATTCTCTCAGTGAAAAAGGATGCTTCTCCTGGAGAGTCCAGCTTATTAATTATTGAAGAAATGATAGGCAATGCCTTTAATTTTTTTTTTTCTTTTTTTCAATCTAAAATCAGCATTGCTTCCTACTTCATGCTTCACCTCTCCTCCTGACTCTTCAACTTTGCTCTTCTTTGCCAGGTTTCTAGCCAACACCACTTTCAGAGGCCTCAGTGGTTCCATCAAAGTGAAAGGTTCCACCATCATCAGCTCAGAAAACAACTTTTTCATTTGGAATCTGCAACATGACCCCATGGGAAAGCCAATGTGGACCCGCTTGGGCAGCTGGCAGGGAGGGAAGATCATCATGGACTATGGGATATGGCCAGAACAGCCCCAGAGGCACAAAACCCACTTCCAATACCCAAGTAAGCTATATTTGCGAGTAGTTACCCTAATTGAGCACCCATTTGTCTTCACACGGGAGGTTGATGATGAAGGCTTGTGCCCTGCTGGCCAACTCTGTCTAGACCCCATGACGAATGACTCCTCCTTATTGGATGACCTTTTTAGCAGCCTCCATAGCAGTAATGATACGGTGCCCATAAAATTCAAGAAGTGCTGCTATGGATATTGCATTGATCTGCTGGAAAAGCTAGCAGAAGACATGAACTTCGACTTTGACCTCTATATTGTTGGGGATGGAAAGTATGGAGCCTGGAAAAATGGGCACTGGACTGGGCTGGTAGGTGATCTCCTGAGTGGGACAGCCCACATGGCAGTTACATCCTTCAGCATCAATACGGCACGAAGCCAGGTGATAGATTTCACCAGTCCTTTCTTCTCCACCAGCTTGGGCATCTTGGTGAGGACCCGAGACACAGCAGCTCCCATTGGAGCCTTCATGTGGCCACTTCACTGGACAATGTGGCTGGGGATTTTTGTGGCACTGCACATCACTGCCATCTTCCTCACTCTGTATGAATGGAAGAGTCCCTTTGGTATGACTCCCAAGGGACGGAATAGAAGTAAAGTCTTCTCCTTCTCTTCAGCCTTGAATGTCTGTTATGCCCTCTTGTTTGGTAGAACAGTAGCCATCAAACCCCCAAAATGCTGGACTGGAAGGTTTCTAATGAACCTTTGGGCCATTTTCTGTATGTTTTGCCTGTCTACATACACAGCAAACTTGGCTGCTGTCATGGTAGGTGAAAAGATCTATGAAGAGCTTTCTGGAATACATGATCCTAAGGTAATACTTCTTTTTACTCTAGCTTTCTTTACTGCCCATTAAAAGTCCCTATATTATGTCATATGCTATAGTGTGTCTATGTTCTTCCTTGTAACACAAGAACATTCTCTCAGTGAACTAAAGAGGGCTGTTCAAAAGCTGTTGCTTGGTTGAGCTAAATGTTTAATTGTATTGTTAAATGAAACAAGAAAAAAAAAAGCGAGGGGTTTTAGGAGGTGTTTGTTGTCTAGAAAGTTGTTCTGGTAGAAACATCTAGTTGTGCATTTTTTCCTTGTATTATTTGACCATCTGATAAAATGGATGTCAGGGAATAGTCAGTTCTAATTTCTCTAGCATAAAGCATTTCACCCAAAGCAGACTTTATAAAATGATTAATTGCTTTACTTAGGAATTAATGGAATAGTAGCATCCATATTCTAAATAGAAAAGAATTTGTTTTCACCATCATATTAATTTCATAAAGCTGCCATAACAAATTTCCACAAACTCGGTGACTTAAAACAGCATAAATTTCTTCTCTCATGGTTCTCCAGTCTAGAAGTCTGAAATCAAGACCTTTCTGAAGGCTCCTCTTCCTTGCCTCTTCCAGCTTCTGGTGGTTTTAGACATTCCTTGGCTTATGGCTGTTTGACACCAATCCCCACCTCCATCTTTACATGGCCTTCTCCTTCTTTTTGTCTGAGTGTTCTCCTCTTTTGTCTCTTTTAAGGACATTTGTCCTAGGATTTGGGGCCCACCCAGGTAATCCAGGCTGACCTCATTTTGAGATCCTTAACCTGCAAAGACCCTTTCTTTCTAAATAAGGTTACATTCTCAGGTCCTGGGGACAGAACATGGACATACCTTTTGGGAGCCACCATTCAACCCACTACAACTGTCAAAAACAGTAAAGTGGGAAGAACTAACATTTTATCACAAGCACTCCAGATCAGCTGCTAGGGATCTCAGTGGGTACAAAACAAGGAATACTGCACTAACTGAGGTGGTAGATTTGGCTCACTGAGGACAAGATGTCCGTAGTCTATAAGGACACTGTATAGTTGGCTACCTTGGGGTAGAGGGAGGATGCCAGAGGTCACATTACAATGTCCAAGGAGGCTCTTGATAATTGTGTCTGTCTAGGCTACATTTGAAATACTAGATGTCTGATCCTAAATGTGGAAGGGAAGAGGAGGATAGAGATGCTGGTAAGTAGGTAAAGCAGCGGTGATATGCAGGTTAAGACAGCAATGTCTGTGCTCTTCCTTGGTAGAAGGAAGGCTCTTTTCAGTGACTGAGGATGTAGAAAACCTAGTCTGATCTGGTGGGAGTAGAGGGGAAGGGCTATCAACACCCAAGGCAATTGGAATGTGACTCAAGGGAACACAGCAGTCATGATGGGGAATGGCATGTGGAGCCAGAGCAGAAGCGTGTTCCAATGCATAAGACATACCTAGTGGAAAGTGGAGAAAGCTGAAATCTAGGACACACCATGTTTAAAGCAACTGGAGCTAAGAGGAGTAGTATTTCAAATTATGAAATACTCATCAGGTCTTTTCAAATGCCACTTATCACACCAAGTCTGACCTACAGTCGTTCCCTGTGTTGCTTCTTAATGTACACTCTGGGCTTTGTGTTATTACCTGGAATTCTGTAAATACAAATATTTAGCATATATGTGAGCATAAATAAATGTCACCCTAAGAGAGATTTGGGTGATACTTCTGGATCCCCATTTTGTACCAGTATTTGCAGTTCTAGTCCCTAAGGTTTGCTGCCTCACTACAGTCTTGCTCAGATTTTCTGCAAGAATCTTGCCAATGTAACTATTAAATTACAAATTCAAACAGAAGCAATTCCGTCTTGTCTAGTTCAAAAAATAATCTAATATATGCTCTGTCCTAGAGTCCAGACCATTACCCTATAAGCAATACTGATTAAAGTTTCATTAATCAGAAGCAAAGATCACCAAAATTGAGTTAGGGATGCTATGCATTGGAAACCTGAAGCAATTATTATTTTAGGGTATTAAAAAGGAAAATATCAAATATAAATCATAAGCAGCAGAAAACCAAATTTTTAAGCATTAGGAAACAGTCATTCCATCCCCAACTCCAGCAGAAGAAAGTGCTGAAAATTTTAGGAATCTAAACCAGCCCATGAGACAAATTCAGCAGAACCAGACAAAGTTGACTTTGTGTCACAGCTAGTAAGCTGTTGATGAAGTGGAACAAGCCTAAATCAAAGCCATTTTCAATTTGATATAAAAAACAAATTTCTACCAAGATTCCAAATAAATTCATATATCTTTACTAGTATTATTTGGGGTTTTTTGTTGTTGTTTTTCTAGGAGGTACCAGGGATTGAACCTGGAACCTTGTACACGTAAAGCATGAGCTCAACCACTGAGTTACACCCACTCTGCTACTAGTGTTGTTTTAATGTTAAAATTCTCCTTTATAGGTTTTTGTCATCTAAGGACATCAAGATCATTTGGCATTTTGGTTCTTGGGATTAAGTTGATGATTGAATTTTTCAATTTCAACCAGATATGCGGTATTATGTAGTTTACATAATGTCTTTACCCTTGTGCCGAGAGGTATGATAAAAATAATTTCCATACCCCTTCAGCCACCCAGCATCCATTCTTAAGTGCAGTGTAGTAATTGACATAAGGGTTTTTCTCTTCCCTGAGGGCTGTACTCTCTTCTTATACTAAGCAACCTTCAGAAATTCAGTTAATCTGGCTTCAGTCAATTAGGGGGGAAAGATATAAATACAAGGGGAAATAACTTAGTTATACATGTGCCAAAGTCTAGATATAAATGTAGTACTGTGGAATTTCAAGGAAGGGATGGTCACTTTCATCTCAGTATATCAGGGGAAGCTTAATAAGGCAAAATTTGTGCATATTCTTGAGGAATGCTCAAAATTTGGACTTACAGGACAGGGGAGGAGAAATGAACATTCCAAGCAAAGGAACAGAATGAACTACTTAGAGGTGGAAAGACAAGGCAGGGTCAGGAGCTGCTGGGGAGTTCCACTTAGCTGCAGCCTATACTCCATGAAGAGGAGGAGGTTAGATCTAAGCCTGAAAAAAGAAAATTAGGTTCAGGTAATAAAGGATATTAGCATCAGGCTGGAAAAGTACTTCATCTAACAATAGAGGCCTCTTGACCCTTTGGGATAAAAGAATAGCACAATGGGTCAGTATCCATTTTGGATGACTGCTTTGGCAGCAGCATCAGGACAAGATTGGAAGAAAAAGAGAATGAACAGAAATTGAAGTTATAGCTCTGGTCATTGCTAAAAGAAAGGTTGCAAGAAATATTGTGGTGATCAAATCAGTGGGACTTGGAGAATAATTGGGCAGGGGAGTTACTAAAAGGTCACACCTTCAGAGTTGCAAGACTGAGTGTATGAGATGGTGACGGTACCATTCGGGGAAGCAGAAAAAGCAGTTTATGGGCCAGACAATAGGGTGGTCAGTTTGGTTTTGTACAAGGCATTTTAAAATCAGGGAGCATCGAGGTGAAATCCAGCGGGCATTTGCAAACATGGAACCAGAGTCCAGGAAAAAGATTGAAGTTAGTGGAAATCCTGGGCAGAGGGATGATACTATGCATTGAAGCCCTCGAGGAGTATGAGTTCCCCAAGAGAGAAAAAGTGATATTCCAAGGCAAGCTCCAGGCATAAGGGGGCACCGATCCTTACAGGATTGGTGGAGGTGTGGAGGATAAAGAGGTAAAGGGGCCCTGTAGCAAAATCATATAGGCCCTTACATGACATTCATAGAGTGAGTTTTGACTTTTTGAGATGGAGATTGATTGGCTCCCACTGCCATATCTAGCTATTTGCTACTGATCCTCAAAGAGTACAGGGGCCAATCCATGCTCAGTCTCAAGCATGAGAATTAGCAAGTATGTGCATATGTTCCTGTGAGTATGAATGTGTGTGTGTGAACATGTGAGTGTGTGTGTGTTTGTAGGAAATATTAGGGATTGAACCCAAGACCTCGTACATGGCAAGCAGGCACTCAGCCACTGAGCTACCTCTGCTCCCCTTGTGTGTTTCAATGTCTGATGAAACTGGGTTTATGTTATGTGCTTTTATTCCCAGTATTTTTCAAAACCCCATATTCACTTTTCAAATTCATTTTCAGTTCGAATGAGTGGAAACCTTTTGTCTACCCAGAATTCACTGATATCCTGTGGTTCTTTGGGGACATTTGCTTTTCTGCTGTCAGGTGAAAACCCTCCGAGCCCGAATGAGAGTTGGCATGTGATGTGGAATACTTTTCATACTCTGGAGAGTCATCCAGCCTGACTCATTCTGTCTCATTTGTCTTCATATTCTTTCATCACCTCATCTCCTGAATATCAGAAAGTTTCCCCCTTACCCCATGTGGATATTTTCATCCTGCTCAGTTAATCCACCTCAGGGTTATTTTTCCTATGGATCCACATCAATGATCTTGAACAACCTATTCCTTCCTTCCCTAAATCTTCTTTAGTTATCTCAGGAAAACCTTCCCCATCGTCCTGTTATAATCGTGTGCCCTAAAACTTTGGGAATAACTCCCAGACTTCCCTAGAAGCATTTTCTGAAGAAATGAGCTGTGAAGATTTGATGCCTGCAGTCCTTAGAGGCCATTGTAGCCCCCCAGATCCGGAAAAGGGGACTAAAAAGAGTCTCCATCTATTTTTTCCTTAAACGTACCTTCCTGTTGCAGATAATATGTAAAATTATAATCATAATGGCTTCTTACTTTTTATGTAAATAGTTTATTGTTCCAGCCCTAAATTTTGTCTATGTGGTTTTTGGTATCCGTCTTGGAACCTAAACACCAGTTTAAAAATATTTCCAGGGGAAAATGTGTTTGGATGAAAACCTAATCACTCATACAGTAAGATTCGCGGTGTGTAGTTAGTTATACACAGTCTCTCTGTAAATTGAGTCCTGGCTGCATAAGTATCTGTAATCATGATATCAGATAACTTACAGTGAATGTAATGGCTCCATTTTTCTTCTTGGTCATAATTGTTTAGCATGCTGCCTCTACATTTAACCAATTAATAGAACTGTGAAGAGGTAAGAGTGGGAATACTTCACCATCGTTTCAGGACTGGGGTTCATTGGCTTCAAGCAACTACTTTGAATCAAAAATAAAATTAAAAGCAAAGTGCTGTGCAAGGATAGACCAATTTATGATTCACTACATGTTGCAGCAGCCAAGGGAGGCTGGAATTTTTTTTCTGATAGGGGGTTGAAGGAAGGAATTATCTTGTTGCTGGCTGTTCCTGCAGATAACCCTAAGGGAGAGGGACTGGCCTGCTGTGCAAATGAAATTCAAGAGGATGATTCTATCCTCACTTAACTAAGCTATTTTGGCCAGAATAATTTATTTTACACTAAAAGTAATATATGTGGCTTCTCAAAGCCTCCCACCGACTCTTCTGGGAAGCAAGCTCCAGTGCTTCAAAGCTGGCGTGTTCTTGAAGCATGAGACCATGAAAGCAGAAATTTATGAGCGATATATCCTTAATAGAGCTTATTTGGGTATTTCTTGCCATAAATCTAGCACTATTCATTACAGGCAGTGCAGAAAACAGAGTAAAGTAGACAGATGGAAACAAGTACCCATTGCCTTATCATCCAAAGTCATTTTCCTCTTAGTATTTTGGGGTGACTGACAGGTGGATAGAAAGTATCATTTTACTTAAATTTTCAATCTGGGTCTTTGATCTAAGAAGATCTAGGCATACATAAAATCTTCCAATCATTGACATCAGCTCTGCTGGGTTACAAGACAAGCTTCACTTCTCAAATTGTAAAGTATTCTTAAAAATAAAGCCCCACCTCCCTTCAATGAGTTGAGTTGAACTATTTGAAAGGCCACCTGAGCATTCAGAATGAGCTAATTGCTGATTTTAATGTGCTTTGTAGTTCTTCTCTTCCCAAATTTTCAAATAAAATGTTCCCTTTATTCCTATGCCTCTGATGTATATAAAAAATATCTGCTCCTTGGAGGGGACAGAATGCTAGTGTCATTTTTTGCTCAGGCAAATGACAGTTCTGTTTCAAGAAAAACAGTCCTGCTAAACATTTGAGTAAATATTACAAATAAAATAGACCTGCTGTGAAAGTAAGAGCAAACTCTAACCACAAATATTATAGCAACGGACACTGGCCTTGCCCTAGTAGGAAATGAGAAAGCACTTCCCAAAATAATAAAAACCACCTCTATTGATCTTCATATAACAGCTTGTGGCTGCCCAATAAAATGTATGAATTCATATAATAAAAGCTGGCCACAAAGAATGGTGGGGTGGCAGAAGCCCAAGGCAAATAAGACTCTGAAAATGGATCTTGAGGTGAGAGGAAAGAAAGGTGAAATATGCCACACCATTTGGTCACTCATGCTTTAATTTGTCCAACAGCAGCACCTGCTGTTCATGTTAGATGCTAGATGGCTGGGAACTTAGTCGTGAGCAAAACAAGACACTATCCTTGCAATTCGGAGTTTAGGGGGAAATATAAACGTTAGCTAAACGAGCATATAAATCAGCTAATGATTTAAACTGTGAAGGAAAATAAAACCTTGGGCACCTTGCGGGAGAGCTGATCTGAAGGCAGAGTCAGAGGATGCCCCTGTGAGGACCTGAGTTCTGAGATCTGAGGTGGGAAATGAGCTAAAGGAGGTGTGGCAGAGGGGACGGCATACGCCGAGGCCCAGATACTGGGGAGAGGGGCAGCCTTCCTGACACCCCATCATGAGGAAAAGGGGAAGGAGAAAATGACCAGTGACTAGGTAGAGGATTTTGTCCATCAGAAATTTCTCAAAAGAGGACAAGTCCAATGAACCCTGTAGTCTGGGAAATGCTGTACTTCCCAAGGGCTCCATGTACTTCCAGATAGAAAATATCAGGAGAGAAACATCCTATTCACTCTGGCAACAAGAATTCCTAACAGATCACGGCAAGGTCCCCTCTAAGAAGTAGAAGAAAACTACTTTTAATGGATTGAGAAATGGAAGATGATTTTAGTGCAGTCAGCCTCCATATTGTTGACTTGGAAGAATGAATATGTAAAGATGTCAAGTTTATAGGCTTAAAGCAATTGCCATAACATACCAAAGGGCTATTTTGTTCAGTATCAGGACTCTTTTTAAAAATTATAATGAAGTCACTCTGAATAAAAGAAGCAGAATCGAGGGAAATACTTAATATGAGCCATGATAATAGAAAAGCTCACAGTCATCAACCACTCCCCATGTGCCAGGCCCTTCTGTAAAAAGAGTTAATAAATGCCTCACCCCATGAAGGAGTTACAAAGATGAAATAAAATAATCCACATAAAGTGCCTTGCACAATGTCCAACACCGCCTAGAGGCACGCAATAATTTCAATTCTTGTCTGATTTTAATACCAATAGTAATAATATTTATCTTGAAAAATTAGTTCCTCTTCCCCTCTTATTCCGATTGTCAATGTAAACTGGGTAAATGACAAGATTCCCTTTTTGAGCTAACTTCTGGAGAACTCCGAGACAAACTTCTTGTCAACCAATAGCAGATTTGTGGTCATCGTGGTAGACGTCTGAAGTATCATTTCCTGCTTAGATGTTTCTTTTTCTCTGTTCACCCTTTTGTAATCTATGCTCTCTTGAATTTTATGATTTATAAGCCTGAAATCTTTTCAGGAAGAGAGCAAGATGTATATTAAGTAATGCTAATATCAAATAATAAATAAAGGGTATTAACAACAATTCAAAAAAGAAAGAAAAAACAACCAATAGATGTTTACAAAAATAAGTTAAATCACTTGTCATCAAAGAAATGCTAATGAAGACCATAATGGGATGATTTTTTTTACCAATAAAATTAGGAATCTTTTATTGATTGTTCTCCATCTTGGTGGGCACGCATTAAAACTGGCACGAACATACAGTGCTATTAATCAATTTGGCTCTTTACATCGAGAGCCTTAAAAGAGTTCATACCCTTTCACCCTTGACTTCCACTTCTAGGAATCTGTCCAAAGAAAATCATTTAAGATGTGGACAACTATTTATTGCAAAGATCCACTGCAGGCTTATTTAAAATAACAAAACTTAGATACCGTCTAAATACTCAACAATATCACAATTAATAAATGATAATATTCCTATGAGCTATAAAAATGCAGTCAGTAGAGATGATTTTGGAGGCCTTTTAAGATGTCAAAAAAAATCCAAATATAATGTTAAATTAAAAGTGAGGAAATTTGCATCTTTCCCTTTTTGTACTAGATATGCATACAATGTATAGTTTATGTACCTACTATAAAGAGGAATGACTGGAAGGAAATAGAACACATGCTATCAGCACTGATTTCTGCTATTTTGTTATTTCTACTTTCCTACTTTTCTAGATTCTCTGCCATGTACATGCATTAACTTTGTAATAAGGCAATACATGATAAGCCAAGTAAGACTGGGAATAATTCTGACGTGAGACAACAGTCACCATAGCCCTGCTAGCTCCGATTGTGCTGCCGCTGTCAGCAGCTTTCAAGTCCAGGTGGGCATCGGTCCACAGAGACTTTCAGTAGTAAATTTTCATTCCTCCCTAATTTATTCTCTTCATAGGACTTAACACAATCTGTAATGATTACGTTCATCTCTTTGTTTACTTGTAAATTGCCTGCTTTCCTATTTTATCTGTCTCACTCACCACCATGTCCTTGGAATCTAGTACAGGATTAGGTGAACGTCAGTAAATTTTGTTCAATTAATAAATGAGTGAAAACTGGCAGCATCATTGGCATAAGGGTATATCGTTCTGCAGTGGTCATTTTGAAGGTCAGTGCTTTTGATATGACAGTTCAAGACCAGTCTCGCATTACATGTTATGGAATGAATAGAAGGAAAGCCCAGTAGGAAGCAATGTATGTGGTACAAACAGCAAAGTCCTGGGGTTGGAGGGATGTAAGTTGGATGTCTAACTCAATCAAATGCCCAGTGTGTGACGTTCGGCATGTTACTCAGCCTCATAAGGACCCTCAAGTCTCTTCTGAGAGGATTACAGGAGCTAATAGATGTGAAATATCTGAAGCTCTGATACCATCTCCCACTAATTATAAACTCCATGAGAGTGGAAGCCAGGTCTGTCATATTCATCTGTATCACTAGAGCTGAAGCATATGGCAGCCCCTCACTGAGCTGAGCATTGGGTTACCTGGTCCTGAAGTCAAGCAGAAGTGGCCAGCATGAGTCCAGGAGGACAGAAGCAGAGGGTGGGAAAGCCTCTTGTTCACAGTTGTAAGGTGTAGCCAGGGGAGTTGCGAAGTGCCTCCAAGAGCAACCCTGCAGATTCGAGCCATGAATGTAATCAGATCATCAAAGAAAGAAATGTAAGACCATGAGCCCCATAGTGGAGTCAAGGGTCAAATGTAGGATTTGGGGGATGGTATATGAAATAGATAGCTGCCCTAGGGACTGAATGGTTCTGGAACCTGGCCAGTAGATTGTGAGATCAGATCAGATCTATTTAATGGAGAAGTGTAGATCAGGCACACAGTACATGACAATTACATGTAAGGTTTTGGGGGGTTTTTTAGGAGTACTAGGAATTGAAACCAGAAACTCTTACATGGGAAGCAGGTGCTCAACCTCTGAGCTACATCTGCTCCGCGAGGTTAATCCCATGATGATTAGAAGGAATTGAAAAAATGAGTATTTCCCTTCCCTTCCTGAATGTTCTCCAGTTCAAAAACCTTTAGAAATACCATCAAGACTTTACTAATTCAGTTTGATTAGTGGAAAACTGAACAACAAGCCTGTGATCTGTTTACTTCCTCACCTACTTCCAAAATAATTTTGGAATGGCATCTTTACAGAATTTGTAAAATAACTGCAGTTTTATTACCTTCAAATAGATACAGTATTTCATACTAACTGCAGCAAAGTGTTTTCAATTAGGCACTCTGCTGGGTTTGCTTTAATGAATGTCTAAGATCACTGCCTTCATTTGAATACAAACAAAGAGTGCGCCAAATTTTTACAAACTCTTCTCTTAAATTAGGAGAAAATTGGCTTAGAACCTTGCTTACATTATTAATCTTAGGAAGCACTATCTCTATACATACCTTATAAACAATGAAACATGCATGAGATATGTATACATGTTCACATATATTTTATGTAATTATACATAAATTATGCATGTATGCATGTTTGTCAACTGTGTGTTCACACATACAACTATATTATTAAAAATTGATGCAGATGAAATGAACACACATTTAGAATTAAAGAGTATTAAGTGAACAATGGTATGCCCTATGAAGAATATCATTTTTATGCTCTATGTGTGTGTGTGTGAAGAAGTTGCAAGCAGTTCCTCATAGGGACAACTTTTATGTCTAAAATATACATTTTAGCTCCACAAACACAATGGGAATTAAGTTGAATGTTGGACTTTTATGATTCAGCCTCAACTCGACATTTTGATCCTTAATTAGATTGGAGCTAGTATGATTCAACCACTGGTTCATTCAGTGACAAGTCACACATTTTAACTGTGAACTCAGTCTGGGAATTTGGGCCAGTTAGGGCTGTTTTCCCAACTGCAACTGGATACAAGCCTACTCAAGCCAATTGCATAAGCATATATATCATATGTAGGATGTTATTCCTAGCTTACATTCAGAAAGTCAGATAGTCAGAATTCATTAATATTTTTCAAACTCAAGTGCGCCTTCCATGACATTTTATCAGGAAGCTGCTGCCTAAAAAATGCCAAATGACATAAAATTTTAACAGTGCCAACCAAAACAGAATGCCTTGTCACCTTAAATTATATTTGAATAGGGTTTTTTCCATGCATGATCTGAAGAAATAGAAGGACTAGAGATGATTCTGTTGGCAAATAAGAATGAAATGAACCAAGTATATAAATACATGACTCTCCTGTGCTGAGTTTCAAATGACAGTCAACCTGCAACCTAAGGTTCATATGTGATCCACCAACCTTCATATTCAGACCATGGATAAAATTTCAGAAACAGAAACTGAAAATATCAATGGCAATAAATAATAATAATTGGCTACCCATTATGTCTCAGGGACTACTTGAACTATTAATACTTTATATAGGTTTTACTCATTTAAACTTTACTGCACCCAAACAGATAAGGACTAAGGAAGTTAGGTTGCTTGTCCAAGCTATACGACTAGCAAATGGAAAAGGCAGGAATCCTACCCGACACTCTCTGACCTCCCCAACCTGATGTGTTCCAAGTAGCCCTTCTCCCACCACTGAAATTGGGATGGGAAAGCTGCTCACAACACAAAGATGGTTCAAGGACAGAGACGGCTGCTGGGACTGCGGCATGTTAAATTGTGCACACACCATTTGAGTCAGTATGGGATGAAGGAGCAAGAGGGACATGGACCCAGAATTAACACCACCTCACCTCCACTGTCACCATCACTCCCACTCAGCCCAGGGAAGTGCCACCGCAATACGCCTTCCTAGACATTTCACAAGGTAAGGAGAAGTTGAATAATTTATCTGAGTAGGATCTTCCTTCCACCCCATCTGTGACCTACCATCTGGGCTGGTGCCACCACCCGCTGTGAAATGACAACTTCCCTTGTCCACGCCCCCAGCCATTAAAAATCTCCAAATGAGGCTGTGGCTTGGGTAACCAGTCTGAGTGTAAACTCTGGTGCCAATTAATCAATCTTCCCACCGTTAAATCCCTCGAGCCATTAACCTGCTCCTCCTTCATTTCTACTTACACTTAATGTGAATTAAGTTATGTGAATAACTTTTGTTCAAGCATCAAATCAGTGCCTTCAAAAGACGATTTACAATCAAGAGGATATTGATTAAATAAAGTGTGGGGCATTCATTCATTGGTATAATTGCTGTTTTTAAGAAAAAAACTTGAGCTAGGTATGTACTGTCAGATAAGAAGAAGTTGATTATACAAAATATATATATAAAATTAAACAGCATGATAAATTCTACAGGCTTTTTTTTCTACAAGATTCTACTGAACATTTTCATTTTACTGAATTGGCCCTCTTGATAAAGGGCCAGCACAAGAATATAATGAATAAATAGAGGAACCTCAACTCTCTCTTCCTACCACAGGTCCTGAAATTTCCCTAACAGTCATTAATAGGTAAAAGAAACTGTCTCCAGAAGGCCCCTCTCTACACCACAGACATTTCAAAATAAAAATCAATGTTCCCTGAAAGGGGCAAGACTCCTGGGAGATGCTATACAGATTTTTCATTTAGACTAGATGATTCTGCTTATTCTGCTTAACAGAGAGAGCAAGAAGAATCAGTACCATGGGCCAATTTTTAGGGAGAAGACACCAAATATCAGACTTACAGAAAAAGAGTTCCCAAGGAGAAGGGAGACAACGCAGCCTCTGCCTACTGCACTTCCCTACCCTCCTTACTTCTGAAGCCTTTCGGGCACACCCTCTCCATTACCTCTCCCCAAACCCAGCACAGGAACTTAACCTGTTCTCATTCAGGGCGGATCTGAGAGGCTCTGCCTACACATCGCTCATCTGAAGTGTGGACACGGGATGCACAGTTGCAGCATCATCAGAGCTTATTAGAAGAGCAGAATCTCAGGCTCCACCCCAAACCTACTGACCTGCAAAAACCCTGCATGTTGCATTTGCACAACACAACTGGAGAAGCACCTCTGGAGGGCAGTTCCCACGTGACCCAGCACCAGGCGGCTCTTGCTGCTAGCCCCCACTCTCACCTTTACCCTTGAATCAGTAACACGTTCCAAGACCAAACTTCCCTGACCTCCTGTAATTGGCTTCATGGCCTGCGAACCAGTTCGATGTTCGGGTGACTTCCACGCTGCCATCCTGTTCGGCTCCTGCTCTCTCCCAGCTTTGACTCAGGGCCCAAGCCTCTCAGCCACAATTTTAGCCCAGCTGCTAGGCCTCCTAGACAATGGATCTGTATAATTCTCCATTGTCCACCCAGAGTTTTGCCCACCCCACTGCCAAACTGGTCTACACTAGTTCATGCCTTCTAGCCAAACCAGCAACTAACCAGTCCATCCTTTTCAAAAAAGTCTCCCTGGTCTCTGTTGCCCTCTGAGCAAAGTCTTTTTATTTTATTTTCTCTCCATGGAGGTAACCAGCTTATCAGCATCCTCCTTGAACCATCATTAACTCATTTCCCACCCTGCCCTTCATCTCATAAATCAGTTGACAAATCGCTGTCTCCAACTCCTCTGGAAGAATGAAAGGTGCTGCTCTAGCAATCACACAATTTTACCAACAGCACTCATGTGCATTGGTCCCCATTTACAACTGAGTGCTGAGGGAGGAAAAAGGATCACAGATGGGAAATGCAAGCATTTCTCCTGATCCAGTGATTTTCTCTTCTTTTTTATATGATTTAGAAAACGTTCCTTTTGCCTCACTAATATGACAGATAATAATGTTAGACACAATTTTTGAAGCACATCATTGCCGCCAGAGCACTTGCACTCCAGGACTTCAGTTTACTGCTCCCTCTCCCCCCATTTCGATAGACAGAAAAAGTAGTTAATAGAGGTAAGAGATTGAGGCTCAGAGGGGTTAAGTGATTTTTCCAAAATGCAAGCTGCTACTTGAACCCAAGTTTCAAATTCCAGACTCATCACAATTTTCAGGACAATGTGCTGCCTCATATTAAACTATATTTAAAACCTTGATAAGCATACAAAGATAGGAATGCTTGTGGCTCCCAAGGCTTTGTCCAGCATTTAAAGAATATAGTTTGAGAACCATAATTAGCAGAATAATAAGAAACTCTTAATACACACAATTAAGTACTACTCAGTGGACATATAGCACTTGTGATTTACTATAGGTTTTTGGATGGTTTAACTTCCAGAGAATGGAATGTTTTGCAGGTCAAATATAAAATCATACAGTCAATATACTGAGAGCCAAACTGAAGTCCAGGAATGTGGAATATATTTTGCTTTGTGTCATGTACCAAGTGACTAATAGGCAGCGAGGGCTTCAGGGTTCTAATTTCAGCCCAAGGTTCTGGTAACTACATGAAATCCTTGAGTGGTTTATGATATCATAAGGTGAAATTATAGCTCCCCAGGGGCAAAAGTTGTTGAAATGCTTTCAGCCATTGAGCATCATAACTAGCCTGTTCTCTTTAGCAATTATAGGAAAAGCTATATTAAATGCCTACTGATATTGACTAATGACTCCAAATATAGAAATTATTTTTTAAATGATAATGCCAGGCAGGCAATTCATCCCTCTGTTCTATAAATAATCATAAATCATCATATGCCTGGTACTAAGAGGGCTGGGCTGACACCCAGTGAGTTAGATCCCTAACCCCACCCTCCAGGAACTTTTATTTTAGCGGTGGAATCAGACACTAAATGATGAGAACCATGTGATAATTGCTATGATGATGAACAGAGTGTGATGCTGATGTGTTTTGCAGGACTGGGCCAACATGGGGGATGGGGGGCATGCAGTCAGAGAAGGCCTCCTTGAGGAAATAAACATAGAGCTGAGCTTTGAGTGATGAATTGGAATTATGAAGGTGAAGAAAAAAGGAAAGCTTATTCTTAGCAGGTGGATAGAGAGTGTTATTAGTCAGCCAAAGGGGTGCTGATGCAAAATACCAGAAATTGGTTGGTTTTTATAAAGGGTATTTATTTGGGGTAGGAACTTACAGATACCTGGCCATAAAGCATAAGTTACTTCTCTCACCAAAGTCTATTTTCACATATTGGAGCAAGCTGGCTGCTGAGGTCTGTGAGGATTCAGGCTTCCTTCATTCCTCTGGGCTCAGCTCCTCTGTTTTCTCCACAAGGTCAGCTGTAGACTATCAGGCGAACAGCTCTGTCTCTCTCCCTGGGGCTCCAGCTTCAGCATCAAACCCAACATCAAAACTCCAAATTAAAAGCCCTCCAATTCTATCCTTTGCCATGCCTTTTATCTGTGAGTCCCCATCCGCCAAAGGGTGAGGACTCAATGCCCTACTGGCACAAGAGGTTTACATGATTACTTAATCAAGCAAATCTCTGAATCCAATATAATCTAATATGCCCAGAGGAAAAGATCGGTTTACAGACCTAATCCAATATTTCTTTTTGGAATTCATCAATAATATCAAACTGCTATACTCCACTGTCTGAAGTAAAAAAAGACATTACAATATTAAAAAAAAAAAACCTTAAATCAGTAACAATGCAAGTACTAAATCATATTACCATCAATTTAAAGAAATACAGTTCGTCTTGGGGCAAAGCCCCATTTGCTATAGACCTCTGAAACTTACAAAACAATTAATCTGCTTCCAAAACACAAATGGACAGACAAAAGATAAACATTCTCATTACAATAAGGAGAAATTGAGAGGGAAACATGAGTCATGGGTCCTCTACAGTTTAGTATACCTGCAGAGAATCCTCTGTTCGATTTCAAAGTCTGAAAGTCATTCTTAAGAAGATGTTTTTTCTCCTTGGGTTCTATCGGAACCCAGCCTTTCCACTGGCTTGCCCAATAGCCATTTTCTTGTTTCTACCCTCATCAAGCATGTGGGTATTGAATCAAGCTCCAGACCTCTCCCTCCAAGAGTGTTGGGGTGATTGCCACACTTTACCCAATCTTTGGGTTAGAGTCTTAACCCCCCTCATATAGTGATGTGAAGACAACATTCCCCCTAACCTTTGGCATACAGGCTTAACCCTCTCAGAGCAACAAGTTGACCACTTGGTCTTCCCTAACGTGTGGGGGACAGGTTCGCCCCTCTCAGACTTGTGGGGTGCTTAACAGCCCTAATCCTTGGGGAATGTGCTCCACCTTCTCTGTACCCTGGGGAAGCAAAACTCTCCAAAAACATCAGAAAGGAACATCCACCCTCTTCAACTGCTGAGGCAAACTCACCCTCTCTCTACACATGGGTGGGGTTCCTCTCTTGGCCCAAGGTGAAGTCTTACTTCCAGATCTCGGCTTCCATGGTATTCCTTTTAAAGCTGTTTCCCCTTCAATCTCTCCTTTTCATTTCCCTTTTAGTCCAAGCTGACAGTGGTTTTGTTCATACAGCTCTCTCAAAAACCTTGTTGGTTTAGTATGCAAGTAGCAGGGGTCCAAGCCATCAGACTGTAAGACATTCCACAAGTCTTTCAGAGATAACTGCATCTTCAATCCTGATTTAAAGTTCCAAGTTTAGTTAAGTCCTCCAATGGGGCACTTTCATCTGGGATCTTGATTTCCAGAAGCTTGGAATTTCCAGAATCAGTTTCTATTTTCTTTGTGCCTAACAGTTCAGTCCTCAGCATATCTTTCTTGTCTAGCATTTTGCTATAAACTGCAAGCAGAAGCCAAGCCACATTCTCTGAGTTTACTTTGGAAATTTATTCAGCTAAATGCCCAGGCTCACCACTTTTAAATTCTGCCTTCCATAAAACACCAGGAGTTAATCTTGCTAAATTCTCTGCAACTTTAAAACATGGATCTCCTTTCTTCCAGATTCCAATAATAGTTTCATCATTTTTTCTAATGCATCATAAAAAGTCTCTTTAGCATTCCTATTGCTATCAACAGTCCCTTCAAAGCAATCTAGGCCTTTTCCATCAAGCATCTCACAATTCCTCAAAAAAAGTACCCCTTACACATTTATAAAACCATTCCAGCATTTTGGTAATTGCAAAAGCACTTCCCCATGCCTGGGTACCAATTCTCTATTAGTCAAAGGGGTGCAGATGCAAAATACCAGAAATTGGTTGGTTTTTATAAAGGGTATTTATTTGGGGTAGAAGCTTACAGATACCAGGCCATAAGCTTAAGTTACTTCCCTCACCAAAGTCTATTTTCATGTATTGGAGCAAGATGGCCACCGTCATCTGCGAAGGTCCAGGCTTCCAGGTTCAGCTCCTCTGTTTTCTCCACAAGGTCAGCTGTAGACTCTCAGGCGAACAGCTCTGTCTCTCTCCATGGGGCTCCAGCTTCAGCATTAAGCTCCAACATTAAAATCCCTCAACGCTGTCCTTTGCCATGCCTTTTATCTGTGAGTCCCCACCACCCTACTGTCACTGGCATATACTCTGAATCCAATATAATCTCATATGCCCAGAGGAAAAGATCAGTTTACAAACATAATCCAATATTTCTTTTTGGAATTCATCAATAATATCAAACTGCTACAGAGAGTGAGAGAAAAAAAAAAAGAGACTTTTAAAAATAGAGCAGAGATCCAGCCTCCCTCCAAATGATACAGAGAGCTAAATGGATACTCTAGAGAAAACAGTAGAAAAGAATCAGAGAATTATGTGGAAAGTAATGTAGCCTAGACAGTAATCAGAAATGCATGAAATGTGTAATATATAGTACATATATAATACAGGTAAGAGAATCTATAATGTATATGTGTATTTTATATGTCTGCACATGTACTTATGTGCACATGTATGCCAGGACAAAATTTGCCATGAGAAAATATCAAGTCATTTTCTATAAACTGCAACATCTCCAATTGCCAAAAGCATAATTTAAGATTCAAAGACTATAGAGATAGGATGACAGGATCGGATAAGATCATAAGGTACTGGATTGGAAAAGCAATAGATATAAGAACCTGAAAGACTTGGAGAGGTTATTCAAAGTGAAGCATCTACCTAGTGAAGATATGATTCATTATGGAGGAGAATATAAAGATTGCCACCAAATGGAAAAGCCAGCAAGAGTCACTGAACACTCATGTTTTCTCTCAACAATATTTCCATATTGTTTCACATAATTAACTGATATTTTTTCAGGTGATAACAGCAGCTTATATCTGTATCTGGCATACATGTGCATATAAAAACATACATAAACACATATAAAATACCCATACTTTACAGATTATAGACTGCATTCTCTGTATTATGTACATACTATGTTTATTTATTTTTTACTAATGTCCATAATTCATAATACACACATATGTTCTCAGCTTGGTGGCTATATACACTGACAATAGCATTTAAGCATGGCTAACATAGCTAAATATAAATAAATCATCTACAGTCATATACATAAAATGAAAAATAGATACAAGAAAGTTTATGCTCTTGAATGTCAAATCCTGTCAATCATAGATGGAAGGAGAAGACGAATTAAAGGCACGAACTAGTGGCACAAACCAGTTACTTAAATATGTGCCCCAAGTTCTAAATAAAGACCTTTAGCTACAGGAAGTACTGGTTTCAGTTTTATGGTAATTACTAGTAATTCTGCTCCCCAAAAAGTTGGTTTCACTAAGAAAGCAACATTTTTGGAAACTCTCAACCTTGTGTCTTTTGCCAGAGATGCACTTAAAACAACCTAAGATGAAAAATTAAGAGCTTGCTTAATATAGTTCACAAAGTGGAGAAATGATTTTAAACGTATTTTGTTATTTTAGAGTTCATAATAAACTCAAAAATAGTAGAAGCAATCTAATTAATTATTTGTTCTCTGAAAAGGTGCATGCCACCCATCTATTACAGTAAAATAGAAAAATAATCATGGGAAGCAGATGCAGCTCAAGTGATTGAGTTCCCACCTACCACATGCGAGGTCCCTGGTTCAGTTTCCAGTGCCTCCTAAAGAAGACAGTGAGCTGGCCTGACCAACAGTCATCAGGGCAAGCTGACAGAGCAAGAGACACAAGAAGAAAAATACAATGAGAGATACAACAAAGCAGGGAACGAAGGTGGCTCAAGCAATTAGGCACATCCCTCCCCTATCAGAGGTCGCAGATTCAGTTCCCGGTGCCTCCTAAAGAAACAAGGAAGGCGAACAGACACAGCAAGAGCAAACAAGAGAGTGGGGAGATAGAAATAAATAAAATCTTTTTTAAAAACTGAAATATTTTAACCATTTTTAAACTAATCGCTTGAATATTGTTATAAAGAGAAAGAATATAGCCTTTGGGAATTATAATTATTTTAAATTCTTACTCAGATATCATTCCTAAGACAAGCAGCCAGTGATGACTGTAGTTTTAATAGCTATTCATATTTGGAATTTTCATGCATTAATAATACTTGGAATAAAAATGAGCAACATTTTCCAAACACAATAACTCAAAAATGAATAGAGACATTTGTGCAAATGTTTCATTTTTGAAAATCACCTTGGGCTGAGTCAAGCCATGAAAAAATTTAGCGCAAAGGAAAATTCTTACTCTACCCCATTCCCCTCCCCCAAAACTCACAAGGATGTGAACACAGAGGATTATAATGGAAGCTGTCTTGCAACATTAACTGCAATGTTCATTCCCCTAAAAGCCATAATTTATGGCTGCTTTACAGCCTTTTTCTTTCAGCAATTATGCATATTAGAGGAAAGTTTGAATACATAAAAGCTAAATGCTGATAGAAAAGCAAGCCTCATAAAAGGCAAGTTGACTGAATTAGTTTGCCCCTAAGGAAAATGTGTAAACTAACTAGCCTGCTCCAAGTCCGAGGTGTCCCTGACCCTAGGAACTTGGGAACAGTGTGGCAACTTCTGTCCCTGATAAACTAGGGCATTGCCTGGTCCCCATCGGTGGCAACTCCATCCTAGAGAGGTCACACCTGCAGGGGGAGAACGTTGGGGACCAATGGCCCTTCTGGGAATTAAATTTTAAATGGACAGGCTGCCTCATAGAGTACTCCATACCCATTCTTCTTCCTTTCATTTCCTCTTCTTTTTCTGAGCTTCATGGGGTGTCATGGAAAGCGTCTGGTGAAAATGGCGCCTTGCCATTTTGATCACCTTTCATTTCCAGAACCCAGTACAGAACCCCGCTATTCTAATCACTTGGCAAGCATTTGGCAAACAAATGAAAGATCTCTAAACCCTGATTTCGAGTCAGAAAATTCCGTCTGAATCTTATCTCTGCTACTTAATTGGGCTGTGTGGTCCTGGCAAGTTGCTTAACCCCCGGAGTCTCAGAATCTTCATCTGAGAAAGAGAAATAAAAATAATACTGCAGTCATTTCTGACACCAACTGCAATGGGAGTTCTGACACCAACTATCTGGAATCAGGCCAGATTCCACAGGTTAAGGACACAGTCCCCACAAGGCTGCCCTCACTTCAGACACCAGCCGCCCCCACTTCTGATCAAATTTGGGAGTTGCTACCACCCCTGCAGGTCAGCTAATTCACTAAGAAGACTCAGCTCTCAGGAAAATACTACACTTACAATTAGCACGCTGTTCTCAAGGGTCCCTGGAGTCAGGACGAGCCAACCTTCGGCACACTGAGGTTTATACCAGGCATGGCAGTGCACCCCAGCTTCGGTGTCTAATAGGGGTCTCATACATAGGCACGATTCAATACCCATGGGGCCAAACTCAACCCTCAGCCCCCTCCCCTTCCTGGACGTCAAGGCCTCAACTCTCTAACCCTATGGTTGATCTTTCCAGCGTGGCTGCCCACCCTAATTCATTTCATTAGCATTAATTATCCTATCATATATGACCATCAGGAGGGACCTTTTGGGAAGCCAAATTCTTTACTACACAAATACCTACTCCTAGTACTGCTCTTAGGCAATAATGAGACAACGACTATAAAATCCTTGCACCATGGCTGACCTGTATCCCCGCTCTGTAATTTTTATTTGCTGAATCTGAAATCTCCACTTGCCAATAATCTCAGTCATAGATGATAAGATGAATGAAGGAGGACAGATTAATGAAATATAAGAGAGGAGGATCCGCCGTTATTTTTTCTCATACATCTAACAATGGGCCGGGACCAAATGCCTCCTTGACTTCTCCAGGAAGAACTGAGAGTCAGCATTCATGGCATGCAGGATTTATACTTTGACATGCCTGCTTAAAATAAAGCCTGTGACCTTTTGTAAATGGGAAATCTCAGAAGCAGCCCAGAAGTATTACCAAAGAATACGAAATGTGTTTGCAGAGTTGACAGACTTATAATAACTCTCCACGCAAATAGCACACATTTTAAAACCTGGGAGGAAGATGCCACACACACACACACACCCAAACACACAAGATGAACCTAGTGTACCCCTCCTGCTCTGATCAAAATGTCAACCGGAAAGTTATTTTCTGTGCCTAGAGGCCATGGAGGATACAAGGAACTTGGTACACAATCCTTGACCTCAGAAAATGTATAACCAGGGTAAAATTAAAATGCTACAGTAAAACTAGGAAAGGAAGTGGGCTCACCATTGAGATGTCAGTTTCCTGACCATCTTAACAAAAGTGGCCTCCTGGAAGTGAGAGTATCTCAATGGTTGAGAACTTGCTTCCGATGTATGAGGTCCTGGGTTCAAACCCTGTTACCTCCAAAGAAAACAAAAACTTTCTATCTCATCATGCCAATTCTTTCCTTCTTTCATTTACTTTATAATGATCTATAACTATCTGGCTTGCCTTTTGTTAGTTTTTCTCCACAGAAGGAGAGCTCTTTTCTATGTCATTCATAGTAACTATCTACCGGTACATAATACATAACATATCCATGCTGAATTCATGTCTTCTTTGTTCTTAAATCTATCACCCCACCCATGGATCCTAAGTAAGGTGGCAGGTAAGACCATCTCAGAAATATGCTTGAAACCTTCAGCAAGTGATTGTGTTCACTTCTCCTTGCATGTTCTTATCTCTATCAATTAATATAATTTCACAAACATTAATGGAGCACTGTGATGGGCCCTGAGCTAGTTCAGAGAAACTCAGGTTCCTTTGAGAAATACATACTAGCCAACAACAACTTACCTTACACTGTGATTGGTGAAAGAATAAAAAGGTGTAAATGGAGAAGTGCCTCCCAGGAGGACATTAACTCAGAGAAGCCTTCTGAAAGGAGATGGCACCTGTCATGGATTGAACTGTATCACCCCAAAGATATGTTGACATCCTAAACCCTGGTCCCTGTGATCTTATTTTGAAATAGGGCCTTTGCAGATGTAATCAAGTGAAGATGAGGTGGTACTGCATTAGGGCGTGACCTAAATCCAAAGACTAGCATGTGTCTTTATAAGAAGAAGAGAGAGACCATGTGAAGACAGAGACACAGAGGGAGAAGATCGCCCCGTGGAAACAGGCAGAGATTGGAGTGATGCCCCACCAGCCCAGGACCGCCTGAGGTCACCAGACGCTAGGAAGAGGCAAAGAAGGATCCTTCTTCAAGCCCTCAAAGGGAGCCTGGCCCTGCTGACACGTTGGGTTCAGACTTCCAGCCTCCAGAATCGTGAGACAACACATTTCTGTTGTCTAAAGTCACCCAGTCCATGGTCATTTGTCAAGGCAGATCTAGGACAAGAATCAGAACTTAAAGTGGGTTTTAAAGGAAGAACAGGAGTTTACCCAGGGACCAAAGGGATATGGGAAATCCAGGCAGAGGTAGCAGCATGTGTAAATACAAAAACAAAAAGCAAGATTGACCAAATAACATGAGCACTTGACTTTGAGAAAGAAGAAGTTGGTTCAGTCTCTGGATCCTCTCCTCACTTACAGTTAGGACTGCTGTTAACAATTATCCATTGCCACAATAATATCACATAACAAACAACCACAAAATCTCAGTAGCATATAAGTGTTTACGTAACTCACAACTTTGTGGGGTTCGACTGACGTGGGCTGGGCTCACTGCCATATCTGGGGGTCACCTGACCAATAGCTGGTCCAAGGTGGCTTCAGTCATTTGCCGGGGCACTGTGCCTCTTCCCCATGTTCTCATCAGCAAGCCAGTCCAGGAATGTCCTTCTTATGATCACGTCAGAGGGCTACAGGGCAAGCAGAAAGGTCCAGGCACTTTTCCAAGACTTCCTTTGCATCACATCTCCTAATATTCCAGCCACCACCACAAGTCACCTGGCCAAGCCCAGAGCCAGAGGGGGAGGGCACTCACTCACGGTGACATGGCAAAGGGCATGAATCAAAGAAATGGAGTCACTGATGCGATCAATCAACTGCATCCACTTAATCTCTCCTGGGTTTGGTTTCCTTGACTGTAAATGGAAAACACATTTCTCCCATCTGACATCCAAGAGTTGTTGGGAAGAAATATATGGAAGGTGTTTTTGAAGTTCTTTAGCTGAAAATAAATGACAAAAAAACTTACTATGAAAATCTAAGAGATTGGTATCACTCTGCTCGTGGCTTGCATATCAGCTAGCCGCACATTTACACGTAAGCTATACTTCATATTCCTTAGAACAAACGATAGCCTCAAACAAGACTAGTGCATTTTCCAAGCTGTAGTCAAAAAAAGACATCCGAATAACAAATTTTGTTTCAGAACACAGAAGGTTTATCAGTCAGGGTTCTGCAGAGAAACAGAACTAACTCTGAGTGTGTGTGTGTGTAAGAAATTTATTGTGAGTAATTGGCTCACAGGCTCTGGGGCTGTCATGTCTGAATTGCATAGGGCAGGCTCAAGGCTTGTCATTCTGGTAGGAGTAATGTTGAAGGCTTGAGTCTGAATTTCTTAGGCTGGAAATTCAGAAAGGAGTGGAGGGTATAGTCTTGAGGGAGAATTCCTTCTTTCTGGAACCCTCAGTTCTTTGTATTTAGTTCTTCGCAAGTTTCAGCTGATTAGGTAGGCCCCGCACATTACCCAGGGTCATCGTTTTCACTTAATGTCACTGATTGTAGAGACTAAGCCTATCCAAAAAATACCTCCACAGCAAGAGCGGGGTCCCCTCATAACCCAGCCATGCTGATACGTGAAATTAACCATAGCAGAGAACACAGGGAGGGACCTGAGCTCAAGAATCCTCATGATAACCACAAAAGTATCAACAATGACAAATTGCTGGGGAGGCAGGAGAATCAGGAAAGAGATACTTTAATGGCTCATATAAAACTTCTGTTTGAGTTTCCACAGTAAGAATAGATTCATGTCTTGCTTGTAAAGTTAGTAAAATAAATGTTATGGAAAAATTTTCATAAAGTGAAACTAGTTAAGTTTTTCCATAACTTGCCTTTCAGCAGTTTAAACATTGTTCAAAATAATCAGGGTTGTTTCTGTTTCATTTTTTTATCCCTTAACTGTCTATGAATGCACACTCTATTTTTATTTATGTGAAAATATAAATACATTGCATAACTCATGTAATTTCAAGGGTCCAGGAAACAAGACTCTGGTCCCAACATTGCCATAAATTTAAGTCTTTGACCTTGGGTAAATCATTTACCCTTAGTCAACTCTGGTTTCTTCATCCATAAATTTAAGATTTGAACTGACTGATTCTAACATGACTTTAGGTCTACCACTTTATTATTCTAGGCAGAAATGGCCCATTTGCAAATGAGCCAGTTTGTCTGCTAATTATCAGTCAGAATATGAACCAAAAAGAGGAAAGAAGAGTTGATTCAGGGCTTAACACATAAGCAAATTTTTTAAATCTGTACTATAGTTTAAAATTCTCATTTTTTTTTAAATATACTGATTTAAGAGATGATGACAACCACATTAATAGCCTTCACTTGCAAAATTAAAACCAATGGGATACATTTAACTTGTTTTAAAATGCATGGTTTTATTTTTTTCTGTCTCTCTAGTTTATCTGTGTTTAAATTTTGTAAAAAAAGGTCTTATGTATGCAGTATACATGTCCTTAGACTTTCCCTTTCAACCACTTTCTTTTTTTTATTCATTTTTTAAAAAATATTTTACATTAAAAAAAATATGAGGTCCCCATGCACCCCCCACACCCCCACCCCACCACTCCCCCCACAGCAACACTCTCCCCCATCATCATGACACATCCATTGCATTTGGTGAATACATCTTTGAGCATCGCTGTACCTCATGGTCAATGGTCCACATCATAGCCCACACTTTCCAACGTTCCATCCAGTGGACCATGGGAGGATCTACAATGTCCGGTAATTGTCCCTGCAGCACCACCCAGGACAACTCCAAGTCCCAAAACGCCTCCACATCTCATCTCTTCCTCCCATTCCCCACACTCAGCAGCCACCATGGCCACTTTTTCCACACCAATGCCACATTTTCTTTGATTACTAACCACAATAGTTCATGAATAGAATATCAGTAAGTCCACTCTAATACTTACTCTATTCCTCCATCCTGTGGACCTTGGATTGGTTGTGTCCATTCCACATCTATGTCAAGAGGGAGCTTAGATTCCACATGGATGCTGGATGTAATCCTCCTGCTTTCAGTTGTAGGCACTCTTGGCTCCATGGTGTGGTGGTTGACATTCTTCAACTCCATGTTAGCTGAGTGGGGTAAGTCCAATAAATTAGAGTGCAGGAGCTGAAGTCTGTTGAGGCTAAGGGCCTGGCTATCATATGGTGAGTCCAGAGATTCAGATCCCCTAGATATAACTTAAACCCCAGCACCAACTACAGTTCTGGTAAAGTAACAGGAAAGGCTTGTGAAAAGAGATCACATCTGAGTCCAGCTCTATCATTCAGAAACACCAACTCCAAAGAAGGGCCAACTGACATGGCAGTGAACTCCATCTGCCATGACCATAAAACCTGTGGGTCTCTGTAGCCCTCAGAAAAACCAATACCTGGGGTTGTATCTACTTTATCTGTCTCTGAGACTCTGCTCAGGTGTGCATAAGGGCAACCCCTCTGATAATCTCCTGGCTCTTTTTTAGAGACTTATAGCCATATAAACTCCTTTGTTCTTTCCATTTCCCCCTTGATTTAGGTCAAAAAGCATTTTTAACTCCTGTTATTATATGTAGACAGGGATATTCTGCTGGTCTGAGTTAAACCTTTTATTCAAGGTCATTTTCTAGTTACGTCATCAGCTGGTACTTGGTAGTGATCCCTCGGCACCAGGGAGGCTCATCCCCGGGAGTCATGTTCCACGCTGGGGGAAAGGCAGTGCATTTACATGCTGAGTTTGGCTTCAAGACTGGCCACATTTGAGCAACACAGAGGCTCTCAGGAGGGAACTCTTAGGCACACTGCTGCTCTAGGCCTTGTTCTTATTTCAGGTGCACAGGCTCACAAGCATAGTCATTAGTATCAGGGGCTCACTGTTGGACTCTCATTCCTTCCTGGTCCTTGCCATTGCACCCGGGGGACTGCCGCTGCTCCCCTATGGACTGAGACAGAGCCCCCCTGGCTAGGAACCCAGCACTCCCCCAGCTGTTGTTTTTAATTGTTTCCACTATGAAATGCATGGTTTTAAAACTCACTGTAAGTTGAATAACATCATGGACTTTTAGGATCTGAGTCAACTTTTGTTTTTTCTTTCTCTACATTATGTATGCATTTATTCATCAAACACTTATTAACCATCTACTGGTGTAAGCTAGTCACTAGAGAGACAGTTCACGGACCCAGTCTGCTCTTCAGTTTGCACCCAGCCAATTTCTGCAAATGGATTACAAACTCTTAATTTCATACCCTTATTTTATTTGCTGTGAGGGTTACTAAAGATAATGGAATCAGAACCTACATTCAGGTTAAATTCCAGAGGCAGCACACAAGTTCAAAATATTAAATGTGTGTACCTGACGTAGCTCCCCTTAACTGCCTAATCTTGGCCAAGTTGCTGATCCTCATTTTTCTCAACTGCAAACTTTATGAATCATCACATGCCTTTTGATTGCTGCATGAAAATTTCCTCAAATTTGCAAAGGGAGGAGAAAGAAAATGCCTCTTGAGCTCAGCTGACTGCTGCCTTCTGATACTTGGCTCACAAAGCAAAATTCCACTTTAGTTGTGCTGCACTTGTGATTCATTTAACAGGAGCAGATGTGCTGAACAGGAAAGAAAGATAAGCAAACATCAGCTTAGGCATAAACTAGGAGATGGTCTCAAGTAGAAAGACTGTGAGGAATGCCACTGGCAGGCATCCCTGGGGATGTGGGAAGTAGGAGGCATGTCCCCTCACCTGGATATAGCTTTTCAGAATAGACACATGAATCTTTGAGGGTATCCTCATAGTGGCTGAATCACTGATGACTTGAACATTCCAGAACATACGTAGAATTTTTTTAAAATATATTTTTTATTTATTTTTAAAAGAAACATAGATAGATAGGCTACTTAACTATGGCAAACAATGCTATTGGATGCCACCTCCAAAGACCAAATTAAGTGAAAAATAAGGTAAGAGAGAAGGATTTCTCCTCTGGCTGTTATCCAGTAGTTTGTCTTTCTGTTTGGCTGATATTTTGTCTTAGAAGCCTTCTAAGAGGCTGGCTTTCTGGGGTCCATGCTGAGTAATCACTGACCTTTTCACTATACCTCCCACTGGTACTTCTGTCCCCTACCTGCCTTGAATGAACGCCCAGCTGGACATGCTTTAATATCTAATTACTCTGAATTTTATAATTAAGTAAAAATTGGCATGAAAACAAGTCCTTTTGCCGTGAGAATCTGGGGAGATTTGTGCCAAAAAGCTTGCATCACTAGACAGGAGGTAAATTTATAGCCTTTTTCATTCATTAGCATTTAATCAGCCTGGAATTGCTGACTCTAGGTTCGGCAAGGACCTTACTGCCAGCTCGGTCTGCAGGGCACATTACGCTGCTGGTGATGGGCAATGACTCAAGGGAGAAGTTTGAGTTGCACAGTCCACGGGTCATTTTTCACCTTGAAGTTTGGCTGGATAGCAAGTCAATTATACAAACCAAAAGCCAGGGTAACTCTGATGCCATCAGCTTACAGGAACCCTTTCTTTCCATAAGAGGCCCTACGGCATCATTTCTGGCCCCAGCTCTGACCTAGTACAAATCCCAATTCTGCCACTTAAAGTGGAATCACACCTAAAGAGGGATTCTGGCTCTAGAATAATTGCACAATGTTCATAACTGCCTCTGAAAATCCCCTGTGAGACCCTACCTTACGTGGTCGCTGGGTTCTAGCGGCAGCTCATACGTGTGTATGGACAACGGGCCACCAGGGCATGGGCTGACAAGCCCAGGGAGAGTTACTTCTTATCTCTGAGCCTCGTCCCCCCATCCATGAACTGGAGTTAATAACAATCCACCTCGTGGAGCTGTGGCAAGGCTGATGTGAGATGATGAATGTGGAGGGCAGGGTATGGAGCACAGCAAATGAGAGCCACTGGTATAAACAAATTGCTAGGGATTCATTAAGCTCTCACAAGGGGCTGGTGTGGATAAGGAAACTGAGTCTCATGGCAGTTAGGGGAATAGCTGGTAAAGCAGAAAAAAAAAGAACTTTTGTACTGTCTACACTCGAGGTCAAGAGTGTAAACACTGGAATCACAGTGCTTGCCCAGTACTGCCATTTACTGACTCCATAAACTTGGGCATGCTAATTAGCCACTCCTTGCCTCAGGATTCTCATCCATTAAATGGCATGAAAATAACAGCAGTCCCATAGGACTGCTGTAAGGATTTTAAAAGATAACATCCAAAGCATTTCAACAGCGTCTGGCCCAAGGTGAGCTACATCTTCATCATCGCCATCATCGCCATCATGACTATCATTATTCCATGTTTCCTTGTTTGGGAAATAACAGTAGCATTGGCAATGCCAGTAGTGACATAATCAGCCTGACATGTGAGGGGGAAATGGACTTGGTTCCACAAGATCACGCAACAAAATAGAATTTGAACGGGATTTCAAATAAGAAAACTGAGATGGACTCAGTGAACTGAATAAGATAGGTTGCTCTCAGGGAATAGAATAAGAAGACATTGAGACCAGGGTCAGAGGAGAAAAAACAAAATGGCTTGCGTGAAAGAAAGGGAAGAGCAGGAAAGAAAAAGAACATTTGTCGCGGAATAGCAATGATTCCTTTGTAGAAACCTATAAAGCTTTCGTTTGGTCTCTATAGTATTAAAAGGCCAGATACATAGAGACCATCACAATAGGCAGTGCTCTTCTATTGCTATAAACAAGACAAAAAGACACCAACCATCTCCAGAGGCCCATTCAAAGAGTCTTGCAATGCCGTTTCATTGATATTGCTGGGAAAATTTAATTCAGGAAATTATCCCTTAGAGAAGGAATTAGAGAGTGGAAATTTCTGGTTTCAGAAATAGATGGGGAAGTGTTAGTGAACAGAGAATGTTTGTAAAAGGCACTAAGGATTAATTATTTTTGGCAACCATATCCATTTGGGGAGGCAGTGGATTATATTTGGGCAGCCTGAGTCAGGGCTTTACAAGCTTACCTTTGCATTATTTGTGCAACCTGGAGCAGGTCTTCCTCATCGTTTTCACTGTGTGTCTGAATCTCCTTATTGTAGATCATGAGCAAGGACAAGGGTGATGATCAAGTACAAAGACTCTGCAGTCTAATCAAGCTCAGAATCCTTGTTCTAGGCCTATTGACTGAGTGATCTTGAACACGAGTTATTCAAATTCGAGCCTCGGCTTCTCGTTGGAAAGATGGAGATGATAATAAATAACTCACAGGGTTGCTTTAAGCTTTAAATGATATGATCACGTTAAGGTTTTTAGCACAATGCTTGGCACACGGAACATGCTTAATACATGGAAACTACCAGCATTATCATCTGTAAGAAAAAATGAATGGGCTTCCTCCATCCGCTCATCTTTCCTCTAGCCTGGACTCCATCGTTTGACAGTCTCCCCCACTCCATCCCCTTCTGTTCATTCCCTATTCACACTTGTAACCCAAGTAAGGTGAAAAAGGACAGTAAGATGGGCAATGGGGGCATCAGAGATGTGCATGAAGAGGTGGTGGGTTGGCAAGGGGACGAGGGCTACTGGACCTCAATATTTGGGTCCCCTATAAGGGGGGTTGATGGCAAGGAGGAAAAGGAGCAAGGCTCACTTCTCCCATAACCCCAGGTCAAATGCTATGCATTCAGCTCAATCTTTTGGTGAACATGCTTTTTTTAGGGAGCTTAGCTGATGCATCGAGCTCATTTATTTCCCTTTTCTGAAAAGAACACAGAAGCCATCAGACTGCTGGGGCCTTGCGAATAGAATGCTGCACCTGAGTGGGCTTTGTAAACAGCACAGTTCAAACACTGCCGTTGTTGCTGCTCTTGCTACAACTGTGAGAAACACCTTTTTTGAAAGCACAAAGGATGCGGGGTGTTTGCCGCATTTCCATAAGCTGGCACTAATTGTTTGGATGAAATTGATCGCTGAGGGATGCCTGCCTTATCTGGGGATTCTCCAGGAAGGAGAACAGATCCTGAAGGCAGCATAAGCTAGTGATTAATAGTACAAGTTCTCAGGTCTCTGACTTCAGTTCCTTGACCTGCCGTCTGGTGGTCAGGCCTTGGACTGTGGCTTAACTGCTCTAAACATCACATTCTCCATTTTTAAAACATGGATGTTGGCGGCAGACTTGGCCCAGAGGTTAAGGCGTCAACCTACCCCGGGCCTCCTTGACTGGTGTGGAGCTGGCCCATGCGCAGTGCTGATGCACGCAAGTAGTGCCGTGCCACACAGGGGTGTCCCTGCATAGGGGAGCCCCACGCACAAGGAGTGCACCCCGTAAGGAGAGCCACCCAGCATGAAAGAAAGTGCAGCCTGCCCAGGAATGGCGCCGCACACACGGAGAGCTGGCACAACAAGATGACGCAACAAAAAGAAACACAGATTCCCATGCCTCTGACAACAACAGAAGCAGACAAAGAAGATGCAGCAAATAGACACAGAGAACAGACAACCAGGGTGGTGGGGAGGGAAGAGAAATAAATAAATAAATAAATCTTTAAAAAAAAAAACAAAAAAACATGGACGTTGGTGGTACCTTGAGAGGCTCTGAGGATTAAACGAGGTGTTGAATTTAAGATTTTGGCAAAGTACCTGGAGTGAAGGAGGCACCCAATAACAGTCAGGTATTACCATTATTAGGAGAACAGAAAAAATAACAAATAGTAAGTAACCCCAGCTTCAATGACATGGCAGATATACAATGCCCGGGTCAAATGGGTGAAGAGTGGAGGGAACTGGCAAAGAAAAGGATGAGATGAGAAAATAGCTCAGTTAAAAATGTTAGCCTGGCCCTGGCCTCTTCTCATATCCTCAGGCCTACAGTGGCTGCCCCATGGCCCCTCCCTGGGACAGGATTTAAAATTAGTCAAAGCCTTATACTACTGTTTCCATGTGAAATTTCATGATTGGAGTCTTCCAATTACTAGTCCAAAGGGTTGTAGTAGTCAGGACCTTCAGGAGGGTTGATGATAACCCATGTGGCTAGAAATGAGGCTTATCACACTAAACCTGAAACTAAGCTGTGTTGGGAAGCTTAGCGAACCTACCTGTGTTCATTTACCTGCAAAGGTTGCTCTACCTAAAAGACCTCTGAGATTTTAGAAGGGAGAGGAAAATTGGGAATTTAAGAGTTGAAGAGCTAGTTAGATCAATACTCTCCATAACAGGGATCAGTAGCATTTTAGGTAAAGTGCTGGATAGTAAATAATTGAGGCATTGAGGGTCATAACTTTCCCTGTTGCAACTACTCAACTCTGTTGCTATAGTGCAAAACAGCCATAGATAATACATAAATGAATGGAGCGGTTGTGTTCCAATAAAACTTTATTTACAAAACAAGTGACAGACTAGATTTGGCCCATGGGCCATAGGCTGCTGAGCCTTAGGTTATACAAGGGGCTTGATGCAATGACTCAAGTTGTCAGAAGGACTTGGCTAAAGGTCATATCAACCATGATAAAGAAAAACATTGTTACCTTGTGATCAGCTACCTAATGTGGGGAGCTTTCAGAATGAAAATGGACAGAGAAGCAGTGAAGTGTTTAAATTTAATTGAGAAAGTGGCTTTTGTCCAAGAAAATAGGAATAACATGGAAAAAAGAATTGCATAAGAGTTACTCAGTAATTTACACCAAAACATTATTTCCAGTCTTGTTTTCTGAATTCTCCAAGTTCAGAGCATGAATAATATCTAAGGTGAACATACATCCCAGTTTGCTGTGTACAGTCTCAGTGTGTGCCTATTGTCCCTGTCTAATTATCAATAGTATTCCCTGGTGGAGATTGAATCACATCTCCCAGAAAAGATATTTTCGAGTCCTAATCCCTGACTCCAGGGGTCTGCACACTTTCCTAAATAGGACCTTTGAAGGTATTATTGGTTAAAGTGAAGATTCAGTTGGGAATAGGATCTTTAAATATCCTATTTAGATGAGGCAAAATTGAATCAGGGTGGGCCTTAATTCATATGACTGGAACCCTTATAAAGGAGAGGAAATGTGGATGCAGTATGAGCTCACAAAAGGAGACCAGGGAGCAAATACATAAAATAAGAAATGAGGAAGGGGTATCACCACTGACCCCAGAGAAATAAAGAGTATCATAAAAGAATACTTTGAAAACTTGTATGCCAACAAGATGGATAGTTTAGAGGAAATGGACAAATTCCTAGAAACACACAAGCAGCCTACATTGACGAAAGAAGAAATTGATGAACTCAACAGACCACTCACAAGTAAAAGATTAAATTAGTCATCAAAAACCTCCCAACTAAGAAGGGGCCAGGACCAGATGTCTTTATAGGTGAATTCTGCAAACATTCCAGAAAGAACTAACACCAATCCTGCTTAAACTCTCCCAAAATATAAAAGTGGAGGAAATGTTACCTAACTCATTCTATGCTATCAACATCACTCTAATACCAAGGCCAAACAAAGATGCCATGAGAAAGAAAATCAATAGACCAATCCCTCTAATGAACCTAGATGCTAAAATCCTCAACAAAATACTTGCTAATCATATTCAACAACACATCAAACAAATTATACACTATAAGCAAGTGGTTTTCATCCCTCGTGTGCAAGGATGCCTCAACATAAGAAAATCAATGTAATACACCCATAAACAGATTGAAAGAAAAAAATCACATGATAATCTCTATAGATGCAGAGAAAGCATTTGACAAAATACAGGACCCTTTCCTGATAAAAACACTTCAAAAGATAGGAATAGAAGGAGACTTCCTCAACATGATAAAGGGCATGTATGAAAAACCCACAGCAAACATCATATTCAACAATGAAATCCTAAAAGCTTTCCCTCTAAGATCTGGAACAAGACAAGGATATCCATTGTTGCCACTTTTATTTAACATTGTGTTCGAAGTACTTGCTCGAGCACTTGGACAAGAAAAAGATATAAAAGGCATCCAAACTGGAAAGGAAGAAGTAAAATTTCACTATTTGCAAATGACATGATCCTATACCTCAAAAGTCATAAGAAATCTACAACAAAGCTTTTAGAGCTTATAAATGAGTTCAGTAAAGTGGCAAGTTATAAGATCAATGTGAAAAAATCAGTAGCATTTCTGTACGCTAATAATGAGTAATCTGAGAAGGAAATCAAGAAAAAATTCCATTAGGAATAGAGTATGGATTAGAGTGAACTTACTGATATTCTAGTCATGAACTATTGTGATTAGTAATCGAAGAAAATGTGGCTTTGGTGTAGAGAAAGTGGCCTTGGTGGCTGCTGGGGGTAGGGAATGGGAGGCAGAGATGAGATGTGGGGGCATTTTGGGGACTTGGAGTTGTCCTGGGTGGTGCTGCAGGGACAGTTGCTGGACATTGTATGTCCTCCCATGGCCCACTGGGTGGAATGTGGGAGAGTGTGGGCTACAATGTGGACCATTGACCATGAGGTGCAGCAGTGCTCAGAGATGTATTCACCAAATGCAATGAACATCTCATGATGATGGAAGAGATTGTTGTTAAGGGGGGAGGAGTGGGGTGAGGGGGGTGGGGGTCTCATATTTTATGAGACCTCATATTTTTTTAATGTAATATTAAAAAATATTTTAATGTAATATTAAAAAATATTTTATGGGGACCTCATATTTTTTTAATGTAATATTAAAAAAATAAATAAAGACAAAAAAAAGAAAAAAGAAAAAATTCCATTTACAATAACAACTAAAAGAATCAAACACCTAGAAATAAATTTAACTAAAGGTGTAAAAAGACTTGTATGCAGAAAACTATACAACACTGTTAAAGAAAATCAAAGCTCTAAATAAATGGGAGAATATTCCCAGTTCATGGATAGGAAGACTAAACACCATTAAGATGTCTATTCTACCCAAACTCATGTACAGATTTAACACAATTCCAATAAAAATTACCACAGCATTTTTTACTGAATTGGAAGAGATAATTATGAAATATATTTGAAAAGGCAAGAGGCCCCAAATAGCCAAAGACATATTGAAAAAGAAAATCAGAAAAATCACACTACCTGACTTCAAAACATACTACAAAACTACAGTGGTCAAAACTGCATGGTGGGAAACGGACTTTGGCCCAGTGGTTAGGGCGTCCATCTACCACATGGGAGGCCCGCGGTTCAAACCCCGGGCCTCCTTGACCCGTGTGGAGCTGGCCATGCACAGTGCTGATGCGCGCAAGGAGTGCCGTGCCACGCAAGGGTGTCCCCCGCATGGGGGAGCCCCACGCGCAAGGAGTGCGCCCGTGAGGAGAGCCGCCCAGCGTGAAAGAAAGTGCAGCCTGCCCAGGAATGGCGCCGCCCACACTTCCCATGCCGCTGACGACAACAGAAGCGGACAAAGAAACAAGACTCAGCAAATAGACACCAAGAACAGACAACCAGGGGAGGGGGGGGAATTAAATAAATAAATAAATCTTTTAAAAAAAAACTGCATGGTATTGGCACAAGGATAGATATAATGACCAATGGAACCAAACTAAGAGTTCTGATATAAATACTTGCAAATACAGTCAACTGATATTCAACAAGGCCATCATGCCCACTCAACTGTGAGAGAATGGCCTCTTCAACAAATGGTGCTTGGAGAACTGGATATCCATATCCAAATGATTGAGAGAGGAACACCATCTCACACCTTACACAAAAACTAACTCAAGGTGGATCAAAGATCTAAATTTTTTTTTAAGATTTATTTTTTATTTATTTCTCTTTCCTTCCCTCCCCCCCACCCCAGTTGTCTGCTCTCTGTGTCTATTCGCTGCATGTTCTTCCGTGTCCACTTTCATTGTTGTATTGTTTTCAGCAGCACCGGGAAACTGTGTCTATTCTTGTTGCTTCATCTTGCTGCGTCAGCTCTCCGTGTGTGCGGCCACCACTACTGGGCAGGCTGAACTTTCTTTCGTGCTGGGCAGCAATCCTTACGGGGTGCACTCCTTGTGCGTGGGGCTCCCCTACGCAGGGGATACCCCTGCATGGCACGGCACTCCTTGTGCACATCAGCACTGTGTGTGGGCCAACTCCACACGGGTCAAGGAGGCCCAGGGTTTGAGCCATGGACCTCCCATGAGGTAGGCGGATGCCCTATCCATTGGGCCAAGTCCACTTCCCCAAAGACCTAAATACAATAGCCAAGACCACAAAGATATTGGAAGATGATGTAGGGGCAGCATCTACAAGGCCTTCTATTAGGAAATGGTTTCATGAACTTTACACCCAAAGCATGAGCAATGGGAAAAAAAAAATAGATAAATGGGAACTCCTCAGAATTAAAAACTTTTGCACCTCAAAGGTGTTTGTCAAGAAAGTGAAAAGGCAGCCTACTCAATGGGAGAAAATATTTGGTAACCTTATATCCAATTGGGGCCTAATATCCAGTATATATAAAGAAATCCTATACCTCAAAAATAAAGACAAACAACCCATTTTAAAATGGGCAAGTGATTTGAATAGACACTTCTCCAAAGAAGAAATACAAATAACTAAAGAGCATATGAAAAGATGCTCAACATCGCTAGCTTTTAGGGAAATTCAAATCAAAACTGTAATGAGATATCATCTTACACCCATTAGACTGGCATCTTTTAAAAAAACAGAGGACTACAAGTGTTGGAGAGGATATGGAGGAATGGGACCTCTTATGCACTGCTAATGGGAATGCAGAATGGTGCAACCATTATGGAGGACAGTCTGGTGTTCCTCTGGAAGCTAACTATAAAACTGCTATATGACCCAACAGTCCCACTACTGGATATATATTCAGAAGAATTGAAAGCAGGGACAGGGACAGAAATTTACACGCCAATGTTCATAGAGGCATTATTCACTATTGCCAAGAATTGGAAACCATACAAATGTCCATCAACAGATGAATGGATAAGCAAACTCTGGTATATACATACAATGGACTATTACTCAGCTGGAAGAAGGAATGCAGTATTAACACGTGGGATAATATAGATGAACCTTGAAGACATTATGTTGAGTGAAGCAAGCCAGGAACTGAAGAACAAATATTACATGATCTCACTGATACAAATTAAGCTAATTGAGCAGACTCACAGAGCTAGAGTGTGGAAGATTGGTTTACAGGAGACAGAAAGGAAGTAGAGGGTTGTGAGCCAATGCTATATGAGCAAAATCTATGATAAGGTGGAAAGGTATAGTTGTGAGTGGATGGCCATGACAGTGGTGCAGTGATGCTCTTGGGTTGGGCAGTGCTGGTCTATGAGGGGGGTTGGGGAGGGGTGTTGCTCTGTCCATGGAACTGAGGATGGGGTCAGGGGAGGAAGCAGATTAACTCTGGGGATTTGGGGGTCTGTGGTTGAAACTATAATGTTGGGAATGTACTTCCAGCAAATACAGCATGAGAGAGTTACTGGTTGAGGGTGATGAATATGGGGGGCATGTGGGACAGGGCACACCTGGGGCAGGCTTCTAGGGAGTATGTGAGTGTTCACCCTGTCATAGTGTGTTGTATCAGTGAGTAGAGACCCACACAATGAAGAGGAAAGTGTTGGACTCCATCCTGGGGAATCCGGCTATGTCCTCAAATAGAGGGGCAGGAATCTCTAGAGAGCATAGGCAGTGCCTAATAGGGGAGGGCCAGCCAGCATGTCAAGCTCTTAATGTAGTTTCAAATACCTATGAATCTTGTTCTTCAGGGAGTGAAGCTGGTAGTTGCTGTGGTCCTGAGGGGAGGAGGAGGGAAGAATAGAATATGTGGAACATGGGGCATTTTGGGGGCATTGGAATTGTTCTACATGACCTTGCAATGATGGATACAGGCCATTTTAAATTTTGTCAAAATTTGTAAAAGTGTATGATCCAAAATGTAAACCATAATGTAAATCATTGACCATGGTTAGTAGCAATGCTTCAATATTTGTACATCAATTATAACAAATGTACCATCCACATGTAAAATATTAATAGGGGAAAGGGGAAAAGAGAGAGGACATTGGGTACATGAGAATCCCCTGTATTTGGTATGTCACTTTTCTGTAATTGAAAGCTCCTTTGAAAATAAAATGAGAAAAATGAGATACTGGGGGAATAAATGGAAGAAAATGTCACTGTACATACAAGACAACAGATCTTACAGTGATGAAAGACATAATGCCAAAAAATTTTTAGTTTTTTAATTATTTTTATTATTACAATTTTTTAAAATTTTTTGTATTTTATTTGTTATTTTTTAAACTATCATTATTATTTCATTTTCTAATTAATTTTATTCAGTTATTTTGTTGGCTTCAGTTTTGAAGAAGTTTTGGCTCACAGAAGGGTTACAACTGTGGCAGGGGAGCATCAGTGGTGTGGGATGTCAGTGATGGGGGGGATAAATGGGAGGAGCTTTACCTGGGGCATACCTATATATATAAGGTATATGAATGAGTTCATATATATATATAAGGCATATGAATGAGTTCAAGTGATCATAGGGCAAGGTCACAGAGGGTGGATTTCCACACACTAACTGAAAGAATATTGAATTCCCACCCTGGGGAGTTCTGCCATGATCTCTAATGGGACAGCAAGAATCCACCAAGTACAAGGACAGTGACTAGTGAAGGAGGATGAACCATTGATAGACCCTTGATATTATAATGACTGTATTTATGAACCTTTTCTTTTGAAATTGAAAGTTAGCCTACTATTATAGGTAACCTATCTCCTGAGAACCTCCTTGTTGCTCAAATGTGGCTTCTCTCTAAGCCAAACTCAGCATATAAATGTTCTACCTCCCCCCTCCCCACATGGGACATGATTCCCAGGGATGAGCCTCCCTGGCACTGAGAGATTACTACCAAGCACCCACTAGCAATGAAACTGGAAAAAGACCTTGACCAAAAGGAGGAAAGGGTAAAGACAAAAGAGTGTGTATGGCTAAGAGACTTCAAAGTGAGTTGGGAGGTCATTCCAGATGTTATGCTTATGCACATCTCAGCAGGATCTCACTGACAGCCACAGTAAATATTGCCTCAAATAGCAGGGCTCCTAAGGGCTCTGGAGACATCCAGACACTAGAGGCAAGGCTGACAGCTCAGGATTTTGGTCCCTTGTCTGTGGGCCCTACTTTGGAATTTATTCTCCCCTGTGTGACAGAGTTGGGCTCTGTCATATGTTAGGTTTCCCTACACATGGCTTTTCTGCCCCTTCTATTTGAAACTATAGTTAGTACTAGAGTTGATAGGTTTATGTACAAGAGACTTAAATCTTTTGGCTTTCCATGTGCCAGTTGGGCCCTGAATCTCAACATAGTTGCAACATCTACTCTTCAGTTCACTGGACACACCCAGGACAACTAACAAAGAGATGATGGACAATGACCATCCCAAGGAACAGAGAGAGTTTACAACTGCAAGATAGTCCCATCTATTTGCTCCATAGGATCTAGGGCCCTTTCAATTAGAGGCAGAATAGGCATCACCATCCCAGAATCCTCAGGATTGGGGAATGAACAATAGGCTAGAGTAGACTTACTGTTATTCTACTGGAGACTTACTCTTATTCTAGCAATAGAAGAACTTTTATCATTGATGTGGAGGCAGTGACCACCGGAGGTTCTGAGGAGAGTGAGAGGGGAAAACATAGGTGTAATATGGGAGCATTTTCAGGACACTGGAATTGTCCTGAATGATGTTGCAATGCTAGATATAGGCCATTTACAAAATTGTGTGGAAGAGAGATTAAACTATAATGTAAACTATAATCTACACTTAGTGGCAATGCTCTAATACATGTCCATCAATTGTAACAAATGTACCACACTAATGAATAATGAAAGATGTTGGAAAGTGTGGAAGGGATAGGGAGTAGAGCATGTGGGAATCCCCTATATTTTTATGTAACATTTATATAATTTAAGTGTCTTTTGAAAATTTTAAAAACAAAAAAATGAACAAGACAAAAAAAAAAAACAAAAACCACTAGATCAGGGAGATGAATTGCCATGTGATGGAGGAAGAGAGGAAAGCCAAGGAACTCCAAGCATTATAGCAAGGCAGCACCAGAATGCTATAGATTATGGGATAAATCACAGCCCTGCCAATAGCTTGATATCAGACCCCTACCCTTCAAAACCATAAGACAATAAATTTCTGTTGTTTAAACCAAACTATTTTGTGGTATTTGTCATAGCAAGCTGTGGCAAAGTAAGACTGTCTCACCCTTTTTAAAGTGTCCTAGTTTGCAGTTATCAACTATATGGTTACAACACTGCCATATACAACTGTAACTACCCAAATGATTTTGGAGTGGTAGCACAGAGAAGTAAATATTATTTAATGTATCACTAAAACTTAAACAATCCCTTGCCCCAGGCAGCTGCTCTATCACAGTGCTCTGCAGGATCGCTCTGGGAGCCACCCTCTACACATAAGGCAAATTCTGCAGTGAGTGTCCTGGTTCAGTCCCTCACACCCCAGACAGATTGGGCCAGACATCCAGGCTCCCAGTATGTGCACGAGGGTTTCTCTGCTCTCTCTGGGATCAGGCATCCACACTGGGAGTACGGGCTGGCCCCACACCAGACCAATGAGAGGTAGCGGGGGAAGCCAGCTGGGGTGCCAGGAGATCCTCCCACTTTTAAGTAGCCTCTTTCTTGATTCAGCACTCTCCCTGCTACTGCAATCCCTTAACTATTGTCTGGAACTTTGAGACAGATGTTTCTACCAGTTTTGTTGATTGTTCAAAGCTATGCAGAAGGGAGAGAGCCCTGCAGCCTCTCACTCCACCGTCTTGATCAGCACTTTATAAGACTTTATAACAGGCCCAGAGGCTTCATTCTAATTATGATTTAAATATATATCGCAGATAGGTGCAAATTTAGGCATTAGATGAATATACCCGGCATTGCAACTATTTCTTAATCTAAAGCATCACATCTCCCTGGGACATAACAACTTGATTATTTCTTTTTTTTTTTAATTCACTTTTTAAAAAATATTACATTCAAAAAATATGAGGTCCCATTCAACCCCACCGCCCCCACCCCCACTCCCCCCACAGCAACACTCTCTCCCATCATCATGACACATCCATTGCACCTGGTAAGTACAACTCTGAGCATCGCTGCACCTCATAGTTAATGGTCCACATCATAGCCCACACTCTCCCACGTTCCATCCAGTGGGCCCTGGGGGGATCTACAATGTCCCGTAATTGTCCGTGAAGCACCACCCAGGACAACTCCAAGTCCCGAAAACGCCTCCACATCTCATCTCCTTCCCCCATTCCCCACACCCAGCAGCCACCATGGCCACCCTTCCCACACCAATGCCACATTTTCTTGGTGGACATTGGATTGGTTGTGTCCATTGCACATCTATGTCAAGAGGGGGCTTAGATTCCACATGGATACTGGATGCACTCCTCCTGCTTTCAGTTGTAGGCACTCTAGGCTCCGTGGTGTGGTGGTTGACATTCTTCAACTCCATGTTAGCTGAGTGGGGTAAGTCCAATAAATCAGAGTGTAGGAGTTGAAGTCTGTTGAGGTTCAGGGCGTGGCTATCATATTGTCAGTCCAGAGATTCAAATCCCCTAAATATATCTTAAACCCCAACACCAACTACAATTCCAGTAAAGCAGCATGAAAGTCTTGTGAAAAGAGATCCCATCCATTTTGTTTTGAGTCACTTCTCTGCTTTCTAGAAAATACCTGATTGCTCTCCATGTATATTCTCTGGGTAGGTTCATTAATCCTGGACAATTCACCTACAAATAGAGAGTTTGACCTAAGATATTTCCCAAGGCTTCAAGAGGTTAACACAAATATAAACAGAATCAGAAGAACTGGTAAAAATACTTAGCTGAAATTTTAAAGAAAGGCTTTTCTCTCTGGAACTTCCTGGTGGTGGTTATAGTGCAGCTTAAATGCTTTCGTTCTCTGTCTACTTTCATCCTCCCTCCTTGAGTTAGGCTCTCTGACATCCCTCGCTGTTTGAATTACACACCACATGAACACACAGGATGGGCTCCATTGGTCCATCAGGCTGCATCAATCACTTCTGAGATTCCTTTTCTAATTCTATTATTCTATGACTGCTGAGTAGCCTATTGTTGTTTTTCCATTAGAATGCCATGCACAGGAATAAAACAGAATATTTGTTTTGAAAGAAGTAAGGTACCAATCAAAGCATAGAATTAATATTTAAGGGGAAAGGAAGACAACACAAGGTGTGACATTAGGATCAAATCTCACCTAGAAAAACTTCATGATGATAATAGTGATTCATTCATTCCACAGACATTTATGGAGAATCTATTGTATGCCAAGCACTGTTGTATAATAATGATAATCATAATAATAATAATAGCAGCTAACATTTGTTGAGGACTTATGCACACACGAGTGAGGAATGTGGGTCCTGTCCTCATGGAAACTTAGAATCACATGGGTAGGGCAGACCTTACCTTACAAATAATACAGGTGTTACCAGTGCTAGGTGAAATAGCCGGGTACAGTGGGAGGGTGTTCCAAGTGGCCTGATCTAGTCTACGGGTCAATGAAGGCCTCTCTGGGAAATGACACTTCACAGTTAGCTAACCAGAGGAGAGTAGGGGTGAGAAGGAGCATCCTCGACAGAGCAAAGACCATGCGGAACAACAGGAAAAAGGTATGATAAGAGGAGCGGGTATAGCTCAGTGGTTGAGTGCCTACTTCCTGTTCAACCCCCAGTACCTTCCTAAAAAGAAAAAAAAATAGGTATGGTATGTGGGAAGAACTAAACTGGCTAAAGCTTGGAGGGCTGGAGGAGAATGAAGCTGGAGAGAAAAGGGTAGAGACAAGACTATGCTGAACCTTAGAGACCATGTGAGTTTGGACTTTATCCCAAGGGTAAGAGAGGCCATTGATGGGCATTAGTAAGTGACATGATCAAATTTGGGTTCTAAGAAGATTACTCTGGATTGAGAGGAGGCAAAGAAAGTGGGAACCTAGAGGTGGCAGTGTGTATGCATTTACAAGCTCGAGTTGCAATTTCATCAGACCAACAAATGCTTCCTCTCCTGGAGTCTGGTTATTTATGTTCATACTTAAAGGAACTTCCTATTTTCAATACTTCCAAACCGTTTCCTTTACAGGCATTAGAGTTCCATGAGGCAGACATGGGAGTCCATGGGCAACAGGCAGCAGAAAGCCATGGAAAGGAAAAAGCACGAAGGACCAAGTCTCCACTGGAATTCCAAATGTGGATCTGCTGATTCCTCACCCCTTTCCATTGCCTTGGAAAAGAGCGAGGCATTTTCATGCTCTACAGAGAAAAGGGAGCCTAGAAAGGCCTAGAAACAATTCATAAGCCATATAAGTACTATTGCAGCATAACATGAGGAGATAAACTTCTGTAAGATATTCTTTTCAGATATAAGACAAACTTATTTTAATTAATAATCCTACAGCAGCCTTTTATTTTCAAGGGAGGATTCATTTGCAAAGCTTGAGTTGTAAACTCCATGATTAACACTTTCCCCCTAACTAAGTTAGTCAGCTCTTTGGTGCTAATTGGGATGACCAAGCTCTTGTCTCCTTCTTGGTTCAGAGAGTAGTTACCTCTGAAACAATCATCAAAAATTTTATTGAGCAGATATGTGATGAAAGGTGCCGAGAATACAATAGTGAATTAAAACAGATGTGATTCAAGTTTGTATGAAACTTTCAGTCCAGGGGAAGAAGCTAAAGGTCTAGACTTTCATCAAACCATCACACAATTAAACTTAAAGCGACAACTGTGATGAGTTCTACAAAAGAAAGACACATGCTATAAGGGATTAGGAAGGAGGATCTGGCCTAGGCAGCAAGTTAGGGAAAACTTCCTGAATTTGTTTCCTAGGATTGCTGTAACAAAGTGCCATGATGGAAATTTATTTTCTCCCAGTTCTGGAGGCTAGAATTCCAAAATCAAGGTGTTGGCAGGGCCGTACTGCCTCTGACGACTCCAGGGAAGGATCTGTTCCCTGCCTCTCTTGTGGTTTCTGGTGGCCCCAGGTATTCTGTGGCTTGTGGCAGCATAATTCCAGCCTCTGCCGCCACCTTTTTATGGTCGCTTTCTCTCTTGTGTCCTGTCTCTTCTTCTCTTCTTATAAGGACCCCAGCTATATCAGATTAAGGGCCCACCCTACTCCAGCGTGACCTCCTCTTAATTCCAGCTGCAGCAAACCTATGTCCAAATAAGGTCACCTTCTGAGATATAGAGTTAGGACTTCAACATAGCTTTTTGGGGAACACAATTCAACCCTTAACATTTCCTTGGGAAAATGAAGACTGTCCTGAGAAAGGCAAATAGAAGTTAAAGGGATAATGGGAAGGTAGATTAGGGGCAAAATTAATTAACTTGACAAACATGTATGCAGCACCTGCTAGGTGCCAAGTGTCATGAGAGGTAACCGTTATACACAAATGAACGAAAGTCAATCTGCACATTAGGGAAAATAGCAAGAGCTGAATCTTGATCATTGCTGTCTGTAAGAATTTCATTGTTATTTTGACACTCTGAGCCTCAGTGTCTTTATCTGTAAAATTAGAAAATAATATCTATTTTCAGGATTATCTGAGGAATGAAAATGTCTAAAGCCCTTAGCTCACTGCCTGGCACCTCAAGAGCAAATGCTGTAAAGACTGGACTGGAGGAGACAGTAAGGCCTCGTGTCAGGGGCAGTGCCCTACAATGGTCAAAGCTCAGTATCTTGGATCAGACTCTGTGTTTAAACCCCAGGTCCAACATTGTTCACTTCTCCAGCAAATGACAAACTTTCAGTTTCTTCACCTCTGAAAGACAGATAATAGAAATGCTTACTTCATAGGTTTCTTGGGAGGATCAAAGGAGATAAAGCTTGAGAAGACTGAGAAAGATTACTAAATAAATGCCTAGACTCCGTATCATGTATGTGCAAGGTGCTGTATCAGCACGCATAATTAAGACGTTAATGGCTTTTGCTGTTGTTCTGGGTAGGAAGGTAGATGTGAATAAGGCTAGAGACTTCACCTAGAAAATCCTGTAGGTCTTTAAAAATGAATAGGTGTGGGACAGACAGAAGGCTGATAAAGTTGCCTTGCTCCAGCTAAAGGTCTATAATCTGCTATCATGAGACTTGCCAGGGGTTGGAAGCTTAAAAATAATATTTGAAACACGGGTTAGTTCCTTGGTTAGTTCCTTCTCACAAACATCTTCACTCCAGTTGCTGATGTGAGCCAGGAAGCAGGATGATGTGGTACCTAACAATGTGGGCCATGAAATCAGACAGACTTGAGTTCTAGTCCAGTCGCTACTCCTTCCAGCTGTGTGAATTTAGGCCAGTTACCTCAATTCTCTGGGCTCTGGTTTAGTCATCCTTAAAAAATGAATCTTCATGAAGATTAAAAAAGATAATGCATATAAAGCATTAAGCACCATGTTTGGTACATAATAAGTGTTGATGATGCCTCATTAAGGTTTAATGGCATGAAACTTTGGAACTTACTTAGTGTGTGGACCAATTACATTGAACACAAATGTATGCCATACTACCTGCTCAACAGTAAGATATCCAAAGAAATGTGAGCAATGAGATTGTGGGTTCCTTGATAACAGTCATTATAGGTATTTATTTAATAGTCCCAATAACTATTACAGGCCATCCAAGTAATCTTTCAATAAATGTTGACTAAATGGATGGGTGGTTTATTTTGCTGATTTTAAACTAAATTTTTTTCTCTGCAGTTATTTCTGTAGAGCATCCAGTAAAAAAAAATACAACTGTAATTTCATCATCAATGGGAAAACTATTGTTAATATCTTGATATATTTTCTTCCATGGTATGTGTTTGTGTGTGTGTATGTAAACGTAGATGATGTTTATGGGATCACAGCATATAAAATAAATACAAACATAGGTCATTTGAATCATACCATATAAAAGATTATTTCCATTTGTCTTATGCGCATTTGCTCCATTTTAATTAATATGCTTCGAAAACACAATTTATACATTATATCTTCTGTAAGAATGTGCCATAATTTATTTAACTATTGCCATAGTTGTTTAGACCTTTAGTCTATGCCGAAGCTACATTTGCCTTCAAATAGGGCATTTGTTATCCTATTCAATGAGTTCATAGCCTTTTTTGGTAATAAACAACTTATAAGCCTAATTGTTAAAAAACAAAACTCTTTTCTACTTTCTTCATAGAAGAAAATTATACACACATATTTGCATAGAAGTTTGCTCTGTGATTTCAAGAGATTCCTAAGCACCATGAAACCCACCCGTGGCATCCTGTCCCCAGGCTTCAGGGGAGAACCCATGATGTTAAAATGTTAACACAGCAAAACAAAAAAATGCAAAGACTTTGCTGTAGCAGTTGCAGAGAAGTTTAATCTCTACTAAAATACTGCTGACTGCAGGATATTTGACTATCTTGATAATATGGCCCAATCACAGTTCATTCTTATATTTGAACTAGACCAATTTTACAGTTCACATTAACTCAGCTCTACAACTCTCACTGACTAATCATGTTTCATGTGATGTATCTTTATTATCCTAGTAACAGAGAGTCTCTGCAGAGATTCCAATGTACTATATCTCTTCACTGTAAGGTCTTGTATTGTGAAGACCCTATGATATTACTGGGTCTTCTCCAGCTCCCCCTCCCTAGTTGCCCTTAATTGTCTTCCATACCATTCTATGTGAGCAAATGTAAAGCATGACACAGCATTTTATAATATGCCTACTTAAAGGAAATAAAGCATTTTATAATAAGACCAAGAATAAATTCAACAAATTTTAAATGTTATATAGCATAAAGATAGATAAGCATAAAGAGGTGCATAGGCTGTTTTGGGTCATGTATATTGTAATCTCAAGATGCAGGGTTTCAACCTGGACTTCATAAACCAAGGAGGAATACAACCTTGAATTTATATTCCTACTTGTATACTTAGTATGATAAACACTGAAAAATGAGACTAATTCCACATGCCAATTTGTACAATTTCTATAGAATTCTGATAGGTTATCATTGTAAAGCTTAAGCTTGCTTGCACTTTTTGTTTGTTGCTCCCAGCTGTTTGCTTCTGAAGATAAAACAATTAGTGATCTGAAGCTGGACATGAGAGCACTCGTACCTATGTCTGTCCACTCCTATGTGCATATTTATGCCTGTGTGTTTGAAAATTTATAAAATATTACTAGATGGAATCGTGATAGAAAAGGAAAATTTTGGAAAATAGTCATAGGAATTGTTTAGCTAAAAGTCATTTCTTTTCCTCCCTCATAGCTCCATCATCCCTCCCAAGGCTTCCGCTTTGGAACTGTCCGCGAAAGCAGTGCTGAAGATTATGTGAGGCAAAGCTTCCCAGAAATGCACGAGTATATGAGAAGATACAATGTGCCAGCCACCCCCGACGGAGTGAAGTATCTAAAGTGAGTGTCAACCTCTTATTCCTAAAAGCTCTCGCTAAAAAAGAAGCCATTTAGCTACTGACGTGGTGTTTGGTGATTTTTGAAATAGGTAAAAAAACATACACAGTGTGTGTTCACTAATACCTCACTGTGCATGACAGTCAGGAGGCAGTGTGGAATTGCGTGCACTTAATGATGTGACCCACGTTACTAGTTATCTGCATAGACCGAGGTGGCAGTGGTTCTGCTCAAAGAGCCAGTGGGGTCATTAGTGCAGCAGATGGTAAGGAAACCAAATGTTGGGTTGACTCACTTGAGGAAACAATGGTGCCAAAATGATCAAATGCACAGGGAATGGGGCCAGGGATAAAGTGTCCCAGAGCAACACTTTCTTCCACAGTGAATCTCTAAGCCCATGGAATGCCTTCTCTTACAAGGAGATGGAATTTATCTTAGAGATTTCCTGCAGAAAGGAAATAAGATAGAAGTCAATGATCCCCAGGCCTGCACACTTCTCAACAGAATTTATGAGAAGCAATCAAGAGCAATCACATTGCCGTGGTGGATGAGCAGAGCCTGTAATTCAGTGCAGCTGAGTACAAAGGGAGACGTTGCAGTGTGGAGTCTGCTCATGTGGTCTGGCTGGGAAAAGGGAATGAATGGCTCCCAGAAGGTACCACTGTATGGGGGTGAGCAGCCCTCACCCTCCTGCTAAATGGCAGTAGGACAATGACAGACATCAAAACCTTCAATCCCTTGAATTATGCAGCATCAGGAAACTGATTTCTTCATGGTAAGCCACAGCAGTTTACCCAAAGGATGGCAGGATCTTCCACCTCAAATTATTTTTTGAGAAAAATGGGAGATAAAGAAATAATTTCATGGGAAATAGGAGCTTTGTGTTTCTCAAGCACTCCCATAATAGGCCCCTTAAACAATTTTATGGACTTTTATCTAGAACCTCTAGAGAAAGCCTTGTACTCCCAGATTTGCAACATTATATATGGTGTTTAAGTACTATCAATTGGCTATTAAATTAAGTACTTTTAATTTTGCAAGAATGTAAAAACATTAGGGTCCCTCTCTGACACTTTTCCTCCCAGCTCCCCTTTTGTATTCTCTCCCCAGGGCAAATTCATGTCTGAGAGAGAGAATATGATGTCAGGTAGAGAGCAAGGACTCCCAGCTAACTGGCAATGCCTGGCAAGCTGGGCTCTGCTGGCAGTGGGAAAGGGTGAGACAAGCCACCACTGCAGGTCCCAGTTCCACTCCACTTTAGGCACATTTGTTCTGGAGGCTTCACCTGAGAAGGGCTCTATGCCAGTAGTTGTCCCTGCCCTCATCTGAAGAGAATCAGGCATTAGTAAGTTAAGATGATTGCAGATGAAGAAGCTGTGGTCTGAAAGAAGTGACTTACGTCTGGTGATACAGCAAGCAAGTGGCAGAGTCAGGACTGGAACCAGGTCTCTGGGCTCCAGACACTTCTCCAGGCTAGCCTAGATCCTTGCTGTTCAAGAGTGGTCCATGTTCCAGCAGCTCCATGGCCCCTGGGAGCTTGTTATAAATGCAGAATCTCAGGCCTCTCTCCAGACTTCCTGCATTTTACCTAGCTTCCCAGGAGGTCTGTGGTGGGGGTGAAGTTGGAACATGGGCAGAGCATATTGATAAGGCCCTCTCACTTCTCTCGGTGCCTTCTCTCTCCACTTTGGCCTCATCCCTGCATATGCTCCATGAACAATGGTCTTCCTCTAGTCCCATGAGGGGACATCCAGAGCCCTGACTTGTAGGGTTCAACCCTGGAGCTCTTCATACCTCTTCCTGTTAAACTTGACCCTCTCCTTTCCCATCCAAACTCCCATGGGCTTAGTCCTGCTCCCATGAACCCTGATTTTTGAGGTGATAGCCACCCAATAAAATTAGTCGCTGCTGCAAAGTTCATTTCTTTTAGTATGTTGAGATATGACTATTTTTGTGGTATATGTATTTTAAATGAAGGCTTATGGAGAGACAGAGCATGATTCTGTAATGGAAGAAACAGATGAAGGCCCTTCTGACTGTTAAGTGTGATTTAGCCATCTAGAAGCCATCTAAAAGCTTTCCTTACCATTGACTTGGGCCCCATAGGAACCTGCGAGCTGGTTGCATCTTACCTTCCTATGCAATAGAGCCCTGTCATAGCAAAATCAGGAGTAGTCATTCAAGGACACCAGGGATACTGGACCTCAGGAATTACCAGTTAGCAAAACTGAATTCAAACCCAGTTTTTTCTTTTGGCCTATTGCTACCATAAATATTTGTGGAGCATCAGCAAATGGTTTCTGGTTTCTATATGGCTCCCAAGCATGTTGTGCTACTGTGGCTGTAAAATTTTGACTAGAAAAAACATCTTTCAGGGCCATTTTTAATTTATTGCCAGGATCCCATTATGGTTCTTTATCACCAGCTCCTGAGAGACAAGGCACATCCCCAAACCTTTCTGAAGCTTCCTTCTGCTGTGGAGCTTGGATATTTTTTTTTTATTTTGGTTAAAGTTTAAATGGGCCTCATTCTAACTTAAATCCAGTACACTTAGAGAAGGGGATGCATTTTGATTAGATATTGCACTTCCTGGAATACTGGAAAAAGGAAGCACTGGTCACTGGCACCACAAAGGGAAGTTGGCCCACTTTGCACATGACCAGTATAGCCCAGACAAAGCCATCCATGTGAAGACATGCTTCCTGCCCAATGACAACTCTTACAGGCCCAGGGTTTTCTTTCCCTTTTTAATTTTTGATGGGCCCTAGCCATGTTCTCCTCTGGGTTTCAGAGGCCATTCCTCAGTGTGAATTCCAATAGCCCATGCCTGGCCCTACAAGGCAATGACTAAGCCCAGACGGAAGGCAAGTCCTCTTTGCAAAGCTGTTTGGACAACCCTGTGACAGGGCAGGAAAGCCTTTCTTAAGTGGACGTATGTCCTACACCTTTCCAAAAAGGATCTGAAGTGGCTAAAAGCAGAAGTCACTGCATACCCTGGACAACTCCTTTTAAATTGCCCCCTCCTTGCCTTCTTTGTAAGGAGGATCCCAGCCTCTGCTGAGACAGAGCCTTCCTGGGGAGCATCCTTGCTCCTGTGTTCAAAACTTGGGGGTGAAGTTCGTGAAGGAAGGCCAAGGCACTTTAAAGTTATTTATGAATTCCAAAAAGAGAGATTATGTTTGTAAACTGGTCTGTTCCTCTGGATGTGATATCCTTTGATTGTTTTAGATTCAGCTGAGATGTTTGTGATTAAAGTATGTTAAGATTAGAGCTTTGATTCAACCATGGCAGTAGGGCATGACTCAGGGTTGCATCCCCACCCCCTTGGTGGGCTATATAAAATGGACACTCACTCAAGAAGACACCCAGAAGAAGACACGGGAAGAGAAAGAGCTCCATAGACACAGAAGAGGAGAGAACTTGGTCATATCAGTCTTGCCATGTGTCATAAAGGGGAAGGCTCAAACAGCTAAAGCCCCAGGAGAGCTGAGCCATTTACCTGGTAGTTTGCAGCTGAAGACACCAGGGCCCTGAACAGCTGAAAAGGCCTGGAAAGAAACAAGCCCTCCAGCCTATAGCTGAAATGGGAAGAAGCTGGGCCCACAGAGCCTGAAGAGGAAGAAGAAGGCTGAAACTCATAGAGAATGGCAACCATCCTGCTTCAATACATGGCAACAGACTTGGGTGATAAAGTACCTCTTATGGTACCTTGAGTTGGATTCTTTAGGGCCTTTGTAACCGTAAGCTTTTACCCCAAATAAATACCCTTTTTAAAAGCCAACTGATTTCTGGTACTTTCCGTCAGCACCCCCTTGACCAACTAATACAGCATCTGTTAGCAGCTTAAGCCTAGCCAACTGCCCATCACTGATACAGTCTAGGGTCACCTACCTTAAATGTTTCTCTCCTGACTTCTGACTGAGATGAAAATGAAACATTAATTTCTGAAGATACATTAATAAATCAGGTCATTATGATCTATTATACAAGCCTCCCTTTCCACATATTGAATGCTATGAGTGCTAGACCCCTTACTTGTATTCCCTTAATATCTACTCCTAAATAAGAAATAATGCCTAATCTCTGAAAAATGTAATAGTGGTCATGATAGAAATAAATAAGAATTTCCACACACTGATTGATGAGTCCACCTGGCTCCAGAACTTAGTACGTATGAAACCTAGATCAAATTACCTGAACCTGATGAACCTCAGTTTCGTTATCTGTTTTTACTCACCTCATGTTTGTTTTGAGCATTGAGTGTACCTGAAACAAAGAATAGAATTCCTAGCCAAAGAAATCACTCAGTAAGTATAAGAGAAATGCACCTTCACCATGTCCTTTCCCATTCCCTTCAGAGTCGCTCTGGCTTTGTTGTGGGATTTAGGGGTAATGGATAGGACTGTAGATAACCCTATTGGAAAGACATCATGCTCATGTATAAAAGCATCTGTTTTCCTGCTCTGTACTCTATAGGTCAGTGAGATGCCAAGAAGCCACTCAGCTGCTAGGAAGCCTGTGCTGCCCCTAGTTTTCAGGGCCCTGTCCCATAAATAAACACCAGCTGTCCACCTTAGTGCTTTCTGCACACTGATGAATCATTGTTTGCTTTTCATTTCTTGGTCTTAAATATAGGAACGATCCAGAGAAGCTAGACGCCTTCATCATGGACAAAGCCCTTCTGGATTATGAAGTGTCGATAGATGCTGACTGCACCCTTCTCACCGTGGGGAAGCCATTTGCCATAGAAGGTATTCATCAGTCAGTCTTGATTCATTTTTACTCTGGATAGGCTCAGTTTGCCAACCTAGCAAGTCACAACTGCCAACGTCAGAGGCAAAGAGCTATTCATCTTCCTTTGTTTTCAAAGGAAGCATGTAGCTATTAAGTTGCTGAAGTTGGGAGTTTATTTTTCACCTACTCAACAAATAGTTATTTATACAACTGTTACGAAAAACTATTGTTGTTACCAAATGATACTGCTTCAAATATCTGAAAGTGGTGGTCACAATGTAATAAATGGGAATTTTGATTCTGATTTAATCTATGTTTTCTAATGGCCAAATCCTGTTATGAATCTGTTGCAGAAAACTAGGATCATTACATTTTACAACTGGAAGAAACCCGATGTCAATCTAATCCAATCCACTCATTCTAGACAACAGAAAACCATGAATACTACATCGCTTCTTCATAATCATACAATTAGAATATAAATTTCATGATTCTTAATTTCAGTGTTTCCCCACCATTTAGAAAATGTTAGGGAAAAAAAATCTCTATACATAACCTAGTACCCTTTATGGCCTACACAAAACCTTGTTTGGGACCTCAGGTTTGCCTTCCTTGCAACTGGCAACAAATCTTGCTTCCAATTTGATCAACCAATCAATCAGACTCCAGGACCAGAGAAGGATTGCTTTGTCAGTAGCTCCTCTCATTCTTGATGATGGTTGATATATGGAGCTGATAGTTTGAACCAATAAATTTCACATCTCCCAACTTCCAGCTTCCCTTTCCTGACAATGCATGCTGACTCTCACTTGACAGAAAACATTTTGGCTTGAAACAATTCCATGGGGATGCCCAAGTCCTGTTTCTTGAAACCAATAATTTTCTGTAATTATCTAGACAATTCTGGTTCTAATTTTCCAACCACAGTTGGTCTCTGTCTCCCCTAAACACATTGTCAGATGTTTTTTCACTTGGAAATTTGTTTTTTTGATGAATGAGAGTGTAACAGCTGATGCTGTTTCTTGGGGCCTTCTTCTAGGAGAAATCCATCTCCTTTCCAGGCAAAGTGACCCTCACCTGATCCAGGCATGGGAGAGAGATTCAAAGGTAGTAGTATTTTTATTTAAGACTACAGTCTGAGATAGCAAAGGCACAAAAAAAGAAAATAAAAGAAAAAGAAAAAGCTGGAAAGCTAAAAGAACATTCATCATGTAATCTGTTTTCATGGGAAAAAATGGAAAAATTCCCATTTTTCTGGCATCTGGGGATATGGAATGGGTGTTGTATTTTATTTCTGTCCTAGATGCACTGGATAATTGAGATCCACTAGCCATTAGCAGCTACTAATAATGAATCATCTGTAGCAGGCATAAGAATGAGAAGCTCCATTCTCTACCTTTGTCTTCAGGGGGCAACCCTATCTTGTCAAAAGGCAGTAGTGAGATTGTGTGTTTGCCTCTGCTAGACCCCAGTGCCAGATGCCACGCAATTAACTCCCCACTGGTTTCCTGTTTATATTTCCATCTGTGCACATGAGACTTAGTGCCTTGTAGTTCCCATCATCTCTAGGAACCACATAGTTTTCAGAGGATTAACACAAAATGGCGCATGGAAGGAAGCTCTCTCCCTGCAAGAGAGAAGAAAGACAACAGGTTTGAAGAGAGGGAGCTTGCTATCATTACTGGTTTATTCACAAAGTGAATTGGATACAAATCAGAAAATTTAATTCAACAAGTCCACAACCCGAAAACTGAACCTGATAAATTAAGTTACAAACAACACTATGATACAGAAACTAGTAAAAGTCTTGATTGCTGCTTTTTTAAAAAATTGTCATCTCATAGACATTTAGGGAAGTATTTATCTCCATGAAATTTTTAAAAATATTATGTGTTTTCTGTAACAACATTTAGGTTTCCTGAATGTATGAAAAATGTGGACTTTATTAGTAGGCAGTTAAACTGTATTGGTATAAAACACACACATACACACACACCAAAGCAGTCTATGAACAATATTTACCTATTTAACTTAGGGTAATTTCTTTAGTTTGCAAAAATCTGTCAGGAGCAATATACCAGAAATGGATTGGCCTTTACAGTTGGGACTTATTAGGTGGCAAGCTTACAGTTTTGGGACTGAGAAAGTGTCCAAATGAAGGCATCATCAGGCAATGCTTTCTCCCTGAAGACTGGCACATGGAGGCACCTGCTGGTCTCTCCCTTCTCTTCCGGGTTTCACTGCTTCAGCTCCTGGCTTCCTCTCTCCCAGGTTCCATTGATTTCAGCCCCTTGCTCTTGTGGCTTTCTCTCTGCTCCTCTCATTTTTTCTGTCTCTCTCTTGCCATATGCATCCAGAATACAAAAGACTCCAGTAGGAGGATTAAGACTTACCCTGCATCACACCCTACAGAAGTAATCTAATCAAAAGGTTCCACCTACAATAGGTTCACACACACGGGATGGATTAGCCCTAAGGACATGATTTTCTGGGGTCCATAAAAGCCTCAAACTACCAATGTTTCATTCAGTGTCCCTTCACAGGGTCTAGTACAATGCTAGTTGTATAACAGTTATGTAATAAATAATGTATTACCTTAGGTAACTCAGGAGATTAGAGTTGAAATCTTAATTCACTGACTAGTGTAGTTAACCAAAAAGCATTCTGATAGTCTATATATACTTTTCAAGTATTTAAATAACTTTAAGAACCAGTCAGGAAGGTAAACAGAGTCCATTGATTCCTTCATATTGAACACACATTCACTCTGTCTGTTATTGATATTACACCGAAGCACTGTGACAACTGCCTACCCCCAACTTCATCATTCTGCATGTAATTAGGCTTAAAAGGTCAAAGTAAGCCACATGAGAAACAGTGGCTCCACACTGACTTTGAAAGGGAACCCATTGCCACAATCAGTACACGGCAGAGCAAAGCTCTCACGAATTCAAGAGCATATGGAAAGTCTTCAGTCACACTAGGTACCATATGCCAAGGGCAGCAAAGACATCATGTGCTTGGGGGAAAAAAGGAGGTATGGAGATCCATGAATACATGTCCCAAAGTTGTCCACTGGACCTAACTGACAATAAGGGTCAAATGAGGACAAAGAACAATGGGACCACGCAATAATGTTTTGTGACCTTTCTGCCAAAGACCTTCCCCTGTTCTTGAGTTTGTTCTTTCACTTGCTCTCCAATAGTTATGGAATATGGTACCTGGAATACCAGCTTTGGAGACAGGGAACCTGGGTTAGAATAGAGTTACTGTCACTAACTGTGCAAAATCGGGAAAGTTACTTAACTTGTTCTTCAGATTCCTCATCTGCATAATGAGGGTATTAATAGTGCATCTGTAATAGGATTGTTGTGTGGATTAAGTAATATAATGCATGTAAAGCATGAAGAAGTTCAGTAAGTTACTTTTATTGGTATATTGAATTAGTACATTGAGACTAGTTAGCTATAAAATTCTCCCAGGATTGCTTTTCCATGTATCTCAGCTTTCTCATACACTTCTCTCCCCACTTTGATGTGGGCAGACAGAGTAAGGGGAACCTGTTTTTTAAATCTCCTTTAGCATTGGGACTATTACAGCATGTTCCTAGCCATTGTGCCAGAAGCTTAATGTGGTCCTCCGAGGACAGACTACAAAAATGAATGGATCTTTCTTCCTGGAGTCTTCTTACCCCTAACTGAGACTTTGTTTTCAAAATATCTATCTTTCAGTGACATTTCAAGATTCTTTCAGTTGCGAATTTCTAATCACACATTTGGTAGCCAAAATATGTTTCCACCCTCCTTAGCTGAGTAAAGCTGATTTATCCATGGGGAAAAGATCAGGATTCTATTCTGAAAATTGTTCTCTTGGGCTATTAAGCTGTATCCAATTTCCAGAGAGCCTGATGCCTTCATCTTTAGGGTTGAAGGATTCCATTTTGCTTCATCCATCAACCACAAAATAGCCATCCTCGCCTTTATTGCAAAGCCACATTTCTAATGATAATGAAAACAACTCAGGCTGCTAAGTTGAGTCAGCAATTTAAAAGTAAGAATTCTTTGACCAATGAAGACAATCAAATTTGAAAAGCAAGTGATAAGGAGGACAGGAATGAAACATTCAAGGTTTTACTTTTTATGTTTCTAAATAAAATGGATTTTTATGCCTTTAACATGTACCCTTTGTCGTTTCCACATAGATTTTTTTTCCTATTTCCCTTGGTTCCATATGCATGGTTCATTTTAATTAGAAAAGAATAATACATGCTAAAAAGTCATTAAATTCTCAACATTTAATATATGGCATCCTATAACGTAGTAAATTAAAAAGGATAGTAAGCTATTTCTAGCAGTCAATTGGAATTTAACAGAGACATGATGAATGAGAGTGATTTAATATTTATTATTTTCTATGTAACAATTTTTTATAAATGTCACTGTAACTTCAACATAGCTTTTTCCCCAGGATAAAATCTGGGGAATTTTGTGGTACCAAATTCTAGTTTTAGAATGTGTGCAAGATTTATCATAAGTATTAATTTCAATTTATTAACTTTCTTATCATATTTTTCTGTCTCATCCACCAAAATTACCTCTATCAATTATCAATCTAGATGCCTTCCCTTATCTATTCATGGCCAGCTCTTCCATTCCTCTCCACTTCCTCATCATAGTATCCATCCTCCTCTTTGAGTTCTAATCATTGTATTTTACCTCTATTGAATTTATCTATGGCACATCCACCTTTTGTTTTTTTCCAGAAAAGGATGTGTAACTTTCTCCAATGTTGTGTAATTTACATATTCCTCATCCTTCCCTCTGACACCGTAAGCTTTTAACAGTAGACTGTATCTCTAACTTAACTTGGAAACCTCTATGGCACTTGACAGAGTGTCTGGCACAAAATAATTGTTTAGCATGCATTGTGGAATTAATGAATAGATGAATGGGTATTCAATAAATGCTTGTCAAATGAGCAATGAAAACAATTCTGTCATTATTACACTAATCTGGGCTGGAATTATTGGCTTTAAGAGAATATTTTAGGAGAAACAATATAGTCAGGGAGGATCCTTGCTAGATCATTTCCTCACGTAATCATATACCAGTTAGGGCTTGTACTTACACTACACCCACACAACCTTTTGAAAAGCTTAAAAACAAATTCTGCCAATGAATAATGCATATTAGTGTTTGCTGAAAACAAACCATCAGTTTACATAATGGTGGCTTTTTACTGAGTTATCTGGTTTGGGAAAATCATGTCAATATGGCTATAGTGAAAGGCTGTGCTGGGAGTCGGGGTGGGGGAAAATAGGACAAGTTTTCCCTTGACTTGATCACATGTTATAATAATGTGATGGAAGCAGCAGTAGCTTTAGAATCAGACAGACCTGTTTCCAAAGGCTGACTGCCCAACCACCAGTGTGTGACCTTGCCCTGATTATTAGTCCCTAAGGAATGCTGGTTCTCCGTGGATCATGTAGAGATTAGATATGTGTGGAATACTTTTGGGCACACAGTAGGTCTCTGTATCTAGTAGGTACTATTAGAAACCCAAAGTGATTTAAATAAATTAGGTGCCATGACCTAGTGCAGTCTTAGTCTAAGGCAGAGTTGACAAAATGAGAAAATATAAAAAGATTTATTATAAGGCAAGACATGGTATATAGTAAACCCCAATAAATATTAGAAATTATTGCTGTTGTTGAAAACAACATGTTTTATTTATATAAAACCAAGTTTATTCATCAAATCTGGCCTAATTATCCTGACCATTGATCCACTCCCTCCAGATGGCTCTAAGTCCTCCTCCTATGTGCTCTTATGCCCCCCAGTTCTTCTCCCGCATGGAACCCCAATTGTAGTGAAATCAATCATGTGTAATAGCTGTCTCCCCATCAGAGTGTGTGCTCCATGACAGCAGTGCCTCGTTCACTACAAAATCCTTGCCACTTGGCACAGTGCCTATTCACTCAGTAAATATTTATTGAGTGAATGAATGTGTAAGTAGGTAAGTGAGCAATTGTACTCGTGCCTGGTTTTGTGCTGACCCATAAATAAGTACCAAATAAATGTCTGTGGAACTGAATGTTCAGTATTATTCATTATAATACTAAGTTTCCTAAAATTTCCTAAAGAAAACTGGCTACTTTCATATAGTTACCCACTGTAAATATGTTATTTAATGATAACATCTGCAGAGAACAAGCTGTCCCTCTAGTCTTTTAGTGTCTTGTCTTGCCTTTCAAACTAAAACTAGTAGGCACAAAACAGGCACTCAAAACAACTGTTTGAATGGAAAATTCTAATCACGCTTTTGACACTGTCATGATTGCCTTGACTGCCCATTATTAAGCAACAAAGTTTTGGGTGAAAAATGTAGCTCTTTAAAAATCAAAAATTTTTCTGCATTATTTATTTCTTCTCTTTCCTTGGTTATATGTACATCTCAGCCTCATATTTTTTAAAAAAGGATTTGTGTATCTGCATAAAAAGAAAAAAAGAATGCTCTAGGAAATGAATTGGAAGTTAGAAAAAGTATAGAAGATGTTTGTTTCCAGTAAGTATTTTGGATCCTTGGCAGTTTTTAGTTTTTATCTGTGAAAAGGGAATCAGCCATATTTTTAATTTATCTCCTGCAATCATCTCGAGGGAAATATATATTTTACCAAGATATCCAATGGCTAAAACAGAATGTAGTTAATTAGCCTCTTTCATATGGCTCATCAAAGAGATTAATAGAGTAGTAACCATTAGGAGAGTGAGCAAAGCCATCCTGGAGTCAGAGAGAGAATACAGAGTCCAGGTTGATTAGTAAAACTCTGACAACAAATTACATCCATCTTTATGCTCTTCCCCCATCTATTCCACTGCCTCCCCTGAGCTGAGTAACCACCACCCTGAATCTTTGGTTTATTATTCCCTTATTTTTTTCTAAATATGACTTTATCACTTACATAGGTTCCTAAAAATATATTGTTTTGTTTTGAATGTTTTTTCATTTACAAAATGGATTCATGCCACGAGTAATCTTTGGAGATTTCCTTTTTTCACTCAATATGCTATCGCTAAGGTTCATTCACATTACTGCAGGTAGTTCTATTTCATTTATTTTATATCATATAATATTCTAATTGAATGAATATTCGATCGTTTATTTATCCATTCTCTTCCCAATAGACATTTGGGTTGCTTCTACTGTTTGCTATTATGAACAGTGCCTCTAAGAACACTTTTTTTTTTCATCAAAAAACTCTTATTTGCCATTGGAGTATATATATTTCCATATGTAAATATTGTACATTCATTTAGATCATCATCTATGCTGCAGCAAACTTCGATGTGCTGGCAGAGTTGTTCTTTGGGAATGTGCTTAGTAGTAGAATTGCTGGTTTAACTAGAGTATTTACATGTTCAACTTTACAAGACACTATCAAATTGTTTTTCCGAAGAGTTATATCCATTTACATTTCCACAAGCAATGTATAAACAATCTCATTGGTCTGCATCTTCCCCAACACTTAGTATTATCAGACTTTTTTTTGAGAATCATAGTTAGTTATTACAAGTTTTTGTTGATGTTTTAGTTCTCATGCTGTGTAGTGTGTTCACATGGTCTTATTACATTGTTAGAAAAGAAATAAAATATAAGTAAAAGAGGGCCTTGCATGACTACTGATAAGAATATGTAATAAAACATAGATATGCTTAATACAATTTTGTGTACTTAAGGTCTAGAGAAGGAGTTGGATGAGAGGTAGACAGGGAGTCCCAGTCCTGGTAGTTCTTGCTTCTAAGGAATATCTCAAAGGGAAGGAGAGAAGGCCTTGGAATAAAACATTCCAGGGGTACACTGTGCACAGCTCCTTCATTCTCTCCTTTCTAGACTCATTTCATCTACTCAGAGATATAGCAGATCTAAGGGTTACCATATCTAAGAACATCTTCGAGTCCTTTGAAGGGGGAGAAGATAAAAATTCCCCTTCTTTTTATCAAGTCTGATGGCAGTATCACCCAGTGTGGTGGCAACCTCTCCAGAACAATGTGAAATGCTCACCTGAAATTGTATTTTCCCCTAGGATACGGCATTGGTCTCCCACCCAACTCTCCACTGACCTCCAATATATCTGAGCTAATCAGTCAATACAAATCTCATGGGTTTATGGATGTACTACATGACAAGTGGTACAAAGTGGTTCCCTGTGGCAAGAGAAGTTTTGCTGTCACTGAGGTAAGGAAAGACTGTTGATGATGTTGATGCTCTATGTGTCTTTACCTTGAATAATATGGGGAAATGGAAATGCTCTTACCTGTGCCTTGTGGTCAACAATCTAGGCTCTTGCATCTACCAGGTCTCCCCATGACATTTGGGTTGTTCCTAACTTCCTCTGGAGAGTGACCATTCCTATAGCAATTTACAATGAGACATATTTATCTTAGATTCAAATGTGATGCTATTTTGATAAGTAAATATCTAAATTTTCACTTTTTTCCAATACCCTATATCCATAAGAACAGAAGAAATGCAGTTCTGAATTAGAATAGCATTTGAGATGACTGTTTGGTTTGAGCACGAATTACTGGCCATGATGTGGACTTCAAAATGTCATTCAAAATCTAATCAAGGCTTTGCTGACTTCCCAATGGTGCCTGTCCAGTGATGAATCCTTTGTGGGTTTAGAAAAATAGCCATTCCTTAGCCAGTGATTCTTAGACTGCAGATTCAAAGATTTTTAATCCTGAAAGCAACCAATTCCCTCTTTTACAGATGGTAAGCTTAATACTGTGTTAGTTTGCTAAAGCTGCTGCTGCAAAATACCAGAAATGGGTTGACTTTCATAATTGGAAATGTATTAGGGTAAAAGCTTACAGTTTCAAGTATGTGAAAATGTTCAAATCAAGGTATCATCAGAGATGCTGTCTCACCACCAAAGCATGGCTGCTGGTCAGATCCTGGGCTGCTGCCATGTGGCAAGGCAAAAGAGTGGCTCTCCATCTCGGTCTCTGCCTTCTTCTCCAGGCTGCTTTCTCTCAGAGCTCAGCTGTGGATGTCAAGGACATGGCAGGGCTCATTTCTTCAGCTTTGAGCTGTTTTATGGGCCTAGCCTTTCCAGGGCCTCTTTCCATGCCTCTACTCTGCTGATTTAGAGCATATACAGTCTCCAGGCTTCAGGACCTGCCTCAGCCTCTCGGGGTGTCTTCATATTTCTGCAGGCAATCCTCTCTCACATGTCAGGGTTAAAATGATGGCTGTCCTTCTCTGTGTGTTTCTTATTTCAGTTTATATAAGACTCCAGAAGAGGATGGAGACCCAACCTGGGTCACGCCTCACTGACATAATCCAGTCAAAGGCCCTAAAGCAATCTAATCAAGTGATCTAATCAAAAGTTCCCTTAACTAATCTAATGCAATCAAAGGGTCTCATAACCACAGTAAAGGATTAGTTCAAAGAACATGATCTTTCCTGGGATTCATAGAACTTCAAACTGCCACAGATACCTAGAGATAATAAGTGATTTTTCCAAGGCACATAAATGTCACAATCCACTTCTTTCTATGGGAGAATTCTGCCTTTAAAATGCATTTAGAAAGAAAACCCAGAAATTGAAAGAGTAAGAGAAAAGACTGAAAAGGTCTAACCAAAGCTACAGACTCAGGTATTTAAAAGAGAAGTCAAACAATCCAGTACAAATTCAGCCTGAGGTTTAAAAAGAAAAAAAAGCTAAGGCCAGAAAACAACAATGATTTTAGAAAGCATCTATTTGCCAACAGCTTCCAATTTTATATTTCAACCCAGACCTTTCTTCTGCACTCTAGAGCCATATGTTCACCTTCCTATTTGACACCTCCACTTAACTGTCCTACACACATCTCAGATTTAGCTTGTCAAAATTAAACTCCTGGTCTTCCCTCCTAAATTTGTTTTTCTTCCTATGTTTCCTATCTTGGTATAAGTCACCTCTGTCCATCCTGTTACTCATTCCAGAAACTGGCAGGGATCTTTAATGTCTCCCCTGTCTCACCCTCTGCCCCCATCAACAAGCATGTCTTCTCCTCCCATAAAACATGCCTCAGGGAAACGGACTTGGCCCAGTGGTTAGGGTGTCCATTTACCACATGGGAGGTCCATGGTTCAAACCCCGGGCCTCCTTGACCCATGTGGAACTGGCCCATGTGCAGTGCTGATGGACGCAAGGAGTGCCCTGCCACGTAGGGGTGTCCCCCGCGTAGAGGAGCCCCACGCGCAAAGAGTGCGCCCTGTAAGGAGAGCCACCCAGCACAAAAGAAAGAGCAGCCTGCCCAGGAATGGTGCCGCTCACACAGAGAGATTACACACAAGATGATGCAATGAAAAGAAACACAGATTCCCATGCCGCTGACAACAACAGAAGCAGACAAAAACAAGAACACTCAGCAAAATGGACACAGAGAACAGGCAACTGGGGGGCGGGGGGAAGAGGAGAGAAATAAATTAAAAAAATATATATGCCTCAAATTTGGCCATATATTGCCATCTTCACTGTTGTCACTGCAGTCTCAGATATCTTCTTTCACCTGGACCACTGCAAGAACCTCCTAACTGGTCTCTGTTTTCACTCTTGCCTCTCCAATCTCTTTTCTAAATAACAAATCAATCCTCTGTTTAGAATCCTCCCTTGATGTCCTATGGTAATGAGAGCAAATCTGAAATGCTGAACGTGGTCTACAGTGGCCTTTGGGACCTAAGCTCGGTCTGCTTCAACCTTACCACATGTCACCTTCCTCCTTGCTCATGTCAGCCCCACCACACTGACTTTTTAGATGAAAATACACTAGTGGCTTTTCTGCCTTGGAGTGTCTGCACATGCTAAGATTCTTCCTCAAATACCCTTCCCTCCAACATTTGCCCAGCTAATGGCTCCTCATAAATTTCCAGCTGAAAACTCCCTTCTTCAGAGCGTGCCCACAGTCCCTGATCCTGTCTGAATCATATCTCCCTGTGACAGAGTCAAATTACATTTCATATTATTTCATGGCACTTACCACAATTTGTAAATATCACCATTTGTAAATGTATATTTAATCAGATCATTATTTGTTTAATATATTTCTCCTTTAATAGATTGTAAAAGCCTAGAGTCAGAGACTTTTACAATTTTACTAATAGTAATCATAGTAACTGCTATTGTATTCTCAATACCAGTGTATAGTAAGCACTCAGTAAGTAAATGTCAAATAAATAAATCAGAGAAACTAGACAACTACTCCCCTGAGAAGTTGGGGAACAAAAGGTGAGAGCATAAAGCATGAGTAAAATTAAATAGATTATAGATAGATAGATAGATAGATAGATAGATAGATAGATAGATAGATAGACAGATAGATAATTTTGCTAGAAGAAATACGTTTTTCCCCAAACCCAAGGTCAAAAACCTATAGAAGAGTAGATGATTCCAGCTAGAAGCTGAGGTAAGTTGTTCAATGCCTTGGGAATTATATTTACCTCTGATCTTCCTGGCAGCCATGACAAAAAGGAATATAAGATGGACAGAGAGGATTTTAATCAGAAAAAGAGGAGGAAGTTAGTTTCTCTTTAGTATTCAATTCTAAAATAATACCTTTTTAAAAATATATGACAGTGAATAACAGAGTAGGCAATGTTTGCAAGATGCAAAAATATTTCCCCTCTGGATAATTCTTGTACTGATCCTTCATAAAAGTCAAGGGCATTATGTTAGACTTTACACAATGAAAGCCTTTTGGGAGACACTAAACCATGTAATTCACATCCTCTGCTTCTTTATGGCCTGCCCGATCTGTTTCAGCAAACTTAGATTACTTAGAAGAATGAACTTGTTCATTCAACAGTATTCATTGAGCATCCACCGCATACCATACACTGTTCTAGATACTTTGGATATAACTTTGAAAAACAGAGACAAAAATACCTACATTCAAGGAGTTTTGTTTCTAGCAGGAGGAGACAAACAACACACAATTGACATAGTGCATAGATAAATCCCATAGTATGGTAGAAGGTGGAAAACAGGCTAAGGCTGTGTCTGTGGTCATGGAAGGTCTCATTGAGGATGTGATTGTTGAGCAAATATTTGAAGGAAGCAAAGAGGAAAATGGGGAATTAGGGACCTAGCATCTTTTGTTTCCTTCCACAGGAACTTGTACTAGAGACATGAATTCATTGGTTCTCACCACAACGCTGTGAGGCAGTATTTTGATCTTTATTTGGAAGAGTTTGCTTGGCTTTTAATCTAAAAAAACAACAACAGCAACATAAAATTGGTCTTACACCAGTCAGCTGAGTTAATTCAGCCAAGAAACATACAAACCAGTTGCTTAGATTGTGCAAAGACACAATCACTTGGTATTTTCTACCATTTATTGTGGTCACAGATGTTTCAAGGCAAAATCTCTAAGTGGACAAAGGTGACAACATGACATTAATTAAGACAAAAGGAACTTCTCTCTCTTATCCACAAAGCCTGGAAACCTGAATGACTTGCATCTTCCTAATCCCATGCATGCCTCCGGTCTGTTGTCACTTCAGAGGACCATTTGGCTGAGAAGCCAGCTGGAGGGACCATCTAACTCCTAGGCCAAGCCTCTGAGGGCCCATAGCTCTGCTGGCCTAGAACCTAACTGCTCAGGCACATAAAGGAGAACATACTTTCAGAGTGTGACTAACACAAGCACTAACATAAATCTATAACCAATTTATTCCGATGTGAAAATATCTGAGACAGAGCATGATAAATTTGAAGCCATATATTCCTGGATTTGAATCCTGATGTTTTCATTTGCTAAGCTGCCAAAAGCAGATATCATAAAATGGCTTAACTTTTAACAGTGGGACTTTATTAGGTTACAAACTTATGGTTTTGAGGCTGAGAAAAATGTCCACATCAAGGCATCATCAAGTGATGCTTTCTCCCCAAAGACAAGCTACCAATGATCCTGGACTGCTCTGTCACATAACAAGGCACATGGCAGTATCTCCTGGTCTCCCCCTTTTCTTCTGGAGTTCATTGCTTTTAGCTTCCTGCTTCCATGGCTTTTCTCTCTGTGTGTCTGATTTTATTCTCTTATAAAGGACTCAAGTAAGAGGATTAAGACCCACCCTGGGCCATGCCTTAATTGAAGTAACCTAAACAAAAGGTACTATTTACGATAGGTGCACACCCACAGGAATGAATTAGCTTTAAAAATATGACTTTCTGGGGTACAAACCACCACAAATTGCTCTGCCAATTAAAAGCTAAATGATTAACTGCTCTTGAATCTGAGTTTCCTCCTCTGTAAATAGGCATGATAAAACCTGATGTGAGTGAGGGATGAAACGGGGTCCCTGTTAAGGGACGAGTGGGGTCCTGTTGTGGGATGAGAGGGGTCCCTGGCATGGGGAAGAAAGCCTCGTATGGCCGCTGAGGCTTTCCTCGGGGGCTCCGAAGGCGTGGAGGGCACACGATCCCGGAAGGAGTCACGGAGACAGGCTGATGGCACAAGTCTGGTCTATTGTGGAAGGGGATGCAGATTTATAGGATTGGGGAGTGGTGTGGCGGGTTCTGATTGGCTAGGGCAAATGCTGTTTCCATATAAGGCAATGTTCTGGCATTGGGCTAGTGATTGGCCAGTAGAGTATGTGCTAACTCTTGATAGACTGACACTGTTACTAAGCTGATAGGTGGTTGTAAGCTGTTGCTGGGCAAACAGCGTACTAAGAGATTAGGTTTAAGGGAGGGGGGAGGGGAAGTGAGAGCTGGGCTAGGTGGGAGATAGGAAGGGGGAGGGCGGTGCCGGCCAGCCGTTAGCAGCAAAGGCCTAGTCAGGCGTGGTCACCTTGTCTAGGCCCAGTGGGCAGAGGCGGTGTCACCTCTTGCCGCACTGTTTGCCACTGAGGCAAGCCGGGTGCCCCTCCTCCCACATCAGTTTCCTCCTCTGTAAATAGGCATGATAAAACCTGATGTGAGAATAAGCAATCATTTATGTAAGTACCTAGTTAGAAACCTGGCATAGCAAGTAGTAAATAGTAGGAGTATTTATACTTCATCCCCTCTATCAGGAGGATTTCTTGGGGTCCATAGATAACTACAGGTGTCTTCCTTTGACTCCTGCTAGAAGTAAGGAAATCTTCCCAGAACCCCTCTCGTAGGTTTTCTTCATATTTTGTTGGCCAAATTGTGTCATCTGCCCACATCTAAACCAATCAGTGGTGAGGAGAATGGGGTCACCATAATGGGTTAGACCAACCATGATTCAACCCCTAGAACTGATGATGGGGTAGCCTCCCTTGAAACACATGGTCACATAGAAAAAGGCAAAGTCCTAACCAAAGTCAAGCTTCCCTTAGGAAAGAGATGAGGAATCAATGTTGAATAGGTAAGCAACCACCTCTTCTACACCAACATATAGACTTGGAAAGTTGCTTCCTCTCTCATCCCACCCAACTCCAGCTGTCTATATAATAATGTTTGGTGTTAATCATCCCCATGTACCCTCCCATCTTTGATATAGTGACCCTGTCTTCCCTTAGAGTCATTCTGAGATACCGATATTTAATACTCAGTACAGTATAGCATAGTGATTAAAAGCATGGGCTTTGGAGACTGTTCAAGGTTCACATTCTAGCCTTACCAGACTTGTTATGCAGAGCATGTTACTTGACCATTCTGAGCCTGTTTCTGCAAAGTTGAGGTAGTAATACCGACTTCATAGAGTTATGGTGAAAATTAAATCAGATAGTTTAATAACATTATTAACAAATCAGATGACCCTAGTGCCCCACAGTCCCACCTGTGGCTTTCTCATGTCAAAAGAAGAAGCCACTGGGGCTGTCTGTGTGGACAAAGAGAGGTATAGAGGACAGTCTGAGACTTCACCACCAAGCTGGGAAGTGGGGAGATGGCCGAGACTGACCCCAAGACCGTGCATGATTTCACTTCAGTGGTGCAGACACCCCTGCAAAGATGCAAGATAAATTTCAGACTACGTCTGACCAGATCGGAATTGATGGTATGAGTAGGCTCATTGATGATCTGGAGAAAAATTTTGCAGACCTTGTGATATAGGCTGGCGTGGAAGAACTGGGAGGTGAAAACAAGATTCCTGCCACACAGAGGAGTTGAAACTTGCTAATTTACACTGAAATCTGGAACTCCATTTTTACAAGCCAAGAGAAGACCGATTAGTTTCTTGCAACTGCTGTGTGTACACAGGTTTTATATTTAAGAGTGTGCATTCTTATCATATACTCTATCATTAGTCTTCAGAGTGACTTTTTTCCATTTTCTTGAAGATGGTAACTTCACATCTTGGACCTTGGTCAACTATGCTATTAAATATTAAACACTTAAACTCTGGCAATTCCTGCATAAAATTGTCAAACACTTTATTGTATTTTTGTGAAGTCACTTTTTTCTGTCTTTTCTTTTGTAGTAGGTACTGTTTAATAAAAATTGCTGTGTAATTTAGACAAATAGTAAATCCTTCAGTTGTAACTATATTTTGTGAAGTTAGACATTATATACTGAGTTTAGAGTTCTTAATTCTCAGCACAAAGTGACTATTAAATTAACAGCAATTAGTAAGTTGCCAAAAAACATTTAAAAATGGCTTATTCAGAAATATTTGACACTACCTTGTTACCAAAATTCAGAATTGAACCGCAGATCTATTTCTGTTTTAAGTCCCTGAGATCAGATGCTGAAGTCAATGAAAAGTAATACAGAAAATAACAGAATAGCACAGTGGAATGTAATGTTAGAGTTTTGCATAAGATTCTAATCAGTGGAACCCTGCAGTGTTTTGTACTGGTTACCATAAAAAATTTGGCAGGATTCTAAAACTCAGTTACTCCATCTTTTCTTTGAGCTACTGATTGGAAAAAGAAACAGAAAAGGGAAAGAGCTACATTAAGTCCGTGCCAGTTGCTTGGTCGAAAAATGATGCATGACTTTGTTGTAGAAGGATAAGGTCTGAAGAATTACTGTTCTATTTAAACAATTTCTTAGCTAAATCCCTACAGAGTAACAACTTTATTATTGATCACAGAAGCCCGAGATAAAAACCCTTACCATTCAAAAATAGGTCATGCCAAGCCTAGAGGCCAGTATCAGTGGCCCTGGAGGAAACTCGTGTGATTATCATAGCAAAGGGACTTCCTATAACAAAAATTTGAAAATTTATAAAAAGTTGAGGGATAGTACAGTACATGATAAACAAAAACCCTTAATGAACATGGTATGATTTTTGTTACTGTTTCCTATATCACCAGTCTTGATTGTTTGCACTACAAGAATATAATAATATTAAGAAATGATGTGTCCTATTTATAAGTTATTGGAAACAAAGGAGTAAAATCTTTCAGTAATAAAGTGGATTAATGGCTGTTATACCCCAGCTGTGAAAACGACTTTGAGCAGGCCAGGGTGATGCCGCGAGGTCGGCATCATTCACACTGGCAGACACCAGGTGAAACCTGGGTGCAGGATGCTGCCAACGGCATCTGGTGAATGGCAGGTGGAAATGATAGCACGTGGACTTAGTTAGGAGTTGGCTTCTATTCATAATTCCGGGAGAAGATTTCCTCACCAAAACTGTCTGCCGTGGATAAAGGTGCCTGAAATCCTGCTACTAAAAATAAATAAATAAATCAGATGACAAAATATTAAGCATATATCCAAATATGATAACTACCAAGTTACTTACATTCTTGAGGATTGTAAGGTTTCACTATAAACGTTCCAGAGCTATGTGGATTTAAGCAAAGTCAAACAAAAAATAAATTTGAGAGTGGGGGGGGGGGGGGGGGGGGGGGAAGGAGGCAGATCTTGAAAAACAAACAATCAGCAAAAATAAACTTTTCAATGATGTAGACAAAATAAGTCAAGTTTTTCTAGCCATGTTTTTTCTTTCTTTTTTTAATTAATTTTTTTTTATTTTTAAAGAAGCTTTAGATTACATAAATGTTACATAAAAAAACATAAGGGATTTCCACATGCCCCACTCCCTCCCCCTCCTATACTTTCCTATATTAACAACATCCTTCATTAGTGTGGTACATTTGTTACAATTGATGAACCTATATTGAAGCATTACTCCTAACCATGGATTACAATTTACATTATAGTTTAAACTCTGTCCCACATAATTTTGTAAGTTATGACAAAATATTCAATGGCCTGTATCCATCACTGCAATCTCATGCAGGACAAATCCAATTTCCTGAAAATGCCCCCATATTACACCTATTCTTCCCTCTCCCATCCCTCAGAGCCTCTGATGGCCACTGTCTTTACAGCAATGGTAAGAGTCATTCCATTCCTAGAATAATAATAATTCTACTACAGTCCATTCCCCAATCTTATAGATTTGGGGATGGTGATGCCCACTCTGCTTCTAATTGAGAGGGGACTTAGATCCTATGGGGCAGATGAATGGAGCTGTCTTGCTTGCAGTTGCAGATACTCTCTGTTCCTTGGGATGGGCGTTGTCCATCATCATCTCCTTATAAATTGTCCTGGGTGAGTCCAATGAACTGGAAAGTAGGTATTACAACTCTGCTAAAATTCAGGACTTAACTGGCACAGTTTGGATAGACAAAACTTTAAGTCTCTGGGACATATATTTATCAAGTATAGTGCCAATTATAGGTTCAAATAAAAGGGGTAGGAGAGCCATGTGTAGAGAACCTATAAATGAGTCTAACCCTGTTACACTGGGGAGCATAAATTCCAAAGTAAGGCCCACTGACAGGGTGTTGAATTCCTGAGCTGTCTGCCCTGCTTATAGTTTTTGGATATCTCTAGAGCCCTCAGGAGCCCTGATATTTGAGGCACTGTTTACTCTGGTAGTCAATGAGATCCTGCTGAGATGCACGTAAGTGTAACCTCTGGAATGACCTTCTGAGTCACTTTGAAATCTCTTAGCCATAAAAACTAATTTGTATTTACCATTTCCCCCTTTTGATTAAAGTCTTTTTCCAGATGCATTGCTAGTTGGTGCTTGGTAATAATTCCCCAATGCCAGGAAGGCTCATCCCCAGGAGTCATGTCCTACACCAGGGAGGAAGGTAGTACATTTATATGCTGAGTTTGTTTTCAAGAGAGGCCACATTTGAGCAACAACGAAGCTTTCAGGAGGTAACTCTTGGGCAATATATAATACTAGGCTAAGTTTCATTTTCACAAAAAAAGGTTCATAAGTACATCATCAATATCAAGGGCCTGGCATATGGTCTGTCTTCCTTTACTAGGCATTGCCCTTGCACTCAGGGGATTCTTGCTGTCCTATTAGAGAATGTATCAGAACTCCCCAGGTTGGGAATTCAATATTCTTTCAGTTATTGTGTGCATCTCCACCCACTGAAACAATGTCCCATGAACACTTGAATGTATTTATATGTCTTAGATGCATGCCCCAGGTGATCCCCTTCCCACGCATCCCCACATCACTGACACCCCATACCAGGGATCCTTCTCCACCACTGCTGGACCTTCCTGTGATCCAAAACCTCTCCAAAAACGAAGCCAACAAAATAACTGAATAAAATTAATAAGAAAATGAAAGGATAATTTTAAAAATAACCAGTAAAATACAAAACAAATTAAAAGTTGAAATATTTTTTTTTAATTTTAGACATCGTTTCTTGCATCACTGTAAGATCTGTTGCCTTGTATGTACAGTGACATTTTCTTCCATATATTTCCCCAGTGTCTTTTTTTTTTTTTTCCATTTTATCTTCAAAGAAGCTTTAGAATTCAGAAAAGTCACAGAAGAATACAGGTGATTCCCACATACCCAGCACCCTCCCCCTTTTCCCCTCTCCCTTACTGATAACACTGTACATGTGGATGGTACATTCATTACAATTGATGTACAAATATTGAAGCATTGCTACTAACCATGGTCATTTACATTATGATTTGCATTTTGGATCGTACACTTTTTAATAGGTTTTGACAAAATTTTAAGTGGCCATATCCATTATTGCAAGATCATACTGAACAATTCTAATGCCCTAAAAATGTTCCCTCCCCCTCCCCTTGGAACCTGTGGTTATCACTGAGTTTCAATTTTTGAAGAACAAGATTCATAGTTACTTGCAGTAATAATGAGGACTTGACGTATTGGTCTGTTTTCTTTTATTAGGCACTGCCTATGTTCTCGAGGGAGTCTTGTCCCTCTAATTGAGAACATAGCAGGACTCCCAGGATGATAGTTTGATATTTTCTTGATTATTGTATGAGTCTACACCTACTGATATAACACTATGAAAAGATGAACACTTGCATATCCCACAGAAGCCTGTCCCAGGTGCACCTTGTCCCATGTACCCCCCCACACCCAACACCCTGTACCAGTAACCCTCCCCTGACACATTTGCCAAAAGAACATTCCCAACATTGTACTTTTTTGTTTTTTTTTAAGATTTATTTTTACTTATTTTTTTCCCCATCTCCCTATCCCCGTTGTCTGCTCTCTGTGTCCATTCGCTGTGTATTCTTCTGTGTCCGCTATGGAGGAAGGAAGGTGGGAAACTGAATTTAGTCAACTGGAAGCCGTTGGATGAGAGGTTGAAATCAAAGTCAAGCTGTGGTTGTTCATTCAACCGGAGGCCCCTTCCCAGGTCGGCTGATTTGGAAGGGATGGGGGTGAGCAGGGAGGAATGAGAAGAATGAAGGAGAGCAGTGTTCCCAACTAAACTTCAGAGACAGAAATGAAGGAGGGTCCTAGCAGCGTCCTGTGTACATAGATACAGAGAGGAGGTTGCCCCAAGCCTCAGAGAAGGCTCTGCACACGAGGGGAGCTATTCTTTCCCAGGGATGGAGGTCTGCACTGCGGTATATCCTGGTCGAGGCAGTAACAAGCTTCTATAATGAAGCTCGCCTGTGTACATTTACATAGGGTACATGCCCTTGTCCAGGGACTGGTGGATCTGCCTTGAACAACCTAAGGCAGCACTTCAGGATGTCATCCTCACTCACCCTGAAGGTAGAATTAAATAAATGAAACCAGTCCTCTGCTCAGTTGGAGTCCTCCTTCCTGCTAGATTTCCCTTTGCCCAAGACACTGTTTCCGTACCCACTTTTATTTTTTTAGCTTTCTCCCAGAAAATGCGAGAAGGCAGCATGACTGTTTGTGCTTTCCTTGCCCCATCTTATGCCTCAAATGTCATGCACTGCTAGGCTCTGTTAGTGTCTTAATTTGCCAGGGCTGAGAGAACAAATACCACAAGATTAGTTGGCTCAAACATCAGGAATTTACTGTCTCACAGTTTTGGAGGCTGGGAGTTCAAAATCAAGGTGTCAGCAGGAGCAGGTTCTCTTTGAAGTCTGTGGCGTCCTGGGGGCGGCTTGCCAGCGCTCCCTCACGCCAACGCTGCCTCTGTCGCATGGCCATCCGCCTCCTCCTGCCCCCTCCACTGAGTCCAAACTCCCTCTGCTCTCAGGGGCCCAGTCGTCTTGGACTAAATCCCACCCTGATGCAGTCTGGCCTCACCTTAGCTAAACATCCTCAAAGATCCTATTTACAAAGAAGTTCCCATCCACAAGGACAGGGGATTAGGGTTTGAACACGGCTGATGGGGGGATGTAATTCAATCCATAACAGTTAAGGTGGAGAGAGGACTGGCCTTGAAAGCAGATGAGCCGTAGTAGATGCCCCGTCAGCCAGGCAGGTCCCTTAACCCAGCAAGCCTCAGCCTCCTCGCCTCCTCCACGACTCTTGCTAGGAGTAAATAAAACGGCAGTCAAATGAGCGCGTCCCTGTCCCCCCTCACCCCACGGGTGGCGCGGGAGAGGCTAGTGGGGCAGAAACAGGGGGTTTCAGGGGCAGCCGTGCCCTCCACCAAGACATTTCTCTGTTCCTCTCTGACCTTCCCCACTAAGACAGTCCCCATTTGTGCCTGGTGCCACCGGGTAATTATTTTAGCACCCACTTCACTCTGAAAAAAATCCTAGTTTGAATAATAAATGATACTGTCACCAAGTAACAAAACAAAAAATATGCTTTTTTCCCTCCCATTTCTGGCAGTTGGACGTTAACACTTGCCTCTGTGGGAACCCTGATCTCACTGCACATCTCTTAGCAACCCCATAGCAGTCTCGTAGCAGCTTCTCTGAGGATATAAACTCTATTTTTTTTTTTTTAATTCCAGGGTTTTGTCTGCTCTCTAGAGACAAAACCTAGGAAAGTTCAGGTCCAATTCTGCAGACCAGACTCTGGCAATTTTGAGAGAGGAATTTTAAATTGACCTCAGATATTTCCCCACAGTCCTTCCAGCACAACTGTGCCTCTCTGACCACAGTGGACTAGTTGTCGATCGATTCCACTGGGGAAAATAGATGGCAGAGTTTAAATTTTCTTCCCTTTCCTTTGACTCAGAAAAAAAAAAATGTAATTTTTTCAAGTCCCTGAGTGAATTTAAGAGCTCTGGGACAAAAGGTTTGTGAAGTCCATTATTCCCAAACCAAGAAAAGAAGGGTTGGTCCGTCAAAGTTTAGCCAGCTCCCCAAATGCTTTAAGGAATTGTTAAGATTCGGGATGGGTGATGTCTTGTTTTTCAAGTCTTCCTTGAACACTGAGTGGAATAATGCACCATTTACCCAAATGGGAATAGCCGAGAAGGAAGAGGAAGCAGCAGCCTGGGCAGTGAACCGAAGGTATAGTCTGAGGAGAGTGTTGAGGGAGCTATTTACCATGGTGTGGTCCACGGCAACCAGTAAAAATAGTCTCCCAGGTACATAAAAGGGAGAAGCCTTGGATTAAAAGGACAAGTGGAAAAAGTCATTCCTAGAACGCAAGGGATCACAGGAGAGGACTTTCCATAGCCTTTGCTGAGGGACAGAGCCGGCCCATGGTGAGCTGGCAGGGAGGGAGCCAGGGCATAACTACTCAACCGTGGGGTCTCCTCCCACCCGCCTCTCTTCCACTCCTACTGCCTGAGGTCACGGAGCCTGTCCATGTGGTCCCGAGGGTCAGCACCTCGGAGCACTAAGCAGGACAGGGAATGGCGGAGCGTGAACCTGGAAGGGCAAAGCAATGGCCAGCACAGGCCCTCATAGCAGGTGCACACTAGAGGAAAGGTCCCACAGGCTGAAGGTGTGGGCGTGTGCAGCAGCTCTACCCTGAGAGACAGGTCCATTCCACAGGTAGGGAGGCCATGCCTTACCCTGGGCAGGTCTACCGAATGGCTCTTTGGAGTCAGACAACCTTGGCTCTACCATTATTGGGAAGAGGCAGCTGTATGCCCTTGGAAAAATGACTTAACCTCTCTGAGCCTCCGTTTAAGGCATACCTTGCTGGACTTTTGTGAGGTTTTCTGACTTGGGACCCAGGGGTCTCCTGAAATTGTTCCTGAGCCCTGAGGGAAACAAATACAAGGCTAAACAAGAGACACAGCCCTGCAGGGGAAGGAGCTCTGTGCCAGGAGAAATTCAGAGGTATCTTTTGAAACAGCCTAGAAGGAAATCATTAAACGTTCAGTGCTTTGATTATCAAGGAAGATGCACAATCCCTTGTCCCGTTCCTGACACACCATCCCTGATCTCACCCCAGCCCTGGCAGCCAACTCCAATCTGAACTTGAACCCATCCTGGACCCTTCGTTCTCTGGCCTCCACCGTCATGAACATCTCCCCCCAAAGGATGGGATCAGAAGGCAGGGATGGGGTGAAGTGTCTGCTAAGCTCATTATTAGGTCGCCTTTAAACTGAAGTTTAAATCTTTTGTTTTTAGGATCATGGTATAAATGTGAATGTAAAAATAACCATGGTATCAAAATATTCATATCAAAAAAGGTGAGTCAAATTGCCATGAACAGAAAAGGTGTAACGTCTCTGAATTTCCTCCCCTGCAAATGGAGATGACAATATTTTATGTTTCTGGCAGATAATGTTCATGAAATATCTGACGCACAGTAGGTGCCAAGTGGATGACAACTATCATATTTGTCCAGGCTCTACCACGAACCAACCAGGTGACCTTCAGCAAATTGCTTAACTTCCCTGAGTTTGTTTCCTTGCCTTAAAGGAGCCAGGTAGCAGGACCAGCCAGAGGCGCTGTGGTTCTCAAACAGGTTTGTTCAAAGGAATTTTGACCAAACTAGCTGAAGACATGGATCCTGGGACACCAGAAGGACCATGTCCCATCCCCAGCCACTGCCCCAGACCCATTTCCCAAGGACTACCCAAATGTGCCCTTGATCTAAAACCTCTTCCTATTAGTTCATAAAAAAAACAAAAAAATTGTCTCATGGCAGACCCATTCTCCCATCTGTTAATTGGGGCCTGGGAGGCACAGTAGATGGGCTGGGACTAGTCAACTATATATTGAAAGCCAAGGATATCACGAGTCACACCAAGAAGCTTCAATGCCAGTCATGTTCCATCCGGTTTATCTTTAATTCCCACGAAAACCCCAAAGGCAATGGTTTGGGAGGTAGAGAGGGGAGATTTTTAATGTGGTCTTTTCTGCTCTTGGCATCTATGTCACTTCTCAATACCCTGCTGTCCCTCCCCCTTCCCTTTTCAATTTCAAATGCCACCGTCTGCTCTTCCACCTGAAGGAAGCTGTGGCCAGGCAGGGAGCGGGAGCGTTAATGACTGCAATTGCTTCAAATTGAAAACCCGTGTATGTCGGGAGCCCCCTTGACAGCTGAGTGCTTCCCCGGAAAGCCTAAGTAATTAAGTTTAATATTTAAACCAGGCGTCAGGTCAGCTGGAGCCCATCCAGGGAGCTCTCTCTGGAAGCCTGAAGAAGCACGAAGCCTTGCATGTCCTTTTACAACGTGGAGTTGGAATGGACATGAAGAAAGGGAGCCCAACTCAGCTTCCTCTCCTCTGTCACCCGAACAAATTCATTCATTCGTCTATTTTAGGGCTTATTTTATTGGGGATTTGGGAAATTCATGGTTCTGGAATTTTCTACATTACAACGTGCTTTTAAAGTATCATTCTATTCCCTTCAACTCAGTTTCTAGGTTTGAGTGGGAAAATATGAAGATGGTTTGTCCCTCAGGCTGCACTTAAAACCCATCTTCAAAGAAACAGCAGTAGGTGTTTTGTCTCCAGTGCAGTCACTGGTGTTTTAAAGGCAGGCTGCTGGGTGGGCAGGCTGGAGACCTACAATTCTCCAGTCTTACCATAAAGCTAGGGATCCTTCTCTGCTGCTCTCTGGCCACTATAAATGGCAGAAGTTTAAATTCCGACACAAGGGAAACAAATTCCAGCCAAGTGTCTCCTTCACCCTTGCAAACGGCCGGGTAAACAGAGTTCATGGAATTAGGGTCTCCTCTTTTATATGCCAGTGATGCTTGGGAATAAATTCCACCCAAGACCACATACTGTTAAGAGTTCTTGATTTTCCCCCGGGTAAATTCAATGAGTTCATGAATATTTATGAAAATGCTATTTACCATGCAACTGAAAGGTGTGAACTGTGCTCAGACTGATTAGACTATTGTAAGAGACAGTCTTCCTTCCATTTGTTTCCGACTCCATACCTCGGAATCTGTGAGGGAATCACAGGGAACGAGACTCCTGTCTGAGAGGAGTTGCCTCCAGGCACGAGAGCCCTCCTTGAAGAACGCCGAGAGAGCCTGGAAATGTGTGAAGACTGCCATCTACTGGCCATGGGGTGCGGTGCCACACACTCTCCAAAAAAAACGTTATTCTTAAGAAACAGCATTAACTAAGGCAGAGACTTGGAGAACCGGCCTTGATATTTCCTCTGGTGTCTCCAAGACATCTGAAGACATTTCTTCCCCATCTGACTATGGGGGGTTGATGGGATTTCAGGGTGCATGGGATGAGAAAGCAACCTGGAGCCTTCCAGAGGTGCACCTCCCGTTACACATTCCAGGTGGCTTCTTGCACCATCTGAGCAAGGGAATGGCCAGTGGGGGAAGCCAGTGCTAGAGATCCCATTTGGAGCCTCATCCTTACCTCCTCCCTCTACCCAATGAAATTCCAGGCCAACCTTTGACCTCTAGCGCGTCTCACCCCAGCCCAGGCCTTCGATTTCCAGACAAGCACACATAGTTGTCTTCGGTTCCTAGCTGCTCTCCCAGCTGACAGTCTCTTTCCCTGTTCAATCCATGCCAGATTAATCTTTCTACAATATCACTCTAATTACGTAGCTCTGCTGATTAAAACCTGTGCTTTCCCTACCAAAGAGAAAACACATGTCTTAGCCAAACATTCAAAAGCCTCCTTGGTCTCTTTCCCCATCTCCTTTCAGGTCACTTTCTGATATTTTATTCAGGTGCTTTGGCCACATTAACACTTGCAGATCTCCAAATCTACTGCCTTGCCCCACTTCTCTATTTCTGGTACTTTCACCCCTCATCCTGCGAAGAAAATCTTCCTCCATTCATTCTCAGCAAGAAGTAATTCCTCAGTTTCCTGACTTCTTATATAGCTCTTTGCCTTTGCCCTTCTGATGACACCTGTCATTTTCTATCCTTGTGTTGTAATTAATCATCTGATTCTCAACTTGCTCAGCAGTCAATCAGCTCTCTGAGTGGGGACCATCTCTGAATGTTCCAGTGCTTTGTATGTCAATACATGATGGAATAAATGATGCCCTGTAAGGAAAAACTGAATAAATGAAGTCCGTTCTTCAGTCTGAAGCATGGTCAAACCATCTCTCCACTTCATCTAATATATGCTCTCCTTTTATCTCCCTACTCCAGGCACACCTGCCTTAAGTTCCTCCTACTTGAAATGCTCCTCCCACCCCAGGGCCTTTGCATGTGGCGTTCTTTCTGCCTGGAACATCATCCCTGCCCAGAATTCCCAGCTAACTTCTCCTTGAGATCTCGGCTCAATGATCACATTCCTGATGAAGGTTTTACTGGCCTCTCTAACTAGGTCAAATTCCTATTGCAGTGTCTCCTGACACCAGTTACCTCTCATCTGTACCACTGGCCACAGTTGCTCTTTACATGTATGGGCAAGATAATTCACTTCTTCCCTACAAGCCTGTAAGCTCCATGAAGACAGACAGCAGGGAAAGTGTCTGCTTTAGGTCACTGTCATATTCGTCTAGCATAGTTGATGATCCATAAATATTTGTGGGGGAAAGAAATGAAGAGTTGAGTGTGTCTGTGTGTTCAAATAATCTCCTAGAACTTTGCAGCCAAGCCTAAAGCAGGCATGAGTGATAACATCTACCATTTTTGTACCTACTCTATGCTAGACTTTAAGCCCAGTTTTTTTATTTAATCCTCAAAATGATGCTATGAGGTAGCAACCATGCTTGTTTTAGATGAGGAAATAGACTCAGATAAGGAACTCTGCCCAAGTTGCTAAGTAACAAAACTGTGAGTTAAAACCATCCACTCCTGGAAGCAGATTTGGCTCAACTGATAGAGTGTCTGCCTACCACATGGGAGGTCCAGGATTCAAATCCAGGGCCTCCTGACCCGTGTGGTGAGCTGGCCCACCTGCAGTGCTGATGCACGCAGGAGTGCCGTGCCACGCAGGGGTGTCCCTGCATAGGGGACCCCCATGCACAAGGAGTGCACCCCGTAAGGAGAGCTGCCCTGTGTGAAAAAAGTGCAACCTGCCCAGGAGTGGCGCCACGCACACGGAGAGCTGACACAGCAAGATGATGCGACTAAAAGAGACATAGATTCCCAGTGCCACTGACAAGAATACAAGTGTACACAGAGGAGCACGCAGTGAATGACACAGAGAGCAGACAACTGAGGGGGGAGAGAAATAAATAAAAAATTAATCTTTAAAGACAAAAAACAAAAACAAACCATCCACTCCAAAGCGCCTATTAAACACCATCCCAGAAATACAAAAGAAAACCAAATATATTGCTCCTTGTCCTTTGGAACCTACATGATAAACAGAAAAGACTCACCAAGTAGGGCTATGTTCTGAAAGCTGTATTGCTTCCTCCACCAGGTTTCTCAAGGCGCTGTGTCCTCTTCACCACAGGAAGCTCCATTACCTGGCACAGGAGTGACACAAAGCCAGTGCTCAATCTAGATTTGTTAAATAGACCTAAACTTGAAACAAGTTTTGTCACACCTAAAGAAGATAAAACACCAACACCCAGAGTCAAGTTTCTCTGAGAATAAAGGAGGAGGAAAGAGAGAGGGTACCAAAACACGTGGAGCAGCTCCTGTGGGCTGGTGCTCCAGGTACTGTTCTAGATACTTTTGTGCGTTATCTCACCTAGGCCTTCAATGACACTATGGCGCCACCGCAACATCCCTGCCTTGCAGATGAGAAATGTGAGGCCCAAGAAAAGCTATGAGCACAGAGCTCTGAGGTTCGACAGTCTACACTGTAGCTAACCTCAGTTCAGATGGGTGGCCAAGGCGGTGAGCGGCGACACTGCCCGAAGTGGGGAGGTCCCAGCGAAAGGTCAAAGGCCTCCATAACCTGACTTGCTGGGAAGATGAAGGCTTTTTGTGAGCCTCTGGGTTGTCACCACTACTGTTTCTGTCGGTTTTATTTTCTAGTTATTTTGTCCCAGGGCCTCAGAGTTCTTTATCTGGAAATTCTTGAGGGGGAAAAAAAAAGACTCGTTGAAATAGAAGAGCCATCAGGCCTCTGATTTCTTCCAAAACAGTCACCGCTTCTGATTTACTCACCGCAGCGAATGCCCAGCAGCCCAGATCCCTCCATGGTGAAGAGTACCCAGAGTCAGGGCCATGGAGAAAAGTAACAAATAGCATTTGTCCATGGAAATGACTAAGAATAATGGCCGGAGAGAACCGAAACAATGGCCCTGAGTCCCATAATAAAGCTGAGCCGCAAAGCTGGTGAAATGTGGAGCAACGGGGAACTCAGGCTCACCGAGGGTAACTCCAGATCCAGCATAGCGCTCCATCCTCTAGACGCAGGGTAAAGCGGTTCTGGCTGCACACCTGAGTGATCGCAGTGAGGTGGCACCATCTGCCCAGTACTGGCTGTTCGCCCATTCAATTAAACTATTGCTCCTCTTAGATACCATTTCTACATACACTAGCTCCATAACCACGTCAGCAAGCGAGGCAGGTATAAAAATGGTGATAACCCATTCTGCAGCTGAGGAGCCTGAGGCAGACGAGTAAGGGCCCTCGAAGGCTCACAGCTGAAGGGCAGAGGCTGGCTGAGAGCCTGTCTAACCCCGTGCTTTCTCCACCACCCCCTGCTACCTCCTGATAATCCACCCCCCTGGAGGACTCCACCTTCCCACGAGCTTCCACACGTGGTGCCTTTGGTCTAAGCGACAGCCATCAGGACGCTACTCAGGAGAAAGCGAGCCCCGGGCAGGGGCACCACACACTGAGGCTTTCAACAACAGAAGTGTGTTGTCTCACAGGTCTGGGGCATAGAAGTCCCACCTCAAGGGGTCAACAGGGTTTGTTCCTTCTTAGAGGTCCAGAAGGAGACTCTGGTTTGTGGCTTTCCCCTAGATTCTGCCCGTGGCCGCCATCCTTGGCCTACCTTGGCTGGGACAGCTGTCACTCCAGTCTTGACCTCCATCTCCACGTGGGCTTCTCCTCTCCGTGGGCCCAACTCCACCCTTCTTACAAGGACTCCCTACTCCAGGGTGACCTCATCTTAACTCCATCACATTTTCAAAAGCCCTATTTCCAAATAAAGTCTCCTTCTCAGGGACGGGGGATAGGACTTGGACCTATCGCTTGTGGGGGAGGCAATTCAGCCACCATGGTCAGTGACCGCGCTCCTCTTGTCTGCGGTGGGAAGTCTGTCATCAGTCCCCAAGGGCACTGAGCTGGAGGAGCCAGAGTTAGTGCTGTGGAGTGATTAGAGCAGTGTGTGGCACACTGAAAACGACATGCCAGTGTTTCCTAAATGGACACACATACACCTAAGTGCCCTGGGCTGCTGGCTATTCTGTCTTTAAGACTTCAGCTCCACTGGCAGAATGAATAATAACAACAATAGTGATAATCATTGATCATATTGGCTAGCATCAGCCTTACTCCTCATACAACTGAACAAAATATGTATCATTACCCCCATTTTACAGGTGAAAAAACTGTGGTTAAGCAACTTGTCCAAGGCCTAACAAATACCAAGTAGCCAGTTAAGACCTGATGCTGAGTTGTTTAATTCTAAAGTCTTTCCACCCTATGATGCTTCTTTCAGATCAAATTAATCCAGGTAGTCAAGGTAACATCTCAGTCATCAGATATTTTAGCTTCCGAGCCATTTCTTTTCCTTTAAACAATCCAGATCTGCTGTATGACAGCTGCTAGCCACATGTGGCTATTAAGCATGAGAAATGCTGAGTCTTAACTGAGATATGCTGCAAGAATAAAATACAAACTTAGTACAAGAAAAAACATAAAACAGCTCACTTATAAACTTTGATACTGACTACATGTTGACATGATAACATTTTGGGTATATTGGGTCAAATTAAATACAATATTAAAATTAATTTCACCTGTTTATTTTTTGCCTTTTTTATATGATTACTAGAAAATTTTAAATCATGTATATGGCTAATATTCTATTTCTGTTGGACAGTTCTGCTATAAATATTGTTTCAAGATCCACTTACTTTATCCCTCTTGTACTGATCTCAGAGACAACCAAATAGGATGAAAATATTTGCTTTTCAATTATTCTCATGGCATGAGCTTATATAACATAAGATGTCCAAACACTGAATTCTATAGTTTGGGTTCTCTAGTTCCAGCTTTGTCATTCCATAGCAAGAAAAAATATGTCATACTGAAAAACTTGATATTCTTTTATCATGTATACAATTTAGTAGTTTTACATCATTATATTGCAATATAACTAAAACAACAATTTCATGAACTAATACAGTACTTCCCCTTACTGCTGAAATTTTCTACTCAATTCTATTCTATTTTTCTGGTGTTGGTTGCAACTCACTGAACTTATTTCACAACCAACTAATGTGCTGCAATGATGCAGAGTTTATGAAAGAACAGTGCCTACAGGTAAGATACAGATTCTGGCTACACAGAGGTGAAGGGATGTTTGGTAAGTAAGAAGACAAACCTGGCAAAATGCATGGGCTCGCAGAGGCCTTTTGCCAGAGCAATTTCTGTGGCCCTTCAGTGGAAACGTGACCCAGGAAATACCAGTTGAACTTGTTCCTGGAATTTGTGAGCATCCAACTAGAACAGGGGAAAGTCAGTCTTTTCTGATGATAAGACCCCCAAGATGTCTGTGGTCATGTCCTCTGCCCTGTGCAGGAAGCTGCTTGACCATGGAGAGAGCAAAGCTAAGAGAAGCAGATGTGAGAATTAAAGAGAGGTCTGTGGGGCCCAAGGCTTTGCAAGGCCAGTTTCAGGGATTCGCACAGGACCCTGCGCTTGCTTTAATGCGCTATGGTCGCCATCTTGAAATTCTTGAGACTTTTCAAATAAGTGCCCAGCATTTTCATTTTGCCCTGGGCCCTGCAAATTATGTGGCTAGTCTGAGTCCCTGGTTTCGAGTGTTCCTGGAACTCCACTGACTCTTCACCTTTCCTAAAGCCGGGTCGTTCAGCAACTCTTTAAATAATGTGAGAGCCTTCCAACAAATTACCTCTTTTGCTAAACTTCTTCAAGGTGAATTCTGTTACTTCCAGCCACAAGCTGTCCTATACTTAGTGTCCTAGCTGCTAAAACAAATACCAAACAATGGGTTGTTTTAACAAAAAGAATTTAAGGGCTCATGGTTTCAAAGGCTAGAAAGGTTGGCTCCCACCTTGATATCTTCCGGCTTTCCCAGCCATCTTTGGGGTTCCTTGGCTTTTCTGTAACACAGTAATGCACATGGCAGTTATCTTTTCCTTTCTTTTCTTTTCTTTTTTTTTTTTTTTTTGAGGGTGGGTAGGGTCCATCGAATTCCAGCCTCTGGCTGTTCTCTGTGGTTTTTATTCTATGTCTGAATTTCATTCTGCTTTTAAAGAACTCCAGTAATCTGGATTAAAGCCCAACTGATTCAGCTGGAACACAGCTGTATTAGTCAGCCCCAAAGAGGTGCTGATGCAAAATACCAAAAACTGGTTGGTTTTATAAAGGGTATTTATTTGGGGTAGGAGCTTACTGATACTAGGCCATAAAGCATAAGTTATTTCTCTCGCCAAAGTCTATTTGGAGCAAGATGGCTGCTGACGCCTGCGAGGGTTCAGGCTTCCTGGGTTCCTACATTCCTTGCTTCTTCCTGGGCTCAGGGTTCCCCTCTTCCTGGGGCTGGCTTCTCTTTGCTCTGTGAGCTTACTTCCCAGGGCTCCAGCTGACGACTTCAGCATCATACTCCAACATCAAAACTCCAACATCAGAAAACCTTCAGCTCTGTTCTTTGCCATGGCTTTTATCTGTGAGTCTCCACCCACCAAGGGCGCGCCTAATCATAGCTCAATCATGCCCAGGTACAGATCAGATTACAAGCATAATCCAATAGCTATTTTTGGAATTCATCAATTATATCAAACTGCTACAACACCTTGACAAAAGTAACATTTTTTAAGAGTCCACACCCACCAGACTGCAGACCAAGACCAAGACCATGTCCAAACCAGGGCACACAGTTCAGTCCTCCACATATACTTGGTTAAAGATCGGCGATTAGGCCAATATTGCAATTCCAGAGCGCCCAAGCTACCTTGCTGCCTCTGAGGCTCCTGACTCCCCATAACTGCACCCCAGAGTCAGTAAATCCAGGTGAAGCCACGGGGAAAAAGTGAGACCCCCTTTACACTCCAGCAAAGACATAGCAGAGAACTGGTGGCATTGGGAGGCCTGCCCGGTTTCAGGCATCTTGTAAGTCAGTTCAAGGTGATACCTAAAATTCAAATTCATTAAACTGTGCCCTCTTCATTCCTGTGAGTAACTGGGACACAAATGAGTAAGGGAAAACATGTCTCCAGTTTAATATCACAGTCAGGCTGGGAAAAGGGATTTCATTTATGTAATACCCATCAGCTTGGGGGGGGCGGGCGGAAATCAATGCATTTGATGCTTAAAGAAACTAGAATGCCATACGTAATGTGAAGATGAAGCGGCCTAGTTGTGCCAGTTCCAACAGGGTTACCTTTAGACCTCTTTGGCCCAAACAAAGTACAGAGAATCTGCCAACATTTTTAAAGTGTCAAAGCATTTCCCACCTTCAGTTTGATTTCATAACCCGGGGGTCCCCCCAAGTCCCTTCGAATTGTATTGCTCTTAAACCAGATTTGCTCCCCACACTTTTGGCTAATGGATGTGCTCCTGAACGAAGAAAGAATCTCAAAGAGTGTTACACGTTAATCTTCAACAACAAAGGTCAAATCCAGCTAAAGCAAAGGGGGACGGTGAGCTTGCCTAGGGCCACAGTGACAACTGCAGAGGCGGCCCTGGGCACGGAGCCGCTGGCACCCAGTCTTCTTGCAGAGCTGCTGGTGGGCACCTGTACGGCAAAGAAGGGCCAGGCACGAAGTGATGGGTTCGAAGTCACAGGGCGACAGAGCCTGTATTCTCGGGACCTGTGTCTTCGCAAAAGAGGCTAGAATCCCGCAGTGTGTATATTCTTCAGGATTACTTGAGTGCCTGGGTGCCCCACGTAAGGAGGCCTGAGCTACCTGGGCGGTCTCCTGTAAAGACCCTCAGCCCTGGACCATAGGCTCTCCATCCTGGCTCCCCTCTCAGACAGTTATCAGACATTTGTAGGTACTATCAAAGCTTTGATGTATTATCTGATTAAATCCACAGACTAGGCCTCTGAAGTCAGCGTAAGTAGCCCTTGACTGCGGTTCACTGGGCCATTCCACAATAGTCATTAAGCAAGTACTGTATCCCAGGCACTGTGCTGAGGGCGCAGGGAGTAAGAGACGATGCCCTGCCCCCTTAGGGTTTACGTTCTAAGGAAAATAAAAGAGGGAGGAAGTGAGAAGACAAAATAAAGGCCAGAGGAATAGTGGTTGTAAGGGAAAGCGAGGAGGGCTGAGGGGGAGCCCCACCCTCCCCCTGCCCCGTCCCCCCTCACACCCGCAAGCTCCCACTCCCCCCCCCCAGCTTTCCCCTCACCCCTCTCTCCTTGCCCCCTCTTCTTTCCCCTCCACTCTTCCCCCCAGCTTTCCCCTCTCTCTGCCCTCCGTCCTCTCTCCCTCCCTCCCGGCTCCCCCACCAACCCTCTCCTCTCCTCCCACCTCCTCTCCTCTCCCTCATCCCCCTCCTCTCCTCTCCCCATCCCCCTCCACCCGGCCCCGCCTCCCTGCTCGCCCCCACCCCCAGCCTTCCCCGTTGGTGCCCCCACCCCCGCCGCTCCCGCCTCGCTCCACCGCCCGTTCGCTCGTCCCGCGAGTCCCCCCTGCGCAACCGCCCCCGCCCGGGCCGGCTGCGGGCCGCGTCCACCATGGGCAACGAGGCGAGCTACCCCGCCGAGATGTGCTCGCACTTCGACCCGGAGGAAATCAGGAGGCTGGGCAAGAGGTTCAGGAAGCTGGACCTGGACCACTCGGGCTCGCTGAGCGTGGAGGAGTTCCTGTCGCTGCCCGGGCTGCAGCAGAACCCGCTGGTGCAGCGCGTCGTGGACGTGTTCGACACGGACGGCAACGGCGAGGTGGACTTCAGGGAGTTCATCCTGGGCGCCTCGCAGTTCAGCGTCAAGGGCGACGAGGAGCAGAAGCTGCGCTTCGCCTTCAGCATCTACGACATGGACAAGGACGGCTACATCTCCAACGGCGAGCTCTTCCAGGTGCTGAAGATGATGGTGGGCTCCAACCTGCAGGACGCGCCGCTGCAGCAGCTGGTCGACAAGACCATCATCATCCTGGACACCGACGGCGACGGCAAGATCTCCTTCGAGGAGTTCTGCGCGGTGGTGGGGAACCTGGAGGTCCACAAGAAGCTGGTGGTGATAGTGTGAGCTTTTTTTTTTTTCTTCCTAAGAGCACCGCCTGCTTTCCTCCGCTCCCTTTCAAGATCTGCTCGAGATGTCCAGCTACCACCGTCTCCGCGGTTGACGTGGAACTGTTTCTCCTTGTGACCAGCTCGGGGTGAAGGAAGCCTTCCTCTCAACGGCCCAACTGCCAAGTGTGGGAGAGGGCGAGGGGAAGGACCGTGGTGGGAAAACAAAAGGAAATGACTTCCACAGGTGTCTTTGTTTTGATCCAGAGACCCAACTATGGAAAGTCAAGAACCCTAAAGGTTCAAAAATATGAAAATATTTGCTTTTATTTCCTCACAGTTTTATCCATGGGAGAAAATTGTATGATTTAAATCCGGTGCTACGTTGTGGTGTTGAGATGTCTCTAGACAGATGGATAAAGTATTGTTAACGTCCTTTCGTTTTGCCCTATGGCACAGCAGTCTGTAAGTTTATTTATGCGTCTTGCTGAATATTCAGGGACAAATGTATTTCTCTTTTGCTTAGTCTTTTTTCCTTACAGATTTATTTATTTCTCCCCACCCCCTCATTGTTTGCACTTGCTGTGTCTGTCTTTAGGAGGCACTGGGAGCTGAACCCCGGACCTCTGAAGTGGGAGGGAGGTACCTAATCTCTGGAACCACCTCTACTCCCTTCTTTGTTGTGCCTCTCATTATGTTTTTCCTCTCCATGTCTCTTGTGTCGTCTTGTTGCATCAGCTGGCCATGCCTGCCTGTTGAATCAGCTCAGTGTCTTCTTTAGGAGGCACCGGGAAACTCTGCTCACTGCTTCGTTGGGTCTCTCATTATGTTTTTTCTTCTTGTATCTCTTGTTGTGTCAGCATGCCACACCTGCCCATCATGCCAGCCCGTTGTCTTCTTTAGGAGGCACTGGGATCCAAACCAGATATCTCCCACATGGTAGGCAGGAGCCCAGTTACCTGAGCCTCCCATGCTTAGCACCTTTTAATCACCTTTCTCTGAGCAGCAATAACCCATCTTTGCCTTTCCTGGCCCAGTCTCCATGATGCATCCAGAAAACCCTACCCATTTGCATTGTCTTGAGGGCTAGGGGCCCAGTAGGTTCCTCCTTTCTCGTGGCACCAGCTCCTGAGCAGAAACTGGCTTCCGGGAGCTTGTAGGGGATGCTAAAGCTGGACTAAGTATCCAAGCCGAGTATCGGCCCCAGCATTGGTGGGTTGTCAGGCTTGGCCGCCTTAACCTCCATATTCAGATAAGAGGGTTTCTATCCGGCCAAGCAGGAAAGGAACCTTCCAGGAAAGCTCTCTTACCTCCAGCACTGACCCTCAGCCCAGGACGGAGGGCATGGGGCATATCCAGAGTCTTCCCACTCACCACAGGCAGCCAGGTTTGAGGTCAGGATGCCAAAGCACTGTTGCTCCCGGTGGTCGCGAGGCAGACGGCAGCACGTCCCCACGCAGAGGTGAAGGCTGTGCTGGCTGCGCTGGCTCAGCTGATCTTACAAGCGCGTCTGAGGCTTAGCAGGGAAGCCGAGAGCTCGCTCACCTAGGAAGCTTTTTCAGCCCAGGACCTGAACCCACCCAGCCGTGTGCTGGAGACTGTGTGTCCTGGGTGAGAGCCGAACTGGGAGCATCTGTCCCCAATTCTGTGTTCAGTGACATCCTGCTCATGGCTCGAAACCAGCCATGGTGGGAGTAGCATTACACCACAGGACACAGCAGCAGCTACAATGCAGGGATGGGTAGGGTTTGGGAAGAAGCCGTTTTCCAGTCAGTACACCCTGAGGGCTCCCAGCTCCCTGTCAGGGCACAAGCTGGCTTCAGAAGAGCTGAGTGGGGATTGGCCCCAACGTCTGCCCCTTCCCGCCAACCTCGTCTCACATTGGCTCAAGCTCCTGTGTGCCACATTCTTGCCCTACACGTACTTAAGCAAAGGGACCCCACTCAGGCATTTTTCTCAGGACAAGAATTAGCTGGCAGTTCATCTTGATTTTAAAAAAAGAAAAAGGAAAAACAAGGTCACAAATTTCATCATTGGCTGGGCACCCTTGTAGTAAGGCACCCTGCTACCTTTTATATAATAATTACTTAGGAACCATAAAGATTAGGAATCACAGTCCTTTTAATTCCTGCGCATTTCTAAAAACTATTACTATTTAGGAAAGACCCCCAATCCTGTAGTGATAAAAGGAAAAACTCCATTGCAGGATAGTATCATTGAAAGACTCAGAAATACCTGGGTTTGGATTCAGTCACAGGTAGGTTTGGTTTTTTTTTTCCTTTTTTTTTTTTTGTCTTTATTTTTTAATGTTACATTCGAAAAATATGAAGTCCCCATATATCCTCCACCCCCCTCACCCCACTCCTCCCACAACAACCACCTCCTCCAACATCATGGGACACTCACTGCACTAGGTGAACACATCTGCTGCACCATGTGGTCAAAGGTCCACATTACAGTTTACACTCTCCCCCAGTCCACCCAGTGGGCCATTGGAGGACACACAATGTCCAGTAACTGTCCCCGCAGTACCACCCAGGACAACTCCAAGTCCTGAAAATGTCCCTACATCACATCTCTTCTTCCCACTCCCCACCCCCAGCAGCCATCATGGCCACTTTCTCTAACAGGTAGGTTTTTTATCAAAGCTCCACCTCGTATTTGCTGTGTGATCATCAGCAACTTACTTAGCCTCTCTGTGTCTTTCCTCTTAAAAATGAAGATCATTCCTACATCACAGGATTGTTTAGTGGAGTCAAAAAGATAAAATACATAAATGCAGTCATTCCACTGGTTCCCTTCCCCCTTCATCCCTTCCTACAAGATCACCATGTAAAGGAGACCCCCTGGGTCCTTGGGGGTCCTCACTTAGCACTTAGCCACGCCCACACTGAAACTCCTACCACAGCAGAGACCTGGGACATTTGTGAAGTCCCCACCCAGAAAGAAAACAATGGAAACATTATCAATGTCCTCCCTACCCCCTCATTTGCAGGGGATGATAGACTTCTTGAGAACCAGAGAAAATTTCAGAGAGAATCATTCACTCCCAACCTATTTGACTTTGTGGAGGAAACTTTACGGTACTCCACAAGGAAAGTGAGTGTCCATGAGACTAGCCGGAGGGGACCTCTTACGGAGAGGCATTATTTGCATACCCTGCAGTGTGCACACTAAAATTTGGAAAATTTTAAATTACGACTAGAGGTTTGAGACAAGTTGGATTACACATATCAATTCAGCAAGAAAGGAAAAGTATTGCAACTTCTGGAGTGCCTGGAATGAACAAGATAATTGCTCAGTCAGAATCTACCCAGTCCAGTTTTGTGGCAATGTGGCAATACCTTGAACTGACAGTCTGTCTCTGACTTCAGCTTTGGAAAGTTGGGGTAGTATGGATATTTGGGGAAGAAGGTCACGTTCACTTTCAGGTTAGAATGCCTTGTTTTTTTCTCTCAGTTAATTGCTGGCTGTCAGCAATCTAGTTCTATACAAGTCCTTGGGGCAATAAGAGTTAACACTTACTGAGCTGGCAGTTACTTGCCATCATTACTATCTGGCAGGTACTTTTACATTTGTTATATCATTTAATCGTTGAAAATACATTGTGAGGTGGGTGCCATCATCTGGGTTTCTAGTCTTCTCCAAGCTCCCCACTGATTATAGTGGCAAAGTAAGGACTTAAACCCAGCTTTCTTCCCCCAAACCCTGAGCCTTTTTTCCACCACTGCACTGCCTCCTCCTTTTATGTTTCCTATGTTTACCTGCCTCAAATTATTTCTGATAGTCTTATAAGTAGAATCAAATCAAGCCCCAGTTTTCACAAGGGAGGAAACTGGGGCCCAAAGAGGTGAAGTTGCTTGTTGAGGGAAAACAAGATCAAAGTAAAGCCCCCCACAATTTGATCCTATGCATTGCAAAGAAACCGGTAGATTAGGCAAGACTGCTTTCAGCTGTCTTCCACTTTCATCTCATCTTGAGAAATAGGTGGCAGTATTTAGATTAAACTGATAACAGCCACCAATATGCCTTGAGGTCACACCAATAACAACATGCTATTTTGACTCCTACATCAATGGATTGTGACCATACTCTCTACCATATGTTGCAATCCCCAGACCAGGAGGCAATTTTTGGGGAAAAAAATTATATATATATATGATCTTAGTGCAGTTGGCTTAAAAGCATTTTCAAGGAAAAGCATTTTAGAAATTAAAAATGTACAAATTCCATTCTTCCCTTGTGCTTCTGAGTCTCTCTGCTGGGATGCAGAGTAGGTAGTTTAGTCTGGCTGCCATAGTTATCTATTTTGCATTCTTTGGAAAGGGACAGACTGGGAGTTTTTTTAAGACAGGGTGGCATCATTATAGATAGCAAGGTCATAAGCCTGAGAATCAGAACTGGGCTCTTGACCTGTTGAGCTGGCTACTCTAACTAGCCCAGGGGTCAGTGACTGTGTGAGAAACAACCATGAATTGTAAGTCAGGTGTCATTTTGTAAAGGGATGAATTGATTCATAGTGATGCAGGTAAGAGCAGTTTGATTAGATTATTCCATTAAGGCATAGCCCAGAGTGGGTCTTAATCCTTTTATTGGAGTCCTTTATACACAAGATGGATATACAGAGAAAAAAGGCCACAGACACAGAGAGAAACCTCCAGAAACTGAGAGAGAGAGAGAGCCCCATAGGTCAGAAGCTGAAATCAATGGAACATGGGAGAGAGAAAGTCACAAAAAGAACAGCCAAAAACTGAAGGCAACAGAGCCTAGAGGAGAGTCAGAGACCAGCAGGTGCCGCTGTATGCCTGATCGCCCATAGCTCCAGCTCTGGGGAAAAGCGTCTCCTGATGCTACCTTGATTTGGACACTTTCACAGCCTTAGAACTATAAACTTATAAGTTAACTAATCCGCACTTTAAAGAACAGCCCATTTCTGGTATATTGCCTTGGCAGCCTTTAGCAAACTAGAATGCCCCACCCTGTCTGAAATGCACAATTGACCAAAAGATATAAATACATGATTTTCACAAAAAGAGATAGAAAAAAATGAAAAAATATTCAGTGTCACTAGTTTGATAAATTCGAATCAGAATATGTAAACTGGGAAAAATAATTTATTTTAAAAATGAGGATTGGCCAGGATGTGAACATCCTGTGTGGTGGGTTTGTAGAGTGGCATTGGGAATGGTTTCTGCCTTTTTGAAGGCCATGAAAATATACCAAGAGTCTTGAAAACAGTTATATCCTCTGACCCAGTAATGCCACCCATTGCAATACATATATGTACCAACAAAGAACCAAAAATTATTTTTAAACACTGTACACAAAAGACTTTTATTGCAGCAATATTTATAATATATTAAAAAATAAATCATATTCAAACAAATACCTGACAGTTTGGGAGTAGTGAAGTCAATTATTATTTAAAAAATAGGTGATACTGGGGAGTGGATGTAGCTCAAGTGCTTCCCATTTATGAGATCCAAGATTCAATCCCTGGTACCACCTATAAACCAACCAACAAACAAAAAACACAACTCTCATTGAGGAGCAGATGTAGCTCAGTGGTTGAGTGCCTGTTTCCCATGTACAAGGTCCTGGTTCAAACCTTGGTACCTCCTAAAATAGGTGATAGTATCCAGTCATTAAAATAAACAAATGAAATGACTATGTAAACCCAGAAATTTGAACAGTAATATTTAGTTTTCCTTAAAAGCATAATGCATCATCATTATATCCTGTGATTACAACTCTGGAAAATATATTTGCATGTGATCATAGTTCAAAAGAAGAAATGGAGAATTGAAAGTCTTTGTTTTTACAGTAAAAAGATTGTGCGTAATCACCTCAATTTTAATTTTAAAAAATAATTTTTCTGAGTTTTTAAGCTGTTTTCATAGTAAATTAAAATTTTCAACAGACTCTGGAATAGAGTTAATGTAGCAAATTAAGTTCCAGTTCCAAGCCTACAAGGTAGATGCTAGAGACTCGGGGGGTTCAAGGAGCAGAGAGACGCAGCCCATCCTCAGCAACGTAGGCAGGGACGGTGTTGATGAGCCGCTAAGCTGTTTCTAGATCTTAGTTCTCTAGAGCTGCCAGAGCAAAGAACCACCAACTGGGTGGCTTCAAACCACAGAGACATACTGTCTCACAGTTCTGGAGGTCAGAAGTCAGAAATCAAGCCATCCTTGGGCTGTGCTCCCTTGGGCACCTCTAGGGGAGTCTTTCCTTGCTTCTTGAAGCTCCTGGTGTTTGCCAGCATCCCTTGGCTTTTGAGGTGCATCATGCCCATCTCCAGTCAGTCTTACAAGGACACCAACCATGTTGGATTAAAGCCCACCCTAATCCAGTATGACCTCATCTTAACTAATTACATCTTCAAAGACCCAACTTCACAGTCTCTGGATTTGGGGTTAGGATTCAAACTTGTCTTTTGGGCAACACAAGTCAACTCAGGTTAGAGATGGCACAGGTGTCCGAGGCACCAGGACCCAGGAAGTGATGGGAAGCTCTGGCAGACCCTGACTGCTGTCGGTCTAGAACCTTCTGCTTACCCACATGGGTAAGCACTGTTAACTTCAGCTCATGCAGTGTCTCCCTGGATTTTTTTCTTTTATTAAATGTGAGATTTCAGGCTTTTCTTCATGAGAAAATTCTAGATTCTCTGACTGAATCTCATCTTCTTCTTCATGATTGCTGTTAAATGCCTTTTTAGAAATCCTGAATGATTACACCACTCAGTCTTACCCCACCCTCTCCAGCCGAGCAAACTCTCTCCTGTGGGAAACCCTGCGTTTGATACCTCTGGAGTCCGTAGGCTATGAAGGAATCCATCTTCTTCTACCTCTCCCCAACAAAGGGCTGTATGTCTAGACACAACAATGAATTCTGCTAAATTTTATTGAGCTACTCCACCTCTGGGTAAAAATAGTAAGGGAAGAAAAAAAAAAATATATATATATATATATATACACACATATATCAGGTTTTCAAAATTAAAACAGCCTTTGCCTCCTCTTCCTGCTCCTGACTATCCACAAGTCATCAATATTCCAGAAGCATCCAAGCCTTTCTTTTCTTCACCTCTCACCAAAATCATTACTAAAATCATTATTTAAAAAACAAAGAACTTTTTTGAGCACTAGGATTTGGCTTAAGAAACTCAGAGAGGAGATCATGCAAAATTTAATGCACTGGATCATGGGAAAACAAAGGGATTTCCCTGGTTCTTATAGTCATTTTGCTCTGGGGAATTGCACTTAATAGGTACTTGAACTCTTGAGGGTAATCGTAACTAAGGTCCTTCTCAAATAGGTATTTCATTCAATGAACATATATTGAGCACCTACTATATACCAGGTTCTGGAGACATGGCAAAGAAAGGCAGACCCTTAGTCTGTCAGAGATGCCTTCCTAGGGCAGGCTCACCATTCATTGTAGTCAGCATTCTGCATGAGAAATGGTCTGTCACAAAAGGCTTCTCTGCTATTGTGTGATCTTCCCAACTCAGAGCTAAAATCCTCTGAGTGATACATCCTCCAGTCTATTAGAGTCTTTGGTGGCAAGCCACAGCTTGATCTAGGCTTGGAAAGAGGATGGTCAATAGGATAATGGTGAGACTCAATGTTCTAAAGTAAGAAGAGCAACAGATGAGGCCTGAGGAGTGGCAGGGCTCAGCTGGGGTCCAGGGATGCCGTGGCGTGAACTAGGGAACTAACATTTGGGGGCACCAACGTTGGAAATGACTCTGCTCCAACCACTTTCAATGCCGAATATCTCTGCTGCAGATGCAAATTGGCCTAACTGGGGCCCCATCCCTGGCCCTGGCACCAGGCAGTGGGGTCCTGTGATCGGTGGGTGCCCCTAAATCACATGAAGAGTGGGGAGGGCACCCCCAAAGGAAAGGATCCTCAGCAAACACAGCCAATGTACTTCCACTAGAAGCTGGCTGAAAAGATTATCTTCACTCTGCAATGTTTTACTTTATTATTTTAAATATATTTTCCTCCCTTTTCCAGATTGATGAATACTGACATTATCAGAGTGGCAAATGGCCCCAGCTCTCCAGGCTTCAGTTTTCTCACCTGTCAAGTGCGAATAGCCATACTTGGAAGTGTGAATACCAATATTATGCTCCCTCGCAGAAGTATTTTAAGAAATTCCTGAGATACTTGAAAGTGTTTTTTTTTTGGGGGGGGGAGGTGAAATTAATACAAATTTTTATCCTACAGAATGGATTCCAGCTTTCATGTGCTTTCATTCATTCATTCAAAAGTTATTTATCAGGTGCCTAATATCTGCTAGACACTGTTTCGAAGTCTGAAGTCAAGGTGTCAGGAGCGTCTTGCTCTCTGTGAGGGCTCTAGGGAGAATCCTTCCCTGCCTCCCCCACTTCAGGTGGCCCCAGGCATTCCCTGGCTCGTGGCAGCACAGCTCCAATCTCCACCGCCATCTTTGCCTGGCCGCCTTCCCCTTGTGTGCATGGCTCTCGCTGTTCTCCTCTCCCCTTCTTGTAAGGACACCAGTCATCTTGGATGAAGGGCCCAGCCTACTCCAGGCTGACATCATCCTAACTAATTACACCTGAAATGATCCTATTTCCAAATAAGGGCACATTCTGAGTACTGGGAGTTAGGACTTCAACAGACCCTTTTGGAGGACACAGTTCAAGCCATAATATCAGGAGGAAACTAAAGCAAGTAAGAGGATGTGTTCCTCCTAGCAAAGGAAAGAAGGTTGGGAAGGATTTTCCCTTCTCTAGCGTGATTAGGGCAGGCTTCCTTGATCTAGTGACATCTGAGCAGAGATCTCAAGAACACAAGGCAAGCAGCCACATCCACTCCTGGTGGAAGAGTCTTCAGGCAGAACAAACAGAAAACGGAACAACCCTGAGGCAGGAATTTGCTGGGTAGATTTAAAGAACAGAGAACAAGCCAAAGGGGCTGAAAGAGTGAGCAAATAAGAGAGAAGAAAGGTAAGAAGTTAGAAAGGAAGCAGGGACTAGATCATAAAGCCTTGAAGGACCTTGCAAGGACCCTGACATTTGCTCTGCATGAAGCGGAAAACCGTGGTTGGGCTCTGAGCACAAAAAAGATGTGACATTTTGAAAGGGTCATTCTTGCAACTAAAGGGAAACCAATTAGGAGGCTATTTCAATAATCTGAGTAGAGGAGGATGGCTTGGGTCAGAGTGATTGTGGTGGTGGTGGGAGGTGGTCAGATTCTAGATCTACCTTAAATATGGAGTCCAGGATATTTATACTCAGACTAGACGGGGGATGCTAGAGAAAGCTGAAAGGGACTCTAAAGGCTTTCAACCTGAGCAGTTGCAAGGATGGAGGTTCTACTGAGATGAGAAAGATCTCAAGGAGCAGGTTTGAAGAGGGGAATTAGGATTTTGCTTTTGATGTGTTAAGTTTAAGATGCGTCTGTTAGATATCCAGTAGAGAAGCTGGGTGGGCAGTAGGGAAGAAAGATAGACATTTGGGAGTCATTGGCATAGAGGAGCTATTTAAAATCATGAGTCTAGTTGAGAAAGTGGGGATAAAGAATTGAAGACATGTTTATGTTTAAGGTCAGGAATGTGGGAAGTAACCAGCAAAGGAGACTGGGGTAGAACAAAGAGAAAGAGAGAGAGATAGAAAAAAAAATGTAGAAGATGTATCTCAGAAAGGAGGGAGTAATCAATGGTTTCCAAGCAGCTAATATGTTGAATGAGGTGAAAACTGACCTCTGAATTTGGCATCATGGGGGTCACTGATGACTTTGTTAAGTGTTGTTTTGGTGATGAGTGGGGACAAAACCCTGTTCAGAGTGGACCCAAGAGAAAATAGGAGGATAGGAATTGGAAGTGGTGAGTATAGATCACTCTTTAGAGGATCAGAGAAATTGGAGGTTGCTGTGTGTTTCGGGGTGAGGGTAGGGAGCCAAGAGGATTAGCTGCATAGGACTTGATCAGTAACTTCTAAAGAAAAGGATGAGTGAAAGGCCTGAATGGCATTTCTTGCTGGAAGCTTGAGCACGGGTCAGCTCTCAAGCCAGCTGGCTGATGTGTCAGGTGTCCACATCTGGGCAAGATCCAAAGCAGGGGTTGGACAGCAACAAAATTGGTGCTCTTGGCCTCCACATATCACGGAAGCACTGATAATCTGGGTGGCAGGTGGATATTACATTTGGTAATACAGGCATCTGTCTTTAGCTAAAGCCCATCTGCTCCTGGAAATGTATTGGCTGGTGAATTGACAGATGGTGGGAGCTGTTTTCATTATTGTTTTAAGTGTTTATAGTTTTATTAATGCCCTGGTGAAAAATCCGCTGTCTAATCACAAGGTCACTTTTTACTGGCCTTTGCAGTCCCCTTGACTTTCTTCATTCTGCTCTTATGTTCCTTTTGCTGTTTTCTTGAGGTTTTTTTTCTTCTCATACAGGCCATGTTTTGCAAGTGTTATGTCTGCATAATCCAAGGAATCGTAAATCATAATCCAAAGCCCATTGTTTTGCCACCACCACAGTGGGTTCTGAATACCAATGCAAAGATGACACCCGGTCTTCTCTTGTACATTATGGCTAGTTTTCCCCAAATTTCTGTCTTAGGTTCTGTTGCCTTCCCAGGGTGAAGGATGTCAATGACCTTTTGTTTCTGCTGAAGTGGTCAGTCCTGAACTTCCTGGTCCAGATAGTTACCGTGTCATTCATGGTAGTGGGCAATCCTCAGGCAGCCAAGAAGGAAAAGCCATTTCCATTATTTGTAATGGGAAAAATAATTAGACATTCCTACTTCATCCAAAAATCCCAGCCAGTTTCCCTATAACTAAAACACTCTTAAACACCTGTAAGTATTTAATATCTAATACACACACATGGACTGTTATATACCATAACCCACCATGGATTTCTGCATAATATAAAGCATTTAAAGCACCAATTCTTTAACACTAAATTAGTGGGTCTATCTGGGTACAGCATGCAGAATACAGTATCAGATACAAACTGTGCTTTCTCTCCACATGGCAATGAATATGTACTAATGAAAATGAACACTGTAATAAAATGTTGAAGAAGCAGAATGAGCATAAATAACATTTAGCAAAAACAAAACAAAACAAGCAACACAATTCTTTAAATGGTTATTTACTTACTAAAGCATTGACAAAATGTGACTGGGTAGGTTATGGCGAGCTTGTGAAAGCTAACATGAAATCATAAAGGTTGGTTTGTCCATGGCTAGAGCCAGTCTTCTCTCCTCAACACTTGAGCCTTGGGGTGTGTGTGGCTTGAGCTATCAAATGAAGCTGCAGACAAAACAAGGGGTTGAAAATTTTTAAAAATTCAAAACAATGTCTGTTTCCATTCACTTTGCTTGCATTTATATAGCTCTTGACAACATAAGATGGGCCTTGAAATTGCATTTCTAAATGTGATATTTCTAACTCATGTCACTTGTAACCGCAATCATCTTGTCTGCACAATCTAAATGTATTTTTAAAATTTGACATTAAGTATCCATTTTTCCTCTTCTTCCTCTTCCTCTGACAAATGGTGAGATTTGAGATGAGCAAGTTCCTCTTGATGAAATTTTTTTTTCTTTGGATAATGTGGGGTGGATGCGCAGATCTTAAAGCACAGCATGTTTAAATAACATAATCCTAGGCGAAGAGCGGCTGAATTACAGCTGCAGCTGTACATCTTATCACCCAGACTCAGACACAACATAAACATTTTCACTGGTGCGCACAGGCAGATTTATAGTGGATTTGAATTCAGATGGTGAATTTTGAACAAAAATTTTTGCACACTGCTATAATGAATACACAGCAAGAATTCTGATAGCAAGGGAGTAAGTGGTGTTTGCTTGAAAGCCACGCAGGATTTGGCATCAGGCAGTCAGGGCTTCAAAGTTTGGCTCTCTCACTTCTTAGTTTATGATCATGGGTAAGGAAATTAATCTTTAGGAGCCTCAATTTATGGGAGTAGCTTACAGGATTATGATAAACCCATCCTATATGGTGCACACATATTAGATGCACAGTAAAAGAACAAGAATTACTTTCATTAGTCTATTAGTGTGTGTTGTAAACAAAAGAAGTTTAAGAAAAGAAATGCATAATCTAAACCAAACACAGCCTGTTTGTTATCAGGGTAATAAGAAGAAAATGAGACTAGTAATTTTTATGCACAAGAGAACAAGGGAAACCATGCATCTAAAGGCAAAATAACTCATTTGCCTCTGTAAACGTAATGTAGGTAGAAAATGAAGTTACGTTTCTTTGTAAATGTAAATACAAAAATTACATTTTTCTTTCTCATCTTGGTGCAGTGCCTTATAAGAAAGCAGGGCCCGTTCGTTTACCATTTTGCTGAATGCTTGGTGATGCTGGCGTTAAACTTCAGGATGGATTCCCCCAGTTAGTTCTTCATCCACAGCAGCAATAGACTGAATCTTCTCCAATAGCCACATGACAACTGGTCCAGGCCAAGGGCTATTTTCAAACACATTTGTGTGTATTCTCTGGAGGGCAGGGTTAGGCAGTGGTACAGAGATGTCCCCGAAAGAGCGCCCCTCCCCACCAAACACTTTCCTAGATTGGCGTGCCTTGTTCCCTGGGTCTGAGCTTCTGGCTCCATTCCATCTGTCCAGTTGTCTTGCCTTGTGCCTCCGTCTGCGGAGCCCCCTCTCTGCTCTTGTCTTACCTTCTCCAGAAGCCCAGCACTGGTGCTGGATCCACAGACACTGCTGGGAGTGTCGGCATGAAGGAAAAGAGAGCCCATGGCCCAACCTCCCTGCCTCCCTCTATCTTCTCTCCTCCCTCTCCGCCCTCCTTCCCTCCCTCTCTCCTCTGCCCTCTCTTGACAGTCCCGTGGTCCAGACCCAGGCATGCACCCCTCCATGCAACTCCAGGGACCATTCATCTAGCAGGACTGCGGCACTCAGCCCAGCCCTGGCCCCATCCGGTAGTGAAACCTGCAGGGCACACTGGAAAGCAGCCCATCCTCTCCAGCTTGCCTGGAGCTCAGAATAAAGAATCTGAGTCTCCGAGGGCAAGCCTGGAGGCAGCCGCAGCTCAGTGTCCATCACCTCCCCTTTCCTGTTCTGCCGCAGACTTTGCAAATGGGCATCAAGCACTTCTCTGGACTCTTCGTGCTGCTGTGCATCGGGTTTGGTTTGTCCATCTTGACCACCATTGGCGAGCACATCGTGTACAGGCTGCTGCTGCCACGGATCAAAAAGAAATCCAAGCTGAAGTACTGGCTTCACACTAGCCAGGTGAGTGCCAATGGGGCCTCGCTCCAATAGTCTTATGCTTTTTTCCAATCTTTTTTTTTTAAGATGCATAGATTACACAAAATGTTACATTAAAAAATATAAGAGGTTCCCATATACCCCACTCCCCACACCCCCCACTCCTCTCACATCAACAACTTCTTTCATTAGTGTGGTACTTTCATTGCATGTGATGAGTACATTTTGGATCACGGCTGCACAGCATGGACTATGGTTTATGTTGTAGTTTACACTTTTAAATGCCCCAGCATGGGAGGATCCAGGGCCCTGTGTGGGACAGACAGATGGCCAGTTACCAAGAGAGGATGGAGCTCCCTCTCTCTCATTTAATCATTTCCCCCTTAAGTTAAGCTCTCCCACAACGCCCCTTTCCTTTCATCTAACTGTCCCCTGTTGCTCAGAATGGATTACTCAGAAAGGAGGCACTAGAAATTTTTTCAGTTGATTTCACTTAAGAGTGGCCATTTGAATAGATGGTATTAAAGATTTGCTCCCTACAGATAATTTTCTTCCCACAATAGAAACCCATTAAATGAACTTGAAGGCCCCGAAGTCCCTGTTCCCTTTAGGCTGAGCCCCCCTGCCCGTTCTCTCTGCTTTTTCCCTGTGTCAGGGGTTTGGGGTCTGCTGGCATGAGGGCCACGCCTCATAGGACCACAGTTCTTTCATGGCATCCAGACACCAACATACTGGTTTACAGAAAGAGCAGAAACTGCCAAGTACATCAACCGAACACTCATTTGTACCAGCAAGCATGCTCATTTGCACATCTCTCCCTGAAGGGAATTGACATGAAGAGCCCAAATAGAGTCAGAAGGCTTCTTGCTAATGAATGGGCTCTAGCAGGGGGAGCAGGGGATTGTCGGAAAAGAACTCCCCAGTAATGGGTCCCCCTGCACTCCCAGGACTCAGTCACTCGACGTCAAGAGCAAGGCTGCCAGCTCACTGATTTGGCACCATTCATCTGTTCTCGTGTTGACCTCCTGCCTCTGGTAACACATCACCTTTTTACCAGATGGGTTACTATCATTGATCTGGTTTCTTTGAACCTTGTTCTTCCTACTTTCAGCCTACAAAGTAGGAAGAAGACCTAAGAAGAGCTCTGCAGACACCTGGTCTCTTGCTTTGCATATCAGTTTGATTAGTTGAACTGTCACTATGTTGGCTACTCAGAAGTTCAGACTTAAGTTTTTTACTTACCTTTGGCTATTGTGCAAACTTTTTTGCTGCACATCAGTTATGATAGCTCTTCTTTATATTGCATAATTTCTTTTACAGTCAAGAGCATTTCTAAACTCTTTTTCTCCCGAGAGGGTAATAATCTATAATGTGATCTCTTGCTATTTTGAGATTTCAGACTGAATGTTGATCAACTTGGGGGCATCCTAGAAATTTGTGTGAAAAGGCCAAAATTTGTGGAAACTAGATGTACTCTTAGATCTCGGGGCATAGTTTGTCCCTGTCTCAAATGTGTCTCTAATGATTTCTACCTGTGAGTCTGTTCTTTCCACCAGAGATTACATAGAGCACTAAACACATCATTTGTAGAGGAAAAGCAACAGTGTTTTAAGACCAAGCGTGTGGAGAAAAGGTAAGAACTCCAGGTGTCTTTATATTTTTTAAAATAAAAGTTCAGAGATGTAGCTGAGCCTCCATACACAAAAGGGAAATTATATATACATTATCAGACTATAAGAACTAGGTTGATGGTAAATAAAATTGATATAAATACATGTAGTTTCAGTTATAGAGAAGTAGAATAAATACACACACACATAAATGGACAGTGAAATGCAGTATAGGCAATATAATGTCTTTAGAAGTATGGGTGTAGACTGACTTCTGGGGAAGATGGTAGAGCAGGGAGTTCTAGGACTCAGTTCTTCCACCAAAACAGCTATTAAACAGGCAGGAACAGTCTGAAACAGCAATTCCAGGGAAGCGCTGGGAGAAGAGACTGATAAATTACGGTAATGAACTGTAAAGTGCTCTCTCCGTGCTGTGGCTACTGGTGCCCATCCCCCATTTTCCTGGCAGGCCACCGCAGGTTCCAGTCCCTGGCCAGCTGCTACTGACAGAAAGGAACATAAAAAGCCCCTTCCCCAAGAATAGGGGTGTGCACAGCTGATCACTGACCATGGTTATTGATGAGCAAATTTAGATCTCTGGGTCCCAGATTTGAGACTATTTCAACCCACCCTGGACAAAGGCAGCAGCAGCCATTGTTTCAACCCTCCTTGGACAGGGGTGGAGGCAGTGGAGATTTGAAAACACAGGGCTTCCTCTAGGCTGTGGGGGGAAATTAGTTGAAGGGCTGCACTTTCTGGGCAAGTCAGAAAAGCTCAGCTTAGGCAGGCCATTGGAAGAGTTTTTAGCACCCTTCCTGACCCCCCTGCACAGGGGACTTTGGAGCCAGTTTGCATCTCCTTTGTGAGTATCTGGCCCTGTTTTGGCTGGGAAAGACTGAATTGGGAAAGTCCTTCCTGGAGTGACTCTCCTCCCATAGTTTGCCTCCAGGAAAAAGCAGCGTAAGACAATGAAAGGAGTGTTAAAAACTATAGAGGCAGACAGTCTGGGACAAAGACCTACTATCTTTGGATACCTAGGAGAAGGAGATTTGTCCTTGGGAAGCAGAAGGGAGAATCAAACTCCTGAAGACAAGGGAACTCCAGAACAACTAACAAGCAAAAATTCAAGACAAGAGAGAAACCTCAAAAGACTGGAAAAACCTTGCACACTGCATTTGCCTTGGACAGACCTTCCTTGATAGGAGGGCTGAGGCTCAAGAAAACCTCTCTATTTTCACCAGCTGGTAACAAAACCAGGAAACAGCAAAGGGAGTAAATTCCAGAGTTAACTTTTTAAAAAATATATTTTCATTACAGAAGTTGTGAACTTACAAAACAATCCTGCACATGTGTAGAATCCCATACAATAACCCTTCACCAACACACCTCACCACTGTGGAACATTTGTTACAGACTGTGAGATAATATCATCAGATTATTACCCCTAACTATGGTTTATAGCTTATATTTGGCATAATTTTTCCATACCCTCCTATTATTAACACAACATGCCTTTGGCATTGATGTAAGAATATTACAGTATTGCTGTTAACTATCATCCATAGATTACCTTAATTGTATTTTTCCCATGCTTCTCCACATCCCCACCACCCTGCATTAGAGGCATATATCCATTCTAGTTCACAGAAGGACATTCTTGCATTTGTACTATTAACCACAATTCTCATTCCCCTCTGGGTTTACTGTGTTATTCAGTCCCTAGATTATTCTCTAGCTTTCTTTCAATTGGCATTTACATCCCTAGACTACCCTTTTCAGCCACAATCCCATTTATAAACCAGCTGCTACTCACTATATGTGTTATCATCAACTCTATCCATTTCCACACATTTACAGTCAAGTTAATTAAAACTTCTACATACATTAAGCATCAGTACCATTTCACAGCCCTCCTCTTATTTCCTAATAACCTATATACTCTGAGTTTTAACTCCATGATTTTATTCTTTATATTTAGTCAATATTACTGAGGCCATGCAATATTTATTCTTTTGCATCTAGCTTGTTTCACTTAGTATAATGTCTTCAAGATTCATCCATGTTATTATGCGTATCCCAATTTCATTTCTTCTTACTGCAGCATAGTAATCTGTCGTATGTATATACCACATTTTGTTTATCCATTCATTGGTTGATGGATACTTGGGTTGTTTCCCTCTTTTGGCAATTGTAAATAACACTGCTATGAATATTGGTGTATAGATGTCTCTTCATGTCACAGTTTTAAGTTCTGGATATATTCCTAGTAGAGGAATTGCTAGATCATATGGCAGTTCTATATTTAGCTTCCTGAGGACCTACCAAACTGTCTTCCACAGAGGCTACACCATTTTACAGTCCCACCAACAGTGAAGGAGTGTTCCTATTTCTCCACATCCTCTCCAACATTTACTGTTTTCTGTTTTTTTAATGGCCATTCTATGTACTGTAAGATAATATCAAATTATCATTTTGATTTGCATTTCCCTAATAGCTAGTGATATAGAACATTTTTTCATGTCCTTTTTGGCCATTTGTACTTCTTTGGAGAAAAGTTTAAGTCTTTTGCCCATTTTTTAACTGAATTGCTTGCTCTTTTATTATTGAGTTGTATGATCTCTTTATATAGAAAGGAAATCAAACCTCTATCAAATATGTGCTTTCCAAATATTTTCTCCCAGCAGAGTTACATTTTAAAATACTAAAATACATAGTGTATAACAAAGAAGTACAGTACAGACAAAGAAACAGGAAATGATGGCCCATTCAAAGGAATAGGATAAAAATACAGAAAACTCTACTAAAGAAGATGCTGTAGATGGACAAACTTGATTGTTTGAACCAAAATGGAAAAATTAAATAAACATCATATACCTCACTAATAACATTGTGACTTTGCTGTCATGTGTAGAATCCTCCCTTCCAAAAGCCATATTTTGTATGGCCTGTCTGAAAGCTTCTGCAAATCTTATGTTTTAGTAAAATATTTTCTGTTATTCTAAAATTTAGCAAACCAAATTCAACAGCATATTTTTTAAATTATGCACAATGAACACGTGGATTTATCCCAGATATGCAATGTTGGTTCAATATAAGAAAATCAATTAATGTAATATACCACATTAGCAGAATGAAGGAAAAGAGGCACATGATCATCTTAATTGACACAGAATGGCATTTGACAAAATACAGCATCCTTTCTTGATAAAAACACATAGAACACTAGGAGAATACAGAAACTTTTTCAACATGATAAAGGACATATATGAAAAGCCCATGGCTAACAGCATGGTTAATGGTGAAAGGCTGAAAGCTTTCCCCTTAAGATCAGGGAGGCCCACCGTCACCACTGTTATTCAACATTGTACTGAAAGTTCTTGCCAGAGCAATCAGGCAAGAAAAAGACATAAAAGGCATTCAAATTGCAAAGGAAGAAGTACAACTTTCCCTATTTGCAGATGATAAAATCTTATACACAGAAAATCCTGAAAAGTCCACAACAAAGCCCCAAGAGCTAATAAATGAATTCAGCTAGATGGTGGGGTACAAAATCAACACCCAAAAATCAATAGGATTTTATAGTTAAGCAATTAACAATCATAAGAAATCAAGAAAAAAAATTCTGTTCCCAATATCAACTAAAAGAATCAAATATCTAGGAATAAATCTAACCAAGGATGTAAAGGACTTGTGCACAGAAAACTATAAAACAATGCTAAAAGAAATTAAACCAGACCTAAATAAATACAGGGATGTTCCATCTCCATGGACTGGAAGACTAAATATCCTTAAGATGTCAATACTACTTATAGCAGATTAATATTTATGAATTCCAAAACAGAGATATTGGATTATGTTTGTAAACTGGTCTGTTCTTCTGGGCTTATTAGATGGTATTAACATCAGAGGTTTCACTTTTACTTGACTAAATAATGATTAAGGCTTTTTGATTGGGTCACATCAGAAGGACGTTGAACCCCTTTGGGGGTGGGGACTTACAGAGAAAACTACACAGCAGCAGAGGGAGTTTGAGAGTTTTGATATTAGAGCCCTGGGAAGTAAACACACAGAGAAGCAAATATGTGGGGAAGGAGAAAAGGCTCCATTAGACACAGCAGAGGCCCTGGGAAGAGAGATGAGCTATTAGCCTGAGAGTCTACAGCTGGCCTTGTGGAGAGAGCAGAGAAGCTCAGCCTGGAAAGAAATGAGCCCTGAGAGAGAGACTAGACTTATCCCAGCCTACAGCTGATATTGAAAGAAGCTGAACCATGGAGCCTTAAGAGGAAGAGGAAGCCTGAACCCTCGCAGACATTATTCACAATGGCCAAAAGAGGAAGCAATTCGAGTGTCCATCAACTGATGACTGGATAAACAAAATGTGGTATATACATACAAGAGAATATTATTCAGCCATAAAAAGGAATGAAGTCCTGATACATGCAACCACATGGATGAACCTTGAAGACAAAATGTTGAGTGAAATAAACCAGACACAAAAGGACAAATTTTATATTATTTCATTGATTTGAAACAATTAGAATAAGCAAACCCATAGAGTCAGAATCTAGAATATAGGTTACCAGGGGACAGGGTGGGCATAGGGAATGGGAAGTTAAGGCTTTAAATGTACAGGGTTCCTATTTTGAGTGATGGAAATGTTTTCTTAATGGATGGTAGTGGTAAAAGCACAATATTGTAAATATAATTAGCAGCACTGAAATATATATCTGAATATGATTAAAGGGGAAATGTTAAATTGTATATATTGTAAAAGAATATTTTTTAAACCCATGGAACTACATTACACGAACAGTGAACCCTAAGTTAAACCATAGACTTCAATTAATAGTACTATTTTTAAAATGTGTTATCATCAATTGTAATAAATGTTCTACACCAAAGCAAGATCTTGGTGGTGGAGTGGTATATCAGAATCCCGTATTTTATTCATGATTTTTCTGTAAACCTATAACTTCTATAATAAAGGGGTAGAAAATTAATTCATTTCTGAAAAAAGTATGGGTATAGACTCTAGAGTCAAACATTCTGGATTCAAATCCTATCTCTAACACTTAAAATATATGTGACCTTGGGCAAGTTATTTAATTAACTTTTTTGTGCATCAGTTTCCTCATTTATAAAATTGAGATAAGAATAATACCAATTTTATAGAATTGTTGTGAGGATTAAATGAAAACAAAGCAAATGCCTGATAAATGTTTGCTAATATTATTATGTACAAAATATATGCAAGATTTAATTCATGAGTTCTGCAGGCAATAATTTTTGGGAAATTGCCTTTGTTGCCATGTTTCCACTCTCCACCTCTTTCCAGAACTCCTAGAAATATTTGAAATACATAACAAACTTGTTCTTCCTAATCCACTTCCTATCACTCTTACTATAGAGTTTCTAGAAAAGATCAGTTCATCAATAGGAAGTGCAAAGTTAGAAGACATACCATCCCCACAGTCACCCTCACTTCTAACCACCTGCAAGTCTGAGGATTCCCCAAGTCCACCTTCAGTTTCAACAGTCCTCATTAGAAGTACTCATAGAACTCGATGGAAACTGTTACACTCACAGTTACAGTTTCTACTGGACAAGAATACAGATCAAAATCAGCCAAGGGAGGAGATGCATGAGGAGGAGACCAGATAAGTTCCAAAGGTGGACCCTCCAGTTGTCCTCTCTCCAAGGAGATGTGGCTAGAATTACTTTTCCAGTATCAATGTGTGACAGTACACACAGAGCACTGTCATCCAGGGAAGCTCATCTGAGACTCGGTGTCCAGAGTTATTAGGACTCTATCACGTAGGCACCAACGTCTCCCCATGTGAATGACATCAGTCTCCAGCCCCTCCAGTGGGTGAGCTGATGCTGCTTGACCCGAAGTCGCCACTCTAGACCACATTGCTACTATAGAACAGCGGTTCTTAACCTTTTTTGTTCCACAGATCCCTTTGCCAGTCAAGTGAAAACCATGGTCCCCTTACTAAGTCCACACTATACTATGTATTATTTAATAAACATATCACACCCACATGAACACACTCCCACAAGAATACTGTTTTTTTTTTTAATTTTTTCCATTCAAGCTCACAGACCCCCTGAACACTTTCCATGGAACCCTTGGGGTTCATGGACCCTTGGTTAAGAACCCCTGCTATAGAGTATAGCCCAAGGCCCCCAGGCAAACAAAGAATGTCAAGCATGACTTTCCAAGGATTTAGCTATTACCCTCCAAAGACCTCTTTTTAGGCAAGGTTGAATTCTTCACTACATAGGAAGTAACAAGCATTCAATCCATAGATGACATGTGAAAATTAGAAACTCCATACCTTCACTCTGGGTCAAGGGATGACTGTGGCCTCATTCACAGTAGCTAATACCCTCAGAAGCATTTGGGCCCCATCCTGGCTGGGCTATATTGGATTCTCCCCAAAGCCTCAGTATAGGGCATCACCTCCAAGCAACTCTGACATCTGCAGCCTGTCCTCAGCTCAAAGTTTAGCTTTCTGAGTAATTTCAAAATCTGATACTCACACCGCCCATTCATAAGTAAAAGGAGCTGGGGCAGAGGAGGCCATGATTCTCTTTCAGTGTTCTTATCTCTTCTGGGGCTGCTGCAGTCCTCTTCTCTCCAGTTTGCACTTAGCTTGTCCGATCCATTACCATTATCTCTTAGTGTCTCTTTACAAGCACCCACCCCCCTCCCTCTCAGCACATTGCCACTCTATTAATGACAAGCTGTAGATTAATCAGGTCACAGCTGTTTCATGTCATGTTACATATATTGTGTCTATAATTATTTTTAACATAGAATTTAAACAAGAGAAACACAAGAAGATATTATGGCAGCAAAAACATCATTTCATGACAAAATATTTATTTTCCAGGAAGCCCAGTGGCCCCGTCTCCAACTGTGATGTGATTCATGTTCACTCTCTCTCACTGAAATCGAGGATCAAATGTATCTTTTCACTCAACTTTCCCACTTCCCTTGTTGGGTGCCCTTTCTGAATTCCTTATTTTGAGAAGGTGCTAAGGGAGAACATGCTCTTGTGGCTCACCTTGGACTCACAATTCCTGTGCCTGCCTCCACACAACCCAGCATCTGTAACCTTTGCAAACACAATGTGTGCTTGGGCTCCCACTGCTGTTATCTCTCCTCTGAATGGTCCAGTGGTGCACTGGCCTTCGATGTCACGTAATTGCTCCACAGGAGCTCGTTTTACTTGGTTTTAGTGTTCAATAAGCTCACTCACTGTTCACACAGCGGGGGATCACGCCAAGGCCGAGAAAGTCTTTGATACCAATTACAACCTAAACATTATTGAGGCCAATAAATAACACACTCAGTCCTTCAAATTGGACACTAAATCTGACATTCAATAACTGTCATCTTGCACTGTGACTGGAGTTTGTCATGGAGTCCAATTTTTGCAGACCCATCTATATTCTCAGATAAGACACACAAAGCTCTGGAGAAAGCTAAATCAGCTTTGTGTACATCTCATTGTGGTTATCTAGACGGCCCAGGAAAATGCACAGTTGCTCTACCCCCAGGTTTCCCACACTACGAATCATTGTATAGATTATGTCTGTTGACTTGAAAACTCTGTCTGTCTCTCTGTCTCTCTCTTTCTCTCCTTTTGGAAGAATATCTATGCAAGTGCCCATGTCTGCTATATCCCTCCCCTACACTCCATAGGTATTGAATGAATAAAAGAATAAATAATTACTAGACTATGAGTTTGAGAAAAGGCTTGGAGAAATTTGGGGCCATGGTGTGAGAGCAGATATTGCTCTGTTTTTATTTAATGTAGGGAAAAGGAGTGAACATTGCAAGAAGCATCTATTTATATAGTTCTTGGTCCTGGTTTCATGTGAATTTTGGTTTCTGTCCTTCACCCCACTGAATTTCTGATACAGACCCCCCCTTTTCACTCTCCTCTCACCCCCAAGACACACAGAAATTGCAAACCATGTAACACACACCACAGACAAGACTTTAAAACTATGGAAACTCAGTAGAAAAAGACCTGAAGGAAAAAGTAAAGGGAATGTAAGACAGGGATGAAAATTATGACTGCATCTTCCCTCTGACCAGGTCTAAAGCCAGTGGAGCTATGAGCAGGTTCATGGTAGAACTTTTACCCAGCCCAGGACACATGAAAACTGAGCTCTGGTGCATCCTGCTGGCTTATATGAAACTTACATTTTGAGAAACGTGAAAGATCAACGAGGTGCTTTGGAAGGTGTTTCTATGTTTTAATGGCTTGGAGCATGCATCAGTTAATATTTGCTGTCTGAGGTATCAGCACAATATGTAATATTTTAAATAATAGCAAGCAGCTCTCGAATCTGTGGGTCGGCTGGGCAGTTTGCTGACCTGAGCCAGGCTTGACTGGCCTCAGCTGGGTTCGCCTGTCTGTCTGCAGCCAGCTAGTGGAGGAACCGGCTATGGATTGGGCTGGTTGGTCTATGAACCCTCAACTGGGTACCTGGGAAGACTGGGAGCTCTCTTCACAGGACCTATCTTCATCCGGAAGGCTAGTCTGGACAGGTTCACATTGCAGTGGCAGGTTTCTGAGAGAGTGCAAGTGTGCCAGCTTCTAAAAGCCTGGACTTGAAACTATCATCCTGCCACTTCCACCACATTCTATTGGCCTGAACAACTCATCAGACCAGCCAAATTCAAGGGGAAGCAAAACAGCCTTCACATCCTGATGGGGGATGCACTGCGAAGTCACACAACAGGGGAGTCTGTGTAAAAGAGGAGTGGACGATTATGACCCCTGCGACAGTCGACCTAGTGTTTTGGTTCCCATCCTTGTGACTGCATCAAGACTCTATCCCTCCTCCTGCTTTCCTACCCCTCCTCCTCCTGGCAAGTCAGAGTGAGCGTGACTTCATGCAGTCACATGGATGAGAATCAAAATACAAGGACTTAATAGCGTGATTCATTTTGATTTGCCCTGTGATCAATTGCAAAAGTGGTCAAAACCCTCTTCCTCCTCCTTCTCCTTTAATGAAACTAGAAGAAATCAGCAGTGATGCTGCTTCAGGCTCCAATCTGTTCTTGTAGCAAGACGTTCTACTCATTGCATCTAACTGTCAAGGTATATTTCAGAAAGACTCCCCCTCCTCCCATGCCTATCTAGCGATAACTTTCTTGCTGTCTACAGCCCTCCCTGCGCGGTGGTAATAGGTGGTAATAGGTAGTAGGTGCTGGGCGGCAAGGCTGAAAGAGGATTGCAAATCAGTCTCTATTTGACTTTCATTATCCCAGCAAGCTCTCCAGGGCTTTCTTGGGATATTTTTAAGCCACATACCTGACCTCTCATTCTCAATCCACGTGACTGATCATCTCACAATGTGAACCCTTTTGGTGAAATCTGCTGCTTGTGTGCCTTTTTTTTTTTAAGGAGGTACCGGGGATTGAACTCTGGACCTCATACATGAGATGCGTGCGCTCAACCACTAAGCTATGTGCTCAACCACTGAGCCACACCTGCTCCACTGTTTGTTTTCTTCTATTCTGCCCTAAATCAACTAGCAAGCATGGTCCCATGAATTAAGAATTAGCCATATTATAATGTCTATCACCAGGCCATGCTTAGAGTCCAACAGCTAAGTAAACAGAGTTCCACTTTTACAAAAGCACCATCTTTCGGGCCATAGAATGTCTCAAGGTCATGCCACCTTCGGAACCTCACTGAAAGGAAGGGAATAAAAAGGCATGTAAGGGTCTTCACAAAAGAATGAGCCCTTCTCTGATCCCCCAGGCTTTCAGATGATACCCCCATTCCAATTTCAAAGTAGCCTAAGACTTGAGAAGACCTTGAATTTACATCGAAATGGATTGTATTGGATCCTATTGTCCCCAAGACACTAGCAGACAGTGTCTCCATGACCTGGTGACTTCATGTCTGAAATGCCTACCGGGCTCGGTATTATTCACCCAGAGATGCTCACAGATGGAGAGGGGCGCGTTGAGAGCTGCGGAATGCAAGGGGGCGCTAAACTCTCTCTCTGTTTCCTAGGTCCCACGTGGGGCCCCGCCAGCTCAGCGTGTGGAACACCTCCGACCCGAGGCCCGGCGACCGAGGCAAGGACACCTCGAGGGAGGAGGGAGGACAAAGCCAGCTGGGCCTCGGGGCGCTCCAGGACTTCCCTCTGCCCCCGAGAAGAAGGGAGCTGCCCGCCTCCCCGGCCACCAACGGGAAAGCAGACCCCCCGAACGTGGCTCGGACCTCCGTGATGCAGGAGCTCTCCGAGCTCGAGAAGCAGATCCAGGTGATCCGGCAGGAGCTGCAGCTGGCTGTGAGCAGGAAAACGGAGCTGGAAGAGTATCAGAGGACAAACCGGACTCGCGAGTCCTAGGGCTCCCGCGGCTCGGGTCGCGGTCCCCGGCATCCGCTGAGCGCAGGAAACACGTGGCAATGCTCGTTTGTAACTTCCGGCAGAGGTCTGGGGAGGCGGGCTCTGGGTCACCTTGGAGGCCGGGTGGGCCCTCCCAAGCCTGGAAAAGAGCAGCTGCTCTTCCCAGGCCCCCTCTCGAAGTCCCCAAGGTGAGGGGCCCTGCCAGGGCAGGAAGCTGGCCCCAGGCAGGCGTCCCCTCCGCTTCAGCGATCTGCGAAGAACCAGACAGCCCCGCTCCCCTTAACCTTTCCACCAGGTGCCACAGAAATATTTCGAGTTTTTAGCCCTTTCTCTGCACTATCAACGAGAGAGAAAAGTCGCCATCCACACGTGTCTCTGGCGGGGCTGCTGGTTTTCCTCTCGGTATGGAACAGGATTTTGCAGGGTTGCAGCTGTTGCTGCCACCCCCCAGGCGAGACCCCATGCTACATTCTGAACCGGGGAGTGGGGCGGGGGGAGCTGAGAAATGGAGGAGGGGGATCCCACTGTACTTATGAAACTACGCGAGCTCCTTAGTGTCCCGGCAGGCCCAGGGCAAGAGAAGGTGCTGCTGTGTCTGTGCCTATTCAGATGACCCCTTAGTATGACTAGGTTTACATGCCCCTACGGAAGGGGACGGGGACGCTGGGACATGGTGAGCATGAAGAGAGGATGGGCAGAAGAGGTACACACGTGCACACCGTGCTTTTAGAGCAAAAGCTCAGGGCCAGAAAGGCAATTTGGCTAAGAAATGAATAAGCCTGCACTTCTGATCTAACGAAGCATCTCCACTGTAGCATGTGCCTTTTATAATGGAAAAGAAAGGGAGAAAAAGCAAAGCAGGGATTTGGCCTGAGGATGAAACCGGAATAGCAGTGCTCACTGCCCACCGCGGCCCGCGTGAGCCGGTGCCCCTGGCTTCCGTGGCAATGTTCGGCAAACCACGCATGAGGTCATTTCAAATCAGCAGGCGCCTATCTCTTAGCCGTAGGCAGCCAAACGTGAATCTCGAGCCTGTGAATGGCACACGCTTGAACATTCAGGAATCTGCCCTGCGTGCCTCGTGTCCCTATAGGTAATTACCAAATCAGAAGCCCACCCTTGTAGCCATTCGTCACTGGGGAAATGGTGAGCAGGTTTCGTCCCTCTGGTTCTTCTCCAGGCCCCAATTTCTAAGGCCCCCAAAGACTGATGTAAATAACCCCGTTTCCCCTCTACCTGGGTGCCCCTTTCCCACAGCACAGCAGCTGGGCCAAATAGAAAGGGAAAGGAATCCGGGGACTCTAGACGGTCAGTTTCCAAATGTTAATACAGACGATCCTCACCTGGGAAGCACATCAACATGCCCCTTTCCCAGAGATTACCAAGGTGGGATCTGGGGTGCACTCAGAAATCCTATTAACTAACACACCCAGGTGACTCATAACCCAGGTGACCGACAACATGTTCTGGAAGTTTGACCATTTTGAGAGTTTTAACTCCAGCACACACCGGCCACTGCACCTTCTACCGTGCCCCAGCCCAGCCCCTGGGCACCATTTAAGCCTTGACATCCTTGTTTATCAATTACTTGCTTTCTCTTTTTAGTACTCTTCACTCTACACCCAACTATCCCAGCACCTACAATGGGCTCCAGTGCTCTGCCCAGCACGGCGCCCTGTGAAAGCTGCAGATAATTGGAAAGATGCCTCCATCACAAAATGTCTCCCCCTGCCTTGGGATACAAGGCCTGCACCCAAGAGCTACCCAGTCCTGCAGAGAAAGAGAAGTTAAGCTGCAGGAGAGAACATTTTAGTAATTCATGAATATGCCTGAGAAAACCCCGGCGTGAGGGAGGAGCCAGGGAGGTGGGAGGGTTCTAAAGTCAGACTTCATCAGCCTCTCAGATCAAACAGTTCAACAGTGAGGAAGGTGAGCCGTGGAAACAGAAGGGGACACTTCTGCTTTGAAACACCCTAGCTTCCCACGTTCTCACTCCAGGCCCAGAAGTAGGTTTGCAACTGCCTTGGGACGATGATGCCTCTTAGCCCTCCCCAGCCATCTGCCACAGCTAAGGATGCTGTAGAGACTGCGCCATCACACCCTGCACACTCCCGAGCCCGCAGGCTGATGTCCAGGTGTACCTCAATTCTCATAGCAGCAGTGCTCCTGCAAAGTTGGACTTGGGCATTTTTGTAACTCAAACCATATTCTGACTGTACATGAGAAGCTGGCTATTCAAGGGAACCCAGAGGTGAATTCTTTTGTAAAGAGTCCTTTTGTAATGCACTTAATTATTCCCTTCGCGTATCTGTTTTGTAAGTTTGGATTTTTGTACATCGGGTTTTCCCTCAGCTTCTCTCCGAGGCATTCTGGGCAGTGATGATCCCTGGGCCCCTGCCTTGTCCATGAAGCACCTGGGCAGAGCACGGTCGCCCACCATCTTCTGAGGAAATGCTCGGGCAGAATCGTGGCCGGGACGCGCCCGGCCGGGGCTGGAAGCAGACTTCCTGCCGGCCACACTGCTGGAAACGCCTCCGCGTTCCAGGCAAGAGGAAACACACACCGTTATCACTTGTGGTGAAATGAATCTTTATGTTAAGTAGCAATGGTTCTTTTTATCAGTCGTGACTGAACAGTGTTTTGCAATTTGTGAAACAGTATGTTGTGTCTGTAAAAGATTTCATGAAATGGTGGTCCGTCGAAAACCTCCTTTCTGTTCTGCTCCCCCAGTCCCTCTCGCCTCCCCTCGGGCTCAAAACACACAAAGATCAGCAGGCTTCAGGCGGAGAGTGGTCTTTGGGTAAAGAGGGAAGGGGTGCCGCCTGGCCTTCTCGAGGGTGCCTATTGCATGAGCTCAGGAGCTGGGACCCTGGGCTGTGACAGCCTGAGTGTGTCACACACCCCCACCCTCCCGTTCTGGGTGAGCTGGAGCAGATCTGGCTACTTGGTTCATGTAAACATCCATGGTGAGGGCGCCGGGGAGGGTGGACCTCAAGGAAGGAGAGGGGATTCCTCAGACAACGGAGGACGAGGTGGAAGAACGAGTAGAACCATCAGCTGAGGTCTGCAATGTGCCCAGGGGTGCCTCTCCATTGTCCGCGGCTCTTCCTGTTGTGCAAACCCCATGTAGGAGCTGTTGCTTCCGTTCTATCCAGAATGGTGGGAAATAGAGCAACCGCCAAGCAAAACTGAGCTCTGTCAGCTTGCTAACAGACTTCTCAGCAGACAGCCTTGGAGAAAGTAAGCACTTTCTTGGAAAACTTCTTGGAAAACTGTTTTAGAGCCTCCCTTTTTCCCAACCCATGCTTTTTGATAGGCAAACCAGAAAATCCAACCCGATTTCAGAAGTTGCTTTTTTATCATCAAAACCACTACACTATCTGCACCGTTTAGGTTTTCCTTTCTCCACCCACCTAAACCATCCATCTAATTTGGGATTCCCTCACTATTTTCTTTTTAGTTACTAAACATCTTATGAAAATAACTTCTAAGTATTAAGGTTTGTGGAGAGTCTTTGCCTCGTGTCTTCATTTTAATGTGTTTGCAATTGCTCCGCTCCAGGAAGAACTGAAATCCTGTCTTGTGAGCATGAAGTGAACGGGCTGTTTTGCTCCAGCCACATTTCTTGTACACCCTTGTGGAAGGACAAGGTGTCCTCAGATCTTTTCCATCTCCAGTTTCTATGACTGTGGAATAAATGTTCAGATAGAAACTTCACGTTTGGGTGTCCTGCTGACGTTGTCTATGGGGACTCAAATGCTGACATGGTCCCAGCCCCTTCCTCATGGGAGATCCCCTGATGCTCTGATTTATGCTAGGTCCCTTGTTATTGTCCAAAGAAGTGACACAAGGAATGCTGAGAAAACTCAGAGTCCAGGCATGAAAAAGTAGAGCTGAAGTGGTTTAATCCAAGGGAGACGGTCTAGGAAAAGGCATGATATAAAGAAACCTCTGCCCTGACCACCAATATTTAGTAATTCAACAAACAATTCCTAAACACCTTCTATTTATGTGCCAAGTGCCGGGGCAGAGAAGTGAGAGATATGGGCACAGTCTCTCATCTTACCTGAAAACTGGTAATACTACCATAGCAAACATTTATTTGAGCATTTACCATAAACCATGATCTCATTCAATCTTCATAACAACCTCCATAAGATAGGTATGGTCGTTACTGCTAGCTTACAGGTGAAAAAACAGGGTCGGGGAAATTACACCACCTGCCTGAGGTTATAAGAGTAGCAGCAGAGGTTTGTACTCAGGCTATGCAATTGCCAGAACAACTACACTCTACTGTCAGGATTCTGGTCTTTGTCTTACAACTTCCTTTGGTTCCTCTATTCCCTGTGTGACCTTTCAGCCTTAGTGCCTCCTACTTGTGCTTCAGCCTGGCCTCCAGCCCCTCAGAACAGAGAGGGAAGTTGGTGTGGTCCATTTAGCTCAGTGCTGTAGCTCTGGAGTCTAACAGAAAGAGTTTTTCAGCATCTCTTTCTTTCTGCCTTCTTGCCCAACAAGAAATGGTCCAAACACAGTTGGGAACCATTCAGCAGCCCTGCAGCCAGCCTCAAGCACCACAGTTTCTGCCAGTCCACACAGTTTTAGCTGCTGGCAAACTTCCCTTCCTGAATCTGCTAGGCTGATGCATTCTTCACACTCATTATTTTTTTTTGAAATATGACCAAATCTCACTGAAACTTAAATCCAATATGACCTCATTCGATTGCAAACTTACACAAGGATATTTTGCATCATTTATTACTTCAGTTATTGGATGCCTGGTTTGAGTCAGCCACCAGAGAAAGACAGACAAAAGAGGAGATTCTGATTACATGGAGCTCAGGGTAGTGGGGCAAGGGGCATGGGGGGGGGCGGCAACTGGCAACACAGCATGGTATACACTGATAAGGAAACGCACATTGGGTGCTACAGGAGCAAAGGCAGCACCTAACCCTGTGTGTGTGTGTGTGTGTGTGTGTGTGTGTGTGTGTGTGTAGGTGAGGATGGAGAGGTAACAGGTCTTCCAGGTAAAAGAAACAACACAGGCAAAGTTCCAGAACTGGAAATCAGGACAGTCAAGGAATGTGGGGACTTTGAATAGTAAATACGACAAAAACACAAAGCACATGTATAGGTGACCAACTATAAGGATTGGAAAAACAGTGGTAATCTCTGTCCTAGATTAGATTTGTACGCTGAATCTTGAAGACAATAGAACACATTAAAGGATTTTAAGCAGAGGAGGGCCATGGTAAAAGATTAGGAGCCTCATCACAGACGTGGGACTAGCTGTCATTCATATGAATTTTGTTTGTTTGTAGGGTGGGGGGCAAAAAAGGTTAAATCCTTGATGTTCTGGAAGAATTTGGTCATGACATCATTAAACCAGTACAGGCAGACTAGAAAACAAGGACAAACACATTTAGATTCTATGGTGGGTATCAGTCATATTTTTCCCTAGAAATAGGGAGAAAAGTAGATGAAGAAAATGCATTTCCTTTGTAGATGATAGGCAAGTTACTTGAGCTCTCAAAGGTAATATTTTGAGCATTTGCTATTTGCCAGACAATGTACTAAATGTTTTGCACATGTTGAGTCATTCAATCCTCAACACAACCCTAGGAGATAGCGACTGTTGTTTTATACAGGAAGAAACACAGAGCACAGAGAGGGGAAGCAACTGGCTAGGAAGTGGCTGAGCCCAAGCCAGGTGAGTCGGACTTCATGAGAAACATGTTCTCACCAAATAGAAGGGAGGGCACAAGGAGAAGGCCAAGTTCTCTTGGATTCAGTTCTGGCCTAGAACGAGGCACTGGAGGAACTTTCAACAAGACGCAGTCCCCACCAGGGCCTGGCAAAGGGCTCCCACTAAACCAGAACTGTTGAGGCTATGTAGGGTTATGTAGGTCTTCAAAAAGACTTCAGCATAACTTGGGAAATATTTTCATTTCTGATCTCCCTAGTGACAACCATGCTGTCAAGTACAGGTCTCCGCTCAGGTTAGAAGAAAGAACAGTGCAGGCCTGATCAGCACATCTCGATTCTACAGCTAAACTGAGTAACTTTGGGGCCTAAATGAGGACATGGTTTGAGCTCCCTTTCAGTTCTCACATCTCACCTGGCAAGCACATCATTCTACTTCACAAATACAACATAAAATATTCAGATAATACCATTATTTTGTTAATATATATATATATACTATGGTTCCAATTTTGCCCACAACTTCCCTAAAAAAAAAAAGTCTATAATGAGAGAAGCCTGCACTGTCAAGAGCTGCCTCTAACAGAGGTGTTAGTTTCAGAATTCGTAACAATTCCTTTTATCAACACAAAAGAAATCTAAAAATACAGTCATATATTTTAGAATAATTCAAATTTGTAGTTACTCCAATGTGTGAGGAAGAAAGGTTGTCTTTACATAGGGCAAAGGAAAAAAAAAATACAAGGTTTGAATTCATACAATGGTTCAAAAAAGAAGACCTCTGAAGATCTGACAGCAAAAGCATGGAGCTGCATAATTTAACCACACGAACCTCTGAGTGAGTGTGCCAGGCCCCAGGCTGGATATTGGGAATCAGTTTCAGTATACTTGTCATCATAAGACAGGCAGACTTTGGTGACAAGGACTAGTCAAACTTTTCTGCAGGCCCAATGGTACCTGGGTTTATCAATCAGTTAACAGTCCTCAGGGGAAACCCTGAGGAAGAAAAATCAAAAAGCATTCTCCACCAGCATGTGACAAAGGAATTAAATGAGTGCAGCAAGCAGCGTCCTGCGAGAACTATGCACCAGCATTCCCGTAGTTCTAAAAGACATGTGGGACATTGTTTTATTGTCCAGAATCTTCCCATGAATCCCTACAATATCAAATCACATAGTGCTGTGTACAAGGACAACTGTGGCTCTAGAAGAGAGAATAAGAAAACACAAGGAGCCCCAGTGGAAATACACATAAGAACTCAACAGCTAGCAGAAACAAGAGCGCAACACCTCTCAAAGAGATGCCTATAATAGGTGTCTTAGTTTGCTAGGCTGCTATGACAAATACCAGCCACAATGGACTGGCTTAACAACAGGAATTAATTGGATCATGGGTTGGAAGGCTAGAAGCCCAAATCAAGGTATAGTCAGGGCTTGCTTTCTCCCTGAAACCTGCTGCATTCTGGCGCTGGCTTGCCACCATCCATGGGGTTCTTGGCTAGCTTCCTGTCACATGGCCACCTCTCTCTCCTTGTATGCTCTTCTGGTCTGGCTTCTTCCTGTGTGGACTTTTCTGACTTTTGGTGTCTTCTCTTTATAAGGCCTCCAATAATTTGGATTAATACCTGCGGTCATTCTGTAGGGGCACACCTTTACTAAAAATTAAAACATCTTCAAGAGGTCCTATTTACAATGGGTTCATGCCCACAGGGATTGGCTTATGATTACAAGCCAGCCAACAGCAAGTTGTATAGTTATGGTGCATGCTTTAGAACAGCCTTGATTTTGCTCAAAATCTCTGAGATATTTCCAAGGTAACAACAAAAGAAATTTTTTTTAAAAATGAAGAGGTTGTCCCAACAAGACCTGAATAAAATGTTAAATAAAAAATGAGAAGCCTCTATTACTTCTATAATAATCTTAAAAATCAGCATTAAGAGGCATGACTTTACAACATGAACCAATTCAGTTTGCAATTTAGGGGTATTCCTGAAGCCCATTCATTCACCTCTTCTGTAGTGAAAGAAGCCGGACTGCCTCCAAATCACAACCATTTTCGGTCATTATCGGAAAATGACCTAGGGAGCACTAGTTGGAACTAGGAGTTTCCTACTCTTCCCATCTGGAGTTTCCCCTAAATCAAGTTCCCCAAGGGACTAGCGGCTTTCTCCCCAGCAAACCTCAGGCCCCATGGTGCCCTGGTGCTGGCTTTCCCAACCAATGCTCAGTAACAGCCTCGGTAACCCAGTCTCAGTAACCCAACTCCAAGAATCTGCTGCCCAAGGAGGCTGTTTGTCTCCCTCTCCCCAAGTAACCAAGTTAGTGTTTACATGTGCCCTGTAAGAAGAGGCAGCAGCAAGGGGTAAGTTCCTATCATCCCACCACTGGAATGCAAACCTACAGTGTGCCCAGCAGCAGGGCCTGATCCAAGCAGGCGTGTGTGTGTATCAAGAGACCTCCTTGATGACCTCTGCCTTCTAATATTCTCCAATTAGACCCATTTCTTAACCCACATCACATGACTTTGTGGACTTCATCACAAGGCCTGCTGATAACAGGTGGTGACCAAAAAAGGATATGGAATTTGCCTCTACCCATTGCTAGGGCAGATGGTGATCAAGAAGAATCCACTTAACCAAGGATATATAAAACCTCTGGTTTACAGGTTACTATCAAAATATATAATTCAAGAATTCTCAGCCTAAAGTGCAGACAGCCTCTATTCCCTGGAAAACAAATCACCATCTCTCTTTTTCTCTTTGAGGTACTGCGGCTGGGGGTTGAACCCAGGACTTCACATGTGGGAAGCCAGCGTGCAACCACTGAGCTACATCGGCTCCCCCAAGTTGGTTTTTAGGAGGCACTGGGGATCAAATTCATATGTGGGAAGCAGGTGCTCAACCATCTGAACTTCATCCACTCTTAAATCACCATCTCTTATACCCATAATGAGCTATGGAAGAAAAGTGAATAAACTGTCATCTCTTAGGCATACTCTTTCCTCAGAACAGACTCAATAAAAACAACTGAGGGAAAAGTGCTTCACCTCAGAACAGACTCAATAAAAACAACTGAGGGAAAAGTGCTTCAATCAATCAAAGAACTAAATAAACATAGCTGGTCTCATAAACTGAGCTTATTATTTTCATTCAAGAGAATTCATGTCTAGAATAGCAGGTGTAAAAGCAACTGATAAAGCAAAGCCAAGTTTCAAAGAAAAACTACAAACACAAAAGGTAAACGGAACCCTCCTTTAATTGAAGCTTGCGGAATATAGTCCTACAGAAACATTACAGAGAATCTTCTGGGAAACAGGGACTCACAGCAACCCCTTTGGGGAGGAGGGTGAGAGTAATTCATAGCTTGCCAAGGCCTCTCTGTATCGAGTTCCAGAGAACCCAGAAGATTTCTTCATCATCTCAGTCCTGTGCCCCACCCTCTCCAATCTTGATTTCATTAGAAGATAAAAGGGCTATATAATTTGAAACTATTCTGGCCTCGAGAAATTTAAAAACTTTTAATTAGTTGAACATTCAAAACTTAAATAAGTTTAACAAAAAAGCCAGCTGACCTTAACAAGTTACTTTTCTAGTGAATGGGAAATTATCCTGGACATAATTTCATTAAGGCCTCAAACTATCCAGGAAAGAGGAGCACAATTATACCATTTTATAATCCAAGTTTATAAAATGTTTACTACCCAAATCAAGAAATGTTTGTGCCCACAGATAGCTTATTTCTAAACATAAAAAAGCCATGTTTCCACTCTTCTTTGTTCCCTTCTCCAGGTCAAAAAAAAAAAATTTGTCTTCTTCAGGAGGAATGGACAATCCAAGATTCTATCTCTACAGTGGGCCTGAAGAAGAAAATGATGACAAGTCTAAAAGTAGGAACTAACAAAGCTGGTAGGGAAGACAAAATTGCTTGTTACTAATTCATCCTAAAACCCAAGGCTGTCCCCAAAGTCATCTTGCTATCAGAGAGGAGAATGTAGACATAAAATCTGTCTGGGAAAGAGGGTTGACAAACTGCCTGGCAGGTGGCAGTCAAGGAGAAAAGAGGTAGAGGTTTGAGGGTTAACAAGTAAGTGCCTGTCTCATCAGCCTCTCTTCTTCTCCTGACCTGGATCAGCCAATGTAGATTCGATGGAAATCATTGGCCCCAAAAGCAGCATTGCACTTGGGACATTTGCGCTGGCGGGTGTCATAGCGAGTCTTTACACACTCAAAGCAGAAAACATGAAAACACTTGGTCAGCACGGCATCCTTTTTACGCATATTGCAACATGGGCAGGTCAGGCGTGCCTAAAAGAGGAAAAAAACAGAGTCCGAGCAATCATAAATGTTTTTGATCCAAATGGCTCTGACATATAAACAAAGCAAACAATAACGATAAAACCCACCAAGCACTGACAAGATACCAAATCCAACCCCCCTCCCCCAAAAACAAACCATTTTCTGGTTACCTAAATGGAAAGAAAGCCAGGATTTACATGCCCAGTTTTACTAGGCCACTTCAGGCCTTAACAAACAACACAAGGAAATCACTGAGGTGGTTTTTCTAACCTTGTAATCCTTAATCTCCTCCATTAGAATCTCATCACACTTGGGTACATTGTCTGGTTTCTTGGTGGTCTCCAGCTTCCTCCGAAGTCTTGAGATGTCCTCCTGTGGTAGGAGAGCACACCCATCAGACACACTTCCCTAGACCAGCTGTCTGTGAGGAAAATAATTGCTAAAATGTGAACTTTCTGTCATGGAAAGGATTTTCTATCTTCTCATGATGGACAATTACCTTTTAGGAATGTGAGAATTGCAAATGGCAATTTATTTTCTTTTGTTTTGGATCAGATAACCATAATTACATCCCCAAACCAGAGTTTCATCTAACTATTGCCAGCTCAGCCCTATGAAAACACAATCTATGAGTCTAGAGGGGTTAAATTTAAAAATAAAATGAAATAAAATGAAAACTCTAATAGGCCATTTTATTTTGAGATAACTAATTTTAAACTGAAGGTAGACTGCATTAAAATAATCTACAGGTTTATGGGTAAGGACTGAAAAGTAACATGGGCAAGAGTTAACCCACTAAATGTAGAGAAACTGTAGGAGAACTCTAAAATCCTTTAATATTGTCCTGCAGCTACTGCTTTCATAATTCACTAATTCGTTCATTCAATAAATATTTCTTTCACACTCACTAGGTGCTGGGCACTATGGCAGACTTGGGGATACGGCAGTGAAAAAAGCAGAACCAGTCTCTTCCCTAAAGGAACTTACGGTCTAGTAGGAGATGACATATATTTCGCTAATGAGCCTTTCGTTATAAGGGTCATTTCCAAGCCCCCAAAATATACCTATAAGATGAAATATAAAGAAAAAACAATGGCTTGTACCTGGGCTCGTTTGAAATTGAACATGTCCTTTTCTTTGGTGACACTGTTCTCAACGATCTCATCCTGAAAATCATGTAGCTTCTTCTGAGCCAATTCCAGTTGTGCCTTGAGGTCATCTGCCAGCTGGGCCGCCTCCATTGCCTAGGTGGGACACATGTGGAGGGTCACCTCCTCACCCCTCATTTCCAGTGAGGCAAAACGTTACCCCAAGTCCAAGGAATAAAGAGAACATATAACGTCAACCTATAACCTCCTCGATGTTATATCATGTTTCTGAGACTACCCACCGTCACGTTAGACTACAGAGCATACAGCCCTACCTTGCGTTTATTCATCTCCAAGGCTTGAGTCCTCAGGCCCAGCTCCTTCTCCCCTGTGCCAATGTTGCTCTGTAGCAGGTGCTCCTTCTCTTCCAGTTTCCTTACTACCTGTAATTGGGCATCAACCTTCGAAGAAGAAAACCAAATTTTAAGACAAACCAGAAGTGAAAAATAAAATTGGCTACATCCCATTAATCAAGAGACCCACACAGCGTCAGGAATCTCCAACTTTTACTGATTCTACCTACAAACCCTTTGAAATACATTAAGACAACAATTATCAAGAGCTACACTGCCGATATAAAATACTACTGAAGGTTCAAATAGCAGTCTGGGAAACCACTAAAAAGATTCTTCTCCAACCTGGCAAGAATAGAGAAAATGATTGCGGACATTTATCTTCTCCTACCATAGTAATCCTCAAAGGCCAGCATTTCATACTAAAACCAATGATATACAGACTGTAGCTCAAACAAAAGTCCAATTGTATCTCAAAATGGCTAAAGGTTCAAAAGCAGTCTTTTTCTTGAAATTCAGGCACTAAGTAGACTCAAACAGCATTAAAGAGAAGTAAAATCACACACCCATTTCCTTAACCTCACATCCAAAGAACTCCCATCCCAGCCTCCTGATGCAACCAGGTAACCAATGTTAAGTTTCTCATGGGGCCTTCCAGAAATTTACTAAATAAACTGCACACAGGCACGCATGCACATGGCCATCTTTTAAAAAAAATAGAAATAAAAAAAGGCATCATAAAACAAATCACTAGATATATTTTAGACATTTTCCCATATTTTTCTATATTAACAGACATTTTGTTTTAACAGCTACATTATTATACTCCTTTGTAGAAATGTATAGTTTATTTACCCCATACCCCAATGATGACCATTTAGTTTCTGGGGTTTTTTCCTTTACAAATGATGCCTTGATAATCATTCTTTTGCACATATCATCATGCAGAAAGGCCTCTGGTTCCACAAAATGGAAATCTCTAGTCATCCTAATTACCTGAGTCTTCAGAGTCAAAACCTGGTCTGCCAGTTCCTCCTTCTCCTCTTTTAGCAGCTTATGGATCTGATTGGACTTGATCCGTTCTGACATGAGCTTGAAATTTGCATCATCCTTCTCCCGTAACTGCTGCATCAAACGGATATTTTGCTCCTGCATGTCTTCAAAGGCCTGGCCTGTGACATCCATCTCAGAGAGGAGGGCTTCTTCCTCCTAAAGTAAGGAGAAAAACTCTTTCCTTTAACAGCATCTTCTAACTCCAGTGAAAGGAGCACAGGTAACTAAGCTTCCCCAGGGTTCATTTAGAAAGAAATTAACCTAGTAACAGGAAAAGAGACTTAATTTTAAGAAGCTTGGTTTTGTTATTAGGTTAGAGCTGGCTCTCCCCAGACAGAAGCAGCCCTGGTATCCGAAGCCTTTGGCACCAATTGTTGACCTGTACTTAGAATCATTTAAAGCAGGCAACAATTACACCATCCTTAATCAAGGAAACTGACCAAATGGCATTTGGTTCAGAGAACTTCTATCACAAAACCTCACGTTTTCTCATACTTTTTCACAATTGTAACACTGAATTTAATTGACAGCATTTCCAATAGTACTGCAAAGATCTGAAGTTTCATAACAATATGACAGGTCAACAGTGGTAGCTAATGATAGTTTCAACTTACATTTGTCTTATTACCAATGAGCCTGAGCATCTTTTCATGTGTTTAATAGCCACCTATGTTCTTTTCTGTGAACTAATCATATATTTTGCCTATTTTTTTCCTAATAGAATGGGAAATTTATAGGGTTTTCTTCCCTATTAATTTCTGGAGGTTTTTTCTTAAAATATAGATTAGAAAGATAAGCCCTTTTGTGACAGGAGTTAAAGTTTTTTTCTGTTTATCATTACCTTTTGACTTTGCTATCTAGACATTTATTAATAGTTAAAAAGATCTATTCCACTCTAAATTTATAAAGGGATTTACTTATGTTTTCTTCTAGTTCTTTGATGGATTCATTTTTTAAATATTACCACTATGATTCATTTGGAATTATCCTAGTATAGAGTGTTCAAGTAAACAAACAATTTTTTCCAATAATTCTTTTCTTAAGTTTGCTCCACCACATTTAAGAGCCTTCCTTTCCCTAGTGATTTAAAATTATATTTTTGAGGAAGGGGACAAGATGGTGTCAGATTAAGTGCACCCACATCATCTCTCTTGCAGATTGCTGCTGAGTGGGGGCAAAATCCTGCCAGAGCTGTTTTGGGAACCCATAAAACTTAGAGACTTCAGGACATCGATCTGGAGAGAGCATGACAAAAAGATTGATTGCTCAAGGTAAAACCATGAGTTTCTGGGGTGTGAAGGTGGAGATGTGGGAAGGCTGAGTCCCACCCTCAGGGCAAGAAGCTGCGGTGATCCCTGACTCTTGCCGGTCACCCAGCTCGTGGAGGCATACCCTGAGAGTGGGAGAAGGGGGAAGAGGGATTTCCCGTATATGGGTTCAACTGTCTGGACCCCCTTTTTTTTTTTAGCTTTGAGAAGCATACCAGCTGGCTCGAGGAGAAACCAGGAAGAGGAGAGAGGTGAATCTGCTGAGGCAGCACGATTTACCTAACTGCCTTGGGATAAGGAAAATTGGCCTGGGAGAAGGTTGACTCAGGCAACTAACTAGTCCTAGGGAGGGGGACAGTAGGAAGTGCTTAATAAGCTCCCAAGAGCATATTTAGGATTCCCTGCAAGGAGTGGGTGCTCTTGAAGTGACAGCCATTTTTTTCCTGTGGTGAGTTAAGTCACCAGGGTCCCACTGGAATTTCAAAAGGGAACTCTCACACAGCCTGTTCCAGGTCCTGCTGCCCTTGGAGAACAAGCAGTTAGAATAAAAAGGGGGAAGGACAGATCCTAATCAGCAGTTTATCCAACTGCAAAGAGTCAACCCTGCCAGAGGGAAAGGGACTCAGGTAGCTTTCTGAAGAGCTAATCAACTCAACAAGAAAGTTTAGTTCAGTGAAGGAGTTTCTGCCTTGAATACACAAGGTCTCTAGTTCATTTTCCAGCTCCTATTAGAGTAAAAACCTACCGGGATATTAAACATCTAGCTGATACTTTAGGACAGGGAAAACACTGACATTATATTATTCTTGTATTAGCTTCCCTTGGGTCTCTTATTTTTCCTTAAAAAAAAAAAAAAGGCAAATTTTGTTTTATAATTTAACTTAGTTCACTTGCTAAAGCCCACTGCAAAATTTGCAGCGAGAAAGCTGCAGGGTAGTTGACTGATAAACACTGGCAGCCTGATATTCTCCACAGGGGCTTAAGAGGGAAGGCTGTTTTTCCTTAGTGTTTGATAACTCCTTACTTGTGGATTTGTCTGGGTTTTTTGTTGTTGTTTTCTTGATTCTTTCCTCTTTATTATCCCCCTCCTTTTATTAATATTTTTTTATAATTAGGTGCTGCCAGCTTGTTTGTTGTTTGATGTGTTCCCTCTTCCTCAATTTCCACTTTTCTGTGTGTACCGATTTTGGCTACTAATGCTATCTCTTTTTCCTCCCTACATCTTTCTATCTTCCACTTTCTGTTGTTGCTCTTACATTCCACCTCTTTGTTTAGCCCCCAGTTTTTCTGGCTTTTTATTTCTAACTCTTCTATTCTGTTTTCAATCTTTTATTAACTCTTCTATTTTGTTCTTTCTTTTCCCTTTCACTCTCCCCTCATCACTCTGGTCTTTTAATTCATACTATATACTTCTCCATATTTGATTTCACATTTCATTGTAGGTACCCCGTTTTTTTTATTTCTATAACACTACACTGCTTACATGAGTTAAATATTCATTTTCCTAGGTCTTATATGGTTCTTCTGCTAACTTTTATTATCAATATTTCTATTATCCTTTTTCTTTTCTGACCTCTTTGCTTTCCCTGGCCTTGATCTTTTTCCTTCAAGGAAACTTAGACAACAACAAGGAAATAGAATAAGAAGAACAAAGTGTCAAAGAGCAAACTTAACACATACACAAAAAGAGCAACTAAATAAAGTCCTAGAGTAGAGGGAGCAGTCAATCAACTAAGCAAAGCCATCAAGATAAAAGATGACCAGACAGCAACAAAAAGTTACAAACCATACTAAGAAACAGGAAGACATGGCCCAGTCCAATGAACAAACTGAAAACCAGGAAGAGAAGCAGAACATTAAAGCTGTTGAAACAATATCATGGACCAACTTAATGAAGAGAAGGGAGAGATTAAGGATATTAAGAAAACACTAAGAGAACATACTGAAGAAATTGTAAACATACATAAAAAGATAACAGATATGGTGGTGATAAATGGCACAATCCAAGAAATCAAAAACACACTCTCAGCAAATAATAGCAGATTTGAACAGGGAGAGGAAAGAACTAGTGATGTGGAAGACAGTACATCTGAAATCAAAAAGACAGATTAAAAGATAAAATAACTGATAGCAGAACTGATAAAAAGATTTTAAAAATCCAGCAGGGACTTAGGGATTTGAATGACAACACAAAATGCACAAACATACGCATTATAGGCATCCCAGAGAGAGAAGAGAAGAGAAAGGGGACAGGAGAGGTGTTGGAGGAAATAATGACAGAAAACTTCCCAGACCTATTGAGGGAGATTGATGTACATGTCCAGGAAGCACAGTGTACCCAAGCAGTATAAATCCCAACAGGCCTACTCTAAGACATGTACTTGTCTAACTATCCAATGCTCAAGACAAAGAGAAAATACTGAAGGCAGCAAGAGAAAAGAGAAACATCACATATACAAGGGAAGCTCAATAAGATTAAATGCTGATTTGTCATCTGAAACCATGGAGGCAAGAAGGCAGTGGTATGATATAGTCAAGGTACTAAAAGAAAAAAATTTCCAGCCAAGAATATTCTATCCAGGAAAGCTGGCATTCAAAAATGACGGAGAGTTCAAAATAGTCACAGATAAACAGAAACTAAGAGAGTTTGTCAGTAAGAAATCTGTACTTCAAGAAATACTAAAGGGTGCTCTGCAGGTTGAAAGGAAAAATCAGGAGAGAGAGAAATGAAGGAGAGTATAAGAACAACTAAAAAAACAAAAAGAGAAATAAAAATAACATATGACACACATAAACCCAAAGAAAATATGGTTAATGCAAATAATTCCTTGAGAGTAATAACACTGAATGTTAATGGATTAAACTCAAGAGACACAGATTGGCAGAATGGATAAGGAAATATGACCCAGCTATATGTTCTCTACAAGAAACCCACCTAGACACAGGGATTCAAGAAGGTTGAAAGTGAATGACTGGAAAACAATCTTACAAGCAAACAATAACCAAAAAAGGGCAGGAGTACCTATACTACTATCAGACAAAATAGACTTTTAATGTAAAACTATTGTGAGAGACAAAGATGGACACTATAAAATAGTAAAAGGGGTAATCTTTCAAGAAGAAAGAACAATCATAAACATTAAGCACCTAACCAAGGCGCCTAAAAATACATGTGGCAAACCCTGGAAAAACTAAGTGGAGAAATACAATTATAGTGGGAGACTTTAATACACCATTATTACCATTAGACAGAACATCTCAAAAGAGAATCAATGAAGAAACGACTTTGAATAATATATTAGAGGATCTGGACCTAATAGACATATATAGAACACTACACCCAAATACAGCAGGATATACATTCTTCTCAAGTGCACATGGATCATTCTCCAAGGCAGAACAAATGTTAGGCCACAGAGAAAGTCTCAATGAATTCAGAAAGATTGAAATCATACAAAGTAATTTCTCTGACCACAATGGAATGAAGCTGGAAATCTGTAAGGGTCAGAGAACCAGATTAGGCACAAAGATATGGAATTTAAACAATACACTCTTAGACAAACAGTGGCTCAAGGAGGAAATCTCAAAAGAAATCAGTAACTACCTTGTAACCAATGAAAATGACAACACAACATACCAATATCTATGGGATGCAGCCAAAAGCTGTACTAAGAGGGAAATTCATAGACATAAATCATGTATCGTAAAAGAAGAAAAAGCTAAAATCAAAGACCTAACCGCACACGTGGAGGAATTAGTAAAAAAACAACAAACTAACCTCAAAGGAAGTAGAAAGAAAGAAATAACAAAGGTCAGAGCAGAACTAAATGAAACAGAAAATAATAAAGCACTAGAAAAAATTAACAAACCAGTAGCTGGTTCTTTGAGAAGATCAATAAAACTGACAAACCCTTAGCTAGACCAACAAAGAACAAAAGAGAGAAGATGCAAATATACAAAATAAGAAATGAGGAATTCATTGCCTTCCCCCCAGCATGGGACATGACTCCTGGAGATGAGCTTCCCTGGCACCAGGGGGTCACTACCAAATACCAGCTGATGATGTAACTAGAAAATGACCTTGAATAAAAGGTTCAACTTGGACCAGCAGAATATCTGTCTACATATAATAACAGGAGTTAAAAATGCTTTTTGACCTAAATCAAGGGGGAAATGGAAAGGACAAATGAGTTTATATGGCTATGAGTCTCTAAAAAGGAGCCAGGTGGTTATCAGAGGGGTTGCCTTTATGCACATCTGAGCAGAGTCCCTGAGACAGATAGAGTAGATACAACCTCAGGTATTGGTTCTTCTGAGGGCTAGAGACCCACAGGTTTTATGGTCATGGCAGATGGAGTTTACTGCCATGTCAGTTGGCACTTCTTTGGAGTTTGTGTTTCTGTGTGACGGAGTTGGACTCAGATGCGATCTCTTTCCACAAGCCTTTCCTTTACTTTACCAGAATTGTAGTTGGTGCTGGGGTTTAATATATACCCAGGGGATCTGAGTATCTGGACTGACCATATGATAGCCAGGCCCTGAGCCTCAACAGACTTCAGCTCCTACACGCTGGTTTATTGGACTTACCCCACTCAGCTAACATGGAGTTGAAGAAGGTCAACTACCACACCATGGAACCAAGAGTGCCTACAACTGAAAGCAGGATGATTGCATCCAGCATCCATGTGGAATCTAAGCCCCCTCTTGACATAGATGTGGAATGGACACAACCAATCCAAGGTCCACAGGACGGAGGAATAGAATATAGATTAGAGTGGACTTACTGATATTCTATTCACGAACTACTGTGATTAGTAATCGAAGAAAATGTGGCATTGGTGTGGAGAAAGTGGCTGTGGTGGCTGCTGAGTGTGGGGAATGGAAGGAAAAGATGAGATGTGGAGGCATTTTCGGGACTTGGAGTTGTCCTGGGTGGTGCTGCAGGGACAATTACCGGACATTGTAGGTCCTCCCATGGCCCACTGGATGGAACGTGGGAGAGTGTGGGCTATGATGTGGACCATTGACCATGAGGTGCAGCGATGCTCAGAGATGTATTCACCAAATGCAATGAATGTCTCATGATGATGGAGGAGAATGTTGCTATGGGGGAGTATTGGGGTGAGGGGAGTGGGGGGTATATGGGAACCTCATATTTTTTTGAATGTAATATTAAAAAAATGAATAAAGACAAAAAAAGGGGGGGGGGGAGATATCACTACTGACCCAACATAAATAGAATGTTATAAGAGGATACTTTGAAAAAACTATACACCAACAAGAAGGACAATTAAGAAGAAATGAACAAACTCCTAGAAACACAAAAGCAGCTTACATTGACAAAAGAAGAAATTGATGATCTCAACAGACCAATCTCAAATAAAAAGATAGAATCAGTCATTAAAAACCTCCCAACCAAGAAGAGTCCAGGACCAGATGGCTTCACAGATGAATTCTACCAAATATTCTGGAAAGAAATAACACCAATCTTACTTAAACTCTTCCAAAAAATTGAAGTAGAGGGAACGTTACCTAACTCATTCTATGATGCCAACATTACCCTAATACCAAGGCCAAACAACGATGCCACAAGAAAGTAAAATTACAGACCAATCTCTCTAATGAACCCAGATGCTAAAATTCTCAACAAAATACTTGCTAATTGTATTCAACAACGTATCAAATGAATTATACACCATGACCAAGTGGGTTTCATCCCAGGTATGCAAGGCTGATTCAATATAAGAAAATCAATAAATGTAATACACCACATGAACAGATCAAAAGAAAAAAATCACATGATCATATCTATAGATGCAGAAAAAGCATTTGACAAAATATAACACCCTTTCATGATAAAAACACTGCAAAAGACAGGAACAGAAGGAAACTTTCTGAACACGATAAAGGGTATATAAGAAAAACCCACAGCTAACATCATACACAATGGTGAAATCATAAAATCTTTCCCTCCTATTTAACATAGTGTTAGAAGTACTTGCTCGAGCACTGAGGCAAGAAAAGGATATAAAAGGTATCCAAATTTGAAAGGAAGAAGTCAAAATTTCACTATTTGCAGACGACATGATCCTGTCCTTAGAAAGCCCTGAGAAATCTACAACAAAGCTTTTAGAATTTATAAATAAGTTCAGTAAAGTTGCAGATTATAATATCAATGCACAAAAACCAGTAGCATTTCTGTACACCAACAATAAGCAATCCAAGGAAGAAATCAAGAAAAAAAATACCATGTACAATAGTAAATTAAAAAATCCAATACCCAGGAATAAGTTTAACTAAAGATGTAAATGACTTATATACAGAAAACTAAACAACACTGTTAAAGGAAATCAAAGAAGACTTAAATAAATGGAAGAATATTCCCTGTGTTCATGGATAGGAAGACTAAATAACATAAAGATGTCTATCCTACCCAAATTAATCTACAAATTTAGTGCAATTCCAACAAAAATAAACACAGCATTTTTTACTGAACTGGAAAAACTATGAAATTTATTTGGAACAGGAAGAGGCCCCAAATAGTCAAAGACATATTGAAAAAAGAAAAATCAAACTGGAGGAACCACATTACCTGATTTTAAAACATACTACAAAGCTATAGTGGTCAAAACTGCATGGTTATGGTACAAGGATATACATACTGACAATGAAACCGAATTGAGAACTCTGCTATAGATCCTCTCATATACAGTCATCTGATGTTCAATAAGGCCACCAACCCCACTCAACTGGAAAAGAATGGCCTCTTTAACAAACGGTGCTTGGTGAATTGGATATCCATCCACAAAAACATGAGAGAGGAACACCATCTCACACCTTACACAAAAATCAATTTAAGATGGAACTGAATTAAATTCCAGTTGGGAACTGGAATTAAAACCCAAGATCATAAAGACCTTGGAAAACAATGTAAGGAAGCAGCTACAGGATCCTGTAATAGGAAATGGATGCATGAACTTCACACCCAAAGCACAAGCAGTGAAAGGAAAAATTGATAAATGGGATCTCCTCAAAATTAAAACCTTTGCAACTCAGGAGTTTGTCAAGAAAGTGAAAAGACAGCCTATCCAGTGGTAACCACATATCTGATATGAGACTAATATCTAGCATATATTTTAAAATTCTATATTTTGAAAATAAAAAGACAAAAACCCTTTTAATAAATGGGCAAGAGATCTGCATAGACACTTCTCCAAAGAAGAAATACAAATGGTTACAAAGCACATGAAAAAATGCTCAACATCACTAGCTATTAGGGATATGCAAATCAAAACTACAATGAGATACCATCTTAACACCCATTAGACTGGTGGCTATTACAAAAATAGAGGACCACAAGTGTTGGAGAGGATGTGGAGAAATGGGAACCTTCATCCACTGCTGGTGGGAATGTAGAAGGATCCACCCATTGTGGAGGACAGTTTGGCAGTTCCACAAAAAAATAGCTATAGATTTGCCATATGACCCAGTAATTCCACTGCTATGTATAAACCCAGAAGAACTGAAAACAAGACACAAACCGATTTTTGTACACCAATGTTCACTGTGGCATTATTCACCATTGTCAAAAGTTGGAATCAACCCAAAAGCCCATCAACAGATGAATGGATAAACAAAATGGGATATATATACATACAATGGAATACCACTCAGCTTAAAAAAAGAATACAGTACTAACACACCAGATAACATGGATGAATCTTGAGGTCTTTATGTTGAGTGAAGCAAGCCAGACATTGAAAGACAAATATCACATGACCTCTCTGACATGAATTAAGCTAATCAAGCCATCTCAGAGATCTAGTCTGGAAAACAGGCTTACAGGAAATACAGGGAGAGAGGAAGGTTGTAAACCAACTCCCAGATGGGTGAAATCTATGATAAAGTGGAGGTAAGTAGTTGTGCATTGAAGGGATATAATGGGGGTAGAGGGATACTACTGGGTTGGGGTGTACAGGCTTGACAGGGGCTAGGGCTGGGAGGAGGGGTCAGAAGGTCCATGGAATTGGGGGGCGTGATATTGGAGGAGAGCAGGTGAACACGGGAGATTGGCGGGTACATGGATGAAACTATCACGTTTAGAAAACTCTTTAGACAATATAATAAAGAAGGGTTGCTGGTTTGGGGTGTTGAATGGGGAACACTTGGCACAGCTATCTGGGGCAGGTTTCTAGGGAGTGTGTGAGTGCTCATCTTATCATGGTGTGTTCTATTAGTAGGCGGAGACCCATACAATGAGCGGGAAGGTGTTGCACCCCCATCCTGGGGAGTCTCAATATTCTTAAATGGGGAGTCTCGATATTCTTAAACAGAGGGGAGGGTGTCTCCCAAGAACATGGGTGGCTCCTAATGGGGACAGACAGACTAGTGTGTCAAGCCCTCAGCACTATTGCAAGTATGAATCTTGTCCTTCAAGCAGTGAAGCTTGGTGGTCAGTGTGGGCCCTGAGGGGAGGGGGGAGATAGAATAGATGGAAGAGGGGGCAATTGGTAGCAGTGGAAGTGTTCTGCATGATGCAATGATGGATGCAGGCCACTGTTAAATTTCACCAAAACTTTATAAAAGTGTATGGTCTAAAATGTAAATCATGATGTAAACTACTGACCATGGTCAGTAACTGAGTTTCAATATTTGTATACCAGACATAGTAAATGTAACATCCACATGTGAAAATATCACTGTTGGGGAAGGGGGAAAAGGAGGATGTTGGGTATATGGGCATCCCCAATATTCTGTATGTGACTTTACTGTGACCTAAATCTTCTCTGAAGATATAATAAAAAAAAGAAAGAGGTAAGGCACTGAGGAAGAAATGGATGAGACTGCCTTGCCACTGTACATACATACAGGGTGATTCCTATTACAGTGTTGAAGGCAAAACATCAAAAAAAATTTTTTATAATGTTTTTCATTTTTTTAATAGCCCAAAATTTACTTTAGTTTTTCTAAATTATTATGTATTTCATTTATAATGTTTAAACCTATCATTACTATTTCATTCATTACTAACTGAATTTGGCAATATATTAGGCTTCATTTTTGCAGAAGTTTTAGATCACAGAAGGGCTCAACTATGGCAGAGGAGGAGCACTGATGTGGGGTGTCATTGATGGGGGATGCATGGGAGGGAGTTTGCCTGGACATGCATATAGGGTATATAGATCTGTTTGGATATTCATTGGGTATTGACACTGGTAGATATCTGCATAACAACTATGGGAGTGCTGGGTTCCCATCCTGGGGAGCTCTGTCGCAACCCCAATGGAACAGCAACAATCCCCCAAGTGCAAGAGCTATGACCAGTGAGGAAGGAGGTCCAATGATGGGCCCTTGATACTGATGACTATGCTTATGAGTCTGTTGACTGGGATTTCAACTTGACCTGGTATTGCAGGGTACCTAAGAGTTACCTCTTGAGAGCCTCCATGTTGCTCAAATGTGGCCACTCTCTAAGCCAAACTTAGCATATAAATGCATTACCTTCCCTCCCAGCATGGGACATGACTCCTGGGGGATGAGCCTCCCTGGTGCCAAGGGATTACTACCAAGCACTGGCTGGTGACGCAATTAGGAAAAGACCTTGAATAAAAGGGGGAAATGGTAAAGACAAATGAGTTTATATGGCTAAAAGACTTCCAAATGAGTCAGAAAGTCATCAGAGAGGTTGCACTTACTCACATCTCAGCAGGATCTCAGAGACAGCCAAAGTAGATACAGCCCCAGGTAATGGCACTCCTCAGGGCTACAGAGACACCCAGATCGTACAGTTATGGAAGATGGCTCCAAAGTTCATGCCTTGCCAATGGGCCCTAGTTTGGGAATTTGAGCTCCTGAGTGTGAGGGAACTGAACTCAGATGTGACTTCTCTACACATGCCTCTTCTGTCCCTTTTACTGAACCTGTGGTTGGCACTGGGGTTGCTGGATGCCCAGGAAACTTGAATCTCTGGGTTTTCCATAAGCCAGCTGGGCCCTGAGCCGCAGGGGTGTTGCAGCAGTTCATTAGACTTACCCAGGTCAGCTGACAGGGAGGCGACGATGGACAACCACCACACCAAGGAACCAAGAGAGTCTATAGCTGCAGGCACGAGAGTCCCATCCACCACCCATGTGGGATCAAAGACCCCTCTCAATTGAGAGGGGAGTGGGCATCACCATCTCAGAGCTCTCAGGATAGAGAAATAAAATATGGACTAGAATGAACTTACTGTTATTCTACTACAGAATTACTGTGACCACAGCAATGGAAGAAATTATATCATTGATGTGGCGACAATGGCAATGGGAGCTACTGAACATAGGGAGAGGAAAAAGGAGGTGTGATATGGGGGCATTTTTGAGACTTGGAGTTATCCTGAATGATATGCAGGGACAGATGCAGGACATTATATATCCTGCCATAACCCACTGAATGGACTGAGAGAGAGTGTAAACTACTTTGTAAGCAATAATCTATGCTGCATAGCAGTGCTCCAAAATGTATTCATCAAATGCAATGAATGTACCACACTAATGTAAGAAGTTGTTGATGTGGGAAAAACGGGAGGTATGGGTAGTGGGATATATGGGAACCTCCTATATTTTTAATGCAGCATTTTGCGTGATCTATGTATATTTTTAAAATAAATAAAAAATAAATTATTATAAAAAATAAATAAAATTATATTTTTATCATCTATTTAAATACCCAGGTAAACTTTTGTCTATTACTAGACTTTCTACTCAGCTCTAATAGTCTGTTATTCATATACTAGTCCCATGCTATTTTATTTACTGAAACTTTCTGTGGTTGAGATAAGGAGCTATACTCCTATTATCCACCACTCATTACTCTTTTCAGTTTTCCTGGTCATCCTGGTTTACTTTTCCATACATACTTTAAAATAACTTTGATAGTACCAAAATTAACAGCAGCAAAGTGGGGGGAAAAGTAGCATTTTTATTGGACTCACAGTCAATGTATATATCAACTTAGGAAGAATTAACATTTTTAAGATAGTGAGCCATACTATACAAGAACATAGCATGTCTTTCTTTCGACTTATTCTAGAACCTATAGTAGTAAAATTTCCTGGTAAATAATTCTATTCTTTTTCAGAAAGAGAAAGGTAGTAATCAAGAGATTTAAGGAAAGCCCAATTCCCTTTTTCACATTAAAAAAAAAAAAAAAAGAGCATATAGGATCTAGTGAAGTTCCTCTTTTCAAGGTACCTAATCAAGTCACAGAAAAACTACTTCATCTCAGCATTTTGCTATTTCTTAGGAACGGTAAAGGTGTTCCTAACAGTGACCATATATATGGTTTCTCTAACTATTTTTGGGGATTTTATCATCAAATGTTAATAAAATTCACTGGGACTTAAAAATACAGAATACAAGCCCTAGTACCCCACTTGAACTGAGATCAGACTTCACCACTGCCTTGGAATGGGAAAGGTTTTGTTTCAGAAGTTGAAGGAGTCTTGAATGACTGGAAACTCTTTGGGAAAGTCAATTGAAAAAGTCAGATCTATTTTCTGGTATCTCTAAATGAGTATTTACTTCGAAACTTTTATTTTTACACCCTTGATATATTTGGCATACTTGAATTAAGTATTTTTTAAGGTTATATATTATCTATAAACATTACCAAATAGCATCAGGAAGTACTTGGATTTGAATCTGTGGCAAATATGACTTATGAAATGTTTTTGTAATAATAAAGTTTTATATAATGTCAAAAAATAAAATAAAGGAATACATGTTCATTATGAGAAGGAAAATAAGTCTCTTCTTTTATCTGCATGGTTTTCCTGATTTCATGTATTTGTAATTATAATGTGGGTAAAGTTTTTATCATTTCTTTTCTTTCATATTCACTATCTTTTCTGATTTCATATCAGAAGAGAAAGGATAGACAATGGACATTCCTCAAAAGACAGTGTTTAAACAACTGGCTACCCATTTGAAAATCAGTCAATTTCTTGCCTCAGAAATACATAAAACAAAGTAATAGATGGTTGAACTACTTTGATGTAAAGAAACAAAATACACAGGGAATAAAATGAATTTAAAAAGTCTGAAGAAAAGGGTAAATTTTGCTAGCAGCAACTTACTTTTGAAAGTAACATTTATTTTAAAAGCCAGTTAAATAAAGAAAGTGTACCCACCTGCTTAGCCATGGCCAGCTTCTTCTGCAGGTATTCGATCTGCTCCTCAACTGCCCGGATCTTCCTCAAGGCATCCTCGTCAGCCATTTTTTTATTCTCCTTTTTCTCTTTTTCCTCTAGATCCTTGAGTCTTTGCCTTAGATCTTCCAACTATAGGAGCAAGGGAATCATATAAAAATGAGTAAGTTGATAATACAATTGTTAAAATCAATCAATACTGTGCACAGATGGGAGGGCTTGTAACACCAAACACCTTAGCAGAATTATGGAACAAAGACCTAAATGATATACTAGTATACCACATTACAAAACTGCTTTAATATCAGTCCATTCCAACATTACATGCTCCTGTGGACAACAAGTTCAAGGAGTACACATGGACCTTACTTTAGAATAGTGTTTCTGACCCTATTTCCCTAGGCCCCCAATTTTTAAGAGTATCAGATATTCCTTCCAAAAACAATCCAAAAAAGAACCAATATACCAACGGTTTTTATGGAAACAGGGGGAAAGTAAAAGTTTGGAAAAAACTACTCCTATCCCCAATAATTCTGATACACTTTACTAACGTTGCAGAGAATCTCCAAATCTCTATTTCAGATGGGCTTTGAAAGAGCAGAAAACATTGCTGAGTTAAATACTAACTTTAAAGATAGAGAAATACCCTGTATCTGTCAGAAGTGTAAGAGAAAATCTCCCAAATAAAGATTTTAACAAGAATGACAGGTAAAGGCAGGCTAGATTACCTCTGCCTTGGACTTCTTCTCAGCTGCCATTAGCTGAACTTTGTCTCTCTGTTCCTTTGGGGCAGACCGGTACATATCTAGCAATAGTTTCATCTCCTTTTGGCTCTCCTGTGCCTTTCTATGACGGGAGTGGGAGACAGGGGAACAGCATAATGAGAAAACAAAGGGATTTCAAACTGAACAAAATATTTTAAAACACTTTTATTTTACATTACACATCTAAGAGATCAAACAGACTTTATTAAGAGTCTTCTGGGTATATTCAGGAAATATAGAGGAGAAAACTGTATAAATGAACCACTTCTCCCTTAAGACAGAGTTCTCCAATATAAAGTTATAAAATAAACACTTGTGGTACTTATTAAACAGGCAAATTTCTGGGGGCCCCCTCTTAGAAACTGAGATTCAGTCAGTCTGCAAAGGGGTCCAGGAATCTATTTTAAGCCACCCGGATGATTCCGACACCACACTTGAAAAAACAGAGATCAAGAAGGGAGGGAAAAAGGGAAAACTCTGATAATTAAAATGGGGAGCAAGAAGTATTCTTAGCCTAACCAGCTCTACCAGAGAAGCCATTGGTTGAATAGCAGGAGAAGGGGCAACATGTGAGGTTATGGTGAGGATAATGTTTCATTGGGTTAAAGGTCTATTCTGGTCCAGTGCCTGGGGAGGTAAACCTCCTATGGTATCTCTGGAAATGACCTGGCATAGACACAAACTAGTTAACTCCTAGGCAAATAGATCAGGTAGCATTCAAGTTACAGTGATACATACTCCACCTCACATAACTGAACCTCTGATAAATGCCAGCAGTCTGCCCAAATCTAGTACATAGCAGTAGTTAATTTTGGGTCACTCTTATGAGTGTTATTTCCAAATATGACACCCTTTCCCTTAACTCTGATTCATCTGCTACCACAGAGTTTACTGATATAATATCCAACCACAGAACCAGACTACAAACTAGCCATGTGGACCATTTTTACTGCACACCTGATCATTTTTACTGCATACCTGATCAAGAGTTGAGACATTTACATTTAGCTATACCCAACATATTGCAATTATCAGATAAGTCACACCACCGAACAAGCATTTCAAGCATGATGTCCCAACCTTAGTTTTTGGGTCAGAAACTGTTATTCTAAATATTGCTCTTACTTGAGTTCAATCTTCAATTGTTTGATAATCTCTGCTTCCTTTTTCCTTCCATCATCATGTTTCCCTTTCTCTTTGTCCTTAACAGAATCTCTCTCTTTTTCTGACTCTTTTAGCTTCTGCTTCTCTCGTTCTCTCTCCTTTTCCTTCTCCCGCTCTCTTTCTTTTTCTCGCTCTCGCTCCTTCTCCCTCCTTTCTCGTTCTCGTTCTTCTTCATCCCGTTTGGACTTCATCTCATTGGCTTCCTCCTGAGAGGCCTTTGATGCTGAGGCCTGGCTAGCTAAGTCCTCGGGGTCTTGTTTTAGCTCGGCAGGCTCGTCCTTAGGGTCCTCAGTACTGGACTGAGACTGCAGGAGGGCACTGCCGCTGCGCAGACGTGTCTGGGAGGACAAGAAAAAACAAAGGCACGTCACTGACAACAACCACAGTGCTTTCCTCACTCAAAGGCAGCTTTACACATTTCACAGCACATAACGCTTATTCTACCCCACCTGGTTACCTTGTTCAGGTCAGACTGGGCTTCTCGCAGTTTCCGCTTGTACCTGACGACCTCCCCCTTCAGCTGGTGGTTGTGGTTCTGGAGGCTACTGATGAGGTGGCGCATCTCCCGATTGATGGGGCCTTAAACACAGCAACAGCAACAGTTGGGGGGGACTGCCATAACGGTAAAGGCACGAGGAGAGAAAGCATAGAACACATCGGGAACCTCTGGGATTAAGGAGAGCTGCCCAGAAAGAGGCCCTCTCAGAAGGTGAAAACAAAACTGAGTTAAAAAGTAAATACCCAGGCTGCGAACCAAAACAAATCACAGGATTTGATGTATGATGCTTCAGGACTGGCGAGTTCAAGTTAACACTCATGAACCCTGGTGACTGCGTCATGCCTTTCAAGGAAGACCTTCACAGCACACGGGCCGCAGGGTGGCCCTGTGTCATACCTGCCTGTTCATTGGCAGCCAGTGTTTGCTCAAATTCTATCCTCAGCATTTCATACTCCTTGCGGACCTGGGCCAGTGTATCTTCCAGCTGGATTACTTCCGTCCTCAGCTTCTTATGAAGACTCACCTCATCTCGCTATGCACAGACAAGGAACCAAGCAGAAACTCTTATCAAAATGTGGAAATATCTTACTCTATTGTTCTGTCTCCTCAATTGGATATATAAGGATCCAAGAGGAAAAATTGAAAGGCCATGAAAAGCGCCCTGAAAAGTTCCAGTTCAATCTATACTTACTGAGCACCAGCCAGCTATAAAAGCTGAGTTGGGAACTGGCAGGACACTGAAGAAATAAAGGAAATGGCCCCTAACTCAGAGAATGTTACAATTTAGTTGGGGAACGACCCATACAAACAGTACATAAATATATGTAAGGTAAGATACAGTAAATTTAATCCATTTGACAGATATCTATTAAAAGACCAACTACAATAACACATTAAGGACTGTGGGAGATACAAGAGTGTACAGAAGAATAAAACAGTTTCTCCCTATAAAAAACATTATCTGCATTTGCTATTACAAACCATAATATAAGCTTTAAGTAGAAGAGCAGTTTTTACCCGCCATTCTCCCCCAAACCCATAAGGCTACAGCCGTGCTGAACTATTTGTCATCTCACTCATATTTTTATATATGCTGTTCTCACTACTATACATCCTGTCCTTCACCATTTCTGTCCAGCAGTTAACTTCTCTTGATCCTTAAAATCCACACTTCACTTCTTCAAGTGGAATCAGGAAGGTTCCAGTTAAATCGATGCTCTGCCTCTTTTATCACTGCACCTTTTGGATTTGCCTCCCTTATTCCACACTGCATTCTAATGGATACTTTTCTCCCCACAGACCATAAGATGGTTGAGGGCAAGAACTCCGTATCACTATCTTCATACCCCCAGCACTGAGCAGAGCTAAGACCTACAGGCACTCTATAAACGCTTGCTGAATGAATGAGAGGTAAGTGAGCCTGAGAGTAAAACGCACATGGCAGAAGCAAAACTGTTACCTCGATGAGCTCCACCTGGCGCTGGTGGGTGCCCCTGGTGCCATGAAGCAGGGTCCGAGCCTCATCCAAGTGCGCTTTCAACTGCAGGCTCTCATTGTACAGGACAGAGAACTGTGACTGCATGCAGCGGTACTCCGGAGTCTCCTTAACCACCTCCTCCACCACACTCCGCAATTCCACCTGAGGGGGCCCAAAGAAAAGTCACAGCAGAACCAAGACAAGCCAAACAGCATTCCCAACATGAAGACTCCCACAGAAAAAGACCTAAAATCAACTAAATAAAAGGCATACCAAAAACATGAAGCATTAAAGAAACGTCTCATGAAATCATGAATATAAATACAATTTTCTTCTTTTCATGATTTTTTATTTATTCACAGATTCACAACCTAGACACACATAAGTTCCCCTAGAACAAAGGGATGGTTTTCTTAAGTGGTTTTTGTAATTACTTTAAATTCAAGTCTTCATAAAGAAAGTTTTTATAAAAAATACTGTTTTAAAGACATGCTTCCTTCTATTGGATACACTTACTTTCTGCAATAGCGTCATAAAAGCCTAAATCAGAAAGTAATTACAGACACCTTATAAGTGTGACATTAGAGCAAAAATATTATAAACGTAATCTGAAGTTGAAAGAACAGGGTCAAAGAAAGAATCATCTCATTTAAAAAACACAAAATTAATTGACAGAACACAGGGTAAATCAACTGCTTAAAAATGGACCCAAAAGTATTAGTGCTGTTAAACATTTTCTGATAGATGAATTTCTATGATGTTTCTCATTTCCCAAATGAATCTTTATGATGGTGTGCGCCAAATGAAAGAACTCTTTTGTTAGTTTATTATCGCCCCCTCCACCCCCCAAAAAAATCAACTTCCATTAGACTGCATACTACAAAGTTTACAGGGACCACTTAAAAACTGTATCCAAATCCAGCAGCTCTTCCTGTAAGCAAGACAACACAGAGTCACTACTACCTACTGAACACAACAAGCACTTCCCAGGGGTCGGGCACTGGCTCATTTGATGAGGAGTGAACACTTTCATAGATAAGGAAACGAATGTGCACAGAAGTTATGGAACTTGCCCAAGATCATAGAGTTAAGTGATGGAAATGGAACTGGTACTCAGTGCCTTGCTCAGAGCGCTTAACTACTTTGCAATACGGTACTTCTAGTTCACCTGGATTAAGGCTGGATACTTTCTTTTTAGGAGGTGAAAAAATGTCTGTAGGAATCACTCATTAGTTGGCGATAATTTAAAAAAAAATTAATAGGGAAAATAAGGCACAGAAGACGACAAAACAAAAGATTATGGGCAGGTGAAGGGACATAAACTCTGGACTCCTAACTATACTCCAGTGTTTACTGGAAAATAAAGAACTAAATGTGTGTAGAAGTTGTCAGTCCATGAGGCTTCATCTCATAACTGGGATGGGAACTAGAATACAAGAGTTAAGCAAATCATTACTCCAGAAAGAGAACATTTAGCTGGAGAACTAGAAATATTTTAAAGCACTATTTACAAGAAAGGAATAAATTATCTAATTGAAAATGTAGGGGAAGCAATCCTGGAAAAACTTTGAGTAAATAAGACTGCAAATGGAAATTAACCACATCTCAAATCTATCGTGCTTACTAAGTTAAGAAGTATAAAATGTAAGTGATGTTCTGTATGAGTTTATATGACTTTGCTATAGTCTAATTTTAGAGAACACAAAGAATAGTTATAAGGGTTTTCATAGATTCATTTATGACTTTACTCTTTCAGCCCTGTTTTCTCCCACAAAAGGGCTTAATTTCCTTACTAAAAATTCTTCCAGTGGTTTTATGTTGTTGTTTTTATAAAGAAATATATGCTTGAACATTAGACAGGAACATATAAATATATAGTGCAATGGGCAGGCAACTGACTGGCAAACGCAGGTCCTCCAATTTGTGACATGACTTGGGTATGTACTTCAAGATATCAGAAGCCTCTAAGAGATATGGGTTTGTTGATGACGATAGAGTAGAACAAACAAGGGTTTGGAGTTAGAGAACACTGGCTTTGATTCTTAGCTCCAACATTTCCTATGTGATCCTGGGTAGGGTATTTAACATCTCTAAGGGTCAGTTTCCTCTTTCATTAATATACTTGGGAGAAATAGATGTTACATATGAAAGTATCAAAAATGCCTAACACAGTTCCCAAATAAATGTTCATTTCTTTCTCTACCACCACTTTACTGTGATGCCTAATTTCGTGCATCAACTTGGCTAGATTATGTTGTCCATTTGTTTGCTCAAGGAAGCACTGGCCTGATGTTACTGTGAGGTTATTTCACAGATGGATTGGCATCTATAGTCAGTTGATTGTGTCTACAACTGATTGCATCTACAATTAGCAAAAGAGACTACCTCTACAATGAGAGAAGTCTTCTTAACCAATCTGTTGGGAAGTCTTAAAGCCCCCACTGAGGATTTCAGAAGTCAGAAAGGAAAATTCCCGCCTCTACATTGGCCACCTAGCTTCTCCTAGGAAATTCAACATCACCTCATCAGAGTTTCCAACTTGTAGCTGGCTCCAAAGAATTCACACTTGCCAATCCTCATGGTCATGTGAGCCAATTCCCATAATAAATCTTAGTATTTACATATATATACATTTATATATAATATACATACATAAACAAACATATATATACATCCTATTGGTTCTACTTCCCTGGAGAACCCTAATACACTTACCATCCTACCCCCACCTCCTTTTCCAACCTCCTAACCCCACCCCCACCCCCCACCACACAATTAGATTATCCAGAGTATCACTGACGGGTTGCTTTTTTTCACTTAAAATCCAACAAAGCTAGGCATCCTTCCATGGACAACCCAAATTAACAGAACTCTGTATCCATCATGACCTGACAAAATGTTAATCTCCAGGATACAATGCCATTACTCATTTTGGGATTACATATTTAGAAAGGTATATTTTAAAATATGGGTTATTTTTTCCAAAATATGTTAATTGCAATTTTTAAAACCCCCACATGGTACACAGAATTGTCTAAATACTTTAGAGAATATCCCTTCAGTTATTATTTTCAATTTTTTAGCATCACTGCATAGATCAACTTCCTTCTATAAACATAAAAAAAATTCTAAATGTCATAACCAATTTAATGATTGAGCAAAAATCTATTATTCCCGATTGTCTCCTTCTAGTCTTCTAGAAATACAGCTGCTAGTGGATTGCCTTTTACTACTGAAATAAGATTCCCCAAAGTCTAGGAATGGTCTTAACAACTGGCCCTGCTTCCCGATTATGGCCAAAACAAAGCGCTTTCATATTTACTTCTTCCAAAACCAAAGCAGCTTTAATTCTATAGCTAAAAATCCCACAGCAAGTTTTCCTTATTCAGTTATCATAGACTGTTAAGCTGTTGATAGCTTTTTCATGGAGGGCACACTGATGTTTGACAGATTGTATAGGTGAGAAATTTTGTTGCCTGAACTGTCTCCCAGAAAGATAGGCTGAAGTCCTAACCCTGTGAGTCAATGTAACTGCATTTGGAAATAAGGTCTTTGAAGATGAGCCCACACCAGAGTAGGGTGGGTCCTAATCCAATAGCGGGTGTCCTGATGAGAGGGAAACGTGGAAGACACACACACACACACACACACAGGAAGAGCAGGCAGGGACTGGAGGAGGCAGCTACAAACCAAGAACACCAAGGGCTACCAGCAGCCACCAGAAGTGAGAAGAGGCCAGAAAGGAATCTCCCCCACTGCCTCCACGGGAAGCGTGGCCCTGACATCATCTTGATTTCTAGCTTCTTCAACTATGAGGAGATATATTTCTGTTACTTTAAGCCACCCAGTTTGTGGTCATTTGCTATGACAGTGCCAGGAAACTAACACAATGATTTTATAACCCAGGAGAATGCTTGATTATGCCTAATTTAAACATTTTCCAGGCTAAAATGGATGTAGCTACTGTATGATGTAATAGAGCAATGATTTTCTAATTTTAATCGTGCACAGAGCCCCAGAGGATCTTGCTTAAATGCATGTTATTAGTCCAGAGGGCCCAAGATCCTGCATTTCCAACAACTCTCAGGTGAAGCTGATACTGCCAGCCCGTGGGCCACAGTCTGAGTCGCACAACTATAGAATACTCTGATGCCTCAACTGCCTGCTCTTATACAGATGGAAAAGATCTAAAATCAGGACCATCTTGGTTCTCCACAAGGCCGCTCAGTTCACATCTAAGAAAAGGTGATATGGACCACCTTTAAGATAAAGTTCTTCGTTAGGCTCCTAAATTTTCACAAGAGGATGTCAAGCCTATTCCCACTTAGCTGACAGCACATGGCTCAGTACTAACTGATGAATAACTGTGCCCCAGATGCTAGCCAGGAAATAAAATTTTGAATTCACTTATGTCCTACACTACTGAAACAATCTTCGTGAAGGACCATCTGAAGAATATCCACCAATTCCTCTAGTTAGATAAAATGTACACTGGATCAAATCAGAACACCCAAGAGGTGGGACCTGGACACACTGTGTTCTTCCCTCCAGAGATATTTCAATCGACATGTGTTTTTGTGTTATGCTGTCACTCTAGCTCCAAAGGCACCAGAAGAGCCCTACAGAATTTGCCAGGATGCTTATTTTGAAAGAAGTTAGTTGAGGACCTCAGTCATTAACATGTTCTCTTTATTAACAGCCAGAGAAAAAGAGTTTTGATGCTGTATCAAAAAGGAGCACGCTTCTCCTAAGCAAAAGATTGCTTTCATTGTTTAAACATTTTAACAGATTTAACTCAGGTACAGCTGTTTTGTCTTTCATTTTTTCAGTTCAAGCATCTTTATGATTTGCCTAGAAACAAACCAAAAGATAAGACAGGTGGCTAGGCTAGAAACAGAGATGAAGACATTCCCCCAAGGATCTGGGGAGGGAAAATTCTATCAGGCAGGTTTGAAAATCAACAGGATCACAGTCGTGTTTCTCTCTGCTTTGGCAGCTAGAAACCTGCCTGTGGTGACTTCTGACATGTGAGTGGCTTCCCTCCCAAGGTGTGTGCACACTCTTGCACACAACTTGTAGACAAATCCCATTTTTTCTGTCTGCTTTGGATTCTCATCCTACTTGACTAGTTGACCCTACTCTTCATCCTCAACAACTCTAAAGCTAAAGCACCTTGTTCTAGTCTACATATCTTCGTAGGATGCTTTAAATATTTTTCAAAATAAAGTAAGGTTCAAATCGTAAGTAAATATACAAGTAAATAAAAAGATAAACAAAAACAAAAACAAAAACTTTCTTCTCTTTCCTCATTAAATATGGGGCTTCACAAGTAGGTATGTGAGTTGATTAGCAAAAATTTGATTTTACTACCCCTGTGAGATGCTCCTACCTTGAGCTTTTCATTTTGAGTAGTGACCTCCTCAAAGTCTTGCCGAAGCTTCTCCAGCTCACAGTGACGGTTCTGAGCCAGCTCCTTATTCTCCTCAAGTTCTGCATTCATCTCCTCAAACTGGAGAGAAGCAGGAAAATAGAGAAAGGAGAATAAGGAAAAAGAATTCTTCTTAGCCCCCAACTTTCTGAGCTTTCCTTCTTCCTCGATCCACTGTTCCAACTTGTGAACACAACCCTGAAGCACCTATACAATAGACGGCTCCCCACGAGTCACTGGCCCTACCTTCCGGGCATTGATAGTGATTGTGCCGCCGTAGAGACTGCTCCCAGCTCCATACACCTTATAACCTTTCGAATTCACCTAGAGAAGACAAACATTCTTTAGTGAGACCCTAAGATTTCAGTCTTACAACCAAAGCACTGTCAAAGGAGTTGGGACTCTCCTTAAAAGAACTCTAGTCTCCAAGCTTTGAATGAAACAGCACTTGCCCGTTCTAGGACTTCTGCCAAGTGACGGTTGAGTCGCTGTTCCCTCTTTCGAATTTTGTCAATATCCCATTGCAGGTCATCAATCATGGACTCCAGGACACATACTCGTGATTCGGCCGTCTCCACTTTACTCTGCAACTTGGCGAACTATGTTCCAAACACAAGCATTTAGAAAAATATAGTGAAAAAAGAATCATGTTAGAAAAGTCACATCTTACATCACTAGCTCAAGTCCCAAATCTCACAAAATTAACTCTTGCTTATGATCATCAGAGAGAAGATTTAAATAGAGCTACACCCTCTTCTTAATGTATGAGTATAAAAATGAAATCACGGGTTCTTTGAAAAGTTCTGGGGCTGCTGCAATCATGACAATGGTAGAAGTCTAGCAGAACTCTCACACAGGGAAAAGCTACTTAAGACGCAGTAAATTTTCTACCTCTGAAAAGCACCATTTCCTTAAACAGACCACAAGAAAATGTGTCTTTTTAAGACACAAAAAGCAATCTCCTTCATTTTACCTATTATTTTAGGAGATGAAAATTCAAATACATTCAAAAAAGACACCTGTCTTTATCTACAACTTTTATTCCCTATGTTCCTACAACTAAAAACCTACATAGCAGATGAACTTCCATTCTCTTTTTCAAGCCTACCTCAGAGCAATCTAGAATCAGATACTACAAAGACACTTAACCTCTGTTCTTGTCTTTTTATTTGAGAGCTATAATCCAGCTAGTTATTTAGTACTTTAATTACACCACCATTATGTGGTCACATTAATCTCAACATACCCTTTGTATTGATTTTAAAACATGGCCAACAAATTCTTCCTATCAAGAGGTGGAGTCTTTGACCCCTCCCCTTGAATCTGAATATGAACTGATTCTACATAACTTCTGAGGCTATGTCAGAAAGGCCACGCAGGTCTGCCGGTGTAGAAGGATGCCCATTCTCTGGAGAAGCCAGCTGCCGTGTAGAAGAAGTCCAACTACCCTGAAGATGCCATGCTGGAGAGGCCATGTGTAGATGTCCAGTGGATGACTAAGATGAGATCTCAGTTGACAGGCAGCCTTAGCAGCCAGCCACATGAGCCATCCTGGACATCAGCCCAGTTCAGTAAAGCAAAGTGTCTCTCTGGCTTAGTAATGCTAACTGGAATTTAAGAAAGGGCTGGAAAAGGAAGAAGTTTCCATTCTGGTAGCAACTGATTTATATCTTAAAACATGATGAAAGGTTATTCTACTGTCTTACTACACCCCATTTATTTATGAGTACTACTATTCTCTCACCGCTTTGAAGGTCAATGAGAGTCCACGTTTATTAGGTTGGTGCAAAAGGAAAGGAATTCAGACTGTGAATTTTAAATCATTATAACAAGGATCAAACACATGTTTAGTAATCAAAATAGGAACCATTAAAATCAACACATTTTTGCCAATGAGAAAGAAGTTTGTTTACTCCTGTAGCGTAAATATTCATGCTTCGGGATTTGATGAACTTTTGGAAAGCATTTTCTGCATACTGCTGGTTATGGAAGCATTTTCCCTACAAAAAGTTGTCAAGATGCTTGAAGAAGTTGTAGTCAATTGACAAGGTCAGGTAAATATGGTGGATAAGGCAAAACTTTGTAGCCTAGTTCATTCAACTTTTGAAGCATTGGTTGTGTGAGTGCAGTTGAGCATTGTCATAGAGAAGAAGTGGGCCCTTTCTGTTGACCAATGCCAGCTGCAGCCATTGCACTTTTCAGTGCATCTCATCAATTTGCTTAGGAAAGCTGTAGTGGATCAGACCAGCAGCAGACCACCAGTGACCATAACCTTTTTTTGGTGCAAATTTGGCTTTGGGAAGTGCTTTGGAGCTTCTTCTCAGTCTAACCACTGAGGTGGTTGTCACCAGCTGTCATATAAAATCCACTTTTCATCACACATCACAATCCCATCAAGAAATGGTTCATTGTTGTTGCATAGAATAAGAGAAGACAACACTTCAAAACAACAATTTTTTTTTATTTTCGGTCAGCCCCTGAGGCAGCCGCATATCAAGCTTTTTCATCTTTCCAATTTGCTTCAAATGCCGAATGACTGTAGGATGGTCCACATTGAGTTCTTTGACAACTTCTCGTGTAGTTGTAAGAGGATCAGCTTCAATGACTGCTCTCAATTGGTTGTTGTCAACTTCCAACGGCCAGCCACTATACTCCTCTCACGTCCTTTGCAAAATTTCTTGAACCACCACTGCACTATACATTTGTTAGCAGTTCCCAGCCAAATGTGTTGTTTATGCTGTAAGTTGTCTCCACTGCTTTACAAATAAGTAATTCACTCGAATTTGCTTTTTGTCTAACAACATTTCCATAGTCTAAAATAAATATAAAATAAACAGCAAGTAATCTCATTAGCAAAAAAGCATAAAGCAAGAAATGCACATTAAAATGATGTATAACATAATCACATTTAAGAATTTATTCCAGTATCAAAAGGCAAATTTCAACAACACAAAACTGCAATTACTTTTGCACCAACCTAATACTAATAAAGTCCCTAAATGATTCTCATGCAACCAGCCTGGCAAAGGTCACCAGACTTTAGAAAGCATGGATATAGTAAAGAACATGGGCTTTGAAATTCAACAGTATTGCATTCAAATCACAGCTCAATCACCTTCTGCCTGAGCGTACTTAGCTCCATCACGCAACCTCTTCGCATGTGTCTCCTTCGCAGTAATGGGAGCTGTCTGACCATTAGAGATAATATACACAAAGTGCCTAACCGCTAGGTATGAAGTAAATGGTTAATTATTAATTTACTAGTCTAGCATGACAGTTGAATGACCAAAGGTAGGTTAAATTTCAGCAGCATATCCTTTAAATGACACCAAAATAACTATCAGGGGTGTCAGAAGACTCTTAAAAGGCCTATCATCATTTTATGTCAACCATTTTGTGCCCATAAATAAATAAATGCCCAAATCTTGGCAAGATTTGGTCCTGGCACTGTTTGTGCCCCAGTCAGGACTGAGACCTATCCTCTACCAGTTCCTAGGCCAGCATCTACACAGTAGGTCCTATGCTTGGTACTCTGTTGAATTTCTACCAACCCAGCCCTTGGTAACATTGTACATGATCTTTTACGTTTGGGGTAATTCATTATCTCAGGGTTTGGAGTTTTGTTTAGTTTTGCCAAACCCATATGATGGTATTTTTTTCCTAAAGACTAAGATCCAAAAATATCTATTTTGACAGGGGCATAGTAAAGGGAAACATTCAATTGTTTTTGTCCCTTAACATTTCTTAGACTTTGACTTTGCCCTGTATGTTTTCTAGAGTAAAGTGACCTTGAAGCATTCAGAATTCTGAGTCAAAGTCTGCCTCTGGGCCCTAGACACAGTTTTCTTCCCTTTCTGGCCAAGTACCTCCTGAGACATAGTGTGATGCTTCTCCTGAAGGAGGTCTGTCAGTTCCTGCAGCCTCATGTTCTCCTGTGTGAGGAAGGAATTCAGCTCCTGCACTGCCTCCTCCACTATCAGATTATCTGAGAAAGAAGAACCGCAATTTAGTGTGGCATCTACAGTGTCAACTTTTAAAACTGTGTATCCCACCGAAGCAACAACCTGTATTATCTCATGTCATTTGCTTCAGAACTTCATGAAGTAGGCTGGACATCATTATCATCATGTGACAGAAGCAGCACTGAGAGTTAGAGGACTCGCTTAAGGAAACAAGCCCACATTGTGTTTCTGTAAACCAGATGCAGTGCCTATCTTCCAGCTCTTTTTATAAAGCCCAAATGCCTCAGGAAAAGAAATGGGGATTCTATAACTTTGTTCCTTTAAGACACAATCCCCCTCCAACTGCATTCTAGACTTAAGACAAGACAGAAATATCTCTAAACCAGTGACAAACTAAACAGCTATATAATTATATTTTTAAGGCAATCAAAAATTCCTACTATTAACTAACACCAACATGTAGCATCTCTCTGTTGGGAGAGAGAAGAGGGGACAGGGTGTATAAATTTCTTTCCTCAAATAAGCACCTACAAAATCATGAAAAAAAAAATATATAAGCACAAAATCACCTTATCATATTCTGGAATACAGTGCTGGGGCGCTTCTGAAGCTCAGAAAACAAGGGGTACACTACTATTTACAAAGCAGGTAGGCAAATCTACAGAACTTATTCCAAAGTTTTAATATGTTTAATGTTTTTATAGCTCAAATCCAAATGTTACTAAATGAAACCAGAAACTGGGAGAATACATCTGCCCTTTGGAGACAGTTATCAGGAAGAAAAATTGTGCCCTCTCTCATACCGCCCCTTGGCAGGTTCCTAGAAAGAGAATCTAGAACAGGTTGGTCAAGGTCTCCAACTGCAGTTTGCAACTAGGATCCTGCCAGAATCACCAGTGCAACTTTGGACACTTTGGCACTAGGACATATCCCACAACTACTGAATCAGTCTCCATGGGCAAGGCCCGAAAAAGAACATGCTCAAAAAACTCCCAAGATGACTCTAATGCATAACTTGAGTGTAGAATTACGGACTGATTTTTAGCCTTCTCAATACCCTAAGCCCTGAGAACAGGGACTGGAATGCAATAAAAGCTCAATAAATGTCCAGTGAATTAATAAACTAAGCTGAATAAAGCAATCCTTTTGAATCAAGGACCAAATAAACAAGGAACAAAAATGAATTTTTAAAAAATTTATAGTTGATGATACAATGAATACTTTATATAATTGTGCATCTTAGAATACTCACTTTATCAAAGGCAATTGCCTTTCATGTTATAAATAATAGCCTAGCTATTTGTAATAAAACGTTTTTAAGTTTGAACTTAAATCCTATCTTAAAATGCATGCCACCAAAAATAATTTTAAAGTACTATTTAATATATTACTCATTTTAGTTCCTTTCAATGCTTGATATCATTACAAAATTCAAATTTCACCTCAACGTAAGTTATCTATGCACATGGCATAGTCTCTGCATTACTAGGATTTAATAATATCTTCTCACAAAGCATTCAAGGAGAGCAGAGAGAGAGGTTTGCATTAGGTGACCAGCATGATCCATAATCATTTATGCAGTATTAACTAAGCACCAGATAAGCGTGCTAGAAACTGCAGAAACACAGATGAGAGCACCAAAGCACTACACCAAGTGTGAGTTTAGCTGGGAACTCACACACAAGGAGATGTAATATATGAACCAACCTGTTTACGACGGTTATCTTTTCAAAGTGAGGTGGGAGGATACTTAGGGACTACGTCTACATACTTCCAATTTGTACATTTGAAAACAAGCATTTCCTATTCTAATAACAAAATGCAAAACACACTAATACAAAAGCAAAAGAAACCCTTACCCACCAATGTCCTTTATATGCTTCTTTTTTTAAATTCTGTTGATAACTTAGCACAAGGTTCCTTAAAAGCAAAATTATAGACTAATACAATTCTTATTTGCCTATTTATTTAAAATGGGTTTAACTCCCATTACATCCAGCTGATTTCTCTCAGAAGTGAAAGATTAAACATCTTAAAAATAATCTGAGAAATTAAGATATGGCAAAGAGACAATGATTATTGGTGACAACATGAAATCAGAGCATTTATTTACATTTGAGTTTATGTCACAAAGGACTAAAGAAGCTGTAACTGGGAAGCGGACATGGCTCAACTGATAAGAGCGTCCGTCTACCATATGGAGGGTCCAGAGTTTGATCCCCAGTACCTCCTGACCTGTGTGGTGAACTGGCCCATGTGCAGTGCTGCCACGCACAAGGAGTGCCATGCCACGCAGGGGCATACCCACGTAGCAGTCCCCCACATGCAAGGAGTGTGCCCCTCAAGGAAAGCCGCCCCGCATGAAAAAAGCACAGCCCACCCAGGAGTGGAACCGCACACACAGAGAGCTGACACACAAGAACACACAGTGAATGGACACAACAAACAATGGGAGAAGAATAAATAAAATAAATCTTGAAAAAAAAAAAAAGAGAATTAACTGGTCATTCTTAAAAAAAAAAAAAAAAAGAAGCTGTAACCTAGACTCCATCCTCTTGTCACAAGTACTTTACTCTACTGGACAAATATAAATTAGATCAAATAATGCTTTTATTTAAAATACATATTTTTCCACCCATATAGTATTTTCTATTTAATTTCTTAAACAGGTATCACCACCAATAACTCTAAAACCGGAACCAATTTTCATGAAAATATTAGAGATTGTGGAAAAACAATAACAAGAACAGGGAAGAGGACTTGGCCCAATGGATAGGGCATCTGCCTACCACATGGGAGGTACGCAGTTCAAACCCTGGGCCTCCTTGACCCGTGTGGAGCTGGCCCATGCGCAGTGCTGATGCACGCAAGGAGTGCCGTGCCACGCAGGGCTGTCCCCCACATAGGGGAGCCCCAGACAAGGAGTGCGCCATGTAAGGAGAACCTCCCAGAGCAAAAGAAAATGCAGCCTGCCCAAGAATAGCGCCGCACACATGGAGAGCTGACACAATTAAGATGATGCAACAAAAAGACACACAGATTCCCAGTGCCACTGATAAGAATAGAAGCGGTCACAGAAGAATACACAGAGAATGAACACAGAGGGCGGACAACTGGGGGGGCGGAGGGGGAAGGGAGAGAAATAAATAAAAAGAAAAAAATAATTAATTGTAAAAAAAAACAAGAACAGATTAAAATTGGACTCTCTGAAGTCAAAATTCAGCAAAAAGAAATTTAAAAAAAAAAACCACAATGGCGATATGTAAAATACTTATTATCCCTAATAAATAATTGGTGAATGCAACACAAATATCCAGAGAGCAGCTATTTCTTAAATAATGAAATCATTTCTGCTATTTTTAAGTGTCTAATTAAGAAATAGCCTCAGAATGGGGCTGACAAACTCTTCCCTCAGTTTTTCAAGGGATTAGCATGTGGCTCAACATGAATAACCACGAGAAGTTCTCATATACTACCAACATGGAATGACACTACTGGTGCTGCTAAAGACTAGGTTTCCAGGGAATTTAATTGAAAATCAGAGACATAGGCTTTGCCCACTACAAATTCTCAAGCAGAGAACAAAGGTAAGTTCTTGTTCCACCCCCACCCGCACCTCACCCCCGCCTCCGTCATGTCTCCTGGTTCTTGCCTCACCTCCACTGTTCAGCTTCCGGGATAAGAGCTCCACTTTTTCTTGCAGTTTATCATAGACAGTCACAATCTGGGACACAGCTCGGCGGGAGGACTCCACACGCTCCTGCAACTGAGATTCCATCTCTTCACTGGAACTGCTGGCCAAAGTAGCAAGGAAAGAGAAAGCTGGCTCTTGCCCTTCCCCTGAGGACACAGGGGAAAAAAGAAGCCCCCAAGATTATAAAACTGGAAATAGCAAAATCCATTTATTTCCCTTAAAAGGAGAGCCTCAAAGCCAAGCTCCACTTCAAAAACCCAGATCACATGCAGGGGCAGAATTCCTCACCAACACCTACCTCTTTCTCGGTCATCTTTACGTTCCTGGTTGCTATCAGAGTCTGGTTCTGGTTCAGGTACAACAAGGGCTTTTCTTTCCGTAAGTAGGTCTCCCAAACTCTGCTCCAGGTCGTAACGCTTCAGGATGATCCTGATGTTTTCATCAAACTGGAGAAGGGTAGTGAGATGGTTAGGCTAATGTGTCAACTTGGCCAGTTGTTTGGTCAAGCAAGCTCTGGGCTAACTGTAGTACAAGGACATTTATGGGCTTTAGCCATCAGTGAATTTACTGCATAGATGGCTGATTACATCTACATCAACCAGGGAGATTGCCATCAGCAATGAGTGGTGCTTTATCCAATCAGCTGAATGTCTTAAAAGGGGAAGTGATTTCAGCATTCAGAGAGAATTTCCCAGTTCATCTTTGGAAGCCAGCGTCTCCCCGAAACTCATCAAGGACCTTCACTGTACTTTCATCAGAGCCCCTGGTTGCAGCCTGCCTGCAGGATCTAGCCATGTGCATCTCCACAGTCACATGAGAAACTCTTGAGAAAATTTCATACACTTATACAGGTATCTCCTCTTGATTGTTTCCCTAAAGAACTCTGACTAATACGGGTAGGTACAATTAAGCAGGAACAAAAGGACACAGCTTTGGGGTTGAAGAGAGTACTCAGGAGAACAAAAATGCTCCAGTAAAAACATGAACAAATGAACACATCAGCTACCTGACTCCAATACCGGTTGACAATCAATAGAGAGGCATCATCAGTGGCCTGTCGTCGTTCCAGCTTTTCAATGTGCTCACGGAGTTCATCTTCAATGGCCTGCCGTTGATCCAGCATTTCTGCCAGCTTGCGATTTTTGGTTTGCAGTGTTCGAATGTCTAATTCCTCCTGCCCCAGAAAACCAATCTTATTAGTCTCCACAAAGAAATTAGACAAAATGGCTGATAAACAAAATCACTTACTTCATGAGCTTTTCCCTATTAATAAAGCTATTCATTTAAGAGAAATCTTACAACAAAATAATTAGATAAGAAGCAGATGCAGAAGAGATAAAGGAAAAGGTCTGTATTAACCTGAGCAAAGAATGACAGACACAAATAGACTAGAACTTCAACCTTACCATCTTGCTATTCTAGCCACATGTACATCCACAAAGCACAGCTCCTTTAAGGCTCCACCATCCAGCTAGATCACCCTCTACTGAGGTGAGCACTGTCATCTATCTCTTAAGTACTGAACTTCCTTCAGTCAAGATTTTGACATCAAGGTCCTTTTCTTCCCTATCCCTGCCACCATCTCAGTTATTCCAGTATGCATGTGGACCATCAAATCCTCCAGCACCTAGCTATCAGTGTCCTGAATTCCTTACCTCCAAAGATCATCTCCTCCACTGCACTTCTGTCATGCATGTCAAAGGTCACATCCTGGACTTTCTTCTTTACCTGGAACTGCTCCATCTCTGAAATCTTAAATTTCAATTTCCCATCCCTTGAACAAAACTCTATCTTTACAGATATGTCATGCCCTTATTTGCAATATATGACCTGATCTTCAGAATTTTGAATTCTCTCCTTTTTCTCTTTCAGTTCTCTCTGTCTCTACTTCTTTTAATATCTTGACTATAGGCCATAGTACATTCTTTCAAACACAGGTCTATTAGTATCCTCAATTCTCTACCTTGGTTTTTTTATTCTATCTTGTGAACAAACTCCAATCTGAATTAATCCAGACATCCACTATTCCATTCCTATATCCTATACCCTGGACACTGATATCTTCTACATAAGGTCATTAAACCAGGAAAACCGGTGCATTTACAAAATGAATTCTTGACCTGAACAGATCTTATAATTTGTCCAGAAATATTTCTTTTAACAAGTCAGCTATCTCCCAATCTTCAGAGAGGTAGTATCAAACTCTACCCACCCTATCTGCCCCAGCTCACATCACATCAAGCTGATGCCTTTGCTTCCTGTTTTAAAGACAAGATAGAAGTCATCAAGTGGAAAGTTCCTCAACTTCACATCTCTGTCACCACTTTGCACAACTTACCAACCTATGCATACATTCTTAAACCTCAGTGTATGCTTATGATTCTCTTCTCTACTGTTTCTTCAAAATCCTCACTCCATCAGTAATTCCACACCCCTCTCTTTAGCCTCTCCCTCTAGCTTCCTCCCATAAGCATTTTTAAACCTCTGGCTTTAAAAACTAAAAAGAAACAAAACCCAAAAAAACTTATTAGAAAAATCTTCTTTCCATGTTACCCTCTGACCACTGCTCTATTTCAACTCCCAAAACCCCAAATTCTTAAAATTTAGTTATTTGCAGTAACTTTTACCCATCCCCAGTCATTCTTTTTGCACTCACCCACTGAGCTACATTCTTTAAGCCCACAATGTGGCTTGGCCAATACCAATTGATTGGAATGATTCCCAAAGTCACTACTGCATATTAAGTTTACATCCCCAGGTAATTTTCAGACCTCATCTTATTCAACTTCTGTGCAAGACCTAACATTACTGACCACTTTCTTTCCTCTCAAAATGCTCTCCTCTCTTAGTTCACGGGAACACCACCATACTGGTTTCCTGCCTATTTGTCTAGCTTCTCTTTCCCGGTCTTTTTTCATTAATCAACAACTGTTTGGGGACTCTAATTGTATGGCACTGTGCTAAACAAAGGGAACATAAGAGTCAACAAGATAACAGCAGCATGTGCACTAAGACCACAGTCTAGTCTGGGGGAAAAGCATGCATTTATAAAGGGAGATACAATATAATATGATAAATGCCATGACAGGTAGAGGGTGGGGAAAAGCTAGGAAGGTTTCTGCAGGATCCATTTCAAGTTGAGCTCTAAAGAAGATGGAATGACCTAGGAAAAGTCAGGGGCGTGGGGAGTACTCAAGGCAAAGGAAATTACAAGTGGGAAGGCTTATATGTCTATCCTACCTAGAAATTGAGTATGAAAAAATAAGAATTATTTATTAGGACCCCGATGTCTTGTTAAAACATTCTTGATTTGCCAAAATAGCCCACAGTCTCCCAATAACACTAGTTATTAAGACAAGTAATAAACTACATCCTCAACCTCTTCTCTGAACATTGCCTTCCCCTTGATGCTCTATTTGAAACCTGCATGGGATTACTGTTTCCTCTGAAACCCTCTAACATGAAGGCTGATTCCATCTACCTCTTGAAGCCCTGGGTCTGGAGGTAGGTGGGTGTCCTCCCTGTTTCCCATGGCTACTTCTAGGCCATTATCCCACCCTCTTCTCTAAAGCCTCCTATCTTCTCTGCTGATGCCACTGGTCTAGACCACCTGCAACTGCCTTGTTGCAGTCATCTAAAAGTGGCCAGGTTACTTCCTCACATTTGTTGATTATTTAGCACCCACCTTATAATCTCTCTCTCCAATACTAATCCTGCCATATTCTTATTTGTTTCAATTCCTATATCCAACATCTTGGATCATCAATTCACTGACCTCCTTTCCTCCAACAACCTTTTCCTCTACCTCCTTTAGTCACCCACCCCCATGGTTTTTATTCTGAGCAGTACTTGCATGCCCTCTATAAGCTCAATTCCAAACAACCTCTTCTCTGCAATTACACCTATTTTCCAGCTCATGCTCTCTAGTTTCCGGGGTCTAATAATTCTACAACTCCTTTAGAATCTATAATCCATTGGTCCTACTACTTCTTGTCCCTCACTCCTCACTTCCTCACTTCCCTCTTTATCAAACTTAAATTCCATGAACAGTCACTGTAATCACCCCCTATTATATAGCTTCTTCTCCTTCCTTGCTCCCTTACCACACCTACCTGAGAAAATCCCCAGCCCTGGAAACATCCAACTCTACCCACTCCAAGTCAACACCCATGCAGGTGAGTGTGACTAGAGAAAACGGAGCCCCAGACTGATTGGTCTCATTGTAGACTCATGTCACAAACCTCAAGAGGGCGCCCAGTGCTGCCCAGCAATCCTACTACAACTTTCTAGTCCATCCTCTCTTTAAGATGACTACTTCATATCTTCTCCTGTCTCTTCCAACCTCCAAAACTTCCTCCCACATCCTCACTCTCAGACGAGTCTTGCTTTTGATTCCACTGAAAAAAAAAAAAAATAGAAGCAATCAGAAGAGAACGTACACACCTACCTCCCACAGCCACAGCTTTCAGCCTACCTACAGCTGAACCTTCATGCCCTGTCTTCCTTCCTGCTGCTGTGCACAACCTGTCTCTGCTCCTAGTTAAAGACAATCCTTCCACTGTGCATTTCACTCCACTCCCTCTCACCCATTTAAGGACATCACACCAGTGACTGTCTCCTCTTTCTGCCCCATCATCAATTTTATCCTCTACCAAATCGTTCCAATCAATCGACAAACATGCTGCAATATCTGCCTTACAAAACGAACAGCAACCTCCCCTCCACTCCAGAACGCCCTCCAGCCACAGCCCTGTTCTCTTTACTTTAGAGCAGTACACCTTCAGAGCCTTGTCTCCACCCTCCCTAATTCCTCCTCTCCTATTTTCTTAGACTTGCTGCCATGAGGCCCACTATTACACCAATACAGTTCTGGTCAAGTCTCCAGTGAACTCTCTATTGCTGAATCTAAGGGCCACATCTCAGTCCTCACCTTACTCAAGCCATTGGCAGCACCGGAGCAACCCCTTCTTGAAACTTCTTTTTTGGCTTCTTGGACCCCCACTGTCTCGTTTTCCTCCTACCTCATTGGACTCTTGTTTTTTCTCGTTGGCTAGTCTCCCTTCTCATCTTTTTAATATAAAAATGCTACAGTGCCCCAGGACTCTATCCTCAGACCTCATCTTTATGCTGTCTCCCTAGGAGAGAGCCTCTGGTCTCATGGATTTAAACACCATCTACAAAATGATGATTTCTAGGCCAGACCTCAGCCGAAACTTCAGATTATTATATCCAATTGCCTATCCACTCAGAGGCTTAACAGATATCTCAAACTTACATGTCCAAAACCAAACTCATGACTTACCCTTCATGTCTCCCAAAAAGCTGCACCCACATACGGACACTCCAGACTTCCAAAACCCTCAGGTGATCTGGCCTCCTTGCCCTCACACATTTTGCACAACCCATCAGCAAATCCTGTCAACACTACCTCTATGGTGGTCCAAGTCCCATGATTCCTTATTAAGATCACAGCAACAGCCTCCTGTAGCAGAAACTTGGGTACCTTGCCAAATTTCAGCACAAATGCGGTGGACAGCTCCACACACACACCAAGCCTTCCCAGTTCAAGCACACCTTGAAGTCTAGGTTTTTCTGCCATACACTTTCAGTTGGCTCACTACAGCAACCTGGACATGTAGAAGAGTCATTGTTTTCAAGGACAATCACCAAGCAATGGGGGCAGGGATCAGTGGTTACAGGCCCCAGGTACCTACCCTTGAGATGGTGGGGTAAGGGGCCAGATGGGACAATTCTAACTGGACTCCTGCTCATATACCCCTTGACCCTCTATAATTTATTCTCCAACCATAAGTCAGAGAATCTTACTCTCCACTTAAGTTCTTCCAGTGGCTCCTCACTCCTCCGTGGACAAGGTCAAAACTGGAAAACAAGTTATTTGCTTTCCCTAGAACCTGTGCTTATTTTCTTACCAGCATCCTATGATCAGCATATACCCATTCTACTATAATGGTCTGTTCCCTTGTCAGTGCCACACTACAAAAGGAAGTCCAGAGACCATCCTCACTGTAAAACGCAGTATGTGGTCAATAGCAGATTCTCAATAAATACTGCTATTTCCTCAGTGGCTAAATGTCCTTGGGGTACATGACATGAGGCAATGCTAAGACAAAATCATCTCCTAGTAGCAGTATGGTACAGCTGAACCACAGATGGCCTCAGAAATGGCATTTCATGATCAATTTACTCTGAATGTATCTATTATTTCATTTGACTCTGAAAAAAATCAACCTGAGCCTCACACTCAAAATCTCATAAGGAATGGCTGTAGTTCTGTAAGTTATACAAATGTAAAGCTTTTTAACACCATCTACCCGTGGCTGAGTTCCAAAGTACAAAACCCTGATCTATATTAAAACCTATTATACCAAGCTTCTGATGTCTAATAGATATGTAGCATTATAGTGAGCTTTCAGTGTATAATACTCTAATGGAAAGGTCAGTTCCACAAGAGCAAGGATAATACGTATTTTATTCACTATTATAATTCATTTTATCTAGCCCAATAGTAACTATTAATAGCTCACATTTATTGGGTCCTTACTATGCTAAGGTGAAGTTTTAAACATTTACACAGATGTTCTCATTTTATCCTCACATCAACCTAAAGAGGTAGGCATTGTAACTACAGCTTACAGACAAGGAAAGAGAGGCACAGAGAGGCTAACACAGGTCATACAGCTAGAAGTGAGAGAGATGAGACTCAACCTCACTTTCCATCACACTCTGAACTATTTAACTATACTGCCTCTTAACACTCAGTACTGAGTTTTTCAGTGAATGAGAAAAGACTTTACAGCTTTCCATTGCTAAATTCCTATAATCAATACTGTATCAGGCAACTGGCTCTCAAAAGAACATAAGCACACCTTTGGAAACAAAGCTTAAATGTCAATGCACCTCATCTCCAGAACCAATCACATCATTTCACCTACTTTTGCCCTGTGTTATTTCCCTTTTCTCTTCAATGGCTTCCACAAATTTTCAGTTTCAGGATGCAAGTGACAGAAGAAAAGCAGACTCTCACAGCATAGTTTCCACATACCGTTGAAGAGACACCCCCTAGCTTAATTGTTTCCACTGTGGTCCCTGAATCTTCAACAGCTGTCTTCTTCTCGGGAGGCATGGAAGTGCCAGGCTCTCCAGCCGCTCTTTTATTTCCAATTCCTGACATGGTGGTACTAGATGAAAGTTGCTTTCCTAGAGGGAAAAAAGGACAGAAACCGAGCTAAGAAAGGCAATAAAAATGCCTGAAAAGAAGCCATCCCTGATGTAAAAACTGACAATATTTCCAGCCAACCCTTTAACTTAGATCCATTAATTCCATACCAAGCAACATGACCCCCAAATTCTACTTGGAAAAGTAGGGAATTATGGAGTAAGAGTCAGGGTTGAATTTACATGACTGTAAATTTCTAATAGAATGCTGATAAGAAATAAGACAATGGGTAAAGATCAAGAATAAATTTCAGGAATTGATAACATTTTTTATTTCCTGAGACGCCAAAATCAGACAGGTACAGTTTGATTCCGAGAGAAGTTAATTCTATAATGACAGAGAAATTTCAGAGTCAAAAGAGATCTGAGAGATGCCTGCTAAGTCAATCACCTCTGAGCCTCAGTTTCCTAAACGAGGGAAAACAACAGCATACGCTTCATATTTTTATTACAAAGAATGAATAATTATAAAAAGAACTTAGCATAATGCCTGACAAAGATAAACTCAGGAACAGCAGGTCTCCTCTTTTATGTTTGCTGTTTTCTCCTCTATCTCCAAATGCTCTCCCTCACGATTCCATGTAACCCTAGGGAAGCCAGATCTGAGTGCGAATCCCAGTTCTACCGTTTACTTGGGTTGAAAGACTGAGTTCTCCAAGAGCTTCCATTTCCTTATCTGTACAATGGAGGCGAGTGTCATTTCGTTTGCCCGACCTACCTCCCAGGGTTTGGGAACTCAAAGCGTGCGGAATGGATGCTAAAGCATCTTACTTTAAGAAGCAGCCCTGCTATCACCCTGACTACAGACTACTCTGCTTCCAATCCAAGTTCTAGGAAAGGGGTTATCTGTAGCAGTAGCCTGGGGCGGCCCTCGCCTCGAGAGAAAGGTCACTGGGGAGCAAGAAACAAGTGCGGTAATCCGACTTGCGTGGGGCCAGGGACCCCCGCCCCCGGCGCGGCCAATCGCAGGCAGGGGGAGGGGGCCCCGAGCGAAAAAGGATGGCAATTCCCGAAGGTCCGCACAGTCTCGTCGCGCCCTCGGCCGTGATCTAACCTGGTTCTTCAAACTCGCGTCGTCCCGGAGCCGAACTCGCGGCAGTTATTCACCAAAGCCCGCGCCGCCCTCCCACCTCTCAGCCCCGACCCGCGGGCGAAGACAGCAGGAAGCTTCCGGGAGGCGGGGCCAGGGGGTGGAAGAAGGGAACGGAAAGAGGTAGTCGCTTCAACGTCGCCGGATGGATCGCGAGACAGGCCGGGCGGAAGTGACGTGTCTTGAGGGCGCCGGGCGGCCTGTGAACGTGGCCTCTCTAGCCACGCTTGTGGTGGGGCACTCTCCGTGGTAAGAATTTTGCCGGATCCGGCTCCCGGAATCCCTGAGCGCCCCTGACTTTTGCTGGCCAGTTGGCCATTGGTCACGCCTTCTTGGGTTTTCTGGCCGAGATGAATGCCTGATTCTTTTGCCTATTCTTGGTTCTAGAGACTCGCTCAGACTACCGATTGGCTGGTGGTTGCAGCAATCTCGGGGCAAGGCCAAGCCTCCGACGCCTCCAGGAAACGTTACTCGAGCCCCTTCGTGCTCAATGGGTCTCAGGGCGTTAGATTTTTCCAACCAGGAGCAGCACTCACCAGATTCTAATCACCTGGGGAGCTTTCGTCCCTCTGGAGAAGGGCCTGGACTTTCACGCTTTTTAAAAATTCTCCCCTGACTTGTGAGTCTAATGCGCAAACAGGATTAATACTCCTCTTCTGCTTGTGCTTCTTTGAAACAAGAAATTGACCAGGGAAACGATAAAAAAAACTCAGATCAACAGGTACTTCGATCTCAACACTAGTCTACTTTTGAAAGCTAATTAGCATTGATTATAGTTAATGGTAAACGGCTATTTTCCATTCAGTTAAACTAAATGCTTGGTGTTTTAATGATAAGAAAGATAATCAATCTAGCCCTGTCAGGAAGAGCTGTAATGCCTCGCAGAACTGTGATAGACTGCCTAGTTACATCAGAGGGGGCCCAGTGGAATTTAGGCATAACTGAAAAAAGATCAAACCAAAGCCCCACTGGATTTCTAGTGTTGTGACGACTAGTCCCTGTACCTGCTGGGTGTGGGTTTGTGTATGAAGAAAGAAGGTGGACAGTGGGAAAACAAGTGTTGTGTGGTGTTTGGTACTAGAACACCAGGCCTGACCTGGAAAGAAGTAGCTGGCTCCAAATAGATAACCACATTTCAGTCCCTGAAGCAGAGGCCTCAGAACCCCTGATGAGAGCCTCCCTGCTTAAACAGCATCAAGAGACAATGGCATTCTCTCCGCTGCCTTGGTTCCTCTACTCTGGGTGAGCCTTGCAGCCACAAAATCACCAAATGGCAGAATTTGATCACAAGAGTTCTTTTAGCCCAGAGTTTGTAAACTAGAGATCCCCAGCTGTATTTGGCAAACAGGTATGCTTTGTGTGAACAGTGCTGGCCACTCTGTGTGTTAAAAAAAAAAAAAAAAAGACAGTACTGACTTAGTTGCCAACATTTAAAATAAGGATATTTTACATTAAAATCCAGATGATCAACTTCTTTTGAAAATTTTGAAGATCTAGCAATGCTTGCCTCTCAAAATTGCCTAGAGGTGAATAAAGGCTTCCTCTTGTATTAATGGGACATGTTTCTCGTTTGCCATAATCTCCATTACTCCTTATCAATTCCCTGACACTCAGGTGGATTTTCATCTGCATATCATCATTTGTGTGTTGTGAGAAATCAATCTGATATGAAGTAAGTGTCCAGTGGACATAGTTGATTGCCAGCCCTGCATCCATTCCAACCCCCTCACCTTTTAATAGAAGCAGGGTTTTATTCATATATGTTTAACACCCTTGATTCCGTAAGTTTGGGGAGAAGCTGACTTCACATGCATCTCCAAGGATTGTCTTAAATCCCACTCCCCAAGCCATAGCCATAGCCTCAGCAATGGGCAGACTAATCAGTGAGTTTCTCAAAATATTAGGTCTAAAGCAGTCTTTTGTCCTCTAAATTTTCATATGCCTGAAATTGCTGCATCCCTTTTGTTACCAGCTTGAGAATGGAACCAACCCTTTGGGCAGAATGCAGAAAATCACAAGCAAATGGAGCCAGATCAACTCAGGTCACTTCTATCTTCAACCACACTTCAGGATCTTAGAGATAGTGAGAGAAGAACAGACCTTTCTAGAACCTTTCAGTCCTTACCAGGTAACCATATTCTTCAGCTACTGGTGAGATCTGTCTTTTCTGAAAGCCCCAGTCAGTCACCTGACACCTTCACAGTAGACTGGACTGGTCCAAAAGGGTAACCACTCTAGAAAATTAGGAAATGGACTAGACTGGGGTGGAGCGGGAAGACACGATTCTCTTATTGACCACATTCCTCATTTCTGACAAGCCACCACCTCTTCACCATCTAAATGAAGAGGAAAAAGGAGTAACCCAAGAGAAATGAGTTTTGCCCTCACTCAAAAATTGGGAAAACAGCATTAGAGGTGCTAAAAGAATTCTTAATGGTTTTATCACTTTTCTTTAAAAGTTCTAACTCATCGCCTCAGCAATGTTACAATTTAAGTAATATTTTAATAATTCTTTTTTTAAAGGGTAAACCACATTCAGAGATTTCAAGTGATTTTTTTTTCCAAATTACCCAGTGAGTGCTTGTCTTAACCACAAGACCCAGTTTTCTGAAATCCAGTCCTTCGTTAAATACACAATTCGGCCAAAAGGTGGCAGCAGGCCTCACGCCTTCACCCACAGTAACCCTTGGAAAGCTTTGATTGCAGAATACTGCTGGAGTATTTACCCATCAGTCCTATCTTCAACTTAACTCTTCGAAATCTGAACAGCACTCTTCGGGTGGGCTTAATGTGCCCCTCAAGGACAAAATTAAGATTTTTTTTTTTACTGGTTTTTCAATGCTCCCTGCAGAGCACTTAAGAGTGGTTTAAATCTCCATGTACTGAAATATTCCACTAACTCTGGGTTGAGTTGTGTGCTAACAGTAATTCTGTGGTAGTCCGTTATTTATCCTTAGTTTTTGACAAGATGTCTTTCATCTGGCACGGCATCACATATTAAACAGACACATGCCGATCTCCCAGCCCCTGTTCCAGAACTAGTGAATATGAATATGCAGGTGATTGATCTAGCAATGGAAGTTCTTACTTTCGTGATTATCCTCCTTAACTGGGCATGTTTGAGGAACACTAATTTATTTATAGGAGCTCTTTATATATAGTATATATTAACATTTAGTATCTTAAGAATTGTCCAATATTTTCTCCCAGCGTTGTCCAGCATCTTTATTTTCTATTGGTGAGGATTTTGTTTGTTGATTTTATTGTTGTTTCTTTCCTATAGGGAAGTTTTAATTTTTATCATACCAAAGGAGTCAGTGTTTTCCTTTAGGATTTATGGGTTTCATACCATGTAAGGAAAGGCTTTCTTTCCAAGACAATACAAATATTCTCCTTTTTTTGTGGTGCTTCAGTATTTCTGTGCCTTTGATCCATCTGTAATTATTTTGGGGCATGGTGTAGATGATAGTCTGCTTGTTTCCAGTGTATAAGCAATTGGCTAACATCTTTAATTGAGTAACCAGTTATTTCTTCTACTGACTTGAAATTTCACCTTTGCCTTAGTGATCTCTCATACATTCCTGTTTTGAAGCAGACTGAAAAAGAGAAAAGAATCAGGCCCATTTCTTTATACTTTGTTTAATTGGATCCAGAACCCACACTACTATAGCAGAGTCTCTCTTAACGAGTATTTATCATTAATTATTAAACTTTATCTCCTCCAACCCTAAAAGAAAATTAAAAAGTTAGTTCTATTGGAACTAGTAGAAGTTCTGCTCCACTTGTGCCTAGGACAACTTAATTATCAGCCTTGCTTAGATTGGCTGCTGTGGCAAAAGCAGGGAATCAAAACAATTTGTAACTACATACAAAATTCCATTGAAATTCTGATCGAGTGAATTAACTATATAAAATTATATAGGAAGAAGTGGAAACATTATAATATTTAGTCTTCTCAACCAGGAACAGGTCAGAGCTCTCCATCTCCTCAATCTTCTTTTATTTCAATAAAACTTCATGGTTTTCTTCTACCAAGTCTTTTGTGTTATTTATTTAGGTTATATATACTTATCCTTAGATTTTGTTGCTTTTGAGAATGAGGCTTTCAAAAATTACCATTTTCCAATTGGTATAAAAGCTCCACAGGAAAGCTATATATATATATATATATAATTTATTTTTATTATAATGTTACTTTCAAAGGCATAAGCATAAACTTGATATCCTTGTTTCCATAGCTACACAAACCAAAACATCTTTACAAATGAAATATAAACAAAGGGACAAGTCGAGTAAAATTCAAGTTAACAATATTTATTTAGCATGGCACTTAATGCTTTTTGCTGAAATTAAGACTTGCTTGCAATGTGAATATGGCATGATCTAGATTGATCAGAAGTTCAATGATCCATTTCCTCACTCTCAGCTGTTCTTGGGGAAGGATTGCTGATCACCACCTATGTGGGTTCTCTTGGGACTCTTGTAAACTCCAAGGGTGCCCTAGGGTGGGATAACAGTTACTGTGTCTTGTAATTTTTTAAAAATGAAAATATGATCATACTACTCATATTGTCATGGTGTTTCATGTTGGCATTTATACATTTAAATAACACTTTGTTGTGAAGCTGTACCATTATTTATATATTAATATAATTGTTAATATATTGATAATTAATATATATTTATTAATATATATTATATTTATATATTACATATTCACATTTGACATTCTCATCACCTTGCAAAACTCTCTTGTTATTTCTGATAGTTTTTTCATTGATTCTCTTTATTTATTTATTTTTGGTAAGGGAACAATCCTATCATCTGCAAATAACAATGGTTCTCTTGCTTCTTTTACAATATATATACCCTTTTAATCCTTTTTCTGATCTCATTTTCGGGTTGAAGAGAATGATGACATTGTCAACTCCTGACCCCACTTTTCCTGCCACATGTATTTTCAGTCCCTGCCAACCACCTGACTTACTGTATTTGCTTGTATGACATGACCATCTTGTTTATTAATCACCATGCCCCATCTGGGCCATGTTCTAAATCATAGCTTTCCTTCAAAGTCCATTTCAAGTCCTACTCCCTTTGATTAAGATCCCTTAGAAACTGTCTCCAGCTCTTATTGCACCAACTCATGAACTTTGACAATAAAGGTAGTGTTGAAACTTGGAAAGCAAGAAGGGGGCTTTCCCTGGGGAAGGCTGGCTGGCTAATTCTAAGATACATCCCCGGGTAGTATTATGTAGGTAAAATCTTATTTCATACTCTGTTACAAACACACAAACCTGACTGTAACTTTAGGATTCCCAAAAGTGACTGATTTCTAAAGAAAACACCCATTATCCAATCATAAGCAGTGTTTTAACCAAAGTGCCCGCTTGTTAATTTTTTCACAGAACCAGATATTTGCATCCTGTGGCCATTAATTAGTCACCCTTAGTTGGTCTCTGTATGAAGCCGCAATTACAGATAATCAGAAGTTTACTTGGTGGACCTGGAATCAAATAAGAAGGATTTGATGTATCATTTTAATATTAATAGCACCTATCAAGAAGGACTGGATAAATAATGGTACAGCTTCACAACAAAATGTTATTTAAATGTATAAATGCCAACATGAAACACCATGACAATATGAGTAGTATGATCATATTTTCATTTTTAAAAAATTACAAGACACAGTAACTGTTATCCCACCCTAGGGTACCTGTGCTCATTCAGTTCAACTCCTAGTACAGATTTGGGGCAACAGCACCAAGTTATGTTTCCAGGTCCACTTTCCCTCACCCTTGGAGTTTACAAGAGTCCCAAGAGAACCCACATAGGTGGTGATCAGCAATCCTTCCCCAAGAACAGCTGAGAGTGAGGAAATGGATCATTGAACTTCTGATCAATCTAGATCATGCCATATTCACATTGCAAGCAAGTCTTAATTTCAGCAAAAAACATTAAGTGCCATGCTAAATAAATATTGTTAACTTGAATTTTACTCGACTTGTCCCTTTGTTTATATGTCATTTGTAAAGATGTTTTGGTTTGTGTAGCTATGAAACCAAGGATATCAAGTTTATGCTTATGCCTTTGAAAGTAACATTATAATAAAAATAAATTAAGCACTAAGTGGTCCATGAGAATTTTGGTTTCTGTACATTACTCAGTTGGAAAATTGCTTATTTATTACTTAATTGTAAGTATACTGCTTTGAGAGACAAGTCACTCACCTTCTCTCTCAAGAAACAGGTGGTCTTATTTTGGAGCAGGTGGGAGGAAGTTCTGGGGTTTCTTGACATCCCTATTCTTTCTCCCAAGCATAGCTCTGGTTGGTAACATTTACCGTTCATATTGGAATAAGTCATTAGGCCTTACTTACGGAATTAAAACTTCACATTACAATTTATGCGTCAGCCTGGAAGCTGGGTTCATTTGCAGTTTGTAATTGAATAAGGCTTTAAAAGTATTTGAATGCCAGGACAATGGGGATTTCAAAAGTATAAGATAAGGATTTTTTACTTGAGTATGTCCAAGACCTGGAGCACATTTTGACACTGCATTGACATTTCAAATTTCAATTTCAATTAAACCACACGGGTTCTCTTTCTTACTTGTACTTGCTTTTATTAATCTAGTAATTAGGTGTGTGGTCACTTACAACTGAGTAGCAATGAAGCTTAATTAGATCAGCTTGTTTGGAACGTGACCTTAACATTTAAAATAACGGTTAAAGAGATGTGTGGCTTCAAGCTGCTAAATGCTACACTATCTGAAGTACTGAGCATCTTGTCTTGTGGTGTTTTTTTTTCTTTGGTGAAAACTGTCCTTTTAAAATAAGTGCTAATCAATTTGTACTAAAAGCTTAAAATATAAGTCATACCCAATGATCAAGCAATTCCAGGTCTAGTAATGAATTCTAAGGAAAATAAAATCAAATAACTGTTTAAACATAACTGTATGAAAATATTTATAATAGCATTATTATAATTTTAAAATTTCAGAATCAATCTAAATGAATTATAATATGCCCATAACACAGAATGCTACGTAGTCATTAAAATTGTGATATAAAGCTGTATTTTTTAACATTGAAAGATGCTTACTATGTACTGCTAAATAGGATAAGCAGGTTACAGGAATATATGCCTAGCAACCATTTTTATATATAAAAAGTTTATATCCAACCTGCTGTCCAGTTAGGACTCACATAAATTGTCTCCAGTTGTAATCTCTACTTCTGTCTCCCATTTACTCTATTTTTCTAAATCAAATCTTTCCTTTATCAACTATTAACATAGAAATAAATATGGTGAAGTTTAAAGTGGAAAATGAGTAGCAAGCACAAAACTAGCTCTTTAAGGAGAAGGCCTGACCACTGTTGAAAGACATCCCTGCACTCATGGAAGAGAAACTGAATCGAGTCTCTTCTGGCTTCAACTTCTGAGGAAGTCAGTGGTGAGTCCAGGCGTGATTCCTGGAGAGCCTCTTGCTCGTGGAAGTTACTGAGCCAGATATTGACCTTCCAGAAACAAAAACTGGGACCTCGGATAATTTACACTGGTTATGTAGTCTCACCATCCCACCCATTGCCTCCCACCAGCCAAGAACCATCATCCCAAATCACAAGTTCATCATTCCTTTGCTTTCCTTTCTGGGTGCTTTTGTTGTATCTAATTGTAGCCCAAGAAAGCATATATTTTACTTGTTTTTAACGTTGTTTTAACGTTACTAATTTTCCTGTTAACAAGACAGGAAGTTTAGCATGGTTGCCCATCCTTTGCTAGGACTTCCTTTTCCTCCTTCCACTCTCTCTCTCTTTGGGTTGGTATAATCTAGACATTTAATTCTGGTTTACATAGATTATTTTCTCTTTTTCTTTGCTCTCAACTTTTTTTTTTCAAGCAACAACAAACAGTATTCGATCACTTTTATTTCACAGACTTCTTACAGCATAACTCCTCTGTCGTCCCTCTTCTTAGTTAAGTCATTCATTCAAAGTTCCCCTGTGGGAGTTTTGGGTGGCAAAGCTTTCGAGGTCTTATATACAGACAGTCCTGGGAATTGGACTTGGCCCAGTGGTTACAGCATCCATCTACCACATGGGAGGTCCGCGGTTCAAACCCCAGACCTCCATAACCCATGTGAAACTGGCCCACATGCAGTGTTGATGCGCGCAAGGGGCCCCCTGCCATGCAGGGGTGTCCCCGTGCAGGGGGGCCCCACACGCAAGGAGTGTGCTCCGTAAGGATAGCCACCCAGCGCGAAAGAAAGTGCAGCCTGCCCAAGAATGGCACCACACACATGGAGAGTTGATGCAGCAAGATGACGCAACAAAAAGAAACACAGATTCCCATGCCGCTGACAACAGACAGTCCTAGCATTGTGCAGCCCTGATGTGCACACATGTCAGTTGCTGCACTTTAAGTAACACCAGCTCCCCCCAACAACGGTTCAGATTCAGTTACCTCTGTAGGTTGGCTGTATTTGTGTCAAGTACCAACTCGGCTTCCAGCTCATTAGTCCCCAAGTCACCACAAGAATAAGAGAGGTGCATCTTGAGCTGTGACCACATCACCTCTTTCAAAACCTTTCCATGATTGGTCACTATGGATCTGTTATTCAGAGCACACCTCTACATCTCCCAGTGATAAACCACGAGACACTCTATAAAAGTGGATAATCAAGAGAGCGACTTGACCAACAGAAATGAAATTGCAACAACAACAAAGAATGAGAAGTCATAATGCTGGAAGTAAAATTGGTGTGATTAAGATTTGAAAATGGCAGCAGCAGAGTGAAGAGAAGGCAAGAAGTAGGGCTGCATGCAGCTACAGTATGAACCACACTGAAAATCCTATGAATACAAAAAAGGTGAAGTCACATGTAGTAGTTTGATATAGTTATAAATTCCAAAAATAGATATTGGGTTATGTTTGTAATATGATCTGTAACCTGGGCATGATTGAGTTATGATTCAGGCATTGAGTCCCCACCCCTTGGTGAGTAAGAACTCAGATAAAAGGCATGGCAAAGAACAGAGTTGGGGGGCTTCTGATGTTGGAGTTTTAATGTTGGAGTTTGATGCTGAAGACTTCAGCTGGAGCCCCAGGAAGTAAGCTCACACAGGAGAGAGGAGCCAGCCCCAGGAGAAAAGGAACCTTGAACCCAGAGAAAAGCAAGCCCCAGGAAAGTAGGAACCCAGGAAGCCTGAATCCTCACAGACATCGGCAGCCATCTTGCTCCAAATAGACTTTGCTTTATGACCTGGAATCTGTAAGTCCCTACCCCAAATAAATAACCTTTATAAAAACCAACCAATTTCTGGTATTTTGCATCAGCACCCCTTTGGCTGACTAATAAATCACATTTGCATCTTTTTCAGTTGCACTAGGAACAGAAAGCCACTTACGGTCAAAATAGAGCATTTCTTTCTCCTTTGAATTGAAGGCTGCAAAAACAACAGAATCCCAATCTGGGTAGCATTCAGGCTAAGTGTTGAAATTGGTTGCCACATTAAAAGAAAATGATAATTACAGGAAGACTGAAGAAGAGTACTTTATTGCAAGTAAGGGCTGGTTTCATCATTTCAGAAGGTGGCCTGATTGATGAACGTTAAACTACCTGGTGAAGATGCTAGCACAGAAAAAGATGCTGCTAGGAAATTGTGAAATCTGCACAAGATTATGAGGATTAGGTAAAGCAGGTGGTTATGATTAAATAACTAATGATTAATGCTGGTGAGGCAGGCCTTTTTTTGGGGAAGGCAGCCCTATGAGACCTTATGCAATAAAGTAAGTAGGATCATAAAATGCCCAGTAAAGAGTTAAAGATAGATTAACTCTTTTATTAGGAGGTGAATTACACATTGTAAATTATACAAAGAAAGAAGAAGGCAAGCTCTTTTCAAACTACTCTTGATAAGTTTTTTTACAAAGTAAAACACTCTTATCAGTCTTTCTAATGTTTTAAATTACAGTGTAGTGAATAAATATTAGTTTTACCTTTTTTTTTTCATTTCCCTATACATTTGTAACCAGCAGTAAGGGAGTTTTTATTTTGACAAAAAATTTTAAATGTCATGGAACAGTCATGTTCCACATTAATATTGAGTTTGCTTTGTGTGGTTTCAGTATAATGATTTTTTTACAGTCCCCCACCACCATCCAAGTGAAACGTTCCAGTACTTAACATTTTTATAAAAAAGCATTGCCTTGATGATGCCTTGATTTGGACATTTTCACAGCCTCAAAACTTAGGTAAATAAATTTCCACTGTTTAAACCCAACCTATTTCATGGTATTTGCTTTAAGCAGCCTAGGAAACTAAAATAGGCCAACGGCTAAAGCCAGTGAGATTGGGTAGAAGATGATAACCAGGTGAGAGAGGATGCCCTTGTCTGTCTATATTCTCTGTCAAAAGAGAAAAAGAGGGAGTGGAGGGGTCTATTTGTAGGATCGGAATGTTCTGGCTTATCAACCAGTTAATTGTAATAAAACAGATTAGAATGTCTACTTTTGGATTTATCCAGAATGGTCTTTGCTTTTGGTTTTTTCTCTTTTGTGAAATGGGAATAATCAAAAGATTAGGTGATGGTGAAAGGGCAGAGAGGACCATAACACCATTTCCAATGCCCTCTCTCCTCTAGGGAGCACAGCAATTGCAGGTGCCCTCACTGTGGAGATAGAAGGAAGCCCAGGGTATCTGGACAAGCAGGAACCATCATATCAGCACACAGTCTGAACATGTTTTGATAAAAAGGAAGGGTTAAACAATTCCTATACTTATAAAAAGAAATGTTTCTGTCTATGCCTAGTGACAAATGCAGCCTCAGGACTCACTCATATAAGGAGCCTGATGTTTATAGGAAGTTGGCGTGATTAATGATATAAATTATTTGCAATAGTGGCAAGAAAAAGATGTCCTTCTTATTGATTTTCTTTTCTGAAGACTAGGACAAGCCATGCCTGATGGTATTCCAGTCTCCCATCTGTAAGGATGCTGGCAGGTGGGGCCAGGGTCCTTGAAGGATGGCAGAAAGACGGAGAAAGGGATGTGCAAGGCTAATTCCCTGGGGACAGAAGGATGCCACAGTAGGAGCTATAAAGACACATGATTTATTTTCTTTTGGTCTCCTCAAGGCTTCCTCATCATCTGCTGTACAAATGGATTATTTGCGGTTTTGTTCCCGCTCCCTTAATGATGGAATGACATTTGTTTTAGAGTTTGACTCTCCATGGGCAACCTCATTCCCTAATTTGCATGTTTTTGGAGGTGTTTGGCTGATGGGATCAGGGACCATGAGGCATGACTTCAGTTGTCACTATGTAAATATTTAGACACAATTGACACAAACTAAACCATCTGTTGGTTTCCTCATTTGGCTCTGCTAGGATAGAGCAACCAAATAAACAAGAGTACTTCACTGAGGGCACAGGTATTTCTTTAAACAAGAAATAGTTCAAAATTTGATACCAGGATGAAATTTTAGCTCCCCATTCCAATGAACATTCTAGATTAAGAGCAGGAGCAGGGTTGAGAGAGGGAGGATGACTTCAAAACCAACCTGTTTGAAATTTATCTGAAGAACCAATAATTTCACCCACACTAGGGCCCACAGGAAATGGCTTTGCCTGAGATGTGTTTGGTATTTTTAAAAGAATAATTCTGAACTAGACAAGAGCATGCAGGAGGATGGAGAAAAGAGAATCAATGGGGCCTCTTGTTTTATCTGTGTGGGTGCCTTGCGGTGTGACCACGATTATAAAGTGTTTTCCACGTCGAGGCTAAAACACTGGACACTGGAAACCTGAGGGACGGCCTTCCTGCTTTCAGGTGGCTCTACCCCTGCTCATAGGTGGATTTCCCTCTCCATGGTGCCCCCATTTTTTGGCTGTCAGGCTCAGCTCGGCTCAGCTTCTAAACCTTTGCTAATTCTAAGGGAAAATGTTTCTGTTGCTGCTGCAGCATCACTATGGTAACGTTAAGGCAGGTTGGAAAACCCCATGAAGAATCATCTGCAGGGTGTGGACCAAGGAGAACATCCGATGTGTGCTGTGGAGATGAAAGGAAGGAACAGGCCTGTTGCTTCATGTGGGACCTGGAGAGAGAAAAAGGTGCTTTTCTTTTTCATTTTTATCTCAACGTGGACATTCCTGAAGTTTATCATTTTTACAAAACAAGTTATCAGAAATATCAAAGAGTTGATAGAATTTCTGCACCAGTTTTCACATAAGTCAATGATTATGAACTGGTGTCCAATGTAAATACTAAGCACAGACTGCCTTCCCTCCTGGTCATTTGCATTTGAGTGATTTGTTTTGGAGCTGCTGTTTCGCTTTTTATAAACATCGGTCATTTTCTTGAAAACTGATTTGGTTTGTCCAAGAAAGTCGGCACTTTCTGCTGCATGGCATTTTCTTTTTTGGAAAACACTGAGATAAAATATGGAATTGTGTATTTGTTTGCATCTGAACCAAACCTTTTGAGATCCCTATTACCCTGAAGACATTTCTAGGGCATATTAAATACTAATTGTACCCTCATAATGTCTAACGCAGCTTCTATATTTCTAAAGAAAGCAGCATTTCTTTCAGAGGCTGCCCAGAGTTTGAACTACATCAGAGTTTCTATATCTTTTCTGATTTGGAGTCCTTTCCCCAAATAGGGCGGTTATATCAGGACAAAAGTTTTATGCTCATGCCAAACAGGCTCTGATATTTCACAGATACATTTGTATAGAGCAAGACTCTTTGCTCTGGACCTTGGATAACCACAAAGAAATTGAGAAACCATGATTATTGGACGCTAAGCAGAAGAAAGGGTACTTAAAAACACACAACACAGATCACCTGGAGGCCAGCAGAAACAAAGCCAGAACTTGGTAGGGCTGTTTGCCACCAAGTGTTCCAGAAACCCATTTTCTTAAATAGGGAAAGTACGGTCCAGTTTTGCAATGTTAATAGCTGCCAGTCTCTCAAGCATATATATATATATATATTTTTTTTTTTTTTTTTTTTTTTTTTCATAACGATCACTGCTTGGCTAGCAATAAGTTAGGAAACTGGCCTCAAATTCTGACCACACTTCTTAATATGAGTCCCAAACAAAACAAAAACCAGCCCATAGGGGTTAAAAATTGCACAGTTAACCTTGAATGTGAAGTATACGATATTCATACTGGTATACACATCACTGAAATAGTTTTTAGACAGCATGAAACACTCCTGTTGAAACAAAATTTCCTCTCTATCGTCTCAATTTTCAAGGAAGGAAAACTGATAGGTAATTTTCTTCTTTATAAATAGGAAAAAGGAAGCAAGAAGGCATAACTGGGCGAAACAGATGCTACTCAAAGGGCAGTGGTGGCATGTATTGTTTTGGTCTTTGCCCCAGCTACTTCCACACCCACGGCAGAAGTGCAGTTCCTGCTGGCTACGCCCTATTCCTTGCAGTCAAGGCTGAACCATGGACCCCACCCCTCCCGGCAAGTGCCTTTTCCTGCCACTGCAATAACCTAGCCCTGCTGTTGGCAGAGGGGCTCTTGAAGTCTTTGTAAATAGATTTCAATGGGAGACCTGTGCCCTTCCTGGAGATCCAGACGTTGAACTGCCTTTTCAGTCTCTTTAGTTTTAAAAGAGACGCACCTTGGAGACAGCGCTGCCTGCTGGCGCCTTCACCGCCAGCGGGGGTGGTGAGAGCTGCTGAGCTGGGGTCGCGGCTCCTGGCCGCAGGCAAGTCCACCTTAGTCGGCCGGCCTGGCCGTCACCTCCGTTTTCCTTGTCCTTGAACTTGTTCTCAGCGTCCTCGTCCAGGTCCGCCTTCTGGAAGCCGGCAAACGACATCCAGACCGGTGGCAAAGACCATCTCTTGGTATGACCCCCACCCCGGCAGTCCCATCCCACCAGTGCCCAGCAGCCTGGCGCCTTCACCCCCCTCACTTGCTTTTCTTTTTGAATTCCAATTTCTATGTCACACCAAGAAAGCCAATTACTATTTTTATGTCCTTATTTTTTGAAACTTTTTATTGCAGTTACATATATGCAACTCAAAATTTCCCATTCTAACCATTTCCAGTGTGTCATTCAGTGGTATTATTATATTCACAATATTGTGCTACTGTCACCAACGTCCATTACTTCAACTTTTTCACCACCTCAAACAGAAACTCTGCACCCATAAAGCAATAAATTCCTCTTCCCTTCTCTCCCCCAAGCCCCTGATAACTTCTAGTCTACTATTTGTGCCTATGAAATTTGCTTATTTGAGGTATTTCACATAAGAGATTGTACAATATTTGTCTTCTTGTGCCTGGCTTATTGCACTAAACATGTCTTCAAGAATTGTCCATGTTATAGCATGTATCAGAATATAGCTGAATAATACCCCATTCGTATCTTTACCACATTTTGCTTCTCCATTCATTTGAGGATGGACTCTTGGGTTACATACACTTTTTGGCAATTGTGAATAATGCTGCTATAAACACTGGTGTACAAATCCCTGCTTGGAGTCCCTGCTTTCAGTTCTCTTGGGTATATGCCTAGATGTGAGATTGGCGGATCATATGGTAATTCTACTTTCAACTTTCGGCCAAACTGATTTCCACAGTGACTGCAACATTTTATAATGCCCAATTTCTTTTTGTACAATGAGGTATGAAGGAAGTGGTGGGGTCTATCCACTTGCAGAAAAAAAAGATCCACCGTAATTCAGCTTTGTTATTCTTTGAGAAGAATTCACAATCAATACCTGGGGCAGAACTTAATGCAGAATGCATTTTTCTTCATGACTCTCCCACTGGCGGCATCAACCTTTCTCTCTAAATAAACACTGAAAAAAATAGGTCCAGCTAACAGCAGATTTCCTTTTTCCTCACACCTATCAAGAAGGGCGTCTACAGCTTGAGTAATCTGCCAAACCAGAAATCCAGACTAATGGTTTCCCTTCTCTTCTTTGCCTACTAAACTTCTATCAATTTTACCCTCAATTTTACCCTGCCTTTCTTCCTTCTTTTCCTTCCACCTTCTTCTCAAAAGGGTTTACAGTGATTTTCAAAAGCATACTGTATCTCTTGAACGATAACAAATGTACAGTACTAATACATGGCGTTAAACAATAGGAAAAATTGCCCCAAATATAAGCTACAGACTATTGTTAGCAGTAATATTTTGATGTTCTTTCATCATTTGTAACATCCCACAACAATGCAAGGTGTTGGCAGTGAGGTGATGTATGGGAGCCCTGTATGTTATGCATGATTGTTTTGTAAGCTCACAACTTTTCTAATAATAATTATATTTGTTGCAAGGTGAAAAAGGCAAGGGAATGGATTCTCCCCTCAGAGCCTCCAGAAGGAGCCAGCACTGCAGACACCTGAGCCTGAGTCTGGTCTTCAGACTTCCGAAACCGAAGGAGAATAACTCTGTGCTGTTTTAAGCCCCTCGATTTGTGATAATTTGTTAGAGCAGCCATAGGAAACTAATACAAAAACAAAAAAAGGCTGAGTTAACTATTGCAATTAAAGGAGACTAAAGACTAGATAAATGCAACATATGACTCTTGATTTGATCCTAAACCAGAATTATTTTTAAAATTTTGCTAAAAGGACATGAGTGGGACAATTGGTGAGATTTATATAAGGGCTGTATTATATCAAAGGTAATTTTCTAATTTTGATTCCTGCACTGTGACTGTGTAAAATCTTCATGGTTCGAAAATATACATGAAAATATTTACGGATATAGGTATGTTATGCCTTCCTTACTCATAAGGGGTCGCCCCCAAAATAGTATGGAAAAAGAAAGAGAAAGATGAAGAAAACAGAGTCGTGTTATTTGGGAAATCTTTATACTATCATTTTACTGAAAGCTTGAAACATTCAAAATAAAAAATGTGTGCTTGCTTCGGCAGCACATATACTAATATTGGAATGATACAGAGAAGATTAGCGTGGCCCCTGTGCAAGGATGACATGCAAATTCACGAAGCCTTCCATATTTTTTTACTGTGACTCTAGCAATGGAAGAAAATGTATCATTGATGTGGAGACAGTGACTGTAGCAGTTTGATATTATTGATGAATTCCAAAAAGAAATACTGGATTATTTTTGTAAACTGATCTTTTCCTCTGGGCATATTAGATTATATTGGATTCATAGGTTTACTTGATTAAGTAATTATGTAAACTTCCTGTGCCAGTAGATAAAAGGCATGGCAAAGGACAGAGTTGAGGGTTCTTAATGTTGGAATTTTGATGTTGGAGTTTGATGCTGAAACCTTAAGCTGAAGCCCCGGGAAGGGAGCTCACAGAGGAAAGAGAAGCAAGACCCTGGAAGGGGGGAACACAGGAAGCCTGAACCCTTGCAGATGTCGGTGCCCATCTTGCTCCAACACATGAAAAGACTTTGGTGAGGGAAGTAACTTATGCTTTATGGCCTGGTATCTGTAAGTTCCTACCCCAAATAAATACCCTTTATAAAAACCAACCAATTTCTAGTATTTTGCATCAGCACCCCTTTGGCTGACTAATACAGTGGCCATGGGAGTTGCTGAGGTCAGAGAGAGGGAAGAAGAGGCATGATATGGGGCATTTTCGGGACTTGGAGTTGTCCTGAATGATATTGCAGGGACAGATGCAGGACATTATATATCCTGCCATAACTCACTGAAAGGACTGGGGGAGAATGTAAACTACAATGTAAGCTATAATCCATGCTGTGTAGCAGTGCTCCAAATGTATTCATCAAATACAATCAATGCACCACACTGATGAAAGAGGTTGTTAACGTAGGAAGAGTGATGGGGGAGTGGGGATATATGGGAACCTCATATATATATATATTTTTTTTAGATTTATTTTTTATTTATTTCTCTCCCCTTCCACCCCCCACCCCAGTTGTCTGCTCTCTGTGTCCATTCACTGTGTGTTCTTCTGTGACCGCTTCTATACTTAAAATCAGCGGCACTGGGAATCTGTGTTTCTTTTTGTTGCATCATCTTGTTGTGTCAGCTCTCTGTGTGTGTGGTGCCATTCTTGGGCAGGCTGCACTTTCTTTCATGCTGGGCGGCTCTCCTTATAGGGAGCACTCCTTGCGCGTGGGGCTCCCCTGCACGGGGACACCCCTGTGTGGCACAGCACTCGTTTCACGCATCAGCACTGCGTGTGGGCCAGCTCCACATGGGTCAAGGAGGCCCGGGATTTGAACCGCAGACCTCTCGTGTGGTAGGCAGAGGCCCAATCCATTGGGTCAAGTCCGCTTCCTCTCTTATATTTTTTAATGTAGCACTATTTGTGATCTATGTATTTTTCAAAAAAAAAGATGATTAAAAAAATTAAATCAGAAAAAAAAAAGTGTGTCAGATATTGTCCTCATGTTCTAAGCTGTTCTAAATCAACATTCAATGGAACCCGATGATTTCACCCGAAGAACTAATGCAGCAAGGCACTTGGTGGCTTTTGCAGCCTTAGCCAAGAACTAGTAAAGGCCACAGAAGGGGTACGCTGCCCGATACTTGCATTCCACTCCTAAAATTCTATCCCATACTCGTCTCCCTCACAGTCCCCTCTGATCCCCACCCACCAGCTGAGCCAGCCTTGCCAGCTTCTAGTGGGAAATTACTTACCACCTGTCAATGTGAGTAAAGTGAACCCAGGAGACGGAGACAGTTAAGAACAAAATCCCCTCTTGGACAGATTATAAACAGTCTCAGAACAGTTAAACATTTTTATCACTGTCTTAAATCTCTTCCATTTTTAACAAATAGAATCCTTGGTGCTTCATTTTAGAACCTCAAATTTGCAAATCTGGTACCCCAGAGGCTTCTCTCCTCACTGTATTTTATGGACCATTAGGACAGATTGCTAAAAAAAAATGTAACCATGCTTTTTAAAATCTCATTGAATTATCATCAAGTGACTAGTGTCTTATTCCATAAAAGAAATACTAGAAATATAAGATTAGGAGCCACAGGAGATTATAATAAAAATGAAGAACAACAGGTTAACTTATTTATTTGCCTACTTGCACATGGTCTACACAAAATTTTATTAACAGAATGCCTGCCCTATTTCTATAGCATCACATTATTTGTGATAATGTTTACTTCCTTGATACTGACAGCTATACCTGTGTCAGTATGTCCACATTGCTTGTCATTAGTCATTGATAAATGCTAACATTTTCAGAGTAATGCTGTAAAAGTTTGATATCTCTACTTTCACTATATTAAAATGTGATATTTTTTAAAACCCCTAATTATATGAATTCAGATAATCAAAAGTAACTATTTTTAGAAAATCTTTGCATTTGTAGGAGAAAAAAGGAGTAAATAAATAGATACATCAATTCATGAACACTGTTAGCTTTGGATAATTGATGAGCTACTAAATATACTATTTAAGATCATTATCTGTATATGCTTTTGCCTGTGAGATATACAGAATGAAACCAAAATGGTTATAAAATACCTAACCAAAAAATTGAGTTTCTAGCTTCTCTAGTGTTAGAGTGAACTGGTTGGTCCAACTCTCCTGCAGACCATTATAGAATATGGAAAAAATATTAAAAGGCACTAAGTGCAATCAAAAGGAGATAGAAACTAGAGGAGAGTTTACCTTTCTTAATTTTTTGGTTTTTTTTTTTTTTTTTTTTTTTGCCTGAGTATGCTCTCCAACCTCCATTGCCACTGAAAATAATGCTCACAGCTTTACAAGAATGCAGTGGCAGAGGATATAGTTCAGTTCTGGAAAAGTCCCTGGGAAATTATGAGGAGAGAATGATAGAAGCAAGAGAGTAGCAGAATGGCTGAGACCCACAATCTGAGTATAAACTCTGCACAAATCCCTGGCTGATTTCTAAACTACTCATGCATGGTGAACATCCCAGAAAGGCCAACAAAAAAAGCAGAGCAAAATCTAGAGTCTACACCTGAAAAACAAAACAGAACTGGGTGATATTCATGAGTTTACTATTTCTTTGAGCTTGCACAGCTCAGGCAGCAGAAAGCAAAAGTCTTACTTGCTTGAAGTATCAGAGGACAAAGTCTGGCACTGGCAGAGTAGCTTAAATTTTAGGAAGAAAGACCTCAAAAGCAAACCATGGAGATTTATGAAGAGCCCTAAAATTTAAGTGTAAAATACCAAACACTAAGTTAATCATGACATTATACCAGTACAGGAGAGACACTCAGGACGCCAGGCTTGAAAAAACAAAACAAAACAAAAAACAAAGAGGAATCAGGAGAGATGTAAGAAGCTGAAAACAGCAAGGCATATACAGTTTTAAGTTTGAGTCCGGGCAAGTGAACTGTCTGAATCCAACAGTCCTTAGAAGAATATAATAGATTCCACCGTTGCTACAACATACTATCCACAACATCCAGGTTTCAACCAAAATTTATTAGACATGCAAAGAAAAAGGGGCATAAGAAAGATTGAGTGGCTATTTTAATATTAGACAAGGAGATTTAGAGACAAAAGTGTTATTAGGGGCAAAGAGAGAGGTTTCATAACGAAAAAGGGGTTAATACATCAGGAAGATAAAACAGTTATAAATGTGTGTGTGCCTAATAACAGAGCAACAAAATGCATAAAGCAAAAACATAAAGAACTAAAGAGAGAAATACATAAATTCACAATTGTAATGAAAGATTTTAACAGAATTTTTCAGTAATTGATGGAACAACTAAACAAAATATCAATAAGGACATAAAAAATGTAAATGACACTAATGCTTATATGAACCTAGTTCATGATTAAAGAACACTACACACAACTGCAGAATGCAAAATCTTTTTGCATGCATAGAACAGTCCCCAATAGAGACTATATTCTGGGCCATAAAACAAAATATCAATAGATTTTAAAAGAATGGAATCTTACAGGGTATGTTTTCTGATCTACACATAATTAAATTAAAAAACAATAACAATAAGATATCTAGAAATGTCCCAAATATTTGGAAATTTTAAAACATATATAAATAAAATATGAGTAGAAGAAGAAATCACAAGTAAAATTAGAAAATATTTCAATCTGAATAAAAATTAAAATATAAAATTAAAATTTGTGGGATGTAGCTCAAACAATGTTTAGAGGGAAATTTATAGCTTCAGTTTTTTATATCGGAAAAGAACAAAGGTCTGTAATCAATTATCTAAGCTTCCATATTAAGAAGCTAGGAGAGAAGAGCAGAGTAAGCCCAAAGTAAGTAGAAAGAATGGAAACCAATGAAATAGAAAATGGCTGAACAATATGGAAAATATCAGTGAAATAAAAAGTTGTTTCTTTAAAATAGTGATAAAATTGATAAAACTTCTAACTGGACAGGTCTAGAAAAAAAGGAGAACATGGGATTGGACAAAACAGTGAATCCTGTGGTGGAAGATGGACTGTGGTTAACAGAACAAATATGAGAACATTCTCTCATGAACTTTAATAAATATATAATAATAATACAGGATGTTAATAATTGGATGGGTTGGGGTAAAACTGCACCAAATGTAGGATATGGGCTATAGTTAGTAGTGATATTTTAATGATGTTCTTTCATAGTTTGTAACAAGTGTTTTTACAGAAATGCAAGATGTTGGCAGTGAGGTGATTTATGGGAGCCCTGTATGATAATATGTGTGTTTGTTTTGTAAATTCACAACTTTTACTATACACTTATTGTTCATGTATGTTCATGTATAAATGACATACTTCAATCATTTTTTTAAACTGAAAAAAAGAGAAATTATATTCAAACAAAAATGAGAGAAGATACAAATTACTAGTATCAGGAATGAAAAAGAGGACATCACTAGAGATCAGAACAACCTTAAAAGGATAATAAAGTAATATTATGAACAGTTTAGTGCCAAGAAATTTGACACTTTAAATGAAATGGATATATTCCTTAAAAACAATTTATCAAAATTGACAAAAGAAGAAAGAGAAAACATAAATAGCTTCAGATTTACGAAATAATTTGTCTTTACTTGTCAAGGACATTAGCATAACTTCATTGTCTTACCTCAGATCTATGTTAACTTGCCTGGTCTCTTACAGATAGTTTAGTAGGTCTGATTGCTTTGATATCCTACTGAACATCATGTTGGTCTATTACGTGCTAATATGTACAGAAAATAGTAAGCATCATAGATGCTTCAGAAAGAATGTGTACCAGATGATGAAATATAAGCCCAGAAAATCCTGAGCCTGCTACATCAGTGATTCTGCCACATCTGTGAAGCTCAGAAGTCTGACCCATGTTGAAATGTCCCTTCCTAAATGAGAGACAAATTGCTACACTTTATACCATCTACGTGAAGAAAGAGAAATTCTACTTGGTGGATCTCTTTCGATTTTGGAGGCTATACTACCAATTAGGTATGATGTTTTGATCCACTTTAGCTAACCCAAAAGCTATTAATTTTGAGTGGTTACAGACCAGGAAAAGTCTGTAGCAGGTCCAGGCTTCAGAGCAAACTTTCCTGCCACTTGGGCCTTATGGTCCAGCACCAGCACATTCAATGGTATTCAATCTCTGGAACATAGAGATATTTTATGGAGTCTCCAACATGTCCCAGTAGGGGAATCAGGATCACAGGATTTTGAAATAAGACCACCCCTCTTCTGCAGACAATTGTACTCCACTTGAAAAGCAACTAATGGATCTCGGTAGAGACTGATGTCTGACCACAGAGCATCAATTGACTGCGGGATGTGAACTACCCATCATGAGCTTATCCATAAATCATAACTTAGACAAGCACATTTGCATATACCTATTTTGTAGAAATGATATATATGAAATGTGTCCCAGTAGATTTGGAAAATACAAATAAACTCACAAAAGATTCGGAGTTCAATGGGACTGAAATGTAGTTGACAAAAGGGACTGTGGGAGAAGTATATGGATAGACTTTTAGGAATGGGACAGAATGTGAAGATACCTGTGTTTCATTCTGATGTCCACTAGAAAACTTCTAATGGGGAGGAAGCTTTCCATACTCAGGTAGACAAGATGACCTGTCTTGTAGATGTTAGTTTCTTTCTATAGCTCCTGCCCATACTGTTCAATGGACCCATGTATAAAGTGGCAATGCAAGTAGAGACAAATATTCTGAATGGGTTCAATAATAGAGGGTATGTTACTAAGGCTGATCTGGCTACTGCCATGGTTAAGTGTCCAACTCTCAATAGCAAAGATCAACTCCGAATTCCTACTATGGTATTATTCCCTAGCGGGACCAGTCAGCCAATTGATGGCAGGTTGATTATACTGAACATCAGTGATGGTTAATGTTATGTGTAAGCTATGGTGCCCAGTTGTTTGGTCAAACAGTCTAGATGTTGGTTTGAAGGTATTTTGTAGAAATAATTACCATCTACAATCAGTTGACTTTAAGATTATCCTTGATAATGTGGGTGAGCCTCATCCAATCAGAGGCCTTCAGAGCAAAATCTGAGGTTTCCCTGAGAAAAAGAAGTTCTGCCTCAAGACTGCAGCATAAAACGCCTTTATGAGTTTCTATCCTGCTAGGCTACCTACAAATTCAAGACTTGCCAGCCCTCACAATTCCTTAAAATCTCTCAATCTCTCTCTCTCTCTCTCTCTCTCTCTATATATATATATATATATACGTATATATATATATATATACGTATATATGTATGTGTGTGTGTATAGCATTTCAGGTGGGAGTATATCCAAAACTGAATAGTCCTATGATGATATGACAGCTAATAGAATTTTTGTGTGTCCCTAGTGCTATGTTCAGTTTTCATCTGAACAAAGGACAAGAAAGGTTGCTCAGAGGCAGAAGGAGAAATCTTTACCACGTATTTTCCATTTGCATCTCCTGATTCCCCAACCTGCTCTGTATCCTGGGAATTTGATATGCATGGACTGCATCAAAGATTACTTTGTCCTCTGGTTTCCGGTAGGGTTCAGCCAATGGGAAACACTAGAAGGAAATGAGATGGTAGGAAGACAATGAACTTAAGCTGTTTATTTCCCAGCTCTTTTCCTGATGGGCTGCAATGGGTTCACTGCCTTCTTCTACCACAGCACAGTCCCCTAAGATGGACCCCTCTTTGCAATTATCATTCTGTGGTTCTAATACCTGTTTTCTTACTTTGCCCCTTCAGGCTCAGGAAAAGTAATGGCTTCCTGCTGTAACAAGTCCTAGGGTACTGCATCATCCCTTCTTAATGCTCCTTAACACTACCCACACCTTTGCAAATAGAGTCTTTATTAAACTCCCCTCATTCTTAGCTTAGGCCGAGAGCTGTTTTTTGATGACCTAGAACAAGGAGCACTGAGAAAGGCAATAAAACTGTTGAGGTGAGACTCCTGGTTTGGGAGAAAGAGAAAGGCAAAGATAGAAGGTAGTTGGCTTTCACTTTTCTTTCAAGGGCTAAGAACTTTTCCCCTGGGCCATTCCACATCTCTTTCCTGTATTCTTCTTCAGAGCTTCTTCTTGACCAATGAACACATTTTCCCACATTTCCAATGTTAATGCTCTTAGGGCCGTTTGTGCTTTAATGGAAGGTTTCTGAAGACTGAAAAACATTCAGGACCCAAAGTAAGAGTTTTCAAATGAAGGATGTTCACCCATTGAGAGATTGTTTCACCAATGTGAGTAAATCTCTATGTGCTCAACTGAAGAAATACAGTGCAGCTTCTATTCCCCTCACAAAAGAGACATGATTTCTGTTTGCAGGACTTGGAAGTGACCCTGATGACAGGAACAATTACATACAAATTACATGCAAATGCTTGCCTGAGTGGAGAAAGACCTTCTTAGGGGGAAAAAATCTGCACTTCTCATTTCAAAATTGAGTTGGTTTGAGATGTCTCTGCTCTTTAAAAAAAAAAAAAGTAGATTTGGGGCAATATCATTCATGATATGTGAATGAAAAAAAAGTTACAATTGATGACAGATTACATCTCCAGGTGCCACTTAAATTAAATTAGCATTTGTCACACAGTAGATACTTAGCACTTTCACAATAAACATTTATCTTATTCCGCTATCACTAAATTATGTAGAGGGTCTTTTATGAAAACTCTGCAACCTATTAACGGGATGATTTCTGAAGGGTGAGCTCAGAAGTGCTATTTCTCATACATGAAAGCTCTGCAGTAGGACTCACGGCCTCTCTTCAGATAGCTCCCTTGGCTCGTTTCTCTCTAGATGTTCTGTGGGAAGTCGGGGTTGCAGAGCAGAACCAGGAGTTCCATCCTTCCACCCTCACTCATTCTTCCATTCATTGTGGAGCCCTGGGAGAGGGTGGCGAGCTGATCAGGGGAAGGGATGGAGCAAGGAAACCCAGGGCAACTGTGCCTTGAGAGGGAACAGCTAGTGAGATGGCCTTAGTGTGGGAGTGGGTTTGGTATATTTAAGGGACAGCAGGAGGCCAGTGTCTAGGGTGAGGGGCAGGGAGGGAGGGGGGGGTCAGAGAAATGGCCAGATCCTGAGGGCCTTGTCAGCGATTGTAAGGACTCTGGCTTTTACAATGAGTGAAATACACCCAGCTCTCATCTGCCCCTAGAAATTGGAGTCTGGCAGTTTTGGGGAGAAGCATCAGGATTCATAAATGATGGGTCTGGGCCCTATACAAAGATGGTCAGCTGCTGGCTGGTAGATAATTATGTCTATTAGGAACAGCTTACATCATCCAGAAGATGTCACAATTAACAAGCACAATGCTGAACTAGATTCCGTTAGGACACAGAGCTCAAGTTATAGGTTAGATGTTACAGATGGTTCATCTCTGGCAAAATCTAGAAGCCATAGGAAGGAGTGAGAGGCTGCCAGTGGTATAAGGGAAAGAATAAAGGCTTTGGATACAGATGACACCTCTGCAGACACAGAAGGCCTAGAGTTGGATCTGGACTCTGCCGCTAACTAGCTTTGGGATCTTAGGCAAATTCATAAACCCTCTGAGACTCACTTTCCTTAACTTGAAATGACAGTAGCTGCCGTGTAAGGTGGGTTGTGGGCACTAAGATAACATAAACCAGGTATTTTGTACAGCGCCTAGCAAAGACACACCCGATCATTGTAGGCTGGTAAAATACGCCGAATTCGAATCCCACTCTGTCACTTGGGCAAGACTCCGGTATTTGGCTAACCCTGTTTTTCATGAGGCAAATATGGTATTATCTAGATGCCGACATGAGGAGTTAGGGCAGGGCACTGCTGACGACTTAAGCGAGCCGCCAAAGCCCTTAGTTCTCCTGGGAGCGGCCCAGCGGAAGAGCCACAGCCTGAAATCCTGGGCCTGGCTAAGTGATCCCGTGAAAGAAATGTTTCTGCTTAAGAGGTGTTTACATTTTGGGTTTCTGGAATATGGGTTGCCCTTGGCAAATGATCCTCTCAAATCTTCCCTCATTTGCAAATTGGGAACGGTAATCGCTCCTGTCCAGGAGGGAGGTGAGAGCTAGGGGTAGGCAGTCATAGGGCGCCTGGCCTAACACTCGGTCGGGTGGGGCCGGGGTGGGGTGGAGAAGGTTATTACTTTACCAGCAGCCAGGGCTGGCCCCTCCAGTAGAGAAGCCGCTCCACGCCAGGTGGGGCCCTGAGCAGCACCGCGCCCTGGTCCTTGAGGCATTTCCACTCCCCCTTGCCCTGCCCGGTGCCTGTTTTTCCCTCTCTGCCCCTCAGTTGGCGCCTTCTGCCAGCCGATCTTGACTTTTTTTTCCTTTTTTTCTCCCGAGCCTGCTCGGGGGGCTGCGGGCGCTCGGGCAGCTCGCGGGTCACATGGCCCGCCGGAGCGCGGGGAGTCCCGCGCCGCAGCCGCGCGCGGAGACGAGGCGAGGCCGTGGGGAGCCGGCCATGGAGCCTCCGCGGACATGAGGCCAGCCAGGCCGGGCGACAGCAGAGGCGGCCCTCCGCGAGCGCCGGGACCGGAGCCGACCGCCCCGCCGGGTAGGGGGGTTTCCGCCACGCGCGGCCCGCCCGCCCCCGGGAGCCCGCAGAGCGAGGGGGTCAGGACGCGCGAGGGGGAACAGGCCGGCGCGCGGGGAGCAGCTGCGGGGCCGACGGCCCGCCAAGGGCCCGCGCCTCGGGCCGTGGTGCAGGCCGCTGCCTGCCCGAAGCCCTGCGGGGAGCCCCCCGCGGCCCGGGTGCGCGGCTGCCGGCCCCGGGAGCTCCGCAGGGGCGTTCCCCCGCGTGCGGCGAAGATTGTGGCGTCAGGGGCGCTTCCCGAACCCCGGCCCGAGGGCTGTGCGCGGCCTGGCGGGGGACAGAGGCGCGCGGCGGGCGCGTGGGGGCCCAGGTAAGCGCCCCGCTCCGCCGGGTCTGGGCCGCGCGCACGCCCCCGAGCCGCCCGGGCACGCCGAAGGCGCTCCGCCGCCGGGCTGGGTTTCCGCGGGAGGCGCGCCCCGCAGAGGGAGCGGGGGAGGCGGGGGAGGCGGCTCGCCTCGGCCCCGGGGTGGGGAAATGAGGGCGGAGCGCGACGGGACTGCCCAAGGTCAGCGGCAGACGCTAGATCCGGGGCCCTGGTCTTTCGGCCCCATTCCCTGTTCCCAAGAACGGGTAGGACCCACTGGGCGTGCCGGGCCCTCCTTCCGGGCTCTGGGCGCGGGCGTGGCCGCAGTGCACCTGCCGTGTGCCGGAGGGTCCCGGGCAAGAGCACCTGCAGGGCCGGCGTGGCTCGGCCTCCCCACCCGCTTGGTGCGCCCACGCTCTCCCCGCGGAAACCGCAGGGCGGCCCCAAGGATGATCTCACTCTGCGGACCCTGAGCCAAACCTGCAGGTGTGTGTGCGTGCTGTGCGCGCGCTGTTTTCCTCGGAGAACTAAGCCTCGTAAGGGGAATCGCCTTTGCATTTCTAGGGTGCACTGCACCTCAAGCTCTGGGATGTGAGAGAGTGTGTCTAACATCTATTTGTTGTTTGCTTTTTTGAGGATAAACTTATTACACAACATCCAGGAAAGAGAATAATGTAAAGGAGAAGATTTAATTTAAAACCCCATCTTCTGGATTAAGCTTTTTCTCCATCTCTGTTTTAAACTTTACATACACACGTTCAAATGTTTACACCAATACAAAATGGCATCTTGTTTTAATTTGCATTATGTGATTATGCATGGAAATCAACACCTTTTCCTTTGTGTGCCTTTTGAATATGTTGAATGGATCACCTGTTCATTCTTTTGCCCATTTTTCAATTGGAGTGTCTTTCTCGTCCTAAATTTTAAGCACTCTAAACATTATAGATTAAAGTAGTAATTCTCCATTAGTCATATATGTTGCACAACTTCCCCCTAATGTACTTAATATTGTCCTAGTCAGTTTTTCACCTCTGACCATATACAGGCTTAACATTTTTAGTTACTCACATCTGTCTTTTTCCTTATGGTTTCTGCTTGAGGATTTTGCAAAGAAAGGCCTTTGCTAACCCAAGTTTATATAAATATTCTCCTACATTTTATTCAGGCACTTGCATGCTTTCATTTTAAAAATTTAAACTTGGAATTTCTTCTAGTTTAAATTGTAAAGTGGAGAGCTAATATATTTTCCCTGAATGGTTAGCCAGTTGCTGTAAAGCTATGATGCCCATTGTTTTCCTCTTAATTAAAATTCCTACAGTTATGATAGATTAAATTATTATAGATTTTTGCATCTATATATGTATCTGTGTGTTTTGTTGTCTGTGCCTTGTTATTTTAACTACCAAAGCTTTACAATAGATTTTAATGTCTGGTAAGGTAAATTCTCCCTCATCACCCATTATCATAGTTTTCTCAGCTTTTTAAAACCCGACTAGTGACGTATCATTTACATACAATAAGATGCACCATTTAAATTTATATTTTGAAAAGTTTTAACAAATTTATTCAACCAGATAACTGCCATCATAATAAAAAATTATGGCATACTTCATAAACTTGTCACCATTTTGTGGGGGCCAGGCTAATTTTCTCAGTGTCGGTCCAATTTTAGTATATGTGCTACCAAAGGGAGCATTTCGGGGCAGTTTTTACTGGTCCTAATTCCAGATGATCTTAGAATACTGTTGTCGTGTTTACCAATCTTCCTTTTCTCCACCATAAGAAACAAACAAAATTGCTATTGGATTTGTATTGGGTATTTGGTAAGATAGGTTCTGAGACCAGGGGCCCTGATTATCTTTTTCATTATCCCAGTACCTGCGATGGACTCAAGATTTGTTGAATCGAGTGTTTGTAGAGTGATTATAAATGTAATATGCTCTTTGCAGAAGTGTAGAAAGCACAGTAGGACCCCTCCAACCCCCATTGCCTTCATCTCTCTGCCACTAAATTACATTCCTCTTTCAAAATAAAATGGAGTCATACTGTATACATTTTTCTACACCTTGTATCAGGATTGTTTGCTTTTTATTTTCCCTTAAAGACCTAGCTAAGTCAGAATAGCTAAACCTTTCTCTTCCTTTTTAATGTCTCTATAGCATTTCCTTGTATAATTAGTTAAAAGTCTGTTGCCTGTTACCAGGCATTTCTTTTACCTACGTTTTTTTCTTGTTTCTTTTATTTCCTTCCTTCCTTTCTCTGTCTCCCACCCCCTCTCTCTTTGGCTCTCTTTCTTTCACAGACAAAGCCACAGTGAACATTCCTTGCCCATCTTTGGTAGCATGTATTGACATTTCTGTAGAAGTAGAATTTCCGGGAAGTAGAATTGTTCTGCCAAAGGGGATGCACACGTAACATTTTTTATAGATGCTGCCCCAACTTTCCTTCCAAAACGGTTGTACCAATTTATATGAAAGTGCCCATTTTTTAAAGTAAATGGAACTGAGATTATATTAAAAATAGAGATAAACTTTTGGGAAAGGGACCTCCTTCTGCTCATCCTATTACTTAGCCTTCCTAGTAATAAACCATTATTTTTCTTCATTAATGAAATGCTTTTTTAATGTCCTTCAGTAGAATTTTGTTGTGTGGGTATATATTTTGCATGTTTCTTAAGGTTGTTCCTAAGAATAATGAAGGTATTATAGGTGTGAATTCATAGGGTTTTCTAGTTTTTTTGTGGGGTTTTGGTGGGTTTTTTGGCCATTTTGACTGGAATTTTTTATTCCATTGGTTGCTGATTGATTAGATAAGCACATTTGTTGTATATATTCTGTGCATACATATACACATATATTATTTTTTATATGCTAATTCTGCTACCAACCATATACACAAAGTCTGTTACTGTTTCTAATTTGCTTACAGCTGATTTTCTTGGGCTCTCTCCCAGTCTCTACTGAGGCAGTAGTGCATATTGGCTTGTCCTGGATTTGAGTTTACTGCTTTTGACTTAGTAGCATCTGAGTTTTGTTTTCTTTTTTTTTCCTCTCTAAATGGAGCAAGTTCCATTGCTATTTGAGAGTTGCTATTTTGGTAAGAAGAAATAGTGCAAGGGTCTAGCACAGCATTTGGGTAGGTGCTCAATACATAATAGCTATAAATAGATACTGTCTAAAGTGGAAGGGACAAATGATTGTCCATGGAGAAAAGGTCATATAAAGGACCAAAGGGCTTGACAGAAAGAAAAAAAAAAGATTATATCTGGTTGAAGGGAGATCAAGGTTGGTTTTTAGAAGAGGTGCCTTTTGAGCAGAGTCTCGAAGTTGGATTTAGCCTGAGTGGGGAGAAGTGCAGCTGGATTGGGAATAATCTTGGCAAGAAATGTGGATATTTTTCTATAGATGTTAGGGAGCCATTGAATGGTTTTATAGAAAAGAGGGCCATGTTCTGACCCGGGCTTCAAAGGGTCAGATTGAGGCTGATAATTAACATTTTAAAAATTACAAAAAATAAAAAGAAATCAAAGTTTAAAAATTAAAAACATTACCATACTTTGCAGTGTTTTTTAAAATTAAATCCTAGCCATCATCTCACTTTATCTCCATAATACCTCCATAAATGAGCTATTCTTTATTTTCCTATTTTGTAGAGAGGCAAAATAGGCCCAGAGAGGTTAAATGATTTCTTTCCATGACGCCAGTTGACCTGTGAGTGAGTGGTGCGGCCACATCTTTTGGTTTCAAATCGACTCATTCCAGAGATCAGAAGCCCAGTTAGGAGCCTGTTGCCATCAGCTGGCCTGGAGATGAAGTGGGGGTAACTAGTTAGGGGGTAACTAGTAGGGGTGGGGGTCACAGGGGAACAGAGGCATACGAGAGACCACAGAGGCGGAATCAACAGGACTTGGGAAGTGACTGGAGACGTCAGAGCTTACTTATCTTCGGGGCCCAGGTGCCCAGGGCAGAGTGCCATCCACGTAGGATGGTGGACTTGGGGAAACATGGACCGATATTTGCAGAGCCAGGGCTTGAACACTTATCTCCTGGCGCTCAGCCTCCCAAAGCCCTAAGACTCCTTTGGTTTAAAATCTCAGCGTTGCACTAAAATACAGTCTTATTTATAAAGATATTATTTATAATGTCACTGCCATGCTATTTATTCATCTAAGCCCTACATCCTGTTCATTAATTGGCATCTTTGTCCTTGAGCCCTCCATCCTGGATGTGGTAATAAGTAGAAGCCAGCTTAGGAAATGGTTGTATTTCAAAGTGTACCTGCCAGGCACAGATAAGGACTCAGTCCACGCTGCTCCGTAGCATCTGGTTGTAATGGCATGCTTGTTACCAGGCCATCTCACAGATGCCAGTCATTCTGCTAGTCATTCCACGGTATGGCCAGAACTGGAGCCAGTGAGGCCATGGGCCCTGATGCCGAGGGTGGCTATGGCATTCTGGGAAAAGGCCATCAGCGTTGTAGTATTCGAGGCTAGGGACATGGACCTCCTTCTCTTCCACTCTCATGATGTGGCTGAGAATAGGGAACTCGCTCCCCCAGACTACCAAAGCAAAATCCTGTGATTTTTAGACCTGTTCCCTAAGCCCAGTTTGTCGTAAAACTGGATCAGTAAAATGGATCAGTAAAATGAAACGAATTATAGATGATGTTGCATATTTCACCTCACTGTGCAGCAACTGGTTAATTGCTTTTAAGAAAATGCTTTAAAAGGCAAATAAGACCCTGCCCTTGAATGACTACGTAACTCAATGTGCTTGGATGTCATGTGATCCTTGAGTGAAGGATGCGATCCCAGCTCCCATGGCCCAAGGCGGGTGTTAGATTGTATTATTGTTCAAAGTATTTTCAGCCTCTCACTGGAGGAATGTATACTTCTCCCATCATTGACTTGAGCCTTGGCCATGTATGTTTAGTACCCCTTGTAGAAAAAGTATGTAAGTGCCCTGTTGAACTCAAGAGTGGTTACATGGCTTGCATTGGTCAGTGGAATGGGAATGGGAATGGCATGTGTTTCTTTCGAGCAGAATTTAGAGTCATCTTGTGGCTCCCTCTCACTCTTTTCTCTCTGCTACAAACCAGCGACGTTCTAGAAAGAAGCATTTCCACCCACCTGGGTCCTGGTGTGCAGACAACACAGAGCAGAGTCAAAATGGACCCCTGACAGATCTCTGAGACGATCATGAACTTGAGTTCTTATATACCACTGAGATTTTGGGGTCATTATTGCAGCCTATCCTGATCTATACAACATGGAATGATTTGGGGGCCTGGGCCTTCTGCCCTGCGTGCCTTCTAGAAGCTTCTCAGCATCTCAGAGCTGATTGATCCTTTTTTTCTCTCAAGGCTTGGAAACCGGCCTGCTTCTTTTATTTCCTACAGTCTTCACTTTTGCCTCCTTCTGCTCTGTGGGCGATGTAGACTTTCCTGCCCCACTGCTGTGGCCAGTGGATGGGGAGCAGACTTGATTTACAGCACACTTAAGCTAGGACCTGCATGGTATGACTTGGCTTCTTGGCACCATGAGAGGTGAATGCCCCAGGTGGCTATTGTTTCTGCAGCTTATCCTGGAAAGGGAGATAGGTTGGAATGACTTGGATCCAACCTGGACCCTGGAGCTGAACCCATATGAGCCTGCGCTACCCACAGACCTGCTTGCAAGAAATGCATGCTGTTATTGTAAACTGTCTGGGCCTGTGGGTCTTCATCTTTGTGTTCCTAGCACCAAGCACAGGTCCAATAGGCACTTAGGAAATTTGTGCTCTAGAATAAATCCCTGATCTTCAGTGCCACAGCCATATGTTTGAAGTATGTGTTTTTGAAACGTGGCTGATTTTATTGCCCCCCATAGATAAGCAAGCACATATCTGTATGTATATTCTCCCCTCTGCTTTTACGCCAGTGTTAGCATACTACATGTACTTCTTCTACATCTTCTGTAACTGAAAAGAATATCTTTAAAAGCTTTCCATATCTGACATAAAGAGTTTGCTTATTTTTAATGGCCATTTGGTGCTCTGTTGTTTGGAGATATAATTTATTTGACCAGCCTTCAACTGATGGGCCTTTGCAACATTTTCCTATTAAAATTGATTCTGCATGTCATTTCTCACATGTGAGAATATAGATTTAGGAAAGAGTCTTAGATGTTGTGACAATTTGAGCTTTTGTGAATCCCAGAAAAGATCATATTTTTTCAAACGAATCCAATCCTATGGATGTGGGAGCTTTGATTCCATTAGATTTAGTAAAGGGATCTTTTGATTAGATCACTTTTTTAAAAAAAGATATGGGGGTTTGAATCTGGGACCTCATGTGCAAGGCAGGTGCTCAATCACTGAGCTATACCTGCTCTACAATCACTTTTTATTAAATTGTTTTAGGGCCTTCTGTTGGACTGTCAGTGAGGTGTGACTTAGGTTGGGTCTCGGCCCTCTTGCTGGAATCTTTCATAAGTAGAGAACTGAAAGCAGAAACATGCAGAGAGAAAGACAGCAGTCATTTTACTGTGCCATGTGAGAGAGGACTCCACGATCGCCTATAGCTGCAGAAAGGGAAACTCCCAAGAGTCTGAGAGAGAGGCCAGAGGCTGGAATCAGCAGAAATGCTGAAGCAATGAGGCCCCCAAGAGGCTAGGCCCATGAAGTAGCTTGAGACTGGAAGAGGTGAGCCTGAAGGAGAAAACAGAGACTGGCTGACCTGTCATCTTGCCTTGCCATATGGCAGGAGTCCAGGATCTGCTGGCAGCCAACCTTTGGTGACAAAGCATCTGATGATGCCTTGATTTGGACATTTGCACAGCCTCAGAACTATAATTTTGCCCAAATAAATTCCCATTGTAAAAGCCAACCCATTTCTGGTATTTTGCTCCCAGCAGCTTTAGCAAAGTCAAATAGATGTGAAATAGTGGAGGTGCTCCACTCAGCTGGCAGATGGAGAAGGGCACATCTGCTCTCCTTGGCCCAGGAGTGACACCTGCCACTTTGCTCATTTTACTGGCCAGCCCTAGGCACATGACCCTGACTGGAAGGAGGTGGGCTGGGAAATGTGGTCTTGCTGTGTGCCCAAGAAAGGAATCACATGAGTCTCAGAGGCCCAGCATATTCTGGCACAGCAGCCTCAGATGGTGCCTGGTTTGAGCTTTGCTTTTTACACACTATGCCCCATTCAGGTTTCCATTGCCCTTACTGGTTTTATCCCCCTGGCTTTGTACTTTTAGTGCTGTGTTTCAGTGCCCATCTGTTTTCCCTAGATCATTAGACCTACGTACTCTGAGAACAGTAATGATGTTTGAACATAGGAATATATTTTAATGGCCTTTTTACTCCTCCTTACTTACTCCCTAGCCCATTTAATCTTCACGGTAACCCCATAGAGTAGTGGCTATTAGAGGTGAGGAATCCAAGATGTGGAGAAGTGAAGTGACCTCCCTGATATATTTGTTTCCTGTGGCTGCTGGAACAAAGTCCCACAAACTGAGTGGCTTAAGCAATAGATATGTATTGTCTTATGGTTCTGTAGGCCAGAAGTCTGAAATGAAGGTGCCAGTAGGGTCACACACCTTCTGAAGTGATAGGAAAGAATCTTCCAGGCCTCTCTCCTGCCTTCTTTCAGTCCTGGCCATTCTTGGCTTGTGGCAGCAGTACTCCAATCTCTGCCTCCATCTTCCCATTACTTCTCCTCTCCTTGTGAAGACACCAGTCATACTGGACTAGGGGCCCACCCCACTCAACATGACCGCATCTTAATGAATTCCATCTGCACCTACCCCATGTCCATTCTGACATACTAGGGACTAGGACTTCCACACACCTTTTTTTGGGGGGTGGGGAGGCACAAATAAGTGGCAGGACTGGGGTCCTCACCAAGGCGTACCTCAGGCAGTGCTGGAGCAGGCGCATCACACCATTCCTTTCTGGGCCAAGAGGAACAATTTGCTCTTCCATCTCCATCCCTGCCCACCCCTTCTTCTGGTCATTGAAAAGCTGCTGGTCGATCTTCTTTCACATGTTTCCTCCCCTCCAAAGGGTGGGGCGCCAGAGTTCACTTGCATGTGGAAGACCCTTTCTCTCACTGATTCCCACAGTAGTTCTGTGAAAATAAATCAGGACAGTCAGGATGAAATCTGTATGCAATTTTAAGAGTAGTAGCATGAGATTGGAGGAATATGACTGGAAGATCTGGACAAAGACATTTTGGGAATCCTTAATATTCCTTTTCTTGTTTGAGACGTGCAGAGAAGACCAAGTTTCCAGAAATCACTATGCATAATCAACAAGTCCCTACTGTGTATTTACATTGGAACTAATTCTAAACATTTATGTCCCATGTCTCAAGCCATGCTGTTTGCATCTCTTTTAAGATACCATGTTTATGTAACTGTTGAATACAAATAATGGTCTGACTAGCCCAGCTGTTGGTTTTCTGGCACACTGTAAACCTAAATCGGTATCTTTAGGCTTGGAGACTTGTGGATGCACCACGATTTCTTTATTCAAGATTTCATGAAAGCGTGCCAGTGATTGTTAACAGCTGAAGATACTTTGAAATCTCCGGTTTATATATAACCTAGAACTAGAATTTCTGGTTTGATGAGTGCTGAGTTCAGCCCTAGATTTTTCAGAAACCCTCTTCTTCACCATCCTCTACTTCTCTTCTTAGGGCTCATGCGCAATGACTTTGGCTTGAGTTCCATGACTGTTTGTTCTTGGGACCAGAGTGATCAGAAGTGGACCTCATGAGCACCTCCACGTCCCCAGCTGCCATGCTTCTCCGGAGGCTGAGACGACTCTCCTGGGGCAGCTCTGCTGTACAGCTCCTCCTCCTAACAGTAGTGACGTTTGGCCTGCTGGGCCCTCTGGCCTGTCACCGCCTCCTGCACTCCTACTTCTACCTGCGCCATTGGCATCTGAACCAAATGAGCCAAGAGTTCCTGCAGCAGAGCTTGAAGGAGGGTGAGGCTGCCCTCCACTACTTTGAGGAGCTGCCTTCTGCCAATGGCTCAGTGCCCATCGTCTGGCAGGCCACTCCCCGCCCCTGGATGGTCATCACCATCATCACTGTGGACAGGCAGCCTGGCTTCCACTATGTCTTGCAGGTGGTGTCCCAGTTCCATCGGCTGCTTCAACAGTGCGGCCCTCAGTGTGAGGGCCACCAACTCTTTCTGTGCAATGTGGAGCGAAGTGTGAACCATTTCGATGCCAAGCTGCTGTCCAAGTATGTCCCCGTGGCCAACCGCTATGAGGGCACTGAGGATGATTATGGCGATGACCCTTCCACCAACACCTTTGAGAAAGAGAAGCAGGACTATGTCTATTGCCTGGAGTCGTCCCTGCAGACCTACAACCCAGACTACATCCTGATGGTGGAAGATGACGCCATTCCAGAAGAGCAGATCTTCCCCGTCTTGGAGCACCTTCTCCGTGCTCGCCTCTCCAAGCCGCACTTCCAAGATGCCCTTTATCTGAAGCTCTATCATCCTGAGAAGCTCCAGCACTACTTCAACCCAGAACCCATGCGGATCCTGGAGTGGTTCGGCGTGGGCATGTTGCTGGGGCCCCTGCTGACCTGGATATACATGCGGCTAGCTGGCCACCCAGGGTTCAGCTGGCCCATCATGCTCTTCTTCTCCCTGTACAGCATGGGTCTTGTTGAGTTGGTGGGGCGCCCCTATTTCCTGGAACTGCGGCGGCTGAGTCCTTCCCTGTACAGCGTGGTCCCTGCCTCTGAGTGTTGCACGCCAGCCATGCTCTTCCCTGCCCCAGCGGCTCGCCGGACCCTCACCTACCTGTCACAGGTGTACTGCCACAACGGCTTCGGCAAGGACATAGCGCTGTACGCGCTGTTGAGGGCCAAGGGGGAGCGGGCCTATGTGATAGAGCCAAACCTTGTGAAGCACATTGGGCTGTTCTCCAGTCTCCGCTACAACTTCCATCCCCGTCTGCTCTAACATGCCACGAAATGCCTTTCCGAAAGTGGCTACTTCCTCTGGACTCCAATATTTTTTTTTTGGGCAAGCTGGCTGTCAGATATTTCTTTGTCATTGTTGCTTGGGGTATAGGCACTGGGACAGCTGAAGTACATCCAAGTCAAGGACTTGGGCTTTAGTACCCTACCCCAACCCTGGCATGAGCAGTGGGTCCAGACCTCTCTCCTCACACACAGCCACACTGCCTCATGCAATCTGATCCACCTAACAAGGGTGCAATCAACACCAGTTATGCCCTCAAGTTTTTAGCTCTGCAGTACGGTAGAGGTTATGACTGACAAAACTTTGTTCACCGGCGAGTGGGATAGCTCAGTAGTTGAGCACCTGTTTCCCATGTACAAGGTCCCGGGTTCAATCCCTGGTATCTCCTAAAAAGAGAAAAACAAAACAAAACAAAGACAAACGACCTTGTGCACTAAGTGGTATGATTGTTTTAGGATGTTAAGAGTAGAATTTGGAAAAAGGCGAGAGCCTTTTGAATTGATTTCTTTCCCAAGGTATGAGAATAATGGATATATGTTTAGAATATGTGTCCAAAGAGACAGTTCCATGTTGATAAATTCCACTGATTTCCTTGACCTGGATGTAATAAAAAGCTATAATCAAAGCTGTGCAATGCCCAACATCTTAAAGACAGGTGATCTGGCCTCTGTTCCTGGCATTTTCTTTTCCCACATATTGATTATCTCATATGAGAACACTGAGGCACCACAAGAAGTGGAAATGCTTTCTGAACCATCAAGGTCAGACTCCCTAAATTCAGTGGTGATTTAATACTGAATATTTCTCTCATATTCTGGTTCCTTGGAAATGGGACATTTCAGCATGATAGATTGGGTGAGCTTTTTGCTAATCACATATCCCTTTCCCTAAATTTGCTGGCTAACGGTTCACCCCCAATTCTTTTTATTCTAGGTAGCATGATGTTACAGAAAAAAGAGCATGGACTGGGAAGTCAGGAGACCTGAATTTTAATTTCAGGCCTGCCGTGTCCAAGCAGGCAAGCTCTGTAGCTGTTCTGGGTCTCAGTTTCGTCACCTGTAAAATAGGGACAGTAATGCAGTTGCTAACTAAGAGAATGTCCTTAAAACACCTCACAAAGGCTTCACTGGTAGAGGACACTTGGCAAATTCCATGTGTATTTTACATAAAGAAGCGATGTTTAAAGTGGAGCTAGGGCAGAAGCTGAGACTTCTGCAGGCCAAGCACTGCTGGAATAAAGACTAGCTTTTCATTGTGACTTCTGAAGGATATGCAGCCCAGCTTTCACCTAGCCCACCTTCACACCAGGCCTAAAATAAGAGTTGTTCATTCAAATGATAAATGATCTGAGATGCCTCGTGAGCTTTTTCCAAAACTAGCAGCACCTGAAAATTACTTTTCTCTAACGTCACAAGTGAACGTCCTGTAATGATTCTTATCAAACCAGTGACCAGCATGTCCCTTCAGGGGGTTGGATGATTCTATTGGAGAGGTCAAGCGGTCGTCCAGCTTGTTTCAACGCCACATCTTCCATTTACTGGTTTTGTTTTTAAGTCTGTTTATTTTATTTTCAGCACGATACCCACTCATGGTGAGCTTCCATTTTGGGATCCATCCAAGAACACTGAGGGAGTTTTAACTGGGGGACTTAATCACCCATGTTTTCCAGATGAAGAAACTGAGACCCAGAGAGGTTCACACAGCTGAACAGTGGCAGGGCCGGGCCTGGAGCAAAGCTCTTCTGACTCCCAGCTCTTGCTCTTTTTTCTTAGCCATGTTACTTTTATAAATAACTATGTGGCCAAAGTCTCCTTTGTAAAATCTGACTGTAACCTGGATTAAATATTGTCTCTGTGAGCTTAGATGGTAGAGGCCCACTGTCAGTCCTGGGGGACAGATGGGTGTAAATGTGTTGTGTTGCTCCAGGGAGCTGTTTTGTCTCCCCAGCAGGGTCTGAAGTGATCACAGCTACTGGAAGTTCAGACCATGCTTCCACTCCTTCGTCCCTGAGCCCCCCCAGAGTTTAGAACTGAGCTCCTGGCATTTCTGGCTGCTGCCCTCCTAAGCTAGCCAGGTCCAGGAGAGGGCATCCCCGCTGGGTTTGCTTCCTGTCCTTTCTGATCGCGTTGTCTGTGACTGCATGCGGCCGTCCCCTCCCCGCACTTCCCCCTCGGGTGGCTAAAGTCATTTTTCCCTTGTCCCGTTGCCCTGCCTAGGCCCTGAGATGTCTGCCCCACTTTTTAAAAGTTGGGTCTGGTGTCCTCTGACATTGTCTCCAGATGCAGGCTCACTGCTGCCCTTTCTAGTCTCCCTGCTTCTCCCTGCATCCCTCATTCCTGGACTCAAATTTTTGTATGCTGTCCTGGACAGCTGACAGCTTTACACCAAAGCTGAAGTCTCATTAAATCCTACACACACGGGTTGGAGGAAAACTAAGGACCCCTTCCCACACGGAGGGCCAGAGACTCCCGGGAGGGCCAAGTCTCTAAGTCCTGCTCACCTTTCTGAATTTAAATTATAGCCAGGCCCGAGACTCCCCTTACTGTGACTGGCTGTATATCCATAGACATATCATTCAAATAAAAGCACCTGTTCCACTGCGGCATCCCAAGAAGACATTGGTCATTCTCTTTTGTTTCTGTGGATGGATTTTTCTGATGTGGCCAGTAGCATCAACTCCACACATAGCTGTGGCCTCCCAAGCTCTGGGCCATGCAAGAGTTAGGGCTGAGGACTGTATCGGTAACCATGGTTATGGGCGCCTGCGTCACACGCATGCCAAGGTTTACATCTTCTGGGTAGCATCTCACTGCAATAAGTTGCGCTCAAGTGGGAGGGTACATTCTTGTTCTGACATGGTCAGGGCAGGGGTTTTTGTGGGGGACCAAACATTTACATTTCATCAAAGCTGCACAAAAACCATAAAGCATGTCAAAACACAGAACATCATCAGAAAAATGATCCTCAAAGTTTCTGGTCCCTGCAGTCCAATCTTTGAGGATGTTCTTGGTTCTTGCCAAATCGTATGGCGTTTTGGCAAAGGTCACTCTTACGGCCCAGAACTGCGTGGTCAAGTGCAGACCATTCACAGTGGTTTGGAGCTGTATGGACGTGTTATTAAACTTAATCCATTCCTGTGGGTGTGACCCCATTATAAGTAGGACTTCCTAATGAGGTTACTCCAGGGAAGGTGTGACTCACCTCAATCAGGCTGGGTCTTAATCCTATTACTGGAGCCCTTTATAAGCAGAATGAAATTCAGGTGGGAGAGAAAGCCACAGGAATCAAGAAGCCGAAGGTCAATGGACCCAGGAAGAGAAGGGAGAGCCCAGGAGAGACCACTGTGTTCATTGCCATGTGACAAAGGAGCCCAAGGCCAAGGATCTCCCACAGCCAGTCCCAGAATGCCAGTCTCTGGGAAGAAGGCATCACCTTGACACCTTAATTTTGGCTTTCTTTTCATTTCAACCTTGAAACCTTAAGCTAATAAATATCCATTATTTACGCCAACGCATTCATGGTATTTGCTTGAGCAGCCCAGGAAACTAAAACAACATCTCGCCCGCTACCCATTCCTTCACTCTTCTTCCTGCCTCTTGGCTTAAAAGTCCCACTATAGATTGCAGAGCCACCTAGAATCATGTGTGGATGATTCTTATTGGCAACAGCAGGTAGACGCAGCAACACCTGCAGCCTGAAAGAGAGAATACCCGTCGTCTTCTGAGTTTCTCACAGGGATCCAAGGCTGGAACCTTCCACACCACTCTCCTCCCAAACCCCACCACACACTGAAAACAAAATAACAGAAAAAGGTAGCTGTGTGGTGTAAAAGGGTTCTCTTGGCACTTCCATTCCTTCTGCTGGATGAATATTAAAAAACTTTTTACGTGGGCCAGAATTGCAGACTATAACCAACCCTCACTACCTGAACCTCACTCTTAGTTCCTCTTCTTCCTATCTTTCTTCCTTGGTCCCATTTCTCTTCCACCAATCCTCTTTTTCATGGGCTGGTCCACTGTGGATCCTTTTACACTTTTTCATTCATTCATTCATTCATTCATTCATTCATTCATTCATTCATTCATCTGTTGCCTGCTATGTGTCAGGCACTCGTCCAGGTGCTGGGGATACAGCAGTGAATGAGACAAAAGATCCCTGGCACTGGGGCATATATATTCTGTGGCAGAGGGAAATGGAGGAAAAAAAACAAAAGATAAGGGAATTTTGAGTAACAATAAGATCTTTGAAGGGATCTTCAATAAGATGATTTGAAGGGAATCAAACTGACTAATGTGATAGATGGCTGGAGAGGCAGGGAAAGCGCTTAGAAGGGATGGAAAGTCTCTTTGAGGGGATTAAAATTGAAGTGAGCCCTGAATGATAAGGATTCAGCCAAGGAGAAAGCATCCCAGAGGCAAGGGCAAGTGCAGAGGCCTTGAAAGAAGCACAAACAGCAAGTCCAAGGAACTGAAAGGAAGCCCGCGATGCTAGAGCTCAGAGAACTAGGCTGGGAGCAGTAAGACAGGTCAGGCAGTAGGCAGGGGTGAGGTCACATGGCGCCTGGGGTAATATAGGGGTTTGACTTTTATTCTAAATGCAGTGGGAAGCCATTTACTAGCGGGGAACTGAATTACTTTTCCAGAGCTTTGCCTATCCCTTGATTGATTTCTTAGCCCTCTCCATAGGCACAGGGAAAGGTTTATTACATAAGGGCATGAGGGACACGCAAGTGCAGGTGACAGAGGAAGACATCCTCTGCTTACATTCTCTGCTTCATGAAGTTCCTTTGGCCTCTTTCCCCGTCTTCCTGACATCCTAAAACTATCCTATTCCTACATGTGCCATCTTTCTCAATTCTTTTTGATAAATTCATTGTTTGGTTTTGGATTTCTCATCTGTTTTACCCCCCAAATTGTTCAAGTAGATGCTCTATTCCATACTTCTGTGTAGGTTGCTAGAACAAAGACTACACTAAATTCTACACTAAATATTAAATTTTACACTAAATATTTCCAGTCATTGCAGTGTCGTGGTTCAAAGCCCTGTTGCAGTCTGTGGCCTGGGGTAGCCTGCAAGCCACGGCATCTCCCCTCTGTGGTCTGAACACATTAAATACTATTTTACCTCCAGGATTATTAAATTTCCAACCACCTTTGACATAGTTCCAAAGGTTTTCCAAATAAAATCCAATTTTTAAAATGAGCATTCCTTAACATATTCCATTGTAGCCAAGATAAAAATATCTAAAGGATTCATGCAGCTGAAAATTACCCAATTTTATAATCTGTGGTGGTGTAACTCACAATGCTGCACATGGAAATAAAAGCCCCACAGTAATCAACTGTCCACCCAAATTAAGTTATGGATTAAATGGATTCTCCCAAATGAGAAATATATTCAAGGTAAATTAAATCAATCTTATCAAATTTAATTCTTTAGTCTCACAATTTTTTCTTTTAAAAATTATGTCAGCAAAGCTGGTATAGCTCAGTGGTTGAGTGCCTGCTTCACGTGTATGAGGTCCTGGTTCAATCCCCAGTCCCTCCTAAAAAAACTGATTGTCAATAAAAATGAATGCAAAAATAGATATAAATAATAAAGAAAAAATTTAAAAAAGAATTCAGAATTCAGGTGTTGCCATTTGGGGAACACAACAAAATCAGTTTTCAATTTTTAAAAATGTTTTCTTTTAAAATAACTTCAAAATTATGAGACAATTGCAAAAATAATATAAACGCCATACAGAGAAGTCGAGCATACCCTGCCACCACCACCCCCAGATACCCAGATTCACCAATTTTAACATTTGCACCTTTGCCATATCATTCTTTCTTCCTCTCTTACTGTCTTATCTATCTCTCTATATTATGTATTATCTGAATATCTGAGAGCAGGTTGCATACATCATAATCCTTGAGCTCATAATACTTCCATGTACATTTCTAATAAACAATGATACTCACTTATGTAACCAACTTAAGCTCAATTACCAAGTTCAAGAAATTTAACATCGGGAAACGGACTTTGGCCCAGTGGTTAGGGCATCCGTCTACCACATGGGAGGCCCGCGGTTCAAACCCCGGGCCTCCTTGACCCGTGTGGAGCTGGCCCATGCGCAGTGCTGATGCGCGCAAGGAGTGCCGTGCCACACAGGGGTGTCCCCCGCGTAGGGGAGCCCCATGTGCAAGGAGGGCACCCATAAGGAGAGCCGCCCAGCGCGAAGGAGGGAGCAGCCTGCCGAGGAATGGCGCCGCCCACACTTCCCATGCCGCTGAAGACAACAGGAGCGGACAAAGAAACAAGACGCAGCAAAAAGACACAGAAAACAGACAACCGGGGGAGGGGAGGGGAATTAAATAAATAAAAATAAATCTTTAAAAAAAAAAAATTTAACATCAATATAGAGCTTACATTTTATATTCCAATTTTTTATAATGGCCCAATAGTGTCCTTTCGAGCCTTTTCCACTCCATTCTTAGACCCCACCCAGTATTATATATTATATTTGTTATTGTCTCTTTAGTTTAGCTTTCTTTATTTTAATTTTGGAAACATAGCAACAACATAAATCTCCCCATCCAAACCCCTCCCAAGCATACCATTCAGTGGGATTGATCACATCCACAGTGTTGTAATACACTCACCACCATCCATTACTGGAACTTTCCCTTCACTCCAAAGATAAATCTTACACTCATTTCGCATTAACTCCCCATCCTCTGTCTCTAAGTTTGCATAATCTCTGATATTTTCTTTATGGTTACCGTGGGGCTTAACTTTAACATTCTATATCTATAACAATGCCATTTGCTTTGATACCATCTGTGATGATTAGGTTCATGTGTCAGCTTGGCCGGATAATGGTGCCCAGTTTTTCAGTCAAGCAAGTACTAATCTAATTGTTACCATGAGAAAATTTTGTGGACTTAAAATCATCAGGAAGTTGCTTGCATCTATGACTGATTACATCTGCGTTCAACTGAGGAGATTGCCTTCAGCAATGAAAGACATCTCAGCCAATCAGTTGAAGGCCTTAAAAGGAGAAGTGATTATTTCAGCAGTCAGAAGAGAGAATTTCCATCTCTACTTCAGCCAGCCAGCTTCTCCTAAGAAATTCGCCAAGGGTCTCCATTGGAGTTCCTGGCTTGCAGCCTGTCCTGTGGAATTTGGACTTGTGCATCTCTATATATCTCATAATATTTACTGATATCTCCTGTCAGTTCTGATTCCCAGAGAATCCTGACTAATATACCAGTTAAACTTCTATAGCATACACAAACTTGTTCCTATATACCACCATGCCCCTACTTTTATGTAGTCCTGTAAAAGGTAAAAAATGGAGTTACACAGCAAAAAAAAATTATCAGTATTTATATATATATATTTTTTTTAAAAGATTAATTTTATTTACTCCCTCCCTCTCAATGTTTGAGCTTGCTGTCTGCTCTCTGTGTCCATTTGCTATGTGCTCTCTGTGTCTGCTTGTCTTCTCTTTAAGAGACACCGGGAACCAAACATGGAACCTGTATCTCTTCAGGATATTTGGTTTGTTCTTTTGACTAGGCCTGTTTCCTAGTATGGCTTATAAGTTTTTGCTGATGTCTAGGAATCTGAATATGTTGGTATATTCACTCTGATGACTAATTTCTCTCTCTTGACTATTGTTTTTTTTCCCACAGCTCTTCCTTGTTATTTAGTTCAACTTATTCTTTCTCCTTAAAATCACCCAGCTTAAGTTTTCAGAATTGGGCCAGGGACTCACTAGTGGGGCACAGATTTTCTCCCAGAAGTTGGATACAGAGAGCACCAAGTTTTTGTCCATGCAGTTTCCAGACTAGCCAGCAGATGGCACTAGACAGTACATCTTTCCACAGAGGTGTTTCAGTCTCAGCTTTCCTGTGTTCCTGTGTTGAATCTCCAGATCAGAGATTCAAAGCAGGCACTGCTGGCCAAATTCACTTAAGAAAAACACCCCAAGCTCCCCTCCCTTTTCTCTTGAAACAGCTGACAGGGAGGAAGGTGTCAGTTCCCCTCTCAGTCAGCTACAGTGAAATACGGGTTTTACGCCAGCTTAATATATTGGGGATGGGGTAGGGGAGCCCTTCCTGGCTCCTATGGGGGCTTGATAACTCTTATCTTTTCAGTTTTTTCGTCTCTCTGCCCCTCACCCTCCTGGGAGTTGTGTAGCACTGTCCTGGTCTGCTGACCCCCAAAGCAGGTCCCTCGGACAGCTTTTGGCTCTTTCTCTACAGTTTTTGTAAAAGCATTCAGTTCTGCCTGTTAGTCCCTCACCATCTTCCCATAATCCTCTAAAGAAGCTTTAGATTACATAAATGTTTTGTGAAAAATATAGGGGATTCCCATATGCCCCACCTCCTTTCCCTCCCACACTTGCCCACATTAACAACATCTTTCATTAATGTGTACATTTGTTACAAATGATAAACACATATTGAAGCATTGCTACTAACCTGGGGACTATAGTTCATAGTTTACATTCTTCCCTGCACAATTTTATAGGCTATGATAAAATGTGTAATGCCCTGTATCCATCATTACAATTTCGTGCAGGACAATTCCATTGTCCCCAAAATGCCCCCATGTTACAACTATTCTCCCCTCTCCCTCTCTTTGGGAGTGGCTTAATCCCTTGTGTTTTGAAGACAGTTTTGCTGGATATAGAATTCTTGGTTGACAAGTTTTCTTTGCTTTCAGTGCTTTAAATATGTCTTCCTACTACCTTGTTGCTGCCATGATTTCTGATGAGAAATTGGCACTTCAATTTATTGAAGGCCCTTTGTATGTGACCCATTGCTTATCTCTTGTGGCTTTCAGAATTCTATTTATCTTTGGCATTTGACAGTTAGATTATAACTGATATGGTGTGGATCAATTTGTGTTCATTGGGTTTTAGTTCATTAAGCATCTTGGATATATATATATTCATGTCTTTTTGTTAAGTTGGGGAAGTTTTCAATCATTATTTCTTTGAATATTCTCTCTCATACTTTCTTTCTCCTTCTGGGACTCCCATAATGTGTATTTTGGTATGTGTGATAGTGTCCCTTAAGTACCTCAGCCTCTGCTCACTTCATTCTTTCCTCTTTCTGCTCAGATTGGATGATTTTAATAACTTTATCTTCAGATTCACTGATTCTTTCTTCTAGCAGCTCCAATCTACTATTGAGCCTTTCTAGGATATTTTTAAAAATATGTTTTTATTACAGAGGTTGTGAACTTACAAAACAATCCCACATGTGTAGATTTCCCATACAAAACCCCTTCACTGGGCGGCGGACTTGGCCCAGTGGTTAGGGTGTCCATCTACCACATGGGAGGTCCGTGGTTCAAACCCCGGGCCTCCTTGACCTGTGTGCAGCTGGCGCATGCACTGTGCTGATGCGCACAAGGAGTGCCGTGCCATGCCTCGCACGGGTGTCCCCTGAGTAGGGGAGCCCCACACGCAAGGAGTGCACCCCGTAAGGAGAGCCACCCAGGATGAAAGAAAGTGCAGCCTGCCCAGGAATGGTGCCACACACACCTAGAGCTAACACAACAAGATGATGCAACAAAAAGAAACACAGATTCCCGTGCCTCTGACAACAACAGAAAGTGGGCAAAGAAGACACAGCAAATAGACACAGAGAACAGACAACCGGGGTGGGGGGGTGGGCAGGAAGGGGAGAGAAATAAATAAATAAATAAATCTTTTTTAAAAAAAGACCCTTCACCAACACACCACACCATGGTGGAACATTTATTACAGATTATGAGATAATATCATGAGATTATTACCACCAACCATTGTCCATAGCATACATTTGGCACTCTTTTTCCATACATCTCCATTATCAACACAGTACATCTTTGGCATTAATGCAAGAATATTACAGTATTTCTGTTAACCACAGTCTACAGATCACAACAATTGTAGTTTTCTCATGCTTCTGCACATTCCTACCACTCTGCAAGAGTGATGTACATCTGCTCTAGCTTGCAGAAGGACACTCTTGAATTTGTACTCTCAACCACAATCCTCATCCACCTCTGGGTTCACTGTATTATTCAGTCCCTAGATTACTCTTTAGCTTTCTTTCTATTGACATTTACATCTCCAGACTACCATTTTCAGCCACAATCCCATTTATAAGCCAGTTGCTACTCACTATAATGTGTTACCATCAACTCTATCCATTTCCACACTTTTACAGTCAAGTTAATTAAAACTTGTACATACATTAAGCACCAGTAGTTTTTCTTAACCCTTCTCTTATCTCCTAATAAACTGTACTCGAGATTTTAACTCCATGTGTTTATTCTTCATATTTCATTCATATTAATGAAACCATGCAATATCTGTTCTTTTGTGTCTGCTTACTTTGTTCAGTGTAATAATGTCTTCAAGATTCATCTATGTTGAGGTCCAGGGTTCAAACCCAGGGCCTCCTGACCTGTGTGATGAGCTGGCCCATGTGCAATGCTGATGTGCACAAGGAGTGCCATGCCATGCAGGGGTGTCCTCTGTGTACGGAAGCCCCACACGCGAGGAATGCGCCCCATAAGGAGATCCGCCTAGCAGGAAAAAAGTGCAGCCTGCCCAGGAGTGGCACTGCACACACAGAGAGCTGATGCAGCAAGATGACATAACAAAAAGAGACACAGATTCCTGGTGCCTCTGACATAACATAAGCGGACACAGAAGAACACTGTGAATGAACACAGAGCAGAAAACGGGGGGCAGGAGGGTGGGGAAGGGGAGAGAAATAAATACAAAATAAATCTTTAAAAAATAATAATACATTTTTTAAAAGTTTCATCCATGTTATCACATGTGTCCTGTATTAGTCAGCCAAAGGGGAGCTGATGCAAAATACCAGAAACTGGTTGGTTTTTATAAAGGGTATTTATTTGGGGCAAGACCTTACAGATACAAGGCCATAAAATATAAGTTACTTCCCTCACCAAAGCCTATTTGGAGCAAGATGGCTGCCAATGCCTGTGAGGGTTCAGGTTTCCTGGGTTCCTACGTTCCTGGGGCTTGCTTTACTCTAGCTTCAAGGTTCCTTTTTTGTCAGAGCTTGCTTTTTCCTGGGCCTGGCTTCTCTTTCCTCTGGATGCCGACTGCCCGGGTCTTCTGCTTAAGGCTTCAGCATCAAACTCCAACATTAAAGGCCCTCAACTCTGTTCTTCACCGTGCCTTTTATCTGTGAGTCCCCACCCTTTGGTGGGGACGCCCTAATAATAACTCAATCATGCCCAAGTACACATCAGATTACGAACATAATCCAATATTTCTTTTTGGAATTCATCAATTATATCAAACAGCTACATGTCCCAATTTCACTTCTTCTTACTGCAACATAGTATTCCATCATATGTATATTCCATCGAATGTATATACCACATTTTGTTTATCCATTCATTGTTTGGATATTGCTTCCATCTTTTGGCAGTTGTGAATAATAGCAGATGTCTGTTTGTGTCATAATTTTTAGTTCTTCCGGGTGTATTCTTAGTAGAGGAATTGCTTGATCATATGGCAGTTCTATATTTAGCTTCCTGAGGACTCACCAAACTGTCTTCCACAGAGGCTGCACTATTTTACACTCCCACCAATAGTGAAGGAGAGTTCCTATTTCTCCACATCCTCTCCAGCACTTGCTGCCTGTTCTTTTAAATAATGGCCATTCTATGTGGAGTTAGATGATATTTCATTGTTGTTTTAATTTTCATTTCCCTAATAGCTAGTAATATGGAACATTTTTTCATGTGCTTTTTGGCCATTTCTATTTCCTCTTTGGAGAAATGTCTATTTAAAACTTTTGCCCATTTTTTAATTGGATTGCTTGCTCTTTTATTGTTGAGCTGTATGATCTCTTTATATAGAATGGAAATCAAACCCTTATCGGATAAGTGGTTTTCAAATATTTTCTCCCATTGAGTGGGCTGCCTTTTCACCATCTTGATGAAATCCTCTGAATCACAGAAGTGTTTAAGTTTGAAGGGGTCCCATTTATCCAGGTTTTCTTTGTTGCTCATGCTTTTGCTGTACAGTTTAAGAATCCACCACCTACTACCAGGTCTTGAAGATGTTTCCCTATGTTTCCTTCTAGAAGTTTTATTGTATTAGTTTTTATATTTAGGTCTTTGATCCATTTTGAGTTAATTTTTGTATAAAGTGTGAGATAGGGGTCTTCTCTCTTTCTTTTGGCTATGGATAACCAGTTCTCCCAGCACCATTTTGTTGAATAAACTGCTCTGTCCCAGCTGGGTGGGTTTGACAGGTTTGTCAAAAATCACTTGGCCATAGACATGAGGGTCTGTTTCTGAACCATCAGTTCAGTTCCACTGGTCTATGTGTCTTATCTTTATGCCAATGCTATGCTATTTTTACCACTGTAGCTAGGTAATATGATTTAAAATCTGGAATTGAGAGTCCTCCAACTTCACTTTTCCTTTTTAAGATGTTTCTGGCTATTCGGGGCCTTTTACCCTTCCAGATAAATTTGGTAATTGTGTTTTCCATTTGTTTAAAACATGCTGGTGGAATTTTTATTGGGATTGCATTGAATCTGAATATCAATTTTGCAGACTTGACATCTTAATGATATTTAGTCTTCTAATCCATGAGCATGGAATGTTCTTCATTATTATTTAGGTCTTTTTAAAATTTCTTTTAACAATGCATTTTAGTTTTCTAAGTACAAGTGTTTTACAACCTTGGTTAAGTTTATTCCTAAATATTTTATTCTTTTAGTTGCTATTGTAAATGAAATTTTTCTCCTGACTTCCTCCTTAGATTGCTCATTACTAATGTATAGAAACACCACTGGTTTTTGCATATTGATCTTGTATCCTGACACTCTACTGAAATCATTTATTAGCTTTAGTAGCTTTGCTGTAAATTTTTTGGGACTTTCTAGATATACAATCATATCATCTGTGAATAGTGAAAGTTTTAATTCTTACTTTCTGATTTGGATGCCTTTTATTTCTTTTTCTTGCCTGATTACTGTAACTAGAACCTCTAGCACTATATTGAACAGCAGTGGTGACAATGGGCATCCTTGTCTTGTCCCTGATCTCAACAGGAAAGTTTTCAGTCTTTCAACATTTAGTACAATATTAGCTGTGGGTTTTTATATATGACCCTTATCATGCTGAGAAAGTTTCTCTCAATTTCTATTTTTTGTAGTATTTTTATCAAGAAAGGATGCTGTATTTTGTCAAATGCCTTTTCTGCATCAATTGATAAGATCATGCGATTTTTCTTCTTTGATTTATTAATGTGATATATTATGCTAGTTGATTTTCATGTGTTGAACCAGCCTTGCATGCCTTGGATAAAACCCACTTGATCATGATGAATAATTCTTTTAATGTGTTGTTGTTGCATCTGATTAGCAAGTATTTTATTGAGGATTTTTGCATCTCTATTCATTAGAGAAATGGGTCTGTAATTATCTTTCTTTTTTTCCCATAATATCTTTATCTTGCTTTGGTATTAAGTTGATATTGGCTTCACAGAATACGACTGGTAGTGTTCCTTCTTGTTCAACTTTTTGGAAGAGCTTGTATTAGTCAGGGTTCTCTAGGGAAACAGAATCAACAAGAGATATCTGTCAATAGTATGCGATTTTATAAGAGTCTCCCACTTGACTGTGGGGATGCAAAAGTCAAGGTTCTGCAGGCAGGCTGCAACCAGGGGCTCTGATGAAAGTCCAATGAAGGTTCTTGACAAGTTATGGGAGATGCTCACTGTTCAAAGATAAGCTGGGAAACTCTCACTCAGTTCTGAAATCACTTCCCCTTTTAAGGCATTCAACTGATTGGATAAAGCATCACTCATTACTGATGGCACCTCCCTGATTGATGTAATTGTAATCAGCCATCTATGATTTACCACTGCATTAAAGTCAATGGTGACTAAAGTCCATAAATGTCCTTGTATTAGAGTTAGCCCAGTGCTTGACTGACCAAACAACTGGGCACAATTACCTGGCTGAGTTGACACATTTGCCTAACCATCATAGAGCTTGAGTAAGATTGGTATTAAATCTTCTTAAAATGCTTGGTAGGACTCACCTGTGAAATCATCTGGTCCTGGCATTTTCACTTTGGGGAGCTGTTTGATGACTGTTTCAATCTCCTTACTTGTGATTGGTGTTGAGTTCTTCTATTTCTTCTAGCATCAGTGTCGGTTGTTTGTACATTCCTAGGAATTTTTCCATGTTCTAAATTCTCTAGCTTTTTGGCATAAAGTTGTTCATAGTATCCTCTTATGATCTCTCTTATTTCTGTGGGGTCAGTAGTAATGTTCCTCTTTTAATTTTTTTTTTTTTTTTTTTTGCATCTTCTCTCTTCTTTTCTTAGTCTAGTTAAGGGTTTGTCGATTTTGTTAATCTCAAAGAACCAACTTATGGTTTTGTTAATTCTCTTTTTTTCTCAATTTCATTTATTTTTTCTCTAATCTGTTATTTCATTCCTTCTACTTGCTTTGGGATTAGTTTGCTGTTCTTTTTCTAGTTCCTCCAGCTGTATAGTTAGGTCATTGATTTTAGCTTTTTCTTCTTTTTTAATGTAAGCATTGAGGCTACAAGTTTTCCTCTCAATACTGCCTTTGCAGCATCCCATAGGTTCCAATATGTTGTATTCTCATTGTCATTCATCTTGAGATATTTACTGATTTCTTTTGAAATTTCTTCTTTGACCCACTGATTATTTAAGAGTGTGTGGTTTAATCTCCATATATATGTGAATTTTCCCTTTTTCTGCTGCTTGTTGATTTCCAACTTTATTTCCTTATGATCAGAGGAAGCATTTTGTATCATTTTGATTTTGTTGAGTTTATTGAGATCTGCTTTGTGACCGAACATATGGTCTATCCTGAGAAAGATCCATGAGCACTTGAAAAGAACTGCTGTTCTAGGGTGCAATATTCTGTATATGCCTATTAGGTTTAATCTATTTCTCCTATTATTCAAGCTCTCTGTTCCTTTACTGATCCTCTGCCCTGATGTTGTATGCAATGCTGAGTATGATGTATTGAATTCTCCAACTCTGATTGTGAAGATGTCTATTTCTTCCTTTAGTTTTGCCAGTGTTTGCCTCATATATCTTGGGGCATCCTGGTTAGGTGCAAATATATTTATGATTTTTATTTCTTCCTGGTGAATCACCCCTTTTATTAATATGTAATGTCCTTCCTTATCTCTATAACAGTTTTGCTTTTAAAGTCTATGCCATTTGATATAAGTATAGCTATCCCAGCTTTTTTTTTTTTTTTTTTTTTTGGTTCCTGCATGCTTTTTCTAACCTTTCACTTTCAGTCTCTTGGTATCCTTGGATCTAAGGTAAGTCTCTTGCAGACAGCATATAGATGGCTTATATTTTCTTATCCATTCTGTCAGTCTCTTTCTTTTGATTGGAGAGTGTGATGGTTAGGCTATTGTGTCAACCAGGTAATTGTGCCCTGTTGTTTGGTCAAGAAGCACTGGGCTAACGGTAATACAAGGTCATTTATGGACTTTCATCACCATTGACTTTACTGCAGTGGTAAATCATAGATAGCTGGTTATAATTACATCAGTCAGGGAGATTGCCATCAGCAATGAGTGACACTTAACCCAATCAGTTGAATGCCTTAAAAGGGGAAGTGATTCCAGCATTGAGAGAGCATTTCCCAGCTCATCTTTAGACAGTTGACATCTACAGAACACATCAAGAACATTCACTGGAATTTCATTGCAGCCCCTGGTTGCATACTGTCTGTGCAACCTGGACTTGTACATCCCCACAGTTGCATGAAAGACTTTTATAGAATGTCATACTATTGACAGATATCTCTTGTTGATTCTGTTTCTCTAGAGGACCCTGACTAATACAGTGAGTTTAATCCATTAACATTCAATGTGATTACTGTAAAGGCAGTCCTTATTTCATCCATTTTGATCTTTGTGTTTATCTGTCATTTTATTTTTGACACTTTCAGTAACTGTTACTGTTACAGTCATCATTTGTAGACTCTCTTCCAAGCCTCTCTCTCTTATCTTTTCTTTTCAGGCTGTAACACTCCCTTCGGTATTTCCTGCAAAGCTGTTCTTTTTGTTTTAGCACTCTCAGTTTCTGTTTATCTGTGAGTATTCTAATCTCACCCTCATTTTTGAAAGATAATCTTGCTGGGTATAAAATTCTTGGCTGGCAATTTTTTTTTTGCAGTATCTTTAATATATCATACCGCTGTCTTCTTGCCTCCATGGTCTCTGATGAGAAATTGGCACTTAATCTTATTAGGTATCCCCTATATATTATGCATTGCTTTTCTCTTGCAGCTCTCAGAATACTCTCTCTGTCTTTGGCATTTGACATTCTGATTAGTAGTGTCTTGGAGTTATTCTATTTGGATTTATTCAGAAGGGAGTATATTGTGCTTCTTGGACATGGATACCTATGTCCTTCAATTGTGTTGGGAAAATTTCCACCATTATTTCTTCCAATAATCTTCTGCCCCTTTTCCCTTCTCTTCTCCTTCTGGGACACCCATGACACATATGTTTCCATGTGTCTTGCTGTCATTTAGTTCCCTGAGACCCTATTCAATTTTTTTCCATTTTTTTCTTCATCTGTTCTTTTGTATGTTCACTTTCAGAGGTCATGTTTTTGAGCTCACCCATCCTTTCTTCTTTCTCAAATCTGCTGTTATATGCCTAAAGTGTATTTTTATTTCACTTATTGCATTTTTCATTCCCATAAAGTCTATTTTTCTATGTATGCTTTCAAATTCTTCTTTGTGCTTATCCAGAGTCTTCTTAATATCCTTACTCTCTTTAGCCATCACATTGAATTTATTAAGGAGATTTGTTTGAACATCTAAGATTAGTTGTCTCAACTCATTTATGTTATCTGCAGGCTTATCTTAGTCCTTTAACTGGACCATATATCCTGGTTTTTGGTATGGATTGTAATTTTTTTTTTTTTTTTTGGTGTTTTCACATCTGGCTTGCTGGATGTATTTATTCTGGGTGCAGTTTCTCCCTTTAGTTTAGGGTTTTCTTGTATTTTCTCCCTTGCTGGTTGTGTAGTAGGTGCCAAAGATGTATTTGGTGCTGTGAGCTATGGAGATTGAAGTTGCCCACGTTGCCTCAGGAATTGATGAAACTTCTCCCACTTTTCTCCTCTGTCAAGGGTAGGAACAGAGCTATAGCCATGTATAATAATCCAAGTTGGACAGGACAAGACATCTGTAGTTGCCCAGAGAGACTGGTGGATCTTTACATCCCTTCCTCCCCTACCTTGGGCAGGGATGGAGCTATAGTTGTGGGCAGCAATCTATGTCATGTGGGTCCAAAATGACCACATTTGCTCAGGAAAACTGATGTAGCACCAGACCTTCTCTCTCCTGAGGGTAGGAATGGGCCCTTTGGAGTGTCCAACAATCTAATCTTTGTGGGCCTAATATGCCTGCATTTACCCTAAGTGGCTGAGGGAGTACTATCCCTTCTGTCCTTTAAGGGTGGAAATGGAACCACCAACACCCAACAGTTCAGTCCCTGTAGGCTGAAAATTCTTGCCATTGCCTGGAGAGCCTGAGGAAGCACCAGCCCCCTCTTATCCTATTGGGTGGTGGGGGTGGTTTTACAGGTGCCCAACAGTTGTGTCCCTTTAGGCTGAGAATACCTGCCATTGTCTGGATAGCCTGAGGAAACACCAGCCCTCTCCTAACCTATGAAGGCATGGGGTTGCATCTACAGGCACCCAACAGTTCAGTCCCTGTAGCTTGAAAGTACCTGCCATTTTCTGGAGAGGATTTGGAGACACCAGACCCCTTCTATCCTGTTGGAGGTGGGCGTGGATCCAGAGGCATCCAACATCCAATCCATGAGGCCGAAGGTTGGCCATTGCCTGGAAAGGCTGTGGAAACACCAGCCCCCTACTTTCCTATTGGGGGGTGAATATGGGTCCTCAAGTACCCACCAGTCCAGGCTGTGTGGGCCAAAAGCATCTGCAGTTACCCAGAGAGGCTGGACAAACACAATCCTTCTCTTTTCCTATTGGGGATGGGGGTGGAGCCACAGGTGCCCAACAGTTGGGCTTGGGCTGGCCAAAAGTGCCGGAAGTTACCCTGAGAGGCTGAGGGAACACCAGTCCCCTCCTATCCTATGGGGACAGAGGTGGAGATGGGCTTAAGAGTACTCAACAAACCAGTTCATGTGGGCTGAAACCCCTGCCACTGTCCAGATAAACCAAGGATACCCAGCATCTCTTCCTATTGCAGTGCAGGCATGCAGCCCCAGGTGACTGACTATTCAATCTGTGCCAACCAAGAGCACTTGCAATTGCCTGGAGAATGTGGTGCAGGTCCCACCAGCTTCCTTTCTGCTGGAGGTAGGGCTGGTGCCTAAGCTAGGGCTGCAGTGAGATCTTGGAAAGAAACCCATCCCTAACTTCACTGGATTTTCAGTCAGCCTGGCTTTCTCTTATGCTGTGGGAGGAGTCAAAAAGTCATCTTTCCCACTTGGACAGGCTCTGACCCTACCTGTTTCTAGGATTATACTTTAGCCAGCCGATGACCCTAGCTGCTTCTAGGATTATACTTTAGCCAGTCGAGTCTACTAATCAATAACTGATGTTGGTGGACAACTGTCTCTTCCTCCACCGTTTATGAGAAATGGAGCTTCTAACTCCAGCCATAGAATAGCTCCTGAGGTGGCTTGTGCTGCTAGATTAGGATGGGCACTGACCTCTGTGGTGTGGCTTGCAGCTTCCCAGAGAGGTGGTACAGGCCCCACACATTCCTTCCTGCTGGAGGTGAGGCTGGGGTTTAGGATAGACCTGCAATCTGACTTGGGTGGGAAGAAGCTGGTCCCAACAAGCTCTGTGATTTTCAGTCAGCCCCACTTCCCCTCATGCCAGGGGTGGAGTCAAAATGGCGGCCACCAACCTCCCTCTGACCTGGACAGGCTCAAAGTTTAGTTGTTCCTAGTATTATACCTCAGCTCACCAAATCCACTAATCAGTATCTGAAGTCTGTACCTCACCATGTCTTCCTCCCCTGATTTTTGGGAAATGGAGCTTCCAACTCCAGCCATGGAATAGCTCCTGAGGTGGCTTGCAACACATGCACCAAACTCTGCGGCATGGAGGGGCTCTACTCACAAATTCTCTCTGCAGATGGACAGTCTCCTTCGTCCACACTCTCAAGGATGGTGCAGGATACTCCTCCGGTCTCCTGGGGCCCCCAAACAGGTGCTTTGCATAGCTCTGAGTGACCGTCAACTGCCCTGTATTACAAGCTGACTCCAGGAGTGCCTTACTCTGCCGCCATCTTGGCTTCCTCCCTTCTAGGATATTTTTAATTTCTGTTACTATGGCATTCAGCTATATTTGGTTCCTTTTCATATTTCTCTTTGTAATTCATCCATCATTTTCCTAATTTCACTTAGTTCTTTGTCCATATTTTCCTTTAGAGTTTTGAGCATATCTAGAGCCATTTTTAAAGTCTTTGTCTGGAATATCCCAAACCTGATCCTCCTCATCAATGGATGGTTTCTAACGCTTAATCTCCTCATGTGCCTAGCCTGTCACTTCCTGTTTCTTTGTATGTTTTGTAATCTTTTGCTGAAACATGGACATTTTGATATTTTAATGTGTTGTCTCAAATTTAGCTTGAGTCCTCTGTCCATTAAGCTTGAACCCAGCTGGTTTATGACAGAGCTTTCCTTGAATTCCAGGAATAAGATAAGATGAATGAGGTAAAATAAAACCTTTCCAAGTCTTTGCAGATCCACCTGTGCAAGTGCTTTCCATCAGAGCTTATCCATACAATGAATTTAGAGACTAGTTCCAGGCCAAAGGATAGGCCTGGACCTCACTTGTCCTTTCTGTGCATGTGTCTTGACTTGGGCACACAAGAGTGGCCCTAGGAATTCCCCCATTTACCTGGTCCAAATGTCCCTTTTTCCCTGGGCACTGCACTGTTTGTCCTACACATCACTTGTAACAGGCATCCATTTGATTGCCATTCTACCACATTCTATAGGAGAGTTTGGTGAGCCACCTCCTACATGCCAGGCAGGTTCTGGGGTGCACCACCAGACAGATTGGGCCAGAAGTCTATGTCCCCATCGTGTACAAGGGTTACCCTGCTCTCTCTCTGGAACTGAACCAACTCCATTCTGGGAACATGGGCTGACTCCATGCTGAGCTGCTGAGGGGTAGGGGAGGGGCTAACCATGGAGCCCAGGTGTCTTACGACCTTTTTTTTTATCTCCTCCCCCCAGTTGTCTGCTCTCTGTGTCCATTTGCTGCGTGTTCTTCTGTGACCACTCCTCTCCTTATCAGCGGCACCAGGAAATCTGTGTTTCTTTGTGTTGCGTCATCTTGTTGTGTCAGCTCTCCGTGTGTGCGGCGCCATTCCTGGGCAGGCTGCACTTTCTTTCGCGCTGGGCGGCTCTCCTTACAGGGTGCACTCCTTGCGCGTGGGGCTCCCCTACGCGGGGGACACCCCTGTGTGGCAGGGCACTCCTTGTGCGCATCAGCACTGCGCATGGGCCAGCTCCACACGGGTCAAGGAGGTCTGGGGTTTGAACCGCGGACCTCCCATGTGGTAGACAGACGCCCTATCCACTGGACCAAGTCCGCTTCCCTGTTTTACGACTTTCAAGTTGCCTTTTTTTTCCCCACTTGGTGCCCACCCTGTTTCTGCAGTCCTTTAAGTGTTTTCTGAAGCTTTGAGAAAGCTGTTTCTGTCAGTTCTTGCTGGTTGTTAAAAGCTTCTGTGGGGGAATGGAGCCTGAAAGCCCTTCACTGCTATTTTGATCAGGGTCCGGTCTCCATTTTTAAGCAAACAGCTGTATTTAATTGAAGTGTTCATTTAACGGGAATACTCTTCCTCACTGTTTTTTCTTTGCTAACTTCAGCAGCTATATTCATTCCTCTGGAGAAGGAATACACAGAAAGAGAGTTGTTAAAGCTTCCCTATTTGGGATTCTCCCCATAGATGGGATTCCCTTTTTCTGTTTTACCCAAGCATGGGGACATATTGAGATGGCCAGCTTTCAAGTCATCAAGTCTGTGTAATTTCTTTCTGTCAACATTTTTGGGTGATTTCTCTTATCCTTCTCAACCATACCCCTCTCTAGTTCCCAACACATCCAAAATCCACAGCCAGCTGGGCTTCAGCAAAATCATAGCCTCCATCTAGACCAAACTCCTCTGAGGTTTATGATAAAGGAAAAGGGGGTCTGCCTTCTTGGAAGGTACACATTGGGTACTTGCCCTAGCTTTGTCTCTAAGAAAAGGAAAAAGCATATGTATATTTAAAATTATTAAAAAGCAGTAGCACATGTATGTGTCATATTCAAAATCATGGTTCATGTATTATTCTGGAAGGAAATACAGCAAACAAATTAATCATAAGAAAATACAGGGAAGCAGACTTAGACCAATGTATAGGGCATCCGTCTACCACATGGGAGGTCCGCGGTTCAAACCCTGGGCCTCCTTGACCCATGTGGAGCTGGCCCACGTGCAGTGCTGATGCGTGCAAGGAGTGCCATGCCACGCTGGGGTGTCCCCCGCGGAGGGGAGCCCTACGTGCAAGGATTGCGCCCCATAAGGAGAGCCGCCCAGCGCGAAAGAAAGTGCAGCCTGCCCAGGAATGGCACCGCACACACGGAGAGCTGACGCAGGAAGATGATGCAACAAAAAGAAACACAGATTCCCGTGCCACTGACGACAGAAGCGGACAAAGATGAACACACAGCAAATAGACACAGAGAACAGACAACTGGGGGGGGCGGGGAAGGGGAGAGAAATAAATAAAATCTTAAAAAAAAAGAAATAGAGCAGTTCATCCCTATTATAATGCATGCCTAAATCATATTAGCAATATGCAAGCAGATGACTCAGTATTTTGTTTTGGTTTTAAATCTAGCTGAACTGTTAGTTAAAATGCCACAGTCGTGCAGAAACACGTCTCATATTTGAAAAAGGAAAGGCATTGAATAGATTAGAATCACATCATCTTTCCTTTTCCCATTATCTGTCCTTTCCCATTTCTTGAGGAAGGGAAAAAGAAACAAACCATGGATAAACCAAGTTAACCTCTTTTTGTCACACTTACACACTAATCCTTATATTAAGGTAGACACAAAAAAATTCAAAATTGCATCTCAGTAGCCCTTTCGGACAAATTAATTTTTCATCCTAAAAAAAGGCACCAGGCATCACGTCCCACATATCAGTTTACATTTCTTGAGTGCCTGCCTATCAGGTGATGAGTGTGGGGTAATAGACAGGTATATAATGCTGGGGACACAAAGTGAGTGCCTTTCAGAATCTTTGTGTCCAGTGGAGGAGTCAGAGCAGGGGGGTAAGTACTTGGATGGCAGAATCAGGAACTTGCCATCTGTAAATGCCTCCGGAGCCTGGGACTCTACTGTCTCAACTTCCTCAGCTCCTCTGCAACCTCTTTTTTGCTGAGGACAACACGGTCCCTGGTCCACCTACGATGTCTGCTACTTACAAAGGAAATGTTTGGCACAATCAAATTTCCAGAAAACACCTGATCCTCAAAGGACTGTACTAGTCCAAGGATGCTTTGCCTTGTGGCAGCAGCTTGCCACACCTTTCTCAAAAACAAACACAGAAAACTACACCCAAACTGCTTTATCATTTAGCCCATCCTGCTGACAGAAGCTTCCTGAGCCTTAAAATGGAGGTAGGGCCGTGAGGCCCACAACTCGCCCTGGTCCTTCGAGGTGAGAATTACTCCCTAAAGCTTTTCTACTGCTTCACTGCCCCTCCCAAGTCTTGTGGCCTCTGGGATTCTGACTCATGTGTAGAGTTTGTCCTTCCCATTCTCCACGGCTGACTGCCAGCGAGCAGCATCTGTGGCTCCAGTCTCTGGGAGCCATCCGACCTTCTCACAGGATGACTATAGGGTGTGAGAGAAAAGTGTTTAACTCAAGGCCTCATATTTCTGCTACCTGTTCCCACTGATATTTCCAGTTGGGTCCCCTGGCTAGAAATGACCAGTTCCTTTTCTTTTGTCTTTGGTTATTTTTTTAACAGTTCTCTGGTTTGCTTGCTGTTGTTTTTGTTTTTGTTTTTTATCTTAAACAGCTTTTATTTATTTATTTTTAATTTTTCTCCCCTTTCCCTGCCCCATCCCAGTTGTCTGTGTCCATTTGCTGCATGTTCTTCTTTGTCTGCTTCTGTTGTTGTCAGTGGCACGGGAATCTGTATCTCTTTTTGTTGCATCATCTTGCTGCGTCAACTCTCTGTGTGTGTGGTGCCATTCCTGGGCAGGCTGCACTTTGTTTCGTGCTGGGCGGCTCTCCTTTTAGGGTGCACTCCTTGCATGTGGGGCTCCCCTACGCAGGGGGCACCCCTGCATGGCATGGCAGTCCTTGCATGCATCAGCACTGCACGTGGGCCAGCTCCACACGGGTCAAGGAGGCCTGGGGTTTGAACCGTGGACCTCTCATGTGGTAGACGCCCTATCCACTGGGCAAGTCCACTTCTCTTGTTGTTGTTTTTTTAGGTTTTATTCTGGTGACATATAAGCTACCAAGTTTTCCCATTTTAATTACTCTCAAGTGAACAATTCATTGTTCTTAATTACATTCACGGTGTTCTGCTACCATCACCATGATCCATTACCAAAACTTTTCCATCACCCCAAACAGGACCTCTGTACCAATTCAGCTTTGACTTCCCACTCTTCACCTCTCTCTGGCCCCCGGTAATCTGTATTCTAATTTCTGACTAGGAATTTTCATATTTTAATTATTTTATATAAGGGAGATTATATAATATTTGTCCCTTTGTAACTGGTTTTGGTTTCAAAAGGCATTCATGTTGACATGAATGACATTCACCATGATGTCTTCAAGCTTCATCCATGTTGTCACATGTATCAGAATTTGGTTCCTTTTTACAGATGAATGAAATTCCATCCTACATATATATCACATTTTGTTTATCCATTCTTCTGTCACTGATGGACATTTGGGTTGCTTCCATCTTTTGGCAACTGTGAATAATACCACTATAAACACTGGTGTGCACATACCTATTTGAATCCCTGCTTTCAATTCTTTTGCCATTCCTCACTTTTAAAAATTATTTTTATTGTAATTTTTTAACCAACCACAGCAAAACACTGCATTGGCCAAAGTGGCCAGCTGGCTCTAAGGACAGCTGGCCAGGCCGCTGCTGCACAGTGGTCATGGAGGTGGCTTCAGGAGTTTCCTGCTGGGCCCTCTGCCCTTTCAAGGAGGGGGAGTAAACCTGAGGAGATTCATCAGACAGAGAGGACAGAGCGCTCCACTTTTCATAATCTACCATAGAAATCATGACATGCTGCATCCAAACTACTATGCAATAATCTTCTCCTCAGTAACAGGGACGTCTGGGCATGCCAGGAGTTGTCAAAGTGGTAGAAACCGGCTTGGTGCAATTTATTACAAGGTTATTAGTCACTGACTGATGAAAAGAAAGCTGACTGAAGAAAATTGAGCCATTCAAGTTAGCTAGGCCCAAGGTACACAGCTGTATGATAATTATATAACCTACACAAAATTATATACAGCGTGGAAACAGATGTAGCTCAAGTGGCTGAGAGCTTGTTTCCCATGTGAAGTCCTGGGTTTGATCCCTGGTACCTCCTAAAAACAAAACAAACAAAAAAATGACTCTCACTGGGGAGTGGATGTAGCTCAAGTGGTTAAGTACCTGCTTCCCATATATTAAAAAATTATATTACAGGAAACATATCTTCATCCAATGAAAACTGTGAATACTAAAACGATATGCTGTGACCAGTTAAGCAAAGAGGGATGGGAAACTAGATATAAGGATGGAGAAGGATGGCAGAGCAGTGGGTATTAGATAGAAAGGCAAGCACAGGAGAAGAGAAACTGACAAAATGAAAAAGAAGAAAGATGGAAAACCTAGGAGGTTCCGAGTTGAGTATTAAAGGGTACATGTCTTAGGCTCTGAGGTGACTATAAAATTTCTTACCTGCTTTTCAGATTGTAGGCTCAGAGCAAGGATAGAATTTGTCTTTGTTTGCTGAAACTCAGTGAAAATTTGTTGAAATGAACTCTCCTCCCCTCTGAAGCCCCCGTACTAGAACTATAATCAGAATCCATTTCAGCTTTAAAAAACTTAAATTGATTTTTATTCATTAAACAAAAAAATCTTATCGATCACTCGATTTCTAGGCTCTGGAGATACCGCTAGGAACACAATAAATGAGAGTCTCTGCCCTCGAAGAGCTTACATTCTAGCAAGGGAAAGCCAATAAAAGAGTATACAAATAAAAGTAACAGCATGGTTTCTTGTGGTGATAAGTGCTGTAAGGAAAAGTAAAGCTGGCTGTGGATGTAGATGGGGTGTGGGCTGTTTCGGATAAGGTCTTATGAAGGCTTCTCTGAAGAGGTGCAAGACACAAACAAGCTATGTGAAATACTGGAGTATGGGATCTCAGGAATAGTAAGTGACATATGACTGTGGGGTGGGAATAAGCTTGGCCTGTTCCAGGGACAGCCCAAAGGCCAGTGGACTGAAGTATAAGAAAGGAGGAGACCAGGGAGCATATGTAGCTCCATGGTTGAGTGCCTGCTTCCCATGTACAATCCCAGGTTCAATCCCAGTGGGAGAAGGAGGCTCTTTTAGGTCAGATAGGGAGCTGGCAGTTTAAAATATATGTATGTGGTGGGAAGTTATTGGAAAGTCTGAGCCCTCCAGTACATTATCTTCTAGGTGCAGAGTTGACATCAACATCCTTATCTAATCTCCTCTACTGCAAACCTCCAGATTCCCAGGACCACAGAACTGTATTTATGCTAAAATCAAGGAAAGGAGCCAGGCACATGCTACAGAGTTGAGAGAATTTTCAAACAAAATACAATGTAGATGGGACTACATCGGGGGAAAAAAAAAGACCAGAAACTCAGCCACAAGAAGCAATAACTAAGCCAAGAAGTAGAATGACCTGGATGCCAACAGAAGCTACCCCTTTTTACAGAGACTAGGGCTGGGGGTGAGGGTAGAGCAAGAGATGGTCTGGGGTATATGTGGATCCCCCCACTCTGAGACACTTTTCCAAGGTCATAGCAAGCCGGGGTCCTCCAGTGTCACTTACTGTCAGCATACCTTTAATTTAGATGAAATATGTTTGGCGAAGAGCCTTTACTGGCTTCTTACACGGTTAACCATGCCACCCAAGATTAAGGGCCTAGGCCCAGCTACTCCCTAATTACAAGAAATTCCAGCTCTTTGATTTAGAGTTGAACCTTCTAGCTACAATTACTTCTGGTCCTGGCTTCTTCCAAACTATCACCAGACAGTTGGCTGCCTGCCCTGGCCAAGGAAACTCCATTACAATCAAAATTGTCCTTCTGTCCCTTCCTGTGGCCCTCACACAAACCCTAAAGGGCTTTGTCACAATTTTCCATGAGAGACTACAGAGAATATCTTTAACCTACCTTTGTAAGTCTGTGCAAATGGAAACATTCCCTGACTATGAAAACACATGAGGTGAGCGGAGTGGGTGTAGCTAAAGTGGTTGAGCAACTGCTTCCCATGTATGAGATTCAATCCCCATTCCTCCTTTTAAAAATTATATGTGTATGTCTATATATATGATGAAAAGAAAGGAATCAATCTAAGAAATCAGAAATATCTTTCAGAAAATATGGTTGCTTCAAGAAACAAGAGAAAATTTTAGAAAATTTCTAACTCAGGTTTTTGCAAGTCTCAAGAAGACCTTGGACCTAGAAATCTAGGGGATGAAGTCATGAATTAAAAAGACCTAGACAAATCTCTTGTTTGTGGTGAGTTTGATCAGTGTGTTCAAGGTCCCAAATTTCCGAGTCCTGTTCTGCTACCTCCTTTCAATACCTTGGCAAAGCCACCCCTAGGAGTAGGCACAGAGAACAAGTTATGACAAAACACCCCAAATCCTGGTGTAATCTGTCCTTGTGAGCTGTGCCTAGTTTAGGTCTCTTTCTACCCACTGGGCTTCACTCTTGTTCTTGCTTAGTCTTCTAAGTGGAGGAGACAACTTTTTTGAGTGGAGGGAGACCCAGAGCTATCATACAGTACCAGCTGCTTGGGGATGTTTCTATGAAAGGAAACATCTAAGAGAGCGATTCACAAGACCAAAAGGGAGCATTTACACAAACCCAGTTCTACTGGTGGCATCTTCACCCCTCCCTCTGGAGAGCTCCCTCTAGAAGCAGAGCATGCAGCAAGCTCTTCCTTGCTCTGTGCTCCACCTTTCTTGTTAACCTGCCATAAGCTTAGAGTCTCGTTACTCTTCTCAAGAGGAGGGAATGGAAACTCCCTCATTGCCTTGGGCACACCATTCTTGTAGCACTTATCATGTTGTGTTATTTCTCTCCCTCCCATCAGTTTCAGTGTTGCCTGGTATTCTACGGTTTGGTGTAGGAATGAGAGCATCTGTAGAGGGAAACCAAAACCGTGAGCATGCCATGCTTAGGCTGAGAACCCTGCAATTCAGAAACATGCAAAAACTGTAATACAACCTTTCAGAGATAACCACGACTGTATATATTCTGGTGAATTTTTCCTCTTTGGATGGTCTTTCACATGCTCAATGTTACAAAAGAGGGAGCTCAAGACTTTCTCTGTCAGCTTGTATGATACCCACTGCCACCCTCCTGTTGCTTTATCAATGTATATATGTGTGTGTGTACACACACGTGCCTGTTGTAACGGAGTAAGGTCAAGCCCAGGAAGGCCGGCCAAATACTTTTGATATTCCAAAGAAACCACACGGAAGGCCAGCAGCTGCCATGCCATTTATTTACTCCCATGTCCTGGTGACGGCCATCGGGCAGCTACCGCACTCATACAGTGGGGAAACAAAGATTACATAGGGCTAGACAGCACAAAGACGGGGTCTAGCTAATGCATAGCGCAGCCTGAGGGTGCATGTAGCTAGTAAATGATTAACAGTGAATAAGTGCATGGGGGGGAATCGTGTGGGTTCCCAGAACAGCAAGGGGCAGCACATATGCAGGTTAATGATTGCTACACCTAGGGTCCTGTGTGCGCTGTGGCGGAACCTTCAAGGATGGATTGCTGAACAATTCCACCCACCCTTTCCAGCAATGTACCCAAATACCTAGTGAGAAGGGGAAGCAGGCCTTTCATGTCCCTACACTCCACCTTCCAGGCTACGGGTAAATCTTCCGAGATACCACATGAACAGTTAGGTCATTGGAACATTGCATCCAGATCTTACAATAACAATGTAAAAGCCAACAGAATAATAGAGGTAACATATAGACAACATTGAACATTAATGCTTGACAGTGAAATTACACAATTCAGGAGGTAAACATTCCATATTACAGATTTTCTTTTGTTGTTTTGTACAGATGGGCAGATTATGCTGGCTTAACAGTATACAAGCAACACTTTGATTAGAAGACAACAAAGTACTAGGTAGGAGGGCTTTATGAAGAGGTTTATAATAAAATACAATTTTCTCTTTCCAAACGTTTTGAGTTTCTTTTTTTTTTTTTTTTAAGATTTATTTTTATTTATTTAATTCCCTCCCCTCCCCCGGTTGTCTGTTCTCTGTGTCTATTTGCTGCGTCTTGTTTCTTTGTCCGCTTCTGTTGTTGTCAGTGGCATGGGAAGTGTGGGTGTCGCCATTCCTGAGCAGGCTGCACTTTCTTTCGCGCTGGGCGGCTCTCCTTATGGGTGCACTCCTTGCGCGTGGGGCTCCCCTACGTGGGGGACACCCCTGCGTGGCATGACACCCCTTGCGCGCATCAGCACCGCACATGGGCCAGCTCCACACGGGTTAAGGAGGCCCGGGGTTTGAACCGCGAACCTCCCATGTGGTAGATGGACGCCCTATCCACTGGGCCAAGTCCGTTTCCCTTGAGTTTCTTTTAATAACATTAAAAACCAGTTTAAGCCTAAGAAGAGTTCACACAGACACGCATAGAGTTTCAGTGGGAATAGGAAACCTCGGATTATTAACTGTGGTTTCATAACAAAGTTTTGGGTGACTCTTATTTCCCATGGGCTTGAGATTGCCAACCAGCAAAGCTGCATAGGCCAGTACCATGGCCAAATGGCCACATTTTTCCCAGTTTGTATAGTTTGAGACATAGGCAACAACAAATTATTACTTCCCCTTTGGGCTGTAGGAGAGCACATTAATTCTTAAGCTCAATGCCTGCATTGGTCCAGCTGATAGCATCCTAATTAGACTGGGGGCCACAGCTCACAGTGCTGAATTTAAACTTAGTCCATTGTTGTAAGGATCCCTTATTGCCTTTTCTCCCCCTCTCTTTATTTTTTTTTAAATGTTACATTAAAAAAATATACACTTATTGCCTTTTATCTGTTTCTTTATAAGGCCATTCATGTTTGTTTTTTTTTAAAGATTTATTTATTTATTTCTCTCCCTCCCCCCCCCACCCTTGTTGTCTGTTCTCTGTGTCTATTTGCTGTGTCTTCTTTGTCCGCTTCTGTTGTTGTCAGCGGCACAGGAATCTTTGTTTCTTTTTGTTGCATCATCTTGTTGTGTCAGCTCTCCGTGTGGGCGGCACCATTCTTGGGCAGGCAGCACTTTCTTTCGCGCTGGGCGGCTCTCCTTATGGGGCGCACTCCTTGCACGTAGGGCTCCCCTACGCAGGGGACACCCCTGCATGGCACAGCACTCCTTGCACACATCAGCACTGTACATGGGCCAGCTCCACACGGGTCAAGGAGGCCCAGGGTTTGAACTGCAGACCTCCCATGTGGTAGACGGATGCCCTAACCACTGGGCCAAGTCTGCTGCCCCGATTCATGTTTTAAAATAAAAAGTCCAAACAATCATGGCCTCTGAAAGTGTACATACAAAAGAACAGATGAAGAAAAGAATGGAAAAAATGGAACAGTGTCTCAGGGAACTAAATGACAACAAGAGACATGCAAACATATGTGTCATTGGTATCCCAGAAGGAGAAGAGAATGGAAAAGGGGCAGAAGGAATATTTGAAGAAATAATGGTGGAAAATTTCCCAGCCCTAATGAAGGACATAGATAGCCATGTCTTAGAAGCACAAGTACTCCTGTCCGAATAAATCCCAAATAGACCAACTCCAAGATGCATAGTAATCAGAATGTCAAATGTCAAAGACAAAGAGAGAATTCTTTTTTTTTTAAGATTTATTTCTCTCCTCTACCGCCCGCCCCCCCCCCGCCTCCCGTTGTCTGCTCTCTGTGTACATTCACTTGTGTTCTTCTGTGTCTGCTTGCATTCTTTTCATGTGGCACTGGGAAACTGTGTCACTTTTTTTTGTTGCATCATCTTGTTGCATCAGCTCTCCATGTGTGCAGCACCACTCCTAGGTGGGCTGCACTTCGCATGGGGTGGCTCTCCTTGTGGGGCACAGTCTTGTATGTGGGGCACCCCTATGCAGGGGACCCCCCTACACAGGGGACCCGCTTATGGGGGGGACACCTCTGCATGGCATATCACTCCTTGCACACAGAAGCACTATGTGTGGGCCAGCTCACCACATGGGTCAGGAAGCCCTGGATATCGAACCCTGGACCCTCCATATGGTAAGTGGATGCTCTATCAGTTGAGCCACAACCACTTCCCAAGAGATAATTCTGAGAGCAGCAAGAGAAAAGCAATGCATAAAATATAAGGGATATCCAATAAGATTAAGTGCCGATTTCTCATCAGAAAACATGGAGGCAAGAAGGCAGTGGTATGATATATTTTAAATACTGCAAGAGAAAAACTGCCAGCCAAGAATTTTAAACCCAACAAGATTATCTTTTAAAAATGAGGGTGAGATTAAAATATTCACAGATCAACAGAAACCAAGAGAGTTTATAACAAAAAGACCATCTTTGCAGGAAATACTAAAGGGAGTATTACAGCCTGAAAAGAAAAGACAGGAGAGAGGCCTGGAAGAGGCTAGAAATGACAACTGAATCAGTAACAGTAACTAAAAGTGTCAAAAATAAAATGACAGATAAAACACAAAGATCAAAATGGATGAAATAAGAACTGCTTTTACAGGGATCATATTGAACATTAATGGATCAAACTCAGCAATCAAAAGACACAGACTGGCAGAATGGGTAATAAAATATAAGCCAGCTATATGTTGTCTGCAAGAGACTCACCTTAGACCCAAGGATACCAATAAATTGGAAGTGAAAGGTTGGAAAAAAATATTCCACGCATGCAGTAACCAAAAAAATAAAAAAGCTGGGGTAGCTATACTTATATCAAATGACATAGACTTTAAAAGCAGAACTGTTATTTGAGACAAGGAAGGACATTACATATTAATAAAAGGAATGATTCCCCAGCAAGAAATAACAATCATAAATATATATGCACCTAATCAGGATGCCCCGAGATACATGAGGCAAACACTGGCAAAACTGAAGGGAGAAACAGACATCTCTACAATAACAGTTGGAGACTTCAATATACCACTCTCAGCATTAAACAGAACATCTGGGCAGAAGATCAATAAAGAAACAAAGAGCTTGAATAATATGATAAATGCATGAAACCTAATAGACATATACAGAACATTGCACCCCAAAATAGCAAGATATACATTCTTTCAAGTGCTCATGGATCTTTCTCAGGATAGACCAGATGTTGGGTCACAAAGCAGACCTCAATAAATTCAACAAAATCGAAATTATACAAAGCATTTTCTCTGATCATAATGGAATAAAGTTGGAAATCAAAAACAGCAAAAAAAGGGAAAATTCCCATATATATGGAGATTAAATAACACTCTCAAATATTAAATCAGTGAGTCAAAAAAAAATTTCAAGAGAAATCAATAAATATCTTGAGACAAATGATAATGAGAATGCAACATATCAGAACTTATGGGATACCGCAAAGGCAATGTTGAGAGGAAAATTTATAGCCCTCAATGCTTACATTAAAAAAGAAGAAAAAGCTAAAATCAATGACATAACTATACAGCTGGAGGAACTAGGAAAAGAACAGCAAACTAATCCCAAAGCAAATAGAAGGAATGAAAATAATAAAGGCCAGATAAGAAATAAATGAAATTGAGAGAAAAAAATAGAATTAACACAACAAAACCAAAAGTTGGTTCTTCAAGAAGATTAACAAAATTGACAACACTTAGCTAGACTGAATAAGAAAAAAAAAGAGAAGATGCCAATGAATGAAGTAAAAAATGAAGAGGGGAACATTACTACTGACCCCACAGAAATAAGAAAGTTTATAAGAAGATACTATGAACAACTTTATGCCAAAAAACTGAACAATGTAGTTGAAATTGATAAATTCCTAGGAATGTACAAACAACCTACACTGATGCTAGAAGAAATAGAAGACCTCAACAAACCAATCACAAATAAAGAGATTGAAACAGTCATCAAACAGCTCCCCAAAATGAAAACCCCAGGAACACATGGTTACACAGGTGAGTTCTACCAAGCATTCAAAGAAAATTTAATATCAGTCTTACTCAAGCTCTTCCAAAAACTTGAACAAGAAGGAATGCTACCAAACTCATTTTATGAAGCCAATATCACCCTAATACCAAAGCCAGATAAAGATATTACATAAAAAGATAATTACAGACACATTTCTCTAATGAATACGGATGCAAAATCCTCAATAAAATACTTGCTAATCAAATACAACAACACATTAAAAGAATTGTCCATCATAATCAAGTGCATTTTATACCAGGCATGCAAGGCTGGTTCAACACAAGAAAGTGAATCAGCATAATACACCATATTAATAAATCAAAGAAGAAAAATAAAACGATCTTATTAATTGATGCATAAAAGGCATTTGACAAAATACAGCATCCTTTCTTGATAAAAATGCTACAAAAAAATAGAAATTAAAGAAAACTTTCTCAACATGATAAAGGCCATATATGAAAACCACAGCTAACATTGTACTCAATGGTGAAAGACTGAAAGCTTTCCTGTTGAGATCAGAACAAGACAAGGATGCTCACTGTTACCATTGTTGTTCAGTATAGTGCTAGAGGTTCTAGGTAGAGCAATCAAGCAAGAAAAATAAATAAAAGGCATCCAAATCAGAAAGAATTAAAACTTTCACTATTCGCAGATGACATGATTGTATATCTAGAAAGTCCCAAAAAATCTATAACAAAGCTAGTAGAGTTAATAAATGATTTCAGTAGAGTGTCAGGATACAAGATCAATATGCAAAAGCCAGTGGTGTTTCTATACACTAGTAATGAGCAATCTGAGAAGGAAGTTAGGAAAAAAATTCCATTTACAATAGCACTTAAAAGAATAAAATATTTAGGAGTAAACTTAACCAAGGATGTAAAGCACTTGTACTCAGAAAACTAAAATGCATTGCTAAAAGAAATTTTTGAAAAAGACCTAAATAATAATGAAGAACATTCCATGCTTACGGATTAGAAGACTAAATATCATTAAGATGTCAAGTCTACCCAAATTGATATACAGATTCAATGCAATTTCAATAAAAAATTCCACCAGCATGTTTTAAACAAATGGAAAACATAATAACCAAATTTATCTGGAAGGGTAAAAGGCCCCGAATAGCCAGAAACATCTTAAAAAGGAAAAGTGAAGTTGGAGCACTCTCAATTCCAGACTTTAAATCATATTACCTAGCTACAGTGGTAAAAACAGCATCGTACTGGCATAAAGATAGACACATAGACCAATGGAACTGAACTGATGGTTCAAAAACAGACCCTCATGTCTATGGCCAAGTGATTTTTGACAAACCTGTCAAACCCACCCAGCTGGGACAGAACAGTTTATTCAACAAATGGTGCTGGGAGAACTGGTTATCCATAGCCAAAAGAAAGAGAGAAGACCCCTATCTCACACTTTATACAAAAATTAACTCAAAATGGATCAAAGACCTAAATATAAAAACTAGTACAATAAAGTTCCTAGAAGGAAACATAGGGAAACATCTTCAAGACCTGGTGGTGGTTGGTGGATTCTTAAACAATACACCAAAAGCATGAGCAACAAAGAAAACCTGGATAAATGGGACCCCCTCAAACTTAAACACTTCTGTGAAAAGGCAGCCCACTCAATGGGAGAAAATACTTGGAAACCACTTATCCGATAAGGGTTTGATTTCCATTCTATATAAAGAGATCATACAGCTCAACAATAAAAGAGCAAGCAATCCAATTAAAAAATGGGCAAAGTTTTAAATAGATATTTCTCCAAAGAGGAAATAGAAATGGCCAAAAAGCACATGAAAAAATGTTCCATATTACTAGCTATTAGGGAAATGCAAATTAAAACAACAATGAAATATCATCTAACTCCACATAGAATGGCCATTATTTAAAAGAACAGGCAGCAAGTGCTGGAGAGGATGTGGAGAAATAGGAACTCTCCTTCATTATTGGTGGGAGTGTAAAATGGTGCAGACTCTGTGGAAGGCAGTTTGGCGGCGGTGCCTCAGAAAGCTAAATATAGAACTGCCATATGATCAAGCAATTCCTCTACTAGGAATATATGCAGAAGAACTAAAACCTATGACACGAACAGACATCTGCACACCGATGTTCATAACAGCGTTATTCACAATTGCCAAAAGATGGAAACAGTCAAAGTGTTCATCCACCAGTGAACAGATAAACAAAATGTGGTATATACATACGATGGAATACTATGTTGCAGTAAGAAGAAATGAAATTGGGACATATGTATGAGTCTTGAAGACATTATACTAAGTGAAGTAAGCCAGACAGAAAAGGACAAATATTGCATGGTCTCATTAATATGCAGTAAATATGAATAATAAACACATGGAATTAAAACCTAGAGTATAGGTTATTAGGAGGTAGGAGGAGGGTTGAGAGGAACTACTGATGCTTAATGTATGTGGAAGTTTTTATTAACTTGACTGTAAAGATGTGGAAATGGGTAGAGTTGATGGTAGCACATTATAGTTAGTAGCAACTGGTTTATAAATGGGATTGTGGCTGAAAACAGTAGTCTAGGGAAGTAAATATCAATAGAAAGAAAGCTAAAGATAATCTAGGGACTGAATAACACAGTGAACCCAGAGGTGGATGAGGAAAGTGGATAAGGGTAAAAATGCAAGAGAACACTTCTGTGAGCTAGAACAGATGTACATCACTATTGCAGAAAGATGGGAATATGGAGAAGCATGGGAAAACTACAATTTGTGTGACCTGTAGACTGTGGTTAACAGCAATACTATAATATTCTTGCATCAATACCAAAGCTGTACTGTGTTGATAATGGAGATGTATGGAAAAAGTTTGCCAAATGTATGCTATGGACCATGATTGGTGATAATGTCTGATGATATTACCTCATAATCTGTAACAAATGTCCCACCATGGAGTGATGTTGTATGGGAAATCTACACATCTGTATGATTGTTTTTTAGGTTCACAACATCTGTAACAAAAATATATATATTTTAAAAATAGGGTGGGTTGGGGGAGAAATACATGAGACATAATATAAGGACTATAGTTGGTAGTAATATTTTGATGATGCTCTTGCATAGTTATAACAAATGTTTCATAACAATGCAAAGTGTTGGTGGAGGGGTGATGTATGAGACCCCTGTGTGATGTTATATATGTCTATTTTGTAAATCCACAGTCTTTACTATACACTTACTGTTTATGCATGTTCATGTATGAATGATATACTTCAATAAAAAAAAGTTTTAAAAAAAAGTCCAAACAATATCCTGGTCCATAGTCTAAGACTGCATGAGGTGACTGGTAAATGGAGGTTTTGGTTACTGTCAATTTGGGCTGACATCCCATATAGGGCACTTACATTTCCTAGGCTGCATATAGTAGCTGGCTGGTTACAAGAGTCCTGTGGCATAGTCTGTGTCAGTGAAAGCATACCTTGCCCCTTCCGAGAGTGGGAGGGGACTGATACAATCTGTCTGTGCTCAGCCAAAATACGTCCCATCTGGTGAGGTAATTGTTGCAGCCATCTGATTGAGCATGATGGAAGCTTGTGGGTGATGTTCACAAGCTGTTGGCAAGTAACAGGCAGCTGGAAGGGCCACAATGTCCACTTTTCCTGTGGAGCCACTCTTTTGCTTCTCGGGTCTCAATGGTAAGGCTCTGGATCTTCCCGAGGGCATCTGCCTCGCCATTCCTGAGAGAGGTGTCAGAGGAGTGGGCAGGGACATGATAGACAGTTACCTGTCATTGCTGACAGGTGTCCCAGATATCCTTCTACAGATCTCTCCTTCACAGAGGGCAGCCCATGACAGTCCATTTTTCCTGTTTTGTTTCTAGTATCTGCAATCCACTCCTGGATAGGGATGGCACTTTTCAGATTGACCAGACATTCTTGGGTTAAGCCCTTTACTTGCAACAGGGCATGGTATGCTGCACAGAGTTGATTTTCTGAGGGGCTATGTCATACTCTGGCCCCTTCCCACAACTGTGACTAAAACCCAAGAGGTATTTGTTTAGAATGTTGACTCTGCCACAAACCCCACCTAAAGCCAATGTTGGTGCAGGTCACATCCAATTCACAGGTAACTTAGGGTTCTCCTCCCTTATTGCTTGAGCCTGTGTTGCCCTCTTTACTTTTTTAAGAGCAGCTGGTGGGGTGGGGTGGGATCTTCTCATTTCTATGCACAACCTTTCCCGATTAACACATACAATGGTTTTAATATCTGAGCTAAATTAGGAATGAAGGGTCTTCAATAGCCCCAAAAGGCCATTAATTGTTTTGGGTTTGTTGTGTGGTAAAACATTTTACTTTAACAACACTTAAGAGTTTGACAGAGCAGGAGGGACCTTGCACCTTGTCATGATGGTTTGCCCATCCCAGGCTCTTAAGATAAGATGCCATTGACAGTGTTGCTTCTTTTGATTCTGAAAAAAGAATTACTGGTTAGCATAATATCAGCATAACAAATAAGATTACAGCTACAGGTTTCTTCCATGCACCCAGATCCTTTGTCACCAGGCCAGGACAGAAGGTTGGGCTCTGCACTTGGCCTTGGGGAAGCACAGCAAGATCCACTGTTGGCCTCTTTACATCAAGGTGAATGCAGCCTGGCTCGACCTGCCTAAGGACAAACTAAAGAAAGCCTTAGCAAGATCTAAAGCAAAGTGATAGTGACATAGCTGGGTACTAATTTCTTGCAACAAGCTAGCAATATTTGGGACTGCTGCATCCAGCAGTGGTGTTAATTTACCATAATTTACCATTATCTGCCACTCCTGGCAGACCCCATGGCCACTCTCTTTCTGCAGCCATAGAGCTGCTTCTTTAATGGAGGTGGGGCAAATCAGATGAATATGAGCCAAAGCAACCACCTCTTGATTTCCAGGTGAAGAGGTTGTTTCTGTGACATATACCATTTTTTTAAATAATTAAAACCATGATTAACAACTTATATTTTTATCTAATATTATGCCAAAATATTGTTAAATTTCCAGGAATTTTATACTCTTTAAGTATTAATATGAGCATTTTACTCAAATAATTTTGATTAACAGAGGGCTAAAGAATCCCTTTTAATTTTATAACAATTTCTAAACATTTTTTATTCAACTTCTAACATGTTAAATGAACTCAACCATCTAATTATTTTACTTTCCACTTTTACACCTTTACCATGATTACATTAATTAACAGGGATTTTATTTTAGCAGTATAGGAAAAAGTAGTTTCTCCGTTATTTTATGAAAACCTAAGATTCCCAATGGGATCAAGATTATCTTCTACCTACCATCACTTTAATATATAGATTGAAGTGGCCTCTGATAGGCTTTCCTGTTACAAAGTTATATTTTATTAACAACATCAATTCAGTTTCTATTTAATACCAGTTTCCTGGAATTCGCCATTTAAATATTTCAGTTTAAACAATGCTATTACAAACTTCTTATAACTATCCATAACTATATACAGTTCTTTCACCTGAAGACAAATTTCACCTTCACAGAACAGATTCCATTACTTAATGCTACCTTCTACAATACTTTCTACAACTTGCCATATGCATTCAAGTGTTAGCCTACATCTTCCATTCTGATTTTATGAAAGCCAGCCATCTTATCTTAGGACAAAACATACTCCTTTAAACAAACTTACCAAATTTTAGTTAGCACTTCCATAAAACTTTAACTTCTTTCTATATTCATTTAAGTCTCATATCCCTCATTCAGTTCTGTGAAGGAAAAAAAAACTATTCATTTCAATTTAGGCAAAACAACATTTTTTTTAAAAAAAAGAGGTTTGTGGTAATTTCATTAGTCAAAACATAATTTTCATCATTTTAAATATTTAACACACACAATGCTAACTTATCTTATTAGTATCCATACTAATTGATCAATGTAAATGCTTATTTAATTTTTTGGCCATTTGAATAGAGCTCTTTTAAGAATTTTCACTTGTCAATTTAATATTACCATCCGGAGGTATCAAAATATACACTGAACAAACAGATAAACACAAAAGATTTAAGACACACCAACAGACACATAAATCTCACTAATTTGACTCATAATTCTTACTTCTTTGGTATGGCTGTTTCCAAGGTCTCCATCATTTCACTTCTCTGATTTTGCTGCTTTTAGGATCTCTTCTGGAGTCCATGTTGCCTATAATGTGCAAGCTTGTTCTTGGAAACATTTTTATTAGTAATCAGCAACTGCAATATAACTGTAGCTAAGCACTAATTTAGCAGTTTAGACAAACAGACATTGAACACATATATTTTAGATTACTACTCTTAAGGAGTACACTTAGGCTTGAAGTTCAGGAGTAAGCTATTGCTCTGAAACTGAAACTTCCTTTTAATACCTTGATAAAAATTCTGATCAAAATAAAATGTGACTAAAATTTAAAACACTGTCAAAGTAACATCCCATTTAAACTTTTGCACAGTTTACACAAGTATTATAGGCTTTCAGTTTTGTGCTATATCTTTAATCAAAGACTTACAAAAGCTGCTCGCTCCTTCCTTCCTTTCTTCTTTCTTCATTTCCTTTCTTCCTTTCTTCCTTCTTTTCTTCCCTTCTTTTAGGGTTGTCCAGTTCAAAAATTACTAAACCTTAACAGCACTAATTTTATCAATGTGGCTATTCAGGCCTAATTAGAATGAACATGGAAACAAAACAGAGAACATTAATGTTGCTAAGTTTTCTACTCTTCCAGCAGTTTAGTTCGATCAGCCCCCACTAACCCACAGCCACACCACTCAGGTACCAGCGGGTTAGTAGAGTTGCTGCCAGAATGTTTTCCTGGTCTTAGTTAACTCTTTAGAGAATGTCTTCTTACAAGCATGGTTTCACTGACAAGTGCCTAATTTTGCACTTCCGCTTGGGTGAGATGTTGTATCTGTGATTTAGCCTTCCTTTGCATAAGCAATTTAGCTTAATTTAAAGATTCTTCTATAGTTTTTACATCTAAATCACTATTTCCTTCTTATCTAGTTGCTCAGAGAGACCTGTCACAAAGGGAGAGGTGGAAGACTGCAAATTCCTTTCTAGTTGTTATTTCTCTTTCCTTTAAACCTAACATATCGACAGGCCACTGTCTGCACCTGTTCTTGTGCTTGCTTCAATTTCTTAGTTAAATTCTCCTTCTGATCTACTTATACTAGACAGAGATCCCGTTCCAACTTTTAACTCCTCCTCCAGTCGCCTTGCCCGTGCTTTGGCTGCTAACTGCTTGTTAGTACTCTAACAAGGCAAGGGGGAAGGGCCATCAATGGCTACAACCCCTGCATGTGCCCTTTCTTCTGAATAAAAGTTCCCTCTATTCTCTTCTCTGACTGCACTAATCCAGTGTGCGTGTATGGGGCGTGCCCCAACTCCCTCACAGATCCCCACTTGTCTCTCAGTTGGGCAAGCTCGTACCGCACAAATGTGCACAGCCACCCCGGGATTTTCCTGTAGACTCCCCCATGCACTGTAGGGTCCCCCTACACTATCCAGAATGGCTGACTTGCTTTCAGCCGCCTTAGCCTGAAGGGATTCTCTGGGACATCCTGCCGACTATGCCAATTGTAACGCAGGAAGGTCAAGCTCAAGAAGGCCGACCAAATACCTTTGATATTCCAAAGAAACCACATGGACGGCCAGCAGCTTCCAAGCCATTTATCTACTCATATATCCTGATGACGGCTGTCAGGCAGAGACTGCACCCATATGGTGGGGAAACAAAGATTACATAGAGCTAGACAGCACAAAGAAGGGGTCTAGCTAATGCATAGCACAGCTTGAGGGAGCACGTAGCTAGTAAATGACTAACAGTGAGCGTTCATATGGGGGAATTGTGTGGGTCCCCAGAACAGCGAGGGGCAGCACAGACGCAGGTTAACAACTGCTACACCTAGGGTCCTGTGTGCGCTGTAGCAGAGCCTTCCAGGGAGAATCGCTGGCCAGTTCCACCCCACCCTTTCCAGCAATCTGTACAAATAACTAGTGGGAGGGGGAAGTGGACATTTCATGTCCCTGCACCTGTATAGTACTCCATTGTATGAACATGACAAAATCACTTACAAAAATCCCCTTCCAATTGATGTTTTCAATCGAAACATTTGTTTTCTGTTAAAATCAGCCCTGGAGTAAACACCCTAGTACAAACTTCTATACCACCAGCCTTATTATATCACCACTATTTTATTTCTGTAGTCTTATTTGTGCCTCATTACAGTATGCTCTCCTCATTTAAATTAAAAGAGAAAGAAATCAAGGAAGGGATGGAGGGAGGAAAAGAGGGAGGGAAAGAGGGAGGGAAAGCGGAAGGAAGGGTAAATCTCAGAAACATAAAACCCGGTTCTCATACATAGTTCCTTGCCTTTACAGATGCCAAGTATTGGAATGATGCCCTTTCTATGCCGACTTCCAAGTGTGTCAGTGCAAGTGAGACCAGGTGAAGTCCCACTTCCTTTCTTACTTGTGCTACTTCTCTTTCAGCCAACCACTTACACTGAAAATGATGACATAAAGGAGAGATAGGGCAACCTGAAGTTCCTTTTTCTTTCAGCCTTCCCCTACTCATTAGTAAGCTGAAAATAGAGAGTGTTAAGAGAATGTGCCCATATCAACTGAAATAAAAACAGCTGAGTTAGCTTTGAGCAGCATTTCTACTCTTCCAGAGAGAAGGAAAAAGTATACATATATGAGGTAAAAAATGAAAATTGAATTTATTTGGTGATTCCACACACAAGTGAAATGTTCTTATGTTTGCATTTAAAACTGTCATTTCACAATATAAAGATGAATGGCAAATTCATGCTTATGATCTAAATTTAAATTTTTCTTTACTTAGAACAACATGAAATAGCAAATGAAAAATGCCATGTCAAAATGAAAGAGAGACCGTGGGAGAAAGGCAAAACTTTATATTTTACTACATTTAGTGGCACTTTTTCTGCACACGTTTTGTAGCTGATCCTATCTTCATGTGGTTTCCAGTGGTGGGGTTGGTACGGCTGCTTCAGCTTTTGCCATCTTCCAGCCAGTGAAAATGTGGAAGAGGGGAAGCAGACTTGGCCCAGTGGATAGGGCATCCGTCTACCGCATGGGAGGTCCGCGGTTCAAACCCCGGGCCTCCTTGACCCGTGTGGAGCTGGCCCACATGCAGTGCTGATGCGTGCAAGGAGTGCCGTGCCATGCAGGGGTGTCCCTGTGTAGGGGAGCCCCACGCGCAAGGAGTGCACCTCGTAAGGAGAGCTGCCCAGCGCGAAAGAAAGCACAGCCTGCCCAGGAATGGTGCTGCACACACGGAGAGCTGATGCAACAAGATGACACAACAACAAGAAACACAGATTCCCATGCCGCTGATAACAACAGAAACGGACAAAGAAGAAGATGCAGCAAATAGACACAAAGAACAGACAACTGGGGTGGGGGGAGAGGTGGGGGGATGGGAAGGAGAGAAATAAATAAATAAATCTTAAAAAAAAAGAATACATCGGACGTTGAAGGTATTACAAAAGATTGTGTTTGTAAAGTGCTTAGCCTGGTCATTTCCTAAGAGCATCTCTACAGCACAGTAATAAAAAAGCAGTCTCCAGGTAGTATGCTACCTTCTGTGTAAAAAAGATCGAGAAAGAAGAAAACATACCCGTAGCTGCTTATCTTAGAGACACAAGAAGGAAAAACCGGAAAAAACAATGAAGTTGGTTTCTAACAAGGAGCAAAGAAGAGGTCATGGCAGAAAGGATGCAGGGCAGCTTTTTCCACCTTTTACTTGGAATGTTTGTGACTCCTCACATTTTAGCTGTGTCTCTTATAATCAGCATATACTAGATTTTTTAAAAATCCCGCCTGAGGATGTATTAATTGGATACCCTATTCAAGTACATTCACCACAATTACGATTCATGTTTTTAATTCTACCGCCTTATTTTGTGCTTATCTGTTTTGGCTTTTGTATATCTGTCTCCTTTCTTACTGCTTTTGGATAGACTATTTCTTCCTCATTCCATTTTCTCCTCATTCTTGAAGTATATTTTCATTGGGTATAGAATTCTCTGTTGGCAGTTCTTTTCTTTTAGCACGTTAGTGATACCAGCCTACTTTTTTTCCTTGCTTCTGTTGCTGTTGAGATGTCAGCTCTCCTTCTGATCGACTTTTCTGAAGTTTATCTGTTTTCTCTGTTTGCTTTTTTTCCCCTAGAATAACTTTATTTCAAAATCTTATTAAAATAACAGAAAAAAGGCAGTTCAACGCTTTATGGAGGCAAAAATTTCTAACGAAGTTGGAGGACTCTCACTTCCTGACTTGAAAGCATTATTACCTCCTGTGCCAAAACCGGCATAATACCAGCACAAAGGTATCAAACTGAGAGCTCAGAAGTAAGACCCTCACAAATTTTATGGTCAACTGATTTTTTTTCAAGGCTGCCAAGCTCAACCAGCTGGGCCAGAACAGTTCTTCAACAGATGGGGCTGGGAAAACTGGACATTCCACATCCAAAAGAGCGACAGTAAACGGACACATGGTGTATGTACACCCAGAAATTACAGCTTTAAAAGTGCATACAGCAAATAACCCTCCCCCCCCAAAAAAAAAACAATAAAAAAAGAATAATTTTTAAAAAATGCATGCAGGGGAGCTTATGTGACTCAGGCAGTTGAGCGCCTGCTTCTCACATGGGAGGTCGGGGTTCAGATTCTGTGTTACCAGATTTTGTCTAGGTTCTTAACTCTGCTGCAGAAATGAATTTCAAGAGCAGGTTGGGTGAGTTAGGCCAGTAATTTATTCAGGTAGGGTGGGAAGAGAAAGGGGAGAAAATAACAGAACATGGGTCCCAGGTAGAGAGGAAGGGGCTGAAAAGTGATAAAGAGGGCTGATTTACAGGCTACAATTCCCCATTATAGGTAATAAATGCCCAGGTTTTCCTGGCATGGCTACATGGTAGAGGAAAAACAGCGAGACCCGGATGCAGAGGGCAGGAACAAAGACAAGAGAGCGCAATCAGGCCTTGCGCCTGCTCGGTGCAGGTGACTGCAGCGGCACAGATCATCTTCAGCGCCCTGCGCACCCCCCCCCCCCCCCCCATAGATGAGACCCAAGAGGTGCTTCACGCCACGTGGGCCGGACGTGGGTCGGCGGGCTGGGGGGTGCGCTGGATGCGGCGCCACTGCTGGCGGCGGTGTTTGGCGCCCCCTCTGCCAAGACGCTTTCGCCTATTGCCACCACCAGACCTGACTGCAGCTTCTCCAGAGACCCTCGGGTTGCTTTGTAATTTTTTTCCTCTTTGTTAGTGTTCTACAGTTTCACTGTGGAGTGTTGAAATGTAGGTTTCTTTTTATATATCCTGCCTGGATTAGCTGAGTTCTTTTAATCTGTGAATCAATGCTTCATTAATGTAGGAAATTTTTGGCTATCCTCTTTTCAAATATTTCTTCTGCTTCATTTTCTCTCTTCTCTTTCTGGTAGACTGATTATATGTAGGTTAAAACTTCTCCCTGGTTCCCCTCTGTCTTTGCAATCCTCTCTTTTACATACTCTGGGCTAGATATTTCCTACTGATCTATCAGCTCATTCATTCTCTCTGCCGTTGTGCCTAATATTCTATTAAAACCATCCAAGTCCTTAATTCCAATTGTATCATTTCTTTCTGGTTCTTTTCGAGATCTGCTCTGCCAAGTTCATAGTTCTAGTAAACCAGCAAAGATTTCAAGCTTAGCTTTTTCCCCTTGAATATTGAAAGCATAATAGTTTCACGGTCTTGGTCTGATCATTTCAATATCTAGAATCTTTGCAAATCTATTTCTGGTGGTAGGCTCCTGTATTCTCTTGTTTCCTCACTTGTCTGCTTATCTTTAAGATGTGCTATACACTGTATTTGGAAATTTATTTGTAGAAATCCTTTGGGGCCTAGAATAATGTTCTGTTGTCCTGGAAAGGATTTTTACTTTGCTTCTACGAGATTCCTGAGGGACACTTTAAAGCCATAAATTACTAGCACAAACAGCGTTTCCATTTTCTTTAATACTGTCTTATTAAATACTTGATTGCATCCACGCCCCCTCATTCTTCTCCTATTACTGCAAAGTGCTTGCATATCTTTGTTTTAGAAGTGTGGGTGGATGTAAATTCTACTTTAAAATATCCAGGAATCTATTGTTTTTTTGTTTTTTTTTTACCTGATAACATATTGGTCCCGTCACACAATTTACTGTGCTTCTAAGGTCATCTGACTGCGCTCTCATCTAGAATTACTGTTATGCATGATCTGTACTGTTCAGTACAGTAAGCTGCCTGGAAACACACAGCTTATTCGGATGGTTGCGCTTCCTCTTTTCTTGCACATCTGTGTGAGATTTGCTCAGGAAAGGAAATGCTTGCCCTTAAAAGGTCACGTGGTTTTGATTTCTAGGCCCCCAGTTGCTGCTGCAAGTGACCGCACTGGCTGTCTCCGGAATCCAGCTCAGCGCGTTCCGCAGCCCGTACGCCGCCTGGTGGTGGACAGGCGCATGGCCTGGACAGCCAAACGCGCAGAGGACCAGCGCGCTCCCTAAGGGTCGTTTGGCTCCTCCTTCGCTCAGTGGATGCCCCTCCCCTCACAAGGGGTGGGGCAGGGCCACCTTCCTTCCCTGGACCTGCACCCCCAGCGCTGCATCTTAGCTGCCAAAGCATATACCTCAGTGTCTGTTCTTGATTTTTAAAATTGTGAGTTGAGATAGAAGAACACTTTTCTAAAATGAGCGGATATTCCAAACAAAAACCCAACATCATCCTTAGTAAAAAAACACCAGCAACGTTACCATGAACATTAGAAACAAGCTAGGACGCCCTATCAACATAACATTTTAGTCTCTTTTCTGTACGTGCAAATGAAATGCACAAGGTTGGAAAGGGAAAACATTTTTTCATTATTTGTAAAAGATATTTTTCTAAGGTTAAAAATTTTAAAATGGAAGAAAATCAACTGAAAATAGAACTATTATAGATTTCAAAATGGAGGCGAAGTACTAAAGAAATAGCTTTTCTATAATAAATAGCTGTCCTCATAGCATTTAGTTGAAAATATAATGGCAAAAAAAGCCCCACTTACCATAGCAACAAAAATGTCAAAGCTCCTAGAATAAATTTAACAAGAAACTCGTAAGGCCTATTATCCAAAGAACAACAAATATTTAGGGAATTACAAAAATTAAGAAGAGAATAAAACAATACAAAACAAAAACACACATTACATTGTCCTTTTTTTCTCATTTCACCCCAGTGTATTTGGGAACCATTGTCTTATGGGATTCACTTAAGGAAACACTGCTCTACAAAGTTGTTTTGCCCAAATATGAAAAGAACAAAATAGCCCTCTTATTTGAAAAAAAAAAAAAAAAAAGGTGTTCAGTTATTTTACTAATAAATTTCATTTAGTTCCTTTGTTTCAGATTTCGAAGTTTTTCATTTATCAATGAACTACAGATGTATTAGATCATGTGACATTATCTGCTAGTCAAGTAATGTCCTGATACAACTCCAAATTGGTTTTTCCTGACCAATTAGCTTCAATATAAAAGTTTTCAAAGAAATTTTGTTGGAAAGAAAGAAAATTTATACTTATATTATTATAGTAGTATAATTTGGAAGGTTAAGAACAATATTTTTAATAGCTATCAGTTATGTATATAAATATCAATTTCTTTTAGTTAATAAGTTACCTAGTTGGAAACATCAATTAATTGACTCCTTAAAAATTTTTTTCCTATAAAGGCCTAAATTGATATTGCTAACCAAAACAGAGTCAGCCTTGAAAATCAAGGAATTCATTATGCCTAATGAACTGAAGTGAAACTTACTAGTTGTTTAAACGCTGTTAACTTTCCCTAAGCTGATATCTATTTTTATAAACTAATGTAAATAATCTGTTTATATTTAGAATCCTAACTGGTTTTCATTTTTATAACTGATAGTCTAGACCTTAAGTGTTTAGAAATAAAATGAAGCCTCAACTGGATTTGTGAGAATAAAATTCATTGTCTGTAATTGCCCTAGAACAGAGTAGGTTAGGTACCATATGTTTATTGTGCCAATATGAACTGTAATTCACAAAAGAGAAGTACATAATTTGTTTGTCATGTAGAAAAGTTCCTTTGAAAGGAGAACCGTCTTTTAAATAAATAAAACTTCCCAAATTACAAGTTTAGAGAGAGACACAGAGAAAGAATAGAGTGGCATGTAATTTTTTCTTGGTAAATTTCAATAACACCAAGATATCAATGATCTCCTAATTAGTTTAAAAGTTAGTATAATTCCAATCAAAATGCCAAATTGGGAAATGAATGAAACCATTCTGAAGGTCATTTGGAAAATTAAAAGGCAAGAAGATCCAAGAAATGTTTGAGAAAGGCTGGGGGTAATACAGTCCTTCAAATGTATAATATATCATAAAGATACAATAATTAAAACAATTTGAGGGTTGTATAAGAAAAATAAAACATGCATTTATGGAAAAATAGAAAACAATACATTTGTATGTGTGTGGTGCATGCACTATGAATTGTGATTATTTATATATGAATTATGTAACACATGTGCTTATGTGATATGTATATATGAATTATAGTCATGTATTAAGTATTCATAGACATACGCAAATGTATATGTTATGCATATATGTATTATGAATGATGATTATATATTAATGGAGTATATGATAGATGGAATTGCAAAAGAATGCTGACATATTAAAAACAGTACTGAAATAATCAACTAATGTAGCAGAACTCTGTCAACATCTTTTGAAAATCCTCTTGACATTTTGGTAGTTTCCCACATTGTAAGTCCTGCCTTTCCAAGAGAATCCATAAAATAGGCTGTATTAGTCTGCCAAAGGGGTGCTGATGCAAAGTACTAGAAATTTGTTGGATTTTACAAAGGGTATTTATTTTGGATAGAAGTTTACAGTTACCAGGCCATAAAGTGAAAGTTACTTCCCTCACCAAAGTCTGTTGCCACATGTTGGAGCAAGATGGCTGCTGACATTCAGCCTTTCTCTTCCTCTTCAGGCTGCATGGTCCCAGCTTCTTCCAATCAGCTGTGGGCTGGGATAAGTCTTGTCTCTCTCCTGGGGCTTGTTTCTTTCCAGGATCAGCTGCTCTGGTCTCTCTACAAGGTCAGCTGTAAACTCTCAGGCAAATAGCTCATCTCTCTTCCCAGGGCCTCTGCTATGTCTAATGGAGCCTTCTCTCTTTCCTCATGTATCTGCTTCTCTGGGTATTTACTTCCTGGGCTCCAGGATCAAAACTCCAGCATCAAAAACTCCACTGTCTGCCCTGCCATGTGGTTTTCTCTCTGATGTGGCCGAATCAAAGTCTTAATCATAATTTAATCAAGTAAAAGTGAAACCTTTGATTCCAGTACAATCTACCATGCCCAGAGGAACAAACCAGTTTACAAACATAATCCAATATCTATTTTTGGAATTCATAAATAATGCCAAACTGCCACACTCCACCCTCAATTCCAAAAGACATTACAATATTCAAAAAACCCATAATCAGTAACAGTGCAAGTACAAAATCATATCACAATCAATTTAAAGGAATACAGTTTGTCTTGGGGCAAAGTCCCATCTGGCTGTAACTCTAAAAACTTGCAAAACCATTTATCTTCTTCCAATAAACAGATGGACAAAGGATAAACATTTCCATCACCATAAGGGGAAATTGGGAGGGAAACATGAGTCATGGGGCCCCTACAGTTCAGTTAACCTGCAGGTCATACTTCATTAGATGTCAAAGTCTGAGAGTCATTCTTAAGATGATGTTTTATTCTCCATGGGGCCTCGTGGAGATTCACTCTTTCCATAGGCTTGCCCAACAGCCATTTTCTTGGTTCCACCCTTATCAAGCATCTGGGTGGAGACCAAGCTCCAGATCTTTCTCTCCAAGTGCATTGGGTTGATTGCCACACATTACCCGATCTTTGGGTTAGAGTCTTAACCACCCTAGTACAGTGAAGTGAAGACAAAATCCTAACTTTTGGCATACAAGTCCAACGCTCTCAGAGCAATGATTGGTAACCTGGCCTTCCCTAGTCCATGGGGGACATAACTGCCCCTCTCAGACCTATGGGGTGCTGACTGCAACCTCCCTAATTCCTGGGGAATGTGCTCTACCTTCTCTGTACCCTGGGGTGGCAATAGTCTCCCTGAACATTGGGTGGGAACATCCACCCTCTTCAATTGCTGGGGCAAACTCACCCTCTGTGTTCACATGGGTGGGGTTCCTCTCTTGGCCCAAGGTTATGTCTTAATTCCAGATCTCAGCTTCCATAGTTTTCCTCTTAAAGCTGTTTCTGCTTCAATTTCTCCCTTCCATGTCCCTTTTAATCCAAGCTGACAGTGGTTTTGTTCATGTAGCTCTCTCAAAAAGCTTGGTTTAGCATGCAAGAAGCAGGGGTCTAAGCCATCAGACAGCAAGACTCTCCACAAGTCTTTCCAAGATAACTGCATCTTCAAACCTGATTTACAAGTTCCAAGTTTAGTTAAGTCCTCAAATGGGACACTATCATCTGGGGACTTTATTTCCAGAGGCTTAGAATTTCTGGAATCAGTTTCTGGTTTCTTTATGCCCAACAATTCAGTCCTCAGCTTATCTCGCTCATCTAGCACTTTGCTATAAGCTTCAAGGAGAAGCCAAGCAGCATTCTTCAAGTTTACTTTGGAAAGTTCTTCAGCTAAATGTCCAGGTTTGCCATTTTCAAATACTGCCTTCCATAAAACATCAGGAGTTAATCTTGTTAAGTTCTCTGCAACTTTAAAATATGGATCACCATTCCTCCAGTTTCCAATAGTATAGTAGTTTCATCATTTACTTCTAAGACCTCATAAAATGTCTCTTTAGAGTCCATATTACTATCAACAGTCTCTTCAAAACACTGTAGGTCTTTCCTACCGAGCATCTCACAATTCCTCCAAAAAAATATCCCTTACCCATTTATAAAACCAATCCAGCATTTTGGTAATTCCAAAAGCACGACCCTACTCTCTGTACCAAATTCATAAATAATGCCAAACAGCTACACGGACATATGACTGAGACTCTCTGCCCTCTCTCTCTGTCACATGTGCTGTGGAAAAGAGCCACATGGGAGGCAATTCAGGGAGATGATCTTCTGGCATGGGTGGTTCCAAAAGCCTTTGTTCTTTTGGAGCAGCCAGATCAGAGTTGTGGTGTTACACTGAGGCCATTTTTTTAATTTAATCTTTTTTTCTAGAATCAGCCTGTGGTGTGGTCCACTTTTACTTCTGAATACGTTGAGCACACCTGCCTTGCTCCTGGCTGTGTAACTTATGTACCTCGTTCTCTGATCCTCCCAGAGAGTCTGTGAGTTTCTGAATATCCTTTAATAACTCCCTTTCTTCTTAAGCTAGCTGGCGTAGAAGCTGTTGTTTGCAATTAAGAACCCTAACTCAGGCAATTTACTATTGGAGGGGGGACCTCAACATCTAAATTCCTACCTCAAACCACGCACAAAAATAAAATGCATTCAGATTTTGAGTAAAATGTTAAGGATCAAAGAAAAAGGAAAAAAAAAAGAAACAGACAAACACCCAAAGATAAACCTTAGCTAGCAAACCCTTAAAAGAACTAGCCAAGGGAAAACGGACTTGGCCCAGTGGTTAGGGCGTCCGTCTACCACATGGGAGGTCCACGGTTCAAACCCCGGGCCTCCATGACCCGTGTGGAGCTGGCTCATGCTCAGTGCTGATGCGCGCAAGGAGTGCAGGGGTGTCTCCCGCTTGGGGGAGCCCCACCCGCGAGGAGTGCACCCGAAAGGAGAGCGCCCAGCTCGAATGAAAGTGCAGCCTACCCAGGAATGGTGCCGCCCACACTTCCGGTGCTGCTGACGACAACGGAAGCGGACAAAGAAACAAGACGCAGCAAATAGACACAGAGAACAGACAACCCGGGGAGGGGGGGGGGATTAAATAAATAAATAAATCTTAAAAAAAAAAAAAGAACTAGCCAAACTAATTACAGCTAACTAACCAATCACCATATCCCACTATTTAGTATGGGTAGATAAAAAACAGGTCTCTGAAGGAACTAGCAGGCAACAAGAAATGGAAAGCCTGGCCTGTTAAACAATTTCACAACCTTACTTAGAAGAAATGCAACTCTTCTTAGGTCTCAGATCAGAAAGGTCGTCCCAAACACCTGGTACTGAGCACAGTGTGTGATGGGATGAGCTGGGCAATGGCCAGGAGGGAGGTGCATAGAACTAATTCTGATGTCGGCCCCCCACCAAGCCAGATGTATCACACCCAAAGCACCTGAGCTCTCTTCCCCCAGAATGATTCCAGCAGAAAAGGTGTCAGCATGGGCACATAATGTGGCCCCTCTCACCCTCTGACTACATCCAAGCTACAGCGACCGCATTGTTCTTCAAGCTTTCCACCCCTCACAATCGTTCTTACAGGTGGTATTTTAATACAAGTCCAAGTTTATCCTCCTTGGTGGCAGAATAAATTCTCTGTGTATAAACAAACCATCATAATTGGGATGGGCCAGGACCTCTCAAAGTCAGGAAAGACCCAGGCTGCTTCCATCCTCTTAGGCTCCTAGGAAGTATATTGAAAATGAGGATATGACAAAACCTGAGTTACCAACATTGTTGGTAGATTTTGAATGTGCATCACCAGCTAATCCATGTGCTGAATACACTCATGCAGCAACGACCGTATGTATACCTCATTGGGCGATAACATCCAGATGGAACTTGAGGCCCACCTTGAGTGTGAGGCTCAGACCCTCCTGGCCCTGTGGGGTTGGTCCTGGTGGAAGTTAAGGAATTTCCTGGGATTGGCCTGAATAGAAGACCACTCAGTCTTACTCAGAGGAGGGGTGCAGGTAGGAGCCAACACTAAAATGGTTTTACTCTATTTCAAAAATGGATTTACTTCCCTTTAGCACACGGGCAGAGGGGACTGGAAACACTGAAAACCTGTCATCTCTATCACAGAGCCAACTAGGTCTAGCCTTGGAAAGTAGATTCCCTGCTTCAGTCTCTTAAATTCCAAGTTGAAGTCTCCTTGATACATGCCTAAGAGAAAGCAATGTTGTTCCTGCTTTTACCAAGCAAGTGTATAATTCAGTAACTAACCGAAGTCACCTCTTGGGTGGGCTTGACATAAAACCCAATTTAAAGGAGGTGAATGCCTAAAAATAAAAAGAACTCAAGGTTCAGAACTGTCCATATGGACTCTCTCCTCTCTTTCTGGCAATGCTTAGCTCAATAGGGTCAGCGGGTGCTCTGCTCACATCCAGCTCCAGCAGATAAAGTCACATCATCTGGATAAAAGGAATGCTTGTCTTTGTGAATTCCTCTCTGATGTTTCCTGGTCCTGTTCCACCCTCACTCTTAGGGAGCCAAGGGCCAGAGAGAAAGCAGACTCCGGAAGTGACAGCTCCTCGGGCAGCGCCGCCTCCACCGCCACCCTCCGTCCTCGCACACGCCGGCTGCTCCATCTCAGAGCAGGACACGCTGGTTCACGCTCATCTCTGCTTGCACCTTCCCCACTTCTTGATTCTCCCAAGGAGGAGACGCCTTTCCTCTGAACTCGCTTGCAGTGCCCCCTCCTTGCCTCTCTTGTGGCTCTCACCACCCAACCAGGTCATACACTTGAAAAGAAACAAAACTTGGGATGCCATACTAAAAGGGCTTTTCAGAGGGTGGAACATGTTAGAGGAAGGCTCGGGCGGTCTGCGAGGGGCTGGTGCGATGAACTGAATGGCGTTTCCCCAAAAGATGTGGTCACCTCCCACCCCTGGTCCCCTAACGGTGAGCTTATTTAGAAACAGGGTCTTTGAAGATGGGATTAGTTGAGACGAGGCCACACCGGATTAGGGTGGGCCCTGATCCCATTGACTTCTTTCCAAGAAGGGGAAATCTGGACACAGAGGGAAGCACGGGGAGAAGACGGAGCGTGACGACGAAGGCAGAGATGCTGCTGCTGGCCGAGGAGCGCCGAGGCTGGCCAGCGAACCCCAGGAGCTGGAGGCGGCCACGGGGGAGCGCCCCCTGCAGCTTTCCAGGGGGAGCGCGGCCCCGCCGACACCTCGAGCTCAGACTTGCCGCCCTCCAAGCTGCCGGCCGATCCAGTTCTGGTGTTCAAGCCACCTGGCTCGTAGGCGCTCTGCTACGGCAGCCCCAGGAGCCTAAGGCGTCTCCTTACCAGCAGAGCAGATGGCCCTGGGATAGCCCCGCCTGGTGACCTGTCCCAAATTCAAAGGCTGAGAGGTGGGGGGGAGTGCTGCCTAGGAGAGTACAAACAATTGCAACCTCTAAGGACACTCTGAGGGCGAGGGAGGGACGGGGGCCTGCAGTCACGCCCGGGACACCCCGTCCAGTGGGATATTCCGAAGTTCTTTTAGGAATATTACTGACTAATGCTCAATTTTAAATTGCTCTCCTGCTCCCATGTCATTCCCCGTTCTCTCTGCAAACCTTTAGCTATGTCTATAGAAAGGCTTTGCACGAGTGACATTTTTTGCTTGTTTCTGCTTTTTCGTGGAAATCAAACATAAGGGTCAAGTTTTTCACCTAGGTGACCACATGACCAGGTGGCAGGGTGACATCCATGTCCTTGACTGAAATGATGCAGGGAAATGGGAAGCTCTGAGCTAGGGTGACCTGAATAGCATACCCCCGCCCCGGGAATTTCTGCCAAGTTGGTGGAAGAAATCAGACTTGCAGCAGGTTATGGGATGGAGGATGGAGCCAATTTTATCAAATCTTCAAGTGGAGGTGAGAGCTGCTCCTTGGCCCTGTTTGTAACCTTGCTTTCTCCTCCTTACTCGCTCAAGTGGAAAGGGACCTTTGCTTCTGCAGAACCACCGTGGGGTGGTTTCCCACCTCAGTCTGGGATGGATTTTCCTCAGGCAACAGGGAGAAGATCCCAGAGACCGCCCCTCTGGGCATGGAGGGCAGGGAGAGGACTCTGGGAGGCCAGCCACTTCCCCATCATGCAGCGTGAGCTCCAGCAGGGAGAGCTGTTGGTTTTCGCTGGTCCTCACATTCCAGAAGACGATTATTTCTTTTGATATGTGATTGCCTTTTCACTCTTCCCACTTTTTCAAATGACAGGTTTTTCATTCCTCCCTGGGATCAGATGGACTCCGTTCTGTCTTGGCAATGGGCCAAAGAAAAGCCACTGAAAGGAGCAGCAGAAGAGGGCAGGCCTGCCCCCCAGGACTGAGGCTGGAAGCAGATTAAAAGACTCCCCCCCTCTAACCCCTCCCTCCAGGGGAGCCAGGTCATCTGCCTCCTGGTCATGACCATTCTGCCTGCAGCCATCTGCGGGGATGCCAATGATGGGATGGAACTCCCCTGGCTCCCTGCCACGGGGAGAACTTGTTCCAGCGTCTTCTTTACACCTCCATCTGGCAGCCCAGCGGGGACCCTAGCAAGCCTCTGGCCAGCTGGTATCATGGAGCCAGCGTGTCTGCTGCCTGGGGGGTCAGGGTGCGGTGGGGGGCGGGCTGGTCCTGCCTGCCACTCAGTCTGCTCAGACGCCAGAAGAAGAGAGGGTGGAGGCGCCTGGCCTCCTCTCTTTATTCCTCCCATCCTTCCTCCCCTCTGACACTTCCCACCCCCATAATACCACCGTTGGTTTCATTCCCATCAAACCCATTTCTGCATCTCTCCGTCTCTTTCTGTGGATAAGTCGTACTCTTCTTCAGTTAATATGACAATAGCTTTTTTTAAAAAAGTCTGTCCCTATTTAGACCTCCCCGTTCCCTTCTAAAGGGGAGGGGTGCCACTTCTTGGGTGTGAGTATGCAACTTTTGAGATGGGCTCAGGGATTGAGCTTAATTTCTTTTGCATATATATATACAGAGAGAGAGAAAAACATTTGTGGGTGAGGGCCGGATGGGATGGGAAGATTCTGGATGAAGTTGTGTTGCAGTTGAGGTCGGGGTGTGGGGGTCTTTGAAAGGAAAACTTCCCTTTGGTGACAGACAGGGGAAAGGGAGTTGGGAGAATGTGGAGAGGAGAAAGGAATAATGATTTATACAGGACTTTTTTTTTCCCCCAGGCCTTTTACTTAACCTCCTTATGCTTATCCTCCACCCACATGCCGAGATGTTTTGTGATTATCCTTTTGCTGCCGAGGAAACAATTGAGCAAGGAGTTGAAACAGATCCGGTCTGATTTCAGCACCTAAATTCTTAATGACTAAAGTATATCGATGCCAAGAAAATGTGTGGCCTGATTTGCAGAAGCACAGAATGCTGAGAATGTAGGTGGCTGGGTTCATGACCCTGGAGGCTGAGTGACCTCACTCCTCGGTGTGTTGGATGGTAGGCGGCCCTGGGACCCAGGTTGGGTCCCTGGGACCCTGGGACCCAGCCTGCGCCCTCTGGGCAGACTTACAGCAGCGTTTAAGCCTGGATCTCATTAGCTTGGCTTCCTTGAATTCTACAGAGCGCTGAGGTAAGATGAAGTTAACCCAAAGAGTAGGGAAATAAGAGGTGGGGAGTTAGAACCACCCAATTTCTTCTATACCGGCCAAGTTCAGTTCTTGACCGAACTTTAGACAGGCCTCTTCCTTCCTGCTCTCTGGCCTTCCCCTCCCTTTTGGCCCTTACGTTATCCGACATCTAACCATAGAGCGCCTCGTCTCTCTTTCCCTCTCCCTTGGCCTTACAGGGTCCACGCAGCCAAATCACAGCAAAGGAAAGCTTCCCCAGCCGAAGGTCCATAAACTGCAAGCTCAATCACTCCCCCATCCCATTGACCAACCCCCTGACATCCTCCAGTACTTTTCCACTAGCCCACCTGTTTGTGGACTGCTCTGGGTTCTGGGCTTCTAGGTTCTTGGCTGTGTCATGTAAAAGAATTTAAGGGCATGCCCTAGGGCAGGCAAAGGGAGTAAAGAGTTTAGTAAGAAACAAGAAAAGAGATAAGTACACAATCCGAAATATGGATTGCGGGCTGTGCTACCGGTGTGAGACGCACGTGTGGGGCCCGGGGTTAGGCCTTTTAAAACCTACCCTCCTCCCCTTTCCTAATGTTGGGAGGGGGGTGGCAGCTGTTTGCTGTTCTGATTGGTTGCCCCACCTGTTAGCTCTCAGGAGCCAATGGGAAAGACTATTATGGTGAGGTATCCGGGGCTTTCCCTTGACCCCGGAAAGAGTTCCAAATGAGACCTGTGTCCAGGGTCTAGGCGGGGGCTTTCCAGCTTTGTTCTTAGTAGAGGAGGGTTTCTTGGCAGGGTCTCATGACCCTGTGGTGTGCTGGGTCCCAGCTGTGACTTCCCTTTTCCCTCTACTAACCTGCCTCACACCCAGCCCTTAAAAGCCCTGCTGCCCTTCGCTTTAGTAGAGTTGATTTCAGACTTAGCTCTGGTCTCTCTCCTCAATTGAAATGGCCTTGAATGAAGTCATCCTTGTCTGATTATCATAATCTGGCATAATTATCTTTTTTATTTTTTTTTAAGATTTATTTATTTATTTCTCCACCCCTCCCCTGCAGTTGTCTGCTCTCTGTGTCCATTTGCTCGTGTGTTCTGTGACTGCTTCTATCCTTATCGGCGGCCCCGGGAATCTGTGTTTCTTTTTGTTGCATCATCTTGTTGTGTCAGCTCTCCGTGTGGGCGGCACCATTCTTGGACAGGCTGCACTTTCTTTCACGCTGGGCAGCTCTCCTTTCGGGGTACACTTCTTGCGCATGGGGCTCCCCTACGTGGGGACACCCCTGCGTGGCAGGGCACTCCTTGCGCGCATCAGCACTGCGCGTGGGCCAGCTCTACACGGGTCAAGGAGGCCCGGGGTTTGAACCGTGGACCTCCCATGTGGTAGGCGGACGCCCTAACTACTGGGCCAAGTCCGCTTCCCCACAGTTATCTTTGATAGCATCATGCTAGCATTGTGAAGATGTCTAGGTAAGAGCCCATGGATAACCCCTTCCACCAGACTTCCCTAAAAGGAGATATTGTGGTCTAAGGTTCTTATGTTATTGTTTAAAACCATTTCCTTTGTTCGAGGACAGTGATGTATGTCAAAAACATGCAATCTGGGGGGGAAAGAACAAAGAATATCACAGGATCATAGAATATCCGTGAAGGAGAACCTCTCCTTCACTGTATAGATGAGGAGTTCAAGGTCCTCGGGGCATCTAGAGTCACAGATCTGTGTTTCATCCCTGCTCCCTTCTTACTAATGGCATTACCTTGGGCAATACGCCTGATCGCTCTTCTCTCCGAAACAATGCTTATCCTGAGATAGTAGGGATTAAATGCCCAGAAGAGTCCAAGGTAATATGCAGGTGCTCAGCAATTGGTAGTGCCCTCCCTTGTCCTAAGTCACCTAGGTCTCAAAGGCAGGTCCACCCAGACCTCCCATCTCCTTATCTAGGGCTCTTTCCACTAGCACACAATGCCTTTCCATCCAAAAGCCAAACATTTTCACCAATGAGAGGAGAAGTACTGAAAGAAATATCATGGTGGGTGCCCAAATGACGTAAGTAAATGACAGCCTTGATTAGATAGTGAGGGGAGAACTGGACTTTGAGATGGTTGTGCAAAAGGCAAAGAGAGAAAACACTGAGAAGGCAGTGAATAGCCCTGTGTAAGGGATTCTGGGGAAAAGGGGGTTGGTGTCCACTGCAGACCACGACGTAACCGATGGAACTCTTTCTTGTCCAATGCATTCTAGACACTTAGAAATTCTGCAATTCTGCAGCCCACTCTTCTCAATTATTCGCATTCCACCCCCACCCCCTGCCATACTGCACACATACATTTCTCAGACGGGGAAAACTCACCCTCGTCATTTCAAGCTTCAGGTTTGCCCTCTAAGCTCAAAGGGGTGCTGCTATTTCTAAGCCCTAGAATTTAGATACTTATAAATTTCCTTGAATATATATAGGCATTCTAGTTTTCCTAGAATACACATGAGTTCAGCTTTATTAGCAATGGCAAGTGTTTAAAAATCACGATGAGCTGATAGGTAAATCCTGACACTTCCATTCTGACATCTGTTGCTCCCAAATGACTGTTGTCCCTGGACTTCATTCCGGTATTTTAGGACAATTTACAGCCTCAGCGTATGGGCTTTTAAAAACCAACTGTGTCTCTCTCACAAACTGGCATTTCTTTTTTTTTTTTTTTTTTTTTTTGATTTTAGGACATATTCTTGTGTTTGACATAACCCTTTTTTTTTTTTTTAATTTTTTTATTTTTTATTGACTTTGTAATAATATTACATTAAAAATATATATGTGAGGTCCCATTCAACCCCACCCCCCCACCCCCCCTCTCCCCCCCCCCAACAACACTCGTTCCCATCATCATGACACATCCATTGGATTTGGTAAGTACATCTTTGGGCACCTCTGCACCTCATATACATTGGTTCACATCATGGCCCATACTCTCCTCTATTCCATCATGTAGGCCCTGTGAGGATTTACAATGTCCGGTGTTTACCTCTGAAGCACCTTCCAGGGCAGCTCCATGTCCCGAAGACGCCTCCACCTCTCATCTCTTCCTGCCTTTCCCCATACCCTTTGTCCATTATGTCCACTTTTCCCAATCCAATGCCACCTCTTCTATGTGGACACTGGATTGGTTGTGTCCATTGCACCTTTATGTCAAGAGGAGGCTCGGATTCCACCTGGATGCTGGATGCAATCCTCCCATTTTCAATTGTAATCACTCTAGGCTCCATGGTGTGGTGGTTGTCTTTCTTCACCTCCATCTTAGCTGAGTGTGGTAAGTCCAATAAATCAGATTGTAGGTGCTGGAGTCTGTTGAGGCTCAGGATCTGGCTATCACATTGTCAGTCCAGAGATTCAAATCCCCTAAATATATCTTAAACCCCAACATTAACTGCACCTCCAGCACATTAGCATGAAAGTCTTATGAAGGGAGATCCCATCTGAGTCCAGATTCATCACACATAAACACCATTTCCAAAGAGGGGCCATCTGCCCTGGTAGTTAACCCCATCGGCCATGACCATAACTCCCATGGGTCTCTTTAGCCCTCAAAGGAACCAATATCTGGGGGTTGTATCTGCTTTATCTGTCTCTCTGACTCTGCTCAGTTGTGCATGAGGGCAAACCTTCTGCCAGCCTCCAGACTCTTTTTTAGAAACTCGTAGCCATATAAACTCATTTCTCCTTTCCATTTCCCCCTTACTTTAGGTCAAACAGCATTTTAAAGTCATGGTATTTTATGTAGACATGGATATTCTGCTGATCCGCATTGAACCTTCCGTATAAGGTCATTTTCCAGTTGCATCATCAGTTGGTAGTTGATAGTGGTCCCTCGTTGCCAGGGAGGCTCATCCCCGGGTGTCATGTCCCACGCTGGGGGGAAGGCATTGCATTTACATGCTGAGTTTGGCTTCGAGACTGGCCACATTTGAGTAACATGAAGGCTGACAGAAGGAAATTCCCAGGCACAAAGTTGCTCTAGGCCTTGTTATTATTTTGGGTTTATCAGCTCACAAGCATAGTCATTCAAACTGGCATTTCATACTCTAATTCTATGAATATACCAAAAAGCATTGACTTGCACAGTTTGAATAGATGGGTTGTACAGTGTATGAATTATGTCTCAATAAAGACATTATTAAGGGAAAAGGGCCATGGTTCCCTTGCACCATTTCAGGGTAGCTGCAGTGTATATCTCTGTGAAATTCTGAAGGAACAATGATAGAGGAGAAACCAAATGTTTTTGAAAGAACATAATGGTCACATTCTACCTAAGGATTATCTCAAAGACCTCAGGGATAAGAACTATACAATAGTTGAGAACAATAGAGAACATCCCACCCCCTCAGCTTCCACTTAACAAGCATTGCTCAACAGATAACAATGAAATACCTCTGGGAGACTTAGAAGGGTATGGAGAGACTTTGAGGAATGGCACAAACGAAAGACTTAAAGAGGGAGGTGGAATCGATACTCAGGAAAACTTTTAACAAGCAAGTCCATATTCTAAAAACATGGTAACACTTGAGGAATTTGAAGTAGATGATGTACTTAGAGTAACCATAGCAACAATAAAACTTCCAAAACAGCTCAACTCCTAACTAGATAGTCTCTAATCCCTGTACCAAAGATCTTGCAGAAGAAATTATATAATAAAGATTTCTACTATCCTACAGAAGTGTCCAGCTTTCAACAAAAAATTATGAAGCATAAGAAAAAGCAACCCATCATCAAATGACAAATCCATCAACAGAACCAGATTCAGATGTGACACCGATGTTGAAACTATCAGACAAGGAACTTAAAATAACTATGATTAACTTCTGCTTCTGGATCATTGAAAACAATTTTTAAAATTGGACAAAACATAAGAAACAAGGCAAGACATTGGACATCAGGTAACAGACAGAGATTCTTTAGAGACAAAAAGCTAACAAGATGAGCCTTCTGATTTCTCCCGTTTACTACCTAGACCAGCCCATAGTGTGAGGAAAAGGAGCCTGATGGTCACCCTGGGTTAAGAAGATGGAGCTGAGAGTCCAGGGGGACCAAACTGGCTAGAGTACACAGATGTAGTACTGGAGAGGAGAGGGCTGCACAGAGAGGATTCCAGAAATCTTTAGAAGCCCTTCCTGTCCTCTGCACCTAAGTACTGATCTACACAAGCTTGGGAAGAAACTATCCAAGCTTGGGGAAGGGACCACCTATCAAGAAAAAAGGAAGCAATGCCTAGAATTCAGATAGGGTGGAGAATACTGCCTGTTCCCACCATCCTGAGTGCAAAATTTGTGGAATAGTAGGTAGAGAACAAATAAGGGTTTTACCTCAGTTGCAGGCAAAATTGTCCTACAATAAAAGCTCCTCTAGTTCTACCTAACAAAGTTTGAAAAGAACACCCAAAAAGATCAAAATATTTCTGAGTAACTTACATCCTAAAACAAAGCTCAAGAATATTTGCAGGGAGAGTGGAGGTGGCTCAAGGAGTTGGGTGCCTGCCTCCCACATGGGAGGTCACAGGTTTGGTTCCCAGTGCCTCCTGAAGAAACAGAAACAACAAGCAAAACAATAAAACTAATTCAGGGAAGCTGATGTGGCTCAGTGGTTGAGCACCAGCTTCCCACATACGAGGTCCCAAGTTCAATCCCTGCCCCCTAGTACCTTAAAAAAAAAGAATATTTATAGAAATACAAAAATATACAACACACAGCAAGGTAACTGTGCAACAAAAAATTACTAGGTATGGCAGAGGGAAGAAAGAGTGAAGAAAAGTGAATGGAACTTGAGGAACCTGTGGGACACCATGTAGTATACCACTATCCACATTGTGGCAATCCCAGTAAGAGAAAAAAGAAAGAAAGGGGCAGAGAGAATATTCAAAGAAATAATGGCTAAAAATGCCCCAAATTTGACGAAAGACACAAATACACATATCCAAGATGCTCAACTCACTCTAAATAGGATAAAACCAATTAGACCCACACCACACCATGTGCTAATCAAATGTGGAATGGCACAGATGAAGAATGAGTTCTGAAAGCTTTAAGAGAGAAGCAATGTGTCACATACAAGGGATCCTCAATAAGATTAAGTACCAATTTCTCATTAAATCATGGAGGCAAGAAAGAAGTGGGAAGCCCATATTTAAGTGTAAAAGAAAAAAAAAATGCCCACCAAGAATCCCATATCCAGCAAAACTGTCTTTCAAAATAAGGGCGTGGTTAAGATGTGAACCACAGCAATTTAAATCCAGCCCAGCTTGGCTTCTGGGAGCATGAGGGTCCTGGTTGGGTCAGGCCTGTCCTCCGTAACCTAACATTAAAACAGTTTTATTTGCATAGTCAATAAACAAAAGCACCCAGTTAGTTTTGAAGTAAAAATGAAGCCTGAAACTACAACTAAGAGAAAAGAATTAGCAAGTGATTATGGTTACTGAAAAACCAACTTGATGATTTTTCTTACTTTTCAGGTATATTAAGAATGTCCAAAATTAATACCTGAAATTACTGAAATCGGCTAGACTGACCTTACACTGGTTTATGGTTATTTTTAAAACTAGGCTCACCCTGTGAGGCAGAATAGAATAGGGACCTAAGGAGGAAGGGGATAGAAAACCTAACAAGCAACACAAACAGAAACTGAGGCAATGGCCTGCTAACTTCCATCAGCCTGCTGACTCACACAGGCAAGTGAGGAAGGGGCAGCTCACAGCACACACACCCAAGGGCTGCATTATCAGAAGGCAGCCAGCAACATCATTACATGGCAGGGAAGGGGCAAGGGGCAGGAGGACACCACCCCCCACCCACTTCCAGGTTACCTCACTGCTTCATGGGCAGTGACCAGAGGCCAATCACTGCTGGCCAATGTGCCCCGCAGAGCTCGTGGACAGCAACCGTATGCCAATCACCCCCAGATAGCAACACCCATACCCCTAAGCAGATCAAACCATCCAACAGATTTTCCTGCTTAGTCTCAAATATGCCAACCAGCACAGACCCTAGAGTCTTGTACCCCAATAAAACAATGGACCCCAGGACAGAACTTCACATTTCTCTCCCTTGAGAATGTCTGCCCCCATGTCTGATGGGGTGTCCTTCTGTTCTCTTGCTTTACTCCCCAATAAATTCTCTACTTGCTTAATTAATTTGTGGCTCATCCTTCACTTCTTTCTAGTGAGGAAGCCAACCTGGCCACTGACTCCTATAACACTTGTGAATATTTACTACTGTGATGCTACTTCTAGACTGACCTTACCCTTTGTTTATGGTTGTTTCAAAACTAGGTGTTCCCTTGTGTTTACTCACCATTATGATGGTAACCATTCTACCCTCCCCTGCATGAGGCGTTAATAAAGTCACTTTCTTTCATGACCACCTGGGTGTGGACTCCAATTCATCTGCTCCAGACCAAAATCCAGAGGGACCCCTGTGGGGTTTCCCTCAGAATTTCCCAGATAAACAAAAGTTAAGGGACTTTGTCCCACTAGACGGGGCCTACAAGAAAAGCTGCTAGAGGGAGTTCTACAGGTAGAACGGAAAGGCCACTGGAGAATTGACTGAAGCCACATGAAGAAATAAAGATGTCCAGCAAAGATAATGACATGGATAAATATAAATGCTGTTAACGATTGTATTTTTTTATTTGTAACTCCACTTTTTACTTCCTACAGGGTCTAAAAGGCAAATGCATAAAACGTAATGATAAAACAATGGTTTTGGACTATAACGTATGTGTAACTAGGTTCTTGGCTATGTTACATAAAAGAATTTAAGAACTTGCCAGTTCAGTCAGGCCAGTAGTTTATTAAGGAAATGAGAGAAGAGAATTGAAATGGAAAAAAAATAACAGGGTCCCCAGGTATACTTGTAGTCTGGTCCAGGCAGAGAGAGAGAAAAGAAAGCAGGTGCTTTTTAAACCATTAATTTTTCCTCCTCTTGCAAATGTCGATGGAGGGTCCCAGCTGTTTGCTGTTTTGATTGATCACCCTACCTGTCAGTTCTGGGGGTGGGGTGTGATAAATCCCCTTGAGAATATCCAGGGCTTTTCCTTGATCCCAGACTAAATCTCATTCCAGATGGGAGATTCTTGTGGGGTCCTTCTAGCCTTCTGGTGAGGGTCTTTCTCGGCGGAGTTCCTTGGCCATGTGGGCAGGGTCTCGCAGCCATGTCCTCGGCCTGCTCCCAGCCACCTTCCCTCTTTCACTATACTCACCTGCCTCAGAATGGAGGGGAAAAGGTTCAAAAAGACATGTTGGGACATAAGAAAAAATTGGAATATAGACTGTAATCTTTATACCAATGTTAAATTTCTTGAACTTGATAACTGCATTTAAGGTGATTACGTAAATGAATATCCTTGTTTGGAGGAAATGTATATGGAAGTATTATGTGTTCAAGGCTATGGTGTGTACAACTTGTTCTCCAGGGTTCAGAATATGGCAGCTAGCTAGCTGGATTGCTAGACAGGAGATGATAGATATGACAAAGGTGGCAAAATGTTAAAATCGATGAATCTGGGTATTTGGGGGTGGAGTTGGGGGTATTGGTCTTTTCTGTATGGAGTTTTTTATTTTTTGCAACTGTCCTGTCAGTTTGAAATGATTTCAAAATAAAAGTTTTTAAAAAATGACTAGTCTTGTAAAAAAGCAGTAAGAAAAAAGAATGATACAATAATTACTCCAGACTTTTTTGAGAATTCCAATGAATTCACATATTTATTGATTCATTTATTTCACAAAAATTGATTGGTTGCTTACTATGTTTTAGGCACGGTGGTGGGTGCTGGGGAGATGTTGGGGATCAGTGAGGATGCTGCCCTGTCCCTGCCTTCGGGGTCTTACAACCTAATGGACTAAATCGATTGGAATGGAGCATGATTTGGCCATGTGAAAGTCCAGAAGCTTTCAACTTCTCTAAGTGCCTTTCTTTCATGTTACTTCATAGAATCATCCATAAACACTACAAAAAACACACAATAAACTTTTGATATGTTTACATACACTCTCTTATTTGATTTGGTCCTGACCTCAACTCTCTTCCCACCTCAGAGACAGTAAATTTCTCAAGAACAAGCCAGTCTCATTTATTTTGTATTCTTTGCAAGACTGTTGTCTCCACAGCTAACAAAATGCTTCGTGCATTGAAGCTCGATAAGTATGTTGTGAACTGTCCTGAGACAGCACTAGCTCTAGCTCTGTGACCCAAGCAGTGACTGCTGATTTCAGGGTCCTGAAACATCTTAACCACCAAAGCAGGTTGCAATATATAGTAAGGCAATATCTCTACAAGAGATTGGAAAAGATTGGTTCAATGCCATAGCACCCAAGTATGGTTCTTCCAATTGCATCATTTGGATGTGGGCCCCTTCTATGAAAGTTCTTTCTCTAAGATGCCACTAATCCTATGGGAAGCGGAACGCTATGATACGTGAGATTTACATTCATGTACAAGTTCATTTGTGAATTCAGACCTGGCCCTCTCCATGAGTATAAATAACTCCACGGCCTATGGGTGAACTTATCGTATTCTATATTCACACAGAAGAATGTAGGCAGGGTGGAGAGTGAGCGAGGCAGTGGAGGCTTTTACAGTAATGATCATGAATGATGTCATCACATTACCTATTTGAAAAAAAGTCTGCTTTTGGAGTTTGCTACATCAGAATTATATATTCGGACCCGATTATTTAATGAAACCTTCACACTCTAGGCCCTGTCGTAGGTTATGTCATTCACTCTTCACAATCGACTTTTGACGGAGGTATTACTAGTCCATTTTACAGATGATGAAGCTGAGGTCCAAAGATTTTTGGGGAATTCTCCAATGTTTTGCAGTTTCCAAGTCCCACAATCTTCCCACAATATCATGATATCTCCATTTTGAACATTTTACCAAGCTAGGAGATTAAAAAACAAAACCAAAAACGTACAAGCACCCTATGTTGGTCAGAGTTGCTGTTTCTTTAAGGCCCAGTAAGTCTTGGCCTTGCTTTCTGAACTTTGGGTTCAGGAAAGGTGGGAAGTGGGCAAATGTGGGTGCCACAGAAGCAGCAGCAGGGGGCCTTGCCGGGAGGGAGTGGCTGTAGGCATGCTCCTCTGACGTGCCCCGCCAGCTTCTGTTCACGTGAAGCAATGCCTGGTAAGACCAGCACTCCTGAGTCTGCCAAAACAAACCATTCTCCTGTGAGAAATGCATGTTTACCGTCCAAGGTTCTAGCTGGGAGCAGGAGAGGGGAAGGGCTAATCTGTGCAAGTCATGGTTGCCAAGATATACGCACTCCGCTTTAGAGCACTGACATGGAGCACTCCACGTGTACCTGTCCTGTGACCCTGGGCAAGTTACTTGTCCTCGCTGAACCAGAGTTTCCTTATGCAGAAAATGGGGCTAATAACTCTTTCCCCTGGGAGGTGCTGGGACTGGAGATCCTGTTTGAACAGAACCAGGTATATTATCGGCTCTAAAAACATGATCACTGTGGCTATTGTTATGTTGTCCTTGTTATAAGAAGAGTAATGAGTCCTAGCAGCATGAGTACTTCTGCCACGCATCTCTCCATCAGGTGCAGCATGTTAGCCACCATTCGGACCACCCCAGCCCTGATCCCCAACCACTGTCGCTACCCCCACTCTCCGTTCTTTCAGTACCGTCCACCTCTTCCTCCATTTTCCTCGGAATCAAATCTGACGAAACCTCCTACGTCCCCGGATTAATCTGGTGAATCGAGGACCAGGTGCTTGGGTGAGCACCAGGTGGAGATGGGGGCTATCCCGTGGCCTGGGGAGCTGGGGGACCACCACCTGGCCTGGCCCTCTGCTGTCCTCAGGCCTGGCCTTGGCCTGAACTCCTCTAGCTGAACGAGCCTCAATTTAGGGTTTTAAGCAATCCACTTACCTTCAATAATCATGTTTCTTGCCCAATACCCTCTCCCTTCCAGAAAATGTCTGACCCTAAATGCCATCTAGACACCCTCGTTTTCTGCTTCTTTTTCCTTCATTTCATCACCATTAGAATCAAAAGTGACACTATGCACCACCGTACAGTTTAGTTTTTCATTTTGTGAGTTATTCCAAAGGAAAATGTTCCTGAGAATTTCTACTATCCTGTACTCATGGTTATTCCATTTTTTAAGATTTTGCCATAAGTTTCATTATTTGCTTCAGGAAGTATGCAGTATTTTTATGTACTTTCTCTCAGGAATAAAGAAAACCTGGAGAATGAGCCCACACCCACACAATGCCATATGGAGGGAGGTTAGCTTAGATCAGTAACTCTGAGCTTTTTTTCTAATTTTTACCAACTTTGAAGACAAATTGTGTAAAGGTTGAGGGGGAAAGAGAATAAAAGACTGTGATCTGGCTTGAAAATTATCAGGGCGCTCGGGTTGGCTTTTGGAGACTGGGAAAGCTGGGGGAACCAACCTTTCTTGAAGGTCTACTGTATGCAGGCATTTTACAAACTCATTTATTGTTTCTGCAAAGTTAAGATCCCACTTCACAGAGGAGGAAATTAAAGTTCGGGGAAGGAAAAATGTCTAGGTCAAGGTTAGTAAGTGCTAGAGCTAAGCTAATGTTCCTCCCAGGATCCCCTTTGGACCCCAGAGCTGAGCTGTTCACCAGCTACCTGACTTTGATGACTCCCGTGTTTTTCTCACCTGTAAATTTAAGGGGCTGGATCAGCAACAACAGGTTTTCCAGACCCTTCTTGCAGCTTTTGCCTTCAGTGAGTCTAAGGAGTGTTCCAGCATGATTAAAAGGATTGGCTGTTTTTGAGCCAATCAGAGGTATTGAAAGAAATACATTCTTACCAGGCCGAAGTGGGAAGGGTTGGGCAAATGTTTAAGTCAAAATAAAAGCGGTGCATTCACAAAGAGGCGTCCTATTTGGCAGCTGCTGCCTCACCCACAGCTTCTGAGATCTAAGAGGAGTCTCCTCTCCCAAACTGTAAGTAAAAGAACTGTACCAATGAGTAAGGAGTTAAAAAGAGCGAGAAACCGTACAGGCAGGGGAAGGTGTGTTTGTCTTTGAGTTCAGGAAAAACTGGTTGAGCGGTTCAGATCTGCTGAAATGGTTGCTTTCCTCACTAAGGGCACATGCTAGTCTCCTTGTCACAGAAATGAAGTCTTGGTGGGTTTTGTCCCACTGCTCAAACAAGAAAATAAAACAGGCTTGCAGCTTCACAGAGCAAAATCATCGTTTGAACATGAATTTCCAAACCCTCCGCTTGTTCAAGATGCTCTCTAAAGTTTCTGCTGGCACCAAAAGTCCCTACAGATTAAGACAGTAGGAATCGAAAGGTGCTGGTTTATTTTGGTACATCTGCTCTGCTATCTGAAAAATTGGCATATTGTGGGGATCTGTTGCCTTTTTAATAAATTTCTCTCTCCATAATTACTAGGACTCCACTGGCCCATTTGGATGCAGGAGAAGCTTGTGCTCTATCATCCTGGTATTCATCACTTCAGCCAAAACATATCTGGGGAACACCTAGGCCCAGGCTAGAGACAGAGGAGCTGGGGCAGGGAATGAGGGGCAGTTGCCAGAAGCCCAGGAGTTCCTTTGGTTTAAGTGCCTGTTCAGTGAGAAGAGCAACACTTGGGCCTCTTTCTGGCTGCTCCTTGTGTGTCTAAAGTATCGGGTTGCCCTAAGTATGCCCTAGAACACGTGACCGCACTTGTCACCAGCATGGTGGGGCGGGCACTGAAGCTGTGGGTACCTTCCTGCATCCACCTAGGAAAGCATTGCAAGCAATGCCTGGCAAGGTAGGCTTTCCATGAACGAAACCCTGCATGTCTCTGCTTGAAATCCATCTGCCTTGAATGTGAGAAGCAAATGAACTCTGCTGCTTTACATTTCTCCAGGAATTAAATATCTATATTTCACTAATATCTTTTTGCAGAACCTCCATCTGCCACTTTTGTTGAATAAGGATTCCAAGTCATAAGCCAGTAGGACATGACTTAGAATCCTAGAACATCACAATTTGCAAGGGACATCAGATATCTATCTCCCTGGGCCTCAGTTTCCTCAGCTCTAAAGTGGGAGGATTAGTATGGATATTTTTGAGTTCTGTTTTGCTGTGGTTACCTTCTATTCATATGCATTCAAACTCAAACTTTCCCCTGGGTTTGCATATATGTTACCTGTTACATGTAGAGTGTGTGTATGTGTGTGTACATGAGTCAAACATTTTTTTAAAAAGCATATATGGAAATGTAAGAGTCACTTTATTTCATCTCCCATTCCCCAGAGGTAACCCCAAGATCTTTTTCCTCTTCTTATATAGACACACCAACAAAATGTGTATAGACCTTTCTTTAATTTAAAATATAGGATGACATTGTACATTTCTGAAACTTGCTTTTTTCACTTAATAATATAATGGGAACGACTTTGCACCACACTTAACAACATGGCCTGAGCCCTCAGGGAGCAGAGGCTATGGGGATACAGAAATGGTTCTCTATCTTTACCCACTCCTGGCTGGCCTCCTGTTCCCAATGGGGTACACTGGCCTGTGGCCCTGTTTTATGATTAATGGAGGGCAATATTTGTGCTGATGTGGTACAGACCTTTACTCCCTCTGTAGAAGTTTAACTTCCTGTAAATAGTATTAATCAACTTGATCTTTGCTCTGTTATTCTGCTTGAGACAGCATGACTAGCCTGAAGGAAATAGCTTGATAGTAATTAAAAACATGGAGATCCCTTGGGTAATTATTTCTTTAAAAAAAACCCAAAAGACAAAAACGGAAAAAGAGAGAAATGTGACACCTGACATTTTCATAATGTTATAGAAACATCTGTGTGTCTGTCAAGCAGCTTGGCAAATATTTTTTTCTTTTTTTAAGATTTATTTTATTTCTCCCCACCCCACTCAATGTTTTACACTTGCTGTGTTTGTCTTCCTTGTTTCTTTAGGAGACACCAGGAGCCAAACCCAGAACCTATGGTGTGGGAGGGAGGCGCCTAAATGCTTGAGTACCTCCACTCCCTGCTTTGTTGAGTCTTTATTATGCTTTCCTCCCTGTGTTTCTTGTTGCATCAGCTCATCACACCTGCCCGTTGCGTCAGCTCACTGTCTTCTTTAGGGGGCACTGGGAACCTCTGCTCCCTGCTTTTTTGTGTCTCTCATTACGTTTTTTCTTCTTGTGTCTTTTGTTGCATCATCTTGTTGTGTCAGTTTGTTGTGCCTGCCCATCACACCAGCTTGCTGTCTTCTTTAGGAGGCATTGGAAACCAAAGCAGAGACCTCCCATGTGGTAGGCAGGAGCTGAGTTGCTTGACCACATCCGCTTCCCTCGACAAATGTATTTTGAGCAACTATAAGGCATGTCCTTGACCTTCTCATTCGATCCACTTGGTAATGAGACAACCACAGCAGATAATGTCACCAATCAGTTCATAGTGAACTAAGACTCAGAGAAGTTACCTGTCTTGGTCAAGGTCCCAGCGAGGGTGGGGACAGCGCTGGTGCCTGACACCAGGTCAGTCTGATCTAGAAGCAGCCTTCTATGTATACAATGTGCATGAAGTAGAAATGCCAGTGGTGTGGAGGCAGTGACCCACCAAGGATATCACCAAGGACATTAGGTGTCATTCAAAGACCTAGTCCTCTCACCAAGCTCACTCTGTCCTTGCATAGAGAGTAGTAATGTCCCTTACCCTGACCTTGAACCTTATTATCTATATTTTTGGACTAATAATTGAAACTCTCATAATGATCTTCTAAATTGGAGAAGAGGACAAAAAGGCCAGCAACCTTGTAGGATTATTGTGAAGGAACAATTTATACAGTGCATGTACAGCAATTAGCAAAGTGCTTGGCAATAAATGGTAATGTTATTATTACTAAACTCTTTTTACCTTTTGTTGCCTTAAGGAAACTTCTTTAATCATCGACTCTTGTGAAAATACCTAAAGGGGGGGGGGGGCGAAATTTGCACTTGGCCTGAAGGTCACCATCCCCACGTTGGCCTGAAGCTCTAGAGGCCAGGTCCAACAGTAAAACTTCCTGATTACAGTTTTAGGGACTAATACTATTATTATTATTAATTTACTTTTTTTTTTTTTATGGACTAATACTTAAAGCAGGGGAAATACCGTTGCAGGTAGCTGGGCTATGAAGAAACCTTGAAATATCTTCTCTAGAAATTGCTGCCTTCCCCCCAACTAAGTGCCCCAGTGACATCATTTTGGTCCCATTCTTTTGGGTTAAGACAGAACTGGGATTAGAGGATGGCAACAATTAAGTCACTCTGCCTTCTTGTGAATTAGTTCAGTAGCTGTCAACTCCAACCTCAAGAGGCAGGGTTCTGAGAGCCTGTCTTAAAGGGATGCAGAAAATGTGAAAAGTTGGACTTGCCACGAGGGGAGGCACGGGGAGGGTACTTGGGCAAACTGGTTAATTTCACTAAGCCTGAGCTTGCTCATTGATGAAGATAATATCTGTCCTGGTTACCCTGTTGCCAAGTGGATCAAGTGAGAACTGAGGCCTTCCTAGGCTTACAGAAAATAATATGTTGGCATGGGGCATCCATTCTTTGAAAGTATAGGGGGAGAGGCCTGTGGTGACAGAAGGCCACTCAAGATGATCTTCACTAACAAATTTTTGAGAGCCCAACCTATGCAAAACCCTCTCTTTACAACACCCAAGATGAAAGCTCTGGAAGCCTGCATTTTTAAGAGGAAGCTAGAGTGACAGATGAACAGGGGCATAATCCCATTCAGTGGACCCGCTGCTGAGGAAGCTGCTTGGCCAGAGGGTCTTTGAGTCAGAGTCCGTCCTTGCTGAAGCTGCAAAGCTCAGAGTTACTGGGGCAGGGATCGCCATTTGACTTCAGCATCTCCAGGGCCATGGGAAGCCCCAGCCCAGAGGCAGTGAGGAAAACTCCCTGGTATACTCCAAGTGGTCTCATAGCTGGTTGACATAGGAAAGACGAGCCTGGCTCCCCACCCTCTCTGTCCCAAAATTGAAGGGCAGGGGCTTCCAGGCTGAGCATGGGTTTCTCCTCTCAAGCTTGGTGCCTGGAAAGCGATATGGTGGGACTACAGCCTAAAAGAGCAAACGGGCTGGATAACCACAGACGCAACAGCCTCCCTGGCCTGCCAGGGCACCAGATGGCACCAGGGCACCAGATGGCACCAGGAATCCAAAGAATTGAGACATAGATGCTTACTGAAGCTTGCTCTGTTTGATTCCATTGGGCCTCTCAGCTGGTTGGATCTTCTGGTCAATGATCCTAAAGGTCTCTTGGAAAGCATTCTGTTTACGATGATCACAAACATTTGGCATTCCACCTTCATCCATTATGGTTAGTCTAGGGTGAACTAAAACGAACCAAAACGGGTCTCATTTATGTGCCCAGCTGTGGAAACGGGCCTTAAGTATCGGAGGATCGTTGTCAGTTTACCCTGCTTGTCACCGCAGTGGATCCACCTGAGTGTGGGATTCTGTGGGCTGCCCATAGCTCTCCTCGTGACCCTTCTGCCCTCATTTTCAGACCTGCCACCATGGCCCACCGATTTTCAGCCCTCACCCCAGAACAGAAGAAGGAGCTCTCCGAAATCGCCCAGCGCATTGTTGCAAATGGGAAGGGGATCCTGGCTGCAGATGAGTCTGTAGGTGAGTGCAAGAGGCAGTGTCCTCACACAAGCACCCTCGTGTTTCCACGCTCAGCAAAAGCAACTGATAATTACATTCCCCTTCCTCTCAGAGGAAGTAAACTCCATGTACAGGATGGTGGCACCAGGAGACTCAGGACGCAAGGACATTTGAGTCCTGCAGTGTCAGCAAGCAGATTCCTGAACCCCATGGTCATCGGGAAGGGCGGGGAGTCGCTGTATCCGGAACAGGGCAGGGCCGGTGGCTGGGAGAACCCCAGGTCGGCCCGAGGGGCAGTGTGGAGGGCTGGTGTCACCCTCCAGGTAAAGGCAAACAGCCAGAGCGGTCACGAGTGCCCCCTTACTCCCCCCACCGCACTGACACCCGCCACGGTGGAGGATGGACGGGAGGGGGGGGGGGCACTGGAGCGGCCTGAGGGCGTTAGAACCTCGCTGGACCCAGGGGTAGTTTCCTGACCCCAACATGCCCAGGCCCCCCAGGGGACACTTCCCCACCAGAGCCCTGGCAGAAACCAAGGTCCGTCCTCTGGGGAACAACCCAGGGCAGGAGTTTAGAAGCTGTGGTTGAGAAGGACGGAGCCCCGCGGCGGGCGGGGCTGACGACGCCCAATGGCGCCCACGGCGCTCCCTAGGCACCATGGGAAACCGCCTGCAGCGCATCCGGGTGGAGAACACCGAGGAGAACCGCCGGCAGTTCCGGGAGCTTCTCTTCACCACCGACGACTCCGTCAACCGCAGCATCGGCGGCGTGATCCTTTTCCACGAGACCCTCTACCAGAAGGACAGCCAGGGAAAGCTGTTCAGAAACATCCTCAAGGAGAAGGGCATCGTGGTGGGAATCAAGGTGAGGACTTGCGCGCGCGGCTGCCCGCTGTGGGGGCCCCCGCAGGCGGGCGGGGCGGTGTCGACCCTCGCAGCGTTCTCCTCCCGAGTCCTGTCCTCGCGCCTTTTCCTGGTGGTCTTCCCACAGAGAACCACATCCTCTTCTAGACTCTTCTTCCACTGCTCTCTTTCAACCAGGTTTCCACATGGTATTTAGTCTCTCAGCGTCTCAATCCCTCCATTTTTAAATGGAAATAATAGTACCTACCTCATGTGATTCTTGTTAAGATTAATCGAGTTTTCAATTGAACATTAGAATAGTTCAATTAATGTTAGCTGTTATTATTAAAGCACTACCTGTTCTGTCGTGTAATCAGCTCTTCTAGTACCGCCCAGGTATCTCAAAGGTGAAAACTTGTATTTGTTGAGTGTTGCCAATGGCAAGCACTCTTAATCCTTTGGACACGAAGAGATGAGAAAACTAAACTATAAGGTATAATACAAGTTGCCCACAGGCAGTGAAGGGTCGAACCAAACTCGGGCTAGCAGTAGAAGGTAGGATCTTAGCCTCTGCTGACCTGAGGTAGAGGCTCTTCCTTATTCTCTCTGCCTCCTGAACTAACACAGTGCCTGGTACTCAATCATTGTCTCTCTTTTCTTCATGTTGTATGTGTATATTTTTTTAATAAAATTTTACTGACGTATATCATTCATATATGAACATACATAATAAGTGTATAGTAAAAGTTGTGAGTTTACAAAGCAAACATGCATTATCATCATACAGGCCTCCCATACAGCACCCCACCACCAAAACCTTGCATTGTTGTGAAAGAGCATCATCAAAATATTGCTACTAATACCATTGATTGTACACTTTGGATGAATTGTATGTTTATTAATATCTATTCATAAAATTGATTCGTTAAAAAAAATTAATCAAGACAGTGTTCTCACAATTCACCAAGTGAGTCCTGTGTTTTAACACTGATGGTAAGTCAGTATAAGTACATAGCACTGAATAAAGCATGTATTTTATTTAGTTTTCCAAACAAACAAAAAATTTCTACTAATGATAGCCGTTATCTTACATTTGGTGTATTTTTCTTGCAACTCACCTAATTGTTAACACCCTGTATTAGTATTATTATATATTTGTTATCATTCATGAGAGAACATTCTCATATTCTGTTAACCACAGTCCATCTTCTACCACTGGCTTCCCTGTGTTATATAGTAATAATGGTCTCTTGAATCAATGAATCAATGAATAAATGATGTGAAGGAAGCTGCCCTTATATTGCACCTCTGCATCCCAGACACTATAGGATTACTTCTCACTTCTTAGCTCTAGCCTGTACTTTCCTTGTATTCCATGGAATCCCTGAGGATTCACACCCTCACATTATTCCTTCCAGGTGACTTCCCTTCCTAATTCAACTCCTTGGTTTGTGAAAGATGAGAACTAGTAGCCTCAGGGGCTCTATGTTTTACTGTGACATCAGGCACCTATTAATTACTTGTTAATTTTTTGTGTTCACAGTTAGACCAAGGAGCTGCTCCTCTTGCAGGCACAAACAAAGAAACCACCATTCAAGGTAAGACTATTGGCCACAGATCCGAGTCATACCAACACAAGCTAGAAATGAAGGCAAGCAAAGAAGTGAGCAAGGGAAAACACAGTGTGAACTTCACTGGTTTTACAGCCACATACACTTAGTTGGGAAGCTCAGTCCCTCCATTTAATAACTCTGTGACTTTGGATAATGCTCTGAATGTCAGTTCTGTTCTCCCAAAACAAGATAACAAAATCTACTTTTGGAATAGTTGTGGGGATTAAATTAGATAATGTACACCTAATTTAGGGTCTAATTAGTATACTCTGTTTGTGGAGCTATTCTCTTTAGAGAACAATCCAGCAGCAGTAGAGAGGAAACAGTTCCAGGCTTAGGGCTCAGACACATCTGGGTATCAATCCTGGCTCCATCACTTAGTACTTAGATAATTTTGCAAGATACTTTACTTTCCCTGTAGACAAATCTAACCCCATCTTTGGGTTAGCTAAGCAGAATCCAAATCCCAGTTCTGTCATTTTTTAGCTGTATGACCTCAGTTTCTACATCTATAAGGTGGGTATAATATTACTTATTATGGTTGTTATGATAATTAAAAGAGATTAGGTATATAAAATGCCTAGAAATATGCCAGGGACATAGTAAGTACTAAACAAATATTAGGTCCATCCATTCCACTCCCTGAGTATCCACTATGTACATGAGAACTGTCATCATGACACTCGGGTCTCCTGACCCATGATTGGGATGAATGCACATTTACTTGGGCTTTTTCATTCCTGAAACTCCACTGACAGAAGGCTAAAGCAAGAGAGAGCTCCTTCACTTTATCAGAGGCCCCATGACCAGGGACAGGAACAGGCCCACAGAAGCCTTCCTCTCTCTTTTGTGACTTGCAGGGCTTGACGGCCTGTCCGAACGCTGTGCTCAGTACAAGAAGGATGGTGCTGACTTTGGGAAGTGGCGTGCTGTGCTGAGGATTGCCGACCAGTGTCCATCCAACCTTGCTATCCAGGAGAATGCCTACACCCTGGCCCGCTATGCCAGTATCTGCCAGCAGGTGCTTTGCCTTCTCCTTGCACTAAAATATGAAGCTAGAATTTCCTCTAGGTCCAGTCTTCCCAATTTTATTTAACCATACATCGGCCCTCCTCATCCCCTGCCACTATACCCTGGTGGAATTGCTCCCGGTTTTTGGTATAGCCAAGTGTGTTAGGGAAAGAGTTGGTCCTACAAGCCAGCAGGAGTCTCACTTAGCTATGAGCTCAAAAAGCTAATGCCCTCATTTGCTGCCCATTGCCAAAGAGCGATAAGCTGAGTCTTAACAGGGATTGGGCTCTTGACACCAGACATTTGCTTCTCTGTGCTTCATGAAGGCCAAGACCACTGATGATCTTCTTACCTCTTAGCTCTGTGTGTGTATGTGTGTGTGTGTGTATGTAACAGCTTTGACCTATTCCCAGTCCAGTTTCTGGGAGGATGGTGACTTGATACCAAAGGCTTCCCACATGTGTGGAAGAATCTCTGGAATACAAGTTGTCTTAGTTTTCCACGGCTGCTGTAACACATACTACACACTTAAAAGCAGGAATTTGTTGTCTCATAGTTTTGCAGGTCAGAAGTCCAAAATCAAGGTTAGAGGGGCCATGCTTTTGTTGAAGTCTGTAGTGTTCTGGTGGTGGCTTGCCAATACTTCATAACTCAATCTCTCTGCCTGCATCACATGGTCATCTCTCTTCTGTCTCCTATTACTCCTGTGTTCAAACTTACTCTATTTATAAGGACTCCAGTCTTAATGGATTAAGGTCAGCCCTTATTCTGTTTGTCCTCACCTTAATGAATAACATCTTCGAAGATCCTCTTTACAAATGGGTTCACATCCATAGGACCGGAGGTTAGGGCTTGAACATGGCATGCGTTTAGGGAGGAACATGATTTAATCCATAACATACGTTTGGTCTGATTTGCTTCTGTGAGTACTATGTGGGGGTTACTACAGCTGTGGGCACCTGGAAATTCCCAGTTAGAACTGTGAGCACTGCTTGAAATCCTTAATTGACCCACACAAGAGGCGTTTTTCTTTAGGATTAAAACTTGACTGCCACAAAGGATAGAGCTAGATCCTGGGGTAGCTGGAATAGTCTCTAGAATGAGATAGAAATTGGGTGTTTATATTTAATTTTTTTACCCCATTCCCTTTCAGAGAATAATATTTTTACCTCACTGGTTTTTTCTTTCTGGCTAAGCCACAAATGCTCCCTAGACACCTAGACTGCCTTTAAGTCACCTGTAGAGTATTTCTCCATGAGGACTTCATGTTTTCTAAGTTTCAACTTTAGAATCTCCTCCTAAGGAAAGGATCACAGTAAGCACAGCTTCACTTTTTTCTCCCCTTTTTCCTTAGAATGGATTGGTACCCATTGTTGAACCAGAAGTCATTCCCGATGGAGACCATGACATGGAACACTGCCAATATGTTACTGAGAAGGTAAGTTTTGAAGTTAAGGCCCCAATTCCATTTGAAAGTCTTGTTTTGAAGTACCAGCTGTTATGACTCTTTTATATTTGAAAGCTTCTCCAGGTTAGTGTCATTCTGTAACACTGAGAAGCTAAGGGGGTACTTATCAATCCTTCCACTTTTGTCAAGTGGTATGCTCCTTATGGAAAAAGCACAGGATTTACATTGCCAAGACTCGGGTTTAAGACTCCATTTTTCCTCTTGCAGGACCTTGGGCAAGTCATAGTACCTTTCTGGTCTCGCAAAAGAAAATGTCATTAGAAAGTACTTTGTTCACCTTTGATTTTCTAAGTTTGCCACAGTATACCTGAAAGAGGGTGGTTCTCATATGCTGTGAGAGAGTAGGAGAGTTATCATGTGGCTTGACCTCCATTTTCCCACTTGCAAAATATAGATGGGCTGAAAGTAGCCCACTGAAAGCACTTCTGTCTCTAAAATGTATGCTCTTTTATGCCCACTCAGCTTCTCAGGGGATGGGCCATGGAGGCCAGTTTAGATATACCCCAAATAACTCAACCGAGGCAATCTCAAAATGGGGTGACAATGACTAAAGACAGTAAGAAGGAAGGAAGGAGTGAAGGGCCTCTAGGAAGCAGGGCCCTGTCAGCAGTCTCTGTAGTACAGCAGCTTGAGGAGGGGTGGTGGGAAAGGCCAGCTTGGCTGTTCTCAGTGGCTATGATTTGCAATGCCATTGTGAGGCTTGGCTGGGTATCTTGTGGGGAGCAGTATGGGAATCACTTTATCCTGCATCCCTGTACTGGACAAGTGACTCTGGCTGACTCTGGGTTCCACCTGTTTGGACCTCTTGTTCCACAGGTCCTGGCTGCTATGTACAAGGCCCTGAATGACCATCATGTTTACCTGGAGGGCACCCTGCTAAAGCCCAACATGGTGACTGCTGGACATGCCTGCACCAAGAAGTATACTCCAGAGCAAGTGGCTATGGCCACCGTCACAGCTCTCCATCGTACTGTCCCTGCTGCTGTTCCTGGTAAGGTCGTCTTCTCTGACTCAAGGTCTGAGCCCTCAGCCTTTAAAGGAATGCCGCAGGCTTTTGTGTTTGTCCAAGATTCTGCTTCTATCCATGAAATAGAGAACTTCTGCTATCTCCCAGGCAGCCAGCACTTCCCCTCGCACTCCATGATACCAACTATCTTAGGCCTGTCCAAGTGCCCCTGGACAATCCATTTATTTCCTCAGAATTTTCACTGCCTCTTTTACTTAGGAAAGTCCTCCTCTCCTTATCTCAACTCGCCCCAGCAAAGGCAAACTGAGTTCTCTGAGTCAGAATCCCATACATACCAAGCAGTGAAAAGGTTGAAATATGACATTTCTTTTAGGTTCATTGCTTGCTTTCTCAAGCAGGGTCCATAAGATGGGTCTAAAAGAGTATATTGGCTTCTCTGCTTCCAGGCATCTGCTTTTTGTCTGGTGGCATGAGTGAAGAGGATGCCACTCTCAACCTCAATGCTATCAACCTTTGCCCTCTACCAAGACCCTGGAAACTAAGTTTCTCTTATGGACGCGCCCTGCAGGCCAGCGCACTTGCCGCCTGGAATGGCAAGGCTGCAAACAAGAAGGCAACCCAGGAGGCTTTTATGAAGCGGGCTGTGGTAAGATGCTTGATCCAGTTAATACTTGGGGCCTTTGACTCTCCCAAAGAGAGGTGCATTGTTTTCTTCACGCTACAAAGGTATCTTCAGATAGGGTCTACTAGGTATTTGAAGATGTAGCATTATTGTTCAATTGGAAGGTTAGGGCTAGGGAGAGTATTGAATTATCCACATTGGGGGTATAGTTGATGAGGATGGAAGGCAGATCCCAACTGAGACACGTCAGAGGAAATATCCATTGTACCTGGGACCCCTTTCATTTTGGGAAGAGGAAGAAATGAAGCCATCAAGAAAAGCAGCAATAAATAATATGGATAGGCAAAACCAAAGATTCTGGGAAGAAATAGAAAGTTTCAAAGAGTCAGTGACATGCTCCAGAGAGATTCAAAACCAAGGCTGCATAAAGGCACCAAGATTGGGATTTGGGAGCCTATCAGTGGCCTCAGCAAAACATTTTCAATAGAGAGACAAGAGGAAAGGTGCACCTTTAAGAAGTTTGTCAGGGAAAGACCCATAAAGGTCACCAGAAAAAAATGAGGCAAAGGAGGTTTTATTCAATTAGAAAACCATTACTTTTTGAGTGCCTGCTATGAGCCAAGCATGGGAGTGACCAAATCAGACAAAGCCCTTAGGGACCTTAGAGTCTTTCCAAATAGGAGAGACTGGGAATGTTTAAATGTAAAGCAGAAGGAAGCAGAAGAGAGATTAAAGATTGGGAGAGTGGGAATAATTGAGGGAACAAGGACTAGGAAACCGGATTGCATGAGATTAAATATTAGACATAGGTGGCAGAGCTGGTCTTAAGAAAAGAGGCAGAAAAGAAGGAAGAGAATGAGTTTGAAATCAGTTCTGGAGAGGTGAAGAAATGCAGCAGTTGACTGAAGGTGAGAAACATCTGTGGCGAGTGATCAGAGAATGGAGATGCCAGTCCCAACCGTGGGGAAGGTTAGAATAGCTGCTGCAGGAGTCTGCTCAGAGATTGACCAGACATTAAGGCCAAGCACAAGAGAAAGTGAGTTTGTGGAGCATTAGCTTCATTCCTAAATTTCCCTAACAGCTCTCGTAAGCATGTAGGTAGATTCAGAAATAGCAGGGTAAAAAAATAAAAATTTAATAGGAGATGGAAGGCTGCTTAAGTTTAGTGATAGTTCCTTTTTTCTTGCTGACCACCTGGGAGTATGGGCAGGGAATCAAGTGTAGCCAGAAGCTTGGGGCATTAAGGAAGGCCCCACAAAGAGCCATTAAGAAAAGGAAGGCCCCTCAGAACCTCAAAAATCAATCTGGGGCCCAAGAGAGGTATGAGATTTTAGAGATGGTTCTTTCTCCTGTGAGAGAGTATGAGTATGGTTGAGCCCAGAGTAGGGATGTGCTGGCATAGGGCTGATGAGGTGGGGAAATAGAGTTAAGATGATGGAGGGGCCTTCATCCACAGAACAGGGAAGCTGGGTTTATCCTCTTGGACCTTGCTTCTCAAGCTTAAGCACACAGCAGAAGCACCTAGAAGGCTTGTTAAAACACAGATTGCTGGACCCTACCCCCCAAATTTCTGTTTCAGTAGGTCTGTGTTGAGGCCAAAGGATTCCAAGTTTGGATTTTCCAAGTGATGCATATGGTCCATGAAACACACTTTGGTACCCTCTGATCTAAGATGGAGAAATAGGTCTTGGAGACAGCAGACAATGGCACCAGTGATCGGAAAGAGTGGTGCTATTGAGCAATGTTCATTATTATCACGAGTTTCATAATCTGAACATACCTCTGATTGGAATTTACGCAGGGAATCAAATGATATTATCATCACAATTATATAAAGATTACATGTTCTTGTGGTCAAATAGAGGTAGAAGATGGAAATTTTAAAATAATACTTATTTTTTGGCTGTAGGGTGCTAATGCTAGTGAGAAGTTTCTCAACATTAATTTCTAGTACTGTTGTCATATTGATACTAAAAAGAAACACTCCCAGTAACTGACACAGACTTTGCCAAAGAAGTCTTCAGATAATAAAAGACATGTTTTAGAAGGAAGGGGATGGTAGCAGCAGCAATATTCGGCAAAAATGATTGTAAGGAAAAAAAATTTTTTTGAAAGCTGGCTACAGATGAGAGATGCAGGGAGAGTCAGACATGGGGCTTGCGTTTACTCTAACTCCTCCCCCTTGTTTTGTAGGCTAACCACCAGGCAGCTGAAGGGCAGTATGTTCACACGGGCTCTTCTGGTGCAGCCTCCACCCAGTCGCTCTTCACTGCCAGCTATACCTACTAGAACCTCACGCCAGCTAGCCTTGCTCTAGCTCTTCTGGGTATCTTAGCAGGAGCTGAAAAGGAGCGACCTTTTGACCAACCCTGGAAATTAGACAAAATTAGATGGGAACAACTGGACACACATTATCTGTTAAATTCTTAGCCACAAGGGAAAAAAATAAATCAATATACACATATAAATATCAAAGATTTGACATTTCCACAAAATGGTTTTCTAGCAATACTTTCAACTCTCCACTCCCGAGTAGTCAGTCACCTGAGGAAAAGAATAGATTTTAAAACAAAATCTAATCACAACCACTGAACGAAACACTTTGAAAGCAAAGTATAGAGAAGTGCATCTTATTAAACAGTCTTAGCAGCAGTAGGTTATGAAGGAGACAGCTGCTACTGGAAAATAAAGTATTCTGTAAACCTGCAGTTGGTATCTGACTTCTAGTTTTCTGCTTATATTTTCAAAGGGCTCTGTATATGTCATTACTTTTGACTCCACTGGACTTAGCTGGCATTGGTGGGCAGGGTCCGCAATGCTTGCTACTCATTGGAATTACCTGGCAAACTTTTAAAAGTCCAGACCACAGCCCAGCCCAGTTAAATCAGAAACTCCAGGTGAGAGATCCTGTAAGTATCAGGATCACCCCTAGGTCATTCCAATGTACAACCAAGTTTGAAATCTGCCAGTCTAGGTTCTGAGCTTGAGGATATTTAAAAATCAAAGCCATTCATACTATGAAGCAAACTAAAATGCAGCATGATTTCGAGCAACATCTGGAGTGTAAGAAAAGAGAATCTGGCTTTGATGCTTGGCATATTCCCTTTTGAGTGGTCCTGGCTTGGTGACATAGGACTTGACTACATCTTCCTCTACATCATGTAATTTAATTTTGCAATAAATAATATTCGCATAATCCTACTTTATTGACTTTCAAGTTTTCAGAATCAACTTATAGAAAAAGCATTGAAGACAATAGTTACAAGAGAATCTAAATGTTAAAACCATTGGACATTATAAAAGGCATGGTTTAACTGACAGAAGCTAGGAAAATAACAAGGGAAAGGAGAAGTGGAGGAAAGAAAAGGGGAGCAGTAAATCACTTAGTGGGGAAGTGGGAATACTAAAAATTGATGAATTAAGAAATAGTGCAGGGAAATGGATGTGGCTCAAGCGACTGAGTACCTGCCTACCACATGGGAGGTTTCGGTACCTCTGGGAGAAAATGAGCAAGACAGTGAACTGGCATGATGGGCTGGCTCAGCGAGCTGACGCAATAAGATGATGCAACCAGGAGACATAAAGAGGAAACACTATGAAAGATACAACAAAACAGGGAGTGGAGGTGTCTCAAGCGATTGAGTACCTCTCTCTCACATAGGAGGCCCCAGGTTTGGTTCCCAGTTCCTTGTAAAGGGAAGACAAGAGCACACAGTGAATGGATATAGAGAGAAGACAGCAAGGGCAAACAATGAGGTTGGGGGGGAGATAAATAAATCTAAAAAAATTGTGCTTTAAGACTTAAAGCCATAAAGGAAATGAATATAAATTATTAAAATATGCATATCTATAATTAAAATGTACAAGAAGATAGTAAACAAAATATCTTACCATGAGTAGTTCAGAGATAAATGACAAGCTTAAAGATAAATTAAGAAACAGGAATAAGCATATCATTTAAAGAAAGAATTAGTCTAAATGTGCTTCTTTTGAGAAAGGCCTGGACATAGGATGCAGGGAAAGAGGTATTTCCTTCTTATGTGCCTTCTACAACATTTGAATGTTTATTTCCATGTACCTCTGCTACTTGTCTAAGAACTATATTCTTAGAAGCAATTTAAACCTATTTTAGAGACCACTTAGCCCAGGGCTTTCATATTACAGAAAATAAAACCAAGCCTAAATTTCTTAAAATACTTGCTAAGGGTTACATCTTTATGGTAGAGCCAAGAGATTTGAATCCAGATCTCTCTCTCATGTAATGGACATATAGTTGGGGAGGATGGGGAGGGAAGGGCAGGGTTCCTGGCAGTTTCAATATTTCTGCCACCAGTATTGTAGGCCTTCTATATTATTGCATTCACTCATTCAATAGCAAGTACTTGAATCCCTGCTAACACTTTGTGCAACATAGCTTTTTTGCGGGAAAATGTTTCCTGACACCTTACTCAGAATCACTGAACTTATGCTCTAAAGAAAGCTCTTAGCTCCCCATTTGTTGGCTGAGCAGAGTTTATAATCATGGACGAGTTATTTATAGCTTTTAGTCAAGGCCATATTACATTTCAGTGGGGGTGAGGATTTATATAATGCATTTTCCCTGGCTATCATCTGATGGCATTTTTTCGACTACAGGACAACAGTTGCCTTTGAGATCTTAACTCCCACAATTTCCTCCACTCAGGGTAATATGAGCTGTGAGGCTAGCTTTCAGGTTCTATTAACATCATGATTTCTGAGTGAATATATTAGTGGCTTCTTGGTTTTAATTACTTTGTCAGATTTATTCTGGTAGTTATTGAACATCCACTAAAAATTAAACCTGTTACTGGGCACTGAAAGTAATTAAAAGAAGTTTCAGCTTTAGCAGAATACTAAACATTAAATTTAAGTGGCAAAATAAGAAATGCAAATGCCATTGGTTGGGGGTTGAGAGGTAGGGAGGAAAGTCTAATTATTATGGCAGGGTCCAGAAAGGGAGGAGATGGCATTTGGGTTGGACATCATAGGGAAGGGAACTGCCTTTGTGTGAGAAAATACTTTCATAAGTCAACTTAAGGGCATAAGCACCAAGAGCCAAGGCCAGGCTAATTTGCAGGCAACATAGCTAAGCATACACCAAGAAGGTTGGGCCTGTTGGTAAACGGTGAAGAAAATTGAAACCAGCCAGAATGCCACACTTGCTACTTCTGTGGCAAAACCAAACTGAAGAGACAAGCTCTGAGGATCTGGCACTGTGGTTCCTGCGTGGAGACAGTAGCTGGTGGAGCCTGGAGCTATACCACCACCTAGCAGTCACAGTAAGTCTGCTGTCAGGAGGCTGAAAGAATTGAGCTGAGCCATTAGAAACTAAGATCATTAGAAGCTTACATTTGGAAACATCTCTAGTCTATACTAAGTTGGTTAATTTATATTTCAATTTTTTAAAAAAGCACCAAGCTCACGCACACATACAAAACTACTAAACACTGAGAGGAATAAAAAGAGAAATTTTATTTTGCTCTGAAGAGAGGAGGAGAGAAGGGCAGGAAGGGGCAGACAATGAGGGAGGAGAGGAAGAAAAGAGAAAGGAGAGGTGGTTTGAAACTGTATGTATGCCAGTACCTATTAATATTAATTCAGTTAAGCTGTGGCCCAGCCTGATCAGGATGGGTCTTAATCCTATTATTGAAGTCCTTTTTAAGGAGAATGAAATTCAGACAGTGAGAGGAAGCCACAGATAGCAGCCAGAAGCTGAAATTCAACAGAACCCAGAAGAGAACTGAGAGGTCAAGAGGCCACCAGATGCATTGCCCTGTGACAGAGGAGCTAAGGAGCAGGGATTGCCAGCAGCCAGCCCCAGAACACCATAGTCTTCAGAAGAAAGCATTACCTTGATGAAGCCTTGATTTCAACTTTTTCCCAGCCTCAAACTGTAAGCAAATAAATTTCATTGTTTACTCTTACCCATTTCATGTTATTTGCTTGAGCCGCCAAAAAACAAAACAAAATGAGAGGAGCCAGGGAGAAGCCAGGGCAATATAGATTTGTGGGGAGGCAGCTAAAGGACTTTTAAGAAGGAGGAGAAATATCAAGCTCTCTAAAGATATTTGTCTTCTTGCAAGGAAGAGCTAATTTCACAAGTCTACAATATGCTTTACCAAAAAAAAAAAAGCACACTCTAAAAGCTGAGACAATGCATAACAATTCGTAGTGTAATTTAACTGTATAGGCCTCTAGAAACTTGCAGCAATTGGAGTGAGCTTTAGGCAAAATGAGAATAGGACTTCAAATTCAGATACTACTACTCACAGCAACAGATGAGGAAACTGAGGTTTAGCATGCTAATTAAGTTGTCCAGGGCCACACAACCAGCAGGTGAGACTTAGGGAAGTCACACTTCCCAAGCCCTCCTTGGAGGAGTCTTCATGGTGGTTGAAAGCATTGGTGCTGGAGTCAGCTCTGCCACTTACTAGTCATGTGTCCTTTCTTTGGTTCAGTTTCTTCATCTCCAAAGCAAGGAAAATTATAGTATTACAAATAATTGCGAGATAAATGAGTGAATACATCTCCCTAAGCCCATTTTCTAGAGAGGAGGACTTAAGCGACAGTAATCATGCAGCGCTCAAGACAGCCAAGCACAGCTCTTTCTCCATCACTCAAATAAACATGGTTTTCCAGCAGCAACAGTCTACCCTGGGAGTAATCTAACACTCAGGACCGTGCACTAGTACACATGAACATATATAAAATTCAGTCAGTGAGTATTCCTTCAGCACTTACTGTGTGCTCAGTACTGTAAAGCTACCACCTGATCCTTGTATGCTTACCATTGAGATGAGGGTGACAAGGACACAATTGGAAAACAAAATGGCATGCAAAAAATGTGCTAAATTACAGTGGCATAGACTGTGTGCTGAGATCAAAGGAAAGGAAGGCTTTACAGAAGAAGTGGGATGAGCTGCAGGCAGTTTATTACTAGTTACATGATCTTGGGAAAGATACATAAGTCTCTTTGAGCCTCAGTTACCTCATTGTGACACAGGATAGCTGTGAGGGTTAGCAATATTTTATGTGCAATACCACATATATGTCATGAATAAGTCACATTAATTATATTTTTTCCCTGCCAGCTGGCTCTAGAAGAATGGTGAAGGCACAGGAATGGGAATAAACATGAATTACCTGTGGCCTGGTTAGAGTATAGATTGCGTGTGTTGAGGGATTTGTGGGAAGTTAGACTAGAATGGTGAGGCAAGGTAGAATGGCATGTGGTGGTGAAGGGGTGGTGGTGGAAGGGATATAATGGAAAATCTTGCCTTGAAATGATGACAAATAGGGAACTGTGGATAATTTTTGAGCAGGGAATGGCATGATAAAAGAGTGGTTGAAAATTACTTTATGGAATGTAGAAAGTAAGGAGGAAATGGAGAGCCAGCTAAGCATCTGTAGTAGCAATCCAGCATACAGCCTGGCTTTTTGTTGTGGGGGTGGGTAGTGAACAACAAACTCTCCTCATGTAGCATAGCCATTTGCCATGCAAATAAAGTCTTTCTCTGTTTCCTTGCAACCCAAGAGGCAAGTAAAGGGACAAATGAAATTTCAGAGTTCTTCTATGTCTAGTTCTCAGAAAGAGGCTGACATAAATGCACAGACACAGCCCTTGGACTACTGTGGCACAGTGAAAAAGAAGGCATCTCCTAACCCCAGCACTAATTATTCTGGCAGTTCAGAACCCACAGGGCTAGGCTGTAGCCTGAGGTTCTCAAGTGTCAAAGAAATCAACTTTACTCTCTGAAGAAATCCAAGGTCAAGGCATCTGTCTGTAGCCACTTCCAACTTTTCCTTACCCTGTCCTGGTTTTACCCTGAGGGAATTTACAGTCCTAGGAAGTCAGATTGCCTGTGTTGGTTCCAAGGATGCAGTGACTGTCATGTGATGAGGTGGAGGTTTACCTTAGCCATTGGATTGACATGAGACATCTGGGTGGTTGTTTTTTTGTGTGTTTTTTTTTTTTTTAAGGTGGTACCAGGGATTGAACCCAGGACATTATACTTGTGAAGCAGGTGCCCAACTACTGAGCTACACCCATCCCAAGTAACCTGTTCTTGAGTACATGGTTCCTGTACAGAAACAGCACAGGCAGAAGTGCACACCAAATTTTATTTGTGTAAAATGCATATTCAGGTGAAATTGTGTTTGGGAAAGTTAGGTGGTTTCTCCCCCAGTCTTTACTCTATGTCATGGATACTATTCACTCCCCAAAGTTTCCTTGAAGATAAAAGTCTGCTTGATGCAACTAATCCCTATAGAATGAACATAGCACCCGATAGGTATCTTAAAAATGCATGTTAATTGAACTTGTGCCACTTGGGCAATAAAGCAAATAAACCTTTCTTCTGTTTGTCCAGGCATCGTGGTTATAGAGATGGCCTTACTTAAAAAGAAACCAATCAGCCCACCCCCACCACCCACCCAAGACCACAAAACCCTTTTGAAGGAGGTGGAGAAGGAATGTCAAAGATATCAAATACTGATGAGGAATAGTAACTTATGAAAAGAGAGACTGGAACAACTGGACTAGATTTTTTTAAAAAGTTAAAATATATTCTGCAAGCAAATACCTTGTTCAACTGGATATGATGTGTATGTTCATAACTCATCAGATTAAATGATGGCATTCTCCTTTAGGAAGACAGACAAAAGCAAAATGCCTCACTAACAACAGAGAAATGCAGTATTGTAGTGATTCCAATCTTTTTTTGCCATCAAAAAATCTTTTGACTTGCTTGTTTGAAACTGTTATCTACTGCAGGGGTTCTAAACCTTTTTTTTCCCACAGACCCCTTTGCCAGTCAGGTGAAAACCACAGACCCCTATTAAGTCCACACTATACTGTATATTATTTAATAAATAGATCACACCCACACCAACACATCCCCACAAGAATAATGTTTTTTTTTAAATTTAAATTCAAGCTCACAGACCTGTTGTTAAGAACTCGAACTACTGGGAGCAGATGTAGCTCAAGTGGTTGAGTGCCTACTTCCCATGCAGGGTTCTATCCCTGGTATGTCCTAAAATAAAAAAAGTTACCTGCTGATTAATGATTTGCTTAATCTACTTTCATGCTAATTTCCTTTCAAAGTTGCCTCAAATGTTAATTCCCACCAGGAATTTTCCATTACAAATTCATAGCCTCTCACTGCAGGTAGGCCCTAAACAAGACCCCAGAAGTCTTCCCTTGTTTCTGTTTGGTCACTTCTTGCATTCTCCACAATCGTTCCTCCAAAACTTTATTATTGCAAAGGCCCCACACTCTACCACTAACCTTTCCACATCTCTTCCTTCCCTGACTACCAAATGAATTTGCCTATTCTTGAAAATGGGTTAAAGCAAGTGAATTCTCTCTTCTCCTTCTCCCACCAGCCCCTAAAGCTCTTTCCTTTACTCCCAAATAGGAGTAAGGGAGCTTTAAAGAAAAATCCTTCCATTAGTGCTAGGATTCATTTTATCTTCCCCAATAACTTATTCAATTTTCCACCTCCCCCTCAAGTGACTACCTTCTTAAAACAGAAAAATACTCATTTTTTTTTCCTTTAATTTCTAGCTACAGTCCTCTTTTAACTTCACAGACAAGTAATCTACTTTTTTTATTTTTTTTTATTTTTTATTTTTTTTTATTATTTTTTTAAGTAATCTACTTTTATCCCATGACTTTTGGGTTATGCAGACTAGGAAAATTAAATGGGGAAAAAGAATGACTGATACAAGATTGCAACTTTTTTTTTTAAACTAAGTAAAAACATTTAATAGACCATCCACTAAAATTACTATTATTTCACAAAAGGACTTTTTTATTATCTAAAAAAAGGGTAGGGCCACACTTCAGAACAAAGTAAGGTCTTTAATCACTTTACCTCTGGTTTTATAAAACCAGTATATTGTCCTTATTTTTACCATTTGAATATAGAATAAAATTTATCATGAATTGGCAGTATTTGGGAACCACTGATCTAGTCTCCAGGCACTACTTAAGCCCCTGAAATTTGGCTCTTCCCAACTATAGAAGCAGAACTCATTAACAACTAGTTATCAAGTCCAAAGGATGCTCTTTGACATTTCTTGATCTTTCTGCTGCCCTCTTCCAGGTTACTTTCCTACAGCAGTTCCTGCTGTATACCAGGGTTCTCCATACTTCTGGCTTTTCCTCCCTCAGTCTTCTTTGTGGTCTCCTTTTCATCTTGCCGACCCATTAAATAATAGTGGTCCCCAGGATTCCATTTCTGGATTTATCATCTTATTCTTTCAGTATTTTAATCCATTTCCATGTCTAAATGCTGATGAATTACTATATCAATTTCTAGCCCAGTTCTCTCTCCTGACCACCATACCCATAACTCCAATTGCCTCTGGACATCTCTACTTCTCTACTTTACTATCTCATATGTTGAAAACAACTCAGTAATCCCTGCATTCCACTCTGGATGCACTGTATTTTTCTCAGTGACTAAAAGCACCAATCACTGAAACCCATCTTGAATCTTTACTGTTTCTCATCCAATTAGCAAACAAATCTTACTGGTTATTTCTCAAATCCATCCCCATTTCTTTGCACTGCTTTAATTGAAAGCACCATAATCTTTCAGCCATACTACTCTTAAGAACCTCTTGATTGGAAACCTCAAACCATGGAAACGGAATTTTTATGTGCACTTTTCTGGTAAGATCCCTGGATCTAAAGTTCATGAACTATGGTTCCCAATTTTATCTTTTCCATCCCTCTCCATATTGCCTCTGTGGGATGTATATTGTGTGTATAATGTCTGGGAGGGAGCATAAGGGGAGTATCTGAGGAACCAGTATCATTAACTTGGGTGTTGGTTAACATAGATGTATAGTTGAGAAAATTCATTGAGGTGTACTTAAAATGCGCACCCCTTTTATTCACACACATAGGAAAATGTTAACACAATTATAGGCAGAAGAATAAAGTCCTATCTCCTTAGCATGACAGCTCTCTTGATCTGCTCTGAAGGGCAACCTTACCTCCTGCCACATCCCCTTGAGTCACCAAGCAACCGGTTCACCCTGTAGCCACTGAGTCTTTCCAACTCTCTGGTACTCACCTTTTAGTCTCATCTTAAGCATCACTTCCTCTTGCTTTCTTTCTTTCCCGTCCCTGCTCTCTCCTATGCATGATTTCCCTTTCTAAAGCCTTCTGCATACTTCTGTCATTTTCTTGGGAGACAGAAGTGAACATGTGTTAAAAACGTAATATAAATCCTTTTCTGGCTATGCTTTTTATTAGCAATGAAGTGTACATATTAAGAACTAGTCACTACTATTGGAGATGTGAATTGCTACTCTGGATTCACATACATGGATGTTAAAAATTATGTAGTTCCAAGAGGGGTGTATTGTATAAACCATGGCCCCAACCTACAATGGGATCCACAATAGGCAGGGCTTCCACTAAGAAAGATAACCCTAACGTGAATCTAGTAAAATTCCAGCCAAAAGCAAAGAAATGGGTGTTTTAGTGTGCATGCAGTGAAAACACATATTTTGCACTAGGTTTTCCAAAATATTGAAAGCTGGTCTAAGAACCTCATTATTAGTTGAGACTCTGGCCTGGGAAAGACTGGTGTGGAACATTAAGTAAAAGTGGGGAGATTCAGGGCAGAAGGATCATTTTATTGAGGAATCAGGTGTAAATGTTTTTTTTTTTTTTTTTTTACTTTTCATTGAGCTTCACATTCTATTATAAAATGTTCTGTATAGTAACTATGACTACCATAATTTGAATATAAGGAGGCATACAAATACAGGTATATTTCTACACATGTACCATGAAATCCACTGTTATTTTATATATGCACATACACACTGATATAGGTTCGGATGGGAAGATAAAAATCTGGAGGCGATTTATAGAATATGTGGGCCTACAGGAGAAGGGGAGATCATTTGCTAAAACTATTAGAAGTTAAAATTACAAATCTTGAAAATTTAGAATTCTATACTCAGAAACTAAAAAACATGGACTTAACAGCAATTGACTACTCCAGAATTCTAATCAGCCACAGATAGAACAAGTGAGGGCAATTTCTTTTAAATTCTTGAATCTGTTTTTAAAACAGCAATATATTTGACAGTAGGAAAGATTTTATACTATAGCAACAAAGACTCTTACACAAAGCAAAAAAACAAAACAGGTTTTAATGATTAAAACAGAGATGAATTGGTCAATTTACAATAACCATTAACTAAGGGAAGCCCTAGAACCAGAAATAAGGATTTCAAAATTGCATGCAAAATCTAGTTACCGTAACAACCAAAAACAAATATTTCCTAGCAGACTCCAGGCCTTTTTCTTTCAAATCCTTGGTAACCAAAATATGTACACTTTCACATGTTCTTGGTAGTGGAGGAGTAAGATTATTTGTATAGGACTACAAATATCTGTCACATATGGGAGGGCACAAAAGAACACAGTGTCTTCCTCCACCTTTTCAGGCCTATCTTGGGGGAAAAAAAGGCACTCCCAAAGGTTACTTGGTAACACTTGGCTAGATCTGTTACATAATTTTACACATAAAGTTAATGGTCCACTCATTTCATAGATTTGAGAACCATAAGGCATCAGAATTGCCTTCAATAACTTACATGGCTTTCTTAAATGACAAAAAGTTTAGATACCAGTTTCAAACAAAACACCTAAGCTGTTTCCTTGAAAACATAATCATATGCTTAATCACTGGTCTTTGGCATGCACAGCCAAACACATCATGGAACTGAAATAACCATCACTTAAGGTGGTGGCAGAGGACTCTTTGAAATCATTATTCTCAGCTTCCAGCAATCTTTTACCAATGTGACTTTGTTCCTTTCCTTTTAATTCTGAGTGCTTTGGACCTGGGTTTAACCTCTCTGCTCCAAGATGCATTAAAAGAGATTCTTAGGTTAATTACTGAATCTTTCTCTATGATATTCAAAACAAAGAGTAATAGAAGTCTGCAACTGCCTGCAGGCAGTTATTCACCATTCACAGAATTTTCAGAAACTGATGCCTGAGGTGAAAGAGAATTTGCTTTTTTTATTTATCACTAAATCTGTCTCATGTTGAGCCATACCGAAACTGCACTTGGGTAGCTAGTCTCAAATTGAGCTTTAGTAGTTCTTCACACTTACTGCATCCATGCAGTGTGTAATTTTTGATGCTGAATGAGAGAAATGTGGCAATTGAAGGCTTCACCACAAGCATCACATTCATGGGCTTCTTGGGTTTTCACCTCTGCATGGATCTTTTGATGGTTGACAAGGCTGCGCTGTTGACTGAAACTTTTGTCACACTTCTCACACTTATAAGGTTTCTCTCCTGTGTGTATTCTCTGATGCTGAATGAGGCCTGAGTTCCGGCTGAAGGCCTTCCCACATTCATCACATTTATGGGGTTTATTCCCTGTGTGTACACCCTGATGTCGAATGAGATTACAAAGTTGACTGAAGCTTTTGCCACACTGTCTGCACAGATAGGGTCTCTCACCAGTGTGGATTCTCTGATGTTCAATGAGAAAAGAGCTCCGACTGAAGCTTTTCCCACACACAGTACACAGGTAGGGCTTTTCACCGGTATGGATTCTTTGATGTTGCACAAGATGAGCACTAACACTAAAAGTTTTACCACATTCCTCACATTTGTAAGATTTCTCCTTAGGGTACACCTCCTGTTGTATAACAAGGCTGCAATTTGGATCAAAACTTTCCTTAGCTTCATTATATGGAAAGATTTTCTCTCTGGTGTGGATTCTCTGGTGCTGAATAAGGCCTGAGCTTCTACTAAAGGCTTTCCCACACTCTTCACATTTATGGGGTTTGTCTCCTGTGTGAATTCTCTGATGACGGGTAAGGTTGCAAAGTTGGCTGAAGCTTTTCCCGCACTCTTTGCACTGATAAGGTCTTTCACCTGTATGGATCCTCTGATGTTCAATAAGGAATGAGCTTCGACTAAAGCTTTTTCCACATTCAATACAAAGAAAAGGCTTCTCACCAGTGTGGATTTTTTGGTGTTGTATAAGGTATGTACTTAATCTAAAGGCTTTCCCACATTCACCACATTTATGAGGTCTTTCACCAGTGTGAATTCTCTGATGTTCAACAAGCAATGAATTTCGACTAAAGCTTTTCTTACATTTGGTACAGTGATAGGGTTTTTCACCAGTGTGAGTTCTCTGATGTTCAATAAGGTGTGACTTCCAACTGAAGGCTTTCCCACAGTCACTACATTTATGGGGCTTCTCACCCGTGTGTATCCGTTGATGTTTAACAAGGCTCCTCCTCTGGCTGAAACTCTGTTTACATTGATTACACTGATAAGGTCTCTCTCCAGTGTGGATTCTCTGATGTCTAATAAGGGTTGAACTCACACTAAATGTTTTTCCACAGTAGTTACACTCATAAGGCCTTTCCCCCGTGTGAATTCTTTGATGTTCAATAACAAACGAGCTGCGACTAAAACTTTTCCCACATTCGTTGCACTGGAAAGGTTTCTCACCAGTATGGACTCTTTGATGCTGAATGAAATGGGCTTTGCGGACAAAACCCTTTCCACACTCTTCACATTTATGGCATTTCTCTTCTGAGTTTGTTCTCTTACGGATAATGTTCGTGTTTTCTCTGAACATTCTTTGTTCCTGTGTCAGAGATTCCCTTGGTATTTCCCATAAGAAGATGCCTCTCTGTTTATCTAACCTACCAACAAGTTCAAAAGTTTCCCGACCCATGGGGTCCTGGTCAATTTCACTTTTGATTCTTGTAACTATTACACCCTGTGGTTCCACTTCTTCCTCAATTTCCTCAATTTCCTGTTTCACAATTGGTTCCTCATCTTTATCTCTGTTTAAAACATCTGTAAATAGAAAACACACACATCAGCCAAACTCTTTACTAGCTAGCAGAAACTGTTGGAAAAATAAGGTAATCAAGATAAATTAATCTACTAGATCTATAAAATGTAATTTACTACCTCACAATATTGTTGTGAAGATTCATTTAGTTCAAATACAAAAAGCATTTAGAATAGTACTTGGTAAAGAATACAAGCTGTATCATTATTATTAGCTATGAGAGGCAATGAAATGGTGTCCTTGAAGACTGAGCATAAAAAGAGAGTTTAGGAGGCAAATACTGAGATTGTAGGAACAAGCAGTGGGAAGGGCTTGCATACCAAGTGAATTTTGCAAGGTAACATGGGCAGACAAAAGAATAAAGCAAGCAGTGGTGGGGTAAATCAGTCTATCATGGAAGAAAGGATACCCTGGGAAGAAACAGTAGGCTCAGGAAAATTTAGGATGAGAAAGCATTCCTGGAGTGTAAATAGGTCAAATAACAAAAAGGAAGACATAAAAAGGAGGCTGAGAAAGATAAAGACCTAGAGAAAGCAACAATGCATTCTTTTTTTTTTTTTTTAAAGATTTATTTATTTCTCTCCCCTTCTCCCCCCTGCTCCAGTTGTCTGTTCTCTGTGTCCATTTGCTGCGTGTTCTTTGTCTGCTTCTGTTGTTGTCAGCGGCACGGGAATCTGTGTTTCTTTTTGTTGCGTCATCTTGTTGTGTCAGCTCTCCATGTGTGTGGCGCCATTCCTGGGCAAGCTGAATTTTCTTCATGCTGGGCAGCTCTCCTTACGGGGCGCACTCCTTGCGCATGGGGCTCCCCTACACAGGGACACCCCTGCGTGGCAGGGCACTCCTTGCACGCATCAGCACTGCACATGGGCCAGCTGCACATGGGTCAACGAGGCCTGGGTTTGAACTGTGGACCTCCCATGTGGTAGACGGACGCCCCAAGCACTGGGCCAAGTCTGCTTCCCAACAATGCATTCTTAATCAGTAATTTATTTAACATGCCACAAAAGCACCTGAGACATTGTGTAATGAGCCAGGATTCAGAGATGAAGCTCTCTATCAAACAGAATGGATGATGAGCACAAATAAAGAAAATGACAAAATATTAGGAAAAAGTATCCCCTATGTAATGAAACAAAATGCTATTTTGATAATAAAGAGTTGAACTGACAGGAAGTCTATAAAAGAAAGACAGAATAAGTACAAAGAAACATGGTCAGAGTTTAGGAAGAATTAAAGAAAAAGAGAAGTCTGTAGTAGCTTATGACTTAATCTACCATGAATTACAGCTTTTTCTTCCAAGTGTAACTGAGTCTCACCCTTCTAAACACATAAGACCCAAGGTTCACCACCCTGCTACAACTGAGAACCGTCATGGTATCTGAGAAATAAGGACCCTGCGTGTACTGAAGGAAAGATAACATCATGCTCTATGACATAACAGAAGGCCTAACAGACACTTAGGCCCTGACTTCTTTCCTGCTTTTTCATTCTTATTGTCTTCTGGGTAAACTCCAGCAGAGGATTCAATCACTACCAAATTTATATTTGTCCCTAAACAAGTTCCTTTTGCAGATGTCCTCTTTTCTCTCAAATTTCTAGCCTTTATAGCTGTGAAGTGTCTTTAAATTTTCTTTTCATTTATTTCAAATTAGTCATTAAGTTATTTTATTCCAGAAAATTTTCACTTATTCTCCTAAGCAGCTACTATAAACTGTGTCTACTTAATACTTTATTATAAGTAAAGCTCTTCATGACAGTCTCTAAGCCTCAACGCACCATCCTGCCCCATTATACTTTAAATTGCTAAACTGCTTGTGTTACAGTTTTTCATGCTATTTTTTGCATATCCTGCTTACTAAATGCCCTCCAGTATTATCCATCTGGCAAACTCTAGGCTCCCAAGATTCAGTTCAAAGCAACAGTTCCTTTACGAAGCCTTCTCTAACTCCACTTAGCAGTGTTCTATTTTTTCCATTGGCCCTTGTCCATAACTCCATTGTAACTATTATTACACTGTACTTTTAACTGTTTATTTTTATGTGTTTGTCTCTTCCACTGGACTGTAAAAATTCCTTGCGAGAAAGGAAAATCTCTTTCTGAAGTTCTCCCAGTGCATACTGGGAGAATAATTTCACGTACAGAAATAAGACAAAATTACCGTTATTTGCAGATGATAAGATTGTCTACCTAAGAATCCTAAAAGCACCAAAGGAAAATATGATAAATGAAAAGACAGTACAATAAGGTGATTAAAAACAAGATTAATATATAAAATAACTGAGTCTTACTATCAAGAATAAACAGTTACATATTTTATAAAAATAAAACATGCTTTTCATAATGGCAACAGAAAACATAAAACCTAGGAATAAACCAAACAAGAAATGTAGAAGATATATAAAAATAATCCAAAAAATATGAAAGGGTATTAAACAGAGTTTTAACCACATGGCTAAGGAGATTCACTATTATAAGGATCTCAAATCTTCCCAAACTAATTTATGACCCTAACTGCATTCCAATCAAAATCCTATTGGGATGCAGACTTGGCTCAACTGATAGTGTGTCCACCTACCACATGGAAGGTCCAGGGTTCAAACCCAGGGCCTCCTGACCTGTGTGGTGAGCTGGCCCACGCACAGTGCTGATGTGCGTGAGGAGTGCTGTGCCACACAGGGGTGTCCCCCAGGTAGGGTAACCCCACACACAAGGAGTATACCCCGTAAGGAGAGCCGCCCTGTGTGAAAAAAGCACAACCTGCCTAGGAATAGTGCCGCACACACTGAGAGCTGACACAGCAAGATGACGCAACAATAAAAAAAAGAGACACAGATTCCCAGTGCCACGAACAAGAATGCAAGCAGACACAGAAGAGAACACAGCGAATGGACACAGAGAGCAGCCAACAGGGAGGGGGGAAAGGGAAGAGAAAAAAAAAAAGTTAAAAAAAACCAAAATCCTATGAACCAATCCCCCCACCCATGAATCTAAATTTCAACTGGAAAAATGTAGTAAACTAATTAAGTATATCATGAAAAAGAATATAAAAGAACTTAGCCTACCAAACATAAAAATGTAATTTTTTATCCATGTGGTGCAGCAGTGCTCCAAAATGTATTCACAAATAAAATGATTGTCCCATGATGATGAAAGAGGTTGTTGATGTGGGAGGAGTGGGGTGAGGGGGGTGAGGGGTACATGAGGACCTCATATTTTTTGAATGTAACATTTAAAAAAAGAGAGGAAAAAAATGCAATATACTGCTACATAAAACAGAATGGCATTGCCATAAAAATAAATAGGGGATAGGCAAGTAAAGAAAACATTAAGACTAGCCTTCTGAACATACCACCACTGAAATGACTATGCATGAGAGCTAGGCTTGGCAGCTATAATCACCCTCTGGGCTATCTGCCTTGCGTCTATAATATGCATGCTGTCCCTCCTCCTGCCACCATGGTCATAGCTAATTTGTCTGCAATAGAGAGTTGACTCAAAGTGGTTCTCCCCAGGAATTGAAACTGAAATATCTATTTAGTCTAAATGTAGCTAGTATTGTAATCTACCAACTCAAAAGCTAAAGGGACAGAGGCACATGGATATGAGGAAGGACTGTTCTGCCAAGGAAAAAGAAACAGAGCACAAAGACAGTAATTTCCTGTAAGTCAGTTTCTGATGTTCTTTCTTGATATCCAGTTGCAATTATACTCATATATTCCATAAAATACTCCTATGTCCCTAAAATAAAGTCCCTTTTGATTAAATTAGGTTAAGCTGATTCTTATAATATTTAACCAAAGAGATTTAATAATATGGTAGCAAAGGGGAGAGAGAGAAGACAAGAAAATGATAAGGGAAAGTGAGTAAACTGTAGGATAGAGCAGATGTTGGCAAACTTTCTATAAAGGGCCAGCTAGTAAATATTTTTTGGGTTGTGAGCCATATATGGTCGCTATCCATCTATTTAATATTTATCTAACCCTGCCACTGTAGTGTGAAAGTAATCACAGATAATACATAAAGGAATGGCCACGGCCATGATCAAATAAAACTTTATTTACAAACAAAGGTGGGGACCTGGATTTGATCTGGGGGCCATAGTTTCCAACCCCACTATCTGACAGAGTATAAAACTTAGTTTTCTTGGGAAAAGAATGGGAGAATGGAAAAGAAATGGTATTTCTAAGGCCTAGCACAGTGTTTGATAACTATGTATTGAATGAATAAATAATGGAATGGAATGAAAAGAGGCTATAATCAAGGAAGAGAAATAACAAGTTCCAGATCTTAGAAGTATAGCAATTCTCAGTGCTTTCAAGGTCCAAAGTGACTCAAATAGACTGAGAGAAGTCACTGAAACTGAAGATGTCAAAGAACCAAGAGGCGGAGCTACCAGCTATAACATCAATGTAGCTATTAATGTTATTAAAGGAAAAACAGCATGGAATAGAAAAGTGTGACAGACGACCCAAATTTTAAAGCTAGAAAAAAGATGTGTTAGGAAAAGGAATAAGATGAAATGGAAGAGACTACTACATTGGAACAGGAGAATAATGGCAATCTCTCATCAAAGGGATAGAGATCGGGTCTACGGAAGAGGACAAAAGGATTGTGGGGGGAGAAAAAAATAAATGATGGAAAGCAATACCTCAGTTAAAATAAACAAGAGCATGAAAGTGTAAGATTAAGGATGGGTTCACTGCTACGCCTTTGTCCATATACTATTCGGAAGTTGTAGCTCTAGCCAGCCGGTAGGGCTGGACACTCACCTTAGTATATCAACCAGATACCATATGTATGGATAAAGCTGGCATTGACTTAGAAACATCATATATTTTTTAAAAAACCAGCAGCTGATAAGGCTGGAAACTGAAGTCATATATAAGAAAGAATAGATGAGGGTAGAAGGCTAGGTGAGGTCTGTATTTGGGAGGTCCTGACATGGAAGGATAAGAAATTAAGATTTCTACACTGTAAGCTATCAGGAACTATCAAAAATTTTAAGCAGTTAGCTAACCCAAAATCACTTTTGTGGCAGTAAACAGAAGATTTTAAAAGAAAGAGAAAATGGTGGAAAGGAGCTGGTTTAGGAGGTAATGCAATAATCCTTTTGCATTATTATTTGCAATAATAAGAGGTATTGAGTCTTCAATTAAGTAGGCTCATTCAGTCACACACATATTTAAGAAGTCTAAAGTCTATGCCTGGCTCTGTGCTAAGTGCTGGAGATATCAAATGAAAAAGATAAAGTGTCCTCATGGAGATCAGTCTGGTTAGAGAAATAACATAAAGAATGATTATAGGAGCAGATGTAGCTCAAGTGGCTGAGCACCTGCTTCCCATGTGCGAGGTTCTGGGTTTGATCCCTGGTACCTCCTAAAACAAATAAACGAAAAAAACAACTCTCACTGGGAGCAGATGTAGCTCAGTGGTTGAGAGCCTGCTTCCCAAGTATGAGGTCCTGTGTTCAATCTCTAAAACAATGATTATAGTTCAGTATGATAAATTCAAGAATAGAAGAGGATACAAGGTACTACAGAGAAGGGAGTGCTTTGAAGAGGAAGCCCTTAAGATCCTAATGGATTGAGACTTGCTAAGTCACTTATATGGTCTTCAAAAGCAGGTAACAAGGAATTTGGAGCTCAACAGAGAAGATAACAATGGTAACAGCAGTCAGCACTTATACTTCCTACACTGTGCTCATTTTTCTAAGTACTTAGAATTGATATTAACTCAGTTAATGCTCACAATGACCCTATAAAAAGCAGGTGCTATTATTAGTATCTCAGTTCTAAAAGAAAGGAACTAAGGTGCAGGGAGGTTATATAATTCACCCTGGTCACAAGGCTAGTAAGTGGTTTAACGAGGATTGAACCTAAGCAGTTAGGCTCCATCACAGTTGCCTTTCTCAGAGATAAAGATTTGGGAGATATCATCACATAATGGTAGCTGATGATCTCAGTGTAGATAAGGTCCCCAAAGGAAAGTGAATAGACTGAGAGGAAGTATGAGAATGCAAGCCAATGAATGGAGGTTTAATTTATTATTGCTTAATAAAAAGTTCTAAATATCCATTGAGAGGTGGAATAAAATAAGGTCCTTTAAGGGAGTCTATTGCATTTGACAATTAGGTACTATATATCAATGTGACAATAATTTAAGGAGAGGGCAGAGGCAAGGCAAAGGAGCTTAGAAATAATGAGAGGTAAAGAAGTACAGAATGAACACACATGAACTATTACAAAAACCTGGCTAGGAAAAGAATGAGTAACAAGTTATGAAGAGTAGCAAGAAGGAGACAGTGGTTCAAGGGAGGGTCTCTGCCTTCCCCTTTTTCTCAATTGGAAGAGCAATGAACACACCTATCATCAGAACAAAGGTACTAGGGGAGAAGAGAGACAAGCTATAAGAAAAAAACAAGGTGACTTCTGGAGAAGTGGAGCAGCTTTAAGTATGAAGATGGGGGGCAGGGACACTGAGTTCATTTTCTGTGAAATGAAAGGTAAGGTCCATTATGGAGTGATGGAACCAAGGAAAACTGTTTTAAGTTAAAAATATATATATATGTCTGTTTTGGTCACCCTTATTTAGTTAGTCAAATAAACATCTGCTGCCTGAATAACTAATCAAAGTATAGGATACTGGGGTTTAAGATTAATCTATAATGACAAAATTGAGAAGTTAATAAAGGATGTGTCTGAATAGAAATGGAAAGCAGGGTCCCTAGAGTCAATATGGTCAAGATATAGAGGTCCAAGCACTGACTGAGTCTTCTATGTATTGAAATCAACACTGAGGGCATGGGTTAGCACAGAAAAGAAGACTGAAATATGTGACAAAGTCTATGTGTGAGGGACCAAGTGGAAATAGATAATAGTGAAAAGGAATTGAGTGGGTAGAGCAAGATTCCTGAGACTGCAAAGGAGAAAATATTTTGTTTGAAGGTGCAAAACAAATGCTTTGGGAACAGCTTAAAAGCTGGGAGAACAACTTTCCCCTCCAGCCTTGAGATAAAAGGCAGGGAAGGAGGAGGGATGTGGGAGAATAAGCAGACCCACTTGAAGGATTGCCAGAAAAGAGATGTCCTTGGGAAAGTGCCAGGTTTCACTTAAGGCCAGAAGGGGTAAGGAACATTATGTGAAGAGGAACAGGGACTCCAGAAGGCACAGTAAAAAGGGGTGGGAGGAAAGCAGTGGGAGGGAAAGTACAGAGCAACATGGGAATGAGATTATGAAGATAGGAAGCCAGAAAGGCTTGAATTTGGTCACTGCAAGGACAACATGGATGAGAGTCATGGAAACAATTACTGGCTGTGAGGTTAGGATCAGAACTTTGAAATAAATCAATTTTGATCTTGGTCCAAGTGTTCTCAGGCTCTGATTTCTAATAGCCTCTTAGATATTTTAATCAGACAAATAATAGATTCTTACCCAATGAGACCAGGTTTCCATAATTCTCCATCATGACATCTTTATACAGGCTTCTCTGAGCTGGGTCCAGATAACCCCACTCCTCCTGGGTAAAAAACACAGCCACATCCTCAAATGTCAGCAACCCCTGAAATAGGTATGATTTCTGTCGTCAGTTCCTGCTGTCTCAAGGACAATTCTACCACTGTAAGTAGCAGAAGCAATCTCTTATCACGGCCAGGTAGGCCAGGAGAAACATGGTAACTATGAGTTCCAAGTGGGGCCCCATTCAGAGAACCGACTGTGACATACAGGCATCTCACACCCGAGGGCAACTGGGCTGGATCCCAATCCTCGGCAGTGACAGGCCTAAAGAGCAGGCTTTTCTGGTTTAATAATTATGTCCTAATATTTTAATTTTAGTATGCTGCCCCAAGGCCTCTCCCAGTTTCCTTCACCGTATTGCCCCATTCCAATTCTCTACTTGCCCTGGCTTGGTACCCTGGTCAGTTCAATTCTACGAGGTTTTCCAAGTGTCTATCTTAGGTCCAGGCATCGTGCCAGGTGCAGAAGACACACGTGAGGGTCAGAAATGGTGCCTCACACAGAGCAACTCGCACAGGAGAGGGCCAGTTTGGAGCAGTACTAATTCTCTCCAGCCCATTTATCATGTCGCTCTTGAAAAAAGCCAGGAGGCAGTTTGCTCGCGAACCGCATCCCGGAATACTGGCACAGCGCTGGCCCTAAAGACAGCGGAGGGGGCGGCCCGCTTGCGCGGCCTAACTCGGGTAACGGCGAGAGAACGGGGATACCCGGAGGGGCGACTTACCTTTGGCTCGGGCGGGGGGCTGGGAGTGGCCATCTCCCAGAGAAACGTGCCAGGAACCCGCGAGGCTGCGCGGTAAGTGGCCTCTAGTGAGGCCTACCTGGCCGCTGGAGATTAAGCCCGACGAAGAGCAGGCCTTCTTGCTGGGTCCGGCCAGGTCTGCCTCGGTACCGGACGGTCACGACCCTAGCAGCATGTAAGTCGCGCTCCCTCACCGCCCACCAACCCCGAACCCCTTCCTCAGCCTGGTAGCGCAGCCTTTCAGGCCTCGCCAAAGCCTTCTCCCCACAACCAGTCCCTCCTCCTTTCAACCAAGGAGCTCTCGGGCCTCCCGCCCCCGGACCAGAAGGCGTCACCCCGAACCTTCCCGGGACGCCACCCGCCTGCCAACTACAACTCCCGTCATGCTACGAGCGAGCTGACGCCATCCAGCCTCAGCTGGCAATAGTTACCGGACTACATTTCCCGACGTGCAAAGGGAGACAGTGCGTCTAACAGGATAGACAGGGCACGTGCCAATAAGCTTACACCCGACTGGCTGGTCCTGACACGTCCCTCCCGACAGGGGCGGGGCGCGGGGCTGTAGGCGTTCTCAAAAATGGCGGCGCGTCCTATGTCCTGCATTACCCGCGGCGTTACCGGAAAAGGCTTCACGTGGGTAGTCTCGGGTGCTCCATGCCGTGAATTTTGGTCTCGAATCAGGTAAAGCTCAAGGTTAGGTGATGGGTGACATTAGGGGGAAGTAAGGAGAGAAAGGAGAAGCATGCAGGGAGAAGTTCAAGAGGCCGCGTCATGCAGTTAAGACGGGACTCTGGCCCTGCATTGGACCAGGGGAAGGGCGAGAATACTTACTAGGGTCCTGAGTCCAGAAGCTTATTAAGCACGGCCCTTCTCTAGCAGTGGGGCCCAGTCTTTTTCCCCTCGGGCTCAAATTTCCCATTTTGTACGGGAAATACCTCCGCCTTTCCCTTCAGCTTCTCTAATTTAGTAAGGAAACTACTGACACCGGACACCGAGTGAGGTGTCAGAAAATAAACGACTCGGTTGAAACGATCAAGAACGTGGAAATTCTTAGTAAACTAAACTCACTTGCAGGGTGTGCTTTTTCACAGGCAAGATTCAGAAATGAAGCGTAGTGTTCTCATGTTGTTCATTTGTTCACGCAAAAATATTAAGTGCCTTCTATGGGCCAGCATTTCACTATGTGCGGAGGGTACAGCAGCAGAAAAATGTACCTTCTCCAAGCTTAAGTATTCTGACATGAGGAAACTGAGATCTTTAGAATGGAAGCGTTTTGCTCAAAATCACGAAGCAAGTTAGTGACAGAGTTGGGTCTAGGGACCCGGGTTTTCTAATGGCTCATCAACTGTTTTGCCCACTGCAACAAATAGCATCGTGCACATGTTTAGAGCATCAAATCATGTTGGCGAGAGTGGATGTGGCTCAAGGGGTTGGGCTCCTGCTTCCCACATGGGAGTTCCTGGGTTTGGTTCCCATGACTCCTAAAAACAAACAACAAGCAAACAAAGGAAAAAACCAACTCAGGGGAGCTGATGTGGCTCAGTGGTTGAGCCTGGCTTCTCTCATACAAGGCCCCACGTTCAATCCTGGCCCTGGTACCTTAAAAAACAAACAAACAAAATAAACACGTCAGGAACCTTAAAGAACAGTGTATATCATTAGGTTTTAAACAAAAATTCCTTCAGTCCAGAATGATTTTTTCCCCCTTGGACTCTTTTCATCAGTTCATGTGTTAGCTTCCCTTCTTCTCCAGTTAGTATTTGTGGTTATCTCTCAGATATCCTTCAGGTTTGTTTCATTCAACTTAATTCAGCAAATATTTGTATGGCGTCTACTCTATGCCATGTTATATTTTAGGTGTTAGGAGTACAACAGTGAATAAGACAAAATCCAAAGTCTCTCCATAGAGCATATTTCTAGTGGAGGCAAAAATGAACAAATAAATAAATATAGATTATAATTTCAGGATGTGGTAGATTGAAAAATAGAGCAGTAGAACAGATTCCTAAAATGAAAGGAATGAATTACATTGTATTCTGAGGAGAATGAGATGTGACAAGTGCTTTAAGGAGAAAATGGGAGGTGAGGGAGTAGAGACCATAAGCATATACAACTCTTGAGAAGCTTTGTTGTAAAGAAGGGGAAAATGGAGTCAAGGGAGAAGATTTTTCTTTGAAGATGGGAGATTAGATAGGGAGAAATATAAAGAATTGATGTAAAAAGAGGGATTAATTGCTGGAAGAAAGTCCTGAGTAGTCAAGGAAAAATAACATTAAAGCTATGTTTTTGGTAAGGGACTATTTCATTTCTAGTACTTCTAATTCCTAAAGGGATTGCTAAACTCACTCAGATGCCAGTTCCATGGGAGACATGAATCCCTATGTGGCTTGTGAATAGACCTTTTATTGAGCACTTAAAATGTGCCAGGCACATCCCCTTTTATTGGCCTATATCCTCAATAATATTTACTCAAGGAATTATTTAATCTATTTCCAGTGGACCCCCAAACTATACCAGGTCTCAGCATTCAGAAACTTATAATCTGGTATAGGAAATAAAAAGTGAAGTTATAAACCAAAAATACAGTAGTACTGGCATTTATATTTACCCATCATCACCCTCACTGGCAGTCTTTATTTTTTCATGTGGCTTTGATCTATTGGCTGTTGTCCTTTCCTTTCAACTTACAGAACACTCTTTAGCATCTCTCGAAGGGCAGGTCTAGTGATGAAGTCCCGCAGCTTTTGTTTATCTGGGCATATCTTAATTTCTCCCTCATTTTTGAAAGAATGCTTTGCTGGATATGAATTCTTAGTTGTTAGGTTGGGGTTTTTTTGCTTTCAGCACTTCAAATATATCATCCCACTACCTTCTTGCCTTTATGGTTTAAAATGAGAAACCAGCTTTTAATATTATCAAGGCTCCCTTATATGTCACTTCTCCCTTGTAGCTTTCAGAATTCTTTATTTTTGGCATCTGCCAGTTTGATTATAATGTGTTGCAATGTGAATCTATTAGAGCTTATCCTGTTTGGAGTTCTTTGAGCATCTTGGATGTGTATGTTCATATCTCTCATTAAGTTTGCTAAGTTTTCAACCATTATTTTTTTGAATATTCTCTCTGCTGCTTTCTCTTATCTTCTGGGACTCCCACAGTGCATGTATTGGTATACTTGATGGTGTCCCAGAGATTCTTAAAGCTTGGTTCACTTTTCTTCATTCTTTCTGCTTTTCATACTTAACGATATCATTTGTCTTGTCCTCAAGTTCTCTGATTCTTTCTTCTGCCATCCCTATGTGCTGTTGAACCCCTCTAAAGAATTTTTTGTTGTTGACTCAAATTGTTTTGTACATTGGTTATTGTTTTCTTTAATGAATCGATTTCATCAATACATATTAATAAGGCATAAATCCATCTAAAGTGTACAATCAGTGGTATTCAGTATAATCACATATTTGTGCATTCATCACTTGAGTCATTCTTAGAGTACTTTCATTATTCCAATAATAATAAACAAACAAAACGTATCATCTCTCAATCTCTGTGCTCCCCCTACTATACATAGCTGCTATTCTTTTTCCTTTTCTCTAGTATATTTGTATTTATATTTTGTAAAAAGTCTCATATATGTAATATTGCCCTTATTTGTGTTTTACACAGGGTTTTACTATTATGTACAGTATCAAGTCACAGTTTTTTACTTTCCTTCTAGTAATATACATGACTTTAGACTTTCCCTTTTAACCACTGTCATGGCCATACAGTAGCACTGCTAGTTACAGATACCATGTTATACTTTTACCCTTTCTGTTCATTTCCAAAGATTTGCAAACAGCCATTTTAGCAATTTTGCAAAGATTAAATCTCAGCTTTCCATTCTCTACCCTCCTTCTGTTTCCTGGTGATCAATATTCTAATTATTAACTCCATGAGTTTATACATTATAGTTCATAATAGTGCAAGTATACGGTATTTGTCCTTTTGTGTCTGGATTGTTTCATTCAACATATTGTCCTCCAGGTTCATCCATGTTGTCATATGCTTCATGATGTCATTTCTTATCACTGCATAATATTCCACTGTGTGTCTACACCACAATTTGTTTATCCATTCATCAGTTGATGTTGATGGACACCTGGGTTGTTTCCAACTTTTGGCAATTGTGAATAATACTATGAGCCTCGGTGTGCAGATGTCTGTTCATGTCTCTGCTCTCAGTTCTTCTGGGTACTTACCTAGTAATAGTATTGACTGGTCACATGGCAAGTCTATATTCAACTTCCTTAGGAACTGCCAAACAGTCCTCCGTAGTGGCAATACCATTCTACATTCCCACCAACAGTGAATAAGTGTTCTTGTCTCTCCACATCCTCTCCAACATTTACAGTTTTCCAACTTTTTAATAGTAGCCAGTCTAGTAGGTATGAAATGATATCTCATTGTAGTTTTGATATGCATCTCCCCAATTCCTAGTGATGAACATTTTTTAAATGTGTTTCTTTGCCAGTTTTATTTCTTTTTTAGATGATTTTCTTTTCAAGTCTTTTGCCCATTTTTTGATTGGTTAGTCTGTCTTAATTGTTGAATTGTATGATCTTTTTGTGTATCATGGATATTGCACCCTTATTGGGTATGTGATTGCTTGATATTTTCTCCCATTGAGTCAGCTGCCTTTTCACCCTTTGACAGAGTCCTTTGAAGTGCAAAAGTGTTTAATTTTGAGGAGGTCCCAGTTATCTATTTTTTCCTTTTGTTGCTCATGCTTTGGATGTAAGGTTTAAGAAACTACCTACTGCAAGACCTTGAAGATGTTTTCCAACATTTTCTTCTAGGAGTTTTATGTTTGTTGCTTACATATTTATGTCCTGTAAGGAATTTTTAATTTGTTACGGTAGTCTTCAACTTTGTTTTTTCCTTTTCATAATTTCCATCTCTTTATTGATTCTTTGTGTTCACATTGTCATTTTCCTGATTTCCTTTAGTTTTTTGTGTTTTCTTTTAGCTCTTTGAGCATATTTGGGGCCATTTTTCACAAGTCTTTGTCTGCATAGTTTACTTAGCTTATGTACTTACATTTTTCAGAGAAAAATTACTACTGTAAATTATAAATAGTCAATACAGAACCATATTGTATGCATTCCTGTGATGGTTAGCATTGTCATCTTGGAAGAAAAGATATAGTTTATTTACTATATAGAAAAAAAAGAAGTCTGTGGCTGGAATTTCCCAGGTCTGGTCCTCCTCATTGATGGTTTCTAATGCTTTATTCTTCTCCTCTGCCTGGACCATCTTTTCTTCTTTTTTGGTATGTTTTGTAACCTTTTGTTGAAACCTGGTCGTTTTGATATTTTCCTGTGTTATTACTGGAATTTAGACTCTGGGACATCTATTCCTTAAGCTGATATCCAGATCCAGCTAGTATTATGACAAAGATTTCCTTGATTGCCAGGTGCTTTGGATGTATTGTATAATTTATTAATATGTATCAATTAAATTGATTAAAAAAAAAAAACAGAAAAAGAAAACATTTTTCCCAGACTTTGTAGCTTGACCCAAGCAAGTGCTCTCCTTAGGGCTTATCCATATATAATGAGTTTGGAGAATAGCTCCAGTCCAGAGTGTAGGGCCTCCTTGATCCTTTCTGTGTATGCACCTTGCCCTGGGCATGCAGCCATGGCCCTAGGAATTCCACCATTTACACAGTTCCAAATGTTCACTTTCCTAGGAAGCACTTTGCTTACAGTCCCAAGCACTGCACTTTATGTTCTACAGCTAGCAGTTCCTTGCCCCAAGTAGCACAACTCGATTACTTTTCCACAGCTTTCTATAGGAGCGTTCTGTCAACTACCTTCTACTCACGGGGTAAGTTCTGGGATGGCAGTTCAGACCACCATGAAACAGATTGGGTCAGACATTCATGCTCCCAGTATGTGTATGAGGGTTACTCTGCTCCCTGCAGAACTGGAACCAGGGTTCCACACTGGAAGTGTCTGCCAGTTTTGGCTAAGCTGGTGAGGGTAGGGATAGGGGCCAGCCAGGGCACCACAAGATCCTATGGCTTTTTTTTTTCAATGTTAAATTTCCTTTTTTTTTTTATTCTTTTTTTAAAAAGATAAACACACCACACAAAATGTTACATTAAAAAACATAAGAGGTTCCCATATACCCCACTCCCCCCCCCACTCCTCCCACATCAACATCCCATTTCATCAGTGAGGCACATTCATTGCATTTGGTGAATACACCCTGGAGCACTGCCACGCCGCATGGACCATAGTTTACTTTGTAGTTCACACTTTCCCCCAGTCCATCCAGTGGGTTATGGCAGGATAAACAGTGTCCTGCATCTGTCCCTGCAATATCATTCAGGACAGCAACAATTCCCAAAAATGCCCCATATCCAACCTCTTCCTCCCTCTCCCTACCCTCAGCAACTCCCATGGCCACCATTGCAGTATCAATGATATAATTTCTTCCATTGCTAGAGTCACACCAATTCTATAGTAGAATACCAACAAGTCCACTCCAATCCATTTATATTCCTCTATCCTGTGGACCCTGGGATGGCGATGTCCACTTCACCTCTAAATTGAGAGGGGGCTTAGGACCCACATGGCTGATGGATGTGATTCTCCTACTTGCAGTTATAGACACTTTCGATTCCCTGGTGTAGTCATTCACCATTCTCACCTCCCTGTCAGCTGACCTGGGTATGTCCAACGAACCGGAGAATAAGTGTTGCAACTCTGCTGAGGCTTAGGGCCTTGCTGGCACATGTACAGTCTAGAGATTCAAGTCTCCTGAGCATACACAAACCTTAGCGCCATTCACAGGCTCAGTAAAAGAGACAGAAGAGCCATGTGTAGAGAGGTCACATCTGCATCCAACTCTTATCACAATCAGGAGCACAAATTCCAAAGTAGGGCCCACTGGCAAAGCACTGAACTCCAGAGCCATCTGTTGTAACTATAGGACCTGGCTGTCTCTGGGATCCTGTTGAGATGTGCGTTAAGCGCGACCCATCTGACGACCTCCCGACTCATTTTGAAGTCCCTTAGCCATATAAACTCATTTGTCTTTACCATTATCCCCTTTTATTCAAGGTCTTTTTATAGTTGCATCACCAGCTGTTTATGGTAGTAATCCTTCGGCACCAGGGTGGCTCATGAGATCCTCTGGCTTTTAAGAAGCCTATTGCTGCAGTCCTTTAACTTGTCTAGAGCTTTGAGAAAGATGTTTCCACAAGTTCTTGCTGATAATTCAGCGCTTCTGTGCAGTTTGTAGCCTTGAAGCATTTTGCTCTTGCCATTTTGAACAGGGTAGGACTCACAGATTTTTTTTTTATCTTAACAGAAAAGAGAATGAGCCTGTGGTGGCTGAGGTAATGGAGGTGAAGAAAGAACCTGTCCTGGTTTGTCCGCCCTTACGAAGCCGAACATACATACCACCTGAAGATCTCCAGAGTCGCCTGGAAGCTCGGGTCAAAGAAGTTTTTGGTCCGTCTGCTCCTAGCAATTGGCAGGAAATCTCGCTGGAAGATGGTCATCGGAAGTTTAGTCTCTTGGCACATTTAGCTGATGACTTGGGTCATGCTGTGCCTAACTCCAAACTTCAAAAGCTGTGCAAGGTCAGAGATGTCCTTGAATTCTACGGTGTCCCTGTTCAGGATAGATCTAAATTTGATGAGCTCGTTGCCAGTAATTTGCCTCCCAATTTGAAAATCACTTGGGATTATTGAACATTTCAGAGGAGGAGCATGTTGAAATCTTTTCCCCCACTGAGCAAGGGGGCTGCTTATCAGGACTTTGGTACTTTATTGTGCGAAATGCTACCAGAACTGTTCTCTTAACTCACAGTCTGTGGAAGAATACATCGTTTTCTTTTCATGAATTGACCAAAAAAAAAAAAAAATACTTTTTTTTTCATATTTGCTGAAAGAGAATTAATTAGTTCATTAATAATTTGTGAAATTTTCATCTCTGGAGGACACTAAATAATTTGTATTCAAGACAGGAAACCATTATAATTTCAGGTGTAGCCTTTACCCTTCATAGGCATAAGATAGTTGTAAGAAAATGTTTTAGGATTGTTTGGACTCTTCAAATCTAAGATGGTATATATAGCAAATATACAAATAAGGAAACTTGCATTAGATTAGATCTCTATAAAAGAAACAAAAGGCTATGTTGTATATTAAAGGAAGTTGTTTCTTTCAATTTCAGTGCATAAGCAGAAATTGTAGAAAGAGATACTGTGCATTCTGGATTAAACTCGTGGAATTAAAGTAGATTTCTTGAAGTGTGTTGTGTGTCTTAAATTTTTTTACAGGTGAACTTTGCTTTTATTTTCTGCTTTTACCATTTCCTTAAAATAAGTATTAGAGTTTTTCAAAATAGAATATATGCCATTTATTAAGTGATGTGACATACTTCTTTTTAATAGATAAACCAGATTCTATAACTAAATGTATAGTCCTCCCTTCAAAGGAGATGATGCCTATTTCAAACCCTTTATCTTTTCTGTCATTTTTATGTTAATTTATACATATGTAACCTTTGCACCAATGGCATGAGTGTCCGCTAGGGTGGCAAGTCTTTGTACTTTGGTGTACTTAATTTGTGGAAATTATTCAAATATCAAGTTACCAGAAGGTTCTGAATGACAAAGTTAGTGATTAAATTGGCAATTATGGTTGGTCAAACATTAGATGTGGCTAGAGAATAATGAGATAGACAACAGAAATTTCTTAATATTATTTTATCTTGTTTCTACTGACAATTCTGAAAGAAAAATAATTTGACAGGTTTCTGACAATTTTATAGCATTCCCTTTGAAGTAATCACCTTAAGATATTTGCCTAAAAAGGTTTTTAAGCTAGAGGGATCTTGTGGCTTATCTAGTTAAATGCATCATTTGTTAAGAGAACCAATCAACTTTTTTTTAAAGATTCATTTTTATTTATTTTTCCCTCTTACTGTTTTTGCACTCCTCTGTGCTCTCAGTGTCCATTCCCTGTGCTCTCTCTGTCTGCTCATCTTTTCTTTAGGAGGCACCGGGAACTAAACCTGGGACCTCCCATGTAGGAGAGAGGTGCTCAATTTCTTGAACCATCTCAGCTCCCTGCTTTGTTGTATCTCTCATTGTGTTTCCTCTTTGTGTCTCCTTGTTGCACTTTATTACATCAGCTTGCTGCACCTGCCTGTCATGCCAGCTCGCCGTCTTGGTTGTCTTCTCCAGGAGATACCAGGAACTGAACCCCGGACCTCCCATGTAGTAGGTGGGCCACATCCACTTCCCCCAATCAACTTTTATATCAGACAGAGTTAAATTAATACTGCGCATCAGGATAAGAGCTGTATTGATGGAACATTTACCTTAGGATCGGTTCATTTTATTTTCCAGTTATTCACATTAAATGAAGAAGCATAAAAGCAATTGAGTAAGTACAGGTAGGTTAAGTAATTTGCTATCAAAAAGGTAACGAAAGATTTTACCTTATATTTTCACTCTTTGTGGGAAGAAAAATGAAGAGCAATTAAGAAAAACCATTTTTATCAATTCTGCCAGAAAATAAGTCTTGTTACTATTTCAGAAGAAATTATATTACTATATGAGATTCTGTCTCATTCAAGTATTCATACTTTTCTTTTTTTTGAGGTATCAGGGCCAGGAACTGAACCTGGGCCTTGTATGTGGGTACCTGGCACTTAACCACTGAGGAGCCACATCGGCCTCCCTAAGTTGTTTTGTTTTGTTTGTTTGTTGTTTGTTTTGATTTTAGGAGGTACCAGGGATTGAACCCGCGACCTCATATGTGGGAAGCAGGTGCATAGCCACTTGAGCTATGTCTGCTCCCTGATACTTTTTAATATATTGATAACCTCTTGGTATTTGGTTTCATTCCAGAACTGGGAAAACACAGGAAAAGTTAGAATTATATTTGTAGAATTAAGTTATAATGGTTAGATTATTTCTTTGAAAGATACATTTTGATGAATGAATCACAAAGACTTTCATTAAGAGTGTAAAGAGAGGGAATTGGTGGGAGATTTGGTGTTCTAAAATTCTGAAATTGCGGATTGGGCCCTAGAAAAAGTATTTTGCTTCATTGCTATGACAACATTTATAGGTCCCAGCTGGTAGGCCCTTAGGAAAGAGCATTTGTCAATTTAGAACCCTTTGGTATTTACCTTGATTTCTTTTATTTGTAGAAGAATGGTGGCAATAGATGTCAATCAACTTGCTCAAGCAGAAAATTAGTAAATATGTCAGTAAAATGTAGGGCTATCTCTTAAAGGAAGAGATTTAGAAAGAATACAAAAAGAGAAGTTAGAAAGTAGGTGTTTTAGTTTCCTAGATTGCTCATAACAATACTGTGGGGAAGTGGACTTGGCCCAGTGGATAGGGCATCCGCCTACCACATGGGAGGTCCATGGTTCAAATCCCGGGCCTCCTTGACCCATGTAGAGCTGGCCCACGTGCAGTGCTGATGCATGCGAGGAGTGCCCTACCACGCAGGGGTGTCCCCTGCGTAGGGGAGCCCCACGCGCAAGAAGTGTGCCCCCTAAGGAGAGCCGCTCGGCACAAAAGAAAGTTCAGCCTGCCCAGGAATGGCGCTACCCACATGGAGAGCTGACACAAGATGATGCAACAAAAAGAAACACAGATTCCCGAGCTGCTGACGGCAACAGAAGTGGACAAAGAACACGCAGCAGATAGACACAGAGAACAGACAACTGGGGCGGGGTGGGGGTGGGAAGGGGAGAAAAATAAATAAATCTTTTTTTAAAAAAAGATGTTTCCCAACAACAACAAAAAATCAATACTGTGAAAGGGGTTGGTTTAAACAGTGGGAATTTATGTGCTTACTGTTGAGGCCCGGAAAATGTCCAAATCAAGGCAGTGCTTTCTTCCCATAGACCAGCTGCTAGCAATCCTTGGCTCCTCTGCCGCATGGCAAGGCACATGACGGCATTTGCTGGTTTCTCCCTTCTCTTCCGGGTTTCCATGCTTTCAGCTTCTGGCTTCTGTGGCTTTCTTTCTCTCTTATTTATAAAGGACTTCAGTAATAGGATTAAGACCCACCCTGAATGAGGTGGATCACACTTTAACTGAAATAGCCTCTTCTAAAGATCCTGTTTACCATGGTTTCACACCTTTAGGAATGGATTAACTTCAAGAATACCACCACAGTAGGAGAGCAGTGAATTCAGTACTTCTTGGGGCTTAATTTGAAATGTTTATTCTTTAAAAAAATTAGTTACTTTTTATACAGCTATACAAAAGTCTTAATGTTTCTTTGGCAATGGAATTTTACAACTATATAAAAAAGTTACCTTTGCCTAAGAAACAGTATTTACTGTGTGTACATAGTTGCCTGAAAATTTTCTACCATCCAGCACCCTAATTAATTGCCTTAATCAAAAGGGATATTACAGGATTTCCAAAACAAAAGAAAGACACGCAAACAGAAAAACAATGTTCTGTGGCTCAGAACACAGCATCACAGCCCCATCTGCAGGCAACTTGCAATAATTGCCAAATACAATTTAGTGATAAGAAAAATCCTCTGATGAAAAAAATACTTAAATGTTCCACTGAGGTCTTGTTAGGCCTCAAGGCAGGGCCTTTATGGATAACGAGAGATGTCACGAAGAAAACTTCAACACGAGAGTTAGGCAAACTCACATTTATTACGTCTGCAGAGGTAAGGAGCCAAGGCCAGTCCAAAGTGACTCTGATCCTACTCCCCATGCGGCAGTTTCACTCTTGTTTAAATACCAAAGTTACTGCTTAGCATTTGCTTTGATTATGCATTAGTGTTTATCCAGATGGATGAACACACAAAGCTGGTTATATAATTGTATGATTAGTATGTTCAGGAAATCACGCTTGCACATACATTGCATGATCAAGAAAGGGACAGATAACTTCACCCCTGGGTGGGAATTTTGCTATGTTAATTAAGCAAGTTGAAGTGAGGACAGCAAGATGCTGCTTCTGCTCAGGTCCAGCCAACTGGTTGAAGCTGGTTTTCATACTTAATTGCTTCAACAGGATATTCTCGACCACCAGAAGCAGAATTTGGCCCAAAGAGAGGGTTGCATTTCAATACCTTCTGATTTACATACAATTCTTTTCTTTGTATCCTAGCAACAGGGAGAGAAACAAGTTAATTTCAGGTACTTGGTCATCCTACAGCCATCAATTCCATCCTTCTAGTTTTTGGCGATATTCTTACTGCAGGAGAAAGGAATAAAGCTCAGATCTTCTGTAACTACTTCCTGCTGACGTTATGGGTGTTGACCTCTTAGGAAACTCTTGTAAGAGGGTGGTCTAAGGAGGAAAAGTCAGTCTGTTGAAGTATGCAATTGATTCTGAATAAAGTGTTTCATGCATGATATAAGTAAAGGTACAAGCGCTAAAAGAATTGAGATAGTAATTACTGATCCTATGTAGGGGAGCAGCCATTTGGAAAGGTTAGATGGGTTCAAAAAGGAAAAATTACTTTCCCGTGTCATGAGGTCATTGGCTTTGTTCTTTAGTTCCTCAATGCTCTCAAGGACCTTGCCTGATTCATTTACATAGTAACAGCCCTCTTCTTTGAGGAATAAATATGGTCCTCTTTGTGCAGCTGTTAGCAAATTAAGTGCTTGGAGATTTTGCAGCACTACTGCAGGTAAGGAGTTTATTTGGTTTTGCACTGTAAAGATAGTGTCTGCTATCTGAGCTATGTTTGCTCCCACTTCTTTGGAGAGATCAGTAGCTAGGTACAAAGATGCAGCTGCAGTTCCAGTGGATGCTGGGATTCCTAAGAAGGTAAATAAAGGGATTAATGGGATTGCTCTCTGTTACGCGGCTAACTTGTGTTGTTACTGGAAAGGGTAGGGTGGTGCTGTCGTTCATTGTGAGTACTGCAGGGAAAACATATCCAAGACTACAAAGTCCTTTCCAATACGGTGGAAGGGATAGATAAGCAGAATTTCCACAAAGAAAATATATTCCTAATTTGGGATTTAAGGTAGCAGTAAAAGTTACATTTGTTGCACCTTGTTTCCATTCTCACTTGCTTGACTGCCAAGAGTGGGATATAAAAAAGGAAACTTCTCCTTGAGTTAGAGCAGCACTAAGCAATGGGTCTATATTTGGGTGATGGGATTGCTTTTCACTAGGAGTTTCAAAAAAGAACATAGATTTAGCTTCATCGTAATAGGGTAATAGGGTGATTTACATAGGAAGAGTTCAGTTGCCTGCAACTTTGATCATTTGTGGTGTTAATGAGGATGTTGTACATACCTTGGGTCTGCCTTTACAAAAGCTGGTGAGATCTTGTTCTAAATTTCCTATGAAAGCATGAGTATATGGTTGTTTCTTAAGAATTTGAGACCCCGACTGGAGATGCAAAGTAAGACAATTTGTTCAGCTGGTCGGTTATAGTATAGACATTTGCACTTCTGCTTTTAACATTTTGGGGGGATACCCAAGCAGTCAAGTTACACTGATTTGGGTGCAGTGAGCCAAGTTGGGGCCCAGGCCTTATAGAGTTGACTAAAATGCACATGCTATATTTATGATTACTATTATCTACAGTAAACATTTCTCCAATTATTGGAGGCATTGCAATGATTTAATGTGTAGCATTTAGGTGCTCCACAAGTGAGTCAAATGAATTTTGTTTAAGTGGGTTTTCCTGACTGCTGCTCTCAAGATGTAGATTGACTGAAGCATTCCATAATATAGTTGGCCCAGGCATCGCTTGATATTGATTTTGCAAATTTATACAGTACCAACACTTGATTCTATTGTAGAGGTTTTAGATGATCTGCAAAATATGTGTGAAGGATGAGTGATATCTTCCCCCAGGGCTCGTTACTGGCAGGCCCTATAGAAGAAAGAACAAGATTAATATTTGGTGGAGCTTTTTTCTTCTTGAACAGGAACCACAGGTTCTCAACTGGTTCCATCTCATATTTTGCTTCATGCTCCGGTGTGATCTCCAGCTCAGGACCTCCTTTATCTGCTGGTTCTGATAAGTAGTAGGGTTTTGCTCTGGTATGATGGACCCAGGACTTGATTCCCTGTAACTTAAGAGAAGAATGGGAGGTTAACAGTACTGTGTAAGGTCCCTCCCATTTGGGTTTAAGCTGATCTTCAGGGTATTTGTTTTTCAAAACTTTTAAAAGAACCTGATCCCTGGTTGAGAAGGGGTAGAGAGGCTGGTCAGTGGGGTATTTTAGGTGCATATTTGCATATGCGTACATGGTGGTAAGGAGCTCTCTTAACTGCAAAGCTCATTTATGGAGGGCTCCCTCTAAGGTCACTGGTGAATTAGGTTCTTCCCTCAGTTTACTTAGAAAGGGTCTTCCATAACTTGCCAGAGCAGGAACTGACCTACAGTCTCCTCTGGGTTGGAGAGGCTACCCGGGCCAAAAACAACTCCACTCCGAGTATGGGAGGGAGATTGGAGGAAAAGGCCATTGTGGGAGGGAAAGGGGGCCTGATATCTCTAAGGGAAGAGTGGGTTTTGGCAGTGGCCCTGGTGGGGGAGGAGGCAGAGGTGGTCTGGAATAATGAGGGGGCGAGGTACTTAAGTCAAGGAGTTCATCAATGGGTTCTACTAGAGGGGCTCCCAGGACCTCAACTGTGTTTGTCACTGGGGCTGAAGGGGACCCACACAACATTAACCCACAACTCTTTCTAGTTTCCTTATCTTTCCACAACTCAAAGAAGACTTGAACATACGGGATTTCTGCCCATTTCTCTTGCTGTTTACAAAACAAATCCAATTGCAGTATAGTATTAAAATTCAAAGACCCATCTTCTGGCCAAATTTCTCTGTCATCTAATCTATATCTAGGTCAAGCTTAATTACAAAAAATAATTATTTTAGTTTTCTGTAACCTAGATCCCCCAAATTTAGACCAATTTTTCAGGATGCATCCTAGTGGGGAGCACTCAGGTACCAGCACCTCGTTCCCCATGGTGGCAGAGAGAGAGAGAGAGAGAACAGCCAAAAATAAAGGCACAAAAGGCAGCAGACTTCCCCTTAAAGGGAATGAGGGAGTGGGACTCAAACCCACGAAACCTCTCCCACTACCACCAAAGCTTCTCTAAGGTAACTCCCAGTTAGCCAAAGCCAAACCGCAGGTTTCCCTTTCAAGGGAGTGAGGGAGTGGGACTCAAACCCCCCAAAACCTCTCCCACTATAACCAAACCTCCACTACCTTAGTGAAGGTAAACAAAATTCTAACTTGCAGTTAGCCAAAACAAAAAGAGTAATGAATAAAGGAACGAACTCACGCACCAGGGGAAGGAGACGACCCCGTCCTCCGTCCTAGCCTCGTGGGCCTTGGTTCCTTTGGTGCTGGAAAGGGGCTCTGCCCCGGGGAACCCCCGAGTCCTTGGGAAGATCCCGAGCGGCTGCTGGAGTCAGGGATGCCTCGGTGCAGACAACCCCCTCCACAGCTCACCTTGGAAGCATTCTCTGGTTACTATTTTTATTTATTTATTTAGTCCCATTTGGGTCACCAATTTGTTAGGCCTCAAGGCAGGGCCTTTATGGATAACCAGAGACGGCATGAAGAAAACTTCAACACAAGAGTATTGCTTTAGTTTAACTATATCTAAGAAATTACTTAACCTTCTGCTATTCCAAGTATATTTAATACTCATTTTTTGAAGATAAGCCTCCTCCCCCCACTAGTAACTGCCTTATATATTTGAAATTAAGCAGAAAAACAAAACAAAACCCAATACTGGTGACAAATATACAGTGAATTCACTTCTTCATTCTTCACAAAGACTGAAACCAGTTTTCAGCACCATGAAGAGCTAGAAATTCACCTAGGTTCAAAGACTTGTCTCTAGACTTTGCAGCAACTTTGACTTTCACAAAGCCTAATGATTGATCCAGACTTTTTTAGGGTCCAAAAGCTGTGGTTTTCCTATATTCAAAATATGCAAACTCTCTGCCCCTGCAACCTTCTCTAAACCTGCCATGAAATCATTGAGGGGTGGTAAAAGTGCCACCTCTGCCACCACCACACCCTCTGCCACCAAGGAAACCAAGACCTCCTCCGCCTCTGTACCCTCTACCATCACAACTGGGCAAAGTGGGATTCTAAATGTTTTGGCATTTAACCTTTCTTCAGCCCAGATTGGTCTCCATTCTCTATTATCATCACAAGAAATATTATCAAAGAAGGATTCTGTGTAGTCATAATCGCAATTAGGTCCAAGTGGATCTTCTTCATCAGCATTTGCTTCACTGTTTTGGGTATCAACTCCTGAGTCTCCTTTTTCTTCACCATTTACAGGCTTCTATTTCTCAAGTTTATCTTCTTTTAAATTTATTACAAAATTCTCTATTGAATTCCTTCTCATTAAATTGTGCATTTGCACTTTAAAGTTGTGGCAGTTTGGCATTGCTTATGAATTCCAAAAATTGATATTGGATTGTGTTTGTAAACTGGTCTATTCCTCTGTGCATATTAGACTGTATTAGATTCAGAGGTTTCACTTTTACTTTATTCAATCAAGATTAGGGCTTTTATTTGACCACATCATTAGGGTGACTAAGTTTGAAGCCCCCCCTTCCTGCTTTATGGGCTATAAATGGATGCTCAATCAAAGACAGGGAAGTATTAATAAATACATGGAGAACACAGAGAGTTTAGTTTTGGATGCTGGTGCCCCAGGGAAGGAGGTGAGCTGTTTGCCTGATAGTTTGCAGCTGAAGAGACCAGAACCCTGAACAGCTGAGAAAGCCTGGAAAGAAACAAGTCCCGGGAGAGAGATGAGCCTTATGCTAGCCTACCATTGAGACTGGAAGAAGCTGGGACCATGGTGCCTTAGGAGGAAGGAGGCTGAACTCTCACAGAGACCAGCAGCCATCTTGCTCCAACCCATAGCAACAGATTTTGGTGGGGGAAGTAACTTACTCTTTTTTTTTTTTTTAAAGATTTATTTATTTATTTATTTCTCACCCCTTCCCCTCCACCCCCCAGCTGTCTGTTCTCTGTGTCTACTCGCTGCATGTTCTTCTTTGCCTGCTTCTGAGCGGTACGGGAATCTGTGTTTCTTTTTCTTGCATTATCTTGTTGTGTCAGCTCTCCATGTGTGCGGCACAATTCCTGGGCAGGCTGAACTTCCTTTCGCGCTGGGCGGCTCTCCTTATGGGGCGCACTCCTTGTGCGTGGGGCTCCCCTACGCAGCGGGGGACACCCCTGCATGGCAGGGCACTCCTTGCGCACATTAGCACTGCGTGTGGGCCAGCTCCACATGGGTCAAGGAGGCCTGGGGTTTGAACCGCAGACCTCCCATGTGGCAGACGGATGCCCTAACCACTGGGCCAAGCCTCTTTCCTGTAACTTACTCTTTATGGTCTTGTGACTGTAAGCTTCTACCTCAAATAAATACCCTTTATAAAAGCTGACAGATTTCTGGTATTTTGCATCTGCAACCCTTTGGCTAACTCAAATTTCATTGGACCTTCTCCCTGAATAACAAATCATCACCTTGATGGCCCCCATATCCTCTCCTCTCCTGGAACTACTTGTCTCTTGTTATCATTTCTGAATTACTCATATTCTGTTCTTGAGATTTTTTGTGTACTTCAGCTCTCCTGTGCTCTTCTCTTGCTTTTTGGTTGGTAGATGGCACAGGCCTGGTTGATGTGGGGCTCCTTCTCCCAACAGGTGCTAGAAAAGGTAAGTGGGCCAAGGTGGCCTAAAATGCTTGTTCCATGGTTGGGCCTTTCCTCAAAAGGTCTGACTGAGTAACTTTGAATAGTCGAATAACTTTGAGATAACTGTTTTTAGAGATTTTGAAACCCATGTAAAGCAGAGCTAATTCCACTACTTTGGGATAAGTTATAGCTGTTGAATGTTTCTGTTCCAAATAACGTCAAGGAGCTTCCAGCAACTCAACAGCACTAAACTGCTACTCGACTGTGATGGTTAGGCTGTGGTGTCAACTCAGCCAAGTAATTGTACACAGTTGTTTGGTCAAGCAAGCACTGGGCTAACTGTAATACAAGGACATCTAAGGACTTTAGTCACTATTGACTTCACTGCAGTGGTCAATGGTAAATAGCTGATTACAATTACATCAATCAGGGAGATGGCCGTCAGCAATGAGTGAGCTTTATCCAATCAGTTAAATGCCTTCCAAGGGTAAGTGATTCAGCATTGAGTGAGAATTTACCAGCTCGTCTTTGGACAGCCAGTGTCTCCCAGAACTCATCGAGAACCTTCATTGATGGAGCTCCTGGTTGTGGAAACTGGTCTTGTGCATCCCCACAGTCACATGAGAAACTCTTACAAAATTGCATACTATTGACAGATATCTCTTGTTATTCTGCTCCCTAGAAAACCCTAACTAATACACAGACCAATGGACTTTGACTGAACTGGCTGTATGTCCACATTCTGCCAAAAGGTCCATTAGGAATCCACTGACTGGAATGAAGAAGTACATGAGCCTAGGGAAGACTGAACAGTAGCTGGGCCCTGAGGCAAAGAACAGTGTGGTTTCACAAACAGTGAGGTCTTTATTTTATTTTATTTTTTAATTTTGTTATTTCTCTCCTCATCCCACCCCCCCGCCCCAGTTGTCTGCTCTCTGTGTCCATTCACTGTGTGTTCTTCCTTGACCACTTCTATCCTTATCAGTGGCACCAGGAATCTGAGCTTCTTTTTGTTGCATCATCTTGTTGTGTCAGCTCTTCGTGTGTGCAGTGCCATTCCTGGGCAGGCTGCACTTTTGTGCTGGGCGGCTCTCCTTACAGGGTGCACCCCTTGCTCATGAAGCTCCCCTATGCGGGGGACACCAGTGCGTGGCACGGCACTCCTTGTGCGCATCAGCACTGCACGTGGGCCAGCTCCACATGAGTCAAAGAGGCCCAGGGTTTGAACCTTGGACCTCCCATGTGGTAGGTGGACACCCTATCCATTTGGCCAAGTCCACTTTCCCACAGTGAGGTCTTTAATATCACTTCCTCAAATAAAATGTATTCAAAGACTTCATCTCAAGGTGGTATTGAGACAATCTGTGGGTCTGTCTGCTGTACCAAAGGACCAAACTTTGGTGAGAGCTATGGTGGAGTTCCAGGTGTAGATGGTGTAGAGGACGCCCTGGTAGTGGATCTTGGCCTTTGAGATAAGGCTGATTTTGCCGCTGATGTAAGGGGTGCCCTGGCATGTGGTGCCACAGGTGCCATTAAGGCAGATCCTGCTGCCACATCAGCTCTCCGCAGGCTGCACAGGCACCTACAGCAGCCATTTCAGACCCAGCATGGTGGCAGCGCTGGCTCTGCTCCCCTCCCCCAGCCTCCTGCCTACAAGCAGGGCGCTGAGGCAGCAGAATTCAGTACATTTAATAATTGTAATCGTTAGATTGTAGTATGATAACAGAACAGAAAATCCATGTAACTAAACTAGGCAGTGAACCCTAAGTTAAACCATGGCCTACCGTTAACAGTACAGTTATGAAAATGCCCCCTCATCGATTGTAACAGATGTTCCAAACCATTGCAAGGTATTATTAATAGGCTGGAATATGGGAATCCTGTATTTTATGCATGATTGTTCTGTAAATCCACAACTTCTCTAATTTGGGGGAACAAAGTTATTGGACAAGCAGAGCAAGAAGTGGGCAGGAAGCTGGCCCTTCTCTCACTTCAGAGCTGCTAGACTGCAAATGCCATTTCATGTTTTGGCTTTCCAAGCAGCCCTAGATAGAATGGAGTACTTCCTTTACTGATGAAAAAGAAGGCTCAAGAGGAAAAAGGGACTCTGGCTTGGAGTCAAGGTTCTCTCAGAAACAAAAATCTCACAAGTCAATTATTAGCTCGAGTGTTTGGGCTTTATCTATTTAAAGGGACATAATGCTCTTTTTGCTTATTTTAAATTCTGGAAGTCTGAAGAGTTCCCAGGAGTGCTCAGGTAAGGAAATGCCTTTACAGTGGGATTTTGCTTAGAAAGAAATTTAATAGGGGCTTGTTATCATAAGGATTTAGAGTCAGAATTTATATTTGTGAGGGAAAATGAAAGGCTATCAGAAATCATGTAACTTCCTTTTATTCTCTTTCTCTCTCCATCCCCCTCAGTATTTCCCCCTCTTTATAAAGACTATTTCCTAGAATGTTATGGATGAAATCTTGGTCTGAGAAACTCAGTTGTGGCCCTACTTATTTTTGAGAGATAATTTTCTTTTCATATAAGACTAATGACATGTTAAAATTACATCTGTGAATATATTTCTTAATATGTATAGTTCTATGTATTCAGTATTGTTAATTACATTCACAATGTTGTGCTACCCTCACCATGATCCATTGCCAAAATGTTCTAAGCCTTACTTTCCCATTCCTTATCCCCACCTTATTCTGACCCTATGAGTTTGCTTATCCTAATTATTTCAAATCAGTGAGATCATAAAATATTATTCCTTTTGTGTCTGGCTTATTTCACTCATCATGATGTCTTCAAGCTTCATCCATGTTGTCACATGTATCAAGACTTCAGTTCTTTTTATGGCTACATGTATATACACTGTATGTGCATATCACTTTTTATTTATTTGTTCATTGGTTGACGGACACTTGGACTGCTTCCATTTTTTGGCATTTGTGAATAATGCTCCTACGAACATTGACGTGCAAGTATCTGTTCGAATCCCTGCTTTCAATTCTTTTGAGTATATACCTAGTAGCAGGATTGCCGGTTTCTATGATAGCTCAATACTTAGTTTTCTGCCAAACTGCCAAACTATGGTCCACAGTGGTTATGCAGTTTACATTCCCACCAGTAGTGGGATACTCTGCATATGCTCCAACACTTGTTATTTTCCATTTTTTGATAGTAGCCATTCAAATGGGTGTGAAATGGTGCCTTTGATTGGCATTTGCATTCCCTTGATGACTAATGACGTTGAGCATTTTTCATGTGCTTTATGGCCATTTTTAAAAATTGTTTTTTTATTGTTAGGTTGAAGGATTTCTTTATGTAATCTAGATAGTAAACCTTTTATCAGCTGTGTAGTTTGCAAATATTTTCTCCCATTGTGTAGGTTGTTGTTTTATCTTTCCATATATTTAAGTCTCCTTTGATTTCTTTTAGCAATGTTTTGTCATTTTCTGTGTACAAGTCCTTTACATCCTTGGTTAGATTTGTTCCTAGATATTTGATTTTATTAGATGCTATTGTGAATGGAAGTTTTAAAAAATTTCTTCTTCCAATTATACATGACTAGTATATAGAAATGCTACTGATTTTTGGGTGTTGCTCTTGTACCGTCAGTTTGATAAATTCATTTATTAGCTCTAGCTCTGTATGTAGGATCCTCTCATCTGCAAAGAGAGAAAGTTTTACTTCTTCCTTTCCAATTTGGATCCCATTATTTCTTTTTTGCCTAATTGCTCTGGCAAGAACTTCCCAGTTCAATGTTAAATAACAGTGGTGACAGTGGGCATTCTTATTGTGTTCCTGATCTTAGGGGGGAAGTTTTCAGTCTTTCATCTTAAGTAGGATATTAGCTGTGGGCTTTTCTATATGCCCCTTCTCATTTCTATCTGTATATATTTTTCATCTGTTTTCCTTGTCATTACAGAGGGTTAAAATGTAACATCCTAAATATATAACAATCATATCTGATGCCAACTTAACTTCAATAGCATACACATATACTTTCCCTATACACCTCTGTCCCCCCACCTTTTTTTTATGCTTGTTACCACTATACATTTGTACATTTTTTTGTCCAAAATTATACATTTAATTTTTATACATTTACATTTTTGCACCTATAGGAAGTAAGACATAGAGTTCCATATCAAACAATATACTACAATAACACTGGCATTTATAATTACCCAAATGGTTACTTGGTTACTTGACTGCAGGTCTTAATTTCTTCATGCCACTTTTTTTTTTTAGATTTTTAAAAAATTTCTCTCCCCACCCCCAAGTTGTCAACTCTCCATTTGCTGTGTATTCTTCTGTGACTGCTTCTATCCTTATCAGTGGCACCAGGAATCTGTGTTTCTTTTTGTTGCTTCATCTTGTGTCAGCTCTCCATGTGTGCGGCACCATTCTTGGGCAGGCTGCACTTTCTTTTGAGCTGGGCAACTCTCCTTATGGGGCGCACTCCTTGCGCGTGGGGCTCCCCAATGTGGGGGACACCCCTGCATGGCACGGCACTCCTTGTGCTCATCAGCACTGCGCATGGGCCAGCTCCACACAGGTCAAGGAGGCCTGGGGTTTGAACCATGGACCTCCCATGTGGTAGGCGGATGCCCTATCCATTGGGCCAAGTCCACTTCTCTCTTCATGCCACTTTGAACCATTGCCTAGTGTCCTTTCCTTCCAGTCTGAAGAACTCCCTTTAACATTGCTTATAGGGAAGGTCTAGTCATGGTGAACCCCCTCAGCTTTTGTTTATCTGGGAATGTCTTGGTCTTTTCCTCAATTTTGAAAGGAAATCTTGCTGGTTATAAAACTCTTGGTTGACAGTGTTCTCTTTCAGCAGTTTAAGTATTTCAATGCACTACTTTCTTGCCTCCATGGTTTCTGTTGACAAATCAGCACTCAATCTAATTGGACTCCAAGGTACATAACACATTGCTTTTCTCTTGCAGCTTTCAGGATTCTCTCCTTGTCCTTTGCATTCAATAGTGTGGCCAGTATTTGGTGGGATGTACTTTTCTTCATGATTATTTGTTTAGTGTTCTCTAGGCTTCTTAGATGTACATATTCAAGTCTTTTGCTAAGTTTGGGAAGTTCTCTGTCACTAATTCTTTGACTATTCCTTCTGCCCCTGTCTCTCCTTCTTCTTCTGGAACTCTCATATTGTATATATTGGTGTGCTTGATGGTGTCCCATTGCTGTCTTAGGCAATTTTTTCTTTTAATAATTCTTTTTTCTTTCTGCTCTTCAGCCTGACTCATTTGAAGTGTCTTGTTTTCAAATTCACTGATTCTTTCTTCTACCCACTCCAATCTGCTCTTGAAACTCTCCTGGGAATTTTTTATTTCAGTTATTGTGGTCTTCAATTTTAGTAGTTCTGTTTGGTTCCCTTTTAAAATTCGTATCTCTTTACTATTACTATTCTTATATTACTCATTCACTGTTTTCCTGATATTCTTTAGTTCTTTCTCAGTATTTTCCTTCATCTCTTTGAGGCTTTTTACAATCATTTTGTCTAAAGGCTTTTTTCAGTATGTATACATTCTGCTTCTCTTTGTTGATGTTTTCTAGATTTTTATCCTCTTCCTTTGGATGGGCCATAATTCCCTCTTTCTTTGTCTTGTACTCTTTTGTTGCATAGTATATATTTTAATATTTTAAAATGTTAACTCTGAGATTTATTCCCTGAAATGTCTATTTCTTGATTTTGTAACCAGCTGGTGATAAAACAGATTTTCTTGAGCTTCAGCTCTCCTGAAATGAAGGCCTGCCCAAGGCAATTACAGTGTGTAGGATTTTACCTGTCTTTCTGGGTTTATATCTTGTCCTAGGCTTTTGCTTATTGTTTCAGAGTTCCCCTGTTTACAGGAGTTTGTCACCTCTGTTTCCCAGGAGACAGCCTTCCCTCTCCCAGGTGTTTGAAGCCGGCAAACCTTTGCCTTAGACTGCCCATTTCTATAGTTTCTTACATTCCTTTCATCGTCTCAAGCTGCTTTTACCTGAAGGGCAAATTCTTGGAGGAGGGTACACTGGAGAAGATTTTCCCAAGTTAGTCCTTCCCAGTCAAAACAGGGTCAGGGTCAATAAAGGAGGCACAGACTAGCTCCAGAGTGTCCTGGGGAGGAAGGGTGCCATGGGCTTCTTCCATGTCTCCCCATAGTTGATCTTTCATGGCCTGCCCAGAACATGTAACCATTCCACTAGTTACCCCCTGCAGCTCTAAGGAAGCTTAGCATCTTTAAGTCTCCTTTGCTGCTGCATTTGTCCAGGGTGGTTTGAAGCAACAGCCTCCCTGAGAGCCAGGCCCCTGGTCATCTGGAGTCACTAATCAAAAGCCATGACATTTGCCTTGTCAAGTCCAGGATCCGACTTTTGTTGAGACAGCATTTCTGATGATGCCTTGATTTGGATATTTTCATAGCCTTGGAACTGTAAGATTTTACCCTAATAAATTCTCATTATAAAAGCCAACCCATTTCTGGAACTTTTCATTGGTAGCCTTTAGCAATTTAAAACAGAACCTTAAATAATTTTTTCTCCAGAGCATACACATCAGCCTCCTTGTTATCTCCATGGATTTTATTTGTATTCTTTTGTGAAGAGCCTTCTACTTTTTCCTTCTGTTGGAGCTAAGCTTCAGATGCTAGATATTATGTTTGCAGGAGTTAGGAAAAGAATTAGGAGTAGAGTCAACTATTCCACAAATAGACATTCAATAATTCCCCGTTTTCAACCTCTCATCTCACTCCTATCCTTCTTTGTACCTGATATTTCAAACCTTCTGAAGGGCATATTATTATCTCTTCCTTCGCTATGTTGATGCCATTAATCCATATTTTAGGCTGCTGCTTCTGCAACTCCGGTATATACTTATGAAAAAAGCTCATCTGCTTACTTTACCTCCCAGAAGTTTGTTAAAGGTTTGTATTAGTTTTGCTGAGCTGCTCTGACAAATACCACACAGTGGATTGGCTTAAGCAGTGGGAATTTATTGGCATAGAGTTTTGAGGCTAGGAAGAGTCCAGAATTGAGGCATCAGCAGTGTTTTCTCCCAAAGTTGTAACATTCTGGTGCTGGCTGCTGATTATTCTTATAATTCATTGGTTTATATCCCTGCCTGTATCACATGGCAATGTCCTCTTTCTCTTCTGGGTTCCAGCTGACTTTCTGCTTCTGGTTACTCCCTATGGCTTTAGCTGATTATGTATGAATTTCTTTTGCTTGTAAAGCATTCTAGTAATCCCGATTAAGTCCCATTCTCATTCATTGGGTCATATCTTCAAGAGATCCTATTTACATTGGTGTAACACTGTGAAGTTGTTTTATGAATCCCCAAAAGATAAAGATTATGTTCTTGAACTGATTCATTCCTGTGGGTGTAGAGGATTGGATTACATCAGTGAAGTGTGACTCAAGTTGAGTCTCTGACCTCTTACTTTAGCTTTATATAAATGGAGACACAAGCAGAGAGAGACACACACACAGGAAAAGGGAACTCTACCATTGGGACCTCGAAAGAGGACTCAAGGATCACAAACAGCCAAAACTTAAGCACAAAGCCACCGAGAAGCTGGACCCATGGAGCAGGTCAAGGCTGAAGAAATGGGTCATATACCTGATAGCTCACAGCTGGACTAAGAAAGAAAGCAGAGTGACTGAGACTGAGAGAAGAGGCACAGTAAGAGATAAACCCTATGCCTGGCTGCCCACAACTGAGCTCTGGGAGATGATAGATTCTGGAGGGTAAGGCAGGGATCTTGGCAGAGATGGGCCACCATCTTTGCCATGTGGCAGGACAATAAGATCCTGACTTTTCCAGGTTGCTAACTTTGGCATCCCTGATGGTGCCTTGATTTGGACATTACACAGCCTCAGAACTGTAAACTTTTACCCCTAATAAATTTCCTATTATAAAAGCCAACTATTTCTGGTACTTTGTGTCAGCAGCCCTGTGGCAAACTAAGACAATTGGGTTCACACCCAAAGGAATGGAGATTAAGAACTTGCTTAAATTGGGGCACATAATTCAATCTGCCACAATGTTCTTTTCCACTGATGTCCCTGCTCTTGGGTGTATTGCACTAGACTATTGGAACAGGATATTTGCTAAATAACTGGAGAGTTAGGACTGACTCCTAACTCTTCTTTCATTAACCTCATCACCTCCTTACTTTTTTCAGCTTTATTTCTGTCTGTTCTGAAGTTTAACTGAAGACATTCCTGAAGAATCATCCAGGTTGCCACACTGTAACAATGATTCAGTTGACAGCTACCCCCACAAGTGCACTTGTTGATGAGCCAGTACATATCCGAGCTACAGGGCTGCCTCCTAATCAGGTGGTGGTTTTTGAGGCATCACTGATAGATGAAAAAGGGAAGCTATTTCAGTCTCGAGCATACTACAGGGCTAATGAAGCTGGTGAGGTGGATCTGGAGCATGCTTCTGCACTAGGAGGTGACTATGTGGGAGTCCACCCCATGGGTCTCTTCTGGTCCCTGAAACCAGAGAAGATACCAAATAGACTGATGAAAAGGGATGTGATGAATAGCCCCTTCAAGGTCCAATTGAAACTTTATGACTCAAATCTCCTGATATTAAATCTACTTACGGCTACTCCAAAGGCCAGCCTGACCGTGGAGAGGTGGTTCACATCACCTGGTGTCACACGGATTCAGGTTCGAGAAGGTCGCCTTCGGGGAGCTCTCTTTCTCCCGCCAGGTGAGTAGAATTATTCTTTTGGTTGTCATTCAGTCTATCTTGTTTTTGAATGTCTCTCCTAGATGTTCTACTTGGATATGAATATTACATGTGAGCACTCATTTCCTGGTTTAGAGTCAAGTATATGTTAGAGTCAAAGAAAGAGTATGGTAATGAGCCAAATCCATTTTAAATTTCATCTCAATGCTTTTGAAGCTGGGTTTTGGACAGGAGTATTTAGAATTCTCTTATGATTTGAAATTTCCCTAATATTAGCATAATAGAAACTTCATTAGAATGATGCCATTTTCCTACTCCTGTGGGACTCAGCCACATCTGTGTTTGAATTTAGGCATAAAGTCATTAGGTGGTTGCTATATTATATAAGCTTATGGCATAATAATCTGAAAAATTCCAACAAATAAAGGGGATATATAAAGTTTCTTAAAGTATAAATAACAGAAAATATTCCAGAAATTATAACACAGCATGCTTCCAAGTAGAGCTTCTCAGGACACTAAAAGTATCTCACTATGTTCTTCACATCCCAATAATTTATGTGAAATAAATATTTACATATGTATGAATGATTATTGAAAGCTTAATGAAACAAAGTAAAATTTTCAGAAGCAGCTGATGGCAAGCCCAGGTTTTAGGTCTCTGAAATCTACATTTTCAGACATGTATGTTTACCTGGGATATGGCTAGCACCACACCAGAATGCATTCTTTTCATTTTTCCAAAAAGTCCACAGCTAGAAGTTATGAGGAGATGAAAGATGGGAAGAATTAGAGGTAGATATGGTGATGGTAGAGTTATATTAATAGATGGCCTCTCTAATAACAGCTGGAGGAATTCAAGGCTAGCCTGTACAGACTCTTCCTGCCCAAGCCAGTGGGGCAGAAAGTTCAGTGTTTTTAATGGACACCAAATACTTTGTGAGGAAATACAGCATCCCAGTTTATCGGATAGATCAAGAAATAAATGACAAAGCTTGCCATACTCCTGTTCTCTTATACCAGTTCAAGAGTACAGTATTTTTATGGTCCAATATTTTATCTTAGGATGATATTCTGGTTTAGGATATGCCAACAGTGAATCTTCACAGACAATGACTGCTGGGATTCCTACTTAAGTTGTTTCATTGGGAAATACAAGGAAGCACATTTCTACAAGTTGAATACCCACTGTAGCTTGCCATTCCCTGATGATGAACTCAAAATGCTTTTGATTCTTAGAAGAGGGAATATCCTTTTTGTGCATCTTTTTTTTAAAAAAAGATTTATTTATTTATTTCTCTCCCCTTCCCCCTCACCCAGGTTGTTTGTTCTCTGTGTCTATTTGCTGTGTCTTCTTTGTCTGCTTCTGTTGTTGTCAGCGGCACGGGAATCTGTGTTTCTTTTTGTTGTATCATCTTGCTGTGTCAGTTCTCTGTGTGTGCGGCACCATTCCTGGGCAGGCTGCACTTTGTTTAGCGGTTGGCAGCTCTCCTTACGGGGTGCACTCCCTGCGTGGTGGACAGCCCTGCGTGGCAGGGAGCTCCTTGCGTGCATCAGCACTGCACATGGGCCAGATACACATGGGTCAAGGAGACAGAGGTTTGAACCACGGACCTCCCATGTGGTAGACGGATGCCCTAACCACTGGGCCAAGTCCGCCGCCTGTGCATCTTTTCTTAAAGCTGACTATAGCACAAGTAAAGGTTTACTGTCTGAAGTCTTATTTACTCCTCAGAGCTTTTCAGAGAAGCTAGAGTTTATTATTTGCACAACCACTTTATTTTGTAATTTTCATTATATTAGAAAGGAAAATGCCTGCATTGACATCTGAAATACTAATGCAAAATCATTCCTAATCATTTATTGAAAATAATCCTGAATCAATATAGTCACCATGATATTTCCTTTCTCCTCCTTCTCTTTCTCCTTCTCCTTCTTCCCAAGTTAAGATAAATATAAAAACATTCTTTAGAAAACTTTCCATGCTCTCCTTCTCGACATTATTGGGACCAGTCATCCTTACTTAAAACCATTTAGAATTGAATGGGGTACTTCAATAAACTCCATCAGAATTCACTTTTAATGCCAGGAGCTCTGCTTTAATCTGAAAAAAAATCTCCCAATATAGCTAGCAGGAGTGAAAAATCTCAGTCAATTTCAGTTTTCACTATATTTTGACAGCAGTGAGAGACCAGAATATTTATGGAACATTACCTGTATCTTCTCAGGTAGAAACTGTCACTGGATGGCTAGATGAGTATGGTAGAACACTTATTTTGAGATTGAATCCAAAATCATAATTTTATACTTTTATAGCATTTTCTGGGTCAGATAACTTGGAAATTTGATTATATTTATGGAACCCCTCCTCCCCAAAAAAGGCACATATGAATATACACACTCTATTTTGCATATAACTTCAAAGGTTCCTTCACTTACTGAGGTGCTGTGTGTACCATTTGCAAATTAAGAAACTCTAGACTTTTTATACCACTTGTCCATGCAAGTGGACCATTTGGGAGCCCTCATTTTCCTTACTTTCAGAGAAGTATACATGGTAGTCCAGTCAAGCTTCTGGATATTGTTTTCATGATATAATGAATAGGTATTCTGCACCAGATTTACAGCTGAATATGCTGGAGCTTTTGTTTGGCACTAACATTTGGGATACATTCCTTTTCTTTATTTTCAACATTTCATTTCTTTTACTCCTTTTCTAATCATATAAAATCCAGTTGTTTTTCCTCCAGGAGAAGGCCCTTTTCCAGGGTTAATTGATTTGGATGGTGGTTTTGGTGGACTGTTTGAATTCCGGGCCAGCCTCCTGGCCAGTCGTGGCTTTGCTTCTTTGGCCTTGGCTTACTTTAAGTATGAAGACCTGCCCTCCGAGTTGGAGCAAGTGGATTTGGAGTATTTTGAAGAAGCTGCGAACTTTCTTTTGCAACACCCTAAGGTAATTTTTGTCTCTTTAATAGATTTCAGCCCCTTTTTCTTATTAATTGGAATATTTGTCCTTTAGTAAAGTATGATTTCATCTTGATAACCAAGAGCCTCTATTATGCACATGTCTGTTCTTTTGGCATAATTCTTTTTTTTAAAAAGAAGCTTTAGATTATATAAATGTTACATAAAAAATATAGGGGATTCCCATATACCCCACCTGCCTTCACCTCCTTCCCCCCACTTCCCCCTTAATAACATCCCTCATTAGTGTGGTACATTTGTTACAATCGATGAACACATATTGAAGCATTGCTACTAACCATGGTCTATAGTTTAAATTATGGTTTAAACTCTGTCCCACACAATTTTGTAGGTTATGACAAAGTATATAATGGTCTGTATCTGTCATTGCAATGTCATGTAGTCCCCAAAATTCCAATGTCCCCAAATTGCCCCATATTATACCTATTCTTTCCTCTCCCTCCTCTCAGAACCTCTGGTGGCCCCTGCATTTATATCAATGATATGAGTTCTTCCATTCCTAGAATAATAATGTCTACTTTAGTCCATAGTTGCATTCCCCCCTTGTTCATTCATCCCCCAAATATAATCAGGGTTGCCATCTTAGCATGAGCAGGATTTAGTGATAACCTGTCATTTTTACAATGAATTTTGTTATCATAGAGACATACATTATCAGCTGCCAAAATTATCTTTCTGACCCTGGCAGGAACAAGACTAACAATTTTTTACCACTTCTACTGCCCCTGCTGAGGTGTGAGCCACTAGCACCCCTTGTTGGGACCTTGTAATAGTCTCCTCACTACTCTCCCTGCTTCTACCTATATTTTTAGGCCCCTGCATTCCAAACAGCATCAGGATTATCTTTTGAAAATGCAAATCAGGTGTCATAACTACTCTGCTGAAAATCCTGCAGAAGCTCCCCATTCATCCAGAGTAATAACTGAAGTTCTTACAAAGCCGTGTTACATCTCTGACCCCTCCTCTTAGTTTCCCCAACTACTTCAGCTTTAGTTCCTCTGGTTTCCTGCTATTCCAGCCAGGACTGGAACCTTCTTACTTTAAAGTATTCATTGTGGTCTTCCCTTGGCCATGAGCCACACCCCCGCAATTCCTTGCTGCCATCACCTTTGGTTAGCTTATTTTCCTTTAAGTCATGTACTTAAATTTAACCTTCTCAATGAAGTCTACCCTGATCACTGTACACACCACTGCAATTGCCTCTGTTCCCTTACCCCACACCTTCCTGTACTCTCAGTCCCCCTTACCTAACCCTACCTTATCTTAACCATTTCCAGAATATCAACTAATTTAACTTGTTTATTGTTTATGATTTGTGTCCTCTTCATTTGTTCACTGATATCTCTTAAGAACCCAGAAAAATCTTTGGCTCAATTGATACTTTGGAATGGCTGAATAAAATAACAAAACCACCACAGCAGTAACTAAAACAACAAGAATAGAAGGGCCCACTGGCAAGGCACTGAAATCCAGAGCTATTTGTCATGACCATAGGACCTGTGTGTGTCTTCATAGCCCTCAGGAGCACTACTTTGGCTGTCTCTGAGATCTTGTTGAAATGTGCATAAGCACGACCCCTCTGATGACATCCCAACTCACTTTGAAGTCTCTTAGCCATTGTATTAGTCAGCCAAAGGGGTGCTGATGCAAAATACCAGAAATTGATTGGTTTTTATAAAGGGTATTTATTTGGGGTAGGAGCTTACAGATATCAGGTCATAAAGCATAAGTTACTTTCCTTGCCAAAGTTTATTTTCATGTGTTGGAGCAAGATGGCTGCCAATGTAGGGTTCAGGCTTCCTGGGTTCCTCCCTTCCAGGGTCTTGCTTCTCTCTGGGCTCAGAGTTCCTCTCTTCCCAGGGTTTGCTTCTTCCTGGGCTCAGGGTCCTCTCTTCCTGGGGCTTGCTTCTCTTTCCTCTGTAAGCTTACTTTCCGGGGCTTCAGCTTAAGGCTTCAGCATCAAACTCCAACACCAAAACCCCTCTACTCTGTCCTTTGCCATGCCTTTTACCTGTGAGCCCCCACCCACAAGGGGTGGGAATTCAATGCCCTACTAGCACAAGAGGTTTACCTGATTACTTTACCAAATAAACCTCTGAGTGCAATATAATCTAATATGCCCAGAGGAAAATATCAGTTTACAAACATAAACCAATATTTCTTTTTGTAATTCATAACTATACCAAACTGCTACACTATATAAACTCATTTTTCTTTACTGTTTCCCCCTTTTATTCAATATCTTTTTCTAGTTACATCACTAGCTGGTGCTTGGTAGTAATAACTCAGCACCAGGGAGGCTCATCCCCTGGAGTCATGTCCCACACTGGGGGGGAATGTAATGCATTTACATAGTGAGTTTGGCTTAGAGAGTGTCCATATTTGAGCAACGTGGAGGCTCTCAGGAGGTAACTCTTGGGCACCCTGCAGCTTTAGGCCTAGTTGAAATTTCAAGCACACAGGCTCCTAAGTATAGTCATCAGTATCAAGGGTCCATCATTGGACCATCTGCCTTGCCAATGGGCCCTACTTTGGAAATTGTACTTCTTAGTATGATGGAGTTAGACTCAGATGTGACCTCTTTACACATGTCTCTTCTGTCACTTTTACTGAACCTGTGGTTGGTGCTGAGGTTTGTGTATGCTCAGGAGACTTGAATCTCTGGACTAACTGTGTGCCAGCTGGATGCTGAGCCTCAACAGAATTGCAACACCTACTCTCTGGTTCGTTGGACTTACCCAGGTCAGCAAACGGGGAGGTGGGGATAGTCAACCACCACGCCAGGGAACCTAGAGAGTCTACAATTGCAAGCAGCAGAATTCCATCCATCAGCCATGTGGGATCTAAACCACCTCTCAAGTTACAGGCAAAGCGGACATCACCATCCCAGGGTCCTTAGGATGGAGGAATAAAATATGGATTAGAGTGGACTTACTGGTATTCTACTATAGAATTATTGTGACTCTACCAATGGAAAAAAACTGTATCATTGATGTGGAGACAGTGGCCACGGGAGTTGCTGAGGGCAGGGAGAGGGAAGAAGAGGTGTGAAATGGGGGCATTTTTGGGACTTGGAGTTGTCCTGAATGATATGGCAGGGACAGATGCAGGACATTATATATCCTACCATATTCCACTGAATGGACTGGGAGAGAGTATAAACTACAATGTAAACTATAATCCATGCCATATAGCAGTGTTGCAAAATGTATTCATCAAATGTAATGAATGTGCCACACTGATGAAAGAGTTTGATGATGTGGGAGGAGTGGGGGGTTTGGGGAGTGGGGGCATATGGGATCCTCTTATATATATATATATATATATTTGCAAATATTAGAGTGCACCAACTCAAGTTCACAAGTTACACCTTTGTGACAGCCTTGGCTAGAGCTTGAACTACTGCAGAATTCAGCTGTGCTAGAGTGCTGATTTTAGCATGCTTAGAGGTGGCATATCTGTTCTTGACAGTCATGTGCTTTGTAAGCCCATGATTCACCATGACTATATTCTTAGCCAGGTGCTGCATAACAGTGTATGCCAGGTAATGCTGCAGAGTTAGTGTCCATTCACCATTATCAAGAATTTTTAGTGCTAAGCAAAAAGCTCCTGCTGCAATCTGAGAAGGAGGACAGTGCACCCCAATCGTAGTTCAACACAGTCATTTCTGTCAGGTATTCGGCCAAAGTATGTTGCTCACCATCAACCTCTCCAATCTTGGATGCTCTCCAAAGAAAGTGCAGGGCAGAGGGCGACCCAGACAAAAGTTTAAAGCTCTTAGGATCTTCATTTCCATTTGTCTGATCTGGTACTTAGTGTAAGTATGGACAGTCACAAAGGCAAAGTCACCAATTTCTGGAGGATACATTTCTTCATATTTGCTTGCAATAAACATGGCAGTGACACCAATCAGCTGCAACATCTCCTTGGGCACACAATTATTCTGCATGAACTGATCAATAATGGAAACAGTCATATACATGGTCTCCTGCAGCAGCCTGAATTTCATTTGAACCTGCACTAGCCAGTCAATTAAGATGGCGTTCATGTTTCCAGTGACTTTCCAACCCAGTAGGTATTTTGGTCTGACTGCTTGCTCTTCCTCAAGTTGTACCAGGTAAGTATAGATATCTTTCACATATTCACTACGAAGGTTTGGATCAGCTCCATCTTCTGCGTCCACATCACTTACTGCCAAGAATTACATCAGAGAAAGCCTGACACAGATCTTCTTCTGCAGGGGCACATTCGGATGTTTCTATTGAGCTTGGAGAAGGATTATTCACCAAAAAAGGCTCAGGCAAAAGTTCTACTTCTCTAAAGGGCTGTGGCTCTGGCTCTGGTTCTGGTTCCAGCTCCAGCACAGGAACAGGTGCTTTTTCCAGAGGTTTTGGTAGTTTTGTAGCAGTAACTTTTCCAAAAGCTGAAGTTTTTGCTTCCCTTTTTAGAGGCATTTTGGTTTGTGCCTATTCACTGACTTTGTCTCCAAGTGTCTCCAAGAGCTGCTCTTGGCCTCAGCCTGGTCTTGGAGGCTGCAGCAGTGGTCATAGGCACTTGCTTAGTGCCTGCCATACTGATCGTTGTCTTATTTTCAGCATTTTCATGTTCCTGGTGACTCGCAGCACTATGGTTTTCTCTTCACCAGGCAGCAGTTCAGAGGGGAGAAGCAGAACTAGGGAGCTGCAATGAAGCCCTCTTATGTTTTGTAACATAACATTTTATATGATTTATGTATCTTAAAATGTTTTTTTTTCAAATCTATTATGAAATACAAAACACAACAGTAAGAATAAAATAGCTTCCATTTATTTGCTCTGTGTCATTTATATTACTAGGTGCTTTGCATATGTTATTTCATTTTTTCTTCAGGTAGTCCTGTGAGGTAGGTAGTATTATGGAATAAAATGTTAAAGTTTGCCTAATTCATAGACTTTATAATTAAGTCCCAGAAAGAATAAAGTAATTAGCTTTAGGTCACACAACTACTAGTAGATGTCGCTGCTGCAGTTCGAAGCCCTGCTTTGTGGATCCACATTTCATGCCTTTGTTATTCCATTTTCCTTGAGATATCTTTAGAGTCTCAATGAAGGTCTTACCTTTCTCATTTGTATATTGATATTGTTAGATTCAAGGCTGCTTTCACCTCTAAACTCAAATATACTTAAAAGATATGATTACTTTACATGGTTTTGGAGTTTTTTTTTTCAAGAGGCACATTGTTGAGTAGTCACAGTTTCAGCTTGTAGGAACTGTTGCTAAACATTCTGATATTTAATCAGTTGGAATGTTAGAAACCACACAGGAAAATACAGCAATGTCACATAACATATTCTCTTATTTTCTTTCTTCTACACTTCTGTAAGTCTTATCAAAATGAGTTCCTGATTTAGTGGGCAACAAAGCTATCATATGTTATATTGGTGATTATTATGAATTGAATTGTGTCCCTACAAAGATATTTTGGAGTCCTAATCCCCAGTACATCCAAATGTTAATTTATTTGGAAAGAGGGTTGTTACAGATGGAATTAGGCAAGTTAAAATCCATGTGGAAATCTAAGCCCCCTCTCGATATAGAGGTGGAGTGGACATAACCATCCCAGGGTCCACAGGATAGAGAAAGAGAGTATGGATTAGAGTGGACTTACTGATATTCTACTATGGAACTATTGTGATTAGTAATGGAAGAAATTGTAGCATTGATGTGAAGAAAGTGGCCATGGTAGCTGCTGAGGGTAGGGAGAGGGAAGAAGAGATATGATGTGGGGGCATTTTCAGGACTTGGAGTTGTCCTGGGTGGTACTATAGGGACAGATGCTGGACATTGTATGTTCTGTCATGGCCCACTGGGTAGAATGGGGGAAAGTGTAAACTACAACGTAAACCATTGTCCATGTGGTGCAGCGGTATTCCAAAATGTATTCACCAAATGCAATGAATGTCTCGTGATCATGAAAGAGGTTGTTGATGTCAGAGGAGTGGGGTGAGGGAGGTGGGAGGTATATGAGAACCTCTTATATTTTTTTAATGTAACATTTTTAAAAAATAGAGAGAAAAAAAAGTATCAAGACAGATTGAAAAAAAAAATGAGGTTATACTGTGTAGGGTGGGCCCCTAGAAGAGAAAATTTGGACACTGGCAGAGGGGAAAACCCTACTGCTGACTGAGTCTAAGAATGCTATGAATTGCCAGCAAGTCACCATCAGAAGCCAGGAGAGAGGGATGCAATAGATTCTCCCCTACAGACTTTAGAGTCAGCATAGTCCTGTTGACTTCTTTTTTTTAGTGTGTATTTTTTTTCTTATTTCTCCCCCTTCCCCCCTCCGTTATCTGCTCTCTGTGTCCATTCGCTATGTATTCTTCTTTGTCTGTTGTATTCTCATTAGGCGGCTCCTGGGAACCCATCCTGGGACTTTCTGGCGTGGGAGAGAGGTGATCATTCTTTTGCTCCACCTCAGCTCCCTAGTTTGCTACGTCTCGTATTGGTGTGTCATCTTGCTGCGTCAGGTCTCCATGTACGCAGCACCACTCCTGGGCAGTCTGCTCTCCTGTGCGGGGCTGCACTCCTTGCGTGGGGGCCACTCCTTATACCAGGGTCACCCATGTGTGGGGTGACACTCCTTGCGTGTGGCAGCACTCCATATGGGCCAGCTCACCACAGAGGCCCTGGGTATCAAACCCTGGACCCCCTATATGGTAGGCAGAAGCTTTATCGGTTAAGCTATATCTGCTTCTGCTGTCGACTTCTGGATTTCAGATTTCTAGACTCCAGAACTAAGAGATGATACGTTTCTGCTGCTTTAAACCACCAATAAAGTGGTATGCTATTATGGCAGCCCTAGGAAACTAAGGCTGGGATTGAGAAGAGAAAAAAGAGATTGTCCGTAACTTAATGAATAGGAACATAATATTTTAACAATATGACCACATCACTATAACATTGCTATGATACTCCTTTGGCTTACCTGGGAAACAAAGAGGTTATATGATTTCCTTCTTAAACTATAGCTATCCTTACACTTGCTGTGTGGTTTTTGCCATTGTTGTCACCCATTTGTAGGGCATCTAAAAGCTATCCATCTTTCACTACATGATTTCTGTGATGTTTAACTTTCTGCTGAGTAAATGGGAGAAGCAAATTTTAAGTAGGATTGCCAGGTTTACCAAATAAAAATATGGGATCTCCAGTTTAAATTTTAATTTCAAATAAAGAATGAGTAAAGTCTTAGTACAAGAATATCCCATGCAATTAAAATATCAATTACTTTTAATTTCTTCAATTCAAAATTTTCTTTATATATCTGAAATTCAAATTTAACTGGCCATCATGTATCTTATCTGACAACTCTACTTTTCAGCTATGGGCATTAATATAGAAAGCTGAAGATAAAAGGGCCCATAGGCTTCCACAAATCTAACTCTGTCACTTTGTAGACCAGAAGCAACACCTCTTTTCATATAGCTGGTCACATATCTAATTACTGAGTAAGCTGCCCCATGCTATCCCAAACTCTCCCTTCTGTGGGATGACACACCTAATAGTTCTACCTGTTAATTTTGGGGACTTGTCTATAGATGTTAAATTTCTTGTGACCAGCTTTGGGCAAAGGATATAAAAGGAAGTGGTATACTGGCAAGGACCAGAAACAGACTTACATAAAGCCCGTGCATAACTGAAAAAAGCAGGAATTGGTTGCTGGGTGGCCAACTCTATGTCTGCCATACTATGTCAAGAATGCCATTTCCATTCCAACTTTTCTTTCTCTTTTTTTGATAAAATCTAAGCACCTGTCATCTCTTCTAAAAAGCTTTCTTTACTCTTGCCCATATCCTCTGAATTAGATGTCTGTCCTATGTGTACTCCTGTGCATTTCTGCATTATAGTACTTAGAGCAACTCTATTTTTTTTTTCTACTGTTTCTTCCAAGTGGCACTGAACTCCTTGAGGGCAAGGGATTGCATCTCTTATCTCTTTATTTCCAATCCCCATAAGGTGACTGATCTAGAAAGGTTTCTTGAATGCCAGGCAATGATGATGGAAGACAAAGTTTAGAGGAGTATGAAAATATTATTTCTGATTTTGTATTTTTGTATTCTTCCTTCACCTATCTGTTATATTTAAGAGGGGCCACCTTCTCCAGCATCACTGAAAATCTCTTCCTTCCCTTAGTTCTCTCTTTCCTATCATAGCAACTCAGGATTCCTCTGATTGACTTTTCATGCTCCATCCTATTAATTTCAAATTCATCCTATTTCTTTTCCAACATGATGCCTTTCCTCTGATGAACTAGAGAGCTGAGTTAATGTATCAACTCTTATCACATAATTTCCCTATAACTTGTGTTTATATTTGTTTTTGTGCCCATTTTCCTTGACTTATCTATTGTGCTGGAATTCTTTTGTGACTTTTTACACTTGACACTTAAAGAGTGCTGAATACATATTTGGCAGTCAACAGAGAAGGTCAAATTGTTGGAGAACTATTACCTAGTAAAACTCAGAGTATGTTTTACAGAGTTACAGTACAGAAGAAAATAGTGCAGCACAATAGTTTTTCATTCCCATTGTTACTTTCATTTTCATTATTAGGGGCTATAAGGTATGCTAAATGGGGAAGATAATTGCATAATAATCTCCATTTCTTTTTCAGGTCTTCGGCCCAGGTGTGGGGGTGGTGTCTATAAGTAAGGGAGCTTCTATTGGACTAGCTATGGCTATCAATTTGAAACAAGTCACAGCCACAGTCATGATTAATGCGCCTACCATTGTTATAGGTGAGCCTCTCAAGTATCATGGTCTGACCATTCAGCCCTTGCCTTATTCTTCAGAATGCCTTTCTGTAGATGCCTCAGGGTTCTTACATCTTCATGGACTTCTGGGTAACCCCCAAGCTGAGGCCCCATTGTCTTCTCTCCTCCGCATCGAAAAGGCCCAGGGACATTTCCTCTTGATTGTGGGAGAAGACGATAAGAATGTCAGAAGCAGCATATATGCCAAGCATGCCACAGAGCAACTAAGGAGAAATGGGAAGAAGAACTGGACCCTGCTCTCTTATCCCGGGGCAGGTCACCTGATATATCCTCCTTATACCCCACTGTGCTATGCCTCCCGTATACCCATGACCCCTTTTGCTTTGTGTTGGGGAGGAGAGGTGATCTCACATGCAGCTGCACAGGAACATTCCTGGATGGAGATCCAGAAGTTTCTCAGGAAGCACCTCATTTCATGTGTGACCGGCCGTCTCTGAGAAGAATAGTTATTCCAGGATGGTAGAAAAGTAAATCTATCAGAAGTTTTTCTTGATTGTCTTATTTGATCTCTTTTAAGAAGAGGAAAGAAAATGCGCATAATTATGAAATGGTGAAGGAAGGGGAATTGAGATTCTTAATGCTTTGACTTTGGTTTTCACTTACCTTATTATCATCCAGTGCTTTTTGTGATTGAAAAGAAGGTGGCATAAAGATACATAGGTCTTTGGAATAATCTTTTATTCATATAAATAATTTTAGAGATTTATCTACCATAACTATTCCAGTTCACAATTATAAAGATTCTCAAGTCAGAAAACATCAACTTTGAAGTGTAGCATACATTGGCTTAAAAAGGCATGAATTAACTTAGTGTTGACGTTTGTTGATTTCCTAATCAACTAATCATGTTAAATGACTATGCTTTATTAATAAAGTTATAATGCTTGTGTATCTCAGAATTGAATAAGAGTTTGCTATCTTTTTATCCCAACTGGAAAACCAGAGCTATGTTAAGGATATGCATTATTTTGTGATTGGTAGTGAAGTTAATCTAGGAGATACATCCATGAACCCTATCTACAATCAATTATTTAATAAAGTATAATAAAAAAATAACTTTTTTTTACAATTTCTGCAGCAACTTGGGCTTTTCTAAACATGATATGGGAGCAAACTGAGATTTACAGAGTGGAAAAATAACCCAGGTAATGTGGATAGGAGGATTTTGGAGAGCATAGAACAGTGTATACTAACATGTTCAAGGTAAAATCTGAGGCATCTTCTTTAAAGTTTCACATGCATCCCAGGTATTTGTTACAGAAACAGACTATACAAACATAAAGACATAGGTAAAGCTGCACCAGTACACTGGGAATAGAACGTGAAGGATTATTAAAAGCCATGTAATTAATGCTTACTTCATCCTGTAGGCAGTAGGAGCCAATGAAGAATTTAGAGTTGGAGAAAGACATAATCAGATATATATAAGTTAACTATAATTTTGTGTGCCCTCTTTCTCTCTCTCTTCCTCTTCAAGTCAGAATTTCTCTTTTCTTTCTGTGAAGTGTGTGCTTGTGGTTTGGGCAGAACCAATGCCTCCTAATTCTGTACTCACAGAGTGGGCATGTGGCACAGATCTGGCATATTAGAATATCTTACTCCCTTGATGACAATGATTAGTTCAAGGAAGGGCATGTAACCCAAATCCAAGCAAATCATAGCATAACCCCTCTGCAGCATTTTGGAATTGTTAGCTACATGTATGATGAAAACCTGGAGTTGCTTGTGTCCATCCTACTCACCTACAAGAGAATACAAAGAACAAGTCGGGGATTATAGATGGAGAATAAAAAGTCAGTCTTGGTGTCATCGGCAGAATCCCTGGATCCAATCGTGTTTATGGTCAGTTTTATCCTGTGAATTTATTTCTTGTTTCAGCCAATTCATTTCCATTTTCATTTACCAAACTTCATTTTTTAGTAACTTTCAATATTTTGACATATCTCTGTTTCACCTCCAGTTCATTAAAAAGTTTTTACTGCAAAGTATAACACACACAGAGGAAGTATGGTAGAGTAGGCATCTTTGAGCATTTGACCTTCCACAGCAATATTAAAATATCAAGCAATACTGCCAGACTCACTTTGTCACAACTCTGAAAAATGGTCGAACATTTATATCAACCAAACAAACTCACAACAAGAAAAAGGCAACTTTAAAAATGGTAAGAAAGCATTGTGGCATTTTTATTTTCCCTTACCCTAACCTTCTTCCCAGCTTAACAGTGGCCTGTAAGACGTCAGCCTGCATTCCCAGTTTAGAACCCCAGTTGCTGGTTCTAGAAGGATCAGCACAGATGGTATTCATGAAGAATTGTGTTTGTCTGTTCTAACATGTGTGAGGGCTACCTGAAGTACTGATACAAGGTACTTGTCTTTGATGCATCTAACTTAGAACTCAAGGTGGAAAAGCAGCAGGTATTTCTCAGAAACATTTTAGGCAAATGAACAGGTACTTGGGACAAATGATTACAGCTGAGGCATACAAAAGACGCCCCCTCAACCCCAGAAAGCCTGTGAGGAAAAGTTGGGAAGACAGTTTCTTTGGGAAATCAGGGCATTCAAACGTCCCATATTTACTGCATCCCCAGGTCAGGATGCATGCTTAGAAAATACCTGAGAAGAGCCTAAGCTTTCACCTCTGGTAGATATCTAGACTCAGTGCAAGCAGGAAGTGAAGGCTAAGGCAAAATTTTGTAAACAGTTCAGAAAAGCTTTGAAGGAGTGCCCCAGCATGGAGTCTTTTGCCCCAGCAAAGACTCAGGGAGGTATCCTTTTTCTCTTTCTTTACTCTCTCAGTTTATCATCTATCTATCTCTATCTATCCATCCATCCATCCATCCATCCATCCATCTATCTATCTATCATCTATTTAGCTATCTATCAATCATCAATCAATAATCTATCTTTTTTTGGCTCCTGGCATTTAAGGAAATCTCTGTTGAAACTCTTGCTGAACACAATCTAAGGAACAGATCCTTAAAATACCACACACGGCAAAGAATATGGACTTAAAAATAGGTTAGAGCCCTTTTTCCTGGGGCCTCTGCCCCAGCAGGTGCTCCTGGCATAGCTTCCGGACACTTACAAGGGATCAGCCATGGACTTCGGGCAGATGCAGTCCCTGGTTTGGCTAGTAAGAAGACACTTGAATCACACTTAGGAAACTGAACAAAGGATGATTTGAAAGTAGGTCATCCTTGGCCTCCAGAAGAGAGGCAGTTGTAGCAGGTAGTTTTCACGTGGCGTTTTCAGGTGCCTTGACCTGAGTGAGAGATCTGCTCCATCAGAATCTCAGATGTCTGAAAGATCTGTGTAAACGCAAGATACCACATTACATTTACTTGTACTGTCTCTTTGGGCTCCTCTTGGCTGTCATAGTTTTTCAGACTTTGTTTTTGATGAACTTGGCAGTTTTGAGGAGTATTGGTCAGGCCACTGCAAAGATTCTGGTTCACTCTTCCTTCTCCACTTGGATAATTGGCTGCTTTGAGATCTAAGCTCAATCAGTACTTCTGCAGAGAAGCCTTGCCTGTGACAGAGCACCACATACCTGTCCATTACATTTACTACAGAGCCAGATACAGGCAGAGGCCATGAAAAGAGTGCTTTGAAGAGGTATTATTCACCTTCTGTGGGTTTACCTCTCCCCTATACCAAGCAGCCTTTATTCTACTGACAGCTGAATAAAAAGGCTGATGGTGAGTATTAATATCTGTGTCATGATGTACCCAAAATAGAGTTAAGTAAGGGTATAAAAATACTGTGCTTCTCAATAATGGCCCCATAAGTGAAGATAATATGTGCTGGTTTTTTGTTGTTGTTGTTTGTTTGTTTGTTTTTACAATTTTTGGACATAAAAGGGCATAAGATTTCCAAATATTTTGCTTGTGGATTCTAAAGATATAACCTCAAGCACAACTACTTGAAATTCAGTTTTGCATCAAAAACTATTAAGTGAAAATAATTGATTGGTCATTCAGATTTGAGACATCTGTTAACTAAAATATATATGTGGGCTTTTGTTACTTTTTTATAATCCACAAATATCTTTATAGTTAAAAAATAGGTTAGAAATGTCACAAATAAGCAACTACAGCCTACTTCAAGCAACACAAACAAACCTTGAGGAGGGAAAAGAATATGATTTCAAGAGTTACCACATTATAACATTCAAAATGTACCCATTTTCACGAATATTTTGAAGCATATAAAGTAATAAGAAAGGATGACACTTTTTCAGAATAAATTAACACAAATTGACTCTGACGAAGCATAGATAGAAATTGAAATTACTAAACACTTTATTTTTTTTAAGATTTATTATTATTTTTTAAATTTGTTTCATTCCCCTTCCTGCCCCCATGCCAGTTGTCTGTTCTCTGTGTCCATTTGCTGCGTGTTCTTTTGTCCACTTCTGTTGTTGTCAGTGGCAGGGGAATCTGTGTTTCTTTTTTTTGTTGTGTCATCTTGCTGTGTCAGCTCTCCACGTGTGTGGCACCATTCTTGGGCAGGCTGCACTTTCTTTTGCCCTGGACGGCTCTCTTTACGGGACACACTCCTTGAGCATGGGGCTTCCCTATGCGGGGGCACCCCTGCGTGGCACGGCCCTCCTTGCGCGCATCAGCACTGCACATGGGCCAGCTCCACATGGGTTAAGGAGGCCCAGGGTTTGAAGCACGGATCTCCCATGTGGTAGACAGACGCCCTATCCACTGGGCCAAGTCTGCTTCCCTAAATAAATACTTTAAATCAACTGTCTTAAACATGCTCAGAGAACTAAGGGAAACCATGGACAAAGGATAAAGGATACCAAGAGAACAACATATGAAATAGAGAATATCAATAGATAGAAATTACAAATTCTGGAGCCGAAAAGTACAGTAATTCACTAGATGAATTTGAGTAGGCAGAAGAAAAAAATCACCAAAGTTGAAAATAGGTTAATTAAAATTATACAGATTAAGGGGCAGAAATTTTTTAAAAAATGAAGTAACATAAATAGAGCCTAAGAAACCTGTGGAACCCATCATGTCTATCCAACATACACATAATAAGGATCCCAGAATGAAAAGAAAAAGGGGCAAAAAGAATATTTGAGGAAATAGTGACAGAAAATCCCAAACTTGCCAAAAAACATGTAACTACACATTCAAAAAGGTCAATGCACTCTGAGAAGGATCAAAACAAAGAAAACCTCATCAAAACACATTATAATCAAATTGTCAAGTGCCAAGTCCAAGGAAAGAGTCTTTCCGTACTTTCCCCACTCTCATCCCTTTCCAAAGAGCACTAATGGCTATACATGTACATGTGAAAAAGTTGTATAAAGTATTTAGAATGATCTCAAATTAATAAAACAAAAAACCCCCTACATCTCAACATTTATATATATATATAATAGAGAGTTTCGTTACAGGGATAAAAAAAAGTTTGGCCTCCAGAACAAGAAGGGCAAGGTAATACTGCATTCCTAGAAAGTCTAGTCCATTTTTACTGATTTGCAATTTAACATTCATGGCAGAAAACCTCATTTCTCTAACCACAGAATATGTTTTAAAATATGACTAATTCATACATGAATATCAATTTACTTGGCTTTTTAAAAAAATCACAATTTCTATTAATAGATATATATTAGGTTCAAAGCCCATATTCTGGCTTTCAAGATATTCATCACACTGGCCCAAATTGGGATTATGTCAAAATCAAATAAGAGTTCATATTTATTCCAAAATATTTAGCATATTTATTTAAATATGCTAATTAAATTAAGTTTGATGCTTTGCATTAAAAATAAAATGTGTGGTTTACTTCTCAGACATCTGTGGCATATAATAAATAGTGGGAAACATAGTAACATAATATAGCTCTGTGATACCTGAAATTTGATGAGTTTTCTTTAAAAAAATTCATAATATACTTCATTTTAGTCTTAAACCACAATATAAATGAACAGCTTTGCAGGAATAAAACAATATAAACACAAAATGCTACAATATATATTTTTTACTTTCACAGAATCCTTTTAATAAAAGTAAGGAAAAGAAATTTACAGAGACAAAATAGGTAACAAACAAGACAACTCAACAGACCATTATGCTAGGCTCTTGCTATTGATGATTGTACTTATGAACCTTTTCTTGTGAAACTGAAACTTAGCCTAGCATTATACATTGCCTAAGAATTACCTCCTGAGAGCCTCATTGTTGCTGAAGTGTGGCCTCTCTCTAAGCCAAAATCAGCGTATAAATGTGCTAACTTCCCCCTGGCATGGGACATGACTCCCAGAGACAAGCCTCCCTGGCACCAAGGAATTACTTCCAATTGCCAACTAGAACACATCTGGAAAAATAATTTCATCAAAAGGGGGAAATGATAAATACAAATGAATTTTTATGACTAAGAGATTTCAAATGAGCTGGGAGGTCATTCCAGAGGTTATGCTTATGCACATTCCAACAGGATCTCATTGACTACTACAGTAAACAGTGCCTCAAATAGCAGGGCTCCTGAGGGCTCTAGAGGCATCCAGCTGCTATCAGTGGGGCAGACAGCTCATGAGTTTGGTATCCTGCCAGCAGGTCCTACTTTGGAATTTATGCTCCCCATGTGACAGAATTGGACTTAATTGTGGTTCCCCTACACGTGGCTCTTCTGCCCCTTCTTTTTGAACCTATAATGAGCACTATACTTGTTAAATGTATGTCCCAGAGATGTAAATCTTTGGTCTGTCTATGTCCTAGTTGAACCCTGAATCTCAGCAGAGTTGCAACATCTACTCTCCAGTTCACTGGACTCGCCCAGGACAACTAACAAAGAGACGATGATGGGCAACACCCATTCCAAGGAACAGAGAGTATCTGCAACTGCAAGCAAGGTAGTTCCATCCATCTGTTTCATGAGATCTAAGCTCACTCTCAATTATAAGCAGAGTGGGCATCACCATCCCCAAATCCTCAAGATTGGGGAATGAACAATGGACTAAAGTAGATATTCTTCATCTTCTTTAGACATCATTATTCCAGCAATGGAAGAACTTTTATCATTGATATGAAGGCAGTGGCCACCAGCAGTTCTGAGGGGAGAGAGAGGGAAGAATAACTCTAATATGGAGGCATTTTTAGGATATTGAAGTTGTCCTGCATGACATTGCAATGACAGATACAGGCCATTATCTATTTTGTCATAACCTACAAAATTTTGCGGGACAGAGTGTAAACTATAATGTAAACTATAGTCCACAGTTAGTAACAATGCTTCAATATGTGTTCATCAATTGCAACAAATGTACCACACTAATAAAGGATGCTGTTAATGTGATGAAGTGTGGGAGGGAGAGGGAGCGGGGCATATGTGAATTCCCTATATATTTTTTTAAAGATTAATTTTATTTATTTCTCTCCCCTTCCCCCACCCCAGTTGTGTGCTCTCTGTGTCCATTCGTTGTGTGTTCTTCTGTGACTGCTTCTATCCTTACCGGTGGCATCAGGAATCTGTGTTTATTTTTGTTGTGTCATCTTGCTGTGTCAGCTCTCCGTGTGTGTGGCACCATTCCTGGGCAGGCTGAATGTTCTTTTGCGCTAGGCGGCTCTCTTTATGGGGCGCACTCCTTTTGCATGGGGCTCCCCTATGCGGGGGATACCCCTGCGTGGCAGGGCACTCCTTGCACGCATCAGTGCTTCACATGGGCCAGCTCCACAGGGGTCAAGGAGGCCCGGGGTTTGAACCGTGGACCTCCCATGTGGTAGGCGGGTGCCCTATCCATTGGGCCAAGTCTGCTTCCCCCTACATTTTTGATATAGCATTTATGTAATCTAAAGCTTCTTTAAAAATTAAAAAAAATTAAAAAGCTTCAAATCATAAACTATACATTTAAATTACCTGGTTTTCATTCCAACTGCTAGGGTCCTTTTTGCACTGTGTTTGGGGCCCTGCACAGGTGCAACTGCAAGTAAATTACTTTGAACTATGGCTCTCTTTTTTTCCAGACTTCATTGCTTTATGTACAGCAGTCAATACAGATGGCTTAAATCACAGAAGATTTCAGAGATTAAGCACAATAAAAAATTTTAAAATAACAACTGCATAAATATTTGTATTTACATTAAGCAGAAATCTTTTAGTATGAAGAATTTTTATACAAGTTGATGAAATATACAAGCAATAAGGAGAGACTCCAGCAGTTTCAAGAAGGGCAAAATTCGAATGCCATAAAGATATAAAATATGTTACAGTAAACAAAAATAATTTGTACCAAAGAAAATAGAACATGATAGAAATAATTTCTTTAAAAAAATTAAGGTATTTCACAAAAACATGAACATTTTACCTGTTAATACTAAAAACGTGGGTGGGGGTAAAACTTCATATATTCTTATCACAAAATATTTAACAATACCCCAGCTGGAGTCTTCTTTTGTATTACTATGATTCTCTTACTGTAGAGGGAACCCTATGTACAAGCTAATGATACCATCCTTAAATTATGGTCCAAGCAGTTTACAGATTATCTTCTCATCTAGTACCTTAATGAAAAGACCCTGGAGACAATAAAGGAAATCAGAATGGGAGATGTCTGGGTTTTTATTGTTGTTGGTTTTGCTTTTATTAACACTTGTCACTGATAAGAGAAAAAACGAATGTGTCTGTCCTTCTGCTGTGGCCCCACTTGAGTTTCTCTTTAATCACACTACCTTGAGCCCACAGGGGCCAGTATGTTTCGGAAGGGGGATATCCAGAGGGGATGGCATATTCTTGTCCTCAATCTTCCAAGGTTCGTTATCTGAAGAATTTGGTGGTAGATGTGACGGCAGAATTGCACCAAGTCCCATCCAGAGGCATCAGGAATGATGCCTGCTCAGGTCACCTGGAGCCCTCAATGGGCCCAGTGCTTCCTCTTTTTGTGCTTTTTATCTTTCTTCTTGTTGGCACACTTAGGACAGACCCATTGCATTTCTTCTGGTGGTGCAGCCATTATTCCAATGCAGGGCCAGGGGTACCAGTCATCACAGTCATCATAACCAGTCAGTGGGCTTCCATCGTCAGGTTTGTTACTTTGGGGACAGGTCCAGATCTAATTGCCCCACTTGCTTCTGATTGCATAAGGGCTGACCGTCTCAGTCACCACACTTTGGATGGGGGCTTTGGAACTCCCTGCTGCCAAGAGGGCTGGGGAAGGTGAAGGGAGGAGGGTAGGTAGACCCGGCCAGGAGCGGCAAGGGCTGGGCCGGGGGCAGATGCAGGGGGCAAGGATGGGTTCATGGCCGTTAGGGGGGTTTGAGGTCTGTTCAAAGGAGCCGGCTTAGCCTCAGGGCTGAAACAACTTTGCTGATGACAATCTTGTCTGGGCCAGGACCAACTCTGATAGTCAATCTGGGAATCAGTGGACTTGGGGCTGGAACTACTGGCTCCATTTTTATTTTTTTCATGCTTGTGTTTTTCCTTTTCTTTTTCTCTCTTTTCTGTTTTTTTTCTTTACTTCTCTTTCTTCTCCTTTTCCGTCTTCTCTTTTTTCATCTTTTTTTTCCTTCTGTCTCTCATCTTAGTTTTTTCTTTTTATTTAAACAACTTTTCAGGAAGCATTGGTGACAGAGAAGGTAGCATAGAAGGGATCCTTACAGCTGCGGCAGGGCTGAAACAGGGCAAGGCCATTTCTTTTGGAGATGCTGATAGAGCGTTCATCTTTTTTTTTCTTTCTAGGAGGTAGCGGGGATTGAATCCACCTCATGCACAGGAAGCAGACCCTCAGCCATTGAGCTACATCTGCTCTCCAATGAGAGTAGGTTTTTACATTTGTTTGTTTTGTTTTTTAGAAGGTACCAGAGATTGAACCTGGGACCTTGTACATAGGAAGCAGTTGCTCAACCACTTGAGCTACATCTGCTTCCCATCTTATCTTCTTAATCTTAATCTTTTGCTTTTTCTTTTTCCCTCATCTTTATCTTTCATGCCTTTTTCTCTATTTTTTTCCCTTTATGCTTCTCTTTCGTCTTTCTTACCATTCCATCTTTCAACATCACTTTTGGATAAACATCTTCAAATTCTTTTATTTTAAACTATATAGATCTGAATCTTCATCTTTAAGGAATTCGTGCATGGATACTTTGTTTCCTTGATGCTTGTCTTTTCTTTCTCTTTAAATTTATCCTTCTCTTTGCTTTTTTCCTTGCTTTTGTGTTTTTCCCTCTCCTTATTTTTCTGGTTTTTTTCTTTTTCATTTTAGTCTTCAACTCTTTTTTTTTAACTTCTTCTTTACTTCTGCTGATGAAGGCAGTTTGGTTTTCTCCTCATATACCTTGTGAAGAGGTTTGGGAGTGAGAGAAGAAACCGAAGGGGAAGAGAAGTAAGAAAATTTGGGAAACATATTTGAAGGTGCATCCAATTTTGCTTTTCTTACAACCTCATCAACTGAGGCATCCATTGTCCACAAATTATCAGAACTTGAAGTTCCTCCTGAAAGACACAGAGGAGTGGATCCCGACTTAGTGAAATTGTTTAATAAGTAGAAGCTTTTGGAGTAGTACACTCTGAACCTGAAATTCTCTTGAGGCTCATAAAAATGTCATCTGATTCTCATCCAAAAGAAAATGCAAAATATCTGGCTCTCATTCAGCACAAGCTTGTGCAATCACAGCATTAATAGAATCATCAATGGTTTTATCTATTACAACAGCTCTTTTTGGTTGATTCTCATTGTTCAGTTTCCCAGCATGAGGGGGGTGGTGTTTGTATTTTTAAAAAACCTGTACAGTTTCTTTATTAATTTCCTCATTTATTGTAGCTGAAGGAGTTCTATCTGGTGTTTCAGGTCTGACAGCAGCTTGGGAAATATGAGTCATGTCCTTGGGACTCTCATGGCTTTTGGTGATTTCTTTCCTTTGGATGTTGTTTTAGGTGACAAATAGGATTTCTGACCATTGCTAGTGATTTAGTCTTCTGTCCTGGAGAACTAGTTTTAGTCTTTATTTAGATGTAAATGACTATGTTTCTAATGATTTTGCAGTACACATTTGTGATTTTGCAACTCGAGCCAACATTGGTGGCTCTGGTGATGGAGGTGCTAGGTCTGTATTTTCCTGTACATGGACAGGAGAAAGCATTGGTGGAATCTTTTGAGTGCTTATTGAACTGAGTTGTTCTTGAGCTTCCAATAATGCTATCAATAGTGTCCCCCTTTTGTGCAGTCATTTCATGGCCGGCATTTCTTCAGCTTCAGGACTATCCAGTGGTCTCTTTCCTGAGAAATTCTCATCATTAATAATTTCCTCCTCCTCCAGTTATCATTTTCTTCCAAGGGAACTTGCATGGCTTCTGTTGATGTACCCCCCTCAGTGGGCACCTGTTCTTCTTCCTCTTTTTGAGAAGACGCAATGGATGGCATTTAATCAGGAATGTACCCTTTTCTTTTCTCTGCATCTTTACTTCCAGGTTGAGAAAACTGAAGAACATTGTTCTTGCTAACAGGAAATGAAAGTATTTGATGTGGTAAAGTGACAGCCTCAGTATTGTGAAAAGAGTCTTCTAGCTCATGAAGGTTAGCCCACTTAAGTTGAAAAGCTTCACTAACATCATACAAATTGTGTTTATTCAACCATAGAGCTCAGAGGACTGGTGTCAGCCCTGTCCCAAACTGCTGCAGATAGTGTTGTAGCACGGCTGTAAGGAGGTGGCAGGTGCTAAGTTGCACCCAGTCTCAGCCCAGCGCCTGGCAGGTCTGCGCCACTGAAACCCTCAACAACGACCTGGAGGAACTCTCGCATGTCCCACTCTGCTGACTCCACTGCAGCCCTTGGTGCTACTTCTCTCACCTAACCTTAGCAGAGGTCTCAATTCATCTTAAATGGCCCATGCAGTGGAGAGATCGCCATGTTTCTCCCCTTCCCCTGCCTCCTGACAACCCCCTCAAAGCCTCAGCGACATGGAGCCTGTCAACCTGAAAGTCGCCATCTTGGACTTGCTCTGGTATCTCTCTGGCTATAGAAAGAATCTTGAAAGCAGTGAGGGAGCATCATCTGATTGAGTACAAGGGATCCACAATAAACTTTAGCTGATTTCTCATCAGAAACCATAGAGGTCAGAAGGGAGTGCTGAAAGAAAAAGCTGTCAACCAAGAACTCTATATCTGATATTTTTATTTCTTGGGTGCTAAAACAAAAACCATACAATAGGTTGGCTTAGCAATAAGAATTTATTGGCTCATGGTTTTGAGGCTTGGAGAAGTCTAAAACTGAAGTATCAGCAAGACAATTCGTCTTCTCCAAAGACTATGGTGTTCTGGGGCTGGCTGCTGGTAATCCTTGTTCTTTGGCTTTTTTTTATTTTTTTATTTTTTATCATTAGACACCAACCCCAAGCCTTATGAATAAATAAAGCACTCTGTTAAAGGTAATGACATAGGTGTATATAAAAGCCAGTATTACTGTACTTTGGTTTGTAACACCTGTTACAACATAAAGTCAGGGGGACAGAGATGTATAGGAGCAGAGTTTTCATATTCTATTGAAGCTAAGTTGTTATCAATTCAAGCTAGGTTTTTATATATGCAATATACCAGAAATGGGTTGGATTTTATAAATAAGAATTTTATTAGGGGAAAATATTACAGTTCTGAAGCTGTGAAAATGTCCAAATAAAGTCATCATCAGATATGCTGTTTTACCAAAAGTTCAGCTGCTGGCAAGGCAAAATGACAGCTCTCTGTCTTGGTCTCTGCCTTTTCCTCCAGGTCACTTATTCCTGAGCTCAACTGTGGCCAATTAAGCACAAGGAAGGGCTCATCTCTTCAGCTTGGAGCTGTGCTATGGGCCTAGTGCTGAACGGCCTTTGGCCTCCAAGGCCTCTCTCTCAGGCTTCTTTGTCTTTCTGTGACTGCGGGTAATCCTGCAGTCCTTTCTCACATGGCAGGTTAAAAATGGCAACTATCTTTGTCTCTGTGTATGTGTGCTTTCAGTTCTCAGTTCATATAAGACTCCAGGAAGAGGACAGAGACCTAACCTGGGTCACACTTCACTGATGTGGTCCAATCAAAACTCCTAAAAGGATCTAATTAAAAGTGATCTAATTAAAAGGTCCCTTAACTGAATTTAATGCAATCTCTGGGATTCACAGAACTTCAAACTGTCACAGATGTTAATGGTAATCTGCACAGTAATCATTAAGAAAAATATAGAAAATGTATAAACAAAAAATGTATAAACAAAAAGGGAACCAAAATGTTACACTACAAAAAGTGAAAACACAGATGAAGGCAGTAATAGAGGAAATGAGGGACAAAAAATATAATACAAACAAGAAAAAATAGCAAAATGACAGAAGTAAGGCCTGCCATATCAGGAATTACTATAAATGTAAATGGACTAAACTGATCAACAAAAGGCAAAGATTGGTAAAAAATAAAAAAACATGATCCAGCTATGTGCTGTTCTATAAGAAACTCACTTTAGATTCAAATATACAAATAGGTTGAAGTGAAAAGATGAGAAAAGCAATTCCATGCCAACAGTAACAAGAAGACATCTGTAATGGTTACACTAATATCAGACAAAGTAGACTTTAAGTCAAAGATTTTGTGTATAAGGCCCTTTGAGTACATTAAATTCAGTTAAGGGACCTTTGGCTCTGCCCCAATCCATCAGAGGAATCACTGTCTATGGCAGCTATTGCCTTACAAATTATTTTTCTTAAATAAGATTTGAAAGTTGACATGACTTCTTCACCCATGGACTGCAGAATGGATGTTGTGTTAGCAGGCATGAAAACAACATTAATCTCATTCTACATCTCCATCAGAACTCTGGGTGATGAGGTCAATGAGCAGTCATATTTTTTTAAAGAAATCTTTTTTTCCAAGCAATAGGTCTCAAAAATAGACTTAAAATATTCGATAGACCATGTTGTAAACAGAGGTGTTCTCATCCAGGCTTTGTTGTTCTGTATAGAGAGTACAGGCAGAGTATATTTAATGCAATTCTTAAGGGGCCTACGATGTTCAGAATGGTCAATAAACACTGGCTTCAACTTAAAGTCACTAGCTGCATTAGCCCCAAATAAGTGAGTTCTTTGATGCTTTGTCCTTTGATGATTTGAAATCAGACATGGACAGATCCTCTCTAGCTATGAAATTCCAAGATGGAATCTGCCAATATAAAGCTGATTCATCTACATTGAAAATCTATTATTTAGTGTAGCCACCTTCATCAATTATCTTAGATCTTCTTTGTAGTTTCTACACCAACAATCAATGCTTCACCTTGCACTTTTGTTAGGGAGATGACTTCTTTCCTTAAACCTCATGAACTAACCTCTGCTAACATCAAACTTTTCTTCTGCACCTTCCTCACCTCTCTCAGCCTTTATAGAATTCAAGAGAGTTAGGTTCTTGCTCTGGAGTAGGATTAGGCTGAAAGGAATGTTGTGGCCAGTTTGATCAAGACCACTAAAACTTTCTCCTTATCAGCAATAAAGCTATTTTACTTTTTCATCACTCACAAGTTCACTGTAGTAGCACTTTTACTTCAAAAACTTTTCCTGTGCTTTTACAATTTGGCTAAATGTTTGGCACAAGAGGCTTAGTTTTCAGTCTATATTGGTTTTCAGTATGCCTTTCTTACTAAGCCTAACCATTTCTAGCTTTTTATTTAAAGTGAGAGATGTGTGACTGTTCTCTGAACACTCAGAGACCATTGTAGGGTTACTAATTTGCTTGGCAGAGTCAAATGAAAATCTTCTGGAAAGGATTCCTCATTGTACATGCCATTAAGAATATTCATGATTTGGGGGAGGAGGTCAATGTATCAACATTAACAAGAGTTTGGAAGAAGTTGATTCAAACTCTCATGTACGACTTTGTTCAAACTTCTGTGGAGGAAGTAAATGGCAGATGTGGAAAAATCAAGAGTTCTGAAAGTAGAAGTGGAACCTGAAGATATGACTGAGTTGCTGTAATCTCATAAGGACACTTTAATGGACGAGGAGTTGCTTCTTATGGGTTGGCAAAGAAAGTGGTTCCTTTCACAAAGAATAGAAGCTACTCTTTGTGAAAATACTGTAAACACTGTTGAAATCACAACAAAGGATTTAGAATATTACATAAACTTGGTTGATAAAGTGGTGGCAGGGTTTGAGAGCACTGACTCCAATTTTGAAAGAAGTTCTACTGTGGGTAAAATGCTATCAAACAGCATCACATGCTAGAGAAATCTTTTGCGAAAGAATCAATCAATATGGCAAATTTATTTTAAAAAATCGCCACAATTACCCTAACCTTTAGTAACCACCACCCTGAACAGTCACCACCCATTATCATCGAGGCAAGACCATCTACCATCAAAAAATTATGACTCACTGAAAGGTCACACAATGGTTAGCATTTCTTAGCCATAAAGTATCTTTATTTAAAGTATTTTTTTTTAGATTTTATTTATTTATTTATTTCTCTCCCCTCCCCCCCCACCCCAGTTGTTTGTCCTCTTTGTCTATTTGCTGCATCTTCTTCTTTGTCTGCTTCTGTTGTTGTCAGCGGCACGGGAATCTGTGTTTTTTTTTTTTGTTACATCATCTTGTTGTGTCAGCTCTCCATGTGAGTGGTGCCATTCTTAGGCAGGCTGCACTTTCTCTTTCGTGCTGGGTGGTTCTCCTTATGGGGCGCACTCCTTGCACATGGGGCTCCCCTACGCGGGGGATACCTCTGCGTGGCACGGCACTCCTTGTGCGCATCAGCACTGCATGTGGGCCAGCTCCACACAGGTCAGGAGGCCCGGGGTTTGAACCGTCGAGCTCCCATGTGGTAGACGGATGCTCTAACCACTGGGCCAAGTCCGCTTCCCTAAAGTATTTTTTTTAAAGACATAATGCTATTGCACATTTAAGAGTCAACAGTATAGTATAAACATAACTTTTATATGCACTCCAAAACCAAAATATTCATCTGACTCAATTTATTGTGATGTTCACTTTATTGCTATGGTCTAAACAGAACCCATAATACCTCTGAGGTATGCTTGTACAATATTCTATTTATTCATTCATCAGTTGATTTGAATAGTTTCCTTCTTGGCTATTACAAATAATATTGCTATATACCTTGGTGAACAAGTTTTTATGTGGATAAATATTTTCAATTGTCTTGGTTATTTTATTCGTCAGGGTTCTCTAGGGAAACAGAATCAACAAGAGACATCTGTCAGTAGTATGCAATTATATAAGAGTCTCTCACACAGCCACGGGGATGCACAAGTCCAGGTTCCACAGGCAGGCTACAACCAGGGGCTGCAATGAAAGTCCAATGAAGGTTCTTGACGAGTTCTGGGAGAGGTTGGCTGTCCAAAGACGAGCTGAGAAATTCTCTCTCAATTCTGGAATCACTTCCCCTTTTAAGGGATTCAACTGATTGGGTGAAGTGTCACTCATTGCTGATGGCAATCTCCCTGACTGATGCAATTATAACCAGCTATCTATGATTTACCACTGCAGTAAAGTCAATGGTGATTAAAGTCCATAAATGCCCTTGTATTACAGTTAGCCCAGTGCTTGCTTGACCAAACAACTGGGTACAATTCCTTGGCCGAGTTGACACCACAGCCTAACAATCACAATTATACACCTGTGAATGAAATTACTGGGTAAAATGGTACTCTATGTTAAATTTTTTTGAGAAAGAGAAAAACTATTTTCCAAGGCAACCACACCATTTCACAATCTCATAGTAATATAGGCAGATTCCAATTTCTTCACATTTCATGAGCACTTGTAATTATGTCTTCTTAAAAAAATCTAGCCATCCTAATATGTGTTAAGTGGTATCTCGGGAAACAGACTTTGGCCCAGTGGTTAGGGCGTCCGTCTACCATATGGGAGGTCCGCGGTTCAAACCCCGGGCCTCCTTGACCCGTGTGGAGCTGGCCATACGCAGTGCTGATGCGCGCAAGGAGTGCCCTGCCACGCAAGGGTGTCCTCTGCATGGGGGAGCCCCACGCTCAAGGAGTGCGCCCTTGAGGAAAGCCGCCCAGCGCGAAAGAAAGTGCAGCCTGCCCAGGAATGGCGTCGCCCACACTTCCCGTGCCGCTGACTGACAACAGAAGCGGACAAAGAAACAAGACGCAGCAAATAGACACCAAGAACAGACAACCAGGGGAGGGGGGGAAATTAAATAAATAAATAAATCTTTAAAAAAAAAAAAAAAGTGGTATCTCATTATGGTTTAAACTTATATTTCCCTAATGACTAATGATTTACTTATATTTTCATGTGCTTATTAGTTATTTGAATGTCTGTTCAAATCCTTTACTCATTTTTTTTTTATTAGGGCATTTGTAATTTTACAGAAAAAAAGTTTTTCCTATTATTAACATTTTGTAATAGTGTGGTACTATTGTTAAAATAATATTGATTATTATAAATTATATTATTAACTATAATCCATAGTTTACATTAGACTTCACTCTGTGTTTTACAGTTCTATGGATATAAAAAAATTATTCTGGTAACATAAAGTTTCCCATTTCAGCCACTTTCACATATACAACCCAGTAGTGTTAACTACATTTACAATGTTGTTTTACCATCACCACCATCTACTATCATATCTTTTCCATCACCCTACAGAGAACCTCTGTGCTACTTAAGCATTAACTCCCCATCCCCATCCTCATCTTTGACCCTTGTAACCTGGATTTTAATTTATGGCTGCATGATTTTGCATAATATAAATATTTCTTGCAAGTGGGATCATATAATATTTGTCATTTTGTATCTGGCTTATTTCACTCAGGGTGATTTCTTCAAGGTTCATCCAAATTGTAGCGTGTAGCATGTTGGAGTATTAGCCAGCATAAAGCATGCTGGGATACTTGACATGACTGCTTTAATAAAAATGTGTGTGGTTTGGCATGGAAATAAATGGCTCAGAAAGAAGTCAGTGAAAGGAGACGGTGGTTTCTTGTTCCTCATTGTATGGTACATGTTAAGGTCAATGTGCTTAGTGTTTGCCAAGTTTTTAATAATAGCTTTGCAACGGCTTTGTTTATTGTTCTTAAGCCATTGCTTAATTCAGAATCATCATCAGACGGTTCAGATTCTAATTCTAGCTCCAGTTCTGAGTCTGACTCATCTGATGAATCTCGGGCTTCAACACCTTTGCCTTCAAAATGAAAGAAGTATGGTACATTTCCTGTGCAGGCATCAGCACCTGAAATAAAAAATTCTAAAGAAACTCCTGCTTTAGTTCCACCTGGTTATTCTGTAATTTGGCCTCCAGGAAGTTATAATCCTCATGATTTTACTAGAACTATATTTCCTATTAACAATCAGGATACTCCTTTGTCTGCAGCCGTGAATCATATGAATTCCATATTATCTATGGATCATGATTCTCAGTTATATCCTGTTTTTCTAAATCCACAAGCAGAAGGTGGTATGCAAGTTAACTGTGAACCTTTGGGTTTAAAAATTTTAAAGGAACTGAAAACAGCCTGTGTACAATTTGGCACTAATAGTCCTTATACATTTGGGTTACTTCAAGGTCTCTCACAAGAGATGAGACTTCCCCCTTGGGACTGGGATATGATGGGCAGAACTGCGTTAAGTGCATCAGAATTTTTGCAGTTTAAGACCTGGTGGCATGGTGAAGCTCAAAGAGTTGCTATTAGAAATGCAAATCAAAATCCTTCTGTACCAATTACCTTAGAACAATTATCAGGAACAGGGGCTTGGTTCGGTATCCAACGTCAGGTCAATTACACAGATACAGCCATCATACAAGTTATGACATGCTGTTTGAATGCTTGGAGAAAAACTGAAGATCCAGGTAAAGCAAAGTTAGCTATTTCAAAGGTCATTCAAGGTTCCTCTGAGCCTCATACTGAGTTTCTGGCTTGAATGGAGCATATAATTCATAAAGCTATCACTGACCCTGATATGAGAGATACGCTTTTACAAATGTTGGCTTTTGACAACGCAAATAAGCAACGTAAGGCTGCACTTCAACCTATTAAAGCAGCAGGAGGAAAGCTAGCTGATTTCATTAAAGCTTGTCAGGATATTGGGGGAGCCAATGATATTAACACTTTGGTGGCTACCTTAACTAAAGGACTGCCCATTCCCCGCTCCACTATAACCTGTTTTAAATGTGGGAAAAGGGGTCATATGCAAAAGGAATGTCAGCAAAATAAATCAGGAAATAATTCTATAAATAATAGTTCATCCTGCCTCCCATCACAATTATGCCCAGTTTGTCAAAAAAGGGTTTCATTGCGCTAATGAATGACAGTCTAAGTATCGGAATAACGGTACTCTGGTACTGGGAAACTTCCCACCAGGCCCATCTCAGGGCACTCGGCCAAACAATATGAGGAAAAATCCCCAGAATCATCCCCTAACTGCAGCCTACCCTGTCAGCAATAGTATCAATCACAGCATGTTGAACGAATGAATATTAACGATTTATGTGCAGCCACTGAAAGTAGTGCAGCTTATGATATTTTTGCAGCAGAACCAGTGCTTTTATATCCATCTTTAGGAGTACAAAAAATAAAAACTCATATATATGGTCCACTTCCTAAGCATATGGTAGGCTTGTTATTAGGAAGAAGTAGTCTTACTTGCAAAGGTGTTATTGCAAATGTGTTATTGACTCAGATTATACTGAAGAAATATTGGTTATGGTTTCGGTAACACAATCTTATCATGTACAACCTGGAGATTGCATTGCACAATTACTTTTATTGTCATATCATAAACCTAAAAATAGTATTTCACAGAAAAGGGCAGGAGGTTTTGGATTAACTGGAAAGGGTATTTTTTGGACTCAAGATCTTAAAGAATAGCCTGAAATTTCAATTACTATTAATGGTATCCCTTTTATTGGGCTGGTAGATTCGGGGGCTGATGTTTCTATTATAAGTAGGTGAAATTGGCTTAAAAAATGGCCCGTGCAAGTTTCCACAGTGTTTGTGGGAGTTGGATCTATTTCAGACATACTTCAAAGTTCAGTGGTACTTGAGGTTATTGGTCCTGACAGACAAAAAGCTACTGCAGTTGCAACCATTCGTTGCAGATGTAGCCATGAATTTATGGGGAAGAGATTTGTTAGCACAATGGAAAACAGTTATTTCTATTTCTAAGGAGAATACTTTACATAAAATTTTGTCCCAGGAAGTTAGACATGGCAATGACAAGAGGTCTTGGAACTACTTTAAACTAAAAAGGGCCATTGCTACATTCCCTTGTGTACAAAAAGCTCTGCCTTTAAAATGGAAACAGGAATCTCCTGTTTGGATAGAGCAATGACCTTAACAAAAGAGAAATTAGAAACTTTGCAAACAATCATTACAGAGCAACTAACTGAAGGACATATTGAATCCTCAACAAGTCCTTGGAATTCACCAGTGTTTGTCATAAAAAAGAAGTCAGGTAAATGGAGAATGTGAACTGATCTTCGTGGAATAAATAAAGTAATGGAGCCTATGGGTCCTTTGCAACCTGGACTGCCTTCTCCTAATATGATTCCAAAAAATTGGAAACTCAAAGTAATAGATTTAAAAGATTGTTTTTTGTGTGTGTGTGTTTTTTTTTTACAATTTCTTTACAAGACCAGGATAAAGAAAAATTTGCTTTTACTGTGCCAAATATAAATCATATGCAGCCTACTGCAAGGTATCAGTGGACTGTATTACCACAGGGAATGATGAATAGTCCTACTTTATGTCGACATTCTGTAAATCAACCTTTGCAATGAGTTTGAGAACAATTTCCTTTACGATATATAGTTCACTATATGGATGATATTTTATTTGCTGCAGAGTCAAATAAACTTTTACAGCAAATATTTGAATAAGCTGTGCTACAGTTATCTGAATATGGTTCTGTATTGCTCCAGATAAAGTACAAGATACATATCCTATGAATTATTTAGGATATAAATTACAAGAAACCACTATTACCCCAGCAAAAATATCTATAAGAAGAGATCATTTGCAGACTTTAAATGATTTTCAAAAATTATTAGGGGATATTAATTAGTTATGTCCTACTATTGGCATTCCTAATTATCAATTACAAAATTTGTTTCATATTTTAGAAGGAAACTCAGATCTTAATAGCCCTAGGATGTTAACTGCTTTAGCAGAACAAGAATTGCAATTAGTGGATCAACAGATATCTTAAGCTTTTACTCAAAGAATTGATCTCCAGTTGCCTATGCAACTGCTTATTTCTCCTACCAAGTATTCTCCTACTGGATTTGTTGCAGAATTTGAGAGAGGTTCAATTATTTGCGTATAGAGAGGCCAAGACTCAGGAATGATTTTGAGAAGGAAAAATGGTTTACTGACGGTCAGTGGGACTTGGGAGCTTTCTGTTTGAATCCCGAGCCCCAAACAAGATTTTCAAATTTCTTTTATACAGAGAGGAAAGGCCAAATGGTCCCTTTGTTTCAGTTCTCAATAGGCTTGAATTAGCATATATATCTTCCACATCTTAGGTAAGCTTTTAGCATGGACTCCAGACATTCTAGATAAGCTTTTAGCATATTTGGTTTGCATTTCCCCTAAATACTTAAAGTTTATAGACCTTGCATTGTTAAACTGTTTCCTGGGACTGGAGTCCTTGCCATTGTCACTAAGGGCAGGACTGTAGCCTCTTACCGTTCCACACCCACAAGTCAAACAGCTTACGTCATCTCTGAAGAGACAAAGAGCCTCCCACCCATAGCCCACATCAGATTTATATATCAAACAGATTTAATTATTGAATGTCTCTATCTTTGAAATAAAGAAACTAAAAAATTGTTAACTTATATAGAAAAAATTATGGATTTGATATTCAAAGGAAGAATGCATGTAAAGCAATTGTGTGCAAAAGATCCTGATATTCTTATACTACCATTAACAAAAAAGGAGATAAATCATTTATTAGAAAATAGCATGTGTATGCAAATAGTCCTTGCTGACTTCCTGGGACAAACTGATAATCATTTCCCACAAAATAAACTTGTACAATTCTTCAAAATGACACCTTTTGTATGCAATTTCAAGTAATTTCTGACATCCCTATTGATGGCCCTAATTATTTTACAGACGGTAATGGAAAAGGAAAAGCAGGTTATCATGGACCTACCACTAAAATCTTACAAGAAACTTATTCTAGTCCCCAACAAACTGAGCAGTAACTGTTGGAGAAAATATGGCGCTTACTGGGACATGGTGACTGATTGACCATAAGCAAAGAATTTATTGAGAAGCTCTCCCAATGGAGGGGGACTGAAGAACAGACTTCAGTCCACTCCTGAAAAGGGGGAATTTGAATTTATACAGTACATTCTTAGGTGGGGGAATGATAGTTAGTGAGAGGGGGTTGAGGGTCCGAGTGAGATGCAGGGACCAATAGGAAGCTTTGGTGGTGAGAAAATTTTCCTGATAATAATTAGGGGGTTTATGTTCTCTTGGAGTGCTGCAGGAGCAAATGTTTCTTTTGATCTGTGGGGCTTTAAAGGGTTTCTTCCTTTCCTCCAATATGCAAATATGAAGGTTTCCCTTTCCCTCTGATATGCAGGTAGAGGTAGTAAAGCTCTCCATCTCCCTCTGATATGCAGACAGTGAAGATCTCTATCTCCCTTTACTCCTGTCTCTACGGGGTTCCTTTGCTTAACCTGTGGGAAAGTGCCTGTGCTGTCAGACAGGAGGGGCGGGGGATGGGGTTTACCTTTTTCCCAATGCATGTCAGGGGAAACTGAGGTACAGCTTGTTAACTATTGCAAACCTTTAACAGTAACTCAACCTATTAATGTCATAACTGATTCAGGATTTGTCTGTTTTTCTGTACAAAAGGTTCTTGATGCTAATATATATGGAACGGAACCTATTGATGTATTATTATTGTCCTTACAAAAGGTTCTTCAAAAACGTCAACAAAAATTATATATTATACACATTTGAGCTCATACCAATTTACCTGGACCTTCGGTCCATGGAAATCAAACCACAGACCAGTTCATTGCTTCTGTTACTTTCTTATCTCCTTCCACTTTTCATTGTCTCATGCATATAAATGCAGAAGGTCTGAGACATTATTTTCTTTCACTTACTGTACAGCAATGCAAGTCTATAATTCAACAGTGTCCCTCTTCCTCCACTTCTTCTCATATATCTTTACCAATGGAATAAATATACAGGGACAGTATAGTGGACAAATATGGCAAATGGATGTCACTCATTCAGCCTTTCATCATTTTTCTTATGTACATGTTACCATGAATACTTACAGTGGTTTTACATGGGCTTCAGCATTGTCTGGTGAAAATGTTTCACATATCATACAGCATTGTATGTTCTGTTTTAATATCATGGGCATTCCTACTCAAATTAAAACTGACAATGCGCCGTCTTATATGGCTGTTAAATTTCAGAAATTTTGTACATATTGGGGTATCTCTTTGGTACATGGTATTTCATATAATCCTCAAGGGCAAGCTATAGATGAATGGAAAAATACAACCTTAAAGGCGTATCTTGCTAAATATAAAATAAAAGGGGGAGATGAGGAAGAGGAATTGTTTAATGCAAATCAACTGCAACAACCAAAAACTGTCTTATTAAGGGTTTTGCTTACTTTGAATTTATTAAATCGTGACGAACAGGATAAATTAATGGCTGCTGAACATTTCTGGTATAACCAATACAAGAAGGAACCATTATTACAGCCTATTTTTTATTTGGATATTCATGTTAACCACTGGTGCCAGGGACAAATAAAGGTTTGGAGTCGTGGGTATGCTCTTGTCATTACAGAAAATGGAACTGAAGAATGGATTCCTGTCATTGCATATGTTATTGGGATTAGTTGTGTGAGTAATGCCATGAATTATACTTATTGGGTTTATATTCCCAATCTGCTTTTATTGCAAATGGTAGCATGGGAGGATTCTCTTCTTCCTGTTTTTATTAACAATACTGGTTATTTCCCTGGTCCATATGATGATTGGCTGCATTTGCAGCCTACGGAGGAAGGTTTATTCTATAATATGTCCTCACCTGTGCTCCAGCGTCCTCTTTGTCTCAGTGCTTCTTTATTTTTTTTTTTTTTTAAATTTTTTTATTTTTTATTGACTTTGTAATAATATTACATTAAAAATATATATGTGAGGTCCCATTCAACCCCACCCCCCCACCCTCCCTCTCCCCCCCCCCAACAACACTCGTTCCCATCATCATGACACATCCATTGGATTTGGTAAGTACATCTTTGGGCACCTCTGCACCTCATATACATTGGTTCACATCATGGCCCATACTCTCCTCTATTCCATCATGTAGGCCCTGTGAGGATTTACAATGTCCGGTGATTACCTCTGAAGCACCATCCAGGGCAGCTCCATGTCCCGAAGACACCTCCACCTCTCATCTCTTCCTGCCTTTCCCCATACCCTTTGTCCATTATGTCCACTTTTCCCAATCCAATGCCACCTCTTCTATGTGGACACTGGATTGGTTGTGTCCATTGCACCTTTATGTCAAGAGGAGGCTCAGATTCCACCTGGATGCTGGATGCAATCCTCCCATTTTCAGTTGTAATCACTCTAGGCTCCATGGTGTGGTGGTTGTCCTTCTTCACCTCCATCTTAGCTGAGTGTGGTAAGTCCAATAAATCAGATTGTAGGTGCTGGAGTCTGTTGAGGCTCAGGATCTGGCTATCACATTGTCAGTCCAGAGATTCAAATCCCCTAAATATATCTTAAACCCCAACATTAACTGCACCTCCAGCACATTAGCATGAAAGTCTTATGAAGGGAGATCCCATCTGAGTCCAGATTCATCACACATAAACACCATTTCCAAAGAGGGGCCATCTGCCCTGGTAGTTAACCCCATCGGCCATGACCATAACTCCCATGGGTCTCTTTAGCCCTCAAAGGAACCAATATCTGGGGGTTGTATCTGCTTTATCTGTCTCTCTGACTCTGCTCAGTTGTGCATGAGGGCAAACCTTCTGCCAGCCTCCAGACTCTTTTTTAGAAACTCGTAGCCATATAAACTCATTTCTCCTTTCCATTTCCCCCTTACTTTAGGTCAAACAGCATTTTAAAGTCATGGTATTTTATGTAGACATGGATATTCTGCTGATCCGCATTGAACCTTCCGTATAAGGTCATTTTCCAGTTGCATCATCAGTTGGTAGTTGATAGTGGTCCCTCGTTGCCAGGGAGGCTCATCCCCGGGTGTCATGTCCCACGCTGGGGGGAAGGCATTGCATTTACATGCTGAGTTTGGCTTCGAGACTGGCCACATTTGAGTAACATGAAGGCTGACAGAAGGAAATTCCCAGGCACAAAGTTGCTCTAGGCCTTGTTATTATTTTGGGTTTATCAGCTCACAAGCATAGTCATTAGTATCAGGGGCTCACTGTTGAACCCTCACTCCCTCCCGGTCCCCACCACTGTACCTGGGAGACTGTCGCTGCTCCCCTAGGGACCACGACAGAGCACCACTGGCCAGGAACCCAGTACCCCCCCTACTGTGGTTTTTAATTGTTGCCACTATGAGTATATCCAAACATTACCATGCACCCTGGACATATGTTCTGTACAGCTCCCTGTCAGTCATATATCATCTGTCATTGGTATCCCATACCAGTATCCCTCCATTGCCATTGTTGAAACACTCTGTGATCCAGAACTCCCCGAAATTTGAAGCCCAATATAATGTCATGGTCCCTTACTAGGGAATGGCATATAGCGATGAGTTTAAAGGATAGATAAAGAACTTGGATAAAGTTAGATAAAGAACTTAGATAGAGAATGTTGACTTGAAAAAATTCCACATCCTATTTTTTTCTTTTTTTTTTTCTTTTTTTTTTTTCCCCCCCCCCCCTAATTATTCAGCTTTTCTTCACAGGAGTCCTAGACCACAGCAATGTATATATATAATATACAGCACTCCCACACATCCACCAGAAAACCTTTTCCCTTCCACAGTGATACTCTTACGCCCTATTCATATCATATTTACTTAAAGTGATGTACAGAGTCTGAGACATTAGCTTTCTAACAAGGTGACATCTGTGTTTACATTATGGTGCATACTTTAGTAGGATACACAGTTCTTTACATTTTTAGTTATCCTATGTTTTACATTATGGTTTACATTATCAGTCTGTCATCTCCTATATGTTATGGTGTAATATTACATGTTTTATATCCATCCTTGTGTACTCTCAAGAAACTCCTCTCTTACCCCCCATTTACTTTGGTTCCACACATTTAACGTCCATTTTCCCTTCACCTTGGTGCCCTCAGTGATAGCCAACCTCCGTTTCCTGAGGAGCCACTTCCAGAGATAGATGGAATAGTGTTCAGGGCCTAACTTGCTCAACTGCCCCAATGCCCTGGGAGCCACCCTTTCTCTCGAGGGATACAGTTCCCTCTATTGGATGGCATTAGTCCTCCCCAGGATGTGGGTCCACCCCCACTCTCACTACTTGGGTTTCTACCCCATGGTGTCACCCACTCTGGCAGAATGAGCATTTAGACATTCCCCAGGAGCCCGTCCTGCATCAGACCCTCCCCTCCGAGCATTCTAACAGGTAACCCTCTTTATTATATTTTGATATGATTTTCTCGGCATTTACTCTCCACCAACACCTGACCCTCTCCTGGTTCGTATGCTACCCCTCCCTCCCCCCACTTTTGGGCAACGTTACCCACCCGTCCCTCCCCAGCCACCCTCAAACCCGCAAAGCCCCAAGCAAAGGCAACCCCTTGCCCCCCTTTTATCTCTTCTTTGTGTTCATACTTACCACCATCTCGTCTTAAATTCCACCCCTGCAGACATCGGCTCATATCCTTCCTCCACCCTCCGATTTCCTGCAAGCCTATCGTTCAGTCTCTTGCTATCTAGGGCAGCTTGTTTATTTCATATCATTGAGGTCATGTAGTATTTGTCCTTCAATGTCTGGGTTGCTTCACTCAACATAAGGTTCTCAAGATTCATCCATGTTATCACATGTGTTTGTAGTGTGTTTGTTCTTACAGCCGAGTAGTATTCCATTGTGTGTATATACCACATTTTATTGATCCACTCGTCTGTTGATGGGCATTTGGGTTGATTCCAACTTTTGGCAATAGTGAACAATGCTGCTATGAACATTGGTGTACATATATTGGTTTGTGTTCTTGTTTTCAGTTCTGCTGGGTATATTCCCAGCAGTGGTATTGCTGGGTCATATGGCAAATCTATGGCTAGTTTTTTGAGAAACCGCCATACTGTTCTCCAGAATGGTTGGATCCTTCTGCATTCCCACCAGCAGTGGATGAGTGTTCCCCTTCCTTCACATCCTCTCCAGCACTTGTATTCTTCTGTTTTTTTCATAGCTGCCAATCTTATGGGTGTAAGATGGTATCTCATTGTGGTTTTGATTTGCATTTCCCTGATAGCTAGAGATTTGGAACATTTTTTCATGTGCTTTCTTGCCATTTGTATTTCTTCTTCGGAGAAGTGTCTGTTTAAGTCTTTTTCCCATTTTTTAAATGGATTGTTTATCTTTTTATTTTCAAGATGTAGGAGTTCTTTATATATGCAAGTTATAAGTTTCTTATCAGATATATGATTGCCAAATATTTTCTCCCACTGTGTGGGCTCCCTTTTTACTTTCTTGACAAACTCCTTTGAGGTGCAGAAGGCTTTAATTTTGAGGAAGTCCCATTTATCTATTAGTTCTTTTGCTGCTCGTGCTTTTGGTGAGATATTCATAAATCCATTACCTATTACAAGGTCCTGTAGATGTTTCCCTACACTGCTTTCTAAGGTTTTTATGGTCTTGGCTCTTATATTTAGGTCTTTGATCCATCCTGAGTTGATCTTTGTATAAGGTGTGAGATGGTAATCCTCTTTCATTCTTCTACATATGGCTATCCAGTTCTCCAGACACCATTTGTTGAATAGGCCACTCTCTCCCAGTTGAGAGGGTTTGGTGGCTTTATCGAATATTATGTGGTTGTATATGTGAGGTTCTATATCAGAGCTTTCAATTCGATTCCATTGGTCTATATGTCTCTCCTTATGCCAATACCATGCTGTTTTCACCACCGTAGCTTTATAGTATGTTTTGAAGTCAGGTAGTGTGATTCCTCCAATTTAGTTTTTCTTTTTCAGTATGTCTTTGGCTATTCGGGGTCTCTTTCCTTTCCAAATAAATTTCATAGTTAGTTTTTCTAGTTCCTTAAAGAAGGCTGCATTGATTTTTATTGGGATTGCATTGAATGTGTAGATCAATTTTGGTAGGATAGACATCTTAATAATGTTCAGTCTTCCTATCCATGAACAAGGAATAGTCTTCCATTTATTTAGGTCTTCTTTGATTTCCTTGAACAATCTTGTATAGTTCTCAGTGTATAAGTTCTTTACCTCTTTAGTTAAATTTATTCCTAAGTATTTGATTTTTTTATTTACTATTGTGAATGGTATTTGTTTCTTGATTTCCTCCTGATCTTGCTCATTATTGGTGTACAGAAATGCTACTGATTTTTGCGCATTGATCTTATAACCTGCGACTTTACTAAACTCATTTATGAGTTCTAGAATCTTCGTTGTAGATCTCTCAGGGTTTTCTATGTATAGGATCATGTCATCTGCAAATAATGAAATTTTGACTTCTTCCTTTCCAATTTGAATGCCTTTTATTTCTGGTTCTTGCCTCAGTGCTCGAGCAAGTACTTCTAAGACAATGTTAAATAGGAGCGGAGACAGTGGGCATCCTTGTCTTGTTCCTGAGTTTAGAGGGAAGGAGTCTAGGATTTCTCCATTGTAAACAATATTGGCTTTAGGTTTTTCATATATACTCTTTATCATGTTCAAAAAATTTCCTTGTATTCCAATCATTTGGAGTGTTTTTATCAAGAAAGGGTGCTGTATTTTGTCAAATGCTTTTTCTGCATCAATAGATATAATCATGTGATTTTTTTCCTTCAATCTGTTTATATGGTGTATTACGTTGATTGATTTTCTTATGTTGAACCATCCTTGCATACCTGGGATGAATCCCACTTGGTCGTGGTGTATAATTCGTTTAATGTGTTGTTGAATACGATTAGCAAGTATTTTGTTAAGTATTTTTGCGTCTAGGTTCATTAGAGAAATTGGTCTGTAATTTTCCTTTCTTGTGATGTCTTTGTTTGGCTTTGGTACTAGGGTAATGTTGGCATCATAGAAGGAGTTGGGTAATGTTCTTTCTGTTTCGATGGTTTGGAATAGTTTCAGCAGGATTGGTGTCAGTTCTTTCCGGAATGTTTTATAGAATTCACCTGTGAAGCCATCTGGCTCTGGGCTCTTCTTAGTTGGGAGATTTTTAATAACTGATTCTATCTCTCTGCTTGTGATTGGTTTGTTAAGATCATCAATTTCTTCTTTTGTCAATATGGGCTGTTTATGTGTTTCTAGGAATTTGTCCATTTCCTCTAGATTGTCGTTTTTGTTGGAATATAGTTTTTCAAAATATCCTCTTATGATAGTCTTTATTTCTGTGGGGTCAGTGGTGATATCGCCTTTCTCATTTCTTATTTTGTGTATTTGCATCTTCTCTCTTTTTTTCTTTGTTAGTGTTGCTAAAGGTTTGTCAATTTTGTTAATCTTCTCAAAAAACCAGCTCTTGGTCTTGTTTATCTGTTCAAGTGCTTTCTTATTTTCTATTTCATTTAGTTCTGCTCTTATCTTTGTTATTTCCTTCCTTCTTCTTCCTGTTGGGTTACTTTGTTGTTGTTTTTCTAATTCCTTCAAATGTGCAGTTAGTTCTTCAATTTTTGCTCTTTCTTCTTTTTTGATATATGAATTTATGGCTATAAACTTCCCTCTCAGTACTGCTTTTGCTGCATCCCATAAATTTTGGTATGTTGTGTTATCATTATCATTTGTTTCAAGGTAGTCATTGATTTCTTTTGAGATTTCCTCTTTGACCCACTGTTTTTCTAAGAGTGTGTTGTTTAATTTCCAAATCGTGGTGTGAAATCTGGGCTTCTTTCCCTTGCAAATCTCCAGCTTGACTCCACTGTGGTCAGAGATAATGTTTTGTATGATTTCAATCTTTCTGAATTCGTTCAGCCTTTCTTTGTGGCCTAGCATATGATCTATCTTGGAGAATGATCCATGTGCACTTGAGAAAAATGTATATCCTGCTGTGTTTGGGTGTAGCGATCTATATATGTCTATTAGATCGAGCTCCTCTAATATACTATTCAGATGTTTTGTTTCTTTGGTGATTCTCTTTTGAGATGTTCTGTCCAGAGTTGATAGTGGTGTATTAAAATCCCCCACTATAATTGTAGATGTATCTATTCTTTCACTTAGTTTTTCCAGCGTTTGCCTGACGTATTTAGAGGCACCCTTGTTAGGGGCATAGATATTTATGATTGTTCGATCTTCTTGACAGATTTTCCCTTGGACTAAAATGTAGTATCCTTCTTTGTCTCTCACAATTGTTTCACATTTAAAGTCTATTTTGTCTGATATTAATATAGCTACTCCTGCCTTTTTTTGGTTATTGTTAGCTTGTATGATTGTTTTCCAGCCTTTCACTTTCAATCTCCATGCGTCTCTGGGTCTAAGATGTGTCTCTTGTAGACAGCATATGGATGGGTCATATTTCCTTATCCAGTGTCCCAGTCTGAATCTTTTGATAGGTGAGTTTAATCCATTGACATTCAGTGTTATTACTATCAAGGAATTATTTGTGTTAGCCATATTTTGATTGGATTTGTGTTTGTCATATTTTGTTTGTATATTTTTTTTTGTCTTTTTTGTTGTTGTTGTTGGTCTTATACTCTCCTCCAACTTTGCCTTTCCTGTTTTTTCCTTTCTTCCTGCAGAACTCCCTTTAGAATTTCTTGAAGGGGAGGTTTCTTGTTGGTATACTCTTTCAGTTTCTGTTTGTCTGCGAATATTTTGAACTCTCCATCATGTTTGAATGCTAGTTTAGCTGGATAGAGTATTCTTGGTTGGAAATTTTTTTCCTTTAGTACCTTGACTATATCATACCACTGTCTTCTTGCCTCCATGGTTTCAGAAGAGAAATCAGCACTTAATCTAATTGAGCTTCCCTTGTATGTGATGGTTTTCTTTTCTCTTGCTGCTTTTAGGATTTTCTCTTTGTCTTGAGCATTGGATAATTTGACAAGTATATGTCTTGGGGTGGGCCTGTTGGGGTTTATGACTTGTGGAGTGCGCTGTGCTTCTTGGATATGTACATCTGTCTCTTTCAGTAGATTTGGGAAGTTTTCAGCCATTATTTCCTGCAACACTCTTTCTGACCCCTTTCCCTTCTCTTCACCTTCTGGAATGCCTATAATACGTATGTTTGAGCGTTTTGCATTGTCATTCAGGTCCCTAAATCCTAATTGGATTTTTTCTATCTTCTTATTGACCCCTTCTACTATCTGTTTGATTTCTGATGTACTGTCTTCCACATCACTAATTCTCTGCTCTGTCTCTTCTAGTCTGCTGATATTTGCTGCAAGTGTATTTTTGATTTCTTGAACTGTGGTGTTCATTCCCATCATATCTGTTATGTTTTTGCGTATGTCTGCAATTTCCCCTCCAAGTGATGTCTTCATGTTGTTAACCTCTTTCATTACTGCATCAAATTTGTCGGTGATAAATGTTCTGAGATCTTTCATTGCTTGTGCCAAGTTTTGCTCCCCTTCGTGATTATTGGTTTGTTGATTGGATTCAGCCATGTTTTCCTGATTATTGGTTTGGTTCGTAGATTTTTGTTGCTTCCTGGTCATCTCTTTATTTTGACGAATTTAATCAGTTCCTTAGCTTCTTTGTCTGCTCTTGGAGGTTAATTAGTTGTTATTTTTGCACAGGTGTTATATCTTCTCTTTGTCACTTTTTTCTTCTTATTCTAGTTACTTGTTGTTGGTTAAGTTCACTTTAGAGGAAAGTATTAGTGTTGGGGAAAGGCAATTGTGTAAGCAAGGGAAAAGTGTAAAGTTGTATTGGTGATGTATGTTAATAAAGCAGGAATATGAGATCTGGAAGGATGGAGGTTAGATTCATGTAGATTGTATAGAGTTATAGCTGTAGGTAGAGTACCTTTTATGAAGTTGATGACTGAATTTGGGAGGAATATGGTAAGAACTACACTGCTATTGTTTTCATGAGAGAGGGAAAAAGAAAAGAAAGGTAATAGTTTCAAGAGTGGATAATAGACAGAAAACAGAACAAAGGTATTAGAAATTAAGAGTTAGACACTTTGTGGATCAAAGAACGGGAGGTGGGGGGTGGAATATAGGAGAGACAGTAGATGATAGTGGATATCAAGATGCAGGGGAAGGGGGATAGTGTAGGTAGCCTAAATCAGTTCACACAGAAATGAGGCAGTGGAGGATGGGAAAACCCAGCAAATGTGAGGTGTTCCCTGTAGCACCTATTGTATACTTGAATTAAAGTAAAAATAAGTGGAAGATGAGGGACAAGAGGGAAAGAGAAAACCGAAAAAAAAAAAAAAAAAAAAACAAACAAACCAAGAAGGGAATCCTCCACAGGTAGCTGGGATCTCCGTGTATATTTCACAGACGAATCCTCTCTGTTACCTTCCCTCCAAATCGATGTCCAGACACCTCCGGACCAGCAAAAATCCCGAAACAATCCGGTCCCAAAGAGTCTCCAACGCCGCCCAGCCGATTCCCTGCAGAAGACTCTAACAGGGATGTTCACTCAGCCGCCATCTTGCCCCCTCTCCTCAGTGCTTCTTTAGAACTTTGTGTGAAACCTCAAGCTTGATATGTATATTTTTTACAGCAGGGCAACTTATCCATCATCTCCTATGTGTCTTTAAATGTGACTCATGGATGTTCTTCCAGTCATTCTTGTGTAGGAATAAAATCTGATCACACAAAAGATTGTGTATACTGTACTATATCTGATTGTTTAAGGTTGTGAAGGAGATAGCCAAGAGGCATGGATTTTGGGGGGGCGGCTGAAATTGAATTCCCCATTTTAGGTGGCTGGGGTGAGACTAAGGACCTCTAGGACGGGGGAGATTCTGAGTGAGACAGGTGTCCTTGAATCAGTCAGATATCTCCAAGGAAATGGGAAACCGCTCTTGGAGCCAGACGTCTCTGGAGCCAAGGGGTTTCTTCCCACGAGGATGCAGGCCCACCACCCACCATGGGCCTCAGGGAACTGTGAGGATCCTGACCTAGCACTAGGTTTTCCCAGTGGATTGTCCTGGACAAATGAAAAGGAAAGAGAGAGAGACAGCAGGATCAGCCGGTGGAGAAATCCAGCCGAGATTTGAATGGAATAGTATTAGAAAACATTCGTTAGGCTATCAATATTCTAATATAACTCAGCAAATTTAGGCATTGCAACAGAAAGCTATAATAATGTCTCAATCAAATTTAGAGATAGAAACATCAGATATGTGGAATGAAATGATTAAAGAATTAAAATCATTAAATCCTGGAAACAGGATTCCTACATTTCATGACCTTATCATGTACTGTTTACTATTCTTAGTGATGCTAATAGTATGGAAATCTTGGTGGTAAAACATCGTATGGAATGACATTCTGCATCTTGAGCCATATTAAGACAACAAACCCCTATAGCAGGCACTTAACTGGTAGTCAATGATGGGTAAGATCTTCAGAGGAAGACAACCTAAGACAGGCACAGTTACTTTGCTATAAAATAAAAGGGGGACATGTTGGAGTATTAGCCAGCATAAAGCATGCTGGGATACTTGACATGACTGCTTTAATAGAAATGTGTGCAGTTTGGCATGGAAATAAATGGCTCAGAAAGAAGTCAATGAAAGGAGACTGTGACTTCTTGTTCCTCATTGTATGGGTACATGTTAAGGTCAATGTGCGTAGTGTTTGCCAAGCTTTTAGTAAAAGCTTTGCAAGGGCCTTTTTGCTAAATAGAGTATTATATGGAATTGTACAAATACTATGACTTTGTACAATAAATTTGTCAGTAGCATTTGCTCTGATCCCCTGAACCCCGGTCTGCATGATTTTTCATTTCTTCATGAGTCACCGTTGAGAGTATCAGAATTCATTCCCTTTCATAAATATATATATATATATATATATATATATATATATATATGTTTACCCATTCATCCATTGATGGACACTTGTGTTACTTCTGCTTTTGGCAAATGTGAATAATGCTTTTATAAACATCAGTGTACAAATATCTTTTTGAGTTCCTGGTTTCAATTCTATGTACCTTAAAGTAGGATTGCCAGGTCATTTGGTAATTCTGTATATAACTTTCTGAGGAACTGCCAAACTTTTCCACAGTGGCTACACCATTATACATTCCCAGTAATAATGTTCAAGGGTCCTTATTTCTCTGCATCCTCATCAACACTTGTTATTTTCCATTAAAAAATAATAGCCATTCTAATATGTGTGAAGTGGTATCTCCCTACAGTTTTGAATTACATTTCCCTATGCCTAAATGATGTTGAGCATCTTTTAATGGTGATTTGTGTTTCTTTGTAGAAATGACTATTCAAGTCTTTTGCTGCTTTTTAAAAAAATTAGGTTGTCTTTTTGTTGTTGAGTTGTAGGATATATATATATATATACACACACATTTTTTAAAAGATTTATTGTATTTATTTCTCTCCCCTTCCCTGCTATTGTCTGTTTTATGCAAACATTGACTGTGTTCTTCTGTGTCCGCTTGCATTCTTGTCAGGCAGCACTGGGAATCTGTGTCTCTTTTTGTTGCATCAGTTTGCTGCATCAGCTCTCCATGTGTGCAGCGCCACTCCTGGGTGGGCTGTACTTTTTTGTACAGGGTGGCTCTCCTTGCGGGGCACACTCCTTGTGCATGGGGCACCCCTACGTGGGGGGTATCCCTGAGTGGCATGGCACTCCTTGTGCGTGGCAGCACTGCACCTGGGCCAGCTCACCACATGGGCCAGGAGGCCCTAGGTATCGAAGCCTGGACCTTCTGTATGGTGGGCAGACACTCTGTCATTTGAGCCACATCTGCTTCCCTATATATTCTTGATATTAAACCCTGATCAGATATGTGATTTCTAAATTTGTCTCCCATTCTGTATATTGTCTTTTTACTTTCATGAAGTCCTTTAATGAACAAGATTTTAAAACTTTGATTTAAAGTTCCATTTAAATTTTTTTTCTCCTGTTTCTTGTGCTTTTGGTATAAAATCTAAGAATCCATTGCTGAACACAAGGGCCTGAAGATGTTCCCCTACGTTTTTTGTGTGTGTATGTGTGTGTGTGTGTGAGAGGAGTTTTATAGTTTTAGTTCTTATATTTAGGTCTTGATCAATTTTGAGTTCATTTTTGTATGTGGTATGAGTTATGAGTCCATGTTCATTTTTACGCATATGGACACCCAGTTTTCCCAGCACCATTTGCTGAAGATACTATTATTTCTTCTTTGAGTGGACTTGGCACACTTGTCAAAAATCAGTTGGCCATAAATATGAGGGTTAATTTTTGAATACTGAAGTCAATTCCAATGGTCCAAAGTTTGTCCTTTTGCCAGTACCTCACTGCTTTTACTACTGTAGCTCTGCAATAAGTTTTGAGAACAGGGGATATGAGTTTTCCAAGGTTATTCTTCTTTATCAAGATGGTTTTGATGATATGGGTCCCCTTGCCCTTCCATATGAATTTGGTGATTGGCTTTTCCATTTTTGCAAATAAGGCTGTTGGAATTTTGATTGGAATTGCATTGGATCTGTAAACTGCTTTGTGTAGGTGTATTAGTCAGCTAAAGAGGTGATGATGCAAAATACCAGGAATCTTTTGACTTTTATAAAGGGTATTTGTTTGGGGTAAATCTTACCAGATCATAAAGCATACATTACTTCCCTCACCAAAGTCTATTGCCACATGTTGGAGCAAGATGGTTGCTGATATCTTCAGGTTTCAGGCTTCCTGGGTCCCTCTCTTCCAAGGGCTTGCTCCTCTCTGAGCTCAGGGTTCCTCTTTTTCTGGGGCTTGCTTCTTTTTCCTCACAACCAATTCTGTATGCTTACTTCTGGGGACTCTGGTTTGAGACTCTAACCTCCCTTCTCTGTGGTGAGGTTTCTATGCATCACCACCAAGGGGGTGGGGATGCAACATCCTACTGTTGTGGCTTAACCAAAGCCTTAATCCTTATTTAATCAAGTAAAAGTAAAACCTCTGAATCCAATATACTCTAATATGCCCAGAGGAAAAGACCAGTTTACAAACATAATCCAATATTTCTTTTTGGAATTCATCAATAATACCAAACTGCTACAGGAGGAATGACATCTTAACAATATTTAGTGTTTCAGTCCATGAACATGGAATGTCCTTCCATTTATTTACGTCTTCCTTGATTTCCCTTAAAAATGTTTTGTAGTTTCCTGTGTACAAGCCCTTTATATCCTTGGTTAGATAGATTCCTGGATATATGATTCCTCTAGTTGCTATTGTAAATATTCAGGTTGTTTACTACTAGTGTATAGAAACACCACTGATTTTGCACGATGATCTTGTACCCTGACTCTCTGCTGAATTTGTTTATTAGCTCTAGCAGTTTTTTTGTGAATTTTTCAGGATTTTCTCTATATGGGATCATGTCATCTGCAAATTGGGAAGATTTTACATCTTCCTTTCTAATTTGGATGCCCCCCCCGCCTTTGTCTTTGTTAATTGTTCTGGTTAGCACTGCCAAAGCAATGTGTAAGTGGGCATCTTTGACTTGGTCCTGATCTTAGGGGAAAGCTTTCAGTCTTTTACCATTGAGTATGATGTCATTTGCCAGTTTCTCAATATGCCCTTTAACATGTTGAGGAAGTTTCCTTCTATTCCTAGTTGTCTAAGAATGTCTAAGTAGTTGTTTGTGCCCTCTCTCTTCTTTTCTTTGTCATCTTAGCTAAATTTGGTCATTTTATTGATCTTCTCCAAGAACCAACTTTTGGTTTCATTAATTTTCTCTATTCTCAGAAGCAGACTTAGCCCAGTGGTTAGGGCATCCGTTTACCACATGAGAGGTCCATGGTTCAAACCCTGGGCCTCCTTTTTTTTTTTTTTTAGATTTATTTATTTATTTTCTCTCCCCTTCCTCCCACCCCCACCCAAGTTGTCTGTTCTCTGTGTCTATTTGCTGTGTCTTTTTTGTCTGCTTCTGTTGTTGTCAGTGGCACGGGAATCTGTGTTTCTTTTTGTTGTGTCATCTCATCTTGTTGTGTCAGCTCTCTGGGTGTGCGGCGCCATTCCTGGGCAGGCTGCACTTTCTTTCGCACTGGGCGGCTCTTCTTACGAGGCACACTCCTTGCACGTGGGGCTCTCCTACACGGGGACACCCCTGCGTGGCACGGCACTCCTTGCGCACATCAGCACTGTGCATGGGCCATCTCCACATGGGTCAAGGAGGCCCAGGATTTGAACCGCAGACCTACATGTGGTAGACGGATGCCCTAACCACTGGGCCTAGTCCGCTTTCCTGTCAGGGTATATTTTGATACCTCCAGATGGTAATACTAAATTGATAAAATGAAAATGAAAAATCTCTTAAAAGAGATCTCCTAAAATTTTTAACAAGTTTGTTGAAGAGAATGTGTTCTGTGAAAGTGAAATTTGTCTTGAAATAAAATTACCATAGTCTATGTGATTATGGATAGCTGTGGGAAGTTTGTAGAAGCATTGTTTAAATTAAAATATTTTAATAGCTAATTCTAAGAAGTCATTATTATTAAACAGAAACTGAATTGATAATTGTTAGAGGTTTGCAATAATTAACAAGCTGTACCTCAGTTTCCCCTGATATGCACTGGGGAAAGGCTAGCCCCATCCCCCATAAGCCTACATGTCCAAGGGCACGGCGCTTCCCACAGGTTAAATAAAGAAACCACACAGAGACAGGAGTAAAGGGAAATGGAAACCTTCCCTACCTACAGTTCAGAGGGAGATAAAATTCCTACAGAACAAAGAAACATCTGCTCCTGCAGCATTCCAAGAAACCATAACTCCCTAACCCACTATCCTCTAGTCACTGTCAGGGAAAGTTCCACCTCTAAGGGCTTCCCATTCGCCCCTGTCCTTCACTCGGACCCTCAACCCCCTCCCACCAACTATCATTCCCCCGCCTAGGAAAGTTGTGTATAAATCCAAATCCCCCCTTCCAGGGACGGGCTGAAGTCTGTTCTTCAGACCCCCTCCACTGGGAGAGCTTCTCAATAAATCGTTCTTTGTCTATAGTCAATCAGTCTCCATGTCCCAGGAAGCGCCGTTATTTTCTCCAGCATACGGTGCCGAAAGCCTGGGACTGGGGTCCTGTTGAGACTGATTGACTAGAGAAGAATCTCCCCTCTGCCTCGACTGAACACCCACCCAACACCGGACATCGAATCTCGGCTGGGTGAGTGAAGGATTTCTCCACCAGAGGATCCTGCTGCCTCTCTCTTTCCTTTTCCATTGTCAGGACAACCCATCGGGAAAACCTAGCGCTAGGGCAGGATCCTCACCGTTCCCCCCTTCCCCCCAAGGGCCACAGCGGGTGGCATGCCTGCGTCCTCGTGGGGAGAAACCCCTCGGCTCCAGAGATGTCTGGCTCCAAGAGCGGTTTCCTGTCCTGTTTCCTTGGAGATACCTGACTGATTCAGGGACGCCTGTCTCACTCAGAATCTCCCGCATTCTAGAGGTCCTTAGTCTCACCCCAGCCACCCAAAATGGGGAATTCAATTTCGGCCCTTCCCCCAATCCACACCTCTGGTCTGTCTCCTTCATAACCTTAAAATTCTGTACCCGGAAGGAAACATCAGACCTGAAAAAACTCATTTTCTATTCAACCTGTGTGGCCGTAATACAAATTGGACAATGAAAGTCAATGGCTGGAAAACGGCACTTTTGATTTCTAAGTTCTCCAAGACTTAGAGAACTTTATCCAGCGCCATGGCAGATGGCCAAGATCCCTTACATTCAGGCATTTTTCTATCTTTGAAATAGCCCCTCCCTCTGCCAGTCCTGTTCTTCCTACCAAATTCTTCTTTTATACCAGAAACCTCCTCAGAAATCTCCCTCCTCATCAACTCCACACCGTAAAACTTGTGAAGACTCCGGCTTTGATCACGCTCCTCCAGTGCCTCCTCCCTATAATCCTCCGGTGTTATCCCCGCACTCACCCTCCATCCCTTCTTCTCCCCCTCTTCATCACCGCCGCCCTCTAACCCTCCCTTCTCTCCTCCTCACACTCGCTCGCGAGGCCTACCTCCCCCTCCTTCTGCACCGCGGCCTCCACCTCTGCCAGCACCAGGCTCCTAGCTCCACATAGACCCCAGCTCCTCTCTTGCCCCTCCAGGAAGTAGCAGGAGCTGAAGGAATAGTCAGAGTACAGGTTCCTTGCTCACTCTCAGATTTAAGCCAAATAGAGGACTGGTTAGGATCTTTCTCTGAAAACCCTGCGACATACATCAAAGAATTTCAACACCTCACTCGCTCGTGTGACCTCACGTATCAGGACACATACGTTATCATTACCTCCTCCACAACTCCAGAAGATGAAACTGCATTTGGCCTGCAGCTACCACTTTCGCAGACTCCATGCATACTCAGGATCCCAGTAGGCATTCGGCCGGTCCCACTGCATTTCCCATCACTAACCCCTCCTGGGATTACCAACCAAACTCCACTGACCTTGCTCGTATGGCCCATTTCTTAACCTGCGTAATAAAAGGCATGAAAAAGGCTGCTCTTAAGGCACTTAATTATGATAAAATTAAAGAAATCTCACAGAAACCTGATGAAAATCCAGCTGCCTTCATGAACAGATTAACCGAGTCTCTCCTAAAATATACTAATTTAAATCCTGACTCCGACTCTGGTCAACTATGTTTACACGCCCACTTCATTACCCAATCTTATCCCAATATTAGAAAAAAACTACAAAAGTGGGAAGATGGCCCTCAAATCCCTCAGGAAGACCTGATTAAAGCTGCCTTCAAGGTCTTTAACAATAGAGAGGAGGAAGCCCAATTAGAAATGCATAAGCGAGATCAGGTTAAAGCCTCCCTCCTCGCTGCTGCCCTCAAGATCAGTTCTTGAAAACCCCCTCCCTCTTCCTCCTGTCGGCCACCACCCGGACCCTGTTTCAAACGTGGGCACGTCCCTGCCCTAATCCAACGCCCCCATCTATGCCTTGCCCGGTGTGTCAACACAAGGGTCATTGGAAGTCGGACTCTCCTGAAAACCCTGTTTCCACAAAGTTCCTCCAGCGCACCCCATAAATCAGGAGCCAAGATCTCCCTTTCCAGACCTTCTCGGACTGACAAAAGACGACTGACGGGTCCCGGGTTCGGAAGGGCCCACATCTCCATCAGTCAGTCTGAACCGAGCATTACCATCAAGGTTAGGAGGTAAGCTGATCTCCTTTTTCATTGACACAGGGGCCACATATTCAGTCCTCCTAGAACATTCAGGACCTTTATCTACTTCCTCTATGTCTATTGTGGGAGTTAATGGCATCCCTTCTTCTCCTTTAATTACCAAACCACTCATATGCTCAAATGAAAATCATTACGTTTTCCCACCAATTCCTCATAATCCATACCTGCCCCTCCCCACTTCTAGGTCGCAATATACTGTCTAAACTCCACTCCTCCAATTCTTTTATGCTCCCATCCTCCCAAACCAACTTCCTTCTCCTCCTGTCTACCACATCCTCCCCTCCCAGCACCCTGCTGACATTGCCCCTGTACTGCAAACAGAAGTTCACCCTGATCTGGAATACCAGTAATACCACAAATGTTACTCAGTAACCCCTATCCATCACTGCCCAACAAGGCTTAAAACCTACCATTGACAAACTCTGTAATGCGGGCTTTCTACGTCCAACTCACTCACCCTTCAATACTCTGATTCTAGCAGTAAAAAACTCCAATGGAAGCTATCATCTTTTGCAAGACCTTAGAACTATTAATGAAGCCATACAGCCTAGTGTTCCCTTGGTTCCTAACCAGTAGTCTTCTGTCCTACCTCAAACTACCTCAAACTACCCCCTCAAACTACACACTACACTGTAATCCACCTCAGAGATGCCTTTTTCACTATTCCCCTAGACAAAACTTTCCAAGACATTTTTGCCTTTACATGTACAGATCCTGAAAACCCTCTAAATCCCCAACAATTAACATGGACAGTTCTTCCCCAGGGCTTTAGAGATAGTCCCCATATCTTTGGACAGGCCCTACACCGAGATCTCTCTGATCTTCAGCTCCCCTCCAGTACCCTTCTCCAATGTCGATAACCTCCTCCTTTGTAGCCCCTCCTCTATAACCCACACTGTCACCCTGCTTAACTTTCTCGGTTATTAGGGATATCAGGTTTCCCCAAGCAAAGGACAATTTTTAAAAATCTGAAGTAGCCTATCTAGGGCTCTACCTTTCCCCCTCACATAAACATCTAACTGCAGACCGAATCCAGCTCATCAAAAGCTATCCCCTTCCACAGACTAAAACAGACCTCCTTTCTTTCCTGGGCTTGTCAACTTTTTCCATCTCTGGATTCCAAACTTTAAACTTATATCTAAACCCCTTTACCAAGCTGCTTCTAGCAACTTACATGAGCCAGTTGATCGCCCCTTAATATTTAAACTTCCCTTCAGCCTAAAAAAGCCCTATTAACTGCACCTGTTCTAGCTCTCCCCAATCCCTCCAAACCTTTCTCTTTCTACATAGATGTCAGACAAGGATATGCCCTAGGAATCTTAATGCAGCCATAGGCCCTAATTACGAAATCATCGCCTACTTCTCCAAACAGCTAGATTCTGTAACTCTAAGCTGGCCCATCTGCCTCAAAATCCTCGCTGCAGCTTCTCGCACAGTTCAAGAAAGTTTTAAACTATCCCCAATAAATCATCTTAATGTTTTTTTTCTCTCATTCCCTATCTCCTCTTTTAACTCACAAAGCTACCGCATCCATTTCCTCTACCCGTCTTCAAACCCTTCATGCAACTCTTCTACAAAATCCCGGTGTCTTCTTACACCGTTGTCCTCCTCTCAATCCTGCCACCCTCCTCCCCACTGATCCCAACCCATCCCCGGAAACACTGAACACAGATTACCACTCATGATTGTGGTGATGTGCTTGATCTCCTCGCTAAACCTCTTCCCAATATTTCAGATACTCCTCTTCCTAATCCTACTCACACACAGTTTATTGATAGCAGCTCCACTAAACTTAACAATTCCACCCAGGCCGGATACGCTATTGTTACCTTGACTGACACTGTTAAATCGCATCCCTTCCCACCTGGCACAACCTCACAACCAGCTGAGTTTATAACCCTCACCAGAGCACTAGTCAGAGGCAAAGAGCAAGCCCTAAACATCCACACTGACTCCAAATATTCATACCACATCCTACACTCACACACCCCCATCTGGTGGGAAAAAAAGCTCCTAACTTCAAACGGATCCTCCATTGTAAATTAAAATCTCATGCTACAATTACTCAACGAGGCATCACTTCCAACCCAAGCTGCTATAATTCATTGCAAAGGGCACAAAAATCAAACTTCCCCATATCTGTTGGCAATAATCGAGCCAGTGCTGAAGCCAGAGCACAGGCTACCAAATCCCACTTAAGTGCACACACCACTATCACACCCATTCTCCTAGCACTCCCATATCCTGCTCCCCCTGATACACCTGAAGAAACCTCAAAGCTTCCCCTTATTGGAGCAAAACAAATCAAAAGATGGTTCATGAAAGATGGATAAATCCTTTTACCTGAATTGCAAAAGCATAACATTCTTACTTCTTTACACAATCAATACCATGTAGGACACAAACCACTCTCATTACTCCTATCTAATTCTCTACATTGTCCTGAGCTCTCAAAACTCTTAAAAATAATTACAAAAAACTCTTCTCTTTGCCAACAAACTAATATCTACAGAAATTCGACTTCTTTTTTTTTAAAAACACACCGGTATAGAGGCTCCAAACTGGGACAAGATTGGCAATTAGACTTCACTCACTTGTCACCAATAAAAAAAATTAAATATCTCATAGTCCTCATAAACACCTTTTCTGGGTGGGGTAAGGCATTCCCAGTAACCTCAGAAGGGGCAGACTTTGTTGTTAAAGTGCCATGTCAGTTGGCCCTACTTTGGAGTTTGTGTTTCTGTGTGATGGAGCTGGACTCAGATGTGATCTTTGTTCACAAGCCTCTCCTGTTACTCTTACCACAACTGTAGTTGGTACTGGGGTTTAATATATACCCAGGGGACCTGCATCTCTGGACTGACCATGTGATAGCCAGGCTCTGAGCCTCAACAGACTTCAGCTCCTACACTCTGGTTTATTGGACTTAACCCACTCAGCTAACATGGAGTTGAAGAAAGTCAACCACCACACCATGGAGCCAAGAGTGCCTACAACTGAAAGCAGGAGGATCGCATCCAGCATCCATGTGGAATCTAAGCCCCCTCTTGTTACAGATGTGGAGTGGACACAACCATTCCAAGGTCCACAGGATGGAGGAATAGAGTATGGATTAGAGTGGATTTACTGATAATCTATTCATGAACTATTGTGATTAGTAATCAAAGAAAATGTGGCATTGGTGTGGAGAAAGTGGCTATGGTGGCTGCTGGGGGTAGGGAATGGGAGAACGAGATGAGATGTGGAGGCATTTTCGGGACTTGGAGTTGTTCTGGGTGGTGCTGCAGGGACAGTTACTGGACATTGTATGTCCTCCCATGGCCCACTGGGTGGAACGTGGTAGAGTGTGGACTATGATGTGGACCATTGACCATGAGGTGCAGCGGTGCTCAGAGATGTGTTCACCAAATGCAATGAATGTCTCATAATGATGGAGGAGATTGTTGTTATGGGGGGAGGAGTGGGGTGAGAGGGGTGGGGAGTATATGGGGACCTCATATTTTTTGAATGTAATATTAAAAAAATAAAAATAAAAACAAAAACCTTTTGTGTGTATATATATATATATAAAATCCTATTAACAGAAATCATTCCCAGATTTGGCCTTCCCTCTTCCCTGCAGTCAGACAATGGAATGGCTTTTACTTCACAAATTATGCAAAGTATCTGTAGTGTCCTAGAAATAACTATGGAAATCAGTCATGGTTATCCTCATTCCTTTCTTATTTTTCTTCACCTTTAAAATAAATTCTTTTACCCATTATAATACCATTATTATTATTATTTTTTAAAGATTTATTTTTTAAAATTTATTTAATTCCCCTCCCCTCTCCCGGTTGTCTGTTTAGCGGCATGGGAAGTGTGGGCGGCGCCATTCCTCGGCAGGCTGCACTTTCCTTCGCGCTGGGCGGCTCTCCTTATGGGTTCACTCCTTGCGCGTGGGGCTCCCCTACGCGGGGGACACCCCTGTGTGGCATAGCACTCCTTGCGCGCATCAGCACTGCGCATGGGCCAGCTGCACACGGGTCAAGGAGGCCCAGGGTTTGAACCGCGGACCTCCCATGTGGTAGACGGACGCCCTAACCACTGGGCCAAATTCCGTTTCCCTATAACACCATTATTAATAGTATTGCTGCTGCTTCTTTTTGGTCCTTGTCTCTTACAGCTTCTTGTCCGATTCATACACCAAATTGTACAGTCAATAGCCCAGAAATACATAAACGGTGTCTTTCTGATGCATGAACAACAATATCAACCTCTGAGGGACCTGAAACCACAGCCCACTATACAGGATGGAGGGGAACTTTTCTCCACCCCTTGACAGCAGGAAGTAGCCAGACCAAACTGACACCCCAAATCCCCTCACCGTCCCATCCTGCCCAGTACCTTATATCCTAATACCCAGGACCCCTATAAATATATATATATATATAAACAAAGAGTTAGAAATGTTAGAGGTTTGCAATAATTAACATGCTGTACCTCAGTTTCCCCTGATATGCACTGGGGAAAGAAAGGCTAGCCCCATTCCCCATAAGTCTACATGTCCAAGGGCACGGCGCTTCCCCACAGGTTAAATAAAGAAACCACACAGAGACAGGAGTAAAGGGAAATGGAAACCTTCCCTACCTACAGTTCAGAGGGAGATAAAATTCCTACAAAACAAAGGAACATCTGCTCCTGCAGCATTCCAAGAAACCATAACTCCCTAACCCACTATCCTCTAGTCACTATCAGGAAAAGTTCCACCTCTAAGGGCTTCCCATTCCCCCCTGCCCTTCACTCGGACCCTCAACCCGCTCCCACCAACTATCATTCCCCTGCCTAGGAAAGTTCTATATAAATCCAAATCCCCCCTTCCAAGGGCAGACTGAAGTCTCTCTTCAGACTCCCACCATGCTGGTTGGGGGGAGAGGGAGGGCTGAAGTCTGTTCTTCAGACCCCCTCCATTGGAAGAGCTTCTCAATAAATCTTTCTTTGTCTACAGTCAATTAGTCTCTGTGTTCTAGTAAGCACCGTATTTTCTCCAACAATAATAATAACAAAAAGTAACTTCATAACAGGAAAACTGTCAGCAGCCAGGCTCCCCTGCCAACTTGCCTGTAAAAGATTGTTTGTAGTATTGCATGCTACTAAGTATTTAAAGTGAAGAAATGTTATATCTGCATATAACCAAATTGAATCATTATTTTGACAAGTTTGTTTAGTGTTGATGGTAATCATACATTGCAAGAGGTTTGCTTAGAGACAGTTTCCAAAATCATTTTGGTAGCTTATGTATGTAGGATATATAGAATGTGTTTTTATTCTTAAGGAAACAGAAAATAATTTTGTCCTAAGATAAAATGGTTGGTTATTAAGAAAGAGTAAAATGTGGGAAAAACCTGAATGAATACAGAAAGTGCAGAAGGTTCATGGAAAAGGAATTTTTATGTTTAAAGTTGAGTAAGATTTGATAGGTCTATCTATAAGTTTTAAAAACTTTAGGATCATATAGCATATTGACGCAAAGTTAAAATTTTGTTCTTGCTCAAAATTTCTTAAATTTTGGCTTTCTCAAAGCCAAATCCTGAAAAGTATCTTTTTATTTCAAACTATTGCAAAAGATTTGTTCTTTTATCTTGAAAGAAATATTAAAGTAATAAAATAGTTGAGTTCCTTTACTATGTTATAAGTTGAATGGGAAGTGTTTAAAAGTGTTATAAAATTAAAACGATTCTTTAACCCTCTGTTAATTAAAGCTGTAGGAGTAAAAAGTTCATATGAATATTTAAAGAGTATAAAATTCCTGAAAATTTACAATGTTTCAGCATAATCTTGGACAAAAGTACAATGTTGTTAATCATGGTTGTAATTATTTAAAAAAAATAGTATGTGTCACAGAAACAACTTCTTATCATAAATTAAAGTAACACACTGCGGTATGCAGCAGTCCCAAATATTGCTAATTTATTGCAAGAAATTAATATCCAGTTATGTTACTATTACTTTGTTTTAAAACTTGCTAAGACTTTCTTTAGTATCTCCTTTGGCAAGTCAAGCCAGTCCACATTCTCCTACCTGTAGAAAAGCCAACAATGGACTTTTGCAGTGCTTCCCCAAGGCTGTGTGCATAGCCCAACCATCTGTCCTGGCCTGGTGGCAAAGAATCTGGCTGCGCAGAAGAAACCTGTGGCTGTAACCCTACCAATGACATGTTATTGTTAACCAGTAATCCTTTTTTCAGAATTAAAAGAAACATCAGATACAACAGTATTGGATCTTAAGAGACTGTGATAGGCAAAACAATTAAGACAGGCCGCAAGGTCCCTCCATCAAATCTTGTGTTGTTTGGTTGAGTAAGACAAAACTATACCCTCTGCTGTAATGCTAAAGTACAATGTTTTCTCACCATTAATGGAGTTTGTAGTATTGCTGGGCTACTGAGGACCCTTCATCCTCATTTAAATCAGATATTAAAACTCATTATATGCGTTAATCAAGAAATGGGAATGGGAAAACCCCTCCAGCAGGCTGCGTAAAAAAAAAAAAGAGAGAGAGGAAGGACGGGTGGACCTTAACTTACCCTGTGAATGGGATGTGGCCAGCACCAATATTGGCTTTGGGTGGGGTTTGTGGCAAAGACAACATTCTAAGGAAATACCCCTTGGGTTTTAGTCACACTTCTGGGAAGGGCCCAAAGGTTCAATATAAAAAAGTAATTGTGTGCAGTATACCAAACCCTGCTGAAAGTGAAAGGCTTAACCTGATAATGTCTGGTCACTCTGAAGACTGCCATCCCTCTCCAGGGCGGACTGCAAATACTAAAAACTAGAGAAACAATGGACTGTTGTGAATCACCCTCTACAGGGGAGACTTCTGTGGAAGAACATCTGGGATGCCTGCCAGCAGTAACAGGTAACTGTCAATCACATCCCTGCCCACTCCTCTAACACCTTTTTCAGGACTATTGAGGCAGATGCCTTCGTGAAGATCCAGAGCCAGACCATTGAGACCTGAGAAGAAGCAGAGTGGCTCCACCAGAAAGGCGAACATCATGGATACCAAACCTTGTGGTGCCTAGTCCAGCACACCCAGCTGCCTGTTACTCGCCAACAGCTCATGGACATCACTCATGGGTGTCTCTCATGCTCACTCCAAAATGACTGTGACATCGGACTCCTCCTGTTCTTGGGAAGGATGAGGTATGTTTTCACTGCTGCAGACTCTGTACTGCCTCAGGATTCTTATAACAAGCCAGCTACTATTTTCTAACTAGAAAATGAATTCCTTACAACAGTGGAATAAGTTTAAATTCAACTCTTTGAGTTATCACTCCAAGTCCATAATTTGTGGCTATTTATACCTCAAACTATACAAACCGGGGAAAATGAAGTCATTTTTGATTGAGTACTGGCCTATATAGCCTTGTTGGTTGGGAATCTTAAGCCTATGGGAAGTGAGAGTCTATTCATTAAATGTCTTCTAGTTGGAAGTCTCATTGTTTGTTGTTGTATAATCTACTGCAGTTATGGATTATGTATAAAATGCCTAAGTACTAATCAGAACTTTAATAATGCAACATATTGTGTGCTTAAGTGATTTGATGAATTGTACATGATATATAAATGTACCTTGTTGAATGTATATGTAAATCTCTTGTTTTAAGTCTGAGCAATCCTGGGACTGAATGTATTGGGAAAAATTTTAATAAGTATTGCTCAAACCTAACAGTGAAAAATAATGCAGGATGCTTTGTTAATCAGCACATCAATGCCTTACGGGTAAGCACTTTTCATATTTCAGGAGGAGTGATGAGAACTAGAGCAGTGGGCACATTGGGCATGTTTTGTAACAAATAAGAACAGATAGGGTGCATTTCGGGGAGTGTTATGTTCCTTCTTGGGAAAGCTGGCCACTTCCTCAGGGACTGACACTGTACTTGCAAGTTGGCATCTATAGTATCAAGTTCATTGATTATGAGCTCAATAAAAGGGACAGTCTCTGGTCAGGCAGTTGAAGTCCCACCCTGGGAGAGGGTGCGCTGCACTTGTTTTCAGTCAAGGCTCTGGTGTCGGCTGCTGATTTGGGGCTTCCCAGCTATGAGCTAGATGTTGGTGAGTTTTCATGTAAGACTCTTCTATTTTTCTGTTACTTTGTGACTCTGATCAATATTGATTTAATCTTTTCACCGACTATGCTATTCTTGTTTCTCAGTCTAATTGTCAGGATAGACTTATTAAACAAGATGGGTATATATGTACTTATTTTACATCCAATCCGGACTCTGGCTGGAGGTGGGCCAGGTATGTCAGTGTGTCCCCTGGTTTGGTGCCCTTATATATAATATAAGTATATATATTATATATATCGTAAAGGATTATGGTGCAGCAGTTGGACCCCTGTTTGTAAACAATCCTTTGCCTATTTTATACTTTCCCAATTATTAACAAAAGTTTAATAAAATAAATAAATATGTCTGTGTATTGCTTTTTTATGCTTGAGTTAACTGAGTTATTATATCAATCTCTCTCTATATAGCAAAGCATTAGAAAGGCATTTTATCTAGCAGAATAGAAGTTTATCAGGTGAAAAGGGACATTAAAACAATGTAGTAGCTGTTTAAAACATCACTAAGTCATTTAACCTCCCCTTTCTCCTGATTATTTTTATTTTTATTCATTCAAAGAAAACAGTGGGCTTGTACACATAGAAAAGTTCAAAGGGACAATAAAGGAAAATGTTACCAGTAATATATGAGGGGAAGTGGGCGATAGGTGAGGAACTACAAGAATGGTATCTTACCTTTTACTTTTTATACCTCAATATTATTCGAATTTTTATAATGAGTATATTTATGAATTATTTGGATTCACATATTCAAAGAATAAAAAAGTACACTACTGGAAAAAATAGCAAAATTTGAAATAAATGTTTACAGTAATAAATAAGTAGTGCATTTCATTCCTATCTTAGCCAAGGTTGCCAAGAATTCTAGGCAACAATCCACCTCAGATTAACTACAAACTGATTCAGTTCATCTGCCTAAGGTAAACTGAGAAGTCACTGTATTTATTTCTGTTGAACTGTAGAGAGCATATTCCAAGGTTCGGATTCCAGGGGAGCTCTGGGAAGGGTGAAGTTATTCATTTACTCCTGGAAAGAAAAATTCAACATGGGAAGGGTAGTAACTTTTGCATGTAATCAGGATTTTCAAAGTAAATTAAAATAACTAGGGTTAATACTGGAGTTTGGCTTTTAGCAGTTGAAAAGAACAGATCTTTTATATTTCAGTGAGAAGGAACAAGTGAGTTGACAAGCACTCAGGTAAGTATTTATACTTTCAATGTGATTTATTTGTGTAGTTGCAGCGTCCATGTATGTACATTTAGTGGCTGAAGAGACTATAGCTGCCATTTTAAATAGAGTAGATATTCTGTCCCAGAAATCAATGAAATTAACTTTGTTTTATTTTATCTCGACACCCTTCACAAATATTTCCCTCTTTCTTTTCAAGACTTTTTCTCATAACATGCCTTGGAAAATGCCTCATTTCCTGAAATTATAAATTTTAAATAGAAAATATAGTTTATGTTTCTTGGTGAATTAACTAATTATCATTCTATGCAGTATATTTTATGGAAAAGATAATTTTCAGCTAACCCAAGTAAAGACTTGTTAGAATTGCTCCTCTGTGAAAAAAGGTATTTTTGAGTAGGACGTAAGGAAGTCATACATATTTTGGGACTTTCCCTGGTACTAAAATGCAATAATTAATCAAGGATATCAATGAAACAATGTTGACATGTGAAAAGAAATATGAACTCAATTTAAAGGTAAAGCTTTCCAATTATTGTTTTCTGTTCAAATGTAGGATTGTGTCTTATCTGCTGATGCCTCTGTCACATGCTAACTGTTGATTGAACTGAACCTCTGGATAAGAGTTAGGAGATAATAAAGTTCAGTACTGGCTCTGACATTTATTAATGTGTGACCTTGAGTACTTTTTCTCTTTCTCAGCCCCATTTGCCAGTTAAATCTTTTGTTACTAATTTTAGATTCTCTATATGGCTTTCATGATTGATTTATTTAGGAGCTGAAATAATTTAGATATCAGCCTTCTGTGCTTTGTTTATAATAAGATTGAAAATCAGTAATGAGTCTTGCAATTCAAACTTCCTCAGAGGCAGTTCTCCAACTTTCACTGGCAGTCCCCTCCCTTTTCCTGGGGTGGGAAATAATTCCACTCCCCTCTGTGTCCTCAACAATCAGTCCTGGTCAGTAGAGAAGGAAATGGAAATGGTTGGATCTCTTTAGTCCCTTGCCAGCTCCAAGGGCAAAAATTGGTGCAGCCCTACCTGGCCTGGGAGGGCTTGTGGGAAACAGCAGACTAAATCTGGGGGTCAAAAGCTGAGTCAGCCTTAAGTTGTGGTCCTCTCTCTCCCTTTTCTTGGGAAGGTGGGTCCTGGGGAATGCCTTTGTCTGTAGCCACCAGTCCCAGAAGCCTGAGAACTTAAAATATCTATAGTGTGGGGCAGGTTGTAGGCAGCTGTGGCTTCTAACTCACAGTTTTGTGGTTGGGATTCTTTTCCTGTGTCCCTCTCTCTTCTGGGTTTTATCCAGCCTTCCCCTAGTGTTTTAAACCCTAGATTTTTTTCCAGGTCATTTCTGTCTGTCCTCTAGCTATTTTTCTGGGAGAGAAGAGAGTCCCATGTCTTTCTAGTCCACCATCTTTCTGGAAGTCAAGTCTAGGGTTTTGACAGAGATTTTCTGTGACTCTTTGATTCTTAGTCTGAATTTACTGTGCCTAGGATCTGCCAGAGGCAAAAACATACGGTTCTTGTCAGGTCTTTTCTGAGCATGTGTCATACACTGGGCATGTGTGAGGCATTGTAAATTCTGTTCTATAAACATGTGGTCCTGAATGCCCAATTTTATAAGGAAACTCTACAGCTTTTCCTGTAAGGCCCCAGATGAACTGTACTTTTTTCTTTTTTTGTCTTTATTTTATTTTTTTAATGTTACATTAAAAAAAATGAGGTCCCCATATGCCCCCCACGCCCCCCTCACCTCAATCCTCCCATAACAACAACCTCCTCCATCATCATGGGACATTCACTGCATTTGGTGAACACATCTCTGAGCACTGCTGCACCACATGGTCAGTGGTCCACATTATAGTTTACATTCTCCCCCAGTCCACCCAGTGGGCCATGGGAGGACATACAATGTCCAGTAACTGTCCCTGCAGTACCACCCAGGACAACTCCAAGTCTTGAAAATGCCCCACATTACATCTCTTCTTCCCGCTCCCTACCCTCAGCAGCTACCGTGGCCATTTTCTCCACGTCAATGCTACATTTACTTCCATTACTAATCACAATAGTTCCAGAATAGAAGATCAATAAGTTCACTCTAATCCATACTCTGTTCTTCCATTCTGTGGACCCTGGGATGGTGATGTAAATCTTAATGGTAGTCTTTGACCCCAGAGAGCTGTGTTTTGATCATTCCCTTACACAGTTTTCTTGGCAATGCTGGCTGGTCTCCACCCCCAATTGGCAAAACAGAAATGCATTCCTCAGGTCAGTTCTTTAGGTGGCCACCAGATGGTCGGAATTACACATACACACACCCAAATTTGCGAATAGAGTGTTCTGCGTCCTCCAGAACGAGGGACCAGGGGCCCATGGTGGGAATATGGGCTCCAGCATTTTCTTTTCCAATATATATATTTTTAATCTCTCCCCTTCCCACCCACTCCAGTTATCCATTCTCTGTGTCCATTTGCTGCGTGTTCTTCTTTTGTCCGCTTCTGTTGTTGTCAGCGGCACGGGCATCTGTGTCTCTTTTTGTTGTGTCATCTTGCTACATCAGTTCTCCGTGTGTGTGGTGCCATTCCTGAGCAGGCTGCACTTTCTTTTGTGCTGGGCGGCTCTCCTTATGGGGCGCACTCCTTGCGCGTGGGGCTCCCCTACGCGGGGACACCCCTGTGTGGCACGGCACTCCTTGCGTGCATCAGCACCGTGGGCCAGCTCCACACGGGTCAAGGAGGCCTGGGGTTTGAACCGCAGACCTCCCACATGGTAGACAGATGCCCTAACCACTGGGCCAAGTCTACTTCCCTGGGCTCCAGCTTTACAGCTGAGCACAGGAGGAGGTGGGCAAAGGAGTAGAAAAAGTGTCATGACACCTTCCTACCATTTTAAACTTGTCTTTTTCTTGATTCAGTGTTCACTGGTTGATACAAACCTTTGACTGTTCTCCAGAGTTCTAAACAGTTGGTTCGACGGTTTCTGCTTGCTTTTGATGTATCTGTGAGGGATGGGACTTTGAAGTTTCCTACTCTGCCATCATACTGACCTTATTGCTTTTCTTATTCCACTTTTATTGATAATTATTCTGAGTATAAAATTCTGGGTTCAAAATCCTTTTACTTAGAACTCTGAAGGCATTCCTCCAATATCTTCTAGCAACTAGTGTTTCTGATGAGAAATCTGATGCAAGTTTGGTTCTTACTGCTTTATAATAACCAACTTTTTTCTCTAAAGTTTTTATCATTACTATTATGAAATTGTGTGGGTATGTACATGAGACCTTTCAATATGGATCCTTGTCCTTGTAATCTGTAAAACCTCATTTTACTATTTATTCAATAATTTCTTCCCTTTGCTTCCTCTTTACAGAATTTCTAATAGTTTAATAGTGTTTCTCGTACAGTGAACTCCTAGGTTTCTTACCTTTTCCCCTTATATTTCTTCCTCCTTTCTAGTCTAATTCCTAAAATTTTTCTTCTAAATCTTCTGTTTATGTCCTCAAGCACATGTTTTAATTTTTAAGAATTATCTGTGACTAATTATTTTCACTTTTAACATAATACATTTTTATTGAAGGACTACATTAAGTTTTACTATCTATGAGAATAAAAATTAGAATTTTTAAAAAACATTTATTTACTGAAGTATCTCTATTTCTTGTCAGTTCTTTTTTTCATTTTATATTCTTTGTCAGACTGCAAATTTTCCTCAGGGTTTGGTGTTCTTTCTTAAACATCTGTTTAAAATGATTTTTTTGTTATGAAATACAACAAATACAGAAAACCACATGGAACTCTCTTGCAACTAATGAATTGTTAGGAGTGTGAGCTGTGTGTACAAGTGGGGCTTAGAAAATATGCTTTGCTTTAGGCTAATGGGCATGTTTTGATGGCAAAAAAACTTCTAATTATCACAATGTGGATGTATTTGCTCTAGGGCACCAATAATTACAAAGCCTTGTTTTATTTCACAAAACATTTTATCCAGTTTCTCTAATTAAAAGCTGTTAAACTAGTTCATCCTTTCTGGGGGTGGACATTTGGTTTCTAAGCATTCTGTTTGTAAGAAGAGAATGGAAGTGGAGTCAACTGTTCTTTATTAGTATTCACTAAATCCCCTTGTTTTCAGCATACTTTGTTGTAGAATTCGAGAGAGGTTCAATTATTTGCGTATAGAGAGGCCAGGACTCAGGAATGCTTTTGAGAAGGAAAAATGGTTTATTGACGGCCTGCCGAACTCAGGAGCTTTCTGTTTCAATCCTGAGCCCCTTGAACAAGATTTTTGAGTCCCTTTTATACAGTGAGGAAAGGCCAAATGGTCCTTTTGTTTCAGTTCTCAATAGGCTTGAATTAGCATATATCTTCCACATCCTAGGTAAGCTTTTAGCATGGACTTCCTACATTCTAGAGAAGCTTTTAGCACATTTGGTTTGCATTTTCCCTGAATATTTAAAGTTTATAGACTTTGCATTGTTAAACTGTTTCCTGGGACTCGAGTCGTTGCCATGGTCACCAAGGGCAGGACTGCAGCCTCTTACGGTTTCAAACCCACAAGTCTGGACAGACAGTTCAGGTTAAGGTTCTCTCTGAAGAGACAAAGAGCCTCCCACCCATAGACTACATCAACTTAACTCCTGTCCTTAATTGTACCTGGTCTCCCAAAGATTCCACAAAGCAGATTGTAATATCTTCCTTGTATGCCATCCATGCATAATTATTGTCTGTTGCTCCCTCAGTTCTGGTTTATGATTATTATAAAACTCATTTACCCTTTTTCTATCTTCACGAAATTTATTCAATACTCTCAAGTGTCTTTCATTAGGAAATTATGACGGGATATTTGCTAAATAACTAGAAAAGAAGGACTGACTCCCAAGTACTCTGACTTCTAGTTCAGACCTTATTATCACCTATCTTCATTCCCCCTTATTTATTTCTAGGTTTTACTGACGATTCATCCAGATTGCCACACTGTAACAATGATTCAGCTGACAGCTACCCCCACAAGTGCACTTGTTGATGAGCCAGTACATATCCGAGCTACAGGGCTGCCTCCTAATCAGGTGGTGGTTTTTGAGGCATCACTGATAGATGAAAAAGGGAAGCTATTTCAGTCTCGAGCATACTACAGGGCTAATGAAGCTGGTGAGGTGGATCTGGAGCATGCTTCTGCACTAGGAGGTGACTATGTGGGAGTCCACCCCATGGGTCTCTTCTGGTCCCTGAAACCAGAGAAGATACCAAATAGACTGATGAAAAGGGATGTGATGAATAGCCCCTTCAAGGTCCAATTGAAACTTTATGACTCAGATTTCATAATAGTAAATCTACCAGTGACTACTCCAAAGGCCAGCCTGACCGTGGAGAGGTGGTTCACATCACCTGGTGTCACACGGATTCAGGTTCGAGAAGGTCGCCTTCGGGGAGCTCTCTTTCTCCCGCCAGGTGAGTAGAATTCTCCGGTTATAGTCATTCACGTTTTTACTTTTTTTTGACTGCCTTATCCTCCTAGAAGTTTAGCTTGGATGTGAATGATACATACAGCGCTCCTGTCTTGACCCTGAATATGTCAGAACAAGAATGAGTAATCCCCACTCCAACTCGAGTTTCATCTCAACAATTCTGAAATTTGTCTAAGGCTGTGTCTACATGTGGCTTAGAGAATACCAGCCATATGAGATTTGAATAGCCTTGGATTTATGAAAAATCCAATTGTATTAATGCCTGTTTATCCAAAGACCCTCTTCTTGATACGGTGGATCAATGTTCTAGTTGCTTTAGGCTCTGTCATGCCTGAGTTTCATTTCAGGCATGGGTTATGGTGTGGTTGCCACAATAATATGTGGAAGGATTGACAGATTGCAACAGAGAATGTGAATAAACTTTCTACCCTCTATGTTCCATAAATATTACATTTTTAAATAATACTCCTTAAATGAGGAGATAATACCACACGTTCCCTAATGGTTATAAGACTTAGTATAACACTCAGATTTTCCCATAGTGATCTTAACCTACCAATAACTAGTTCAAAACATCTACTGGATTATTTCTTAGAATTTACTGTGGGACTGAATTGAAAGCAAAATTAATTTCCCAAAGTAGCCCTCAATGGGCTTAGGCTTCAGGTGCGTCTGAGAGTCCTTTCTCAGATACGTACTTTGATCTGGAATACAGTCATTGTTTCATCAGACTGTGTTGCCTTTATTTGCTAGAACTAAGTTGGGTTGAAAAACCTAATGTGTTAGAATTAGTTTATAACAACATGGAGTTATAGATGGCATAGAAGGAATAAGCTCCACTTTACAAATTCACCATGATGCGTGCACTTGCCCAGGTAAAGGCAAATGTTTTCTTATACCCAGTTAGTAGTACATTCACCATTTTGTTGTGTGTCATGACCAGGCAGTAAGTGGAGCCAATTACTGTGCCTCTATTTTTCCACCCCAGTTAAAAATCTGAATACTGGTATAGGCCTTCCACCTTGGGATGCTGTACTGTTTAGGGTCTGCTTTTAGTGAGCACTCTTGGACATTATGTGTTCTAATCCTCCTGCTTCAGGTTCTTGTTCTGTGGGTGACAAAAGAGAGTTGAGTTGGGAATAAACACATCCAAAATATTTTTTGTATAATTTTGGGAACTTCATAGATTTTTGAGGCTTATTTATGTACCTATTTATAAATTAGGGAACCCTGGCTTAATTTCTAGGGCTTTCCTGACCCTGAGACTGTAGAAATGGACCTCTATGAGTCTCCGTTCTCTTAGGGATTAAGCACATCAGCAAACATGGTTCCCCATCAAACTACTGGATATTGTGTTCCATTATATTTTCAATAGGCCTTACTTTGCTCCAGATACAAGGCTGAAAATTTGGAATTCTCTTTGAAAATATATAGATTGATCACCACCTTTATGAACCATTTCTTCTGAATTCTTATATTTTCTTCTTTGCCACACTTTCTCTTCTTACACAATTCTATATTTCTTTATTCTTTTCCAGGAGAGGGACCTTTCCCAGGGGTAATTGATTTATTTGGTGTCATTGGTGGCTTGGTTGAATTCCGGGCCAGCCTCCTGGCCAGTCGTGGCTTTCTCTCCTTTGCCTTGGCTTACCTTGACTATGAAGACCTGCCTTCAACACCAAAAGCAGTAGATTTGGAGTACTTTGAGGAAGCTGTCAACTTTCTCCTGAGGCAGCCTAAGGTAATTTTTCAGTAGCCTTCAGTCTCTGTTTTAAAACATAGTTTTCTGTTACTTCCCTTATCTTCCAAGAATGATTCTTCTTACTTCTACTACGTATTTGTATTATTTCTCATCCAGTGTTTTCTACTTGGAAAAGCAAAATGCATAGGAATTTTTAAATATATATATTTTTAATTTTAAAAGAAGCTTTAGATTACATAAATGTCACATCAAAAATATAGGGGGGATTCACATAACCCATCCCTTCCCCCTCCCATTCTTCCCACATTAACATCTTTCATTAGGATAGTACATTTGTTGCAATAAATGAAGACATACTGAAGTATTGTACTAGCCGAGGACTATAGTTTACATTACAGTTTATACTTTGCCCTACACAATTTTATTGGTTTTGATAAAATGTGTAACTGTCATTATAATATCAATGCATAGGAATTTAATCTGTGGTCATCAAGATGTCAAAGCCGAAAGCATTTCTGGCTTCATTCCATCTGGTTGTGGGAATTTGGGCAAGTTAATTAAGACTCTCTAATCCTTGGTTTCCTTATCCATTGTATAATATTCCAGATATACTGTTTCTTAAGGTTATTGTGAGAGTTAAAGGGGATCATACATATAAAATGCTTTATTATTGTACCTGGTAATACAAAACACTTAATAAATGTAAACATTTCTTCTTATCTTCTCAACGTCAGACTTATTCAAACAGCCTGTATTTCTTTGAAGAATAAGTACGAATGTCCAATTATGTGAAGATTTCTTACACATATTGCTGTAGTGCTTTATAATCCACGTATTTTCTTTAATGTTAAAACATGTAATTCTGCACTGAGAATGGCACTTCTTATCCCTTGTTAACTACCTAATAGTTTTGTCTTAATAAGAATAGAGTTAAGAAAAATTAAATATCTGTACCACACCCTTTTTCATACAAGGATCCCCAAAATATGATCAGGATTGCAGTAGTAAGATGAGCAGCAATTAATGGCAACCTGCTGATGCACTGATTTCTTTTATTTTTTACTCATTTTAAAATTAATTTTTATTTACAAACACTCCATACCCACCAAACAAAAATGTCCCCTTTCCCCCTTCCACATTCCCCAGTAACCTCTAATCTACTTTCTGTGTCTCTGAGTTTGTTATTTCTATATCTCATATAAAGGTGGTATTATACAATATTTGTCCTTATGTGCCTTACTTATTTCACTTAGAATAATGTTTTCAAGGTTCATCCATGCTATTGAAGCAGGCTAGTAAGATAGGGAATCAGTAGACAGATCTGGAACCTGGCAAGAAGTCCACATGGAAAGCAATAACCCCCAAGATGGCTGCTGGAAGATCCCCACCCCCAAGATTCTGCTATCCAGAACAAAGATGACTTCTGGAAGCAAGAAAAAGCCCTAGATATTCCCCAAGGACTTTATCATTGGGTCCTCACTGGGGATTGATGGGTGGGGTAATCAATCCAAACAGCAAACAGCTGGAAACCCTCTCCTGCCATTAGCAAAGGGGTGGAATAATTAACAGTTTAAAAGCCAGGCACAGGCCTGAGCATGCACATGTTCCACTCTCTTGCCTCTGGACCCGACCTGCCCTCTGTACACCACTCTTGCCATTTTTCCTAGCCATGTGGCCACGCACCTAAAACCTGGGGATTTATAACCTATAATGGGGAATTGTAGCCTGTAAATCAGCCCTCTTTATCATTTTTCAACCCCTTCCTCTCTACCTGTGTAAGAAAGAGATCTTCTGGAAGAAAATGAGGCTCACTCAATTGTGGAGAAGAAAAAAATTTATTCTCAATCTTGCAAGAAGGGGCGCACAACCAGAAAACGTGGCTGGCGCCTGGAACAAAGAAAAATGACACAATTTATACCCCTAAGCCTAGCACACAAGCCCTTCCTCTGTTTCTCCAGATTGGATACTTCAGAGGTTACAGCCCATCTGAGAAGTTCTAACTTTCCTGCGCAAAAGTTTGTGATTTATTGCTTCCCCCATCACATTCCAACCATTTTAGTTTTTACCTGCTCCGTTTTGCCCAATAAGGAATGGAATTTAGTGCTGAATTGGTATTGGCTTAGCTCTTTCTCGTGCATCTTTTTTACTGGCTATAGGACTGACTTAAGCTGGTTTCCTTTGTACCCGCTTAACCCAGGAGTGGGAGACTGAGGTGATAGGCTTTCGAGTTATGTTAATTAATATTTTCTTCCTTTATATGAAAACTAAAATAATCTCCATTTCTTACACCTGAGACCCCTGCTCTGTTATTTTCTCCCATTTCTCTTCCCTTCCTACCTGAATAAATTACTGGCCGAACTCCTGAAATTCATGTCTGCAGTATTGCCAAGAACCTAAATAAAATCTGGTAACACCATGACATGTATCAGAATTTCATTTTTACTTAGGGCTGAATAATATTCTTTGTGTGTATGTGTCACATTTGTTTATTCATTTATTTTTGATGGACATGGGTTATTTTCACCTTTTGACTATTTTGAATAATGCTGCTATGAACATTGATGTACTCATCTGTTTGAGACCCTGTTTTCATTTTCTTTGAGTGTATATCTGAGAGTGGAATTGCAGAGACTTACAGTAATTCTTTTTTTAACTTTCTGAGGAGCCCTCATATTGCTTTACATAGTGCTGCACCATTTTACTTTTCCAGCAGACAATGCACTAGAGTTCCAATTTCTGTGCATCCTCTCCAACAATTATTTCCCACTAAAAAAAATAGCTATTCTTTTGGGTGTGAAGTGGCATCCCATTGTGGCTTTGCAATTGCCTATTGGCTATTAATGTTAAGAATCTTTTCATATGCTTTCTGGCCATTTGTATATCCTCTTTTCCTTTGTTTCTCGTTTGTTCTCTAATTGATTCTTCAGGAAGGGCTCTAGGAATCCTGCCAATCTTTCTTGGAAACCTTGCCTATATGCATTCCTATAACAATGAACTTACAAGATGCTCTAATCATCTCCTCCCCCAACCATCTCACTACCTGGCAGAGAGTTCCTTGATGACATGAGACTGTGCCTTTTCTCTCTGTGTCTGCCAGTGCTGGCCCAGGGTGTAAATCTGTAAATGCTTGTTAATTGACTAAAAATGAAGGAGGATGCTTATCCAAGCCACTTTCTTCATGAGTCCTCTCTTCTGCCTTGGTTCCTTATTTCAAACCATGTCAAGTTTAGGATCGTCCATCTAAATTTCTATGCTCCATGCCACTAATCTTATCTTCTTTCTCATTCTTTTCCTTCCTGGTGCCCTTTCCTCTGAACTTCTAGAGAACTCATAGTTGGTGAAACATAGTTTACCAAATAATTATACCCTGACTAATATTACTCACCGTAGTTACCCTAATCTTACCTACTAGGTTGGCATTTCTTTAGGGCATTTTAAACCTAGCACCTAACACAATGATGAATGAGTAGTATCCAGTAAGTAAAGCCTGACAGATTTTTGAAGGCATATTTCCTTTGAACACACTGTGTATATTCCAGAGTTTTAGAGCTGGACATGTGGGCAAGATTAATATTTGCTTTGTCCCCATTGGTCATTGAAGATCTTTGATGATTTGAAATTGTGGAGTTTTGCTAAATGAGGGATGGAGCCAACATCTTGTTTTCATTATTTCAGGTCCTTGGCCCAGGCATTGGGATAGTCTCCGTATGCAAAGGAGCAGAGATTGCACTCTCCATGGCTATTCACCTAAAACAAGTTACAGCCACTGTACTTATTAATGGGACCAACTTTGCTAGCAGTAAACCACAGGTGTATCATGATAAGATCATTGAGCCATTGCCGGAAGTTCCACAATTACTATCCATAAACAAGTATGGGTTCCTGGAATTCTACGGCTTGGTAGGGGACCCTCTAGCTGAGGTCAATCAGCCTTATCTCTTTCCTGTAGAAAAGGCCCAGGGACAATTACTCTTCATTGTGGGAGAAGAAGATAAGAGTCTGAATAGCAAAGTATATGCTAAGCAAGCCACAGAACAGCTTAGGAGAAATGGAAAGGACAACTGGACTCTACTCTCTTACCCTGGGGCAGGTCACCTCATAGAGCCCCCTTATGCCCCACTGTGCTCTTTCTCAAGGTTACCCAATAACCCCTTCTTCATACATTGGGGGGGAGAGGTGGTCTTGCATGCAGCTGCACAGGAACATTCCTGGAAGGAGATCCAGCAGTTTCTCAGGAAGCACCTCATTTCAAATGTGACCAGCCAACTCTGAGAAGAGTAGTTATTCCTAGGAAATAGAGAAGTAAATCTCTTTACTAGCACCTTCTCTCTATTCCAATAGAGGAATGTCTTTAATTTCTTATTGTAAGAATGGAGTATAGAAAGAAAGTCAGGAAGTCTGAAATGGTAATGTCTTGACTTTGAAAAAGGAAAATAGCTTTCCACTTAAGCCAATATGACACACTGAGGGTCCTATATTTGTAGAAACAAACTTAGAGCTTTATTTTGCCCCAAATATTACAGGTCACAATGATAGTGATTCTCAAGGGAAAAAATCACAATGAACCACAGAACCCCCCGTGCTTACAAAACAGACATAAGAAGAATCAGGGGATGATGTTAGTTGATTTCCTAAAACTCAAAGTAAGTTTGCTTAGATATCACATAATTGAAAATATGTTTATGACTCATGGTTATTTCCTAGTTACTGGAAAAATAGAGCTGGATGAAGAATACATAATATTTTGAGGCACTGTGGAAGACTGATATGGAGGTAACATCATTGAGTCAGTCTATAATCAATAAATAAACAAAACCTAATAAGCCAAAATAATTTTTTGTTGTTTAAGCATGTATAGTATTTTCAGCAATGCGAGAGGAGCACAGAATTCCAGCTGGGGGAAGTATCCATAAAGGTGGGGATTTTGTACCTCTAGATTAATGTCTGGACAAGTAACAGCAAATATTTCAGCATTGTTGGCCATTTGATCTCTGTTACAACTACTCAACTCTGCCATTGTAACACAAGAACAGTATATAAATAAATGATTATGGATTAAGCTTTATATTATAGACACTGAAATTTTTATTTCATATAAGTTTTACATGTCACAAAATAAGAATTTTCTTTTGATCGTTTTCAATCAAAACAAGGGCTCAAGGACAGCACAAAAACAGGCAGCAGGCAAGATTTGGCTTACAGGCCATGGTTTGACAACCCTGGCCATAGAGCAATCCGAACTAATTTGTCCCAAGTCAAATTTGAGCTTTCTTCTCCAAAGGGCAAGCCACAGACGAAGTATCCCTGAGCTACTGAATTGCAATACGTGGAAATGGAGGATGGTTGGTGGATAATCAAGGTGAAGACAAACCAGTAGAAAAATATTTTGGATCATTTCATAGGTGTGATGGGGAGTCAATGAAGAATTTAAAACAGTAGAAGTAACATGAGAATATAATGTGTCTTTCTAAACTCTTTTCTTCTATTTGTCTTCTGATAGTCGTTCTTTCTTGTCATAAAATCGTTTCATTTGGTTTGGGGCCTCCTTCCTCTCTCATACAGAAGTGGTCACATGGTACCGAACACCATGCTCTCTTGACTAGAATGGTCACGTAATTGCAATGGTTAGTACCTTCAGTTCAAAGTTATATAATAGCTGTCATAATGGGTATAATTTTTCTGGTTTTCTGTTTTGGACTTTAGGAAGAATGCCATTGTTTGAGGTATGATGCCAGTGTCATCTATCTCTTGATTTATGTTTTATGGAGCTGTTTTATAAATCAAGAATTTTTTTCAAGTGCACCACTAGAAATGATTTTTCTCCATAGATATATTAATATGATGAATTGTATTTCTAGTATTGAATCATCTTTGTATTTGTGGAATAAAACTCATTTGGTCATGATGTATTCTTAAATAATAATAATAAATAAGATTGAACTATTGTTTTCTTTTCTGAGTTTTTTTTTGGTCATGCATGACATCTGTGTACTTGCTTCATAACAAAATTCAGAAGTTTTCCTTCTTTCCTGGAATATTTTAATTAGCATTGAAATTATATGCTCTTTAAAAGTTTGATAGCACTTTCCTGGGTATTCTATGGTTCCTGGTAGATTTTTTAAGGTTTCTAAATACTATTTTTTTGGTTAGACCAATTGTAGATTTACAGAAAACTTATGCAGAAAATACAGAGTTCCCATATAACATCCCCCACCCCAAACACAGTTTATCCTATTATTAACTCTTTGCTTTAGTGTGGTCCTTATGTAACAATTGATGAAAGAATGTTTTTAAAATTATACTACTATTATATATAGTGCATAGTTTACAATAGGGCTCCCGATATGTGTTTTACAGTCCTACTTCTAAAAAAAATTCTAGTAACTTACATGCAACCTAAAATTTCCCCTTTTAACTGTATTCAAGCCAGTAATACAGTGTTGTTAATTACATTCACAATTTTGTGCTACCATCACTATCATCTATTACCAACATATTTTCATCATCCCAAACAGAAATTCTGTACCAATTAAGCATCACCGACCCCTAACCTACCCCCACACCAGTCCCTGGTAACCTATGTTCTAGTTTCTGATTCCATGAATTTGCTTATTCTAATTTTTTCACATCAGTGACATCATACAATATTTGTCTTTTTGTGTCTGGCTTATTTCACTCAACATGATGTCTTCAAGGTTCATCCATGTTGTCAAATGCATCAGACTTCATTTTTTGTTTTTTACAGCTGAATAACAATATTCTTTGTATGTATATATCACATTTTGTTTATCCTTCTCATTTGCTGATGGATACTTGGGTTCCTTCCATCTTTTGGCAATTGCTGAGACCAGCTCAGCAATAGGTTTGCACGAAGGGAAGGCAAGGCAGAACTGAAGAAATAAAAGGACAGAAAGAAAGACACGAGAGAAATTAAAGATGCGACCAGGAGACTCAACATCTTCTGGAACTGAGAGCCTTGACCCTAGTTTCCACATCGTATTTACTAGAAATTAAAGCAGTAGTTATCTATGTTTACTTTCAAGGCTGCTTGTTACTAAAGCTGTAGCTCCGGCAATGCGAGTGAGCAGGCCATAACAAAGTTCAAATGTCTCCACACGCAGACAATTTTTATGATGACCAGACAACGTTCCATCTAGTCAAGGCTGGTGTTCCTAAGCCCACCCTTCTTATCTGCGTTATGGAAACATTTCAACTTCAAGCCAGGTTCCCACATTCAAATTCAAGCTATTTTCCCACATGTCCCCCTTTTCTGTTTTTGCAAAGCAATGAAGGCAGATTTGGTGATTTCTTGGTGCTTCATACCCCAGAAGGTTTGTCACGTGCATCTGAGGACTAAATACACACAAAACAGAAAGGAATAGATAATTAATATACCTCCTAGAAGACCCCTTCCTCAACTCTTCATCCATATCATAAGGTTCAGGGATCTTAATCCACCCACAATTCCTGTCATAGTTTGTGAGGCAGGAAGCAAATGCAAATGAGCATGTTGAATGCTTATTTATTTGGGCTCGTAATTGAGAAATATCTAAGCTTAAATTGTTTTTATGACCATGCAAATGATGTTTCACTGATTTCTAAGGAATATCATTGCGATTATTTGCATTTGCAACATGCTCATTTGCATTTGCTTCCTGCCTCACACAACAACTAGATATATTCCAATCACATTGTAGACATAAGTACATATTTACAGTTTGAAATTCTTCTACCAAGCTAAAAACTGCATTTTATACATAATCTATAACTGCAGTAGATTATACAACAATGAACAAGAAGACTTCCAACTAGCAGACATTTAATAAACAGACTTTCATTTTTTCATGGGCTTAAGACTTCTAATCAGCAAGGCTATATAGGCCAGTACTCGATAAAAAATGACCTCATTTTCCCCAGTTTGTATAGTTTGAGGCATAGACAGTGACAAATTATTGTTACTCCCCCATTTTGGGCTGTGGGGCACCTGGAACTTGAACTCTTAATTTCAATGCCTTCACTGATCTTGCTGTTAGCATCTGTATTGGACCTGGGGTCACAACTCAGTGTTGAATTTAAACTTTAAAAAAAAAAGATTTATTTATTTATTTATTGCTCTCCCCTCCCCCCCCCCACTCCAGTTGTCTGTTCTCTGAGTCTATGTGCTGTGTCGTCTTCTTTGTGCGCTTCTGTTGTTGTCAGTGGCACGGGAATCTGTGTTTCTTTTTGTTTCATCATCTTGCTGTGTCAGCTCTCCGTGTGTGCGGCACCATGCCTGGGCAGGCTGCACTTTCTTTTGTGCTGGGCGGCTCTCCTTATGGGGTGCACTCCTTGCGTGTGGGGCTCCCCTACGCGGGGGACATCCCTACGTGGCAGGGCACTCCTTGTGCGCATCAGCGCTGCGCATGGGCCAGCTCCACACGGGTCAAGGAGGCCTGGGGTTTGAACCGTGGACCTCCCATATGGTAGACGGACGCCCTAACCACTGGGCCAAGTCCACCGCCTGAATTTAAACTTAATCCATTGTTGTGAGGATTCATTTTCTAGTCAGAAAATAGTAGCTGTCTTGTTATAAGAGTCCTGATGCAGTGTCCGCAGCAATGGAAGCATACCTCATCCCTCCCAAGAGCAGTAGGGGTCCAATGACACAGTCATTGGAGTGAACATGATGGACACTCATGGGTGAAGTCCATGACCTGTTGGCAAGTAACAGGCAGCTGGAACTGCTGGGCTAGGCACCACAAGGCCTGGTACTCAAGATGTTTGCCTTTCTAGTGGAGCCATTCTGCTCCTTCTCAGGTCTCAATTGTATGGCTCTGGATCTTTATGAAGGCATCTTCCTCAAGAGTCATGACAAGGATATTAGAAGAGTGGGCAGGGACATAGCAATGACAGTTTCCTGTCATTGCTGGCAGGTGTCCCAGATGCTCTTCCACAGATCTCTCCCCCATAGAGGGTGATTCACAACAGTCCATCATTTGTCAATGTACCCCTAGATAGGGGTGGCAGTCTTCAGAGTGACCAGACACTATTGGGTTAAATCTTTCACTTTCATTAGGGCTTCTTATGCTGCACAAAATTGCTTTTTATATTGTACTTTTGGCACCTTTTCAGAATTGTGACTAAAACCCAAGGGGTATTTGCTTAGAATGCTTCCTTTGCCACAAATCCCACCCAAAGCCAATATTGGGGCTGACATACAAGTCACAAGTTAAGTCACTGTTCACCTTCTCTTCCTTTTTTTATTTTTTAAAGCAGCCTGCTAGAGGTCCTCCTACTCCCACGAAGGACCTTTCCCAATTAACACATACAATGGTTTTAATATTTGAGCTAAGTGAGGGATGAAAGATTTTTAGTATTCCAATAATATTACAAACTACATTAACATGAGAAAACATTGTACTTTATCGATTACAGCAGAGGGTATAGTTTTGTTTTACCCAATCAAATAATATTTAAGAATTTGATAGAGTAGCAGGGACCTTGCAGCCTGTCCCAATTGTTTGCCTATTTTAGGCTCTTAAAATAATATACTATTGTCTCTGATGTTTCTTTTAATTCTGTAAAGAGGAATACTGGTTAACATAACGTCATCAGTAGGGTTGCAGCCACAGATGTCTTCTATGCAGTCAGACTCTTCGCCACCCGGCCAGGGCAGATGGTTGGGCTATGCACACAGCCTTGGGGAAGCACTGCAAAAGTCCATTGTTGACTTTTCTACAGGTAGGAGAATTCAGGGTGGCTAAACTTTTACTAAAACAGACTAATGATTTTAGAAAATTTGAGAAAGAACAAAATTTTAACTTTCAATATATTATTTGATACTAAAGCTTTTAAAACTTCGTAGATAGACCCATCAAATCTTACTCAACTTTAACCATAAAAATTCCTTTTCCATGAACCTTCTGCACTTTCAGTATTCATTCAGGTTTTGTCCCACATTTTACTCTTTCTTAATAACCAATCATTTTATCTTAGGACAAAATTATTTTCTGTTTCTTTAACGATAAAAACACATTCTATATACCCTACATACATAAGTTACCAAAATGATTTTGGAAACTGTCTCCAAGCAAACTTCTTACAACTTACAATTACCATCAACACTAAACAAACTTGTTAAAATAATAATTCAGTTTGGTTATATGCAAATACAACTATATTTTAAATATCTAGTAGAATGCAATAACAGAAACAGTCTTTAGAAACAAACTGGCAGGGGAGGCTGGCCACCAACAACTTTTCCTGTTATAAAATTACTTTTTGTTATTATCAATTCAGTTTCTGTTTAATAATGACTTCTTGGAATTAGCCATGTAAACACTTTAATTCAAACAATGCTTCCATAAACTTCTTATAATTATTTATAACCATATAGACTATAATTATATTATTTTAAGACAAATTTCACCTTCACAGAATACATTCTCTTACTAAATGTTACTATAATACCTTCTACAACTTGCCATATGCATTCAAGTCCTGTCCTGCATATGTTCATTCTGATTTTATGAACACCAGCCATCTTATTTTAGGACAAAACACACTTTTTGAACAACTTATTAAATTTCAGTTAGCAGTCCTACAAACTTTTTACCTTTTTAAATATTCAGTTAAGTTTTACATACTTCATTTTATCCTCTGAAGAAAAATAAACTATTATTTTAATTTAGGCAAGAACTATTTTTTATGAAGACTTAATAGTAATTTTGTTAATCAAGACCTACAATTTTTATCATTGTAGAGATCTTATTAACAGTTAAAATTATTTATTAATATAAGCACTTATTTAATTTTTGGCTATTTGAATAGAGGTCTTTTAGAACTTTTTATTTATTAATTTATATTACTATCCGGAGGTATCAAAATATACACTAACATTGAACAAACAAACACAAAACAATTACAACACACCAACAGAAACATAAAGCTTACAATTTGACTCATAATTCTTACTTTTCTGGTATAGCTGTTTTTAAGTTCTCCATCATTCCACCTCTTAGATTTTACTGCTTTTAAGATTTCTTCTGGAATCATATTGCCTGTAGCATGCAAGCTTGTTCTTGGAAACACTTTTATTAGTAATCAGTAACCAGTTAGGATAACTTTAGCAGCATAAATGCAGTTAAGCTCTTATTTAGCAGTTTAGACAGACAATTAACACACATTTTTTGAATTACTACTCTTTAAGACTACACTAAGATTTGAAGTTCAGGAGTATGCAATTGATTAAAAACCGAAAACTCCTTTTAACACCTTGATAAAAAATTTGTACTAATTTTATTAATTTGGCTAAATAGGCCCAATCAGAATCAGCATGGAACAAAACAGAACACCAACGTTGCCATGTTTTCCTCCTCTTCCAGCGGCTTAATTCTATTAGCTCCCACTGGCCCACAGCCACATTATTATGTAGGCAGCAGGGAGTTTGCACAGTTGCTGCCAGAATATTTTCCTTATCTTAGTCAACACTTTAACAGAGAATTTTCTTACATGCATGATGTTACTAACAAGGGCCTTATTTAGCACTTTTGCCTGTACGGGACATTGTATTTATAACTTAACCTCTCCTTGCACAAACAGTTCAACATGATTCCCCTCCAGTCTGGCCTTCAAAATGCCCTGTTGTAAAGTTGACAACTTTGGCTGAGCTTCTCTGGATATAGGAGGGGGAGGAGGTGTCGGCGGAGGGGAAAATGACTTTCTAAAGTCAATTAATGAAGGAGCTGAAGGTAAAACAACTTTAGATTTAGTATCAAAACAGATTTAATAATAGTCCAGGTGAGCCAAATAGTAAGAGGGAGCAAAACACCTTGTACATGTAATTTTTAAACTCTTTTTTCTACTCTTTCCTAATCTCCTATTTCTAAACTTCCTATTGCTGGGAATTATGAGTGGTAATTTTCTATAATCTGTAAGAGTCCTAAAATATGAGACTCACTGGCCTTGGCTCCTCTTGCCTTGAGGAGTTGTTTTAGGAGACAGACAGACGGGTGAACTGTTTCCATTTCCCGTCGTAACCCTGCTAGAATACCCGAGAGTGTCCTTACTCACCGAGGACTCGGAAGGCCTGCTAAACCACTTGGGGCTCTGCGCCATGACAACGCCTTTAGTTTCACTTGAAGCTATTCTTCTTGCCCTCGAGTCCCTAGTCGGGTGCCAGTTGCTGAGACCAGCTCAGCAATAGGTTTGCACGAAGGGAAGGTGATGCAGAAATAAAAAGACAGAAAGAAAAAGACACAAGAGAGAAATTAAAGATGTGACCAGGGGACTCAACAGCTTCTGGAACTGAGAGCCTCAGCCCTAGGTTCCACATTGTATTTGTTAGAAATTACAAAGCAGTAGTTATCTATGTTTACTTTCAAGGCTGCTTGTTATTCAAGCTGTAGGATCGGCAATGCAAGGGAGCAGGCCGTACAAAGTTCAAATGTCTCCACATGCAAATAATTTTCATACTGACCAGACAGCGTTCCATCTAGTCAAGGCTGGTGTTCCTAAGCCCATGCTTCTTATCTGCATTATGGAAATGTTTCAACTTCAAGCCAGGTTCCCACATTCAAATTCAAGCTCTTTTCCCACAGACAATTATGAATAATATTGCTTGTGAACACAGGTGTACAAATATCTGCACAAGTCCCTGCATTCAGTACTATGGGGGTATATACCTAGAAGTGGGATTGCCAGGTCATTTGACAATTCTATACTTAAAATTTTGAGGAATTGTCAAAACTGTTTTCCACAGTGTTTGCATCATTTCACTTTCCTTCCAACAATGAATGAACGTTCCTATGTCTCCACATCCTCTCCAATATTTGTTGTTTTCCATTTTTAAAAAGTAGTGGCCATTCTAATGGGTGTGAAATGTTATTTCATTTTGGTTTTGGTTTGCATTTCTCTAATGACTAATTATGTTGAGCGTCTTTAATAAGCTTGTTGACCATGTGTATATATGTCTTGGAGAAATGGCTATGCAATTCTTTTGCCCATTTTTAAAGTGGGTGGTTTGTATTTTTATTATTGAGTTGTAGGATTTCTTCATAATTTCTGGATATTTACTGGATATGTGGTTTCCAAATATTTTCTCCCATTCTTTGGTTATCTTTTTACTTTCATGATAAAGTCCTTTGATGCAAAAAAGTTATTAGTTTTGGTGAAGTCCCATTTATGTATTTTTTCTTTTGTTGTTCATGCTTTTGGTGTAAAGTCTTTGAAACCATTGCCTAAACATAAGGACCTGAATATGTTTCCTTATGTATTCTTATACGAGTTTTATAGTTTTATTCTTATATTTAGGTCTTAGATCCATTATGAGTTAATTTTTGTATAGTATATTGGGGTTCCCCTACATTCCTTTGCAAGTGGATATCCAGTTTTTGCAGCACCATTTGTTGAAGAGATTATTCTTTGCCTATTGAATGGACTGGGTGGCCTTGTCAAAAATCAATTGTCCATAGGTGTGAGGGTTTATTTCTGTAATTGAACTACATGTCTGTCCTTGTGGTGGTACCAAACTGTTTTCATTACTGTGGTGATTTTAAATTATTTATGAATTCCAAAAAGAGATCTTGATTATGTTTGTAAACTGGTCTGTTTCTGTGGGCATGATACCCCTTTGATTGTACTAAATCCAGAGGTTTTACTTTTACTTTATTAAATCACACTTAGGACATTGGTGTGACCACATCATTAGGGCATGCAGGGTTGAGTCCCCACCTCCTTGGTGGGCTATATAAATGGATGCTCAGTCAAGAACACAGAAATATATACACAGAGAAGTTACCAGAGGATCCTGCAGCCCCAGGAAGAGAGAGGAGCCTGATAGTTTATAGCTAACCTTGTGAAGAGAACAGAGAAGTTGAGCCTGGAAGGAAATGAGCCCTAGAGGAAGAGAGATGAACCTTATTCCAGCCTACAGCTGAGCTTGGAAAAAGCTGGGACCACAGAGCCTTAAGAGGGAAGAGTAAGGCTGAACCCTCAAGGACATTGCCTGCCATCTTGCTTTAACATGTGGCAATAGACTTTGGGTGAGAAAGTACCTCTTATGGTACCTTGAGTTGGACTCTTTAGGGCCTTGTAACTGTAAGCTTTTACCCTAAATAAATATCCTTTATAAAAGCTAACAGATTTCTGGTACTTTGCATCAGCACCCCTTTGGCTGACTAATACAATTACTTTAGCTTTGTAGTAAGTTTCAAAATCTGGCAGCGAGGGTCCTCCAACTTTGTTCTTCTTTTTCAAGATGTTTTTGGCTATTTGAGTCCCCTTATCCTTCCATACAAATTTGATCTTTACTGTTTTTCCATTTCTGTGTAGAAGGATTGGATTTTGATTGGGATTGATTTGAATCTGTAAACCACTTTAGGTAGAATTGATCTTAACAATATTTAGTCTTCCAACCCATGAAAATGGAGTGTCCTTTCAGTTATTATATTTATGTCTTAATTTCCTTCAGTGATATTGTTTAGTTTCTGTGTACAAGTACTTTACATCCTTTGTTAAATTTATTCCAAATACTTGAGTCTTTTGGAGCTATTATAAATGGAATTTTTTTCTTGATTTCTTCTTCAGATTGTTAATTACCAGTGTATAGAAACATGACTGATATTTGCAGGTGATCTTGTATTCCATGATTTTACTAAATTAGTTTATTAGCCCTAGTAGGTTTTTGTGGATTTTTCAGGATTTTCTCCATATAGGATCATGCCATTTGCAAATAGGGAAAATTTTATATCTTTCTTTCCAATTTGGATGCCTTTTATTTCTTTTTCTTGTCTGATTGCTCTGGCAGATATTCAATATAATGTTGAATAATAATAGTGACAGTAGGCATCCTTGTCCTGATCCTGATCTTTGGGAGAAAATTTTTAGTCCTTTGTCATTTTGTATGATGTTAGCTGTGGTTTTTCATTTCATATATTTCCTTTCTCATATTGAGGCTGTTTCCTTCTACTCCACGTTTTCTACTTGTTTTATCAAAAAGATTGCTGGGGAGCAGTTGTATCTCAAGTGATTGAGCATCTCTTTCCCATTTACAAAGTCCTGGGTTCAATCCCTGGTACATCCTAAAAACAAACAAATGAAAAAAACAACTTTCATTGAGGAGCAAATGAAGATCAGTGGATGAGCATCTGCTTCCCATGTATGAGGTCCTGGGTTCAATCCCTGGTACCTACTAAAAAAAATGATTGCTGAATTTTGTTAAATATCTTTTTTTTCCCCCACACCAGTTGAAATGATCAGGTGTTTTTTTTTCCTTCATTCTTCGTTCTGTTAATGTGGTATATTACATTAATTGCTTTTCCTATGCTGAATCACCATAGCATTCCTGAGGTAAATCCCACTTAATGTGGCTGTTGGATTCAGTTTGCTAGTATTTTGTTGAGGATTTTTGCATCTATACTTATGAAGGATATTGCTCTGTAATTTACCTTGTTATTATATCTTTATTTGGCTTTAGTATTAGTGTGCTTCTCAGCTCACAAAATCAGTGAACTGGAAGATAAGATTTTTGAAATAGTTCAGATGAGAAGAAAGAAAAATGGAATGAGTAAAAGTGAACGGAGGCTAAGATACCTGTGGGACACAACTAAGTGTACCAAAATACACATTTTGGGAGTCCCAGAGGAGAAGAAAAGAACAGAAGGAATATTCAAGGAAATAATAGCAGAAAATTCTCTTTCCAAATTTAATGAAAGACATGAACATCTACATTGAAAATGCCCAATAAATATAAAAAAGTATAAACCCAAGGAAAACCACACTCAGACATAATACCATAAAACTGTCAAGTACCAAAGACAAAGAGAGAATTTTGAAATCTGCAAAAGAAAAGTCATGAGTCATGTACATGTCAGGCCCATAAGAGAACATATCGTCTATGGCCATATTACTGGGAATATGTGGGAAATTCCAGGATACTTTCTAAACACAGGAGAACAGAGAGAAACTTGTGTGCTCTGCCTTTGCATCTCACTCTGCCTAAATATATGTTCTTATTTTTACTCTGTTTTCTAGAATTCAAAACAGGAACCAAGCAAAAGCTTCCTCTGGGGCTTCTATATTTTCATATTCTACTCCCACACTTGGTCAAGGTCTAGGCCTTCTTTCCAGGCCTTCTTCCTCCCAAAGCTCCAGGGCCTACCCTTAATGTAATAAAGCTTCAGGGGAGGAATAAGTTACTAGTAAGAATGAAAATGTATTCAGCAATATCAATAAAAATTATTCTTGCCTCACAAATAGTAAGTCAGAGAGTACACAGAATATGGCAAAAATCATGAAGGTGTACATAATGACTAATTTTTTTTGGAAATCTTATCTACTCCATCCTCTCCTTTTGCAGATGAAGAGTAGAGGTTCAGAGAAACCTTTACAATGAATTAAAGGCAGGGCTGGGATCAGAACCCAGGAAAATAGTCCTAAATTCTTTCTTTTACATTTTCTTGAGTTTTCCCTTATTAGATAGAGCTATTCTCTGGCAAATGGAAATAAAATTTTCATCTTTGCACCAATGCTGCTTTTGTCTTGGGGAAACTGGAAACACTTCAATTTTATATTTACCCTTCCTATGAAGAATATTTTTTGGGTTCTAATGGTGATAGGAACATCATTAGATCTGCTCCTTAAATGAAGTCACACTTTCCCAATGATGATGTTGCAGCTGTGTGGAAGATTAATGCAATTCCTTAAGCACAACTGTGACTTTAACCCATTATAGGTCTTCATTGCATTATCATTTGTTTTTGCTATCTTTTCTCCCTTTTCTTTGTTGGTGACTTGTATAATTAGATGTTCTTGAATTTTAACCTTTTGGTCATTAATTCTATAATTTTTTAAAAAGTCTTCTTAATATTTATCAATTTTAAAAACTTCTCTCATCTGTCTGCTCACTATGTCTGCTCTTCTTCTCTGAAGGCGCTGGAAATTGAACCCAGGACCATCTCATGTGGGAGACAAATGCCCAACCACCCGAGCCACATCTTTTCCTAATGGTTCTATAATTTTAAAAGGTACTTTCAAAGATTGTAATGGGCAGATGCAAAACGGTGTACTTCCAAAATTCTAATCTATAAAATAAAATTTCAATGATAAAAGGTTTTATGAGTATATTAATATTTATTTTAAGAAAAATTGAACCTTGTTGCTAAGCATAGTCAGGCAGACAGGAGGAGGTTAACGTGGTGGATTATAACAAGAGCCCTGAAATAATTTTCTGGGATTCAAAATGAAAAAAATATATATTTTTGATAACTGGAAGATGAATTTCTATTAGTTTAATAAGTGCTAAATGCTATTAAAATACCAATCAACATCTGACCAAAAAGAAAGTAAAAGATAAAGCTTATTTATTCTTTTTTAATTAATTAATTAATTTTAAAATGTTACGTTTAAAAATATGAGATCCCCATATACCCCACCCCCCTCACCACACTCCTCCCACATCAACAACCTCTTTCATCATTGTGGGACATTCATTGCATTTGGTGAATACATTTTGGAGCACTGCTGCACCACATGGATAGTGGTTTACATTGTAGCTTACGCTCTCCTCCAGTCCACCTAGTGGGACATGGCAGGACATACATTGTCCAGCATCTGTCCCTGCAGTACCATCCAGGACAACTTCAAGTCCTGAAAATGCCCCACATCATATCTCTTCTTCCCTCTTCCTACCCTTAGCAGCTACCATGGCCACTTTCTCCACATCAATGCTACAATTTCTTCCATTACTAATCACAATAGTTCCATAGTAGAATATCAGTAAGTCCACTCTAGTCCATACTCTATTCCTCCATGTTGTGGACCCAAGGATGGTGATGTCCTCTCCACCTCTGAATCAAGAGGGGGCTTAGATTCCACATGGATGATGGATGCAGTTCTCCTACTTGGAGTTGTAGGCACTCTTGGCTCCCTGGTGTGGTGGGTGACTTTCTTCACCTCCCTGCTCGCTGGCCAGGGTAAGTTCAATAAACGAGAGGGTAGGAGTTGCAAGTCTGCTGAGGCTCAGGACCTGGCTGTCACAAGGACAGTCCAGAGATTCAGGTCTCCTGAGCTTATTTATTCTTTAACCAGAAATAATTTTTCTTTTGCTATACAATTGAAATTTCTCACTTAAAGTATTATTTTCAAACCAACACCTTTAAAACTAGACAGTTTTCTTTTTTCAGTGAGTGTGCTATTCACTATATCTTAGGTTTGTTAATCAGGGGCAAATGAGGTAAGATGTGGACAATATTTTGTTATTGATTCTAACTTAAATATTTTTTACTCTGAACTCTAGTTATGGCCACTGAACCTAAGTTAGTAAAAAAAAAAAAGATGTATTAGTGGATACAAGCTTGAGGTAAAAGCATCTTATTTAAAAAGTCTATCATTTTACAGAGTTGGGCACTAACCATGAAGCACTGTTCAAAAGAGGGAATTCATAAATTACTCACTCAGCATTTATCCCCTCTGAACTCTAACCTTTCAACCTAACCTAATCACTAAACCATCTTTGGGTTGTTTTTGGTGGCTAGAGTCCAGATGAGCAGATAATGATCTGTTTTCATAGTCATTAGACTAAACCCATCATTAATACAGTAAATTTTGGCCAGTGTTTGAAAAGTAGCACATGACTGCTGTGGTTCACCTTGGTATTTGCCTTGATTAAACAGCTTTTCAAGAGATTAATATCATGTTGATCACTTCCAAATTTACTTGTAATTGTGTTTTTTTTGGCTAGAGCAGGAAAGTGAGGGAATCCACTTGAGAGTCACAATGGAAATGGTTAGTGCTAATTGCATAAAATAGTATGCATGGAGTTATGCAGGTCTACCTATTGAAATAATCCAGCTCTGATTTCCTTCTCTTCTGGAAGGCTTGAAATCAGATGGTAAGTATAAAAAATAAGTGGTGATAGAGTGTGTTGATAAAGGGGAAGTATGGAAAAAGTGTGCCAAATGTATACTATGGATCTGGTAATAATCTGATATTATCTCATAATCTGTAACAAATGTTCCACCACGGCGTGGTGTGTTGATAGAGGGGTGTTGTTTGGGAATTTTGCACACGTGCATGATTGTTTTATAAGTTAATAACTCTGTCATAAAAATAAATTTAAAAAATAATAATAGGGTGGGTTGGGGGGAAATACACCAAATGTAAGATAAGGACTATAGTTAGTAGTAATATTTCGACCATATTCTTTCCTTTTTTTAAAGATTTATTTATTTATCTCCCTCACCCCCGCCCCCCTGGGTTGTCTGTTCTCTGTGTCTATTTGCTGCGTTTTGTTTCTTTGTTCACTTCTGTTGTTGTCAGCGGCACGGGAATCTGTGTCTCTTTTGTTGCATCATCTTGTTGTTGTTGTGTCAGCTCTCTGTGTCAGTGGCACCATTTTTAGACAGGCTGCAGTTTCTTTCCCGCTGGGTGGCTCTCCTTGCAGGGCGCACTCTTTGCGCTTGGGGCTCCTCTATGCAGGGTCACCCCTGTGTGGCGCGGCACACCTTGCGCGCATCAGCACTGCACATGGGCCAGCTGCACACGGGTCAAGGAGGCCCGGGGTTTGACCCACAGACCTCCCATGTGGTAGACGGACGCCCTAACTACGGGGCCAAGTCTGCCGCCGACAACATTCTTTCATAATTTGTAACAAATGTCTCACAATGCAAGGTGTTGGTGGTGGGTTGATGTATGGGACCCCTGAATTATATTATATATGTTCACTTTGTAAGTTCACTTTTACTATACACTTATTGTTTATGTATGTTCATGTATAAATGGTATAAAAATAATAATTATAATAACAGGGTGGGTTGGGGAAAATGCTTTGATTAATAGTAATATTTTGAGGATGTTCTTTAATCATTAGTCAAAAATGTGTCACAACAATGCAAGATATTGGTGGCCCTGTATGATGTTATGCATGTTTGTTTTGTAAGTTCACAACTATTACTATACACTTATTGTTCATGTATGTATATGCATGAGTGACATACTTCAATAAATTTTTTAAAAATGGGAAAAAAAATAAGCTGGCATCCACCAACAATATATAATACCATCTTTGTTTTCTGGTCTGATGGACATAAAATCCCCATCAACATACCCAGGCATGTTTCCTATTCTTCTTTCATATTTCTTATAATCTCTTGGCATTTACATTTGCTTAGACTTTTAGACGACTTTTGATCCATATGTGAAAAAGCTGTTTTTTGAAGATTGATTAAATTCCTGATGGGAGGCAGGGTCTCAGCATTATAAGGACGTGCCATACATCTGATTATTAGCCACAAGTGACAGCAAGCAAGGTGAAATGCCTGAAACTCATCTTTGAGGGCCCCAGCCTGTAGCAGTTTGATATTATTGATGAATTCCAAAAAGAAATATTGGATTATGTTTGTAAACTGGTCTTTTCCTCTGAGCATATGAGATTATTTTGGATATATATGGTGTATCAGTAGGGCATTGAGTACCTGCCCCATTTTGGTGGATGGGGACTCTCGCATAAAAGGCATGGCAAAGGACAGAGTCGAGGGTTTTTGATTTTGGAGTTTTGATGTTGGAGTTTAATGCTGAAGCCTTAAGCTGGAGCCCTAGGAAGTAGTAAGTACACAGAGGAAAGAGAAGCAAGCCCCAGGAAGAGAAGAACCCAGGAAGCCTGAACCCTTGCAGATGTCAGCAGCCATCTTGCTCCAACACGTGAAAATAGACTTGATGAGGGAAGTAACTTATCCTTTATGGTCTGATACCTGTAAGCTCCTACCCCAATAAATACCCTTTATAAAAACTAACCAGTTTCTGGTATTTTACATCAGCACCCCTTTGGCTGACTAATACACAGCCTTATCACTCATCAAATATATACCAAGTCTGAAATTTACCACTACTCAAATTATATCTCAAATTCACCTACTTCTCTTTCCTACCACCACTAATCAGACCACCATCATCTCGTTTAGATTCCTGCTACAAGCACCTAATTAATTCCTCTCTCTACTTTCAGTATTCCCCAACACAAACACACACCCCCCTCCAATTCATCCTATTGCACACAGCGGCCAGAGTCTCTCTCCAAAACCCTGAGCGACTATGTCATTCTTCTGTTGAAGGCCTACAGATGGTTTTTCAAAGCTTTAGGATGAAGTGCATACTTGTGGGCCCTAACAACATTCAATGCTCTTGAAGATCGAGGCTGCTGGCTGTTCCCAGTATCATCTCTAGATACCTTGCTCCTCCTAAGCTCATCTCCCCCAGATTTTAATTCATTTAATACATATTTACTGAGGCCTTTCAGTGAGCCAGGCACAGTTTGAGGCAACTGGATACTGACCCTGTAGAGCTCTGATTTCAGATAATCTACAGAGAACCACGGTGGAAGGAACTGTTTGTTTTGTAAGAAGCACAGGGCAGTGGACGGCGCGCCTGGAGAAGGTAGGGGTTGCGGATGTCGTGCCTTCGGTTCTTGGGTTGTCCAGGCCCCGACGTGGCCCTCAGTGTGCGCTGCTGTTGCCCTCGGGGCCTGTATGTGGTGGCGTGTTTCTGAGCCTGCGCATGAAATCCACACGGTAGATCCTGGAAGCTGACGTAGTATAGACCATGTGGAAAGCATTTTTGCCCGGAAAGGTGGGAAAGCCCCCAGGCCAGAGGGAGGCAGAGCAAGAGCCCTGGGTTTATAACCAGGGAGCCTGAGGCGCAGGTGACGCTCCAGCAGCTTAGCTCACCTCGGGCGCATCCCCTGGCCTCCCTGACTGTCAGCAAAGCACCACAAACTGGTGGGGGTGGGGGGTGGGATGGGAGGACCGGACGGGACAGGGAGGGGACTTAAAACTAGAGAAATGCATTGTCTCCCAGTTCTCTAGCCTAGGAATCTGAAATCGAGGGGTTGCCAGGGTCGTGCTCCCCCTGAACACTGCCGGGAAGCATCTGTTCCTGCCGTGGCCCAGCATACCTGGCTTGTGGAATAATAGCTCACTCTCTGTCATTGCAGGGCTGTCTTTTTCTGGGTCTTATCTGTATCTCCTCTCCTATTCTTATAAGGACACCAGGCAGATTGGATTAAGGACACATCTATTCTAGTATGACCTCATTTTAACTTCCCTGGCCTTATTTCCAAACAAGACCTGGTTCTGAGATACTGGGGATTGGACTGTTCAACCTATGCCTTGGGCGACACAATTCAACCCATCACAAAGGGTTAATTTAAAACAATTTGTGTCAATGTCAAGATGCCTGTGTGCTAAATTTTTCTTTGATTATTTACAAGGACAGAGAACTAACGTTCACTAAGCACTCACATATGCCAACCAGTTTATATATGTAAGCTGTGCTTTGTGATTCATGATCCTTCTGGCTAATATGGCAAATCCTTTCTCCTGCAAACAGCCTAGGGAATGTCTCATGTGTTAGTGGGGAAATTCTGTCTGCTTCCCCATAAGTCTAATCATTCATTTTACTCTCCTTCCTGTTCTGGTGATAGGACCACAACTGAGTCATGTCATGTCACCCTTGGGTCTCTGTGTGTGCCCACATCTGCTGCTGAAAGGCTCCTGATGTCTCCCTTGTACATGGTCAACACCTCCTTCCCAGTGCTCCCACCAATGTCCTTACTCCTCATATGCTAAGTCCTTGGGGAACCATGGAGGTCCGGTGTCTTAGTTTGCCAGAGCTGCTGTGACATACTACACGATGGGTTGGCTTAGCAGCAGGAATTTATTAGCTCATGGTTTCAGAAGCTAGGTGATCCAAATTAAGGCATCAGCAAGGCCATTCTTTCTCCATGAAATCTGTAGCATTCTGATGCTGGCTTGCTGCAGTCCTTGGGGTTCCATGGCTTGCCTCTCTGCTTCTATCATGTGGTGATGTCTGTCTGCTCTCCTGGTTTCTGCTGATTTCTGGCTTCTTCTGTGACCTTCTCTGACAGACTATACAAATTTATCTTATAAGGCATCCCATCATATGACTTAAAACCCACCCTGATTCACAAGCGAGGCTACATCTTAACTGATAATACATCTTCAATGGGTCCTATTTCCAAATGGATTCACACCCATAGGACTGGGGACTAAGATTAAGACCTTGTCTTTTGTTGGGATACATGATTCAGTCGACCCCAGCTGGGTTCCCTGAAGTCTTCCATTTTGAGTAGGAGAGTAGAAAAGCCTCTGCACCAGTTTAACTTTTATCTCACTTTGGCACCTGGGTACTGAAGCGTCATGACTTGTCTGTCCTTTCTTGTGCTAATCGCAGAGTTTTAGTAAAACAATACTTTTTCTTTCTGCTGTCCTCATGTCCCATCCTTGGATCTGGTTCTAGCAATTAGTTACTGAGGCTAGATCCTGCTATCTGGCCAAGGTCCACTCTCTTCCAGTGTAGGAACTGCATGCCAAGACTTCCCCTCCTCTCTCCCAATCTGCCTCTGAATTCCAAGATCAGCCACCTCTACCCAAGTCTTATATTTCATTTTTAATGCATTTTTATCAGCTCACTCCTGATTTACAAACTAGAAAGCTGAAGCACACAGAAAAGTTAAGTAGAGAAGTGGACTTGGCCCAGTGGATAGGGCGTCCGTCTACCACATGGGAGATCTGCGGTTCAAACCCTGGGCCTCCTTGACCTGTGTGGAGCTGGCCCATGCGCAGTGCTGATATGTGCAAGGAGTGCCGTGCCACGCAGGGTTGTCCCCACGTAGGGGGGCCCCACATGCAAGGAGTGCGCCCCGTAAGGAGAGCCGCCCAGCACGAAAGAAAGTGCAGCCTACCCAGGAATGGCGCTGCACACACGCAGAGCTGACTCAGCAAGATGACACAACCAAAAAACACAGATTCCCATGCTGCTGACAGCAACAGAAGTGGACAAAAAGAAGAACACACAGCAAATGGACACAGAGAACAGACAACTGGGGTGGGGAGGGGGGAGGCAAGGGGAGAGAAATAAATACAATAAATCTTAAAAAAAAAAAAGTTAGGTAAGTTGACTGGGTTATACATCAGAACCTCATGTTACAAATACAGATCTCAGAACCTTATGCCAAACCTGTCAAGTCAGAATCTCCAGGTGTGGGGCCCAGGATTCTTAACAGACGATTCTGGGCCACCTTCTGTAGCACTGCTGTGAAGATGGATATTTGGAACTCACCTTCTTAGCACCTGTCACAAAGGCAACACCCTAATAGGTCCCTGAATTGGAAGAGGAGATAGAGAAGGAACTAAGGAGAAGAAAATTGGAGCCAGCAGCTGAGAGGAGGAGTCAAGGGAAAAGGCTTAGAAACAAGAGCTGTCTTAGACGAAACGTGAGACTTGGTTATGAAACACCAGACAGAAAAGCAGAGCAGCTCCAGTGAGGTGCCGCCCTCATCCTGTGGCAGCATAGCTGGCAGCCTTCTCACAGGGAACTTAAAAAGAGGAGCAGTGGACAGCTTGCGTGGAGAAAATTTCACCTTTTGAACAACAGGCTGGGGTGTTTCAAATGATATAAATTAGTAACCAACAGGCAAGCAAGCAGTGTTTCTAAGGACTCCGTGAGTTATCTCGCTCCCCAGCTGAAGTCAGGTGAGTGTTTGGGGGAGTCGGGGCTGGCATTGAGCGTTGGAGAAGGTTTGCTACCTGGTGTGCCAGCCTGCGCTGCGCCCAGGAAGGCTGCTTTCCATTTGTTGCATGTGTCTCTCCCATCTCAGCGGAGAGCACAATTCTCCTGGGTGGTTTAGACTTAGAAAAACAAATTTGTGTAGGATGCATAAGCCTAACCAAAAGGTTGTTTAAAGGCTATTCCTGGAAGCATAATACGTACTTAGTGTATTAGTTTCCTTGGGCTGCCATAGCAAACAACCACAAACTGGATGGCTTAAAGTAACCAGGATTTGTTCTGGAGGCTGAACGTTCTAAATCAAGGCATTGGCAGGATTGGTTCCTTCTGGAGGCTCGGTGGGAGACTCTTTGCCCTGCTTCTCTCCTAGCCTCTGGTGGCTGCCGGCAATCCTCGGTGTTCCTTGGCTGGTAGCATGACTCCATTGCAAAATAGGTTTAGAAGAATTCATAATATCCAAGTAGAGCTTCCCAACACTAAGTCTTTTAGCAGTGTAGAAGTCACAGGGAACTTACTTGGACTTTGGAAAATGCAGGGAACTCTGAATTCTGCGATTGCATCTCTGCCACCTGGAGGAATGAAGGCTTGAAATAGAAATGACTTTGAATTCCAGAAATAGAGCAAAAATTGCATTTTGTGCACACATTGGTTTGTGGACTAAAAATATTTTTTCTTTTTTTAAAATTTATTTTTTTGAAGATATATAGATAAAAAAAATGTTACATTAAAAATATAAAAGGTTCCCATATACCCTATCCCCCACCCCCCCAACACTCCTCCCACATCAACTTTCATCATTGTGGCACATTCATTGCATGTGGTGAATACATTTAGGACCACTGCTGTACCACAAGGATTATAGTTTACATTATAGTTTACACTCTCCCCCAGTGCATTCAGTGGGTTATGACAGGATATATAATGTCCAGCATCTGCCCCTGCAATATCACTTAGGACAACTCCAAGTCCTGAAAATGCCTCCACATCACATCTCTTCTTCCCTCTCCCTGCCCTCAGCAGCTACCGTGTCCCCTTGCTCCACATCAATGCTACAGTTTCTTCCATTACTAGTCACAACAGTTCTATAGTAGAATACCAGTAAGTCCCCCCTAATCCATATTTTATTCCTCCAGCCTGTGGACCCTGGGATGGTGATGTCCACCCCACCTCTAAATCGAGAGGGGGCTTAGATCCTACATAGTTGATGGATTAATTCTGCTTGCAGTTGTAAGCACTCTCAGTTCCCTGGTGTGGTGGTTAATCATTCTCACCTCCCTGTTAGCTGACCTGGTCCCTGTTAGCTGACCTGGGTAAGTCCAATGAACTGGAGAGTAGGTATTGCAACTCTGCTGATGCTCAGGGTCCAGCTGGCACATGGACAGTTCAGAGATTCAAGTCTCCTGAGTAAACACCAACCCCAGTGCAAACCACAGGTTCAGTAAAGGTGACAGAAGAGGCATGTGTAGAAAGCTCACATCTGAGTCCAACTCCATCACACTCAGGTACACAAATTTTAAGGCAAGGCACTGAACTCCAGAGTCAGTCCTCAGAAGCTCTGGGGTTGTATCTACTTTGGCTGTGTGGACTAAAATTTAATACTTACTATATTACTTACTATTCCATTATTTGTCCTGCCAAGCTTTGCACAAGGATATGTATTGATTGAACTCCAGAGTAAGGAAAAAGAAAAGATGAAGTTGAAGACAAGAAAGTTAATGGGAAGGGAAAAGGAGAGGGGGGCTGAGAGAAGAATGAGCTTTCCTATACCCACTCTTATTTGGGGAAACTAAGTAAGCTTTACAGGCAGGATCAGATGGAATGGGCTAAGATTCGTTTTTTTTTTTAAAGATTTATTTATTTTTATTTACTTCTCTCCCCCTTCCCCCTTCCCACCGCCCCAGTTGTCTGTTCTCTGTGTTTATTGGCTGCGTCTTCTTCTTTGTCTGCTTCTGTTGTTGTCAGCCTATGGGCCAGCTCCACACGGGTCAAGGAGGCCCGGGGTTTGAACCGTGGACTCCCATGTGGTAGACGGATGCCCTAACCACTGGGCCAAGTCCACTTCCCTGGGCTAAGATTCTTGCTTCATTTCTTTTATAGGGGAATACTTTAGTTCACTACCGCTCCTTATCTCATTCATCTGACCTTTATCTACAAATTTAGATAAAGGTGAGCTTGTTGAGCTCGATTTCCTAACTTATAGGAATAGTAATAGTTTTTTCCTTCCCACAGGGATGCTGCAAGTGTCAAGTGGGCTAATGACCGTGAATGGGTCTTGAAAGTAAAAAGCCTTTACTTGTCATCCAGTGGCTAACCTTCTGTAAGTGTTCAAGAATTGTTTGCTGCTAGAGAGTAAAAGGGAATCAAGGGAAGAACAGAATTCTAACAGCCATTTAAAAGAACTTTTCAACTGGCTGTTATCTATAATTAAGTATCCTTTCAGTTTTCCCAGAGCCGATGCTGCATTTTTGTTTGCTGAAGACTGTGCATGAAGGAATGAGGCATCAGTTTGTGCCAATCCATTGTTAAGTAGCTTCATTTTGAAGACAGATTTTCTTTGGTGTGTGGTCTCTTGTGAAATGACTCAGAAGATGGTAATTCTCCATCCCCAAGCTTATCAGAATTGTCCCTAGGCCTATAGTCCTCCCCTTCCATTAAAAAAAATTTTTTTTTAAGATTTATTTTTATTTATTTCTCTCCCCTCTCTCCACCCCCCTGCCCAGTTGTCTGCTCTCTGTGTCCATTCACTGTGTGTTCTTCTGTGACCGCTTCTATCCTTATCAGCGGTACCGGGAATGTGTGTTTCTTTTTGTTGCATCATCTTGCTGTGTCAGCTCTCCGTGTGTGCGGCGCCACTCCTGGGCAGGCTGCACTTTCTTTCACACTGGGCAGCTCTCCTTACGGGGTGCACTCCTTGCACTTGGGCCTCCCCTACGCGAGGGACACCCCTGCGTGGCATAGCACTCCTTGCGTGCATCAGCATTGCGCATGGGCCAGCTCCACACGGGTCAAGGAGGCCCGGGGTTTGAACTGCAGACCTCCCATATGGTAGGCGGATGCCCTGTCCATTGGGCCAAGTCCACTTCCCCCATTTAAAATTTATCTTCAAAATCATCCTATTGAACCATCAGACGTGTGTAAAATTCAAATGCTTATACAACATATAAAAAAGAAAGGCACAATAAATAACCAAACGAGAAAAGTCGCACAAAAATACAGTTTCTCATTGCAAATTTGTTTCCTAAAGAGTTCATATTTTGCAATGTTTACAAGTGTCAGGGTGCTGCTGAGTTGGAGCATGTATGAATTCATTTTTTTGGAATGCAAATTTGCCTCTGATTTTCTATTACATCAGTAGAGTGTATTCATCCCACTAACTCATTCCAAGGAGCATAAGGGGAATTTGGGATAGGTAATTCAGGAAGGAGAAGCAAACATTATCAGTCTACTGTCCTCCCTCGATACAGTATAGAGCTCACCAATGAGCAACAGCCTATATTACATCTAATACTTCTGAATGGGCTCAGCCAGTTGAACATGGTCCTTCTGCAAACTCCTTATGGGAATGAAAGACTGGTAACAAAATCGCTAACTTCTCCATCACTATCCATTATTGTGAGCACTTACATTTCATGACACTTGAAGTTCAAAGAGTGTTTCTATTTTCCTAGTTACGTGCACTTATAAAAACCCCTACCAATATCTTGCCTAAGGGAGTGTTATATAAGGAGCAGATGGTGACATAAGTCTCATAAGTCTTTTTTTTTCCACAACTGGTCTCATAAATCTTTAATCCAAATTGAATCATCCCTGAGGATTAACAGTCCTACAACTGTTATACCACCAGTTTGTGAAAAGTGATCTGTCAAACTTGGCCTTGGATCCCTACCAAATCTTTCTTTTTTTGGCTTTTTAAAAAGATTTATTTTATTTATTTATTTCTCCCACCCCTTGTTATTTTTTTTGTGTGTCACAGTCTGCTCTCCATGTCCGTTTGTTGTGTGCTCATCTTTATTTTTTTGGAGGCATGGGAACTGAACCTAGGACCTCCCTTGTAGGAGAGAGCCGCCCAATCACTTGTCTCTCTCATGTTTTCTCTTTGTGCCTCTTTGTTGTATCATCTTGTGTCAGCTATCCACACTAGCCTGTCACATCAGCTCACTGTTCTGCTCGTCTTCTTTAGGAGACACTGGGAACCAAACCCAGGACCTCCCATGTAGTAGTCAGGCACCCAACTGCTTGAGCCACATCTGCTGTCCCCTACCAGAGGGCACTCTCTGTCTTGTCAATTTCTGAAAGAAGGTGATTCTGTTTAACCTATGTTTCAGGGTTATAGGAGAGTTACTGATGATATGGCTCCTTCTTTTGCTCTGAGACACCATTCAAAAGCACATACCATGGACTGGCCAAGTGGCCTCCTTCTCTTTTATTTTTGCCATAGGTTTGTTTATATAAAAACCACATATTTCTCTTTGGAGAACTGCTTATTATTGGAAGTTTCAATATAATCTAATCCCTTGCATTTACCTTGATGTAAATGGTAATATTTTTTTGAATTTCTGACAAGTAGAAACAATAAATTAACACATTCAATTGGAGCTCTATGAAAAACAAGGAGACGAATATCAAGTATTAAATAGTCAGCTGAGTACTGAGACCTCCAAACAAAATTCTAACTCCAAGATAGATTCTGTCTCAAAGATTGTGTATGCAACCTACCTTCTTGCATCTCTCTTTCTTCTTACATTTAACTATATAACCCCGACCTTCTGAATTAATTACCCTCTTCTTTAGTGTTTTCTCAGGGTAAGAACAATTACATTGTAAAATTAGTAGGTCTGGGTCAAATCTATAGAGTTATATCAAAACCTGGATCTAACAAGTTAAATACTATAATTAAGGATTTTCCTAAATCTCAGGAAGACAGAAATTTTCTGTAGAATTTAGAATTTTTAAAGATACACATTGTCTGAGATTACAGATGTGTATTGTTGTTAGTTCCTCAACTGGAGAAATGGAAAGAGAAGATTTAAATAACCCAAACATATAATTTTTAAAATATTGGCTTGGGAGTGCAAGAAAAATACAGCATTTCAGACACTTTTTTTTTTAAAGAGAGATCAGCAAAGAATCAAAATTGTAAACAAAATGAAGATAAAAAATCAAAATTATAAACAAAATAAAGGTAAAGATAAAAAATAGGCACCAAAAAGTATTCTGGGATAGAATCAATGGCTAAAATAAAGGGAGAATTTTCCTCTTTCTCTCTCTTTCTCTTTCACTTTTGATTGTGATTATATATATACAACTCAAAATTTCCCATTTTAACCATTTTTTGTCTTCTCTTTTTGCAAGTTGACTCAAACTTAACTATGGGATTTAGTAAAATAAAACAAACAAAGGTGAAACATCTAATGAAGAAAATGTTCAGTATGCTACTCAACATTTTCAGGGTGTCTTCAAAATAATCCAGCTAAGAATTAATACTGCTTATAGATCTCTAGAATGTCAACTGGGCCCTGAAATTTAAAAAATCAAAATCAAAAACAAAAACAACAATGAAAGGTCTTCTGTTTCTCTAAGAATTAAAAGCCTACAGATAATGAAGGTGACTTGACACTGCAAAGAGAAGAGCCACTGAAAGAACCAGTATCCCATATTGACTGAGAAATAGAACAGTTACCCTAAAATATTCAACCATGTTGCTCCAAGGGACAAATTGGCCTTCAATTCCTTGTTCTTCTGTTAACTCCCCAACAGGAGTTGGAGTAGGAGAATCTGTGATTTTGTTCCTGACTTTTGGCTGACATAAGTTCCTAGCCCAAGCGGTTATAGATAATAGAATAGCACTGGATTTTCTTTTGGCCAAGCAGGAGGGAATCTGTGACATTGCTAACACTTCAAAGAGTAACTGGATGAACACTGCAAGTGAGGTGGAACATTTTATATCTAAATTAAAAGGAAAGGAAGGCAGCCTGGCTATCTATAGTAGACTCATAGTAGACTCATGGTGTCATTGGGGCTTGTTTTCTTGATAAGGTCCATGAAATCTTGAGTCTTGGTTATAAAATTACGTTTCCCAGACCTTTCTTATAATACAGTCCATCCTCATTAATCATGGATTCTGCATCTGAAGTTTTTTTTTCTCACTGAAATCTATTTGTAACCTCCAAATCAGTAGTTGCAGCACCTTCATAGACATTTACAGGCAAATACAGAAGGGTGGAAAATTTGAGTCACCAGTGTGAGTGCTCCCATCTGAAGTCAACCGATGTTCCAGCTCTCCAAGTGTAAACAAGTGTCCTTTTCATGTTATATTTAGTACCACTTTTTTTTTTTTCAATCCTTTTTGGTGATTTCTCTGTGGAAAATGGCTCCTGTATTAGTCAGCCAAAGGGGTGCTGATACAAAATACCAGAAATTGGTTGGTTTTTATAAAGGGTATTTATTTGGGGTAGGAGCTTACAGATACCAGGCATAAGTTACTTCAATCACCAGGTCTATTTTCACTTGTTGGAGCAAGATGGCTGCTGACAGCTGTGAGGGTTCAGGCTTCCTGGATTTCTTCCTTCCAGGGTCTTGCTTCTCTCTGGGGTCAAGCTTCCTTTCTTCCTGGGACTGTCTTCTCTTTCCTCTGTGAGCTTACTTCCCAGTGCTCCAGCTTAAGTTTTCAGCATCAAACTCCAACATCATAACTCCAACATCAGAATCCCTCAAATCTGTTCTCTGCTATGCCTTTTATCTGTGAGTCCCCACCCTTTGGTGGACCCCTGGACATGATTGAGTTATCAACGCCCTAATGATAACTCAATCATGCCCAGGTACAGATCAGATTTCAAACATGATCCAATATCTGTTTTTGGAATTCATAACCATATCAAACTGCCAAAGGTGCAGATGCAAAATACCAGAAATCTGCTGGTTTTTATAAAGGGATAGAAGCTTATTATTATTTGGGATAGACGCTTACAAAGTCAAAAGGTGATAAAGAGTAAATTACTTCTCTCACCAAAGTCTGTTGCCACGTCCTGGAGCAAGATGGCTGCCTGTCTCTTCAAGAGTCAGCCTTCCTCTTCAGGCTCCATGGTCCCAATTTCTTCTGGTCTCAGCTGTAGACTGGTATAAGGTTCATCTCTCTCCCTGGGGCTCATCTCTTTCTGGACGCAGCTGCTCTGCTCTCTTCACAAGGTCAGCTATAGACTATCAGGCTCATTCTCTTCCCAGGGCTTCTGTTATGTTTAATGGAGCCTTCTCTCTTTCCTCACGTATCTGCTTCTCTGTATATTTACTTCCCGGGGCTCCAGCATCAAAAACTCAAACTCTCTCCTCTGTCATGTTTTCTCTGTCCTACTGATGTGGCCGAATCAAAGCTCTAATTTTAATTTAATCAAGTAAAAGTGAAACAATCAAACTTTATACAATCAAAGGGGAGCATGCCCAGAAGAACAGACCAGTTTACAAACATAATCGAATATCTATTTTTGGAATTCATAAACAATGCCAAACTGCTACAGTTCCCAAGCATAATGCTGAAGTGCTGTCTAGTGTTCCCAAGCTCAGAAGGCTGTGATGTACGTTACATAACGTCAATGTTAATGAAGAAACAATACATAATAAACCAGATATCTTTAAACAGAAACACACATAAAACAAGGCTATATATTGGTCAATTGACAAAAATGTTGTGACCAGAAGCACCCAGGAACTTAACCCTGTATTCCCCCTGTGAAAGTTAAACTCATGTGTCAACTTAGCCAGGTTTTGGTGTCTAGTTGTTTGGTCAAGCATGCATTGACATCGTTGTTACTGTGAAGAAATTTCATGGACTTAGATAATCAGTTAGTTCATCACATCTATGGCTAATTACACATACAATCAATTGAGGAGATGCCTTCCAACAACATTGATTTAATGACTTTAAAACTAAAACTAAACGTAATAGCTACTTGTTACTTTAGCTATAAAATGATGAGTCATTTCCCAGGAATATATGCACTCTTTTAACTATCAGTCCCCTCTTTCAGTCCTCACTGAGCTCAAACTGCAGTAGAGTACATCAAGGATTGAGGCGTCATCACTGCTGTCTATTCTCTTTGAAGATGAGGCTTTGTTTGTGGATAGAAGATTTTCAGTCAATAAGGATGATTTCATCTTATTTCTGGTCTTGAATCACTTGTCAAATCATATATTAAGGCAGTGGTTGCATATAAGACTCTGAACAACACACATCAAGCAACTTTGAGACAAGGAAGTCCAACTGAGGTATAGTTGATTCTCATTCACCTAGTCAGGGTCTATAAAGTCACAGTAAATGCTGAATGAGCAAATGCTGAACTAGTGCTCTTGGTGGGTGTATTAGTCAGGGATCTCTAGGGAACCAAAACCCCCAGTAGACATCTGTGATGGTTGGGTGAATGTGTCAACTTGGCCAGGTAATGGTGCCCAGTTGTTTGGTCAGTCAAGCACTGGCCTAATTGTTACTGTGAAGACATTTCATTGACTTAAACCATTAGTAGGTTGATTGCAAACTACTATGACTGATTACATCTACAATCAACTGAGGAGATTGCCTTCAGCAATGAGAGAAGTCTCATCAAGTCAATTGAAGGCCTTAAAAGCAGAAGTAATTTCAACAGTCAGAAGAGAGAATTTCCAACTCTACTTCAGTCAGCCAGTTCCTTCCAGGGAATTCATCAAGGACCTTCATTGGAGTTCCTGGCCTGCAAACTGCCCTAGAAATTTGGATGTGCCCATCCCCATAGTCACATGAGACAATTTTATAAAATCTCATGATATTTACAGATATCTCCTATTGGTTCTGTTCCTCTAGAGAATCCTGATTAATACAATATCTGTATATTCAGGACCTCAGAAGTATCATCTTGAACATGTTTTCTTGCTCTGTGGTTCTGAGGATAGAATTGGTAGTGGGAAAACCCAAGAGCTTCAGAGAAGAATCTGGTCAGCTAGATTGCTATGGAACCTCAGGCCCCAGGTTTTCTGCTATTACCAGAGATTGTGAGTCTCTGGACATTCTTTTCCATTTGCTAGAGTAAAACTGTGAGACTGCTAAGAGAGGGAAGACCTGGGTTTGGGCTGGGGCTAGTTAGTAGGACACTCAGGACTCTTCCCTGTAGAGAAACAGCATCAACGCAAGGACAAAAATAAAGAACCAAAATGGCACCAGGCAAATAAGTAGCTTATTTAACTGAGAAGCACGATGGTAAACATCAGTCATAGACTTATCCATGAGCACAAGTGATAATTGAGCTTAGTGTCTTATGGTTTCTCAGCTCTGCTGCTTTAACCTGACTTTGAAGGGCACAGGCTTGGCCAGCTGTAAGACTAAAAAATGCATTAGGCAAATGGTTAGACATGAGCTTTATTGGGACTTACAAACAGGAGAGCCTTTGATGGTGGCTGGTCAAAGAATGGTTAATGCTCTGCAAAGAAGAGGAAAGGACGGGGAAAATAAGGGATCTCAGACAAAGACATTCCATAGGGTATGAGAACAGAGTTTCTGTAAAAGTTACATGAGGTGCACAAATGGGGTGTTTGGTGATGTTATTACAGGAAGGGAGTACACAGCTTGAGGGGATTAAAGTCTGTAGGATCATTTTTACATTCTTTACTTCTGGGAGGTCTGTTACCTTTTAACTTGTAAGGATCCAGGTTACACGGGGCAGCTGTGTGCTTTAGGCTGTTCCATTTAAGGGGCGGGGTGGGGCACCCTGGTCCCTGGGTTCGCATACCTCCTTTCCCCTGTGTTGTGGCCATTCTCAAGAGGGCCACTCTTTTTCTTCATGGTGGCAGAAAGGCTGCTAGCAGCTTCACGTTTACATCCTAGATACCAAACAACCTCAACAGAAAGCTTTATCGTAGTTCCAAAGTTCCCCATTTGGCTTCTGAGTGTCCTCATTTGAGTTGTTCCCAAGTAAATCTCAAGGAAAAAGAGTGGGGAAGAAATATTTCTCCAAGGGAAATTTGCATGCTGTCACCAAAAGAATGGCAAGTGGATTCTGGGAAGGCAGAATCCCACCCTCTGTTATAAGGATGCAGCAGTGTCTCAAAGAACTCAGGTACAGCTAGAATTAGCTAGAATTGGAAATTTGAAATGGCTAGAATTGGAAATTTGAAAGCCACCAGAACTCTCTCTTTGACTTTCATCTTTGTGCCTGCTTTACTTATGTTGTCCATCTCTCGCTTCTTTTCTCCTGTCCCACCCCATCCTACCTTGAAGATTGGCTTCTCTGAATATCTGGACACAGCTTCTGAATTTTAAGGATCCAGCCATCAGCCAAGAGTCCATGGCCAGCACTATGGTGAGATAAGGCAAGGTCTTTGGATGCAAAATTTAAGGAGGCTCTCAATCTCAGGGTCAACCCTGTGCTTGTATAAGTCTGAGTGAGGGCCTCCTTAAATTTTGCATCCTGGGAGCCTTTCTTGCCTCACCCTAGTCCTAGCACTGACAGAGTGACTAGTGATCTCTTGGTGAGTCCCAATTCTAAAGTGGCAAGGGGGAACATCTCTGGCACATCTGGAATCAGATGCCCCACCCTGATCCAATCAGCCAAGACCCCAGGGTTGAGGTCACATGTGCAGACATAGCTGCTGAGGGCCCATCTCTGGACTTTGGGAGGCAGTTCCCAAGGTAAATGGGAATCATGATTTAGGAAGAATGTCCCAGAGTTTCTATTATAAAAGCATTATATAGAATATTAATTTTTATTACATTTTTTGAGTATTTTTTTATTTGAGAAATTGTGAGCTAACAAAACAATCATGCATACCATACAGAATTCCCATACATCACCCCCCCCACCACCACCACCACCTTGCATTGTTGTAGCACTCTGGCTGATCGATGATCATTGGGTTCTTTGGCTTTCCTATCACCTGGCAGTGTCTTCTTTTCTGTGTTCTGTTGACTTTCAGTTCTGGCTCCTCCCTGTGGCTTCTTTCTCTAAGACCTCTGGTACTAAGATTAAGACCCACCCTGATTCAGTTGGGTACACCTTAACTAAAAATAACATCTTCAAAAGTTTCTGTTTATATTGGGTTCTTACCCACAGGAATGGATTAAGGTTAAGAACATTCTGTCCCTGCTGCACGCAGGGTACATACCTTAATCTGCCACAGTAGTCTATCTCGAGAACACACAAGTAAAGGCTCATGATGTTTGAATTAATGCCACCTTCTTCTATCAAGAACTGTCCCAATACTGTGGGAAATATTTGCAATCATTCCTTTTACTCAAAATGATTCTATTTTTTTTTTAATTTTTTTATTTTTTATTGACTTAGTAATAATATTACATTAAAAATATACAACCCAAATGCCCATCAACAGACGAGTGGATCAATAAAATGTGGTATATACACACAATGGAATACTACTCGGCTGTAAGAACAAACACACTACAAACACATGTGATAACATGGATGAATCTTGAGAACCTTATGTTGAGTGAAGCAACCCAGACATTGAAGGACAAATACTACATGACCTCAATGATATGAAATAAACAAGCTGCCCTAGACAGCAAGAGACTGAACGATAGGCTTGCAGGAAATCGGAGGGTGGAGGAAGGATATGAGCCGATGTCTGCAGGGGTGGAATTTAAGACGAGATGGTGGTAAGTATGAACACAAAGAAGAGATAAAAGGGGGGCAAGGGGTTGCCTTTGCTTGGGGCTTTGCGGGTTTGAGGGTGGCTGGGGAGGGACGGGTGGGTAACGTTGCCCAAAAGTGGGGGGAGGGAGGGGTAGCATACGAACCAGGAGAGGGTCAGGTGTTGGTGGAGAGTAAAATGCCGAGAAAATCATATCAAAATATAATAAAGAGGGTTACCTGTTTAGAATGCTCGGAGGGGAGGGTCTGATGCAGGACGGGCTCCTGGGGAATGTCTAAATGCTCATTCTGCCAGAGTGGGTGACACCATGGGGTAGAAACCCAAGTAGTGAGAGTGGGGGTGGACCCACATCCTGGGGAGGACTAATGCCATCCAATAGAGGGAACTGTATCCCTCGAGAGAAAGGGTGGCTCCCAGGGCATTGGGGCAGTTGAGCAAGTTAGGCCCTGAACAATATTCCATCTATCTCTGGAAGTGGCTCCTCAGGAAACGGAGGTTGGCTATCACTGAGGGCACCAAGGTGGAAGGGAAAATGGACGTTAAATGTGTGGAACCAAAGTAAATGGGGGGTAAGAGAGGAGTTTCTTGAGAGTACACAAGGATGGATATAAAACATGTAATATTACACCATAACATATAGGAGATGACAGACTGATAATGTAAACCATAATGTAAAACATAGGATAACTAAAAATGTAAAGAACTGTGTATCCTAAAGTATGCACCATAATGTAAACACAGATGTCACCTTGTTAGAAAGCTAATGTCTCAGACTCTGTACATCACTTTAAGTAAATATGATATGAATAGGGCGTAAGAGTATCACTGTGGAAGGGAAAAGGTTTTCTGGTGGATGTGTGGGAGTGCTGTATATTATATATATACATTGCTGTGGTCTAGCACTCCTGTGAAGAAAAGCTGAATAATTAGGGGGGGGGGGGGGGAAAGAAAAAAATAGGATGTGGAATTTTTTCAAGTCAACATTCTTTATCTAAGTTCTTTATCTAACTTTATCCAAGTTCTTTATCTATCCTTTAAACTCATCGCTATATGCCATTCCCTAGTAAGGGACCATGACATTATATTGGGCTTCAAATTTCGGGGAGTTCTGGATCACAGAGTGTTTCAACAATGGCAATGGAGGGATACTGGTATGGGATACCAATGACAGATGATATATGACTGACAGGGAGCTGTACAGAACATATGTCCAGGGTGCATGGTAATGTTTGGATATACTCATAGTGGCAACAATTAAAAACCACAGTAGGGGGGGTACTGGGTTCCCGGCCAGTGGTGCTCTGTCGTGGTCCCTAGGGGAGCAGCGACAGTCTCCCAGGTACAGTGGTGGGGACCGGGAGGGAGTGAGGGTTCAACAGTGAGCCCCTGATACTAATGACTATGCTTGTGAGCTGATAAACCCAAAATAATAACAAGGCCTAGAGCAACTTTGTGCCTGGGAATTTCCTTCTGTCAGCCTTCATGTTACTCAAATGTGGCCAGTCTCGAAGCCAAACTCAGCATGTAAATGCAATGCCTTCCCCCCAGCGTGGGACATGACACCCGGGGATGAGCCTCCCTGGCAACGAGGGACCACTATCAACTACCAACTGATGATGCAACTGGAAAATGACCTTATACGGAAGGTTCAATGCGGATCAGCAGAATATCCATGTCTACATAAAATACCATGACTTTAAAATGCTGTTTGACCTAAAGTAAGGGGGAAATGGAAAGGAGAAATGAGTTTATATGGCTACGAGTTTCTAAAAAAGAGTCTGGAGGCTGGCAGAAGGTTTGCCCTCATGCACAACTGAGCAGAGTCAGAGAGACAGATAAAGCAGATACAACCCCCAGATATTGGTTCCTTTGAGGGCTAAAGAGACCCATGGGAGTTATGGTCACGGCCGATGGGGTTAACTACCAGGGCAGATGGCCCCTCTTTGGAAATGGTGTTTATGTGTGATGAATCTGGACTCAGATGGGATCTCCCTTCATAAGACTTTCATGCTAATGTGCTGGAGGTGCAGTTAATGTTGGGGTTTAAGATATATTTAGGGGATTTGAATCTCTGGACTGACAATGTGATAGCCAGATCCTGAGCCTCAACAGACTCCAGCACCTACAATCTGATTTATTGGACTTACCACACTCAGCTAAGATGGAGGTGAAGAAGGACAACCACCACACCATGGAGCCTAGAGTGATTACAACTGAAAATGGGAGGATTGCATCCAGCATCCAGGTGGAATCTGAGCCTCCTCTTGACATAAAGGTGCAATGGACACAACTAATCCAGTGTCCACATAGAAGAGGTGGCATTGGATTGGGAAAAGTGGACATAATGGACAAAGGGTATGGGGAAAGGCAGGAAGAGATGAGAGGTGGAGGCATCTTCGGGACATGGAGCTGCCCTGGATGGTGCTTCAGAGGTAATCACCGGACATTGTAAATCCTCACAGGGCCTACATGATGGAATAGAGGAGAGTATGGGCCATGATGTGAACCAATGTATATGAGGTGCAGAGGTGCCCAAAGATGTACTTACCAAATCCAATGGATGTGTCATGATGATGGGAACGAGTGTTGTTGGGGGGGGGGGAGAGGGGGGGTGGGGGGGTGGGGTTGAATGGGACCTCACATATATATTTTTAATGTAATATTATTACAAAGTCAATAAAAAATAAAAAAATTAAAAAAAAATAAAATAAAATAAAAATATATATGTGAGGTCCCATTCAACCCCACCCCCCCACCCCCCCATCTCCCCCCCCCCCAACAACACTCGTTCCCATCATCATGACACATCCATTGGATTTGGTAAGTACATCTTTGGGCACCTCTGCACCTCATATACATTGGTTCACATCATGGCCCATACTCTCCTCTATTCCTTCAAGTGGGCCCTGTGAGGATTTACAATGTCCGGTGATTACCTCTGAAGCACCATCCAGGGCAGCTCCATGTCCCGAAGACGCCTCCACCTCTCATCTCTTCCTGCCTTTCCCCATACCCTTTGTCCATTATGTCCACTTTTCCCAATCCAATGCCACCTCTTCTATGTGGACATTGGATTGGTTGTGTCCATTGCACCTCTATGTCAAGAGGAGGCTCAGATTCCACCTGGATGCTGGATGCAATCCTCCCATTTTCAGTTGTAATCACTCTAGGCTCCATGGTATGGTGGTTGTCCTTCTTCAACTCCATCTTAGCTGAGTGTGGTAAGTCCAATAAATCAGATTGTAGGTGCTGGAGTCTGTTGAGGCTCAGGATCTGGCTATCACATTGTCAGTCCAGAGATTCAAATCCCCTAAATATATCTTAAACCCCAACATTAACTGCACCTCCAGCACATTAGCATGAAAGTCTTATGAAGGGAGATCCCATCTGAGTCCAGATTCATCACACATAAACACCATTTCCAAAGAGGGGCCATCTGCCCTGGTAGTTAACCCCATCGGCCATGACCATAACTCCCATGGGTCTCTTTAGCCCTCAAAGGAACCAATATCTGGGGGTTGTATCTGCTTTATCTGTCTCTCTGACTCTGCTCAGTTGTGCATGAGGGCAAACCTTCTGCCAGCCTCCAGACTCTTTTTTAGAAACTCGTAGCCGTATAAACTCATTTCTCCTTTCCATTTCCCCCTTACTTTAGGTCAAACAGCATTTTAAAGTCATGGTATTTTATGTAGACATGGATATTCTGCTGATCCGCATTGAACCTTCCGTATAAGGTCATTTTCCAGTTGCATCATCAGTTGGTAGTTGATAGTGGTCCCTCGTTGCCAGGGAGGCTCATCCCCGGGTGTCATGTCCCACGCTGGGGGGAAGGCATTGCCAAAATGATTCTATTGATCATGAGTTCAGATTTACATAAAATGGTCTGTACTGTGGGTTGTTGATGAAAGTGGTGGTGGGATGGGAGAGAGGGTATCCTTTGATGAAAATCACTGTTTTAAATGAAGAGTGAAAAGGCATTTTCCCCTTGGCCCTCTTCTACCTCCGAGGGCTCCCATTGAACAGTGAAGAATCGGGCGTTAGGAGCCCCTTTTCTGCCCCTACACTGACATATCCAGTTTATTCTCTATAAAAGTTTTCCTGCTTACACAGTTCTAAACTCCAAAGTCCTTATTCTTATTTTCCATCCTCCTTACTAAATAAAAGTAAGTCTCCTTAGAGAATCAAGCTTTTATGAAGGGACCCTTATTAATAAGTACTGTTTCTATGATGATATTGTTGAAAAAAATCATACATACATTTGTCAAAGTCCCTCTCTGTGAGAAATTCCTCTTAGAGCTAAATTTTGAAAAGGACTCAATTTTCTGTCTTTCCCATGAGAATAATTTTCCAACAGAAGAATTAGAACAGTGTAATTGACTGGGCTACCCTTTTCCCTTTGGCTGCAGCAATTTGGTACCAAACTGCCACAAAATGTTCCACCCTTCCTGGTCCAGGTTTCCTTTGACCAGTGTGCCTCTGACTCTAGTTCATATTTTCCTTGGTCATATATTATTTTTATTTTGATCTTTATCTATTATCGGTTTCAAATCCTTTGTGGAATGAGACATGGAAGGAAGGCAGGAAGGAAAGCAGGAAGAAATACCTACAGTTTCCCTTGTAATGGATTAAATACAGAGTACAGTTTCTTTACAATAAAAAATATTGACATTTGTCGTTCAATTGGAAAGGCATAGGAGAGACAAGAACATGAAGTTTTATTCCCTTAACAAGAACAAATAATGATTACTTCATAAAGAGCTGGAGATTTTGTAATGGTAGGTAGGGATTAAAGAATTTTAAAAAAAAAAAGCAAAAAAAAAAAAGAACAAAAAACCAAACCAACCCAGTCACAACTATTGCATGTTTATGTAACTTGACCCCAGACAGGTGTAGGGGCTGGAAAACAGCACTTTTTCAGAACACTTTGTCTGCATTATTCCCTTTGAAAGTAAAAAACACCCTGTAAAATAGGTCACACGGGTATTATTGTAACTGATGAATTAATGTTCACCTTACTCAAAACCGACAAAACTAAGATTTACTCAAGTGCTATAATGGAGAAGGCAGAAGGCTGTGGTGTCAGGCCTAGCTTGAATTCCCAATTCTATTATCAACTATTTATGAAACTTTGAGCATGTCACTTAACCTGTTTTCTCAACTGTAGAGAATAAGTATTCTATGCACGTTTTCCTCTTCCTCCTTCGAATGCCTTGTGCACTTGAAAACCCCTGGATGTTCAAGTTGAGTGGACCTAATAAGCCTTGTATTGGTCTTTCCTTGGAACTTAAGTCTCCAACTCAAAGCCTCCTCTCCCACTGCAGGGCAAGAAGCACTACCCAGTCCCTTGGCCAGTTGCCAATGCTCCAGCTGACAGCCACCCCAGCAAGTGCGCTTGCAGATGAACCCGTGCACATCCGAGTGACAGGCCTGTCGCCTTCCCAGGTGGTAACCGTCAAGGCATCCCTGAAGGATGAGAAGGGGAATCTGTTCCTGTCCAAAGCCTTCTACAGGGCTAATGAGGCTGGCCAGGTGGACCTGGAGCAAGACCCTGCACTTGGAGGCGACTATGTGGGGGTCCACCCCATGGGCCTCTTCTGGTCCCTGAAGCCTGTGAAGGCTTTCCAGAGATTGCTCAAGCAGGATGTGATGAACAGCCCCTTTAGGGTCACTCTGGACCTGTATGACTCCGTGTGCTTCCAAGATCCAACTGAGGATCAGCCCAGGGTGAGCCAGACCGTGCAGCGCTGGTTCTCCACCCCCGGGCTGCAGCGGGTGCAGATCCGAGAGGGGCGAGTGCGAGGAGCCCTTTTCCTCCCTCCAGGTGAGACTAATCTTTGGTGATAGAGAAAACGCCGTTGACAGAAATAAAAACAAAAGCAGATTGGCATCAAATGACTGGAGAACTAGTTTTTCCCGGAATAGTTTAATCCTAACATACTCCTGCACATAAGCGAAGATGGGATGAACTGCTCAGCCTTCACTTTCACTGCTTCCAACTGGACCCTCTTTTCACTCTCTGATCCCACTCTTGTCTCTCTTTCAGGAGAAGGCCCTTTCCCAGGAGTCATTGACTTGTTTGGGGGCATTGGCGGTCTGGTTGAGTTTCGGGCCAGTCTCCTGGCTGCCCACGGCTTTGCTGTGTTGGCATTAGCCTATTTTGCCTATGAAGACCTCCCCAAGCAACTGTTGGAAGTGGATCTGGAATATTTTGAGGAAGCTGCCAATTTGTTACTGGCTCATCCCAAGGTATTTAATATACTTTCCATTCTACCTGGCAACCTTACAGTGAAAAAGTCACTACAGTCTGCTCTGCCTGTTTTACCAATCTGCAGGGACTTGGGCCCAGTTACCACTTAGAATAGGAATGATGATGATGAAGATGAAGATGATGATATCTGCCTCATAGGGTTGTTGGGTTGACTAGGGATAAAGTGTTCAGCTTGGTGCCTATTCATTCTATTTCACTGGCTCCTCATAACAATCCCATGAGCTGGGTAATAATATCTCCCCCATGATACAAGAAGAGGCAGGGAGGGTGAGTTGGTAACTTTCTCAGTCACAAAACCTGGTCAGTCCAAGCACCAGGACTTGGAGCAGAGGCTGGATTCCTACTTTGTTTTCTGTTTGCAGATCCAAAGCCCAGGAATCGGAGTGCTCTCCGTTTGCAAAGGGGCGGAGATCGGGCTGGCCATGGCCTGCTACCTGAAGCAGGTGGCAGCCACCATCTGCATCAACGGGCCCAACGCTATCTTCGAAGTGCCACTCAGGTACGGGGACCTGGTTGTGAGACCCCTCCTCTTCGACAAGGCGCGCTTGCAGGTCCACGTCTCTGGAGCCATGAGCATCCGTCACTGTCAGGGGGGTCCCTGGGAGGGGCTGAACAGGCAGAGCATGCTTCCTGTGGAAAAGGCCCAGGGCCCCATCCTCTTCATCGTCGGAGACAATGACGAGTGCTTGCACAGCAGTGTGTATGCGGAGCAGGCCATGGACCAGCTGTGGGGCCACGGGCGGAGCAGTGGAAGGGTGCTGGTGTATCCGGGGGCCGGCCACCTCCTAGAGCCGCCCTATGGGCCGCTGTGCTACGCTTCCTGGAACCCCGGGCTTACCTCACCTCTGCTCTGGGGTGGACAGCCTGCTGCCCACGCGGCGGCCCAGGAGCATGCCTGGGGAGAGATCCAGAAATTCTTTAGGCAACACCTCATTCCCACCAGAAGCAAACTCTGAGCAAGGGCTAAGGAAGACGGATGAAAGAAAAAGAAAAAAAAAGGAAAGAGATGATAGGATGGGGAGAGGCCCCTCTGGCTTCTCTGGGTTCACAGTCATCTTGAATCTACTAGAAGGAAATCGCACAAAAACGAAGGACAGGGCAAACGTGCATCTGAAGTATTTCTGACAAATTTGATGCACTTAGCATTTTTGTAAATTGAATCGTAGTTCATAGTCACTAGGGTTTTTTGCTATTTCAAAATTGGGATACCCTTGCACATTAAATAACTTTTTTTTAAGGTGGATAATCACCACCTTATTTATGATTGTACAAAAAAATAGATACTTGTTTACCCCAGTTAGGTGTAACTCAGACCCAGTTATTGCCAATTTAGATGAACTCCCCAGAACATCCAAGTTACCTGTGGAAATACATTTCTGTGTAAACTATTTTGAACTGGGTTTCTGACATGTGAAAAAGTCCCAAAACAAAATCAAGTATAACACTTGCTATAGATTTCTAGGAGATTCTTAAAAAAATTTAGGCCAATGATCTGCCTTTTATTACTAGTAAAGAGTTCAAGGGGATTGGATTTAAATAAGTGTTTATGTATCATTTATTGAAATTAAATGAGTAAATATACTTAAAGTTCTTAGAAGAGTGCTTTGCACTAATTATTATTATTTTCATAATGTTTTCCCCTTTCAGCCTGTTAATATCATGCATTACTTTCATTAACAGATTAATTTTGCTTATAATTTCAATAAATAAACTTCTCCTGTTGACTTTACTTAGGATTTTACATTTCTTCTAGAACAATTTTTGGTCTTTTTATTTTCCCAGAATTTCACCCATATTTTCTAGAGCACATTTTCTCTTTTTTACTATTTCATTCATTTCTGAATTTTTAATAAGTTCATTCCTTTTACAGCTTTTTGGTTTATTTTTTCTGGGTTCTTGAATTATATGTGTATTAGTCAGCCAAAGGGGTGCTGATGCACCATACCAGAAATCTGTTGGCTTTTATAAAGGGTATTTATTTGGGGTAGAAGCTTACAGTTACCAGGCCATAAAGCATAAGTTAATTGCCTCACCAAAGTCGGTTGCCACGTGTTGGAGCACGATGTCTGCAAGGGTTCAGGCTTCCTGGGTTCCTTTCTTCCTGGGGCTCACTTCTTTCCAGGCTCTGCTGCTTGGCTTTCTCCACAAGGTCAGCTGTAGACTATCAGGCAAATGGCTTGTCTCTCTTCCCGAGGCCTCTGCTTGTGTTTAATGGTGAATTCTCTCCTTCCTTAAGTATCTGCTTCTCTGTGTGTTTTCTTCCCAGGCTCCAGGATCAAGACTCCCACTCTCTTCTCTGCTGTGTCATTTTCTCTGTGAGTCCCCCCAAACAAGGGGGCAGGGATTCAATGTCCTACTGATGTGGCCAAAGCCCTAATCATAATCTAATCGCACCCAGAGGAAAAGACCAGTTTACAAACATAATCCAATATCTATTTTTGGAATTCATAAGCAATTCCAAACTGCTACAATATACCTACTTTGTTTATTTCTAAATCCATCAAATATTTAAACTAGTAATGGTCTGGCTGCATCCAAACAGGTTTTGGTATGCAGTAACCTTATTTTTGTTTATTTCTCAGTAGGTTCTTGTTAACTTTTTTCCTCATAGCCCAAGAGTAATCCCTGTGGCTGTTTTAAAATTTGCTAATGAATAAATTGATTTTGGCTATCCTTGGTCAGATTGTGAGCAGAGAGGATAGGGCCTGTATGAGTTTTGCAATCCCCAGTATAGTGATTATTCTAAATGATTCCCACCACTGGGTGTTAAAGCCACTTGGTTGATGGAAAACAGGATACTGAGTTGCCAAAGTACCACCCTGCAGATACTTAACAGCTTACAAAGGGAGGAAACAGAATTTTGAAATGGATTGGAGAGTGGACTGTCACCACCTGAACCCAGTGACCACACTTAGCATCTTCAAAAGGGCTCGTTTGCCATAATGGGCTTCACGGTAGGAGGTCATGTGGAGTGGCCGCACCATTTAGAAGGACTCCTAACAATACTCCCCCTATTCTCAGATTATTTCTTTTTTCACAATCATTTCATCATAACTACGTTTTAATAATATTTTTGCTTCTTCCTGTTTCTTACAGTCCATGTCCTTTTAGTTTCCTGGACTTATCTTCCATTTTGACATTATTCCAAAGTCCAAATTCAATGAATTCTTTAGAAAGATTCATGTTCACCAGAATCATTGCACATCTGAAATTATCTGCATTTTGTTTTCACTGTTTAATTAGAATTTTTATGGGTATAGAATTTTTTGAGGTTAACAGTTATTTCCCCTCAGCATTCAGGTGGTTTTATTTTGGCATCTATTGTTGTCAAGGTGAGTTCTGTCTGATTCTTGTTACGTTGCAGTATCTCTCTTTCTCTCTGAAAGCTTTTTCTATATTTAAACAATTTTCTCTTTGTTCTTAGTGTTCTGAAATTTCATCAAGATATGATGAGGGATTGGTTTATAACTATTTTTAAAATGTCTTTTGCTTGGCACTGTGGGAGCCATTTCAAACTAAAGACAAATCTATCTTCAGCTTTAGGATGTTTTCTTCTATTCACCCTTTCCATTTTATCTGTTCCTTGCTTCTGCAACTCCTGTAAAGAGACTTTGGGAGCTTCTTGTATATCAACCTTGAATATTACATTTTTCTTGTACTTTTGCTGCTTCATACTCCCTTCCCTCCACATTCTTAGAAAACCCCATTGAACATCTTGCTATTTTGCTTTTCAGGTGTGTCCAATCAGCTATTTAGGACATCTCTTGGGCTTTATTTCATCATTATTTTTATAATTTCCATGATGTTTCCTGTAAATCTGTTCTTAGTTTATAGAAAAGTCATTCTGCCTTATCCCTGCTTTTACTGGACACTCTCATCAACACACCCCAGTGTCTGCACAGGATAATGTAATTGTATTTAAAAACAAAGCAAAGGTATAACAGGGTCCTTTTGTTGGAACTGGGAAACTTATTTATCTCAGCACCACCCAGATCTTCCTTTTCAGGCATCTGATTTCAGCAACATGAAACCCAGGGAGAGGGCAAGCCTTCTCTGGCATCTCAGCTCCCATACTCGGCATTTAGTCTTGCCCAGTTATTGCTGCAGGTATTACTTTACCCACATGACAGTAGCATCTACCCAGATTGCAACAGCAAGGGAAGAAGTCATTTGAAATTTTTGAGTTTGACTACTAGCTCAACACATCATAGTAAAAGCCAGGTTTTCTTAGTCCCAAAGCACTGGGCGCTGGCAATACTTGAGTTGCTGATATGACTACAACAGATTAAGTGGAGGTGGTTTCCTGGCCTCAGTGCCGAGGTGCAGTGAATGTCCAACCCTGTGCTGAGTGAGAAACACTGGACAAAGGGGAAGAAACCCTCACCAATCAGGGGAAATCGAGTCCCGCCAGCCACAGAAAGGTCACCTTGGTCATGGGGCCAGGATGACAATGAGAGTTTTCTACAGTAAAATGAAACAGCCATACAGTGCTCAAATTTTTTGTTGGGATTTCATGAGGATGGAAGCACCAGCCTTGAGGGTAAAAGATGATTTTCTGGGCAGAGCCACTGCTAATGAAGCAGGAGAGAATAGGGACCTAAAGAGGAAGGAGGTAGAAAACCTAATAAGTTTAATAAGAGAAACCGAGGCAAAGTCCTGCTGGCTAAGCATTAACCTGCTGAATCACACAGGCAAGTTAAGAAGGGGCAGCTCACAGCACACACCCTGCAGCTTGCAGCATGCACCTAAAGGCAGCCAGGAACGAGGGAGGGGGTGAGAGGGGCATCACCACCACCCACCTAGTTTTCAGGTTACTCCACGCCTCACGAACAGTGACAGCACGCCCCGTGGACAGTGACCAGAGGCTAATCACAGCCAGTCAGCATGCCCTGGAGAGGTCATGGACAGCAGCCCTGACCAATCATGGCCAATCAGGGCCAATTGGTGCTGCCAGTCACCACTGGACAGTACCCGACACCGCTAGGCCTCTCACACTCCTGGGTCCCTGTACCCTAAACCCCTGCTTATCAGTGCAGACCCTGGGGTCCTGTACCCCCATAAAACAGGAGACCCCAGGGCAGAACTTTGCATCGCTCTTGAGAGAATGGCTGTCCCCATGACTCAGGGATGTACTTCTGTTCTCTTGCTTTACCTCCCAATAAATCCTGTGCTTATTTAATGAATTTGTGGCTCGTCCTTCAATTCCTTTTTGTGACGAAGCCAAACGCGGGACACCGTCTCTGATAAGGCTAATGTCAGGAGTGTCTGCAGAGCTACCCGGGCTCCCGCAAGAAGCAGCACTGGCAGGGCCAATGGCAGGGAGTGGAACCAAACCACACTTGATTCCTTCATATTTCCAGCTTGCCATTCATCACCAGGTTCCTGTGAGACAGTGGAGGCTGATTTGGGAAGGTTCTCTAGGAAGCAAATGTGACTGACCTCACCAGACCACATCCACCTTCAAGCCCTGTCAAGTCTGTCGCCTGCTTACTTTTCATAGCCTTCCAACCCAGTCTCTCTCTGTCACTACTGATTTCCTGCCATCATCCTAGATCAAGTCCTAATCGCGTTTTGCCCAATAACGTCTTAAGTGATCATCTCACTTCTAACGGTTGAGTCCCTTCAATCCATTCCACAAATGGAAGCAGCCCCGAAGGACCTTTTTTAAAAATGCAAATCTGATTCTGTCATCCTCCTGCTTACAATCCACTGAGGGCTTCCTCTGGTGGTAGTGTAAATCCCAAAATCCATGACAAGGCTCCACAACCCTCTGTAACGGTCTCCAGCCTCGTCAGATGCCTCTTTCAGTCCCCCTCGCTCTGTTCCGGGCACACTGCCTTCCTGCAGTTCCTCACGGGTGCGAGTCTCTTTCCTCTCCAGAGCCACTTGCTTTCTAACTAGCCTCATTCTAAATAGCCTGAGAGACATGTCACTTCTTTAAAGATGCCTTTCTGACAACTTTCTATCTTGCGCCATTTATTTTTTATTTTTACTTTTTTAAAGATTTATTTTTATTTCTCTCTTCACACTCCCCCCCCCCCCCCCCCCCCCCCAGTTTTCTGCTCTCTGTGTCTATTTGTTGTGTGTTCTTCTGTGTCCGCTTGTATTCTTGTCAGTGGCACCAGGAATCTGTGTCTTTTTTGGTTGCATCATCTTGCTGCGTCAGCTCTCCGTGTGTGAGGGGCCATTCCTGGGCAGGTTGCCCTTTGTTTGCACTGGGCAGCTCTCCTTACAGGGCGTACTCCTGGTGCATGGGGTTACCCTATGCGGGGAACACCCGTGCGTGTCATGGCACTCCTTGTGCGCATCAGCACTGTGCATGGGCCCTGCTCATCACACGGGTCAGGAGGCCCTGGGTTTGAACCTTGGCCCTCCCATGTGGTATGCGGACGCCCTATCCGTTGGACCAAATCTACTTCCCTATCGTGCCCCAATTAGATCAGTTCTCCCTCCAAAGAACTTATTACATGTCAATTGTTCTGCAGCTGTTTTCCCTTTCTTTACTTGACTTAAAGTTCCATGAGGGTAAGAAGTGGGTCCATTTATTTTGTTACATGTTCCCAGTTCTTGACATGGTTCCTGACCTGCAAGAGGGACTCATGAACTCTTTGTTGAGGAAACGAATGTTTCCATTGTTCCTGGGGCATTCTGGGGCGAGAACTGGGATGTGGCCAAGAGGTGTGGCATTCATTACAGTGTCTCCAAAGTAATCCAGGAGGAGGTGATCAATGACAGACTACCTCCAGTACACATCTTGAATTCAGCAGGACAGAAGAGTTTCAGCCCTCAGTTTCACTGGCTCCTTACAGAAAACTAGGGCCATTGGGTATTTGATATTTTACGTCCTTGGGAGGTTCTGATGGCTGCATAAACTAGCTGCAATAGGAGGAGGTGAGTCAGTTTTTACGAACAAAAATGCCTCTTTATTGGTCTCGTAGGGGTGCTGTAACAGATGGCAAATCACTGAGTGGCTTAAAGCGACAGAAATATATTGTCTCCCAGGTCTAGAGGCCAGACGTCTGCAATTAAGGGGTCAGCAGGGCGAAGCGTCCTTGGAAGGTCCTAGAGAAGAGGGCTCCCTGGCCTCTTCCTGCATCTGGTGGCCCAGGGGTTCCCTGGTTTGCGGCAGTGTCACTCCTACTGTGGCCTCTGCTTCGCGTGGCCGTCTTTCCTATGTCCCTGCCCACATTTCCCTCTTCTTAGAAGGACACCAGCATAGGAAGTAGAGCCCTCCTTAAATGCAGTATGACTTCATCTTTACTTGCTTCTCCATGTCTTGTGAGTTTCAAGAATTCTTTTACTTTGCCTAAACACATACACACACTTTCTTTCTTGTTCTTTCACACACACATGTACTCACTCATTCACACTGACACACACAAACATTAACACACTTACTCTTGAAGTGACCTCTCAATCCTGCCCCTGCTAGGATTTATCTCAGCTGACTTGGAACCCAGAGGTTTAAATATTTATTGAGGTTACTTCATCACGACTCCTCAAATACTTTGTCTGGTGGTTGAAGCTTAAAACAAAGGACATGAGCCAGAATGCATTTTGTGATAACTTTTTTCTTCTCTTTTAGAAAAAAAATATGTACAAAAAATGCTAAGAAGAGCCAACATAGAAGAGTCAAAAAAAAAAAAACCATTCTGATAGATACAGATGAGGGAGCTCCTTCTCTCAAAGGAGTTACATGTTATTATCATGCTAGAAAATGAGATACAGTTAAAATTCTAGAACAATTAAAAGCCACAAAGTAAAGCTGTTGCTCTGGGCTCTCCATTGTGGATGTTCTGATACCCTTTCTGTAAAATAATACTGTGCAAACTGTAAAATATTGATTTTCATATAAAGTCCATATAAGATGATATACAAAACTGTTGAGTTGACAGGGGAGTCTGGTGCTGGCTGCTCTTTGGGAGGAAGGCTGCAGTGGTACCTGCTGCCCATGGACATGGTTCCAGAAAGATCTTGAGTTTCTTAGGTGGGGAAGGCCATTATCTAAGAAAGAATCATCTAACCTCAAACCCCACCTCCCCCATCCCAATCCAGGATTATTTGCCAATTCTTTGTTCTACTAGGTGATTTCACTAGTTTATTGAGAAAGGAACACTGGGTTCTTTCTCAAGGTAATATTTATTTTTACACAGCTGATTCTGAAATATACCATTAGCCAACACTGACCTTCCTGCCACTCAAAAGTTTATCTTTCATTAAAATTCAAAAATCCAGAGAAGGCAGCAAACTGTGGTAACAAAAGGTCAAAAGTTTTGTTGTATCAATTTTATTTCGGTCTATAAAACTGAGAAAAGAAGGTTTGTGTACAAATATCACAAAACAACATCAACCATTGAATAAATGTGATTCTTCAATGCACATTTGAACAAGAGGAAAATTTTGTTGGTCTTAAAATTCTGCCATCAATATATTAAAGCTGACAAAACAAAAAAAATCAGGGCAAGCTACATCACTTCCTTATACAAAAAAAAATGTACAAAACATTAGCCTCTAACTAGATAAACATAATACTTGTCTTCACAGTTTGACATTGAGTAACTGTGTATCTTGAAGTATCGAATTGGAGGGTGATAAAAAAACACCGTGCGACACATCAGCCATCTCAGGTAACTTCGGTCATGGAGGCAGAGTGATTCTAAAAAGCAAACACGAGCAGAGAAATCTGTCATTTCCTGTTTATCTGATTCTATTTAAGAGTTACGTGGTAGAGATATAGTAACTGAACATCCTCAGAAAACCAGAACGGTGACTTTGGGCAGATTTCTTTAACTCTCCAAGTTGTTTTTTATTTGTAAAATAAAGTCTATAATATCACTAGTTATTAATCAAAGGAAGTATCAGACTTCCCTAGGAACATTTTTTAAAATGCAATTTTTTTCATCCCAGACCTGCTGAATCAGAATCTCCTGGGCCAAGGTCCCAGGCATTGGAGTCTCCTTTCTTTTTGTCAAGGAACGCAAATGTTTTCTTTTCTCCCTTTTGAAAGACATGGGGGGCCCTCTTCCACATTCAAAGTGAGTTAATCCTTCATCTCTCTTTTTTCATTGTCAATATAAACTGTGTGTGACAAGGACACAATTGCTCAAAACTAAGTTTCATTGCTCAGGGAATGTGGGCAACCGGTGGTAGTAGTTTGTGGCTAGCCAGAAGGTGGTGTCTGGAATCATAACTCTACAGGATTCTAGAAGGTGGTCTCCCTGTGTCATAAAAACTATCTAGGTTCATAACGTGTTATGTTTCCATGGTCTGTAATTTACTTTTTGGTCTCTCTTTAGTATTTAGGAAAGATTTTGGAAAATACTACCCTGTGCCAATTGACTATAGTATGGGGAATCACGGAAAGTGAATACCCACAATTGAGTTGAGGTGTTAGAGGCGGAGAGAGAGCACTGTAGCTCTGGGGACTCTGTGTGGCAAGCGGGATGGGACACCTCAGAAGGAAGGAAAGGGGGAGGTGGGCATCCTCCTCCTGCAGGCAGTCTTCTCCTTGAGGGATTTTGAAGAGTGGGATGGATTTCATGTGTGTGGATGTGTGCTCTGAAGAGAGGGTCATGTGTTCTCTCTTATGTCCCCAAAGGTCCTTCTCCTGGGGAGACCGTTCTACCCCAGGAATTACAAAGGGGCAGCTTCTAATAGAAGCCAGAGCTGTTGGAACTGTGGAGGGAGCTCTTGCCTACAGGAGAGAACACAGGGTATATTTATTTGGGAAGATCTGTAGTTCAGTTCAAACAGAACTACCCCTGCTCCAGCTGTAGTGTGTTTGCACATTCAATGCTGAGACCTATAGATTTCAAAAAAGAATTTTCCAGAATTCTGAAGACAGGGCCTTCAGAATTCAATGAACTAATATTTTAATTTTGACTGAGTGACCTGGGGCATGTTCCTTAAACTCTTTGTACTCTACATTCCTCATCTATAAAACAGGATAATAATACTTATTTCAGAATTATTGTGAGGATGAGATGATATGGCTCTAAATAAATGCTAGTTCTCTTTTTTGACTAAGAAAGAAAGGGAATTTCCTCCTTCATTTTCCATGCGGAAAGTATGTGACACAAAGCAGATGCTCAGTTCCTCAAATGTCCCACCATTGGTATGGATACCATCTCTTGAGGAAACATTTTCCATTCAGCCTCCTGTAGCTTCACTTGGACTGTGGAAGCCTGGCTCATTGTTTCTCATAAAAGGTTGACCTTGGTCTGATTTTTGGTTTTTGACTTGGACTGACGTTCTTAGTTCAGGTTCTGGTTCTGGCTTACATCTACCCATCCATGCTAACGAACGCCAGGAAGTGTGGAGCGTGAGTAAGACTTGGTCCTCAACAATCTCCGAGTCCTTGGGGGAGGCAGAAGTGAGGGGACAATGTTGACTTTATTTGTGAGAGGTGGTCACACAAGAGGCCTGATTCTCAGGAAATGCCTTAACTTCGATCTGAATGCAGTGACCTACACAGCCACAGAGAGGCATTGGCAGGTGAGAAAAGAAGTTCTGTCACTGCCTATAGAGAACAACACTTTATATATATGTATGTGAATCCTGCATCTGTTCTCTAAACGTGGATAGCAGTTTTTGCAACCCTGTTTTGGCACTTCATTTTTCCTGTAAGTTGAATCCCCCAAATGTGACCTGGGCCTCCTTTGGCCAGTTCAACTCATATGGGTGCCTGAGAGAGGAGAGAGAAAGAGTTTTGGAGAAGTCTTCAGATGGGGTAAACCTTGAGCAGGGTTGAACAGGAAGATGGAGTGCAAAAGGGTACATTCTTAGAATAGGATATTTGGGTCCAAGGGGACAAAGTTTGCAGGTATACAGAGAGATGAGTATGTCTGAGGCACTCAACAAATATTTGTTTCTTAAATTCACCTTTGTCTTCAGTTGCCTAACCTTAACTTTGACCTCACTGAGTATCAGAATATAGATAAGGAAGAAAAACTAGGCATTGCTTTCCTGGTGACTTTGTCATTCAATAGGCAGTACACGAATAAATCAGAAATATTTTTCAGTACTTTATTTCTAATTAGGCCAAGCTGAAATTTCCACCTTAATTCCAATTAAGGGAAAACAAAGAAAAAACAAATACATGGCACTGGAGTTAATGGAGGGCCATACATATTTTTTTTCAAGATGGAAATATCATTATTGTTTTCTTTTTCTTTTTCTTTTATGGCTCACTAATAAAATTAGAAAGACTTCACTGAAAGTGAAATAGGATAGCTTATTTCAGAGAGAAGCCTGATAGTTAATCTTTAAATAGAAAAAAGTATGATTTTACAATGTGCTGATATGAAGTATCTGGTAATTCCAATGGGAAGTGGCTTGGTTTACCTGACACCATCTATAAAAATGGCTTAGTAAGAAAGTGCCAAATACAAACAAGATATCAAGATAAACAGACTTCTCTAGATGGCTCAAAGACCTAAAAAAAGAGCCAATACCATAAAGCTCCCAGAAGATAATGTAGGGAAACATTTATGAGATCTTGCAGTTGACAATGGTTTCATAACTTTTATACCCAAAGCACAAGCAATGAAAGAAAAAAATAGATAAATAGAACCTCCTTAAAACTAAAAACTTTGGGCTTCAAAGGAGTTTGTCAAGAAAGTGAAAAGGAAGCCTACCCAATGGGAGAAAAGGTTTGGGAATCCCTTATCCGATAAATGTCTAATCCATATATCCAGCATATATTAAGAAATCCTACATCTCAAAAATAAAAAGCAAATAACCCACTTAAAAAATGGGCAAGAGATTTGAAAAGGCATTTTTCCAAAGAGGAAATACAAATGGCTGAAGAACACATGAAAAGATGTTCAACATCATTAGCTACTAGGGGAATGCAAATCAAAACCACAATGAAATACCATCTTACAGCTAATAAAAAAAAACAGAAAACTGCAAGTGTTGGAGAAGTTGTGGAGCAAAGAGAACTGCTGGTGGGAATGTAGAATGGTGCAGCCATTGCAGAGGATGGTTTGGTGGTTTCTCAGGAAGCTAACTACAGCACTGCCATATGATCCAGCAATTCCACTACTAGGTATATACCCAGAAGAATTGAAAGCAGGGACATGAACAGGTATATGCACACCAATGTTCGCAGTGGTGTTATTCACTATTGCCAAAAGTTGAAAGCAGCCAGATGTCCATCAACAGAAGAATGGATAGGCAAACTGTAGTATCTACATATAATGGAATATTACTCAGCAATAAGAAGGAATGAAGTATTGACACACATGACAATGTGGATGAATCCTGAAGACCTTATGTTGAGTGAAGTAAGCCAGTCATATTGCTGATATGACCTAAGCATATTGAGCAGACTCACACAGAGTCTGCAAGACAAGTTACTAGGAGATAGAAAAGGAAGTAGAGTGTGGTGAGCCGATGCTCTATCTGGGCAGACCCTATAAGGTGGAAGGGGGTGGTTGGGCAGTGGATAGGGGTGATGGTGGTGCAGGGATGTGAGTCAATGGTGGTCAATGGTGGTCAATGGTGCTGGAGTTGAGGGCAAACAGGGTTGGGGGTATGTTGTACCATCCATGAACAGGGTAGAGGGTTGGAGGAAGGAAAGGGTGAAATCTGGAGAGATGTACATCTGTGGTTGAAAGCACAATTGTAGGAATGTTCTTTTGGCAAATATGGCAGGGGAGGGTCACTGGTGCAGGGTGTCAGTGGAGGGGGGTGTGTGGGAAAGGGTGCACCTGGGGCAGGTTTCTGTGGAGTATGTAAGTGTTCATCCTGTCATAGGGTGTTATCTCAGTGGGTGGATACCACACAATAAACAAGAAAATATTAAGCTTCCATTCTGGGGAGTCGTGATACATTCTTAAATAGAGGGGCAGGAGTCTCTCAAGAGCTTAGGCAGTGCTCTGAACATATGGGAGGACAGGGCAATGTGTCAAGTCCTCAATTAGTGCAAGTAACTATGAACCTTATTCTTGAAAAATTGAAACTTAGTAGTTATCACAGGTTCTGAGGAGAGAGGGAAGAAAGAATAGGTAGAACATAGGGCATTGGAATTGTTCTGCATGATTTTGCAATGACAGATACAGGCCATTACACATTTTGTCAAAACCTATGAAATTGTTTGGTGCAAAATGTAAACCATAATGTAAACTATTGACCATAGTTAGTAGCAACACTTCAATGTTTATCAGTTGTAACAAATGTACTACACTCATGTCAGATGTTATTAATAGGGGAAAATGTGAGAAGGGGAGGGGTAGGGTATATGGGAATCCCCTATTAAAAAAATTTTTTTTTGATATACCAGGGCCAGAGATTGAACCCCAGACCTCATATGTGGGAAGCTGGCACTCAACCACTAAACCATATTGGATCCCCCGATTTGTTTCTTTGTTTTGTTTTGTTTTTAGGAGGCACTGGGGACCATACCTGGGACCTTCCATGTGGGAAGCAGGTACTCAACTGCTTGAGCCACATCCACTCCCCTCCCATATATATATATATATAAGGCTGGTAAAAAGAGTTTATTTAGAAATGAGAGACAAAGAAAGAAGTATCCACCCAAGATGTGGATGTGGGCTCCTCCAGGCAAAGAGAGAGCCTCTCCTATATTTTTGATGTGACTTTTCTGTAACCTAAAGCTTCTTTGAAAATAAAGTAAAAAACAAATAGGAAGACACTGGGAGAACATACAGAAGAAATTGTATACTTACATAAAACATAACAGATCTTATGGTGATGAAATGTACAATGCAAGAAATTTCTTTTGGCTTTATTTTTGGGGATATTTTGGATTATGGAAAAGTTACAACTATGGCAGGGGAGGCTCACTGGTACAGGATGTTAGTGGTCAGGGGATGTGTGGGGAAGGATGCACCCGGGGAATGCCTCTGTGGAAAAGGAATGTGTTCATGTGGTCATGGGGTGGAGACCCACACAATAACCAACAAAATATTAAATTCCCATCCTAGGGAGTCCTGCTACATTCTCTAATAGAGTAGCAAGACTCTCTAGAGTACATAAGCACTACCTAGTGTAAGAGGACAGAGAAATATGCCAGGCCCTTTATATTAATGCTTATACTTATGAACCTTATTCCTATAAAACTGAAACTTAGTCTACTATTATATATTACCTAAAAGTTACCTCCTGAAAGCCTCCTTGTTGCTCAAATGTGGACTCTCTCTAAGCATATAGGCTCATTGCCTTCCCCTCAAGTGAGGGACATGAATTCCAGGGACAGGCCTCCCTGGTACCAAGGGACTTTTTACCAAGTGCCAAGTAGCAATGCATTTGGAAAAAGACCTTGACAAAAAGGGGGAAATATTAAACATAACAGAGTTTTTATGGGTAAGAGATTTCAAAGTGAGTCAGGAGGTCATTCCAGAGGTTACACTTATGCACATCTCAGGAAGATCTCACTGACTGCCACAGTAAACAGTGCTTCAAGCAGGGGTACTCCTGAGGGCTCTAGAAACATCTAGACAATATAGGCAGGCAGACAATCCCAGGAAATCAGCACCCCGTGGATGGCCCTTACCTTGGAATATATGTTATTTCCCTAATGTAACAGAGTTAGACTCATTTATAATTTCCCTACACGTGGATCTTCTGTCCCTTTTATTTGAACCTGTAATTAGCACTATACCTGGTAAATATATGCCCCAGAGACTTAAATCTTTGGTCTGTTCCTATGCTGGTTGAGCCCTGAATCTCAGCAGAGTTGCAACCAACATCTATTCTCCAGTTCATTAGACTCGCCCAGAACAACTAACAAAATGATCATGATGGACAACACTCATCCCAAAAAACAGAGTACCTATAATTGCAAGCAAGACATTTCCATCCATCTACCCATGGGATCTAAGCCCCCTCTCAATTGGAAGCAGAGTGGGCATCACCATCCCAAAATCCTCAAGAATGTGTAATGAACAAACATAAGGGGGGGATGCAACTGTGGACCAAAGTAGAATTATTATTATTCTAGTAATGGAAAAACTTGTAATATTGATATAAAGACAGTGGTCACTAGAGGTTCTGAGGTATGGGGAAGGAAGAAAAAGTGTAAAATAGGGTATTTTAGGAATATTGGAATTGTTTTGAATGACGTTGCAATGATGGATACAGGCCATTATCCATTTTGTAAAAACCTATAAAATTGTGTGGTGCAAAGTGTAAACCATAATGTAAACTGTAGACCATGGTTAGTAGCAGTGCTTCAATATGTGTTCATCACTTGTAACAAATGTACCACATTAATGAAAGGTATTATTAAGAGTGAAAAGTGTGAGAGGAGGAGGGGATAGGGTATATGGGAATCCTCTCTATTTTTGATGTAACTTTTCTGTTAAAACTTCTTTAAAAATAAAGTGAAAAAAACATACAAGCAGACTAAATCTTTTAGCAAGACACAGTCACCTGAAAAAAGCGGCATGCTAATAAAACCCTGTTTTGTTACTAGTTTTGTCCCTCTCTCATCTGCATAAAGGAAACCCCCTTGCACCCCTCTTCCATTTGCAAGCTGCATGGCTTTGGGTAAGTCATTTAACCCTCCTGTCTTTAGTTGTCTTATATGTGAAATGGGAATTATAGTATCTCTCCAAAAGGGTTTTTGTTGAAATAACGTTATGTTTGTAATGCCTCTGGGCACAAGATAAGTGCTTAATACCATCTTTCAAGGCACCTGCCAGATGGAAAGTCTTCTTCCTGGTTTTACCTCCCTTCTCAGACAAAATGGGTGCTTTTTCTTCATCTGTCCCCACACAGCCTTTTGCAAGCCTTTGCTTCAGCATGTCTTGGGATGATTAATCCTTTACAGCCCCACTTTCCTGATTGCCTGAGAGTTCTTTGAGGCCAAGAGTCCTTGTTATTCTCAGGAGCCCTGGCATGAAGCAAAACCCTGGTGTGTCAGAAGTGTCCCAACAGTCTTTGGTCCACTGAAATGTTGATGGTAGCCCTCAGCTAGATCCAAAAGGACATTTAATTCATATCCCTTTGTTAACGTCCTTCCGGCTTATATCTATCACTGGATGTAACAAGTGTTCTTCTTCCTAATACTGGCCTAAGTACCAAATCAAACTGGCCTCCCACACGATTGGACCCAGTTTATGAACGGATTCCATGGCAGCCACCGGGCAGAGGTTAGACTTCCCTGAGGAGTCAGGATTGCCAGCACCCAGAATGCACACGGGCCCTTTCTCCCCGTCTTTCGAGAGCGCGACTGATCTGTACTTATGCAGGTGGCTTCAGCAAGCCCCACCCGGGGGGGGGATGGGGGCTTGGCCTCCCCAGGCTAGAGCCCGAGTCTTTGGACGGCCAGGAGGTTACCGTACCTGTGCACTTAAGGTTTCCAGAGGGCTTTCTATCCTTGGGAAAGCCATGAGGGGCACTCCTCGGGGGTCCTCGGCTTTGACCTTGGAAGGGGATCCCTGCGTGCCTTTGAAGTTATGGACCACACACATTCCCTGCAGGATGGAGGGAAGAGAGTGGGCTCAGCCCGCAGCCATTTCTGACGGCGGCAGGACTGGTCCCTTGAGCACCACTGCCGTCGTGCCTTTTTTCTTCTAGAGACACGGGCAGACCTGAGGTGTGGCCCAGAAGGTCGGCTGAGCTCTGCCGTGGGTGCCAAGGAAGCACTTGCTTAGTCACCAGGCGGCCAGGGACTGTTTCCGCACCTGTAAAATGGGAATCACGGCACCTACCCCAAAAGAGCTGTAATGAGGAAAAGCACACGGTGATAGTGAGCTGCCTGATAACAACGCGCATTTACGGAGGGCCATTGTGGATCTGGCACTGGGCTGAGGGCTCTATTTTACTTCATCTGACAGCACCCAACAACCTTCCAAGGCTGGTATTATCTTTTCCAGCTTAGATAAGGAGGCATGGAGAAGTTAGACAACTTGGCCAAGGCCACACTGAACTCTGAATCCCAGAGCCCCTGAGTCCAACCACTGTGCTCTTTTGCCTCTTAACCAGTGCCAAACACATCACCAGTTCTCAGTAAATGTTAGCTGGCCTTCTACCCCTGCCCAAGAGGCTCACCCTCCAATTAGGTTACTAGGAAGAGGATTTTTATTTGCTCGAGATTAAATAACCCATCAATGGCAGTTTTCTTTCATTGCTACTAAAAAACCTTCCCTTTAAATTACTACCCACTTCCCTTTATTTCCCACCAAGGCCCCTTCCAAACCAATTCTGTCCTTGCCTCCTGTCTGCTTGCTCTTCTCAGGCTCTATCGGTACTCACTCTTCCATTGTTTTGCATTTTTGTTTCTACATCCAGTATCACTCTTGAAACACTGCTGAACATTTACAAAACAACTCATCTCCACCTGGCTCACCTGCCCCACACTCCAGCTGCTTAAAGCTCCTCCATTCAGGAAATGGAGAAACCCGCAGGTGTAGGAGCTCTGGAGTTAGGGAGACGAGGGAAAATTCAGTTCCTTATTGGCTGGGTGGCCCCTGGGCAATTACTTACCTTGAACTTCAATTTCCTCCTTGATAAGATGAGGATAAAAATGTCGTTAGGACTGTTTTAAGGGCACATGATTTGCATGTAAAGTGTAGGGCACCTTGGATTGCCCAATTAATAACTTTCTCCCCTTTCCCCCACTTACATTTTCATGGTAAACACAAGCAAGTCAAACAGGAATGAACTGATGCAACAAGTGCACCCCATTCTCAGCCCCTGCGCTTCCCCCTCCCTCTGTGTCCTCTCTAAGTCTTCATCTTGGCCTGCCCCTCATCTCTTGTCCATGACATGCACCTCTCAGATCTTATCTCCCAGTCCCCAGCTTGGCAGGCGTGTGTGTCCATGGTGTACATGTGCATGGGCCACGCAGATCCAATCTGAGACAGGACGGCTGTTTCATGCTCCAGCCATTTATCAGCACATCTCAGCCCTAAGGTCTTTCGTGGAAGATCAGTTTTGACATCAACTTGGAATTGCTCGCAGGCAAAAAAAAAGGATCCAACAATGACTGAGTGGTAGGAACCAGGGCTTCAAGTTCCCGAGAGAAAACAAGTTAATGTTGAAGTGGAATTTGTATATGGAGCTTCAGCAAACAGAGGCTTTCACAGAGTTCTGTCATCCCCCAAAGACCCCAGGCCATTGCTCAGGACAGTGGTCCCTGCTCTCCCTCCCCAGTTGGGCACGGCTGGCTCCAGGACCCGTGGACAGCAAGACCATTTGGCTTTTTTGGGGGGCCCCAAGCCTTCATTCATGTGCCCCTGATCTCTCTTTGAGATCCCTCTCTTCTCTTCAAGTCACCTGCATTCTTTCCCTCTTTTAGGAAGCATTCTTAGGGAAATAGCCATTGCGAGATGTCAGTATCTCAGGACCATCTGAGCACCACATTTCCTGCCACTTTCCCCAGAGAATTTTCCTTTAAGCCCTCCATCTTTCAGCCTTGGAAAAAAGGCAGAATCCGCTCAAAATAATTTGGAGTGAGAACGGAGCTTCCCAGTCAGTGTCCTGAATACGGATGGGCACGTTCCGGGTGTATCTTAACAGGGAGAGAGAGAGGTCATCCACAAACTGTAAAGACCTTCAGTATGCAGCGCCAGTCCTACTGGGTGCTGTGGACAAGAGCGAGGACACATCAGGAGGGGGAGAGCCTTCCGGACTGGGACGGCTCCTTGTTACTGTTCGAGCATTCATTTCATGCACAGCATGCGTGGTGCCAGCTCTGGTGATTTCCAGTCAGTCCGTCTGAGCCTATTGGAAATCCTTGAAGATAATAAAAACCCGCATCTCTGTGATATGCCGTAGAACGGAATATTCGAGAGCAACACAGAGGAATGGATTACTGATGTGTACACACTACAGCACAGACGCACCTCAGAATACTATGCTTGGGTGAAGGGTGCCGGAAACAAGGGACATGCTGTATGGTTCCACTTATTGAAGTCTTAGAAAAGGCAAACTAATAACCAGTGACAGAAAGAAGACTGGTGTTTGCTATGTGGGGGGGGGGGGGGGGGAAGGGGGGAGGTGAGAGAGAGGGATTACTAAGGGGCACGAGGAAACTTTTGGGGATGACAGAGATGACAGTTGTCTTGATTGTGGTGAAGGTTTCCTGGGGTGTCTGTGTGCTGACACACTCTATGTGCCTCTTATGGCATGCCTATTCCACTTCAGTAAGGCTGTAAAAAAAAATAAAAACAAGACTGATGAAATAAAACCAGCCTCTTATCTTCCCATCTAAAGCTCAGATTAAGAAATTCCCTAGGTGAGCCACTGGCCAGCCCCTGTCTATTAGAGGAATGAAAACATTGGCAGAAATATAGAGATGTGGAGGCAACTGCCTCATCCTACCCTCTTCCCCAGTTAGGTTATGATATGAAGCCGCGTGTGGTGGGATTAAGATGCCCGAGAAGCAGGTTCAGATAATGACAGGCCTTCTCAAGAAAACACGGCTGTGGCCAGGTGCAGGGTTTTGGTTTGGCTAAGCCCAGGGCCAGAGCTAAGGCTCCTGATGTCTGAAAAACTCACTCAGCATCTGCTCTAAATACACGTGGAACACTATTTAAAGAACAGGGCTTTGAAGGTACGCTGGGTTATTAGTCTGCCCAGCTCAGTCCTAACCCCAGGGGAGTGAGTCGTCCTTCTGGGGTGAGCCTCTCCCTGACCCCCCGAGGGAAGACAGACACCATATTTCTGAAAGAAAAGGGGTTTTAGAAGTCATTCTTGCAGCAGAAGGATGACTGTTGCTTGGAGAATGACTGCACCTTGTATGGCTGGAAAAAGAGGAACACGAATTCTGAAAAGAAGCCTGGGCCGCTGAACGTGTGGGCTCGCCATGGTCTCAGGCGGCCGTTCAGGGGGCACACGTGGGCACACGGGCACGGGGCCGACCTACCAGAAAGAGGGCCACGGCCGTGCCCAGGGTGAAGCCCGCGATGACGTCGGAGCAGTGGTTGCGGTACTCGGAGACCCGGTTGAGGCCCGTCAGGAAGGCGGTGCAGAGCGTGCCCAGGCACAGCACGGGCTTGGCCAGGCGGCTGCTCTTGGTCTTGATTGTGCTTGTGATGTACATCTGGAAACAGAGCATTGCTCCTTGCTGCAGCGCCGGCACACGCCTGCACCTGCACGTGCCTGCACCAGCACACGCTTACACCTACACGCGCCTGCACCGGCACACGCCACCCCTGCACACGCCTGCACCAGCACACGCTTACACCTGCACACGCCTGCACCTGCACACGACGCCCCTGCACACGCCTGCACCTGCACACGCCTCACACCCAGGCAGGCGCCCCCGCCGAAGCGACTGCATGCACGGACTGGCCTCTCCCCAACAGCACCCCTCAGCTACGGAGGCCACCCTTTGGTGGGAAACTCGTGTTCAAGGCCAGTGAGCAGACACCCAGGGACCCCAGGGCCTGGCACTGGAGGGGGCCTGTGAAAGGAAGGCTCAGCATTAACTGCCTCGTAACAGTTAGGTGCGGAACATGCAACTTTTATGGAGAACTTTAAAGAATCATTTGATGTGCGAGGAACCCCACACGAGAATTCCCAAATACCAAGTAAACTTTGCATGACAATGAATTTTATGGTGGAGACCTAAGTTGCAGCTGCACGCTCAACCTCAGAGTGTAGACTGACGAGTTGACGGGCTGATTTAGAATTTCCCAACCAGTGTCTCACACAAATGGGTTTCAGTTGTGCTGGGAGATGGCTTCCCACATTAAATGGGGGCAGCTGTGATCAGCTCCATCCTCGTTCATGCCAGCATGCTTTAAAGTATCAGACTTTTCTATGTGTGCAATGATTTTAAAAATATAATAAAACAAAGGCTGGGAAGACCTGGGCTAAGTAAAGGATGAGGCCATTTATGACACCTGAAAGGTAGAGTGTTGTTATTATTTCATTGTGAGGAGCTGGGCAAGGCTTTTAAATGCCATTGGCTCGGTTAACAAACGTGCCCCTGACAGTCTAGAGTTGGGAAGACGTGCCTCTTCCAAATAAGTGAACACTCAGCAGATAGCCTTTGGTAATGACGACAACTACCCACTAGAGGGCATCATTGATCCATCGTTTCTTAACAAATGGGCTGTTAGTAATCCTAGAAAATAAAATACTGTTACATTATAATCTATGACAGTGTGTTTGTATGGCTTGAGCACATATAAATGAAAGTAGATACACTCTACAATGTTGCAATGGAAATTATTTTCACAGGTTGCTGTTTCAACAATGGAGGGAATACAGTAAGATAGGATTCTCTTATTCTATGTAACAGATGCCTTACAAAACGGGTTAGATCTAAAATTGCATAAATTAGAGCATATTATTATACTCTCCTGATGAATGGGAAATGTTTTTAAAAATCTATGATATATATGTAAGTTTAGTATTTTCTGCTCCCATATATTTTTAAAGATTATATCCTGTAGAATTCTTTCCTACAAGGTAATAAACTATTATGAGCAAGGACCTACGGTTAGCCAATATGTCTCACAATATTAACTAGTACTTAGGAAGTACTTGGTGAATAATTTCTGAATGCACTTAACATGGAATAGGGGCTCAGAAAATGTTTGTGTTTTAGGTCGTAGGATACACTTTGGCTTTTCTTTGTGATGAGAGCAAAACTGTAAAAAGAGCATCATACCCCAGTGGTACAGTCAAAACATGTGTGACCTTTTGGGGGTAGGGTCTCCTCCCCCACCATCACTCATTTCTCCTGGCAAAATGATGGAGAAGAGTGGCAGGAGGAACAGAACTGCGGATTTATCCCAGGGCTGCCATCTCTGTGGAGCAAAAGTCATCTAAAGCTCACAGCCGAAATTTGTAGGCAGGCATGAGAAATGTGTGCACCGCTCCGGAGGCAACCAAAGCTTTGGCCAAGAGAGTCTTCTGGGCGGCGGGAGAATTCCCCACGGGTGCCAGGAGCCTGGGTTCTGCCTAGGGGACCTTAGCGATTCTCTCAGTCCCAGTTTCTGCCTCTTTCAAATGAGGGGATTTGACTAGACGTTACCAGCATTCCTTCCAGAACTAATATCCTCTGGCACATCAGGACCTTACATGGGTGTATGTATGCATGCGGTGTGTGTATAAGAGAGGGAGAGAGAGAGAGACAGAATAAGTGAAAACGCGTTGTGACCTGGCTCTAAAAATCACTCAAAGTCCCAGGAAAGAAAGATTGGGGTGGGAGGGCTGAGAGACCCCCAGCCGGGTAAAAACTTGACTAGGGAGGGCCGGCAAGACTCGCACACTCACCGTGGCATATAAGGCGGAATAAATGCTCAGAGCAGCGTGTTTGGAGGGAAAGGACCTCCGAGCCTTTTCTATCACCTGGAGGTCCCCGGTGCAAATGTTGCCGTTGTTTATGAACTGGTGGTGAGCTCGACAGCCCGTGCTGGTGTAGTTGGGTTTGCACACGGTCAGGAAGTAGGGCGTGAGGTGTCCCGTGACCACTTGTCCGGCGTTTACAAAAATGTCCGTAGCAAAAAGTCCAAATGCAAACACCCCTATAAGGAGATTTAAAGTAATTAGCGAGGGCTACATTTGATTGGCTTAACTCCTGAGAGGAAGGAGAGCTTTCAGGGAGCACAGAGGGCAGCAGGAACGGCTCTCAGAACCACTCCACCATTAATCACCCCATTATCTGCAGCCAGAAAAAGAGGAGTGTCCACGACAGCCCATCAAGATGTTCACACATTCTGCTTATAGTTCAGATGTCCCCTTTGGCTTACCAGCGAGTGGCACCTGCTTTCCCAATCACTATTTTTCCCAATATGAATTCTACTGTCAGCATGTCATAGTTTTGTATAAGGAAATCAGAAGCAGCAGAGTCTAAAGGAAAGCCTTGGAGTTGGGGAGTCATATATAGATTTGGGCCCTAGTCCCAGCTTTCGAGACATGCTTCTGGTATAAGTTATTTACCTTCTCTGAACCTTGGTACTCTCAGTTGTAGCATATGAAGGGGATGGCACCATAGAGAGAATTTGGAAAGATAAAATAAGATCTGTACAAAATACCTTCTGTGGTGCCTGGTTTAGTAGTTACTCAACACCAATTCCCTGGCCTTGCATAGAAAATATGTTCTCTCTGATCCTTTGTGGAAATGCAAATACTCTTAGAAGGAGTTATCTGTAACATCATGGTAGGTGAGAGTGAAGAAGTTTTTAGGAGCTGCCCCTAAGAGAGATGAAAAAAGAGAACATTCCAGGGACCTTGATTAAATTTTATGTTTCATTTGAAGTTGGAAACAAGAAAGGAGAAGAAAGGAGAGACAAATATTGTGGATGGTATTAGTTTCTACTGCTGCTATAACAAATTACCACAAATTTTGTGGCTTAAAACACTACAAATTTATTATCTTACGGACCTGAAGGTCAGACATTTGAAATAGGTTTCATGGGGCTAAAATCAAGGATTTTAGCACCCCAAAGTTAATCCACCATAGCAAGGTGTTGACAGGGCTGCATTCCTTCCTGAGGCTCTAGGAGACAACCCTTGGCTTTTCCAGCTCCTAAAGGCTGCCCGTTCTCCTCTCCTGGCCTCCTTCAGCAATCACATTGCTCTGCTCCCGTTATCAGGTATCTTCTCTGTCTGCCCCACCTGCTTCCTTTTTATGAGAGCCTTGGGATTCCATTGGGTTCACCTGGAGAGTTCAGGATAATCTCTCCATCTCAAGAGCTTAAGACCCTGTGCTCCTCTTGCCATGTAAGCTGACAGGTCCAAAAATTTTGGGAATTAGGATGTGGCATTTTTGGGGGGGCTACTATTCTGTCCATCACACTGACTTTGCTGCTTGGCTGAAAATCTTGTATGTAGGTGATACTTCCTGGATGTTAACTGTTCACTAGTGGGTTCTACAGGATTGGCCCCATGACAGTTTGAAGCTGGGTGGACCCCAGAAGATTGTGCCCTTAGAGCTAATCCTGTTCTGTGGTTCTGAACCTAGTGAAGGTGGAACCCTTGGGTTAAATTACTTCAGCTAAGGACCTTTGATTAGGCATGGCCCAGGGTGAGTCTTAATCCTCTTCCTGGAGTCCTCTATAAATGGGATGGACACAGAGAGACAGAGCAGAGAGAAAAGACCAAGGAGCTCAGAGAGGAACCACAGAAGCTGAGAGGGAAAGCACCAGAGCAACGAAGCTGAATCAACAGAATCTGTGAGAGAGAAAGCCCCAGAAGGTACAGCCAGAAGCTGAAAGCAACAGAGCTTGGAGAAGAAGCAGAGAGGGGCAGATGCTGCCCCCGTGCCCTGCCATGTGACAGGAGTCCAGGATTGTCGACAGCCGACCTCCAGGGAGGCAGCTTTGCCTGATGCCTGGGTTGGGAGATTTTTCTCAGCCTTGGAACTGTAAGCTTATAAGTTAACAAATCCCCATTGTAAAAGCCAAGCCATTTCTTGACAGCCTTTAGCAGACTAAAACAAGCCCCAACAAGCTTGAACGTGGGTTATCTTACTCTGCCAGGGCTGCTGGGACAAATGCCACACAATGGGTGACTTAAACAACGGGCACTCATTGCCTCATGGTTTCGAAGGCTAGACATCCACAGTCAAGGTGTCGGCCTCCATTGCATGACGATGTCCTGGGTTCCCCTCGAGGCCTTTCCTGACTTCTGGCTTCTTCTAACCAATCTGAATTTCCTCTCTTCATAAGGCCCCCCAGTCATACTAATTAAGACCCAGATTCAATTGGGCCACAGCTTAACTAATAATAACATTTTCAAATGGTCTTGCACTCAGGGACTGCAGATTAAGACTTGAACTTGCCTTTTGTGGGGCCATGATCTAATCCCAACATGGGTAAACAGCCTTGTCTCTAGGGAGCCCCATGTGAATTCATCCAAGCCTCTACCGTGGGTCTAGGGATTACCTGGGGACTGTTCTCTGTAAACATGTCAGGACAGGCTATGTAGAGCTGGGTACTTACAACGTGCTAGAAGGATGAAAGAGACTTTTCCATGCATCTCAGGGACGGGGGAGGTGGGCAAGTGTGTAGAGCAGTGTAAACCTTGTAAATGTCAAGGGTCTACCAGTTTCGATTAAATTTCTACCCAGTTTTGACCCCCGGATTCGATGTGCTGAATCTGCAAACTGTGCTGATTTCAGCACCCCAGAGTTAATCCATTACAGCTGAAGGGAAGATGAGTTTGGCTGAAACCTTCATCTGCTTTTCATCTTGATCCCGTATCGATCGCTATAATTCTCTTTTTTTGTAACTTCCCCTGAATGTGCTTTATCACAATGAGAACTGGCTCCTTTGGGGGAACTGTTCTTAGGGGGCTCCACTCCCAGGGTCTGACCTCTCAGAATAGGCATTGATCATCTGTGGCACTTTGCGCCCCCAGGGTCTGGAAGTCGGAAAGGCTGGGCATTTTTTATACCTTTAAGCAAGATTCTCGAAGGCCAGGCTGCTGGCAATAAGCCTGTCCAGAGAAATTTCTTCAGGAAAGCAGGGTCATTTATGATTTGAACAAGGACAAGTGGCAGCGTTTTCCTTCGGAATCTCATTTGTCAGAAGTGCTGCCAGCGAGTGTGCATTTTGTTCCTGTGACGGAGGATTTCCAGGCTTCTCGGAGCAGTGCCTGAAACGCCAGCTCTGTGGCTATGGTGACTCTGGGACCGGCAGCTCTTCCCTCTGCCGTCCGTGATGGCGCTGCTGAGAGTTGCTTTTCTTCTTTTTCTGAGTCCTCTGGGTTATGTCTGCTTCTCTTGATGCTTTAACAAGCGTCTGCTTTCAAAACATCTTATTCTGATGCATTTGATCTTGCTTTTGAAGGGCGCCGCGGGGAGCCGGGGATAGTGGAGCACCCGCCTGGCCCAGGTCGCGCCGGCAAAGGAGCGCGCGAGCTGCAGCGGTGAGCCGCAGACCACGGCAGATCCCACAGGGCTTTTGTAAAGAAACGCGAGTCATCCTTCTCTTACTAATCCCTGAGCCCCTTGTGTGTGTGTTAAAAAATCTCTTCCAGGCCTCAGGCAATAAAAATAACACAGCTACTTTTATCCTCAGAGCCAGGTGAGGCACCATTTATGGTCTCACATAGTGCAAGGTATGGTTTGAAGGAGAGATTTTCAAAATGTACATCTCTATCATAGTTCAGTATAAAAAAATCCTTTCTTTAAGTGAGCTCAAACTTGCGAAATTCTAGCAGACATTCTTCATGCCAGCACCCCTAGCTGGCCCTATTTATTTTGCGGCTCTCCTCCATTTCCATCCATGTGGCCCTTGTTTCTGGGGATTGGCTTACGTTTCTCAGTGGGTTTTAGAATTTACAGTGGACACAGTGCCTACGAGCAGGACATGTGTAATTTTTCCAGAGCTGTGGGATTGAGAGCTCATCGGTGTTGCTCGTTTGTGCAGAATCCCAAACTGGCTGGGCCTGGAAGAGTGGAACCAGGGAAGCTGTGGCCGCTGAGTTTCTAAAATCAACTGCAGAGCAGGGCAGGGCATAGGTGATGATGCCGCAGGGGTTTTCTGACCGTGGGAGGAAGACATAGATCCCTGGCTGTTCTGGTTGAAGGATGGAAACCACCCTGCCTCATGCCGGGGTCAGAACCCGAGGGGCTGGGCTCTAGGTAACATCAGAATGATTTTTGGAAATGTGGAGGGAGCATGTCCTGAACCTCTCAAGGCTGAGCCTGAAGTCCTCCGGAGAAGTTTCACATCCGGCGTGACACCAGGGCAATAGGGCACCTGCCTTAGCAGTGGGGGAGGGAGGGTCAAATTGCTTGACCCTGACATCCACCTCCCAGGGCCCATACCTTCTGGCAAGGCAAGGGGCAGGCAGCAGTGAATCCCAGGTCGCAGAGGGAAGAAGGGCCCTGGAATGCTGAGAGGGCCAGGGGGCCAGAAGAAACCTGGAATTAGGACGGAGAGATTGGCATCCATTGAGGAGACCCGTGGCTCCTGTCGTGAGGACACGGGCCACGGGAGGACACCTGACCACGCCTTGTTATGGCCTAAAAGGATCGGACAGCTGCCAGGCAAGCCAAAGGAGGAAGAAAGGGGAAGGAAAAGGTGCTGAAGTCTTGCGCTTTTTAATCAGGGTTTTACCTGGGCCCAGGCTGACCTCAGGTGTGACATCTTTGGATGAGTAGGGTCTTCCCTCATTAGTAGTTTAGAACATGGAGGGGAAACTCCAGGACGTGGCTCCAGTCTTTTCACCTGACCAAGAATGTAGTAGAAGAAGCAGTGACATAATCAGGAAAGGGGACTCAGGGGGCCTTGGTCCACTGGCAAATGATGGCAAGGACCAAGGTCCCCAGGAGACCACCAGGAGTTCTCACAAACCCAGAACTGCCAAAATACAGCTCCATGACTAGCCTCCAAGCTTCCTCAGGACCTGTGCTTTCTCACACTCAAGAAGCAAATGCAAGGAAGAAACGCAATTTTCCCAGCATGGCCACATGCTCGACCCTTGTCAGGGGAAGGCAGAGCATCATAGATGACGCTTCCAACAAGACTGATAAGCGCCCCTTGATCATAATGGGCGGAGAAGTGGAGCGGTCAAAACCACAGCTGCCCTCCCCATTTAATGTGCAGATTTGGGTGATATTAGGCAGTTGGTTGCCTCCGAAGGTGCACCTTGAAACACAGTGCTATCAGCCGGTGATGGTCTGTACCACAGGAGGAAAATACCCTACTGGTCCACATATTCCAAAAAAAATGTTTGTTTCAGATCAGTAGTAGAAGTCAGCTCTGCTCACACACATTTTCAAGACTCTATGCCATTCCTCTTAGGTCGCTCTCTGCAACCTGCCATTGGGAGGGGCAGTGTGCCGCGGGCCTGAGCACCCGCGTGGCCTTGCTGGGTGCACCCACGGTGCAAGGCCCTGGCTGCTCCGCCTGAGCTGTCTCTTAGGGACCGCATTTGCAGGGAGCGAGCTCCAGGGTGAGGCAATGCGTCCCTCCCAGACTGAAGGCCAGGGGGCTTCTGTTCGCTGTAAAAATGGTGGTTGCCTAAGCCCTGCACTCCTCTCCTGTAAGGTAAACCACCCTGCAGCACCCCAGTGGGGTTGGTGGGAGTCTGGGGAACCCAGAGAACGTGGAGCTCTGCCTACTGATTCTGCCATGAGTAAGAAAATCCTTAGACTCTGAAAAAAATATATGGACCCAAACTGCTCAGTGCCATGGGGGTCTCTGCTACTTTCCACACAGGAGACCTTCATTGGGAGGCTGAGACCCACGTGGTAGAGGGAGAGTTGGGGGGCTGGTGGGTGAGCGAAGGGAGGACTAAATTCCTTTTAACCCCCAAAGAGCCTGTAGCCTTGGGAGGAGACTGCACTAAAGGCCAAACGTTCTATATTCAGTGTGGGATTTCCAGTTTAAAATGGCCTCTTGCTAACAGCCTGGGATGAATCATCTCTCAGTTGCTCACTAAAATACACCCAATGTCAGGGAAAAAGGGTGAAAACTCATGCTGAGATGGCACTGAGAAATAGGACTGAAGCCACCTGGAAAGGAGAATCAGTGAGACAGACGGAGGGCCCTCCATTACGTCTGTCTGTCTCACACACACGCGCACGTGCACACTGCATTTTACCTCGTGAAAAACTCAAACAACCCCCAGAAGACAGAGACCACAGGAGAACACCGAGGAGAGGTTTCCTTTCTCGCACCTTCTGGCCCTGGACTCAGGGAGCCAGGATTTGGGCTGCTCAGAAAACAGGGTGCCCTCTCCTTGTTGGGTGACTCTGCTCTTTGAATTTGCCCAAGGGCTGTTTCCTCTCCACCCCCAGCTCTGTGAAAGCATTTGGAGACACGCGTGGACAACAGGGGATAGGCGTCGGTGCCTTGCAGCCCGGGAGGAACAGACCCACATACTCGCGGGGCAGCTTTGTGTGCGTCATCTTTCCAGAAAGCTAGGCAGCGAGGCTGGGCCGGTCCAGTGTTGCTGAGTGGCTGCCGTTGACAGCCCAGCCCTGTGCGCACAGGAGGCTCTCAAGCTGCAGCTCTGGAGAGCCGGCCAGGAGCAAGGTGCACTTCTTTCTGTTGCTAAACTGTGTAGACAGACCCTGCCCAGTCAAGAGTGAATGGGGAGAAATGAAACAGCACATGGGGTCTTGGGGGGAAAATCCTATTTTAGACACACTAGCACCATATACTTCTCTTTCCTACTTTAGGCCAGTAGGAATTTCCCATTTTTGAGACTGTATGCCTACCTCTCCCTTCCAAATACATGTGTGGAAGAACAGGGAACATCTAGTTTTACTCCTCATTGTACTCGCAGCATCTAGAATCAAACCTGGCACATGGTTAACTTTTAGTAGATATTTGTGGAATCAGTGAATAAATCGCTGAAGAGACTTCAGAGGAGGGCCACTGGCAGGGGAAAGTGCATAGAAACATGTCCACGCTGATAGTCATGCTGGTATCTCACATTCTGCATTCAGGGTTGACATCAAACCATTCAGGGTATAAGTTTTTTTTTTTTTTTTAACCAACTGCATGCAATCCGACATAGTGCTGGGCAGCAAGTAATCAGAATGACTGTTGCAACCTGGAACTTTATAACTTTATATCTCATAAATGGAGAAATGTGTGAATCATAATTTAGAAATCAAAGCATTTTCTACTTTCATCATGGCAAGAATTGAAAACGAACCTTAAAATATGAAGATCCATGCTACATATAAGGAAGAATTTCTTACTGGAGACATCTGTGAGGCGCAAGAACATGGAAGTCATGATGAACTTGGGAAAATTTTCTTCTTAGACAAGGGAGTAAAGAATTTATTAAGAAATGAGAAAAGAGATAAGTACACACCCCGAGACATGGGTGCTATAGGGTGAGAAGAACTTGGGAAAGGTTAATGGGTAGAGCTGGACTTTGACACAGACCTCTTTGAAAGAAATGCCTCCATTTCTGATTGTGAGAAATTGCAATGGCTGTGAGTTCAAACATAAGCACATGGGAACATGAAAACATGGCTTATATGTAACTTCACTTTGAGAACTAAGCCATAGAACTGAAAAAACAAGAGGGTACAAAGAAGATATGGAAACAAGTGAGGTTATGTGGGTAACAGGAATCTATCTCTCTGTGAAACAGGGAGGTGGGAATGGATGTACCCTGTCTGGAAGGGCTTACCTGCTCTGGAGCAGACTCTTAAACTACTGCGGCGTGTGCTTCTCTACCCCACTCCTTCCTCAACAGACATTCTCAACCTCTTACCAAAAATTGTTAAAACATGATGTGTAAGGAAACTAGATGATGAAAGAGAGGATTAAAGAATGATTTGTTATGGGAAATGAAGAATGCTTGAATATTTTCTCATTTTCAAAATATAACCAGTTTGGGAATCTTTGGTGATAGCTTTTGTACTGTGATGCTCAAGAAATGAGGGAAGTTGCCCTCAATCTGCTCCTGGCCTTTGAAATCTGACCCATGCAAAACCAGAGATGCAAATGGCGCCATTTCGGCAGTGCTGCCTTTGTCAGCCTTGGGAATGGCGCTAGGTCTGAGGAATTCTCAAGTTCTCTATCCTCAAACTACATACGTTCTGATTTGGCCACCAGCTCTTGACTCTAGATCGCATCTTTCATCAAACCACCATTGAAAAGGGAGTAAAGAACACAAAGAAATGGATCCAGTTCTGTTGGGGTTCAGAAGTGGGAAGAGTCTTGTCCAGCAAGGCTCAGACGCATGAAGAAAACACAAGCATATATGCCATTGTATGCTTAAAGAAGAAGCCCCCTTCAGTAGTTTCTACCCGGTATATATATGTCTTAGATTTCAGCTATGATGTAGCATTAACAATAGATTCCAGCTATGATGTAGAATTAACAAGTGATCGTGACTAGGAATTTGTTTTCCTGGCTAATCATGAGCATTTCTGACCTAGTTCAGCTCGTGATTAAATGCCTCATTGTGTGTTTACAGCAGGCTATGTTCCCAGCGTTACAGTTGCTTTCATCCCCTGGTGTACTCAACAAATTTTCCTGGGTGCTACGTGACCTACAAGGCTCCTCAGCCAGACATGATGGCGATGGTCGTTTTCAAACATCTGCATTCAAAGTTTTCCTTGAACTTCCATCAGGGTCTCACAGAGGCAGCCTGGTTTGTTTTTTAGATGAGTTAGAAACATAAGAAATACATCATCTTTTGATCTTTTCTTTATAAACTTGCAGCACAGATAAAGAATGGCTGCAATTAATAATAGAATGAAAGCAGACTGTATCCAATTGTGTATATTAAGATGTAGAAGCCAATTAGAAGGGGAGAAGCACTGCAACACAGACATAATTACATTAATATATCTTTGCCTATGCTCGTGGCGATTATGAGACAAATAGGTTTGTAATAAGGCAAGCTCTCGTGATGTATTCTGAAAAAAAGCAGTGTTAAGGGTATGCTGGACAGTTTGCCAGGTTTCATTCAATAAATCTTGTGAAACAGTTCCTCTTTGCTTTTCCTTTTGCCATATCAGGGTCTCCAGGGTGACATTTCAAAGGAGAAAGTCATTCATCTACTGTAAATGCATTCCTTTAGGAAACAACCGTTTCTTTCAGAAAAGGAGAAATGGCGGACATTTCCTCCTTAGCATACTTTATTCAAACTTAATAATTTTCTTAATTATTAAGTTTCTTAATAAAGAAGGTAATTTATCTGCAGTTACCATGGCCATCCCACTTCCTTGCAAGAGAGTAAGAGAGTTCGTGAGAAGTTTGATTATGACTGCCATAGATGCTGGTAATAATAATAGTAATAATAGCTAATCCACAGTGCTTGGTATGTACTAGGCACTGCTCTAAGTGTTTGCAATATTAGTTCATTTAATCCTTACTGAAACCATGTGGCAGAGATACTACTACTATCTCCACATTTCACAGATGGGGAAATTGAGGCACAGAAAGGCTAATTAATTTGATGAAAGTCACACAGGTGGTGAGCAGAGGATGGGATTAGAAACTAAACAGTAAGGCTCCAAACCCTCTAAACTTAGTTTTTTAATGCATTGAAAAAAATACATGTAGGCATCAGGCCACAAAAACATCACTTTAATCCTGTATATTTGGTAGCAACTCACATGCACACAGGCACAAAGGCACTGGGAAAAGGCAAGGATTTAGAGCACGCTACTGATGAAATGTAGCCATGGGAGAACAAGAATTCCTCAATTTTATAGCCAAGTTGCAACAAGAATATGATGGAATACCCATGAAATATCAGTGAATTAGGCACTTTTGTTATCACTTCGGTAATAAATCTGTTTTTTTTTTTTTCTAGTATAATATGAACACCATGAGTGCAAATTGATTCACACACTTCAACTATTATCTTATTCTTCACATAGAAGTTACTGACCAAATTGAAAGCATCAGTTTCCTGGAGAATAAATTTCAGGGCTTCCCAGAACCTGAATTCCTGTGGTCTGTTTTGCCTACGGGTGCTGTGCAAACACCAACACCGCTCAGCAGTCGACTTGTCTTCATGGCATGGTTTTAATTATAAGAATAGATTTTATTGAAATCATTTAATTAATTTGAACCTCACCTACTTCATCTGTAAAATGGGGTTTAAGTAGCTCCTAGATCAGGGGCTTTATTATGCAAATCAGAAAACAGTTATAAAAACACTTAGTAACTTGCGAGTTCCAAATTGCTAGTTGTTACTATTATTATTATCACTGAGGGAAGTAGATGGCCTCAATATTTTAAAGTAATTTGTTATAAACTTATCTTGAAAAAAGAAGAAAGATATAAGACGTGTTTGTTATTCAGCCTTTGCATTAATACAATGTAATAAGCTGGTGGTTTTTTTGTTTTTACAAATGCCCTGTATTATGTCACGGTAAGCGAACATGAAAGATAAATACTAATAAAGATGATGAATAATCAACTTGAAGACCCCAACTATTTTGGCAAATGAAAGAACAAACAAATGCAGTTTTCCTTACCCAAAGCATAGAATTACACAATTTCTTGATGACATAGTTTTATTCAAATGAATAAATCAGGGTTTCTCAACCTCATCGCTATTGACATTTTGAGCAGAAAATTCTTCACACTGCGGGCAGTCCTGTGCATTGCAAAATGTGTGGCTGCATCCTTGGCTTCTTCCCACTGTATGCCAATTGCCCTCCTCTCCTTTCCCTTGAATTATGACAACTAAAAATGTCTTCAGATATTGCCAAATATCTCCTGGGGACAGAATTGTTCCCAGATAGGAGCCACTAGAATAGATGTAGTTTTTAAATAATGAAGATATGGTATCTTTCTTAAAAACACTTCTGGTGGGGGTTGGGGAGAGGAAAGGGTCATAAGGGAATTTTATTTCATAAAGAATTTTGAAAGCATTTTATGCAGCGCTTGCATGCACTGGATGCACAGGTACCTCTGTCCCCCCCATCCACATCCTTCTCTCTCTTACACACGTGTGCACACATGTGTACACATGCAACACAAACCACACACTCCAAGCTTTCCTTTTGCAATAATGCCAGGTTGACTTAACTGTGGTCTATTGATTATTTTGGTTTCCCGCCTCAAGCATAACATCTGTTCCAGATAGCCTGTGGTGAGCCAAATGAAATGTTCATCCAAGCTTGCACTCCTTGGGTGGGCAGAGAAGGTCCACTGCTGTGGTCTGTCTTCTGGTTAATTTTGATCACCCAGTGGGGTTAGCTCTGTTGCAAGGGTATTTATCAAGATGGTCCAACCAACATGAGTGGCTGTGCCCTCCCCACTCTTTCAAGCATCAATTGACATGCTCCTTCTCTGTCTTTCTGAGTTTGGCTAGTTAGAAATTGCCATTCGACTGACCTGCGACCAAGATGAAAAGTCCTACTTTGACCAGGGTTGTGCTGTAAAAGGTAGTTTTGCCTTACAACTAAGACTTAGACCTTGTGGAAATGGTACAAGTGAAAGAGACCATCATCCAGTCATCTAATTTGATGGACCTGGTAACTGAAGCCCAGAGTATGTAAGTGATGAGTCCAAAGCCACACAACAAGTTACTGGCTGAGTGAGGGCTGGCACCTCATTTCTGGTTTCTTCATTCCCACTGAGAGCCTTAGAATTCATTGGTACTTAAGTTTGGTTCTTCTTACTTAATCCAGGTGATGTTCTTGTTAAATTAACGTTCATTACTGCAACGATAATCCCCAAACTTCAGTTTTGCGGATAACAGGGTGTACATTAAAATACAGATTCCTAGGTCCTCACCTCTAGAGATTTTGTTAGAGCAGATTTGGGGTGGGTGCCTCTGATACGGGTGATCCACTGGCCACACCTAAAAACCTTGTTCTACAGGATATGATCGTGATATGTACTTGGGTCCATCTTTTCATAGGGAATATACCTTGGTCAGCTCAACCAGCACAGGGCTGATGGGATTCCAGAAAATGATTATTATAGTGGATTCTACTTTCTTAGACACAGTCTTTGCATTTCCTCCTATACCACCTTTGAGTAGAGAACTTAAATGGAAATTTCTGGTTGACCAAGGGAGATTCCAGAGATCCTCAGTTTGAGCAACATCTTATCCCTTGCCTTCTCAAACACAGCTTCTCACATGTGTGTGTGCACAGGGCTTAACACAAAAAATGAAACATTGGCTATCAACTCTGACCTGAGTTCTGTGGGCTGCACAGATTGGTGGAGAAGGTAGAAGGTCTGTGTGGAGGACAACAGGGAAACCAGGAAGTGAAAGGAGAGCAAAGGAAATGAGGAAGAAACAGAGGGAGGTGGTAATGCTGAGTGGATAGGAAAGGAAGTCATGGAGCAACCCTGCAAAGCTGCAGCAAATCTTCCTGATGCCGCCAAGTTCTCTGAAGCAATTCAAATCTGAGTACAGGGCAAAGGTGTGTAGACATGAAACCTCACCAGGAACTGAAAGAGATTTAATTGCTCTTGTTATTAAAAGGCTTTTGATGAGCACTGAAAACATCATCCTGAGTGAAATAAGCAAGACACATAGGACAAATATTGTTTGATGTCACTCACATGAGATATCTAGAAATAGCAAATGCCCAGTGCTAGAAAGTAGATTAGAGGCAACCAGGAGATGGGGGGAAAAGGTGAAGGGGGAGTTTTTGCTTGGTGCGTATAGTGTTTGTCAAAAACAAAACAAAACAAAACAAAACAAAACAAAACAAAACAAATTTCCTATTTTCCTGTGGTCTAGGGTTTTCTAGTGGCCAGCATGATATATCTAGATCTACACATTCTCCTCTAACAGCCACTTGCCATATATGGCTCTTTAAATTAATTAAAATGCAATAAAGTTAAAATAATTGAATTAAATAATTGAAATATGAAAGTAAAATTAATGAAGTAAAATGAGGCCATAACCTACTTTCCAGGGCCCAATAGCCACATCGGGCTGGTGGCCACCGTTTTGGACAGCACAGAGATAGGGCATTTCCATCACTGCAGGAAGTTCTATTGGACCGTGCCAATCACATGTATCTGGGGGCATGTACTTTTTGGACAGAGATGGACAAAAGTCGAGCCAGTCCGTGAATTTCAGTGTGTGCACAAAGGCAGGCCCCAATCATCAGAATGCACACCTCCAATTTAGACAACTGCAATCGGGAGGTGCTCAGACCTGGTTGCTCATTCCTACTCCGTGCCCAGCTCAATGTTGAATTTTCCTTCCCATCTAGGAAAGCCATTGAGAATAGTTTTTACACACCGAGCTTCCATAAGCTGCCAAGTTTTGATAATATGCTTAGCCTGACTTCACGCACTGGTTAGAAATGATCTATCCATTCAACTGTGTCCTCCTACCCACCCCCTCCATTCCTAGACAGGAAATTCCTTGAGGGAAGTAATCAGGTCTTGTTCAAGGTTGTAAATCCGTGCCCAACATGGCTTCCGAAACATAATAAGGGTACAAACGAACTTAGGAATGAACAAGAAATGGGGAATCTAGGAAAGGCTGAAGTTTGCATTTGTCCTTGAAATTTGCCAAACTGCACTGAAACCATGATTCCAGGTCCAGGTGCTGCTCAGGTGTGTCTGGAACCTCATGCTCACAATGAGTTTCCTTGTCTCAAGACGAGTGTCTTCCCCATGCCTCTTTTGGCAGCACAGCTCGTTGGTGCCAGCTCTTTAAATAGTTGACTTCTTCCTGACCTCCTGTAAGTATCTGCTCCTTGGTCTCCCTAGGCAGTGTGGATCCAAATGCTGATTGATGGAGACAGAATCCTAAACATCTGCCAGAGGCAATGGTAGTTTTTAAATAAAATAGATGGAGAGTGTGGATGCAAGTCAGTCTAGAAAGTAGCCCCTGGATACAACCTAAATGCAAGAGAAATGTGTCTATCCAGGACAGGCAAGTCAAAGCTTGACTTTTCAGAGGGCCTCCAACACAACAGCCTCTAAGTTTGGCCCTTTTTGATTCAGTATTCGTAAGTTTCTAAAGCAGAAGCTGGCAATCTGAATCCAACCCCACGCCCACCACCAACCCAGCATCAAATGCTGATGGTAGCTTCCAGCCCTCCTGGTGGCTGCAGACAGTGGTCAGGTGTTGTCATCCACTGCTGGAAGCACTGACATTTTCAAACCACTTTTATTATTATCTTCTAATGTAATAACAGAAATACTATTTCTAATACCACACATGATTTATTTTTGCATTATAAAAGGCATTCAAAGAGCTCTTGAATAATTGGCGAGACTTATTTCAGATGTTCAAATAGTATTTTTGCCTTGTGCCTAATTCAGTTATGCCTGTTATGAGTTGAATTGCATTGCTCCCCAAAAGATATGTTCAAGTCCTAATTCCCAGTCCTGTGAATATGACCTTATTTGGAAATAGGGTCTTTGAAGACATGTTAAGTTAAGACTGGTGTCTTTATAAGATGAAACTTTGGGCACAGGGACACAGAGATACAGTGAAGAAAACCATGTGATGATGGAGGCTGAGATTGAAGTACTGCAGCTGCAAGCCAAGTGTTTTCATTTCCTTGGCTGCTTATGCAAATACCATACAATGAGTTGCCTTAAACAATGGGAATTCATTAGCTCATTGTTTTGAGGCTAGGAAAAGTCCAAATCAAGGCATCGTCAAGGGAATGACTTCTTCCTGAAGATGGGTGTTCTGGGGCTGGCTGCCAGTGATCCTTGATCTTGGGCTCCTCTGTCACATGGCAATGCACATGGCAGCCTCTCCTGGTCTCTCTCTTCTCTTCCAAGTTCCACTGACCTTCAGCTTCTTGCTTTCCACAGCTTTCCCTCTGTCTGGATTCTGTTTACATAGGACTCCAGTAATAGGATTAAGACCCATCCTGATTGAGCTGGGCATGATTTAGGCAATGGGTGGGGGGGCTGTTCATCTCTTCGTAGATAACCTAAGCTGTATGTGCCCTGAGCTGTGCGTTTGGGACAGTGAAAACTTCAGCCCTGCCCTTCGTAACCATGACAACAACTCCAGTCCTGGAGAAACAGTTTAGCAATGCAAACTGTATAAACTTTAACTATTCAGGGAAAATGCAAACCAAATGTGCTAAAAGCTTATCCAGAATGTATGAAGTCCATGCTAAAAGCTTATCTAGGATGTGGAAGACACAGGTTAATTCAAACTTACTGAGCACTGAAACAAAGAACCATTTGGCCCTTCCTCTGTATAAAAAGAACTCAAAAAACTTGTACGGGCTTGAATTTCTAATGATAAGCTCTGACTCCTGGCGGGTTGTAAATAAATCCTTTTTCCTTCCCAAAATTATTCCTGAGTCCTGGCCTTTCTATACGCAAATAATTGAACTTCTCTCGACTTCTACAACAGGCACACCATCACTGAAGTAACCACCAAAATGTCCTACTTACAATGGGTTCACACCCACAGGAATGGAGTAAGTTTAAGAACACGTTTTTTTTCTGAGGCACATAGCTCCAAATCACCACACCAAGGAACGCCAAGGACTGCTGGCAGACTTCAGTAGCTAAGAAGAGGCAAGGAAGGATTTTCCCTAGAGACTTCAGAGGGAATATCGCCCTGCCAAAACATTCATTCCATATTTCTATCCTCCGGAATGGTGAGACAATAAATCTACCACCTAGTTTGCGGTACTTTATTATGGTAGTCACAGGAAACAAAATTTGTAAAAGCAAAATATTCATTATTTTTTAAAAAGTCTGAAATAGGCTTATTTTCTTAAATCTTTGGCAGTGGTTTTCACCTGAGGGTGATTCTGCCCCCCAGGGGACATTTGGCAATATCTGGAGGCGTTTTTGATTGTCACTAGTGGGGAGAGGAGTGCTACTGGCATCTAATGAGTAGAGGCCAGGGAAGCTGGCTACAATGCACAGGAAAATACTTATCCTTCTAAGAAAAAGAGTTGTCTGACCCCAATCAAACAAGTCAATAGTGCCAAGGCTGAGAAACTCTGCTTTGTGGTGATTAAGTTCACTGCCATGCGATGAATTCGCGCTGGCTAACATGCAAGGCGCTAACAGCTCCCAGCTCAGTTGTCCTTTTATTTGCTTCCATGCACTGGTGCTGGAGGACACCTTTGGAAAGGATCACTAGAGCCACATATGACTAAATAACTTTGCTATCAATAATGAGGATGATCTACAGTTACTTTGGTCTGGAATGTTCTGGTTCACTCCTACTCTCCAGTTCATTAGATTCACCTAGGACAGTTAACAAGGAAATGATGATGGGACAATGACCATCCCAAGGAACAAAGAAAATCTTCAATTGCAGGCAAGATACTCCCATCCATCTGCCCCATGAGATCTAAGTCCCCTCTCAATTAGAGTTGTAGTGGGCATCACCATCCCAGAAACCTCAGATGAGGAAATGAATGATAGGCTAGAGTAGACTTCCTGTTATTCTGCTGTAGACTTTTTGTGATTTCAGCAATGGAAGAACTTTTATCATTGATGGGGATGCAGTGGCCACTGGACATTCTGAGATGTGGGAGAGGGAAAAAGAGATGTAATATACATTTTCATTTTTGGGCATTGTCCTGAGTGACATTGCAATGACAGATACCAGACATTCTGTATATTGTCATAACTTACAAAATTGTGCTGGAGAGAGAGAAAGTACAATATAAATTATAATCCACTCTTAGTGATAATGCTTTAGAATGTGTTCATCAATTGTAACAAATGTAACGTGCTAATGAATGTTGTGGCTAATGTGGGAAAATATGTGGGGGGTAGGGAGTGGGACAAATGGCAATCACCGGTATTTTTAATGTAACATTTATATAATTGAATTATCTTTAAAAAATAAAATTGTAAATAAAAACTAGATACACCCTCACAGCAACAATCAAGCCAATGCTTATTTTACCAAGCAATTGGACACTATAACCCTGAGAAGGTGACACATGAAACTAACCATTGCAATCTATAACTAATAAACTTACAACCTGTACCAAAACAAAACAAAACAAAACAAAACAAAACAAAAAACAAAAACAAAAACCAGGGGAGTGGATTTGTTCTCTACACTTAGAAAAACCAAAGACAGGTTTATCACAACTTCTCAAGACCTGAGCCAAGGCCGACCCCTGGCTGTGCCTCTGAAGCCAGCTGGAACTTTCAGCTTCCACATCCTTCCTCCCCCGCATCCTTGAACACCACGCGCTGGGCCAATCCTGATCCCTGGTAGGAAATAGCCAACATGTTAGTCTCAAAGGCTGATGGCTCGGCTGCTTATGGGGCCTGGAAACTGGGGCTCCCTTTTCTCCCCAAGAGCCACCCTGGCTCTCTCCTCCTGATCTGTACACCCGAGCTTCAATTCTGGTTCCTGCTGCTGAGTTCTAGAATCTCTTGATCTGCTTAGAGACCCATGCTCCACCTTGCTCTTGACATTTTTCTTTGAAAGTCTAGATTACTGACTAAGAACCAAAGTTGGGTGCCTGGGACCCTGCAACTTATTTCCAGAATATTGGGCAGGCTGGACTTCCTCAGCACCTGGAGCTGGCTTAGTTCCTGGGGCACCGCATCTCCTGGAGTGGGCAACGGAGTGTCAGGGCTTGTCCATGTCCTTATTGCCCTGGCCTGCTGTGAGGTCACTGCCACCTCTAGACAATCCTGGTTGTACAATACCCTCCCCCTGTAAAACTGCATCTCCATCTCCCAGAGCTCTCTATTTACTTCCGTATGTTTTTTTCTCCATTACACTTATCTTCTAACAAACACCACAATTTATTTATTTACTTGTTTAATGTCTGGCATCCCGCACATAAAAGATAAACCCAAATGAGGGCAAATTGTTTTCTGGTTTGTTTCCTAATATTTCCACAGCATCTTAGTCAGTGTCTGGCATATAGTAGGTACTCAGTTGATATTGAAAATCCAATGAATATGACAAGCTCCCCAGTGTATACTTTAATTATAAATACAGAAGACAAGCAGAAATGAAGTGATTGCATAAAATAAAGTCTCTTTTCAGGTAAAATACAATTAAATAACTTTCAAAATTGAGGAGGATTTTCTAATTCTCAAGAAGGTTGACATTAAGCTTGTCTCAGGGTATCAATTTTACAACCATAAAACACTGTGACCTTTGAAATTGCATTTAAAATATTCATGCCTCATTTAGATCACACTTAATTTATGGCAATTAGTGCTACATGAATTAACTGTTTACCATGATACTTTCTATTCTGTCCAGTGTGACCTAATCCTTGGACCTGCCCTAACTGGCATAAGACCTGCTTGGTATTTAGTTAAAATTTTATTAGAATTAATAATGGAGCAACTATATGATCCCAAATGAATAGGCCACAATAAACACCTTCAGGATTACAGGCTATTTTAGGTGCTAAGGGGCCATTCTAGGCATATTTGGATCAGTTTTTTTTTTTTTTTCTTTAACTCAAAAGAAAGTAACTATCAAGCAAGGAGAAGTTTATTTTGTTTTCCTTTTATGAAGCAGGCAAATGAAAAAAAAATCCCAATTCTAATATTCTTTTTACTCTTTACTTTTCAATATAAAAGTTCTTTTAAAAAAATCACTATTTAATAATCAGTATTGATAAAAGCATCTTTAGTTGATTGCATTATGTACCCAACAAAAGGCACATTCCTAACCTCAACCTGCATTCCTGTGGGTGTGAGTCTAGTGTAAATAGGGTCTTTTGAAAATGCTATTTTCAGTGAAGCTGTGGCCCAGCTGAAGGAGGTCGGGCCTTGCTCCATATTAGGAGGCGTTGCAAGCCAGGGGTCAGAGGAGACCACAGCAAGGCAGTGAAGCAAACCAAGGAGCTCAGAGGGTGGCAGTGAGCCAGCTCCAGAGCACAGCCAAGCAGGGACGGCAGCCTGGCCTTGCTTCTCCTTGATTTTGGATGTCTAGCCTGAGAAAGCCTGATGCAATGCACGCTTGCTGTTTAAGCCAATGCGTTATGTAGTATGTGTCACAGCAGCCTGGCAAACCTAGACAAGCAGGCATGAATTTATCCCATCTGTTCCCTAAGATGAAAACAGGCTGTGCAATTTTATCAAGGATGTGAGGGACAAAGAAACCTCCTTCACACTTTATTTTGGTGAGATGGGTCTTATGAGCCAAGAGGGAAGACTGAGTTATTGAAGTCGTTCAAATGTCTGGCTCTCTCCTCCTGATCTGTATACCTGGGCAGTTAGCAAACACCCAGAGCTCTCTGGAGCTAGCTGAAGCACCTGTTTGGGGGCTCCAGGAGGCCAGAAAAGCATCCTGCAACATCCTTGAAGGAATGGAAGAAGGAGGCTGCCCATCTGCAGAGATGACTCGTAAGAAGAGGCTCTATACCCTGGAGGCTGGTGCCCATCTCCAACTGGAGGCACAAGTCTCCTCAGGAGCTGTTCCGGGGCTGGAGTTGAAGGTTCCACTTCCCCAGAAAGGGGGGAGGAAGAGATGGTTGGGTACCAACTTCAGCGACTGATGAGTAAAATACAGCAGGCTAAAGTAAATTCCTGAGAACAGCTAAAGTTTGAGCCCATCCAAGTCAGAAAGAGGCCAGGAGCTGCCATCTTAACTCTGCACCTGACACGAGGAGAAACAGGGCAGATTGAGAATCCCAGTGCTGGTGGGGCCTGGCTTCTTTCCATCCAGATCAGATTGCAGCTCTAGCCTAAGACCCAGTGCCACCTCCAACAGGGAGGAAGCTGCAAGGACCTGTGCCAGCCTCTCCGGGAAATTACCGGCCAAGCGTCGGAGGCTGGTGATTGTCCTACTCTGGTGGCACAAGCTGCCCCAGGAGCTATACTGTGACTGGAATTGGAAGCTCCATTTCCCAGAAACAGGGGAGAAGGAGACAGTTGGCTGCCGATTTCAGCTACTGATTGGTAGACTTGGATGTCTAAGAGATAACCCTAGGAACAGCTGGGGTGTGAATTTGTCCAAGTCTGAAAAAGGCCCATGGCCTCCATTTGACTCAGCTCCGGCCTGAGAGGAAGCCTGGCTGACCAAACATCTCAGTGACAGTAGGACTCAATTTCTTTCAACTGTATTAGCCTGCAGCCCTAGCCTAGGCTTCAGTCCCACCTCTGGCAGGGTGGAGGGTGGTTAGCTCTGTACCAGCCATCCAGGTAACTGAGGGTACTTTTGGCTGTCACAAACTGAATAATTACAAGTGTACTGGGGCAGCTGCAGTCATCTTGGACCTGCACTGCATAGACTGCTGCCCATACTTGCAGTTCCATCCATGCCCCAGGCAGGGGAGAAAGGGGCATGAAGCTTCATCAGTCTCTTTGGGAAACTACAGTCTAAGCCTGCACAACTTGGATTATTCCACACAACCATGACTCTGTCCCTACCTCTGGGAAAGGAGAAAGTTGGGAGAAGCTTCATCCATTCCTGTGGCAATGAGAGCAGCTTAAGCCTCCACAGTTTATAGCACTAATTACATCCTTGGCTCCTACTGCACAACCAGTAAGGGAGAAAGGGCAGGAAGCCCTAAACTAAAGACAAAAACTGCACCCAGAAAAAATACTCTAGTAAGCCAGATGCCAAGACACCAACCAAAAATTACAATCCATACCAAGAAACAGGAAGTTATGGCCCAGTTAAAGAAACAAGATAAGCCTCCAGATGACATAAGGAGTTGAGACAACTCATCATAGATGTTCAAACAAATCTCCTTAATAAATTCAATGAGATGGCTAAAAAGATTGAGGATATTAAGAAGACACTGGATGAGCACAAAGAATTTGAAAGCATGCATAGAAAAATAGAAGATCTTATGGGAATGAAAGGCACAATAAATGAAATTAAGAAAACATTGGAATCACATAATAGCAGATTTGAGGAGGCAGAAGAAAGGATTGCTAAGCTTGAAAAATGGCCTCTGAAAGGGAACAAATAAAAGAACAGATGAAGAAAAGAATGGAAAAAATTGAACAAGGTTTCAGGGAACTAAATAATAGCCAGAGATGTGCAAACATAGGTGTCATGGGTGTCCCAGAAGGAGGGGAGAAGGGAAAAGGGGCAGAAGGAACATTTAAAGAAATAATGTCAGAAAATTTCCCAACCCTATTGAAGGACATAGATATCCATGTCCAAGAAGCACAACGTACTCCCATCCAAAAATATCCAAATAGACCAACTCTGAGACACATACTCATCAGAATGACAAATGCCAAAGACAGAGAATTCTGAGAAGAGCAAGAGAAACGCAAGGCATAACATATAAGGGATACCCAATAAGATTAAGTGCTGATTTCTCAACAGAAACCATGAAGGCAAGAAGACAGTGGTCTGATATATTTAAAATACTACAAGAGAAAAACTTCCAGCTAAGAATTTTATAACCAGCAAGACTGTGTTTCAAAAATGAGGACAAGATTAGAATATTCACAGATAAACAGAAACTGAGAGAATTTCTAAGCAAGAGATCAGATTTTCAGGAAATACTAAAGGGTATGCTAGAGCCTGAAAATAAAAGACAGGAGAGAGGGTCTAGAGGAGAGTCTAGAAATGAAAATTATATCAATAAAAGTAGCTAAAAGTGTCAAAAGAGTGGTGAAAATAAAATATGACAGATAAAACTCAAGTACTCAGGAATAAATTTAACCAATGATGTAAAGTACTTGTATTCAGAAAACTGCAACCCAATGTTAAAAGAAATCAAAGAAGTCCTAAATAACTGGAAGAATATTCCATGCCCATGGACTGGAAGACTAAATATCATTAATATGTCAATTCTACTCAAATTGATATACAGATTCAATGCAACCCTGATAAAAATTCCACCAGCATTTTTTAAAAAATTGAAAACACAATTAGCAAATCTATTTGGAAGGGTAAGGGGTCCTGAATAGCCAGAGACATCATAAAAGGAAAAGCAAACCCTCTCTCTGGACTTTAAATCATACTACCAAGCTATAGTGGTAAAAACAGCATGGTACTGATACAAAGACAGACACATAGACTAATGGAACCAAACTGATGGCTCAGAAACAGACCCTCACATGGATGGTCAAGTGGTTTTTGACTAGCCTGTCAAACCCACACAGCTGGGGCAGAACTGTCCATTCAGCAAAATGGTGCTGAAAGAACTGGCTATCTACAGCCAAAAGAAGGAAAGAGGACCTCTACCTCACACCTTATCCAAAAATTGACTCAAAATGGATCAAAAACCTAAAAATAAAAGCAAGAACCATAAAAATTCTAGAAGAAATTGTAGGAAAATATCTTCAAGACCTGGTGGTAGGTGTGGATTCTTAATGGAGATAACAAAAGGACTGAGATGGACTACTGATGTTTAATATATGTAGAAGTTTTAATTAGTTTTACTGTAAAAGTGTGGAAATATGAAGAATGGATGGTAAAAATAGTAATAGCTAGTTTATAAATAGGGATGTGGCTGAAAATGGTAGCCTAGGGATGCAAATGCCAATTGACAGGATGCTAGAGAATAATCTAGGAACTGAATAGCACAGTAAACCAAGAGGTGGATGAGAATTGTGGTGGACGGTACAGATGCAAGAGTGTCCTTTGTGAGCTAGAGCAAATGTATTTCACTACTGCAGGGTGTTGGGAACACATGGGAAAAATACAACTGGAATGATCCATGGACTGTGGTTAGCAGTAATAATATAATGTTCTTGCATCTATGCTAAAGATGTACTGTGTTGATAATGGGGCACTATGGAAAATGTGAGCGAAATATATACTATGGACATGGCAACAATCAGATGATATTATCTTATCTGTAACAAATGTTCCACCACAATGCGGTGTGTTGACAGAGGGATGTTGCTTGGGAGTTCTGCATATGTACGTGATTTGTTTTATAAGTTTACAATTTCTGTCATTAAAATATGTATTTAAAAAATAATAATAGGGTAGGTTGGGTGAAAAACACACTAAATGTAAGATAAGGACTATAATTTGTAGTAAGATTTTGACAATATTCTTTTGTAATTTGTAACAAACATCTCATGACAATGCAAGGTGTTGGTGGAGGCTTGATGTATGGGACCCCTATATGATGCTATGCATGTTTGTTTTGTAAGTTCACAACTTTTACTTTACACTTAATTGTTTATGTATATTCATATATAAATGACATAAAGATAATAATAATAGGAGGGCTGGAGGAAAATACTTTGGTTAGTAGTAATATTTTGACAATACTCTTTAATCAATAATCTTTAATCTAAAAAGGTTTAACAACAGTGTAAGGTGTTGGTGGTAGGGTGAGTTATGAGGGCCCTGTATGATGTTATATACGTTTGTTTTATAAGTTCACAACTATTACTATACACTTTATCGTTTATATATGTTTGTGTGTGGGTGACATATTTCAGTAAACTAATTAAAAAAATTATTCAACAATTCCATTTTCTGAGGTTGCAACTTAATGGTGGTAGCATGATTTAAAAATATATATATATTTCTAATTTATATTATAAAAGACTTTATATTGAATATTTTAATCCATAACAATTTATCTACAACTCTGATCATTTCCTTAGGATAGATTATTTGAATGGGAATTTTGTATTAAAAAGGACACTTATTTTTTAGGCTACTGAAACATGGTCAAATTGTTGTGTGGAAAGGGTATATCAACTTACTCTCTTATCTAAAAATGTATAGAATCCCAGGCTTTTCTCATCCTTGACAGTGTAAAGTATTATTATCTTTAAAAATATTTTGCTAAATCATTGGCCTTTTTTGCAATGTGAAGTGGATTATGTTTGTTGGGAAATACTATTTGTAATGAATTTGAGCATAAATATGTAGATCGTAAGAGGAAAGTCATGCCATTTCAGTTTAATTAGAATAGTTAACTCAGGCAGTTGTCATTTTCCAAAGTCAAGTGCATGATAGGAATATTGGTGGCTACTGGGCTAGAAAAAAAGGCAATATACAATATAATCTCTTTACAATATAATTTCTAATACATTTTAGCCACTATCTTACTTTATTTTTACAAATCGAAAAATGGAGGGAAGCGGACATGTCTCAACTGATAGAGTATCCACCTACCATATAGGAGGTCCAGGGTTCAAACCCAGGGCCTCCTGGCCTGTGTGGTGAGCTGGCCCATGTGCAGTGCTGCTGTGTGCAAAAAGTGCCATGCCATGCAGGGGTGTCCCCTGTGTAGGGGAGCCCCACAGGCAAAGAGAGGGCCCACAAGGCGAACTGCCCTGTACGAAAAAAGCACAACCCATCCAGGAGTGGCGCTGCACACACAGAGAACTGATGCAGCAAGATGACGCAACAAAAAAGACACAGATTTCCAGTGTTGCCGAGAATGCAAGCGGACACAGAAGAACACACAGTGAATGGGCACAAGAGAGCAGACAATGCACAGGGCGGCGGGGGAAGGGGAGAGAAATAAATGAAATAAGTCTTTGAAAAAATGTAAATACAAACAAATTATTTAAAAAATGGAGGAAACAGCCCCATTTATATAGTATTCATTCCAAGTAGCTTATTTTCCTTCTCTTATGAAAAAATTCATTCACGGATTCTCAGAAAGAGTATGTTTCCCTTAAGATAACAAATTCCCCCCACCTCCAATACTCCTATATAAAAAGTCAAACTAGACTGTCAGCTTTCTCTTAGAATTTGCTTTATTTATGCCTCAATTTTCTAGAACTAAGCCAAAGAGTGGTAATAAAGTTAATTAAATTTGAGGCAAAAATGGATATTTAAGAATCAACATTTACAGAACGAATTTTAGGTAATCTGATTTAACAAAAGCTTATCTTTGCCTTTTAGTCACCAGAAACACTTCACATTTATTGAAAACCTACTATGTGCCAGGAACTTTGCAATATGCTGTAAATAATGAATGAAAAAGATATAGTCCTTGCTCCTCAAGGGCTTACAAATTGATAGGAACAAAAGACTTAGGCAGGTAAGATAGAATTATGTATCCCAACAAAGACATGTTCTTAAGCTTAATCTGCATTCCTAATGGTGTGAAACCATTTATAAATAGGCATCTTGAAGATGTTATTTTTAGTTAAGGTGTGGTCCCAGTGAATCAGAGTGGGTCTTAATTCATACTACTGGAAGCCTCAGAAACAGAAGAAACTGGAAACCAGAACTCAGAGAAGGTCATGCAGGAAGAAGCCAGAAGTCAGTGGAAACTGGAGGAGCAAGAACAAGGAAAGAGATAGAGGCAGAGGTGCAAGCCAAGGAGCCAACAAGGATGCCACAAGCCAGCACCAGTATGCTTCAGGTTTCCTGGAGAAAGCATGGCCTTTCCAATGCCTTGTTGCTGGACTTGTGGCTTCTGAAACCATGAGCCCAAAATGCTTGTTGCATATGTGAACCCATTGTGTGGTATTTGTCATAGCAACTCTGACAAACTAAGACATGGCCATAAAAGAGGTAGGTATAAAGTTCAATGGGGTCCTGAGAGAGATGGCAACTAGCTGTCTGGATTAATAAGGAGGAACTGTTGAAGCAAAACTCTGAGGAGGAGTAGGATTTGGCCAGCTTTAATTGTGAGGAGGTAGTTATGGGATAGTCTAAGCAGAAGGAGCAGCACATGCAGAGGAACTGAGGCAAGGTGCTGTCACATGGTTCTTTTGAGGGTTCCTAAAGCAGTTTAGCCTGGTGGGAGAAAAGGTCCTTGTGTGGAAGTGATGTGACATGAGGCTAGAGACAGGAGAAGATCTCAACAAATGTAGGACCCTGGAGGGCATATTACACACGCTAGAAATTCTTTGCAAAGGTTTAAGGAGGGAAATGAACTTGATTGCATTTTTACTTCAGATTGATCAATGGCAGCAAAATGCAAAACTGTAGGAGAAAAGTCATACCATGTCAGTATAATTAGAATGGTTAGCTGGGACAGTGGTCAAAACCAATTGGCACTGGGGTGAATGGAGCAAAACAGGATGCAGGGAGATCACTTAAGGGGGTGGGTATTTTTTTTTATCCCTCCCCCCTTGTGGCTTTTTGCTTGCTGTCTGCTCTGTGTGTCCATTCGCTGTGTGTTCTTCTGTGTCTGTATTTATTATTTATTTATTTACTACCCCCCCTTGTGGCTTGCTTGTTGTCTGCTCTCTGTCCATTTGCTGTGCGCTCTTCTGTGTTTTTGCTTGTCTCCCTTTTTGTTGTGTCACCTTGCTGAGCTGGCTCTCTGCGGCACTGGTGGGCCAGTGGCTCTCCACAGCGTGCGGGAGAACCTGCTTTCACAAGGAGGCCCTGGGACGCAAACCCAGGGCCTCCCATATTGTAGACAGGAGCCCAACTGATTGAGCCACAGCTGCTTCCCAAGGGTGGGCATTCTTTTTTAAAGATTTATTTATTTATTTCTCTCCCCTTTCCCCCTTGCACCCGTCCCGGTTGTCTGTTCTCTGTCTTTTTGCTGTGTCTTCTTTGTCGGCTTCTGGTGTTGTCAGAGGCATGGAATCTGTATTTCTTATTGTTTCGTCATTTTGTTGTGTCAGCTCTCCGTGTGTGCGGTGCCGTTTTTGGGCAGGCTGCACTTTTTTTCGCGCTGGGTGGTTCTCCTTATGGGGCGCACTCCTTGCGCGTGGGGCTCCCCTCCACGGGGGACACCCCTGCGTGGCAGGGCACTCCTTGCGCACATCAGCACTGTGCATGGGCCAGCTCCACACGGGTCAAGGAGGCCCAGGGTTTGAACCGCGGACCTCCCATGTGGTAGATGGACGCCCTAACCACTGGGCTAAGTCTGCTTCCCAAGGGTGGGCATTTTTAATGGACTAAAGCATTGATAGTCAAACTTCAGGATGCATCAGAATCATCTGGAGGCCTTGATAAAACACAGGTTATAAGGATTCATCTCCAGACTTTCTGACTTAGCAGGTCTGGGAAGCAACCAAAGAATTTGAACTCCTGACATGTTCCCAGGTGAAGTTGCTGGTCAGGGACCACACCTTGAGAACCACAGGCCTAAACTTAAGGAGATGAGGACAGATGGGAGATATGTGGGGAGGATAGAATCAATGGGACTTAATAGTCTACTGGATGTGAAAACTGTAGGAAGAATGGGATTTGGATGACTCCCAGGTTTTCAATGGAGGAACCGGGTGGATCTTGGTGTCATAAAACAAAAAAGGGAAAGCATGAAGTACATGTGTCTTTATCAAGCAATGCCCTTCCCCTCTGCTGCTCTGTCTTTGAATTCTCCAATGTCTACCTGTTACCTGCTGCCTCCCCACCCTCTCAGTCAGCATCTCATGCTGTTGAACTTTAATGACCTCAATAGAATGCCTCTGCCTTATGCTCTCAGGATCCACCATTCTGTTAGCATAGGATTTGTCACTGATTCCAAATGTAGGAAGCTGATGCTCCTCAAGGGTGACAAACGTCTACATTAATAGTGGCCTTCCAGAAACCATGCCTCATCCCAAGGCAATGATTTGAGTGGGAATTTTAGGCACCACGATGGGGAATCTGAAAGATTCCTTGGTAGAGGGTGGAGGCCTCAAATCAACAACACAATAAATCTAGACTCGTTCTCCCAGCAGGCCTCTATATATGACAGAGATCAGTTAGAATTTCCATTCTCCGGATCCTGCCCCAGCTGGGGTGGGTCACAAAAACATTATGACTTACCTTTGCAGAGAAAAAATAAATTAGTGACTCTTTAAGATATTTCTTTTTAATTGTAATCTAACAACTCTCTGCTTTAAAGAACTTGCTTTAATTGTGCATGCAGGAAGCAGATCAGAAGGTGGTCCTAAAACCTTCTTTCCTGAATCAAATTATGTGCATGTGTGTGCATGTTCACACACATGCACACACACAACTCTGACCCTGGGTAAAGTTACTTTACCCCACTGTTACCAGATGCTTCACCAGCAAAATTAGGGCTGTGGCCTACCTTACAGGGTGTTGGGAAGATGATATGAAAATGTCTGTTAAGTGTCTAGTCCAGTGTCCTGTGGCATAGTCTTTTCCCTCCTTGTCTTTTCCCCTTAGTGGTTTGTTATCTAGCTGCTCAGTGGAAAGTGACCAAGGCCTGGACTTCTTTGAAAGGTACCCATGTTTGGAGAGAGTGGAATAGACATAGTGACATCGTGTTGAATAGGCTATACCTTATGATCCAGCTGCAGACTTCCACAGGCCATTCTGAAAATACCATCAGTAAATGCTTAAGACTATTTTAAGCCTTGATTGTTTAAATTAGATTTTCCTAAGCTTCCCACTGTGCCACTTCCCCCATTCTCATTTCATTCCGAGGAGTCATTGCATATTTGATTTTGAGGTGGACACTTGCTCATGACTTGAAGAAATTCAACCCTTTACCATACTAGGAAGAAAACAGGATTCAGGATTGCCAAAAGGGTTAAGAGCATGCTAAAGCTTTCCCAGTTGTCAGTTCTATATGTTTTAAATGATATCATGGCTGGTCTAATTGCAACTCCCATGAAGATCTGGTCAGTAGGTCTATGCAAGATCTCATTAGAGCACTGTGATACTTACCATTTCCTGGGTTCTTACTGGGTAGGAAGTTGGCTGAAGCTCTACATGCAAGATCTACCATCCTACCTGTACCCAGACACATATTAATTATGCATATCACCCAAGGAGTTTTTATAAGAGTCCCAGAAGGTCTGTAGGATACTTGTCTGTCTGTATCTCTTGTCGTGTACACCGATGCAAGTTATTTGTTTTCTAAATTTGGAAAGGCATTCTTTTAAGAACCTGATGAGTTGGGTTTCCCACACTTTATTAAGTTACCCACAGAACAAAATTTCTGGGCAGGAAGTCTTTGTGGGCAAGTTTGATTATTTCTAAATCCATTTTATTGGTGTTGCCACAAGCCCCTTTCACCTGACACAGCTCAGAGAATCTGGCAATATCCAGTCAATCTTAAAAGACATGCACAGTGGGAATCTCAGAGAAATATTGTGTAGGGAAAAAAATCAAAGTCGAAATCGTGCATAAAATAAATTAATAAGTACCACTTCCTTTCAAGGGTCAAAAATTTGACTTGGCACCAGATCGTAGGATTAGGTTTGATATCTGTCCTTAGAAAATGTCCAGAGCAACCCTAGCTTTTGAAAGTTGTGGTTCCACAGCTTGATTGGATTAAATCAATCCATAGCTTGATTTATTTTTTTCTCAGTGTGTTCACTTGAGTATGTTTTTCTCATAACTAAGGACTCAGTTCAGCATGTTCTTGAACTTACCTATGAATCTTATGATCCTTCGGAGTAAGGGGTTCAGGTAACAGCATTCTCCAGTCAGAATAGTTTTCTCCTGGGCAATCAGAGATTCCCTGGTTGACTTTATGAAATACATGGATATCTCACCAATAAAAATCTGGGGAAGGAACAGTTAAGAAATGTCAAGGTGGAGAACAGCTGGATGAAAGCGAGCAGTGGCTTTTTAAATAAATCTAACTTTTGAGGATCCCCAATCATTTTGAATTGAGGAGGTGGAGGGTTAGATAATAGTTTAATTCTTCAAAAGAATGAGAGAAAGCAATAATTGATAGTTTCAGGTAGACTTCAGGCTGTAATATTAAATTCAAAGGTCCAATAATAAGTTGAAATAATACCTTGTAATACAATTTATAAGGATTTTGCTGAGATTGATTTTTTAAATTCAATCACAGTTGCAATCATGAGAAATAGATGGTCATGCATCCAAGAGGGCATTACACACATATCAAAATAAATTCTTACCTCATTATTTGATAATACTACCATTATTTACATAAGAAACCTTATTTGAACATTTTTCCCTGAGATCTATTTTTCCTGCTCTGAACTCGTTGCCTATACTTTCTTTATATTTGGGCCTCTTTCTTGTTATTATCTTGAATGATATATTATCATTTAAAACATTGTGCCCTTATGTAGATTGTAAGCTCTCTGATGATAGGAAATCTATCTTATATATCTTTATTTCATTTAGCACCCAGCACAGGGTGCATGCATCAGTAAAACAGACAACTGGCACAAGGGAAGACACTGCCCTACTGAAGACAGAGGCCTATCGATGGAGAATATAAAGTTAATGACTGTCATCGACTGAATCCTGGGTGCTAGGCTCACAGGGGTCCCTGGTGTAGGTAGTACTACTTTTGCTTTTTGGGTGGGGAAACCAAAGTTTGGCAAGGCTCACTAATTTACCCCAGAGGGCATGCAACTGACTCTGGGGGCCCTGGACTTGTACCTGGGGTAACAGGTGCCAGGGCCCATGCTTCTCACTGCATTTTGATTTTCCTAGTCCTAATTTCAACATTTGCCCCCAGAAGAAAGTGATCTTCTGCATGCTCTTCTTTCCTTTAACCAGGCCTGTGGTTTTCAATAAACTTCATCAAGGTTTTAAGGATTCCTTACAGTCCTGCTGTCATTAGGGATCACCGGCTGGTTGGATAAAGATGACATCCTGAGAGGCACACCAAGAATGGAAATTAAACCACAGAGTCACTTCTAGACTATTTTCCCTTCTTTTGTGAGTGATGAAACTGAGGGTCTAAGGGACTTGGCCTTGCTCAGCCAGTGTCTGAACAGTTCTGGAATGTGGCGTATGTTTCTATTTCCACTACACAATTCTACCTTTTTAATAGGATGTGTATATTATATATATTCAGTTTTTAAGCATGCTGCATTTAACCTGCTTTGTTTTTTATGTCCTCAATATTAAATCCAAATTCAAGCAATATTTATAATTCATACTATGTATGAATTATAGTGGTGGAGGAAGGACTCTGGAGTCAGACCTTCCTGGCTTTGATTCCCAGCTTTATAACTTACCAGCTCTGATGACCTTGGATGCATTATTTAACCTCTCTATGCCTCAGTTTTCATCTCTATAAAACCAGGAAAGTAGCAGTGCCTCTTTTTAGGTTTAAATACTCTATGACTATATACATATATTCGCACATGTATGTGTGTGTGTGTAGTGCACCTGCAACCTAGTTTGCACACTATGAGACTTCAATTCTCTTGTTAAATCAACAATGACAACTCCATCAGCACCACCGTCACTAGTTTTATAGTTGTTATATTATTATCACAAAACACTTTTCTAGATCACTGGGCATGCAAATTCCCAAATGAATAAAAGATGACCTCTCTCCTCCAAGACTACATGATCTACTTGGAATATGTGTGCATTCCCCATGAGGTCCTCATAAAGACCTTAGACTATCAGGCAGTGCATGTCACATACTTTCCAAGGACAAAGTGCTAAGGGAGCCCAGCTCCTAGGTAGAAGGGCATTTCTTTTCTCTAGGAAAGCCTGCCTCGTTCTAGTCAATCTTCACCCCTCATGCCAAGATAGACCTCATGACCAGAAGTCTGGGCAGCTTGCGATACACTTACTACGTGCCACCTGTACTGACGTCAGGCCCTCTGAGCTTCCCCTGTTGGGAGCTCTTGAGCCACATCTGTGAGCTGACTGGCAAGCTTAACCCCAAAACTCTGAGCAACTCAATCAAGGCCATTCATATTCGTATTTCTGACACCCTACCCCTGAACCTGCCCTGCCCAGAACCTGGAATATTGTTAGTTCTCAAAAATAAAAAAGGTTTCGTTTTATTTAGGAGGAGAGAGAAGAAGCATGGGCATTTTGTGTGGCCCACAGAATTCTTGCTGGCTTGCTGGCAGCCAGACCCCTGACATCCCTGCAGGCCCACAAGGCCTTTGGAGGGCTCCTTGGTACACGATCCTCCTGCCTGAAGATGTCCTGAGTCTGGGTGGTCTGACCTTGACATGGACAGTGCTAGTTCAAATTGACATTAGAGTGAAATGAGGAACAAAGACAAAGCAAAGGACCACTTAGTAATAGAAATGTCCTTAAGAGTACAGCCCAAGTTTATAAGAGTTACAAGCACATTGGATTGTTTTGACAGAATTCAGCTTAAAAACTTGAGTTAAGTCTACTAATACATTTCTTATGACTACATTTTAGCAGAATAGTTTTTTTTTTCTTTCTTTCACTGAACAAAATTAGGCTTGCAACTGTTCTACAGTTAGAAGTGATGACACTTCTTTGGAGTTGGGAAACACTGCTCAGTCTTGGCCCCAGCAGGGATGAGCAGATGTACAGAGTGCACAGCACCACGGGGGCTGAACCCAGCAGGAAAGGCCAGCGAGGTCCAGGACAGAGGCCAGGTCCAGGGGTTGCAGGGAGGAGAGTGGCTCAGTTCCAGTACAGAGGTCAAGGTGAGCAGAGTAATTAGAATGGGGTGAGAATTAGGAAAAATAGACAGCATTCAGGCCCAGCTGGGCAAACCATTGGATCAGCAGGCATCTTGCTGGCTGATACCATCTAGGTATGGTTTTGCAGAGTTCAAAATATTTTGGGCCTAACATATCTTGGAATTATCAATAGATTAATGCTCTGCCATTTAAAAACATTTGAACGACTTTAAGAACTCAGTCTTCCCTCTTGGCTCATAAGACCCTTCTTGCCAAAATAAAGTGTCAAGGAGGTTTCTTTGTCCCTCACATCCTTGATAAAATTGCACAGCTGGTTTTCATCTTGGAGAACAGATGGGATAAATTCATGCCTTCTTGGATAAATGAAAGAGGGTTTCCTTGAGGGAGTTTCTCTGGTCCCACAGACTAACTCCAGCATTCTTGCTGGACCCAAATCTGTTAGCTGGCCTTTCTCCTTTCTAGCTCTTATCACAACTAATTACACATGGCTACATGGTTACTGTGATTCTGGGATACGGGCTGTCCTGCATGTCCTGTGGCTGGCTGTATCCTCAGGGCCTCACCCGGTGTAAGGTCCTAATAGGTGCTCAGTGCTGAATGAATGAAGCACATCAGAATAATGAAGGGCTTTTGGAATAGAGGCTGAACGAAGCAGACCATAAAAAAGGACAAGCCATTTCTGTCATTTATCCTTCCAGATCCAGTGAACAGGTCACCGGCCCTGGTGAAGCTTTGCCAGGTTCTCCTGGGAGGAGGGAGACCCAGTCTTGTCGTTGTTCCCACAGCACAGTAAGAGATCTCTAATCTGACATCTACCCCTTTGCTCACAATTGCTCTTTATATTTCCTCTCCATTGGAGACTGTGATGTCCTTGAGGGAAGGACTTTTGTCCTTCTCTGTACAGTGCCTAGAACAGGGCCTGGTATAGAGTAGGCTCAACCCATATTAGGTGAATGAATAAAAGATCAACTCCTTAAAGGATCTACTTATGGATAGACCCCTCCCCTCTTAATTTCCCTTAGATGAACCCTTGAGGAAATTCCCAATATGGACCAGAAAGCACTGAAGTCCTGGTGAATTGCTTAAGAACAAACAAAACCCAGGGACTAAATACCACAAAGTGAAGTGTCTCTTTCAAAGCAAATCCACTTATTTACCTCATTTAGTGTTCAGCAGTTTTGGGGAGGGGGCACCCACCCTGCTGGGCATTGTTCTGGCACTAGAGCCACAACAGTGGACAGAAACATAATTGGGGAAAACAAATATAACTTAATAAACACATAATATGATGTCATGCAATGATACATGTTTATAAAATAAAGCAGGGAAATGGGTTGGAGAGTCAAAAATACATGAGATTCAGTAATAAGAAAATAAATAAACATTGCTTGTTTCAGCTATTTCAAAAGCCCCAAACATTCTGACTGTAGAAAAGGAAATGCCCAAATTCTAGAAGTTCTCCACCCAGTGAGGTTTTCCACTGCCCACACAAGAGGACAAAGTAGCAAGAAAATATGTCAGGAAATCTATACACTCCCTAACCTCAATAAAAACACACACACACACACACACATACATGCAAACCTAAACACATACACTTCAAGGCATGCCTGTCCAAATAGAATTTGACATGCAAAAGGGTATGGGGTTTTCAAATCAATCCAGAAGTAAAATGTCCTAAGACTCCTGCCAAAAGTGATAAGCAGAACAAGGACTGGTACAGTAGGCCAACGACGTTCAAATCACAAATGAGGTAGGGAGCATAAAAGAAAACAATCAGAGCAAGGATGTGTAGTGACCTAATTACTCACACAATGCTTGGAATATATTAAATGACAATGAATGTTTACATAATGAAAAGGGAAGGAAGAAAGAGAGGAAGAAAGGGAGTCATTTTTTGAGTTAAAATGTCATGAGATGTAAGACTATGATGGACTATGATGAAATATCTCAGTGCTCATATCCAAATGAGTCATAGATGTTCATTTTCTTGCATTTTACTGACCACGCATAGGAGGTATTTTTTCCATTCACTGGGTTGTATGGTCTCATCCAGAGCCAGTTTCTGCTTAGAGTGATAGAGACCAGGAAGGAAAGGGGACTTCTCTTCCTTCTGCCAGGCTCCAGCCCCCATCAGATGCTGCTTTGTGCATTGGGGTAGATTGGTGACTCTGGTTTTGTCGATGGCTGGCTTCCCCCTTCTGTATTGTTGCCATCCACTCTCTGCCTCCATCCATGTGGCAGCTGCTGGGGCATGCGAGACTCTCCATGTGTTCAGCTTGGCTGCCCTACTTGTGGTGGCCTTTCTGATTGTTGCCCAATAGATATCATATCACTCATGGCAAATGAGAGTACTTTTTGATGAGAAATGGTCAAAGCCAAACTCCAGATCTGGCAATGAATGAACAGCCAATGAGTTCCACTGGCATGTTTCTCATGCTGGCCTCAGGCACAAGTGAAAGCTTAACTTTTGATAGTAAAAGTAATATATACTTTAAGTGACAAGGATGAGGTCTATCATTATAGTTACCTTTCAAATATAGAAAACTGAATGGCAAATAAATAAAGAACTAACTTTGAAATACAGTCCATCAGTTTTGTGTATTATTTTTCAGATGGTATTTGTTCACAAATGTTTTACAGAAGATCTGGTATGTGATAAATAAATGATATAAATGGGGAAAAATAAAGGGAAGTTTTAGATTTCAAAATATAAAGTTTATGGAAAAGCAGTTACCAGAATATGCATTATAATTATACAGTATAAAGGGGTATTCACTGCACATTACATGTGGTTGCCATTAAAAAGCACATCTAGACTTTGTAGAATACATATTTTAGATCTACACATAGGCTTGTTGTGGTTGCAGTACTTGGCAATGTCAAAGTGGTTGCTGTTTCCCCAAATGTGGCGTTTGAATTTGGGCAAGTAATCAAAAGTCCAGCTCTCGGGAAAGTAAATGAAAATTTTGAGCCCCAGGTTTTTTTGCATATTTTTTTCCTTCATGATTTTGAAAATGAGGGTAAGAATTTTATTAGGTATAATATAATTAAAAACATACATATGTATCTAAAAAATTAAATAGGGAACTACCATATGATCCAGCAGTTCTATTCCTAGGTATATACTCAAATAATTGAAAGGAGAGACTGAAATAAATATTCATACTCCAATGTTCACAGTAGTACTACCTGCAATAGGTGAAAAAAAAAACAAATGTCTATCAACAGATATGAATGGATAAACAAAATGTGGTATATATATACAATGCAATATTAGTCAGCCACAAAAAGGAATAGAGTTTTAATGCATGCTACAACATGGAGGAACTTTGAAAACATGCTAAGTGAAATAAGCCAGGCACAAAATGATGAATATTGTGTGATTCCACACACATGAAACATCTAGAAGAGGCAAATTCATCCAGATAAGAAAGTAAATTAGAGGTTGCCAGGAGCTGGGGGAAGGAGGCATTTTTGTTTAAAGGGTACAGAGTTTCCATTTGGAGCGACGGGAAATTTTGAATATAGCGAGTGGTGATGGTTGCACAATGCTGGGTATGTAATCAGCGTCACCTAATTGTACACGTATAAATGGTTCAGATGGCAAATTTTATGCCATGTTAAAAATGGAGTAAAATAGATGTAAACACATCTAAATGTCTCGTTGAATGTTTGATGCTTTCATTTCCTGTTCTATCTAGGCAAGAGTGTGTGTTGAAACAGGAAAGAAAGAAATCACTGCCCCTGGCCCTAGAGTATGGAGGCCTGGTTGATTCCAGCTCTGCTCAGCCCTTGCTCTCTCTGGGCCTCCTCATCTGACCAAGGAAGGAGTTGGACTAGGAGGCCCCTGAGGTGCTGGGCGCTTCCAATCTCCTTTGTGATGGCAGCTGCCAGGAGTGGGCTCACTGAGGGAAACTCTGATGTCATACAATCAAGCTTCAACCTCACTTCAGCCAGCTAAGCTCACCAGGGAGTGCCTGACTTCCTTCAGCCATCCCTGGTTTTTCAAATCCCACGGGACATTGCCCTCACCAAGTTTCTTCCCTTAAAGCGAAGGGGACATGTCCTACCCCAGAGTCATCACATCTCTTGGCATTTCTATCACTTGACTTCTTAAAGGACACAGTGGCTGGTGACTGGATTTTGTCCACTCTCTGGGATTTCCATTTTCTGCCACTTTGAGGCAGAAATTCTTTATTTACTTCTTTATTTACTTCTCAATGTTAACATCTAAGTAGCCCTGGGTGTTTTTCATGCTCGTAAGCATTGCCAAGACAGACAGACATGCGTTGTTGTAGATTGTGTTTAAAATAAAAGCGACCCAGGGCATTTCAAGCAGACAGAATCTGCCCCTAGTCCTGACAGCTAACATCTTACCCATTGCTTCAGCCCTTCCTGAAGGATGTAGTGAGAACCCCAGATCTGCAGAGAAGCTCTGGTCCCTTCACTTCCTTTGGCTGCTTCAAGGGTGCTTGACTTCTGCTTTTTCACGACTTGGTACACATGACTGAAGTCAGCTGTAGAAACTTCCGATGCCTCTCTAAGGATCAAGGCTTAAATGGAGTTGACACTATTTGGGTAATGATGATTCTTCAAAAATCCTTCATAGATGGGATAATAAGAGTTTTGTGGGCTGGACTCTTCCCACTGGTCTCAATTCAGAGACTACCTGTACCCATTCAGAAGCCCGTGTTAGCTGACATGATACAAAATGATGCAACAAATTGGTCCCCCGTGTTTCCATGGTAAGCATGCCTCTTTATGGGACAGAGTCAGAGGAAGAAACAAGCTCTAAAGGAGATTTGGAGCATTCACCTGCAGTTTGGGCAGAAAATGGGAAAACACGTTTTTTTACTTTGACCTTTTTTTTAGTCCGTTACAATGAATGGGGATATTTATAAATCTTCCTCAGGAAAATGTAAATTGTAGGGACTGAGTGCATTAGCAACAAAGAAAATGTGGTCATGGTAGCTATTACTTTAAAAGATGGAAGTTATGTGAAAATATGAAAATAGGCAAAGAGAACTATCAAATGTCAAAACAAGTTTCAAAGAGAAGGTTGCTCAGAGCCCAGAAGATGCAGATTCGGAGGGAGTACAAGGTCCCACAATGTTTTCTTTGGTTTGGCAGATGTGTCCCTCATCAGTCAGCCAACAGGTCGGCAATTAAGAGGCTGCTCTGGGATCTGCACTGAGCATTGGATTTTCACATTGACTGCAAGAGCTTCAAGCCAGAAGCCCCTGAATGCAGATGCACGATTTTCTCCAAAGGGTGCCTTTCTATCAAATTGCCTCTGTCCCTTCTTTTCCTGGGAAATTCTAGATGGATATATGTGTGCGTACATACTTGCATGCAAACTGTGAGCTGGTTCAATTCTCTCGGGCTCGGAGTCATATGTACTGCTGCTACAATACTAAATACTCTCCTGTCACTTTGTTATGAGGCCAAGAAAAAGATTTAATAGCCATTTTCTCATGCCTCATGGCCCTGGGGCTGAGATAAAATAAGGGTAAATCAGATTCTATGCCACATAAATCCTGTTATCCAAATGAGCTCTCTGCCTTTGACTCTGAGGGACTGAGTTTATTCAGGAGACCTGAGGCAGTATTTAGCCAGGGTCTCCAGGATAACCAGAATTCACCCTGCATAATGAAAGTCTGCATTTTAGGTATGATTTTTCTGTAAATTTACAGTTCCTCTTATCATTATCATCATCATCATCATCGTAAAAGAATACACACTCTGCAAGTTTCTTTGAAGCGCAGGCTACCACTTCTGGCTCAGTGGTTCTGGACACAATAAACTCTCCATCCTCTCAAAGATCTGGGACAGCAGTGACCTTGGCCTAAGAAAGTTTATCCCTAGTGGCCTTGCCTCAACATGTCACTGATCTTTTCTGACAGCAAAGCTCAAAAGAAGAAATAGGAGATGACAGGTCAAATGCATTCTCGGGTCTTGCCCTCACACCTTTCTTGTAAATTCCTGCAGTTGGTCTCTGGGGCTGTGAATGTCTAGTCACAGGGACACATGGCATTGTAACACTCTAGGGTTTTCCGTGGTTAATGTACCTGACGATACCCAGAACACCAAGGACAAGCCTGGGTTGAGCCACTCTTTGAAAGTTGTCATCAGTTAGTGCTTAGTCACCCAAAAGGAGTCTCGCCTTCTTTCTCCTCCAGTGAGAATAGGATATGGTGTTGAGGAGGAATTAAGAACTGGTGGAGGTCTGGAGAAATCCTTGATCAGGGACAGAGGTACAAAGTTGAACTCAAGAACGAACGTAGAGACTCAGGAGTTGGGAATATGACATTTGAAATCTTCTAACCAGGATGTTCTTTTCTTGGCTCTCATGGGATCTGAGAACTGGAAGTGACCTTGGAGATCACTTAACCCAACCTCTTCTATTTGCAGATAAGGAAACTGAAGCCTATAGAGGGAGCAGGACTTACCGTAGGTCTTGACTGGAGTCCCTGCCTCTCCTGAGAGACCAAACCTGAGAAGATGGCAGCATGAAGAGAAGGAAGCACTCAAATTCAGAAAAAGTGGTGTGCTGAGTTAGGCACTTGGAGTCTTTCTGACAGTTAGCTCAGCAGATGCTGCTCTTAGGTCATCCTTCACTAGGAAAGGGCAGGAGAAATGAACCCAGCTTCTTGCTCCCGGGAAATGTTCCTGAGTATCAGAAGAGTTCTGCTTTCTGTCCTGCTACTGCTCACTTATTTTCCCATCTTGGAGGAAGATCAAGCATCATCAGCAGGGTTCCAAGGCCACACAGTTCTCTGCCATACAACCCATCAACAATCATCAGCCCTGGTTCCTAGCAATGCTCCTCACTTAGGAAAAAAATAAAAGTGGCTCCATATGGTTGGCTATCTGTCCAATATGTGCAGAATTCACTGGGACCTTCGACAAATTATGTGACCTCTTCAAGTCTAAATGCTCTCAAGTCAAACAAATATAAATACTAATATAGGATGTTAATAATAGGGTGTGTTGGGGGAAAAATACACCAAATGTAAGCTACAGACTGTAGTTAGTAATAATATTTTGATGATGCTCTTTCATCATTTGTAACAAATTTTCCACAGCAATGCAGGGGGTTGGTGGTGGGGTGATGTATGGGAGCCCTTTTTGTTATACATGTTTGTTTTGTATATTCAAAACTTTTACTATACACTAATTGTTTATGTGTGTTCATGTAGGAATGATACACTTCAATAATTTTTTTAAGGAGAAAAAAATGAAGGGGTTGGACCAAACACTTTTTCTAGGGTCTCTGGGATGCCGCTCCTTTTCTATTTCACTGGGAACTTAGAAAAGGACTACAGAATGTAAGTAAAGGAAATGATGTTATTCTTACCTTCATCATTTATGGAATATTCCTCAGCACATATTTTGTGGGCCCATCAGCATAAATGGTCATATATTTCATCCAGAGAAGCAGAGTAATGGAAAGGCTGAATTACAGTTTCATAGTTGCAAGTTTGTGGAGAGCTATATGTTCCTTTTTTTTTTTTAATGTTACATTAAAAAAAAAATGAGGTCCCCATATACTCCCCACTCCCTCACTCCATTCCTCCCACATCAACAACCTCTTTCATCATCATGGGACATTCATTGCATCTGGTGAATACATTTTGGAGCACTGCTGCACCACATGGATAATGGTTTACATTGTAGTTTACACTCTCTCCCAGTTCACCCCGTAGGCCATGGCAGGACATACAATGTCCAGCATCTGTCCCTGCAGTACCACCCAGGACAACTCCAAGTCCTGAAAATGTCCCCACATCATATCTCTTCTTCCCTCTCCCTACCCTCAGCAGCTACTGTGGCCACTTCACATCAACGCTACAATTTCTTCCATTACTAATCACAATAGTTCCATAGAAGAATATCAGTAAGTCCACTATAATCCATACTCTATTCCTCCATCCTGTGGACCCTGGGATGGTGATGTCCACTCCCCCTCTATATCAAGCGGGGGAGCTATAGGTTCTTAATGCTCATTTCACTGTCCATTGACCATATTCCTTTGGCTTCCCTTGGAGTGTTTGACCTATGTGCCATTTAGGTCATTTGGGGAAAATGAATTGATGAAAGAGATATGATCAAACACTGTAACCTGGAAAAGAGTTTCTGCTGAAAATCTTAGAATGAATGAAGACTATCATCTTTGCTCAGAGAGAAGAGATAATTCTTTACAAAGTTCTGTTTTCCTATTTTCATTTTTTGGTTGTGTGATTTTATTGATTAGAATTCCCATTTTCAAGTCTTACTCAAGTTAGATAATCTCATAATAATTACCAGAAAATGCAGAGTATAAAATTTTTAAAAAAATTTATCTTTTGATTTTAAAATAGTACACATTCAGTAAAATGTAGGAAAATAATAAAAGTGTAAGAAGAGAAGAAAAAATAATAATTCATTCAGAGATAATAGTTGTAAATCTTTATGTCTTTTTAAATGTCTATAAGATCAGAATTATACTTGCAACATCACAAGGGGTCTTAGCGTGTACTAAATATTCAGACCCACAAGACAATTATGGGCTACATTTGGCACTAGCCCAATGGAAGGATATAGGCCAGGCTCCCAGCTTACCAGCTGGGCAGTGTCACCCGTTCCTCTTCAGTATGTGTCCTGGGAGTGGTCCAGCAGAGGAGGAAGGCTCAGTTTCAAGGAGACCACACGCATCAGAGGATGCAGGAGCCACCCAGACTTAAAAGTCTCAAGCCTTATAAGGGTCAATATTACGTCGCAACTCCATGGGCATAGCTTGCAGGCTCTCCATGACAGACATGCTAACTAATGAGAATCGCTTCACTTGGAAGTCAAAACATGAAACCTCCCTTAGGTAATTACAGTTCTCTGAGTCGGGATGCAATTCCCCCATCAGGGGTCAATGTCGCCTAGGAACATTGCTGATATATAGCATTCTTTTCTGTTTCTTGGGAAACCGAGCCAGAAATTTAAGAGAAGGTCAGTTTCCCACATAGAAGGTAAAATGGCTTGTTCACAATATTATATACAGATTTTTTTGCCTCCTTTTCAAAATAGTCTTTTTAAATCACAAGCATTCTCTGTTGCCCCTGAAAGTTACAGAAACATGACTCATTTTAACCAATACTCTAGTATTGTGCATTTAACTAGATACATTGATTTCATATTAAAACTATTGCTGAAATCCACATCTCTATGCAGAAATCTTTGTATTTCTGTAAAACTCTGATTATTTTCTTAACATCAATCTAGGGAATGGAATTAATGACTAGATCTGAAACTTACAAAGTTCTTAAACATCTTGCCAAGCTGCCCTTCAGAGAGGAAATATCAGTTTACAGTTTGACTAGATATACATTGACTATGCTCCTTCAAATATCTGCCCATTTAATATGGAGAAAATGCTGTATCTTTTAAAATTACCTTTCTTTGATTACTAATGACTGTAGAAATGTTTGTATGCACACAATCTATGTTTTGTTCACTGTCTATTCTTATCCTCTTCCTTTTTATTTTGGGAAGCTCATCTTTTTAAGTATTAAGGATATTTATACTTGAGTCTCACATCCTGCAAACTTTTTTGTAGTCTTTAATTACCTTTTCTTTTGGCAGGAGTTTTTATTGTTAGGCAGGCAAATCTACTGATCTTTTCCTATATGGCTCCATCAACATTTCTAAGTGAGATTGATGGTGATTTTGTGTGTGTGTTTGTGGACTTTCTTGTAAGGTTTTGGAGCTCGGGTTTTTCTTGTTTTGTAATGTGAATGGAAAAGTTTTCCATTTATTTTGAGGTCCTGAAACATTTTGTAGAGTTTGGGATTTTCTATTCCCTGAAAATTTGAAGGAAATTTGTCTACAGCTATGTGTCTTCAATAAGATTTTATGAGATAAAATTTAGACACATTTAAAAAGATATTCTATGGTTATTCACCAGTTCAGGTTTTCTACATCTTCTTAAGGCATTGATGGCACATTATCTTTCATAGGAAATTGTCAATTTTATTGTGATCGAAGCATTTATGGGCACATAATTGTTCCTGCAATTTAAATAGAAACAGTGTGGAATTTTAAAGGTTTATGTATTTTTGCTTATACACATTTTTATCTTCTTAATGTTCTTTACTAATGCTTTTTGAAAATCTTATACTAGCCAAGGAGTTCTCTATTATATTTTTCAAATAATTAACTCCTGATTTTATCTATCATTTCTATTTCTGATTCATTTATTTTTTGTCTGAATTTTTAATTAATCGTTGTCCCTTGCTTCCCGTAATTTTTAAAAAATGGGAAACAATCTCTATAAAAGAAGAAGTAATTACAAGAGAACATAGGCAGGGATGTTTCTGGGACGGGGAGGAAGAGAGGAAGAGATGTTAGTCGGTCAACTGACCACTCAGAGAGGCCTATTTGGAAACAGAGAAAATACATGCTTATGGCACAGGAAGATTCCAGACCAAGCCCACCAGACAGAGCCGCCATTAAACCATTCCAGACGGAACCCCAGTGAGGGCTCCTGGTTTTACCAGAGTCTGAAGTGTGTCACTGCTTTCTGAGACCCTTGGAAGGGAGGAAGGGTGTCTTTTAGGTTCTCTCTTATCCCTGGGTTGGTGAGAAACTCGATATGGAGTTTCCTCCCCTGGGGGAGGGCGCACATGTCATCACTAGAGACCTCACAGGGTGCTCTTGGGAATCTCCTATCTCATTCAGACTGAGAAAGTTGGTCTGTGATCCAAAGAATAGCCCCTTTTATCCTCCAGGTTCTTTGCTTCCCTATTCCTGCCCATTAACTAGACACCAGGCACTGTGCTAAGTCGTTTATGTGAATTGTCCTGTTTAAGGCATCACCTATCACGATTTTTTTATGGGAGGAAATGGTAGGGTGACCTGCCAAAGTCACACAGCCAGGACGTGAACCCAAGTACGTGGGCTGTGAAGTTTGTGCTTTTAACGCCTCTGATACCCCTGTTGCAGTAAATCAGGCCTGGCCTTAGGCTACAGCAGACTCAGCATTCAAGAGGAGTTTGGTGGAGCCGGGGATCAATGGTGAAAGCGAACTCAACCTACTCTGCCTCATTGTGTTTGTATTGTTTCTCATCAAACTTCAACACCATTTCTCATTTTAAAAAACAAGCAAAACATTTGCGTAGAAACCAACACTTGTACTGAATGTCTGAGAACTCAGTATATCCATCAGCACGTCAGTTAATATTGCTATATCTCCCCAAAGGGGGAGAGGGGGATGCAAGGAATAGGAGGCTTAGTTGGTGGAGGCAGCTGTTAAAAGAGAAAAAGGGTGAAATAAGGCCTCAGATCCCATTCCAACTAATCTGACCTTCCAGCATGTTTAGACCCAGAAAAGCTTCCCTAAATAAAACCATCAAATATCATTTTCAAATAAAAATGAAGACATTCAAGTGTTAAGTCACCTTATCAGACAACTCAAATCTGCAGGCTTATGCCCTTGAAGCCAGGATAGCCTGGCTAAGTTCATGCCTCTTGAGAGAGCAAAGGAAATAAAGGAAGGTCAAGTTGCAAGTTCATTGAATAGGATGTAAGGGGAACAAAGTAGCAGCATTGAGAATGAATCACAGCAAACTTCACACCTCGGGACAAGGCATTTCTCTAATTCTGGACTCCCTGGAGGTTCAGTCCTAAGAGCAGGAGGGATGGGGGTGGCGGCTGGCTCCCATGGGTGTCCTATTCTACTCTGATCCCAGTGTCTGCACCAACACCAGTATTTACAGATTTACGTTCAGCACCTCTTCTGAATGCACACAACCCACAAGATATTTTTGCAAGAGCCATCCTTGCTGTTCTGTAAATGCTTTAGCCAGTCAAGCCTGTCAACTTAGGACGTTCATGCATGCTTGTAAATACGTATATGGATACTTTAATTCAGACACCAAAATGCAAAAACCAACTGTAGAAGACAAGAACAATAAAGGAGATTTTAGCCTTTCACAGGTATGAAATTTCATTGTGGCTGAAACAGGAGCCCACTTATATGCCCGGGAAGAGAGGCAAGAGGGAACAAGGCAGACAGGAATTGTTCTCAGTGTCTGACAGCAAAGAAGGAAGTCTCTCTCTGTACTTACGATCGCGGTTGGGGTGGCAGCCAGCACACAGTAGAGGACCAGGGGCGTGATGAAGCTTTCTTCCTCGGTCCCCGGGTAAGGCTTCATTAAGTCTCCGTCCTGACAGAAGAATCCTTGGATATGCACCTGAAAAGTGTCAGTGCATTCGAAGTAGTAGGCAAGCAGCACTGTCCCAGCCATGATGACAAGCTGAAAATACAGCATGGCCACACAGAGACATTAGCCGGGCTTCCAAGGAGCAGCATTCGCCTCCCAGAGCACACTCCCTCCATCGCCCCGGTGCTCTCCTGGCTTGGGTACTGCCGAGCGGGTGCGTGCCTGGCGCAGCGGGCTCCGAGCTCGAGGAGTTTGTGCTTGCCTGCCTGCCTGCCTTGGAACATCTGTTACACAAACCTCCCAGCAAGGGGTGTGCAGCTCCCAGCAGGGAGGTAGAGCACAGCTAGGCTTGCAGAGCCCCAGCTTCTGCTGCCCCCCTCTCAGAGCAGGCAGGGGAACCAGGCGCTCTTTTCCCCCAGAAGACGGTGAAAATCAAAGGGCAGGGGCCCAAGAGTGGGCAAGATGTGCATGTGAGATTTGTTTACAAGAGATTGCATAAAATATCAGTGTTAGCCTCACTTTCCTACGAAGTATTAAAAGTAGATGATTCAGGGAAGTGGATTTGGCTCAAATGATAGAGCGTCCACCTACCATAGGGGAGGTCCAGGGTTCAAACCCGGGGCCTCCTGACCCATTTGGCGAGCTGGCCCACGTGCAGTGCTGATGCGCGCAAGCAGTGCCATGCCACACAAGGGTGTCTCCCACGTAGGGAAGCCCCATGTACAAAGAGTGCGCCCCGCAAGGAAAGCCCCCCTGTGCGAAGAAAGCGCAGCCTGCCCAGGAGTGGCACCGCACACACGGAGAGCTGAGGAAGCAAGATGACACAACAAATAAGAGACACAGACTCCTGGTGCTGCTGACAAGAATGCAAGTGGATAAAGAACACATAGTGAATGGACACAGAGAGCAGACAATGGGGAGGGGGAAGGGGAGAGAAATTTGTAAAAAAGTAAATGATTTATGAATGAATGCATGATGAATGAATGAATGAAAAGCTAGATTGTTGTTATGGGGGAGGAGTGGGGTGACGGGGGTGGGGAGTATATGTGGACCTCATTTTTTTTAATGTAATATTTTAAAAATAAAGAAAAAAGAAAAAAGAAAAATAAATAAATAAACTTTCTAATATTAAAAAAAAAAAAAGAGACATTTTCAGGACCATACCAGAATTTACTGGCAGGAATGAAAACATAACACAGGTGTTCTGTAGCAGTCATAACATTTATCCCTTTCCAAAAAGGTTGGGTCTTTATTCCAAAATGCTTTTTACCAGAAATCAAAGATTTTGCTGATGATACCTTATAACAAACAAATATACTTCATAGGGTTCTGACATAGAAGGGACACAGTTATTCTTTAATTTTGACTTAGAAATGTTCTACCTACCATCTTTCATAGGTTTGAGGGGTTGGGGGTGATATGGAAATGTTCATGTTATTGTTCTCATTCATATTTGGAAAACTAAAAGGCCAAAAGAAGATGGCGATAAAGGCAGACAGAAAAGAACAGGTCTTTGATGGTATGAAATTACAGAAACTTAAGCTGAAATTGATCTTGGAGATCTTCTAGTCTCCCGCCTTTATTTCATAGATGCTCTGACAGGGGAGGTGATACTGTTGGATTAGCCAGCAAGCAAACCGAGCACATGCTTAGACTGAGCTCCAACAGAACAGGGGAACTAAAAGGGAGAAAAATACTTTTAAATGTTGATTGGCTTAAAGGCACTGAAATAATCATCATGGGAAAAATATCTGGATTTGGTGGGTTGTTTTTGTACATCTCGTATGGTTTAAAATTGTTTTTCGTAGGAAGTGCGTATAGGGGTGGAGGCAGTGAGAGGGAAACCACACTCTTTTCAGGACTTAGGGAGTCTGAAACTCTTATTCTAGCCTTGGAATGTCTAGCCCAAAGTATTAAAGCCAAGTCCAGAAACCTACATCTCCTAATTCCCAGGGGAAAAAGAATTTACCATGGCCTCAAAACTGCATCCTATACCTACAGGTTGAAATTATAAGGGGAGGCAAAGTAGCACAACTCCAAGATGGAAAGGCACCATTTGGGATCCTTATCCAGTGCTTTAGCAACAAATTGAAGGCGAGCCTCACTCCATACCCCATCCTGTCCTGCTCTCTGGAGCCAGGCACAGCCTCTGCTTCTGGGATTTTGTCTCTGCAGTTCCTCCTCACCATAGTGCAAAGCATCATTTTCTTTAAGAGTCATTGGAGTTGAGTCTTCCCCTACTCTTCCATTTTCCATCTTTCTCTGCCTTTCCTCTCTGGCTCAGCAGCCTTTTGTATCTCCCAGATATAGTTGTGTCTCAAGCACAATCTCTTAACTATTTTTCAAGACATTTACCTTTGGCTGTATCCTTCATCTTGCTCTCCAAGGAGACACAAATCGTCCTCTCCACTCACCATCCCTTGCCCATGACTTGCCTATGACCCCACCAGGATTATATTCTTAGGCTCTCTGGCATATTTTCTATCCCCTCTAATGGGGCTGCAATTTTTGACCATCTGGTAATGTCTGGGCACTCCCACTTGTTTCTTTCTGCCTCATGTTTGTTGGTGCCATGTTCTAACCCTCATGCCAACCATCTCGGCTGTCTCAAGTGTTTGCTTTATTTCCTTTCTTTAAAGCAGCAGAGGAGCGACTTGGATAAGTTTGTTTCCTATAAGACTGACCCCCAAGCAACCCCTGCTAATGGATGCTCTAGCCTGTGCTACTTTATAAGTCAAGGCCTCCAAGTGACTATTTCTTTTTGCTCTTGGCTGGTCACTCGAATCCAACTAGTGGTAAGGAAACTGGTCAGATGCCTACAGACTGTTTTGGAAATGAGATCAAATTAGGATCCCAATAGTTTTGAGGCTCTATCCCTGGGGTTCTCTTGGTCCCCTACACAGGACTGATCTGGGGTTTTTGTGTATCTCATCCCTGTGGTTGGAAATACACTGCCTTCTTTTTTGACAAATGTAGTTTAGGCACAAAGGCTTTACCAGCCCTTGGAAGATACCTACTTGGGGTAGAGGAGGGACATGTGGGCGCTAATGAAAAAAAGAAAATAAAAAACATCTAGCTTCCTCTACTGAGGAAAAGTATTGTATTTTATTGAATGCCTTTGTGCTGTCACTCCTTAGTCCCTTTAAAAAAAAAACAGAGGTGAAAATGAAGTAAACAAAGGCAAATATGTTTGTATTTATCTCTGTGTAAAATTTATCTCATAGAAAAGCAAAGAACAGAAAGTTTTAGAACATAGAACTGTCTTAACATTGAATATATCAAAATCAGCAATCACAACAGAAATAGCCAAGGTCATGTGCTGAGATCGGAAATGCCTAGAGCAAATCTTGAATGACTGCTGACTAATTTAATCCTGGACGCAGAATTCAGAGAGAAATGAATGAATCAAGCAATCAATTTGCAGGGAAGGTAGCAAAGGACAGAGAACCTTGGAGACTCACAGGGTGGTGGAGGTTGGTGGGGCTTTGGCAGCTTTTGGAACAGACCTGACCCACCAGCAAGAATCCATCTGCCCTCGCTTTCCCCCAGAGCAGCCAGGAACGTCCCCCTGCCATTTTCAAGTAATCCTCAAATTCTCTGGAAAGCACCCTAATGATGTTATTTAGAGATGTACAGAAGCAAAAAATAGAGTAATTCACACCTTGATTTCCAGGTTTCCTTTCTATTTGGCCATATCTTAAAACACCACAGGCTGATTCTGTTCCCATGAGCAGAGATAGCCACTTGGCTGCATGGATGCTGCTGCACAATTAGCCCTCAAGGTCCTTCCCTCTTCCTCTCTGTCCTGGGCCATAATTCACCCTCTCTAGGCTTGTGTAACTAGTGCCAGCTGGCATCTTTGCCATCTCTGTTGCCCTCCCAGCCCCATTTAGGGATGCATGGAGGGAGGCCGTCATGTTGATGTCACATGAGCAGATGGTGAAGCTGTGCTGGAGTGGTGGAAGGGCTGGACATGTCAGTGTGAAAGGACCAATTACGGCTGCAGGAGGAAAACAAGGTGTAAGGAAATACCAGGGGTTTTCCTCTGTGGTTGCTTACCAATAATTGCAATCCAATATATGGAAGGAAAGGCATTAAGTCTTTCTACTCCTCTGAAATCTTCAGTCATAGCTATTCCAGGCAGACCAGGCAATTCTCTCTGTATTGAACACCCCATGCTTTTTCCTGCTCCTGTCTTTGGTAATGGAGGAATGAAGCCTGCTGCTTGAAGGGGGACCAAGTTAGCAAATCCCGTCAAGCATTGCTCTACACTTAGCGGAAAATGCATAGGTCTGCCTCTTAGTCTGGGGCTACATACATCTTACACCATCCTACCTGGCTACTCCTTAAAGAGGAAAAAAAAAAAAAAGAAAAGAAAAAGAAAGAACAAATGCAAATACCACATTCTTGATCCTTGATCTTCTTTGATCTTTTTGGTTAGATTCAACAGTTGCCTGGTATGCCCAGACCATTGTCTTTATTTAGTATTTCCTTCCTCCAGCATCATGTTGGTTGTTTATTGGTGGATAATATGGAAAAATGTAGAGTGTATGAAATATTATCCTGTAAATTAACAACACACTGACAAAGGATTAATTTTGGGGTCTAAGTTAAACTATATTGGACCACGAAGTGTTCTCTTTGACCTTCTGTTAGGATTTTTTTTTAAATTCAATGACATGGATGAATACATAGAAGAGACGTTAAATGTATAGTGACACAAAACTGGCAGGCATAGCTAACATCAAAGAAAGCAGAAAAAAATTCAAAATGATTCTGACATCTGAGGACATTCCTCAGGGATCAATGTAAAGTCCCACAGCAAGGCTCTGATAATTCAGTACTGCAGGGGTTAGTGTAGCGGAAGGATAGAATTCTGGACTAATTGGATCATGGCTGCTGCCCCTCCTCAGGGCTGCCTCGGGACACAGAGCTAGAAAGGGCAGAGCTCAATTCATGTTAAATGTGAAAGTGAGAGAGGGGTGAGAAAACGAGTCAAGGAAAGTCTGTAAAAGAAGGTGCTGGGTGACGTTGATGTGTGTCTTGTTTATTCACTGATCAGAGGTGGGTAAGCTAGAAAGAGGAGGGGTCTGCAACCCATCAAGGATCCCTATGGTCCCCTCCTCTCCAATCCTACTACTTCCTTTGCTAAAACAGACTAAGTTGACTTGGTTGCTGACCTGAGGATTCTCAGAAGAAGCACTAGAAGTCAGAAAACCACTACTGAACATCAACTGTGTGCCAGTCTCCTCAGCTCATGGGTGGAAACATAAAGATGAAGGCATTCTTAGCTTTTCAAGGAAATGAGCCTATAGCCAAATTATTATATTACACAATTGGATAATTTTTATATTTGGATAGATGGATGGATGGATGGAAGATTGAATGTGTGGAAGGATGAATCCGATGATGGCATTAAGAAGAGACTGTTTGAGAGACACCAGATGATACAGGGAAGAGTTTGCCTCGTCAATGATATCGGATACTTGAACTGCCTCCCATGAGTGTCTGAAATTTAAAGACCCAGTTGCAGTACAAAATGTACCATTTACTGTTTGACTTCAGGCAATTTACAAAATATCTCTGAATCTCAGTTTCCTCACATATGAAATGGAAATTATAATATCGGCCACACTGAATCGTGAAGATTAAAATACTTAAAACAGCCTTATGTTAGCCTGTATTAGCCCATGACTTACAGAACTTGCCGATGAAGGGGAGTTACTTGCCCTCCTCAGCCTCCCCATAATAGAATAAGTAGCAGAACCTTTCTGGAAAACTTCATATAAAAGGAGTTATATAAAATTAACGGACCAATTAGAAACTCCACCACATTTGGCTTTACCAGATGTGAAGGTCTCTGCTCTTGTAGGAGCAGGGTCAGCTGACAAGGCCCTGGTCTGCTGAGCAAGCTAAGATGACCCTGGGAATCTGATAAAGATGCAAACTGTATCCATCTCCTTCCAGATGCACACCAAAGGGAAGTGGCCATTTCTAAGGGCAGCTGAACATGTCCTTGGTCACGATGCTCCACATGTAGCCATCACATCTACCTCCAGTAGATAAGTAAGGGGGACCAAAAGTAGAAAAGGCCCATAGGTTGGAGATGAGGCCCTGACCTTTTGTCTTTTTGCTCTGCCCCTTACTGGCTCTGGGCCCTGGACACGTGGCTTCAACTTCTCTGATGCTCTGGCCCAAATGGAAGGGAATACCTAATAGGTTTGAGAGAACATACAGGAAATGGGAATAAATAAGATGACTTTGAGAAACCTTTTGTAGAAGGTGAAGCACCATACAAATTTGTATAATAAACATATAAGTTAGACCAAGATAAGGAATGAGCAACCAAGAATGGGCTGAGTAGATATAAATGCTTGTGTTACTGGGATTTCTTTTAGTTTACGAACTTACTTAGGCCTATACCTCCATTCTCCTTCATGCCCAAGGATGGTGATGTTATGCCTAGAAGAGGTGAACACGCGCTCAGTCCCCACTCCGCCTTCTCTTCATAACATTGTACTATGTAGGATTCTGAGATGGTCTCGAAATTCCTGTACCCTGACGTACATGTCCTTGTATAATCCCATCTCCTGGAACATGTAAATGTGATGGGACAGTTGCTCCACTGGTGGAATTTTGCAGATGTAATTAAGGTTCCTACTCAGTTGTCTGTGAGTTAATAAAAAGGGAGATTATCCTGGATGGGCCTGACCTAGACAGGCGAGCCATTTTAACGATGTCTGAGAGAGTCAGAGCAGCACACATACTACTCTCCTGGTGACCTTGAGGATGCCAACTGCCATATTTTGGAGAAGAACACATGGCCAGGCATGATGGGAAGCCTCTAGGAGCTGAGACTGTCAGTCTACGTTTCTTGGGTTTTACATAATTCACTTTTCTTCTCTTTAAAAAAATTCCTTTTTGGCTCCAGATAGTGTTATTGATTTCATTCTCTTAATCCAAAGAGCCATGGCTAGAACAACCTACCTTGTCCTTGAAGGAGATAGTTTGGGCTCTGGGCTGGGACCTCTGCCCCAAATCCACAAGTACTCTTGGGTTCTGCTCTCCCAGTGCCTGACTTCTTTTTGGATGGCAACCCTGGCTAAGCTGCAAGGATAACAAGGAAGCAGTTTGAAGGCCAGTCTTTAGACACTAACACCAAAGGCAACACTTTCTTCTTGGGGATGGGGAAAGGAGGGTGTGGTTGCAAGAACAAATACTCAGGCCAAAATCTCTAAAGAAAGTCTCTGGAAATAGGGTTGCCCAAGCATCTAAAATAGTTATCCCTATTCAAAGGAATTAAAACTGGTGTCATTTCTGACAATTAAGACATCTGCAGCCGAGTATTAATTGATTATGTAGATCCAAAAGGGTTTGAGTGAGAATGGGGCTAGAGGAGTCTCATTAATCTATGAAGATGAAGGCTTCTCAATTTTTAAAGACCCAGGTGAAGAAACTCCACTTATGCTATTATATGAAAAGAGAATGTACTTTTCTTGCCATCCTTAAAATTTCCTTCATTAATAATCAGAAGAGATTTCAGTAAAAGAGATAGGGACTTAATCAGTAGGTACTGCCACTGTGTGAGCAAAACCTGACATCACAAGTAAATGCAGGAGCCCAGTACTTTTGAGTCATCATCCCTGCAGCCTTTGCTTGCAACCTGAGTGCTCAATTGGCTTTGGGGAGAGTGGTTTGACTTGCTGCCTGAAGAATGGTTTTCTAGCCTCCCACCTGTTCTAACAACTCTTTAGAAGACTTGTGCCTAGTCTGAAGGAAAAAAGAGAACTTGATTCTTACGTTCTTTGTCCTGTTCATGCTACAATAGTATCTACATTAGAATTCTAAGAAAATGTTATGGATTGACCTGTGTCCCTAAAAAAAGACAAGGTCAAGTTCTAACCCCATCCCAGGAATGTTACCCTATTTGGAAGTAGCATCTTGCAGATGTGATTAGTTAAGATGAGGTCATACTGGAGTGGGGCAGCTCTGATCCAATATGACTGGTGTCCTTGTAAGAAAAGGAGAATTGGACAAAAGAGAGAAGACAGCCATGTAACGGAGATAGTGATTGAGTTGTGCCATGGATTGCCAGGAAGCTGCCACCTGAACACTGCAGACTTGAGGGACACATGGCCCTGCTGACACCCTGATCCAGACTTCTAGCCTCTAGATCTGTGATATAATAAATTTCTGTTTCTGTGGCAATCTTTTGTGCAGCCCTAGGAAACTAATTTACTTAAGGATTTAAACACCCTAATCCACTTAATCTCAGGAAACTATGAGCGAATGGGACTTCAGCCCCCTAAAATAAATTTCCCTTGTCATTATGGACCAGCTGTCATGGGATTATGCTGTATGGGGCTTCATGGTATATTTGAGCCTGTATTTCTCTTTATTTGGGGCAGGGGCATATGTGTTTTCTATCATTAGGAGTGTTCTATTATAGGACGCTAGGTATAGATGTCATAAAGAAGAACCCAGAAGTGGATGGATATTGGTTCAGGTAACACTGAAGCTTCTAAAACTGCTCCCCAAAATCCTCCTTGGCCATCTCAGTGTGCAGTAACAATTTGTTCTTGTGTTTCTACAGATCCTGGAAATCCCTAATATGATCTCCCTTAGGGCATCATTAGCTTGCCTGTGTCTTCTTCCATCAAGCTGTGAGACCCTTTGAGAAAGGATCCTTCAAATGTGTAACTTCAGTGCTTAACACAGGTGTATGAAAGGTGTTGGAAAAAAACCCACTGGATGAATGAATGAGATTCTAGAGTTGTAGTTACTCAGAGCAACTCTGCATCTTTCCAGGAACATACCGCCTGAAGCTTTGTGGGATGCCTTCTTATTAGACTGGTGAAAACTAATGTTTTTAATCAACTTTAGTTTGAAAGAATGAAAGATATTAATAGGTGTTCTGGGGTTCTGGGGGGCGGGGGGAGAAGAAATGGACTGGAGGGAGACAGGGATTAGCAAAGGGAGAGGGGATAAGGAGGGAGAGATGGATATCTGTGGTAAAAAAAAAAATGAATATCTCTGGTCAAAAAAGTTGGGGGAAATTCTGAGTCAAGCTTAATTTAAAAGGTTTTGTTTCTGAAAGATTCTCAGGGCACAGTGACCTGGAATTCTCCGAAGTGCATTTAGTGTAGCATCTTTTAAACTCGTTTGAACATGGAACCACCACTTCCCCTTCCTTCCCATGTTGCGCTTCTCAACAACTTACAGAATATTCGTGGAACTCAGTTAGGGAAATGCAGACATAGCTCCTGATTGGGAAGAAGAGGTGCCAGAGCAAGGGGAGGAAAAGAGAATGAATGCAGGAATGCGTAGTTGTATGTGGGGCTGTTAGTAAAAGCCTGCATACAAGGTATCTGGGAAGGAGACAAGAGCTTTATGATGCTAAAACCTTCATCTTATAGTGTCAGTTTTTGGTCACAGAGCCAGAACACTTAACCATGGTTTCAAAATGGGAATATTTTGCTTGCCCTTCTTTGAGGAGCTCAGGTCCAGGTGCTATCCCCACTTCAGGAATAGGGGCCCCAAGTTGGTTCTTTGGTATGCTATTAACCATTCATCAAGCCAATCTAGGAGAGGATGCTTAAAAAGTATGGCAAACAGCAGCAGCAGCAACCTATTTGACACTAAGCGCCAATCATGGGATTTCTATGGTGCAACTATCTTTTCCTTTTTGGCTCACTGGGTAGCTCTGTGAATAGTTCTGGTGAAGCCACAAACATCACAGAAGTAGTTTGCTCCTGTCGACCCCCTAATATGGCTTGGAGCTCCTGTACCCTTTGAGAGTTCTTCTTGCTCATCCCAGACTGTCCAGCACCCAGTCACCAACGTCTACATCTCTAAAAGGCTCAGGGATATTTCTCTAATGCTTATCCAGGTGTGGTTTAATGCGATCATACTATTCAATGAAGGGGTAAGCAAGCACCTACTTAATCTTTTAAAAGTTAAACTCTGAGTTTAATGTAAAACCTGTGTATACAGTTTTGAACCTAACATCTCTCTGTGTAAAAATGTTTTCAGGAGAGAAGACACTAATTTTGGACACAGTTTAAAGATTCCTGGGGCAGGGGTGAGTGCTATGGGGGCTTTTAAAGGAAACACCAGGAGAAGCAGGCCAGGAAATTAAGACAAGGGGCAGGGGATGTGTATGTTCAGAAGAGTGGTTTAGCCATGGAACACAGAACTCTAACCCACCACTCTTACAGGATAATCTTAACATGCCTTATCTTTGGACAGCTTTCTCATAGCAAACCAGACAAAAATCCCAAGTTTTTAGGATGCTTTGTGAAATTATGAAGAATTATTAACTTACCCCTTCCATCTATTATAGTTGAAAATTATGAAGTCACAAAAATGCCACAACGTTCTCTGAAGGATGTTCAAAACTTTCCTCTAGTCATTAGCACAATTGTAATGTTGGGGAGACTTTTTCACTGTTTAAAGATACATCTAAACATTTGAAAATGTAGCAATAATAGGCACATTCCATATTGTATTGCAATTATTTAATTGCACATCTTTCTCTCATCACTTATTGCAAACTCCTCAGGAATTCATCTTTGAATCCTAAGCACTAAGCATCACACCTGGTGGGAATAAATATGTTTGGGGTGGAAGGCCTTTCTTAAATGAGACCCAAAAAGCAAAAGGTATAAAGTGAAAAAGTGGAAAGGTTTGATTATATCCAAATTCAAGACTTTCTATTCAGTAAAATTGAAAGTAACAACAGGCCAACAACAACCCTTCAACAAAGTTAACAGGAAGATGACAGAATGGGACAAGGTATTTGCAATATTCAATAACATCTAATACATATGGGACATTTCCAAAAGCCACCAGGGAAAGCTAGAAAAGCCAACAGACCCATGGGCAAAAGTTATGAATTGGAATTACAGATGGGGAAATCCAATGGTGTGCCAGAGCTGGCTTATGTTACCTTGTGAGAACCAAGGGTTGAATTCTCAGTTTTGTGACCTGGTTGCTGAACAGCTGGTAGCTTGAAATTGACCATGGTGCAGTATTTACACCATGGAAATTGGCAAATCAGGCTCCCCTCTCCCAGCTCCAGAGAGTCAGAGGTTAAAACATTTACCAACCCAATTCTAGGGAAACCTGAATGACTAACATTCATGCACATGGACTCAGTAATCTCCAGGTGAATGCAAATCAAAACAAGAGTGATGTTTTATGTCTATCAAATTGGGAAAATTCTGAAAGTTGGAAAATGTTGTGTTGATGAGGAATAGGGAAATGGAAATATTATGCCAAGAGAGTTTAAATTGTTGGAGACTTTTGGGAGAGCAATGTAGCCATGCCTGGAGGAAGGAATTATTCATGTACACTGTAACCCAGAAATCTCACATAGAGGCATGTACCCCCAAGAGTGTCCTGCACAGACCTCAGTAAGGAAATACATAAGGATGACAATGCAGTGTTGCTGTGGTTAAAAAAAAAAGGTGGAGGCAAAGTGGTGGCAACCTAGGGAAATGAATGAGTAAAATGAAGTACTCCATATGCTGGACTACTATACAATATTAGAAGTAATGAATTAGATTTACGTAAAATCATACTAAATACTTAGGTGGTTATTGTTCTATACCTTTTCCTAAATGCTTTGCATATATTAACTCATTTAATCCTCACAACTTTATGAAGTAGATTATAGTAATAATTCCATAGAATTATTATTAATTTTATTTTACAGATAAGGAATGTGAGGATCAGAGAGTTTAGTGATTAGCCTAAGGTCACATGGCATGGATGTGGAGGAACCCACATTTGAACCCAGGCATTCTGACCCTGATTCTTCATTCTTAATCACTATGCTCTACTGCTAAAGCTTAAAAGCACGGAGTGAAAAGCAGGAAAGAAACTGGGAAAGAAAGAGCTGCGGTACAACGCAAAGTACCTAAACTAAAAACACAAGTTAAAATCATGATACACTTTCCAGGATATGCACACATTTAAGAACATATAATAAATACATCAGAGTGAGGATAGCCGGCAGGGAAGACAAATAATCAAATGGCTGTGTGATGCACTGAAGGGTATGGTTAACTTAACTTGGTAGACCCCCATGTCAAATGCAAGTAAGAGCAAATGAATGAATATTTAGCATCCAGTAGCCTTAGGGGATGTCTGTGATGAACAGAATACTGCATCTGATAATTATCCCAAAATATTACCTTTCTCAATGCATGTATACTAGTCAGTTGAAAGAGTGCCAATGCAAAGTACCAGGAATCTGTTGGCTTTTATAAAAAGTATTTATTTGGGGTAAAAGCTTACAGTTATAAGGCCCAAAAGAGCCCAACTCAAAGTTGATTTCTCCCCAAAGTCAGTGGTCACATGTTGAAGCGAGATGGTTGCTGATCTCTGCCTGGTCTCTCCTTTCCTTCTGGGCTTCCAGTCCTCTCTCTCTCCTAGTTAGGGCTTGTCTCTGAGGACTTTGTAGATCAGACTTGGCTCTCTTTCCAAGGTCAGCTGTAAGCTATGAGGCAAATGGTCCATCTCTTCCCAGGGTTCTAGCTGTTGGAGCCCTCTCCTGTCTGTCACATGGCAGGATCAAAGTTCTTTCCTCTTCCCGTGTCTTCTTGAGTGAATGTCCATTTATATCAGCCCACCAACGAGATGGGGACTCAACCTGAGTCTTGCCTTTCTGACGTGGTCGAATGGAAGCCCTACTCTTAACAGGTAATTGAATCAAGGACCTGTCAACTGAATCCAATATAATCAAAGGGTATCACACCCAGAATAGATTAGTTTACGAACATGATCTCTCCCTTTCTGGGATTCACAAAAATAATCTCAAACTGTCACAGTCTGGTTGTAATAAATAGGACTTGTTGAAAGAGAGAGAATGAAGGGGAAATATGGGTCATACTGCATGTTAATGCAGTCTTAATCTTTTATAAAATGAAAATAATCTCAAGAGGCCTGACTGCTGTGACTTTTGTACAATAATCCACAAAATGAAATGGACAGGAGTTTCTCCATTTATTAATGTATATCAAGGTAATTATTTTACTCTAAAAAATAAAGGGGCATTTTCATGGACCAACCATCTGATGGCTTTAAAAGGATATCAGGAATATAATAGGTTGCAATTTAAATATTAAAATCACACTGTCAGCTCTTAAAAAATATTGAAATTTCCTCTTTGCTATCTATAATAGAGTCTTCTTGTCATGAGCCTTTAAATTATGGATATACTTAAGAACAAAAGACATTCAGAAATGATTGTATTACTCCAAATTATAATGAAAACATAAAACTAACACTGAATTTTCTGCGTGCATTGTGGAACAAATGTTAAAGATTCCAAAGGAAGAATCAGGAAACAAGAACGAGCTTCCTATGTTTGCTTTAAAACCATTTTAAAAAGAAGTACTTAAGATATCACTTTAATTTCCCTACCAGAAGGGAACATGATTTTTCTTTTTCCGTGGGCACTGCTACAAGTTACTTGGGAATAGGCAAATGAGGAGAAAAGGAAAAAAATATTCTGTCCAAATCAACTAGTGTGTTTTTTCTTTTCCAGTTGAAATAGGTAAATTTCAATAGTGCAAAAGATTTACATGCTCTTATTTTCTTTATTTTACTGAATAAGAATTTTCCTTAGAGTTATTGAGTAGGTTGCCTCTAAGATATTGCCTTTCCCAAACAGACTGGAACCAGGGGTTCTTAGCCTTTTTTGTTCCATGGACCCCTTTGCCAGCCAGGTAAAAACCACAGACCCTTACTAAGTCCACACTAGACTGTGTATTATTTAATAAACATATCATACCCACACCAACATGTACCCACAAGAATAATGTTGTTTTTTGAATTTCAGTTCAAACTCATGGACCCCTTGTTAGGAATCCTGGACTAGATATTACATAAATAGCACAGATCTCAACCTCTTCCAAACTCAGATCACAGGTACTCAGCCTACACCTGCTCACTCAGATCGCATCTATGTAAAGCTGACCCTAGTGAAAGCAATCAGCAGGACCTCTAGGTCACGGGTTCTTAACCTGTTTTGGTTCCATGGACCCATTTGCCAGAAAGGTGAAAACCACGGACCCCTTCTCAGAATGTAGTGGCAGATAGTTTTATGACACTCAACATTGGAGGTCAGAGAAAATAAAGATCATAAGTTGATTTTTCTTTTCAATTTAAGCTCAGGGACCCCTTGAAATCTTTCCACAGACTCGTGGCTAAGAAACCCTGATCTAGGTTCATCCAGCTCCCCAGGTGCTTTGCACTGTGGGGGTATCACTGCATTTTTGTCTTCCTCCACCAGTCTTGTCCAACAGAACATCTTGCATTGATAGGAATGTCCTATATGTGTGCTTTCAATATGTGTGATTTTTGGACATTTGAATATGGTTAATGCCATTGAGGAATGGGATTTTAAGTTGTACCTAATTTTAATTTGTTTAAATTTAAATATTTAAATTAACTTGCATTTTAATTGTATTTTAATTTATTGAAGTGTAATTCAAAATTTAAATGCAGCAAATGGCTACATATTGGACAGTGCCTTACATTCATTCCCAGGCGGTACCATGATTTTGGCATAAATCTGAAATTATTTTGGTCCAAAATAATACAATACATCAGGGAATAAATGGGAAAATTCACCATCAGAATTTTACTCCTAGAGATTAATCATTATTGACTTTGGGCCTGTATTTATTCTTTCAGACATTTTTTTTCCTCCAGGGCATGGCAACTTGCACAACCAGAGGTAGAATTAAACCTATATAGGATAGAATCACACTGTACATGCTGTTCCATAGCTTTCCTCTCAACAACACATTGTGACCATCTTTCCATGTTAGTACATGGAGGTCTTCAGAGTTCTGTGAGACAACATGTCCCCTTCTTTGCTAAGCCAATCTCCTTCTGTTACTTACACCCCAGGAGTCCAGACTGACACAGGTGGGTCCAAAGAGCAGCTTTACCGTTAGGGTGAGCTTGTTGGGGTGAGTTCAAGGAGCAGGTTTACCATTAGGGTGAGCTTGTCGGGGTTTCAGGGGCCCTGTCTCAGGATAAAGGCAGAGAAGCAGGCAGGAAACTCATTGGAGGAGAGCTTTGCACTCCAGGCTGAGGAAATTACCTTTTTTTTATGTACTCAAAAGAAAACCACTGAATGACTGTGGGCAGGAAAGTGGCATGATCAGTGCTATCCTGCAGAAGGTGACCCTGGCAGTGAAATCAGATTTGTACAAAGGTTCGTTTACAGGCCAGCCACCAGCTATTCCAAACACTTCTAACACTGCCAAACTATCATATTTCCAAAATCCTCTTTAAGCTCCCTCAACAGTAGAGTAGAAGTAAGATAGTGCATTTTGTAACCATTTAGTTTTCAATGGGTAGTGGGTAGGTATAAAATAATCCCTTCATTTGTCTTTTATTGAGCACCTATGATGTGCCAGGCATTAGGGAAATAGTGCACAACAAAGTCTGCCCCCTTGGGGAGACTGTAAAAGGAGCAGATTTGGGGACTGGGAGAAATACGAAGTTTAATTTATGACATGTAAGTTCTGAGATGCCTTTTAGACATGCAAATGTCAGAGGTGGTTGGGTATAGAAGTTAGAGAAGGTCTGGGTGGGAGCCTTTGGGAGGTGTCAGTCTGTGATCCCTTAGAAGTGTCAGGAAGCATCAGAGGAGATGGAAGAGGATGCCAGAAGCAGAGATGGAGGGGAAGTAAGAGTAACAGCCCCCAATATAGCTGGGGCTATGGTCTGGTAGGTGAGGAGAAGGGAATTGGAAGTGGAATTAGCAGCACTGAGGTATAGATTCAGATGCAGTTAAAAGGGGAAATTTTAGGTTGTATAGATGTTACTAGAATAAAAATGAAAATAAAACAGCATAGGACTGTATAACACAAACAGGGAACCCTAACATAAACCATGCACTACAGTTGATGGTACAATTATAGTAATATTCTTTCATCAATTGCAACAAATGTACCATACTAATGCAAGGTGTTAATAATAGGGGTTGATATGGGAAATCTGTACTTTCTGCATAAATTTTCTGTAAACCTATTACTTTTTCTAATTTTAAAAAAGGTAACATAATTTATGAAAAGCTGAAATTGTAGATCAGTTTTCTGATTAGAAAAACCAACCCAAACCAAACCTCTTTTCGCTCTTTGGGATTCCGGGAGGAGTCCAGAGCAGAAGGGTACAGCTGCCCATTTTCCTGAGGACCCATGTGTTAGATATCTTGTGTCTCAGAAATGCCTGTGCCATTTTATAACAAGCATCTGTGAACTATCAGAGAAGGATGCAAATGCTAGAACAACGTCTTCCTGATTCAAAATGGGGCTGATCTGAGCCCATCTCCTGGCCCATCTCAGCCTCCTTTTCTCTTGCATTTTTAAAGAAATAAGAAAATGTAAGCAAAGTAAAGTGGTTCAGAGTCAATAGGACTAGCAATGACAAACAAAACCATGCCACATGTACCACCTTCCTCCATCCCTAATTAGGACAGACAGGGCCGGTAATTCTTGGGACTCATTTCCGTTGAACCCAGTGGGTCTTCTAATCATTTTCTACATGTTGCTGCAGACAGTTGTTACCAACTGATTAGAAACGGCCGCCCCTGAAACCATGAGTGGTACCACCATTTCAGATATAGGAAGTGGGTCCTGAGATGGCATAGAAGACCACGGGGCTTTCAGCACTTGTCCATTGACTCCTGTGCTCCTTCTAAGCACTCTAAGTCCCTCAGACCAGAAACCTCTGAGACCCGAGAATGTCTCCTCCAGAGGAGAGGCACAGCAGAGAGATGAAGCATGGGCTGTTAACAGAACTTTTCTCATGAATGGTTTATGTTAATTTTGGAGGAAGCGAGAAAGATGGGTCCTTCTTGCTGTGGGTAAGGCCCTAAATCTCTCTCAGCTGGTACTGTTGGCATATCACGGAGTTTGGCATGGAAATTTGTGCAAGCACAGTGGTTTTCCTAAATTCAGAGCACTGACTGGAGTAGAGGGACGATGATTTTCTCTCAAATCTTAGGTTAAATTGTCCCTAAATGCATTTCACTAAGGGGGTGTTATTATACCTCCCTAATAACCCTGAGATCACTTCTCAATTTGAGACTTGGCTTGGGAGAGGCATGAAAAAATGATAGCTCAGAGTTTGTGGTCACTTTGAATGGTTTCATTTAGGAAAGTTGACACTGAACAGGTCTTTGTTGTTACATCTCTGTAAATTGAAATAGGATAAGAACAGGCATTAAGATGCTTCGAGATTTGAATTAGAGGAAAAATTATTCCAATGCATATAATAGGGGGAAGGCTCTCTGAGCTCATAATCGCCTGATTCTTATGAAAAACTGTCACTCTGTGGATGCGTCCACGCTTGACTGGAGGTTGTGCAAAGTAATCTAAGCCTCCTTTTTCTCCTCTAGGATTGATTTTTGCTCCTTTTGGAAATGATTGTTCCACTTAAAAACTTTCTGAACATGGCACAATGTGTCATCTGTATCATTTGGCACTCAGAATACTCTGTCATTATCCTAGGATGCTTATGACTGGGCACGTTGTCAATGGAAATGTATTCGATGAAATGTGAAATTACTTTAGAAGACATATTTAGAGCATTTCATTTAGGCCAAGCGTGTGGATTCAGGAAGCTATAGTAGTTAATAAGTTTTCCTCACAGGGTACGTTTTCATTTTTTATTGCCATTTCTACCTTTGACTTCAATTGGCTACCAGAGGGATGGGAATCCAAGATGTGAAAGACCATTTCAATGGTGTCTTTATATTTTTCCAGACATTATCTCAGAGCTGTTATTGAGCAAGCAGTCGGGGTGCTGGTCCAAGCTCCATCAACTGACATCTTAGAAACTAGCATCATCATCTTCCCCCAGGCTCTCAAAGTAGAGTCTGAAAACTGGCCATATTACCATATGCACTAACCCCAAGCTCAGTTCACCCCTTTCCTACACACAGGATCCTTTATTTTTTATGAAGCAGAATAAGAGCTCTATTTCCTGGGCATCAGGAAAAATAATGTTTGCTGAGTATATTTGGGGGGAGATGATAGTTATCCGGAATGTTCAGAGACAGAGAAATGTCAGGAGACAGAAAAAGAATAATCAGGTCACTTCCCTTCCTTCAGCTATCCCAAGGTACCCTGGGAGCCTGGAGGACACATACCAGGGAGTCCGTGAAGTCTGGGTACCAAAACACAGACTGTCACACCTACTGCCCAGACAATTGTTACGGATAAGGAGTGCTCTGCAGATTGCCAGGTGATCAGTCTTGAGCCCATTTGAAACTGAAAACACTTTTCCTCATAAATATCTTTCGACTCCCTTCCTCTCCCTAAGGTGGCTGTTACCAGTCCCCTCGCAGTTGTGAAAGGTGAAGGACTGGTAGATGTACGTTTGTATTACCATTTAGGTTGTGTGGATGCCTGAGAGGAGGCAGGGAGGGAGGTGGAGTTGGCTTTGTGTTTTCTTCTCCTTCTCTGGAGGGCAGACTTCTGAATCCCATTGTCTGAGGACTTTGGCTCTTACTCCTTCTGACCTCCCCACAGCTGCCTCATGGCTTCAGGAAAGAGCCTTGTCAGTACAGCTAAAGCTTCTTTGGGCACCTCTCAGCATAGCGCCTCTGGGAAGTTAGTGACATTAAAGGGTCCATCATCTCCCTTCCCTGCACCTATGCCTTTTACCTTGTGGTTCTTTTCACTGAAGAGGAGGAGACTACTTCCCCACTCCTTGAATCTGGGCTGGTCTTCTCATTTACTTTGGCCAATGGAATGTGTGTTGATGTGACTGCAAGCAGAGGCTTAGAGGCTCCTGTGTATTCTCTTCTATCTTGCACCTTTGTTTATGCCAAGAGAACATGCCTGAGTCCGCCTGAAGGAGGGATGCGAGAGGAACAAGGAAAGTTAAGTCACCCCAGGTGACAGTAAGCTACCTACATCTGTGTCAACAGCCAGTCAACTCTCAGACCTGTGAGTTAGCCCAGCCATGACCAGGGAGACTGCCCAGTCAGCCAAAGCAGCCAGCCTGCAGACTTACGAAAATACCTGATCATTGTTATCAGCTACTGAGTTTCTGGCTGGTTTCTTATGAGGCATTATTGGGTCAATAGATGCTCAATATGGCTACTTGTGCTGTCGAGGGATGGTCCAATTCAGTGATCAAGGGATAAGACTCTGGAAACAGCATTCAAATCTTGACTCTGCCACTCACTGACTGTGTAATCCTGGGGAGAGTTCTATAAATTATACTTCAGTTTCTTCCTCTATTAAATGGCAAATAATAGTACCTACCAATAGAGGACTCATGTGAGGACTGAATAAGCTAATAATGTATGCAGAGCTCAGAACAGTCTCTGGCATGCAGTAAGAACTGTAAATGTGCTATTATTATGTTGGTTTGCATTGGTGAAAAGGGAGCCAACTAGTCTGATCTGTATGTCCCACAGCTTGTCCCTGTGCTCCTAATTAGGGAAAGTTAATGTTTTTTTCCAAGGTCTTTTATTTTTTTCTTAAGGTAATGCTTTATCGAGGTGGGCAAGAGGTTTCCTATGTTGGCTTCTGTGCCATCATCTTTCTTCTGACTGCATCTTTCTTTAGTCTTAACTAACACTTCCCTGTTAACTAATGAGGTGGCGCATCATTTCACATATTCACTCATGCTGTGTTTCCTCTTTATGAAATACCTACTCATGTCTTTTTGCATTTTTCTATTTTAATTGACTTGAATTAGTTTCTAATAAATTCTGGACACTAATCTCTTCTCAGCTACAGAGATGGCAACTAAATTTTCCCAGGTATGACTTATCATTTTATTTTCTTTGTGGCATCTTTTGATTAATACAACTTGGTTTCATGTTGTCTTCAGTATGTTTTTCCACTATATCAAAAGTGCATTTTATTGTATGCAAATATGGGATCATCTTCAAATTATAGGGATTTGATATGTGCAAATAATCTTTCCTAGTCAATTAGATATCTGAAATAATCTAATATACAATGACTTCATCAGTTAAAATCTCTTTATGATGATTATCTTAAGCCACATTGGTAATTGAGAGAGATAATTTTGTGAGCCTGTTCTATTACGAAACTTTCATTTTCTATTTGTCCCATAATTCATATTGAATGTTTATCAAATTTGCATGTAATTTTGATCTTCTTATAAAATAAGGCATTGAACTATTTATAGACAATTTATCAGATAAATATGTTACAATCATCTCAAAAAATAATTAAACCAAAAACAAATTGCCTAAGATTCGTGTAGCTAGTAGAGCAGTTACTGGTTGGTGAAGTGAATATACTAGGAAACAGCTGCTAAGTGATCTAGGTGTTAAATATATCTAAGAAGGCAAAGGTTGAGTTTGGTCAGACATGAATCCTAGGCTTCATGAAAGGATAATTCAAAAGATCCCAAGAATAAGTCTACATGGGTCCAAGCCATGAGAACCTTATACAGAATATGGATCTGGACAGTTAGGAAGTTCTCAAAAATGAAGTTGTTATTGTACAAATACAAGTAATATTAATGAGAAAGAATAGGGGGAACCACTGAAACAAACCTTTTTGACTAGATGGGGAGTTCTATGATGAGGTCAAATTTGGCAAATGGATATGTAAAAGATAAAAGGAATGGATACATAAAAGATAAAAGGAAAGATATCTAACCAAGACCACCACAGGATAGTGGCTCTTTCTTTCATAGTGTGCTCAGATGTCTAAAATCCAAAGTAACTGGTGAGCAATAAAAATGCTCTACTTAAATTTCACATAAGAATGGAATGATGATGTGGTATTGATAGAGAGCAGAATTCTTAAATATTTATTTGCTGTCTTTCACCCCTGTCAAAAGGTATGCTCTTTATAGTAAAAAAGTTAAAATGACATTTGTCCCAAGTGCATAGAGTGATCAAAGAAAGGAGTGAGCTGCTCTAAATGAGGTCAAATGTATTAGTCAAGAGGAATCACATGCCAGGGCATAGAGAAAACCTGAAAATGTGACTTTATTAGGAATTACAGACACTAAAACAGAAGCAGGAAGGTTGGAAATGAGCAAATATGTTTCCAATTTTCAGAAAGGGAGAATGACAGTGGTTTTAAAGAGTTACTGCTGGTTGAAATTTCACACTAATGGATGTTACAGGGCAATTTCGCTAACTCTTAGAAGAAACAGCATTGGTCATCTGGCTCAGGATGGATCCACTAATCACAGGTCAGGGCATACTGACCTTATTTCATTCCTTGATGGAGTTACCAGATTGACATATCAGGGAAATTGGTTATTTGCCCTATATTTAGACTTCATCTAGACATTTGGCAAAAGGTGTCCTTGAGAACATGGTGAGCAAGATACAAATGTGGACTGGATGGTAGGTATACTAACTGGATAAATTCATACTGCGTTTATCAATGGTTCAATAGTAATATTAATGGAGAAGTCCAGAAGTGTGCATTTTTCAGTCTTATACTGATGAGTTGGAAGTCAGCCTTCTTAAGTCTGTGAATGATGTTAACTTTGGAAAATAGCATATATATTGAGTGACTAAATCAGAATTCTGGGAGATCTCAACAGTCTGGAATGAAAGACTAAATTTAACATGAAGAAATTTCATAGCCGTAAATAACAGAAGCCTTAACACTTGGATCTAAAAAAATCAATTTCTCAAATTCTGGATGGTTATGATGAGTGGGGGAAATAAATGAATACCTGAATAAAATGAGAGTGAGGTGTAAGACTTTACTCTCAGCTCTTAACTAATTTGCCTTTCTGAGAAAGCCTGTTCCATTCAATTTTTTTAAAAGATTATTTATTTATTTATTTCTGTCCCCTCCCCCCCACCCCTAGTTGTCTGCTCTGTGTCCATTTGCTGTGTGTTCTTCTGTTACTGCTTCTATCCTTATCAGCGGCACCTGGAATCTGTGTTTCTTTTTGTTGCATCATCTTGTTGTGTCAGCTCTCCGTGTGTGTGGTGCAATTCTTGGGCAGGCTGCACTTTCTTTCATGCTGAATGGCTCTCCTAATGGGGTGCACTCCTTGTGTGTGGGGCTCCCCTACACAGGGACACTGCTGTGTGGCACGGCACTCTTTGTGTGCATCAGTACTGTGTGTGGGCTAGCTCCATACGGGTCAAGGAGGCCTGCGTTTGAACCAAGATCCTCCCGTGTGGTAGGCAGATGCCCTATCTATTGGGCCAAGTCCACTTTCCTAAATATTTTTCCCTCTTGCCTGAATCTTGATCTTCTCAATCATCACTGCTTCTGAGCACATCTCAACCATTTTAAATGAAAAACATAAAATGGAACAAACAAAACAGAAAATGGAGTCTTCCCTTGATTTGTTATTACTTTTAGTTATAACCCAATCTTTCTACTTTACTACACTGCAAAGCTACTCAGGAGTTAACTGCTTTTGCTCCTTCCATTCTTCTCACATTGGTCTCACCAAAGTAACCAATGACCTCCTAATTGAATAATTCACTGAATATTTTTTGTTCCTAAGGTCATTTGATGTCTATGCAGCATTTGGCATACCTCATCATTCCATTCATTAATTTTTCTCTTTCTTTGGCTTCTTTTTTTAAGTTATTCTCCTAGCTCTTGGCAGTTTCATCTCTAGTCCCTTGACAAGTCACTATGTGCAGACCTCGAATGGTGGTGTTTTCCAGAGCTCTGCAATTAGCTCTGTTGTCTCTTCCCATTGGATGTGCTGAAGCATCTCATGAAATCCCACAATTTCCATTGTCCTTACATGTTGAAATCTTTCTGTCCTGCCTAAACCCCCTTTCCTGAGAGCTTTGGGCCCTGCTTTCTACTGAACTTTTCTACTGACTTCAATCATTGCCTATACTTAGATCTATAACTTCAGTTCTGACCTCCAGAACTGAGCTCCTTCAGTTCTGAGCTCCAGACTCTTACTTCTAAGTCCATATTCAGTATCTCTCCAAGATGTTTCTAAGACACCTCCTACTCAATATTTTTCAATCCAAATCATACTATCCCCGCCCTCTACCTCCCTCTGCCTCCTTTTGTACTATTTCCTTCTCTGAAAATGGCACCACCATCCATATGATTATTCAAGTCAGAAAATCGAGTCATCCTTGACTCCCTTCTTTTTTGCAGTTCACATTTAGTCAGACTCCAAGCCTGAATGAGTCTATCTCCTTGATGTTTTCAAAGCTGTATCCTCCTCTTCATATCTTCTGTCCCTTATTCATGCCTTCATCACTTTTTCAAGCACTGAACCCTTAGATTCTTAACTTGATTAGTAACTTCTTGTCCTTCCATAGGAGGTGTTTTAGAGTCAAGTACCCCATAAAAACATGTTCTTAAACTTAATTCATTCCTGTGGGTTTGAACCCATTCTAAGTAGGATCTTTTGATGAAGTCACTTCAGTTAATGTGTGGGTCGAACTCAGTCAAGATGGATCTTAATCCTATTACTGGAGTTCTTTATAAGCAGAATGAAATTCAGATAGATAGAAAGCCACAGGAGCAAGAAGCTGAAGGTGAATGGAACCCAGAAGAGAAGGGAGAGAACAGGAGCTGCCACCATGTGTATTGCTGTATGACAGAGGAACCAAGAACCAAGGACAGCTGTAGGCCAGGCCACCCCAGAATGCTGGTCTTTGTCAGGAAAGTAGCACTGTGATGACACCTTCAGTTGGACATTTTTGGTATGCTCAAAACTGTGAGCTCATAAACTCTCATTGTTTAAGCCAACCCATTGTTTGGTATTTTCTTGAGCAGCCAAGGAAACTAAAACATCATACATCATTCACATTCCATTTGCTATACTGCTGCTAAAGTGATTTTTCTAATACCTAAGTCTATTGATCCTCTATTCAATAAGCATTAATTGATTGCTTACTGTGCACCTGGAACTATACTAAGTATTGAGGCTACAGAGATAAACAGAATTTGTCACTTTTATTGAAGCATTCACATTTTAGAGGTGAAAATTGCCATGGAGACAATTAGGAGTGCAAATAAAAGAAGGAGATGAGCAAGTATTTTAGTTTGCCATAGGCTTCCAAGGCAATACACCAGACATGGATTGGCTTTTACAATGGGGATTTACTAACTTATAAGCTTATCATTCCCAGGCTGAGAAAAAAGTCCAAATAAAGGCATCAGGGAAAGCTCATTCCTTGAAAACCAGCTGGTGGTGATCCTGGACTCCAGTCACATGGCAGGACACAATGGCAGCATCTGCTGTCTCTTCCTTCTCCTCTGCGTCTTGTTGCTTTCAGCTTCTGGCTTGCTCTAGCTTTCCCTCTGCTCCTGTGGCTTTCCCTTTCCAGGCCCCATTGATTTCAGTTTCTGGCTTCTGGGAACTTCTCTCTCAGCTTCTGGGGAGGTTTCTGCTGCAACCTCTCCCCATATTCATCCCATTTCTAAAGGACTCCAAGTAAGAAGATTAAGACCTACTCTGGGTCACACCCTACTGAAGTAATCTAATCAAAAGGCTCTTAACTGAAGTAATCTAATCAAAGGGTCCCCCTACAATAGGTTCACATCCACAAGAATGTATTAATTTAAGAACATAATTTTTTCCCACAAAAGCCTCAAACTACCACAATGAGTTACACAAAGAGTACCAGGAGTCTTGATTTTCATCCTTCCTGCCTAAAGACAAGAGGGAGAACTCACAATGGCAGGATAAGCAACTCACAAAGATCCAATTGGTCCTGTGAGATGCTTATAGATTAACAAATCCCAGCCTAAATTCACTAATTCTTTTATCTTGTCAGAAATCCTCATCAGACACTACTTGCTTAAGAATCTGTGGGCTAAGTAGGGAGATCTAATAACACTTTCCAGATATTTATGAAGGAGCTCTGCCATTGGATCTTCTTGGGAGCATTCAAATCACACCACCAGAGAAACTGAACTTGTCTCCTACTTCCTTCACTAAATTCAAGGCTGTTGAATTTTAAAATGGATTGTGGTAACCATGAATTGTACGTGTGTGTGTGTGTGTGTGAAAGAGAGAAAGAGAGAAAGAGAGAGTTTAACCATTACTATACCATTTGAAAGTAGGAATTTTATGTCCTGTTGGAATTACCTCTTAAGTTCTGGTCATCTTGGTCTCACATTTATTGAAATATGTGCCTTTTTTAAACATTTGACATTACTTCTCCTGGGGAAGAGAAGAATGCTAGTAGAAGGGTATAATCCCTGCATTCAAATATTTGAAGAATTTGTTATATCAGTGGTTGTTATAGCAGATAAAGGGTAGAAATTGACCCAATAAATGGAAGCCAAACAGAGAAAATTTTCCATGAACTTTTTGTTAGAACTGTCCAAAGACCCAATGAGTTGCTTTGATAGTTGGTATCAAACAATAGCAATGTCCTCTATTACTAGTTGAATCCAAGCACAGGCCTGAAAATTAACTGAAGGAGGAGATATTAAAGGGGATTCAAGTAAAGCTGGAGCATTAGGCCTAAAGTCTCTGTACACAAAAAAAATCATGAAATACTGAAGAAATAAGAAGACAAATATGAAAGTATTTAGAGGGGCTTTCCCCCTGAAATATAATGTTATAGGAATTACATTACCATAATCAGATGTTGGCTCTGGTTCCCATTTGGTCAAGTATAAAGCTCTCTGCTGATACCTTTAAAACTGTTTTTCTAATAAAGTCAGCCAAGCATGAAATAACATCGTAGCTGCTTTAGTAAAGACCAATCGAGGAAATTACACTAATGAGAGGCTAATCAAGCAGGCTAAGGGGACCTTAGAAATGCATGCCTTTTTCCGGCGAGGCTGGTGAATACTGCGCCTGTTGGAGTAACTGGGAGGTTTAGGTTCTCCTTTTTGAAGGAAAGGATTTGGGGACATTTATCAGCAGGGGGCATTGGTGTTCCATCAGCAAGAAAACTCAGTGCTGTGCTCCCGGTAATTATGAGCACTTTGCAATGATCAACAAATCAAAGCAGATAAGAAACTGTTTTTTCTTAGAAGAATCTACATAGAAATGTCATCTGTTCTAAATGAAACTTTAGGAAAGGACAGCCTGTACATATTTGTTTTTTCCAAAATAAATGAAAGATGCTGGAGGCCTTAATTTTTTTTTTTTTTTTTTAAGAGAGAGAGAGAAACAGTATCACAGCAGCTGCAGATTCAGCATTTTCAAGTCCTGGGGAACGAGAAAAGAGCTGAATTTATGTCATGGTGAATCAACCCCGGTAACATTCACAGCTCCCATTTATCTGTGATGAGAGTGGAATGAAACAGCGCTCCCTGGTACAAACGCCCCTAAGATGACAAATACTGGTCTGTTTGTTTCTGTCCTCCCGCCCACACAAGCAAAGTCACACAATCATGAAAGGAATGGGGGCAGGGGGGAGGCAAATATACAGATTTGGAACACATAGTATCTGAAAGAAAGAACTATATTTCTTTACCCTAGATCTAAAGTACATGCCAGCCCTGCAATTTTTTTCTTGGATAGAAAGATTATTAAACACCAAAACAAATACAAATTCTTCTACCTCTACAGAGGCAAACAAAATGATTTGTGAACTACATTATATTTACAGAAAAAATTGATGACTCATGTCCTAAAAAACTCTTTCAGTTTTATACCTTGGAAATTAGAATGATGGGTCTTTAGGGAATTCAGGAGCATAAGGAAGAGCAAAATGGAAAGATTTATTTTCTGATGCAATTCCATTTGCAGCACAAGAAGGCTGCCTAATTCCCATTCACCTTTAAGACTCTTCCATATTTCTACCTTCATTAAAGCTACGAAGCCCCATCTAGATAGAAGGCAGACTCAAAGCTGGGTGATCCTCCAGAAAATTTGCCTTGGCTTCCAGAGTTGTCCTTTTAACTCCTGGAACAGGAGTTTCTGCTTGGGTTTTATTTTTTTCAATGTATTAAAGCCCTTCCCAGTATTTCCCTTTTGTAGGGAACTTTTTTGTTTGTGTAAGTAAGACCCATTGTCACTTGGAGAAAAGGTAAAACCCCAAAGGCACGGGTTGGTAGGAACCAAGGTAGTGCAAGGGAAGAGCTAGAATGCTTTGTGTTTGTAATGAATGAGAATGCAGAAATGGAAACAGAGAAAAGGAGAAGAGGTAGGAAGCCATGAGATGGTTGTAAGGTGTGAAAACTTTCCAGGGGACAGGAAGATTTTTAGAAGTGTGATGTCCAATATTAAATTGGAAATTATTTGCCATATTGCAATGTAAATGTTCTCCTTTCTCCTCATGCTTTCTACAAACAATTGCTTAGTGAGTGGGTGTGTACGTATGCAACAGGGAGGAAAAAACCAGCTCCAAGGTGATGTTCCATAGAAAAGGATGAGAACTTGAGTGACTGGGAAATAATGCACAAACTGAACTGAATATGAAGATTCAGGAGCATGAAACTAGAAGCAACCATGAAAATATAAATCCTTCCCCCCACTACACCACCCCCAAGAATTCAAAGAACTCTTGGGCAGGCCTCTAGACTTCTACAGGTATGGAATGGAGGGTAGAGTTAATAGGATATCGATTTTAAGGTATGGGGTAGCAGCAACTGACTTGGAGTTACATGGTGGTGGAGCCCCAGTGGTTTCCAAGCCACAATGACATGGTAGTCATGTCTCCCTAAGCCTCCTGACGCCAAGTTGTTCTGGCCCATTTCTGAATTAAGTCCTGAGAGTTTAGTCTCTACTCCCATCCATGCCTGACTGGGCTGGTCCAAGGCACATGGGACCATCTCCACCAATACCAAACCTCCTGAAATGCTTATTTTTATTTTTTTAAAGCTTATCTTTCAAACCTTCTTTTGACCATTAATTCATTTGCCCCAATGACAATATAGTTTTAAATCATTCCACATTTAAAGTTAAATGAAGAAGGACCCTGAAACCACATGTATCTGTCCATTTTGGCACTTCTATATTTGGAGAAGCTTATTATGGTAGTAAATAGAATTAAATGCAGCCACCTGTTGGTTAACAAACTGAGTATAGCTGCATTTCCATTCAGAAAATCTGGGCTCAATCTAAATGTACTTTGAAAGTTACCTCCAGTCTATTTAGAAAGATTAGTCATATATATGAGATGTTTATTCCAATTAGGGCAGATTCTGGGTGCTGAGATAATGATCTGAATGGGGAGGCTCCAGGGTTTGGATCAGGTAAGAAAGCTGTTTGGTTTAAGATGAGACATACGTTTAGTTCAGTTGGGGTCAAATAAGCTGATAGAAAGTGAATGGGAGAAAGGAACTCTTTAGGTCCCTTTGAACAACTGGCAGTTTCCTTATAACCACCTTTTAAGGTTAGATGCTTTCATACCCATTTTACAGACTGAGATAATTGAGGCACACAGAGGAAAAAATAACTTGCCCAGACCTCAGAACTAGAGTGCAGTGGCGATAGGGTTGAAAAACAGGTATCGCTGTAAGCTCTCCATGAAACCACAGGTGCAACTCAGCAGAAGGACAAACAGGGAAATGATTATAAGCCCAACACCATGTGGGTTCCTGAAGCAGATAGAGCAGTGCAAAGAGCACAGAATTAGGAGTCCTGAGGTTCACATCCAAGCTCTGCTACTCATTAGATCTATGACTTTGGACAAATGTCTTAGATCACTCTCTAATCCTCAGCTTCTTCATTTGTTAAAAAAAAAGGAGGGGAAATGAATGAAATTATCTACTCAGCATGAAGATATTCCCAAATTAGAACATTTTTTAGCGTCTGTAAACTCTTTTATCTCTTTAGGATGCCCAGTAATAATGACCCCTAAATGAGAACAGACTACTCCAAAGCCACTGGTCCAACTGGCCCAGTTTTTGCTGAACCACAGAGCAGCTGGACAGATAGATTTGGGATAACTAGTTTATTTTCTTTACAAAGTAATGAAAAAAAAAAAACAGAAAAAAAGAAAGCACTGTAAAAAATTGGCTTCCCATGAATCAATTCAATTTCTTGTGGCTAACTGTGCTCAAATATTTTTTCTACACATTTGAGGCTACACTAAAGTCTCTTCACCAGGGCACTATGCTTCTGGAAATAGGAAAATACTAAAATCTGTATTTATGTGTTTTGTTTTTTCATTTACCTTTGAAAGTACACTTTGAAAATTATATTCTAATCAGGGCACATGGATTGATGATTGACAACAAGAAGTTTGAATCACAGGATTGAAAAGTAGAAATGTGCAAGGAAGATAATGAAGGAAATTCAGAATACTTTGAATCATTATGGATTGGAATAAACTTGTTCTTCTCCCTGATGCTGCCTACAGTAACAGGAAGAAAAACAGTACTACTCTTTGAACAAATTAACCAACAATGAGCAGAGTTCACTAAAAAAGTAAGGTGTGCTTAGCTGTTTCTCTAAAATCTGGTTTTATTGTTATGCTGATGCAAATGAATCTTTGCCTCCTTGTGAGAATTCCCTGAGTAATAAACTCAAGAAATTATTACTTTTGCAGTGTCACTTTCAAACTTGGTGAGCAAATTTAGATGAAATACTCATCAGAATTGTTTTGCAACTGATAAGAGCCTTGGTTAAGACAAAATAATGAGAAGCACAATCAAAGAAGATAAATAATAGAACAAGGTGGAATCTTCCACAAGGTCTTTTTCAAAACTATCTGGTTAATGTAAAATCTTACAGTAGGAGATATTTTCCTAACTCCCCTTTTCATATATGTGGCTTAACCTGTTTGGTGGAAGAAACAAAAAAAGTCCTGATTTATAAGCAGGAGAGTTTGGGGTGTAGATGACTCCCAAGCAAACCACTGCCATCCTCCAACAAGCCCTCTCGAAATGGGGACACCATTTCCCCATTTTCATTTTCTGTTCCTTTCTGCCCTCCTTTGCTTCCCCCACTGGTCATGACAATGAAAGGAGAGGCATTTGGGGTAGGGGATCAGGGGAGAACTAATACTGGAAGCTTTCCTGAAGAAGAGTTCTGACCTTGGACCTGCACTGGAAGTTCAAATCCCAGCTCTGCTCCTAACCAGCTGTGTGACAGTGGGCAGGTCACTTAATATTGCGGGGTCTTAGGAAAGGAGGGATAATAGGATAATGTAGGAAAAATACTAGTGCATGAGGAGTTGCAGGCTTCTGCCAAGGAAAAAGCTGGCCACTGACAGTAGGTCACTTCCCCAACTCTCCTTTTCATTAAATAGATCCAGAAAGACTTATACACTTACAAAGAATATAGCTGTTTACCCTGAAACATACGTAAAACATAAGGTAACAAAAAATTTAGAAAATTGTACAGTCTAAAATATAAACCATAATGTAAACCAAAAATGGAACCATGTTTGAAAGCTATGTTTCAATAGCTGTACATCAGCTGCAGCAAATATAACATGAACATGAAAAAAGATCATTCCTGGGGAAGGGAGAAAAGGGTTTGATGTTGGATATATGGGAGTTCCCCATATTGTACATGTGAAATACTCTGATCTAAACTTTTGTGAAGACAAAATTAAAAATTAGAAAAAAAAAAAAGAAAGGATGTAGACACTGAGGAAGAAATGAAAGAAATTGCCTTGCCTCTGTACATACAGGGCAATACCTATTGTGGTGATGGAAGGCAAAACATCAAAAACAAAGCTTTATAATATTTTTCATTTTTTAATACCACAACTTATTTTTACTTTATTTTAGTTTTTCTAAATTAGTATGTATTCTATTTCTAATCTTTAAACCCACCATTATATTTCATTTTCCTATTAATTGAATTTGGAAATATATTAGGCTTCATTTTTGAAGAAGTTTTGGACCACAGAGAGGTTCAACTATTGCAGGGGAGGAACACTGGTGTGGGGTGTTATTGATAGGGGGCACATGGTTGGGAGGGAGTTCTCCAGGGCATGTATATAGGGCATGTTTGGATATATGTTAGGTATTTTCATAGTAGTTACAGTTACAAATGACAACTGAGGGAATGCTGAGTTCCTAGCCAGGGGAGCTCTATCACATTCCCCAATGGAACAGCAATAATCCCTCAAGTGCAATGGGAAAGACCAAAAAAGAAGGATGGTCCAACAATGAGCTCTTGATACTGATGACTATCCTTATGAGACTGTGTGCCTGAAATACGAGTTAGGCCAAGAGATGCAGGGTGCCTAAGAGTTACCTCCTGAGAGCCTCCATGTTGCTCAAATGTGGCCACTCTCTAAGTCAAAATCAGCATATAAGTGCATTACCTTCCCCCCAATGTGGGACATGACTCCTAGGGATGAGCCTCCCTGATGCCAACAGATTACCACCAAGCACCAGCTGGTAATGTAACTAGAAAAAGACCTTGAATAAAAGGGTCAACTCAGACCAGCAGAATATCTCAGCCTACATGTAGGATCATGTGTTAAAAACTGCTTTTTGACCTTGAATAAAAGGGGGAAATAGCAAAGACAAATGAGTTTATATGCCTGAGTCTTCAAAAAAGAGTCATGAGATCATTAGAGGGGTCACTCTTTTGCAGGACCCCAGAGACAGCCAAAGTAAATACAACCTCAGGTACTGGTTCTCCTGAGGGCTATGGGGACCCACAGGTTCTATGATCATGGCAGATGGCTCTGGAATTCAGTACCATGTCAGTTAGCCCTACTTTGGAATTGGTGTTCCTGAGTGTGATAGAGTTGGACTCAGATGTGACCTTTCTACACATGCCTCTTCATGTGGTTGGTGCTAGGGTTGTTGTATACTCAGGAGACTTGAATCTCTGGACTGTCCATGTGCCAGCTGGGCCCTGAGCCTCAGCAGAGTTGCAACTCCTACACTCTGGTTCATTGGACTTACTCAGGGGGGTGAAGATGGTCAACTTCCACAACAGGGAATGGAGAGGGCCTACAACTGCAAGCAAGAATTGCATCCATCATCCATATGGAATCTATGCCCCCTCTCGATATAGAGGGGGAAAGGACATCACCATCCCAGGGTCCACAGCATGGAGGAATAAAATACGGATTAGAGTGGATTTACTGATATTCTACTATGGAACTATTGTGACTAGTAATAGAAGAAATTGTAGCATTGATGTGGACAAAGTGGCCACAGTAATTGCTGAGAGCAGGGAGAGGGAAGAAGAGAAGTGATGTGGGGGCATTTTTGGGATTTTGAGTTGTCCTAAATGATATTGCAGGGACAGATGCTGGACATTATATATCCTGCCTTAACCCACTGAATGTACTAGGGGAGAGTGTAAACTACAATGTAAACTATTATCCATGTGATACAGCAGTGTGGTACAGAAGTGCTCCAAAATGTATTCACCAAATGCAATGAATGTCTCACAATGATGAAAGAGGTTGCTGATGTAGGAGGAGTGAGGTGAGGCGGAGTGGGGGATATATGGGAACCTCTTTTATTTTTTGAATGTAACATTAGAAAATATAAGAAATTGAAGGGAAAAAAAAAAGAGTATAGCTGTTTACCCTGAAAATAACTGAGAAGATCAGAGAGCGACTAGGGATTTAATAAACCTCCTTTAAAAACACGTCTGCGGTAAATTGAATTACGTAGCCCCATGAACGACATGCTCCTAATCTTAATGCCAGTCCCTGTGGGTGTGAACCTACGTGTACCTGTCGAAGGTGTTCTTGTTAGGGAAGGTGTAGCCAAGTCGAATCAGCAGAGACCAGAAGAGCAGGCACAGGACAGTGACAGGAGACAGAGTGGTGAGCTAAGGATGCCAGGGTGGTGGCAAGCCGGCAGCGAACGCTACAGCCTCTGGGAGAGAGCAGGGCTTTGCCAGCCTTGATTTGGGACTTCAAGTCTTGAAACCGTGAGACTATAGAGTCCCGTTGTCATAGCAGCCTGGCAAACGAAGACAACACCTACAAAATTTTTGGTTTTCTTTCGTTTTCGAATGTGGTGGTGGGGGTGGTGAGTTTTAAAGGTCTAGTAAGTAGCATCTGCTTTTGCCCTCTAAGTGTTTTGAGTCAATTAGGAGTAAGACAAGGTGTAAGAGAGCTCAGCGTAGCTCCTCAGGGCTTGTAAAGGCCGCTTAGAGGCTGTGGCTTCAGGTAGACTTCCCTCCTCAGGCACAGACAGTTAGAAAAGCCGTCTTTCCCACACAGAGGAACAGACTAGAACATACATTTCCTGTGACATCTGGCTCCCAAGGGGAGGGAGAGTGGAAGAAGCTGCGCCACGCTTACCAGGCCTTTCTGCCATCCTCACCAGTCTTTTTATTATTTTTCTAATTTTTATTTTTTCTTTGTCTTTTCCTTTCCTTTTCCTTGCCAGTCTTGTAACTCATTCCACCTCAGGGAGAGTATACCATATGGCTCCCCCTCCCAATGAAAGGAAATTTCAGGAGTGAGAAATGTGCTTCTCTGAGCATAGATCATCTCAATTCATTCTTGTTTGACAGAATGAATAGGATTTCACAATAATGAAATTTATTTTAAGTAATAGAACTCTGCGTCCATATCCTTTATCTTTAAACAGACCACATTTCAGCCATCCTGGTTTTATTCTGGGGTGGCTTCAAATGAATGGGACATGATATGTCTGGATGTCCCTTTCCTTTATTAGACTTTTTTTTTTTTTTAGCGTATTAAACCTTCGAATGCACCTAATTTCCAGAGAGAGAGAGGGAGGCGAGAAGCATCTGCAGTGATCTCTTACGGTGTTACATGGAGCATTGATTTTTACAGCAGCAGTCAAAATTAGAGTAATTAGAGAAAATATCCACATCTTCATAAACAGAGCATTAACTGATTCAGAAAGAACTTAATGAGAACCTATAAGGCGAAGTGCACTTTTGCCACTGAGTGTTTAACATTAATTAAAGTCAGAAGGCAACTTTAAAATTGCCTCTCTGATTCAGTCTTGGCAAGGCACAGAAATTGGAGAAGCTTTAAAATCCGCTGACTTGGCTGGCTGTGACCCTCCAAAGGGTCTTCTAAATTTGTGGCCAGTATTGATGTTAAGGTTTGTTTCTTGTTAAAGACTTTGTTAAAATCTTGTTGCAGAAACTGAGGGATGAAAGCTTTCAAATGCATAGCATTTGAAAGTTAGGCACCTGGGATATTTTTTGAAGTATTTGAATGCATTTTTAATTGTGAGGATAAAGAAAAGAAGTCAAATATAAAATATAGTTTGATATCAATTAGGAAATACACCAAAGTATTAGAAGTAGCTTTTTTGGATGGGTTGGACGATGGATTTTTCCCTTCCTTATCTTTTCTGCATTTTATATGCATTTCTTTTGTAGAAAAAAATGATATATTTTAATTTCTAAAGGTCTGGTTATTCTCAGGAAATAGTGAATCAGTGTCCAAGAATTGACTGTAAGGTCTTTAGAAGAACTAGCTTTTGTTTTCTGTTTCAAAGATCTTGGGGATGTCATAAAATTGATGAACTGGAAAATAACAAAGAGCTAATGTTTTAATAGTACCTTTCACTGCACTTTCAGTGAAGTCTGAGAAATTCTCACCAACCCCCTTAAGCAAATATTACGTGTGCACATGTCTTCCTCATAGCACATAGCAGAGTGCCTCGAACCTACTAAGTACTCACCATGAGGTTGCTGAATTGACCTGAGTTGAAAGTGAAAATGACAACAAAATTCGAAATCTAGGAAACTTGCACCTTCTAAATAACTCCTGTTCTAAGTCAAATGAAGTGTGCACAGATGCTTTTCTTTAACCTCAAAATGAAATTGTGTAGCTTGAGTTGCTGACCCACAACTTTGCTCTGAAACTCTTGATTTATTTTATTTATCCCCCTTCCCCCTTGCTGCCTTTGCTCACTGTCTGCTCTGTGTCCATTTGCTGCATGTTCTTCTGTGTCTGCTTGTTTTCCCTTCTCATCTTCCCTTTAGGAGGCACCAGGAATCAATCCTGGGACATCTGACGTGAGGGAGAGGCACTCGATTGCTTGAGCCACCTCAGCTCCCTGGTCTGTTGCAGCTATCACTGTCTCTCCTCTGTGTCTCCCTTTGTTGCATCATTTTGCTGCACCAGCTCTCCACTGCTTGGGCTGCCAGCTCTCCATGGTGTGGGCCAGTTTGCCTTCACCAGGAGGCCCTGGATATCAAACCTGGGTCCTCCCATATGGTAGATGGGAGCCCAATCGCTTGAGCCACATCTGTTTCCCATCTGAAATTCTTGAGAGAAAATTCTACAGCTTTGATAAAAGACAAGAAAGTCGCTAACTTTGCAGAGCTGCTGCTTTTCTCCCTGGCACACATCCTTGTGTCTCCAAACACACTGAGGCCTGGTTACTTGCTTAGAATGGAGAGGGGTGGGCAGGGGAGGGAATAAACACACAAAAGCATATTTCAGGGAGGCTGCGGTGTGAGCAGTGACACTATTTCACCTCACAAATGGCTTATAAGAAACATTAAAGATGTCATAGGAATTGACTTAATGATTCATTTCACCTAAGGAGGACCTGCTGATGAAATTCATTCCTCAAGTGGCTCCAAGTAACAGATTCCTGGGAAGCCAGACTCAAGTCAACATGCTAATACAGCTGCTTATACCCACAGATGTCCATTGTGATGCTTTGCAATGCCACCCCTGCCCATCTAGGGGCACTTGGAAAGAGCCCGCGGTGTGTTTTCTCTTCCACATGACACCACCATAGGATTCCTTCTGCATGGGGTTGCCTGGTGCCTCTCCAAAATTCATGTCACCAGAACCTGTGCATGCGGCATTACTTGGAAACAGCATTTCTGCTGATGTGAACAAGAAGATGAGGTCACACTGGTTTGGAGTGACTCTACATCCAATGACTGGTGACTGGTGACCTCATAAGGAGAGGGTGATTTAGAGACCTGGAGACACAGAAGAGACCCACAGGGAAGAGGTCATGTGAAAACAGGAACCGGCCTGATGCTGCCACCAGCCAAGGGATGCCACGGAGTGCTGGGAGCCCCCAGGAGCTAGGAAGAGACAGGGAGGGATTCTCCCCAGGGCCTTCAGAAGGAGCAGGGCCCTGATCACACTTTGATTTTAGACTTCTGGCCTCTAAAACTGTGAGGCAATCAATGTCTGTGATCTTCAGCCACCTGATTAGCTGTGATTTGTTATGGAAACTACAGGAAACTAAGACGCCCTCTTGCAAGGAAGAAACAAAACATACCCTCAAAGACTCAAAGACAGAGGCCTGAGAATCAGGAACTGGGTTCCATGAGAAGGGGAGAAAATGCAGTGAGAAGGGGAAAACATGCAGTCTTCAGACAGAAGCTCTTCTCTATGTCCCCCACCATGACCTGAAATGAATATTCAAAATTGAATAGTAGTGGGGAGCAGATGCAGCTCAAGGGGTTGAGTGTCTGCTTCCCATGGACGAGGTCCTGGGTTCAATGCCTGGTACCTCCTAAAAAAAGATTGAATCTTTTTGGATATGGACCTCAAATCTTCTATTTTCTGGGTAGGACATTTTCAGCCATTGTTGGTGTGTAATCATCAAGAAAAATAAACATTCATCACCTGATTTGCAGAGGAAAGCCTTCCTGCAGTCGTTCCATTTAATTCAGTTTTTTAATGGCATTGACTGCCAGAGGCTACAGCACCACGGAATCTTCTTTTTTATTGCTCACAATATCCTTTCTAGGGAGACTGATGGGTTTGCTTTTCCATCTTTGTAAAACAGGAAAGATTTAGACCCAGATATGAAGCCACAGACCGCCACACCTCATTGATAGGAATGGGAGAGGAATTCAGACTGGAGTTTCATCTTGATTCCTAAATTGTTGAAAAAAGTGGTCTAAAAACTAAAGGCTTATTTTGTATGGCAATGGCTTGGCTGCTGTCATGACCCACAAAGACATGTCCAGGTCCTAACCCGAGCCCTGCGCGTGTGAACCCATTTGTAAATAGGACCTTTGAAGATACTCTCAGTTAAAATGAGGTCAAACTGACTCAGGGTGGGCCTTCTTCATCCAATGTGACTGGAGTCCTTGTGAGTGAGGCAGTTTGGGTCCAGTCAGGAGGAGAGAGATGGGAAGAGAGAGAGCCCTGTGACGGCAGCAGCTCAAGTCATGGATTCCTGGTAAGCCACCCCAGGACATTGCAGACTTCAGAGAAAGACGGCCCTGCCGACACCTTGGTTTTGGACTTCTAGCCTTCATAACTGTGAGACAAAGTCCTGCTGTTTAAGCCACTAGTCTGTGGTACTTTCTTACAGCAGCCCTGGCAAGCTAGGACTCTCTCCCCACCCCCAGCATCCATTCCCCATATCTTGGGATGATACTCCCAACTACTTTTGAGAAACCCCTTCCCCTCAGTTTTTTTTTTTAATGATTTATTTTTTATTTCTCTCCCTTTCCCCACCCCCTCCCCCAGTTGTCTGCTCTCTGTGTCCGTTCACTGTGTGTTCTTCTGTGTCCGCTTATGTTCTTGTCAGCAGCACCGGGAATCTGTGTCTCTTTCTGTTGCATCATCTTGCTGTGTCAGCTCTCGTGTGTGTGGCATCACTCCTGGTCAGGCTGCGCTTTTTTCACCCTGGGCGGATCTCCTTGCACATGGGGCTCCCCTACATGGGGAATGCCTCTGCATGGCACAACACTCCTTGTGTGCATCAGCACTGTGCATGGGCCAGCTCATCACACAGGTCAAGAGGCCCTGGGTTTGAACCCTGGACCTCCCATGTGGTAGGTGGATGCTCTACACTTTGAGCCAAATCCACTTCCCTTCCCCTCATTTTTGGCTCTGTAATGTGAGGGGGATTGACTGTCTCTAGAGTTCCAGGGTTAAGCCCTGATATGCATAAGGCAAACGTATATCCAACCTTCTGGCTGGTTCAAGGCCAGGCTTTGACTCAACAAGTCAATGAGATGCATTCTGGGACTTAAGACGAAAAGAAGTTTCCTCTCTCTTCTCTGGAGCTACCCCCAAGAATCTGTCTTCTTGTTGGATGGTGTAGTGTGAAACTATGAGGCCTGAGCTGAACCATAAGGGCCCAGAATGACTGGCACATGAAACCTGAGGATGACGTTGGCATTAAGAAAGGCAGTTGAGGGATGAGGAAGAGAAAAGAAAAAGAAACAATGTTTGGTGAAAGTCTTTGAACTGCTGGATCAAGTCTCATCTGAAGCCTATATTGCATTTGGGCTTTTTGGTTACATGGAACAGTCAGTTTGAAAACTGTTTTTTGAAACGTATAATGGAGACTCGATATGCCCAAGGAAAGGAAAATCCTGTAAATCTAATTACCCACAATGATAAATTACTTCCCATTTAGCTATAAGGCAGAATTGTAAGAAAATCATTTGTTCTGAAAGATATTGGCATTTTAATAATGTAATGACAGCTGAATTGATGGAACTTGATTTTTCTTTGCTGTTTTATTGCTCCAAATGCCATATGTATCTAAACAGTTAATTAATAATCTGGTTTGCAATATCAAGTAGCAGAAAAATAATGAGCTTTTTAGTTAGATCTAGGTTCAAATCCGGATAGTAGCACATATTATGTAGCATTTGGCAAACAGAGCCTTTATTCCCCCACTTTAAAAATGGATTTAATAATAACTCCCTTTTAGGGTTTAGGTGACGAATAAACAAGCTAAGTTTTTTAAACTATCATGTCTGACACGTGGTAGATGATCAAGATTAACATGTATAGTACAAAAGCTCCCATTTAAACCATTTTAAGGGTACAAGTCACTGGTGTTAATTACATTCACAGCCTTGTGCTACCATTACCACCATCTGTTATCAGAGCTTTTCATCACCCCAAACAGAAACTCTGTATACATTAAGCAATAATGCCCCATTCCCTTATCCCCTGGGCCTCTGGTAACCTTTAATCTACTTTGAGTTTTTATACTTTTTGTCTTTATGACTTTGCCTATTCTAAATAGTCCATGTGAGAAGAATCAAACAATACTGAGTTACTGTTTAATTATTTAAGAATTAAATAATTACTTAATTATTTAAGAAAGAGCATTAATGAATGAATGAACAAATGATCAGGAAGCCATATAGGAGTACCCTCAATTTCAGTGGTTCTCAACTGGGGACAATTCTGCACCCCAAGGACTTGTGGCAATGTCTGAGACATGTACCATGAAGTTGAGGAGTGGCTGGGACCTAACTGGTGGCGACCACTGTTCCCCAACCTACAATGCACAGAACTGCCCCACAACAAGGGGTTATCCAGCCTGAACATCAGCAGTGCCTGGGTTAACAAACCATGACCTAGAAGACAGGTCGACGGATGTCAGTGGAGCCCACCCAATGCGCCAGGGAGGGGCTGCTTTATTTCTGCCAAAAACTGTGGGAAATGAGGGTGGGGATGAGCCATTCAGTGAGCAGAATTAAAATAGGGTCATCCCCTGCCTCTCTGCAAAGACTCTAGGAGTTCTGTGCTCACCTGTAGGTTTCAGAGTAAATGTGGGGTGATAAAATCGCAGCTGGGGAGGTAGAGGAATTATGGTGCTTTGACAAGTGAAGCACAAAGGAGCACTTGGGGCTCATGGCAGTGCAGCCCCAAGAGGATTTACGCCATCGAGCTGGATGCTCCCTGCATCTTTACCTGTTGTGAGTGAAGTGGAGCACAGCCGAAAGGTTGAGAACTTGATGGTACACAGCAATGGAGCATCTCAACTTAATTGACCAGCTACTGACCCCTCCCACAGGTTATATTAAAATGTTGTTTTATACGCCTTAATCTTAATAGACACTTAATAGACACCAGGCATGGAGGGGAAGCAGGACATTGCCTACTTTAGTCTAACAGCTGTTCGCAGGTGGAGCATCAAGAAAAAGGTGGAATTGTCCTATCTGTCATAACCTGGCCTTTTATTCCAGCGACACTCATCTCGAGCTGGCAGGCTTCCTCCAGATTTCTGCATTGAAAGTTTCTTTTCTGGGCACCAACTGGCTGGCGTGAAGCCAGTGTCATGCTCCCACTCCCCAGTGCTGGGGCAGAGGTGCTTAGAGCAACTCAGCGGGCAGCCCCCGACTGCCTGGCCAGGGTTGCTGCACAAACACCACACACGGGTTGGCTTGAACAACGGGAACTTACCGTCTCACAGTTTGGGAGGCTTCAAGTCCAACTCAAAGCTTTGTCCAGGCCAAGCTTTCTTTGAAATGTGTAGCATTCTGGTGTTGGGGTACTGGCCACCGACAACCCATTTCTACCTCTGTCACATGACTGTCTCTCCCCTCTGTCTCCTGTCCCCTCCTGGTCTAAATTCCCTCTGCTCACAAGGACTCCAGTCACATTGGGTGAAGGGCCACCTGATTCAGTCTGGCCTCATCTTAACTAAGAAGCTCTTCAAAGCTCCTACTTACCAACAAGTTCACATCCACAGGGCCAGGGGTTCTGACTTGGGCCTTGCCTCTGTGGGCAAACACCATTCAGTCCATCACACCCCCATAGACCACCCTTCTGGGTTTCAGAGAGCCCCCTTCACCTACAGTGATTTGGAGCACAAAGCCCCAGACCATGCCGTGAAAGCAAAGCTTCCTGGCATCAAGGCCGAGGATGTGGCGCCTCTTCCTTTTCACCGCGGTGGAAGGGAGTGCTCACTACATGATGAGTTAATAGCTTCCCTTTTCTCTGCTCCTCGGCTGATTGGATCACCCACCCCAGGGGCTCATAGGTGTGTGTTAGCTGCACGTACAAGTGGGAAGGATTTGGTGGAGGCTTTATTGATCGCCACCCATTACGCATCCCTGGGCTCATTTGAATTGTCTTTTTGTCTTTGCCTAGAAACTCGTTTTAAAGATTTTCAGCAACTTTTTCCTCTTTCCTATTGGTGAAGTCTTTCAAATAGCCTTTTTATTATCTGTTTCAATCGTTTTAGTTTGCTACCTGCTGAGATTGCTGTAATCCTAATCATTATGGTTTTAAAAGACAGCTGTTAGAATTTCTTAAACTGCAAACATAAGACAAGCACTGCACTAAAAGTGGAATAAACTTTTAATGTCCATGCTTTGATAATAATGATGATGATAATAATAGCTAAGATTTGAAAGTTTATCATGTGCAAGCACTGTGCTATTTCATACATAGGGTCTTATTTCGGTCTTACAGCATCATTATGAGATAGGTAGTGTTGGGATTGAATCATGCCCTCCACAAAAGGCATGTTCAGGTCCCAAGCCCTGGTCGTATGGGTATGAACCCATTCATAACTAGGATATTTGAAGATGCTATTGGTTAGGGTGTGCTCAGACTGAACGGGGGTGGGTCTTAGCCAATAGGCTAAAGTCTTTATAAGTAAAGGAAATTGGATAGGAAGTAAAAGCCATGGGGGGCAGCCAGAAGCTGGAAGTCAATGGAACACAGAAAAGAAAGGAGAAGATGCCGCCATGTGATGGAAAAGCCATGGAACCCCAAAGACTTCCTGCCAGCCAGAAGATACCGGCTTCTAGTGTCTGCAACTGTGAGCCAATAAATTCCTGTTGTTGATCCAAGCATTGTATGGTATTTGTTTCAGCAGCCTGGACACTAAAACTTGTAGTATGATGTTATATGCATCTATTTGATAGAAAAGGAAACTGAGGCTTAGAGAGGCTAGGTAACTTGCCCAAAGTCATGCCAAATGGTTCAAGGCAGGCACAGGACTCAGCTCAGGGCTAGACTAACTCCAATACTGGAACTCTATGATTTTATTCTCGTTCTTTCCTCTCTAGTTTCTTCCAGTATTTATCATCATGCACACCTAATATTTTACATTTTTTGCAAAACAGCATTGATAGACCTTGTAGTCCTACTCTTTTCACTTAGAATACTAATCACGCTTCCCAAGTTGTTATATTCACAAGATGGATCATTTTATTTTATGTTATAGTCTTTCACCATATTGATATATTATGCTTGAGCACACTTCACTGCAGTATATTTTTGTGTAGTTTTTAGTTTTTCATCTTTTACAAATAAATCTCTAGTGGACATTTCCAGGCACATAATATTTCCTATTTTTGACTTACTTCTTGAGATAAACTCTTAGGAGTGAAGTTATTGAGTTAAAGAGTAGTTGCCTTTTTATAATTCTTCAAACATATTAGTTTTCAAAAATTTTTCCAAATTGTATCACTTTAAGTACGATTTGAGGCTACCAGATTTACCAAGATTTCTTTAGATCAGAAATTTATTATTAATTTCATATTAACTTAATAGATGTCTTCTATGAATAGGCATGCCTTTGATAATTCCTGAGGTTAGATGGACATGCATTTTGATATGGTTCTTTTTATCATTTCTAAAAGTTTCCTATATAGTATACTTTTGGAGTTGACAAACTACTCATCACAGGCCAAATATGGCCCACTGCCTGTATTTATAAATAAAGTTTTACTGGAATACAGTCATAATCATTCATTTATATATATATAGTTTATGGCTGCTTTTGAACTACAATAGCAGAGCTGAGCATTTGCAATTGGCCAGCAAGTGATGTGGTTATATAATTTGTAGGGTTGGAGCACAAAAAGGCAGATCCTCTTATTAACAAGGAATTAAGAATATCAAGACAGAAATAGCAGAGCATTAAACCAAGCACAGGTTGCAGACACGGGAAGCTGACCATGCTTGCAAAGCCTAAAGCATTTTCCATTTGACCCTTTACAGAAAATGTTTGCTGACTTCTAGAATCGATGTTAAGCCTAAATCTGTTTTAATGGGTACAAAACTTTTTTCTGGTCTGTAATTTTTCTTTCTCTTGATGTTTGCTTTTACATGGTAGAACCTTTAGATTCCTTCACTGGTCACCAACCCAAATAGCAGATAGCAAAATCATTTTATATTAGTTCTTCCAACAATTTGATTTACTATATTTCATTGTACTCATAAAGTTAAATTTAATGTATAGTATGATATGCCTCTCTTGTGATAAATGACTTCCTATATTAAATTCGTCAGTTTTCGAGCTTTGTATTCCATTTCATTCATTTCTAATTCTATTTTTGTTCTTAGGCTCAGTGGTGGTCAACAGGAGGAAGATTTTCTCCCCAGGGGATATTTGATATTATCTGGGGACATTTTTGATTGTCCCAACTGAGGACAAGGGTGGTGCTATGGGCAAGGCTGGGGATGCTGCTCCCCATCCTACAATGCACAGAACTGCCCCACAACCAGGGGTTATCCAGCCTGAACGTGAGCAGTGCCTGGGTTGACAAACCCTGACCTAGGAAACAGGGCCGACAGGACGGCGGACTTGGCCCAGTGGTTAGGGCGTCTGTCTACCACATGGGAGGTCTGCGGTTCAAACCCCGGGCCTCCTTGACCCGTGTGGAGCTGGCCCATGCGCAGTGCTGATGCGCGCAAGGAGTGCCATGACACGCAGGGGTGTCCCCCGCATAGGGGAGCCCCACGCGCAAGGAGTGCACCCTGTAAGGAGAGCTGCCCAGTGTGAAAGACAGCGCAGCCTGCCCAGGAATGGTGCCACACACACAGAGAGCTGACACAGCAAGATGACACAACAAAAAGAAACACAGATTCCCGTGCCACTGACAACAACAGAAGTGGACAAAGACGACACAACAAATGGACACAGAGAACAGAAAACCGGGGTGGGGTGGGGTGGGGTGGGGTGGGGTGGAAGGGGAGAGAAATAAATAAATAAATAAATCTTAAAAAAAAAAAAGAAGACAGGTCGATTGATGTCAGTGGAGCCCACCCAATGCGCCAGGATGGGGCTGCTTTATTTCTGCCAAAAACTATGGGAAATGAAGGTGGGGATGAGCCATTCAGTGAGCAGAATTAAAACAGGGTCATCCCCTGCCTCTCTGCAAAGACTCCAGGAGTTCTGTGCTCACCTGTGGGTTTCAGAGTAAACATGGGTGATAAAAATGCAGCTGGGGAGGTGGAGGAATTATAGTGCTTTGACAAGTAAAGCACAAAGGAGCACTTGGGGCTCATGGCAGTGCAGCCCCAAGAGGATTTACGCCATCGAGCTGGGCTTGGGTATAATGCGTCCCCGGACTGGACGCTCCCTGCATCTTTACGTGTTGTGAGTGAAGTGGAGCACAGCCGAAAGGTTGAGAATGGAGCATCTCAACTTAATTGACCAGCTACTGACCCCTCCCACAGGTTATATTAAAATGTTGTTTTATACGCCTTAATCTTAATAGACACTTAATAGACACCAGGCATGGAGGGGAAGCAGGACATTGCCTACTTTAGTCTAACAGCTGTTCGCAGGTGGAGCATCAAGAAAAAGGTGGAATTGTCCTATCTGTCATAACCTGGCCTTTTATTCCAGCGACACTCATCTCGAGCTGGCAGGCTTCCTCCAGATTTCTGCATTGAAAGTTTCTTTTCTGGGCACCAACTGGCTGGCATGAAGCCAGTGTCATGCTCCCACTCCCCAGTGCTGGGGCAGAGGTGCTTAGAGCAACTCAGCGGGCAGCCCCCGACTGCCTGGCCAGGGTTGCTGCACAAACACCACACACAGGTTGGCTTGAACAACGGGAACTTACAGCCTCACAGTTTGGGAGGCTTCAAGTCCAACTCAAAGCTTTGTCCAGGCCAAGCTTTCTTTGAAATCTGTAGCATTCTGGTGTTGGGGTACTGGCCACCGACAACCCATTTCTACCTCTGTCACATGACTGTCTCTCCCCTCTGTCTCCTGTCCCCTCCTGGTCTAAATTCCCTCTGCTCACAAGGACTCCAGTCACATTGGGTGAAGGGCCACCTGATTCAGTCTGGCCTCATCTTAGCTAAGAAGCTCTTCAAAGCTCCTACTTACCAACAAGTTCACATCCACAGGGCCAGGGGTTCCGACTTGGGCCTTGCCTCTGTGGGCAAACACCATTCAATCCATCACACCCCCATAGACCACCCTTCTGGGTTTCAGAGAGCCCCCTTCACCTACAGTGATTTGGAGCACAAAGTGCTAGTGATTTGGGGCACAAAGCGCGTGAAAGCAAAGCTTCCTGGCATCAAGGCCGAGGATGTGGCGCCTCTTCCTTTTCACCGCGGTGGAGAAGTGGTGGAAGGGAGTGCTCACTACATGATGAGTTAATAGCTTCCCTTTTCTCTGCTCCTCGGCTGATTGGATCACCCGCCCCAGGGGCCCACAGATGTGTGTTAGCTGCATGTACCAGTGGGATGGATTTGGTGGAGATTTTATTGATCGCCACCCATTACCGCTCATTTGAATTGTCTTTTTGTCTTTGCCTAGAAACTTGTTTTAAAGATTTTCAGCAATTTTTTCCTCTTTTCTATTGGTGAAATCTTTCAAATAGCCTTTTTATTATCTCTTTTCCAATAGCTTTAGTTTGCTACCTGCTGAGATTGCTGTAGTTGTAATCATTACATTTTTAAAAGACAGCTTTTAGAAGTTTCTTTAACTGCAAAAATAATATAATAGCAACTGAAGTAAAAGTGGAATAAACTTTTAATTTCCCATGCTTTCACAATAATAATGACCATAATAATAGCTAACATTTGAGTTCTTATCATGTGAAAGCACTGTGCTATTTCATATACAGTGTCTTATTTAGGTCTTACAGCATCCTTACGACATAGGTAGTGTTGGCATTAGACTGCCAATCTGACTGACCTTAGGGAGCCATGGAAGGATTGTGAAAATGATTTGCAACCTTAACTATATAGGAGAAATTGATAAAGAGGAATCTATATACACAATGCTAAGATATATTTCCCCAAGGTCAAGTGGCCATGGGTTTTCCCAAGATTGCTCCATACAATGCACATGAAAGCTACTCTTTTTTTTTTTTTTTTCAGGTACAGGGGATTGAACCCAGGACCTTTTATGTGCAAGGCAGGTACTCAGCCACTGAGCTACATACACTCCATTATGATTACATTTTAACTGTGTTCAGATGTGAATGTGGCATGGTCTTGTTTTTGTCTTGATCCATCATGGTCACAGCATGGCTTTGTCTGACACTGAGGTCCAATGCAATTGTTAATGTTTAGCAGGAGACTATCAAGGCCACTGGTAGCACCTGGCCTGCTCCTGGGTGCCAGGGACTGCTTCTCCTGCACACTAGCTTAATGAAGCTTTTTCTGATGGGGTAGATGACCCCGACCCGTTAGTAAATCCCCAATTCTATCTTTTAAAAATTTTACTTTGACATCAACATCTGAATTCTGAAATTAACCAGAGTCTCATAAAACCATAATTACAATAATAACATGAATATAAAATAATATTTAAGATTAAAAATAGAAGGATGCCCAGTTTCCATCATGAAGAAAAATAAAGAAGCAAATCACATTTTTCTTCAAAATTATAGGTTTTAATCATCTCCATAGTTTACAAATAAAATTGAGCAATAAAAATTTTTAAAAATTAAAAAATAATCACATTTATTTAGTGCAAGGGCAAATTTGGAAAAAAAATGGAGACTAAAATCTTCTTATATTCAAAATGCATTATGCAGAAGGGGAGAAAGTCAAGTACACTCTGAAAATAGCGTCAGAGAGTAGGTTAGGGAGGGGGATATACATACTTGCCTTCCTTTTTTAACTGGGAGCAGGGATGAACCCAGGACCTCGTATGTGGGAAGCCAGTGCTCTACCACTGAGCAACATTGTCTTCCCTAAATTATTTTTGTTTGTTTGTTTTTGTTTTTTCAGGAGGCACCAGGAACTGAACCTGGGACCTCCTCTGTGGGAGGTGGGAACTCAACCACTCGAGCCACATCTGCTCCCCCCTTCCTTTTTGTTCTTACTACTGGTTTCCTCCTACAATGCCCCATGGAGCCCTGGGAGTACATGAGGCCTCTGGATTAAGGATTCTAAGGCCTCCAAGCTGCTTGTATCATCATTGACACATGCTCTTATCTTCTCCCATTGATCCCCACAGTGCTCTGAAGAAGTACCATGGTTTACATTAATTTTCATGAGGTGCACCCAATTCATACCTCACTACCCCACAGCCAGAGGTACCTGTGCTTGTGACAGAATTTCATTGCATGTTTGATTCCAAAGCTGAATACTGTTTACAGTTGTTAGCAAGGCACGGTTATGATCACAGCTTATGACAACTATCAGGACTTAGCAAATGTACATAGCATCAGGTTTTAAAATTTTAGAAATAATTCTACAAGTGAAGGGAACTTCAGTGGTTAGGAAACTAGTCTGGATACTCCCAGGAGGTACCGCCCATTCTTCACCACTGACATTTTTCCTGGGTTCACGACTGGCTTAACAGTCACTCCACAATGAAAATGACTGCTAGAATCATCATCAGACTTGACGACAGAGCAAGTGATTCAATGAGGGAGGTTGAGACCCAGAATGCAGCTGAAATGCTCTTTTTAAAACTGGCAAAGTAATTCACATTTGCAGTCATTTCTAAGAGTGCCTACATCTGTAGCTGAAAAAAGGACAGGCTCAAGAGGGACATATTCCTTCAAATTTATTTGATGTGGAAATTAAATAGTTGGGGTAGCAAGAAAATTGCGTTGTCAAACGTAAGGCCAGAGTGCCGCCAAAGCATTGTTTCAAGTTTTTGCCCATGCAGCTTCATGCTTTGGGTCAAACATCAGTTCCTCGGAATGAATTGTTGAGTCTTATCTTTCTAAGGAAACTCAGAATGGAAAAGAGGTTATGTAAAAGGAAGAAGCAAATTACTGGGCTCTGAGGTGCTGGTGGACTGAATGCACCCCAAGAGTCTGAGAAAGGATGCTAAAAGGAAAGACAGTGCACAAATATATTTCATCCATTCACAATTACTTTAAAGCTTGGTTCTGCCTATAATCTTTTGGTGCTAAAATTTCCACACACAGCACACATGCCTACTAGACAGAAAAGAAATCACAGAGGGAAAAAATCTGCCTCTTGAATAGCATAGACCACAGATTCTAGATTGTTCATTTGGTTTCAGAGGAAACTTGGTGAAGAAACCTGGAATATAGCTTCTGGAAATGGAACTAAGAACATTGGGTTCTCAAATTTTTGTGTCAGAATCACTTGGAAGGTATGTTAACTATAGATTACTGGACTTCATCCCCAGAATTTCTGATTCATTGGGTCTGGGGTGGGGGTGAGAATTTGCATTTCTAACAAGGTCCCAGCTGTCTAATTAGACTGAAGGTCTAATTCCTAATTAGTTTCTGAGCTCTTTGAGGGCAAGTCCCTTTCCTGCCCAATGCTCGCCACAAAAATTCTCAATAAATGATCACTAGTAAGTGTAGGAGGAAACCCAGGCACAGAGAGTTAAATGGCAGGTCAAAGGTGGTGTGGTGGCTAGAGGGCTCTATCTTGATAAATGTGGAAAGGACCCAACTATAGTTTACAACTAATTAGAATTTGCGTGGGTCTTTTACAAAACCACTCCGAAGGCTCCATTCAAAATGTCCTATTTCCATCTTCTGACTGCTGTGGAAAAATACTTAGTGGAATTACCTTTACAAATGCATTAATTTATTCTACCCTGTGGATATTATATTCAGTGATTTGGCAAAACTAATCTGAACTAATAACTGACACACTTTAATGAGACTAAGCACATTTTCCAGTAAAGAGCTATTCAGCCATTTGGAACAAATGAAGGCTGAGGTATGAAAACTAAAGAAGAGCTGTGATGTTCAAAAGAAGTAAGAATGTAAGAGAGAACGGGACAAATGGACTCAACATAAGGGTGAGGGTGCTGACAGAGGGACATGTCACAGGAGGGTGGAAGTCCAGCCCCCACCCCAGGGTCTCCTCCAGGAACTTCTAAACCACTGAGGCGGGCGCAGGTTCACTCTCCACCTACGCACCCCACGTTCCTGGGCACTGTATGCCACACCTTCCCAGAGCCCTGACTTCCATCCAGAGGAGTCGGGCAAGTGGTGACTGCCCATCCCCTTGCCTCCTCCAATGGGACATCCAGGGCATCTGTGCCTTTCACAATATGAAATCTACTCCACAGACCAAGGCTAAAAACTCACAATGTGGTGCGTGGTTTGCCAAGAAACACAGGCTCATTTAAAGGGACAGCTGCTCCCCAGCCACAGGAGGCTGTTGCTCTGTGGGGATGTGAGCCCTGTGCTTCCAGAGCATCCACCTTTTCAAGATTTTTATGCAAAATTTCCAGACTTAAAACACTGTGTGAATCAAGCAAAATATATTTGAAGGGAGGCTGGGCCCCTGGCCTTCCCCTGGGACCTTGGATTCTAGGGGGTTCCAGGACCCCTCTTATAAGGGGAACAACAGGGGCAGGGGACTGGCTAAAGTTTTCATTTAAGGGTTCATCTATTCTTTTCCTGAACCAGTATCTATTGAACATCTTATATTTGTCGAGAAGTTCCTTCCTCTGGCCCTTACTGTTTTCCTGTGTTTTTTTTTTTTTTCACTTTTTCCTTCTGAATATGTATTCTGTTCCCCCCCTGAAAAGCTTTCCTTCTGTGTGTAAACTCTCTCATGGGCTCAGAATTCTTCATCCCTTAATTCCTGAAGGACCAATCAGGCAGATCATGATTCTACCAGGAATTGTCTCAGATCATATCATATGCTGAGCTACAGTCCATTAGTGATGGAGTTTTCATTCACGATGAGTGGGGATTGCCCAATGCCATGGAGCCTTATAAGGCAAGCCGACTGAAGGGGTAGATGCTTGCGTCCATCCACCATGATCACCTCCATTTTCTTCTCACTCCTAATCTCATCTCAGGCTCATGGAACCACTTTTTGTAAATACAGGTGGCTTCTAAGAAAGAGAGTACTCTTCCAATTGGTCAGAGAATATAGAATGCCCAAAGAACAGCTGGGCTTTGAGAAACATTGCATCAAAGAATTAAAGGGTTTGAAGACAGATCTGCTTAACTTTTCTAATCTAGTTCCTTCCTGTCTTGGGGAGAGAGGTGACAAAAGGGGCCGAGTATTTAGATTCTTATTTAAGGTTTTATCTATTCATTCAGTTATTATTGAACATCTTATGGAGCTTGAGTCTAGTCAGTGAGACACACCATTAAAAGCAAACAAATAAAAAATTAAGATTATAGATTGTAAAAAGTTCAGTCTGGGAAATAATCAGGATAATGCTGCTAACACAGAGGGAAAAAAATATCTTAGTACACATATATTTATTGTGCATCCATACTCCTGCCCTAGAGTAGAGGGGAATAGTGATGTCCCTTTTGGGAGGGATGGAGTGGGGTCTGCTCACCATAAGCCCTGGGTAGGCAGTAGAGGGGTTGCTCTGGGGTCTATTCTATGTTCTTTAGGGGATGTTTAAACCCCAAGGTCCTGTAGTCCCATTGATGCCGGGACCTCCTTCTCCCCTGGTGGGAGCAAAGGGGGCTTAGGGTCAAGGTTAAAGCAGCAGGCCTTTTGCCAGCTGCCTTCAGAGAGCCTTCCTTAAGAATCATTCAAAAAGGCCTACACTCAAGGTGATGTTCCAGAAAGTTAATCAGCAGGCCGCGGGCTTCGAGCCTGAAATCGTATGTGGTATGTGTGGTTAGGTACTTAGGGGGTGGGGTCAGGGAGAGGATGGGGCATATGTGGACCTGTGTGCATCCAAGCCTCGCCTACTGAGTCTCTTCCCTTCCAGAGGAGGGATCCAGATGTTCACAGATAGTCTTGTGCTGCATTTGCAAGTCTGAAGTTAAAAAGTGCCTGGAGCTATCGTTATAGGTGAGACCTCTTTCCAACCCATTACTTCTGAGGGCTGGTCTAGTTCCCACAAATCCTTCAGTGACTAAGACTGTAAATCATGCATTTGTCAGAGGCCCAGGAGAAATGGGTTGGCATCATTCTGGAGCGTTCCACTCCCCTTCCCTGCCTGTTTACTCTCTTTCAATGCTACTTGAGATTCTCTATGAGAAAAGACCGAATACACTTTTTCTGAAAATTACAGGAAGGGTTAAAGCACCCAAACTATGTAAACCTAAGTAAGTGGACCTCTTATTTTTGTCTGAGGCCGTGTACTTTACACAAGTCCTGAACAGCAGGGCAATCATATGACATTTAGGGGTGAATTCAAGTCCACAAATCTCAGTAACTATGTATTTAAGAGCATTGGTTAAGTAAAATAGCTGAGCGAATATTTTTGAGGTCACAGGCTAGTCCATGAAATGGTATATTTATCAAGTTCACAGGGAATTGTCAATGTGAATTTAACAAACATTTAAAATGCATATATACCAAAAACAACAGCGATGGCATTCAGGCGAGCCTTTTGTACCCCCTGGCTATTTTCCTGTGAAAGACAAAGCATAATTTAGGCACAATATTTTTTTCTGTTTAGAAACATCCAATTTTTGGTGATAGTAAGATGCCTTCTTGGAAAAGAGAGTTAAAAAAAAAACCAAAAAACACTTTTATCATATGAGCTTCTCTAAGATAGTTTTTCTAAAACTAAGATCCACCTGCCACCTGCATTTGGAATTATTTGGATTGTTTCAAATGTAGAGTCCTAATCCACCACCTATCTGGACTCCGCATCTCCAAGAGGAGTCAGGAATCTACATTTTTAGCCCTTCTCATGCATATCAATGTTTGAGAACCACAGCTCTAGGAACTTGGCTGGAGGGAAAGATTAGCCTCCGAAAGGAAACAAAGACATGCCATGAGTTATGAAGCCCCTTTCCAGGTATGTAGGATTTTGCAAAGCCTTGGTGACTCCTTTCTTTCTTGTAACAGGGAATTAAATGTCACCATAATATTTCCTCCCTCCCTCCGTGTAAAACTACGAGGAAACGTGAGCACCTGCTGGGTTACAAAACTGGCTTTGTGATCCTTAAAATAAAATACAGGAGAACTTGGCGAATGAACTAGTTACCACACTTCTCCCAGCACATACACCCTCCCTCTAAAGGTAGAACCTAAACTTTCAGAATCCCCAGGAGGGCCAAGCATTGCCCATTTTATGGTTTATGTAAGATGAGACTGGACCAGGGCAGTACTAAGAGCGTCCGTGGTTGAACCTGTCGTAAAGGTCTGTTGGGCCCTGGGCTCACGGGCGTGCCCATCAGCCGCATAAGAAATGATCAACCTCCTTGAGAGGCTAGAGAAACTAAGAAACTCACTCACCACCTCCAGGGCCCTGCGGACCCAGCGGGGAGTGGGGTCGCCCTCGGGGAAGCTGACACGTACCCACAGTTGGCCGAACCCTAATAGAGGGGCCCAACTGTGGCTTGGCTTGCTTAGTACAAGGTCACAGCGGCCGCAGAGTGCCCATGAATGGCTGGAACTGTAAGCCCGAACCTCTTGGCTGAGTGTCCCCAAGCCTCCGTGCTCCTCTAAAGGAGCCAGGAGCCAGGGATGATCAGGGGCAGTGCTGGCAGAGGGCCTGGATCTTCCGTCTCTTTGCCATCTCTGCCACAATAAGATTTTCATCCTTATTTTGAAATACCTGATTTCCCTTATTCACAGTGTGACATAAAGTCCTAAGGGGGACAGGGATTGGGGCAGACTAGTTCTACAGAGCCCAGGGGGCTTGAGCTGGTTCCTACCACTCTTTGTGCACTTTCCGGGAACAAGTAGGATAAAAATCTTACATGCATTAGGTTATGAGAACAACACCTAGGTTGAATAAGGAAACGGCAAAGTTATTTTTTTTAATATTAAGATAGAGAATCCTTTTATACTAGTATAATCTTGCTGAGCTTCTGGAGACAAGTGGGAAATCAAGCAAAACTTGCTTCACATGGGGAAGCAGTCTTAAGTTATGTTCACACAAATTTTCAACTGATATACCTCTCCGCAGAGCAATTTAGCATATCAGTCATAAAGAAACAAAGCTATATCGCTTTGTATTAGTCAGCCAAAAGGGTGCTGAAGCAAAGTACCACAAATCTGTCAGCTTTCATAAAGGGTATTATTTGATATAAAAGCTTACAGTTACGGGGCTCTAAAGAGTCCAACTCAAGACTGTTTTCCCACCAAAGTCAGTTGCCACATGTCGAAGCAAGATGGCAGGCCTTCTCAATTGTTCAGCTGCTCTGCTCTCTTTTCAGGGCTTTAGCTGTTTGAGACTTCTCCTTTCTGTCACATGGTAGGACCAAATTGAACAAGTTCTCTCCTTTTCTGTGTATCTTCTTGAGTGAGTGTCCGTTTTTATCAGCCCACCAAGGGCATGGAGACTGGTTGAATCGAAAGCCCTAAATTGACTGAATCAAGTAAACTTAAAAGCTTTGAATTTAATACAATCAAAGGATATGATACCCACAGGAACAGACCAGTTTATAGAGATAATTTCCCTTTTTGAGATTCATAAATAATCTCAAACTGCCATACACTTTTCCTCATATTCCTTTTTCTGCTCTGTCCTCTACCTGGAAATTATTTTCTCATTTAAAATGGGATAGGAAACCACTTGTTTTCAGGAAAAAAATAAATTGAAAAGGACTTATTATGAAATCCATAAAAATTCGTTTTCCAATTTAGAGTAAAAATGACTCTTTCATCTAGGAAAGATAATTGCATATGTGCAGAAATAGATATGTGCATTTGCACACATGTGTATGTCTATATATTTTTTCTCAAGCCTAACTTGGTCCATATCCCATTGCTTTATTTCCTAGGATAATCATACTTTAAGATGGAAGAAACCTTAGAGTTCAATCTGCACAATTTGTAGATGAGCAAAAGGAGACCTAGGCAGTTCAAAGTGATTTCTGCAAGGTCACATGGCTACAAGGTCACACAAGAATGAAGATGCAAACCCAGATCCCCTGACTCCTGGCCCAGGACTGTTTCCAGAACCATGAAGCCTTTTTTTATCCTAGAGTCTCTGCTGAGATCCCAAACAGCATGATTACAAAAGAAAAGGGCTTTCATTTGCTCCATCTGTAACAGACTGGGTATGGAAGACATACCATTAGTGGATGGAGTCAGACGAAATTCTGCCTTGCTGCTGCTTTTAGAAGTAGCATTTCCCTCAACTCATTCGGTACTTATAGAGTAGATACTGCTGCAAAAATGCATCTACAGGAGATGAGTGAAAATCAGTATTTTGAGGCTTCTGGTCGTTTGACATTTCTTATAGCTCTAGGAAAATTCTATTCAATTCTGTGTAATAAGAGTTTTTTGAGCACTACAGTAGAGATGGTCAGGGTCCTTGCCACATCCCTTGGCACTCACCTTTCTTACAAGAATAACTCGCTTGCCTGGAGATGCAGGTTGCATGCAGGTTTGGCCAAAGTGCCCAGGAATCAATGACTCTGGGAGTAGACCTCAAACCACAAGGCAGTCACCTTAGGGTAAAGACTCCTGTCTCCTCTCCCCTCAGGTGGGATGAGTCTGAAGCACATTCTAGGCAACCTCCCAGAAGTGCCAGCAGGGACGGAGCCCCACTTCTCTTCAGTGCACCCCATATCAGGGTCCTTCATTTCATGGTACCATTTCCCTGCTCTCTTCAGTACTTTCTGGGTTTACCACCCAGGTATATTACTTGTACTCAAATCCTTGTTTCAGGGTCTTCTTCTGAAAGAATCCATCCTGAGACAAGCACACATCTAGGCAAACCACTTTTTTATAGTAGGTGTTGAGGGATGTGAGAATGAAATAGATACTGTCCCAGTCCTCAAAAGGCTGAGGCCAGAGAGGGATGAGAGCACTGCTACCTGTGTAATCACACAGGTGAGGCAAGAGAAGACAAACTACTTTGGGAGGAGATTAGAGAGCAATGCAATAAAATCATGTTCACTCCTGAAGGAAGCTCACAATGAAAAGCAGAATTTGCCAGAAAGCACTCAGCATGGAATTCTCTATAGTAGGAGAGGCAAATATGCTAAACACATCAGATAAACCCCCAAGATCCAGCTTCATAATGCAAGCTGGAATGGCCAGTCCAGAAGGGGAAAATTCATATAACCAGGGCTTGTTTTCAGTGGGAAGGGTAGGTACCTAATCCCGAACTGGTTGGGCAAGATTAACTGGCTACTTTGCATCTTGTGTTTGAAGAGTGTCAAAATTATCTCTTTTCATTCAGCTTTGTCAAAATAGACAAATTTCAGTGAGAAACAAACACATTAGACAATTAAATCCTGGGTATGTCATCAAGTTGATAAGACAAACATTTGAGTTTTCCCTTGAACTAATAGTCATGCCAAAGTCAGCCAAATGTTTGCAGGTTGAAGACAGCAGTGGCCCAGAACCCGAGCTGGACTGTCTGTGAACTAACGATTACAGAGCAACCACCTGCCAGGTGCTTAGAAGCGACACAGGGAAACAGGTATTATTGTCACAATTTCATCAATGATAAAGCAATCCCAGAGATGCTAAATAATTGGCTGAAGGTCATATAGCTAGTTTGTCAGACCCCCAAATCCACACTTTTCCCAAAATACCATGCTACCCCTTTCCAGGGCTGAGGATAAAGCACATCAGCATTTTAGCTTCAAAGTATTTTATCTCAGAAGATACCAAAGATGAATTTGTACAGATGTCAGATGAAAGAAACACATATAAATTTTAGTAACATATAGTTGAAATTCCTGCTAGATCAAATAACATGTCGTTCTAGGCAAAATGAATCTGTAAAATGCTTTTTCTTTTTGGTTAAGCATTCTTTTTCCACTATCGAATTAAAATTAATTGACTCCTAAGTGACCTAAATTTCATTAAGTATATACAAAATTAATGTATGTTTCCAGAAAATCTGAAGTTTTACTCAAGGAAAAGCTGTAGGATTTAACATTAAGGAGTTAGAATACTTTGGTTGGGAAGTATTAGATTTCATAGAAACATCAGTATACAAATAGAAATAATAGCACACAATATGAAAAATAAATAAAATTACCTAAATTAACTCTATTTTAACCAGATAATAAGCACCCTAGACCACACAGCTCTCAGGTGTAAAGAAACTGTCTTTATCAAATTTCTTTCAAGTTTTTTTAACCCTCCATTCTTCATACCTTATCCACCAATTCTGTTTATAGGAAATGATCCCACTCCACGTATATCGTCTGCCTTAACTTGGGTTCTCCCAAAAGTAGACCTTGAAACAAGTACTTATTTGTGAAGTGACCACAGGAACCACCTGAGGGAGTGGGCTAGAAAATTGGAGATGGGAGAGAGGAAAGAGAAGAAAGCCAATGAAAGGTCCATTGATGAGCGCCCAGATACTGGGGAATGATATTCTGTCCTGAAGGGGACTCCTTAGAGACCACATGGAACTCCCTTCAGAACTGTCCCACTGAGGGCTGAGGAGGCTGGGCTATTTATTCGCCACCACCCATCCTTCCTTAGTTGAGAGTTCTTCTGTGAGTGTTAACTTCCCAACAGGATGGCCTACTCAAATTGCTAGGCCTACCATGTTTCTCTAGCCAGAGAACAGCTTCAGGAAGAGAAGAGAGAAACCCATATGCCTCTTCCAGAACTATCTGCAAATGCTGTGAGGATGGGTCAAGGGCAAAAGGGCAGGAACCGACAGCATCTGCTACACCATGTTTGTTGGTGTACATTTCCAACATGAGCTTCTTTATTAAGATTTAGACCTTAAGCTTCTTTGTGCCTAAGAATAATGTGAAAATTTTATGAAAATGTATATTGCTAGCTCTTCCCCTAATTCTGATCAAGCAGGTCAGGCACTGGGTCCAGGAACTTCAATGCTGATAAGCACCCCAAAATCATTACAAAGCAGATGGTCCTTGGAGCACAGTGGAAGACACCGTGCTAGTGAAGTCAAAGGCCAGGGATTATCCCCATGTGGGCTAACCAGTGTCTCAAAAGGAAAAATCTCAAACCTGGCCATACATCTACCTTGCTTTCCTGTGTCTTCTTTTGAAAATATAAGCTGCCATTCATAAAGAAAATACAATATATATGTGTAAACGGTTTAGCACTTTACAGATAAAAGTCTGGGAAATCATGTTAAAAAAATAGATACATCTAGGGGAGCAAATATAGCTCAAGTGGTTAAGCACTTGCTTCCCAAGTATGAGGTCCCAGGTTTGATCCCTAGGACCTCCCAAAAACAAAAGAAAAAATAGTTACATCTATTATACCTGATCATGGGTCAGGAGCAACATTAACAGATATCCTGATGCTAAAGTTGGCCATCATTTTCCAATCACAAAATAAGGACTCATAGCCATTTTTTTTTGGAGGTTCTGGGGATTATTTGAACCTGGGACCTTGTATGTGGAAAGCAGGCACTCAACCACTGAGCTACAACCACTCTAGTTGTTCATGGTCTTTTGACTAGGAGTGTAATTATGTGGGAATAGGACAAAAGAGTTGACACCAGGACAGAAAATGAAGCCATTGTATGTATAAATGCTGGTCCAAAATCTTAGGAAGAAACTATCTTCAAGCTCTGCTACTGGAAACTGGCCTCTAAACAAGTGCTGTTTTATGAAATGGCAAAGCCAGGCCAAATTGTGGAGAGGATCTCTTTCAAAGATTCCATAGTTAAGATAAAGGGTAATATGGTAGTTCTGAAACAATTTGCTAGGCTCAAAAGTTTTTCTGATGTAGAGTTATGTTCATGTGTTTCTCATCTGTCTCCTGTTTTTCGGGGAGAGTGGGCCATGAAGCCAAGGGCCAAGGCCCTGGTTCCTCTCGGAGGAAGATATTCTGAAATCTGGAAAGAGATGGGGACTGTTGGAAATAGAGAAATTCTGACAGCTCACGTTCACCCTTTTTCCTTGGCTCCACATTATGGACATGGCTTCTCTCTGCCAACCCTCATCACCAGGTAAGATGTAACATTATGATATTCAGGAGTGTTGGGGTTTCCCAAAGTCCTTAGGGTAGAGTCTAAACTTCTTAATTTGACCGGCAAGGGACACGATCTGGCCTCATCTACCTTGCCAGTCTCTTCCTTCACCCCTCTGACCTTACATCTCAGCTCCAGTCTTACTGAAACTCTCAACTTTTCCAATTCTCTGTACCCTCTGAGACCTTGTCCCAGACCACACGGTCACTCTGCCTGAAGCCCTCCTCCCATGAGCCTGCTCCTTCACTTGAATGACATATCCTCAACCTATAGGCATCGGTCTAAATGTGATTTCTTCTGGATGCTTCCCTGACCCCTTCAGACAGGTGAGTCAGAGCCTTTATAGAGAGAACCTTTCCAGTGTCCTGGACTCTCCAGCTCCTGGAGGCTTCTCCTCGCATGATGTTGAGCATATTAAGATATATGATATTATGGCTTTTGCTCTAAACATTTTGAAATAATTTTTGTAGTTTTGCTTTTGGCCATGAGTAATTAACTTAATTTGTCATTGTCTATGACAGAGTCAAGTAACACATTTGGATGCCAACTCTGATATTAACCAGCTGTGATGTGATCTTGGGCAAGTCACTTCTCTGAATCTCAGTGATGTTATCCGAAAAGAGGAAGATCTACTTAAATGATCTAAGGCCCCATTTAGTTCTAAGACTCTATGACTTTACCATTAACAGTGGGAAGAGATGATTTTGGTGGTGGTAAGTGCATGGAGACAGGCGTGAGGCACAGATTCTTTTCTCCACTGCTATGAAAAGCACCAAGGAGATGGAGAACCATTGGCGGGTATGCTGGCTATTGAGTAGAAAAGATAGTTCCACAAATTTGTATAGAAAAGTCAGTTTGAAAACTGCAAATAAGGACAAACATTTACTTCTATCATGAACAATTTAATATATGAGACTTTAATCAGAAAAAAGAAATTCAGATCATTCAACCTAGAAATATATTTCCCTAAACAAGATCAATGAGTGAATCATGATTATAATTATATATACTAATCCCCAAGGCTTGGTGTTAGTGACGACCACAGAGAATGTGTTGTAAAATTAATCAAGCGGTTAGAAAGAACAACTCTGAATATTATTTCAATTAATTCTGCTGAGAAGTGATGCGAGACCTTGGGTTTTCTGTGAATATAATGCTTTTGCATTATGGAATAAGAAATTACCAGTTTCTATCTTTGTATAAAGGAATCTGAGTTTCATTCTTACATATATCAATATCTTAATGCAATCTTAAAAAGTATTTATTTTCAGATGTTAAAATAATACTTCAATACAAAATATGTACTTTTAATCCCAACACCTGGAAACAAAAACTTGTATTTTGTACATATCTTTTCTCTTTCTTGGCATACAGTATTATAGTCACTTATACATCTTTCCAAAAATGGCTTCAAAGTCTGTGTCTGTGCTACAGAATTTGAATGGGGAGGTCACCTGACTGGAAACTTAAGTATCAATGGCCATATGATAATATACCTGGTGTGTCTGAGAATTAGTGAGACCACTAGCTCACAAAAGATGTTTCCTGTGAATGGAGAAAGAGGAGGGCAAAAATAAGGATAAGACGGGGGAGATAAGGGTGTCTGCCAGAGATACTGGTCCTTCCATAAGTGCATGGATTCTCCCCTGAGCCCTATGAAGAGAAAGGCCATAGCCAGAAACAGAGCAGCACTGCCTTGATGCTCAGGGAACAAAGTGAGACCTCAAGCTGGGAGCAGGGCTTCTTCCCACCTCAGTTTAGAGAAAGTATCAGTGGCTTGGACATTAGCATCTCTCATGTCAGCAACTCTAGCAATGGAAGGGGTGAGGTTCCCTTATGTGGCTTCTTTATGTGAAAAAATGGATGTGCCCGGCTGGAGTTGATGAAGAAAAGATGGCAGATTCTCTAGGTTACTAGAGCCTGGAGACTGCTGCATGAGCCTGGATGGCAATCCCAGGTTTAACCAGGGAAGACTGTGGGATGATGGAATCTTCTGGGAACAGGTGAGAGCAATAGACAGTGAACTTTGGGTTCTTACTGATAATGTAGCTGCCATCTGTATTCCCAGTCTGAAATTCAGGTTACATATGGTTTTGAACCCACTCCCCTCCCCACCCTCCTAACTATCTTCTTTGAATATTTCCTCAAGGGATTAAACTTTTCTATGATACAAATTTTTGTGGCTGAATAGTGCTCCACTTTACAAATGGACAATATGTTTTAATCAATCCACTGTGGTGTAATATTAGGGGTTTTGCCCAAGTGTCTATCAACAGATGAATGAATAAAGAAAATATAGTAGATCCATGAATGGAATATTATTCAACCATAAAAAATAACTGAGTTGCTGGTACATGCTACAACCTGGATGAAACTTGAAGACATTATGTTGAATGAAATAAGCCAGGCACAAAAGGGAAAATATTGTGTGATTTATCTTATATGAAGTACTTAGAGTAAGCAGATTCATAGAGACAGAAAGAGAAAGAGTGGTTACAAGTTGGCAGAATGGGGAAATGGGGAAATTATTGCTAAATGAGTATGAATTTTGGTTTAGGATGATGAAAATAGTCTGGGGTGAAAGTTACACAGAATCATCAATGTACTTAATGTTAAAGAACTGTCCACATTAAATGGTTAAAATGATTTTTATGTTATGCATATTTAACTACAATTTAAAAATAACTGTTTCATTATTGTTAATAATTTTTTTGATAAATTATCTTGCAGCAAAATCTCTGTCAAATCCATAATTTGTGATTATTAGAATAGACTACTAGAAGAATACTTTTGGGATCAAAAAGGAGACAAAGAAACATATTGCCAAGCTGCTCTCCATACAGATGGCTTTTTAAATTTCCTCCTTTATAAAATAAGCCACCCTATAAAATATATTTTCATGGATGACAAGATAGACTAAAATGTGAAGGGTTTCTGTTTTATTTTTAGAATAAATTATTATAGCATTGTATTGGTTTAGAAATTATGCTCCATGCAGTTTTGAAATTAAAAGGTTCAGATACAAAGACTGTGGCTACACACATCAATGACCACTTAGCCTAGTTCATATTATTTTTAAAGAAGGATAGAGTTTATGAAAGAAAGATGCATCACAAACCAAAGAATAGATTTGCCTGTTGCCTGTGCAAAATAACGTGCTGCAGCAGGGCAAGATGCTATCTTTTGCAATTCTGGAAAAAGAGTCTGCCATTATTTTGGTATGACTGTCAGAGCCCATGGCCCAGAGAGGAAAAATATAAAATTCTATGAGGATCAGAGTGTTGGTGCATCCATTCAATATAAGGAATGCTGCCTAAGGTAGTTGTTCTGGGCTGCTGGGCTGCTGAAAGCGGTATACCAGAAATGGGTCGGCTTTTAGCAATGGGAATTGATTAACTTAGAAGCGTACAGTTTTGAGGCTGAGAAGAACGTCCAGATCAAGCCATCATCAGGCAATGCTTTCTCCCTGACGACTGGCTGCCTGAGACCCCGGACTCCTCTGTCACATGGCAAGGTACATGGCAGCTCTGCTGGTCTTTCCATTTTCTCCCAGGCTTTGTTTCTTCCAGCCTTTCTCTTTCTCTGTTTGAATTTCATTCTCTTATAAAGGATTCCAGTAAAAGTATTAAGACCTACCCTGGGCCTCACCGTAACTGAAGTAATCCAATCAAAAGGTCCTAGTTAAAACGTGTCCACAACCATAGGAATGGATCAACTTTAAGAACATAATTTCCTGGGGTCCATACAGCTTCAAACCATAACAACAATATGTTAATTCTCAGGGGAACTGACTGGGAATATGTTATTGTTTTGTGGTACAAAGCATGGGTGTCTGGACCACAATAAAGTAGTCTGGATAATGACACAAAATGGGCGTTGGGTTGAGGACAGCATTTTATGGCAGAATATGGAAAGTCCTTTGGGTGTATGGATGGTTCTAAATGGGACTGTCATCTTTGGAATCAGGGGTGCAGAGGGCCAAAAGGGAAAGTTCATGATCTCCTGACCTGGTCACTCAGGTGGTACTAGGCTCTCTTCTTCAGCCTCCTACCACTTCATTAATGGTCCCTGCTTGAACTCTCCACTGACAGGGGCTTTTCCTATCTGCACTGTTTCACAAATTAGAGATTCACCAAACACAAATATCTTTATTAATTACATCAGGGCTAATTAAAACCTTTTTATTTTCTGGATGATTTCGAACTTAATTTTTAGTGCGGAAGAGATAAATCATGAAGGCAGTATGGCGGTCATGTAGGTTAAAAAGGATCTCTCTTTCTCCCAGACCTTTACAAGATGCACTTTCCCACCCTCTTTGCAGTTGGGCACTGCCATATTTTTGTGGCTTTGGCTAATGAAATGTGAATGGAAGCGGCATTATCAATGACAGGCGGGACCTTCAAACGACTGGGATGTGAATCCCCATATTTGCTTCCTTTGACCCAAGTGATCAGGGCAATGTGTGTGGCGATGGTGCCTCCAACAGTCTGGGTCCCTGAGCGATTGTGATGGGCAGAACCCGCCCACCAAATATATAGGACTTGCAGTGTATAAATTGGCTTGTGTTGTCTTAAGACACTGAGATTTCAGCACTGTCTGTTATTGTGGCAAAACTTTCCCATCCTTCCTGCTGTAGTCAGTGTTAGGAGGGATTATTTTAAAATGTCCACTTGCCTGATATAGCCTTGGTTAATATATACATTTGGTCCAATGTCCTATTCATCTGCAGCTGTGAGAGCAGGCAGTCACAACCCTTGTTCATAAACCTTAACAGTAAATAAAGAGAGATTTAATTGCTTTCAGCATTTTGAATTGACTAAGACACAGTAAACGAACTCATCTTAGGAAACTCTTTTAATCTTACAAATTGTGCAGACCCAATTCAGGCTAGTTGTTATCTCTGGAGAGCCAAGGAGGCAAATGGGATCCTGGGAGGAAGGGTAAATGGGCTCTTCAACGTCATATAATATGCTTTATTATTATTTTCTTTTAATTTTGAACCAAGTAATGTTCAAAATATTAAGATTTTTACATTTCTGGGCTGTAGGTATTTGAGTGAATATTGTGTTGTCTCTACTTACATACTATAAGCTTGAAAAAATTCAAAAAAATTTTTAAAAGAAAACAGTTTAAGAACAATGGTTGAGGGAAACAGATTTGGCTCAAGAGATAGAACATCCACCTACCACGTGGGAGGTCCAGGGTTCAAACCCAGGGCCTCCTGACCCATGTGGTGAGCTGGCCCACACACAGCACTGATGCGTGCTGGTGCCATGCCACCATGCAGGGGTGTCCCCCGAACAAGGGAGCCCCATGCACAAGGAGTGTACCCTGTAAGGAGAGCTGCCTGGTGTGAAAAAAGTACAGCCTGCCCAGGAGTGGTGCCACATAAATGGAGAGCTGATGCAGCAAGATGATGCAACAAAAAAGAGACACAGATTCCTGGTGCCACTGACAAGAATACAAGTGGCCACAGAAGAACATACAGCAAATGGACACAGAGAGCAGACAACTGGAGGGGGTGGGGTGCAGGGAAGGGGAGAGAAATAAAATAAAAGAACAATGGTTGAAATCTAAAGGATTTTCTTATATTGTCAGAAAACCCCTATTAAGTAAATGCCCTTTTTCCTAAAGAATCCTTGATAGTTGAGATTTACTTGGATTAAAACAAAAAATATTCTTTAAACTCGTAAAGTAGGACAGATTGTAGAAAGGACAATTCTCATATCATCATCTCTATCTGTTTAAATTCTTGTCCTTGAATATTTCAGAAAGGAACTCCTTCCCCTAGGTTAGCTCTCCACTGGAGAAAGTCTACTTCTCCAATGTGAACGTCAGATGAATAATGAATGATGCATAGATATATGCAATGAAAAAAACACACTATTTGAATTTAGGTTAGATTAAAAACTCAACTTTAATGGCTGTTTTGACTGTCTGTGTGACCTCAAGAAAGTTAATTATCTTCCCTGGACTTCAGTTTCTTTATTAAAAAATAAAAAGGGGGAAGAGAATGGAGACACATCCTGATAGAGTCGAGTCAGTATTATCCTACATCCTACTGATATTTTTCAGTACTCCAGTTTCACAATAGAATACCAAGAAAATGTCAAATACACTATATATCATGGTGTACACTGTTACTTGGAGTTTAAAAAAGCTGAAATCTGATTACCTTACATCTTAAGATCTGTGCAGCGAATATATACTTCATTCAAATGTGGGCAGGAGCAAAGATGTTCTCATTCCGGCCTCACCCCTGCCCTGTTTAAAATCCTTCCATGGCATTTTACAGTTACCAGTTCATTTTCCTAGTTACTAGTGAGGTCAGGCATATTTTCTTCTTTTCTTAGATTTGCCAGACATTTGTATTTCCCCCCAGCATCAATTTGGGTTTCTATGGTCTTTGAAGTTAGGAGCAGTGTACATACCATTAAGGAAAGCAGAATAGGGTGTGGTAGGGAAATGAGAGAAAGGGGATGGAGTGGAGTTTCCCAGGAGGTTCCAAGGTTCCCTCAGAGTCTAACCCCCTGAGGTCTCTCAGAGCTGTATTTCCTCCCTTCTTCTGATCCTGTGTCCTCCAGGGCCAGATCCATTTTCTTAGGTCCTAACTGCTCTTCCCTTCCATTCTTCCAACCACGACTTTCATCCCCAAACATCCAACGAGGGGGCCTCAGTGCTGAGGAACAGAGGCACCCACTGATCTGGAACACCCTCTGAAGACCAGGGTAAAGGATGAGGACGGCTCTATTCCATTTTAAGAAATTAACACCAGCATTTCAACTCAGCGCAAAAGAGATACCCAAACATTGGTATTGCCCTTTTGCTCCAGTGTTGTAAACAATAGTCAAAATTATGGTTAAGAAAATGCATCAAAGTACTTTCCCATTGGCATCTGTCATTACATTTGCTGTTCCAACTGAAAAGACCCACAGTATTTTTCATTGCTTTCTGTGAAACTTTATCTAGCAATACCTCAGCATATATTCTAAAAGCTGCAATCTTCCTAAACCTAGCAATATCACATATCTGGGATTAAACTGGGAAGTTCCTCCCTCAGTGTCAGAGTTTTGGCTTTCTATGGTTTGTTTTATACTTTTGTTGTTATTGTTTCTGTTACAGAGGGTAGGAGTTGTTGATTTAAATTATTTTTATGTTAACATTTATTAAGCACTTATTATTTGGCGAGTGCTTTCAGGTGCATTACTTCATTTGTTTCTGAAAAATGCCCATGAGGAAGTTGTTTCATTTCTGTTCCACAGATGAAGTCACTGAGGTACAAAGAAGTTGCCCAAATTTAAACAACCAGTAAATGTCAAGCCAGAACTCAAACCCACTATTTTGACATATTTTCTTTCTCCATTCCACTATATATAAGAAGATTTTGACACTTTCTCCTTGGCAGGCACCAGAGGAGTATAAAAAATATTAAAGGAGAAAAAGTGCTTAATGTGACAAATATAAAAACCTAAGATAGCCCCAATCTGTGTCTAGAAACCAGGCAGTCAAATCTTCAAACTCTAAGCAGCTGCACTGGAAGTGCAGAAAGCAAAGCCAAGACACATTCTTCCTTCAAAACCTGAGGCACATAAAACGAGGAGGCACTGAGGTGAAGCTGAGTATCCAGAAATGGAAGATGTGGAATTCCTAACTCCAAGCCCCAGAGAAAGACACGCAAAATCTTCAAGTTCTTGCAGAGCTTCATGGGTCTTTTTATCTTCAGGCGGGGATTTATAGCAATCACCAGGTAGATTTGAGCTGAGAAAAATGAGTTGTCAAATAGAAGCAATAAAAATTGCAACTACAAGCTACCATCAAACTGATAAAACTGTCACATCTGTACTTATCAAACAACAATTGCATTCATTATGTCCAAACTCCTGGTACTTAATATTGTCTGCCAAGGAAGTTAAGCTCCTTTTGGAGTTTTGCTGTTAAGCACAGATAAATCTAAAAGAGACTTGACTGTTTGAGTTATTTATGATTTTACAGAGAATGCAGTGAAATTGTCTTGAGAGGAATCCACTGGTGTCAGGGAAAATTTTCAAAAGGGACCTCTCAGTCCCACGGGTTTTGAAGAAAACCTCTAGCATGGGTTGGGGGGACAAGGGACAAACAGTTCACATTCTTATTCTTAGAAAAAGAAATGCTGCTTTAATTTACCAAGTTGAGTGTGTTTTGCCTCAGGAAAATCCTCTTTCTGTAGATCCTCAAAATGAGTTGATGGAATTACAGAGAAAAATGGAGAGAAGAGGTAAGTGGGGCCAGAGTGTCAAAAGTATGGAAAGAGAGGGAGAGAAGGGAAAAAAAAAAAAAACGAGAGAGAAGACACAGGATGGAAAACACTTAGAGAATAATGACTTTTTTAAAATCACTACCTGTTTTTAATGAGCTATTTTCCTATACCTTTATCCTCACTAAAAATTGATATTATTCAGCTCAAGAAGCAAAAATGAGGGTAAAAAAGTAAATGTCTTCATGTTCGTACAAAGGGTAATTATCAAATTTGTTAAGTTTCTATTCCATTTCCTATTGCTTCTGACTTCCCTAGCTTGTGTTTATTTTAGTGTTTGGTGGGAGCAAGACTAAAATAATGTATTTTACTTGCTGTTGTGGAACCAGATGTATGAAGAGTTGAACACTGTTGGCTGGAAATATTATTGTGGACAATCCTGAATTTGAGTGATTCCAGATTTCCCTCTCATTAGTGATAGAAGAGTTCATATCCTGTTCTTTAAAATCACTACCCTCTTGTCAACTGGAGGGTAAAGGGCTTTTCAGGATAGGAGGCTCTGATCAGGATGGCAAGGTACATTTAAGAGAAGATGACACTGGGAGATGTGCAAAAGGACATTTTTCCCAATGTCTTACATTCAAGGACGTGGTTTCCAAAACTCCCTGCCTTATCCATTACATACCTCACTTTCAATCCACTCTGCGCACCTCCCACTTTTAACCCCCTCTTTTCAATCCATTACCTTCTATTTATGCTTTCGTAAGCTGTAAACGTCTCTGTGTCTCCAGCGACATTTTAGTTTCTCCTTTTTGTTTTGTCACATTCAAGGATTACTGAGAGCAGGGCTGCTCCTGACTTGTGACTACCATGAGATCTTTTGTGCTGCTTTGTTAGGCAGCTCTCCACCACCCTGTTTCAGCTTTCTGGGTGGGTCCCAGGCAGGCTATGACTTTGCCAGCAACTTTGAATTACAGGTGTTGCTTGGTATCCATTCTCCTTACCAACTGCCACAATTAAACACAATTATGGTTTTGACCCCCACCCCTGGTCTCTATGCTGCTACCATTAGAATCACCAAGAAAATAAACATCAGTGCTCCATCTGGAGGTCATGTGTCACTCATCCCCCCATCCCCACCCATATTTCAAGTATGGTTCGGCAAGCCTAGCTCTATGTAAAACTTGGTGATTTCTAACAAAGAAAGTCCTACTAATAATGAACTAAAAAACAAAATAAGTAAGGAAACAACCACCATGAGCTAGAAATAGCGGATACAACATCTAGCAGGATATAATGCCAATAATTTTAGCTAATAGAACAGTGTGAAAGAAAATATAAAATAAAAATATTTCATATGATTAAAATATAAAAAAATGAAAGCCATAAGTACAGGAAAAGATACTATATAAATTAGGCAGACTTTTTAGGAAAAACACCCCATAGAACTTCAAAATGAAAACAACAACAAAAATAGATAAAAAATGGATTAAGTGACACGAAGTCTAAAAGGAATGAGAAGATCCAGCATATATTGAATAGAAGTTCCAAGAAGATCATACAGATTATGGAGGAGAGAAAATCTTTGAAAAGGTGATGACTGAGAGTTTCACAGAATTGGTACAAACATCAATTTTCAGATTCAAGAAGAAAAACAAGTGCTAAACGGTATAAATTCCCAATTAGACACAGCGTATTGAAACTGCAGGACACCAAAGTAAAGGAAAAAAATTTAAAAGCAACTGGACAGAAAAAGTGGATTACCTATTAAGCAATAAGACAGAGAGCAGGGCTTCCAAGAACAACAGTACAGGCCAGGGGGAAAGTAGGATAATATTGTCAAATTTCTGAGGGTGGAAATAAACCCTTCAGTGTAGAATTCAATACCAAGCTAGATCACCATTTCATATTAATTGATACCTAAGGACAACTTCAGATAAATATCAAAAATGTTTATAATTCACTAGACCCTTGCTGAAAGAAGTGTTAAAGGACAAACTTCAAGGGAAGCAGATTTGGCTCACCTGATAGAGCATCTGCCTACCATGTGGGAGGTCCAGGGTTCAAACCCCGGGCCTACTGACCCGTGTGATGAGCTAACCCACAGCACAGTGCTGATGCGTGCTAGGAATGCTGTGCCATGCAGTGGTGTGCCCTGCATTGGGGAGCCCCACGTGCAAGGAGTACACCCTGTAAGGCGAGCCACTCCACACAAAAAAAGTGCAGCCTGCCCAGGAGTGGCCCCACACACACAGGAGCTAATGCAGCAAGATGATGCAACAAAAAAGAGATGCAGTTTCCCAGTGCCGCTGGAGAATACAAGCGGACACAGAAGAACACACAGTGAATGGACACAGAGAAGAGACAACGGTGGGGGGAGGAAGGAGAGAAATAAATAAAAAATAAATCTTTAAAAACTTCAAGAGGAAATTAAGTCCTCAAGGAAGATTAAAGAAGCAGTGGTGAGCAAAGAAACTGATGAATATGCAAGTAAATTCAAAGACGCTCTAACTGAAAAAAAAAAGTGAAAAATTTAAGGAAGATATAAAACTCAAGAATGACACACAGAGGGGGAAACGGACTTTGGCCCAGTGGTTAGGGCGTCCGTCTACCATATGGGAGGTCCGCGGTTCAAACCCTGGGCCTCCTTGACCCGTGTGGAGCTGGCCATGCGCAGCGCTGATGCGCGCAAGGAGTGCCGTGCCACACAGGGGTGTCCCCCACGTAGGGGAGCCCCACGCGCAAGGAGTGCGCCCGTGAGGAAAGCCGCCCAGCGTGAAAAGAAAGAGCAGCCTGCCCAGGAATGGCGCCGCCCACACTTCCTGTGCCGCTGACGACAACAGAAGCGGACAAAGAAACAAGATGCAGCAAATAGACACCAAGAACAGACAACCAGGGGAGGGGGAGAAATTAAATAAATAATAAATCTTAAAAAAAAAAAAATGACACACAGAGCTCTAAATGCCCTAAGAATAGTCATTGATTGTTTAAAAGAAGTACAGAGCTATTGATTAACCTCAGTTTAATTAACCCAGGCCAGCGAAGACCGTGCTGCTGGGGCTTGGTGGAGGCCTTGGACAGTCGACGCCTGTCCCACGCTGTGGTTTTAAACCTCCCCACCGAATGGATTGGCTCTCCGCTGTCTGGTGTCCATCTTCCCTGATATTGTGCTGCAACCAACAGGACAGGTGCTGGGAGACCTGTGGCCAAAGCAAGAACGACTGTGGCCAGGATTCCAGGGCTGCCTCTCCAAGATCTGCAGACACCTGCAGAAAACACGAGGACTAGCTCGGCATGTCCAGGCATGGGAAACACCAGTGGGGCTCTTGCTTGGCAGTGCGATACAGGTAGGCTGTAAACCCGACCTGGACAGCCAAAGAGCCACCCGCAGGTGTCGTTTGAAGGAAAAAACTGACCTCTAAGGAGGGACCGACAGCAGGAGACGGTAGGTAAGGACAGAGAAACGTACTCTCTGACAAAGAACTAATGTTTTTACAGCTTAAAGCTGCTTTGTTTTGTGAAAGGATAATTTTAAGACCTTACAGGACTTTTTAGTTCGACATTAAAACCTCAAGCTAAAAAAATAAAATAAAATAAAGCGGGGGAGCGGTGTGGAGGCGATGCCTTCCCTCTCAGGTATCTTCCTGGCGATGCTGCCTGATTGTGCCACATTATCTTGACCTGTCCCAGAGTGAGGTGTGTGTTCAGAGGGTGAATTATTAAAAAGGGGGGATAGGCAAATCAGTTTTTGCAACTGTATTTTCAAAAAAAGGAGGTCAAATGTAAAAGTTCATTATAAGATATGCTCAACATTATCTTATTTGGAAATACAGGAAAATCCTCTCAGATTTTTTACTATGAAATTTTAAAAGACTTATACAGAATTTGACTTAATTTTTTCTCTATTTTATTTGCACATAATGTGCTATTTCTTTCTAACCTGTTTAGCATTTGAATATGTCATGTTGCTGTTAATGGCAGGGCTAGTTATAAGGACAAGGTTTCGATGTGTGCTTCTCTTGTGAACTTGGACCCATCAGCTGGTAACCTCTTCAGAAGCAAAACCAGGACATCTATGTATTAAAAAATATGCACAGAAGGTGAAGTGAACAAGATTCAGAAGGACAACCACTCCCATTTTAGGAACCTCTCATATGACAGATGTCATATCTTGCTATAATCTTTGTCTCAACTGGATAAGAGATAGATTGAATGAGACAAATGAAAAGTTATTTAACATACTGCTCTTCAGAACTCTATATACTGTTATGTTTGGTGTTTATTGCCTAGCACCTATTCCAGATTCTGGGGTATTTTAAAAACACCCTTTAGTGGTTTTAGCAAAAATTGTTCTTGATATTGTTATTATAATTTTTAACTGTGGATTCAAAAGGGAAGGATTCAACAGGGCAAGATACAAAAAACTATCTTTTATAGTAAATCTCTTATTTGACAATTACTAAAAGATGTTTAAGAGAAAAAAGTACACATATTTGAAATTTAGGGGTGCATTTTAAAAGAACAGAAATATAATCTATAACTTACAACCAATAAAGGAGGGGAAAGGGCATAAAGAAAATTTAAGTAATGTATTAGAAGACAGGGAACAAAAAAAGAAATGAAATTACACACCTACTCATAATATAATGGTGAAACACCTAAAATATTCCCTTTATATTCAGCAACAAGATGAGGATATCCTCTACCACTTCCTCTATCTGATACTACAATGGAGGTCTTAACCAGAGCAATTAGACAAGAAAAACAAATTAAAGGGATATTAATAGGAAAAGAAGAAACAAATTGGCTACTACTTGCAATTAATGGAACTATCTGGAAAAAAAATCTAAGAAAAATACAGACATTTTCTTTAACATGAAATTAGCAAAATTTCTAGAATTAAACTGATATACAGATATCAATATTATTCCTATATGCAGCAACAAACAACTGGAAAATGTAATTATCACCCAGCAATTCCACAGGAAAGCAATCCAAGGAAAGCCCATGCACACATGCCAAGGAGACATGTAAGGATCTTTTTGCAAAACAGCTTGCCAGAGCGAAAAAACATATTAAGAAAACAAACAAGCAAAGGATACTCACACAATGGAATAAAATGCGACAGTTAAAATGAATGAACAGCTCATCTGGATATATCTCAGAAAGATGATGTCAAATGAAAAAGGCAAGTTGCAAAAGGAAAGTTCAATATGGTATAATTTATGTAAAATTTCCCCATATTATTTATGCATATGAGCACATGTAGGGAAAACATGGAGACATGCAAGGGACTCATGGCTCATGCCTTTAGCTTCAAGTCTGCACTTACTTCTGGGGCCAAGACAGTAAGTCTTCAGCCCAACTCTAACATTTTATTTCCTTTAAAAATATCTGAAGCAAATATGGCAGAATTTTCAGATGTATTTGGTCTTGATGATGGGTGAAGGTATATCTGTTATATAATTTTTGTGCTTGAATTATTTCATAACTAAAACCCAACCTTGAGAGGATATTTATTGGTGAAACTGACCTTTAACCAAATTATTTTTCAACGATTTTTTCTTTGTTAGAGAAGTCGTGGGTTTATGGAACAATTATGCATAAAATACTGGATTCCCATATACCATCCTATTATTAACACCTTGCATTTGTTACAATTGGTGAGAGCACATTTTTATAATTGTACTATTAACTATAGGTCACAGTTTAACTGGGTTCATTGTGTACTATATTTCCAAAGAATATTTTTTTTCCATTTTTATTGTGTTACCATATATAAATCTAACATTTCCCCTTTTAATCACATTCAGATATGTATTTCAGTACAGCTGTTAATTATGTTCAATGGGAAGTAAAGGCTTAAAATGCACAGGGTTCCTATTTGGAATGATGGTAATGTTTTGATAATGGATGGTGGTGATTGTAGCACAACATTGCAAAACAAATTATTTTCGACCAAGTTTTTTGCTGCCCCTGTTTTAGTGCCTGGATTATTGTATGTAAACAATAAGTGTTTGATGAATGAAATACTCAAGGATTAAGAGAGCTGCTCTGAGATGTACCTTCTCCCCTCTCACTTTCTACAGTATTCTACTTTACTGCATCCTTTTCTTTCTCCCACCTGTTTCTGAGAGAAGTGACCGATGTATCTTAAACTTCCATGCAAAATAAAAACAATATGGCAAGATAGAGAATAAGCCATCTTTTCTCTCCCAGATTTTCAAACTTATTTTTATATGTGTCTCAGTTCAAGCTACAGAAGGACTATTTTTTTTTTCCCTAGTTGCCTCCTTCACCAGCCAAGTTCATTGTTCACACATTAAAGGGCTGAAAATCTTAAGAGAGTATAGCTTCCAGCAATAAATTAAGTCTCATACTTTGAGGCTTGGTTCCTGTTTGATTTTTAAGAAAATTCAAAACAAAATTGCTACCGGGAAGATCAGATAAAGATGACTTATCCCTGATTTCCACTGTAGCTTACTTTAAAATTTTATTTTTCTTACAACAAATGAGAAAGAGTTTTAACATATAAAACGCAAGTGTTATAACCTTTGACCCTAATTCTGAGAGGAGGTGCAGGCCAGAGAGGATTTTCCCAAGTCAGTATTTCCCAATCGGAACAAGGCTAGGGACTCACAAAGGGAGGACCAGCTGGCTCCAAACTACACTGGTAAGGGGATGAGGGAGGGACCAGGAAGGGTGCCGGGAGCTTCTTCCACAGTTCCCCAAAGCTGCACTTTCTTGACCAGGCCCCATTGCTGCCTGTCATGAGAGTGGGGGAGGGCAATGGTAACCAGCACAAGGAGAGAGCAATTTACTAGTATTTACCATAATTTACTAATATCTTCCTCCCATTCTTCCCTGGATGCTGACCACTAATTTAGACAGTTCCTGCCTGTTCAATAGTTGTTCTGGTGGAGGGACTGATTCCTGGAGCTTCCTACTCTGCCATCATCCCACAATTCCAGATCTGTAGGTAGTGGTTTAACTCAAGTGTCTGCCTGTTGTCACATAGTTGGTAAAATGGCTCACTGTGCTTGTTCCTCTTACAGTTAGCCAAAAAGATCCATAACATATGGATGTACTATAGCAGACCTGGGGACTATCCAGGCATTTATCCAGATGGACCCTTACTTGTCACCCCTTTATATTGTCACATATTAATTCTGATCTTCAGAATGAAAAAAATCCATTAGATGCCCTATCTCCTTGAGAAAGCAGAAATGGTAATAACTGACAAACCAAGTCTTATTTTAACACAACTTGAAGGGTAACATGTTTGCTTTTTTCGGGGGGTGAGACTTTCTATGATTTTAAATTTTCTAAAATGTCTATGTCTTTGCCTTCTTTCTATTAAACAAGAAAGGAAGTACAGTGGGAAAAGAGTTGCAGAAGTTCAGTAAAAAGATGCTGGAGAAAATGTTTACTGGTACAAATTTGGAGCAACTGTGCAAATAATTCCTTACCAAAAGGAATTGTACATCATGCAAGCTCCCAATACCCCACTAAAGAAAACACCCAGCAGAGATGGCCAATTCTGAGACTTCTTCCTTTATTTGAGCTCCAAGGCAAAAGTCCATGAACTAACATCGTTAGTAAGAGTCTGGTTTATTGAACTCCTGGAACAGGATATTGATTTTCAGAAAACAATTTAATTAAAATACTGCATTCTATTTCATAGTCAACAATCCTTTGAGTCATTATTAAAAATAAAAGAAATATAATAAAATACATAATCATTTTGTACCCCACAGACAAAGTTTATAAACCTTCTTCCTCCATGGCTTCTAAATCAAGAAACACTCTTCATAATTTATTAATTCTTTATCAATATCTGTGCTATTAAACTTTAATTTTCAATCTATTTTAAAATTAAATAATTTTTTAAAAATGACGCAGGTTTTCAGCTTAAAAATGGCTATTCCAGTTTGTCCATAATGGTTAAAAATACACATACCTCAACAAATATAAAACACGGGATGATGGAATAACTTCGTTGAGTGTTGTTTCCCACAGCCATTTCTCACACCATGCAGCAAGGCTCCACCATCTAAAACTGTCCAGGCTGAAATAGAAGTAAGTAGCATGGTATAAGAATGATAGGTTGAGAAGTTCCTTGGGTACTTACATTAAAAATATCAGCCACTACCTAAATAAGCAGGCTATATTCAAACAATGTGATCTGTAACACAACCAGTCAGACTAAAAAGTAATCATTCCAATCAGAGGAAAATAATATACCCTAGCCATGAAAAATCTTACAGCCAAAATGACCAGTCAGGGAGCCATGTCTCTGCCTCCTCTATGTAGGAAAGGGGAAGTAGGAAGTTTAACCAAAAGGTTGCTAGAGAAACTGCACATAGCTATGGTAAATAGGATTAGAATCTACTAGATCTGCATGGCACTTTAACCTGGTAGATTTTCTACTATGAAATGAGTCCATCCTGCCTAGCTCTTCCATACTTTTCCCTGGTCCTCCTGCTTTGCACCCTAGAGGATGGTTTGTTTGTGCACCTGCCTCTGCCTTTGGATCTGACCTTTAGTCGAAGCACAAATTTCTGCCTCCCTTCCTTGGCCATGATTTGCCCTTGCTCCTGTGACTATGTGGCCGAAAACCACTTTGGGTTACTGCATCTCCAATCCATCCCATTTGGGGTTCCTCAGGCCTAAGTGTGGCATGATCCAAACACACAACTTTGAAGTGATAACACATTCTCTTAACTTACAAGAATGGGTAGCTCAGCCACAGCAGACTATTTTTAAATATTTTACTAGAACATCTATGTCATCTATGCTTTGGCCAGAAAACATTCTTGTATTAAGAGACTGACTTATTTTGGTCCTTCTAAAAATATGCAATGAAGTAGGGATTTTAGGCTTTTGTGAATCTCCCAGGCCAGATCAATAGGATTTTTCCATTACACCTCCTATTCTCCAGCCAAAGCAATGCTCTTCATATGTTTCAGGCATTTGCTCTGGATATTTATTTATTCCTTTTTCATTTTTTCTGTCCCTTTGTAGTCCTCACCAATAGTTCCTGGGGAATGTGGTAGCTAAGAATGACACAGGGACTACTAGTCCACTTGAGTGGCTCTTTTTCCTTTTTAATAATTTTTTAAAAAAGATACTTAGATTACATAAATGTTACATAGAATATATAGGAGAAGCACTTTTCTTAAAGGTCATGAATTAATGTTAATGCTGTCAATTTAATCCTTACCTTTATAAAGCCCTTCTTACCTTTTCCAGAATGAAAGATTTAAAATATTTTTCCTTCTCTTTTTGAAAAATCAACTTCTCATTTATCAATTAAAAATTTCTCCAATCAAATTTAACATAATATATATGGTTTCCATGTAACATTATATAAATTCATAACAGATATAGTGTTTTACTTATTTAAGCTTTGGGCAACTTAATTTTTAAAATTGAAATAGGCTCTTAGCTGCTACAAAATACATACCCACAATACACCTGTTACTTCACATTCTATTTTTTTTACAAATCAATTTTATTGATACATATTAATAAAGCATAAATCCACCCGAAGTGTACAATTAGTGGTATTCGGTATAATCACATAGTTGTGCATTCATCGCTTCAGTAATTTTTAGAGCATTGTCATTATTCCAGTAATAATAATAAAAAAAGAAAAATAAACCAAACAAACAAAATCCATCACATCTCAATCTCTCTATGCTTCCCCTGCTGTACATAGCTACATATCTATTTCCTTCTCTCTAGTTTATTTATATTATTTTGTAAAAATGGTCTTATATATGCAATATCTCCCATATTTGTATTTCACATGAGGTTTTACAATATTATACAGTCCCATGTTAGATTTTTTAGATTTTATATATGCCCTTAGGCTTTCCCATTCAACCACTATCAGACCAATAAAACAGCTCTGCTAGTGACAAACGCATGATGTGCTCTTACTATTTCCATTAATTTACAAGATTTATAAACAACCTTTCAACCAATTCTGCACAGATTAACCATTAGCTTTCCATTCTCTACCCTCATTCTATTTTCTGTTGACCTATATTCTAATTATTAATTCCATGAGTTTACATAATATATTTAGTTCATAGTAGCTCAATCATACAATATTTGTCCTTTTGTGTCTGGCTTGCTTTGCTCAACATAATGTCCTTCAAGTTCATCCATGTTGTCACATGCTTCATGACTTCTTATCACTGCATAATATCGCATCATGTGTATACATGACAATTTGCTTATCCATTCATCTGTTGGTAGACACCTGGGTTGTTTCCACCTTTTGGCAATCGTGAATAGTGCTTCTGTGAACATCAGCGTGCAGATGTTTATTCATGTTGCTGCTCTCAGTTCTTCTGGGTATATACCTAGTAGTGGTATTGCCAAGTCACATGACAAGTCTATATTCACTTCTTTAGGAACTGCCAAACAGTCTTCCATAGTGGCTGCACTATTCTACACTCCCACCAGCAGTGAATAAGTGTTCCTATCTTTCCACATCTTCCTCAACATTTCATTTTCCGACTTGTTAATAGTGGCCAGTCTGACAGGTGTGAACTGATATCTCATTGGAGTTTTGATTTGCATTTCCCTAATCACTAGAAATGTTGAATATTTTTTCATGTGTTTCTTCACCATTTTTATTTCTTCTTTGGACAATTGTCTTTTCAAGTCTTTTGACCATTTTTTAAATTGGGTAGTTTGTCTTTTTTTTCTTGAGTTGTATGATCTCTTTATATATCATGGATATTAAACCTTTATCAGATATATGATTTCCAAATATTTTCTCCCAATGAGTTGGCTGCCTTTCACCCATTTGCACCTTTGAGGTGCAAAGGTGTTTAATTTTGAGGAGGTCACATTTACTTATTTTTTCTTTTGTTGCTCATGCTTTGGGTATAAGGTTTAAGAAACTACCACCTACCACAAGGTGTTGAAGTTGTTTTCCTACATTTTCTTCTAGGATTTTTATGGTTGTTGCTTTTATATTTAGGTCCTTGATCCATTTTGAGTTATTTTTTGGTGTAAGGTGTGAAATAAGGGTCCTTTCTTTCTTTTGTATATTGCTATCCCGTTTCTCCCAGCACCATTTGTTGAAAAGACTGCTCTGGCCAGCTGGGTGGGCTTAAAGGCCTTGTGAAAAATCACTTGACTGTAGATGTGAGGATTTACTTCTGGGTTCTTGATTCAGTTCCATTGGTCAATCTGTCTGTCTTTATGCCAGTATCATGCTGTTTTTACCGCAGTAGTTAAGTAATATGCTTTAAAATCAGGAAGTGAGGGTCCTCCAACTTCATTCTTCCTTTTAAAAACATTTTTGGCTATTTGGGGTCCCTTACCCTTCCAGATAAGTTTCATTATTGGCTTTTCCATTTCTGCAAATAAAGGTGTTGGGATTTTTATTGGGATTGCATTGAATCTGTAAATCAGTTTGGGTAAAATTGACATCTTAATGGTATTTAGTCTTCCAATCCACTAACGTGAATATCCTTCCATTTATTTAAGTTGTCTTCTGTTTCTTAAGCAAAAATGTTTTGTAGTTTTCTGTATACAGGTCCTTTATGTCCTTGGTTAAGTTTGTTCCTATTTAATTTTTTAATTTGCTATTGCAAATGGAAGATTTTTCCTGATTTCCTCCTCAGGTTGCACATTAGTAGTGTATAGGAATGCTATTGATTTTTGCATATTAATCTTGTGTTCTGCAACTTTGCTGAATTTGTCTATTAATTCTAGTAGCTTTGTTGCACATTTTTCAGTATTTTCTACATAGAGGATCATATCATCAGTGAATACTGAATGTTTTATTTCTTCCATTCCTATTTGGGTGCCTTTTATTTCTTTATCTAGACTAACTCCTCTAGCTGGAACTTCTAGCATAACATTGAATAGCAATAGTGACAGTGGGTATCCTTGTCTTTATCCTGATCTCGGTGGGAAAGCATTCAGGTTTCACCACTGAGTACAATGCTAGCTGTAGGATTTTCATATATAGGCTTTATCATACTGGGAAAGCTTCCTTCTATTCCTATCTCTTGGAGTGTTTTTATAAAGAAAGGGTGCTGAATTTTGTCAAAAGCCTTTTCTGCATCAATCGAGAGGATCACATGATTTTTCTTCTTCAGTCTATCAATGTGGTTTATTATCCTAATTGATTTTCTTGTGTTGACCACGCTTGTATAGCTGGGATAAAACCCACTTAATCGTGGTATACAATTCTTTTAATGTGTTTTTGGATTCAGTTTGCAAGCATTATGTTGGGGGTTTATATTCATTAGAGATATTGGTCTGGAATTTTCTTTTTCGTAGTTATCTTTATCTCTTTTTGGTATTAGGGTGATGTTGGCTTCACTGAATGAGTTTGGTTGAGTTATTTCCTATTCAATTTTTTGGAAGAGCTTGAGCAAGACTGGTGTTATATTGTCTTTGAATGATTGGTAAAATTCACCTGTGAAGCCACCTGGTCCCGGGGTTTTCATTTTGGGGAGGTTTTTGATGACTACTTTCACTTGTGATTGGTTTGCTGAGGCCTACTATTTCTTCCAGGGTCAGTGTATGTGGTTCCTGTGTTTCTAAGAATTTGTTCATTTTGTCTACATTGCCTAGTTTTTGGCATACAGTTTTTCGTAGTATCCTCTTATGATTTCTCTTATTTCTGTGGGGTCAGTGGTAATGTCCTTCCTTACATTTCTGATTTTATTTGCGTCTTCTCTTTTTTTTTCTTTGTCAATCTATCTAAGAGTTTGCCAATTTTGTTGATTATCTAAAAGACCCAACTTTTGGTTTTGTTGATTCCCTCTATTTTGTTTTTTTTGTTGTTGTTGTTCTCAATTTCATTTATTTCTGCTCTGATCTTTACTATTTCTTTCCTTCAGCTTGGTTTGGAATTAGTTTGCTATTCTTTTTATAGTTCCTCTAGGTGTCCAGTTAGATCTTTAATTTTAGCTATTTCTTCTTTTTTACTGTAAGCACTGCCTTTGCAGTGACCCATGTTTTGATATGTTGTCTTCTCATTTCTACGTGTCTCAAGATAATTGCTGAAGTCTCTTACAATTTCTTCTTTGACCCATTGATTATTTAACAGTGTGTTATTTAGCTTCCATATACTTACGAATTTTCCATTTTCAATCCATTATTAGGGAAGCGGATTTGGTTCAACTGATAGAGTGTCCGCCTACCATATGGGAGGTCCAGGATTCAAACCCAGGGCCTCCAGACCCATGTGGTGAGCTGGCCCACGTGCAGTGCTGATGCGGGCAAGGAATGCTCTGCCATGCAGGGGTGTTCCCTGTGTAGGGGAGCCCTATGTACAAGAAGTGTGCCCTGCAGGGAGAGCCGCCCTGCACAAAAAAAGCACAGCCTGCCCAGGAGTGGCACTGCACACATGGAGAGCTGACACAGCAAGATGACACAACCAAAAGAGACACAGATTCCTGGTGCCACTGACAAGAATGCACGTGGACACAGAAGAACACACAGTGAATGGATGGACACAGAGAGCAGAAAATGGGTGGTGGGGGGGTGGTGGTGGAAATAAATAATAATAAAAATTTTTGAAAGCTCCATTATTGTTTTTCAGCTTCATTCTGTTATTATCAGAGAAAATGTTTTGTATAATTTCAATCTTTTAAAATTTATTGAGCCTTGTCTTGTGACCCAATATATGTTCTCTTGGAGAAAGAACCATGAACACTTGAAAAGCATGCATAGTCTGTTGGTTTGGGGGTGTAATGCTCTATAAATGTCTGCTAGGTCTAGTTCATTTATCATATTAGTCAAACTCTATTTATCCTCTGTCTAGATTTTCTATCAATACTGAAACACGAGGAGAGACATCTATTTCTTCCTTCAGCTTTTCCATGTGTTCCTCATGTATCCTGGGGCACTCAGGTTAGGCACACAAATATTTAGTATCATTTTTTCTTCTTGATGAATTGACCTTTTATTAATATATAATGATATTCTTTATCCCTTACATTTAAAATCTATTTTGTCCAATATTAGTATCACTACTCCAGCTCTATTTTGATTATTATTTGCATAGAATATCTTTTTCCAGCCTTTCACTTTTAACCTGGTAGTGTTCTTACATCTGAGGTAAGTCTGTAGTGGACAACATACCAATGGTTTATAATTTTTTATCCCTTCTATCAGTCTATGTCTTTTGATTGGGGAGTTCAAGCCATTATCAGTCAGTGTTTTTACCATAAAGGCATTATTTACTTCATCCATTTTGAACTTTGGTTCTCTTGTCAAATCATACTATTGTCTGTATTTTTACCCTTTAGTTTACCCTTCCTAATAATCTTCATTTCTACACTCTTCTCCAAGTTCACATCCTTCTTCTTTCCTTTCAGTATCCAGCACTCCCTTTAGTATCTCTTGTAATTTTGGTCTTTTGGTAACAGATTCTATCAGTTTTTGTTTGTCTCTAAGACTATGAACTCACTCTCATTTTTGAAAGACTGTTTTATTGGATACAGAATTCTTGGCTGGAGGTTTTTCTGTTTCAGCACTTTAAATACATCATGCCACTTCTTTCCTCCATGGTTTCTGATCAGAGGTTGGCACTTAAAGTTATTGAGGTTCCCTTGCATGTGATGCTTTCCTTTTCTCTTGCTGCTTTCAGAATCTTCTCTTTATCTCTGATATTTGTCATTCTGAATAGCAGGTGTCTCGGGGTAGGTCTGTTTGGATTTATTCTGTTTGGTGTTCATTATCCTTCTTGGATATTGATATTTATGTCTTTTACAAGGGTTGGTAAGTTTTCAGGCATTGTTTCCTTAAATATTCTTTCTGCCCTTTTCCATTCTCTTCTCCTTCTGGCATACGAATAACATGTATATTCATGTGTTTCATTTTGTAATTCAATTTCCTGAGACCCTTTTCCATTTTTCCATTCTCTTTTCTTTTTTTTTCTTCTGTCTTTTCCAGTTGAGATGTTCTGTCTTCAAAATACTAATAATGTCTCAAGAAATTCAAACCTGCTCTTATGTGCCTCTAATAGTCCCCCCGCCAATTTTCTTCAGTGTGAAGAGTATTATTCTGAAGCGTAGCATATTAAAAGTTAAAAAAAAAATTAATTATGCAATTCAACATGTGATCATTCCACTGTTTAATTATAGAAGTCAACTTTGTTCCTCTGGATCTTGAACAAGTTTTATCTTCAAGATAGCTTTTTTAAAAAAAAGATTTATTTATTTATTTATTTCTCTCCCCTCCCCCCCACCCACCCCAGTTGTCTGTTCTCTGTGTCTATTTGCTGCGTCTTCTTTGTCCGCTTCTGTTGTTGTCAGCTGCACGGGAATCTGTGTCTCTTTTTGTTGCATCATCTTGTTGTGTCAGCTCTCCGTGTGGGCGGCGCCATGCTTAGGCAGATTGCGCTTTCTTTCGCGCTGGGTGGCTCTCCTTATGGGGCGCACTCCTTGCACATGGGGGTCCCCTACGCGGGGGACACCCCTGCTTGGCACAGTACTCCTTGTGTGCATCAGCACTGCGCATGGGCCAGCTCCACACGGGTCAAGGAGGCCTGGAGTTTGAACCGTGGATCTCCCATGTGGTAGACGGATGCCCTAACCACTGGGCCAAGTCCAGTTCCCAAGATAGCTTTTTTATAAAGAATCCCAATTTGTTTCCAGTCAGCCTTTTCATAATTCTTTCAGATGGGTTTCTTTTTATCTCTACTTGTGTGTGGACAAACTAATGTGTGCTTCAGAAACTCCCTAACTACTTACTAGAATTCTTATACCCTAATTTCTTCAAATTATTCACTCCAAGTCTTTAAAATCAGAATTGGTGGATCTGCATAATTCAAAATTTCAGACAACTTCAACACGACTTCATCTTAGTCACTCCTAAGGTACCACATCCAAGATGAGGAGAGTCCTGTGGGATATTCCAAAACCTACAGGATTTAAAATAATTGATCAGCTCTTTCACACTGTTAGCAATGACCTTGTAGTTCATTCTCACAGACTTATCAAATAGTTCTATAAGTAAAGTCAAACATCAACATTCCTCTGTGAAGTGTTACCAATAATGTGGGTCTACGAAAAGAGCCTATCAGGACAGACCTCATCTAATGTATTTTTAATCTCATCCATTGTGTCATTCATTCCCATAAGGTCTGTTACTTTTCTTTGCAGGCTTTCAGATTGTTCCATATGCTCATCCAATGTCTTCTTAATACCCTTTATCTCTTTAGTCATTTTTCCTTCAACTCTTTGATTTGGGAGAGAGGTGTGATTTTCATTGATTAATTGCTGTAAATCCTGTACCTCTTCAGAATATTTGATTTGTTCCTTTGCTGGGCCATATCTTCCTGTTTCCTAGTATGGCTTGTAATTTTTTGCTGATGTTTAGACATCTGAATATGTTGGTGAATTTACTCTGATGGCCAGTTTCTCTCTCTCGCTTTTTTTTTTTTTCAACACTCTTCTTTGATATTTGGTTCATCTTATTCTAAGTCTTTAAGTTGACCATCTTAAGTTATCAAAATTGGGCCAGGGACTTACTAATGGGGCACAGATTTTCTCCCAGGAGTTAGGGTACAGAGAAAACAAAAAGCAGTTTTTGTCCATGCAATTTCCAGACCAGTCAGCAGATGGCACTCATCACTGCACCTTTCTTCCGAGGTGTTTTCAATCTCTATTTTACTGTATTTTGGTTTGGCCAAAGCTGAGAATCAAAGTGGGCCCTGCTGACCAAATGCACTTTAGGAATAACTGATATTTTCGATGGTTAGAAAGGAATTCACACACAGAACACACATGGAGCTGATGTGTTAAAAATGTACTGTTTTCTTTTCATCCTTGCTTAATACAAATATCTTAGAATTCACTTATAAGAGTTTTCCTGTTAGCATTAAATAAACACAATGCCAAACGGCTGAAAAGAAAATTAAATTTTAATCTCTTCCAAGTAGGAAAGAAAACAAGATAAAGCAAAGGCATCAGACAACTAGTATTCAGATGGTTTCCCCATACAATTAATAAAGACTAGCAATGAAATGGTAATACGACAAATGCTAGGCAAGTTTTGGACTATCATATAAAATTCCTTTATTCTTGATTTTTTATTCTTCTGGTCCCAAATTCAACCTAGCCATATATAAAAATTAGTATAATAACTTTATTGAGGTATATTTTATATTTAGTATAATTCACCCATTTCAGGTGTGCAAATTCATTGACTATATGTGTGTATGTATGTGTGTGTGTGTGTGTGTGTGTGTGTATATATAAAGAAGCTTTAGATTATATAAAAGTTACATAAAAAATATAGGGTATTTCCATATACTCTAGCCCCTACCCCTCTCACACTTTCCCCTATTAACATCTTTCCTTAGTGTGGCACATTTTTTACAATTGATGAACACATATTGAAGCACTGCTACTAATCATGGTCTATTGCTTACATTATAGTTTATGCTTTGCACCCGAAATTTTGTAGGTTTTGACAAAATGTATAATGGCCTGTATCTACCATTGCAATGCTATGCAGGACAATTTCAATGTCCCCAAAATGCCCTGTGTTACACCTATTCTTCCCTCTCCCTACCCTCAGAACCTCTGGTGGCCACTACCTTTATATCAATAATACAAAATTTTCCATTATTAGAATAATAATAAGCCTACTTTAGTCTGATGACGTTTTAGTATATTTGCCAAATTGTGCAATCCATCATCAAAAACAGTTTTAGAATACATTTAATATCTCACATATCCATTTTTTTTTGAGGTACCTGGGATGGGGAATTGAACCCAGGACCTCATATGTGGGAAGCTGGCGCTCAAGCACTGAGCCACATCAGCTTCCCTGAGTTGGTTTTTTCATTTGTTCTGTTCATCATTTGTGTGTTTGTTTGTTTTTTCAGGAGGTACCAGGAACCAAACCCAGGACCTCCCATGGGTGAGGGGCACTCAAAAGCTTGAGCCATGTCCACTTTCCATTTATTGTTAATTCTCACCACCACCTCCCCCTACCTACCACCCAGTCTAGGCAACCACTAATCAGTATAATTTCTGTTTCTGCAGATTTGTCTTTTTTGGATGTTTCAAATAAATGTAATCATGCAAAACGTGGTCTCTTATGTCTGGATTCTTTCATTTAGCGTAAGGTTTTTGAAGTTCATTCATGTCATTGTGTGTCTCAGTAATATGTTCCTTTTTATTGTCAAGTAGTATTCCGTTGTATGGATATGCAACGGTCACCAGTTGGTGGAAATTCAGTTCCTTCCAATTTTTGGCTGCACCCATTACTGGGTTATATCCAATATTATGCATAGCAATGCTAAAAACATTTATGTACAGACGTTCTTATTTTTATTTCTCTTTAGAAGATAATGAAGAAAGTAATTATTGAGACATACAGGAAATTTATGTTTAATTATTAAGAAAACTGCTGAAATGTTTTCATAGTGCTTGTGTCATTTTACATCCCCATTTCAGTAATGTATTAATATGAGAGTTCCCATTTCTCCACATCCTCACCAACATTTGTTTTTGTCTATCTTTTTTATTATAGCCATTCTAGGGGGCGTGCAATAGTATCACATTGTGGTATTAATTTTCATTTCCCTAGCGACTAATGATGTTGAGCATCTTTACATCTTCTTATTAGCCATTCTTATATCTTCTTTTTGTTAAATGTCTATTCAAAACTTTTGACAGTTTTTTTCATTAGGTGGTTTGTCTTATTATTTTTGAGGTGTAAGAGTTATTTTTATATGCTGAAAACAAGTGCTCAAATAGGTATGTGTTTTGAAAATATTTTCTTTCATTCTATTGCTTGCCTTTTACTTAATGATTTTTATGTGTATATTTTAATAGTATCACAATTTTTTAATCACAGAGAATTTTAGTGTTGAATTCAATTTCAAAGACCTTTGGATAAGGTGTTTATTACCTTAATATTTAACAGTCTAGATTTTCAAAAGAATTTAAAAATGTCAAAAAATACATCAAACTAATGTCAAAATAAAATTAACTTAATATTAGGATTAGGAAAACACTATCAACTTGATAGAAGAATGGGTAAATAGTTGATTTATAGAAAAATAAAAGGAAATATGGTCCCCTCAAATCTGCAGGAGAGAACTGCTAAGCACATTCATGGCAGGACACTAACCAAGGCCCAGGAGAGAAACTACTGGAAAGAATTGGAGGGAGCAATCACTGGATCTCACACAAAGCCAAGAATACTTTCTCTTCCCTCAAGTCAACATGGAAAACTTCCTCCTAACTCACCAGAAATTAGGTGATATACTTGGGTTTTGGCTAAATAAACACACTAGTATTGTCGTTATCTGGGGCTATTGTCATGGATTACCACAAACTGTGTGGCTTCAGGCTGCACAAGTTTATTGTCTCACAGCTCTGGAGGCCAGAAATATGGAATCATGGTGTCAGCAGGGCCCTCTGGAAGATCTAGGGGAGGATCCTTCCTTGCCTCTTCTACCTACAAGTGTTTCCAACAATCCTCGGTGTTCCTGGACTTATAGGTGCGTAACAGCCCTCTCTGCCTCTGTCATCACATGGCCTTCTTCTCCTTGGGTACTTCCTCTTCTTCTCATAAGACACCAGCCATATTGGATTAGGGCCCACCCTACTCCAGCTTGGTCATGGCCTAACTAGTTACTCTTCAAAGATCTATTCCCAAATAAGGTCATGTTCATAGAACAGCATATGTTTTGGAGGGATAAACACAACCCATAACAGCTAGTATGAAAACATTTCTCATCCAGAAATCCAGAAAAAATTTCTCATCCAGTGGCACTAGGAAGTACTCCTTGCTGAGCAATGTATCTTTAAAATTTGTCTATTATAGATATTGAATATTTATGGAGATTCTTTTTATTTTTCAGAAGACCTTTAAAATATTATAGGCAGTCTTTGGGCCTCTGAGTGATGTGCTTTTCCCTGATGTCAAGGTGGGGATCTGGAGGTGAATGTGTGTGACAACAAAATCTGTGGCCCAGGGCATGTCAAAGGCATCTCTGATATGAATTTTACATCATTTAACATGGTAAAACCTCCTAGAAGTTCTTCAAAATTTGTGTGGTTCAAGACTGAAATGAGATTATGGTTAGAATTAAGAGAGGAAAACTAGGACTTAATGTTATATGATGCCACATATTAATTGGTGGGGAGGGGAAATGGAGCAGAAAAGGGAAAATTATGAGGTAAGAAAAAATGAGTTTGAGAGTCACGGCATTTCATTTGTATTCCCCGGTTCTCAGGGTTAGCCATAATGCCCAAATGCAGCTCACCTTTAATGCATGTTAAACCAGTATTAGCTTTCTTGGTTGTCCTAAGCTACCATGCCCTGTTAGGGATCATTTCTAACCAGTGCTCCATCCCAAGCAGGATCACAAATTGCATTTAATTTCCCAAAGATAGGAAACCTAAGTTTTGTTTTTTTTTTAAAACAACAAAGACATTAAGAGATAGAACAAATCAAATGGGATTGTAGGTGAGTGCAAAACAGATTTCATCTTTAGATAGTGTGGGATTTAAGAAAGTACTACTTGGGTTTTCAAGAGAAACACTTCACTCTACAAGAAAACATGTGAAGAATGGCAGAGTGAACGTCCATATACAATAGGAGGGTGGCACTGGCGCCCTGTTTCTTTCCAGATCTTCCCTATACAATTTCTCCCATCTGGATCTATGATCCAACCCTTGTGCTGGTCCAGACTACAGCAGAGAGAGAGAGCATCTGGACCATCATCCAGGGAAAACTAGAATTGAGACAACTCTTTGCAAAAATACCCAGGATTTGGGGGCCCTTAGAGGATACCTGCCCCACTCCCCAGGGTTTCCCTTGGGGCTGCTATGTGGACATTGGTATGGTCCATAGGGTCAAATCACCTGCTTAAATCTGAGGAATCACCCTCAAGTACCATCCCAACCTGGACCACCTCAAATCAGTGACTAGAGACTCTGCAGCCCTGTTCACCTAAGTGAGTCCTAATAAGCCTATGAATATGAAGTTCATACTTCAGCCTTGTGCCTGAAGGGACAGTCTGCAAGACAACGTTGAGCCTTGACACCAGAGTATTGCATGCTACCTGGAGTCCCTACTGCTGAGTCCCTCACATGTGAGTGGGCCTCCAAAGGCAGAAAGTTGCCTGGATCATGTCTGAGCTTGCCAGAGCCTTAGCACTCCACCCCACCAGTCTAGTCCCATCTTGCAGTCCTCTCTACCCCATGCCCATCCCCCATCCTTCTTGCACCAAGCTCTTTTCCATCTCTGCGTCTTCTTGCATGCTCCTCCTAATGCCTAGAACACACTTCCCTCCTCTGTATTTGCCTTGTAAATGCCTCTATTTCCTTCAATTCTCTGATTAAATGCCATTTTCACTGGGAAGTTTTCCTTGACCACCCAGACTGGTTCAGGTCTCTCTATTGTACACTTTCATTGTATTCCTTCATAATATTTACTGGGCCATTGTCTTCTTTTCTAGCTTTGCTCCTTGAGCTCAAGGCCATGTTTGTCTTGCTCTGCATGGTAACCTCAGTCCCTCACACAATGCTGGACATAGTAGGTACACAGTCAACGTTAACTGACATAGACAACGTGCCTGAACTACCCAGATCTGTCATTTGATCTCACAACTGCCTTGGATCAGTTTCTTATCTCTTGACCTAGTGCCCAGACTTTTTAATCTTGGCTCAATCCTTTCTGCCCATTCTAACTAGCAAAACCCCACCACACCTTGGACCCAAAGAGCTGTGAAAACAAAAGTGTTCGGAAAACAAAGAAATCAAAATGTAAACCAGAACCCTTCCAACATGTAAAATAGGAAGAGATTATCATATTGGATCTACCTTTAGGTCTTTTTTTCACTGTAAACCAAAAAAAAAAAAAAAAAGATGGCTGCTTTCAAAGGTTTATGTTTTGATTAAATATAAAAAGTTAATTTTTTTAAAAAGTCAGCATCTGTCTAAAAGTAAGCCATCTCTCTCTGTTAGAGAACAGTCATTTAAGAATAAGTCAGGACAAGGATAATGTCAACCACAAAACTGCAGGTAACCTAGAAGTTTTTGGGAGGAAATCAGAAAGCACACTATTGTCAAAATAGCTGATGCAGAAGGGGTGCCTCATCTGTGGTCCACCACCAGGAGATCTGCTGGTGGGAAAACACAGTCACCAGACAAGCAAGGCACTGCTCCGTTCTTTATAAAATGGTTGATATTGTTTGCCCCTAATTTTCTATTAGGAAAAAAATAGCTGGGGAAGTACAAGGGCACAAAGAGCTTTCCTTAATTATAAAGTAGTGAGTTAATGTTTCCTTCAATAAAATGAAAAGCTGAGAGGAAATGAGATTTTGATGCTCCGTTAAATTCAAACCTGAAAGCAATGGAGCAAGAATCAGAAGCATGCTCACACATGGAGACATGGACATGCATGCTTACACACACACACACACACCAGAAGTGTTTAAGCCTTTGGGAAAGTTCTGGAGAAAGCTGGGCTTCACTGACATTATAGGGGAAAAATAGGCTGAGAATATGTTGAATTGCTCTCAGTTGAAAAGTAGTGACTGTTATTCTTAAACATACTTAAGTACTTGTATTCCCTTCCATTTTGCTCTGGTTATAAAATTTCAAATATAATTTCAAAAGTAATTTCAGCTATCAACAGCAAACTTTATAATGAAACACCTATCATGTCATCAGGCTCTCTATTGTAGAAATGAATTAATTATTGATTTAACATGGTGTCTCACATCCTTCTGATGCAAAATGCCCATTGTCTGGTGTTCCTAGGGTCTTCTACTAAACTTTAGCGACTTCTACTAAACTATTTTGAAGACAGCCATTGAGAAGCAGGTGCCCTTTTATTCTACCCATTCACACATCCACCCCTTAAGCCTTTATTAGTCACCTATTCAGTGCAAGGCCTTACATTAGGCATTGAGAGATGCAAATTTGAGTTACACAGCCATTGATGACAGGTAGCTTAGAACCCAGAAGAAAGGAAGTGTGGAATCTATAAAAATAACAATGTAGGCAACGAGAATTCATAGGAAGGAGAAATTACTTGTGTGGATGAGATTTTATTTGAGCTGGGCCTATGAGAACAGATAAGCTATGAATAAACCCAAGTGTTTGAAGAAGGCTTCCAGGCATAAGGAATGGCAAGAGTGAAGTATGAAACATAACAGCTCATCCCATATCTGTGGAATTATGGGTAGGTGAGCTTGGCCAGCACATAAGAGACACCAAGGAAAACTGCACAGTGTATGGCTAGAATGGTGACTGGGCTGAGCTATTTAAGGCCAAGGGAAGGATTTTAGATTCCTTTATGGCGGTTGGTAACCCCTGGAGTTAGGGAGAAGTACTAGGGTCTACTATAGTCATCTAAGTGAGAAGTAATTAGAACCACGCAGGAACTGCCTTCAGTCTGGTTTTTGCCTTTTTGAGGGTAACAGGGAGGAGAGGTGGAGTGGGATCCCTGTTTGAACCTTGATGGCATGGCAGCAGCTTGGAAGGCATTTGCTATTTTTTTAAGAGAAAGCAAAGCACCCTCTCAGATCTCCTCCTCATAGGTTCCTTTACATTTCCCTTTGGTTTTTGTGCTGGGTCTCATCTCCAGGACCACATGATTTCTAAGGAGGTAAGAGAAGGGCATGATTAATTAAGTAGAGAAGAAAAAATAGATAAAATATCAAGTCTGGAGTGAGAAATTGCTGGAGAAGAGAGGAAATGTCTACTAGTAGAATTCTAAAGTGGCTGCAAAGGAAAGTCATTTTGGGGGGTGGTTCCAGGGCATTAGCCAGCCTTTTGTGGTCTGCCTGCAGGGATGTATGTCACGAGCTGTTCTGAGCAGCGGGGTGGCTGTGATACTGCTGTTCTGCCAAGCAAGGCTGTATTTTCCAATTTAAAAAGCTAGGCTGCCCAGGGGCCAAGTTTTTTGATTTTCAGAAGGGGAGACATGAAGTTAAAAGTGTGTGTGTGTGTGTATGTGTGTGTGTGAGACAGAGTGAAAGAGAGAGAGAGAGAGAGAGAGAGAGAGAGAGAGAGAGAGAAAATAAAGAGATACCCAATCTATCTTTATGTCAGCTCTCTGGAAGAAAGTGGTTTTGTTTCTGTCAGTAGATCCTCTGGCACCCACAGAAATCACTGCCAGGAAGTCCCTGTGCCCTCATGACATGGTAATTAATTACCTCTTATGGACCCTATTGGGAGATCCCAGGAAACAGGAAAAAGAAGTGAGAGGAATTCCCTTTCACCATAGGAGATTTTGGAGCAAGATACAGACAACACTGGCATGAGCCATGGTTTCACTGCACTGCTGCACCATCAGTGGAGATTAGTAGGTGTTCTCTGACTGAGTCAACCTCAGAATGTTGAATGAACATAATAATAATAATAATAATTTTCCCATCAGTCCCCTTGACAAGCACTTACTGAGAACTTACTACTCCATGCCGGGGTTTGCCAGGTTCTAGTAAAAAGGAGTAATGGGAAAAAACCATGCATCTGGGTAGACCAGTGATAATCAAATGGTGAAAAAATTGCTCAGCTGAGCGTGATGGCATACTGGCATTCTCATTTGGAGGCAAGAATTACCAGCTCCTCATGGTATAACACAAAGGTTACAGTTGTTGAAATTACCATAACAGAAAACTACGCAGATCAGGATTCCAAAGACTTCAGATTTAGTCCATATCTTTAGAATGTGCAAGAGGGAGGCTGAATGTCCCAGTGGGAAGAGCAGGCTTTGGAGTCAGACAGCCCTGAGCTCAATACCAGCTCAGTCACTGGGTGAGAAGGAGGATATAGGCAAGTTCCTTCAAACCTCCCAGCTGGTTTAGTCATCTAAGTCAGAAGTAATTAGAACCCTGCAGGTTTATTCATCTTTAACATGAGCTGATAATAGCTGCCTTATAAGAATACTGGAAGATTAGAGAAAACTCACACACTCCCACTGCCACAGCTTCCCACAGACCAGCACCTGCCCCCACGTATTCTGCCTTCCCACCTCTAGTACACGTGAACTCTCCATGTTCCTAAGTAAAACCAAATCCTTCACTTTGCACATGATTCCATTTCTTCTTGCCTGCTCAAGAACCTCATTCCAGCAATTCATCCCCATTACCACCTCATTAATTTTTGGTTCTCTGCTGGTTCATTCTCATATATTCTTGCCATAAGAAAAAAAAATCCTCTCTTGACTCAACTTCTTCTACCATCTACTGCCCCATACATTTGCTCTTCTTTGCAGTAAAACACCTCAAAAGAGGTACCTATCTATAATGAAAAATAATTATCAGGCACTACTTAGGTGACATCTCAGATCTTCTCAGCCTTTGGGGCACTTGGTCACTTGTTTTTTTCCAGATGCCACCTCTGTAGTGACCACCTGCAAGACAGCACTACCAGATGGCATCTCACTGCTGCCTGTGCTGGGGTGTCCCTGACACCAAAGTGTGAGATACCAGAAGACCAGCTCAGAATCTAGGTGTGGGCATGCCAGGAGTGTGGGAGAGTTAACATCATTGGGGAAACTTTTGACCCACTGAAGAGAGGAGCTAGAAGCAGGTAAGTTCTCCCTTCCTATCCTCCTAGGCAGTTCTGGGAGAAGTTGCAGTCTACTGCCCTTGATGTCCACCAGGGATAAGCATGGTAGCACATCCCCGTTTCTGCTCTGCCTCCTTCCTTACAATGTCTCTCTTTTCCCTCAGTCTATTTCCCTAGGATTGTTCTCCTGAGTAAAGGAGTAGCACATAAGCTTTTCCTCAGACCTGGCTTTCTGGGGAAACAAGGCTGAGGCGTTTGCTCTCTCTAAGTCTCCTCTCATTCTCTCATGTTAATCATGCTTTCATCCCCACTCCTGCACCAAAATTGCTCATCATGGTCACCAATGACCACCATGTTACCAATTCCATTGGGCAATGGTCAGTTATTATCTACTTGACCTATCAGTAGCATCTGAAAGTAAGTCACTCCTGTCTTGATATATTTTCTTTATATGGTATATTAGTCAGCCAAAGGGGTGCTGGTGTAAAATACCAGAAATCTGTTGGCTTTTATAAAAGGTATTTATTTGGGGTAGAAGCTTACATATATCAGGCCATAAAGCATAAGTTACTTCCCTCACCGAAGTCTGTTGCCACGTGTTGGAGCAAGATGGCTGCTGACGTCTGCAAGGGTTCAGGCTTCCCTCTTCCTCTTAAAGCTCCATGGTCCCAGGTTCTTCCAATATCAGCTGTAGGCTGCAATAAGTCTCGTCTCTCTGGTTCCCAGCTGCTCTGGTCTCTCTACTAGGTCAGCTGTAGAATATCAGGCACTCTCTCCTCCTGGGGCTTCTGCCATATCTGCTTCTCTGTGTATGTACTTCCTGGGTCTCCAGCTCAAAAACTCTTCTCTTCCTTCTCAAGTCCTATGATGTGGCTCAGTCAAATCTTTAATCATTATTTAATCAAGTAAAAGTGAAACCTCTGAATCCAATATAATCGAATATGCACAGGGGAACAGACCAATTTACAAACATAATCCAGTATCAAACTGCTACACTTGGTTTCCACAGGACCTTTATTTCTGTCTCTTTTGAAAGCTTCATCCTCTTCCTCCCAACCTTTTCTTACTGGAGTGTCCCAGGGCTCAGTCCCTGATATTCTCTTTCCTTTCACACTTAATCCTTTGACAATTTAATCCTGTCTCATGGCTTTAAATATTATCAACTATATTTTGTTGAAATCCCATCCATTATAAGGCATACCGCTGTTTTGTATACCACCAAAAAAGAAAAAAACAATGAAAATATAACACATCATTTGTCAAAAGCATCCCAAGTTCAGAGATTTAAAATGTGAAAATGTTTTTCTTAGAGTTAATAAAATATGGTGAATGTCAATTATTCCAAATATATATTTTCAGCAATACTTCTCTTTGACAATCCAGATTCATATATCCAACTGCCCCCCCATATCTTCATGTCTCTAAAACCGTTCTCCTGACCTTCTCCCCTAAAGCTGCTCTATCCATGACCTTTCCGATCTTAGTTGATCCTTCCAGTTACTTAGGCTAAAAATCTTGGAGTCATCCTTAATTCCTCTTTTTCTCTTACATCTCATATCCAATCCATTAAGAAACTCTATTGGCTATATATTAGAAAAAAATGCAGATTCTGTCCTTATCCTGGCACTACCACCCTGGTTCTAGCTCCTATCATCTAGTGCCTGGACCAGTGCAAGAGCATCCTAACTGGCCTCTTTGCTTCTACCCTTGCCCTCCCAAGTAGATTCATTTATTTTTAAAAAAAAAGAAGATCACATTATTCCTCTGCTTAAAACCCTTTATTGGCTCCTTCTTTTACTCAAAGTAAAAGTCAATTTTCTTACAATAGCCTAGCTGAGCTGTCCTCATTAGCTCTTTGATCTGTCTCCCAGGACTCTTTCCTTCAATCACTGCTTCATGCACACTGGCCTCCTTGCTGTTGCTCCTGCATTAGGACCTTTACTCTGGTTACTTCTCTGGAAAAATCTGCCCCGCAGATATCAAATGCTGAATTCCCCTACCTCCTTTAAGACCTTGTGATCCCACCTTGTCTAAAAGGTCTATCCTGACCACCCTTGTATATCTGTGTGTGTTTCAGTATCTTTTAAAAGTTTAGTTATGGACAATAAATACAGATCTTCGATGAGTCTTGTTGAATGAATACATATGTGCAAACAATGCCTCCATGCAGATATAGGGCGTTGTCATCATCCTAGAAGTTTCCTTTGTATATGGGTACCCTTCTATCCTCTCTCTTACATACAGACTCCCCAGGCAAGCACTCTGTAGATACCTATCCTCACAAATAAATTTTGCCTTTGCGAACTTACTGTAAAAGGAATTATATGCATGGAGTCTTTTGTATCTGACTTCATACGCTCAACATGTTTTTGAGATTTGTCCATGTCATAGTGTGAATCAGTAGTTTGTTCCTTTTTAAGTGGTGAGTTGTAGTCTATGGCAAACGTATACTAAAATCTGTTTAGCTCTTCTCCAATTGATGGATATTTCAGTTGTTAGAAAAATTTTGCCAAATAAGATTGCAGATACTACTCCTGTATAAGTTTTCTTGTAGACACATGCATTCCTATATACCTGTGAGTGGAATTGCTCACTCATAGAGTAGATTCATGCTCAACTTTATCAGAAATTGCTGAACAGTGATTATACCTTCTTACACTCCCACCAGCAATGCATGAGAGCTCTAGTTTCTTTGTACTTTTTCCAACATTTGATGTTTTTAGTCTTTTTAATTTTAGCCATTCTGGTGGGAATGTAATGGTGTGTCATATAGATGGTTTTAATTAACATTTCTCTGACGACTAATGATGTTGAGCATCTTTTTACATGCTTACTGTTCATTCATATATCCTATTTTTTGAAGTGTCTGTCCAAATCTTTTTTTCTCTAAGACTCTGGCCCACTTTTAAAATTAGGTTTCTTGCCTTTTGATTATTACCCTGTTTATATTCTTTTCTGGATTCAAGTTCTTGCTTGGATATATGTATTGTAAATATTTTCTCTCATTCTGAGCTTTGCCTTTCCATTTTCATAATAGTGTCTTTTCATGAGCAAAAATTTTTAAATTCAAAGAAGTTCAGTTCATAATTTTTTTCTTTTATGCCTGTTTCTCTCCTAAGCAACATTTGCTATTCCCATTGCAAAGATGCTGTTCTATTTTTTCCAGAAGGTTTATAGTTTTAGTTTTTACATTTAGCACTCTAATCCTTCTTGAGTTAATTTTATATATGGTGTGGATGTATGCTAACCATTCCTTTTAATATTGCATCCTATTCCCTTCATCTAGCATTCTTGATCCTCCTCACCATATATCTTTCTTTTATCTCTGTGCCACTTATCATCCAAAATGTTACATAATTTATTTATGTTTATTTATTTTCTTTCTCCTACTGCCAGAAGGAGGCTTCACAAGAGCAGGGCTCCTTGTATATTTTTGTTCACCAGCACTCCAAATGCTTAGTATAGCAGTGCTTGATAAATTATTGAATGAATAAATGAACAAATGATGTAAAAAGATGAGTGCTCTTTTATTTTATTTTTTACTGGGTGTCAAATCTTGAGCAAGGGGTTTTCAGCTAACCCTTTTCTTACCTAAACAATAAATCCATAGTTTTTCTCTTTATATTGTTTTCAATGAGGAAAGCAGTCTTGAAATAGAGGCATGTGGTTAACTGACAGTGGGGTGGTAACAGTATTTCTATTACAGAGCATATTGGAAGTTCCTGGCAAATTCTCTGAATTGAACTAAAAGTCCTTATGGCTGAAACATAGAGAACAAGGGAAATGGGGGCACACAATGAGGCTAGAGTAGAAGACAAGGTCCTGATAATGCAAGAGCACACAGGTCATGTTAGGAAGTCTGGAACTTGTTCTAAAAATAACAGTAAACTCTTGAAAGCCTTTAAGGAAGGAGAAGCAGTGACCTGATTTGCTTTCGTTAATGATCATTCAGGTGGCAGAGAGGCGTTTGGGAGGGTGGGACAAGAATGACTGTGTTGAGACTTCCAGTCGAGCATTTCTGTGTTCATCTAGACAGGAGGAGGTGGTGGCTTGGATTAAGGATAAGGTAACAGACAAACAGGAGAGTGAATTCAAAAGATAATTAGAAGAACAAATTGATAAGATGGGAATTGATTAAAAGTGGGAGTGATGGGGAGGTCCTCATTTATGTAACTCCTCAAACTAAAGTGTGCATGTTTTCATTATGTTTCCCGTAGCGATGGCGTAGGTGATGAACAGCTTTCTGGTTACTCGCCTATCTGCAGCCTCTTCATCAGTCTTTCCTCATAAATCCCAACTGTTTCCTCTCTGCCTTCACAAACACAGCACAGAACAGATTATTCTTGAGGATCACCTCACCATATCTTTTTTGAAAATACCATCCTTTTAAAAAGAAACAACAAAATCAATACCTTATTGCAAATTTACTCCCTAATTAATTAGGTCTCTAAGTATATATACAAATGCCCTTCCTTATTTTCTCCTTGCCTTTCCAACTCCTCCATCTCCTTCAAGGACAGCTGAATTTCCACTTCTGCCAGGAAGCCTTCTCAGATCACTGTGCTCAATCCACAGTCATTCAGTAGATGCTTTGAACTGCCAATAAGCCATAAACACTCTCTGAGCCATTGATTTGGTACTTAATTACAGACAACATTATAGGATCAGTAAAATGACAGGGTTGGGTAAAGTAAGCTCTAAATGCTTTCCAGTTTAGGATTTGCTTTTTTTTTTCTTTTTTTTCCGCTTTCATTTTGACTTTCAGTCAAACACCAAAGTTCTAATTTAAATATATGTGGGCACATGTGTGATTTTTCCATCCAGCTCACAAACTACAAGAGTGATCTGACTTAAATGAAAGTCTTTGTATCTCTCACAGCATCTCCCACAGTGCTTAAGATGTTAGTTAAATGAGCAACACATGGGAATATTTGTGGTCCTTCCAAGAACTGTGAAAGAGGGAGTAACGGTTTGCCTTCAGCTCCAACTCCCTCTCCCCCACCTGCCCAGCCTCTGCAGTAATGCCCAGCAGGGTATCAAATCGACACTCAGTAAATGCTGCTGGATTGAACTGTCATATCTGCTAAAGGCCCTGATACCAAAGCCAAGTCAGGTCATGACTAGTCATGGCAGGAAGGAAATGAATGAAATCCAACAACTATCAACCCAATTTTGGTCAATAGTTCACCTAGTCCTTTTAGTAAAATTAAACAAACAACCAAACATAAAACGGAAATGAACACTAAATACTTTGGAGTTTTACTCCCTCTTTCCCTTTTCATTTTTAGAGGAAGCATTTATAAAGGTGTCTAAAAGCAAGGCTCACAGGGCTGGAGGGAATAGCACTATTTACAAAGCATTTACTAACTCCTTTAACACACAGAAGAACCCCATGAAATAGATCCAATTGTGAGCTGCATTTTACATCTGAGGAAACAGTTTGCAGAGAGTTTAAGCTGAGTACCTAGGATCACCCAGCTGGTAAGCACCACAGCTGGGATTTATACCCAGGTGTCAGGTCCCAAAGTCTGTGTACTTAATCACATCAATTTCTTCTCTGGAAAAATGAAAAAAAAGATGCCAAGGGCTTGATCCACATACCTAGTTATTGACCTTCCAGCCACTGGCCAGATCACGCTCTCATGGATTGGTTCTTTTTAAAGTCCAGTAAACATCCACGGATTATGATTGCCTGACAAGTGCTGAATTTTTTCCTAAGTTCAAATGAACTTCAACAGGTTACAGGTCAGGGTACAGTCAGTGAGTGTATTTAGAAGACCACTCACCTATTTTCTGTCTCTCTCCCTAAATCTCCAAACTTCATTGGGTGGTAAAAATTATTCCAGAGACTCGATGTTATTTTGTGGCCCAACTTGCAATTGGTTAGGAATGTAAACTGACCCCCAAGGAAGGTGCATGCTTATTGACTAAGCCTGGTGACTGCTATCTATAAGTAAACTCTGGGGCGGCATTAACATCCATCTCCGTGTCCTCACAAATATGCCCTCTGGGTGTCTGCACTGGGAAGCTGGTGCAGATTAACCGACAACCTATGCGCCAGCTTGATGTCACCAGAATGCCACTGGAATGGCAGGATTTCCTCCCCGGATCAGCATCAACCTCATCACATCAGTAAGTGTGGGAAACTGCACCTAGATGAAAAAGCATCAGTTGGGAGGCTTTGAGCACTAGCTTTAGAGTTAAGACAGGGATGAATTTGAACCCGGTCTGCACTGGAACAAACCAAATAAATGAGATTGAATCTCTCTGAATTGATGTGTTTCTATCTAATCCTTTGTAATTCAGAGGGTGGTTGTTGGGAAAATTACATGATGCACCTAGCATTTAGCATATGGTAGGTATATTAGTTAGGGTTCTCCAGGGAAACAACCAACAGATTTAGGTGTGCATGCAAATATTATGAGACTTAGTACAGAAATTGGCTCATACACCCATGGGGATGGGTGAGTTCAGATTCCTCACGGCAGGCCACAAGCTGGGAACTCCAAGGAAGGTTTCGATGAATTCCCCAGGAGAAGCTGGCTGGCTGAGGTAGAAGTAGAAACTCTTCTTGCTGATGCTGAAATCATCAGTTCTCCCTTTAAGGCCTTCAACTAATTTGATGAGACGTCTCCTATTGCTGAAGGCAATCTCCTTCATTGATTATACATGTAAGCAGCCATAGACGCAATCAACTGACTAATAATGATTTAAATCCGGGAAATATCCTCGCAGGAACAAATGAGGGTAATGCTTGTTTAACCAAACAACTGAACACCAAAACCCAGCCAAGCTGACACATGAACTTAACCATCACAGGAGGTGTTCAGGAAACATTTATTGAATGAATGCAAGTCCCTTACACTTAGCACTTGCAGTTTAGTTTTCTACTTTTGTCCTTGAGGATCCAGGTTCCATGGATTAGGGAGAAACTGCTATATGATTCTGCTTTAATAAGAAGGGACTGTTTGCAGAGAACTTTAGCACTACTTATTAAACAGTCTCCTGATTCACCAAGATAAAAGATTATTAATTACTTGGCTTTGGCTAATTCCCAGGACACCTAATTTGTTCACATCTATTTTCAAAAAAGCATCAGATTTGAAAATGAGTTAATTTCACAATTTTGTTTTCATGGAGATGCAAGGCAGCAATAGGCAGGCTGCATTTAACTCGGCAGGGCTTTCTAAGGAGGAAGTGCATTCTTGAGATTGGAGGAGAAATGTGGATAATGAGATAAGGGAGCAATGAGCAATAAGAAAGAAAAATTAAAAGCCCTTGTGGGCTCTGCCTGGAGCCCTTAATTAACCACGTTCTCCAGAACATGGAGCAGATCCGTCTAGGCAACCAGGAAAATGAAAACCCAGGGTGTAGAGCTCAGTAATGGGTCAATGAGGACAAAGCAGTAGGATGAGTCCTAAAGATCTAAGTCCTATAAAAGCAAAAACCAAAAGTAATGGTGAGATTGAAGTTAGATGTCTCCAAACTTAACAATGAATTAATGACTCCAATTCCCTCTAGGTTAGCACATCAAGTGAAGAGGCATTTGCCACAATGGCTCTTTGTTGTTTCTCAAGTTATTCCCTGAGTAAGTAAAGCTGGTCACAAAATCTTTTGCTTTGCCCTGGGGAAGCCAGGCACTTTGCATTGCTTTGAGGATGAGCCAAAACAGATTATTTTATTTAGGACATTTGTATTAACACAGCCTGGATGCAATCCAAAATCTTACATCCATTTGATGTTAGTTCAACAGCAGAAGATATTCCTACTATTTGGGGGTGGGGGAAAATGCTGTCAGGCCATTTACTCATGCACGCATGCCTGGCTGAAAAGTGAAAATTGCAAACAATGAAAAAAATTTTTGTTGGATATTCAGCGCCATATAATGGCACATGGCATAACCCATCATGTCTTCATCCCAGCCCTTTGAGGAAGATATTCTTTTATCCCCATTTTACCGTTGTGGACACTCTAGCTCAGAGGAGGTAAGTAACTTGCCTCAGGTGGTCACAAGGCTAACAGGTATCGCAGCTAGAACAAAAACTGCACCCAATGGCCCCAAAGTCAGTGGGCTTTCTGCCACCATGCTAGTTCCACATCCTACACAGTGACAACCTAGGAGAGCAAGGCTACTGGTATTTGGGCGAAAAAATAAAGAACTATTGACCCTACAGGAATAATATGAATAAATACTTAAAATAATAAGAATTAAACACTTAATACTTCTACTTAAGGACTTAAAATTAAATACTTAATACTTAAAATATCACAAAATAGGTCTCAGAGTAGGAAGATATGTCATGAGTTATTGGGTTCAAATATCCTTCTATGTTTAGAATTTCAAAAATGGGTTTTTACACAGTCTGAAATAAGCTAACAGTCCAGTGGCCTGGGAACATCCCATCAAAAGGCATCTTTTCATCCTACTTTAAATATAGCTTATATTTTGGATTCTTCTCATATGCTAAACAGTGTTATACTCTCAAGACTTGCCTTAATGAATCCTCACAATAACCTTAGAAGGTGGGTTTTATAAATATTCCCATTTTACAGATAAGGAAGCTGAGGTTTAACGTGGTTATGTGGTTTGTACAACTACTGAACCTCAGTGCAAGGATACAAACTCAGATTATTAATATGACTTTCAAGGCTAATGGAGAAAAGTGATATAAAGGAAGTAAGCCTAATGAGCTCCTTACTAGTCTCTGGCTTGACATCAGGGGCAGTTTCGCTTATTTTCAAATTTGTGGAGAGGCACCCAGTAGCCCAATACTTTTTTTCCAATCTAAAGTTCATTCAAACTCTTCTCTTTTGCTTTGGTTTGCTAGACTCAGAACACCTTGGGTGATTGAGGAAGTACACAAACTATCAGCTACTGAGCCTATATTTAAATACCTGCAGCGAACGAAAACACTTTTACAGATTGTTCCATTTGTGGGCAGCTCCGATGATCAGAAAATCTTACTTTCACTGAGTTCCTTATAAGTAAGATACAAGGAACCTCCCACTTACATCTCTTGTAGGTCAAGGACAAACAATAATGCTGATGAAGTGATATTATCAAAAGCAAAGAGGTTTAATGCTATTCATTGAAGCACGAGTGATCTTGAAGGAAATTGAGAGATATTCTTTTTCAAGGACAGCTTAATAGCTGAAAGGATATGTTTTATATCCAGTGAACCATCCAGCTACAGACAACTTGTCACACTAAAGTGGTTAAAATTTTAAAAAAAAAATTCAGTGACATTTAGAATGCATACAAAGGGCTAGAATGAATGAGGAAGTTTGTTTTTTTTTTTTAAATCACATTTGCATTTAACTTGAAATTCTTTCCAGTCCTATAATTTTTGCATAAATATTTATGGAGTTCTGATGGCTAATTAGATTATAAGCCTTTCATCCAGGAATTTGTCCAATTTTAGGCTCTCCAGGAAACCTGAGCTCTTTGCTAATCTTTATTCTCTGTTAAATAAGCAACCGTTTTAACATCCTCAATAGCTATCTTTTAAAATTGTCATGTTTGTTATGTATGGAATTTATAATCCTCGTTTTTGGACAAAAGTCTTAAGACTCAAATCCCATGACAAAATGGATTTCCCATATGAAAACTTTCAATGGATCAAAGAGTAATGATGTACCAAATACCCCCAAAGCGAAGAAAGCAAGAAAGCACAAATAGGCACTTTACATCATCAAAATTCCTTTTATTTTGATTTCTTCATGTGGTCCCCACACAACCCTGGGAAGGAGCATCCTATTTTACTGAGAAAGAACACTAAGGAATGTAAAGGCTGTGTCACCTATTCAGTACACATAGAAACCAAGCAAAAATACTTGCAGATCCTAACTGTTCCTCTAGTTCCAGAAGAAGGTCAGCTCCTGATTACCCAGAGGGCAATAAAGCCACTCTACCCTTGACTAGCCCACTCCAAGCAGGGCCAAGCTCTCCCCAGGCATGTACTACAGGAACCTGAAAACCTTTGCATTTACACTTAACACTCTCCCTTAAACAAAGTTCTTCCCAAGATAAAACTATCACCATTACCAAATTCCTCTTAGTTCTGAAAGAGCTGCATTTTGTTCTGGTTCCATCATATCATGATAAGCAAAATGATTCCTCTTTGTGTAAGAATTTTGTTGTAGTCATAAGAGTTCAACTCTCAGGTTCTCAGTCCCAGAAAGTGAGATGCAAAGGCTAAACTTGTCAACACACGGCTTGGAATATGGCAGTTGTCATTTCAGCCCTTGTTCCATCATGGATGTGTTTCCGCCATATTCCTTTGTGCTTGTTTGTGCAAGTGACCACTGTCATCCTTAGCTCCTTCAGCTCCCTTCTCTTTGCACTAAAGTTCTGACTTACCACCTCTTCCCATTTGTCTTTCTTTTAACCTTTCTCCTTTGTTCCAGGAAGGCACAGTTTTATTATTTCTTAAAAGAAACTTTAAAAACATATAAAATAATATATGCCAAGTTTGAAAAGTCAAAAGTCAAACAAAAGTTACAACCCCAATAGTGGGGTATCTTGTTTCCCCTTTCCTCATCTCCATATCCCAATCTCCGGAGGCCATCACTTGGAAAAATTGTAATTTACCACCCTATTTTTAAATAACAAGCTTATATGATGTCTGGATTTTTGCCATTTTCAACACTGCATCTTTGAAAATAAAAGACGAGGTCATTAGATTGGGTGGCTAGCACTGGACAATCCCTGGCCAACAAACCCATGTAACATGATCGAAACTTGGGGGAGGCAGCCTTTCCATAAACACCTGCCATACTTGGAGGTGAAGCTTTAATGCCAGCCAATCAGAAATACACACCTTAGGAAGGGACTTTCCACTGAAAATAACCCAAATAAGGCAATGAAGTTGAGGTATTCAATCAGAAAATTGTCCTTACTTGCATCTGCGTTCGCCCTGTATAAGTCTTTCCCTTTCACTCCCTGGGCAGAGCTCCTTACCACTTTCAATTTGGCACTGCCCAATTTGCAAATGTTTGTTGCCCAAATAAACTTTAACAAAATGTTTAAATTGATTCAATTTATCTTTCACACCTCCTTCTATAGAATAGCATAGTTCTTATACCACTCCACCCAAGCAACACTTTCCTTCCCTCTGTTTTCTCAATGAAATTTATAAAAGTACGTAAATCAATTTTCATGGTTTACATTTCATTATTTGTAAATGTTGTTTAGACCTGAACCATATTGTTTGGATGATTATTTTTCCTTCTTTGCATAATTCTAAAATATTTTTCTAGGATTTAATTCTGTATTTGTTTTTGGATTCATCTTCTATATACTTCAACCTAATTCATTTTCAAACTCTTTAAGAGAACTTTAACAATTCACTTAATATTGCAATATATTAATTCCATTTTGAATTTTTTAAATCTTGGTTAAAACCCTTCTGGTGTCCTCCCCCTGCTTGATCTAACCTGTATTGATTGTTCTCTTGGTCTTTTGCACAGTTCTTGTCCCTTTCCCCTTTCCTGTGTGAATCCCACATGTGGTTTTTCTCTTTTGTTTTACTCCCCTATTTTGATGGAGCATTTCCTATAGTACTTTTCTAAGACAAGATACATTTTTTTAAAAAGACTTTCCATATCTGAGAATATCTTTTTCTATTTACACACTCAATTGATAGCTTGGCTAGGTATAGAATTCTAGGTTGGAACTCATTTCTCATCAGAATTTGGAAGACATTCCTTTTAAGATTCTCCTTTTGCTATTGAAAACACTGATATCATGCCGATTCCTTTGTATGTGACTTGTTGCTCCTCCCTGGAAACTTTATGCTCTTTCCTTTATTCCAAATATTCTTAAGTTTCATAATGATGCACCTTGGTTTTAAATCTTTGTTGATCCATGTAATGTAATGGATCATTAGGGGCTTCTTTTGATATGAAAATTTAAATAAGAAACTTTAAAAAAATTATTTGATAATTCCTCATCAACCTCTTCTATGATCTTTCATTTTGGACCTCTTGCTACTCAGATGATGAAACTCCTTAATTTACCCCATCAATTTTGCATGTTTTCTGCTATACATAAATCTTTTCCCATTTTCATAAAGAGTTCCTCAACTTTATCTCCCAAATCCTCCCACTGGTTTTCCCACGCTTCTATCATATTTTTAAAAGATAGAATAATACCTTTGTATTCTCTAATTGATCCTTTTTATATGCCATCCCTTTCTTATTTCATGTATATATTAGTTAGGTGATGCTTCTAATAGATTAGATGATCTCTGGGTGTCCCTCTTCAGTTTGTGTTCCCATAATAACTCTATGCTTTCTCTATACCTGGATTTACTAAATTCATTTATAATTATCTGTTTTCTTGACTGTTTCTCAAATGATAGACAGGACCTTGAGGGCAGGAATTAAGTCTCCTTCCTCTCTGGATCTCCAATATTTAACACAATGTAGGTACATAGAATACACTTAATATGTGCTGGATGATTAAAAGCCTGCCCCTTAGAGAGCTAATCAGCTCTCCTTCCCAAGACTACGCAATTGCTTCTTCTTCCAAGAAGTCATTTTTATGATCAAGAAGCAAATTAATTCTTAAAGGATTTTAGAAACAGGTTAATTTTTAAGGAATTTTCTATTTCAAGTCATTCATTACCTTGTCAAAAGATAAACTCAATCCTACTGGCAGAGCCAGACCCTGGATCTTTAATTGCACTTTGCATATATTCTTGTTATCATGTTTAATGGAAGTATCTGATAATGATTTGTTTGTTTAAATGTCTGTCTCTTGACTATACTGTTTATTTCTTGGAGAAAATGTCCATATCTTCTAAATGACTTTGTTTTCAGCTCTTAGCATGGCTTCTGATCTCCATAAACATGCTGGTATGAAGAGCCACCAGACCCATCACTCATACATCTTCTATAATTGACGACAAAATAGAGGAGTTGATGTTTTCTAAACAGAAACCTTTTTACAAACTATTCATGTGACTCTCTGTTAGGGACCAAATAAAAACCCAAAAGATATGCCGGAAAAGAAAAAATCCACGCTTACAAACACCATGATAGGTTAACTATCATATGTAGTAAACCTCATATCTAGAACAGTACACTTCATATAAAAGTTCTCAAATGAATATTTGTAAGGTGGATGGGAGGCACAGGAGGAGATGCCTTGAAAAAAGGGTCCAGGAAAGAGTGCTCAGCAAAGGGGCAGGTTGGCCAGTAGGCATATTGCATAAACAATGGCAAAAGTAGTCTTTTTAAATTTCCAGAATTTCTGGAGAAGCAACTAGATTTACACATTAAAAGGACAATAATGTGATTTGAGTCATTACATAGCTGTTTGATCTAAATCTCGGAGAAAATGGTCCAAAAGAAATACCAGAAGACTCTTATATTGCCACAGTCTAAACCACCACTCAAGCCTTTCCCATCAGACAACTCCAAATATGATAAATTTGAGATCAATGCCTATAAATCTCCTCAAGAAGAGAGCCCAATTTTAGTATGACTTATCTTAAGGACATGCATTGAATGGTGTTTTGCACTTTAATGTAACTACTTAAATACCTAGACTAACTCATTGATGATTTTGAACATCTATCTACTTAGTCACACAAACTTGATTTTTCACAAAGTCCATTTCCAGGTGTTCCTGAAGATCAATTATGAGAAATCAAAAATAACTGCCTACTGCTATTGAACATGGAACAAAGCATGAGTTAGACTATTTTATCAATTATATATGTAAGAGTAGAAAAATGAGTTTTTTTAATCCTATAGATTTTTATTTAGATTCTTTCTTGACCTTTAAATTTGAGACTACCTGACAAACATATGAACTAAATTTTGCATGCACACACCTATTCCATGAAAGGCAATGGAGACTTGATTCAACCCCACATCTCCATTCCCTCAGGTGAAGAGTCACTCTTCCAAGATGTAAGAGAAGCTGCTGGTACCCAGCACATATCCCCAGACCTTAGAACTTAAGTTACTCTGGTCTCACTCCTGACTGTTCAGTATTCAAAACATCTCTTTACTTGAGACCATTTCACGGAAGCAGAAACTGCAGTGCTGGCTGGGAGTGCCAGGGAATTAAAATTCCTGGAGAGGAGCACTCAACTGATGAAGGGTGATCATTGGAGTATAAATGTTGCAGCCTCCTCCACCCCTTGGATGAGAAAGTTCCGGGGCATGCATTTTACAGTGTCTCCCAGACTTTCCCCCTGGAAATAAGCTCTCATCACACATTAGTAGTTGGCTTGAGAGCTGGTCCTTTTTTGACAGTCTTCCCTTTCTGTTAGACTTTTGGCTGCCCTAGTGGTGTTCCCTGCACTTTCCAAATAAACTACTTGGACCTGTCTTCTTGTCTCATAGCCTGCTTCTGTAACCAAGGGTTAAGAATTAACATTTATGATTACTAAATCATTATATAGATGCCTTTATATGATAAAATAGCAAAAGGTTAATACCTGAAATTACTGAAGCTGGCTAGAGTGAACCTACCCCTGTTGGTGGTTACTCTATACTGAGTTTCACCCTTGTGTATGCCTACTATTGTGATAGTAATTCCAGATTGAGCTCACCCTGTGTATGCTTACTATTGAGATGGTAGCCTCTTCACCCTCCTCTGTTTAACATCTATATGGAAAACCTTAGATATTAGGTTTGGACCTCTACTCTGTACTTTCCTCTCTCAGAAACTTGATCTCTGAAAATGACTGTAACTTTGTAATTCCCCTTGGTTTGGGGTTCACCCCCAGTTTGTTCAATCCCTTTTTTAATAAAAGAACCTGTGTCCAGGACCCTGATGTTAGAAAATATTAGAATTTCTCTCTGCAGAGAGGGAGTTTTTAGGCCATCGAAGGAGACTGAACTTCTTTGCTTGTGTAACTGATAAAGTTTTTCTCTCTTTGAAACCCCAGTGTCTTAGGAATTGGCTTGGAAGATGCATCAGGAGAAAAGAACCCACTTTTGTTTGCTATTGATTCTAGTAAAATTCAAACTAAGATGGTGGCCAGCTCCTTCATTTCAACTCTGTCCCTATCAACTCCCATCTCACCCTCCCCTCCATCAACTTTCTCCCTCCCCTTCTGCCTGGGAGCCAATCTTTTCTCACCCTATAAAGAAATCCTCTTCTATTCTTTCAGGCTATTTTTTTTTTACTTCCCCCTCCCTTTACCTTTTCATCCTCTCCATGTCATATTGCGATTTTCTTGTCTTCACCAAGTGCCAACTGGCAATTAACAAGGCTTGAGAATTTTACTTCCTCAATCTTTCTTAAATGTGTTCTTTCTTTTCCTTCTCCACTGAGAGAAATAAAGAAATCTGAGGCCAAAGAGTATAAATTGGATTAAGTATTTAGACTCTGGCATTGCAGATTTGTCACTATATATTCCTCATTAGCTCACTCCCATGGTATAGCAACTTCCTATTTGGGTTCCCTATGTCCAGGCTTCATTCCTTCATCAACCCATCTTCAATATTGCCACCAGATGAAATTTCTGTAGTAAGTGGGAACTTAGCAACATCAGGCTCACCCAGGACATACAAAATAAAGTTTAAGCTTCTTCATATGTCATACAGGAACTTTTATTATCTTAATCTTGCCTATCATTTGCCATTTAAAACCACTTACAGTTCTCTGCAGATAATAGGCAGTGGCTTCTCTTAGCTTTTGAACTCCAGCTATTTTCTCTCCTTGGAAAGCCTTCCCATCTCCAGATCTGCCCACTGACATCCTATTCATACACTAAAACCTCCCTCAGGTATTCTCTTATCTGTGCTTTCCCGACTCTACAAGACAGTATGAGTCATTGTGTCTTTGTCACTACTTCTGTTCCATCTACATAACTCTTTTATTGCCAGCATCATACTGAGTTGTTTGCTTGCTCATGTGGCTACTTTGATTACTAGATAGCAAATCCCTCCACACAGGACAAGCAGGCTCAGAGCCCCTGTCAAATGCTTATTGCCCTGCCCTGGTCTACTTACCCTGAAGCACTTTGTGTACTTGTAATTAGTTAGCCATTTTATGTTTTTAAGTACCTTCTAAGCTATCTGTTCCATGAGGACAAAGTCAGGGTCTGTTTTATTTTTCTGCATGGCTATATTCCCAGTGCCAGAACAAGTGTTCAATAAACATTTGTTGATCAACTGACTAATTCCTTAAACAAAAAGCCTAAATATTATTTATCTCCTTACCCCAGTTCTCAATCATGCTGACCCAGATTAGGTACCCACAAATGTTTGAACCAAGTATCACTCACCCTATCCAAACAGCAAGGGGAGGGGAAAGAAGCAAAGGGAGTTTTTCTGACAACTAGGAAACTCAATTTATTCATCTAATTTTATATGTTTTTGTCTGCTTATTACCAAGTTGGGAATATCATCAAGTCAAGAAGCCCAGTGGTACATTAGACCAGGCTGGCAAGCAAATTGTGATTGTTATACCAATTGAAACGGATTCATTGTAGACACTTTGTTTTATGTTGGGAAAGATTCTGAGACCATATAAAATCTCTGTGTAAAGCATACCATGATTAATTGGTAATGAGTCATGACTCAGAAAGAGGATAGAGGCTACATAAGTGAGACAGGTTAGTATAGGGAAAAGGAAGTCTTGGGTCATAGCTGAAGAGTCGACAGGGAACATGGCAAACAGGCAACATGTTCAACAGGCAACATGGTCAATAGGCAACATGGCCGTGAGACCCCACCTGGAAACCTCCTAAAGGATCCTGTGAGGTCCTGGCCATGACAATCTCATTTGGAATAAGAATCCTATCTGGGGTCAAGGGAAAGCCCTGGATACCCTTAAAAGGCCTCACCATTGGCCCCCTGAGAAAGGGCAGGTAGAGCAATCAATCAGAACAGCAAACAGCTGGGGTCCTGCCCCAACATTATGAAGGGGGAGGAGGAAAGGTTTTTAGAAAGTCCTGACTTGGAGTCCCAAGTACACATCTCATTCTGCAGCATGCCTACTTATTTTCAATAAACTCTTTACTCCCTTGCCTACCCTATTGAAGCAGGCTAGATAGGGAAATAGATGGATCTGGAACTTGGCAAGAAGTCCACATGTTATTTGGTTCCCCCAAGATGGCTGTTGGGTTTGTTGATGTGGGAGGGGTGGCATGGGTGGGGTGGGGGGTATATGGGGACCTCATATTTTTTTAATGTAACATTTAAAAGAAAATAAAGAAGAAGAAGAAGAAAAAAGATGGCTGCTGGAAGACCCTCATGAGATTCTGACATTCAGAATGAGATGTCCTCTGGAAGCCAGGAGAAGTCCTGGATATTATCCAGGGGCCTTATCATTGGGCTCTCCTGGGGGATTGATGGGTGGGATAATCAATCGAAACAGCAAAAAAGCTGGAACTCCTCCCATGCTATAGCAGTTTAATATTATTGATGAGTTCCAAAAAGAAATATTGGATTATGTCTGTAATCTGGTCTGTACCTGGGCATGATTGAGTTATGATTAGGGCTTTGATTGAGCCACTTCATTAGGACTTTGAGTCCCTACAACTTAGTGGGTGGGGACTCACAGATAAAAGGCATGGCAAGGGACAGAGCTGAGGGTTTCTGATGTTGGAGTTTTGATGTTGGAGTTTGATGCTGAAATCTTAAGCTGGAGCCCCAGGAAGTAAGCACACAGAGGAAACAGAAGCAAGCCCTGGGAAGAGAGAACCTGAGTCAGGAGAAGAACACAGAGGAGTAGAAACACAGTGCTCTTTAAACACAGCAGAAACCCTAGGGAGAGAGACAGAGCTGTTCACCTGATAGTCTACAGCTGACCTGTAGAGAGAGGCAAAGCCTAGAGAGTTTCATAGTCTACAGCTGACCTGGTGGAGAAAACGGAGGAGCTGAGCCCAGAGGAACTCAGGAAGCCTGAACCGTTGCAGATGTCGGCAGCCATCTTGCTCCAACACGTGAATGTAGACTTTGGTGAAGAAAGTAATTTATGCTTTATGGCCTGGCATCTGTAAGCTCCTACCCCAAATAAATACCCTTTATAAAAACCAACCAATTTCTGGTATTTTGCATCAGCACCCCTTTCGCTGACTAATACACATACCATTAGCAAAGGAGCAGAATAATCAATTGTTTAAAGAGCAAGCGCAAAGGCCTTTTGCTCTCTCTGGCCTTCGCCCTGACTCAGTGCCTGTCTGTACCTTATTCTGGCTTCTTTGCCCCCACCTGAATCAATACACAAGTAAATCTGGAGATTTATAATCTATAATGAGCAACTGTAATCCGTAAATCAGCCCACTTTATCACTCTTCAGTCCCTTCCTCTCTACCTGGGACCCATGATCTGCTATTTTCTCCCATTTCTCTTCCCTCCCTACCTTAATAAGTTACTGGCCTAACTAACCCAACATGCTCTTGAAATTCATTTCTGCAGCATAGTCAAGAATCTAGACAAAATCCGGTTATACTATGGCATGTCCTTACATTCTTTTACGCAACATAAACCAAGAACCTAGACGCCCAGAACCCAGAGCTATCTGGTAACATAAGTACTACATATTTGCCATCCCTTTGTAAGCCAAAGAAGGGGGATGTGACAGAGAATTATGCTGTCACACAGAAGGCATCACTGCAACATGTTCAAGCATTCACCTAGAAAGTGAGAGGACCTGACTTATTACTTATTAGGTGATCTTCTCTTAAGGCTTACTATATGATATTTTAAAGCAACAAGTCCTTATCTCTTACCATAATTGCTAATACCATCCCCTGCTTACAGAAACTAACAAACTTCCCTTTAAAAGTTTCTCAGGATGACCATGTTAATAGAAATTCTACTCTATAGTGAATATTACCACCTCATATTTAAATACTGTCTTATGTTTATAATGTGGCTTCTAATAAGCCACTATGTCATCTGAGAAGGATTCCAAAGAGTTACAGAGCCAACTCAAAATGGTAACAAATAACCACTACTTTGGTTGTACTGATTTCATAGAATATTTCTATGAAAATGGCTTTCTTCTCATTTCATCCGACCTTTAAAAACATACCATCTAGTGTTTGCATTTCACTCTATTCTTTCAAAAACCACATTAAAAAGAAAAATAAAGATTATTAAGGGGAAAAAAATTCCCTGTAATTGGAAATGACAATGGTTTATAACTCTGAAGCTCAACTGACCAATGCTGTGGAATCTGGGCTAAGATGCGTGGGAGCAGACACAGGCCTCCTCAGAAATCAAGCACGAAGCAGATTGTACCAAGCACCAGCCACTGCTCTAGAGGCCTGTTGAAAATCACTTTGTTTGAAACAATGGTTTCTGGGGGCAGAACCAGGACATAAAGGAAAGTAGGTCATATCCCTGCAGATCTGCTGAGCTACTATTCCTAGTGATAAAGGCTGTCAGAGGCAACAGGGTGATGGAGAGACAAGAGGCCACAGTCTCCCAATCATGACACTTATACTCTGTGAGTGTTGAAAACCACATCAGCTTTTTGAATGACAAGAATTGAAGTGAGGTCCCTGGGATTAAAATAAATAACTAGACATAAATACACAAACATAAAAACAGATTGAGTGAGAAGGTGTTTGAGACAAGAACGTTCAAACAAAAACTGTAGAATGTTCTATCTTTCCATCTTAATTCCCTTCCTTCACACCACCCTGTAAAATTCGTCTGAAAATAGTGGCACAATTCAAGGGTTAGTAATTATCAGAAAGGCACCAACTTGAGAACTTTTGAGAAAACCTACCTAACTAAAGCAAACAAAAGTAACAAAACAAAAACTAAAATCCCATATTAGTGGAAAAGGAGAAGAGAAGATTAGACTAAGAATAGTAGAAGAACTACCCAGTAAAAAAGGAAAGGAAGAGGTTCAGACAAATAAATTTCAATAGGCACAAATATATCACAGATAGCTGTAGAAAGATCTCAAAAAAAAAAAGATACAGGATTTCTAAAAGGTAGTGATTATAAAACTACAGAAGGATATAAAAACAATGAAATGGCTGAGTTCAAAGAATGAAAGGGAAAAGAAAAGCACAGTTGAAAGCCACATTAAAAGCATAAATATAAAATAGACATAGCTGAAACATAGCCACTGCCACAACAGAGGAACTTAGGAAAATGGCATAAAACAAGGTAAAACGAACAAAGATATTAACGCAAGTATAAAGAAAATATAGCAAAGTTAATAGATGTAGAAGGCATAGGAAATCCAATGAACCTATAATTTTAAAAGCAAACAGAGGGAAGCAGACTTGGCCCAATGGATAGGGCATCCGCCTACCACATGGGAGGTAGGTGGTTCAAACCCCAGGCCTCCCTGACGTGTGTGGAGCTGGCCCATGCGCAGCGCTGATGCACACAAGGAGTGCCCTGCCACGCAGGGGTGTCCCCCGCATAGGGGAGCCCCACGCACAAGGAGTGCGCCCGTAAGGAGAGCCACCCAGTGCAAAAGAAAGTGCAGCCTGCCCAGGAGTGGCCCCACACACACGGAGAGCTGACACAGCAAGATGATGCAACAAAAAGAGACACAGATTCCCATGCTGCTGACAACAACAGAAGTGGACAAAGAAGAACACACAGATGGGGAAGGGGAGAGAAATAAATAAAATAAATAAATCTTAAAAAAAAAAAAGAAACTAACATGATCTAATTTTTTATTTTCTTTACTTACTGTTTAATCAATCTTTCCCTATTTTGTCTAGAGATAGGTAGCAAGCTGTTTTCTTTAGACAGATAGCCAATTATGCTACCACCTTTTTAAGAAACAGACCATCTTTTTTCCCATTAAACTAAAATTCACCCTTAATAATAATATCAAGTACCCCAGCAAGTGATGTTAGTGTATTAAAACAACAACTGAATTTGAAGGCCTTTGGCTGTACACCCATACAATAAAAATACTCCTCACTGACAGGTGTGTTCCTGTAAGTTTTTTCCGACCTAATCCTGCTGAGTGGGCCGTTCTCTTGGGTCTCCCTAGCCTCTGACTGCTGGCCACTCCGCCTACCCTGCCTCTCCCCACCAACCCTCCACCAATACGGGCTGAGGTCAAACCATGTGCTGCGTCCTGTCCCAGCCCACGGCCTCGCAGCGCCTCCCCCCCGGGTCTCTGGTGGAGACAGGGATGGCCTGCCAGCCGCTTGCCCTCACTCAAGACACTTCTTAGTGATCTCGAGCCTCCCATCACCTCCACAGACACATTAAGACTAAATCCAGGTGACCAAGATGGCTGTGAAAGTCACCGCCTTCCTCAAGGGTGCCTGAGCCAAGGAGTCGGAGCTGGCTGTGTCCTTCCCCACCGCGAGCTCATTTGGGAAAGGTGAGGCCACCATGGGTTCAAGATGGAATACTAGTTGGTGCCCACATCCTCATATAACTGGAAGACCGTGTGACCTTATAGAATTCTAGAATTCTCATAGATATGAGGGCAGAATAGAAGAGGGACCTAAGGAGGAAGGGGGCATAAACCTGATATGCCATACAACTAAACCACCCAAAAACTACGTAGTACCGATGAATTTGCTGAACTCCAAAGTTAAAATAACAATTCTATAGACATCTAGTTATAAATATTAAGGAGGGCAAAAAATCATTTTTGTCTCCTTCTTTCTAGGAACATTAAATATGGACTTTGATAGAACCACAGGGAAGGGGGAAGGAAGAAAGGAGGAAGGGGGAAGGGGGAAGGGGGGAGGGAGGGGGAAGGGAAAATAAATAAAACATAAATCTAAAAAAAAAAGCAAACAGAAAAAAAATGGAATAAAAATATTCAAAGGCACAGCAGAAGAATCCTGAAATAAAGATTTGAAACTGCAGATAAAAAGGTCATAACCTTCAAAAAAACCACAAAACCAAACCACCAAAAACTACGTAGTACCGATGAATTTGCTGAACTCCAAAGTTAAAATAACAATTCTATAGACATCTAGTTACAAATATTAAGGAGGGCAAAAAATCATTTTTGTCTCCTTCTTTCTAGGAACATTAAATATGGACTTTGATAGAACCACATGGAAAAAGTTCTGAAGGAGAGAAAACTTAACCTAATCATTTCATAACCAGCCCTGCTATATTGGTTTCCCTGTAGTGCAATCTGGGTATGTAGGAGCTCATTTGGGAAAGGTGAGGCCGCCATGGGTTCAAGATGGAATACTAGTTGGTGCACACATCCTCATATAACTGGAAGACCGTGTGACCTTATAGAATTCTAGGATTCTCATAGATATGAGGCAGAATAGAATAGGGACCTAAGGAGGAAAGGGGCATAAACCTAATATGCCGTACAAACAGAAACTGAGGTGATGGCCTGCTAACTTCCATCAGCCTGCTGACTCACAGAAGCAAGTGAGGAAGGGGCAGCTCACAGCACACACACCCAGGGGCTGTGTTATCAGAAGACAGCCAGAAACATCATTACATGGTGGGAAAAGGGAAGGGGCAGGAGGGTACCACCACCCCACCCACTTTCAGGTTACCTCACGTCTAATGGACAGTGCCCAGAGGCCAATCACCACTGGCCAGCATGCCCTGCAGAACTTGTGGATAGAATACGAAGCCAATCACCACCTCTAAGCAAATCAAACCACCCAACAGATTTCCCTGCTGAGTATCAAATATGTCATCTGTGCAGGTCCTGGAGTCCTGTGCCCCCATAAAACAGGGGACCCCAGGGCAGAACTTCACATTTCTCTTCCTTAAGAATGCTTGCCCTCAACTCTGTGTACTTTTGTTTCTTTGCTTAAGCCCCCATTAAATTCTCTGCTTGCCTGATTAATTGGTGGCTCATCCTTGAATTCTTTCTTACGACAAAGCCAAGAACCTAGACACCAACTCCAATAACAGATAAGCTCAGCAAGGTATGAAAAGACCATGGTGGTGGGTAAAGTCAGTGATTTTTTTTTAAGATTTATTTTTATTTATTTCTCTCCCCTTCCCCACCCTACCCCCGAGTTGTCTGCTCTCTGTGTCCATTCGCTGTGTGTTCTTCTGTGTTTGCTTGTATTCTTGTCAGCGGGAATCTGTGTCTCTTTTTGTTGTGTCATCTTGCTGCATCAGCTCTCCTTGTATGCAGTGCCACTCCTGGGCAGGCGCACTTTTTTTCGAGCTGGACAGTTCTCCTTGTGGGGTGCACTCCATGCGTGTGGGGCTCCCCTCCCTGCGTGGCATGGCACTCCTTGCGTGCATAAGCACTGTGCATGGGCCACTTCACTACACAGTTCAGGAGACTCTGGGTTTGAACCCTGGACCTCCCATGTGGTAGGTGAATGCTCTATCAGTTGAGCCAAATCTGCTTCCCTCAGTGATTTTTAAAGGCTGAGTTATCAAAGAATTTTAATTTGCTTATTGATCCACTCCTTCATTCAACAAGCATTTATTGAGTGCCTGTTTTGTGCCTGTGTACATGTTGTGCATACTTAATTTTGGATATATGATTTATAGAATTTTATTTTAATTATTTCTCTTCTTATAAGGGAAGCTATAGGCTTACAGAAAATCGTGCATAAAATCCAGATTTCCCATATACCACCCTATTGTTAACACTGCATTAGTGTGCTACATTTGTCACAATTCATGAAAGAACATTTTGATAATTGCACTATTAACTACAGTCCATTGTTAACAATAGAGTTCACTGTTTTATTATTTCTTTTAACCATAATCCTGATGAATGTTTTCCCAGTATCTCAGTAGTGTGAGAGAAATTTGTTAAGAACAGGTCAACTGCTCATAATTCTGTGAAGCAAATTCCTAATAATTCAAATAACAAATTTTTATGGAAATGTCCCTGAGAGAGTTTTCGATAACATATAATGGGAACCCAGTATTGGGAGACAATCACTTTTGAGGCAGGTTAGTACAGGGAAATAGAGAAGATGAGCTAAAACATAGCCAACAGACAACATGGCCGACAGACAACATGGCTGCAAAAACTTGCTGAGACCGTGAGTTTAACCTTGAGGCCCCAGTTTCTCTTTCTGGGACCTCTGTTTGGCCCCAGATATTCCAAACAGGCCTCACCATTGGCCCCCTCCATTGGTGGGGTATCCAATAACAGCTGGGGCCCATCCCCACAGAATAAGCAAGGGGGAGGAATAATTAACAGTTTAAAGGTTAACTACACAAGGCAGAGCTCGCTCTCTCTGCCTGGAGGAGCCCACACCAAATCTTGGTGTGTATTTCCATCTTTCTCTCTCATTTCTCAGCAAGCTCTGTTCTTTTCCCCATTTCCCAAATAAATTCTTTTTTACTGGCCTAACTAAACTGGCATGTTCTTAAATTCATTTATGCAACATAGCCAAGAACCTAGAGGAATCCAACGATTCCCATCTTCATCTGGTGAGCCAACTAGGAGAAAGATAAGTGAGTTATGTTCCCCAACTCCTGCCAGAGACTGGTAAGTTTTAAGGCCTGTCTGTGCCCTCTTTTTGCTCTGCCATTTTAAAGGGAGCTAATGGCTAGGGGGTTCTTGAATAAACTCTCAAAGGACATAAACTCAGTCTGCCCAGACTTCCAGCTCCCTCTCTGGAGGTGGAAAGGGCTAGCCCCATGCCATGTAGATCCAAGGAAGTTCTGGGTAGTTGGTGAATTGGCCCTTGAGACCTGACAGGGCACATGATCTAAGTCAAGCAGGAGTCCACCAGGAGTTTCCCAGACCTTCTCTAAGTTCTGAATGGCTATCATCCATTGTATTGTTTCCTTAGATCACTAGTTAACTGCTTTTAATTAAAAGTGCCTTTGATCTTCCAACTACTGCTTATTCTAGATCTGTGAGATGGTTCAGAATGCCTCAGAAACTGAAAATGCATTTGTTAAAGGAGGCCTAAGCCCCACCCTTAGCACTACCCTGAGGCTTTGCTCATTCTCCATCCTGGAGAGGTTCAGAGATTGTCTGGTGTGGTGAGATGGTTCCTGAGAGTATTTGCTGGCAAGTCATGGGACAATTAGTCTCTAGTTTTTTTTATGGGCTTTTAATGTTGGGTTTAACTGAGAAACTCAGCCCCTGGGAGTGGCCATGGGGTGAGCTCACTCACAGCCAGCTCCTAAGACTGATGGAAAGTAGGCAAAAGGGTTTAAAGGTCCCTAGCCAGCCCCTTTCCTAGTGGGAAAGCCCAGCTTGAGAGCTAAGGTCTGGGAATTGGATCCAGATGTCTCCAAGACCTCTAAGGCTTTGGGGACACTCAGAGACAAAGCTCCCGATCCCTGGAACAGTGAGACAGTGAGCAGGGCTCCCCAATTCCCAGGATGCTGGCTAGGCAAGCAATCTGTTCAGTCAGGTCTAGTGGTGGGATGCCATCCAGACTGATGAACATATTTAAACCTCCCCTAGGATAACGGGCAGCTCTTAAGTTGGGAGAACCTGCCTAGTCTAATCTTTTCCTGCCATACCACTTGGTAACAATATGGCCGAGAGTCAGCTCTGTATAGGACCCTGAGTTCCAGTTGAAACTGTGTAAGAGAGGACAAATGGATCTGAACCAGAGACCAGATGGTCATGTCTCCTTAAAGCAGGGGTTCTTTACAAGGGGTCCATGGAACAAAAAAAAAGGTTGATAGCCCCTGCCTTAAAGGGATGAGGAAATGTACTCTAATCACAAAGCCTCTCGCCTGTGGAATAAGGAGCCTCCCCATGTACCATCAGTTATAATGGAAAGGTTACTGACTTTCTTAGCTCCCTGCCTATTTCCCTGTAACCTTTCAATCCTTCCAGCGAAAAAGGCTTGCAGGGTTTTACCCCTTGTTAGGAGGTAACTGATAGGATGCAGCCCAATTCATGTCTCCTCAGGGCAGGGCTTCTCTGGACACCTTAGCCCCATACTTAGCAGCTGCCCAGGGATTTTCATGGAGGAAAGAAGTAGAGGGTCCTGCATGAAGTTTCTGCTGTGGACAGACACTGGGAGTTTTGCATCCAGGTAATTCTGAAGTCAAGTCTTTCCCTAAAGCTAAGTTAAGTGTATAAAACTCTTCTGTTCTGAGCGTTGCTTGCCTTAACTGTGTTAGTCTGCTCATGCCTAGGAACTCGTAAATCAGATTTGGGGTTCACCTGTTACAAACTGAGTAACAGTGAAAGGTAACCTACAAGTAAGTCTTTAAATGTCAATACTGTCTTGCAGTTGAATTTGATGTATAAAAGAAATTACAAGTGGAAGAATTAACTCAATTGTGGGGAAAGCAGAAAAAGTTAGCAAAGGTGTTACTAATAACATTGTTTTAGTTGCTTAATGAATGGGAGTGCTCAAATTGTTTTTAGGTGGCAATTTACTAGAAACTGTAAGAGTTAATATCATTATATAGATGTTTTTATATTATGAAACAGCAGAAGGATAGTAATGGAAATGGTTATAACTGGGCAAATGTAGCCTAGTCTTCAACTATTGTGATGGTTATTTGGTAACTAACTTCACCTACCCTTAGATTTCGGCTATTGTGATGGTAATTATAAACTGAGTTTGCCTTTGCTTATGGTTATTTCATGACAACTTCTACCCCCTATGGCTCAGGGGAAAGCAAACTTGAGACACCCCTATCTCCTGTCCTTCCACTGGTACCAACAACGGCACTTTCTCTCATGACTCCAAGTGTGGCCTAAATTGCTGCCTGGTGGAATTCTCAATCCCCGGGTCAATCGTCCACTCTTCCAAGCCAGTGGCCGCTGGAGTCCTTTTATCTCCAAGGACTGGGAAGGCAATTCTAGTGTTAGAATTCCTAAAAGGCAGCAATTCATGAGAGAATCCAGTTTCCCTGAGGCTTCAATGACCTCAGTGAGTATACACAGAAATTAGTCTTACTTATCAAAGGTCTGCCAAAGTCAAAATGGGAAATAAGCAAAGCTCTGAAGTAAAGGAATATGTTATAAACTGTATTTTAAAGCATTGGAGACATTTTGGTTATAAACCAACAATTAAAAGGCATGAAATTCTTGTGCAAAACAACACAGTCACAGTGCAAATTAGATTAATTAGAAATAGCCTCCAAAGAAATCTTTTAAATGTTAATTTACACTTAAACTTATTTTGTAAAGGAACGAAAGTTTTTAGTAAGTTTAGTAAGTTGTGTATCTGTGTCTAACTCTCTGTCTATGCCTATTTCCTCAGTATATCTTCATCCATTGGGATGGTAATATCAAATTAACAAATAACAATTCTTAAAAGAGCTCTATTCAAATTGCTAAAAATTAAATATTCAGTTATATATGTGAATGAATACTCCTGGAGCCCAAATTAGGCTAAGTAGAATGGAAAGTTTATATAGAAATCTGAATATGGGAACTATTAGGGAAAAGAAAAAGATTTTTCTAAACTCCTTGACCTAACCAGCCCCCAGGGCCTTCTCTTTGCAAGAGCTCTGAGGGAGGGGCTATGTGTGACAGATTAAAACTCCATTTTCTAGGCTGGGGAATTAAGAATCATAATTTGGTCTGTAATTCCCCAATGTAAACCTTTTAATAGCCTTAAAATAAAGGTGGTTAATAATTCTATTACCAAATTTCAGTAAGTAAAGGAAAAGTCCTTGAAAGCTGTGGAAAGATCTTTTCTAAATTATAATTAAAACAAATTAAACAATTGTAATATATTTCAAAACCTAGCAGTCAGTATCCTTTTATGATTAAAAAAAAATGTCTAAAACAATGAATAAAGGAAAGAGGTTTTAAGCTGCTTGTAAAGGAAGAAAAAAGAGCATTCTTTGCATAAACTAATGATTACAATTTTTTTTTAGCTTGGGTATTACCTCCCTGGTTTATAGAATACTGAGTAAATAAATTAACGTTATATATATTAAATATTTAAAATGATGAAGTTGTAAGTTCATGTTTAATGAAGTTAAGCTAAAGAAGGAAATGTAGATCTTCCCTCTGTTAAATGGATAAAGTAAATTTCATTAGTTACTAACTAATTTAATAAGCTTGTTTAAAAGTAAGGTAACTAGTCTATGTGGTTATGGTTAATTAAATGAAGTTTACAAAAGCATATTCTAGGTTGAAGCATTTAAATGGCTAATTCCAGGAAGCCATTTATTAAAAACCTAATTGATATTAATAACAAAAAGTAACTTCATAGCAGAGAAGCCACCCCAATCTGCATATTCAAGTGATGGTAAAAAAAGGTAACCTTAATTCCATTGGGAATCTTCAGTTTTCATAAAATAATTGAGAAAGTAGTTTTTCCTGTATTGCTAAAGTAAAATACCTGTTAATTAACATCTTCATGGTAAAGGATACATTGCATTAGAAGTGCTGAAGAAGTCTATAAAAGAGATAGACTTCAGTATCATCAAACTCTCTTGTACATTCAGACCGGGCCTTCAATACACTGCATATTGCCTCTCCATTTGAGTTATTGGCTAGATCAGTCACTGACTCCTAAAACAATAGAAGTATCTACTACATCTCTGGTTATGCTCCTGAAGTGGATGGAGAGCACGTTGCAGTTTCAGACTCCTGCAGTAGCCGGTGATGGCCTGATATGGCCAGATGTACAATGGACATTGCCTCCAGACTGGCAGTGTTTCATAGTACTAAAGGGCGCTAGGCACTAGGCCAGTGAAATACTGAAGCCTACTTTCCTAGCTTCTCTCTAGGGTCAATGGTGCCACAGCATGCTGGGTGTGTGAAGGGCATATTAAGTGGATCACTGATTACCAGGGGACGTAAGTAAAACTTAAACACAATTTGCACTTTGGCCTTCTCCCAGGGAGAGATAACAAGTATGGTATTGCAAACTTGGAGCCTAGATCTATTAATTTCAGCTCAAAGAGAAATTTATGCATTGGTTAGGACATTGATTAGTATTAAGTACTATATGCCTGATAATTATGGTATCCTTTCTATTCTAGATCACATGCAGAGGGAAAATGAACATGTTAAAAGTCCTGGTTAACTTCATTTTCTAAGTAGTTAGTGAATGTGCTTAACACAGGTCTCCCTCCAAGCCCTTAATCCAGAACCTGTCCCACTCACACCTTGGGGAGGACTGGCAGACCCACATGCCATCTTGCCAGGGCTAAGCATTTTCCCACCAGAATGGAAACAGCAAACAAGGTGGCTAGGACCCACTTCAGCTTAGCTCTTCAAGGTGGTCTATGGTTAAGCTTTCCTCACCCAGGACCTGGAAACCAGGTTCTGATCAAAACCAGCAGAAGAACAGGCCTTACTTTCAATTAGAGCCAAATGGAAGGGGCTTTACTCTGTGGTTCTGATCACTCTTGCAGCTGTTAAAGTTAAAGGAATTGCCAGCTGGGTGCACTTATCCTGAGTGAAGTCAGCTGCCCAAGGAAGTGCCCGCTCACCAACAGCACCTGACAGGACATACTAGTGCCAATCATTGGATGGCCTGAAATATCTCTTCAAGAGACAAAGCTAAGTACTGTCTGTATCAAAGCCAGCTTTTCCCTCTCACTCTAGTCCAAATGCCTATTGCTAGGGGGAAGGCAGGTCAGATACCCCTTAAGAAATCTTGTCTGTTTTCAACTCCTGTAGTTTCTCCCTATACGATAACTAAAAGGGAAATGCCTCTTCTTGTCCCCCTCTTAGCTGTCTTGAACATCACCACCACCATGGAAAACTGGGATTGGCAATTTATACCAAACCCCATTATCATTACAATCTCTCCCTAGAGCTAACTAACAGCACAGAAGAAACTAGCCATGCCTTAGAAGCTCTTAGACAGCAAATGGATTTTCTTGCAGCTATAGTACTGCAAAATTGCAGAGCCCTAAACATACTAACAGCAGTATGGGGGGTGTGGGGGGAGATGCCTATTTCTCAAGGAAAAATGTTGTTTCTATATAAATCACTCCAGCATAGCCCTAGACAGCTTTTAAAACCTGCAAGATGAAGCTCACCAACTTCAGGGGAATGCAGTCTCTGAAGGCACCTGGCCTTTCTCATTCTCATGGTCCAGCAAGTCATAGCTGGCCCCCTTTTGGGGCCCACTTACCATCATCTTCTTTATCCTTTTAGTGGGGCCATATATCTTCACAATTCTAACTAAGTTTATTTCTTCCAGAATCAACACCTTCCAAAACAAGATATTAGTCACATGGGAATTTCAGCCAGTTCCAACCATAGTGTCAGACCCGTCTTCCCTCAACCTCAATAGAATAGCCAGAGAGGTTTACACTCTGTCAGGCAGGGACGACTGCCCTAACCAACAGGAAGAAACTACAAAAGAATGACCATCGCCCCTCAGCTCCCCCTTAAGACTAAGAGCATTAACACTCTGCAGGGGGAGTTGAGTCAGACCTAGTACAGGGAAACAAAGGAGAGGACGAGCCACAACATGGCTGACAGACAACATGGCTGACAGACAACATGGCTGCAAAACTTGGCTGAGACCTTGAGTTTAACCTGGAGGTCCCAGTTTCTCTTTTTAGCCCCCCCGACCCTGAATATTCCAAACAGGCCTCACCACTGGCCCCCACCATTGGTGGGGTATCCAATAACCACTGGGGCCCATCCCCATAGCATTAGCAAGGGAGAGGAATAATTAACAGTTTAGAAGGCAGAACTCACTCTCTCTGCCTGGAGGAGCCCACACCAAATCTTGGTGTGTATTTCCCTCTTTCTCTCTAGTTTCTCAGTAAGTTCTGTTCTTACCCCATTTCCCAAATAAATTCTTTTTACTTGCTTAACTAAACTGGCATGTTCTAAAATTCATTTATGCAACATAGCCAAGAACCTAGAGGAATCCAATGATTCCCTGTCTTTACTTTGGGCTAAAGGAAGGGGAGGGGGACCCTACCAAAAGATTTTTGTGGTGACCAGCATTTGAGCCAAACTTTGAATTACAGGTATATTTGGACATTTGGGGATGAAGAAAGAATGATTTCCAAGCAAAGAAAATTGTGTGACTGGACTCAAAGTAGTGGGAAAGGGCCTGTATATACTCTGGAATAGAGAATGTTGGGACTGGGGGCATATACTAGAAAGTAAAGTGGGCTTGGCCATCTGGGGGGCCCCAGGGAGGATTCTGAAGGTGAATCAAAGGGGTAGGAGCTTCGTCTGTGACCAGGGAGGCACTATTCAGTAGGTATGTGGTAAGACCAACTTTGTGCTTGGGGAAGATTAATCTGGCAGGAAAGCCATAGGATGAATTCTAGACTGCAGGCAGGAGACTATTTTGAGGGCTAATGCAGGGGGTTAGCAAAAGACAGGATGGACTTGGCCTGACATCAAGGAATTAGGAAGGGGTAGCTGGAGAGAATGTCAGAGCTTCTATGAGGGTGGAAGAAATAGGTTTGGTAATTGGTTGAAAATGAGGGTTGAGAGAAGGTGAGGAATCTGAATCTCAGGTTTGTTTACTTGGGAGCTACTAGCAATTTCCTGGCTTCTTAAGAACTTTTGGAAGGAGTTGTATATGTAAATAGTTTAATTGTTGAGGCAAATGAGCCCAAACCTAGAGCACCTGGAGCAAGGAAACAAGGGAGTAGAGAAAAGGAGATTGAGAGCACAGGCAGAATCCAAAGCAGGACCCTGGCTCCTGAGGAGAGTATGGAAGACCAACTACCCACCGCCCCAAGGTGTGGGGCCCTGGGCACACTAGGACTCCATCTGGGCCACTGTGGAGGTCATTTGGAGAGAGCAAGGCAGATTTGTGCCAGCCTAACCACACACACTGAGGACCCTCTTTTAAGCCCTATCTCAGGTACACAGGCATCCAAACCCAACTGCAGTTATGGCCATGGTTTTAGAACACCTGAGTCAGGAAAAGATGGCTCCTCTAATTCAGCCACAGATATGGGCTTTGGGGCTGAAATACATCTGGGCTCAAATTCCATTTCTGGCACTTACTGAGAGTCATTAGACAGGTGATTTAACTTCACTAAGCCCACCTCAGATTCATCTCCTCTATCCAGTGGGGATGTTATTATCTCACAGCGTTCTTGGGGGGGAGGGGGTTCACAAGGTAATAATAGTGAAGCTGATGGCAAAAAACCTGCGATGAATAAGCACTCAGCAAATGGGGTCTCTGTTCCCCACTTCCCCCAGCCCCACAAGGTACCTGCTACACAGGCTGCTGGTTTCTGCAGACACCTCCAATCCCCCAAGCTACATCTTCTCTATGCTCCTGGAGTTCCTTTTTCTTCATGCTGTTTTGGCCTCTTTTCCTCCTAAATATTGCTCTCTGTTCTTCACTGGTGTCTCTTCTAAGCTTTTTGCTCTTCTGATCCTTCCTCCTAAGAAGCTTTGACTAAAAAGACTTAGGAGGAGTAAAAGGACCCTGAGGATAAAACAGGCATTTCCTCTTCGGTTCTCAGAGCAGTTTGGAATATTCCACTCTAGTATTATGAAAAACTGGTGCCTTCATGGGACCCAGAGTGACTGTTTTTCTAAAGCCCACCCAAAGAGAGAAAACCACAGTAATTCCCATGGGAGCCCCTATTGCAGATGAATACAGGCCAATCCTCACAAATTATAAATGCCCAGGCATTGGAAAGATACTAGACCACTAGGCTCTGGGTAGGATTCAACAACTTGCTAGTGAAATTCACATGAGGCCATTGGCCCAACAGAGAGGTCATTCCAAGCACAGCGCCTCTTTGAGGGGTGAAGGTGGCAGCCACGCTCAGCCCACATGCAGCCCCCCACTTGCTCCTAGAGCTATCAGGTGGCTGGGCTGTGACCACACTGTGTCAGGACCGCTGAAATGACATTTCGCCCAACACCACGACCTTACATCCCAGTCCTTATTAAGCAACGTAAACCAGAAAAAGCAGTGTCTTTTAAAATTCTTAATGCCACGTGTTGTCAGAACAAGGTTGGAAAATTGCAAACTGTCACTATCAATGAACAAAGCATGCCTGCCTCTTCCACATGCTTATGCCATATGTTTCTGGAAGCATTTTAAGTTTCTTGGAGGCAGGGGCCTTTCCTGCTGATTCTGGGAGGCTAGCCGGCCATCACTAGGAGCTCAGGCAGTTTTCTCTGTCCTGGCGGCAGTGGGTGGTTTGGAAGAGAGCATTTTGTTCACTGGTCCTTAGGCCCCTGCTGGGGAGTAAGGGACCTCAGCTCTTCTACGTGCTTGGAACCCAGTTCAGTCGTACGTTTGCTGATGAAAGTTTGCCACTTTCTAAAATCCCCAGTTCAGAGTAAGGAAGGGTTACTTGTTTAAAGTGTTTGATGGGGGCATCTGGCACAGGGTGCACCTGGGGAGCCTTCTAGGGAGTGTGTGAGTGTTCATCTTGTCATAGTGAAGCAGGCTAGTAAGATACAGAATCAATAGATGGATCTGGAACCTGGCAAGAAGCCCACGTGGACATCAGTAACCCCCAAGATGGCTGCTGGAAGACCCCCACCCCCAAGATTCTGCTATTCAGAACGAAGACTTCTTCTAGAAGCCAGGAGAAGCTCCGGATATTCTGCCTGGACTTTATCATTGGGTCCACACGGGTAATTGATGGGTGGGGTAATCAATCAAAACAGTAAACAGCTGGAACCCCATCCTGCCATTAGCAAAGGGGTGGAATAATTAACAGTTAAAAGGCAGGCACAGAGCCTAAACACTCTGGCTCTCGCTCTCTGCTCTCTTTCCTCCGGACCCGTTCCTGCCTTCTGTGCACTGCTCTTACCATTTTTCCTCTGCCACATGGCCACACAAGTAAACCTGGGCATTTATAACCTATAATGGAAAATTGTAGTCTGTAAATCAACCCGCTTTATCACTTTTCAACCCCTTCCTCTCTACCTGGGACCCCTGATCTGTTATTTTCTCTCATTTCTCGTCCCTCCCTGCCTGAATAAATTACTAGCCTAACTCACCCAGCATGCTCTTGAAATTCATTTCTGCAGCAAAGCCAAGAACCTGAATAAAATCTGCTAATAATAGTGTGTTATATCATTGGGTGGAGACCCATGCAATGAGCAGGAACATGTTACACCCCCATCCTGGGGAGGGCTGATGTTCTCAAACAGAGGGAAGGGTGTCTCTCAAGAGCATGGTGGCTCCCAATTGGGGAGGACAGTCTAGTGTGTCAAGCCCTCAGCATTGTTGCAAGTATCTACGAATCTGGTCCTTCAAGCACTGAAGCTTGGTTGTCACTGTGGGCCCCGAGGGGAGAGGAAGAGAGGAATAGAATAGAGGGAAGAGGGGGAAACTGGGGGGCAATGGAAGTATCCCAAAGGTTCGTGCAACAATGGATATAGGCCATGCTACATTCCACCAAAATTTTATAAAATTGTATAGTCTACAATGTAAACCATAATGTAACCATAATGTAACTAAAAATTTAGAAAAGTGTACAGTCTAAACTATAAACCAAAAGGCGGACAAGACAAGCAATGCCCAGATTTTGAAACGTTCTCCCTTCCTTCCTTCATAGGTCATAGATCTCTCCTCTTGAATTGGTCTGGACTGTGGTAGGAGGTGGGTGCTGGGGTTCTCCTGGGGACCCACACTTTCTGTCCATAGGCTCCTGTCTCCCAAGGCTTAACATTGGACTATTATCAGGAACTGCTTCCCACTCCTTCCCTCCACACTCGTCTCTGTCCCCATCCCCAGCATCCATCTACCTAACTAGTCATTTACATGGAAACATTTATTGAGTACCTGCTGCATGCCAGGCCCTGTGCTGATGAGAGGAGGTGATATTCCAGCAGAAACTCCAAGGATAAGTATTTCAACACGGAGAGAGAGTCAAAGATAGAAACAGTACGAGCAGAGGTGACTCGGGAGAAAGTACAGGGCATGTTGAAAATGCTGCAAGCAGAATGCTTTTTATACACACGAGTGAGAGGGCAGAGACGTCAGATTGGAAATAGGCTGGCCCCGTTTATGAAGGAGTTAGAAAATTATTTTCAGGCCAGTGGTTCTCTGGACCACCAACAGCAAATGAGAATTGCTTAGAAATGCAAATTCTTGAACCCGGCCCTCCTACGGAATCCGAAACTGCTAGTCCTCCGTGGACGAGGGGAACAGCAGTCTTTTTAATAAGTCCTCCAGGGGATTCTGATACATTTAACTTTGAGAGCCCTTGCTGTGGGCAAAGTGGTCCTCAGAGAGTTTAGGCAGAGCAATGCTAAGCACCTGTGTCTTATAGAGACCGTGCCGGTGTCAACGCAGATTGCAGCGAGGTGGGACCTGGAGTGAGGTGAGGGGACCTGGAGTGAGGCCTTAGCAGGCCTGTGAAGTGATCTGAACAAGAGATAAGGAGGAAAGGAAGAAAGCTACCGCCTGCCTTCCCCATGCCTCGTCCAAGCAGGCAACAGCTACAGGGGGAAAAAGGAAACGACACAACTGGGATCTCCAGTTTCACAATGAAGTCATGAGCACCCACATCACAGAAGCTTTCAAAACCATCAGGCCACCCCACTCTGACCCCGCCCCCCTCCACCATCACCACCGAGGGTTTGCTTTCCCCGCTCCCACTCGATTCCCTCCACAGCACTTAGCAGACTAGGTGATTAGCTTCGTTCCAGGCCCTCTTCTCCCTATAACATAAACTCAAGGACAGGGTCCTTGTCTGTTTCATTCCTCCCCCAACCCTTAATGTTGAAAAGATGCACTGAGTAAAGGACTTCAGGACACAACAATGGAAAATGAGAAAAGGAGATGGAGTCAAGAGATTAAATTTTAGGAGAGCATAGGAGAAATTCTTGAGCTATCCCTAGATTTTTTTTTTTAAGGAGGTACAGGGATTGAACCCAGGACCCCATACATGTGAGGCAGGCACTCAGCCACTGAGCTATACCTGTTCCCAAATTCCTGGATTTCTATCTGGGAGACTCTTCCTAATTAAATACGGAATACAGCAGAAGAGCTAGCTGAGGCCAGGCAAGGGTCGGTAGGGCAGTTAGTCTGGCTGGTGGGAATTCCTGGGGTACCCAGGGAAGGGCCCAACTGAGCAAAACCAAGTCCAAACCAAGGCATGTTGGGGTTAGGCCACATTTAAACCTAAGCCCAGCTTCAGAGGTGCAGGCAGCGTTGACCTGGCTCTTGTGGGTCAGGAGCAGCCCAGGCTTCAAGTTTTAATCTTTCTTTAGTCCATCCATTCATTGATCAACTATTGAAAATATATAAAAGAGGCAACAGATCATAGCGGTTAATAGCTCACACTGTACAGCCAGGTGGGCGAGGTATGAATCCAAGCTCAGCCACTTACTAGCAGTGAACTCTGGACAAGTTACTTAAACTTTAGGCACCTCAGCTCACACACATGTAAAATCACTTCTAAAGTTTTGTGTGTTTTTCCCCTTGGGATAGGAAGTTTAGATTTTCACCTAAAAGGGCCGTTCAGAAGGATTTGGGGGATTGAAGAGGATGGCCAAGGTTTGGAACAGCCACTGGGTGAGCAAAATGGCTAAACAGTAGAAGAACTAAAGAGAGGCTGGAAATGATCGATTTGCAGCAATATGGCCAATTAGCAGGATGAGGCATTTCCCCCCCTGTATTTTAGGCAACAAAGGAGCAGGAATAGAGAAAGTAACTGTGGGGTCGATCTGGGTTGGGCAATCAGCAGGGCAGGTACAGAGGGCCTGAGGTTCCACGGATCATGGAACTAGAAAGTGCCAGGGACAGGGGCTCAAGAATCAGGTAAGGATGTATGTCCTGGTGCAGAACTTCCCAAGTTCAGTTACTTACACACCTGCTCAGGGTTTTCCCAGGTCCATGCTACTGCTACATAATTACCTTTCAATGGACTATCTTTTTTACATAGTCTCATTCTAAGAATAACAACTTTGAAATCATGGGCTAGATTCCTTGGTAATCCTTATTCAATAAATCCATAAATTTCAAAAATGCTCATCCAGGACAACCTCATGTCCTCTTGCTCATCACATGTTGGGAAAACACCATCATCATTATTAAGAACTGGGGCTTTGACCTGGGATTAATTCTAACAGGGGGGAGTAAGATTTGCCACTATTTGGTGACTTTTGGCAAGGTACTTCATCTCTCAAATCCTCTATTTCCCAGTGAAAACTGGCGATGATAATATCTACTTCATGTAGATATTATCTACATGAAGATAATTATTATCTCATGGGTGGCCATGAGAATTAAATAAGAGAATTCAAGCAAAGTGCTTAGCCCAGTGACTGGAACATAATAGATGCTCAATAAGGCATAAGTTATTTATTTTTTCTCTATCAATCCCCATAGTACCAAAGAATTTATGAAACTGATGATTAAATAACAGGCAAGCCAGCCAATACTTTCACAGTCTGGAGTCCTCCCATCAGTTCTCTTAGAAGACCCAGCTCACCCCACAGCATCTAACAGCATGCCATGTCCTTCTTGGTTGGCAATTACTGCTTTTTTTCCATTCAAGAAATTCTTATTGAATGAACAGGATGCTGCTACACAAGGATAAGTCACACAAGGGTGTCATATTTTCTTCCAGATAGAAGCATCTGTATCTAGAGTGTTTTCTCACGGGACTCCTGCCAGGTGCCATCACTGTGATGCTTCTAACAGAGAGTGTTACCTACAGACAGACTCGGTGACCCACCCCATGGCGTGCAACACTCCACCTCCTTCTCAGGTTTGCCTTGTGTCTTGCCTTTGCCGTTTGTTTTATCTGTCATCTTACTAATGTGTTGTTCTTCTTCCCATTTGCCTAGACGGAGTATGTACACATCAAATCACAGGAGTTTAATCAGTCTGATTACACATTCCACCAGTGCACTACCCAACTTCTGCTGTTGCTCCCCCGCTGCTTACCCCAGCACCCCCACTGTGTCCAAGGGCTACAATAAACTTGTTGGCTTCCTCTCGGTTATGTGAGGTTATCACGTGCCGTTAAACAGTTGCCGTATTTTGCCCTCCAGAAGGGACTATTCATCCTTCCATAACAGATGAAATGACGGGAGGGTGTTTAATGGGGGAAAGTACCTGGCAAGAGAGGCTGTCCTGTAAATACCTAAGGGACACTCTCCTGCTTTTAGCCACTTGCCAGTACATGTAAAATATAAAGATCTCTTTGCACGCTGACTTCCACTCTAACAGTTTCATAGCAGACTGCTGTTTTCTTCTTGCTGGCTTTTCAAATCTCTTACGAGTGGTACCAACCACAGAGGCCAGCGGGACACAGCAGAATTCAACAAACGCTTGCTGAGTCAAGGGAACTTGAACTGAGCTTCGGTCCATTTGGGGGATCTGTTTGCTCTACTTATTAGCCTTATTTTTCATGTCTCCAGGAAGAGTCAAATCGGTTCATCAAATGTACGTTTTATGGGGCTGTTCACAGCCTCAGCACTTGAGGTTGCACAGGAGGGGCCTGCAGAGGGGTGGGGTGACGGGAGGCAGTGATGCTTCCAGCTCCTTTTGTCCTCAGGCTACTAGTCTCCTAGGGCTACTAGGGTACCACAAAGTAGGTGACTTACAACTTACTGTCTCATGGGTCTGGGGGCGACAAGTCTGAGACCAAGGTGTGGGCCGTGCCCCCGTGGACCCATGGTAGCACCCCTCTCCTGGCCTCTGCCCAGCTCCCATGGTATGCCTGGGCCTCGGTGCTCCTTGACTTGCAGCTGCAGCACCGCGCCATCTCATCATCATGGGGCCTCCTCCTCTCTAAATTGGTGTCTCCTCCCCCTTCTTTTTTTTTTATATAGATTTCTCTCTCCCCCTCCCCCCCCCCCCCATTGTCTGCTCTCTGTGCCCATTTGCTGTGTGTTCTTCTGTGTCTGCCTGTATTCTCATTAGGCAGCTCTGGGAACTGATCCTGGGACCTTCCGGAGTGGGAGAGAGACGATCATTCTCTTGTGCCACCTCAGCTCCCTGGTCTGCTGTGTCTCTTATTGTCTCTCCTTTGTGTCTTTTTGTTGCATCATCTTGCTACATCAGTTCTCTGTGTGGGCCAGCACTCCTGCACAGGGCAGCACTCCTGCAGGGGCTGCACGGGGCTGCACTCTGCGTGGGCCAGCACTCTGTATGGACTAGTACTCTGCGTGGCCCAGCTCACCACACGGGCCAGCTCACCTTCCTCAGGAGGCCCTGGGCATCAAACCCTGGACCTTCTATATGGTAGAAGGAGCCCAATTGCTTGGGCCACATATACTTCCCTCCTCTCCCTTCTTAAAAGGACCCCAGGGCTAGCAGAATTGGGGCCCACCCTGTTTCAGAATTTAACTAATTCCATCTGTGATGACCCTATTTCCACACAGAAACCCACAACAGAATTCAACCCATAACACAATCCCCCCATTTGAGGAGGCTGCAGGGATTGGCAAGCTTTGCCTGGTTAACTCTATTCCCCAGTGGCGAACGCGTGGTTCAGGGAGCAGGCGGGGCCCGGTGCGGGGGAGCCCTCTTAGCCAATCGGATCCCAGGCCCCTCCGCCCCTGGCTCCGGCCCAGCCCCACCGGCATCTTTTGCTCTTTGCTCCAAAGTGGCTGTTCTATCGGCCAGTCACAACTCTGCCTACCTTTGGTTTCACATTTTCATGCCTGCAGAAGTTAACAGAAGGCTGGCATTTCCCCAACGAGCTAGATCCACAGCCTCTTCGCTCTCTTTCCAGCCACCCCCTGCATCTCATTGGACCACCTCCTCACCAGACTTCCAACCCCACCAGGGAAAGGCGCCCAGCTTCACGGAGCACTCATCAGCACCAGGCTCCCTGCTGGGCCGGCGACGTCTGTTAGCTCCCTCCATCCTCAAGGGGCCTATTTTGAGAAGGAATTGTCACCCTCATGTGACAGGACAGCGAAGGCCCAGAGAGAAGAAGAGCTCACCCTGGATGGCAAAGCTAGGAAGAGCCGAGCTGGGAGCTGAGTCCAGGCCTCTCTTCCTTTGTTTCTATTTCAAAGTTCCTGGGTTTTCCCAGGCTGGATCTGCAGCTGGCGTTGGGAGGCCTGGAGCTCACTCTTTCTATGAACTGTAACCCCTTCTGTGTGCTATTCTGTTGCCTCCTTTTTCCATGGCAGGAGGGGAGCATTCTGCTTTAGAATGCATGATAACTATTTATTTGATGTTTTCTAAGTATCATTATTTTCCTGTTTCCTCCTAAAGGTGAAGAAATAGTGATTATTTTACAACAAATAGCTGGAAAAACTGACCAATCGCCGAATCAATTGCTTTGCCATGAGGCCTCTTGAGATAAATACATTATAAAGACTGCCATCACCATCATATGGGCCATTGGGCACCTTTGGCTGCACCTCTATATTCTTGGAAAGAAGCTGGAATCATGGTCTGTGAGACCTGTGGGAGCATGCATTGCCCAAGGTAATGAGGGGTATGGGTTTTAAGGAGAAAAAGTCATCGAATATCAATCACTGAAGCAGAATGGGGAGAGAGAGTCTAGCTAGCCAATCTACAGAAATGGGGTTTAGAGTTCTTTCTCAACTGAAGCCTTTATCCTTCTTTATTCTTGAGATATTTAGAAAGCCATCATGATTTCCCTGCATTTCAAAGAGGAAGCATAAAGAAATTTTCATCAATTGAGCATCTCTATATTCCACTCTCTGCTAGATCCAGTAGAAAATGCCACATAACCTTGACAGCACTTCCAGGGACTCAGAGCAGCAGCTTTAGGGTCAGTCCATCTTGTCCTCTAGCTGCACGGCCTCTGGTGAGTTTCTCAGCCACCTGGGCTTCTTTTTCTCATCTGTAAAATGGGGGATATCACACCCAGCCTGCAACTCGGTGCTGAGGGAGGGATGAGATAATGTCTCTAAATCATTTAGCCCAGTACCTGGCAACAGTAGACCTTCACATCCACTCATTCTTCCAGCAGGCATATCGAGCGCCTCTTTGTGCAAGGTACCATGCTAATCTTAGGGGAATCCACAGTTTATGGAGCAGAGGCTCTGCCCTCGTGGTGTCTACCATTCAGGAATACCGTGAGGACAGGTAACAGTCCAGCGGGTTACATCACCTCAGTTGGCCTCAGTTTCCAACTGAGGTGATATAGATGCAGGGATTGATTTCTCCAAACTGCGCTCAGTGGCAGGAACCCTGGTCTCCACCTACCCAAAGGCCCTTTCCCTGAATTCTGTTACCCTGGCAGGGATAAGATGGTAGAGTTGTCTTGATTACATGAATCCATAAGGGGTCGTGAAAATTCACGAGCTCAGCCTCATCTACCCTCTCTCTGTGCACCGTGGAGAGCCTGATGCTGCAGGAAAGTTCAGGGTTCATAGTCAGAGGATCTGAGTTTAAATCCTGTCTCTGCCCGACACTCGATGCCACTTACTCCCTGTGAATACGTTCATTTCTTGACCCTGTCTTTTCATCTAGAGAATAGGCATAACAGCACAGTCACAGGGTCGTTTGGGGATCAAATAAGGCGATGGATGTCCAGGAACTTTGTAAACCCTAATGCATGACGCAGAAGAATGTTATAAATACGCCTGTTTCAGAGGTAGACTGTTTTCTCTCACTGCATTTCAGCCTCCAGTTATTTTCCAGAATGAGGACATACTAAAAGCGGTGCCACTGCTCTTTTGAGCCTATTTTTGATCAGCATACCCAGGGCTGCCATTTTTGATAATGCAGGTTGTACCTTGCACAACCAATTCTGAACAAGGAGGTGAAAAATGGCTAAAATGTAGCCACTTTCTGCTCAGCCAGCCGAGCACCCCATCGCAGGCCCACCTGCAGCCAGAGAGGCTGCATCATTTTCTAATTTGCTCAAAGGCAGAGCATGGGCTAACCCTGGCCTTGACTATAATTTTTGTTCTGCTCCTTAAATCTCCACTTCTTCCATCAACTTATGTCCAAGTAATTCATATTTCTTGGCCCTCCAATGTCCCTTCCTTCTGACCTGTGCTTGCTCTCCTCTTTTCTCCCTGACTTTCTTTCTCACCTGGTAGTCCTTCCAGCAGCTGTTCAAGGCTAATATGGTGCCTGCCCCTGATGTCTATTTTCTTACCTGTATGTATTTCCCAAGTTCAACGTGCAGAGCATCCCTCTATCCAGACCTGCCCCCTCTAAGCCAAGGAGCATCCCCTGTCTACCTGCCCCTAAGACGAAAGGAATGGACATGGTAGGGACACCAGCTGGGCTGGGGGCTCCACACACAGACACCAGGGAACCCCACCCAGGTCCTCGGCACGGAATTAGGACTTTTAATAACAACCACACAATATAAGAGTACGTAAAGCTCTGAAAAACAAACATAAGAGAATAAATGCAGTTTCTCAAGAGACACCCAGTTACTTAGCTGACCAGAGATTAAAGAGGGAGGGTGAGATTTGTGAAAGATGCCAGAGTAACTGGTTAAGACAAGGCTGCGTAGCCTGAAGCTTGGCAAGGGTGATAAAGTCAGAGGAAGAGAGGACATCATGCAAACCTGGTGTCAAACACATCAAATCGGACCAGTGAAGGAAAGTCCAGAAATATATTTCTTTTCCCAAATTTTAACCTACATAGTGAAAAGGTCTCTGATTAGATTAGCCCATGTGCCCTTATTCTCTCAAACCTCATGCTGGCAGCATAGGCGGTTCAGATGGGCATATGTTTATTCAGGGGGCACTGAGCCCTTTGCAGCATGCAAGCAGTAGCTCAGGATTTAGAGGGAAGGAGGCTGGTGATAAGTGGTAAAAGAAAAGGTGATGAGATAATTGTTTCCCACTACTTCTGATTCACCTGCCACTAGGTGCTGTGAAGGGAAAGGGGGAGAAGGCAAAGAGGAGGAGCAGGTGAGGGTGGGAAGAGAACTCTGAAGTAATTTACACCCACTCAGAAGTAAAGGAGAGGAATGAAAACTGATTAAAAATCAAAACAAAACAGCATAGCATGGAAACTTCCCTAAGGCCTGGAGCCTCGGTCCCAGCACACGCTCTCTGCTTCTGCGTTTTGCCTGCTGCGCATCTGGCCAGCCTCCTCTTCCAAGCGCAGCCACCCAAATAAACCACAGGTTGCCTTAACCCATCGGATTTAACTGACTCCCCTGCTCCTCCTTTGTTCCTTGAGAACCTGTCTGCAGACAGTGGCAAGAGGGCAACACAGAAAAATGCACAGGAGAAAAATCACTGCCCAGGAATGCAATGGCCAACAGGGATCTCCTAAGGATACGAGGCTTGGGCTTTTGATCAAGAAAGAACACCCGTGGCTACGGGACCTGCAACCTTTAAGCCAGAGGAGGGGGAGGAGGGAAACGTTCTAATGTCCTGACCTCTGTGATTCAGAAACACAACCTGACAGAACATAAACTCCAGGTAAGCAGAACCAGGGAGAGCAATCCTGGATGCCCCATTTACATAGAAGATGGTAACGTTTCATTGATCTTGAGGTGGCTGGTAAAGTGAGAGAGAAAAAGAAACATTTTGGAGAAGGAAATTGAGAGAGCTGGCCTGGTGAGGATAGGAAAGCAGGGGACCCTAAAGAGACGTTTGAAATCATGGTAAGTAAGACTCAGCAGTTTAGAGAGCACTTGGCTTTGGGGTAAGGGTCGAACTGTGTCCCCTAAAAGGTATATAGAAATCCTGACCCTGAGGATCTCAGAATGTGACCTTATTTGGAAATAGGGACATTGCAAATGGAACTAATTAAGCTGAGGTCATGCTGGAGTCAGGTGGGCCCTTAATCCTATGACTGGTAACCTTAGAAGAAGGGAGAAGATACACAAGATGTAGCAATCTGGCATTGTTTATGAATTTTAAAAATAGATACTGGATTATGTTTGTAAACTGGTTCTGTTCCTCTGTGTGTATTACATTGTATTAAGTTTAGAGGTTTCACTTTGGCTTGATTAAATTATGATCAAAGCTTTGATTTGTCCATGTCGGTATGAAAACAACACGGTAGAGGAGAGAGTTGAGTTTTGGTGCTGGATTCCCTGGAAGTAAACACACAGGAGAAGAACACAGAGGAACAGAGATGGCTCCATAGGCTAGCCGAGGCCCCAGGAAGAGAGAGAACCTGATAGTCTATAGCTGACCTCGTGGAGAGAGCAGAGCAGCTGAGCCTGGAGAGGATCAAGCCCCGGGAAAGAGATGAGACTTATCCCAGCCTACAGCTGATATTGGAAGAAGCTGGGACCATGGAGCCTTAAGAGAAAGAGGAAGCCTGAACCCTAGCAGACATCATCCACCATCTTGCTCCAACATCTGGCAACAGACTTTGGTGAGGGAAGTAATTTACGCTTTATGGCCTCGTAACTGTAAGCTTCTACCCCAAATAAATACCCTTTATAAAAGCCAGCAGACTTCAGGTACTTTGCATCAGCACCCTTTGGCTGACTAATACAAAAGGGGAGAACGCTATGTAACGACAAATGTGTGCAGCTGCACGACAGGGAACACCACCCAGGAAGGCCAGCAAACCACCAGAACCGAGCAAGAGGTAGGGAAGGGCGCCCCTACAGGTTTCAGAGGGAGCATCACGCTGTGGACATCTACATTTCAGCCTTCTCGTCTCCAGAAGTGTGGGGCATACATTCCTGTTGTTTTAAGCCACCCAGTGTGTGGTACTTTGTTACGGCAGCCCTAGGAAACCTGGGAATCAGGAGAACTGGGTTCTAAACCCATGCACCAATAATCAAATGGCCTGTTTCAGGGTTTGGTGTTCCAAATGGGCACCAAAAAAGCCTTTGTTTGGATAGCTTATGAATTAACATTTGCTTCTTTCCTTTAGGAAATGTGGACAGATAATCTACCAATTAGAAAGAAGACCATGTGGGTGGCACCAAGAAGATTTGCCCTGTCCTTTGTAATCTGGCCACTTCTTTGTAATCTGGTCCCACATGGTGATGCCAATGAAGGTTCACTAGCCAAGGAGCCCAGGTTTGTGGGACCTAAAACCACCTCTGGCTCTAATTAGTGAGTTGGTGAAGTTGTTCCTTATGCCTCAGTCACTGCATCTGTAAAATGGGGAGGGGTGTCACTTGAACCTGACCCTTTAGAGAGACTCTGTCATTCCATTTGCCTTTCCCAGGGTCATTTCTCACTATTTGCTCATAGATCTGCTCTGATTTATGAATTATCTGTGGGGTCTATTATTCCTCTTCCACTGTCCTCCACCAACACCATGCCCAGTCCCAGCACCTCCCCTTTGCTGGTGCTCTTCTCTTGAACTGGAATTTGAATCCATCTGGACTCCCTTCAAAACTTTCTTAGACATTTGGGTCGCCCTCCATAAGTCCTTCCCAGCTGCCCCCATCCCTTTTATTCTTTGAATCCTCCCCATTCTTATCAATTACAGCATATCACTTAGCACTTGACTATATTATCCAATGCTGTCCTCTTATTTTCTGTGGGTTAGACTTACCTCTATGACTACATAGCAAACTCCTTAAGTCTGAAACTTCTATATTCTCTGCAGTGCATCAGGAGTCAATAAAGGCTTAGCATATGGCAATATAGTTAATTTGGCTATAGGACCAGCAGAAACTATCAATGGATGCTAACCTCACCTTCATACAGTAGAATAAAACTGCGCATGGCTCCTCCTAGAACCCCAAACCTAAATTTGAGTTTAGTTAGGTTGCATACAATGGTTGATATCCTTGACTAGCCTTGAATATTAGTAATAGCAAACAGCTGAGTGCTTTCAGTGTGCCAGGTTATATGTTCCCAGTGCCTTATATGTATCATCTCCCTTAATTCTCCTAGTCATACAATAAAGTAGATAGTATTTGTCTTAGTTTGCCAGAGCTGCTATAACAAATACCACAGACTGGTTAGCTAAAACAATGGGAATTGTCTTACACTTTTGGGGGTTAGAAGTTCAACATCAAGGTATCAGCTGAACATGCTTCCTCCCAAGTCTGTAGCATGCTGGTGGTGGCATCCTGGCACTCTGTAACTCAAACTCTGCCTCCATCCCATGGCCATCTCTCTCCTTCTATCTTCTCCTAACTCCTACAATGTCCAGTTTCCTTTGCTTATAAGGACTTCAGCATGTCTTTGTGGGGGACAGGATTCAATCTACCACAGTTTTATTGGCCCAGTTTTATAGCTGGAGAAACTGAGGTACAACAAGGCTAAACAGCTTGCCCAAACTCAGAGGAGCAAAGGGTAGAGTCAGGACTTGAACCCAGGCTGTCTAAGTTTAGAGCCTGTTTGTAATCAATACATTGTACTACTATATGGGTGAAGTGTGATTTTACTTTGCTGTGGTTTCCTGCACTTCCCCACAGAGATAAACTCAAGAAGTGTAGGTGCACAAGAGAATCATCTTCTTCTGATATGGAACTTTCATATTCTTTAACCAAGAACGCCGAATAACAGTGATAGCTACTCTTTGCTAGGCACTCATCTAAGCATTTACAATGTTGTATCATTTAATCTCCTGATTGCCTAAACTTAGTCATGTAATATTATATATGGTAAATACAAATATTATTCATTTTTTTAAACAAATAAAGTAATTGGAGCTTAGACTAAATAAGCTGTCCAATGCCAAAAATTCTTAGATGATAAAGCTAAGATTCAAATTCAGGTGCATCTGATATTGAAGGCCAAACTCAACCTGTATGCTCTCCTGCTTCATCATATTATTACAAATTATAGTGCATAAATGATTTAATTATGGCAAATGTTCTTCTGCATTGGACATAAAGGCACAGGGAAATAATTCAATCTGTGTTCCATCCAGCAATTAAACACTCTACTTATTAAAAGGAAAATTATATTAAAGTATAAGACAGATTTCAAAGCATGTGTTATACAAGGAAACAGATTCCTTATGGAAAAAGAGGGGTTCAGTAGTAGATCAAAGGCAGACATTCATGAGAAAATTCTATTTACAGAAAGAGAAAAAACAAAGGATGTGTTATTTCTAAGAAGTTGTTCAAGCTTATCTTTCTGTAACACAAAGTTTCCTCATTGCAGTCTGATCCCCAGGGATTTCTATCACAGCTAGACACTGATTCAGTTGTCATAGTTTTGAAGCATGTCTGAATCTATCTGGTCGCCAAACCAAGACATGAGATAACATGACTGGCAATTCTTGGTTAATCACTAAGAATCTCCAGGGACCTAGGGAAGAAGGGGAAAGCATACCTAAGTGCAAGAATCCCCAGTTCATTCTCTAGGGACTTGTGTCCTGCTCATCTCTGGGGATTTAGTGGTGTTAATTGATCTTAATCTTCCCATAAGCTTTTCAGGAATTCTCTATGTGCAGCCCCTCAGTTTCCAAACTCTTTGCTTTAAAAGCCACTACGAAGTTATTAGACATCAAGCCACAGAGTCTAGAAGGGGTGTAGTTATGGAAATCCAAGATCACCCCAAAACACAGAGGCTTCTTTTCTTATGGAGCCTCCCATAGCAAAGGTTCAAAAAAATAATAACCAACACAATATAGCAGTTGTTATAAGTCAGTTACTATTCTGAGCACTTCGCTTTCACTCATATCAGCAACCCCACTAGGTAGGTACTGTATTGCCGCCATTTTACAGTGGGGGGAAACCAAGACAAAGCAAGGTTAAATAACTGGTCCCAAATCACAAAGCTGGTAAATGGCAGAGCTAAAATTTGAACCCAGGTCATTGGAGGGCAGAGTCTACAGTTTTTAATTCCTTTGCTAAAAATTCCCTTCGAAGCAAAGTTTTTTACAACTGTTTCTCTGGGACTCAGTCCCCCATTTGCAAAATTAGGTTAGAACACGTACCTTCCTCAAACAGACTTGGGATAGGTAACTAAGAAAAAGATGGCAAGTGTTGGCAAATTTTTTCCATAGCCTTGGGTAAGTACTGGCGTCTGAGCTGGTCGTGCAGCTTTGCCTGTGGGAGAGTCTACTTCTTTACTCCATTTTGCCTACTTTCAGCGCCCATCTCCCTAACAGAGCTTCAGTGTCCAGCTCCCCGCCCCTCCACCAGATGGCCCTTTAGCTGCAAAGACTTCACAACAGATGCAGCTGGGGCCAGCAAACTAGTGATTGTCTTTGGAATTAAAGGTTCAGTTTTAGCACCTGTCTTCACTGCTTTCATAGAAAAATACTGTTTTAACTGCCATTCCCCACCCCCACCCCGCAACGTGTATAAGTTTCAAATGTGACAGAATTCTCACCTTAAAAGAAATATTAATGCGTGGATTCAAGAGATCAGCTCATCTTACTTCTGCACTTACAGACACATACAGTTATTCCAGAATAAGTTTAAATTTTTGAAATACATTTTAGGTCAAGTTAAATTGTGTGTTCGTCTTTCTTAAGCACACAGTGGCCTCATCCAGAATCGCAAGGGTGGTAGGGGCTATAACAAATATATTCATCCTTAAAGTTATTTTTAATAATAATATAAAAACGACTCCATATGCTCACAAAATGTGATGTGTATAGCATTTTAATTAATTTTTACAAGTGAGTAAACTGAGGCTTATAGAAATTTAGTAACCTGTCCAGGGCTTCACATTGACATAGGAAGTGGCTGCGCTTATACTTAAAATCATACCTGTCTATACCCCAGTTCATGCTCTTTCAAGCATTTCTTGATGTCACTCAAAGAATCAATTCCCACTCTGCCTCTGATATACATCCTCTGTATTATCCTGTTTTCAACTTGGAATATCTGAACACACGCACAGGCTGCCAACACAGCCAAGCACAAATAATGGAGAATGAAGTGGCTAGGTGCCCAGAAGTAATTTTGCATTATTTATATTTTCAGGCATATCCTGCTCTTTCTTTGTTAGTGGCCTTATTCTCACTAATTGGTTGGGAATCTGCAATAATTAAATCCAGCTGAGAAAGTTCTCTATCAATGTGTGCCAGTCTAATAAAAAATAGGTCCTTAGCACTAGACAATAATAAATATAATAATAGCTGCCACTTAGGAAATGCCTTAGATTTCACCTAATTTAATTTTTGTAATGTCCCTCTGAGGTTGATATATTATTAGATCCATTTTATGGAAGAGAATGCTGAGGTCTAGGTAAAATTTAGGCGCAAAATTAAAGTGCACAATTGGATGAGTTTTTGACATGTGCTTAGACCTATGAAACTATCACCATAAGCAAAATAATGGACATATCCATCACCCCAGAACGACTCCCCCATTACCCTTGACTATCCACCCTGCCTTGTCCTCCTATCCTGAGGCAACTATATGATCTGCTGTCACTCTACATTAGTTTGCAGTTCCTAGAATTTTATAGAAATGGAATCATACATTATATACTCTTTTCTGGTCTGTCTTTTTTGCACTGAGCATAACTATTTTGAGATTCTTTTATGTTGTATGTATCAATCGCTATGGTGATTTGGAACTGCAAATACCCCAGAAAAATCATGCTCTTAAAGCTAATCCATTCCTGTGGTGTAAACCTATTTTTTAATAAGGTTACTCCCTTTAAGGCATGGCACAGTGTGGGTCCTAATCTTCTTATTGGAGTCCTTTCTAAAAACACAGTGAAAGAGAAAGAAAGCCATGGAATCAAGAAGCTGAAGCCATGAAACCCAGAAGGGAGGGAAGAGACCGGTAGATGCTGCCATGTGCCTTACCATGTGACAGAGGCAGCCTGTCTTTGGGAAGAAAGTGTTACCTGATAATGCCTTGATTTGGGCATTTTTTCTCAGCCTCAAAACTGTAAGCTGGTAAGCTAATAAATTCCTGTTGTAAAAGCCAATAGATTTCATGGTATTTCCTTTGAGCAGATCAGCAAACTAAAACAATCACTCATTCCTTTTTCTTCCTGAATAGCTTTCAGTTATATGGATAGACCACAATTTGCATGTCCATTTACCTGTATATGGATATTTTGGTTATTTGCAGTTTGAGGCGATTACAAATAAAGCTGCTATAAACATCCATGTACAAGTCCTTGGGTTAACCTAAGAATGGAATGAATGAGTCAGACGGTAGGTATATGTTTAACCTTTCAAAACAACTTCCAAAGTATTTTCTAAAGAGGTTGTGCCATTTTACATTCTCACCAGTCATGAATGAGAGTTCCAGTTCTTCCACATCTTCATCAACTTCTGACATAGTCTTTCTAATTTTCAACAAGGTTTCCTTGGGCCTCTACAATGTGTTCTGGGCATGAGGGTAGAAAAAGAGGACCAGGAACTCTACTGCATGGAGTTCAAAATGTACCTGGGGAGACAATGAGCAGCTATTTTTAATTGGTTAGAGAAGACCTGTGATATATGATATACATAATAAAAAGGAGTATTAGATATGATATGATGTAGCTATATATTATAAGCAGGAATTAGAGGGGACTATAAAATAAGAGCATAGCATTATTAGGTATGTTTGATCATGTTTAGCTTCTGAAAACAGATAAGCTTTGAGCCAAACTTGAAAGAACAAAAGGATTTGAATCATTAGAGAGAAGAAGAAGACAGGGGTCTCAGAACCCTCTACTTACTGGGTTAACTTGGGTCAGTTATTTAACCTCTCTGTACCTCATGGCAAGGGGTTATGATTTGAATGACCCACATTAAACTATAAGACAAGACTCTGATATCATCTCCTTTTTCTGAAGCTCTCATCAGTTTGTCAGATTACATAGACTTAGGCAAAGGAATGGATAATTACCTATGTATTTGTACCACAGATGAACTTGGGCATATCATCTGAACAAATGCCACCCTCCTGTCCTATTAAACATGAGAGCCAAACAGAGTTTCCAGTCACTGCTTTGAAGAGAGTGCAGGTTGACCGGGTCTTCAAAGCAGTGATTAGAACCTGAGTTTGGCACTCAGCAAACTGTCTGCCATAACCTAAGTCAACTAATGTAAGGATGTGGCAAAAGCAGAGTTATCAGAACATTTAAAAGGAAAAATTATTTCTATCCACTTTTTTAAAAACAAGCATTTATTCTTTTAAAGGAAACTTTCTGAATTTAAACAAAAAGCTTTAAGAATAGGTCAGGAAGAATCAGGATTCCAGTGAAATTTCTCTTCCCTAGAATTCCTCTAAGACAGTATGGTCTGGTTGGTGTTGTAGTACAAGGCACAGACCCCTTGGCTCTTAAATATTAGGGGTCCCAATTTTTCTTTAAATGGATCTCCAGGCACGGAACTCTGGTTTTTCCAAGAAACTTCCTGCTATAGTAAAGCACCTATTCTTTTCTGGGTCCCCACAAAAAATCCCTTTCCATGAACTATTCTTTCTAGATATTCCATCAACTTTAATCCCCATATGATTCCTACATTTTTTATTCCATGTCTGATGTGATTCAGTTCTTCCTCCTTTCCCTCTCTAATCCTCACCCCTCTTCCTCTTAGAACAATCTTCCAACCATCTGTTTGTTCTTGCTCCACTCATATACTTCCCCATGCACCCCTGGGGGCTCCCTACATCCTATGACGGCTCAGCCATCACTGGGCATGTTCCTTTTATGGCGACCCACATTTGCCTTTACTGTCAGGACCAGACCCTGGCCCTCTGATTTCAAAGCCTGGGCACCTAACCACAAAGACATTCTGCTTCTTGTTGCCATGAAGGCCTTGAAATGGATGTATAGGAAGAGTCACCCAACATTCCTAATTTTGGAGGACTCTCAGATTTTTTATAGTGTTTGGTCTCAAATTTTAGCATACAGAACCCTATTCAGGGTTTGGGAAATACACAGGTGTATTGATTTGGCTTCTGGGGGAACCACCTATAATAGTCTTGGAGAGGTATCAGGAAAACAAATCTTTGGAGCAGGCCTGGGTGACTCGACTGGATTAGAATAAAATCCAGCTCCAAGGGAACGGATACTATTATGAGGTGCAAAAACACTGCACTTAAGGTAAAGCCCTTTATAGGAAACTATTTGCAATTCTGGAAGCAGATGTAGAATACCCAACTAGCTTCTGTGGGCAGACCTGAAAGGCAGCAGTCTTCAAGAGCAGGTAGGGTGCTGACCAGGAACCAGAAGGAGGATAAGAAAAGGGTTGATGATGTTGGAAGTCGTAAACAAAAGTCAAAACCTCCAACTCAGAGTTTACCGTGGGTCAGTTTTAGAATGGGATACTTTTCTTAGGGATCCTGACAATCACACGATACGTTTAGTTCAATGCATCTGTTGATTCTGGTTAGCTACAGAAATCGTTAAACAAGATTGAAAAACTCAGGTGGACAGTAAATATGACTCTACTAATCATTTCTAGAAGCTCTTTCTTTAAAATTCTCTTTTGCTTTCTTTTGTTTTTAATCAAATATCGCACTTTCAGGGGGAGCATGTTTAAATGTTTTCATTTTTCCTACCTAGTCTCATAAGGAAAAACAAATTAACCTTATCATAGTTTCCTCTTCTGAAATATGAGAATTGATGCAGTTTTTGTGAACTAAAAAGCTCTCGGAACAGTTGCGAGTGCTTAGCAAATGCAATAAACTGTTTGCTCCTAATGTTATTAAGCCCAACAGTTGTAGACAAGGTCAGTTCTTGTGAAACAAACGGAAGAAGAATGGGTTTTACAAAGCTTGGAAAGGGGCCTGTATCTGTATGATATAAGACAGCGCTCCTGCGGTGAGATCAGCCTTCGGTGACAGATCAGGGAAAACTGCCAGGTAAGATTCCTTGTTAAGGCTCAGATGCTCCTCCTGAAAAATCCCCCCATGCAAATTGAAAGCAAATTGCAAGAGCTAACCTGGAAAACCAATGAACACAGAGCCAGTCTCAGTGTCTGCTTGTCTTTAAAGGAGATAAATACCAAAAGGCTGACTGTTTGGATTCCCACCAGCCTTCCAGATAGCATTGTTTTACCTCCATGTTCCCTTCGGTCATTCTGACCGCTTACTTCTTCAAACCACAAACAACTAGTGGGTTCACGTCACCGCATGGTCATGGCCACATATGTGATCAGTCTCAAGCGCTTGCCTGTTGTGCAATCCTGTATCTAAAGCGGGGGAGGCAGACACTGCTGAGGTAGAAGGGAGCGTTAACAGCTGATACCTCCTGGAAGATCCTTGTTCCCACTTGCCTACGCTCAATTCTCACAGCATCACCGGTTCTAAAACCTTGCAACTCCTGTAAAGCTAACTATGGCCAATTATTTTCACCTGGTCCACAGGGGGCAAAGTGGGAGCGCCACGTCTACTCCCTTTGCTGACGTGGGGTGTGAGAACTGGTTGACTATACCTATGTTCTGAGGTAAATGCAGAATGAAGCTGGGCTATGTGTATCCAGCAGTCATTTCTTAAAAAATTACAAACTTCTCCTTGGTCATGACTGACTATTATAAATGTTGCTATCTGAGACCAAAATGCATGGCAAAACTCAGAAGGACAGAGCTTTGGTAGGCATGGCCTTTTTCTTTATTAAAGGGGGCCTGGTGTATGGCAAAGACAGACTGGGAGGCAGACCTGGCTCCAGATTTTGGCTCTGCTCTGATGGGAACTTGGACAAGTGAATTTAACCCTCTGAGTTTCAGTTTCCCGGCATGCAGACTGAAGAGAATACACCTTTTCTGGCAGCATCTTTATGAGGATTAAAGGATGTTACATGCCTGACCCAGTATCTGGTACACAAGAGCTCAATGAGTGCTAATTAATTCTCTGTCTGGTAATAAAAAAATAATAATAATAAACAAAAAGATCCAAAGAGCTGTTTCTAAGATGCACTGCACTATTCTGTTGGCTAAGGTTCAAGACATCCATAGGAACTTGCGAGCAACCCATTCTAGAAGCCCATAATCACTACGTACACTGAATGCTAACACTTGTGAAAGAATCTGAGGGTCAGAAAGAACCAGTTTGATAAGAGATCTTCAAGCCTCAGTCTAAACCCCCACTTCTTCCCTTAGGCAATTCCAACACTTAGAAAATAATTCTTTAAATTTAGCCCAAATTTATTTTCCTGCAATAGCCACTCACTGATGGATTCTAATTCTGTCCTCATTTCCACCAAGAGTGAATCAAATATATCTAATGCAAAGGATGTGATTGTGATAATGAGATGGAAGAACCACTAAATCCTGAGCATAAGAGAATAGGAAGGGTCCTATATGGTCATCTTTTTACGCTGCCTTCTGGTGCTCAGTTGTCCAGGTATAGGGATTCTGAAGCCAAGAGGGATTAGTGGCTGAGCTAACTGGTCCTCAAACACTTCCTTAGGTAATGGCCCCACACTGTCTCCTGAAGGAGGGAAGACCCCCATGGTAGTAGCCATTTCCTTTGCTCAATGGAAGAAATGGAAAAGTCCTTGGACGAAAGAAGAGGATGTTTACTTATTAAATAAAAGGCACTCACCCATCCACTCATTCCTAGAATCTGTTGCTAACTGACTATGGAAAGAGATCTCACCAGGCATTGATGAGCTAGTCAATAAGAATACTCATGATGCTTCCTTGAGGAAAAACAAACCAGAGAATATAAGCATAAAGACATTGCTAAGATACATTGACCAATGAATTTGGAAAAAAAATAAATGGGGGCATTCAAAACGTACTTGTTTTGAGTGCCAACAAAGCCTAATATCAGTCCTGTTAATAATTCTAACCATCATTTCAAACCAACAAAAGGAACAAACAGTAGTTAATCCCTTTGCTGTTACAGGCAGAATGAAGACACCAAATGGGAAAAAATAGAAAAAGAAAAAAAAAAGAAATTGTGAGAGACTGAGTATCCTTTTTCTTACACTTGGTGGATGATTGTGTTATCATTGTAAAGTGTTTTTTCTCCTGGGAAGTCATAGGAAGTGGAGGCTAGAACACCACTTTAGTTGTGAAAACGTGGGCCTTAAATTAGCCATAAGAAAGAGCCTGGAGAATCTCTTAGCCAATAAGCAGAAGCTGAATAAGGCACAGGCTGGAAGACCTCCCCTAGCTTCTGCCAGCCCGTTGAGCAGCCAGTGAAAACCGAAGTTTCCACCTGAGTATAGGAGTAGCCTCTGCAGCTGGCCACACCTGGATGAGACAGAAATAGGTCGGTTGGGGAGGGGATTATTCCAGAGCTCAGAGCCACCGTGTTCTGCAGGCAAGCTGAAGGGCCTAAAAGCTGAGTCAGAGTAATTTCCAGGTCTTCTGTCTCATCCAGCTCCCTAATGACTCTGCTGGCCCACAGGGGCAAAGTGATGCTGCAATGATGCTGGGCTTCCCTTCTCTACATACTTGACCAAAGTTTCTAGTTTCCCATTGGAATGCCCCAATCTACTTCAGGGTTTTCCAAGTGCCAGCTTCTAGGTTTCTGCACAGCTCAAACTCTCTCCCTTAGGGCTGTTGGCTCCTCTTCTTGGTTGGCTATGAACATTTTGCATATCAGCTCTGGGCTCTCAGTACCTGGGTCCAAAGTAACCCCCTGGTAGTCCTTTTTGAGAAAATGGGTCTTGCTTTGCAGCCTTCTGCTGCCCTCTGCTGGCTATATCTGATGGCCAGGGTCTGCCTTGTGAAATGGTTTGACTCTGAGCATCTCCCAGGAGAACAGGTGGGCTTCCATATTGACAAAGAAGCATATTGCCCTGGAACATAAGGACCAGCACCTAGAGAAAAGCGCCACCCTGATGGCCCAACCCAAGATCCCCCTCCAAAAAAGAGGCACCAGCCTTTCACTTATTAAATGCACATGTTAAGTAGTATGTTACATGCACATGGAAAGGCTGTGGAGTCAGCCATGAGAGGGACAGCAAATGTAGGCTCACAGGAAGCTTCTAGTGCTGCAAGTCCAATGATAACTGCCTCATTCCCAGGGGCTCAATCCTAGAGTGGGAGATGGATAACCTGAGCTCCAAGTCCAAGACCTTGACGAGTTTCCAGATACAGATTCTCATAGGATGTCATCTAATAATGTGCCTTTATCCTTCTATTAAAGGCAACAAAGTCTAAGACACAGGCACATCCTTCAAGGAAGTTTAGAATGTAAGGAAGAAGACAGCATGGTAAAAAGTAACTGTAAGCGGGGAAACGGACTTTGGCCCAGTGGTTAGGGCGTCCGTCTACCATATGGGAGGTCCGCGGTTCAAACCCCAGGTCTCCTTGACCCGTGTGGAGCTGGCCCATGCGCAGTGCTAATGCGCGCAAGGAGTGCCCTGCCACGCAGGGGTGTCCCCCGCGTGGGGGAGCCCCACGCGCAAGGAGTGCGCCCGTGAGGAAAGCCGCCCAGCATGAAAAGAAAGTGCAGCCTGCCCAGGAATGGCGCCGCCCACACTTCCCGGGCCGCTGACAACAGAAGCGGACAAAGAAACAAGACGCAGCAAATAGACACACCAAGAACAGACAACCAGGGGAGGGGGAAAATTAAATAAATAAATAAATCTTTAAAAAAAAAAAAAGTAAAAAGAAACAAGCTGTGTGGGAATGATGAGGAAGAGGCAATTAATTAAGACTGTAGAGATGAAGGGAAGCGTTAAAGGGTGGTCTTCCTACAAGAGAAATATGATCATGTTACTCCCTTTGAAAAGAAAAGAATTGCATCATCTATGGGCTCAAATAAGGATGTCTCAGCATGATATGACAAGGGCTTCATAATTTTCACCCTACTTTCCTCCCTACTATCTGCTGGTCTGGCTGCAGGTGCATCTTTTTATCAAACAATGTGCACCCAGAATCCCCTACACCTCTCAAGTTCATGTCACAAGTCCCGGATCTTCTGTGCTGCATTGCCTTCTTAACTTCTCTTCATCTCTTCTTCCATTTACTAAGCTCCCTCTCTTCCACCCAGTTTCCAAGAAGGTAAAAGTAAATCCGAACAATTTCTCTGTCTTGGACGGTTATGTTCTTCATGTTTGGTTTCCTCAGTTCAGCCCCACTAATCCCAAATCCCCAGAACCCAAGCAGGCAGTACCCAGGTTCCATGCATGAAGTGGCATTTAAGACCCTTGAACATTATTGCCTGGGGCAGGTCTGTGCTTGCCTTTATCAGTTTCCCACCCATCCATGTCATAGGTAACAGCAATAAATCAAGCCGTTACCACTACACTGTCTTTGGTATCTGTTTTGTAAAGCCTGTGTTACTTTGACATTGCTGAACCTCACAGGGTCCCAAAGCTTTATCCATGAATTCCCCTGCTTTCACTAGGTGTGTCTCTCACCCAGCAAGAAAAGGCTTCCCACTGGGCTGGGTCCCCTGTTAGCCAGACCAACTGCACTTTGCCCAGTCCTCAACCCAATGGGTTTCACCTCCCTACCAGTCCGTGAAAGTATTTAAGCAAACCCATCACACCCCACGGTGGGAACCAAGGGCCACCTCGTCCTCCTGTTATTACAAGGCTTGCTTCCTACAGCCCTTGCTGGTGCACTCTGCCCCGGAATGTACCCCTGATGGCCCTGCATGGTGTGCAGTGTCCCCCTCCCCAGGGCTGGGTACAAGCAACTAATAAACTGCTATCATACGATAGACAGGCCCTGAGCCTCAACAGACTTCAGCTCCTACAATCTGATTTATTGGACTCACCTCGCTCAGCTAAGATGGAGTTGAAGAAGGACAACCACCACACCATGGAGCCTAGAGTGCCTACAACTGAAAGCAGGAGGATTGCATCCAGTATCCATGTGGAATCTGAGCCTCCTCTTGACATAGAGGTGCAATGGACACAACCAATCCAAGGTCCACAGAGAAAAGGTGGCATTGGAGTGGGAAGAGTGGACATGGTGGCTGATGGGTAAGGGGAATGGCAGGAAGAGATGAGATGTGGAGGCGCCTTTGGGACTTAGAGTTGCCCTGGATGGTGCTGCAGGGGCAATCACCGGACATTGTAAATCCTCACAGGGCCCACTGGATGGAATGTGGGAGAGTATGGGCCATGATGTGGACCATTGACCGTGAGGTGCAGAGATGTACTTACCAAATGCAATGGATGTGTCATGATGATGGGAGTGAGTGTTGCGGGGGGGGGGGGGGGGGTGAGTGGTGGGGTGGGGTTGAGTGGGACCTCATATTTTTTTTAATGTAATATTTTTACAAAATCAATAAAAATATAAAAATAAAAAAATAAACTGCTACCCTTCTTATCTCCCTAGCGTCAAGTGTCAGGTGCAGGGCTCTCTCATTTGGTTTAGGGTAGGATCTCTCCTTCACCAACAGGGTGGAGAAGACGTGGTCAAAACAACTTCTTGGGACTAAGTCTTCTACTGTCGACTCATCCTCTTTCCCCTCTTGGATACCATCTGGATTGTTCCTTTATGCTTTCCACTTGAAATCATTGCAGGACTCACAAAGTATGTCTCTGATGACGGCAGCCCTGATCAGTGATTACCCTAATAGTCCAGGGCTCCCTTATTTGAGAAGAGGGAAGCAGACAAAACCAGAGAGCTGACAAGAATGTGGGTGTGACCAGGAATAACTTACTGAGCCCTCACCATATGCCGGGGGCTCCAGGCTAGGCACATTCTGTCATTCGATCCACCTTTTGAGGTAGGTGTTCTTATGATCTCCACTTAAAGAGAAGGAAATTGAGACTTGGCAGATTAAATAACCTGCCTATGGTTTCAGCCCTCTGATTTCAGACATTCTGACCCCCGAGATTTTTCCTGGTTGCCTGCCTTGCAGATAGTAGGTGCTCAGTAACTATTTATTAGATTTGCTAACATCGACATTTGGCCACAGAGGCATGTTGGGATTTGTGGCAATTCCTAGAGAAGCTTCAAAGTTTTGCACTTCTCCAGAAATGTCCTTTTTGTTCTCTGGGAAATGATATGAATAGAGTCCAAGAACAATAATCACACAGGGAGAGTATTGGGGGCCTCAGAATGAAGTGATACTCCTCAGTGGAGTGACGTGCTATTGTTGCTAGTCTATCTCCTGACTGAATCTGGGGGAATTCTAAAAGAAATTTTAAAAGACTAAAAAGAAAGAAAAAAATCCCTCCTGTTTAGATGGGAGGTTGCTAAGTGTGTTCATTCAAGTTATAGGATAAAAAGCAGAATTCACACATGCCATATGGTATAAACGTGCATTTAACGGCCAGGTTTTAAGTAATGGTTGTTAAAAAGGCTATTATGTATATGGCTTTTTATGTCTCTCACTTCTTTCATTTTTTTGTGCTCAAGTCCTTATCCCCTCTTACAGCCTCTAAGGGAGAAAAGGACATATCCTTTAATCTCAACGGGCAATTTGTGTTTCTGAAAGTAAAATCCTGAAAGTAAGATGAGATGCGTCTGTTTGGTTCTTCATTGCAGCCCCAGCATTTGGCCCAAGGTGGGCACTCAATAAATAATGGCATAACTGAAATCCAGCACCACTCCCGCAGCTCTCCCACCTGCCCTTTTAGGCTACATTTATGTAGGTTGCTGGTCCTCTGTGTTCCTTAGCCTGGGAGCACAGAGACATGGAAATGTTTAGGCTGCCTCTCTTCCCATAAGCTCCTGGAGCTCTTTTTGGAAAGAAGAAAGGCACCATCCAAGAGCGAGCAGGGCACTTAGTTTCTCAGGGGCTTTGCTGTGGAAATGGAAGGTGGTATTCTAAACGAATGTTCTTCCTGTACTGCAGAGCTTGGACTGAACGTGGCAAGGCAGAGAATTAAAGGCAGGCTGGCCCTGGAGAGTGATGCTGGAGTCCCCTGGAGAGTCACCTCCAGCAGCTGCAGGACTCAGACTATTCTCAGAAACATAATTAGCTACAAGAGGTAATAAAATAAAGAGGAGACCTCCTGCCACCTCTTGAAAATACTGAGTAAGTTCATCTCAAGCAGGCCATTAATAAGTGGTCTCTATTCCTCCCCCCCTAAGACCCATCTCCTGTGCTTTTCAAGGGGGTGCAGGAAAAACAGTAATCCCGTGCTGACCATTCAGATCTTCAGTAAATCGGGACCAGCCCTAGTTGAGCCCTTTGTGCCAGGGAGGCAGAATTGTGTAATCATTAAAAAGTGGGTCATGGAGCCAGATTAAGTTCCAATCCCTGTTCCTCCACTGCTTGCCTCTAGATCCACCTTCCTCCCCGACCTGTGTCCTTAGGGGTTGACCTGTGTGGCCCTCCACCACTGGTTGTCTTACTTTCCCACCTCCCAGTGCAGAGGCTTGGCAGGAGACTGAGGGAGACAGGAGGGTAAGTCTCCTTCTCTCTCCTCCCTTCCCACTGGGTCACCTTGGGCTGGCTGCATCCCTCCCTCACCCAAAGATCTCAAGGGTTTTTGCAGGAGAACTTCTCTGTTTTCTGGATCTCTGGGCTCAGGGTATCCTCCCTGCCTTGCCTCTTCAGATCGACGTGAGATGACAGAGCACTAGACCTGGTGGTGTGTAACAGCCCGCCCACACTTTTGCAAGCTGGCCCTTTCTTAATCTCTCCTCAAACTGGGCCATCCGAGTGCACCCTCCCTCTGTGCCTGGCTGGGATTCCGGTGGATACACCATTTATGAGCTTGCAACTTGGGCAAGTTGCTGGACCTCCCAGGGTCTCAGGAAGTTACAGGGTTATTATGAAGACAAACTAGGTTAATATAGTAAAGTACTCAGAACAGTGTTCAGTGAAATATTAACTAGTGTTATCATAGCTGCTCGCTTTGGGAGAAATCTTTCTTAGCCTTGGGTCAGCCTCACTCGTTCTCTCATTCCCAATCTTCCTCTCTTTCATTACAGAGGGAAATAAATGGGAAGATTTTTTTATGCATATGCCTGATCTTTGGCACATTACATGAGGCAACTGTTGCTTTTTTCCAAGTACGTAAGTGGAAACTGAGCTATTAAAGTGGCCTCTTACCTAACCCAAGGCCACATGGAGGCTGAGCTCTTTGGTGTCCAAGATGTTAATAGAGAAGTAGTCTTGGTTTCATGCTGTGTGCCAATGCTGATGGATTGGTACTGACTACCTAGAGCACTGTGTTAAGAAGGATTCAGGAAGGAGGAATGCTCAGATGGACTAATAATGTCTGCCATGTGCACAGAGGAGAGCATGGTGGTGGCAGCATCGATGTCCCTTTTCTTCTTTTCTAGGATCTCAAATAATCAATGGGATCCAAACAGTCCAATGGACTCCAAACAGTCAACCAACAAACTAATCAACAGATATTGTTGAGACATAGCCTTTATTTGGATACATTCCCAGGCAAGGTGGATGACACAAAGATTAGACACAATCCATCCCTGCCTCCTAGGATTTATAAGCTAGCCAGAAAGACAAAGCAAACAAGGGCAAAACAATGAGATCAGGCTGGTCCTAACTATAGATGCAACAGTAATTAAAAGAAGGGAGAGCTCACTGTTTATTTTATATACAGATGTTTTGCTTAGCACTGGAGATGCGAGAGAGATAATTTCAGTAGGTTACTATGATTGAAGTGAGGAGGAGATTCTAGAAAAAGCATGAGGAAGGGCAGCTTAGCCCAAGCTCAGTGGGAGGATGGAGTATCAGAGAAAGCTTCCTAGAGAAGATAATAGCCAAACAGTGTTCAGAGGAACCTTGATTTCCTTTTCTCTCCGAGATGGAAGCTACTTGGTAATGTACCCCTCATCGCAATCCCTTTGGATTCTGGAAAATTTATTAAGGAAAATTTAAAAAGCCAATTCAATATTTAGGAAACTTTGCTAAGACCTATGTTCTAGAAACCAGTGTTATTTATTCTTGAGACCAAGTTGTTGCTCTGTTACACAGTTCCTACCATAGCTTATTTATCTTGCTGCCAAGAACTGAGTCTCTCATAGGCACTGACTTTTTGGTGATGAAACAAGATACACATGGTTCTTGCCCTTATGAAACTTACCATCTGTGATTGTTAGGCTATTGTGTCAACTTGGCTAAGTAATTGTGCCCAGTTGTTTGGTCAAGCAAGCACTGGGCTAACTGTACTACAAGGGCATTTAAGGACTTTAGTCACCATTGACTTTACTGCAGTGGTAAATCATAGATAGCTGGTTATAATTACATCAATCAGGGAGATTGCCATCAGCAATGAGTGACGCTTCAACCAGTCAGTTGAAAGCCTTACAAGGGGAAGTGATTCCAGCATTGAGAGAGAATTTTCCAGCTCATCTTTGGACAGGCATCATTTCCCAGAACTCGTCAAGAACCTTCATTGGAACTCCTGATTGCAGTCTGCCTGTGGAACCTGGACTTGTGCATCCCCATGGCTGCATGAGAGACTCTGATAAGTCTCTTACTATCAACAGATATCCCTTGTTGATTCTGTTTCCCTAGAGAACCCTAATATACCATCTAATGGGGGAACACAGATATCCCAAATGAATAATTCCATATTGTAATAAGGGCTATAAAGACTAGGTGTAGGATTCAAGAAGACTGTGATAGAGTGTCTGGGAAGGGGCTAATTTAAATTACAAGGCCAGGAAAGGCCCTTTGAAGAAGGTTCTGTTGAAGCTGAGACTGGAGAAGTAAGAGTCAGTCAAATGAGAGGGAAGCACGTGAGAAGAGGAAAGGAGAGGATTCCAGTCAAAGGAAACAGCATGTGGAGAAGTCTCAAGTCAGGAAAGAGCTTGAGATTTTGGAAGCACCAAGGGCAGGTGAATTTGCTGGGTGCAGAAGAGGTGAGGCTAAAGGGGAAAGTGAGGGCCAGAATTTGTAGGATTTTGCCAACCTTGATACGGATTTTGGATTTTTATCCCATATGCAATGGGAAAGCCATTGTTGGGAACTAACCTTAGGCCTCGATGCTTCTTTGTCTTCCAGATTCTTCCAATAATATCTATTTTCAAATTCCCATCTGCCTTTTGGTATACTTCCATTTCTCCTTGCCTGATCTCCTGTGGGCCACCTAAACTTCCCCCATTGACTGTCTTCTTAGTAGCTTTCCTCCCCTCCTTCCCTGGCTGGGCTCCTTCCCATCGCCTACTGAGAGGTAGGGTCCCAGGTTCTGGGCCTTCCCCTCTGCCCACAGCCTCTGCAGCCAATCCTTCCACAGCTGTCTTCACCAAGACCTCCCCACTGTTGGGCCACTTAATCAAAAGAGCCTTGGAGGCCCCAATTTCTGCAGAAATACAAAAATTATTTTTAAAGTTTTCTTTTGAAACAAAAAGCATTTATTGCAAGTGTAGGAGGGTTTTTTGTTTTTTGTTTTTCATGTGAAAATGTTTTAGTGACAGTATAAAATAGATTCTGATTATTTTCTGTTTCTTCCTAACAGCACTACATTTTCTCTAAACATATTGGGTACTGGAGCATTTAAGAGTTTAAAAAATTCCTATTAGAAATGCAAATTGAAATTCCATGCGTATGCTTGAATTCTGATCTGGAAAGCTCTTGGAGTGATACCTTAAGGAAAGTGAGTCATCCATTTTTGCAGAAAAATTAAAACCATAAACAATGGTTACATATTCCTTAATCATATCATTATCTTGTTTTTTTCTCTAAAGAACAAACAGCACTTACATGAGTAAGCAGGACATAAATTTACAAAAACACTGACCTGACTATCTTTTTTGTTTGTTCATTTGAATAAATAAAAAACCAGTATTTAGGGTTCTCACTAGAAGCTCCTAAAAGATTACCTAGGGTAGGAAAGCATTAAAATGCTTAAGGACAAAGCAAGAGAGCAAAATTCTTATATCTTCTTCCATCTCTGATTCTCATTCTAGTACATCTTGAACTTGAATTTCTATATCTAAAAGAAAAAGACAGCCAAGGTCGAGGTTTCCATACATACTCAATTGTCCCAACAAATAGGTAGACATCTCTCTCCAGATTTGTCAGTTCCCATAAAGAAAAGTAAAATTCCAGAGGAAAGGATCCCTCTTTGAAGCCCCAAACCCTGTTCATTTCAAACATCCCTATATTCGAGGCAGTCATCTGAATGTTGCAGAAGGCTCTGTTTCATCCCGTGTGAATTGACATGGACTTGTTTCTGCTGGGTTTATTTCAACAGAAATGATAAATAAATGAGTAAGCATCACCACCTGGTATTTGACAGTGTGAGGAGTAGGTTTGAACATACCTGCTCAGATGTGCCCCAGCTAGACAGCTGCCAGCAACACTTGCCGTCTCGATTTGGAGGGAAAGAAGTGCAAGCTCAGCAGTCCTTGCTCCCACATTTCCCCCGAAGTGTGAAGCACCATACGGAAACTGTCAAGCTCAGCTCTGCACTGCTTGGGGTAGCCAAGTAACGAGGCATGGGTTCCCAGTACTGCATGCCAGGGGGAGGGGGATGATTAAATGCAGGAAGAGAAAGTTTCTGCATAAAGCACTCAAAGTACTGCTAACAACACTGCATCAGAAGGTGTTAATCAGGGATATTTTTAGATAGGAATAGTAGTCAAACCCCTGAAGCCCAAGTTGTCATCCTGTGGAAGTACAAGCCCGGTACTAAATGTTACCCATTTAGTAACATCTGTGCATCGCCTGCACAAATGGGCAACCTCAGCTGAATGCTGTTTGTGAAGGTGGGCTTTACATTCCTCTGTACTCACTTTTCAATTCTGCATGTGGGCGGGGCACTTGGCCCAGTGGATAGGGCGTCCGTCTACCACCTGGGAGGTCTGCGGTTCAAACCCCGGGCCTCCTAGACCCGTGTGGAGCTGGCCCATGCGCAGTGCTGATGCGCACAAGGAGTGCCCTGCCACGCAGGGGTGTCCCCCGCGTAGGGGAGCCCCACGCGCAAGGAGTGCGCCCCGCAAGGAGAGCTGCCCAGCGCGAAAGAAAGTGCAGCCTGCCCAGGAATGGTGCTGCACACACGGAGAGCTGACATGACAAGATGATGCAACAAAAAGAAACACAGATTCCCGTGCTGCTGACAACAGCAGAAGTGGACAAAGAAGAAGACACAGCAAATAGACACAGAGATCAGACAGCTGGGGTGGGGGTGGGGGTGGAAATAAATAAATAAATAAGTCTTTTTAAAAAAATGTCAGGCTCTCAATAGAGATTTGTTGACTGACTGAGTGACTGAATAAATTCAATGAGTATATAAAAAAAATTCTGCCTGCAGAGTAGCCACTGCCTGCGTGTCTGCCTATAAATAAAGCAGATGCTTCAATACATAACTTTTCAATATATAACTGAAAAAGTGGAGCTTCTGAGTGATGAAGTAGGTGTAGGGTATTTAAACAGGAGTATCAAGCTGCAGTGTCTTTAAATACGATTATCAACCTGCCAGGCGTGCCTGCTGAGAAGGTGTGTACATGAGGACAGAGCAGTGCCAAATGATCCTCTGAGTTTAAATTTGTTTAAATAAAGCACATTAGGGAGTTGGGGAGGGAAGGACAAAGGATGAAGCAAAGTTGTGTCTGTTTTAAAGCACTGGTGTTTGAGGGAATAAATTCTATTCAATGCGTCTACTACAAAGGCTTTCTAGTAATTGGATGCCCGTCTAAAGGTGACATTATCGGGTCAGGTCAGGTTGGGCCTACAATGATGCCCTTCAGCCAGGACAAGCAGAGAGAAGCCAAAGCATCTGCACTGTCTGGAGTGCAGGGAGACTCAGAAAATACTGTGCCCTTTTGACAAGCGTGCCTTTAAGTTCTTACCACCCAGCAGCTGAGATTTTCACAAAGCATTGACAAGTGCTTCCAAGTTTGCCTACTTTACCAATATAAAATAGAATCTAACAAAAATTACATACCTGCACCAACATAATATTGACAAATTGTATCAAATTCCATTGCTTAGAGTGGACTTACTGATATTCTACTATAGAGCTATTGTTGACAAGTAATAGAAGAAATTGTAGCATTGCGGTGGAGAAAGTGGCCAGAGTAGTTGCTGAGGTCAAGAAGAGGGAAGAAGAGATGTGATGTGGGGGCATTTTCGGGACTTGGAGTTGTCCTAAATGATATTTCAGGGACAGATGCTGGACATTATATATCCTGCCATAACCCACTGAATGGACTGGGGGAGAGTGTAAACTACAATATAAACTATTATCTGGGTGGTAGGGCAGTGCTCCGAAATATATTCAAATGCAATGAATGTGCCACAGTGATGAGAGAGGTGGTTGATGTGGGAGGAGTGGGGTGGGGGTGTGGGGGGGTATATGGGAACCTCCCATGTTTTTTAATGTAACATTTCGTGTGATCTATTAACTTTAAAAAAAGATAATTAAAATTAAAAAAATTCCACGGATAGTTTAGCAATGCTTCGATATTCAAATACAGGTACAACAGAAAAATATTGCTCGCCATCTAGTTAATGGAAGACAGCTGGATTCTCCCGTCTACTTCTACATTCAGTCTGTTGTGCTATCACATATCATTTAGCATCTGGAAAACTCCGTTCTACACTTGTGAGAGAATGAGAGTGAAAAAGGGAAATGGCCTCTTAGTATTATTATGAAAAACTTTTGACTTTGTGGACCCCTTGAAATGTCATGTGGATCCATGGACTTTACTTTGGAAATCTCTGAACTAGATGCTTTTTAAAGGTCTCATTCAGTTCTAATGTGTTTTAAATGTATTATTCTCCTGACTTAAAAACACCAGAATGGAAGAATACAAAAGGAGTCAGTAAACAGAGGTCAAACAGTGAAAACACAGCAAAGACGAGAAAATGTTCATTAGATTTTGGTCCTTTGGCATGTGTTACCTCCCCAAATTCAGAATAACCTTCCAGAAAGGGAAGAGAATTTAAGCAGAATTTTTAAGAATGTAAGAGAATTACTAAGCAGAAATGATTTTCCATCATTATATATTCTAGAAAACTTCACTTCGGAAGTTTTAAGAACTCATGAGATTCTCAGAGAATTCTTTCATTATTTTCAATTTATCAGGTAGATATTATATTATGTATTTATGAAATGTGTTGCAAATTTAAGGGGCAATTAAGATTTTATTTTATTCTATAAATATATATATATACACACATTTTTTTAAGGAGGTACCAGGGATCAAACCCAGGTCCTTGTACATGGGAAGCAGGTGCTCAACAACTGAGCTACATCTGCTCCCCTATTACACATGTTTTTTTGTAAGTGAGAGTGTGAAAAAAGTAGAAAAAAATTTTTCCCGCCATGAGATGACGCCATTGTCTGTCTGCCTGTTGTGTCTGGTCATTGTCTCTGCTCGTTGTCTCTGCTCTTTGTGTCCACTCCTTGTCTACTCATCTTATTAGGAGGCACCAGGAACTGAAACCAGGACCTCCCATGTGGGAGGCAGGCACCTAACCGCTTGAGTCACATCCACTCCCTGCTTGTTGTGTCTGCTTGTTTGTCAGATCATTATGTCAGTTCACAGCATCTGCTCATCTTCTTTAGGAGGCACCAGGAACCAAACCTGAGACCTTCTATGCAGGGGGTAGGCACTCAACTGCTTGAGCCACATCTGCTCCCCTAGGAAATTTTATTTTATTTTATTTTATTTTATTTTTTATTTTTTAATTTTATTCATTTTGTAAAAATATTACATTAAAAAAATCTGAGGTCCTATTCAACCCCACCACTCCCCCACCAGCAACACTCACTCCCTTCATCATGACACATCCATTGCATTTGGTAAGTACATCTCTGGGCATCTCTGCACCTCATGGTCAATGGTCCACATCATGGCCCATACTCTCCCACGTTCCATCCAGTGGGCCCTGGGAGGATTTACAATGTCCGGTGATTGCCCCTGAAGCACCATCCAGGGCAACTCCAAGTCCCAAAAAATAGCCGTAATAACTGAAGCAGAGGCAGGGATTGTGTATGTGTGTGTGTGTGTGTACAAAAGTATATGAATATATTGAGACTTTATTTATAGTATATAATTTTGTCATTTAATAAAGAAGTAAGACATCTGACTAGAAAATCATCCTAGTGATCAGGCAATAGAAGTACAAATGGAATTTCTATAATAATCAAAGGGATTCTTGTGCCCAGGGGAGATACCAAGCCATGGTTAAATACATTAGCCAGTTTGCCTCTTATCTTTACCCAGACACAAAAGCAACTGTAAGGCCTGTATAGCAGCATGGAAAACCCAAATGCAGGCATTTTTAAGAAGCACATTCACTTAATGTATCTGTTATTAATACATGAATTTCCATCAGAGACCTGCCTCTGTTTACACCATTGGATGAACTAATTAATCCTTATTAGGCAACATACTCCATCAAAAATCCTTCATGGATGGCACGAAGCTGAGGCAGATGGGGAATATGCTTATATCCATTTCCCAACTGCGTATATATTTGACATAAACACTTTTTAAAATGTTCTCAGGGTTTTAACAATACATTCTGGCCTCTCAAGTCAAAATGATATACTGCAAAATAAATATATAACTAATATAGAGTTCATTGCCAGTCTCCACCCTTACTATGAGAAGTTAATTACTTAGATAATTGATGCAACATTTCTATGATCCTGTTTAGTCGTGAATAAAATGGGGATAAAGTAAATAGTACCCACCAATCTCAGTAAGATTGTACAAGGGTTAAATAAAATAATGCATAAAAAGCTTTTAGCATAGTTCCTAGCCCAAATTAAGTTCTTATTAAATGGGAGCTGTGATGATGCCAGTGATATTTCTCTTTCTAACATACTGCTTGGAAAGACAGACCTATAGATACATGGAAACTTGATGTTTGAGCAGGTGCAAGAAATCAACAAGAAAAGATGAACTTCCCAAAGACTGGTATTGGTATAGTTGGTTATCCAAAAGAAAAAAATAAATATAAAATTTTCCCCATCTCACATACCAAGATTAATTCCAGGTAGATTAAAGACCTAAATCTAAAAGGCAGAATTATACAGCTTTATAAGGCAATGTAAAAGAATATAGGAAATGATTTCTTAAATAAAACTCAGGATTGGGAAGCAGATTTGGCTCAACTGATAGAGCATCTGCCTACCATATGTGAGGTCCAAGGTTCAAACCCAGGGCCTCCTGACTCGTGTGGTGAGCTGGCCCACATGTAGTGCTGATGCACGCAAGGAGTGCCCTGCCATACAGGGGTGTCCCCCACATAGGGGAGCCCCACGTGCAAGGAGTGCACTCCATAAGGAGAGCCACTCTGCATGAAAAAAAGCACAGCCTGCCCAGGAGTGGCACTGCACACACAGAGAGCTGATGCAACAAGATGACACAACAAAAAGAGAGAGATTCCTGGTGCTGCTGACAAGAATGCAACCAGACATAGAAGAACACATAGTGAATGAACACAAAGAGCAGATAATGGGGGGTGGGGAAGAGGAGAGAGATAAATTTTAAAAAGATAAATCTTTAAAAAAAACAAAACAAAAAATAATACTCAGGAAATGTTAACCATTTTTAAAAGTCATTGAATTTGACCAGGTTAAAATAAAGAACTTCTTCCAACATTAAAAAATTTTAATTAACAAACATCCACAACAAATACAAAAAGATAAATTGCAAATTGGGAGAAGATATTTGCTTCACAGATAACTAACAATGCATTAGTATCCAAAAATTATGTAAAGATCACCATCAAATCAATAAGAAAAAGACACATGACAAAGTAGAAAATCAGGCAAAAGGTATGACTTGGCACTTCTAAGTAGGGGACTCTCAAACAGAAAACAAATGTATTTAATAATATTATCCCACTCATAATGAGGAAAATGCACATTCAAAGCATAATGAAAACCATTTCACAGACACCAGTTGGGCAATTATTAAAAAGTCTGACAATACCAAGCATTGGCTAGGGTGTATAAGAATAAAAAACTCAGAGAGAACCAGGAAGATGGTGGTGGAGAGAGGAGCTCCTTGAGTCAGCTCCTGCTACAGGGCAGTTAGCAAACACCCAGAGCTATCTGAGCTAGATGAAGCACCTGTTTGGGGGCTCCAGGAGGCCAGAAGAGCATCCTCCAACATACTTGAAGGAAAAGAAGGAGGAGACTGCCCATCTGCAGAGAAGATTCCTAAGTAGAGACTCCACGCCCTGGAGGCTGGTGCCCTCCTCCAATGGAGGCACAAGCCACTATGGGAGCTGTTCTGTGGCTGGAATTGAAAGCTCCACTTCCCAAAAATGGGGGAGAAAGAGACAGTTGAGCACCAATTTTAGCTATTGATGAGTAAATTCAGCGGACTAAAGTATAATCCTGAGAACAGCTAAAGTTTGAGCCTGTCCAAGTCAGAAAGAGGCCAGGAGCTGCCATCTTACCTCCATGCCTGGCACAAGGGGCAGTGGGTGGACTGAAAATCCCAGTGCTGCTGGGGACCAGCTTCTTTCCATCCAGGTCAGATTGCAGCTCTAGCCTAGGCCCCAGTGCCACCTCCAGCAGGGAGGAAGCTGCAGGGACCTGCACCATCCTCTCTGGGAAATTACCAGCCAAGCCATGGAGGCCAGCAATTGTCCTACTCTGGCAGCACAAGCTGCCCCAGGAGTTATTCTGTGGCTGGAATTGGAAGCTCCATTTCCCAAAAACAGGAGGAGGAGACAGTTGACTGCTGTTTTTGGCTACTGATTGGTAGACTCGGCTGGCTAAGATATAACCCTCGGAACAGCTGGGGTGTGAATCTGCCCAAGCCAGAAAGAAAGAGGTGGGTGGCCGCCATTTTGATTCTGCCCCCCAGCATGGGGGGAAGCCAAGACCGACAATCACAGTGATGGTAGGAACCTGTTTCTTTCACACAGCTCAGCCTGCAGCCCTAGCCTAGGCTTCAGCCCTGCCTCTGGCAGGGAGGAAGCTGGCAGGCCCTGTACCAGCCTATCCAGGTAACTGCAGGTACCTTTGGCTGGCACAGACTGAAAGTCAGCCGTCTACTGGGACAACTGCGGTCATCTTGGACCCGCACTGCATAGATTGCTACTCACACCTGCAAGCTCCATCCCCGCCCCAGACAGGGGAGAAAGGGGCATGAAGCTTCATCAGTCTCTCTGGGCAACTACAGTCTAGGCCTGCATGACTTGGATTATTCCACACAACTGTGACTCTGTCCCTAAGGCTGGCAAAGGAGAACGTTGGGAGAAGCTTCTTCGGTCACTGGCCCAATGGTGGCAGCTTGAGCTTCCACAGCTTATAGAACCAACTACATGCTTGGTTCCTACTACACAACCAGCAAAGGAGAAAGGGCAGAAAGCCCTAAACTAAAGAGAAAATCTGCACCCAGAGTAAGTATTCTAGTAAGTAGGATGCCAAGACACCAACAAAAAATTACAATCCACACCAAGAAACACGAAGATATGGCCCAGTTAAAAGAACAAGATAAGCCTCCAGATGACATAAAGTTGAGACAACTAGTCATAGATGTTCAAACAAATCTCCTTAATAAATTCAATGAGATACCTAGAGATTAAGGATATTAAGAAAACACTGGATGAGCACAAAGAAGAATTTGAAAGCATACACAGAAAAATAGCAGATCTAATGGGAATGAAAGGTGCAAAACTGAAATTAAGAAAACATTGGACTCCTATAATAGCAGATTTGAGGGGGGTGAGATTAGACTATTGACAGATAAGCAGAAACTAAGAGAATTTCTAAGCAAAAGACCAGATTTTCAGGAAATACTAAAGGGTATGCTAATCACAATAAAAATCAACACAGCCTTCTTTAAGGAACTAGAAAAACTAACTATGAAATTTATTTGGAAAAGAAAGAGGCCCCGAATAGCCAAAGACATATTGAAAAAGAAAAACGAAATTGGAGGAATCACACTACCTGACTTCAGAACATTCTACAAAGCTACAGTAGTGAAAACAGCATGGTATTGGCATAAGGAGAGACACACAGACCAATGGAATCTAATTGAAAGTTCTAATATAGAACATCATATATATAGCCATATAATATTCGATAAAACCACCAAACCCTCTCAACTGGGAGAGAATGGCCTATTCAACAAATGGTGCCTGGAGAACTGTATATCCATATGTAGAAGAATGAAAGAGGATTACCATCTCACACCTTATACAAATATCAACTCAAGATGGATCAAAGACCTAAATATAAGAGCCAAGACCATAAAGACCTTGGAAAGCAGTGTAGGGAAACATCTACAAGACCTTGTAATAGGAAATGGCTTCATGAACATCACACCAAAAGCACGAGCAGCAAAAGAACAAATAGATAAATTGGACTTCCTCAAAATTAAAGCCTTCTGCACCTCAAAGGAGTTTGTCAAAAAAGTATAAAGGGAGCCTACACAATGGGAGAAAATATTTGGCAACCATATATCCGATAAGGGACTTGTAACTTGCATATATAAAGAACTCCTATATCTTGAAAATAAAAAGATAAACAACCCATTTAAAAAATGGAAAAAAGATTTAAACAGACACTTCTCCAAAGAAGAAATAAAAATGGCTAAAAAGCACATGAAAAAATGCTCCAAATCTTTAGCTATCAGGGAAATGCAAATCAAAACTACAATGAGATACCATCTTACTCCCATAAGAATGGCAGCTATGCAAAAAACAGAAGAATACAAATGCTGGAGAGGATGTGAAGAAATGGGAACACTCATCCACTGCTGGTGGGAATGCAAAAGGATCCAACCATTCTGGAGGACAGTTTGGCGGTTTCTCAAAAAACTAACCATAGATTTGCCATATGACCCAGCAATTCCACTGCTGGGTATACACCCAGCAGAACTGAAAACAAGGACACAAACTGATATATGTACACCAATGTTCATAACAGCATTATTCACTATTGCCAAAAGTTGGAATCAACCCAAATGCCCATCAACAGATGAGTGGATCAATAAAATGTGGTATATACATACAATGGAATACTACTCAGCTTTAAGAACAAATACACTACAAGCACATGTGATAACATGGATGAATCTTGAGAACTTTATGTTGAGTGAAGCAACCCAGGCATTGAAGGACAAATACTACATGACCTCAATGATATGAAATAAGCAAGCTGCCTCAGAGAGCTAGAGACTGGAAGATAGGCTTACAGGAAATCGGGGGGTAGAGGAAGGATGTAAGCTGACATCTACATGGGTGAAATCTATGATAAGCTGGAGGTAAGTATGTGTACAAGGAAGGAATAAAATGGGAGCATAGGGTTACCTTTGGGTGGGGCTTTGTGGGTTTGAGGGGGGCTAGTGATGGGCGGATGGGTAATATTGCCCAAGAAATTGGGGGGAGGGTGGGGCAACATACAAACATAGGAGATTGTCAGGTGTTGGTTGAGAGTATAATGCTGAGAAAACCTTTTCAAAATATAATTAGGAAAGTTACCTGTGTAAGATACTCAAAGGGGATAATCTGATGCAGGACAGACTCCTAGGGAATATCTGAATGCTCATTTTGCCAGAGTGGGTTATACCATTGGGTAGAGACCCATATAATGAGAGTGAAGGTAGACCCACATCCTGGGGAGGACTAATACCATCAAATAGAGGGAACTGTATCTCTCAAGATAAATGGTGGCTCCCAGGGCATTAGGGCAGTTGAGCAAGTCAAGCCCTCAACACTGTTGCAAGTATCTCTGAACATGGCTCCTCAAGAAATGAAGATTGACTGTCACTGTGGGCCCCAAGGGGAGGGGGAAATAGATATTGAATAGATGGAACCAAAGTAACAGTGAGGGCAAAAGAAGTGTTTCACAAGAGTACACAAGGATGGATATAAAACATGTTATATTACACCAAAAACATATAGGGGACAACAGACTAATAACGTAAACCATAATGTAAAACATAGAATTATTAAAAAATTTAGAAAACTGTATAGCCTAAAGTATAAACCACAATGTAAACACAAATGTTACCTTGTTTGAAAGCTATTGTCTCAATATCTGTACATCAGTTTCAGTAAATATGATATGAATAAGTTAAAAGATTATCGCTGTGGAAGGGAAAAGGTTTTATAATGGATATGTGGGAGTACTGTATATTATATATATGAATTACTGTGATCTAAGGCTCTTGTGAAGAGAAGCTCAATAATTAGGAAAAAAGAAAAGAAAAAGATAGGATGTAGAATTTTTCCAAATCAATATGTATTCTATATCTAACCTTTAAACTCATCGCTATATTCCATTTTACTATTAAGGGAACCTGACATTATATTGGGCTTCACTTTTCAGGAAGTTTTGGATCACAGAGTGGTTCAACAATGGCAGCGGAGGAATACTGGTATGGGATGTTATTGACAGGGGACATATGGTTGACAGGGAGTTATACAGGGCATGTGTCCAGAGTGCATGGAAATGTTTGGATATACTCATAGTGGAAACAATTAAAAACAACAGCTGGGGGGGTACTGGGTTCCTGGCTGGGGTGGAGGGGCTCTGTTGTGGTCCCTAGGGGAGCAGTGGCAATCCTCCAGGTGCAACAGCAAGGACCAGGAAGGAATGAGGGTCCAACAGTGAGCCCCTGATACTAATGACTATGCTTGTGAGCCTATACACCTGAAATAAGAACAAGACCTAGAGCAGCACTGTGCCTAAGAGTTCCCTCCTGACAGCCTCCGTGTTACTCAAATGTGGCCAGTCTCAAGGTCAAACTCAGCATGTAAATGCAATGCCTTCCCCCCAGCGTGGGACATGACACCCGGGGATGAGCCTCCCTGGCACCAAGGGATCACTACCAAGTACCAGCTGATGATGTAACTAGAAAATGACCTTGAATTAAAGGTTCAACGCAGACCAGCAGCATATTCCTGTCTACATATAATAACAGGAGTTAAACATGCTGTTTGACCTAAAGTAAGGGGGAAATGGAAAGGACAAATGAGTTTATATGGCTATGAGTCTCTAAAAAAGAGTCTGGAGGTTGTCAGAAGGATTGCCCTTATGCACACCTGAGCAGAGTCTCAGAGACAGATTAAGTAGATACAACCCCAGGTATTGGTTCTTTTGAGGGCTAAAGAGACCCACAGGTTCTATGGTCATGGCAGATGGAGTTCACTGCCATGTCAGTTGGCCCTTCTTTGGAGCTGGTGTTTCTGTGTGATGGAGCTGGACTCAGAGGTGCTCTCTTTCCACAAGCCTTTCATGCTACTTTACTTTAATTGTAGTTGGTGCTGGGGTTTAAGATTTATCTAGGGGATTTGAATCTCTAGACTGACAATATGATAGCCAGGCCCTGAGCCTCAACAGACTTCAGCTCCTACACTCTGATTTATTGGACTTACCCCACTCAGTTAACATTGAGTTGAAGAATGTCAACCACCACACCATGGAGGCTAGAGTGCCTACAACTGAAAGCAGGAGGATTGCAACCAGTATCCATGTGGAATCTAAGTCCCCTCTTGACATGGATGTGGAATGGACACAACCAAGCCAAGCTCCACAGGAAGGAGGAATATAGTATGGATTAGAGTGGACTTAATGATATTCTATTCACGAACTATTGTGGTTAATAATCGAGAAAATGTGGCATTGGTGTGGAAAAAGTGGCCATGGTGGCTGCTGGGTGCAGGGAATGGGAGGAAGAGATGAGATGTGGAGGCATTTTCGGGACTTGGAGTTGTTCTGAGTGGTGCTGCAGGGACAATTGCCGGACATTGTATGTCCTTCCATGGCCCACTGGATGGAATGTGGGAGAGTGTGGGCTATGGTGTGGACCACAGGCCATGGGGTGAGCGATGCCCAGAGATGTATTCACCAGATGCAATGGATGTGTCATGATGATGGGGGAGAGTGTTACTGTGGGGGGAGTGGTGGGGTCGGGGCGGTGGGGGTGAATGGGGACCTCATATTTTTTTAATGTAATATTTTTTAAAAAATGAATAAATAAAATTAAATTAAAAAAAAAGAAAAAGGGTATGCTAGAGCCTGAAAAGGAAAGAAGGAAAGAGAGGCCTGGAAGAGTGTCTAGAAATGAAGATTATATCAATAAAAGTAACTAAAAGTGTCAACAGAGTGGTGAAAATAAAATATGATAGATAAAACTAAAAAAGTCAGGAATAAACTTAACCAGTGATGTAAAGCACTTGTATTCAGAAAGCTGCAACTCAATGTTAAAAGGAATTTAAAAAGACCTAAATAACTGGAATAACAATACATGCTCATGGATTGGAAGGCTAAATATCATTAAAATGTCAATTCTATTCAAATTGATATACAGATTCAATGCAATCCTGATAAAAATTCCACCAGCATTGAAAAAAAAAATTGAGAACATGATTATCAAATTTATTTGGAAGGGTAAGGGGTCCTGAATAGCCAGAAACATCATAAAAAGGAAAAGCGAACCCTCCAGATTTTAAATCATACTACCTAGCTATAGTGGTAAAAAACAGCATGGTAACTGGCATAAAGACAGACAAATAGATCAATGGAACCAAATTTATGGTTCAGAAACAGACCCTCACATGTATGGTCAAGTGATTTTTGACTAGCCTGCCAAACCCACACAGCTCAGGCAGAACAATCCATTCAACAAACGGTGCTGAAAGAATTGGATATCCATAGCCAAAGGAAGGAAAGAGGACCCCTGTCTCACACCTTATCCAAAAAGTAACTCAAAATGGATCAAAACCCTAAAAATAAAAGCAAGAACCATAAAACTTCTAGAAGAAATTGTAGGAAAATATCTTCAAGACCTGGTGGTAGGTGGATTCTTTTTTTTTTTTTTTTTTTCCCTACGGCTTTTTTCTTTTTTCTTTATTTTTATTTTTTAAATTTTTTATTAAATTGTCTTTTTCTTTTAAAGATACAGAGATCACAAAAATGTTTCATTAAAAAACATAAGCGGTTCCCAGATACCCCACACCCCACACCCCCCACTCCTCCCACATTGACAACATCCTCCATCACTGTGGCACATTCATTGCACTTGGTGAATGTATCCCAAAGCTCTGCTGCACTGCATGGACTACAGCCCACATTGCAGTTTACACTCTCCCCCAGCACACCCAGTGGGCTATGGCAGGATATACAATGTCCAGCATATGTTCCTGCAACACCATCCAGGACAAACCCAAGTCCTGAATATGCCACACATCTCATCTCTTCTTCCCTGTCCCTGCCCTCAGCAACCACCATGGCCACTTTCTCCAGAGCAATGCTACAGTTTCTTCCATTACTAGTCACAATAGTTTTATAGTAGAATACCAGTAAGTCCACTCTAATCCATATTTTTATCCTCCATCCTGTGGACCTTGGGATGGTGATGTCCACTCCACCTCTACATCAAAGGGGTCTCAGATCCCACATGGTTGATGGACGTGATTCTCCTACTTGGGGTTGTACGCACTCTCGGTCCCCCATGTGGCGACAGACCACCCCCACCTCCCCGCCAGCTGACCTGTGCAAGTCTGACAAACCAGAGAGTAGGAACTGCAACTTTAGGATCATTTCTATAGTTGGTGGTGGATTCTTAAAGGAGATAAGAGGAGGACTGAGATAGACTACTGATGTTTAATGTATGTAGAAGTTTTAATAGCTTTACTGTTAAAGTGTGGAAATGTATAGAGTGGATGGTAACAAATAGTGAGTAACAGCTAGTTTATAAATGGGGATGTGACTGAAAATGGTAGTCTAGGCATATAAATGCCAATTGACAGAATGCTAGAAAATAATCTAGGAACTAAATAGCATGGTAAACCGAGTGGTAGATGAGAACTGTGGTTGATGGTACAGAGGCAAGAGTGTCCTTTGTGAGCTAGAGCAAATGTACATCACTACTGCAGGGTGTTGGGAATGTGGAGAAGCATGGGAAAAATACAGCTGGAGTGACCTATGGACTGTGGTTAGTAGTACTAATATAATATTCCTGCATCTATGCGAAAGATGTACTGTGTTACTGAGGCAGTATGGAAAATGTGAGCCAAATGTACACTATGGGCATGGTAACAATCAGATGATATTATCTCATCTGTAGCAAATGTTCCACCACAGTGTGGTGTGTTGATGGAGGGGTGTTGTTTGGGAATTCTGCACAAGTGCGTGATTGTTTTATAAGTTTACAACTTCTGTCATAAGAAAATATATTTAAAAAATAATAATATGGTGGGTTGGGGGAAAAACACACCAAATGTTAAGATAAGGACTATGATTAGTAGTAAGATTTTGACAATATTCTTTCATAATTTGTAACAAACATCTCATGACAATGCAAGGGGTTGGGGGAGGGTTGATGTATGGGACCCCTGTATGATATTATGCATGTTTGCTTTGTAAGTTCACAACTTTTGCTATACACTTAATTGTTGATGCATGTTCATATATAAATGACATAAAGATAATAATAATAAGGTTGATTGGGGGAAAATACTTTGGTTAGTAGCAATATTTTGACAATGCTCTTTAATCACTAATTAAAAAGGTTTAACAACAATGCAAGTTATTGGTGGTAGGGTGAGTTATGAGAGTCCTGTATGATGCTATATATGTTTGTTTTGTAAGTTCGCAACTATTATTATACACTTATTGTTTATGTATGTTTATGTATGAGTGATATACTTCAATAAATTAAAACAAACACAAACAAACAAAAAAACTCATAGGCTTCTAATGGGCATGTAAATTCATTCTACCAATTGAAGAAAACAATTGGACAAAATTAAGCAAAGCTGAAGATATGAATAGTTCATCATTAAAAATTTTTCCCACAGGAAAATTCATGAGATTCTTGTACTTGTACATGAGGACACATGTACAAGAATGTTCGCAAGAATATTGTTCTTGGTAACAAAAATGTGGAAGCAAAGCAATGGAATTGAAATTGAGTGAATTTTGTGATACATAGCAATACGAAACATAACAAAATGGTGGGAACAGAATAGAAAAAAAAAAAACAAATCCAAGGGAAATATATACAATATAATTCCATTTATATCAAGTTCAAATAAAGGCAAAATAATCTATGGTTATTGGACACCATCAACTTTATGAACCCTTCTCCAAGATGAAAGACTCAGTAGCCTCCAGCCTGGCAGCATCATAATGTCATGTAGCATCACTGATGTCCACAGGCAGTTACAAGAAGCATATCTGTTTAGATCTTTACTGTTTGTAAAGCACCTTCACTTTCCAGGTTCTCATGGGGTTCTCACAGCACCCTAGTTATCTATTGACTCATTTGCTTCTTTACAGATGAGTCAATAGATGCTCAGAAGGCTTCTATGACTTTCTCAGTTTCACCCAGCCATCTGAGTGGCAAAGGATGCCTTCATACTCAGTCTTCCAACCATAAAGTACACTCATCTACCCTTTCTGAAGGTGAGCTCAGTCAAAGGATTACACAATCCACAAACTGCAGACAAAGCACATCAGCTGGAACTTGATGGGATTAACAGTTCATTCCTAAGGCTCTGGAGACCAGCTAGTTCTAGTCTGAGCTAAGGAAGTGTATCTCACTGGATCAATCAATAAAAACCTACTGAACCACTACTGTATGCCAGATCCTGTGCTATAGGTGAGGAACACAAAGGTGAATAAGTCCTTACAGGATGTTTATAGTGTAAAACAAATCCTGGTCCATGAAATGACCAATTGATTGATTTAATCATCCATTTAAAGAGTCAACAATTCTAAGGATATTCTCCTCCAGCAAATATTGATTGAGTATCTCAGTCTAAAACCTGGGAATACAACAGTGAACAGATAAAAGCAGTTCCTCCCCTTGTGGAGTTAACAATCTTATTGTCTAGTGGTAAAGAAAGATAATCATAGAAAAATAGAAAGCACAAAAAGTGGGAAAGGATAGTACTCTAAAAAGAGCATTCTAAAGTGATGGCAGAATTATCTTTTGGGGGTCTACTGCTTGTCTTTGTGCTTGTCTTTGGGAAAACTCTTTAAAGGGGTTCTAGCCTGGCCATAAAAGAAGAAGTTTAATCAAGAAGAAATACACTGCCCTGTGTTACATCAGTGTAAGAGTTGTCCTCCTTCGGTTCATTTCAATTTATTCAACAAATGGTTTTTGAGCATCAGCTTCTAGATACAGCATGGTAAACAATGCAACAAGCAAACAAACTTTGCCCTTAAGGGGCTTACATTCCTGTGCAAAGGTGCAAACTTCCTGGTCCATTAGCATTCAAAGGGTCTATAGATTTATTTTTTCAGGTATCCATTTATTTCATTTATTCAACAGGATGGCCGTATGTTGGGTACAGTGTCCAATATGAGATTTTTGGAGAAGTTATGCCTGGTGCCCAATTGTTTGTGTTTCCTTCTTTCTCTTGAATTCCCTCAGATTTTCTTTAGGTCCTCACTAAGTATGCCAACCACTTGTTTTTTCACCACCTTGAGAAATGAATGGAGGGGTCTCTGCCCATCTGGGAGAAGAACCTGACGGAGCTGGCCCTGGAGCAGCTGTTGGACCAAGAAACGACACATGACAACAAAGACTCAACAGCCCTTCCAGCAAGCACCCAGACATGTTCAGGAGGAATCTGGGTTTCCTTTACAAAGTCAGATGAGGGCTCAAGAAAATGTATCAGAACATTAAATAAAAGAATGATTACATAGGGTTAGAAATCTTAGGATACACAATTAATTATATTATGATAGGGGAATGCATACATATTTTTCAAGAACCCAGAAACTGGGTCTGGGAAACTGTTTATTTTGGACCAGTCGAGGAAGATGCTCTTTCAGTTCTGATAAGCTCAGGCTCCTGGGATGACACAAGGAGAGAGGAGGTGGAAAGGCACATTCCAGTGACTTTGGGTGGTTTTTCAGCCTTTGCATTTTACGCTGTTTTAGGCATGGGGATTATTTTCTCTTGGCCGGGCAGTATGTGTCAGAAACCAAGGGAAAGATCCTTGGTCCTAAGTGTCCTGAGTTGGAATCGTGCCCCCACAGCCATGTCCAAGTCCTCACCCCATGTCCCGGGGATGTGAACTCTTTGTAGATAGGAACTTTGACGATGCTATTAGTTAAGGGGGCCAGACTGAAGCCAGTGGGCCCCCACGCAGTATGAACCATGGCCCTCAGGAGCAGAGGCAGAGCCAGGCAGAAGGCGGCACTTGGCCCGGGACACCAGCAGGGATGGGGGCACAGGACACAGGCTCGCCCCCTGTCGGAAGGCCTGATCCTGCTAACACCTTGATTTCAGACTTCCAGCCTCCAAAACTGTGAGACAGTGACTTCGTGTTGTTTCAGCAGCCCTGGCGAGCTAAGACCCCAGTCAATATTTAGGAGATGAAGGACTGCTGGGTGGCTCATCACAGACTTACAGACGAAAATGGAGAAAGGCAGACTACAGCTGCTGGGATAGGAGGGGTTTACAGGATGAGCTAATTCAACATCCTCCATCATCGTAAGTGACATAGTGGTTTCTCTTACTGAGTGTTTGTTTTGTTTTTTCTGAACTCTGTACCAGGCATTTTGCTAAGCACTTTACACGCTTGTCTCTTTAAATAATGACAGTAAAACTGTAAGTCTACTTTTATTGGACTGCTTTTATAGGAAAGTTTAAATAAGTAACTTACAGGCTCAGGCAGAATAAGTACCTTGTCCAGGGCCACTGAACTAGTAAGTTCTGTCTTCAGGATTTGACCCCAGGGCAGGGTGACCCCAGAGGCTGCCCTCATAACAAGCAGGCCAGGGACCCTCATCTGCCAGCAGAACAAACCCTTCCGCCTTCTTGTTCTGTGATACTCAGGATTGCCTTCTTGTTTTTTCAAAGTCGCCCGTGGCACAGGCAGGACTGACTGTTGAACTCATGGATCCAGCTGATGCCTCTTGAGCCACACTCTCTCCAGGACCATCTGAAGTTAAATGGATGTTTGTTTTAATTTTAAGGGATACTGAAATAAGAAATTTCCATATTGCTTGGTGGTAAAACACTGTCAGTTCAGCATCAGTTGGGCCCTCCTCTACCTCAGCTGTCGGGGCAAGAGGAACAAGACAAGGTCCTTGATGCCCCATAAGGATCCTCCAGTCTGTGACTCTTTTCTGCCTCGTTGTTCATCAAACTTTTCTAGTCTCTGTCTTCATTTTGCTTCCTGCTGCACTGCGCTCCTGATTCTTCTTTTTCTCTCTATCTTCATTTTGCTCTTTTTCTTCAAGCACTTTTGAAAGATGATGGACTTGGTGGTGTATCCACTACCAAATGGCCAAATAAATGGACACAGTGCCAGGCCACTGCCTGGAGCTTCCATTGTTCTGAAAAAATATAATGCCCTTTATGAGCCCCTGAGTAATTTGTTCTCTGATTCAATATAATCTTCTCTCCAAGGACACAGTTAACCTGCTGAGTTCCTCATCTCTGGATGAAAAGACAGTGGTCTAGAGAATATATTAAGATCAAGGCTCCCTGTGAACGAAGGCAGAAAAAAACCGGCATATAATGATAAAACTCACACACACAGCCCTTTCTGGCTTCTTGATTTCTGAAAATTATTTCCTCATTCTCCCAGTCATCCAAGCTTGACACCCTCTCTCTCCCTTGCTCCCCCCCAATTTCATCAAATCCCAAATAGTGACATGGGACACTGAGAGGAGATACAGTGAATAACATCCCTTCTAAGTCAAACTTTTCAAGCCAGTACAGTCTGGGTCCCACCCCCAGTTCTTCACTGACATTTCAGATCATTTCAGGTCATCTTGTATTTGGTCTCTGGGTGGCATTCGACACTGTTCCCCACTCCATCTTTCATGCCCATTCTCCTTCGTCTCATGAGGCTGCCGCGTCTGCTTCCCCCTTACCTTTCTGATAGTTACACCTCACTTTCCTCTGCTTGGGGCTCTTTTGTGCCCACCTCCTAAAGGCCGATTCTCCATCTTCAGTCTTCTTTGCTCTTCATTCCTCTCAACAAAGTCTACCCATTCTCACGAATTTGGTTATTAGTGACTAAGCGTTTCCAAATGTCCACCTTGGACCTGAACCTTCCCCTGAGCTCCAGAACCGTGGGTACAACATTCCCTCCTGAATGTCACCCAAATGGCCACACTGACTGTCTATTACCAAGTGCATCCTCAAGGCCAATCCATCCTTCCCAGTCTCTCCCAGTCTTTCTGCCTGATCCTCATGAATCCACCAGGGCATAGGTCCCTAGTCCTGGCTATCGGTTTCTGCTAAAATCGCTCCTAATTTTGTTTCTTACCTTCTATAGCTTCGGCTATAGTTTAAGACCTATTATCTGTCATAATCAGATGTTGCATTAGACTTCCAGGTCCATTTCCAATCCATCTTCCACTCAGCCTCCCGAGTGATGTTTGCGCACATCAAGTAACCACGTTGCTCCCCACTCTAAGTCATTCATTGATTCTCTACCACTTACTAAAAAAAATAAAATAAAAAACAGAACTATATGCTCTATCATGACCCACAAGGACCTCCTTCATCTGATCTCTCTTAAACATTCTAGCCTCGACTCCCTGCTCCCACCTCAATTTTTATATTCTAGAAATCCCCAACTACTTGTGGCTCCCCAAACATGCCAGGTTATTTTATGCATTATGCCTTTGCTTATGCTGTGCCCTCTTAAAGAAATACTTCCCTCACCTGCTTCCTCTTCTCATCCTGTTGAAAAAACCCCAACCAGCTTTTTATTTTGAAATAATTTCAAACCTGTAGGACACTTGCAAAATAATATAAGCCCAATACAGAGAACTGCAAAATACACAACCTCAAGATACCCAAAGCCACTAATTTAACATTTTGCCACCTTTGCCATACCATTCCATTTCTCTATCTATCATCTATATACTTTTTGAACATTTGAGAATTCATTACATACATCATAATACTTGAACACATAATACTTCCATTTACATTTCCTACAAACATTATTCATTTATGTAATTACTGTAAGTGCAATTATCAAGTTAAATGTAACATTGATATAAAGCTTATATTCTATATTCCAATTTTTAAAACATATCCCAATAACATCATTTTGGATCCTTTCTCCACTCTTAGATCCCATCCAGTCTCATATATTGCATTTAATTGTTATTATCTCTTTTTCAGTTTATCTTCTTTTTAAATCATGGAAACATAAATATAACATAAATATTCCCATATCAATTCCTCCCAAGCTTACCATTCTATGGGATTTATTATATTCACAGTTTTGCAATACCCTCACCACCATCCATTACTAGAACTTTCCCTTCACCCTAAACAGAAAACCTCCTCTCATTTTGCATTAACTCCCCATTACCCCTGCCCCTCCCCTAACTTGTACTCTATTTTCTGTGTCTGTAAGTTTTCATATCCTCTGGCATTTTCTTTATGGTTACCATGGGGCTTAAGTTTAACATCCTAAATCCATAACACTCTTATTTTCTTTGAAACCAATTTAACTTCAACAACATACATAAACTATGTTCCTATACCCTATTCCTCCCTTCCTTTATGTAGTACTCGTTGCCAGTTACAAATTTATATATTACATATCTAAAACCATTGATCATTACATTTTATGCATTTGCCCTCTAAATCACTTAAGAAGTAAAAAGTGGAGTTACAAATAAAAAAATACAATATTACTGGTATTCATATTTACCCATGTCATTGTCTTTATTACAGATCTTAATTTATTTATGTGGCTCCTGTCAGTTGTCTAGTGTCCTTTCCTTTCAACCTGCAATACTCCCCACAGCATTTCTTACAGGGGTAGTCCAGTGGTGACAAAGTCGGCCAACTTTTGTTTATCTGGGAATGTCTTAATCCTTCTCTAATTTTTGAAAGACAGTTTCCCAGATATAAAACTCATGGAAATTTTTTGCTTTCTGCATGTTAAATATGTCTTAGCACTGCCTTCTTGTCTCCATGGTTTCTGATAAGAAATTGGCACTTAATCTTATTGAGGCTCCCTTTTATGTGGCAGACTGCGTCTCTCTCGTGGCTCTCAGAATTTCTCTTTATCTTTGGCATTTGACAGTTTGAATATACCATGGAGTGGTGTGGGTCTATGGGGGTTTATTCTGTTTGGAGTTCCTTGAGCATCCTGGATATGTATATTTATGTCTTTCATTAAATTTGGAACGTCTTCAGCCAACATTTCTCTGGATATTCTCTCTACCCCTTTATCTCTTTCTTCTCCTCCTGGGACTCCTACAATGCATATATTGACATGCTTGGATGGTGCCCCACAGGTTCCTCAGGCTCTGTTCATTTTTCTTTATTCTTTCCTCTTTCTGCTTCTCAGACTGTATTATTTAAATTATCTTTTCCTCAAGTTCATTGATTCTTTCTTCTGCCAACTCCAATCTGCAGTTGAGCCCCACCAGGGAATTCTTAGTTCTGTCACTGTGGCCTTTGGCTCTGTGTGGTCTAATCAGCTTTTTAAAAACACACCTTACATGTCTTCTCTTCCATGAAGCCCTCTCTGTGCTCCACCTACACATCCCCCTCTAGTGGCTTCTGCTCCTAGCGTAGCCACTGCTTCTAGTGCATCTCTGTTCCTTAGACATCTATCACTGCATGGTAAATATTTGTTTCCACGTTTATCTCATTTTGTAGACAATGTGTGCCTCAGATGGAAAACACATAAACACGCTCTACATGTTCTCTCTACTCAGATGGTACTCATACTCACTCAGGTACAACACACCTCCTCAGAATTCACACGTGCTTGTTCAGAAGTTTCACAAACTTATTTAGATGTGATAGAAGCTCGCTAACATGCTACGCACATCATTCAGATGCTACTTTCTGAATGTGTAGATGTCCCAGTGCTTTCCCAGTTGATACCTATATTCTCTAAATTGTTACATGTTCACTTGGATCTAACATATGTTCACTTAGATGTTAATCAGCTCACTTAGCATTACACACAGGTGCTACACATACTTAGAATAGTGGTTGTCAAAATGAGATCCCTTGACCACCACCAGCAGCACCTGGAAATCTGTTAGAAATGCAAATACTTGGGCGCCACACCAGATCTCCTGAATCAGAAACTCTGAGGGTGAGGGCCCAGCAATCTGTGTTTTAACAAGTCCTGTGAATGCTATGAATGATTCTGGTGCTCACTCAGACTTGAGAACCAACAATTTAGAAGTTACACACTCTCAGATGATCCACCTGCCTTTTCAGATCATATCCCTACTCATGCAGGTGATACACACACTTACTAAGATGTGACACATATTAGCTATTTCCAGCATGTCGACTTAGACAGTAAACAGCTTAGATGTCATACCTAATATTCAGATTGCACAGTACTTGTTCAGATGTTATACCCAATATCACAAACCTTTATTAGATATTACAAATGCACACTGAGATGATGCACATGTCCACTGTGGCGTTAAAAATATGTATTTATATCATACACATATTAAACCATTCACTTAGAGCTGTCACACCTATGTGTTTATTTATATGTCACACACCCTTTTTCAGGTAATACACATGTACACTTGGAACTTATACATGTTCCTAAGTGTGTTTCACGGTACTCATAGATATTTCACAATCTCATTCTGATGTTCAAGGTGCTTAATCAGATCACACATGTGTCCTTGGATATCTATAAGAGCATTCAGTTGTATGTTCACTGCCTTCCATGCCCAGCATGCACTGCTAATCCACCCAAGCTAGAAATGGTGAGGAGGCAGCTACTGTTCTGGCCACTGCCCATTTTGATGAGGGCATTCTTCCTTGGAAATGTTCCTCTCTGCTTGGTCTCCTATAGTACCTGTTCTCTCTCCTGCTGGTGCTGGAATGGCACTCCCTTCACAGAATGTGTTGCTCCTCCACTTTGTGATGCCTCATTGATTTTTGTGATCTTCAGGGAAGCCCCAGCACATAGTGGTTTAGGTAGAATGTGGTTCAGGTTGCCATACACAAATACCCTCAAACACTTGGAGAAAATTGTTCCAGCAACTATAAGCATTTTTCTGGGTTTGGATGTGCTTTTAACCACATACTATGTCATCTTTGGCCACCCAGTCATAAATCTACAAGGTTCATTCATTCCAGAGAAGATTTTGATTGGTTCTACTTCATAATTCTACAATTGTATTGGCCACAATCGATCTGAGAGGCTTATGCAGCAATACTGGGTCAACATCCAAAGCAAGGCATATTGATCGAGCACTTATTATGAACTCTTCTTCCTTCAGATGAGTTCAGAGGCCCAGAAACACTTCTCTGCATGTTCCAAGAGTTTCCTCTTCCAATTGAGATAAAGGGCCTAGTGCCTGGGGTCTGGCTGAAACTAATCTGAATCTTGGCTCCACCACCTCCTGGCTATGTGACCTTGAGAAAATCAGTTAATATTCAGAGGCATAGTACACTCATCTGTATAACAGGGGGGATGGCATTTACCCTGTAGGATTTAAGTGAAGGCTTCGTGTCTGGAACAAAGCAGGTAATCAAGGAAAGGTAGCTTTAAAAAAGAATTGTCTCATAAGCCAAAGAAGGCAAGAATTATGTTCTTCTACACTGAAGCTACATAATACATGCAGGCAGGAGTTAAGGCTGAAAAGCAAGCTTCACTTATGTAGGCAAACCCATCATAGTCTCACCAAAGATCTATACTGGGGTCTCCAAGGCAGTGGTCAGGACGATGTCAGATATCCAGCAGCCAAGAAGACAATCTGCAACTATGAGTCTTTTCCTAGGTATCAAGGAACCCTCCAAAAGTGGGAACGGGGACAGTGGGAGAGACACAGGAGTCCCAGTTATTCTTGGGGGCTGCTGAAATAAAATCTTGGAATGGGGATTAGGTCAGAAGCCCAATCCTATTGATTGAGGCACATGAAAGTAGAGGAAGCAGGGATATTGAACTTGGAAAACTGGGCATCCAATTCCAAGGTCTGAGAGAAGGAAACAAGTTAGACAAATGCGGACTCTAGAGGGCAGTGTTCCACCACCTTGATTAGCTGCAGGGCCATGATAAGCGACCTGGGCCCAGTGACCAGCACTGGGTCAGCCTCAAAGGACAGATGCTCAACACTTACTCCCACCCATGAGGGAGGAGGGCGGGGGGCTTCTGGAGTCTACCTCCCTCAAAGCACATGGTTTTGTGAACTGAGATGGACTGGAGCCTGCAGGGGAGGTCATTAGAGAACTGGAAAAGGTAAGAGCAAGGGAATGAGCAGAGAGGGGATGATAGTAATCCAGCGGCTGCTATGTGAGTTTCTCATTTCTGTGACATTTAAGTCGCAATGCTGTGCCTATTGGTCAAAAGGGCCACCTGGCTGCACGTTCACTCTTTAAATGAGGTAGCATTTACAGAGCACTTCAAGCAGTGCCTGAAGTGGGGTAAGGAACATAGAAGCATGTTCTAGTATGACCGTGCTTATTTAATTAATCGATTCAACCACTATTTAATGTGCATATGCCAGGTTTTAGTTGCTGGAGATGTAGAATAGTAAAATCATAGTCCCTAACCTCCAGGAGTCAGTAATCTAATAATCTGATCTAATTTAAACAAACACAAAAACATAGAGGAAAGAATGTCCCATTCTTCCTGTGCTTGGGGGGAAGGGGGGTGCATCCCAGGGAGCTTCTCTAACGTGTCTGAGCTGGTTCTTGGGTGCTTAGCAAGAAGACAAGGGAAGAGGACATAGACAAAACCCCAGCAAGAAAAAAGACACAGCAGAGTAATATATGCTGGGTAATGGAGGGAGCCCAGGGTGCCAGACAGGAAATGGAGACAGGGCAGGTTAGAGAGGAAGGCTAGAACTAGATCACCAAGGGCCTCGAATGTCTTAACAGGAGACTGGACCTAAACCTGGAGGTGAGAGGAGTCCTTGAAGGTTTCTAGCAGGAAGATGATTTGATTTGCCTTTTAGGAACGTTACTCTGGCTACAGTGTGGACAAAACCCTAGGAGGGAAGGCAGGAAGAAGGGAGCCCTGCTAGAACATTGTGGCTGTAATTCAGATGAAAGATGATGTCCTGGATGAGGCATTGGCAGAGGTGATGGAGATGGACGGACAAATTCCAGGGAGTGAAGGGGTAGGCACCACAGGACTTGGTGATCATTTGAATAAGGTGTTGGGGAGAGAGAAGTGTGTCATAACACCATACTTTCAGAACAGCTATGCGTTACAACTCAAATTTCTCTGTGGGGCTGGAGACAATGATTGGCTTTGATATCTGGTACTTGCACAGGCCAACCCCTTGGGGGAGGATATAGGAGCACTGACAATGACTCTTGGGTTCCTGGCCAGTCACACAGTCTGGGGCCTTGACTCCTTCTTCCGGGATGATAGAGCAGCCCAGCAAAGCTAATGAAAGAGATAGTCACAGTCTCCATTTCATTTAGCAAGGAAGATGGAAGCAGCTGCCACAGACATACTCTCCTATGTTGGTTGCATCAGTGAGTGGAAATTTAAAGTTAAAGCAAGAAAGACCTGGGGTAGAATGCAAAATTGATCCATGGCTGTGGCCTGTTTGCTGGATGCATTAAAATAGGCAGGAAACAAATTGCCTGACTTCCAAGTGGGCAGAGGGCTGACTTTCTGAAATTTCAAAGCTCTCTTACAGCTGTCACAGCCAAACGATTCAGTTTAAAATGCCAGGGATACGTTGTAAGTGGGCACTCAATGGAGTGACTAAATGAATGAATAGATTTCTCTGAAATATTAAATATAGCTTTCAAGATTCCCCAGTGATTACATTATCGTTCACTTCTTCTGCATGGCCTTGGTGACGACATATTAATAATGGAGATTGAAGATTAATGGCTCAGTTATGAACTTGAAGGGAAGATTTTAGTAGCATTCCCAGGTTTCCCTGCTCAGCTTGATCCTGTTCAACATTTTTGGCTGTAATTTAGATGAAAGTGTAACTGTCACTCGCACCAAATTTTAAAACGACTCAAAGCTGGTGACTTGCTTCTCTCCTTCCTTCCCTGTGCTCTGTGATGGTTAGGGAAGGTCTGATCTTTAAGGAGAAATTGAGAACTAGAGATCATCTTGTTGCTTTAAAACCTTTGGGGAACTACATAGGAAAAGGGAATGGGAGAGAGAGAGAAAGGAAAGGGAAGAGAGAAAGAAGGGCAGAATGAAAGAAAAGGGCCAGGAGGACAAAGCAGGAGAAAGGAAGGAAAGAAAGTGCAGGAAGGATGGGAGGAAAGAAGGCAGGAAAAAAAAAAAAAGGAAAAATGGGAAGAAGAAAGGAAATAGGGAGAGAAGCAAGAGAACAAGAAGACAACCACAAAACATAAAAAGAATGGTAATGGTTGGAAGAAACAGGGCCTAGAGTCTTGGTGGGGAAGAAAGGCCCCTCATCACTGCCTTTAAATACTTGAAGAGAATCATCTGGAAAGAGAATGTTTATCTTGTTTTGCTTCAGCAGGCTGAGATGAACTCAATGAAAGGAATTTCTCAGGCCATTGTTGGCTTGGTAAATGAGAGTCTTCAAACAATCAGAACTACTGAAATAATGTAACAGACTGCACTTGTCATGAACTACCAGTGACCAGAGAGGTTCCCAAGAAGCTGTCTGCCCATGCCTCAGGGTTGGCGAATGAACTTCTGCTTGATTTCAGGATTGTGCCAGAAGACTTCATGATCCTTACCGTAGCTATCCTGATATAGACAAAGGAATACCTGCTGTGCTCCTGTATTTATGGTAAGTCGCTCTAGTTGGCACAGTGACTGAAACTACAGAGAAGGGTGGAGGAAGGAGAGAGGGAGAGAAAGAAAGAAACTCAGGATAAAAGGGCAGGGATTTGCCTCTCTCTGTCTCTCTCTCTCTTTCGACAAATAGTTGGTTGACTGGGGATACAACGATGAGTCAACATAGATAGTCCCTGTTCTCCTGGAACATACAATCTATTAGGGAAACAAACATTAATTAAATATTCCCTCTAATGAATGAATAAATGGTAAACGAGACCACAGCTCTAATAAAAGAGTTTCTTCAAAATGTTTAACAAGAGAACTTTACTGGGAAAGGAGCCAAGGGGTGGAGGTCAAGGAAGAGTTCCCTGAAGAAATGAGCCCTGAGCGAAGATCCGAAGGATAAGTAGGGGAAGAAGATCATCAAGAGAGGATGAAGGAGGGGCCAAGTTCCTGCAGCATGAGGGGACAAGGGTCCTTGGAAGCACTGAGACACCAGTGCGCAGGGAGCCCAGAGAACAAGGGTGAGAGAGAGGGAGGGTGAGGCTGGAGATGTAGGTTGGGCTACACCTCCAGCATCATTTTATTTGATAAAGGGTTTAAACTATAATGATCCTTCTTTTCTTTTATTCAACACATTTATATTGAGAATTTACTATATATGTCAAGCACATAATTAGGCATTGTAAATATACCGGGGATGGCAAGGAAGACAAATATGGACTCTAGTTCTTCATGGAACTTAGAGTTAAGAAGGGTAGAAAAATCATTAAACAGAGAATCACAATGCAAAAATAGTAAGTGCTGATATGGGGAAGTGTGGTAGGTTGAACTCTGTATCCCAGAAATGAAGCACCTTCTTAGTCTTAACCCTTTCCTGTGGGTGTGAACCCATTGAAAGTAAGACCTTCTGAGGATGTTATTTTCACATCCTCAAAAGGTGTAGCCACTTGCATGAGGGAAGGCTTTGCTCCTGTTACTAGAGACTGTATAGAGAAGGCCACAGAGAAAGAACCACACGGAGAAGCTGGAAGTCAACGAAACCAGAAGAAAAAGGAGAGGCCATGACCATCTGCATGGCCATGTTACGGAAAAGCCAGGGACTTCAGGTCCTCCAGCAGCCAGCCAGGAGGCCACAGTCTTCAGGGAGAAAGCATCACGCTGATGACACATCATCTTGGACTTCTCCTAGCCTCAAAAAAGTGTGCCAATAAATTCCCCTTGTTTAAGCCAGCCCATTTTGTGGTATTTGCAATTGCAGCTAGGAGACTAATGCAGAGAGTAAACTGAATAGTAGGACATCTAACATACTCTGGAGGATGGGGATAAGTGACAGCTTCCTGAAGGAAGTGACATTTAAACTGAGACCTGAAAGAGAAGTAGACTTTAGAAGATAAAGAGAGGAACAAACCATAATATATTCTGAATGAACAGTTATGCAGCCACAGAAATGAAAAAACACACTGTGTTGGATGGAAGAAGTTCAGGAGTATCTGGAATAAAAGGCATAAGGGGTAGTGGGGTGGAATTGGGGGTGTAAGCACAGGATGCATCCTGAAGGTACCTGTACACCATGTAAAGATGTGGAGCCTGCATCGCCCCCAGCAGAAGACATGAGAATGGGTTGGATTTCACTGGATTCCAATGGATGGGAAAGGAGAAAGTCAAGGGTGGGGAGGCCAGTTAGGAGGTTGTTAAGAGTAATCCAGGGACATGGACTTGGCCCAATGGATAGGGCGTCCGCCTACCACATGGGAGGTCCATGGTTCAAATCCCAGGCCTCCTTGACCCATGTGGAGTTGGCCCATGTGCAGCGCTGATGTGCACAAGGAGTGCAGTGCCACACAGGGGTGTCCCCTGCATAGGGAACCCCACATGCAAGGAGTGCGTCCCTCAAGGACAGCCACCCAGCGCGAAAGAAAGTGCAGCCTGCCCAAGAATGGCGCCACACACATGGAGAGCTGACACAACAAGAATACGCAACAAAAGGAAACACAGATTCCAGGTGCCCCTGATAAAGATAGGAGCCATCACAGAAGAACACACAGTGAATGCACACAGAGAGCAGACAACTGGGGGGAGGGGGGAAAGGGGAGAGAAATAAATAAAAAAGAAATCTTAAAAAAAAGAAAAAAAGAGTAATCCAGGTGAGAGTTGATGAAATCCAAATTGTATTCTGTCCAATACAGTGAGGTAATTGGGTGGGTCTGAGGCATGTTTAGGAGGTACAAACCTTAGATCTAGTAACTGGCTAGCTATGGAAGGTGTGGGAAGGTAGAACAATATCCCCCTAAAGATGACTAGGAACATCCCCCTAAAGATGACGCTTTCCTAGTCTCAGGAATCCCTGAGTATATTAGGCCACAAGGCAAAGAGGAATTAGCATAGCAGATGAAATTAAGGTTGCTAATCAGATGACTTTAAAATAAGGAGATTATGCTGGATTATCCAGTGAAGCACAATATAATCCCAAAGGTCCTTAAAATTGGAATAGCCTTCCAGGTCCTGGGCCTGGGGAATGGTCTGAGGTCAGAACAGGTTTGGCTTCCCCTGCAGGGATCAGACATTAGCATAGAATTGGCCCTGGGGCTCTCTCCCCTGTGCTGATGTACAGGCAACCCTGCTCCCTCCACTTCCCCCAGATTGGGTCCCTCCCCCAGGCTGGCCCAGTCCCCAGTCTCTCCCAAGTTGACTTCAAAAGGGTTGCCATCTTGCTGCCGTCACTAACTCAGGGTGGTCTTAGGCAGGTTTCCATCACCTCAGGAGCTCTGTAATTCCCTGCTGAAGGCTCCCCTTTTCCAGCGTCTGGCTTGGCCTCAATTCTCACTAAGCCAGAGCCTAAACTGGGGTTACTAAAGCCCAGGGAGCAGAGGCGCTGCCCAGCTTTTCTGACATAAAGTAAAGACGCAGGCTCAGGTTTCAACACAGAGAGAACCAGAGAGATGGCAGCATGAACAGAGATCAGCCCGAGATGCTGTTGGCTCTGAAGATGGAGGAAGGAGCCAAGGAACACTGGTGGCCTCTAGAAGCTGGAAAGGCAAGGAAATGGATTCTCCCCTAAAGCCTCCAGAAGAAACCTGGTCCTGCCCGGACCTTGATCTTAGCCTGTGGAATTCCACTTTGGACTTTTGATCTCCAGAACTGCAAGATAGTAAATGTACATTGTTTAAGTCATGAAAATTGTGCTAATCTGTTACAACAGAAATGGGCAACTAACCCAGAAGGTGGGAGTGAGGAGGGGTCAGAGATGATGCCAGGAGTCTGTCTTGGGCAACTACATGGGATGGGCTGCCACTAGAGAACACGGGCAGAGGGGGAGCAGGTTAAAGGGCTGGGTGTGGATCCAGTTTTGCACACAAGGATTATGGGGTCCTGCTCTACTGGTGTTGGGTAAATGTATGGGTCTGGAGGTCAGACAAGAGCTCTGGATTGGAGATGTCGATGTGAGAGTTATTGACACATACAGTAACTTAGGCTAATGGGGAGAAGTGATAGTCTAGGGATAGAGTAAAATTTAAAAAGTCAAACCAAATTCCCAATGTGACCTCGCTTTTATGGATGTTATTTCTATTTTCTTTATTTAGATGTTAATGTTTATCTGTTAATAAATTACTGATTATGTCAAAAAAAAAAGTCTACTGCAAATCGCCCAAAAAAAAGAAAAAAAAAAAGAAACAACCCTAGTTCACAACGCTAAAGAACACCAGAATTCAGGGGCTGTAGAGAAGAGGAATATGCAAACTTGGTTTGTGTGTATCTTATATATATACACATATAGATCTATATAATTTTTCATCTTCCAAATTAGCACATAGAAAATACCATTTTTAAAAATATTTATTATATTTCACCCAGTCTTGGAGGTACAGGGAAATAAGAACTCTTATACACTGATAAAGCTGTAGACCTACTTGGATGGCAGTTTAGAAATAAATATCAAATACTTTTAAAACATTTACTTTGACTTGATTTTTCATAATTTATACTAAGTATTAATATAGTGTATAAGAGAGTATAAAATAAGAAGTTTCATTGCAATAGACTTATGATTATGGAAAGTTAGGAACAACTTAAATGATTAAAAATAAGAAAATGCAAGGAACAGAGAGTCTGCAACTGCAAGCAAGACAGTCCCATCCATCAGCCCCAGGGGATCTAAGCCCCCTCTCAATTAGAGGCAGAGTGGGCATCACCATCCCAGAATTCTCAGGAATGGGGAATGAATGATGGACTAGAGTAGACTTACTGTTAGTCTACTATAGACTTATTGTGATTCTAGCAATGAAAGAACTTTTATCATTGTGAAGACAGTGGCCACCAGAGTAGAGAAAGAGGGAAAAATAGTTGTAATATGGGGGTGTTTTTGGGACGTTGGAATTGTCCTGACTTTGTAATGATGGGTACAGGCCATTACATATTTTGTCATAACTTATAAAACTATGTAAACTTACAAAATTTTGTAAACTTACAAAATTGTGTGGGACAGGGGGTAAACTATAATGTAAACTAAAATTTATGCTTAGTGGCAATGCTCCAATATGTGCTCATCAATTGTAACAAATGTACCACACTAAAGAAAGATGTTGCTAATATGGGAAAGTGTGGGAGGGGGAGGAAGCAGGACAAATGGGAATCCCCTACATTTTTTATGTAACATTTATGTAACCTAAAGTATTTTTTTAAAAATAAAAAAGTATAAAAAATAGGAAAATGGCTGACTAAATCATATGTTCATAGCCTACAATATGATGCCATGTGTTAAACACTATTAAATACTGTTTTAGAAGAAAATCAGTGATATGGAAAAATGTTTATACTACATTTTTTATGTGAAAAGGTAGGTTACATTAGGTCCAACATTATTCCAACTTTGTACTTCATGCGTATATATAAATTATAATGGTGAGCATTAAAAGGGAGCACGTGTGATTTTTATTTTCTTAACACTTCTCTGTATTTTCTAATCTTTCCACAGTGAATGTCATCATGAAAATTTTAAAAACATCATCTTTCAAAGTATAAACAATTAAACTAATTTAGTTTAAAATAATTTAGTTAACAACTGTCAGCAATAATATTCTCTTCATTCTCTCTCTACATAGATATACACATATAAATATATATTTTCCAAACTTCTTTATTTACTTAGTATGGGTTCTTGAGCAAGTCCCTTTAATTTGTAAGCCTCAATGTAACCATCTGTAAAATGGGAATAAGAGCTTTCTCATTCTATTGTTGTAAGGATCAAATGAGCTAATGGATATAAAGCATATTAGTGTAATACCTGGCAGGTACTAAGAATCAATAAGTTATTCATTATCACATCTCTGTCTCTTAGAATTAGTTTACTAGGAATCAGAGGTCCACGTCAGCTTGCCCAGAAAGGCAGATCCTCGTGGGTTTTAAAGGTCCACAATTGGGAATGGCTGTAAGATGTCAAAATAATTTGTTTCATCAGCTGAGTGGTAACACTCAGGGACCATAATTCAACACAGCAAATCAGAATAGCTCTTGTGTGTTCCTTCTATGACTTTCCCATAACAGTTTTAACTTCAGAATAAAGAAAATTTCTAGGGAAGGAATAAAAAAAGGGTAAGCAGATAAAAATGTTTGATTACTATAAGATAAATGACAGCTGAAATTCACTGACAACCATTTCCCACTGAAATTCTTTCCACACTTTCCTCAAAGCATTTCACTATGCAAAAGCACTGCAAAATGGCTCTTTGCTCACACAGAGTTCAACAAATGGAAAATTTTATTACCGGTTATTGAAGACGGTCTGATACAGTCATCGTGAAAATTAGTAGCAGCTTAATGTGACAGAGCAAAGTGCCATGTTTTCTAGATAAAAGGAAAGGAAACAAAAGGTGTGGATATTTAGGTTATTTTCCATTTTTACTTTATCCTTCTGGTTATTTCATTTGCCCACCCCAAGACTATATGATCCCTTTAAGTACAAAACAGACAATTTTACATAAACAAGGAAATTCCTCATTGGTTCTCATAGTCACCTTCTTTAACTGGCTGCAGCTGCCCTCCTCTAGAAATTCCTTGAAGCTTCTTGTTATTTCTCAATTCCTTTGGTCATTTCCATGGGGACAGGGATGGTGGAACTGATGGCAGGAGAGGCTTAGGTGCCTCAGTTAAAATATCAAACTCTGTAAATAAAGTTCCTCTTCTAATGCCTAAGCAAGTATGATTTATTCATTTACTGTTGACTAAGCCCCTACAATGGTCTCCTCTCTACTTTGTGTGGGAGACAGAGATGAATCAGACACCTGTTTTTGATGACAGTCGAGAATTTCAGATAAAGAAATGGCCAGTTACTTCATTTGTAGAAGAACCATTTGCTTCAGAGAATACTGCATAGAAGATGAAAAGAACTAGACAATTCTGATGAAAACAGTACCAAATGATTACCCTCACTGCAAGAATAGATTAGGGTCAATGTTTAGGGACATTGAGTGTGAATTTTCCCTTTCCCACTTGCCAGATAATTTAGTACCCAAGACCTTAGAGAACTATCTTCATAAAATGTATTGACACTTTACATTAGTGTAAATATGGTTTCTTATTCATTATACCGTGTTTTCTGAAACAAAGAACAAGAAATGTCAGCCCAGCCTGGATGAAGCCACTGAAGTGGGACAAAGAGTTACAAAGCCAGAGTAAATAAAAAACAAGACCTGGAGTAAAGCAAATATTTATTCTCTATACACAAGCACCTCTTTTGATAGAAATAGAAGCGACTTTTCCATCTCTTTTTTTTATATATATATCATGGTTCCAGCAATTACTGGGCCTCTGTGTCACATGGCTAGAACCTTTAAGTAGGAAATGAAGATGAGGATGAGAAGACTAGCAGAAGGAACACACCTATTAAAGTACATTTTCAAGGAAAATTTCCTTTTCTCAAATGAAGGGTATGTTGGTGAAACTGCACTTCCTAGATTTTATAAGTATGATTTGTCATCATAAATAAATGGAACCTATTCTTGAATGCTCTCTTATTTGGGGCAGCCATGTTTCTCATGGGTTATCAAAACCTCTGAACACTGGGGGGACAGATTTTCAAGTGCTGCTAAGTCCTGGAAGGAGCCCGGGGCCTTCATGTGGCTTTGTGGCTGTTGGTTCAGGCCACAGGGTATGAGGTTTCTACACAATTCTGTTCTACCATGTGACTCAAACCTCTGACACCAGCACCAAACCTTGGGTCAGCGTTTAAGATTTCCACGAGTAAAGCTATAGCTGACATGATGAGGCAAGGCCTGGGCCACCCATTGAGGCAGAACTTACTGCTCTAGCTATCCTACGATGGCCTCCAGGTGGCAGCAACTTCAGGGTCAAGTTAGTGGTACAGAGCCACCTGACCCTGGGGCACACACTTTTTTACTGGTTGAATTGTGTTCCCCCAAAAGGTATGTTGAATTCCTGACCCCCAGGACTTCAGAGTGTGACCTAATTTGGAAAGAGGGTGACTGCAGATAGAACTAGTTAAGACAAGGTGGTGTGAGGGTAGGTGGATCCTTAATCCAACATGACTGGTGTCCTTAGAAGTAGAAGAGAAGAGACTCAGACAGATGCTGAGAGGAGAAAGTCCTGTGGAGACGGAGGCAGAGACTGGAGTGAGGTATCCACAAGCCCAGGAACACCTGGGGCCCCTGTAAGTGGCAAGGAAGCACCTTCCCCTAGGCCTTGCAGAGGGGGCATGGCCCTGCTGGGGCCCCTGTAAGTGGCAAGGAAGCACCTTCCCCTAGGCCTTGCAGAGGGGGCATGGCCCTGCTGGGGCCCCTGTAAGTGGCAAGGAAGCACCTTCCCCTAGGCCTTGCAGAGGGGGCATGGCCCTGCTGGCCCCTGGATTTCAGACTTCTGGACTCCAGCCTGATGAGACTGTTGCTTTAAGCCACCCAGTTTGTAGTACCTTTTTATGGCAGCCCTAGGAAACTAAGACACCTTTTGGGGAGGAGCCCACAGACAGTTGAGCAACACAGGAGCAACAAGGCATGGCCATTTCCATCCACCACAGGATGACTCTGATAGGAAGTATCTTTTCCAGAGCTCCTAGCCAGGTTAGCAGAGGCTTTGTGAGACCTGCCTAGCTGTTTATCTTCCTCTCTTGAATCCTGCTTCCCACTCCCTTTCACAAGTCGTGATGCCTAATAAACATCTTGCACCCCAAATTCTATCTCAGTGTCTGCTTCCAGGGAATCCAAGCTGTAACATGGATTGACTGTAACATGGCCAGGAGGCTACATTGAAAGTAACTTTAAAAAGTAGACAGTAGAATGCACCCTATCAATAAAATAAAGGACAAAAGGTACTTGGTTACTTCAATTGATGCAGAAAAACATTTGAGCAAATCCAACATCATTTCATGATAAAAAACACTCAGCATACTAGGACTGTAAGGGAACTTTCTCCACCTGATAAAAGTGGTCTAATAAAAAAAACCGATAGCTAACATCCTACTTAACGGTAAGAGACTGAATTCTTTCCCCCTAAGATCAGGAACAAGACAAGGAAGTCCCTTCTCACTACTTCCACTCAGGAATATACTGGAGGTTCTAGCCAGGGCAACTCAGAAAGAAAATTAAATAAAAGGCATTCAGCTTGGAAAGGAAGAAGTAAAACTATCTCTATTTGTAGATGACATGATCTTACATATAGAAAATCCTAAGGAGTCTACCAAAGAAAATCTTTTAGAACTAATAAATGAGTACAACAAGGTTTCCAGGTAAAAGATCAATCAATATATAAAAACAAATTGTGTCCCTATACTAGCAATGAACAATTCCATTCACAATAGCATAAAAAAAAATAAAATACTTAGGAAAAGAATTAACAAAAGTAGTGTAAGACCTATACTCTGAAAACCACAGTACATTGTTCTAAGAAATTAAAGAAGAGCTAAATAAAAGGAAAGGCATTGTATGTTTATTGATTGGGAGACTGAATATTGTTGAGATGGCAATACTCCCAAAATTGATCTACCCTTTGAATGCAAACACTATCAAAATCCCAGTGGTTTGGTTACAGAATCTGACAAGCTAAACTTCCTATGGAGTTGCAAGCAATCCAGAATAGCCCACACAATCCAGGAAAAGAACAAAGTTGGAGGACTCATACTTCCTGATTCCAAAACCTACTACAAGCATAAAGTCATCATGTCAGCTTGGTGTTGGAATAATGGTAGTCATATAGATAAACAGAATGAACTTGAGAATCCAGAAAGAAACCTTACCTTTATGGTCAGTTGATTTTAGACAAAGAAGCCAAGACCAATGAATGGAGAAAGGAGTCTTTTGAAGAAATGGTGCTGAGACAACTAGATATAAACATGCAAAAGAATGAAGTTGGACCCCTTCCTTTCACTATAGAAAAAAAATAGCTAAAAATGGATTATAGACCTAAATGTAAGTGATAAAATTATAAACTTCTTAGAAGAAAATGTAGGAGTAAATTTTTGTGACCTTAGGTAATGGTTTATTAGATACGACATCAAAAGCATGGGCAGTAAAAGAAAAAAAATAGATAAATTAGATGTCATTAAAATTTAAAATTTGTGCTTCAAAAGATAAGAAAATGAAAAGAAAACCCATTGACTGGGAGAAAATATTTGTAAATCTTATAGCTGATAAGAAGCTTGTATCAGGAATATATTTAAGAATTCTTACAACTAAATGATGTATAGACAAATAGCCCAATTAAAAATGGGTAAAATATCTGAATAACCTCACTATAAAAATATACAAATAGCCAATAAGCTCACAAAGATACTTGACACTATAAGCTGTTAGAGAAATACAAGATCAAAACCACAATGGAATACCTCTTCATGTCCACTAGGATGGCTATAATCGAAGACAGAGAATAACTAGCATTGGGGAAAATGTGGGGAATTTGAGCCCCTCATATATTACTCTTGGAAATGTAAAATGGTACAGTCACTTTGGGAAACAATTTGGCAGCTCTTCATAAGGCCAAACATAAAATCACCATATGACCCAACAATTCTACTCTGAAATTTATATCCAAGAGAAATGAAAGCATGTCTATACAAAACTTGTACACAAATGTCTGTAGCATCATTCAGAATAGCCAGGAAGTGGAAACAATCCAAATGCCTATCACTTGATGAATGGATAAGTAAAGTGCATATACTCAAACAATGGCCATAATTTGGCAATGAAAAGAAATGAAGTACTGATACATGCCGCAGCACGGATGGACCTTGAAAATATTACGCTAAGTGAAAGAAGCCAGTTACAAAAAGGCACCTATTTTCTGATTATATTTGTATGAAACATCCAGTATAGACAAATTTATAGACACAGAAACTAGATTAGCAATATCCTAGTTCTGGGGTGATGGGGGAGAGCAGTTGAGAAATGGGGAGTGACTGCTAAGGGGTATGAGGTTTCTTTTGGGGGTGGTGAATACATCCTAATGTTTATTGTCATGATGATTGCACAACTCTGTGAACACAGAGCAACCCTTGAATTGTAAACTTTAAATGAGTGAATTGTATGGTATGTGATTTTAACCTCAAAGCATGTAAAAATAACAGAGCTTGGCAACAAAAGCATGAAAAATGTTCATAGACTATGTCCAGGACAAGGTATTTCTTCCCTGCCACCAAGAAGACAGTCATACCTTTAGAGCTCTGGTCAAGATTAAGACGAAGTCAGGAGAGCCATCCTAGTAACTGTTAGGGAAATCACAGATACCTGCTAAGAGACCATCTCCCAGACCTCACCTGTTCCACCTCCTTCTCTGGGGAAGTCATGAAGACAAGCTAAGATCCATCCTTCGGCCTTCTGCTACCCCTACCCCCACCTCCTTCTCATGTGTGCCATTCCACGCCTGGGGAGATGTTAAGTCTAATAAGAAGGCCCGCCCAGACCTCAAACCTGGAAACTGGGAACATGCAGCCCCAGATGCTTATCAGAGCAGGAATTCTCAACAGCAGGGTCCTCTCCTCACTGAGGTGGATCAAAGCATACTCAACCAGTACAGATTCAACTACCCTGGCATGAAGCGGGCTGTGTGGAGCTGCCACCTACCAAACTTAACCTGGAGCAGTTTGGGCTACTCCAGGAGACCAGCCTTGATGGGAACTTCTGCTCTTTTGGACTCTTGTTTTGTATAAATGGCAAGGAGATTACTTGCCCTTTCTAGGCTCATTACTCTGTACAAGGAATAAAGGGATTATTTACCAAAAGTTTCCGTTGTGTCCTCAAACTGTGTCCCATGATGCACCACTGTAGCAACTCACTCCACAATAACCTCAATAGGACAAAAGTGCCCATAAGAAGCCAGAGTAAATTCTGGTGACAGCCTAAATAACTGAATTAACCTTTTGGATTGTCCCTCCAGCACCACCTCCTCATTCTGAAAACTAGTCCCAGCCTGCCCTCCTTAAAGAGACCTTGGTAAAGTTCATTAATTACGGTTTCATTTACAAACAGGTCCATTTTCCCCAAATTCCCATCATCTCCTCCGGGCTAAGTCTAGCCATCTCTTTGTCATGATTTAGCCATTCTAAGTTTTCACCCCTCCCACTGTCTCCTTAGTCTTCTAATTTTGACCATTCCGACTGTTTGTTCCTGACTCACCATGTCTCTACGCTTAGGTTTCTGAGAATAGATGGCCCCTCTGGACTTGTCCTCTATGCAAAGATCCTGTTTTCTCATTCTCAGCTCTCCTCCACCTCCTCCAACTCCCAACTGGCCTCACAGGCAGCTCCTATGACTTAGTCAAGTCACTGCGCTGCAAGTAGCAGAAACCCAACTTAAACTAGCTTGATCAAAAAGAGAAATATCATGGAAGGATATTCTAGAGTATCATTTTCTGCAACTGAAGAAAGAATTGAATAACCAAATTGCAAAGAAAGGAAGTTTGAGCCACTGGGGCCTGAGGGACAATCGGAACCAGGGCTATGAACCCCACCAGAACCCCAGCCCTCCCTCCCCCTCTCACCTCTGGTTCTCTCCTTGGATCTGTTCCACCCTCGCTGCAAATCCAGAGATCACGGCCATCAGTTCCTTGGCCTCCATGTCAAATCTTCCAAATCAGAGAGGTACAAACCTTATGCTTTAATTTTAATATGAAAAACCACAGGGAAAATATTTTCTTGGCCAAGAAATTAGAAGATACCTAGCCCAAGGGCTGGTCTTAATTCCCAAGGGCTGCTGTAACAAAATACCATAAACTGGGTGGCTTAAACAACCCCAGCTGTGGAGGCCAGAAGTCCATAATCTGTAGGACAGCATCCATAGTTGGCTCCTTCTGGCTGCTGCTGGTTTACTGGCAATGCTCCACTTCAACCTCTGCCTCAGTCATCACATGGCACTGACCATACTACTCAATCTTCCTCTGTCTGTCTGTGTCCAATTCTCCCTTCTTGGACATCAGTCACATTGGATTAGGGGCCTACTCTACACCAGTGTGATCTCATTTTACCTGAACTAGTTCCATCTGAAATTAGCCTATTTCTAAGTAAGGTCGCCTTCCGAGGTACTGGGGATTAAGACTTTGGGGGGACATAATTCAACCTGTAACAGTTGCAAAGTAATGGCAATGCCTAATCCACCCAAGGAGGGACTGTGCTTGCATGACAGGGATTTTTGCTGATCTGTTTCTTTTCATTGAAACACCCTTAGATGGGAACGGCACTCTCCATTTGGCTTCGAGCCCTGCCATACTTACTGACATCATGTTGCATGTCTCTCCTAGCCCAATACCTTCATACAGTGTCCCAAAGAAAGCCTTGGATCAAAAATTTCACTGATTTGTTAAAATGCCAAAGAAGCACTGCAAAATGAATTGTCATATTCTGCATGAGAAAAAAAAAAATGACTCCCTCTGTGAAGGTCTGAGTTTCACTGTTTTCATTTCTAACAAAAGCCAGGCATTTTATTTTCTCCCCCTGTAAACTGGGTTTGATAATAGTACTAACCTCATAGAGTATTCAGATAATTAAAGCAAATAGGTCAGCTGGCTCTGAGCCCACACAGGATAGCCGTCCACAAAAGTTAGACATCATCGTCATCATCATCATCATCATCACCAGCATCATCATCATCACCATGCTGCTTTCTCTCTTAATGCATCCCACCCATATGTATCTAGAAATACACAACAAAGTTTCAGTCCTTCTCTCCCTAAGGATAAGAATTATCACCCTGTACCATGTTGAGCCCAGCATCCCTGACTTAACCAAACTCTGGAATTTAGAAAAGAAAGTGGGCTCCAGCACGTTCTAAAGGGATAGCACAGACTGCATGACTCCTCCAACAGCTGGGACCCCCTGAATGAGCTAATCGATTTTCCCTGTTCCACAGCCTCCCAGCCCTCCCGTACAGAACAGCTCTGACAAAGTCTCCTTGTGTACAAATCTTAGAACAGCGTCATTATCCTAACTGTAGAGAACTCCTTTAAAGCCAGCTATTCAGGGCAACACAATTTATCTTCCGTGCTCTTCAGTCTTTAGATCCACACATTGGGGACATTAAAACTGCATCCCCCTCACAGAGAAACAGTAAAGATTAATTAGGCACATCAGCCAACCAGAGTCCTCCTGGGAATGACACGTGAATATCCTCACTCTTTTTATTAGGAGGCTTGGACATAGTCTTTCCTTCTCTCTGTTATTTAAGGTAATGAATTCGATCATTAATAAGTAAACAGATGAAGGGACAGACCTGCATGCAACAGGGCACTCCCCTTCAAATCTTCTCTTGTATGAGTGATACCAGGAGCTGTCCCAAGGATACTGTGTGGTGGACTATCACCCCTCCTAAGGGGGGCACTTTAGAGAGGGGATGCCATTTTCAAGACCATTTTGATTCAATCTTTTATTAAAGATCTACCTTGAGTAGGCAATTGATTTTTGTTAGTCCCTGGAGTAAATGCTTAGAGGTGTCTCCATTGCATTTATTTAAGAGGTTCTTGCTCCTTTATGAAATGCATTTGATTTGATATACAGGAAAAAGAAAAAGGCTTCATTTACTAAGTGCTACTCTTTTTATAGTCAATTCTTCATTATGTTTTTTTTTCACATGCAGGAAATCCAGTTCTGAAGTACAGATTCAGAAGGCTGTTTATTTTTCTAGCTTGACTTTTTAAAATAAATACTCTTTCCAATTCTGAAATCAACCAGATGGTTTGAAAATAATAATAATTTTTCATATGCCTATTACTTGATGCAACTACCACTCATCTGGATATTTGGACATTTTAAAATATTTTAGATGAAGAGGACATATTGAGGGCTTTTAAAAATGGCCCGTTTTGGTTACACAGAGGCAAGGAAGAAGCATTCTTCTTCATGAGACTTTGCACTAAGCCGTGATACTTAACTGAGCTGCTCCCTAGGGTCTAACAAGGAGTCCTGGTGTGTGGAAAGATAAACTCCAGGGAGAACTAGTGACCATGATGTAAACCAGGGTCCACTCTCTAGTCTCTGCTGTGGAACCAGGTTTAGAAGCCCTTAAATTAGACTAGATTCTGCAGTAGCACTGGGCTGAGAATCGCCTTTGCAACTCCCCAGCCACTTCCTGACCGCCTCTTACCCCCTTCCTCCCTTATGACAAACTCACTTTTATTTTGATTAATAATAACAACAATAAAAAAATAAATGTATAGTATATGTATAAAAAATATAAAATAACAGGAATAATATAATTGCTGGGTAAGTCACAGACCTGCTCAGCGTCCATCTCCCCACCTTTGCCCTCCCTGCCCCTTTCCCCCTCTTGCTTGTTTGCCTGCAAATGTTTCTTTATGTTTCCATTCCATAGCCTAGAGGAGAAGTTAGGGCTAATGGAACTGCATGACCGTCCCTTGAACCTAAAACTGGGAACAAGCAGCCCAGCTGCATGCCAGGGCAGGAACTCTGCACAAAGGTTGCTTGGTACATGTTTTTTTTTTTTTTTTTTGAGTGGCAGGGTCCCCTCTCTCTGGGTGTATAAACACATTGGCCTCAAGGAGCATGGGTTCCCTCTTCTCCAATGCCAAGCAGGGCACATGGAACCACCATCCACCAACCTTGACCCATGGAGTTGGCTTCCCTGGGGACCGGCCACGATGGGCTCTCTCCCCCTGCTCTTTTGACCCTTCGTGCTGTGTATGTAATAAAGGAACCATTTGCTGCGAATCTCTGTTGTGCCTGAGCCTGTGTTCCCACAACGCACAGTACAGCAATTCACTCCACACTAATAATAATAATAAGATGATGATGTAGTAGCTGCCATTCATTGGTATATGCCTGACGGTTTACATATATTTAATCTTACAAATATTTAATCTTCATAGTAGCCCTAAGAGGAACATAATCATCATCCTCTTTTCACAAATAAGACTGAAATTTAGAGAAATTGACCAGCTTGATCCAAGTCACATACATTTGCACCCAGATGTGTCTCATTCCAAAACCCATATTCTTTACTGCTGTGTAATACTGTTTCCATTAGAGTTGTCCAAATAAATCAGCATTATACCAGGGCTTCCCTTCCAAATTCAAAATGAAGGAGAAGCCAGGAGTGACCCAGCTTCCAGAGCAAAGTACTAAATGATAACTTTATTTTCATGGGTTTGGCTTTGCAGTTAAATATAAATCCAATCCAGTTTCATGGTCATTGCAAGGACAGCTTTCTCCCTAAAGAATTGGCTTCACAAAATGTGGGAAATAATAGCACCCTAGGGGGAACTTGGTTTGGGGTAAACCACACTGAGAAATTGAAATCCCCTCCTTAAAAATCCAATCTTTATCATTAAAAAGAAAAAAAGAATCACCAAAAAATAATGTTAAAACCAATATGAAGGATATCAGAGAAGAGAAATAAAGATGAGAGCAGGTAAACTAAGGCCATCCACCAACACTTTTCCAACAAGAAGCTGAAAGACACACTATTAGTGAGTGGGTTGTATGCAATAGGTGTTCTCATACCAGCTGCCCACAAGCTGAGCCCCTAATTCCCTTCTATCGTAGTCCTCCCCAAGTCACTGCTCAGCTGGCTGCAGCCTCGCCCACCATGCTCAAAAATTAAGTCCCAGTGCTAATTGGCTGCAAGTGACTTGGACTATGCAATAGGAAAACTTGCCTTTGCTGAAAACTGCAGATACTTCTTTATCCAGGCAAGGAGAAGGATGTGCCTGTTCCCTGCACTAATTGCCGTGCCTTTCGAAGGCAATGCCAGCCAAGTTAAGATGCAGTCTTATGCTCCTAGTTCTTTGTCAATTCCGCACTCACATGCTTCAGTGGATTCCCCTGATAATGCTTTTCAACATCCCACACGGTCAGGAGAGTTCCACTATTATCTAATCTCCGTTGCTCTCTCTGAAATTTAAATAAATTCTTGCTCAACTTTTCTCAAGCAGAAACAGAATATTTATATGTAAAAAAGAGGGAAAAATTTATTTATAACTTAAACTATCTGTAGCTATTCCCATCTTCTAATGAGGGAAGTGTAGGGCTGGAGGTGCCATCACTCAAATAACTCTCCACTCCTTCTATCCAGATTCTGAGATTCGAGAGGAAGAAACAAGGTCAAAGGCACTTCTGATAAAAAACGGTGAACTGGCACACACATTTAGTTCTGCTCCTTCCAAAACCCCATTAAATCCCAAGTAAAGTATTTTTTAATGCATGAACTCACAAAAACAAAAACAAACAAACAAACAAAATGGGAGAAGAGACAACAAAATAAAGTATTGAGGTTAAAAAGTGGCTGGGTGGGTGGTAACTGACTCAAGCCCAAGAAAGCAGAATTGTAAGTGTTGAGCAGAAAACTCAAGAAGCAATCTGCTTTACACCACAGAACTCCCACTAGGCTCAAGAATCAATGGGCCAAATACTTCTAGAAGAGAGAGAGCGGATGAGGCTAAAAACTAGAGGATTTGTGAAAAGAATGTTTAAGAAGCAGCTCATTCACCAGGGTCTTTTCCCACTACTTTTCTTCCACCATGCAGAAGCCTAGAGCTTTATTCCCTAGAGAGCAAAGACAGAAGGTCTTTGGACTAGGGAATACTAGGCACAGTTGAGAGCAGGGACACCATACCGAAAACGGGAATGGTTGAACATCTACGTGTTGAGTGTTGGGACCTCCAGTCCTCTTCCACGTTCACTCAGACTGGCAAGGCATTAGAAGAGTCTTCTCTGAGGGTTGTAACCAGCCAAAGACAAAAATCTAAAACTCTAATTTCCCCAAGAAAAGAGTGCATCCAATCGCCCTAGAGTGAAGACCAGAGTCCACAAGTCTTGCTTCCATGCACAGAGCTCCCAAACAGCTTCACAACAAAATAATCCAATCACCTGGTAGAGAGAACAGAGAAAATGGAGGAGAGGAAATCATCAGTGAAATAATTCAAGAATATTTCCTACACCTAAAAGATAAGAGAGTCAGACTGACAACTCCTACCAAGTGCCCATAATGTACCTGGTAAAAACAGACCCTTAGCAAGGCATTTCACAGTGAAATCTCAGAATTCTAGAGAGAAAGAAAAGGTGCTGGAGACTCTCACAGAGAAAAAAATAACAATTTTTAACACAAAGAATAAAAAATCTCAGTGGCACTGAAAATGAGAATATAATGGAGCAAAGCCTTCAAGATACTAAAGAAAACCCATAGAGTCAGACTCTAAAATATAAGTTACTGAGGGATGCAGTTGGGTTAGGGAATAGGGAGTTAAGGCTTTAAATGTACCAAGTTTCTATTTGGGATGATGGAAAAGTTTTGATAATGGATGGTGGTGATGGTAGCATAATATCTTGAATGCTATTAATAGCACTGAAATATATATCTGGATGTGTTTAAAAGGGGAAAGTTTACATTGGATATATGGTACTAGAATAATTTTTTTTAAATCCATGTAACTGTACAACACTAACATAAACTCTATGTCAAACCATGGGCTATAGCTAATAGTACAATTATAAAAATATGCTTTCATCAATTTTAATGAATATATCAAACCAATGAAAGATGTTAAGAATAGGGTAGTTTATGGGAATCCTGTATTTTATGCATGATTGTTCTGGGGGAAAAATAGTAAGGGGAAAATGATTTTCAGCCTGGACATCTAAAATGCTCAATTCCCAACTATCATTATTTAAGTGTGAGGATAGAGGAGTCAATTTCAGACATGTAAATTCTAGAAAACATAAACATAAAATACCTGCCATCTACCCTTTCTTGACAAGAGACTGTGCTCCACCAAAACAAAGAAGTAAAGTAAGAAAGGAAAGAGTGGGATTTAAGAAACAGAGGATTCTATACAGGAAAGCAGAGAAGAGGATCCCAGGGATGACAGTGAAGGGTGACTGCAGGATAAAATGTGTGAGCAGCTTACTTGCCACAACGTGGGACATGACTCCTGGAGATGAGCCTCTCTGGCACCAAGTGATTATTACCAAGCTCCAACTAGCAATGCATATGGAAAAAGACCTTAACCAAAAGCAGAAATATTAAATACAAATGAGGTTTTATGACTAAGAGATTTTAAAGTGAGTCAGCTGATCATTCCAGAGGTTACACTTATACACGTCTTAGCAGGATCTCATTTGACTGCCACAGTACACAGTGCTTCAAACAACGGTGCTCTTGAGAGCTCTAGAAATATCTAGACCCTATAGGCAAGGCATATAATATCAGGAATTCGGCACCCTGTCAGTGGGCCTTACTTTGGAATATATGCTCCCAATGTAACAGAGTTAGACTCATGGATCAAGTAATTTTCTTACACATGGTTTGTATGCCCCTTTTATCTGAACCTATAATTAACACTATACTCAGTAAAAATATGTCCCAGAGACATAAATCTTCAGTCTATTCATGTGTCGGTTGAGCCCTGAATCTCTGCTGAGTTGCAATACCTATTCTCCAGTTCATCAGACTCACCCAGGACAACTAACAAAAAAATGATGTTGGACAATGCCCATCCAACAAACAGAGAGTATCTACAACTGCAAGCAAGACAGTTCCATCCATCTGCCCCATGGGAACTATGCTCAGTTGGAAAAAGAGTGGGCATCAGCATCCCAAAATCCTCAAGACTGAGAAATCAGCAATCACAAGGAAAGAATGGAACAATGGACAAAAGTAGACTTATGATTATTCTAGCAATACTTGTATCATTGATATAAAGGCAGTGGCCACCAGAGGTTCTAGGGGGAGGGAGAAGGAAGAATAGGTATAACAGGGGGCATTTGGGAGACATTGGAATTGTCCTGCATGACATTGCAATGACAGATACAGGCCATTATACATTTTGTCAAAACCTATAAAATTATGCAGTGCAAAGTATAAACTACGATGTGAAATACAGACCATGGTTCATAGCAATGCTTCAGTATGTGTTCATCAATTGTGACAAATGTACCACACTAATGAAAGATGTTGTTAATGGGGAAAAGCATGGGAGAGGGAGCGGGTAGGGCATATGGGAATTCCCTAAATTTTTGATGCAACATTTATGTAATCTTCATCTTCTTTAAAAATAAAAGAATAATTTTTTTTAATGTGTGTGCAGCTTATCTAGAGTCAGTAGGACAACTGGGGGAGGTCAGAAGACCCTGGGAGAGATTTATCCAAGATGGTGAGATGAAAGCCTGGTGAATGAAAAGGAAGGTGCTGAGAGGAGATTCACTCTAAGTGTGGAAAGTGGAAGGCTCTGCAGAGCTAGAAGTGGCAGGCAAATGACCAGTCAGCATTTTAAAATACTTGGCTCTTTAAGTCATCCACATGTACAATTAGTTTGAGGAAAGTATATGTGAAAAGGGAAGACCCTGCAAGTCTAGCACATTGATTATAATAACACATTAATTAATCTTTGAATGTGCAAAGGGAGGCCCACCACTAAGCTTGTGGCAAGGGGCAGGAGGAGAGCTCAGTGGCTCTCTATAAGGAGCTTGGAATACTTTTCTTTCTCTTAAGAAAGAAGAAGGGGGACTTGAGAGAGGCAGGAAAGAAGATAGAGGAGAGCAAAGAGGAAAGAGTCCAGAGCAAATATTAGCAGAAATGACATATACATCATTCCAATGAATGCTTTGACCTTCCCCAAAGGTTTGGAGCCTGCTTCACATAAAAATCACACATAAGAATGGTTTTCTTGGCAAAAACCATGGAAAGGACCTACTCCACACCTGTGTCAAAGCAGGATGGACCACGTACAACAAGATTGGGCTGGAGGTGGCTTTCGATGATTGTGGTCACGTGGAACCAGAGCACTGAAGGGAAATGTGGGCCACCCCACTCCTGCCCCCAAGTCCCCAAAGAGCCCAGAAGGGACATAGGCAAGAGGTTCCGAGCTGAGTTCCCTTAAATCTCAAAGACGGGGAACCATCGTGCTGTCCCAACCCTGAGTTAACTTGCTGTACCTGAGCCACCTCGTGCTGTTCTCTACCTTCACAGCCAATCTGAACACATTTGAAATGAGATCTATATACACACATACAAATTATTGCCCCAAAACTGAAGATTGTTTCTAAGATTTCTTCGGGAGATGAGGAAGAAAACTATATTTTACTCCACACAGATTTCCTCAAATCACTTTAACCATTTCAATCTGTCCCCAGGACTCCCTCCGTGTCACTCTGCAAAGGGGCTGCTCACATCCATCCCCTGGCTGCCACCTCTTCGGACCGCTCAGTCTCACTGGCACTCCTCCTTAATCATCTGCGTACCTCCAGGTCTACTTTCTAGCTGTCTCCTATTAGCTCCTCTGCGGCAGGGCAGGGTATAACCACCAATATTTACAATTACTTTTCCTTTCACACACATAAGGACATGCAGCGGACGCAGCATGAGCCTCTCCCCCACCCTCAGGACCAAGGTGCTCTTTCCTGCACCAGTAAAACTCAGGAATTGCCCAAGGTTAGTTCGCTCCCTGGGGCAGCCCGCACCCAACCTCCAAGTCACGGAGGTAGCTCCTAGGCCCAGCTCCCTTGCCTTCACCTGGGGCGACTCTGCAGGGCCACCCCAGCTCAGAGCTCCTCGTGGGATGGCCCAAGGTGTCCACGGTGACTGCGTCGCAGTGGACTCCTCCCTCTGGCCAGTTCAGCTTCCCACTCACTTCTGAGCACCCACCCCAGTTAGCTTCCCGCACCCAAATCTCCAGCTCTGAGGGGCTGACCTAAGGCATTCAGGCACATGCCTGAGGTCACTTAAACTAATACATGCAACCATTTGGAGGCATGATATGCCATTTATGTGGGTTTATCTGTCTATAATATATGAAAATCAAATTACGAAAGCAACTGTAGCAAAGTTTCAACGTGAAACACAAAGGCTTGATTGAGTAGGATGGGTGGATGGAGAGAGCGGGCGGCAAATGAGTGCGTGTGGGAGGGAAGGGGAAACTGAGAATGGGCCTTCAAGCCTCAGCCTCTGGCCAGCCCAGGCACCCTGGCCAGATCCCAGGGACAGAGGGGACATAAGCAAGAATGGAAAGAGTAGCTTTCTCTCACAATGTCTGTGAGGCTTGGAGAAGTAGAGGCAGCACTTGTTTGGGCTCACTGTCTAACTGTGGCACCAACAGGATGAGTAGGATTTGCCCAGGTAGTGGAGTGACCTCAGCCTAGTCCAGTGCAACACTGGCCTGGGGCTACTGAGGCACATTACGAAAGGCAACCCCTCTCATAACTGGAGGTGGCATAGGTGGCTGTAGTTGTGGCATAGACAAGATGCCCTCACATAACTTTACTTGACACATAAGAGGAAGAGGGGGCCATAGAGAAGCAGTGAAGGCAAAATATCAGGTGTACAGGGCAGCTGAGAGGACTTGTTCTAGAACACTCTTGGAGCATCCCTTGGGGACTCCACAAACATCCAGAGGGTTTTTATGGTAGGAAGCTCAAGCTCTGCTCTTGAAGCATTTCACACCCACTTTGGTGCACACCTGCACGCACACACAGACCACCTACCAATTTTGGGCTGATATCCAGAGTAAAATAGACAATGAATGTATTAATTTATATCTGTCGTAATTATATTCCATTGCTAAAGCCAACTGTTTGTTTCAACTAGAAAACTGCTCTATTTAAGACATTAGTACCCAAAGGCAATCGATAATGGGTTCCCATTTCCACAAGTATGTTTGAATTTCAGTCATCGGACATCTCACAGTAGGGAATTACTATTTGCATTTTCAGGTACTGACATCTGGAATTCAGGCATGAGATTGAACACAATTATCCTTCACAATAAAAGTAAACAGAGCTCGGCATGAATCTGCTAATTGTTCTTTCCCGCTGAGCTACAATTTTTAGTCAGAATAGATACATGAAAGAATAAGTACCAATCTGTCCATTCCTCTCACAAAGGCCAAAGTTATCATCTCAAAGTCTGAATCACACTATTTCACTCTTCAGCTCCAAACCCTCTGATGGAGAATAAATTGCAGATTCCGTATCATGGCAAACAAGGCTCAACATCCGTGGAGCTCAAGCTTGTTTGTGCACTGGCGTCACGTGCAAGGCTGGTTAAAATGCAGATCGCTGGGCCCAGAGAATCTGATTTAGTAGGTCTGGGGTGAGGCCTGGGAACTTGCATTTCTCAAAGTCCCCAGGTCATACTAATACTGCTGGTCCGCGATTACTCTTTGACACGCACTGTTCTACCTGCCCAGGCCCCTGCCCACCTCTCCAGCCTCATCTCCTACCCCTGTCCTCAGCCTCCACGCTTTAGCCCACGGGGCTGCTTTCTGGCCCGAGACACCGTGTGCTTGTTCTGCTTTCGAGGTCTTTGCACATATAGTTCCCTTTGCCTGAAATTGTTTTCCTCTTGACCTTCACTTTCTCTTAACCACCCTAATTAAAGGAGCTCTCCACCCAACCATTCTCTATTCATATAATTGTTCTATTTTATTTTCTTATGCCTGGCACTTGTCTCTGTCTGAAATTTGTTATCGTTCTTTGCTTATAGATTCATTACCTGTCTTCTCCAATAGAGAGTAAGCTCCAGGTTGGCAGGGATTTTGTCTAGCTTTCTTATTAGCAGCACCTGTAGGCTGATGATAACTAATTTGTGGATGAACAAATAAATCTGTGAAGGAGATCTGATCGTAAGTTTGAGTTTTCTAGTCATGAGAACACGTTCATCACTAGCCAGATGAGCACCTAAATACCTGTTATCTATTGGTCTCTGTCCATTACTCTCAATCCAAGAATGTTTTGTTTCCCACATCATCTGTAATTAGAAAATTTATTCCTCACATCATTTGTAATTAGAAAATTAGACCGAGAGGTATAATTTAGTGTGAAGCTGGTATGTTAGTTATGCTAAGCAGGAAATTAATGTATCGATGTTAGCCTTATACTAACAAAGACAATCAAGCTACTTTACAAAAAGAGCAGCAGTGTTTGGAGCAAATTAAACATATCCAAAAATGAAGCAAAATTAAAATGTATTTCATTGTGTAGCTATTATTTGTGATCCCACATATATGACCCTCGACAGTCACCAAACGCAGGTATGTAAAAGGATATGTTGATTTTCAAGATTTCTTTTTTAATGTATCTTGAGTACGTTGAATAACTCACTTTTCAAGTTACACAAAAATACAAAAAACTCAATTCTTTTTTAATGAAATATTGAATAACTTGAATAACTCACTTTTCAAGCTACACAGAAATACAAAAATTTACTTCTCTTAGAAACTGGATTATTTAACAACTGTCTGTTCTCCAACTCCCATGGAAACCTTAATTTTCACAGTACTCATTTGAGTGATTTCTCATGACAGCCGTGGATTTCAGGAGATACTTGATGTTTTGTTCAGATTCTGTGGCTCACAGTAAGTGATCTCCCTTAATTTCTTTTGGTTGGGAAGAGAAGGAAAACACTGCACTGCAGAATCAGATCACTGCTGGGGATTTTTTTTTTTTCAAGTGATTTTTTTTTTATTGACTTTGTAATAATATTACATTAAAAATATATATGTGAGGTCCCATTCAACCCCACCCCCCCACCCCACCTCTCCCCCCCCCAGCAACACTCATTCCCATCATCATGACACATCCATTGGATTTGGTAAGTACTTCTTTGGGCACCTCTGCACCTCATAGTCAATGGTCCACATCATGGCCCATACTCTCCTCCATTCCATCCAGTGGGCCCTGTGAGGATTTACAATGTCCGGTGATTGCCTCTGAAGCACCATCCAGGGCAGCTCCATGTCCCAAAGACGGCTCCACCTCTCATCTCTTCCTGCCTTTCCCCATACCCATCAGCCACCATGTCCACTTTTCCCAATCCAATGCCACCTCTTCTATGTGGACATTGGATTGGTTGTGTCCATTGCACCTCTATGTCAAGAGGAGGCTCAGATTCCACATGGATGCTGGATGCAATCCTCCCACTTTCAGTTGTAATCACTCTAGGCTCCATGGTGTGGTGGTTGTCCTTCTTCAACTCCATCTTAGCTGAGTGTGGTAAGTCCAATAAATCAGATTGTAGGTGCTAGAGTCTGTTGAGGCTCAGGACCTGGCTATCACATTGTCAGTCCAGAGATTCAAATCCCCTAAATATATCTTAAACCCCAACATTAACTGCACCTCCAGCACATTAGCATGAAAGTCTTATGAAGGAATATCCCATCTGAGTCCAGATTCATCACACATAAACACCATTTCCAAAGAGGGGCCATCTGACCTGGTAGTTAACCCACTGCTGGGGATTTTTAATGGCACTTCCTAAACTCGTATCTGTTCTGGAATCTTCCACCCTTGTTGCCACTCTGCCCATGAGTTTCTATTACGAGGACTTTTTTCTGGGTCATCTCTGGATATTGAACCCAGTGCTTCTTCCTAACACAAATGTGCTGTCCTGTTAAGCCTTGCAGAATGGCTAACCCAGAGTGATCCAGAACAGGTATTTAAAGAGTGAATGGTCAATATAGCAAGCAAAGAAACAGGAGCACAAGCTCATATTTAGAGAAAGGAAACCTGTCCTTACCATGTCCATTAATGACACATGTTCTCAGAGGAAATATTTTCTTTGCTCACAGACAGAGCCTTTAAGCTTATTCAAAGAGAAGGGCACTTGTGGACCTGTTACTGCAGATGGGCAATCATACAAGGCAGGAAAATACAGTCATCAATTCCTTGTGTTACCTTGGGGAAACTGCTTCACCTCTCTGGGCCTCATTTTTCTGTGTATGTGGTGGTGGGTGAGGGCAGGAATTAGGGAGTTAGGGTGACTTCTGTGATCGAAAATTCCATGCCTAAATATTGGATTCATTTCTAATAACTCCTCCCAGGAAAAAGGAAAAAAATGTTACATCCCAATAGCAAACTCAATTCTTATTAACAGTTAATCACCTACACTGAAACATAAGTGAGGATTCACATGCCATCAAGCCAATGTCTTGCTTTTTATTATCCATGAAGACATTGGCTTGGAAGCCAGGTTCACCTTTCTGTATGGTATCTGATGTACTAATACACCCCCTAGAACTTCACAAGTGAAACAAAATGGAAACCTCCATTCATCATCGGGCTACTCTAGCAGAGCCTGGAATCCCACTTTGTGTACTTACTCTTTCCTAGCTTCATTTCTTTGGAAGAGAAATTCTATAGGTGATACCCAGGATCCTCTCCTTTCTCATCTATGTGTTTGGAATAACATCACATGATAATAGGATATTAATTTTCACGGTTTCATCTTCTCTCTTCATCAAACAGATTCATATAATTTGTGCAAATACATAAACATGAGTCAGGGCACGGAAATCTGCATAAGGAATGACTTAACTCAGAGCAAGTGAAACAGATCCATCTACTTTTATTCTTCAAGCTGAACACACTGTAAAAATTAAGCAAAACGAACATCAAGTGTGACAAGGATTTTAATTGGAGACTATGGTAGATTGCCATCATCAAAGCCCATAGAAAAAGACAAGGCAAATCTTATGAAGGTTATCTGGATACCTGGCAACAACCAGCCCCAAGAAACCTACGGCTCCACAATCAATTTCTCTGTGGAGGTTTATTCAGGCTAATGAACTGGGAAGGCATGGAGCTGGAATTAACATCTAAACTTTTCTTTTTACTGAAAATGTAAATGATCTAGATTGAACATAGACCAATAGATTGGTCCATTCTTAATGAAACATGCAAATTTTCCTTTACAGGTGGCCCTGAGAGTTTGCCCACTGAAGAGAGCATTTCCCTGATTGGTGGTCATTTGCCTAGCATGCCTCACTATGTAGTCATTGAAATGAAGTGCATGCCCTGCACTGCCTCCATTTGTGCAATAGATCTGCTACAAAACCAATTTCCACTGAGAATCCCATGTTGGAGAGCTACTATTGCATTGGAAGTTCGTTTGAGAAATAACCCAGCGATAATCAGACTTTTAAAGTATCGCCGTGCTATCCAAACATGCCATGATTTGCCACTTTGGGCCCAGCTCACCTGACCTTGGCCCAGAATTGGGCCAGAATTGTCTTTGTTGTATCCACATGATAACAGTAGCTTCCTTTTGTTTTCTAGGCGCTAAACATTGTGCTAGCATGTTACCTATATTTTCTTCGCAATCCTTAGAACCATCTGTAGTTAAATAGAAGGTTTTTCCCATTGCTCTCAGGCACTGTTATCCGTTAGGAAACCAATGAGAATTAGTAAACCACACAGACTTGGACACATGCTTTCTTACTCTTTTAATTAACAGAGCACATGAATGGTGAAGTTATTTTCTTTAATTAAAACATGAGAGAATAAAAAGCCTTTGTACTAATGCCAAAGCTGCTGATCTTCTCTGTGACTCATTTTGTGAGTTGCCACAATTTTCTCTCTCGTCTCCTTCCCAAATAGAAAGTCATTATGACAACATAAGATTTGGAAAATGTTAACACACAGCTTCAATGGCATATCATGTGAACATCATTTTTGGTGGCAATTACATTTGGAAAATATATCTTTTGCCCTCTTCCATCCCATGTACATTCAGTAGCAATTTTACTTTCAATTTGACTTTCCCAAGAACTATTGAATGCCTATCTTCCTTTCTGGTCCCTCAAATTAATCTTTATTCCTCACCTTCATTACTTATGGCCTGGCCAGTTATACATTAGATCGGTTCCCTTTTTATCCTGGCCATACAAGTGGACCACATTTCCCAGCCTCCTTTGCATTCAGTGAAGTCATGTGCTTGTGTTCTGACCAATGGAATGTGTGTGGAAGTGTTATCTGCTCCTTCTTGATGGCTCATAAGACCCTCATAAGAGTATCTTCCTTTCTCTTTTCCAATCCATGAACGGAATGGAGAAGACTCAATTGACTTAGAATAGGGCTAAGTCACAAGATATAAGAAGGCTGGAAGAGAGTAGTCTGTCCATATAGCCCACCCAACCAGGAACACCTGCAGTGAATGCTTATGAAAGTGAGAAGCCAACATTCAAGTGGTGATACTAAAACAAGGGGATTATTTGACACAGAAGACAGCCTTCCTGACTAATATACACAACAAAATAGCCTCATTTTCCCAACTTCTCCCCTCTCTAATCCATCATTCCCACTGAATTCATGTTTATCTTCGTAAAGCATTGCTTTGTATTCATGACCACCATTAAAAATGACATGTAGATGCATTGAAAAGACATTTGTTGAGCATCTCTTATGTTCCAAGCTAATTTCTTGTAGAAATTCCTTCACCTTCCTTTCTGGAATCTCCTTCTGTGTTTACAAGCTTGCTTCTCCTTACCCACCCCACCATGCCCCCTAAGTCTCTAAGTTCCTGATTATCTAAACTATCTGATAGCCCACAAATAAGATTTGGATTTTATAATTTTTGCTTCTGAGCTTTCAATCCATTTGTCCTCTCTGTCTTCTCCGTGTTTTTAAGCTTTATGTTTTCTTTAAGTTTCATTGTAAATGCTACTATTTGCAGAAAGCTCCATTTTCTTGAATTCCTATTGAAAACAATCTTTATCTATCTACCTATCTATACCTATATCTCTGTCTCATTGTCATATAATGCTATCTGTTTCTCTTTATAATCTCTACAAGTTTAGAGAGAATGGCTCTACATATGCCTTGCTCACCATGGTATTCATTGGGACTAGCACTCTGCCTGGCACACAGTAGATTCGTTGTTAAATAACTATCACTTACTCATTGGAGGTTAGCACAGTACCAGAAGCTAAATCTATCATTGCTGAATGAATGTGAAATACACAGTTCCCATGGGTTACATCAGTCTAAAGTTTAATACTCCAGTTTCTTTACTTTCTTCCTCCAAATATTTCTTGTTTCCCTCTATTCTCTGGCTCAGTGATGACTTTCCCCCCACTCAGATCGACCTAGCATGGCTCTTGCCCCTCTCTCACCCTCCTACCCAGTCCTTGCTGATGCTACTTCCTAAGCAGGCCTTGGATGCATCCAGTCTTCTGCAGCCCCAGCCACCTCAGTGCAGGCTGCCATCACCCACTGCCACCAAAATGGCCTTTCTGCTTTTAGTCTGGCCCTGTTCTACCCACACACAAAGTCCACGAGCTACCGAGTGGCCAGATTGTTCTTTCAAAAAGCAAATGCAAATCTGATCATTACCTTCCCTGGTTAAAGTCCTGAAGAGGCCCTGGACTGATTCCACAGTTAAGTTCTATTACCCACCAGCTCTTCATTCATAAGTTAATTAATTCATTAATTCAACTACTATATATGAAGCACCCATTCTAAGTCCCTGGTTCCTTTCTCAGGGCTGGGGGATACACTGGTGAACAACAACAACAAAAAAACCCGTGCACACACTGAGCTTCAATTCTAGCATAGATACATGCAATAAATAATAGAGATAAAAAATAAGTACATTGTTTAGCAAGTTAGAAGGTTAAAAGTGTTAGGGGAAAATAGAGCAACTGATGGAGTTTGGGAGGGCAGATTTGAGGGAAAGGGTAGGCCCTTATTAAGAAGGTAGTATTTGAGTTGAAAGAGTATTCAACAGGCAGCTAGCTGAAGAGCATTTCACATGGGAGGAAATGGTGAGTTCTAAGCCCTGATGCAGAAACATGTCAAGCCTGTTTGAAAAAGTTGATGTGAGGACTTGCAGGTCATCTCCGCTTCAGCCACAAAGACCTACTTCCAGTTCCTGGAGGTGCCACTCTTTCTTCTCTGGGCCTTTGCATGTGTTATCCCCTCTGTCCATGATGATGTCCTTTCCTTGCCTCTCTACCTATCTGGCCTCCTCACCCTTTAGGGGTTAGCTGGGCAGTGCCATTTTCTCAAAATTTAGGGTACACACAAGTCACCTGAGATGGGACCTGGCCACCTGCACTTTTAAGGAGCTCCCAGGAGATCCTGGTGCTGATGCAGTCTTGGAGGGTTGGTCTAAACCAGTGGATCTCAGCCTCACATCATGTTGGAATCATTGGAGAACTTGTACCTCTCCCCCCACCCCTAACAATGCCATACCCAGACCAATCAAGCCAGAAGTTCTGGGCATAATTCAGGTATCAGTATATCTGCAAGCTCTCCAGGTGACCCCAACGGGCAGGCAGGTTGAGACCTTCTGGATCACTAAGATCCCTTCTAATTCAGAAATCTAGCATGGGGGTGGCTAAACCTTTCCAGAGAGGCACCCCTGATACTGCTCGGGCATGGCAGTGGCCTTGCCATTCTAGAAACAGGTATGTAGCATGGTGGTTTGGATTACATGCTCCAGAAGTGATTGATTTATTTTTAAGGCAAGTCATATAGGAACTTTATTGTGAACCTGACTTCACATACAAAGCCAGGCAATGGCATTTATAATGTGTTCTGTTGCTTTACCTTCGCCAAGGTGCCTTACCTCTCTGAGGCTCAATTTCTTCATCTCTAAGTTCTAGGTCATTCTAGTGATATGCAGGTCTATCGCAGGATTTAAAAGATGATGATTAATAGCACCTAGAAGGTAGCAGGGGCTCCATAACTTGTGGCTGCTATCAATATTAAAAATGAGATTTGGCAGTTTGGTTTTTTTTTAACAGGAATGCTGCTCGCTCTCTCGCTTTGCTTCTGGTGAGCATCCACATGGAAAAAAACTACTGTTAGGGAAGCCTCTATCAGCTTTAGCACCATCAGGGGAACTCTTTCCAATAGTTCATTTCCTCCTCTGTTCTCAGCTCCCAAATCTACACAGAGAGGAAGCCACTATTTTACTTTATGAAACATGTGGCTAAGATTCAAGACAGTAATTCTAAGAAGCCTTTCAGCAAACAGAACCCTTTTCCAATCCCAGATCACCCTTATGCATAATAAGCAAAGTTGATATGCTCACTAGGAGTAAAGCTCTTGTCTAATTTCACTTGCTAACAATGGATTAGAGTTTTGAGTGCCTTACATGAATCAAACACTCTCTCAGTAGAAGCTGCAACAGCCAGTGAAATCATCAAGGGGGTTCCACCTAATTAGTAAGTCATGAGCATCAGTGTTTGGGGAAGAGATCTTGGAGCCAGTGAGGCCAGGTTTCCATTTCTTCTATGCCGTGAGCACCCTGTAAAGTTGAAGAATTTTTTTCCGTACTCTTTGGGTATGAATTTTCACCCATACCAAGTACTCGAGCATCAGGGTGGTCCTCAAATTCTCCCCCACCCTCACCCAGGGTGGCCAACAAGTCTTCGGAAGACAGATATGGAAAATGTTACCATCAGTCCAGCACTGTCAAGGTCCTTCAGTGATGGCTGATATTCCTGTGCCCATATTCCTCTGCCTAGAAACCACACCTAAACCTGTCCACTCTATCAACTTTCTCCAACCTTCCCTCAATATACCGACTTATGTATCTATTCCACTGCTATAACAGGAATGTTCTCTTTCTTCTCTGTCACATCTAAAACTTGGGAAGTCTTTTCCCTAGAAATATTGTTATAAGGCTTTATAATATTATTAGTACAATCAATTCAGTTAATACTTGTGAAGTGCCTAAAATAGTGCCTTGCACACAGTGTGTGCTCAATAAAGATCTGGCATTAATTGAATTATTTTTATTGCCATTATGATTGATGGCCAGCTATAGTGTGAACCTTAAGTAGGTTTTTGTAGGATAACTTGTATTTTAGACACATTTTTAATAAACCTTCTAAGCACTAAGCATTATGCTGAGCACATTATATATTTTATCTCACTTAATTCTCACAACAACCCTGTATTAGTCAGCTAAAGGGGGTGCTGATGCAAAATACCAGAAATCTGTTGCCTTTTATAAAGTGTATTTATTTGGGGTAAAAGCTTATAGTCACAAGGCCATAAAGCGTAAGTTACTTCCCTCACCAAAGTCTGTTGCCACATGTTGGAGCAAGATGGCTGCCAACGTCGGCAAGGGTCAGGCTTCCTCTCCCTCTTAAGGCTCCATGGTCCCAACTTCTTCCAATCTCAGCCGCAGGCTGGTATAAGTCTCATCTCTCTCCCAGGGCTCATTTCCCTCCTGGCTCAGCTGCTCTGCTCTCTCTACAAGGCTAGCTGTAGACTATCAGGCAAACAGCTCATCTGTCTCTTCCCAGGGCCTCTGCCGTGTCTAATAGAACCTTCTCTCCTTCCTCACATATCTGCTTCTCTCTGTGTTTACTTCCCAGGGGGCTCCAGCATTAAAACTTCAATCTCCCTTCTCTATGGTGCAGTTTCTCTGAGTTCCCACCCACCAAGGGGGCGGGGACTCAACATCCCAATCAAAGCCCCAATCATTATTTAATCAAGTAAAAGTAAAACCTCTTGAATCCAATATAATCTAATATCCCCAGAGGAGCAGACCAGTTTACAAACATAATCCAATATCTATTTTTGGAATTCATAAATAATGCCAAACTGCTACAAGCCCTTTGAGGAAGGTACTATTATCCTCATTTAAACAATGAAGAAACTGATGCCAAAGGAGATTAAGGAACTTATTCAAACTCCCACAGCTAGTGCATGCCAGAGCTAGGAATCCAACATGTGGCTGCATGTTCTTAAGCCTGCTCTCAGGTGAACTTCCTGATGAGACAATATTTGGTCTGCCCTGTCCTTTTTGCTGCCCTCAGCATCACCGGGAGGAAGCTTAGGAATCTGGTAATGCCAAAGAGTTTAGCAGGTGTTTTAAAAAGCCAGGGGAGAATTTTCATCTCTACTCCAGAGAGAGCTTTGGACTGTGGATCCTGATCCCTTTAGGAAGAATAAGAAGAGGTTGCTCCCTTACATTTTAAATCATCACTTAAATATATGTTCTTTCAAGAGATATTTCTGCAAATCATCCTCTAACCTCCTAAGAATCACTGATGCAAACCTCTTCCTAAAGTTCATTAGTTATTAATGAAAATATATTTCTGTTGATTGTATTTGTTTCTTTTTCTTACCTGTCCTTACCTGTTTCTTACCTTTCAAGAATGCAACATTCTTGAAAGTAAGGACTGTTTTTGAAAAATGCATATCCCAAGGTCCCATAAGCCAAATGTATCTCCTCTGGTTGACTCCACTTCCCAAAACCCTATCCTAAAGGCAGACCAGTCCAATGATAATATAATGTGATGTGATGCTATTGGCTCCTTAACTACAGACCTATCTTTAAGACCATTTGTCTGGTTATTTGCACTGACCCAGAAATTCTATATTGCACACTCACAATTTGCACTTGTAAATAGTTGGCTACAATGAGGGGCACAGTGTTTGGCCATTTGAGGCAGCATGGCAGAATGGAAAGCACTGTCCTTCCCATCACAGAGAACAAAGCTGGAATCTTCGCTTTGTCATTTACTAGCTTGTTAACTAAGGCAAGATATTTAACATGTCAGGGAGTTTCCTCATCTGGAAAACCATCGTGCATGTTTTTAATGAGGTTTATTTCACATTATGTAAGTGAAATGTCTGGCTCAGAATAGATGTGCAGTAAATGGTAAGTGATGTCAGGCTGAGCAAACACCAGTTAGTCCACCCCTATAGCAAAGAGGGCACCCAGCACCCAAATCTTGGTTTCTAATATTATTCTCCACTAAAAGAACCAGGTCTCTTTGGAGAAATGGCTTATTATAGGGCTGGGAGAGGTAATATACAAGATGAACCTGAAGCAACTTGTAGTGCCATAAAGTAAGGAAGTGCTCAAAAAGCAAAACAATGGGATATGTCAAAGGGACACAGGAGCCAAATGAAAGAGCACTCAATGGTCAGAAATAACATAGCACTGGATCATAGCTCAAAATACAAGATAAATATCTATGAGTCCATACTGATATAAATAAATGATTAAATAAAGGGGAGAATAGATGGGCCTCCTGTCCAGAAGAGTTTGAAATACTTTAGGTGGGTACTACCCCCTCCAGGAGGTGGAACATACCTTCCCACCCCATATGTGTGGGATGTGCATGGTCACATCCTTCCAAAGTATGGAAAGGTGGGGCGGGGAGAAGGGCAGGACTAACTCGTTGCAGAGGAGAAAAATGGCAAACATTATCTCAGCCAGGTGATTGAGGTCTACCTCAACAATGATGAGATATGATGTGATGAGAAGGGCGCTTGACCACTGTGCTCTTCTGCCCCTCCCCCCAATCTTTAACCCCTGTCTAATCATGAGGAAAGCATCAGGCAAACCAAACTGAAGGACATTCTAAAAAATACCTGATTGGTACCACTCAAAACTGTCCAGGACATCAAAACAAAACAAAAATTCTGAGAAATACAATGTTCCAGAGGAGTCTAAGGAGACCTGGCAACTAAATGTAATGTGGTTTCCTGGCTGGGATCCTGGAACAGAAACAAAACAAAACAAAACTTAAGTACAAACTAAGGAAATCCAAATCAAATATGGACGCCAGTTAAGAATAACATATCAATATTGGTTCAAAAATTGTGACAGATGTACCATAGTAATGTTAAGAGGGAAAAGTGGGGGTGAAGTGCACATGAACTGGGCAATATTGTTACTATGTTTCTGTAAACATGAAAATCTTCTAAAATAAAAAAAAAAGTTCTGTTAAAAGTTAAAGTATCTTGCTCAAAGTCACATTCAAATAGTATAGTATTTTAACTATAAAGTATCATAGTAAAAAAGCAGGAGGTTATGTTGCACTTTTGGTTAAGGGTTTCTGGTGTGTTTGGGAACTTGGAGTAATATAGCAGTCTGCAAATTTTCTAATCCAAATTATCCATCTTCTAAAATATCCCAATAAATAAGTTAATGGAGATGGTTACAAAGCAGCATCCAAGAATTTATGGTAAATCCTTTCTCCAGGATTCTGATCAGAGTAAAGAATATTTGGTCCATTGTTCAAAAAATATATTTTAAAAAATATTGCTTTATTGATATGTCATGTAGAACATTAAGGCTGAGAATCCAAGATCAATTATTCTGAGATGCTCTTTCCCACAAATGTGACAAAGCAAAGTCAAAGATCAATGTAGCCTAATTCCAAAGATATAGAAAGAACTTGACTACTCTAGTGAATGTTAGGGTGCTTATAGTGTGATTTCTAAAATACTGTGCAGAGGAGACACTTTTTAAATAGCAAGTTCTGAATACAAACATATCTTGGGTACTTAAGTGAGATCTGTGCAGGGTAGAAGTTTAAATACCATGGAATTCCTTGGTAGCCTCTGTGAAAACTAAGGTGAGAGAGAACACAATAGTAATTCCATTGCAAAGTCCAGGGATGCATTCCTTCCTGGTCAACGTGATAGTTGCAAACTATGTTCACACATTTGTTGACACTCCTCCTTATCCAGAATTGGGGTCTATGTTCCTCTTGCTTGAAATTGGAGTGAGGGAAGGCTTTTGTGGCTCTTTCAACCAAAGTAGATTGCAGAAGGGACACAATGCTTTCAAGGTTAGGTCATAAAAGTCAAAAAAGCTTCTGCCTTGCCCACAGGAACATTTGTCCTTGCGGCCTTCAGCTGCTGTATCTGCTCTGGTCTCTCTGTTGCTCTAGCTCCAGTCACTATTGGACAACAACCATATGAGAAATTCTAAGTCAGAATAACTTAGACAGACACATCCTGAATTCCTGACCCACAAAATCTATGAGAATGATAAAAATACTATTGTTAATTTACTATGTTTTGATGTGATATATAATTCAACAATAATTCACCAGAATAGTCCATTTATGATTGTTCAAGAAAGGACTGGGTTACTATGAGATGTTGATTCAGGGTAATAATGAGTCACTGACTGTTTAGCTCAACCCCAGTCATAGAATCATAAATCTACAAACATAGATTAACAGTAAGTAATGGTATCTCAGTTTGTTAAGCACCTACTATGTGTCAGGCACAAAGACAGGCATTAGGAATTCAATGACAAAGACAGGCTTAGACCCACCCTTATGGCTGTGACAGTCTAGAGGGAGAAAAGACAAAAGCAAGTACATAAATAAATAAATTGATTACAAATTTTGATGCTTGCTACAAAGGAAATCAACAAGATGCTTGGAGGAAATTCCACTTTAGACAGGATGACAAGGAAAGGCCTCTCTGAGAAGATGACCTTTTTAAAAAAGGTCAGAAAGTGAAGGGGAAAAAGTAGTCAGGTAAAGAGCAACAAAAAAATGTTCCTAGAAGAGCAATGGCATGTGCAAAGGTCCTGAGGTATATTTATGCCAAGTTTTCTTCACATAGCCAGGGAGAGAGAATATTTGAGTAGGTGATTTTTTTTCTAAAACATGCGCAGGGTTTATTAAGAGTTCTAGAAAGTGTAAAAGCTACTCACTATTATACAAATCACTCTCTTGAATCAGGTAATTGTTCCTTCTCATCAAAAGGAAATTATGATTTTTTGAACTTTGCTCTTCAGGATAAAGCAGAATAAAGCAATGGACAGGTCATGCATGGGACTTCCATTTCTTTACTTCATGCCAACTCTTTGTAAGAACCCTACGCCTGTAATTTTGCTCTTTTGCCTTCCAATCGATCAGGTTGCTGACCATTTGGGAAAGCAGTTAACTGAGACCACTTCTTGCTGCTCTAAAACCCAAACTCTGACTATGACCTAAGACTCTATAGCAAATTAAGATACCAGTACTATTAAGATGGAAAAGACATACAGGTAGAATGATTAAAGAATGAACCAAAGCAAACCACACTTCTAAACACAAGCCCAACAGAATCACAGGAATCCAAAGCACCATGGCCTACCAGGGAGTTGTGCATAGTGGGAGGTGGGTGGGGTGGTGGGGAGGTCAGAAGACATCAGGTTTATGTATGAGTTTATCCAGGCAAAGAGTAGCACTTATGTCATATGATAATATAGGGTCTGTTATTTTTATTTTTGCTTTACCTTACAGTCATTATCTGCTGGATCCAATTTTCATTTGCACGTCTTTCCTGAACAAGAATCTGTAGCCCAATGCAAGGTATGGTGATTCTAATCATCTTTCCCCTCTTCAATGCACTGCTAGAATTTGACATTGGATATTCGAAAGATGTTCCCCAAAAGGAACAAGTTAAATCACAGCCTGAAACAATATAGCCTAAAATATGAAAGGGCTGTGCCCCTTATCTAGCATTATGGGGGTGGGGGTAGGGGTGGGAGGATGGTTGTTGCTTTCTAAGTTTAAGGGTAAAGTCTATCAAAGGCTTTCTCGTTCTGCAATACTCAGGGCTACCAAACCCAAGTTCCAAATATTAAAGGAAGATAAGTCTGTATATGTTCTTACTAATGCTAAACTGAAATAAATCCAGGCAATCAGTGAGTGCCATTTGCACATTTATTCTCTGAAAAGAAAATATATGTTAAAAAAAAGACTGCCAAATCTTAAACTGATGATATCAGAAGATGATAAAATCAGTGAGGAAAAAAAAATGCAATTATCTGCTTTCAGAGAACATCTGCTAGTACGAAGGGATTTTTGTTGTAACACCATGGTGGTTAATGTTGTTTTTAATGTGGTCCTTGATATCTGCATGAAATCTAGGGGTTTTATGGAGGAAAATGCCCATAACAAACATGCACACACACACATACATCAAACCTTGTCATAACTGTGAGTGCCCCAGAAATTATTGCAAAAGACAGAATTTGATTGACAACTGGAAACTGCATACATTAACCATCTTTAGCTTTTACCCAGACAATTGCATGACCTAAAGGACAAAATGCAGCTGTTCACAAATATTCAAAGTGATTTCCAAATAGCATGATTAGTGCTTGCCTTTCCTGAAGTTTCTAGACTAAAGCCAGCTGTGGTGATTTGAAGCTTTTATGAATCCCAGAAAATCCTGTTCTTAAAGCTAATCCATTCCTGTGCATATAAACCTATTATAGATGGGACATTTTTATGAATTTATATCAGTTAAGGGCCTTTGATTAAACTGCATGACCCAAGGGTGGGTCCTAATCCTGTTTATAAACGGAGAACTAAAAAAGCTGCAGAGAAACAGAGGAAAGGGCTGCAGAGAAAAACAGGAACCCAGAAGCTGAAATCAATGGAACCCAGAAGCTGAGAGGAAACCATTTTCACCAGAAACTGCAAGCAATGAGGCCCAGAGGAGAGGGGAGAGATGAGCAGAGGTCACCATGTGTCTGATCACTAACAGTTGCATCTTGGGGAGAAAGCACCTCCTGATGACACCTTAATTTGGACACTTTCATGGCCTCAGAACTTTAAGTTTTTAACCTAATATATCCCCATTGTAAAAGCCAAGCCATTTCTGGTATATTTCTCCCAGCAGCTTTTAGCACACTGAAACACCAGCCATGCAGTATTTCTTGATTTCTCACCTGAAGATTTTGTTCAGCACTGGAGAAGAGCTATAGAGGGTTATCATTCTAAAGCAGTTCAAACGGAATCCCAAAGACCCTGCTCATTCATTCCACAAACATTACTGAGTATTCCCAATATGCCCATTATGACACTGGCTATTGAAGATCCTATGTAAGTATGACACCATCCTTACCCTTGAGAACAGAATACTTCCTAATAAAATGAAATACTAGGCTTTTGAAACATAGACAAGGAACCATGAATTCTGCCTGGGTGCCCCCAGGCCTCAGTAGTTGAATGAGTTCATCATAACAGGAATTCTCATGTTTTGCTCAGCTTTTCCTGGTTCAATGTGATCCCTCCATCACCTTCCCCCAGCTGAGTAGTTCAAGGAGTCCCCAGGCAGTATCTCATGTGAGCTTTCTTTTCTCCCATCAGGCCTCTAAGTCCACTGGGTTTCTCAATCCCCTTCAAGCACAGTCATTGATGGGTACTTCACAGTTGGGGTAAGGCTGTGTGGAGGAGACTCTCTCACATCCATCTAAGGAGCTCTCAGCTACTGCCCATAACCTCTTTTAATGATTGGGAGCAGAAATGGAAACCAGTTGCCATGATGTCCTATTCATTCCTTATGTTTCATTTGTGTTCAAATGACATCTTATCATGTGCATCCTTTTGCAACTTGCTTCTGTTCATTACAAGTTGTTATGGGTTGAACTGAGTCCCTCCAAAAAGATATGTTGTAGTCCTAATCCCCAGTACCTCAGAATGTGATCTTATTTGAAATAAGGGAAGCCAAAATGAGTTCATCCAGGAATGAAGTGGACCCTCAGTCAATACTGTTGGTGTCTTTTTAAGAAGAGGAAATTTGGACACAGGCAGATGGGAGAATGTCATGTGACAAGCAAGGCAGAGAAAGCCGTGGATTGTTGGCAAGCCATCACCAGGAGCCAGGAGAGAGGCATGGAGCAGATTCTTCCCTGGAGCCTTCAGAGGGCACATGGCCCTGCCTGCACCTTGGTTTCAGGCTTCCAGCTCTAGACCTGTGAGACAATACACTTCTTTTGTTTTAAGCCACCCAGTCCATGGCACTTTGTTACAGAAGCCATAGGAGATGGAGACCCTAGTACTTAGGGGATCTAATGTGTGATTTATAGAGATGGGGCCATGCTCTTTAATATCCATTGTATTCCCCTATATGAGTACACTTCTTACTCTCTGAAGTGGGGCCAAACATTCTCTCTGTGACAGTACCAGTACTCCAAAACTTTGCCAACCCTTGATATTATCAGTTTGGTTTTCACCAATCTAATAGGTGAGAATGAAATCTCATTATTATTCCCTGATAAGTAGTAAGGTTGAGCATCCTATAGAAAAGATTGTAGGGCCTCCTTAGATCTCTTGGCCTCATTTGCCTCCCAGATGCTCAGTCACTGCCCCCTGAGCAAGGGGTTGCGTGCTTGGGAATAGCTTCCACATTGGCTGTGAGAATGTGGCCAGGCCCAACCAGGTCTCTGGCTCTTCCAGCCACTTCCAGAGAAGTAAGATGCCATAGGCATGGGATTCTACTTCTAAGTGACTACCAAAGACTGGCATGTCATAGCCATGGAGTAGAGGTCCATGAGACTATATTTAAACTGTGGGGACCCAGAAGATGATAGGGATCCAGGAAGATAAATTTTGTCTCCTCCCTCCCCACCGCTCCCCCCCCCCCCCCCCCCCCCCCCGCCAATGGCCTGCTCTGAGCTGTGATTCCCACAAACAAGCTATTCGAAAGACACCCATGTGGCCAAATAGACACCTGCCATTCCAATGACCAGCTCTCATTGCATTGTTCACCTCCTTTCCTGCCTCACCTCCTTTTTCCCTCTTAAGCCTGTAGCAGCTTGTACCTTATCTTGGAGGTAACAGGATTCATTAACACTTCCTGGAGAATCTAATGCTTAGATAGGGTCTGTGTTTCAGAAAGATGACTCTGGAGACATAGTGGAAACTGAGTAGAACCTGGGGAGAGACTAAGGCTGGGAGACAAGAGTTTAGCAGTTTATTCCACTGGGGCAGGTCCAATGACTTCAGAAATGGAGAGAAGTCATATTAAAGAGAGTTTGAGGAACTTAGTGATGGTTAGATCACTCTTGGAGAGACCATGGAGAAAGAAAGGGAAAAGCAAGGGGTACCAACAGTTGTTAAAGATTAGAGGAAGAAGAGGCAGCGACATGAGCAGGAAAGGCAGGCCAGGAGGTAAAAGAATTTGGAGAAGAGAGAATTTCAAGAAGGAGAAATTGACTAATGATGTTAAACAATGCAGAATGGCCAAACAGACTGAGAAGGAAGAACAAGCTATAGGATCCAACTGATAGGTATTGCTATAAAATCAGGAGTACAGGAAGGATGGGACCAGAAACATAAAGTGGATTTCAAGTAATGATAGATTGGTAAAAGAAAATGATTAAACCATGATCTGAAAGTAGTATTGGGAAATGGGGAAAATTCCAGGACACAGAGAAGCAGAGTGCTCGGGAGCCTGCAATGAGAATCCCAGGTTGTCCTTTTAATGCAGGGAAGTGGGAGGTATGTATCAAGATTATTCAGGCAAGGAGATAGGAGACACATTGGGGGGCAAAAGCTGGAAAATAAATATTTCTTGGTAACTGAAAAGAGGTTCCAGAGAATTCAGGGGAATGAAATAGAAAGGAATCAGCGGGAGGAAGTTCTTATTTCCAAGAAAAGGTCCTGCCTTTAATGATTCCAAGTTTTGTATAAACTTAACCTCCACTTTCTAACCAGTACCCAGGGTTGACAGGCATCAGTGGTTTTGATTTGTGGTTTCCTGTCCCTAAATACTATGTATTACCAGGGCATGGAATACCACCACTGCAAATGCATTGCTCTAGAAACTAGCCTGTTGACAAATGCTTCTGCAACAGTAACCTCTAACGTGGTTGTGGAGATTAGGCAGAAACAACACACTGCGGGAACTAGACCGTAGGAACCTCAAGGGCTCCAGTGGGTAGGAGAGGGCTTGGAACATTTAAAGAGGAGGCCATCAAAGAAGCAAGCCAGACACAAAAGGACAAATACTGAATGACTGCGCTGTTGTGAATGAAACGTACTATGAGATATAAAATGTATCATGTGAAATATGAATATGGGTAAAATTGCATACATAAGACCATTTTCCTTTGAGGCTGAGCAAATGCAGGTTAACACTACAAAATGTTAACATCAGACAAAAAGCAAACACTGTATGGAGTGAAGGAGACCAGACACAGAGAGCTGCATACTGTATGATTCCTTTCATGTAGAGTGTCATATAGATCAATCTATAGAGTGAACTTAGATTGGTGGTTGTGTAGGGCTAGGGAATGCATGCTAAGGGGTTAGAGTCTTTTGGATTAATGAAATTGTTCTAAAATTTTTGAGGTAATGAATGTACAACATTGTGATTAAAAGCCATTGATTATACACTTCAGATAGATCATATGGTATGTGACTATATCTCAATAAAACCACTTAATAAGCAAACAAATAACTGTGCAAGAATACCAGAAATAGCTGCTGTGTACAGCAGGGGAAACAGAGAGAGACTGAGAGGTGAGGAATGTTCTTGTTTGTTTGTTTTTTGTCATTTAATAATGATTGAAGTGATGGACACACAACTATGTGATTATACCAAATACCACTGATTGTATACTTTCATGAATTGTATGCTTTATTAATGTGTACCAATAAAATTGATTTGTTGGAAAAAAAAACAAAAGAATATAGGCTTTCAGCTGTAAGAAATGAAGTCATGACGCATATGACAAGATGGACGAACCGGGAGGACATAGTGCTGAGTGATACAAGCTAGACACAAAAGGACAAGTACTGTATGATTGCACTATTATGAACTAAATATATTGTGTAAACTCATGGTGTTGATAATTAGAATATAGGTCAAAAGAAAAAAGTATGAGGGTAGAGAATGGAAAGCTGGGGGTTATTATGTGCAGAACTGGTAAAAAAAAGTTGTTAGTAAATCTTTGGAAATGAACAGAAATGGTGAAAGCACATCACAGTGTTTGTAACTAGCAGAGCTATTACATGGATATGACAGTGATTGAAAGAGAAAGTCTTAGAAGGAAAGCTAAAATATGTTTACATGGGACTGTTTAACATGGCAAAACCTCATATGAAATACAAATATGGGTAATATTGCATATATAAGACTGTTTTTACAAAATACAAATAACCTAGGAGATGGAAACAGAATAGCAGCTATGTACAGCAGGGGAGGCACAGAGAGGATGAGAGGTGATGAGTTTTCTCTTTGTATGTTTATCTGTTTTTTATTTATTTTTATTATTGTTGGAATAATGAAAATGCTCTAATAATGATTGAAGTGATGAACACACAACTATGTGATTATACCAAATACCTTTGATTGTACACTTTGGGTGGATTTGTGCTTTACTAATCAACTGTGGTTAGGAACGTGGGCAATGAACAACAGCCTGGGGGGACCAACATTGGAAGACCGAGCAGAAATAAGAGCACGTTATCAGATGCCATCATATATGGAGACAGAACATAGACAAAACCTCAGGGGAAGGGAGTATACTGAACTCTGTGACTGAAGTTAAATTTCTTTCTCCCACCAGAATGGGGCTCATAATAGCAATGAAATTTAGTTAGACAAAAATAAAGCAAGTTAGGTCTTTGAGGGGAAAGTTTAGTGATATGCTCATTGATTCTTTGATTTAACCTTTTAATACTATTTATTTAATTTTGGTTTCTGTGGTGGCTCATTATGGTCTTCTTTAGATTTCCTCTCACTTGCTTGATGGTTTCTTTTTAAATTTTTTATTTTTATTTTTAAAGAAGCTTTAGATTACATAAATGTTACATCAAAAATATATGTGATTCCTACAAGATGATGTGAAGAGATGACATAACAAGGAGATACAACGAGGAAACACATTAAGAGACACAACAAACAGGCAACAGAGGTGGCTGAAGTGATTGTGCACCTCCCTCCCACATGGGAGGTCCCAGGTTTGGTTCCCAGTGCCTCCTAAAAAGAAGACAAGTGGACACAAAGAGCACACAATGAACCAGATGCAGAGAGCTGACAGTGAGTGCCAACAATGAGGGGAGGGGAGAAATAAATAAGTAAAATAAACCTTAAAAAAATATATATATAGGGGATTCCCGTATACTATACCCACTTTCCCCCAGTGACAACAGCTTTTATTAGTGTACATTTGTCACAATTGATGAACACATATTGAAGCATTGTTCTGTCGTCTATGTTTGCAGTATAGTTTACACTTTGCACTGCACAATTTCATAGGTTTTGACAAAATGTAAAATGGCCTATATCTGTCATTTCAATGTCATGCAGGACAATTCCAGTGTCCCCCAAATGCTCCATGTTACACCTATCCTTCCTTTTCCTTCCCCTTTGAACCTCTGGTGACCACTGCCTTTATATCAATGACAGAAATTCTTCCATTGCCAGAATAATCATAGATCTACCTTAGTCCATAGCTGCATTCCCCCCTTACATTTGCACATTCCTCAGTATTGAGGATTTGGGGATGGTGATGACCTTTCTGTTTCTGATTGAGAGGGGGCATAGATCCCATGGGGCAGGTGGATGGAATTGTCTTGCTTACAGTTGCCATACCTTGATTAACATGTCGTTTTCATGAAGTTATCATGGCCAAGAGTTAATAGGCTAATGAGCTAAAAAGAAGACCCTGCATTGGCTAGACATTTGCTTCTGGTTTCACAGAGGAATCAAGATACTAGAATGACAAAATGAGCTCTTGAACTCTAAATGTGAGGGGTCAGAGTAATGCAGCTCTTGCAGAACCTATCCATTCAAGGCACGTGGGCCCACCTGGGGAAGTTAATCATTCTAAACGTTTCTAGGACAGCCCCCACGATCCTGTGAATCTCTTCAATGGCAGCAAGTCTTCATAAAGAGACATTGAGTGGACTTGGTTTTGGGAAATAGTCAAAAATAGTTTAGAGCTTGGCTTAGTAAAATAAGATGCACCCATGGGATGGAATATCACTATGTTTTGTTTAAAAAAAAAAAGAGGAGGGATAATTATTTGTTGATGAAACTGCCTTTTCTACATCTCATAAAGCGCTGCAGGGGAGATGCCCCACGGACGTTCCGAAGGTGTTTTAAGAAATGGCAATATCACTGGCATAAATACACAGACTTGAAAGAACACTTTAGAGGCAAGCACACCTTTAGATGTATAAAGTCCTTTCAGCTAATTATAGAGCAGAGAGCATACACTTAATATATTATTTTTGATCATTTTAAGGAAAATAATGTTATAAGGATTATCTAAATTCTTTTATATTTTAAATCTTATTACTTTATAGCCATGCTGCATATTCCTTCCATGGGCTTATCGGAAGCATTTTATACAAACCAAATTCAAAAGCCATTTGCAGACAGGTGGCTGGTGAATTACCAGATCTTTAATTCATAAATTTAACTTCTTACACCCATTTGGTTGATTGTGTGTAATACACACAAACTATTTTTTACTCATAAAAACATGCCAAAACCTTTTCAGAGAGTTGCTTTTGTCTCTTTTTAGAGTGCTTATTCTTCAGTGTGTATAAACAAGCAAACGCTTTGATATTCAAATTAATGAAAGCAGTAGAAATGAGATGAATCCATCTGAAAATCACATGCTTTCACTTAATGTATATTAATGGAAAGCTCATGCACAGAAAAAAATATTTGAGGGAGTCTCTAATTCACATGCAATGAAAAACTCCCTTGCAGTTAAAACAAATAGAGAAAGGTTATTTTACAGGAAATCACAAAATCTGAGTTCTAGTTCTGCTTCCCCCAAAATAGCAAGTAGCTGGAAGCATGGACTTAGAGGTCAGAGAGAAATGGTTTTAAACTCTGACTCAGCTATTTGTTAGTTTTGTGACCTTGAGCAAATTAATTAATGTTTTTGGGCCTTAATTTTTCCATTAATTTTATGCAAATAATAGCAGTACTCTCGATTTTGGGAACTAAATAAGAGTCCATGTAACTCACTTAGCACAGTGTCTGGGACTTAATTACTTGTTGTTGTTATTGCTAAAAACATTTATATTAAGTTGGGCAACTCTGTGCATCAGTTTTCTCTCCCATAAAATGGGGCTATTACCTCATTGATCAGTGAGAAATGAAATTTAAAGAAAATGTACATGCCATGTCATGTTGGATTTCATCATGTGAAGCCACATGCTATTTTACTCACATCACAGAGAACATTAAAATGCCTTCTCTTATACTTTTCGGGCCCAATGTACATTCTCAAGTGCTTGCATCTCCTCTGCTAGGAATGAGGGTTGGATCATGTCAGCCTGGGTTATCTGAGTTTTCCCAGGCTCACCAACAGATGGGATCACAGGAGCTGTCCTAAGTCAAATCCCACTGGCTCCCGCATCCCCTGTTCCTATAGGACCTCTAGGCAACACCTACCCCACCCCCGCACACCTGTCTGGTGGTCCCCAAGAGGGGTCTGAGCTGTGCTCGATGATGCCTCGGCTCCTGCTCCAGCTCCCTGCTCAGTGTTCAATCCAGCAAAGCCACTTGAGCATGCACTCTCCCTGCTGTCATTGCCACTGTGCCCCCTCTGCCACCCCCGTAGACTCTGCACACCAAGCAGGCTTACAAAGCGTGGACCCTGGAGGTAAAAGAGCTGAGCTGGGCTGGGGAAGGGACTCTGGTCCCACATGCTCCCTCTCAGCTTGGCTCCAGCACTGCCTACGCCTGCAAGTTCGAGTGGGCCCTTTGTAGAGACAGTTTTCCTTTGGGTTCAGATGGGACAGAGTACGAAGGCGAATGTTTCACAAAAACCATCTTGTCCTACTCCCCTGGCTCATTTTATCTTTTTCCTCACCTCCAAATGGATTCATGCAAATAGAAGCTCAGAGGCCAGCTGGCCCATTATCTCCCAGACTCCACAGTCATGCTGGGTTTTTGAGCTCAAGCCAGATACTTCTTCCGATGGAAAATAGTATGACCTAGTGGTCAGAGCATGTTTTCCATAGTCAGATGGAGGATTTGACCTCCATCCCTCTTGCTAATTTCACACCTCTAAATCTTAATGCCCGTGCTATTAAAAGGGAAATAAGCGTAATTCCCATCATGAGCTATTGAGAGAAATGCTATAAAATGAATGTATCTAAGTTAGCATAGTTCCTGATACATAAGCTCTAAAAATGCTAGTAGTTATATATGAGATATACATTCTTTTAATATTAATAGTATACCCTCATCTTCTTTATTGTACCTCTCTATAATGCCCATTACTATATAAGATGTTATCAAATTAACAAATTTTCATTAGCATGGTATACCTTGATAACGCAGGTGGTAGCTTATTCAATTTGGGGAAATAATTCATTTCACTGATCATAGAAGTAGACTTCAAATGGCTTTGCTCTTTCCATACTTGGTGTTCTATGCAGAATTTCAATATCATTCCCCTCAACCAACAAAACATTTTCTTTATCAAATAATTTTTCCTGGTCCTTATATATATAACATTGCATTTTAAAAATCAGATTCCTGTTATGTGCAAAAGAGGAGACATCATTCAAACATTCACTGATTATGTGTTATTCCATTTGAATATGCAAAAAGACATAGATTGACCCCATCAACATGCTAAACTCTGCACAAGGTGCTGGGTAGATAGGGTGTGTCAGGGAACTGGTGGCTTTCGAGGTGGATAGCACATGTGGACAATGGTAGATATGGCAGGTGAACTAAGGAGACCAGGGTAGGGGGCTGAGCAATGAGCTGTCCACTGGACTGATGTAGTAAGTTCATATGGGCACAGTAAAGGAAGGTAACCACCCAGACTTCAGAGCTCCTCCCTCTCTGGCAGGTACTCCTCGACGGGGAGAATTCAGTCTTCTCCTTGCCCTGAACCTCATCATTCCATGGCCATGATCAAAATCTCCTTACTTTCATTTTAGACTCTCCCACACCTACTGAACCACCTCTTTGGAGTTCAGAGTTTAGGGAGGTGATTCTCCCCCTTGCCACTGTACGTGAATTCCCATCTAATTTTTCCTAGTACATTTGTCATACTCAGGTAGCTACCATGTTATTTTCACTCTCATCTTATTTTCGTAACATTCTGGGGCCTCCACCCTTCATCCATTCATCCCTCAAACTCAATTCATTCCAACCTCAGTCTTTCTGGAGAAAGATAAATTTTTCATCGACTCATGTTATAATAAATTTGTGCTCTTCTATGTCAGTGGCCCTATCAGGTTAGGCCAACATTCTCTTTAATTTTTTGATTGCCTAACAAATTGTCTTAGGGTCTGTCCCACTGCAAAAGCTGAAGCCTTCAAGTCCAAAGGCTTTGCATCAAGACCTATCACCATCATTTAACTCAGATGAACTTAAATCACATACCACTCTGTCTGACAAATTTTGTCTCTAGACTAGAGTCAAACACATCTTCCTAGCATGTTTTACAGCAACATGTGAAGGCTCTAAATGAGATTATGCAGAAGAAATTATTTTGTCAATGTTACAAGTTTGTGTAAACCCATGATGCTTTAGTCCCTATTTCTTAGTTGTCATTCTTGTTTCTGTGACAACTCTATTTTCTGAATGGAACAGTGAGCCCACTGGGCAGTCCTATTTCTGCTTATTACCCTATTTCCACATTTGCCCTCTTTTCCTTATCACCAATTTCAGAGGAAAAGGCAAGCCTTCCCATCTTCAAGATTAAGTCTTCCAACTGTGCTTGCTGAACTACAACATTTCACTATATCCCTGAATGAATCTCTCCTTCTTGACTATACCCTCACAAGCATGGTCTAGAAGAACATCCAGAAACTATCAAGTTTGGACAACGACCATCCCCAAAAACAGAGAGTATCTACAACTGTAAGCAAGACAATTCCATCCATCTGCCCCATGAGATCTATGCCCCCTCTCAATCAGAAACAGAAAGGTCATACCATCCCCAAATCCTCAATACTGAGGAATGTGCAAATATAAGGGGGGAATGCAGCTAAGGACTAAGGTGGATCTATGATTATTCTGGCAATGGAAGAACTTCTATCTTGAGTCTTCAAACTCTCTTCCACTAATGCTTAATTTCCTGTATGTCCATTTACTATCTTATTAGTTTACCTTATTAGTTTGTAGTACATTTTTGCTGTGTCTGAAATCTTTCTTCTTCTCTTTCTTATTCTGGTTGAGAGGAAATTCTACTTCATCTTTATCTTTGCTTTCCCAGTTTTATGAACAAGGGTGTGTATGGTCCAAAGATGGAAAGAGAGAGAACTCAAGATCTGAGACCTTTAAATTTCTTTCTGGATGCTTCTGACTAGTCACCAGGGAGGAAAAGGAGGAAGGAATTGGATTAGGCAGTTCTCTTGGGGAAAACTTGAGCACAAGAGTCTAAGTCAAAAAGGCCTGTGACCCCAGTGACATTTTCCACAAGTTGTTTCTTAACTGATGACCAAAATTGGGGAGTAACCAAGCCCAGAAAGTAATAGAGGCCACCACCATTATCAGTGACTTCTGCAACTGGAGACAGAGTCATACAGCCAAGCTGAAGGCCACTCAAACACCGGTTTAAGACATTGTAAATGGCACTGAGACATCAGTCAGAATAAAACAGTACTAATCTTAGAAATATTCAAACACAAGGAGTCTGGGGATGTGTGAGGATCTATCACAGAATGCTAAAGGTACATAGTTCTGATTTTTGTTTTTTTCTCATAGGTTACATTCAGGTAAGTCCTGCAGGCAATACAAGGTCTGAAAATCTGACTTGGTGTTAATTTAATCAGGCAGATCCAGGCAGATCCAAGACCTTGGCTCTACTTGGCAATAGGGCCCCGAATTTTCCAGGTCAAACCACATCCCTTGGTCCTCCCCTGAGTTGTCCTGAACTAATAGCATGGTCCCGCACCTTGCAAGTGGCCTGGGAATGGCTGAGGTTAGGAGATGCCCTTGTCTTCTGAAGCCACAGAGGATGCTGTGGGTACAGCCTCATCTAGATCAGGTAGAACATGTGGCCAAAGAATGAGGAAGCAGAAATAATCCAATACAACATGATAGAAACACCGAGATGAAGGGAAACATTGAAAAACAATCTATATAAAGGTTACATGTGGATCTGAGGAGTGACTAACTTTCCTGGGAATAGCTAATCCCACGGGTCACATTCTCTATATAGGTCCAGAAGGGATTAGGGATGTTTTGCCTGTAAAAGATAACCCAGAGAGAACTGAAAGCCACATCACCTGGCCAAAACAGTCAAAATAGGACTTCCAGGTAAAAGCTACAGGAAGGCAGATTGCAAAATAATTTAAGATAAAACACTTAACAATTCAAAAGGGAACAGGCTATCTTTAGAGGAACTATAATTAAGTGGTTAAGAGCACAGTTTTGAGAGTCAGTAACCATGGGTTTGAATCTTACTAGCTGTGTTCCTTAACTTCTCTGGGTTTCTTTCTCCGCTAAAGGCTATGAATAATAACATTACACACTGCCCCAGAACACGGAGAGGATTAGTGAGATAATGCCCATAAAGTGCTTGCTTGGGGTCTGGCACTTAAGAGGACACAAAGAATGGAAGCTATAATTATGGCTGTTTTTGTGCTGATACCTGTCACAAAGTAGATGCTGCCAACTCCAGATAGAGGAGACAGTTAGCCTAGGGGGACGTGACATAAAATCCAAATGAATTCTAGGCAAAAAAAATTACTTTAAAACTGACAGTTCAAAAAAGATGACATTCATTGTGTCCACTGGTAAAAGAAGCCTCCACATGGGTAAATCTGTCCATGGCAACTCTCCCTCCTGCCCACGCATGGTAGAACCTTCTCTCCCTCCTGCCCACATGTTATAGAACCATCTCTCCACCCTACCCATGTGTTGTAGAACCAAAAATCCCAACACAACAAACCAGACAAATCAATAAAGTTAAAACAAGAATTCCCACATGAAGTAACCACCTAATTGGATTATGACATAAAGAGCTTCCATGTGCATGTTGAAAATATCTGTAAGTGATTTTATATGACCTTAAGCAGAATAGCAAAGGGCTAGTGATGATATAAATAATAGAGCAGGAAGATAGCATACAGTATTTAAGGTTTTTGAGACAATGAGCAAGCATAAAGCTGCCATTTGAAATGAGAGTGTCTAATCGAATTCTATAAGGAATTGATTTTCTGATCTTTTGATTTACTGGAAACACTTGGCCAAACTGCTTTCAGAAAGATAAATACAAGTCTCTCAGCTGGAGACTTAAAGGCAGGCTCTGTCTTGAATGAAAACAAGAACTTACAGACCTTGCGCAGCCTACTATTTGGTTTTAGAGATTGTCTTTACGAAATGAGTATTAAAAATATGTGTCCTGGATTTACATGGGAGAGGAAGGGTTTATTAATTTAGACCATTTTCATTGTTAGCATGAAAACTCAAAAACACGTTAATATTAGACATAAGCCTGTATAGGATGCGAAAACCTTCGAGGAAAATAGAACTTTATCTTCTTCAAAGTGTGAAAACCCCCATCCCAATGCCAAACTCTTTCCTTTGTCCAGTCATTGGTCTGAAGCAAAAGGGATCCAGATCCACAGTCCCAGACACTGGGCTGGCAGACTCAGGTTAAGCAGTCCACCTGGAGCCTTCTGTTTATGAAATGGCCATGTTGTCTCAGTGGAGTAAAGGAAAGAGCACGTCAGCTCCGTTCCCGCTGTGGGTCTTCCCTGCCTTCCCACTCCCAGCAGAGCCAGGGACTCTCTTTACCTGGTTCCGGCTGGCTCAGCTCCTAATGGCCTTCCTCAATTCCCATTCTGTCTGCTTCACTCTTGACCAACACAGCAAGTGCACACAACAGAGGTTTGCAGCCTAGCTGGGACTTGAAACAAAGGAGGCTCATTCTTTTTTTTTTTTTTTTTTTTTCAATTTTCTCCATCCGTCCATGGTGGCTGGCACCTGGGAAAGGCACTGGGACAAATCAATTTCCAATAACCTCAGACAGCACAGGGCCTTGGATAATAAGCAATCCGTCTCCCTGAAGAACAAATCTGGTCTAAAAGACGGCTCCTGGGTTTGCACAAAGCACAGCTGCAGAGAGATGAGAAAAATTACACCTTGACTCCAGTCTGCCAACACCAGTTTGGATTCTGTTCCACTTGACTGTGTCATCAATGCACTTCAGAAATGTGGAGGCCATTTTCAGGTGCAGGTCAAAGGTCATGTCGAAAGAAAGCAACACATGATAGGGGCTTGGGAAATGGTCTGGTGGGTTTGAAGGCTCTGTGAAAGTCAATTTACATAATTTAGGCTATTAGGAGGATCAAGTTCATCAGGAAATTGTGGTTCAACATAGACAAGAACATTGGATCTAATAATTGTTGACGTTGAAATAAATGGTAAATAAGGGTTTGATATTTGCATTTCTAAGGATCATTTGCTATAGGAAAGACCAGCATATGCTTCAGGTTTCTTACAAAATAAGATTCTGTCTGCTCAGCCCAATCCAGCCCCAGCTACCACTCAAGCTGCCTCTTTCCTCTACTACTTCCAAATCCCCTCTCCAGCCACAGGGAAGCACTGCCTCTGTCCTCACTGATTCATTCATTGATTCACACACCAATTCATTTATTCAGCTTAGCACACAGCATCTTATTTATTGACCTAAGCCATCCAGGAGGGTGAGCAGGGTGAGTGTGTTCATCAGACTTGTAGTAGAGTCATGAAAGTTCTGCTCAGGCATTTGAACGTCATTCCTGCGGGACATGGAGATTCCATGAAGGACACAGAAGCTCAAGGGCATCTTATCACAGAATTGGTTTTGCCTGGTTTTCCCTTCGGAAGTATTATGCTGGGGCTACTGAAAAGAAGAAATGACATGGAACAAGAGTGGACACAGAGGCTATTTAATGACCCAGGAAAGGCATAATAAGATTTTAAATGAACCCTGTGCTAGGAGCAGGGAAATACGGAGTTAATCTAAGAGAAATTCAGGAGGTAAAGTCGTGAAGGACTTGATGACCAAATGGAAAAGGAAGTGAGAGAGAGGAAGCTTCCAAGAGGTGCTGGCTTTCTAGCTCAGGTGACTGGAGACAGGTGAGATAAGAAGTGTAGGTGAAACAATTTTGTGGGGGCAAGATAAATCCTTTTACATGTTCTGTTTTAGGTACTGAACTACCATCAGGGTGTTAAACAAATAGATCCATGCTCTTTGGGGTGGAAACATCAACAATGAATTAATATCAAGTTTCTATTCTGTTTTGTTTCTGTTCCATCTTGTGGCTTTCACCTGACTGATCAAAGACTCGAAGTGCTAGTATCTTTTTAACATCCATTTAGAAGGATTTGTGAGATAATGAAACACAGGCAAGTGTTGTCAGGTGAGTAAATTGGTACAGCCTTCCTAGAGGGCAGCTTAGCAGAATGAGGCTCAATTTGAAGTGTGCCGGCCTTATGTGGTAGATACTTTATATCTGAGTGATGATGGTTTGTAGCTTGTGGTCAGCTGAATTATGGACGCCAACAAACATATGTTCTTAGTCCGCGTCCCTCTGGGTGTGACCCAGTATAAACAGGACCTTTTGAAGACGTTGTTTTCGGTTAAGGTGTGGTAAACTGAACAGTATGGGCCTTAACCCGGGTTACTAGGGGCCTTATAAAGAGAAAGTCACGGGGAGGAGCCAGATGCCAGAAGTCAGTGGAAACTGGAAGAATAGGGAGAAAGGAGAGGACTGTGATGGGAGGCTGAGATAAACCCAGTAATCCCAAGGATTGCAGCAGGCAGCACTAGAACGCTACAGACTTTGGGGGAAAGCAAGCCTTGCCAATATCTTGACTTCAGACTTCTAGCTTCAAAACTGTCAGCCAACAAATTCCCGTTGTTTAAGCCAATCCATTGTATGGTATTTGTCATAGCAGCTCTGGTAAACTAAGACCCACAACTCCTCTTATCAAAAAGTGTAGTCTATCTCTGCATCCTTGAATCTGGGCATTAACATGACATTAGCACAGGACTGAACAGTGTTTGTACATTGGGGTTTGCTCTCTTCTCCTACTGGGAACCCATGTGCTATCATGTGAACAGTCCAGGATAGCTCCCGAGAGGATGAAAAACAAGGTGGAGAGAAACCTCAGGCATCTCAGACATCTCGGTTGGCCCAGCTAGATAATTCTTTGTTGCGGAAGGCTGTCCTGCACACTGTAGGATGTTTAGAAGCATCTCTGGCCTCCACCCATTGGATGCTGGAGCTCTCGTCCCCCAAGTTATGACAACCAAAAATTTCTCCAGACTTTGCCAGAAATCCAAAATCACCCCTAGTTGAAAAACACTGTTCTAGATTATATTTATTGTTATGGTGAAATGTTCCAAATACATATTAAGGAACTATTATATGTTATATATTGTCATAGCAAGTAACATTTATTATATTCTTATATCATATACCCCAGGGTAAATATTTTATGTAGATTATGTTACTTAATCCTTCCACAAGCATAAGAGGTAAGTATGATAATGATGATTATTAAAGTTTTACATATTAGGGAACTGAAATGCACAAAGGATAATTTATTGTGCCCAAACTCACCCAGCCAGTAATTAGGAAGGCCGGGTTGAACTCAGTCTGTTTCTAGTACTGCTCTCTTAAGTACCAGCCAATTCTGACTTTTTATTACGAACTAAAATTAGATTATAAAGAATACGTATAATGTGATATTTAAATTTTTATTTTAATTTATTTTTTACAGCATCAAAAGTACTTTTATTATGTGTAGCAAATTAAATTAATAATTTTTTAATTTATGGAATTCAACATGTGAATTCCACTGCTTAATTATCAAAGTCAACTTGGTTCCTCTGAAGCTTGAAACAAGAATTTATCTTCAAGGTAGCTTCTTAAAAGAAGAACCTACAACTGTTTCCAGTCACCCTACATAATAACAAGAATATAAAGGTTTTAACCAGGAATGGGTTCTGGAGCCAGCTTCCTTTTGTAAGCTCTACTACATAACACATAGTTAATAACGTATATTATTTGGATTATCCAGGTAGAGCATATTTGTAATCAGCCTAGCCTATAATAGCCTTTACCAGATTTCAAAGATAGATAGCATGAAATAATTACATGAGAAAATAACATGTAGTTTCCTTTATTTCTATTGATCAGGGCTGATATGAGCAATGTGTTGAAACAAAACATGGAAATAGAATGTTCCCAATAGGCTGAATGCTAGCAAGGGAGCAAAAAGCAAGCCCAGTGGAGTTCTTTCTATGGTCAACTCCACAGCAAATCAGAAACTGCTTAATTTTTTAAATGAGGGGTACTGCATGCAAGCATAGAGAAAACCTGCAAGGATGTACACCAAAACATTAAGAGTGAATTATTGCCATCTGTGTGTTGGAATTTCTCATTTATACTTTTTCTGTATCTCCATTTTAAAGCAATAAACATCTACCTGCTTTCAAGGAGGTGCTAGTTAGTAAAAGAGACTAACATATACGAAAAAGCTCTAATGCAAGAGCGAAAATGAAGTGTGGACTGTAACATGAAAAGCAAAAGAGTGATTATTTCTGATGAGCAGCATCTGAGAAGGTGGGGAAAGTTTTAGTAGGCTCTGAAGGTAGTGAAAACGTTGGCAGATGCACCCAAGATCAGAAGGTCCAAGACATGGGAGCAGTGATATGCAGGGCCTGATAGTAGAAAGGCAACAAGTCTGGGTATGAATCGAGCAAGTAGGAGATAATACTGGAAGGAGAGTCTGGTATTTACTTTGGAAGGAACTGAGTGCCAGAATGAAGAGCTTGGATTTCATGGTGAGCCGCTGAAAATTGTTGAGAACTGGGATAATATGGGATTTTACAATACCTAAGTACTCCATCACTTGAGGAAAATTACACTATGGTCATTAAGTGCGCCAACTGTGGAACCAGTCTACCGAAGTTCAACCCTGGTTCTACTACTAAGCTTATGCATGATCTTGGACAAGTCATTTAACCTCCCTCTGATTTACTTTTCTCAATGGTAAGTTGATACTGTGAGAAATGAATGATGTAATAAAGGCAAAGTAGCTAGAATAGTGCCCAGCATATGGTTCACAGATGTTTTAGCTACTAGTATTAATTTTCTTTTTCTACTTGCCAAAAATAATGGACATTCCTCCAGATGAATAAACATAAAACTACATTTTTTCAAAGTGTCACAATGCTTCAATTTTTAAAATATTACATTATTTATTCAATGTACTGTTGATAGGTATTCAGATATTTTCCCATAGCTAAGCTATGAAATGCTGTATCATTGGATATATATCCTTAAACATTCAGGCTCTTATTTCCCTAGGATATTTTCCCAAATTCAGATTATTGGAGTGAAAAGGTATGTGCATTCTCAATTTCAAAAATGTTTGCTGGTTAAGTTCCAAAAATATTGTAGAAATTCACTGTTTTCACTGTTTTCGCTGTTTTCACACATACACATACACACATACACACCAGCCCTGAAACATCAATCTGATCACTATAATAAAGTATCTTAAGGTTTTTTAATTTGCATTTTTGCAGCCACTAGTGAAACTGAACTTCGCTTTATAGTTATTGGCCATTTGCATTTTCTCTTTTATGAGTTTCTTATTCATAGGCTTTGCTCATTTTACTATGTCTATATCTTATCATTTTGTAGTGGTCTGTGAGAGAAGGTTTACTGTGATGGTCTGAAGCTGTGTGTACCACAGAAAGACATGCTCTTAGAGTTGTCCATTCCTGTGGGTATAGACACATGTGTAAGTAGAACCTTTAGACAAGGCTTACCTCATTCAGGATGGGTCTTAATCTTATTACTGGAGTCCTTTATAAATGGAATGAATACATACAAAGAGAGAATGTATATATGTCAAGTAATTTTCTATCTTCTAAGGCTTCATCATTTACATGTACTAGTGAATGACCACCCTCTGGATGAGGGTCTGAATCAAGCTCTTTCCTAAACTCTGAGGAGTTGTGGTTATTGAAGTATGAACATTCAATGCAAATGCATTAGATGAGGTACATGTTTCCTATTATGAAATCAATACTTGTAAGAATCTCCCTGAAATGAAATAGCATCACATTAATCTTCATACATGACCTTAAGGAAAAACCTTTCCTGAAAAGGATCTCAGCTTCACTGCGATTGAGCCACTATCTTATTATGAACCCCATCTCTCCAGGGCAGCCTTGCATCCCCAAGTGGCAGGTTCTTCTCTGGTACCTTGTAGGAATATATGAGACTCAGTAAGAAGTTCCCATAATTCTTGAGAAGACCAAGGACTCTAGGCTCCCTGTGGCTTTCAGTTAGCTGAGGGCAACTCCGTATATCCTGGCTCAAATGCTCACTAGATCAAGGACTGTACTATCATATGTCTAGACATTTCTCTTTGCAATGAAATAGTAAGCTCAGTTGTCATTTTCCACTTTGCTTTTCAGGAACCCCGATGTTTTCTTGGATGCAGAACAAGGATATTTAGCGTTTCTCCTTGTGAGTAATGATCTATTTATGGACCTGTTCCTCTGGCATGTTTCCCTTGACATAGTTCTCAAGACACAGAGAAAGAAAGAAATGAAATTGGGCCAAATGGCAAGTGAGTATGGCAACTGAGATGAAGGGCAGGGTGATTCACTCAGTCTGTCGATCAACAAATATTTATTGAGCCTCTACTGTGGACGAGGCTGGGGCCACCTACCAATATGGTGTGATTTGAGGAAAACCACAAGTCTCACCAGAAGCTACAACATCTCCCTCGGCAATAAAGTTTTAGTTACTAGAGATTTTAGAAATATCTTAGCCAAGATTGGGAGCCTGAGAAAAAGAGACACAACAGTCATTGAAAGGGGCAAGAAGAAAAAGAATTTGAAGGGCTGCCCAAAGATAAGATGGTATTTAAGACAGATTATAGTCACAAAAGTATTTGGAGAAAGAATTAGCCTACAGCATGACCACTATAAAACATATATGGTTTTTTTTCAAAGATTAATTAATTATTTATTTATTTATTTATCTCCCCTTTCCGCCCTGCCCCCCGCCCCAGTTGTCTGTTCTCTGTGTCTATTTGCTATGTGTTCTTTTTTTTTTTTGAACAAATCTCATATAATTTTATTTTATTTTTTTATTTTTTTAATTTTATTCATTTTGTAAAAATATTACATTCAAAAAATATGAGGTCCCATTCAACCCCACCACCCCCATCCCACCACTCCCCCCCCCAGCAACACTCACTCGCATCATCATGACACATCCATTGCATTTGGTAAGTACATCTCTGGGCATCTCTGCACCTCATGGTCAATGGTCCACATCATAGCCCATACTCTCCTGCGTTCCATCCAGTGGGCCCTGGGAGGATTTACAATGTCCAGTAATTGTCCCTGAAGCACCACCCAGGACAACTCCAAGTCCCAAAAACGCCTCCACATCTCATCTCTTCCTCCCATTCCCATTACCTATCAGCCACCATGGCCACTTTTCCCACATCAATGCCACCTTTTCTCTGTGGACCTTGGATTGGTTGTGTCCATTGCACCTCTATGTCAAGAGGAGGCTCAGATTCCACATGGATACTGGATGCAATCCTCCTGCTTTCAGTTGTAGGCACTCTAGGCTCCATGGTGTGGTGGTTGACATTCTTCAACTCCATGTTAGCTGAGTGGGGTAAGTCCAATAAATCAGAGTGTAGGAGTTGAAGTCTGTTGAGGCTCAGGGCCTGGCTATCATATTGTCAGTCTAGAGATTCAAATCCCCTAGATATATCTTAAACCCCAGCACCAACTACACTTCCAGTAAAGTAGCATGAAAGCCTTGTGAAAAGAGATCCCATCTGTGTCCAGCTCCATCACGCAGAAACACCAACTCCAAAGAAGGGCTGTTGTCAGCGGCATGGGAATCTGTGTTTCTTTTTGTTGCATCATCTTGTTGTGTCAGCTCTCTGTGTGTGCGACACCATTCCTGGGCAGGTTGCACTTTCTTTTGTGCTGGGTGGCTCTCCTTACAGGGCGCACTCCTTGCGGCACCACTCCTGGACAGGCTGCACTTTCTTTCTTGCTGGGCAGCTCTCCTTATGGGGTGCATTCCTTGAGCATGGGGCTCCCGTACACTGGGGACACCCCTGCGTGGCACAGCACTCCTTGCACTCATCAGCACTGCACATGGGCCAGCTCCACATAGATCAAGGAGGCCCAGGGTTTGAACCACAGACCTTCCATGTGGTAGACGGATGCCCTAACCACTGCACCAAGTCCGCCGCCATATATGTTTTTAAAAGCACAAATACTGAGCATCAAATGAGAAAGAAATCCTATGATTCAGATGTGAGGGTGGATTCCTGCTGGCTGCAATGAGGGTGAAAAGGAAAGGAGAGAGAAACCCATATGAAATCATTGTAAGCATGGAATGGAGACAGCCTGGAGATGAAGAAAAGAACTCGTATGCTTCTGACACAACCAGAGGATGGACACCATGGCAAAGCAGAGGGATAGAGGACAAAGAACATACTGGCTAGAAAGCGTATGTGCTAAACACAGTGCTTAGATAGATCCTTAACATCCTTCGAACTATTTCATTTCTCAGACGGCAGATGAAGTGACTGGGTAGACGACTACTCTGTAACAAGCTTAACAATGTGGAAGTGATGGAAATCTCCAGAAAACAGTCACATCAGAGTTCATGAACGTCATGGCAGCCAAGGGACTCCAGAGAAGAAGGAACAAAATCCCTCAATCTAAAACCTCTAGAAATGGTTAAAAAGGACTAGGTGAGAGGATGGGGCTCTTCAGAGTGAAAATCGGATTCGGTAAATTCTGAATGGGGAAGGAAAGGTGACTTATCTAGGGAGTCAAAAGTGACTCTACAAAGGGGTCGTTTCAACAAGCTCACATTAAAGACCATACACTAAAAGAAGAGAAACATAAGCAAGGATTTCAAAGGTTTGTAAAAACAGCAAAAGCAAGAATGAACTGAGGGTACTAAGGGTTGAGAAAATATTAAGAGAGGAAAGGGGGGTTCTCATAAGCTGCTGTAAGAAGGGAGGTGAGAAGAATTGGGGCAGATGATAAAGAAGAAAAAGTGGAATGGTGCAATTCTCCTGTGGCCCGGAGGGTAGCGCTGGGGGGTGGAAGTGGACTGCAAGGCTGTCAGCAAGAGGGGTAGGAGTCATGCCTTAGGAATTAGCAGCAAGGTATGAGCAAGAAAAATGCAAGAGAAAAGGATCTCTGGAGAAAAGAGGCAGAAGACTGGAAGAGTGTCAGAGGAGAAACTACCCTAGATGGAGTCCATATGGAGCAATTGATAAGGGGAAATCTGTGTTCAGCAAGCCCTTGAGAGTGTACTTATAGGTATATACCTCCTTAAGAATGTATCAGTTGGAACTCATAGGCCTAAACCATTATTGGTTAATTAATATGAACATCTGTAGGCTGGAAGAAACTGTAGTTCTTTGATGACTTTAATATGTCTTCATTTAGAGGATGTTGCTGATATTTTTGTAATCCAAGAGAAGCAGCTGGTAATTATCGAGAATGAACAACACACCAGGGGATTTATAGACAACTCAGAAACTCCTTACAACAATCAAATGAGGTAGGGATTATTGGCCCATTTTTAGACAAGGAAGTTGAAGTTCAGAGAGGTTAAATGCCTTGCCAAAGTCAAAGCTAATAAAGAAGAACTGCAGACCATCTGTTGGATTCCAGAGCCCATGCTCTTCCCAATGTTTACTAGGTCCTCGTGCAGTGCAAGGGCAAGGTAAAGCATCAAGTGGCATTCACGGCTTTGGGCTGGCCTCTGACCCTGTCTTGCTAAAACATGCTTCTTTAGGACAATCATTTAGAATCTATAACCCAGCACATTTTGAATCAACCTCTCCTCGCCCATTGCCCAGCTAAGTTACTCCAATTAGGCATCTAGCATCCAGCTCTCAGAACCGCAGTGTCGTCCCACTCATTCATTGTTCTTTTGGTTTACCTATTCATTCCATTTATTCAGCTATTCAATAAACATTTACTGTCTTCCTACAAATGCCTAACAAAACAAAGAATAGGAATGTGTCCTGCTAGTGTTGCCTGTCATTAAGATCTCAATCAACCCACTCTGGGGTCTATCTAACCTTCCTATTCCATCATATCTGGCAAGGCCATGTGCTCCTAATTAAGGTTCAAGTGAAACAGCTGATTCCCAATGGGTCAGCTCAGACCCCTCCCTCCATCCTCTCCTTTTTCCTCCTCTCCAACCAGCAACCCCCTCTCTATGCACCTGCAGTCTTAAATCACAGCTGAGAACCTTCCCAGCTCCTCTGGGTAATCCCAGACACGTTTCATATTAAAAAGGGAATCTAGTAAATATAAAGTGTAATAACCTTAGGTAAGTAATTTTGGGCACATTAGGTAAAGTGATTCCCTGTATGAATGCCAAGCATGTACTCTGTTTACCAGAGAGCATTTCCGAGTCATATCACAGAGATGCCCATCTGATACTAGGGTGATTTATATCCTCAACTGGCACAAACACTTCCATCTGATTCACAATAAATGCTTTGATTTAGAATTGATAAGTAAAAGGTCAAAAATTTTAGTCTAGCATTGCTGCAAGAGTTACTTTATCTCCCTTCATTTTCTACAAAATGATAGTGCTAAATTAGAAATAACATGTTAGTAATGAATACCTGTGCAGAATTTTTAGTTTACCCTTCTCACATATTACTTGAGAAATAATCTTTTATAAATCACCCTTGTCTTCATATTACAAATGAGGCAATTAAATCTTGGGGGCATTAAGAAAATTCTCAAGCCACACAATTACTAAGTGACATAGTGAAGGTTCCAACTCACATCTTTTGATTAAAATTTCACATTCTTTCTGCCCCCTTCAATGGTTTGCAAATGGGCTCTATGTTTTCTTTTCAGCTCAGAAATAATGTTTCCATCTCCTACAATAATGGGGCAATCATTATTTTAAATATTTTAAATTCACATTTAAAAATATTTATAAAATATTATCGAGAGAACTAAAATTTTATAAAATCTCCCCTGGGCAAAAGTATAATTACTTAAGTTACAGCATTTGCCTAAACTCAAAACAAGAAATAATTCAGAATTACTCTAAAAGGGAAAGAAACTTCTCAAGCTCCTTGCTATGGGTTCTGGCTGTACAACAGCAGGTTCATCTGGAGGCCAAATCTACCTCGAAAGTAATTCCCCATTATTTTCAGGATTCAGGGCTGGTGGAGGAGAAATTCAGCACTCCAGAGGGAAGACTGAGGAAAACCCTGGGTGGGCCGATATTTCAGTTTGCTACTGAAGGATGTTGTATCCCTCGAAGACAAGTATCTTTGGAGTGGTCCATAGTCTCTTTAAGGAGTAATAAAAGGAAAAAGACACCCTGCTTTCATGCACTGTCCCTTGTATCCACTGACAACAAGGATGCTTGAACTGAAAGAAGTAGAGGAACAAAATCTTGCAGCAATGATGAGAATCTGGGTGGCAGGATGGAAAAGATTTCCTCTTGGATGAAAGCTCACTCTTTGGTGAAAAACCATATAGGGAATTCTCTCCTTCACATACCTTTTCTGGAAAAGCTACTAATGATCTGATAAAAATCTGATTTATTCTCTGATGACTTGATCCTTCTTGTAACATCGGACAATCAAGTCATCCAACTCCGAATGTTGAGCTTTCTCTTCTTTCTGTTCTTTCCATGTAAATTCTGCTTTATCTGGAGGACAGAGTTCAGTTTCTCATCATTGACTTCCAGCCTTGCTTTACCTGATGACCCCTAAAGAGGCTGATACCTTTTAAGAGTGACTGTGGAGAAGAGATGTGACTCAAGCAATTGGGCTCCATCTACCATATAGGAGGTCTAGAGTTCAATACCCAGGGCCTCCTGGTGAAGGCAAGCTGGCCTGTGTGGCGAGCTGGCCCATGTGGAATGCTGCCCCCCACCCCACAGGAGTGCTGGCCCACGCAAAGAGCTGATGCAGCAAGATGACGCAACAAAAAAAGACACAGAGGAGAGACAATAAGAGACGCAGCAGACCAGGGAACCGAGATGGCACAAGAGAATGATCGCCTCTCTCCCACTCCGGAAGGTCCCAGGATCAGTTCCCAGAGCTGCCTAAGGAGAATATAAGCAGACACAGAAGAACACAGAGCGAACGGACACAGAGAGCAGACAATGGAGGGATGGGGGAGAAATAAATAAACAAATCTTGAAAAAAAAAAGAGTGACTGTGGGTCACCATAGCCTTTTTTAACATGGTTAAACTTCCCAAGAATTTTACATTTTCCTTCCATTTGTTTAGTAAGTTTCTTCTATGTAGTTGGTATTTAAGGAAGTGAAAACGTCTGCTCAAAGCAGGAGAACCGTGGAAAAGCCAGTAATTGTTTCCCAGGGAAAGCCACAGAGCTCAAGACGTGGGCTCATGCTTTCAGGCAACACTGCCACACCTCAAACAGCCTCCCCTCGCCCCCAGCAGAAACCTCGGCACAGCTTTAGGTGCTCCACAGCCTCATCCTGGTACCACAGGCCTCCAAGGAGCTGCCTGCGGCTGCTGGGCCCCAAACCACACAGAGCCAACAAAACAGGCAGAACCCCTGTCAGCATCTCCCCCAGAACCAAACCTGTTAGTAACCAGGGGCCAATTCACATATAAGTATCTCAAGGTATTTAGTGTGCCAGATTTCCTACACAAACACAGATTTCCTCAGCGGTGGCTCAGATATAGAGGTAAGAAGGTACATGTGCTCAATGCTTCAGGTTCTCCTAAGGCATTCTCTTGCCTTGGCTCTTTAATCTGTGTCCAGTTTGTTTATTTGTTGGAGCACTATGCAAATAGGTCGTTATGTAAAATGGAGTTGGATTCCTATGGGCGCCACTCAATTTCAGCTTCCAAGGCTTAACCTGGCAGTCTGCTCCCGTGTAGCTAGAGGGAGGCAGGATTTGGCTCAAGCTAAAAGAAGGACTGAATGTTTCAAGTTGTCCACCAATGGAATGGACTCTTTTATGAGCCAGTGTGCTCCCTGGGGTGTGTACTGCCCACAAGGTCTAAGAGCCAATGACATCAGCCGAGAAACATGTGCCTCATTCAGAGCCAGTCCCTGGGGCTGCCCTGCCCCTCAGGACCTGATTTTGCCCCTTCATTCATAGATCTGCCCAGCTCTGGGTCTCTGGAGCTATCCAGTGATTTTAGATGTTCTCCTGGTGTTGTGTCTTCCAGACTTAGTGATTGCTATTAATTTCTCAAATCCTCTCAAGACTCCAAATTGTTCTTTCCTCTTTATTTCTTGTAGTCAATAAATGTCAGTTAAATTTATATGATGTGGCAGACACTCATAGGGATTGGGGATGTAGAAGTGAAGAAGAGGACGGTGTCCTCTTACGATGGTGACATATTAGTAGGGGAATACAGACCATAAATAAATAAGCAAATAAACACATAGATGAAAAGTAAAATGGTCAGTATTAACAAAGAAATTTTAAGCAGAGCAGTGATGGTTATACTCTAAACTGTGAATAGCAGTTACTACTAAAGATGAAACTGGGATTGGAAAGAGTGTGGTGGAGGAGAAATTTCCCTCTATCTGTTATTTGTGTTTTCATAAGAATGTATTCATGTACTGCTTATGTATTTTTAAATGTTAAGCATCATTAACTAACCTTCTTTAAAAAGTATTTGGAAGGAAAAAGTTAATGGGGTTAGTATTTTAGACAGGGTGATCAGGGAAAGCATGTCTGATGTACTTGAGCAGATGTGTAAAGTGGCAAGAAAGGCAACCACGCAGGATTTTGCAGGGAGACATTCTAGATGGTGCTAAAGCAAGTGCAAAGGCCCTGAGGTGAAAGTGTACTTTGGGGTGTTTGATGAGCATCAAGATAACATTCTTTTCTCCTGTTCCCAGAATCATGGCCAGCTGCAGGTCAAACCCAATTGGCTTCTAACTTGGGTAAATCCATGATGCTCACTATCAAGGGGAAGGAATGGAGCTAGACGCTGAAAAGGAGGGGCCAGAGAGCTTCTTCTTATGTGGCACAAAGGGGGCGGCCCCAATACTGGTGGGTGGCTGGGATTTCTGCCATCCAGACGTCAGGTTATGTGATTCTGTACAAATATATATACATGCTAGCTGTTTCTGCTAGGTGTATTTGCTATTTCCTATATGTTTACATCTAGGTAACCTACAAATACAACTAAGGAAAACAGGGCAAAACACATTTGGAACCAGTGTTGTCTTCATGTTTGAGAAAGGCACACATTTTTCATCAATTCCCAAGCATTTCTATGAAAGGAGAATAATTCAGGAGAAAGAAGGCTGAGATTTGTTTTTGAAAGCAGACCTTTGATGCATTGATCAAATCCCTCCATTTTCCACCCCTTGCAATGCTTCTAAATTCCACAGCTGTGGTTCCTGACTTAAGGTGAATATTCTTTTATTATTGTTGTTTTATTCTTTGTTCGTAAAGGTGAGTATCTGATAGACACAAAGACCTGACAAAGTTTTGAGATTACCAGCATAACGAGTCCTATTTTTAACATTTTCATTTAAGCCTTAATTAACAATAACAACAAAAAGGTTAAAGTATTATGGAAGAAAATGTGACTACCCAGTATTTTAAACTTTATCATCTAAGGGTTTCTGAGGGCTGTATCAATTTTATGTCATGTGCATCATAAATAATGAATGCCAATAGCAGTTACCATTTATTTAGTCCTTATGTTCTAGACTCTGCATTAAGGCAAGTCATTTATATAGTCCTCACAGGATCCCTAGGGAGAGTGGGAGTACTTTGATTATCTCCATCTCACAAACCAGGACCTAAAATGTACAAAGATTAAGGGGCGGACCTGACGTCCCAGACTAGTGAAGAGCTGAGCTGGGGCTAGAAGCCAGTTCATCTGACTCGAGTCCATAATCTTCAACCTCCATCTGATCTGCATCCAGAGCAGAGAAGGATGGTGAGCACATTTGTGAATCCGAGTTGTACTTACGCTCCCATCATGGAGAGAAATCCTCTGTTAGTATAATGGAGACTTTGTGCATTGATTAAAGTTGTCGGGTAAAATGCATTTATTTTGAAACTCATTTCTTAAGGTTAAAGATGCAAGAAGCTACCCTGAAAACTAAATCTCTGCTGGCATGCTTCTGGAAAAACACCCTCCCCTAGGTAAGGGGGGCACCATCTCAACATGAGGTCGGATTGCAGCCAACTTCAATGTGTGAATCTAATGGGAGAACGTCAGGCCACAGAGGAGGAGAAGATGGAGCTGGGGAGGGGACTGAGCATTGGCAGGGGCGTGGCAGAGGGGACATATTTTGGGTTACAGCTGAGGGTGACAACATTTACACATAGCAGGCCTGCCAACCTGCTGGTAATTCTCTTTTCAAGCTCGTGCCTGTGAAGTGAGCTCCCGAGATCTCTCTTCTGGACTGGGGAGTGTTCTGCAGGTGTCGCGGAATTGGCGCCGGCTTAACAGGCAGGACCCCAGCCTGTCTTCCCGGCCTCTCCCATAACCAGCTGTGGGACCCTGGCCAAGTCACTTAACTCTCTGGGGCCTGGATTTTCTCATCTGGAAAAATAAGACAATTGGAATATACTATCCCTCCCAGCAGTTCTGTGAATCAAGGAGAATCTATGACTGCTGTCCTTTTGGAGCTAGAATATCAATTTACGTCCTTTCTTTATTTTATCTCTTGCCAAAATGTGAACTCCTCAAAAGTACTTGGTAGAATGGGTGCTCCTAGAAGAATCTAAGAAAAGATTTTTTCACTCACTGCATCTACAAAATATATGTGAGGACAGATGGCCAGAGAACATTCAGATATATCAGCTGAACTCCATTTTAGGATAAAAAAGTAGCTTTCCCTCCTTTTCGTGCAACATTAATATTTACCAAGTGTTCGTTTATTGAAAGAAATTGCCTTCACTTAACATTGTGACCAAAAGAAAACTGTAAAAGAATTTATAAAGTATAATATACCTTAAAAAAAAAAAGAACAACAATAGTATATGTAATGTTAATGGGGAAAAAAAATGTTGGAGGAACACATACCAAACTATCATTTTCTGAGAAAGGGGTTGGGGCAGAAATGTGAGTGATTTTTACTTTCTACACCATGTACTCCACTTTCAATTACATCTGCATTTTGTATAGAATTGTAGTATATATGTGTATATATATATCACATACACACATACACAGATATTTCTGTATAGGTATTTATTCACACACACATACACATACATAATTGGTTTAATTAGGTTTTTTAATTGCCAAAATACTCTAGTTATTCCATACTAGCCTGACCAGTAATTATTTGTGAGTATTAGTCAGCCCATGTAGAAAAAACGAAACCCAAAAGATTTTCTCAGACCTAGAGCTGATGCCTTGCTTTTACACTGCAGGGGGAAAAATACACACATCGATGATGTTTTTTCCAGTTAATACAAGTGTGAATGAAAAGGTCTTACTCTTTTTTTCAGTTCCTGTGACCCCCAGGAGACAAGGCTGAGGGCTGATTATTACAGTATTTGAGCGTGTGGGTTTGCCTGGAAGCGACAGCTAGCAAAGGCTGCGAGATGAGAAAAATGATAAAGCAGGCTTGGCTCCGGGAGCAGCTGAGCTGAACAGCAGTGCTCTCCACCTGATTTCATTTCTTGTTAATTATATCCGATTCCACTTGGTTATGTGTTTCATTGGATTTAAAATATAGGAGGGGGTCACTGCTCCATGCTACCCAGCAGAAAAGTCAGTGGAAAAAGGCACCCAGAAACCCCTGACTGTCAGCAGCAAAGGCACAAGCCCTCCTTGCGATGGGTCTGCTCCAGTAAATACGATCACCTTTTCATCCATTGGCGTCTGTGAGCATTCCTGGAACACTTGATGCCATAATACCCAAAGAAAAAAAGCCCTTCCTAACATAATGGAGGCTATAGAAGATGTGTGCTCTCTCGTGCTACGTAAAAATTTATGACAGTCACACAAAGAAAGGTATTTGTTTCCTGTGTATGCATCTCTGCTCTCGGTGGTTATTGATGAATGGGAAAAGACAAATGTCCCATATAAGGAGGAAATCACAGCAGGAAGTAGAGCTGCTGCTCACTTCCCATCCAGTTAACCCAGAGAAGCCGCAGAAGCCAGGACCTAAGGCTTCTCTGGGGGGGCAAGAAGGTTCTGGGGTGGGCTGACACCCCGACCCTCTAAGTGTCAGGAGGGATAACCTCTCTCCCCATTGTAGCAGAGTTAGACTTATTCACAGTTTTCTGACACATGGTTCTTCTGCCCCTTTTACTTGAGCCTGTAATTAGTACTATATCGGTTAACTGTACGTCCCAGAAACTTGCATCTTCCATCTGTTCATATGCTGGTTGAGCCCTGAATCTTACCAGAGTTGCAGCCAACACCTATTCTCCCATTCATTGGACAACAAACAAAAGGATGATGATGGACAATGCCCATTCCCCAAACAGAAAGTATCTACAACTACAAGCAAGACAGTTCCATCCATCTGCCCCATGGGATCTAAGCCCCATCTCAATTGGAAGCAGAGTGGGCATCACCATCCCAGAATCCTCAGTACTGAAGAATGAACAAATATAAGGGGGAATGCAACTGACTAAAGTAGACTTAGCGTTATTCTAGTAAAGGAAGAACTTATAACATTGATACAAAGACAGTGGTCACCAGAGTACCTAGGGGAGGGAGAGGGAAGAATTGGTGTAACATGGGGATTTGGGCGACACTGGAATTGTCCTGCATGACATTGCAATGACAGATACAGGCCATTATACATTTTGTCTAAAGCTATAAAATTGTGTGGTGTGAGGTATAAACCATAACGTAAACTATAGACCATGGTTAGCAGCAATGCTTTAAGATGTATTCATCAATTATAACAAATGAAAAGCTGGTGTTAATGGGGGAAAGTGTGGGAGGGGGAGCAGGTGGGGTATATTGGAATCCCCTATATTTTCTATGTAACTTTCATGTCATCTAAAACTTCTTTAGAAATATAAGGGGGAAAAAAGTCAATAGGTGGTTGTTTGGGACTGACTCACGTCTCCCACAAAAGGCATGTTCAAATCCTAATCCAAGTTCCTGTGGGTGGGAACCCATTTGTAAATAGAGCCTTTTAAAATTTGTATGACTTGCTAGTGCATCTTAACCGCTATGGCTGTTTCCCTATTTCCCTGTTGTGAAAGTCAACCCTTGCGTGCTATTTGTCATTGCAGCTCAGGCAGATGACGACAGGTGCAGTGGGAAAAGCACAGGCTGTAGGCTCAGACCTGGATTTGAATCCAGCTCTAGCTTTGAGAGCTTGGCTGGGCTAACTCACCTTTCTTGAGACTCGTGTGCTCAGCTGACAAGGGGTACCAGTACCTTCCCTCCAGGTGTTGAAGAGAGTAACGAGAGAACATATCTAAAGTCTCTGGGAGGACCCTGTGTGGTATGCAGCAGATACCCTCTCACAGTTTTCTCCCTTCCTCTTTTTTCTTCTTCCCATCCATGCTCCTTTCCCTTTCTTTTTTTGGGGGGGCAGAAATGGCCACGTTCTGTGTTTCTACCTTCTTACTCTGTTCTAGAAGTTCGAATCTTCAAAATAAGCCACGGTGCCACAAGCCAAGACCAGTCAAGTTAACGAGTGAATAGTTTTCTCCTCCTTTCTCTCTTGGGCTTCAGGAAACTAAAAAATATACAAGTAGAGAAACAACCACATAAATGCATAAATGAATAAATGAAGGAACTAGTCTAGATGTTCTCTACCTTTTCCTCCAGCCTTGACAGAGATAGATAACTAGACAGAGAGAGCTCGTATTCAGCTTCAACTTTCATCCCTTTGGCCCAGGTTTTGCATTGTGAATGTAGTGTTTACTAGTTAACAGAGCAGCCAGGCCATGGAAATATTACTAGCAGTGCATACCACCAGGCTGAATGGTGTTGCCTTCCATTTTTTCACTTAGGACCCTTGCCATATACAGTGGACTCCATTCTTACCCCAGCATTGGGAGGGGAGGAATATCTTTCCTATCACTTAAGAGGAAAAAGCAGGCTGAAGATAAGGTGAATGAGGTGCTCACATAGAGTGAATCATTTAAAGGCATGCCAAAAATCTCAGTAGTAGAGAAAAATAATAATCTGATATAATATTTTAAAAAATCAGTTAACACAAAAATTCATAATGAACACAATATGAAAATTTTAAATAAAGACAGGACCCAGCCTTGCTCTTGAACAACCTTGCCTCACTTGCCTCACCCTAATCCTAGCCCTGGGTAAGAGACTGGTGTTCTGGTCCCAGCTCTGACACACCATAGCTTCATGGCCTCAGGAGAATCATAGAATCTCTCTGGATTCCCACTTGCTCAGCTCATTTCACTTGGAAGCCTGATTAAATAACCTTTAATGAACCTTTGAACTTGAAAATTCTATGGTTTTTCTATGAAATGAAATGCTTGGTTGGGGCATCATCATCAATGACTGAAAAGGACAAGATTCACTCACTGTCAGTCACTCAGTCTGATATGTTTACTGGACACTTACTATGTGCCAAGCACCGTGTTAGGTATTGCAAACGTAACGTGGGGACAGCAGGGACACATAGTGTCGTCAGTTAGCACATCTTCCCTAGAAAGTAACTTGGATCCAAACAACTAAAGGAGTTAGGCAGGGGAAGGCAAGGAGAGAATTCCAGAAAGAAGGAACCATATCGCTAAATACCTGAATGTAAAAAAGAAAAATCTCATTTGGGTAATTGTAAGAAGTTTAGTATGGCTGAAACATAAATGGGATAAATGGAACAACAACAAAAAAATAGGTCTTTGATGACAGAGCAATAAAAATATTTGGCAGAGTGTAAAGCAAGGAGCACCGATCCATTCTGGGTGCCAGTGCCTGTCCCATTGCCAGCTAGCTGGATGATCAGGCTTCCACAGCCACCGGGACTCTGAGAACACATTACAGTTTTTTTCTACAAAGGACGGAGGCATTCAGTTTCCTAAGGAATGGTGTGAACCTCACATCTGAGGTATTTAGAGCTTACCTTCCCTCCTATCAAATAGGCTGGTAATTAACATGGGTAGCCCCTTCACTGCAAACGACTCACAAACCAGCTAAGCTGCTGTTGCTGATGCCCATAAGCCTGAAGACTATAAGCAACAACCCCCTCCCCCCCGTCACCCCCCAAAGGCAAGTCAACGTGCATCTTCCCCAGACAGGAGTGAGAAGGAGGCAGGCAGGAAGATGTCACTACAGACACCCCCAGCACAGGTCAGCTCCTCCTGGGCTTATGAAGGCTGAGGTGGCCTGCTCTCGCCATATTTGCATTTGCTGATTTAACTCCTGCACTTAGGAGGATGGGATTCTAGGCAACTATTTGTAACCAATGAAAACAATAGAATTTTTAAACAAACACTGAAGCCCACAATCTCTAGTCCTGAATATGAAGTCAAAGCTTTATGCTTTCTCCCTCACCACTGTCACCCATAATGGTAGCTAGCATTTACTGGGTACTTTCTCTGTGCCAAGCTTTGCAAATACTATTAATAACTCATCGAATACCCACAACCATCTTACACGACAGTTTTCTATTATTACCTACACTTTAAGATTAGGAGTAATTTAAAGCATAGAGAAGTAAACTACATGCCTGTAGTGGCTTGAAGTTACTTACCCCAGAAAAGCATATCCTTAATCTTAATCCTTCATCCTCTCCTGTGGGTGTGAGCCCTTGGTCATTAGGAACTTTTGATGGGGTTACTTCCATTAAAGTGTGGCCCATTCAAATCAGGAAAGGTCTTAATCCTATCACTGGAGACCTTCTAGAGAAGCCCACAGAGAGGGAAATCACCGGGAGGAGCCAAAAGCTGGAAGTCAGTGGAACCCATGGAAGAAAGGAGAAGACGCCACCATGTGCACTGCCATGTGCGTTGCCATGTGACAGAAAAGCCAAGGGCTATGGAGTGCCAGCACCAGCATGCCACAGTCTTCAGCAAAGGATCGCCTGGATGCTGGATGTTGGACTTCTCCCAGCCTCAAAACCACAAGCCAATAAATTCCTGTTGTTTGAGCCAACCCTTTGCATGGTATTTGCTTTATTAACAGCAGCTGATACACCAAAACAGTGACCAAAGTGGCACCGTTGGCAAGTAGCAGAGCCAGAATTCGGAATGGCCAGCGTAAGTCTAGAGTCTGTGCTCTCAGCTTCTGGCTGCATCGACAAGTCCTGTTCTTCACCCTGTGCCCAACGATACCCTCAGGGCACTCAGAGGCCCCTGAACTTGCCCAGAGCACCCAACGAGCTGAATTCTCTGGGCCTCCATAACCACCTTAGTCATGTGGTTGTGGGACAGAAGAGCACGCCCCATGCCCGTCCTCAATCCTTCTTCCCCCCTGCCTCTCCTCTTACGCTCTACTTTCCCACACCTCTCTGTTCTTTGATACGAGCTCTTCCCACCTGCTCACAGACAGAAACGGGGCTTCCCCTTCAGGAAAACTCCACTTGATACTCACTGCACCTTCTCCCTATGCCCCCGAATCTCTTCCCCCACCCCTGCCAGACTTCCTAAATGACTGACAGGCATGCCTTGCCTGGATTTTCTTCCTCCCATTCTCCACTGAACTCCCTGACATGTGGCTTCTGAACACCTGCTGAACTAAAATTGCTTTCTTAATGGTCACAAGCAAACTCCTTTTCAAAGGCTTTTTTCAATTCCCTGTTTTCAGTGTCTTCAACCTCTCTGCACTTAAAACCATCCTAGTAATTTACACATTTGGTAATGTGTGGGGATAGAATTTGCAGAGTTAATGCCTGTTCTTTCCCATCAATGCAGTGTTGCTTTCCTGTGCTTCTTCCTGGTGCTTGTTTCTCTCCTTAAACCCTACATTTGGCTCAATGCTGAGATTTAGTCTTTTCCTCTCTAGTCTGCTCTCTACATCCTCTCCCTTAATGAAAACAGTAACTGGCATTTACTGAGAAATTGCCACAGTCTGGTACATGTACCATGTGCTTTCCAGAACGTTCCAGTGTCCCCCTAAAGTCAATTTCCCCAAAGCATCACTGAGCCACCTTCACTCTCCATTGCTATGTTAGAAGAACTGTGCCTCCACCCAGCCAGCTACCAAAGATCTAACCCTAGATGCTATGTTTGACTTAGCATCCTTCATCCCCAGTAGTCAATCTGAAAATAAATCCTGACTACATTTTTATATATTCCAACATCTCTTATCGGAAATTTAAGACTGGAACTCACTATGCTTGGGTTTGGCACAGGAAGTACCCTGGTTCCTTGGGTTTCACTGTTGATGAACAGAGCACAGGTGGCCCAGCCCACATCCTGAGTGGGGATACAGGGTTCAAAATTCACCTTCTGAGGCCACCTGGTAAACTAGGATGCTATGAGCTCTTTAAATGTGGCTTACAAACTACCTGACCCCGGATTATTTTTGAAGCACATGAAATCAGGTAATTCTGACAAGTAAGGGGAAAGGTGACGGGAATTCACATTTGCTGTCAGCCCACTCTGTAACAGAACTGTCCTAAGGACTGTGGCTTCCAAGATGGGCTGATGGTAAATATTTAAAAGGTGATGCCACAGTGCTGTTTTCTTATTGATGCTTTAGAGAATAGTTCTTCATAGAGGTGAGAATGAAAGCATGATTTTGCTTTGATCTGGGGTACCCCAGGACTACTCTGTCACCATCTTCCCAAAGACTGTTCACCTTAGAGAAAAGAAAGTTAGGATTTAGCTTCTATGATTCTAATGCAGGAATCATAACTTCATGACTGGATTTCCCATTCATTCATTCAACAAATATATATTGAGTCACTACCATATGCCAGATCTTGACTGGATGCTGGGAATCCCTTGCCCTCACAATACAGGGAAGACAGCCACACGAGTATTCATAGAAAATGATACGGAGGGCAGAGGGTAGCATGAGAGGTCACAGAAGGAGGCCTTTCTTAGATTAGCAAGGTTTTACTTTTCTCTCTTGACTCTCAAATATATCTCCTCCTCTCCATCCCCACTAACACCACCCTCTTCATTTCACACCTCTGTTCCCACAATAAGCTCCCTGCCTGCTCTCTCACCACCTCCAATCCATCCTCCACACTCTGGTCAGAGTCATCCTTTGCTCCTGCAAATCTGATCTTGTCCTAAACTTTCCCCAACCTTCAAACGCTCTCCTAGCCTTTAGGATAAAATTGAAGCTCTTTGGCTTGGGATATTTCCTTTCACATTTGATCCCCGCTTTATCATTCTGGCCTGATGATTTGCCACTCCAAGGAGTTAAGACCCACACACAACTACTTTCAAATCTCACATAGTTCCCTCTGCCTGAAAAGTCCTTTCCTCCTCCCCGTCCTTCAAGATTTAGTGTTCATCATCTTCCCAAAGAAAGCTTCTTGGGCTTCCTATGTTCCTTTGAGTTAGACGCTCTCCCTTTGTACCCTGTGCAGCCCTGCCCAAACACTTACTGTGGGGCACTGCAGTGAAAGAGTGTGGTCCAGGTGCCCAGACTGTATCTGCAGGCCAGCACCCTGTTCTCTAGGCGCACGGGTTGCTGAGAGTGAACCTAACTCAGCGGACGCTCACGCAGGTTTCCTTTCCACCCTTCCCTACACGGCAAAAGACTTCTTCTTTCAAAAAATTTCTCAGAGATCACCTGCTCAAATCCCCCTGGGGAGGCAGAGGAATTATTTACCTATCTTTGCTATTAACCCTTGGATTACCCTATAATTACAACAGTTAATCAGATTGCATCACAGTAGAAGACTATTTCCTTTTCCTTGATTCTTGGACGATTTTTTAAAATTTCCTTGTGCTTTTCCTCCAGCCCCCAGCATACGAGTGTTGATGTGAGTTTTCTGAAGTTGAGGAAATCTAGGAGGAGGAGATGTTATCTAGAGCACACATGTTAAAAGCTCACAAATTATGACACAGGGCTCTCCGTACTCTGATTATTTCATGGGTATTAATCTTGTATGTACAATTAGGTTGTAAACCCTTTGAGGGCCAGAATTATGTTATCCACTCTCCTATTACCTCCAATGTCAAACACAGACTAGGTGGCCAACAAACACTTGTAATTAGAATTTGAATATAACCAAAATGAATTGAACTTACAGATGAAAGAAAAGGAAATATTTGTAAGAGGGAAAATTTGAAAACTCTAGTACTAAAAAGCAAAAAATAAGCATGATCTTTGCTTGCCAAGTTTTGCAAGGAAAATGATGAGAATGTTCGCCAAGAAATAAAAAGGACATATGCTGACAATTATATTTAAACTCCTCTATGCCAATTTCAACTTGAAAATATTTCTGGAAAGGTCTTTACTTCACCAGTTATTGGAAAGGGGGGAGAGGGGGAGGGAACCTTTTAGACTTCTATCTTGCTGAATGCCTTTCTAAAAAAAATCACAAAATCCAAGCTGCTTTAATAATATGCATCCCTTTCCCAATTCCCTTCCTCTTTTTTTTTTTGGTTTCTTTCATTCTTTTCTTTCTCTTTCCTTCCCTTTACTATGTTGGCTGTGTTGAACCATGAGTCAAGGTCTCTTTCATATGTGAACTTACTCAGTTGACCTCATGCATTTCATGCTTGCTCCCACTTTGAAGTCACAAAATATTAATCAATCAATTAATTAATAGAGGAGGTCCCCATCCTAAGGATCAGCCAAGAGATGGTTTCCCCTTGTCATCTCAAAGTGAAGGGAATCCCGCTCTTGTAACCTTTATCACAAGTACAGGATCTATCTTCCAGCATTTTCTTCCATCAGCCTCGCCGTGGCTTCCAAGTTACCCACACACTTCTCTTACAAATCCAAGACTCATGAGGTCTAAGAACCATAAGCGTGCCTGTCTTCCCATCCCACCTGCCAGGAACAAAAAAAGGTGAAGCTGTAGCAACTTTCATGTAAGACACTTGATAAACTTAAAGAACTAATGTGTGGTTGTGCTCCAGGTTAGCTCCAGGATCATCAAGTCTTTTCTTGCTCCAGATGTGACATTCCAGACGTCTCCCAGCCAGAGTCCCAGCCCAGGAGCCTCCAAGCATAGGAGAAGCAGAGCGAATCCACCGAAGGCTGCAGGGCACTTTGTCCCACCTCTCCCTGCCTTAACTACCCTCTAGTCGCACCCTCCCGAAATCACTGTCTGTTGCTCTCCCATTCCCTTTTGTCCCGGGCCTGGACCGCTCACCCAGTGACCCAGACTGTGCTGTTTCAAAGGGCCATTAGATGTGATGCTTTTCCCAGGAGCCAGCAGCGTGCAGATCCCGCCCCAGTGGGCTGGCATTTTAGAAATCCCTTTCTCCGGACCTTTTCCCTTGGATCCCAAAGACAGAATGAGGGGTGCCTGCCGCCCAGCCAGACACCAAGGTGCCACGAACGAGGGTGAAAGGGAAAACGACCTCCTCACAAAGAAGAATAAATAACCCAGCATTCTCCATACACTCTACACGTGCGCGTCACAAAACCCCAGGGCAAAAAGACAGCCCAGCTTCCTCCTGCGGCAGCAGCAGCCCCAGCCCCAGCTCCCAGCGCCGCCGTGCTGGTGTGTGAAGACGGCACCTTTCCCGCGGGAGAGAGCCCGGCGCCCAGCGTTTCCAGGAGGCGATCACCGCAAACCCGTCAGTAACTCATCCTTCATCCTTCCCCCTGACCCAAGCCTCACCCCGGCGCCTCTGGCACCCGAGCAGGAGAAAGCGGGAGGCTGCCCCTCCAGATCTCCAGGTGACAGCCCCCTCCCCATTGCCCACGGTGGGCCTAGGGCGCGGGGTGCTGGGTGAGGGCAGGTGCCCACGCCTGAGGCGAAATCCAAGGCAATGCTCACGCCTGGAGATGGGAAATCCCAGGTGGGGGAACCTGCCAGCAGCTACCTGCAGCGCGCCCCTGCCCGCCAGGCCACCCTCGCCGCCGGCTCCCGCCGCAGCCCTGAATCGAGCCAGGAGGGTGAAGCGGGGCGCAGGAGCCTCCACGCCCCCTTTGTCTCCACGCCGAAATGACAGGGGAGGAAAGTTTACGAGCAGGGAGGGGGTCGCTCTCCACTGGGTCCAGAGGACACCTCGCCGCAGGCGACCCTCCCCGGGATCTGCACAGCCCCGGGGCGCCGCCTTCCTCCGCACCTTTGCAACCCGCGAGCCGGGCTAGGGCCACCTGCGCCGCCAAGTCGGGTCGGGGACCGGCCCCCGCCGCGTCCCGGCAGCGGCGGGCGGGCTCCGGGCGCCGCACTCACCTCCCGCGGCCGAGCGTCCTCCGGTGCGCCCTACTGGGCGGGCGGGCACCCCGGAGCGAGGTGCATTCAGGCGGCGGCCGGAGACCCGCGCCCCGGGCGCTGCTGCATTCCGCCTGCGTGGGAGAGCGAGCCGGCGAGCGCGCGGCGCGGCGCGGGCGGGGGCGAGTGTGTGTTTGTGCGAGGGTGTGCGCGCGTGTGTGTGCGCGTGGGGAAGGGGGGGCGCGCGGGATCACAGACCCCCCTGGGCGGCCATCCCGCGCCCTTCCTCCTCCTCTTCCTCCTCCTCCTCCTCCTCCTCCTCCGGCTGCTGCCGGCGCCTCCGTGGCACCGGGTGCAGGTTTGGGGCGCTCCTGTTTGTTTAATGAAAGGAAAGGAGCAAAGGGCTGGGGGGGGGGGGGAGGAGGGAGGCAGGAGGGAGCGGGGGGAGGCGGGCGGGCGCCGGGCTGCGCATGCTCAGAGAGGGATCCTGAGCGCTCCCTCGCGAGCCGAGGCAGTGGGAGGAGAGCGAGGCGAGCGCGCAGGAGGCCGAGATCGCGCCCGCCGCAGCCTCCGGGGCGCCGCGGGGTTCCCGGAGGGCGTCGGGGAAGCCCGGCTGCGGAGGGACGCCCTGCGCGGGGCCCCGGGGCGCCCGCTGTGCGGGACACCGGGGGCGGGATCCCGAGCCCGCCTCTCCGGGCGCGTGTGCGGGGCTTGCCGGGGTCCCCCCCTCGCGGGCCGCTGCCCTGCGGGGACCCGGGATGCGTGTCCCCAGGGTCTCCGGAGGAAACCCCGGCTGCAGGGGGCGCGGGCGCTAAAAGGAGTTGCCCGATCGGTGCCGCTTTCTCCCCCTGCCAACTTGCACTCTAAGGAAGAGCAGCAAAAGGCAAAGTCCGCTCGGGTCCGAGGGCAGGTTTGACAGGGCGAGGGCGCACAGGGCACAGCGAAACCCGCCTCAGAAGAACAAAAGGGGTCGGTGGAAAGAAGGGGAGTGTCGGAGGACCCCGCACGCAGCCTTCTTTGGTGACAGGGTGAGAAGGCAGAGACATTTGCCCTTTCCAGGAGGCAAAGAGAACAATGGAGCGCCACCTCCCCCGCCCTCGGCTGGAACCCAGCGCAGTTCTAGGGCTTCTGAAGTGGGGACGGGGTGACTTGGTGAAGTGGAAGAACTGTCAACGCGAAGAGAGTCCAGGAAGAGAACCTGAGCCCGGGACGGCCGTGCCGCAGTAACCTGAGGCCAGGGCGGCCGCCGGGGCAGCGCCTTCGCCAGGGGAGTGGAAACTCTCGGGTGAGATTGTTCTGTGGGCAAAACAGGCAAATGGTGAGCACCCACTCAGGGCTTCCATCTCAGCCCCTCTCCTGAAATGGAGGATTTAATCATCCCATCTCTGTCCCATTGGTTCCACCGAGTTTAGAAGAAAAGCATCCCAAAAGACATCGTACCTCTTATTTAATCATTTTCTATCGCTCCGGAAAAGAACCACCTTGTGGTCACCCCCGCTTTAGAGGGAGAGAAGGCGGCCTTCTCGGGGCCAAGCCCTTCCAAGCTTTCACTGAAGGGCACCTCTGATCCCTTCCAAGTGAGCAGATGCCTTCTTGCTGAACCCTGACCCTCGTCCCATTCATCTTCCCAATAATAATGCTGAGTGACACTCGAACAGCAGGACAATTACATCAAACCCTAGCGCACACAGGAGGAGAGGAAACAGAGCATCTAAATACCACCAACAGAAACAAAGTTTAGGAAAAAAGATACAAAGGGAAGGGAGGGAGGGAAAAGAAAAGACAACAGAGGAGAAAGTTCTTAGAAGACAATGGGTCTGGGTGTAGTAGCTGGTTCCTTCTCTCAGAAGCTCATTGAAAGGAGTAGAACTGCAGCATCTTTTGCTTATAGGACAGCAAGCCGGCATCTCCACCCTCCAGGTAGGGAGATCAGGTTCTCCTGGAAAGCAGCAAAGCCTCTAGTATGAACCAGTTCGGATATTTGGTGCTCCTATGTCCATGGCAGTTTGTTTGTTTTCAGGAGGTACCGGGGATTGAACCCAGGACCTCCTACATGGGAAGCAGGTGCTCAACCACGGAGCTATATCTGCTCCCCCTATGCCAGTTTTTAATCAGGACTTCCCTTTGGTGTTCGGCTCCCTGGAAGGCGGCCAGGACAGGTCTGCCTTGTTGTCACCTCCCCCTCGGAACAGTGTAGTGTGTTCACAGGCATTTCACGCAGTAGGGCAGGCAGGGCCATTCCGCCTCCTCGAGGGGAGACAGGCTTTCTGTCTGCCCTGGCACCCTATGAGCACAGGGTGAGAGAGGGCTCTGAGTCCAAGAGGGGGGTGAAGTGGGGAACAAAACTGGGACTGGGGGAGGTGCAGTTCTGCTCTGCTGTCCTCCTGATGGGAGACCAAGACACCTCCTCCAACAAGGCCAAGAGCAAGGCCACCTGGCCCAGAAGCACCCTCTCCAAGGTCTGGGGCTGGCCTTGAGCGAGGAGGAAAGGAGCACCACTCCTCTCCTGCTCAGGGACAGCCTGTCCCCACCGCATCGCAGAGTAGCTCCAAGTCGAGGGTGAAGGCGACTACATGAATTTGGAATTACAACCCAAGTGGCATCCCTTTATGTTGCTCTGCTGCGAGACGGCGAGCAAGCAGTTCCCGAAGAGATTTTTACTGTTTGGGGAGAGTGAGGGAAGCACAGGGGACATTAAATGAGAGGATGTATATAAAACACTTAGCGCAGTGTCTACCGCCTAGCAAGCTCTCCAGGAATTGTAGCCATTATTATTTTGGTTATTAACATTTTCATTTTCAGGATGTTAAAAAAAAAAGCCGAAGAGATCTCTATCCCCCTAAGCTTGAGCAAGTAAAGCAGATGAGAACCGAGCGCCTTCCATCCCGTCTCCCCCCGGATCCCTCCATCTCCCCATCACTCGGATGACTCATTTAGTCAAACCCATGTAATGCAGAGCATGCTGTCAAACCCCAGCAGTGGAACGGGGCTGCCGCAGCCTCGCCCCTCCACGCGCAAATCCAGACCTGAGTGTGCACCCCACAGCGTCTGGGTCAGCCGCCTCGAGCACGTCTTACCACTCACCTCTCACCAAGGTTAACCAACCCCTTCCCCTGGCAAATCAGGTTCTCCACTCTAGCTCCCCATCTACATTGGCTCACCAGCATTTATATATTCTTTTTTAAAAAAATTTTTTGTCTTCCTTCTAATTTTAGCTACCTAATGGGTTACTCCTCCAAGGTAACAGAATGTCTGAAGCCAATTAACATGCACACATCAGCAGCCAGATTTGGGAGAATTTAATGGTTAAGAACTCCCATGGCTGCAGGTATTTTCATACTGCTTAAATTCACTCATCCCCTCTACCCCAACAGAGGACTGTCCCTAGACCTTGCACAAACAAAAACTCCTGCCAAACGGTCTTGCCTCCTTCATCCACAAAATAACCCACAATTGTTGTAAAGCTGTGTACGAAATCATATATTAATATATTTTTAATAGAGTTAGTGATTAAATTTTAAATAGAAGCAGCCTACCAAAACATAATACACTATTTAAAAATTCTAGAATCAATAACATCAGTATATGGAGGGTTTGATCATTAAACTCTCCAAAGTTACAGATGCTATAGAGAAGTCTAGATTCTTAGAAAATTCTGTGAAAATAATTTCATCAGGTTATCAATTGCTGAAATAATGTCCCAAATCTGTGGTGATGTGGTATACACATAAAGTTCTGTTCTGAATATTTTCTATGAAAATATGAGCTGTACTTAGCATCTCCATTTGAATTATGTTCTATCTCTATTTTTGCTTATTTTCAAATACCACCCTAATTTAGGCACATAGAGTTATAATATTTTCTTCTTGCAGAAATTTCATATATATATATACAGCAATCTTTCCTGACGCAGTAAAAATGTCAAGCTGTGGCTTGACTTCTGCCACATCTATCAGTGACTTAGACCAAACCGGTACTTCCTTAGATTATCTTAACTTGAGAGTGCCCTATTTCCTGATACAGCTCTCAAGAATCTGTTTCTAGCCTCATCTCCTCCCCTTGGCGCCTTCATGTGCTTTCCCCGTATCCTGTGGTTTGTGTTCTGGGTTAGTACTTCATGTGGTCCAGCCCCCAGGGTCCCTGCCCATGAGGCCTCTGTTGCTGGAATTCCCACTTGGTTCTCTTCTCCCACAGGCGGGACCCATGTGCCTGTCATCAGTTCCCCCCTGTTTGGTCCTGCCCCCCAGTGCCATCCTTGTTGGTTCCTCTTGTTGGCTCCTGGGAATTGTTCCACATCCCTTGGACTTGAGATATTGTAGGCATTCCATGGAGAGAGTTTCCTGTCTGCCCACCCTGCCCCAGTCCAGGAGAGGCAGGTGGGCCAGTGCCCATCCATCCCAATAGCTGACGGATGACAGCAGGCCTTCCTTTGCCCATCTTGAAAATGAGAGGGCTGAGCTACATGACCCCATCCTCACTTTTTAATAGTCTGGGCCAGGGGTCAACAAACTTTTCTCTAAAGGACCAGATAGTATTTTAGGCTTGGCGGGATGTTCAGTCCTTGTCTCAACCACTCAAGCAGCCAGTAGACCATGGGTAAAAGAAGGAGAACGGCTGTGTTCCAATATAAATCTATACGTGTTTTTACAAAAGCAGGCGGTGGGCCGGCTTTGGCCTGTGAACTGTGGTCCGCCACCCCCGAATCTGGTCCAGCATTTTCTGCCCCTCTCCTCTGACTTCAGCCACTTGCTGGGTAGGATGAACCTGAAGAATCCTGCTTTGTATCCCGCTGGAAGAAAAGTAACAGAAGCATGAAATCTGTGCAAGAAATCGTAGTGCTTTGTCAGTTTGGGGCTCCCCGTCAGCGTGGCTTTCACACTGTCTTAAGAATGCAGTGAGAAAAGCATTTTTTTTCTTTTTGTGTAAAGCAGTTGACTCTATTTTCCACATGGGACAGTGGCAGTGAGAGCAACAGCAACTATACTATTTTTAGCATTCACAGGCTTCCTCATCCCTAGAAGTTTAATGAGAGGAATATTTTAAAGGAAAATGGGGGAAATAGTGTGAACACTGCTGGATAAAATAGGGCAGGTAAATCTATTCTAAGGATGACTAGCACCTTAGGGAAACTGCCTCTCGAATGATAAACTCAACTCCAATAAATAATAATAATAATAATACATTCTTGCGCAGGTTCCAGTACAGAATCAGTGCCTATACTGATTTAGTTGCTGGCTGAGCATTTTCACACATTCAGCTCAAGGTTATGAAACAGCCTATCTAAAAATGTCACTTTGTCCTCTGCCCCCTTTCAAACAGTAAGCTTCCCATCTAAAATATTTCTATGAATGGCACTGTGATCGAGTAAAAAAGGTTCTCAGACAGACCCTGAGCTGAATCTTGGCTCTGCCAGACATTGTTTTAACAGCATGCCCATTGACAAGACACTCTAAGCCTCGGTTTTCTCATATATAAAAATGAAGATGAAAGTCATCTCATCAAATAGTGAGAATTAAATGAGATAATATGTTAGAAACATCTGCTAAGTAATAATAAATAGTAACTGGCATCAGCATGATTCCCACCCAGAAGTCACTTTGAAAACCTGAAGGCGTCCTTGGCCTCTTGTTTTAACCAGGTACCATAGTATTTTGTCACCCTGACTGGGCAATTCTTTTTCCAAAATGTCTCATGGCTCTTTTTCCTGTTCTCACTGCCACCATCCGAGGTAAGACCTGTATTAGCCCAGCACGGGTTAATTCAGTGACCTCCTACCTGGTTGTCATATATATAAAATATATATATATATATATATTTCCTTTCCTCCTGGGATTAGGCTATGATATTAGTTCATTTTTCCTTTGTTTAATAAAAATATATTAAGTGCTTGATACTAATGTAATCAGGGAACTTAAGACCAGCAATTCCAGGTAGTATCTCTAATGAAATTATGACTATTATCATGACTTTGTGTATTTGTTCTTTTTAATTAACAAATGCATTTTCTAAAATACCATTTCCATGAAAGATATCAAGGAAATGCCTTGGGGACTTAGTTAAATCCAGTCTTACAGTGTCTCTGGAACAATATAGAATAGTTGTGGGAAAATTGTCTTTTTTACCATCTAGCTTTGACTGAAATCTTTTGAAGATCCTATCTCCTGATCCTTGGATCATCCCATAGCCCTTGTAATTAGTAAATGATACACTAATCCATCTGACTAGGGAAACTCTAAGGAAAATTGCTGAACTATTTATGAGTCTATAGAAATTTCTTCTTAAAATCCCCGTGATAATTAACAGCAGCAGCAGCAGCAGCAGCAGGTCATCAAATTAGTCATGTGTCGTCTCCATAGCTTGGTAAGCCACATGTCGATGAGGCTGACTGGCTGTTGCTTTAGCTTGCAGTTTTCATTCCCCCTTTAACCAGCAATAGTATCTGCATTAGTTTCTGGTGACTGCCGTAACAAATCACAACGAAACAGGTGGTGTAAGACAAAGGAGATGCATTCTCTCTTGGTTCTGGAGGCCAGAAGTCCAAAGCCAAGGTGGTGGCAGGGCCACACTCACTTTGAGGCTCTCGTGAAGAATCCTTCTTACCTCCTCCAGCTTCTGGTGGCCCCAGGCATCCCTTGGCTTGCGGTACATCTCTCTAAACTCTGCCGCCATCTTTGCCTGGCCATCTTCCATCTGTGTCCCCGTTCCTGTGCTTGTTCTCTCCTTAGGATGACACCAGTCATGTTGGACAAGGGCTCACCCTAATCCAGGGTGACCTCCTCTTAACTTGATGACATCTGCAAAGACCCTATTTCCAAACAAGGTCACAATTACAGGTTCCAGGGGTTATAACTTTTGGGTGAACACAGTTCAACCCCAAACAGTATCCATATTTTCCTCCAAGAAAGCACCATTCTCCAACTACTAATCCATATGATTTGGGCGTGGATGAAAACCTCCTCCCACACCCAAGGATGGGCACTGGACTCAGATCTAGTCAATCAGACTCGAGTCTCCCATTGTCCCATCCAGAGCGGGGTCTCAGAGATGGCAAATCACCCAAACCAGGAAAGTTAGGGGAGCATTCAGACTTTTGTTAACAGCAAAGAAAATGTCTCTTTTTGCTGGGATTCTAAAGCAGTTCAAATGCGGCAAGCCTGGGAATGCCAGGAGAGAGACCTTAACACCGTACTGAACCTCTGAATCTGGCCATGCCTTCCTTTCAGTTACTTGAGCAATAAATTCATTTTTGCTTAAGGCAGTTTGAATTAGGTTTTCTTTCACTGGCCATTGAAAATGTCTTCCTAGATGCCTTAGCGTTAGCACCCTTTAAGAAAAATAATAGCAAGCAGGAGACGGGAGCAGTGTTTCAAGGATGCCCATGTCCGCATTCTGACTGTTTTCCAGCCCTGATATTTTAGGCAGTCATTCACCCACGAGCACACATCTTGTGCATCCTCTTCGCCTTTTCAGAATCACCAGATTCGAAGGCTGGCACTCTGCATGGCTGACACCCACCGTTAGACAGATGGAGTCGAGGGGGGCAAGGCAGAGGCCAGGCGGACCCTGCCAGCTCATTTGGCCGCAGGCCCAGCCCTCCTCTGTCAATATCGAGCGAAAGCTGGTCCGAGTCCTCTTGATGGTCAGATTCTCAAGGCTCTGAAGACGACAGTGGTGTGGGGCTCTCCTGGCTCCTCCCTGATCGGGGGGTGCACATGCCAGTCACAGCTTTGTGTGGTTACAGGGGAGTCCCTGCACTCCAAGGAAGGCCAAACTGCCTCCCTTCCTCGAGGCTCCTGCACCACGGGGGGGTTGTCGGGGAACAGCTGTCACCCTCTGGTCGCCAAACTGGTCTGGCTGGGTGGATGTTCTCTTCTTCCCCACTTCCCCACAGCCTCCCTAGGTAGCTCGGTCCCTGGCCAATGACTCCCCTGAGAAACAGGAGCTGTTCCTGGTTTGTCCTTCCCATGTCCATCTATTATTCTGCAACCAGAAGGGCCCTATCTACATGATATTCTGACCACATCACTCGCTGGCTTGACCCTCCAGTGGTTTTCCTCAGCCTGGTGCCCAAGGCTCTCCATGATCTTGACCTAGACTATGCTGCTGCCCCACACTTCACCATTCCTGACTCACCCACACCTTGTCACCCCCCAACCCTCGCAAAGGTCCAAGGTCTCCCCTACCAGTACTTCCGACCTGCCGCTCTGACTCTCCCAGCCATGCCTGCCTCCCTCCCAGCATCAGCTCAGGCATCGTCTCATCCAGAAAGTGCCTCCTGAATCCCCCAAGAGGGAAGTAGATGCCCCTCCTCTCACAGCACCCCGAGTTTACCTCTAACCTAGCGCTTCTCGTGCTATATTGTAATTACATGTTTGGGTATGTCGCCCCTTGTATAGGGTGGAAACAAATTGAAGATCTGAGTTGTGTCTCTTACCTGGTATAAAATAGGGGTACAGGAAATGTTTGTTGAATGAATAAATCCAGGGCATGTGGAGAGCTGTGCTCCTCTGCTAGACGCAGTGCATGAAATGTGAGCGTGAAGGCCTCATCCTCAGTGGGAGAGGGGCGGCTCACCTCAGGAAAGTGTCATCGTTCCTGTTCATCCGTATGAGCATGGGGCTCAAGGCGACTGGGGATCGGTGTCTTAATTTCCTAGGACACCGTCACCAAGTGTGGCAAACCGTGTTGCTCAAGACAGCAGAAGTGCATTCTCTCACAGCCTAGAGGTTAGAAGTCCGAGATGAGGGGTCCACTGGGCCATGCTGACTCCGAAGCCTGCAGGGAAGAACCTGTTCCGTGTCCCTCTCGACTCTGGCTGCAGTCAGCAATCCATGGCATCCTCTGCCTCGGCCGTCACACGGCCTTGTCCCTTCTGTCTGCGTCCTTGCCCACATCTCCTCTTCTGATAAGGGCACCAGTCGTCCAGTGTGACCTCAATTTAACTGGCCTAATTCCATCTGTAATGACCTTATTCCCAAATGAGATCACATTCTGAGGTTCTAGGGATGAGGACTCCAACATGTTTGGGAAGGAGGGCCATAGTTCAATCCAAAACACCTGGACATAGAAGAAGCGGGAGAATGCCTACCACTGTTTCCCTCCCCTTGTTACTAAATCTAATAGAAAGGAACTCTTGGTGCTGGGACAGCCCATAGACACCCAAACAGCACATTTCATAGGTGTACACTGGGCACTGGAGACCATAGCTCTGTACCTCTCTCAGTACCCCCACATGAGCCACAACTCTGACAGATAAACCCAGAAGCTGCTGTGTCACCTCGTGCATACAGTCATGAGTGCCAGCAGTATTGAGGGCAGTGGCACTTTGGTGGCATCTGCACTGTTGGCTCCAAGGGTTGTTTTTGTCACAAAGATCAACATCTGTGCCCGTGATAGAGGAATTCAGCACGGGTTGCAATGTTGAGACTTCCTGTTCCAGGGGAGCAGAACCAGAATTAAACAAGGGGGAAAATGATGGCTTCCATATAGCAGAGGGTCTTTCCATTGATACATGTACCACTCTCACATGAGACACCACAACAAACAAAGAAGGCAGAGAAATACTGTTACTGTCAGCAAGGCCCACATCTTCAACAGCCTAAGGAACCACAAACTCTAGGGCACTGCACTGAAATAGAGCCCCTAAAATCGAGCTTAAACCTTGTTTGTGCTCTGTATTTATTTTTCACATTAATTTTGGATTAATGTGGCCCTGGACTTCTCAGACTCAGGGTCCTCATCTGTAAAATGGGCATAATAAAGACCCACCTCACAGGATTATTATATGGATTAGATGAGACAGAATATGTCAAAGTGCTCTAAAAAGGTTGAGTGTGATCACCAGTAAGTCTGCAAGTCAGAGTGCCTTACACACTGAATGTGCTGGATAAATGTTTATTGAATCAAAATAGAAGGGGGTGATCTCTAAACATGGCACTGAAAGATCACTATGATAAACTGATGGCTGGGGGCTCTCTCTACTTCATATCATCCTCCTCAGTTGGGGAGAAGGAATCAACATTCACCAGATGATTTGGAGCTGGGTGGAAAAAATGTAGGGGACCTGCATGCATGCCCCTCAGTGAGAAGGATGCCTTCAAGGTTCTGAAGTAGCACTTGCACACCCTGGGCACCCTTAGAGGGTCCCACAGTCCCACAAAAGCTCTGCCTTGGGCATCCAGAAGAACTAAGGTGTCTTAGTTTCCTATGGCTGCTGTAACAAAGTGTCACACCTGGGTTGCTTGAAACAACAGAAATTTATTGTGTCACAGTTGTGAAGGCTAGAAGTTTGAAATCCAGGTGTCAGAAGGGCCACGCACCCTCTGAAGTCTGTAGGGAAAAATCTAGCCCAGAAAAATCTCTCCTGGCTGGTCATCCTCGACACTCCTTGACTATGGCCTGTCGATCTCTACCTACATTGTCACCAGGCCATCCTTTTGTTCTGTGTCTCTTCACATGGTGTCTCCTCTCCTCTGTCTCTCCATTTGAGTCCAATTTCTTCTTCTTCTAAGGACACCAGTCCTGCTGGATTAAGGGCCCACCCTAATCCAGTTTAGCCTTCTCTGAACTAAGAACATCCTCAAAGGCCTGTTTCCAAAGAGAGCCCCAGTCACAGGGCCAGGGCTTAGGAGTTGAGCAGGTATTTGGGGGAAACACAACTGAAACCATTGACATTTAGAAATGAAGAAGATATAAGGAGTAGTTGGCTGGGTTCTCCCATGACTACTTACCAGATTAGGTTCTGCTGGTGGTGGTGATGGAAATGCTCAACACCTCCAAGGACTACATCCACCCCATATGCCCCCAGGAAAGGCCACTCACACACAGTGGACAGAAAGGGAAAGTCTTGGCTAATTGGCTCTCCACAGATGCCTTGCTCACAGGGCTTAGATGTTAGTAGTCATGATTTATGTAGAGCAGGTAGCAGCAAACTGAAAAAAATCCTACCAGGTAAACAGTGAGAAGTGTTGAGGACAGCCAAGTGTAGATGCAGACTTAGGGGGGACCAGAGCTCTAAGGGAGGCAGTTGGTGCCCCAAAGGGGCACAGTGTTAGCAGTTCTTGGTTGTTCAAGAGAAAAATGCAGATCAGGTTTTACATGAAATCTTGAAAGTTGAATAAGTTTTTCTAGAAAGGCCAGCACACACACCCTGTGTGGTTCTAGAAAACACATCTGTGCCCCTCAGCATACCTCTTGTGATCTAGAGCTTCTCTCTCGTTTTCCAGAGATTCCTTACTTTGATGGGGTCATGAGCTGTACAAGGGCAAATGCTAGAGCATGTGGATGACAGGATGATGTTGTCACCATACAGAGCAGTGATACATAGGTTACAGCGTCTTGTAGAGCTGGGGCAGAAAGGTGAGTGGGTGGCGGTGAAGGCTTTCCTGCACAGCTCAAAAAGCTTAGAAGCTTAGAGCATTCTCTCTCTCTCTCTCTCTCTCACACACACACACACACACACACACACACTAGACTGGATCCCAGGGATGGCATCACACAGGTAGAAATACAGGCAGGAAACAAGTGGGGAAATACTGCAGATGGCCAGAAAGAGTGTCATTTCTTAATTACTGTAAATTACCTAACACCAGGTTTTCTCATCTGTAACATGGTATGTTAGGGTTCTCAAGAGAAACTGAACCATCAGGATATATATATTATATTAAGAGATTTACTATGAGGAATTGGCTCATGGGACCAGAAGTGCTGGCAAGTCCAAAAACTGTTGAGAGGCCACAAGCTGGAAATTTTGATCAAGGTGATTCTGAATCTGGCAAGTTTTATTCCCCTGGGGAAGCTGACTGTCTGAAGGTGAGGTAGAAATTCTTTCTGATTCTGAAATCCTAATTTCTGGCTTTTAAGAGCTCCAGCTGATTGGATGGAGAGACTCCCGACATTGCTGAGGATTATCTTTTAAAATTATAGATGCAGCCTTCTGTAGATGCAATCAACTGATTGTAGATGCAGATCCATTTACAAAATACCCTCACAGTAGCAATCAGGCCAGTGCTTGCCTGACTCAACAAGTGGATGGACACCCTAACCTAGCCTTCACAAATAATGATGAAAATCATGCTCTCTTTGGAAGGTAATTTAGAGGATTCAATAACATGATATGTTTGGTATGTAGCACAGCATCATGCAGATAGTAGCTTCCATTATTATTATCATTATTGTTATTATTTGAGAAGTTAAGCTGCATGCATGCATAGACTTCACTTTAACCACAAATTTCATAGCACCTAACAGAATTCAGAGTGTTGGATCAGCATAAACATCCTCTGTGGTGGGTTGGATCCATGGTTTCGTGTGGCTAATGAGGACAGGGTCACGGGATTAGCCTGAGAGGAGGTTTACAGAATTAAGTTGCACTGCCACCTGCCCCAGCTTCCCTAATTATAATTCTCTACTGGGGGGGCGGGGGGGGGGGGCAGGGGGCATCAGCCATGTCATCTTGGGCAGCAGGGCAGCCCCTCAACAGCAAAGCTCTTTGCCCATCATGAAGTTCTTTCCATAGTGAAGAATTCCACAGAAAAACGAGGCTATCACCATTTTTTATTGTAGTTGACGTATTTCACTTCACCACCGCCTGAGCAAGATCTGTGTAAAAACGGAGAAACAAACTCTTAATGACATTTTCCAAAGGCATCCGTAAAGTCTGATGTGTATCTTGGGTCTGATCTGCAAACACAGCTCCAGCTGAAGAGATGAAGGCTACCGGGGAGCAGCTCTGAATTTGTCAGCCTGTCCACCTGTCAATTTCTCTCTACATTTACTCATACGCGCTGTCAGTCTTCAGGGCTGGTTTACTTGAATGACTGGTGTATAGATGAGCTATCATAAAACGGGCCACTTACGTAAATGCCTGCAAATAAAAATTAAAATGGCAGGCAATCCCTTCCTGGCCACTGGCCATGTGAATTCATCAAAATGAACACACTAGCCCAACAGGCAACATTTGATGAAGTGCTTATTTCTTGCGGCCTCTCCTCAGAAACATGGATGAGTGCACGAAGAATTATAGGAGCTGTCAGTGAGAAGACAGCGTTATTATTTGGGGGGCAATAACAGATTTCCTTGAAACAGCCTTTTTGATAAATTTTGAAATTTATGCTTTTCATACTAACAGCCTTAAGTTGCAATTTAACTTATATGTGGAGGGCCTTGGGGGAGGGAAGAGCTATAAACCCATAAACCAGTAAATGGAACTTTGGCCAATGGAAAATAATGGGGGATCTGAATAAATGAAAGGAATCACCTTTATTATAAAGTCTCTCTCATAATGCCAGTATGTTAATTATTTGCTATGCATTTATGTGATACATTTACATTGGGACACCTTCCAACAAAGGACAATTACTGTAAAAAAGTTAATAAAAGACAAATAGAAAGAAAACACCAATATCATGGAAGAGGGAAGGAAGAATGTATAATAGCTACAAGGATTAATAAACTTTCTGGAACCGAGCTTCAAACATTTCTCTATGCTTCCTGGTAGCCTGAAGAAAAAGGAAAACAGAGAGATTATACCACAGGGGAAAAAATGAAGCTTAGCAGTTTCTCGAGGATATAAATGTTTCATTATTTTACTTATTTTATAATTTTATTGCTATTACTTTTACTGCTAACTGTTAGATAAACATCAAAATTAAGTATCCAAACTGATCGTTTCTATTTACTGTGGGAAGAATGGCTCCTGCCTTCCATAGTTAAGTAATCCCAATTTGAATTATACCAACTCCATGATCACCTCCGTCCCATTTATCTATTTCTCAGGAAACTTTTATAATCCCTGGCTTGCTTGGTTTAGTACATAAATTGCCTGTTTAGTCTCAGCAATATTATATTATGATTAATTTAATTGGGAGCATTCTTACAAAAGCCTGAAAAATACAGGAAGAACACATTTTACACACACGGATAGGTTAATAGTAGTTAACAAAGGATCACCAGGTTCTCTTTCTGCAACAATGTTTTAAAAGTCATCCCTTTGCTGCTGCGCCAACCTATGGAAAGTGGGAAGAATGAGAGATGCATTTAGAATTTATTTGGATGAAACTTTTTGCTCTTCTTCCAGCTAAGGTTTGTATAACTCTGCCTGGGCCCAGTCTGCAACCAGCATGAATTTATGCAGGGTGGTGTGAGCATCCACTTCATGCACAGAGAAAAGTTTTGTAAATGTAGTCTGGAAGGAAATGAAAGGGGGAATGCCTTCATCTTTTCACTGATTTCACAGGAACAATCCACTCTGTGGATCTGCTACGTACACAGGCAAAGGAGAGCATGTCAGATAATTCACATCTAACACAAACATTTTCCCAATTCTTTGGGAGGGATGCAAGAGCAGTTCCTATTTTCTGTTCCTTATTGTGACCATTCTGGTAAGTTGAATTTCCCTAGTATGTTCATTTCACTGAATATGTAAACATATTAGCATAAAATTTTAGTATTCATAGACTATACAGTGATGGCCCCATTTGTTATTCCTGACATGGGTTATTTGTGTCTTCCTTTTTCTCTTGATCAGTCTTTCCAAGGATTTCTCTATTTTAATAGTCACTTTTAAAAAAATTAAGTTGGCTTTTCTTAAACCTCCTTATTTACTTCTTTCATTCATGTCCACCCTTAATTTTTACATCCTGCCTTCTACTTCCTTGGGGTATAATTTACTGTTCTTTCCTACCTTTATAGAGTAGATGTTTAGCTCACTGATTTTCGGCCTTTATTCTTTTCTAATATATGCCTTTAAGAACATCAGTTTTCCCCAGGCACATCTTTAGCTTCATCCCACAAGATGTGACATGTAGTATTGTCATAGACATTAAGTACACATTATTTTCTAATTTCCATTTTGATTTCTTTAACCACTAGTTATTTGTAAACATATCTTTTAATTTCCAAAGATGGGCAAATTTTCTAGTCATCTCTTTCAAAAAAAATTCTAGCTTAATTGACAGTGGCCAGAGAACATATTCTCCCACATAAATCTTTTGAAATATTAATAAATGGAGGCTTGCCATGTGGCTCTGCATTTGATCAACTTTTGCAAATGTTCCCTACGTCCTTGACAGCAATGTATATTCTTTGGTTTGGGGGAGGGAAGGGTGAGTTCCATATATGTCTATTAAATCAGTTTTGTTTATCCTGTTAATCAATAATCTATATTCTTACTGATTATTTTTGTCTTCTTATTCTGTTAGTTACAGAGAGAGGTGTGCTAACGTCTCCCACTATGATTAAGGATTTGTATTTCTCTTTTTATTTCTGTCAGTGTTGGCTTTGTATATTTTGATCCCATTTATTAAGTGGATACATATTTCAAATGATTTTATCATTCTTCCTGGTGTATTGAAGCTACTATTATTACCCTACCCTCCTTATCTCTAGAGTGCTTTTTTTTCCTTAACATCTACTTTGTCCAAAGTTAGTATGTAACACCAGTTTGATTTAGGTTTGTGTTTGCACAGAATGCCTTTTCCATTGTTTTTCTTTCAATCTTTCTGTATCTTTTTTTTATTGACTTTGTAATAATATTACATTAAAAATATATATATATGAGGTCCCATTCAACCCCACCACCCCCACCCCACCTCTCCCCCCCCCCCCCCCCCCCCCAGCAACACTCATTCCCATCATCATGACACATCCATTGCATTTGGTAAGTACATCTTTGGGCACCTCTGCACCTCATGGTCAATGGTCCACATCATGGCCCATACTCTCCCCCATTCCATCCAGTGGGCCCTGTGAGGATTTACAATGTCCGGTGATTGCCCCTGAAGCACCATCCAGGGCAGCTCCATGTCCCAAAGACGCCTCCACCTCTTATCTCTTCCTGCCTTTCCCCATACCCATCAGCCACCATGTCCACTTTTCCCAATCCAATGCCACCTTTTCTATGTGGACATTGGATTGGTTGTGTCCATTGCACCTCTGTGTCAAGAGGAGGCTCAGATTCCACATGGATGCTGGATGCAATCCTCCCACTTTCAGTTGTAATCACTCTAGGCTCCATGGTGTGGTGGTTGTCCTTCTTCAACTCCATCTTAGCTGAGTGTGGTGAGTCCAATAAATCAGATTGTAGGTGCTGGAGTCTGTTGAGGCTCAGGACCTGGCTATCACATTGTCAGTACAGAGATTCAAATCCCCTAAATATATCTTAAACCCCAACACTAACTGCAACTCCAGCACATTAGCATGAAAGTCTTATGAAGAGAGATCCCATCTGAGTCCAGATTCATCACACATAAACACCAGTTCCAAAGAGGGGCCATCTGACCTGGTAGTTAACCCCATCTGCCATGACCATAACTCCCATGGGTCTCTTTAGCCCTCAAAGGAACCAATACCTGGGGGTTGTATCTGCTTTATCTGTCTCTCAGACTCTGCTCAGTTGTGCATAAGGGCAATCCTTCTGACAGCCTCCAGACTCTTTTTTAGAGACTCGTAGCCATATAAACTCATTTCTCCTTTCCATTTCCCCCTTACATTAGGTCGAACAGCATTTTAAAGTCATGTTATTTTATGTAGACAGGAGTATCTTTATTTTTTAAATTATCTCTTAGAAACAGCATAGAGTCACCTTTTTCAATAGTCTGACAATTTCAGTATTTTAACTTGAACATTTAATCTATATTTAATGTAATTTCTAATATATACATTTAAATCTACTGTTTTCCTCAGTATATTGTATTTCTCTACTTGTTCTAAGTTTCTTTTTTCTTTTTTTCATACCTTCTTTTGATATTATTGAGTACTTTTATGATTACATGTGCTCCCTCTATTATATTAGTGGAGACTCTACCCCTTTCCCAGATAACAGAAAGTCCTCATAATACTTTAGTTCCATTTATGCCTTCCAATATTATATGCAATTTTTGTAATATATTTTAATTTATGCATGTTTAACCCCCCAAGGACATCATTATAAAGTCAATATTTATTTATACTTATCCACATACTATTTCCATTGTTTTCATTCTTTCCTCTATCTCCAGATTTTCATGAGGGATCATTTTCCTTCTGCCTGAAAACACACATTTGAATTTACTTTAGTGATGACTTATCACCATATCTGTTTGCTTGAAAATATTTTATTTCATTTACATTCTTGAAGGCTATTTTCATTGGGTGAATAATTCTGGGTTGGCAGTTATTTCCTTCCAGCACTTTGAAGATATTCTCTTTTTTCACGGCTTCATTGTTTCTACTGAGAAATCAGCTATCAGACTTGTTACTCCTTTAAAAGTAATCTGTTGTTTTGTTGTTGTTTTTTTCCACTCACTTCTTTTAAGTTTTTCTATGAATAGACTAAGTATCAACTTTGTTTCATTTATCTTGCTTTGAGTTCAAAGGGCTTCTTTCATTGGTTTTGAATAGTTGTAAGCTATTAGCTCTTGAAATATTGATTCTGCACCATTCTCTTTCTTCTTCCCTTTGGTTCAATTTCACATATATTACACCACTTTACTGTATCTTCCTGCATTATCTGGGCACTCTGTGACTCAGTTTCTATTGTTTGTCATTTCTGATGTTTTCATCTGTGTTGTCTTATCTCCTCCGTTCCTAATTACCTTTTTTTTTTTTTTTTTGCAAGCCAAGCATTGCATTTGTAAATTGGTTGTAGAAACAATTTAGGTTGAATCTTCTCCAGAGATGACTGCCATTTGTGCCTTCCTTGTCCCTGAGGACAGTAGCAATTGAGAAGTTATTTCAGTCCAGTTGAAGGAATGTATGAGATGACTTGAAGTTGCTGCAGGCCCTGCAGGGGCTCTGATTGCTTCTGGTATCCTTACTTAAGCCTGCAGACCTTTGGGATCCCAATACAAAGTCTGGGACTTCAACAGAGTCCCTGGTTTTGGGTGACCTCTGGAATACAAGTCCACACACCCTTAGTCTCAAGCTATTCTCAAAATAAGGAGCACTTAGCACTATCCCAAGGAATCAGCAAATGCTCTAAGAGGTAAAGCTCAGTTTTTTATTTCTGTTCTTCTCTGGACCCTGGTCCAGGACTTTTTCAGTATCATGTTGGCTCATTGATACCTCTGAGTAGTCTAGCAGCACATTTCCTGTTCACTAGCATTCTATGGAGTTATTAGTTATTACATATATTGTCATTTACACTACAGATATGGGTAGGAAGTACATGCCTCTGCCTGAACTAAGTCTGAAGTCACTAAAAGATTGATCTAGAGACCTATTTTTCAGTGGGCCCTAATTTTCCTGTCCTGATGGTAGACCCGACAATGAGGTACTAGAATTGAAAATTGCAATGTCTAAGAAAAATGAAGCATTCAAGTTTATTGTTATGCATTGTTCTTGAATGGTCCTGTTACACTACAGAAATATGTGCAGAAACTAAATTTCTATTATAAAAATAACCAGTATGTTCCCATATGTTTCTTAAATATTGTACCCTTCCCATTTTGAATGCAAAATAATAAACATCGTGCTTCTATGAGTTTTTTTAGAAAGGCTGAGAACAGTAAATATTTGTTTTAAAAGTTTTACTGAGGTATAATTAACATTAAAATGCACAGATATTAAGGGTTAGGTTCAATGAATTTTGAAAATTGTATACACACATACATAAAAACCACCCTAATCCAGATCTTTAATAATTGCATCATCCCTAGAAAGGTCCCATATGCCTGTTTGTAATTAATATCAAACCCATCCTACCACAACTTTTTCTTTTTTTAATCACTGTAAATTAATTTTGTCTGTTCTTGGATTTCTTAGAATGGAATTATTCATTTTGTATTTTTTGTGTAGGATTCCTTTTACTTAACATAATTACTTTGAGATTTCTCTATGTTATTGTATGTATTAGTACTTTGTTCATTTTTAATTGCTGAATATTTTTATTTGTATTTTCCATTTCCTATAGACTTGACTAACATTTGGATTGTTTATAGTTTGGGACTATTAAGAAAAAGGTTACTCTGAAAAATCTTATGGGCATATGTTTTTATTTCCGTTGAGTAAATATCTAGGAATAGTCACTGAGTTCAAGAACAGACGCATGTTTTAGTCTATTAGAAATTGCCAGTTTCCCAAACAAAATATTCCCAATGCAATATTTTACATTCTTACTAGCAATGTATGAGAGTTCCAATTGTTCCATATTGTCACCAACATTTAAAGTTGTCGATCTTATTTTATTTTAGCCTTGTAGTGGGTGCAGAGTATATCTCATTATGGCTTTAATTTGCATTACCCTGGTAGGTTACTGATACCAAGGATCTTTTTCATGTCATTATTAGCCATTTGTATATCTTCTTTTGTAAATTATCCATTCAAATCTTTTACCCATTTTTTAATTGGGTTGTTCATCTAATTCTTGTTGATATATACGTCTTCTTTATGTAAATACTGGATATACGTACAATGCTGGGTACTATGTTGTGAGTATTTTTTCAAAATTAGTGGCTGCTATACTTTTTTCCTTAATGATATCTTTGGATGAATAGAAAATTTTGATTTGATGAAGTCTAATTTAAATTACTCACTTCTTTTATGTAAGTGCTTTTATGTTTTTTCCAAGAAAATTTTACCTACCCCAAGATTGTAAATATATTCTCTTGTGTTTTCTTTTAGAAGTTTTGCAGTTTAGGGTTTTATGCTCACTCTATAACCCATTGCAAATTAATTTCTGATATGAGAAAAAGTTCAAGACTCATCTTTTCCCACATAGATATCTGGATATTTGAGCAAAATTTGTTTTAAAGAAAAAAATTCTCTATCATATCACCATTGAATTGACTTCGCATCTTGGTCAAAAATGAATTAAGTATTTATGTGTAGGAGGATTGTTAGCTCTTTTTTAGTTCCATTGATCTATTTGATGCTCCTTACACTAATATTACACTGTCTGAATTACTTCCCTAATTTTTCACTGTTATTATATAGAAATACAATAGCTCTTTTCATATTGACAATGTAACCTACAATCTTGCTAAATTTACTTATTCATTCTAATTAGTTATTTTTCTGCAAACAATAGTTTTAATTCTTCTTTTTTACACTTGTGCCATTTAATTCTTTTGATTGTTTTATTGAATGATCTAGGACCTTTAATACAATGCTAAATAGATGTGATAATAGCAGACATCCTTTCCTTGTTTCAAATTTTAGAGGAAAAGGAGTTTATTATTTCACAATTAACTACAACACTAGCTGTAGATTTTCAGAGATGCTCTTTATCAGTTTGAGGATTTTATCTCTTCCTAGTTTGCTAGGCATTTTTATCATGAAAGTGTGTTGAATTTCTCTAGTAATTTTGCTATTGTATGACTGAGATAATCTTATGGTGCTTTTCTTTTATTCTTTTAATGTGGTGTATTACATTGATTGCTTTTGAATATTAAACAAACCTTGAGTTATTGAAATGAGTACCATTTTATCTTTTTAACATATTTCTGTATTCAATTTGCTAGCATTTGGTTTAGAATTTTTTGCAAACCAAAAAAATATATTTTTTGCAAATACTAATTTAGCAAACTCAAGAGAACCTAATTAACAATAAGTATTTAGTTTTCAGGAAAACCCCTCTGTCTTCTTTTTCTGCCTTTTTTGTATGAACTTTCTCTTATACCTATTATTTCTAGCAAGATAATATAATCACTTTTTATATTTTTCAGGCATGCCCCTTAGGTTCTTATTCTTTTACTTATTGTTAGCATTTACTGAGTGCTTATCATGTGCCAAGTGTGGCACTTGACAATGTTATTGTATTATCTCATTTAATTCCTGAAACAAAATTTGGTAGATATCATCAAGCTCCCAATTTCATAAACAAGGAAATTTTATTTATTGGCATAAATAAATTACCAAAGATCGTAAGTGATGAAGCCTGGATTCGAACCAAAATGTTGATGGTTTCAGAAACATTTAATCACCCCCCTCTTTTGCCTTCTGGTGTCAGTCAGGGGCTTGGAAAAGTATTTGCTCAGTGAATGTATTACTTCTCGATTAGGAGTGAATGACAAGGGCATTCGTTCTCCGTCGAGCCTGCTTCCTCAGAAGGACAATCCTCTCCTTCCTCTTCCTTGTCCGATCATTTTCCTCCTCTTGGACTGTTACTCTTCCATCTCCCTCTGTTGGCTCTGTCCTCACGTCACCTCCTTCTGTGTGTGTCTTCCTCTCTTCAGTCTGTGTCAAATCTCCCTCTCCTTCCCTCTTACAAGGATACATGTGACTGCATTTAGGACCCACCCATAGAATCCAGAAACAACTCTGGCTCTCAAGATCCTTAACTTCCTCATATATCTTGCCATAAATGGTAAGATTCACAGGTTCCCAGGATTAGGAAGTGAATACATCTTTCCGGGATGTGATATTTCTTCTTCCTATCACAAGAGAATCATCTTCAAAAATATCATACTTCCCTGGGCTCGTGCCTAATAATTTTCTTTGGGTTAAAATCTGTTGGCTCATTCGATTAGGTCGACTGACTCACGTGCTCATTTCTAAAATGCTCAGTCTGTAAAATCGGCATCATAACATTTAATTCTTACTAGTGCATGGGGATGTGGAGAAATACAATGGGATATGACATATGAAGCACTTTCTTAGTGGTATCCTGGAAAGAGTTTAGAATTTGTATTCTACATTCTAAATTCTGGAATCAAACACCGGGATTGTATTCTGAGCCCTGGCACTTAATTCAGAGACCTTGTTCTTTTAATTTATAAAGTAAAGTCAGGATACCAATGTTACAGGCTTGCTTTCATAATTAAATGAGATAATGCATATAGAAGTGCCTGGCACGCTGCCTGGCTCGTAGTCACACTCATCCTCTTCTTTCTCCTCTTCTAAAATAAGATGCTATACACACTCTCTGAACAGCCACAAGATGCTGTGCAGATAAACTTAGATCAGCAGTTTTCATTTCAAGCAAGAAGGACAAACACAGATAATAACTATTTAAATAATTAATAGGCTGGAACAAACCATTCACTGATGCTATGCATGGGAAATCAGAATTCTCTGCCCTGACCTAAGTTGTGTCCTTGGTCAATACGTATTCCTTCTCTGTTCCGGGGAAGATTAGCAATATTGTGCAAAAAAGTCCTCATCAGGGCCAGGAAATGGATAAGCCAGTAAATCGTAGCGATTGTTACAGAAATTATTATCATTTACTTGTACTCCAGGAGACAGTAGTGGCAGTATTTACTATTCATATTTAAGAGAAAATGGGAGTGGGATTCAAAGGACTAATAAAAAACGCTAAGTTCATTCTGTAGTGGCTCGATTTCCTTTGACTTCTCTGGCTAAATGGCTTCATTCATTAGTTCTCCAAGCTAGCAACATCAAGCTTACGGGTTTAATTACTGGGTGGCCTTTTACCAGTGACCTTTTACATGATCACAGACTGAAACGCTGAGGATAGAACGAAATCTCGTCAATGGAGGCCTTTGGGGGGAAAAAAAAAGGAGGGTTTGATGAGGAGCTTTCCTTGGTATTTAAAACAAACTCCTACTCTACCTCCTACCATGAACTGGTGTTTCCCACAGAGTCATCCTCTGTAGTCCTCTTTTCTTTGGAATGGGGAGGGGGGTTCCCTGGGGAATCTTGCATAGTCCCACGTCTTCAGATGTGCCCTGTGACCTTCAAATACATGACTCCCACTCTAGCCCAGCCCTTTGTTCTCTCCGCATTTCATGTACCCAAATGCCTCCTGACTTCCTAGGTGCCACTCAGGGATCCTTAACCCAGATGTCTAAGTCACAAAACATTTTCTCCAGGTGCCACCCCCCAACCGGTTTCAGCAGCAGTCTCTACTTTGTCACCAAAGCCAAACATCTTAGCCTCCTCTCACATCCCTTTCCCCGCATTGTTACATTGCATACATTACCAAGATACTGCCTTAATGTTGCCAAAATTATCATCTCATCTCCCCACTCAGTATGGCTTTCTGGAAGGGAGGGTAATTTGAAAGAAACTGTTATTGATTAAATAACCAGCATAAGAAATTGTGCTAGGTACTTCACATATCTATTTTAAGTACATTTATTATTCTAATCTCCATAGTATCTCCAAGAGTTATGCGATATGAAACCCATTTTATAGATGAGGAAACGAAAGCTTAGAATGTTCAACAAATATGTCTAAATTAATAAGAATTGTAGCTTGGATTAAAACAGAGGTTCTTCTGGGTAGACACTCATGCTCTCTTCATTTTCCCCACTTAAAGTTGGGATAAGGAACAATAGCAAGCAAGGCCTAAGGGAGGTAGGGGAGGAAGAAGAAGATGACCTCTCTTTGTTGAGTTTCATCACTCTCTTGAAGGTCTCCTTGAGCAGGATTTAAAATAATTCTAGGCTGGTGTAGCAGTATGATATTGTTTATGAATTCCAAAAATAGATATTGGATTATGTTTGTAAACTGGTCTGCTCCTCTGGGCATATTAGATTGTATAAGATTCAGAGGTTTTACTTTTACTTGATTAAATTATGATTAAGGCTTTGATTCAGCCAAGTCAATAGGACATTTAGTCCCTTCAGAGAAAATGGCATGGCAGAGGAGAGAGTGGGAGTTTCTGATGCTGGCACCCTGTTAAGTGAACACACAGAGAAGCAGATACATGAGGAAAGAGAGAAGGCTCCATTAGACACAGCAGAGGCCCTGGGAAGAGAATGAGCCTGATCGTCTACAGCTGACCTTGTAAAAAGGGCAGAGCAGCCCAGGGAGAGAGATGAGCCTTATGCTGACCTATAGCTGTGCCTGGATAGAAACGAGCCCAGGGAGAGAGACAAGACTTATCCCAGCCTACAGCTGAGACTGGAAGAAGCTGGGACCACAGAGGCTTGGGAGGAGGAAGGCTGAACCCTCACAGAGACTGGCAGCCATCTTGCTCCAACACACGGCAACAGGCTTTGGTGAGGGAAGTAACTTACGCTTTATGGCCTTGTGATTGTAAGCTTCTACCCCAAATACGTACCCTTTATAAAAGCCAATGGATTTCTGTACTTTGCATCAGCACCCCTTTAGCTGACTAATAAACTATGTCTGCACAATGGAGGTCTTTGCAGTTATACAGAGTAATGAGAAATGCCTGTTCATGTAGATATGGAGTAAGGGCTAGGGGGCATTATTGAGCCAAAAACAAAACAAACCAACCCACAATTTTCATGGTGTGCTATCTTTTGGGTTAATAAAAGGGGAAATAAGGAGTGAATATATATTTCTTTGTGTTCACATTTTCAAAAGCAAACAATGGAAGAATAAACCAAAATCTAATTAAAATGGTTACCAGTAGAAGACAGGAAGAGGTAGAGTGAAGGAGAGAGATGGAAGTGAAATTTCTACAAATGTATCTTCTTGATATATGGTTTTACTTTGGAACAATGTAAATATTTAACATATTTAATAAAACAGAATCCAATCAAAATGAAGCACAGCAATCTCTAAACATTGAAAGCAATCTGATGCAAAGTGAAACTATTTTTATATTAAATTGGTACAGAAATTAATTACTTCATATAGAAAAAAATTATTTCAAGTGATTTTCAAATACAGCACTTCATGCATCCCTTTTGAGATAAATTCTAAAGACAAAAATGTGCTGCAAGTAAATATTGAAATAATTTAATGATCTCATTATTTGTTGTAATAGTGGTATTTTTGAAACAATTTTAGTATACGGTAGGATAAAGTACATAGGTAATTATAGTCATGTCATACACAACTAAGGTTTACCATAAAAAAGAAAAGGAAATACATGCATGAAGTCAAAGAACTTAAATAAAACCCCTGTAATCTTAAAAAAAAAAAAAGTCATGATTTGTACATATGTTTCCTAGTTCTGTCCCATGAAAAACCAGAAACAACTACAACCTAGTAGCGATGAGCGGCCTTGTACCCAGGTTTTGTTCTCTAAATACCACTTTGTAGTCATCGCAACCAGGTTCATTGGAAAATTGCCAATTCTGGTGCATGTTGTGCCAAAAAATCAGGAAAGTTTCAAAATCAAATGAGGTTATTTCAAAAGGACTCAAGTCAATATCAAGTGACTCCCATTAGACATAGAACAATTTAAGTATAAAAAAGAATGAGAACTACAATGGATAGAAATATATCAGATATATAAAAATTGATGATATTGTAAAAGAAACAACCCATTGGTCACTACTGAAAGTTTATAGAGCACCAACTCATTCATTTTTTAAATGCTAAATATAAGGAAAGAATAAGCAGCAATTTTGCCTTTTTCATTTCTGGAAGGAAATTGTTAGATAGTGCTTTCAGGGAATAAAAACTGAAGAAATAACAGGATTAGAAAATCACCATTTTGAAATTGCAAATGAAGTGATGTCATTGGCTGCTAAAACCATTAGGTGAATGGTTGATGCGGAACTTTATAATAGAAGGATCGGCCTGACATCACCCGATACACTTTGGTGCAATTGAAGGTATGACTTGTGAAGAGATATAAAAATGTGACAGCTTTTCCAAAGTAACTTCCAGCTTTCTCCTTCTTGCTCTTCATGTCATCATCTTATGCCTACGAGGGTAAAATCCTGCCACTATTGCCACTTTATACATCTATATATCATCTATCTATCTATATCTAGCCATTATCTGTCTGTCTGCCTATGTATCTATCTACCTATCAATCTATCTACCTACATCTATATATCATCTCTCTATCTATATCTATCCATTATCTGTCTGTCTGCCTATGTATCTATCTACCTATCAATCTATCTACCTACCTACCTACGAATCTATCTGGGTTTGAATTCTTTCTCACCTCCTTACAGCTACTGACCTTGAGCAAAGCACTTATCTCTAAACCTCTTTTTCCTCTTCTATATAATGAGAATGATGTTAAATAAAATCTTACCTCCTTCACTTCTTTGAGAGGACAAATTAATATAAAATGTAGAAGAATTTTGTAAATTATCAAATGCTGTTTAAATTATATTTAATTTTGAAACTATTTCAGAGTGAAAACTGAGAAATCCTCTCTGCCAAATCTAAATTTGAATGACTAATACTGCTTTTAGTCTCTAATTACTCATTCAATCTAGAATTGACATAGAAAATCTATATTTATTTTTTATATGATGACAAAAATTTTCCAGGGTAAACAGAGCAGCCTGTGTGATGGAGCTAGATTAAACTTAAAAGACACTTTCTAGAAATAAAGTGCATACATCGCCCTTTCTCCTATGGACATGTCAGATACCAACTATTTGATCATTTCTCAGGCTCAGAACTTAGATGCATCTCCTGAATCTTCACATAACTTGGGATTCTCAGACCAAGTAATTAGGTTAAAAAGAACAAAGTCAGAATGAAATCCATCAGGAATCAATGGCTGGTTTTTATTTTCAATTGTATTCAAAGGAATTTCATGCTAGGCATCATGGTATGTTAGGGAATATTTTTACTTCTGGAGAATTGGAAACATGCATTCTTTCTGCCAATGAAAAAGACTCAACCCTAAGAACAATCTCTGTTTCCTATGTTTTGAAAATTTTGGTCGTATGGTGTACTCTGATTTATTTAATCATTCTGTCCTTAAAATTTCATGACCATTCCCCATGTAATTAAATATTCTTCAAAGAGCACATTCAATTGATGCAAAAGCATGTCAGCATATAAAATAGGCCATGGTATTTAATCAATCCTCTATTGTTACACATTTTAGTTTTTTTTCAAGTTTCTGGTTATAAATAATGCTGTGATTAGCATAAATGTACCTAAATCTTTATTAGCAACACTGATTAGTTTCTTGTGTTAGTTTCCTTGAACTCTAGAAAGATATGAACTCTTTGAAAACTCTTGATTCATATGACAAGATTATTTTGCAGACAGGCAGTAGTATATGAATTCTTTTTTAGCTATATATTCCACTGCAGTTAGTATGAAGTTTTAAATACATCTGTTTATTAACTTAATAGGTAAAAATGGCATATTTTTTGTTCTTTTAATTGGTATTTCCTGAATCATTAATGACGACAAGCATTTTCTGGACATTTAATCTTTTTAAAACAATCTGCTAATGGTCCTTGTCCATTTTTGATATTACTTGTTATTGCCATTTTCTTATTCTTTTATTGAGCTTTTACAGATATAAGCATCTTAATTTAACTGAATTATTTCTTGAAAATCTTTTCCAATTTTGTTATGGATCTTTTATGTTTGTTTACTTTAAGTCCATAACATTTTACACAATATTTTCTAATGTTTTTGTACTTAAAATATAGTTCTACATATTAAGATGAGTTACTTATCTATAAAAACACCCAGTTTATAGATTTATTTTTAAAATATTTAATCTACATATATGAAGTTAGATACAAACTTCCATTGCTTAATATTTGCTATATAATACATTACATTTTATATAAAATATATAGATATAAATATATAAAAAATATTTGTTTAAATACTAAATCGACTGTCAGGCATTTCTTACATAAACCCCACATTGTTGTAATGTCTATGATTTTACGATATACTTTCATAATAAGTAGAGTTAATTCTGTCCTACTAACCATATTTTTTTAATTTTTTGTTTGCTATTCTAATCTAGGCTTTTGAATTATTTTCTTCAAGGTATAAAATTATATTTTATAAGAATTGAAATAAATCTATAAATTAATTATGAAAGAATTGGCACCTTTAAGATATTTTCTTTCTCTTCCCATTCTGAAACTGGTATAACTCACCATTAGTTTAATTATTATTTTATACCTTCCATAAATAGCCTTGTATTTTCTTCAAAGAACATTACTAGATATTTTTGTCACTTTTGATACTATTCCCATTAATTAAGTAACTTTATTCCCATTAATTAAGTAACTAATTAGTTACTTTGGCATATAGGAAAGACATTGTTTTTTTAAAAATATTTATCTTATGTCTTGTTACTGCTGAATTTTACTTATGAATTCTAACAATGAGATATATCCCCTTTATGTGCATATATAGACATATTATCTGCAAATAACCATTTCATCTCCTCCTTTCAAGTAGCAGATTTTTAACAGCTATTTCTTTTCTAACGCCACTGCTCTAAATTCAAGAGCCATGGTAAACAGCAGTCATGGATGAACAGTGGTCAGTAGCCTGTTTTCCCCGCTCCCAAGCTTAGCGTAAATGCTACCTTTGCAGCAAGAACGTCTCTGACCAGCTCCCTAAGTAGCATCCTCCAAGCTTCCCACTATCCTGCTAATTTCCTTCCCAGTACCCTCTCAAATGAAAATTACGTTGATGTAATATATTTACTATATATAAGTCTTATATCTTTATAGCCCGTTTCAGGAGGGTCCCAGTGGACTATTCGGTATAAAGTGATGTGGGGACAGGCATGCTGATTTGCTCCCTTCCAGGTACCCGGCCTGTTCCCTTGTTCTTGGCACAGAGTTGGTGTGCAATAAAAATTGTCTGATACTGATTTAAGTGGTAAGGTCTTTGGTGTTTCAGTGCTAAGTGAAATTTTCACTACTGGTTTCCTATCAGCAATTATTCTGTTAAGAAATAGTCTTACTACCAGCCTCTGGGACTGTTTTATGAGGAGTGACTGCTGTGTTATCAAATGCATTTTCAGACTGCATTAAAATCATAATCTATTGTCTCAAATATATTTATCTATTATACAAATTATTACTGAAACAGATTAAAATTATAATATGTTGTCTCGAATATATTGAATATATTTATACAGATTATTATTGAAATAGATTTCCTAATAATGAATCACCTTTGGATTGTCACATGCATCCTGCTTGATTGTGGATGGATTTCAGATAAACTGTTGAATTCAACTTACTGGAATTTTATTAAAGTTTTTTTTTTTCATTTATGATCATAAGGGAGTTTGAGCTATAATTTTTGTTTTTATTGCAATTTGTCTTATGTTTTGGTAGAATTGTTATGGATTCAATAAATGAGATAAAAAATTTTCCAATAATTTTCCATTTATTTTATATCTGGAACAGTTTCTATATGATATCATTTACTTTTGCCTGGATAATTTGAGAGAACTCATTAGTTAAACTGTAGGCTACAGATACATTTTACAAATAACTTTAAAAATTTCTCCCATAGTCAGTTTCTCCAATTTTTAAATTTTGCTGAAGGAATTAAAGCAATGTGTGCTTTCATTTTCTTAATAGAAAAGTAATTTGTGTTCCTTACTGGATGTTCACGAATGTAGGTAGAATAAAATAAATATCATCAATAGACTCATTTCCTAGAGTTAATCTCTATTGATATTATATTTCCTTCCAGTTCTTTTCTTATTCATTTTTATCTAATTATATATAATTTATATGAAAATAGATATCGTGCTGTATACATACTCTTTTATCCTGCTTTTTCAAAGTAACTCTTTATAATGTTCATTTCCTCACATCCTTGAATTTTCCTTGAGAATATGATTTTTGATGGTACCACAGCATCCAGTATCACATATATAATAATTATTTCACTATTATTCCTTTTTTTTTGGCAATTTTGTTTCTAACTTCTCACTATTATAATGCTATATAAGATTCCTTGATATTCCACATATTTCTATATCTTTAAGAGAAATTGTTGGGAAGTGGACTTGGCCCAGTGGATAGGGCGTCTGCCTACCACATGAGAGGTCCGCAGTTCAAACCCGGGGCCTCCTTGACCCCTGTGCAGCTGGCCCATGTGCAGTGCTGATGCGCGCAAGGAGTGACCTGTCACACAGGGGTGTCCCCTGCATAGGGGAGCCCCATGTGCAAGGATTGCGCCCCATAAGGAGAGCCACCCAGCGCGAAAGTGCAGCCTGCCTTGGAATGGTGCTGCACACACGGAGACCTGACACAGGAAGAAGACACAGCAAAAAGAAACACAGATTCCCAGTGCTGGTGATAAGAATAGAAGTGGTCACAGAAAAACACACAGCAAATGGACACAGAGAGCAGACAACTTGGGGGAGGGCAGGGGAAGGGAGAGAAATAAATAAATAATAATTCTTTTTAAAAAAGAGAGAAATTGTTATAAATGAATGCCATTTCATTCTTAATGCCAAAGTGTCTACATTTAACCTTCATGAAGAATGTTTGAAAGGTGACATTCCACTGAGCCCTTTTAAACATTGTATTTTTATAAAATTTTTAAAGCAAATTATGCTTCATGTGTGTGGCGGCTTGATATTATTTATGAATTACAAAAAAGGACCTATAGATTATGTTTGTAAACTGGTCTGTTCCTCTGAGCATAATAACCCTTTGATTATATTAGATTCAGCTGAGACATCTGATTAAATTATGTTAAAATTAGGGCTTTGATTCAACCAAGTCATTAGAGTGGGTCTCAGCATTGAGTTCCAGCCCCTTTGTGGGCTGATAAAACAGACTCCCACACAGAAGTAGAAACACAGAGAAGAACACAGAGGATGAGAGATGGCTCATTAGACACAGAAGAGGCCCAGGGAAGAGAGATGAGCCTGATAATTTACAGCTGATCTTGTGAAGAGACCAGAGCAGCTGAGCCCAGAAAGAAACAAGCACCAGGGAGAGAGATGAGCCTTATCCCAGCCTACAACTGAGATCAGAAGAAGCTGGTACCACGGAGCCTTAAGAGGAAGAAGGAAGGCTAAACCCTGGTAGACATCATCCGCTGTCTTGTTTCAACATGTGGCAAATGACTTTGGGTAAGAAAGTACCTCTTATGGTACTCGAGTTGGACTCTTGAGGGTGCTGTAACTATAAGCTTTTACCCCAAATATATACCCCTTATAAAAGCCAACAGAGTTCTGGTAATTTGCATCAGCACCCCTTTGGCTGATTAATGCAATGTGTTTTCTTTATCTAATTGTCTTGGATTATTTATTGTAAATATTTTATAAATTTATTGACAATTTATATATTTTGTGAAATATTTATTCACCTAATGTGAACAGTTTTGAATTCATCATATTGATTTGTACGTGCTCTTTACATACTAAAATTAATATCTTGACCTTCAGAAATTATGCACATATTGCTCAATATTAATCAACAATTAAGCAAGGATTATGTCTTTCTCAATGCCTAATTGATGATTCCTTACACACAATAAAATTATCAATTTTTGTCAGGTGTATGATCTTCATCAAAAATATTCCACTTCCTTATTCCTTTTGATGAATTATTACATATATTTCTTCATGGATATGAGTATATTACGTATGAGTTATTATATTCATACTTTTCAAAAGAAAACATCTTTGATGTTTCTCCTGAAGATAGACTAAGTAATCTCACATCAAGATCAAAGGAGTCCTGACAGGAAAACGGACTTGGCCCAGTGGTTAGGGCATCCGTCTACCACATGGGAGGTCCGCGGTTCAAACCCCGGGCCTCCTTGACCCATGTGGAGCTGGCCCATGCGCAGTGATGATGCGCACAAGGAGTGCCCTGCCACACAGGGGTGTCCCCCGCTTAGGGGAACCCCACGCGCAAGGAGTGCACACGTAAGGAGAGCCGCCCAGCGCGAAAGAAAGTGCAGCCTGCCCAGGAATGGTGCCGCCCACACTTCCCGGGCCATGACGACAACAGAAGCGGACAAAGAAACAAGATGCAGCAAATAGACACAGAGAACAGACAACCGGGGGAGGGGGGGGATTAAATAAATAAATAAATCTTAAAAAAAAAAAAGGAGTCCTGACACTAATGACATATTTAATAAGAACACAATGATGTCTGCAGAGGGGCTTGAGTAAGTTTTTGGACCTTACATAATGGGCCCTTGAGGATAGGATATCTTGGGGCCTCCTTCAACCACATCATCATTGAAGCTCGAGCATCTCTTGCATCTTTGCGTCCAGAGCTGGACATTTTAAGTACATTATGGTAATTTCAAGTTGTCTGTGTATTTGTGGATGAAATTTTGCCTTTAACAAAATCAATTGAAAATAAATTCTATGTCACTTCTGACTTATCCTCCCTAAGACATCAGATGATAAATGTAAATATTATCCTTGTCAGATTTCAAGATTTTTTTGTAAAAGTCAAAGTTAGAAAGAAAGAGGATGAGAAAGGACAATAAATGGCAATTGTGAACTTTATCTCTGTGTGAATGAGTATATATGAGAAGAAGGCTGTGCCAAAGGAGCTTTGAAGAAAGATACAGAGATGTTTAAATGAATAAGCCACCAGTGAGTCGGCCTTTATGTATTTTTTTTTCCATAATCTCCAACCTGGGTGACCCAACTTGATGGTTGGTGTAATAATTATTATTGTTGTTGCCTTTAAAACCCAGAACTGTGTGAAGCAGAAAAATAATAATTGGAAGAAGATCCTTGAGTCCTGAAGAAGCTTTGTATCTAGTAAAGAAAACTAATTCTAAGAAACCTCTTTCTTAGTGTTTCTAGGAATGAGTGATGCATGATATTTCTACCTCCTTATCTAGAAGGAGCCACCAGTGTTCTAATTTCACTTTTCATTCTAAATAAATGTCCACTTTAAATCTTTAAAAAAGGAGCCAACTTGGCTTTATAAGGTAGATCTGTGGCAAGGTTGGACCTTGCCAGCCCCATCTTCATTTCCTCACCAACCCCAGGACACTGGACCCACATCAAAAAAGTTGAGCTTAGGAGAGTTGTTTGTCATTTCAGACCCCCCTCCCTACCTCCAGTGGGAACTATCCCTAATTCAGGGGGGATATAGGAATATCGAGGCTTGAAAGTTTGCTTTCAATAAGTATTTGTTGCTGGTCCTCATCTTTGGTCATGTTCTGAGAACTGAAGGCCCTGACCTGCATCTAGTTGCCCACACAGGTCTGTGATGAAGTCTGGAAGTTTAATGCTGTTCCTATATGGTATAGTTATTTTTCTGCCATGAACCAGAGGAACAGAGAAAGAAGAATGAAGGAGGCATACCAAGAAATGTGGCAATGGGAGAGAGAGGGGCAGGGATCCAGTTAGATCCAGTTCCTTTTGAAGACCAATTATATTTTCTGCCCTTAAATTCTATGAGAAAATCATGCATTGTCATAATAAATGCCCCTCTATATAAAATAGCTCTAAAGGGTTCTGCTAGTTTCAACAAAACAATATACACTAAAACATTAACAAAATATAATTTATCCCATATCTACTTATTGGATCCTAGCTATGAGTTTTAACATTCTCCATGTCAATTTTTCTGTCCACTCCTAGAAATTGCAGCAATATGTGGCCCATTTCTCTTGGGCATCAGCTGATTAAGTAGCTCTGATTCTGCTGTTTTTGTTGCTGTTAATATACACCAGCTGATAATCCCTACTCAGGCCATGTGCTATTAGCCATGCTCTGTTAGATTACAACACTTGTCTTTAGCCTTGAGTCTGAGGTTCCTTCCCATATGTACTCATAATCGAAAGGATCACAATACTATCATTGCTTCAGCAATTAAAGTAATACTAATGTGTTGACTTTCCACAACGATGCAATGAATTGACTTACACACAAGCATTCCTATAACCTTTGACTCTCTTGAAGAATTTTCACATGGAGTCTCATATTGTTTCCTTCAACAAGAAGTACGGTTAGTTGAGTATATGACATTGGGCAAGCCATTTTACCTTTCTGGTCCACAATTTTCTCCTCTTTAAAATAAGATAACAACATCTGCCCTATTTCATAGAGTTGTATGAGACTTCTAACACTGATACTCATAGAGTCATGAAAACTACAACATCCTTTGCAATCCAATGTTAACACTGCAGTTTTCCTCTATCCTTATCACCATAATTACTCACGTCTTGGGAAAAACATCAAGGTTATTATTGGAGGAATGAGCCTGCTAATGCAACCTTCACGTCAAATTCAGGAAGGTTTATTCTTATGCATGTGCTCCTATCTTCTTCATTCACCATCAGTCCCTTTTGTCAGAGAGCACGCATGTAAATGTCTCTGATTGGGTCCTGGCTTCCACTGCCTTTTTGGTACCAGGGTCCTTCCAAGTCTCCAGCACCAGCAAATGAGACAGATATAAATAAATTCCTAAATCCTACATGTTTTTGTCAAGGAGTGTGATGATAAAATATCCTGACACAAAGGGGATTGAAGCAGTGACTATTTATTGGAAGCATTTGGTAAGAATTATTCGCCATAACTGCTTTGATGTGCAAAAGAGCTCTCCAAATTCCAACTGAAGTCCCCTTCAAGAAAATGAGTAACCAATAGTATTATTGTAAAATCAAAGCTGTTGTCCTTCCAAAGTCCCTAAATTGCACATTGTATTAGCCAAAAGGGGTGGTGATGCAAAGTACCAGAAATCTGTTGGTTTTTATAAAGGCTATTTATTTGGGGTAAACCTTACAGTTACAAGGCCCGAAAGAGTCCAACTCAAGGTTACTTCCTTACCAGACTCTGTTGCCACATGTTTAAGCAAGGTGGTGTGCAATGTCTACATGTCTACAATATCTACAATATCTACAATGTCTCCCCTCTCAAGTCTCCATGGGTCCAACTTGTTTCCATCTCAGCTGTAGGCTGGCATAGGGCTCGTCTCTCTTCCCAGGGCTTGTTTCTTTCCAGGCTCAGCTGCTCTGGTCCCCTTACAAGGTCAGCTGTAAACTATCAGGCAAATGGTTCCTCTCTCTTCCTGGGGCCTCTGACGTGTCTATGAAGCTGTCTCTCTTCCTCTGTATAGCTTCTCTGTGTATCTACTTCTGTATCCTTGATTGAAAGTCCACTTATATAGCCCACCAAGGGAGCAGGGACTCAACTCTGAGTCCCCCTAATGACTTGGTTGAATCAAAGCTCTAATCTTGATTTAATCAAGTAAATGTAAAGCCTTTGAATTTAAATCAATCAGAGTATCATTCCCAGAGGAACAGACCAGTTTACAAACATAATGAATATCTCTTTTTGGAATTCATAAATAATATCAAACTGCCAACATGGGAATAGTATATTTGATTTCCTGAAAAAATTCATATTCATCTAAAACATTTGGTTTAGAGCAATCAACTTTTTTCTTCACATGCATATTTACCAAAATGATTGTAAATACTACCTTTTGGCAATGGCTTTTTCCAAGATTACGTACCTTCTTTGAACTTCAGTTTCCCCACCCTGAAAACCCTACTCCAGTCTTTATAAAGTAGGACTTACAAATACCTGCTTTACTTCCTCTTCAGCTATAAAAAGAAACAATATCTATGGAAGTACATGATGTTGAAAGATGCTTATAACAAAGTCCACAAACGTTCTAACTGATCTCCTAGGAATTAGGATGGACAATCTCCTCGCAAGTGCAGCATTTCCCTCAAAATGATTTCCGTAATGAAAAATGAAATAATCCACCTTTTTATTACCTTTGCTTTTCCTCTCAATTAAGAGACTGTTGTCTTTTATTAAATAGTGTCTCTGCATTTCAACAGGTTTCTAGCTATTTCCTCCTAATCTAATAAAGTGACCACCTTTAGAGGGAGACACAGGACTGACATGATTCTTACGAGGTACATCACAAATGCTTTTCACAGGATGTGATGGTTGTAGAATGCATAGCCCAGGACTGGGAGTATGTGTGGCTCTTTTCCCAACTGGGAAAAAATAAAGGTCCTTGCAGCCAGGTGTTGGGGGCCTTTCACTGCACGATATTCCCAGTGGTAAATCCAGGATCTCATCCTCGTTTCCGGGGAAAAAAGCGCCCTGTCGTGTTGAAGTGGAAGATTAACCTCAGACGGGTCAAGGCAGCCTGCAGGCCCCAAGGCGCGTCACGCCTGCTGGGTGGTGGGAGGCCAGCCCTGTAGGGAGCCCCCTGGACACAAGGAGGGAGTTACCACAGACCCCAGCAGCCAACAGCACTCAACATGCGATGGACAATTTCCCAGCAAGACACGTGCCCTGCAGCTCTGTGCTGATGGCAGAAGGTGCTCACTCAGGTGGGGGTGGGGGCGGGGGTCTCTCTGAACCTGACCTCTCCCCCTAGGGCTGACCTAATGAAGCATCATAGACCGGGTGCCTTATGACAAAGGAAATCCATTCTCTCACAGCCTGGAGACTAGAAGTCCGAAATCCAAGTGTCTGCAGGGCGGTGCTCGCTCCGAGTCTGCAGGGAAGAATCCATTCCAGCCCCTCTCCTGGCTTCCGGCGGTGGCTGCCTGGCCTTGGCTACATGGTGTGCACCCTTCCGTCTGTGTCTGGTCATTCCCTTCTCATAAGGGAGAGGTCATACAGAATGCAAGTATTCTGGCATATTCCAATATCTCATTGCCTCACATTAGTCAGGGTTCTCTGGTGCTTTTTTGTACAGGCAGGGGGCCCAGTCTGGGGGGATCTTTTTCTGATTTTCACTTCTCCTGCCCAGGACTTGCCCACAGACTAAGCAGTTATTCTCATCTGTAAGGGACTTGGAAAGGGTCAGGACATTCACGGGCAGAAAGCTGTCTCCTCTGTCCTACAATAGGTACACAAAGCTGTGTATTTCTGTGTGCTACCATTTTAAGAGTTATTTTAAAGTCATTCCAAGGTGCTATTGGAAGTCATAACAAAACATATTTCTTCTTGAATTAATGAGAGAACACAGTCCCAAAGTAGGTCCCCCCAAAGTGCTATACTTATAATGAACCCCCTCCCCAGTACTTCTCAAAAAGAATTTTATGAGCACAAAAAGATTTGGTAAACTTTCCAGAATAGTAATAACAGCAGCTTCTTTGTTAAGCAAGTACCCTGTAATATTTGCTTTGCATATGATAGTTCATTAGTTCACCAACAACTCTGAGAGTTAAACATACCTCTCCATGTTACTGAGAAAATTGATCTCAGAAAGATTGAATAACTGGCCTAACTGACACAGCTAGTACCTGTGGGAGTTAGAATTCAAACCCCAGGCTATATGATTCAAAACATGCATAGGAAGCAACTACTGAGCTTGTTAACAATATAAATGCCCGCCTACCTCTAGTGAGTGTCATTAATTAAATCCTTCGGGGGACTCTGGAGTTGGAGGTTAAATTCCCCAGAATAGGGAATTAGACAGCCTTAGTTCGAATCCCAAGCACTGCTCTTGGTGGTTGTCTGATCTTAGAACATTTGCTTCACTTCTTTGTGCCTCAGTTTCTCATCTTTAAAAGAGAGAGGGTTGTAATGGTGCTTCCTTAAAAAGTTATTGTGGGAAGCAGACTTGGCCTAATGGATAGGGCGTCCGCCTACCACATGGGAGGTCCATGGTTCAAACCCCGGTCCTCCTTGACCCCTGTGGAGCTGGCCCATGCACAGTGCTGATGCGTGCAAGGAATCCCCTGCCACACGGGTGTCCCCCACGTAGGGGAGCCCCACAAACAAGGAGTGCGCCCTGTAAGGAGAGCCGCCCAGCACGAAAGAAAGTGCAGCCTGCCCAAGAATGGCACTGCATACACAGAGAGCTGACACAGCAAGATGACGCAACAAAAAGAAACACAGATTCCCGTGCCACTGATAAAGATAGAAGCAGTCACAGAAGAACACATAGCGAATGGACACAGAGAGCAGACAACTGGGGAGGAGGGGAAGAAGGGAGAGAGAAATCTTTTAAAAAATCTTTAAAAAAAAGTTATTGTGAGAACTAAGTGAGTCAACATATGCAAGCCACTCAGAATGACGCGGTAACAAGTGAACAAGGGTACCCTGATATTGCTTACATAGCCTTAGCTTCCTGGGGCTGCCTCAAGTAAGCTGATCCAAGACAATAGGAATTTATTGTTGCACCGTTCTGGAGGCCAGAAGTCTCAAGTCATGTGGCCTGCAGGGTTGTGCAGGGACGCCTGTCCTTGGCCTCTTCCAGTTCCTGGTGTTTGTCGGCTGCCCATGGCCACCTGTGGCTTGCAGCATTCTAATCGCTGCCTCTGTCCCCATGTGGCCTTCTTCTCTACATCCATCTGTCTCTGTGCCCAAATCGCCTCTCCTTATAAGGGACCCAGTCACATTGGATCAGGACCCACCTTAATCTAGTTTGGCCCCATCTCAACTAAATGCATCTTCAAAGACCCTATTTTCAGATAAGGTCTATTTACAGACATAGGGTGAGAACTTGAATATGTCTTTTTGGGGGACACAATTCAGCCCATAACACACATCAAAACTGGAGAAGAGAATGACTCTTCTTCTGATTCCTGAGGAATCCATGGTGGTAAATGTCTAATCACGTACAAATATTTTCAGGGTATTCTCACCATCTTTACTCTGCCAATTTAAAATAAACATCACTGACTGCCACAGTGAACAGTGCCTCAAGCAGGGGCACTAGACACATCTGGACACTATAGGTAGAGCAGACAATCCCAGGAAGTCAGCACCGCAACAGTGGGCCTCACCTGGAATCCATGATAACCTTTCTCCCCAGTGTAACAGAGTTAGACTCATTTGTAATTTTGCTACACACGCTCTTCTGCCCCTTTTATTTGAACTTATAGCTAGCATTATACCTGTTAAATGTATGTCCCAGAGACTTAAATCTTTGGGCTGTTCACATGCAGGTTGAGCCCTGCATCTCAGCAGAGTTGCAGCCAACACCTACTCTCCAGTTCCTCAGACTCACCCAGGACAACTAACAACACGGTGATGATGGACAACACTCATTCCGAAAAACAGTATCTACAACTGCAAGCAAGACAGTTCCATCCATCTGCCCATAGGATCTAAGCTCCCTCTCAATCAAAAGCAGAGTGGGTGTTACCATCCCCAAATCCTCAAGACTGAGGAATGAACACACTTAAGAGGGAAATGCAACTCTGGACCAAAGTAGACTTACTATTATTCCAGCAATGAAAGAACTTGTAACATTGATTTAAAGACAGTGGTCACCAGAGGTTCTGAGGAGAGCGAGAGGAAGAATAGGTAAAACATGGGGCATTTGGGGGACATTGGAATTGTTCTGCATGATATTGCAATGACAGCTATAAGCCATTATACATTTTGTCAAAACCTATAGTTTTGTATGGCCAAAGTGTAAATCTTAGTGTAAACTATAGACCATGGTTCAATGCTTCAGTATTTGTCCATCAGCTATAACAAATGATCCACACTAACGAAAGATGTTATTAATAGCAGAAAATGTGAGGGGGTTAGGGGCAAGGTATATGGGAATCCCCTGTATTTTCAATGTGACTTTTCTGTAATCTAAAACTCTTTTAAAAGTAAAGTTAAATAACATAAAATTCATTTTGGACAAGCCAATGTAGACCTGAAAAATATTTTTTCAGTTGTGCTATCCTATAGAGTGACAACTTACAGGGCAATTACTTTTTCACTGGACTGTAAGATAGAAAACAATTGTCCAAATGTAATTATGCCAAGTTGTTAAATTTAAATTCTGAAACATGTTTAAGGCTGATCGGGGATTATATTTTTCAAATTATAAAATGAAAATGAGGGGTGCTGGTTACATGAAAAATTACTAGTGCAGTGCACACAGTAAAGCAACCCTGTAAGCAAGCCATCCCTGTTGTGGGTAATAAATACGTACTTTTTCTTCACAAAGCACTAGCTTTATATCGAGCTATTTCTTCATCCTTGGTAGGCTGGAGCTTGTATGTCTATAATTTAAAAAATAAAAAGCATCCATACTTCTGTCAATATACAGAATTCATCAGTGATTTGAAAGAAAACTGTAAATGAAAAGAGAGAAAAAGGAACATCTCTTAATTGAGTTTGTTTGGAGCTCTTTTTTTTTTTTTTAAGATTTCTTTCTTTCTTTCTTTCTCTCCCCTCCCCTCCTCCCCCCGGTTGTCTGTTCTCTGTGTCTGTTTGCTGCGTCTTCTTTGTCGGCTTCTGTTGTCAGTGGCACGGGAATCTGTGTTTCTTTTTGTTGCGTCATCTTGTGTCAGCTCTCCGTGTGTGAGGCACCATTCCTGGGCAGGCTGCACTTTCTTCCGTGCTGGGCAGCTCTCCTTATGGGGTGCACTCCTTGTGCGTGGGGCTCCCCTATGCAGGGGACACCCCTGTGTGGCACGGCACTCCTCGTGCGCAGCAGCACTGCACATGGGCCAGCTCCACATGGGTGAAGGAGGCCCAGGGTTTGAACTGCGGACCTCCCATGTGGTAGAAGGATGCCCTAACCACTGGGCCAAGTCTGCCGCCTGTTTGGAGTTCTTTTGAAGCAAGTGAATCATTTCACAGGGGCTGTTGCAAAAAAAATGACTAAACAAATTTTTCTGTACGTATTTACATATTCATCCACCAAGTCTTTACTGAGTGTGGCCAGCATCTCACCTCTGCAGATACCTGGGAGCCAGGAGGCCCACAGAAGCCATGTTAACCTAGGTATGTGTCCAGCAAATATGTTTTCTATACATTCTAAGTCTTTCCCACAATTACAATTGCTACTGAATTTATCATAAAACTTGTTAATTTTTAAATCACTTTATTTTCATATATTTTATAAAAGAATACAGCCCATCTCTTGATTAATTAGATTATAGCATGAATAAAAGCATTATCAAAGCACCAAAATATTTGCTTTGTTAATTCACACACTGAAAATATAAGCCTTTTGGTACTATGTCTTTATCTTTTCAATCCTCATTATCAAATGCATGCTTAAATTCACACCCTAGAATTAATATTTCTATCACAATCATTTCAAATGAAATAATTTATATTTTTATTGGAAACCAATCCACTACAGCACTAATTGTCACAATTTTAAGCATTGTTATATGGTCTATTTCAAGCATTTAACTCTTTCAATGAGAATTCTATAGCTAAAAAATGTTACATATTCTTTTAGTGTCTCCATTTTCTGCCCTTAAACATAATTAGAGTGGGAAAGAAGAATGTGGATAATGGAAATGCCAATAAAAAGATGAGAATGTATAAGGGATTCTGGACAATCAGCAAGATGATGGCAGAGTAAGGAGTTCCTAGAGTCAGTTCGTGCTACATGATAGTTACTAGTCACCAAAAGCTATCTGAAGTACGTGTTTGGGAGCTCCAGGAGAACAGAAGAGCATCCTGTAACATCCTTGAAATTATGGAAGGATGAGACTGCACATCTGCAGAGAAGATTCGTAAGTAGAGCGCTCCACGCCACAGAGGCTGGTGCCCATCCTCCACTGAGGCACAAGCCACCTCGGGAGCTATTCCCCAGCTGAAATTGGAAACCCCACTTCCCAAAAATGGGGGAGGAAGAGATGGTTGGGAACCAACTTCAGCTACTGATTAGTACATTCTGTGGGCTAAAGTATAATCCTAAGAACAGCTAAAGTTTAAACCTGTCCAAGTCAGAAAGAGGCTGGCAGCTGCCATCTTAACTCCATACCTGGCATGAGGAGAAACAGGGCAGGCTGAAAATCTCAGTGCTGGTAGGGACCAGCTTCCTTCCATCCTGATCAGACTGCAGTTCTAGCATAAGCCCCAGCCCCACCTCTGGCAGGGAGGAAGGTGGGGAGACCTGCACCAGCCTCTTTTGGAAATTACAGGCCATGCCATGGAGGCCAGTGATTGACCTACTTTGGCAGTGCAAGCTGCCCCAGGAGCTGTGGCTGGAATTGGAAGCTCCATTTCCCAAAAACAGGGGAGGAGGAGAGGGTTGACCACTGATTTTGGCTACTGACTAATAGACTCGACTGGCTAAGGATTAACCCTAGGAACAGCTAAAGATTGAACATGTCCAAGTCAGAAAGAGGCCGATAGCTGCCATTTTGACTCTACCCACAGGTAGAGGGGAAACCGGGCTGACTGAAAATCACAGAGATGGCAGAGAATGGTTTCTTTCACCCAGATCAGCCTCCAGCCCTAGTCTAGGTTTTAGCCCCACCTCTAGCAGGGAGGAGGCTGGTGGGCCCTGCTCCAGCCTATCCAGGTAACTGCAGCTACCTTTGGCCAGCACAGACTGAATAACCAGAAGTCTACTGGGGCAACTGCAGTCAATCTTGGACCCACCCTGCTTAGATTGTTGCCCACATCTGTGGCTCCATCCCTGCCCCAGGCAGGGGAAAAAGGAGCATGAAACTTGATCAGTCTCTCTGAGCAACTAAAGTCTAGGCCTGCACAATTTGGATTATTACACATGGCTGTGGCTCTGTCCCTACCACTGGGATAGGACAAAGGTAGGAGAAGATTCATCGGTCCCTGGGGCAATGAGGGCAGCTTGAGCCACCACAGCTTATAGCACCAATGTCCATCCTTGGCTCCTAATACACAACCAGCAAGGAAGAAAGAAAGCCCTAAACTAAAGAGAGAAACTGCACCTGGAATAAATACTCTAGTAAGCCAGATGCCAAGACACCAACAAAAAAAACAACCCACACCCAGAAACAGGAAAATATGGCCCAGTTTAAGGAACAAGATAAGTCTCCAGATGACATAAAGGAGTTGAGACAGTGAATCCTAGATGTTCAAACAAATCTCCTTAATAAATTCAGTGAGATGGTGTAGCAGTTTAATATTACTGATGAATTTCAAAAAGAAATATTGGATTATGCTTGTAATCTGATCTGTACTGGGCATGATTGAGTTATGTTTAGGGCATTGAGTCCCCACACCTTGGTGGGTGGGATACACAGATAAAAGGCATGGCAAAGAACAGAGTTGAGGGTTTCTGATATTGGATGTTGGAGTTTGATGCTGAAGACTTAAGCTGGAGCCCTGGGAAGTAAGCTCACAGAGGAAAGAGAAGCCAGCCCCAGAAATGTAGGACTCCAGGAAGCCTGAATTCCCACAGACGTCAGCAGCGATCTTCCTCCAAATAGACTTTGGTGAGGGAAGTAACTTACACTTTATGGTCTGGTATCTGTAAGTTCGTACCCCAAATAAATACCTTTATGAAAATCAACCAATTTCTGGTATTTTGCACCAGCACCACTTTGGCTGACTAATACAGATGGTTAAAGAGATTAAGGATTTTAAGAAGACATTGGATGGGCACAACAAGAATTTGAAAGCATACAAAGAAAAAATAACAGATCTTATGGGAATGAACGATGCAATAAATGAAATTAAAAATACATTGGAATCATATAATAGCAGATTTAAGGAGGCAGAAGAAAGGATTGGTGAGCCTAAAGACATGGTCCCTGAAAGCAAACATACAAAAGAACAGATGAAGAAAAGAATGGAAAAAATTGAACAAATTCTCAGGGAATTAAATGACAACAAAAGACACACTAACATAGGTGTCATGGGTGTCCCAGAGGAGAAGAGAAGGGAAAAGGGGTAGAAGGAATATTTGAAGAAATAATCTTAGAAAATTTCCCAACCCTATTGAAGTACATTTCCAAAGAGCACAATGTACACCCATCTGAATAAATCCAAATAGACTAACTCTGAGACACATACTAATCAGAATGTCAAATGCCAAGGATAAAGAAAGAATTCTGAAAGCAGGAAGAGAAAAGCAATGCATAATATATAAGGGATACGCAATAAGATTAAGCACCAATTTCTCATCAGAAACCATGAAGGCAAGAAGACAGTGGTATGATATATTTAAGATAGTGGAAGAGAAAAACCCCCAGCCAAGAATCTTATATCCAGCAAGATTGTCTTTAAAAAATGAGGATGAGTTTGGAATATTCACAGACAAACAGAAACTGAGAGAGTTTGTAACCAAGAGACCAGCTTTGCAGGAAATACTAAAGGCTGTGCTACACCCTGAAAAGAAAAGACAGGAAAGAGAGGCCTGGAAGAGAGTCTAGAAATGAAGATTATATCAATAAAAGAAACTAAAAGTTTCAAAAGAGTGGTGAAAATAAAATGACAGGTAAAACCCAAATATTCAGGAATAAACTTAACCAGTGTTGTAAACCATTTGTATTCAGAAAACTACAACTCATTGTTAAAAGAAATTTTAAAAAGACTTAAATAATTGGAAGAACATTCCATGCTTATAGACTGAAAGACTAAATATATTAAGATTTCAGTTATACTCAAATTGATATGTAAAGTTAATGCAATCCCAACAAAAATTCCACCAGCATTTTTTAAATAAATAGAAAAGATGATTATCAAATTTATTTGGAAGGGTAAGAAGTCCCGAATAGCCAGAAACATCTTTAAAAGGATGGTTCAGAAACAGACCCTTACATCTATGGTCAAATGACTTTTGACTAGCCTGTCAAACCCACCCAGCTCAAGCAGAACAGTCCATTCAACAAATGGTGCTGACAGAACTGGATATTCATAGTCAAAAGAAAGAAAGAGGATCCCTATCTCACACCTTATAAAAAATTATCTCAAAATGGATCAAAAACCTAAAATAAAAGCAAGAATCATAAAGCTTCTATAAGAAAAGATAGGAAAATACCTTCAAGACCTGGTGGTAGGTGATGGATTGTTTTTTTTTGTTTTTTTTTTAGATTTATTTATTTATTTATTTCTCTCCCCTTTCCCCCACCCCAGTTGTCTCTTCTCTGTGTCTATTTGTTGTGTCTTCTTTGTCCACTTCTGTTGTTGTCAGTGGCATGGGAATCTGTGTTTCTTTTTATTGCGTCAGCTTGTTGTGTCAGCTATCTGTGTGTGCAGCACCATTCGTGGGCAGGCTACACTTTCTTTCGCACTGGGCAGCTCTCCTTATGGGGCACACTCCTTGAGCGTGGGGCTCCTCGACATGGGGGACACTCCTGTGTTGCACGGCACTCCTTGCGCTCATCAGCACTGCACATGGGCAAGCTCCACATGGGTCAAGGAGGCCCGGAGTTTGAACCGTGGACCTCCCATGTGGTAGACAGACACCCTAACGACTGGGCCAAGTCTGCCACCAGGTGATGGATTGTTAAAGAAGATAAGAGGAGGACTCAGATGGACTACTGATGTTTAATATGTGTAGAAGTTTTAATTAGCTTTACTGTAAAAGTGTGGAAATGTACAGAATTGATGGTAACACATTATAGTAAGACTAGCAGCTGGTTTATAAATGGGAATGAGGCTGAAAATGGTAGTCTAGGGATGTAAATACCAACTGACAGAAAGGTAGAGAATAATCTGGGGACTGAATAGCACAGTAAACCCAGAAGTGGATGAGAGTTGTGGTTGATGGTACAGATGCAAGAGTGTCCTTTGTGAGCTAGAGCAGATGTACATCACTATTCCAGGGTGGAGGGAATGTGGAGAAGCATGGGAATACAGTTGAAGTGGCCTATGGACTGTGGTTAACAGTAATAATGTAATATTCATGCATCTATGCCAAAGATGTACTGTGTTGATTATGCGGGAGTGTGGAAAAAGTGTGCCAAATGTACACTGCGGACCTGGTAATAATCTCAGGATATTATTTCATAATCTGTAGCAAATATTCCAGCATGGTGTGGTGTGTTGATAGAGGGTTTGTTGTTTGGGAGTTTTGCACATGTGCATGATTGCTTTGTAAGTTTACGACTTCTGTCATAAAAATATATTTAAAAATAATAGTAGGGTGGGTTGGGGGTTAAAATACACCAAATGTAAGATAAAGAGTATAGTTAATAGAAAGATTTTGACAATATTTTCTCATAATTTGTAATAAATGTCTCACAACAATGCACGGTATTGGTGGTGGGTTGATGTATGGGACCCCTATATGATGTTATGCATGTTTGCTTTGTAACTTCACAACTTTTACCATACACTTATTTTTTACATATGTTCATGTAAAATGATATAAAATAATAATAATAATAGGATGGCTTGGGGAAAAATACTTTGGTCAGTAGTAATATTTTGAGGATACTCTTTAATCATTAGTTAAAAATGTTTCACAACAATGCAAGGTATTGATGGCAGGGTGAGGTATGAGAGTCTTGTGTGATTTATGTATGTTTGTTTTGTAAGTTCACAACTATTTCTATACATTTATTGTTTATGTATGTTTATGCAGGAGTGATATACTTCAATAAAAAATTTCTAAAAAAATATATAGATGAGGATTGTGCTACAAAATAATGTGTTTGTGAATTATTTCCTGCTAACATTCTGGGGACAGAATAGTCTTCTATATGCTAAGGGACATAGAAGGTATCAAAGAATGTAGATGTCAGTTGAGGCCTTCCACACCTGAAAGCTCCTTTTAGAAAGTGCACCATAGTTTTAAAATCTTTGAAATTTCCCGGTATATAATTTTACAGTTTCTGTACTAGGTGACATAAATTATGCATACTGTAAAATAGCAGAAGTCTAGACAGCCTGTGGTTCAGACACTGATTATTGTTATGACATAAACTGCTGAGGAAATTAATAAATTCTATCATGTAGTGTTTGAAACCTGAACTGCAAAAAAGCATAAGACCTATGCATTAGCTATAATAAATTCAGGCATACTTTAACAATACATATGGTCTGAAATTAAGAAATCAGTTCTCATGAATTTATTTATAGCATAAACATTTATTGGGTGCCCACAGATGTGTAGCAGGTTAGGGATTTCAAAAATGAGTAGGTAATAGTTCTTGATATCAGTATGCTCACCATCCAGTCTTCAAGACTTGTGTGTCAATAATTACTATTCAGGGTGGGAAGTTTTATTACAGAGGGCTGTTCAGATTGCTCCGAGTGCAAGAAAGATGAAGTAGCAAATTGCTTGGAAGAGCTAGATTAGATGTGCACAGGGGAGATGACATTTGGTTCAAAGAGAGTAAAAGAATTCTCTAAGCTGAGAAGAGAGAAAAGGTGTTTCAGAAAGTGGGATGATCAACTGAAAACGAATAGCCTGGAAGAGTGAGCTTGGAGATTCGTGCCTGGTTCATCCAGGCTGGCACAGAGGGTGCAGCTGAGATGAGAAGGGCCCTTTAGAAAGAGACTGAAAACTATGATAAATAGCTTGTATTTACTCCTGGGATCAAAATGAAGCCATTTAAGGGGATTAACCAGGAGGATAAGGGTAGTTTTAAATACGTTCTTGGTGCATTCCCCCCAGCGTGGGACACGACACCCGGGGATGAGCCTCCCTGGCACCGAGGGATCACTACCACATACCAGCTGAAGAAGCAACTAGAAAATGACCTTAAATTAAAGATTCGATGCAGAACAGCAGAATATACCTGTCTACATATAATAACATGACTTCGGGAAGCGGTTTGACCTAATGTAAGGGGGAAATGGAAAGGAGAAATGAGATTATAAGGCTGTGAGTCTCTAAAAAAGAGTCTGGAGGTTGTCAGAAGGAATACCCCTATGTACAACTGAACAGAGTCTAAGAGACAGATAAGGTAGATACAACCCCAGGTATTGGTTCTTTTGAGGGATAAAGAGACCCACGGGTTCTATGGTCATGGCAGAAGGGGTTCACTGCCATGACAGATGGCCCTTCTTTGGAGCTGGTGTTTCTGCGTGATGGAAATGGACTCAGAGGGGATCTCTTTTCACAAGACTTGCATGCTACTTTATTGGAATTGTAGTTGGTGCTGAGTTTAAGATATATGTAGGGGATTTGAATCTCTGGACTGATAATATGACACCCAGGCCCAGAGCCTCAACAGACTTCAGCTCCTACACTTTGACTTATTGGACTTACTCCACTCAGCTAACATGGAGTTGAAGAAGGTCAACCACCACAACATGGAGCCTAGAGTGTCTACAACTAGAAGCGGGAGGAGTGCATCCAGTACCCATGTGGAATCTAAGCCCTCACTTGACATAGGTGTGCAATGGACACAACCAATCCAATGTCCACAGAGGAAATGTGAAATGGGTGTGGGAACGGTAGCCATGGGGGCTGCTGGGTGTGGGGAACGGGAGGAAGAGATGAGATGTGGAGGTGTTTTCGGGACGTGGAGTTGTCCTGGATAGTGCTTCACGGACAATTACGGGACACTATAGATCCCCCCAGGGCCCACTGGATGGAACGTGAGAGGGTCTGGGCTATGATGTGGACCATTGACTATGGGGTGCAGTGATGCTCAGAGATGAACTTACCAGGTGCAATGGATGTATCACGATGATGGGAGAGAGTGTTGCTGTGGGGGGAGTCGGGGGCGGGGGCGGTGGGGTTGAATGGGACCTCATATAATTTTTTTAATGTAATTAAAAAATTATAATAATAAATAAATATTTTAAAAAATAATAATAATAAATAAATACGTTCTTGGGGTAGCCACTCTGTTTGGGTGAGAGCACGTGGTGGTTACAATGCCCTATTCATCCCGGACCAGGCAGAATATTTCCTCGGCGCACTCTCTATAGATGGTTTAAATTAACCAAGAGAGAAGTGAGAGTGCCCTGGGGTTAATTCATCCTAACAGAACATATAGTGGCCCTGAAATTTGATTGTGCATATGTATGTATGTGTATGGGTACATAGATATGTATGTGCGTGTGGCAGTATGAGATTATCAATGAATCCTGAAAAGAGAAAGATTGTGTTTGTAAACCAGTCTATTGCTCTGGATGTGATACCCTTTGTATTAAATTCAAAGGATTTAGGTTTACTTGATAAAATCAATTTGGGACTTTAATTTGACCATGTGAGCTGATATAAACAGATATTCATTCAAGAAGATACAGGAAGAGAGATGAGCCATTTGCCTGAGAAGGAAGACCAGGCAGAGATCAGGGACCATTTTGCTTCAACACATGGCACCTGAGTTTGGTGAGAAAGCAACTTTGAGTTGGATTCTTCAGGGCTTTGTAACTGTAAGCTTTTACCCCAAATAAATATCCTTTATAAAAGCCAACAAATCTCTAGTACTTTGCGTAGGCACCCTTTTGCCAGACGAATGCAGTTTGTATGTATTTTGTATGTTAAGCTTGTCTAATTCTCATTCATAAGTTAACATACTCATTCAACAATGTTCAGTCTCTACTTACTCTGAGCCAGTACTCTACTAGATATTGGGAACACAGAGAAAACGAAATCCCTGACAAACTCTCCAGTATTACTTCGGTATTCCCTCCTTCAGTGACCAATTAAGAATATGCGAATGCCCAGTATGTGCTGATTCCCATTTCAGGAGACGTGTGGATAAGTGAACAGGCGATGCAATTAGCCTGTGATGCGTGTTAGGACAGGGATTGCCTTGGGGCCGCTCTAAGAAGTTCCATATTGGGGGTGAGGTTCCAGTGAAGCAGGATGAATGCAAGTTAGCAGTCTAAGCAGGGAGGGCTGAGGCCTCAGGGCCAAAGAGGAGCTCTGCGGGGCCTGAGAAGAGAGGGAACTCGGAACATTCCTCAGTCCGCCAGGAGTTCAGCAGGGTTGGAGCGGAGACTGTAAGGTGGGGAGAAGGGGGAGTTAGGAGATGGGGCCGGAAGAGGGGATGGCGGCCAAATCGGGAAGGGCTTGTGCATCCTACAAGGTACACGGATACAATGAGGGTCTAACGCAGAAAGAGACAGATGTGATCTCTTGCCTCTCAAAACCTACAGGCTGGCCACACTGTTAGGGTATGATCAGACCTGCATTCTGGGAAGAGCGCTCTGGATCTCTAGGGAGCTTTGTGGAGAGGGTTAGATTGGGGAAAAGGGGGGAGAAGACAGAAGCAGAGAGACCAGACTTATTCGTGGCTATTTTCCCCACAGCTAACACAGGTACAGAGCAGGTGCTCAATAATGCAGGGTGGGGCGGGGGTCCAAGGTATCCCAGCTTGTTGGCTCTGCAAGTCACCCATCTTTCTGAATTCAAAAAAGCAGTTTCTAGTAAACAGTCAATGAGGTTAAACTTTGACATGCTTTCCTGAAACTCTATGCTAGTTATTTTCTTCTCCCAAAGCCAGTGAGTGGACAGTCCCTCAGGGACCTAGAAGTAAACAATGGGTAACCTCACAGAATAATTATTAATCAATAACCAACTAGCTTTTTCAATATGAATCAAACTAGCTTTTCTTCTCTCTTTGGTAATACATACACACACACACACACATATAATGCAATGAGTAATTCACTATTTCATTACCTTGTTCAAAATGTCCTTACATAATTAGCATGTCTGCTTGACATTAAAGTCTTTTGTCAAAGAACTAGAGTGAATTTTTGGGAAGAACACAGAATTTGTAGGTATAAAACCAGCTCTGCTTCATGATTCTCTGATTCCAAATAAATTATGTAACCCTCTAAGCCTAAATTTTCTCACTGGCAAATGAATACAACAACACCTAACTGCTAGGGATGTGAAGATTAAAAGCGATCATGTTTGCAGTAAGTGTTTTGTAAAATCTGTGGCACTGTAAAACATAAGTGATTGAAGTTATCAAAATTATTTGAATAATAATTGTTCTTTATTATTGCTAGAACCTGTATGCCCCCATTTCTTGACAACGTACACAGTAACTCACTTCTCACCAGTAATCAGATATTTACTTAAATCCAGACTCTAAAGGGATGAATGAATATGGACACAGTAAAGTGTAAGAACTGTGACTAGACCAGTTTCACACTCCTGGGGTCTAATTTGGTTTCCCTGCTTAAGCCAAACCTGGAGGAAGATCAATAAGATGTTTGCCAGAAAGAATGCAGCATCAAGTCCATAAAAAATAGAGAAGGCAGTTAGTTGACTCTGTAGAGGAATCACACCCTGGAAAATACAAGGAGACCTTTTGTCAACGTTAGAGGAGATCCTTCACTGTTAAATCTAGAATGACAAAAACCTGAGAAAAAGAATCATCTCTTTGTTTATGTACACCTACATAGACATGTGCAGGTGTATCCACGTTATGTGTTGCAAATAGGAGAAAGGAAAGGGAGCAAGTCCTGATGTCCTTAAATCACATAAGGAACTGCAGAAAGTAACCCACAAGAACAAAAAGAAACTTTCATCTCCATAGCCTAGTTCTTCATCAACTGCTACTTCATAATTATTCACATTTTCATGCATTTTGCATGTATTATTGCCAGAGCCATGATGTAAATTGCTAAAAATGGACTGAATTTGTATAATTTGCACTCTCTTCCCAACAGCTCTTAGTCACTTCTCAGAAGGTAACTAGCTAAGAAGAGTCATCAAACGTTCCTGAAGAAGCTATTAGTGATTCCTTAACACCGCTTGGGAAATGCATATGCCCCCTAATCCCTAGTTATATATAATTATATATTTATATAAAATGCAAATAAAATATTTACTCTATGGTGCCATATTCCATAATTAAATAAGCCTATTGGTCTATCCCTCACGAGAGACTTTTCGTAATGTATCCCTCAGGCAGAAGTTTTTCTGGCTGAGGAAAGCCTACACTTAATCCTTACTGCATGTAAAGTTCTAAGTTTAGGGCCTTGTAGAGAAAAACCCTCAGTAAAAGTAAGTCATTATTATTGATGGCTCCCTTCTTGGACTGTGAAGTAGAAATCTGTACTTGAAAAGAGTATTATCTAACGTTTCCAAGCATCTCATTGGTCACTTTATTAACCTGGTCCAATTTTTGACAAAAGTCCCTTTGTGTGATACACTAATTTCCAGACTCTCCAAAATGGAAGAGATAAAGACCTCTTCCAAAAGGCAGGAATGAATCAGAGAATTCTACTATGGAGTGGTAGAGTAAGCTTAGGCTCTAAAAGCTGGATGCAAATTCTAGCACAACAACTACTAAAAGTATCCTTGGGCAAACCATCTCTTGGAACGTTGGGCTCATGTTTGGTAAAATGAGGATATTAATATCTTCTTTGTGGGTTGCTGTAGAGATTAAGTAAAATACTATGTTTTGAGATATTTATATGTAATTACATTGTCTGATATGGTAGGTACCCAGTAAATATTAGATTTCTGGCCTTCCTCCTCTTATTTAACTTTCTTGGAACTAAGGGGTTGAGGGTGATAGAAACCTTGTTATAGGCCATCAAAGAGTTTTGTTATGCACTGGAAGTCAACCCAGGATTCAGTGAATTGTATTTCCCCTGAAGCCATGGTTATATCCAGTTCTGAATGATGATATGTGCCTCGAAGTTACAGACTGATATTTTGATTCATATTCTGGGGCTTGTGGATCCTGCTTGGTTCACTCTCATTCCAGGAAACTATCATAATCCATCATCAATAATTTCCGGGTCTCTTCTTTGGAACTTGCCTCGAAAGCCTGTTACAGATTTTTTCAGGATGTCTTTCTCCTACATCCTCTGCGGATCTATTATATTTTGGAAACAGTCAAAAATGATTTTGAATTTGGACTCTAAGGCAGGTGACCCAGCTGGAGTAACAGATTGGGGAACGTTTTCAGCCATGGCTATAGGATTGCCTTCTGGAATGATCACTTTAAAAACACCCAAATAGATGTGAGAGTATTTACAAAGCAAACAAACAAAAGTCTCCACACCCTTGGAAAAAATCATTTTCCATTGTGGAAATAAACTCATGCAGTTGTCAGTACTTTAGAGTGATTTTAAAGTGCTTTCCAAAAATTTAGAAATAAAAGGCACACAAATGGAAACAAGCTGGAAGAATGTCTTTTTCAGAAACAGATGTGATTTGGGACTAAATTTGGGGAAGCAGACCTGGATTGGGATACCATTCGGTAAGCAGAAATGTAATTAATGACATTTAAAGGGAAGGGTCAGCATAATGCATGGAAAAGGGAAAATGCAAAGATCTAGAAGGTAGCCGTGTTTTGTTGGGGCTGGGGAGCACAAGATTTCCTGTCACTGGAGAGGTGAGAACTGCTGTGGAGCAGGGATGATTTATTAGGTTTCCCCTTAGCCACAATAAAATCTCTCTCAAGACTTAGCCATCTTCCCTTGCACTGATAATAGGCGAGGAGAGTGACCTTGTGATAACACCGGAAGGTACGAGACTGAGGGCTGACCCTTGGGCCACCACTTCAAGATAAGGCGACGTTATAAAGCCCCATCCAGACTTCCCGCAAATGCCACCTTTCCGGTTATTGGAAATCTGAAATTGGAGAAAATTGTTCAGAAAAGGAAAATCATCTTAAACACAGAACCCAAGGCAATCGTTGTTCATATGTTGGTGTATTTCTTTGGGACTTCTCTTTACATATTTTTTCTCTACTTACTGGAGATCAAATAGTATATTGTTTTCTATTTTGCTTTTTCATTAAGCCTTACAAACTAGATGTTTCCTGAACTACCATAAAGTATGCATGAATATAACCATTAAAACTGTAAAATATTCCATCAAGGGAATTTCTCAGTTTCGTGTACTTAACTCACCCACTATTGCTGGCTATTTGGATGGTCTCTTTTTCCTTTTTTAAATAATACTATAATTAGTATGCCAGTGCAAAAGCCTTGTCCTCTCTCTGGGATTATGCGCCTGGTTAAAGTCCTCAGAGTTGACATTTAGGTTTACTGAGCATCAAGTTTCTATATGGGGACCTCATATTTTTCGAATGTAACATTAAATAAATAAAGACAAATAAAAAAGTTTCTATAGCCGGCTGCTTACTGGACTCCTTCACTTGAAAAGTAACATGCCTCAAGCTTAGCAGGACCGAGAGTGAGCCCCCCGCTCGCCGCATCTTAGGCACACTAAAGTGTGTCCTGCTCTGGGAGAAACCCGTTCCCTAGCATGAGCCAGGGAGCCGCTGGCAGAGGGAAGAGCAGTGACTGACGGGAGTGGGAAGTTGGGGGAAGTGAATAGAAAGGCTCCCCTCATCACCATCCCTAAAATCTGCGCCTGTGGCTCCTGACTCTGTCAACTCAGGCACGTCACTCTATTTCGCAAATGGCGATTTATTGGCTCTCAGTATAATCTTATGTGCTTTCATCACCACGATCAATTTTAGAACATTTATTGTTAACTTATCAATCCTCAGAATAGGCTAGGCTCTGGGGTAGCTTCTCATATCAAGCCCATTTTACTGAGGCTCAGAAAAGCGAAGTATCTTGCGCAAAGCCATGCATACAATGAAGGATAAAACTGTTCAAAGCCAGATCTGTGGACTCTGAGTTTGTAAAATTTCCACTTCTCCATGAGGTTTCCTCTCAAATCGTTGTGTTGGGGTGGAAGGGAAAATCAGCCCGGCTGCTAGGGCTTTCATCATTCTTTCTGAATGTGTCCAAGTGGCAGCGGTGGCAAGAATCAATCTGTAATTCTAGGCAAACACGGTTTAAAATCCCACAAGGACTGTCTTGCACACTGACCCACCTGAGACCCGTGATCCGAGCGATGATAGAAGCCGATGGAGAGCTGCAGCAGTTGTGGGAGATTATATATGTTCTGGGAGCACAGGAGGTCTAAGAACTCTACTATCTATAATTGAAAATATATTAGAGCAAATGGAAGCTTGCGATCCCACATGTATTTTATCAGATGTTTTGGACATCACAGGAATTCCTGGGAAAATTATAAATTGGAATACTTGTCACATTGTGGTAACAGAAAAAAATCATACTTAGACTTGGAAAGAAAAGAATAAATTGCCCATAAAATAATTTGTGATAGATTTGCAGTTAGAATTGGTTATGAGAGAGTAATGTGGTACTGAAGATAAGAAATAGAATTTCAAAATACGTGGAAGCCATTGCTAATTCTTTATAAAGGAGCAAGAATAATTGTACAGTTAATTATTTTGCATGGAATGCAAGAGAAAGACAAAAGCAAATAATAACAGCCTGACATAAGGCATGTGAGGAAGAAATAGGGAAAAAATAAATAAAAATATTTTTTTCCCTATTTTATAAGAAGGAAATCCCACAAATTGCTTCCACAATAAAAAGGTACTATAAAAGCTTAAAAGTGTGCCCTATTTTCCCATTTCATGATAACAGGGACCTTTTTTGACAAAACATCTAAGTCCTTGGAATCAATTTTAGTAAGATGTACAGGTACATCATTTAATTAAATGCTATGAACACAATTGAAGGCAAGATGGTGGCAAGCACTGCCCTTGCCCCAGATTCCAAAGAAAATGCCAACAGAATTTACCAAAAGGGACCTTGTGTGGGAAATCCCTATATAAAAAGACAGAGGGACTTCTTAAAGACTAGTACTAACTGGACTGGAAAGTGGAGCCCACTGAAGACCACCACAGGATGTGTTAGAGAGAAAGAACAGTGTGCCTGGGAAGCAAATGGGAAAAGCCCCTCACTGCGAGCCTGAGCGTTTGCAGCCAAGGGGGTGCTGAGGGTTTGTTAGGAAATGTCCCATGAAACATTTTCGTGGACTGTCAGAGAAGGGACCACTACTGAGCACCACTACAGCGAGGGGCACCACATAGAGAAATGCATAAAATAAAGAGACACGTGAGTTTTTTTATTTTGGGGGGGGTATGCATGTGTTCCATGTTTAAAGTCCTGTGGAATGCCCTAGTCTCTAAATCTAAGCGCTGTGCCTGTGGCATCCCACTGATTACAGGGTGCTGGCGCGGGGGCTCCCTAATGCCCCGGCACTGCCTTTTACACACCTCCCAGCCACCCCACGGTGACTCCACCACCCCCACACTCTCCCTTGGCATGAAATGAGCCAGAAAAAATTCTAACCGGATGATTCATTCACTCAGGTTTTTAAAACCAACTCAAAGGCCGTTTCTCGAAGAATGGTACTGGAAATGTCCTGTTCTTGGCTCAAACATCTGTAACCTTCATTTCCCCTCTTCCATGGAAGAATGTTGCAAGGTTGTAGAAACTGGCATTTGGGATTGCATGAGGCTAAGCAGATTTATAGGATTTATGGGGCTCGTGTTACTCCCAGAGGAGAATGCCTCTTACCACACAGGAGCTCTCTTGCCCAGCCTTCAAAGTTAATTTTACATTCAAAACACATTTGATGGTTCAATAGCACAAAGATGATATGATTGTTTTTATATGTATAAAGCACACTGATCATGTGGTATATATGTAAAAGCATTGGAAAACATCTGAAATTACATCCAACAAGATCATAAAAGTGGTAGGCTCCGGATGACAGAATTAAGTTTATATTTTTTCCTTAATCTCTATGTCCTGTTTTTTCTATGACAGGCATAAATAACTTTCGTTTCAAAATGAATTTAAAAGAACAAAATGCATATATGCTTTCACCTAGAAATTACACTGCAAGAGATTTATTCAGTGGTAGCAAATTAATAATGAGCACAGATGCTTGGACATGGGGATATTAATCACAATATTTTTCTCCTCCCTTTTTTTTGGTTTTAATTTAAAACTCTTTCAAACATAAAAAATTACACCAACAATGCGTAGGTAACAGCTATGCACACTTACCACTCGCTTTATCATGTATCCACATTTACCATTTTTATAAAAATTGCCCTATTATGAACTAAATATATTATGTGAAATATAAATATATTACGTAAAAATATGAATATGAGTAGAATTGCATATATAAGACCATTTTTCTTTGAGGCTGAAAAAATGTAAATTAATATTCTACAATGGTAAATATCAGACCCAAAAAAAGCAACATTATGCTGAGTAAAGGAGACCAGACACAGAGTACTCTACATATTGTATGATTCCATTTATAGAAAATGTAAATATAAATCTATTTATAAAGATGAAATTAGATTACTGGTTGTATAGGTCTGAGGAAGAAATGCTAAGGTATGGAGTCTTTTTTTTTAGAGTAATGAAATGGTTCTAAAATTTTTGAGGTGATGAATATACAACATTGTGATTATATCAAAAGCCATTGATTGTACACACTGGATAGATTATATGATATGTGAACCTATCTCAATAAAACTATTTAATAAACAAATAAATAATTTTGCAAGAATAGCCAGAAACAGCAGCTATGTACAGCAGGGGGAAACAGAGATTGAGAGGTAAGGAATTTTCTTTCTTGTTTGTCTGTTTTTGTTTATTATTAATATTGAAATAATAAAAATGTTCTAATAATAAATGAAGTGTTGAATGCACAACTATATGATTATACCAAATACCATCGATTGTACATTTTGTATGAATTGTATGCTTTATTAATATGTATCAATAAAATTGATTTTTAAAATAAATCAGTCAATGAAAGTTACATTGAAGGTCAACCCCCAACCATCCAAATTTCCTCCCTCCTGGATAATAACCATTATCTTGAAGTTGCTGGGTAGTCTTCTCATTCTTTTTTTTTTTTTTTTTTAATACATGTATGTCCTCAACAATTCATAGCATTTAGGGGCAATTTTAAAATTTATATGAATGATATATTTCTGTATGAATATATCCATAAGTTCCTTTTAAATGTAGCTTCATATTTCAAGGTTTATCCACATTGATAAGTATAAATTGAGTTCATTTATTTTGACTGGCATATATTATCCCATTATATTAATACATCATGATGTATTTACCATTCTTTTATTCGTGGGCATTTACATTGCTTACAGTTTTTCATTATTGCAATCATAACTACAAGAAACCCTTGCACATGTCTCTTTGTACATATGCCAGATTATTTAGGGTACACACCAAGAAGCAGTATTGCTAAATCACACTGCAAAGTCAGTGACCGCTTCCACCAACTACCGAGGGGAGTTCCTGTTTCCTCACATCTTTACCAATAATTGATATTTTCTTTTTTTTTCCCCCATCACATGGACACCCTTTTAGCTGGTCTTCTCTGATTACTAGATTAGGGGCAGGTTTTCCTGTTTGTTAGTCATTTGTACCACCTTATTAGCAAAGTACCTGTGTGTATCCTCTGCATATTTTTCTTTTGGGTCATGTCTGTCTCTTGACTACACAGGAATTCTTTATATATTCTGGCTACCAATTCTTTGGTAGTTACACATATGAAAGTATATTCTTCCAGGTGTACCTTGACCTTTCACTTTGTTATGGTATCTTTTTATACACGTTCCTTTACAGTTGTGCTTTTGATATCTTAAGAAATCATCCAATGCTCTGAAGATTTCCCTTTAATTTTCTTTTAAAAGTTTGAAATTTCAATTTTCACATTTAAGTATTCTGTCTAAAATTAATTTTTGTACATGTTATAAAGTAAGGATATAATTTCATTTTTTATACATAGATAACATTTGTTTCAATAACTTTAATGGAATAGTCCATTCTTTCTCCACTGATTAAAATGTCAACACTATCTGTCATTAATCATATTTATATATGTCTCCAAGCTATTTACTTTATTATTGCAAGTATCTATTTATCTATCCGGGTGTCAACATTCACACAATTTTAATTACTATAGCTTGATTTTTATTTCAGTGTTTTGGTATCGTCATAAAATGTTTGGAAGTTTTTCCTATTTTTCTGTTCTCTGAGACTGTTTAATGAGATAGAGGTTAATTCTTCCTTGAAGACTCAGCTTTATATTTTAAAATTATTTTGTTAAACTTTATTCAGAGTTTCTATGTATGCTAAGTGACAAACACACATATACATATATCTATAATGTATTATGTATAATAATATAGATAGATAGATAAAAGATAGCTAGAAAGGTGAGAGAGACAGAGAGGATATATACCAAAATATTATCATGGTTATATCTAGGTGACATGATTGTTCATTGTTTTTATTTTATACAAGCAAGAATTAGTTTTAAGCACAGACATTAACAAAGCAGACATTTCATGAATATTAGATTTCTCTTCCTTCACCCTCCACTCCTGAAATTCCTTTCATTAGGAGAAATTCCATTTGACCTCACACCCATCTATCTATCTTGGATTTCCTAAAATTTTCTTAGATAGATAAACAACAGATAAGAACATTTACAGCAGAGAGGATTGAGTGCAATATTATCACCAGCTTCAGTGGATCTCTGCTTAAAATCAGACAGCCACCAGAGACTTTTCTCTTTAAACCTGTTTCATTCATTTGCTCATTCATCCAACAAATACTTCTTTGATGCTACCCACCATGTGCCAGATCCCAGTGGCAGACGCCACGTGCAGACATTTCTTATCCTTGAGTGTCTAAAACCAAGCAGGGGGTTTCGAATGGTGAACTGTGATGATATTCAAGTATGATAAATCCAAGTGTCCCGGAGGGGGAGGGAGGGTGGCTCTAGAGGAGAGGTGCCTGACTCATCCTGAGGGTGGGAAGGGCAAGTGGACCAGTGAAGGGTTGTATGTCCATCACCACCTTCTCTAGAAGGGATCATTCATTGGACTCAGTGTTTCATGGGTCATAATGCCAAAACAGAGTTGAGGAAGGCTCATCTCATGCACTGAGAATCCTGTAACATTCCATCTGTTGGCTATGTCAGGGCAGATAGCCCATACCATATGTGCATCATTGAATATATTTAAATTTACATTAGGCCAACATCTACTGAAGATCTGAAATGGGCTCGTACTTGGTATTGACATCTAATGTTAATGCTCGGTGTTTTCGCGTGTTATCACATTTCATTTCACCACTCCTCTTCCAGTTCTATTCACAACTCATAGCCCCGATTTGTCAGGCCTCTCACTCCATTAGTGGATGTAACATTCCATTATGTCTCGGAAATTGAAAGCCTGACACTTAGTAACTGTTCAATAGCTGTTTGTTGATTGCCTCACTATTTCTCCAATTCTCAGTACCTTGAAAAATGAGACATTGCCCTAGCCGCAGAATTATTCCAGGAAAATCAATGTTATTTAACATAGGAAACATTAAACAACAACAACAACAAAAAACAACATAAGGTGAGGATTCCAAATCAATTGCCTTAGATTCCTTTCCTAGGGCCTTGGGAACCACCTGCTCATATAGAACAGAGGGATCATCCATCCTGGGAGTAGGGGTTGAGGGGAAGTCTGTGTCTGAAATTGGAAGATGGATAATTGAAATTGCTTAGAAGACAAGAGCTTCCCAGCCTAAGGCCAGTCGCCTCACGTGTCCTTGCCACTCACCTTTCCATTATTCTAGACATAAGTCCTCCTGCAGTGAAGAGACACAGGCTTGTTTGTGTTAAAAATCAAATGCACTCTAAAGGCAGCTGAGATCTGATGGCAGATCTGTGACTTCTGTATCTCAGTGTTTGAAGATAACTGCACAGAAGCCAGTGCTCACCTGCCCTCAGGGCACTGAGCTGGTTAACTACCCTGCCTGGCGCAACGTCTACGGAATCTGCATCAGAAAATACTGGAACACAGACAGTGGTTTCATTTATAAAGCAAGTCTCCTAACAAAATCTTGGTTATGACTTGGTGTTTCATGACTTTAGCACATTTTGTCAATATAAAATGCTAGGACTTTTGGCGTGGGCTTCTGGAGGAAAAGGAGTTGAAGATGGACAGTCCTATATTCAGCCACCTGTCTGATAACGGTCAGAACCTTGCTGCAAAGTACAAAGTATAAGATTTTAGAAAATACTGCCCAATTCTAACTCCTTCATGCAAGACTGACAATTCCTGTCAATCTTTAAATCCAGGTATGCTAACGGAAATTCAAATTGTTTTATAGTTACTTAGAACTATTCTTGTTTGAAAACAACAGATGAAAGTTGGCCATGACATAAAGACAAAGTAATTTGTTTGGAAGGAATAAGAAAGTTGGGAATTCTGAAAAAAATGACCTTTTTTTTTTTCATTTGACTGTACCTTTAAACAAGAGATACAAAATAGTACCAGTAACGTTAAACGGATGAAAATCAGTAGAAGCCAAAACTGAACAGTCTCCAGAAAGATGTTCTACTCCCTGAGAAAATGTCTAAAGAGAAGGAAACTTTAGGTGACAAGTACCACCAAAGACTCTTAGAACTGACAGCAGCAATATCAGAACAACTCAGCCATCACTACTTAAATGTAGTCATCACAAAAAAAAAAAGAAAAGTCAACGAAAAAGCATAAAATTCCTGAACTGGAAAAAAAGAAAAAGGACGTAAATCTCTTTGTCTCTGGAGTTGCAGCAGAGTTAGTAATTGCAACATTTAGAGTGATTATGACAGAAGAGATTGTCATCATGAAAAAAATGCATATGCAGTATTTAGTGCCATGCCTGGAACAAACGATAACAGATATGAAATAAATGATAATTAGAATTATTTTTAAAATTTATTATTACAACCAACAGCAAAGAAAAGCAGAATTAATGTTGTGGCTCCAGAAGACAAAGTCCTGTGCAGACTCAGCAAAAGATAGCATTTAATTGTTCTGAGATATACTTTGCAAAGGTTGAAGATCTGGCGCAGATTCTATTTTCAGTGAATAAAATGATAACAGTGATGAGATCACTCTCAAATGAAGAAGGATGAAAAAAGTAAGACAAGAAGAATAAAAGAGAGATGAGATCCCTCCTAAATCTGAATTTAGTATTTAACTTGGTACCTATCACTCAAAGAGTTCTGTGCATTCTAAAGGTCCACCAGAGAGCCACAGACTCACCCTGTCCTCGGTTTCCACCTCGAGGCCCAAGTCCATCCCACTTTCAATATCAAGGAATGGACAGGTCCAGTTTGGATTCCTAATCACAGACTCTGTCTTGGAGGGTCCAGCTTAACAAGAGTTAAACCTCTGCATCCAAGTGTTGCTCCCAGCTAGGAGAATGGGGGTGGGGGGTGGGGGGCGGGGAGTCTCTGATTAAGGAAATTGCAGGTTTTGAAGTATGTTGCTGTTTGAAAAGGAGACTGTAATCTAATACAGTCCTTTAAAATTTTATGTAAGTATTCCTAAATTATCCTGATTACTGTCTTTGAAAATTAAGAGACAATGATGGGGTTTGTAAGAAATGTCTCCTAAGTTCCTTTCCTTTTAAGTAACAAAAATTTTCTTATTTTCCATCGACAATATCACACCCTTGTGCCTCTAAGTGGTACACCAGATTGAGTGACAAGAAGTTCCCTGTGCACGCTCTGTTCCAGTCCAAAACTGCACTCCCTTACTTGAGTTAAATTTTAACTTTCTCAAGTTCATGTCAAACTAATGGTATAGAATTTACCTAAGAATTGAAAATTAACCTTTCCATTTTAATTCTTGCAGATCTTTATAATACCTTGTAAAATAAGAAAGTGTGGACATACCAGTTTCCAGAATGCTCTTAGATTTCTGTTGCTGTATGATATACACACTTTTAAGTGGGAAATATATTATGATCCAATGACTATTCTAAATACATAAAATAAATTTGAGTTATAATTACAAGGAAGATCAGGCTGATTAAAATATGGAAAACATTTTCAGTGAAACCTATAATTGGACTTAAAGAACCCTAGAGATTAAAAAACAACCTCGAAATCAAAAGGAATGGGACAGGCTAGGCTCATCCCTGGGCTTCTTAGAAACAATTCACAGTAAGCATTTACTGTCTGACTTCTAGGGATTCAGAATTGCAACAAATGTGCCACACTAATGTTAATGTTGTTAATGTAGGAAAGTGTGGGAGGGGTAGGGAGTGGGGCATATCGGAATCCCCTATATTTTTTATGTAACATTTATGTAATCTTAGTATCTTTAAAAAATTAATTTTAAAAAGTGAAAAAAAAAAAGTTGAATGAGACACAGTCACCAAGAGCTCATAGTGTAATGAAAGTAAGATCAATAAGTATAACTTTCATGCCACTGGGCATTGTCCCAACTACCACAGTTCCCCTTAGCAGTTTCTTTACCAACTAAGGGCTCACCCACCAGCTTTCTGAAAGGCTCCTTTCACGATGGAGAGTTGCCTGGGAGAAAATTTCCTACCTTGTCTTCTCCCTGTTTCCAAACTTTGCTTGAATCCAATTCTTTCTCTCCTCGCTCCCCACTTGACCTTGACGCTTGGGAGATTCTCTTGCTAGATGAGCTCGTTCTTGCTTAGGATATAGATTCTGGATTCCCTCAAAGTGTCCTGCAGTTCGCACTCATACCCTGTCTTATTCTGAGTCTTAGTTTCTGAAGGCTACTGTAACAAAGTACCACAAACGAGAAGACTTCAAACAACAGAGGTCCACTGCCTCACAGTTCTGGAGGCTAGAAGTCTGAAATGAAGGAGTCGCAGGGCCACGCTCCCTCCTAAGTCTCTTTTATTTATTTATTTATGTATTTATTTATTTATTATTTTGTAATAGATCATTTTTTTAATCATTTTTTTAAAAATATTACATTCAAAAAATATGAAGTCCTATTCAACCCCACCGCCCCTACCCCCCACTCCCCCGACAGCAACACTCTCTCCCATCATCATGACACTTCCATTGCATTTGGTAAGTACATCTCTGGGCATCGCTGCACCTCATGGTCAATGGTCCACATCATAGCCCACACTCTCCCACGTTCCATCCAGTAAGTCTCTTACGAGGCTGCGTTCCCTGCCTCTCCTGGCTTCCAGCAGTTGTCAGGAATCCTTGGTATCCCTTGGTTTGAGGCAGCACAACTCCACTCCCAGGTCCATCTCCCCCCGGCCTTCTTTCTTTTCTCCTTTTTCACATAACACACTCTCTGTGTCTGCCTGTATCTCCTCTTCCTTTTTATAAAGAAACAAGTCGTACTGGTTCAGGACCTGCCCTGTTCCAGTTTGGCCTCATTTTAACCCCTCACATCTTAATCCAAATATGGTCATTCCAGGGTCCACAGAATGGAGGAATAGAGTATGGATTAGAGTGGGCTTACTGATATTCTACTATGGAACTAGTGTGATTAGTAAAGGAAGAAATTGTAGCATTGATGTGGAGAAAGTGGCCATGGCAGCTGCTGAGGGTAGGGAGAGGGAAGAAGAGATATGATGTGGGGGCGGTTTCAGGACTTGGAGTTGTCCTGGGTGGTAGTGCAGGGACAGATGCTGGACAACGTATATCCTGCCATGGCTCACTAGGTGGACTGGGGGAGAGTGTAAACTACAATGTAAACCATTGTCCATGTGGTGCAGCAGGGCTCCAAAATGTAATCACCAAATGCAATGAATGTCCCGTGATGATGAAAGAGGTTGTTGATTTGGGAGGTGTGGGGTGAGGGGGGTGGGGACCTCTTATATTTTTTTTAAGTAACATTTAAAAAAAAATAAAGAGAGAGAGAGAAAAAATAAGGTCATTCGTGGGACCAGCTGTTAGGACTTGAACATGTCTTTTGGGGAAACCCAATTCAACCCCTAACAGGCTGGATCCTGGAACTCCGGCTAACCCTGAGCCAGCTCCTCTCTCACTCCTGCTAGGAAGTCAGAGAATCCTCCCTGTGTAGTGAAATTAGGTTTAGAAAGTGCAGGAATACATAATTTGACCTCATGGGGATATAAAATTGCCAAGTGCTTGAGCAACTCAAAGTTTACAGCAATGACGACAATCATCATTTATCCTTAGGTACTTTATCCCTATTTGCAAATGGAGAAATAGGTTCAGTTGGGTTAAATAACTTAACCAAGTTCACACAACTTGTAAATATATAGGACAGAGCCAATATGCAATCTGCAGTTTGATGAACTCCAAAGCTGTGCTTCATGCAAGATTATATAAATTTTGTTTGGTCTGTAATGGTAACTGGATTCAGTCTAGATCATCAAAACCATGGTGGGGGAATGCAGCCTTGCTGACATCTAGACTTTGGGCTTCTAGTCTCCAAAACCACGAGACAATTAGTGCTTTTCGTTTAAAGCCAATCCATTGTGAGGTATTTGTTGTAGCATCTCTCGCAAACCAAGGCACCAAGGAATGCCAAGGGATTACCGGCCACTGCCAGAAGCCAGGGGATGGCAGGGAAGACACTCTTCCTTAGAACCTTCAAAGGGAGCATGACCCTGATTACACCTTGATTTTAGACTCCTGGCCTCCAGAACTGAGTGAAAATCAATTTCTGTTATTTTAAGTTACCCAGTTTGTGGTGCTTTGTCAGGCCAGCAAACTAACACATAGCCCCAAGCTATTGCTCCCACCAGCCTCTCTGCCCACCTGTCAACATGCTGGACCTGAGTATCATCTCAATGGGGATTTGCCCCATCTCTCTTGCTTGTGTGGCAGCCTCTCCCTCCTCACCATTCCTGCAGCTTGCAACTCAGTCTTCAAAGCAATCTTGCTGACACAGGAGGCGTCCACCAATAAGAGTAGCTAGTAAAAATGGGCCCCGAAGCACAGTAGTTAGACCTCTCTTACCCTTTTTCCTTGCAGGAGCTCCCAGTATCCTGTAAGGGCATAAATCTCTATGTCATAATCTAGGGGTGCCACAACCTGTTCCAACAGCTTGAGGAGATCTAAGTGCTTAAAAAATGTGAACTGGCAAAAAAGGGAAACCTTGGATTAAGAAAACAGGATACATTTGACCAATGTAATGATATATTGTGATGAGCTTATGAAAGTATTACTTGAACTGCAGTACATTGACTCCTTGCTTTAGAATCATATGGGGTATTTTTTAAGCAGTTTTACTGAAATATATTCACACCCCATACAATCCATCCAAAGTGTATAATCAGTGGTTCTCAGTATAATCACAAGGTTGTGCATTCATCACCACAATAAATTTTAGAACATTTTCATTACTCCAAAAAGTAAAACCCCATACCCCTTAGCAATCATTTCTCAATCCCTCTATTCTTCCCAGACTTACAAAACCACTAATCTAATTCTGTCTCTAGAGATTTACTTATATTTACATTTTATACGAATGGAATCATACCATATGTAGTACTTTGTGTCTGGTTTCTGTCACTTGGCATAATTTTTAAACATTATTGTAGGCTTTTTAATTAGAGAAGTTGTAAGCTTACATAAAAGTCATATTACAAATACAACATTCCCATATAACCCCCTATTGTTAACACTTAGCACTGGTGTGGTTCCTTTGTTACAACTGATAATACATTAAAATATTACTAACTATAATCCATAGTTTCATTCAGTGTATTTTCCCATATACCACCCCATTATTAACACCTTGTAAAAGTAACATATTTTTGTTATAGTTCATGAAAGAACATTCTTATATTTTTACTATTTACTATAGTCATTGTCCACAACAGGGTTCACTGGGTTATACAGTCCCATGTTTTATCCTCTAGCTTTCCTACTAGTAATATAAATGACCCAAAACTTCCCCTTTCAACCACATTCACACACATAATCCAGCCCTGTTGATTATACTCACAATAATGTGCTACCATCACTTCTAACCATTTCCAAATGTTTACAATCAACCTAATTAGAAATTCTGCACAAATTAAGCATCAGCTCCCACTCTCTATGCCCATTCTGTCTCCTGGCAGCCTCTATTTTAGACTCTCTATGAGTTTGCTTTTTATAAATAGTTCATATTAGTGAGATCATGGAATATTGGTCCTTGTCTGGCTTACTTCTCTCAACATAATGTCCTCAAGGTTCATCTATGTTATCACATGTATCAGGACTTCATTCCTTCTTACAGCTGAATAATATTCCATTTTATGTATATATTACATTTTATTTACCCATTCATTGGCTGATGGATATTTGGATTGCTTCCATTCTCTTGGAAATTGTGAATAATGCCACGTGAACATCAGTGTGCAAATGTCTGTTCGTGGCCCTGCTTTCAATTCTTGGGTATATACCTAGTGGCGGGATTGCCAGATCATATGGGAATTCTATACTTAGTTTTCTCAGGAAGCACCAAACTGTCTTCCATCGTAATTGCACATTTTACATTCCAGTAGAGAATGAGTGTTCCTATTTCTCCACATCCTCTCCAACACTTGCAATTTTCTGTTTATTTTTAATACTGGGCAATTCTAGTAGGTGTGAAATGGTATTTCATTGTGGTTTTGTTTTGCATAGCCCTAATAGCTAGTGATGTTGACCACCTCTTCATGTGGTTTTTAGCCATTTGTATTTCCTCTTTGGATAAATGTATAGTTAAGTCTTTTGCCCATTTTTTAATTGAGTTGTTTGTCTTTTTGTTGTTGAGTTGTAGGATTTCTTTATATAGTCTGGATATTAAACCCTTATTGGATATGTGGTTTCCAAATATTTTCTCCTATTGCGTAGATGCCTTTTCATTTTCTTGACAAAGTCCTTTGAAGAACAAAAGTTTTTAATTTTGAGGAGGCCCCCGTCATCTATTTTTTCTTTCATTGCTTGTGCTTTGGATGTAAAGTCTAAGAAACCATGCCTACCAGAAGATCTTAAAGATGCTCTCCTACATTTTCTTCTATGAGATTTATGGCCCAGTCTTTTATATTTAGGTCTTTGATTTATTCTGAGTTAATTTTTGTATAAGGTATGAGATAGTGGTCCTCTTTTATTCCTTTGGATTTGAATATCCAGTTCTCCTACCATCATTTTTTGAGGGGACTATTCTGTCCCAGTTGAGTGGAACTGGCAGCCTTGTCAAATATCAATTGGTCATAGATTTGAGGGTCTATTCTTGGAGGAGAGGTCAGGCCCAGTAATCTGCATTCAATAAGCTCCTCACATATTTTGGAAGTAGAGGCACATCAGAAACCCACGGCCCCTTTGTGCTTATATGCTTTTCATTATTACATAATTTGGTTTTGCAACTGTTTGACAAATTAAGCATCAGGAGAGCAGGGTTTATATTACTTCAGAGCTGACAGAATAAATTTTTACTACAAACATCATTAGAGTAGATTACAGATGCATTAAAATATTTAGGGAATTTTATGTTCTCTGTTGTCATTGAGGCTCAGCGCACAAAAATTTTTTAGAAGTGAACGCATAAAAACAACAAACAAAAGTCAATTTGAGTACATTTTTTTAGCTTATTCTGTCATACTGATTTTTAAATGCATTAGCCCAAGGACTGGAGAAAGATGCTAATACATACTTTTAAGAACAAAAGATTTTACACTCGAAAAACCTGGGAAACTGCTTTGCTTAAATCCTTCTTCTGAGCATTCATAATACATTTTAAAGATTTGAGATGTTCCAGGGTGAAAAAGAAACTTATTAACTTTAATACTCAGCAAGCAAATTTATTTGAGCAAGGGATCGTCTTTTGTTGTCACTTTCTTCTTCTTTTTTTCTTTCCTTCACATTTCTTACCACCAACTTACTTAGCTCTGAATTCATTGACTCAGCCAATATATGTTGCACACTAACTATAAGCGAGAGAGAGTGTTAGAGACAGGGACAAAATGGTGAATAAGCTAGGCACATTATTCAACAGCCACATTCATTACCATTTGAAGCTTGTCAAGGTGCAAAGTTTCCTGAGAGCCCAAAGGGGCCTGATGCAATGCAACCAGCTCTATTGCCTCAGTTCTACCACTGACCTTACTGTTGTTATGGTTTACAAAAGCCTGCAAGAAGCTCCTAACGCAGAGCTGCTGCTGAGCTGGGCTTGACAGGCAGAGGGACTCCCCAGGTAGCTGCCTATCCAAGTTAGCTCTGTGACAAATCCTGTATTACAGACTCTGACTTGGTGTGCTTGAGAGCACAACGGCTGCTCTGAAACAAGCACTAGCCCCTAGTTGTTGAATCAAAATTTAGTCTGGAAAAAAATTCGTCTTCTAATTTTAAGCTGGGCAGTAGTTTCTTCGTATCATGGAATACTGCCAATAACGTGTGAGGCTATTTCAAGTGTCCACTGACAAATGAAACAGATAATTAGGGTATTTATTTCATAACCCAGGTGGACAATACTTTGTTGTTCTTTTGTTTTTGCTGCATTATTATTTTTTCCTGAAATAAGGATTCCTAAATGAGTCTGCTAAAGGAAGAGGGCTTTATATTAGCCATCCCTTTGCTTTCAAACTGATTGAAAGAATGTTGAATCATTGGCTCAGAAAAGAATTGATTTCTTTTTTTTTTTTAAATTTTAGTGACAGGCTAATTGTAGGTGTTACAGGTTATAAATTCTATATTAATGATATACACAACACATACACATGCCCCCAACACACACACACGCGGGTGTACATAGATATATAATATTGTTATTTGTGACAATTCAGGTGATTGTAATTTTGTCTTTGCAAAAAAATGCCTTCCAACTTGGAGGATCTGTAACCAGTAAGAGGGTTTGAGATGGTGAAACCTTAAACCCTCCCTTCTCTCCTTTGGAATTTAGGATCAAAAATGGGGTCAAATGTTGGTGGTCCATAACCCAGGTCATCTACCCATGTTGTGGCAATCTTTCTACCATGTCACCTCTTCTGCCTCATACATAGTAACTTAGTCATGTGTCCCTAACCCTGCGACAATCTGAGACCCTGTAACCCTCAACAAGAATAAGTAGTCACTTTGGCACCCAGCATTCTTGACATCATCTGGGTCGATCCTGCTCATCAATATTGACAGATACTTCTGCCAAATCACCTACCTGCCCAATTACAGTCATGATCTTTGATTGATTCTGTTGTTATTTCTACTTCTCTCTGGTCAAATAATAGAACACTTTGCTTTGAAACGTGAACAAAATTGACAAAGTCACCTAGCCTAAACCAAGTATTTGTTTCTTTGAAAATGTTTATCTCTTTGAGGCAGCAGAATTTTCTTCCTCTTGTTTACTCAAGACATACTTAGTAAATGCGTGCTCTCTGCTCTCCTAGGGGCTGGAGATAATAGCAGGGGAAAAAACCATGTCCGTAATTAAAAGTACATTTTCTAAATCCACCTTATGTGCAATTCTGAATATGTAAACACGACAGCCTCTTGGTTATGAAGTTGCCTGGTCAGTTTGGGTCAGGTAGGCCTACAAACCTTCACAGACTCGCCCCTACTGCACCCATTTTGGGGATATTTGTGGGATCCTGACTCCCAGCTTAAGGTCTTTCAAAGGGAAGACCATGTAGAAAATATGAAGGAAAAAACTAGGCTCGCTCGGGGGTAGTAACTGAAGTGGAGATGGAATTAGGCAACTTAATTATCTTTAGTGAGGAAATGGCAGATAGGTTACATGGAATAGTTGAGAATTCTCTGCCATGAGAAGAACATCAGATGTACCACTCTGACAGCATAAAATTTACCATTTTGTATGAAAAAGAAAAAAAAATGCAAGTTTTATTATGCCTTTGTAACTTGAATTCTGAGACCTGCTGTTATGGATTGAATTATATCCTCCCAAAAGATACATCAAGGTTCCAACCCTCACTACCTCATAATGTGGCCTGTTTGAGATACAGTGTTGTGGTACCTGTATTCGAGCTAAGAGGTGGTTCAACTGGATTAGGCCAGGCTCTAAATCCAGTGTGGCTGGTGTCTTTATGACAAGAGGAGAAGACACAGGGAGAAGATGGCCATATGGAAGACGAAGCAGAGACAGGAGTGAGGCACCTACGAAACAAGGAGGACACCAAGGAGGGCCAGCAAATTCCAAAGACAAGAGAGGCAAGGAGGGTTCTCATCTACAGATTCCAGAAGGCGCGTGGCCCTGCTGACACCATGGTTTGGACTGTGAGACAAGAAATCTGGGTTGTTTTAAGCCCCCTAGTTTATGGTGCTTTGCTATAGCAGCCCTAGGAAACGGATGCCTACCATATGGTTTAGAGAGAAGAAACAGCAATGAGTAGGATTTCTGGATTCCTTTATCAAAAGGCTAACTTTCCAGGGTTTTAGTAGAAATATTGAGATTTTTCTATTCACTGTTTTTTTTTAACTTTCTAACATATGGGTTTCTTATTTGTCTGAGTTTATTATAGTCGACTGAATGAATCTATATTGAGTGTTCTAAAGTGCTCTTCGAAGTATAGGTAAAACTACATGTGTAGTAGAAATGCAATATGTATATTTGCACACGAATAAACTGTATAGCCCTACACAATTCATCTTAGAATTTGTTTGTGCTAATGCTTTATGAGGTGGCTTTAAACAAGAGGTAAAAGACACTGGAGCTATTTGTGTTTGTCTCTGGAGGAAAAAAAAGCTTTCTCCCTGCGTTATCAGATGCATGTAATATTTGAGATTTGCAGGAACAGCATCCTTTTCCCCTGAGACTAAAACACCCTCAGGCAGAAAAATCACCCCTCAATATGTAACTAGCAGGTAGTCCATTTCATCAATTCCTCAAATGAAGTTTGAGGAAAGCCATTTTAAATTATATTGCCAAAGCACACATTCCCCTAACAGAACCCACAGTTCATTCTGCTCCACCAAAAGAAATGGGATACAGTTCTCGAAGTCACCTCTCCCTGCTTCGCCTCATCCTCTCTCTCCCCTCACCCCTCCACCCTGAAGAAATCCTACAGTCCCCCAGGAGTCTCTGCAATCAAGGACAGCTGTTAACAATCTCACCCGTCAGCTTTTCTTGTTGTTTACTGGGAATCCCACTGAGTACTCCAGGTACCAGGAACATTCGCACAGGTAAGTGCAGACAGAAAGCCTCCCTTCCTGGCCAAGCTCCAGATTTCCCCCCTCATCCCACTTACCCCTGTAGGCTGGCTTTTCCCACAGAGGACATTAGCATTTTAAGATCCGAGGAAGGAAGGCTCTCCCCTGTCACAGCACTGCCTCTCAGCCACTCCCTTTCCTCTGGCCTTCTCTCCTCCCTCCACTTCCCCATTGCTGCTCACCACTGGCTTTCTGAGGCACATCCAACCCTCTTTCTTCTCCACTTGCCCTTTAACGGCTGGTGCTCCTGGTGTTTCACCCTCAGTCCTCTGTCTGGTCCTCTGTAGCTGGGTTCCCTTAGGCCTGTCACATCCCCTCTCTGGGCCTCGGTTTACACATATTCGGGGGAAGAGGATATTGGACTGGATAGTTTTTAAGGTCTAATCCCAACCTCCAACCCTGTGTTAATAATTCAGCAAAGAAATGATAGTGCAGCTAGAAATCTGTAACTCCTGGGTGAGAAAAGGATGGCCTTGGGAGAATGAACTTTGGGGAGGACATTCTGCGAGAAGTGGGTGTCAGAGCTCAGGACAGGGACCAGGGAGGGCTGGGCCGAGCACCCCTACAGGAATGGGGCCCTGGGAACCCTGCGGATGCCACCCACTGGGCCCAGTCTTGGTCGCCTAAGGCTGCCCTGTAAGTACCATAAACTGATTGGCTTAAAACAACCCAAGTTCACTCTCTCACAGTTCTAGAGGCCAGAAATCTGAAATCAAGCTGTTGGCAGGACCCTTCCAAGCCTCTAGGAGCATACCTTCCCCTGCCTCTTGCAGTGTCCAGTGGCTCCAGGCGTTCCTTGACTTTGGCAGCATTACGCCGCTCTCTGCCTCCATCTTCTCATGGCCGTCTTTCCTCTCAGTCTGTGTGTCTGTGTCTGAATCTCCCTCTTCTTATAAGGACACCAATCATGGGATTTAGGGCCCACCCTAATCCAGTAGGACCTCATCTTAACTAATTACATCTGCAAAGACCCTATTTCCAAATAAGGTTACATTCTCAAGTTCCAGGGTCACATGAATTTGGGATTGAGATTCTCTAATAGATACCACGGGCAGCCTGAAAGGGGGAAATAAGTCACAAAAGGGAGGCCTGAGAAATGGGTGGAGAGGGGGATGGATATGTTAACTCCTTTCCCTTGATTCTTAGCCCAGACAGAAACGCAGAGTGGAATCACACTCCAAGAGGCTGCTCACTGCTCATTCGGTTTTGCTCTGGGAAGCCCGAGCACCAGATACACAACTCTAATAGCAAGGAGGCTCCGCTCACGAGTGAAAGCAGTGGCTCAGCAAGGACTTAAACTAGGACAAGCTATTTCTTGATAATATAGATGTTCTAGAATGAAAACTCAATATACATGGCATGGGAATAACTTTGACATAAAAAATTATAAAGAATGTTCATTTGGGAACTGATATAAATGTCCATTTGTTCTTCATTGGGAACCTGGTAGAAAGTCTTCACCAGAGACGGCTAAAGTTTCAGCTATGTTCTAGTTTATCTTTTCTCAGTGACTAGTATTATTGATCCCTTTCCCCAAATCTCACCCTGCCTGCACAGGGGTGACTCTTTTTGTTTTGGGGTTCTTAATACTGCCTTCTATCAGTACAGCACTGAAGATATTTGCTGGTGTCAATAGGTCTACAAAGTGCATTCCCTTTTTACCAGTGTGGAATGGGCATGCTTCACAAGACAAATATAATCATACTTTTCATTTTATCACACTTACTTAAAACAGTGGCTCTCAACAGGTGGCAATTATGCTCTGACCAGGGGACATTTGGAAATGCCTAGAGATATTTTTTTAAAACAAATCAAGTTTATTGATACATATTAATAAAGCATACAATTCATCCAAAGTGTACAATCAATGGTATTTGCTATAATCACATAGTTGTGCATTCATATTTCAATCATTATTAGCGCATTTTCATTATTTCAATATGATAATAAAAAACAAACAAAAAGATAATTCCCTCACCTCTTGATCTCTCTATGCTTGCCCCCACTGTACATAGCTGCTGTTTCTTGCTATTGGATCCAAAGTGTATAATCAATGGCTTTTAGTATAATCACAATGTAGTACATTCATCATTTCAAAAATTTTACAGCAATTTCATTACTCCAAAAAGATAGACTCCACACCCCTTAGCATTCCTTCCTCAGACATATATAGCCGCTAATCTCATTTCATCTTTACAAATTGATTTATGTTTACGTTTAATATAAATGGAATCATACAATAATTAGTACTCTGTGTCTAGTCTCCTTCACTTTGTATGATTTTTTTGTCTGGTATTAACATTTTGTACTATTAACTTACATTTGTTTAGCTTCAAAGAAAAATGGTCTTATATATGCAATTCTACCCATATTCATATTTCACATAATATATGTATTTCATATAATATATGTAGTTCATAATAGGGAAATCATACAGTATTTGTCCTTTGGGTGTCTGGCTTCCTTCATTCAGCATAATGTCCTCCAGGTTCATCCATGTTGTCATATGTTTCACAATTTCATTTCTTCTTACCACTGCATAATATTCCATCACGTGTATACTCCACAATTTGTTTATCCATTTATCAGTTGATGGACAACTGGGTTGTTTCCAACTTTTGGCAACCATGAATAACACTGCTATGAACATCAGTGTGCCGTTATCTATTCGTGTCACTGCTCTCAGTTCTGGGTATATACCTAGCAATGTTATTCCTGGGTCACATGGCAAGTCTATATTCAACTTTCTTAGGAACTGCCAAACATTCCTCCACAGTGGCTGTACAATTCTACATTCCCACCAATAGTGAATAAGCATCTCTTTCTCTCCACACCCTCTCCAACATTTAGTTTTCAGACTTTTTAATTATGGCCAGTCTAATAGGTGTAAAATGATAGCTCATTGTAGTTTTGATTTGCATTTCCCTAATCACTAGTGATGTTGAACATTTTACCATGTGTTTATTCACCATTTGTATTTCTTTTTTGGACAGTTGTCTTTCAAGTCTTTTGCCCATTTTTAAATTGGGTACATTGTCTTTTTATTGTTGAGTTGTATAATTTCTTATATATCATGGATATTAAACCCTTATCACGTATGTGATTGCCAAATATTTTCTCCCATTGAGGTGGTTGTCTTTTTACCCTTTTGACAAAGTCCTTTGAGGTACAAAAGTGTTGAATTTTGAAGAGGTCCCGTTTATCTATTTTTTTCTTTTGTTGCTTGTCCTTTGGGCATAAGGTTTAAGAAACTACCACCTACCACAAGATCTTGAAGATGCTTTCCTATGTTTTCTTCCAGGGGTTTTATGGTAGTTGTTTTTATATTTAAGTCCTTGATCCATCTTGAGTTAATTTTTGTATAAGGTGTGAGATAGAGGTTTACTTTCTTTTGGATATGACTACCAAGTTTTCCCAGGACTGTTTGTTGAATAGACTGTTCTGGACCAGTTGGGTGGGCTTAACAACCTTGTTAAAAAATCACTTGACTATAGATGTAAGGGTCTATTTTTGAGTTCTCAATTTGGTTCCATTAGTCAATCTGTCTGTCCTTATGCCAGTACCATGCTGTTTTTATCACTGTAGCTAATTAATATGCTTTAAAGTCAGGAAGTGGCGTCCTCCAACTTCATTCTTCTTTTTTAAGACATTTTTTGCTCTTCAGGGTCCCTTACCTTTCCAAATAAATTTGGTATTGTTGGGTTTCTTTTTCTGCAAAAAGGGCTGTTGGGTTTTTTATTGGGATTTTGTGAATTTGTAAATTAGTTTGGGTAGAATTGATATCTTAATGACATTTAGTCTTTCAATCCATGAACATGGAATGTCCTTCCATTATAATTCTTCTTTGCTTTCTTTTAGCAATGTTTCATAGTTTTCTGAATACAGGTCCTTTATGTCCTTGGTTAAGGATATTTCTAAATATTTGATTGTTTTAGTCACTTTTATAAATGAAATATTTTCTCACTTCCTCCTCAGATTGCTCATCAGTAGTATGTAGAAATGCTACTGATTTTTGCATATTAACCTTGTATCCTGCCACTTTGCTGAATTCTTCTATTAATTCTAGTAGCTTTGTTTTGGGTTTTTGAGGGTTTTCTAGATATAGGATCATGACATCAGTGAATAGTGAGAGTTTTACTTCAACTTTTCCTATTTGGGTGCCTTTAATTTCTTTGTCTAGACTAATTGCTCTAGCCAGAATTTCTAGCACAATATTGAATAATAATGTGACAGTGGGCCTCCTTATCTTATTCCTGATTTCAGTGGGAAAACTTTAAGTCTTTCACCATTGAGTACAATGCTAGCCATAGGTTTTTCATATATGAACTTTACTATATTGAGAAAGTTTCCTTTTAGTCCTATCTTTGGGTATGTTATTATCAAGAAAGAGTGTGGTATTTTGTCAAATGCCTTTTCTGCATCAACTGAGAGAATCATGTGCTCTTTCTTCTTCAATGTATCAATGTGGTTTATTACACTAATTGATTTTCTTGTGTTGAATCACCCTTGCATACCTGGAATAAAACCCACTTGATCATGGTGTATAATTCTTTTAATGTGCTTTTGGACTCTGTTTGCAAGTGTTTTGTTGAAGATTTTTGCATCTATATTCATTAGAGATATTGGTCTGTAATTTTCTTTTTTTATAGTATCTTTATCTGGTTTTGGTATTAGCAAGATTTTGACTTCATGGAATGAGTTTGGTAGCATTCTTTCCTGTTCAATTTTTTTTGGAAAAGCTTGAGCAAGATTGGTATTAGTTCATCTTTGAATGTTTGGTAAAATTCACCTGTGAAGCCATCCGGTCTCAGGTTTTTCATCTTTGGGAGGTTTTTGATGACTGTTTCAATCTCTTCACTTGTGATTGGTTTGTTGAGGTTTTCTATTTCTTCTAGGATCACTGTAGGTGGTTCATGTGTTTCCAGGAATCTGCCCGTCTCATCTACATTTTCTATTTTTTGGCATATAATTGTTTATAGTATCCTCTTATATTCTCTCTTATTTCTATGGGGTCAGTGTCAATGTTCCTTTCTCATTTCTGATTTTATTTATTTGTGTCTTCTCCCTTTTTTCTTTGTCAGTTAGCTAAAATTTGTCATTTTGTTGATCTTCTCAAACACATTTTGGTTTTGTTGATTCTATTGTTTCATTATTCTCAATTTCATTTATTTCTGCTCTGATCTTTACTATTTCTTTCCTTTGGTTTGGAATTAGTTTGCTGTTCTTTTTCTGGTTCTTCCAGGTATGCAGTTAGATCATCAACTTTAGCCCTTTCTTCTTTTTTAATGTAAGCATTATGGGCTATAAATTTCCCTCTCAACATTGCCTTTGCAGTGTCCCATAGGTTTTGATATGTTGTGTTATTGTTTTCATTTGTCTCAAGGTATGTACTGAATTCTCTTGCATTTTCTTCTTTCACCCACATATTGTTTAAGAAGGTGTTGTTTGATCCCATATATTTATGAATTTTTCCTTTTTCTTTCCATTATTGATTTCCAGATTCATTCCATTCTGATCAGAGAAGAGTTTGTATAATTTCAATCTTTTTAAATTTATTGAGACTTGTCTTGTGACTCAACATATGATCTGCCTTGGAGAAGGATCCATGAGCACTTGAGAAGAACGTATATCCTGCTCTTTTGGGTTGCAATGTTCTATAGATGTCTGTTAGGTCTAGTTCATTTATCATTTTATTCAAGTTCTTTGTTTCTTTATTTATCTTCTGTCCAGATGTTCTATCCAATACTGAGAGTGCTGTATTGAAGTGTCCAACTATTACTTGTAGAGACATCTATTTCTCCCTTCAGCTTTGCCAGTGTGTTCTTCATGTATCTTAGGGCACTGAGGTTAGGTACATAAATATATAGAATAGTTATTTCTTCTTGTTGAATTGCCCCTTTTATTGATATATAATTACCTTCTTAATTCCTTATAATGATTTTGCATTTAAAATCTATTTTGTCTGAGATTAGTATTACTACTCCTGCTCTTTTTTTTTTTGGTTACTATTTGCAATATCTCTTTGCAAGCTTTTACTTTTAACCTGGTTGTGCCCTTATGTCTGAGATGAGTCTTTTATAGACAATATATAGATGGCTCATATTTTTTAATCTATTCTATCAGTCTGTATCTTTTGACTGGGGAGTTCAATCCATCAACATTCAATGTTATAACTGTAAAGGCATTACCTACTTCATCCATTTTGACCTTTGGCTTTCTGTTGTCATACTGTACCATTGTCTATCTTTTTACCCTTCCTAATATTCTGCATTTCTACATTCTTCTCTAAGTCTCTTGTCCTTGTTTTTTCCTTTCAGGTTGCAGCACTCTCTTTAGTATCTCTTGTAATTCTGATCTTTTTGGTAACATATTCTATCAGCTTTTGTTTGTCTGTGAAGACTTTGAACTCCCCTTCATTTCTGAATGGCAGCTTTGCAAGACACAGAATTCTTGACTGGCAGTTTTTCTTTTTCAATACCTTAAATACATCATACCACTTCATTCTATCCTCCATGGTTTCTAATGATAGATCAATACTTAATCTTATCAAGTTTCTCTTGTATGTGATGCTTTGCTTTTCTCTTGCTGCTTTCAAAAATCTTCTCTTTATCTCTAATATTTGTCATATTGAATAGTAGGGGTCGTGGGGTAGCTCTATTCATATTTATTCTGTTTGGGGCCCATTGTCCTTGGATATTGATATTTATGTCTTTCAAAAGGGTATGGAAGTTTTCAGTCATTATTTCCTCAAATATTCTTTCTGCCCCTTTTCCATTTTCTTCTTCTTCAGGGATGCCAATAATATATATGCTTTTGTGTTTCGCATTGTCATTCAATTCCCTAGACCCTGTTCCATTTGTTCGTTATCTTCTTTTTCTGTTCTCCTGTCTTTTCCAGTTCATATGTTCTGTCTTCAAAATCACTAAGTCTGTCTTCAAGCAGTTCAAATGCATTCTTAAGTGTCTCTAAGTATTTTTAATCTCATCCACTGTGTCTTTCATTCCCATAAGGTCAGTTACTTTTCTTTGCAGACTTTCCAATTGTTCTTTATGCTCATCCAGTGTCTTCTTAATATCTTTTATCTCATTAGTCATATATTCTTGTAATTCTTTAAATTGATTTAGGAGAGTTATTTGATTATCACTGATTAATTGTCTTTTTTTAAAAAGATTTATTTATTTATTTCTCTCCCCTCCTCCCCACCCCGGTTGTCTGTTCTCTGTGTCAATTTGCTGCATCTTGTTTCTTTGTCGGCTTCTGTTGTTATTAGCAGCATGGGAATCTGTGTCTCTTTTTGTTGCGTCATCTTGTTGTGTCAGCTCTCCGTGTGGGCGGCGCCATGCTTAGGCAGACTGCACTTTCTTTCATGCTGGGCAGCTCTCCTTATGGGGCACACTCCTTGCGCATGGGGCTCCCCTACGCAGGGGACACCCCAGCATGGCACGGCACTCCTTGCACACATCAGCACTGCACATGGGCCAGTTACACATGGGTCAAGGAGGCCCAGGGTTTGAACCGCAGACCTCCCATGTGGTAGACGGATGCCCTAACCACTGGGCCAAGTCCATTTCCCGTGATTAATTGTCTTAAATCCTGAATCTCTTCAGTATATTTGGTTTGTTCCTTTCACTGGACCATCTCTTTCTATTTCCTAACATGGCTTATAATTTTTTGCTGATATCTAGGCATCAGATATGTTGGTGAAATTACTCTGATGACCAAGTTCTTTATCTTGCCTGTTCTTTTTTTCTCAGCTTTTTGAAATTTGGTTCAACTTATCCTATGTCTTTAAAATTGCCCAGCATAATGGGCCCTAACCCTCAGCAGAGTTGAAACTCCTACTCTCTGGTTCATTGGACTTACCCAGGTCAGTTAACAAGGAGGTGAAGATGGTCAACCACCACACCAGGGAATGAAGAGTGCCTACAACTGCAAGCAGAGGAATTGCATCCATCATCCATATGGAGTATAAGCCCCCTCTTGATCCAGAGGTGGACTGTATATCACCATCCCACAGTCCACAGAATAGAGGAATAAAATATGGATTAGAGTGAACTTACTGATATTCTACTATAAAACTCTTGTGATTAGTAACAGAAGAAATTGTAGCACTGAGGTGGAGAAAGTGGCCACAGTAGTTGCTGAGGGCAGGGAGAGGGAAGAAGAGATGTGATGTGGGAGCATTTTTGGGACTTTGAGTTGTCCTAAATGATATTGCAGGGTCAGATGCTGGACTTTATATATCCTGTCAAAACCCACTGGATGTACTGGGGGAGAGTGTGAACTACTGGGTAAACTATTATCTATGTAGTATAGCAGTGCTCCAAAATGTGTTCACAGAGTGCAATGAGTGTGCCACAATGGTGGAGGAGGTTGTTGGTGTGGGAGTAGTGTATGGGAGGGTGGGGATATACAGGAAACTCTTATATTTTTTAATGTAACACTTTTTTGTGATGTATATATCTTTTAAAAAATACAACTTACAAAAATGATGGGGTGGGGGTCAGGAGTGGGGTATATGGGAACCTCATGTTTTTTATGTTTTTTAATGTAATATTCTTTGTGATCTCTTAACTTTAATTTAAAAAGTGTAAAAGAAAAAAAAAAGACAATTGTCAACCACCACACCAGGGAACCAAGAGAGTCTACAATTGCAAGCAGGAGACTCAGCCATGTGGGATCTAAGCCCCCTCTCGATTTAGAAGGTGGAGTGAACATTGCCATCCCAGGTTCCTCGGGATGGAGGAATAGAATATGAACTGGGGTGGACTTACTGGTATTCTACTATAGAACTAATGACACTCTAGCAATGAAAGAAATTGTATCAATTGATGTGGAGACAGTGGTCACAGGAGTTGCTGAGGTCAGGGAGAGGGAAGAAGAGGTGGAATATGGGGGTATTTTCGGGACTTGGAGTTGTCCTCAATGATATTACAGGGACAGATGCAGGACACTATATATCCTGCTATAATCCACTGAATGGACTGGGGGAAAGTGTAAACCACAACATGAACTATAATCCATGCAGTGCAGCAGTGCTCCAAAATGTGTTCATCAAATGCAATGAATGTGCCACAATGATGAAAGAGGTTGTTAATGTGGGAGGAGTGGGAGGGTGGGGTGGGGAGTGGGGCATATGGGAACCTCTTATATTTTTTAGTGTAACATTTTGATTTAGTTATGTATCTTTAAAAAAATAAAAGATAATGTAATAAAAATATATTTTAAAAAATATAAGTAAATTTAAAATTAAAAAAAAAAATTAAATAAAATTGCCCAACATAAGTTACCAAAATCATGCCAGGGTCTCACTAATGGGGCACAGATTTTCTCACAGGGGTGTGGTAAAGAGAGCTCTAAAAGCAGTTTTTGGAGCACTGCTGCACCACATGGATAATAGTTTACACTGTACTTTATACCCCCCCCAAGTACATTCAGTGGCTATGGCAGGATATATAATGTCCAGCATCTGACCCTGCAATATCATTTAGGACAACTCAAGGTCCCAGCGATCTCCCCACATCACATCTCTTCTTCCCTCTCCCTGCCCTCAGCAACTACTGTGGCCACTTTCTCCACATTAATGCTACAATTTCTTCTATTAATAGTCACAAGAGTTCTATAGTAGAATATCAGTAAGTCCACTCTAATCCATATTTTATTCCTCTATTCTGTGGACTGTGGGATGGTGATGACCACTCCACCTCTGTATTGAGAGGGGACTTAGATCCCACATGGATGATGGATGCAATTCTCCTTCTTGCAGTTGTAGGCACTCTTGGTTCCCTGGTGTGGTGGTTGACCATCCTCACCTCCCTGTTAGCTGACCTGGGTAAGTCCAACGAACCAGAGAGTAGGAGTTGCAACTCTGCTGAGGCTCAGGGCCCAGCTGGCACATGGACAATACAGAGATTCAAGTCTCCTGAGTATACACCAACCCTAAAACCAACCACAGGTACAGTGAAAGTGACAGAAGAGGCATGAGTAGAAAGGTCACATCTGAGTCCAACTCCATCACACTCAGGAACACAAATTCCAAAGTAGGGCCCGTTGATATGGCACTGAACTCCAGAGCCATCTGCCATAACCACAGAACCTGTGGGTCTCCATAGCCTACAGGAAAACCAGTACCTTGGGTTGTATCTTCATTGCATTTTTATTCACCAAATGCAATGAATGTGCCACAATGATAAAAGAGGTCGTTGATGTGGGAGGAGTGGGGTGTGGGGTGTGTGGGGTATATGGGAACCTCATATTTTTTAATGTAACATTTTTGGGGATTTATGTATCTTCAAAAAATACAATTTTAAAAAATGATGGGGGTGGGTAGTGGGGTATATTGGAACCTCATGTTTTTTTCATTTTTTTCATTTTTCATTTTTTATTTATTTCTCTCCCCACCCCCCCACCCCCTGCCCCAGTTGTCTGTTCTCTGTGTCCATTTGCTACATGTTCTTTTGTCCACTTCTGTTGTTGTCAGCACCATGGGAATCTGTGTCTCTTTTTCGTTGCGTCAGCTCTCCATGTGTGCAGCACCATTGCTGGGCAGGCTGAAATTTCTTTCACGCTGGGCAGCTCTTCTTACGGGACACACTCCTTGCGCGTGGGGCTCCCCTACACGGGGGCACCCCTGCGTGGCATGGCACTCCTTGTGCGCATCAGCACTGCACGTGGGCCAGCTCCACATGGGTCAAGGTGGCCAGGGCTTTGAACCGTGGACCTCCCATGTGGTAGACGGATGCCCTATCCACTGGACCAAGTCCGCTTCCCTCTTATGTTTTTTAATGTAATGTTTTGTGTGATCTATTAACTTTAAAAAAGATAATTCTAAAAAATTAAATTAAATTAATAAATAAAAGCAGTTTTGTCCATGTAATTTCAAGACCAGCCAGCAGATGGCACTTTTTGACACACCTTTCCACCAAGGTATATCTCTCTTGATTTTCCTTTCTTTTCATCTGGTCAGAGCTGAGATTCAAAGTGGGCTCCACTGGCTGAATTCACTGAAGAAAAGAGTCCACCTCCTAATCCTAACCCTAACCTCCTCCCTTTTCTCTTTAACACCTGGCAGAGAGGAAGACATCTGCTCTCTTCTCAGTCAGCTCTAATGAGCCAGGTGTTTTACCCATTGCCAAATATCTGGGAGTGTTGGAGGGGAGCCCTCCCCACTGGCCAGGAGGTTAGTAACTCACAGATTATTGTTTCAGCTTCTTTGTCTCTGTGTCCCTAGACCTCCTGGGAACTGTGAAGCACTGTCCTGGTCTGCTGACCCCCTGAGCAGTACCCTCAGGCAGCTTTTTGTTCTTTCTCTATTGTTTTTGTGATAGCTGAGCCTTATTGTCTAATCCAATGCCATGTTCCCACACCTGGGAGCATTTTTGATTGTCACAGCTGGGACAGGAAAGAGTGCTACTGGCATCCAATGGGTAGAGGTCTGGGATGCTGCCACACATCCTTTCATGCACAGGACAGTTTCCCCTGTACAAAGAATTATCTGGAACAGAATGTCAATAGTGCCAAGTTTGAAAAAGTCTGATTTAAAATCACTTGACAAAATTCATGGCAAGTCCAATATCAGTCATCTAGACTCTTTCTCTTCCCTTTTGTCCCCTTGCAGGCTTCCATAGATTGTAAAGAAATCCATGGAACTTCCACTTTGGGTGGGGAAACCTTTCAGCCTGTGATAGAGTGGGCTGCTTATCGCCCCATGGCTACAGTGATGTGAAAAACAGGGGGCTTGTCCTTACTCTCATTTTCCTGCAATAGCCCAATTCCCACCAAATACATCCTGATGTCTTAGAATCTAGACTCCCTAAATGCTTTTTGCTTTCTGGAAGTAAGGCAACTGAAGGATTTAGGCATATGATCCCTTCATCAACCTTGTAAAATGGGAATTGAAGTGCCTTTGATCCTTGCTGATGAAACCACAGAAGGGAAAAACAAACCACAAGGCAATTTCCCAACAGGTCCCCTTGCTATGTTAAATTCTCAATAATTTAATCCAATTCTGGTAATGACTTCTCTCACTCCGCCTGCTTTATACTACTGGGGACTCTACTTGTTTTCTTCCAACCTGGGAATTCCAGATCCTGAACTCAACCCCTGAAACTACTGCATACATTTGTACCAGCACTAATGGGTTGGGAGCTTTTTGGAAAGCAGCTCCAAAAAGAACAGGGCTGAAAGATGACACATAGTGCTGACACTGAGTGACCTGACACAAACATCTTCATCCTTAGATTTCTCACTTTTAGGAATTCCATACTCAAGATTCCAAGTCTTTATCAGAATACTTATATCATGGAATTGCAATTATCTTTGTGTATACCCTTTTGTTTCCTAAGGGATTATGAGCTTTTGGGTAAAATCACTATCTTATTTATCTACTCAAAGTTAGCACAAGGAAGCGCTTAGAATTAAAGAATGAAAAATGAATGAAGTATTTCTACATGAAACATTTCTGAGGATTTATAAAGAAAAGTAGGATGGGGAAGAGCTATCTGGAAGTCTTAAGGTGATTAACTTTGTCTTTTAAGACAATTTAAAAAATCACCATACACAATTCTGAAGCTTTTAGCATAATAGAATAAAACTCGGGTATAAGTGTACTGGGTTTTTTCCTGTCTTTTGGAAATTGTGGTAGCAAATAACCTCCTCTGTTCTTTAAGTTTTTATAGACAGTAATAAAATGTCACACATGGTCATTTAAACTACTTGTCTCACAAGTTTAGTTGAAAATTTTATCTGCAAGTTAAACAGAAAAGATGTGAAGATGGGCTTTCACAGACCTGCTGGCTCTCACAAATCTCAAGAAGGAAAAGACTGACATCAAAGTGTTCTTTAGATGCATAGCAGCTTCTCTCCAACACCCTTTTTGATCTAAAGGTAGTTTAAAATCTGCCTTCTTTTAGAGATAGTTTGCAGTTATATAAATGACCTTCCTACTGGTCTTGCTTATCCCATATTGCTCTACTATACTTAGAATATAGTTTATCAGCAGTAATTCTGGTTTTATCCTATTTTGGTATATTTGATTCACAGGAATGAAAAACAAATTAAGTAGTTAAATTTACACTTACATTTTTTTTCTGACTCTGTAGTCCTTGTTGCCAAATTGTTGAACCACCCAAATTAAGTCTGTACATGAAGTTTGAAACCTTTATATTAGAAAATTATAATCTGTGTTAGAATTTCCAGTTACCTCAAAAAGTGGCAAAAAAATTATCAATAAATTTTATTTTATTTACTTTTATTTTATAAGATTGCCCTGTATTCCTGATGTCATCAACATGGACATCTAGGACATGCCCTGAAAAAAATCTCTGCAGAGCTTCAGTGAAAAAAAGACAAATCCCACTTGCTTAGAACTCTGGAGGACGGTAGAGACTGGAGAAGGACTCCACAAATGCTGATTTGAAGGAAAAAAATCAGGTAGGAAATTTTTCTCCCAGACCTATCAATCCACTTCCCTACTCCTCACTTAGTGCAGTCCAGCTTGGAAGTTTCTCAGCAGCAGTGGCTAGGTCCCTCCCATCAAGGACACAGACTATAGAGTCATTCACAGCAGTGAGTTAGAACTCCACACATATCCAGGCACAGGGACCCAATCCACAGAGACCCAGGACAGAACACAAACCCCTGAGGGGTGCTGCATACAAAAAGGACCCCTGGCAGGGAGAAGATCATAGTATAAAGGCTGGAAAATGCTGCTCTCAATCAATTCAGTTTCTATTGACTGGATCACCTAAACACAAAGTCAACTTTTCTGGAGCAAACCACCTTTCTGGATTGACCCAATCTGCCTCCTCAGAGTGGGATGCCTTAAGAGGGAAGAAACTGTAGGCAGAAAAGCCTCACAGAGGGAAAAAGGAGGGAGGAGGTTAAACAATGTGTGAACATAAAGAAGACTTTGAAATGTATCAAAAGAAACAACAGAAATTATGGGGATGAAAGGCACAAAAGTAGAGATTAAAAATATACTAGACACATACAATAGCAGATTTTAACAGGCAGAAGAATCAGTGAACTAGAAGATATAACAATTGAAATCATAGTCTGAGAACATTAATAATATGATAAATGAACTAAACATGACACAAATACAGATAGAGAAAAGAATAGAAAAAATTAAGCAGTGTCTCAGGGAGTTGAGTCACAGTACAAAATGCACAAACATTCAGGTTCATGTTTTTTCAGCAGGAGAAAAGAAGGGAAAAGGGGTAGAAAGAATATTTGAGGAAATAATGGTGGAAAATTTCCCAACTCTTATGAAAGACATAAATGTACATGTCCAAGAAGTACAATGTAATCCAAGGAGAATAGATCCTTATAGACCTACTCTGAGACACATATTAATCAGAATGCCAAATGCCAAAGATAGACTTCTGAAAGCAGCAAAAGAAAAGTGATTCATCAAATATACAGGATCCTCAGTAAGACTAAGTGCCACTTTCTCATCAGAAACCATAGAGGCAAGAAGACAGTGATATGATATATTTAAGGTACTAAAAGAGAAAAACTTCCAGCCAAAAATTCTTTATCTAGAAAAATTGTCCTTCAAAAATGAGGGAGAGTTTAAAATTCACATATACCAGGAGTTAGAAATGTTTTTTGACCTGAATAAAAGGGGGAAATGGAAAGGACAAATGAGTTTATATGGCTATGAGTCTCCAAAAAGAGCCGGGAAGTTGTCAGAGGAGTCACCCTTATGCACACCTCAGCAGAGTCCCAGAGACAGATAAAGTAGATATGACCTCAGGTATTGGTTCTTCTGAGGGCTACAGAGACCCACAGGTCCTATGTCATGGCAGATGGAGTTCAGTGTCATGTCAGTTGGCCCTACTTTGGAGTTTGTTTTTCTGTGTGATGGAGCTGGACTCAGATGTGATCTTTGTTCACAAACCTCTCGTTACTTTTACCAGATCTGTAGTTGGCACTGGGGTTTAATGTATACCCAGGGGACCTGAATCTCTGGACTGACCATGTGATAGCCAGAACCTGAGCCTCAACAGACTTGCAACTCCTACACTCTGGTTTATTGGACTTACCCCATTCAGCTAACATGGAGGTGAAGAAGGTCAACCACCACACCAGGGAGCCAAGAGTGCCTACAACTGAAAGCAGGAGAATTGCATCCATCATCCATGTGGAATCTAAGCCCCCTCTTGATATAGATGTGGAGTAGACACAACCATTCCAGGGTCCACAGGATGGAGGAATAGAGTATGGATTAGAGTGGACTTACTGATATTCTATTCATGAACCATTGTGATTAGTAATTAAAGAAAATGTGGCATTGGTGTGGAGAAAGTGGCCATGGTGGCTGCTGTGGGTAGGGAGTGGGAGGAAGAGATGTGATGTGGGGGCGTTTTAGGGACTTGTAGTTGTCCTGGGTGGTGCTGCAGGGACAGTTACCGGACAATTGTATGTCCTCCCATGGCCCACTGGATGGACTGTGGAAGAGTGTGGACCATTGACCATGAGGTGCAGCGGTGTTCAGAGATGTATTCACCAAGGGCAATGAATGTCTCATGATGAAGGAGGAGGTTGTTGTTATGGGGGGAGGAGTGTGGTGAGGGGGGTGGGGGTATATGGGGACCTTATTTTTTTTAATGTAACATTAAAAAAATAAAGAAAAATAAATAAATAAAAATTCACATATACACAGAAACAGAGTTTGTCAACAAAAGACCTGCCCTACAAGAATTTCTAGAGTTCTGAAAGTTGAAAAGAAAAGACAGGAAAGAGTGGCTTGGGACTCCAGCACCTACAATCTGATTTATTGGACTTACCACACTCAGCTAAGATGGAGTTGAAGAAGGACAATCACCACACCACGGAGCCTAGAGTGATTACAACTGAAAATGGGAGGATGGCAGCCAGCATCCATGTGGAATCTGAGCCTCCTCTCGACATAGAGGTGCAATGGACACAACCAATCCAATGTCCACATAGAAGAGGTGGCATTGGATTGGGAAAAGTGGACATGGTGGATGATGGGTATGGGGAAGGGCAGGAAGAGATGAGAGGTGGGGGCGTATTTGGGACGTGGAGCTGCCCTGGATGGCGCCTCGGGGGTGATCACCGGACATCGTGGATCCTCACAGGGCTCACTGGATGGAATGGAGGAGAGTATGGGCCATGATGTGGACCATTGTCTATGAGGTGCAGAGGTGCCCAAAGATGTACTTACCAAATCCAATGGATGTGTCATGATGATGGGAACGAGTGTTGTTGGGGGGGGAGAGGGGGGGTGGGGGGGTGGGGTTGAATGGGACCTCACATATATATTTTTAATGTAATATTATTACAAAGTCAATAAAAAAAAAATAAAGTCCATAAATTCCCTCGTATTACAGTTAGCCCAATGCTTGCTTGACCAAACAACTAGGCATAATTACCTGGTCAAGTTGACACAATAGCCAAACCAACACATCAGGTGTCCATTGAGAGATGAATGGATAAACAAACTGGTGTATACACATGATGGAATAATATGTAGCTGTAAGTAAAAATGAAGTCATAAAGCATATGACAACATGGTTGAACCTAGAGAACATTACACCAGGCACAAAAGAACAAATACTATATGATTCTGTTACTATGAACCAAGCATATTGTGTAATATATTGTATGATTCAAAAAAATTTTTTATATATCCAGTACATTTCATTGAGAAATGTATGTTTTTATTCAATTGTGTTTTCCCTTTAGTTTTTAATTATTTATAAATTTCATTAAATGTACAAAATAAAGTTTATAAAAATACATTAGAGGGCAGTGGATAAAAAAAAAAAAAAAAAAAGAGTGGCTTGGAGTAGTGTGAATAAATGAAGATTATCAGTAAAGGTAACTGAAAAGGTATATGCAAAACTTGGTAGTACTGTATCCTCAACATACAATGCTATTCTTTGCTTCCTATAAGTGTCCGAAAATAATTGAATAAGAAAAAGGTATTCTATTAATCAGCCAAAGAGATGCTGATGCAAAGTACCAGAAATCTGTTGGTTTTTGTAAAGGATATTTATTTGGGGTAAAAGCTTACAGTTACAAGGCGCTGCAGAGTCCAACTCAAGGTACCATAAGAGGTACTTTCTCACCCAAGTCAGTTGCCATGTGTTGAAGTAAGATGGCAGGCCTGGTCTCTCCTTCCTTATTCCTCTTAAGGCTCTGTGGGTCCAGCTTCTTCTGATCTCAGCTGTAGGCTGGTATAGGGTTTGTTTCTTTCAGGGCTTCCTCAACTCAGCTGCTCTGGTCTTTTCATCTGCAAACTATCAGGCAAATGGCTCTTCTCCTTTCCTGGGGTTGCAGGATCAAACTTCTCTCCTCTGCCATGTCTATTGAGCTCTCTTTCTTCCTGTACCTTCTTCTGTGTGTCTTCTTGGGTGAGTGTCCATTTATATAGCCCACAAAGGAGGCAGGGACTTAAACTGAGTTACACCCGACTGATGTGGTCAAATCAAAGCCCTAATCTTAACATAACTTAATTAATGACATCTCAGTTGAATCTAATACAATCAAAGGGTATCCTACCCAGAGGAACAGACTAGTTTACAAACATAATCCATATCTCTTTTTGGAATTCATAAATAATATCAAACTGCTATAGGGATATTTCCTGATAATGGACATGCAAAATATAGTGGTAAAGTGGGACAAATGCAACATAAAGAGAGGAAACAGAGGGATATGGGAGCAGAGAATGTATATGCTATTGAAGCTAAGCTGGAAGTTTTTCACATTAGTAGGTTATAGATAAAGGTGTATAATATAAACCCCAGGGTAACCACAAAGAAAGTATTTTTAAAATATACAGAAGAAATGAGAAAGGAATCAGTCAGATACATCACAAAAGATCAATTATACAGAAAAGGAGGTTGAAATAATAGAAAAGACAGACCAAAAAAAAAAAGGTATGGCATATAAATACCAAAGGACAAAATGGTTGAAGTAAGTACTGCATTTACTGTAATAACACTGAACATTAGTGGATTAAATTCCCCAGCCAAAAGACACAGAGTGGCAGAATATATTTTTAAAAAGCAGGATCCAACTATATGTTTTGTTTACAAAAGACTCATGTTACACCCAAAGACACAAATAGTCTGAAAGTGAAGGATTGTCAAAAGATATTCCATGCAAATCATAACCAAAAAGAGCTAGGGTAGCTAGAATAATGTCAGACAAAATAGACTTTAAGTCAAAATTTGTTGTAAGATAGACAAATAAGGACCCTATATTAAATAAAAGGGACAATCCATCAAGAAGAAATAACAATCATAAATATATGTGTCTACCCATGGTGCCCTAAAATACATGAGGCAAACACTGAAGGTAGAAATAGACTCCTCTACAACAATAGCTGGAGACTTCAATACACCACTCTCATCAATAGATAGAACATCTAGACAGAAGATCAATAAGGAAATGGCAGTTTCAAAAATTACTTGAATAATATGCTTAATTAACTAAACCTAAAAGACAGATTCAGAACATTATACCCCAAAACCACAGGCTATGCATTCTTCTCAGGTGTACATGGATTATTCTCCAGGATAGACCACATGCTGGGTCACAAAACAAGTCTTGATAAATTTTAAAGGGTTGAAATTATGCAAAGCGTCTTCCCTAACCATAATGGAATGAAGCTGGAAAATCCACAAATATATGGAAGTTAAATAACATACTCTTAAACAATCAATGGGTCAAAGAAGAAATTGCAAGGGAAATCCATAAATATCTTGAGTTAAATGAAAACAAAGATAGAACATATCAAAACTTATAGGATGAGACTTCCAGGGAAGATGACAGAGTGGGAAGCTCTAAGACTGAGTCCGTCTACCAAAACAACTATTAAACAGTCAGGAACTGTCTGAAAAGCAACTATTTTGAAACCCCAGAGGCTAGAAGAACACTGTACAGCTTAGTGTGCAGTGAGCTCTCTCTCACAGTGGCTACCAGCATCCATCCCCAACTCTTGCAGCAGACCACTGTGGGGTCCAGTCCCTGGCTAGCTGCTGACAGAAAGGAACATAAAAATCCTCTTCCCCAAGAACAAGGCTGTTTATGGCTAATCACTGATGAAGGCTTTTGATTAGTGAATTCAGATCACTAGGTCCCCTCTGTGACAAAGGCAGAGACAGTCATTGTTTCAACCCTCCCTGGTTGGTGGCAGAGGTGGTAGAGATTTAAAGAAACAGGGTGGGAAATGGACTTGGCCCAGTGGTTAGGGCATCCGTCTACCACATGGGAGGTCCCCGGTTCAAACCCCGGGCCTCCTTGACCCATGTGGAGCTGGCCCATGCACAGTGCTGATGCGCACAAGGAGTGCCGCACCACACAGGGTGTCCCCCACATAGGGGAGCCCCACGCGCAAGGAGTGCACCGGTAAGGAGAGCCGCCCAGGGTGAAAGAAAGTGCAGCCTGCCCAGGAATGGCGCCGCTCACACTTCCCGTGCTGCTGACGACAACAGAAGTGGACAAAGAAACAAGACGCAGCAAATAGACACAGAGAACAGACAACTGGGGGAGGGGGGGAATTAAATAAATAAATAAATCTTTAAATAAATAAATAAAATAAAGATACAGGGCTTCCTCTGTGCTGTGGGGGAAAGCTAGGTGAAGGACTACATTTGCTAGGCAGGGTCAGAAAGCTCAACTTTGGGGAGCCATTGGCGAACTTCCTGAGCCCCTCCACAGGGCACTTTGGAGCTGGTCTGCACCTATTTTATGGGTTCCTCACCCTGTTTTAGCTGAGAAAGACCAAATTGGAAAGTCCTTCCCAGGGTGACCCTTCTCCCTGAATTTGCCCTCCCAGGAAAAAGCAACTACAAGTGTTGGAGAGGATGTAGAGACATAGGAACACTCATTTACTGCTGGCAGGAACTTAAAATGGTACATCCACTTCCTCAGGAAGCTAAAAGTATACAATTATCATATGACCTGGCAATCCTGCTACTAGGTGTATACCCAGAAGAACTGAAAGCAGAGACTCGATCAGATATTTGCACACTGATATTCATAGCAGCATTATTCACAATTGCCAAAAGTTGAAACAACCCAAATGTCTGTCAACTGATGAAGGGATAAAGAAATGTGGTTTATACCACATTTTTGTGGATAAAGAAATGTGATTTATACCACATATCAGTGGCATATTACTCAGCCATACAAAGAAATGAAGTCCTGATGCATGCAACAACATGGATGAATCTTGAGGACATTATGCTGAGTGAAATAAGCCAGACACAAAAGGACAAATATTGTATGATCTCACTGATATGAACTAATTATAATAAACAAACACATAGTGTTGGAATCTAGACTATAAGTTACAAGGGAAGAGATGGGGGTAAAGAATGAAAAAGTTGATACTTAATTCGTACAGAATATCTATTTAGTTGATTGTAATGGTTTGAAATGGATGATGGTGATGTTAGAATTTTATTGTCAATATGATTATAAAGATGAATGTAGTTTAAGGGGAAACTTTAGGCCATGTATGTAACTAAAATAAAAATTAAAAGCTAAAACATAGGACTATGTAACAGAATGACCTATTGTAGACAATGGACTCTAGTTACTAGTACAAATTTTAAAATGTTCTTCCATGACTTATAACAAATGCATGACACTAATAGAAGGTGTTAATAATAAGGTGATTATGGCAGTTTGAGATTATTTTCTGAATCCCAAAAAGAGAAAGATAATGCTTGTAAACTAATCTATTCCTCTGGGTGTGACACCCTTTCATTGCATTGAATTCAGCTGAGGGGTCTTTGATTAGATTACTTGATAAGCTTTACCACTTTTGATTGGTCTACATCAGTAAGGCTTAACTCAGGTTGTATCTCTGCCCCCTTGCTGGGTCTGATATAAACAGAAACAGAAAGGCTGACTAAGCTAGACACAGGAAGAAAGAGCTCTGTAATTTTTGAAACTGCCATGTGGCAGAAAGGAGAAGGTTCAAACAGCTGAGACCCCAGGGAAAGATATAAAAGCCAGCAGATTTCTGGTATTGTGAATCAGCACCCCTTTGGCAAAGTATGACAGTGGTATATGGGGAAAATACACCTAATGTAAACTATGGATGATAGTACTATTTTAATAAAGGTAACAAAGGTAATTACTATTAAAAATAGTACAGGGAAGTGGATGTGGCTCAAGTGATAAGGCCTCTGCCTACCACAGAGGAGGACCCAGGTTCGATCCCTGGGACCTCCTGGTGAAAAAGAAGAAGAGAAATCGTACCTGCATGGTGCCCATGCGGAAGCCGAGTGCCCATGCAAGTGCCTGCGTGGTGAGCCAAGTGCCCACATGAGTGCCCACATGGTGAGTTAGTGCCCATGCAAATGAGTCATGCAGCAATATGATGACGCAACAAGAGAGAGACAAAGGGGAGAGTCAAAGTGAAGCACAGTAGAGACCAGGAACTGAGGAGACGCCATTGACAGGGAACCTCTTTCCACATCAGAGGTCCCCAGGATGGAATCCCTCTGAATCCTAAAGGAGAAGGATAACAAGAGAAGACAAAAAGAGAAACAGATACAGAAGATCACACAGCAAATCAGCACAGACAGCAAAAACAGCAGGACAGGGGTGGGGGCAATGGCAGTGGGGGGGAGGGCGGGGAAGAAATCTTTAAAAAAATAGTACAATTACAAAAAAGTGCTGTCACCAATTGTGCCAAATATTCCACATCAATGCAAAGTGTTGGTGGTGGAGTGCTATATGAGAATCCTGTATTTCATGCATGATGTTTCCATGAACTCACAATTTCACTAAAAAAAAAATTTAAAGATGGCCCTGTATTGATCAAAGTGGGAACTTGGGAAAGGATCATGACATGAAAGTAAGAAAAATTGTGGCCACTATAACTGATACTAATCTCACCCTACAACTCAGATGTAAAAATAAGTTGGATTTTATTTTATTTTTAACAACTTGAACTAATGTCTATTCTGAATTGCCATTGCACCAAGATAACAAAAACTCAATCTCAGACACTTTGGGGTGCCCCTTTCCTTAAAGTTGAGTCTAAGTTCTGGGTGATTTGTCCAGTGCCATAGCATGTTGACATGAGGATCTTCAAACATATTAGATGCCCATGCAGCTTTCCTCTGAACAGCAATCACCCCTTCTGTTTTTCAATACACTCAGATCACCACAGAAAGAAATATCACTAGCCCCTCTCTGCCAGCCCCTTCAGTACTGCTGGCTCTCCCTCCTATTTTCTTTCATTTTATGGCCACATAAGTTATTCTCATCTTTCCATGTCTTTCAGGGACACCAAAATCTCTGCCAAACTGGCCGATACCCATTCTCACTAAATGTAGCAAATTCCCTGGGCCCCAGGCTCCCCTACCCCATCGCTGCTCCGAGTAAAGACCACAGAATTGCCCAGCTCCTTGAGTGGGGTGGTGGTAAGAGGAACAGGAAACAGTGAACCATCAGGAGAAAAAAAATAGGTTATTTTCTCAAAGTGTTACCTTATCACACTCACCACATTCATTATCTTTCCCTTGTGCTACATTATCTTTTGTCCTCTGTGAGATTTTTAAGTTTTTCTTATCTACTCATCTTTCAATCCAAGTCCGAGATTGTCCCTTGAGTGAATTGTCCCTCCTCCTGCTTGGTACCTGTTTGGATGCTGCCACTTTCCTTCATGTAGAGTCTGGGTTTTGTGCACAGTCCCCAGCTGCATTCGTGATTGCCAGCAGACACCCACCCGGTGATGGTCTACTGGGCTGAGGGTCCATCTTCCCTCCCTCAGCCTGGTGGTCTCCTTCTCCGCTCCAAATCCACAACTCTGAGGGCCCACTTGTCTCCAGCCCTGTCTTCACTACTTCTCTTTGACTGACTACCTCATAACACATACCTCTCTCTTAGTATATAATACAATGCACTTCTTTCCAAGCTTCTCTCCCTCCTGCCTTCCTGCGTCTTTGGAGCTGTTTTCACTGAACGGGTTGGAGGGAGAGGGAGGTGCCTTGGATATACCGTTTCAAGTTCGACAGGCTGGGGTGCTGTCACAGAATGAGGAAGGCAGGAGGACTCCAGCTCCAACTGACACAGAGGACATTTCATGTATAACTGGAGAATGGCTTCGGGTTTTTTTCTGACTGTATGGCCCCTTGATATCCCAGAGTTAGGAGTATGGCGAAGAGATCAGAGTTTTTGTGCCTTAGAGAGGGAGGGACTATCGTAGCTGGAGTACATGGTATGTCATCCAGAAAATTGCTTTCAGTATTACAGTTAACGAAAAACCAGCCCAGATTTTTAACTACAGTCTCCTCTTCTCCTTAATTGTCATTGCCATTAATAATTTTATTAGGAATATCTAATTTGCCTCCCTGCAAAACCAGGTGTCCTAAAGTTAGAATTTTAAGCATAGCTATCTAACTCCAAACCTGCCCCACTTTCTGCTACTGCATTTGGCATTTAAGGCAGGCCTTACATGTAGTCCATTGAATGCTGCTCTTTAAATACTTGGGTCTATTTTGAAATAGAGTCTAATCTTTTATTATAACTTTCGTATTTATATTGCCTTCCTCCAAGTGAATCAGTTATAAAAGTGTGTTTTGTGCATTGTGTGGCCTCTACCTCAAACAACATTGGTAGATGGAAGTAGTTCCAGTACAAAAGGCATGAGACATACTGAACGTGGACCTTTGATGAGGTACAGTCACAAGACCTCAATTGCATATTTGGGATACAACATGATCTACAGAGAAAAAAGTCCATGCTTTGGGGTCTTGATGCACTCAGACCCAAATCCCTGCTCTGTCACCTTGAGCAACAAATCTGAGCCTTGGCTTCCTGATTTGTTAAATGGAGACTAAGGTGTTCACTTCATAGGATGGTATGGAGATTAAATGAGTTTATGTTGTTACACAGAAGTACTTAAAATATTAGCTGTCTTAGTGAAGATGCTATTCATTTCAAGTATAGAATACCTAATCAAAATGGCTAATTAAGAATAGGGAAGATTTATTGTATTATGTGCCGTGCCACGCAAGGGTGTCCCCCGCGTGGGGAAGCCCCACGTGCAAGGAGTGCGCCCGTGAGGAAAGCCGCCCAGCGTGAAAAGAAAGAGCAGCCTGCCCAGGAATGGCGCCGCCCACACTTCCCGTGCCGCTGACAACAGAAGCGGACAAAGAAACAAGACGCAGCAAATAGACACCAAGAACAGACAACCAGGGGAGGGGGGGAAATTAAATAAATAAATAAATAATCTTAAAAAAAAAAAAAAGTTCAAAGATAGTGTGGGATTCACAACACCATAGTTCTTATCAAGCAGGATATCTAACTCTGCCTCTCTGAACTTGCCTTAATCTTTTCCCTTTTCCTTGACTCAGCTTTATGTCCAAGGTAACTTCCTCATGCTGGCAAAAATGGTTCACCACACACTCCCAAGGAAGAGAATGAGCATTTGTTCCAGAATTATTAGCAGGAGTCTTGAGATTCACTCTGAATGCTCACTCCAGAACCACGTGGCCAAGGAGATGGAATCCACTGATTGTCCTGGCTAGCAGGGTGCAAGGTCAAGCTCGGAAAACCTCCAATGTTTCTACTCTCATTCCCCTCCCCTTTTCTCCCACACACCCAACATTCCTTTTAAGGAAACCTTTACAAGCCTCAGTTTGGCAGTGAAAGAAGGGACTCTTTTCTCCCCAAACTCGCATAAATTTTGTTGATGTCTGCAATTCTCTACAGATTCCTAAAAATTTAGGTTTTGGGGAACTAAAACCAGAATATCCTCTCTATTTCTGTGTTTTCTGTCAGTGTAAACCTCCTCTGTGACAATGCTCCCTCAATCCTCAATTTTTCTTTTCCTTGAGTCAAAGGAGATGAGAGTTTTCCAATTATTTAAGTCAAAAAATTATTTGTCTGTGGAAACAAGATACCCTACACATGTAATACTTATTTCAGTAATCATTACCAGTTTCATCCTGACATGATTTTTTTGTGGCTGCCTCAGTATTAGCAATAAATTCTAAAGACTACTTTGCTGACACTGTTGAACAAAGAAATAAAGGCATTTCTAGCCCCCATCCTACATATACAAAGACTTGAGCATGTACAAACTCTTAATATTCTCTCCTAGGAGTCCTTGCCTTAGCCACACTAGCTCTTGGGTTTGTATTCCTATTAGCAGATACCTTTGAGTCCAAGTATTCTAGTTGTCATCAGCTGTTGGGGGTTGATAGCACAACCTAACAGTCTTCCTTTGGAATTCTCCTTTTGTTCTTATAGTTTAAAAGGAAAGCCAACAGCAACAAAAAATGGCTGAGAATAAATAAATCCAGATTTTACAACCCAGAGCGGTGGAACCAGAACTACATCTAGCTGCATATCTTGAGATATTTTGGCTATTGCTTTTCTAAACACAACACTGCTTCAGTAGATCTATGTGTAAATATCAAACAAATCTACACACAGAGAGGCAAACAAACAAAGCTGTCTGACTTCTGGAATGTCTCTCTTCTTTTCCTCTCCAACTTTGGAAGGCTGATTTGAGGACTGGAGACATCATACTTTCCATATGGCACTTAGCATATACTCAATAGACGAGAACTTTCCTTATTACTATTATTATGTGAAGAAAGCTACGTTTTCTTACAAAATTCCCTGTCTGGAACTTGAAATGTGTTTCTCAATATAGCCCCAGTGGGTAATAGTGAGGGTTTATAAGAGAGTCCCTAACTGAAATTGGATACATGGGGTTTTTCAGTGAAACTGCAAATAGGAGATCTGCATTTTTTAGATTACCTTAAACACTGTCCATGCTGCTAAAGTTGTGTATGTGCTGATGTTGGGATTGGCTGAAAGGGTAAAGTAGGATCCTACTGGTGCCCCTTATATGAAAACATGAGCAAGTCAAGGGAAAAAGCATAAAATCAGACAAGAATGAGGTAGTTAATAACTGTGGTCCTTAGGCACTGTTGAAAATGTCAGATACTCAGGTAGGAATTGGCAAATCCCAAGTGAAAACTACTTTCAGCTAATTTAGGTGATGGTGGGAAATCCAGGGCACAACTGCCCTAAGAGTCTTCAAATAGGTACATAGACTAATTTGCAAAGCTTTTCCTTATGTTTTTTACACAATAGTATTGACTGTGGAATAGATGCATCTATTTTACAAAAAAGAAAAATAAATTTTTTATCCCTTCTTGACTTAATGCAAACTTTGTTTGGATTCAAATGATTTCACTTGAAAACTCAGTGACTCCCTGAGTTTAAATGATTATTGTCTGTAGAATTTTTAATTATTTTTGGAAGACAGAAAAGATATTTGGACTCAAGAGCTGATGAGTAAAAGGGTAACCAATGCGATTTTTAATTGCGGTGACTTTTGTTGAAATCTGTACTTCCTATATAATTAGTATCTATTTATATCTCGAAGGGCCCATTTTTCTTGCATATTCAAGATAAGTCATATTAATATATAACTCTCTAGACTGCTCTATACTATCTAATAAATAGATCTATTAAATGAGGAAATAAATGCATGGCAGTTCAAGCTTTTGCTACTGACAGGTGCAAGTGGACTTGTTTAAACTTGTGGACTTTCAAGCCAAATGATGCCATCCAACTGGCCTGTTCATGACAACCACCCTTTGTCACTTGTCAAATAGGTTTTACTAGGACTGTGTGGGACCACAGGAAAATAGTGCACCCTATGTAAAAACACACTGTAGTCTTTTCAGACATGCCTATATTTATCCTGCTCTTGCCTTTCTATATTCTTTACTTCAATTTTACATTATTTATGTGCTGCTGTAAGCCTCTTCAGAGCCTTAATAAACAAACACCAAACCAACCAACTTAACAAGGTTTATGTTTCTTATAGCTCAAAAGACAAGTTTCAAGATTAATGTTCCAATGGTACTAACTCTATCAGCCTCATTAGGAGTTACACATGCTTAAGGTTGGGACGCACCATTAGTCATCTTTAAGTCATGTCACTCTCTGTGGTATGATGTTGAATATGTGTGAGCTTCACACATGATTCATTGCTACCAAATGAGGACTGTGTTTGTTTTCCAACTGCTGGGACCATTTTCAGAGCCCTTTAATATCCCCTAGTCATGCAAACCCAAACTGGCTTTATTTGAACCTTGTCTTAGTTTGCTTAGTTATTATAAGAAAGTGCCACTGGCTAGTTGACTAAATACTAGGAATTTATTGTCTCTGAGTTTAGGTTAGAAGTCCAAAATCGAGGTGTCACCTGGACCATGCTTTCTCTGAAGACTATAGCATGTGAGTGCTGTTTGCTTGTGATCTGTAAGTCAAGCTCTACCTCTATCACATGGCCATCACTCTCCTCCTGTCTGTCTCCTCCTACTCTAGCCAAATTTCCTCTCTTATAAGGACTTTTATTGGAGGGTGGATGAGATCCACTCAGATTCAGTTTAGCCTCACGTCTACTCATGACATCTTCAAAGATCCTATTTATAAATGGGCTCACGTCCATAGGACCAGGGGTTAGGACTTGAATATTTCTTTGTGGGAGACATGATTCAATTCCATAACAAAGCTATAATTTGGAACAGTGACAAAAATTTCTTTCCTGTCCTTGCTCTTGGATTAGCCCCATTTGAATCATCTTATAATCTAGTCTCCAGACATGGCCAGCTCAATTGTGTTGTATCAGTATCTGCAGTCCCAGTAGACCATCCCAGGCTTACACTTTAATTTAGCCTATATTTAGGTTGATAAAATTTCACAAAAAACCCCAATGTGGCATTTTGGAGTTGATCTAGGTTTTGCAACCTACTAGATGATACTATATTATGACAGCTTGACAGATTTGTGTTTGAGGTTGAGTTTGATGCTATATCTACCATGTTCAAGGAAAACGTTTGCCAATCTCTATTCATTCCCCAAATTCTTTGGTCTTCAGCATGTTGCTTGCAGGAGTGTAACTTATGTAGTAGAATTCACAGATCACTTTCAACTCTCTTAACCAAGCTACAGAAGGCTGATACACAACCTCTGTTTGTTTATTTTTGTTTTTTCCCCAGTTTGCTCATGTTCCAAATACTGTACCAGTTTTCAAAACAATTAGCCCTTTATTTTTTATATTATCAATACTGGTAGGATTAATAGCATTAATAGCAATTAACAAAATATTTTGTTTTGTTATATTTTTTTAAATCATGAATTTAATTTTTTTAGTTACCATTTATATTCTTCTCATAAAGAATGCTTCCTGAACATATTGATCATGTTCTTAAAAGAACAACATGCAATAATCAGGAGGGATAAGCAATTGAATCAAACTTAAGTCAAAGTACAAAGCATATACATTAATAAAACCTTATTTAAGGCACTCTATAAAATTCAAAATAAGTAACAAATATTTGCCTTTGGACAGAGTAGAAAATCTGAGTTTGAATTTAGAAAGATGAAAATCTTCTAGTCACTACACATCTGCCATGTGTATTGGTATTCATGCAGCAAACTATGATAGGATGTTTGTCCAGATTGTGGCTGAAGTAATTACATGAAAACACCACCAAACTGAATACCCAACTGGAAGTTTATACAGATAAAGAACAAAGAAAATTGCAACTGGGAGTGACATCCATGTTGGACAACAAAGTTGTCCAGTGAAGCAGTTAAGAAATACTAATCAATCTATCTACCTACCTACCTATAAAACTATAGCTTATGCTTACTACATTCTAGTACCTAGATACAGAATCTGAAATATGGTAAGTGTAAACCATAGTTGTAATTATTTTTATGTGTGTATATATATATATAATATGATCAGCCAATTTTAGTTATTCATGATAAAGGGTTTAAAGTCCCTGCACATACTGAATTAGCAAATATGAATCAGCCTCGTACTACCACTGCAGGACATTTTTTGTGCTTCTGCACATGTGCATGTCTGGAGCATCCCTGGGAGAGTGCCCCAACCATTTTCACAAGTAGGCAAATTGGTGAATACATATCTTCTAAAAAATGTCTTCACAGAAATCAGAAACTAATAGAATGCATTACCAAAAGACCAGAATTGCAAGAGATACTAAATGGAGTGCTGCAGTCTGAAAGGAAAAAACAAGGATGAGAGACATGGAGAAGAGTGTAGAAATGAAGATTATAAGCAAGGGTAGGGAAGCAGACTTGGCCCAGTGGATAGGGCATCTGTCTATCACAGGGGAGGTCTGCAGTTCAAACCCCAGGCCTCCTTGACCTGTGTGGAGCTGGCCCACGCACAGTGCTGATGCATGCAAGGAGTGCCTTGCCACACAGGGGTGTCCCCGCATAGGGGAGCCCCATGCACAAGGAGTGCACCCCATAAGGAGAGCTGCCCAGTGCAAAAGAAAGTGCAGCCTGCCCAAGAATGGCGCCGCACACACAGAGAGCTGACACACAAGATGAAGCAACAAAAAGAAACAGAAATTCCTGTGCTGCTGACAACAACAGAAGCGGACCAAGAAGAACATGCAGCAAATGGACACAGAGAGCAGACAATGAGGAGGTTGGGTGGGGGGAGGGGAGAGAAATAAATAATAAATAAATCTTAAAAAAAAATAAGCAAGATAAATTAAAGCGTAAAAAGACAATAGTGAGATATGACAACAGAAAGCCAAAGAACAAAATGGATGAAATAAGTAATGCCTTTACAGTAACAACATTAAATGTCCATGGCTTCAACCTTCCAATCAAAAGAGATAGACTGGGAAGCAGATGTATCTCAGTGGTTAAGTGCCTGCTTCCCACGTATGGGGTCCTGAGTTCAATCACTGGTACCTCCTTAAAAAAAAAAAAGACACAGACTGATAGAATGGATAAAAAAATATGAGCCATCTATAGGCAGTCTACAAGAGACTCACCTCAGATGTAAGGACACAATCAGATTAAAAGTGAAAGGTTAAAAAAAAAATGTGAAAGGTTGGAAAATAAATATTCCACACAAATAGAACCAATAAACAGCTGAAATAACAATACTAATATCAGACAAAATATATTTTAAATGCAAAACTGTTATAAGGGATGAAGAAGGTATTATGTATTAATAAAATGGACAATTCACCAAGAAGAAATAACTATCCTAAATATTTATGCACCTAATCTGAGTGTCCCAATATACATGAGGTACACACTGATAAAATTAAAGGGAGATATAGATGTCTCTACAATAATAGTTGTAGGCTTCAATACACCACTCTCAGTATTGGATTGAACATCTGGACAGAGGATAAATAAAGAATTGGAAAGCTGGAATAATATGATAAATGAACTAGACCTAATAGACATTTATAGAGCATTGTACCACAAAACAGCAGGATATACATTCTTTTCAAGTGCTTGTGAATCCTTCTCCAGGATAGACAATATATTGGGTCACAAGATAAGTCTCAATAAATTTAAAATGATTGAAATTATAAAAAACTCTCTGATCAGAACAGAATGAAGCTGGAAATCAATAATAGATGGAAAAAGAGAAAATTCATAAATATAAAAAGATTAAACCACACACTCTTAAATAATCAGTGGTTCAAAGAATAAATGGCAAGAGAATTCAGCAAATATTTTGAGATGAATGAAAATGAGACTACAACAATCAAAACATATGGGACACCACAAATGCAGTGCTGAGAGGGAAATTTATAGCCCTCAATACTTAAATTAAAAAGAAGAAAGAGCTAAAATTGAAGATCTAACTGCACACCTGGAGGAACTTGAAAAAGAATAGCAAACTAATAGCAAACCAAGCCAATGGAAAGAAATGGTAAAGAGCAGAGCAGAAATAAATGAAATCAAGAACAAAAATACAATAGAGAGAATAAACAAAACCAGAAGTTGTGGGTTTTTTTGAGGTCAACTAAATTGACACACCCTTAGATAGACTGACAAAGAAAAAAAGGGAAAAGATGCAAATAAATAAAATCAGAAATAAGAGGGGCTACATTATTACTAACCCCTCAGAATAACAGAGAGCATAAGAGAATACTCTGAATAGCTGAATGCCAAAAAAAATCTAGACAATGTAGATCCTGGTGGACAAATTTCCAAAAAAACGAGAACCATCTACACTGACCCTAGAAGAAATAGAAGACCTCAGCAAACAATCACAAGTGGTTTCACAAAAAAAAAATCCTGCAATCACAGAAACCTCCCAAAGATGAAAAGTCCAAAACCAGATGACTTCACAGGTAAATTCTACCAATCATTCAAAGACAAGCTAATACCAGTCTTGCTCAAGCACTTCCAAAAATTTGAACAGTAAAGAATACTACCAAACTCATTCTATGAAGCCAACATCACCTAATACCAAAACCAGATAAAGATACTATGAAAAAAGAAAATTACAGACCAATATCTCTTACAGATATAGATGCAAAAGTCCACAACAAAATACTTACAAACAGAATCCAAAAGCACATTAAAAGAATTATATAGCTCAATCAAGTAGGTTTTATCCAAGGTATGTACGGATGACTCAATACAAGAAAATCAATTAGTGTAATAAGCCACATTGATATTAATAAACTGAAGAAGAAAGAAAATCACCTGATTCTCTCAATTGATGCAGAAAAGGCATTTGACAAAATATAGCACCCTTACTTGAAAAAAAAAAAAACACTCCAAAAGATAGGAATAGAAGGAAGCTTTCTTAATATGGTAAAGTGCTTATATGAAAAACTTAAAAAGCTAGCATTGTACCCAACATTGAATGATCGGGAGTTCCTGCTGAGATCAAGAACAAGACAAGGATGCCCACTGTCACCACTGTTATTCAATATTGTGCTAGAAATTCTAGCTAGAGCAATTAGGCTAGATAAAGAAATAAAAGGCACCCAAATAGGAAAGGAAGAAGTAAAACTTGCACTATTCACTGAGGATATGATCCTATAAATAGAAAATCCTGAAAAATCCATGACAAAGCTACTAGAATTAATAGTTGAGTTCAGGAAAGTGGCAGGATACAAGATTAATAAACAAAAATAATAGCATTTCTTTACACTACTGATAAGTAATCTGAGAAGGTAATCAGAAAAATATCCAATTATAGTAGTGACTAAAAGAATTAAATATTTAGGAATAAAGTTAACCCAGGACATAAAGGACCTGTATTCAGGAAGGTACAAAACATTGCTAAAAGAAACCAAAGAAGACTTAAATAAACGGAAGGACATTCCATGTTTATGAATCAGAAGACTAAATATCACTAAGATGTCAATTCTACCCAAACTGATTTACAGCTTCAACACAATCCCAATAAAATTCCCAACAGGCTTGTTTTGCAGAAATAAGTTATCAAATTTATTTGGAAGGGTAAGGACCCCCAAATAGCCAAAAATGTCTTTAAAATGAAGGACAAAGTTGGACAACTCTTACTTCCTGAATTTAAAATATATTACTTAGCTACAGTGCTAGAAAAACAGTGTGGTACTGGCATAAGGACAGACAGATTGACCAGTGAAACCAAATTGAGAACTCAGAAATTGACCCTCACATCTACAGTCAAGTGATGTTTGACAAGTCTGTCAAGCCCTCTCAGCTGGGCCAGAATACTTAACAAATGGGTTTGGGAGAATAGGATAGACATATCCTAAGCTCCCTCTCAATTTAGAGGTGAAGTGGACATTACCATCCCAGAGTCCACAGGATGGAGGAATAAAATATGGATTAGAGTGGACTTACTGGTATTCTACTATAGAACTATTAGAAATTGTAACACTGATGTGGAGAAAGTGGCCACGGTAGTTGATGAGGGCAGGGAGAAGGAAGAAGAGATGTGATGAGGGGGCATTTTCAGGTCTTGAAGTTGTCCTAAATGATATTGTAGGAACAGATGTTGGACATTATATGTCCTGCCATAACCCACTGAATGTACTGGGGGAGAGTGTAAACTACAATGTAAACTATTATCCATGCGGTGCAGCAGTGCTCCAAAATGTATTCACCAAATGCAATGAACATACCACAATGGAAAAAAAAAAAGCCAGAAGGGTGGTTACATATGAAGAGGAGAACAAAATTGGAACTATTAAAATTTCTACTAAATTCTTTTTTTTTAAAAATCCAATACTTTTGCACCTCAAAGAACTTGGTCAAAAGTTTAAAAAGACAGCTGAGTCAATGGGAGAAAATATTTGACAATGACATATCTGACAAGGGTTTAATATCCATGATCTATAAAGAGATCATACAACTCAACAATAAATAGTCAAACTACCAGATTAAAAAAAGGGGGCAAAGACTTGAAAGGACAATCATCCAAAGAAGAAATACAAAGGGTGAAAAAACACATGAAAAAGTGTTCAGCATCACTAGGGATTAGGGAAATGCAAATAAAAACTACAATGAGATAACATTTCACACCTACTAGAATGGCCACTATTAAAAAGTTTGAAAACTGTAAATGATGGAGAGGATGCGGAGGGATAGGAATGCTTATTCACGGCTGGTGAGAATAGAGAATGGTACAGCCACTATGGAGGCCTGTTTGACAATTCCTAAAGAAGCTGAATATAGACTTGCCTTGTGACCCAGAAGAACTGAGAGCAGAGACACAAACATACATTTGCATACCTGCTCACAGCAGCATTATTTACAATTGGCAAAAGTTGGAAACAACCCAGGTGTCCATCAACTGATGAATGGATAAACAAATTGTGGCATATACACATGCTGGAATACTATGCAGCAGTAAGGAGAAATGAAGTCGTGAAGCATATGACAATATGGATGACCCTGGAAGACATTATGGTGAGTGAAGCAAACCAGACACAAAAGGACTAATACTGTATGATTGTACTATTTTAAACTAAATATATTTAATGTAAACTCATGGAATTAATAATTAGAATATAGATCACCAGAAAATAGAAAGAGGGTAGATAATGGAAAGCTGAGGGTTTATCTGTGCAGAATTGGTGAAAATGTTGTTTGTAAATCTTTGGAAATGAGTAGAAATGTGAAAGCACATCATAGCTTATGTAACTAGCAGTTATGTAACTGCTGGGTATGACAGTGGTTGAAAGGGAAAGTCTAAGGTCATGTAGATTACTAAAGGAAAGCTAAAAAAATGTAACATGGGATTGTTTAACAGTGAAACTTCATGTAAAACACAAATATGGGTGATAAGACTGTTTTTACAAAATATAAATACAAATATACTAGAGAGAAGGAAAGAGAATAATGGGTCACTGACAATCATTTATCAAAGGAAGGAAGAAATTTAATAATTTACCACCAAATACCTGCTCTACTAGCACTCTGTTAAATACAGCTGGATCCTCACAAATAATTGGACATCATCTTTGTCTTTAAGAATTTCACAGTGGTTTCAAGATGCAATCTTTCCAGAATACAGATGACCAAAAATATGAAGTAGAATAAGTGCTGTGAGTGTTTGGAAAGAAGAGAGCTGAACACTTGCTGAAATGGATGAGGAGAGCTTTGTTACAGAGGTGGCCATTGGATCAGAAAGCTAACAGTGTTCCAGCAAAGCAGCAGTGCTCACCTTCCAAGGCTGAAGAGGTTTGTATGGGAGGAATCAGTGACTAAAGTCATGCCCTTGTAGCAGGCATTGTTTAAATTATGTTGGCAGGCATGTGAACCACATATATGATTTGCTTTTTTTTTTTTTTAAACATTTATTTATTTCTCTCCCCTTCCCCCTCCCCCACAGTTGTCTGTTCTCTGTGTCTATTTGCCGCGTGTTCTTTGTCCGCTTCTGCTGTTGTCAGCGGCACAGGAATGTGTGTTTCTTTTTGTTGCATCATCTTGTGTCAGCTCTCTGTGTGGGCGGCGCCATTCCTGGGCAGGCTGCACTTTCTTTTGCACTGGGCAGCTCTCCTTATGGGGCGCACTCCTTGTGCGTGGGGCTCCCCTACACGGGGGAGACCCCAGCGTGGCATGATACTCCTTGTGGGCATCAGCACTGCATGTGGGCCAGCTCCACACGGGTCAAGGAGGCCCGGGGTTTGAACCGCGGGCCTCCCATGTGGTAGATGGATGCCCTAACCACTAAGCCAAGTCTGCTTCCCTATGATTTGCTTTTAATTCATTTTATTTGACAAGTATTTCTTGAACAACTGATTTATACCTGGTAAGGACATATCATAAGCAGCTTGTGGTTTGCTCAGAATTATTGAATTTATTATTGTGAATTGAAGTTGAATACTTCATGGGGGTGGGGAATCTGCTTTTTACTTGGCAACTTTGCATCCCTATATTTGGAAATTAGAATGTCCTAGAATGTGAAGAAGTAAACTCACCTAGTCATCATGACAACAGTTCTTATGGAAATAATGTCTAGGTGCCTAGCAGAGTTAAATTTAAGTCACCACTGGTTACATATCTCTAGTTTCAATGTCCTTTATTACTCCTTTTAAAAGAATAATTTTACAAAGATTCCTACTAAGTAGGTAAAAAAATGTATCATTTTTAAAAGCACAAGTATAGTTCTATGAGGGTTTCCATATCTCATATTCTAAGCAGCAACTTTGAAATCCAAATTCTAAACTCACAGTATCATATAATTGCATCCTGAGAATATAAATCTCCATTCTGGGGGGACAAGATATCTAAAAATAAGCCAGGAACTTCTTTAGCATTAAGGTCCAGTTGTCCCACTCTCCACCAAAATGTTTTAAAGAGTTCATAAATGAAGAGAGAAAACTAGTTTTAAAAAAGGAAACTACCTGATCCCTCCATTCAAAGCCAGATTACAGGTCATGCTGCCCCCGCCCCCCCACACACACATACACACACACACCCCCCACCGCCACCCCAAAGCCTTGCTGTTCAAAGTGGGGTCCAAGCACCAGCTTCAACAATATCACTTGGGAGCTTGTAAGAAATGCAGAATCTCAGGCCTGGTCCCAGGCCCACTGAATCAGAATCTGTAAAATCTGCTTTTTAGCAAGACCCCCAAGTGATAAGTATGCATGGGAAAAGTTGAGAAGATCGTTAAAATATTACTGAATTAATTTGAAAACATGCCGCCTTTATCTCAGTCTCCTCATCTTCTTTCACAGCTAAATGTAAATTGGTCAGCAGAATAGATTGGAAGTTGAAGCAACAACAGATTCCTAGCAGGGGCTGACATCCCCTTTTCCTCAAATAAATATTGAATAAGTACTTTTAAAATATTGATTTAAAGAGATGACAAATTGCTTTCTTCCTAGATCACCTCCAGGAATCTGTATGCTCATCTTTCCCTTCAATTGTTTCTTTTGTAAAAGTAAAGCCTGAGCTATAAATATTACTGTAAGTACAATAAACAATGAACTACATCATGATGAACAGAGAGTTGGAAAGACTAAAGAAGAGAGAAAAATTTGGGTAGTCGAGATAAATGGAGGGGAGCTGCAGGGTCAAAGCCAGCAGTTTCCCAGAACTCCTGCTTCTTAGTTCTCAGGAAACTCCTCTCTGACAATCTGGCCCCCACCACCAATCCCAAAGCAAGGATTCCATGATTCAGGGTGATGGAACATAGCTGGAAGCAGGACCCTAAGCCAGGGATGCTCATTTTAAAACATTCTCTAGAATAAATGAAATTAAGCCAGTTATTCACATTCACCTTCCAGTCAATGTTAAAGATTTTAAAAAATGGGATAGAAGCACATCCTTTAGAGTGGAAAGATTAATGAGATACTTTAAAGAGGATCTAGTTTATGGTGGTTGTCTTTCTGTAGGTATTAATCACCAGCTAAAAATTCTTTGTGAATAGAGTGCAAAACCATGGCCTGAACGTGTGCTGCTAGCCTTTTCTCACTCTTGCTGGTGCTTTTTCTTGTCCTCTAACTTGTCCACCCTGATATGCTGTGAGATGCTTTATGGACAGGCCCATGTGGCAAGGAACTGAGGGTGGCCTCTGGCTAGTGGCCAGTGAGGCAGCTGAATGAGCAACCAACTGAGAGCGCAGCCCAGTCTGTACCTTGAGGACCCTCTGAGGCAGAAGCTTCTAGGAAGCTGCCCACATTCCTGGCCTACAGAAACTCTACAATAATTGTATTAGTCAGGGTTCTCTAGGGAAACAGGATCAACAAGAGATATCTGTCAGTAGTATACGATTTTATAAGAGTCTCTCCCCTAACGGTGGGATGCACAAGTCCAGGTTCCGCAGGCAGGCTGTAACCAGGGGCTCCAATGAAAGTCCAGTGAAGGTTCTTGACTAGTTCCGAGAGTCATTGACTGTCCAAAGACGAGCTGGGAAATTCTCACTCAATGCTGGAATCACTTCCCCTTTCAAGGCATTCAACTGATTGGATAAAGCGTCACTCATTGCTGATGGCAATCTCCCTGATTGATGTAATTGTAATCTATGATTTAGCACTGTGGTAAAGTCAATGGTCACTAAAGTCCATAAATGCCCTTGAATTACAATTAGCCCAGTGCTTGCTTGACCAAACCACTGGGCACAGTTACCTGGCCGAGTTGACACATTAGACTAATCATCACAATAATCAATGCTGTTTTTGCTTCTAAGCTTGGAATCATTTACTGTGCAGCAATAGACAACTAATACACTAAAAATAACCCAAACAGAAATTCAGGAACTGGAAATCAGGGTGGGATAGCAGTGGACAAATTGAATTAATTCAAGAGCTAAATAGCACCTGCGTCAACCTTACCTAAGATTGAGCAGTGAGCTCAGCTCAGTGGTAGAGATGTTACCACCAGGGGCTCCCAGTCACTGTTGTCATGCCAGGAAGATGACAGCTTCAGACCCTCAGTCACCACTGGACAGTGGTTAGCAGGGTACCCAGAGCAGGGCAGTGGGAGTTGTTTTAGCTTTCTCGGGCAGCTGTAACACAGTGCCCCAAACTGGGAGAGTTAAAGCAACAGAAATTTATGGCTCACGGTTCTGGAGGTCAGAAATCTGAAATCAAGATGGCGGCAGAATCATGCTCCATTGAAACCTGAAGGGGAGAAACTTCTGGTGGCTGTCTGCAACTCTTGATGCCTCTTGGCTTATAGACACCACTGCAATCTCTGTCTCTGTCTTCACATGGTGTTTTCTTCTCTGTGTCCCCTGTCCCCTTTCATAAGGACAATAGTCATATTGGATGCATCTCCCCTTTGGTACAGCACTGAGTGCCGTGACAAAGATTTTACAAATGCTTGGCAGAGTGAGACTCCTGTTGTGCACAGCCTTCCTGATAACTCCATCTGCACAATTTTATGGAAAATTGGGTCTCTTACCCAACACGGATGCCCCACAGAGCAGAGTGGCAAGAAAGAGCAGGTGTAAATGCAAAAGATAACAGTGGGTTCTGCATCAAAGCAAATGACACTCGTATGATTGACTTCCAGGAAGGTACCAGTGTCCCCATGCACAGTATCGTGCACCTCCTACTCCTGCATGGTCACCGTCCAGGGGAAGTATATATTCTCCTTCATTTCACCAATTTTTCCTGAGTGCCTAATTTGAGTCAGGACATATAACATCATTTTAGAAATAGATGAGAATTGTGGTTAGTAATGTAAATACAGGAATGTTCTTCTACTGAAGGGTGTTAAGATTGTGGCAATTCATGGAAAAATATAATTAATGTAATTTATCAACTATAGTTAACAACTGTAATGTTTTTGTAGCAAGAGCAAAGTTGGTACTACATTAATTCTAAAGGTTAAAAATTAGGGCGTCCATCTACCACATGGGAGGTCCGCAGTTCAAACAGACCTCCTTGACCCGTGTGGAGCTGGCCCATGAGCAGTGCTGATGCATGCAAGGAGTGCCGTGCCACGCAGGGGTGTCCCTGCATAGGGGAGCCCCACGCACAAGGAGTACGCCCCATAAGGAGAGCCACCCAGCACGAAAGAAAGTGTAGCCTGCCCAGGAATGGCACTGCACACACAGAGAGCTGACACAAGATGACACAACAAAAAGAAACAGATTCCCAAGCCGCTGACAACAACAGAAGCAAATAGACACTGAGAACAGACAACTGTGGTGGGGGGGAAGGGAGAGAAATAAATTAAAAATAAATAATAAATAAATAAATAAAAATAAAGGTTAAAAAAAGACCATGGGGTTTCATTTTGTGAGATATGAACATGATTAAGAATTTTTTTCTCTTTATTTTTTCTTCATTAATAAGGAGACCTTGACTATGTCATTCAGCTAATCTGTGCTCATGTGTCTATCTTTCTGAACACTAGAGGAACAAACTGAGTTAGCAGTTGGAATTAGATGAGACCAAGTGCCTGAAAACGAACTTTTTAGGAGTAATGCTTCCATAACTTTTTGAACTGCCCAAATTTTATGTTCTTTTATTTTTGTGAATTTGAAATAAAGTTGTTAAAGAATTAACTAATTAATTAACAAGTAGAATATGTATATATATCAGATGGTGATAACTGCTGCAAGGAAAAATGAAACAGGGAATGGGAATAGGATGTGCAGGATGGGTGTTGCAACTCTAAATAAGGTTCTCAGAGAAGACTTCAGTAAGAAAAGGACATTGAACAGAGATCTGAAGGAGGTGCGGGAAAGAACAATCCAGCTAGAAGGATGATCAAGGGCGCCGTCCCTGACAGAGCAGTACTCTTGGAGGGTGTGAGAAACAGCACAAGGTCGGGAAGGCTGGAGTGAAGTAAACTAGGGAGGAATAGTAGGAGATGGGGTTGAAGAGGGATAATGACTTCTGCTTCTCTTCTATTCCATGTAGAATCTTCTACATGAATTCCTCTTGTCTTTGGAATCAAAAGCAGAATGCTGGTGGCAAAGGATCCTAGGAAATGTAATCCCCAGCTTCCAACCCCTAAGATACCAGGGAGAGAAATATAGGTGGGCAAGAATCATGTAAATATCAATAGACAACATGGTTCATTGAGTTCCCACCACAGTCCCTTCTAAGACCTGAAAATTATACTTTAAAAAATACCTTCTAAGATTTTAACACATGGAGGTAGCCTAACACATGGAGGAGCACTGGATGGAAAATCAGACCTGCATTCTAGTCTAATTCTATTCTGACTCTTTAAGCAAGGTCCCTCAGTCTCTTTGAGTTCAGTTTCCTAATCTGTCACGTGGAGAAAATAATGTCTATATTTCAGAGTCAAGAAGATTTAATGATAACACATGAAGGCTCATCCCTGTGTCTGGCCAGCTCTAAATATATCACAACTTTTTTTATTCTAGAAGTCAAATGCAGGGTCCTCGGGTCCTAACTCTGGTTCCACCACCCAAGAGCTTTATGATCACAAGTCATTTATTTCACTTCTTTGACCATCAACTTCCTCAACTTTAAATTGAGGGGAAAAAAACATGGACATGTCTCCTACATGTAATTATTAAGCACACTCTGTTTTTCACGTGCTGGGCAAGGAATGGAAACTATAACAAGAACATGACTGGATTTGGTCCTGGCCCTCAGGGAGCTGTTGTTTCGAAGGAGGAGACAAAGAAGTTAATCCTCAGTTACAATATACTGTAATATAAGCCCTGTGAGAAAGAAGGCAGTGGGCAAGGGATGCTAGAGGAAGGGTATGAAAAATAAGAAGGAGAAGAAAGGCTTCCAGAAGAACAACATTGGAACTGAGTCTAAAAGGATCTGAGGGAATTAGTCAGTTAGAAAGGCAGTAAAGTGCAGGTGCTGGTGGATAGTGTCAAAAGGGAAATTTAGAAAGAAAGGCTAGCAAGTGGAAAGACTCCTCAGTAGTTCAGTGTGAGTGGGAGCACGGTGGAAGGTGAGGTATGAGTCTGCAACTCAGAAGAGAGCTAGGAGCTGGAGCCAACGTCCTGCGAGTCCTCAGCTCATGGACCTTGCTGAAGCCATGGAAGGGAATGATATCAGATGCAGTGTGTAGTCTAAGAAATACAGCCCAAGGACCAAGACCTGAAATGGACTTGAATACTTCTTAGCACCCTACTCACCAGCAGACCCCTCCCTCCCCACTTTCCCTCCCTGATATCCAGGTTCTCATTCACTCAGTTACCATTTCCCGCCATTTCCAGTTTTCAAGCACTGTCCTCAATTGTCATTCACATAGCGATAGAAGAATAACAACTGCCAACTCTGTTTTTAAGTGACAGCAGGGCTTTAGACACAGTTCTGTTCTGGAGAATCCTTTTATATGGAAACAATCATTGTCAACAGGTCTGTGTAATACATTGGTCATAGAGAGATACTGACATTTTTTAAAAATAGAGTCCAAACTATATTTCAACAGCTACATGTTGCTAATTTTGCATTCTCTATCAAGTCATTTAGCAGAAGTCTTCACAGACATTCCTCTTCTGTTTAAGTGCTGTCTTTGTAGGAATCCTGACAGAAAAGAAGTCTCTCTCTCTCTCTCTTTTTTTTTTCCTTGATTGTCCGTGCCTACAGGGCAGGTTCAATAGATTGCTCTCATCAAACCTTTTGACTTCAGAGTTCTGACGCATTTTGATCAGGGAAACCCCAGGTTTGATCCTCTGGAATTTGACAGTATGACAAGGTCTTTCCCGTTGAATTTCTTCTGCATATTGTAATTCTCCACCTAAAGCTTCTTCTAGAAGGAAAGGCTGACTCCCAATTTTCATTAAAGAGCTGGAAACTTTTCTGTGCATGTTGGTGGAGGCTTCCCATAACCCAGATCCATGTTGTCACTGTGGAAATTGTCCAGCTCCGTCTTCACAGTGGCTCCCTGAGAAAGTGGGAAGGAAATGCCCATGCAGTCCCTCAATGCCCCACCCTGAGAAGGGCCTAGGCTTGGCTTATGTTTGCTGTCACCACCTTAATTATTAATAATTGCTGAGCAAGGGGCTGAGCATCTTCATTTTGCACTGGGTCCCATAAATTAGATAGCCAGTCCTGGGGGATTATAATCCCTTTGACAATAGCATGAGCCTCAGTATTCCAACAGGTCTAGCAAAGCAAGTTCAGTCCTCCTGCCATCCCTCCTACTGCTGAATACCTGGTACTAAATGTGCTAAATTGATAAGCTATGTCTAGTAAAACAGCTTTCAGCAACGTGCAGATGGCACCATTCGACTGGAAGATGATGAACAGACACACAACCACACCCAGCTGAATTCCACCAGGCACCATGTACAACTTCTTTACCAAACTTCAGTGCATTCAGGATAATTTGGCCAGAATTGTTGAGGTACCAAGAGTTTCCCACAGCTATCTCCAGTCCCAGGCATAACTGCAGACTAAGGGATATTCCCTAGAGAGTGGCACTTGAATGATGCAAAGGAAAAACAACTCACAAAATCACAGCCCTCAGAAATGTGGATCTGTTTTCAGGGAGTGTCAGAGAGAGGCTCCCTTGATTAGACCTTTTATTCATTTCTATGCAGTTAAACTAAAATCCAGGTTAACAGAACAAGGCTTGGTTTTTTGTTTGTTTATTTGTTTTGCTTTGCTTTTTTATCCAAGAACACCTGGCTTGTTACATAAGCAACCTGAGAAGGCATTCCTCCAGCTGTGGAGAGTTTATATGCCTAATACCCTATTCATTTAGATTCAATTCAAAGGAGTAGAGCTGTTATACTAGATTTTACTTGCAATAACTTGATACCCAGTTGCCTAGGAAATGAAAACTCTGGTTACAAAAGAAAAAGATGTGTGTTTGTGTGTATGTGCATATGTATGTGTATATGTATATTAATAGAATATGCATAGGCTATAGAGGATACATATAGAAAGGTATATATATATGTATACCTTTCTTTTGTATATGTGTCTATTTATGTGTGTATGTGTGTGTGAATATAGCTTACATATTAGGTCTTTTGACTAGTGTAGAAACTGGTAGTTTTCTGTGTTAAAATGTGCTCTTAACAATCGAGGCAGTGGTTGCTGGCCCTGCTTCCTCGTTGGCTCTCGGGCACCGCCTATTGAGTACTTCTTTCCCAGCTCCACATTCCATGATGTCTCGTTAGTATCTGAAATTGGCCACGAAGGAAGTATTTACCTGACAGAGGCATATGCTACAAATCAGGGCATCCTTCCCCCCAGATATCCATTTACCTGCACACCGCTGCAAAAAGCTTACTGTAAAGGCTTTGAAATAAGGCTTGGAAGTTGTGAAAACTGAGACATTGTAGAGCCAAGTTATTACAACTAAATGAAATTGATGAAGAATGATTAGAGAATGAAAGAAGGGAAGAAGCTGGGAGAGTCAGGTTGAACCCCATCGGCGTCCACCTGTGGCTGAGCACCATCTTCCAGCAGGGCAGATGATAAGCCGAGAACACGGCAATAAAAACCTCTCGGTTCCCCTGAGCTGTAGTGCACCTGAAAATGCCCTTAGAGACTATGGGTGGGCGGGGCTATGTAATGTCATGAGTACAAACCATAAAATAAAGAACCATATAAAATACAAAGTCAATGCTATTTTTGTAAAGATGGGAAAATTTAAACTCTTACAGCGCTATTTAATTGTCCCATTATGTTTAAGTATTTAAAATAAGCTAAGCATTGTATTTAACAGATAGGGAAAAAAATGATTAAAATGGGAACATTGTCATATTTTTTTTCCACATCATGCATAATCATGTGAAGGAACCCCCTTCCCAGCAGGGGACTATGAGAAATTAAATAAAGAATTTATTGCTCAGTTGTCTGTGGCTACAGAAATTTACAGCCAAACAGGGAATTGCAGCAGGTGTATTTTGTAGGAAAACTGGGCCCACCGAATTCCATTAGTGCTAACTAGCTTCCTTAGCCAATTTTATTCCACCATTTGAGCCCTTAGAAATATAACTACCCTCGCCCCAAACTCAGAAATTTATTTTCTATTTTTGATTCGGCTTCTTCTCTCGTTCTTTCACAGAGGGAGCCGCCCTGGAGAATGGAAGGGGGCAGGTGTACAAGAATCCAAGGGTCGTGGGAGTAGTTCAGAAGACGGTGCTCCGTGCACCTCTTTTTTAGAATATAAATTTAAGAACGAAAAGCTGGACAAAATATTCTGGAGTCATGAGAATAGAGAGAGCAGCCGGGCAGGCCTGGCTGGGATCACAGCACTCCTTTATAGAACAGTCTTCACCCTCTAGGGGCTACTATTAACCCACTGAGTCCTCACAGCAACCCTAGGAGGTGGTTACCTGTTATAAACCTCATTTTACAAATGAGGAAACTGAGGCACAGAGAGGCTAACTAATTTGCCCTTGGTCCTATAACCAGGAAGTGAGGGAGCCTTAATTATGAATCCAGGAATTTTAGTTCTGGACCGAAGCCTATGCATCTGTGCTCAGATCCTCTACCTTCTTCTGCCTGGAGCACGTGAGATGCCAGCAATGTGCCAAGGACTGTGCAAAACTGTTTAAGTCATGATATAGTTCTCACCCACTGGGTAGATGAGAAAATGGAGGCCCCCAAAATAAAATAACTTGTCTAAAGTCTTACCAGCTGCAAAAGGAGAAAATCTGGGGTTTGTCACGACAGTGCACTCACTATTTTAGGTAAATAGAGGAGAGGGGCAGGAGAGGTGGAGGACTGAGAGCAAGACCAGATTTAGCCAAGAGAGCAGCTTTATCCACGCTCTTCCTGGAGTTTGCCCTAGAAATATCATTTGAATCCCCCGATTTCCTTAGCTGAGATTAGAGTGAGAATGACCCAGAAAGCAAAGTCAGGGCTGACAGCCAATTAATTCAGGGCTTTGCAGTGTGTTGGCAGTCCCTCCCAATAAGGAAGAAAGCTCAACATAAGTTTAAGTAATAGCCCTTGCCCAGGAAATCCTAAACCTCAGCAGCCTCGGGCAGCAATCTGGCAACTCATTTGGGGAGTCTTAGAGCTAGCCAGGCAGCTGCAGACGCCCCTCAGCAGTTTCAGCTGTCTGGTGGGACACCTGTTCTCCCTAATTGAAGGTGATGGGCCAGGGGCTGCGGGGCAATGTTGGCAGCAGCTCCTCTAATACCTTGTGTTTGGAGAAAAACTCACCACGAGCGGCAGTGTAAAGGACCGCCTGCCTGCAGCAGCATTCCTCCACAGAGGGATCAACTTGGGATGCAGGAAGTTTTCACTAAGCCAAAACCCTGAACGCCTCTGGGAAAGAATTCCTAAGGTGCAAATATAAAGAAGTGAACAGTGCAATGCCCTCTTCTCACTGGTAATACCGCACATTTCAAAATCTACAGCATTCACAGTCTCTCTCTTCCCCGACTCCGCATTTTAGTAATTGGTTTAATGGATGCTAAAAGCATGAGGAGGAATATAGCCTGCTGAATTTATTACTACAGCTCATTTCATAGATAGCAAACCCACGCCCAGCCTGCTACGTTGAATATATAGGTAACATTTCAAGATCGATACCACTTGGCTGCAATCTGATAAGTGCTTCTAATTTAATTTCTAGCTATGACATTTACTTAATCAAAACTTTGGCAATGAAAGTCAATTTCCTATACTATATGCAATGAGCAGAATTGGAAAAGAGGAGGCGTAAAGTCACAGCATGGATAGTCAGAACTTTAAATGCATGATTTCAGCTCAATATAATTTTTGTAATATTAATGCACTGATTTTTTAAAATTTATTTTTTAATGTTTTATTTATCCCCCTTCCTCCCCTGCGACTTGCTTGCTGTCTGCTCTCTGTGTCCACTCGCTGCGTGTTCTTCTGTGTCTGCTTGTCTCCCTTTGTTGCGTCATCTTGCTGCACCATTTCTCCGCGGGTGTGGGCTGTTAGCTCTCCGCCACCACGGGCCAGCTTGCCTTCATAAGGAGGCCCCTGGATGTGAACCCAAGGCCTCCCATATGGTAGACGGGAGCCCAACTGATTTTGTTACAGCCACTTCCTCAATATAATTTTAATAAAAACACCACTGTCCTTTAACAAACATTCACAAACATGGACTGTCCCAGCCCCAGAGGAGAACATACTGATGATGATACCTTTTAGTAGAGAGTCAGGGTAGAAGATTTGATCAAATCAAAAATGGCACCATCACTATAGAGAACACAAATAATAAGATGTAATGGGAAATACCTTATTAACTAAATAATATATAAATGATGTCTGGGCATGGCATTACTGTTCTGATATTTTCAATCACTTTAAATATACATTAAAATGTGATTTACTTTAATTATAAATAAAAGTCTGTTTTAGTTTGCCAAAGATCTATCAGTGCAAACTACCAGAAATGGGTTGGCTTTTATAAAATGGATTTATTTAGGGTAAGAGCTTACGGTTCCAAGGTCGTTGAAAGTCCAGATCAGGGCTCTATAAGAGGTGCTTTCTCATCAAAGGCAGCTGCCACGTGGCCAAGCAAGATGGCCGCCCATCCCTGCCGAGGTCTCCGCCTTCCTGCAGCTTTAGGCACACCTGGTATAGGGCTCCTCTCTTACCGGGCCTCCTCTCTCCTTCTGGGCCTCAGCTCTTTGAGCCTCTCAGGGGCCTCAGTCTTTGCCGCTCAGTTGTGAGCAAAAGCTCTCTCACATTGCAGAATCAAATTTGGCAGCTTTCTTCTCCTGGGTTTGTCTGACTCTGGGTGTCTCCATTTTTATCAGCTCCAGGAAGAGCATGGGGATTCAGCCTGAGTCACACCTCACTGACTTAGTCCAATCCAAAGCCCTAAATCGATCGTATCACATCGTCTAATCAAGGGTCCCTCCACCAAACTTAATGGAATCAAAGCATATCACAACCACAAGAATAATTAGTCCAAAAACACAATCTTTCTCTTTTTGGGATTCATAAAACAATTTCAAACTACCACGAAGTCCTACTTAGAACATTTAAAGGCAGCTTGACCATTTCTCGTATATCTGAAAATTACTCTATTTAGGTGTCTAACTTATTTGAACCCTCAAGGAGAGTTATTTTGTTATAATCAAAAAGTTATTTCTGTCCCATGGGGCACCTGAATACAGCATGATTTTCCTCATTTTATATTTTAAAGGTATTGTGTTTCCATAATAAGTGTTGTACAACCACACATGAAATCATTTACATCAGCCCTTTGGTCTGATACTTTGGGTCTTTAGAAGACTATGGTTAAAACAGAAAGAGAGCAGAACAGCTTTCAAGTCAGTGATGGAAGATGAAAGATCAACACAGAATATGTGAAATTTCAATTCAAATCTTTAAACAAGACTGCCAAGGAAATGTCCCCTTCACCAGAAAGACAGAAAAATCCTATTTTTCCATGACAAGTTGCTTTCCTGCTTTTCCTTTCCATAGATCTTCCCTCTCTCCTGCCCCTTTCTCCAACATCCCAGGGGATCGGCAACTTTCAGAAGAGAAGTTTCCCAGCTCAAAATTTAGTGGAGGTGGATGGTTTGGGTACCGCCCATCTTTATAAGTGATTTCCTTGGTGTCTCCTTCCCTTGGATTTGGAAAGGTGACACGTAGCCTTTGCACACAGAAGAGCAGGTGAGGAGAGAACTTCCCTTTGTGAACTCTGTACTCCCCAAGAGGCTGCCTCCTCCTGTCGCCCAGGCCTCTTCCTATAGCCAGCAGGGGGAGTGCTGGTTCTGCTGAAATGATACCCCTCTTCAACCCTGCAGAGGCGAATGGCCCCTTGGCTGATGGTTCTGTGAACGTAAAACGTGGGGTTCTTTGTTGCCTTAGTTCCTAGCATTAGGCCTTAGCTGATTTCTAAACTTCTCAACCAACTGGAAACACCCTACTCAGCACTTTAGTACCAAACTATTATATTAGTATAGTACTGCAAACTGTTGGAAACAGCCTAAATGTCCATCAATAGTGGAATAGAAAAATACAACGAACATATGCAAATTATGTGATATAGTAGATTGGGGCATGGCCCTACAATGACATGGTCAAGTCCTAACCCCCAGTCCTGCGGGCACAAGTTCATTTGTAAATGGGATCTTGGCAGATCCTATTAAGATGAGGGCAAAGTGAACAAGGGTGGTCCTTGATCCAGGATGACTGGAGTTCTCATAAGCAAAGGAAATTTGGACAAGCCGCAGGAGAAACAGAAAGAGACAGATCACCAGAAAGAGACAGATCACCACGTGATGGGGGCAGAGGTTGACTGCCAGAGAGCCACCACCAGAATGCTGCAGACGGCAGAGAAGGCCTGGCCTGCAGACACCACCATGATTTTGGACTTCTAGCCTCCAAATTGTGAGCCCATAAATTCCTGCTGTTTAAGACAGTTTGCGGTCTTTAGAAATTTTGTAAACTAAGACCTGTAATATTGTACTAAGAGAAATTGATTTTATAGATGTAGATTTTATATGATCTACTTACATCAACATGGGTAGATCTCAGAAACATATTGGTGAGGATGAAATGAGGCAGAATGAAATGTATAGTACTCTCTATCCTCAGTTTCCCCATCTGTATAACAAGGATTCATTCATTTAATAGATATTAAGTATCTATGTACCAGGGTCTGTTTAGGGAACAGGGATCTAGCAATGCAAAAAAAAAAAAAAGAAAAAACCCTCCTTCATGGAGGTTATATTCAAGTGGTGGGAGACAAGGAGATAGACAATAAAGAAATAATAAAGTCAAATATAGGGGACGTTGGGTAATTTAAAAAAAAAACACAGAGAAAAGTAAAATAGGGAAGGAGAATGAGAAGTGCCAGGGGAAGAAGGCTGGGAGATTTTAAACAGAAGTTCTCACAGGAAAGCGGATATTCCAGCAAAGACCTGAAAAAAGTGAGGAGTGAGGGGTAAACCTTTGTTAAGGCAGCCATGCCAACTAAGAGCTGGGCTTGTTTGCTCATGAAGCTTTATTATGCTTGTTTTGATTAAAACACATCCTTTCCTACCTTCTAGTATGACCATAAAATGTTCTCTTTTCCTCTATCTTTCCAGACATTTTAGTGGAAATCTCCTTGCTGAGTCTGAGAAGAGGAGGATTAAATATGAGTATTCAAGGCACTATTTTAATCTAGAATGAATTCTATTTTTAATCAATAAGCTGCTATTGAAGGATTGGGAAGAAAAAGTGCAATTGTTATTGAATTATTCAGAAATAGTTATTCCTAATAGACCTGTTGCTAGAGCATGAGAGTCAATCCTAAGAACTCTGATGTTGAGAATTTTTAGTGGTCTGCCTGAAAGCATTTGGCTTATTTCCTGAAGAACAATTCAATAAAAGTCAAATCTCACACACTTGCCTCTGAAATTTATTGTTTAATCTAATGTTAGCTACAAAATTAACCATAAAGCTAATGGTAGAAGACATTCTGTGACAAATGGAAGAAGATCAAAATTAATGTATAGAAAGAACTCAGTCTGAAGCCCAGCTTCTTAACTTTCATTCCTCTGAACCTCAGTTTCCAAATTTGTAAACAGAAATGCATTCCCACTTTTCAGGAATGGGTGAAAAGCATATGTAAGTGTTTGCACTATATCTCTTCTAGATTATAAGCTCCATGAGGACAAGAAGTATGTCTGACATATTACCCACAGTACCACAGAACCTATCACATGCCTTTCTGGCACATAGTAAGTGTTCATTAAATTGTATTAATTAATTCTGTATTAAAGGAAAGAGATTTCAGAGGGACTGTAGGCATACTGTAACGTTTAGATGGATTCTGAAATCTACTGGGCTTAAATCCCAACTCCATTAACTGGTTACAGAACCTTGGCAATGACTTTACCAGCTGTGCCTCAGTCTCCTTCTGTGTGATATGATGCTAATAGCCAACATCTAGAGCACACCCTATGGGTTCAGCACTGTTTATACATGCCTGCATTAAATCCTCACAATAGCCCCATGACGTGGATGCTAGTATTATCCCCATCTTACAGTTGAAAACACAAACACGTGGAGCAATTACAGTATCTGCTTAAGTTCACACAAAGGACTAAGGATTCAAACCCAGCCAGCACTCTTGTTCACTACACCACGGTGAGGAGCAACGTAGATGACATTTGGAGAGTGCTTGAAACAGTGCTTGGTCCATCGTCCCACTTTGGGATGACCATAAATAGAACTGTCTGGCCAGAAATGAGGGCCACACCATTCCCTACGCAGTAAGATTGGATAATGAAAATTAGAGAGTTTGGGATCTTCTATTACAAGCTTTGGGAAGAAATGAAAGTCAGAGCAGATGAGTGATGGTCAATTAAGAGACCATGGTGGAGATTTATATGTGAAGCAACAAGGGACTGAAAAAGGGTGGAGGCTCAAAGAACAAGAAGGCAAAAGCATATATAAGAACATTGACCTTTGATTGGCAATGGTGACTATTCGGAGAGGAACTCTAGCAGTGAAGGGGACTTCAAGATGGCTCCCGAACTGAAGTGGGTAAGGTTAATCCCATTCCTTTTTTTAAAAATACAAAAGCAGGACCAGGAGTGAACATGGGCTTTCAGAAAAAGATTGATGCTTTCGATGTGCCATGTTAGATTTAAAAAGAAACCAAGACATGGGGGCCAGCCAGAAGATGCAGAGAAAAGGTTTCCAGCGAATGCATGACAGTAGACTTAGAAAACAGTGCCATTAAAATGAAAGCTTGGAAGTGGAGCCCACCTATGGCAAACCTCTGCTTTTTACATTTTTCTCCCAATAATCACAATTTGTTGGGCTCCACCTCCATATTAGTACACCTCAATACTTCCTTTTTGAATAAAAGTAGGAGAGCTTTGTGGAAGATTTCATTTTCCCATTATGGTTCTTTTCTGAATAAATTTTTATGTGAAGTAGTTTATTTTATTTTGGTGGCCTCTTAGGGTTTGAGTATTTATCTTGAAAAGCAAAAAGAAAGGTCTTTCGTTTAAAGTGCTTTCTCACCAGTAATAACTAAAAGAGACCGGGGGAAGCTTTCACAACCCTTTATCTGAACAGTCTGTTGAACTGTTCGAATTACAAGAACTTATGTCTGAGTTCTTAAATTTGAAAAGTGCACAAAATAAACTTTCTACTTTCCTGAGAAATGATGTGGTATTATCTCTACAGGAGAAGAGATTGTGAAAGTTTAGAACATTCTATAAGCTTTTCAACTGATGTCAAATCAAATGGAATGCTTTCATAAGTCAGGAGATGCCTGCGCTGCACACCACGTCTGCCAAAGCCCAATAGGCTGAAATTCGCACACAGTTGCTCCTCTCCTTAGGATGTTTTATGCCACCAGGCAATAAGTGTTACCACTGTGAAATCTTCATTGTTTTAGCCACCCAGCAGAGTTAAGGGGGAAACGAGTCCCTTTTTAGGAAGTGACCTTGCACCTGCAGTAGTCTGATGTAGGATGAGCATTTCCACAGGAATGGGAACAGATGGAGGCCAGGGTGAGACGTTATCCAGAGTGCAAAACTATCTTCTTGCTGGAGAACCCCATGACACCACGTGAGAGAGGGGAAGTTCCAGCAGCTCTGGGAAGGACAGCTTTTACTTACACAAGCCCCTTCCTGCTTGTGTAGCACTAGACAAGTTACTGAAAACTTTTTTAGGTTCTCAGTTTCCTCACATGCAAAATGAACATGATTTCAATATATTATTGGAAAAATTATCTGTGCAAAGCACTAGAATAGTGTTGAGGCATTCAATAAATGTTAGCACCTATCTCCTTGGCTCGGAATCATGAGTTATCTTCCAATCCCACCCCAGCAAATACCGGAATCCATTTCTCTCTGCATTCATACCCCTTGGGGGTCCTAAAATCATATAAAACTGCCAGCAATCCATGCTATTTGGCTAGGAAAAAACTTAGTTTTGTTTGAAGCATGATGCCTCTTATTCAGTGGGAGTTAAGAAATGCTCCTGTTCTAGGTTAACTCAAAGAAAAACACTCTCACAAGCAGGTTATAATCAAATCCCCCAAGACAGTAGGGAGATGGGGACAGCAAGATGGATAGGAGGAACCATGGATGTAATTTATTGGAGAGAGAGCAGAGATAAATGATCCCGTTGGTACAGCCTTCATCCTCTGCCCTGAAAGGTTTTCTCTCATGTTTTTCTTATCTCTTTGCATTTACCATCTGTTTATAAAGATATTTACTAGAGCTTGGTGGTATGTGGATCTCTCTCCATGCACCCCTAGTCCAACATCTTTGGATCAACAGGAAAATACATGGATTATGTAGATTCTACATGTCAACCTGGGGAAAGATGAAGAATTAGGAGATATCATTGGGGTGCATTATTAGACAAGAAAACTCAAGGTGGTAGGTTAAACACTGTACAATCGCAGAGCACCTATAAATCCAGACTTCCTCAATCCCTTTGCAGATTTCCTAAAATTCTATCCTCCTGACACATCACAAAAGCTCATCTAAAGTGGTCATTGTTCTCCCAATGCCACTTTTGTCCTCAGATCAGCTGTGATATCTAATTAGTCAGGCATTCCAGAAGACTACATGGATTGTAGGGGAATACCAGAGTTGTGTCAATCACTTTCAGCACTTTGTCCAAAAGCAAACTGGATTAAAATAGAAGTTACAGAAACATGGGTCACACAGACATTAGTAAGAGATGGCATCAGAAGCTTCCCACATTAAAGTAATTCAGATGACTGTTCCCTCTTGGTTCCAGTACAAAGAAGTTCACAACTTCTTTATGTTGTATCAATAAATAAAGATAATATGACACGTCCCCAGTGGGACATCATTCTAAAATACCTGAGCATTTGGACCACCACACTCTGCAAAAAACAAAGAATGCACAGAATTCTGGTCTCATTCACTCCTCTCACAGTTTTGTGGAACACCAAATAGGTGACTGCACCCATTCTAAGCACTGGGGATACAGATGAATAAGACAGCCTTCCTGTCCTCAAGGAGATTACATTCTGTTAGGGGAGAATGACTCACCGTAATATATTTACAAATCTTTCATGACATGCATTTTGGCAGTAATAGAAGTGTCAGATGCTATGAGAGCACAGAGATGTTGACAATTGAATTGGATCTTTAAGAATAATGGAGAGTGGAGAAATGTTCTAAGCAGAATATACGCAGAGCCTGGAGGTGTGGTTCATTTAGGAATGATGACATTTTAGCCCCAGTGCTCTCTGGAGTAAGAAATAAGGTGCTAACTCAATATGGGAAGTACAAGACCAGGACCATAAAAGCAACAAAAAAGGGAAGGGAGGAAAGGATGATGTGATGCCAGATGATGCAATGTGTCACAATGGCTACAGCCAATCTTCTGTCAGTCAAGGTTCACCCCACGGAGGACCTTATGCCCCACATTTCCAGCTGATGCAGCTGGCCCCTTGACACAGCTGGCCCCTTGACTTGGCCCACACTGGGATGTGGTTTTCATGCAAACCTGAAAGTAAAGCAGTAACCTGGCACAGAGGCCATGGACACCAAGAAAAAGAGAGAAGAAAGCAACTGAGGACCCTGAGAAGCCAAACAAGATTTTTATGATGATAAGAACAGAATGTTGGGGAAACGGACTTGGCCCATTGGTTAGGGCATCCGTCTACCACATGGGAGGTCCGCGGTTCAAACCCCAGGCCTTCTTGACCCGTGTGGAGCTGGCCCATGCGCAGTGCTGATGCGCGCAAGGAGTGCCGTGCCACGCAGGGGTGTCCCCCACGTAGCGGAGCCCCACGTGCAAGGAGTGCACCCCGTAAGGAGAGCCGCCCAGCGCAAAAGAAAGTGCAGCCTGCCCAGGAATGCACTTCCCGTGCCGCTGACAACAACAGAAGCAGACAAAGAAACAAGACGCAGCAAATAGACACAGAGAACAGACAACCGGGGGTGGGGGGTGGGGGGGATTAAATAAAATAAATAAATCTTTAAAAAAAAAAAAGGAACAGAATGCATGGAGAGAAGAGGAGGAAAGATGTGGGGCATAAATGGCAGGGATTAAATTGTAAAAGCCTTTATGCACTCCTTTGAAGAGCTTGGATTTTATTCTACTGTCCAAGGATGTTTTTTAGGAAGAAAAAGTTCATGCACCCTTAGTTCAGAGTTAATTGAGTATCTAGGTAAAAGTGGCTCTGTGTTTTCTACTAATTATTTCAATATTTGGCCAACTTTAAAGAAATCAATTTTGGGCTATTCCAAGCATAGACAGAGAAGCAATCAACTGCGATGCAATAATTATACAGAGAGTAGATAATGTGTAAATTAATAAGCAATGGTAGATGCTCTTATCTATTCTGTTTAACTGCAAATAGGAATCAAATTATTGTTTCTCAAATGACAGATGAATACCAGACCCACATGGTATCTTGAGAAGGTCTTGAATTGAGGGAGTTGGCTGATATCACTGTTCCAGCTCTCTGGGAAAGTGCCTCCTTTTCACACCTGACTTACAAAACAATCACCTCAGTGGATGCAACCACATTTAGTGTTCTTTGAAGCAAAACCAAGAAAAGCATCTGTCGTTTTTTTTTTTGAAAAAATGATTTTCCTCACTGTATTGTAATAGTTGTTGTCTATCAACACCCAGCATTTCTAGAGAGCTTTTCATAATCCATAATATCATTTAATCAGCATAACAAGTATATGAGAAAGAAATTATTATTCTCTTGTAGAGATGTGGAAATTCAAAGAGACTCAGAAAGACTAAATAATGTGCTTAGTTCATGCAGCTAATTAAGAATGCTGCTTAAATTTGGACCCTAATCCATTTGTCTCCAAGGGCCACATTTTTTCTGGCTTACTTGTGCTACCTCACAAAGAGATATTTTGTAAGCAGACAAAGTTTTTATGTGTGTGTGCACGTGTTCATGCATTTGCGTTGTGGATGAAGCTTTAGAGGTTGGAAATGTAATTCCAAACATCTACAATTTCCTTATGGAAACCTTATGAAAATTTTTCTTGCAAAAGTTTATCTTCTTAGATGGCATCAAATCCTGAGGAATGAGCTCCACATGTATGATGCGAAGTTGTTCTTCCAATTATGGAATTTAGTTCACACCTTTAAGCCTTACAGAGTTTTCCTGATTTTATTGTTCCAGAATTCATCTTGATATCAATGAGTTTTTATGCACACATGGTCAAGAGATTCGAATCTAAAGCTGGGCTTCTTCATTGCCTATGTCAACATGAACAAATTAACTTCTCTGAGCTTCCTTTTCCTTGGATATAAAGTGGGGCTAATAGTAGCAAATCTGTTAAATGAGATATGCTGTATTATGCAAAGCAAGAAAAATGTAACAGTTTTGCCTGAGCACTGTGAGGGCATCGCTCTTCTTCATCCCAGCTGTGTATATTCAGTCCTCCACCAAGTCCTGATTTGAAGTTTGTCCCCTGCTTACCCATCCCCTGATTTTTTTCTCCAGGTCAGAATAATGAAACTTCACCTATGGAAATAAAAGCACTGCAGAGATAAGGAGTGATTAGGATATGTGGCTTTAATCTTTACAGTGAGAGAAGAGAGTCACAGTTTGAGTCCTGGGCTCTCTTTTGCAGTCAAAGTCCAACAGGGTGTGAAAAAAATGTATAAAGCCTCTGAGGCTCTCTCACTTGTCTGGGATCTGATTCTCTGGCCTGGAACATTCCAGCTCTAGGCTCTGTCTTTGCGTCTCCTCCATTTCCATCCTGCTTCTGAACTTGATGTTTTTGAGCCTAGATTAGCAAACCTGACCTCCTCACCTGTATCACTAGCCTTCCCTTGATGATGGTATTCTGATCCCTCCTCCTGCTCAGCTCCTTTATTCAAAACTCTTAGTGATGTTCCATGCTGGGAGAAAGGTAATGCATTTACATGCTGAATTTGGCTTAGAGAGTGGCTGCATCTGAGCAACATGGAGGCTCTCAGGAGGTAACTCTTAAGCACCCTGCAGGTCTAGGCCTAGTTCAAATTTCAGGCACACAGGCTTAGTACCTAGTCATCATACCAAGGGCTCATCATTGCACCATTCTTCACTGGTCTTTGCCCTTGCACTTGGGGGATTGTGTTATAACTAGTAATGGAAGAAACTATAGCACTGATGTGGAGAAATTGACCATGGTAGTTAATGAGGGCAGGGAGAGGGAAGAAGAGATGTGATGTGGGGGCATTTTTGGGACTTGGTGTTGTCCTAAATGATATTGCAGGGACAGATGCTGGACATTATATATCCTGCCATAATCCACTGAATGGACTGGGGGAGAGTGTAAACTACAACGTGTACTATAATCTATATGGAGCAGCAGTGCTCCAAGATGTATTCACCATATGCAATGGATGTGTCATAATGATGAAGGAGGTTGTTGATGTGGGAGGAGTTGGGGGTGGGGGGTGGGATATGTGGGAACCTCTTATATTTTTTAATGTAACGTTTTTTGTGATCTATGTATCTTCAAAAAATACAATAAAAATAAATAAATGCTAAAAACAAAACCCTTAATGAAAGACTTCTGGATGAGACAGTATGAGGATGATGTAGCAGTTTGATATGGTTTATGAATTCCAGAAATAGATATTGGATTATGTTTGTAAACTGGTCTGTACCTGGGCATGATTAAATTATGATTAGAGCTTTGATTGAGCCACATCAGTAGGACTTGAGTCCCTGCCCCCTTGGTGGGTGGGGACTCACAGATAAAACTACACAGCAGAGGGAAACGGACTTGGCCCAGTGGTTAGGGCGTCAGTCTACCACATGGGAGGTCCGCGGTTCAAACCCCGGGCCTCCTTGACCTGTGTGGAGCTGGCCCATGCGCAGTGCTGATGCGCACAAGGAGTGCCGTGCCACACAGGGGTGTCCCCCGCGTAGGGGAGCCCCACGCGCAAGAAGTGCACCCCGTAAGGAAAGCCACCCAGCGCGAAAGAAAGTGCGGCCTGCCCAGGAATGGCGCCGCCCACACTTCCTGTGCCGCTGACGACAACAGAAGCGGACAAAGAAACAAGATGCAGCAAATAGACACAGAAAACAGACAACCGGGGGGGGGGGGGGGATTAAATAAATAAATAAATCTTTAAAAAACAAAACAAAACCAAAAAAAAAAAACTACACAGCAGAGCAGAGGAGTTAGTTGGAGCTTTGATGCTAGAGTTTTGAGCTGGAGCCCAGGAAGGAAGGAACAGAGCAGCTGAGCCCGATTGAGCCCTGGGAAAAGAGATAGAGCCGGTCACCTGATAGTCTACAGCTGACCTTGTGAAGAAAACAGAGGAGCTGAGCCTGGAGAGAAACAGAGCCCCAGAAAGCAAGGAACCCAAGAAGCCTGAACTCCTAGCAGCCATCTTGGCCCAACACAATAGACTTCGGTGAGAGAAGTAACTCGTGCTTTATGGCCTGGTAACTAGCAGTTTCTACCCCAAATAAATACTCTTTATAAAAGGCAACAGATTTCTGGTATTTTGCATCAGCACCCCCTTGGATGACTAATACAGATGATAAATGTCTTATTCCCTTTCCAAGACCCCCACTGAAGCAACCAAGAAACATAAAAATTAAAATTGAAGAAATATTTTTAATATTTGAAATTTGAATGTATATAACAATATCTGGTTTATGTCTCCTTTAAGGTGCTTTCAAGTGGGAAAAAGAGGCTGAAATAAAATTTAGCAAAATGTCATTGGTCATCATCCCTAGGTCATGAGGTTATGGGAGATTGTTAATTACTTTGTGGTACTCATATTTGCTTTCAGAATGCTAAATTATGAGCCTGAATCACTTCTGATGATGAGAAATATGATTAACATTTTCCTTTAGAAAGAAAACAAAAGAATTAGAAATTGAAAAATCCCATAATATTAGCCAAATTGTACAAGTAACAGAGACTCTAGCTTATTTTTATTTTGTCCACTTTAGATTATAGATAGCAATACTAAATACTTTGAGTTTATTTTCCCCAAGGCAAATAAATAAGAAGTGGCATATAATTCCCATAAAAAGGACAATGCATATTTTAATGGTCTTGGGTGTTGACAAAATGTAGATATTTGAAATATCATATAATGAGTTTGGTAATAAAATTTGAAATATGCTATTAAAATGCCGCAAACCATTTGAACAGCATGGCTATTAAGCTGTTTTAATTTTCCATTTAATCAGAAAAATATACAGATTCGATTCAGATTTCTTTTCAGAAGCCTTATAGTTGTATTTCTTTTTAGCATTATTATTATATATTCCTTGAAGCATCTTCATCAGCACTCTGGCAAAGGCAATTTAACATTTCTATGCAGTTTCTCTACTTAGTCTTTTCCAAGGAACATCATGATTCAATAGTCTGTATGTGAGATAAGAAATTAACCCAAATACAGTATTCCAATCTTGAGACATGACATAATAACTTTTTGGATTGATAGTAATCATGGATGGGGTCCGAGGTAAGGGAAGAGGCATTGGGAAGGAATTAGAAAACTTTTTTCTCAAGTGCTTAAAGAAATTATAAAAGCACCAATCCTGAAATCCCAAAATGTCTTCCAATACAATCTGTGACAGTTGCCCAATGACTGATGAACTGATATTGACTTAGGTTTTCTCAGCTTTCATATCTGTCCCCTGTTCTGTGTAAATTCTTGAAACGAGACATTTTTTGGGGACTGCATTCAAACATCCTTTAAAAATTAGTCTCAAAAATATTGTTCCCTTCTCTCCAAATTGCTTTCTTCCCTTCCTTAGTCCTACAAACAGAACACATACTACGTTCCAGAACACTGCTAGAAGAGAGATGTGCAAATGAATTTAGGCATAGACCTTGCACTCAAGGAGTCATTGTCTGAAATGGAGTCAAGCTTGTAAATAAAAACATATGAGCTCCACAATAGTTTTTACAGCATCCTTTGCGCACATAAACGGAGGTGAGAAATGGTGTGATACAGTTGAGGGGAAAGACTGGGTAAAGGGAGATTAGTTAGGAGATGTGAAATTTCCTAGCTGCTAAAACAAATATGTAGCATACCCATAAGCCGGTTGTCTTAAACAACAGGGAATTGAGGCTAGAAGAAGTCCAAAATTAACGCATCAGCAAGGTAATACTGTCTGCCTGAAGACTGTGGTGTTGTGGGGTTAGCTGCAACTGATCCTTGGTTTTGCCTTTTCTATCGCATGGTGATGCGCATGGCAATACCTTCTCCTTTCCCTTCCAGATTCTGGTTGCTCCCCATGGTTTCTCTCTGTGTTTCTAATTTTCTTTGCATAGAAGGACTTCGGCCATATTGGATCAAGGACCACCTTCAATGAGTTCAAGCACAGTTTAACTAGCAGCATCGTCAAAGATCCTGTTCACAGACGGGCTTATACCCACAGGACAGGAGTTGAGAACTGAACTTGCCTTTTGTGGGGGACATGATTCAATCCCCAAGAGGAGATTACCACAGATTTTCTCCTGAGAGGGGATGAGGTCCTCAACTATGTTTTGTAGAAGGGATTAGGTCAAAAGGAGAAAACTCTGATGGAAGAGGAAGTAGGTGACTGTGACTATGAGACCAGGCTGCTCCCAAGGATGACACAATCTAGTGGTGGAAAAACACACAGATATCATTAAGAACCAAAGCACATCTGTTGTGGTCCCTAGGGGAGCAGCGACAGTCTCCCAGGTACAGTGGCGGGGACCGGGAGGGAGTGAGGGTTCAACAGTGAGCCCCTGAAGCTAATGACTATACTTGTGAGCTGATAAACCTAAAATAAGAACAAGGCCTAGAGCAACATTGTGCCTGGGAATTCCCTCCTGTCAGCTTTCATGTTACTCAAATGTGGCCAGTCTCGAAGCCAAACTCAGCATGTAAATGCAATGCCTTCCCCCCAGCGTGGGACATGACACCCGGGGATGAGCCTCCCTGGCAACGAGGGACCACTATCAACTACCAACTGATGATGCAACTGGAAAATGACCTTATACGGAAGGTTCAATGCGGATCGGCAGAATATCCATGTCTACATAAAATACCATGACTTTAAAATGCTGTTTGACCTAAAGTAAGGGGGAAATGGAAAGGAGAAATGAGTTTATATGGCTACGAGTTTCTAAAAAAGAGTCTGGAGGCTGGCAGAAGGATTGCCCTCATGCACAACTGAGCAGAGTCAGAGAGACAGATAAAGCAGATACAACCCCCTGATATTGGTTCCTGTGAGGGCTAAAGAGACCCATGGGAGTTATGGTCATGGCCAATGGGGTCAACTACCAGGGCAGATGGCCCCTCTTTGGAAATGGTGTTTATGTGTGATGAATCTGGACTCAGATGGGATCTCCCTTCATAAGACTTTCATGCTAATGTGCTGGAGGTACAGTTAATGTTGGGGTTTAAGATATATTTAGGGGATTTGAATCTCTGGACTGACAATGTGATAGCCAGGTCCTGAGCCTCAACAGACTCCAGCACCTACAATCTGATCTATTGGACTTACCACACTCAGCAAAGATGGAGTTGAAGAAGGACAACCACCACACCATGGAGCCTAGAGTGATTACAACTGAAAATGGGAGGATTGCATCCAGCATCCATGTGGAATCTGAGCCTCCTCTTGACATAGAGGTGCAATGGACACAACCAATCCAATGTCCACATAGAAGAGGTGGCATTGAATTGGGAAAAGTGGACATGGTGGACAATGGGTATGGGGAAAGGCAGGAAGAGATGAGAGGTGGAGGCGTCTTTGGGACATGGAGCTGCCCTGGATGGTGCTTCAGAGGTAATCACCGAACATTGTAAATCCTCACAGGGCCCACTGGATGGAATGGAGGAGAGTATGGGCCATGATGTGGACCATTGACTATGAGGTGCAGAGGTACCCAAAGATGTACTTACCAAATCCAATGGATGTGTCATGATGATGGGAACGAGTGTTGTTGGGGGGGGAGAGGGGGGATGGGGGGTGGGGCTGAATGGGACCTCACATATATATTTTTAATGTAATATTATTACAAAGTCAATAAAAAAAAAAGATAAAAAAAAAAAGAACCAAAGCACAATGTAATAGAGACTATAATTGAGTTCATTTGTAATTTTAAAATAATTATAAGGTAGGAACCCAGAAGAAGCAACTAATTTATCTACTGATAATAGCCAACAATAATTGTGTCAGCCTTTAGACTAATCTCTTAACCTGCATTATTTAAGCTATTTAGATTAATCTCTTAACCTGCATTATTTAATCCTATGAATTAAGTATGATTGTTTTCTCAGTTTTGCAGGGGATGAAACAGACATAGAAAAGTTAAACTACAAAGTAACAGCTCATAAGCAGTGAAATCAAGATTCACCCATAATCTAACCACAGAATTTGAGCTCTTAATCACACTACTTGGAGTTCTACTAATACACTTGACTGTATATTAGGTTCTCCTGGGGACCTTTAAAAAATAACAATATCAAGACCCTACCTGAGACCAAACAAATCACTATCTCTGGATATGGGACCCCAAAATTGGGTTTCTTTTAAGTTACCTAGGTGATTCCATGGGTAACCAAGTCTGAGAACTACCCCCTCATTCTATTCTTGAAGCAGAAACAAGGTGATATTGAGTCGACAGTTAAGAAAAGAATAAGAGTTTACATACAGGGAAGCAGAAAAGGACATTCCAGATAGAAAGAGGTCCATGACCAAAGGTACAAGGTGTTAGCATAAAGATTATTCAGTGAGTCTAGAGCAAAAGCTGTATGGGCTGGAAAGGGGACATGGTTGGAACTAGATTTTGAAAGCCTTGATTTCTCTATGAGAACCTGCTGTTATATTCATAATGCAATAGAGAGCTGTAAAATGTGTTTCAGATATAGAGTGAAAGAGAATTCAATCTCTATTTCAGAATAATAACTCTCTGGGGGAATAGATAGAATGAAGTTTAGCAAATTGCTTAGAATTTATTGAAATCTGAATAATGCACATTGGTCAGTGGTTTGTTCTGGTTGAATCCTACTAGAAAGTGGATCTTCCTTTTAGATATTCTAATTTAATTCAAAATTACTTCTCTATGGTACTTTTAAACCACAGCTGTTATCCGAAATTTCATGAAATTGAGAGATTTCAAATAAGTTTAACAATGATTTAGGCATGAACAGAACTGAAATGATTCAGTAGCTTTTGTTTGGTGTCAGGAGGAATTCACCCTTACAAAGTGAAGACACAGGAAAGGTGACAGTGGGAGTGAAAACTCACATTTTTCATTAACTTTGATTCTTTTTCTTCATCAAAAAACACTCCTTGAGTCATGGAAACAAATGACATTTCTAAAACCATGGTTTATCTAGAAGATCCTGTCCTCTTCCCCAAACTGTTATATAATTTCAATCATCCTACCATTTAGAGAAAGAACGTGGAAGGCACTGGAATACACAATGACGTAAAAGGCCCTATCTTCTTTTTTCTACAATCCCCTTAAGTCAGGCTTCTTGCTCCATTATATGAATCAAACTTTGAGCGTAGAATCAGTGGAAAGTTCTCCTCAGGAATGACATGTGGAATTTGTTTAACCACTCTACTCAGGTGAAGTTCCATGAGAGAATGAACTATAATGTGGGCCTAAGGTAACCATTCTATGTAAGGAATTAATGTATCTCTTATGCATCTAGAATAGTACTAACCTGTACCATCTTTGGGAAAATTGATAAAACAGTCACTCATCATTTTCTGTAAGGCTTAATTCTCTGGTGGGTCCCAAGTGCTAAGTTGGAGCTATGAGAGAATCATGGATTGTTCAAAGAGGAGGGAGAAAGAATATCACATCTCCTTTTATCTTAAGGATAAATAACCCAGGTTCATAAAATTAATGAGCTTGGGAGTTGGAGAAATGCATATGTGAAGGCTATTTTCCTCCTATTATATTTCCTGAAAACAGTCTAGCATGGATGAGAACAGCCTGAAATATGCTAATTAGCCATATACTTACAATCAGTAACAAAACATCAGCCTATGAGGTGAGATGTTCTGAGAATAGGAAATTCAGAAATCACACTAAATAGCATTATCTGATTTTAAATAAACATTTAAATATCCATTTGAATAACTGTCCTTTGAAATAAAGTTAAATTCTTTCATTTCTGAAGTTAAACAATGTGACCTGAAAATATGAATTCTTTCTTCTCTCTTCTGAGACCTCACTAATATGGCAGAAAAGAAATTTTAAATGGGGAATTTTGTCTGTAGCAGGTGACACACTAGATACCCCAAATGACCTTAGTAATTAAATGCTGACACAATAGTTTTTTTATTAATGCATTTCAGATCTGGTATGAAAGCAAAAAAAGCTGATCTTTTCTGAAGGTTTCAATGGAGAAGTTAATCTTCTTTTCTGATAGTTTCCCAGGGCATGGAGGAAACGGAAAAAGTCACAGATTTTCCCAAGATGAGCAGATTCCCGCCAAATAAAATGGCCCCAAAGAGTTATGTCATAAATATAATGGTGAATGAAAAGTAAATCCACCTCAAAAAATGGCATTATTCAGAAATCAAATTGTCTTGGTTTTGGTACTGGGTAGAAGAAAAGAGATACAATCCTGAGAACTCATACCTACCAAAACTGCCACTCATGTGACAAGTGTGGTCTAAAAAACCTCAAGCAGATAATTTAATATAAAATAGTTGACTATGCGCCATGGAAAAATAAACAAAAATTCTCTAGGATAACACAACTTCAATCTGAGTTTCAGAGAATTCCCATAGATAAAGTTCAAAAGAACATGAGCTCACAGTCAAAAATCCCAAAACACAGAGGGACACAAAGAACAATCACTGAGTGACATCAAAAGCAGTAGGCAGCAGAAGCATACGGGAAAATAATACCAAATAATGTATTATTAGGCAGAGAATATAAAATAACTATGTTGATATGTTTAAAGAAATGAAAGCACAAAAATGTGAGCAGGGACCAAAAAACTTAGAAATAACCAGAAATTGGAGAAAGAATCAAATAATATTTATATAGTCAAAAAAATTTAAGTTGGGCTTCCACTCTGTCTAGGGATGCAGGAAGTCAAAAGAGATCATGTCCCCTACCCTAATAATGAAAACTAGCCAGATAGCTTATAAAAATCATAACTGAACTCACCGGCGAGCTGAGATCACAAGCTAAAACTAAACAAAAATCCAAAACCAAGATAATGTTTTTCTCGAAGAAATGAATCCCACAACTGTTTTGCCTTTGGCAAAGCAGTGGGAGGTAAGAGGTAGCACCCAAAGAAGTGGGTCAGAAGAAAACATTGGAAATTTTAATAACATTTTAAAGGACAAGTGTGGCTGAAGAGACAATTTAGAATAATAATTTAAAATAATTCATTGGTTCATACAATCAATTTAGTTGAATTACCTGTTCATGTGAAATCCACTGGGCAAAATCAAAAATCTTTTCTAGGGTAAATATCAGCACTCCATAGAAAAGCGTGGTAGAAACAAGGATCATTTCAGATAGGCAGCCCTTACCTACACCACAGATATGTCCCCCTCCAAAAGAAAAAAAAACTCCTCCAACTTTCAAAGACATCTGGACATCCAGAATTAACCCAGAAGGAGACAAAGCTTTTAAAATAAGATAAACAGAGAGAAAAAAATTTTAATGCAAAGCCCCCGCAGGAGATAAAATTATATTGAGAGAATTTTATTCTTACATGTAAGTGAGTGATCTAGCAAAATAGGTTATAACTACAACTATATTGGAGGGAGACAGAGCAGTGGGTATCTAAAGAGAGAAGGAAGGAGATGATTATTTAGTTTTATAACCTATGAAATTTGTTACAAATTAAATTAAAAAGGTAACGGTGAAAATTATACTTTTCATACAGGTTTTCTTCTTCTAGTTCAGCAAAAACTAATAACCAGTATATGCCTTCACTGACATCTACATTTTTTTAAGTTCCCTTGATTTCATTCAACAAATATTTATTGAACTACTACTATTTGCCCGGCACTTTTTTTTTCAAATAATGTGTTATTTTCCATTTTACAAAAAACACAGGAGGGAAATAAAATGACTCTTAAGTAGGAAAATAAGAATGGACTTTTCAAACATAATCACCATGGGTTTCCAAAAATCAAACCCTCTTATTGGAGTTCATATAAAAAGCTGCTAGATTTTTCATTATGGATGAAACTCTTATCATGTCAACATAATGATATCTACTAATCCAAAATAAATACTGGTATTATATGGGAGGAAATCAATGAATATAAATATATCTCAGACTCATATGTAGTAGAAAATTAAACATTAAAGAAAAATTTGTCATGTGAATGTAAGAAAAGAATCTTTTCTAATTTGCATAAACAAAGAGCAGATTCGGGGATCTGTCCACTTCTGGCTAGAATCATTTTTGCAGTTCAAGCCTGTTTGTCAGTCTTTATTGAAATACGTCATGTCAAATAATTGTCCTTGGAAAGGGATTTCATTAAATATTCATCTTCTTGACAGGAAAGTGGTTTTTTTTTCTATTTGCTTTTTTAAAATTATACATTATTTTATTTTTAAAGAAACTTTAGATTACATAAATGTTACATCAAAAATATAGGGGATTCACATACACCCCACTCTTGCCCCCTCCCACACTTTTTGCCACTAACAACATCTTTCATCATTGTGGTGTATTTGTTACAATTGATGAATGCATATTGAAGCATTGCTACAAACCATGGGCAATGGTTTACATTATAGTTTTGACAGGCACTTTTATGGTCATTGAGAATACATCATAAAAGAACAAATTCCCACCCTCATAGGGTTAGCATACCCGTGAAGGGAGATAGGCAATAAACAGTAAACATGGTAAATAAATAAATTATGTAATATATTAGAAGGTGATAAGTGCTATGGCCAAAAAGGAGTAAAGATTTGGGAGAACAGGAATGTAGAGTTTTGAAGTTTTAGCATTAAACAGGAATGGTCATGGTAAACATAATTGAGAAAGCAAGCCAAAACAGGAAAAAGTGGGGAAGTGAGCCAAGCAGTTAGTCAAAACTCTTCAGGAAGAGTGGTCTGCAGAAGGGACAGCTGGTGTATCAGATATGTTTAAGGTGCAGGAAAGAAGTCAGGGTACCTGGAATGGAGTGAGGGAGAAGAAAAATAGCAGAAGAGGACATCTCCTCCTCCTTACTCATTTTCTTTTTTTTTTTTTTTTTTAAAGATTTATTTATTTAATTTCCCCCCCTCCCCTGGTTGTCTGTTCTTGGTGTCTATTTGCTGCATCTTGTGTCTTTGTCCGCTTCTGTTGTCGTCAGCGGCACGGGAAGTGTGGATGGCGCCATTCCTGGGCAGGCTGCACTTTCTTTTCACACTGGGCGGCTCTCCTCACGGGCGCACTCCTTGCACGTGGGGTTCCCCCACGCGGGGGACACCCTTGCGTGGCAAGGCACTCCTTGCGCGCATCAGCACTGCGCATGGCCAGCTCCACACGGGTCAAGGAGGCCCGGGGTTTGAACCGCGGACCTCCCATATGGTAGACGGACGCCCTAACCACTGGGCCAAAGTCCGTTTCCCCTCCTTACTCATTTTCATTCCCATTCTTTTCTTGTTTTTTTGTTTTTTTTTTACCTTATTTTCAAAGAAGCTTTAGGTTACAAAAAATCACACAAAAAATAAAGTGAATTCCCATATACACCACCCCTTCCCCTTCTTACGTTTTCCTCTATTAATAACATCTTACATGAGTATGGTACATTTGTTACCATACTCAGAGAGAGTCTAGAAGATAGGTTACCAGGAGATAGAAAGGGAGTAGAGAGTAGAAAGCCGATTCATCTGCTCACCACACTCTACTCCTTCCAGACTCTAGATCTGTGAGTCTTCACAATATGCCTAGGACATATCATGAGGTCATGCAATATTTGTCCTTTAGTGACTGGCTTACTTCTCTTAACATAAGATCTTCGAGATTCATCCATGTTATTCCTTGTGTCAATATTTCATTCCTTCTTACAGCAGTAATATTCCATTGTATGTATATACCACAATTTGCTTATCCACTCCTCTATTGATGGACACTTGGGTTGCTTCCAACTTTTGGCAATAGTGAATAATGCCACTAAGAACGTCGACATGCATACATCTGTTCATGTCCCTGCTTTCAACACTTTGGGGTACATACCCAGTAATGGGATTGCTGGATCATATGGTAATTCTATACTTAGCTTCCTGAGACTATTCCACAATGGCGGCACTACTTTACACTCCTACCAGCAATGGATGAGTGTTCTCTTTTCTCCACAACCTCTCTAACACTTGTGGTTTTCTGTTTTTTAATAGCTGCCAATCTAATAGGTGTAAGAAGATATCTCATTATAGTTCTGATTTGCATTTCCCTGATAGCTAGTGATGCTGAGTATATTTTCATGTGCTTTTCAACCATTTGTATTTCCTCTTTAGATAAGTGTCATTCAAATCTCTTACCCATTTTTAAAATGGGTTGTCTTTTTATTTTTTTAATGTAGAATTTCTTTATATATGTTGGATATATGGATTAGACCCTTATCTGATTGCTCATTATTGGTGTACAGAAATGCTATTGTTTTTGTGCTTGATCATATATCCTGCCACTTTACGGAATTTGTTTATTGGTTCTAGAAACGTTGTTGTAGATTTTTCGGGGCTTTCTATGTATAGGATCATGTCATCTGCAAATAATGAAATTTTTACTTCTTTCTTTCCAATTTGGATGCCTTTTATGTCCTGTTCTTACCTAAGTGCTTGAGCAAGTACTTCTAGCACAATGTGAAATAACAGGAGTGACAGTGGGCATCCTTGTCTTATTCCAGGTTTTAGAGGGAAACTCTTTAGCATTTCACAATTGAATATGATATTAGCTGTGAGTTTTTCATATATACCCTTTATCATGTTGAGTAAGTTTTTTATATTCCTATATTTTGAAGTATTTTTGTCAACAAAGGATGCTGTATTTTGTCAAATGTTTTTTCTGCATTAATAGAGATAATCATGTGATTTTTTTTTCTTTCAGTCTGTTACTGTGGTGCATTACATTGTCTGATTTTCTTAGGTTGAACCATCCTTGCATACCAGGGATGAAACCCACTTGATCATGGTGTATAATTCATTTGATGTGTTGTTGGATAAAATTAGCAAGTATTCTGTTGAGGATTTTAGCATCCAGTTTCATTAGAGAGATTGGACTATAGTTTTCTTTTGGAGGGGAATCTTTATGTGGCTTTGGTATTAGCATGATGTTGGCATCATAGAATGAGTTAGGCAATGTTCCTGCCACTTCTAATTTTTGGAAGAATTTAAGCAGGATTAGTGTTACTTCTTTCTGAAATGATTGGTAGAATTCACCTGTAAAGCCATTTGGTCCAGGACTTTTCTTAGTTGGTAGTTTTTGATGATTAATTCAATCTCATTATATGTGATTGGACTGTTGATTTCACAAATTTCTTCTTTTGTCAGTGTAGGCTGCTTGTGTATTTCTAGAAGTTTGTTCATTTCATCTAAGTTATAAATCTTGCTGGCATACAATTTTTCAAAGTTTCCTCTTACGATACTCTTTATTTCTGTGGGCAGTAATGATATCCCATCCCTTGCTCTCTTTTTTTAATGTATTTGTAACTTCTTTCTTCTTTTCTTTGTTAATATTAATAAAATTTGTCAATTTTATTAATCTTCTCAAAGAACCAGCTTTTGGTTTTTTTAATTTTTTTCTAGTGTTTTTCAATTCTCAATTTCATTTTGTTATGCTCTAATCTTTGTTATTTCCCTCTTTCTGCTTACTTTGGGATTAGTTTGTTGTTCTTTTTTTAGTTCCTCTAAGTTAGGTCTTTAATTTTAGTATAAGCATTTACGTCTATAAATTTTCCTCTCAACACTACTTTTGCTGCATTTGATATGTTGTGGTCTCATTTTCATTCATTTCAAGGTAGTTACTGATTTATTTTGCAATTTCCTCCTTGACCCAATGATTGCCTAAAATGTGTTGTTTAACTTCCATATCTTTGTGCTTATTCTGGTTATCTGTCCCTTATTAATTTCCAGTTTCATTCCATTGTGGTCAGAGAAATTACTTTGTATATAATTTCAGTCTTTTCTAATTCATTGAAAATTGGTCTGTGACTTAGCATGTGGTCTATCCCAGAGAAGGACCCATGGGCCCTTGAGAAGAATATATATCTTGCTGTATTTGGGTGTAATGTTCTGTATATATATATATATATATATGGTCTAGATCCTCTAATGTATTACTCAAGGATTCTGTTTCTTTTCTGAACATCTGTTGATGTTCTGTCTAATGGTGATACTGATGTATTAAAATCCCCCAGTATAATTGTAGAGACATCTATTTCTCCACTTAGTTTTTCCAATATTTGCTTCATGTACTGTGGTACATACTAATTAGATGCATAAATGTTTATGATTGTTCTTTCTTCTTAATAGATTACCCCTTTATTAATTATAGCATCCTTCTTTGTCTCTTACAATAGTTTTACATTTAAAGTATATTTTCCAATATTAGTGTAGCTACTCCCACCCTATTTTGTTTATTGTTTGCATGTAAAATCATTTTCCAACCATTCACTTACAACCTCCTTGTGTTCCTGGGTCTAAGGTGAATTTCTTATAGACAGTATATGGATGAGTCATATTTTCTCATCCATTCTGCCAATCTATGTCTTTTTAAAAAATTTATTGAAGTGTATCATTCATGCATAAACATACATAAACAATAAGTATATAGAAATAGTTGTGAACTTACAAAACAAACATATATAATATCATACAGGGCTCTCATCCCTCACCCTACCACCAATATCTTGCATTGTTGTGATACATTTTTAACTAATGATGACATAGCCTCCTCAAAACATTACTACTAACCAAAGTATTTTACATTTGGTGTATTTTCCCCTCAACCCGTCCTGTTGTTCTTTATGTCATTTATAGATGAACACATATAAACAATAAGTGTATAGTGAATGTGTGAACTTAGAAAGCAAATATGCATAACCTCATACTAGGGTCCCAAACATCAACCCACCAACAAAACCTTGCATTTGTTACAAATTATGAAAGAATATTTTCAAAATCTTACCACTAACTATATCTTACATTTAGTATATTTTCCCCCAATCCACTCTCTTATTTTTTTAAAATATATTTTTATTACAGAAGTTTGAACTTACAAAACGATCATGCACATGTGCAGAATTCACATACTACATCCCTCTATCAACACCACACCACCATGGAATATTTGTTTCACATTATGAGACATGTCATCAGATTATTACCATTAACGATGGTCCATAGCATACATGTAGCACCCTTTTTCTGTACTCCCCCATTATCAACACAGTACCTCTTTGGCATAGATGTAAGAATATTACAGTATTGCTGCCACAGTCCATAGGTCACTCCAGTTGTATTTTTCCCATGTTTCTTCACATTCCCACCACACTGCATTAGTGACATACATTTTCTCTAGCTCACAAAGGACACTCTTGCATATATACCATCAACCACAATTCTCATCCACCTCTGGATTTACTGTATTATTCAGTCCTTAGATTACTCTCTAGCTTTCTTTCAATTGACATTTTCATCCCTTGTCTACCCTTTCCAGTCACATTCACATTTATAAATCACCTATTACTCACTCATTATAATGCATTACCATCAACTCTATACATTTCCATACTTTTACAGTAAAGCTAATTAAAACTTCTACATATATTAAGTATCAGTAGTCCATCTCAGTCTTCCTCTTATGTCCTTTAAGAATCCACCACCTACCATGAGATCTTGAAGATGTCTTCCTACATTTTCTTCTAGAAGCTTTATGGTTCTTGCTTTTACATTTAGGTTTTTTATTCATTTTTAGTTAATTTTTGGATAAGGTGTGAGATAGGGGTCCTTTTTCCTTCTTTTGGCTATGGATATTCAGTTCTCTCAGCACCATTTGTTGAATGGAGTGGTCTGTCCAACCTGGGTTGGTTTGACAGGCTTGTCAAAAATCACTTGATCATAGATGTTTTTGATCCATCAGTTTGGTTACATTGGTCTATGTGTCTGTCTTTATAGCAGTACCATGCTGTTTTCACCAGAGTAGCTAGGTAATATGATTTAAAGTCTGGGAGTGAGAGTCCTCCAACTTTGATTTTCCTTTTTAAGATGTTCTGGCTGTTCAGGAACCCTTACCCTTTCAAATAAATTTGATAATCATGTTTTCCATTTATTTTTATTGGGATTGCATTGAATCTATATATCAATTTTGGTAGAATTGACATTTTAATGATATTTAGTCTTCCAATTCATAAGCATGGAATTTTCCTCCACTTATTCAGGTCTTTTTTTTTTTTAATTTCTTTTAACAATGCATTGTAGTTTTCTGAATACAAGTGCTTTATATCATTGGTTAAGTTTATTCCTAAATATTTGATTCTTTTAGTCACTATTGTAAATCGAATATTTTTTCTGATTTTCTCCTAATATTGCACATTACTAGTGTTTTTTAAAGTCTATTTCATCTGATATAAGAATAGCTACTTCTGTTTCTTGTTTTGTGGGTTTTGTTGTGTTTTGTTTTGTTTTTGTTTTTGCTTTTGCTTTTGTTTACTGCATGCATGGAATATCTTTTTCCAGCCTTTCACTTTCAACCTATTGGCATCCTTGGGTCTAAGATGAGTCTCTTGCAGACAGCATATAGGTGGCTCATATTTTCTTATCCATTCTGCCAGTGTGGGTCTTTTGAGTGGGGAGTTTAATCAATTAACATTAAATGTTATTACTGTAAAGGAAGTTCTTTTTTCACCCATTTGACTTTTGGGTTTTCTCATCATATTTTATTTTCACCACTCTTTTGACACTTTTAGTCACTTTTACTGATATAATCTTCATTTCTAGACTCTCTTCCAAGCCTCTCTCTCCTGTCTTTTCAGACTGTAGCACATCCCTAAGTATTTCCTGCAAAGCTGATCTCTTGGTTACAAACTCTCTCAGTTTCTGTTTATCTGTGAATATTCTAAACTTGTCCTCATTTTTGAAAGACAATCTTGCTGAATATAAGATTCTTGGCTGGTGGTTTTTCTCTTGCAGTATCTTAAATATATCATATCACTGTCTTCTTGCTTCTTTGGTTTCTGATGAGAAATCTGCACTTAATCTTATTGGGCATCTCTTATATGCACACATTGCTTTTCTCTTACTGCTCTCAGAATTCTCTTTTTGTCTTTGGCATTTGATATTTTGCTTAGTATGTGTCTCAGATTTCGTCTCTTTAGATATATTCGGATGGGAGTAGCTTGTGCTTCTTGGACACAGAAATCTATGTCCTTCAATAGGGTTGGAAAATTTTCTACCACTATTTCTTCAAATATTCCTTCTGCCCCTTTTCCTTTCTCTTCTTCTGGGGCACCCATGACAGGTATGTTTGCATGTCTCTCACTGCTGTTTAGTTCCCTGAGATCTTGTTCAATTTTTTCCATTCTTTTCTTCATCTGTTGTTTTGTATGTTCATTTTTGGGGCCATTTCTTCAAGCTCACTGATATTTTTCTGCCTCCTCAAATCTGCTGTTATATACCTCCAGTGTATTTTTAATTTCATTTATTATGCCTTTCATTCCCATAAGATCTGATATTTTTCTAAGTATGCTTTCAAATTCCTCTTTGTGCTCATCTAAATGAAAACCATGGGCCCCTTCTCAGAATGTAATGGTAGATAGTTTTATGACACTCAACATCAGCATGTCTTTAAATTAAATTTTAGGATTATTCAAAATTACCTTTTACAGCTTTCCCATAATTTCAAGATCTGATAACCTAACACAGTTCAACATCTGTTCAACAGGCATTTTCAGCAAACATTTAGAAATTCGAGTTTTCCCATGGCATCATAAAACCATCTCCACCACACTTACCAACCTTTTTGTAGACAGTTATTCACTGCACTCAGAACCCTCTACATCAAAATAAAAATCATACTAAGTCTACACTATACTGTGTATTTTTTAATTTTTTTATATCACACCCACACCAAAACATTCCCACAAGAATAATGGTTTTTTTAATTTTCAATTCAAGCTCATGGACCCCCCCTGAAATCTTTCCTCAGACCAATTGGGGATCTGTGGATGCCTGGCTAAGAACCCCTGTTCTAGTGTCTAGTGAGATACGTGCTTAATTCCACTGAACCAGTCAAGGGAGTAGGGAAGAAGTGATTGGCTTATTTTTTTAATTAACTTAATCATAAAACCATACCTAACACAAAAATTCACAGGAGGGAGCACATGAGTTAAGACTGGAATAAAAAGGCTGAAAGGCAAATAGCACAATTAGGGGAGAATTTCAGAGAGAGAAACAGAGAGAATGCAACATGAGAGAATATAGAATTTTCATAGAAACCTGGAGTTTAGAAGAGTAAGAATCAAATCTAGGAGGTAAGTAAGAGACAGATTCTGTATCCCCCAGATTTTGGGGGATGGGACTGACCTAAGAAATATTCATTTTAGGGGACTACATACACTGTACTTTGGTGAAAGGACATTGCTTGTGTCTTTTTTTTATTCCCAAACTACCTAGCACAGTGCTTTCAAAGAATGTGGAAAGTCAGAAATGAATTAAATTAGATTGACGTGAATGATGGACCCTTTGTGTTGAACTAGAATGACAATGTTGTGTGCACAGTCCAATTCTGAGATGTCTAATTTGAAAGGGGACATAGCAGGCTGTTGTGAAGTTGAGACCAGCCTTATAAGTCCCACTCTCCCAGTTTGAAGGCTGGTGGTTGCCATGGTTACAACTGCATGGGTAGGCTTATTTATAGCTATGCACTATCTTTAGCGGATTCCACAACAGATGAGAGAAAAATTCAACTGCGAAACAATCTACATACATTGGAAGTAGTTAGGAAGAGCAATAGAATTAAATACATACCAGAGAATCTCAAAACACTATGGAGAGCCCCATTTTCAACAACTGATTTGTGAATAGTGTTCCAAGTAAATTGAAAAAATAGATGGTTAGAAACTGCCAAAACCCTGGCTTTTGCATGTCTTCTGCAAGCTCTGCCTCTATAATTTACAAGCATAAATTGCAGGTCAGGTTTTGGTGATAAATACATATATATAAATTTTCCATAGTACCTACCATATGCAAGACATCTGCATACATTGGGTCTTTCAATTCTTATAACTACAACCTCAGGTAGGTATTACTGTTATCTTTATTTTACACATTATGAAAGAGAGACATAACAAGATTAAAAGTTCCCATGGTGGCATGGCTGGTAAAGACCAGAGCTGGGCAAGAACCCAGGGAGTCTGCTGCCAGTGATCTTAGCCATGATATACTGACTTGTTTTAATATGTAGAGCAAAGAGTCTGGAGATCAGGATTCACTGAAAGAAAAAGAAACCATATTTATTTCAATTTAAACAAATACACTCTTAAAATGATTATTTGACAATAGGGAATATTGAGTGTTCATGCTGCAAAACCAAGTATACCCAAATCTGAAATTTAAAACAAGATGAACTAGGGTCATCTTACTCCCATTGGGAAAAGAACCACCTGTCCCTAGAGGGGACACCCCACTGCATCAGGCTTGGTCATGTGAATTGCTTTGATCAACAATATCTGAGCAGATGTGATATGTGTCACTTCCAGGTAAAAGTTCTCAGAGGTAGCAAATGGTTTGTCATGTTCTCTTTACCATCAGGCATGACAAGCTCAAAGTTCCAACTTCAGGGTTGTCATGGATCCCTGAGGGATCAGTGTGAAATTGAGCCCCAAGTTAATGCATAGTGGACACATAGCATGAATGAGAAATAAACTTTTATTTTTCAAAGGCACTAGATTTGGGGTCATTCTGTACTGAAGCTCTCAACCAGGGATGGTTTTCTTGCCCGAGGGGACATTTGGAAATGTCTAGAAATATTTTTGATTGTCATGACTTGGGGATTTGAAACCAAGGATGCTTCTAATTATCCTATAGTGCATAAGACACACACCTCCAGGAATAAAGAATTATATGGTCCAAAATACCAGTAACACCACAGTTGAGAAACTCTGATATAGCATATCTCATTTGATTTTAAAAACAAAAGGGTGGAAGACTATAGATCATAAAATAAAGATCATCCCCTCTGTCTGAAATAAAATAGGGGCTCACATAAGGAACTAAGAAGTCATTTAATAACTCAGAAGAAATAGGGTATCTTCAAATACTGAAAATTGGGACAGAATCTTGGAGAACTTATCACAAATAAGCTTAGAGAAAGGTTCTTACCCAACCAAATCATGATTAGAGACTGACATACACACTGCTCATTTCTGAGTCCATATACCCATCAAGTTACTCTCAGATCTATGCTCATTTTGTACATAGATTATCACAAGGAGAAAAAATTCCACTACTGAGTATCAAAAACCATGGGGTAGGTGGTCTTTTGCGTTCCAGATACAAGGTACCTTAAACCAAATATAATCATCCCAAAAACCTGCTCAGTGATGTCCCTGGTCTGCAGACCAGGAGCTCAAATATTATAGCTCAATAGAATCATAGCTATCTAGTCTACATCAACCTTCACTTGCTTCCTAAGCAGCCACTATCTGCAAACTTCTCACCTAACTGTATGTTCCGTATTTTAAATATCTATATTAAAATATTGAGGACTTGGATTTTGGAGCTTTAGATTTTTCTTTAAATGATGCAAACTGAACTAACTCCCTAGCTGTGTCTGAAGTTAGAAATGACCATAATTAATAACCCTTTTTAGTGGTAACAAACATTAAATTAAAACAAAAATAGCTAATTATGAAAATGACTCTGCCTCAAGAAGGAATTTTCCAACCAAAAATAAAAGACACAAAGGGATTACAGGCAAACAAATTGGGAAAGCTCAAAACTCTTTTCATGCAATTTCAGCAGGGGAGGAAGGAAAAGAGGGAAGGAAGGAGGGGAGAAGGACTGCAATATTAATATAAGACAAAATAAAAATCAAAGCCCTAAAAAGGAAAGGAATAGCCTTTTTTATTGATAAGAATATATTCAAGTTACATTGAACAGTCCTGCATTAAATAATAAAGCATGGGAAAAATAGCTATTTTTTTAGTGTTTACTACTTTCATTTTTAACCTTCACAACAACACAATGAGGTAAGTATTGGTAAAGGATGTGGTCATGACTCAATATTTCATATAAAAAGCAGAAAGCTTACTTTATTGCCCACCTAAATAAGGAAAAGTTATGCTGGTCAGGTAAAATGTCTCCAAGCTGCTGATATAAGGAGAAAATTATATATCTATAATAAATCTTTAAGTGTCAAATAATTCTGCCTAAAAATATATTTTAAACAAACTCAATTATAAATGTATTGAGAGACTGGCAAAAAGACACTAGTAAAAGATACACAGCAGATGAAGCAAAGAAAAAAAGCAAAGATATAGAGGACCCAGATACTATAATTAATAATATATATATAAATGTCTTCATTCAGATTCCCTGAGAAACTAATGTTCTGGACAGAGATTTATGTGCTAGAGTTTTCATAGGAAGTGCTCTCAGCAACAACTGTTATGGGTTGAATTGTGCCCCCCCAAAAAGTTACGTTGAAGTCTAATGCCCCAATACCTCTGAATGTGAACTTATTTGGAAATAGGGCTGTTACAGATGGAATTAGACAAGTTAAAAAGAGGTCATGGGGATTGTGGGAAGATGGAGTCAGGTTAGACAGGCAAGGCCCAACTCTCTCACAAAAACAAAAGAGAAAGTCAAAAGCTGCCCAAGGTACCCGCTTTGGGGGTCGCAGAACAGAACAGTACTTCATAATTCCCAGGAGGGTGAGGGACAGAGAAAGGAAAAACCCAAAACAACAAACTGTGAGTTACTAAACCTCCTGGCTGCTGGGAAGGGCTACCTGCCCACAACTCCCAAGATATTAAGCAGGGGTAAAACCCCTGACTCATTGCAGCAGACTGAGAGGGGAGCAGATGTTTCCATCTTGTCAGCTGTTACAAGACAAAAGGGAGGAAGAGTCAGGGGACTTCTTTTCAGTGAATTCAGCCAGTGGAGCCCCGTTTGAATCTTGGCTCTGGCCAAACAAAGGAAAACAAAGAGAGATACACCTCCTTGAAAAGGTGTAGCAATGAGCACAATGGCCTGGTGGGTCGGGAAATTGCATGAACAAAAACTGCACTTGGGTCACTCTGTTCTCTAACTTCTGGGAGAAAATCTGTGCCCTATTAGTGAGTCACTGACACAATTTGGATAACTTTATCTGGGCAATTTTAAAGTCTTAGGATCAGTTGAACTAAATATCAAAGAAGAACTGTGAAAAAATAATAATAGCCAACGAAGAGAAATTGGCCATCAGAGTAAATTCACCAACATATTTAGAGGCCTAGATGTCAGCAAAAAAATTACATACCATACAAAGAAACAGGAAGAGATGGCCCAGCCAAAGGAACAAAGCAAATATCCTGAAGAGATACAGGATTTAGACAATCAATCCATGATAATCACACAACTCTTCTAAATCAATTTAATCAATTGAAAGAAAATATGATTAAAGAGATAAAGTGTATGAAGAAGACACTGGGTGAGCATAAAGAACAATTTGAAAGTCTACAAGGAAAAATAACAGAACTTATGGGAATGAAAGACACAAAGGATAAAATTAAAAACACATTAGAAGCACATAAGAGTGTATTTGAATTGCTTATAGAGTTAGTGATTTTGAAGACAGAACATCTGAACTGTAAAATACAAGAGAAAAAAAAGAGAAGGTAATGGAAAAAATAGAACAGGTTCTCAGGGAATTGAATGACAATGCAAAATGCAAAAACATACACATTATCTGTGTCCCAGGAAAAGAACATGGAAAAAGGGCAGAAGGAATATATGAGGAAATAATGACTGAAAACTCCCGATCCTTATGAAAGACATAAATATCAATATCCAAGAGAAGGACAACGTACCCCAAACAGAATAAAACCAAATAGACCTGCCCTGAGACACCTACTATTCAGAATGACAAATGTCAGAGATAAAGAGAAGATTCTGAAAGGAGCAAGATAAAAGCAAAGCATCAAATACAAGGGAGCATCAATAAGATTAAGTGCTGAACTCATCAGAAACCATGGAAGAAAGAAGAAAGTGGTATTATGTATTTAAGGTACTGAAAAAGAAAAACTATCAGCCAAGAATTCTGTATCCAGCAAAGCTATCCTTCAAAAATAAGGGTGAGAAAGAAGCAAGATGGTGGTAGAGTAAGGAGCTCTTAGAGTCAGCTCTTGCTAAGCAAGAGAAAAACAGCAAGAGAAAAACAATGCATAACATATAAGGGATACCCAATAAAATTAAGTGCTGATTTCTCACCAGAAACCATGGAGGCAAGAAGACAGTGGTATGATACATTTAAGATACTACAAGAGAAAAACTTCCAGCCAAGAATCTTATATCTGGCAAGATTGACTTTCAAAAAGGAGGGTGAGATTAGACTACTGACAGATAAACAGAAACAGAGAATTTCTAAGCAAGAGACCAGATTTTCAGGAAATGCTAAAGGGTGTGCTAGAGTCCGAAAAGAAAAGACAGGAGAGAAAGGCTTGGAAGAACATCTAGAAATGAAGATTATATGAATAAACATAACCAAATGTGTCAAAAGAGTAGGGAAAATAAAATATGACAGATAAAACTCAAATAGGAATAAATTTAACCAATGATGTAAAGAACTTGTACTCAGAAAACTGCAACTCAATGTTAAAAGAAATCAAAGAAGGCCTAAATAACTGGAAAAACATTCCATGCTCATGGATTGGAAGATTAAATATCATAAAGATGTAAATTCAACTCAAATTGATATACAGATTCAATGCAATCCCAATAAAAATTTCACCAGCATTTTTTTAATTGAAAACACAATTATCAAATTTATTTGAAAGGGTAAGGGGTCCTGAATAGCCAGAAGCATCATAAAAAGGAAAAGCAAACTCTCCTCTCCAGACTTTAAATCATATTACCTGCTATAGTGGTAAAAACAGCATGGTACTGGCATAAAGACAGACATACAGACCAATGAAACCAAATTTATGATTAAAAAACAGACCCTCACATGTATGGTCAAGTTATTTTTGACTAGCCTGTCAAACTCACACAGCCTGGGCACAACAGTCCAAGCAACCAATGGTGCTGAAAGAACTGGATATCCATAGCCAAAAGAAGGAAAGAGAACCCTTATCTCACATCTTATCCAAAAATTAACCCAAAAATGGATCAAAAACCTAAATATAAAAGCAAGAACCATAAAGCTTCTAGAAGAAATTGTAGGAAAATAGCTTCAAGCCCTCATGGTAGGTGGTGGATTCTTAATGGAGATAAGAGGAGGACTGAAATGTACCACTAATGTTTAATGTATATAGAAGTTTTCATTAGATTTACTGTTAAAGTGTGGAAATATATAGAGTGGATGGTAACACATAGTGAGTAACAGCTAGTTTATAAATGGGGATGTGGCTGAAAATGATAGTCTAAGTATGTACATGGCAATTGACAGAATGCTAGAGAATAATCTAGGAACTAAATAGCACAGTAAACTAAGAGGTGAATGAGAATTGTGGTTGATGGTTCAGATGCAAGAGTGTCCTTTATGAGCTAGAGCAAATGTACATCATTACTGCAGGATGGTGAGAATGTGGAGAAGCATGGGAAAAATACAACTGGAGTGACTATGGACTGTGGTTAGCAATAATAATGTAATATGCTTCCATCTATGCCAAAGATGTACAGTGTTGATAATGGGGCAGTATGGAGAATATGTGCCAAATGTACACTATGGACATGGTAACAATCAGATGATATTATTTAATCTGTAACAAATGTTCCATCACAGTGTGGTGTGTTGATAGAAGGATGTTGTTTGGGAATTCTGCACATGTGCATGATTGTTTTATATGTTTACAACTTCTGTCATAAAAAATAATAGTAGGGTGGGTTGGGGGAAAAATACACCAAATGTAAGATAAAGACTATGATTAGTAGTAAGATTTTGACAATATTCTTTCATAATCTGTAAAAAATGTCTCATGACAATGCAAAGTGTTGGTAGAGGGTTGATGTATGGGACCCCTGTATAATGTTATGCATGTTTGCTTTGTAAGTTCACAACTTTTACTATACATTTATTGCTTATGTATGTTCATATATAAATGATATAAAAATAATAATAATAGGGTGGGTTGGGGGAAATAGTTTCATTAGTAGTAATATTGTGACAATGCTCTTTAATCATTAATTCAAAATGTTTAACAGCAATACAAGGTATTGGTGGTAGGGTGAGTTATGAGAGTCCTGTATGAGTCTATGTATGTTTGTTTTGTAAGTTCACAATTATTACTATACACTTATTGTTTATGTATGTTTATGTGTGAGTGATATACTTCATTAAATTCTTTTTAAAAATGAGGGTGTGTTCAAAGTCTTCACAGACAAACAAAGACTGATATAATATGTTACCAAAAAAGTAGAATTAAAAGATATACTAAAGGGAGTGCTGCAGCCTGAAAAGAAAAACAAGGGTGAGAGACTCAGAGAAGAGTGTAGAAATGAAGATGATTAGAAAGGGTAAGTTAAGGGTAAAAAGATAGACAATAGTACAATATGAAAATAGAAAGCCAAAGGTCAAAATGGATGAAGTAAATAATGCCTTTAAAATAATAATATTGTATGTTAATGGCTTGAACTCCCCAATCAAAAGACATAGACTAATAGAATGGATTTTTAAACTATAAGCCATCTATATGTTGTCCATAAGAAAGTCTCCACAGATGCAAGGATACAACCAGGTTGAAAGTGAAAGGGTGAAAAAAGATATTCACACAAATAGTAACCAAAAAAGAATTGGAGTAGTGATAATAATATTGGACAAAATAGATTTTAAATTCAAAATTTTTATAAGGGATGAAGAAGTTCATTATTTTTCATGAAAGGGGCAATTCACCAAGAAGAAATAAATACCCTAAATATTTATGCGCCTAACCTCAGTGCCCCAAGATACTTGAGGCACACATTGGCAAAGGTGAAGGGAGAAATAGATGTCTCTACAATAATGGTTGGTGACTTCAATAAACACCATTCTCAGAATTGGATAGAACATCTGGACAGAGAATAAATAAGTAAACTGAGAACTTGAATAATGTGATAAATGAACTAGACCTAACAGACATCTATAGAGCATTGCAACCTCAAACAGCCAGATATACATTCTTCTCAAGTGCCCATGGATTCTTCTTCAAGATAAACCATATTGAGTCACAAGAGAAGTCTCAATAAATTCAAAATGGTTGAAATTATATAAAACACTTTCTCTGATCAGAACAGAACGAAGCTGGGAATCTATAATGGATGGAAAAAGAGAAATTCATGAATATAAAGAGATTAAACAACACACTCTTATAATCAGTGTGTCAAAGAAGAAACTGCAAGAGAATTCAGCAAATATTTTGATATGAATGAAAATGAGAACACTTCATATCAAAACATACGGGACACCACAAAGGCAGTGCTGAGAGGGAAATTTATAGCCCTCAATACTTACATTAAAAAGAAGAAGGAGCTAAAATTGAAGATCTAATGCACACCTGGAGGGACTAGAAAAAGAACAGCAAACTAATTGCAAACCAGCTGTAGGAAAGAAATAGTAAAGATCAGAGCAGAAATAAATGAAATTGAGAACAAAAAACTATAGAGAGAATCAACCAACTAAAAGTTGGTTCTTTGAGAAGACCAACCAAATCAACAAACCCTTAGCTAGACTGACAAAGAAAAAAATTAAGAATACACCAAAAATAAAATCAGAAATGAGAAGAGGGACATTACCACTGACTCTGCAGAAATAAGAGAACTCATAAAAGGATGCTATGAACAACTATATGCCAAAAAACTAGAGAATATAGAAACATAGACAAATTCCTAGAAACACACAAACCACCTACACTGAGCCTAGAAGAAATGTAAGACTTCAATAAACCAATCACAAGTGAAGAGATTAAAACAGTCATCAAAAACCTCCAAAAGATGAAAAGCCCAGGAACAGATGGCTTCACAGGTGAATTTTACTTATCTTTCAAAGCTGACCTAATATAGATCTTGCTCAAGCTCTTTCAAAAAGTTGAACAAGAAAGAATGCAACCAAATTCATTTTATGAAATCAATATAACCCTAATACCAAAACCAGATAAAGACACTATGAAAAAAAGAAAATTACAGACCAATATCTCTAATGAATATAGACATAAAAATCCTCAATAAAATAGATGCAAACTGAATCCAAAAGCACATTAAAATAATTATATATCATGATCAAGAGGGTTTTATCCCAGGTATGCAATGGTGATTCAACACTAAAAATCCAATTAGTCTAACAAACTACATCAATAAACTGAAGAAGACAAATCATATGATCCTCTCTATTGATGCAGAAAAGGCATTTGACAAAATACAGCAAACATTTTAATTAAAAGCACAGTGAAAGATAGGAATAGAAGGAAACTTTCTCAATATAATTAAGTGCATATATGAAAACCTTCAGCTAGCATTATACTCAGTGGTGAAAGACTGAGTACTTTCCCACTGAGATCAAGAACAAGAAAAGAATGCCCACTGTCACCATTATTATTCAATATGTGCTGGAAGTTCTTGCGAGAGCAGTTAGGCTAGAAAAAGAAATTAAAGGCAACTAAATAGGAAAGGAAGAAATAAAACTTGCACAATTCACTGATGACATGATCCTATATGTAGAAAAACTGGGAAAATCTCCAAAAAAGCTACTAGAATTAATAGATGAGTTCAGCAAAGTGGTGGTATACAAGATTTTTACACAAAAATCAGTACTGTTTCTATACACTCCTGATGTGCAATCTGAGGAAAGATTCAGAAAAAAAATCCATTTATAATAGCAAGTAAAATAATCAAATATTTAGGAATAAACTTAACCAAAATTACAAAGAATCTATATTCAGAAAACTACAAAACATTGCTAAAAGAAACCAGAGAAGACTTAAATAAATGGAAATATATTCCATGTTCATGGATTGGAAGACTAAATACCATTAAGAGGACAATTCTAGAGAGAGGCTACATTTGAGCAACAAGGAGGCTCTCAGAAGGTAACTCTTAGGCACCCTATAATACTATACAAAGTTTCAATTTCCAAAGGTAAAGTTTCATAACTACAGTCATCAATATCAAGAGCCTGTCAATGGATCATCCTCTTCACTAGTCATTTCCCCTGTACTTGGGGAATTCCTGCTGTTTCATTAGAGAATGTGGCAAAATATGTGCTGAGTTTAGTTTGTGCTAAGCTGAACTCAGCATATAAATGCATTACCTTCTCCCCAGTGTGAGACATGACTCCTGGGGATGGACCTCCCTGGTGCCAAGGGATTACTACCAAGCACTAGCTGGTGATGCAAATGGAAAAAGACTTTGAATAAAAGGGGATAATGGTCAAGAAAAATGAGTTTATATGGCTAAGAAACTTCAAAGTGAGTTGAAAGGTCATCCCAGAGGTTACACTTATGCACATCTCAGCAGGATCTCATTGACTGCTAAAGTAAATACTACCTCAAATAGCAAGTCTCCTGGGGGCTCTGGAGACAACTAGATACTACAGCCAGAGCAGATAGCTCAGGAGTTTGGTACCTTGCCAATGAGCCCTACTTTGGATTTTATGTTTCCCCAGCCTGACAGTGTTGGACTAAGTTGTGTTTCTCTACACATGGCTCTTCTGCCCGTTCTATATGAACCTATAATTAGTACTAGAGTTGATAGATGTACATCCAAGAGACTTAAATCTTTGGGCTATCCATGTACCAGCTGGGCCCTGAATCTCAACAGAGTTGCAACACCTACTCTTCAGTTCATTGAATTCACCCAGAACAGCTAACAAGATGATGATGATGGACAAAGACCATCTCAAGGAACCGAGAGAGTCCACAAGTATAAGCAAGAGAGCCCCATCCATCTGCCCTATGGAATCAAAGCCCCTTCTCAGTTAGAGGTGGAGTGGGCAGCCCCATCCCAGAATCTTCAGGATTGGGGAATGAAATATGGACCAAAGTAGATTTACTGGTATTCATCTATAGACTTAATATGATTCTAGCATTGGAAGAACTTTTGTCATTGATGTGGAGGCAGTGGCCCCTAGAGGATCTAAGTGCAGAGAGAGGGAAAAATAGGTATAATATGGTGGCATTTTGGGGACTTGGGAATTGTCCTGAATGCCAATGCAATGACAAATACAGGTCATTATATATTTTGCCATAACGTACAAAATTGTGCAGGAGAGAGTGTAAACTACAATGTAAAGTATCATCCATGGTTGGTGGCAATTCTCCAAAATGTGTTCATCAATTGTAATAAATGTACCACACTAATGAAGGATATTGTTAATGCAGGAAAATGTGGGAGGTGTAGGGAGTGGGGCATATGGGAATCCCCTTTATTTTTCATGTAACATTTATGTAATCTAGGTATCTTTAAATATATATATATATATATGTCAATTCTACCAAAACTGATTTACAGATTCAATGCAATCCCAATAAAAATCCCAATACCCTTTTTTGCAGAAATTGAAAATCCAATAATCAAATTTATTTGGAAGTGTAAGGGGTCCCAAATAACCAAAAATGTTTTTAAAGAGAAGAACAAAATTGGAGTACTCCTACTTCCTGACTTTAAAGCATATTACTTAGCTACAGGTGTAAAAAAACAAACAAAAACAAAAACAAAAAAAAAACATGGTACTGGCATAAGGACAGACAGATTGACTAATGGAACCAAACTGAGAACCCAGAAATCAACCCTCAGATCTACAGCCAAGTGATTTTTGACAAAGCTGTTAAGCCCACCCATTGGGCCAGAACAGTGTATTCAATAATTGGTGCTGGGAGAACTGGATACCCATATTTGAAAGAAAGAAAGAAGACCCCTATCTCATACCTTATACAAAAATTAACTCAAAATGGATCAAGGTCCTAAATATAAAAACAACAACCTTAAAACTTCTTGAAGAAAATGTAGGAAAACATCTGCAAGTTCCTGTAGTAGGTGGTAGTTTCTTAAATCTTACACCCAAAGCATGAGTAAAAAAAGAAAAATGGGACCTCCTCAAAATTCAACAATTTTGCACCTCAAAGGATGGCCACTAGAGATTTTGAGGGGAGGAAAAGGGAAAAATAGGTGTAATATGGGGGCATTTTCAGGACATTGGAATTGTCCTGAATGTCATTGCAATGACAGATACAGGCCATTATGTATCTTGTCATAACTTACAAAATTACGTGGGAGAGAGTTTAAACTATAATGTAAATTATAATCCACACTTAGTGGCAATGCCCCAATATGTGCTCATCAATTGTAACAAATATACCACACTAATGAGAGATGTTGCTAATGTGGAAAAGTTTGGGAGAAGGCAGGAGTGGGGCATATGGGAATCCCCTATATTTTTTATGTAACATTTATGGAATCTAAAGTTTCTTTAAAATAAATAAACAAACAAACAAATGACTTTGTTAAAAGGGTGAGAAGGCAGTCAACTCAATGGGAGAAAATATTTGTCAATCACATATCTGATATATAAGGAGATCATGGGGGGTATACGGGAACCACTTATGTTTTTTAATGTAACATTTTTTGAGATGTATATATCTTCAAAAAAACACAATTTACAAAAATGATGGGGGTGGGGGGTGGGGAGTGGGTTATATGGGAACCTCTTATGTTTTTAATGTAATGTTCTTTGTCATCTATTAACTTTACTAAAAAAATGTGTATAAAAACAATAAAACAAAATTAATGCTTTTAAAAAAAAAAAAAAAGAAAAAGCATCTGATTTTAGAACGGGCTAAAGGTTGAAAAAACAATTGTCCAAAGAAGAAATCCAAATGGCAAAGAAACACAGGAAAAAAATGTTCAACATTACTAGTGATTAGGGAAATGCAAATCAAAATAAAAGTCAGAAAACTGTAAATGTTGGAAAGGATGTGGAGACATAGGAATACTTATTCATTTTTGCTGGGAATGTAGAATGGTACAGCCACTGTGGAGGAATGTTTGTTAGTTCCTAAGGAAGTTGAATATAGACTTGCCATGGGACCTGGCAATACCATTGTTAGGCATAGATCCAGAAGAACTGAGAGCAGAGGCACTAGTAGACATCTGCGCACCAACGTTCATAGCAGCATTATTCATGATTACCAAAATTTGGAACAACCCAGATGTTCTTCAACTGATGAATGGATAAGCAAATTGTGGTGTTAACAGATGATGATATATTAGGCAGTGTTAAGAAGAAATAAAGTCATGAAGCATATGACATGTATGAACCTGGAGGACATTATGTTGAGTGAAGCAATCCAGACACAAAAGGACAAATACTGTGTAATTCCACTATTATGACCTAAATATATTATGTGAAATATAAATACATTACATGAAATATTAATTTGGATAAGTTTGTACATATAGGGCCATTTTTCTTTGAAGCAAAACAATTGTAGTTTAACACTACAAAATTTTAATATCAGACAAAAAGGAAACACTGAGTGGAGGAGACCAGATACAGATTTCTGCATATTGTATGGTTTCATTTGTGTAGAGTGTAAGTATAGATCAATCTTTAGAGATGAAATTAGATTGGTGGTTGTGTAGGGCTGGAGAATGAATGCTAGGGTGTGTAGAGTCTTTCTTTTTGGTGATTTTTTAGGTGATGGGCCCTTAATCCAATATGTGTAGTCTCCTTATAAAAAGGTAGAGGGGTCAAAAAGACAGAGAGAGAGGAGAACCGAGGTAGAGATTGACACCCAAGGATTGCCAGCAACCCACCAGAAACTAGAACAGGCAAGGAAGAATTCTCCCCTTGGTATTTCAAACTTCCAGCTTCCAGAACTGAGACAATACAATTCTGTTGTTTTAAATCATCTGGTTTGTGTTACTTTGTTATGGCAGTCCCAGGAAACTAAGAAAAACACCTTATATAAGGGAATGAGAGAAGGATCAGACAGAGGGGGAAATTGAACTGCATTCAGTGGTGTTAAAACACTGATTTGTAATGTTTGCCAATTTCCATGGTATAAATATTCCATCATAACCAACTACAAGCTGCCAGAGTGAACCCACTGAACTAGGAATTGTCCCTCCTGCTCGCTCTGGCACACCACTGATAATGATACAGTTGCAACCTCACAGAGTCGCTCTGCAACCCAAACACTTGTAAGGTGACAAGAGATGCATACCCTTTCGTTGACCAACCAGAAGATGTAAGCAGCTGTGGCTGTGGAACCTGTACATTTATGTTGAAAGTGCACAGGGGCATACCAAGAGATGCTCCAGTGAACCAATTTGGAGCCAAATGCATTCTCCTTGCCCCCACTGTGTCACAGCAGCCATAAGTACTCCTAATATGCATGGCACATTACCCCTGCCAGTATGGTGACTCCTTCTTTTGCCTACCGGTCTACTGTTACAAATAACCTCAAGATATCATGTGGCAACTGCAACTTAAAATTTAATGGGATTTTATGTGAATCCTGACTAAAATGTTCCCTTTCTGGGGAATGGATTGCTAGTCCCACAGATGCTAAAGTTTTGCCATGGGATGAACAAATTCTTCAAATGGGAGTGATGATAAGCAGAGTCCCTTCTACCTCTGATCTTTGGTTCCCAGATCCCTATATTCTACCTGCTAGGGAAATATCATATACAAGTCATAGATTTGGGCATATTGTGGACTGAGTTGTGTCCCCCAAAAAGATACACTGAAGTTTCAAAACCCAGGATCTGGGAATGTGGCCATATTTGGAAATAGGACCTTTACAGATGTAATCAGGTTAAGATGACGTCATACTGGATAAGGGTGGTCCCCATATTTAATGAATGGAGTCCTTATAATAAAGCCATGTGAAGACACAGGGAAGAAGAGACACCCAGAGAAGAAGCCACTGTGAATGCAGAGGCAGAGAATGGAGTGATGTGTCTACAAGCCAAGCAATGCCAAGGATGGCCAGCAAGGAAGGATTCCTCCCAAGATAAAAGACTTAAGAGGGAGGATGGTCCTACCAACACCTTGATTTCAAACTTCTACTCTGCAGAACTTTGAGAGAATACAAGTTTATGGCTTGCTATGGCAAACCTAGGAAACAAATACAAGGTATATACTGGGAAGCAGACTTGGCCCAATGGATAGGGCATCCGCCTACCACATGGGAGGTCCGTGGTTCAAACCCAGGGCCTCCTTGATCCATGTGGAGCTGGCCCGTGCACAGTGTTGATGTGCACAAGGAGTGCCCTGCCATGCAGGAGTATCCCCCACATAGGGGAGCCCCCACACGCAAGGAGTCAGCCCATAAGGAGAGCTGCCCAACGTGAAAGGAAGTGCAGCCTGCCCAAGAATGGCATACATGGAGAGCTGACACAACAAGATAAGGCAACAAAAAAGAAATACAGATTCTCGATGCCACTGATAAGGATAGAAGTGGTCACAGAAGAACACACAGCAAATGGACACAGAGAGCAGACAACTGTGGGGGGTGGGGGGGGAGGGGAGAGAAATAAGTAAAAAATAAATCTTTATTTTTTTAAAAAAAAGGTATATACTGTGTCCTGGAGGATGGCACCATATAATCACAGAGCATCATCTCCAAGTAGGTTCCCTATACACCTTCAGTCTATCAGGACAGTAGCTTCTGGGTAGTGTGGTGTGTAACAGGAAGAGTGGATGCCATGGTGAGGCATCCACCATGGCATCTGTCCAAGGTATGATCCATCACCTCCATCCTGGCCACCATGACTATTCTATCCATGTATCCATTTTTTCAGGACTAGGGTGGCCATTTGCAGATATTGGCTAATGTCTACTGGTTAAGTCATGCTCTCTACTTGGTTGCTGAGAGCCTCTTCCATGTCAGGTGTTGGCTGATCAAAATTTACATGTAATATAAATATCTTCACACTTTATGTCCACTCCCAAAATTCCATCCACATGACTCTTCCCTAGCTATCTTTTCCCCCATTTTTCCAATCTTTCTTTTTCCATTCCCCTAACCAAATTTCCAAGCCATTCACCACTGCTCGTGAGTGTAAATCTATTCTTACCTCAGGCCTCTTCTCTTTGCACACCATACCAAGTTACACAATCTGTAAACAAGCTGTAAACCTTCTTTCTTCTCTATCAACTGGTCATAAGGGACCCATAGGTGAAGGGCTGGTGAAACAGTGGTAGGCCATTTGATCATATGACTTTGTGCACCTGACAGAATCAAGCTCATGATAGTAGCTCTGACCATTGACCACAAGCTTATTTGATGCCCCATTGTTAGACACTCAATCTCTAACAGAGCCCTATAACATACCAGGAACTTTTTTTCAAATAGTGTACTTCTTTTCTGCAATAGGATACAGAATTGTTCCAAAACACTAGTGGTATGTATTTTGTTCTCCTATCGGGGCTTGCCATTAATCTTACACAGCATCCCTCCCTTCCTGGCCACCCCCTGCTGATATCCCTAAGTTCATAGGATCTTCCCAGTCATGTGGACCAAACAACAGAGCTGTTTATAGCATAATTTAGACTTGCTGCCGAGTCCTTTCTTTTTCTGGTCCACACTCAAACTTGGCAGCCATCCTGCTCAACTAGGGAATGAGAGCACTGTTCTCAAGTGTGGCTTATACAGTCTCCAGAACCTGAATAGGCATACCAAGTATTATGCTTCCATCTCAGTGGGTGGGAGAACTGAGAGTAAGCAATGTTTTCTTTACTCTGGAGATGATAACTTGGGATCCCCTGGACTATTAGACCCCTAAACATTTCACTGAAGTGGCAGGCCCCTGAACTTTCACAGGGTTTCTCTCTCACCCTCTGGAACAGATGGGTCAAGGCTTCCAATTTGCTCCCACCACTTTCCTTACTTTTCATCCAACCTGATTAACATGATGTCATCCATCATAACAATGGAATAATGTAGTGTTTTGAAGAATGTACTAATGGTCCAGGGTTCTTCAGACTATCTTATACCATAGAGCATAAGAGCTAATATATCTCTGGAGCAAGAATGCAAATATATTCTGTTGTCTGTCCCATATAATTAGAAATGTTTCTGATATCCTTCCTGTTAGGGATGGAAAAGAAGATGCTGGCCAGATCAATGGCCTCAAACATTGTACCCGAGGTTGTGTTCATCTTCTCTAACAAAAGTATCATGCTTAACTCAGAAGCTGCAATTGGAGCTAGAAGTTTATTCAATTTGTGATAGAACACTGCTATCCACATGATATTTTTAGATTTTTTAGAGACTGGACCAGTGAATTAAAAGAGCATATGATGGGGATCACCATCTCTGCATCTTTTAAATCTTTGGGTGGCACTAATAGCTACCATTTCCCCCAGGATGCAATATTGTTTGTGATTTACTCCTAGAGCCAGATAGACAACAGAAACTTCCACACTTAGCCTTCTCCTCTACATTTGCTCTTTCCCCACTGGACAAGAAATTAATTGCCTAGTATTCCATTCCAGTTATGCATTTTGGAACCAGAATTATGATCATTGGTGAGGGAAATGAGCAGAGGTTAGGCCATGGACCCAGTGCTTTCAGTTGTAGGCACTCTTGGCTCCCTGGTGTGGTGGTTGACCTTCTTCACCTCCATGTTAGCTGAGTGGGGTAAGTCCAACAAACCAGAGTGTAGGAGCTGAAGTCTGTTGAGATTCAGGACCTGGTTATCACATGGTCATTCCAGAGATTCAGGTCCCCTGGGTATACATTAAACATTAAATCCCAGAGCCAACTATAGTTCCAGTAAAAGTAACAGGAGAGGACTGTGGACAAAGATCACACCTGAGTCCAACTCCATCACACTCAGGACTACAAACTCCAAAGTAGGGCCAACTGACATGGCATTGAACTCCATCTGCCATGACCATAGAAACTGTGGGTCTCTGTAGCCCTCAGAAGGACCAATACCTGGGGTTGTATCCACTTTAGCTGTCTCTGGGACTCTGCTAAGATGTGTGCAAGGGAAACCCCTCTGATGACCTCCCGGCTCTTTTTTGGAGACTCATAGCCATATAAACTTATTTGTCCTTTCCATTTCCCCCTTCTATTCAAGGTCAAAAAGCATTTTTAACTCCTGATATTACATGTAGGCTGAGATATTCTGCTGGTCTGAGTTGACCCTTTTATTCAAGGTCATTCACCAGCCACATCATCAGTTAGTACTTGGTAGTAAACCCTTGGCACCAGGGAGGCTCATCCCCGGGAGTCATGTCCCACCCTGGGGGGAAGGTAATGCATTTACATGCTGAGTTTGGCTTCGAGACTGGCCACATGTGAGCAACATGGAGGCTCTCAGGAGGTAACTCTTAGGCATTCTGCAGCTCTAGGCCTAGTTCTTATTTCAGTCACACAGGCCTGCAAGCATAGTCATTAGCATCAAGGTCTCACTGTTGGACCATCCTTCCTTATTGGTCTTAGCCATTGCACTCAGGGTATTGTTGCTGTTCCATTAGGGAATGTGACAGAGCTCCTCTAGCCAGGAACTCAGCACTCCCCCAGCCATTGTTTCCAACTGTAACCACTATGAAAATATCCAAAAATTTCCATGCACCCTGCACATATGCCCTGGAAAACTCCCTCCCAGTCATGTACCCCCCACCAACAACACCCCACACCAGTATCCCCACCCCTGCCACCATCAAACCTCTCTGTGGTCCAAAATCTCCCCCAAAATGAAGCCCAATATATTGCCAGTTTCCAACAACAGCAAAATGGAACATAGCGATGAGTTTAGACATTAGATATAGAAGACATACTAATTTAGAAAAGTTAAAGTAAAAATAAATTGGGGTATCAAAAAATGAAAAAATGAAAAATCTTTGTTTTTGATGTTTTGCCTTCCATCACTACAATAAGTGTTGCCCTGCAGGCACATTGGCAAGGCAACTTCTTCCATCTCTTCCTCAGTGTCTACATCCTTTCTGTTTCTTTTTTCTTTTCTAATTATTAAACTTGTCTTCACAAAAGTTTTAGAACACAGTAATTCACATATACAATATACAGTACTCCCACTCATCAGTCACTTTGTCCCTTCCCCAGCAATAATCTTTCCAATGTTCATACTGTATTTACTGCAACTGATGTACAAATATTGAGACAATAGCTTTCAAACAAGGTTACACTTGGGTTTACATTGTGGTTTATATTTTAGACTATATAACTTTCTAAATTTTTAGTTATCTTATGTTTTACATTATGATTTACATTTTAGCCTATAGGCCCCTATACATTTTTGGTGTAATTTAAAATGTCTTTTTTTTTTTAATTAATTATTTATTTATTTTTTAATTACATTATGAAAAATATGAGGTCCCATTCAACCCCACCGCCCCCGCCCCCCACTCCCCCCACAGCAACACTCTCTCCCATCATCATGACACATCCATTGCACCTGGTAAGTTCATCTCTGAGCATCACTGCACCCCATAGTCAATGGTCCACATCATAGCCCAGACTCTCTCACGTTCCATCCAGTGGGCCCTGGGGGGATCTATAATGTCCCGTAATTGTCCGTGAAGCACTATCCAGGACAACTCCACGTCCCGAAAACGCCTCCACATCTCATCTCTTCCTCCCATTCCCCACACCCAGGAGCCACCATGGCTACCGTTCCCACACCCATTCCACATTTTCTCTGTGGACATTGGATTGGTTGTGTCCATTGCACATCTATGTTAAGTGAGGGCTTAGATTCCATATGGGTACTGGATGCACTCCTCCCGCTTCCAGTTGTAGACACTCTAGGCTCCATGTTGTGGTGGTTGACCTTCTTCAACTCCATGTTAGCTGAGTGGAGTAAGTCCAATAAATCAAAGTGTAGGAGCTGAAGTCTGTTGAGGCTCTGGGCCTGGGCGTCATATTATCAGTCCAGAGATTCAAATCCCACATATATCTTAAACCCAGCACCGACTACAATTCCAATAAAGTAGCATGCAAGTCTTGTGAAAAGAGATCCCCTCTGAGTCCAATTCCATCACGCAGAAACACCAGCTCCAAAGAAGGGCTATCTGTCATGGCAGTGAACCCCTTCTGCCATGACCATAGAACCCGTGGGTCTCTTTAGCCCTCAAAAGAACCAATACCTGGGGTTGTATCTACCTTATCTGTCTCTTAGACTCTGTTCAGTTGTACATAGGGGTATTCCTTCTGACAACCTCCAGACTCTTTTAGAGACTCACAGCCTTATAATCTCATTTCTCCTTTCCATTTCCCCCTTACATTAGGTCAAACAGCTTCCTGAAGTCATGTCATTATATGTAGACAGGTATATTCTGCTGTTCCGCATTGAATCTTTAATTCAAGGTCATTTTCTAGTTGCTTCTTCAGCTGGTATGTGGTAGTGATCCCTCGGTGCCAGGGAGGCTCATCCCCGGGTGTCATGTCCCACGCTGGGGGGAATGCATCGCATCTACACGCTGAGTTTGGCTGTGAGAGTGGATGTCTTATATCCATCCTTGCATACTCTTGTGGAACACTTCCATTGCCCCACAGTTACACTGATTCCACCTATTCAATACCTCTTTCCCCCTCCCCTCAGGGCCCAGAGTGACAATCAATCTTCATTGCTTGAAGGGCCATGTTCAGAGATACTTGCAAGAATGTTGAGGGCTTGACATGCTTGACTGCCCTAATGCTAATGTTAAGCCAGGATATTTTCAAACCCATTGTACAGACAGTAAATGCCCAAGTTATTCTGTAGTTTTCTCACAAAATTAGATGGTCTTGGTTGACTTATGACAAGAAACCACTTGAGGTTGAAAAATAAAAATCATTAATAATATATTAGAAATTATAAACCATACTCACAATGGTTCTACAAAAATACATTTTAACGTATCAGATGATATGGCCAAGAGTTCTGATTCTCTAAGATCTTAATTGCTTTACAATAGAAATAGATATTAGGAAATCTGTGTTGCTCAAAAAAGCAAAAAATAATGGTTTACTTATTTATTTATGTTTTTAATTTAGTAGGATTTATTTTTTATCATTATTTTTTTAATTTATTTTTAATTCATTTTTTTAAATATTACATTCAAAAAATATGAGGTCCCCATTTACCCCCCACCTCCTTAACCCCACTACTCCCCCCATAGCAACATTCTCCTCCATCATCATGACACATTCATTGCATTTGGTGAATACATCTCTGAGGATCGCTGCATCTCATGGTCGATGGTCCACATCATAGCCCACACTCTCCCACATTCCATCCAGCGAGCCATGGGAATTATACTTGATAATTCAGAAAAATAGCTTACTTTTTTTTTGAGGAGGTAAAGGGATTGAACCCAGCATCTTGTACATGGGAAAAAGGCACTCAACCACTGAGCTACATCTGCTCCCCAGTGAGAGTTGTTTTTTTCCATTTGCATGTTTGTTTCATTTTTAGGAGGTACTGGGAATTGAACTCAGGGCCTTGTACATGGGAAGCAAGCATTCAATCACTTGAGCTAAATCTGCTCCCCAAAAATATCTGTTGACATTAGGGAAATGCTCACTCTCTTACAGTTACCCCTTAGAGTGAAACTCATCTTTAAGACAGCAGTTCAGATATGCAAGACCAGTTTCTAGAGGATTAAAGATCAAAATGGCCTGACACCTGAAAAATAAAAGATAAGTTCTACAGAAGTTCTGGTTATCCTTCACCACTCCTTCCTTTTATTCCAGTTCAAAGATGGAGGAAGTAATATTCTCTATATTTGTAGTCAATTGCAAAATAATGACGGGTGACTTAAAAAGTCAGAACTCCTGTGTCCTATTTGTCTTCTTCATCCAATTAACAGGAATTAAGTCAAAACAAGTGATGAAATCATAAGAAAACATCAAGTTGCATTTCAATACCCTACGTTTCCATATTAGGGTACTGAATTAGAGAACCAGCTAACATCAGTCATCTTTGATGAGTCATGAAAGCGATAGGTGTGCCAGGAGGAGGAGGTGGAATAAATATAGTCCCATTAAACAAAGAAGAGCAGCACCACAATATAAAACTGATTATTGTTATCACCTAGAAAAATACAGACATCAGTAGGGATAAACACCAGGTCACTTAGGAAGAAACTCATCTTGACCAGTTAGTAGGTTGGGTAGATTAGGGAAATGTGAGTATTTTGTATCAGGAGTTAAGCACAGAATTTGGTAAAGCCTCTCATAATATCTTTGAAAACAGGAGAAAGAAGTATTAGTTGGTTTCCTGCATCACTAGATGTATTCATTGCTGGTTGAATTATCATAGCTGTCAAAGAACACCTACGAACCCTATTAAGAAGTGAGGGCAGAAAGTTACACTGCATACGGATGCAATGCAGATTTTAAAAAGAGCTGTGATGGTGTCTGTTTTAGTTTGCTAGGCTGCTGGAATGCAAAATACAAGAAATGCTTTAGCTTTTACAATGGGATTTATTTACTTATAAGCTTACAGTTCTGAGGCCATGAAAATGTCCATATCAAGTCTTTGTCAGGGGATGCTTTTCTCCCCCAAAGACTGGCTGCCAGCTATCCTGGACTCACATGATAACACATGGCAGCACTGCCGGTCTCCTTCTCTTCTGGGTTTCATAGCTTCAGCTTCTGGCTCTCTCTCTCTCTCTCTACCCCCCCCCCCCCCCCCCACGCCCTTCTCCCTCTCTCCATATTCATCCCATTTGTAAAAGACTCCCGGTAAGAGAACCAAGACCCACCCTGGGTCCCACCCTGGGTCAAACTTTATTGAAGTAATCTAACCAAAAGGCCCTTAACTGAAGTAATCAAAAGGTCCCACCCACAATAGGTTTGCACCCACAGGAATGGATCAGCTTCAAGATTTTCTGGGGTACGTATAGTCCCAAATTACCACAAAGTCCCAGTTCTAATCCTACTCTGACTGAGCAAATCAGTACCTGCTCTGATGGACTATGGTGTCTCCAATGGAAGGATCCTCTCATATGTGTTCTGCAAAAACTAATCCTTGACATTTCCTTTCAACACAGCTTGCTAATTAAACTGTCCTTTCAGATCCTTCCCATTCATCTACAGAGTCTCCCTAGATTAATATCCCTGATTGTAAAACCGTTTGTTTTGCAAATTTTCTCTCCCTCCACTGTCCCTTTATTTCTGATCAGCTCTTTATTCCCCTTCTCTGATCTTCAGGTTTTTAGTGTTCCTAAATTCTGTCCCCTGAACTCTGCTTTTGATAAGCCTTGTGTGGTAGTTTGAAGTTGTATATTCCCTAGAGAAACCTGTTCTTTAATCCATTCTTGTTTGTGTGAATCCTTTGTAAGAAGGACATTTTGGTGAGGTTACTTCAGTTAAGGTGTGGCCCAGCACAATCAGGACTGTTCTTAATCCTATTATTGGAGTCCTTTGTAAGCAGAATGAAATTCAGACAGAGAGAAAAAAAGCTATGGATGCAAGAAAACTTAACAGAACATAGAAGACAAAGGAGAGACCAGGAGATGCTTCCTTGCCTTGCTGTGTGACAGTCTAAGAACCAAAGACCACCAGCAACAAAATGCCAGTTTTTGGAAAGAAAGCATCACCTTGATGACATCTTGATTTGCACTTTCCTTTAGCCTCATTTACTGCCCATTGTTTAACCTGATTCATTTCACATATTTGCTTGAGCAGCCCAAGAAACTAAAACACCTTGAAATAGCATTAAACTGAAAATAGTTAATATCCAAAAGTTATTAATAAATTTCAACCTAGAAGAAGCATGCCAAGCAAGATGAACAGTCCTAGTGGTATGCCACAAGGCATGGAAAGAGTGGAAAGAATGGAGCTAGAGAGGCAATTGTTATAATGGGGCTAAGAGTAAAAAACAGGTTGATAGTCTAGCTGCTAAGTCAGCCCATAAACAGAGCAGCTGGAAAGTAAGGGCAGGAACTGAGGAGGTATTCCAGGACACTACTACCCTTATAAAGAACTGAGAGGCCCTGAGCCTTGTTTGAGGTTTATGATGACAGCCTAGGGTCAAGGTGGAAAGAATGCTGATTTCAGTCTTTGGGGGTACCTAATAAAATAGCCATGTAGTGCTCCTGTGGAATGCTACCTGGAAAAAAAGTACAATCCCCCATCTGGAAAGTAACCTTGCCTTATCAGCTCACTTACCATTTAGGGCACCAACTTTTTAAATCTTTTTTTTATTCTTAAATAAGCTTTAGATTGCAAAAATGCAGGGAATTCCCTTATACCCTTCCTCCTCCCCCTCCCACACTTTACCCCAATATCAACATCTTTCATTAGTATGGTACATTTGTTACAACTGATGAACACATATAGAAGCTTTGCTGCTAAACACGGTCTATAGTTTACATTATAGCTGACATCTTTTTTAACAGTCAATGCCTATAGGTTTTTTTTAAATTAGTTTTTTGAAGAAGCTTTAGATTACATAAATGTTACATAAAATATATAAAGGATTCCCATGCCCCACCACCTCCCTCTCCCACATTTTCCCACATTAACAACATACTTCAATAGTGTGGTACATTTGTTACAATTGATGAACACATATTGACCCATTGCTACTAACTTTGGACTACAGTTTACATTATAGTTTGCACTTTCTAAGGTTATGACAAAATATATAATGGCCTGTATCCATCACTGCAATATCATACAGGACAACTCCAATGGTCCCAAAAATGCCCCCATATTACACCTATTCTTCCCTCTCCCATCTCTCAGAACCACTGGGGGCCACTACCTTTACATCAGTGATGAGTTCTTCCATTGCTAGAATAGTTTACATTTTGCACCACACAATTTTATAGGTTTTGACAAAATGTATAATGACCTATATCTGTATGGGAATGTCATGCAGGACAATCCCAATGTCCCCAAAATGCCCCTTGTTATACCTATTCTTCTCTCTCCCTCCCCTCAGAACCTCTGGTGACCACTGTCTTTATATTGATGTTATAAGTTCTTCTGTTGCTAGAATATGGACTTTAGTCCATATTTACATTCCCCCCCTTATGTTTGTTCATTCCTCAATCTTGAGGATTTGGGAATGGTGATGACCACTCTTTCTGTTTTAGTGAGGGCTTAGATACCATGGGGCAGATGGATGAAACTGTCTTGTTTGCAATTGTAGATACTCTCTGGTTTTGGGGATGAGCATTGTCCATCATCTTCCTTTTGTTTTCCTGGGTGAGCCCCGTGAACTGGAGAGTAGATATTGTAACTCTGCTGAGATTCATGGTTCAACTGGCATATGAAGAGATTGAAGATTTAAGTCTCTGGGACACATATCTAATGATTACAGTGTTAATTATAGGTTCAGATAAAAGGAGCAGAAGAGCCATGTGTAGGGAAATTATAAATGAGTATAACTCTGTTACATTGGGGAGCATGTATTCTAAAGTAAGGCCCACCGACAGTGTGCCAAATTCCTGAGATTGTCTGCCCTGCCTACAGTGTCTAAATGTCTCTAGAGTCCTCAGGAGCACCACTGTTTGAAGCACTGTTTACTGTGGCAGTCAATGAGATTCTGCTGAGACATGCATAAGCATAAACTCTGGAATTACCTCCCAACTCACTCTGAAATTTCTTAACCATAAAAACTCATTTGTATTTGATATTTCCCCCTTTTGGTCAAAGTTTTTTCCAAATGCATAGCTAGTTCACACTTGGTAATAATCCCTCAAGGCCAGAGAGGCTCATCCCCAGGAGTCATGTCCCATGCTGGGGGGAAGGTAATGCATTTATATGCTGAGTTTGGCTTAGAGAGAGCCCGAATTTGAACAACAAGGAGGCCTTCAGCAGGTTAACTCTTAGGCAATATATAATACAAGGCTAAGTTTCAGCTGCACAAGGAAAGGTTCATAAGTACAACCATCAATATCAAGGGCCTGACATGATAATCTGTTCTTCACTGGGCACTGTCCATGTACTTGGGCAATTCTTGCCACTCTATTAGAGAATGTAGCAGGACTTCCCAGGATGGGAATTCAATATTCTTTTGGTTATTGTGTGAGTCTCCACCCACCAAAACAATAGCCCATGACCACTTGAACAGATTCATATGCCATAGAGGCATGCCCTAGGTGCACCCCTCCCCACACATCCTCCCATGACCAACACTGCATACCAGTGATCCTCCCCTGCCAAACTGTGACACTTCTGAAATCCAAAACCTCCCCCAAAAGAAAGTGAAAAAATAAACAAATAAAAATAATAAGAAAGTAAAATTTTAAAAATATTAATAACAAAATATAAAAATTAAAAATTAGAAAAAGTAAATTAAAAATGAAAAAATTTAAATTTTAAAAATTTAAAAAATATATTTTCCATTGTGTCTTTAATCATCATAAGATGTTATCTTTTATGTAGAGTTACAATTTCTTCTGTATTTTCCCAGTGTCATTTATTTTTATTTTTTATTTTTTTGCTTTATCTTCAAAGAAGCCTTAGGTTACAGAAAGTCACATAGAATATATAGGAGATTCCCATATACCCATATATTCCCATATACTCCCAACTCCTCTCCCACTATTAATAACATTTCACATGTATATGGTACATTTGTTATAACTGATGTACAAATATCGAAGCATTGCTACTAACTAAGGTCAATGGTTTACATTATGGTTTACATTTTGCAACATATACTTTTATAGGTTTTGAGAAAATTTAAAATGCCCTGTATGCATCATTGCAAGATCAAGCAGAACAATTCCAATGTTCCATCTATTCTATTCTGGCCTCCCTCTTCCCTCAGAACCTACAACAGCCACTAAGTTTCAATTTTTTCAGAATAAGGTGCATAACTACATGCAATAATATTGAGACCTTGACATATTGATCTGTTTTCTTTCATTAGGCACTGTCTATGTTCTCAAGAGATTCTTTCCCCTCTAATTGAGAACATAGTAGGACTCCCCAGGATGGAAATTTAACATTTTCTTGTTTATTGTCTGGGTCTCCACCCACTGAGATAACACACTATGACAAGATGAACACTTTCATATTCCACAGAAGCATGTCACAGATGTACTCTATCCTGCATAGCCCCCCACCTCTGCCATATTTGCCAAAAGAATATTTCCACCATTGTCATTTAACCACAGATGTACAAATCCCCAGAGTTCACCTGTTTCTTCTTCCAGCCCTCCCCCCAGTTCCATGGATAGTCCAACCCAACCTCACCCTACTCCACCTTACATTCCAGCACCATTGAACCCAATCACATCACTGCACCACTATCACCTCATCCATTGCCCAACCATCCCCTTCTACCTTATCATAGATTTTGCCCAGATTGAGCATTAACTCACCACCCTCTACTCTCTTTCTGTCTCTTGATAACCTATCTTCCAGACTCTAGCTCTGTGAGTCTGCTTAATTTGCTTAAGTCTTATCAATGAAGTCATATAATAGTTGTTCTTCAGTCACTGGTTTCTTCATTCAACATAAGGTCTTCAAGATTCACCCATGTTGTCCCATGTGTTAATGCTGCATTCCTTCTTACAGTTGAGTAATATTCCATTGTATGTATATACTACAATTTGCTTATGCATTCATCTGTTGATGGACACTTGGGTTGCTTCCAACTTTTGGCAAAAGGACACCAACTTTTACATGCTAGCAACTTCATCACACTATAGATCATGTGATAATTTGGGGAGAACAAAATTTTTAAACAATAGAAAGGAATGTGATGGAAGGCCATGGAGTTACGATCTTTTAATATTGATAGAGGGAAAGAATAGTAATAAAGACTTTTTAAAAGACATACAATTCTATGACTGTGTACCTTGAAACTCTAGCTAGTATCCTTAATGAAAAATTATTTCAGTTCTATTCAGTAGTCTAAATCCTCTCATGGTAGGAATTTTCTTTTCTAATGAGCCATAGTTCTGGATGATGTTAATTTTTCAAGTAAGATCCTATATTGAATCTCTCTCAAGGCTTTATGATTGCCATTTGAAAGAAGCATGATAGAGGATAAAGCTGTAGTAGATCCTACAATCACATCAAAATTCACATTTCAGGCATACTTAGTATGACAGTTCATGAATTTCATTTGAAGAATGCTGCAAAATAATTCCTTATTTTGCAAGAATCAAAGAAAATTAGACAGTTAGATAATCACCAGTTATCTTTGCTTATATTTTATCATTTAATGTGAGTCCCTAATTACATGCATCAAAAATCCCTTTGCCATTTGGAAAAAAATATTGTCTTTCTTCTCATGAGCTCAATAACTGAAAGAGTAAGGGAGTCAAATAAGTCAAATATGTTATCTAGTGATCATTGGTTTATCTGTATTTTATTCTTTGCATACATGGGATATAATGTAAAAAATCAAATTATTTTAAGGACATGAAACAATAATAGAGAAAAATTAATTAGGATTTTGCTTATATATTCTTTCAGAAGTCAACAAATATTTTTTGAAATCTATTGAACACCCAGGCCTTATGCTTATATTACCAAAGCTAATTATTTGATTATGTGTAAGTCATTTTGTGTATAAAACTTAGTAATAATTTTAGTATTTGCTAATAGTTGTGAAGTCATAAGTGTATTTGAATTCTATATCCAGTTCTTCTCAGCAGCAACCCAAGATCAATCATTCATTCCCTAACTGGAAACTATGGTTGAACATAGACTTTCTAAACTAACAAAAGATAGGATTTTAATAAAGTTACAAATATTTTAATTGGGTCTCTCTAATGTCACTGTTACAAATATTTTAATTGGGTCTCTCTAATGTCTCTAATGTCACTGGCACAACATCACACATACATCTGTTTATTTGACTGCTATCACAACACCCTTTCTCACTTCAGAAACCACCTCTCCCTTACTCTCAGGCCACGTGGTTTGGGTGGGTGGGCCTTTACCTTCTGTTTCCAGAGATGGGGTCATGACCAAGCCTGTCCACTCACAGTGACTGATTCAGAGATGATCAGGTGACCAAAGTCAGACAAACCAGAGCTCTCCTTGGAAGTTTTTCTGAAACCATTGGGAAAGAAGTGCTTCTCTTTCTGGGATTATGGAGATTAGGAGCCATCTAAACTGATGTGGTTGGAGACAACTTTGTGTTCATGTAGAGAGAACCTACCAGAGAATTAACCCAACAGAAGAATACAGAGCTGGAAGATGAAGAAAAAGAAAAAGATTTGTAATGATATTCTAACCTCTCAATCTAGCCATAACTAAAATAGCTTGACACCCATGAAAATCTAGTCACAAAAGTCAATAAATTCCAATTTATGTTTCTTTATATAAGCCAGTTTGAATGGAGTTTCTGACACTGGCAATGGAGGGAGTTTAGCCAATAAACATACATGTCCATTGACTCATTATCTTCTGCTTGTAAAACGTGTTTGTTTTAGAGCAATATGCATCACACATATCCATGCACACACACAATGTACTACAGAAGCCCTTTATCTACCTTGGAGAAAATAACAGAAAATGCCAATATGGTCTCCATCGTCATGATCAAGAAGATTTTGCTGCAGCTCAGCAGCTTTTTATCTGATTGATGTGCAACAACATGTTCTGTCTGCTTGCAGAGACGTTTTTAGCCATTGACACAACGTGACAATACTTCAAATTGTGCATCAGTCCTCCATCTGTATAGCCTTATTTCTTCTCCAGCTCTGAGATTCAGAAAACTCACTCTCATTTTTTTCACAAGGTTGGAGCCTCTTGAATTACCAATCTCCAAAATGTGCTAAAAATGATGTAAACACCTGGAGATCCATACCCATGACCACATCAGCATCTGGTTTTGGCTGGAGCCTTATTATCCATGTCAAGCTGAGATTCATTGTGCATTTGCTAAATCTTTATCTGACAGTGTATGTCAGAGTTTTCTCTATATGAGAAACTCATAATTATTTTCAGCTGCAAATGAATGCAAGACTGACTCTTCTGAAGTACGTGACTTTTGTTCCTTTGAGCTACAGCTTTGGCATGCCCCATCAAGGTGTCATCTGTGTACAGCACCTCAGGATTGGCTACATTCAGGAAAATGTACAGTGTTGGGTTACTTGACATATATGATAGTTGTCTAATTCTCCTCCCTTACAAGATGGTTGAATTAGGCCCACCAAGTTAGCAAGTGGGCCCATATTAAACTTTGAATTTCAAGGACCAAAGCTCAGGCAGAAGTTTAGCTTGTGGTGGTCAGGATAAGAAAGAGCCAGAATATGACTCTTAGGCAACACACAAGCTTGGTAGTTTGTGCAATTTAAAGTGCCATCAAATGTAATGTGGGGAAGCAGACTTGGCCCAATGGATAGGGCATCCACCTACCACATGGGAGGTCCATGGTTCAAACCCTGGGCCTCCTTGACCTGTGTGGAGCTGGCCCATGTGCATTGCTGATGCATGCAGGGAGTGCCCTGCCATGCAGGGGTGTCCCCCGCGTAGGGGAGCCCCACGTGCAAGGAGTGCGCCCCGTAAGGAGAGCTGCCCAGCACGAAAGAAAGTGCAGCCTGCCCAAGAATGGCACCGCACACACGGAGAGTTGACACAAGATGATGCAACAAAAAGAAATACAGATTCCCGGTGCCGCTGATAAGGATAGAAGTGGTCACAGAGGAACACACGGCGAATGGACACAGAAAGGAGACAACTGGGGGCAAGGGGAGGGGGGAAAAGGGAGAGGAAAATAAAATGTAATGTGGTTTCCTTCCACTGCCATCTTCTCAAAGTTAGAGTCTCCTGAAGTCCTGGAACACCTGCAGAAGTTCTTCATCCAAGGTTTGAGCTTTGAAAAACCAATGAGAGCCTGAGAAGCCACTTTGAGCAATGGGGAACTAAGGGACTGTGTGGTAATAAGAAATCCAAATACCAAGTGCTCCAAATATTTTATGTTTATCATGCTATATATGACACTGTGGAGGAAGTAGATGTACTGTGAATACAAGGCCACACAGGATTTATAGAACCAAAGAGGACTGCCTCAAGAGAAGACTCTCAAAGACCAGGTGCCCACTTAACTATGTAAAAGACCTTTGTTGGTGACTTTAAAGAAAACACTGGAGAACATATTCTAAGAGATTATTTTGAGCAATATGGGAAAACTGAAATGATTTAAGTCATGATATTGGCAAGAAGAGAGGCTTTGCTTTTGTAACCTTTGATGACCACGACTCTGTAGATGAGATTGTCATTCAGAAATACCATACTGTGAAAGTCCACAGCTGTGAAAGAAAGCCCTGTCAAAGCAAGGAATGGCCAGTGTTTCACCCAGCCAGAGGTCAAAGTAGTTCTGGAAATTTCAGTGGTGGTTGTAGAGGTCATTTTGGTGGGAATAGCAACTTTGTTCATGGAGGAAACTTCAGTGATCATGGTGGCTTTGGGGGCAGCTGAGTTGTAGTGGATATGGTGGCAGTGGGGATGGATATAATGGCATTAGAAATGATAGAGGCAAATATGTAGGTGACACGTAAATATGTAGGCCACAGTGATTTTGGCAATTACAACAACCAATATTTAAATTTTTGACCCATGGACGAAACTTTGGAGCAGAAGCTCTGGCAACATTATGCTGGTAGAAACCAATACTTTGCCAAACCTTGAAACCTAAGAAGCTATGTTAGTTTCAGCAGCAGCAGCAGGAACTATAGAGTAGCAGAAGGTTTTAATTACTGCCAAGAAATATAGCTTAGCAGGAGAAGAAAGCCTGAGAAATAACAGGGAAGCTACAGGTTACAATGGATTTTTGAACTCAGCCAACCACAGTAGTGGCAGGGCCTAGGTGCTAAAAAGAAGACATATTTTAGGAAAGCAGATTTGGCTCGACTAATAGAGCATCTGCCTACCACATGGGAGGTCCAGGGTTCAAACCCAGGGCCTCCTGACCTGTGTGGTGAGCTGACCCATGCGCGTGCTATGCACGCAAGGAGTACCGTGCCACGCAGGGGTGTTCCCCGCATAGGGGAGAACCACATGCAAAGAGTGCACGCCATAAGGAGAGCTGCCCTGCACAAAAAAAGTGCAGCCTGCCCATAGTGGCACTGCACATACAGAGAGCTGACGCAGCAAGATGGAGCAACAAAAAAACACAGATTCCCGGTGTCGCGGACAAGAATACAAGTAGACACAGAAGAATGCAAAGTGAATGGACATAGAGAGGTGGCGGACTTGGCCCCATGGTTAGGGCATCGTCTATCACATGGGAAGTCCGCGGTTCAAACCCCAGGCCGCCTTGACCTGTGTGGAGCTGCCCATGCGCAGTGCTGATGAGCACAAGGAGTGCCATGCCACACAGGGGTGGTGTAGGGGAGCCCCACGCGCAAGGAGTGCGCCCCGTAAGGAGAACCGCCCAGCGCCAAAGAAAGTGCAGCCTGCCCAAGAATGGTGCCACCCACACGGAGAAATGACACAACAAGATGACGCAGCAAAAAGAAACACAGATTCCGGTGCCGCTGACAACAACAGAAGTGGACAAAGAAGACACAGCAAATAGACACAGAGAACAGACAACCAGGGTGGGGGGGGAGGGGAGATAAATAAATAAATAAATAAATCTTTTTTTTTAAAATGGGCATAGCAGACAACAGGGTGGGGGGGAAGGGAGAGAAATAATCTTTTTTAATTTAAATAAAATCTTTTAAAAAAAAGACTTTTTTAGACAATACTCATGTGTACAGGCAAAATACTCAAAACTGTATTTGTAACTAATTGTATAACAGGTCATTTTAGTTTCTATTCTGTGGAAAGTGTAGAGCATTCCAATAAAGGTTTTAATGTAGTTTTTTTTTTTTGTTTCTATACCCATGCTATGGCTTGCTAAATGTAATACTCTGATCATGACACTACATAAATGTCATGTATATATATTTATATATTTGTTTCTACTGTTTTTGTCTCCATTGTTTGCACTGGGATACTATAAAATATATTTGTATATATTTATATTTAGCATCCAGAATGTATCAGGTGCAAGAGAGAAGTAACTTACCCTAAATGCTTATAGTCATGGAAAAGACAGGTCATTACAAGAATAACTGTAAAACAGATTTCCCTACTATTTTAACTCACAAGCCCTTTTCCTAATAGTATAGATCATTGTTGTCCAACAGAACTCTGCAAAGACACACACATTCTACATCTGCCCTCTCCAATAAAATGGCCATGAGTCATGCATGCTGCTGATCAATTGACATGTTGACATGTGGCTAGTGTGATGGGGGACCTAAATATTTAATTTTATTTAATTTTAATCAATTTAAATTTAAACAATCACATGTAGCTAGTAGATAACATGTCAGGCAGCACAGGTATAGAATATCTTCAATCCCTTAGATATATTTTAATGGGTTTGACATTTTTTGCACTGTATGTTATGATCACATTATTTTAGGTTTTAGGAGGAAAATATATTGCATTGTAAATTCCATTTAAATGTAATCTTCAAACAATTGTATATTTATAAGTGATATATAATCATTAACAATATATTTTTCTGTTAACAATGATATTTGCCATTGGATTTGGATTTAAATTTATTGGGTAACAAAAAGCATAATTTTAAAAGCATGTTACACACCTATCCCGAGGAACAGAGAGTGTCTGCAACTGCAAGCAAGATAGTTCCATCGAACTGCTCCATGGAACCTAAGCCCTCCTCTAAATTAGAAACAGAGTGTGCATCACCATCCCAAAATCCTCAAGATTTAGCAATGAACAATGGAAAAAGTAGACATTATTATTTGATTATAGGCTTACTATTATTCTGTCAATGGAAAAACTTGGATCATTGATATAAAGGCAGTGGCCACCAGAGGTTCTGAGGGGTGGGAGAGGAAAGAATAGGTGTATTATGGGGGCATTTTCGGAACATCGGAGTTGTTCTGCATGACATTGCAGTGACAGATACAGGCTATTGTATATTTTGTCATAACCTAAAAAACTGTAAACTGTAATGTAAACTGTAGTCCAAGGTTAGTAGCAATGCTTCAATACATGTTCATCAGTTGCAAAAAATATACCACATTAATAAAGGATATTGTTACTGTGGGAAAGTGTGGCAGGGGGAGGTGGTGAGGCATGTGGGAATCCCTTATATACTTTATGTAACACTTATGTAATCTAAAGCTTCTTCAAAATTAAAAAAATAATTTAAAAAAATAAAATCTATAGGCACTGTCTTAAAAAAAGGCCATCTATAATGTAAGCTATAGATCATGTTTAGCAGCAATGCTTCAATATATGTTCATCAATTGTAATAAATGCACCACACTAAAGAAAGATGTGTGGAAGGGGGAGGGATTGGAGCATATGGGAACCCCCCTATATTTTTTATGTAACATTTATACAATCTAAAGCTTCTTTAATAATAAAAATAAAAAATAATTTAAAATAAAAAATAAAAATAATGAAAAAAGCATGTTACATTGACATTTGGGCACTGAGTGTGCAATAAAATTTAAATTTAATAATGTATTACAGCTTGAAAATAGATAAAACTATTTTATTACTATATGTTTTAAACTCTTATATTTTATATGAGAAATACAATTAGAATTTGCATATTTTATTTCATTTTTCTAGTTGTACACACTTCTCCAGTAATAATATATTATGGACGGAAATAGACCTTTATTCCCACACAAATGAAAAGGCATCCTAACTTTCTCTTTTTAATATTTGCCTGTGAATTATTCTTAAATCTCCTTCTGTGTTACTTAAAATTTTTTATCAAATGGATGTAGTTTACAGATTTGGGGGAAGTTCATCTTCAAACAAATTTGAGAATTATTAATATTTTATATTCCTCATTAACTTGATACATATCAGTTTCAGTTTTCCTTGTATCCTGGTCTTCAATAATTGTCTGGCCTTAACAATAATTTTATTCTTATGAATAAAAATAATTTATAGTTCAAGGCCACCATGGATGGTGGTTAATGTTCAGCTGTGTTTGGCTGAGTGAATGAGTCATAAACTCATTCATTTAATCTCCACAATGTGCACTGACTATATTTTCAACAACAGTAAAACTGTCCTGTTTTAAAGGACTATTTTTTAAACTATTATTTTATCTATTGATTTTTAATAGATTTTTAATAAAATTTAAACAGACATCATTATTGCTTTTGATAATGCAAACCCCTTAGAGCATCTTCTCGAAATGTCACAATTTCTCAAACCACCTGTTGGGAAGGTTATCAAAGAACATTGGAGACCTACCCATTCTTCATGAGATGTTTAGGCATGCTAGATAGATCCCCTATTTTTCTTGCAGCTCAAAGAAAACAACTGGAACCCTGTCCACAGTTGGATATCAGCCATGAAGTCATAAAAAAGAGGATATATGAACAGAGGAGCCCTAAGAAAAGCCAGAGCAGAGTCAACATAAGGAAAGGCAGTGGAGCCCAAAGAGCAAACCAACACAAAAGAAGATATCTGGCACTTTGCACCAGAAACAATAGCAGGAAACAGGGATCACAAGGGGCAATGGAAGAAGGAAAGACAGTTTTGACCACTCCTGCTCCAACTCCCATTATTTTCCCCCAAACTTCCCTCCACACAAGAATAGCCAGACCTTCTTGGAAATTTCAAAAGGGCTGTGGTAGAAATAAAAGAAATATATCAAACAACTCTGCTATGGGGATGACAGTTAGAAAAAAGCTGGACACAAGAAAAGTAAGCAAAGGCATTTCCCTCTTGACTGTTAAGAGAGTTGAGCAATGGAGAAGTAGGAGCAATGGGTCTGGTTGTACTGAAGACATTGGTTGCCAGCTAGAAAAGTAAAACAATGAAGACAAAGATCCACAGGCAGCCCTGATTCACTAATTTGGAGGAGGTGACAGCAATGCGAAAACCAACCAAGATGGCAAGGTAGTCAGGGGTTACAGGTCTGGTGAAGCACATGCAGTAATGTCAAGAATCCAAGAACAGTACAACAACAGCAGTTTTCTGGATACAGCTTAGAGACAAACAAGACCAATGGACAGACATAGTAGCAAAATAGACCAAAGAGCCTTGTCAACAGCTGTTTTACTTTCTATGCTGCTCTAAGCAAATACCATGAAATGGGTCAGGATTAAGCAATGGGGATTTATTTGCTTACTGTTAGAGTACAGGAAAATATCCAAATTAAAGCAACATTAAGGCAATGCCTTCTTCCTGAAAACTGCTGCCAGCAATCCTTGGCTCCCCTGCCACATGGCAAGGCACATGGCAAGGCACACAGCAGTATCTGCTGCTTTCTCCCTTCTCTTCCAGGTTTTATTTCTTCCTGCTTCTTGCTTCTGTTCTTTCTCTCTCTCTTTGTATGAATTTCATTCTCTTCTAAAGGACTCCGGTAAGAGGCTTAAGTCCCATCCTGAATGAGGTGAATCATACCTTAACTGATCAAAAGATACTACTTACAATGAGTCTATACTCACAGACAAGGGGTAGATTTAAGAATACATTTTTTTTTCTGGAGCACATACAGCTTTAAATGATTATACTCCACCCTCTAGGCCCTAAAAAGACTTGTTCTTTCTATATGCAAAATATATTCATTCATCATAATATCCCCAAAGCCTAAGTCATTTCAGTATCAATGCTTAAACAAAGTGTTATCAAAATCAATCATAGGTGTGGCCTGTCCTGGGGCACAATTCTTCTTCATCTGTGGACCTATGAAACCTACTGAACAAGTTATCTGCTGCCAATATACAAAGGAAGGTCAGGTATAGGGAGAAATTGGAAGGAAAACAGGGGTCGTGGGTCCTGAACAATTCTGAAACCCTGCAGGGCACACTCCATTAAATTTCAAGGTCTTAGAGTCATCTATGGAATGACGGTCTGTCCTCTGGGCCTGCTGGAGTGGCAGCACTAACCCTTCCAAGTGCTTGTGCAGCAGTCATGCTCTCCCTAAACACTAGGGTAAAGGCTCACCCTCTTCAAGCATCTGGACAGTGGCCAGGCTCTCCTGGAACACCATGGCACAGATTTCACCCTCCTCAAGCACTGGGGTGGTAGCCAGACTCTCTGCAATACCCTGGAATAGGCTCCAGCCTCTGAGAACACTGGGATGGTAACATGCTTCCTGAATAGTGGGGTGGAAGGCCCACCCTTTCCAGGTGCCAGGAAAGGCTCAACCTTCCAACACACAGGGTGAGCCTGCTCTTTTGGCCCAAGAAGATGTCCGTCCAGACTTCAGCTTCCATGGTTCTGCACATGAAATTATTTTTCCTTCAATCTGTCTCATTTCTCTCCCTTTTTAGTCCAGGCTTTTAGTCCAGTGATTCCTTTAATACAGATCTGGAAAGAAAAAAAGTGCCAATTTTGCATATAGTATGTGGGGTCCAAACCATCAGATGCTAGGGCTTTCCTTCTTGGATAACTACACCTCTGGTCCTGACTTGCCCTGAAATGACTAACTGGATCCATGTTCAGTTAAACTCTCACGTGGAGCACTATTCTCTGGGGGCTCATTTTGCAGAAACTCAGAATTTTCCAAACCATCAATTTCTGGTTTCTTTGTGCCCAGGAGTTCAGTTCTCATCTTATCCCTTTCCTCTCACCTTTTAGTATAAGCTGCAAGGAGAAACCAGGTTGCACTTTGCACATATAGCTTAGAAATCTCCTCAGCTAAATATTCAAGCTCATTGTTTTTAAATTCTGTCTTCCATCCAACATCAGAATTCAATTTTGCCAAGCTCTCTGCCATCTTAAAACAGACCACCTTTCTTCCAGTTTCCAATGACACATTCATCATTTCTGTTTAAGGCCTCACTATAAGTACCTTTAGCATCCATATTTCTATCAACAGTCTCTTCAAATCTTTCTAGGCCTTTCCTATCAAATGCCCACAATTCTTCCAGCCTCTACCCATTACCTAATTCCAAAGCCATTTCCACATTTTTGGTATTTGCAATAGCAGCACCCCACTCTCCTGATACCAAAATCTGTTTTAGTTTCCTTGGCTGCTTAAAGCAAGTATCATTAAATGGTCAGGTATTAACAGTGGGAATTTATTCACTTACAGTTAGAGTATGGGAAAATGTCCAAGTCAAGTCATTATCAAAGTGATGCTTTCTTCCTGAAGATCAGCTGCTGGTAATCCTTGGCTCCTCTGCCACATGGCAAAGCACATGGAAACACCTTCTGGTCTCTTCCTTCTCTTCCAGGTTTCATTGCTTTCAGCTTCTTGCTTCTGTGGCTTTCTTTCACTTTGTCTAAATTTTATTCTCTTATAATGGACTCCAGTAAAAGGATTAAGTCCCATCCTGAATGAGGTGGGTCACACCTTGATGTGAAGTAGCCTCATTAACAGATCCTACTTACAGTGAGGTTATTCCCATAGGAATGGATTAGATTCAAGAACATAGTCTTCTGAAGTGCACACAGTTTCAAACCACCATAGCAGCTCTGAATACCTATGAGAAATTTTGTCCTTCTCCCCAGAAATCCCAGAATGAAAGTGACTCAGATGGGAGAATCGAGAGATCAGTTGGTTTACACGTGTAAGTAATCAAGGCAAGTCTCATATGTAAGAAGATAGAGGGCAGAATTTAGAGTTACTGGTATTTGAGAATTCCTAAAATGTCACCAAATACAAGTCAAATGTCACCAGCTGGTAAAGCTTAGAATATAGGTATACACCACAATGTGAACTTTTTTCTAGTTTTGGGGTGCTTTAAAAAATTTTCATCTCTTATCTGAATTTTCCAAAGTTTCTTCAATGAACATGTAATTATTAAAAAGAATAAAATTTATTTCAAAAATCAAAGGCCATTTTCCAGATATTAAATTGCACAGACTGGAAAAATTCTAACACTCAGAACTGGGAAATTGGTAAGAGATCAGGTATGCATACTCTGTTCACAAATTAAATGATGATATTGTTGGAAAACAATTTGAAAAAATAAATCAAAAGTCTTAAAATCTTTGGTATAATTTTATCCAGGAATTCCACCTCAAGAAAGTTGTCCCAGGGTAAAAATGTCTTAGAAATTTTACTAGAAGGATACTAATAAAAATGGATAAAATAAACATAAATTGTCAAAAATAAATATTTTGATACATACTTTCAGTGGAATGCCATGCAGGCATTAAAAATCATTCTGAAAAATAACTTGAATGGCATAGGGAAATATTCAATATATATTTTAAGCAAATTTTTAAAAAGAGTGTGTAGAGAATTATCCAATTTTTATTAAAAAGTATGTAGAGATAAATAAATTAGGAGGAAGATAGCTAATTATACCTATAATACACATGACATTATTAATAATGGTTATTATTGATATAATCAAGAGTCGTTTCAATTTTGTGTTCTCCACATTTTCTGCATTAATAATTGTTACTCAAATAATCAGAAAAAAATAATGAATGTTATTTTAAATAAATTAAACTGAAAAATTAACATGGCATTGAAATTTTCACCTTATTCCCTTATATTTTTCTGTTTTTCTCTGTACTTAAATATATAAGTCATTCTAATTCCTATATCACTTATTTTCCTCAGTAATCTAGTGGCAATTTATTTTACAGTTTTCTCAAAAATTATACTTGGGATTTATTAATCAAGTCTTCTTAGTCCTGTTTTCTAAGCCATTAAAATCTACTTTTATCTTTATTAATTTCTTCCTATTCATCTCCTTTGACTTATTTTATTGTTCTTTCTCTAAGTTTTTGAATTGAAAGTTTAGCTACATTTATTTTTATTTTTGCAAATTGTAACATGTAAATTCAGATTTTGAACCCAGTTTCTTATTTCAAATGACTAATGTTTATTTAAATATTTACCCTTTAACCATTATTTATCTTTCCAAGTATGAAATTTGAAACTGCTATTTAGACTTCATTGTTTAAATGGTTTCACTGTTTCCCACTCCTTTTTAAAAAACTTACATACAGAAAAATTTCTCTTTTTTAGGTGTACAATTTTAAGCTGTTGACAAATGTATAAAGTTTCACAACCAAGATATAGATTATTTCCATCCAAAACTTCCCCATTCCCCTTTGTAATCAATCCCCTTCCCAACCCCAACCCCTAACAGCCATTGATCTCATTTCTGTCTCTATAGTATTTTTTTACTTCAATTTTCGAATTTTCATTTCTATTATATAGAAATACAGTTGATTTTTATATATTGATCTTGTACCCTGAAACCTTGCTATCTCATTTACTTAATAGTTGTAGTAGCATTTTTGTAGATTTTGGGGGCATTGTCTACATTGAAAATCAGGTTGTCTACAAATAAAGACCATTTTCTTTTTCAAATATGCATGTCCCTTATTTCTTGCCTTATTAAATTGACTAAAACCCAGAGTACAATGTTAAATATGAGTGGTAAGAATGAAACTCTCTTTGTTTTCTTTCTTAAGAGAAACATACTCAGTATTTTATCCTTAAGTATATTTGCTGCAGAAATGTTGATGTACTTTTTTTTTTAATTACAAAGGTGCATTTTTAAAAAATTTCTCTCCCCTTCCCCGCCCTTCCCCCCACCCCCACAGATGTTTGCTCTCAATGTCCATTCACTGTGTATTCCTCTGTGTCTGCTTGCATTCTTGTCAGCAGCACCAGGAATCTGTGTCTCTTTTTGTTGCATCAGCTCTCTGTGTGTGCGGCCCCACTCCTGGGCAGGTTGCACTTTTTTTGCACTGGGTGGCTCTCCTTATGGGGTGCACTCCTTGTACATGGGGCTCCCCTATGTGGGGTACAACCCAGCGTGTCACGGCACTCCTTGCAAGCATCAGCACTGCACATGGGCCCACTCATTACATGGGTCGGGAGGCCCTAGGTTTGAACCCTGGACCTCCCATGTGGTAGGCAGATACTATCTGTTGAGCCTCTGCTTTCCTATTGATGTACTTTATAAGCATGTAGAACTCCTCTTTGAGTTCTAGTTTACTGAGTATTTTTACACAATAGTATTTTTACACAAATAATTTTTCTGCATCTATTGTAATGATCATGATTTTTCTCTTTAAATCTATGTTCATGATACATTGCATTAATTGATTTTGAATATTAAACCAATCCTGCACATGTGATATAAATACCACTTGGTCATTACAACTCCTTTTAAACCATAGTTATCATGTTCTGTTCTATTTTTGTTTTATGTCTCACTTTGTCTTTCAGAAAATATTTTTGAGATTTACTCTCTTTTAGGTATTGGTCCAGGAACTGTAAAGGGAGTGGTGAATAAGATCACAAAAATCCCTGACCTTCTGAGGAGGGGTTGGAAGAGAAGAGACCATAAAAAGGTAAACAAGTAATTTCAAATAGTATAATATCAGGTAACATGCTTTCAGGTACAAGAGAAAAAACAGATCTTGCTAGTTTAAACAATAAAGTATTCAATATTTTCTCAGATTTCAAGTTCAGAATAGGACAGGCTCTGTAATGGTTCAACATTGTTTATGAATTCCAAAAATAGATATTGGATTTTGTTTGTAAACTGGTCTGTTGCTCGGGCATGGTTATATTATGATTAGGGCTTTCATTGGGCCACATCAGTAGGACGTTGGTGGGCAGGAACTTGAAGCAAAAACCACTCAACAGAGAAGAGAGTTGGAGTTCTTAATGCTGGAGTCCCAGGAAGCAAACACAGAGAGAAGCAGATACATGAGGAAAGAGAGAAGGCTCCTTTAGACACAGCAGAGGCCCCCGGAAGAGAGACGAGCTGTTTGATGACCTTGTAGAGAGAACAGAGCAGCTGAGCTGGACAGAAATGAGCCCTGGGAGGGAGACAAAGCCTTATGCCAGCCTAAGCTGAGGTTGGAAGGAGCAGGGACCATGGAGACTTAGGAGGAAGAGGAAGCCTGAACCCTCACAGAGGCCGGCAGCCATCTTGCCAACACATGGCAATAGACTTTGGTGGGGGAAGTAACTTACATTTTATAGCCTTGTGACTGTAAGCTCCTACCCCAAATAAATACCCTTTGTGAGACCCAACAGAGTTCTGGTACTTTGCATCAGCTCCCCTTTGGCAGACTAATAAAGGCCCCAAAGAGGCTTCAACCATTCATTCAATGACATCCTCAAAAACCCAATTACTCTTCCTCACTCTATTCCTTCCATATCATCTCTACCTAAGACTGACCTTCCTTCATGGTCATTTTTGACCTGCTGGCAAGCTTGTTCTTGTAGATTCACTTATACAGATTAGAGAAATTGGAAAGCTAAACTACTTCCCAGATTGTCTTAGGCAGCAGTAAGGAAGAATCCAACTTCCTATTTGGTTGTGCATTTATTTGGCTATTTCTGTTGGCAAGTGTGATTGTGGGGCCATGAGTTTTCTCTGCAGCAGGATCCATTCTCAAATTCCCTGGTCTATGAGAAGCAGCTGTGGGTAAAAGTAGCTGCACTGATCTCCTGTTTTGGTTTGAAAATCCATGAATCCAAGTTTGATGTCCATTTTCTATATTCCTGTGAGAAAGTTGCAACTTAAGAGAATGATGTTGCTGGATACTGTGACAAAGTGGTACATAATTCTGCAGTCACGGTCACCTTCAACTGTAAAATCACAGTCAGTAATCCCAGTAATCAAGAGTACTCATAAACCTGTGGTTGGTGCTGGGGTTGGTGTATTTTGGGGAGACTTGACTCTCTGGACGGGCTGTGTGCTGGCCGGGCCCCCAGTCTCAGCAGAGTTGCAGCGCCTTCTCTTCCAGTTCATTGGACTTCCCCATGTCGGCTGGCAGCGGGGCGGGGATGGTCAACCGCCACACCAGGGAGCTGAGAAAATCTACAGCTGCAAGCAGGAGAGTTCCATCCATCAGCCATGTGGGATCTAAGCCCCCTCTCAAGTTAGAGGTAGAGTGAGCTTCACCGTCCGGGGGTCCTCAGGATGGAAGAGTAGAGTATGGATTAGAGTGGACTTGATGGTATTCTACTGTAGAATTATTGTGACTCTGGCGGTGGAAGAAAATTCATCATTGGTGTGGAGACTGGCCAAGGGGTTGCTGGGGGCATTTTGGGGACTTGGAGTTGTCCTGGATTGTACTGCAGGAACAGATGCAGGGCATCATGTATCCTGCCATAACCCACTGAGTGGACTGGGGGAGAGTGTAAACTATAGTCCATGCTGTGTAGCAGTGCTCCAAATGTATTCATGAAATGTAACAAATGTGCATTTAGTGATGAAAGAATTTAGTGATGTGGGAAGAGTAGGGGTGTGGGGAGTGGGGGTATATGGGATCTCTTATCTTTTTTAGTGTAACATTTTGTATGATCTATGTATCTTTTTAAAATTTTTTAATCTATTTTTTTTAAAGACTACTCATAAGATTGTGTGAATAAAGTTGAATATTATCTGAGAAAGCACCTAGCAGAGATTAAGTCACAGAGAAGTCATGGTCTCTCCAGTGGGAGGGAGGGAACATCCTCATCTGTCAAAGATATACTGGGACTCAAAAATAAAGTTGCTGTATTATTATATCCCATGCCAAACTATTTTCACTGTGTGTTTATATTTTATTGATAATTTCAGTTACATTGGGAAGGGTTAAATAGGTTGCCTGATATCTTTTCCTAGAAAATCTACTTCTTCCTACCTTCCCTTGTTCTCCAGAATGTATATTTTTAGAAATACCCAACCCTTTGGGTACTGATGATTTCAAAGACTAGATTTAAAATTCAGTTCATTGGGCTTTTCTCCCTTAATCTCTTTTTTCCTATTTGATAAAACATCATTAAGTACAAGTTACAATAGTTCTTAGGTGAGACATACCAGATGGCCAAGGGACTCAGGAGAATGATATCACTGGATACTGTGACAAAATAATAGCATATTCTGCCATCAAGATGAACTGTCACCTTCAGTTGTAAAATTACAGGCAGTAATCCTAGTAATTCACAGTAATCATAAGATTGTTGTGTGGATAAAATTGAATAATATTTTAGAAAGCACCTTTCAGAGATTAAGGTCCAGAAAAGTCACTTAATAAACGTTGGTTGACTCCAAATCTGAGTTGAACTTCACCTTGTACAGCTCCACCTCAGAATCCTGGCCTATAAATGTCAAAGAGCCTTAAACTCTGATAGCATAAAACTCAATCTTACGCTTGAGCTTCAAAACTCATTTGGGTTCACTTGACTTTATGTGACAAAGAGAAAGAATGGAGGCAAGGAAGGAGATAAGTTTTTGAAGAAAGTTAAATCAGATTTGCTCACCAATAATCATTCCCCACGAAATAAATTTTTTTTTTGCTGAAAATAAACAAGTTGTAGTTAATGGCTGTACCTACCACTGTATTAATATAACTTCAGTGAAATGTCATTAACTTTCTCTGCCTCATTTCCTCTATCTTTAAAATGGAGGTATGGCTATAGCTGATGATTTTATAAGTGTCAAATTAAATTATGTTCACAGTGGGAGAGATGGAGTTGTGGATTTTAATAACACCTTCCTCTCTGTGCAGCATCACTGTCAACAGGAAGGCCCCAGGACTAAGCCTGGTAGAAATGCGTGCTCATATAATAGAGGGCCTCCTGACCCATGTAATAAGCTGGCTCAGGCACAGTGTTGATGCACGGAAGGAGTACTGTGCCACCCAGGGATGGCCCCCATGTAGGGAAGCCCCACGCGCAAGAAGAGTGCCCCACAAGGAGAGCCACCCCACACGAAAAAAGTGTAACCTACCCAGAAGTGGCACCACACACATGGAGAACTGACATAGCAAGATGACACAACAAAAAGAGACACAGATTCCCAGTGCCACTGACAAGAATGCAAGCAACACAGAAGAACATACAGCAGATGGACACAGAGAGCAGACAATAGGGGAGCAGAGGGGTAAGGGGAGAGAAATAAATAAAAAATTAAAATCTTTAAAAAAAAAATACAACTAATGAGACTGACCTTTGCTCTGGTAAACACAGCTGAGCTAAGGATAGTTTGTCTTCCTAATTCTTCTGCTTTTGTCTGGGCTTTCCTCATCTTCTAGTCAGTGTAATTGAACCCTGTGCCCCAAAAAAGCAGAAGTCATGATGTGCTGTCATCTGCAAAACTTATTCCTGGGATTGGAGATCCAGAAATGAGAGCACGTGGTTGCTGTCTTAGTTTCCTCAGACTGCCATAACAAAGTACCATCAACTGGATGGCTTAAAACAACAGAAATGTATGTTCTCACAGTTCTGAGCCTAGAAGTCTGAAATCAAGGTGCTGGGAGGGCCGTTCTCTGACGTCTACAAGGAAGAACTTGTTGCCTGCCTCCCTCCTGGTCTCTGGTGGTGACCCACTGGCCACCATTGGTTGTTCTTGGCCTGTGGTATCACTCAAGTTCTGCCTCAGTCATTGTGAGGCATGCTCTCCTCCTTTGTCTGTCTGCCCTTCTCCACTTCCTATAAGGGCACCAAGCATATTGAATTCAGGACCCACCCTCTGCCAGTTTTAATTTGTTTTAACTCACCTAACCTAGCAATATATTGGGTTTCACTTTTCAGGAAGTTCTGGATCACAGAGAGGTTCAACAATGGCAGCGGAGGAATACTGGTGTGGGATGTTTTTGACAGGGGACACATGGTTGGCAAGGAGTTCTACAGGGCATATATCCAGGGTACATAAAAATGTTTGGATATCTTCATAGTAGCTACAATTAAAAACAACAACTGAAGGAGTGCTGAGTTCCTAGCCAGGGGAGCTCTATCACAGTCCCTAAAGGAACAGCAATAATCCCCCAAGTCCAATGCCAAAGACCAAAAAAGAAGGAAGATCCAACAATGAGCCCTTGATACTAATGACTATGTTCATGAGCCTGTGCACCTGAAATAAGAACAAGGCCTAGAGCTGCAGGGTGCCTAAGCATTACCTCCTGCAAGCCTCCATGTTGCTCAAATATAGCCCATCTCGAAGCCAAACTCAGCATGTAAATGTGTTGCCTTCCCCCCAGCATGGGACATGACTCCCTGGGATGAGACTCCCTGGCGCTGAGTGATTACTACCAAGTACCAGCTGATGATGTAACAAGAAAATGACCTTGAATAAAAGGGTTAACTCGGACCAGCAGAATATCTCAATCTACAAATAATACCAAGAGTCAAAAATGCTTTTTGACCTGAATCAAGGGGGAAATGGAAAGGACAAATGAGTTTATATGGCTATGAGTCTCCAAAAAGAGCCGGGAGGTTATCAGAGGGGTTGCCCTTATGCACACCTCAGTAGAGTCCCAGAGACAGATAAAGTAGATACAACCCCAGGTATTAGTTCTTCTGAGGGCTACAGAAACCCATAGATTCTATGGTCATGGCAATTGGAGTTCAGTGCCATGTCAGTTGGCCCTTCTTTGGAGTTTGTGTTTCTATGTGAGGAAGCTGGACTCAGATGTGATCTTTGTTCACAAGCCTCTCCTGTTACTTTTACCAGAACTGTAGTTGGTGCTGGGGTTTAATATATACCCAGGGGATCTGAATCTCTGGACTGACCATATGATAGCCAGGCCCTGAGCCTCAACAATCTTCAGCTCCTACACTCTGATTTTTTGGACTTACCCACTCAGCTAACATGGAGTTGTAGAAGGTCAACCACCACACCTTGGAGCCAAGAGTGCCTACAACTGAAAGCAGGAGGATTGCATCCAGCATCCATGTGGAATCTAAGCCCCCTCTTGATATAGATGTGGAGTGGACACAACCATTCCAAGGTCCACAGGATGGAGGAATAGAATATGGACTTACTGATATTCTATTCATGAACTATAATGATTAGTAATCGAAGAAAATGTGGCATTGGTGTGGAGAAAGTGGCCATGGTGGCTGCTGGGTGTGGGGAATGGGAGGAAGAGATGAGATGTGGAGGCGTTTTTGGGACTTGGAGTTGTCCTGGGTGATTCTGCAGGGACAGTTACCAGATATTGTATGTCCTCCCATGGACCACTGGGTGGAACGTGGGAGAGTGTGGGCTATGATGTGGACCACTGACCATGAGGTGCAGCGGTGCTCAGAGATGTATTTACCAAATGCAATGAATGTCTCCTGATGATGGATGAGACTGTTGCTATGGGGGGAGGAGTGGGGTGAGGGGAGTGGTGGGTATATGGGGACCTCATATTTTTTGAATGTAATATTAAAAAAATAAAGACAAAAAAAAAAGGAAAAAAACTCACCTAATTCCTTCTATAACCCCTCACCTTCCAAATAACGTCACATTCTGAGGTGCCGCTGAGGGTTAGGATGCTCATGTATCTGTTTGGGGGACACTGGTCCATAAAAGTGGTATTCTCACATAGCTTAGGTAGTGATGTTCTCAGGGAAGCATGCCCTGCAGAAAGGCTGGCAGACTGGAGAAGGTGGTTAGGAGTCCTAGTTTCACGAATTCTCAATGGGCCTCCTGGGAAAGAGGAAGAGGGGACATCATCAGTGATGACTGGTGCCAAGGACATGGAATGGGGACTCCCAGTGACAGGCTGGATTGGATGGACCCTGTTGCGGCTCTATCCAGGTCTAGCCTGATCCCCTTCACCCTTCCTGGCTACTCCTTCCTGAGCTTTGGGGTGCTTCTGCGTCCAACAGCCCCCACCTCTGCAGGAACATTGGCAGACTGCTCCGAGGCTGTGGGAGCAACTTTCGCTCAAGTAGAGAAGAAGCCAGAAGTGCCTGGGTCTTTACATCCCCCAAAGGTGACCCTGAGCCAGCAATTAAAGGGTGCAGGAGAATGAAAGCCAGCTCCCTTTCCTTGGGTAGGACAGTACTGAGGTATAACCCACACTCCCGTGTTTCCCTGCAGATCAGGCTGATTCCATTTTCTGTGGGACTTGGCCTGGAATTGCCACTTGCATGACTTCATCCCCTTCCTTGTTCTGCTTCCCCCACTGCCTTGGTGATGTCTCCTGGGGCACCTTCTTAACCAATCACTCACATACAAATACAAATCACCTTTCCAGAGTCTCATTGACAGGGACCCAAATAGGCTATACCCAGTCTCTTAAAAACTGTCATGGGTAAGAAAAAAACAATCCTAACATAGGAGAGAATGTAAGAGTTTGGGAGTTGCTCATGGAACCTGGACACTAGATTTGGAGAGAACTCTTGGGGCTAAGAGACTCTGTCGTGCCTATAGAATATCTCACAGCGCTGGCTCAGGGAAGCAAGCTTTCCATTCCAGGCATCCAGGGAGTGCTACAAAAGGCTAAGGGTGTCTGAAAACCCACCCTGGAATCAATAAACCTCCTAAAGCATGACTAGGCTAATATTAGAGCAAGAGAAGCAGGAGATAAAGATTGTAGGTGGTGAAGTGGAAATCAGAAACCAGCAGCTGAAAGAGAAAAAAGTTAATAATGGCCATTGGGAACTTAGGAGCCACCCAGAGGTCAGCTCCCTAGGGTGGGAGCTTGGAGTCTGAGACTTGTTCCATCTTCTAGGGGGGGTGGCAGGCACACAAATCACACACACATCCCCAATCACAAAAGGCAAGACAGGCTGTGCACCACACAGAATATATAAGTTAAATACAATGGAAATACAAAATAGAAATAAATTACTTACGGATGAGGGGATTTGCAGCAGCTGGGACCATGTGAGCAAAAGCAGAGACGGTGTGTTGCAGAACATAATCACCTTGAGATTAAGAAGGAGATGCAGTACAAGTTTTAAATGCCATGGTATATTGATTAAAGCGTTTATTGACTCCAGCTAACTCTGCGGCTTACTCAACTGTTACGCACACATAAATGTCACACACAGACCCTCAAGCACTGCAAATGTCCCCAAGATATACAAAGTCGTTTGTTACACCTGCTCATAGGTCACACACAAATTTAAATGTTTCTATTCCTTGCTTGCTTGGGGGCAGGGGCAGGGGGTCAGGAGTGGACAGAGAGCTGAAAGGAGAATCTCATTAAGGCAGGCTGATTCATTCTCTTGTGGAATCTTCCTTCCTCTTAAGATGCTGTCAAAAGCATTTTAATCCCAAAGGGAGGGCTCAGTCCAACCTTTGCCTTCCACTTTTGCCTTCAGAAAGTCCATGCTGGTCTGCTATGTAGACCTCCAGAAATTCAAAAGGCTGATGAAAGCTTCTCCAAGAAAGACTAGGTTTTATTGGTCTTCATAGCACTACCATCATTTTTTGGTTTCGTATGAACTCAAGACATTTACAAATTCATAAACTTGCTATTGACCATATTTCATAACAGAATACTGTTTAATATTTGAATACAAATGATGCAGAGGAAGAAACCCTTTACACTCACAGCCTTCACAACCAAACTAAAACTTCTCCAGGGTTTCTTTTCTCAGTGAGTAGCACCATAATCCACAAGTGTCACAACAGAAACCTGTACATCATCCTTGCCTGTTCCCTATCTCTGTTTGCTCACATCCAATTATTTGCCATATCCTGTTGTCCCTGCTTTATTTATGTCTTCTACTCCTTCTCTCCATCATCATGTCCATCCCCTTAGTCCAGGCATGACCACACCTCATTTGGACCACACTGACAACCTGTCTTCCCACATCCACTCTGACAATCCTCAAGTGGTTCATCATTCTCCAGCCTGAGTGCTCTTTCTAAAGTGCAGACATCATCACATTACTCTCATGTCATATACCCTTTGATAGCAACTCATGGTCCTAAGAATAAACTCCAAACACCTTGCATGATGAGCAATTCTCTCTCCATCAGAGTCTCTTGACACATCCAACCTAAGAAAGGGAGACTATTATTTTAAAAATTATTTTCAAAGGGGTGGGCATAAATTAGGGCCTAGCATAATAGGGTGGCCAACTGTCCCAGTTTGACCAAGACTGGGGGTTTCCAGGGTGTGTCAGTCAGTCAAAGGGGTGCTGATGCAAAATACTTGAAATCTGTTGGCATTTACAAAGGGTATTTATTTGGGACAGAAGCTTACAGTTGCAAGGCCATAAAGTGTAATTTACTTCCCTCACCAAAGTCTGTTGCCACATGTTGGAGCAAGATGGCTGCCGATATCTGCAAGGGTTCAGCCTTCCTCTTCCTCTTAAAGCTCCATGGTCCCAGCTTCTTCCAATATCAGCTGTAGGCTGGGATAAGTCTCATCCCTCTCTAGGGTTTATTATCTCTGGGCTCAGCTGCTCTGTTCTCTCCACAAGGTCAGCTCTCTCTCTTCCCAGGACCTCTGCCATGTCTATAGAGCTATCTCTATTCCTGTGTGTTCTTCTCCTGCGTTTTTACCTCCCAGGGTTCCAGCATCCGAAATCTCCCACCTTCCTTCTCTGAGGTACAGTTTCTCTGTGAGTCCCCACCCACCAAGGAGGCAGGGACGAAACATCCTATTGACTTGGCTCAATCAAAGCTTTAATCATTATTGAATCAAGTAAAAGTAAAACCCCTGAATCCAATATAATCTAGTATGCTCAAAGGAATAAACCAGTTTACAAATGCAATGCAATATCTATTTTTGGAATTCATAAACAATATCAAACTGCTACACCTGGGATGTGGGACTTTTAGTGTTAAAACTGGGAAAGTTCCAGATAAACCTGGATGAACTGTTCACCCTCAGAAACAGCAAGGAGCCAACACTATCAAAGACCTGAAGGGGCAAGAGAAGGGAGTAGTTACCAGAACCCAGAGGTGGGGGGTGTTTGGGGATGGCCACTCACAAGAGCTGTGGCATTTGGAAGAGATGCAGAGCCAACAAGTGAGTGCAGGGACCCAGCAGGAAGGAAGCCAGAAAAGTAAAGACCCCCAAGGCCACATTTCCCCTGCCCTCCAGTCTCCTGCTGGTGCCTCCCACTGACCCAGCCAGAAGGAAAAGGCAAGGGAGAGAACTGACATTGGACATATGGGTCAACATAAGTGGACCTGGGACACAGGTGGGGAGTGAATCAGGAGGAACAAATGGAAAATGTCCAGCACAAAAGTCTTCATGATCTGGTCCCGGCTTTCCTCTGCAGTCTCATTTCTCACAGTTCTTGTCTCTTTCCATCCACAACAAACTGCAACCCCCTCTTTCTGGCCTACTTCAACTTATCCTTGCCCCATATTTAATGTTAATTATTTTTTGAAAGACTTCCCTGAACTGCCAAGACAGCCCCTTCCATGTACAAATATAGCAATCTGTCCTTCCACTTCTGATAGCAATTACCACTCTAGGCAATTGCCTGTTTACTGGTATGTACCTTCCCTCTATTCTTTAAGTTGCTTGAAGACATGGATCTAATGTTTTCCATGATAATGTGTAGCATCTGGAACTTAGTAAGTACTCAATAAACACTTGTTGAATTAGTGATTTTCTGTAAAGAATAATGAATATTATGATTTAGATCAGTGATTCTCAAACTTGCCTGTGCATGAGGATTTCTTAAGATGCTTGTTTTTTGAAAAAAAAAATCACATTTATGGATCCCACCCACAGACATCTGAGGTTCAAGGTGAGTCCATCCAGGAAATCTGTATTTTTAATAAGAATTTCATCTGATTCCAATGCAATGTATCAGTGAACTAGCTTATGGAGGCCACAAATTCAAGAGAAGCATGGAATAACAGTGAGGAGGAATAATGTGTGATAAGAATAGAAATCAAACAAATATAGATCTGTAATCAGACAATGTTCTTTCTAGAATAATGCCACCCCCCAGAGATGCCCATGTCCTAATCCCTGGGACCTGTGAATATAATATGTCACATGATGAAGGGAAATTAATTAAGGTTTCAGAAGGAATTCAAGTTCCTAATAAGCCTACCTAAAAATGGGGAGATTAATTCCCTGGATTATAGATCTGGTCTCAGTGTATTCATAAGGGTCCTTAAATGTGGAAGTGAGGCAGAAAAGAGAAAACCAAAAGATGGCAGCATGAGGACCCAGCCTGTTCCTGTCTTTGAAGATGGAGGAGCTATAAGAGAATAAATCTCCTTGTTTTAAACCCCAAACATGTGGAAATATGTTACAGTAGAACAGAAAGCTAATAAAGAGGGAAGGTTAGACGGCATTGGTTCAACATCTCAGTCAATATGTAGACTGAACCAGGGCTTTGACTGGTGTGAGAAGTGACTTTACTGACTGTGTGGAGTTTGTAAAGGTCTTTAATGTGGGAAATGACATGCTCTGCTTCAGGAAGAATATTCAGCCCCCACCCACACCTACCTCCAGCGGAGGTGAGATGGGAAAGAGGAATGAATAAATGAAAGAGGACGGTTAGAAGACCACTGTAAGGATCTGGTTAAGAGGTGCGGCTTAGAGAAGCAGACTTGGCCCAGTGGTTAGGGCATCTGTCTACCACATGGGAGGTCCGTGGTTCAAACCCTGGGCCTCCTTGACCCGTGTGCAGCTGGCCCATGCGCAGTGCTGGTGTGCTTCAAGGAGTGTCGTGCCATGCTGGGGTGTCCCCCGCGTAGGGGAGCCCCATGCACAAGGAGTGCACCCCGTAAAGAGAGCCACTCAGCGTGAAAGAAAGTGCAGCCTGCCCAGGAATGGCACTGCACACACGGAGAGCTGACACAACAAAGTGACACAACAAAAAGAGACACAGATTCCCATGCCACTGACAACAGAAGCGGACAAAAAAGAACACACAGCAAATAGACACATATAACAGACAACTGGGGTGGGGTGGGGTGGGGCGGGGTGGGGTGTGGCAGGGTCTGAGAGAAATAAATAAATAAGTAAATAAATAAATAAATAAGTCTTTAAAAAAAAAAAAGAGGTGTGGCTTAGGTTGCTAGGGCTGCTATAGCAAAGTGCCATGAACTGAATGGCCAGAAGTCCAAAATCAAGGTCATGCCCATCTGAAGGCTGTCATGGAACCCTTCATTGCCTCTTTCAGCTCTCCATCTGGGCAAGCCATGCAGGTTCCAGGAGCCTTCAGGTAGCCCTCAACAAAGAGATGCAGTTGCTGGCTGTTGGGACTGAAAGTACACCTGGAGCCAGTATGCACACAAAAGTTAAAGGCATTGAAGGAGATAGGAGAGGAGCTCTGACAGTATCTGTGACAAAATGTTACAGCAAATGGCAAGAGTTCATTTTACCACCTGTATTAGTCAGCCAAAGGTGTGCTGAAGCAAAGTACCAGAAATCTGTTAGCTTTTATAAAGGGGATTTGTTTGGGGCAAAAGCTTACAGTTACGAGGCCCTAAGGGTCCAACTTAAGGTTGCTTTCTCACCAAAGTTAGTTGCCACGTGTTGAAGCAAGATGGTTGTTGCTCTCTCCCCTCTGGGTTTCCTCTCTCTCAGCTGCAGGGTGGCACAGAGCTTGTCTCTCAGGGCTTCCTCTCTCTTCTGGCATAGGGCTCATTTCTTTCCAGGTTTTCTATATCAGTCTCGGCTCTCTTCCCAAGGTCAGGTATAAGCTATCAGGCTAATGGCTCACCTCTCCCTGGGGCCTTGGCTGTTTGAACCTTCTCCTTTTTGTCACATGGCAGCATCAAAATGACAAAGTTCTCTCCACTTCCTGGTGTCTTGTGAGTGTCCATTTATAAAAAGCCCACCAAGGGGGCGGGAACTCAATCTGAGTCAAGCCTTACTGAGGTTCAATCAAAGCCCTAATTTTAATAGGTAATTTAATCAAGGACTGAATATAAGGCAATTAAAGGGTGTCAAACCTGGAAGAATAGATTAGTTAACAAACAATCTTTCTGTTTTGGGGGCTCACAAAAATAATCTCAAACTATCACACTACTTGAATAAGAAATTGATGCAAATAGTTCAATGGGGTTTCTATATCCATTGGTCTAGCAAGCTTACTCTTAAGATTTCCAATGATTTCAATTGTTACCAAATCCAATGAATGTTTTTGTCCTCATCTTACTCAATCCTACTGAGCCACTGTCTCCTTACTGAAACCCAAAACTCTCCTCTCCCCACTTCTCTAACACCACAGTCTCTTAGGTTTCTCCCACTCAATCTCTTTAGCTGGCTCCTCTTATTTGTCCATATATCTAAATATTTGAGCTCATACCCAGTCCTTCCTTTCTTCTACATTCTCTTCCTTCATCTCCCACAGCTATAAATACCCTGACATTGTATAGTCTCCATCCCAGACTTATCCTCAAAACCTCAGCCTTATATAGTCCACTGCTCAATTGATATCTTCACTTGAATATTTAAAAAAGAAACTCATATTTAAAGTATCCAAACAAGACCATTCAATTGCTCACCCACCCTCACAAAAGGCTCTATTCCTCATCACATTCCCCACTCTGTACTTTGTTCTCAGGTGGTCAGGTCAGGGCTTGGAACTCAATGTGATGATTACTTTTTTGTGTCAACTTGGCTAGGTTATAGTGTCCAGTTTTTGGTCAACTGCTGGCCCTGTTACATTGGGGTATTTCATCCATCAACCCAAATCTGGTAGGGGGCCTAATTATCTAGACTTTTCAGGAATGAAGGATTGGGTAATCCCATCAGTCAAAGAACCATGACCAGCTGAGGTGCCTGCTGAGAACAAAAGGCATATGGAATGTGTAGTGAAAAAGGGTAGTTACAAATACCACCTACAACTTAGTGACCAGTTGCAGAAATGAAGAATAGTCATAAACATTATGAGTATTTCTTCCTTACTTTGTTTTGAATATGTTCATGTGTGTATATATACCAAATATCTGTATTTTCCCTCTTTTATCTCCTTATCACAGAAGTTGTATTACCTTTAAATCAGAGTGTTTAAGTTTTAGGATGCCAAGAAGAAGAGTGAATATCACTTAAGAGTTTGCATTCTCTTCTGGAAAGAGTTAGTGCATTTTTAGTTGTATGCAGAATAGTTGTATCATGTTAGGTGGAAATATGACTATGTTATTTTCTTTATTTGGAGATTAAGTAGGTTTAAGGAGATGTGCCTGGGTGCCAAGTTGACAAGGGGTGGACTGTGATGGTTAATTTTATGTGTCAACTTGGCTAGGTTATAGTGTCCATTTGTTTGGTCAAACACTGGTCTAGTTATCACATGGAGGTATTTCATAGAAGGAATTAGCATCTACAGTCAGTTGGCTTTAAGTAAAGGAGTTCAGTCTCAATAATGTGGGTGGACCTCATCCAATGTCTTTTTTTTTTCTCTCTCCCCTTCCTCCCGCCCCCCCCCCCCAGTTGTCTGCTCTCTGTGTCCATTCGCTGTGTGTTCTTCTGTGTCCGCTTGCATTCTTTTCAGCAGCACTGGGAATCGGTGTCTCTTTTTGTTGCATCATCTTGCTGCATCAGCTCTCCGTGTGTGTGGTGCCACTCCTGGGCAGGCTACACTTTCTTTCGCACTGGGCAGCTCTCCTTACAGGGGGCACTCCCTGTGTGTGGGGCTTCCCTACACAGGGGACACCCCTGCATGGCACAGCACTCCTTGCACGCATCAGCACTGCGCATAGGCCAGCTCCACACAGGTCAAGGAGGCATGGGGTTTGAAGCACAGACCTCCCATATGGTAGGTGGACACCCTATCCACTGGGCCAAGTCTGCTTCCCCCAATTAGTCTTAAGAGCAAGAACTATGGGTTCCAGAACCCCAAATGGAATTCTGCCTCAAGACTGTACCCTTCACTCCTCTCTGAGTTTCCAGCCTAAGGAGACTCAAGACTTCATCACTTTTACCAGAATTTCCAGCCTCTGGCTTGTCCTACAAAATTGAGACTTGCCAGACCCCACAATCAAGTCCTTACAGTAAATCTCTCTCTCTCTTTTTTTTAACTAGGCAAAGAACTTTATTAGTATTTGTTTTCAAACTTTAACCCTAGGTTTCTTCAGTTTAATTAGCTGCAAAGAATGAAATTACGGATAAGCAAAAACTGAAAATAGCTGCAGTGTCCAAGGGGCTTGAGCTTAAAAATATTAGAGATCTAGATTTTATTAAATTCATAAACAAATAAATTTTAAAAACTGTCATAATATAAAATAGCAGCTCCAAGTAATTTCAAATTCCTTCTTCTTCAGAAGTTGATTCAATTCAGTTTGCCTCATTCTTGGAAGCCTCATCAAAATTCTCCACAAGATCTGGAACTTTATCATCATCATACTCTCCAGTAGCAAGTGGTGCTTTTCCATCCAAAGATTGTTTGGGCAGAGCTTCAGGCAGTCTCCTTGAACTAGTCAGACTGTCTGCACCATTTAAGATGTTGGGTATCATTTCTGTCAACTGCTTGGTCTCAGCATGGCCTGTAATGGTAAAAGTGTTCACTGCCAGAGATACTTGAACTTTAGGATTATTAAAGTGTATTGATCCTCTGGATTGGGGAATAAAATATGGACTAGAGTGGGGGAAAAAGCGAATCACTGTTCCTCAGTTTGTACCTAACATCAGAGCCATTATTTACCCTTAATTTCTTTAAGGAGAACTGAAGTTTTTGATCATCTGCTGTAGCCATTCTATAGACCAACTTCTTCTTTCTGCAAGCAGTTCTTTCTCACCAATACACACTTGTGCTTGCATTTGGTGAGTTTCTCCTGGTTCATGATGGTTTCTTTCATCTTGTCAGAGCAGAAATGGGGCCACACAGGGCACTAGAGTTGGCGCTCAGGGGTCTCGGGTAGACCAGCTGAGACCAGGTGCCCACATTGCAGAGATGCAAGATGGCAGCTTGGGGGGTAGTAACTCTCTTATTTTTTTTTTTTAAGATTTTTTGTTTTGTTTTTTTCATTTCTCTCCCCTTCCGCCCCCACCCCAGTTGTCTGTTCTCTGTGTCTATTTGCTGCGTCTTCTTTGTCCGCTTCTGTTGTTGTCAGCAGCACTGGGAATCTGTCTCTTTTTGTTGCGTCATCTTGTGTCAGCTCTCCGTGTGTGTGGAGCCATTCATGGGCAGGCTGCACTTTCTTTTGCACTGGGCAGCTCTCCTTACGGGGTGCACTCCTTGTGCGTGGGGCTCCCCTACGCAAGGACATCCCTGTGTGGCACCGCACTCCTTGCGCGCATCAGCACTGCACATGGGCCAGCTCCACATGGGTCAAGGAGGCCCGGGGTTTGAACCGTGGACCTCCCATGTGGTAGGCGGATGCCCTAAACACTGGGCCAAGTCCACTTCCCTGTAGTAAATCTCTTAACACACATATATATATATCCTGTTGGTTCTGTTTCTTTGGAGAACCAGACTGATAAACACAACCTGAGTTTTCTCTCCTAACTTCCTGTATCCAGTCCCATGGCTTTCTATGTGGGCTCTACTTTCAAACTATATCCTGGATCCAGCCTCTTCTTTCCATCTCCACTGCCAAAACTGCAGTCCAGCCCCCTTCATCCACATGCCTGTGACCATCTCCTGACTAGTTACGTGCTTTCACTTCCATCCCTTTAAAATCCAAAGTCCACATAACAGCAAGAATGATCATTTTTAAGTGGATCTGGCTCCTAACTTCCTGTATCCAGTCCCATGGCTTTCTATGTGGGCTCTACTTTCAAACTATATCCTGGATCCAGCCTCTTCTTTCCATCTCCACTGCCAAAACTGCAGTCCAGCCCCCTTCATCCACATGCCTGTGACCATCTCCTGACTAGTTACGTGCTTTCACTTCCATCCCTTTAAAATCCAAAGTCCACATAACAGCAAGAATGATCATTTTTAAGTGGATCTGGCCAGAACCCCATTAAAATACTTTATTGGCATTTAAATTCTGCCACACCTCTAATTAGAACACTTTAGGTGGCTTCCTATGCCAAGTGAAATTAACAATCCTATGTGACCTGGCCTCTGCCTACATTTCCAACCTTATCAAACGCCCATTTTGCACTGCCACACGGATTCTGCTGTTTCTCAGGTATATCTCAGCACTGGGGCTGGAATACCCCGAATCCTGACTCTTCCTGGCTGGCCACTTTTCCTCTTTTTAGGCCTCATCCTAAATATCAACTCTTTGAAGAAGCCTTCCTTTTTAACTGTCTAAAGTTGCTCCCTACCCTGTTTTTCTCTAGGAATACATACATTCTCCAGCACTTAGCACAATCGAAACCCACTTTGTTTATTCAATTGTTTAGTGAGTGTTCCCACTAGAAGGTAAGATCCTTGAGGACAGGCACCATATGTCTTGTTCACCACTGCACCCCCAGCACCCAAAAGTGCCTGATTCATCTTGGTGCTGAATAGAGTTTATGAATGAATGACTAAAGGAAACATAGGGTTGCTACACCTAGTTTCACTTCTGCTGCTAATACTGTGACCAGTTTAGTTCATTTAACGTATCATCATTTTATATAAAAGACCTTAGTTATTTCAATCCTGGGAGAACAAAAAAAAATTTTTTTGCAATCCTGATGGAACACAAAATGACACTTTTATTCTGCAGTGAATTGTTCATTTGTTTATATAAAACAAAGAAAGGCTTAGAGTGGTACAGACATAACAGATATTTCTAGAATAATCCTGTCTTTATTACAGATGGCAATGCAGTGTCACTGTGATCTTTTTCCAACTGTGTCACATCCAGACCTCCTTTTCAATTGTCCTTTTTAAAGTTTGGTGGACTCGGGGAGACTAAATCCTTGGTAACCACTTCTTAAAATGAGTCAGTGGTACTTGACTTTTTAAAAATATTTTTCTCCTTATTTGAAGAGTTTTATTTTAGAGTCTTCAAAGAAGATTCCATTTGGATGGTGCTTTTTGGTCCAATTTCTTTATTATTCAGGTTAGACAACTGGATGTGTTGAATGTGTGAATACTTCAAGAAGGTATAAGCTGACACTCTTGCTTCTAGAAAATTTGTTCTTTACCATCTGCATAGTTTATCATCTTTTGTCAACACTAATTGAGAATAATGACTGACACTATAGTTGCTATCATTAATAAAATATGGTTTCTATTAAATACTATTTATTGATAGCTCTTAAAATCAAAATAATACATACTTATTTTAGAAATTTTGGGAAAGACAAAAAATTTAATGAAGAAAATTTTAACCGTCTACAACTTCCACCTAAAAATGACCCCATTTTTGCACTGTTTCACACCCTTCCCGTCTTTTTATCTATACTTATACCCAATCATTCATTCATTCATTCAACAAACACACTGAGTACCTATTACATGTCAAAAACATGTTTTGGTGCTGCTGAACAAGACAGATGGGGTCCATACTCAATCATGCATATGAGAAAACAAATAAAGAAGCAAGAAGATTTCAGTTAATAAAAAAGCTATGAAGATAATAAATAATATGATGAAGTGAAGCTATAAAGATAATAAACAATATAACAGAGTGAAGGTCACAGAGGGTGAGAAGTTGAGGGCTGTCTACTCGAGAGAGGGTTAACAGGGAAGACCTTTCTAAGAAGAGTTCCAGGTAGAGGAAACTGCACAAGCAAGGGAGGGGTCTGGCTTTTTCTAGTAACTGCCGTGAAGCTAGAGTATAAAAACATACAGCCCAGGGAAATTATAAGTGAACCTAACTCTTTTACAGCAAGGAGATAGGTTATCATATATTCCAAAATAAGGCCCACTGACAGGGTACTGATTTCATGGGGTTGCATGGCTTACCTATAGTGTCCGGGTGTCTCTAGAGCCTCAGGAGCACTCCTGTTTGAGGGCTTTGTTTACTGTGGTAGTGAGTAAGATCCACCTGAGATGTGCATAAACATAACCTCTGGAAAGTCCTCCCCGACTCACTTTGGAATCTCTTAGCATAAAAACTCTTTTGTATTTACTTTTTCCCCTTTTTGGTCAAGGTCTTTTTCAAAATGCATCACTGAGCCTGCTGGTCACAGCTGGCCCCAAGAAGAGGGGGAGGGAGAAATAGAATAGAAGGAAAAGGGGCCATTTTGGGGACAATGGAAGTATTCTACATGCTCTTGCAATGATGGATACAGGCCATGTTAAACTTCATCAAAAATTTATAAAAGTGTATGGTCCAAAATGTAAGCCATAATGTAAACCATTGACCATGGTTAGTAGCTATGTTTCAATATTTGTACATAAGTTGTAACAAATGTACCATCCATATTTAAAGAGTTATTAATATGGGAAGGGGGAAAGGGGGAGGATATTGGGTATATGAGAGTCCCCTGTATTCTGTACATGACTTTACTGTGACCTAAAACTTCTTTGAAGACAAAATGAAAAAAAGTAAGACACTAGGGGGGAATAAATGGAAGAAAATAATGTCATTGTACATACAGGACAACAGATATTACAATGATGAAAGGCAAAATGTCAAAAAAAATTCTTTTTTAGTATTTTTTCATTATCATTTAATAACCTAACTTTATTTTATTTTTAGTTTTTTTCAAATTTTCTGTATTTTATTTCTTGTGTTTGAAACTATCATTATTTCATTTTCTTATTAATTGTATTTGGCTATTATTGGCTTCATTTTTTAAAAAGTTTTGGATCACAGAAGGGTTACAACTGTGGCAGGGAAGATCATTGGTTTGGGATATCAGTGATGGGGATAAATGGGAGGAAGTTGACCTAGGCATACATATAAGGTATATTAATGTGTTCAAGTGTTCATGGGGCATTGTCACAGTGGGTGGATATTCACACAATAACCAAAAGAATATCAAATTTGCATCCTGGGAAGCTCTGCCACATTCTCCAGTGGAACAGCAAGGATCTCCCAAGTACAGGGGCAATGACTAGTAAAGGAGGATGGTCCATTGATGGGCCCTTGATATTGATGACTATGCTTATGGGTCTTTGCTCTTGTAATTGAACCTTAGCCTAGAGTAGTAGGGTGCCTAAGAGTTACATATTAGGAACCTCCCTGTTGTTCAAATGTGGCCTCTCTCTAAGCCAAACTCAGCGTATAATGCAATAACTTCCCCCCAGCATGGGACATGACTCCTGGGGATGAACCTCTTTGGCACCAAGGGATTGCTACCAAGAACCAACAAGCAATGCAACTGGTGAAGAAAAAAAAAAAAAAAAAAAAGACCTTGACCAAAACAGGGAAAAGGTAAAAATAAGTGAATTTATATGGCTAAGAGACTTCAAAGTGAGTTGGGAGGACAGTCCTGCGGTAACGTTTATGCACATCTCAGCAGGATCTCCTTGACAGCCAAAGTAGATACTACCCCAAATAGAGGGGCTCCTGAGGGCTATGGAGACATCCAGACATTATGGTCATGGCAGATAGCTCAGGAGTTTTGTCCTTTGCCAGTGGGCCCTACTTTGGAATTTATGCTCCCCAGAGTGACATAGTTGGACTCAGCTGTGGTTTCCCTACACATGGCTCTTCTGTACTTCTCTTTGAGCTTATAATTAGTACTAGAATTGGTAGGGATATGTCCAAGAGACTTAAATCTCAGGGCTGTTCATGTGCCAGCTGGGCCCTGAATCTCAATGGAGTTGCAATACCTATGTCCAGTTTATTGGACTCACCTAGGACAACTTACAAGGAGGAGGCAATGGACAAATAACATACCAAGGAACTGAGAGAGTATACAACTGCAAGCAAGAGAGTCTCATCCATCAGCCATATGGGACCAAAGGCCCCCCTCAATTAAAGGTGCAATAAGTATCACCATCAGAGTCCTCAAGATTGGGGAATGAACTATGGCCTAAAGTAGACTTACTAGTAGTCTACTATAGACTTATTGTGATTCTAACAATGGAAGAAAGATCACTGATGTGGAGGCAGTACCTTCTGGAGGTCCTGGGGGTAGGGAGAGGGAAAAACAGGTGTAATATGGGAGTATTTTTGGAATTTGGGAACTGTCCTGAATGATATTACAATGACAGATACAGGCCATTATATATCCTGCCATAACCTACAGAGTTTAGTGAGAGAGAGTGTAAACTGCAATGTAAACTATAATCCATGCTTAGTGGCAATGCTCCAAAATGTGTTTATCAACTGTGTACCATACTAATGAAAGATATTGCAAATGTGGGAAGTGTGAGGAGTAAGGCATATGGGAATCGCCTATGTATTCTTTGTAACATTTATGTAATCTAATTATCTTTTAAAAAATAAAAAAAAATTTTTTTAATGCATCACTGGTTGGCCCTTGGTAATAATCCCTCAGTGCCAGGAGGATCATCCCCGGGAGTCATGTCCCACACCGGGGAGAAGGCAGTGAATTTATTTGCTGAGTCTGACTTAGCAAGAGGCCACATTTGAGTAACAAGGAGGTTTTCAGGAGGTAACTCTTAGGCAATAGATATTGTTAGGCTAAGTTTCAATTTTATAAGAGTAAGTTTCATGAGTACAAGTGTTAATACTGAGGGATTGGAATATTGGTCTGTTTGTTTTTTTTATTAGTCACTGCCTATGTGCCTTAGAGGTTCCTGTCACTCTATTAGAGAATTATCAAGACTTGTCAAGATGGTTATTTAATTTATGTTGTTTATAGTGTGGGTCTCCACCCACTGAGAAAATACCCTATGACCACACAACACATTCATATTTCAACTTATTATTATTGTAGTAACAGAAGAACTTGTAACATTGATATAAAGATAAAGGTTACTAGAGTTTCTGAGGGTTGGAAGAAGGAAGAATAGTTAGAACATAGGACATTTTGGGGGCATTGGAATTGTTCTGCATGATATTCAATGACAGATACAGGACATTATACATTTTACCAAAACTTATAAAATTATATGGTGCAAAGTGTAAACCATAATGTAAACTATAGACCATGGTTAGTAGCAATGCTTCAATAACCTGTTCCTCAATTGTAATAAATGTACCACACTCATGTATGATGTTATTAATAGGAGAAAATGGAAGAGAGTGAGGGGGTGGGTATATGTGAATCCACTGTACTTTCAATGTAACTTTTTTATAGTCTAAAACTTGTTCAAAAATAAAATTATTTTAAAAAAAGACACAATCCAGGACCTGTCATATTTGTCATGTATTTTAACCAGCTTTGTTTATACATTTTCAGTTATGACATTTTGACCTAAAACTTACATTACTACATAGTCAAGTCAATACGTTTTTATTTTGTGATTTTTTCCCATTAGAAAGTCTTTCACTTGATCTTCAATTAGGAAAATATTCACCTGTATTTTCTTTGCATACATTTATTATTTCCTTAACCCATCCACAGCATATTATATAATATGAGCGGGATCTAAGTGGATGTTTTCCCCTAAATAATTAACCCATATCTGAACACAAGTTTTTGAATAATAATTTCTTCTTCACTAATTTTACTCCACCATTATCACGTACTTATTTCTTATATTGAAGGTTTGTGAAGAGGAAAGAACTAGGAGCTGAATGATCTGATATTCTAAGACATTTAATCTGGCAGGAATTTGTAGAAAGGATTAGATGGGCAAGAGCTTGGAAGTAAGAATACAAGTAAAAAGCTACAGCAATTATCCAGACAAATGATGATCAGGGCTTGTATTAAGGTCATGACATTGAGGATGGAAGAGAAATCATGGTAAGAAAAACACAGAAGACATCAAGTAAGCAGAACTCATCAAACAAATGAATGTCTAGTTGAAAAAACAGGAGAAAGACTCAAAGATAACTTTGAGTATAACCTGAAGTGTAATACCTTCATTTCTTGACTCACATTACTTCTTCAGACTCAAACGTCCATTCTTACGCATTCAAAACTCAAGTATTGAAAAAGGGCTAAATTAACCAGTCTTTGTAGCACAGAGGAAGCAATATCAAAGTGCCCAATCTAAAATTTAGTCCCATGCTGATTTTAAAGTTTTCTGACCCTATCTTACCCATCCTCTCACCCCTACCCCAAAATCTTGTGTGATGGTTAATTTCATCTGTCACTTTGGCTAGGTTATGGTGTCCACTTGCTTGGTCAAGCAAGCTCTGGCCTGATTTTAATGTAAAGATATTTCATAGATGAATTTGCATCTATAGTCAGTTGATTGTAACTATGGCTAATTCCATCAACAGTCCACGGAACAGTTTGCTCTCAGCAATGAGGGGAGTCTCCCATCCAATCAGTTGGAAATCCTAAAGCCAGTCCTGAGGATTTCAGAAGTCAGAAAGCATTTCTGCCTCTACTTCAGCCAGCCGGCTCATTCTGGGGAATTAAACTTCATCTTCATCAGAGTTTCCAACTTGCGGCCTGCCTTACAGAATTTGGACTTTCCAATTTCCAATCCCCACCGTCACATGAGCAAGTCCTATAATAACCTCTATTCTTTGGTTCAGTTTCTCTGTAGAACTCTTCCTAATATACCTGAGTTATGTGTCATATTTGTCGTGACAAATGAGGCTGTCATATGTATTCATCTCCACCTCTTCAAATCTTCACCCCTGCTTCTTTTGCCCTCTGGGCAAACACAATTTAGTTTCCTTCTCCTCCTCACACTGGATTAGCCTCAACAACAGTAGGAATTCAGTTGACACTCAGGGCCGTGATAAAATCAACGATTTCTCAGTAATTCTTGACTACAAATCACTCTTCAAGAAACTTGATCGAAGCCTTTCTTCTTCTCTTAACTAACCTGCATGGTTCTCTGGTGAAAGTCTCTCTGCAGAAATTCTTCCAATCACTTAAGTAGAACAATTCTCCCCAGTTCTTCCTGCCTGTGGTTTCGGAGCTAAGGGAGGCCATCCACCCTTACGTCTGACAAACAGTTTTTCTAGTCAGTCAGAATTAGAAAAGGCTTGAACATAACTATGAAAATAATGTGCTGCCATCCATTTATATCCATGGCATTATAATACATAGGCTTATGAAAGTGTTCATTGTGTAAGAATGTTGTTGAAGAGATCATTAACTAGATTTCCAGTGCCCTCTCTACAAATATCCATGGGAGGAATTCTCATTATTTAACCAACATTATGAATTGCATGGCCTACATGTAGGTTCCTGCCAACTTTTGGCCCGCCTCAGACAAGTGCTTAGGATTTCACGCTCACCTTTCCGTACTAATTTAATTCCAGGTTCCATGTATTTTCCTATCTTTATTTTCCCTTTGCCTCATTTTTCATTCCTATTTTCAATTTATTTTCTGTTGCTACCACATATGTTTCTTTGTAAGATACCTTAAATCATTGCAAGAATCTGGCAGAATATAAATAACTTACACATTAAAACTATGGCCAGAAACAGTGTTTGCTTATTTTGTCTCTCCTCATGTAGGCTTGTGGGTATATTTTTCATCTCTTTTCCTGTTATAAATTGCAAATGGTCCTTGCAGTTCTCCAAGAATTCCTATTAGACTTGACACATACTATTATTAGACAATTAGTTACCTCATCGTGAATGTCTTCTTTTTATTGACTTTATTCACACCTGGTATTTTCCTTTGTTAACTGTGCACCAACTGCTACTCACCATATTACAAATGCAGTGATAATGATGAAATGTCCTTAACTCAGAGTAACAGCTACTGTTGAGAAAACAAATCACACTTACTCTCTGTCAGGTTTTTACTGCTTTCCATGATTACAAGGAAAAAGAATTTTAACAATGTCTTTTAGCCCAAAGAGCAAAAACAAATGCTACATTTTAGAAAAAGTAGACAATCATGATGCATATTTTTCTTATATTAGTGGCAAACTGGAGACAACATAATTCCCAAAGCATCAATGCAAGCTTTTAGGTGCTTTCCCCATAAAAGAATACAATGCTAGAGAACATTCTTAAATAAAAGTCTCCATGGTTGGGCTGAAACAAAGACTGAATCAATGGACATCTAGAAGATGTTCTGAAGATTAGATGGATCAAATCTGTACTGGTGACTGATATGGTGGCAATACTAATGGATTTATCCATTCATTCAACAAATATTCAAGCTGTGCTAAGCACTATGCTATTCCCCACGGGTAAAATATAGGGAAAAGAAACTTACTTCAGAAGAAAGATAAATAAGCTGGCAATTATAATACAGGTATTGTATTGTGCTAGTAGTACAGTCTGAGTGATTAGGGAAAGCTTCTAGAGAAAGGAATAGCTAAGGTGAGCTCTAAAGAATATATAAGAGTAAGTCAATGTTAGGAGGGTTGGAAATGAGATGGAGACCGAGAAATATTTCCAGACAAAGTGAAGAACAGGTGCAAAAGGCCAGAGGAAAGAAAAGGGGAGAGGAGAGAAGAGAATGGTACATCTGGAAAACTACAAGTAACTTAGGATGGCTGGAGCTTAGAGGGCAAAGTGGCAAGTGGCTAAAGAAAAAGCTGGAGGCAGATGAAGAATTCCAAGGGCCATTAATAACTAGATTTTACCCTGAGAAACTGGGAACCACTGAAGGTTTTAAAGCAAGAGAGGGTGGGGTATATGGGAATCCTCTATACTTTCTAAGTAACTTTTATGCAGTCTAAAACTACCTATGAAAGAGTTTATTATATGGGAAAAAGACTAAAAAACTAAAACCACTATTAACTAAATGTTTTGATCACACACTCATTTTTGTAAAAATATTTGAACAATGCAACCCATTTCACATGCATTTATGTACTTTCAAAGTATAAATATGTATTGCATATATAATCTAGATGAATAAGCATTACAAAAACTTAAAAGATTTAAAAATGTAAAGGTAAAATAAAATTAGTTGAAACAAAAATCTATTTTCTTTCTGCAGCCCAACAGGTTCTCTTCTACACATCCTTAAATGCACATGCCCCTTACTGGAGACTGTTGGCATGAACGATGAAAGTGGTGGTGCAAACAGAGAAAAGTGAGTAAGCTGGAGAGACAGACAATGTATAGAATTAATAGGATTTGGTTAATTGAACATAAAGTGAGATGAAGTAAAATAAGGTCTGTGAGGGTTTGTGGTTTGGGTGTTATTCACCAAGTTGCAGTGCAATGAAGAAAAAAACAGGTTTGGATTGGAAAGAGATGGAGCACAGTAAACCTTAGTTTAAGCAGGTATGGAGAAAGTTGATTGAGCAGTGGCAAGTGGGAGTAGAGAAATCACCTCACCTTTCCGGTCAAACCCTACGTGTCACAGACGGTTTTTCATCAAAATTAAAATGTAGAATTCCCTTTCTGCCAAATATCTTGAAATCCCTTCTTTGACGCTGTGTCATTTGGGAGTTCCAAGAGATAGAAAAGCTTAGGCTTTCCTCATGAAGGTATCAATTTCCTCAAGAATCTTGGACTTTAGGTCTGATATAATTAGTAATCCACTGCATCAAGGTTTTGTAATTGGTACCATTATTTAAAACACCTGACACATAACCTGGTCCTTAAATGAAGTTTTCACATAGGCTTGCTACAGCAACACATATACCATTTAGAATTTCTATTCTAATGTAAAATCTGGGAAACCTTAACAACCTAAAAATAACTGATTACATCTATGTGTCATACCAAGAGCACATGGAGGGTCCATCAGAAAGCTCCCATTGTCAGTCACGGAGGCCCATGTGGATCCCCAAAATTGGAGAAGGTAAAAAAGTGCAGGAAAGGAAAGGAATCACAAACACATACTTTTAAACCCTACTTTTAAAACGTGTATGGGATCCCATCTGAATTCTCTCTTAAACCAGAAAGGTAGTGATTAAAGTTTAATGCCAGATGTATTATCAAGTTTGTTTTATGTCAAAAGGGTTTCAAGATTTAGAATTGTTAGAAGACAAGTCACCATCCCAAAGGATGTCAGTTTTCTGGAACAGGTACTTTCTCATTTGAAGCACATAACAGCCACATTCAAGCAAATGAGGAAATGCTATTTGAGAAGCAAAGTAATTTAACAAAGGTCACGAAGAGAGTAAGTGGCAAGACCAGAATTCAAAAGCAGGTCTGTTTGAGTCCAGCACCAGGGATCCTATGTAGTACCTCACCACCTTACCTAACAATAGTGACAGAGCACTGTCACACACCTGCCAGGAAGGCAACGCAAATGTTGCCATTGCAAAATTTAGGAGTTCAAAGAGGCTTTGGTTTTCACTAAGTGAAAATCACTGGATTGTGAGTGCAAGAAGCAGAAACAAAACCTGTTTCCTAGCACTCAGCCCAGAAAATTCACACTACAGCACATGCGTGAGCACATGTACACCCACCCATCCACACACCCACACACACAGAGTAATGAGGATGCAACTTTACAACTGCTAGCTACTGATGATGCCAGGCAAGAAATGCATCACCTGACACCGAAGAAGCTGTGGAAGCAGAAAAATCAATCTACCGTTTTAATAAAAAATGTGTGAAACTGAGAAGATGAGCTATGGTGCAATCACTTTGGGCGGATTTGACTCTTTTGCTATTAATCATTTCTCTGCTGCGCAGTCAGCAGAACTTTATTTAAGCCTGTTCAGTGCTTTCTCAGGTCTACTGCAGAGGCACTGTGACCAAGCAGGATGAGATTATAAAACCATCATTATATCCCACGGACCAGGAACTGTGCACGTAATTGTGGTCTTCAAGAAGAAAAGAGTAACCCTAGGAGAAGACAATCATTTCACCCAAGACCGGAATATTTAAATTTCCTGACATGACAAGTTATATTCTAGCAATTACAAATCTTGGGTTAAAATAATCTTATGCAGCATCTGTAATCAGTCTTCAATTGCTACCTGGTGTTTTAAGAAAGAATGTGAATAAGATCAGATTAATACTCTACAGCTAGATTCTTAAGTTTTCATATAGATCTGGTTATGTTTCTCTTTGCTTTCTGCTCCCAAACTAATATTGAGGTTTTCTGATGGCCTCAGAGGACTTCAGACTGTTCCTGCCAAAGTCTAGCACTTAGAGCCTGTATCTGGCAGGGTTCTCCAGAAAAACAGAACCAACAGGAGATTGTAAATATATACATGATTTATTTTAAGAAATTGGCCCGTGTTATTATGGGGGCTGGCAAATCAAAGTCTGCAGGGCAGGACAGCAAGCTGGAAATTCCAGCAAGAATTGATGTTGCAGTCTCCAGTCAGAAATCTGTAGGGAAGGCAATTAGGCTGGAAACTCAGACAATTATTAATATTGTGGTCTTGAGGCAGATTCTTCTTCCTCTTCTTAAGTTTTTTACACTTAAGGCCTTCAACTGATTGGATGAGGCCCGCCCACATTGTGGAGAATAATCTCCTTTACATAAACTCAACAGATGGAGGATTCTAATCACATTTACAAAAGACCTTCACAGCAACATCTAGGCTAGTGTTTGAACAAACAACTGGCCACCATAACCTAGCCACATGGACAAATAAAACTAACTATTCCAGAGTCATTGTGGTTGGCAACTGAATTATCCAGAGGAATGTGGGAATATGGAGCACTGCTTTAGTCTGTTGGGCTGCTGAAATGTAGATACCATGAAATGGGTAGACTTTTAACAATGAGAATATATTAATTTAAAAGCTTACAGTTTTGAAGCTGAAAAAAAAAATGTCCAAATCAAGGCAACATCTGACAATGATTTCTTCCCAAAGACCTGCGAATCTGGACTCCTCTGGTACAAGGCCAGGCACATGATGGCATCTGCTTGTCTCTCCCTTCTCTTCCAGGTTTCAATGATTTCAGCTTCTTGCTTGCATGGCTTTCTCTCCTCCCACCCCCAACCCATAATCCCATTTATAAAGGACTCCAATAAGAGGATTATGACACACCCTGAATGAGATGGGTTATATCTTAAGATCCTACTCACTGAAAGAACCTACTTACAATGGGTCTACACAAACAGGAATGGATTAACTTTATTTATTTATTTTTTTAATGTTACATTCAAAAAATATGAGGTCCCCATATACCCCCACACCCCTCACCCCACTCCTCACATATCAACAATCTCTTTCATCATTATGGGACATTCATCGCGTTTGGTGAATACATTTTGGAGCACTGCTACACCACATGGATAATGGTTTACATTATAGTTTACACTTTCCCCAGGCCACCCAGTGGGCCATGGCAGGACATACAATGATGGATTAACTTTAAGAACATCCTTCTCTGGGGTCCAGTCAACTTCGAACCATCACAAGCATTTTCTACCAAACCTCCTTAATTGACCTGCATGACCCAACTGAATCCCAAAACTCTGCATCTTGAAGCCAGAGTCAACATAATGGAGGTCAATACTCAAAAAAGGCAGCAGTACCATAAACCACCCATCTTCACTAATCCCGCTCTCCCTCTACCTCCTCTCATGACAGTACACTCTCAAGGTCCAGGAAACTCCTGGGAATGGATGTAGTTTTTCAAAGGTCGATGACCCTTCTTGTACCAAGCTTGACTGTTGCTGGGTTCCAAACTCCAGGAGCTTTCCCAAGGTAGAGGCCCAGATGTCAAGTATCAGTATCAACCCAGCAAGCATGAATAGCATCCCTTTTCTCAACACCATATTCCTTCCCAAGAAAGAGTTTTGCTGAGGAGTAGAATATTTTCTGTATGGTCCCAAACATTGTTAATGTTTTATTACCCCCTCTTCCACTTTGTCCCAAGGTTGAGATAATCATAACAATGTTCTTGAAGAATTCTCTTCATATAGTACAAGTTTGCTGCCCTGGACACATAAGGAACCTTGATGCTGCAGTGGCCTATTGGCCTCTGCATATTTGTAAGCTGTGTTAACCTACCCTGAGCTCAGGCCTCCTTGTGCTTTCTCATGGTTCCATGCTCCCCGTCCCTTGGGAAAGCTGCCCTATCTCATTAGCTATCTACCTTCCTTTTATCTACAGCACCAAAAAGACCTCATGATTCTCTAAGTCTCCAAGCAGGTTCACACCTGGCAATATCCAGCCAGTATAAAGACCTCACTGGCCACACTTCCCGGCCCTCAGATATCCTCATCCTTGGCCCAGCAGCAACAGAGATTTCCTTGGTCCTAGATCTCTTCTGGTTTTGCTGAGCATCCTGGTCTCACTGTCAAAAACACTGACCCTCACTACTCTCTACCCTCCTGACCAATAGCAGCCGCAGGCTGATAAATATTTCAGACCTCAATGAGTCCTACAACATTCTGAAGGTGTCTCTGGTCAGTCCTTCCCAAGTGTGTGGGCAATATTCAAGCCTATATGCATGCAGGTCGAAATTATTTACCCCAGTCCTATTGTTCTAGGTACAAAAGAATCTCTTTGGGTTAAAGGGCCAGAGGGAGTTTATTCCTTAGAAAACTAGCTTTTTCTTGTTTCCCCCTTTTGATATATCTATTTACCATATTTATCACATGGGATTAAAGTTTTGACTTCATTTTTAGACCAGGTAGGCTGGGTTCAGAAAAAAAATTCACAGCATAAATTAAATCCTCTCATTCCTTCCATCTACCCCTTCTATGTCATGAATTGCTTATGCATAGACCAAATGATGAGTTGCTACACAAGAGAGTCATCAATTTTATACAGATTAGTAAAAGTACATTCATTCAGATCCTGTTAATTTGCTATTTCTCATGAAGCAGACCACAGTTTCACTGTGTTCTATGAAAAAAAAAGTCTATCCTAAGCAAATTAAGACAAAGTGACAAGGGGACTACAGATGACATCAATCTTCAATCTCTTCTAAGTATATTTTTTCTAAGAACTCTAGAAATATCAGTATATATCGCAAAATTTTTCATTCATCAAATCATGTAAACCCCTCAAGGAATGTATAGCCTGATAACTACAAACTAAAACTTTCCCAAGCTGGAAATCATTCTCATTATTGGATTTTTAAATTATCTCATACTGAAGACATACAAAAGGATATATATCACAAATATATATATAACCGTGAAGCATAATAATAAGACGAACACCCCAATGACTCTACCAGCTGTCTAAGAACTAGGACATATCTGATGTCACTCTATTACCTGTCCGCTCCTTTCTCATTTCTTCATCTGCCCCCTCCCTCACCCCACCTGAAAGAACCACTAGCCTGAAGTTTGTATTTAGCATCCATTTACTTTTGAAATAGTATTATTCCATATGCATGTATCCCGAAACACCAAATTGAGTTTTGACTGTTTTTAAACTTTATAAAAATGGTATTGTATTGGGTATAGCCTTTTGTGACCTACTTTTCAGTCAATATTAAGTTTTAGGTTTCATCCATGCTAGAGCTGTGATTAGTCTTTTTTCACTACTTTATAAGATTCCCTTTTATTTAGCTATTCACAGGATGATGGACATTTGGAGTGTCTCGAAGAATTTCCGTAGAAATAGCACTGCCCTGAGCATCCTTACACATGTATCCTGGTGTATATTTGATACACTTAAGAAGGGAGATATTGGGTCCTGGGACATATTCAACTTTACAAGAGAATAATTTCCAAAATGGCTATACCGTGTCATACTTCCCACAGCAAGCTATATTTTCCATTGATCCATATCCAGTACAATAATTAATATTGGCAGATTGGTCTTTTTTGTTTTGCCAACTGAGAGAATGGGTAATGTTATATTATTGTGCTTTAAATTTGCATTTCCTTGATGACCAGTAAAATTGAACACATTAACTTACGTTTATTGGATATTTGGATTTGTGAAATACCTGTCCAAAGCTTTTGTTCATTTTTAGATTGGATTGTCTGTTTTTTTCTTCTTGATTTGTAGATATTGTTTGCATATTGTTGACCCAAGTCCTTTGTCAGTTACAGTGTTGCAAATTACTTCTGGTTTGTTACTTATCTTTTCACTCTCTTTCTGGTGTCTCTTGATAAATATTTCTTCATTTTAATGTAATCAAATTTATCAGACTCTTATGGCTAATGATTTTCGTCTTAAGGAATTATGCACTCTTCTTATCTAATATTTATTTGGCTTTGAAAATATTATAACTTGATTTCTTTGGAGGTATTCCACAAGTTTGACCAGTATTTATCTATATATTATCAGGACCACTTGAATCAGAACCACCTCAGGGTTTTTAAAATGCTAATTCCTAGACCCCATTTTTTTTTCAACAAATACTTACTAAGTACCCATTATATGATAGATTCTGTTCTAAGTCTGAGAATACAGAAGTATGGAATTATGTGGTTTATATGTATGGAGGAGAAAGAAAATAAACAATAAATTATATAAAATTCATCATGTGCCTCCTTCCCATTTGTCTTCCCCCCTTTGTTCCTCTATGCTGAGATCCCTAGCTTTTCTGACTCAGTTCTTTTATACTGGCTGCTCTGCCATGGCAATGACCTCTTTGCAGATGTCAGAGACATGCAGCTACAATATATGTTTAGCCTTGGGGCTTTCATCCTAGGGACAGCTGCTAGCATAGGTCAAAAAGCAGAGTGCTAGAGAGTTGTAAGCCCTCACTTCTTACTTGCAGAGCAAGTATTTCACTAAACTTGGCAGAATTTCACTATCTTGACAGATGTTTGAATAACTGATCTTCCTAATGGATATACTAAGCTAGGGCTTCTTAATCTTTTTTGTTCAATAGACTCTGTTGCCAGTCAGGTGGAAATCACAGACCCCTTCTCAGAATGTAGCAACAGATAGTTTGATGACACCCAGCATCGGCATGTCTTTAAATTAAATTTTAGGATTATTCAAAATTACCTTTTACAACTTTCCCATAATTTCAATACTTGATAATCTAACATGGTTCAACATCTGTTCTAACAGTTATTTTCAGCAAATATTTAGAAATTTGAGCTTTCCCATGGTGTCATAAAACCATCTCCACCATCCTTACCAACCTTTCTGCAGACAGTTATCCACTGCACTCAGAACATGCTACACCAAAAATAAAAATCATACTAAGTCCACACTATGCTGTGTATTATTTAATAAATATATCACAGCTGCACCAACGTGTCCCAAGAATGTTTTTTTGAATTTTCAATGCAAGCTAATGGACCCCCTGAAATCTTTCCATGGCCCCCCAAAGGGTCCCCTGTTAAGAACCCCTTAGTGACTAAGCCGTCGGTACAGCTATGCCAAAATCCAGGGCTCTTGATTTTCTCAAAAAACAATCAACTTTTTCCATATTAGAAAATCACTGTTGCTTTAGGGGCAAATTTAGATCTCACACTATTCTTTGGGCTTACCATGGAAATATTGAATCAAGGTACCTTTGGACAAATATGAAAACTACACTTTGGGAAAGCTCAAAGTTTGATTCTAGTTCAAAAAGAATTCCTTACCTAATGTTAAGGCTTCTGTGCCAGATTGTCCGTGTGCAGCTTAGTACCACATTTCTCCCTCTGCTCTCAGCTGCCTCAGGGGATGACAGCCAGGGAACTGCACTTCCCAGAACCCTACAGCAAGGTTCTAGGTTAGGGAATGTCAACGACAAGCCCTCATGCACTATGTGGAAGGTGGGAGAGAGGGGAAGCCTAGCCCATCAGTGATCCTCCAATGGCAGGGGCCATGAGCTCCTGCGTTTGTGGGATTTTGCAGAGACGTCCTCTTGTTTCCTCAGGGAGCTCCTGACCTACTGCTGCAAGGTCTGCTAGATTCCCGCAACTTTCTGCAATCGAGCAATGGCATTCCTTGACCTTCTACACGCTCACCTCTTTCAATGGTTTGAAAGTGCCCAATTACCCATATTAAATTCCTTCTTGCTTGAAATTACTAGTGGTTTCAGCTTTCTAAACTAAACCCTGAATAATACACCATCCATTCCACTTGCTTTTGCCTCTTTTTTTAAGATTTATTTTATTTATTTTCCTTGCCCCACATCCTCATTTCACACTTGCTGTGTCTGTTCATCTTTCTTGTTCCTTTAGGAGGCACCGGGAGCCGAACCCAGGACCTCCAATGTGAAAGGGAGGCATCTAATCTCTTGAGCCACCTCTACTCCCTGCTTTGTTGTTCTCTCATTATGTTTTTCCTTCCCATGTCTCTTATTGCATCAGTTTGCCATGCCTGCTGTGGCATCAGCTTGCTGTCTTCTTTAGGAGGCACCAGGAACCTCTACTCCCTGTTTTGTTGTGTCTCTCTTTTATATTTTCCTTCTTGTATCTCTTGTTGCATCAGTTCACCGCACCTGCCCATCATGCCAGCTCACTGTCTTTTTTAGGAGGCACCAGGAACCAAACCAAGGAATTCCTATGTGGTAGGTGGGAGCGCAATTGCTTGAGTCACATCCACTTCCCATGTCTCTTTCTTGATTTCTAAATCCCCAAATCAGAATTAATTCGATTGACAGGCTTTGAACACAGAAGAGAAAATCTCTCAATTTGTTTGGAGATGTAAAACCCCAAAAAGCCTAACCTTTCTGTGAATTGATTATGAATCCAATAGATCCTTTAAATTAAAGCAAAACCAAATATCAGCATCAGAATTTCTATTTCATTATATTATCATTGTGACTATGGAATTTTCACAATAGATAGACACTTCAATTCATAAATATGCATGTACAAGTACTGAGCAAGATGGCCTTTCTAAGAATTATGTGTTTTTAACATCTGATTCAGGTAATTCAATTTGCTAAATTTTAAAGGTCATATTTCAACTAAAGGCCATTTTATTAAACTTCAGAAATACGCCTTACAATTTAGCAGCCTTCATATTTCTCTCTCAGTAGTATCCTCAAGGCAAGACCCAGACAATACCAATAGATTACCAGTCACATTCTGAATCTGATAAAAATCCTAACAATGGAATGTAGAGGTATTTCAATCTTTAACATTTCCTTCCCAGGTTTCCCACAACTGAAAATACTGCCAACTCTAGAGTTTCTGTTTAGGGAAGCAGGTTGGGACAAAGGAGCACTAAAGTAGATAAAGAAGACCTGGCTGCAACCCTGAGCCGGGACTTGTGAATGATAGGAACCAGCACAGGAAACGTATTCTTTAAACCCAATTTCTCCATCTGTAAAAGAGAGAAGAGAATAACTTCTCCACCAGCAGCAGCTCCAGAATTTCTATATAGAAGGACTTTAGGAGCAGCAGTCAGTTTGAAAGAGGGGCTCGAGGTAGTATTTTCACAGCATTTTACATAGGAATGAGGAAATGTCAGTTTTCTATTTGAAAGTTATGAAATATTGTGTGGGGAATGCACTTTAAAACCATATAAATTATATATAATCATTATTATAAACTTTTTGGTTTATCCTTGGTAATCTAATTTTCAAATTATTTTAAATGTTAGTAATAATATCAATAATTATTGCTACAATCATTTTCTGTTTACCTAATATTTTATAATCATTGGTTTGATTTTTCATTTAGAATAATACATACTCATTATGGAAAATTTTTTAAATACAGAATACAGAAGATCATTTTAAAACAACCATAGGTCACAAACCAAAGATTATTTATGCTGTCTTTTGTGTCTGCCAATCTTTTCTGCAGATACATGCATTTGTGGATGTATGTGTATGTGTTTATAAATTGAGATCATAATTTATGTATTATTGTCTAACCTTTTTAGCTTCTGACAATATATTGTTACCATTTCTCCATTTCCTGAAATATTTTTCTTTTAACATCATTTTTATTTAAGATTTTATTTTTTGTTTATTTCTCTCCCCTCCCCTGCCCCCAGTTGTCTACTCTCTGTGTCCATTTGCTGTGTGTTCTTCTGTGTCCCTTGTATTCTTGTCAGCAGCACAGAGAATCCATAACTCTTTTTGTTGCATCATTTTGCTGCATCAGCTCTCTGTGTGTGTGGCACCACTCCTAGGCAGGCTTTTTTCCTGCGGGGTGGCTCTCTTTACAGGGTACACTCCTTGCATGTGGGGTTCCCCTATGCAGGGGACACCCTCCGTGGCACAGTCCTCCTTGCGTGCATCAGCACTGCTCGGGGGCCAGCTCATCACACGGGTCAGGAGGCCCTGAGTTTGAACCCTGGACCTCCCATGTGGTAATCAGATGCTCTGTCAGTTGACACAAATCCACCTCCCTCTTAACATCGTTTTTATTTTTTTATTTTATTTTATTATTTTTTTCTTGTTCTGCTCTAGCTGGTTTATTTTTTTAATTAATTAATTTATTTTTAATGTTACATTTAAAAAAAATGAGGTCCCCATATACCTCCCACCCCCCTCACCCAACTCCTCCCATAACCACACCCTCCTCCATCATCATGGGACATTCATTGTGCTTGATGAATTCATCTCTGAGCACCGCTGCACCACATGGTTAATCGTCCACATTACAGTTTACACTTTCCCCCAGTCCACCCAGTGGACCATGGAAGGACATACAATGTCCAGCATCTGTTCCTGCAGTACCACCCAGGACAACTCCAAGTCCTGAAAATCCCCCCACATCACCTCTTCTTCCCACTCCCTACCCTCAGCAGCTACCATGTCCACTTTCTCCATCTCAGTGTTACATTTACTTCCACTACTAGTCACATTAGTTCCAGCATAGAGTATCTGTAAGTCCACTCTAGTCTATGCTCTATTCCTCCATCCCGTGAACCCTGGGATGGCGATGGTGATGATTTTGTAAGATGCTATAAAATGTGCTGGAACCTTACATTTTTATACAATCAAATCTAAAATTCTTTGTTTCTATGATTCTGTCTTTGCATATAGGTTTAGAAAAACCTTCCCCACCCTGAGGTCAGGAAAGCATCCAACCATACTTTCTTCATGTTTTTTTGTGTCCTATTTTGCATTTTGGTATTTTCTTTAATTATAAAAGCAATGTATGATCTTAAAAAGTCAAGCCCTACAGAAGTGAGCAAACAAAATGGCTTCTCCAGGCTCCCCTCCCCACCACAAGTCCAATGTGCCAGAGAGATTTGATCCAGAATACTTTCTGGGTCTTTTGTATTGCATGCTCATAAAACACTTTCTTCTTTTAGGCTTTTCTGAGGTTTCTAGCGTGTTTGAATGAACCCATGTTTCTTCCTTAATAAGGAACAAATAGAGGCTTTTTAAAAAATGGAACAAATTTTATTCCAAGATCTTGTAGATATACCTCTAGAATTTAATGAGTAAGGCAAGACAAAGATACTTTTGGTGATAGAAAGGCAACTAATTTGTTGGCATATTGCAATGGAAATATCCATTAAGTTCATTAAGAGTTAAATTACTGGCCAATTGGGAAAGAACCAACTAGCTCATTTCCTGGCATACCATAGCTACTCAACATAAGTATTAATTAATAAATTAATTAATTACACAAGAAATGAGTCTCCAGGAAACATCTTTTGGGACCAGAGAGTCTTGATTAGTAACCCATAAAGGGCACAGGTGGTGTTGTCATTGCTTCTTCCAACTAACAGTTGGGAGTTTTAAAGAGAAAGGAGGCAATGGGGGATGAAAGGCTGGCTATGCAGATGGTGTAAAAGAATGAAACCCAGAGTTCTGGACTGCAACCTAGGACACCAAAATGTAAGGCTTTGGGCTAAAATGCAGTGTATATTAGTAGTAGAGGGTAGCATATGTTTATCCAAATATGAGCTAAATTGATTATAAGGGCCTAAAAATGGAGTAGGAGATCTGGATTCTGGTTGAAGCTTTGCCTCCAACAAACATAATTAATCCAAATAATTGAATGGCTCTCCTTCTGGTCACTTTGAAAATGACAAGACAGTGTCTAAGGTCTCTTCTAGTCTTCCTATTCAATGATATTCTAAAGAGGAAGGGAAAAAGAAAAGAAAAAAAAAGGAGATATGCATCAACTTACTATGGAAACCCAGCAGGTATGGCACAGAAAGAATTTCAACAATGTCTAATGCCCCCAGTGGTGTCCACAAGACAATAATTAAGAACAAATTCCAAACAACAATCATGGTTTTAGATTATTATACATCATTTTGACTATTATGTAGAGCATGGAGAGAGAGCAAAGAAATCTTGAGATGGTAGAAAAGGAAGACAAATATGGTATCATCATTGTCCTCCTACTTGACAGGAAGCTGCACATAAATGGAAGACTGTGGCTTTTGTGAAGGAAGGAGAGGCAGAATTTTACTGAATGCAATAAGATATATACCTGCTCAAAGATTCTTTAATATGAAGTATATAGGGATGAGGCTATAAGGACACACCAGTTCTAATAATTCATTGATCTATTCATTCATTCATTCATTCAACTTGAGTGATACTCAACACAGCTTACAATAAGCACAGACCTCAACCAATCAGAATGTACAATGTGGTCACTCAGAAGAGATACCAGCTATTAGCAACTGGTATGGAGCACCTGGTACATATTTGCTAGCTGCTTATCTGGAATCATCAATGACTTATTTAGAACACATGGGTGTGCGTGCACATGGGTGTGCATGCACACATGTATCTGCAGGCACAAAAACATGTGGAATCTTAGGTCCAAACTATTGTTAATAAAAGTGTAAGATGACATACTTTCTCTTTCAAGAAAAATTTTTCAAAATTTGCATATAATTTTAAAACTCATCATCTTGGTTTCCAAGAGCTGCCATAACAAATTACCACAAACTGGGTGGCTTAAAACAAGAGATATTAATTCTCTCACCATTCTGAAGGCCAGAAGTTCAAAATCATGGTGTTGGCAGGGCCTTGGTCCCTCTGAAGGCTTTAGAAGGCTCTTCCTAACTTCCTTGACATTCTTTGGCTTGCAGCTGCATCACTCCAGTTTCTGCCTGCCTTCCCCCTGCCTGTGTCGTTACTGAAGCACCCGCTTCTTACAAGAACACCAATCTTTGGATTTAGGGCCCACCCTAATCCAGTAGGACCTTATCCTAACTTAGATCCGCAAAGATCCTATTTCCAAATAAGGCCGCATTCATAGTTCCCAGGAGTTAGGACTTCAACATATATTTGGGAAGACAAAGTTCAACCCACTGCACTCGTTTTAATATGAATATTTGGTTTCATTCCATATTTGTCTGACTTCAAAGAACCACAAGGTCTTTTATACCATGTTTTGTTCATTCTTGAGTTTTGGGAAAGTTGGAGTGAAACATCCAACTCCATACCTAACACATAGCCAAGTGTTCCCACACACATAATCTAATTTAAATAGGTACTAAGTTTGCAAGGTCTCAAGAATCTCCTCTTAAAAAAATGAAATTGGTGTCCTACTGTTCTCAGCATTTATTGTTTCTCAGAAGAATTCTGAGCCAGTCAGATTTTTATTCCTTTGCAGGCAAACATGTACGCTGAGATTTTTCTCCTTATCTGAGTAAATTTTGCCTGTAAATATCTAGGTGTGAGATTCTCTATTTCATTGATTTGTTCTTTATATAGAACCTAATTTCCTTTCTGGGAAACTTCTGCTTTTGTCTCTCTTGTTGCTTCTGTTTTCCTTTCTTCGTCTGTATACTTTATTGTGCCTTTCTTTCCTTTTTCAAAAGAGCCATCACTCTTATTAACAAACAGTTTTCCCAAATCAAAACAACACATAATTGTTAGTTGAGACTACTTCCTTTCCCCAGCTTGGATGCAAATTTTCAGCTAGTTTCTCCCTGTTGCTGTGCTCTTGCAAGGCGGTCATTGCTGTGGACACATTTCCCATCTTGACTGACAGTCCTCCCAGACACCATGTACGTCAACAGACAAGTTCTGTGGATTCTTTGACTTGGTTCACTGTGCATTTTGTATGCTAATCAAACTCCCTTTCTGAGATCTAAGAATGAAGGGGAGTTGGATATGCCCAGTCACGGCCAGTCAATGGCAAACTTGACATGAGAACACGATTCCGTTGACTCCATGCTTTTTCCCAGATGCTACTCTGTAAGAAGAGTCAAATGTACCCAGATATGGCATTGTGATAAAGCGGTGATGCTCATTTTTTCCAATGTATATCTATGAGAGTGCAAATGTAAATAAATATATGTAGTTCATAAAGACAGTCTGTAACAGAAGAAATAAAGATTCAAAATATCACTGAAACTAAAAATGATACAGTAAATATTTTGTTACCACTATACTGTAAGCAGAGGGCCCAGCTACCTGGTCAGCACAACTTATCCAAAGAGTAATTAACACTATACATTAAAATAAACTGAAGAACATCTTTCACAATATATGTTTGATAAACTTCTTTCCTTTGGCTTTCTTCTTTGCTCTAAAAGAGCCTGAAGAGTTATGTAATTCCAAAATGAAATGCAGCATGAAGAGTGATTTTCCATTTTATGCCAACCACTGATTAAGTGATCCAGTTTTCAGCAATGTCAACAATCATTTTTAAAAAGGCGGAGATTAGACACTGTGTAAAAACAAACAGACTAGGCAAATGAGTAAATAGGTTTTAGAACTTGCAGATGCTTAATGATGGAATTTTACAATGGAATTAAAAACTAATTCACCTGAAAATAATGATGATATTAGTAATACCGAAAGTGATTATGCTGCAGTGCTGTTTCTGTATGTTTTCTAAAGTCCTTCAGTGACAAGTTCTTTATTTTATGCAAACTTGCAGTCTTAACTACTTGGGGAATTATCATCAAAGGATCGTCTTGAACTCTTCACCTTTACATATAAAAGTCTGGAATTCACTCATGACACCACTACCTTGCTCACCAGGGTCTTGTTAAAAATTTAATAAGCAACAAATTGTTTAAAAGCCAATTAGCATGACCTCACCGTTCCTTTAAACGATTAAATGAAGTCTCTGTCATGTAATTGTTCAAAGACAACAAGATTTTTTCTATTTGATTCAGTCACCTAACAACTCATCAAAAATTTGTTTCTCAATTCTAGGCAGATCTTTTAGCTCCTGCTTATTAAGTTTGAATAAAAACAAAGTAATTCAACAAAGTCCACCCACTAAGGCAAGTATCTTGGATTTGGATCTGTTGAAATTTATTAATTATGGGTTTTTAATGGTTTCTATTATATTAATTTAATATATTAATTAAAGAAAATATACCCTAATCATGAATAAAATCAGTAGTACTTCCACTATATAGAAATAACCATGGTTAGCATAGTTATTTTTCCAATTGAATTTTTCCAGTCATTCAACAATTATTTACTATAACTTAGCCATATACTAAAGATTGTGCCAGGTGCTATAAACACAGTAGACCAAGGGCTAGTCCTTGCCTTCATGGAGCTAACGTCTGATAAGAAAGGAAAACTTTGAACTAGAAACTATAAATACGATAGGTAGTTCTGAAGAAGTGTTCTGGATACTTTGGGCGCATTCAGTCAAGAGTGCTCACCTAGCCTGGGGTTTAGAAAAGGGTTCCTTAAAGAGTCAATGTTCTTTCCTCCCACTAGTACATAAGTTCCATACAGGCAGAGATCCGTCTTTTTAGTTCACTGAAGTCCCAGCACTTAGTAAGTATGAGTAGGCACTTGGTATACATGTGTGTTCCCGGAATGCCTAAAAGTGGAGATGTAGAGAAGTAAGCAAAGTCCAAATATAATATAGGAAGCTATGTTAAGGATGTAGAACTCAACATTAGTAGGAGATCGTGGAAAAGTTTTAAGCAGGGGTGTAAATCATATTCACATGTTTTTAACCTCTCTCTGGATGGAGAATGGAGAATAGTGTAGAAGGAGAAAACAATAGACTAATTTGGATGCTATTTGAGTAATCTGCATGAAAGATGATGGTGACATGAACTAGAGAGGGGCAGTGAGATTGAAGAGATTTACAAGATGATTAGGAAATAGAATATAGGGTTCTTGGTCATGGGCTGAGGAAGAGAAGGAGGAGCCAGAAAAATGAATGATAACTCTTAGGTTTTCTGGTTTTGCAATGAGAGAGATAGTAATCGCATTTTTTGAGAAAGGGACAACTGACATTGGAGCAGATTTGGGAATAAGGCTTGGCTATAATGGTGTATATCATAAACATGTTGAATTTGAAGTACTTGTTAGACAACCAGGTATATACATCCAGTAGGAATCTGGAAATACAGTCAGAAACCCAGGAAGAAAGTTGATGCTTGAAGTAGAGTTTTGAGAATCATATATATATATATATATGTATGTATATGTATAAATGTATATATATGTATATATATGCTAAGTGAAGCAGTGAACGCAAGTCATGTTAACCAGAAAGATTATATTGAGTGAGAAGCAAGCTTAAAACAGAATCCTGAAATATTACAATATTTAGGTTTCATTAAAAGAGGTGGAGTTACCAAAAAGACTGAGAAGGATCAACACAAGTGGAGTGTGCTATTTTGGAAACCAAGAAAAAACACTTCCAAGAAAGAGGGAAGGGACAACAGCATTGAATGCTGCTGAGAAGGCAAGCAAAATAAGGGTGGAAAAGTGATTATAAGACTGAATTGCAGGGAGATAAATCATTGATGAACTTAGTGAGTGCAGTTATGGTAACATGATAAAAGACATTTTAGATTGCCTTGGGGAAAAAAAGACAGGAGTGAAATGGAGATAATGAAGAAAATTCGCTGGTTCGAGAATATTTACTGGGAATGAAAGGCCAGAGAGAGAGAAGTCTGTTTCTAGAAAACTAAGTCAGGTTGAGAGGATTTTTTTTAAGGTGGGAAAGATTTTATTGAGCATTTTAAATATTTATGGGAAGTTTATCATAGAAAGCGAGGAGTTGAAGATTCAGAAGCAACAAGAGATGAGGAAAAAACAGATGGATAATACAGAAAGATTAGATAAAGAGAGACAACTTCAAATAGGTAAAAAGGATGAAAGATAAAAGGAAAAGTAAGATGGCAGGTTAACAAATTTGGTGAAGGGAAGTTCATAGAACTCTTATCTGAAAACATCTACCTTCTCTGTGAAGTAGAAGGTATATTCACCTGCTGAAAGTTTGGAAAAAGGAGGTGTCAGAGGTGCAGAAGGGAGAAAATATCAAACAGTCATGGAAGTCTAGAGTTTGAGCTGTCAAGGAAACTAGTGAGTACAGATCAGTTAAGGTTGGTAACTATGAATTTAAAATGAAATCAATTTGATCAGATCGTGGTTTTTTTGCTCAGAGCACTGGATTGCTGAGTTCAGGCAAGGCAAAAGCAAATAGTTGGGTTCATCCAAAGTTGTGAGTTGTCCATGCAGCTACAAGAACAAGGGGTAGGGGAGTATAATTTGTTTGAGGTTCCTCCATGTTTTGGCAAGTATCAGTTTTTTACTTTTTATTGCTGAGTTGTATGTATGTGTGTACATACACTATATATTTTTTATCCATTCACCATTTAACAGACATTTGGATTGTTTCAAGTTTTAGACTATTGCACACAAGTCTTCTTAGTTAGACACCTAGGAGTAGAATTGTTCAGACACGTGGAAAGCATATACTTAAATTTTTAAGAAATAAACAAAGCCCTTTTCCAAGATAACTATACCATTATTCTTTCCCACCAGTAAAAAAAAAAAAAAAAAAAAAAAATAGCCTTAGCATTGCTATCCTATGTTCTTTGTTTGGCTAGCTGGCCCCATTTTTAACTCATTTCCTTGTGATATCTCATCAATCAACTCTTGTTCAAAAGTTCATGTTTTCTTCAATTTCACTGACAGCACAGTGTAGGTGCATTTCTGTTTCTTGCCAAAAATTGTTCTCTGAGGTATATTCTTCCTCTACCTCTTAGCAATTTTATTTTTTCTTATTTCAAAATCATTTCACAATTTCTACCTTGGATTCCATTCTATTTTGTTTTGCTTTATTTTTTCATACCTGAATGAAGATAGCTTTAACCTGGACTCTTATTTACCCCAAAATGATCTATTTCTCCCTGAGTCCCTTCCCAGATAGCCTGGACACCATCAAATCCTGAAATGAAGGAAAGTTCCATAATCTAGCAGTTTGAGGAATGCAGCAGGGACTGTGAGCAGTGGCGGCAATTGTCTTTGTATATGTATCTCTGTGTTGAGAAACCAGAAGCCACCTTTCTGGATCTCCTTTTCCCCTCTGTGCTCAGTGCACTGAACAAATCCTTCTTGCTGATATTACTGCTGGTGATCGACACCATTTGGGGGATGATCCCATCTCATTAGTGAAGCAAATCCTGCCACTGGCTGCCTTCCTAATTGGTATGACCATATTCCTCTTTCTGTCCCATGACAACCACATCCAAGTGCTACTGATCTCTGGTGAAAAGATGAGTCCTGGCTGACATGGTCCTCACTATTGACTCTTCCTTTACCTATGAAATTTATGTAACTTTCTGGAATTTTCACTTTGGGCATAATGAATCCTTTTGACCTGCAAATTCAGGTGGGTTCCCAATCAGTAAAAAAATGTTAACGCAACTTATTTTTCATTTGTCTTGATCTCTTCATGTGGTACTTAGTCATAGTTTTAAAGTCTCTGACTCATCTTTACATGCCCATGTCCTTTTTTCTATAATCCAAGGAAGAATTTCAAAATTGTCTTTTACATCTTAATTTCCTAAAAACTCTTCTGCCTTGACTACTTCTGATTCTGATTTTAAATCTGAAGTGATGTTTTTTATTTAATCAAAGTCTTATCCAGGTCTTTATTTCTGCATGCCTTTCTAGAGGTTCTTTTGTTCTTCTTAATATAATGTCTCATTTTATTATCTTTTTTTTTTTAAGATTTTAGTTTTTAATTTACTTTTACTTTTCTTATTTACCCCCTCCTTCCCCCAGATGGCTCTCATCCGTCTGCTCATTGTTGGCTTGCCTTCCCCAGGAGGCACCAGGAACCAAACCTGGGACCTCCCACATGAGACGTGAGTGCCCAACAGGCTGAGCCATCTCAGCTCCCCATTGGGCTGCAGCATCTGCTGGCTTATGGCCTCTGCTTGTTGCGACAGGGGCAGAGTCTAGCTCATTGCAGCAGCATCTAGCTCTGTTGTGGGGGTGAATAGCTCTGTTGCAGCAGGAGGTAGTATCTGTTCCTCTTCTTTTAGGAGGCACCAGGACCTGAACCCAGGACTGCCCATGTAGGTAGGTGCCCAAGTGATTGAGTCACATCCACTTCCCTCATTATATTATCTTTGACCTTCATCTCATAGAGTTGGTAAAACACTATGAATTTAGCTAATCCATAGTTAATAGTATATTTTCACAATGCTTATTCATAGTTTGTAACAAATGTTTCACAACAATGCAAGGTGTCAGTGGTGGGGTGATGTATGGGAGTCCAGGATGGTGATATGCACTTTTGCAAGCTCACAACTTTTACTACACACTTATTTTTTATGTATATTCATGTATGGATGATACACTTCAATAAAATTTTTTAATGAAAAAAGAAGAAAAATGTATATTTATAAAAGAATTTAGCTAATCCCATAAAGCAGATGCTATCAAAAACACTCTCTAAATCCTATAGCAAATCTTTATCTTAAGCTCTGTACAGGAAAGTGAGGGCAGCTTAGTGGTTGAGCACCTGTTTCCCATGTATGAGGTCCCAGTTTCAATTCCTGGTACCTCCTAAAAATCCCCAGTACCTCCTTGAGAAAAAAAGTCTGTACTTCTGCATTTTCAACGTCTTCATTTTGCCCGCCTACGTTTTGCACGACCCTATGTTGGATTTCCTTCACCTACTGAGGCTGAAATTAAAAGAAGTTGATCAAAGCCTAGACCTCCCCTCACTACCCACCTGAGTCTTACTGGAATTTCTTGAATCTTAAGCCTGAATGCTGTTTTATGTAGCTTTACAGCACAGTTCAGTGAGCCAATGGTAGCTGTAGCTGGGAAATTTCATGTGTCATCTCTTCCTCAGGTTTGGTTACATAGCTGTGACAGAGGCCAGCTTTCAGAACTTTATGCTGAGCCTGACCTCCTTGCGGTTAAATGATTTGACCCTCCCAGGTCTCCTTCCTGAACTTCAGCTGGGCGCAGAGCCCTGCCGCACTGCCAGCCTTTTGCTTGATTAGCTGCTGCCCAGTTCCCAGGGCTGCTTTCAAAGGCCATTGCTTCAAAACAACAAAAGGGATTCTAAGTGGTTTGCTCCCTTTCCAAGTCACAGCTCACTCTTGACTCTCAAAAAGAAATGTCATAGAAATGAGTTTCTACCAGATGCTAATACCTCAGAAAACGTAATAGTGAGTCAGCCCTTAGTTTTCCCTCATCTTTAAAGCTTCCTCAAGTCCCCAAAGCTGGAACAACTTGTTTTTGATGGTTATTTATATCACCTGGAATGGATATGTTCCTGTGTCAACTTGGCTAGTTTATGGTGTCCAGTTGGTCAGTCAAGCAATCACTGGCCTGACTGTTACTGTGAGGGTGTTTCATCAGTGGATTTGCATCTATGATCAGTTGGCTGCATCTACAATCAACAAAGGAGATTCCCTCAGCAGTGTGGGAAGTCTCCTCATCCAGTGAGTTGGAGGTCTTAGAAGTGGATGTGGCTCAAGCAGTTGAGTGCCTGCTTCCCACATAGAAGATCCCTAATTTCGGTTACGGGTGCCTCCTAAAAATACATAAAAATAAATTTAAAAATTTAAAAATGAAGTAAGTACTAAGGATTTCACAGGTCAGAAAGAAGAATTTCTGCCTCTACTTCAGCCAGTCAGCTTTCCCTGAGAAATTCAAATTCATCTTCACTGTTGTTTACAACTTGTGACCTGCGCTATGGAGTTTGGATATGCCAAATTTCAGAATCAACTTTATCAGTTTACATCAGGCAACCTGCCCTATGGAATTTGGACTTTCCAGTCCCCATGGTCACATGAACAACTTCCTATAGTAAATCTCTTAATAATTACAAGTGTTTAAACTCAAAAGGGACAGGGTGGTTATCTTTTAATGTATTTTCAAAGTTCCCATTAGGGTTTAAATATTTGATATGACAAAGACCTGGAAGCTTAAAGAGTGTTCATTTCCCTTTTGAGTCACTGTCACCAAGTTCCGTTTTTTCTCATCAGCACAGATAGGTATGAACAGTCACTGCCAATCATTCTTTTCCTACAGGCAGTAGAGCAAAGTAGTGAGGAGCATGGGCTTGGGAATCAGATTAGCAGGACTGGGTGCCTGGATCTTACTGTGTCAATAGTGGACAAGCCCATGTGCCAGTTGGGCCCTAAATCTTTTTTTTTTTTTTCTCATCTTTATTTATTTTTTTAATGTTACATTCAAAAAATATGAGGTCCCCATATGCCTCCCACCCCCTCGCCCCACTCCTCCACCCATAACAACAACCTCCTCCATCATCATGAGACAGTCATTGCATTTGGTGAATACATCTCTGAGCACCGCTGACCCTCATGGTCAGTGGTCCACACCATAGCCCATACTCTCCCTCAGTCCACCCAGTGGGCCATGGGAGGACATACAATGGCTGGTAACTGACCCCAGAGCACCACCCAGGACAACTCCAACCCCCGAAAATGCCCCCACATCACATCTCTTCCTCCAATTCCCCACACCCAGCAGCCACCATGGCCACTTTCTCCAGACCAGTGCCACATTTTCTTCGATTACTAATCACAATAGTTCATGAATAGAATATCAGTAAGTCCACTCTAATCCATACTCTATTCCTCCATCCTGTGGACCTTAGAATGGTTGTGTCCACTCCACATCTATATCAAGAGGGAGCTTAGATTCCACATGGATGCTGGATGCAATCCTCCTGCTTTCAGTGTAGGCACTCTTGGATCCCTGGTGTGGTGGTTGACCTTCTTCACCTCCATGTTAGCTGAGTAGGGTAAGTCCAATAAACCAGAGTGTAGGAGCTGAAGTCTATTGAGGCTCAGGGCCTGGCTATCACATGGTCAGTCCAGAGATTCAGGTCCCCTGGGTATACATTAAACCCCAGTACCAAATACAGTCCTGGTAAAAGTAACCAGAGAGGCTTGTGGACAAAGATCACATCTGAGTCCAGCTCCATCACACAGAAACACAAACTCCAAAGTAGGGCCAACTGACATGGCACTGAACTCCATCTGCCATGACCATAGAAACTATGGGTCTCTGTAACCCTCAGAAGAACTAATACCTGGGGTTGTATCTACTTTATCTGTCTCTGGGACTCTGCCCAGGTGTGCATAAGGGCAACCTCTCTAATATCCTCCTGGCTCTTTTTGGAGACTGATAGCCATATAAACTCATTTGTCCTTTCCATTTCCCCCTTTTATTCAAGTCAAAAAGCATTTTTAACTCCTGGTATTATATGTAGACTGAGATATTCTGCTGGTCCAAGTTGACCCTTTTATTCAAGGTCATTTTCTAGTTACATCATCAACTGGTACTTGGTAGTAATCCCTCAGCACCAGGGAGGCTCATTCCCGGGAGTCATGTCCCATGCTGGGGGGAAGGCAACACATTTATATGCTGAGTTTGGCTTTGAGACCTCAGCCCTAAATCTTAACAGAGTTGCAACACTTACTTTCCAGTTCATTGGACTCACCCAGGACAACTAACAAGGAAATGATGATGGACAACACCCATCCCAAGAAACAGAGAGAGTCTGCAACTGCAAACAAGATAGTTCCATCCATCTGCCCCATGGGCTCTAAATCCCCTCTCACTTGGAGGTGGAGTGGGCATCACCATCTCAAAATCCACAAGATTGGGGAATGAATGATGGACTAAAGTAGACTTATGATTTTTTTTTTAAGATTTATTTTTTATTTGTTTCTCTTCTCTTCTCCCTTCCCCCCCCCCCCCCCCAGTTGTCTGCTCTCTGTGTCCATTTGCTATGTTCTTCTGTGGCCACTTCTATCCTTATCAGTAGCACCGGGAATCTGTGTTTCTTTTTGTTGTATCATCTTGCTGTGTCAGCTCTCCGTGTGTGCAGCGCCAATCTTGAGTAGCCTGCACTTTCTTTCACACTGGGTGGCTCTCCTTACAGGGCGCACTCCTTGCCCATGGGGCTCCCCTACGCAGGGGTCCCCCTGCGTGGCAGGGCACTCCTTGCACACATCAGCACTGCGCATGGGCCAGCTCCACACGGGTCAAGGAGGCCTGGGGTTTGAACCGCGGACCTCCCATGTGGTAGGTGGATGCCCTAAAAACTGGGCCAAGTCAGCTTTCCTTATATTTTTTAATGTAACATTTTTTGTGATCTATGTATCTTTAAAAAAAAAGGCCAAAATATTTTTAAATAAAATAAACTGCTAAAAAAGAAAAGGAACCATATTCCACTTCCATTCATACAGTACAAAATACAGATCAGTATAACATCTTCAGTAAGCAATTTGGCAATATACACCCGATTAACTTTAGCCTGATAATCCCAATTCTTAACATTTATCCTAAAAAAGAAATCAAAATACAGAAAAGCAAAAATTGAAAACGACCTAAATCCTAAACCAGGACTAAATAAATTATGGTATGGCCCTTTAATGGAGTATTTTGCAACTACTAAATATGATGTGGAAAGACAAATGTTATAACACATAAAAATATATGGCAAAGTATTTTTTGTTAAAAATAAGAGAAATCTTCATTCAATATTACCTACTAAGTAAAGCAAATAAAATACCAATGAAGTTTTTCAAAGAAAATATTTCATAAAAAGTATACCTATTTATTAATAAATAGTCATCTAAGGGTAATTTTCTCCTATTTTTGAAAGTTTTTCAAAATTTTACATAGCAAATGTTCCCCTTATAATGGGGAAACACTTGCATAACCTGTTTTTAAGCATCAATTTTACACTTCATATTTTAAACTTCATTTAAAATCTCTTTATTTCTGTGGTTCTTTGGCAACTAGGTAAGGGAAACAGCTGCATGGTTACAGAAAGGTGGTCAGCTCACTGTTCCTTTAAACCCGACTGACTTCTCAGTCAATTCACCTCACTTTTCTCAATGTCATTTGTAGGTGGGAATAAAGGTAGCTCGCTGCCTCTTTAACAGGACTGTCGGGGAAGTTATGAGTGTGAAAGCCCTCTGAAAGTCCTGCAGCCTCGTGAAACTATAGAAGACTATAATCTTCTTACTATTCGATTCAAATCTATGAATGGTCACTGTATTCTTCCACTGCCTTATTACAAGTTTGTTGTTTTTTTCCTAAATACCCATTCTGAGTCTGGATATCGGATCAGAGACTTTCAGAGTCAAGGATGATTTACATTCTGGAAATGTGAAACTAGCATGTTTCACTGCTGATTGCAGTACCTTAAACCTTGAAACAAAATTCAAGATAAGTCCATCTTGAGCCCTTTCCAAGAGGAGAGGGAGGAATTAGTAGGAGCCCCACACGTAACGCAGTTCCTCTGCCTCCTAAAAAACCAGTGCAGATAATGGAAAGAGCACAGGACAGAAGCTCAAGTTTCTCTGAGATTAACTAACTGAATGGCCCTTTCTGGTTTACCAGCTCCGTAAATGGTTGCCTCTCAGACTTGGTGCCACCTCTCCCCGACTCTGCCCTATTATGTCCAGCAAATCCCTGAGGCCCATCTGGCTCTCTTCTACCATTGTTAAAGTCCTTCCCAACTCATCACTAGTTCTTATGATTGGATCCCTCTGCCTCAATTCATACAGCTGTATCCCTCCCCTCCTGTACCATTCAAGTGAGATCAAGTTCCCAGCTGGCCCATATCCTAACGATGACCCAGGCCATGTCTGCAGCAGGACACTAAAGAGCTAAGAGAACATTCCCAAGTTATATAAACTCTCTTGGCCCAATTTCAAAGCAAGTGGACAAAAAGATCTCTAATGCTTTCTTGATCTAACATTCCATGGTTCAATGCAGCATGATAATAATAATATGATAATAATTACACCTGACATTTATATAGTGGGGCCAGTTCTCAGTGCATCTCTACTCAAATTACCTCCTTGCCCATACAACACCCCTGGAAGGTAGATAAACTTGATGTTTGATCTCTGTTCTGCAGCTCCAGATTTGAGATTATATGATTTATTTCCCCAAGAAAGTGGGGCTCAGACTTCTGACTTTCACTTCTAATTCTTCTTAGCCATGGAGTGATAAACTGTAGCAAAACTCTATTGTTACTTATTCAGAGTGAAAACAAGGGATCTGTGCAAAAATGGTTGTCTTCCTTTGCCAGGGCTGCTGGAACAAAGTATCACAGGTTAGTTGGCTTAAACAACAGAAATGTATTGTCTCTTAAGCAAGAGAAATGTATTGTCTCACAGTTTTGGAGGCCAGAAGTCTGACTCCAGGTGTCGGCAGGGCCGTGTTTTCTCTGAAGTCTGCAGGGTTCTAGTGGTGGCCAACAATCCACAATGTTCCTTGGCTTGTGGCATAGCTTAATCTCTTCCTCTGTCACACGACTTCCTCCAATTTTCCTCTCCTTAGAAGGACACCAGGCATATTGCATTAGAGCCCGCCCTCATCCACTTTGGCCTCTGTAACTAATAACAGCTTCAAAGATCCTCTTTCCAAGCAGCTCACATTCTGGATACTGGGGGGTTAGGATTTGGGCATGTCTTTAGGGGAGGACACAATTCAACCCACAATAATGGTAATTCCAAAATTTCAAATACAAGCAAAGACACTTTTTCCAACTAGATTAAAATCCTTTTGAGTACAATTGAGCATTTAAATTCTTGTGAGGCCAGCCACAGTTCAGCTTCTCTGCCTAGAAGAGGCAGTAGTAGAGTTTCAAAGGTCCTTTCCAAGGGGATAGAATTTAGCACATATCTGGGCAGTAGCATTGCCCTTATAGCTTGTCCCAATACAAGACATGGTGGGCCTTGTCCTTTCCACAATTGCACAAATCCTTAACATTTTCTTTAATCAAGCATTACTTTACTGTTGCTGCTGTAACACATTACAACACAGATTTATTCTCTTACAGTTCTGGAGGTCAGACGTCCAATGTGGCCTCTGGGCTAAAGTCAAGGTATCAGCAGGGCTGAGTCCCTTCTGGAGGCTCCAGAGAAGAATCCATGTCCTTTTCTTTTCCAGCTTCTAGAGGCCACCTACATTCCTCCTTTCATGCTCCTCTTCCTTTATCTTCACAGCCGCTAGCAATGTAGTCTCTCTCTGACCCTGCCTCTGTCATCACAAGTCTTTCTCTGACCACAGCAGGGAAAGAGTCTCCACTTTCAAGTGTGATTAGATTGGGCCCACCCAGTTAACACAGGGTAATCACTCCATCTCTAGGTTCTTACTTTAATTATACCTGCCAAGTCCTTTTGCCATGAAAGAGAATATATTCACAAATTCCAAGAATTAGTATGTGAACATCTTTTAATGCATAATAATAGTCATTATGTATTAAAAATAATAATAATAGCTAAAATGTACCTTTTATAAGCCAAATAGCAAGATAACATTATATAGCATATCACAAATTTTCATAAAATACCACTAGGTGAGTGTTACTACCCCATTTAGGTTCAGGGGCAAAGTAACTGTACCATCACCCATCTGGGCAAAGGCAGAGCAGCCTTCTACACCACTGAAAAACAACTGCATACAGCAGAGACGCCACTTTTACCTCGCAGGCATAAATCTGCCGTTATAGCTAAGCTCAGCTGGAAAAATCGCAGCTCTCTCTGTATGAGAAGAGACCCTACCAAGCCACAGAGCCCCAGCCTGCAGCCTGAGGTTCCCTTCCTGTGGCAGGGTTCGTACACAGCAAGGGTGAAGACTAGAGATTAAGACCGTGAAAGCTTCCCAAGAGAAAACTCTTCTAAAACTTCTATGTGCTCTTGAGATTTTTAGTAACACATGGCGAATATGACAGGTTTCCTGGGCATCTGCTAGTACTTGGCATTGTCATACTCCACAGTCAATTTCAAAATTGTCATTTCTGGCCCACTGAGGCTTTAAATAGCACCTCCTAACAGCAGAGCCAGCTTTTGTAGCTTTCACCTTCTATTAAGAGCATGTGAGCGCTAACAAGCTATTGAAAATAAATGCTACAAAGTAAATGCTTCTATACATTTGGTTTGTTTAAATTGCTTGGAGGACATTGAGAATGCAGACACATAATTCAAAATGAAATCTTCCAAAATAATGATGCCATATCCCAAAGGGTCCAGATCATCAAAGCTGCTTTGTCTCTGCAAGGTTCTGGGATAGAAATGCACCTGTGCCAGGGCCAGAAATAATGCCAGGACTAAAGGCTGAGAAGAAAGAAAAGAAAATTTCAAAACACATACATTTACTGAGCACCTTCTGTTTGCCAGGAGTTTTGAAGAATTTATTTAATCCACACAAGAGCTGTAAGTAACCAATTTTACAGGTGAACACAATGAGCCTTACAGAGATTAAGTCACTGGTCCAAAGTGGCTCCAGACCTTACGACCTGGGGCTGCCTGGCCTTTGAAAGAATCCATTCGCCACACAGATGACCATGCAGGGCAGGCTCAAGAGTAAAGAGACTCAAGGCAAAACAAGCACCTGAAAAGATGCTCAACATCATTAGCCATTAGGGAAATGCCTATCAAAACCACTAAGAGATACCACTTACACACCCGCAACGATGGCTGTTTTTTTTAAAGAAGCTTTAGATTACATAAATGTTGCATTAAAAATATAAGGGATTCCCGTATGCCCCACTCCCTCTGACTTTTATTTTTAAAATGGAAAACAAGTGTTTGAGAGGATGTGGGGAAATTGGAACTGCAGTGCATTGTTAGTAGGAATGAATGTAAAAGTGTGCAACCATTTTGAATTCCTCATACAGAAGAATGCAATATGATGGTTTCTTAAAAACTTAAATATAGGATTACCATATGAGCTGGCAATTCCACTCTTAGGTATATACCCAAGACAATGAAAACAGGGACTGAAATAGAGTATACCATTGTCCACAGCAACATTATTCACAATTGCCAAAAGGTGGAAGCAACCCAAGTGCCCCTCCCCAGATGAATAGATAAGCAAAATGTGGTACATAAACATAATGAAATATCATTCAGCCATAAGAAGGAATGAAGTTCTGAAATATGCTACAACATGGATGAACCTTTAAAACATTACGCTGGGAAGCAGATGTGGCTCAACTGATAGAGCACCCACCTACCACATAAGAGGTCCAGGGTTTGAACCCAGGGCCTCCTGGCCCATGTGGTGAGCTGGCACACATGCAGTGTTGCAGCACACAAGGAGTGCTATGCCATGCAGGGACACCTCCTGCATAGTGGAGCCCCACACACGAGAAGAGCACCCTGCAAGGAGAGCTGCCCTGTATGAAAAAAGTGCAGCCCGCCCAGGAGTGGTGCCACACACATGGAGAGCTGACGCAGCAAGATGATGAAACAAAAAAGAGACACAGATACCTGGTGTCACCGAGAAAGCAAGCAAACACAGAAGAACACACAGCAAATGGACACAAGAGAACAGACAATGGGGGCGGGGGAAGGGAAGAGAAATAAATCTTAAAAAAAATAAAATAAAACATTATGCTATGTGAAATAAGCAAGGCACATAAGGACACATATGGTATGCTGTCATTTATATGAGCTACCTAAGAAGAGCAAGTTCACAGAGACAAAGAGTAGACTAGAGGTTACCAGGGGACAGAGGAAGGGGGAAAAGGGAAGTTTTCACTTGGTGGGTATAAAGTGTTTGCAAATAAAAAATAAATTAAGGCAAACGGATGTAGCTCAAATGGTTGAGAGCATGCTTACCATGTACGAGGTCTCAGGTTTGATCCCTGTTACCTCCTAAAAATAAAACAAACCAACAAACAAAAAAACCAATTCTCTTGGGGAGTGGATGTACCTCAGTGGTTGAGCACCTGCTTCCCATATATGAGTTCCTGGGTTCAATCCCCAGTACCTCCTAAAAAATAATTAGTTAATTTTAAAATTAAGCATGTTATAAAAGAGTATAATGCAGAAGAGTCAGCCCTAAATTATTAGAAGGCAGCCTAACTTGGGAAAAAATTTATTTGTTTATAGGCTGTGTGGAAGACAGGAAGCATTAAAGCTGAAAGTAAAGGACAGGCAGATAAGGCTGATTTAGTGCCAGCCATCACCATCTCAACATGCCCCACAAGAGCTGTGATAGTAACACCTTGTAATTACACAGAGCCCTTCTCGGGGAAGCTCAGGGCTCTTTATGGGCACATTCACATTTATCTTCCCAACAGTTCTGGACTGGAGCGACAGCACAATTATTTCCCTTTACAGGTGGAGAAGCTAATGCGGTTGTCCAAGGTCATGCAGGGACCCAGAGTCCAGGAGAAAGGCTGCCCTGGGACTCTCATTGAGACCACACACCAGTTAGCTATGGGGAAAGCACAAATGCGACACCTTCGACTGAGAGACCCCTGGGTAAAGGGTCTCCTTAATCAACTAGCTATGCTCCATAAAATACCGGTCCAAATGGTCCATCCCTCCAGAAACATGTGTCAGGAAAGGCCCAGTACCCTGCATCCACTCCTGGTGGAGGGGGAGCTTCCGCTAAATAACACAGCTACATTATGGAAAGATAATCAGTATTGGCCGGACAAAGAATTACTTTCAAATTGATGCCCTAACCTGAGGAACTTCACAGCCCTGAGCCAGGAAGGTCCTTGATGCCTTTCCCCAGGATGGAACCTAGAATTTCTAGCTTTGACCACAGGAAGCACCAATGGAAGACTTCAGGAGCCCAGGGTAAGGCTCAGAGAGAGAAAAGGAAAAATGAGGGAAACCCGGAGAAGAAAGGACCCTCACGTCACAGGGATAACCAAAGAGGACATGTATGCGCCATGGCAAGGTGAGCCACAGGGACGGTGAAGTATGGTTTAGTAGAGGCTCTGCTCTCCAGGGTGCACGTGGCGGCTGGCGTGACTGCGTTCTTCATGAGGGCTGTACTTCTACAATCTTCCAGGTGGTTTGAGGCTTAAAAATAGGTTTACATAGGATTCAGATCATGTGTCCTAAAGCAAAATATGACACAGCCTAAAAGCAGGGAGAATGCCATTGGTTTCAAACAAGCGAGCCTTTTTTCCAATTATCAGAATTACTGAAGGTTCAGCCGCACCTAATGAGTCTTCTCAATTAAAAACACAGCCCCAGGCACAAGCCACGGCACTCAAGACTTGCAATGTAAGCTTTCTCAGGGACGATCTTTGGCCAAGCCCCGAGCCATTCTCAACTACCTCGGGCAAGGGTTCTTCACCAGGGGTCCACAACGCCCAAGGGGTCCATGGAAAGACTTCAGGGGGTCTGTGAGCTTGAATTGAAAAAAATCAACTTATCTTGATTTTCTCTGACCTCTAACTGAAATCTATCATTCCCTTCACTTATGCAAGTATCCGAGAAATAAATTACAGTACTGGTCATTTCATCTGACTGGCAAAGGGGTCCCTGACCTAGGGAAATGACTCCATGATTTTTTTTCTCTTCCCTGCGGCTGAGTCCTTACCATGATGAAAGTTTTGAAAGTTAATGACTGTGGGCATTTTTTTTTGGTCTTAGTCTTCATGTTAATGAAAATGTCCATAGTTTTATATTTAGGTACTATGTTGTCCATTGATTTGATTATAGATATTCCATTACACATCATAATGAATAGCCTTCTTCTCTAGGTCATAGATTTTAATTTTTATCAATTGCCTTTTTCAAAATATCTATTGAGGCTATCAGATGACTTATCTACTTTGACCTATTAATGTGATGAATTATAGATTTCCTAATATTGAGCCATAATTGCATTCATGCCTAGAATAAATTCTTTTTTCCCCTTAAATAGCTGTTTATTGGCAGTGGGCTGGAAAGGGTGATGGAGTTAGCATATCCAGACAATATTACACACCAACATCACAAGGGGGGTGAGAGTGACGGGGAAGAGCAGCCTGGAGCCCAGATGACGCCCTCCCCGAGCATGAGTATAGGAGGGGCAGGGGCCTGGAGTGTCAGGCGGTGGCCTTAGAATGCCTCTGCTTGGTACACGACATTAGAGATGAAGAGGGCCTGGCTGGCTGCAGCCTGGGCCTGACCACTTGGCAGGCACAGCTGTTGGCCAGGGCTCGCTTGACATACTCTTCCTGGGCCAACTTCTGGGTCTCCTTCTTCCCACCCCAGGCCTTCAGGGCAGAGCCTGGCAGGAAGCCGCCATAGGAGAAGGTCCCAAATGTGAATTTAATGGGATACTATGCCAATTTGTTTTACTTATTGCTACTTGATTTGAAGAACAAGATCAAGCCTTTTGGATTAATAAGATGGGTTTGCCTATCCCACCCTTTCCCATTTCCAATGAATGAAGTCCAAAGGAAAACAGAAAAGAAAGGAAAAAAGAACAATCTGAATTGGGAAAAACCAGGAGAGCTACTTCAGAAAAATTCTGCTACAGAGACAATAGATGAGGACAAAATACACAAAGGGGAAGAGCACAATCAGTCCAGAAACAAAGTCACCAAAACCGAAGGACAAACTCACAAAGAGTCTCCCACCCAGCCCAGAGCAGGAGGGGTTAGAAGCAAGAACTAGCGATATAACAGTGACTGTGAGGCAAATTCCCATCTCTAGGCAATCTCAGTTATGACTAAAAATACATATATCATTAATAAAACATTAGAAAATGAAATCTGTCAAGATATTAAAAGAATAATACACCTTGACAAAGTAGGATTTATTCTAGGAGTGAATGCAATTATGACTCAATATTAGGAAATCTATAATTCATCACGTTAATAGGTCAAAGTAGATAAATCATCTGATTGCCTCAATAGATATTTTGAAAAAGACAATTGATAAAATTTAAAATCTATGTCCTAGAAATAGAAAGCTATTCATTAATGTAAAATGGAATATCAGTAATCAAATTAATGGACAACATAGTACCTAAATATAAAACTATGGACATTTTCATTAACATAAGACTTTTAAGGCAAAAATGCCCACAGTCAGAACTAATATTTTAACATCACTCTGGTGGTTCTAGGCAATTAAATGAAACAACTAGAAATACATAAATAAATGATAAATATGTGAATAAATATTAGGAAAAAGGATAAAAATTTATCCTTACTTGGACATAAGATGTCTGTCTAAAAAAATTCAAAACAAGTAACTGAAAATGCTTTGGAACTATTAGAAGGGTTCAGTAACATGGCTGTTTACAAAATATGCATTTAAAATGATACATTTTCCATGTGCCAATTATACCCAGTTTTCTTCCCAGTCCTCAGATACACGTTGCTGTGGTCCTAGCATGCCTAAAGTTGGAATCACCCATGTTGGGAAAACACAAAGAAGGAAGGTAAAAGAAATCTAGACATATGAGTTCAGGAAAGATACTGCAAGGGCATTGTAACTCTTGAATTACAACAGCAGAGTTGATAAAATGTGTTGAATACTGCCAACAATCAATAGATAATTTTGGCCATTTAAATACAGAATCAAGCAGCGTTCCCTTGCCTTTTTTGTAAAAGTGCTCTGAAGTTCATAACAGATTGAGTCTTTGACATTGCTTCCCACATCCATGTATCAACCTGCTAATAAGAGCAAAACTATATCTAAGCTTGAAGTTATAGAAGCCATTGGAAAAGGAAATGCAATTTAGCCCTTTGCATAAATCACCTTCCAGGCCCCCATTCATAAACAGGAAACTTCATTTTCAGCCCTTCACAGGTTCCTCCTCTGACTTGTAGTGCAATGGTCATCTTCCTCTCTTCATAAAATCTCTGGGTTATTCCTTCATTTACTTTTCAATCATCTTCCTCTCTTCATAAAATCCCTGGGTTATTCCTTCACTTACTTTTCAAATCATCTTCCTCTTTTCATAAAACCTCTGGGTTATTCCTTCACTTACTTTTCAAACCCTGGATCCTCATCAATAAATTCAATTCAAGAATTTCTTATTATTTTTACTTGGGATTGAAAGAATACTACCCCCTCAGCATTGAGGTCTGCCCTGTGCTTTCATTCATTCCTACATCCATCCAGCATTCCTTGCTGCGTTTGTTCACTCAGTGTCAACTCTGTGCTGGGCACTGTTGGTTGCTGGTGGCAGGATGATGAGCAAGGAACAAGTTGAGAATCTAATACAATAAGTCAGCAAATATGTGCCATGGGAATGTGTGCTAATATAGTACTGTCAGGTCAAGCAACCCAGGTTGAGGAGGGAGGTGCTGAGAAGAGCGGTAGAGAGGCAAAGCATAATGTCAGGACGGGGAAAGGAAAGAGGGCACCTCATTTTACTCATTTCTTGCTTCAAAGGCAGCCACACCCTCAATTAACGTCCTCAAACCCAGTAAGCAATCTCTCTGAGTTTCAGCCATTTTAGCCCGTGCAACATGGATTCTTTATTACACACAGTTTTATAGCTCCTTGGAGTGCTCTGTCAGCACTCTAAATAATCCTTTTGGAACTAACAGAAATTTCCAGTAGATACAATGAAATCTGGGCAGAGTTTTTTTTAAGAGCCTCTTTATTCTCTGGGGCTGAAGCCTCTTTCAAGGACTGCTTGAACAGTGATGGTTTTCAGACAACAACCCCCGAGGTTACCAAGGACCAGAAAGGCATATAAAGAAAATACTGTTTTGGTCGTCAGTAAATGTTTGAACTCTGCTGGGTCTGGCAGCAAAACCCCAAGGACAAAGATGAAGTTTATGATGTGGGCTTTTCCCATCAGGGCTCATGTCTAGCTAAGTTTTCTTAGGCTCAAATCAGGGTATTGTACCATGGACAGAATTTAAAGTATGTAGCTAGAAAAGAGCATCTTTGTAGTTTTGGAAAATCTCACTATCTTTTGTCCAAGACAATCTGAATGTTATAAAGCAGAAATTTTTGCTAATCTTCTGAGAATTAGCACTTCTGTCCAACTCCAGCTGCTGCTGAGCTGATACAAATACCACTTTATTAATACATTGCTATCAGCCCCTTCAAAAATGGTTTAAATTTTAAATAGGAAAGATATTTTTTTATTGGAAAGTAGTTGCTATGGCATATTCCTAACCTTAAATATTCATGTGAATTCTCTGTCACATCCAAAAGGGGACAACTTCCAGATTCACTCCTAAATAAATTATAATAAAACTGGTTTCAAAGCTAATTTTCATTAAATACAATATATTCATTGATAACAGTTGATATAATTGTGGATCTCCAGAAACAAGCAAGTTCTTATAAATTCCATGATGTATTAGTCAGCCAAAGGGGTGCTGACGCAAAATACCAGAAATTGGCTGGTTTTTATAAAGGGTATTTATTTGGAGTACGAGCTAACAGATACCAGACCATAAAACATAAGTAACTTCCCTCACCAAAGTCTATTTTCACGTGTTGGAGCAAGATGGCTGCCAACATCTGCGAGGGTTCATGCTTCCTGGGTTCCTCCTTTCCTGGGGCTTGCTTCTCTTTCCACTGTGCGCTTACTTCCTGGGGCTCCAGCTTAAGGCTTCAGTATCAAACTCCAACATCAAAACTCCAACATCAAAAACCCTTACTTCTGTCTTTTGCCATGCCTTTTATCTGTGATCCCTATCCACAAAAGGGTGGGGACTCAACGCCCTACTGGCACAAGAGGTTTACATAATTATTTAATCAAGTAAACCTATGAATCCAATATAATCTAATATGCCGAGAGGAAAAGATCAGTTTACAAACATAACCCAATATTTCTTTTTGGAATTGATCAATAATATCAAACTGCAACACATGACAAAGAAAAACATAACTGCATTTGCTAAAAGACCAAAGTTTTAACCAAACCTAAATAGGGGTATAATGACATCAGACTCCATGTCTAAGGAAAATAATTTTAAATATTCTACTTTTAAAAGTACCTAGTTTGTGATGCTATATTGAATGATAATATACCAACTTAGGCAAAATATTCATATTTCTCAGGTTTCATATTAATAAATTTTATATTAGCATATATCATAATAGATCATTATTTGATTCACAAATAGCTTATTATACAAACAAGATGATAGAAACAGAAAAAATTCACATAAAAGCAGTATAATCATTTTATATGTGCAAATGTAACTATTTTTTTTCTTTTTTTTATTGATTTTGTAAAAATATTACATTAAAAAAATGAGGTTCCATTCAACCCCACCACCCCCACTGCACCCCTCCCCCCCCAGCAACACTCACTCCCATCATCATGACACATCCATTGCATTTGGTAAGTACATCTCTGGGCATCTCTGCACCTCATGGTCATTGGTCCACATCATGGCCCACACTCTCCCCCATTCCATCCAGTGAGCCCTGGGAGGATTTACAATGTCCGGTGATTGCCCCTGCAGCACCATCCAGGGCAACTCCAAGTCCCAAAGGCGCCTCCACATCTCATCTCTTCCTGCCATTCCCCATACCCATCAGCCACCATGTCCACTTTTCCCACTCCAATGCCACCTTTTCTCTGTGGTCCTTGGATTGGTTGTGTCCGTTGCACCTCTATGTCAAGAGGAGGCTCAGATTCCACATGGTTCAAATGTAACTATTTTGTCATAATATTAATCTTGAAAATAAAATGAACACCCATATATTAATGATCCATATTTTATAATATAATGTATTGAGACTTACAAAAGTTCATGTTCTCTAATGCAAAATCCCATTCCAGACACCAATCCTAAATAATCAGAGATTTAGATATGAAAGGTATTATCTTTTTTTTTTAAAGATTTATTTTATTTATTTCTCTCCCCTTCCTCCCTCCCCACCCCAGTTGTCTGTTCTCTGTGTCTATTTGCTGCATCTTCTTCTTTGTCCACTTCTGTTGTTGTCAGCGGCACGGGAATCTGTGTTTCTTTTTGTTGTGTCATCTTGTTGTGTCAGCTCTCCATGTGTGCGGCGCCATTCCTGGGCAGGCTGAACTTTCTTTCGCGCTGGGTGGCTCTCCCTATGGGGTGCACTCCCTGCGCGTGGGGCTCCCCCACACAGGGACACCCCTGCATGGCAGGGCACTCCTTGCGCACATCAGCACTGCATGTGGGCCAGCTCCACATGGGTGAAGGAGGCCCAGGGTTTGAACCACAGACCTCCCATGTGGTAGACGGACGCCCTAACCACTGGGCCAAGTCCGCTTCCCTGAAAGGTATTATCAAAACATGATTTTTAATGGGTAAAACCTAGAAATAGGAAAAACTTGCAACAGTGAAAGAATAGCTAAAAATATGTGATTGATACGGCCTTTTAAAATCATGTTTTTAAAAACTAATAATATCAGAAAATATCACAATAATATATGTAACAAATAGGGCAGATACTAACATACAGAACAATACTTAGCCTGTTAAATAAATACCTAGTCCATCCAAGATAGAGAAAAGAAGATCAGATTTAACCTCTTGTGTAAAACAACTAAAAAGCCAGACAAAATAAGTAAAACAATAATTGAAAGACACTGAACATAGCAAGGAGAGACACCAGAGAGAGGAAACAAACAAGGTGAGCCCTATGATTGCCACAAATTTTCCAAGAGAAAGTTTCCAAGCCATAGCACAGAAATAAGGAACCCAAAGAGAGCTGGAAGTTCAGAGAAGTCAAAGTATTTAGAATTCACAGGAAGGAGTACCAGAGAGGAGAAGATCACCCAGAGAAAGAACTCAAGAGATCTGGAGTCACCACTAGTATACACAGTTGTGTGCTCAACATTGCATGGATATGAGGAAACTACAAGGCCAAGGAAGGAACCAGCAGAAAGGATTAGAAGGGCCAATCCACAGAGCTCACAGTGCCTGTTTCCATCAATGAAAGTGAAAAGCCTTATAATTCACTGGGCATCACATGAATTCAGAATGGTTTAGCCCCAGAAGTAGGAGAAAAATTAACCTGAGAGTGAGTACAGTTCTTGTTCCATCTAAAACAGCTTAAAAGCAGCTTCTGTTTGAACAAGAGGGCAGTGAGAGATGCATCAAGGTGCTATTCCCCCACAGAATCTTTGAACAATGAGCAAAAACTATAGCAGGGCTATCTCCTTCAGAATTCTGGAAAGCAGTTAAAGGATTGCAGTAGCTGAGTGAGTACTGAAGCAAAAAAACACAGCTTTAGGAAGCATGTGGCTCAGGTGATAGAGCTTCCGCCTACCATATTGGAGGACTGGGGTTCGATCCCTGGGGCCTTCTGGTGAGAAAGCCCACGCGGTGAGTGCAGAAGCCCACGTGGTGATCCAGTGCCCACGTAGGTGAGTCATGCAGCAAGATGATGGCTAACAAAAGAAGAGATAAGGGGCAAATCAAGGTGAGGCACAGCAGAAACCAGGAACTGAGGTGGCACAATTGACAGGGAGCCTCTCTCCACATCGGGGGTCCCCAGTTGAGTCCCGGTGAATCCTGGAGGAGAGAAAATGAGAAGAAAGGACAACACAGACAGCAAAGACAGCATGGCGGGAGGAGGGGAGGGGGGAGGATAAATAAATAAATAAATCTTTTAAAAAACACGCACAGCTTTAAAAAATGGCAGGAAAAGCTTGTGGTGCCCTTGCTGGCGCCACTCTCACCCCCTCCCTGGCATGGTATGGATCCAGCCTGCACTCCAATTGTGGGTCCCTGGCCTTGTTCCAGAGGAAGCAAAGTAACCCCTGTTTATATACTACTATGCCTGTGTGTCAGTGCCAATTATCAGCGGTAGCCTAAAAGACTGAACCGGGAAACTCTTCTTGCTCTGCAGGCAAAAGCAGTTTATAGACAGCTAAATCAGAAAAGGAAACAATTAAGTCATAGCCACCCAGAGCAAAGAATTACCTGCATTATGTCATACAAAAAAACACCCAGTAGGGGTTTCTCAGGAAATCAGTCTCATAGAGAGTAGAGTGAGCATACAAATTCCTATAAACAGAGAATTTCAAAGGCCATAAGCAAGCACAAGCCTAAGATAAATCAAAGGCTCAGAAAAGATGGAAAGGACCCTACATTTCACTTCCACATCATCTTAATCTTCTTGACACCAGGCCTAAACTCTGAAGGAGAGCACTAGGCAATATAAATCCAATTTTCAAAGACTGAAACGTGTTTTGCAATGGTTTGTTTCATTTTGTTAGCCCCTGTCTAACAAAATGAAGGATATCATCAATGAAGATGACTAGACTTTGGATAAATCAGGCAATGCCATTTTTTAAAAATGATCCTCAGTGTGCTCAAAGACATAAAGGAAAACACAGAGAAAGAATTAAAGTATATCAGGAAAATAATGAATGAACAATAGGAGAATCTCAATAAACAGAAAATTTTAAAAGAAGCCAGAAAGAATTACAGGAGTTGAAAACCACAATAATTGAAATGAAAAATTAACTATATGGTTTCAACAGCAGATTGGAGTTGGCAGAATAATGAATCCATGAACTTGATGAAAAGACAATTAAAATGATTCAGGAAAACAATGATAAAAAATGAAGAGAGCCTAAGAGACCTATAGGACACCATTGAGCATACCAATATATGCATTACGGGAGTCCCAGAAGAAGAAGAGAGAGTGAAAGGATGGAAGGAATAGTCAAAGAAATAATGACAGAAAACATTCCAAATTTAATGAAAGATATGAATATGCAAATTCAAGCAGCCCAGTGACACCCAAATAGGATAACTTTAAAGAGAATGACACCCAGACACATAATAGTCAAACTATTGAATGTCAAGGACAAAGAGTTCTGAAAGCTGCGAGAGAAAAGCAACATGTTATGTACAAGGGAATCCCAGTAAGATTAAATGCCAATTACTCATGAGAAACCATGGAGGCAAGAAGGCAGTGGGATGAAATATTTAGAGTACTGAAAGAAAACAAACACTACAAAGAATTTTATATTCAGTGAGACTGTCATTCAGAATTGAGGGAGAAAAGGATTGTGTGAAGATGGCAGAACTCAATCCTACCACCAGTGCAATTAATAAACAGGCAGGAATTATCTGAAACAACTATTTTGAAACTCTGGAAGCCAGAAAAATACTGTATGGCATCCAGGGAAGAGTGAGGGGAAGAGACTGATAAATTACAGTAAAGACCAGTAAGCAGCAAAATAAACATTCTTCCCTAGTGCATGTGGGTTATTGTATAGTATAGACAATATCATAGGTCACAAAACAAGTCTCAATAAATTCACAAATATTCAAATCATACAATGTATCTTCTCTGACCACAATGGAGTGAAGTTAGAAATCAGTAACAGAGGGCTAATTGGAAAAAATCACAAATATGTGGAAATTAAACAAAGCACTCAATTAACCAATATTTCAAAGAAGAAATCACAAGAGAAATTAGTAAATATCTTCAGGGAAGTAAATTTTAAAAAAAGAAATGTCAAACTTATGGGATACAACAAAGGAAGTGTTCAGAGGGAAATTTATAGTGCTAAATGTACACATTAAAAAAGAAAGATCTCAAATCAGAGACCTAACTCATAATTGGATGATCTAGAAAAAAAAACTCAAACTAAACCTAGAGCAAACAGAATAAAGAAAATAAAGATTAGAGCAGAGGTAAATGAAATAGAAAATTAAAAAAACAAGCCAACAAAAAACAGTAGAGAGAATCGACAAAACCAAAAGTTGTTTCCTTGAAAATACCAATAAAATATTTTTAAAGGTCATCAAGGGAAGCAGACTTGGCCCAATGGATAGAGCATCTGTCTACCACATAGGAGGTCCGCAGTTCAAACCCTGGGCCTCCTTGACCCGTGTGGAACTGGCCCACGTGCAATGCTGATGCACGCAAGGAGTGCCCTGCCATGCAGGGGTGTCCCCCATGTAGGGGAGCCCCCCGCGCAAGGAGTGCGCCCCATTAGGAGAGCCACCCAGTGCAAAGGAAAGTGCAGCCTGCCTAAGAATGGCGCTGCCCACACAGAGCTGACACAACAAGATGGATGCAACAAAAAGAAACACAGATTCCTGTGCCGCTGACAACAGAAGTGGACAAAGAAGAAGACGAAGCAAACAGACACAGAGAACAGACAACCGGGGTGGGGGAGAAGGGGAGAGAAATAAATAAATAAATACATAATTTAGGAAAAAAAATGTGAAAATCTATCAAACTGTGCACTTTTATATAGTTTATTCTTTTTAATTACTTTAATAAGGTTGTAAAGAAGAATATACATATAAATATGACAAAGTGCTGACTAGTTATCTTAGGGTAGTAGAATTAAAGCTAGTTTTTATTTTACTCTATATGTTACACTTTACTTCACAACTTTTATAAATAAACATATATGAGAAAATGTTTATCTATAATATGTATGCTTATAAATTTATAAACATAAATGAGAAAAATAGTAAATGTTAAAAATATGAATCACTTCTACTCTTATAATTTTAAGGCAAGTGATTATATAGTTGTTTACAACTTTCCAAGCTTGGTCTATATGCGTGAATTTTTACTTGGTTGTAAACAATATAAACAATCAAATATTAGGATTTTTTGTCAACCATTATATTATAATCTTTCTACAGCATAACAGACTTCTGGATTATATTTTTAATCAACTTATAATATTCCATTATGATGCTGATGGCCCATAATTTACCTATCATTCTCTTTCACTGGACATTTAAATTCCCCCCCCCTCCTTTTTTATATCTTGCCATTTTAATTAACTTTCAAAACTACCCTCATGTACATAACATATTTTTTTTATGAAATGGAATGACTAGGCTAATTGCTTTATTAAAATATGTATACAACAGATACATACTACCCAACCGTTTTCCCAAAGGGACACATCATTGTATAGTTCCCTTAGTAATATACATGTTTGGACTTCATCATAATCTTATCAGTATTACATTGATTGTTTTATTTGCCATGTTTTGTTGTTATTTTTGAGAAGTGTCTATTTGGCACAAAATGATACAATGCTGATTATTAGCAAGGTTAAACATTTTCCATGAATTTGTTTATGATCCATATTTTGTCTTGTGTAAATGGTTTTATCAACAGTTTATTAGAAGAAGAAAACAGTTACAGAAAATGATTTGAAAAATAGATGAAAAATGAAAATGCATCTCTATAAAATAAAGGGAGAAAACATATTTTACTAAAAAGGGTGAGTGGTGATATATTAGGTAGACAGAAGACAGCACATATAACCTGTGATGAATGTCCTAAATCCAGGAAATACTCTTCTAGGAAGGAGAGTATGGGGATGAGCTGGTTGCAAACTCCACTGCTTCAGAGCTGTGAATGGAACAGGTTGCATGATGACTGTGGCAAGTCAGTGAGCAAATGCATAGTCACTTGTCATGTCCAGCCAATTACTACCATGCAATAAATAATGAATGGCTAGGTACTGATTTTTTAAAGATATATGAATTCTTGGTTATAATAGGAAATATCTATTTTTTAAATATTACTGATTAAATGAAGAACAAATTTCATATATCCCGGGCTGTTTCAGATCTGCAGGCTGCCAGTTTTCTACTTCCAGGCCTGAGCCTAAGCCTGAATGTCCTTTACTTAATGGACTCAGGAGCCTCCCTCACCATTTTTATGGATTGTTCCTCAACTAGAAAGGAATTAAGAATATGGATGAAGGACATCTGGCTACTTATAGTGTCAAGTCAAGTCCTAGGCTACCACCAGCAGAAAAGACACACATGGAGAACAGCGAAGATATACCAGTAACCAAGAGCAGAAGTCCCAACCCTTCTGCCCACTCTAAGGTACAGGGCTATCATCATGGCCAAAGAAGACACAACACTCACAAGCACTGACTGGAACAATGCTTTACTCACATAGAGGAGACAGAGCAAGGTCACTTTCAGCAGTGGGGTTTGGTCTCCTACGGCCAGTGGAGCTGACGGCAGTTGGGCTCCATCAGTCAATGGAGTTGATGGCCAGTGCAAGGAGATGATCTGTGTACATCCTCCTTGTGTGTGTGTGTTTCTACATTTTTGTTTTGTTTTCATTTAAAAATTGTTGAAGTATATCATTCACACATGAACATTCATAAACAGTAAGTGCATAGTAAAAGTTGTGAACTTACTAAACAAACATGCCTATCATCATACATGTGCATACCCCTCTTGTACCTTAGTGTGGGAAACCCTGTTCCTTCCCTGTTGGAAACACATATACTAGTGGGGTTGTCCAGGTTCCATATGACACATACTTAATTAGTGACAGAGAAGTTCACTGTGCACGGAAACAGAAGAGGATCACCCTATAAGGAGGAATGACTGCCATGCAAAACATGAAAATAAACATCAGTTTTGAATTTCACATACCTTGTGTGGCAGTGATGAACAGTGACCAAACAGCCCCATTAACAATCTTGCAAGAGATTGTTCAGCAGTGGCTGTAGGACCATGTTTATTTATTTTTTAGATGATAATTAGTTTTATTTTTTTTTTAATTAATAGATCAGGAATGGTACATTAAAAAACATTAAAAAAACAAAAAACATGAGAGGTTCCCATATAACCCACTCCCACTCCCCACCACATTATTTTTGTAAATTATATTTTTTTGAAGATATATACATCACAAAAAAGAATGTTGCAAT